>NC_057361.1:15714377-20706877 GCF_016509475.1 Prionailurus bengalensis | reverse complement strand
GATAAATTTGAGTGAGTGCTGAAAAAACACACCTGAAGGTGTCACGGTCCCTTACTTGGGTCTAAAAGGATACAAAAAGCTGTCAAGCTCAAGATTAAAAAGCCGCTGCCAGAAGGGTAACATAAAGGACCATAAAGCATTACAAAGTCATAGATAATGCTGCTCTTAGGAAGCCTTGTAAGCTATAAAGCGATTCTAGTAAGGTATGTTTACCATCCTTCTACCCAAAACCCATCCCGAGTGGGAACCAGGGTTTTTGAAAGCACTGGACCTTCTCCCACTCTCCCAGCCACAGCCAACTAGACAAGTGGGGGACAGAACACCTACTGGAAGGCGACCAACCTACAGGTTGGTCACAATCCTCACATCTGTGGTCGTGGGCAAGAAGATGGACTGGGCCAACTAAATTCGTTTTTTGAGAAATTAGGATAGAGACAGGCAGGGCAGGAGACACAAGGACACGCTGAGAGTTATCATGACTGACCTAGAGGGCCTGGGGTGGCCACCAATGCCTTAGACGAGCTGCCCTAAACAAGCGTCAAGGCTGCAGACAAGAGAGAAAGGCAGAGAGGCCGGGGCGCCTGAGTGGCTCAGTCGGTTAAGCGTCCGACTTCGGTTCAGGTCATGATCCACAGTTCGTGGGTTCGAGCCCCACGTCGTGCTCTGTGCTGACAGCTCGGAGCCTGGAGCCTGCTTCGGATTCTGTGCCTCCCTCCCTCTCTGCCCCTCCCCTGCTCACACTCTGTCTCTTTCTCTCTCTCAAAAATAAACAAACATTAAAAAAAATTAAAGAAAAAAAAAAACATTTAAAAGAAAGGCAGAGGGGCCATGGCTTGGCAGCCTCAGTTGCAAAGATACACAGTAAACAACCTTGTTTTCTGCTTCCCGGGTCCAGTGTAGCTCCAACTGTGAAGTGCTTCCTGTCCTCGGATTATCATGGGACCTACTAGATTCTTTTTTTTTTTTAAGTGTATTCATTTTGAGACAGAGAGAGAGAGAGGGCGGGCGAGAGGGACAGCATGAGTGGGGGAGAGGCAGAGAGAGAGAATCCCAAGCAGGCTCTGCACTGTCAGCGCAGAGCCTGACACGGGGCCCGAACTCACGAGCTGTGAGATCATGACCTGAGCCAAAGTGAGAGGCTTAACCGATTGAGCCACCCAGGCGTCCCCCCTACTAGATTCTTTAAACGTATCGGTTTCTTGTGCTAACATGAGCAGGCCTCTGTTACCTGCAACCTCGAGAGCCCTAAGTGAGAGCGTAAGACATTATCTCTGAACCAGAATAATGACATGCTCTCAAGATACCACTTGTATGCTATTATGCTAAGCAATAATGGCATGTAGCAACAACACAGGCAAACTAACATCACTGTGAAAGCTGACTTTTGTACCAAGTATTTAAGTCTGTACCTTTAAAAGGATCTTACCACAGGATTTTCCATTTTATTTCCTGGTTTCTTAACAAAGAAAGAAGAGGAAAGGGTCACAATGGAAGGCACCTCCCAGAGGATAATAGGAACAGCTTTACAACACTAATTCCAGCATTCGCTACCACGAGTCTATAATTTACAGATGGCGAAGGTAGATATTAATGTGCTAAATAGGCAGCAAGGAGGCATGCTTCAATGTTCTGCACATTCGATCAGTGTTATGCAAGATGCACCCCACGTTTACACATTTATACAACCATCCAGTCAAAAATAAAAATGTCCCTACCCTTCTACATAAAAGTAGTTCCTGTGGTCTGTCTCAGGAGACCTAAGTATGGTATCATTGTTAGTTCATTAGAGCTGTGTAAGGCTGTGAAACACATGTGCATATGGAGGCATGTGTGTGCACACGCCCAGGTCACGTGGGCTTCACATGTGACTGTGCTGAACTCGGGCAGGATCTTCACAGCTGAGAAAATCAAGAGTAGAGCTGTCATTAAAACCCGGAACCCCTGCTTCCTCTACATCAAGCTTCCTAAAACAAAACAGAAGGACAAAAATAATCAAGACTGAGACAGGATGTGAGAAGGCCAAAAAACCTGAGAAGTCTCATAGGATGTGAGAAGGCCAAAAGGCAATGAAAAAAATACCAGCTACTCGAGAAAAAGGAAGGGAGCAGTAAGACTTCGCTAAGAGTCCAAAGACACAGACACAACTTTCTTCCACTCTCTGACAGTTCCCAGGAATACTGGGACTGGCTGTGACACGTGGGCCCTTTGAGACCTTCTCATCATTAGAGAGACTCCGGGGCCTTTTTGCTAGAAAACCCAGAAAAACTTCTAGGCCTTTTGACCGCTGGTGCTCTGTGCTTTGTTCGTTCTCTCTGAGTCTTATTTTGAGCCAGAAAGAGCCTGTGCTCAGGTGTTCTGACACTCAGAGAATTGAGAGGAGGGCCCAGAGGGAATGAAACGGGAGGTGACTGTTAAGATTGGCTTTAGTCCACAGGGAGAAGAGACCTTCAGGTTTCCTTCTAGGTTGCCCAGTCCATTTCGCCACAGCAGGAAAGGCACCTGATTTAAGGCCAATACCCCAGTGAGGAATAAAGACCATACACACTGGGCTGGAAAAACCATTCGTATACAGAGATGATGAGTATAGCAGATGAGATATAGGAAGGACTCCAACCATACTGATACAGAGGACGGAGCAGAGGCTATGCTGTCAGATGTTCAGTTCATCCAGGAAGGTCATGAGTGATGGGCACTCACGCTGGACAAGATGAAACAGACAAATACAATGGATCTTGTAGAGACAAGGATCACTCACCGTATTTGTGACTGCATACTCATCTATAAATGTGATATGAGCTCAAATGTATAAAACAATGTTCTCACTGAGTTACAAAAATGGGTCATTTTTATTCTCTTTACCCCTGCCCTCCTTTTCTGAACTTCCTTCAATGAGCACTTTTTAGTATTTTGCGAATATGGCATTATTCCTCCTAACTGACCCAACTGCGAACACGAGCTGGATGACCAACAAAAACGTTCGATAACGTGGGAAGCCCTAAAGTAGAACTATTATTATAAACGTTAAGTTCGACTGCACGTTTGAACATACAATTACTCCCCCGCCAACCTTTCCATGGAAGGCCAAAGCCTCTTCGTTCCATATGGATCGGTTTTGGGCTCTAGGTCATCTTTCTCAGGTAAGTAACACCACATGTATCTATGAATTCCAACTCCTACTCCTTGAAAGTCTACTAAAGGTAAAGATACCTGTGAAGCAATGTGAGTTCAGGTTCCTTCTGCGATTTTTCCTCAGTGCTGCCCTGTAACCTAAGAGTTATCTGTTCCCTGTCACTTCATTACATTTTTAAGAGACTCTTCTTTATCAAGTCTTTCCGAAGCATTCAACTTGATTTTAATGGAGAGAAATCTTTTTTCTACTCGTATTTCTTCAGTTTACATAATATTTATATAAATTAGGGAGTCACAACAGGTGGAAAACTTATACCAATGGTTTGAGGACAAGTAAGTGGCCCTTAGTAAGCATCCACCTCACCAGGTGGAAGGAGCATAAGAGCATTCTACAGAGTATGCACGAGCATACTCAGCGTGCCGTGGGGACCAGGAGGCATGATTTGCGAAGGGAACGAAGGTGGCGGAAGAGGCGATTGTGTGAATGTAGCTTGACGTGTTTCTGCACTTTCAGAATCTGAAACCACGCTCTGCTGCTGACTTCCTTAAGGGAAGAGGCTGTCGAAAAATGCCAAATCTGGTTTAAAAGATAAAGTAGGAGCGGGGAACACGCGAGCCCTTCCTCCTGACCACGAGAGCGAACGTGTGCTGGGGGAAGCGGCCATGCGAGTGGCAGAAGGGCATGGAGGGTAGCGGGGGATGATTTTCCTAGGCACTGGCATCGCCAGGAATCCAGGCTCTAAGTCATGCCCACAAGCGGCAGAAATGATTAAATGAGGACACAGTAAGCTTTATTCACAGTACAGCAGTGGTGCCACTGGGTACAAAGTGGAGAAGGGCAGGAGAGAGAGTGGAGCCAGAGCTGTGAGTAAGCACGGGAGGGGGCGGGGAAGGGACCTATCTGGCCCACGGTCAGACCATGCCCACAAAGGACAAAGGAAGTGGAGCCGTGAGGTAGACCGGAGGCATAAACATCTACTTTCTGTCTTTCAAGTATCAACTGAACCGCTTTGCACATCTCTTCAGCTAGTTTTCAGTGCAAAACTTCTGTCCCTAGGAGTGATGCGAAAGCAGAGACGATGAATTCCAGCCGTTGAGAAATCTGCAGCGCAGTTAGAGGGACCAACGAAGTACGAGGAAGGCCGGGACCGGGGAGCATGGAACAGGCCAGGGAAGAGCAGCGCAGTCAGTAAGTGCCGCGAACCCACAGGTTCTTTTCACCTGAAGAGTCCAGGGCAGCGGGCTCGTCCTCATCCTCTTACGAACTGACTCACGTTAGCGCCGCTTCCTCCCTCTGCTCTGAGAAGCGCTACCAGTTGCCTAGAAGTCTGTTACTTATCTAATTGTATCGATTCGTGGTTTAAATCTCTCTGAAAATTAATGAAAGACTGCCAAGAAACAATGAGATGATAAACATGAGTCTGTTTTCTACAAGTTGATCGTGAATAATGGCCAGCATATGCCAAAGTACAGATCACACTATAATGAACCCTGACGTACCCATTACTACATTCAGCGGTGTTCAACACACGTCAGTCTTTTCTGCTGCAATTTTGAAGCAAAACTCACATCTCATTTTATATCACGTGCGATATTTCAAAGATACCTTTCTAGAAGCTAGGACTCTTTTAAAAAACATAATCACAACGTAATACCACATGTAAAAACAACAGTATTTCTTCAATGTCAAATATCCAATTGTCTTATACATGTCCTAAATGACTTTTATAAATATTTCACAGCTTACGCCAGAAAGGAAAGTAAAAGGTGCCAATCTATTATATAATTGACGGTATAAACGAGAAGCCAAATGACTTGTACGAGACCCAAGGACTACTCCTGGGAAACGTGCCTACAGTCCCTGCCGGGTGAGAGCCCTGCTTTAGGAGCTCTCTCTAGATCAACTCATTTAACCCTATGACAAAGATGACTTACCAACAGCACCATTTTACAGATGAAGAAACTGAGGCCCGAAGAGATTAACTAACACGTTCAAGGGTGCCCAGCTAACCCAAATGTCCATCAACTGATGAATAAACAAAATGTAGTATATCCATCCACTGGACCATTACTCAGCTGTAAGACGGAATAAAGTACTGACCCACATGCGATGTGGACAAGCCTTGAAAACATTCTGCTCAGTGAAAGAAGCCAGACACAAAAGGCCGCATGTTGTGTGATGCCACTTACGAAAGTGTCCAGAATAGCAAGTCTATAGAGAGAAAGTAGACCCGTAGCTGCCTAGGGCTGGGTGGACGGAGACGATTGCCAATGGTCATGGAGTTTATTTCCGTGATGAAAATGTGAGGCTGACTGTGGTGATGAATTCACAACTCTGCACCTGTGCTAAAAACCACTGAATCGTGTGTATACTTTAAATAGGTCAATTGTACAGTATGAGAATTCTATCTCAATAAAGTGGGTTTTAAAATAGTAAATTATCAAAAGGATTAAAATTTGTCAAAACAAGGAATGTCTATTGACCATCTTATGGGCATACGCTAAATTCAATATGAGTCACAAAACCAATGTAAAACACAAATGCTTACAGTTCAAAAGAAAAGGCATATATTCAGTACATAATCAAGTTCCTGTGCTTTCTGGATTTGTGCCTTTTTCTCTACAAGCGGGCAACTATCTGAACCAGGCTTTCTGATTCGTAAAAGCCAGTGGGCTAGGGTCTGATGAACACAAGCCAGGACAAGACCGATCCTGCTCCCCTTCTACCCTGGGGCCTGCAGAGGTCATGATCAACCACAGGGTTATCTTGTGAGCGAGCAACCTATAGGATTCCTAGGGAGCTGAGGCTGGGCCTATATTCACCTTATAACTGACATCATTTGAATGAATGTGTCCTAAGTAAACAGAGGCCAGAACAGCTCAATGATCCTTGGGTGTGCTAAGGCCACCATGCCGGGGTCCCCCTCCCTGGGTTTAGCAACACCCAGGCTATGCAAACGGCACAGATCTTCCTTACCTATCGCTGCTAAAGGTCTGGTCAGCTCCTCCACTGCGGAGGCTGCACCTGTTAGGCCATCTACCTCGTCCCTCTAAGCTTAAACAGCAAAGGTCACTCTGTTTGAGGTGCGCTTGAGAGCTTGGCCAAGAAGACAAGGCCTTCTTCTGCCTCCCACTTAGCTACACAGTTTAGAAAAAGAGCAACTAAGCTCCTTGATGAAAAACGGGGAGGACTGTGGCCATGAAAACTTGTGCGTGTTTAGGGGAAAAAGAGGAGGGCCACAGTAGGAGATATAATCTTTGGGAAGGAGCAGTTTGGGGATCTGAGGCTGCACAGAGTAACCATAACATTGAAAAAAAATTGAAAAGGTCCAGGCAGGTGGGTCACTTAAAACAAGTAAGGCTTTGTGGAGGTAACATTTATCTTAAATGAACAACGAGGAAACTGCTGTTCAAATTACAAGTGCCTGGGTCCTAGGACGTATGGCTGCAGGGCTCCATTCTACCCTGAGGCTACTAGAAGGGTGTCTGGGTGGATGGCCAGTGAACCCATGAAGCTCACATGCCACACAGATTCCCGAACCTGGGGTGCACATCAAAAGGATGTTGAGATGTTACAAAGCTGTGAATTCAGCTGAATTTTATAACACGGATTTATATTTCCTGGAAGTTTCAGGTACTGGTAGCAATCCAAACTTAGAATGCTACTTAAGCTACGCAACAGTTCAGTGTTTAAGATAAAACTATACGTAAAACTCCAGTCAATGAGGTAGAAACTCCCATTTCGAACAGTGCTAATTATCCATCTTTTCCTGAACTGTCACATATTTGGCACAAGTGGCTTGGGCCCAGCCCGATGAATGAGCCAAGAACTTAGCACCATAACGCTAGGGTTGCCTCAATGAGACCACAATCCTATTTGAACTCCAATCACTAACACGATAGTGGTCTCCTTACCTTTCACTACGTCAGCCACATTACAGGTGGGATCGATACTTCCTATGTGTTTAGGATGAGCCGGATTAGTATCACCACCAAACAGAAGAGCTAAACAAACACAAAAGGGAAGGGAGAGATTAAAAGCAAAGCAGGCAACTGTAGGCTTACAAGCTGTAAAAGGATTGTCTTGTTTTTAAGAATCATTTTAGCATCCGCGCTGACTTAAAGCGACAGAACACATATAACGGTGGCTGATTGGCTCCACTGGACCACCGGGTGCTATGAGTGGGTCCGAAAGCAGTGACATGTGCCAGATGTCCAACCCTTTTCTCCCTGACCCAATGTGACACGGAGGAAAAAGTTATTTTCATCCTTAGCCAAGTTTATCCACCTTCTCCATACCACTCCAGACAGTGATTCCAACATTCACAACATATTTAGAAACCGCAGACTGCCCTGTCGGTGCAGGCTTGCAAAGTATCTTTGCTGTGAGCACCTCAAGTGCCTCCGTAACAGAGACTGTTCTCCAGAGCAGTCTACACGAATAGTATCCATTCAAGTATTTTTTTTTGCTCATTTTTAAAAGTACGTTCAAACAGTTTCAAAACATACAACATCTGTGAAATTTTACTCCTGAATAAAAGCCAAAAGGAGCCCTCAAGAAAAAAGTCATCTAAATCTAAATGTTTATAGGTGTAGTTATAGGTGTAATCGGACAGAAATTGGGGATAACTTGGATTCCACAAAAGCGAATGCTTAAATAAAGCAGGGGAGGTTTTAAATTATGAAAAATGACAAATAAGGGCATTAGGCCAAAACCTATAGTTCCAACTGATCAAGTGGAAGAAAGAGGGGCACAACCTTGCTTAATCAATGACCCAAAAACATGTACATATACATGTACACAGACACAGTAGGTCACAAATCATGTAAGTAGTTTAAATCAATAGTAATTAGGTTGTTTTTTCATTTAAATTTCCTATAAATTGTTATACATTCCTATTTTTAAAAGATATTCATTTGGGACCAACCCACATGTATTAATTATTTAACATTCACTTATCCAAACAAATTAGTAAAGATGTTCTGCCTGTGTTCTGCTTCAGCAAAGAGGGTGATTTAGACCCTAGACATGGAGGTGCTTTTCGTAACAATTATGAAATCAGGCAAAGAAACAAGGCTGAAAACGAGCCCAAAAGTTTTTTGTGGCAAGAATTAGTTTGTTTTTTTTTTTCTTATCTGCTTATCATCCTGGTGAGGGGACTAAAACTCTGCAAGAGATTATGGTTTCACAATTCACTTAATCTGATTTCAGTGATCACTGTGAAATTAAAGATCAATTGCCTCAGGCTGTCATAATGCCAATTTAATATTCCCGGGATCAATGTTTTTAAAACCAACAAGGAGACCACGTAACATCCCGAGTAAAACATCCTCTCGGAGCGTCCTCCCAGGGATACATCCAAGCAGTGCGATGCCTTCACTAGGAAGGTAATGGCAGAGGCTTAAAGGGCGAGCAAAGTTCCAGTCTCTAATATGAGCATCAAATTTCAAGGGTCTCTTTTAACAAAGAATGCTAAAGAATAGCTTTTTAACAGACAGGATTTACTTGGGAGAAACTAAACTAGAAATGAAATTTCTACATACAAAAATGCAGATCAGTACATTCTAAATCAAGCAACAGGAAAACACTGGGGAGAAATCACTCTGGGTACCCATTCAAAAGTGGACCGAAACCACAACTTACTGTGCTGGTTAATAAGCATGCGGAAAGAGATGCGGTTGGTATAGAACCGATCCAGAAAATACTGGATGTTACTGCTAATGAACGGATCAAACCCAAATTTCTCCTTGTATTCAATCACTCCTTGTGCCATTGTAGGAACCACATCATTGTGTCTATTTCTGACTTTAATCAGAACTTGCAGAAAGCTGTGTAGGAGGGAAACAAAAAGAGGTCAGTCTTTATATTTCATGGGCTGATGCATGAACTTCCTAGCTCTGTCTCTGGATTTTCTATGTGCTGATATTTTTTTAAGTAGAGACATAATCATTATAGGCTACAAGGAAATATTCATGAGAAACTAAACTATTACCCAAGTTTTTGCGTGAAACTTTCTATCGAAATTCTTTCAAAGACATAAAAAGTAAGAGGTTCTAGTTAAAAAAAAAATGCTCAAAGATCTTTTTAGTAACCCAGTGACTTTCTGGAAAAGCAATCACATATAATACAGGTTCTATAAATTTTTGGTGAATAATTGCAGAACATATTAATATTTCTTCTGACAACATGAGGACAGTCTCCCCATATCTCCAAGGATTTATTATAAAGTCTCAAAGCAACAGCTTCCATGAATAAACAACGTGAAATTTCTTAAGAGTAAAATTTTGAAATGAATTTCTCATAGCAGTAAAACAGAGTGACAAAATACAGATAGAACAAAGGCAATTAAAACAAACCTACAAGTATTATGGTATATTACTATAAAGATACAGAGGGGAAAATATGTACTAAGAGTGGTAACTAAGAAGAGAAAGACAAGTCAATGGAACCAAATAAAAAGCTTGGAAAAAGGCACAAGGGCAAGTAAGTCTGTGTACATAAAAACTTAGCATATTTATAAAGTGGTGTTCCAAGTCGATAGGGAAACAATCAAATTAGTTGGGACAGCTGGCTAACAATTTAAGTCACATCCCAATTTCAAGCCTTAAGCCAAAAATTTAGTTAAAAGATTTAAATGTGAAAGAATGAAACCACAGAAAAAATAAAAGAAAATCAGGTGAATAAGTATATAGTATACCTTGGGGTAAGGAAGGCTGGTCCAAGATGAACACCATAGGTAGAAACCATGAAGAAATAAATAATAGTGCTATCTAGAGTTTCAGCAATTCTATAGGGATACACATTACAAAGGCCAAAAAAAAAAAAAAAACCAGGGAAAACTACATTTACAAGAGCTATTGCTATCCTTAATAAAGGAAAAGATGAGCACCCCAACAGAAAATGAGGCAAGGGATCTGGTGTCAATGGGAAATTTACCACAGAGAAAATGCAAATGCCAGTAACTTCTCCTTCAAAACAGTAACAGAAAGGCAAAACAACACAATAAATACTATCCTCCGCTTATCAAACTGGTGAATAACAACCAGTGTCATCTAATGTTTGTTTATTTTTGACAGAGAGAGACAGAGCATAAGTGGGGGAGGGGCAGAGAGAGAGACACACACACAGAATCCGAAGCAGGCTCCAGACTAGGAGCTGTCAGCACAGAGCCCAACGCGGGGCTCAAACTCACAGACCGCGAGATCATGACCTGAGACGAAGTCGGATGCTCAACCGACTGAGCCACCCGGGCGCCCCAATAACCAGTGTCATCTAGAGCAAGGAAGCATAACTGATGCATTTCTAGGGGCAATTTAACAGCATATATCAGAAGACCAAAGAGAGTCATTCCACTCTCAGGAACTGATCCCAGGAAAGTAACAGGACAAGGCCAACAGCTGTATTTAAGAGCTATTTTTTAAAGCCCTGTTTAGAGTAGCAAGAAAAATACGAACCATTCTAAAACTCAATGACAGGAGGTCAAATCACATGACTTACCTGTAGATGGATCATTTTGAAACCATTAATAATGGTATAGAGATCTATAATGCCCACAGTTATTTTTGTAAAACATTGTGCACATATAAAAATATGGATGCCTAGGAAAAAGTATGGAAGGAAAATGTTAACAGTGGTGGTCTCCTGATAATGGAAATTTGGAGTGACTTTCTTTTTACTTATCTGAATAGTCTCATGTTTCTCAGTGATGAAATACTTCTGTAACCAATACATACATACAAAGACATCAAAGATGAATAAATCAACCATGAAACTGAAAGGTCATAATTATCCAGAAGACATTTCAAAACGGACAGTTTGTCCTCTACGTAACGTTCTTTCCAACCTATTTAGAAATTAAATATCACTAAAGCTTAAGATTTCATTATAGTAGAGAAACACCTCACCTGACTGGAAGGAAGGAGACTTGCCTCAAGGGCTCAATTCTCAGAAGCTTCCCCAGTCTTCCTGGGCTCTTCTTAACTTTATCATCATGGGAAGTAACCTTGTGCTCTAAGCCGCTTTCACTTTACTTAAATGATCTCCCTGCCCGGGACTCCTGTATAACCTCTCCCAGACTGGAAAAGGCTACCACCATGAGTAAAGCCACTCGCTCACCTTCCTTTCCTTCCTTTGCCAGGAGCAGCGGGCTTCTGAAAACCCAACTATCTTAACTAGCTGTGTGAACCAGGGCAGGCCATCAAAATTCACTAAGGGAGACTGATTATCATTATGATCTCACACACACTGGATCCAGCACTTGGCAGTTTCCAAAGTGGGCTCATGTCCGTAAGTTGCATCTGACCGATAACCTGTTCCAGAAATTGAGACAGGATTCCGGGAAACATACAGCCGCAATATTATATACTTCCACCAATCTATACCCTACAATTTGAAGCTAGAGAAGTCATCCTAATGGCATCAAGACAAACTGTTACTAGCTAATGACTTCTGAGAAAATGAAGCTCCTAGATTCAATTCATTTAATTTTAATACCTTAAATGGCAGCAATGGCTTCTAGCAATGAAAACACTGCATCTGGAGCTCTAATCCAATGTCTCCCCTCCACAAGTCACAAATCCATCAACAAAACACCTAGCAAAGTATAAAACAGGTCAGGATTCTTCTTCCTTAAATTTTAATTTACAACTAAACTGGAGCTAGCTACTCAAGGCTCAAACTGGCGGCTCAGGCACTACGGAACGTTGTAAAGAACAATGTACTAAGGAAATGGAACAATGACTTATGGATCCAAGTTCTGCTACTAGCGAATGTTACCACGTGGGGCAAGTCAGTTCACTTCTCTGACTTCAGTTCCCTGAGCTGTACATTGAAAGGGCTGGGTTCAATGCCTCAAGCTAAGGTTGCTTGCATAACGCAAAGTTTCTTGGTTCTTTTTCCGGAACGCCTATATAAGGCATTTGGCGTCACAACTATGTGGACCAGGCTTCTACGTAGAAATTCTTCAGGACAACAGGCCTGCCCTGCGTATTCGCTCGTGTGTACGCGAAACAGGAGGAAAGTGATGTGAAGGGGATACTTAATTTCTCTTGGGGGTAAAAAAGGAAACCACACTCAGAGCTGGGGTTAGTGTTTTTCAGTTAAATGAAAATGAAAAAACAGAAACATTTTCCATCAGCAAGAGAATTTGAGAATTCAGCAGTCTTCATGTGTAATAGCAACAAGAGAATTCAGGTCATTATATTAAAAGCACACTCATTTATGCTGCTCCAAAATAAAAGCATTACAGTTTTTCTGAGCTCGAATGTTATATCGCCTTGAAAATTAAAAAAAAAAAACAACATCTGTAAAGGACTGAATAGATAAATTCATGTCTATATAGAGGCCACTGCATTCTTTAAACCACCACTAGGTGGAACATTTACTGCGATATTTACAGTGAGGGGCCTGCGCCAGTTCACCATGAGTAAAAGTAGTAAGAACTAGACCGTGAAACAATGTTGAAGTCATTATTCCTTTTGTGCTACGTTAAATTCTTAACTCAAATTATTAAAAAATGTGACGTCAAGTTGTTACCCATTAACAAACCTAGTGCTTTTGTCCAAATTAAACTTAGTTCTTAATGCCACGAGTTCCATTTACCAACACATTTTTTAACGTAGAAGTTTTTACTTTCAGGTAAGTTTGGTACCATACTTACTTATCCAAGACCTGTGGATCCTCAGGGCTCTTATTCTCGTATTCTAGGAGTTCAAGAAAGCTCTGCATATACCTAAAAAAGATGAGTTATTGTGTTAATTGCCTACTGTGTTCATTGCCATCCATTCCTCCTTTCCCACGTCCTAACAGCAGCCCAAATTTTCACTCAGGTATCTCCCCTATCTCTTCCTCCCCCCCCCCATGCAGCCCAGGTGCTGCAGGGGAAGCTGATGCCATGCAAAGCTCCTGGGTGGCCTGATTTTTCTCTGGGTAATGGTATTTTTCTCGTCACTAATGACTAACTAGTCCAACAGGCATTCCCCTGAACACAGGGACTGGCTCAGGAATGGTCATACCGCCCCAATTCAGGCCAGTGAAAGAGAAGACATGGTCGAGGACTTTGGGAAAGAAATTACTTCGCTCTGCTTTTTGTACAGTGTGCCATGTGGGTATGGAGCCTGGAGATGTTGTAGCTATTCTGTCACCAGGAGGAAACCCAGCCTGAAAATAAAGCTAATGCCGTGGAAAGCAGGGCCTAGATAACCTCATGAATCTCTGAATTGAACCAACACCAAAAGCTCATCCTTCTGGCTACAGGAGCCAATTTATTGTTTCGTTGGGTTTTCTGCTATTCACAAACATATTCTAACTGGTACACCAAATCTACAGTTTGATTAGCCAAAAAGTACATATCCACTGTTAAGAAACACTATGTGACACTAAAGCACACGCTATGAACTTGGAAACTACAAATAAATGTTCCTTCTCAGAGTTAAACCAATCTCATCAATACTGCATTGGAGGAGAAGGAATGCCTCTCTGGTCCTCAGAAGCAGCTTCTGGATTAAAAATAGCTACATATCTCAATCAGGGTCAGTACAGGAAATAATGTGTCCAAAATAAATATCTGGAGAACAGAGAAAAATGGGATTGAGAGAGGCACATTACTGGAGCAGCTGTATCCAGACAGAACCTGCTGGATCTGGAGGGGATTCAGAGATGCCAATTACTCAGACGTGCGCCATCTCTGCTTTGGATCTGAACATGCCCGGAAAGAATTATCCCTGAATATAATTATTTCGAACAATTAATTACCACTAATCCTACTAACCAGCTTTGGAGAGAGGATGAGGTACTCCAACAACAAAAACTGACTGTGGAGCACATAAATACATCAACAGGAATAATATTTTATTAATCGGCCTCACTTGAACTTTGTAACAATGCATGACACTGAAAGTATGCTCATCTCCAGATATATTTTTTAAAAGCCTCTGGGCACATCAGGCTATGAGTTAGGTACTGTTGAAATCTTCAAGTCAAACCTCTCGGAAAGGCCAAAGTCAGCCATACGCAATAAGGCCCTCTATCTAACACGCCCGCAGAATTCTAGGGAGGTAACCCATCCTTTCCAAAGGGGTAGTTCATCTAAAGAGCCAAGTCATGAACAGAGAGGAGCCAAAGATCACGTGGAGCTGCCCAGCCCGCAAGTCAAGAGAACAAGGAGAACACGCTCTAGCGAGGTGGGCTTCACAGCCTGTTGTAAGTAAGAGTCACTATTAAGAGGAAAAGGAAACAACAGCTAAGCACAATGTGTGATCCTAAACTAGATTTCTAAATTGGGGGGGGGTGGTTACTTAAAACAAAAAGAGCACTGTTAGGCCAACTCATGAAATGGGAACAAGTTGTCCCATATTAGAAAATATCACTGGACTGGGGCACCTGGGTGGCTCAGTCGGTTAAGCATCTGACTTCAGCTCAGGTCATGATCTCACGGTTCATGAGTCCAAGCCTTGCTTCGGGCTCTCTGCTGTCAGCACAGAGCCCGCTTCAGATCCTCTGTCTCCCTCTCCCTCTCTCTCTCTCTCTCAAAAATAAACATTAAAAAAAGAAAATATTACTGCGTCAATGTTAAGTTCCCAAATTTGATAACCATACTATGGATTTCTAAGAGTTGTTCTGAAAGAGATATATACTAAAGCATTTAGGGGTAGAGGGACATGATGTCTACCGTTAACCCAAATGGTTTAGGGAAAAAAATAATGTGTATCATATATGTTCCACATGTGTGATATACCATAAACTATACACATATATAAATACGTGCATAGAGAGAGAATGAATATGAGAAGAGCAGAAGAAATGCTGCCAGATGTTAACAATTAGTGAATCCGGGCGAAGGTACATGGGAATTCTTGCTACTAGTCTTGCAAACCTTTCTGTTACATTGGGAATTATTTCAAAATTGAATTTAAAAAAAAAGTTAAAAATGACATGCATAAGTTTGGAATGGCTATGGAAGACAAATATGAGACAAAAAAAAGAGCTGACCCGGTCATCTGAGTCTATACTTTGCCAGCAAATCACTTTGAAGCCCGTGAAGTAACTTTTACATAAGCAATAGGTTTGACTGTCAGCCTCCGCCACCAGGCCCAGGGGACTTGGCGGTCATTTAGCCAACCTACAATCCCCACGACAATGACCCTGATAGTGAATTCACATTTTCTGGAGAAAATTTTCTGATGATGGTCTCGAAGCAATCAAGAAGCCTCACGCAAACAAACACTCATCGATCCGGAAATGAGCTACGCATCTGGGGTGGAAAGCAACCTACTTTGAGAGCCAAGTCACCGTGGCCAGCTCTCTGATCCGCCCCAGACCCCAGGGCCCCCAAGCCTGCCACAGCGAGGAGCCGCTGCTTGTCTGGAACGGAGACTGGTGCCCACCCAATATACTGCTTCTCAGACAATTCAAGCTTAGCCCTAAGAACAGATTATAATTAATATTACTGAGGAATCACGGCTGAATGTCCATTCTCCTTCGGTAGCCTGGCTGCCATTAACCCTTTAAATGCCAACTAATTAATAGCTCCGTTCGCCTTCTATCTGTCCCCATCATTCCCTTCCCCTAAAATGCTGTCCCTGCCCCCTCCACCCATCTACCCAGGGGCAGTGCAAAGCCACAGCAGCCTCTTCACCCCCCCCACCCCCCCCCCAACACCCTCTGTGCGCTTCCTCTGTACTGGCTTGAGAACACTTTTTTATCTGGCCTCCCTAACTCTTCCAGCTTTCTTGGTGACTTCTACCTTGCTTTTTATAATACACAGGAGACATGCCAGTGTTTCTTGACCATACGCAGATGCCTTTCTGAAAATACACCACCTGCTCTTACACCCTACCACTCGCCAACCTCACCCTGCTCACCTAGTGACTGGTTTGGTGACACATTTGACTGTCCCAATTCAGTAACCATGCCTGAAGCGTCAGAGCTGTACCCGATCAAACTTGATGTCACACTTTGCTCAGATTTTTTCTATTTTTCACAAGGCAAAGGAAGCACATTAGGTACTGATATTTTTACAATCCAAGGTTCCCCTTTAAACAACTTCATTTTCTCGAAAAGAAATACTGCCTCCAAGAAACTCCTTTAACAGGAAAACAAAAGGAGCAAGGCTGAGACTTGATCAAAGTGGCAACATTCCCTTACCCAAAGGATGGCAGACCAGTGCCCAGAGGTCACAGCATTGTTATTCCTGTGTATTTTTCTGTACCAATTTTTGTTCCGATGGGCAGTTACACTTATAACCAGAAAAATAAAATTTGAGAAGTCAAGAAAGCAGTTAGTACAAGTGAGAAGTATTTTCATTAAGACAATTTTAAACTGTCACAAAAACAAACGAACAAACACTTATAACTGCTTGGAAAACTCAGCTATCCCAAATGACTCATTCCCACACTGACATACGTGTAGTTTTAGGGAGAATGGTCTCAATGCCAAGTGTCCAGAGCATCATGGAAAGACCCATCTAAAGCCACATTATTTACTCACCAACTCTGTACCAACCCCACCGAAGGGCGGTTAAGCAAGTTATCCGGCAGAAGATTAACTTCTCTCATTGTGTTAGCCAGTCGTACAGGAAGCTCCTTTCGTAGAAACATATATGAAGTCTTCTCACACGCATTATCTCTCCCTGTTAAGAGATAATAAATGTTCCATGATTTTATAATCTAACAGATGCAATAACAGAGTGCTCTCGTGACGGCACAGTTACTGCTTAGAAAGAGAAAATTACACAATCCTAGGGTCTCCAGCTAAATGTTTATCCTCTGAAATGGCAAGCTGAAGAAAATTTAATTAGAATAGAAAAAGAACATTTATTCCAAGAGGCAACCTTGAAAGCAGTTTTTTTTTTTCCTTAACACAAATACACTGCTAGGGTTACCAGCAGTGATATAAAAGTGACCTGGGATATAATCTGAACTTGTTTTCAAATAAACACTGTAGGAAAGCTGCCAAGTACAAAAGCAGGAGAACATGCAAATCCACTCCTGTTTACAGGGGTTTCCAGAATGCAACAGATCCACTCATTCCACAAATATTCACCTACTGCATGTTGACTCATTCCTAAGGTTTTCTTCAAACGTGTTTCTCCAGGTATCAGAGCTTTGTCACTCTGGGAAGTGGCCACAGACCTACTCTGATCGGGACACAGGGCTCAGGACGTGCCAGAGAAACCAGCTCACAGGTGTACTCAGAAGCAGAGTGACCTACTATGGCAAGTCCGAGAGGGTACGACACGGTGTCGACCACAAAGACAGAGGTCAGAGAGTCTTCTGTCGGTCACCCTGAGCTGGTGGTGCATAAAATTTATGTAACTAGGGCAGAGAGAGAGAAAAGGTACCCAGCCAGCAGAATGAGGAAACATGAACCACTTCCCCAGCTGCTCTGTGACCAGAGTGGTTCCACGTAGGTTTTGCCCCCCACTCCCCAGGTCCTGCTGTAAGCCTGGATGATGGTTGGGGGATGGGGTTCATGATAGAAAGGACATGAGCTTTGGGGACAGAAATGTGCCTCAGCCCCAACTCCTCCATTTTGGGGGTAGGAAACCTTGGGTAAGCTTCTTAATCACTCTAAATCTCAGCTGCCTTAACCTGTAAAATGGGGATGAAAATTCAGTTTCTGTAAAGACTAAATGTGATCATGTGTATGGAGCCTGACACAGAGCAGGTGAGCCATAAACATTAGTCCTTCTTCTACTCTCCATGATACTTATGGGTCCATCCCAACTCCTTCACATCCCACAGGCCTTCCTGATGCTCCATACTGCCGGGAGGATGTTCAGAGATGGGCAACCTTGAGACCAGGCTCAGAGAGAAACAAGCAAGGCTCAAGCAACAATCTTATTTTTTTCTTTCCTTTATTCTTTTTTTTTTAATATAATTTATTGTCAAGTTAGCTAACGTACAGTGTATACAGCGTGCTCTTGGTTTTGGAGGTAGATTCTGGTGATTCATCACTTACAACACCCAGTGCTCATTCCAACAAGTGCCCTCCTCAATGCCCATCGCCCCTTTTCCCTTCTCCTCCACCCTCCTCCAACTCTTCCCATTCCTCCAAACATGATACAGGCCACAAATCAGAGATCCAGAAGTAAATCTGATTTGCTAACACTTGCAGCCAAGTTCTGGTTTATTCCTTTCCTCTTCCTGCTGAATAAGACTAGAAATAAAGAATCTACTTTTGAAAGTCATCTGCAGAACCTTTCTTTCTCCTACTGACCCCTGAGCCCCATTCTCCATTTTAAAAAAAGTTAAAGAGATTAGTCTTAAACAATTCATCCCTTACTTCGGTTATTCTAAGTGAATATACTGAATGAAGGCCCTGGGTAGATCTTTAATCAATGATTCTGTCTTCCACTTTTCCCCCAACTAAGGAAGAAGGGCGTGGTATCCCAGCAACGACCTTCCATCACCTCCTCTATGCACACTTATTTGGCTTTAGATGATTAACATTTAAAAGGACTCCGGCTGCTTTGCTTCAGGTAATATATATCATTCCTAAAATGTTTCATATAATTCTTAGACACGAATCATTTTAAATGCACTGAAAATGCTGATTTTTAAATCATAGTGAATTGCATCACAAAATGAAGCACCTGTTATTATCTAAGGTAAAAGGTACATCTAACTTTTCACACACTAGGAGAAATACTTAGCATCCTGGTTAAATAGAAAAGACACCTTTTTTTTTTTTTTTTTTTTTGGTAAGCACAAAAGAAATGATGAAGTACTCCCTGGAGGAGAAGGAAGTGAGGGAACAGGAGAGAAGAGGAAGAAGCCCACGGGGGTTGAATCAGAATGGTGAGTGGCAGTATGAACTTGGGATTTAAAAAAATTACCTGAGTTTCTTGACACAAAAAGTTTCCATTTTCAAACTGCCATGTCCGCGTCAGTAGCAGCAAATTGGAAGCCTAGGGTCAGGGGAAGGGGAAGGACCAGGAGAAGTGGGGGCAGGCTGGCAGGTGGCAAGGGGCGGTCAGGTCCCTGTCTGTGCTGGAAACCCACAGGGCTAGATGGTTTCAGAATTTCAAGGTTATCAGATTTTAGGAAGGTAAAAAGGAGTATGTACACGTATTATGCAACATGGTCTATTATACAGACACAATACAGCTGCAGTGAAATCTGCAAACATTTACAGAGAGCAGGACAGAGACCATGGCCTCAAATAAGTTCAGGTCATGTTTTGCCACCAAAGGCATGAGAAAACAACTTCAAGTTTTAGAGGTTTTTGGACTTGAAAATTCAGATAAAAAACTGCAGACTTGGGGCACCTGGGTGGCTCAGTCGGTTAAGTCTCTAACTTCAGCTCAGGTCACGATCCCGCGTTTCATGAGTTCGAGCCCTGCATCAGGTTCTGCACTGGTGGTACGGAGCCTGCTTGGGATTCTCTCTCTTCCTCTCTTTCTCTACCCCTTCCCCACTTTCTCTCTCTCTCTGTCCCTCTGAAAATAAAAAAATAAACTTAAAAAAAAAAAGGCTGTAGACCCACAGAACAGTAACACCAAGATCATGTGCCAGACTTAGACTTGGGTTTGAATCCTGACTCGAGGCTCAGGAGCTCTATGAAGGTGACATTACACTTCTAAGCCTCAGTGTAGCCAGCTATAAAATAAGAACAGTACCTGTTTCACAGAACTGCGTTAAGGGTTAAAAAGTGCTTAACCTTTAACATTAACAACGTCTTGGGGCGCCTGGGTGGCGCAGTTGGTTAAGTGTCCGACTTCAGCCAGGTCACGATCTCGCGGTCCGTGAGTTCGAGCCCCGCGTCGGGCTCTGGGCTGATGGCTCAGAGCCTGGAGCCTGTTTCCGATTCTGTGTCTCCCTCTCTCTCTGCCCCTCCCCTGTTCATGCTCTGTCTCTCTCTGTCCCAAAAATAAATAAACGTTGAAAAAAAAAATTAAAAAAAAAAACACACATTAACAACGTTTTAAAATTTAGGGCGCCTGGGTGGCGCAGTCGGTTAAGCGTCCGACTTCAGCCAGGTCACGATCTCGCGGTCCATGAGTTCGAGCCCCGCGTCGGGCTCTGGGCCGATGGCTCAGAGCCTGGAGCCTGTTTCCGATTCTGTGTCTCCCTCTCTCTCTGCCCCTCCCCCGTTCATGCTCTGTCTCTCTCTGTCCCAAAAATAAATAAACGTTGAAAAAAAAAATTTAGAAGAGGGGGCTCATTACATAGCCATCACTAATGATGCCAGCAATGATAAAGCAGAGAAGCCTGAGGCCACAGGGTGCCAGACCAAATCATCTGATACTTGCTAAGCCCCCGAGAGCCCGACTGCATTGTGGTTCAGTGCGGTTGCCTCCGCTCATTTGGTGATTCTACATAATTAAAAAGGGATTAAGAAGGATTAAAGTATGTTGTGTTCCTACCTACCACTTTTATTTATTTTGAAATAAAAGGCCTTGACGCATACATCGGTCAACTCTGCACAAACTAGAAAATTCAACAACTAGGAATGGTCTAAGATAACCAAATACCAGGAAGCCTTTATTCTAGCCATCTTGGATGATCAGCCTGTTGTCAACCACCATAGAAACAACCATGTTTTGTCTCTAGACAACCCCCCCCAACCATGGCACCAATGGGAGTACCTCATCTACGGTAGCTCCTCAATGATTTACTGGAAGAACAGAGAATACTTTCGGAAGTTTGTAGTTTTAAGAAACAATACCTGAAAAATCTGTTTTGACTCCTACATTCTTCTTTAGCTTTAGAGATTAATTCTTTGTACTCAGGTACCTTAATTATACAGGGGGGTAAGCCTTTTTTAGTTAATTAGTGAACCTAAAAATAAATATGAAAGGCCCAATTTTTTTAACCTTTCTGTGGTTTTCCTCATGTAAGTTGAAAGTATTTTATCCCATGTATTAATATTGGATATTCAGTTTAAATTAAATCAAAGGGTTCTGACAATCTTTTTTTTTTTAAGTAAACCTAAAAAAATCCTTTTGGTTTTAATTGAATGGCCTCAAGTTTTCTAAGTCTTCTGGAATATCCAGTATTTTCCAGTTATTCTTTCCAGTTATTCAGCTTCATTTTTTCCCCACTTACTTGGCTTCCCTACATTCCTTAATTTTGATTTTCCATTTTTATTCCATATTTCTCTATATGCTTCGCCTTATTCAATTTTACCAATTAAATTTTTTCCTAGTATCTGTTGGAAGGATGATGAGGGAGTGGGTTAAGGGTAGGGAAGATTCTGAGCTTAACTACATTCATGCGTATTTCTTTAGTTTCTCATGCTCATATGATGACCTTTCAAATCTCTTCTGTTCTCAGTTTTTCAAACTTTGTCCTTTCATTGAGAAGTTGGAGACAATTATTACATATGATTTGCTTTGTCTAAAGAGGTTCCAAATAACTTTCCATTCACCAAGACACAGGATGAAGAGACACAGAAACACAAATGACTTTTGAGCAAGTGCAGGGAGCCCTCTCGGTGACGGTTACCGATAAGAAAGGAGCGTTTGACTAGCCTTCTGAGAGCAAGAGTTCAGACTTATTCTTTATACCTGGTTTCCATTGTGGCCTCTGTCTGGTAAATCTTTAATCCTCTTCCTGATTAATTTACAGGAAGCAGAGAAAATATTTCTTCAGTTAATAAAGTGACCTGATAATGTCTCTTATAATTGAAGCAGAGGGTTGAGCACATGCCCCCCAAAATGGAGAGTCCCCTGTCTGCATTATTAGTGGGCTTTGTCCACATATTTCAGCTTTAACACTTGCGGGGGGGGGGGGGGTTGGGGAGAGGTAGTAATGCAATCACGGAGTGAAAAAGGAGAGCAGTAACAGGGAAAATTATAGCAAGGCATCAAAAACCAACAGATTGATCAGCTCATTCTAGTTATGCTGTTTTTTTCTAAATACTGTCAATTACATGTATGAGTCTGCAATGTATTTTTACCATTAACCATACTCAAATGGGGAAAATGTAACTGAGAAAATAATATCTTAGGGACAGCTCCGGTTTTTCTCCAGTTACATTTATAAGATTTCAATCTTTTGAAAACACTGAATTTTAGAACCATAATTAATTAATTTTTGGACTTTCCAGGGCTAAACAATGATTAATTGGCCTTCAAAAGAAAGTGTCCTTCACTTATACTTTTAAAATATTTACTCTGTGTCCAGAAGTAGTACTTCACTGCCTGAGAAGTTTCACAGATTTCCTTTATCTGGGAAAACTTATTCCTGAGTGTAGACATCAAGATATGTAGACTGGGGCGTCTACCAAAATTAAGGCTGCCTCTATTCTAGGTCAGACTGTGTTTTGGTTATTATTACTAATAGCCAGAAACGTCAGAGCCAAAGACGGGATTTCACACACACAGCATTCCCTAGCAAATTCGATGCCCCAACAACATCTTCTTTCAGCTCAATGTCTATTTCATTATGCTCACCAATGCCATGGGTTAGGAATTCAGACAGGATGCAGGAGGGATAGCTTGTCTGGGACCTCAGCTGGAAAACTCAAAGGCTGGGGCTGAGGAGGCAGTGACTAGACGGGGGACCTGGAAGTTCCGAAGGCTCCTCATTTATAAGTCTGAACCTTGGGCCGATGACTTGCTAACTAGGATTGCCTACCAGAGCACTATCTGGTGGCCTCTCCATCGGCCTGCTCACAGCATGGCGGCCTTGGGTTAGCTGGATTCTTGCACGGGTTCGGTGAACAAGGTGAAGCTGCATGGCCTTTTATGATCCAGGCTCGGAAGTCAAACAGCTAGTCACAAAGCTTGTCCAGATCCCAGGAGAAGGGGACAGATCCTTCCTCCTCTTGAGAGGCACATGGTAGGAAAGCATCAGTGTGGCCATCTTTAGAAAATAGGATTTGCCCTATGATCATGAGGAGGTGCAGAGGATGATTTCCCAAATTACATTTTATTAAAATTTTTTTAACATTCATTTATTTTTGAGACAGAGAGAGAGCATGAACAGGGGAGGGTCAGAGAAAGAGGGAGACACAGAATCCAAAACAGGCTCCAGGCCCTGAGCTGTCAGCACAGAGCCCGACGCGGGGCTCGAACCCACGGGCCACGAGATCATGACCTGAGCCAAAGTCGGACGCTCAACCGACTGAGCCACCCAGGCGCCCCTCAAATTACATTTTAAAGCACTCTTTAAAAAAAAAGCACTCTTTGATTGCCTCAACTTATTTCTTCTGGTGTCATTTTTGAGCAGCCATTTTTTAGTTTAGTTTGTTTTTCACTGTGGACTTCCTTCAGACATCTGGTGACCTGTGCTTGTTCAGTAATGCTTGAGAGTGAAGCAGCCTTTAAAGACGAACCAAGTGAGGACCGCAAATATCTGGTTATTCAGGGCTTCTGGGTGGGGTCCTAGCAGCACACCAGGATCCCTAATTCTCCTTAAGTAGTTCACGCGATGCCATTAAAGAAGAGTCCCCTGGTACCCTCTACTTTCCCTACAGACAATTACCTACCTACTAATGTTCTGATGGTTGGGGTAAAGGATGACCCTACTGTTTGCAGACTTCCAGCTCATCCTCCGGTTTTCAGCCAGCCAACCCTGTCACTCCCGTCCTCTATCTGTGGTACGCTACTGAGGCCGAAGCCCCCTCCTGGGCCCTGCTGTGTCCAGCTCAGCACTCTCCTTGGCCACAGTGCCTTCTGAGTATGTTCTGGACCTGAGATGTCCAGTGCTGGAGCCACCAGCCATGAGGAGAAATTTGAATATTCAGTTTTCTTATGAGATCAATGATGAATTCCTCAAGTGTGATAAGAATACTCTTATGCGTCGGATACACATACTTAAGTATCTAGGGGTAATCACGTTCTCTACAACTTGCTCTCAGATGGTTCAGCCAAAAAGGCATGTGTTGAGAGAGGGGCAGGGCAAGAGACAGGAAGAGGGATAGACAGAGGGGGGAAAGATAAGAAGCAAATATGGCAAAGTAACTGGTGGATCTAGGTGCCAGACATGGATGTTAACTGTAGTATTCTTACAACTTTTCCTAAGGTCCGAAATTTTTCCAAATGACGAGTGTGGGAGGGACCCTGTGAACAACCTAAATATCCAACAATAAGAGAAGAGTAAAATAAATCACGACATTGTATATTTACATCGGGAAATATGGAGTCATTCAAAAGATTGTTTTTAAAAGCAGTCTCCTAACAGAAAGGTCTTCCTATGTAACTAGAGCCATTCTATTTTCTAAAAAGAATACAAAAATCTCACACAGAATGTGCCACCATATGCAACGGACGTGCGAAGCTCGTGTTACCTTCATGTAATGATTTTGGTTGTTCTTATAGGAAAGGAGGGTACAGGCTGACTATGACAGGGTCATTAAGGTAGGCGAGGGTCAGTGGACCCTTACCTGAGGGGCATCCAGGTCTGTGCTGAGAGAAAGTGACTAACATCCACTAATGCCCTCATCCTCTCTCTTTAGAGTCCTGTTCACTCTCTGAAGGTAGATATGTGTCCATAAACACACTCGGGAGAAACCCGCCCTTCTGTATGTCAAGTGAGGCCAAAGCAAGTTGTAAACGGGTTTCACCATAGGCCCACACTGTGTCCTCTGCCTGGACAACCCCTCTGCCATTCCCCCCATTCAATGAGTTCTATGTCCTGTGGGTCCCAGGATTCCTCAGAATTCCTCAGAATACTGAAGAGCCCACTGGCACAAAATCCAACACACTGTAGGTGTTTAATAAATATTTCCTGCTTAGAACTGAAAATAAAAACACCTAGTAAGTTTTAGAATAAACTTACCACAGCAAATACAACTCAGGGATGCAACATAATACTTGCTGGTAATGGCCAATTCCTCTTACAGACAGATCATTTCATTCTATATATTTGGTCAGAGGTATTAGATCTTTTAAGTTAGGGGAAGAGGAACCCAAGGGAGGTAGGAAGGTGAAAATAAAGCGGCAGTAACCGTCAGCATGGTGTGTCAGGCCACAGAGCGGAGAGAAAAGGCATGGATGTGTTAGGAACCGATCCCACAAACAGAGCTTGGTCCAGCCAGAGCATGTGAGTAACACGGCAACCACAAAGATTCCTATCAACCTAATTCCGGGAGGGGGTTTAAGATCTAGTCCTAATGGTGGACTGGTAAATTACGTGACGCCTTGTTGTCCTGGGAGCAAGAACATTTAAGTCAAGGTCACACTGCACTCATCCTCGAGGCTAACTGAGGCAAAATGTTAAGTTAACCGCTACAGTGAATGAAGAGGATCCAAAGCCAATCATGCTCCAAGCACAAACAAACTGAAAGTGCTGCTTCTTGGAAAATGGTCAGTTTTTAGAGCTGGGACCTTCAGCCAACAAACCTTAAAATAATTAACATCCAAGGTTAAGAGCTCCCTATGCAGCTTTTGTTCTTAGCAGTAAGCTGATTTCATCCAGGAAGTGGTGTGTCACTAACTTCCCGTAATGAAAGCAGTCACCATCTACTGGGCACCTACTACGTGCCACACCTTGCGCTCCATGTTCTCAACCGTACGACGAGCCTGTGGTCGGATGCTAGCATTTTGATTCTGTAGCTTAATACGCTGAAGTGTAGCGAGATCAAGTGATTTGCCTTTGCCTCCTGGAAAGAATAATTTCTGGTTCACCTTGGAAGAGTTGGTCAAGATGTCATGTCAATAGCTACCTGATGATTTGGGAAGTCTCCGCTCCTTATTCAGGACTTGTACTTTGCCATGTATAAAATTAGGGACGTTGGAGAGATGATCTCTAAGCTCAAGGTCCCACTGAATGCATCAGAGAGGGTTAGATGTTGGTTCGTATCTCTATTCAGTTATTTATCGTACACCAACTGTGCGTAGTAATGTCAAATCTCAGACGAGTATGGAGAGAGCACTGCGGTGAGGAGGCAGCCAAGGAAAGGAGCCAGAGATCAAGAAAAAGAGTGCATCCTTTCATATGTGTTCTTCTAATTGTGTTCTCCACCCAGAAAGCCCCTAAGGATGCTGTGGATGAAGGACAAGAGGGTTAACATGGTGCACATTCCCAGAAACCACTTCTATGAAACAAGCCTTCGAGGGAGAGGTAGGGACAGCAGGAACGCATGCCACAAAGTCATAGGGTTCATAAACGTTGACTAACACATCTAAATTTATGTATTTCCCCCTGCCTCACATTTATCTAGAAGTTTCCCAAAGGCAGTGACTATGCCTTGACAATTTCCCAAAGCTTCTGTTTCCACTTCATTCCCAATCCAGGTGTTCAAGTGCTAAACTTCAGCAGCTCGGACCCCATCCTCTGAAGTGGTTCATGGCTCTTAGGCTTAGGCCAACAGTCTACTGGATCTAACACAGTTCTCAGCACATCACAATCACGTGGGTAACTCCAAGATCCTGGCGCCTAGACACAATCTCTGGGGATTGATTCACTGGCCTCAAAGAGGGGCAGGTGCCACTAGTTTTAGGAGCAGCCCAGATTATTCTCGTGAGCGGCAGGACTGAAGACCACTGACTAACATTAATCACAAAAAATCCAACCAGGGAAGGCAAATCAAAAACTCCTCAGGCTCAGACAGTGGCTGTTTACCCGTCTATTTTTAGTCTCTATTTTCATGTTTGAGATTTGTTTCAGCCTCTTAGGAAGCTGACCGAGGATGTCCTCCTAGACTTAAGAGACTTCTCAGCGTTACCACTATCTTCTTTCTCCTTGTCCTTTAGATGATCCTACACAGGAAAGATAAAAACTGCTGAACACATTCATGAAGGAGATGGCCGTACTTCAGGACGTGGTGACTCCTGCCAAGCGGCGAGGGTGTTCTCGTCGATCCTTCCCCTCTGGTGGGTTTTGTTTCCACACTGCGCACAATCCTTACCTACTTCCTCAGCTACAGAGGGGTGGTACGACGAGCAGGTCATGGGTCCCCGGCTCTACTGTACGTGTGGGTACTTTTCTTAACGGCCCCGAGCCTCAGTTTCCCAATTTGTAACATGGACACGACTGTTGTCAGAACTCCACAATCGTGTATTTTATACCAAGTGTTGGTAAGTACTCAGAAAATGCTGCTGGAATCTACTCATCTTTTTCAGTTTACAAAGAGTCCATTTTAATTTCCTTCTCCAACAGTTTCTAAAACCAAGCTAAGAGGCAGAACTAGGAGTATGCAGGTTGGAGACAGCGTGGCAGAGAATCTGTACAGAATGCTAATCAGAGACGTGGACTCCCCTTGTACACAGGGCAGTTTCTAGAGAAGGGGGACTCGCTGCGAGCAAGTAGCTTAAGAGTTGATTAGAAATAAAGGGGTCACAACCACACTACATGACCAGTATAGATAGGTATAGTAATATAGCAATTACCCTTTTGCTTTCTATTTAATATCACAAATGGGAAGAGAAATTAACCAAATGTATACAAAGTTGGCAATCAGATACTAAGGAATACCTGCTACCAAGTTTAAGGAAACACTATATTCTACTAGGACAGGTCCCAGGAGACGTTCAGATAAAACCCAGAATATGCTCTGAGCTGTGAAAATCTAACCATTTGCTGGGGAAAGAAAGGTATGTTACACATCTCAAAGGCCCCTACTGTTTTTTGGCCAAGAAGACATTGGGAAATATTTAACTTCCCACTCCAGGAAAATGTTAGAGGTATTTAGTAATTTATTCCCAACAGTGAAACTATTATATACTGACACCCATGCCCTAGTAAGAAAGCAAGCAACGTTGGTACAACTCAAATGGTCCGACTGGAATCACGTATCGTGTCTAAGAATGAAAGTAAAATAATGACTGCCTGCGTGATGCTTAGGGAAATAATCTACCAGTGAGTTAGAACCTCAACTGTTCAATCAGAGGCAATATAAATATGGACCTGTATATGTATATACAATATAAATATCAATATAAATCTGTAAATGTAATAGTTTGCTGTAATTTTTGTGCCATTCACTATGGCAGAAAGTATAATCTGGGAAAAGACGAGACACTGACCAGGAATAGGGTTCTCCTTGAAGGATATGAAAGATAC
This sequence comes from Prionailurus bengalensis, assembly GCF_016509475.1. Classification (NCBI taxonomy): domain Eukaryota; kingdom Metazoa; phylum Chordata; class Mammalia; order Carnivora; family Felidae; genus Prionailurus; species Prionailurus bengalensis. The sequence continues at coordinate 20,678,797 of NC_057361.1, read as the reverse complement.
CACCAGGGGCCTCAATCAAACCTGGCTCTGCCCGTAGCAGAAGCACGGAGGTAAAGTGATCCCCCCACATACCATGAAAGTGAAATGGGCTAGGTGAATGCTGCCAGGTCAGTTTCAATTAATGTCAGGTAAGCCACCCACACTCCCCTTAACACGTTTTCCTGTAAGTTAACTAATTTATCAAAAAGAATAAGTGGGCAGGTACAGCAAGAATTTCTAAAAAAAAAATGGAAATAAAGAATCGTCCTTACCAAATTTCAACACAAATTATGAGGCAAAGGTTAACATATACTACTTCGTTAAAATCAGAAAAGCTGTCCTACTGAATAGAATCCACAAATATAAACTACTCTGTGAACTTAGCATGTGATAAAAACAGAAACACAGCGAAAGATTTCAGGCCTTAAGAACTGTTGCTATGCAACTAGAAAACAGAACAGAGCCAAACTGAGTTAGCTGCAAAAGTCCCATCAAAAATGGCAATAAATTCCAGAGGGGTTTAGTAACAATTTGCAAAATGCTATAGGTGATAAATCTGACCATGATAAAACCACTGTAATTGACTGAGCATAAAAAAACTCAGACTGTGCACTAAACAAAAAGGAAACTAGCATTCAGTCATAATACATGCAAACGTATGGGCAAAAGCTGGAAGACTATCACAAAAAAATGGATGGAAGAATTATAGGTGATATTCTTTCCAAATGCCTTTAATTGCATACTCTGATAATTACTTTACCAAAAAAGGGAACATGGTGGGCAATGATACTTACACAGTACAATAGGTTACAAACAGATACAAGAATTCATGAAAATGTTAAAACTCCAGATTCTAGTTAGTAAGCGGTCAAGGGCACTTTACACACAAGAAAATGCAGAAAATAAACCACACAGGGAAAAAAAGTAAAACACTTAGCTTCTATGTTACCTACTACACAATTAAAATCATAACACCTCACTGTGGCAGGGCTGTGGAGAAACTAGAACCCTTAAACTTTCCCTTTCACATGGTCACTCCCCCCAGGGGCACATACCACATAGGTAAATCATGGATTACCTGGAAAGGTCTTAGCTAACTTCATGTTACGCTTCAGATAGCCAATACAGTATTTGCTTTCACTGGCATTTGGGAGAAACAGATCTTCATCATTTAAATCCAAATTTTAGAGCAATCACAGCAAAAGCTCCTTTAACAGGCTGCCATTAGCTTAGACTAGAGAGAGGTACAAAACGTTCTGTAAAGGGCCACACAGCAATCATTTGTGGCTCTGTGGGCCAAATGGCCAACTTTGCTTTTGTGGAGGGACAGAAATCACAGACAATATGTAATACATGGGCATGTTCCAATAAAACTTTTTTTACAAAAACAGGCGAGGTCAAAACCCAGAGAGTGTTCAAGACAAAGACCGGAACCCTAACATAAACTATGGACTGTGATGGGCCAATGTTGGTTCATCAGTTGTAACAAATGTCCCCACACTGGTGCAGGATGTTGATGGTGGGGTGGAAGGGCTGTAATTGGGGAGGGGCTGTGCATGGGTGCTCCCTGTACTTTCTGCTCAATTTTGCAGTGAGCCTAAAATTATTTTTTTTAATATAATTTATTGTCAAATTGGCTAACATCCAGTGTGTCAAGTGTGCTCTTGGTTTTTGGGGTAGATTCCCATAGTTCATCGCTTACATAGAACACCCAGTGCTCATCCCAACAAGTGCCCTCCTCAATGCCCATCACCCATTTTCCCCTCTCCCCCACCCCCCCATCCACCCTTAGTTTGTTCTCTGTATTTAAGAGTCTCTTATTGTATGCTTTCCTCCCTCTCTCTCTGTAACTATTTTTCCCCTTCCCTTTCACCATGGTCTTAAAATTACTCTCAAAACTAAAGTCTATTAATTAAAAAACAAAACAGGGGACTGGCCCTCAGGCTATATAGTTCGACATATCTTCGAATATGGCATTCCAAAAACAAAAAGCATTTGCCCAACTCTGACGTCAGCTTATCAGCGAAGTCAAATAACGTAACGCCCATACAATATAAAGAAAAAGGAAAAGCGATAATTATTTTCTCATTCCATCCAGTAACAAATCCAAAGTTTCTCAAATCTTGCCAATAGCCTGAATTTCCTAAAGCTTAGTGGGAGAAAACCACCCAACAGGTCAGCAAGTGTGGCCATGCCGCCCCTTCAAAGCTACAAAGAGTCGCACACAAAACTGCAAAGACAACGAAGCCAAAGCCACAACTTTAGTGCCCAGAGCCTGATAAACCAGATTATGTTGAAATCCAATGCTATCTGATCACTAAGGACCCAAAGGGCCAATTCTGTCTTTAAACTTAAATACTGATCAAGATGCATGAAGCCAAGTTAGGTATCTTTACCCTGACTGAAATCGTTCTCTTCCCCTTTAATTCTGAACAGTTGGCTTCTGTCTCCAAACAGGTTAGTCTAATTCTTGGCAACTCTTCACAGCAGAAAAACCTTCCTGCTTAGAGAAAAGGTATATCACGTACATGTACATACAGGTACAAAATAAAGACATTCGGAAACAATGCAATTGTTTTTCCTTTTTCCTAACATGATAATTAAAAAAAACCTTTTCACTTCCTCTGTAAATAAAACCAGTGGTAATTCTTCCCTCCAGTGGTAATCAGGCTTCGAAGAGCAAAAGGACTTAAAAAAAAAACCAAGACTTTTCAAAGACAAGTCATTTGAAACCAAAGTCAACTTTTCAGCAGGTAGTGGAATCTTAAAATACTTTCTAAAGGAAAACAGTAAGTGGCTGGGCCCTTACACCTCAAGAACAATAAAAATAAGGAAATTGGCTGGTGCCTTCTAACAACTAAAGGCTCCTAGGTTCAGAGAACCAGGGCTGTGGCAGACATCTTTTCTGTGAAAAGAAACCAGGACTGTCAGACAACCTGCTTTCTGGTGGTTTTATTTGGGAGATGCTATATTTAAATGTGGGGACATTATGAAAGGTTTTTATGTTTTTATTTGTTTAATATTTACTTATTTATTTTGAGTGGGGGAAGGGCTGGGGTGGGGGGCAGAGAGAATCCCAAGCAGGCTCCAAGCGGTCAGCAGAGCCCAACACGGGGCTCGAACTCACCAACTATAAGGCATGACCTGAGCCAAAATCAAGACCAGGATGCTTAACCGACTGAGCCACCCAGGTGCCCCTATGGAAGTTTAATCTTATATACTAACTGACTAAAGTAACAGGGTGTTTCACACCCTTTATATGGAGCCAGTAATCACCAATGACAGAGCGCCCACTCTGCAGACAGCAGACAGCTGAAGAAAGTGTGAGAAGTTCCAAAGAGGTGAGTGCCGCCCTCTAGAAAGAGACGGTTGTGAATAGAATAAAATAAAATAAGAGGAGGCTGGAGCAAACACCTTCAATACCGGTGCAGCTGTGCAAAAGACAAGCGCAAAGGAACTGGAAAATAAAACCAAAGGGGAAGTAAGTCTGCAGGAAGGGGATCAAAGTGATGAATGAAGGAAACAGAAGTGGCCAGAGTGAGACGGGAAGATGAAAAGCAGGTCCAGATGAAAATGTGAATCATTTCCTATGAACTCATTCAAGATTCAGAAGGTTCTGTCTTTAATGTATGTCTTAGTCTGAGTTCTCCTTTCCTCAGATCACTAAGAGAAGTTTGAATTCCTAACAACTCCTTAACGGAAAAAAAGAACTCAAACCTTTGCAAATATAACAAAGAACCACCATGAGCATGAGCTGCCCTTCAAAGACAAATTAATCCCCAAATCCCAAGAGTAACAGATTCATAAGGAAAAAAACTGTGGAAGTTATATTGCAAAAGAAAATCAATACGTGTTCATTCTGAACACTAAAATGTGATACTTCTATCACTCCTACTAAGGAATTAATATATACTATCTGAAGCCTCACTGTCCAATAGAAACATAATGTGAGCCACATGTGTATTTTAAAATTTCCTACCAGCCACATTAACTCACAAACAGGTGAAAGTTGTGATAGTTTATTTAAACTATCCAAACAATCCGAACATATCCAAAATATTATGTCTACATGAAATCGATATAAAAATATATTGAGATATTTTGCCAATTTTTACAGTAAGTCTTTGAAGTCCACTGTGTATCTTATACTTTTAGCACAACTCAATTCAAAACCTAAATTTCTATCAGAAATAAGTGACCTATGATTAGATTTCATCATTATAGTTAAGGTAGATTCACATATCCAAACTGTTCTAAACAGAGCTAAAAGTTTTCCATTTAACTGCATCGAGCATCAAGTTTAAATTGAAATTGAAATCAATTCAGTTTCTCTGCCACACTAGCCACATTTCAAGTGCTAACTAGGCTCAAGTGGCTAGCGGTGACCTTACTGGACAAAGAGGGCCTAACATAATCACAGGAACCAAAAATTCAAACCTCACTGTTAAAATAACTATAATAAAACAGCAGATAAAGATATATAATACAGCAGAAAAATTAAGGTATTAAAAATAGAAAGCAACAGAAAATTACAGATGGTTATCATTACAGATGATGGATCTTTCATATCAGCAAACATATGTATCGGTTAAACTTCACCACATAAAAGGAAAAGTTTGATTCACAAAGCAAAACCTAACTTTATACCACGTTTCAGAAAGACTGAAAATAAAGGACTAAAAATTAAAAAACAAAATAAAATAGCAATGCTCTACCAGAAAATGTAAACACGAGGAAAATGGGGATCTAGATCTCAATGTCAAATAAGGTTGAGTCCAGACTTAAAAGCATTAAACTAGTAAAAGGGCAGCACTCTGTATTGCTAAAGGGTACGTCTCACAATGAGGGCATGACAGTTAAGAATGTCTAAGCAACAAACAAGATAAAGGAAATACTACTATAAGAGAGATAGGGAGAAACAAAATTCTATTACGAGAATTGAACTTCTCTCAGGTCATGATGGATCAAGTAGATAAAATAAAAAGTAAAGGTATAGGAAATTTAAATAACCTAATATGGCAGATACGGAATATCAAACTCTGTAACCTGAGAAGAGAACATCATCTTTTTGCTGCCCAAGGAACATTCACAGGAAATGATCATACACGGGCTACAAAGTAAACATCAATAAATTAAAGAAATAATTCAGACAACGTTTGCTGATCACAATGCAACAAAACTATCAAGAAAATGAAAATACAGGATGCACCTGTACCGAAAATTTAAAAAGTCCACCAACTCTTAGTTCACAGAAGAACAAAAATCTGAAGATGCAGAAGAGCAGGGAGGAGAGAGGATCAAATACTGTACATGTCAGCAGCTAAGCAGTGCTCGGAGGACTAATTGGAGCCTTAAATACTAAAATAAACAGCCAAAGAGAAAAGAAACCAAATGTCCAACTTGAAAAGAAAAAAGAAGAGCAAAATAAACCCAAGGATATTGAGGAGCTCAGAGGGCATTAACAAAGTCAAAGTGGACATTAATGAACTAGAAGACAAAAGTCATAAAACTAATAGAGGAATCCAATCATAAACTCCCATGTAATCTCATCAAAAAGGGGAGGGGGGAATATAAAATAGAGGAACAGCCACAGAGAAAATTAAGACTGCTAAGAGACTACTATCTCAGCTATGCAAATGGACTTAAAACCTCAATGACTAGGACAATTTTCTAAGGAAATACAAAATGGACTCTAGAAGAAAATCTATACAGATCAATAGCACAAAATACAGAAAGAGCAACAGTCCCTAAACACACTAGGTTTAAAAGGTTGCACAGGGGGGTTCTACCAAATCTTTAAAGGACAGATCATTCGAGAGACAAATTGGTCTTAATATAGAAGCAAAAGGTTTTTTTCTAAAACAAGCATGTCACCGATAAGAAAATCTAACAGACTGCACGTACACGCAGGATCTACAGACAAAAAGCACGTGGATACTAATATAATGAACCCAGGAGTTCAAGAGCCAATTCTTGCTACTTCTGTCTATGCTCAAAACCTTCCATAAGAAAAAACGAAAATAAAAAATTGTTTACTCGAGGAGAAAAAATTCTCACCAGATACCACTTTTCATTCATCAAAAGTTTGAAGACAATCTGGTAAAAGCAGAGGAAAATAGGTGGTACTTCCAGAAACTTCTAGCGAGACGATAAACAATCTCTCTGGAAAGCGATTTGGCAATGTGTGTGAAGATTTCAAATGCGCACACACTCTGACGTAGTAATCCCACATTTAGGAGTATGTCCTCTATACATACTCGTACATGCACAGAATGATCCCCACAACTCGCCGCAGCACTGGTTATCACAGCAAAGACTGGAAAGACCTAGTAGCCATAAAGAGGGAGTTGGCTAGTGAATTCTAGAACACTTATATAAACAAACTCTCAGAAGCTCTAAAAAAGAAAAAGGAAGTACTGTAGATAAAGATTGGAAATCTCTAAGGTATAAAGTTTAAAAAGCAAGGTACGGACAGAACTATAACGAGTTGCCGTTTATACAATAAATGGGGAGGCTAGTGGACAAAAGTAGGAAGGTGACATTTCTGTCTACGTCCTGTTGCGCTTTTTTGGAAAAAAAAAGTTTATTTTTGAGAGAAAGAGACAGAGCGTGAGTGGGGGAGGAGGAGAGAGAGAGAAACATGGAATCGGAAGCAGGCTCCAGGCTCTGAGCTGTCAGCACAGAGTCCGACATGGAGCCCAAACTCTGGACCTGCGAGATCATGACTTAGGCTGAAGTCGGACACCTAATGGACTGAGCCACCCAGGCGCCCTGAGCACTTTTTAAATTTGAAACCATGTAACTCCAATCTCAGATCAAGAGAAAAATCGCGTTTTTTAAAAAAAAAATCCCACCCTTTAGAAAGCACTATTGCCACTATAAACTCATAATCCATTTAAAACACTATGCTTGCTATACTTGCTCCCTGTGCGGAAGGCCATATTTCAGGTAAAGACTGAGTTCAAGAAACTCATTATTTTATTTAGTTAAAAAAATTTTTTAACGTTTTATTTATTTTTGAGACAGGGAGAGACAGAGCATGAACAGGGGAGGGTCAGAGAGAGGGAGACACAGAATCTGAAACAGGCTCCAGGCTCTGTGCTGTCAGCACAGAGCCCGACGCGGGGCTCGAACCCACGGACCGCGAGATCATGACCTGAGCCGAAGTCGGCCGCTTAACCGACTGAGCCACCCAGGCGCCCCTAGAAACTCATTATTTTAAAGGGCATAGAAAAAATGGCACACATATGAAAGGGCAACGGTATTCTAGGTCGGAAGGTCATCTAATTAGTGGTTCTCAATGCTGGTTATGCTTAAGGACAACATGGGAATCTTCAAAAAATACCAGTGCCATGCACCCCACCTGCAGGCCATTTACATGAGAAGTTTGAGGTATGGGACCCAGGCATGAAACCCAGTACTTTCCAGCAGCAGTCCTCCACAAAGGGTGATTTTGCTCCCCTCAAGGGTATGGCGCTGTCTGGAGACATTCGGTTGTCACAACTGGTGACATCTAGTGGCTAATGGCATCTAGTGGGTAGAGGCCAGTGACACTGCTTTAGTAAACTTCCAACAACCCACAGGATACACTCCCAACAGTGACCTGTCCCAAATGTCAGGAGTGTCGAGAATGAGAACCCTTCCTTTAAAATAAAATCACTGGGGTGCCTGGGTGGCTCAGTAAGCTGGGTGTCCAACTTTGGCTCATGTCATGATCTCATGGCTCTTGAAAGTTCGAGCCCCATGTAGGGCTCTATGCCGACAGCTTGGAGCCTGGAGCCTGCTTCGGATTCTGTGTCTCCCTCCTTCCCTCTCTCCCTCAAAAATAAACAAACGTTAAAAAACTTATAATAAAAATAAAATCACTCCTTCTGAAGTAACAACCGGTTTTAATCCTCACTCTTAAACAAGGAAGATAATCTCCGTATTTTACTAGTGTGGATACACTAATATAATAACGCTATTTCGGGGCACCTGGGTGGCTTAGTCTGCTGAGTGTCTGACTCTTGGTATCAGCTCAGATCATGGACCCAGGGTCATGGGATCAAGCACCATGTTGGGCTCCACACTGAGCATGGAGCCTGCTTAAAATTCTGTCTCCCTCTGCCCCTCTCCCCCGCTCGTGCTGAAAGAAAGAAAGAAAGAAAGAAAGAAAGAAAGAAAGAAAGAAAGAAAGAAAGAAAGAAAGAAAGCAAGCAAGCAAGCAAGCTATTTCAGTGGCCATAGAAACTACAAGTTATTTGTTAACATGGTTATCACAAATACCGTAACACAGAATCATGTGTATATACTTTCTTTGGTTCCTGTCTGATTACTCAGTCAAAAATGTATGTCCCGTTTGTAAAGGAGCCAGGGAAAAAAATCGTAAAAGTCACCAAGTGGTGGCCTGGAGGTCAACACGGTCCACGTATCTACTTTGTTTGAGCCTCAGTTCTTGTCTTTTCATTTTGAGAGAGAGAGAAGGCGCATGCGGGGGAGGGGAAGAAATGAGGGGGAGAGAGAACCCCAAGCAGGCTTGGTGCTGTCAGTGAGAGCCCATCGAGGGGGTAGAACTCATGCACCTTGAGATAACGACTGGAGCAAAATCAAGAGTCAGACGGTTAACCTACTGAGCCACCCAGGTGCCCCTATTTTTTTAAAGATTTTATTTTTAAGTAATCTCTACACCTAAAGCATGGCTCCAAGTCATGACCCCAAGATCAAGAGTTGCACACTCCCAGACTTAGCCAGCCCAGCACCCCGAGCCTCAGGTCTTTTAAAATATACTGAATCAGTGCCAATCAACCGCCCCTCTGGGAGCCAGCACATACCTGGGAGTCTGCCACAGTCCCCACCTGGCTGGCTTCATGTAGTCATTTGCTGCTTCCCAGCTGGTCCTTTAAGCATTTGAGGTGGCCTTTATCCATAGTTTCCACCAATCATAAGAAGGCATTCAGCCTTTTTACTCTTCTTCCTTCTCACCTTAAAAATATCCCCACATCTGTTCTAAATTCTCAAACTCCTACATTATTTGCCAAAATAGAACTATCAAGAGCTAGAAGAACTAAAAGAAAGGTAGAAGTTGAGACGGTCTCTCTTCTTCTGCTTGTTGTCATTAAACATAGGCTGCCTGCCACCTGTCTCTGGATATGACAAACTAGGCTTGTAGTTTCTAGCAAATTCCACTACAATTATATATAGCTCTTCTGTGGGCTTCCTTATAAGGAAAAGACTTCAATTATTAGGCTTCTTCCATTATCCTAGATTAGTGTATCCCTCCACCTCTCCCAAAATAGGTCAGAAGCCTTTTATGGGAAATATCTATCAAGAGATTTGGTTGTTTTCTTTTGAAAGGCTCATCCCTTTTCCTTTGAAACTACAATCACATATTTTGGGAGTTGTGTTTTACAGACTACCTGCAACAATCCACACGTTTCATTCATGAGGAAAATGAACCCCAGTGAGGCTCACTTAGCCAAGGCCATCCTCTTGAGATAGTGGCAGAAAAAAATTAGAACATTTATTCCCACATACTGGTCCCATGGGGTTTTCCACGCTAACACTATCCTCCACTGTGGTCTTCCTACTCAAGTAACATTCTTGCAAGACATCTCTTAACACGGGGAGATACTAGCTGCTATAGGAATAAATCAACCGAAATTTCCCTAGCCTATCACAACAGCTATCATTTTAACTTTGAGGGTGGAAGAAGGAAATTCGGGATTTCTGGACTCCTTCTGCTCCTTTTACTGTGAATTAACCTAGCCCGGTTCACCCCCGATGAAGCTGACATCTTTGGAATCATCTCTAAACCATAAAGTAGGGATGGGAAACACGCTATTTATAGCAATGGTGGCATCTTCTTTCTAAATCCTGAAGTCAGGGGCTGCTTCAAACCTCTAAAACTCTCACAAGTGGCCAAAGATAGCGAACGACTGAAAAGCTTTTAGGGGGGAAGCTGAAGATGCAAAGGTCAACATCTCATTGAACTTTGACTTTCCTCCTCATTCTCTGGCAAAGTGGGTTCTTAAAATTTAATCTGGCCTCGACTTTAACCTATTCCTCTCTTCCTCCCCAACTTTTTAAGTATACACACAACATCGCATTTTGCCTGCCAGATCCTCCCTGTATGTTCTACCTCCTCTGCACTTGTAGTTTTTATTCCCACCTGATACGATCCCTTTACATTCACATAAAATTCATTAAATGCACAGACGCCCCATTATTTTCCCTTGAGAGCGCAGGGCATGTTTGCTGCTCCATTTTATTCCCCTCCAAGGATGCTGACCTCCATTCGGACACCCGGGTGCGCACATTTGTTTTACTGTCAGGTGTCTCACAACCAGCTCCCTCGCCTCCAGCGATTGCAAGTATTCGCTCCGTGGCGGAAAAGGCACCACTCTGGGGAAACACGATCCGGTTAACATAAGGTGGTGGCATCTATTCCCATTTCAGCTAGGCCTCTCGGACAGGGTGAGGGCCGGGGCTTCTGTGCTCCCACCTTCATCCGTGTGAACTGCCCACCAGCCCACCCGACGGGGGGACAAGGTGGTGGGACACAAAAGGAGAGGCGCGATGAAAGGTGCTGGCACTGAGACCCGGGGTGTATCAGACCCTGCTCTGACGCTAGGAGCCCACGCGTCCCCTCCTCCCCAGCATGTAAGGCGTTCGCAGTCCAGGCCTCTAACTGCTTTAACCTAACACGAAAAAGACAACAGTTCGAGTCCTTCCGCTCCAGGCACACAGGAGCACCTTAGGGCAAAAAAGGAACAAAATGCCATTGCATAATGTATTCAACCTCAAGATGTTTCTAAACAGCGCTTGCCCAACAACAACAAAAAGGACCTAACAAATCTAACAAAAATATTAAAAAGCCACCCACATTCCGCTACTAAGTTTTAAGGGCGGTGAGGTCTGTGTCAAGTAGGTTTGAAGCTACCGAAGCAGGTCTGGGGCGTCCCGCCCGATAAGGGTCCTCGGACGCGGTTTCTGGGTTTTCAGGTAAAGCCCTGGCCGGTGTGTGAGCGCCAGGCCCTGCCCCTCGGCGCCCTGAAATCCGAGTCCCTGGGAGAGACCCCGGGCATCCCGGAGCCCCGCCCGCGGTTCCCACGGACTTTGCCCCGAGGCCGGGGAGACCCGCGGCGGGCCTGGAAGCCAGCGGCCCCGCGTCCCAGGGGCTGTGGGGAACGTGGCGACCGTGGGGGCCCGCGGCCCCGCACTCACCGAAGTCCAGGAACTGCTTGATGGAGAGCGGCGATGGCGAGAAACGCGAGTAGCGCTCGATCTGCTTAGGCACCGGCTGCTTCAGCAGCCACCAGAACAGCCGCATCCTCGCCGAGGCCGTGCACCGACCAGCCGAGACGCCTAGGCAGCCGCAGGAGCCAGTGCAGCCGAGCCGCGCGGATCGAACACGTCTGCCGAGCGCTCACACCGGCCCCCACCTCGGCTCCGGCGCCGCGGGTGCAGCCGCCGCAGCAGCAGCAGCAGCTCCCGGGCCGCTGCCGGCCGCCCGCGGCTTCTCCAGGGCCCGCCCACGGGGGCGGAGCCGGCCGCCGCACGTACGCGGCGCACGAAGGGCGCGGGGGGCAAGAGGGGCGCGCGGCCGCACGCGCCGGCCGCTGATTCGCCGCTGCCGCCCTCGCTTTCTTTTGCTTGAGTTCTCCCAGAAGCCGGCACCTCCCACCCTGGCTCCTGGCGCTGAGCCCCGCCTCCGGCTAAGTCCTCCGCTGCCGAAAGGTAGCGAAGGTGCCAGAGGACTGTGAGGAGGCCTGGAGCCCACGCCCAGAATCCAATCCTATGCCTCGTTCCAGGCCCGCCTCAACCGCAGGGACCTCTTCCGGGGGGGGGGGGGCCTTCCCTGGACGGGCTGGCGACTGCACTTCAGAATTCTCGTTGCAGCTTGACACTTTAATTTTCATGTTCTGTTTACCACTTAACTATACTGGCTGTTACATGCTTTCCACCCCACCACCACCTTTGAGCAGATGAAACTCACTGGTTGTTTCATGCCCCCTCCACCCCCACCCGTCATTGGACAGGCTTAATTGTAACGTCACGGGCTCTGTTTCGTAGCCCACCGCACCCCTCCACCTTCACCTCCCCACCCTTCCGGGTCTCATTCAAACACTTTTGGACAAGAAAGTTAGGTTACCAACTCTCTTTCATGGGCTGCCGCTCCTCGTTCCCACCAATTCCCCTCCCCCCCCCCCCCAACACACACACCTTCCCACCTGTGGCCAACACCTTTGGACAAGATTAATTAAGTCACTGACTCTGTTTCATGCCATCACCACCACCGTTGGACAGTATCAATTTTAAGATCACTGACACTTGGTTTCGTGCCTCCCCGCTCCCCAATACTCCACCTCACACCAATGGGCAGGATTAATTATAAGGTCACTGGCTGTTTCATACCTTCACCAGCACTACCACTGGAAAGGATCAAATGTAAGGTCATTGGCATTATCTTTCACACCCCCTCACCTACCACCACCACCATAGGACAGCTCCTTGACTCTTTCATGCTTCACCACCACTAGCACCACCACATTTGGACAGGAATCTATGCTTACACTAGTGTTGGGTATTTTTTCTCTGCATACCAGTCAACTTGAACTCGGGGCTCAGTATATGAAATCACTATTTCCTGATGCAGATGTATGAAGTACTGCCTACTTTAACCATTTTCACCAAAACTTGCTTTATTTTTGGAAACGTGTCAATGTGGAGTTAAAGGAAAGGTAGAATATGCCCTAAGGAAAGGAAAAATGTACCTGGAAAGCACTCTTTTAATCTAATTAGACTGGTTTTCTCATAGAATAAAATTATTGGTGTGTAGCTATTTAACTTTTGTGATTTCATTGGTTATTTATGCACCCAATTCTTTGCTAACTAGTTGCATCTTTTTTCTGAATTTAAGGAAAAGTAATACACGCACTCAAGGCCATCCAGTGGTCTTGCCATACTTCTAGATTTTCACATACATCTTGGTCACCTTGGTGGTGGTATGGTATCTAGGCTACCGTGTCTTTTCCATTCCAACCAAAGACGCACAGAGACGTACTAACAACCTCTTTAGCTGGGAACTTTGCCAGCAGAGCTAAGCAATCCTTTCGGTGTGCGTGGGCAGACACAAGGAAGGCCCGTGGCCTGTGATTCTTCCAGGGACTTTTGCAGGCGCTACCCAGAGGCAGAGTATACTTGGTACTGGTAGTGGTAGTCAGTAAACAGGAAGGGTTTCCCAGCCTAAGCAGCAGATCGCTGCTGACCTTTCTGAGCTTGCAAATCACTTCTTTCACTCTTTCCTTTCCCAGTGAACAAAATCTATGTATTCTGCTGATTTGATTACTTCACTTGTCATGTGACTAGTTTTATTAATGCTTCTCCAAAAGGTGACAAAATCCTAGAAGCTGGGAACAATATGAAAGAGTCTGGTGTAATATAAATTGTGCCGGTTCAGGGCTCAAAGGACCCAGTCCTGAGCTTGGCTCTATCATCAACTGGCTGTGTGGCATTAGACAAGTCACTTAGCCTTTCTCTGTCCTAGATGGAGACACCTGATTTCTCTCCCTGGCATTTGTGACAATCAAATGAAATAAATCATATCTAATACAAACATAAGGTCCTGTTTTACTGCTTTCATACAACAATACATTTTTCAAGCTAATAGCTTCATGTTAACTGGCAAAATCCAGAAGGTAAACCAGTGAGTTGATTTCAGTGCTGGTTATAGTAATAAGAAAAGGATCTTGAAAGAAATAAATAGATCTTAGTGAACTTTTTTCAATTCCTTGTACATACCAAGGTTTGCCCAGGCCTGCTCCCAGTGGCTGTCAAAGTAAGATCCCTGGACCAGCAGCAGGAACATCACCTGGGAACTTGTTAGAAATACAAACTCTTGGACCCCACCCCAGACCTACTGTATGTTAAGCTCTGGGGGTGGGGCCTAGCCATCTGTGATTTAACAAGCTTCAAGGGTTTTAAAGATATGGCCACAAATTCTTTGATATTCCTTTCCCCGAGAGATAGAGTTTAATTCTCCTCCCTTTGAGTGTGGGCTAGATTTGGTATTCGCTTCTAACAAACAGAGGATGCCCAGAAGTGGTAAGATATCACTTCAAAGATGAGGTTCGAAAACAACTTCACTCTTACAAATACCTGACGAATACTCCTCAAAATTATCAAGGTTGTTAAAAACAAGGAAAATCTGAGAAACTGTGACAATCAACAGGAGCCTAAGGAGACGTGACAAATATAATGTGCTATCCGGTACAGGATTCTGGAGCAGATAAAAGGAAATTAAATAAAAACTACAGAATCCTGAATAAAGGATAAATTTGGACCAAACGTGTTCAATAATAATACATCAATGTTTGTTCATGAATTGTAATGAATGTACCATATAATGCAAGATACCAATAGTAGGGAAATGGAGCATACAGCATATGGGAACTTTGTGTACTATCTTCTCAATTTTGCTGTAAATCTGAAACAGAAAAAAATAAAGCCAATTATATAATACAGTATTAACTACAGTCATCGTGTTATACATTATATCCACAGAACTTATTTTATCTTAAAACTAGGATTTTTGAAAGTTGTTAAGAGACATCTTAAAAGATCCTATTAAAAAGGGAAATCATTGTAACTATGTGAGTTGATGGGTGTTAACTAAATTTATTGTGGTAATCATTTGGCAATGTATACATATCCCAAATCATGATGTTGTACACCTTAAACTTTTATAATGTTGTATGTCAATTATATCTCAATAAAATGGGTGACAAGCAGTATCTTTTGGTTACAAAATGTAAAATATATTCAAAGAAAATATATATTAATAAAAACATTTTATAACCATAGACTAACTACTGAAGATTTAAAGGACATATATTACAGAGGCGCCTGGGTGGCTCAGTCGGTTAAGCATCTGACTCTTGATTTTGGCTCATGTCATGATCTCACACTTTGTGAGATCAAGCCCCGCATCAGGTTCCTCATTGACAGTGCAGAGCCTACTTGGGATTCTCTCTCTTCTTCTCTCTTTCCTCCCCTGGCTCGTGCACTTGCTGTCTCTCTAAATAAATAAATAAATAAATAAATAAATAAATAAATAAATAAATGTTTAAAAAAAATAAAGGACATGTATTACAAAAGTAATAATAAAGTGAACATTAAAAAAAAAAAGGCTGTGACTTCCCTCTTGGGGTTTCCTCTCTCTGCCTTCCTGTCTGTCTCTCTCTCAGAAGCCACCTGCCATGCGGCATGCGAGACAGCCAGCCATGTGGAGAAGCCCACGAGAGTGAGCTTGAAAGCAGATTCTTCCCCTGGTGCCTTGACTCTAACCTCGTTGAGAGGCCCTGAGCCACAACCACTAGGATAAGTGGCTCCTGGACTCCTGGCCCACCGAAACTCTCACAGATTGTTGTGATACATGTTTGTTGTTTCCAGCTGGTAAGTTTTTGGATAGTTTGTCAGGCAGTAAAAGTTAACGCATCGACAAGCCTCACAGGTGATTCTGATGCATGCTCAAGGGCGAGAACCACTGTTCCGCCATATGCACTCTAGCCCAGCCCTGCGTTCCTTCTGGCTAATGCCTCACACCTCAGCAGCAGCATCGCTGAGAAAACAGGGAGGCCTTCCCTGACCATGTAGGCACTTTGTTCCCCTTGCTATATGGTTCCCTGATTCTCTGCGCTTCTCACTGTAACGCTCAAAACACTGTTAGAATTTCCTAAGTGCCTGTCTTCCAGCCTAGACACAAGCCCTGTGATGGCTGAGCCCAAGTCTCATTCGCTGCTTCATTGCCATGTCCAGCGTCAGTACCACTCACTATGTCCACAACAAATATGTTTCAAATAAATGAAAACCAACAGCAGGAACGACAAAACGACCCCAGATTGCATTCCTTCCCATCAGCTCTCAATGGGGGACAAAGGCAAGGGTAGTATTCTGAGTAATTCATGCAATAATGGACATTTTATTAAATCATAATTTGATAAAGCCAAAAGCCAAAAGCCGGAGTGGAATAGATGAGGGGAAAAAAATAACCCCTGATTATCTCATCATCAATCGCTATCCGGTGGATCTTGTTAACAAAACGCCTCCACCAGCACTTGATTTGGCCATGACCTCCTGGCCTGGCTGTGTTTTCCTCCTCCTTCTCTCTTTACCCTCAACTAATATATTTTAAGCACCTGCCGTGTGCTCTGTGAAAGGACCTGTGTTTGTCTCTTCACAATAAGTCTGATGGAGGAATCGTATCCTCATTTTACGGGTGAGTGAACTAAGACACTGAAAGGTTAAAATAATTAAAGATTACACGGCTTGTACATGACAGTCCAAATTTGAATCCCGGTCTCCTGACTCTCACTCAATGTCATGTTCTTTCTTAATACCAGGCTGCATTTTTTAAAAAAAGATTTTATTTTTTTAAAAGCATTTTTAGGTTCACAACAAAACTGAGTGGAAACTACAAGGAGTTCCCGTACACACACGGCCTCCCCCACCATCAACATCCTGCATCATACTGGCACATTTGCTACGATCAGTGAACCTACATTGAAATGTCATTATGAACCAAAGTCCACAGCTTACTGTTCACTCCTGTGCTGTACATTCTATGGGTTTGGACAGATGTACTGCCCTAAAAATCCTCTGTGCTCCGCCTACAAATCCCTCCCTGCTAACCCCTGGGAAGCATCGATCTTTTTTTTTAATGTTTATTTACTTTTTGAGAGAGAGAAAGACACAGAGTGTGAATGGGCAAGGGGCCTAGAGAGGGGGACACAGAATCCGAAGCAGGCTCCAGGCTCTGAGCTGTCAACACAGATCCCGATGGGGGCTCGAACCGCCAGATCATGACCTGAGCCAAAGGTGGATGCCTAACCGACTGAGCCACCCAGGTGCCCCAAGCATTGAACTTTTTACTGTCTCCATAGTTTTACCTTTCCCAGAACGTCATACATTTGGAATCATACAGTATGTAGCTTTTTCAGATTGGCTTCTTTCACTTAGTAATACACATTTAAGGTTCAACCATGGTTTTTTTGGCTTGACAGCTCATTTCTTTTTAGGTCTGAATAATATTCCATTGTCTGGATGTAGCACAGTTTATTTGCTCATTCACCTATTGAAGGAAATTCTGATTGTGTCCAACATTCACCAGCCCCCCCTTTTGATGTGAAGGGTGGCAAGTCAGGAGTGTGAAGATGAGGGGCTACTGGGTGGCTCAGTCAGTGAAGCATCTGACTCTTGACCTCAGCTCAGGTTACGATTCGTGAGATCTGCACCCCGCGTCCAGCTCCACACTGACAGCACAGGGCCTGCTTGGGATTTTCTGTCTCCCTCTCTCTCTGCCCCTCCCCTGCTCACAATCTTTCTCTCTCTCTCTCTCAACATAAATAAACTTTTTCAAAAAAGGAAAAAGAAGTGTGAAGATGAGTGAATTATTAGTAAGGGTTACTTAATAAAGTTTTACTAAACTTCTATATTTACTCAAGTATGTGTGTGATTTGAAGCAATAGCTCTATTTTCCCAAGTGCTCAGATTCATGATTTTTGTGACAAACTACTTTGGATGGTGCAAGTCCCCGTCAAGTCCATTTATCCTGGTCCTTTCATTTCTAACAAGGGAGGGTTTTCATTCTACTAGTAGTAGTCTTTCTCTTCCTCCAAAAAGAGGTCCGAAAAGATTTTAAGCACAGGAATGGTGTGGCAGGATAATCTATGGAGAAATTAAGTCTGTGTTTTGTTTTTGCACCTCTTGGTGGGGCAAATGAAAGAGGTAGCTGACCTTCTCTGACCCAAAAAAAAAAACAAAAAACGGAGACTTCACGTCTGGGCTTCTTTGGGCTACCGTGTCTGAGGGCGTTCGTTAGCCGTTTTTGTACAGCAGGACCGAAAACAGAAGTTGGAAGATATAAGAGACATTTTGATAATCTCTGTAAATTCATTCCTTCTTCTCTTGGTAACTCCCCCCACTTTTGTCTACTGCCCCGTGCAGTGTATTTGTGCTGCGGGTGGGGGAATAGCCTCCTCTGGTTGTAGTAATGAAATATATGGTTCAATCTAACAATTAATGAGCAGGGTGCCTGGTGGGGGGGGGGTCCTCAGTCAGTTAAGCATCCAACTCTTGATCTTGACTCATGTCATGATATCAGTTTGTGGGTTCGAGCCCTGCATTGGGCTCTCTGCTGACAGCACAGAGCCTGCTTGGGATTCTCTGTCTCCCTCTCTCTCTGCTCCTCCCCCGTTTGCACACGTGCACACTTTCTCTCTCAAAATAAATAAATTAACTTAAAAAATAATTTAAAAAAACTAATGAGCTTGATTCTGACCCTTGGCCATAGCCAGGAGGGTTCAATGGACACATGACCCAATTTAGGCCAATGAGAAAGGAGAAGATATTTCCTGGAGGCTTCTGTGAAAGAAACTTGCTTGCTATTTGGAGGAAGCTTCTGGAAGAATCTCTCTTCCTCTCTTTCTACCTTCTCCTTACCTCTGAGCACATGCAAAAGAGCATGTAGCATCAGCTGACAACTGTCTTATGACCAGGAGTAAGCTGACTTTGTAGAAAGCAGAGCAAAAATGAGAAGAAACAGGGTCCTTGATGATGCTATCAGGTGACTAAATCAAACCAACCCTGAATCTTCCTCTGAACTGCCAGGTATACAGGCCAGTACTTCTCCTTTACGGTTTAAGCCAGGTTGAGTAAATTTGGGTCGTGTTGAATCAAAAGTGTCCTAGCTGTCATAGTAGGCATTCTCCACATACCCCTACATATACACATGGGACTAGCTCCTCATTGATGGTTTATGCTGGGTGTCTTGCCAGCCCTGCACATGGGAATTCAAACCCAGATTTAATTTTATTTTTTAAAAATAAAGAAAGGTAATGTTGCATGTGCCCAATTTATGAAACAAAGTTACATTCTATAATATCCAGAAGGAAAAGACAATAATGGAAAAATAGCTCAATAAATCATGGCACACCCACTCAATGGACCGATACACTGTCATTAAAAATTTGTTGTGTGAGGGGCGCCTGGGTGGCTCAGACAGTTGGGCATCTGACTCTTGATATCGGCACAGGTCATGATCTCTCAGTTCGTGGCTCAAGCCCCACGTTGGGCTCCACACTGACAGCGTGGAGTCTGCCTGGGACTCTCTCCCTCTCTTTCTGCCCCTTCCCGCTCATGTGTGTCATGTGCACTCTCTCTCTCTCAAAAATGAATAAACTTAAGAAAAATTTGTGGTGTGAAACCTATATGAGAACACAGAAAATGCAAACATTATAAGTGGGTAAAAGCAGGATACAAAGTTTAGTACTAAGTTTGAGCTCAGCTATGAAAAGATCACAAAACTTCACAGAAAAAGTCTGGAAGGAAACAGAAAAATGCCAACAATATGATAACCACTAAGGAGTGTTTTGAGTGATACCATGGTTGGATTGACATTTAGGAATTCCTTGGAGTCTCTGGGTGGGAACGTGATCCAAAAATGTGAGCCCAGAATAGGTAACATGAGTGGCTTTATTCAGTTCTCCTTTACCCCAAAAGATGAAAGGTAATTACACAGCAACTTGTCACAATCTACTTACTGCTCTTCTGTTTTTCTCCAAATCATGATCTTACCAGTTTCTATTAATATTTACTTAGTACCCATAACTAACTGAGCACGAACTATTATTTGCAGTGGACTCTGACATCTAAGGTGCCACCTATTATCTGGAAAACTTGGCATTTCTCACATCGGTGAGTTTAGTACAGCCCTCATTCACCCAAGCTGTTCACTAAGGTGCAGCCTCCCCCTGGCCCTGACCGTCACGACCACCACATGTGAACATGACACCAAACTTGAGTCGTTTCCAAAGTCGCTAAGATTTCCTTCCATCAGGGAGACTTATGTAGCTTCCAGGAAGGCCCCCTCTCCAGGGCGCTGCAGTTTTATTGTCAGTTCCAACTCTTTTCACCCTCTTCTCCCTCCACTTATTCCGAAAGCCTGGAAGAAAAGAAAAACAGCCACTTGTCACAAAAAGATTGGGGACCCCAGCTCTAGGATAATCTGACCCGTGTCCCATCTACGAGGCAACTACAAATTAGTGATATTAAAGGAACAGGAATACGGTCAATCGCCTCCCATCGTTTGGAACGTGCACTAGAATAGAATTGAAAGTCTAGATTTTGAAACCTAAAGAGATCCAATCTCATTAGAAGCGCTAAGGCTGCACTGCCCGATACAACAGCAACAGTAGCCAAGTGGGGCTCTTGAGCCCTTGAAATGTGCTGATCCGAGCTGAGAGGTATTGTAAATGGCAAATTCACACTGGATTTCAGAAACTCAGTATGCAAAAAAAAAAAAAAGAAAGAAAAGAAAAGAAAAGAGAGAGAAAAGAAAAAAGAATACAAACTCTCATTTAGAATTTTCTATATTGATTACATGTTGAAATAACATGTTAGATATATCAGTTACATTGATTAAATCATATATAATATTAAAATTAATTTCATTTGGGTTTTTTGGTTCATTTTTAAGTGTAGCTTTCAGAAAATGTTAAATTACATCTGTGCCTCACATTTGGGGATCACATTATATTTTTTTTAATGTTTATTTATTTTGAGAGAGAGAGAGAGAGAGAGAGAGAGAGAGAGAGAGAGAGAACGCATGCGCCTGCATGAGTAGGGAAGGGGCAGAGAGGGAGCCAGAGAATCCCAAGCAGGTTCTGAGCGCTCTCAGCACAGAGCCCACCGCCAAGGAGGGGGGGCCATGAACTGTGAGATCATGACCTGAGCCAAGATCAAGAGTCAGACAAGTAACCAACTGAGCCCCCCGGGCGCCCCAATCACATTAGATTTGTTAGATACGTGCTGTGCGAGATATATTGCCAGGTACCCCTTATACTCCTGTTTCTATAGAAAACATAACTAACACTTGCTGCTGGGCTTCTTTGTGGCCTAGCTGGTTAGGGGCAGTTCCCTCTTTTAATCGACATAGCAGCCCCACAAGGCACACACGAGTTTGCCTACTCACAGATGAGAAACCTGAGGCTCAGAGAAGTTCAGCAACTTGCCCGTGGCCATCCGCTGATATATGGTAGAGTCAGGAGATCCAACACTGGATTATCGTTCAGGGAGTTACCCAGTTGCCAAGGCTTTTGTCTCTGCCATGACTTGAAGACCTATACAAGCAGAGGGAGCGATGCCAAACAAATGCAAGCAGATGAGTTCTCTAAAACTGCAATCGCTTTGCACAGACAAGCCTCAGTAAAAAATAAGACTACACCTTCCTAGTCCTAGATCCCATTTGACAAACATATGACTATTGACAAGCAATACAGTATTGCCTTCCTGTTCAAGCTAACCGTAACTTGGAAAAAGGTGCGGAATGGGTGCTTTTGAAGAGCTAGGCTTTCCCATTCAAAAAAGGAAGATTCGTGTATTCGTCTAAACTTTCAGATGTGGCAGGAAGAAAAACTTGCTACTTAGCCTTATCATTTACAATTAAACAGTGCTGCTGTTATTTTTGGCCAGGTTTATAGATTCCGTGAGAATGTTTAACACTATAAAATAATGAAAACTGATTACAGTAATTTATATCCCTAGGGATGAATAAGAGGTTTGGCTAATCCATATCTTCCTCTTCAAAACTCGGTATCGTCAGACAGCTTCATTGACCGCTCCAGTTTGTGGTTTGGATGTTGGGTTCACGGGTGTTCATTTTACCTATGTATTTATTTAAAGAGAGAGCCACGCATGGACCTGATATCTTGAGCCCAGGACTATAATTCAGTTCTATGTAATGATGGACCCCCTTCAAAAATAGTACAGTCGCAGCATACTGATCAGGTTCTATGAATGCATGCTATCGATTTCCATAAACGCCTCAGGCCAATCAGGGGCTCAAAGATCCAGCCTCATTCTAGATACCATTCAGAATTGGGAAGTATCAGTTCCTTCTCCAGAGAACCCTTCCCTTTACGCTGTCTCCACTTAAGAAGTATCATCCTACTCAGCCTGAAAAGCTCTCCTTTGCTCCACACAGTTCCCCTTCCCAAGAAAATACAACTCTTCAGCATTCCATTCCCTCAAGACTCTGCTCTTTCCTAGCCATGACTCCAAGTTCAACCTTTAGGCACCATAGCCGAGGAGTTGGGTCAATATTTTGTGGTGTGGGCCTTTGGGCATTCCTTGTGACACCAGGCCTCCCATCACCTGTCCCCCCTGAGGAGTCGGATCGGCCCTAGACGCTGATAATCCCCACTCGGCCATCCCACAAGATTAGGCAGTTCTACTAGCACTGACAGCGTGGTCTTAGGCGAATTAGCTAACCTCTCTGAGCTTTGGTTTTCTCACCTGGGAAATGGGAGTGATAAGGCCTCCTTTAAAGATTTGTCGTGAGAGGTGGAGAAGGTACCCTCCCGGCCAGAAGAAGCTCTCAATTATGGGCGCTGTGGCTGATTCGCTGCATGCGAACGGGACAGCACGGCCTCGGAGACACCTGACCCCAAAGCTGCAGGCCTAGATCTGCCACGAAGTAGCTCTGTGGATTTGGGAAAATTGCTTCATCTTTCCATGCCCAATTCCTCCTATGTAAAATGAGAGGGCTGCACTTCAGCTGATCTCTAGATAGAAGATCATGAGTCTCTGAGAAGAGCTCTAACTAAAATACTCAATTATTTATCAGTGCCCATGTAGTCACCTGCTACTATCTTTCATCGGGTACTAACTTATTCAACAGATCCTGAGGGAAGAGTGAGCACAAGCACTTTCCCAGAAAACAAGAGAAAATAATTTTGTGTTCCTTGAGGGAATAATTAACCTGAAGGGTAAAGGAAATAGTGAAGGGGGGAGAACAACTACCCCCACTGTACAAATAAAAGCTATATTCGTGTTCAAAACCAAGTTCAGAACTCTGATATTATTCAGAGTGAGTTAATTATTGTGTGAGTCAGAGCTGTATTCTGTCTCCCCTTGTATAACTCCTTGTATAACCCTTTTCTTCTTTTATTCCTTTCCCTCAAATGACTTCATTCTTTCTGTGTGTGTGTGTGTGTGTGTGTGTCTGTGTGTCTGTGTGTCTGTGTGTCTGTGTGTGTTTCTTCTCAGGATTCCTATTGTTGCTCTGGTTTCAGTGACAAAGCCACTTTGGTCTTGAGTGAGTTTTATCTGGCAGTATAACCTGAGGAACGCCTGTTCTCATTTTTGTGCTCTGTGGCCGCACGAAAGTGGAGGAGGCTGGACTCCTACACACACCTCATAGTCGTGGTCAAGGAATTCCATGTGAATTATACGTAAGCTGAATTTCAGTAGACGATAAAAACCAGAGGAACGCTTTCTCTCACAGTTATTTGTACAGGTGCTGCCGAAGAGAGCATTCTCTCTTTGAACGGCAAGATTATTTGAACTTCCAACCTGGAGCAAGTCTTTGGCTCTATCAATAGCCTTTCTGGCTTTCCACACGGAAGAAGACTTAGCCGTATCCTCCCCTCAAGCTTCTCCGTCCAGTCACTTACCTAATATGCTCTTGTTCTCTGTCTGCTCATAGGACTCACCGCGCTCCACGAAGAACCACTGCATACACACTGCAGAACTGCTCTGACGTATCAAGTCACTCCGACTCCCTGGAGACACAAAATCTCTTCAACACTAGAACGAAAGGAAGAGAGAATGGGAGGGTGAGCTCACGGGTACAGTCTCAGAATAACCAAGAAGGGAGACAGGGATGGCCGCAAGCAAGGAGCAGACAGCTAAGAGAAAGAGGGAATGATTCCGGCCAGAGGTGACAAGCGTACAAGGAGATGCGGTTAAGGCCCTGCGGGTCTGGAGTCCTGTCTACCACCTACGTGTCTTTCTGGGAAGGCAAAGTACTGGTGCACGTGGGCGGTGGTGGCCGTGCAGCCTTCAGCCACTCCCGGCGGCAGTTTCCTGTCCGACTTCTCACCAGCACGTAGCTTTTCCTGAAGACCCTGTTCTCACTAACGTCTGCCAGAAACACTTAGAGAAGATGACCCCTTTCCTCCCCCACACCGAATTCATGCTAAGGTCACTGACCAATGATCTTCACGTCCAGGGGATACTTTTTAGTCCCTATTTTTCATGATCTCACAGTCACTCCGTCCTTTCTGAAAAAAACTCACTTTTCCTTTCAGTTCATTGGCTCCACGCCCTCCTTGTTTTTTCCTTTGCTTTCTAGTCATTTCCACGTCTCTTTCTCTGACCTCTGCTCCTCTGCTTCCTTTGAGGTTCCTTAGAGCCCTTTCAGAGGCCCTCCTCTTACCGGCTTCTCCCTTCTTGGGCAATCTCCGCTGTCCCCAGAATGTCACTTACTGTTGAAATTCTAACTCCCAAGTTTAAATCTCCTGCCCCTGGGTATGCAAATGCCTACTTGACATTTCCACATGAATGTCTCAGTGACCCCCTCAGGTTATACATGCCCAAAGTCATACTCATGTTCTTCCCACCAAAATTCTTCTCTTCCAGCATGGTTCCCTTCCTTACAAAATGGCAGTTCTGCTGACCAGGTTGCTTAAGTATGAACCTAGGCACCATCCCTAACACCTCCCTCTCTGTCACCTCTCACGCTCCATCAATCGCCAAATCTTTTGATTCTCTGACCTATATACCCATCTCTTAAACCCTTCTGCTTCCCTCCATCCCCACTGCCACCATCTTAGCCAGGACTACCATTACTTCTCACCCGGGCTGTTGCAGTATCCTTATAACTGGTCTCTTGCCATCTTCTGTTGCACCTCAATCCCTTCTTTCATCCACTATAGCCCACGTGATCTTTAAGAGTATAAATACGGAGGGGCGGGGGGTTGGCGCCTGGGTGGCTCAGTTGGTCAAGCGTCTGACTTCAACTCAGGCCACGA
Source organism: Prionailurus bengalensis (assembly GCF_016509475.1). Classification (NCBI taxonomy): domain Eukaryota; kingdom Metazoa; phylum Chordata; class Mammalia; order Carnivora; family Felidae; genus Prionailurus; species Prionailurus bengalensis. The sequence goes on along the minus strand of NC_057361.1, from coordinate 20,653,970 downwards.
TGTCACTTTTGATGAGTCCGAGCCCCACATCCGGCTCTGTGCTGACAGCTGACGACCTGGAATTCAGAACATGTCCCCATTTTCGTAAACTCTGCTTAGAATCCTTCAACACCTCAGGGAAGCTGGGTGGCTCGGTCGGTTAAGCATCTGACTTCGGCTCAGGTCATGATACCGCGTTTGTGGGTTCGAGCCCCGCTGACAGCTCAGAGCCTGGAGCCTGCTTCGGATTCTGTGTCTCCCTCTCTCTCTGCCCCTCCCCCGCTCATGCTCTGTCTCGCCCTGTCTCAAAAATAAACATTAGAAAAAAACTTTTTAATAAAAATAAAACTGTAAATATGGGCATGCCACAATCCTTCAGCGGCCTACAAGGCCCTGTCTTGCCTAGCCCTAGTCACCCCTCCACCTCCTCTTGTACAGCACTAGCCCTTATTCTGTCGGCTCCAATGGCACTGGATGTCTCTTAACTCGTTAAAACACAATGCTTTGCCTGCCTACAGCTTTTGGATATGCTCTACCGATTGTCTGAAAGGCTCTTTCAACCTCAGAGTCTGCCTTAAACATCACATCCTCAGGAAAACCTTCCCTGACCATCCAGAAGAAAGAGCTCTCCTTTTAATCATTTGCATCGTACCATGCAGTACTTCATAGCACACTGCACACTTGAAGTTAATTAATAGCCATTTTGGTTTAATGCCGGTCTTCCTCCTGTGGCTGTTAAGTTCCGTATCGGCAGAGCCCATGTCAGTTTGTCCACAAGGGAGGTCTCAGTTCCTAGCTGATGGTGGGCTCCCAATAAACTCTGTACAGTAACTGACTCTGAACACTCCTGCCTGCCATTACCCCTAACGCTTTCACCAAAGCACTCTCACTGAATTGAAAATCGCCTGTTGAATCCTCCTACATTAGCTTCCTGTGGCTGCTGTAACACATCACCACAAACTGAGTGACTTCAAACAGCACACGTTTATTCTCTTACACGTCTGGAGGTCAGAAGCCCTAAAATCAAGGAGTTAGCAGGGCTGCGTTCTCTCTGGAAGCTCTAAAGAGGAATCTATGGCTGGGCCTTTTCTGCCTTCTAGAGGCTTCCTGCATTCCTTGGCTCATGGCCTCACATCACTCCAACCTCTGCTTCCCTCATCATGTCTCCTTCTCGTCTCTCCTGCCTCCCTCCTATCAGAACCTTTGTAATGACACTGCGCCCATGCAGATGATCCAGAATCATCTCCCCATCTCAAGACCCTTAGCTTAATCATATCTGCAAAGTCCGTTTAGCCACGTGAAATAACCTATTCACAAGCTCTGGGGACAAGCAGATGGGCATCTATGCCTCAGAGGGTAAAATCTTTGCCGAGTTTTCTGGAAAAAATACTGAACTTTGCTACGAACTATCACCTACCATTCACACTCTGTACACACCATGATATGGACCATATTACAACTCTTTCTCCTAGATCCCCTTGTAAATTAGCTTTGATTAGTATGTCCTTGAGGATGTACATATATTCCATAGTGCCTGCGTATACACAGTACTCAGGGATCCTTAGAATATCCTTCCAGATTTCTGTCCCTTTGGTGAGGAAGACAGAGCCAGAGCATGGGGAAGGAATAAAGCCGGCAAAGCAGCTGACGTGACCTTGCCTTGTTTGACCCCGGAGTCTCCCCTCCCGACTGCGAGTCTCCCTTCCAAGCTGTTGCTTCCTTGAGAAAATGGCTGAGGGGATGGTCACAAGCTGTCTCACGTGGAAGAGTCGCAGCAAGAAGCTGTGGCCGAACATTTTTAGACACATTTATAATCTGTCAGAAAGTACACAAATACTTGACAGTGAGCGTGGAAGCAAAAAGGGTGTCGTGAGCCAAATAATTTGCATCTTAAACACTTGACTTAACGGGTATGAAGATTCTGGAGGTGAGAAGGCCTGATCCCCAAGGTGCTACCCACAGACTGTTCACCTCAGACTTGGGGTGAGTGGAAACACTCAGCCTCAGGCGTGGTCCCGTCTTGTGTCACAGCTGCCCTTACGTGCTCTCCTTGACCGTTATGGGAATCAAACAGAAGATGTTGCTTCTGGCAGCAGAGTGTCCTAAGAGTGAATCTCTTGTTCCCAACCGGCACAATCTGGTTTCTTGAGGAAGTAAAGACAGGTTTCTCTCTCTCTCTCTCTCTCTCTCTCTCTCTCTCTCTCTCTCTCGTGGAATCTATTCCCCCTGTAGTAACCACATCTCAGCTCATTAATCCTTGGTCCCATCTAGACATTATTGCTTTATGGGCATTCTGGTTTCCCCCCAAGTTCTGATTATTTACCCACAAAAGATTTCCAAGGGGACAGGAAGCAATCGGTAACACTTGTTGTGTACTCTACTTACCTTTATCTATTCAAATAATAAACATCACTACTGAGAAAAGTCCTAGGTAAGTTGTTCTAAGTCACCTAACCCTGAGATGGACACACCTTTAGTGGAATCTAGTCATGATGTCTTATAGCTTGGAGGGTAGAGGTCATCTGGTCCACCCCCTCATTTTTGTAGATGAGGAAGCTGAGGTTATAGACACCTAAGGAAACTGTGCGAGGACATGCAGGTCAGGGTGTCGACAGTTTCATAAAGCCATAAAAAGTATCAACCAAGATTCTACCTCTCCAGTTGATAACAGTCATAGATATAGCTCCCATGTAATAAATTCAGTCATAGATATAGCTCCCATGTAATAAATTCAGTCTTTCACAGTTTTAAAGTTTGGTGATAATTCGACCCGAGCTAGGCCAAAGTTTACTTCAAACCTATGAAAGAAAATCTTACTAAGCAACTAATGGTCTAAAAAGGTCACAGAACATATAGTTTACCTATGTCTAGTAACAAACTAGTTAAAGGACGTTTGCCTTTAACTACACGCAACTATACTTCTGATTTTACAACAAATCGTTAAAATGGGCTTTGTGAAACTTCAGCTTAGAATCATCTTGTCAATTATTTCATCCTCATTATATACTTGCAATTTTAAAAATTGTTTCTTTTACACAATGAGCCTGAGAACTTACATTGATCAAGCCTTATTATCCCTTTATGGACTCAGAGTTAGAAGGGTTTAACCGCAGGGCTTCAAAGCAAATCAGAAACTGTGTGACAAAGCCAACTCTTCCAGAACAACTGCCCTCATTCACCTTGAGTGAATCTTGGACACTTTGGCTTTGATGAATAGAGAGGGTGGAGTGTTCGGGAATTTGTTTTTTCCCCACCAGTAATGATGCAGTACTTTTAATGGCAACCCCTATTTATACACATCAAAAAACCGCTTCAGATGAAAACTGACAAGTCACTACCAGGCACTAGGTCTTTCAGACGAAGTCCTTTGCCCTTCCTGCCTGCAACCCCACACCATTATCCCAGGCAGTTTGTGTCACTCAGCTCTCGGCAAAACAGCAAGTGTGAAAGGATTTGGATTAAACTCTGGACCCCTAGCAAGAGATTTAAGAAAAGTCCAATTTTTTCTTCATTGCAAAATTAAACTGATTCCTAGTGCAAAGTTCTTTCCCTCATTGAGGACAGGGAATGTTATCCAATGCTAGGTAGTTGTAAGAGAATCTGGCTTTGGGCTGGATCCCTGCATTGAAAAGACATTTTTCATGTTCCCTGTGATTTTATCTTCCTCTTCCTTCCCTTGTATCTAGGGTTGCCAGGTAAAACATACAGGGTGCCCAGTGGAAGGTGAGTTTCAGATAAACAACAAATTTTTACATATATATTAAAGTTTTTTATTTATTTTGAGAGAGAGAGAAAGAGAGAGAGAGAACACAAGCAGGGGAGGGGCAGAGAGAGAGAATCTCAAACAGGTTCCACGCTGTCAGTGAAGAGCCTAATGCCAGGCTCAATTTCACAAACCCTTGAGATCATGAATGGAGCTAAAATCAAGTAACAGACACTGCACTGATTGAGCCACCCAGGTGCCTCACCAACAAATATATTTTGAGTACAAGTATGTCCCATGCACTATTTGGAGCATATTTCTACTTTAAAAACCTATTTGTTGATTATATGAAATCAAGTTTCAATGGGTGTCCTGTATTGATCATTTGTCTTTTTGGCTTTTTGTTTTTCTAAATGTGACAACCCTACCTGATTGTCCTCTTCCAACACTGTTTTGTTCTTTCTCCTAAAATTTTCTTCAATAGGCTTTCTTCCCAATTTCATTTACCTCTTTAAGGACAGTGGGTTTTTTTCTTTACCTTCTGCTCTTGTTTGGTGGGGGGAGGGGGTAACTAGTGTTTAGTGATTTTGGATTGAGATGGGTAGTACCAGCCTTCTGTATGAAGGGGCTCAGAGCCACACATCAAGGAAGATTTGAATAGGGCCTGTGTGAAGCCATCTCTTCTGAAGTTCTGCCTTCACCACATACCCCTTGGAGTTAAGCATTGCCTTCTCTAACTGGTGCTTGCAAAACGTCCCTGGGAAACATTAACACAAGTTACTAATAGCTTAGCAGAAGCGGTAGTAATGATTTTTAAATTTTGTTTCCGTCTAATTTATAAAGTCTTTCTTGGAAGTATAACATGCATACAGAAGTGGGTCCAGTCAGTAAGTGCACAGCTGGGGGCGCCCGTGTGGCTCAGTTGGTTAAGCGTCAGGTCACGATCTCACAGTTCGTGAGTTCGAGCCCCACTGTCAGTGCAGTCTGCTTGAGCTTCTCCCTCTCTCTCTGTGCCTCCCCCATTCACAAGCTCTCTGTCTCTCTCAAAATAAATAAATAAACTTAAAAAAAAATGAGTGCACAACTGGATGAATTTTCCCAAAGAGAGTGTACTCAGGTAACCAACACACAGATCAAGAAATACAACATTAGCAATAGCACTGCTAGGAATTTACCCAAGGGATACAGGAGTGCTGATGCATAGGGGCATTTGTACCCCAATGTTTAGAGCAGCACTTTCAACAATAGCCAAATGATGGAAAGAGTCTAAATGTCCGTCAACTGATGAATGGATAAAGAAGTTGTGGTTTATATACACAATGGAATACTACGTGGCAATGAGAAAGAATGAAATATGGTCTTTTGTACCAACGTGGATGGAACTTGAGAGTGTTATGCTAAGTGAAATAAGTCAGGCAGAGAAAGACAGATACTGTACGTTTTCACTCTTATGTGGATCCTGAGAAACTTAACAGAAGACCATGGGGGAGGAGAAGGGGGAAAAAAAAAGTTCCAGAGAGGGAGGGAGGCAAACCATAAGAGACTCTTAAAAACTGAGAATCAACTGAGGGTTGATGGGGGGTGGGAGGGAGGGGAAAGTGGGTGATGGGCATTGAGGAGGGCACCTGTTGGGATGAGCCCTGGGTGTTGTATGGAAACCAATTTGACAATACATTTCATATAAAAAAAAGAAGTAAACATTGAAAAATGCCATTAAAAAAATAAATACAACATTAGAAGGGAAATCCTGTCACGTGCTACAATATGGAGGAAATTTGAGGACATGATACTATGTGAAATAAACCAGTCACCAAAGGATAAAGACTGCATGATTCTACCCATATAAGGTATCTAGAGTAGTCAAATATATAGAAATAGGAAGTAGAATGGCAATTACCAAGGGCACTGGAGAAATGAGGAGTTATTGTTTAATGGGCACAGAGTTTCAGTTTTACAAGATGAAAAAGTTCTAAAGATCTACTTCAAAACAATGTGAATATACTTAACACTACTGAACTGTACGCTTAGAGACAGCCAAGTTGGTAAATTTTACGATACGTATCTTTTACCACAATAAAACAAGAAACACAACATTACCAGCCCCCCCAGAAGCTCTCGAGCTCCTTTCCAGTCATTTCTGCCTGTCCAAGGTAACCACTATCCTCATCTCCGAAGACAGCCCATCTGCTCTAAAAAGATTCTAGAGTTAGTAAGAAAAAAGGTGTACCAGACCCCTTTCCTTCTGACAGGGAGACTCCTTCAAGTCAGAAAAGGACCGTCCGAGAGCCTTAGGCTCGCTGCGGTGGGAGGTGCTGAGGGAAGAAAAGGGCACCCAAGAGAGAAGACACAAGCGCTGGAAACAAACACCAGCTACTTTGCGTTCTTGCCAAAGGTGAGCCCTGCATGTTCATTACGAGTTTATTCACTGACGACGCATTGTTTTTCATTTTCACTGTGTTGACAACATGATCTGTAGGTTCATATTAGGGTCCCGCTCAAAGTATGCATTTATTTTTTGTTACTGTGTGCACAGCACTAAGTGCTTATTTTCTTACCGGAGTGTTTATTGCCTCTGCGTAAGGCATGAGACGAAACAGATGTGCTCGCTCCTGCCTGCCTCCGAATTCCTCACGGGCAAATTCTAAACTCAAGGAAATTTAGGCTCACTTCATTTTACAACAGTAAAAACTGATCCACTGGCCTTTTTGACTACGTCCTTTTCCAAGAGGTCACCAAATGTTCTGAAGAACGAATGGCAAGATTGTGAACTCTGATCAAGAAAATGGGTAGGGGCGCCTGGGTGGCTCAGTCGGTTAAGCGGCCGACTTCGGCTCGGGTCATGATCTCGCGGTCTGCGAGTTCGAGCCCCGCGTCGGGCTCTGTGCTGACAGCTCAGAGCCTGGAGCCTGTTTCAGATTCTGTGTCTCCCTCTCTCTGACCCTCCCCTGTTCGTGCTCTGCCTCTCTCTGTCTCAAAAATAAATAAACGTTAAAAAAATTTAAAAAAAAAAAAAAAGAAAATGGGTAAAATTCCGCAGACGATGGCTTTTTCTCATGATGGTCGGCGGATGCCACTGTGGGCAGTGGCAATAATGCCGATGGCTCAGCTGATGCCAGGAAGGAAAAATAAGGAAAATGGGTAAAATTGTTACTTTAGACCACAAATGGTAGTGACTGGGGCAGAGGTGAACAATTTGCTTATAGTCTTGAAGCCAAGGGAATGCGATATCAGATGGTAGGAAGATATGCTGGGACCGTGGAAAAAGAAATGGCATTGCCATATCATGCTAAGGATTAGCCACTTAGATTAGTTATTGGGTCTCAGACCCAATGACTCCTTTAATAACACATACTCAGTAGCCCTCCCGTACTAACCTGAAATGAAACTCACAGGTGATACCACATACCCCTATGCATAATTGTAAAAATCAATCAACGTAACGCCCTGATAGAAAGGGCAAATAAAAATAAGTAATTTATAATAAAATAACGTGCACCTCAAAATGTAAACTCAGGCACAGTGATACTAGAAGACAAAATAGAGGAGCCGAACGCTTACACTGTCATACCATCACTGTGAGTGACGGTGCAAGACAAAGACTGACACAGGTGTGCCCTAGTGGCAAAATCAGTTACCACCAATGTTGCTAAGACTTCCCAACATGGTGAACAACTTTTGGAGGGTTCGAAGCAAAACTAAATGCAAGCATCCTTGTGCTCTTGGAAACCTGGGTGCTTATTTTCATCAACATGACAGCTCAGCAGAATATCTCTGAAGGTCATGGTGCCTGGGTGGCTCAGTCGGTTAAGTGTCTGACTCGATTTCGACTCAGGTCATGATCTCAGCGTCAGGAGATCAACCCCTGCATCAGGTTCCACACTGAATGTGGAGCCTGCTTAAGATTCTCCCTCTCTCTCCCTCTCTCTCTGCCCCTCCCCTGCTGTCATGTGCACTCTCTCTCTCTCTCTTAAAAAAAAAGATTTGAAGGTCATTCAGAACATGGGACAATTTCCAATTCTAGCATCTCTGGCCGGACCCTTTAGATTTCAACAGTGCTCCCCAATCACTGCAACAACAACAAAAACTACCACCATCTATTTCTAAAATCTATCCCCACCCCAGGACGATACCACCTCCCATTTAGTATCCCTGATTTAGAGTAAAACATTTTATTTGCAGAAGGATTTTTCAATTAATTTGTTTTTATTTTAGAACACGCGCGAGCAGGGGAGAGGGGCAGAGGGACAGTGAGAATCCCAAGCGGGTTCCACACTCAGCGCAGAGCCCAACAGTGGGGGCCGATCCCATGACCCTGGGATCATGACCTGAGCAGAAATTGAAAGTCGGATGCTCAACCGATTGAGCCACCCGAGAGTCCCACTGCAGAACCATTTTTAAAATCTTTAAATATATCACTGATAAAATGATCCGTTTCCTTAGCAATTCCCCCAATTGTGATTCACATTTTTTTTTTAAAAAATGATGTTGAAATTTACAGTCCCACAAAAAAAAGGAGTTTGCCAAGATCTGAGCCAGTTAGCTCATCAAGGGAGTCAATATATAAAATTACATAGCACTTTTTGGGGGAACACCTACTTGGTCTTTTAGTCATTAAAATAACAGGTTGACAAAAGGAAAAAAGAGCAAAACCCTGCAGGTTGTCTCATCAAGAAAAGCAATTTAATGAGAAGGTGTCATACAGATGTAGGATAATAATAAATATTATAATTATTGTTTTGTCCCCCTTTTGCAGCTATTCTGTTCAGTTGTGTTTTTCAAAAATACTCAGTAATTATGAAACTTCTTTATTAGCAGCATAAATATAAATCAAAAATCCTGCACGCACTGTCAGTCCCAGTCTAGAGAGCACTGCCCTCAGGGTGGGTTTCACTACTCTTGGGGCCAGCAGTGTGGCTGGAGCACCTGATTCTAGCTCAGAAAGCTCATTACACTCATCTCTTCCCAACTGTGCATCCAGCGATGTCAAGTTCACGGCCTGAAAGCAGCAGTGACGGAAGTATCAGCACAGAAATTGGCCGGCGCTGCAGATCAGGTCCACCACCACCACCCACACACCTTGAACTCCAGAGAGTTCTGTTAAACATTCACCAGACACCACTGCATGGGGCTGGCTCCCTGGAAAGAAATACCCGTCACAGAAGTACAAAACAAGATTTTGTTACATCCTCTTGGGAGACAACAGTCCATATTGGGCTCTCTAACGTTTCATCCAATTCTAGCAAAGTACCAAATGATGGCTCATAAATGACCAAGGAAACAAAGCTAAACAGAAACATCAATTCACTAGTATCCAAATATTTATTCAGTACTAACTATGTGCAAAACAGTCTTCTTAAATTCTTTCTGCAAAAAGGCAAGACAGACATTAAATAAGTACATAATGTGCAATGGACCAATGTATATGCTGCCAATTTAAAGAGATAATTCAACAGTGACGCTAATATTTTTTGTCTTTATCAAAGGGAATATTAATATTAAATGTGCATGGTGACAGGTATTAAACAAATATTGTCTTGTTTGATCTTCACAACCACACCGTAAGATAATCACTAGGTTGAGCCACATGAAATTGCCAACAGTGGACCAATTTCGACCTCTACAAATGGTAATTTCCACCTAAATCACTTTCTCTGTTTTATAGACAAGGAAGCCAAGATCCTACCACACCAACTTGTCCAATGTCAGACAGCTAGTAAGTGGCAAACCCAGGGTTCCTTGCAGACCAGAATGGCTCCAAAGCCCCTGTGCGCCCACCACACATGCTTCCCAAACGAAAGAAATGTTAAGCACACGTGATGTGCTGCACACATTGAAAGAAATCTTGGCGTTAAACTGTTTTGAAATAACTCACGGTAATAGAAATTAAATCAAGGACATGCGTTTTGCCACATAACACTGGCTTCCTCGGTTTGTTTATCATAAACGATTAGAAATAAATCATACTTGTTGATACATTTGAGAGACTGAAAAAATATTCTAATAAAGATTGCAACCATTGTTTGACTTGTTCTTAAAAGCTCAAATTAATGTTTATACTTAAGAAATTCCACCAGTGTTCAATTTACACTTGAGAAATTAATGTTTAATTTGTACTTAACAAATGACTTTTTAAAAATGCTGTGCAAATCATCAAAAGCCTTATATTCAGTGATTCTCAAGCTGCTAAAATGATCAGAGCTTCAGAAAAGAATTACAGTCATAAATGTTTGAACCAGAGGGTATGGGCAGGAGTGTCTCAATTTTTAAAAATTGGAACATAGTAAAATCATGACACAACACACACATGTGTATGGGTATGTATGTGTATATGTGTATATACATATACAATATATATTATAGCAATAATCACGCCTCAGATAAACCTCATTGGCTATGATACTGCCATATATATATATATATATATATATATATATATATATATAATATATAATTCAAACAAAAGTTTCTTGAAAATTTTTACTCTTGGTATGTGGTATTTTCTCTGATATGTTTTTTTCTTTTCTTTTTTTTTTTTTTAGGTAGGCTCCATGTCAAATGTGGGGCTTGAATTCATGACCCTGAGATCAAGAGTCACCAGCTCCACCGACTCGGCCAGCCAGGTGCCTCTCCAATATTTTCTATCCTATCCCATTCCATTTCATTAAAAAATTCTGGCCACAACTTAGTATATCATTCTCACAATTCACTAATGTGTTGTGACCCCCCAGTTTGAAACACATTCTCTTAGAGATCTTTATTTTAGAGACCTCATCTACCTACATCCCCCATTTTATTCCTTTCCTTCTAGGTTACTGTGTTTTTTGCAACTACAGCTTTGAGCCCCCACTGACCAGCTTCTTTCCTTCCCTCCTTGAACAGATGCTTACAAATAACCTGCTACGTGCTATCGACTGGGCTAAGTGCGGTAGATGCAGTGTATTTATATTCACATCCTGGGATCCCAATGTCCATCCAATCATCCTGCGAATTAACAGCAGCTTCCAACCGTGCTTAGTGCTATCAAGGACAGGTTCCAAGACAGGGGGATTTGGCCTCGTTAGGAAAGACTTACTGAGAAAATGGTACTTGAGCTAAGATGTAAAGACCCGATCCAGTCTAATCTAATCTAGCCTATTCTGTTCTATTTCATTAAGAAAATGCTTATTTCCATCCCCCAATCTACTCTGACCAACTACTAACTCTAAGTAGTAACTGTCTCCATTCACTTAGTGTGACATTTTCAAGGATCATCCAAGTTGCTGCACTGCGTGGATATACCGTATTTCACTTATTCATTTGTCAGTTGATGGACGTCCGCATTGTTGCCACTTTTGGCTACTGAGTAATGCTACCGTGAGTTTTGGGGCACAAGTGTTTGTATGGGCATATGCTTTCATTTCTCTTGGGTATATACCTAAGCGTGAAATTGCTGGGTCATATAGTAACTCTAATTTTAACATTTTAAGAAACTGCCAAACTATTTTCTAAAGCAGCTGCACCATTTTACATTCCCACTAGCAATGTGTGCGGGTTCCAATTTCTCCATACCCTTGCCAACACTTGTTTATTATGTGAATATTCGATTATAGCCATTCTAGTAGGTATGAAGTGGTATCTCATCGTACTTTTGGCTTGCATTTCCTTGATGGCTAATGATGTTGAGCATCTTTGCATGTGCTTATGGACCATGCGCATGTGTCATCTTTGGAGAAATATCTATTTAGATTCCTTGCCTATTTTTAAGTGGGTTACCTATCTTTTTATCATTGAGTAGTAAGAGTTATTTATACATTTTTCTTAAATATTTATTTTGAGACAGACCATGCACGAGCAGAGGAGGGGCAGAGAGAGAAGTAGAGAGAGAATCCCAAGCAGGCTCGGCGCTGTCAGCACAAAGCCCGACGTGGGGCTCAATCTCACAAACCATGTGATCATGACCTAAGCCGAAATCAAGAGTCAGATGTTTAATTGACTGGGCCACCCAAGGGCCCCAATTATTTATACATTTTTTATACAAGTCTCATCACATAAGTTATTAGCAAATATTTTCTCCCATTCTGTTGCTTGTCTTTTCACTTTAAAAAGATTTTATTTTATTTTATTTTATTTTATTTTATTTTATTTTATTTTATTCATGTATTTAGAGAGCATAAGAACGCAAGCAAGGGAGAGGGGCAGAGGAAGAGGAAGAGAGAGAATCTTAAGCAGCCTCCATGACCAGTGTGGAGCCTGACATGGGGCTCGATTCCATGACCCTGGAATCATGACCTGAGCTGAAATTAAGAGTGGGACACCTAACCGACTGAGTCATCCACGTGCCCCTTTAAAGATTTTCTTTTTAAGTAGTCTCTCCATCCAACACGGGGCTCGAATTCACAATCCCGAGATCAAGAGTCACATGCTCTACCAACTGAACCAGCCAGGTGCCCCATGTCTTTTCACTTTCTTGATGGTGTCCTTTGACACACCAAAGCTTTGATTTGATGAAATCAGATAAGACCCTATCTTACACCACATTTCTCTGATCACCTCTGCAACCATCACCTCCATTTTACCTCAGCAATGGGCCTTGACATCACCCAAAGCTGTGTGAACTCTGCTTTCTTAAACCCCAGTATTCTTCTCTCAGAGTAAAACCCTTTATCCTTCCAGCTTTCTCTCTACCTTGTGTCTGTCACATAAGCCCTGTAAACCCTCTGAGGCCTCCAATCCCCCAGCCTTCTGTTTTCTCCCTGTATGTCACACTCTTATCTTCCAACCTTCTCGCCTTCCGGTCTTTTCTTATCCAGCCTGGACTTGAGAACACAACACTACAAACTTTCCATTCCCTCCCTCCTCTACCCCACTGTCTATTCGCTACGCTTGTTCTGCAACCTCCAACCATATATCAATCCCTCCATCTGCCCTCCCTACTTCCGGTGCTCCTAGGCAGTTTTGAAAAAGTCACGCAATCTTATGTGTTAGAACCGCTCCTGATTCATGTTCTCCGATAGCTGCTGGGCTCTCGGAGCTGCCCTGCTGTCCTTTCATTTGACCCGCTTCTACTTTCCTCTCCGATTCCCTGAGGTCAACTCTACTCCACTCCCTTTCACTCGTGTCATTCCCACTGTGCTCTTCCTTGAACAAGCCAAGATCACTCCCATCTCCTTGGTGCTTGCTGCTCCTTTGCCTTAAACACTCTTCTACTAGGTCCTTGAGTGGCTGAAAACTTCTTGTCACTTAGGTCTCAATTTAAATGTCACCTCAGGGCACCCGGGTGGCTCAGTCAGTTGAGTGTCCGACTTCATCTCAGGTCATGATCTTGCAGTTCGTGAGTTCAAGCCCCGCATCGGGCTCTGTGCTGACAGCTCAGAGCCTGGAGCCTGCTTCGGATTCTGTGTCTCCCTCTCTCTCTGCCCCTCCCCTGCTCACGCTCTGTTCTGTCTCTCAGAAATGAATGAACGTTAAAAAAAATAACAAAAATAAATAAATGTCACCTCTTCAGAGAGGCGTCTCCTATCTGCTCTTTCTACTGCTGCTGCCCTCCTGCCCTCCTCTCATTGCTATCACATACCCCTGATTTATTTCATTTTCTTCATCTGCACTGTCTGGAAAAATCTTACTCATGCTCCTAAAACCCTTCACTAGCTAGAGTCAGAGACTTGTTCCTCTGTGCCCTCATAATACCCTAGGTAGAACTTTCTTATGAACTGCTGTTATTTATGGACGACAGTTCTGCGTTCCTCTTCTAGATGCCAAGCTCCTGGCAGACAGATGCTGTGTCTTACTCATCTTTGGCTCCTTCAAGGTGTCCCACACAGAGCAGGGTCTCAGTATATGCAGAGGAGAGGTATAGAAACTCATCTTGGCATGCCGGGGTGGCTCGGTCAGTTAGATGTCTGACTGTTGGTTTTGGCTCAGGTCATGATCTCACGGTTTTTGAGTTCGAGCCCCGCGTCAGGATCTGTGCTGACAGCTCAGAGCCTGGGACCTGCTTCAGATTCTGTGTCTCCCTCTCTCTCTGCCTCTCCCCACACTTGTGCTTCCCCCCCCAATAAAAAACATTTAAAAAAAGATGATGTCTGATGTCCAACAAGAGATAATAACATAGAACGTGCTTATGCCACGATGAAAATTAAAACACAAAAGCTGCACATAGAAAGATAGAAAATAAACTAACACGTGATGCTGAGTTTCATTATACAGAAGAAATACTGATGCCTTTCTTCTACTTCTCTGAATTCTAGTTTTCTGTGTATTTGCATTACTTTTATGCTGAAATGAGCTCTAATATTTTATTTCTAAGAAAGGACTACAGTCCCATTCTTTCTTTACTTCATACAACTTCAAATATTAATTGATTAATATGCTGGAAAAATGGAAGAATGCAGAGTCAGTGATTTATACAGCCTCTCTCCACAAATTAATGAGAGAAAAAGACACATTACAGTAGTCCTAAAGTGAGGCTGGAGAACAAAACTAATTTCCTGTAGGCTCTGTACCATCGATATTGTATTTCAGATAGTTCTGTATTAGATCCTTGGAAATAGGGTAAATGACGCTAGCAGAAGTAGCATTTAAATGGGGGGAGGGGCCCCTAGGTGACTCAGTGGGTTAAGCATCCGACTTCGGCTCAGGTCATGATCTCGCAGTTCGTGGGTTCGAGCCCCACATCGGGCTCTGTGCTGACAGCTCAGAGCCTGGAGCCTGCTTCGGATTCTGTGTCTCCCTCTCTCTCTGCCCCTCCCTTGCTTGCTCCATGTCTCTCGAAAAATGAATAAACATGAAAAAAATATTTTAAATAAAAGAAATAAAATAAAACAGGGGAGACTAGTGGTGGTGCCTGGCTGGCTCAGTCAATAGAGCATGTGACTCTTGATCTCAGGGTTGTAAATGTGAGCCCTATGTTGGGTGCAGAGATTACTTAAAAATTTTTTAAAAAATGGAGGAGACTGTAGGTGAAGTCTCATTTAAATCAAGGTAGGTATGGTTCACTTTAAGGAAAGAAAAATACATGAAAATTCATAAATTTGGGTTTGTTTTATAAAAGGACTCACAAGAGAATTAGTTTGAGATCTAAATTCCCCTAATATATTTAAAACATGACGCCACTCACATAATCTATCAGAAAATAAATTTTCCAAGAGAAAGCTCATCTATGATTCAGGTACCAGAACAAGTACGTAATACAACACATCCCAGTCTAGCAAAGAAGTGGCAAAGTTCCTTAAGAATCATGCGAGGACTTTTAAAACTTGGATACGCCTTGTATCAAACAAGTTGGTTGGATGGAGGAGCCACTCCAGCCTGGTGTTAAGTTTGAGAAAGAAACATTTATAGCAGAGTTAAACCTATTTAACAAAGGAGGAGAGCAGATTTTAACGAAACGGATAAAGCTAGGAGAATGTTTCAGTTTGGGGTCCCCCAGACCTGGGTGCTGACAGGAGGATTTCGGTGCCAACGGCTCTCGTGGGAGGTTTCAGGAGACATCGGTAGGGCAGTGGGGAAGGAAGGCAAGCAGCACAGTCCTGCTGAGGAACCCTGGGTGACCAGAGACACACTTCCGAGTCCCCCTGCCTGAGAAGCGAGGGCGCTGTGTCCAGAGAGAGTCTCAGGCCTGAGCAGCACTGTTGACTGCTGGGAGCTGGGCAGGTGCGCGCGACAACAGTAAACCCGGGCTGTGGCGAGCGGGGGAGCCAAGGGCTTCTGTGCTTTGGTGCTTTTTACAAAGTGGTTTTAGCGATTCACACTTCCGGTTCAAACTGCGCAAAGCAGACTTTCTACAAACCGTGTTCTTTCATTTTTTTTTTTGTGCCCAGAGTGCACGGGGGCTGCCCACATGCTGTTGCTGCCACATCCCCGTGTGCCGGCTCGGCCGCACTCCCTAGAGGGTTTTCCCAGGTGCCAGCAAGCTGAGGGCCTTGGTGCCCCAGCAGCTCATTCCAGTCCGACCTGTTGTCTGCGGTGGATGTGGTTCCAGGCGGAACACACAGCCCGCACTGCTGTTACAGCAGAAATCCTGGAGTCTTCAAAGCACTGCTCTAAACAACCTGATTCACTTTTATACTTGTTGAACGTGTTCCCCAGGCAAGGCACAAAAGACCGAATGCAGTTAGTCACTCTAGAAGGGAAAGTGACAGTTTGTGATCCAAGAGGACTTTGTCTCCCCGTCTTCCTCCTCCCCCTCCTCCCCACACCCTCTCCCCTCCTAAGCAATTTTTAAGGTCCAAAGAATGACTGTAGAGTTCGTAATGTGCAGTTTACAGCATGAAAACACTTGGCAGAGGAAACAACAACAAAGTCAACGCCACCTTGCCCGTTGCGGAGGGTTACGTAATAAAAGGGCAACCTGCTGTCTCCGGCAGAGCTGGAGGAGGGCTGGGAAGAGAGCTCTGCACCGCGGTGTCTGTGCCTTGGGGTAGGGAGGGGACACCCTTCCAGGTGTCGGAAGCCTTTGACATGGACAGCATCCGGGCCTCTCCTCCCTGAGCCATCACCTGGAACGAGGGCTGCTCCTATGACACCTCAGCGTGGTTTTTCAAAGGCATCCTCCCCTTCCTCCTGGAGCACACAGCCCCGTGCTGGGCCCTCTGCTTGGCAAGTGGGGCGTGGGCTGCATTTCAGTTCCTGCTCAGTGCCCTTGGTCAGGCGTCCGACTGAGTGCAGGGCACAGCCCACACAACGCACAAGGGGACCGTCCCCAGGACTGGGAGAAACCTTGCTGGGCCTGGAGTAGGTCACCCCACCCCAGGTCAGTCCTACAGTTTACTCATCTCCCTTCTCTTTAAGTGTTTGCTTCAAGATCCTGAAAGATCATTCTTTCCACTTCAGAGGACAGCTCCTTATTCCTGCCTCAACGTGCTTCCTTTCTAAATTACCTGGAAACCCCTGACCCTCCATTTGTTAACCTACATCATTTGGCCTGCTGTATCAGCATTACCCGCCAAGGCTGTATCACTCTTTCCCCCACAAAGTGGCATTACTTTGTGGCAGGGTGTCTGGGGAGGTAAAGGAGGCAAAGGGTCACATTTGCATAAAGGGGGGTGTGGGGAAATTTGCCTAAGAAGCCCGGGTGCCTTCTGGGGGGAAGGTAACCCAGACCCAGCGCCGAGATTCCTTTCCCCAACCTGTGTTAGAGACCACATGACTTTACGACCTTAATAAAGGGCTACAGGCAGGGGAAAGGAGAGACAGAGAGGGGGGCTGACTCTGTACCATCTAAAGGGAGAAAGAAAGCAGGATCTGGGTTCAGGATACAGCCACCACCAGACATGCGCTCACTGGGTTCTCCTGCCAGCAAACCACCACCCTCAGGAGGCGGCTGTGTAAACAAACCAGTAAGCTGCCCTTTCAACAGCGGGCCCCAGGGTTGCCAACCTCAGATAGAATCTGGGGACTCAGGAAGCCCCTGTTGGAACCACTGGCTTCAGAGGTACACCAGACCTGTTGAGAGATACACCTGCAACAGAAGCTTCCTACCATGCCTCTCTCCCCACTTGCAGGAGGCCAGAATTCAGCTCACACCTGATTGGTGGAACCAAAATTACATAGCTGCCAAGCAGTCTGGGAAATGTAGTTTTTTTATTTATTAGCATCAGCTACACAAAAAGGCATGCTGAAAGGGGGCTCACTGAAATAGATGTTGAATAACCATTCCCATCATGGCTCCCCTGTTTGAAAACGTTCCGTGGCTCTCCGTCTGGATCACCCTCTTGAGGGAAAGCAAGGCCTGGGTCCACGATACAACAGATTCCAGCAATAAATCCAGCTGAAGACTACAGACCCTGGGGAGACGGGGAGACTACAGACCCTGGGGAGTCGGGGAGATGTCACAAGATGTTCTTGGACCTTCTTGCACTCTAGTCATTTTCTGTGGACTGGAAAAAACCACTGTGACTTCTATACATGTGTTCACCTATGTTTCAAATATGGCAGCAGTGGTGATTCAAAAAATATAAATCACATAAAAACCTTCCTCACAGATGCCCTGTTCCACACCCACAGACCGCACTCTGCCGGAATGGTAATGTTATCTCCCTCCTCTCTTGCCAATTCCTACCAATCATCTGAGACTCAGCCCAGCCCACCATGTCCACGACCCTGGCAGGTGATTCTCTCTGACCTCCTCAGCCTGGGGTAAATAATTCTCCTCTGTTCTCTCTTTATATCCTGGTAAGTTATACTAATGATAATAATAAAATAAAAGCAAACCGTTATTGGCTCACTTGGTGCCGGGCTCCATGAGGTATGTAGTCTTATCACCCCATTTTACAGAGGAGGACACTGAGCCACAGAGAGGGTACATAACCTGCCCAAGATCACATATTAGTCATGGCTGTGACTCAATCCCAGGCAGCAGTCTGGCTTCAGAGCCCACGTCCTTGGCCAGTACTCTCATTTCCTCTTATCCTACCTATTATTACACTGCCCACCCTGCTATTTATCTATCTCTCCATCTATGTCTCAATCTGTGCCTCTGACTCCACAAACAGCCAATGTCTTTCTTAAAATGGAAAGAGAGGGGCACCTGGGTGGCTCAGCCTGTTGAGCGTCCGACTTCAGCTCAGGTCACGATCTCGCGTTTTGGGAGTTCAAGCCCCACATCTGGCTTGCTGCTGCTGTCAGCACAGAGCCTGCTTTGGATCCTCTGTCCCTCTCTCTCCGCCCCGCCCCAGCTTGCACTCTTTCCAAAATAAATAAAACATTTTAAAAATAAATAAAATGGAAAAAATAAAAAGTCAAAAGTTTTTCCTCTCTTCCCAACACAATGAAAATTCCAGGACCAGGGGCGCCTGGGTGGCACAGTCGGTTAAGCGTCCAACTTCAGCCAGGTCACGATCTTGCGGTCCATGAGTTCGAGCCCCGCGTCGGGCTCTGGGCTGATGGCTCAGAGCCTGGAGCCTGTTTCCGATTCTGTGTCTCCCTCTCTCTCTGCCCCTCCCCTGTTCATGCTCTGTCTCTCTCTGTCCCAAAAAATAAATAAACGTTGAAAAAAAAAATTTTTTTTAAGAAAATTCCAGGACCAGTGTCCAAATTGTTTGATCCTTCCTTCTCTCATCCTCCACTGTCTGTTAACATAGGGATGATTTTCTCCTTCAGCAGAGAATACCACACTAAATTACAGAGCAGACGATGAAATTGCTACCCTCAGCTCTCTTTTTTGCCTGTTTTCTCTAAAATAGATTCTTTCTGTTGGTTGTATAAATACAAGACAGAACCCGCCACTGCCTTGCAATCATGTGGCCAAGTGTATCAGCAGCTCTGATCTCTGCTGGCACAGACCTCCTGGCCAGGATCCACTGAGCACTCCTCAGGACAGCATGAGGCTCCTGGGAACAGCATTCCCATGCAAACATTTATGAGAGTGATGTTGAACAGAGCTTGACATTTCCCCGGGAATCAGAAGGTGTTTCCATATCTGTTTTTGCTTCTACTGTTTATCACCCTGTCTAACACTGAAGACACTTGCCCACAATTCCTATGCCTCGGTACCTGGGAGGCTATGCTCGTACTAACCAATTGGTCCTACTGTAAGTCCGACAGTAAGCTAGCCAGTCACTCCCTATACGGAGGGGTCAGCCACTCTGACACCCTGGAAGGGCCAACTTAGCCCAGACCCATCTCTCTTCTGGCTCAAACTCCTTTCTCTTCCTTTTCTACCTTAAGTGTTTGATCTCTACTAGCCCCCATTTGTTTGGGCTCACAAACCAGGCATTTCCTTTTCCCTCTTAAAGGTAACTTATAAAGAAACGCTCTTTAATCATCTTTCGAGTATGCTGTCCAGGACCCTATACAGGGAAGTCCTCCCTAACTGAGAAGTGCTCTTCCAAAGGCTGGTGTCCTCTGCAGGAAACAGCCAGGGAACAAGCCGGATGGATCAGACATCGCGGCTTTGCATATCTCCCCTGTGTGATTTACACACCTGAGACCATCATTTCTTCCAGTAAGCACACTATTTTACCAAGGCACATCATCTGTAGGAGTCATAAGAAAACATATCAAAGATGCTTCAGGGGTGACTTCTGTAACTCATTATTGTTTTAAGACATCTTAATTCCGATTCAGGCTGAGTGACCTGACCACAACCATCTTAGAGAGAGTCGGTTCAATCTATAGAGAGAGTGACGTGTTGTCAAAATAGTGTTGCACGAATCCTCTAAGGAGAGCCAAAAGAAAAACTAATGTGAACTACAATAATATTACGGAGTCAATGAGACGTGGCATTTAATCCACAGCTGATGCTGACACTGAGTGGCACACCCACAAACGCCAAAAAGAATTCAAGTTTAGAATACAGGTCCTCAGGGGTGTCTGGGTGGCTCAGTCGGTTGAGCGTCCGATCTCACAGCTCGTGAGTTCGAGCCCCGCGTCAGGCTGTGCTGACAGCTCGGAGCCTGCAGCCTGCTTCAGATTCTGTGCCTCCCCATCTCTCTGCCCCAACCCACTCACATTCTGTCTCTGTCTCTCTCAAAAGTAAATAAACATCAAAAAAAAAAAAAAAGAATACAGGTCCTCAGCTCTGGCTGCACACTGGAATCACTTGGCTATTTAAAAAAAAAAAAAAAAGTCCATGTCCAGGCCACATCTCATGCCAATTCAATCAGAATCTTTGGGGGCGGGCCCCAAGCATTATCACATTTTAACCGCCCCCCCTCCCCAGGGATTCCAATATGCAGTCAAGTTGGAAAGCCACTGGTTCAGAACATCTGGCCTTTGCTCAGAACTACCTAGGCCCTCCTTTCCAGCTTCATCAAGTGTGTAGGGTGGGGAGAGGGCACCACATGCTTGCCCATGCCATTCACCCATATACCAGCCCAACCTGCCAGCTGCCCACTCAACGACTGAAGGTGGAAACTCTAGGTATAGGTGACACTCGGCTGAGGGTTAAGGTTGGTATATATCAGAGCACTGAAAGCAGGAGAGACAAGGCACAAGCAGAAGAGACGTGAGTGTACTTTCGGCGGCAATCTGTGACATCTTTACTGGCCCTCCAAAGCGGGGGTGTTGGATTTGCCAATTTGACGTATTGCCACCTGACAGTCAACTGATAAAGAAAAAAAAATGTGGGGGGCAGAGGGCATGAAGGGAGCTTCTGAAGTGCTGGTCATGTTCTATATCTTTTTTTTAAGTTTTATTTATTTATTTTGAGAGACACAAAGACAGTGTGAGCAGGGAGGGGCAGAGAGAGAGGGAGAGAGAGAATCTCAAGCAGGCTCCGCATTGTCAGCACAGAGCCCGACACGGGGCTCAAACTCATGAAACCACGAGATCATGACCTGAGCTGAAACTGAGAGTCGGACACTTAACCGACTAGGTGCCGACTGGCCGACTGGGGTGCCACCCAGGCACCCCACGGTCATGTTCTGTTTCTTGAGCAGGGTGTTGGTTACACAGCTATGTTCAGTTTCTGAAACAAGTCCACCTGTACATTTATGATATGTATGTGTGATGTATGTACATTGAGCTTTAGTAAAAACTTTAAAAGAGAGACCCTACTCTGATCATTGACAAAGGCCATAGATGCCGTCAAAAATAAAGAGCCCACCAGCCTGTTTACAGCAGTGAGTTTGATAAGAGCTCTATATTAGAAACCATCCAAACAGTAAGGACTTGGTTGAATAAATTAAGCGTCATCCATACAATGGGATACTATGTAGCTATTAAATTTTATGTTGTAGAAGACTATGTCATGACATGGAAAAATGGTCACAATCCATTTTACATTTTTAAAAAAAGGTGGATGGGCCCAGACATATCTCCAAAGAAGACACAAAGATGACTGACAAATACATGAAAAGATGCTCACTCGTGATTAGGGAAATGCAAATCAAAACCACAATGAGATGTCACCTCAAACCTGTCAGAATGGCTAAAATCAACAACACAAGAAATAACAAGCATCGAAGATGTGGAGAAAAAGGAACACCCGTGCACTGTTGGTGGGAATGCAAACTGGTGCAGCCACTGTGAAAAACAGTATGGAGGTTCCTCACAAAATTAAAAACAGAATTACCATACGATCCAGTAATTGCACTACTGAGTGTTTACCCAAAGAATACGAAAACTCTAGTTCAAAAAGACGTATGCACCCCTATGTTTACTGCAGCATTATTTACAATAGCCAAAATATGAAAGCAACCCAAGTGTCCATCAATACATGGATGGATAAAGAAGAGGTAGTATGCATACACAATGGAATATTATTCCACCATAAAAACAGAATAAGATCTTGCCATTTGCAATGACATGGATGGAGGCAGAGAGTGTAATGCCAAGACAAGTAAGTCAGAGAAAGACAAATACCATATGATTTCATTCACATGTGGAATTTAAGAAACAAAACAAACGAGCAAAGGGAGAAAGAGAGAGGGAGAAAGAGAGAGAGAAGAAACAGACTCTTAACTACAGAGAACAAACTGATGGTTACCAGAGGGCAGGTGAGGGGAATGGGTGAAATGGGGGATGGGGATTAAGAGGACCCCTGTCGTGATGAGCACGGAGTCATGTGTAGAACTGTGGAATCACTATATTGTACACATGAAACTAATACAACACCGTATGTTAACCGTACTGGATTTAAATGAAAAAATTAATTTTTAAAAAGGTGGATGATAAAATGTTTTAGAGATGTGATACATATTACTATTTTTCTACGCACACTATTTTTTGAGATAAATAAATACACCAGGCATATCTGAGATAGAAAGTTACACAGAAAGAGATGTGTGCGGACCAGACCTGGATTTGAGTCCCAACTCGGTTACTTACCAATAATTCTTTGCCCTCGGCCACGTTGCTGGACTTTGTAAAAAACAGTTTTATTGAGATAGAATCATATTCCACACAGTTCACTTATTTAAAGTGCACAAGCCACTGTTTTTTTAGTATTCACGGAGTTGTGCACCTATCACAATGTGATTTTAGAACGTTTTATCACTCCAAAGAGACACCCTGTACCCATTAGTGGTCACTCTCCGTCCCCTCTCCCCAATCACCCTAGCCCCTAGCAATCACGCATCTACTTCCTGCCTCTATAAAGTCGCCTATGGAATCATAGGATATGTGTTTTGTGTGCGTCTGACTTCTTTTTCTTAGCATCATCTTTTCAAGGGTCATCCACATTATAGCATTTATCAGAATGTCATTCTTTTTTGTCGACAAATAATATCCCATTGTATGGATATATCATGTTTTGCTTATCCATTCATCAGTTGGTGGACATTGGGTTGTTTCTACTTTTTGGCTATTATAAATAATGCTTCTCTAAACATTCACATACAAGTTTTTGCGTGGAGGCACGTTTTCACTTCCTCCAGGTATATATGTACACGTACAGTGGAATTGCTGGATGTAGTACGATACATAAATATATTTGGTCTTTGCCCATGGTTCCTGGTACAGAGCTCCAAAACCCTTGGAATTTTCTGAGCGATAGGAATGTGTTTTTGTTGTTACTCCTAACAAGCCCCTTTCAAGCACACTTGAGTTTATGCTAGTGAGGTGACTTAGGGAAGGACCCCTAGATGGCCATATGATAGGGTTGGTCATCAGAAAGGCTCAGTGATCAGAGATGGAACTTCCAGCCCTACCCACTGAGCCACGAGAAGGGAAGATGGTGAGTTTCCAGGTTGGTGAACACTCGAACTTGCCGGGAGAATGCCCCACACCTTCTCCGGCTGTCCATACCTTGCCCTTTGCATCCCCCTCATCTGGCTGTTCCTGAGTTGTACCCTTTGTAAGAAAGTGGTAAACATAAATAAAATATTTCTCAGAGTTCTGTGAGCCATTCTAGAAAACTACTGAATCTGAGGAAGGGATCATGGGAACCTGTGATTTATAGCCAGTCAGTCAGAAATGTAAGTGACCTGGAACTTGCAACTGGCATCTGAAGCGGGGCAGTCTTGTGGGACTAAACCCTTCAATATGTGGGATATGACCATAACTCCATATAGTTAGTGTCAGAATTGAACAGTTGGAGATCCAACTGGTGTCCAGAGATTTGGAAAACTGGTTGACTGGTGTCAGAGTACACTCCAGATTGGGTCCTATGGTGACTCTGAGTTTAACATCTGGGGAAGTGTGGGGGACTGGGTGGCTCAGTTGGTTAAGCATCTGACTTCAGCTGAAGTCATGATCTCACAGTTCATGGGTTCAAGCCGTGCATCAGGCTCTGCACTGACAATGCAGAACCTACCCGGGATTCTCTCTCTCTCCCTCTCTCTCTCTCTGCTCGTCCACCACTTGCACGCTCTCTCTCTCTCTCTCTCTCTCTCTCTCTCTCTCTCTGTCTCAAAATTAAATAAACAAAAAAAAACCATTTGAGGAAATAGCCAAACTGTTTTCCAAAGCAGCTACACCATTTTACATTCCCCCCAGCAGTGTATGAAGTTTGCAATTTCTCCATATCCTTGCCAACACTTGCTATTGTCTTTTTTTTATCATAGACATTTTAGTAGGAATGAAGTGATACCTCATGTGCTTTTGATTTGCATTTCCCTAATAACTAATGATGTTGAGCATATTTTCATATGTTTATCAGCCATTTGTATATCTTGTTGGGAGAAATGTCTATTCAAATCATTTGCTGATTTTAAAAAAATTTTTTAACGTTTTATTTTTGAGACAGGGAGAGACAGAGCATGAACAGGGGAGGGTCAGAGAGAGGGAGACACAGAATCCGAAGCAGGCTCCAGGCTCTGAGCTGTCAGCACAAAGCCCGACGTGGGGCTCGAACTCATGGACCGCGAGATCATGACCTGAGCCGAAGTCAACCGCTCAACCGACTGAGCCACCCAGTCGCCCCATCATTTGCTCATTTTTAAACTGGATCATTTAACTTTTTATTCTTGAGTTGTATGAGTTCTTTGCATATTCTACATACAAGTCCTTTACCACATATTTGATTTGTAAGTATTTTTTATTTATTAATTTTTGAGAGAAAGAGAGAGGAGAGAGGGCTCAAGTGAGCAAGGGGCAGAGAGAGAGAGAGAGAATCCCAGCAGGGGCAGAAAGAGAGAGAGAAGCGGGGCTCATGCTCACCCGAAGTGAGGCACGAGCTCACCCGAAGCAGGGCTAAAGCTCACCCTAAGTGGGGCTTAAGCCCACCAGATGTGAAACCTGAACTCACGAACCATGAGATCATGACCTGAGCCAAAGTCAGATGCTTAACGGCTGAGCCACCCCGGCGCCCCTATGTTTTCTCCAATTCTGTGGGTTGTCTTTTCACTTTCTTGATGGTGTCCTTTGAAGCACAAAAGTTTTTAATTTTGATGAAATCCAATACATCTTTTTTCTTTCGTCATTTGTGCTTTTGGTGTCATATTTAAGTAGGCTTTCAGGAACCACAGGTTTTAATCTTCATATTCTTGGTGCCAAGAACAGAAGCTGGCATACAGCAGGCACATAATATTTGAGAACTGAGATGATAGATCTTTCTCTATCTAAACTTGGGAATTTATTGAGCACTGTATCTATTATGTATTGCTGTGGAATACATGACCCCAATTTAGGCTGCATAAAACCACAAACATTTCATTTGGCTCATGATTCAATGGGTTAATTGAGCAGTCCTTCAGATCTGGGCTGGCTCATGTGTCTATGTTCACCTTACAGAATGGCAGGTGGCTGGATGATCTAGAAAGGCCTGGCTCACATGTTTGGTAGTTCATAGACTGTCAGATGGGATGCATTGGTTCTTCTCCATGTAACCTTTTACCCACGAGCAGGCTAGCTCGTGATCATGTTCACGTTCTAATTCCAAGTTCTAATACCCAAGGATTTTCAAGTCTCTGCTTGTATCACATTTGTTCATGTCCTATTGACCAAAGCAATTCACACAGCTAAGCCTAGATTTAAGAGATGGAGACTCTAGCTCTTATGAGAAAGGGAGAATCTGTGGCCGTTTTTGCAATCTACCACAAGCACCTTCTTTCTATTCACCTAGCACTGTTAGGCTCTTATGGAAGATGTAAATGGAGACCCTCTCTTCCTTCTAGGGAGCTTACAATGTCACTGTGGGCATTTAATCATTCAATAAATATTTATGGAGTACCTACTACGTGTTGGGAGTTCTGGGCTCTTGAGATACCTTCAATAAGCAGACCAGACTGCAATCCTTTCCCCTGTGGAATTTATATGCTAGTGAAACTTGCAAATACTGTCCTGACAAGTTGTTCTAGTGAGGTCGACATTTCTTTGATTGCACCTATATGCAATCAACATTAAATCCAAGATTTAGTCCTGGGAGCAGGAGGGATGTAGAAATACCCTTAAGAACACACAGCAAAACAAAAACAAACAAAACCCAAAACCAGCAGAAGCAAGAAAATAATAATGATTAGAACAGAAATAAATGATATACAAAATTAAAAAAAATAGAACAGATCAATGAAACCAGGATCTGGTTCTTTGAAAAGATCAAAAAAACTAATCAACCTCTAGCCACAGTCATCGAGAGAGAGAGAGAGAGAGGTCTCAAATAAACAAAATCAGAAATGAAAGAGGAGAAGGGCCCCTGGGTGGCTCAGTCGGTTGAGCATCTGACTCTTGATTTAGGCTCAGGTCATGATCCCAGGGTTGTGGGATCGAGCCCCAAGTCAGGCTCTGTGCTGAGCATGGAGCCTGCTTAAGATTCTCTTTCTGTGTCTCTGTCTCTGCCTCTCTGTCTCTCTCTTTCTCTCTCTCTCTCTGCCCTTCTCCCCTGCTCGCCCTCTCTCTCTAAAAAAAAAAAAAAAAAAAGAAAGCAAGAAATGAAAGAGAAGAAATAACAACTGACACCACAGAAATACAAAGGACTATATGAAAATATTATGACAAGTTACATGCCAACAAACTATGCAACCTAGAATAAAGATCAATTCCTAGAAACATATAACCTACCAAACTGAAGCAGGAATAAATAGAAAATCTGAACACACCAATTACCAGCAATGAAATTGAATCGGTTATGAAAAAACTCCCAATAAACCAAAATCCAGGAACAGATGGCTTCACAGATGAATTCTATCAAACATTTAAAGAAGAGTTAATACCTATTCTTCTCAGACTCAGAAGAGGAAGAAAAACATCCAAATTCATCCTATGAGGCCAGCATTACACTAATGGCCAACATCTCTGATGAACACAGATATAAAATTCCTCAACAAAATATTGGTAAACCAAATCCAAAAATACATTTAAAAAATCAATCACCACAATCAAGTTTATTCCCAGGATGCAAGGGTGGTTCAATATTTGCAAGTCAATTAATGTGATACATCATAACAATGAGAGAAAGGATGGGGTGCCTGGGTGGTTCAGTAGGTTGACCATCTGACTTCAGCTCAGGTCAGGATCTCATGGTTCGTGGGTTTGAGCCCCACATCAGGCTTGCTGCTGTCAGTGCAGAGCCCACTTCGGATCCTCTCTCCGTCCCTCCCATGCTTGCACTTTCTCTCAAAAATAAACATTTTTTTTATTTTAAAAATAAGAGAAAGGATAAAAACCATACAATCATTGCAAAAGATACAGGAAAATTATGTGACAAGCTACAACATATATTCATGATAAAAGCCCTCAACAAAGTCAGTTTAGAGGGAACATACCTTAATGTAATAAAGGCCTTATATGAAAAACCCACAGCTAACATCATACTCAATGGGGATAAACTGAGAGCTTTTCCCCTAAGGCCAAGAACAAGACAAGGATGTCCATTCTCACCATTTTCATTCAACATAGTATTGGAAGTCTTGGCCACAGCAATGAGACAACAAAAAGAAATAAAAGGCATCCAAATCAGTAAGGAAGAAGTAAAACTTCCACTATTTGCAGAAGACATGATACTCTATATAGAAAACCCAAAACACTCTACTTAAAAACTACTAGAACTGATAAGTGAATTCATTAAAGTTGCAGGATACAAAACCAATGTACAGAAATCTGTTGCATTTCTATATACTAGTAATAAAGCAGTAGAAAGAGAAATTAAAAAACAATCCCATTTACAATTGCACCAAAAAAAATACCGAGGAATAAACTTAACCAATGAGGTAAAAGACCTGTACTCTCAAAATTGTAGAACAGTGATGAAAGAAATTGAAGATGATACAAAGACATGGAAAGATATCCCATGATCATGGATTGGAAGAACAAATATTGTTAAAATGGCTATACAACTCAAAGCAATCTACAAATTTACTCCAATCCCTATCAAAATACCAACAGCATTTTTCACAGAATTAGAACAAACAATCCTAAAATTTGTATGGAACCACAAAAGTCCCCGAATAGCCAAAGGAATCTTGAAAAAGAAAATCAAAATGGGAGGTATCAAAATTCTGGCCTTCAAGTTATATTACAAAGCCATATCAATCAAAACAGTATGGTACTGGCAGAAAAACAGACACACAGATCAACTAAACAGAATAGAAAGTCCAGAAATAAACCCACAATTATATTGCCAATTAATCTTCAACAAAGGAGGCAGGAATATGCAATGGGAAAAAGACAATCTCTTCGACAAATGGTGTTGGGAAAACTTGATAGCAACATGCAGAAGAATGAACCTGGACCACTTTCTTACACCATACACAAAAATAAACTCAAAATGGATGACGGAGCTAAATGTGAGACCTGAAACCATAAAAATCCTAGAAGAGAGGACAGGCAGTAATTTCTCTGACACTGGCCATGGCAACATCTTTCTAGACATGTCTCCTGAGGCAAGGGAAACAGAAGCAAAAATAAACTATTGGGACTACATCAAAATAAAAAGCTTCTGCAGAGCAAAGGAAACAACAAACAAAATTAAAAGATAACCTATAGAATGGAAGAAGATATTTGCAAATGACCTATCCAATAAAGGGTTAATATCCAAAATATAGAAAGAATTTACACAACTCAAGACAAAAAACCTCAAATAATCCATTTAAAAAATAGGCAGAAAACATGTGAAAAGAAGATATAAAGATGGCCATCAGACACGTGAAAAGATACTCAACATCGCTTACCATCAGGGAAATGCATATCAAAACCACAATGAGATATCACCTCACACCCGACAGAATGGCAAAAATCAACAACATAAGAAACAAGTGTTGGTGAGGATGTAGAAAAAAAGGACCCTCATGCACTGTTGGTGGAATGCAACGTGGTGCAGCCACTGTGTAAGACAATACAGAGGTTCTTCGAAAAATTAAAAATAGAACTACCCTAAGATCCAGTAATCACCCTAGTGGGTATTTACCCAAAAAATAAAAAACACTAATTGAAAGGTCTACATGCACCCCTATGTTTATTGCAGCATTATTTAAAATAGCCAAATTATGGAAGCAGCCCAAGTGTTCACTGATAGATGAACAGGTAAAGAATATATTTACGGAATATTATTCAGAATAGAATATTACTCGGTCATAAAAAGAAAGAAATCTTGCTATTTGCAACAATATGGATGGAGCTAGAGAGAATACTACTAAGCAAAATAAGCCAATCAGAGGAGGACAAATATCCTATGATCTCTCACTCATGTGCACTTTAAGAAATGAAACAAATGAACAAAGGGAAAAAAAGAGAGAAACCAAAAACAGACTCTTAAGTATAGAGAATAAACTGACGGTTGCCAGAGGGGAGGTGGGCAGGGGACGGGTGAAACAAGTGAAGGGGATGAAGAGGGCACTTAGCGTGATGAGCACTGAGTCATGTATAGAATTGATGAATCACGATATTGCACACCTGAAACTAATGTAACACTGTATGTTAAGTATACTGGAATTCTAGGGGCGTGTGGGTGGCCCAGTTGGTGAAGCATCTGACTCGTGACTTTGGCTCAAGTCATGATCTAATGGTTCATGGGTTCCAGCCCCGCGTCAGGCTCTACACTAGCAGAGCAGAGCCTGCTTGGGATTCTCTCTCTGTGTTTCTCTGCCCCTCCTCTGCTCATGCAATCTCTTGTTCTCTCAAAATAAGTAAATACACTTAAAAAAAAGTATACTAGAAGTTTAAAAAAGACTCAGATAGTTGTAAGAATTCACACATTCTGATTTTTCTATGGAAACCCCATAGAAACTCTCTTCACAATAAATGCTCTTACCATTTGAAAAAATAATAATAGTTAAAATAATAAATAAGAATACACAACAAATGGACAGAACAGTTTAAGATAACCTAGGGAAGAAAAGAAGACTCCTATCAAGAATGGAAACTTGTTTATATTCTAAAAGTGGGTTTCTATCAGTCAGGGATCAACCAGAAGCATATAACCAACAGGAGATACATGTGAAGAGATTTAGCAGGATGCCTGAGTGGCTCAGTCGGTTAAGTGTTCTACTTCAGCTCAGGTCATGATCTCATGGCTCGTGAGTTCAAGCCCCACATCGGGCTCTGCCCTTCGGGCTCTCCTCTCACAGGGCAGAGCATCACTTTGGATGCTCTGTCTGCCTCTCTCTCTCTCTGAGCCTCTCTCTCTCTCTCTCTCAAAAATAAACAAACATTCAAAAAAAATTTTTAAGAGATTCAGTGCAAGGCAACGCCTTATGTACTTGCAGGGGCTGGCAAGGCGATTCTGGAACCCATCGGGCTGGCTGACAGGAAAAGCAGGCTGGGACTCTGAGGCATGGGCTGAGGCTGCAGTCCGCAGGCAGAATTGCCTCCTCTTCTGGGCAGCCTCAGCTCTGCTCAGAAGGTCTTTCCCCTGAACGAACCAGGGTCACCCAGATCATCTAAAATAATCTTCCTTACTTGAAGTCAAGTGATTATGGACTTTAACCACATCTATAAAACACCTTCACAGCAGCACCAAGATTAATGTTCAGTTGAATAACTGGGGACTGTAGTCTAGCCAAGTTGACACATAAAAATGACCATCACAGGGTTAGATTCTGCGAATATACTAAAAACCACTGTACGCGTTAAATGGATGAATTAAATGGTATGGGAAATATATCTTAATAAAGCTTTAACGGGGGGGGGGGGTAATTCCGTGCCTTGGGAGATCAAATTTTAAAAATAAATAGGGGCGCCTGGGTGGCGCAGTCGGTTAAGCGTCCGACTTCAGCCAGGTCACGATCTCGCGGTCCGTGAGTTCGAGCCCCGCATCAGGCTCTGGGCTGATGGCTCAGAGCCTGGAGCCTGCTTCCGATTCTGTGTCTCCCTCTCTCTCTCTGCCCCTCCCCCATTCATGCTCTGTCTCTCTCTGTCCCAAAAATAAATAAACGTTGAAAAAAAAAATAAATGTAGGCTTCTTTTAAAGAAAAGTCATTATAAATGTGTTTGACTCAGCCTGGGAAGGCAGAACAAAAGCTGTAATCCGGGAGAAGTATGGGTTAACTCACCCTAAGCCTGGCATCACTCTGCCCTCTCAGCTAGAAGTAATTTCTCCACGGCTTCCTTACTGCCTCTGTGCCATAGACCCATTAATGTTTATACTCCCCAGCCAGTCACCAGAGGAGACAGACACCAGGAGAGCCAAAGAGCAAGGTCTGTGCTAAGAGCCCGTGAAGATCTTCAGGGCTATGGGCTGCTTTGGGGATGTAGGACGTGGCACCACCTAATAAAAACCATGTTACCTCTAATAAGCTCTCTGTCTTCTCTGGGCTCAAGTGGCTCTGGCCTCTGGGAAGCTGTTAGAGTTCAACTACAGAGACAAATAAATAGGTGGAATGTTTCAAAAAAAAAAAAAAAGTACAGAGAAGTCTAGACATGTTCCAGGGATTAGGAGCAGAGTGAAGTCATTGTGGGCTGGAAGAGCTGGGCAGAAGCCCATGGAAAAGATGAACTGAACATGGATGCACATGGGCAGGAGAGAAGGCACACGTTGGGACTGGAAACAAACAAAGGGCTAGAGGAGGGAAGAGGCCAGGCTGACTGGAACAGAGTGTTCTGGAGATATTAGGCATGTATGGGAAGATGGGTGCAGGGCAGGGAGGCTCTTGAAGGAGAGGTGGAGAAATGAGGACAGGATGCAAGCATACCAGTGGCCTCCAAACTAGGGCTACATGTCACAAGGGGTGGTCAGGACGATCCACTGGGGTAGCAGAAGAAAAGATAACTTCTACTGGATTTCTTTCTGATTCAAAGAATAAGAAAATAAACTCAACTCGTGGATAACATATGGATTGATGCTGTCACCCTCCCCCGTCTGTGGGTCAGACAGTCACAAGACAAGAACAATACCCTAATTATTTTGAAGACAGAGTGGGAGTTCCTCAGCTAAGGGGATGCTAAGATGATAAGCCTCGTCACTGGCTTTCAACATTTTCCAACATCTCAACGTTTTTTTCCCTGGCTGATTAAATGTGTTTACACATTTTAGTCTCTAGTTATAATGAAACCAACCCTCACAAAATAAACAGATAATTTTGAAGAATCCCACAAAGGAAGCCCTGGTTGGAAATAACGTTAACAAAGCAAAAAGAATCAAACAGCCAGAAAATGTGAGATTTCTCCTTCTGACAATGTAACTACTGTTGCATTTCTCCTCCTTCCAGAACCTTCCTTGTCTACCATATTTGACATCAAAACAAATACCACCTATTCATACCCGAAAAGAAGTTGTTCAAAGAACTCAAAATTATCCAGGTACCTACTGGAAATATGGATCTAAGTCTTACCCAAGTAATAGCCTGCGACTTAATATACTGGTTAATGACAGTATGTCATATATAAACAAGTATGAACATAATAGGGGTGTGTACTAATGAAAGTACACAAGTAAAAACTTTGGAGCTCGCTGCCATAAGCAATGGGAAAGGCTTTTTTTCTGAAAATATCCTTTAGTATACAGGCTGTTCTAGGTTGGGTTCCCCCAGAAGCAGAAGCGGAGATGAGAATTTGAGTTACAAGTAGCTTGTGAGATGGACCCAAGAAACACTGGGAGGGGAGTGGGGACATGAGACAGGGAAGAAAATCAATACAGCGTGTGTCAGTGAGCAGGTTGTCACTGTGGGCAACTGAGGCAA
Source organism: Prionailurus bengalensis (assembly GCF_016509475.1). Classification (NCBI taxonomy): domain Eukaryota; kingdom Metazoa; phylum Chordata; class Mammalia; order Carnivora; family Felidae; genus Prionailurus; species Prionailurus bengalensis. The sequence continues at coordinate 20,621,378 of NC_057361.1, read as the reverse complement.
CGGACATTGGTGTAGAACCTACTTTATTGCTGTCTCACCCTAAGGGAAAGGAAGATGGAACAACTTCTGCCACCGTTGGTTGAGAACCACTCCTGGGGCATTTATTCCCCATCCCGCCCTGTGCTTGGGTAGGCCTCAGGCTCACAGTCACAGGGGCTGAGAGGAGGAAGTCACTGGCATGCATGGATATGGTGTGGTCCAAGAGATGTGGGTGGGGCACCCACAATGTCTGCTATGTGGGCTTGTTTATGGTTTGACTTTTTACAATAAACAGCATTTACTCTTTGTCTCAATCTTTGTTTTTAAACTTTTAACTTGTTAAAGTCTAGGCAGGGCAAGGAGCCCATGCATGTGGGTCCTGAAGGCCTTGGAACAAATGTGCTACCAAAGGAGAGAAACAGTGCAGGCAGCTTCTTGTGCACACTTCAAGGCCACTGCATGGTACTCTCAGCCCATCATAAAGGAGCTTGTGAGCTGTTGGGCTATAGAGAGGAAGGTGGTTTTTTTTGAAAACGTCGCCTAAAAGTCTCACATGTAACTGAACTACAACAAGTCTAACTGCAACAGAAGATACTGAAAGGAAGGGTTGGGGATGGGGGTTCTCAGGGAGGTTCAGAAAGTTCAAATCAGCTAGGAATGAAGCTAAGGCCCTCAGTGTAGCCTTAGTTCAGAAGTCAAGATGAATGAATGCCAGGTCTGTCCTAGAAGAACAGGAGTTGCTGTGGGTCAGTCAGCCCAGAGAGGTCTGGGCAGCAAAGGAGACATTGTGGGGGGTCTCCAGCACCAGAAAAGGTGGACTTTGCCCACTACTTGCCTACACTAAGGCCATCCTGTCTACCAAACAGATCCTTCTAATGTGCTATGCTTGAAGCATGTGTGCTTAGAGGGATAAGCAAGCCCTATTTTATTTGGTCAACCACTTTGGTGCAAGTAGAACTTTAGGCCCAATCTAGAAGGGAGGGACTGCCACTGAGAATGCCGTGCTAAAAGGAAGTTCCAGAGCAGCATGGAAAAGCAACTAGAGCCAATGAGACTGGGAATCTCATCGCTCCTACTCCCAGCTTCCCAGGGCAGGCCCATCCTATGGGAAGGAAGACTAGGCAGCTAAATACAGAGTAGACACAAGGAGCCTCCACTGGCATGTCCTCCCTGACAAGAGGCTCTATTAGAGGCAGGGGAGAGACAGCCGAGGGCTATTTTTCCCACTAGTAAGAGGGTAGAAACAGAAAGAGAGACAGAAAGGGGACTTAGAAGTGTGCCAAAGGTAGTCCACCATTCCATGATTTCTTTACACTGTTCCATTATTAGAATGACTTACAGGTTATGCCACAGAGGACCCCTGTTAAAACACTGTTATCATTAGTATATTATTAACACAGGTGAAGGGGGGTCATTAGCCATATGATACCTCGGGACCTGAAGGGAAGAGCTACAAGATATGTCCATAGTGACAGAGTGTCAATGGGAAGGAGGAGGGGATACCATAGAATGCAAATGACGGGAATTAATGATCGTTTCTGTGTGACAGGATGCCAGACACTTTTCTCAACTTATTTACACTGAACTTCACTGCAACCCTACAATTAATAGATGAGGAAACTGAGTCACAGAGCTACTAAGTGACTAGTTGTGTTAATTCATTGGGTCCTTCGAGAAGCAGATGCCAAGATGGTACTGGATATGTAAGAGATGTCGGGGTAGGGGGCGGTGCTGGAAAGAATTCAGGGGGAGGGAGCAGGACAATGCAGGGCCGAGCCTTCAGATGGTGATGCTGGTCTGGCCCTCCTAGAGGGAAGACAGAAGGAAGCAGAAGTTCAAAGGAAGAGTGTTGGGCTGTGGCATGGCTGTAAGAAAGTCTCAGTCAGGCCAACAGGGAGTCCTCAAGCCAAGATGGCCCATCGGAAGAGTCCTGCATGTCCCAGGAAAGGCCTGTACAGATACACTGATGTGCACAGTCATTGGCAGGGAAGCACAGCCTGGGTGCAAATGCAGCAGTGGATCTAGAAGGGGCAAGAGTTGGGACCTCAGTAAATCAGGCTCTGAAAGCGAGAGCCCCAAGTGGAACACTTCCATGGCTGCCATGATAGCCTAAAACCAAAGAGCCAGTCAAAAGTGGGGCTAGGATTTGCACTGAGACCTTTCTGACTCTACACCTCACTGTTTTGCCACTGTGCTGGGTGCTTATGGTCTCCGGTATGAACTAAGTGGCATCAGAGGACTGAAGACAAATGTCACAGACATCCCAACTCTGCTAAAGGCTCCTCCCACGCCACGGAGTGCAGTGGTGATAAAAGAGCCACTGGAAACATATTCATAACATCCTCAGATCATCTGTAGAGGCCATACAGACTCCTACTGCACAAATTTCTAAAACTGAAATCTAGCTGGGTAACATGAATTTTTATGAAGACATCAGAAAGAGGAAAGAAGATTTTAAATCCTATTAAAAATTTTTTAAAATTCTTTCCCATTCTTGCCATTTCCCCCACAAGAACACTCAAATCCACAAATATTTCTTGAGCACTTACTCTGTGCCAGACTCTGCATTAGGAGTTGGGTACACCTGGAATTTACAGTACAGTGGGAGAGGCAGACACAAGTGATGATGGAAAATTATGGGTAAGGTTATGAGGATAAGTTCAAAGTGCCTTGAGACAGAAAGCAGGAGAGACCTAATAGAGACTGGGGTATGCATGGGGAACGTCAAAATGTCTAAAGCAATGAATGTCCCAGGGAGGAATGGAATTGGTGTTAGTAGACCTAAGGCCTAGCCCAAAGCGTGTGTTGTTGGCTCCCTCAAACATGACGAGAGCTGGAAGCCGGGCCCCTGTGCTTAACTTCCTTTCCATGGTCCCTATGTGTATCTTCCAGTGGGCTTAGTGTATCATTTTGAGGAGAGGGTGTAACTAGACTGTGATGTTTATAGTGTTTGAATTCTTTTTTAAAAAAATTTTTTTTAACTTTTTTTATTTATTTTTGGGACAGAGAGAGACAGAGCATGAACGGGGGAGGGGCAGAGAGAGAGGGAGACACAGAATCGGAAACAGGCTCCAGGCTCTGAGCCATCAGCCCAGAGCCTGACGCGGGGCTCGAACTCACGGACCGCGAGATCGTGACCTGGCTGAAGTCGGACGCTTAACCAACTGCGCCACCCAGGCGCCCCTATAGTGTTTGAATTCTTAATCCCCTGCAGTAGATTTGAAAACATACAAATAAAATAAACACACCACATAGTTTTAAACTTACTTTTTTCCCCTGGGAATCAAGTAGATTTGAGCTTCCTATCAGCTGGCTGTTCCAGCTATCACAGTGTAATGATTAAAACCCACGTACTTTATGTTGCCAGTTGGTAAGATGGCAGGGGTGTTCTCCGATTATATTGTTTAAAGGCTGTAAAGCTCCCCTATCTCCTGGTTATGAAAATGTTTGCCTTTTGGTTGACTAACTGATTTTGAGGCTCACTTGTTATACTGCTTATTCAGGTTGGAAATCATTAAACAAAATGATAGCTCATGGTTTAAGAGACCGCCATCTAAAAACAAAATGCTTCTTGCTATTGAGTGCTCATCAGTTTCTCACTCCTATTAAAAATAATTCTTTTCCCATATGGAAGCCCACGAGATCAAGCTTTTATTAAACAGGCTCAAAACCCTTACCGATAATCACCTCGTTAATCTCCACCCTGTTCCGTGTTAGACAGGGCCAAGTGTCATTACATCATGGTGGGCCAATTCCAGAAAGAACGCACTTTGGCGGGCAATTCTAGGTCTTCCAGAAACAAACAGGGTATTCAATTCCCACTGAGGTATCAAGGTTGAATCAGAGAACAACAGAGTATCAAAGCTAGACTTTTCCCCCCAAGATGGAGAGGCAGGGCTTAAGAGCATGTGTCCTGGTGTTAGCCAGGGCTCTACTCAAATGGGAGCTCTGATTTTTACCTCTTTGGGCAAGGTTCTAAACCCCTTTATGCCCAGCTTTCTCATCCATAAAACAAACTGAAAGAAAATGTCTGCTTCACAGTATGGTTATGAGGATTAAATGAGCCAGCCTACATGTGGTACTTAGTGGAACACTCATTATTATTATTATTATTATTATTAAAATAAGCTAATAATAGCTTATTATTAGGCTCAAGCTTGATTTTCCAGGGGTACTAGGGATAAGGATACTGAAGCCAGATATTGCCTGGTTTTCCCAAGGTCCCTGAGTTAGTTATAGACAGGTTAAGGTAGGGAAGAGAATCTAAATCTCATGTTTCCAAGGACAAAATAGCAAAGGGAGTCCAGTAATGGTATCAATGCCCACCAACAATGTCTTTCATTCAACGCCTGACAGACTGGAGCAGACCGATCCCTTCCTCACCCTCACCCTCACCCTCTATACTGGCCAGAGAATCAAGACCTTGCACAAGCTGTGTCAGCTACTTGGGTCTCCATTCCTGCTCTTGAATATGAGGAGCTGGCCTGACTCAAACAGACTCGTTAGCAAGGAAATTTTATAGACCATTATATATTAAAGACCGTTGTAAGGCTTTCAAATCCAAATTCAGCATTAAAAAAAAAAATAATGATAAACCGAGCTGAGTGTCATGGACTCAGAGCTGAATGGTGTGTATCTAAGGTCAGGAGTACACTGGCAGGGAGATTCCTGTGGAACAGGTGCACGAAGCAGTTGTGAGCTTTGCCTGCCTCTCTACCCGTGTAGCCTCCAAGTCTGAGTCTTTGACCCTCCCAAAGACTCTAAACAGGCCTTAATATTTTGAATAAGCCCCTTAAGCTAGAGGGAGTGAATTCTGATGTTGGCAAGTAAAAATTCTGATGGAGTCAGAATGGGGTATGTTTAAAATTAACCCAGTGATGTTGCCACAATTCCCAAAAGGTTCAGAATCAATGTCTCAGAATATATTTCTCAAAGTTAAAAGTGACTCTTTCAAATTTTAGCAAAGTAAGAATATTTTTGTTTCTTCCACATGTGCATTTATCACTGAGAATGCCAATAATCTCTAAGCTGAAGAATGCTTATAAGCAAGGATAGAGATCCCTACTTTGCAATGAGATTTGCAAATATGTTTCTGGCTGTTTCTTCCACAGTATGTCTAAGAGCATCACCAGAATATGCCGGGCACTGACCTATAAGATGAACCTCAAAGTCAGACCTTTTCCTTTACTAGTACCACTGACTCTTACTGTGAACTTTGTAATTGTGAGGCTGAAATGCCTGCCTCATATACAACACACTCACTGTAATCAGAAATCTCCAGAAGCCCTAATACCAATGTTTTATAATCTGCACTGGCATGATGAAAACTATTTGGGGTTATCATAAATCTCCCTAGAAGGGTAAGGGAATAGAAATGTCATTGAAAACAAAAATGTCACAAGCATGAATCTTTTAACAGACATAAGTGAAAAAGTCTGCCCACTTCCTTCCATTATATAACGGACAATGGTAACTATTATGCAATCAGTCCAGTCTTTTTTACCTCGAGGGGGAAAAGACATGGTGCCATGAATTTCAGGTTTATTGGAATCTGGACAAAGTCTCCCTAGTGAAGTTTCAACTTATTTTCACAAGAACTATTTAGAGACCCATAATTTCAGTCAGACATTAATATTTTGTCTTACGCTGAGGCTGCCTTTTAAAAAATCTGTAATTCAAAACCCTGAAGATTCAATATACCAAAAAAAAAAAACTGTTAAAACTAATAAACAAAGGCAGAAAAGTTGCAGTATACAAAATGAACATGCAGAAACACTGCTGCATTTCTATACACTAACAGTCTGAAAAGTCAAGTAGGCAAACAATTCCATTTACAATGGCACCAAAAAGCATAAAATACTTAGGAATAAACCCAACCAAAGACATGAAAAACCTATACACTGAAAACGACAAAACACTGATGAAAGAAATGAAAAACACAAATAAATGTAAAGACATCCCATGTTCATAGATAGGAAGACTTAATATTGTTAAGATGTTAATCCTCCCCCAAAGTGATTTACAGATTCAGTGTAAATCCTATCCAAATCCCAACAGCATTTTTTGCATGAATGGAAAAAAATGCTAAAATTCATACAGAAGCCCAAGGGACCTGAAAGAGCCAGAACAATTTTCATAAAGGACAAATTTTGAGAAAGTATGAAGGACTCACATTTCGTGATTTCAAAACATATTTTAAAGCTACAGTAATCAAAACAGTAAGGTCTGAGATAAAGACAGGCATGTCAATGGAATAGAAAGCCCAGATATAAACCTTTAACTTATATGGTCAAATCATCTTTGACAAAGGTGCCGAGACCACTCAATGGAGGAAGGACAGACTCTTCAAAGTATGTGGTTTTTTTTAAGATTTTTTTTTTTATGTTCGTTCATTTTTGAGAGACAGAGAAAGACAGAGTGTGAGCAGGGGAGGGGAAGAGAGAGGGAGACACAGAATCCGAAGCAGGTTCCAGGCTCTGAGCTGGCAGCACAGAGCCTGACACGGGGCTCAATCTCACGAACTGTGAGATCATGACCTGAGTCAAGGTCGAACGCTTAACCAATTGAGCCACCCAGGCATCCCAAGAAGAGTTGTTTTTTAATGGGTATAGAGTTTCAGTTTTGCAAGATGAAAAAGTTCTGGATAGCTATCTCACAACAATGTAAATATATTTAACTCTATTGAACTGTACACTTCAAAACTGGTAAGGTGGTAAATTGTGTATTATATGTTTCTTGCCATGACAAAAAAGACAAAAATCTGTACTTCAATATGTACTTCTACCGTAAGAGTATACGCCATTAGCATCTGAGAATATATGAATGAAGACATTTCCATATTGATATTTTTTTCTTGCCCTGTATTTACTCAATACCTGGGGTATCAGACTTTGATTTCCAATTCAAGTGAACCTCCCCTCCCCTCAGTACTGTCTAGAATGCAATACTTGAGCCTTTATCTGCCCAGATTCATAGAAGTCCATCTATTCCTGCTCTCCTGTCATCCCTTCATATGATAAGAATCCTTTGGGATTTTCACTGTTCAGCCTGAAAATGTCTGCCTTTGTGGGAGTCAGAACCCTCCTGACATTGGAGAACACTGCAATCACCACCAGTTGGCCACCAGATCACCAAGCCAGAAGAACAGTGCAGTTGATGGGACCACTTGTCCCCACTACAGCTGCCAAAGAAGGAGGGTAGACAAAGAAGTTATGTGATATGAAAAAGAACAAATCCAGGGGCCAGGGCTCTTTGAACCTATTCACGTGTTCACTTTACCAGGCTAAGCCTGTCCCCAGAACTACATTGGGACAAGTTCATTGGTACCCCATACTGTAGACGTAGAAATACCACTAATTTTTTTTCTTTAAAACATGTTTTATTAAAGTATAGGTGACACACCTATACTACATTACATTATATGTAACTATGTTACATTAGCTTCAGGTATACAACATAGTGGTTCAACAACTCTATACATTATGCTATGTTCATCACAAGTGTAGCTACAATCTGTTACCATACAATGGGGAAGGTGGTGGAGGGATGGGCAAAATGGGCAAAGGGGAGTGGGAGGGACGGGCTTCTACTTAGGGAATGAGTAAGTCATCAGGATGAAAAGTACAGCACAAGAAATACAGCCAAAGTTAGTGTAAGAGGTTGTACAGAATACCATTTCTGATACAGAGCTGCAGCCAGCCCACTGCTCTAGTCTTGCCCACCACTGCACAGTAACTGCACTGCAGGATCCTTGTTGCCATTCTCCACCTCCAGTGTGTGCCTTGTGTCGCTTAGGTCCACTTCAAAAGAATTTAACTCCAAATCTAAAGAAGAAGCTTGATGCTGACAGTACCTTCCCTTCCAGAAAGCCCTTGGCCTTCTTATGCTAATTTTCCCATCCCCCTGCCAGCAACCTTCAAACTCTGTACATCATGAGTTAAGTGAAGAAGTAAGAAGGAAAATTTACCAGGTAAACAATTATAACCCTTCTCTCTTTTTTGTGGAAAGGGTGGGATGGAAATAGAGTCAGGTAGAAATATCAATGTGAGAATATTCACAGAATATTCTTCAGCACAGTTTTTTCCACCAGCCAACTGGTTTACCACCTCTGAAAAGCCCAGTGACCTTTCTTCAGGACTCCAATCTTTCTCACCTCTATGCTTCTTTTTGGATCTCTAGTTCTGTCTTTGAAGATTTCCTGTAAGTGTCCAATGAGTTGAATTACACGTGAAGTTGGAGAGACAAGGATTATTTCAAACTTCCTCGGCTTCAGGTCAACTGTCAATGTATTTTAATAAGGCACAATTATGGCACAAAAACAGACACTCAGATCAATGGAACAGAACAGAGAACCCAGAAATGGACCCACAAGCATATGGCCAACTAATCTTTGACAAAGCAGGAAAGAATATCCAATGGAATAAAGACAGTCTCTTCAGCAAGTGGTGCTCAGAAAACTGGACAGCGACATGCAGAAAAATAAACCTGGACCACTTTCTTACACCATACACACAAAAAAAACCCTCAAAATGGATGAAATACCTCAACATAAGACAGGAAGCCATCAAAATCCTCAAGAAGAAAGCAGGCAAAACGTCTCTGACCTTGGCCACAGCAACTTCTTACTCAACACATCTCCGGAGGCAAGGGAAACAAAATCAAAAGTCAACTATTGGGACCTCATCAAAATAAAAAAGCTTCTGGATAGCAAAGGAAACAATCAGCAAAACTAAAAGGCAACCGACAGAATGGGAGAAGAGATTTCCAAACGACATACAAGATAAAGCATTAGTATCCAAAATCTATAAAGAACTTATCAAACTCAACACCCAAAAAACAAATAATCCAGTGAAGAAATGGGCAAAAGACATGAATAGACACTTCTCCAAAGAAGATATCCATATGGCCAACCCACACATGAAAAAATGCTCAACATCACTCATCATCAGCGAAATACAAATCAAAACCACAATGAGGTACCATCTCACACCTGTTAAAACGGCTAACATTAACAACTCAGGCAACAACAGATGTTGGAGAGGATGCAGAGAAAGAGGATCTCTTTTACACTTCTGGTGGGAAGGCAAACTGGTGCAGCCACTCTGGAAAACAGTGTGGAGGTTCCTCAAAAAATTAAAAATACAACTACCCTACCACCCAGCAATTGCACCACTAGGTATTTATCCAAGGGATACAGGTGTGCTGTTTGGAAGGGGCACATGCACCCCAATGTTTAGAGCAGCACTATCAACAATAGCCAACGTATGGGAAGAGCCCAAATGTCCATCGATGGATGAATGGATAAAGAAGATGTAGTATAGATATACAATGGAGTATTACTCAGCAATGAAAAAGAATGAAATCTTGCCATTTGTAACGACGTGGATGGAACTAGAGGGTATTATGCTAAGTGAAATTAGTCAGAGAGAGACAAATATCATATGACTTCACTCATAGGAGGACTTTAAGACACAAAACAGATGAACATAAGGAAGGGAAACAAAAATAATATAAAAACAGGGAGGGGGACAAAACAGGAGACTCATAAATATGGAGAACAAACAGAGGGTGACTGGAGGGGTTGTGGGAGGGAGGATGGGTTAAATGGGTAAGGGTCACTAAGGAATCTACTCCTGAAATCACTGCTGCACTATATGCTAACTTGGATGTAGATTAAAAAAATAAATTAAATAAAAATACCAAAAAAAAAAAAGGCACAATTACACTTCAAGGCAGTGGAAGATGGGTTCATTTCAGATTTGTCAGTGAGGAGTCATTCTAAGCCTTAAAGGTCATAACCTCCCAGAATTCCTTGCCTGGGCTTTAGTTGAGAATGTTTTCCATTTTGGAGAAGATATAGCCATATGTAGAAAAGGGGTGTGTGTGTGTGTGTGTCTGTGTGTGTGTGTGTGTGTGTGTGTGTGTGTGTGTGTGGGTAGAGTCACATAACCCAGCTGTGGAGAGGAAGAAAGATGTAGAGGCTGAGCACCAGGATAGGGATGAAAAAACCCTTGCATATCCTCCAGGTGCAGAAAAACCAGTTACAAGTTCTTCACAGGGCAGTTCAAGGTCATCTTGACACTGACTTATGCCTTAGACCTTCAGGAAAGACAATAGACATTTTTCTGGAAAATAGCTTACAGTCTAATGTACCTCTACAGGTTTTGAAGTTATAATCTGGATTTGAAAATGTATCCAACGTATGTTGTGCCATTGTGATGTGTGACAAATGGTGATGTTGTCTTCCAACTAAAAACATTTATTAAGTGCCTTCCATGTGCTAGGCATCATTTTAAGTATTAACAATGTTGATCATTTAAACCACACAACATCCTGTGAGATATGTAGAATTATCTCACTCCACGAATGAGGGAACTGAAATTCACAAAAGCTTCCTCCAAATTCATATGACTAATTAGCAAAAAGTATGGATTTCAGACCCAAGTCTTCCAAGCATTTGGGTGCCCACTGTACCGTGACACTGCAGCACCTAGAATTTCCTGCTTTCTTCCTTCACCCCTGTTAAGAAAAAAGTATTTGGACACTTGTTGGAGATGGTAAGGAAGGCTGCTCAAGAAGGGGCCTATTGCAATGGGGGTTTTGCAGGAGAGGAGACAGATTGGGCTCAACTCCAAATACAATAAGGATAAGTGGAGATTTATAGCCAAGAAGCAAGGCGAGGTCAGTGAATGGAAAATTACTAAGAGGATACATCAAGGCTGGCAGGATTTTAGCTAGACCAACTCAACAGGATTCTTGCTGAAGGCAGGCAAGGATCATAAAAGAAGATATCAAGAGTATAGATTGAGAAATCTGACCAGAGATCAAGGATGATCAGATACCAAGGATGCAGGTTTTAGGTAAATTGACTCAGCAGGATTCTTGCTACAACTTGACTAGCCAGGCCAAGGACCAAGCCTAAGGCCAAGGCCTAGTCAAAAAAAGAACCTGGAAGAAAGTGATTCAAGTTTGGTCAAGTAGAGAGTCTCCGTCACCCCATAACATGGAGGAGGGGGTGACCATCATGGGTGGAAAAAGATCGATGACAGGTGTATAGCAAAGGAAATGGGCAGAAAAACTGGCCAGACCAGTGAACAGATGACCAATGATGGAGACATGAGGAAGGGCCTACTCCCACACATTCCCAGCTGTGTAGGGTACAGCCTAAAAAAGCTGGAAAAGGTTTGCTCTAAGATACCAGATTTGAGGAATGATATCTTCTGTGGTATTGTATATTAAATAGCAATTATCTTCCTTCTCTGTCTATATAGTCCAAGGCTTCTTAGGCCAACAGATTTGAATAATGAGTTCAGGGTCAAAAGTTGATCCCTGGGTGATTCCATTTGGTAAACGTGGTATGGCAGTTATTGTCCTCAATTCTTCACCCTTTCCCACATCATACTCTTTGTCTTGAGGCTCTGTAATTCCTCTCACTAGAAGCAGAGTATTTCCCCATCCCATTGATACTGGATTTGGCCATGTGGCGTGCTTTGGCCGATGGGATGTTTGCAAATGTAACGCAAATGAGGTTGAAATGCCCCTGTGTGGTTGGGCTTGTTCTCCTGTGTTTCTGCCAATATTGTGAGCAGAACACGGCCCAGGTCTACATGCTAGTTCAAAGAGGATGAGGAACACCTGGAATAGACCTAGACTCAAAATGCATCTTAAATTCACACCCAGTCATCACTGGCCTGGATAAGCCAATCTGCAGATGCATGAGGAAGAGTTTTGGGGTGCTTTATTATACATCGTAATCGTGGCAATAGCTGAATGATATATGAGGACACGCAGGCACAGGCAGCAGCTGGCAGTAAGTATTTAGTGGGGCGTGGAAAGGTTTCAGCCTGCATCCTCCACCGTGATGAGATAAAATACTTGTTCTGGAGTATCATCTTCATAGCCAAAAGGCCCATGCATTTACATACAGATCAATATTAAGGATATTTCTCTGCTTCCTTTTTCTTTCTTTTTTTTTTTTTTTAAGTAGGCTTCATCCCAGTGTGAAGCCCAACACAGGGCTCGAACTCACGACCCTGAGGTCAAGACCCAAGCCAAAATCAAGAGTCAGATGCTCAACTGACTGAGCCACCCAGGCCTCCCTCTCGGCTTCCTTTTTTTTTTTTTTTTAAGTTTATTCATTTATTTTGAGAGAGACAGAGGGACAGAGACAGAGACAGAGACAGAGACAGAGAGTGAGCTGGGGAGGGGCAGCGACAGAGAGAGAGTCCCAAGCAGGCTCCATACCGTCAGTGCAGAGCCCAAAGCAGAGCTCAATCACACAAAACCATGAGAGCATGATCTGGGCTGAAATCAAGAGTCAAACACTTAACTGACCGAGCCACCCAGGGGCCCCTCTGCTTCCTTTTATAATTTTTTTTTCTTTTTCAAGTTTTTATTTAAATTCCAGTTAATTAACATACAGTGTAATATTAGTATCAAGAGTAGAATTTAGCGATTCATCACTTACATACAACACCCGGTGCTCATCACAAGTGCCCTTCTTAATACCTATCATCTATTTAACCCATTCCCCCCTCCCACCTCGCCTCCAGCAACCCTCACTTGGTTCTCTATAGTTATTCACCTGTTTTCTGGTTCGCCTCTCTTTCCACCCCACCATGTTCATCTGTTTTATTCATTAAATTCCACATAAGAGTGAAATCATGTTGTATTTATCTCTGACTTATTTCGCTTAGCATAATACTCTCTAGTGCCACCCACGTCATTGCAAATGGCAAGATTCCATTCTTTTCTATGGTTGAGTAATACTCCATATTCTATATACCTCACACATCTTCATCCATCTGCTTCCTTGTTTTCAAACTAAACTGTAGGACACCTGTTTCTACAATGCCCATAACTAGAACGTGGTCACTGACATACTTCTAGCTGTTTCCCTTCTAAATGGGTGACATCGAAGACCCCAATTTCTCCTGGATATTCAAGTGTGACTAGAAGCTTCCATGATGTACAGACAGCTGTGGTGAGTTTACAAAGAATTGGATAGGAGGTCAGACCACTGGCGTGCTATAGCAGACACACCAGCATGCAAGGGCCGACCGTTAAATTTTCAGGAATTTGGCAGGTCAGTTGTTAAACACAGTCATTATGAAAAATTAAATCACAGAAACTTACCCTGGACCTCACTCTGAAGCTCAACCCTGCCCTCAGTTCCCAGGGCCCATCCTGCAAGGTGGCCATTGTAGCAGGTCACCTGACTGTGGGCACATCCTGGTTATGGTTCCTGGACTTCTCCTTGTGCCCAGGCTCTGCTTATACAGGAGACCCCATCTAGTAGGCTGTAATCCTGAGGTTCTCCTGGGTGTGGGATCTTGCTTTGCTCTTGAGAATCACCCTCCCAGATTTTCATGTCTTCTCTCAGACCCAGCAAGCCGTGAGAGCTTTCAGCCTCAAAAGAGCTGGATGTTGACTGCTTTCCCTGACTCTAACACGAGCCATAACTCCTAATCCTAATCTCTAACCCTACAGTTTACTCTAACTCCTAACAGCTAACCCTAACTCCCAACCTCTAATACTAACCAGAAACCCTAACTCAAATCGTTACCCAAACCCCTAAAGGTAATCCAAACAGCAAACTCTGCCCGGCTCTTTAACCCCAGGCCCTATTACATGACTCTGATCTCAACCCAAACCCAAACCCCAATGCCTTTCTCCAGGGTCTTCTACTCACCTGCGGCAACTCCTTCCTCATGTTATCTCCCCAGGGTCAGCAGCTTTCCTAGAGAAGAAATCACTACTGCCCCGAACTCTTTCAGCCAGACAAAGGCAACCAGCTGGAAACTCTCTGGTCTCCGCTTGGAGATTCCTCCAAGTAACTGAGCCATTTGCATTTGACTTTCCAATCCTAGCATCTCCTTTCCTGTGCCATCCTGCTTCAGGAATGGATCACTCTCTGGCCCAATCCTGAGACAGAATGACAAGCTTCAGTTACTTGAGAAATTAATCTAGGAGGAAGACTCTTCCTCCATAATGTCCACTAAATTAGGCGGCTCAAACTCTAGAGCCAGCCTGCTCAGCCACTTAAATCCTGATGTAAGCCAGGCAAGCTACTTAATTTCTCTGTGCCTCAATTACTTCCTCTATAAAATGGGTTTAATAAGAGTCCCTCTCTTATAGGGTGGCTGGGAGAATTAAACAAGTTAATACATAAAAGCACTTAGAAGAGTACCCGGCACCATAGTAACCACCAAATAAGTGTTTGCTTTTGTTAACATACTAAGAGTATTGCAAAAAATAAAAAATAATAAGTATACATTTTCCTCTTCAGACTCCCACTTGCTTTTATAGTGAGGGCAAAAAAAAAAAAAACACCTAAACATGCTTATTTTAGAAATTTTACATAGAACAGTAAAGTCTAAAAAAGAAGAAAAATAGCCCACATCCAGCCAGTTACTCACATTTCAAGGACAAAGGACAATTTGACTTTGCTAACAGTGTGCATTTTAGATTTTTCAGTTGCTGCAGCCCTGCCCAACCAGCCAGAGCTGTACTTTATTTTTATTTTGCTTTTGGCACTCAAGTATAATTCCAGGCATAACATAGGGTCTCTGTATGTTTGTCTTTCCCACTAGGTTGGAAGCTCCTAGAGGAGAGGAACAGTGTCTCTTTAATCTCTGCGTTCCCCGTAACACCCAGCAGAGCCAGGCCAGGAAAGACGCCTTCTAAATGATGATATGCCTTCTTTGCCCTAGCTGAACCATTTTGGGATTCTGTTCATGCCTCTTTGCTCAGAAAGCCAGGTTTCTAGCAGAATTATCTTTGAAATAAAATGTTAGAAGAAAAGAATCTCCCATTTTGAACTTGGTGGGGTTCTGCACTACCTCTCACAGATCTTGGAAAGAAGGTTTTCCTCTACTGGGTAATTTCAAACATTTTTTTTCCCCACAGGGTATGTGGCTCATTAAAGTGGTGATTTTCCACTTGCAGGTACAAAACAGAAAGGAGGGCTGGCCAAAGCCATGCCCCAAAGAAACACGGCATCTGTTCTGAGCTTCTTATTTCTGCTAGCTGCCTGCTCAAGACCACAAACCAATGGACGGTCCTTTCTCAACAAAGATAACTGTATTAAAATGGCCATCATTCTCTCACTTAAGTAAGCTTACCAACTGGCAGCAAACACCACACCAAGGAGTAAAGTAAGAAAGGGAAACATAAGACTTAAGGTTGCATAAGCATGTTTTTTTTTTATGTTTTTTAAAGAAAAATTTGGAAAGAGCAAGACAGAAGATGGAACGGCTATGTCAGTTTCAGGGATAATCCTGCTTTCCACGAAAGCCTTCTGCCCTCTCCTTTCTCTTTGATCTTTCCAGTTGGCCTCGTGTTCACAGCAGAGAGAGCTGATCTAACCAAGCTATTCCCTTCCCAGAAAGGCCTTTTGCGATGCTTCCGTGCAAACTCAATATTCTTACTGGAATTGAAGTAGGGAACAGACGCAATAAGAGAATGAATGTGCAAGTTTATAATCCAAAAGAGGAACAGGTTCTTCCCCCAAATGATGAGCAGCTTTTAAGTCAAATGGAGCATCAGAAGAGGCAGAAAACGTATGTATTTGTATGAAAGAAATGCTTACGTATTACATAAATCTATGCATCAGCCTCTAAAAGCTAATCATTAAGAAGTAGAAAAAAGTAATCAAGGCTTGCCTCTGTATACCAAAACTCAGGCAAGCACAAGGGCTGTCCTGTCATTGGTGTTTTTCGTCCCCCCTAACAGATCCTCTCCCCTCTTCCCCAAGCATTTTACCAGGCTATGTTTAGAACAGACGTCAGACCTAAGAAACCAGCCTCGAAGCAAGACTTTCCCAAGAGTGCCATCTGGTGGTGCTTCTACGTATTACAACATTGCTTTGACCTGACGCTGACAGAGCTGAAATCAAGAGGCAAACAATTTGGAATCGGTCCTTTCCTGATTTAAAAAGTTGAACCTTTGGGACTTGGCAGTGGATCGTATATGTTAAGTGTCAAGCACACAGGTGTTGAGAGAAAGTTCTGCCTCAAGGTGGAAATCAGACATTTAGGAAACAGAAAATCTTGGGTTGGCCTGAATAATCAGCTGGTTTCATGAAATTAGCACTCCATTCTTTTTTTTTTTTTTTGTCTGAAGCCATGAACATATTTACAAAAGGCTACCTGGGAGAGATCTGCGAAAATGTAGCTTCTAGGGAAAGGACTTTGAATCACTACATTTTAGAAATAGAAGAATCCTTTGAGTTGTGGTCTTCTTAACCTGAGGAGCATGATCCTGCTTTAGGGGCAGTGAACTCCTCGAAGTTGAACATAGAAAGTGGTGTGTTGGCACATATGGGCATTTTCCTGTAGAGAGGACCCATAGTTTTATTAAGAAACTTCTGGGGGCGCCTGGGTGGCTCAGTCGGTTAAGCGGCTGACTTCAGCTCAGGTCACGATCTCGTGACTCTGTGAGTTCGAGCCCCGTGTCGGGCTCTGGGCTGATGGCTCAGAGCCTGGAGCCTGCTTCGGATTCTGTGTCTCCCTCTCTCTGGCCCTGTCTCTCCCTGTCTCAAAAATAAATAAATGTTAAAAAAATTTTTTAAAAAGAAACTTCTGTCTACAACAGCGTTGACAAATTCAGTTACTCTCACTTTGGACTTTACTGTTGTGGAGACATCGTTGCTTTGAGGCAGATGTTCAATGGTAATTGCTTCTAGACATTTGGAAGTTGGGTTTTTTTTTTAATTTTTTAATGTTTGTTTATTTTTGAGAGAGAGAGGGAGACAGAGTGTGAGTGAGGGAGGGACAGAGAGAGAAAGACACACACACACACACAATCTGAAACAGGCTCTGAGCTGTCAGCAAAGAGCCCAGTGCGAGGCTCGAACTCGGGAACGGCGAGATGATGATCTGAGCCGAAGTCAGACGCTTAACCGACTGAGCCACCCAGGTGCCCCTAAACATTTCGAAGTTTTAATACGGAATGTCAACCCACTGGGCTTAATTCCACTCTCTACCCTACCATAGCACAGTCTAGTTTTTCCTAAATGGCATCCCTTCACACGTGTGGTGCTAGCATGAATGTGCTTCCTCCAACCCTCCCCCATTTCCTGGCTAAAGCCACCTGGCACCAACAGCTTTCATTTGCCATGGTTTTCAGATCCACCGTTTCTCAGGTGCCCTCTCCTTTTTTTTTGAGACAAACGTTCTTTGAAAACTTTACGTACAAAACCGAATGCACCACCCTCCGTAACAGCCCCTTCCACCTACAGACTGCCTGACTTGAACTTGTTCCAAACCCGCAGTGACTCTTTTCTATTTCTGCACCTACCTCTGGTTTAACCAAGAGCCTTTTACCCTTTCCAGTTTCAAGAGCGCTCCCGTTAGTAAACAATAATAAAGGGGGAAACAAACCAGGAGCCGTATGGTTCTTTCTCCCCGCCACTTGTTTTTACCATTTCACTCGCCCCAAGAGGACCTATCCTTTCCTCATTTTATTTCTGGCTCAAATATAGCATAAAAGCCTTTTTATGGCCACATTAGTGTCACTCTCAGGTCTGAGCTTATTCTAGTCTTTTGATTTCTGATACGTTTATGGCATGCTTTGTGCTTATCCTTTATTGATGCCAGGTTTCTGTTTTTGTACGTAGCCCTTTAAAATGAAGGCTACAGAAGAGTCCTCTCTGCAGCCTGGATGGGTTCCTGAGATCAGCCCATTTTCTCTCTTCTCCAGCTTCTTCTGTGGGTAAGTATCATGAGCAGGTTTTTTGGCACCCATTTTCTCTTGCTCATCTCTATCTTTTGGACTTTCTGGCCAGGGGCTCATGCCCACGTATCTTTAAAGTTTTTACAAGTCTTCTTCCCTAAACTTTGGGGACGTGCCTTTCTTGACTAAATCCAATTGTCTTTGTCATTTTCTCCTGTTTCCTATCACGCTTCACTGACGACAAGGATCGGTGTATCGGGTGTGGACCAGGGGGCCCGCCTTCATCAGCACCATAAGGTAATGAGAGGTAAACAAAAGAGACAGTGGTGAAGGATCAAGACCAGAGATGACGCTGGGAAGAAATGGATAGAAAAGGCAGTTCCAGAAGGAACTCCACAAATGCTGACTGCACCTCACAGCTTTCCCCGTGAGCTCAGCCCGGCACAGTAGGGACAGGGATGCATCTTCTGAGGACCGGGTGGCGCTCCAAGGTCCATCGATGGAGTGAACAGAAAATGTGCACGGCAAGGGGGTGGGGGGGAAGCTCTTGCCTCCTTACCTTGGGGACACTAGTTTCTGAGCACCACCAGCCCAAGGGTCCCGGAATCTGATGCACCGGAGGACCGGACCTCTGACAGTTCCCTGGCTGAGGTCAGCCTGGAAATCCTGCCAGGCTGAGCAGGCCCACTGAAGGCAGCAGGGCCTGCAGCGGAGGGACCCAGCAGCGCCGCGGACAAAGCCCGCCCCCTGGCCGCACGGGAGCAGGGCCATCTAAGAGCGACTCTGCAGGTGGCAGGCAACTGAGTGTGAGAGCCTGTCCTTACAGTGAGACGACCACTTCCCAGCCCCCCGCCCCCACCGCAGACACGTTTGGTGTCCTGCCTGATTGACTCAGCACTCACCAGGCCCGCACTTGCAGGTGGCTTCTCATTGCCAGCGTCCATCACTCCGCCTGGGCTCGTCCGCTGCAGAGGGTGTTCGCCACAACTCTAGGGGCCAGCAGTTCCAAGGGGCAGCCCTCAACTACGGAGAAAAGGGACTTCACGGCAAAAGACCCCAGCTTCTCACTACCAAGTGGGACAGTTCAGAGATACGTGCAACACAGTCTCCCAGATGTCCCCAGCAGATGTCCCCAGCGCCCGGTGGCGCCCGGTGGCCACCTGCTCACGGACACCAATCACTGACCCTGTATTGGGGGCTCCTGGCCACTTCCCTGCTGGGGCTTCCTGGCACCACCTCCCAGGTAAACCGCTTGCACCTGAGTCCTAGTCTCAGGGCTTCGAGGGGAACTCAGCTTAAGACACCTGCTAATTGTACTTGTGTAAATCACATCACCCCTTCCCTCGAGGCTCACATAATGACCAGTCAGGGCAATTGTTGTGCAGCTTCCCCAATCCCCGACTAGCCATCTCACTCTGCGCCTCCTCAGGAAGGGGTCTCGTGTAGTGGTTTCCGTGTTTTTCCATGGCTGTTCCTGAGTGGACACCTGATTGCACTGATTAAGCGCCCCCGGGGACCCTGCCTACAGACCAGCCTGACCACTCACCCTCACTACCCTCTTGCCAGCCTCCACCAGCCCCTAAGCAGTGGTTCCCAAGGAGCCCTGCACCTGAATTGCCTGGGGAACATGTTGAAAATGAACTTGCCTGGGCACTATCAACTGAATCAGAATGTCTGCAGATGAGGTCCGGGAATCTACACTTGAGACAATTTCTCAAGGGATCTTTTACAGTCTGAAGTTTGAGATCCGCCGCTCAGAGGTGCGAGCAGACAGCAATCGGCATCATCAGTTTACCCCAAAGACTTAACATCTCACCCTTGTTCAGCAAAAGCCATAGCACTCAGTGGACAACAGGAGGTGCTTCCTCCAAACAGTCCATCCCTTTCACTGTTCCGGCGTGCCCTCCCCATGGTTCTATGTGCCTTTTCCGCTCTGCTGGCTTCCGACAGTGCTTCGCCCATCGTGCAGAGGGCAGACGTGCCTGGGGTTTTAGGTTCCCCGAAGTAGAGCTTAGCCAATGACTACCAGGTGTGGGCTTCTGAAAGCACAGGTGATTTACTTGCATCTGGGATAAACTCGTGGGGTGTAACCTACCCTCTGAGCTCCTCTGAGGCTAGGACTTCACTCAAGATCACCCCTTGCTTACGTTGAAAGAGAACGTAACTCGAGGTATCATAACCCCAGATATCAAGATAAACTACAAAGCTGTAGTAACCAAAACAGTATGGTACCTGCACAAAAACAGACCCATAGATGAATGGAACAAGATAGGGAGGCCAGAAATAAACCCACGATTATATGGTCAATTAATCTTCGACAGAGGAGGCAAGAAGATGTAATGGGAAAAGCACAGTCTCTACAACAAATGGTGTTGGGAAAACTGGACAGCAACATGCAAAAGAATGAAATTGAACCACTTTCTCACACCACCCACAAAAATAAACTTAAAATGGATGAAAGACCTAAATGTGAGGCCTGAAGCCATAAAAATCCTAGAAGGGAACACAGATAGTAATTTCTCTGACATCAGCCACGGCAATGTTTTTCTAGATATGCCTCCCAAGGCAAGGGAATCAAAAGCACAAATGAACTATTGGGACTTCATGAAGATAAAAATCTTCTGCCCAGCAAAGGAAACAACCAACAAAACCAAAAGACAACCTACAGAACGGGGGAAGGTATTTCCAAATGACGTATCTGATAAAGGGTTAGTATCTAAACTATATAAAGAACTTATATAACTCAACACACAAAAAAACCAAAATAATCCAATTAAAAATGAGCAGAAGACACGGACAGACATTTCGCCAAAGAAGACATCCAGATGGCTACAGACACATGAAAAGATGCTCAATATCTCTCATCATCGGGGAAATGCAAATAAAAACCACAATGAGCTATCACCTCACACCTGTCAGAATGGCTAAAATCAACAAGAAACAACGAGGGTTGGCTAAGATGTGGAGAAAAAAGGAATCCCTGTGCACTGTTGGTGGGAATGCAAACTGGTGCAGCCACCCTGGAAAACAGTATGGAGATTCCTCAAAAAATAAAAATGTAATTACCACATGATCCAGTAATTCCACTACTGAGTATTTACCCAAAGAATATGAAAACACTAATTCAAGAAGATATAGGCACTCCTATGTTTATTGCAGCATTATTTGCAAGAGCCAAATTATGGAAGCAGCCCAAGGGTCCATCGAGAGATGAGTGGATAAAGACGATGTGGTAGGGAGATATAACAGAATATTATTCAGCCATAAAACAATGAAATGTTGCCATCTGCAATAACATAGATGGATCCAGAAAGTATAAAGCTAAGTGAAGTAAGTCAGTCAGAGAAAGACAGATAACCATGATTTCACTCCTCTGTGGAACTGAAGAAACAAAGAAAAAAGAAACAAATGAAGAAAGAGACCCTTAACTACAGAGAACACACTGGCGGCTGCCAGAGGGGAAATGGGTGGGGGCGGATGGGTAAAACAGGTGATGGGGATTAAGAGTGAACTTGTCACAGTGAGCACTGAGCAATGTATAGAATTGTTGAGCCACTATATGGCACACCTAAAACTAATATGATACTGTATGTTAACTACACTGGGATTAAATTTTGAATGCAAATAGCTAATGACACCATAAATAACATTTCTGCTCAGTACCAAATTGTTCACAAGGGGTCTCAGTTACATTTAAAGAAGGTGCCCACAGGGGCACCTGAGTGCCTCAGTCGGTTAAGCGTCTGACTTCAGCTCAGGTCATGATCTCGTGGTTCGTGAGTTCGAGCCCCACATGGGGCTCTGTGCTGACAGCTCAGAGCCTGGAGCCTGCTTCGGATTCTGTGTCTCCCTCTCTCTCTGCCCCTCCCCCACTCGCACTCTGTCTAAGATAAATAAACATTTAAAAAATTTTTATATAAATAAAAATAAAGAAGGTGCCTGCATGCATGGAGATCATGAAAGCTGGTGCCTTTTCCCTCCTCTGTCATCTCTTCTCCCCTTTGGTAACAGCTAAGATTTAATTAGCACTTACTGTATCCCAGATACTGTTCAAAACACTCCACGAATAGTATGTCATTTCATCCTCACAGCAACCCAGAAAATTGGCAATTTTATCATTTCCGTTTCACGATAAAGAAAGTGAGCACACAGATAGTAAGCGACTTGCCCAGAATCACACAACCAGAAAGTGGCAGAACTAGCAATCAATCCGGACAGTCTAGTTCTCATATCTGTGGCTGACCTGGATCCCTCCCTCCTCTGATCACATTGTATTTATTCATGTGTTCATTTGTTTGGCTAACTTTGACCTGTCTTGCTCCCCATGCATTTTATATGGATCGATCTTGTCTCAACCCCATATGCTGGACTAACTTCACCAAATTATCTTGACTCGCGGCAGAGGACTAGGAGATTTATATAGGGTTAGGTCCTGCTTGTCATCGTGAAGTTGATGACAAGCAGGACCTAACCCTATATAAATCTCCTAGTCCTCTGCCGCGAGTCAAGATAATTTGGCAGACATTGTTGTGTTGTCTAAGTTGGCGGCTTGTAGCCACACGTGGCTACTTAAATTTAAATTAAGATTGAATTAAATGAAAATGTCATGTCCTCGGTCCCATTAGCCACATTTCACGTGCTCGACAGCCATTTGTGGCTAGCGGCTACCAGAATGGACCAGCACAGATACAGAACATCGCCATCACTGTCGAAAGTCCTGCTGGAGAGGAGAGTGAGTGCTACTTCAGAGGCTGGCACAGCCGATTTTTCTCTTGAAGTCTAAATAAAATTAGTTCTCTTTTGCCAGCTTCTCTGGACTCCTACACATTGCTACTCAAATCCCATTCACGTCTGCCTGGATTCGCAGGAAGGCTAATATGCTGCCTAGGACGTGGGCTGGAGGATGCGGGTGAGGGGAACCTCTCTCCTGGCCCGTCTGACTCCCAGACAAGGTCACGGCTGTAGCCTTGCTTCTGCACGTGGAGAAATGTGTATCAGGCACATTCAGGCACATCCCATTTTGTTTGCCGGTACCCACCTGCCCCTGAGTCCCTGGCCCTCAAGGGACACAGGAATGTGAAGAGGCTTTTTTTCTTTCCTTCTAGCACCTGTTTTTATTATTTTTAATATAATTTATTGCCAAATTGGTTTCCATACAACACCCAGTGCTCATCCCAACAGGTGCCCTCCTCAATGCCCATCACCCACTTTCCCGCCTTCCCCACCCCCCATCAACCCTCAGTTTGTTCTCAGTATTTGAGAGAGAGCACACACGAGACAGCCCACACGAGCAGGGGAGGGGCAGAGAGAGGGAGAGACACAATCCCAAGCGGGCTCTGTGCTGTCAGTGCAGAGCCCGATGCGGGGCTCAAACTCACCAACTGTGAGATCACGACCTGAGGTGAAATCGAGAGTCTGCCGCCTAACCAACTGAGCCACCCAGGCCTCCCAGCCTTTTGATGTATTTGACGTCTTCCAGCCCTTGAGACAAGCTCTACTTTCTGGACATGCCAGTTTCCTGAGCCAATAAACCCCTCTTTTTGCTTAAACTGGCTTGATTTAGATTTCTGTTACTTGCACTAGAAATGATGTTGGCATAAAAGCCCTAACAGAAAACAGACACACACCAACCGACCCTACTCTCTCCAAAGATGTCATCCCATACTTCCAGTATCGATCCTTATAAAGTGTATTCACAGAAATTTGTTATCTCAGGGCACCTGGGTGGCTCAGTCAGTTAAGCATTCGACTCTAGTGCTCGTGATTTCACGACTCATGATGTCACAGTTCGTGAGTTCGAGCCCCGTGTCGGGCTCTGTGCTGACAACATGGAGCCTGCTTAGGATTCTCTCTCTCTGCCCCTACCCTGCTGTCTCTCTCTCAAAAAATTAACTAAAAAAAAAAAAGAAAGAAACGTGTAGTCCCATAGCCTCCAGGGAAATGCTAGATCACTGTGTTATTTTAGCATGATATATAACAGGAAGCAACTTAAAAATGAATTTAGATCTGAATACTATTAAAGATTGTATTATAATTTCTATTTTAATATATTCTTTAATAATACTCATAATACATGAGGACAAAGTTTGACTTTCCCTCATTTAGCAAGCGGGGGATGCTACTTATTTTCAATTCAGTATACAGGAAAGAGCATGGTTTAGCTATAAATTCAAAATGACATATCAATATTGTGTTTGGGGACCAAATGTGTATTAATATCTAGATTGATATTTAACTGTGTGTTACTGCCCTCCAAACATCTTCCATGAGCTGGTATTTGGAATTCTTGAGTTTTGCACTTTAAAAAAATCAATTACTTTATTATTGTAATTTTCATGGTTTGTTTCTAAAAGAGGAGTCATGAGCACTTTCTGGCTGCTATTTGCAAGTACTTCTCCAGAAATAACACACTGTGGGTTTGGATAATTTTATTCCCAATAAAAGAAAAGGAAAATCGGATACAAATTTCTCCTTTTAACTTTTGTTTAGAAGAACTAGAGATATCTTGATGTATTAAGAAACGGTAATATGAATATACCTTATAGGTCTGAGGTCACAATTGAGAACTATCATTTTTATGTCCCTCATTAGATCATTCTATTTGTTTTTTACCATCTTAACCATTTTTTATATATTTTTAATGTTTACTATTTATCTTTGAGAGAGAGAGACAGAGAGAGTACGAGTGGGGAGGGCAGAGAGAGAGGGAGACACAGAATGTGAAGCAGGCTCCAGGCTCCGAGCTGTCAGCACAGAGCCCGACACAGGCCTCGAACTCACAAGGTGTGAGATCATGACCTGAGCTGGAGTCGGGACACTCAACTTGACTGAGCCATCCAGGCACCCCACCATCTTAGCCATTTTTAAGTGTAGAGTTCAGTAGCTCACTCTATTCTAAATCATATTCATAATGCCTCCTCTCTTTAACCAATAATCCATCATGATGGTAAATTACACAAGTGAATGAAAATAACTGAAAGCTGTAAAATGGTGAACGCCACCAACCGTAAGGCTAAGTAGTCAGCTGGGTGATAAAGCAACCAAGGGACTGATGCCAAAACAGGTCCAGATGATCTCCACAAACTGCCCCAAACACCTAGTCCACATCTAAGGCCTTTACGGTTGAAATTATAACAGACTCCATTATCATTTAAAACAAAGTCACCAACCTCCGAACACTTTCACAAATCTCCAGGCATTGTTAGTATCAAAACTGAGGTTGGAAATCTTCGCATCCCAGTTCCACCTCTCACTAGCTCTGTGACCTGGGGCCAGTTATTTCCTTTTTCCCTTTCTGATGCTTAGTTTGTGGGTACGTAAATGAAAACTTAAAAGATCTACCCAGTGAGCGTGGCCAGACCACAATCTGGGCACACTAGGGCCACAGCAAAGACGGAGGAGAGCATCAACTTGGACTCGGCTGGTGTTGCTTTCACTCTGATTTATTATCAAACCAGCAGGGGCGCCTGGGTGGCTCAGTCGGTTGAGCGTCTGACTTTGGCTCAGGTCATGATCTCGCAGTTCGTGAGTTCAAGCCCCGCGTCGGGCTCTGTGCTGACAGCTCAGAGCCTGGAGCCTGCTTTGGATTCTGTGTCTCCTTCTCTCTCTGCCCCTCCCCTGCTCACACTTTGTCTCTCTCTCTCACTCTCAAAAATAAATAAACATTATTATCAAACCAGCAGATGGATAAAAGCCGCTCAAAGGATAAAAGTGATAATGATCCAAATGAGCGAAGAGATGTAGCTTGTCACGGTGGCCCTAAAAGAGCGAGGAGTCTGCCAAGTCAGAGAAACGAAAAGCCTTGACTGACTGTAGCACTAGGCTGGGGTAGGACCATGACACCATAGCAGTGGTCTACAAAGTGCGGTTCCTGGACTGGCATTTTTGACTTGGGGATTTGTGAGAAATGCAAATTCTTAGGCCCTAGCCCAGACCAACTGAATCAGGAACTTTGGGGGCGGGGTCCAGCAATTTGCATCTGAAGAAGCAAGCCCTGGTGGTGTGTGGGGGGGGGGGGGATTGTGATGCCTGCCCAAGCGTGGGACACCTGCACTGCAGCAGGAGACAATTCCTTCTGCCGTGGGTTTCACCTTCCCGTTGTCGTTTCTCTCCCAGGCCTGCTCACCACCCAGAGTTACTGCGACGACAAAATCCCACGTAGACTTGGTAAGTGCTCTGTTATCGGAAGGATCCGTTTTTCTCGGGAGCAATGCTAGGCCGAGAATTTAACTGGTTCTGCCCGGGTACTGAGTGATCAGTCCCACTAACGGGCGCAAGTTTGGGCTATCCCTTTCCCTCTGGTCTTCGGGGATCACCTTCATTTTTGTTCGTAAAGGAGGAAGAGATGGGATGTCGAGGGCCCGCTACCAGACACCATCTGCCTGAGGAGCAGCCTCCAGGAACATCGTCCCGGCTCACTCAGAGCAGCACTGTCCAACAGAACTTTCTTTGGTGCTGGAGATGTTCTGTAATGTGTGCTAATCTGCACCGTCCAATACAGTAGCCACTAGCCGCGTGCAGCATTTGACAACATGGCCAGTGAAACTGGGCGATTACATTTTACATTTTATTTAATTTTGATTAATTTAAATTTGAAGAGCCACATGTGGGACAGAGTTATACTAAAAAATTATTGATTGTATACCTGGAATTCGAATTTAATTGGGTGTCCTGTGTTTTAATTTGCTAAATCTGGCAACCCTACTTTACAGATGCTCAGTGATATTGACCTTGACTCCTCCAACGGAAAGTCTGATTGAAAGGGTCTCTACCCATGACCAGAGGAAGCAGATTTGACATTATACTGACCAGAAAGGGCACCTGGCTGATGTTCTTCTTCTGGAGACAATTTTCAGAGAATTATGGCTGAGAAAATCAATATAACTGATGACTAAAAAGACAAACTTGTACTATCATTCCTCCACTCATACTTATTTCTCTGCAACTGAATCCATCTTCTTGCAAGGTGAGATGGAAAGCAGTAGTCCAGAAAGCCTAATTTAGTCAAGGATCATTCTGGATTTGGGGCATGGTCCTATGTACTAGGACTGCAACAGGGAGAAATGGTACCATGGGTCATGCTACTGATTTATTTAAAACTTTTTTTAAATGTTTACTTATTTGTTTTGAGAAAGAGAGAGAGACACACACACAAATGGGGAAGAGGCAGAGAGAGGGAGAGAGAGTCCCAGCAGGCTCTGCACTGTCAGCACAGAGCCCAACCCGGGGCTCGATCTCATGAATGGTGAGATCATAACCCGAGCTGCAGTCAAGAGTCAGACCCTTAACTGAGCGAGCCACACAGGCACCCCTATGCTGTTGATTTTAAGGCAAACCCTACCCCCTTCATTACTTAATCCCTTAATCCCCTCAATGAATGACTACCATATTAAAGTCATCATAGGAAATGAAAAAAAAAGACCCAGAGTCTTTCCTTATGACTATACTTAAGCTTTGCTTCAAAAACAAATCAAAAAAAAAGTATAGCAACCAGAATACTGCCAGTTCTCAGGAACACTTGATAATATTTTCCCCACAACCCTATAATTTCAAGATGTGATCAAATAGAGGTGCCTTTATATCTCCATTCACTCTGGCCCTCACTCTCTGCCATAACTATCTCGTCTCTGGCATCTTGAGGTCTTCAAGCTCATTCCTGATGTAATAACATATTATTTTACAGTTACTTATTAAGTAGATATTTGATAACATCATTTTTAACTAGAGGAAAGGATTTGGAAATTGGCACTCGTTCCCCAGGAATAGCAAAGAAAACACACATGGTGTTTTTATAAAGTAAATGGTGTTCCAGAAGGCAGACTGATTCTTGTAAAACCCAGGCCCCTTCTGTTTCCAAGAATGTCCAGGTCAAAGAGTAACGATCACGGTTTTTCCCTTTCAGCAGGTTTTAATGTAACAAACAACCAGCAGGTTTAAAAACAAATCTTAATAGCATCGTATCTAGACCATCACCTTTGATATTCTCCTATTTTCTCTATTGCTTAAAATACTCACACGGATATATATTTAGCTTTGGAGATCGGGCGATTTGGGAACCAGTGGGTCTCTGGAAAGAGATTATTAGGTGACCATATTGCTCTCTGCCTCCTCCACCCTCCCCCGGGGTCCTTCTCTGTCTTTGCTACCCACTTCACTAAGAAAAGGTATTGAGGGGCGCCTGGGTGGCGCAGTCGGTTAAGCGTCCGACTTCAGCCAGGTCACGATCTCACAGTCCGTGAGTTCGAGCCCCGCGTCGAGCTCTGGGCTGATGGCTCAGAGCCTGGAGCTTGTTTCCGATTCTGTGTCTCCCTCTCTCTCTGCCCCTCCCCCGTTCATGCTCTGTCTCTCTCTGTCCCCAAAAAAATAAATAAACGTTGAAAAAAAAAAGAAAAAAAAGAAAAAAAAGAAAAGGTATTGAGACTGGGAAACAGTCTCAGAGAACCTGCCAGAGAGAATCTGCCCAAATTTTTGAAGGGGCTCCTCTAAAAATAGCTCAAGTTTAAATCTGAAAATGGGGCAGTCACCCTCGAGGGCTGCCATGTAACTGGCACACAGACTGTGGTTCCCAAAGTGTGGGTGGTCCCTGGCCCAGAAGCAGCAGCAGCATCTGAGAACTTTCTAGAAATGCTAATTCTCAGGGCTCACTCATGCAGACGCATCTGGATGACAGCGGTTACCTGAGTATTCTAGCCTTCTTTTTTTCTTTTTTAACCTTTCATGCTTCTCTTTCTCCTGAAGCAGCGCCCCCCTCCCTCAGGCACATTCAGACCTTTCCTCAGTCAGAGTACAGCAGCATTCTCAAAGTGTGGTCCCGGGGCCAGAAGCATCAGCCTCAGCTGAGAACATGTTAGAGGTGCACATTCTCGAGCCCCACCCACTCGGGTCTACTGAATCAGAAATCCAGAGGGTGAGGCTCAGCGGTCTGTGTTCTAACAAGGCCTCCAGTGACTCTGGATGCACACCAAAGTTTGAGAAACGGTGAAGAGTAGTCCCTGCTAGTTTGCCTATTCTGTGACTTGGAAGCTTGCCCAAAAAGCCCTGTGATTTTATTCTCATGGGATTTTATTCCTTTGTCAGTCTGCCTTATCCTCAAAAAAGTATTAAAAATTGAAAATGCCATCCACAGTATTATCTGCAGATATAAATCTATGTTTCTCAAGAGAATTCATTTCAGGAAGGCGTCTCAGCAGGCCGTGTGGGCTCTGTGCGACAGGAAAGCAATCATGGAGAGCCGTGGATTCGAAGATGCCTCCTTTCCCCCTTGATGTAGGTAAGAGACTGTTGCTGTTGTTGTTATTGTTGTTTTAATCAAGTTGGTAGAACAGCTTGCCAAGATTTGGACCTAATGGAGCATAAAAAACCATTCTCACAGCCCGCCCACCCACGGAAGCCTATCTCTGGGGAGACATTTAAACTCTCCATCTTTAACTTAGAAGGTTAGTGCAAATTTAGCTTCTCAATCGTTTGGTACTATGGATGCAAAGGTAGAGGTGTATTTCAATTCAATGGGTATGATAGTCAGGTTTAATCCAGTCTTTCCCCCTCCAGTCCCTCCTTCACATTCCTGCCGGACCAACTGTGTTAAACCAGCTCCAATCATAGCATTTCCCTCCAGGGGTGGCTCCCCAGTACCTACCAAATTAACTTCCTATTTCTCACCGGGCATTCAAGACTGAAACTGTAGATACTCAACTGAGTCATATGAAACTGCCATTTTAATTGGGCAAAAATGGTCGAACATCGCCAATTTCATGTTATCCATTTCATATTTAATTTGTTAAACTTCTCTATGACCTTTTTCTTTTTTCTATTTTAAGATTTAAGCTTCTTGGACTTGTAATGCTTAATCTTAAAACTGCCACCCCAACTGCTGGTGAAAAATCTCAGAAAAAAATGTTGCCTTCCTACAGGTACAGAGAGGCAGACGCTATTGTGTGGCACAGAGCCAGTGCCATGTCATAAACTTAGAACTGGAACATTTACTCAAGTCTCTGTCCCACCGTCCTGGCCAGGATGGTGGTGTGAGTAAAGGCCATGATCCTGTTTTGTTTTCTGTTACTATAAAGCTGTCCTTTAGAGTGTTATTTGTAGAGAAACCTATCTCTTAAGATACGTGGATATCAGAGTCGGTTGCTATGTGTGGTAAAATAGAACCCATAACGTTCCTCTTAGGTGCACAACATAATGATCTGACATGTGTATACACTGCAAAATGATTACCGCGGTGAGTCTAGTTAACATCGATCACCGCATGTAGTTACAAACTCTTTTCCCTGAGTAACCTTTAATCCCACAGCAGATGGAACAGGTGCCTGACTCCGCCAAGTATGAAGCAAAAGGCCTTGCATGTAAGTATGCTCTCAGTATTTAAAAGACGACACTGAAGAAGTCTCCCACAACCAGTATTAAGGGATATCTTGGGTCTAACTGACCCCTAAAACCAAACCATTCTTCTTCCCCACTGCGGGAAGTCAACAACATCCCTGCACACCTTGAAGATTCTAGGGTCTAGCTCATCACTACACTGTAAGAGTTCTTGGTGATTTCCAGCCACGTAGATAGATGAGCCTGCCAATAGTCTGGCCCCTGGTTCCCTTGACCTCTTTTCCAGTGATTGTGTTCACCACCTGCACCAGGAGGCCACTCCAGTGGTTTTACCTTAGACCTCATCATTACCGATAACCATAGGCCCCCATAATCGCACCTTCAAATGCCACACTCTCCAAACAACGCCAAAAATAGTAATTTCAAAATAACTCTGGTTTCTCAGAGTGTAAAGAAGATGCATAGCCCCAAATACCACTTCTTATAATCACCCGCTTCCCCCTCCACCTCTGGCACAGAAGCTCCAACACTTCTGGAAAGAGCTGCTTAGAACCCAAGAGTAAGCCTGCTGGGTGGGGGCGGGGCATGAAGGGATTTGCTGTGAAGCTATTTTTGCGTACCACTTCACAACTCTTCCAGAACATCTTTTTCATATCAAAGAATGCCCCCCGTAGCGGTAATAGGGGTGGAGGGTGAAAGCTTCCCGAGCTGCCCCTGCCCTCCCCCCCTCGCCGCCTTCGCCACGGACTTCTCACTCAAGTCTCAAACACTTTAGAAAACTCACCCCGAACATTCCTTCGGAAAACTGTCCCACCTGCTAGAGACCTCTGCCCATTCCCATTGGAAACTGGGACGGCAAAGCCAGAGACCCTGGATCGAGACGACAAAAGGCGGCTGGGAAGCTGTGGGTGCGTGCAGGCGCGTACGTGTGCGTGCGTGTGTGGGCGTGCGTGCAACAGGACTTGTCCGGTGGTGCCAGAGCTGCTAAAGCCCAACGCTGCGATCAGGAAGCATCAGGTGCGCCTACCTGCTGAGGAGGGGCTCCAGCCTTCCAACCCAGCAGACGCGTGCTCTCAGACAAAAGGACCGAGAAATGGAACAGCTGGCCCCCATTACGGCTCCCTGCGACCTCCACCCCCCCCCCCCCCAGCTCGCCACCCACCAACCTATGTCGACACGACAGGGCCGGGGAGGGCAGGAAGGGGAGCTGAGTGTTCCTGGTGAGAGGCTGCTTTCTCCAGGGGAGAGGAGATGTACCGGTGCCCTCCTGCTCTCCCAAACCGAGAGACAGGTAAGGGACACCCCTGAGAGAGCTGCTCGAGGGCAGTGGGAAGGTCTGCAGGACAGGCAGGTTGGCACCCGGTTTCCTGCCTGGACCCTCGCTGAGCTGCACAGACCCGCAGGCCCACTCTGCGGCCCTGAACGCTCTGGGCGAGGGAATTTTTGCCCGGGCTTAACAAACACGCTCAGTGATGTGTTGTGCGTGAACCTGGAGTCTGGTGCCCCCTGGTGGTCAAGAAACATCTAAACGTCAGAAGCTCCAAAAGTACTGAGGCGTAATGTGCCTGGAAAGAAAATGGGACCATCACTCCCAGCCTTCAGAGCTGGGAAACGGACCTTAGCAGTTCCCAAAGCTCCATGTGGAGGAGCACAGTGCTTACGTAGAGGGCTGTCCGGGAGATGGGAGACAGAACCGGCAGAAGGGCGTGGGAATCAGCAGGCAAAGCTGCCCTTTGCTGAGGGATGCCCCGGGGAAGGAGGAACCCGGATGAAAAACAGCACGGCCTCCAAGGCAGAGACCCCCCCACCCCCCTCACAAGATCATGGCATCAGACCTGGAAAAGGACCATATCCACAGGAGTTCTCTGTCTCCCTTCTCTCTCTGACCCTAAAACCAGAAGATATAATATTGGGATTGGGATTGGGATTGGCCAGGTTTACCAACCAAGATAACCCTCAAAGTTATGAGATATGCCCAAGGTGTCATTAAAGAATGGGAAAAGAGGCTTGGTGCCACACAGTTGAAAGCAGTGATTGGAAAAAACAAAAGAGTTACATGTATACAGTCCACCACTGAGTTGAGGGCTGTCAACACATCAGTTACATGTACCCAGGCACAGGCATGGATTTAGAAGGACACGGAAAATAGCAACTGTGCCACTTACTACTTGTACTGCTTCAGGCCAGGCCTATCTGACCCTCAGTTTCTTCAGTCCTCAGAGGATAATAATAGCTAATGGGCAACGTTATTCAAAGATTAGAGGCAGGGTATGTAAACAAAGAGAAGCTACTATGTATTTATATATTTGTTCGCCATGGTCGGGAGGCATTAGTTTCTCAGTTAACTTTGACAAAAGATTTGAAGCAGTCTATGAAAAAAGGTAAAAAGAACTACTAAAATAGAAAGAAAAAAAAATTTTAAAGAGCAAGGGAATGCTGAAGAGCTAACCATAAATGTAAACGTGGTGGTTCCAGCTTCACATTTGGTTTTGAGTTTCCTGTCAGCTGAAGTGAAAAGGGAAACCTGAGAACTTGTACAATTCCCGTTACCAGAAAGGGGCAGGGTCGCTGCCTTCTCAGGGGAGACAAGCTCTTCCGGGCTCCAAATTCGAAAAGCAAAGCCTCAGGAGGAGTGTTTCCGCACTGGCTTGTACCTTACCTGAAACCTTGTCTATTCTTTACCACAGGGTTCCAAATGCCCTGAACTACTAATAGAGAAGTAGATTAGTAATTGGGACCGGGCCAAAGTACTGAAAGTTGATGGGCCAGATTTCTACACTTCAGAGCATGGTGGTATTCTCCAGCAATTCTTACCCCCACAGTTCTTCAAATGCTTTCAGATGTGCTTTCCCTCGATACAATCCATGGCAAAATCACCCCAAGGATATTTAGACCCACCACTTCCACCCCCAAGGAAATGTTTCCATTTGTAACTCAAGCAGAAGCTTTAGACTGATGACAAATGAAAGCAAAAGTATAGATGTATTTTCAGATGAAAGAGCTAAATTCAAAAGGCTCTTCTCTTTCCAGAACCAATTCAGCCCTCGAAAGGCCACACCGCTCTCCCTTCAAGGCCAAGGTCACCTTTCAGGAGCATTAGCACATGAAGTAAACAGCTTTTGCAAAACAGTGCCACAGGTGAGCCTTCCCACCCGAAGCGCAGAGGCACCGCAGCTAATCTGCATATGCTAACTCGAGTTACCCGGGAAGAAGCCCGAATAAGCCACCGTCCTCCCTCACCTTTACTTTCATCCCCACATAGGTTTTGCTTTTACCATATGGTAATTATTTCCAAATCACAAGTGCAAACACTCACTCTGATTGGAAAATTAGCAGATTTCAAACTCGGGTAATTTGTCCCTAATGAGGAACTTGTTGAACTGAATTTAACAATTAACTCGCACACCCTTTGCTGCCTGCGGCTTATGAGAGTGAAGCGGGAAAGAAGGAAGGGCAAGCCAAGGGCCAGGCCTGGCAGGACTTTGGCACAAGACGAGGGTTGGGATGGGGCAAGGTGTGTAATGGGGCTGTGGGGACATCAGGAACTTGACTGTTCAAATGGATATATATAGCCAATCACAAACATATGCCAAAGTAGGGGCGCCCGAGTGGCTCAGACGGTTAAGCTTTCGACTTCGGCTCAGGTCATGATCTCATGATCTCAGGGCTCTGTGCTCACAGCTCCGAGCCTGGAGCCTGCCTCCGATTCTGTATCTCCCTCTTTCTGCCCCACCCCTGCTTGCGCTCTGTCTCTCAAAAATAAATAAATGTTAAAAAAAAAAGTTTTAAAAAAACAAATATATGCCAAAGTAGTGAGAATAACATGGTGATCCTCCATGTACCCATCACCCCAGCTCCCACAATTACCAAGTCATGGTTGCTGTGACTTCATCCATGCTGAGGAGCAAGAGATCAAGAAAATGGACAGGGAAGAAGAGTGAAACAGCAGGGGGTGGGTCTCCTGTCTCCAATTCCCAAAGGTTCCAAGACCTCTAGGGGCAGAGGTGGGATGGGTGAATATAAACTGCTGGGATGGTTTCAGCCCCCTTCATTAGCATTTTGAATCTGGCGGGGCAGACCCTGGGAAAGAGCTGACCCGTTTTCCGTTTTCTGGGTCTCTGCTACCCCACCCTGCCCCAGGGCTGGGGTCGCTTGTTCTCTCCCCGCGGCTACAGGTCCAGGTGACCAGAAGCCCTGAGCGTTTCTGGGAGCTCTGGCATAACACACAGTCAGCAATGGTCACCCCCCTCCAACCATGTGCTCCGATGGTTGGTTCCTGCCTCTTCTCCAGCACTGGGGCCAGTTCATGCCTGAGGCTTAGTCTCTATGATCTGCTCTGCTGTTTGTCCCTCTAGAACTGCCCTACCCAATTGGCACCATAGGCAGATGTGGCAACTGACCACGTGAAACGTGGCTAGTGAGGCTGAGGAAGTATTTTTTTTTTACTAATTTAAATTTAAAAACTGGTCCTTGACCCAATTATTGGAAAACTTCTAAGTATATTTGGAAGGTGAATCTACATTTTCAACCGTAGAATCTAAGTACAGATCAAGTATTTTTGGTGAAAATCTAGCATCTGACTTGAGAAAGGCTTTAACTGTCTGGATTTTGAAGATTTAGTAAAAATGAAACAATGTAAAATATCTCATTAAGTATATTAAAATATTAATTACATGTAGAAATGATAACCTTTTCAATATATCAAGTAAAATTAATTATTAAGGGCAATTTCTCCTGTTTCCATTTACATATTAAAATGTGACTACTAGAAAATTTAAAATTATATATGAGGCCCAAATTATACTTCTACTGGACAGCGGTGACCTAACCAGACGCCTCCCTGCACTTGCAGATAGCCTCAAAAAATATAATTCTGTTGCCAAACTTCTTCCTGTGACAGAGGCCCCAACTGCCAGACACGTCCTGCTATACTAGCCTCACCTGGATTTTCCTGGATGACCATCCCCTGTGCCATCTTCCCTGCTCCCTGTGCATTCTGAGGCCACCTACTTTCACACAACCATGGACCGTGGTGGGCCCTAACCTCATAAAGACAGAACCTGCGTGACCTAATTTCAGACTAAGATGATGAATTTGACCTGGGGTAGGGAAGAGCCTCCAAGCTCTCAAGATACTCAAATCAATGTAAAGGTCCTTCACAACATACAGCCAGTTAATATCCTCAAAAGGGAACTTGGCTGAAGTTGCAGCCTAAGGAAGGATCTTTACAAGGAAATAAAGGCCACCAAATGGTGATTTGACACAAAGCTGAATTTATTTGCTGGTCCAGGAGGCGAGCATCACATTGCTCAAGCACAAGTTCAGTTGGTGTCTCCCTGCAAAATGTTCAACCTTGAACAACACGAGTTTGAACTTCATGGGCCCACTTATATGCAGATTTTACTTGATACATGCCACACAATATTTTCTCTTCCTAATAACTGCCTTAACATTTGATTTTTTCTACTTACTTTATTGTAAGAATACAGTCTATAACGCATATAACGTACAAAATATATTACTCGACTGTTTAAGTGAGCGGTAAGGTGTTTGGTCAACAGTAGGCTATTAGGGATTAAGTTTTTGGTTACGCAAAAGCTACACACAGATTTTTGACTTCGTGGGGAATCGGCGCCCCTAACCCCCACCCGGTTCAAGGGTCACCAGTACAAAAAAAGGGCCAGATAGAGGGCAAAAGGAAACAAGTACATCGAATCAGGTGAGATTCTGAGCACGGGCGTCTAGCTGGTTCCCAAGGCCTAGCACACACTCTCCTGAGCAAGTTCACTTCTTCAAAGCGCAGCCACCACACCCAAAGATGTCCACGATGGGTTACACAAAGCTCTCATGGGCTCCCTGTCCCTCACGTGGCACATCTGACTTGTTTGCTTGAAGTTGGCCAAAATCCTCCGTCGCCAGGATCCGTAGCACATTAGCACAGCCGGGTCGATCACGTGGGAGTCACTCACCGGTTACCCGCCTTTTCACTCATCTCTTTTGGAACTGCCAGGCCACATTTCCCTTCTTTCTTAGGGCAAGAGGCAGGGACACATGCGTGTGCACGTAGAAAACAAATTTTATGTGGACAGGTTGCCCTTTGGAAACGGCAAGGGAACAAAATAGACGAAGCTCCCAAACGCCAACGATCCTAGCAACGCCGTTCACAATGCCCAAAGGCTGGAAGCAACCTCCGTGTCCATCAGTGGATAACGGAGGAGCTAAATGCGGTCTATGCTGACAAGGGAATATTATTCAGCCATGAAAGAACGGACGAAGCCCGATCCGTGTCACACCGAAGAGGAACCTGGAACACTATGCCAAGTGAACGAGGCCAGACAAAAAAAGGTCACGTACCATTTGACTCCATCATTGGCAAGCATCTAGAACAGGAAAGTCCACAGACCAGAAAGCAGATTGGTGTTTCCGGGGCTGGGGGGAGGGGAGGACGGGACCCCCGTGCTTAGTGGCTACAGAGATTTCTCTGGGGTGATGAAGACGTTTTGGAAATAGAAGAGGTGGTCGCACAGCAACGTAAAGGCACTCAATGCCACGCGGCCGTAACTTTAAAATGGTTCCTTGTCGCTTCTGTGAATTACACCT
Source organism: Prionailurus bengalensis (assembly GCF_016509475.1). Taxonomy (NCBI): domain Eukaryota; kingdom Metazoa; phylum Chordata; class Mammalia; order Carnivora; family Felidae; genus Prionailurus; species Prionailurus bengalensis. The sequence continues at coordinate 20,584,802 of NC_057361.1, read as the reverse complement.
CGATAAAAAGAAAGGCGAAAGAGAACGAACTTCGGGGATCTGCTGAGCCCCACTGACACAAGACAGAAGGAACAGACACGAGGGAGCAGGGGCTGCCGAACAAGTGCTGATCACCGGGAGGGGACAGGCAGGAATGGGTGGGGGGCCGGGGGGGTGGATTCCACCTCAGAAGTGACCAAGGTAGCAAACGCTTGAAAAGCAAACAAGCAAAACTCATTTTCAAATGTTTAGCTGTTCAATTTCTGCAAATAACCTGGAGTTCTAAAACAAGCAAATGATTTGATAGGGAGAAAGCAAAGACCTCCCACAAGTGCCTTTTCAGGCCCAGTGATTGTACCTGGAGGAGAAGGGCTGAGCTCAGCCTGTGGACCGCCCCCAACACGGGCGCCCCTGAGCCACTCTGCACGTTGGGAGGGCTCCCACATCCTCCATGTGAGCCTGACAAGCATCATCTTTTGGCAGTTTTCACAGTTTCTTTCAAAACTAATTCGTAAGGATTGCATTTAATACGCTGCACGCGAACCTTTCTGACACACACCAAACGATGTTCTTCTGAAAGGTGTTTCTCCTATTTAACAGGTCACTTCAGGGGCGCCCGGGTGGCGCAGTTGGTTAAGCACCCGACTTCGGCTCAGGTCATGACCTCACAGTTTGGGAGTTCAAGCCCCGCCGTCGGGCTTTGTGCTGACCGCTCAGGGCCTGGAGCCTGCTTCGGATTCTGTGTCTCCCTCTCTCTCGGACTCTCCCCCAACTCGTGCATTCTCTCTCTCTCAAAAATAGATAAACATTAATAGGTCAGTTCAGTACCGATTGTGTGCAGTGACACCATTAAATTTTTTTTTTTAACGTTCGCTCATTTTTTGAGAGAGACAGAGAGACGGGGGGCGGGGGGCGGGGAGCATGAGCAGGGGAGGGGCAGAGACAGAGGGAGACACAGAATCTGAAGCAGGCTCCAGGCTCCGAGCTCTCAGCACAGAGCCCAACGCGGGGCTCGAACTCACAAATCGCGAGATCATGACCTGAGCTGAAGCCAGACCCTTAACCGACTGAGCCACCCAGGCGCCCCATAAAAACCTATGGCCTTCCCGTCCACGCTACAACGCGTCAGGGGTGAGCCTTGACGGTGACGACGTTACGCTAAGTGAAGTAAGCCAGTCACAGAAGGACACCTCCTGTTCCACGAATGCACTTTATCCGAAGGCTCTAAAGCAGTCACACTCGCGGACACAGAAAATGATACCGTGCATGCCTGGGCTGGGGGACAGGGAAATGGGGAGCTGGTGCTTGACGGGGACAAGAGCGTCGCTTCTGCAGGATGAAAGCAATTCTAGAGACGCGCTGCGCAGCAGTGTGAATATACTGAGCACTACTGAACTGGGCACTTCGATCACTTTAAGCAAAACGATCCCAGTTTCTTAAATCACTGCCTTGTTTCTGTGCAAAACTCACGAGGTTGTGCTTCTGTACAGAGTTCGTACATCTAAAGGTAAGATGCTGACACGTTAAAAGAGCAAAAACCAAAAAACCCCAAACGAAGGAAAACCTCGGAGTTCACTTGGGCCGACGCTCTGGTGTTTTTAAAAAGAGAGGAAATGAGCGAGACTCAGGATCTGGGAGGGGAAGGCGGGCCTCTGTTCTTTTTACCTTCGGACTGGCTTGCGGCCCGCTGGCCCCAAGAAGGCTGAGCCGTCTGGGTGGCTACGGTTGTCACGGCCACCGGGTGCTGCAAGATTCTATGCTGTTGCGCCTGCTGCTGTGGCCACGGCTGCGAGGCAGGGGACAGCTGCAGCGTGTGCCGAGGGCCGCTCGGCCGGGCTCTTCCCTGGTTCTCTGCAGCACAGCCAAGCAGAGACAACACAGCTGCCTGGGGCTGCAGCAAACTCCCCTGTCCCTGTCCCTGTCCCCGGCCCCGGCCCCGGCCCCGGCCCCGGCCCCGTCCCTGTCCCAGGAGGTTCAGGACAACGGCCTGCTGAGCAGGTGAGGCCGTCTCTGGAGGGGCTGGGCCTCGGGCACCGGGACCCCGTGGCACTGGCTGCCAAGGACCAGAAGCGGAGGCTTGCTGAAGTTGTGCTTGTGGAATCAACTGATAGAGCCGCTGCTCTGGCTGCTGCTGGGCGTTCAAAGGGGGCGAACCTTGCGGAAGCTCCAGCAGAGTCACCGGCTTGAGGCCTGAAGCATTTTTTAAAAAAAACTGAACGCGGACTGGAGACGCAGCCTGTGCTGCAGTGCGCACTGCATTTGGTGGCCGAGCTCCCGAGGGCAGGCTGCCGGGCTGGATTCCCGCAGGATCTGTGGCCCCAGCGGTAGAGCCCTGCCCGGGGCTGGAACCCCTCGCCAAAGCCTGGGCTCCACAGACCGGGCCCGCCAGCTGGATGATGTTGGGGCCAGGGGACCGGGCCGTGACCTGGGTGGCCAGGCTTCTTTGTGATGAGCCGGTAGTGGGTAGGGTGGCCGCGGGAAGCATGCTAACTTGAGTCACCTGTTTCGCAGAGGGCTTCTGGGAGCCGGCCCTGACTGGGGGGGCCAGGGTTGTCTGTGATGAGCCGGCGGTGGACGGTGTGGCTGCAGGAAGCGGGCTAACTCGAGTGGCTCCCGCAGAGGACTGCTGGGAGTTGGCCGTGACCGGGGGGGCCAGGGTTGTCTGTGATGAGCCGGCGGTGGACAGTGTGGCTGCAGGAAGCAGGCTAACTCGAATCACTCTCACAGGGGATTGCTGGGAGTTGGCCGTGACCGGGGGGGCCAGGGTTGTCTGTGATGAGCCGGCGGTGGACAGTGTGGCTGCAGGAAGCAGGCTACCTCGAGTCGCTCCCGCAGAGGACTGCTGGGAGTTGGCCGTGACCGGGGCGGCCAGGGTTGTCTGTGATGAGCCGGTAGTGGAGAGGGTGGCCGTGGGAAGCATGCTACCTTGAGTCACCTGTTTCACAGAGGGCTTCTGGGAGCTGGCCGTGACCGGGGGGGCCAGGGTTGTCTGTGATGAGCTGGCGGTGGACGGTGTGGCCGCAGGAAGCGGGCTAACCCGAATCACTCTCACAGGGGATTGCTGGGAGTTGGCCGTGACCGGGGGGGCCAGGGTTGTCTGTGATGAGCCGGCGGTGGACAGTGTGGCCGCAGGAAGCGTGCTACCACGAGTCGCTCCCGCAGAGGACTGCTGGGAGTTGGCCGTGACTGGGGGGGCCAGGGTTCCTTGTGGCGAGCTGCTGCTGGACAGGGCGGCTGCGGGAAACATGCTCACTCGATTCACGTCCACAGACGAATTCTGGGAAAGACTCGGGGGCTGAGGAGCAGGAGCGGGAGCAGGAGCAGGAGCCGGAGATTTAAAGAAGCCGCTTGCCTCCACTGGGGTGAAACTGTTGCCTGACCGAGTCCCTCCTGAGCTCCAGGAAAGTCTGAAGCGTAGAGGTGGATGGCTGACTCCCTTTCCCAGGACTGAAGACCAAACCGACACCGTCTCAGGCTGTGCTGTTTCCTTCCCGGGAGGCGGCTGGCTGAGGCTGGCTGGGCCACTGGAGCCGTGTGACGCGGTGGCGGGACACTTGGCCTTGCGGTGGACCAAGACAGCTGACCGAATGGCTTCCGTCCCAGCATCCATCTTTGAGCCAGGCCGGACACTGTCTGGATGGTCGTCTGTGGAGGAGTGCGGAGGAGACCCCTGTCCCTCACGTCTGGCTTCTTTGCAGGGCCTTCTTCTTCCAGACAAAGGTGGGTCATTCGGCGGCTGCACGGAAGTCAGCTGCGCTGTCTGAGACTCACCGCCAGCTTCATAGCCCAATACGGAATCACCTTCTACCTTGTGGGCTGGCCAGGCCGTCGGTGGCGAGCCATCGTATCTGGCGGACTTCTTCCCCCTGGCGTATTTCTGCACGTCCACTCCGGAAGGTACGGCCAAGTCACAGGGTCTCTGTTTCCACATATCGACGCAGTTCCCCGCTTTAGAAATTTTGAGGTCGTGCTGCGGACCTGCTTGCCTTTCTCTGCTTTTCTTGCAAGAGGCCCATGCTCTCAGCTCAGGAGGAGGTGGACGATGAGACAGCTCCTGCTGCCGGTTCAGGGAGGGTGCAGAATACCTCTTGAAGCTCCTTTTCATGGGGCCAGTGTTCATCTTTTGCTTGTTATAGAGCAGCCTGTTTGCAGTGCAGGCTACTGATACAGAAGGATCAAGACACAGCGGTTCGGCCGTGGCTAAGATCAGCTGGCTCTCCAGCAAAAGCCTGTCTTCCTGGGTCCAGGTCTGGTCATCGCTGGTCATGGACTGCACGTCGCAGGCTAACGTCTGCATCGTTGGCCGCAGGAGAACATGCCTGCTCGTGTAGCCGGGAGGTTCCCGACTGCACTGCCGGTAGTCCCGTACCTGGGCTATGACACACCCAGAGTGAAAAAAGTTAACCTGAGATTTTTCCAGGAGATCCACCAGAGCAGGAGGTAATTGTTCAGCATCCAAGTATTCGAGCAACTCCCCTTCTTCGTAAGGCAGTCGAATGGCCTCCGAATAGGATCCATTTTCGCCCTCGAGCATCAGCGAATATCCCTCCTTTCCTGGGTATAGGTTGACCACTAAGCACGGCAATGACTCTCTCCTCAGGAGCTTCTCCAACAAGTTCACGTTGCTTCTTAATTCCTCCGTAGCCTCAGGCTCCTTCCCGCATTCTTCCACATACAGGTCATAAAGTTTTTCATCCAGAGATGCGCCCCCACTCGCTGAGCCTTTCCTTTTAGGAGGCCTCTGCTGGGCACTGGCAATGACATACTCCGCACGGTCCAGAGCTCGTTCTAAAGCCTGCTGCATCGTGGCACAACAGGGGCCCTAAAGAGAAGGGCAAGCGCAAGTGCAAGCGCCTTGAAGAGCCGGGTGAAGGTCCCGTCTTTCACGTGGAGGTAGAGGTAGAGTCTTGCAGACGCCGCCACTCCACAGTGCAGCCACCAGCCTAACTTCCAAATGGACGGCAAGAAACGCGCGCCGGGAAAGCACCGCACGACATACCTGCGATCTGGGCATCCAAAGCCAACAACACGTGTCGGAGCCGCCACCGCGCGGCTCTGGAGCGGCCGCGGGCTGGGCCGGAAGTGGATGTGAGCCCCCCGCCCTCCCCCCCGCTCTCCCCCCGCCCCCCAGCTCCCCCCTCCCTCCCGGCCGGAGCAGCCGACAATCCGCTCCTGCGCATGCGCGCTCCCTGCAGGCCGCAGGCGTCAGGCCTCAAGCCTCATCCTATTGTCGCCTGCGCCTCCGGGCCACGAGGCCCCGCAGCCCGCACTTCCGCTGCCGCCGCAGGGCCGACCTTTCCTTTCCCCGTAACGCGGAAAGCACGCCACCGAAGCAGAAGCAACGGCCCGACAAATAACCTACTTTCTGCCACGGTTCGAGTCCACGCCAATTCGCGCAGGAATGCGGCTGTCGGGGCAGCGGCGCAAGCTGTGCGCTTCTCTTCTTGGCCAGCGCCTCACCCAGAATTGTGCACGGTTTCTGCGTCTCCCGTCGGGAACGGCAGGGCTGCTCCCGGTGCCCGTCGCCCGTCGCCGCTGTGGCACACCCCGCCCCCAACCCCCAACCCCCAACCCCCAACCCCCAACCCCGAGTCCGCGTCCGTAGCTCCTGCCTGCCTACGTGGAGGCTCGCCGAATCTAATCTGGTGCAGGCGTCAGATGTCCTCCTTCCTTGAATCTGCCACTGATCTCCTGCCTGACGGTCGTCAGACGTGCACCTGGCATGCCTTCCTGACACTTAAGTCTTTATCTTGTTACTTCCCCGTGTGTCACAGGAAGGGCGTTTTACAAACGATGCGGTAGGCAAGTCGTATCGTCTGTGAATTGCACTTCAGGATTAAACTATTTGTTTGGAAAGGCGATTTGCATGTGATGGAGCCGGGGACTGTTGTCCCCGCTGATGGCAGCGCACTTCCGCGATCACCCTCCCTGTAAGACCACCGCCAAGGTCCTAAGGGTGGCTTTGGGGTGAGGTGTGCGGGTCGTAGATCGCGGATGGGCCCTTGTTTCCCACTAACGTTGTCGCCTTGAGGTGTGCCGGCCTTTTGGGACAGGTTTTGAAAAGAATCTCTTGACGTTTATGTGAGACGTGGCGATAATAGGGGTTCATGGAAAAGCCTCACAAAGGAAAAGAAGACAAGACAGACCGGCGAAAGTCCCGAATTTCACACAACTATGAAATCAAGGTGGATTGGGGCGCCTGGGTGGCTCGGTCAGTTAAATGTCCCACTTCAGCTCAGGTCATGATCTCACTGTTCGTGGGTTCGAGCCCCGTGCTGACGGCTCGGAGCCTGGAGCCTGCTTCGGGTTCTGTGTCTCCCTCTCTCTCTGCCCCTCCTTGGCTCGTGCTCTGTCTCTCTCTCTCTCCCCCTCAAAAATAAAGATTTTTTAAAAATTAAAAAATAAAATAAAATCAATGTGGATTTTAACCAATGGCAATTATGACAATTACATGAACAGTAGATCCATTGTATTGAAGGAGGACTAAAACCTTTTTCACTCAGAGCTCCCGAAAGATGACCCTGGTTCAGGGACAGACAAGAATACTTTTCAACTTGCATATCAACCATCTTTGGGCAAACGGATACTTGGGGAGCGCCTCAAGGGGGCTTGAAATCAAGTTTAGTCTCTTAATTCTTTTACACATCCTCCCCGTATTTCTTTTTCCCACCCCCCACCTGCCCGAAATTAGGCTAAGTACCAGACTGGACGGCCAAAGCATAGTTTTCTCTCTTTTTCTTTCTTTCTTTTCTTTCTTTTCTTTTCTTTTCTTTTCTTTCTTTCTTTCTTTCTTTCTTTCTTTCTTTCTTTCTTTTTCTTCCAATGTTTGTTTGTTTATTTTGAGAGAGAGAGACAGAGAGAGACAGAGAGAGAGAAAATCCCAAGCAGGCTCTGCTCTGACAGCACAGAGCCCAACGACATGGGACTCGATCTCACAAATTTGTGAAATCATGACCTGAGGCGAAATCAAGAGTCAGGCGAAATCAAGACCTAAACTCAGTGGGAGAAGCGGGCCATCCCTTCTCGGTGCTGCAGAGACGTGTGCTCCGTGGTATATCTGTCTGGACGGACAAGCGAAACGGTCCTCCATCCGAGTGAAGCGGACAGTTGCGTGTGTGCCACAGCGTACGCGCACACTCGCGTCACCTCTAGAGCCACCACGGCCCAAGACGGAGGTTGTGGCCCTCTCCTTACCCGTCACCAGGTGAACCCCTAGGCCTCCTGGCCACAGGTGCACTGCTCGAGGTTCTCAGCCTGGCCGCGCGTGTATCCGAGCGTGCGTCAGTTGGCCTGGCAGCGCTTAGCGCGGTTGTGGTTCAGCCATCCCCTTCACTTGCGCCCCCTAATTGCCTGGTCCGGCCACAAGATGGGGGGTTTAAAAAACAGTTGCTCTGAGTGCACACTGTCCTTGGAGCCTTCCAAGCGCGTTAATGAGAACACTGGCTGATTATAAGGACTCCGATGGCTGCCCTCCCCTGCAGCCGCCTGACCTAGATGCACACGCTGAGAAAACTCATGGCCAGCCTAAGATATGCTCGTGGATGAAGAGAGTTCAGTTAATTGCAAGGTAATTGAGCTAATTTACAATTAGCAAACTGGTCTGTGCCATACCCATCGAGGGCTAGCTCTGGATTTTGCCACCTCTCCCCTGCTGCAGCTAGTTAGAGGCACCGGCCAGAGAACAGGGACCTCAGGGAGCACGTGAAGGTGAGGACACGTTGTGTGTTGGGTGACAGATGGGGCTCAGCTCCGAAAACAGCATGGGCACGTGGGAACTTGTGGCCAAGGAGCAGGGTGCAGGTCAGTGGGTGGAAAAGGACTAAGAGGAAGCATCTCGGGTATGGGGGATGCTGGCTAAACAGACCCAACAGGATTCTGTGCCAAAGACAGGCCAGGGTGATCAGGCATCTCCTGGGGGATGGTGGAGGATGAGAAACGTGATCAGGAATGAAGGGGGGGGGTTCTGGTTAAACGGACTTCGCAGGGTTCTTGCCAACACTGGATTCTACAGGGAAGTGCACAGATGGGCCTGGGAGAAGGTTCAGGGGCCTGACGAAAGTTTGGTCAAGAAAAGAATCTCTGTCACCATCAACTTTTAATTATGGAAAGCTTCCTTATAGTAACCAAGTGTTAGATATGCTAGAGGAAGAAGAGAATTGAATTAATTGCAAGACAATTACCCTAATTGCAATAGTAAACCAGTTCATTCCATGCTGAGGTCAACCATGAATGTTTTTTATTAAGTATCATATACAGAGAGTAAAATTTTCCTTTTTCAGTGTACAGTTCTGGGAGTTTTGAAAAATGTTTTCAATTGTGCAACGCCACTGCAACCAAGATATAGAACTTTTCCATCATGCAAAAAAATAAATTACCTCATGCATATTTGGTGTCAATTCCTCCAGGACCCAGAGGCCATACACTCTGTCTTAATTACTGTAGCTTTATAATGAGTTTTGATTCAAGTAGTGAGAAAGCTCCCACTTGGTTCCTTTGCAAAGTAATTTTGGCCACCCTAGTCATTTTGTCTTTCCGTATACATTTTAGAATCCTCTTGTGAATTTCTACAAGTTGGGGGCCTAACCCCCCTAGTTCCCCTAATTATCTGTGCCCTTAAGCAAGTCACTTAACTCTTTTGTGCCCCTATTTTTTCATTTATAAGTCAGAATGATGATGATGATGATACTTTGAGGTTTAAGTGGCATAGTCTATGTAAACATTGCCTGGCACATAGTGAGCGCTCAGTAAAGGTTTGTCACTTTTTCCTCACAACCCTCTTATGATTGCCTCAGCACCCTCCTTTTATTCCTTGGGGACAGTGGGGAACTAATGAACAGTTTGAAGAGAAATAGTAACTATTTAGCCTGTTAACTGGAGCTGTGGTGAAGGCAATGGCTAGAACGGGGTGAGATTGGTGACAGAAACAGGTGAGGAAGCGACTGCAATACCATAGTGGCAGCTGATGGTTGGTGTTAGTGAAGATGTCAAAGAAATGCTTGAGTTGAAAAAGCCTTGATAAGTAATTGTTCATAGGAGTTGAGAATAAGAGTTGAATTTGGCTTGGATTGCGAACTTTAAGAGATTGAGTGGCTTCTGGTGACTTCTATGGTATCATATATAATTCACAATCGTTGTATTTTTGCCAGAATTGTAGGAAGTTGGGGAATGGTGACATTCTTTAAACTTTAAACTGCCATAAGAGCAGGGACTGCTATTTTTGCTCACTACAGCTTACCCAGGGCATAGCACAATGCCTTGTGTCTAACTAGGTAGTTGTAGTGGTCAGAGTAATGGGCCCCAAAGACGTCCACATGCTAATCTTTGGAACCAATAAATGTGTTACCTTCCAGGGCGAGGGGGACTTTGCAGGTATGATTAAGCTATGGAGCTTGAGATGGGGAGATTACCCTTGTTCTTCTGGGGGGGGATCCGATATAATCACAAGGGTCCTCATAAGGGAAGGAGGGAATCAAGAGAGTAAGAGAGCGAGGGAGGCACCAGAAGATGCCTTGCTGCTGGCCTTGAAGATGGAGGAAAGGGCCACGACCCAAGGAACACAGGTGACCTCTAGAAGCTGTAAACAGCAAGGAAATGGATTTACCCTAAAGTCTCCAAAAAGCAATGCAGCCTTGGGGTGGCTCATTTGGTTAGGCATCCGACTTCAGCTCAGTCATGATCTGGCGGTTGGTCTGTGAGTTCATGCCCCGTGTCAGGCTCTGTACTGACAGCTCAGAGCCTGGAGCCTGCTAGGGATTCTGTGTCTCCCTTTCTCTCGGCCCCTCCCCCACTCATGCTCTGTCTCTCAAAAATGAATAAATGTTACAATTTTTTTAAAAATAGAAATGAAAAATAAAAAAAGCAACGCAGCCTTGGCGACACCTTAATGTTTGCATAGTGAGTTCAGTTTCCGACTGCTGACTTCCAGAACTCTAAGATTATAACTTTGTGTTGTTTTAAGCCAGTATGTTTGTGGTAATATGTGCTAGCAGTGCTAGAAAATGAATATCTGCTGTATGTGATGGATGGTGCTGAGAATTAGTGAAGACCTGTATTGCACTGCCCCAGCTCATGGAATCTAAGTTTGCAGAACTCCGTACCTCTCTAACAAAATCTGCTTGTCTGGTATCTGAAATGGCGAGGAAAAAAAGATGCACACAAAAGGTGTGTGCAGCCTTTCCCAGAACATCTAATGGCATCCTTCTTTAATTCCATAAAACGTTTTGTTTCCGAAATCTCAGATCTCAGAAACAAATAAGTAAGAGGTTTAGGGTCTCCGGGAATGCAAAACAAACCTAACAAAACAATATGGTGGTAAGAACTCAGGCTCTGAAACCAGACAGGCCTGTTCCATTTTCCTGGGTTTGCTCCAGTTATGTGAGCTTTGATGAGTTTTAAACCCTTTCTGAGTCTCTATTTCTTCAACTGTAAAATTGAGACTACATTAGACTTTGAGAGATTAAGGCATGCAAACACTCTTTATACAGTGAGTGCTCAATAAATGTTAGCCATTTTCATTCTCTGAGGTTAAGTGGAACTGAGGAGCTGGTAATGTCAGTTTTCGGTAAAAATTTAATTGGCACAAACTCTGTTTTCCATCGTGGGATTATCCGTGTCTCTGGTTACACCCAGGGCAGGGAGATGGAGTTGTTCAGGGTCAGCTGTGGATTGAGGGCAGAGAGGAATTGGCAGTGTATGTGCTGGGAAAGTGAGCAGGCCAAATGGCCTACGGAAATGGAATATTCCCCCACAGACCGTAAGGGAAAATGGGAAGCTAGTGGCCTCCACTTCCTCCATCCGATCATCAGTGGCCTGGAAGAAGCACACTCTGAAAATATCATGAGCAAAATTGGTTGGGTTTGGTTTTAAAAGACAAGCCTTATCTTTCCTCTGAAATGAAAATGTGCTGCTAGAAGCCTTTGGGCTTCCTAACATTTGTGTGAAAAATGGCAGATATTGAAGCAAGGACTTTGGGAATGACAGCTTCTGCTTTTTTTCCTATCTCTTTTTCTTCCCAAGGTGAAGCACTTATTCAGGTGAGGCTTACAGTTCATTAGAACCTCAAATAGCAGACCCTCAAAACACTAGAAAGAGGAAAATTACAAGAAAATGAACAGGTCCAAAATGTATTCATATCCAGGGGACTTATAATGAAAACAGCATTTAGGATCAAGATCCAGAAGCAAAGCAAGATCAGTGTCATCACTCAAAGACTTAGTTATATCTACTGTACCATAACTGCTGAGGTCAAAAAGCACACTCATGCTACTCCTTAGAAAGATTTGTAAGGACAAGGGCTAAAACCAAAATTTTTTTCATTATCCACAACACTCTAATAGCTACACCAGACCATAGATTGCATGGTTTTACAAGAATTACCAAATGTAGCTCAGAAAATAAGAAGTATACTTTGTGCTCAGAAGAGTAGAATTATATTTATATGTATGTACGTATATAATTTTATAGCTCAAATTCTAAATTTTTATATGTAAATGTCATTTACTATGTATAAGATATATAAATATGTATGATAAATATAAAGATATAAAGGAAAACGGTAGGCCTCAGTATACATATAATTTTAGTGTTTATATAATATATTCCTTTATTAAAATTACATGTATTTTCAAACTCACTATCTTACCTTACCTAAAGAAGTTCTTATAGATTAAGTACCTCTTATTTAGTCATCCTACATTTTGAAAGAGTAAAACACTTAAAATATTTTTGAAAGAAAAAAATTGTGTCATCAGATCCATTTTAATAAGGCTGACTAATGTTACTAAGTATATAGCACTGTCTAATACCAAATTACAGTCAAAATGCATTACTAAGAAAAGATGATAACCCCGACTATAATTTTAGTTTTGTCAGCTATAAAAGCTAGATATGATTCCTGGCCTACATTTTTCTGGAAATATCGTTCATTATCTGTTCATCTGTCTCAGAGAGTCAATGCCTTGTGCCACCACCATTTTGATAACAATCTGGTCCTAGCAAGGCCGAGGTATAAAGGTGGCATCTCTTAGAAAAACTTCTCACATCCGGTGTGATACTTAAACTCTATGTGTAATCCAAACACTAGCTTCTCCCTGCTCTCCTTAAAAGGGCCTTTTTTCTTTTATTTTTAAAGAAAAGGGGATTTGTCATCCGTCTACTCCAGAGTCATCCACTTGGCACCTCCTTTTCTGCTTTGTGAGTTCCTGCTCTAGGCCACCCCCTGCGGCCATGTCTTCCTCCATGTGACAATGCTGTCATGGAGCAGGGAAAGGTGATACAGGGTGGGCCACACTCCCTGTAGAGACCTGCCCTCGATTCACCCACAAAGGCAGGTGAGAATGTGTTTTAAGACTTTACTGACCAGCTGGGGCTAACCTAATGGCATTATAAGGTAGAAAATACTTTTTAACTAGATGCTAAATATGACTCCTCTCCTAGTCCAAAGGGCATTAAACACTTCATGGAGGAGGGTGGGGTCCTTTTGAGGGCACATCCCAGTTCTCAGCCCTACTCCCCGGCCCACTCTCTTCTGTCCCTTCCAGAGAGAACGTGAGACCCACTTCTTCAAATATGGGCAGTATACAGCTTTCCTTCCACAGTGGGAGAACTCTACCGCCCGCTCTCAGGGTTGGCGCTATGCTAGGGCAAATCACCTTCTGAGGTGGGTGCTCTTTGAGCCCTACCCAAGTCCCCTGGGATCCTGTCTACAGTTTCTCCACCCTCTTCCCTTGGCTTCCGTGTGCTTTTGCTTCTAATGGCCTGTACCAGAGACTCTTTTCGGAAGACAACTCTCAGGTTATTGGAACAGCTTTGAAGAGCTAGAAAGAACCAGGGATAGACAAGGACAGGTGTGTGAAAACCTAGCTCCCTGGCCTTACATTGGGACAAACTCTGAGGCATAACTCACACTTCAGAGTTCCCCCTCAGGGCTAGGCGGAGGCTGAGTCTGGCTGAGGTCACATCTTCGGCTTCCTCCTCTTCCCTGTCCTGCATCTGTCACCCCTTTACGGTATCACTGGAAGCACTTAGTTCAAAAAACCACTTGCAGATGAATCCTCATTTCAGGGCCTTCTACCAGGGAACAGACCTAACGTACCTCTCCACCCATTTTCAGGTATAGTCAAAGGCTCTATAATTCTCTAGCAGTACATTCCCAAAGCCCAGCAGACCAGCCCAGGGGCCCTGGTGTGATATGTCAAATCCTTTTGAGTTCTCTTTCCATCAGAGTGAGGTGAAACTGCGCCCCTTTACGACTCCAGTCCCCAGTGGGTAAATTCTGGGTAAACATTTGTCCCTAGGACAAAAGATACTTCTTAGCAATAGTAGATTTAAATTGTATTATAGAGAACAAACTTTCCCAAAGCCAATGCAACTTGCAAAGAGGTGCTCTACTCAGAATTAGATTATTTAATTAGGCAGAGCTGGTTCGACTCCCCTCCTCTCCCTCCTGCCCAGATACCGGTGGTACATAGGAAATATACAGAGAAAATAAGCCCACTGCATGCCCTACTGGAACAAGCCATCTACCCTGAGGGCCATTTTTATTTTTTATTTTTTTTAACTTAAAAAAATTCTTTTAATGTTTATTTATTTTTGAGAGAGAGAGACAGTACGAGCAGGAGGGGGGTGGAGAGAGGGGGAAACACAGAATCCGAAGCAGGCTCCAGGCTCTGAGCTGTCAACACTGAGCCCAATGCAGGCTCCAATGAGATCATGACCTGAGGCGAAGTCAGATGCTTCGCCGACTAAGCCACCCAGGTGCTCCTGAGGGCCATTTTTAGTAGTGCAGACACTCAGTGGGGGCTCTGAGCTGAATAATTCTCTTTTGTCTGGTCCAGTGGCTCTCAAAATGTGGTGCCAGGACCAGCGGCATCTGGGAACTGGTTAGAAACGCAAATGCTCTGGACCCTACCCCGGACCTATTGAATAGGAAGCTCTGGGGATGGAGATGGGCCCAGTGATTTGTGTTTTAACAGGCTCTCCAGGGATTCTGATGCACGCTTTAAGTTGAGAACCACTGCTTTGGTCAAATCAGGCATCTTCTCTCTTTAATCTCTGTAAATATTTTTTCAAATTCTCAGGAGAGATAGTGTGACTATTACCAAGAGGTTTCAATCCTTGACATAACCATCCCTGTCAAAGAGACAGGGGGAGTAAATCCAGGGGAACTCTGTGAATTAGGAAGCTGCCACGGCATGTGACTGTTGCGTCCACCATTATTCACTGGTCTGGGAGTCACAGACACAGTCATCTATGAGATACTGTAATACGATCAATGAGGTCTCCATGACAGTGATTTCAAAAAATAGAAATGCAGCAAGTTTCTCTGCTTTAGATTGTTTGGTAGAGCCTAATATTGAGATGAGTACTCCTCTAGTGTGTGTGTGTGTTTTTAACTTTATAAATGTTCATTTATTTTCAAGAGAGAGAGACAGAGACAGAGAGAGAGACAGAGTGCAAGCGGGGGACAAACAGAGAGGGAGACACAGTATCTGAAGCAGGCTCCAGGCTCTGAGCTGTCAGCACAGGGCTCGATGCTGGGCTTGAGCTCCTGGACCATGAGATCATGACCTGAGCCAAAGTTGGATGCTTAACTGACTGAACCACCCAGGTGCCCCATAACTGGAAGTTTGGCCATCTTCCTCCAGTTCCCCATACAATACAATACAATATGATATTCCATTGTATGTATATACATAGCTTCTTTATCCATTCATTCATTGATGGACAAGAAAGGTTTTTCACTGAAATCTTAAATTGATTCTCCCTCACAAAGGAGATGTGTGTGGTAGCTTTTTCTGGTCTCAGAAAAAAATTTTTAATCATTAAAATCTCTTGTTTTACTGAAAGGCATTTATACTATTTCCTGGGCTCTCTAACCCTTCGTGAAGTTCCAGCTGATGGGAATGTTGTGAGGGGAGGTATGTGAAGACTGAAAAGTGAGAGTGTAGAGGGGTCGGGGGAGCAGAAGAAACATGAAGAAAAGGGGAGCTTGTGCCAGGGGCAGGGCATTCTGTACCTTTGCCGAGCAAATACCTTGGGGATGGGAAGACAGATAATCCTATATGCCTGCTTAGAAGGGGTGTTTTAAGTTAAGAACCATTTATTTTAAGAGGCAGAAATGTAAAACTATCATTTCAATCACCTCCTAGGAGTGGAAGCATACAGCTAATTTATAAGTAGAAAAAATAAGACACATTGAAGGAAACCATAATATGGAAACCACGCCAAAATATGCCACCTTGATGTAAGAATTGTTCTGAGCTGAAAGCAGGTAAGAAACTACAAAAGAAGAAATAGTTGTCTGTCCTCCCCACATCCACCTCAAATTAGGGCATAAGTTTCCCTTTGTGGGGGTGTTTCCCCTCCCTCTCCCATTCTAGAGGAGAACAGCCATTACCACTGGAGACAGATAGTCAGCTCTGAGGTGTACCAGTGGAACAGCCCTTACTAACTAACCCTTATCTTTCACTTGTTGCCCCTATATAGTTACCATCCCACAACTTACTGCTCCCAGAAGCCCAAACTTCTTTTCTTTTGTCTTGTCCCTTTTCCACAAACTCATTTTGTTTTTGTTAAAATGGTATACAAGTTCCTGGGTCTAACTGCCTCCTTGGGATCTTCATTTCTTTTTCGGTGAGGCACCCATATCATGTATGCAATAAACCTTTCCTCCCGTTAATCTGCCTTTTGCCAGTATAATTAGCAGGCCACAGACAGAGGGTCTGAGAAAGTAGAGGAAAGGTGTCTCCTTCCCTACAATATTGTTTTGGGTACTAGAGAAGTGGTTTTTCTTCAGGTGTGGGAAAGAACACACTCAAGTTGTTGTTGTTTTAATAAGTTTTGGGGTTTATCTTCCTTTTCTATTTTGTGTGGGTTCATTCTGGGGGGTTTCCTTGATTTTTCCAGTTATTGACGCCTACATGATTCAGACCGTCCCAGGCTTCCCTGCATACAGCCTTTGGGGGGAACAACGATAAAGGAAGTATGAAGACTTTGAGACATAGCTCTAGGTTGAGTTCACTGTTGGACAAGACAGGAAGAACCTGACTGACTCCAGCAGGCTTATGTCCTATGTGACAGAGTCCCCAAACTGTGAAGGAATACTTCAAAGACAACGGAAGCCGTGAGGATTTACTCAAATTAGAAACCACACAAGGAAGAACAGCTCACATGGTGACCCTCTCGGACAAAAAGCACGGGTGGTACTTATGGAAGCAAAGCCGGCAAGTTTCCTGAGGGTGGACTGGTTGAATAATACCTAGCTTTTCAGTTCAAGATTGCTTCATTGGAATGAAGCTGCTCAAGGGCCCTTTACTGAATCCCAAGTCTGGTTGTAGTTCTTAGGAACTGTGTTTACCCTAAGATCTTTTACATACAAATAAGCTCTATGCCCAATGTGGGGCTTGAACTCAAGACATCTAGATCCAGAGACTTATGTTCTACTGACTCAGCCAGACAGGCAGCCAGGATGGCAGAGATTCTTTTCTTGACCAAACTTTCGTCAGGCCCCTGAACCTTCTCCCAGGCCCATCTGTGCACTTCCCTGTAGAATCCAGTGTTGGCAAGAACCCTGCTAAGTCCGTTTAACCAGAACCGCCCCCCTTCATTCCTGATCACGTTTCTCATCCTCCACCATCCCCCAGGAGATGCCTGATCACCCTGGCCTGTCTTTGGCACAGAATCCTGTTGGGTCTGTTTAGCCAGCATCCCCCATACCCGAGATGCTTCCCCTTAGTCCTTTCCCACCCACTGACCTGCACCCTGCTCCTTGGCCACAAGTTCCCACGTGCCCATGCTGTTTTCGGAGCTGAGCCCCATCTGTCACCCCCCCACCCCCCCTCACCCCGGGAAATCCCATTGCAGGGGTCCCTAGACCTGTCGTGATGCTTCTGAATAAGGGCTGCCTTTCCATCTTTGTAACAGGCTGTGGGAGGGGCCTTGAGTCACATGATCTCCCAGAGCTACAGCATCCCCAAGGGATTTGCTGTCATGTGACTCGGGGCCTGATCACGGGAAAGACAAATCAAGTCTCAGGGCAAGCGATGGAGGGTTAACCAGAGGTGAGGCCAACACACAACGTGTCCTCACCTTCACGTGCTCCCTGAGGTCCCTGTTCTCTGGCCGGTGCCTCTAACTAGCTGCAGCAGGGGAGAGGTGGCAAAATCCAGAGCTAGCCCTCGATGGGTATGGCACAGACCAGTTTGCTAATTGTAAATTAGCTCAATTACCTTGCAATTAACTGAACTCTCTTCATCCACGAGCATATCTTAGGCTGGCCATGAGTTTTCTCAGCGTGTGCATCTAGGTCAGGCGGCTGCAGGGGAGGGCAGCCATCGGAGTCCTTATAATCAGCCAGTGTTCTCATTAACGCGCTTGGAAGGCTCCAAGGACAGTGTGCACTCAGAGCAACTGTTTTTTAAACCCCC
The DNA here is from genome assembly GCF_016509475.1 of Prionailurus bengalensis. Lineage (NCBI taxonomy): Eukaryota > Metazoa > Chordata > Mammalia > Carnivora > Felidae > Prionailurus > Prionailurus bengalensis. The sequence goes on along the minus strand of NC_057361.1, from coordinate 20,567,397 downwards.
CATCTTGTGGCCGGACCAGGCAATTAGGGGGCGCAAGTGAAGGGGATGGCTGAACCACAACCGCGCTAAGCGCTGCCAGGCCAACTGACGCACGCTCGGATACACGCGCGGCCAGGCTGAGAACCTCGAGCAGTGCACCTGTGGCCAGGAGGCCTAGGGGTTCACCTGGTGACGGGTAAGGAGAGGGCCACAACCTCCGTCTTGGGCCGTGGTGGCTCTAGAGGTGACGCGAGTGTGCGCGTACGCTGCGGCACACACGCAACTGTCCGCTTCACTCGGATGGAGGACCGTTTCGCTTGTCCGTCCAGACAGATATACCACGGAGCACACGTCTCTGCAGCACCGAGAAGGGATGGCCCGCTTCTCCCACTGAGTTTAGGTCTTGATTTCGCCTGACTCTTGATTTCGCCTCAGGTCATGATTTCACAAATTTGTGAGATCGAGTCCCATGTCGTTGGGCTCTGTGCTGTCAGAGCAGAGCCTGCTTGGGATTTTCTCTCTCTCTGTCTCTCTCTGTCTCTCTCTCTCAAAATAAACAAACAAACATTGGAAGAAAAAGAAAGAAAGAAAGAAAGAAAGAAAGAAAGAAAGAAAGAAAGAAAAGAAAAGAAAAGAAAAGAAAAGAAAGAAAAGAAAGAAAGAAAAAGAGAGAAAACTATGCTTTGGCCGTCCAGTCTGGTACTTAGCCTAATTTCGGGCAGGTGGGGGGTGGGAAAAAGAAATACGGGGAGGATGTGTAAAAGAATTAAGAGACTAAACTTGATTTCAAGCCCCCTTGAGGCGCTCCCCAAGTATCCGTTTGCCCAAAGATGGTTGATATGCAAGTTGAAAAGTATTCTTGTCTGTCCCTGAACCAGGGTCATCTTTCGGGAGCTCTGAGTGAAAAAGGTTTTAGTCCTCCTTCAATACAATGGATCTACTGTTCATGTAATTGTCATAATTGCCATTGGTTAAAATCCACATTGATTTTATTTTATTTTTTAATTTTTAAAAAATCTTTATTTTTGAGGGGGAGAGAGAGAGAGACAGAGCACGAGCCAAGGAGGGGCAGAGAGAGAGGGAGACACAGAACCCGAAGCAGGCTCCAGGCTCCGAGCCGTCAGCACGGGGCTCGAACCCACGAACAGTGAGATCATGACCTGAGCTGAAGTGGGACATTTAACTGACCGAGCCACCCAGGCGCCCCAATCCACCTTGATTTCATAGTTGTGTGAAATTCGGGACTTTCGCCGGTCTGTCTTGTCTTCTTTTCCTTTGTGAGGCTTTTCCATGAACCCCTATTATCGCCACGTCTCACATAAACGTCAAGAGATTCTTTTCAAAACCTGTCCCAAAAGGCCGGCACACCTCAAGGCGACAACGTTAGTGGGAAACAAGGGCCCATCCGCGATCTACGACCCGCACACCTCACCCCAAAGCCACCCTTAGGACCTTGGCGGTGGTCTTACAGGGAGGGTGATCGCGGAAGTGCGCTGCCATCAGCGGGGACAACAGTCCCCGGCTCCATCACATGCAAATCGCCTTTCCAAACAAATAGTTTAATCCTGAAGTGCAATTCACAGACGATACGACTTGCCTACCGCATCGTTTGTAAAACGCCCTTCCTGTGACACACGGGGAAGTAACAAGATAAAGACTTAAGTGTCAGGAAGGCATGCCAGGTGCACGTCTGACGACCGTCAGGCAGGAGATCAGTGGCAGATTCAAGGAAGGAGGACATCTGACGCCTGCACCAGATTAGATTCGGCGAGCCTCCACGTAGGCAGGCAGGAGCTACGGACGCGGACTCGGGGTTGGGGGTTGGGGGTTGGGGGTTGGGGGTTGGGGGCGGGGTGTGCCACAGCGGCGACGGGCGACGGGCACCGGGAGCAGCCCTGCCGTTCCCGACGGGAGACGCAGAAACCGTGCACAATTCTGGGTGAGGCGCTGGCCAAGAAGAGAAGCGCACAGCTTGCGCCGCTGCCCCGACAGCCGCATTCCTGCGCGAATTGGCGTGGACTCGAACCGTGGCAGAAAGTAGGTTATTTGTCGGGCCGTTGCTTCTGCTTCGGTGGCGTGCTTTCCGCGTTACGGGGAAAGGAAAGGTCGGCCCTGCGGCGGCAGCGGAAGTGCGGGCTGCGGGGCCTCGTGGCCCGGAGGCGCAGGCGACAATAGGATGAGGCTTGAGGCCTGACGCCTGCGGCCTGCAGGGAGCGCGCATGCGCAGGAGCGGATTGTCGGCTGCTCCGGCCGGGAGGGAGGGGGGAGCTGGGGGGCGGGGGGAGAGCGGGGGGGAGGGCGGGGGGCTCACATCCACTTCCGGCCCAGCCCGCGGCCGCTCCAGAGCCGCGCGGTGGCGGCTCCGACACGTGTTGTTGGCTTTGGATGCCCAGATCGCAGGTATGTCGTGCGGTGCTTTCCCGGCGCGCGTTTCTTGCCGTCCATTTGGAAGTTAGGCTGGTGGCTGCACTGTGGAGTGGCGGCGTCTGCAAGACTCTACCTCTACCTCCACGTGAAAGACGGGACCTTCACCCGGCTCTTCAAGGCGCTTGCACTTGCGCTTGCCCTTCTCTTTAGGGCCCCTGTTGTGCCACGATGCAGCAGGCTTTAGAACGAGCTCTGGACCGTGCGGAGTATGTCATTGCCAGTGCCCAGCAGAGGCCTCCTAAAAGGAAAGGCTCAGCGAGTGGGGGCGCATCTCTGGATGAAAAACTTTATGACCTGTATGTGGAAGAATGCGGGAAGGAGCCTGAGGCTACGGAGGAATTAAGAAGCAACGTGAACTTGTTGGAGAAGCTCCTGAGGAGAGAGTCATTGCCGTGCTTAGTGGTCAACCTATACCCAGGAAAGGAGGGATATTCGCTGATGCTCGAGGGCGAAAATGGATCCTATTGGGAGGCCATTCGACTGCCTTACGAAGAAGGGGAGTTGCTCGAATACTTGGATGCTGAACAATTACCTCCTGCTCTGGTGGATCTCCTGGAAAAATCTCAGGTTAACTTTTTTCACTCTGGGTGTGTCATAGCCCAGGTACGGGACTACCGGCAGTGCAGTCGGGAACCTCCCGGCTACACGAGCAGGCATGTTCTCCTGCGGCCAACGATGCAGACGTTAGCCTGCGACGTGCAGTCCATGACCAGCGATGACCAGACCTGGACCCAGGAAGACAGGCTTTTGCTGGAGAGCCAGCTGATCTTAGCCACGGCCGAACCGCTGTGTCTTGATCCTTCTGTATCAGTAGCCTGCACTGCAAACAGGCTGCTCTATAACAAGCAAAAGATGAACACTGGCCCCATGAAAAGGAGCTTCAAGAGGTATTCTGCACCCTCCCTGAACCGGCAGCAGGAGCTGTCTCATCGTCCACCTCCTCCTGAGCTGAGAGCATGGGCCTCTTGCAAGAAAAGCAGAGAAAGGCAAGCAGGTCCGCAGCACGACCTCAAAATTTCTAAAGCGGGGAACTGCGTCGATATGTGGAAACAGAGACCCTGTGACTTGGCCGTACCTTCCGGAGTGGACGTGCAGAAATACGCCAGGGGGAAGAAGTCCGCCAGATACGATGGCTCGCCACCGACGGCCTGGCCAGCCCACAAGGTAGAAGGTGATTCCGTATTGGGCTATGAAGCTGGCGGTGAGTCTCAGACAGCGCAGCTGACTTCCGTGCAGCCGCCGAATGACCCACCTTTGTCTGGAAGAAGAAGGCCCTGCAAAGAAGCCAGACGTGAGGGACAGGGGTCTCCTCCGCACTCCTCCACAGACGACCATCCAGACAGTGTCCGGCCTGGCTCAAAGATGGATGCTGGGACGGAAGCCATTCGGTCAGCTGTCTTGGTCCACCGCAAGGCCAAGTGTCCCGCCACCGCGTCACACGGCTCCAGTGGCCCAGCCAGCCTCAGCCAGCCGCCTCCCGGGAAGGAAACAGCACAGCCTGAGACGGTGTCGGTTTGGTCTTCAGTCCTGGGAAAGGGAGTCAGCCATCCACCTCTACGCTTCAGACTTTCCTGGAGCTCAGGAGGGACTCGGTCAGGCAACAGTTTCACCCCAGTGGAGGCAAGCGGCTTCTTTAAATCTCCGGCTCCTGCTCCTGCTCCCGCTCCTGCTCCTCAGCCCCCGAGTCTTTCCCAGAATTCGTCTGTGGACGTGAATCGAGTGAGCATGTTTCCCGCAGCCGCCCTGTCCAGCAGCAGCTCGCCACAAGGAACCCTGGCCCCCCCAGTCACGGCCAACTCCCAGCAGTCCTCTGCGGGAGCGACTCGTGGTAGCACGCTTCCTGCGGCCACACTGTCCACCGCCGGCTCATCACAGACAACCCTGGCCCCCCCGGTCACGGCCAACTCCCAGCAATCCCCTGTGAGAGTGATTCGGGTTAGCCCGCTTCCTGCGGCCACACCGTCCACCGCCAGCTCATCACAGACAACCCTGGCCCCCCCGGTCACGGCCAGCTCCCAGAAGCCCTCTGTGAAACAGGTGACTCAAGGTAGCATGCTTCCCACGGCCACCCTCTCCACTACCGGCTCATCACAGACAACCCTGGCCGCCCCGGTCACGGCCAACTCCCAGCAGTCCTCTGCGGGAGCGACTCGAGGTAGCCTGCTTCCTGCAGCCACACTGTCCACCGCCGGCTCATCACAGACAACCCTGGCCCCCCCGGTCACGGCCAACTCCCAGCAATCCCCTGTGAGAGTGATTCGAGTTAGCCTGCTTCCTGCAGCCACACTGTCCACCGCCGGCTCATCACAGACAACCCTGGCCCCCCCGGTCACGGCCAACTCCCAGCAGTCCTCTGCGGGAGCCACTCGAGTTAGCCCGCTTCCTGCAGCCACACCGTCCACCGCCGGCTCATCACAGACAACCCTGGCCCCCCCAGTCAGGGCCGGCTCCCAGAAGCCCTCTGCGAAACAGGTGACTCAAGTTAGCATGCTTCCCGCGGCCACCCTACCCACTACCGGCTCATCACAAAGAAGCCTGGCCACCCAGGTCACGGCCCGGTCCCCTGGCCCCAACATCATCCAGCTGGCGGGCCCGGTCTGTGGAGCCCAGGCTTTGGCGAGGGGTTCCAGCCCCGGGCAGGGCTCTACCGCTGGGGCCACAGATCCTGCGGGAATCCAGCCCGGCAGCCTGCCCTCGGGAGCTCGGCCACCAAATGCAGTGCGCACTGCAGCACAGGCTGCGTCTCCAGTCCGCGTTCAGTTTTTTTTAAAAAATGCTTCAGGCCTCAAGCCGGTGACTCTGCTGGAGCTTCCGCAAGGTTCGCCCCCTTTGAACGCCCAGCAGCAGCCAGAGCAGCGGCTCTATCAGTTGATTCCACAAGCACAACTTCAGCAAGCCTCCGCTTCTGGTCCTTGGCAGCCAGTGCCACGGGGTCCCGGTGCCCGAGGCCCAGCCCCTCCAGAGACGGCCTCACCTGCTCAGCAGGCCGTTGTCCTGAACCTCCTGGGACAGGGACGGGGCCGGGGCCGGGGCCGGGGCCGGGGCCGGGGACAGGGACAGGGACAGGGGAGTTTGCTGCAGCCCCAGGCAGCTGTGTTGTCTCTGCTTGGCTGTGCTGCAGAGAACCAGGGAAGAGCCCGGCCGAGCGGCCCTCGGCACACGCTGCAGCTGTCCCCTGCCTCGCAGCCGTGGCCACAGCAGCAGGCGCAACAGCATAGAATCTTGCAGCACCCGGTGGCCGTGACAACCGTAGCCACCCAGACGGCTCAGCCTTCTTGGGGCCAGCGGGCCGCAAGCCAGTCCGAAGGTAAAAAGAACAGAGGCCCGCCTTCCCCTCCCAGATCCTGAGTCTCGCTCATTTCCTCTCTTTTTAAAAACACCAGAGCGTCGGCCCAAGTGAACTCCGAGGTTTTCCTTCGTTTGGGGTTTTTTGGTTTTTGCTCTTTTAACGTGTCAGCATCTTACCTTTAGATGTACGAACTCTGTACAGAAGCACAACCTCGTGAGTTTTGCACAGAAACAAGGCAGTGATTTAAGAAACTGGGATCGTTTTGCTTAAAGTGATCGAAGTGCCCAGTTCAGTAGTGCTCAGTATATTCACACTGCTGCGCAGCGCGTCTCTAGAATTGCTTTCATCCTGCAGAAGCGACGCTCTTGTCCCCGTCAAGCACCAGCTCCCCATTTCCCTGTCCCCCAGCCCAGGCATGCACGGTATCATTTTCTGTGTCCGCGAGTGTGACTGCTTTAGAGCCTTCGGATAAAGTGCATTCGTGGAACAGGAGGTGTCCTTCTGTGACTGGCTTACTTCACTTAGCGTAACGTCGTCACCGTCAAGGCTCACCCCTGACGCGTTGTAGCGTGGACGGGAAGGCCATAGGTTTTTATGGGGCGCCTGGGTGGCTCAGTCGGTTAAGGGTCTGGCTTCAGCTCAGGTCATGATCTCGCGATTTGTGAGTTCGAGCCCCGCGTTGGGCTCTGTGCTGAGAGCTCGGAGCCTGGAGCCTGCTTCAGATTCTGTGTCTCCCTCTGTCTCTGCCCCTCCCCTGCTCATGCTCCCCGCCCCCCGCCCCCCGTCTCTCTGTCTCTCTCAAAAAATGAGCGAACGTTAAAAAAAAAAATTTAATGGTGTCACTGCACACAATCGGTACTGAACTGACCTATTAATGTTTATCTATTTTTGAGAGAGAGAGAATGCACGAGTTGGGGGAGAGTCCGAGAGAGAGGGAGACACAGAATCCGAAGCAGGCTCCAGGCCCTGAGCGGTCAGCACAAAGCCCGACGGCGGGGCTTGAACTCCCAAACTGTGAGGTCATGACCTGAGCCGAAGTCGGGTGCTTAACCAACTGCGCCACCCGGGCGCCCCTGAAGTGACCTGTTAAATAGGAGAAACACCTTTCAGAAGAACATCGTTTGGTGTGTGTCAGAAAGGTTCGCGTGCAGCGTATTAAATGCAATCCTTACGAATTAGTTTTGAAAGAAACTGTGAAAACTGCCAAAAGATGATGCTTGTCAGGCTCACATGGAGGATGTGGGAGCCCTCCCAACGTGCAGAGTGGCTCAGGGGCGCCCGTGTTGGGGGCGGTCCACAGGCTGAGCTCAGCCCTTCTCCTCCAGGTACAATCACTGGGCCTGAAAAGGCACTTGTGGGAGGTCTTTGCTTTCTCCCTATCAAATCATTTGCTTGTTTTAGAACTCCAGGTTATTTGCAGAAATTGAACAGCTAAACATTTGAAAATGAGTTTTGCTTGTTTGCTTTTCAAGCGTTTGCTACCTTGGTCACTTCTGAGGTGGAATCCACCCCCCCGGCCCCCCACCCATTCCTGCCTGTCCCCTCCCGGTGATCAGCACTTGTTCGGCAGCCCCTGCTCCCTCGTGTCTGTTCCTTCTGTCTTGTGTCAGTGGGGCTCAGCAGATCCCCGAAGTTCGTTCTCTTTCGCCTTTCTTTTTATCGAGGTGTAATTCACAGAAGCGACAAGGAACCATTTTAAAGTTACGGCCGCGTGGCATTGAGTGCCTTTACGTTGCTGTGCGACCACCTCTTCTATTTCCAAAACGTCTTCATCACCCCAGAGAAATCTCTGTAGCCACTAAGCACGGGGGTCCCGTCCTCCCCTCCCCCCAGCCCCGGAAACACCAATCTGCTTTCTGGTCTGTGGACTTTCCTGTTCTAGATGCTTGCCAATGATGGAGTCAAATGGTACGTGACCTTTTTTTGTCTGGCCTCGTTCACTTGGCATAGTGTTCCAGGTTCCTCTTCGGTGTGACACGGATCGGGCTTCGTCCGTTCTTTCATGGCTGAATAATATTCCCTTGTCAGCATAGACCGCATTTAGCTCCTCCGTTATCCACTGATGGACACGGAGGTTGCTTCCAGCCTTTGGGCATTGTGAACGGCGTTGCTAGGATCGTTGGCGTTTGGGAGCTTCGTCTATTTTGTTCCCTTGCCGTTTCCAAAGGGCAACCTGTCCACATAAAATTTGTTTTCTACGTGCACACGCATGTGTCCCTGCCTCTTGCCCTAAGAAAGAAGGGAAATGTGGCCTGGCAGTTCCAAAAGAGATGAGTGAAAAGGCGGGTAACCGGTGAGTGACTCCCACGTGATCGACCCGGCTGTGCTAATGTGCTACGGATCCTGGCGACGGAGGATTTTGGCCAACTTCAAGCAAACAAGTCAGATGTGCCACGTGAGGGACAGGGAGCCCATGAGAGCTTTGTGTAACCCATCGTGGACATCTTTGGGTGTGGTGGCTGCGCTTTGAAGAAGTGAACTTGCTCAGGAGAGTGTGTGCTAGGCCTTGGGAACCAGCTAGACGCCCGTGCTCAGAATCTCACCTGATTCGATGTACTTGTTTCCTTTTGCCCTCTATCTGGCCCTTTTTTTGTACTGGTGACCCTTGAACCGGGTGGGGGTTAGGGGCGCCGATTCCCCACGAAGTCAAAAATCTGTGTGTAGCTTTTGCGTAACCAAAAACTTAATCCCTAATAGCCTACTGTTGACCAAACACCTTACCGCTCACTTAAACAGTCGAGTAATATATTTTGTACGTTATATGCGTTATAGACTGTATTCTTACAATAAAGTAAGCTAGAGAAATAATGCTATTAAGAAAATTATAAGGATGAGTAAGTACATTTACAGCCCAGTACTTATCTATGGAAAAAATATGCATATAATGGACCTGCACAGTTCAAATCTATGTTGTTCAAGGTTCAGCTGTACTACACGGAGACATAGCTGAGCTTGTGGTTGAGTAATGGGGCAGTCTCCTCCTAGGCAAGCAAATAAATTCAGCTTTGTATCAGATTACCGTTGGTGGTCTATGTTATTTGTTTCTAATCATCCCCTCCAAGGTTGGTAGTTCGATGCCACTGCAATTTGATGCAAGGGTAAGCACTTCTCAAGTAAAATCCCAGGGTATGTATTTATTCACAGAACTGTGTAAGGAGGACTTCCCGTGTGCCTCGTACCGTCTTAGGGCCCCAGCTGGGATGGGGAGAACAGAGACAGCAAGGAAAAGGAAAACACCTCTACAGAATCTAGGTCCTATTCACTCTCAGATCATTTTGTCCTTTAGCAATATAAGCTATGTTCCCAATATGATACAGTCTCAATAGAATAATGAATGTTAAACATACAAAGATAAGTACACAATAAGAGATTGGGAAAGAGAAGGCTCAAGATTTTAGTGGCTTCACACCCTGTCACAAGTCAGAGGGCAGAACACAGACCATGAGATGATGGAGATACGATTAGATGGAAAAGTACTGCTCAGCCCCTGAAGTCCAGGCACGTGGACTTCTGCACTGAGAATTGTACACTTCTATAAGTGGCAAGTTAAAAATCTGTCCTCCCATTCTCGATTTCTATTTTGAGAAAATCTTGGGGAAAATACCCAATTCTAAGAAGCTTCTGTTTTCTTACAAGTGCCACACACACGTTAGGTTCCTTACTGGACAGGTTGTCTCCAGGGTCCTGTTCCCACTTCTCCCCACCTTCCAGCCGATACCAGTCTTGTCTTTGGTTTTGTGTGTTGCCACCTACGGTAGCACCGTGGCCACCTGTTCATTAGAGAAAGCTGAGTTTCTTCTTACCGGAAAGGATGAGGACAACCTTGATAGAGTCTTAGCAGTGTTCCAGGTAAATATTTTTTCCAGGAAATCATCTTTCACCTCCAGAACTTCAGTACTTCAGCTTCAGGGAAAATGTACTTAGCTGCTTTAAGTGCATCTTGAAAAGCACCTAGGCTATAAAATACAGGATTTCTCCCCCTCTCTCCTCACTACATGCTAGGCTACGCACTGTTCTGTTGTACATTTTAACTCACTCAGCCCTTGAGAGGACCATGTAAGGAAGGTGCAAATATGGATGAGGAAATAAGGCATTGGTAGCTAAAGTTCTTCACCCACCTGTGAACCGTCAAAGCCCAGATTTGGACCCAAGCCTCTTGGGGTAAGAGACCATGTCCTCTCCCAAACTGCCGTCTCCACTGCCTCGCTGAGAGCAAGACATAGACCCATCCACAGTGGGCTCACCATATGGCTGGAGAGACCCCAAGGCATATGGATGAAATGACAGATTACAGCCTGTCACTTAACTATATGCTGGTGTTCGAGGGGAGCTAATAACTGACATTTCTACCATAGTTTGGAACCATCTGAAAGAGAGTGCGATTCAGGAGTCAGCCAGACACCAATATATTCTCTTTGTAAGTGACACTCATATATTAGAAGATGTCATTGAGATCTGGGCCAAGCAAGTGTCATACTACTGCGCCATGGGAGTAGGGACATCCTGGGAGAAGTGAGTGGGCAGAGCAAGGCTGAGGTTAAATTGTACATAGTGGCCAGATTACTGAATGGTTATGACGGCAGGCTGGAAAGGAGCTGCTTGCAAGGCAGGCATTACTCATTTAATCCTCAAAATGACCCTATTGGTGGTCAGTGTTGTGAACTCCATTTTCTTTTTTTTTTCTTTGTTTCTTAAATGTTTATTTATTTTTGAGAGAGCGCGAGCGGGTGAGGTGCAGAGAGAGAGTGGAGGGAACAGAGGATCCAAGGCAGGCTCCGGTGCTGACAGCAAGGGCCCGATGCGGGGTTCAAACTCACGAACCAGGAGATCATGACCGGAGCTGAAGTTGGACGCTTAACCTACTGAGCCACCCAGGTGCCCCCCTCTCCTCCATTAACTCCATTTTCAAGTGAGACAGCTCAGAGAGAGGGTGCTGTGACTGATGTAGCTGATGGAGGGCCCAGGATTTGAACTTAGACAGCCTGGCTCCAGAACCCATGATCTTAACCACATTGAAGCTGCTTAATACATTTGCAGGGTCAGTCTGGGAGTAACTAGGACTAGGTACAAATGCTGTTTATAAAATTCCTTCCATAGGAAAACACTTATAAATCATACTTAGAAAACGTCCCTTTCATAGGGCGGGACGTCCTCCATATAGAGGACACACATTATTGACCTCCCTGTAGTTGCGAGTTACCTGCTGTATTGAAATGAGCACACTTATCCCAAAGTGACCTCATTCTGCCTTTCCGGGACCATGAGTCCGCTGAGGCTGGAGCAGAGTGGAGGAAGCTTCCACCGAAATGGGCTTCCTGACTGGGCAGGACGGCACTTCTAACAGGCTCCAGGGAGGACTGTGAGGGGCACGAGAATCCACCTGCCCGCACGCTAACAAGTGAGTCTGCTTTCATCTTGTGGGTGCTGGCAGAAATCACGAGAACGGTGGGTCAGAGACGAAGGATTGCAACACTCGTAGCGCAACAGGCAGCATGAGCTTCATGTTTGCATTGGTTCTCTTGCCCTCCGCATCCCACTGGGGCAACACAGAGGTGGGCCCATGTGGGTGCTGCACGCACAGTGGCTGTGTGTCACTGGGGAGGAACCAAGCTTTGGAAATACTAATATTTAAAATTTGGTTACGTTTATTTATTTGAGAGAGAGACAGAGAGACTGAGTGCACATGGGAAGGGCAGAGAGAGCGAAAGAGAGAGAGAATCCCAAGCAGGCTCTGCACTGTCAGCGCAGAGCCCAGCGTGGGGCTTGAACTCACGAACTTTGAGATCATGACCTGAGCCGAAAACCAAGAGTTGGATGCTTAAGTGACTGAGCCACCCAGGTGCCCCTGGAAACACCAATATTTTAAAGAGGGCTGCAAGCAAATCTGCCGCATTTTTGACCTAAAGAGAAACCTTCTCATACTAGTCAACAAACAAATTTTTCTTTGGCTCCATAAGGAGACACGATCTCTATCTCCTAAGGCTGTTCACTATACAAACTTCCTTGGAAAGTTAGTTCAGAAGAAAAGCTGCCCGTGCCTCTGCTCACAAGACCTGCAGAAACAAGAGAAAGCCATGGAAAAGTGTCTCCCAACAGACCGCAGGTGCTGGCAGCGGGAATTCCCAGCCAACTTCTTTAAATATCTAGTGTCCAACTCCAGCCTGCGTGGCACCCAAGCAGTTTGTGTGTCCCTTCATTGATAAGGTGGTTTTCCCACGCTTGTTCTGAAGGAGAGCGACAAGGGCGCAGGTTCCTCTGCTGGAACGTGGACCCACGCTATATATCCGGGAAGGGACGCTGGCACTGGTACTCTCCTCTACCGGATATTGGGAGAAAAGGGACCCATGCCTTCTCTTCTCTTGCTACCTTGGCCTTGGAAGTTTTTCTTTCTCCCAGTAAAGCTAATGACTGAATTCATTTTAAGCCCTGGTATATGTCAGTGAGACCCAAATGGTCTCAGCACAGTAGATAAAGAGAAATAAATAACATTTGGGGCGCCTGAGTGGCTCGGTCGGTTGAGCACCTGACTTCAGCTCAGGTCATGATCTCACAGCTGGTGAGTTCGAGCCCCGCATCGGGCTCTGCGCTGACAGCTCAGAGCTGGGAGCTTGCTTCCGATTCTGTGCCTCCCTCTCTCTCTCTCTGCTCCTCCCCACTCATGCTCTCTCTCTCTCAAAAATAAATAAACATTAAAAAAAATTAAAAAAAAAAGAGAAATAACAAGACATTCTAGAGTTCCCAGCAGCCAGAAGGAGAAAGATCAAACAGGACAGACAGCCAGCAAAAACAATTGCTAGAGAAGACTTGGGGCGCCTGGGTGGCTCAGTCAGTTTAAACGTCTGACTCTTGATTTTGGCTCAGGTCACGGTCTCACCATTCCTGAGTTCAAGCCCCACGTCAGGCTCTGCGCTGACATCGCAGGGCCTGCTGAGGATTCTTTCCTCTCTGCCCCCTCCCCCTTGCACTCTCTCTCACTCTTGAAATAATAAACTAAATAAAATAAAACTAGGATTTAAAGAGATTCAAATACAGCATGAGGGTGACCAAGTGCCCCAGTTTGCCCGGGACTGAGACAACTCCAGGGATATGGGACTTGCAGGGCTGATACCAGGACAGTACTGGGCCAACTGGGATAAGTTGGTCACCCTCTACATGCACATATCTTCCCATACATGCAAACTTTCTGAAACTAGATGCTATGATTTCAAACTTAAAGATACATCAGGTGAATTAAAAGAGAGGATGGCTACTCTTGCAGCCATACTCAGTAATCTGAGTGAAGGGAGGAAATATCTCAAACCATAATATCTCAAAAATACAAAAATATGGAACTTATAGGGAAAAGATAAGAGTCTTCGTGGAGGATAGACCTAGGAGACATAACAAGCAAAAACGGGTGATCGAGGAGAGGGAACTGGTGGAGGAAAAGCATAATTAAACAAATAATAAATGAAAATTTCCTTGAACAAAACAAAGGCCCAAGTTTGCAGACTGAAAAAGTGCACCAAGTTCCCAATAGATTCCATGACAGTCCCAGCAAATAATCTACCAATTATCATCGATTAAATTACTCTTCACCAAGTACTGATTCCCTTTCCTTTATCTAACATGGGTGAGCAGATCGTGCGTCCCTAGCTCCTGACTTGGGGTCGCCTATGTGACTCACTTGGGCCAATGGACTGGTAGTGGATATAATACAAGCAGAAACCTGAATTATACCTGCACGGTGGGCTCACCATTTTCAAACTCAAAAATAAAAAAGCCAGTTATTTTACTAATCAAATGAGTTTCCTGAGGAATAGCAGAGCAATTGCAGCTTGGGACATGCAAGCTCTGGGGAGCCGCAGGTAAGTCCGAGGAGATAAAGGGAAGGTCAGCTTTTATTAGGTTGTTTTTTAAATGGTGGTTGGAATTTTTCTATGTGTATGTAGGTATATATGTATGTATGTACGTATGTATGTAGTTTCTACACCCAACGTGGGGCTTGAACTCATGACCCCAAGATCAAGACTCATGTGCTTCTCGGACTGATCCAGTCAGGCACCCCGTTTATTAGGATTTAAGAGGAAATTGGGGAGGGTTGTTCGAAACAGAAGTTCACTAGAGAACAAGAGTTTCAGGTTGTGGCGATTTCTCATCGGCTACAAACCGTGGTTAGTACTACTGCTGAGGCAGGAAGGGAACTTTCGGAAAAGCAGATCATGAAAACCCTATGTGCAAAATGTCCTTCCCTTGTCAAGATAATTCTTACCTTGCTTCTTGCTGCTGGTTATGCAGGCGGTAGTGGGTGGTACATGCGTGAGAGCCACCTTCCGGGCTTCCTAACTCCTTTTCTTTTTTTTTAATATAATTTATTGTCCAGTTGGCTAACATACAGCGTATACAGTGTGCTCTTGGTTTGGGGGGTAGATTCCCATGATTCATCGCTTACATACAACACCCAGTGCTCATCCCCAAAATAGTTTCCTAACTCCATTTTAAGTGAGGGTTCCTTTATTTTCACATCCTCCTGTCCTTCTGCTTTGTGCCCCAAGGAGAGCAAGCTTTGGGAGGCTCCTGATTCAAGGACGAGAACTACATCAAGTGGACCTGGAACCAATCTGAATCTTAGTGTCAAGCCCCGCATAGATTTGTCGAAGTGTCAGTGACCGATAAATGCTCCGTGTTTAATGCAGATGGGATTTTTGTGGTAGTTTGTTACATAGCATTATTGTGATGCTAGCTGATATATATACAGAGGCATACCTTGGTGAAATTCTAAATCTCAAGAATAAAAAAATAAATCTTAAGTTTCCGCTAAGAAAGAGTATGTTTTCTATAAATAGAAAATAAGATGAGGGGTGCCTGGGTGGCTCATTCAGTTGAGCATCTGACTTCGGCTCAGGTCATGCTCTCATCATCTGTGGGTTCGAGCCCCTCATCGGGCCTTGGGCTGACAGCTCAGAGCCTGGAGCCTGCTTCGGATTCTGTGTCTCCCTCGCTCTCTGCCCCTCCCCGACTCGTGCTATGTCTCTCTCTCTCTCTCCCTCTCTCTCTCTCTCTCTCTCTCAAGAGTGAATAAACGTTGGGGCGCCTGGGTGGCTCAGTCGGTTGGGCAGCCGACTTTGGCTCAGGTCATGATCTCATGGTCCGTGAGTTCCAGCCCCGCGTCGGGCTCTGTGCTGACAGCTCAGAGCCTGGAGCCTGTTTCGGATTCTGTGTCTCCCTCTCTCTGACCCTCCACCGTTCATGCTCTGTCTCTCTCTGTCTCAAAAATAAACGTTAAAAAAAATTTAAAAAAAAAGAGTGAATAAACGTTAAAAAAAATTTTAAAGAGAAGAAAATAGGATGAATATTGGACTACTCTTATACAACACTGGAAGTCCTAGAAGATAGAAGATGTTGACATAACATCTAGAGACTTCTGAGAGTACAGGACTGCCACCCCAGAACTCCATAGCTAGCATTTTATTTATCCATTAAGGTAAACAATTTTTTTTTCATTTTTTAAGAATTAAAGTATATGAACAGCCACAAGACCTGTTTGAGAGAAATACTTAAATCATTCTAACCAAACAATGATTGAACAAAAACAGAAGCCTCAAGTACTAAAGTTTAAATGGATAATGATTGGGTTCCCGAGAATAAGTAATGTGTGCTTTCATCTAAATCAACCATAAATGAACATCTTGGAATATGTACTATGAGTACGAGATAAGGATTCTTTTTTTTCACATAAGGATTCTTAAAAGAACTTGCTGCAATGGTAATTTTAATAATAGTCTAGAGCTAAACTATTTCATAGACACCTAGGCGTTGATGTGGTGAACATGGAGGCAGAGGAGAGAAAGAGCATTTTAAATTCCTCAGCTAGGGCCAGAGGGGGAGGGAAGCTAAAATAGTGTAACGACCTCATCTTATTGGGGTAGATGATGCAAGGAAGAGTAAACTGTCTTGGTAAGAAGAGTTAGAGGTCTCGTGTCAAATAACGGTAACAAAATATGGAATTAAGCATACCAGAGAATAAACTGCCATTAAAAGAATGGAAAAGTAGGGGCACCTGGGTGGCTCAGTCAGTTGAACGTCCATCTTCAGCTCAGGTCACGATCTCATGTGCTGACAGCTTAGAGCCTGGAGGCTGCTTCAGATTCTGTGCCTCCCTGTCTCTCTGTGTCTCTCTCTCTGTATCTCTCTCTCTCTAAAAGATTTTAAAAAAAGAATGGAAAAGTATGGGGCACCTGGGTGGCTCAATTGGTTAAGTGTCTGACTCTTGATCTTGGCTCAGGTCATGATCTCACAGTTAGTAAGTTCGAGCCCCGAGTCAGGCTCTGCGCTGACAGTGCAGAGCCTGCATGGGATCCTCTCTCTCCCTCTCTCTCTGCCCCTCCCCTGCTCATGCTTTTTCTCTCTCTCTCAAAATGAATAAACACATTTTTTTAAAGAATGGAAAAGTACAATGGAATGTCCAAATTAGCAAGGGCAAAAAATAGACCAAATAGCAACTTAATAAAACTTAATAAAAACAGAAAAGGGGAAGGAACAGAAGCAACATCAAAAGTAAAATGATTGGGGCGCCTGCGTGGCTCAGTCAGTTGAGCATCCAACTTCGGCTCAGGTCATGATCTCACAGCTCGTGAGATCGAGCCCCACATCCGGCTCTGCACTGACACTGTAGCACCTGCTTGGGATTCTCTCTCTCTCCCTCTCTCTGTGTCCCTTTCCTTCTTTCTTTCTTTCTCTCTCTCTCTCAAAATAAAGAAATAAACATTTTTTTAAAAATAAGTAATTTTTTTTAAAAACGTTCAAAAACAGGTAACAGCATCCACTCCAGAATTTACCCTAAAAAGCAGCAAGGGGAATTAAAATCTAGAGCCATCCAAGTATGGTCTCCCAACCAGCAGCACTGGCACCTGTGAGAGCTGGTTAGAAGTTCAGATTCTCGGGCTTATCCCAGACCTACTGAATCAGAATGTGCACTTTGCCAAGATCCCCAAGTTTGCCAAGCGCTGCTGTAGAAAGTCTCTTGGCAAGCTAATAACGAACACAGAGTCTCAGGCTTGTCGAAGTGGGATGCAGCCTGGACCTTTATGTTCTTACCAAGTTCCTCAGGTGGCTGTGATGCCAGCCGAACTTTGAACACCACTGCATGGAGAGCTGTGCACATGAGGCACAGGCCGTTATTGACAGTTCAATTTGAACTTCAAAGTGAACAACATTCAAAATTCACGCACACTAGCCATAGTCCAGTGCTCAAGAGTCACTCTACTCTATCAGGCAGCGCAGGTAGAACATTTCCATCATTGCAGAAAGTTCTGTTGGACAACACTGGCCTCCTAGGCTCTCCGTCTTGGCTACACATTAGAATCACCGGCCATAGTTTATTGCTCTTAGTGTGTTTTAAATTTCAAGGCAGCATGCTATTTTAAGCCTCATCCTACAGGCATTGTACCTTCATAGAAACCTGACTGACCTACCATTTTCCAGTAAGAACACCATTAGGAAAGCCATGACCTTGGCCTTGATAAAACCGCACATTATTTCCTGCTCAGATGACCGTGTGAGACATTGTCATTTAAGTTTGGGCCAGGTTCTACATAGGTAACTTTGTGGATGTGATATTTCTTCATTTTCCCTTTCATCAATTGAACAGATCCCATAAAAGCGCTAAGAAAAACTTTACAAGATTCCGTACGACTCATACTCCTTCTTTGTGCCATGGCGATTTTTGTTTAGGGCCATTACCCACTACTCATTGCATATCTACATACAGAATCTGATTTTTCACCGGCCGCCCCGGGCTGCCTGTTCAGTGGGTGTACAACAATGACCAAACTGTCTCTCTCTAGATCAGCCCCCACCGCCAACCTGCAGAATGTACAGAAATATCATCTCCGAACGCCTGACTTCCAGCTGATCAGGTTCCGCTTTGTCCCGTACACATTTTCGCACAAACCTAATGCACCTCCTTCGGCCTCTGCTTTTACAAGGACAGTGAAACCCCAGAGACCCAGGCTGCTGTAGCGATGTCCTTTGCGGCTTCTGACTCATAGACCCGCCTCCGTTTCAGACTCGAAGAATCTCCAGGGGTCACTCAACGAGGTTACTTGAATGGAGCAGTTCTTTATGGAGATTTGCATGGCAGGGCGCTTTCATGTGCTGTGTCTTCTTGTCCCTGCCCAAGGCCCCGGAAGATCTATTTGACATTCCACTACATGGAAACACCTCTCCCCTGACCAGCCATTACCTAACCACGTGTGCATCTGGATTCTCCCTCCTTTGGGGGTAAGGAGCGGCCCTTATTCTGAGTGTTCAGTCCTGGAGGTGGGAGGGGGCCAGTGGCCCTACATGGCTAGTCATTGTCCTTACCAGGGCCGGGACGAGGGTGAGGCAGTGAGGCACACACTCTCCAGGTCACACAAGAGCAGTTAGGATTTTGACACTGTGTTCACCATGGTTTTTTTGCCTTAATTCTGATTTTTTTTTTAAATATTACATTAAGTCATTTTTGTCTTGATGACTGAAGTTTGTTCGCTTGGCACTCTGTTAGATTTTGTGCAGGTGCCTCGCTCACCTACCCTAGTCCAAAGCCCTGAACTTCTCCACCAGGCTCCTTTGTCCTTCATTTAATAGAGCCTGGACAGGCCTACCGCTCAGGCCATCACATCGTACTTAGTATGAATCCTGCCTGGTACCCAGTGTAGACCCTGACCTCCATACAGATGATCGTGGCCTCGTAATCATGCTGTTCACCATCCATCGTACTATGCTTCGTTTTCATAAATCACTGTTTCGTAAACAATTTTCCTTGTTTCTAGGTTGCCTTAATGGCTTCTTTTCACAGCAGGAAGATAGTCTATGTGGCTGATGCACTATACCTAACTATTCTATTATTGGATATTTGGGTTAGTTTCCATTTCTCATTCATAAACGAGCCTTTAGATCTGCAAAGAAGCAAAGGTAGAAACCTGAATGAGAGAGAAGCTGCTCTGCCTCATCAAGTAGGAGGCTTTTTTTGAGGCCATTTTGGAGTCTGGGGGGTTGGGGATTCTTCTGGTTTTCTGGGGGGGGCTGCAAAGAGGAGAAGAGGGTGAAGCAGCTCCCTGGAAAGCTGGAGCCCAAGGTGGCAGCAACAGCGCAGGGACATTGCAAAGAGGTGTGTGCTGTGATACGGAAGGTAGCAACTACACGGAGCCACAGGGGAGACCCCACCGTCACTGCCACATCTTCAGGAACGGTCTACGCCAGAATGAACTGACTCATGGACGCATATGAGGGCACTACCAGCACACGACTTTGCATGTATACAAAGAAGCCACGACACAGATCAGTTCTATCCAACAAAGGCAAAGGTAGGATTTATGTCGGATAAAAAGGGAGAGAGAAGAAAAAAGAGCAGACATTTGCAAATGGTGGCATTTGTCGTCTTTTCCTTCGAGTGTCTTCCAATGCTAACAGCTGGCAACAAGCGGAGAGGCCCACGGAGGTGCCTACCGAGGGAAGACCAGCAGGAACACACCTGTAGTCAAAACCAGGCAGCTCCAGGTGGCTTTGCTGTGGCCAGTAAGGATTCAGTCCAGGCCCCATGGGGCACTGCGGGAAGGAGTGGGAGGGGCTGTTGCAGGATTTCAGGGGTTGAAGGATTCTTTTTAATGTTTTATTTTTTGAGAGACAGAGCGTGAGCAGGGGAGGGGCAGGGAGGGCGGGAGACACAGAAACCCAAGCAGGTTCCAGGCTCTGAGCTGTCAGTGGGGCTCGAAGCCACCAACGCAAGATCATGACCTGAGCCGAAGTCAGACGCTTAACCGACTGAGCCACCCAGAGGTGTTGGGTTCTCAGCAGAGTTTAAGGAAATGGGGACATGTTCTGAATTCCATGTCGTCAAGAGGCAGAAGCAATGCAGTAATTGGGTGACCTTCATTTTTATCTGAGAGGTGGGAAAATTAATAAGGGGCTAGAGTCATCATTGGTAAAGGCACGGTAGTGAACCTCGTCACTCCGAGGTGGGGGGTTGTTAATCATTTTCCTGCTTGAGGAGTGGCCTCGTCTCTGTCTACTTCCACCAGCAGTCACAGAGTGGCCTTCTCTGGACATTATTCTCCATGAGAGCTATGTAGCTTCAGGTGGGAATATCACTGACCCGGCTGCCAGCAGGGCTGTTTCTCACTATCGCAGCGCCTCCTTGCGGCCAAGGGCAGAGTAGGTCAGCCTGTGGGATGTACATCGGTAGAGTCGGGTCCACACAAGTTAGGGCATTCTGCCCGCTCACAACAGGATCAGTCACCAAGGAAGTGATTTCGGTCATTCGTGGACACGCCAGGAGATCTGGGGCATCTCCTCCGCCGTGTTTGGGACAGGCTGCTTCTGCTTTGTGTCTGCCAGCGTCTTTTGATGGCACGCACGTTTCAGTTATGCCCTTGCCCTCATCCGGTTTTTCTTCGTCCGGTCTTAGCTTCCCTTCCGTCCAAATGCAGCTCCCTTGGTGATAGCACGTTCCCTGTGGAAAATTACCCTTTCAGCAGGCGTGGCGGCTCATCCACACTGGGACCCGCCTGACGGCCTGTACGGGATCCACCTCGGAACGGCCCGCCTGAGACCCAGAAAAGGAGAATCTTGACCCACCAGCCCATCCTCACAGCCGATGGTTGCCCGTGAGCCCCTCACCGTGCCAGGTGTATGGAGTTGCCACAATGACTGGGCGGCTCCCACAGGCGTCCCCTGCCTGGCAGATGTGAAGCATTTGCTTGACATGCGAGAGATGAATGAATAAATGGGGGGGGGGGGGAATCCAGCATTTTGTTCCTGGGAGTTTTCAGTGATTTCTGCGGTCACCACATGAAGTAGGATCAAGTCTCAAAGAGGCCGTCTCATACTGATGTGGTGAAAAACCCTACACCTAACTCAGGTTGCCTGCTCTACCTAGAGGATGCCCGTGGCCCCTTAGAGCTTCTTTGAGTAATAAGCCAGAGTTCTGCCTGGCTCTCCCAGGCCGCAGAATCTTCTGTCCTTAGGGGTGAAGGCCCTCAGTCAGTGCGTGGCCCCATTTACTGGAGCCCACAGATCAGATGCACCCTGGGCCCAGTAATGAGAAAAGGAATAAAACAAAGAAGCAAGACAGATGAGCTCTAGGCTTCTCCTATGCCCCCTGTTGGCTGCACACCTTCCTGGGAAACCATCTGGACAGTGTACAGGTTCCCCCCACTATCTGAAAGTAGAGCGTTCCGATGAAACCTTTTCTAAGTCGAAATGGCCTAAATCAAGGAAGTAATTATTAATTTATATGAATTTTTTTAACTTTCTCAGACCCCAAAAATAACCTCTTAGGCTTTTCTGATTCCCTAGGACACATCTTGCAGCTTGCTAGTGGATACACAAAATAAATCAAGATAAAGCACACATGCTCACAGACCTAGCGCGAAGCTCAGATCTTGATGGCGAGATGCCCAGTGGAGGCCCCCCACCCCCACCCGGGGAAGGAGCTGGGTGGCACCGTCCTCGCTGCTCACAGCGCAAGCTGCCTCTGTCAGGCTCACTGGCGAATAAATGCCCAACGCTCTTTTCACTTTCCACTTTTTTCCAATAAAAGCTAAAATCCTCTTCGGATTTCTTTCAGTTGGGGAAAACAGGTACTACTGTAGGTCTTTCCTAACAGAGAAGTGTCATAAGACAAAGTTTTGAAAGGCGGGGGATACCTGTACGTCTAATTTTAGCAGTATAACTCCAGCAAAACTCTGGACAGTAGAAGATGAAGTATTCAGGAGGTTAAGACTGGCCAGAACTGAAAAGGACCCCAAAATGTAACGACTGAAACTGGTAATGTACACAGATAGCTAGATCAGTTTCAAAATCCTCTCTCTCCGTGAGCAATTTTCTTCCACTTCACAATCCCTCATTATATACCCTTTCATTCAAAATGTGAATTCTCCCTCCTCTTGTAATTTAACCATCTACTAATCATTTCTGGGATGGAAACACATATTCCTAAGTGAGACGCTTGTGAAGAGCTGAACTAAGCAGACAGCAGGTTTGTGTCTCTAATTTCTTGCCTAATGGTTAATAGGACTGCCAAGGAAGAACTTTTTCAAAGCCTTAAACCGTGATTACGTTTTTGTGCAAACTGAACTTTTTTGGGCCACACAGAGGTTTGTACCTCAGTAAAGTGGAAAAAAGTCCAAAATAATAAAAACACGTTGCTCCAAAATGGTAATTATGAAAATGATTAATAGTCTACAAAAATTCAGTGCAACTCGTTCCAAACAAGAGGAAAGCTATGGAGATATGGACTCTAGCCTTGGGTCTTCCGGCCACTAGCTACGTGACCTTGGGCACGTGTCTGCATCTCCCACCAAGTTTCTGAGTCCCTTTATTACAAAAATGATTGACATGAGATCAAGAAACAAAAAGAAGATAATAGCAAGGAAGTGTGATGTAAAGAAGAGAATATCAGTGTGATGGGACAGGGAAGAAGTCGGACATTTTCTCTGCTTGATTTCCTCTACCATCACTTCTGGCCAGCCCTCCCCACTGCTCAAGCTGCTCTGCAACCAGGGTAATTTATGGTCTCCTTTCACAAAACAACCGTCTCAAGGATGTCGGCAGCGAGCAAGACCAGCTAAGACTTTCCTGTGTTTGAAGTTGAGAGATAAGCAGTTGGCTCCAAATGAGATCTCATTTGTAAACATAAAATAGACTCCGCATACGGTCCACAGTTCCTACTGAACCCAACGTCATCCTTTATCACTCTCAAGAAGAAGCTTTAAAGATCTGAGCATTTTGAGAGCCTCCACCCCTGCTGTCCTCCCAAAGTCAAAAAATTCCCAGGCTATCAAATGCAGGGTGTGGTAAATTACACAGAGGGCCCAATTCTTCCTCCCTCCCCATGTCCATATCCTTTGCCACGTTGTCCTGTTGGGCCCTCCGGCTACAGCAGTCAGCCAGGTACAGAGCCTGGGATCGTGGGGACCAGTGCAAAACAAAACTGCGGGACCCCTTGTTCAAAAAGTAGCAAGTGAGGGCCATTACAGCTGCTGAAATATATAGCTTTTTCCTTTCTTCCACAGTCTGTCTTTCTCTTTCAACATGTCATGGCATTATTTGCTATTGCATGTCATTCTAAATAAAGAAAAAATGTTTAATTATTAGCATGAATTTTACAGTTCATCGTTATATTTTGCAAGAAGGGACACTTGAGGCTGGGACATCCACGCAAAGGGCGTGAGGCAGGCCCCCCTGTGCAAAAATAAATGTGCTGCGTCTCCCCTAGGCTGAGAATTTCTAGAGTATGGACACAGTGGCATATTTACCTTTGAACTCCCAGAGGTGGGCATGGTGCCTGGTAAACAGTAAGCAGTCAAAATGTATTTAGGAAAGAAAGAGGAGGAAGAAGAAAATGAGTTTGAAAATCAGTTTTGCTTGGGAAAATGTCAAGAAATTGGCACAAATATCACTAGTGAGAATATAAAATGGTGCACCCACTTTGGAAACCAGTTTGGCGGGTCCTCAAAGAGTTAAACATAAAGTCCCCATAAAACCCAGCAGCTCCACTAGGTACACACCCAAGAGAACTGAAAGCACATGTCCACATAGAAATTCGTACATGAATGTTCACAGCAGCATTATTCGTAATGGCCACAAAGTGAAAACAATTCAAACATCCATCAACGAATGAAGGGATAAACAATGTGGGTTCTATCCATAAAATGGAATATTATTTAGCTATAAAAAGGAATGAAGGGGGGCGCCTGGGTGGCTCAGTCAGTTAAGCGTCCGACTTCAGTTCAGGTCATGATCTTGTAGCTGGGGAGTTAGAATCCCGCACCGGGCTCTGTGCTGACGGCTTGGAGCCTGGAGCCTGCCTCCGATTCTGTGTCTCCCTCTCTCTCTGCCCCACCCCTCTCGTGTTCTGTCTCTCAAAAATGAATAAACATTAAAAATTTTTTTAAAAAAAGGAATGAAGCTTTGACACCTGGTACAACATGGATGACCCTTGAAAACACTACACTAAGTGAAAGGAGCCAGTCACAAAAGATTATATACTGCATGATTTGGGGACACCTGGGTGGCTCAGTCGGTGAAGCATCCAACTTCGCCTCAGGTCATGATTTCGTGGTCTGTGAGTTTGAGCCCTGCATTGCGTCCTGTGCTGACAGCTCAGAGCCTGGAGCCTGCTTTGGATTCTGTGTTTCCTTCTCTCTATGCCCATTCCCCGCTCATGCTCTGTCTCTAACTCTCTCTCTCAAAAATAAATAAAACATTAAAAAAATAAAAGATTACATATTACATATTACATGAAATGTCCAGAATAGGTGAATCCATAAAGACAGAGAGCAGATTGGTGGTTCGCAGGGGATCGGCAGAGGGGGGAACAGGACTGACGGTTAAGGGGTAGAGAAGAGAGTTCCTTATTAGGGGGATGAAAATGTTTTGGAATGAGATAGGGATGATGGTTGCACAACTTTGTGAACATACCAAAACCCACTGAATTTCAGAAGTTTTATGGTACGTGAAATATATCTCAAATTTAAAAACACAGTTCTGGGGCGCCTGAGCAGCTCAGTCAGTTGAGCGTCCAGCTCTTGATTTCCGCTCAGGTCATGATCTCGAAGTTTGTGAGATCGAGCCCCGCATCGGGCTCCGCGTTGACAGTGCGGAGCCTGCTTGGGATTCTCTCTCTCCCTCTCTCTCTCTGCCTCTCTCCTGCTCGTGCTCTCTCTCTCTCAAAATAAACAAGTGAACATGAAAAAAATTTAAAAAAACACAGTTCTGTTTGGGTCCATTTCTTTTTTTTAAATGCTTATTTATTTATTTTGAGACAGAGAGAGCAAGTGGGGGAGGGGCAGAGAGAGAGGGAGACAGAATCCCAAGCAGGCTCCATTCTGGCAGCACAGAGCCCCATGCGGGGCTCCATCTTGTGAACCTGAGAGGTTCACATGACCTGAGAGGAAATCAAGAGTCAGACACTGAACCGACTGAGCCACCCAGGCGCCCCAGGGTCCATTTCTTACTTAGTAGTGTGACCTTTGAAAATTTATGTAACCTTTCTGAACTTCAGGTTCCTCAACTATAAAGTAGGAAAAAATAATACTTAACACAGAACTGTTAGTGGAGATGATCTAGTTAGCTATTAAAGGGAAAGCAGTTTGCACCAGTCTTCAGGCTCCGCTCTTACCTGCTGCCCTCAGTACCTGGTGGGGTTGGGGGGGGGGGGTCTCTGGTGAGATTCAGGACAAAAGCATACAGTGGAGTCCCTCACTCACCCTCTATCCTCAGGGGAGTAGAATGTGAAGGAACATTGAGCCAGGGAGTGGAGTGGTGAAAGTTTTCCTCCTCCTCCTGTAAGCTGGACACCACTCCTTGGGAGGGACTCTCTGCCTTAGGGGGACCAGGTGAGACCCCAGGGGAAAAAAGGTAGGACAATGCGTCCCCAATTTTGGCTGGTCGCTAGGCTGTAAGGGGCAGAGTAATGGGGCTTCTGGGGATTTCCGCTTGGTCTAGCGCCTTAATGGGAAATTGTGTGAACAGCGTGCCTGATTTCTTGCTGGACCCAGCCATTCAGCAGGAATACAGTTTCAGGGAGGAGAGGGAAGCCTCAATGTCTGGCACATCCAGGACTAAAGAGATCCCTGCGGCACTCCAGGCAGCAAGGAATACCTGCTCAAACAGAATGATCTTGAATTGTATTTGTTCAAAATAATTTAGTGAGGGTGGGTGGTATTGACAAGGAGTGCTTTCATATTTCCACCAGGGGGCGCTGTCTGCCTCCTTGGTGGCCACGTCCATGTTGTAAAGGAAACAGACGTGGAGCTAACTTGTACCATAGGACCAATATTTTTAAAGTTTTAACACCATGAAAGTGACTCCCCAGTCTACACTTCTAATCCTGAATTTCCCTCCAAACACTGGTCCTACATTTTCAGCTTTCTGCTTCCTATTTCCACCCGGATGTCCTGCTGACACGGAACTCGCTATGCCCCAAACCCAGCTCACCAGCCTCTCTCTCAAATTGAGCTTCTTATCGTGGTGTGTGGACCGAGGACAGCTAATTCTGTTCTGCAGAATGTGAACTGCAACAGGATCTCTGGCTGAAACCTGGTCACACTGTGCCTACCGCGTCAGGCACTCAGGAGAAAGCAGGGTCTTTTTCCACTGTGCACAGAGGCACCGGAATGGCTGGCGGCGGTCCCGGGCACCACAGGCACCTCTCGTGCTCAGCCTGGCCGTTTGCGTGTACGCGCTTCTCTCTGTTCCACGTCTGCCGCCATCCCTGAATGTCAAAATCATAGTTTTGTCCCTGAAGAGCCATCACGATTGTTGCCACTGCCATAAAACCTTCTCTGGACTGCTTTCTCTCCTGCGCTCCCACCACCCTTAGGTCAACTCTTCTCCCTCTGAATTTTCAAGGCACCTTACTATACTTTAACTGTGGCGTATGCCCTTTCTGCCTGGGAGTCAGCTATTGTGTTTTATTGTGGTAAAAGCCGCTTCACATTAAATTTACCATCGTAACCATTTTAAGTGTACCATTCAGGACTGTTAAGTATATTCACACCGTTGTGCAACAGACCTCTAGAACTTTTGCATCCTTTGATACGGAAACCTCATATATATGTTAACCACCAATTCTTCCAGCCCCTGGTAACCACCTTTCTACTTTCTGTTTCTATGATTTTGACTACTTTAGATACTTCATGTAAGGGGAATCATATGGTTTTTGTCCTCTTGTGACTGGTATCTTTGCCTTAGGATAATGTCCTCGAGGTTCATCCGTGTTGTAGCATATGACTGCACTAACTTGTTTTTAATTAATTTTAATATTCCATCGTAGGCATAGACCACATTTTCTTTATCCATTCATCTGTCCGTGGACATTTGAGTGTATTATTTTTGCCTCTTTGCTACCACGAATAATGCAGTGATAAAGACGGGTGTGCAAACAGCTCTTCAAGATTCTGCTTTGGATTCTTTGGGATAGGTAGCCATAAGTGGGATTGCTAGATCATAGAGTAGACTTATTTTTAATTTTCGAGGACCCTTCATACTGTTTTCCATAGCAACTGGACCATTTTACATTCCCACCAACAGTGCATGAGGGTTCCCACTTCTTTATGCCCTCATCAACAGTTGATATTTTCCATCGTTCTTTTGATAATGGCGCCCAGCCATTTCAGTACAGGTGGCTGGGTTAGTTTCCTAGGGCAACTGTAACAAATGGTCACAAACTGAGCAGCTTAAAGCAACAGAAATGTATTCTCCCATAGATTTTGGAGCCTAGAGTCCCAAATCAAAGTGTGAGCAGGGCCATTTCCCCCTATCGTCTCCCAGGGAGAATCCCTTCGGTGCTGTGCTGCTGCCTTAGCTTCTGGCGACTGCCAGAGGCACTTGGCAATCCTTTGTTTGTCGCTGCATGAGTTCAGTCTCTCTCCACTCCCATCTTCATATGACCATCTTTTCTCTCTGTCATCTCCTTTTCTCTTACAGACACGGTCCCTGGATTGAGGGTTCACCCTGATGGGGTAGGGGACACAGTTCAACCCACTACAGTTGTCATAATACACTGAGCTCCTTGAGATCAGGATATGATCAGGATCATATGTCTTGCCCACATTTGTTTACACCCAAGTGTCCAGCACAGTGCCCTAAACACAGTGCTCAATATGCTCATGGAGTTCACAGTTGGCTGCACTGGTGCTCAGTCAGGTGATGGATGCCGTCTAACCTGTTGGAATGACACCTAAGGTGGTCAGAATGCAGTCAGAATTGGGAACTGCACATCAGGGATTCGCACACCCCACAGGAACTCGATCATCATCACCCCAGGTAGGACTTTTAAAATATAGTGCAGAGGGTGGCTCAATCGGTTAAGCGTCTGGCTCTTGATTTCAGCTCAGGTCATGATCTCATGGTTCGTGAGGCCGAGCCCTGCATCGGGCTCTGCGCTGATAGGGTGGAGCCTCTTTGGGATTCTCTTCCTCCCTCTCTCTCTGCACACCCCTCCCTGTCTCTCAAAATAAATACACTTTAAAAATAAATAAAATGGGCATTTAAAACAAATAAAATAAAATATAGTGCAGAGAACTCAGTGAAAAACCACTCATGGCTTCATAGCCACAGAGCTTAAGTGAAAAACTTCTCCCCATTCTTGCAAATAAATCCCAGATGAAGCCTGGCTGGCCTTGGGAGATTAAGG
The DNA here is from genome assembly GCF_016509475.1 of Prionailurus bengalensis. Lineage (NCBI taxonomy): Eukaryota > Metazoa > Chordata > Mammalia > Carnivora > Felidae > Prionailurus > Prionailurus bengalensis. Next base: position 20,539,540 of record NC_057361.1, on the reverse strand, counting down.
TAAACTTGGCCAAAACCCCAAGTTTCACAGTGAGAGTCCACAGCCCTCCCCCCAAGTCCTGCAAATTCTCAACTCCCTCCTTCATGGTTCTGACTTGTCGTTCCTGTGTGAGTGTGTGAGTGTGTGTGTGTGTGTGTGTGTGTGTGTGTGTGACTCCTTTCCTTTCTAAGATTCAGACGCTTTGCCAGAAGCTGTGCAAGATCCCCAACCACCTCCCCGACCCAAGCGGTTCGTGGGTTTAGAACTGGGCTGAAGGTTTGGGGGTTACACACTGCACCCCCAGTCTTGGGCCATCTTGCTCATTCCACTTTCTCCTTGTTTTACTTTGCTCTGTCCCTTCCCTGTCTGGTTCGAAACACAAACTCCTTTCCGGTCTCATCCAGGCAGTTTTGCTCACACTCCCTCCCCCTGACATCTCGGCTTTACTCTAAACAGGCTTATTTTTGTAACTGGAGGAAGGCAAAAAAAATTTTCTTAAGGCAGGCAAGCAGGCAGAAAATAAAACGTGGGGAGGGAGGGACTGGGACCTTCTAAGAGGAATTCTCATACCAGCCATTAAAATAATATTATTTTTTCTTGCGCCTTATAAATATTAATAATAAGTAAAAATTGGAAGTTCTTGGAGTAGGGAGGGAAATTTAACAAAAGCCTGTGGTCCACTTGCTGTAGACTTCCCCCAAACCTTGGCCGTCTTGCCAGAGTGAAGCAATTCTCTTCTTAAGTTTACATTTAATTATAATTGCAACTGTCATGATGATTAAGCCTCTCCCTTTGTCATTGTCTTTTCTTGGCATCATTTCTTTGGCTCAGTTTGCATGCTATAGACCGTATGAATCACAGCGAATCTGTGCTTTTTAACTGTGGCGAAACCAGAGGCAGCTTTTTGTTTATTCCCAGAATCCGTTCCAAAACAGCTGTTAAATGTTCATCCTTGGTTTTGTCATCTTATTTCAGGGAATCGTAACAGCAGCATCTTCTGTTTTCAATTCTCCTGAAGAAAGAAGCAAGTTGCTGTGCAGTGCGTAGGTGCTAGTTAATGCCTTATTTCCTCTCATTTCCTTAATCAGGAAATTTCATAGTTCAGCAGGGGCAAGGTTCCCAGGAATGTGGTTCTGACCTCAACCAAGCTGTGTGAAACACTTGACCGTGAAAACAGCTTGCTCTGCAAGCCTCTGGGTGTTCCAAACCGAGAACGACCAGAAGCTTCCATTTGACAAAGTAGTGAGGAAAGTTTGTAAATTTTTCATGGTTAGTGATGGTTCCATCTCCAGGAGAATCAATCAGCTGAAAAGCAATACATTAAGTCATAAATCAACTGGTAGTCTGGACACAAATTGGCTGGTGGGTTTCACTTTAGGGAGATTTTCTTCTGAAAAACTGCAGTTGAATGATGGACTCAATACCATGTGGTATGAAAAAGCACTCAGAAAAATCAAGACAAATTGTGCCTTATCTGGGTGCCAGACGTTGCTTAGTTTGGAGTCATTGCTTGAAGGCTAACAGCTTACCAAAATGGCCATTTTTTAAATGTCACGAGCCATGGTTAAATTGCTTTTTGCAAATGGTTTTCACCCCATAGCTATACATTGGAATTACCCAAGGGGAGTTTTAAACATATACTGAGAACTGTTCCCTACCCCAAAGATTTTGAATCACTGGTCTTGAATGAAAACTAGACAGACATTGGTCTTTTTAAACTGCTCTCCAGAAGATTTCTAGCGTGCAGCCAGGACCAGAGCCAGTGCTTTCTGAACCACAAACACCTTTGAAACCTGTATGTTGTGTACGGGGTGGGCACAGTGCAACGGCGCACACTGCCGGAAGTCAACTGGCTTTACACTTGCCTGTCTTTTACGTAGAACGTGTTCTCCTTCCATCAGAGATAACTTAGCCCGTGACAAATAGCCTTTGGCAAGCCTCACATTCATTTCTGTGTGATTTCATGTGTGTGTCTCTCTCCCCACCCCGCCCCACCCTTCTACACCCCCCTCCCCGGAGGTGCAAACCTAATTTTCAGCCCAAACCGTCTTTTAGAGACTGAAAACCTCCCAAGCCAGTTCAGACTGCCCTGGCGGACTGGCTTCTAGAACAACATACATTATCCCCTGTTCGAGTGAGTATGATTCTCTTCCCCTCCTCAACCTCCAGAAGGGAGAAATCACCAAAATGTGAGCCCTTGCTAAAAACAAAACAAACCAGGGGTGCCTGAGTGGCTCAGTCGATTAAGCTTCCGACTTCAGCTCAGGTCATGATCTCACAGTCCATGAGTTCAAGCCCCATGTCGGGCTCTGTGCTGACAGCTCAGAGCCTGGAGCCTGCTTCGGATTCTGTGTCTCCCTCTCTTTCTCTCTGCCCCTCCACTGCTCGCTCTCTCTCTCTCTCTCTCTCTCTCTCTCAAAAATAATAAACATTAAAAAAAATTAAAAAACAAAAAAACAAACCAACCTCTGAATATACCAATTTTCCAAACTGGTCCTTGTCCAGTATCCTCCATTTCAGGAAATGGCCCCTCAACTCTACTCTCTTTTTGAACCAATAAGTGGGACTCAGACTTGATTCTTGCCTTCCCATCTTCCCTCACGTCTGATCCCTTGCACTCCCCCTCCCATCCAATCAGCTCAGCCTCCAAGACAACTCAAATTTATCAGCTTTTCACCACGCCCACTTCACTGCGGGTCTAGCCACACCCATGGCCACGCCCTCAGCTACCTGCTAGTATCACACCAAGCCACCGTCACAGTCCCACCTCCGCACTGCATGGCCTCCCACCTACGTTAGCTTCGGTCTCTGCTTTCACCCCTTCAAGCCATTCCAGCAGACACAGTAATGTTTTCATATGGTGGTTTACAAACCACTTGTCTGCCGAAAGCCGTTCTCAGGCGCTGTTCATTTCAAGTGGAGTAAAATCCAGACTCCTCACCATCACCATGGGATCTGGCCACTGCTGCTGCGTCCCCACCATGAGATGGGTCCCTCTCCCTCTCCTCACTGGATCCAGTCACGCTGGTTTCTACCCATTCCTGGAGCATAACAGGTTCTGTCCTTTCTCTGGTGCCTTGCCTGGCTGCCTCGGTATCCTGTCAGTCACCCTTTAAGGGACCGTCTTCAAAAAGGCCTTCCCTGCCGATTTTATCTCTGTCTTAGTACCTGACGCATTTCCTTGCTAGCAATTATTTACCTGTTGGTCTGTCTTCTCTCTCCCCTGACTAGAACTGAAGCTCCATGAGGAAAAGGACTTTCTCTGATTCACAAGTGTGTGCCCAGCCCCATACACCATGCCTGGCACACAGCGGGAACACTTCCGATATTTGTGGAACCATTCGATGAACGACTGGAAAGAGGAGAAGGAAGGGACTGGGTAGTACACGTATCGGAAGCAACGTACCTCAGCATGATTAACACGTGATTGCGGCTTCTGAGAAAAGGAATGTCAGCTTCTACTTAATGTGTCCACTCTGGCCATTAGCTCTTGTCGACACGAGTATCACTCAAGTCATTCTTGTAATTTGCACCAATTAGGGTTCTGGTTGCAAGTACAGAAACCAGCTTAAGCTAACCTAACCAAAACCACGAATCCATTACAGGGCTTGTGGCCTGCCTTATGGAGCCTAAGCACTGGCGACAGAAAGGGACTAAGATCAGGAAATAAATTCCTGGAAAGCTACGGATATTTCTCCTTCTCTTTCTTCTCTCTCTCTCTTTCCCCCTCTCCTGCTTTTCTCTGCACAATGTCGTCTTTCTTGTTTCTCTGCAGGTCAGCTTTCGGCACACCTGCCGCACGTGGTTTCTGAGCTTGTGCCTCTCTCCTGTCCTAGCGCCCAGGTGGAGCTCGAGGCTCATGGAATCGCACCTCCGAATTTCCTGAGAGAGAGATTCTGAGTGCCCCAGCCTGGGTGAGGTGCTCAACCCCAGACAGTTGCCAGTAGCAACTAGGAATCCATATGCATATGAGATACGATATGAGATAGGATATGATATCCATATCCATATGAGATAGGAATCCATATGCAAGCGCTCGCTCGCACCACGGGTGTTGCCTGGAGATGCCCCAGGGGGTGAGGGAGTTTCAAGGGACAGCTCCTGGTGGAAAGGGGGAATCGCAGGCTTTTGGGCCTCAAGTGGTCTTCAGGGCCCCGCTCATCCTCAACTCCTTCTGGCTGTCTCTCCACAAGCTCCTTACAAGCAGGCTGCCTCTGGAGCTGGTTCTTTAATTCCTGGCATAGTATGGGGGAGAAAGAAGGGAAGAAGAGAAGCATTTTCATGCCACAGAAAGAGGAGATTTCAATCAAGAAAAGAGTATTTTAAGCATCAAAGCATGACATGTTGTTTCTAAGAGGAGAATTAGGTTAAGAGAAGAACACGTGCATATGAAGTATGAAAGCTTGGTGGATTATTTTCAGTTGTTGCCTTTGAGTTATTTGTTCAAGCCTAATGACTCAGCCAGTGAGAGAGTCTTTTGTTATAGGATCAATCTTAGCTTATTGCTCAAAAGGCAAGTCCAAATGATAATATATTTCTGCGTAAATGTTGCGTTGACGAAGCAGCCTGTGTCTCTGTCCTTATGCTCCCTTTTATGAAGCATCGTCTTTCAACACTGACACTTGAATCTATAGAAACAGACCCATCAATATATTTGAATAAAGTATAAGTGGTTGACTTTGGGTGTAAGAGTTTAAGGTCTTATGGAAGAATGCCATGCAAGATAGAACGAGAGACGTATTGAGGATAAGTCTTCTTTAAAGGCCACATGGTATATTGCTCGACATTCCAGCTTTGTGGCCTAAGGATTCAAACCCTGGTTTCTGCCCATTTTCTAGTTGTGTGGTCCTCAACAAAGTATTTCATTCCTTATCGTAAAATAGGAGGAGTAACAACACTTGCCTCTGAAGAGTTGGGTGAGGTTTACTTGTATGAATGGATCGTATCACTTAGGGATTGTACTGGACTGCAAACAATAAAAGCCCTGACTAAATAGTAGTGTCTGCAGCATTATATTGTATACCTGATTAATTATATGGGAAAATAAATAAGTAAATAGTAGCTTCAGCAGACCAGACTATTCATTTTTCCCACTCACTAGGAAGCTTAGGGATAGGGACTTGGGTAAGGGGCTCACAGATTTCCAAGCTGAGGTCTTTGCGGCTCCTGTGCTCTTTCTTGCATGATCCCAAGATGGCTGCCGTGGCCTCAGCCATCATGCCCATATTCCTAACAGCAAAAAGGAGGAAGGGGTAGTGATTGAGTCAAGAGAACAAAAACTTTCCCAGATGTCGAAGTCAGCACAGGCTAAGTGCTGTGACAAAAAAGGCCACTGATCAAGGGATCGACATGATAGATATTTACTTCTCACTCTTGCCAAGGTCAGTTGGTAGCAGAGGGTAGGGGCTAGGGGTGAAGGATAGGATGTAGCTTGGCTCAGTCCAGTCATGCGAACCCATTTAGACTACAGGGCTTCCAGGGCCATAGTAGGCATGAATGTCCCTCCAGCAGACAAAGGAAGACAGAGCGTGGGGAAGTGTGTAGAAAGGTTTATGGGTCAGGTCTAGACTGAGGTAGTAGATTTTTGTTCACATTTGATTGGCCAGATTTCAGTTATGTGGGTCCACATGAATATAAAGGGAGCCAGAAAATACAGTCCCAGAATGAACACTTCTTCCCAGCAACGTCTCCGTGCCATGTACGGGGAGCACGGATCTCTGGAGGGAGGGCCGTCTCTGCCACATTGGAGATCCATAGCAACTTCTACATAGATTGTATTGCCTAAAATTATGGTACTTGATCACCACTGCCTGCAACAAAGCCTGGGAAATGTAGCTTTCAGCCAGTACGATTACAACCTCGGATAGCTTGAGTTTCTTTTGATAAGAAAATAGTGGGTAGGCAACTAGCAATGTCTGCCTCATGTGAGGAAAGTTCTTAACACAATGCCTGGCACTTAAATGTTCAGTAAATGCTAGCTATTGTCACTGCTAGGATAGCTTTCTTGGGGACAGATGTACTATCTGGCATAGCTGTATTTCCTGCTGTAAATACTTTGCTTGACATTCTGGTTTATTGAGTGCAGAAACTAGGGTCAGAAAATCTGGATGGCTCGGTCCCTTACTATCTTCTCTGAGCCTCGGCTTTTTGATTGAAAAAATGGAAGGGTTTAGACATGCCCCGCAAACTTGCTGTGTGGATTAGCTTAGACAATGCGCTCAAATGGGCCAAGAGCATCCTTTCGTACATATTATGTACACAATATTACAACTGAATCTCAAGTGGAAGCAACCCAAATGCCCGCTGCATTAGCTTCCTAGGGCTTCCATAACAAAGTGCCACAAACTGCGTGGCTTAAAACAAAGGGACTTATTCTCTCCTGGTTCTGGACGCTAAAAGTCTGAAATCAAGGGGTAGCAAGACCAGGCTCCCTCCCGAGGCCCTACAAGAGAATCCTTCCTTGCTTCTTCCATTTTCTGATGATGGCATGGTGATCCTTGGCTTTCCATTCCATGACTGCCCTTCTGCCTCTGTTCCCCGTGGTATTCTCCTTGGCATGCCTGTGTGTCCCTACTCTGCTTATAAGGACACTAGTCATATTGGATTAAGGGCCCACCCTACTCCAGTATGACCTCATCTTTTTTTTTTTTAGTGTTTTTTCATTTTTGAGAGAGAGAGAGAGCATGAGTGGGGATGGGGCAGACAGAGTGGGAGACACAGACTCCGAAGCAGGCTCCAGGCTCCGAGCTGTCAGCACAGAACCTGACACGGAGCTCAAACCCATGAACCGTGAGATCATGACCTGAGCAGAAGTCAGACGCTCAACCTACTGAGTCACCCAGGTGCCCCCACTATGACCTCATCTTAACTAATTACATCTGCCATGACCCTGTTTCCACATAAGGCCACATTGTGAGGTACTGGGGGTTAGGATGTCAACATGTCATGGTGGGGGAAGGGGGCCACAACTCAATGCATACATAATATTCATTATATAATGAATGAATGAATGAAGAAAATGTGGTATATCCACATAATGGAATATTCTTCAGCCATAAAAAGGAATGAAGTACTAAGCATGCTACAATGTGTGAAAACATAATGCTAAGTGAAAGTAGCCAGACATAGAAGGTCATACCTTGTATCATTCCATGTGCACGAAATGTCCACCATGGGCAAATCTATGAGACAGAGAGCAGGTTAGTGATTGCTCAGGGCTGGGGGAGGGGCACTGGAGAGTGACCGCCAAAGAGTATGGGTGGGGTTTCTTTCAGTGGGGGGACAAAAATGTCCTCAAATCATCAGTGGTGACAGTCGTGCGATGAAAATGCACAAATGAAATGCCACCATTTTAAGTAAGTTTGGGCCTCTACCTTCAATACATTACATTTCCAGGGTCTGGAAAGAACCTATACATGTCATCCGACAAATGCTGCTGGAAAGCTGAAAGGAATCCTAGGTTAGGGAGGGAGAACACAAGACTTTGGGGGAAGGAGAAGGAGATTTAACTGGCCAAGGGATTGGGGACAATGGACATCCACAGTCCTCTAATTTCAATGCTCTTTGCTCAGCATCTGGGAGTCTCGCTAATTAGGAATGCCATGAGTTCCTTGATCCGTAGCAAGTCCACACCCTGTACCTTGGCTCAGCCTGTAGCCCTGTCATCACTGACAGAAGTAAACCCACTATTCTGTCTTCCCTAAATTTACACCTAACTTTCTCTTCACAGGTCACCTTTGGCAGGCCATTCAAGGCCCTGTTGTAAGAATGTCCATGAAATTATCCCTGCAAGGCCACAAAATGATGCTAAAATTTGAGATCTCTATCCATATTCCCCATAGCACCTAAATATTCCAACTCTATTTCATCCTCCAGATAGGAGGGGGGGGCAGAAACTCCTTTCACACACAGAGAGAAGCCAACTGAGAGCTGCTATGTTGATGTTGCATGCTGACACATTCCTGGCCCAGGGCCAGGCGCTGCTGGAGATACAAAGAGGAATAAGACCCAGAACTTCCTCTCAGAGGTCTTTGAATCTGGTTGTTGACAGCGGTGGAGGTGGGTGAGGTAGAAAGAACTGGCCGGAACCAAGGTCTGTGACTCCAACTGTGTCCCTAACTACTCCTTGAGTGTCAGCCCTAAGGCCCTCTGCGGGTCTTGAAAGATTTCCCCACTTTCTCTATGTGCATTATTCCAAAGCAGTTTCTCTGGCTCTCTCTCTTCTCCATCCCTCCACCTCCACCTTTCAGTAAGTAATATTTCTTTTTGAGGTGACTCTTACCTGCCTCCCTCTAGCCCCCAAATCAGCAGGCCATTTCTTCTGTTTCCAGTCACCCCAAGGTTAAATACAAATGTCTGTTGCATTAACAGGAAGAAAATGGAACTGAAAGAAAGTTTGCCTAATTTGTAAAATAAAAATGAGTTTCGATCCCGGTAGCTTATGTATTATTCTTGTAAGGACTGGGTTTACATCGATCAGCTTTTCCATGGCAGTCAAGTGTGGAATGTGGTGAAGTTAGAAATGTAATTGTGTAGACATAAAAAATTGCATCTCTATAACCATCATCGGGACACTTTTCTCAAGACGCTATCTCGGTGTCCTTCAGAGCAATAACTATATCAATTGAGAATGTAACAGAAGCAACTTAAATGTTATGCCTCGTTTACTTCTGGTAGGGCTAATGTGCTTCAGAGCAAGACTATTACTCATGACATAAGGTACTCTCAGACAGGCTGGAAATGCTTCAAGACCATTAAAATAAAATGCCAGCCATTCCTGCTGTTCAAATATTCTTCAACTTCTAATTTAAGGCACCAACACCTAAGAATGTAATTGTGTTATTCTCTCTGATAGCTGGAATCTATCTAAGCCAAATGCCGGGGAATTATGGACTATTGGGGCTACGGGAGTCCAGAAGACAAATGAGGTGGGGAAAATGTGTTATTTTGTACCGGCACGTTCAACGTTTGTGCTCCGTTATCGTTTATGTGTTAAAATGTATTCAAAGACAAAAGCGCCTGAATTGTCTTTCTTCAGCGGAATTGAAGAAGAGGTTGGGGAAATGCATAAACCACCTCGAGATCTGAACTCAGAAGTCAGAAAGAGAAAGACTCACACACCTGTACTCAGAATTACTTTTTCCACTAAATTTTCTCTAGACTTGATTGTCCATTTTTGAAGCAGGAAGTTGTCTTCTTGATAAAGCAGTCCCACACATCACCCCCTTCCTGGCCCCAGAAGAATTCACAATTCTCTCCCTGATGAGCAAGTGGACCACAGTTTGAAAAAGGCACACCAGATCAGAAAAAGGGCAATTTTAAAAGCTGATGCCGGGAAAGGTGATGCTTCCCCATCACATGTGGAAATTACTTCTGTTTAATGCCTGCCTTGGGAGGGGCACACGTTAGGCGCAGGGACCCCATCGGCACATCAGGGCTTTGACTGGGACACGATGCCAATTCAAACTGTCACACAGTGCAGGGAGGGAAAAAGCCTAAATCAGTTTCTATTCTTTAATAGAAAGCAATACTGTAGTTTAAATTAGCAAGGCACGGCTGAACCACTATTTAAAATGCGTTTGCACTGACATCCCAAGAAAGGGTTTTTTTTTTCTTGTTTAATTGCACTGTCAGTGTGGAACGCTTTCACTTAAAACCATTCTGAGGTAGACCTTTTAATAGAAAGTGACAATTTAAATTGCCATGATAGCAGCGTAAATGGTGCTTAAAGTCATTACTAAACTCACGTCGCACTTGGCTCCACACCCAGCTTGGTAAAGCTGAAGGAAAGGTTGGGGGGGGGGGGCAGGGAGGCAAGTCACTAAGTGGTGAATCATTAATTCCTTTTATATTCTTTGTAATAACATCAGCTGTGATGAAGTCATCTGGCTCCCACTGGATGGGAGTACGTTTCTACTGAATTCCATATCGTTCCATTCTAACGTTGTCCCAAGAAGCGCCTATTACTGAAGAACTGCTGCAGTCACGGGCGCTCACTTCCCGGCTGTTACTTTGCTTTCTTGTCTTCAGGCCCACGGTCTGGAAGAGGGGCTGTGGTTTCCATTTGCTGGTTGGAATGGAGAAGTGAAAGTGTTAGATCTATTTCCTTTCTTTACTCTGCCTTGAGTCAGTCAGATTCTCCAGGTAGTCCTTGGAAACAAGAGCTTTTGAGGAGCACTGTCCCCAGAGCCGAAGGTGTCATTTCGAGTTGAGGTCAAGGCCCTCTGAGTGGTGCCATTGGTCAACTGGTGCCATTCGATTGGTTTAACCGCAACAACTGGTTGGCCAAACCCGTGAGGCCATATCTGGGACCACAGGGGTGGCAGCACCATAGAATCTACTGGAGCCATGCACCTGGAAAGGAGCTCACTAGCAGGTTAAGGTTGAGTTTAAAGGACCGGGGACAACGCAAGGGATAGACGAGGAACAGAGAAGCCTGTGCGCGGGATTGAGAACCACTCCGTCACCTCAAGTCTCTCACTCAGTTTTCTCCAGTCTGAAAAAGAAGCCCCTAAAAGCGAATTAATCATTTGGTTGTTGGGCACAATAGTTCAACTAGTTTATCACAGAGTTACCGTGAAAAATATGGTGCGCGTTCCTTTTTATCACGTAAACATTACCTCAAAGAGCTAACAACTGTAACTGGGCTCCCAGTAGGGAAATGTGCTTCACATTTTAAACATCAAACACTCTATCTAGGACAGGGTTTCTGAGTAGTTTCCTGAAGTCATACAATTTAAGGGCTCTGGGAATGACTGTACACCTTTCAAATTTATCTTAAATCAGACATTTAACATTTCTGAAATTTCCATCACTCAAAATGGGAAGTGACCCTGGTGATCCTCGGGCGCATGACATTAGGGTCTTAATTTCAGGGGGCTGGGGATGGGTTATAGAGAGTCCGTGAAAACCATACACAGATTTGCGGGGGGGCGGGGGGGGGTGCTTTACTAAGTTCATTTCTTTCATCACATTTCAAAGAACTTTATGAAGCGAAGACAAAGTAAAACAAAACAAAAACCTTAAGAACCATTAATGCAATCTTATTTCACGAAAGACCAAAAAAGCAGAGAGGTGGTTGACTTCCAGGGGTCACACTGATAGCCACTGGCCAGGCTGCACAATCCCAGCCTCCGATTCCCAGCCCGACACTGCCTTTTTCGTTTTTTACAATTTCTCTTCCTTTTGCAGAAAGTTGCTTTCTTGGCAACCTCCACTCCCCGGAACACAACTGTCCCTGGCAGAGGCAAGAGGGGCCTCAGAGCCCCTGAAATTACTGTTGCAATGTTCACGCCTGTCGGCCCATGAAAGGAGGACCCGAGAGATCATGGGTTTATTTACACCATGTATTCATTCATTTAACAAAGATTTATCCAGCTCAATATTTCTCAGTGCTCTATTTGTACCTAATTCTGACAAATTTTGTTATCCACCTTCAGAGAAAATAGCAGGAAGTTAGCTGGAAGAGGACCGCAAAAGGCAGAGAAATTGACCCACAATTAGGAGCTACTCGCCCACAGCCTGACAGCAAAGAGAAAGCAAACATCCACGGTCGTGCTGGGAAGTCTCTGAGCCCTGAAGCGGACGGTAAATGGCTTCTCACACAGTCTGACCGCGAATGTAGGGCTGGGCAGAGTTCGCTTTACAAAACTCTTCATGTAAAGGGTTAAAATGTATGCCGTGTGATGAAAACACACATCTACACAAAAACCTGTACACAAATGGTCACAGCAGCGCAATTCAGAATAGCCAGAGGGGAGAAAACAACGCAGATATCTGTCCGCAGATGAATGTGCTCTATCTATACAGCGAAATATTATGTGGCCATAAAAAGGAACGAACTACTGACACCCACTACGACGAGAATGAACCGTGAAAACATTACGATGAGTGAAAGACACCAGTCACAAAGGGCCACGTAGTCTATGATGGCATTTATATCAAATGTCCAGAACAGGCAAATCTATTGAGGCAGAAAGCTTAATTGTTGCTTAGGGCTGGGAAGGATGGGCGGTGGGCGATAACCAGAGGACACACGGGTCCTTGGTGAGGTGATTTACATGTTCTAAAATTGACTGGTGATGCTTGCACGCATCCGAATATGTTTTAAAACTATTGACTTGTACACTGTGAATGGGTAAATTGTATGCTGCATGAATTATATCTCAATAAAGCTGCGGTTTTTTTTCAATGCACACCATACGAAGGCTTAAAACCTAAGCTCTAGCCTTGTGGAAAATTGCTTCTCCCTTTGGAGCCAAACTTGGAAACGTCACTGGTCTTAGGGAAGGGGTAACACATGAGGCTAATTCACAGCAGGTTCTTAGTGACGTCCGCTTTTGTTATAGTAACAAAGGCAGCAGAAAAACCCATAGAACACAGGATGTCAGAAGAAGTATCAAAGGAGGGAGGAAAGAGAAGAGTTAGAAGGGAAAATACACACGACACACATACAGCACAATGTTCTGCCAGAGAATAAACTTGAGTTTTGGACTCAGTCAGCTAGTCACCTTAGCCACCTTAGGGAAGATGATACTCAGAAGAGGGAGGGGGGAATCTAGGATATAAGTAAGTTTACTATGTTTTGAAAGGCCAAGTCTTGGAGGAAACTAACTGCTGATATCCAGAAAATGGAGCAGTTGGTCTCTTGTGTTTAAAGGGTCAAAGGAGACAAAGTGCCTGGTGCAACAGGGGATAAGGCAGAAGACAATCTAAAAGCCTCGAGAGAAGCGATGGCCCCTCTGTTGTCTTTGGGGACATTGGAGGAGCCCTTTGGCACCAGTGCCATCCCCAAGACTAGATAAAGGCCAATAGCTGTGAGTGCCACAAAGCAGGGACACCTGGGCCAGCCTCGGGTATCAGGGCACCGCAGGGGACCAACTTGTGCGGCTGAGAGGACCGGATGCTAAGAACTGTGACCTATGGAAATCTATATGGCACGAGCGGAGTACCCTGGGGTGAGCCAATCACTGAGGAAGCACGACACCCCCAAGTCGGGCCCGGTAAACGTCACAGCAGTGAGGCCAACAGCAGCCATACAGGACTGGTGTTGCTTGTGACACCGGGAGGCAGCAAGAACCCCGGCAGCAATGCCAGCACAAGGCGACAGTCAGCTGGGATCTTCCGTGCGCAGTGAGAGGCCCGCAATGTTCTCGGACCACCTGCAGGGGCGAGGGGGAGCCAGAGAGCGTGATGGTGGACTTCTGGGCCACCTGACCCATGTGGTCCTGAATCCATCTTAACTGAACGTGGAAAAAAAAGAGACAGGACGAGCTCAAACCCTTCAGTTTACGGACAAGTTCGTGCTGGTTACAACAGAATGATATGCCCTGGAAGCAGTACGGAAGTCTGGAATTATGATGTGTTTTCCCAAGCGTTATCTCACATGGTCCTCATGAAGTCCTGTGAGCAGGTAGGTGGCTGACATTATTCTCCCCAAGTGTCCGATGAAGAGATTGACGCTTGCCGAAGCCAAAAGAATTGCCCCACATCGCATAATGAGTAAGCACCGAAGCTCTGGCTTCCACAAGGTATTCCGACCCTTAGTCCAGTGGGCCTCCCGTTACTCCATGATGCCCTCCAAAAAGGGGGGGATACATAAGCCCCCCACAACTTCAGGATCTTCCTGGCTCCGGACTGGAAGTAATGATCATAGTCCAGGCCCATCATTCCTAAGTGACCTCACTTTGGCCGCAACTGCTTTTCTGGCTTCAGTCCACGGCACTCGCTCTAAGAAAACCTTCCTCCATGACTGAGGCAGGCCCAGGCCTGTGCCCGGATCCACACACCCTGACCAAATCCTGCCACGTCTGCCTACCACTTCAATCACTTGTGAACTCACCGTGTGACGGACAAGTGGCCCCTAGGCTTTGTTTGTCAGCACGTCTCCGACATCAGTGCTGCCTCGGCCTGTTAAGATTGTGGGTCTTCCTAACTCGAGTGGAAGCTCTTTGACACTGGGGCCTTGTTTCACCTGCTTGTGACTCTCAGCAGCATCTAGTGCATAGAAGGAGCCCATAAACTGCTTTGAACTGTGCCTATTCCTTTCAAACACACAGTGGGTGCTTGGCAAATCCCTGTTAATTGCCTGGTTGGCAAATTGACTATTCTCTAGTCCAGTCCTGTGCAAAACAACAACGATCCTCAGCGCCTCTGCCCACGCTGATCCTTACAGACCTGTTTCCTCAGCCAGTGACACACAGATGACACCCTCTTCCCACAGAGTCACAGAGTCACGGTTAAGAGCAGGGGTCCTGGGACCGCCTCGGTTCAATCCCCTATCAGTAGTGGTTGTGTGCCCTCCAACAAGCTCTGGGCGTGTTGCTTCCTGCCTGTGAACTGGGGACGAGGAGGATGATAATGGTTTCTTATCACTTAGGGTTGTTATGGGAATGAAGTCGGGGAGTCTGTGCTCAGAACTGTGACGGAGCACAGATGAGCACGGATACGCGCCGGATAAACACAGCCAGTTAAGCTTACGAGTTGGAACTGCACGGGCCCTGCCCAGACGGCGTATCCGGTAACCAACACCGGGGGCTTCTCTCACCCCCCTCAGCTGAGCTGCAAGTAGGTAAAAAGCAGATTCTAAAACCGCCCCCCCAAAAAGAGGAAAGGAGGGTTTAACAACCGTTTTTCTGGGAATACTCCCCTCCCTCTTCAGATGGGGAGTACTCCCTTTCAAAAGGGAGTACTGTGTGACTCGGTGAAGCCGTTAGAGTCACAGTGGGTCGTCGCATGCTTCGTCTCGGGGCAGCAGGGCACGTGAGCCTGGCAATGGCACTGGGAATTCCGTCACGTCGCCCAACCGCTCAAAGCGGCATAGGCTTGGGTGCGTGTCATTTCAGGGGTCCCGTCACTATCAGCCACCCACTCAATCAGTCATTCATACATTGATTCATTCACTTATTCATTTAGCAAATACTTATTTAGCACCACGTGGAAGACATATGATAAAATGTAACTGCTATGTTCATCATATACCCTTGATCCTCTGGAGTCCCCAAACGGATTGACCGACACATAGTTCACATCCTAGTCATTTACAAACAATAGATAAGATAAATGAGTAAAATG
Source organism: Prionailurus bengalensis (assembly GCF_016509475.1). Taxonomy (NCBI): domain Eukaryota; kingdom Metazoa; phylum Chordata; class Mammalia; order Carnivora; family Felidae; genus Prionailurus; species Prionailurus bengalensis. Next base: position 20,524,489 of record NC_057361.1, on the reverse strand, counting down.
TGTGGTATTTTAAGACAGTGATATGTGCTAAGAAGAAAACATAAAACAGGGAAAGGGATACCGAAATGTCAGGGGATGAGTGCTGAAACTCTAGATAAGTTGGCCAGGAAACCAAAATCAGTATCCTTCCCGGTTCTCCAGAGAGACAGAACCAACAGGATGGAGACAGAAAGCATGGGAGATTTTAAGGAACTGGCTCACGAGAGTGTAGGGCTGGCAGGTCTGAAATCCGCGGGGCAGGCCAGCAGGCTGGAGTCCCAGGGAAGGGTCGATGTTGCAGTTTTGAGTCCAAAAGCGGTCTGGAGGCCGCGTTCCTTTTCCCGGGAGGACCTCAGGCTTTTTCACTTAAGGCCTTCAGTTGATTGCCCGAGGCCCACCCTGTTGGGGGAGGTCATCCAGAGGACATAACCGCCAGTTGACCCTTAAGCTGGACCTGGGCAGTCAGAGGCTCCCTCCCCTGTCCTTGGAATGTTTGTTCGGCTTACCGGTCCCACACTAGGAACCGGTTTCAAGGACACAGCCTTGAGAGCATAAGGTGTTTCTGAGCCCATCTGGACTGGATACGTGGCAGAATCCCGTTAGAGCCCCTACATAAACTTTTAACATTCTGGCAGGGGGTGTGGAGGTCTTGTCCCATGGTGCCCAAGACAAGCCTCACAAGTTCCCTTGCTTATTAAACCTGCCACCCAAATGTAGAGTGGCCTGCCTCTTTCCTCAGTCTCTCCTTGCCCTCCTCATCCGGGGGCCAGTTCACAAACCAACGACACCCACATTGTGGAGGGTAATCTGCTTTCCTCAAAGTCTACTGAGAAGGGGACTTTTGAGAAAAAAATAATCAGAAAAATGAGAGAGTGAGCCACACAATACCCGGGAAGGAGAAAAACAGGTAGAGTGAGCAGAACGGGGCACAAAGGCCTTGAAGTGGGAAAATGCCAGGAGGCGAGTGAACAAGGGGAAGATGACTGGAGAGACCAGACTTGCAGAGGGCAGACCGCGCGGGGCCTTGTGGGTCTTCGGAAGCACTTCGGTGTTACTCTGAGTAAAATGGGGGGGAGGGTTTCAACGAAGGAATGATGGCTCTGACTTGGGCTCTAACAAGATTGCTGGCTGCTGTGTGGAGAACGGGCCGCAGGTGGGCAAGAACGGCGGCAGAGAGCCCAGGCGTGAGGCTGTGCTGGTAACCCAGGACGGATGACGGGGGGTTCGCGTCAGTGTGGTGGCAGTTAGGGCTCGGGAGAAAGGTCGAGGAGAAGTCCTTGAATTCTGGACGTAGTTTGAAGGTGGAGCCAGGAAGACTTGCTGGCAGACTGGATATGGGTTGTGAGCGAAAGAAAGGAATCAAGGAAGACACTAAGGATTTTAGCTCCAACCATTGGAGCTGCCATTACCTGGGGTGGTGACGTTCGCGGCAGTAGCTTGGAGTGCAGTTGTGTATAGCAAAGACTCTGGGCCACATAACGGGTTACCTAACACACAGCAAAGCGGAGGTGTCATACAGGCGGTTGGATGTGCAGGTCTGGAGTGTGGGAGTGAGGCCCGTGTTGGGGATATAAATCAGAGATTAGCAGCATGCAGATGGTGTTTACAGCTCCGGGGCATTCCATGAAATCACCCAGAAAGTGAGAGCAGATACAAAAGAGGTCCCAGGAGTGAACCATGGGCCACGTCGACACTTGGAAGTTGGGAAGCTAAGGAGAAGCCGACAAAAGGGATGAGAAAGCGTGATCAGAAAGAGAAGACCAGGGGCGCCTGCGTGGTTCAGTCAGTTGAGCCTCTGACTCTTGATTTCGACTCAAGTCTCCATTTCACGGTTCCTGGGATCCAGACCCTCATCGGGCTCTGCGCCGACAGTGCAGAGCCTGCTTGGGATTGTCTCTCTCCCTCTCTCTGCCCCTCCCCTGCTTGTGCTCTCTCTTCTCTCTCAAAATAAATAAACGAACATAAAAGAAGACAAAAGAGGTGAGTGGGGTATTGTGGGAGCCAAGGAAGAAAGTGTTTCAAGGAGAAAGTGACCAACATGTCAAATGCTACCGCTGAGGACTGTGAAGTGACCGTTGGCCTTAGCAATGTGGGGTCGTTTGTGATTGGGGCAGTTTTGGTGGACAGATGGGGACAAGGCCTGATTGGGTGGGATCTTGGAAGAAGAGAAGCAGAGATCTCAGGGACTGGGGACGGATGCCACTGTAGTATTTAATATAGAAGAAATAAGGGCACGTGTATATGCTGATGGGAGACGTCCAGGAAGAGGAGAAAATTGGAGATGCAGTGAGAGAGAAGACTGCCGCGGCCATGGCCTTGGGAGGGACGGAATCTGGCGCACAGGTGGAGGGTCTGTTCCCGGCCAGGAGCACAAACCAGTTATCCATGTTATTGGAGTGGAAGTAGATGCAGGGTGAGGATGGCCGTGTTGCCTGGACTGTGCACAACTTCTCTTCTAATCCTGGAAATTTTCTTAGTGGAATAGGGAGCTAGGTCAAGCTCAGGTCAAAGTGAACACGGAGGGCAGGGGGAGAAAAGAGGTCGAAAGTTTGAAGCAGAATTGGGGTTTTTTTTGTTTGTTTTTAAACCCAATGCTGAATTTTGCTTCAATTTCTGTGAGTTGGAGGCAGGCTGTCTATCCAAGAGTCAGAGCACAGGACACATAGAGCCTGGAGCGAGCCAACCCAAAGGCTTAGGTCCATAGAAGCATCAGTGTCCACAGAAGGGAGGGGGAGGAGAGCAGAAAGGACCCCAAGATGACTGCAGCAAGATGGGAGGCACCCTGGAAAGGACAAAGGGTACATCAGGTAGGAACTGGGGATACCAGTGTTTTGCCACGTCGGCTAGTGTTAGAGCCCATTGTGAGGTCTGTCGGTGCCTCCAGAAAACAGCAGATGAAGAGCACTCCCTGCATCGTGAACATTTGCCCCCTTCAAATGGAAGATGGGACGTAGAGGGTCAAGTAGGGCCTCCCTTCCCCCACCGCTGAGTAGCAGCCCAGCTCCTCTGTTGACACTGAACGTGGCAGTGGGGCGGGCCAGGGGGCTGTTAGGAGGAAGGAGAGGGGAGGGCCCTATTCCAACTCCTACACTCCAGTTCACCAGCGTGGTCCCTGGACCAGCGGCACGCATTTCACCTGGGAAACTGAGGAAGGCAAAGTCTCGGGCCCCACCCGCTACGTGGGGGCCTCTGAGGGAAGGGCCCAGCGGGCTGTGTTTTACCCAGCTCCTCTGCTGTCCACCCGAGTTTGAGAAACATTGCTCCAAGGCAGCTGGGAAAAGTCTCTCTCTGCTCTTATCCAGTACTGCCACCTATTGGGCAAGCTCTCCAGGCGCTGGGAGGTTCATCTAAACTCGAGGGTTTCCTTTAACAGACTTAAACAACTTTACAAAGCAAAACCAGAGAGCCGCCTTCTCGCAGCCCCTCACATTAGGTAAACACTAAGTTCACACGGCTGTGACAAATATATTGAAACTCCTATATTTTGGGTTTTCAAAAAATAAAACATTTTGCGTTCACTTTCCACGGCCCAGTAGAACACAGTCATTCCTTTTCTTGTACTGTGCCATCATAATACAATTGCGAAGTCACGGTGACCACGTTTTTCGAATGTGATAAACTAGACATATGGTGCAACTGAGCATAAATCGACAGATGGAGACAACATGACCTAATATTTGGAATTAATACCATCCTGGGAAATCTTAGAAGTTTGTTATTGTATCACAAATGAGGCCATCATTTCCGTGGTTTTGAGCACTCGAGCTCTTTACGGTTTTCAGTAGTTACAAAGAATAAAGCAGTAAGCACCTTCGCATAATAAACTGGTTTTTAAAGGTGATTTCTTTAGGATTACAATACTAAAGTAAAATTTCTAGCCCAAATGGTATAACATCACAATGGTACCTAAAGAAAGTTGAAAGAAAAACTAGAAGGAACGCAAACATGTTAACAAAAGAATCAGTCAATTGTGGCGCCTTCATCACACGCTGCTCGGCAGCTGCTGTAAATCACATTTACAACAAGCTTATACCATCGTGTCAGGGAATCTGGTCCACGTTCCGGCCTCCCATTATCTTGGGAACACTCTTCCTCTGTCGGTCCTGCCTCCCTGGTAGAAGCCAGAAATCTTGCTTTCTCAGCTTCCCGTGCAGATAGGTTCACACGTGACATAGGAGTCCTCCGTCACACGGACAGAAGTGAGACTTCGATTCATAAGTGAGCATCGTGACAGTCAAGAAACACGTGGCGTGTGGCGCCGGCAGCCGAGGGTCCAGCGCCTGCTCCCCAGCCCTGCAGGTGCAGGCCGTGGCACCGTGGCCGTGGTACTCACGGACCCCCCGGTGGGACGGTTTCACCGCCACTCCCGGCTGAGAGGCCTGGAAGCCGGACACTCTGGCCCTCTCAGAGGTTTGCAGACTCCGTGATTTTCTTTAACAAATCCCCTCTCTGCTTGTGTGCTGGCTCTAGTACTTCTGCTATAGAGCAAATCACCCCAAGGCTCAGTGGATTGTGTGGCTTAACGCAGAATTTCTCAATCTCAGCACAATCAACATTTGGGGCCAGATAATTCTTTGTTGTGAGGGGCTGTTCTGTGTGCTGTACAATGTTCAGCAGCACTCCGGGTCTCTACCCGCTGGATGCCAGGAACTGTCCCCTCCTCCCAAGTTGTGACAACCAAGCATAAGGTCTCCAGACATTGCCAAACGTCCCCTGGGGGGAAATCCCCTCCAGCTAAGATTGACTAGCTTCAAACAACAAAGTATTGGAGAATGTCTTGGCTGGAAGGTTCTGGCTTGGGGTATCTAATGAGGTTGCAGTCAGCTGGTAGTTAGAGCTAGGGGCTGGCTGGTAATGTTTGTCTTCTCATGGAGTCTCAGGGACCCTCCACATGATTTCTCTATGTAGGCTAGTTTGGGCTTTTTCACCACATGATGACCTCAAAGGAGTTGAAGTGCTTACGTGGAAACTCAGCGCTCCAAGAGGACTGGTACCCAAAAGAACTGGGTAATGCCTTTTAGAATCTAGCCTCAGAAGTCACGTGGTTCCACTTCCAACATAGTCACAAGATTCGAGGGGAGGGGACAGAGACTCTGCCTCCGGATTGGAAGAATGTCAGAGTTACACTGTAAGATCCTGTGGGATGGGAGATGGTGTTTGAAAACGATCTGAAAACTGAAAAACCATCTGAAAATCTGTCACAGTGCTCTACAACGTTACTCATCAGAGAAGTGCAAAGCACAATGAGACCCCACTGCATACCCACCAGAATGGCTAAAAACAAAACGATCAACAGCACTAGGTTCAGACAAGGACGTGGAGCAACTGGAACGATATTACTGAGGAATGTAACTCAGTATCACCAACCTTGGAAAAACTGTTATGGGCTGAAGCCAAACCTACGCCTAGTCTATGACCCAGCGATCACTTTCCTGGGCTCGGAACCCAAGGGAAATGAATGCGTATGTTCAACCAAAGGCACAAACAAGGATGTTCATAAAAGCTTTATTCGGCGTAATTAAAAACTGGGGGGGGGGGGACACGCGCATTGGGGCGCCTGGGCGGCTCAGACAGTTAAGCGTCCGACTTTGGCCCAGGTCATGATCTCACAGTTTGTGGGTTCGAGCCCCGCGTTGGGCTCTGTGCTGACAGCTCAAAGCCTGGAGCCTGCTTCCGATTCTGTGTCTCCCTCTCTCTCTGCCCCTCCCCCACCACTGCCTCTCTCTCTCTCTCTCTCTGCCTCTCTGTCTCTCTACTTCAGAAATAAACATTAAAAAAAATGTCTGTCTGTAGGAGAAGGCATGTATAAATTGGGATCTTCTCAAGGGGCGCCTGGGTGGCTCAGTTGGTTGAGAGTCTGACTTCAGCTCAGGTATGTCACGGAGCCCACTACAAATACTCTGTCCCTCTCTCTCGCTGCCACTCCCCCACTCACACTCTCTCTCTCAAAAAAGAAATAAAACATTTAAATAAATAAATAAATAAATAAATAGTGATTTTTCTCATCCAAGAGAATGTTACACTGCAGGGGGCACCTTGAGTGCCTCTGTCGATTAAAGGGCCGATTCTTGATTTCGGCTCAGATCATGATCTCTCGGTTCGTGAATTCGAGCTCCGCATAGGGCTCTGTGCTCACAGCGTGCAGCCTGCTTCAGAACCTGTCTCCCTCTCTCTCGGCCCCTCCCTCACTCGCATGCATGCTCTCTCTCTCTCTCTCAAAAAAAAAAAAAATAGATGTTTTAAAAAAGAATGTTATGCTGCAATATTAAAGGACAAACAACTTATACACTGAACAACAAGGATGAATTTCAGAGACACTGTGCTCAGCAAAGGAAGTCAGACATACACATGGTGTAATTCCACTTAGATAATGTTCAAAAAAAGGAAAAACTAATCAGTGGTGATGGAAATCAGAGGAAATGGTTACCTGTAGTGGGGGAAAGGGATGAATACCAACTGCAAAGAGACACAGAGAACTTCTGGAAGGCTGGGGATAATCTATATTTTGATTTGGGTGGTGATGACACAAGTGTATATATATATGTAACAGGTAATTGGGACACTTCAATTCGTGTGTTAGTGCCCTGTAAGCACTTTATTTTATCCCTCAATAAAAAGTAGAAATAAAATTCCTTTTCTGCTTAAAGTAGCTACTGGATTCTGTCAGTTACAACCGAGACCTTCACCACCGGACGGCCAGGTCTCCCGCCAGAGCCACCAAGTTCCTGTGTGACTGGACCCTCTGCAAATTAAGCCCTCTAGAAAACTATCTCCGCTCAGGATGCACCCAGGGGAATTTTCCTACAGAAGAGAGGTCCACAACCAAGCATTGTAACCCTAAAATATTAAAAACTGATGAACAAAACCATGTAGCTGGTGACTATCAGTCAGGAACATCCTACACACAGCTGAAAGATAAATTAGGGCACAGAGAAGTTCCATTGAGAAGCTTTCCCAGAACACAGTGCAAAGAGATAAAGGGAGGAAAGGAACAGAGGATGTAAAGACACATGGAGGAAAGATTCAGTAGTTACAATGTTCTCTTAAAGTTATTTCCAAAAGGAGATAATCGAAGCAACGTTCAAAAAATGGTAATAGTCAAGAAATTCCCAGAACCCAAACACAAGTCCTTAGATTGAGAGAGACAGAGTGCCAATCGATATTAAAAAAAGAACAACAACCACCCACATCTAGACAATGTGGCAAATTTTCAGAACAAGAAGGACAAAGCAATTGAGAGGGACAGCGAGTGCCAGTCAGCGTTTAAAAAATAACAACAACCACCCACGTCTTGACAATGTGGCAAATTCTCAGAACAACAAGGACTGAAAGATACTAGAACAAAATGACCTGAACAAAATAAGAATGAAATTGACATAGACTTCCATCAGCAAAACACATGCAGAACTTCTTGATAAATTGCTGATATGAAGTGATAGATACTTGGGAGTTCATTATATTATTCCCTCTACTTTTCTGTAAGATTAGACTTTTTCGCAGTGCAAAGATTTCTTTCGTTGTTTTTCCTTTTGTTGTCTACTGGAGGGTAAATATATTTGAACTTTGAATTCTGTATCCATTCATATTGTGAAAGATGAAGACAAAATGAGAACATTTTCAGATTATAAGGACTCAAAGCTATTATCACACCAGATGCTCCAAGAGAACTTCAACAAGGAAAAAAATGCAACTAAAACAAGTAAATGGGATGAAAGTGAATAGGAAAAGGGTTAACATTGGGCAGGGAGAGATGAGGGACCTTCAGGGAGGCAGGCTGCAGCTGCAGGGGGAGGCTGAGGAAGCAGCAAGGGCAGCGGGAGTTTGGGGAAAGGAGGATGAGATCAACCTGTTCCGGACCCGCCCGGGCTGGATGCCGTGCATGGAGTCTCACGAACCCTCTGGTAAGGCCCCAATAAAAAGTCAGGGACAGAATCCCTCAGCGGCTCCCCCCTCAGGACCCCTCTCACACTCTTGGGCACTTTGTATTTTCCCTCAAGAAACTCTCTCGCTTTGCTCACTCTCTGTTGTCCGCGAGATTCATTCTTCCACTCCGTGAGACAAGGACCAGCGTCTCCCCCACCCTCCTGTAACAAAAGGGGCAACGGAAGGGAAAGAAGTCCATAAAATACGTGGTAAAACTAAATTATGATCGCTTATGAAAATGACGGTCTTTAACACCAAACCGTAACTAAATTCAAGATACATCAGCATGGAAGTCCTAGGAGAGTGAGGAAGGGGTGGAGTTGAGGGCAGTAAAAGCTTCTAAGGGTCTAATTGTGTCCAGCTCAGTCATACAGAAGCAAAGTGGCCTTTAGCCGAGTACGCCTCACACTTGGATATGTACATGAATCACCGGGGCCCTTTGTTAAAGAGCATTTTCTCTTTTTTCCTTATATGTTTGTTTGTTTGTTTGTTTGTTTGTTTTAATTTAGAAAGACGGAATCCCAGGCAGGCTCCGCACTGTCAGCGCAGAACCTGATGCGGAGCTCAAACCCATGAACCCTGAGATCATGACCTGAGCTGAAGTCGGGACACTTAACTGACTGAGCCACCCGGGCGTCCCTAAAGAGCGTTTTCTGATTCAGCAGGGCTCAGGTAGGCCTGGGATTCTGCATTTAAAACATACTGCACAGACCACATTTTGAGCAGCAAGTCTTTAGGCTGTATTGTGGTTAAGGATTGTGCTGACTCAGGGCGAATAAATAGCTAAACTTCCCTCGTTCTGTTTCAAAAATGTAAAAATGATAAACACAGTGTTGCAGAAAGTATTCCGGGACACGATTTGTAAAAATCACAGACCAGAAGCGAAGTGGAAACCCACGGCTGTTTAAGTGTGGGCCCTTAGAGACCAGGAAGGACCTGACCCAGGCAGTAAAGTCTGGAATTTCAACTCCAGTCAAGGAATAAGGAACCGCCGCATCCTCTCCCCCCACCCACAGTAGGGGAACAGATGCACTGAGCTCATGGTCCACCAGCCCTATCTGCAGGCTTACCAAATTCCACGTGTCTGCTTCGGAGCAGAACTCGAAACAAACTGTACATATTGTGTGAGCTCCTGGTTTGGAACTGTGATACATGCCTGCAGGGCAAAAGCCCTGAGCCCCTGGTTTCTGTCCTCAAGACACTGGGCTGAAGCAATCTTAAAACCACTTTTCAGGGACACTGAGTGGGAAAGAAAACAAAACCAAAAAAAGCCTCCATAAAGATAAACGTTCACAAAAATTTTTACAGGGGCACCTGGGTGACTCAGTCAGTTAAGTGTCTGACTTCGGCTCAGGTCATGATCTTGTGGTTCATAAGTTCGAGCCCCATGTCGGGCTCTGTGCTGACAGCTCAGAGCCTGGAGCCTGCTTCGGATTCTGTGTCTCCCTCTCTCTCTGCCCCTACCCTGCTCATTCTCTCTCTCTCTCTCTCTCTCTCTCTCTCTGTCTGTCTCTCTTCTCTCTCTCTCCCCCTCAAGATAAACATTAAATTTTTTAATTTTTTACAAAGGCCACAATGAAACCCAGCACTGCAAAAGGAGGCCACATGTAAGAAGAGTCACATAAAATAAAGTAGAAATAATAGAACAATCTGGAAAGGATTTGAAAATGTGTATTTAAAATCAACAAAAGCAGGAGGTTATGAATCAAGAACAGATGAAAATCTTGAAAATTAAAAAACAAACAAACACTGACACCATTTTTGGATGGTAGATTAGCCGAAGTCCAGTCAGGAAAAGAAAAATCTCTCTAGATACTTCCAACAGAGGGAACTTGATACAAGGAGTGTATCACACAGGTAATAGAGGAACTGAGAAGCTGAGAGGGGACAGTGAGGCATCCCAGAGATCAAAATCAGCAAGCGGCTGCTACCACGCCTGTGGCTGAAGGGACAGCAGAGAAGGCTGTGCTGTCAGAACCCAGCATTTAGAGCCACGTGACAGGAACTAGAGCCATAGCAGGAGCTGCCACAGTGGAAGGTGCAGCTTTCCGACAGAAGACAGAGGCACAGAGGAGACACAGTCCCTTCTGGAGACACTGCCCAACACCCAAACAGGAGGGAAATTCCTCTCCCCGGAGGCATCTGCCAATACCTCCCATTGGCCAAACCTGCCCAGAAGGGATCATGGGATACATAGGTCCCTGCAATATGGAACAGGACAGAGTAGGGTGGGGAATGAATCAGAGAAAAACCGACAAATGACCAACGTAATGAGATCAACAGGAACGGGCGCAAAAAGGGGATTCGTCATTCAGAAGACAGAGCTGAGGAAATCACTCAGAGGCGGCCTAGTAATAAAAAGATTTAAAATATGAAAAAGTAATTTTCATGGGGGGGATAGATTGAGAGGCACCAAAACCTATTTAATGGAAGTTCCAGAGAGTGAAACTAGAAAGAATCAGGAAGTAGCAATATTTAAGGAGGTAATGTCTGAGAATTTTCCAGAACTGCAGAAAGACAGCCCCTAGATTGAAAAAGCTATTTCCAGGGAAGATCAGCTGTATTAAGGTACCATGAATCCCCATGAAAATAACTAAAGCTACGGGTAAAAATTTTTAAATCTTAACAGCGTTAAAGAAAACTAATAAAAAAGCAAGCACATACCAGGCCAAAATTCAAGAGAAACCAGGAGCCTGTAGAAAGAAACAGAATTTCAAAGCACAGACTTACTTTTACCCCCAAGGGATTTGCTAATAAGGAACACTTGTGCTTCAATTTTAGCTGCTTAATGGGAAAATTTGGACATAAAACAACGCCAGGGCCGGCCGAAGGTAGAGAAAGTAACAGGAGGCCTTTCCCATGTTAAGCTGGGACCCCATTGGCTTGGAGATATTTAAGAGCAGAGAAAAAAAATCCTTCCCTGTGAGGTTGTGACCATGAACTTGCAGCTCAGGTTCACACTGCCTGAGTGGTTCTGGGAATTTAAAGCTATGTACCTGATTTAAAGCGGTTGCAGATTGGGGCTAACCCAAGAAGAAAAAGCAAATGCAAAACTTTATTTTTTTAAGAAAAGCAACTTCATCCTAGGCTTCAGTGAATCTCCAACAAAATAATTTTTCAAGTACAATAAACCAGCATCAAGTAAAAAATAACCAAACATATAAGAGAACGAGTCACCATGAGTGGGAACCAGATAAAACAACAGAGTGCAGAATCAAACTTAGCAAAACGTCAGACAGAGATTAATTGGAAAAAAAGTCCTTACTGCATTTAAAGAAATAAAATACATGATTAAAAATATCTGCAAGAAGAAAAAAACTATAAAAAGTGATCCTTACCGGTTTCTACTGCTATTCTCCAATAAAAGGCATCAGGGCTCCTTGGAGAAACAATTGTTTCTAGAACTGGAGCAGGAAAAATACACAGTGAGCCCGGAGCACCTTGAACTGCCAGAAAATAAGGAAGTGCTCAAGAAACGAAATGTTAAGAGTATCTCAAAGGAGCACAGGAGACAACCCGAAGGAGCCACTAACAGCCAGAGCTGGGACAATTGGGGCAAGAGAAACAAAATACAAAAAGTAGTATTGCATTATAAACTAAAGTTGTATTTACAAAATAAATATCTATGAGTCCATAATGATACAAACAAAGAAAAAGTAATGGGGGAGAATAGACAAATCACAGAATTCCAAACAGTTTATGTAGATACTCCCCCTCAAGGAGGTGAAGCTTAACTTTCTGCCTCCTCCTGTGGGCTCTGCTTTGAGCCTTGCTTCCACAAAGGACAGCATCGAAAGGAAGGAAAGGAACTTAACAGTGGAGCAATCTGGCAGGTGCTACCTCAGCCAGGTGACCAAGGTCAACATGGCCAGAGAAATTGCGGAAACATATATTAACTACAAAGAAGAAACAGACAGTGGACTTTGCAACAAAAAGAACAGAGGCCAGGAGAAAATAAAGAGATAATTTCAGTGAGCTGAAAGAAAATAACAGCCAACCGAACAATCCATACCCAGTGAAAAAATATCCTTCAAGCATAAATGTGAAAGAAGAGAAGCAGAACCAGAGCAATCCGGACAATGAAGTTTTTAGAGAGAGACACAGACACAGAATCCGAAGCAGGCTCCAGGCTCCGAGCTATCAGCACGGAGCCCGATGCAGGGCTTGAACCCACAAACCACGAGATCATGACCTGAGCCAAAGCCGGCTGCTCAACCGACTGAGCCACCCAGGTGCCTCAAAAGAGAAGATTTAAAACTCTGGCAACAAAATTCGAAAGTGTAAAGAGGGGTGCCTAGGTGGCTCAGTCAGTTAAGCGTCTGACTCTTGATTGCGGCCCAGGTGATGATCTCACGGTTTGTGGGATCGAGCCCCACATTGGACTTCGAGCTGACAGCGCAGAGCCTGCTTGGGATTCTCTCTCTCCTTCTCTCTCTGCCTCTCTCTCTTTCTCTCTAAATAAATAAACTTTTAAAAAAGTGTAAATAGAATCAAATGGGAATCCAGAACAAAAAAAATACAGTAATTGAAATTAATAACTTGAGTGATGGGTTTAACAGCATTATTATACGCAGCTAAAGAGAATTGATGAACTGGAAGATAAGCCAGGAGAAAAAATATCCGTGACAAAGTAGAAGGGGAAAAAAGGAAAATATAGAAAACAGTGTAAGAGACATATAGGTTATGATGAAAAGACCTAACAAAAGGGTCGTAGAAGCCCCACAAAGAACAAAGAGGCAAAATGGGACAGAAACAATATTTGGAAAGACAATAGCTGGCAATTTTCCAAAACTAATGAAACATACAAGCCATATATTCACGAAGTGCTGTTAATCTGAAGAAGGATAAATACAAAGAAAACCATACGTAGGCACATCATACTCAAACTGCTGAAAACAAAAGCCAAAAAAAAAATCTTAAAACACGCAAAAAAAGACAAGTACCTTCAAAGGAGCAATTATGACACTGACAAATAATTTTTAACACAACAAGCGAGAGGAAAATGAAATGATATCTTCACAGTGTTGAGGGTCATTAGCTGCCCGTCCCGAATCATGTATTCAGTGAAAATACCCTTCGAAAATGATGGTGAAAAAAAATATTTTCAGACAAGAGACTGATGGAAATCCTCACCAGTAGAATTTCCTTAAAGGAAATAGTAAAGAGTGTCATTCGAGCTGAAGGAAAATGATGCCAGATGGAAATTCGGATTTTCAGGAAGGAATGAAGTACAAGTATAAGTGTAAATATGTGGGCAGTTCGAATATTGACTGTTCAATACAATAACAATAATTGCGGGGAGGCTTAGCATACACAACTGCAATGGCATACGGGTCAGGGGCAGGGGTATAAATGGAATGTTCAAGGTCCTTGCATGGTCCCGGAAGTAGGCAAAAATACCGTTTAACATTAGATCTTAATCAATCAAAGACACCTGTTTAATCTCTATTACAACTACCGCCCAGCAATCGTACTCCTGGGTATAGGCCCCAAAGAGATGTGTAGACACGTGCACCACAGGAGAAGGGTAAGAATGTTCACAGTAGCAGTATTTGAGACAGCCCCAGATGTTGATGGAGAAAGGATCAATAAATTGAAGTCTATTCATCCAGGGGAACAAAACAGAACGAGGGAGGGAGTTCCAGAGAGACTCTAACTGGAGGAGCTTGACAATCTTTCCCGGCATAGCCACCGGAATGAATGAATTGATTTGCTTCACTCCGTTTAGGATTAAAGGATTAAAAGTTCCAGGAGAATGAGTCAGCCTCACATACTTTACACAACACGCTGACACTTTGGCTCTACTGCAGTCATTAGAGGAAGAATCTGGCAGATGGAGCCTTCAGGGGCCTCTTTAGTTTCTGTAGCAGGAGTTCCGCCAGATCCTCAAGTTATCATTCCACCAAAGATGGTGCACACCTAGGGAATCGCCCAGAAGTAACCGTCCTTGCTGTTAGAGGAAGGGATGGATCGCTGCGGGCTGGTACCCCCTCCCCTCACAAAACAATCCATCCTTTCGGTCGCTCATTATTCATATAACCCATCTGCCCCTAGAGACGCTTCCCAAAATGCTGGGGTCTAAAATAATATAGAACGCGCTCACTCTTCCCAAAGAGAGGCACACCGAAGTCTCCTCGGTTTCTGTATCCAGCTGCAAGAGAAAGATCTCTGGATCAAATCTGCTCCTCTTCTAATTCCACCACAGTTCTATGTTGAGAAAGGAGTGAGTCACAGATATGAGGAATTCTTTAAAATTCATAAATATACATATTTGGCAAGGAAGAAACTTTGAGGATCAGAAATGGTCTTGTTTTTGCAACTAGTTCTGTGGTTTCCCTCCTCCATCATGCAACCCTAATTCTTCCTGCCTTGCTGGCGTGAGATGTCCCAAACTTGAATTTCTCAGAGTCTATGCCCCTGTCAGTCCTGCCGGGTCAGGTGTCCAGTAGTCTTGCCCAGGGGGGCCCCAGTTCCATCCGTCCCCTGCCCTACCCCCATAGCAACCTATTTTGTATGAATCAGAGGCGGTGGATTAAGCCAATATCATAAGCCCCTTGTTTTGCCTTCTCACAGCAATATCGCGAAGAGGCAAGAAGTTTCTGCACCAGATAAGCCCAGAGGCTCTCTAGATTAACATCCCAGCTGAAACCAGTCGCTCTTCCTCCCCACAAAGGGAGAGGATGCGCGTGATCTCAATTTCTCACAGGCTCTCCCAGTGCTATCAGCAACGGGCAGCTGATGCTCTCAGAACTGATATGCGACCCCCCCTGGGTAGCTGGCATCCAACTTCAAATCCACACCCTCCTCACCTCCCCCAACCTCCTTCCCACACAACTGTTCTCCTAGAAGCCCTGTAAAAAAAGGGGGGGAAAACCTGCCAAGAAATATACAAAAGGATTTTCAACCTCGCCGATAACCAAGGGAATGCAAACTAAAACAACAAGAAGTCATTTTTCACCCATCAGAAGGGAAGATATGACATTTGGGCAAAGTTTAGGGCAAAGAGGCACTTTCATTACCGCAGGAAGTCTAACTTGGCACGGCCACTTTGTCGAGGAATATGGTGGTGTCACTAAGTCTAAACATGCACATATTATATGATTCAGCATCTGCCCTTTTAAGTATCTGCTCTAGAAAACACACTCTGAAATAGACAGGAGATGTTCACCTTGGCATTGTGTATAAAAGTGAAAATCTGGAAACAACCTAAAGGTCATCAGTACAAGGTAAGTAAAATGTGGTCTTTTCATCACATAGCTAAGAATGAACTAGATGCCCAAGTATCAACAGGGATTTCAGAACTGGATGAGATGGTTGAGAGAAAAAAAAAAAAAGCAAGGAGAAGTGAAAAAAGTGAACGACACTGATAGGAGTGTATCATTTTTGCAAAAACAGGCACATGCGTGTTTATGCATATACTTTTTAAGTTCTGGAAAGATTTACTCCAGATTCATAATAAAGAGTGGAGAGGTGGGGAGCAGAGGGACTTAGATCAGGTTATTTTCAAAGGTGACTTAATCTTTATTTATAACATACTTATTTTCATCAGGAGAATGGGTTCATGTTTTATTCTTACAAGTGAAAATTAATAATAAAAATAACGCATGTTACTCTAGAAAGTCTACTTACCTTAAAATGCTCACTCGCTTGGTGTATGATGAAGACCCGCCTTTGGTGACATCTTTTATGCAGGACCATAGACCAAGGGGCCCTAGAAGCTTCCAGGAGTACTCCCTTGGAGATACAAGGTCTAACAGGCAAACCAGGCAGGCACAGCAGAATGACTCCATGAGTTTTAAGCCAAATTTAAACAGGAAGCTTCTAAAGCTTTTGAAAATCCACCAAAATTAGTGAGCTAACAGTGGCCCTTAAATGACTTATCAACTGCTGCATAAGAAATGATCCCAAAACAATACAAATCAAAACCACACTCAGGTATCACCTCACGCCAGTCAGAGTGGCCAAAATGAACAAATCAGGAGACTATAGATGCTGGAGAGGATATGGAGAAACGGGAATCCTCTTGCACTGTTGGTGGGAATGCAAATTGGTGCAGCTGCTCCGGAAAGCAGTGTGGAGGTTCCTCAGAAAATTAAAAATAGACCTACCCTATGACCCAGCAATAGCACTGCTAGGAATTTATCCAAGGGATACAGGAGTACTGATGCATAGGGGCACTTGTACCCCAATGTTCATAGCAGCACTCTCAACAATAGCCAAATTATGGAAAGAGCCTAAATGTCCATCAACTGATGAATGGATAAAGAAATTGTGGTTTATATACACAATGGAATACTACGTGGCAATGAGAAAAAATGAAATATGGCCTTTTGTAGCAACGTGGATGGAACTGGAGAGTGTGATGCTAAGTGAAATAAGCCATACAGAGAAAGACAGATACCATATGGTCTCACTCTTATGTGGATCCTGAGAAACTTAACAGAAACCCATGGGGGAGGGGAAGGAAAAAAAAAAAGATGTTAGAGTGGGAGAGAGCCAAAGCATAAGAGACTGTTAAAAACTGAGAACAAACTGAGGGTTGATGGGGGGTGGGAGGGCGGGGAGGGTGGGTGATGGGTATTGAGGAGGGCACCTTTTGGGATGAGCACTGGGTGTTGTATGGAAACCAATTTGTCAATAAATTTCATATAAAAAAAAAAAGAAATTATCCCAAAACATCATGGCTCAAAACGACACTTATTACTACACAGTTTTTGTGGGTCAGGAACCAGGGACTCTCACAGTGCTGCAATCAAGGTGTTGACCGGGGCTGCAGTCTCATCTGAAGGCTCCGTGGAGGGAGGCTCCACTTCCAAACTTGTTCAGGCAGTTTGTTGACAGGACTGTGTTCTTCACAAGCTGTTGGATTGAGAATCTTGGTTTCAGTGAAGGCCTAAGTTTCTGATTGGTTGTTGGCCAGAGACTGTCCTCAGTTCCTTGACATATGGACCTCTCCGTGGTGTCGATCACAACATGGCAGCTGGCTTCATCAGAAAAAGCAAGCAAGACACATCAGACAGAGAGAGAGAGTTGTGACCAAGACAGAGGTCATAGTCTTTTGTGGCCCAATCTTAAAAGGGACAACTCATTGCTTTTGTCATATTCTATTCATTAGAAGCAAGTGACTGGAGTGGCATACTCAAGGAGAGACAAGCATCATTAGGATCCAGATCAGAAGCTGCTACCATCACCACATGGGAATTCTGTGTTGTGTTTATGCTGTGTTATAATGGGGCCAATAAGGGGGAGGGGGGTGCCCCAAGCATGGAGGAAATATTAGTATCCAAGAGTCCTGAAAGAGAATTCCCAGTGTTCGAGAGAATATTAGTAAATCCAGTAGATGGCACCCTTCACTATGAGCTGGTACATACTCCCTTGAGAACAGCATCTTCTGACACAGCCTACCCTGGAAATAAAGAGATTTAAGCATCCAACTAAATATTAATAGGGATTATGATATATACCTATTGATGACCAATTTTCAAAGAAAAATAATACAATTCTGCTACATTTCAAATTGATTTCTATGATTACCTTTTTAAAATTCTGTTGCAGATTTTGGCATGTATGGTGACAAATTCTATCATAATGACATGTAAATTTTTTGTGTGTAAGCCAGGATCTGACTACTACTAAGTGAGCAGTCTTTTTAAACTACAAGTACCTCAGTTCGGCATCACAACTGATAAATTCAACATCATGTGGCCGTTTGTGCCTAACAAAATATTGTACTTCCAGAAAGATGGCCAGACCATCAATTAACTTTTAAGCCTTTCTTCACATGGTTAAAGTCTCTGGGTAATTATAAACATTAAGGGTCATCCAGCAGTGATTTTCAATCTATAGTATGTGACTTACTAGTGCGTCAGAAGGGACATTCCCATGGGGGCTGAGCAGTCTTCTCGGTGGTTAATTTGACAACTACATGCGGAGTGCTCTCTCTCGCTCTCTCTCTCTCTCTCTCTCTCATACCATGTTCTCCAGGAGCTCGTGCTGAGCAGCGAACAGCAACAACGTGTACTCTCTGCATAAAACTCCCCCGGTAAGCCAGCGAGCCCCAGCAGAGACGCAGGCAGCCAAGCTTCCCCCACTCTGCTCCAGCCCTATAATCCTTGAAACAAACTTCGTATCAGACCAAGCATCACAGCCACACGAGCAGGACTTCTCAAACACAAACACAAACATGCAAAACTCAGAGAACGTTTGAGGGAATCCATTGCCATGAAGGACAGGCACCAAGCTCACCCAACACAAGAAACACCAGAGTTGCCTCTCGTATTTATGGCGGGATGGTTATGTGTGTGTGTGTGTGTGTGTGTGTGTGTGTGTGTCTTCTTCCCACTCCATTTTGAGGAGTCTGAAACATCTCAAAGCTGAAATAATAGGAGGAGGCTTTTTTTAAAAATGTAATTAAAAGCTGAGAAGGAGTCACAAGCTCTTTCAGCATATTTAGGCTCAAGATATACACCAACAGGAAGTTGTCCTCCACAGAAATGTCTGATTGGTTTGTAACTATCTCTCCTGAGGGTCACCTCACCCCCATGAACTCTTCCGCTGTCCATGTCCACCCGCAGGACCTGAAACTTTCTCCTCCTCCCTCCAGGAGGGGAACTGGGTGGGGTACAGTATAACTGGTGGCCAATAATAGACTAATAAAAAGATCAAGGCATGTGGGAAAGAAGCAAAGATGTTGAAATGGTTCAAGGAAGTCGCTCTCTACTAGCGAAGAAGCGGACGCAGGCCCACAAGATGGGTGAACGGATGAGGACAAGCCACCAAGTTCTTCTTTAGACTCCATACGGCCTGGACTGTGAGGTGAAGAGTTCATCGTGTGTGTCTGGTTGGCTGAGGTGTGGGTATGCTGCATCTCTTCTCTCTCAGTTACTTACCAAGCTTTGCTTTCTCCTAAGGAGAAGACGAAGAGAGGAAAAGGTCGTGCATGGGGTCGTTATTGACCATCCCATCCCTTCCCCAACAAAGCAAAAGTCCTTAAGCCCAGACCACATTTTGAGGCACTCTAAGCCATCTTGGTGTTTCAAGGTGTGATATTCAGCTGGACTTCAGATTAAAACTTTTGTGTTACGATCTCGCGGTCCGCGAGTTCGAGCCCCGCGTCGGGCTCTGGGCTCATGGCTCGGAGCCTGGAGCCTGTTTCCGATTCTGTGTCTCCCTCTCTCTCTGCCCCTCGCCCATTCATGCTCTGTCTCTCTCTGTCCCAAAAATAAATAAACGTTGAAAAAAAAATTAAAAAAAACAAAAACAAAAACCTTTTGTGTTAAACAAGAAAACATTTCCACCATAAATGTCAGACTATAGAAACAATGATGTTAAAGAACGGGAGTTGCCCAGATGCAAACTGCAATAGCTCTGACATTCACCCCAGATAGCCCAAAAAGTGGGGGGGGATGGAAATTGTGAGACAAAGCGGCAAATGTGGTGGAGAACAGGCTATTGGAACTGCGTATGTTAGAGAGAAACCAAACACACGCAGCATTTGGTAAGTCTACCAAATTGAGCAAGTCTGAAGCCGTAAATCAGGTGGCGCTTCAAACATAACCTCCACAGATGAAGAAAGAGAAGTTGTTCCTGGGTGGAGACAGAGGTCTTGTGACCAACACGGGCCCCCCCTAAGCTCCACCAGTGCCACTAGCCCCCTGGGACTTGGGAGCCTCTGTGAGGCTGGTGATAAATGGACGCTTTAAAGTCACTGATGTAGAACACTTGCCACCAGGAACAGGAGCAATTGGTGAGGCGGATTTCTTAAGGTACCAGATCGGAAGACTTTGATCTGTGATTAGAGATGCCAATGAAATGGGACAAGAGCAGAAGCCACAAGAGCAGAGGGACTATGAAGTGATTCCCATGTTAGGGTCGTTCACAGCCTCTAGGTCACCAAACTGGGTTTTTGTTTGTTTTTGAGGGAACAGGAGAATGGACGACAGCTGCAATCCATAGGCCCAATTGATTAGCACAAGTTGGTGAGAAGGGGGACAGGCACCGCCTGCTCCTCCAGACCCTCTACAGCAGGGACCTCCTGGGAGAGAAGACAGCAAGGCTGGAAGGGCCAGAAGCACCAAGAGCAGAGCTTCTCAACCTCGGCTGCACGTTGAGTCACCTAGGGAGCTTTCAGAAAATACCAGTACCTTGACTCCTCCTCAGAGATGCACATCCTACCGGCCTGGGCTGAGTCCTGTGCCGAGAAACTTTTTCAGAGGATCCCAGGGGAGTCTAATGTGCAGCTAGAGTTGAGAACTTCTGACCCAGATTAAAAGCCTGTAATCCTAACGTATAGTCGAGATTTATTCAGCCATCTTCGTCTTCAGATTAATCTTCAGAATTCTCACCACGGGTGAAGCTAATCTGAGGAAGGGGAAAAGGTCATCATATCTGTTCTCCAAAAGCAAGATTAAATGACCAAGCTCCCACTGATCCAAGGGATAGAAGCGATCCAAAATACAAAAGTGGACCTGAGATCAGTAAGATCCCCAGGGTTTAGACAAAGCAGGATCCGAAGTCTGAGTAGGGTCCCCTCCCAAAAGTTCAGCTGGGAGACTCCACGGACTGATTTGACTTCAGTTGAACAGGATGAATCACGAAGGGACTGGCAGTGAGTTTTTAGTCACTCATACCCCAGCATTCGGGAAACCCAGACACACGTAGATGAAACCTGAAGTGCCACCTCCAAACATCGGGAGGATCTACATGGCCTGGGTTTCTTTCAAGTTGTTAGGGAAGACCGCCAGCAGCGAGCGGCCCGCAAACAGAAAGATACCTCCTTGGAGAAAGTCTTCTCGTTTTCACACAATATAGGGCAGAAACGGCGGGATGTGCTGCGCTCTGGCTCTAAAGTATGGGCGAAGAAATCACGACGAACTTGGGGTGAGGGGTTGGCTCAGTCGGTTGAGTGTCCGACTTCGGCTCATATGATTTCTCAGTCCGTGGGTTCGAGCCCCGTGTCCAGCTCTGTGCCGACAGCTCAGAGCCTGGAGCCTGCTTTGGATTCTGTGTTTCCCTCTTGTTCTCTGCCCCTCCCTAGCTTGTGCTCTCTCTCTCTTTCTCTCTCTCTCTCTCAGAAATAATAAACGAGGAAACTTGAGAAGAAAGAAGGAAAGAAAGAAAGAAAGAAAGAAAGACAGACAGAAAGAAAGAAATCATGATGAACTCAGTCAAGCTCAGCATGGCCTGGCCTCCACAAGGCCAAAAAAGGAGTTAAAGTCACGTGAGCAGCAGAAGGATGGAGACTGAACTGGAGAAGTAGTCTTTGGATGCCATTCTCAAATACTGGGATTCTCTCTGCAGAAACTTGCAAATACGTCCTCGGGAAAAGCGCTAACAGGGACAACAATTGTATAGAAGAAGCACACACGGTCCTCCCTCACTGTGTTCAGTTTCTAAGGAGAAAGAGTCTTTTTCACGTTGCAGTTCTTGGGTTTTCCTTTGTTGCGGAGAATCCACAGGTAATGCACATAGAGATTTTTAAAAATATAAAGAACATAGAGATTCCAAGTTGGAAGAAGAAGAGCAATGCGTTGGGGGGAGGGGCGGGATAAGAAGCTTTGTGGACTAGATATTTGAGGAGATTTGAGAGGGTTGGAAGAGATTTTCAGAGATCTCTTACCAGCAGTGTAAAGTTTATTGGGGAAGCAACAGTAGGGAGGAGGAATATTTAAGATGTTAGGTAGGCATTAAAAACGCATTTCCTCTTTGGTTTTTCTCAAGAGACCAAGTAAAGCTGTAAATTACTCATCATGAATGTTGGCTGCTGACCTAGATTTCTTTGGATAGATTCCTTGCAATAAATGGCTCACATAAAGTCCTGCAAATTAAAATTATTAAGAGTAGATGTAGCACACAGAAAATGACTTAGAATTAATTAGTAATATCAGGAGAAAGATTAGAGAGGCTATCACATTCGTAAAACAAGAATTGGCTCTTCAGAAATAAACGAGTTAAAGATTGGAAAACAAAAAATTGAATATCAAAAAACACTCTAGCTGAAGAACATGTTTTTCTGAGTGACATTCTCAGAACACAGTACAAAAGGGGGAACAAAAGAGGTAAAAATGTGAAAGAAAAGTTAAGAGAACAAGGACAAATTTAGAAGAATCAGCACTGATCTAATGCAAATTCCAGAATAGCCAAAGGGAATAGAAGGGAGAATATAGTAAAAGAACTGAGATAAAAATCCCCCAGATGTGAAAAAGAGACATGAGCTTTCATATTTAAAAAGCCAATCAAATGCCAAGTAAGATAATTTTTAAAATATTTATCTGGGTCTACTATGATGAAATATCAGAACACCAAGACTAAAGAAAAAATCCTTTAAATTCCCAAAGAGGAAAAACATATTGCCTTCAAAAGAATTGGAATAGCATTCTTGTCAGATTCTCATCACTGCTTCTAAATACTGTAAGAAAGGAAATAATATAGCTTCAACTACCAAGAGTGAGAACAGAATAGACATATTCAGACAGGCAAGGACTCAAAGTTTACTTTCCCAACCCCCTTTTTTAGGAATTTAGATGAAGTGTTCCAGCGCATGACTGTATAAGCCTAGAAAGAGAAAGACACAATGTTAAAGAAACAGTAAATACAATCAGGAAAACAAGTAGAAATAATTCAAGGATAGCAGCTGCACAAACAGACCTGGAGACAAATCAAGCCAGTTGAAACAGAGGAAGGAGGATCCCAGAGAAAAAATTTTCTGAATAAACCCAACCGTCCAAATGCTGAATTAAAATAAAAAGTTCAAAAACGGCAGTGCAATGGTAAAATGGTGGCAGAGGAACATCAACGATAAACTGAGAATTAACACTAAACTAGAAATTATGTTTATAGAATGGAATGTGAATTTCAAACACCTTGATGAAGTACAATAAAGTAACTCATAAAACATGGAATGTACATTTTCTATTTCTGGTGACTGTAGATTAATTTTGTTGCATACAAACTCTTTCACAAAGTACAAGCAGAAACACCAGGTTAGATATTTTTCAAAATCTGTTTGAAGGTATCAGAGCCAATGCAGTGAGGACTTGAGAGCCAAGATAAAAGAGATGAGAAACATACAAAGATGAGACCAACATTCGCTGCTGACTTCTTTTCCCTTCGAGGCCTTTACTGATTCTAAAAAAGCAGCTGAAAGGCTGAGAAGCTTAGCAAAAGCAATGACTCATAGACTGAGGAACTGAGCGCTGCTTCCAATAGTCTCAAAGGGATAGGGGGGAAATTAAAGAGTTTAGGGTCCACTAAGGAAAAGGGACACTGATAAACACTCCATGTTTTCAGCTGAAATCTCTGAAGGGCCATATATTAGGAATAAGAATGAATCAGAAACGAAAAAGCCCTCAAAAAGACTTACTCCCAGCTTCAAATCAGTTTAATCCCTGATTATATTAAGGAGAATTGCCTCTCTTTCAGCTTCCAGCCTGAAGCTAAAATAAAACTATCCTGTAAGAAAATAACTCTACAGTGAATCAAATTATCCCTCTCTTTTTTTTATATACACAATGCCAAACATTCCATCAACAATTATTAGAAGGATTCTGGCCAAGATGGAGTAAGGGGATTGAATGTGCCTTCCTATCTGAAACAACCAAAAGATGGGAAAAAAAAAAAAAAAAGGAAAAACTAGGTTACAAGACGCTGAACTTTAGGCAACAAATGACAGTGTTGGGGAGAACTGAGAAATAAGGTGATCGCTAGAACTGCCCCACGTTACTCCCTTGAGTTTCGAGCTCCCAGTGCAGGAAAGGAGAATTCAGGCACAGCCTGGCAACCTCCCCACGTTGAAGAGACAGAGCTGGAAATCCAGGGAGATCCACATGGCGAGAATCTGCAGGAATGAGTTTCATAGAGGAAACAACTGAAAACACCGAGAACTCCAGCCATCTACAGAGAGAGCCCCCTTGAGTATTCAGCAGAGTGCTAATCAGCACAAGCATGTTAGCAAGCTGCCCAAAGCCAGGGAAAAAGCTAAATGAAGAGGGACAGTACTTAAGCTTACACAAGGCCAACAACACTGCGTGTTCCCACCAACCAGACTGGACAACCTCAAAATTCACAGGAAATTTGGCAGAGTACTCAGAAGAATCTTAGGTCAGTTGTGGAGATAATTAACCCTAGACTAAACACTGTTCTGGTCCTGTCTAACAAATCTTAAAAGCAATACCTGAGAGGATCAAATTGTTTCCAAGTGACTTAACTGTGTCACAGAATAAAACTCAAGAATGTTTATAGGAATACAGAATTACCCGGCATTCAACAAGGTAAAAGTCACAATGGCTGGTGTCCAATTAAGAAATTACTAGGCATGCAAAGAGACAGGAAAATACAACCCAAAATGAGAGCGGGGGCGGGGGGGATAAATCAACCAAACCAACCCAAAATGACACAGATGTAAGAATTAGTAGACATTAAAAGACTTAGAACAGTATTTCATATGATCAGAAAGTTAAGACATGGAAGATATATATTTTTTAAAAGACCCAAATCAGCCTTCAAGAGATGAAAACTACGACGTCTGAGAGGAGCTTACACTGGATAAGATTAATAACAGATTAATAATAGCCAAAAATTTTCCAAATATGATGAAAACTATAAATTCACAGATCCAAGAAGCTCAATGACTCCCAGGCACGAAAAAAAACCCATGAAGAAAACCATTACAAGGCACATCATAATCATAGTGCTCAAAACCAGTGATAAAGAGAAAATCTTAAAAGCAGCCAGATAATTAAAACACATGTCACACAGCATATTTCTCTTTGGAACAATGCAAGGAAGAAGACAGTGAAGAAACATCTTTAGTGTATTAAAAGAATAAAAGTCCACCGAGAATTCTATGCCAAGTGGAAATTTTCAAAAATTAAGGGAAATAAAGACTTTTTCAAACTTACAAAAGCTGAAAGAAGTCATCACACAGTAGGGAAAGGAGAGTCTGTCCATAAATGATGTTGGGAAAACTGAATCTCAAAGAGATACCTGCACTCCCACATTCGCTGCAGCGCTATTCACAATAGTCAAGATAAGGAAACAATCTAAGTGCCTGTAATGAATTAATGGATAAAAAAATTGTGGCGCATGCACACACACACACACACACACACACACACTGGAACATTATTCAGCCTTAAAAAAAAAAAAAAAAGGAAATCCTGCCATTTGCAACAACACGGATGAACCTGGAGGACATTAAGCTAAGTGAAATAAACCAGACACAGAAAAACAAATACTGCATGATCTCACCTACATGTGCGATCTAAAAAAGTTGAACTCATAAAAGCAGAGTAGAATGGCGGTTGTCAGGGCCTGAGGTTTGGTAAAGGAAATAGGAAGATTTTGGTCATAGGATACAAAGTTTCAGTTATGCAGGATGAATAAGTTCTGAAGATTTAATGTACAACATAATGACTATAATTAATAATACTGTATTGGGTGGGGTACTGAGCCTGAGTGGCTCAGTCAGTTAAGCATCCGACTGTTGACCTCAGCTCAGGTCTTGATCTCAGGGTTGTAGTTCAAGCCCCACATTGGGCTCCACACTGAACGTGGAGCCTACTTAAAAAAAAATACTGTCATCGAACACTTGAACTTTACTGAGAGTAGATCCTAAGTGTTTTCACCACACACACACACAAAAAGGTAACTGTGTGAAGTGATGGATATGTTAATTAGCTTGATTGTGGTAATCATTTCACAATGTCCATGTAGATCAAAACATTACAGTTTCAACCTTAAATATGTACAATCTTTATTTGTCAGTTACACCTCAATAAAGCTGGGGGTGGGGAACAAAGGGAACAAAGAACAGATGGGACAAACAGAAAACTAGCGAAAGATACAGACTTAAACCTAAACATCTCAATATGCACATTGAATGTAAATGGTCTAAACACCCCAATGAAAAGGAAGAGATTGTCAATTGAGATTACCAACAAGACCCAACTATACGTTGCCTATAAGAAAGGGAGCTTAAGATATACCAGTCTTATAGTAATAAGAAAGCTGGAGTGGCTATATTAATTTCAAACAAAGCCTATTTCAGAACAAAGACCATTATGAAGAACAAAGAAGAGCATTTAATAATGATAAAGGGGTGAGTTAATCAAAATGGCAGGCAAGTCCTAAACATTTCTGCATCTAATAACAGAACTCAATAATACATGAAGCAAAAACTAATAGAACTGCAAGGAGAAAAAGACACATCCACAAATGTGGTCAGAGATTTCAATACCCCTCTCAATAATTTATAGAAGTAGGAAAATCAGGAAGGATATGGAAAACTTGAATAAAACTACCAATCACCTAGACCTAATTAATTGACATTTACAGAACACTCCTCCAACAACAGCAGAACACACACTCTTTTCAAATATTTGGTAATTAAATAACACACTCCTCTATGACTCATGGGTCAATAAAGAAATCACTGAGGGGGGCACCTGGGTGGCTCAGTTGGTTAATTTTCCAACTTCTGCTCAGGTCATGATCTCATGGTTTGTGGGTTCGGGCCCTGCATCGGGATCTGTGTTGACAGCTCCGAGCCTGGAGCCTGCTTTGAGTTCTGTGTCTCCCTCTCTCTCTGTCCCTCCCTGGCTCGTGCTCTGTCTCTCTCTCAAGAATAAATAAACATTTAAAATAATAATAATAATAATAATAATAATAAAATCAATGGGGTACCTGGGGACTCGGTCAATTGAGTGTTCGACTCTTGATTTCAGCTCTGGTCATGATTCCAGTGTCATGGGATCAAGCCTTACATTGAGCTGCTGGCTGAGTGTGGAGTCTGCTTAAGATTCTCCCCCTACTCTCTTCCTCTGCCCCTCTCCCCCAAGGTCTCTTTCTAAAAAATAAATAAATAAACGAGGGAATTAGAAAGTAAACTGAGCTATCTGAAAAAGGAAACACAGCATTTCAAAATTTGTAAGATGACACTAAAATAGTATTAAGAGAAGAAATGTTCAGGACTAAATGCCCAAATTAGAAAAGAAGTAGGACTCAAATAAATGACTTTATTTTCCACCTTCAGAAACTAGAAAAAGTGGAGCACCTGGCTGGCTCAGTCGGTAGAGCATACGACTCCTGATCTCAGGGTTGTAGGTTGGAGTCCCACTTCGGATGCAGAGATTACTTAAAAAAAAATGTTTTTTAATATCAAAAAAAGAAACTAAAAATAGAAGAGAAAATTAAACCCAGATTAATGAGAAGAAAGATGATACACAGATCAGAGCAGAAATTAATGAAGTAGAAAAAAACCAAGAAAATAAACGAAACCAAATGCTGGTCTTTGGAGAATTTTAATAAATCTGATAAACCACTAGCCAGACTGATCAAGGGAAAGAAAAAGAAATCATCACAAGATATGGAAACCACAAGCCAACATCTGCCATGAACATAGATACAAAAATTCTCACCATCCCTCAAACCAACCTCTCCTCCCCATGTCTCTGCCATTGTTCATGCATCACCATTCAAGTCATCCCCAAATCCCGTTTTCTACTTCTCTTTTGCTCTGCTCCCATATGCAATCAGTCAACTTGTCTTCAATTTTCTTCTGCACTCAGTGGTTTCCAGGCTGCCCCTCTTTCCCTTCTACCATCCCTGCTGTGGCTCAGGTCCTTCCTATCTCACAGCTGGAGTAGCCCTCGAACGGCATCCATCCGAATCCAGTCCGTCCAGGACACCTGTACACTGCTACAAACCAGCTCGACCTTCCAGGAGCACCATTTTTGTCACCACCTTGAACTAAGTGCCTTATGTCAACAAGCACTAACCACAGTGCATTGTACATCATCAGCACTCAAACATTATTTACTGAATGAAACAAACGAGTTCCTCGGGGCAGGGATCGTGTTGTTGTTTACCACTGGATACTCATGATCCAGCACAGCGTAGGATAGCAGCACTCAATCAGTGTTTCAGTGAGTGAATAAACCAAAGGTTGCCACTGACCTACCCAAAGCATTTCCAGGGCTCCCTCTCCCTATCGAATCAATGCTCAAACTGCTTAGTCTGGCATTCAATACACTTTATAAAATATTTCTGTGTTAGCCAAGGCTCTTTATGTTTTGAGAGATTAAAAATACAATTCTAGGGGCGCCTGGGTGGCGCAGTTGGTTAGGCGTCCGACTTCAGCCAGGTCACGATCTCGCGGTCCGTGAGTTCGAGCCCCGCGTCAGGCTCTGGGCTGATGGCTCGGAGCCTGGAGCCTGTTTCTGATTCTGTGTCTCCCTCTCTCTCTGCCCCTCCCCCATTCATGCTCTGTCTCTCTCTGTCCCAAAAATAAATAAAAACGTTGAAAAAAAAAAACAATTCTAAAGAATTTGCGCACGAGAAAGGGAATTTACTGGGGCACCCGGGTGGTTCAGCCAGTTAAGCGTCCAACTTCCCCTCAGGTCACCATCTCCCGGTTCATGAGTTCAAGCCCCGTATCGGGCTCTCTGATGTCAGCACAGAGCCCGCTCCAGATCCTCTGTCCCCCTCTCTCTTTGCCCCTTCCCTGTTCGTGCTCGTGCGCGCACTCTCTCTCCTGCTCTCTCAAAAATAAACATATTTTTTAAAAGTTGGTTTATTGGCTTGTGTAACTAGGAAGTCTAAATATCAAGAACAGGATCAGCGGAGCCGCTGGGTTCACAGTGGGCTATGGCATCCCAAGATGTCTGAGGCAAGATCTTGGGGGAAAGTCTGCACAAAGTTAAGTGGAGGCTGAAGAGACAGAGATGATGGGGAGCAGCGGGGGAGTGACTGATAGGTGCTTGAGGCAAATCCTGGAGTCTGCAATCCTGGGTCATTTGTGTGAACAGAGCAGGTCCACTTAAAGCAGCTTCGGTGGGTAATCCGCTGGTGGGTGTGAAGGACCAAAGGCCAGGACTGCTCGACCTGGGGGTGCGGGTGGAGCGAGGTGCTCAATGATGCCACACGGGGGTACAGTTAGTCAGGAACTTCTACCCGGTAAGAAAGACATTTACACCTGAGAATACACACCCGTCTCCCCACCCAAGTGAAAATTATTTCCTTCCTGTCAAAGAAGAATATCAGGGTTGCTGATGGCCCTGGATAACTTCCACACTCATATGCCTAAAATCAGGCACCTGCACCAGAGGATTGCTCCCTGTGCCTTTCACTGCTCCGATTTCCTAGCTGTTGGCTTTTGTCAATAACATGGGGTTTCCCCAAATTTCAGAGAAGAGCTGATGGAAGTCAGTCATATATATATATATATATATATATATATATATATATATATATTTGGAAATGTACGTGTCCCCAGCGTGTCCCCAGGACCCAAAGCTAGACTCTGGGATTAGAAAACCAAGGCAATGAGGTTAACTGTAAACACTCCGGGAGTTTCTTCATAAACATGACGGGGTACTGCAGTTCAAAAGAAAATTTTTTATAAATAAACATCATACCTTATACAAAAATTAACTCAAAACGGATCATAAATCTAAATTGAAATTGTAAAACCATAAACAAAATAGGAGAAAAATCATCTTGACCTAGGGTTAGACAGAGTTCTTAGGTATGATAGAAAAAGCATAATCTATAAAAAGAAAAAACCCTGAAATATTGGACTTTAAAAATTTTAAACTTCTGATCTGCGAAAGATGATGTTAATACAATCAAAAGATAAGCTACAGACCAGAAGAAAATATCTGAAAGTCACATGCCCAACAAAGGCCTGATACCCAGAATACATAAAGAAACTCCACAGTAAGAAAACAACAATTCCATTAAAAGTGGACAAAATGCATTAATTGATGCTAAAAGAAAGATACATGGAGAGTAGACATATTGTAAAATTCCATTTCTTTGAAATGACAAGAAGAGCAAATCTGTAGAGATGGAAAGTAGATTAGTGGTTGCCAGAGGCTGGGGAAGGCGGGGGGTAGAGGAAGCCATGAGGATGAGATTTCTTTTGGAGAGATAAAATACTCTAAACTTACATCATGGTGATGGTTGCACAACCCTTTGATGACACCGAAAGTATTGAATTGTATACTTTTTTGAGAGAGAGAGAGCACAAGCAAGCGAGGGGCAGAGAGAGAGAGGGGGAGAGAGAGAGAGAAGCGGGGCTCACCCGATGTGGGGCTCAAACTCACAATCCGTAAGATCATGACCTGAGCAGAAGTCAGAGGCTTAACCCACTGAGTCACCCAAGTGCCCTGAATTGTATACTTTAAATGGGTAGATTTTATGGTATGTGAATTATATTCCAATAAAGATGTTTCTAGAAAAATGTAGTATATTTGCAGAAAAAGACAAATGACAAGGACAGACAACAAAACAGAGAAATAGACCCGCATACGTAGGAATATCGTATTCTACATATTAGCCAGCTTTGCAAGTCAGGGAGCAGAGTATTGGTTTTTTGATGGGGTTCAACTTGTACCAGTTTGAAACAAACAAACAAACAAACAAACAAAACCCTTAAACTGGATGCCTAATGCATACATATCCTAAAACCAACTGTGGATTAAAGGCTCGAGTAAGGAAAGTCAAACCATAGAGCTTTTAGAAGATAACATGAGAGAATATCTTCTTCATAGTAGGGAAGGGAGGTCCTTCCTAAGACATAGAAAGCACTAATCATAATGAAAATACCTGTTTTACTACTTTATTTTTTTAAGATTTTATTTTTAAGTCATCTCTACACCTAACATGGGGCCCTAACTCACAACCCCAAAATCAAGAGTCTCACGCCCTACCAACTGAGCTGGCCAGATGCCCCTCAATTTTACTACTTTAAAAAACTGGGGGTGCCTGGGTGACTCAGTCGGCTGAGCATCCAACTCTTGATTTCAGCTCGGATCATGGTCTCATGGTTCATTTGTTCAAGCCCCACATCAGGCTCTGGGCTGACAGTGCAGAGCCTACTTGGGATTCTCTCTCTCTCTCTCTCTCTCTCTCTCTCTCTCTCAAAATAAATAAATAAATAAATAAACCTAAAAAAGTTTTTTAAATGAAGAACTGTTCTTCAAAAACACAATAGAAAGAGGTGAATGGCAAGCCACAGATCAAGAGAAAATATTTGCAGGGATTGTTAAATATCAAGGACTAATACTAAGAATATATAAAGGACGTTTGTGAATCAACAAGGAAAAGACAAACAATCGAAAAGAAAATGGACAAAAAAACCCCACCCTATACAGGCACGTCACAAAAGAGGAACCACAAATAATTAATAAACATGTGAGAAGATACTCAGTATTATTCATTAGGAATATGCTAATTAAAGCCTCAATGAAATATTTTTTTAACACGCACAAAATTGGCAAAACCAAAGTCTGAAAATATCATGCTTTGGTGAGAATGCATAGCAATGAGAATTCTCATATAATGCTGCACATCTTTGCCAAAACTGTGTTTTCAGATTTTGCTGGTGGGAGTATAAATTGGTCCATTTGGAAACAAAGCTTGGCATTGCATGTTAAATTTGAATAAGGTGAGATAAGATAATTGGGGACAATGGCAATGTCTGCTCTCATAATGCTCTAATTATTTTAATTATTTTTTTTTTGAGAGAGAGTCTGAGTGGGTGAGAGGGGCAGAGGGAGAGAGAGAATCTTTTTTTTAAGTTTATTTATTTATTTTTTAGAGAGAGAGAGAGAGAGTATGCAAACAGGGGAGGGACAGAGAGAGGGAGAGTGAGAATCCCAAGCAGAACCTGATGCAGGGGTTCCAACCCACAGACCATGAGATCATGACCTGAGCCAAAATCAAGAGTCAGATGCTTAAATGAATGAGCCACGCAGGCACGCTGAGAGAGATTTTTTGTTTTAATTTTATTTTTTATTTTTTTAAATTTACATCCGAATTAGTTAGCATATAGTGCAACAATGATTTCAGGAGTAGATTCCTCAATGACCCTTACCCATTTAGCCCATCCATCCTCCCACATCCCCTCCAGCAACCCTCAGTTTGTTCTCCGTATTTATGAGTCTCTTCTGTTGTGTCCCCCTCCCTGTTTTTATATTATTTTTGTTTCCCTTCCTTATGTTCATCTGTTTTGTCTCCTAAAGTCCTCCTATGAGTGAAGTCATATGATTTTTGTCTTGCTCTGACTGACTCATTTCACTCAGCATAATACCCTCCAGTTCCATCCACGTAGTTGCAAATGGCAAGATTTCATTCTTTTTGATTGCCAAGTAATACTCCGTTGTATATACATACCACATCTTCTTTATCCATTCATCCATCAGTGGACATCTGGGCTCTTTCCATACTTTGGCTATTGTGGATAGTGCTGCTCTGAACATGGGGGTGCATGTGTCCCTTCGAAACAGCACACCTGAATCCCGTGGATAAATGCCTAGTAGTGCCATTGCTGGGTCATAGGGTAGTTCTATTTTTAGTTTTTGGAGGAAGCTCCATACTGTTTTCCAGAGTGGCTGCACCAGCTTGCATTCCCAGAGATTTTTTTAAAAATTTTGTTTTAAGTTTCTATCTTGAGAGAGAGAGCAAGCGGAGCAGAGAGAGAGGGGAGAGGGAGAATCCCACTGTCAGCTCAAAACGTGATGCAGGGCTCCAAATAACAAACCGTGAGATCATGATGTGAGCCCAAATCAAAAGCCAGATGCTTAACCGACTGAGCCCCCTAGGCGCCCCAGGAAGGACACAGAATCTTAAGCAGGCTCCATACCCAGCTCCGAGCCCAACAAGGGGCTGGATCCCATGACCCTGGGATCATGACCTGAGCCAAAATCAAGAGTCAGAGGCTCAACTGGCTGAGACACCCAGGCGCCCCAATAATGCTCCCCTTCTTGCTAGCTTAACGAGACTTAGAGCATTCCAGGAAGGAAAGATATGGGGAATGCTTATCCAGCACTAACTATATGCTAAGCATTAAGTTAAGACCTTTTCACATGCTTCTTTGAAGTTGAGGCAAAAGGGGTGTCCAGAATGCTGTCATTCTATGACACGAAACTTCTGGCTGAAGTTCCTTCTACTAAAGAGAAATATCTCAGGAGCACTCTTACTCCATCAGGACAAGCTACACATTTACAAAGATTACCATTCTCTGGCTTCTTTCTTCAAGAGACATTGGTTTCAAACATTTCATTTTTTCAGTACAATCACGATCACACACTAGGGTGTGAGAATAAAGGGATTTTTCTCGTCGGTGCCATTTTATGATGATGAGACAAATCCAGGAGATCTTATTTGTGAATCACAGGAATGCCCAAAGAAGCAAGATGCCAATCAGAGAAGTAATAAATACAAACATAAGAAAATTTCCTTCAGCTGAATAGGGACTTGAGTCATCCTGAAGAAAGGGCTCAACAAATAAACTCCAGACACAGTTAGGACACACGTGCGCACGCACACGCAAACGACAGATCCTGGTGAACCTTCTGAATTCCAAAGATAAAGAAAAAAATCATATATCCTTCAGGCAACAAAGGAACGGGCAACATATAAACAACAACAACAACAACAACTACACTAGCATCAGACTTCTCCGAACACTGAAGGTGGAAAACAGTGAAACATCTATGAACTCTCAGAGAAAAGGGACCGTGACCCAAAGTTCTAACCTCTCAACTGAGATATCATTTGTTAAGGCAAAGGAGGTATTTGGGGGTAGTCAAGGCCTCAGAAAGAATATACACCCACACAGCAGACATGAGGGAGCAAACATGAAGTATACATCAATCCAATGACAATTTATTCAGCACAGAGATGTCACATGGGGAAAGATAAAATGACTAAGAAACAGCAGTAACAATAAATCCTGTGGTGTATTGTGCACTTACATCTAAGTAGATCATGAGAACATGACTGAGATTTGTAATGTAAGAGATTAAAAAAAAAGATTGTTGACATAGAAAACACATCAGATAAAACAGAATTCAAGATCAAATATGTTAAAGAGGACAAAAATTATGTTCTGTAAAAGGCACAGTCACGAAGATTACACATATGTAACAAAAATCTATATAGAC
This sequence comes from Prionailurus bengalensis, assembly GCF_016509475.1. Classification (NCBI taxonomy): domain Eukaryota; kingdom Metazoa; phylum Chordata; class Mammalia; order Carnivora; family Felidae; genus Prionailurus; species Prionailurus bengalensis. The sequence goes on along the minus strand of NC_057361.1, from coordinate 20,490,641 downwards.
ACCAAATACATAAAGCAAAACTTGAAATACAAGGAAACTGCATAAAACACCCTTATGGGGGTTGATTTTAATATTTTTTGAAACTTAAAAAATTAAGTAGTCAAAAATTACCAAGGATATAGAGGATTTGAAAATACAATCAACAAGCCCAATTTTACTTATAGATTTATACCAGATATGGAAAAGTAAACAGTATACTAATACAAAACCTATTATACCTCACCCAAAAAGAAAACTTGAAACATTCCCCCAAAATGTAGAGGTTATACACACCATAGTTTGAACCCAAACCAATAAGACTAGAGATCAACACTAAATAAATTAATAAAAACTTTTGCTATTTAGAAGTTAAACACTATTGGGGCGCCTGGGTGGCTCAGTCGGTTAAGCGGCCGACTTCGGCTCAGGTCATGATCTCACGGTCCGTGAGTTCGAGCCCCGCGTCGGGCTCTGTGCTGACAGCTCAGAGCCTGGAGCCTGTTTCAGATTCTGTGTCTCCCTCTCTCTGACCCTCCCCTGTTCATGCTCTGTCTCTCCCTCTCTCAAAAATAAATAAAACGTTAAAAAAAAAAAGAAAGAAAGAAGTTAAACACTATTGTAAAGAGGAAACCAAAACTGACGTGTAGAGCTGTCTTGAAAAGTATGAAAAAGAACAATTAATATGCAATGGGACACAACTAAAGCCATATACCAAATAAAATGCACAGCTTTCAAGAAGTTCATTTAATAAGCAGTGAAAATAAGTGAAATACGAAACATGAGACATTTTAACTAGATAACAAAATAAACTAGAAGAAAACAGGAAAAGAAAACTAGCAACAATGCAAGAGGAGATTAAATAGAAAACCAAAACATACAAGGAAAAAACAAAATTAAGAGCCCTTTCTTTGATAATATCTGTAAACAGCTAAAACTCTGAAAACCTGTTTAAAGAAACAGAGAGAAAGGGTTGCCCAGCCGGCTGTGTCAGTGGAGCGTGTGACTCTTGGTCTCAGGGTTGTGAGTACGAGCTCCACATCGGGTATAAAGATTACTTAAAAATAAAGTCTTAAAAAAAATAGAGAAAACAAAATATACAACATTCGGGGTGCAAAAGGAGATAAAACCAGAAGTGCAAGAATAAAATAATTATGAGAGAATATTGTGTATGTCTTTAGGATAATAAATTGAAAATCTAGAAGACTAGTTCTCAACCTTGGCTGCACACTGTAATCGCCTGACGAGCTTAGAAAATTCCTGATGCCTGAGCCTCACTCCCAGAGATTCTAATTTAGTCGGTCTGGGGTGTGGCCTGGGCCTGGGGGAGACGAAGCTGTGCCAAGTGATTCTGATGTTCAACCCAAATCTAGAACCACTAAGTCTTTACAGGGCTTGGGCCATGTGGTCCGTGAACCAGCAGCATCAGCACCTCCAGAGACCTTGTAAGAAATGCGGAATCCCAGCCCCCACCCCGCAGACCTACAGAATCAGGATGAGCATTTTCATGACATCTCCCAGGTAATGTATACGCACGTTAATATATGAGATGTACTGATCTAGAGAAAATGGAAAATTTCCAAGGGAAATATAGATACTAACATTTATTTAAGAAGAAAAGCTGAAGGGGCGCCTGGGTGGCGCAGTCGGTTAAGCGTCCGACTTCGGCCAGGTCACGATCTCGCGGTCCGTGAGTTCGAGCCCCGCGTCGGGCTCTGGGCTGATGGCTCGGAGCCTGGAGCCTGTTTCCGATTCTGTGTCTCCCTCTCTCTCTGCCCCTCCCCCATTCGTGCTCTGTCTCTCTCTGTCCCAAAAATAAATAAACGTTGAAAAAAATAATAATAAAAAAAGAAAAAAAAAGAAGAAAAGCTGATGGATTAATTAGTCAATTAACTAATGTAGAAGAGATCAGAAAAGTAAAGACCTACCATTTATAATAAGGCATCAGACTCAGATGCTTTCACAATTGAGTTCTATCTAATCCTTAACAATCAGATAATGCCTCCAGTTTTAAAACCATTCGTAACTATAGCGAAGTTTCCAAGTACATCTCATGCAGCTAGTATTACATTCACATTCAAACCTGATGCAGTAGTACAAAACAAGAAAATTATGAACACAATTATGAACACAGATATAAAAATTGTAAATAACATATTACCCAATTTAAGCAACACTCTATTTACAGAACAATAAAAATTGCCTAAGTAGGGTACTTTTATCCTAGAAATTCGAGCATGGTTTAACTTTAAAAAATCTATCAGTGTAACCCAGTATACTTTATGACATTAACAAATACAAAATGAAAATCAAGTAACTATGTCAATGGGCAGCTAAAAGGCACATGATAGTGTTAGCAGTTCCTAATAAAATCTCTAAGTAAAAGAATAATGGAAAGAAATTATCTAGCCTTGGTAAATGCTACTTTCCAAAACCGACATTATACTAAGTGGTTCAATACTCAAGTATGGCCATCCAAAGGAGCAATAGAGAAATGACTGCTATACTATATATTATTCAGCATTGTTTTAGAAGTTCTAGCTATGATAAGACACAAAAAGGAAATAATTGACATCTTTTTGTGGTGACTACGCGCACAGAAATTCAAGAGGCTACTAAAGTGCAATTGGAATTGGGATGATAGTATGGTGGATTCGCTGGGTACATAAAAGTATATAGGGGCGCCCAGGTGGCTCAGTCAGTTGGGCATCCGACTTTGGCTCAGGTCATGATCTCACGGTTTGTGAGTTCGAGCCCTGCATCGGGCTCTGTGCTGACAGCTCAGAGCCTGGAGCCTGCTTCGGATTCTGTGTCTCCCTCTCTCTCTCTGCCCCTTCCCCACTCACACTCTGTCTCTCTCTGTCTCAAAAATAAATAAATGTTAAATTTTTTTTAAAATTTATAAAAACCAATAGTTTTTCTCTATACACTAGCAGCGTCTAGGTAGCCAAAAAATTATAATGTACTCATGACAAATATGACCTATATGAAGAAAGCAGTCGTACTTTATTAAAGAAGGCAAAACAAAACCAGAATAAATGGAGGAACATGGACGTGAAGACAGTATGATACAAATATTAGGCTCAATTTAATATTAAAAATTCATGCAATTTGGAGCAAAAAAAAAAAAACCCAATTCAATGGGTCTTCTAAGGGAAGCTAGGTAAAATGATCTCAATGTTCCTTTGGAAGAATAAATGTCGACAGAACAGTGAAAAAGAAAAGGACTTGCCTTTTGATATTAGAGCTCAGCGTAGAGTGCTGTGAGTAAAACAACATGCCAATGGTACAAGAATAACAAATAGATGAATAAAATAGAACACACTTCATAAATAAATCCAAGGTTATACATGAACTTGGTACATACAATGTCATTTCAGTTCATCGGGGTCAAGGATGACCTACTATAATAATTCGCTCTCTAACCAAGAGAAAAGGGAAACTAGGCCCCTTACCAAATAACATATACCAAAATAACTTTAACTGTAGAGAAGTCCAAACAAAATTAAAACATCACAAGAAAATCTAGGTGTGTATTTGTAGAACCTTGGGGTAGAAAAGAACTTTTTAAGTAGGACAAGAAACCCTAGGAATCATAAAAGGGGGAAAATAAATATATCTGATTACACAAATATTACAGATGGCAGGATAAGCCATAGACTGAAAAATTGTGCAGCAAGTGTATCAAAAAGCTAACAGGCCCCATGTTCAAAGGACTAAGTAGGAAATGGGGCACAGCATTTGAACAGGTGATTCATAAAACTCAAAGGGCTATTAGCCATGTGAAAGTTTTACTTAGCTCCACCAGGAAATCAGGTCAAGGCTTACTGAAACAAGGATGGCATCTAGGCAGAGAGATTATTTTTGTATCCATGATACTGGCCCAAACAGCCAGTGTTTGTGAGACTGAGGCGAGCGGCTACAGCCTGGAAAACCTGAACATCCAGCAAGGATTTCTTTAGCATTTGCTACATGCCATGTTGTTCTAGGTGAACAACAATGAACAAAACAGACAAAAGTCCCTGCACTCCTGGAATTTACATTCTAACCAAAAATAATTTGCCGATATCTAATAACATTTTCAGGGGTGCCTGGGTGGCTCAGTCGGTTAAGCATCCAACTCTTAATTTGGGCCCAGGTCATGATCTCACGGTTCGTGAGTTCAAGCCCCAGCGTCGGGCTCTGCGCTCACAGCGCAGAGCCTGCTTGGGATTCTCTCTCTCTCTCTCTCTCTCTCTCTGCCTCTGCCTCTCTCTGTGCACCTCCCCCCTCACAATAAATAAATAAACTTAAAAAAAGAGCACATACCCTCTCACTTAGTAATCACATCATGGGGGAATCCACCCTACAGATATTGAAACACAAGTATGTAAGGATTATATGTACAAGGACAATTATTCCAGCATTCTTGTAGTGGCAGAAAACTGGAAACAACCTAAATGTCCACTAAAGGGGAATGGTTGACCAAATTATGGTGGGTTCGATCTCTGGAGAGTTATTCAGCTATTAAAGAGAATGAGATAGAGTTCAGTCCAGTGTCCCAGAGAGATGGACATGATATGTTAAGTGACATGCAAAGATATGCAATCTGACTTTGGTCAAAGTGTGAAATCTCTGCTTCACCTGCTCTCCCAGATTCCTCATACTCCCTTTACGTTATCCACCTTTATACGGGTTTGTATGAGTAGAGAGGGAAGACACAGTCTGTTAACTATGACTACCAAAAGGAAATGGTTTGCAGAAAGCATGAGGGTGAGCTCTAGGTTGTCTATAAAGACACATACTCATTTTGTATTGTATAACACTTGTGACAGTAACAGGTATTTTGCAACTGGAAAACCCAATCAAATTAAAACTCAGTACAGATATTCTTTAAAAGACAGTATGTTCATCTAGATATGTCTCTTGAGGGAAGGGAAACAAAGCAAAAATAAACTGGTGGGACTTCATCAAGACTAAAAGCTTCTGCAGAGTGAAGAAAACAATCAACAAAACTAAAAGGCAACCTACTGAATGGAAGATATTTGCAAATGACTTATCTGATAAAGGGTTAGTATCCACAATATATAAAGAACTTGTAACAGTCAACACCCAAAAAACAAAAAATCCAATTTAACAATGGGTAGAAGAGGGGCACCTGGGTGGCTCAGTTGGCTAAGCGTCCGACTTCAGCTCAGGTCATGATCTCACGGTTTACAGGTTGGAGCCCCGCATTGGGCTCTGTGCTAACAGTTCACAGCCTGGAGCCTGCTTCAGATTCTGTCTCCCTCTCTTTCTTCCCCTCCCCTACTCATGCTCTTTCTCTCTCAAAAGTAAATAAACATTAAAAAAAAAAACTTTTTACAAAGTGGGTAGAAGGCATAAACACACATTTTTTCAAAGAAGACATACAGACGGCTAACAGACACATGAAAAGATGCTCAATACCAATTATCATCAGGGAAATACAAATCGAAACTACAATAAGATATCACCTCACACCTGTCAGAATGGCTAAAATTAACAACACCAGAAACAACAGGTGTTGGCGAGGATGCGGAGAAAAGGGGAACCCTCTTGCACTGTTGGTGGGAAGGCAACCTGGCGTAGCCATTCTGGAAAACAGTATGGAGGTTCCTCATAAAAGTTAAAGCTAGAACTACCCTACGATCCAGCAATTGCACTACTAAGTATTTATCCAAAGGATACAAAAAACACTAATTCAAAGGGATACATGCATCCCTATATTTATAGCAGCACTATTTTTTTCTTTTTTTTTTCAATATATGAAATTTATTGTCAAATTGGTTTCCATACAATATCCAGTGCTCATCCCAAAAGGTGCCCTCCTCAATACCCATCACCCACCCTCCCCTCCCTCCCACCCCCCATCAACCCTCAGTTTGCTCTCAGTTTTTAAGAGTCTCTTATGCTTTGGCTCTCTCCGACTCTAACCTCTTTTTTTTTTTTTTTTTTTCCTTCCCCTCCTCCATGGGTTTCTGTTAAGTTTCTCAGGATCCACATAAGAGTGAAAACATATGGTATCTGTCTTTCTCTGTATGGCTTATTTCACTTAGCATCACACTCTCCAGTTCCATCCACGTTGCTACAAAGGGCCAAATTTTGTTCTTTCTCATTACCACGTAATACTCCATTGTGTATATAAACCACAATTTCTTTATCCATTCATCAGTTGATGGACATTTAGGCTCGTTCCATAATTTGGTATAGCAGCACTATTTACAATGGCCAAAATGGAAGCAACCCAAGGGTCCATCAATTGATGAATGCATAAAGAAGATGTGATATGCACACACACACACACACACCGGAATATTATGCAGCCATAAAAAGGATGAAATCTTGCCATTTGCAATGGCACGGACGGAGCTAGAGAGTATAACGCTAAGTGAAATAAGTCAAAGAAAGACAAATACCATATGATTTCACTCAGGTGGAATTTAAGAAACAAGACAAATAATGCAAAGAGAAAAAATAAGAGACAAATCAAGAAATAGACTATTATGGAGAACAAACTGATGGTTACTAGAGGGTGTGTGTGTGGGGGGGGATTGGTAAAGTAGGGGATGGGGATTAAGGAGGGCACTGTCATGATGAGCATCGGGAGTTGTATGGAAGCGGTGAATCACTATATCGTACACCTGAAACTAACGCTGTATGTTAACTGGAATTAAAATTAAAACTTTTTAAAAAACAAAAAAGATAGTATGTTCTAGGTAATGGGATTGAAAAAGGAAGGTGTTTTACTTTCTTCTCAGTACCATACCGAATTTTCCATATTGTCTCCATAAAGAATGTGCACTAAAAATTTTTTAAAGACAACCAATAGATATGGAAATAGTTGATGTTTGAAATGAAAATTCCTGAACACAGAATCGATGCTGTGGTAACGAGACAGATAAAGGATTCCCATGTACAAAGACTGGAAGAGAACAAAGATGAACCCCTTAAACAGAGCAAGTGGCATCGTGGGTGATCGTTTTTCTAAATTTTGTGACAACATGTAATAAAAATAACTTGTGAAGTTATCATCTTTGAATAAGCAAACTTGCCCTTGAAAAGTTAGTTTTCGGAGGAAAAACTAAAGCATACTGGCCTAGAAGAAACAGGAACTAAATCTTTAAGTCTGTCACAACAACCACCAAAAGAGCGGGCAAATAAAAGTTTACTGGGGAAAAACAACAAATATTTAAGGCTAAAGGCAAGAACCTCACATTCCACTAGTGGGCTAACGCCAGAAGGCAACCCAGAGCTGGACTAACCCTTCCTATTTTATGAAGATGGCATGAGGGGACTTCTCTGCCTTTTGTGAGTCCTGGCCTAGGAGAGCTGGTGGTAGAGGGGGGGGGGGGGGGGTTGCTGCAGCCATTCTGTCCCACTTGCTCCATTTCTCTGGTGGGAGACCAAGCAGTCTCAAGAGCTCCGAGTGACTTCGGGTGACTGGCTGCATCATTCGAAGCCTAAACTGAGGGGAACGAGATTTGGCCTGTGTGTCCCTGATTCGATTTTACCAGAAGTCACACATTGAACTGGTGTTGTACGTCACTTCCCAATGTGGTTCGAACCCAAAGAGGAGAATGGGTGTAATCAGAGCCCCCCAAACCCCAAGACACGACTGCAACAGCTCTCCTTATCTCCAAGAAGCTCGGACAAAAGGAAATGGCTTCTGAACGTAAAGCCAAACACAACCATAAAGGAGAAGCAGAAACTCGCCTCTCTTGAGAAGCATAACAGGGGTGCAGTTAGCTATTCTGTTTTCATCAATGAGTTTAGGTACTTGTGTGGTCATTCACATGACGGGAACAATAAAGGCCACCGAAAACCCCTAAGCCGGTTTTCCGCAGCCAAGTATCACAGCGGCTTTACGGTATCAGCAGGTCACAATGCCAAATCCTTTGTGTCCACCAGTATCAGCAATACAAGTAACACGAGAGACCGTGGGAATAGGAAAAAAAAAAATAAACGAAAATAATTCTTGAGGTTGACCTCAAACTTGGTAAACTAAGAATTCATGAAAGTCAAGAAAATGATTTTAAAGTCAGGGTAGGTGCAGATGCGATAGTGGTATCTCATCGATGCTAGAAATGCTGAATGGAAGGGGTCACATCACTTGCAGTTTGAAGTGTTGGGGACTTATTAACTTTGTCATTTAAGCCTCCCCATTTGTGTGTGTGTGTGCGTGTGTGCCTTGTCTATAGCCAACACTCCACTAGGGTAACTTAAAACAAAATAGGAATTTATTTACAACAGCAAAGATGTCAAAAATAACAGAAACGATATATAACAAATCCAAGAATTATTTTATGAAAAAGGCAAACAATATATACACAAGAGATAAAATAAAATTCAAAAGGGCAAACTTAATTTTGACCTCATCAAAACAGCTGCAGAATGTGGCAAAGTGGTTTTTCAGGTATGAATTGCTTAAGTAATGTTGGGCCAATTAAACACACGCACTTTTCAGCTTTTCTCTCTTACTTGCTGAGTCTTCTTCCTCTGAATCCTGTGGACCTTTGAGGACTGTAACGTAGGGGAGGCCGTACGAGATTTACAAGTATAGGCTGTTTACTGAAAAAGGTATGCTGTCTGGCGGGCTCACACTTTTTAAAAAAAGGTAAACCAAAGGTACAAGCGAAGTCCCATTTCACCCTCCCTGCTTATTTCTGGGGTTGTGTGTGTGTGAGAGAGATCGTCTTGCCTACCACACAAAATGTTGCACCAGTAATCCTTCCAGCTCCTCAAGTGCTCTAAAATGTTTTCCCCAACTTGAACGTGCATCAGAATCACTCAGAGGGCACAGTAAGACACAGATCACTGGGTCCCGAGCTCCGTTTCCCGATTCAGTGGGTGTGGTGCGCGGCTGAGAATTTTTATCCTTAACCAAGTCCCAAGTGATTATGATGCTGTCAGTGCTGCCAGACCACACTTCAAAAACCACTGCTCTAAAATATCACACCCTTTTAGGATTTTGACCAGTCACGCTTTTCCCAGAGAACAGAGCAGTACATTATGCGACCGCTTGGGATCAGACTGGTAAGATGTTGTCTACCAGGCATTCTATTACAACTAAGTTTTTCACACGCAATGGTTTTGCGTGACTTACGGATCGGGACAGTGACACCATGTTCTCTTGACCATTTATCTCAAGTTCTAATTAGTTACTATTTCAACTATTAGGCAAACACTTGTACCTACAATAGTTGAAGATCTGAAGGATCTCGTCTCTAAAAAGAAAGATGGCTTGCGACGCCTGGGTGGCTGTCGGTCGGTTAAGCGTCCGACTACAGGTCAGGTCACGATCTCACGGCTCATGGGCTCTGTGCTGACAACTTGGAGCCTGCAGCCCGCTTCGGATTCTGTGTCTCCTCTCTCTGCTCCTCCCCTGCTCATGCTCTGTCTCTCTCTCAAAAATAAACATTAAAAAAATTAAAATAAATAAAAGAAAAAATAAAAATCAAGGACAGCTCAAATCCATCTGTTACTCTCTTTGAACTCCTGGTAGCTTTTACCTAACATCTGATTTTCACATGACAGTGGCCGTTCTCTAGTACCTTAGCGTCTACTAACTAAAGCACTCCAAACTTGGCACAAAGGTGTCACTGGAGAGCAGGGCTTCTCTGCTGTGGAGGTGAGGACAACACCCAGGGATTAAATGTGCTGTGGGTTGATGCTGCAATGAACTTTAAGTGCTCTCAAAAACAACTTTATGCAGGGCAAATTCACGTCAGGGGAACCGGAGAATGCTAATAAAACAAATCCCTTATGAAGATAAAAGAAAAAAAAAAAAAAGAACTTCAAGGACATGCTCATCAAAGGACTCACCAATCACCTCTTAAGTTCTCTGCTATATGACTTGCAAATTCGCAGGGCTCAACTAGTATGAGTATTTGCACTGAGTCACAAAATTCAAAGCAATCAAGCATTTTGCATTCCACTGTTACGTAGAAGGAATTAAGAAATGGGGAAATGAAAATAATCCACTGCTTTTGATGTTTATTAGGTTTACAAAAACTGTACATTTTTTTCCTTAAGAAAAAGCATTAACTTAGTACTGGTATCAAATAGACTAAACATCCATTAACAGGAAAATATTCTGATTTTTATTTTTGCACGTTATTCTCAAGTACACAATTACAATAATGTCACACATCCCTATATGATTTTCTTTTTATGTATTTTACTTTTTTTACAAAGTGTACAGAGGGAGGGACATACAATATTTAATAGGATATTTCTACAGAACAATAACTTATATTATGTCCTTGTAAAAATCTGTACCTCTTTAAAACATTTAACTGAAACATCCATTTTTTTTAGCTTTGCTAATCAAAATTGTTTTAAGAATTAAAACTAGGTTGTAACTAATGTCAGTACATAACAGTGACTACAAGTTCATTTTCTCTTTATACAGACAAATACATCTTATCATATTCACTTGACCAAACCCTTAAATACCTTTTAAAGGTTTCAATATTGTGCTTTAAAAAGAAAATAGCTGTGTATGATTCCAGACTATGTAAGAGAAATATAAAGTGTGTACAGTGTTGTGTTCTTTATCTTTCAGTTTATTTAAAAAAATATAGTTAAATGACCAATTCTTTATATTTTCTGTACTAATTTTACAGCATGTTTTAAAGTTAATAACTTTCCACTTTCACTTAAGTGTTTTCTTTTACATGACTTCTGGGAAAAAGAAATTAAGGGAGATTTTAAAGGTTCTCACAAAAAAACAGACAGAGCTTTCAAGAATAGTACTGCAGGGCAATGAATCACACAATTGTAAGTTACGCTTAAAAAAAAAAAAAAAAAAAAAAAAAAGAATGTTTATGGGGCCAAGAGAGCACAGGAGCTCCCGCTGGGATAGGCCCATGCCTTGGCTTTAACTGGCATTCAGGCTGGAGTTCATACCAGCCTAAAGCACTTGATTTCCAAGTGGATGAAATCAATCTAGCACTTCAGAGGCTTGCCAAACACCAAATATTTAGATTTCTAACCCTATAAATAGAATTCTTGAATACAAGTATCAATGGCAAAGAGAAAGATGAAAGGTTAAACCCGAACAGCACAAAGGGGAAGGAGCACCATCATGAAGTGGCAAGGCAGCTATCAGGTGGGAAGAAAAGTCCTTACTAAATCTCCTACAACGTGCCGGATACTCACATGCTGACATCCCATATAAAGGACCCCAAAAACTGTTCTCCATTTTCCAAGACCCATCTTCGCATGATCCAATTCTAAGTAACTGACTTCAGTGTATGCGTTTCTGAACTGATTCAGAACTGTTTAAAAAATACCAACTCTCAAAGAAAAACAAAACCGTGAAAGACTTGGGGATGTTCCAAATAAGGCCTCAGATTTTCCTCATGCACTTAAATACACCTTTATCTTCTAACCAAAGCCAATTTGGGTGTTCAGGTTTTTAAAGTTTGCTAACTGTAACTAAGACATAACAGAGCAGGCTGGACCTGCCAAGCGGAAGTCATCATTAGCACCCAATCTCTGGGACACGGAGCTGTGGCTTCCTTAATCCCCCTTCACTGGGTGACAGACACAGAGTTCCCTCAAGAGTTTCTCTGAGAGAACGGAGGGAGTTCTGTCTGGATGCTCATTAGCTTTTCAGAAAAATATAAAGGCATGGAGCTGAAGTTGTATGAAAACATTCTATCTAGAAACATCGTAACGTCTATTTTTCAATTACCAAAGATATTTAAAAGAAAATACCTTTAACTCTTTAAAAATACTAGTGTCCTTATTTTCCTTCTAATTCTTCACCTGAGTAGTCTCTCTGAAGAGCATGATTTACAAAATGCTCTTTCATGCATCCCTGCATCTTTCGTGTTATTGTAAATTTAATACTTTTCATTATAGATCTTAAACAACTACTACTGGGGTTGTGTGTATAAATATGTAAAATAAGCAATACACACAGATACATGTTCTCTATATATGTGCATATATATAATTCAGGGTACATTTACATATATAAAGTCGCAAAAGATCCTACGAGCCACGAATTACCTCAAGGAGATTCCAAAATGCAGTCCTCGATAATCTCATTTGTAACACACAACCATTCCGAGACAAAGCAGCACAGACGGAATAATCAAAATACAACATGACCAAGCAAAATTTGTCAAGGAAGTTTTCTAGAAGTCTGCTATGCTGACAAAAGATGTAAATACACCAAAGAAAGCCCCCCCCACCCCCCCTCCCTGCAAAAAGTACAGCTTGTCTGCTCAACGAAATGAAAAGTAAAGACGAACCCAGCCACTGTTCTTTCCTCAGCGATGCCCGGGTGGCAAAAGCTCAAATGGAAACTTTCACTGTCATGTGGTCTGAGAAGAGCAAGCAAGACAAGTCAAGGACTTCCATGTTAGGATAATTAGACCTGACTGTAAAATCTCCCGTTTATGTTAGTAGATGTCTCTGACAATTTTATTGTGAGAAATTCATGGGGAAAAAAAAAAAAAATGAGTCAACACGAATACTTTCAGAGTTACCAATCTAAAGTTACCTTAACTTTAAGTTAAATGGTCTTAGAAGAGTACCATCAAGGTAAGCAAGGTAAATATTTAAATAAATATAAAACTTGTAAGATAGAAAAATCCAGTATAGCATCAAGGATTACTTTATTAAAAGCAACTTATTTGTTGCTGCTTTCCCCCATTTATTAAACAAACTGAATAGAATTCAGAACACACTATTCAACAAAATGTAAAAAAAAAAAAAAAAAAAAAAAAAACAACAAAACTCTCAACTAGAAGCAATTCTATTTGTACACAGCATAAATCAATATACAGTATTGTATGTGAACGAGACTGACTGGCTTTAAAATGAGATTTCTGCTTCAAGGCCAACATCTCCATAAATGTCTGTAGAAGGACTATCAGGGCAGGCCAACCTCCTTATGATGTCGCATTATGTGCTGGTTCTTTTCTGAAGGTCGTCGGAACCCCTTCTTGCAGTACTCACAACGGTGAGGATAGTCTTTCGTATGAATGGAGATAACGTGCCGTTTAAAGCCCGAGGCGTCTGTAGTGCTATACTCACAGTACTCACACTGGTACACTTTCCTGCCACTGTGTGTCTTCATATGCTTTTTAAGCTCGTTCTGTTGCCTAAATCCCTTTCTACATCTCTTACACCGAAACGGAAGATCTTTTGTGTGAACTGAGAGAATATGGCGACTTAGAACAAACGGATCTGCAATCTTAAAGTCACAATGTCTACACTGGTGCATTTTTTTACCCTTGTGGGCAGCCACGTGTTTCTTGAGTTCAGAAGGCCTGTGAAAGCCTTTATCACACATGTCACACTTGTGGGGGTAGTCCTTCGTATGGACTGAAATTATGTGTCGTTTCAAGTCGCTCGAGTTCGAACTCTTGTGGTCACAGTGCAAACACTGGTGTGTTTTGCTTTCTTGGTGGATAAGAGCATGTTGCTGCACCTCTTTGGTATCTGAGAAAGTCAGAAGACAGATGTCACACTTGAATGGCATCTCTTTACTATGCTTAGTTTTTACATGCGTTTTCAAGTTAGAAGAGTCTGCAGACCTATACTCGCAGTACTGGCACTGGTAGGGCTTCTCCCCAGTATGGATTCGCATGTGCTTCTTGAGCTCTGACGGGTGACGAAAACCTTTACCGCACTCCACACAAATATGAGGAAAGTTCTTGCTGTGGACCGCCAAAAGGTGGCGATTCAATAAACCTTGTTCAGCTGTCTCGTATTCACAGAATTTACACTTGTGCATTTTGTTGGCTCCTTTCTCCTTATGCACCATTTTGTGAGTAAACAAAGCCCCAGCGTGAGAGAAATGCTTCCCACACTCATCGCATTCGATGGCCTTCTCGGCCTTGCTGGTCAGCTTGTGGCTCTCCAGGTGGTTGTGTAAACTTATCTTCTTGTTGGTAGTGTAATCACAGTCAGTACAGCGGTACTTCTTCTTGGTAAGGTGTTCGGGATGGTTTTTCATGTGCCTTTTCAAAAAACCTCTGGACTTAAATTTTTTCCCACAAATCATGCAGGGATAGACAGTCAAGGGATGTCCATCAGGGCCAATAATTATTGCTAAGAAAGGAAAAGAAAGGAACATGAGTGATCAAACCAAGTTCTGTTTTGGTTTCTTCAAGCATTCAAAGTGTGCGTTCTGAACATCATTAAGCAAGTGTTCCTACGTTAAGCTATTTGCTACTTAACATTACTTCTGCCAGTTTTCAATGTAAGAGAGAGAGCAACCTGGTCATAAAGAGAACCCTGGTCTGAAAACTTCATTCAGGCTGACTGTACCAACCTCAGTCCCTCCAGTTTGAAAAATCAATCAATAAATATGTGACTCCTACCAACTAACGATTGAAGCTATATCACTCGGTAGAAAATTATTTTGAAAAATAAAGTGTCGTAATCACAATTCCTGCTTTGCCGATTCCAAAAAACGTAATTTTGTGTCAACTTACAGTAGAGCTTAAACCCACCTATGAGAAATTTCATATGCAAATTGCCATACACAAATAGACAGGAATAGGTCACATGAACTCGAGTACCCGTCCTCCTGCTCTATAAAGTATGCCTACTTTATGCTACCAGAATCAGATTCTTTGTAGTCATTGAGTTTTTAAAAGAGTTAATGCCTGCGACATATTTGAGGGATTTCTTCTCATTTCCACATAAAAATCACCCACGTTTTGAATTTTTTTCCCATCCGTGTTCGATCCATTCCTTGTGTCTTTTTATCCCAGGAAATCATTCATGAATATCACTGAATTCTTAAAATTATATTTTCAAATTCAGTACACAGAAGCTACAATGTGGTCTAGCAGCTAGATTGCCATCACAACACCTCCGTGGACACACGCTAGGGTTTCATCTGAGAGCTCGCAAAGCACGCTGCGCTGTGGAACTCATGTGCCCTCACCTGTTTGGTACTGCCTGGAATCAGGTCTTCTCCTTTTCTTTGGTTTTTGTTTAGCCAGTCTGCCGAGCCCAGCAGACTCATCTATGTGCAAGAGGGCACTTGCAGTGCCATTCCGGGTTTCAATTCCATCAGAATTATTACCTAACAATGCGCATTAAAAAACAAAATTATACAGTATTATAAATTATAAAAAATTAGGGATTCTTTATTAACTATAACAATGAAAAGTAAGCCATGATACTCATGAATGACAGAGAGTCCCCATTCTAGGTAATGGGTTGTATGACCACGTTCATTATAGTGAGACGGTAGGAAATGCCTAGCTTCCAGATCTAAAAAACACAGGTCAGCATTGTGCCCCATGGACTCCCCTGTCGTCTCCCCAAATTGCAAAGTCACGGGCCAGATACAATCAAGAGGAAAAGTTTCGGCTGGAAAGCCTGTGCACTTCTTGCAGTACTCCCTTCTATGTAATAAACACATGAGGGAAATTCCTGTTAGAAATAAAGACAAAAAGTAGACTTTATAATCTTCCTCTACTTGTGTTCAAATCAAATAACCCTTACAGGGCACTGGTATTTCGTATTTCGGAACCCTAGGACAACAGGCACCGTTTCCAGGCATGGAGTCATGTTCACGAGCCAACGGCGTCCAAGGAGCTGCTGAGCGACTTACCGTAAGCTGCCGCCCACGCTATTGGCATGAAAGTCTTGATTTCGTTGTCGTCCATCTGCTGCTCGTGCACGGCAGCGGCCGCCGCGGCAGCAGCGTCCTCCTCTCCCACGATCACCTCCATATAAACTTCATCAGCGATTTCAGCAACATCTGAATAGGAAGTGATATAAACCTTTGTGACCGTGTTTACAGAGATGGCAGGGGAGACGTCTGTACTCAGATTCGGTGAAGAGGCAGGTAGAAAGGCCCAAACGTTACACACCTAGAACACAGCTTCCACACAGTCGTGAGCAGTCGACAGATACTTGCTGAATGAACCCTCCTCCATTCCTTGGCTTTCACCCTAACCCGTTTTTAAAGCAACATTCGAAGCGTACGTAGTCGCGGATACTGCCCCTGGGATACGGCAGCATAATAATCTGTACAGTAACGCTACTCGTTTCCTTCAAATTCTGACCAGATTTAAAGAGGGCGCTACAGAAACATAAAATTTTTCTCCCACAAAAAGGGCACCTACTTACTTAAATCTTCGTCTTCTTGCTGAGAGTCGTTGACAGTCATATAAACCATCTTTTCCCTTGGCACACGAATACTGCTATTCTGATCAAGTAATTCAACTCCGTGGTCATTCTCAGGTTCACTCTCCACAATGTCTACGGTGCCACCTATCAGGGAAGACGACAGCTCCAAGAATTTATCTGAAAACTTCATTTCCATCCGGGTGACTTACTACATTTTACAGACTTTTCTCCCCCTACATGGAAATCCTTGCTTAACAGTTATCTTCCGAATAGGTTTCAAAGGTTCTCAATCCAGACCACCCAAAAGTCATCGGGTTGAAGCGGCTGACCAGGATGCAGGTTATGCTGAAACTTTCCTCTTACCTAAGTCATCCTCTCCAGGGTCGGCTTTAAAAATGTACACCTTGATGACTTCAGGGCAAGTGCCATCCACTTTACAAGGATCGATTTCCGACTCTGCATCCATGGTCATTCCAGAGGAACCATCGTGTTCTATTTTGCCAGCATCATCCACTGAAAACGCAGGGAATGCATTACAAATAACAATAGCAGATACTTAAATTAAAACGTTACCGTTTTTAAAAGTCTTTTCTACGAATACAATCTCTAACATGAGTCATATGAAACTGGATAATTTTCCCTAGACAAGTAGACACGCAGGCACGGTGGGCCTTGTGCAACCAGGCAGAGGAGCTCAGAGACTTGACAGTGGTAGGCCAGAGGTTTCTCAATCGGGTCAGATGTCAGTATCTCTTAGGGAACTTAAAAACACGGGCCCCAGCCCAGCGGCACTACAGAATCAGAATCTAGGGGTGAAGCCAGGTATGTGGGCAGATTTAGAGATTCTGATCAGAGACTTTTAAGCAGAGCAGCGACAAGGGCACAGCACCATTTTTGCTACACCGTGCTGGCCTTTAGAAAAGTGGATGCAAAGGGATCAAGACAAAGCAAGGATACCACTTGTGAGTCTATAGCAATAAGGCAGGCAAAGGATGACGAGGCCTCGAATCAGGACAGAAGCAGATGGGGAAGAGGGCTGGACATGAGCCCCGTCTCAGGACTGAAACGGCAGGACTTAAGACCCAAAACTGAACATGACAGAGGAGCCAAGGATAACTATGGGGTTTCTGGTTTAGGTGACTGAGTGACTGGAGGAGGAAACGTCAAGAAGGACCTCTCTTCCTGCATGATTAATTAATTTAAGGTCCGAGAGGTAACATCCCTAAAAGCTCTCAGAGCTGGTGCCTGCCCCTATCCTTTTAGATTCCCAGCACCCTTTGCTTGTTTCTCGCAGAGTATGCAGTTCACTGTATTCACTATCAGGGATCTTCCCCCATCCCTCCGACTGACAGAGCAGAACCTGCCATTTCATTATTCAGTCTTTCAGGACCGAGTCTGGTGATGGTGGATGCTCAGAATACTGATGAACCAATGATTCAGTCGACGAGATGTGTGAGGTCAGTTGCTGAATATTGGGAGTCTGAAAGGCTCAAGGCTGACACAGATTTGGAGCCACCAAGTCCATGTCAACTAGCCCTGAGATCACACGCCGAGGACCTGCAGCGTGAGCGGAGAGGGCCAAGGATATCCTGAGGAACATCACGGTTTAAGGGAGGGACCAGAAGAGTTCACAAAGGAATCCGAGAAGGGAAAGCCGGAGAGGTTGGTGGAAGATCACAAAGGAAGCTAGCGAGTTATAAATTCCAAGAAGCCTAGTGAGGCCCATGGCAATAACGCAGCATGCGCACGACTGAAGGAGGAAGGTCTGTAGTGACCACAGCAACCTGGAAGTCACTCCTGCTCCTGGTGAAAAACAGTGTGGTGAAGGCTAGATGGGGTCAGATTAAAGTGGAAGGTGTGCATTTCTTCAAGAAGTCTCATTCTAAAATGGAGAACAAAGGGGCACTAACTAGAATGGGTTGCAGGGTCAAGGACTTTTCTGTTTAATTAATAAAAATACCCAAGCATATTCAGTCTGTGGGAGCAAGTACAACAAGAAGCTGAAGCCAGAGGACATGGTAAAACTTCTGGATCAAGATCTTAGAGGAAAAAGGGAAGATGAAACTGGAGGCAAAGATGAAGAAATTTCCCTTAGACTGGGAGAGCAATATGTTATCCTCTTGAAACTCGAGGTGGTAAACATGGATGCAAACGGTACGTTTGGGGGAAGGTACGTTAAGAGGGAAGGTTGTAGTGTCGGAAGCTGGAGGAGTTCAAGGCTGATGGCTCCAACTGTGGATATGAAACTGCAGGCAAGGGCTGCAGTTATCAGTGAGAAGATGGCAGACTGGGTGAAGAGCTTCATAAGTTTGAGAAAATGAGCTGATCCGGGACAAGCTTCACGATATGAAGGTTCAAAGAGATCAGCTGGTTAAGCTCTTTGTGGTTTAAAAAAATAAAGAGGGGCACCTGGGTGCCTCAGTCGGTTAAACATCTGACTCTTGATTTTGGCTCAGGTCATGATCTCACCGTCCTGAGATGGAACCCTGAGCAGGGCTCTGCACTGGGCATGGGGCCTGCTTAGGATCCTCTCTCTCTGCCCACCACTCTCTAAAAACAAAAACAAAAACAAAAAACAGCAACAAAAAAACCCCCAAAACCAAAACCACAAAAACAAAGGTTCCCTGAACTCTGCACATAACTACCTGAATTCCAGTATCTTGACTAAGCTTTATAAAAATGGTTTGTAGGGAGAAAGATTTGGCATTAAGTCCTTATTTCTGGCCTGATATGTATTTACCCTTTTGCAAAGCTAAATATTTTTATGACATACCCAGCTGACTGAGCCAAGGCTATTTTCTTAAAGGGAGCTTTGGAATTTCAAACTGAGGTAGCATTAGAAGGATGAAGATCTCACCAAACTCATAGGAGAGTCCTGAGTAAATCTGTTACATCATCAGAGAAATCATCTCTGAACCCTTTGATGCTGTTAACGAAGCTTGCCCTTCGTGTGTCAAAACTGATTTTAACAGGTACTGGAAAATCAAATGTCCTTGTGTTTACAAAAAACAAGGTCAGGCTAGCTGTTTTGTACAGGTTAATTTGTTGGTATTCACAAGATAAGATGTTTGATGACTGAGAAATCTAATCATTTTGGAACTTGCAAAATGCCATGTATTTAATTTACCTATAATCCGGAGTAAAAGACCTTTCTGTTTGCTTTCATAAATGTGTGGGAAAACACATTTGAAATATACAGGCTCACCTGAGCCAAGCAAAGCTATTCTATTATCAAACAAAAGCAGAATTCACCTTCAGATTTTCACCTTGAGAATCTATCCCACTAACTGAACTTAGGAAATTATTCTGAATATGAAATATTACAGAAGTGATTTGTTTAAAAAAAAAAAAAAAAGGCCCACGTCGATGGTTCTGTTAACTACTCAAACTTTCCCTGTGATTTTAGAGCTACCATTAAAAATGCATTTCTAAAACCAGACAAAGGTGCCTTTGATAAAACTGAGTCATCATACGTATGATTTCTGCCTAAGTGCCTTCTTCTAATGTGGTAATGAAGGACTAGAGCTTTGGTACTAGGCCAAAAGAGAAGAGCATAATTTCTGGAAATTAAGACTACTTCTAATAATAACTACCAATGGCATGACATTTTGCTATTTCCTCATCATTTGTATGTACTGTTATTTTGATTCTTACCTTTTCCAGAGACAGAAAAAAAGACCCGGAGATGGCATGTGACTTGCCCAAAGTCAGTGAACTAATGAGTGAGGGATGAGAGAAGAGGCACCTATCTTTAGAACCCAGACCTTCATTTTCATCTTCTGATTCTTTTAAGACATGTATGTTTACTGTATAAAATTTAGAATTACAACAAAACGAAACGCCAATAGTCCCACCAACCAGTTCCCATCACTATGTTAGTAAATTTTCTTGGCAGTTTTTCTAGTTTTGTTAAAGCAAAATTGGCATCACAGTTTCCTCAAGCCTTACATAAGAATAATCTTTACAGCTCATCCGACATTTTAAACTTCAAAACTGAGAAACATGTGACAATCTCATTAGTAACAACAAAACTATAGCAAAATGTAGGCAGTATTTTATACTGCTTCAAAGGAGCGTCAGTAAAATCTTTCAGAGACCGAAAATCGAGGATGTTTATGCGCAATGTTAATAAACAGTATGGTGTCTAAAAACACAGTTCGTTAAGATTTCAGAAACCCAGTACTTTCTGGAAAAGAAAAATTACTGGGGTGGGCGGGGGCGTACACTACTTCAAGTCAACTGTTAAACGAATGTTGATCTAATTAAAAAAAATCCCCCAAACTAAACTGATAAACAATCTACATAGTAAGGAAGGATGGTGATTGTGACGGAGAATGGGAACATTTATGGACCCTGGACCTCATGGCGAGCATGATGATAAGCCCTTAAAATGTCCCATTTACTCCTCACAAAAACCTTACGAAATAGGTAATATTGCTTTGTCATTCTCACCTAAGTTTCTAGACAAATTTCATTACAATATTTGCCAAAATAGAAAAATTTGTGATACTGGATTGCAGCGGAATTGCATTTTGTACAAATGAACACAAGAAAAAAAGATCTCTTCACCATTTGATCTCTCTCTTCCTACGTTTCCTACCAAAACCCCCTAGACACAGCCCTTAGTCAGCTTCCCTAAAATGAAGATCCAGTCCCCTTACTCTCTAGCCTACAATGGTACCCCATTTCCTACCAAATAAATTACAAACTGCACAGTCTAGCCACTGACCTCTGAGCAAAGCAGAGTGCCTTCTGCCTTCAGTCTCATCTCCCCCAGGAGCCCCGAGACAACCTCAAGTGCCCTGAACTTAGACAATACGTTATTTTTCTATTTCCATTCCTTTATGCTTCTTGTTCTTTGCTATATATATAATTTCTTGTAGAAATTATACAGCTTACTATTTAAGAAAAGTATTTTTAAAATACAAAAGGAAATAGGGGCATCTAGCTGGCTCAGTTGGAAGAGCATGTGACTCTTGATCTTGGGGTTCTGAGTTCAAGCCTCACACTGGGTGTAGAGATTACTTAAAAATACAACCTGAAGGGGCGCCTGGGTGGCGCAGTCGGTTAAGCGTCCGACTTCAGCCAGGTCACGATCTCGCGGTCCGGGAGTTCGAGCCCCGCGTCAGGCTCTGGGCTGATGGCTCAGAGCCTGGAGGCTGTTTCCGATTCTGTGTCTCCCTCTCTCTCTGCCCCTCCCCCGTTCATGCTCTGTCTCTTTCTGTCCCAAAAATAAATAAACGTTGAAAAAAAAATTTTTTTTTAAAAAAATACAACCTTAAAAGGAAATAAAAATGTGACCAAATCCCACCACCTAGTGGGGCACCTGGGTGGATCACGTCAGTTAAGTGCCCTACTCTTGATCTCAGCTCAGGTCTTCATCTCAGGGTAGTAAGGTTGGGCTCTGCGCTGGGTGTGGAGCCTACTTAAAAAAAAAAAAAAATCCTACCACCTAGAATTATCAATTTACAGATCATTCTTTAGACATTTCCCTATGCATATTTATAAATAAAAGGAAAAGCGAACGGATATTTTAATGAAAATTGGATACTGTAATATGCCCTTTTTTATTAAATTTTGGAGACAGCGTGCACACGACCAAGTGGAGGAGAGGGGCAGAGGGGGGTGGAGGGGTGAGGGAGAGGGGGGGAGGGGGAGGGGGAGGGGGAGAGAGGGAGAGGGAGAGAGAGAGAGAGAGAGAGAGAGAGAGAGAGAGAGAATATCCCAAGCAGGCTCCATGCTCAGAGCAGACCCCCACATGGGACTCAATCTCACGACCCTGGGATCATGACCCCAGTCGAAATCAAGAGTCGGAGGTTCAAGGGACTGAGCCACCCAGGCGCCCTTTTAACATGGCATTTTTAAATAAAAATTATTACAATTTACTTGAAATCAACACCAAGACAAATCTAATTCCACGGTCTATCCATTCCCTCGCTCTCCCATCCCTTGCCCTACCCCTTCCTTTCATTTCATCATAGTGGCTTGGCAGAACCACAATCTAGCCTAATTGCAATTTTCCTCTACGCCTCTCCACCAGCACCTATGCAGCTAAATCTGACCGGAAACACACATGCACTCTCCCATGCATGCACGCATGCTGGTTTCACTTTAAATTCATGACCCTGAACCTGAAGCAAACCTCTCCTGCTACCTTCCCTCCTGTTTTCTAAGTCTGTCTCCTCAAATCTCTAATTTCACCTCCCCATTCTTGCTCTCAGTTGATCTTCTTACTTCACTGAGAACTGAAACAACTGGAAGATCCACTAACAGATCTACCCACCTACCCGGAACTAAACCCGGCATGTTCCCATAGACAACTCACCTGTATTCCTAGCTAAAGCCTGCCCCCCTCTCCCCCACACCTTCTGCTGGATCACTTTCATCAGCATATAAACAAACTATTCTTTGTCCCCCTTTAAAGCAAAAACTCTGGATCCCATTTCTCCAATTCTTGTTATTCCATATCCTCTAAACTCACTTCAGTCGGGACCATGACTTGACCAGAAGTGTTCATCAAGGTCACCCGTTCTCTGCATTCATTTGACTCTACTTCACTTTCCTCACTTGGCTTCTAGGACACAAGCTCTCTGGTTTCCTCCTCCTTCACTGGCCATACCTCCTCAATCCTTTTCAGGGGCTTCCTCTTGGCCTCTTAATGTCGTAAACCTCAGGACTCAGTCTTGGGTCTTGGTTTATTTACAATCACTCCTTTGGCAATGTCACTGTTTTATAGCTTAAGTTTCACCTATATGCCAACAACTCCCAATTTTGCATCTCCACTCTAGTCCTATCTCCCAAACTCAGATTTGTACGTGTCAAGTCTCTGCTCAAATGTCACCTTCTTAGCAAACCCTGGCCACATTTGCAACCCCAAATCCTCCTTATACTCTTTTCTTCTCCCAACAAGGTATCACTTATACCATATCACTTATTTATGTCAGTGTACCTCTGCTAGAATATAATCTCCAGGAGGGGAAGGCACGGACATCTGTTTTGTTCACTGATGTATCCCAAGTGCCTACAATACAGTCTGACATACAGTACAGATACAACATTCATTTCTTAAATATATGAATGCTGATCTTCGAGTAAATGTTTTGTCATTATACGAGTTCTTAACCTTCTAAAGATAATATACTACAAAAACATTTAGAGTCATATTTTGCTTATAATACATGAATCAATTTTAAAGCCAGTATCTGCTGTCATCCTACTATGAAAGATGTGGAAATTAACACACTGACATACCTCCACTTCCCAAATATTTTATAGTTTGGTACTAAGTGAATGCCAGTACTCACTACCAATCCTTTTATCAGTTTTTCCATTCTACGGTTCTAGTGACTGACCCTTCAGTTTGCTAGATTCATTACCAAATAGGGTGGGCTGTCAAGAAGGGCTAATGGATACTACAGTTCCTGAGTTCTTGAATACATGAAAATGTCAGTCCGTGGCCTTTACTTGAAGAACAAATTGGCTGGCTATAAAATTCTTAAGTTACATGGGGCGCCTGTGTGGCGCAGTCGGTTAAGCGTCCGACTTCAGCCAGGTCACGATCTTGCGGTCCGGGAGTTCAAGCCCCGCGTCGGGCTCTGGGCTGATGGCTCAGAGCCTGGAGGCTGTTTCCGATTCTGTGTCTCCCTCTCTCTCTGCCCCTCCCCCGTTCATGCTCTGTCTCTCTCTGTCCCAAAAATAAATAAACATTGAAAAAAAAAATTAAAAAAAAAAATTCTTAAGTTACATTTTCTCAGAACTTTGTAGAGTTCTTCCACTGTCGTCACACACTGAGTACTTCTGTGTGGATGTCATTATACTCTTTATCCTTAAAGTTCACTAAACGTCACTACTGATTATGACTTGCTAGTTTTATCATTCTGTTAATTTCTTGAAACAAGAAAGATCTGATCTTTATTTTAGGAAAATTCGCTAAAAGATTCTAATCTTTATGTTAGGAAAATTTCTTCCATTGTAAATATTTTTGTATTTCACTGGTTGTTCCCTTCTTTCAGAATTTCACTGGTGTTTGGCTCCTTTACCTGTCTCCCGTATCTAGCCATCTTCTCCACATTTTTGTATCCTTTTTTTCCTTAACCATTTCATTATTGTGATTTCCTAAAGCTGGGTCCTCTGCCCATGCTTATTTACTGAGATATATTTATTCTTATAGTTGCTTCTATGGTGGCTTTTATCTTGATCATATTTTTATTTTTCTCTTTAACTTCTTTCTGATTAGTTTACTTTCTATCTGCCTCATACTGTCTTGTAATATATTCTTTGAACTTCTGCATCACTTCTTTGACTTTTAAAAAAGAGAACATGTTTTTTGCAATTTCATTGAGCCTATACAGACCAGTGCTAACCAATAAAACGTTCTGCGATGATGGAAATGTTCTACATCTATATGTGCACTAGCCACATGTGATTATTGAGCACTTGAAATGTGGTTGGTGCAACTTAGGAACTATATACTTAATTTTATTTAATTTTCACTTAATTAAACTTAATGAGCCACATGTGGCTAATGACTACCATATTGGAACACACAGGTTCAGACAGATGTTGGGATATACACTTTCTGTGTTTGAAATTTCAGAGATTCTTCTTGCAATATATTAAATAGAAGTATTTCAGAGAGCTGAAGAACATGAATCTTTAGATTCAAAGGGCTCACCATGCATGAAAACATAATGCATGAAAAAGACCTACACCAAACTAAGCACAACTGTATGGTATTTCATATCAGTAGGGATAAAGAGAAGGTCTTTAAAGCTTTCAGAAGAAAAAGAAACACCTACAAAAGAATGAGAGTCAAAATGGCATCAGGCTCCTAAACTGTAACACTGGATGCTAGGTGACAGTGAAACATGGCATCACATGTTCTCGGGGAAAATTCTTTTTAACCTAGAAGTCTGTACCTAACCAAATGATCAATCAAATATAAGGTAGAATAAAACTTTTTTTAGTATACAATCTATACTCCTTAAGAAGTTATTTCAATATGTGGTCTATTACAATAAGGGAGTAAGTCAAGAACAAAGGTGGCATGGGGATCCAGAAAACAGTGGATTAATCTCAGGAAATGTGAAGGACATTTTCAGAAAAATGTCTGCATGACATTAAGCCTAGAAAGCAACTACTTCAGAATGGAGCTGAGCGAGAAAAAGCTTTGAGAGGAAAATCACTGGGAGAAGGAAGACTCAAAGAAAAAAAACCTAAGAGGATGGAGAAGTAGGTCAAACTTAAGGATATATTTCTTAGAAGGCACAAACAATTCAGAAGGAAATCCCATGCTAGAGGACAGAATCAGTCTCTAAGACAGTCTAATTAAGTTTGAAACCTATAAACCTATGGACCAGTACCCACAGGGAAGACAAGGATTCAGTCACAAAATCCCAGCCTTCCAGAACTAGAAGCTACCTGTAAATCTTGGAACAGGTTAATGTGAAAGAAAAATAAAGACAATTTCACTTCCTAAATAATTTACTTCAAGGGACAGACAGTCTGAATACACAAATCTTTTCCCAAGTTTTAACAGGATCCCCAGGCGTGAATGTTAGGATTAACATCAAGGAGGGAGATCGGGCCTTTTAAGAAGAGCTGCAGTCAGTATTGCTGTGGAAGAAAGAAGGAATTTGGTTCTCTGAATCAAAAGCCTGTTCTAACTTACTCTGACAAGTCCAACAGTCTTACTACTTAATCACTTCAATTGTTAAACCTCTAAACCCAAAATCCAATCAAAAGAAAAAATTACAGAATAAAAGCTTGATACTATTCAACGAGTCCTAAGACTGCCTGTGTGGGCGGGTAGCTACTTAATTGGTAAAGATATCACAGATGGGCAGTTCCTCTTAAGAGGATACTTGAGCTCATAAGCAACTGTTAGGTCCCAGACACTGTGGTGAGTGGTGTCCCTCTCTTTTATCATGAGATCAATCACAACAGCCTGATGACAGGTGTTTTGTCCACCTTACGGACGGGAAACCAGAGCCCCTAAAAAACTAAGTAACTTGCAGGAAGCATTCTGCTGAGTAAGCAAATGTTCTTGTAGGTAAATACACTTAGAAGTTCACTTTTGGACCTCCCTTTCTTAGCTTCCTCCTCAGGAACCCTTTCTGGGGTTAAAATCCCATCTTATTTTTGTTACATAGCCTATAAAAGATTTCAGAGAATTAGTTATAATCTGATCTCCTTTTTAATTCTTGAAACTTTCCTGGACAGGTTCAAAGGTTTAATGAAATTAGCCTTAATCTGTAGAAAGGGAATTAAAGGATCAGAGCCATTCAAGTGCCAGTCTTAAGTCACAGTGATCTCTAGCATGGTGTTGGAGATAGAACTAATGGAAAATATTTGCCAAAGTGCACTACTAAAATGGCACTAACTAAACCTAGTTAACCAAGAACTGGCTTCTTAATTCCATAAATTCAGGGAGAAAAGAAAGGAATGACTATTACAATCCCACCCTGTGCCTGCCTTTGCCCAGGAATTCCCTGATGGGACAACAGGAAGGTCTTAAGTAAAGCCAGTCCTGAGTGAGTCCTGCCAGCCTGGTTGATGCCACCAACGGGAGACAATGTGTGGACGACAATGACCAGAGTTACTGACAGGCAGGCTCCATGCTGGGTGCCTGGTACATGGGATCTCTGATCAGCCACAGGTCAGGTAGCAGGACTGCCATCTTACAAATAAAAAAAACCAAGGCCAAAGAGAAGTCCGTAATTTGCTCAAATTCCTACAGCTAGCGAGCAGCAGGGCTGGCGTCCGTATGGAAGGATGGCTGGCTCTAAGCTGCAGGCACTGATTCCACTGCTTCTGAAGCACCGAAGAGCCTCAAACGAAAGGCACGTTCTCTCTCTCCCTCTCTCCGCCTCTCCCTCTTCCCTCCCCAACCCCCATCATCCCACAAAGTAACCACAGATCTGTTCAAAGGGCAAGCTATTGGACAATTTTGTCTAGGCTGCAAGCAGATAAACAATAAATAGGAGTCAGGAGGCCAATCTGAAGCTCCAATTGCTTCTAAGGCTTTCAAGATACAGACTTTTCACCCAATGTGATTTTTGGTGGGGAGAGGGGAAGACAATATATTTGCCTTACTTGAGGGCTTTACAACTGATACAAATCTGACATCCAGACTGAACAATAAACTGAAAACTCTTTAATGCCTTAATTTTGGTGATTTCTAAGTAAGTTTCAGAGTACCCACAGTAAAGACTATAGTTTTAGATGGATTAATAGCAATCTTTTTTAAATTTTATCAAAACAAGCTTAAAGCTTATTCAATATATCTTCTTTATTTTTTTTAAGAAACATTTTTTTTTAATTTTTTTTTAACGTTTATTTATTTTTGAGACAGAGAGAGACAGAGCATGAACAGGGGAGGGTCAGAGAGAGGGAGACACAGAATCTGAAACAGGCTCCAGGCTCTGAGCTGTCAGCACAGAGCCCGACGCGGGGCTCGAACTCACGGCCCGTGAGATCACGACCTGAGCCGAAGTCGGCCGCTTAACCGACTGAGCCACCCAGGCGCCCCTCAATATGTCTTCTTCAAATAAAAGTTTTCTCACATTTCAGAAACATTCCCAGGAAGGTATGTATTTTTAAAATTCTAAAATTTTATTCTGTGGCTTACCAAATGGTTTGAGAAACAAAAAAATGACAGAGTGCATATATAAAAATAATGGTAAGATACATAAACATCCAACCATCAGCCCACAGAACAAAGGAATAAACGACTATTTTACCGTCTCCTATGCTAATAGCCCTGAGAATCAGTAAATAAACCATCAGATGGCACTAATTCTCAGAGTTTGTGCCTTAAACACGGAAGTTTGGATTTATTTCTTCATTCATTCCCGGAATCACTTTTTACTGGAAGTCTACCACGACCAAAAGTTGTACTTAAGTAGGAGCTAACATCAGACCAACTGGTCAGAACACCTAAACTAGGAGGCCAGGGGCACCAAGGGGACATCGATATGTAGCAGCCGGACAGATCTCCAACATGTCCACACATGCTCCTCCTCTGGTAATTGTTTTGCCATCTGCCTAGCTGCACAAGCCAGAAACCAGAGAGGGAGCTTCGAACACTCCCTCTTCCTCAAGCCTTAAATTTAATCCAAATTCTACTCCCTAAATATGTCATGAACCAGTCTGCCAAAATCTACTGAGAGAACCTTATTTCAAAGTATTGTCACTGGTTTCTTACCTCAACTACTATAATCTCCCGTGGTGCAGTTTTTGTTTCTGATTTTACTCCTGTCTGCTTGCTCTCAACAATGCCAAGAGGATGATCTTTCTAAACAATCCACCTAACCACATTGTTATTAATCTGCTTACAACCTTTTAACAGCTCCCCATATCAAAAAGGTAAAGTAGGCTTCTTAGTGCATTCAAAGGCCTTTATTCTGGGCCCTGCCTATTTGCCAATCTTATTTCTCACCATTTCCTACATTCTCTTTGCCAAAGTTGTCATTTGTACTCCAAAGAGTCTCTGAACATTCCAAGATCTTTCACATCTCCTTGCCTTTAAATATGTCCTCCCTCCTCTGTGACATCCCTCCCTCCTTAGTCACCCGTTCATCCTTCAAACTGAGTTCACCTCAAATTATTTTTTAAAGATGTGATCATGACATTGTTTCATTTGCTTAAAAAACCCTTGTCTTTCAGATACATATACTGAAATACCTATGAATGGAATGGCGTGTGGAATTTGCTTCAGAACAAGATGGGAGGGAAGGAAATGCATAGGATTGGAGATGAAATATGTTGACTATGTCTTCAACCAAGCTTTCACAGAACTTTGGTTATACACCATTATTATGGTTTATTATTATAAATAATGCTTTCATAGGGATGCCTGGGTGGCTCAGTGGGTTGAGCGGCTGACTTCAGCTCAGGTCATGATCTCGTGGTTCATGGGTTAGAGCCCCACATCAGGCTCTGTGCTGACAGCTCAGGGCCTGGAGCCTGCTTTGAATTCTGTGTCTTCCTCTCTCTCTGCCACCACCCCCCCCCCGCCCCCGCCCCTAGCACTCTAACATGAATAAACGTTTAAAAAAATAAACAATGCTTTCATAGCATGTAGCTCACTCATCTACCAAAAATTCCCCCACTATCTTCTTCCCTTAGTGCTTCCAAAATATTTTGTACATTCAGTTGTGCATCTTTTCACAATCAACAGTAATGATCTGTTTCTGTTTGTCTTCCCTCCAGGACTGGACTCTGAATAGCCAGAGGCTTTCACTGCTTATCTCTTAACAGCTACCAAGGTTCCTAGCTTATCGTGGCTGGTCAATAAATGTTTTTGAATGAATGAAGGCACAAGGAAAGTAAACATGGACAAGAGTAAAAATAATAGCTTATGTATTATGTATGATTCCTTTTCCTCATTTAAACAAAGTTGAAAGAAAAATAACATTTAGGTAGAAAACCAATGGAAGAGAGTTTGGAGGCTGTCTGCATGGTTTCTGCCATGAGTTAACTAAGAAACTGAGCCCCCTTGGGGCTCCTGAGTGGCTCAGTTGGTTGAGCGTCCAACTTCGGCTCAGGTCATGATCTCGCGGTTTGTGGGTTCGAGCCTCACGTTGGGCTCTGTGCTGACGGCTCAGAGCCTGGAGCTTGCTTCAGATTCTGTGTCTCCCTCTCTCCCTGCCCCTGCCCCCCACTCACACTCTCTCTCTCCTTCAAAAATAAACAAACATTTAAAAACAATTTTTAATACAAAAAAAAAGAAACTGAGCCTCCTAAATTATTGCTGAAATTGGGTATTCAATAATAAATTTTAACACTCACTGAATTCTGTTTGCCTCTTCCATCCACCAGTAAGCACTATTTAAGCCAAACGCTACTGCTCTGTAGTAATAGCTTTATATACAGACATATATAAATACACACACATACAAACATGAAGGAAGGCAATATGAGAGTGAAGGGCAGATAGACACTTTGAATAAAACACACTTGATTTCAAATCCTCCACCTAATGCCAGCTGGATGTGTAACTTTGGTCAAGTTACTGGAACTGTTCCTATTACCCAATCTGTAAAAAACAGTGATAACACCAACATTATAAGGCTGTGTAAAGAAAATAATATATACTAAGTACTGACACACAGATACTATCTATTGAAGGTTTACTATCACCTATTTTTATTGTTACCAACTTGTTAACAAATCTCCAACTAAATAATCTCTCTTGAACTAAAAAAGCTTAAATTAAAAAATATTTTTTTAAGTTGTCCAAATTGGCTTCATAACAATCAAACCACAAATACAGTCATAAATATTTTCCCCCTGAAAAGTGAGCTTTATTAACAACAAACCTCACCAAACGAACTTAATTCCATCTTGTGACGGAAATGCAAATTGACTCCAGGGTCATTAGAAAATAGGTCTGATGGGCTTGAAAGCA
The DNA here is from genome assembly GCF_016509475.1 of Prionailurus bengalensis. Taxonomy (NCBI): domain Eukaryota; kingdom Metazoa; phylum Chordata; class Mammalia; order Carnivora; family Felidae; genus Prionailurus; species Prionailurus bengalensis. The sequence continues at coordinate 20,460,145 of NC_057361.1, read as the reverse complement.
TTTTGCACATATTAGCACCTGAGCTCTTTCCTTGCAATACTAATCCAAATGCACATCATTACACATATGCCACCAGACCAAAAGAGTTTAATAAGCATTAGTTAAGAACTAACCAATCTAATGACGTATTAACATTCAGCGTTTATACAAGCAGTTGCATATTGTAGAAAATAGTATTCTGAATACAACTTTATCTTAGTGAAAACATCTTTGGCCTTGAGAACATAAAAACAACTAAACTGGAGAGAACACAGCTATATATATATATTACTACTCCATACTCATTGTCATAAAATACTTTTATTAAAGTTATGGTCTGCACAAAGTAAAATTTCCAATTTTATAATCAACATGTTAAAAACGAAGACATACTTTCATGTAACCAAACTAGTTTAAAGGGTTCTAGGCTTAAATTATTTGCTCGAGTTTTCTTAGTTTAGCTATTTTTAAACTGCTTAAAATAACTGAAAGCATGCATTTTATTAAAATGTATACGAGAAAAGAAGCATCATATAGGTTTATGTTAGAAAATAAACTCTCTGGCCAACCGTCCAGTTTTTGGCAGGAAGGATCCCATGCTCCAGAGGCGTATTAGTTGTTTCCTTTGAAGTTACTATAAAAGACAGACAGACCCAAGTACCCTTGTTTTCCAAAGGAACACATAATGTCGCCATCACTTATTAATTTTGTTACACCTTTTATGACCGAATTAAGCATTTTTGCCTGAGCTTTAAAATTTAGACATTAATATTTAGGGTAGTAAATTGTGCAAATTCACTACCCACTCTGACAACATGGAACTAACATAAGGGTAAACATACAGATCAAGGAAACAGAATTAAGAGTCCAAAAATTAATCCCTCACATTTACAATTATTTTTCAGTAAGAGGGCCGGAAACATTCCATGGGGAAAGAACGGTCTTTTCAGCAAATGGTGCTGGGACAACTGAATATCCATATGCCAAAGAATGAAGTTAGCTCCTTATCTACCTCACACCATCAACCAAAATAAACTCAAAATGGACCTAAGGCCTAAAGATAAGAACCAAAGCTATAAAACTTTCTTAAAAGGAGACACAGGTGTAAATCTTCATAACCTTGGATTAGGCAACAGTTTCTTAAATATGACACCAAAAGCTTAAGCAACAAATAATATATATAATCAGACTTCATCAAAATTTAAGACTTTTGTTCATCCAAGGACACTATCGAGAAAGTGGAGGCTATTGGCAGAATGGGAGAAAACATTTGTAAATGATAGATCTTATAAGAGATTTGTATCTAGAATATATAAAGAATTCTTTCAACTCAATAGTAAAAAGGCAACTCAATTTAAAAATGGGCAAGGCATCAGGGCACCTGGGTGGCTCCGTTAAGTGTCTGACTTCAGCTCAGGTCATGATCTCACGGTTCCTGAGTTCGGGCTCTGCGTCAGGCTCTGTGCTGATAGCTCGGGGCCTGGAGCCTGCTTCAGATTCTGTGTCTCCATCTCTCTGCCCCTCCCTGGCTCACGCTCTCTCTCTCTCAAAAATAAACATTAAAAAACATTTTTTTTTTAAAATGGGCAAGGTAGACATTTCTCCAAAGAACACGTACAAATGGCTAATAAGACCATGAAAAACCGCTCAACATCATTAGCCATCAGGGAAATGTAAATCAAAACTACAACAGGATATTGCTTCACATCCACAATGATGGCTATGATTTAAAAAAAAAAAAAAAAAAAGACACTATTAACAAGTGCTACAAAGGGTGTGGAGACACTGGAACCCGTATACACTGCTGGTGGAAAAAAAAAGTGCAGCCACTTTGGAAAACAGTCTGGCAGTTCCCTAAAAGGTTAAACCTAAGAGTTACCATACGATCCAGGAATTCCACTCATACACACACACACACACACACACACACACACACACACCCAAGAGAAATGAAAACATATGTCCACAAAAGTTTGCATGCAAATGTTAATATTACAGATAAAACAGCTGAAAAAGTAGAAACTTAGAAATGGACTAAAACTTACACCCAGACAATGGAGTATTCTTCAGTTATAAGAAGGAATGAAGCACTGACACGTGCCACAACATGAACGTTGGAAACATTATGCTAAGTGAAAGAAACCAGTCTCAAAGACGATGCATTATAGGATTCCATTTACATGAAATATCCATAATGTGCAAAGCTATACAGGCAGAAAGGAGATGAGGGGTTGCATAGATTTGGGAGAGACAGGGAGAAAGGGTTGATGGGAATGATAGCTAAAGGGTATGGAGTTTCTCCTTGGGTAACAAAATTTTTTTTTAATTAGATGATGGCTGCACAAGTTAGTGAATACACTAACAACCACTGAAGTGCACTTTAAATGGGTGAAACTGTATGACATGTGTTACATGATGTTATATGTGTTAAAGCCGTTACCAAACAAAGTTTATTTTAACACATATGTTGAATCTAGGATTAGAAAGGAATACCTAGCTCCTGGTCATCTTCTACCTAACTGTTCTAATTAAAAGACATGGGATATGTCAACAAGACCTAAAGAATGACTTCTTGTTGATCACGTTAATGTAAGAGGCACCCAGAGAATATTTTGCTTCCTGCAGCTGTTGTAAGGCAGTGCCTGACTCATGATCACCAGATCTCCAGCTTTCCCTATTGTACAAACTGATGTTTAACAAAATAGCATCTTGACTATGCAGCTGCAAAGTGAAACTCTGGGAGGCTGAAGACCACTGCAAAGAAATAAGGGATGTCTGGCAGCTGTCTTGGATTAAAGGAGAACTGAAAACCAATTTGGTTAACAAGTCGATGACTCAACATTCCATCTCTCAGAGACCCAGAAAACTCAGTACCACCATATCTAACCTAACCAGAACCAAGTAAGAACCACTAGCTTTCGGGAGGGAAGAAATATTATTAACACCTTAGATATGGCATGGTACCCACAGACTTTCAGCTATAGTCTTTATATATTCAACAAATATTTATTTCATACCTATCTGCGTTGGGTTTAATGGAGAAGATACATAAATGGCCAAGATGCAGTGGATAGTTATTGTACTCAGGAAACAGATCATCAAATTTAAAAGCCATCTTAACATCTAGACTGCAAAGACGAGATAAAGAGGTCATCCTGGCCTCAAAGGCAGCTCTACAGTGACAAAGGACATTTATGTCTATATACGCTATTATGACAATGTAAATAATGAGAATTGCTACTTCATCATTTTATTTTTTATTTATTTGTTTTATTTATTTTGAGACAGAGAACGAGCACACAAGCAGGGGAGGGGCAGAGAGAGAGAGAGAGGGAGAGTGAGAATCCCAAGCAGGCCCCACAGTCATTGCAGAGCCTGACGCGAGGCTCAATTCCACGAACAATGAGATCATGACTTTAGCCGAAATCAACAGACGCTTAACCGACTGAGCCACCCAGGTGTCCCCATCATCATTTTAAATGAGACCTTCAGAGCCAAGAAATCTGCCAAGATGGAAACTAAAGACTTTATAAAGCTGTTTATTAAGCTCTTAGATCCAATGACTTACTGGAATTTTTGAAGAGTATTTAGTTTCTGGTCATGTTCTTTGACCCATAAAGTGATGAATAAATATCACAGCGATTCACAGATACTACCATCTCTCACTATGTTATGAAAAGCATTAAAGTGGACTGCTAAAAATGGCATCTGTGCATTCTCTATCATGGAGAAAATCAGGCCATAGTTCCTCTATACGCTTACCACAAAGCTCTTGTCAATCGTAAACTTCTGCAATCAATTTAGGTTTTAAGAGAAAACGCAGCACTGGGAGGCAGAAACAAGAGAAATGCTAATTAATTCTAAAGCATCCAAATGGTTTGATTCTGAAGCCAATAGTAAATTACATTTTTAACATGACCACACTTTGAAGGGAAAAGAGACGATGGTGTGGAAGGGAGGAAAAATGAGTCAAGAAGTGCCTGCGTAATAGAGAAGACAAAAGACACAAGCAAACACAAAAACAAAGACGTCACCATCTCTAAATCCAATTTAAAAGCAATCAAACCATTTCATTATAGTAAAATAAGGAGATTAGGTAACGTGTGTGTGTTCTTTGTATTCTTTGAGCTTGGATGTGACATTCTATTTTAAAAGGAAAACAATAAATTATCACTATGTTCTTAAAATACATATTTATATACATATATAAAATATACAAAAATACACAACAATAGCAGTTTGTGTCCATCCTTAAGAAAGCCAGGGCCTAAAAGAAAGAGAACTGTAAGGTTTTTAATGAAAATTTTACAAGTCTGGACTCCGTAATACAATGTAAGAATCTAGTATACTATGTCAATCATTACTAAAGCAACTCCTGTTTTTTTGTTTGGTTTCGTGTTATGACATTCTTGGAGGGATGAACTTCCTAGAAGAGCAATAAAGGCAAGAGACAGTGATAGAATGCAGCTAAAGGTCATACCAACACTATGCATTTCACTCCTGAGAAAACGAGTTTAAGTGCAAAGAGAAGTCAAGGAGAAAACCAAGAGGGCTTTTCTCCTGAATCTTTCATCTGGTCCTCTTCCCCTCGTCAAGCACGATGAACCCAACTCCTTACTTTCTCCAGCCTTGCCTCCGGGTTGCCTGGTCTTGCAGAAGAAAATCTGGCAGTGATATTTAAAAATGGCATTTTCATCCTAAATGCTGCATCTTACATACAAACTTCAGACTCCCAACCTCAGCGGGCCCCTCAAGGCAGTGAGGCAATCTATCCTTTGAGTTCTTAAGCTTCCCGCCCTGGTCCCTCCCTGTAAGACTAAGGTTTTTCAACCCTTCGTCTCTCTTCTTCAGCTTTCCACCCAACCTCTGCAGGTCCTTCCGTATCAGCAGGTAAATTTGCTACACACAAAGAAAATAGCTCCCAACATTCGTTTTTTTTAAACATGCTATTTATTTAAAGGTTTTATTTTTAAGTAATCTCTACACCCAACGTAGGGCTTGAACTCACAACCCGAAGATCAAGAGTAGCAAGCTCCACCAACTGAGCCAGTCAGGTGCTCTGCTCCCAACATTCTAAAGCTTCTTTTACTGCCTCTGTCTCAGAGAAGGGGCCTCACCGAACAGCCCTCCACTGCTGCCCTGGACCTCATTCCCTTCCCCTTCTCTGGAACTGCTCCATCTGGTAGCCCTTCCCTTATCTTGAGTCTCTATGTCCAACGGTTTGTGTCCTGCACCTGTAAGCCTATAAATATATGCTCAACACGCTTTCACCATCCAGCCAAACATCAAAAGCTGTACTCCTGCCTCTTTTGTCCATTCACCGACCAAAATGGCCATTTATAGAAACTGCTTCACCTACTTCACTTCCACCAACTTCTCAATCCATTACAGCTCATCTCTTCCATCTCTACACCACTGGCCCATGCTTTATTGAAACTACTGTAATTAAGATACCAATGAATCTCCAAACTTCTCAATGAAACAGCTCCTCTCTCTCTTCTCAGCGACTGACACTTCCAGGAATTCTTTTCATCTTTAACAGTGTTAAAAACACTCTCTAAAGATTTTCCTCCTCCTTTTCTTCCCAAAACCTCCGGATTTTCATGGCCTCTTCTCTATCTACTTCCTAAATACCCAAAGGATCCATATTTGACACTCTTATTCTACAAGCACTCTCTGAGGAGGGCGCCTGGGTGGCTGAGTCAGTTGGATGTCTGACTCTTGATTTTGGTTCTGGTCATGATCTCGCAGTTTGTGGGATCGAGCCCCACATCGGGCTGTGCACTGATAGTGCAGGGCCTGCTTGGATCTCTCCCTCCTCTATCTCTGCCCCTCCCCTGCACATGCGCACACGCACTCTCTCTCAAAATAAACGTAAAAAAAAAAAAAAAGCACTCTGTGAGGAACCACCACCCATTTCCACATATATCTATATGCCGTTGTCCCAAATATCTTCCTGTAGCCACAAACTCTCTCAAAAGCACCAAGTTCGTATCATCAACTGCCTAGGAGAAACATCCACCAGACTGTCCCCAGCAAGCAACTCAAACTTCTAACAGGTCCTAAATCATGATCTTCCCACCAAATCTCCTCCTGCTTTCAGGTAATAGTATGACCAGCCACCCAATTCCCCAAGGTAGAAACCTTAGGGTCGTCCATAAATTCTCTTCCTCCCTCAGATCCTCACCCCTATTCCATCACCGAACTTCTCTCGCTTCATTTACTTCCTAAACTCTCTTGAATCCAGTTCCCTCTTTCTGTCCCCATTCCTACGAAGGTACTTAGGATCTTCTTATCTCATAAACGCACCATTTCAACTACTCTCTACCGCTAGTCTCTCCCTCACCATATTCTTATTCTGTATAACTACCAAAATTATCTTGCTGAAATAAATTCAAACTTCAAACAGGCCACCATATTTTTCCCTGTCAGACTGGCAAAAACTAAAACAGAAAATAATACCCTGTGCTGGTCATTTGTTTAGGGAAATGGACATTCTCATAAACTTGGTGGGGGAGTTATTATTAGGCAAAATATTGAGATACTATCACCAGACTTATAAATGTGTATACCCTTTGATCTCGCAATTCTATTTCTAGAAATTTGTTCTATCAAATTAACCAGAAAGTATACAAAGATATGTCTCCCTCCCACTCATGCCCTTCTTCACCTGGTAAAACTAGAGCTCATCCACGAGTTCAAAGGTCAGCAACTCCCTCTTGTGTCCACAGCAACTTAGTCACACCTCTGCATCACAGTGCAACCTATCTTTCTCTCCTGTAGTAAACTGTAAGCTAAGAACAATGGTTTTCGGTGTTTCTTTATCACCTATCCATATCTGCACTACTTACAACCACGTCTAACACACGGTAAGGGGCCCCAATGCACATGTGTTGAATGAAGGCATTTTCTTCCTCTTCACACAAAGAAGTCGGATTTCCAAAATCTGGAACTTTTAAAAGGTATGTCCTAAAATGCTGGTGGACTCCAATATATGCTTACATTAAATTCCTGTATTATAACAGGTATTCAAGCAAAGCAAATAGTCTTGTGAATTTATATAAGCAAATAGTCTGTGAGTCTTTTTTTGTTTGAAGTTTAGTTCCTAAAGGCATGAGTATCCCCATACTGGGTCAGAACTGTGGTCTGTCCAACTGAGGATTTTCTCTCTGAAAATGGTACCAAGAAATATGTTGTAAGACATAGCTATCCTTCCCGACGTTAGGTTAAAAATGTACAACTGTGTTCTAAAATACCTGACTTTTCTTCAATAACCTACCATGAGTCCATCATACTTGAAATCATGTTTTGGAATCATTTAATGTTTCGATACTACACCAGAGCTCTCTTCCATGCTAGCTGTTATATAAATAGCATTTTACATGTAAGTAGAGTAAGTACATAAGTAGCACTCTACATCCAAATACAAGAATGTAAGGAGTTTGGTTACGCATGTTTTTCCAAGTTGAACTCCTTTTAAAAAGTTTCAAGAGGATTCCTAATCCTAATAAAGGCTTCTAACAGCCTAATCCCATCCTTCATGATTTCAGAAAGTTCAGTTCTACTCCTTTCCATCCTTGTCTTTCTAGACTGAAGAAATCTCATCTTTCTATTGTGTCCTTACAGAGAAACGACTCTTTACTCTGCACTATTTCACTTCTCTTCATTTGGAGTTATGTTACAGGATCTAAACTGAAACAACAATGTAGTTAGGTCTATGAGATTTACTTCAATTTTACAGAAGTCAAGAGAATTTCACCCCTGATGTAAATTAGGAAAGACAGCCTTCAAAATACCTTTGACAATCACTGTACCCCAAGACTTACAGGAAATCATAAGGTAGTCCTCACAGTTGCTTTTGTCATCATCTTGCTGGTCCACAGGGATCCCATTGGCATCTATGACTGCTTCAGAGCCACAATCTGCTACCAGTACTTCTTCTGAAACGACATCCGTTGTCAGAGGATCGGTGACAATTTCTGCTTCTACTACACTGTCATGAACGACATGTTCAACATGTCCAACATCAGACACATGTATGGATTCACTCGTCAAGACATGTTCTGGCATAGACATTGAGGCTGAAGTAATGTCGGAAGCCAAAACATCATCTGGGACCGTGCAATGTGCTAAAGAAACTTCTTCGGTTACATCTGAGTCCAGCACCTGCTCTGGAATGATGACCGTTTCAGATACATCTGCTTCTTCCATGATATCGGGGCAGTGAACATCTTCTATAACAACATCCTCAATAACATCTTGGATAACAACAGAGTCTGGGTCATCAGGAACAAAGTTATGCACAGTTATGTCTGAATCCACAACATCTGAAACAAAAACAGTCTCTTGTACTTCCACAACAATTTGATCACCATCCATGTGTGTAGCATCAGCTCCTTAAAAAAAAAAAAAAATTAAAACCACAAATTTCAGGTAGGTGTGCAAGTCTACCTCAAATAATGTAAATGTTATTCGATTTCTAGCAGTAAAACAGACTAGTTCCACAGTTTTCTCAAACATTAATGTAGATTAAAGAAGAGGGAATCTATTTTTGAATCATATCAGAACAGAAATTTTTAATACATGAACTTTTATTCTCATCCCAAATCAAGTTAAGATAAGGAAATACAGAAAAACTAAGCAACCGAGCCAGTCACACACAAAAAAAATTCGTGAAAGTCAAATTCTAGGCTCACTAAAGTTAAGCTCATATACACAGGTACTTAAGGGAAGATTATAAAACCAAGTGATGTAACTTCTGGTGGCAAATACACCATTTTCCTTGATTATATGAGTTTTTCATTTCTTTTTCCTTCTTGCTCTCTTTCTCCTCAATATTTTTTCTTCTTTCCATCTCTCACAAGTATTTTTTAATCCATTTTTTCCCCTTTCTCCCCCTCTGTTCTGGAATAATATCTCACCGATAACCTCTATTTATGACTATGGAAATTTAGAAATTATCCTCTGAATCTAGGATATAAAAGGATTGGGGCATAAATGAAAAAGACGGCTAGAAGGCCACAGTTAAGAAGAAAAGACAACTGGTTAAGGAATCTCTGTGGACAGATGAAATGCACACAAGCGCAGGTGCTCTGGAGTGATGGAGGCCAAGGTCGACTGGAGTGGTGCCTGCCCCCACTTCACCAGGGTATTCCAGCTCTATCCAGCCTCCTCCCGTCCCCCTCGCCCCATACCCTAACTCCCCAGGAAGCTCCTCAGAATATAAGAAACCTTACTCTGCAGTTAAGGAATGAAGGTAGAAGGTTGAATCAATTGAAGCCCAGTGAGGTTAAATGACTTCACCAAGATCACACCGTTTGCACAGATTATGGTGCTCAATAAATATTACTCTGAATGAATGCCACAAATGGGAATCAAAAACAGATATCCTTGCCAGAAACTAACGTAAGATAAAAGAAAACAAATCCAGTATCTTGGATCCTAGTGTAGGGAAAAGCAAAGTTTTATCAAAGTCTTACCTAAAACACCATTCTGTCGACTAGTGCTTCTGGATGGGACTCAGACCAGGCTGAGACCAAGCAGCTGTCTAATTCAATGACTGTGTGTCACTGGCCAGGCCCTCAAAGACACATGGCTTTGTTCAACCAACACAAATGACCGGCCAGGGCCAAAAATACCATTAAAAATGTAAGAAATCTTAAAGCCAGTTAATATCCATTTTAATCACATCTAAAAATAATAAAACAAATATGTCTGCTTTAATTTCTATAGCACTTCTACAAAATGTTCCATACTCATTTGTTTCCCATATTTTCAATATTAGCACCAGCAACAGATCACTGTAACCTCCATTTTGCAGACATGAGGATGAAAGCATTTAGTGGCAAGAAGACTGGTTACAAAATCTAAATCAGAGAACAGAGTTTGGACACTGATTTGTTTTGTGACCTTGGGCAAGTCATTTAACCTCTGACTTTTGGTTTCCTCATCAATAAAATGAGGACAGTAGTATCTGGCATGCATACCTCACAGGACTGTTGTGATGATCAAATGGGAATGTATGGGAAGTGTTCTGAAAAACTGTAATGAGAGGTTTCATTATTATTAGGACATGAAAACGGAGGCCCTGACTGATTAAGTGACTTGCTCAAAGGTAAACAAACACCCTAAGTGTTACCAACCAGGGCTAAAATGGAACAGCCCTTCAATCCACCACTTAGCCCATGACCCAGGCTTGTCTGTAGCAAGATTAAGCCAGTAGAGAGTGTACATTTTTCTCCAAAGAGCCTCGTCTCTCTTTAAAGCACATTAATTATACTTCATGTTCTAATGAAGAATTATACCTCTGCATTGATCATTATCAAAGTGAAGTTACCAAATGTGAACTCAAAGACTATCCCAGGTTGTTAAGAGAAATACATATACCCCTGCTGGATTTAGAGACTTAAGAAAAGTTAAAGATTTAAAATCATTAATATTTAATTTCCTGATAAAGTTAATCACTATTTCTTTAACATACTGCAATACGATCATTTCAAGTCCAATGGAAAACCGGTCAACGTTTTATTTATAAGGGTAACTAGCTAGTGTGATATAAAACCATTTTACATTGTAAAACCTAGCAAAATCACGTTACAATGTTATATAGTTGGAATCATGGGTAATCTGAAACTGTGAATACATTTTTTTATAGTATTAGAACTTCATGAATTTATTATTCCTTACAGTTTGGAGCGTGAGGTAAGACTGTCTTCCTGAAGCAAAGGGCTCCTTTTGTCCCCTTTTGAGAGACAGGGTTGTAAAAGCAGGAAAGGGTCACAATGCGCAGGGCCTGAGGTTTATACGTTACCTGCTGGGTCATGAACGGAAAATGGAGAAATGACACAATCCACATGTTATCTTATGATGAGTGTTTTAACTGGTGGGCTAGACAAAAGAGACTAAGGGTAAGGAAAATAAAAGTTACCGCAAACTAAGAATGAGATGACGGAGCCTGTCCATGTGGCAGAAAGTAGAAGGAAGAGATGTAAGCAAGGGAGAAATAATAGGACTCAGTGCTGGAAATGGGCAAGAGATTAACTGAAGAGGACACTGACGTTTTGAGACCGCTGCTGTCAAAGACAAGAATAGGAGTGTTGGTTATGAAGGAACCAGGTTTTTAACGAGGGGAATAAGAATGTGCTCCCCTTAACCAACCGAGGCCAAAAAGATACAGGACAAAAAGATACGTAAGTGTGAATATCAATGTAAGAGTCTAGCAATCCGTCCACTTGATAGCCAACTCTGAATGTGGTAGTTGGAAGCGGAACAACCTGAGTTATACCTGTTGCATCAAAAAACGAGTTTGGCTCTTGTGGTTGTAATTCAAGTCCATCTTCATCCATGGCCTTTGATTCTCATCAGTCACAGCTCCTAAAGCAGAAAAAAAGGAAACCAAGCATGACTTTTTTTGTATCATGTATTAAAAATTTCACTGTGATTTATTTCTGAAGCACTCGAAATTATGTGAGAGATGAACATCTATCAAAAATGTCTCTCTCTAAAACAAAAGGGAACTAACTTAACTGCTGTCCAGTGACATATGGGCATCTATAGGACAAGGCAAGGCAGATGAACAAGGCGGCGGCGCCTAGTTTTTTTAACTGAGATACTCCTTACATACATCAAGTATATAAATCCTGATAAATTCTTACACATGCATAAACCTGTATAATCACTACACAACCCAGACCAAGATCTGGAACATTTCCAGTACCCCAACACTCTCGTCTCCTCTCAGTCCATATATACACCCCATATTCCCACAAGGGTAAAGAGGTTTATTAAAGTTCAACCAAAATACACTCTACAGCTTACTGGGGGGAAATTTCTGCACGATTTTCATACTGCTTCTCTATATTTAATGTAGTCTATCTTTCAACCAGTACATTAAACCACCGTAAATATCCAAAACATGTAACTGTAGTAATAAACAGCCTTTGGGAATTCTGCCTAACTTACATTGACCTCTCTCTTTTTTTTAAGTTTATTTATTGACTTTGCAAGACACAGAGAGAGAGACAGCATGAGGGGAGGGAGGGAAAGAGAAAGAGGGAGAGAAAGAATCCCAAGCAGCTCCACGCTATTAGCGCAGAGCCCCACTCGCGGCTTGATCTCACGAACCTCGAGATCATGACCTAAGCAGAAATCAGGACTCGGTGGCTTAACCAACTGAGCCACCCAGGCGCCCCCTACATTGACCTCCCTTAACTGACCATCCAATCTAGGTAAGTAAATTTCCACAGTGTATTTATACTCTCCTGGCCAGAGTTGACTGGCACTAGCTACAAAATGGTAAAAATAAGTTCATCTTTGAGCACCATAAAATCAAAGTCCTATCCCTGAGAATCTGAAACCATGAGCAAGGGTCAATCAGTCTTCTCCCCACTGCCATCACCCACCCTTGCTGTAACACAGGAGCTTGAGAAAGGCCATTTCCAACTACTGCTTAGACTAGTGAGATCACATTTACAAATAAAAAATAAATAGAATCCAGCGAATGCCCTGAGAAACAAAGTAGAAGGACCAGGGAGGGGAAGTTTACCCAAAGCTTTTTAGCTCCTGGTTCTAGACTTTTCCGAAGTACAGCTACAGGACCTTGTCTGCCTGGGGTTTTTGCAAGACATCCCAGTAACCTTAATGTTCCCTTTTCTACTTAAGCCCAAACCTACAACAATAAAAAACTTAACCAATTAAAGAATACGCTCTCTAGCACTAATCGCTAATCAGGGATTGTGGTTTACTCATGTTCTAAGTATTACAGAAACCTCCTCCCCCACTGATTTCCTTATCTCTCTACTTTCTCTTTCTAATCTGCCTAAATGGTACTATTAGACATCTTTCTTTTACCTTTATCATTTTTCACTGATGATGTAAGTGGTGAAAGCTTCTTACTAAAATTTCAAATAACAGAAACAAGAGCCCTTTTTCTTTTTTTTATTTAAGTGTATTTATTTTAGTAATCTGTACACCCAACGTGGGGCTCAAACTCATGACCCCAAGATCAAGAGTCGCATGCTCTTCCAACGGAGCCAGCCAGATGCTCCAAGAGTCATTTTTCTAAAGCATCAGCTAGATGACATCATTCCTTGGTTCAAAAATGTTTAATGGCTCCCTGCTGCTTCCAAATAAAGTTCACACTCTTGCCATCTTCTAAATTCCATACCTAAACAATCTTTCCCTCATTCTGTCCCCTACCTTCCCTTCAAGTACCTCGCATGCATGCACACACACACACACTTCAGCCAAACAAAAATGTCCAGTGTCCTCATAAGACCCCAACTCTACACTGAGCTCAGGGTTTCTTCTACCTAGAACACCTTTCCCCCAAATCCTTTCCCCCACAAAAAAAGAAAAAGCTGAGGGGCACCTGGGTGGGTTAAGCGTCCAGCTTCAGCTCAGGTCATGATCGCATGGTTGGTGGGTTCGAGCCCCGCATCTGGCTCCATGCTGACAGCTCAGAGCCTGGAGCCTGCCATGGATTCTGGGTCTCCCCCTCTCTCTGCCCCTCCCTCACTCGCACTCAGTCTTTCTCTGCCTCTTGAAAATAAACACTAAAAAAAGTTTTTTTTTTTAAAAGAAAAAGCTGAAAATAATCTTTCCCTCCTCTGAATTTCTCCGGCACTTTTACCATTTTTCTCTGAGTTTACCTGTTTGCCATAAATAACTATTTACTTATATAGATCTTATTTTCAGACGCTAAACTTACATATAAATATTTCTTATTTATATACCCATTAGAAACTCAAATAACATTAATGTAATAAATTAATTTTCAACATATCAACTCTGAGAACCTTTCTATTCATTTTCAAGGAAGGACATGTTTCATGTTATTTATTCAAAATGCTTCAAATTAAAAAGAACAACAGGGGCGCCTAGGTGGCTCAGTTGGTCAAGCATCCGACTTTGGCTCAGGTCACGATCTCACAGTTCGTGGGTTCAGGCCCTGTGTCCGGCTCTGTGCTGACAGCTCAGAGCCTAGAGCCTGCTTCAGATTCTGTGTCCCCCTCTCTCTCTACTCCTCCCCTGCTCAGTCTCTCTCTCAAAAATAAGCAAACATTAAAAACAAATTTCTTGAAAACAACAAAACAATTTTCAACTCTGAAAAATGGAAACTTGTACATGCTTTGAAAAAGTTGTCAACTGCTCTCTCCCCATTAAAATCACCCCGGCCATAATGCTTTCTCTTCTTCCCAATTTAATAATGTAATTACAAAATGATAAACTGTAAATTAATCTTCTTAACATAATGCTATACTATTACTCGAAATTAATCCAATTAAGAGGACAATAAACAGCATTTGTTAAGGTATTAAGGGCCCTCCTACCAATTTCCCTACATAAACCCAACCCCATCAGCTCTAAGGATTCTCAAGCTGCACAAGAACTCCTGTGCTGGGTATTCACCCTCCTGGGCTTTTCTCTCAGAGTCTGACAGATAATCAATCCCCCAGGTTCTGAAGTTCTCTCCTTCCTCAGTGTTCTTTCCACCTTCCCGGCCACTGGCAACTCTGCCTTCTGGCTCCTCACCGCAGCCTTGCCCAGCCCTCTGCCTTCCACTTTTATGCCACCGTCTCAACTACCATTTACACAGAGGTGAGTCCTCAAGTCCACATACTAAGGGGAGCACCTAACATTCCCACCAGACCCTCTGCGGACTATTTTCACCAGGATAGGACCCTGCTTTCTCCTGACATGACCGCTATGGCCTTTTCCTTCCTCCCTGCTTAAATTCAGTCAGGTTGTCAGACCTTCATTTCTTCTCCACAACCTCTCAGGAATCTGTGCCTGTCTTTTTATTCCCACTGTCACCACTCAGCTTCCTATTTCCCGATCCCCGCCCCGCCCCCCCCCCAGGGGATGAAAGCCCTGCTTTGTATCAGGGCACTCCCTTGCTCAGAAAGCTTCGCACTTCCCCCATATGAAAGGTACTCTAAAATACTAACCCTAGCTACCACAACAGACTTATGCGCTATTTATTCCCATCATTTTATATCATATCCGTTTCTCTTTAAGTTTACTTATGTTGAGAGAGAGAGAGCACGCACCCTCCCCCCACCAAAAGAGCTGGGGAGGGGCAGAGGGAGGAAGAGAGAATCTCAAGCAAGCTCCACACGCTGTCAGAAGGGAGCCTGATGTGGTTCTCGAACCCACAAACCAGAGCTGAAGTCAAGAGCCGGACGATCAACCGACTGAACCACCCAGGCGCCCCTCCATTTATTTTCTAACAGATACTCTGGCCCAAATGGAGGGTAATCCACTCACCTTATTTTGACTTAGGTGAGCAGTAATTGTTAAAACAGTTTTGACTGCTTCATTTTCCTTCTATTTTGTCATTACAAAAACTCCAATGAGGAAAAAACGTGTTTTTACTTCTAAGCAGAGATGACTGTCCTTCAACTGTGTAACCCCTATGTGGTTAGAAGTAATTCTCTCTGACAACCAGAATGAAACCAATGTTCTTAGAACAGAACCTACTCACAAGAGTTCTCAGGACTGTGATAAAGTCTGAGAGTAGGGAACAGGCACAAATAATGTAACTGAAATTGTTCCTACCTTTGCTGCAAGAACCAAGCCCAGAGATCACTTGAATTTGGAGAATTCAAACCAGAATAGTTCACAGAACCAAGACTAACAATTTGTGGAGACATACTAACATTTTGTGATTATCAAATGTCCTCAAAATACTTCTGGGACCCCACTCTACCTCAAGCTCAGTAAAATATTCCCTTCCCAGTTGCAGAAGTCATGATCCTAAACACGGTGTGGAAGAATTCACAATAGAAAAACATACAGTTTTAAGGGAAATCATGGGTTGAGAGAAACTCAGGAAATTCACAAAAACTTTCTTTCATTCCTTAAAATAAAACAATAAAAATACCATACCAAGTTAATAGGTATAGCAAGGGTATTTATCGATCTTAAATTAGTGATAATGAATATAGGACATTTCCCTTGTGGATCTCTTGATGCCTAGACACTTTGATGATCTCCCTCGTGGGCAAGTTAAAAAGGTGCTTACATATAACTTCGCTTTTTGCAGCTAATACGCATACAGTAATTACTTTTCTGCTTTCGGCCTCCCAGAAACTCACTGCCTTTTAATTTTATGACTCAACTCTAGTCCCTCTCCCTAAGTCAAACTCAGAGAACGAGTTGTACTTACACATTGTAGATGAAATTACTCAAGCTGCAGGAAAGGCAAAAACCTGATCTGTCTCTAAAAGAATTATTATTATTATTATTATTAAGTAAACTCTACCCACAACGTGGGGCTCGAACTCCTGACCCTGAGTTCAAAAGTCACATGCTCTATCAACTGAGCCAGCCAGGTACCCCTAACAGAATTTTTCTTACAGTGAAAGTGGAACTGGTGAAAATTTACATTTAAATCTTCTCTCTTAAGTTACATTTCTTTCCAATTTTTCCCCCATGTTGTTTGATGTTGGCCATTTCTTCAGATACCTAATTTTCTTCTCTCTCTTTTTTTTTAATATTTATTGATTTTGACAGAGTTCATTCATGTGAGTGGGGGAGGGCCAGAGGGACAAAGAATCCCAAGCCGGCTCCTGTCAGTTCAGAGCCCGACACAGGGCTCGATCTTTCGAACTGAACTCTAAGATCATGACCTGAGCTAAAATCAAGAGATGGACACTTAACCAACTGAGCCACCCACGTGTCCCCGGATACCTAATTTTCACGTGTGGAATTCTATTTCACTTCTCTTACCAACTCAACCTTTAAATTTGTCTCTACGTTAGCCACTCGTAAATTCATCAAGTCCTCTATTTTCACTGCTACCTCTCTAACAAGCTCTGGTGTCTTATATCCAGAACCCAACAGCCCCTTCCAATCAAAAGACTTGAACCCTTCTAAGGTGCGTCTGGCTGGCTCAGTCATAAGAGCATGCAAGTCTTGATCTCAGGGTTGTGAGGTCAAGCCCCATGTTGGGCATAAAGATTACTTGGGGGGGAAAAAAAAGGCTTGAGTTTTTCTTGAACTCAAGGAATTTTCTTCTGTTGTTTCTATACTTTCTTCCATTTTCTCTGTTCATTCATATTAGAATTTCTACTGTAGGATGCAAGGACTCCTAAAACTAGCCTCCATGTTACCTTAGTTTTCCTCTCATATATTCTTTGTACTACATTCTCAGAACCCCTCAACTCTTTCTTCTAAGCTAACTACCTTGATTTTCACTCTATCTACTGAATTTTATCTAAAAGGTCATATTTTAATATCAAAATAAACTTTTTCACAGCAGTCTTTTCTCTTTTAGTGGATACAGTATCTTACCAAATGTCTCTGAAGATTTAAAGTTAATTCTGTATTCTATATTAAACTGTCTCCTCTGCTGTCTCATTATTCAGTCAGTTGGATTTGGTGCCTCTCTTTCAGGCTGCTGATTTTCCTCAAAAGCATGATTCTTCTAGGTTGTCCATTCATATCTGTAGATGAAGATCTAAATCAGAGTTACATTCTGATAGCTAGGTTATATTTACCCAGCTCAAGTGAGAATCTTCGCTTGCAATGAACCTATATTATGACCACATTTAGAGGTCTAGAGTCTAGAAGAATGAGTCCAAGGAAGACAAAGGAGCCATGCAACCAGCCAGGCTTTTTTTTTTTTTAACGGTGGGCAAGTATCCCATCTTCCTGGTACTGGAGGTCCGCCATCCCTCAGGATAGCCACAAGCTACCTAAAGCACTGTTCCTTTTTCCCCACAGGACCTACTTTGGAATTTCCTATGGACGAATTTGCAAATCAGAAAGTTGAATTTCTGGCATTCTCTCAGGAGGAAACCCACACTAGAAGACACCTATACTAATAGGTAAATGACTTAGCTTTTCATACCTTTAATTATCTGGCTGTGCCCAAGGCTTGCTCCTCCTAGGACATGCCTGCTTTTGACACTGGGGGTAATGCAGAATATAATTTTTGGATGGTCCTTCCAGCTTTCTGAACAAGGCCACTAAGCTCTCTAGGGTTTTGCCATGAATTGATTCCCAAGTGCTTTATTCAACCAGAAATTTATCATATTTTGGTTTGCAAGTAACATACCTATCAGGTTCTTTTGTTTCCCTGAATTTATTTTTCTATTTCTTCCTCAATGTGATTTTGAAAGGGCAAAAAAAGTAAATTGTATGTTCTCTACTCTATCTTGAATTTAAAGTCATTATGATTTGTATCAAATAAAACAGCATGCAAATACATAAAAACAAAAAACTATGAGACAGAAAACAAAAATCAATAGTAGTGACAAATTACAACTCTTATCGACCCCTGACAGATCAAATACTCAAAAACTAAGGAAAGAGATGTATACAATTAACAATATTAATGTAATAGCTTCATTTCACATTCCGTTCCTGAAGAAGAGAATACTTTGTTTTCAAACAACCTTGCCCACCCTCTATGACAAGAAGAGGAGAAAATGCATGCTGTTGTAAATTGCAGAGCCCAGGCCTTCCGTGTCCTGTCCTACTTGGAACTTTTGTACACTTGCTCAAAATTTCAATGCCAAGGTTTTGTTTCAGATTAGTTGTTTCCGTAGAATCATTTTGAGCCAATAAATTTCACAGTTTTGTTTAAAGTCTAAGAGTTTGAACTTTCAACATCTATTAAAATTTGATCCTAAAATGACAAGCCTTCTTACCGCCTTATTTTTCCAAAGCCCTTATTCGTGCTCAGACTAAGAGTTGCCAAAGTACTTTCTGAACCTAGTTGCATTGATGTGCTGTCCACACTAAGCACTAGTTTTTAAATGCCTTTGCCTGTAAGACTGTAGCTTGACGTGAGGAAATGCATATACCTTCTAACTAGTTTTCTGTACGTAAAGCGGTACAGTCTCCTTAAATAAACATTGCCATTTAACACATTCAATAATTCATCAACCCATGCTCATTACACAACAATCTACTGTATGGGGTGGAAGGGGATGGGCAAAATAGGGGAAGGGAAGTAAAAGGTACAAGCTTTCAGTTATAAAATAAGTTAAGACATGAGGGGTACAATGTCCAGCATAGGGAATTCAGTCAATAATATTAAATAACTTTGTACAGTGACAGATGGTAGGTAGATTTATCTTGGTGATTACTTCAGAAGGTATATACATGTCGAGTCACTGTATTTTAATACACTGAATATATACCACATATACTGAATACACTGCAATATACGTAACACATAAAACTAATATAACACTGTCAATTATACTTCAATTTAAAAATAACATATAAAAACCCTTTTCTTTGGATCACTCTTCTTGATTTTGTCATGAAAAGCATTTTTAAAATAGTTTATTAACCTTTGCTGAGATTTTGAACAGGAATTCAATTCACATATTTCCTCGAATGAAGTATTCTGCCTTTAGGTGCAGGTGTACTGGAGTCGAATGTGTCAAACACTTGATGTGATCAAAGGATAAGACAGTTTTCTGACATGATATGAAGTGGAAATTAATTTAAACTATACTGTACATGGAATAGTTAAACTAAATAAAACGGTGGGGGGGACTTTTTTTAAAGGTTAATTTCTGTCAAATGCAGTACATGAAGAAAGGCTTGTATTATCAGAAACTGTTTCCTCCACTTTTCCTTTTTCTTGCACCTGACATTTCCCCGCAAACTGGGCATTTAATACCCCTTTGAACTAAATGATCATTCCCAAAGTTGTTAACTGAGTAAGTGCTTTTCTTACCAAACTCCTTCTTAATAAGTAATGTCTCCTTATATTAGAAAATCTTTCTGATAATGCATTAGAATTTGGGTTTTTTTGGATTAAAGCAGTCTTACTTTCATTTTACTTCATTCAAGCTAACAAGGGCTTTTCTTAGTTTTCTATTAACTAGTTGTATAAATCATGTATCACCGCTTCATAGTTTTATTATTTTTTGAGAGCGAGCACGCACGTGTGCAAGCCAGGGACAGGCAGAGATAGATGAAAGAAAGAAAGAAAGAAAGAAAGAAAGAAAGAAAGAAAGAAAGAAAGAAAGAAAAGAAAAGAAAAAAAAAAGAAAGGAAAAGAAAGAGAGAAGGGGGGGAGGGAGGATCCCAAGCAGGTTCTGCACTGTCAGCACACAGCCCGATGTGGGGCTCAAATTCAAACTCACCAACTGTGAGATCAAGACCTAGGCCGAAACCAAGAGTCAGAAGTTTAACCAACTAAGCCACCCAGGTGCCCCTACAGCTTCATAGTTTTTAAGCTATTTTTAATAAACTATGAAACTCTTTAAAATTACAGCAACTTGACTAATATGGACTCTACTCTTTCCCTCACCTGAATGATCACATGCTTGTTAATTGCTTTTCCTAAATACATTACCTTGGGTCTGTGAGGTTCTGTAAACTCAGCAATGATACTAACAAATGTTCACAGTACATGTTAAACACTGGCAAGAATATAACACCAAGCTTTTCAACAACTATAACAAAAAAAATTTTTAAATTGACAGTCGCAGAATCAGGGAATACTGATCTTTTGTCAATGCAATCAATAGTATGTTTTGCACCCATAACATACTAAATCCTTTAATAATTAAAAAAAGAGAGAGGGAGCGAGACCAGGCTAGACACCACAGGCACTGGTTTGCAATACACCTACTTTTTTCTCATATATATATATATTTTTTTACAAACCCCTGTGTTGCAGGAACACCCGCTTCTTATATGACTAAGAATGACATGCTCCACTGAGTATCAGCTCCAGGTTAAGTATCGGCAACATTAATTCCATGATCATTCTCTGGAACAAAGTTAAGGAGCCAGCTAATTTATACTCCCCACCCAAAGGAACCCAAACCTGGCTCTTTCCAGGAGTATAGGGAGATAGTAAAATACTACTAAATAATTATCTAAAGCAGGGAGTGGGGACTGAAAGCACAAACATATATCATTTGAAATGATAAAGAAAAAAAACACAAAGAAAATGAAAATTTTCTAAGAAAATCTTCTATAATTCCATGCTACCATATTGAGGGGAAATATGTTATCGTTAATAAAGGAAAACCCAATCACCATGAAATTAAGGAGATAAAAACTTTAATTTTTTTTAACATTTATTTTTGAGAGACAGAGAGAGACAGAGAACGAGCAGGGAAGGGGCAGAGAGAGGGCGACACAGAAGATGAAGCAGGCTCCAGCCTCCGAGCTGTCAACACAGAGGCAATGTGGGGCTTGAACCCACAAATCGTGAGATCATGACCTGAGCTGAAGTCAGACATTTAACCGACTGAGCCACCCAAGTGCCCCTAGGAAAAAAAATTTTTTTTAATTTTTTTTTTAAGTTTATTTATTTATTTTGACAGAGAAAGAGCACAAGCAGGGGAGGGGCAGAGAGAAGGAGAGATAGGATCCCAAGCAGGCTCTGCACCATCAGCGCAGAGCCCGACGTGGGGCTCAAACCCACGACCTGTGAAATCATGACCTGGGCTGAGATCAAGAGTCAGACACTTAACCGACTGAGCCACCCAGGCACCATCCCCCCCAAAGAATTTTTTAATAAAGGAGAGTTGTCTCTTACCCTTTCAAAAAGCTCTAGGTTTTCCCCAAAGCTATCTGAGCTATGCCAGGACAGAGGAGAAAAGCTTTCTTGATTCCTTTTACAAAACTTTACCATTTTTAAAACCCCTAACAAAAATAATGTAATCAAACTACAAATTTGATTAATTATGAATCCCAAGTGAAGTGTTTGTAAATGTGATCCATCTGGTAAAAAATATGTGTGCACTCACTCATGCACATGCACCTTGACAAAGCATGGTTAGTCTAGAATTCAAAGACAGAGCCAAATAATGGCCTGAATTAACAAGTTAAAAAAGGAAAAACCTAATTTTCTCAACAGATGCCAAAAAGTTGAAATTCAACATCCATTTCTGTTGTTGTTATTTTGTTTTTGGTAGTATTCTCTCCAGGTTTCGACAGGGTAGAAATAATTTTAAACAATGAGTTAGGATGCCTCCTTTTTTTGTCCCTTTTTAATTTCCCATACTCTGAGAACATCTATTTTTTTTTATTTAAGGCTATTCAAATTGGAATAGAAAAACATTTTAACAGTTAAAAAATACAATAGGAATGAAATACAAATACATGCTACAACATGGATGATCCCTGGAAAGAATATGCTAAGTCAAAGAGGCCAAACACAAAAAAAACACATAATAAATGTCAAGAATAGGCAAATACATAAAAATGGAAAGTAGATTAGTGGTTGTCAGGGGTGGGGGGTGGGGGTAGTGATTGCTAATGGACACAAGGTTTCTTTTGGGGGTGGTAAAACGTCCTAAAATTAGTGGTGATGATTTCACACCTTTGAATTTAATAAAAACCACTCAACTGTACATTTTTAAAGAGTGAATCTTATAACAATTTTATAAATTATAAACAACAAAGGAGTATATGCAAATCTTAAACTAGTTCATGTTACAACATGTGTTTTTGGATAAGAGAATGATGTATCAATTTATACAAAAAGGCATGGATTAAAACTAAGGTAAAACACTAAAAGTATTTCTTCTAAAGTCAATTAAGACAAGGATACCCATTATCACTCTTATGAAGATTATATGGGAACTTATAACCAATATGATTAGGTAAGATAATAAAATGCAAAATATAATTATTATTTGAAAGAATTAGACTTATTTATACATGATCTATCTAGGAAATCCAAAAGAATCAACTGAAAAATTACTATCAGTATGATTTCATAAACTGTGCTGGTACAAAATTAATATACTTGAAGACAAAAGCTTTCCTACGTAACACATTTAAATCCCATTGATAAAAATACTTGAAAACTCTAAGTGGGGTTAAAAAACACAAATAGGGGCGCCTGGGTGGTTCAGTCTGTTAAGTGTCTGACTCTTGGTTTCCTCTCAGGTCATGATCTAGTGGTTCATGGCTTCGAGCCCGACAGCAGGCTCTGCACTGACGGTGCAAAGCCTGCTTAGGATTCTCTCCCTCTCTCTCTCTGCCCCTCCCCCACTCACACTCACTCTCTCAAAAAAAATAAAGAAGATGTTTCCATTTAAAAAAACACAGACAGGGGTGCCTGGGTGGCTCAGTCAGTTAAGTGTCCGACTTCGGCTCAGGTCATGATCTCGCAGTTTGTGAGTTCGAGCCCTGCGTCGGGCTCTGTGCTGCCAGCTCAGAGCCTGGAGCCTGCTTCAGATTCTGTGTCTCCCTCTCTCTCCTTTCCTCCCCCACTCACACTCTGTCTCTCTCTCTCTCAAAAATAAACATCAAAAAATTTTTAAAAATAAAATAAAATAAAAAATAAATTAAAAAACACAGATATATAAAGAAACCAATCTTGCTCTTCAAATCCACAACTACATTGTCAGCTAATCTTTGACAAAACAGGAAAGGATATCCAATGGGAAAAAGATAGTCTTTTCAACAAATGGTGTTGAGAAAACTGGACAGCAACATGCAGAAGAATGAAACAGGACCACTTTCTTACGCCAAACCCAAAAAGAAATGCAAAATAGATACAAGACCTAAATGTGAGACCTGAAATCACAAAAATCCTAAAGGACAACACAGGCAGTAGTACCTCTTTGACATGGGCCACAGCAACTTCTTTCTAGATATGTCTTCTGAGGCAAGAGAAACAAAAGCAAAATTAAACTGTAGAGACTTCATCAAAAAAAAAAGTTCTACATGGCAAAGGAAACAACCAGCAAAGCTAAAAGGCAACCCATGGAATGGGAGAAGATATCTGCAAGTGACATACCTAATAAAGGATTAGTATCCATAATATATAAAAAACTTCTACAACTCAACACCCAAAAAACAAATAACCCAATTTAAAAATGAGTAGAAGACATGAAGACACTTTTCCAAAGATGACCCACGGATAGCCAACAGACCCATGAAAAGATGCTCAACATCATTCATCGCCAGGAAAATGCAAATCAACACCACAATGAGACAGCACCCCACACCTGTCAGAATGGCTAAAATCAATAACACAAGAAACAACAGGTACTGGTGACGACATGGAGAAAGGGGAACACTCTTGCACTGTTGGTGGGAATGCAAACTGGTATAGCCACTCTGGAAAACAGTATGGAGGTTCCTCAAAAAGTTAAAAACAGACCTACCCTATGATCCAGCAATCACATTTGTGAGTACTTACCCGAATACGAAAATACTAACTCAAAGGGATACATGTATTCCCATGTTTACAGCAGCATTATCTACAATAACCAAATTATGCAAACAGCTCAAGTGTCCACTGACTGATGAATAAAGAAGATGTGGTGAATATATATATACAAGGGAATATTACTAAGTCATAAAAAAGAATGAAATCTTGACATTCGCAATGACATGAACAGAGCTAGAGAGTGTATGCTGAGCAAAATAAGTCAGAGAAAGACAAATACCATATGATTTCATTCATATTTAAGAATTTAAGAAATGAAACAAATGGGGGGGTGGTGAGGCAAACAAGAAACAGACTCTTAACTATTCGACCAAACTAATGATTACCAAAGGGAAGGTGGGTGCAGGGGTGGGTTACATAGGTGATGGGGATTAAGGAGCACACTTGTTGTGATAAGCACTAGGTGCTGTATGGATTTGTAGGGGAAATTACTGTATTATACACCTGAAATACTATATTCTATTATTTAACCAACTGGAATTTAAATAAAAACTTTTAAAAAATCTTGCTTTTCAGTATGATGAGTCAACAGTATCAATTTTCCCTTAATTAACCTCTACATTCAATCCAAATCCCAATACACTGTTGTTGTAAATCAGGTGACCTTATATATGTAGGTCTACTTTCAGACTATTCTATTCCACTGATCAATCTAGCTTTGTGCCCACTGTTTTAATCACTATAATTTTATAATAAACTTCGATACATAGTAGGGCATGTCTTCCAACTTTTTATTCAAGATTGTCTTTGCTATCCCTGGCCCTTAACATTTCCATATAAATTTGAGAACTGGTATATCCAAAAAAAAAAAGTCCTGTTGGTATTTTGATTGGCATTCCATCAAATCTCTATATATCATAACTGACGTCTTTATATAATATTGACACTTCTCATCCATAAACTCTGTTATTTCCCATTATTTTAATTCTTCATTAAGTTCTTAGTAAGGCATTTTACTGAAGATCTTAGTAAAATTTTTATTTATTTATTTTTTATAGTATTATTTATTTACTTTTGAGACAAAGAGAGAACACGAACAGGGGAGAGGCAGAGAGATACAGCAAGACAGAGAATCCCAACCAGGAGATTGACAGCACAGAGCCCAACGTGGGGCTCAAACTCACAAACCGTGAGATCACAACCTGAGCCGAAACCAAGAGCCAGACGCTTAACAGACTGAGCCACCCAGGTAGCCCAGTATGTTTTTATTTAAATTCCAGTTAACATACAGTGCAGTGTTAGTTTCAGGTGCACGATACAGTGATTCAACACTTCCATACAACACATGCTACTTCACCACAAGTGCACTCCTTAATCCCGATCATCTATTTAACCCATCCCCTCAGGTAACTATTAGTTTGTTCTCTACAGTTTAGAGTCTGTTTCTCAGTTTGCCTCTCTTTCTCTCTTTCCCCTTTGCTTATTTGTTTTGTTTCTTAAATTCCACTCATGAGTTAGATCATATGGTATCTGTCTTTGACGGACTTATTTCACTTAGCATAACACTCTCTAGCTCCATCCATGTCATTGCAAATGGCAAGATTTCATTCTCTTTTTTTACAGCTGAGTGATAGGTACTGGCTTTTAAATTCGATTTTCAAATTGTTTATTGTTAGTATAGACAAATACAATTAATTTTTGCATATCAATCAATGCTCCCCAATTATAATGCAGTAAAATCAAAAATGTCCCGCGATAAAACAGGGAAAAAAAGAATCCCATAAATTTGAAAACAAAGTTCTAAAAAATTCAGTGGGCAATAAGAAAATTATGAAAATCACAATATATTTAGAAATAATAAAAATTAATTCACGTCAAAATCACAGCATCTGGTTATAGTTCAGAGGGAAATTTATAGTCTTAAAGGCATAAGAGCACAGATTAAATATTAATGAGCTAAATCTTCAACTTAAAAATTTAAAATATCAGAATAAATGCAAATAAAATAGAGCGAAAGAAATATTAATCATACTGGCAGGAAGAGCAAGGATCAATAAAAGAACTATTTGGAAAGCCTTAATAATACAATCAAGTTACTTGTAGTACTGATCAGAAAGAAAAGAAATAAATGAAATTAATATTTTAAAGTCATTAGAGAAGCCTATATTTTATACCAATATATTGGAAAATGTGTATTTTTCTGGAATATTGTTCATTTTGTATAAATAAACAAAAAAAAGAAAAGCCAAAATGACTTATCACCATGAAAGTATTACTATATTAAAAACCAAATCAGAAAAGACATGAATTAGACATGAGTTAGACATGAATTCTAACTTTCAAGAAACATAGTATCTCTATTAAATACAAGTTGTTTCAAAAAAATAATTCATCTTATCAAGTTAGCATAACCTTGTTATCAAAACAAAACAAAGACTACATCAAAATAGACAGGTACATGGCAATGACAAAGGGATGCCAATATCCAGGGAATCCAGTTTAAAATAGGAAATCTATTAATGCAATTTATCACACCGATAGATGCGGCAAAAGCACTAAAAAAATCAACTCCTGTTCGTGACGAAAACTCTGAAATGATAAGAAGATAAACTAATAAATAATAACTAGCCCGTCCAAAAACAAATCAATACGGTATGGTATTTGATGATAAAATATTAGGCACTCCATTAAAGTACCTAGACAAGGATGCCTGCTATCAATGCTTCCATTCAACACTGTGCTAAACGCATCAGTCAATGCAGTTCCAAGAAAAATAAAAAAAGAGATACGAGGCAGAAAAGTCATGGAAAAGAAGAAACAAAACCTTCATTATTCACATACAACTACTCAGAAAATATAAAAGAATTAGAAACTATTATTACTCACACATTTCAGTGAATCTAAAGATACTACCAACAAGAAGTTGCATCCTTGTTTTACATACAAAAAAAAAAAAAAAACAACCCTGACAAACTGATGCCGTACTTTGTTATTTAGAATGTTCAATTTAGATTGAGGCCATTCTTTTAGACTTAGACGTATTTTATCAGATCCTGCACATACATAGAAAAGTAGAAGCAAAAAGAAATTGGTAGGGTATTCCTAAAACTTCACATTCAGGGTCCTACCATGGATTGCTCTTCTACTCAAAGCCAGTCAGTCTTTCTCAACAATATTGCCCTCTGTCAAAAAAGCGTTGGTGATACAGCACTTCTTAAAATGCTCCATTATTATTTATAGGATATTCCTTCCAGTCAGACATCCACTTCGCAATTTATTCTGCCTTCAGTTGTACTGTCTGGCATGAAATAACACCACAGGGTACACGCTCATTTAAGTGGGGACAAAATGAAGAGTCCTGACCAAGTATGTGCACGTGTAGGCAATAATAACTGCATCAGACGACTGCTTGAACAACAGTGTTTATATGGTGATCTACGTCTACTAAAAACCTATTTTGATTTCAGAAATGCTAAAATGTAGAGGGGAAAAGGGCATCTCATAATCTATAAAACATAGTAAGAGAGAAGATCAGCAAGTTTACATGATCAATACATTTAAGTCTGCAGTGTTCGCTATGCATTAGCAGTAACTAAATAAAAATATTAGTAACAAAATCCTATTCACAATAAGAACTGTGTAGTATCTAGCAAAAAAAAAAAAAAAATCAAAAGTTGTGCAAGAGTTTTATGAAAATCACCAGACCATGCTCAGATTCAAATCATCCCATTTCCACTACTTAGCATATATGTATCTATATATTTACTCTACAAATTTGATGGAACTACAAAAATCCAATAGTTTTTCACAGACATTGACAAACGGACCCAAAAATAAACAAAGGAAAGAGCTTTAAAATTTCTGAAGGGGGCGCCTGGGTGGCGCAGTCGGTTAAGCATCCGACTTCAGCCAGGTCACGATCTCGCGGTCCGTGAGTTCGAGCCCCGCGTCGGGCTCTGGGCTGATGGCTCGGAGCCTGTTTCCGATTCTGTGTCTCCCTCTCTCTTGCCCCTCCCCCGTTCATGCTCTGTCTCTCTCTGTCCCAAAAATAAATAAACGTTGAAAAAAAAAAATTAAAAAAAAAATGCTTTAAAAAAAAAAAATTTTCTGAAGAAAAAGAACCTATTATAAAGAAAAAAAAAAGATTTAGTTATAAAGCTATCATTATTAAATCAGAGTGGTAGAGTCAAACAGACCAATGAAATCAGAAGAGACCAACGAAAAACGGATGTGTCTACATGAGACTACAATAAATCTCAGGAGTTTCATTAGGAATCAGGGGGCAGAAAGGCTCAACGAATCCATATTAAAAAGATAAAATTAGATTCCTACATCACACAATAGAGAAAAAAAATTCCAGAAGAATTAAAGACCTAAATCTGAAAAGCACAGCATGGGTATGACTTTAGGGTAAGGGAACAATTTCTTACAGATACAAAAAACATAAGCCATAAACGAAAAAAAACCTGAGAAGACTACCTTCACCTTAGGAAGTCCTACACAAACAAGCTAAAAAAAAAAAGCCACAGACTAGGAAATGGTATTTTCAGGATGTATAATTACAAATCATTAGTATTCAAAGTATAAAAAGACTATCCATCAACCAATGAGAAAAAGGAAACAATCCAATAGAAAAATGGACCAAAGATACGCACAAGCAAGTCACAGAATATTCAAATGCCCAATAAATATGGGGGGCAAAAAGCTCAGCCTCAATAGTAATCTAAGAAATGCAAAATGAAAACAGCAACGAGACACCATTTATACTCAACAGATTGGAAAAACTTGCAAAGGCTAATCTTTTGGCAGTAGTCTGGAGAAATACAGGCTCACACGCAGCTGGTGGGAGTGTCAGATGGAACACAATTTGATGATTAGGCAATTCCCAGTAAAGTTGACAAACGCACACTTTTGAATGTAGCAATTCTACATCTATAATCTCCAGAGAGAAGAACCCTGTATAAGGATGTTCACAGCAGCAATGTTTGAAACTGTACAAAACTACAAACATAAAGGCCCCTCCGTAAGAATAGATAAATAAAGCACAGTGTATTTATACATTGAAATATATGAACCAGACTGGTAGCTTTCAAACTTCTTGGTCTCAGGACCCTTTTTACACTCTTAAAAAATGAGGACCCCAAAGAGGTTTTCTTTATGTGGGTTCTATCTATAGATATTTACATTAGAGATTAAATCTTAAACATTTAAAAAATATTTATGAATTCATAAAAACTAACAAGCCAACGGTATATAAACATAACATTTAAAAATAGCTGTTTTTCAAAACAAAAAAATTAGTGAAGAGTAGCATTATTTTACATTTCTGCAAACCTCTTTAAAATAGGCTTAATAGAGAACAGCTGGATTCCCATAACTGCTTCTGTGTTCAACCTATTATGACATCATGTGTCGTGCAGCCTCTGTACAGCACTTGTGCAGTGCATACAAGAACGCAGCCAGAACAATCTCAAGGATCCCTGGGAATTCCTACAGCACACTTTGAGAACTGCTGAACTAGATCCACGTACAAAATGGATAAACCTCAAAAACGGTGTTAAGTGAAAAAAAAATCCATGAAATGACACACACAGTATGATACCATTTATGTACAGTTAAAACACAAAAAGCTATACCTGATACTGGGTTTGGTACATATATATCGGGACAATCGTTACTTCAGGCAAATTAAAGACAGGAATGGGATGGACACTCTTTAAATGGATCTGTGAGATTTTCTTTCTTCAAACAAACAAAAAAGTTATGAAGCAAATATGTAATAAAATATTTAAGATCTGTTAAATCTGAGTGACACTTGCTTTTCAGTAGTTCTGAAATTTTTCACAATTAAAAATTTTTAATATATTTTTTTAAATCCTAATGGCTGTATATCCACTCCTCAGCTAGTTTTCCTTAAAGTGTTTACACTTTAATAAATGTTACAAGATACCTGGATTTTTATAAAAAATTGTTTGGAAAAATAATCTGACAGGAATAAGAATAGACTGGCCATATTAACCAAACAGTTAAGGAGCGGGGGTTACCCAGCTCATGTGGCGTGCCTTAATATGTATACTCCTTGTGGTCAAGGGACACATAGACTAGATGCTTTAATACTTGAAAACTAATCAACTACAAAGTTTTCTGCACCCAATAACCGAGATAATTGTTTTTAGAAGCAATGACCATGTGCCAGGTACTGCTGGAGGAGAAGAATAAAAGAGAACCTATCTCTACATTCAGAGTTTAGGGGGAAAAATGACAAAAATATAAACACACAGTTAAAATATAATAGCATTAAGTAAATTTAATGCTAAATTAAAGATGTCCACACTGCTATATGAGCTAGAGAAGAATGAGCCGGGAGAAACAACAGTGCAATTAACAAAAAGCAAGCTAGACAGCAAGACTTGTTTGAAGGACTCTGGGCTAAGAAAAAGAAAGAAACAGAAAATTTTCTATAAACAGTCTAGACATCTACAATATACCAGATAAATCTGGTTTCAGCCACGTTGAGACAATGACATACCTGGGTAGGAGATGGTCAGTAGGCAACTGGAAATGCTAGATGAGAAACACGGTGAAGAACACTGAAAACAGGGGCGAAGATTCAAGAAAAAGGACAGAGGATCGACCTTGAGGGAAATCCCAAAACAGAACACAGAGAGAGCACAGACAATTTCTGAAACAAAGAACACTTTTATTTGATACACCCGATGACATGCTGTGTAAGTTTCTCAATTTCGGAAATAGTGGATTTAGGAATAAGTGCGATGAATAGAAATAAAAGCAATGGCGAAAGGAACAAGAAGACAAGCGAGGTTTTAACATGAGCAAACCTAGGAATGTTTCTAAGGAGAGGGAAAGGCACCAGCAGAGTTAGAGGGCAATGATGCAAGCGAGCAGCAGAATCACGGACAGAGCCCCGAGGACAGGCCTGAAGGAGGCCAATTCTTCCTGCAGCGAAAGAACGCGAGGAAAGCCTAGGTAGAGACAAGAGGAAGAGCAAGCAGTGGAAAGGAAGGAAACTCAGATGCTTAGATCAGATTGTTGTCTATCTTTCTGGTTTAAGTCAGAGATTAGATAATCTCTGCAGAGGCTGAGGGGTTTCAGGACGAGTTGAAGAGTTTAAGAATAAAAAAGAAAGTCTTGAATAGCCAGTGTGCACAAACACAAATAACACAAGTCGTCAGTGACAATTACGATCCCAGATGGGGTTAAAGAGGAAGCATTTACAAAGAGCAATGTTGACAAAATTTTTTTTGTAATGCTCTGCGGGCACGTTTTTAAAAAAGGAACCTTGCACCTATCTGAAATAGACACATAAATTAAAGACTAACACCTCATTTACCCAAAATGGTTGGGTAATAAGGTATTACACCAGTTTTCCAGATCATCAAGGTCTACCCTTTTAGGCAAAAACATTTAACAGTTTCCAATAGAAATCCTTCTGAACTACGTTATTATCTGTCTTCTTAACCATGCAACTTGAATCTCCTTAATCTTAACCATCCACTCATGCTGTCCTGGAACACCTACTGCTGCTGTACTGTGTGCGCAGCTACACAATTTTCTCTTTTTTAGAGCTCTTCCACGTCTTTCCCAGCTGTCCAGACATAAAGCAACTGATTCTTCTTCTAAGTTTATGTTTATCCTTACCACCTCAACAACCGCAGCCCACTTGCTTAGCAACTTGCTTCTTGTCGGCCTCCTACAACGCACTGTTTCTCCAACTTTTCTAAACCATGGCCCCTTATGATAAACACGAGAATCTTCAGTTCCCTCCCGTCCTCTCACAGAGCATCACTGCTATGACCTCTTGCAGTCCAGGAAAAACGAAAAACTGAAATAACTTTCTAGTGAATACTTATGCTACCTACAGATTTATATCATAAAATTCTAGGAAACACATTCCGCACGTGTGCATCTAGGACAGTCAGATATTAATCAAAACATGAGAAGGCTTGGCTTAGCAAACAGTCCAAGTCCCATATCCAACAAAAGGGTAGTTACTCTCACCAAGGGGAAGAACAGGGGTTGCAAAAGGCCATCTGAAGGCTGCTGCCTTTTTAGTAATCTTTCCTCTAACCTAACTTTTCAAACCGACTTCTTAAAAAAATTACCATGAGAATACTTACAGGTTCATTGCTTACCTTTGTCAAGAAACCCAGAGCACTAGTGCTGCAATTCTCAACCCCGGAGAATGTGAAAAGTTAGAAACCTCTCACTCTTGTTTACCACAGAAATTGTAACTCAGAGCAAGAAGTTATTTGGAGCGAGAAGTGAGGACAGAAAAGAGGAGCAGCTGTTTAGTACAAACAGATCAGTTAAAAAGTAGCAAAAACTGGCTGGCTTAACTTCTGAAGTCCTGATAATCATTCAGGCAGTGAGAACAATGATCCACTTGCTACTCTCATTATTTCCCAACCTGGAAAACTTTTCCTAGTCCAGTGGAGCCGCTAAGTGAACACAAAGCCCAGCTCAGGTGTGTCACCACCCTACCTGAGGGCTTTCCTGCCTCCCCTGTCATATAAGCCCCTCCACCTGGCAAGCAAGTCCTTCCACCTTTTCTAGCCGGGATTCCCACCAACCCCCCCCCCCTTCACCATCTACTCCTGCCAAAACATCCCCCTCCCCAAATTCTTGCTCTTTTGCGAAGAAACTTCACCCTTGAAATGCCCTTTCCCCACCCCCACCTGTGCCTAACAAAGTCCTACCCAACCTTAAGTAACCTCAAAACGTCACCTACTTGAGGAACCCTTTCCTCATGCTCCAAACGGAAACCCTGCCTTCCTCTGGAACCCCAGTAATCGGTTGTATCTTTTACGCCAGCACTTCAGTGCATTTCACCTCGTCCCATCCGCCTCTGAACAACCACCGTCTGCATTACAAGAACCTTTCTAATCTTTCTTATCACTCAGCAGCACAGCGCATCACTAACACTGGGTTCTGAGTTTACGGGGGAGTTGTGCAGTATGCAATCAAACGCCCTTTAACGGACGAGATGCCACTTAAAATTTTTCAAATTAAATAAACTAACACACAGGACAAGCACATGAACGATAATGCATCAAGAAAATTTTAAAAACCTGTGTCCTTCTCGCTCCTCAAAAAAAGTTCACACCAACAGATCACTAATTGCTTAGACGCCCCCTGTGAAGAAAGTTGTTTTCAAATAAGCAAGTTGCAAAGACTCCTTAAGAAACTTATTCCTCCGTTTTCGTGCTGTGCAATTTACACTTTTCCCCCTACTGGATAAAACAGTTGTGAGAACTCATCTCCTATCAAATTTTATCTTTATTTCTTTATTCAGATACTCGAGAAAACATTTGAGCGTTGGAAAACAACCGCATCGAGGGCACCATGATAGCCACGTATGACATGGAGTGAAAATAAAATGTCGTGGAGTTCCATTTGCCGTAGTGAGCCCAGATGCCTGGGCTGCCACCCGTCCCGACGGCCCCCCGGGTGGCTACAGGAGGAGAAAGGCGCGGGGCCAGGAAAGCTGAGGGACGAGATGGCCGCCTGCGGCAGCTCAGTTAAAATGCAGCGGAAGCAGCAACCAGTCACGGGGCTGCGGCAGGCAGGGCAGCAAGGTGGCGCTGCCGCCGAGCGCCTAGAGCCTGAGCGCCCATCATGGCGGCAAGGGCAATGGCCGCTGTGGGGAGCGAGCACGCCCCCTCCGCGCGCACACGCTGCCGTGCCGGGCCTCGGGGGCCCGTCACCGGAGCCGCCGCCGCCGCCGCCGCCGCCCGCTCTCCGACCCCCCCTCACGGGCTGTAGCGGAATTTTCTCTTCAGACGCCGCCTTCAAGATGGCGGCTCCCCCTCCCGACATCCCCCTCAATCGTCCCCTGCAGCAGGCGCCGAGCCGCCGCCATCTTGTCCCCCGTCCCTCCCCCCCTCGCCGATATTTACATAGCGAAAATCGGCCCGGCCGGCCTGCGGCCTTCACCTCACGCCTGCAGCCTTCGCCTCCTTGCCAGGCCTCGCCCCCGCGCGGTGCCCCCGGCAGGCCGCGGAGCCGACCCGACGCCCCTCCGCCGCCTCCCGGGCCACCGGGCGACCCTCCCCCAACCTCCGCCCGTTCACGGAGCGCGCCTCCGCCGCCGCTCGGGGCAGCCGGGCTCCTCCCCGGGCCTAACTGCGGCCTCCTCGGGGCCTGCTCGGCGCCACGCGCCGCACCGCCCGGCCTAGCGCGGAAGGGCGCCTCGCGGGCCGCCGACCAGGCCGGGACCAGGCCGCTGCGCGCGCGCTAGGCCCCACGGCCGCGGCGGCGCCCGGAACTCACCGGACGGGCGTGCGGGCGGTCGGCGACGGTGGCGGGTGCTGCAGGCCGGCCTTTCTCTGGAGCACTGGGCCGGGCTCCGGCTGGTGGGGCGGGCGGAGGGAGGGAGGAGGGGCCGAGCTCGGAGCTGACAAAAAGCGGCCCAGCTCCCCGGCACGGGCCCGCCGTCAGCACGTCACGTCACCGCCCGGGAGAGAGACCCAGGAAAATGCGGAAGGGTAGATAGGCCCCCTCCTCCGCCCGGTGTGTCCCCCTGGCGCCCCGGGTCGGCGCCGCTCACGCTCCGCGACCGGGGAGCCCAGTGGCCTCGCTGCGGCGGGGTCTCCGGCGGCCGGAGTCTCCGTGACAGCGCCCCCCTTCTTTCCACCTCCTCCGCGCTCCCGCCCGCCGCCGCTACACACGCGCCGCTGCCGCCGCCTCGGCCGTAAAGCCTGCGCGGGGCCGCGGTCCGCCGACCCCGCCGAGAGGCAGGCGGCCCGCACCCGACCCGGCCTGGCCGCCCCCCACCATATCCCGCGGGCCTCGGCCGCCCCCCGGGCCCTCCCCGGGGACCTACCGCCTCTCCGCGCCCGTCTTGGCCGAGGCGCCTGCTCGAGTTGTTTGCAGGCCCTCAGACCCCCGCCCGCAGTAAATGTGTTTTCTTCATCCCTGTGGCTGGAGATGATAAATTTAGCAACCCCCGCCGTCCCCTGCCTTCGCTTAAAAAAAAAAAAAAAAAAAAAAAAAAGCCTCTTTGAAATAAAATGAAAATAGGCTTGCCAGTCTAAATGGGTGTGTGGGCACGAGGAGGGGGAGAAGGGTTATCTCCAGCTACTACCAAGCCGTCTATTTTTTTTTTTTTTTAAACAAGCATTCAGTCAAAGGACCTAGCTGGTTTTATTAGTTTGCGGAAAAAAGGATGAGGAAAAGGGTTACCTTTTGAAACTGGTTCCGCACATTGCAATGAACAGGGATTTTTAATGTATATTTTCTATATATCTGTATTTCAGAGTTTAGGAGCCTATGAAATATAAGTCTTGTGTAATTGTTTCATAAATAATGAGTTTTCCACAGCCTTAATATAGAGAGGTAGTAGAATTGGGTATGGATATTTTTTACAAACTACTTAAACAAGCGCTTAAAGTTTAAAAAGATTTAGGAGAAAAAGAAAACTATATATTTGATTAAACAAGGGTTTATCAACTCCAAGAATGTCTATTTTGTGTTTTCATTAGTTTAAATTTTTATGCTCTTTCCATTCTGAACTTGGGACCCAAACTATGTTTACAAGTTACTAGTTAAACGTTAAACTGTAATCCTTACGTTAATCCAGAATGTGACATGTTTTTTTCAGTTCACTAAATGTTCGACAAAGAGATTTTTAAACAGTAAAGAACACAAAAGTTATCAAACAAATAGCATATTGGTGTGAAGTCTCTTTAAATACAGAGGCCATGTATTTTAGGTTCCTGTCATAACTTTCTAAAACTCCCACAATGCAAGTTGTCCATTCCCTCAGACATTTTAGCATTATAAAATCCTTTCAAGAAGAAAAAACAAAGGTATAATAACAATAAATCTCTTGAGAACGTACTGGAAGGCAATTTTCCTCTCCAGGCTTTACCTTTGGTTTTTCTGAAGAGATAAAATATCCTTTCAAAAATGGTGAATGACAGCGTGTCTTCACCATTTATAGAAAATTGCATTAGGTTGTGATACAGACTGTATTCACAGAAAGGTAAATAAAACTAATATTTTTTCAAGTAAAAAATGAGAAATATTTGTACACACTAATACGATTTCAAAAAAGGGTTGATAACCAGTGTTTAAGTACTTTCCAAGGGAGTCCATTAAATGCTATGGTATGTCAAGAATGGAGTCTCATCATCGTGAGAACAGCAGCATGAACACAAAAATCTAATGTCAGCATTCTTGTTAGTTCTTCCATAATCACCATCAAATACTTCTAAGAACACCAGTATAAAGCACTTCAGAAAAGAGTATCAAGGAGGGTAAATAAAAAAGAGGTTTCCTCCATTTAAAAGTCCAGAAGTAGTTTAGGTCTTCAGACTTTTCAAGAGCCCTTTCAAACATAAGACACTGTTAACTTTGATGGGAAACAAGGAAAGACTGCCCTAGTTCTATTAATTATAGTAGATAAAACTTTACTGCAGTACAACAAATATTCTGTAGATGATTGTACAGATGAGCTCAACTCTTTTTGAGTTGTCAAAAAAGGGAAAGTAATTTGTGCTTCAAATCCATTTATGGAAGGCCATAAAGATGTGTATGATAAAAATCATTTTCCTAGAAATACACTCAATATAAAACACTCATGATAAAGTGAAGGAGCAAAGAAGGTATAAGCAGCAGAGATCAGAAATTGTTCAGTGTTACTATAACATATAAAATATAGTCTGTGGAAATGTTCACAAAAAGACCTGCAGGACACCTAAGATCACTGAAAGCATTTGGTAATCAAGCAGTGAGTGGTGAAGGACTTGACACCTTGCACTTGAATGACAGCCTATCTTGCACTGATACTTTTGTTCAATGTTTTGGTATTTGGGACCTATAGAATTCTGGACACGGAGTAAAAATACGTGGTGCTTGCCCTGGGGGAACTGCAAACAAGGAAGCTGTGTGTGGCAGAATAAAAACATTCTTAAGTGCTTTCATTTTCTCACTTAAATAAACACACAATAGAGGGAAATTTTATTTAGGTAGATGGAGAGCAGAATATTTCAAAGGCATATGCTGTGAATACAGAATAGATGGTTTCAATGCAGTCACATGGATTTTGGTTATGTGCTACAATTTATTTGTTCCTTCAGAGCTGTTAATGTATATCAGAGAGTTAAAAGCATCTACTCAAGGTTTTGACAGTGTTTTAATAACTTAACTAAAATCCCTGACATGTTTATAGGTCCTGGAGCCAAAAATAATACAAAGCCTTTCAATCACTTTTCCCAAGAAAGATTAGTCGAAAAGAAGCCATTAAAAAAAGAAGAACAAGAAGAAGAAAAGCTGTTGATTTTCACTCCACATCACTGACTGATAGAAATCCAAATGGGAAACAATAGATTATTGGCTTAGAAAATAGAGACCTTCTTGAATAAAGTTGTAGTAAGTCGTTATTTTATATCCCAAAGGTTGAAAAATATTTACTTTCCCCTAGAGAGGCCCTGGTTTTATTGAACCAAGCATGCCCTATAAAAATGAACCATTTATCTGATACTTGATACTTAAGTCATACTTATCTTAACATGAGCAAGTTGCATCACGTTGGAATTCAGCTGGCTATAATTAATGTCAAGTAAGAATTTTTAATCTGAGCCTTTAAGCCACACACCCTCTCCAAGGGAAATAATTTTAAACAGTGACTGACAATTAGGTGATTTTCAAACAGTATTTTTTTCACACAAGTCATTAGTTGAATAAGACATTGTTTAATTACTGAAAGTCACCAATAGCCAAATTCTCATGGATTATAAATCACAGAACACTGCAAACAAATTAGCTCCACTACAAAGGTGAAAATCAATATGTGAGGCCCAGAAACAATGACCCGTCTGGTGCCCAGACTGGAGCCTCGATATACAATTTTCCACTAAAGGAACCAAGGTTTCTGGGAGAAATGACTGATTCCTGGGCTGAATCAGAAAAGTACAAAGTGAACCAGGAATATCTCCTCATAACAGAAAGCAAGGAAAGAAAATGTCAGAGCTTACTAGGGGTGTGTCAAAAGGTCTCGGGGGGCCAATTTAAAGAGGCTCTAGTTGGCTAAAGATGAAAATATTTGAATGTCAAAATAATAACTGCTATAGGGGCACCTGGGTGGCTCAGTTGGTTAAGCATCCAAATCTTGGTTTCGGCTTAGGCCATGATCTCACGGTTTGTGAGTTCCAGCCCCATGTCGGGCTCTGTGCTGACAGTGCAGAGCCTGCTTAGGATTCTCTTTCTCTCTCTCTCTCTCTCTATCTCTGCCTTTCTCTCTCTCTCTCTCTCTCAAAGTAAATAAACTTTAAAAATTAAAAAAAAAAAAAGAATAACTGCTATGGAATGAAACACATCGAGTATGTTTGTGAGTTTATAATCAGACTTGAAAAATGATCAATTGCACAGCTTTGTGAATGTACTAGAAACTAGTGAACTATACAATTTAAAAGATTGAATTATATACCATGTGTATTATATTTTGAATTTTTAAAAATGATCACCTTTGGAGAGTGGTAGAGAACCAACTCATTGTTTTGCAAAAGTAAAGGGAAAGATGAAGCACTTATCCTAGATGAACTTTTCTCAGGCTAAACAAATAGCTGATAAAGGGAATTTTCTTTTAATAATTCTGCTAATATATGAAAAAGACTTGATGGAATTAGAATGTCACCATTTTGCAACCCCTAATGAATTAATGGATCCAGGCAATGACCATCAATGGCTGCTAACCAGAGTGACAACTAGACATATGCCTCATGACGAAAGTACACAAAGCCAGCACCTAAAAAAATCATACCTGAACCTGATA
Source organism: Prionailurus bengalensis (assembly GCF_016509475.1). Taxonomy (NCBI): domain Eukaryota; kingdom Metazoa; phylum Chordata; class Mammalia; order Carnivora; family Felidae; genus Prionailurus; species Prionailurus bengalensis. Next base: position 20,421,263 of record NC_057361.1, on the reverse strand, counting down.
AACTCTTCAGTTCTAGTTGCCAATTTATAGGTAATACAGGGAACAGAGAAACATATCGATGAAACCTCAGGGATGCAATCAACAAAATTCAGATGGTGAGAAACACTAGAGGACCTGCTTTCTTCAACAAATAAATTATAGCAAAAAATTTAAGAGGAAACCAGTAATAGATAATAAAAGACTTAAAAGAAATTATTAATGGGGGCATCTGGGTGGCTCAGTCGGTAAAGCGTCCGACTTCCGCTCGGGTCATGATCCGGTTTGTGAGTTCGAGTCTCGCGGCAGGCTCTGTGCTGACAGCTCAGAGCCTGGAGCCTACTTCAGATTCTGTGTCTCCCCTCTCTTTGCCCCTCCCATGCTCACGCTGTGTCCGTCTCTGTCTCACAATAATAATTAAATGTTAAAAAAAAATTTTTTAATAAAAAAATTATTAATGAAATGTACTGTATGAACTTTATTTCAATCTTGATTCAAACAAACGAGTGTAAAAAAATGATGAGACAATTAGAGAAATGTGAACACTGGATTATTGTCAATGTGAACTGGATATATATTGATATAAACAAATTACATTAGGTGTAATGATGATGTGATTATATCTTCAAAAGGGTCCTTACCTTTTAGAGATAAATTATCAAAATATTTACAGATAATATGATATGCTACTGAGGAAAGACCTATACTCTGAAAACTATAAAACACTGATAATAGAAACTGAAGATGTCACAAACAAATGGAAAGATATATTGTCCTTATGGACTGGCAGAATTAATACTCTTCAAAAGTCCATACTACCCAAAGCAATGGGTAGTATGGGATTCAATGCAAGCTCTACCAAAATACCAAAGCATTCTTCATGGAACTAGAACAAATAATCCTAAAATTCGTATAAAACTACAAAAGATTTTGAAGAGCCAAAGCAATTTTGAGAAAGAAGAACAAAGCTTCAAGTATCACAATCTCTGACTTCAAACTATACCACAAAGCTACAGTAATCAAAATCAAAACAGTACAGTACTGGCACAAAAAAAAGACACACAGATCAGTGGAACAGGAGAGAGAGCCCACAAATAAACCCATTCTTATAAGGTCAATTAACCTAAGACAAACGAGGCAAGCATATAAAATGAGGAAAAGAAAATCTCTTCAATAAACGGTGCTGGGGAAAATGAATAGCTACATGCAAAAGAATGAACTGGACCATATTTTTATGCCATACACAAAAATAAACTCAAAATAGACCAAAGACTGGGGTGCCTGGGTAGCTCAGTTGGTTGAGCATCTGACTTTGGCTCAGGTCACGAACTTGTGGTTCATGAGTTCAAGCCCCACATCAGGCTCTGTGCTGACAGCTCAGAGGCCTGGAGCCTGCTTCGGATTCTGTGTCTCCCTCTCTCTCTCTGCCCTTCTGCTGCTCATGCTCTCTCTCTCCCTCCCTCAAAAAATAAACATTAAAAAAATTTTTTTTAATGGACCAAAGACCTAAACATGAGACCTAAAATGATAAAACTCCTAACAGAAAATATAGGCAAAAATCTCTTTCACATCAGCCTTCTCAAAATATTTATAGATATGTCTCCTGAGGCAAGGGAAGCAAAAGCAAAAATAAACTATTGGGACTACAACAAAATAAGATTTTGCACAGCAAAGAAAACCTTCAACAGAATAAAAAGGCAACAGAATGAATGGGAGAAAATATTTGATATATCTGATAAAGAGTTAATATCAAAATATATAAAGAACTTATACAACTTAACACCAAAAAACAAACAAACAAAAAGCAACCAAACAATGTGATTTAAAAGGGGGCAGAGAAACTGAGCACACATTTTTCCAAAGAAGACATACAGATGGCCAGCAGCCGCATGAAAAGATGCTTCACATCACTAATCATCAGAGAAATGCAAATTAAAACACAATGAGATACCTTATATCTGTCAGAATGGCTAGTATCAAAAAGACAAGAAACGACAAATATTGGTGAGGATGTGGAGAGAAGGGAACCCTTTTGTGCCCTGTTGGTGGGAATGTGAATTAGTGCAACCACTGTGGCAAACAGTATGGAGGTTTCCCCAAAAATTAAAAATAGAAATACCATATGATCCAGTAATTCTACTTCTGGGTATTTACCAAAAGAAAACAAAGAGACTAATTTGCAAAGATATATGCACCTCTATATTTATTGCAGCATTATCTTCTTTAATTTTTAAAAAACATTTCCTTTATTAAAAAAATTTTTTTAATGTTTATTTTTGAGAGAGAGAGAGAGAGAGAGAGAGAGAGACCACAAGCATGCATGAGCAGGGGAGGGGAGGGGCAGAGAGAGAGGGAGACAGGGGATCAGAAGTGAGCTCTGCTCTGATAGCACAGAGCCCAACACAGGGCTCAAACCCACGAACCCTGAGATCATGACCTGAGCCACAGTCAGACGCTTAACTGACTGAGCCAACAGGCGCCCCTATTTATTTTTTTAAGTAAGTTCTGTGCTCAACATGGGACTTGAACTCACGACCCCAAGATCAAGAGTCGCATGTTCCACCGACTGAGTCAGCCAGGCGTCCCTGCAACATTATTTATAATAGTCAAGAGATGGACTCAACCTAAGTGTCAATTGATAGATGAAAGGATGAAGAAGATGTGGGAATGGAATGGAATATTACGCAGCCATAAAAAAGAATGAGAGCTTACCACTGCAGCAACAAGGACGGACCTAGAGGCTATTGTGTTAAGTGAAATAAGTCAGACAGAGAAAAATAAATACTGTATGATTTCATTTATATGTGGAATCTAAAAAACAAAACAAATGAATAAATAAGCAATCAGAAAACAGAAAGAGACTCATAAATAACAGAGAACAAACTAGTAGTTGCCAGAGAGGAGGTGGGTGGGGGCATGGGTGTGATAGGTGAAGGAGATTAAGAGGTAAAACTTCCAGTTATAAAATAAGTCACAAAAATGAAAAGTACAGCATAGGGAATATAGTCAATAATCCTGTAATAACATGGAAAGGTGACAGATGGTGATTACACTTATTGTGGTGAGCATTTGATAATGTACAAACTTGTTGAATCACTATGTTGTACACCTAAAACTAATGTAATGTGTGCCAATTGTACTTCGATAAAATGATATGCATTATTCTCTTTGTGTATATACTTGAAATTTTCTGTAGCGAGTCAAAAAAAAAATATGGGGTGCCTGGGTGCCTCGGTTGGATAAGCATCCGACTTCGGCTCAGGTCATGATCTCACGGTTTGTGAGTTCGAGTCCCGCCTCGGGCTCTGTGCTGACACCTCAGACCCTGGAGCCTGCTTCAGATTCTGTGTCTCCCTCTCTCTCTGCCCCTCCCCTGCTCGAGCTCTGTCTCTATCTCAAAAATAAAATAAAGATTTAAAATTAATCGATTCATTAAAACAAATAAACATACAAAGAAAAAATTACCTTCACATTTCAAAGAATCTTTGAAGCGGGGCAAGTATTACAGATATTTGTTGCTTCCCTTGTTGCTTTTCTGTGGACCTTATAACAGCACTTATTTTTAAAAACCATCAGCATATGGGGCGCCTGGGTGGCGCAGTCGGTTAAGCGTCCGACTTCAGCCAGGTCACGATCTCGCGGTCCCTGAGTTCGAGCCCCGCGTCAGGCTCTGGGCTGACGGCTCGGAGCCTGGAGCCTGCTTCCGATTCTGTGTCTCCCTCTCTCTCTGCCCCTCCCCCGTTCATGCTCTGTCTCTCTCTGTCCCAAAAATAAAATAAAACGTTGAAAAAAAAATTAAAAAAAAAAACATCAGCATAATTAAACAATGAAATCAACTAAACCACATATGATTAAGGAAACAGCCCTGGTTTTCAAACTTGCAAGCAGTATCTTGCTAAAGATGTGGGCTGCTGGCTCTCAATTCCTAGAAATTCTAATTTTTAGTAGGTACGGTACAGGGCTGAGGAATCTGCAGTTTAACCAGGAGCCTGGGTGATACATAGACAATTGGGCCACACACCAATATACTTTAAGAAACATTAGTACCTCTGGTAAATGCCTCTTTGCCCACATTTATAAGAGTTTTTCTTGGATTATAAAGAAGTAAAATTGCTGGATATGGCACCTTTTCAATATTACTATCCAAAATGAATGTACTAATACATATTGCTTCCAGTAGAAGGAGAGAATTCCCAATTCCCCGTTTCGTAGCCAACTCTTGATGTGCTCATACTTTCTAGTTTTTGCCAAGAACATAACTACCTTACAGAATGATCTTTCAGTTACCAACATTTGCTAAAGCAGCTCTTGAAAAATCTGCCACATTTTGAACAAAGACTCCTTTTCAATGACATAACGACTTTTCACCCCAAAATTCGTTAACTAAATATGCTAAAAGAAGTGATAATTCAACATTACAGTTTAAGGCAAAAATATTCTCACCAATTACAAGACATAAGAATTCCTCAGCAGAGAATCTCATATGGAACAAATTTGAATTGTGCTCTATGTTTACATGAACCACAAATGTTTTTTGCTTGTTTTTGAACACAGACATCAAGCAAATAGAAACAAACATCCCAAATTGAGAACAAAACAGGAAGAAGCAGCTGGCAGAAATGTGGAAAGTTTCATAACTCTTGAAAAGGTGAGGGGAGCCGAGGACACGGCAGGAATGTGACGGAGTAAAATTAAGGTTCCAATGAAGTGTGAATTGTGCACGTAAGACTCAGGCGATGGGCAACGGTGTCCCCAGTTTATGGTCATGAAACTTCACATGAAAATGCAGTAAGAAGTAGTCAGAGCCTGACATGATCTGGTCCGGTGAGGAGTTGGGAAGGTTTTCCCCGTAAAGAAAGACCCCGTGAGTAGCCAGAAAACAAACGGATTATGAATAAAAGGGTTACCGAGTCCCGTGCTCTGGAGCACAGCCTCTGCAACTTTAAGGCGCACACAACCCCCACCCCGCACCCCCCCCCCAGCCCCCACCGCCGGGGGCGTCGTGAACGTGCTGTTCCGTCGCAGCGGGGCCAGGACCTCCCGGAGGCTCTGCATTTCCAGCAAGCCCCTAGGCCGGGCCTCTGGGCTGAGCAGCGGGGGTTCCTGGGATCGCCCGCGCGGTCGGTGGCTCCTCGCGCTGACCGCTCAAGTGTGTCGGTGAGAAGTCGTGTGCCGCTGCCAGAAGGACAGTGGGCCGGGTGAGGGGCAGAAACTCATTCCCTAAGCGGCCGGGCCGGGGGCGGCCGGTCCCTTGTAGGCCCTTCCAGGGCCTCAGGGCCCAGGAGGCTGGGAGGAAGCCCTCCGGAGATCAACACCGGCACCCACGTCCCCGCCCCCGGGAACTCAACGTTCGGAGGTGGGGAGAGATGGTAGAGACGGGGAACACAGACCATCGCCCACAGACAGGTGCTCGCCGCTCCTAGCCAAGAGACGCAGTAACGAAAGCTCGCAGTAACGAAAGCTCGTCGGGGAACCCAGGTTTTCCTAAGCTTGGGGAAGATCTCTCTCTCTCTCTCTCTCTCTCTCTCTCTCTCTCTCTCTCTCTGTGCAGACTGAAAGAGCTCCCCGCACTTCGGGGAAAATCACCTACCCACGCACAGACACAGTTGGCAACAATCTGTAACCACAACTTGCAACTACAAAAAGCCCCACAACCACTGAGGCGGGAGGAAACCGTCGTTCGCTGAGGGCTCAGCCCGTGTTCTGCACGCTACTCGCGGCTCTACTGAATTCTCTCCCCTAAACCTCACGGCTTCCAACCAAGCCGCGCGCGGTGCCCGCCTTGACGTCGACTGACCTCGGGAACCCTGAGCGAGTCTGGCGGGAGCCCTGTGCGCTCCAGCCGCCTCCGCTGTCCTCCAGCCCTTGCCGGAGCAGACGGGCGCCTCTGGGCTCCCCGCGGCCCAGTCACCCTGGACGAGAGTGTGTCTTCCGGTCTCGCCGCGGAACCGCTCGGTCGGTTGTCTCTCTGCCGCGTGCGTGCCCTCGGGTCGGTGGCGGAGGCCGAGAGGCCGGAGTGAGATGACTGGCCAGAGGCTGAGGCCGCTACGGTTAGAAGCCCTGGCAGAACGAAAAGGTCGGAGTGAGGGAAAACGAGCCGATGGAAGGGAGGAAGGATGGCTTGGCCAGCAAGTGCAAAGGGCCCAAGGCGGGGAGGCCTAGGACTTGCCCCGCTTTACACACGATGGGGGCAAGGACTGCAGAGGTCAAGTAACTTGCCCAGAGTCACACATCCAGAGCTCTCCACCGCTAGGCTAGAAGGCAACAAAGTCAGTTTGATGTCAGGCTTCTCTGCAACATCAGTCTGCGGAAGAAAATGGACCAACAGCTAGGGTTTTTAGAGAACAGGGTTATACCGGAGGATTCCTACGCGCGGCCAAATGGTCTTGCGCAGTAATGGCTGGCAAATACTAAGCACACACTGGCAGGCACTCTTCTAAGTTTTAAGAGGGCCTCTACACTACTACACCTGACCTACCAGAGGGGATGATGACACATGTTGCAAGAGGGTAACTAGGTAGGGATAGTGGCCCGTACCCTTCTTACCGTTCTTCTCTGGATATGGAACCTCTGCCCTGTGAGCAAGCTGGAGCAGGAGTGATCAGGTCCCAGGACTACGGCCAGCGGCGCATGCAATAGAACTTCTGTCCCACAGTGGAGGCTGGACAGGGGATGGAATCTCTAATTCTCCTTAAACCTACCTGGATATATAGGTTCTGCAACACCGTTGGAGGTGATGAGAGATGCTGATGGCCCGCCTTTCCTGGAGGGAAACCGTAGTCTTAGATTGGGCGCTGGGAGGAAATGGAGCCCCATCTTTTTGGCTGCATCTTACAAAAGTAGACATTCCATCACATTGATCTGGGAAGTAGGAAACAGTTTGTGGCACAAATGTCACAGACTCCCAATTAAGTAACAAGTTCATTGCTGAAGTTTTACTAGTAGTAGATTTTCTTGGATAAATGTTTCTCTATTTGCCATATGTGCTTAGGACAATTCCAGAGACTTTAAATGGTTGAGTTTTTTAAACAATTTTCACCAGTTAAATGGTTGTTTCACTGGGGAAAGTGTCCACCAACCTCACCTCCCCGTTGTGGAAGTCTGGACCTCAATCAGGTTTTTTTTAAGGTGCAAAATAAGTTTATTTGATAGTATTATATAAACTCATGAGTCAAACACATTCCATGTGTGTTAATCCACTGCCGTTTTTAAATTTTATTTACATTTTTTTTTAATTTTTTAATGTTTATTTTTGAGAGAGAGAGAGAGAGAGAGAGGAGAGATGGAGTGTGATCAGGGGAGAAGGAGACAGAGGGAGACACAGAATCTGAAGCAGGCTCTAGGCTCTGAGCTGTCAGCACAGAGCCTGACACAGGGCTCGAACTCATGAACTGCAAGGTCATGACTTGAGCTGAAGTGAGATGCTTAACCAACTGAGCCACCCAGGTGCCCTTATTTTTATTAGAGAGAGAGAGAGAGCAAGCAGGGGAGAAGAGCAGAGGGAAAGAGAGAGAGAGAGATACAGAGAATTTTAAGCAGCTCTAAGCTCAGCGCAGAGCCTGACATGAGGCTCAATCCCACGACCCTGGGATCATGACCTGAGCTAAAATCAAAAGTTGGATGCTTGGGGCACCTAGGTGGCTCAGTTGGTTGAAAGTCCGACTTCAGCTCAGGTCATGATCTCGCAGTTTGTGAGTTTGAGCCCCACATCGGGCTCACTGCTGTCAGCCTGTCGGCGCTGAGCCTGCTTCAGATCTTCTGTCCCCCTCTCTCTGCCCCTCCCCTGCTTGTGCTCTCCCCCCAAATAAATGAATATTTAAAAAAAAGAGTTGGATGCTCAACCAACTGAGCCACCCAGATGCCCCCCCCCACACTGCAATTACTTTTATTGATCCTCAAATTATCCTATGACTAGGGGGAACTTCTTTATTTTTTTTTTAATTTTTTTTTCTATTTTTTTTCAATATATGAAGTTTATTGTCAAATTGGTTTCCATACAACACCCAGTGCTCATCCCAAAAGGTGCCCTCCTCAATACCCATCACCCACCCTCGCCTCCCTCCCACCCCCCATCAGCCCTCAGTTTGTTCTCAGTTTTTAAGGGTCTCTTATGCTTTGGCTCTCTTCCACTCTAACCTCTTTTTTTTTTTTTTCCTTCCCCTCCCCCATGGGTTTCTGTTAAGTTTCTCAGGATCCACATAAGAGTGAAACCATACGGTATCTGTCTTTCTCTGTATGGCTTATTTCGCTTAGCATCACACTCTCCAGTTCCATCCATGTTGCTACAAAAGACCATATTTCATTCTTTCTTATTGCCACGTAGTACTCCATTGTGTATATAAACCACAATTTCTCTATCCATTCATCAGTTGATGGACATTTTAGGCTCTTTCCATCATTTGGCTATTGTTGAAAGTGCTGCTATAAACATTGGGGTACAAGTGCCCCTATGCATCAGCACTCCTGTATCCCTTGGGTAAATTCCTAGCAGTGCTATTGCTGGGTCATAGGGTAGATCTATTTTTAATTTTTTGAGGAACCTCCACACTGTTTTCCAGAGTGGCTGCACCAATTTGCATTCCCACCAACAGTGCAAGAGGGTTCAGGGGGAACTTCTTTAAGTTGGCTCCTGAGTCCTTTTGATATGACCCTAACAGTTGTTGACAGCTTTCTTACTGTCAAAATACTGTGTACTTTCTGTTCACTTTGGCAGTACAAATACTAAAATTGGAATGATACAGAGATAAACATGGCCCCTGTGCAATGATGACACACAAATTCATGAAGCATTCCATATTTTTTTTTATTTTTTTAACGTTTATTTATTTTTGAGACAGAGAGACAGAGCATGAACAGGGGAGGGGCAGAGAGAGAGAGAGACACAGAATCTGAAACAGGCTCCAGGCTTTGAGCTGTCAGCACAGAGCCCGACGCGGGGCTCGAACCCACAGACCGTGAGATCATGACCTGAGCTGCAGTCGGACGCCCAACCAACCAATCCACCCAGGCGCCCCAAGCATTCCATATTTTTACACACCATGATTTCAGTCATAAGTCGAACTTAAAAAACAAAACAAATGAACAAAGAAAAAAAGAGACAAGCCAAAACATGGACTTTTAACTATAGAGAACAAATTGATGGTTACTAGAGGGGAGGTGGCTGAGGGGATGGGTTAAATAGGTGAAGGGGATTAAGGATACACTTATTTTGGGGCACCTGGGTGGCGCAGTCGGTTAAGCGTCCGACTTCAGCCAGGTCACGATCTCGCGGTCCGTGAGTTCGAGCCCCGTGTCGGGCTCTGGGCTGATGGCTCAGAGCCTGGAGCCTGCTTCCGATTCTGTGTCTCCCTCTGTCTCTGTCCCTCCCCCGTTCATGCTCTGTCTCTCTCTGTCCCAAAAATAAATAAACGTTGAAAAAAAATTAAAAAAAAAAAAGAATACACTTATTTTGAGAGCACCTGGGTGCCCCAGTCAGTTAAGCATCCAGCTCTGGATTTCGGCTGAGATCATGATCTCACTGAGCATCAGGCTCCGTGCTGGGTGTGGAGCCTGCTTGGGACTCTCCCTCTCTCCCCTTCTCCCTCTCTCTCTCTCTCTCTACCTCCCCCCTCTGCTGCTCCCCAGCTCATGCACATGCTCACTCATGCACACACTCTTTCTCTCTCACGCACAAAAAAAGAGTACACTTATTTTGGTGAGCACTGAGTAATGTACAGAATTGTTGCATCACTATATTGTACACTTGAAACTAATATAACTGTATGTTAACTATACTGGAATTAAAATACAGTTCATACATACAGTTCAAAATACATACATACATACATACTGTGTACATTACCCACAGAATGCTTTTGAAAAACTGAAAAGTCACACTTACCAGTATCAAAAGGAGTATATATGGCTTCCAAAGAAATGAAGAAGATAAAAGCAAACACTCAAAAGGGAAAAAGAAATTTAAAATTCATAAAAAAATTTTTTTTAATAAGGAAACATTAAAAATAGCATAAATATATGACATTTATAATAAACAATGTATTAGTGATCATGATAAATATAATAGAATCTACTCCCCTATTAAAAATTAAAATTCAGGGGCGCCTGGGTGGCTCAGTCAGTTAAGCATCCGACTTTGGGTCAGATCATGATCTGACAGTTCATGAGTTCAAGCTTCACATCAGGCTCTGTGCTGACAGCTTGGAGCCTGGAGCCTGCTTCGGATTCTGTGTCTCCCTCTCTCTCTGCCCCTCCCCCACTTGCACTCTGTCTCTCTCTGAGTCTCAAAAGTAAATAAAATGTTTAAAAAATATTTTTTAATTAAGATTCATAGGGGTGGTTGGCAACTCAGTCAGTAGAGCATGTGACTGTTGATCTTGGGGTTGTAAGTTTGAGTCTCATGTTGGGTGTAGAGATTATTTAAAAGTAAAATCTTGGGGCACCTGGGTGGCTCAGTCGGTTAGGCATACAACTTCAGCTCAGGTCATGATCTCGTGGTACATGGGTTGGAGCCCCATGTCAGACTTTATGCTGACAGCTCAGAGCCTGGGGGCTGCTTCAGATTCTGTGTCTCCCTCTCTCTCTGCCCCTCCCCTGCTCTCATTCTGTCTCTCTCTCAAAAAATAAATATAAACATTAAAAACAATTTTAAGTAAAATCTTAAAAAATAAAAAGATATAAATAAATAAAAATTAGGATTCACACATTGGATTAATAATTCTATTTTATGTTATTTAAATGAAACACAAAATGAAACAAAAATAGTAATGTAAAGGAAGGGGAAATATATAAAAGAAATGCAAATTTAGAGGAATCAAAATGTACTTACAAAACAAATGTACTTACATTAGTACAATTTGACATTAAAAAAATGACCTTGAGGAGCGCATTGGTGGCTCAGCTGGTTAAGTGTCCAACTCTTGATTTAGGCTCAGGTCATGATCTCGCAGTTCATGAGTCTGAGCCCCACACCGAGCTCTGCGCTGCCAGTGTGGAGCCTGCTTGGGATTCTGTCTCCTCTCTCTCTGCCCCTCTCCTGCTCATGCTCTCCTTCTCTCTCTAAAATAAATAAACTTAAAAAAATAAATAAAATAAAATGACACTGAAATTTATAAAGCCAAAATATGAAGAAGGATAGAGACTCACTTAACAATATGATTAATAAGTCTCATTTTAATAGATTCCTGGAGAGAAACATGTATTGAATAGTAGATGATATACCGTTTTTGTTTCCTAGTGCCCATGCAGCATTCGTAAAAACTTGAATATATAGCTGTACTAACAGTGGCATGTAAGCAGAGTTCAATTGCTAAAGAAGATTCACAGGACCCAAAGTGACAAGGCTTACAAATGTAAAAAGTTTATTACAGGGGAAGGACATGTTACAGCAAGACCACAGAAGTCAGACTATACATCCCAGCATATGGCTCACAGCAGGGCCTGGTGAGGCCAGGTGCAGTCTCCTATGGTCTTCTTGTGGTCCTACCAAACTGCATTCATCTCATATCTTCCCTGCCCCAACCCTAGAATCAGCCATTTCTTTAAGGAACCCTGAATTCTTTTATCGGAGAATGGTATTTAGAAACAAAGATCTGGGGGCTAGGTGTGCTCATTGCTGCTGGCGTGTCACTGATTCCAGACCACTGCAGAAGCCAGAGCCAGAGCCAGAAAATGTATCTAAATATACTACCTTATGTATACATACATATCTATATTTCTGTATATTATCTACCAACTATAGTACATTTATGTACAGTTCTTTTTATTGTTGGTCTTCCATTCCCTGGTCAAAACACCATTTTTTCTTTTTTTTTTTTAATTGAAGTATAATTGACATACAACATTATATCAGTTACAGGTGTACAACATAATGATTTGATATTTGTATATACTGCAAAATGATCACCACAATCAATCCAGTTAACATCTGCCACACTACACACATTTCTTGTGATGAGAACTTTAAAGACTTCCTCTCAGTTATGTTCAAATATGCAATATGGTATTACTAACTCTAGTCACCATGCTGTACATTACATTCCCATGATTTCTGTATTTCATAACTGAAAAAGTTTGCACATTTTGACTCCTTTCACCCATTTTGCCCACACCTCACCCCTCTCCTCTGGTGGCCACCAATCTATTCTCTGTGTCCATAAACTTAAAAACAATTTTTCCAAGTTATTTAACTTTCCCACCTGCCTTCTTCAGTGAAGTTATGCCATCCATTTTTTTGTTTTGTTTTTTAATTAATTTATTTTTTAATTTACATCCAAGTTAGCTAGCATATAGTGCAACAATGTTTTCAGGAGTAGATTCCTTAATGCCCCTGACCCATTTAGCCCAGCCCCCCTCCCACAACCCCTCCAGTAACCCTCAGTTTGTTCTCCATATTTAAGAGTCTCTTCTGTTTTGTCCCCCTCCCTGTTTTTATATTTTTGCTTCCCTTCCCTTATGTTCATCTGTTTTGTCTCTTAAAGTCCTCATATGAGTGAAGCCATATGATTTTTGTCTTTCTCTGACTAATTTCGCTTAGCATAATACCTTCCAGTTCCATCCACGTAGTCGCGAATGGTAAGATTGCATTCTTTTTGATTGCCGAGTAATATTCCATTGTATATATATATATATACCACATCTTCTTTATCCATGCATCTATCGATAGACACTTGGGCTCTTGCCATACTTTGGCTATTGTTGATAGTGCTGCTCTAAACATGGGTGTGCATGTGCCCCTTCAAAACAGCACACCTGTATCCCTCGGATAAATACCTAGTAGTGCCATTGCTGGGTGGTAGGGTAGTTCTATTTTTATTTTTTTAAGGAACCTCCACACTGTTTTCCAGAGTGGCTGCACCAGTTTGCATTCCCACCAGCAAAAGAGATCCTCTTTATCCGCATCCTCGCCAACATCTGTTGTTGCCTGAGTTGTTAATTTAGCCAGTTGTATCTCATTGTGGTTATGATTTGTATTTCCCTGATGTTGAGTGATGTTGAGCATTTTTTCATGTGTCAGTTAGCCATCTGGATGTCTTCTTTGGAGAAGTGTCTATTCATGTCTTTTGCCCATTTCTTCACTGGATTATTTGTTTTTTGGATGTGGAGTTTGATAAGTTCTTTATAGATTTTGGATACGAACCCTTTATCTGATATGTCATTTGCAAATATCTTCTCCCATTCCATCAGTTGCCTTTTAGTTTTGCTGATTGTTTCCTTCACCGTGCAGAAGCTTTTTATTTTGGTGAGGTCCCAATAGTTCATTTTTGCTTTTGTTTCCCTTGCCTCTGGAGTTGTGTTGAGTGAGAAGTTGCTGTGGCCGAAGTCAAAGAGGTTTTTGCCGGCTTTCTCCCCGAGGATTTCGATGGCTTCCTGTCTTACTTTTAGGTCTTTCATCCATTTTGAGTTTATTTTTGTGTATGGTGTAAGACAGTGGTCCAGGTTTATTTTTCTGCATGTTGCTGTCCAGTTTTCCGAGCACCACTTGCTGAAAATGCTGTCTTTATGCCATTGGATACTCTTTCCTGCTTTGTCGAAGATTAGTTGGCCATACGTTTGTGGGTCCATTTCTGGGTTCTCTATTCTGGCCCATTGATCTGAGTGTCTGTTTTTGTGCCAGTACCATATTGTCTTGATGATTACGGCTTTGTAATACAGCTTGAAGTCTGGTATGCCATCCACTTTTAATACAATCAGATTATTTTGTCAGACTCTGCATTTCATCCTAGGATCACTGACAGTCAGAATGGTTTTTAAAAATTTGCAAACAGTAAAGTTCATTCTTGGTGATGTAACATTCTATGTGTTTTTTTTTTAGTTTTCATTTATTCATTATTTTTTTATTTGTTTATTTTGAGAGAGAGAGAGAGGAGGAGGAAGGGTCAGTGAAAGAGGGAGAGAGAGAGAGAGCGAGAGAAAGGGAGAGAGAGAGAATCCCAAGCAGGCTCCGTGCTATCAGAGCAGAGCCCAGTGTGGGGCTTGACCTCATGAACTGTGAGATCGTGACCTGAGTGCAAATCAAGAGTCAGACACTTAACCCACTGAGTCAGCCAGGCGCCCCCATTCTATGGGTTTGTGACAACTGTAGAGTCATAGATCCTCCACCATGCTTGTACGACCCATTACATACTCAATCCTTCCCTCTTCCACAAGCCCTGGCAATGACTGCTCTGCTTTCCATACTGTGGTAGACTGAATAATGACCTGAAAAAATACTCAAGCCCTAATCTCTGCAACCCACGAATGTTACACCACATGGCAAAAGGGCCTTTACAGATGTGATTAAGTTAAGAATTCCGTGAGGGGGATATTATCCAGGTGAGTCCGAAATGTAATCACAAAGGTCCTTAAAAGAGAGCAGCAAGACTGACAAAGGAGTTAGGAGGAGACGTGAGAAAGGAGGCAAGGCGGCGGCGTGATGTGAGGAAGGAGTCGCAAGCTAAGTCATACAGGCAGCCGCCAGAAGCCAGAAAAGTCATGGAAGCGAATCCTCTCTTAGATCCTCCAGAAGGAGCCAGTCCTACAACACCTTGACCTTAGCCTAGTGAAACTGATTTTTGAGTTCTGGCCTCGAGAACTGTAAGCGAATAAATTTGTGTTGTTGTAAGCCACCAAGTCTGTGGTAATTTTTACAGCGGCAATAGGAAACTAATACATCTCCCTCTAGTTCTGCCTTTTCCACAATGTCTTATGAATGGCATTATACAATACTTGTGGATCTTAGAATCTGGCTTCCTACCCTTGGCAAAATGCATTTACAATTCATCCGTGTTTATGTTACATATATTTTACCACTAGGAAAAAAGATTCACTCATGTTGTTGAGTGAATCAATAGATCTTTCCTTCTTATCACAGCCTAGCATCCCATTGTATGCATGGACCAGTTTATCCATTCACCTGTTAAAGGACATCTGGTAGTTTCTGATGAATAAAGCTGCTACAAGCATTTGCATACAAGTTTTTGTGTGCACATAAATTTTCCATTAACTTGGCTATTAAAGAAAACTCATAGGTATGCATAGCTTTCAGGACGTGGGGTTGCAATATAAATATCATTACCAGGGAAACACATTATTAAGTAATACAAACAGAAAGAATTACAGGCTTTTTAAGGCCAAAGTTTCGTTCACAGAACAAGCCGTAAGTTCTGAGTTCCAGATGTGTTACAAGACTCCTTCATTAGTAATAACATTTTCAAGGACATATCAAGAAACCAGAAAATCTTACCCTGTTGCTGGGATTTCTTACACCAGCAGCTAGGACAGCCTGTGGTTTTCGAGACCAAATGCTGAAATTCCATTATTTCGAACTGAAAGAAATAAAGACAGACCTAGGAAGTTTAAAACTCACTACGGAAAGGAAAAGGGCAAAATAGAATTATAAACAATTGGAATATTAGCATGGAATGTTATCCATCCTACAGTGTGAATGGCAAAAACCGACAATATCTGAATTTCTGGTTGATTATATTGGCAATCCATTCACCCCTAGTCCTTAGCACTGTCGCCACGAAACTTTTTCAATTAATTTTATGAAGTCATTAAAACTTACTTGTTTTTTCCAACAGATGTGCAGTGACACCTCTGTCAGTGGACTTCTGCCAAACATAAAAGTAGCAAAATTTTTCCCTAAGGGACCAAAGCTACAGAAGAATAATTGCAAGTTGTAGCCCTCAATGCAAAATCAGGTACAAGTCACATACTAGCCAAAAGGCTTATAAAACTAACTACAAAGTGCATAATAAGTATTAGTTGGGGGTTGAGATTTTTCTCCTATTTACAAGCGAACAAATTAGCCTGTTACCATTTCCTGGATGCCAGCAGCATGGTAAGCAGTATGAGCCTCATTAGCTTATTTGTGTGGGTTCCCCACTCCCCAGATCCCACAGGGGCCAGGCAGAGGAGCCCAGATAGACCCACTGTGTACATACTGTTAGTACTTTGGCATTGCAGCTGAGGAAAACTGGCCTTGGGGAGCTCACATCTTTTACAGCAAGCCCATTATTTGTTCAGAAGGAGATATCACCTCATCCCTCAAGGCAGTTCCCTACAAAGGAAGCCCTGAGAAGCGGCTCCTGCAAGAGGGTCTGAGTCTCGCATTCCAGGCATGTAAAATGAGCACAAGCGTGACGCTCTGGGCTGTGACAGATAGTACGTCGCAAAAATAGTGTGCCCAGAGAGAAAGGGCTGTGTATCCTTCCACTGGAAGTGGACAATAGGAGGTACGAGCAAAGTTTTGCTCCTAGGAAGAGTTTCCTTCACCCCTGTCTTTCAGGGGCTAGAATGCACCCACTTTTCAGCTGGTGCCAGCAAATGTGTGTAAACCGGGCCTGTGCTTTACCTGATAACCAGTCATAGAGAACTCTCTGGAAAGTCCTAAATGTGGGTTAAGGGAGAAGTAAATCAGGAGCAAGCGCCATGAGAGTTTAAAACACTTCTTCATGCAGTTTGCTTGTACCTCCTGACCAGCTTGGACTCAATTGTGTTTATATAGCGCTACCATTTTCTTTATTTTTATTTTTTTTAATGTTTATTTTTGAGAAAGAGACAGAGTGCAAGTGGGAGAGGGGCAGAGAGAGAGAGGGAGACACAGAATACAAAGCAGGCTCCGGGCTCTGAGCTCTCAGCACAGAGCCTGATGTGGGGCTCGAACTCACAAACCGCGCGATCATGACCTGAGCCCAAGTCGGACACGTAACTGACTGAGCCACCCAGGCGCCCCTAGCGCTACCATTTTCTAATGGAATACTGTTGTCACATCCAATTTTATGTTTCCATGGATCAGATGACACTCACTTTCTGATGGTCATTACAAGAGGCACACCTCACTCTTCTTTCACCTTCCAGATTTCCTGCCCGTGCTTTCCATTGAGTGAACCTACCCAGAAGCTGGAGGGCAAGGAAACCTATTGACACGGTCCCTTCCTACTGCACAGAGCAGGTAGAGAGGGTGGAGTGAATCTCGAAGGGAAAATGTAAGGTACCTAGCACAGCCCATAAATGGCATTGATGTCACTGGCGTGATTTTCTAAAACATTAAGCCATTCTTGGTAAAGCTCCAAACAAAACAACAGACACTCCTTTCAATTTACACAGTAGTTCCATTCCTGGAAAATTCCAGGGTATAAAACCATGCAAAAAATACTTCGAGTTATGCTCACTTCAGCAGCAATATACTAAACTTGAGAAGACAGGCATGGGCCCTGCACTAGAATGACATGCAGGTTTGTAAAAGCCTTCCATATTTTTAAAAACGCATTTAAGAAAGAGAAAAAAGTATGTTGAGTTTACATGTAAAATGAGATCAGGTTTAGGTTCAGATAATGACAAATAAGTTTTTCATATACACGAATGTCTAGGGGGACATTTGAAAATTATGTAAGATGTAGGAAAAATCATCCTTGTAAGAAAGTCACATGCACTGAATGACATATGACATTCTTGGCTTCTGTCCAACTAACCAACAGAAGATCCCAGCCAGGGGATTCGTGTGAGTCACTGCAACAACCAAAGGAGCCCCACGTGTTTTCAAAGTAGACCCTTGTGTGGTACTGCCCCTAGTGAGACCCACTCTCCTAAGGTGAAACATTCATCCTGGCAGAATTTGAGTTTGATTCTTCATCCACTTAGCATCTGGAGGCAACACTCAATGGAAGAAATTACTTCTCAAATTATGGATTCTTGCTCAATCCAACATACACAAGTCTCTGATCCAAACTTGTGGGTCAGTTACCAAACACTTACTGCCATTTCTGGTGATGTATAATTGTGAATTTGAATTTTCTGATTTAGTATATATACAAAGTAAGAAGATAACGGAATGTGAAGCTCAAACTTCACATGGAGCCAGATAAAAGTTTATAAATAACCACATTTCGTGTCATTTGATATCAAACTATAACATTTTTCTACTTTTTTTTAGTTTATTTTGAGAGAGAGAGAGAGAGACAGACAGAGACAGAGAGAACACAAGTGGGGGCGGGGAGGGGCAGAGAGAGAGAGAATCCCAAGCAGGCTCTGTGCCATCAGCACAGAGCCATTTGCGTGACTTGATCTCCTGAATTGTGAGATCATGACCTGAGCTGAAACCAAGGGTCAGAATGACTGAGCCACCCAGGTGCCCCACATTTTTCTACTTTTAACTAATATATTTTAAGTAATACATCCACATTATATAAAAATACAAAAATATATAGGGGCACCTGATCTCATGGTTCATAACACAAGCCCAGTGTCGGGTTCTTTGCTGATGGTATGGAGCCTGCTTGGGATTTTCTCTCTCTCTCTCTCTCTCTCTCTCTCTCTGTGCCCCCCCCCACAGGAATTCATGTGAATGCTCTCTTTCTCTCTCTCTCTTAGAATAAATAAACTTAAAAAAATACAAAATATATAAACAAAAATTAAAAATAAAAACATCACATTCTGTGGTAGACAGAATAATAGCCCCCCTCAAAGATGTCCATGACCTAATCCCCGGAAACTGTGAATGTTATGGTAAAAGAGACTTTGCAGATGTGACTAAATTAAGGATCTTGAGATGGGCAGATTGTCCTGGATTATCCAAGTGGGCCCAATGTAACCATGAGTGTCCTCATAAAAGGGAAGCAGGAGGGTCAGAGGACAGAGAAGGTGACGTGATAATAAGAGCATATATTGGAGTGATGCAACCAGAACCAAGGAAAGCAAGCAGCCTCAAGAAACAGAAAGATGTAAGCAATGGATTCATTCCTAGAGCTTCCAAAAGGAACCAGCCCTGCAGACACCTTGGTTTTAGTCTCATAAGCCTCTTTATACTTCTGACCTCCAAAACTGTAAAAGAAGAAATTTGTGTTCGTTTAGGCACTAGCTTTGTGGTAATTTGTTACAACAACAATGGGAAACTCATAAACGTTCACCACCCCCACCCCCCACCTTGTTAGCACCTTGGTACCTGGACTACTTCCAGATCTTTTCCTGTACCATTATATGTGTGCGTGTATGTGTGTGTGTGTACTTCTCACAAAATCGGATCACAGTCGGGTCACATGCTATTTTATAACTCATTTTGTAAATTTTTAAAAATGTTTTACTTATTTTTGAGAGAGAGAGAGAGACAGAGCACAAGTGGGGAAGGGGTAGAGAGACAGGGAGACACAGAATCTGAAAAGGCTGCAGGCTCTGAGCTGTCAGCACAGAGCCCGACGCGGGGCTCAAACCCACAAAACGTGAGATCATGACCTGAGTGGAAGTCGGATGCTTAACCCACTGAGCCACCCAGGCTCCCCATAGTACTTCATGGTTTAAAACTAATTTTTTTGTGTCAAAGTTTCTCTAATAAATTTTGGAATGGCGGTCAATTAACAGAAGTTTAGGCAAAATTACCATACGAATTATTTGTTTCTTACTAACAATGTTTATTTACCCAAACAAGGCACATCTATGCTTTTAGAATGTTTTTTGAAAACAATGCAGTTTGATTCTTCATATTTTTTAAATGTTTATTTATTTATGAGAAAGAGAAGGCGGTGAGCCTGTGCGTGCACGTATGAGCAGTGGAGGGACAGAGAGAGAGACACACAGAGAATTCGAAGCAGTTCTGAGCTGTCAGCACAGAGCCCAAGGTGGGGCTCAAACTCACAAACCACGAGATCATGACCTGAGCCAAAGCCGGATGCTTAACCGACTGAGCCACCCAGGTGCCCCTGATTATTCAAATTTTCAAGAAACATGTGAAATAGAATTCAAAGTCCAAGCTCTGGACAACCACTTATGATGAACAAATATGTCCCTAATCTAAGCCAATCACTCTTGTCTTTAATATCTAGTAACATATATTTAATTTTTAAAATTATACAAGTAAATCTGTATTTCTTTTATTTCTGGTAAAAAGTTAAATGCTGTTAAATGTCCACTGGAAGTAATGTTATGAATATTGATAAAAGAAAAAGTACTCAAGTTCATTTTGGTTTTGGGGGATTTTTTTTTTGGATTTGTTTTGTTTTGTTGTTTGTTTTTGAGAGAGAGAGAGTGCAAGTGGGGGAGAGGGGCAAAGAGAGGGAGAATTCCAAGCAGGCTCCACGCTGAGTCTGGCTCGATCCCACAAACCTGGTGGGATCACGACCTGAGCCAAAATCAAGAGTCAGATGCTCAACCAACTGAGCCATCCAGGCACCCCACTCAGATTTATTTTGAATACTTGTCTATTACTTTCAGGTTTAGCATAAGATGTTGTAGAACAAATAATTCAGCCTGACAAAAGCCATTTCCCAAAAGTACTACTTCCAGTCATAATTTCTCTATTGAATGAGACTTGACAGTAAATATTGTGAACTTTCTCACAACCACTCTGCACATGAATCAGTAAGTATAACTATAATGTATCTTCTAGAAGGTAGCAGGGCTGGCCTTACAGAAGCTTGAGGAATAATGGGTAGGTTCTTTGACCAAAAATATCATACCCACTAAAAAAGAAATTAAGTTATTTAAGTCAAAGACTTTTCTGGTACAGCTTCACATGTTCTTTAAAACTCTGTTCTGGGGTGCCTGGGTGGCTCAGTTGGTTAAGCGTCCGACTTCAGCTCAGGTCGCGATCTCGCGGTCCGTGAGTTCGAGCCCTGCGTCGGGCTCTGGGCTGATGGCTCAGAGCCTGGAGCCTGCTTCCCATTCTGTGTCTCCCTCTCTCTCTGCCGCTCCCCCATTCATGCTCTGTCTCCCTCTCTCTCAAAAATAAATAAACTTAAAAAAAATTTAAAAAAAACCTCTGTTCTATGTCATGAAACTTTTTTCTGTATTAGTAATGCACTGAAGAGGCTGAAGGAATCTTGAAAAATGGGACTGGGTTTTATTTATTTTTCTGTCCTTGGGTCTAGTACAAAACCTGGTGCATTTTTTTTAACTTTTTTCTTTTTTTTTAAGTTTATTCATTTTTGAGAGAGAAAGAGTGCACACGTGAGCAGGGGAGGGACAGAGAGAGGGAGAGAGAGAATCCCAAGCAGGCTCTGGGCCACTAGCACAGAGCCTGATGCGGAGCTCAAACCCACAAACCGTGAGATCATGATCTGAGCTGAGATCAACAGTCAGACATTTAAGTGACTGAGCCACACAGGCACACTATAACACTTGGTCGAGACCCAACCCAGAGGCAGCAGTTTGAAAAGCACGTGGGTTACACGTGAAGGTGATTTGTTGACTAACTTTAGGGCATGTGCTGGAGGGGCAAAGATCTTTAGGAGGTTTCTCTGGAAATGGAAGTTTTGGCAGGCACCATTTATCTTGTCCTCCTTCAGCCTAGCTAGCCAGATGCTTGTGGGGGTCAGTTCTGACAGTCTCTACCTACCTTGCTAGCACCTATTACCCCACTCTGGCATTCACCTATAGACCTGCCATGGCAGGTGCCTCTCCAAAGCAACTCCTACCCCACCACACCTGGTGGGCAGCTTCAGTTGGGACTGGCTTCCCCCCAAAGCAACTACCTCCCCGCTACACCTGGCAGGCAGCCCCAGTGGTATTGCATCCCTCCAAAGTGACTCCTGCCCCAGGAAGTGAGAGGGGGGGAGCCAGCCCTGTCTGCCAGTGCAACCATAGCAGGTGTGGCCTGGTTCTGGAAACCAGGGGAGGCTGCACTACTCGGCACCACAGGATACCTTCTAAATAAGGCCACTACTTTCAAGAATAGGAGATGTAGCTGATCTACTTAATACATAGAAATAAACACAGAGAGTCAGACAAAACGAGGAGACAGAGAATATGTTCCAAACAAAAGAACAAGACAAAATCTCAGAAAAAGAACAAAAAAAAATGGAGATAAGCAATCTACCTGATAAAGAGTTCCAAGTAAGGGTCATAAAGATACTCACTGGACTTGACAGAAGACTGACAACTTCAACAAAGAGACAGAAAATATAAAACAGAACCAACCAAAGCTGAAGGATACAATAACTGAAATGAAAAATACACTACGAGGAATCAACAGCTTATTAGAGTATGCAGAGTAACAAATCAGTGATCTGGAAGACAAGGTAATGGAGAGCATCCAAGCTGAATAGCAAAAAGAAAAAGTAATTTCTAAACATCATGAGAAATGAAGGGATCTCTACAACACCATCAGTTGTACTAAAATTCACATTATACGGGCCCCAGAAGAAAAAGACAGAGAAAGGGGCATAAAACTTATATGAAGAAACAATAGCTGAAAACTTCCCTAACCTGGGAAACAAATTAGACATCCAGGTCCACAAAGCACAGAAAACCCCAAACAAGATGAACCCAAGGAGGTCCACACCAAGACACATAATAATTAAAATATCAAAAATTAAAGATAAAGAATTTCAAAAGCAGCAAGGGAAAAGCAAATAGTTATGTATAAGAAAAACCCTATAGGGTTATCAGCTGATTTTTCAGCAAAAAATTTTCAGGCTAAGAGTGAGGGGCATGATATATTCAAAGTCCTAAAAGGAAAAAAAACATACAACCAGCATGGTTATCATTCAGAATTGAAGGAAAGATAGAGTTTCCTAGATAAACAAAAGTTAAAGGAGTTTATCACCACTAAACCAGCCTTATAAGAAATGTTAGGAAAACGGTATGGAGGTTCCTCAAAAAACTAAAAATAGAACTATCCTACTACCCAGCAATGGCACTACTAGGCATTTATCCACGGGATACAGGTGTGCTGATTCGAAGGGACACATGCACCCCCATGTTTTAGCAGCACTATCCACAATAGCCAAAGTATGGAAAGAGCCCAAGGGTCCATCCATGGATGAATGGATAAAGAAGATGTGGTATATATGTATACAATGGAGTATTACTCGGCAATCAAAAAGAATGAAATCTTGCCATTTGCAACTACGTGGATGGAACTAGAGGGTATTATGCTAAGTGAAATTAGTCAGAGCAAGACAAAAATCATATGACTTCACTCATGGGAGGACTTTAATAGACAAAACAGATGAGCATAAGGGAAGGGAAACAAAAATAATATAAAAACAGAGAGGGGGACAAAACAGAAGAGACTCATAAATATGGAGAACAAAGTGAGGGTTACTGGAGGGGTTGTGGGAGGGGGGATGGGCTCAATGGGTAAGGGGCATTAAGGAATCTACTCCTGAAATCATTGTTTCACTATATGCTAACTAATTTGGATGTAAATTTTTAAAAATTCAAAAGAAAATTAAAAAAAAAAAAAAGAAACGTTAAAGCAGAAGAGTCCATAACTAGAAGTGACAGACTGATAAAAGAACAAATTTAACTGGCAAAAGCAAATATATAGTAAAGGTAGTAGATCAACCAGTTATAAAGCTAATATAAAGGTTAAAATACAAAAGAACTATGATCAATTCTATCTACAAAAATTAGTTAAGAGATACACAAAATATAAAGATATAAAATATGACATCATATACTTAAAGCATGGAGGGGAGAGTAAAAGTGTAGTGCTTTTAGAATGTGTTCAAACTTAAACAGCCATTCACTGAATAAAGACTGCTATATACATAGGATGTTATATATGAGCCTCATAGTAACCACAAATCAAAAACCTGTAATAGGTACACAAAACATAAAGAGAAAGGAATCCAAGTATAACACTAAAGAAAGTCACATAATCATAAGGGAAGTGAACAAGAGAAGAAGAAAAAAAATAGAGAAGAACTACAAAACAACCAGAAACAATTAACAAAGGGCAGTAAGTATAAACCTACTAATAATGACTTTTAAAATTTTTTTTTTCAACGTTTATTTATTTTTGGGACAGAGAGAGACAGAGCATGAACGGGGGAGGGGCAGAGAGAGAGGGAGACACAGAATCGGAAACAGGCTCCAGGCTCCGAGCCATCAGCCCAGAGCCTGACGCGGGGCTCGAACTCACGGACCGCGAGATCGTGACCTGGCTGAAGTCGGACGCTTAACCGACTGCGCCACCCAGGTGCCCCTAATAATGACTTTTAAATGTCAATGGACTAAATGCTGCAATCAAAAGACAGAGGATGATTGAATGTACAAAAACAACAGCAACAACAACAGACAAGACCCATTTATATACTGACTAAAAGAACCTCACTTCAGACCTAAAGAGACACACAGACTGAAAATGAAGGGATGGAAAAAAATATTCCAAGCAAGTTGAAGCAAAAAAAAAAAAAAAAAAAAAAGGCTGGGGTAGTGATACTTAAATCAGGCAAGACAGACATTAAAACAGACTGTAACAGGGGCGCCTGGGTGGCGTAGTCGGTTAAGCGTCCGACTTTAGCCAGGTCACGATCTCGCGGTCCGTGAGTTCGAGCCCCGCGTCGGGCTCTGGGCTGATGGCTCAGAGCCTGGAGCCTGATTCCGATTCTGTGTCTCCCTCTCTCTCTGCCCCTCCCCTGTTCATGCTCTGTCTCTCTCTGTCCCAAAAATAAATAAACGTTGAAAAAAAATTTAAAAAAAAAACCAAAAAAAACCAGACTGTAACAAGAGACAAAGAAGAGCATTACATAATGATAAAGGGATCAATCCAACAAGAGGATATAACAATTATAAATATCTATGTACCAACATAGGACCACCTATATACATAAAGCAAATATCAACAGACACAAAGGGAGAAACTGAGAGTAATATAATAATAGTGGGGACTTTAACACCCCACTTACACCAATGGATACATCATCAGGGAGAAAATCAATAATGAAACTGTGGCTTTGCATGACACATTAGACCAGATGGACTTAACAGATATATACAGAATATTCCATCCAAAAACAACAGAATCCATGTTCTTTTCAAGTGCACATGGAACATTTTCCAGGATAGATCACATGTTAGGCCATAAAACAAGTTTAAATAAATTTAAGAAAATTGAAATCATATCAAGCATCTTTTTCAACTACAACGCTATGAAACTTGAAATCAATTACAAGAAGAAAACTGGAAAAAACACAAACACATGGAGGCTAAACAACATGGTGTTAAACAACCAATGGGTCAATGAAGAAATAAAAAAGTATCTGGAGACAAGTGAAAATAAAAACACAATGGTTCAAAATCTTTGGGACATAGCAAAAACCATTCTAAGAGAGAAGTTTATAGCCATAAAGGCCTAACTCAAGAAATAAGAAAAATCTCAAATAAACAATCTAACTTTACACTTAAGGGATCTAGAAAAAGAACAAACAAAACCCAAAGTTAGTAGAAGGAAGAAAATAATAAAGATCAGAGTGAAAATAAATGAAATAGGGGCACTGGGTGGCTCAGTTGGTTAGGCGTCTGACTTTGGGTCAGGTCATGATTTCATGGTTCATGGGTTTGAGCCTCATGACAGGCTCTGTGCTGACAGCTCAGAACGTGGTGCCTGCTTCAGATGCTTTGTCTCCCTTTCTCTCTGCCCCTCCCCTGCTCACACCCTGTCTCTCAAAAATAAAAGTTAAAAAAAAAGAAATAAAATGAAATAGAAAACAATTGTTTAAAAAATAATAGAAAAGATCCATGAAATCAACACCTGGTTCTTTGAAAAGATAAACAAAATAGATAAACCATCAGCCAAACTCCTCAAGAAAAAAGATATAGGGCTAAATAAATAAAATCAGAAAAGAAAGAGAAGTTACAACTGATTCCATAGAAATACAAAGGATTATAGCAGACTACTATGAAAAAGTATATGCTAACAAATTGAACAGCCTAGAAGAAAGGGATGAATCTCTACAAACATACAATCTTCCAAGACTGAATCAGGAAGACATAGAAAATCTGAACAGACTGATTACTAGTAACAAAATTGAACCAATAATCAGAAAACTCCCAACAAATAAAAGTTCAGGACCAGATGGATTCACAGGTTAATTCTACCAAATATTTAAAGAAGAGTTAATACCTATCCTTCTCAAAATTTCTAAAAACAGAAGGAGGAGGAATGCTTCCAAATTCATTCTATGAGGCCACCATTACCCTGATAGCCAAACCAGACAAAGACAATACAAAAAAAGAAAAATAAAAAGAAAAATATAGATGAATATGTCTAATAAACATAGATGCAAATATCCTCAACAAATTATTAGCAAACCAAATTCAACAATACATTAAAGGAATCATTCACTATGATCAAGTGGAGTTTATTCCAGGATGCAAGGATGGCTCAGTATCCACAAATCAATCAACCTGACACACCACATTAACAAAATGAAGTATAAAAATCATATTATCATCACAATAGATGAAGAAAAAGCATTTGACAAAATGGAACATCCATTCATGATAAAAACTCTCAACAAAGTAGGTTTAGAAGGAACATGCCTAAACAAAATAAAGGCCATATATGACAAACTCACAGCTAACATCATACTCAATGATGAAAAGCAAAAAGCTTTACTTCTAAAATCACGAAGAAGACAAGGCTGCCCACTGTCCTCACTTTGATTTAACAGAGTACTAGAAATCCTAGCCACAGAAATCAGACAAGAAAAAGAAAAGAAAGGCATCCAAAATGGTAAAGAAGCAAAACTATCACTATTTGAAAATGACACGATACTATCTATAGAAAACCCTAAAGACTCCACTAAAAAAGAATACGAGAACTAATTAAATGAATTCAGTGGAGGTGCAGGATACAAAATTAACATACAGAAATCTGTTGCAGGGGTGTCTGGGTGGTTCAGTTGATTGAGCATCTGACTCTTAATTTTGGCTCAGGTCATGATCCCAGGGTTGTGGGATCGAGCCGTCTGCTGGGCTCCATGCTGAGTGTGGAGCCTGCTTAAGATTCTTTGTCTCTCCCTCTACCCCCTCCCCCACTCTCTATCTCAAAAAAAAGAAAGAAAGAAATTTGTTGCATTTCTATACACTGATAACAAACTAGAAGAAGAGAAATTAAGAAAACAATTCCATTTACAATTGCATCAAAAAGAATAAAATACCTAGGAATGAAGTTAACCAAAGAGGTGAAAGATTTGTACAGTGAAAGCTGTAAGATACTAATGAAAGAAATTGAAGATGACAAAAATGGAAAGATAAACCATGCTAATGGATTAGAAGAATTAATATTGTTAAAATGTCCATATTACCCAAAGCAATCTACAAACTGAAGGCAATCCCTACCAAAATACCATAGTATTTTTCATAGAACTAGAACAAATAATCCTAAAAATTTGTATGAAACCACAAAAGACTGTGGATAGCCAAAGAAATCTTGGGAAAGAAGAACAAAGCTGGAAGTATCACAATCTCAGGATCAAACTATACTACAAAGCTATAGTAATCAAAATGGTATGGGTACTGGCACAAAAACAGACACATAGATCAATAGAACAGGAGAGCCCAGAAATAAACCCATACTTACAAGGTTAATTAATTTGCAACAAAGGAGGCAAACATAAAATGGGGAAAAGACAATCTTTAATAAATGATGTAGAAAACTGTACAGCTATGTGCAAAAGAATAAAACTGGGCCACTCTTTTACACCATACACAAAAATAAACTCAAAACGGATTAAAGACCTAAATGTGAGCTCTGAAACCACAAAAACTCTTAAAAGGCAGTAAACTCTTGTGTATCAGCCTTAGCAATACTTTTCTGAATCTGTCTCTGCAAGCAAGGGGAATAAAAACAAAAATAAGGAGTGCCTGGGTGGCTCAGTCAGTTTAGTGTTCGGCTTCAGCTCAGTTCATGATCTCACAGTTTGGGGGTTCAAGCCCCACATTGGGCCTCTGTGCTGTCAGCCCAGAGCCTGGAGCCTGCTCTTAATTCTGTGTCTTCCCTCTCTTTCTGCCCCTTCCCCTCTCGCACTCTCTCTTTCAAAAATAAACATTAAAAAAAAAAAGGAAAAATAAACCACTGTGACTACATCAAACCAAACAACTTTTTTTTAATGTTTATTTATTTTTGAGACAATGCGAGAGACAGAGTGCAAACGGCAGAGGAGCAGACAGAGGGAGACACAGAATCCGAAGCAGGCTCCAGGCTCCTAGCCGTCAGCACAGAGTCTGACACAAGGCTCGAACTCACGAACCGCGAGATCATGACCTGAGCTGAAGTCGGGCATTCAACCGACTGAGCCACCCAGGTGCCCCCAAACTAAAAAACTTTTTAAAAAGGATTTTAAAACACTTTTTAAAGTAATATCTACACTCAACATGGGGCTCAAACTAACCACACCAGGATCAAGACTTGCATGCTTGGGGCACCTGGGTGGCTCAGTTGGTTGAGCACCCAACTGTTGATTTTAGTTCAGGTCATGATCTTGTAGTTGTGAGATTGAGCCCTGTGTTGGGCTCCACACTGAGCATGGAGCCTGCTTAAGATCTCCTCTCTCCCTTTGCTCCTGTACCCTACTCACACATACTCTCCCTCTCTCTTAAAAAACAAACAACAGGGGCGCCTGGGTGGCGCAGTCGGTTAAGCGTCCGACATCAGCCAGGTCACGATCTCGCGGTCCGTGAGTTCGAGCCCCGCGTCAGGCTCTGGGCTGATGGCTCGGAGCCTGGAGCCTGTTTCCGATTCTGTGTCTCCCTCTCTCTCTGCCCCTCCCCCGTTCATGCTCTGTCTCTCTCTGTCCCAAAAATAAATAAAAAACGTTGGAAAAAAAAAAAAAACAACAAAAAAGAGTTGCATGCTGTACCGACTGAGCCAGCCAGGCACTCCAAACTAAAAAACTTTGGCACAGTGAATGAAACCATGAACAAAATGAAAAGGCAACCAACTGAATGGGAGAAGATATTTATAAATGATGTATCTGATAAGGGGTTAATATCCAAAATATATAAAGAACTTTAATACCAAAAACACAAAAAATGGGCAGAACACATGAATAGATACTTTCCCAAAGAAGACATACAGAGAGCCAACAAACACATGAAAAGATGCTCAACATTACCAATCATCAGGGAAATGCAAATCAAAACCAAAATGAGATATCACCTCACACCACTCAGAATGGCTAGAATCAAAAAGAAAAGAAATAATAAGTGTTGTGAAAACGTGGAGAAAAGGAACTTCCGTCCACTCTTGGTGGGAATGTAAATTGGTGCAACCACTGTGACAAACAGTGTGGAGTTTCCTTAAAAAATTAAAAACAGAAATACCAGGGGCACCTGGGTGGCTCAGTCGGTTAAGCGTCCGACTTTGGCTCAGGTCATGATCTCACGGTCTGTTAGTTCGAGCTCTGCGTCAGGCTCTGTGCTGACAGCTCAGGGCCTGGAGCCTGCTTTGGATTCTGTGTCTCCCTCTTTCTCTGCCCCTTCCCCACTCACACTCTGTCTCTCCCTCTCTCTCAAAAATAAATAAAAACATAAAAAAAAAAGAAATAGAAATACCATACAATTCAGTAATTCCACTTCTGGGTGTTTACCCAAAGAAAACACTAACAAAGAAAATGTACCCTTGTGTTTATTGCAGCATTATTTATAATAGCCAAGATATGGAAGCAACTTTAGTGTCCATCAATAGATGAATAAAGAAGATGTAGTATATATATGCGATGGAATATTACCTAGCCATAAAAGGGAATGAAAACTTGCCATTCACCACAACATGGATGACCTAGAAGGTATTATGCTAAGTGAAGCCAGTCAGACAGAACGACAAATAGTATGACTTCACCTATATCTGAAATCTAAAAACCAAAGCGAATGAACAAACAAAACCAAAAACAGCTTCATAAATACAAACTGTTGATTGCCAAAGGGGAGGGTGTGGGAGGATGAAATAGTGAAGGGGATTAAGAGGCACAAACTTCCAATTATCAAATAAATAAGTCATGGAGATGAAAAGTATATCATGGGAAATACGGTCAATAATAGTGTAATAACTTAGTATGGCAACAGATGGCAACTATACTTATTGTGGTGAGCATTGCATAATGTATGTAATTGTCAAATCAGGATGTTGTACACTTGAAACATTTATATAATACTGTATGTCAACTGTACTTCTATTAAAAATAAAAAGTAATAGTGATAATAATTTTTTAAGTTTATTTATTTATTTTGAGAGACAGAGAACCAGTGGGGAAGGGGCAGAGAGAGAGGGGGACAGAGGATTTGTAGCAGGCTCTGCACTGACAGCAGCGAGCCTGATGTGAGATCATGACCGTGAGACGCTCAACCAACTGAGCCACCCAGGCACGCCACTAATTATTTTTAAAACTTCAATGCAATAGATATTAATGGGCTATAAACCCAGAATGAGGATTATGTGGACTGTAGGTACAACTCCTATTTAAATTTTGGACTCCATCTCACTTTATCTATAAAAAGGGGAGCACTCTACACGCCAGATCTTACAATCCAGCCAGCCTTTGGCCAAACAGCAACCTCAGTCAAAATAGACTCTGAAGTAACAGGGACAATACTGCCCTCTAGGGAACATTTTGGAAGCTTGTGGGTACTTTTTTGGACACAACTCGAGTGAAACCTGCAAAACATCAATGATAAAGGGATTCTTAAAAGCCACAAGAGAAAAAAGGCATTATCACTAAGAAATGAAAATTAGACTGTCACCATACTTTACACCACTTAACAAATGATACCAGAAGACAGTGGAATAATATTTTCAATTTTTTTTAACGTTTATTTATTTTTGGGACAGAGAGAGATAGAGCATTAACAGGGGAGGGTCAGAGAGAGAGGGAGACACAGAATCTGAAACAGGCTCCAGGTTCTGAGCTGTCAGCAAGGAGCCTGACGCGGGTCTCGAACTCACAGACCGCGAGATCACGACCTGAGCCGAAGTTGGACGCTTAACCGACTGTGCCACCCAGGCGACCCTGGAATAATATTTCCAAAGAGAAATTATTAGCAACATAGGATTTTATACTTAGGTTAAATTATCATTCTACAGTAAAAACAAAATAGAGACATTTACAGAAAGAGAAGTAGTTTACCACTCACAGACTCTCACTAAAAGAAATCCAGTGTTTAAAAATTTTTAATTCCAGTATAATTAACATACACTGTTATATTAGTTTCAGGTGTACAAATAGTGATTCAACAATTCTGTGCATTACTCAGAGTTCATCTTAAGTGTACTCTTAATCCCCTTCACCTATTTCACCCATCCCCCCCCTTCCCTCTGGTAACCATCAGTTTGTTCTCTATAGTTAAGAGTTTGCTTTTTGGTTTCTTTTTTTCTTGGTTTGTCTTGTTTCTTAAATTCTACATATGAATGAAACCATATAGTATTTGTCTTTCTCTGACTGACCTACTTTGCAAGCATTATACTCTATAGAAAAGAAATGTAATTACCAAGAAAGATAGCACCCCTATTTCCCAGCCTCGGTGAAAGAGTTGAAGCCTAACTTTGATAAGCACCAATTAGCAAGTATAGCTGGCCTAATCACATAGACCAACCTCCCCCACCAATGTCCAGCACTTTTCACTAGCTCACCTCAATGTTACACTTTAGAGGTGAGTTCAATCTCTCTCCCTCATTGCAATAGTTTTGAATAGTCTTTCTTGCCTTTTTAACTCATCCGGTGCAATTTTTCTTTTACAAAAATCTTGAAAAATGTTGCTGTTAGAATGAGTATATTTGAAGAAGGCAAATGTTCTACAAATTATGCAGCTGTAGTTTATGCTAATATTGGAGAATCTCCCTCCCTCCATTTAGGGCAATGTAGAACAATGGCACCATGCAATAATTAGCAACTCCTATAGTCTCAAGTTGGGAACTCCCTAAAAGCTTGACCAGGGATCTGGCTAGAATTTATACTTCTGACCTCAAAGAATGAACTAAAAAAGGGGGAAAATGTATATAACTGGGGCAAGTGGAGAGCAAATTCTGCAAAGGACTTTGAGTCTGTAAATGGAAACTGTTTCAAAAGTTGGTTTCTTCCAGAAACTCAAACTTCTTTCTTGCTATTGGTATCAATACTAACAACCTGTATTCTAATCACATCTTTCATGTATGTGGTAAAAAGCTAGTCTCCAATCCTATCTTGGCTTCCCACATAACTCAGGGTCTGATCTTAATCTTCCTCTCTCTTACATTAGAAACCCTCAAAAACATTTCTCCTAGGAATGCCTGGGTGGCTAAATCAGTTAACCATCTGACTCTTGATTTTGGCTCAAGTCATGATCTCACGGTTTGTGGGTTCGAGCCCGATATCAGGCTATGTGCTGACAGCACAGAGCCTGCTTGGGATTCTCTCTCTCCCTCTCTCTCTCTCTCTGCCCTTCTCTCACTCACATGTGCGCGCGCTCTCTCTCTCTCTCTCAAAAATACATAAACTTAAAAAAAAAACATTTCTCCTATCAAATAGGAATGGACACAAGCAAAGATAGTGTTGTCTTGTTCACAGTACCTAGCAAATGAAACAGATTTAATGAACATTAGCTGAACAAATGAATGAATTCCAAAGTTGAATATTTTCAAAAAATGTTAAAAAATCAAAGAAATACTGTGGATGTACTGGTTTCTGGTGCCAGCTAAGATCAAGTAAGACCACTACAGTCTCTTTTCTCCAACTTATAACAACTAAAGTCTCTGGAAAAAAACACAACAAGCAGTTATCTCAGAATCTGAAAAGTGTGTAAAAGCAGGTGGATTGGGAAGGGAAGTAAAAATGTGATGTGACTTGTCCAGGGGTGAGTTACCCATACATTTGTATCTACTTTCTCTCCTAATATTGATCAGGGAAATCTCCAGCAGAGTTGCTATAGGAAACACAAGGAGAATAACTCCAAGGAACCCCATATTTCTGGTCAGAGGAATGAAAAAATAGGCCCCTGAAAGCTGGAAAGTGTCACAAAGAAGAGAGAGCTAGAGAAAAGGATCCTTTAATTCTGTGTATGAACCAGTATACATCTCCGGCTCACCTCTGAGCTCAGTACGCATGGGATAGACCCAAAGCAATATATCAAAGACTCTGAGAACTGAACTATGATATAAAACACCACTCAAACTAACCCCTAAGTAGACCAGATGTAGGATAAGCCCAAAGTATCAGAGCAAAGGCTTTGAAAACTGAACTGACATTTCAGTAGGTTCCAACTACACAGTGAGCTAGAATTTGTAGTTAGAACCTAACCAGGTTGATTGCCTGCTTTAAAAAGAAATCACATCCACTGGAGGACTTTATAACACGACCCAGATTCTTGCAACATAAGATTCAAAATATCCAGTATACAATCCAAAATTACTTGACATACAAAGAATCAAGAAAAAGTAATTCCCAAGGGAAAAGACATTCAACAGATGGCCAAACTCAAGATGACTCAGCTACTGAAATTTACAGAGTTCAAGGCTGTTATAATTATGCCCTGTGAGGTAAACACACCCTTTAAATAAATGAGAAAAGATAGTTGTCAGCAGAGTAAAAAGAAACTACAAAAAAATAACCAAATGGAAATTTTAGAGGATAAAATGACAGTATATCAAATAAAAAATTCACTAGATGAAGTCAACAGCAGAAGTGTATATGTGATGTGTGTGTATAATATACAGAAAATCATCATTTTATATGATATATAGCTATATATACCAGGATTATGTGGACTGCAGGCACAATTCTTACTTTAAAATTTTGGAATCCACGTCATTTTGTCTTTAAAGAGGAGACTAGCCTAACCTTAAAGATCATGAGAGGCTGGAGATCTACAGCCCAGATCTCACTACCCAGCCACTCTCTGGCCAAACAGCAACCTTAACGAAGAGATGACAATAGTCTCTGAAGTGCTATGGGTGTAAAAGAAACAACACCGCCCTCTAGGGAGCATTTTGGAAGTTTGTGTGTGCCTCTTGGGGACAAAGACTTTTGGGGACACATTAGAGTGAAACTGCAAAATACCAGTGATAAAGAGAATATATATGCAGAGAGAGAGAGAGAGAGAGAGAGAGAGAGAGAGAATGGGAGAGATTCTAAAGATTTGCATAATGTGATTGTAGGGGTTGGAAAATTCAAAATCCTTCTCAGGGCAGGCCAGCAGCCTGAAAACCCAGGGAAAAATTGATTGTTGCAGTCTTGAGTCCAAAGGTAATTTGGAAGCAGACTTCTTTCTTCCTTAGGGCAGGTCAATCTTTTTTCTTAAGCCCTATGACTGACTCAACAAGGCACAACCACATTATGGAGGATAATCTGCTTTACTCAAAGTCTACTAGTTTAAATGTTAATCACATCTAAAAAAATACCTTCACAGCAATATATAGACCAGTGTTTGACCAAACAATAGGTATCATAACTTAGCCAAGTTGACACATAAAATTAACCATCACAGGGGCACCTGGGCGGTTCAGTCAGTTAGGCATAGGACTCTTCATCTCAGCTCAGGTCATGATCTCATGGTTCGTGGGATCAAGCCCCGCGTCGGGCTCTGTGATGATGGTGCAGAGCCTGTTTGAGATTCTCTCTCTCCCTCTCTCTGCCTTTCCCCCACTTGCTCTCTCTCTCAAAATAAATAAATAAACATTAAAAAAAATAAAATTTACCATCACAGATGACAGGGAAAAGAGATTGTGAGCTTGAAGATAGGTCAAGAGAAATTATTCAATCTAAAGAAAAGAAAGAAGAGTGAACAAATTTAACAGAACCTCAGGCCTGAGAAAAACTATCAAAGAATCAACCATTTGCACCACTGGAGCAGAAAGAAATTAGTACAGAAAAAAATATTTGAAGAAATAATGGCTGAAATTTTCCAAAATTTGGAGAAGGATATATCTATATAGTCAAGATCAGCAAACCGAAAACAAGATAAACTCACCAATGAGAAAAATTTGTTCATTCTTCTCAGTTACATATAAAGCAATAATTAAAAATAACCAGATATAAGTGACAGTCTCAACAAATTTCAAAAAAATCAATAATAACAACAGACCTTACTCTCTGATAGAAAAGAAGAATAAAAAGATGTTTTTAAAAGATAAACGTTCAGTCAATTATACTTCAGTAAAGCTGAAAAAATGTGTAGAACAATAAAATGCTACTAATGACTTATGAGTTTAAGAGCAAATCATGATTTTGTAAAGGATTCTTAGATAGGATACCAAAAGCACCAGCAACAAAAGAAAACAGACATATTGGACTTCATCAAAATGAAAAAACTCCTGTGCTTCAAAGGACATCATCAAGAAAATGCACAGGCAGAAAAAAAAGAAAATGCACAGAAAACCCAAAGAATGGGATTTGCCAAACATAAGTCCGATAAGGGATGTGTATTTAGAACATATAAAGAATTCTTACAACACAATAATAGAAAGACAACCCAATATTAAAAATGAGTCAAGGATCTGAATAGACATTTCTCCAAAGAAGAGGTACAAATAGCCAATAAGCACATTAAAAAACGTTCAACACCATTAACCAACAGGGAAATGCAAATCAAAACGATAATGAGATACCACTTCACACACACTTGGATGGCTAAAATCAAAAAGTCATAATAAGCAACAGGAACTGTCATTACTGGTGAAAATGCAAAATGTACAGCCACTTTGGAAGACAGTTTGGCAGTTTCATAAAAAACTAAACGTATTTTCTTACCATATGATCCAGCAATCACCGTCCTTAGTATTTACTCAAATGAATTGAAAACTCACGTCCACAGAAAAATCTGCACACGGATGATGTTTGTAACAGCTTTATTCAAAACTTCCAGAATTGGAAACAATCAAGCTGTTTTTTCAGATAAACAAACAGTGATACATTCATACAATGAAATATTATTCAGTGATAAAAAGAAATGAGTTATCAAGCCAGAAAGATATTGAGGAACTTTAAATGCATATTGCTGAGTGAAAGAAGCCCACCTGAAAAAGCTACGTATTGTATGATTCCAACTATATGACATTCTGGAAAAGGCAAAACAATGGAGACAGTGAAAAGAACAGTGGTGGCCAGGGGTTTAAGGGGAAGGAGAAAGGGAGCTATGAGTAGGTAGAGCAAGGGGATTTGGGGGGCAGTGAAACTATCTTGTACGATAGTGTAATGGTGAATATATGTAATTATACAATTATCAAAACCCGGAGAATGTACAACACAAGGAGCGAATCCTAATGTAAATCATGAACTTTAGTTTAAAAAAAAACTGTTGTAAACAATGTCAAGTAAAAAAGAATATAGCCAAAGGAGAAAATAATAATAACAACAGGTGTTGGTGGGATGTGAAGAAACAGGAACCCTAACATATGGGAATTAAAATGATGCAGCCACTTTGAAACACAGTCTGGCAGTTCTTCAAATGATTAAATATAAAGTCACCATCCAAACCCAGTAATTCTCCTCCTAGGTGTATACTGAAGAGAAATGAAAACAGATGTCCACACAAAAACTTGCACACAAATGTTTACAGCAGTATTATTCATAATAACCAAAAGGTAGAAACCCAAATGCCCATCATTGGACAAATAAATAAACAAAATGTGGTATATCCATACCACATAATATTATTCAGCAATGAAGAGGAATGGAATATTAATAGATGCTACAACATGGATGAACCTTGAGAACACCATGCTAAATAAAAGAAGCCAAGTATAAAATGCCACATATCGTATGGTTCGATATATATTAAATGTCTAAAATAGCCAAATCCATAGAGAGAAAGTAGATTAATTGTTGCCAGGGGCTGGGATTGGAAATAACTGCCTAATGGGTACAGATGGGGGTTCCAGGTTTTGGAATTAGATAGGGGTGATGGTTCCACAACATTGTGAATATACTAAAACCCACTGTATCATGTACTTTAATTTTTTTAAGTTTATTTATTTATTTTGAGGAAGATAGAGCACAAGCAGGAGAGGGCCAGAGGGAGGGAGGGGAGAGAGAGAGAATCGCAAGTTGGGCTCTGCACTGACAGGGTGGAACCCGACACGGGGCTGGATGTGGGGCTCCAACCCACTATGAACCGAACCTGAGCCAAAATTAAGAGTTGGACACTTAACCAACTGCACCACCCAGGCACCCCTGAATCATGTATTTTAAATGGGGGAGTTTAATAATATGCGAATTATATCTCAATAAAAAATAACACCCTCAGTTTTAAGAAACAGGATGGATCCAGCAGCTGCTCCTGGAAAAAGGGATTGATTTTTTTTTTTAAGTTGCAAAAAGAAAAATAGGAAAGGCTGAAAATAAATGAGTTATATACTCATTTCAGGACCCTAGGGTGAAAAAGGTAAACCCAAAAGAAGTAGAAAGACAGGTGTAAAAATGGAAGAGTAGAAATTAGTGATA
This sequence comes from Prionailurus bengalensis, assembly GCF_016509475.1. Classification (NCBI taxonomy): domain Eukaryota; kingdom Metazoa; phylum Chordata; class Mammalia; order Carnivora; family Felidae; genus Prionailurus; species Prionailurus bengalensis. The sequence goes on along the minus strand of NC_057361.1, from coordinate 20,384,178 downwards.
GAAAACAAAACAAAACAGGAATTAACGAAACCAAATGTTGTTCTTTGAAAAAACTACCAAAACAGAAAAAATTCCAGTAAGTCTGATCTCCAGAAACATAAGGAGAAAAAAGACAGTGGGAAAGAGAGAAAGAGAGAGGGAGGGAGAACAATATTAGGAACAGAAAAGGAAATATAATAAACAATAAGGGCAGAAATTTTTAGTAACATATGAGAATACTACGAACAACTTTATTCCAGTACATATGAAAACTAAGAACACATGGAAAGATTTTGAGAGAAATATAAATTACCAAAATAGAAACTGATAATCAAATGTTGCTCCTGATAAAAAAACAAAACAAAACATTATGCCCATGGTCTTACTAAAAAGCTTTACCAAATCTTCCAAAAAAAAGATAATCTCTCTATATTAAACAATATATCTCAAGAAACAGAAGAAGTATAAAAGTTACTCAGCCCATTTTATGAGCTAATATAAACTTCATAACTAACTCACAAAACAGTAAAAGAAAGTAACATTTCAGATCAATCCCACTTCTTAATATGCATGCAAATCTTCTAAATAACAACCCTAAGCAGTGTATTAAAATAAATAATGTGACATAATCAGGTAGAACTTTTGAAAAATGCATCAGGAAGAGTTCAACATTAGAAAATCTAGTAATATAATATTTTATAAAGGAAAAAAATATAATCATCACACAAGATACAGAAAAGACAATACACATTTATTCATTATTTAAAACAAAACAAAAATAAAACTCCTAAGATAATTAGAACTAAAGGGAAACTTCCCTAACCTTGAAAAAAATATCCATTAAGAAAAAAAAAGCCAACTACACAGAGGCAAGACTTTCAAGGAAGGTGGAAGGCAAATTATGTCCCCAAAAAGTAACTATAAAATTGACAAAAACAATCATTTCAATGTTCTAGAAATCAACGGAGGCGGGGAAAGGGAGGATGGGAGAGAGAAGGAGAACACAAACTACCACTATCAGGAATGAAACAGGAAATATCACTAGAGACCCTGTAGACATAGAAAGGATAATAAGGGAACACTGCAAACACATGAAAAGTCGACAACTAAGATGAAATGCACCACTTACTCAAAAAACACAAACTACCACAATGCACCCAATGTGAAATACATAATTTGAATAGTCCTATAGCTCTTCAGGTGATTGAATTTTTAATCTCAAAAAAAAAAAACAACCCAAAAAGAAATCTCCAGGTCCAGATGGCTTTCACTTTTAAAGAAGAATGAACAACAATTATATACAAACTTTCCCAGAAAACAGAGAGGGAACACTTCCCAATTCATTTTGAAGCTAACATTTCCCTGACCAAAACCACAGAGACAATACAAAGAATGAAAACTACAGCCAATTTCCCTCATCAATGCAGATGTAAGATCCTTAATAAAAATCAGCAGTATATAAAAAGAATTATATGGGTTCTAGGATCCAGAATATATATTTGAAAAAATTTCTACAACTCAATAACAAAAAGGCAAATGATCTACTTTAAAAATGAACAAAGGACTTACATAGACCTTTCTCCAAAGAAGATATATGTATGGCCAACAAACACATGAAAAGATGCTCAACATCATTAATCATTAGGGACTTGTAAACCAAAACTACAATGAGATTCCACTTTATACCCACTTGGGTGGCCATAATAACAACAGCAACAAAAGGTAAAATGTAAGTATTGATGAGGATATGAAGAAACTGGACCCCTCATACATTCCTGATGGGAATGTAAAACGGCAGAGCCACTTTGGAAAAGAGTTTGGCAGTTCCTCAAAAAGTTAAAACACTGAATTACCATTTGACCCACCAATTCCACTTCTAGGTATATACCCAAAAGAATTGAAAACAAGTGTTTAAACCAAAACCTGTTTGTTCATAACACCACTATTCACAATAGCCAAAAGATGGAAACAACCCAAATGTCCACCGACAGATGAATGCATAAACAAAATATGGCATATTATTCAGTCACAGAAAGAAGCACTGACAACTGCTATGACATGGATGAACCTTGAAAACATTATTCTAAGTGAAAGAAACCAGACACAAAAGGCCACATATTGTATAATTCCATTTATATGAAATATGCAGAATTGGCAAATCCAAAGAAACAAAAAGCAGATTAGTGGTTGACAGGAGCTGAGGGAAATGGGAATGTGGAATGATTGCTTAATGAGTATGAGGTTTCCTTTTGGGGTGATGAAAATGTTCTGATGATGGTTGCACAACACTGTGAATGCACTTAATGACAATTAATTGTACATTTTCAAAAGGCTAAAATGGTAAATTATATGCTATGTGTGTTTTACCACAATAATTTTTAAAAATTTTTTTTAATATTTATTTAATTTTGAGAGAGACAGAGCAGGAGTTGGGGAGGGGCAGAGAGAGAGAGGGAGACACAGAACCTGAAGTAAGCTCCAGGCTCTGAGATGTCAGCACAGAGTCCGACATGGGGCTTGAACCCATGATGTGCAAGATCATGACCTGAGCCAAAGTAGGACGTTCAACCAACTGAGCCACCCAGGCGCCCCCACAATTTTTTTAAAAAAAGAGAATCATACACCATCACCAAATGAGGTTTATTCTCTGGATACAAACCTAGGTCAACATTCAAAACTCACATCTACAAGCTAAAGAAGAAAAAAAATCACATAATCATATCAATTGATTCAGATAAAGCATTTGACAAAATTCAACACCCATTCCCAATAAAATTTCTCCGAAAAATAGGGGTAAAAGTTTTCTTCAGCTTGATTTTTAGCATCTACCAAAAAAAACCTTACAGCCAACGTTATACTTTTTGATGAAAGACTACTTTCCTCCTAAAAACAGGAATAAGGCAAGGATGCTTGCTCTCACCACCTTACTCAACATAGTGTTGGAAGTCATAGCCAATGAAAAAAGGAAAAAAAGGAAATTAAAGGCCTCTTGATTGGAAAAATAAAATAGAACTGCCTTTATTTGTGAATGAAATAAATGTGTATGTAAAAAATCTATGAAAGAACTCCTAGAACCAATAAGTGAGTTCAGCAAGATTGCAGGATACAAGATAAACATATAAAATCAACTGTATGAACACACGGACACAAAATTTTAAAATACAATACTATTTACAATCAGTCAAAAAAATGAAATATTTAAGTGTAAATCTAATAAAACATGGATAGGACTTGTAGGCTGAAAACCACAAAATAATGATTAAAGAAATACAAGAATTTCTAAATAAATAAAGAGATATTCTGTGTTCATTAACTGGAAGATTCACCATAAAAACATATCAAGCTCCTCCAATTCATACACAGGTTTAATGAAATTTCTATCAAATCATAGCAATACTATTTTACAGATATAGAGAAGCTTATTGTAAAATTTATATGGAAAGAAAAAGGAACTAGATTAGCTAAATGAATTTTGGAAAAAAAAGAATAAGGTGGAAGGAATCACTTTACCTGATTTCATGATTTATTATATAGCTACAGTAATCCAGATTATATGATAGTTGCAGGGAAAATTATTTAGATCAATGAACAGATGAGAGAACCCAGAAGCAGACCCACAATAAATATGCCCAACTGACTTTTGACAAAGGTGCAAAAAGTAATTCAATGGAGGAAGGAAAGCCCTTTTGTCAAATAGTGCTGGATCAATTGAACATTCATAGGCCAAAAAATGGATCCCAACCTAAACCTCACAATTTATACAAAAATCAACTCAAAATCGATTGTGGACTTAAATGTAAAACATAAACTATAAAATTTTTAGAAGGAACACAGGAGAAAATCGTCAGGATAAAGAGCCAGGTGAAGCATTCTTTTTTTTTTTTTTTTTTTTTTCAGGCAAAGTATTTTTAGACTTAACACCAAAAGCACCATTCAGGGAAAAATGGGTAAGTTGGACTTCACCAAAATAAAAACTTCATCTAGGTGAAAAGACCTTATTTGGAAGATGAAAAGTCAAGCTTGAGACTGGGAGAAAATATCTGTAAATCACATTGATCTGACAAAGGATTAGTATCTCTAAACTCAACTGTAAAAAAGCAAATAATCCATTACAACATGAGGAGAAGATATGAACAAACATTTCACCAAAGAGGATATACAGATAGCAAACAAGCCCATGAACAGATGTTTAGGTATCATTAACCATTACAGATACAAATTAAAACCACAATGAGGTATCACTACACATCTATCAGCATGGCTAAAATAAAAAATAGTGACAACATCAAATACTGGTGAGGATATGGAAAAACTGGATACCACTTGCTGGTAAGAATGTAAAATTAGTATAGCCATTCTGGAAAATAGTTTGGCAGCTTCTTGAAAAACTAAACATGTAATGACCACACTACTCAGCATTTGCACTCTTAGGCATTTATTCTGAAAAACTAAAAACTTAAGTTCACACAAAGACCCGTACATGAATGTTTACAGCAACTTTAATTGTAATAAGTGATAACTGGAAACAACCCAAATGTCCTTCAATGGGTAAATGGTTAAACGAACTATAGTACATCCATACCAAGGAATACTATTTAGTAATAAAAAAGAATGAACTATTGAGCTACTCTTACACACGACTTGGATGAATCTCCAGAGAATTACACTGAGTAAAAAACAAAACAAAACAAAACAAAAAAAAAACTAACCCCAAAAAGTATGATTCTGTTTATATAACATTCTTGAAATGACAAAATTATGGAAATGGAGAGCAGGTTAGTCGTTTCCAGGGGTTAAGGACTGAGGGGAAGGTGGGGGTGAGGGGAACAGGAGGAACCAGGTGTAGCCAAATGAGGGCAACACAAGGGGATCCCTGGTGATGGACAAGTCCTGTATCTTGACTGTATCAATGTCAGTATATTGGTTGTGACACGCTACTATAGTTTTTAAGATGTTACCACCAGGGGACACTGTGTAAAGGGTACATGGGATTTCTCTGTGTCATTTCTTAGAATGGCATGTGAATTCACAATGATCTCATAATAAGAAGTGTAATTTTAAAAACAGGATGGGATACAGAGAAAATGGTGCTTAGAGGGAAATTTGTAGCTTTAAATATCTATATAAGAAAAGAAGATATAAAATAAATAACCTACCCTTCTACTTTAAGAAACTAAAAAAGAAGAGCAAACTGTATCCAAGGAAAGTGAAGGAAATAATAAATATTAGAGCTGAAACCAATGGAACAGAAAACAGAAAAACAATGGAGAAAATCAAAGAAACTAAAACCGTTCTTTGAAAAGATCAATAAAACTAACAAGCTTTTAGCTAGATTGACCACACACACAAAAAAGAAGATACAGATAGCCAAAATCAGGAATGAACAAAAAGACATTACTACCCACTCTACAGAAATTAAAAGAATTAAAAGGGATTATGTGAATAATTTTATGCCCATACATTAGACACCTTAGATGAAATGGAAAAATTCCTGAAAAGACACAAATAATAAAAATCAGCCCAATAAGCAACAGAAAATCTGAATATATCTATAACAAGAAATTGAACTAGTAATTTAAAATCTTCCCCAAAAGAACAACCCAGGTACAGGTGGCTTCATTGGTAAACTGGTAAATTCTATCAAATACTTAAATAAATATTACCAAACCTTCACAAACTCTTTCAGAAAATAAAGGAAGATAGAACACTGCCCAATTAATTCTATGAGACTAGTATTACCTCATACCAATACCAGACAAAGCCAACACAAGAAAACTAAAAATCAATATTCTTCATTAACAAAAACACAGGAATCTTTAACAAAGTATAAACCAACTAAATTAAAAAATATATTAAAAAGGATCATACACTATGATTTATCCTGGGAATACAAGGTTGATGTGACATCCAAAAATCAATTAATGTAATATACTGTGTTTACATAGAATAAATAAAAAACCCATGCTCATCTCAATAGATACAGAAAAAAATGTTTCACAAAATTCAACACCCACCCATGATAAAAACTCTCAACAAACAAGGAACCAAAGGGAACTTCCTCAACCTAAAAATCCCAGGGTTAACATACTTCATAGTCGATAGACTGAATAGTTTCTCTCTTAAAATTAAGAACAAAACAAAGATGTCTGCTACTTCCACTTATAATCAACATTGTTTTCGAGGTTTTATTCAGTACAATAAATAATGAAAAAGTTAAAGGCAACCAAATTGGAAAGGAAGGTGTAAAACTGTCTTTATTTGCAGGTGACACGATCTTATATAGAAACAATCTCAAGGAATTCGCACACAAAAAAAAATGACTAGAAGCAATAAACGAGTTTATCAAGGCCACAGGACATAAAAGCAATACATGAAAATCAACTATATTTTTACATGTGAACCAAAAATCCAAAAATGAAATTAAGAAAACAATTCTATTCACAATAGCATCGAAAATAACTAGTTAGGAATAAATTTAACAAAAGAAGTACAAGGCGTGTACACTGAAAACTAACAAAACATTACTGAAAGAAATTAAAGAAAATATAAATAAATGGAGGGACATTACATATTTATGAATTAGAAGAATCAATATTGTCAAGATAGTAATTCCCTCCAAACTAGATCTATAAATTTAATGCAATCCCTATCAAAATTTCAGTAGGCTTTTTTGGAGAAATTGACAAGCTGAACCTAAAACTTCTGTGGAAATTCAAAGGACTTAGAATAGTCAAAAAAATTTGGGGGGAGAAAAACAAAGTTGGGGGATTTGTATTATCCAACTTAAAAACTTACTATAAAGCCACAGTAATCTAAACAGTGTGGCATATAGATTAATAGGAAAGAATTCATGAAATTAACCTTCACACCTATGTCAATTTATTTTTGATAAAAGTGCCAAGACAATCCAGTGGAGAAAGGGTAGTCTTTTCAACAAATGGTTAAGCCTTTACCTACACTATTAAAAAATTAACTCAAAAAATACAACTTAATACCCCCCCAAACAAATAATCCAGTTCAAAACTGGGCAGAAAACATGAAAAGACATTTCTTCAAAGAAGACATACAGATGGTCAACAGACACATGAAAAGATGCTCAACATCATTCATCAGTAGGGAAATGCAAACCCAAACCACAATAAGACATCACCTAACATCTGTCAGAATGGTTAAAATCAAAAACACAAAAAACAACAAGTGTTGATGAAAACATGTGGAGAAAAAGGAGCCCTCTTGCACTGTATGTGGAAATGCAAACTGGTGCAGCCACTGTGGAAAAGAGTATGGAGCTTCCTCAAAAAGTTAAAAATAGAATTACTCCACAATCCAGTAATTGCACTACAGGGTAGTTACCCAATAAATACAAAAACACCAATTTAAAGGGATACATGCACCCTTATGCTTATTGTACCATTATTTACAATAGTCAAATTATGGAAGCAGCACAAGTGTCCATCCATAGATGAATGGATAAAGAAGATGCGGTGGGCTAGGTGGGGCCATGATGGTGGAGAAGCATGGAAATTTTTTGCTTCGCTCATCCCTGAAATGCAGCTAGATCAACACCAAACCATCTTACACACCTAGAAAACTGATCTGAGGATTAGCACAACAATATGCATAACTTGAACCACAGACCTTGGCAGGTACATGGCGTGGAGAGGTGAACTGGGAGCGAGAAGCCATGGAGGGGAGGGAGCTGTTTTTGCTTGTGGAGAGAGGACAGAGACGGGGGAGAGTATAGGAAAAGCACTCCTTCCTGAAAGCAGCTGGAGAGAAAGAGAAAGAGTGGAAACACCTATAAGGGAATTAACAAGAAAGGGAGAGAGAAGAGGGTTTGGATACCATTTAGATGTTATGAACAGAGGAGCACAGAGTCTGAAACTCTGCAGCTCAATACCTGGCAGAGCTCTAGTGGGAAGGGTGAATCCCCAGAAGCAGACACTGAGGTCCAAGGGGTCCTCAGGCCACATGGGGAGAGGTGGTTTCCCTGCTAGGAGGACATTTGGTAGAGGCTGTGCAGCCTCCACACAGGCAAAGGTCCCAGCAGACCCCAGAGAATAGCCACATTTGCTGGTGTTGGAACAAGGACGTTAAGGGGCAGTGAATCCTGGCGCCAGATGTGTGTTGTGATTTACCATAATCCTTGAAACACTGCTGCTACACCATTGTGTGAACTTTTTCTGGAATGGGCTGGCATCCAGCAGCAGTCTCTGGGCATCGGCAGCAGCACGGTCTCCCAAACATTCCTGGGGGCGGGTCGGCACCGGCCATTGCTTGGCAAGACTCTCCCCCAGAGGGTTTGGCCAGGTCAAAGCCATAGGGCCCTCAGAAATGAGGGGTTTGGAAACGCAGCCCCATCTGAGCCTGGCAGGCTGACAGCTTGATCGCAGATGGTGTAAAAGTGGGGAGTGGATGGAAGCTGGAGACAAAGGAGGGGTGCCTGATTGCCAGTCAGCAAGAGCTCAGAGTTCTGATACTAGAGACTGGATAGCTGGGTGAAGCCATTTTCACTTCTTCCACACATGCACATACACGCACGTGCCACAACGATCCACCCCAGTAAGCTAAGCAGTGCCATCTAGTGGAGAACAGAGCTGTTACACCAAGACCAGTACAACTGCACCAACCATGCTCTAGAGTCCCTTCATCTGCTTAGTTTGCGGACTATAAAGTTCTTCATAGTTTGACTTCCAGGAGAAAGTGGATTAATTTCAATCATATTTCATTCAATTTGCTGGCCCATTTATTCAGTTTTTCTTTCTTTTTCTTTTCTTATTCTTGAATACAGAAAGAGAAAAAAATTATTTTCTTTTCCGATTTTATAAAAAAGATTTTTCTTTAATTTTTTCTACCATATTTTTACTTTTTTTGTAAATTTTTAAAATTCTATTTCACTTACATCATTTAATTTTATTCTATTTTATTGTATTAATTTTTTTAATTTTCAAACATTTTCCTTTTTTTCTTTTCTTTCCCTTTTTTCTCTAGTCTATCAAGCTTATTTCAACAACCAGAGCAAAACACGCCTAAGATCTATTATCTTTTATTTTATTTTTTTGTGTTAATTTTTAAATTTTTATTTTATTAATTCTTTTTCTTCCTCCAAAATGATGAAGGAAATCACCCCAAAAGAAAGAACAGGAAGAAATGACAGCCAGGGACTTAATCAACACAGATATAAGCAAGATGTCTGAACCAGAATTTAGAATCGTCTGAACCAGAATTTAGAATCACAATAATAAGAATACTAGCTGGGATTGAAAAAAAGAATCCCTTTTGCAGAGATAAAAGAAGTAAAATCTAGTCAGGACAAAATTAAAAATGTTATAACTGAGATGCAATCTTGAATGAATGCCATGGTGGCAAGGGCGAATGAAGTAGAGCAGTGAATAAGTGATATAGAAGACAAACTTATGGAGAATAATGAAGCAGAAAAAAAGAGGGACACTAAAGCAAAAGACCACGATATAAGAATTAGAGAAGTCAGTGACTCATTAAAAAGGAATAATATCCGAATCACAGGGGTCCCAGAAGATGAAGAGAGAAAGGGGAAGAAGGCTTATGTGAACAAATCATAGCGGAAAACTTTCCTAAGCTGGGAAAAGACACTGACATCAAAATCCAGGAAGCACAGAACTCCCATTAGATTCAACAAAAACTGACCATGAACAAAGCATATCACAGTCAAATTCACAAAATACTCAGGCAAGGAGAGAATCATGAAAGCAGCAAGGGAAAAAAAAGTCCTGAACCAGCAAGGAAAGACAGATCAGGTTCACAGCAGACCTATCCACAGAAACTTGGCAGGCCAGAAAGGAGTGGCAGGATATATTCAATGTGCTGAATTGGAAAAATATGCAGCCAACAATTCTTTATCCAGCAAGAAGGAGAGATCAAAAGTGTCTCAGACAAACCAAAACTAAAGGAGTTTGTGACCACTAAACCAGCCCTGCAAGAAATTTTAAGGGGGACTCTTTGAGGGGAGAAAAGAAGAAACAAAATAAAACAAGACCACCAAAAGCAACAAAGACTAGAAAGGACCAGAGAACACCAGCAGAAACTCCAACTCTACAGGCAACACAATGGCAACAGATTCATACTTTTCAGTACTCACTCTAAATGTCAATGGACTAAATGTTCCAATCAAAAGACACAGAGTAGGGGCGCCTGGGTGGCTCAGTCGGTTGAACATCCAACTTCAGCTTAGGTCATGATCTCACGGTTCGTGAGTTTGAGCCCTGCATCAGGCTCTGTGCTGACAGCCCAGAGCCTGGAGCCTACTTCCAATTCTGTGTCTCCCTCTCTCTCTGTCCCTCTCCCCTTCACGCTCTCTTTCTCTCAAAATAAACATAAAAAAAAAAAAGACACAGGGTAACAGAATGAATAAGAACACAAGATCCATCCATATGCTGTTTACAAAAGAACCATTTTAGACCTAAAGACACCTTCAGATTGAAAGTAAGGGGATGGAGATCCATCTATCATGCTAATGGTCGCCAAAAGAAAGTCGGAGAAGCCATACTTATACCAGACAATCTAGATTTTAAAATAGGGACTGTAGGGGCGCCTGGGTGGCGCAGTCGGTTAAGCGTCCAACTTCAGCCAGGTCACGATCTCACGGTCTGGGAGTTCGAGCCCCGCGTCAGGCTCTGGGCTGATGGCTCAGAGCCTGGAGCCTGTTTCCGATTCTGTGTCTCCCTCTCTCTCTGCCTCTCCCCCGTTCATGCTCTGTCTCTCTCTGTCCCAAAAATAAATAAATGTTGAAAAAAAAAATTAAAAAAAAAAATAAAAAAAATAAAATAAAGTAGGGACTGTAACAAGAGATGAAGAAGGGCATTATATCATAATTAAGGGGTCTCTCCACCGAGAAGATCTAACAATTGTAAATATTTATGCCCCAAACGTGATAACACCCAAATATGTAAATCAACTAATCACAAACATATAGAAACTCATTGATAATAATACCGTAATAGTAAGGGACTTCAACACCCCAATTTTGGCAATGGACAGATCATCTAAACAGAAAATCAACAAGGAAACACTGACTTTGAATGACACACTGAACCAGATGAACTTAACAGATATATTCAGAACATTTCATCCTAAAGCAGAATACACATTCTTCTCGAGTACACACAGAACATTCTCCAGAATAGATCACATACTGGGACACAGATCAGCCCTCAATATGTACAAAAATTGAGACCATACTGTGCATATTTTCGGGTCACAATGCTATGAAACTCGAAGTCAACCACAAGAAAAAATTTGGAAAGACAACAAATACTTGGAGACTAAAGAACATCCTACTAAAGAATGAATGTACTAAGAAGTTAAAGAGGAAATTAAAAAGTACATGGAAGCCAATGAAAATGATAACACCACAGCCCAAAACCTCTGGGATGCAGCAAAGGTGGTCATAAGAGGGAAGTATATAGCAATTCATGCCTTCCTAAAGAAGGAAGACAGGTCTCAGATACACAACCTAACCTTACGCCTTAAACAGCTGGAAAGAGAACAGCAAACAAAACCCAAAAGCAGCAGAAGATGGGAAATAATAAAGACTAGAGCAGAAATCAATTCTATTGAAATAAAAAAAAAAAACTAGAACAGATCAATGAAAGCAGGAGCTGGTTCTTTGAAAGAATTAACAAAACTGATAAACCCCTTAGCCAGTTTGATCAAAAAGAAAAAGGAAAGGACCCAAATAAATAAAATCAAGAATGAAAGAGAAAGGATCACAACCAACACAGCAGAAATAAAAACAATAATAAGAGAATATTATGAGCAAATAGATGCCAATAAATTGGGCAATCTGGAAGAAATGGACAAATTCCTAGAAACATACACACTACCAAAACTGAAACAAGAAGAAATAGAAAATTTGAACAGAGCTATAACCAGTAAAGAAATCAAATTAGTAGTAAAAAATCTCCCAACAAACAAGAGTCCAGGGTCGGATGGCTTTCCAGGGGAATTCTATCAAACATTTAAAGAAGAGTTAACACCTATGCTTTTGAAACTGTTCAAAAAAATAGAAATGGGAGGAAAACTTCCAAACCCTTTCTACGAGGCCAGCATTACTATGACTCCAAAACCAGACAAAGACCCCACTAAAAAGGAGAACTACAGAGCCATTTCCCTGATGAACATGGATGCAAAAATCCTCAACAAACAAGGTACTAGCCAACTGGATCCAACAATACATTAAAAGAATTATTCACCACAACCGAGTGGGATTTTTACCTGGGATGCAGGGCTGGTTCAATATCCACAAAACAATCATTGTGATAATTACATCAATAAAAGAAAGGACAAGAACCACATGATTCTCTCAATAGATGCAGAGAAAGCATTTGACAAAATACAGCATCCTTTCTTGATAAAAACCCTCAAGAAAGTAGGGATAGAAGGATCATACCTCAAGATCATGAAAGCCATATATGAAAGAAAGACTTACCGCTAAGATCAACCTCAATGGGGAAAAACTGAGAGCTTTCCCACTAAGGTCACACACATGACAGGTAGAAACAAGACTACCAAACAAGAAGGAAGTCAAACTTTCACTCTTCGCAGATGACATGATACTTATATGGAAAACCCAAAAGATTACACCAAAAAAACTGCTAGAACTGATCCATGAATTCAGCAAAGTCGCAGGATATAAAATCAATGTACAGAAATCAGTTGCATTTCTATACACCAATAATGAAGTAACAGAAAGAGAAATCAAGAAATCGATCCCATTTACAATTGCATCAAAAACCATAAAATGCCTAGGAATAAATCTAACCAGAGAGGTGAAAAATCTATACACTGAAAACTATAGAAAGCTTACAAAAGCAATTGAAGAAGACACAAGAAAATGGAAAAACATTCCATGCTCATGGATTGGAAGAATATTGTTAAAATGTCGACACTACCCAAAGCAATCTACGTATTCAATGCAATCCCCATCAAAATAACACCAGGATTTTTCACAGAGATAGAAAAAAAAAATCCTAAAATTTGTATAGAACCAGAAAAAACCCTGAATAGCCAAAGCAATCCTGAAAAAGAAAACCAAAGCTGGAGGCATCACAATCCCAGAATTCAAGATGTATTACAAAGCTGTAATCATCAAGACAGTTTGGCACTGGCACAAAAACAGACACTTAAATCAATGGAACAGACTAGAAAACCCAGAAATGGACCCACAAACGTATGGCCAACTAATCTTTTGACAAAGCAGGAAAGAATATCCAATGGAATAAAGACAGTCTCTTCAGCAAGCAGTGCTGAGAAAACTGGACAGCAACATGCAGAAAAGTGAACCCGGACCACTTTCTTACACATTACACAAAAATAAACTCAAAATGGATGAAAGACCTAAACATAAGACAGGAAGCCATCAAAAAATCCTAGGGAAGAAAACAGGCAACAACTTCTTTGACCTTGGCCACAGCAACTTCTTACTCAATAGTCTCTGGAGGCAAGGGAAACAAAAACAAAAATGAACTGTTGGGACCTTATCAAGAAAAAAGCTTTAGCAAAGTGAAGGAAACAATCAGCAAAACTAAAAGGCAACTGATGGAATGGGAGAAGATATTTGAAAATGACATATCAGATAAAGGGTTAGTATCCAAAATCTATAAAGAACTTACCAAACTCCATACCCAAAAAAGAAATAATCCAGTGAAGAAATGGGCAAAAGACATGAATAGACACTTTTCCAAAGAAGACATCCAGATGGCTAACAGACACATGAAAAAATGCTCAACATCAGTCATCATCAGGGAAATACAAATTAAAACCACAATGAGATACCACCTCATACCAGTCAGAATGGCTAACATTAACAACTCAGGTAACAACAGATGTTGGTGATGATGAGGAGAAAGAGGATCTCTTTTGCACTGCTGGTGGGAATACAAAACATAAGGGAAGGGAAACAAAAATAATAGAAAAACATGGAGGGACGAAAAACATAAGAGACTCTTTTTTTTTTTTTAATTTTTTTTTCAACGTTTATTTATTTTTGGGACAGAGAGAGACAGAGCATGAACGGGGGAGGGGCAGAGAGAGAGGGAGACACAGAATCGGAAGCAGGCTCCAGGCTCTGAGCCGTCAGCCCAGAGCCTGACGCGGGGCTCGAACTCACGGACCGCGAGATCGTGACCTGGCTGAAGCCGGACGCTTAACCGACTGCACCACCCAGGCGCCCCAAGAGACTCTTAAATACAGGGAACAAACTGAGGGTTGTTGGAGGGGCTGTGGGTGGGGGATGGGCTAAATGGGTAAGGGGCATTAAGGACGACACTTGGCTGGATGAGCCCTGGGTGTTATACAAAGGGGATGAATCACTGGAATCTACTCCCAAAATCACTTTTGCACTATATGCTTACTTGGATGTAAATTTAAAAATAAAAAAATAAAAATAAATAAAATAAAAAGAAGTTGTGGTACACACACACAGACACACACACACACACAGAGGAATATTATTCAGCTATAAAAAAGAATGCAATTTTGCCATTTGCAACAACATGGATGGAGCTAGAGGTAAAATGTCACACAAAATAACTCAGAGAAAGACAAATACCATATGATTTCACTCATGTGGAATTTACAAATAAATGAGAAAAAGGAAAAGTGAAAGAGAGAGACAAACCAAGAAACAGATTCTTAACTATAGAGAACAAACTGATGGTTACAAGAGGGGAGATGTTGTGGGGGGGGATGCATGAAACAGGTGAAGGGGATTAAAGGAGGGCACTTGGGATGAGCACTGGATGATGTTGTGGAATTGCTGAATCACTATACTGTACACCTGAAACTAATGTTACACTGTATGTTAACTGCACTGGAATTAAAATTTAAAAACTTAAAATTTCTTGGAATAAAAAAGATTAACTCAAAATAGATCATAGATGTAAATGCAGGAGCTAAAACTATAAAACTTCTAGAAGAAAACAAAGGAGAAAATCTTTGTAACCTTGGGGCAGGCAAAGAGTTCTGAGACAGAATATCAAAAGCGTAATCCATAAAAAAAAAAAAATATATATATATATATATATATATATATATATTGGACTTCATCATAATTAAAAACTGCACTTCAAACGATACCATTAAGAAAGTAAAAGACAAGCCACAGAACAGAAGAAAATATTTGAAAATCATATATCTGATAAGAGACTTGTACTGAGGATATATAAAGAATTGCTACAACTCATAACAAAATAACCCAGTTTTCAAATGGGCAAGAAATCTGAATACCATTTCACCAAAGAAATATTAATGTTAATAAATACATGAAAAGATGCTCAACATCATTAGTCATTAGGAAAATGCAAATGAAAACAAGATAGCACGATATATCCACTAAATTGGCTGTAATAAAAACAAAGAGACAATACAAAGTTTTGAGAAGGATGTGGAAAAAGTGGAACCCTCATACATTGCTGATGGGAATATAAAATGGTGCTTTGGGGAAACAGTTTAACAGGTTCTTAAAAACTGGAACATAGGCTTACCATACAACCTAACATTCATCCCACTCCTAGGAATCTACTCAAGAGAATGAAAGAAATGAAATGAAGAGAAAGAAATGAAAACATGTGTCCTTGAATGCTAATGTTTACTGCAGCATTATTCTTAATAGCCAAAAAGAGGAAACAATCCAAATGTCCATCAACTGGTGAATGGATAAACAAAATGTACTGTCTTTACAGTGGAATGTTATTCAGCAATAAAAAGAAACAAACTACTGACACATGCTACAAAATAGATGAATCTCAAAAACACCCTATATGGAAGAATTCAGATGCCAAAAGACTACATATTGTAGGCATGAGGGAATTTTCTGGAGTGACGGAAATGTTCTAGATCTTATCTGGACTATAGATACATTGGTGTATAAAATAACCAAAACTCATCAAACTGAATACTCAAGATTTGGGCAATTTATTGAATATAGATTATGTCTAAATAAATTAATAAAACCTTGTTTGATTCTGCTATAAAAGTCCCAAGTGGGAAATGTCTGGTCTTCAATATTTTAGAAATGAGAAAAGCTGAAAGAAAATTAATGAAGTACTTAGTAAAAAATAGGACAATTAATCCAAAGAAAGTAAAAGAAAGAAAGTAACAAAGGTAAGAAATCAATGAAATAAAAACAAGAGACTAAAAAAGCCAAAAAATGGTCCTTGGCAAAAAGAAAAACAGGCCATGAATCATGATAGTAATTGACCAGAAAGTTAAAGACAAAAGATTCTTGAATTAGTGCAAGAGATTGTTGAATGAGGTTGAGAATGCAAACCACTGGACTGATGGGTTTTGATGTATTTTTACAATCCTTTAGGGAAGGTTGAAGATGATTCTCAAGGGATGAAGGTCTCGTTTAAGTTTGAGCTACACATTTTCAGTACCTTGCCATCACTAAAATGTGTTCCTGTTTGGTGAAACTCCTGCTGTGACATTCTTGAGATACATATTATCTATGAAAGATTTATTGTTAACTCTTTTGGAATGTGATACTGAAAAGTTATGAATCCTGCTACATTTTTATGCTTGTTGAGAGAATTACCCACTCTATGCTTGTAGCAGAAAATCATATTTATTAGGAAGTATTTATTGTAGGAATATAGATTGTAATAAATATACCAGTCCGACAGTGATACACTTTGATGTATAATTTCACTACTGTGTGAGTGGCATGAATCCAGAGACTGGCCCTGGCTTTCTCCCTATCAACTTGTCAGAGAAAACAAACGTGTGATTCTAACAGAGTCAAAGCTAACACTGACATAGAGCTTGTTCTTTTGACACTGTTCTTTTTGCTAAGATGAACACCCAGTAATGCATTTTGAATTCTCAAAGCACTATAAGTTAAAGACATGATTTCCTCTCAGGGTTTTCATAAAACACTTTTGGGACCAATATTTTCACCTTTAATTTTAAACAGGGCTGAATCAAAAGGTGGATTATGGTTTTATTTCATAATAGAACAAATGTACCACAAAATGTACTTAATCATTCCCTTCTAACATTTAGGTGTCTTACAATTGTTGCTATAACAAACAATGCTGGAATAAACATCCTATGTAGATCTTTGTGAACATGAGAAAATATTTGTTTATGAGGCTTTCCCAGATAAAGAATTCTGGGTCAAAGGGTGAGATATTTTAAATCTTGACAGATATGTTCAAACTGGGGACACCAGGACAGCTCAGTTGGTGAAGCATCCAACTTTGGCTCAGGTCATGATCTCACGGTTTGTGAGTTCAAGCCCCGCAGCGGGGTCTGTGCTGACAGCTCAGAGCCTGCAGCCTGCTTCAGATTTTGTCTCCCTCTCTCGCTGCCCCTCCCCCGCTCATGCTCTGTCTCTCTCTCCTTCAAAAATAAACATTAAAAAAATAAAAATATAATTAAACTGCCCTCTTCAAAGAACATTCCAGCTTCTACTTTTCACCAACAATATATCCTCACCAACACTGACTGGTATAAATCTTTTCGATTTTTGCCAATTTTTTTTTTTTTTAGTATAGTTGACACAATTTTTGCCAATTTTAATGAGTGAAAAAGAATCACGTTGTCTGCACATTTCTTTTTACTAGATAGACTCAGCACTTTACAAATCTGTGTTGGGTATATGTATTTCTTGTATAAATAGCCCAGACATATTTGCAACATGGATTTTCCCTGTTGCCAGAAACTGAAGTCAGACATGTTGTTCAATAGTGGTGTTCTATCCCCCAGAATGCAGTGTTATTTCCCTAATGCCCGATATTTGTAAACATTCCATTACATTTTTTAAAGTTTATTTATTTATTTTGAGAGAGAGAGAGCGTGGGCAAGGGAGAGGCAGAGAGAGAGAGAGAATCCCAAGCAGGCTCTGCACTGTCAGTGCAGAACCTGACGTGGAGCCTGAACCCACAACCTGTGAGATCACGACCTGAGCCAAAAACAAGAGTTGGACACCAAACTAACTGAGCTACCCAGGCGCCCCTGTGAACATTCCCTTAAATGAAAGCGTTCAGTATTTGTATAAGTGCTTCCTGAACAGTGATACAATCCCTAAGTATAAAAGCACAATCGCCCAGGACAAAACTCATTATTCTCTGATCCAGCAAGACCTGGCCTTTAAGAAAGTCACTGGCAGAGGAGCACCTGGGTGGCTCAGTAGGTTGATCGTCCAGCTTCAGCTCAGAGCATGATCTCATGGCTCGTGAGTTCAAGCCCTGCGTATGGCTCTGTGCTGACATCTCAGAGCCTGGAGCCTCCTTCAGATTCTGTATCTCCCTCTCTCTGCCCTTCCCCTGCTTGCACTCTGTCTCTGTCTCTGTCTCTCTCTCAAAAATAATAAATGAGCATTAAAAAAAATTTTAAAGAGAAAGTCACTGGCAGCAGTACAGCCCCTTCCTGTTAAGTCTGAGGCACAGAGAAAATTCCATGGAGTAGATGCCACATTGGCTCCTACCTGTGGGACTTGACTGCCACTAACTTCAGTCTTCACCCAAGTAAAATCAGTGTGCTCATGAATCAACATGACCTCTCTTCCTGCCAGTCTTTAGCTCAACCAAAGGGACACAATAAATATTTTGTCCCATTTCTATTTTTGTATCTTACCAATTTGTTCTAGATATATATTAATCTTTCACAGGTCATTTAAGTTTTAAATATTTTCTCTCAATCTATCAGCTTTTACATCTTATCTTTGGCCCTGCGCTGAATTTTTAGACGTCAGATCTGCCAAATTCTCCTTCATGGTTTTTGGGTTTGTTTTGCATTCCTCATACAAATTATTAAAATAAATTTTTTTCTTTATTCCTAATTTTGTCTCATTAAAATGAAACCTTAAGGGGCGCCTGGGTGGCTCAGTCGGTTGAGTGTCCGACTTCGGCTCAAGTCACAATCTCACGGTTCGTGAGTTTGAGCCCCGCGTCAGGCTCTGGGCTGATGGCTCAGAGCCTGGAGCCTGCTTCCAATTCTGTGTCTCCCTCTCTCTCTGCCCCTCCCCCATTCATGCTCTGTCTCTCTCTGTCTCAAAAATAAATAAACATTAAAAAAAAATAAAAAAAAAATGAAACCTTAGGTAAGATTTTAAATAAAAGACCTTTTATCTCCAAATGCCTAGCCATTTGGACTAAAAATATCTTTCCTTTTCCTGACATAAAACGTGACCTATAGCATGTATTACTAAAATTTTATGTGGCTGTAAAGTTTATTCCAATGGTATATTTCTGCATCACTACCACTTATTTTATTTTATTTTATTTTTTGGAGAGAGCTCAAGTGGGGGAGTGGGACAGAGGGAGAGAGAGAATCCTAATCCTGACGCAGGGCTCAATCTGATGACCGCGAGATCATAACCTGAGTCAAAATCCAGAGTTGGGGGGCGCCTGGGTGGCGCAGTCGGTTAAGCGTCCGACTTCAGCCAGGTCACGATCTCGCGGTCCATGAGTTTGAGCCCCACGTCGGGCTCTGGGCTGATGGCTCAGAGCCTGGAGCCTGTTTCCAATTCTGTGTCTCCCTCTCTCTCTGCCCCTCCCCCGTTCATGCTTTATCTCTCTCTGTCCCAAAAAAATAAATAAACGTTGAAAAAAAAATTAAAAAAAAATCCAGAGTTGGATGCTCAACCGACTGAGCCACCAGGTGCCCCAGTATCACATTTCTGATATTGTGGCTTTATAAAGTTCTAAAACATGGTAAGTCAATTCTCCTATAATAATTCTTTTCCTAAAGTTTATTTACCATTCTTGCGAATTTACTTTTCCAAATCTTTATCAGCTGGACAAGTTCTTTAAAGTCTCACTGAAATTTTTATTCAGATTGCCCTGAATTTACAACAAAAAATGGCAGCCATCTATACAATATTGAGTATTTGCGTACAAGAATATTGCCTATTTTCTCATTATTCCTATCTCCTTTTTTGTCCTTCAGCAAATGTTTCACTCATATAGATCTTGCAGTCTTGTTAAATTTACACCTGGATAGTTTATACCCATTGCATTTTCTGATTTGTCTGTATGTATGTGGGGTGGAGGGCTTTAAGCTAATTAGTAAACTATTTAATAAACTAGTAATTTTTGCATGCTTATCTTTAACTCTCTCACCTCACTGAACTCTCTGCGCAGTTCCTGTTTTTCAATTTCTGGGTTGTATTTCTAAACAATCTTATACCTTGTAAGTAATGTTCTGTTGCTCCCATTCCCAATATCTGTATCTCATTTGCTAAGCCTCAGAAAACACTGTCGTAGAACTGAAGTGTTAGCTGGCATTCTTGACTTGTTCCAGACCTTAATGAGAAGAATATACAGAAAAAATAATGTGAATTCCAGTGTCATGCCACTGTTAACTGCTTCCCACCCTGAACTTCATCCTAGTTATTTCATTAACCTTACAACTCCGTGTTTTTACCCAACCAAAACTTTTTACCCCACTTATGGCATTATGGAGGATGTTACTGTACTCCAATATTTCATCATTCAAAACCATGATTCTGATAGTTCTCTACTAAAAAGTACACTGTAATCAAGTTAATAGTTTCCTTCTCTACCTTACCTACATTTAAAAAGTTATTGTGGATTGTATTAAATACATCTTCAAGGTATGCTTTTCTCTTTCAATCTCTTTAACATCCAAGTGTACCCAAGAATGCATTATTCTTTTAATATATTGCTGGACTTAACTTACTAATATTTTAGTATGGATTTTATAACTTGGGTGAGAATAAACTCTAGTGGTTTTTATTTTTGGTAGTATTCTCTCCAGATTTGGACAGCAGGGACATTACTTTGAATTATGAGGTCTCCTTTCTTGTCTTTTCATTTCCCATCTTCTTAAACAAAAATTACCTATTCTGTGAAATTTGACAAAACATATATTGAGTGTGTGGAAACTTTTGCAGAGGTAATTTTTTAACAATTCAAGTTAATTGATTATAAGTATTTTAAGGGTATCTGCTTCATTTTCAATAACTTATAAAAATTTTGTTAATTCTAGAAAAGCATCTATTTCACTGAAAGCTTCAGAATATTAAATTTTTCTAGAAATGAGATTTCAGATGTTTTAGGAGTACAGTTATATGCACTCTTGTTAGAAGAAAATTCTTTTTCCTCTGCAAAGCCCAAACACACACATCATCATCTTTGGAGGTTACAAAGAGTGAAATCATGAGAACCTTCTAGGTCAGTCTGGAAATCACGTGATGTCACAGCGAGATTGCCCTCAAATCCCCCATTTCTGTGAGACTAGCTTTACAACTTACCATACATCATTCTCTTACAAAAAGGTTAATAGGGTTGTGCTGAGAACAGACTGCAATGGGGCAAGTGTGGAAGTAGGAAGGAGTTACAGGGCTATTGTAGGTGAAAGCTAAGGGTGGCTTCAACTAAGTTGTTAACAGTGGAGTGGATGAGAACTAGTCAGACTCTGAAAACTGCTTGACAGGTGAGCCAACAGGATTTACACACACAATGTGCTTTCATCTGCAACACTGCGTTACAAGCAGATTCTCAACCAGGTATAGCTTTTGGTAAGAATCTATGCACTGACTTCAAGTTTTAAGAAAATCAGGTCAGGCCCACTGTTTTTTATTTGTCTATCTTTGTACACTAAGCACAGTGCTTTGCACATTTGTTGAAAATTCATGCGGATGACCAATTGTGCTTTCAATTGTGACACAATATTAAGATAAATTTAGTCAACTATTGAAGCTTTGGGTCTTATGCTATTTCAGAATTTCTGGTGAAAGGGGCTTATAAAACACATAGGGACATTCTAAATATAAAACATACATCTGGATTAGAACCTTGCTTTATTTAAGTGTCCTTCATGCTACAACACAACCCTTCCAAGTCAATCAAGTATGTAACATTATATCCTTCTTCAAAACCTGTAATTCATAGTCATAGCTTCTCAATTTCTACAAGGCAATTTCAATGCCTAAAAAGGCCTAATATTATGACTGTGGCATCAAGTCCCGTGTTAAGTACAAATTTAAGAAAAGCAAACTAGAGACTATTATCGGCAAAACTCAGTCAATTCTGTTATTTGATATACCAACTTCTCAACTCTAAACTTGGGGTGGGGGGAGGAGTTAAAAATATCAGTGCCAGGGCTCTACCCCTAGTGAATTAAATCAGAATCTCTGCAGGTCAACTTTTTTTTTTTAAAGGTTCTCCAGCAAATCTAATGTCAGCCAGAGTTGGGAGCTACTGCTCTAGGAGAATCTTAGAGACAAAAAAATTAAAAATAAAAATAAAAATAAAAATAAAAATAAAAATAAAAAAGCACAGCACAGGGAAAGTGCCAGAACATGGAGAATGACATCTTGAAAGGTCCAATGGTTACTAATACTAGACTCTACATTACAGCCTGATTGATCAGTTAAGAAAAAACAAAAGAAGGCCTAGAAAGATCTCTGTTACTCATCTAGAATCATCCAGTGTAACAGCATTTTGCAATGGGGGAAAGCTAGAGGGTTTCAGGTAATAAGCAATGCAGAAACAACTGCAGGGCATCAGGGAGAGGATGAGGAGAAGCGGTTCTAGTTTCCTGTGTTCCAGTTAAGGAAACGAGGAAGGGGATGGAAAGGTGCGTCCAGGAGAATGGGCTCCTATGATCTAAAGGGTAATATTTTATTAATTTCCTTTTCACTCACAGTTTCAAACATAAAGCAACATTAAATATGGGGCAAAGGAAAGCTGGTTTCCAAGAATTTGTGCCTTCAAGTTTTTACTTGGTATAGCAGTTCTTCAAGCCTGGAACTATTCAAAGATGAATCATGCAAAATAAGAAGAAAACCTTTATTTCAAACAGGTTTCTTGGTATGTGTGCTACAGCAAAGGCTGGTTGTAGCAATTTCATTTCAAACCTGCGATCACGTATAAATTAGACATTATTTGGGAATGATTAATTTCTGCTAAAATGTAGATTCAATTCAACATTATGCCAATTTTTACATTTATTGTAGATCCTAATTTAGCAGTAGAGGTTAAATTTTCATGACCAAAAAATGAGAACCTTAGAGCTGCCACTAAGGTAATGAGCTGTGAAATTAATTTCCCAGTACTGCTATGAAAATATACCCCTAGGTTGTAAAGACATATTCTGATTCCATCCAAATGTATTATTTAACCGGAATTCTTCAGTCATCATCTACTGTTGGCTTGATCGTCACTCCTCTTCTTATTTGGCCCCAGCCAATTAAACTGCAAAAAACAAAATTTTTAAATCATGAATTTTACACCTCTTTCATTATCATTACCACACAATCATATGACGTAAGTGGTTTTACTTGCCTATCTGCTCTGAATGTTTCCAAAACCTGCGCTCCATTAAAAAAGCTCACACTATCTTCGTAGATTCTCAGGCTCACAAAGATGGGCTCCAGCGATAATAAATGACCAAAAAAAGCAAACAAAAAGTTGCTACTACAAATATGCTTGTCTTTATTCTATCCCTAGAATAAAGGGATACACTAATCCCTCCAGAACCACCAGTCTAGTCCACCAAAGTATTCATGCTGATACACAATCTACCACAGCCTGATTTTCTAAAATATCTCATTCTCTATCCTTTCCTCATTGAAAAAATGCTTTTTTACTATTCACAGCACTCGACAGATCACAAAGGATTTAGCATGACCTTGGCTGGTAAAGAAAACTTAGAGAGGAAGCAGAATATATAGTCTGTAGCAGATTACTCTCAGTAGCAGAGGAACCTCTGCTCCCTTTTGGTGTTTTCTCTAATCAATGAGTAGGCTGGATTGTTACCTCAGCAATAGCTTCTAGAACAAAACCCATCTCATGGGGTAAAACCACAATTCTAAAGAATGTAAATCATTCAGATGTTCTCATTTAAAAATATTAACACACTTGCTAAATTAAATTTGATTTTTAAATACTTTTATTATTGAAGTATAGTTGGTATACAATATTGTATCGGTTTCAGGTATACAATATAGCGATTGGACAATTCTCTGTATTACTCAATGCTTACCATTAAGTGTACTCCCCATCTGGTGCCACACAACATTCTATTATTGACCATGCTCCTTCAATTGTTACTTTTCATCTCCAGAACTTACTTATTTTATAACTGGAAGCCTTAATCCCCTTTACCTATTGCACCCATCCCCCTACCCACCTCACTCCACCACCAGAAATCAATCTGTCCCTGTATTCATGAGCCTGCTTGTTTTGTTTTTTTAGATTCCACATACAAGTGAAAGCATATAGTATTTGTCTTTCTCAGGGCACCGGGGTGGCTCAGTCGGTCAAGCGTCTGACTGAGGCTCAGGTCATGATCTCGCGGTTCGTGGGTTTGAGCCCCACATCAGGCTCTGTGCTGGAGCCTGCTTTGGATTCTGTGTCTCCCTCTCTGCCCTTTCCCAACTTTGCCTCTCAAAAAATGAGTAACATTTAAAAGTAATAATATTTGTCTTTCTCTTATTTAACTTAGTGTAATAGCCTCTAGCTCCATCCATTTTGCCACAAATGACAAGATTTAAATATTTTTTGGGCTGAGTAATATTCTGTTGTGTACATATACCACATCTACTTTATCCAATCATCTATGGATGGACACTTGGCTACTGTAAATAACACTGCAATGAACATAGGGGTGTACCTTTTCAAATTAGTGTTTTCATTTTTGGGGGGGTAAATACCCAGTAGTGGAACTACTGGTATTTTTAAATTTTTGATGAACTTCCATAATGTTTTCCACGGTATCTGCCACCAACTTACATTCCCACAAACAT
This sequence comes from Prionailurus bengalensis, assembly GCF_016509475.1. NCBI lineage: Eukaryota > Metazoa > Chordata > Mammalia > Carnivora > Felidae > Prionailurus > Prionailurus bengalensis. The sequence goes on along the minus strand of NC_057361.1, from coordinate 20,359,445 downwards.
GCATGAAGGTTCCCTTTCCTCCACATCCTTGCCAAACACTTGTCTTTTTCATACTAGCCATTCTGAGTAATGTAAGGTGATATCTCATTGTGGTTTTGATTTGCATCTCCTTGATGATGAGTGATATTGAACATTCTTCAGGTGTTTGTTGATAATCGGTATGCCTTTGGAAAAATGTCTATTCAGATGCCCATTTTTTACTTGAATTGTTTGGGGTTTTTCAGTGTTGAGTTGTACAAGTTCTTCATATATTTTGAATATTAACCCTTCAATGGAGCTATCATTTGCAAATACCTTCTCCCAATCAGTAGGTTGTCTTTTCATTTTGTTGATTTCTTTTATTGTGCAAAAGCTTTCTATTTTGGTATAGTCCCAATAGTTTATTTTTGCTTCTGCTTCCCTTGCCTGAGGAGACATACCATAAATATGTTGCTAAGGCTAATATCAAAGGTTAGTATGTTTTAAGTTTTGTGGTTTTGGGTCTTTAATCCGTTTTGAATTTATCTTTGTATTATTTAAACCATAAAAAAGTGGTCCAGTTTCATTCTTTTGTGTGTAGTTCAGTTATCCCACCACAATTTATTGAAGAGACCCTTTTTTCCGCACTGTGTATTCCTGCCTTCTCTGTCATAGATTAATTTACCACTTAAGTGAGGGTTTACTTCTTGGCTATCTTGTTCCATTCGTCTATGTGTCTATTTTTGTGCCAGTACCATACTGTTTTGATTACGACAGCTTTGCAGTATAGCTTGAAATCTGGAATTGTGATATCTCCAGCTTTATACTTCTTTCTCAAGACTACTCTGGCTATTCGGAATTTTTTGTGGGTCCATACAAATCTTCGGATTGTGTGTTCTAGTTCTATGAAAAATGATAAGGTATTTTTTAAATTTATTTTGAGAAAGCGAGAGCGAGCATACAAGCAAGGGGAGGGAGGAAGAGAGAGAGAATCCAAAGGAGGCTCTGTGCTAACAGCCCTACACAGATGGAGCTTGATCCCATGAACTGTGAGATTATGACCTGAGTCAAAATCAAGAGTCAGACGCTTAACCGACTGAGCCACCCAGGCAACCCAATGCTATGGTATTTTGATAGAAATTGCACTGAATCTGTAGATTGCTTTGGACAGTATCGACATTTTAATAGTAATTCTTCCAATCCAAGGAAGGGAAGCCTGGGTTGCTCAGTCGGTTAAGTGGCCGACTGGGGCTCAGGTCATGATCTCAAGGTTCCTGGGTTTGAGCCCCGTGTCGGGCTCTGTGCTGACAGCTCAGAGCCTAGAGCCTGCTTCAGATTCTTTGTCTCCCTCTCTCTCTGCCCCTCCCACAGTCACACATGGTCTCTCTCTCCTTCAAAAATAAGCACAGGGGCACACGGTTAGCTCAGTTGATTAAGTGCCCGACTTGGGCTCAGGTCATGATCTCAGTTTGTGAGTTCAAGTCACGTATAGGGTTCTGTGCTGACAGCTCAGAGCCTGGAGCCTGCTTCAGATTCTGTGTCTCCCTCTCTCTCTGCCCCTCCCCTGCTGTCTCTCTCTCTCAAAAATAAACATTAAAAAATAAATAAACGTTAAATTTTTTTCTGTAAATAGTAATTTTTCCAATTCATAAGCATGGTATATCTTTCCATTTATTTGTGTTGTCTTCACTTTCTCTCACCAAAGTCTTACAGTTTTCAGAGTATAGGTCTTCCTTGGTTAAATTTATTCCCAGGTATTTTATTCTTTTTGGGGCAATGTAAATAGGATTTTAATGTTTATTTATTTTTGAGAGACAGAGACACAGAGTGAACAGGGGAGGGCAGAGAGATGGGGACAGAGAATGTGAAGCAAGCTCCAAGTTCTGAGCTGTGAGCACAGAGCCCGATGTGGGGCTCGAACATATGAGATGTGAGATCATGACCTGAGCAGAAGTCGGATGCTTAACCAACTGACACACCCAGGTGCCCCTAAATTTTTTTTCAACGTTTATTTATTTTTGAGAGAGAGAGACAGAGGGCAAGCAGGGGAGGGGCAGAGAGAGAGGGAGACACAGAATCTGAAGCAGGCTCCAGGCTCTGAGCCATCAGCACAGAGCCTGAGGTGGGGTTCGAACCCACAAACCATGAAATCATGACTGAGCCGAAGTCAGACATTTAACTGACTGAGCCACCTAGGCGCCCCCATTTGTTACTAGTTGTAACAGTTTTCTGGTGGAGTCTTGCTAATTTTTAAGCAAAATCTAAAGTTTCATTTGGACAGAAATCTGTTAAAGGATTAGTGGGCAGACACAAAAAAATCCTTTTATTTTAAATCTATTCTGATCTAGGAACTGTACCATTCTGAGACTAATACACTCCATGCTGTGAGTTTTTCAAAGTTTACTATTTAAGCCTATTTTAAAATACCCTGGAAATCAGTATGTCTATAATAGCAAATAGTATAATCATACCAAAGAATAAAATCAAATGACATAAATCACCACAAAGCAGGATTATTTACTTAAAATTCAACCAAAAGTTAAACTCTGTCTCAATTAGAGAATAATGATTCAGATCGATTTTCTGAACAATAAGTGATGAGAAACCTTCATGGGGCACGGTATCAGGAAAGCCTTAATAAGGGAAGTAAGCACTGAGGAAAAAACAGGCAGCCAAAGATATGAATAATTATGACAACAATGAGGACACAGAACAATGTAATTTAGAGGGTTTATATGAGACAAAGAAGGAAGAAACATAAAATGCATTGAAGTAGGCTTCCAGAAAGGTCCTGAATATCATAAAGTAATGAGAAGCTACTGAAAATTATTGAACATGTCATAATAAAGATGTTTTAGGAAGATTAATTTTGACCGAATTCTTAACTAACAAAGGAAGAGGTAAATTAGGAATCTTTGGCAGTAACTTTTAGGTGTGAAAGAATGGCTATAGGGATATAATGAGGTCACAAAGAATAGGAAGGGTAGTTGCAGTAACTAACCAGGTAACTAAAAGCAAAGAGAAGTCTAAGATGTGTTGTGTTTCCTAGCTCTATCCACTCAAAAGACCTAGAAGGAATAGCACCCTAGGAACAATGAACACACCTGGCACCTACATCTTCATTTCTAAATACCATTTCCCACTAAAAGAAACCAGGCTTGGAAAAACGGCCAATTCTAAAACTGGAGCATGGGAGGTATGAGAGGAGTTTGGAACATTTTGTGCCAGAAAGTAAGGAACTATTAAAAAAAAAAAAAAAGGTGGGGACGTATCAAAAGGACACAGGAGCCAGCCTCAAGAGTCTCTACTGGATGAATCCTGAACAATTTGGGTATCAAAATAAATAAGGACAGTAATGAATCATAACCTACTGAATAAAATAGGACTCCACGAATCTAAATTATAACTACTTAAGTAAATAATAGGGAAGAATAATAAATGAGAAGTGGCAGGTTTGGAGGAGGGATGTCATCATTTTAATAACATAATCAAGTTCAATTCAGACAAGAATCATCAGTGGATGAAGAGAAGACTAATCACATAGTCTCAACTAGTCTTCCCACAAAATGAGGTGCATAGGTAAAAAGAGTAACTATAGGGGGCGCCTAGGTAGCTAGGTTGGATGAATGTCTGACTTTGGCTCAGGTCATGATCTCACGGTTCGTGGGTTCGAGCCCCATGTTGGGCTCTGTGCTAACAGCTTGGAACCTGGAGCCTGCTTCAGATTCTGTGTCTTCCTCTCTCTCTCTCTGCCCCTCCCCCACACGCACTCTGTCAAAAATAAAAAAATTATTTTTTAAAAAGTTAAAAAAAAAAAGAGTAACTATATAGAAAATTGGAACAAAACCTTACTTGCATAATCAAAATTAACCTTAACAAGGAGGAGCAATCAGATCTCATGTGCCTCTGGCTATGATTCCCTGAGGAGGCATCACCAACTATATAAAGTATTCCAGCCAAGAGTACATAACCTGAATCTCATCTTAAGAAGTTTCAGATAAAGTGAGGAAGAGTTTAAAAAACCAGCTTATATTCTTCAAAATAGTCTATGTCAAGTAAGACAAAGAAAAGCTGAGAAAGTTTCCGATTAGAGATCAAAGAGACATGATAACTAATACAATGCATGAGCCTAGAATGAAGGGACTAGAAGACATTATTGGGAAAAGCCGTATAACTGGATTAGTGACTGTAGATTTCAGTAATTTATCAATGCTAACTTCTTGAAGCAATTATATAAGAGAATGTCCATGTTTTTAGGAAATATACACCAACTGTTAAGAGATCAAGAGGTATGATACATACAACCTGCTCGTCAAACAGTTGAGCAAAAAGTATATACATATAGAAGAGTACTTACACGCATATGTAAAAATAAACGGTGTGTCTGGGAAAAGGGAATACAGGAGGTTATGTGCAATTCTTGCAATTTTCTTGTTAAGTTTGAAATTATCTCCAAATAAAATGTTTTAAAAAGCCAAAGATAAGAGAAACACTGAATCTAAATTCACCGGTTTCTTTCATAGGTCGTGTGTATCACAGATCAGGGCTAGAGATAAAGATTTCAAAGCCATCCAAAAGAAGAGCTGAGCTACGGCCTCAATAACTGTTATGTTCAAGGTAAAGTGTGCACATACACCACCAAGAACTTAAGGGAACTGACTTTTTTATTAGTGACAGAGGCTAATAAACTTACCGCCAGTGTTTCTCAACTCTTCGGCTAAGAGCAATTTTTTCTCCTACTTCTGTGCACACAGGATTAGTCAGAACGATTTTGCCCAAATCGGCCTTAACTGCACTAACTCTTCCTCCTGTCGACAGGGATCCTATGTTCACCATGAGCACTTCATTCTTAGACAGCTTTTGCACCTAGGGAAGTAAATCGGGGAAAAATAAACCCTAAAATCAAGAAAATGCTTTCCAAAAAGGAATGCTTATTCTCCTACATCCTTGCCAACAAGAGATGTCAGCAACTGTCCATCTCTGCTGACTTAACCTAAGACTTTAAAAATCAAAATCATACGGATAGTAACAGTTTCATGTCATTGACATATGGGACATACATTTTTGCTTGGGTTTTTTTTGGCTTTTTTACTTTAAACTGATGACCATATCTAAGTTCTCAATAAATGACTTTCTGAAAGTAGAAAATCAAATTTACTCACATTTTCTTTTTCTTAATCCCATGTTAACTGTCAAAGAGTGAACCTCAAAACTGGTCTTAACATCACTGCCACTTTTCTGAAACAGGAATTACAGAGAGCACTTACCTTTGCTGCTTTCTTGTCTCCTTCAGTGCGTACACCTAGAAGCCGTCTAAGTAGGAAATAGGAGATTTCCAATTCTGTGAAGATCTCTGGTAAAGCTCCAACTGCACCAAGTACCTGTCCCACCATTCTGTCAGCTCGGCACAAAGTGGGGTCAATTTTTGTTCCTACTCCTGATATAAAACAAGATACATAAAGTCCAACTTTTTATTTCCCATTAAGCTGTCTACCCAAAACTTAGTCAAACAAGTAAAGCAAACACCTGTACGTTTTAACACACATTTACACTTCCACACTCATGTAATAGCTACATAGGTATGACAAAATATGTCTTATCTGAAGAAAGAATCATAAACCTACGGATTCGTTGGGCCTTTGGGAAGTCATTTGATTTAAATTCTAAACAAAGGATAGAGATGATAGCCTAACTCAAAAGTGAGTGTGGCTACACTTAATAAAGAGTAAGAAGATACAAAATTCATAATGAGTAATTTATAGAATATTTGCCTGCCAATTCTCCCCTGGAAGGCTAATCAAAAGAAAAAAAAAAAAAACAAAAAACTTCATGACTTCATTATCTGATTCCTAGGATCCACTTCAAAATACTTTAGCTGTGTATGAGGAGAAGGAAGAAGATATAAAGATGAATCAAGATAAAGTATTGACAACTGTTCAAGCTGGGTGGTGGCTACATGAGCATTATCATTAAATTATATACAATAAACTCTTAATTACAAGATAGAATAAAAAAATGAACTATATACCTAAAAACCAGAGAACCAAAAGACAAACTCCTTCTTTATCCAACAATTTCTTCTTTAATCCAAAGGTATAATAAGTCTAATTCTTACTAAATCTTATCTTTTTCTGGGTATCTGGTAATAACAATAAGTTGTAAGGGACCAGGAAATCCATAAATCATCTCGGTAATTCCTATATAATCAGAGTTATTTTTTTAGTCTCACCTCATAGTAAATATGATCTGACATGATTCAAGTGACATTTGTGGGTAACTTTCCATTTGCAAACACACACAAAAACAACTACTCTCTACCGCCATAACTGCGTAGACAAAAAAATATACTTAGGTATTTTAACACTGGGTCATAAAATTTACTTTATTGCTAAAAGGCATTCCTTTATATACTAAACCAAAATGTATTCTTCTTTATGCTTAAAATAATTTTTATCAACACATGAAACCATCTTATGAACTAAAATCAACAGCTTAACCACACAAACATTCCCCCAACCCAATCATTTAAAATACCCAATTAAAAATCTACAATACACCTTTTTGGGTACTCCTTTTCCCACGAAAAATACCACAAATTAAAAATGTAAGGTTAAGAAAAGAAATCCTTACCAATAAGACCTCCTGGAGCAGCATACTGAAGATCATTATGCTCCGCAAAAAGTGACACGATTTTCGAAAAGATTGGTTTACACATGAGTTTTCCTTCGCTATCTTTGGAAACAATACCAGGTCTGACTTCTATCTCTTGGCCCACCTGTAAACATGTAAGTTTGTAATTAGAATCACTCTGGGATGACACAATTACCACTTACATATCAAAAGTCCTAACAGGAAGACCCCGTAACTGAAAAGGCAATTCTTTTTCTATGTCAAAGACTGCTATTAAAAAACAAAACAAAACAAAACAAAAAACAGACATAGAGTTTCAAAACCAGAACCATTCATCCAACTGTTGCTAACTACATACCACCCACACCTCTCTCCATACTCAGAAAATAGTACTTTCTGTTTGGAGTATCCATACTATCCACCTTATGATTAAAACAAGAGAAAAACAGGGGCTCCCAGACAGCTCAATCAGTTAAGCATCTGACTCTGGACTTTGGCTCAAGTCATGATCTATTGATTCATGAGACTGAGCTCACATCAGGCTCTGCGATGACAGCATGGAGCCTGCTTGGGATTCTCTCTCCCTCTCTCTCTGCCCTTCCCCTACTCGAGATCTCAGTATCTCTCTCTCAAAATAAATAAACATTAAAAAAAAAGACAAGGGAAAAACAAACAAAACAAAGACAATAAAAATCCAGTTCACCTTTAATACTCCTTTTAGAATACTACCACCAGCTACACCACCCTTAAGGTCATCAACTTCACAGCCAGGTTTGTTGACATCAAAGGACCTAATAACTAAAAGAAAAAACAAATTAAAGCCAATTCTGCTCGTTTTAACTTTAAAGGAAATGTTCTTTCCTAAGTTAACTTCTAAAATAGCAGCCACAGGGATGCCTGGGTGGCTCAGTCAGTTAAGCCACCGACTTTAGCTTAGGTCAGGATCTCACCATATGTGTGTTCAAGCCCCGCCTCAGGCTCTGTGCTGACAGCTCAGAGCCTGGAGCCTGCTTTGGATTCTGTCTCCCTTTCTCTGCCCCTCCCCCATTCGCACTCTGTCTCTCTTTCTCAAAAATAAATAAATCTTAAAGAAAAAAAATTTAAAAATAAAACAGCAGCCACATAATTCTTATACACACAGAGGTGACTTTATGCAAAATTTATTATTATTACTCCTACATTTATTGCAGCCTTACTTATGATGAAAAAAGGGGAAATAAGTTAAAAGTTAATTGATAGGGGGCATATTATGGTACATCCATACTATGGAATATCACGCAGTTATTAAAAAAAACAATATTTGAGGAGCTCCTGGGCAGCTCCGTCAGTTAAGCGTCCAACTCTTGATTCTGGCTCAGGTTCTGGGATCCCACGGCTCATGGAATCTAGTTCCATGTTGGGCTCTGTGCTGACAACGCAGAGCCTGCTTGGGATTCTCTCTCCCCCTCTCTGCTCCTCCCCACTCACGCTCATACTCTCTCTCAAAATAAACTTAAAAAAATTTTTTTATAAGGATGGTAATTTATTATCTGTAGAAAGAGAAAGTATTAATAAACACCCTTAGAGGAAAATCACTAATGTGAAAAAGATCAAATTAAGAGTTAAAGACAGGGGTGCCTGGGTGGCTGAGTCAGTTAAAGTGTCCGACTTCGGCTCAGTTCATGATCTCACGGTTCATGGGTTCGAGCTTCATGTGGGGATCTGTGCTGACAGCTCAGAGCCTGGAGCCTGCTTCCGATTCTGTGTCTCCCTCTCTGCCTCGCCCTCTTCCGCTGCTCATGCTCTGTCTCTCTAAAATGAATATAAAGACAAATACTGTCACTTACCAATGAGTCGGGGTTCTGAAGTAAAGTCTCTTGGGGGTACTGGAATTTTCTTCACTATGTACTCACAGACAACTTCAATATTGTATTTCAGCTGAGCGGAAATTGGAATAATAGGAGCTCCTTCTGCTACTGTACCTATAGGAAATTCAGATTAAGATTCTTTAGTTTAACAGAACTTCATCTATGTTACATGAAACACTTAAGATGGCTCAAACAAATGCCTAAACATCCCCCCACAAATGCCAGCAATAGGATAAAAGTGATAATTCTGTTTAGAAAGGTGGCAGTATTGTTTGTTCTATTCCTGAAAATGAACACTAGTTCCTTTACAGAAAAAAACTGCTAAAATATGTTAACATATATATTTAATATACTAAAAGTGATAACACTGTCTAAAGGAATAAAATACTAACACTCCTGGGAAAGAGCACTTTACTAGTTGAAAGATTTCTAATAATATGTAATTAACCTCCCAATAAATGTCAAAGTAAAATTACAGACTCGGTGCTAATCAAAGACTACTGGCTCATAAAATATTTCCTCCTTATTAATTATATGTCAAACAGGCTGGGCAAAGAAATGGACCAAACATAATTAGATTTTAATCAAAAGGACTTATTCTTTTTCATAACAACAGAACTGAGTTCACAGGAACTCAACCTTTCCACCAACAAGGCTAAGAGAGAATTGTCAACAACATGCATCATGTCTGCTGTGAAATGAAAAACACCATGCTGTTAGAGAAATAGACACTGTAAAGACTAAATAAATCATTGTCAGTTCCAATGATCAAAGTAACTACCTGGTAAGAATAAATAGTATAAGACCTAAGTATAAAAAAAAATGCTTTTGTTCTTTAAAGTGAGTTATTATTTTTTTTAAATCTGATAGTTTCCAGGATACAAACTTCAGCTCTAACTTTCAGTCAGCAGAAATATACTTTGGTTTATCCTTCCAATTGTAAAATAAAAAATCACTGGGATGAAATGTACAGCATGGGGAATATAGTCAGTAATAATGTAAGAACTGTGCGCGATGACAGTTGGTGACTCCACTTACTACGTGGAGCATTGCATATGTATAAAATTGTAGAAACTGTTGAATCACTATGTTGTACACTTGAAACTAATGTAGTAGGAGGTCAACTATACTTCAATAAAAAAAATTTTCAGGGGCGCCTGGGTGACGCAGTCAGCTAAGCATCCAACTTCGGCTCAGGTCATGATCTCATGGTTCATAAGTTCGAGCCCCACATGAGGCTCTCTACTGTCAGCACAGAGTCTGCTTCAGATCCTCTCCTTTTCTCTCTGCCCCTCTCCCGTGCTCACTCGCTTGCTCTCTCTCAAAAATAAACATTAAAACCAAGTTTCTTAAATTCAGAAACAAAGATTTCACTAGTTGTGTTAGGTGGCTAACAAATACTAGGGAGAGAAAGAAGGCTTAAAATCCATAAATGTATTCTATTTCAGATAGTCTATTATAGTAAAAGGTAATTTAACATCTGTATCTGGACTATATACGTGTCTAAACAATTCACAGATTTATTAAGTATCACGGCTTCTTACCTTGTACAAATGCAAGGATCTGTTCATACTGCTCTTTAGCCTGACTTTCTTTTACCAAATCAATTTTATTTTGTAGAATCAAAATATGCTTCAGTTTCATGATTTCTATGGCAGCCAGGTGTTCAGATGTCTGAGGTTGAGGACAAGACTCATTACCAGCTAGATGACAAAGAATCAGAAAGATGCCATGAGAATCATCTGGAAATATTAAGACCAGGCAAATCCACAGGAACAGAAAGCAGATAAATGGTTGCCAGGAGGGCAACCCCTAGAGGGAGGGATACGGTACACAGTGACTGCTTAACGGGCATGTGGTTTTCCTTTTGGGGCAATGAAAATATTCTGGAACTAGAAGATGGTGATGCTCGTCTAACACTGTGAATGTACTTAATGTCACTGAGTTGTACAGTTTAAACAGCTAAAATGGTAAATTTTATTTTATGTCTATTTTACTACCAAAACAATTTTTGCCTGGCATCTAATAAAGAAAATTTGTCCAGGTCTTATCCTTACTCAAGGCAAAAGTCCTGACTATTATTGCCAGGCGTCCACCTTTTGCCCTTGCTTCACTCTCTGTGCTTGCATTCATTACAGCCTCCAAATCATTTGGCTCTCATCCCTGATCCTAAGCAAGAAGCTTGGAATCAACAAGTTTGGCATTTAGGGTCTGCCCTTAGCTTTTGTTCAAGGGTAAGTCATAGCCCTCTGGCTCTATTCAGTCTTAGAGATGTTTTGGCCCAGTCCAGCTCCTGAGGGGCAGAGAGTAATTCAGAAGGGAAGACGCTTATTACATTCTGTGAATTTCAACTACCATCAAAGGGTACTCTCTAACAAAGGGAGGGAAGAACACTAAACATGAAGATAACCAACAGTGTATCACATAGAAATGAGCACGTTTTGTTGTGCACTCCACTGATCATTTTCCCTAAGCAGTGATGTTCAGGTGTCCTGTACTGTATATACATGGCATGCTTTTAAAAATTATGTTCCATATCAATGAAATCTCTTAAGAGCTCACATAAGAAACCCTAGCTTTGAAAACCCCAATGAGGTCTACACTTTAGCACTTATTAGGAGATCTGCATCTAAATAAAACCACTATGTGTCAATATTGCAGTGGACGACACACAGACCAAAAAAAAAAAAAAAAAAAAAGCACATTTATAACTAAATTTAAAACTAAAATAAGAAATCATTTCATGTGATCTAGACAGGAAAAATGCACTATCGACTTTTTCAAAATATATACTACTGTAAGGATTCACCTGTCAGCCCCAGATCTTGTTTACTATCGTGTGACAGCTGGTAGGCAGGGATGGCATCCTAGCTGACATGTTACCTCCTGTCAGGTGTCACCCTTAGGTAATGGAAATGGCCCTTAATGGCCTTGGTTCTCATTTCAATATCCCACCCTGGATTCGTTCCACACTGATCTGTCCAAGGCAGCTTTGATGTATTTACCTATCAGCAGAAGGGCTGCATCCATCACTGCTGCACCGTTCAGCATAGTCGCCATCAAAATATCATGGCCGGGGCAATCAACAAAGGACACGTGTCTAATAATTAAGAAGTAACAATAAGTCCTAAGATCAATCCGTATTTCCGCAGACAGAAATTCCCAAATCCAATCAAAAGGAATAGGGTATAGAGTATGGCACAGAGTATATGCTGGAAATGTCATTGATTTGAAAGCTAAAACAGTGTTAACAGAACAGGCACTGCCATCTGAAAGAATAACTTGCCAAAAATTCCTCTAGCACCTTGAAAAGCTGGAACTGCCAATGTGAAGTAGAGACAGCAGTACTATTTTAATAAAACTATACTACTCATTCAGAATCACTATTTCCAAAAAGTGTATGCTCACGATGACATGATCTCAGAGGTTAGCCGACTAAGGCCCTTAGGCCAAACCTGCCCCATACCCACTCAAGCACATATTATTTGTATTTGCTTTCATAACACAAGAGCAGAGATGAGCAGCCTCTTCACAGAGAACCTATGGTCTGCAAAGCTGTAAATATTTACAATTTGGCCATTTATAAAAAAACGTGATCTCTGATCAAGGACCAGAACTAGGGTTAGGCCAAGGGAGGAATCTGCCTCAGGTGCAAAGTTTAAGACGGTGCCAAAAAAACTCACTAATCAAAATAAATAATATTTAAATTTAAGATTGTTAAAACAAAATTAATGCAAAAAAATCCATGATGAGCAAAGTATCAAAATTAACTAATAATGCCACAATGAGCCAAAAACAGTGATAATGAAGAGAAAAAAATCTGTAATTGTCTAATTTAAACAAACAACATTCTATTAAGATTTCTTTGCATTCATTTCAAAAAGCACTGTCCCAAAATACTATTTACCCTGATTACTGAGGTGTTTGGGGGGATATTCCCCTTATATTTGGGGCCCAAAGCAAGAGCCTCACTCTCATCTCTCCTTAGTTCCAGCTTTGCCCCAATCTAAAATTTCCTTGTGGGCCATTCCCAATCCCACATTAACACCACTAGGCAAAAGTCTGTATCCTCTGATAAAAAACTAGGATATGAATCATATTCAGAAAACAGATGGGTAACAAGACCATGTATTTAAGAGAGGTAATTAAATATTGCTTTGTTCATCCACTATCTAAAAAACAGAAACAACATTGTTTAAAAGAAATTTAGGAAGCCTGGCAAAAAGCATCCCCTAAATCCAAACAGCTGTGTTTCCACCTGCTTGCGTGATACCTTTCCTTTGAAGAATTTGCACTCAAGTATCTAAATGGAGGTTGAAATACTTGACTTTTCAAATTACTGTCATTATAGACAACAGAAACAATAAAAAATATAAAAACAAAAACATTCAGCAGTTTCATTATTTAATATCTCAGTTAAATACTTCAAAAAGGATAATCAGAAGACAACAGAATATGACATATAAAGTGTTTTTAGCATGAAAGAGCTCACCTGACTAATTTGAAGTTCCCTTTGGTCCCTGGAATGTCTGTAGGAAACTCATCGGGCGTACTACTGCCACAGGATCTATAACATTCTGGCCGAGGACAACTTGGGTCATCAAGTTTATAAATCTAAAAGTTCCAACAAAAAAAAGATTCAAATTTGTTGCGTACACATTCAACAAAGTTATTTCTAGTTCCACAGTATACATAGCTCACCTTAGCATTAGCATATCCAAGCTTGATCGTAATATTTCTTTCTAGTTCATTTTTGAACCTGACAGTGTGAACTCCAGAAATAGCTTTTACAACTGTGGATTTCCCATGAGCTACATGACCAATTGTACCTACAGACAAAGTACAAGAAATTAATTCATATGCATTCAATTATACCAAATACTTTTTCAAAATAGCATCAGAGGAGAAAACCCAAAGCTGTAACTCCCTATAAATATCAATGTAAAACCAACTGTGACTTCAGTTTTTCCTCCTTCATATTCTTTTCTACCCAAACCTTATGCTGATACAGGTCTGAAATGAACCTTCCATGTAAAGACAATCTTGTTCAAAAACTACAGTCAGTATAGTAAAAGCTATTCATCTTATGTTTCTAATCACATGAAAGACTGCCTTCATCTGAAATAAACACTCTGGGAATGCAAGCTGGTGCAGCCACTGTGGAAAACAGTATGAAAGTTCCTCAAAAAACTAAAAATAGCACTACCCTATGACCCAGCAATTGCACTACTAGGCATTTATCCACGGGATACAGGTGTGCTGTTTCAAAGGGACACTTGCACCCCCGTGTTTATAGCAGCACTATCAATAATAGCCAAAGTACGGAAAGAGCTTTGAGCAAATGTCCATCTATGGATGAATGGATAAAGATGTGCTATATATACACAATGGAGTATTAGTTGGCAATCAAAAAGAATGAAATTTTGCCATTTGCAACTACGTGGATAGAACTGGAGGGTATTACGCTAAGTGAAATTAGTCAGAGAAAGACAAAAATCATATGACTTCACTCATATGAGGACTTTAAGAGACAAAACAGATGAACATAAGGGAAGGGAAACAAAAATAATATAAAAACAGGGAGGGGGACAAAAGAGAAGAGACTCATAAATATGGAGAACAAACTGAGGGTTATGGGAGGGATTGTGGGAGGGGGGATAGGATATGGGTAAGGGGCACTAAGGAATCTACTCCTGAAATCATTGTTTCACTACATGCTAACTAATTTGGATATAAATTTTAAAAATAAATAAATAAAATTAACACTTAAAAAAAATTAGGTTAAATACAAAAATAAACACTCAACAAGAACATAAAATTCTATATACTAAGAAACTTTCCAGTATATCCAGAGTGAAGTAAACAGGTATGAAACAACCTGAAACAACCAAAAAGAATCCATGAAAACAAGCAAACCACCCAGGTTTAATTATGGTAATGCTAGTAAGGGTAACATATATCTTATAACTTTTTAATAACCTGATGGTAGAGCTTTACTTTCAACTAGATTTAATTGTGCTGTTTGTACAGGCTGTCAGATACTCTAACTTGACAGTCAACATACCTTCTCCTCTAAAGTTCTAGATGGCAATGGGCAGGGAGAGAAACTACTTAATAACAGCTTATATACCAAATAAAATTTTTAAAAATTCTGCCCTTGCAATAACCCTGTGTGGCAAATACCACCACATTTTCAATTCCTCTGATACATACGACTACATATTGCCTTATGCTACTAAACTTTTTATATGTATCTTCTCACCTAGTCTGTAAACTAGGCAGGAACAATATGTGCTTCCCACAAAATCTGACAGGTGCTTTGCTCATAAGGGCTCAAAGTCTATTTCTTGAAAGTCTGTATCCTCATATAATTCAGGTAATCACACAAAGGAAGAGGTTAAAAAATTACTTGTCGAGATCAAACAAGTCAGGTCAGAAGAGACTAAGGCTTTGTTTATTTATTCTGAGAAAGAGAGCACGTGCGAGTGGGGGAGGGGCAGAGAGAGCTAGAGCGAGAGAGAATAAGAAGGAGAAGGAGGAGGAGGAGGAGGAGGGGGAGGAGGGGAGAGAATCCCAGGCAGGCTCTGCACTGTCAGCACAGAGCCTGATGCGGGGCTGGAACCCACAAACTGCTAGATCATGACCTGAGCCAAAGTCAAGAGTCGGATGCTTAACCACAGAGCCACCCAAGCACCCCACCAAGTTACTCTTATCTTACCTATATTAATCGTGGCTTGTCTGCTGATAACTTCGTGTGAAAGTGGCGTCAACTTGCTAACATCCTACAACCAAACATTTTTATTTTAAGTCGCTGTACATAAGACCAATCACAACTTTCCTTTGATTTTACATTTGCTCCACAGAGCTTCCAAAGCGCTTTTCCTGAAAAAGCAATCTTCTGTCCTGATGGCTGGGATGCCCTAAGAGTCCTTCATCGTTAGAGAAGACAACTCAACTCTGGGAGATGTGAAGGCCCGAGGCCCCCCCAACTTGACAGTATTAGGGCTAAGGACTATGTAGATACTCCCTCCCCAGACCTTCAGAAACAAAAGCCTTAGTGACATTTAACACCATCACTTTCCAGCCGAATCCTTCGGGGGGCTCGAAATCCCACAATCTTACACCCCCATGCACAGCTCGCAGACTTGCCGGGGTACAGCCGGCGGCGCGAGCTCAGCTCAGGGCGCCGGACTCCAAGGCTCCCTCCTAATGCATGCTCCCGACATCCCGGCACTGCCTGATCTCAACGCCTCCCGGGAGGCTCTGTCACTCACTTCTGAGCTCCCTCCGTATCCCTGCAGCACGAAACCTTACCAAAGTGGCGAGATCCTGGCGAGAAAGATGCGGCTGCCCCAGAGTCACGCCAGCCTCGCCCCCCGCCATCTTGCTCCGAGAGGAAGGAAGTCGCACCAGTGGCTGCCTGACCAAGCGCAGGTCCCCTTGTAAGGGGCGGGGAAGCGGAGGCGGGAAGGCCGACTAGAGCCCACGCCTGGGAAAGGAGGCTGGCCAGTGCCGCCGGGGCCTCGCTGCTTGGACTTCTCTCCGCTTGGGTTTACACAGTGCCTGCCGGCCGACTGACTATAAACCAGGAGGCAAAGTTTCGGAATCTATTCGTCGCAGACCTGATACATATTTGTGCAGGCAACGCTGAGGGCAGCCCCATAATAAGACACCCCCCGCCTCCCTTGCTAGGCGGGTGATGTAACCGCCGCGCGCGCTGGCGAGGGAGAAGCCATTTCCGGTTCCAGGGGGGGAGGGCCGGAAGAGTTTCCCGGAGCCTGGGAATGTTCTTTGGGGTGTGGGGACAGACAGTGGGGCTGTCCTTCTTTACCGATTTCCATAATTTAATAAGGCGAGATCGGCTGGGGGTGCGGCTCTCCTGTGACGGCCACGCTGGCCACATTTACGGCCCCACGCGTCACCTGGTGGGTGGGGGGGAGGGCGCCCTCGCGCGGAGGTTTGGTGAAATGGTCATGGCACAGGGATGGCAAGAGCAAAGTCCCTAACTTGTTCTCACAGGTTTCTAGGGCCTGGGAGGCGGTCCGTGGTGGCTGTAAACTGCACAGCATTGTAAGGGCGCCCAAAGAGGTTATTTTTTTAAGCTCATACAGGAAAACCCACTTGCTTAATGGAAAGATTACCACTAAATCGGTGTTTTGAAATTTAAAGACTTTTGGGAGTTTCCTTTTTTTTTTTATGGTGTATCAAAAAGTCGAGTAATTGTTTACCTCCATTCATGTCTACACTTTACAAGTTTTCCGTCATGAACAGGTGTTCATGTTTAGCCAGCAAAAAATTTAAGGAGAGGTGAATAAGAATCTAGATTACCTGTGTTCATTGAATACTTACGATGAAAAGGAATATATGCATTCTATCACATACGTTTTAGGTACAACAGTTTACCTAAAATGGGAAGTTCTATTTCAATAAATGTATTGATTGGTTAAGTGATGGTAGAGACTACAATGTATTATGTTTGAATGGAGGAATTTGGTTCCTACATTTAGGAACTCACACATTTGTAAGTTTATAAATTTAGAATTTCTCTTACATTCTGAATAGTTACATCAGCCAATTAAGAAAACCCATTGAGGTGATAAAAATGTAGAAATATTGAATCACTATGTTGTACACCTAAACTCATTATTATATGCCAACTATACTTCAATAAAAAACGTTGAACTAGGGGTGATGGTTGCACAATTTTGTGAATATACTAAAAACCAGTGAATTGTATGGCTTAAAAGGGGTGAATCTTATGGTATGTGAATGAAAAATAAAATTCATTGATAATAAATATAATATGCTTCATTGTCAGAAACTTGCACTGGAAGTAGAAATGTCACAAAAAATAATCATAAAAAATTACAGTACAGTTAAATATTGGCAATGACTCAACAAGTATTAACTTTATTTAACCTTCACAACAATCTGACGACGTAGATGGTATTATTCCCACTTTACAAGTGAGCAAACTGAGTCCACAAAAGATTAGATAACGGGCCCACAATCCCACAGTTTATAACTAACAGAGCTGGAATTCATAGGCAATTACGAGTATACTCTTTTTAAAAAATCACCTTTGAGGGGTGCCTGGGTGGCTTAGTCCGTTGAGCATCCAACTTCAGCTCATGTCGTGATCTCATGGTTCGTGGGTTCGAGCCCCACGTTGGACTCTATGCTGACAGCTCGGAGCATGGAGTCTCCTTCAGATTCTGTGTCTCCCGCCCTCTGCCCCACCCCCGTTCGACTCTCTCTGTCTCTTTCTCTCTCTCTCTCAAAAATAAAAGAATCAGCTTTGAGATAAAATTTGCATACTATGAAATTCACTCATCTGAAGTATACAATTCAATGGTTTTTAGTAAATTTACAGAGCTGTGCAACCACAACCCAGATTTTTGAATTTTCCGCCACCCCAAAGAAATCCCTTGTATCTATTTACAGTCAATCCCCATTTCCATCTCTGGCTGCCGGCAGCCACTAATGGGCTTTGTCTCTACAGACAACTTCTGGACATTTCATATAAATGAAATCATACAATATGCAGTCTTTCGCATCTGGCTTGTTCGCTGAGCATAGTGGTTTTGAGGTTCTTCCACGTTGTTCATTCCTTTTTATTCCTGAGTAAATGCCATGGTATGGACATAGCACATTTTGTCAATCCCTTCACCAGGTGATGGATATTTGGGTTGTTTGCATTTGGGGCTATTTTGAATAATACCATGAACATATGTGTACAAGTTTTTGTTGGGAATAATGCTCATATGAACGTTTCTGTACACGTTTTTATGAAAACATGTTTTCATTTCTCTTGGCAAAGATCTAGTTGTGCAATTGCTGAGTCCTACGGTAAATCTATGTTCAACATTTTGTGGAGCAGCCAAACTTTCTTCTAAGATAGCTGCACCATTTTATGTTCTTATCAGCAGTGTGTGAGGGCTCCAGTTTCTCCACATCCTCAACAATACTTGATACTGTCTCTTGTTTTTAGACATTCTAGTAGATGCGGTTTTCATTTGTATTTCTCTAATAACTAATGAGGCTGAGCATCTTTTCATGTACTTATTAGCCATTCATATTTCTTCTTTGGTAAAATAGCTATTCCCGTCCATTCTTAAGTTGGGTTGCTTATTTTATTATTGAATTGCGAGAGTTCTTTATATATTCTGGATACAAGTGTGTCTCAGATACATGATTTGCAAACGTTTTCTTCCAGTCTGTTGCTTGTCTTTTCATTTTCTTAATGGTAACTCTGCAGAGCAAAAGTTTTTAACTTTAAGTCCAATTTGTTTCTTCTTCCATGAATCATTCAGTGGGTATCATTATTTAAGAACACTTTACCTAACTCAAGTTCACAAAGATTTACTCCTAGGTTTTCTTCTTGAAGGTTAACAGTTTTAGCTCTTATATTTAGCTTATGATATATTTTTAATTAACTTTTGTGTATAGTGTGAGGGAAGGCTTTAACTCCATCTTTTTACACGTGGATATGCAATTGTCCCAGCACTATTTCCCTTCCCTATTGAATTGCCTTAGCATCTTTGTAGAAAATCAATTGGCCACCAATTGACCATATTTTTGGACTCTCAACACCTTTCCATTGATCTACATGTCCAAACTTAAGCCAGTACCACACTGTCTTGATTTCTGTAGTTTCATAGTACATTTTGAAATTGGAAAGTATTAAGACTTCGAACTATGTTATTTTTCAAAACTGTTTTGGCCCTTCTAGAGCTTTTGCACTTCCATATAAATTTCAGAAACAGCCTGTCAATTTCTGCCAAGAAGAAGAAGAAGAAGAGAAAAAGAAAAAAGAAAAACAAAGAGCCTGCTGGGTTTTCGATATGGATTGCTTTGAATATGTAGACCAATTTAGGGAGACTCACCATCTTGACGATATTGAGACTTCAATATCACAGGGCTATCCTGCCTCACCTATACTTAGCATTAAATTAATGCCCCTCACCCAAACAGTGCTGCTCTCTTCTCAAGTCCCTGGGAAGCATGAAGCTCAGCCGTGCTTCGGCCTGAGCCCTGTTGCTCACGTAATGCTTTCCCAGCTTCTCCTTCAGCTCCCACCGCCCTGCACTGTGGCGGCCCGAACTGACTTACCTAAAGTCCCTCTCTGCCCTGTATCGACAAAGACAGTTTGTCCGGAGAGAGCTGTGCGATTACTGGTTTTTTTTTTTTCTTTTTTTAAGAACTTCGTTTTAGAACCAATAAATAACCTCAGAGCCTGGCTTCAATCCCGTCTCTATCCTTAACCACACTCAAACCCTAAAGCTGTGCTTCTGGCAACAGTAATTACTGAAGGCGGGTTTTTTTCACTTCTTTCATTGCGCAAACACCATGTAGCAGCTCTTCATGGCTCCCGCTCACCTCAACTCTGGCGCTCACACTTAGGATGTGTGTGTGTGTATGTGTGTGTGCGCACATCTACTGAAATGCTGTGCTTATGAATATGTGGCTTGTACCTTGAGGCTTCTATAGTATTGCTTTTCATTGGCTCATAAAGAACATAAAAATGATTAACTTTGAAGGGAATTTGTTCTTTCTAGCATTTTCATTTACAAGGAGGCATTGTCTACATTGTGTTCCCAAGTAGATAAATTTCATTAAAATGATGACATTCATTTAATCTTTTATAGATAGTGGAATTAAAACAACTTACAATAAATACTTTTCTATCTGGCTTGCCATACCACACTCTTTTACCCTTATCTCGCTCGCTACTCCTCAGGCTCCTTGACAGTTCTCCATCTTTTCCTGGATGACTCCCTACTATTGGTATGCCCCAGGGCCCAGTCCTAGTTCTACTTCTTTCAGCCCCTTGGTAATCCCATAAACACTTCATGAAAATGTGGCTTGCAATGTTGAGGCTTCCGAAGCATAGGGTTATTTTTCATTATTTCAGAAGGAGCACAAAAATGATGAACTTTTTAAACACTTGTTCTTTTTGACATTTTCATTTAAAAATTTTTTAAAGTTTATTTAGAGAGAGAGAGCGAACGAGCAGGGGAGGGGCAGAGAGAGAGAGGGAGAGAGCATCCCAAGCTGGCTCCGCGCTGTCAGTGCAGAACCCGACTCTGGGCTTGACCTCTTGAACCCTGAGGTCCTGACCTGAGCCAAAACCAAGAGTCGGAAGCTTAACGGACTGAACCATCCAGGCACCCCTGACATTTTCATTTTCAAGGGGACATTGTCTACACTGTATTTCAAGGTAAATGTATTCAGTTAAAACAGCAACATTCGGGCCACCTGCGTGGTTCAGTTGGTTAGGCGTCTGACTTCAGCTCAGGTCATGATATCACAGGTCATGAGTTCGAGTCCCACATCACATGGGACTCTCTGCTGTCAGCACAGAGCCCGCTTCAGATCCTCTCTCTCTCTCTCTCTCTCTCTCTCTCTCTCTCTCTGCCCCTCCCACACTCACGGTCTCTCTCAAAAATAAACATTAAAAAAATTAAAAAGAAAACAAAATGGCAATGTTCACTGCACCTTTTATTGATGGTGAACATTGAGCAACTTCTACTAGTCTCTCCAGCTTGTAGCATACCATACTCCGGTCTCCTACACCTGCTCCCTGTTCTCTGGACGGCTCCCAGCCCTTGGTGTGCCCCCTTCTCTTTTCACGCCCACTCATTTCAAACCTGCTCCTCTTGAGGTCTTCCCCATGTCAGGAAATGCCAATTCCATCCTTCCAGTCACTCGGGATGGAAACCTAGGCGACTTCCTCATCTCCTCTCTTTCCTTTATCGCTACATCCAGGAAATCCAGTTGGCTCTACCTTCAGAATATTTGCTGAGTCTTGCCACTTCCCACAGTGTCTCCTTTAGCTTCTATTTCATTGTTAGATGAGTCTCCTTACCCCAGGTCCCTGCTTACATGTTCATCCACTTTAATTGTTTAATAGCCTAACTTTTTATTTATTTGTGCGTGCATATTATATTTCCAGTGGTTTTCTTTTCTTCCAATGTTACTGACACAGCACTGTAGAAGTTTCAGGCATACAGCGTAATGACTTGACTTAAATATATTGTGAAACGATTACAATAAGTTAACATCCATCATCTCATACAGATAGAAGAGGAAAAAAACGTTTTTCCTTGTGATGAGAACTTTTAGGATTTTAATCTCTTAGCAACTTTCAAATATCCCATACAGTAGTGTTAACTATAGTTACCATGTTGTCCGTTACATTTAGGCCTGAATTCTATCATTTACACGAGCAGCCTTAGTGTTAGTGGTAGTGCTCCTCTTCTCAAGAGCTGCCAATGGTTCCCAATTTCTCAAAGGCCAAGGCCTTACAATGGTCTAAAAAGCTTTACACAGTCTGGTCCTTCACCTCCTTCAAGTCAAAGCTCAAAAGCAACCTCCTGCGTTGATTATCCCAGTTAAAACTGGAACACTCTTACTAATCTTTTACCCTGCTCTGTTATTTCCCATAGCGCTCATCACATTCTAATAGGCCACAAAATTTGCTTATTTATTTTGTTTACTATCTGATTTATGTAATCTTTGAGATGGCAAGGCTTTTTATATGTTTTGGTCTCTGACAGATTCCCCAATGCTTAGAACAGAACGTGACACACAGTAGGTGTTCATACATACCGACGGCATGAATAAGTAAATTAGCATAGTAGATTAGGATAAATTAGATTACTATTAGATTACTATAGCAAATAATTTACGGAATTAAGTAGGAGTAAAAATGCAAGATCATTTAATATGTTCATCAGTATGACAGCATGGTACAGTGGAAAAAGCATGGCGTGAGAGGCCACACAGGAGGGGAGAAGCCTTTACTGCCTCGGTCTATACGCAGCAGCCTTGGTGGTTCTTCTTTTCCCTCTCCCCTTCTTGTGTACTATGCTGTCATCCTACAGAATTATCAGCGGTTCTCTAAATAAAGCTGCCTTGCTGTCTCTTCTAGGCCTGGAACGCCCTGCACTGTGGGGGATCCTTTACTCTCTTCCCTTTCCCCTCTATTCTTCCCTTTGCCCTGAATTTAGAAATTACTGCCTCGGGGCACCTGGGTGGCTCAGTCGGTTAAGCGTCTGACTTCAGTTCAGGTCATGATCTCATGGTTCGTGGGTTCGAGCCTCATGTCAGGTTCTGTGCTGACAGCTCGGAGCCTGGAGCCTGCTTCTGATTCTGTGTCTCCCTCTCTCTCTGCCCCTCCCCCAGTCACACTCTGTCTGTCTCTCTCTCTCTAAAAAATAAACATTTAAAAAATTTTTTTAAAGAAAGAAATTACTGCCTCTGAGACTTGTTAGACTTTCTCAAGCCCGAATTACACCCCCCTACCTTTGTGCTGACTCACATAGCACCCCATGTTGTCTAAACCTGTCACCATGTACTGGGGACTCTGAGACCAAACCTGAATGTTTTTAAACACTTGTTAGCTGGCCACAAGCACAAAACAGTTATTCTCACAACTGCCAGCAGAGAATTGCTTGCTAGGGCTTTAAGGATGGAAGTGAAATATGAAGAAGCATTTGGTTCCAGAATCACATTGTTGAGTCCTCTTGGCCATACAGAGATAAGCCAGGTTATCAATTCATTTTCATTGAGGTAACTCCCCCACATTGGTGAAATAACAAAACATAAATACAGTAAAACCTTAGTTTGCAACCATAACCCGTTCCGGAAACATGCTTATAATCCAAAGCACTTGTATATCAAAGCAAATTTCCTCCTAACAAATAATGGAAATTCAGATGATTCATTCCACAACCCAAAAATATTCATTTAAAATGATTACAATCCTGTAATACAATACAAAATAATAAAGAAAATGCAAAATAAAGAATTTTTTAATGTTTACTTATTTTTTAGAGAGAGACACACAGACTGCGAGCAGGGGAGGGGCAGAGAGCAAGGGAGACACAGAATCTGAAGCAGGCTCCAGGCTCTGAGCTATCAGAGCCTGACGCAGGGGTTGAACTCACAAACCGTGAGATCATGACCTGAGTCGAAGTCAGATGCTTAACCAACTGAGTCACCCAGGCGCCCCAAGAAAACACAAAATATAAAGAAAAACAAATTAACCTGCACTTATCTTTGAAAACTTTCGTGGCTGGTGTGAGGGCAACAAGAGAGAGGAGGGTTATTGTGTAGGATGACTTTCACTGTCACTAACAGATGTTGAGTACAGTACAATGTGAATTAACTTGTCATAGACTGTATTTAATGCAACTGGTGATAAGGCAGCAGAGGAAAGGGTCCCTCTCTGCAGGAAGCCTGACCTAGAATGAAGCAAAGCATTCTTAGGCTTACTCTTGTCTGGAAAAGCAAAGGACTGTCCATCAGTGCTTTGAAGTGACAGAAAACACCTAGTGCCAGTTGTGGGCACCTTCCAACGTTCTGAAAAATTACTGATTTCTGCCAGACACCGTGGCCAAACACCAAACACTGCATCCGAGCATGGGAGATGATCATCCACAATCCCGCAGTGAGAAAGAGAGAGAGAGAGAGAGAGAGAGAGAGAGAGAGAGAACATTGGCTCAGTTGTGATCTTGTGACATTTGGCATCATGTACTACTTGTATTGCAAGACATTGCTCGTTTATCAAGTTAAAATTTATTAGAAATGTTTGCTTGTGGGAGCGCCTGGGTGGCTCAGTCGGTTGAGCATCCGACAACTCAGGTCATGATCTCACCGCTCCTGAGTTCGAGCCCCGCGTGGGGCTCTGTGCTGACAGCTCAGAGCCTGGAACCTGTTTCGGATTCTGTGTCTCCATCGCTCTCTGCCCCTCCCCCACTCACGCTCTGTCTTTCTCTCTCTCTCTCAAAAATAAATACATATTAAAAAATTTTTAAATAAATAAAAACTATTAAAAAGAGAAATGTTTGCTCATCCTGTGGAACACTCGCAAAACAAGTTACTTACAAGGAGTGATGTCTTGCAATATGAGTAGTACGTGATGCCAAACGTCACATAATCACAACTGAGCCAATGGTTCTTGAAATTCACTTTGATACACAAGTGCTTTGGATTATAAGCATGTTTCCCAGAAGGATTATGCTCACAAACCAAGGTTTTACTGTATTTTTTTTTCTAAAATTTTTTAATGTTTATTTTTGAGAGAGAGATACAGAGTATGAGCAAAGGAGGGGCAGAGAGAGAGAGGGAGACACAGAATCCGAAGCAGGCTCCAGGATCTGAGCTGTCAGCACAGAGCCCGATGCGGGGCTGGAACTCGGGAACGCAAGATCATGACCTAGGCTGAAGTCAGACGCTTAATCAATTGGACCACCCAGGCACCCCGGTTTTACTATATTTCAGATACACTGTCTCATGGGGGAAGTGCCCTTTTGAGGGGTTTTTTGTGTGTGTGCCCACATTCCTTTTGGATGTTTAGGGACCTGGTACTCTCCTAGCTGAGCCCAAGGCGTGGATTTAAGGACTCATGAGATTGGGGAAGAGAGGAGATGGGACAAGCCCTTTTTTTTTTCTTTTTTTAAAGTCGATTATAATCAATTTACACTTTTTTCAAATGCTTATTTATTTTTGAGAGACAGAGCACGAGCAGGAGAGGGGCAGAGAGAGAGGGAGACACGGAACCCAAAGCAGGCTTCAGGCTCTGAGCTGTCAGCACAAAACCCAATGTGGGGCTCGAACCCACGGACTGTGAGATCATGACCTGAACTGAAGTCAGACACTTAGCCAAATGAGCCATCCAGGGGCTCCTCTTTTTTTTTTTTTTTTTTAATGTTTATTTATTTTTGACAGAGAAACAGAGCATGAGCAGGGGAGGGGCAGAGAGAGAGGGAGACACAGAATACGAAGCAGGCTCCTGGCTCCGAGCTGTCAGCACAGAGCCAGACATGGGGCTCGAAACCACATGCCGTGAGTTCATGACCTTAGCTGAAGTCGGACCAACTGAGCTACCCAGGCGCCCCAGGACAAACCCTTTGATATGCTTAGGAGAGGGTTCTCACCTAATGATTACAATTCTGACTTACAGATGGCGAGAGAAGACATCCCTGTTTAGGGATCTCTAGAAGTCATGTCCTATTTAAAGCGACTGAAGTTTCCTTGTGATGGCTTTAGGTTTTTGCTTTGCTAGAGAATTGGAGGGAGAGTCAAGTTTGTGAGGCAGGAAGTACACAGAAAGAGCTGGAGAAACGTGGAGATGTGATGACAGACCAGAAAGCTAGAGATAGATAATAGGACAGAACCTATGAGGAGCCATTCCAAGCAACAGGTGACCAGCAACAACCAAGGTATGTAGGCATTAGCAAGGAAGCCTCCAACATTCACGAAGACACGGATTTCCTGTCACTCATGCAACATAAAGTCTCAAGTTATTCTACTGGGTTGTAAAAACAAAGTTGAAAGGCTGGAAAATTTGGGGACTCTCAGATTGCATTAAAAAAAAAAAAAAGCTTAGGAGCACCTGGGTGGCTCAGTCAGTTAAGTGTCTGACTCTTGATTTTGGCTCAGGTTGCGATCTCTCAGATGGTGAGATCGAGCCCGGAGTTGGGCTTGGGATTCTCTCTCTCTGCCCCTCCCTGGCTTGCATGTGCACGCTCTCTTTCTCAAAAGAAATAAACTTTAGAGAAATATTATTATTGTAGTAATCTCTATACCCAATATGAGGCTCGAACCCACAACCCCAAGATCAAGAGTAGCATGCTTTTCCGACCGAATCACCCAGGCACTGCTCAGATTGCATTTTGAAGGTTCTGTCTGCAATAGGGACCAGAAAAAAAATATTTAGGACAACAGCTACCAACCTGTTGGAATGTGTCAGTGTACAGGTCTTGGTGTGTACCAGCGGAAGTTGGTACTGATTTGGGAGGATGCTGGTGCATCCTGAGGGACTGAGATGGACTGGACCCCAACAAGATGCCTTAAAAACCATCAACAGCTATAAAGCGCCTGCTCAAACAGTTTTCAAGAGGAAAGGGAATGCATATGTAACTTTATTAGAGTTCACTGAAAATACAATTCTTTGATTCCCAGAGATTAAAGTGGGAGCTAGTTACATGAAAAGTGACTACCTTATCACAGACGCTAGGCTTCTGAAAAGCCAAAAACAAAAACAAAACAAACAAACAAAAAAAAGCGGGCAAGGAAAGGTTATAGAGTATCCTAAATCCTCACAACCCCCTTCCTTGGAACTTCCTTCCAACTCTACCACCATTCTTAGACCGAAGCCTCTAACATGCCTCGGGACATTTCAGACTGGAAGGTAGCAGATTTGAGGAGTATCCTGTAATACTTATGTTAGAGGGCTAGGAAAAGACAGCCTCCCTTTCCCCAGTGGGACTCTACCAGTGTGAAAAGATGCCCTCAAGGTATTTGGGAGCTCCCATTACTTTCCAGTAATTGGTGGGAAAAGTAATTGAATACAGGAATTACCTAGAGGAGTTAGTATAAATGATGTGGTTTTACTTTGCTTGGTGTCAGAGAAGCAGAATGCTCCTTACAGCACTAGACCCATCTATACCCTTTTTTTTCTTAAATGAAAGTGAGGGAGGTATCATAGATCACATATAACTTTTTTTTTTTGAGGAATGGACTCTACATAGTAAATATAAAGATTGGTGAAAAGACACAGCACACAGAAACAGTATTTTTAAAAAAGACGTTTTGGATGTAACGGAATGTCATATATGAGGCCACGTCATGCCATAAGGGGTGTAATGATCACAGTGGTTCATGACATTACTCACTGTAGGTATATATACCAGCTACACACAACACAGACACATTTCAATTCCTGCTTGAATCAAGAACGTAAGTCTCTCTCTGTACAGGTCAGTGCTACACTATGTATACCTCAAAATGTATGTTTGTTGGCTAATACACAAGAATCAAAATTCACCCATTTTAAACGTTCAAGAATAATGTATGAAAACGCAAATGTTCAAAGTTGAATGTATGTCATTTTAAAGTATATTTTATGGCTTACAGTTTTTTAAAGCTTGTTTTATAGTTTAAATCAGAAAAAGTAAGCTTATTTCCCTATTTCCTTAGGATTCAGGTGATTCTCTATTTTTTCCCACGAACTAGTCTACTTCAGCAAAAAAGTACACCGTGTGCTATCTTGGCCTCTTGGGAAACATGACATGTTCAAGTTTGCTAGAAAGAGATAATGATCGCTTTTAGCCACACACCTCACTGTAAATTCATGGGGATATTGGTGTAGAGAGAAAATGGCGGCGGGGGGTGGAGGGGGGTTAGGGTAGGAGATCCTCAGTTTTAGACTAGAAATGGGCACTGGATGACTTAATTTAAGGTTAGTTGTAGAACCACTGGCCTCCAGCTGTGTATTTCTGTCATTTACATTTTTCTCACAAAGAGGTTTCACAATCATAAATTTACAAAACAGGCTTTAGTATGGTTCTACATTCTTAAATCAAGTAAGGCGATATATTTAAAAAACATTAGCTCAAATTCTACAGCTGATTTATTTAAAAAGAACAACCACCCCAAAAATCACTGCTCTCTGAATGTTCGTTCTTGCCATCTTATTTTGACGCAAATAGAACAGCGTTTTTAGATCCGACATTTCTGTGGGGCAGACATGCCGTTTTCTATGAATTTTCCCACCTCTGGGAAATGCATTCCCGAAAGAGTAATTGCTGTGCAATAAGCCAAGTGGAACTATGACGCAATAATCCCCTGCAAGTTGCTTTACAAAAATGATGTCATTTGGCGCAGAAGTAGTCAATTTTATAAAACAGGTAGGTAGGGCAAGGCTTCCTCCACGTCGTCGCAGACGCCCCCACCCCCACCGTGGTATTCAAGATGCAAAAAGACATTTTTCGGGCGCCCCAACCCTCAACTTTGTCGAGGGTGGGCGCACCCGCAGTAGCTTGAGACCACCGCTCATGCAGACTAAGCGAGACCGCTGCGAGGGGATAAGCACCACCCGGCGTTCCCAGCCCCGACGGCGACGCCACGAGGGAAACCGCGTCGAGCCGAGGCCGCAGTGCAGCGCCCGGCCTCCTTATTCTCTCGATGGGGCCCGCCGGCGTGGCCGGCTTGAACGTGGGGCCCCGCGGGCGTGGGACAGCCCTGCCCCCACCCCGCTCCCACACCCGCTCCCGCTCCCCCGGCGCCGGAAGTGACGCGCGCTGGCTGAAAGATGGCGGCATTGGCGCTCGACCAGGGGGAAGGTAAACACCCTCCGGGCCGTGGCCCGCGCGCGGGCCCCCTCGAGGCGCCGATGGGGGACGAGGGCGCCTCCGAGGCCTGCTTTCCAACTGTTGCCTTCCCACCCTTCGACCTCCCTACCCGCGTGGCAGGCTTCCGCGTTGCGACGACGGCGCATGGAGCCCCCTGCCGGCGGGCCCCGCCTCCCTGGGCCGGCCCCGGGCGGCTCCCGCGGCCCGCAGGGGGCGCGCGGCCCGGAGCGGCCCCTGGCTCGTGGCCCCGCACGCTCCGCCCCTTGCCCGCCCCTTTCCCGCCTTCCTCCACCCCCGGCGTGGGTGATCCTGAGGCTCGGCGGGCTTCGGGGCAGAAGCCCGGAGACGCCGTCGTCGACGCCGCTGCCACCCGTGCTTCTGCCGCTGCCACCCGTGCTTCTGCCGCTGCCCGCAGCCCCCCAGCCCCTTTCCCCGCCCGTGGCCCCGAGTCGACCCTCCAGCCGAGCCCCGCCGGGCGCCGCGAGGCCCCTGGCGTTGGCAAGGCCGGGCCCGGCCCCGACGCCGCGCCGCCTTGCGCCTTGTGCCGAGCCCGACTGTCTCGACTCGCGACTCAGCGCTGTCTTCTTTCCCAGGACTGGTTCCGAGGGGGCCGCAGGCGCGCAGACTCGCCCCCCGCCGGAGCGCCCCGGCCCGGCCCGGGAGCGGCCCCTTGTAGAGGTTCGAGGAGCCTGCCGAGTGCCATCCCGGGGCCCGACCGCCCACCGCCTGGCCCTCCGGCCCGCTTCTTCCTGATGCAGACTGCCGTCCACTAGAGGCTGGACAGACCCCCGAGGTGCGTAGCCGCCCCTGGCCCTCCGGCCTGCAGGAGCCCGGGCTTCGTCCGCGTCCCCGCGCTCGGCACCGATTTGGTAGCCTTTTCTGCACAGACCCGAGTCAAACATTTGGTAGACGCCGGGAACTAATTTGTCTTTGAGTTTACTTAAATTGTTTGAAATCTAATTTTTTTCAGGGAGGGGGGGAGAAGGAAGAAGCATAATTCAGCCATTTTTTGCAGCACACAGCTGCAGGTACCATGATTATTTTCTCCCTAACCCGTTCCTTCCCTTTAAAAATTCTGTTTATGCCTGGAATAGAAGTATGCGAAATGCGAGGCATAAAACGTGGAATCAGAAGGTCTGGGTTCGACTGGGTGACGCTGAGAAAATCGCTTACCGATCCTCGGTTTCTTATCTATGAAATCTAGTCGGTAATAGCCACATCACAGGGTAGTGAGGACTATATGAGGTCATATATATGAAAATAACCTATAGCTGTAAAGTGTTGTAAAAATGCAAAGCAATTTTTTAAGTAACCCTTGCCAGAGTGGTTAACGTTGTAGTGGCTAACTGTTGCTGCCTCTTTTTTTTTTTTTTCTGTATTATAAGAGTAAGCAATAAGTACGGAATAGCAAAGCAGTGCTGTGAATCGACCAGATATATAATAGTCACGTTGCTTGGCCTTCTTCCTACGAAATGCTAACTGCTTATTTAAATAACGGTATTCTTTAATTCAAATTTAACGTTACTGTAGTGCTTTGCTTTTCATTTTTCTAGGCCGCTTATGCCCGTTTTCTTACTCGGAATATTTATTTAACACTTTGTGTTTAGTCTTCTGTGTTTTCCGAATTTACATTTATTTTTGTTGATCTGATTAAATTGTAACTTAGAAAATGCTTTTAAGGTATATTCTTTAATTTTAATGCTGTTTTTCATATCTAGGGAACAGGATGCCTGGATATCTCTACTAATTTGAAAATTATTTTTGAAGAGCTCACAAATGCATTCAGATTTCTGTAATTCTTAACAGATCTAGAAATGTGTAGAAATTTTCAACTTTTTGGCAATGTACTAGTATTTGTGTAATTTAATTTTCTTTTTAAGTCATCACAACACTTAGTAGGTGCTTAAAACCAGTTTTTCAGTGGTAAAGGGTGTTAATTTGTGCTCTATTGCTGATTTAACTTGGGAGAAATAATAGAATAGTAAATACTTGTGGTTTGGACTTATTTGTCAGATTTTATAATACATATGTGTAAAAACAGATCAGTATGGAATAATTCTTACTGGGTACATCAAAAATGTACCATGTAGTATGTTTTGGCTTAAAAATGGTCCACAAAAAGTGAAAGAGAAGCATTTTTCTTAGTATATTGTTATTTTTAGCCAACAAATGGTTTTCTGAGACTTTTTATTTTATAATCTAATCCCGGTTGTTTTTTAGAGTATGCTTTTGTGTTTTGTAAAAAGATTGAGTAATATAAGTGGGTAGGATTAAATTAGGTGGTAGAGCCTCTTGTAATGTGCTAGGCTTTTATACATCGGACTTCTCGTTTGTCCTAAAGAAAAAATTTTGGTAAATCATTGCTTTATTGGGAATTTCAAGGTTTGACCTTCTCTCTGCCTTGATTTGGGTTATCTGGGGCAAAAATCTTGGAACCAGGGCTGGCTTGGCCTTCATGGGTGTTCAGAAGGGCCCCGAAGTTGGTGTAATAATCTGCACATAAAACTGGCATTGTACAATATAAAGGTGAATGATGAAACTCATGCTAATTTAAATTTTTAATTTTTCTTTACTTAGAACGCGTTAAACAGCAAATAAAAAAACACCAATAAGTCGAGAGATACCTCAGAAGAAAGGAGAAAACTTTTTATTTTAGTACCTTTAACGACACTTTTTTCCAGCTTTTGGATAAGGGGGCCCGAATTTTCATTTCACTTGCGTCCCAAAAATTAGCTGGTCTGCTGTCAGCTTGCCCTTCACTTTGTAAATATTTTAAGAGTAAATAACGTTAACTGTAAGGAGAATTAATATTTAGTTTGAGAGGTTGGATTAATTTATTAGCGTATATTTTCTCTGAACTGGCATGCAGTAGTTTGTGTGGGGTTTTTTATTGAAAAGAAATTAAGAGTCACTGGTGAAGCCTTGTAGGATACTGATTAAACATAGAGGCTCTGAAGTGGGACGGACCCCAACTCCACCGCTTAAGGATCAGGGCCTCGGGCAGGTTTCTTAACCTCTGTGAGCTTTGATTTTTCTCATTTTTAAATCAGGGGTGGTTACAGAACATGGATTGTTATGTGGTAAATGAACGGATAAATTTATCTGTTCATCCAACAGATATTTATTAAGCACTTATTATGTGCCAAGCGCTGTTATTTCTAGGTTGTGAGGGATACAACAGTCAAAGCAAAACCAGAAAAAAGAAAAACAACCCAAACAGTAAACTAAACAAGGAAGAGAGGCTCTATCGCAATTTTAATATACTATAGAGAAAAATTAAGCAGAAAAGTAAAGTGAGGATTTCTGGCAGTGGGTTTTGTTTTTTTGTTTGTTTGTCTTTAATTTTAAAGATGGGGTTTGGGGAAGGCCTCGTTGAGATGACACTGGAATAAAGGCCTGAAGGGAGCCCTATATATCTGGAGATACAGTGATCCAGGTAGAGGGAACAGCAAGTGTAGAAGTCTTAGGATGGGTGTATGGCTGGTTTTCAGGAAATAGCAAAGGAGGCCAGTGTATCTGGGGCAAGGGGTACAAGGGGGAGAATAATAGGAGATAATACTATTATTGCTATTTTAAGAATCATTGGAGGGGCTCTTGTGGTTCATTTTTGCTGTGGGTATATGTTGTATTGCCGCTGGTAGAAAAGTGGAAGGCCTTTTCAGAATTAGAAATTTTAACTTTGGAAGAAATTAGAAAAGGGGGGGTATTTCCTCAGATACTCTGTTTTTAATATAAGGCCTTTAAAGCTCATCTGGCTGAATCATTGAAGCAAATAAGAACAGATAGAAAATTTATTCTTTGTCTCTGATAAAATCATTGAATTTAGTTAATGATTCTACATCATTTAAAGATTTGCAGGAAATCTGTATCAGGACATCAAGATCCCTTCCAAAAGATTGAGTTTGTTTGTATAATTCTTGTAGAGAACTAAAATGTTAACACTATAATATTGATGTTTTCTTGTTAGGATATAACTTAGAAGATTTGGAGTTTTATTCCCCAGTAGAGGCTTTTCCTAGAATTCTCACTGGATCCAATCTCTAAAGGCTAGGGAAGCTGTTTTCCATGACATCACTCTTGGACTACTACTGCTTGTAGTGAGAAATAGGCAGAGCATTAAATGAAAATCTTCTGATGAAAAAATAGCATTGAAGCAGGAGTGGTTTTTTTTTTTTTTCTTATAAGTTTTCTTGTGGTATAGAATGATTAAATGCTAAACATACCTGAAAAGTGAAGTAATTTGGATAATAGGTGCCAACCTGGCTGGAGGACCCAGAGCCTTCCTAAAAGCTCAGTTAAATGGTCATTTGCAGTTTGGTACTGAGTTGTAAGAACATTTAGATAGATAAGAAAGAATTTCCAGTATTAAGTAAATTAAAGTTATGTTGCCTTGCCTCCCATATTAAACCGAGTTGTCTCTCAATTTGAATAGTGTATCCAAGAATAAAATGACTGCTAATATAGGATGTTTTTACATTTTTCTTGCCTTTTAGATTGAGAAGTTAACCACTTTGAGATTGCTGAACTTAAAATTTCTTTTTTATAAGTTAACAGAAATTGTGAGAAACTCCATGATTCTATTTTTGTCTGTAGTAAGCCTTGCATTTTCTTTTCAGTGTGCGAGTATGGGATTTTCTGCATTAGGCATCAGCTTTGGTAAGCCACCAGTTTGAGGAAGAAGGTAGTATGAAATAATTTAAATTTTTCGTTGAAAACAAGTGTATCAAGCTTTGAGAATCTAGCTTTTGTTCCGAATGACTTAAGATTTTGTATGAATTTTCAAGGAGCTTTGGGAGGAACGTGAAAGCAGTAAATTATTGCTTAAGGCATAAACATGGAGGTTGATTTTGAAATACCTTCTATTTAATTGCCTAAAATTTTGCCTTGAGATTGGAATGGCAGCCTTCTAACTGAGAAGGAAGCATTTAATTTCTTTGCGTTTAATTTCCTGTCCAATTTTACCCCCATCAGACTTCTTTCTTTACTGGTCACTAGAGAGTTTGAACTGTTAAAAATTTCTGTGATATAAATAGCAGTAATAGTCTTCCAGGGCAGAGGTAGGAAGAATATGTTTTGTGCATGTGTGTGTTGTCATCGATCTCTTATACCATCAGGAGCACTCAAACCTTTTGGTCTCAGGACCTCATTATTCTCTTAAATATTTGGAGGACCCTTAAGAGCTTCTGTTAATGTGGGTTGTATCTATTTATATTTACCAAAATAGAAATTAAAACAGGGAAATTTAAAAAAATATTTGTACATACAGTTTATTTAAAAAACCCATTACAGGTTAATCTGAATAACATTTTTTTAATGAAAATTAACTGTCTTCCAAAACCATACTAAACTTGGTGAGAAGAGTGGCATCATTTTGCAGATCTGATTAATGTCTGACTTAATGAAAGACAGTGGGCTTCCTATCGGCTTCTGCATTCAGTCTGTTACCATATCACACGTGTAGCCTCTGGAAAACAGAGAATGAAAGTTCTGGAAAAGACAAACAACTTTTAAAATTATGACTCTGAAAATAGTTTTGACTTGGTGGATTTCTTTTAGGGCACTAGGACCTCATTTATCCCTGGACTGTACTTTGAAAATCACTATACTAATCATTCTTAGGTGTAGAAAATACGAAGGTTTCTCTTTAATCAGTGCCAAGTTTATGAAACAAGACAAACTCTTCAGTATTTTTTTCCTAGTGAAGTAATTATGTCTTGTCATTTAGTTTTAAGTTGGTTCCCCTTTTGAAAAAAAAAAAAACCTGCCATTTGAAATTCTGAAGGCCAAGTGTAGAACATATATATATATATATATATATATATATATATACATATATACACATGTGAGTTTATAAACCATGATTTCCTTTAATCTGATGATCTGTTTTGAAAAGTGAGGATACAGAGTTTCTGTGCATGGAACATCTTGTAAGTCAGTAAATACCTCTTCTCAAAGCCCCTTAATGGATTTTTTTCGCCAGACCTCATTGATTTATAGTCCTTATTTGAGTTTAGTTTTACAGAGATTCATTCTTAAAACTATTTATTCCATGAATTGCTATAATTTTAAAGCACATTCTTATGCATAAGATTTTGTGTGGTTTTTTTTGTATCCTTATAATTTTCTCTTTGTAGGTATTATTTTTTTTATTTGCTTACATGGGTGTTTTGTGTTTTTATCTTAAGCCTCACTTTTTTTTCTTTTCTTTGTAGCTTCCAGGGTATGGATTGTGAACAAGTTGGTTTTGTTTCACATGTTCCTTTGTAAGTTTGGTTGTTTGATGCCTTAAACATGGATGTTGTAGCTCTGTGCTGCCCAATAGAATATAACACAAGACACATGTAATTTAAAATTTTTTACAGCCACAGTTTTTTTTAAAAGTAAAAAACAGGTGAGGTTACTTTTAGTGTATTTTATTTAACCCATTATATCTAAAGTATTATTTCAACGTGATTAGTACAAAAAATTGTGTAAAGAGATAATTTACAGGGTTTTCTTGTACTAAATCTTCAAAAATCTGGCATTCATTTTATACTGAGAGCACATCTCAATTTGGATGAGCCACATTTCAAGTGCTCTATAGCCCCATGGCTAGTGGCTTATATATTGAACAGCACAGATATAGAGAGTAGCTACCCTGGTTAGGACAGAAAAACTTGAAAAGCCCATAAAAGCTAGAAAATTATACTTGTGTGTTGAGAAAAAGTAGAAAATAATGCCATTGTAAAATGAAGTCCAGTGTTTTGACTACCAGTAAGAGATCTCCTGATCTCTTAGGAATTTTCATTTTAATAAACTTTAGGGAGATGTGGGGTCTGTAGAGGTGATTTTGAGAGGTACCAAGTTCCTATGGTTTTTTTGTTTGTTTGTTTGTTTGTTTTTTGGATGGTAAAGGAGCATTAGGCAACAGCTGAACAGTGGAAGCCATCATTGATTGACCTCTGATGGATGCCTTGCTCTGGGCTAGGCATTGAAGTGACTTTATTTAATCACTACCCCAATTCAATAATAAGGTGGTGGTGATGATAATTCCTAATGTATGAATGGAAACTGAGGTCAGGAAGTTAACTACATTTCGCCAGGTCCTGCAGGTGGTGAGTACTAGAAAGCACTCTAATTTCAAAAGTTTTGCTCTAACAAAACACATTTTTTTTGTAAATTAAATTCTAGTTTTAACCCTATTTCTAACTAGTTGTATGACCTTGAAAAATTTCACCCATAGACCTTAGTTTCTTTATCAAGTTAGAGTTGGCCTGGCTCCTAAGAGACTTCACTGATAAGACAGGTTGGGGTTCTAAGGAAGTGCTGTTACTAGGGAGAAGGGTTCTCTAGAGACAGCTGGACTTGTTTGTTTGTTTGTTTGTTTGTGATCTCTAGGTGCTCTGTGGGACTTGAACTCACAACCCAGAGATCCAGTCGCATGCTCTACTGAGTGAGCCACCTAGGCTCCCTGAGGCAACTGGACTTTTAAAGTGGCCGTTTGACTCTCTTGGTTCCACTAGCACCAACTGAAGGGGCCTAATAATGAGCCCTAACATTATGGTGTACTTCAGGGCCATATACTGTCTTTACATGTATTAACTAAGTCTGTACGTGTATTAACTCATGCAGTCCTCACAGCAACCTGTGAGGAAGGTTCTGTTGATACTGGTGCCTGCTTTTTACAAGTGAGGACATTAGAGCACAGAGAGGCTCAATATCTTGCCCCAAGGTCTCAAAGCTAGGAAGAAGTTAGAACCAGGATTCAAAACAGGCATATGACTCCGCACCTGTGCTTTTAACTCAACTATTTCCATTTAGAGATTAAATGTTGGTCAGTTAATCACAGAGTATTTTATTGTTTTCTCCTTATAAAAATACAAAATACTGCTGTTGCTCTAAAGCTATTAGTTATTAGTCTTATTGATAGATGCACCAAACTTTTTCATGTAGAAGTTACTGATAAGTCCCAGCTATCACAAATTAGTTTTAGAAATCAATTTAGATCAAGTAAACTTCACAAATGCATTGCTAAGGCTTGAAAAATAGCTACAGGTTATTTAGCCTGCACACCTACGTAAGTGCATTATACCTCTGTAAAGTCTTATAAAAAGTAGGAGAATAAATGAGAAATTTTCTGATTAAAAATTTTGAGGTCATCATGGTGAATGTTCTCAATTTTACAGATGCAGAGATAAGACCAAGAAGGTTTGAGTAACTTAAAGTATAGCAGTTTCTGTTCTAAAACCATATTAGTTAGGGACCATGGTTATGTGAAGGGAAAACACACCTATAGTAGTAAAATAGGAATTTGTTCCAAGCATGGAAGGATTTCTCTTAGAACCCAAGGGCAGGAATAGAGCTGAGCCTAGAAACTGGAAAAATGAAGGTGTTAGGGAGCACTCCCTGTCCTCTTGTCTTGGCTTTATCCTTCTTTCTCAGTTCACTGGCTTTCTCTGATATTCGGCCCACATGGCAGGCAGAAGTTGGTGCCTACAGCTGCTCTTTGACATGTTCCAGTTCCAGTCATACACAGTCAGTGCACGTCTCTCTCTTTTTCCTTTTTCTAAATTCTTGACAACAGAGTGTTCCTCTTGATTCATATTTCCCACCCCAGTCTGACCGTATGTGACTGGACAGGATCACAGAGTGAAGCCTGCCTGCTTGGAGTCCCCCTTGGTGTGCTGGATCCCAGAGGAGTATGGGTGCTGTCCTTACATTTTTTAGGGTCTTTTGACTCACAGTTTACCAATCATTCTCCTTTTTTTTTTTTTCTTCTTTGCCCTATGATGTTTCTACCATAGTAAGTATCTGGAACCTAGATTGCTTTTTTTTTTTTTTTTTTGAGAAATCATAGTTTCTCCTTTTATTTTTATTTTAAAAAACTGTACTTTTTAAGGGCGCCTGGGTGGCTCAGTCGGTTAAGCATCCAACTTCAGCTCAGGTCATGATCCCGGGGTTTGTGAGTTCGAGCCCTGCGTCGGGCTCTGTGCTGATAGCTTGGAGCCTGGAACCTGCTTCAGATTCTGTGTCTCCTTCTGCCCCCCCCCGCCCCCCGCTCACGCTCTGTCTCTGTCTCTCAATAATAAATGTTAAAAAACTTTTTCAATTGTACTTAAAAAAAATTTTTTTTTTTAACGTTTATTTATTTTTGGGACAGAGAGAGACAGAGCACGAACAGGGGAGGGGCAGAGAGAGAGGGAGACACAGAATCGGAAACAGGCTCCAGGCTCTGAGCCACCAGCCCAGAGCCTGACGCGGGGCTCGAACTCCCGGACCGCGAGATCGTGACCTGGCTGAAGTCGGACGCTCAACCGACTGCGCCACCCAGGCGCCCCTCAATTGTACTTTTTAAAATTCAAGTATAATTAACAGTCTTATGTTTCATGTGTACAGTATAATGATTCAACAATTTTATGCATTTCTCAGTGCTCATCAGGAGAAGTGTACTCTTAATTCTCTTTATTTTCACCCATTCCCCCTGCCACCTTCCCTTCTGGCAATCACCAGTTTGTTCTCTGTATTAAGAGTCTGTTTTTTGTCTTTTTTTTCCTTGTTCATTTGTTTTTTAAGTTCTACATATGCGTGAAATCATATGGTATTTGTCTTTGACTTATTTCACTTAGCAGTATACCCTCTAGGCCCGTCCCATGTTGTTGCAGATGGCAAGATCTCATTCTTTTTTTAATGGCTGAGTAATGTTCTATAGTATGTGTATGTATGTACATACACATACACGTGTTCTTTATCCGCTTATCGATCAGTGGACACTTGGGTTGCTTCCATATCTTGGTTACTACAGATTAGTACAGTCATTGTGGAAAGCAGTATGGAGGTTCCTCAAATAATTAAAAATAGAATTACCATATGACCCAGTTATTCCACTTCTTGGTATTTACTCAAAGACGAAAACATGAATTCAAAAAGATATATGCCCCTCTATGTTTATTGCAGCATAGTATCTCCTTTTAAAAATTTCCTTCAGATGAAACCTTTTCCAGAAAGGTGAATAATAGTTGTTGGAGACCTTATCAGATAGTGATAACTGTTGAATAGAGAGTGTTACTTTGACAGGAAGTGAAATATATGGTATTCTAGGCATTGTCAAAATAATAGATGAATAAAACACAAAGCAGTCTACTCTCACGTATACAAACCCTGAGGTCGAGTCTTCTATTACTAAATCTCCATTAAATGTGACCAGTATCTTGACAAGTCACAGTGATAATTGGTGTCCATAATGATCCTGAGAAAGATAATGAAATATCAGACATTTCATCTCATCTAATTTATTGTATTTTTAAGTTCCACTTATTTTGAAAACTGGTCATTAGTGTGATGTGGGTAGTCCGCTATTAAGCATGTTTGATTATTCAGATACCACGCCGTGTGATGTTCCTTTTGTTCCCAGTGCGCATTTGTGTATGTATGCCTCATATCACTTGGAAGATTCTAAGCTCATTAATTTTACCTTTAAAAATAATTCAGGAAAAAACCCCTCATATCTTACTTTAATCTTGAATGTGTTAGTAAAGTTGTTTTGCGAAGAATTACTTGTAGCATCTAAATTATTTTATATCTGTTTTCCACATGATAGACAAACCTCTTGTGTTCTGCCTTCAAAGTGAAAATATAGCTTTTGGAACAATGGAATACTAATAAAAAACTTGATAGTAATTTCACTGTGTGCATACTTTGCTGTCTTAGGTAAGTGATTGTATATATATAATTTAATCAGTAAGACTTGCAGGTAAGTTAGGGACAAATTGAGTGAGAGAGTCACCTAGACTGCCTCTTGGTAAGATGAGGAATATGGAAGAAAGAACTGGTTGGGAGAAGGTCATATTATGATTACTTTTAGACATGATGTTTTTGAGATCCCAGTGGGACACAAGAAGAAATGTTTAGCATCCATTCACTATTTGGACAGAGATAGTCAAGGTTTTGGTAAAGGTAGGTGTTAGAAGAAACCATGGGTTTAGATGAGATCTTTGAAGGAGATACGGTGTTAAGATGAAAAGAGAAAAGGTCCGAGAACAGAATTCTGGGGAACACCAGTGTTTAAGGAACAGCTCAAGAAAAATGAGGCCAGGGAGGAGATTGAGAAATAAACAGCCCAGGAATAGGAAGAGAATCAGGGAAGTAATTTCATGAAACTGAGCCAAGGGAGTAAGTCATGTTGCGGAAGGATTCTGCAAAATAGGGACTAGTCTATAACCATTGGACTTGGCAATTAGTTTTTCTTAATATTTTTAAAAATGAATTTTCAAAACAATCATATACTTTTGCTGCAGATAGATTAGAAAACACAGGTCAGCAAAAGGGAAAAAATTAGAACTTCTTGATACTCTGCCATCCCGAGATAACATTTTGGCATATTATTCTTTCAGACTTTTGTCTTGCTGATTAACAAAGGTGTTTTTTTTTTTTTTAAGATGACTTCAGACGGAGGTAACTACTGAATCAATGGGTTAATACATCAAGAAGTTAAATATGGGGTGTCACAGATAACATTGATGAAACAAAAATACGGTGATAGTCTGCTCACAAGATTGGATAGGTAGAGCTGTTAGCATGTCCACAGAAGATGCCTTTCACTCTCAGTATCAGAGGCTTCTTCCGAATCCAGGGTGCAGAGGGGATTCCTGAAAGGCACATTCCCCCATGCCTAACATAATGCCTGGCACACAGAAGTACTCTTTTAGCAAGTAAAGGAGGAGGTTTTGGTAATAGAGTGGGGAGATTGGAAAGGAAAGAACTTGGGAGATTGTGTCCAACACCAGAAGATCTAAGCTGGAGAAGGATACAGGTAAAGTTTGGAAACGATAGACCAAGTGAAAAGGGAGGCGAAGATTAAGCAGAGTGAAGAGTTGACAGTTAAGATTTTAGATGGGGACCAGCTATGGATTGTGTTGACATCTAGCAGGTACAGGAATAAGATTTTAAAATGGAGTAAAGAGGGAGGCCGAAGCAGTTGAGGTGGTCAGGGAAATTTGACTCTTCAGGTTTTGGATGAGTGGTCTTGTAAAATTTTTTTTTTCAACGTTTATTTATTTTTGGGACAGAGAGAGACAGAGCATGAACGGGGGAGGGGCAGAGAGAGAAGGAGACACAGAATCGGAAACAGGCTCCAGGCTCTGAGCCATCAGCCCAGAGCCTGACGCGGGGCTCGAACTCACAGAGTGCGAGATCGTGACCTGGCTGAAGTCGGACGCTTAACCGACTGCGCCACCCAGGCGCCCCTGGATGAGTGGTCTTATGTGAACATCGAAGAGGTGGAGAACATGAGTCTTAGCCAGGTGCCAAAGTTGTTGGCAAACGTGCATGAGAGAGTGATCGATCTGGATGTGTGTATGTGACAAGTGACAAGAAGCAATAGAAGATGAATTTTTATCTGAGCAAAAGGCCGTGTTTTAGAAAAAGGACAGTAGAAAGCTAAAAAGGAGCCTTAGAAAGTAGGTTTATAAGCTATAGAGGAGTATGTTTTCATATTTAAATCAGACTGCGGGGGGGGGGGGGGGGGGGGGGGGGGGGGGGGGGGGGGGGGGGGGGGGGGGGGGGGGGGGGGGGGGGGGGGGGGGGGGGGGGGGGGGGGGGGGGGGGGGGGGGGGGGCGGAAACTTTGTGACCAGCAGGAGGCTGTAGGGGAGTTTGTTTTCACTGAAGCAAGATTCCACAGGGCACAGTGGAAAGGGTAGGGAGGGAATTCGGGAACGGAGGAGGCCCCAAGCTGTGTGAGGTGGAGAGGAGAGGATAGATGGCTGGCGGGCAGGGTATGAGGGAGGGTGCTTGTGTGAAAAGGAGAAAATTGCTTTGCTTCATAAACAGTCTAATAGACTGAATTAGTTGATTCTGCTTTGGAGATCTAATTATCAGTCCACTGTCTCGGCTTCATTTCTCGGATATGCAAAAATGTGGTTTAATTCCCTTTAAAAATTATATATTTATATTTAAATATATAAGCAATGTGTGATCATTGTTTTTTTAGGATAAGGTTAATGAGGTAAGTAAAAAAGAAAAGGTAAACTTCAACATTTCTTGAAATCCCATTACCCAGGGACATCGTTTTGGTATATATTCCTCCAGATTTTTTCTCATCTAAACATACATGTGTGTATTTAATTTTGAAAAATGCACCAAGTAAACTGTAGTTGTGCGCTTTTTTGTTTTTTCACATAACAGTACCTAATAAATATCCTTTGTCAGAGTAGGTATATTGCTGCCATCATTTTTAGTTGTTAAAGCTATCCATTATAGAACTGCATGCACCATATTTATTTAATAATCTCTTGTTGGGCTTTTGAATACTTTCCAGTTTTTTTTTTTTTAATTTTTTTTTTCAACGTTTATTTATTTTGGGGACAGAGAGAGACAGAGCATGAACGGGGGAGGGGCAGAGAGAGAGGGAGACACAGAATCGGAAACAGGCTCCAGGCTCTGAGCCATCAGCCCAGAGCCTGACGCGGGGCTCGAACTCACGGACCGCGAGATCGTGACCTGGCTGAAGTCGGACGCTTAACCGACTGCGCCACCCAGGCACCCCCTTTCCAGTTTTTTTTTATTGTAAGTAAGGCTAGAAAGAAAATCTTGTGTGTGTACAGTTTGGCGTATTTCTCTCATTATTTCATTTGGGTAAGTTTCTAAGAGTGTTCAAGGTCAACTGTGGTACTTTTTGGTTTGGTTTCTTTCTTGTTTTTTCTCATAATTTAGCGTTTGGCTGAGAAATTCTTTTTTGTGTTGAAAATCTGGGAACATATTGAAATATATTTGGTGAACGGTGTAAAATCAGTGGGATAGGCATATATTGTTTGTAAGTTAACAATTTACCATTGTTTGATAGATATGTGATCATTTAGATATATTTTTCCCCAGGTAGGGAAGCCAAAACATTATCCTGCAAACCTTTAGGTTGTCTTCTCCCAAAGGGCTTGTACATTTATGATTTAGGCAGTGGAATTGAGATGATTATGAAAAATTGTTTAAGCTCTTAAGTTAATAATGTCTTCAGAATGCATGGAAATGATTAACACAGTTTTCTTTGATTACCTTTCTTCCAGGTGATTCATGGCAGGGGACGTGGAAGGATTCTGTTCCTCCATCCATGACACCAGTGTCTCTGCTGGGTTCAGAGCACTGTATGAGGAGGGATTGCTTCTTGATGTCACTCTGGTTATTGAAGATCATCAGTTCCAGGCCCATAAAGCACTCTTGGCCACCCAGAGTGATTACTTCAGAATTATGTTTACTGCAGACATGAGGGAGCGAGATCAGGACAAAATTCATTTAAAAGGTTTAACTGCTACTGGTTTCAGCCACGTGCTTCAATTTATGTACTATGGAACTATAGAACTGAGTATGAATACTGTTCATGAGATCCTTCAGGCTGCCATGTATGTTCAACTTATAGAAGTGGTGAAGTTCTGCTGCTCTTTTCTGTTAGCCAAAATCTGCTTAGAAAATTGTGCAGAAATTATGAGACTCTTAGATGATTTTGGTGTTAACATCGAGGGAGTCAGGGAGAAGTTGGACGCCTTTCTGCTAGACAACTTTGTGCCACTCATGTCCAGGCCTGACTTCCTGTCTTATCTTAGCTTTGAGAAGCTCATGTCTTATTTGGATAATGATCATCTGAGCAGGTTCCCAGAGATAGAGCTGTACGAGGCTGTGCAGTCTTGGCTGCGGCATGATAGAAGACGCTGGAGACATACCGATACCATCATACAGAACATCAGGTTTTGTTTGATGACCCCATCCAGTGTTTTTGAGAAGGTTAGTGCATTTGAAAGCAATAGATAGGACTCATATAGGTGACATTCCCAGGCTTGGTCAGGAGCTAAAAAGAGAATGAATAGTTTATAAGAATAGTTTATGTGTAAGAAGTCTGATT
The DNA here is from genome assembly GCF_016509475.1 of Prionailurus bengalensis. NCBI lineage: Eukaryota > Metazoa > Chordata > Mammalia > Carnivora > Felidae > Prionailurus > Prionailurus bengalensis. The sequence goes on along the minus strand of NC_057361.1, from coordinate 20,316,004 downwards.
TGTTGTAGCTTGTGCATTTAGGTTTTTAAAAACACATATTGTGGGTGAAAGATGAACCAGGTAGGTAGTAGAGTAGTTTGTTTTAAGTTGAAGCATAATTACGTAATGCAAAATATTTCAGGTTTGCTTTAGCTCTTCTTTCTTTTCACAAAGTAATTACATCTGAACTGCATCAGGCTAGCTCTGTTTTTAAAAATTAATTTAAGTGATACATGCTGAAATTAGAGTTGAGAGGAGTTTTGTAGTTCTGAATGACGCGCATTAGTGCACTTTGGTATTCCTCTAAAACGTAGTGGGTAAACATAAAATAGCTCTTGAAAACCAGTAGGCCCTAGTGGTGATTCTTCCCTACCCATACCTAGTTGATTTTCTTCCCTGCTCTTCAGTAGTTCTGTTTTTCCCATTTCACTGTGAATACTAACTAAATTTAACCATGAAAACATGTTTATGTCTAAAACCATTGTTTTGGCATTTCTAACTAAATAGGCCATCAGTCATCTATCTACATTGATCAAACATCCCTGTGCACATTTTACCATGTAACAGTTCTCTCTTAAAAATAGTCTTTCTTCAAAACAGCCTTGCCCTTTTTGCATGTAAGCATATTTCATTTTTATGTCAGAGTCTCACTTGTGATCCTTTCTTGCGGAAAGGAGAGAAAGCGGTTTCAGTAATTGCTGAACTTAATTGGTTTCTAATCACATGGTTACCTCTGGGGGTCTGTTTACCCTCTTGCATCTTCTTTCTAGAAAGCGCACTTAAAGCTTTGGTCGACACCCTTCATGTTAAATAGTTACTCAGATTTAGTTACCAGGCCTGACAATAAAAACATAATATTTGCAAAGGAGGGTTGTTTGCACCATTTGAAAAATAAACAAATTTGCGCCTTCAAATAACACTCAGCAGCCTGGCATGTTTCCCCCCCCCACCCCGAAATGTTGTGAAATGTCATTAACTTACACTTTTAATAGAGAATTCAATTTTGTGGGATTTTATCTTTATTCTCAAAATGTACTGATCTAACAGAAATAATTGAAGCTAAGAATACATTTCTTAATCACTTTTTGTTGGGTAATAACCAGTCCCAACATCAACTATATAAATCATTTGTGTCTGATTCGATTTTTTTTTCCTTACTGTTGTTTTTATTGCTCTCTTTCCCTGGGGGAATCCTGTTTTGTCTTTATACATTAAATGCAAATGCTTTCCCACTACTAAAAGAAACAAAAACCCTCCCAACTTCAGTCCAGATGGAAGTACTGGTGAACAAGAAAATAAAATTTTCCTCTCGTGGTGCAATATGATGGATAATTTTTAGCAGTAAGTGATTTTTAAGTGCTAGAGCAGAGCCTTTTTATATTCTAATCACCAGCTCAAGATGGTCAATAGTGATTGGCTGAAATGAAAGTTAATACCGTCAGGTAGTTTTGTAAACTATATGAAACATTACTTGTACCTTCTGATGGATGTTGTTTGCTTATGTAGTATAAGAGGTGGTTATTAACCATTGGCCAGGTATGGAGCATCTCATCAGAATAAAAATGTTAGGGCTTCCTACTTGAGTTAATTTCTTAGGAAAACTTCATAAAGCCCTGGCCACAAAGAAATCTTACAGTTCTTTGTTATATAGTGTAAGTCTTTCACTTTTATTTTAACAATATTGGTGAGATAATTAGAAGGTAGGTGTCCGTGATTCTTACCTTTGCGATATGAGAGTTAATGTTTATCAAAGGAATCTGTGGCTTTCTATTTTATTTTAATTCCAGTAGAGTTAACATACAGTGTTATATTTGTTTCAGTAGGCCTGTATGGCTATCTAGATTTTGAGAACCACTAAGTTAGGCAATTTTTTTTTTAAGTTAGGCAAATTTTTGAGAGCTTATCTCTAGAAATAAAACTTTATAAACCAAACTAAAATGGAAAATTGGGTTGGGAAATAAGAATTTGAACTATTTTATACCATACTATTTTGAGCTCCCTTGAAAATAGGGCCCATCTATTTTTCCATAGTATGCTGCAGGTCTCACACAAAGCCATTTTAATATCCATTATATATGCATGGTGCCAGAAAGGGCACAGAAATAAAGACATGTTACATCTGCGCTGGTCCTTTTTTAGTATGAGAATCTACATGGGGAAAAGCGTAGGCAGTTTTGATTTGTGGTTTTATCCTATTTGCCGAAATTTAGAAAAGTGGAATATTGATACGCACTTCTTATTTTTAGCTTTAAATTTTTAAACACTTATTATGAGACTTTCTAAACATAAAAAAAAAGTCTGAGGGGCACCTGGGTGACTTTGTCATTTGAGCATCTGATTCTTGATTTTGGCTCAAGTCATGATCCCAGGGTTATGGGATCCAGCCCTGAACTGAGTGTGGAGCCTGCTTAAAATCCCCCCACCCCTCCCTTTGTCTCCCTCTGTCTCTGCCTGTCTGTCTGTGTCTCTCCCTCTGCCTCTCTCCTCCACTAGCTCCCTCTCTCTCTTTCTCTAAAAAATAAAAAGGGCCGAAAGAATAGTGAAATGATCACCCATAAACATCCTGTAGGTCAATATTTTTATCATCTTGCCACATTGGCTTTAGGTATGTGAAACCATTTCAAAGAAAGTTGTAGATACTATGACACTTCATCCCTAACTACTGGAGCAAGCAGCTGATCTCCCAAGAGTAAGGAAATTCTCCTACATAATCATAATACATACCATTATTGAAGTTAACAATCATTCCTTAATGTCATGTAATATCCACTTCGTTTTCTGGTTTTCTCACTTCTCCCCCAAATGTCTTTTTTAGCTACTTTTTAAGGATTTAATCAAGGTTCATACAGCATATTTGATTATGTCTCTGTTTTCATCTAGAATTTCTCCTTATGATGAGGATGTTCAAACACAGAAAAAGTTGGAAGAATAGTATAATGGATGTCTAGCTGTCATCTAGATTCAAGAACTGTTAACATTTTACCATATTTGTCTAGGTTTTTTCTTTGCTGAACCTTCAAAAATAAGTTGCAAACATCATAATGCCTTATCCCTAAAAACTTACATGCCTCTTGTACGAATAAGGACTTTATCCTACCCAAGTTCATTGCCATTCCATCTAGGTAAATTAACAATAAGACCTTAATATCATCTAATAGCTAGTCCATATTCAAATCTTCCCTTTTCTCAAAATGCCCTAGAATCCAGTCATTATTTATGCATTGCTTTTGGTTTTCATGTATGTCTAATCTTAACCTAAAACAGTCCCCCACTTTTTTTTTTTTACATTTATTTATTTTTGAGAGAGAGAGAGAGAGAGAGAGAGACAGAGCACAAGTGGGGGAAGGGCAGAGAGAGGAGAGACAGAATCCGAAGCAGGCTCCAGACTCTGAGCTGTCAGCACAGAGCCTGATGCGGGGCTTGAACTCACAAACTGAGATCATGACCCGAGCCGAAGTTGGATGCTTCACTGACTGAGCCACCCAGGCGCCCCAGTCCCCTACTTTTTAAAAAGAAAGATCAGGGGCGCCCGGGTGGCGCAGTCGGTTAAGCGTCCGACTTCAGCCAGGTCACGATCTCGCGGTCTGTGAGTTCCAGCCCCGCGTCGGGCTCTGGGCTGATGGCTCGGAGCCTGGAGCCTGTTTCCGATTCTGTGTCTCCCTCTCTCTCTGCCCCTCCCCCGTTCATGCTCTGTCTCTCTCTGTCCCAAAAATAAATAAACGTTGAAAAAAAAAATTAAAAAAAAAAAAAAAAAAGAAAGATCAGATCACTGATTGCCTTAGTGTATCCCACATTGTGGATTTATCATCTTATTTCTTTGTGTTAGTGTTAACTTATATTTCCTCTTTTCTTTATGTGTCCCTGTTAACACATCTCCTTTTCAGTGTTGTGATTTTTCAGTAACGGTTGCAGGAAAATCTTGTTGTAATGCTGAAGAAGTCTTGGAAAAACTACTTAGTAACTCTGATCAAACTTAGAATTTACCTTTCTTTTTTTTTATATATATATATTAGGAGGTCAGGTAGCCCAATCCTCTGACTAAAATAGTCACAAATTTTATTCACACTATTCCATTAGATTTCTTTTAGATTGATGAAATTTCCTTCCTTTTAAAAAAATTTAAATCTAAGTTAACATAGTGTAATAACGATTTCGGGAATAGAATTTAGTGATTGATCACTTACACATAACACCCAGTGCTGATTCCATCATGTGTCCTCCTTAATGCCCATCACCCATTTAGCCCATTCCCCCTACCCAACACCCTGCCAGCAAAATTGTTCTTTGTATTTAAGAGTCTCTTATGGTTTTTCTCCCTCTCTGTTTTGATCTTATTTTTGCTTCCCTTACGTTCATCTGTTTTGTACCTTAAATTCCACATGAGTGAAATCATCTGTCTCTGACTTAATTCACTTAGCATAATACACTCTAGTTCCATCCATATCGTTGCAAATGGCAAGATTTCATTCTTTTTGATCACTGAGTTATATTCCATTGTATATGTATACCACATCTTTATCCATTCATTCGTCGATGGACATTTGGACTCTTTCCATACTTTGGCTTTTGTCAGTAGTGCTGCTATAAAATCTCCCTTTAAAAAAAATTTAAAACCTTTCCATTCAATTTACTGGGATTAAAACTAGCTGAAGTGTCAAAAGATTACTCTTACTGATAAAAATTTTAGTGTATACCTATGACTCTAGAACTGCGCTGTTCAATATGGCCACTGCTTGCGGCTATTGAATACTTGAAATGTGGCAAATCTGAATGGAGATTTCAAAAATTAAGATGACATAGGATGTAAATGACCCGTTACTAATTTTTATATTGATTACAATTTGAAATGATATTTTGGATATATTGGGCTAAATAAAATACATTATTAAATGTTTTTTACTTTTTTGTTTGTTTGTTTATTTTTGAGAGAGAGAGCAGGGAAGGGGCAGAGAGAGACGGAGACACAGAATCTGAAGCAGGTTCCAGGCTCTGAGCTGTCAGTACACAGCCTGATGCGGGGCTTGAACCCACAAGCTGTGAGATCCTGACCTGAACCGAAGTCAGATGCTTAACTGACTGAGCCACCCAGGTGCCCCAATGTTTTTTACTTTTTTAAATGTACAGAAAATGTAAAATTAATCATTGGCTCACATTTGTGGCTCTTTCTGTTGCACAGCGCTGCTCTAGAAGTCCAGGGAGTGAGTTGTTCATTAGAAACCCTGAATCTGCATCCAATAAGCAGCTTTTCTCACATATTAAACCCTTCTCCTGGTTTCTCAGCCATTAGAAATGTTCTGTACAGTTTAGTATTAAATGAACTTACCTACCGAACTATTCTGTAGAGTGGCTGATGAAGACAACTTGAGTATAGCATCTTTTTGTCAGGATCCTTACCCTGGCCTCACGAAAATTAAAAGCTAGTGAGCAAAGCTTGGTGAAAGGAACCTGTGGAGATTTTAAGTCTTCCTTTGGAAGTAACAAACAGATCTGAGCAGAGGCTTCCTAGTGTGGAAAGGGGATGTTCTGCCTCTCCCCAAGGAATAGCCCTCCTTCATTCCAGGGACCTGAATCATGCTCCGTAGCTATGCTGAAATCTTTAGGTTTATTCTTCTACAATATCTTTCCCCTTAGTCCTCTACTGGATTTTCTCCCCAGCTGAAAACTTTTGTACTGTGTACTCTGTGGGAGCATCACCAAAGAGATCAAGACTTCCAAATTTCGTCCTGGAATTCCTTAGAAGCAGTGATTCTCCTTATTTGAACACCTTATGTGTGTCAGGTCGCGCGTGCGCTAAGCGCTCTCCGCGTGGGTAGAATCTATAGGTTATCTCCATTTTATAGATAAGAAAACAGGCTCAGAAAGGTTAGGAATCTTATCCCATGATGAATGACTGAGTGAAACCCAGGTCTGCTTGCTTCCCACTCCAAGGGCTTCCTATTACAGCTGCTGGAGCAGGGAGGGAGAGGCCCCTGAGGTGCAGAAGCATGCACTTGTCTCTGTGGCCCAGCTGGGGTCATTTAGAAGTTGCTGTCTAGAGTCATGAAAATTCCAACGTGTTTGCATCAACAAAATAACAGCCTGAGAAGTGTAATGGCACTGAAAAAAGTACAGGGTGTGGGAAAACCTTCAGATGTGAAAGCACAATTCTGGGGATGGCAGTGTATAAGAAAGCTGAAAATAAATATCAGAATCTTGTCCTTTTAACATAGTTGTTGAAGAGTTCTTATGATCCCTTTTATCTGTAGTGGATTCTCAATTTTAAAACTAGACTTCAGTTTCAGTTTTTACTCCTACAAATGTCTGCGGCATGTTCTTTTTACTAGCTCTGAGGGTCTTTGCATCTTTAACAGAGATAAGACTTAGCATTTGTCATTTGGAATTTCAGTGATGTAAAGATTTAAATAGTTTACACTTTGCTTTCTTTGGTCCTTTGGTTTTTAAAAAACAATTACTGCCTTACTGAAAACATTGTATGAGGCAAATCTATATTTAGCAAAGTGCATATTATACTTGACTTTTTTGTATGGGAAAGATCTTTTCAGCAAAATTGTTAAATTATTCATTAAAACACCCATATGTTGGTTGATTCTTCAGTACAGTGATATTTTAACATTTTGAACCCAGGGTCAGTATGATAAATATGTATATGGTAAGAGCTTACCAATGATCCCCTTAGAAATTGTATCAATCATAAAATCTTCCAATTTTTCACAAGGAAAGAAAATATTTTAAATCTTATAAAGATTTACAAAGCAAATTTGTTTGGCTTATAATTAGGCTTTTACAGTTGATTTTTCATTGGCTGTTTACTACGGAAGCAGACTATATACATATATTCTGCTTTATTCCAAATGTTTTTATAAACTAGCTCATGATATTCAGACTCCCTACTGTGCTTTTTTCCTGATCTATTAAATGTAATTCATCATCTTCCCCCCAAATTTGGATGTATGTAACTTTTAAAGAGCAAAGTTTATGTTTTAATGAGAAAAAAGCTCTTTTACTGAGAATATATTTCGATTTAACAAATCATATCTGCATTTTATGAAAGCTTGTTATAAGAATAAAACTTTGAGGTAATTTTGATAGTCTGCTGAAAAAAGACAACTTCATTACTAGTGAAAAGTAATCCTAGGATCAGAATAAAAAATGCTTCAGAAGAGCTTTCCAATACTTTTTTTAAAAAATATCTTTTACTTAAAGTACAGAATTTGTGGCTTTAAAAGCTACATCTTAAAATGGGGATAAGTGATCTTGTACTCACCTTGAAACGGATAGAATTCAAGGATCACAAATTAAGCGTCCAAGTATACCTTGGACACTTAAGAATACTAGTAGCTCTCAGAATTGGTCTTCACAAAGTGTTCCAAATATTTGCGCTATTAGCATAGTTGATTTAGATAGCATTAACAGTGGACTATATGACACATGAGGAAATCACTTGCTCTTAATGTCCTGTTTGGATGGTGTGATATTTTGGTTAATTGAGGTACAGACCACTTGTAATGACGTTGTATGGATAAGGACGCATCTGTTTAAAGTGCAGGTGCTGTATACCCTTTAGAATTCCTTTACTTAGGAGCTGTGACACGTTTTGACTGATCTAGCACTTGAGCAATCCAAAATTTCTGTCTAGCAACAAGACCATTAACTGTAGTGTTAATTACAGTTTAGCGGAAAACTCAAAAAAAGTTTAATTATTTCTAATGACTTCAGCTATAGCCAGACAAATCTAGAGGAAAGAACAGAAGTTTCCTTCTGACCCTCACGGAAGTACATGAGAAACACAAGCAGTGCTGTATTTGACAGTACAAATATTTTTTACAAAGACAGTAACCTAGATTTCAAATGTGAAATTTGGTTACAGTTTTTAATGGGTTTGAGTTGTTTTTGAAAAAGTTTAAAACCCCCTTGATACATTAAATAGTCCTTATACAGCTATAAACTTGAAATTGCTTAACAATCAACTCACTTGCCCCTTGGAGTGAAAGCACGGAGATGACCAGGTTTTCTGTTGGAAATTAGGTCAATAGGTTAAGCGGACTTTAACCGTTCACTTAATGTCTTTTTTACATCCATCTCTTTTACCAGCCCCTCCTCCCCCAGCCCTGTGGACTTGGATGATTGTAATTAACACATGCACAGTTCTTTCAAAATCACCCAAGGTGTTTTTCTTCTCTCAACTCTTCTGCCTTTTATATATAGAAGTAGAGTGCTCTTGTTTTCTATCTTTGACTTGGATTCATCCCAGGTTTACAGGTTCGTGGAGGGTACAGTAATCCAGGGTGTTGACTGCTGTTAGATCCCCTGGGAGAGAGACTGTCCGTAGAGGGTGTATTAAGCAGGCCAGAACCTACTGAAAATGGTAGTTCACAAATTTAGTCTTACTTGCTGATTTTCCTTTTAAGTAAAATAAATGGGAGATGAAAACAAAAGTCTAGAATTGGAAATTAACTGTGGAGTGAAAGGGAAGGAGGACATGGAGTGGAGACAGCTGTTTTCTTATAAAAGGAGAAAAATGTTTTAATGAACGAGGGAACAAGGAGGGAGAGAAACCAAATGAGAAGCCGAAATCAAAAAACATCAGAGAAGTCAGAAAATGGAGACAAGGTTAGAAGCAGGAAAGGAACAAGAGCAAATACTAAGATTGTGGGCTTTAAAGTTTTAATTCTCTAATATTTACTCAAAATGTTACATGAGTCATAGGTAAGCCTTGCTCATTTAGAAGTTAATTGTAGGATTAAACCTTTTATTTGGCTTTCCTTCTCTTTTAGCATATTTTTCAATAAAATTAAAACATTTACACAGTTGAGAATATTTCATAAGTAGGAAAAAGTCCTCCTAAGTTGTGAATTGTAGAATACAGTTGTACTATCTAAATATTAGTATAACCAGATAATAAGATGGTCCTAAGGCTTTCTAGAAATTACATAAATTTTTACCTTTTAGGCTTGTGCACGCTTATTTAATTTCTAGTGATGTTCAATGACTACTGCACTGGAATTGGAAGCAAATTAGACTTTCTGAGCATATTTATTTTTTGAGTTACATATTTTTCATCCTAGGAAAGTTGAAGGGATAGAGGACTAACCAAATTGTGCTGAATCTCTTATTAGATTATTGTCTTGAGGAGGGTCTTCTCCCTCACCCCCATTTATGCTGGTCACTTGGCTTTTGAAGTTCTATTCGATAATTTAGATTGTTGCCTGCTTGAAGAAGAGAGGATAGGTAAATCCTTACTAAAATTTGTCTTTACTGTTTGGTGTTTGACTGCAATTACAGTATTACTGAGAGGATTTGTACTTAGCAGGAACTGGTTTTTGTTTCTTCTAGCTTTATCCTTGGTCATTAACTCAGTTTTTCAGGACAAAGGGATTAATTAAAGGTATCTTGCACCTAGCTTTTTGTAATTTTAACATAAATAAGTATGAGCTTCAGTTCTGAGCATGAATTTATAAATAGACTTCTCATACCAAGGTGGATGCTTTTGTAATATGGCACATAAAGACTGCTCCACATTTTGCTGAATATCAAAAATAATACTAGATGTAGCTGTGGTTCCCAAAGGTATAATTCGTTTTAGTAACTGCTTTATTTCTGGATATTTCTTTTGAGCAGATTGGATCATAGAGAAGGGATGATAAAACTGATAGCTAGGACTCTGTCTTCCTTCCACATGATCCCTTATACTCATCATTCTGAAAATTAGGGTATCATTTTTGGATGTAGGAAGGGCCAGAGGTGTCTTCATGCAACTGACTCCTATCGTAAGGAGAAAATGTCTAAACTAGAGGCTTGTCCATAGTCACACAGTGACTTAGGGACGGCATCAAGCCCAAGACCTAGGATCTTTAGTTCAGGGATTATTTCAGTCCCCAGTGGCACCTCCAGCCCCCACTGATGGATAAGCTAATAAAAGACGGGGTTTTTTTGTTTTTTGTGGGGGTTTTTGTGTGTGTGTGGTTTTTTTTGTTTGGTTTTGGTTTAGTAGAAGTATATTGGGCATTTAAAAACATTTTGAAAGATTAAATAGCTGTTAATATCTTAAATTGGCTAAAGTCCTAAAATAATTTTAGATTGTAGCCAGTTTTTTTTAAAGTGACCTCTACACCCAGTGTAGTGCTCAGACTTAAAACCCCAAGATCAAGAGTCACATGCTCTACCAGCTGAGCCAGTCAGGCACCCCAGACTAGCCAGTTTTAGTAGATTTTTTTAAATTGCAGATTTTTAATCACGTGAAGTTATGTAGTAATAAGCTCTGTAGAAATGCTTGTTTTAGTTATATTGCCAGTTTCACTTTAATTCCTTAAAAAAATTTTTTTTAGTGTTTATTTATTTTTGAGAGAGACAGAGTGCAAGCTGGGGAGGGGTAGAGAGAGGGAGACACAGAATCTGAAGCAGGCTCCAGGCTCTGAGCTGTCAGGACAGAGCCCAACGTGGGGCTCGAACTCCCAAACCATGAGATCGTGACCTGAGCTGAAGTCGGACGTTTAACCAACTGAGCCACCCAGGTGCCCCAGTTTCACTTTAATTCTTAAAATTAAGAATGATCTATACGAATTACCTTCAAAATTAAAAAATTGAATGAATGGATTATGTAACGTTTTGACAGCAACGGGAGAAACCTGGAATATTTGCCCAGTGGTAATGGCTAGCTCCTGTGTGTTCCACTTAACACACATTTCCAGGAGCCTCATTCAGAATTAATAGTACCTCACATTTTCTCCTGTACATGCATGTGTGTACACAGTTACATGAAACTAAAGATCAGAGGAAATGGCCAATTTAAATTTTCAGATCACTGTTTTTAGGAGGTATCATACTTTTATTTTTTATGCAGCATAAGACAAAATGTTTTTCATAATAAAATTTTTAAGTATCAAGAAAAGCGATAATGAATATATTCTTTCTAAGTGTTAAAACAAGACCGCTTTTTTAATCCTGTGAAAGGGTAAGGAAAGTAGTTCTTCAGAACATGAAAGAAATGTCATTTTTTTCCCATATCTTTCTTTTGGAAGTAACTGATCTAGAGATAAACTGTTATGTGAGCGAATGATGGGAGAAATGCTTTCTCTATGAAAAGATGAGCCACATGTTTCTTTTTTGATAGCTTTCTTCATTAATGTATTTAAATGATTCCATTCACATAGAAGGTTTTAGCCCTATGCTTTTTGTTTTAAAGCAGAGTATATCTGTAATTACTTTGTCCAGGATTATCAGAGAGGCATTAATTCCCCATTTCTATAATGAAAGAAGAAACTAATTATGCTTATTGATATTGTGTAGTTGTAGAGGAAAATTGTAGTTCTGGGAAAAGAGCAAGGTAGATCTAGAACTTCTAGCTGTGGCAGAGAGTAGGAGCTAAATTTCTTAGGTTAGAAGACATTTTATGGTATAACCAACTATCTCAGAGGCACAACTTCCATTGTTGGGGGCTTACGGTTAGAACAAGCTGGATAAAGGTATGTGGCTATGATAAGGACTTTTAACATAGAGTTGAAGTAACTGTTTAAACTCTTTGGAACCCTGGTTTCAAAGGAACACAATAGAATGAATGGAGAAGGGGACAAAGGGACCGAAACACTGGGTAGGAAACAGACAGGAAAATGACTTTAAGAAGCACTTAAGCTGGTTCAGGTTGATGGGATTTGCAAGAGACTGGGGTTGGAAGGTGGAGGGCTGTCACAGGCCATTGTGCCTAGTCCTCATGTGACACCAGAACCCTCTCCAGCACTCCTGACAGGCAGTCACACATGGACTACCTGAAGTGACAGGATTGCTCACTGACTCCGGAGGTAAACAGTCCTGACTTGGGGCAAATATGTACCCATACCCTTTTTACTGTAGTCCTTGTGAAAAAGCCAAATGCAGACCTGTATAGATCCTGAAAAGGGGCAAGTCCCCCAAAAGTTCACTGGTAACCATATGTTGTATGTGTATACATGTTTTCCTCTGAATACGCTACCAGCTGTTCAAAGCAGGCCACTTTTATTTTTTGAGAATATTGTATATATTCTTCAGTTATCATTTGACACTTTGAACATCTGTGTTAGTGCATGTGGATTAACTTCATTCTCTTCATGACTGCATATGGTAAAGTCTGCATACCACAGTTTATCCAACTGATGTCATTGATATTTGAGTTCCTGGTTTCTGTGCTCTTTTACTAATGTGATGGACATCCATTATCTTGGTAGGTCTAATTACAAAGCTTTTCTCTTTGTTGGCCTAAAATCTTCCTCCAAACTTCCACTTACTGGTCCTGAAAATGGTTGCCATCTTTCTCCTGAGTCTTCTCTTGAACGTAAACATTGCTGATCACTTTTACCATTCTTCCTATGGTTTAGATCCCTTCGCTGTCTTCAGACTGTGGTCCACTTTGTATTGTCTAAATTGTAGCGATGGAACTAAACGCTCTGAGCTGTGGTTTCATCTGATGGAGAGGGTGGGATTGTCTAATTTAATTAGGTCCATGATATGACTCTGCTCTATCACATTGTACTGAGGATAGTCAGTTACAGCTTTACATTTAGAGTTCCTGGATCGTTGGAGCATTTGATAAAAGCTGTGGACTTCCCACCATCTAGCCTTACCCCCGGAATGCATTAACACAATTATTGCTACAATTGCAAGTGATTCATGGATCCCTGGTACTTCTCTTTATGATTAGACTTACTGATTACTTTGCCAAAGCCATAGGTTCTCTCATTGTCTACCGGTTCTGTTACATCCTCGGACATTAAACTGGAAATGTCAAGTTTTGGCATTATTTGGTGAGTCTGCTGCCTCCCAGTGTGTAGCACTTTCTTATTTGCAAGTGGTACTTTTTAACAATTCAGGATCAGCCTCTGGCTAACTAGTCTAGTTTGGAAGTCTGGCTTCTAGTCGTTTTCCATTCTTCATGATTCCGCACAGATTATGGAAAGCAGTTAAGCAACCTTATATGTGAAGCCTCTCAGGATCCCAGAATGTGATCTTGAGATGAAATGACTTGAACTTAGTGACAATATCTTATCTAGTTTTTCTTTTTTTTTTTTTTTTTTAGCCATCTTGGATTTAAGTTTCTTCGTCATTGTGTTTGATCTTCAGATTGGACAGAATAAAACATTGTTAGCCGAGAATGGAAATAAAATAGAAGACTATTTGTCTTTGCTAATATTACATTAACCACCCCATCCGGGAGGGGCTTCACTTTTGCGTCTACTTCTTTTTACTTTAACCTCCAAGATGCCACTTAATTCAATACCTGGCACTTTGCTAAGTCACAGTTCATCCTGAGGCGTTAGCCTTGTTCACAGTATTCTTACAGCTCCATCTCACCCTTTGTAATACTTGTTTTATGTGCCTGTTTTTTTTTTTTTTTGGGGTTTTTTTTTTTGGCCATCTGTTGTAAGTGGTTTTTTAACATCTGAATTCCAGAAAGCTCTCTGTGCAGCACATCAGATTTTTTAGATACTTTCCCCTTTTCTTCCCCTCATCAGTGTGTTTTGCAATTATGCAGTCAGCATTATGCTTTTGAGAGCCTCCAAGCCTTCTTGAGCTTCTTTACACAGTTTCCGATCTTGGAATTGGTCCTAATTTTCCTTTAAAACACTTGAAATCTGCCTGTCCAATATGTGCAGTGTTCCCCTTCCTTTTTCCATCTCCAAGTGACATGGCTGCTCTTGGGAAAGCTTCCTTCTCTTTGCATCTTACCAGTCAGGTTTTACTGGGGAGGATTAGGACCAGATAAGTTTGACTCATTACTCCTCTCGTTTCTAAAAGACTGAATTTTTACACAGACCAAAAACACACCATCAGATGCATTGACTTAAGCTGACGGACACTTCCACAGATGTCCACTGGTGAGTAATAATAGCTAATAACTGCTATTATTTGTTGTACACTGCCACATGACAGGCACCGTAGTAAGTCTTTTTCACTTGGATTATCATGCTTATCTCCTACCTTAGGGTTATGAGGCATAGATGCTATTGTTATCTCAATGATACAGATGAGGAAACGGCTGTAAGGATGTTGAGTTACTTGCCCAAGATCCCACAGCTTGTTGAATGTGAGTCGGATATTTTCTAAATTGGATTCTTAGTTGTCATACCAGGCTGCTTGACGTGGTGCTTAATTACAGTGCTAGACCGGATTCTGTTACTTCAAAACCTGTGTAGCTCTCAGGCCACTGGCTGTGCACAGTAGGCACTTAAATACTTAATTTGAGGTTTATGTTTCTTGTTGATTTCCAGGGTATTGCCTTTTAGTCTTGCACATATGAAAAAGATGAGAAAAATGGGCAAGGTACACTATTAGGCAATTCATAGTAGAAATGAATGGAAAATGAAAAGATACGTATTTTTACTAAGCAAATATATTTTTGATGGTTTTAGGAGACCCATTTTTTTAATGGCAAGATTCTTCTTGTTTATAAATATGATACATTAAAAATAAAGAATGCAAAGATGTTTGTGAAGTTTTAGAGACAATCACTATTAACACAGCAAACGTACACAAAATCTTCTTTAATTGGGATACCAGTTTACTATTGCTTTTTAAAAACTGAATATATTGTGAACATCATTGCACATTGATAAATACTCCGTGAAAATGGCTTTACAGGTTTCCATTGTTTCTCATAAGAGATTGAGGCTCGTTTCATTTTTTTTATTCTTCTATATGTGAAGTGAAAGTAGTAGAGAATGCGAGTTCATCTCATACTTTTATCATATTACTCTCTTTATTGAAATTACTTGTTTACCATTATTCATTATTTGCTGTGATTTCTTCCACACTTAATATTTTGCTAGGAAGAATTGGGTTGGATGCCCAGTCATTTGTGATCCATATGATTGATTCTTTAAGAACCATTATATTATCTTTTCTTTGAGAAGGGTCATTAGGCTAATTCATTAAATATGTTAAGTGTTCTAAGAATTGAGTTTGTCATTTAAAGAGTTTTCTAAAGACTAAAGGAAGCTGTGCTGTAACCTATTGGAAATTGATCTTCGGAGCAAGACTGTCCTGGTTCAAGGTTCAGATCCCAGCTCTCCTGGTTTTAGTCATGTAAACAATTTGGGCAAGTCACTTAAGATTCTAAGCCTCAGTTTTTTCATCAGGAAAACAGGGATGATTATTAGTCTCTCGCAGGAGGAATAATTTAGCTTGAGATGTTGCACATAAGGCCCCCAGTGAAGTAATGACGTCCGTTTGTTCTCTTTTATGTAGTAAGACCAGGAATTCTCTGCTGGCCTGGTTAAATCCACCGAAGGACCCCTTCTCAGAATAATGATTTTAAATCCATAAAATTAACTGCTTGGGATCACAAAGGAAGCCAATCCTATTGAAATGCAGTTAACAAAATACTTAAAAACACATTTGCGGTGCTTTCTGTTTTAAACTTTTTGGACCAAGGTGGGGCGTGAATGAGAAAACTAGGGAGGAGGAAGGAAAAAGGAGAAGAAGGAAAGAAAGCTCCTAAACATTTATGTGTAGTTCTGGCTCCCTCCCACACAGCCACGCTGGGTTCCCTGTACACTCCTAGACATCTCCGCCTCAGCATCCTCCCACCAGTGTAGATTGATCACCAGTGAAGTGGAATGCCTCTCCAGAGTCCCTTAGTGATCCTGCTCTCACGAGCGCCTCAAGTCTAAATCCTCAGATCAGTTCGATTCATCGCCTTTGCTCCCTGTCTCTACTTTACATCAGTCATGCTCTTCTGCCCATCTTCTGTCTACAATAGCTGATTTTCCCCTTGAAGTTGAAGATTCTTGTCTCATTCTTGTCACTAGGATACAAGCTTTTTCTTCACGGATTCCAGCTTCCTACCTCTTCCGTGAGGTAACCCGTGAGTGTTTTGGGCCAGTTTGGTGTATGTTCCATGTCCTAAGTTCCGCAGAACTCCCATATTACACCCTCATTCCCAACTGTCAACTGCCTTGTTTATTTACTTATTGGCAACTGTTATCTATTTTCATTTCCCCAGACACAGATTCTAAGTTCTTTGAGGAAAGAGACCCCATCTTAACATTTTTATGTCCCTATAGAACTTAGCACAGTACTTAAAAGTGCTTCATAAGATCTTGATAATCATCACAATGAGGTAGTTCCAGCTCCAATAAAAAGAAAAAAACAGTTGGGGCACCAGGTGACTCAGTTGGTTGAGCATCTCACTTTGGCTCAGGTCATGATCTCATGTTTGTGAGCTCAAGCCCTGCATTGGGCTCTCTGCTGTCAGTGCAGAGCCCTCTTTGGATCCTCTGTCTGTCTGTCTCTCTGCCCCTTGCCCTCTCTTTCTCAGAAATAAATAAATGTTTTTTTTTAAAAAAAAGGAAAAAAACTTGACCTTTCCTTGTCAACTGGGTTATGATTGTAGGAGTTGATGATATCAAACCAATTCTTTATATCAAAAACTTGAGAATTTTGTATATATTTAAATTTTTACTAACTCACTAACTTGATTGCCCAAGTTTTTCAGTCATGGCTGTTCAGTCACAGTGTTCCTTGTGGTTAAGAAAACCATGGCCATGATTTCCTCTACTGTGAAACCTCTGTTTGTCCTCATAGCCACCACTTGTATCCCAGGGCCTGACATACAGTAGATGAATGATTAGTACATTTTGTTAGAGGAATGTAGCCTTGTGCCTGGAAAATAAATATTTACATTAAAAGGCTTGGGGATGTGTGCATAGATTATTATGAAAACAAATATGATAAAACTTTGCTTAAAAAATAGTATGTGATCTTAACAGGAGAAACAGTTTTAGCAAAGTAAGCCTCAAATCATACACTAATCATCTTAGTTGGCTTTGATATCTTGTTTGCCATTGATGTTCTTTCTTTTGGTTAAATTCTTTTACTTGTATTCTTAGGTTAAGACATCCGAATTTTATAGATACTCCCGACAGCTGCGCTATGAAGTTGACCAAGCACTGAATTACTTTCAGAACGTTCACCAGCAGCCTTTGTTGGACATGAAGTCAAGCCGCATCCGTTCTGCCAAACCCCAAACTACAGTATTCCGAGGCATGATTGGACATAGCATGGTTAACAGTAAAATTCTTCTCTTAAAGAAACCAAGAGTCTGGTGGGAACTGGAGGGCCCACAAGTTCCTCTGCGCCCGGATTGCCTTGCTATCGTCAATAACTTTGTGTTCTTGTTGGGCGGGGAAGAACTGGGCCCGGATGGCGAATTCCATGCTTCTTCCAAAGTGTTCAGGTATGACCCCAGGCAAAACTCTTGGCTCCGGATGGCAGACATGTCTGTGCCACGTTCAGAGTTTGCAGTTGGTGTCATTGGAAAGTTTATTTACGCTGTGGCAGGCAGAACCAGAGATGAGACTTTCTATTCAACTGAGAGGTATGACATCACCAATGATAAATGGGAATTTGTGGATCCTTATCCAGTTAACAAATACGGACATGAAGGGACAGTGCTCAATAACAAGTTGTTCATCACCGGTGGAATCACCTCGTCTTCCACCTCCAAACAGGTGTGTGTGTTTGACCCCAGTAAAGAAGGGACCATTGAACAGCGGACCAGGAGAACTCAAGTGGTTACCAACTGTTGGGAGAATAAGAGCAAAATGAATTACGCAAGATGCTTTCACAAGATGATTTCTTACAACGGCAAGCTTTATGTCTTCGGTGGCGTCTGTGTGATCTTGAGAGCCTCTTTTGAGTCTCAGGGATGCCCTTCCACAGAAGTGTACAACCCAGAGACTGATCAGTGGACCATTTTGGCATCCATGCCAATTGGCAGAAGTGGTCATGGTGTGACTGTGCTGGACAAACAGATAATGGTTCTCGGAGGCCTTTGCTACAATGGTCATTACAGCGATTCCATTCTCACTTTTGATCCAGAAGAAAACAAGTGGAAGGAAGACGAGTACCCGCGGATGCCCTGCAAGCTAGATGGTTTACAAGTATGCAACCTGCATTTTCCGGAATATATACTGGACGAGGTCAGACGTTGCAACTAATGACATCTTTCTCCCTTTAAATAAGCCAAACAAAAAATTTGTTTGTGACAGAGTAGTTAATTAAAAAACATAAAGAAAAACCTCACCAGTTTTACTATCAAAGCCATTGGTCTAATATCGTAAAAAATTATTCATTCTGTGCTAGCATCCTTTTTTTTTTCTTTTTAGTGGCCTCAAACTCATGCAATAAGTTAATTCGAAGCGCTAGCTCTTGAAACTACTTCCAGAAGCAGTTTAATAGAGTGATCCACTTATCTGGGAAGTTGATTTTATGCTTTAAACATTTCTTTCAGATGTCAGCGTAGGAGTCATGCCTCTTCTAAGAGAAGACCTGATAAGTGTCACTGGATGTAATTTCGGTTCCTATCTCAATCTGAAATCTTTTGGAACATTTATTTCAGTGTATTTCAGTCTGTTCGACCTTTTGGTTTTATTATTTACGTTAAAACTCTTGACCTTTTTGCATGGCTTTTTGCTGAAAATGCAAAAATATAAATTTTCTACAAAGTTAACTTTTTTATATTCAAAACACTATTTCTAAGCTGCCTTCTCTTCTCTGCATTGTGTTAGCGAAAGCATACCCATACTTGCGTACATCTTAGGAACGTACAAGGCACATCTCCTTTTATGCGTGGTTAGGATTCTATATTTTTAAGCTAGTGCACTTGCACACACGGTTTGCCATACTTGTTGAATTTTAGATGTAACGTCTTTTCATGTACTAACATTTTTAGAAAGTTAAAATAACTGGAGTCCTCATTTGGTATCAAAGTAGCCTATCTTCAGTCCATACTGATTCAGTAATATTTGAGCTCCTTGTATTCCTGAAACATGTATGGATTTCTGAAAACTAACATTTTGTATTTTATTTTCAAAAGTAAACGTTTAGTGTTCCTTATCAACGTATGTCTTCTTTTTGAAAATGTTTTTCTTTGCAGTCTGTTTAACGTTACCCTGTTTTTAGTGAGAATCGGAGTGGTATATGCAGTCCTGGCCCTGCAGCGTGCAAGCACTTTTAAAGAGAATTTAGGTAATACCAGACTCCTAAATAAAGGCCCCCTAAAAGTAAGTGCAACTCCCGTTCTTTACATTCAAGAAGGCTGCTGCATCTGTTGTTGAATGGAAAGTAGCATCTCGTGGAAAATTTGAGTTCATTTTTGACTTAGAGGTAAGAAATAGAATTACAGTCTTACTGGTTATATCTACTTGTTTATTTAGTACAAAATATTTAGTGGCACTGGGGATGTAAGCCCTCAGCCTTTGTTTTATTTACTGAAAGCTACTAGCATGAAGGATAGTAACCTCAAAATTCAGAATGCATCAAAGTTAACTGTTTAAAAGCATTTATAAAAGTGTTGTAGGATTAGCTGTGCACCTTTCAAGTCTTTCAACTCGAAGGAAAAACATGTAGTTGACAAAATTAAGCAAGAATAACCAGGGAGTGGATCATTCAAATTGATGCCATTTTCTCTTGAGTAGAGTCTATATCTGATACAGACTAGATCTACACTGGCAAAACTTGCCAGAGCTTAGGATATTGGTGCAATATTGCAATGCCTTCTTCTATGGCTGTTGTATAAATTTTCTAGTTTCACTTTTTTGGTTTTGTTTTTTGTTTTTTATTTTTTGTTTTTGTTTTTGTTTTTTTTGTTTTGTTTTGTTTTGTTTTGTTTTGTTTTTGCTGCTGCCACCACTGAACACAAAATGGAAGAGTGAAGTCATGATTTTGTTTCCCATGGTAATATGGGTAAAAGTCTTTTTCTACCTTTTAAAAATCATTTTTTAATCATTTTATTTTTGAAAACTAGGAATTAGAGTAGCCATTTAATTCTTTTTCTAATATATTAGTTGGTTTAGTGCTTTGTGTGCTTTCTTGCTTTAAAGAAAATAATGATAATGTCTTCATTATTTTCCTCATTGTTGTCTTTTGCTGGAAAAGACCGAGACAGGGTACCCCTATCAGGCTTTTACACTTTTACACACCAGTGGTGGTTCTTGTTAATTGCTTAGGTATAACTTCATAGTCCTAGTTAGTGTAAGATCTGGGCAAACTGTTGACTATTCTTGGTCTATCATTCTAAAGACACAAGACCAAGATCACAGTTCATGTTTTGGAAAATTTGTGAAATCTTAACTTGAACTAACTGTGGGTTCAGCTTCACACGTGAGACATGTCTGACCTGATGTTAGCTGTAGTCAGTTTTGAGCTTTAAGAATAGTTGGTATTGCTTGGGTTCTGAATGTATGAGAAAATTCATCCGTTTATATGTAGTGCTAATATAGGTTATTTTAAATCCACGATTAACCTACATTCCCTTTTAAAATTACGGTTTCATTGCTGAAAGAGATTTATTTTTCTTATACTAAACTATGGAAAATTTTTCCATAGAATTTTTTTCACGTTTATTTTTTGTGTGCTTCATTTGGAACCATTTTTTGTTTAGATACATTGTATGTGCTCAAGGTAGTGGTTTTTAAAAATTCAGTAAGAAATTGGAAACTACAGTGTAACTGTTGTGATCTTTGTGTGTTAATTTTCACTTTACATTTTAAACGCCAGACTTGACAAAAATAGCTGATCTTCAGTAATTGCATCTTAATTAGAAATGTTTGTTCTGTTCCCTATCTTTGACCTTGAATTTCAGTTTTGACTTTAATCTGCTTAAAGAAAATCCTTGCACTACAGCCATTTCACAAAATTCAAGATTCTCACATTGAAGGTTTTGTATTGGAAGAAGTACTACTGGTTTTTATAAAAGCAAAGCGTAATTAATAGAATTACTAGCTTTTCTTGAGACAACATTCTCTGTGTCCTCATTGCTCTGCTCTGTGTGTGCGTGTTACTCTAATTTGTGAAATATTGACTGAGCCCTTCACTTATCTTTTCTAAAGCAGCACCTTTGGACACCTCATTCTGGGAAGCCTGCTCGAGTCATAGTAAAGGACACACACATTTGTGTGGGGAGAAGTGGTAAAAATGGAGAGTTTTGTCTTAATTACATGAAACTAAGCTTTAAAATATTTTATAACAAATTATTTGAGCTGCATAACCTAAACATGTCAAACGTTCAGTGGGACTATTTTTATATATGTATATGTGGTTGTAGGTCATAACATTTCAGTTTATAATATAAATTGATATTTCAGTTTATAAGCTATCTCTCAGAAAAGACTAGCTCTTTTGAGAATACATAATTTAAAGTTTTAGACTGAAGTAAAACACAACATAGATAATAGTGTAAATTAGCTGTAACTGAGGGCTATATGGCAGTAAAACTGCCAGTGCCATTTTTCTTGTTTGCCTACTATATGTTTTTGATTTTTTTTTTTGTACTCAACATTTTTAGGGATCATACGTTTATTCAATCAGATTAGAGTTGGTTTGGGAATAAATATCTTCTAAAAGAGATTTATCTTCAAAATGAAAGTCCTGAGAAATTAGTTTATCAAGAGTTTATAAAGTCAAATATTCAATAGACACAGACCAGAATAGGTAAGCTCATGCAGTCCTACCCTTGCAGTACATACACCCGTGTGACTTCACTGGTACACGGGCGACGCTGAGAGAATGCCCTCAGCGTGGTTTGTTCCCCCTTCATAATCTGGGATTTTCTTTTTTTACATCTTTGGGAACAGCTACATTAAAAACCTTATTAATCAGTATATCAGTAAGGGTTAGGTGTTTGCTTTCTGAAGGAATGTTCCAGTGAGATAGTCGGAGAGGTTATTTTCTACCTAACTTGTATATGCCCTGTACCTCTTGGGCATACTTTGTCTATAGAAAAATATTTTGACCTTTAGGTACATTTTGGGCCAGTAGTCAAATAATCCTAAGGCCGATTTAAAAATCTTAGAATAATTTAAGGTTTGCCTTTTATACCTGTTTTGAAAGCCTTTACATTTTTGTCAGGTAATTTTTCCCAAGCCGTGAATATAATCTATTCAAACATGTTTATGCTATCCATTCTGTTTTTAAATTGAAAAAAAATGTTAAAAGTGTTTATGAAGAAAAGTTTAAATAAAATATTTTTAATCTTTAAAATCTGTTTATTTCTTATTATTTGCTATCTTTATGCAACCCATCACTTTCCAAGTCACTCACGACCTGATTAACAGCATACATTTTGTTTCCCTTCGGCATGCCAAGGAAGTACCATAAAAACGTGATTTCTCCCACTGCTTTCAGTCACAGATTCAAATGAGTGCATTAGAGTGAAATTATTTACACTTACATGCAATGGAAATTTTATAACGAAGCCAAGTAATTAAAGTTCCACTAACACAGAGTTTTGCAGAATGGAAATACGGAATTGAGAAAGAGCATTTACAAGCCATAAGCCTTAGTGTGGTGATTTTTAGGTTTCCTTTAGCATTTATTTCTGAACTTAGTGGCGAGGCAGAAATGAAGCTGCTGCGTCACAAGCGCTTGGATATCCATAGGCTCCTCCTCTGTGCCTTCTTTAAAATGGACGCCTGAGAAAGGATTCCCTGGGCCCTGGCCTCAAGCCACCTTCCCAGCCTCTTTCTGTTGCTTCGCCCACTTCATTCTGTTGTGATCTTTGTTAGTTTCCAGCTTCTGATTACCTGCCTCCTTTCCCCTTCCCTGCTTGCAAAATCCACTTTCCACCCCAACTCCAATGCTCTCCTCCCTTCCTGAAACCTGTGTTCTCTCTTCCATTGAATTAATTGCCTCTTCAACACTCAGCATATTTGTAGCTCTTGATTTCATTTTGTATAATAGGTGGGTATAATTCTTTCTCCACGACTACATCATAGTTCCCTTGGATGAAAGGACCTTCTTGTATTCCTCTTTGTACCCTCATATCAAGCGTGGTACTTTTTGTGCACAAGTAGGCACTGAGCTAGATGTTGCAGCACGTAACACATTCCGTAAGTTACAGGCAGATGCTATAGGCGTTCAGAAGAGGAAGATAGAGTTCCCCACGGTTTTGTCTGCTTCTCAGTCTACACATTCCCTGCCCGATTGCACCACACCTGTGGCTCCCACAGCTTTTATTCTGAGTTCTGACGCCTGTCAAATCTGTGTACGTCTCAACCCAGAGTTCCAACCGTCTCCTTAACGTCTCACACGTGTTTTATCGGAATTTCAAACCGAACAAGTGCAAGCCTGAATATATTCTCTCCTTCCCAAATACCTGCCCCTCATCCTGAGTTCCCTCTGTTATGTGGCTGGACCATTGTTGAAGTTGGAAACCTGGGAGTGGTCTACCACTGCCTCTCTCCCCTGCCCCCCCCACCCCCAGCATCTTGGTTCATCTAGCCCTCACAATTTTCACCTCTCAGCTGCCCCTCTCCGTCTGTACTGCCCTTGTTCAGATCCTCATTATTCTTGCTGGCCTCCTGGAGCTTGCTTTCTGATCTACCTCCGCAGTCCGTTTTCTACACTGCTGCCAGAGGGATCTTTCAGAAGGTAAATCATCCTGAGGTTCAACAGCCTTTCATAATCTCCCTTCACTCTGAGAGTAAGAGCCAAACTCCCTAGCTAGCCTGCCACACAGAGCCCTTCATCTTTTGCTACCTTTGTACCTGTTCCGTCTTTTATACCCCATACTCTAGCTAGGCAAACTACTTGGAGCTCCCTGAATATACCATGTTTTCTCCAGCCTCTTGGCCTTTGCACATGCTCCTCCCCTCTTCCTTGCCCGGCTGAGCCTTCCTTGGCCTTCAAGAACCAGCCTGGACATCATGGCCTTTGTCAAGTCTTCTTTGACACCTTGGGCCGGGTTAACTGTGCCGTTGGTCTTACCACAGCACCTTGCGGATGCCTGCATGCCGCCACCTCTGACGCTCGGTTATAACTCTTCTCCGACGTGCCCTTAACTGTACTCCTTGAGGGCAAATACTGTGTCTTTATTTACCAAGAGCCTTACTTAAGCCAGGCACATGGGAAGTCCTCCTTAAAGAAACACAGAACCCAGAAACTTGGAAGATTACCATGAAATGCTCCCGGTGAGGACGGGCAGCTGTATTAGCTTGATTGTCCACAGAAATTGACCTCACTGAGGGATTTCCCTCCATTCATTTCCACTACCACCATTCCCATGTCTAGAAGGTTGATGCATCCAGCTGTCATAGTTGTGAACATACTTCTTCCCCTAACATCTCCGTATTTCTTATCCAGGCAGAAAATTTCAAGTAAAACACACCGAAGGGTATTTTGAAGATTGGCAATCCCTTGAAGTGTGGGGGGAAAAAGTTCATTGGTCACAGTGTTGAGAAAACACTACCTATTTTCTTTCCTAGAGAATCTCAACAAACAGCATATTAAAAGGCTCTGGAGAAGTCCTGATGTTGACTCCTTTTGATTTTGTTTAGCTTAATGTAAATCAAATGTTGACCATAGAGCTTTTTTTTTTTTTCTTGGAATGTAGATGATCCTTGAATGCTAAGGAATAAGTGGAAGAAAACAAGTACGGAGGACCACTAATCCAGGTGCTCTGGTCTGCACAGTTGGACTTTCTCCTGCAGATCCCGTTAGTTTCCATGCTGAAGACACTTTGCCAAGGTGACATTACCCTGGGGATTTCATGTCCCAAGGAGGGTCCCACTTTCTCCCTCAAGGAGAAGGATGAATTTGTATAATTTGTACAACTTGTGTGGTTTACAGAGCAGGACTTCCAGAGTGGCCAGTTAAGGAGCTCAGCCGATCCTCTCCCTTAAAAGCAATGGTAAAGTTAAGCAAACTTGTCCAAAAAATGTAGACTCTGGAAATTGACCAAAGGCATACAACAAATCAGAGAAGCATTTATTCAAGATGTGCTGAACCTCTAAGAACAGTGGGAGTCTGGGATGTTTCAGCCAGGGGCTGTTCCCATCTCAGCTCCCCTTCCCCCAGCCATGTGGCACAGAGGTTCTACCAAGCCCTCAGAGGGGCCTCCCTTTATTTGGTATGGACAATCCCATGTCATTGTTGCCAACTCTGCAGCTAGCCTGGGGTCTCAGTAGGGATTGGTTTTGAAGAGTGGCAGAGAGACCAGCCAGAAATTTAACAGACCTTGGGAATGAGACAGCCTACTTTATCCCTGGTGGTCCAGAGAAGGCTGTGTTCACGGACAAGGCTGTGTGCACCTAACGGGAGACTGAAGAGGGCCCTAGCGAGCTACTGGTCCCCGAATGGATGTGAAACCTAGCAAACCCCAAACAAAAGCTGGAATAGGGTTGGAAACTACTCAGAGTTTGAGTGCATTCCCCAGGCCACACACAAATTCATTAGCAAAAGATGGGAGCCTTACTGGCTCAAGGTGTTGAAGTGTGTAGCTTCTGCTTAACCGCTGACTGACCACTAAACTATGCAAACTCGGGCGGTGCCTGGGAATCCAGGCTTAAAAATAAAAAATTTAAAAACCCAAACTGAGCACACATCAATCAATGGCCATACACCGTAGGGGAGGGGAAAGGGTGGGGAAAAGACCACAGAATTCGTCGAGGCAAATCACAAAACACACTACAAACCAAAAAATAGCAAAAACACCACACACAATCCAGAGTTGCTACGATACATTATCTAAAATGTCAAGTTTCCAACAAAAAATTATGGGACATGCAAAGAAACAGGAAAGTGTGACCCAGGAAGATAAGGAGCCGATAGAAAACTATCCCCAAGGGATCAGAGTGTTAATGGAAATCAGTATAATTACAGTTTTGTATCCCGTATTTCACGTAAAATTGTATTACAAATAATTTTACCAGTCATTGAAATTTCTTTGAAATTAATATTTTTAGTGATTGTTTAGTGTTCCATAATATAGTTATACCATAATTGAACTAAACATGCCTCTGTTGTGAGACGTAACTACATTTTTAAACTTCTTTACACACACACACACACGCACACACTGTCCAAATTTAGGATTATTTCCTTAATATAATTTCCTAAAGATGAAGTTTTAAAATGAACCATTTAAAGTCCCTGGCAAGGGGTGCCTGGGTGGCGCAGTCGGTTGAGCGTCCGACTTCAGCCAGGTCACGATCTCGCGGTCCGGGAGTTCGAGCCCTGCGTCAGGCTCTGGGCTGATGGCTCAGAGCCTGGAGCCTGTTTCCGATTCTGTGTCTCCCTCTCTCTCTGCCCCTCCCCCGTTCATGCTCTGTCTCTCTCTGTCCCAAAAATAAATAAACGTTGAAAAAAAATTTTTTTAAATAAATAAAAAAATAAAGTACCTGGCAAATATTACTAGAATAAGCTCCAGGAAAGTTGTACAATATTATACCCACATCAGCAGTGAATATGAGTTTCTTTATTACACCTTGACACCTTGTACTTTAATAAAGAGGAATAAGCAATGTAATAGGTGAACACTGTAGTTTAATTTCAGCTTCTTTGATTATTGTGATTGTTGAGTAATTTTTCACATCTATTTGCTATGTATGTCCTATGACCTTTTTCAATGTCATTTTTTTCACTGGCATTTTGAGATTTTATTACGGATTTGGAAGAATTCCTCATCAACTATGCCTTGCCACACTTGAGCATATTATTCCAAATGATGACTAGGTATCTTTAATTACTGGGGCAATTTAAAAAACTGTACAATCAAATTTCATTAAATGTGAAAAGCAAAACAGAATTTAGAGAAAAGAGATGGGAATTGTACTGATGGAGCAAAATGATTAAGAATCGAATGTATCTGAGAGATAGCAGCTGATAAAGTTAGTGAGAGGCATGGTGTACATTACAGATTTTTAAAAACCCATTCAAAAGTTAACAAATAGCATTCTTAGATCTGGAGTATGAGAGGTTTCTCTGTCATGGAAACATACATTCAGACTTTTACTGAATACCTGCAGTGTGTGCTGGTAGGAGTGGAGTTAGGTGGGAGTGAAAACAAGATCCGCTCTGCTCTCAGTCTGATGGGGAAATAATTAAAAATCACTTAAGGCAAGAAAAGGTGCTAAATAGAGGGAAAAGCAGGCTGCTATCGGAGCTCAAAATTACAATTACTATTGATGAGAATCAGGAAAAGGTTTATGGAGGAACTGGCATTTCTACTTCATTATGGAGATTAAGATTTCTCTAGGTGGGAATATAAAAAAAGGTTCTCAAGAAAGGATGTGCAAAAAAAAGTACAGGAGGTCACATGAGGCAGGAGGTTCTGACCCAGGCATGCACCCAAATCAAATCTATCAGTCTTCAAGTGGATTCTCGTACTGGTAGGAATAAACATAAAACAGCGCCTACAATAGTTGCTGTGAATGAACAAAAAAATGGCTGAAGACTCATTTTAACTCAGTAACAAAATGTTTGACTCTGAGAATTTAAAAAACCCGGACTGGGTGCCTGGCTGGCTCAGTGGGTTAAGCGTGTGACTTCACCTTAGGTCATGCTCTCACAGTTAGTGGGTTCGAGCCCTGCGCCAACAGCTCAGAGCCTGGAGCCTAGAGCCTGCTTCCGATGCCAATGCCGTGTCTCCCTCTCTCTCTGTGCCTCTCTCGGCCCCTCCCCCGCTCGCACTCTGTCTCTTGAAAATAAATACATGTTAAAAACGTTTTTTTTTACAACACCGACCATGGAAGATTTAGACCCCATAAAAATAACACAATAAAACTGTCAATAGCAAAACTTTATACAATTACATTTGTAGCCTTAAGTTGGGGTCCCTGGAAGCTGACTTCTAGAGGAGAATCAGAGTATAAGTAATTAAGAGGTCATTTCAGAAAGCATCAGTAGGGTGGGGGAATTAAGACAGATGAGGATGAGCCAGTAAAGGGCACATCATCAAGCAGCTTTCGACCAGAGGTAACTGGCTTCTATACCGCCCCCCCGCCCCCCCCAACACCCCAGGGAACTAGGAAAAACCATGTAGAACATAGCTAAGAGTCATCCCCCCAGAGGACATGGAAGCTGGGGTGTTTACCCTCCAACTTACCTCTGTCATTGGCTGAGGATTGTCCCCGGGGCACATCAGCTCCCCAGCACTTCTGGCCTGGCTGGGGTGTCGGGCTCCAAGAACGCCCGCTGGTGGGGGGTCGCAGGTGTTCGCACTCAGAAGCCAACCACTGTTCCTGTGTACTGAAGGGTGGGTGCCAAGGGGGCCTGGGGGGGGGGGTCACTACTAACTGCTACATTTGTGAGCGATTCAAAACACTTGGAAGAACCACATTTTCTTGGGGCGCCCGGGTGGCTCAGTGGGTGAAGCATCCCGACTCTTGACTTTGGCTCAGGTCATGATCTCCGGTAGGAGAGTTGGGAGCCCCTCTTAGGTCT
Source organism: Prionailurus bengalensis (assembly GCF_016509475.1). NCBI lineage: Eukaryota > Metazoa > Chordata > Mammalia > Carnivora > Felidae > Prionailurus > Prionailurus bengalensis. The sequence continues at coordinate 20,287,837 of NC_057361.1, read as the reverse complement.
CCACACTCACAGCCTGCTTGGGATTCTCTCTCTCCCTTTCTGTCCTTCCCCAGCTTGCACCCGTTCTCCCTCTCTCTCTCTCTCTCTCAAAATAAATACAGAAACTTAAAAAACTCACATTTTCTTAAAAAAAATTTTTTAATGTTTATTTTTGAGAGGGATAGAGAGAGAGAGAGAGAGAGAGAGTGGAGGAGGGGCAGAGAGAGAGGGAGACACAGACTCCGAAGCAGGCTCCAGGTTCCGAGCTGTCAGCACAGAGCCCGACGTGAGCCTCGAACCCACAAACCGTGAGATCATGACCTGAGCCGAAGTGGGACGCTCAACCGATTGAGCCACCCAGGCGCCCCAAAACTCACATTTTCTTGACAAAATTTAGGCCCACAAAATTCACAACATGGGAAACTGGCAGACCTAATTGCCACAGAAGTAAACTCACTTGAAAGAGGTTAAAATGTAAAAATTTTGATTTAGACTAGTTTTCAAACAAATCACAGTGACATTTTTATGAATAAGAATTTTCCAGATGAAAATAATTTCATTAACATAAAAGCAAATAAAAAACACTAGAAATGTTTTATCTGCATTAGGTAGAAAATTGATATTAAGGAATTAAAGTGATTTGAGATTGCTTGGGAAAAGATGTTCTTCATAAAATTTCTTCAATGTTGGCGCGATTCTGATTAGAATGTTTGTACTAACAAACATGGAGTCACGGTGTCCTCGGGCTCAAAACAAGCGGAGGATCGAAACATCCTGTTCTTGAGTTGCTAGAGGCCAAAAACTGAAGAGGATTTGTGCCAGGGGAAATTGCACGGGTAAATGCAGAGTGGAAAAGCATATGGAATGCTTTGGGAATGATGAATTCCTTACTGACAGAGCTATGGGAGCAGATGTGAAGCAAAAAAAAAAAATTATATTCATGAATATTCTGTAGATCTGCAGATTTCTTTGTTGAAGGAGGAGAAGAGAAAAATTGGATCTACAGTCCACCAGTAAACTCCTCACAGCTTTCCATTAAAACATCCCATGTCCTCATAGAAAAATAATAAAAATCCATTAAAATAATGAGAGTTTGACAGACAACATAATATAAAATTGTGAACGGCCTTGAAAATAATTGTAAGGCAAACAGAGTTTGAGAAAAAGGGACACATACTTCACTGAATGGAGCACTCGGGATTCCTTTCATGAAAGAGAGCAACTGGGGATAGATGAAAACAAACAAAAAGGTACATTGTCCTTGCTACACCTATTGTGTCCTGACGCAGAAATTGGGGCCTTTACTCGCCAGAAGACTGCGCATTCATAGCTCTTGATCCCAAGGAACTATACTGTCAGGCAGGAATTCTTGTTCCTGAGTTTTGCCCCTTGTCTGGAAACCCCTCTGTGTCCTCTGCCCACCTCGAGTCCCCATCCTCTCTGTCCCCTCTTGTCCCCCAGTCCCCCACAACCTCCAGTCTACCCACTGCATTTTTACATTTTTACATTGAAACAGAACAACCTTGGGGAATTTTTTTGTTATTTATTTTTTTAACGTTCATCTGTTTTTGAAAGAGTCAGAGTGTGAGCGGGGGAGGGGAAGACACACACACACACACACACAGAATCTGAAGCAGGTTCTGGGCTCCGAGCTGTCAGCACAGAGCTCAACGCGGGGCTTGAACTCAGGAACCTCAAGATCATGACCTGAGCCAAAGTTGGACGCCCCACCGACTGAGCCAGGCACCCCGAAACAGAACAACCTGGTTAATCAACTAGGTAGGAAGTAAGGGCAGACTGGCCGTGGCATAAAACGTATCCTCCCCCATTACTCACTCACTGTAGGTGACCACAGACATAGGAAGAACCGTTTCGCTTATTGTCATTGGGTTCCAGTACCACAGACGGAGACAATAAGAGGAAGGTGATAACCACAGGAGAACAAGGAGGTACAAAAAGGGAAGGCCTGTTAGAAGCTGGAACGTGGACAGGAGGCCATGCCCATCAACTAACCCACTTTGCAGCTGCAGATATCAAGGGGTTGGAAACTCTACCCAAACGCATACAAGCGGGGACTAAAGGCAACCCGCACATTCTATTGACACACTAAGTCTGGAAGGGTCTTAGATCTACAACCAAAGACAATGGGATAAAAGAAACAGTTGGAAGACTCAAAGAAAGGAAATACTTGTGGAAAATTATTGGCTTTCAGAGACAGAAGAAAAAAATCAAACTATTTGGCCTCTTCAAAAGATCGCAAATAACCATAACTTCTGTGCGTGAGAAGCAAAAGGTCATAGGTAGACGAAGAGCAAAAGTTGACAAAGTAGTTGACTCAAAGAAGACTGTAAGAAAATTCGTAAGGCATCAACAAAATTAAAAGCCATATACAGTCAGTAAGGAATAGAAAGGCTGACGTGAAAAACATCCTTGAGATACTTTCCCAGAATGCAGGTGAAAATGACAGAGACGTTCCGTTCTTCACCACACGCTTCGTGAGCACCTACTAGGTGCCAGTTACATCCAGGTACTGGACCCAAAGACCCTCACGTTCTTTGTCATCAGAGTGGGAGAGGCAGCATTTGAACACAAATTAACATATAACTGCAAATTATGGTGGTTGCCACAACTAAAAACTGGCACTATGAAGATTGCCTGGGAGAAGCTAGTTCTGATTGGGGGGTTAGGGAGTGTCTCTCTAAAGAAGGAGTAGATTAAAAAAAAAGAAGGAGTAGATAGCTGGAGATACAAAGGATGAGTAAGAGAGGACGAAACAATAGAAAATGGGCAGGGGTCTGTAGCCTTGCAGCAGAAAAGCATGTGGGGCAGCAGAGAGACTGAAAGGGGACCGGGGCACCTGGCTGAGGAGAGGAAGGCGGGGAATGTGGTGCAAGGTGTGGCGGACAAATACGAGGGCCACATCACACAAGGCCACCGAGGCTGGGTGAGAAGTCTGTATTTTACTCCAAGGGAAAAGGGAAATCATCGAAGGGCTCTAAGTAGGTGGCGGATGTGATTTATGTTTTCAGAGGTCCTCTGGTCCCTAGAAAGGGGGCAGCATAAAATCGGAAAGCTCACCGAAGCAGGCAGGGCCGTGTAAAGGGTGATGGCAACTTGGACGACGGTGGTGGCTGACACCGCAGGCAGAGAAGAGAATGGCATTCGGACAGGCTCTGGAGATTACAGCTGGCAGAACCTGGCAGTGAATTGGTCATACGAGGTAACGGAGAAGAGATGGCGCCCAAACGACTCCTGGGTCCCTCTTGAACACAGGGCGTGTGATGATGCTCTTAGCTCTGGTGGGAAAGACAGGAGAGCGGTTGGGGAAGGGGTAGCAGGAGCGCAGGTCCCGGCCCATCAGGGCTCAGAAGTCTGTGAGGTGTTCAAGAGTGAAGAAGTCAAAAATGTCACCAGATATGCCAATCTAGATGAAACAGAGAAGGAAGTTTCAGGACTCTCCAGGACTGGAGAGATATATCGGCCAACCATCTGCCATGACAGATAGTACTTAATCGTTTTGACTCCGTGTCCCTTTTCCTTATGGAAATATTCAAAGAGGTAGGCAAAATAGTACGCTGAATCTTTACCCTTCATAGTACAAATAATATTTTGCCATGAGAATGCTAAGTGTCCTCAAGAGAATGAGAAAGATTCCAATTCCCACCGACTGCTCCAGCCTGAGCTTCCTCCTCTGAAAAATGAGAATATTTCAGCCCACCTCAGGGAGTTCTGGTGACAATAAAAGAGATGAATGATGTCAACGGTGTGTGGTAACCAATGTTAAACATTAATATTGTAAAAAAAAAACCCCATTAATATTGTTATTGTTGAGTGGGCAATATTGATCCAAAGTGCATCAAAGTTCGTGAGTGGAAGCTCAGGGGAGAGTATTGAGATCAGGGAGCTCTTATGGAGAGAAGAACGAACAAAACAGAAGCTGCGGACACAACTCTGGCAAGTTTGGGGTTCTCTGAGAGGTGAAGGGAGCCGAGGACACGGCAGGAATGTGACGGAGTAAAATTAAGGTTCCAATGAAGTGTGAATTGTGCACGTAAGACTCAGGCGATGGGCAACGGTGTCCCCAGTTTATGGTCATGAAACTTCACATGAAAATGCAGTAAGAAGTAGTCAGAGCCTGACATGATCTGGTCCGGTGAGGAGTTGGGAAGGTTTTCCCCGTAAAGAAAGACCCCGTGAGTAGCCAGAAAACAAACGGATTATGAATAAAAGGGTTACCGAGTCCCGTGCTCTGGAGCACAGCCTCTGCAACTTTAAGGCGCACACAACCCCCACCCCGCACCCCCCCCCAGCCCCCACCGCCGGGGGCGTCGTGAACGTGCTGTTCCGTCGCAGCGGGGCCAGGACCTCCCGGAGGCTCTGCATTTCCAGCAAGCCCCTAGGCCGGGCCTCTGGGCTGAGCAGCGGGGGTTCCTGGGATCGCCCGCGCGGTCGGTGGCTCCTCGCGCTGACCGCTCAAGTGTGTCGGTGAGAAGTCGTGTGCCGCTGCCAGAAGGACAGTGGGCCGGGTGAGGGGCAGAAACTCATTCCCTAAGCGGCCGGGCCGGGGGCGGCCGGTCCCTTGTAGGCCCTTCCAGGGCCTCAGGGCCCAGGAGGCTGGGAGGAAGCCCTCCGGAGATCAACACCGGCACCCACGTCCCCGCCCCCGGGAACTCAACGTTCGGAGGTGGGGAGAGATGGTAGAGACGGGGAACACAGACCATCGCCCACAGACAGGTGCTCGCCGCTCCTAGCCAAGAGACGCAGTAACGAAAGCTCGCAGTAACGAAAGCTCGTCGGGGAACCCAGGTTTTCCTAAGCTTGGGGAAGATCTCTCTCTCTCTCTCTCTCTCTCTCTCTGTGCAGACTGAAAGAGCTCCCCGCACTTCGGGGAAAATCACCTACCCACGCACAGACACAGTTGGCAACAATCTGTAACCACAACTTGCAACTACAAAAAGCCCCACAACCACTGAGGCGGGAGGAAACCGTCGTTCGCTGAGGGCTCAGCCCGTGTTCTGCACGCTACTCGCGGCTCTACTGAATTCTCTCCCCTAAACCTCACGGCTTCCAACCAAGCCGCGCGCGGTGCCCGCCTTGACGTCGACTGACCTCGGGAACCCTGAGCGAGTCTGGCGGGAGCCCTGTGCGCTCCAGCCGCCTCCGCTGTCCTCCAGCCCTTGCCGGAGCAGACGGGCGCCTCTGGGCTCCCCGCGGCCCAGTCACCCTGGACGAGAGTGTGTCTTCCGGTCTCGCCGCGGAACCGCTCGGTCGGTTGTCTCTCTGCCGCGTGCGTGCCCTCGGGTCGGTGGCGGAGGCCGAGAGGCCGGAGTGAGATGACTGGCCAGAGGCTGAGGCCGCTACGGTTAGAAGCCCTGGCAGAACGAAAAGGTCGGAGTGAGGGAAAACGAGCCGATGGAAGGGAGGAAGGATGGCTTGGCCAGCAAGTGCAAAGGGCCCAAGGCGGGGAGGCCTAGGACTTGCCCCGCTTTACACACGATGGGGGCAAGGACTGCAGAGGTCAAGTAACTTGCCCAGAGTCACACATCCAGAGCTCTCCACCGCTAGGCTAGAAGGCAACAAAGTCAGTTTGATGTCAGGCTTCTCTGCAACATCAGTCTGCGGAAGAAAATGGACCAACAGCTAGGGTTTTTAGAGAACAGGGTTATACCGGAGGATTCCTACGGGTGGCCAAATGGTCTTGCGCAGTAATGGCTGGCAAATACTAAGCACACACTGGCAGGCACTCTTCTAAGTGCTTTGTATATATTGACTCAATTCACTCCACCAACCCCTGTCATTTTACAGAGGAGAGAGCTGAGAGTTTAGGTAACTTATCTAAGAGCCAGGATGGGGCCCAGGCAGTCGGGGCGTCTGCGCCCCTGCTATGAACTGCTCTTCCCTACTGCCAGGGTTCAAATGTGTATCATCAACACCCACTTCCTGAAAAAATTTAATACACACCATAATAACAAGAGATTAAAAAATAGTTCAAAACTGAGAAAATTGTGTGAAAATGACAGTTTTTAAAAGTCTAAATGATTACTCTGTATCAAAATCTAACATTTTAGTAACAAAGACAAGAGGGAGGAGGGGCGCCTGGGTGGCACAGTCGGTTAAGCGTCCGACTTCAGCCAGGTCACGATCTCGCGGTCCGTGAGTTCGAGCCCCGCGTCAGGCTCTGGGCTGATGGCTCGGAGCCTGGAGCTGTTTCCAATTCTGTGTCTCCCTCTCTCTCTGCCCCTCCCCCGTTCGTGCTCTGTCTCTCTCTGTCCCAAAAATAAAATTAAAAAAAGTTGAAAAATAAATTAAAAAAAAAAAAAAAGAGGGAGGAGAGTAAGAGTGAGCTCAACTTGGCCAAATCAGGAGGAATGAAAAGATGACCATTTTGGGGCACCTGGGGGGCTCAGTCAGTTAAACGTCCAAGTCGTCATTTCGGTTCAGGTCGTGATGTCACGGGGGTGAGGTGGACCTCTGTGCTGGGTGCGGAGCCTGCTTAAGATTCTCTTTCCCTCTCCCTCCCCCTCTACTCATCCCCCGAGCACACACTGCCATTTCGCTTAAAAAATACGGATAATTTAAGAAATACAGGCCACAGAATGCTTTTTCAAACTGTTGTCCCATGTCAATATTTTATTTAGCAGTTTTCCAAATACAGCTGGTGCCATAAACTCCTCTAAAGGAAAACAATAAAGTTTTTGTCTTTTTTTAAGGGTAGATGGTAAGGGTTTTTTTTTTTTGTTTTTTGTTTTTTGGTAATATGGACTCATAGATTTACCCTTATGTCATGTGTTTCAAACCACTGCAATTATGTTTACTGATGCTCTAATTATCCCAACTGGGCAGGGGGTACTTTGAGTCCTTTTGCCATGTCTTCGTGTCTCTGATAGATTTATTGCCATCAAAACATCTTGTATGTGTTCTTCCCCAGACCCACAGAATGCTTAAAGCCCATACCTACCAGTCCTAATAGGAGTGTATGTGCCTTCCAAAGCAATGAAGTAGATAAAAACAAAGAAAATACTCATGAGAGAGAAACAAATCATAAAACAAAGGAAATGGCAAAGAAGCATTTAAAAACAGCATAGAAGAAGATGAAACGTAATATACTAAATATATTCATTATAATGATAAATATCAATGGAACCTACTTTTATATTTAAAAATAAAATTTCCCACACTGGATTTTTAAAAATCAGTTCTATGTTAATTTAAAAAATCACACAACTGCACAAAAAAGATCAGTGTAAGAGAATGGGAAAAATACAAGAAGCAGACACAAATAAAGGAAAACAAAGGATCAAAATACTTAAATTAGTAGAATTTGAGACAAAAAACTAAGCAAAATGGCATGAAATGTATACAATCAAAATATGAAGGACAGAGATTCACTCACTTACTGATAAAAATCAATGTCTTATTTAAAAGCTTCCTGGAAAAAAGACATGTATATGTACTAGACAATATGACTTTTTTCCTAGTGCCCATGGGACACTTACAAAACTTGAATATATATGTGCACTAACAGTGGCACTTAACCGGGGTTCAACTGCTGAAGAATACGCGCAGGTCCCAAAATGACAAAGCCTACAAAGGTACAGTTTATTACAGGGAAAAGACATGCTATGGCAAAAGCCTGAACGTCAGAATATACATCACAGCCTATGGCTCACAGTAGGGGTCTGCCGCAGCCAGGTGCAGGTTCCTAACGTCCCCTTTCTGTAAGGGCCAGGCCAGATGTCTCCTGGATTGGGAACCACTGACGTGTGCACAGAACCCTTCAGACCCAGGCAGACTAAAATGAAGTATCTGCTGACGTTGTGTATTCTATGCTGGTCACCAAGGCACATTCTGGCTGCAGAACGAGCAGAGCCCTGGGGTGGGGGCTGGGGAGGATCACTCCAAGACCAGGTGCAAGTCTTCAATCTCATTGTTATTAATAAACAATGACGACGAGCTGTGTCAGGCTGCTCTGAAACTCTTTGGACTCATGGTTACAGAGACAGTCTACATCATTGTTTCGTGCTTTGACCAGGAGTCGTGTCAAGCAGGAGCTTTAATTTAAGCAAACAGCTCAGGTTAATTACAGAACTGCTGTGATTAACCTTTACAGCACAGTAGCAAAACACTAAATGTATCTCAATAATTTGCAACATGCTGAAACCATACAAACCCTATTTTGGGGCCATAATTCAAAAAATGAATAAATGTGATGAATACAAAGTAATCAAAATGCTGATTAAAACCAGGTACTTTTCAAAGAATGCAAGTCTGATGGAAATTCATAAGAATGTTGATATCAAGGGTCAGCAAGGATCTAGGGGAACTAGGCCTCTTCAATCACTGCTCCTGGAAACATACATTAGTAGAACTTTCCCTGGTATGTCATGGAAATCTGTATCTTAAAAAGGTACATTCTCTTGACCCAGAAGTCACATATTTGGCATTTCATCCTGAGCAAATAATTGAGGATATGGGCACACTTGGATGTTTATCACAGCGCAGTGGATAATAGCAGAATATTGGCAACGATCAAAACCTCCAGAAAAATGGGCCTGCTTAAGTTATATCCATATATCATTCAAAATAATTTTGTAGAGGTCTATTTGTGGCAGGCTATGTTAGATGCATGTGTAAATTCCTTTGTATCTTTTCTATACTAACAGAACCCAGATACTATTCACGGGAACAATGTTCACTGCTCCAGGCACAAAATCATGAAAATTCAGTCCCCACCTTCCCAGCTTCCCTCTTACCTGGCAGTGACCATGTGATACGTTTCTGGTCAATGAAATGTAAGGAGAAGTCTACTACGGGCTTTGAGAAAGTTTTTTTTGCTTTCCTAATGAAAGAGAAAGATGATGTTGATGCCAAAAATCATCTACTGCAGACTTTATATTAAGTGAGATTAAGTAGCTATTTGTTAAGCAAGAGTTGGTTGGATTTTCTGTTATTTGGAGCCCCAAGTGTCCCTCGCTGGGGTGGACATTATGATGCTCTTCCCCAGATCCCCCTTGGGGACTTCCAGATTCTGAGAGTGCTGCAGGCTGACAATCGTCATCTGTCTGGTGTCTCTAGGAATTGCATGCAGTAGAAGTTGGCTGCCTTGCCTTCCCAGGGACAGCCCACATCAAACTCCACAGGAGTAAGAAGGCCCAGCCTTCTTTCTTCAGTTTGGGATAAGGCTGCAGGGCCCCTTCCAGATTCAGAGCTGAAGCCTTGGGACTGATAACTGCATCATTGCCTAACGTCCCCCCGAACCGACTTAACTCCTTCCCTGGTGGTGTTGATCTTAAAAATACTCCTTAATAAACTTCCTGCACTCAAGTCTCTGTCTCAGAGTCTGTTTCCTGCACCCAGAGCATCAGTGACACATTTATTTACATAAACAGTTGTTCAAAATATGTTGCTAAATGACAACAGGTTAGAAAGCACTATGCATGGTGTTTTCTTATTATACAAATCATACATCTGCATAGGAAAATTTTCTTTTTTTTTTTTTTTTTTTTTTTTTTTTTTAATCTAAAATTCTTTAATTTTTGTATACCAGGTTCATAAAGAATATCTCATAAGAAAGAACAACCATAGCGAAGGTTTATTTTTAAATAAATTATTATGGGATTTGTTCATGGATACATAGTATGTGTGTACATGAATATTCTGATTATTTTTCAATTTAAGCATCTTGTGATATATAAATCTATGTGGTACAACAGTTTAATCAGCACATCCTGGTTGCTTTATTTAGTTTTTCACGTTAAAGACAAGACCGAAATCAAAACCTTTGAACTTATACTTTTCAACCTCAAAGAATAGCTATAATTCTAAAATAGCATCAATACAGCCAATATTATTCTTCTGAATATTAATGAGCTATACTGAAACAAGGTAAAATATAAATACCTTGCTTTGTACTTAATTTGAAGTGTTGCCACTAAAATCAATTACAGATGTTTATTCTGAAAGACATTACTATGAAGGTTGCAGACTCCAATGCTGATAATGGTTTCAGAACTAAATTTACAGAATACCCAAACAACAGGTTGCACTGTAGACCTGTAGACAGTTTTAAAATACTCATCAGCAACAATTTTTTAAAGATATAGAAGGCTACTGTTTTCATATAAATTGGGAGTTTTAAAAGCATCTCCCTTTAGTGCTTTCAACTGTCACGTGGCAATAAACCAAAGACCCAAATAACTTCAAATGATCACAGATACTATTCAGGCAAGAATTCTCAGATGTCAGTACTTTTAATGTTGTGTACATCAAATTATAGTAAAAAGAGGACTATAAACAAGATGCAGCCCCTCTATTTTCATGAACAGCACAGAGATTACAGTAAACCCAGTTTATATTCCACCATCAAGTGTGGCTCTCCCATTAGTTCACTTTGTGACGGGTCATTAAGAATATCTTCAAATCCAATAGTCTCATCATTACCCCTCAAAATATCCAGTGAAAGGTTTGAGCTTGGAAGAAATGGAAGACGCTGAGCCTGCTGCACTGCCTTGAATTCCATTTGTAATTTGAGTGGAGCAAACAGACCCTGGATGTTTCTCAGTGTGGAAAAATTCATTTTATCTTGGTTGAGCTGGAAATTTTTTTCTGATAATTCAAGAGGATGACTAGGCAAAAGTTCATTTTTCACACAAGGAAGGCCTTTTCGAAGAAGATCATGACTCTCAAAAGGTCCACTTGCTGAAAGTTCAGTAACTGGAAAACTGTCCTTCAGCTGAGATCCAAGTCCTCTGGCATTCATCTTCAACTTGCTCAGTGAACAGCCTCTCAGCCCCGTTACCGTCAGCCGGCCCCCAGGAAAATTTTCTGCAAAGGAAAACACTAATATTTTAACAGTAGGACTTGTGTTTGCAACAATATGCTGGCTAGATGTTTGGAGAAACTTCCTTCTAGTTCAGAAAACAGTAAATGCCAAAGAAAGGAGTTTTAATATTTCAGTCTGTAGAGTAGTGGTGGGAAAGTAAAGGAATTCCTGGGAGGGGGGTGGGGCAGAAATGATAGGAAAGCACAAGTCCACAAGACCTACAGATCATATTTTCTCTGGAAGCATCTGCTGATTCATGGTAGTCTAGAGCCAGGTTCTGACAAGCTATCACTGTGGGAGATAGTCGACAAATCACAGAGCCCAAGCAGTGTGAGAGGTCAGCTTGGAGACCCTCTCATAAAGGCAGGAGAGCCCAAGAGCACCAGCCTCAAGAAGTTCAACTGGAAAAAGCCCACCCTGCAGACAGAGCCGTAAGAAGCAAAGTCTATGGGAACATCCAAATACAAGCAAGTTGACACAGGTGTGGGCCAGGTCCAAACCGGAATCTCTGTGACCCAAAATGAACCCTGTGCCAAAAGCAGAGTTCAAAGTGGACCTTGGTAGTACCCATAGAAAACTGCCAGAAGAAAACAGAAATTTTTCTTTGGAGGAATACATTTACAGACTTCAAAGAATTACCATAAAGTTACAAACTCAGAATTAAAAAAAAATCACTAAACCCCCAAGGGTCCGCATAAACATCAAACATCAGCATCAAACATCAAACAGAATCAGGCACGCAGACACAAACACCAAACCATAGACAGTGGGATATTCAAATACAGAGTATAAAACAACGACGTTAATTGTGTATAAGGGATTAAAGATAGGGTTGCTAGAAAAAGGATGCAGGGAGTATGAACACTGGACAGATTTGAAAGAACATCTAATAGGAGTTTATACGATAAAAAGTAATAATTTAAGGTAGAAACTCAAAGGATGCTATAAGCAGCAAACAGGACTAAAAGGAAAATTAAAGAATTAGAAGATCGATCTAAATAAATTACCAATACAGGGCGAAAAGTCAGAATGATAGAAAACAGTATTAGGAGTGAAGAGAAATAGAGTATAGATAAGGTTCAATGTATGTTCCAAGTAGAGTTCTAGAAGGAGAGAAAAACAATAATCGAGGAAAAGGCAACATACAAAGAGATAAGGTTTCAAAAATTATGAAAGACACCAATCGTCAGATGTAGAAACCCAAGAATTCCAAGGAGGGTAATTAAAATAAACCCATATTTAAGTACATCCTAATAAGCCTGCAGGATAACAAAGACAAGCAGAAGACTTTCCAGTAACAGTAGCCGGGAGACAAAGGAATGGTATCTTCGAAGTGGCGAGAGGAGTATCAAGCTAGAATGCTAAATCCAGCAAATAAATTCTTATGAGTGAGGGTGAACTAAAGGTATTTTCAGACACAAAAAGATGTCGTTAAAAGAACTTTTTATTTTAGAAAGAGCACGTACCGGGATGGGGGACAGAGAGAGCGAGAGAGAGAATCTTAAGCAGGCTCCAACCCCAGCTCAGAGCCCGTCGCAGGGCTCGATTCCACGACTGTGAGAGCATGACCTGAGCCAAAACTAGGAGTCAGACGCTCAAGCAACTGAGCCACCCAGGCGCCCCATCTTCCAGAAGGATAAAAATGATTCTGGGAAGAACACCTGAGACATAAGAAGGAACAGTGAACAATATTCGACATTGGACCGGGAGTCCTAGCTACTAAAAAAAGGCAAGAAAAAGAAAAGGCACACATATCAGAAAAGAAATGAAACTTTCTATGGACAAACAACTTGCCTATGTAGAAAAATCCAAGGAGTTTACCAAAAAACTACTAGAACTAAAAAGTGGCTTTACCAAGGCCATAGGACATGAGGTCATTTTTGTATACAAAAATCAACTGCATTTCTGTATGCTAGCAATTAACAATTTGAAATTCTTTGAAATTCAAAATTTTAAATAGTGTGGGGCACCTGGGTGGCTCAGTCAGTTAAGTGTCTGCTTTTGGCTTGGGCCCTGATCTCAGGGTTCATGAGTTCAAGCCCTGCGTCAGGCTCTCTGCTGTCTGCATAGAGCCCATTTTAAATCCTCAGTCCCCCTATCTCTCTGCCCCTCCCCACTCGAGCACTCTCTCTCTCTCTCTCTCAAAAATAACATAACATAACACAACATAAAAATTTTAAATAGTGCTAGTTACAAAAGTACCAGAAACATGAAATCCTTAGGTATGATTCTTTTTAATGTTTATTTATTTTGAGAGAAAAAGAGAGAGAACATGTCCGAGCACATGAGCGGGGGAGGGACAGAGAGAGGGAGGGAGAGAATCCCAACCAGGCTCCACGCTGTCAGCATAGAGCCCAATCCGGGGCTCAATCACACAAACTGTGAGATCATGACCTGAGCAGAAATCAAGAGCTGGACGCTTAGCCGACACAGCTACCCAGGCGCCCCCTCAGGTCACATTCTTACAAAATATGTGCAAGATATGTATGCTGAAATTTCAAAACATCAATGAAAAAAATCAAAGAAGACCTAGACAAATAATGTCTTCATACATTGTAAGACTCATTGTTAGAATGTCTGTGGTAGGCAGCCTTTGAGATGGCCCATAATGGGGGGTGCCTGGGTGGCTCGGTCGGTTCAGCGTCTGACTTTGGCTCAGGTCATGATCTCACGGTTCATGGGTTTGAGCCCCACGTTGGGCTCTGTGCTGACAGCTCAGAGCCTGGAGCCTGCTTGGATTCTGTGTCTCCCTCTCTCTCTGTACCCACCACCGTCCCCCCCCCCCCCCCGCTGGTGCGCTCTCTCTCTCTCTCTCACTCTCAAAAATAAATAAACATTAAAAAAATTCTTTTTAAAAGATGGCCCGTAAAGGTCCCTACCTTCTGGCATTCATGCGCTTGCACAACTCCCTTCCCTGGAAGGTAAGCTATATCTAATCATGCACTTCTACTAAAAAAAAAGTTGGCAAAAATGATGTTATTTCCTAAATGAGATTGTAAAGGGTCTATGGCTTTGGTCTTGAGCACTCTCTCACTCTCTTGCTCTGAAGAAGGTTAGGTGCCATGTCGTCAGCTGCTCTGCTCTACAGAGAGGCCCACAGGTCAAGGAACTGAGGTAGGATTCCAGTCAATAACCTTCAAGGAACTGAATCTTCCCAACAACCATGTGAGTTTGGAAGCAGAACTTCCCCTAGTTGAGCCTTCACCTCCGCCCTGGCTGACAACTTGATCACAACGCTGTGAAAGGCCTTAAGGCAGAGGCACCCAGCTAAGCTGCTTCCAGATTCCTGACCCACAGAATCTGTGAGATCATAAACATTTTCTGTTGTAGACTGCTTACTTTGGGGCTCATTTGTTATGCAATAACAGATAACACACTGTCAATTCTTCCCAAATTGATAGGTAGATTCCATCCCAGAAAGACTTTTTGTAGAAATTGTGAAGCTGCCTCTAAGCTTTATATGGTAAAGCAAAGGAACTAGAAGAGTGAGAACAGTTTTGGAAAAGAACAAAGTTGGAAGACTCACAGTGCCTGATTTCAAGCTGTGATATAAAGCGGGAGTAATCAAGACAGTGTGGTAAAGGTAGACCCATGGGGATGTGGAATAAAACAGAGAGTCCAGAAATAAACACACACATATATGGCCAAACTGATTTTTGACCAATGTGAAGGTGCAATTTCTAGAAAGATAATGTCTTCAACAGATGTTGTTGGAACCACTGGACTTTCATATGCAAAACAAACAAACGAGAACTTCACTTGGCACCTCACATCAGGTGCACAGATGAACTAAGTATAGATCACAGACCTACGTGTAAAACCCAAGATGATAAAACTTTTATTTACGTACTTATTTATTTATTTACTTACTTATTTACTTATTGTACTTATTATTTATTTATTTATTTACATCCAAGTTGGTTAGCATATGGTGCAACAATGATTTCAGGAGTAGATTCCTTAATGTCCCTTACCCATTTAGCCCACCCCCCTCCCACAACCCCTCCAGCAACCCTGTTTGTTTTCTGTATTTAAGAGTCTCTTCTGTTTTGTCCCCCTCCCTGTTTTTACATTATTCTTGCTTCTCTTCCCTTATGTTCATCTGTTTTGTATCTTAAAGTCCTCATATGAGTGAAGTCATATGATATTTGTCTTTCTCTAATTTCGCTTAGCTTAATACCCTCTAGTTCCATCCATGTCATTGCAAATGGCAAGATTTCATTTTTTTTGATTGCTGAGTAATAGTCCACTGTATATATATGTCACATCTTCTTTATCCATTCATCCACTGATGGACATTTGGGCTCTTTCCATACTTTGGCTATTGTTGATAGGGCTGCTATAAACATCAAGGTGCATGTGCCCCTTCAAAACAGCACTCCTGTATCCTTTGGACAAATACGTAGTAGAGCAATTGGTCGTAGGGTAGTTCTATTTTTAATTTTTTGAGGAACCTCCGTACTGTTTTCCAGAGTGGCTGCACCAGCTTTCATTGCCACCAACAATGCAAAAGAGATCCTCTTTCTCCGCATCCTCACCAACATCTGTTGTTGCCTGAGTTGTTCATGTTAGCCATTCTGACAGGTGGGAGGTGGTATTCTCATTGTGGTTTTAATTTGTATTTCTCTGATAGTGAGTGATGTTGAGCATTTTTTCATGTGTCTTTTGGCCATCTGGATGTCTTCTTTGGAGAAGTGTCTGTTCATGTCTTTTGCCCATATCTTCACTGGATGTTATGTTTTTTGGGTGTTGAGTGTGGTAAGTTCTTTACAAATTTTGGATACTAACCCTTTATGTGATATGTAAGACAATAAAACTTTTACAAGAAAACACAGAAGAAAATCTTTGTGACTTGGGTTGGACAAAGATGTCATCTCTGACACTATAAGGACAGTCCATGAAAAACTGATAAATAGGGCTTCATCAAAATTTTGCTCTTGCAAAAACAGTTATTAAGAAAAGGAAAAGGAAAAAATAAGAAAAGGTAAAAGGCAAATCACAGCCTGAGAAAAATCTTTGCAAAACACATATCTGATAAAAATATTGTAAGCAGAATACATGATGAACTCTCAAAACTCAATAATATGAACCCAAACAACCCAACTGAAAAACAGTAAAAAAACCAAATTGTAACAGGGGCGCCTGGGTGGCTCAGTCAGTTAAGCATCGGACTCTGGATTTTGGCTCAGCTCATGATCTCACAGGTTTGTGGGATCGAGCCCTGAGTGGGGCTCTTCACTGTCAGTGCAGAGCCTCCTTGGGATTCTCTCTCTCCCTTTCTCTGTTCCCCTCCCCCACTTGCGCTCTTCCGTATGCACACAAGCTCTCTCCCTCTCTCTCAAAATAAATAAATAAACATTTAAAAAGTCGTAAGAGATAACTTCACTAAATAAGATGTATGGATGACAAAAAATACCAGGAAAGTTGCTTGACATCATTAGTCATTAGGGAAACGGAAATTAAAACTATAATGAAACACCACCCCATTCCCTCTATAATGGCTAAGAGTAAAAAACTGATAATATCAAGGGCAAAGCAAGGATGTAGGGCAACTAGAACTTTCATATGTTGCTGATGGGAAATGCAAAATGTTACAGCCCCTTTGGAAACCAGCTAGGCAATTTCTTACAAAGTTAAACACACATAGGCTAAATCATAGCCCCCCAGATATACCCACATCTAATCCCTGGCATTTGTTAAAGTCCCTTTATATGGTAAAAATAACAAGCTGCGGGTGTGATTCAGTTAAGGATACTGAACCGAGGAGATTATCTTGGATCATCTGGTGGGACTGATGTAATCACAATGGTTCTTATAAGAGGGATACAAGGAGTCAGAGTAAGAGGAAGTGACGTGATGATGGAAGCAGAGATTGGAGTGATAAGCTGTGAAGATAGAAGGGTCTCCATTCATCCTCCTGTATTCCACCTAAAAAAGAAATGCAAGTGGCCACTAGAAGCTGAAAAAGGCAAGGGAAAGGAGTCTTCGTGCAGAGCCCTGAAGGAATCAGCCCTAATGACACCTTGATTTTAGCCACTTAAGATTCCATGCTGGACTTCTGACCTCCAGAACTGTAAGAGAATAAATTTGTGTTTCTCGAAGCCACTAAGTTTGTGGTAATTTGTTGTAGCAGCAATAGGAAACTAATACAACTTGCCACACCACTCAGCAATCCCACTCCTATTTATCCAAGAGAAATGAAAACGTGTTTAGACAAAAGGCCGCACGCTAATGTGTATGGGAGCTTTATTCAGAATAGTAAAAAACTGGATACAACCCAGATATCCTTCAACGAGTGAGTGGGTACACACACTGTTGTACATCAGTAAGATGGAATAATATTCATCATTAAAAAGGAATGAGTTACTGAAGCATGCAACAATGTGGAAGAACGTCAAATATGTTATGGTAAGTGAAAGAAGCAAGGCTCAGAAAGCTGCAGACTGTGTGATTCTATTTACATGGCATTCTGGAAAAAGGCAAAACTATAAAGACAAGAGAGATCAGTGGTTTCCAGAGGTAGGGAGTTAAGGTTGGACACAAATATTCATAGCAGCATTGCTCCTTAGAGTCAAAAAGTAAAAACTATCCAAATGTCCATCAGCTGATGAACAGATAAATAAAATGTGGTCTATCCAAACAATGGAATACTACTCAGATGAACCATTGATACGTGCAACGACAAGATGAATCTCAAAGTTCTGTTGAGTGAAAGAAGCCAGACCAAAAAAGAGCACTTACTATTTGATTCCATTTATACAGAACTCTAGAAAATGCAAACTCATTTATACCGACAGAAAGCACATGAGAGGCTGCTTGGTGGTGGGGGCTGGGAAAGGCAGAAGGGAGGGACTAAAGGAGCACAAGGACACTTACGTGGATGTTGGAGGATATGTTCACTATTTTGATTGTGGTGATCGTTTTATGGCTATGCACGTATGTTGAAACTTACCGAATTGTGTCCTTTCACTACATGCAATTTACTGTATGTCCATTACACTTCAACAAAGCAGTTGAATTTTTTAAATTAAAATTTGTATATTGTGTATTATGTATTGAGAATATTTTTCCCTGGCCCAATTTTCTATGTGAAGATTGTAATCACAGTCATGCTTGACTAGGCACCCACCATTTATTAGTTATCAGAAGCAGAAAAATAGGGATTAAAAGGCTGTTATGTTTCTCCTCTTTGAAAACTATACACCTTTTACTCACAGAATTAAATTTCTTCAGTCACTGCCCTTCAACATTTGGCTAAAATGTGAACCGTTTTGGTAAAGTCAGGGAGGAAATAAATAAAAGGTGAGAAAACATAAAACTTAAATTTAAAAAGTCCTTTCAATACTGCTTTGTCCATTATCATCGTTGATCTCTCATCTCAGTCTGACCAAAACACTATTAAGTATTATTAATTTCACCAGGATGGATCTTCAAGTCTGAAACCAAAGGAGAGAAAACATGGAGTTTTGTCAAAAAAGTAATGTGACTCTGTAAGTCAGCCCCTGTTCCAGCTCTTCTTCATGGGCAAAGGCAAACATTTTTGGACATTTAAGGAGTCATGTCCCTTCTTAAAAGATTACTGGAAGCACTATTAATGGCATATGAAAAATTAACGAGAATGAGACAAGCTCCAAATAAGAAAAACACTGGTGTGAGGTCCAAGTTAATGTTCTTCCCCACCCCCGTTATGGATGTCCAGTTGTTTAAGCACCATTTGTTGAAAAGACTATTCTTCCTCCATTGAATTGCTTATTCCTGTTTGTCAAAAACCAATTTGGTAGATTTTTTCGGTCTATTTCTGGGTTCTGTTCTGTTCCATGGATTTATGTGTCTCTCCTCCACCAACATCACACTGTCGTGAGTACTGTGGCTATAGAGCGTATCAACATCTGATAGAGCGATTGCTCCCACTTTATTTCTCTTTTTCAAAATTGTTTTAGCTATTCAAGTTCCTTTGCCTTTCCGCATAACTTTTAGAGTGAGCTGGTCTATATCTATTAAAAAGTCTTGCTGGGATTTTGATAGGAATTGTGTTAGACCTGTGTATCAGTTGGGAGAGAACCGACATCTTACTATATTGTCTGCCAATTCATGAATACGGTATGTCGCTCCATTTATTTAAATCTTTGGTTTCAGCAACATTTAAAACCTTTCAGCATACAGATCCTTTACATGTTTTTTTTTTCTTTTTTAGATTCCTACCTAGTTTGGGTGTTTTTTTTTTTTTTGAGGGGGTCATGATTTTAAACAATATATATTTATTTTGAGAGAAAGAGAGAGAGAGAGAGAGAAAACGAGTGGGGAAGGGACAAGAGAAGGAGAGAGAGAAAATCCCAAGCAGGCTCTGCACCATCAGCAAGGGACCTGATGCGGGGCTCGAACCCATGAACTTTTTTTTTTTTTCAATATATGAAATTTATTGTCAAATTGGTTTCCATACAACACCCAGTGCTCATCCAAAAAGGTGCCCTCCTCAATACCCATCACCCACCCTCCCCTCCCTCCCACCCCCCATCAACCCTCAGTTTGTTCTCAGTTTTTAAGAGTCTCTTATGCTTTGGCTCTTTCCCACTCTAACCTATTTTTTTTTCCTTCCCATCCTCCATGGGTTTCTGTTAAGTTTCTCAGGATCCAGATAAGAGTGAAAACATATGGTATCTTTCTCTGTATGGCTTATTTCACTTAGAATCACACTCTCCAGTTCCATCCACGTTGCTACAAAGGGCCATATTTTGTTCTTTCTCATTGCCACGTAGTACTCCAGTGTGTATATAAACCACAATTTCTTTATCCATTCATCAGTTGATGGACATTTAGGCTCTTTCCATCATTTGGCTATTGTTGAGAGTGCTGCTAGAAACATTGGGGTACAGGTGCCCCTATGCATCAGTACTCCTGTATCCCTTGGATAAATTCCTAGCAGTGCTATTGCTGGGTCATAGGGTAGGTCTATTTTTAATTTTCTGAGGAACCTCCACACTGCTTTCCAGAGTGGCTGCACCAGTTTGCATTCCCACCAACAGTGCAAGAGGGTTCCCGTTTCTCCACATCCTCGCCAGCATTTATAGTCTCCTGATTTGTTCATTTTGGCCACTCTGACTGGCGTGAGGTGATATCTGAGTGTGGTTTTGATTTGTATTTCCCTGATAAGGAGCGACGTTGAGCATCTTTTCATGTGCCTGTTGGCCATCCGGATGTCTTCTTTAGAGAAGTGTCTATTCATGTTTTCTGCCCATTTCTTCACTGGGTTATTTGTTTTTTGGGTGTGGAGTTTGGTGAGCTCTTTATAGATTTTGGAGACTAGCCCTTTGTCCGGTATGTCATTTGCAAATATCTTTTCCCATTCCGTTGGTTGCCTTTTAGTTTTGTTGGTTGTTTCCTTTGCTGTGCAGAAGCTTTTTATCTTCATAAGGTCCCAGTAATTCATTTTTGCTTTTAATTCCCTTGCCTTTGGGGATGTGTCGAGTAAGAGATTGCTACGGCTGAGGTCAGAGAGGTCTTTTCCTGCTTTCTCCTCTAGGGTTTTGATGGTTTCCTGTCTCACATTCAGGTCCTTGATCCATTTTGAGTTTATTTTTGTGAATGGTGTCAGAAAGTGGTCTAGTTTCAACCTTCTGCATGTTGCTGTCCAGTTCTCCCAGCACCATTTGTTAAAGAGGCTGTCCTTTTTCCATTGGATGTTCTTTCCTGCTTTGTCAAAGATTAGTTGGCCACACATTTGTGGGTCTAGTTCTGGGGTTTCTATTCTATTCCATTGGTCTATGTGTCTGTTTTTGTGCCATCGAACCCATGAACCTTGAGATCACGATCCAAGCCGAAATCAAGAGTCAGACACCCAACTGACTGAGCCACTCAGGTGCCCCTGTTTTAATTCTCAGTTTGCACATGTTTATTGCTAGTTTACAGGAATAGATGGATTTTTTTTAAAAAAGAATAGATGGATTTTTGTCTGTCTTGTACTCTGCAGCCTCGCTGAACTCATTAGCACAAGTGTTGTGTAAGAGTCCTTCGGATTGTATATGTAGACAATAATGCCATCTCAAAACAGCCCAGTTTCAATCTTTCTTTTTGATCTTATTTCTTTCCTTTTCTTTTTTTTCAGTAAAGCACTGGCTGGGACTCCCAGTACTATGCTTAATAAGAATAGTGAAAGTGATCCATTCATGATAAAAACCCTCAGCAAAGTAGGTTTAGAGGGAACATACCTCAACATAATAAAGGCCATCCATGAAAACCCACAGCGAACCCATCCTTAATGGGGAAAAACTGAGAGCTTTTCCCCTAAGGTCAGGAATAAGACAAGGATGTCTACTCTCACTACTTCTATTCAACATAGTGCTGGAAGTCCCAGCCACAGCAATCAGACAACAAAAAGAAACAAAAGGCATCCAAATCAGTAAGGAAGAAGTAAAACTTTCGCTATTTGTAGATGACATGATACTATATATAGAAAACCCTAAAGAGTGCATAAAAACAACTGCTAGAACTGATAAGTTCAGTCAAGTCGCAGGATATAAAATCACTGTACCGAAATCTGTTGCATTTCTGTACACCAATAATGAAGCAGCGGCAAGAGAAATTAAGAAAAACAATCCCATGTACAATTTCACCAACAATACTAAGATACCTGGGAATAAGTCTAACCAAAGGGATGAGAGACCTGGACTCTGAAAACCATAAAACACTGATGAAAGAAATTGAAGAGGACACAAAGAAATGGTAACATATTTCATGTTCATGGGTTGGAAGAACAAATATTGTTAAAATGTCTATACTACCCAAAGCAATTGATGCATTTAATGCAATCTCTATCAAAATAACAACAGCATTTTTCACAGAAGTAGAACAAATAATTCTAAAATGTGTATGGAACCAAAAGACTCCAAACAGACATAACAATCTTGCAAAAGAAAAGCAAAGCTAGAGGCGTCACAATTCTGAACTTCAAGTCATATTACAAAGCTGTAATTATCAAAACAGTATGGTACTGGGGGGCCTGGGGGGCCCAGTCAGTGAAACATCTGACTCTTGATTTCAGCTCAAGTCGTGATCTCATGGTCCATGGGATCAAGCCCCACATGTGCTCCATGCTGACAGCGTGGAGCCTGCTTGGGATTCTCTCTCTCTCTCTCTCTCTCTCTCTCTCTGTCCCTCCCCCATTCTCTCTCCCTCTCTCAAAAATAAAATAAAATAAAATAAAATAAAATAAAATAAACCAGCATGGTACTGGCACAAAAATAGACACATAGATCAAAAGGACAGAATGGAAAGCCCACAATTATATAGTCAATTAATCTTTGACAAAGGAAGAAAGAGTATCCAATGGAAAAAGGAGAGTCTATTCAACAAATGGTGTTGGGAAAACTGAACAGCAACATGCAAAAGAAAGAAACTGGACCACTTTTTTACACCATTCACAAAAATAGATTCAAAATAGATGAAAGACCTAAATGTGAGACCTGAAACTACAAAAATCCTGGAGGAGAACACAGGCAGCAACTTCTCTGACATCAGCTGTAGCAACATTTTTCTAGATATGTCTCCTGAGGCAAGGGAAACAAAAGCAAAAATAAACCATTGGGACTACATCAAAGTAAAAAGCTTCTGCACAGCAAAGGAAACAATCAACAAACCTAAAGGCATCTATGGAATCGGAGAAGATTATTTGCAAATGATGTGTCTGATGAGTGGTTAGTATCCCAAACGTATAGAGAACTTATACAACTCGACACCCAAAAAACAAATAATCCAATTTTAAAAATGGGCAGAAGACATGAATAGGCGTTTTTCCCAAAAAGACACACAGATGGCTAACAGACGCATGAAAAGATGCTCAACCTCACTTACCATCAGGGAAGTGCATATCAAAACCACAATGAGAATCACTTACACCTGCCAGAATGGCTAAAATCAATAACACAAGAAACACCAGGTGATGGCAAAGATGTGGAGAAAAAGGAACGCTTAAGTAAATGCAAACTGGTGCAGCCACTGTGGAAAACAGTATGGAGGCTCCTAAAAAGTTAAAAATAGAACTATCCTATGATCCAGCAATTGCAATGCCGGGTATTAACCCAAAGAATACAAAAACACTAATTTAAAGGGACACATGCACCCCTATGTTTATAGCAGCTTTATTTACAAGAGCCAAGATATGGAAGCAACTTAAGTGTCCATTAACTGATAAGTGGATAAGGAAGATGTGGCATATATACATATATATATATATATATATATGCACACACATACACACACAATGAAATATTATTCAGCCATAGAAAAGAACAAAATCTTGCCATTTGCAATGACATGGATGGAGCTACAGAGTATATTGCTAAGTGAAATAAGTCATTCAGAGAAAGATGAATATCATATGATTTCACTCATATGTGGAATTTAAGAAACAAAACAAACGGAGGCACCAGGGTGGCTCAGTCACTTAAGCACCTGACTTTGGCTCAGGTCACGATCTCACAGTCCATGCGTTTCAGTCTCGCATCGGGCTCTGTGCTGACAGTGTGGAGCCTGCTTGGGATTCTCTGTCTCTCCCTCTCTCTCTGCCCTTCCCCTGCTCTTGTTCTCTCTCTCTCAAAATAAATAAATAAATAAACTTAAAAAAAGAAACAAATGAGCAAAGGGGAAAAAAACAGAGAGAGAAGCAAACCAAGAAACAGGCTCTTAACTATAGAGAACAAACTGATGGTTACCAAGGGAAGACAGGTCAGGGGATGGGATAAATGGCTGATGGGCATTAAGGAGGGCACTTGAATGTCTGGAAATGTTGAATCACTGTATTGTACACCTGAAACTAACATTACACTGTATGTTAACTAACCGGAATATAAATAAAAACTTTTTTAAAAAAAAGAGTGGTTAGGGGCACCTGGCTGACTCAGTCGGTTGAGCGTCTGACTTCAGCTCAGGTCACGATCTCATTGTTCATGAGTTCCAGCTCCGCATCAGGCTCTGTGCTGACAGCTCAGAGCCTGGAGCCTGCTTTGGATTCTGTGTCTCCCCCTCTCTCGCTGCCCCTCCACTCCCCCGTCTCTCCAAAGTGAATAAACATTTTTAAAAAATGGTGAAAGTAGACATTCTTGCCGTATTCCTGATCTTAAGAGGAAAGTCTTTTACCATTAAGTATGAGGTTAGCTATAGAATTGGGTTTTTTTAGAATGCTCTTTATGAAATTGAGGAAGTTCCCCTATTTCCTAATCTGCTCAGAGTGTTTATTATGAATGAGTGTTTAATTTTGTTAAATGCTTTCTCTGCATCAATTATATCATCATGTAATTATTCTACTTTAGCATGTTGATATGATAGATTACACTAATTGATTTGTGAACACTGAACCTTTACATAAACTCTACTTGGTCATGGTGTATTCTTCTTTTTATACATGGCTGGATTTGATTTGCTAATTTTTTTTGAAGATTTTTGTGTCTAAGTTCATGAGTGATACTGTTCTGTAGTTTTCTTTTTTGTACTGCTTTTGTCTGGTTTGGGTACTCTATCGTCCTCGAAATGAGTTGGGAAGTATTCCCTCCTTTTCAATTTTCAAGAATGGTTGCTATAGAATTGGTGCTAAGACTCGTAGAATTTTAAATCTGGAGGAAACTTGTGAAACCACCAAGTGCTGATTGCGACCTTGATATGACTATAGAGACACCAGAGACTCCATTTTTTTTCTCTCTAGGTAGCCAAATTCAATTGTAGATATCTATACCTTGGAGGATTAGCAAAGGAATTAAAGTGACTATTTTTGACACAGAGAAAAAAGAAGATAGGATGGTCAGAAGGAGCTGAAGAGTCATTTCCTAAGTTGACATTTGCTCTCCTCACTGCCTTATAAACTCAGGAAATGACAACTGAATTCAAATACTGAGGAAAGAATGAGCCAAAGCAGTAATGGCTGGTGAGCCTTAGGTCTGTTTTCCCCAGAAGCTGACTCTAAGGATTCCAGTGCAAGTAGTACAAAAACACACAAACGAAAATCTCAGTAGGAGAATGAGGAAGTTATTAGAGAAGTAAGACAAGGAAGACAAGACAGACAATAGTATGCGTTAAGTTTGTTACCACTAAGGGTGACTAGAATTTAATGTGCTGGGGAGGTTCTGAGAACCAGTATCACACACACACACACACACACACACACACCTCAGTTCTCCACCGAAGACAGAAAGAGCTGGGATATTTACACACCGACTCATTTCAAGCACTGAGGGAGAGCCCCTCCGGAGGGGTATAAATTGGCACTTTGTGGCTTGCCGCGTAAAACCCAGAAGCAGTGGGCTCCAGTGGGAAAATTCCCTGAACAAATGTTGGTCTGCTTACCACCAACCACACCAGTTTTACCGTTGCTCCCAATATTTATTTCTTTTCCAGGTTTTGCATTTGTCTTTCAATCCACTCTTGTCTACTTTTTGTGGCTGTCTATGCTGACAATTTACAAAATCACAATTTCCCAGGTTTAAACTTAAGAGCGAGGCCATTAAATATGTATACAGAATTTTATGAATAAGAAAAGAAAGGCAGCCAGGGGCTGGTAAGCTGGCAGTTAGGCTGTGTGTACCAAAGTAGTAAAGGCAGAGGGACATGGGCAGCATGTCTACAGCACCTGCCCCAGCTGGGTAGGGGAATTGCATTTTGGAGACAGAAAAATTACCTTCCAGGGGAAGAGTTGTATTTTTTTAGGAGGAAAATATGAGCACCATGATTTCATTTATTCCGAAACTGTTGAAGCTGTAGAGATATGTTCCTAGGAGTGACACCCTAACATTTTTGTCAAAAATAATATTCATTTGATGCCATGCTTTCAGAAATAATTGGGCAAGGCAAAAAGAGACTGGCGATGCATGGTCTCTGCATAGAGCATTTTTTCTTACTTGAAACTGATATAACCTGATTATTATGCTCTGATCCTACTGTCTTTAGTATGTTACAAGAATTACATTAACTTACTTGTGCTAAATGAGAAAGCATTCTCAATGAGAAAAAAAAAGTAATGGATTGCATGCTGAGAATAACCTAAGGATTAATATTTAAAGTTTCTCCAGAGATGATGTCATAATAAACCTCACCAGGACAGATAGTATCATGGCACTAGTCATGGACTTCCGGAAATGCTGATCCAACATCTTTGAACACTGGAGGCCTTTTATTTATAGAAACCCGTAATAATTATTGATCCCAAATAAGCTCAGGTTGTGTTTGATTCTTTCTTAATATTCCATGATGGAATGGTGTAACTTGTGCCATTTATTTTTTCAGTCTGGTCCATAACTATCATATCTCAATATTTTCACTTTCAGAAGTTTGCATATCTCTGCACGTGTTAGAGAATTTTGGAGAATATAATTTGACAGGTTAATTTGCATGCCAAGGATTGTCATAATTTAATATTATGAGGCAGAAATGAATATTCACTTTTCCAAAAATACAGAAGGAAATGACTTCCTCTTGGAGAACTTTAAAAAATGATACACATGAATATTTTAAACTTAATGTCATTTCTATGAATCATAGCTGAAGATAATACTGTAAAATGATAGAGTAGGGTTGAAAAATTTGAGGTTTTGGGCAATCTTCACTCTTTCCTATCTTCTTGGTCCACAAATCTGAACATCTTACCTTACTTGCAAGCAAAGATTTAATAGTACAAGTGAAATAAGCTTGTGTTCCTAAAGCCTCATTAATTTTATAAACATTATATATGTATATGTATATGTATACGTATATGTATATGTATATATAAGATACTCACTAGGAAACTACGAAAATAAGCCAGAAATCTATTTTAAATTAAACTGCAGTTAAAATACTTTACTCAAGTACTGTTCATAAGCAGGAAGCCTTGATGTTTGATTTTAAGCAAATCAACATTTCTTCAAGTTGTATTATTCTAGAAGTAATTAGCATTAGTTAAAGAGACTACTATTGCTTTATCATAGGAAAAAGTTGTAGAGAGCAGCAAGTTATAAAATCTTGGGGCGCCTGGGTGGCGCAGTCGGTTAAGCGTCCGACTTCAGCCAGGTCACGATCTCGCGGTCCGGGAGTTCGAGCCCCGCGTCGGGCTCTGGGCTGATGGCTCAGAGCCTGGAGCCTGTTTCCGATTCTGTGTCTCCCTCTCTCTCTGCCCCTCCCCCGTTCATGCTCTGTCTCTCTCTGTCCCAAAAATAAATAAACGTTGAAAAAAAAATTTAAAAAAAAATCTTATTATTCGGTGTCCTTTTTTAAACTTAAGATTCTGATTATTTAGAAATATGTAATGAAATTTCCTCCTTTTCTTTTTTTGTAATTAAAAAAAATCTTTATTTATTTTTGAGAGAGAGACAGAGTGTGAGCGGGGGAGGAACAGAGGGAGAAGGAGACACAGAATCTGAAGCAGGCTCCAGGCTGTCAGCACAGAGCCCGACGCAGGGCTTGAAACCACGAACTGTGACATCATGATCTGAGCCGAAGTCGGACACTCAACCAACTGAGCCACCCAGGTGCCCCTCCTCCTTTTCTTTTTAAAAATCCTTTATTGCTGAGTCCCTACAAATAGTTCCTATGAAATTTGCAATCATCGGCAGCAGTGCCTGGTAAATGTACTAGCGCTAAAATCAGCCTTGAAAACAGACAGAGGTTTCTGTACAAGCGGTTCAACAGTTAATAATTTCTTCGGGAAGGCATTGCTGCGCGAATTCTATATTATTACCAAGATTCCCTTTGTTAGCTAATATATGTTTTGCACATAAGGCCTACCGCTTTTGGAGATGCCTTCTGATTTGGCAACAAAGCTAACGTTGCAGCGCAAACTGTAACAATTTGTCCCTCAAGAAGATTCTGTCAGTTGCCTGAAATAATGAAAGTCTTTAAAAAATTACTTAAAAAATAAAAATATTTTCACAGTGCCCCATTCAGACATTTAATAAATGTTCAGTACATAGTTGCTGAATTAGTATTTTGGTTGTCATTGTTGTTAATAATAAAGAGCAAGTGTCTAGATACACCTACCAAGTCACCGGAAACACAGAGGGCAGAAGAACATGTTAAGCTATCCCAGAAGAATTCAATCAGCAAAATTCAGATCATGGGAGATGCTACAGATAAACAATCCAGTTTGTCAATAAACTGTAAGGGGGGAAAAGAGGTGGATGGGGGACCCACAGATTAAAAAGAGGTAAAAGCCATATAAAAATAATAGGCGAAACAAAAGCGTAGTGTTTGTCATTTGTGGATGCATGTTTACGTGACGAAACTATAAAGCAATGACATGATTACCATCAAAGTCAGAATTGTGACTACTCTCAGGAGATGGGGAGCAAGTGGGGAGCTGCTGGGGTGGTCAGCCATGGTGCTTTTGCCGACATGGATTGCACTTACAAAGTTCTGTTGCCTTACTTACAGTCATTCATTAAACTGTGTATTTGTTTTATACAGTTTCCTACAAATGTGTTATACTTAACTAAAAAGTTGAAGAAATCAGCAGCCAACATGAGAGCACAACACAGAAGGGAGAAGAGATGTCCAATAGCACGCTGTTTTGGCATTTCTACCAGACAGATGCAATACATACAAACGACATTGAGATTAGAGGGTCATAGTAAAATGTAGTAAAATAATTAGGAAGTGATGAGTTTTGAATAACTAACTGTGCCTTTAATACGATAGTTTACTTCATTGTAAGTTTATACAATGTCATTTTTAATAATGGCTGTATTTAACAAGTGGCTTATGAAATTTCCAGAAGTTTCACAACCAGCTTGAGCCAGCTAAGCATGACCTACCCTGGCACACTCATGTCTTCGTCCCAACAATTCTGCTTTCTTGTGTTAATTTTTTTTTTTTTTGGTTTTTAAAATCAAATGCATACTTGCAGAGAGTTTTAAATGTCAAACAGCTCTACAATGATAATTGTAAAATCTACTAGACTTTGCCTCTCTTTCCACCATTTCCTGATCCTTAGAGGCAACCATTTCAATTCCTACTTTAACTGATTCTGTTGAAGATACCAGTCCTAATGGATGAGGGGCCCACCCTACCATAGTATGACCTCATCTTCACTGATGACATCTGCCACACCTCTCTTTCCATGTAAGGTCACATTCTGAGGTAATGAGGGTTAGGACTTCAAAATATCTTTTCTGGGGGAGAGGACAGGACACATTTCAACCCATAACAGGGGCTTGGAGTTCTAATTGCTTACACAGATTTTCAGCCAAATCCTTTTCCTTCACCCTTCACTTCCAAAGGTAACTAGTTTGTTACTGCCAATTCCTGAGTCTTGTGGGGGGTCCCATGGTATAAAGTGCTTTGTTTCTTAGCTTTCCTCAAGGTCAGTTTAAGATATAGTTTCTCAGGCCTGCTATGTCAACGACCACTTGTAAGTTTTCCAACCGACAAAATTTTGTCGCTCTTCTCTCTATTATTATTGAAGGTTTACGCCTTAAAAAATCTCTTTACTGTTATTTTATTGGGGTTTGAGGGTGGAGCTGAAACTGAGATAGATAGTAAAGCCAGCATTATTAACCAGAAGTTCTTCTACGTGCATCTTCATTCTCTCCTTCTCAAATGATGCCTTCTTTCGTAATTCTCTCGCATCTCAAACCACAACAAAACTTTTAAGGAAAGAATTTCTCTAATCTCTATACGTGTGACTAGTGGATGGATAGATAAAGATGGGATGAGGAGAGGGATAGCCAAATTTGGTTGATTTAAAGCCCATCATCTTTGATACCACTCTGCCTCCGTGAAGTGGATAAACAAACAAATATAGTGGTCACCACTCACAAAGAGAATGGCTGGAAAGCCATCCGACAATGCATATGAACAGCTATAAGAATGTTTAAAATCTCTGATGCGGTAAGTAGTGCCACTCTCAAGATTTTATCCTGAGGATAGAATTCAACAGAATGAAGCGACGATGTGGACTTTCACTAATGAGAAAATGGTGGACTAAATATTCTGAACCATTCGACCGCAAAAACCATAGAAAGTAAAAAAAAAAATACAGAAAAAAAACCCATCTTTTTTTTTTAAAGGTCAACTTTTCTTTTTTAACGTTTATTTATTTTTGAGAGACAGAGCACGAGCAGAGGAGGGGTAGAGAGAGACGAAGACACAGAATCCAAAGCAGTCTCCAGGCTCCAAGCTGCCAGCACAGAGCCCGACACGGGGCTCGAACTCCTGAACTGTGAGATGAGGACTTGAGCCAAAGTCAGATGCTTAACCGACCGAGCTACCCAGGCGCCCCCAGAAAAAACATCTTTTAACATGTATTGTTGGGCTTGTAAGAAGGAAAATCCTCAGGAGTGAGAAAAACAGAGGGAGCGCCAAACTAACTGTGGTCATGACTGATGACTACAAACACATTCGCCACTCTCAGGAACCTAAAGTCTTGGGTTTTAATGACCTCATGTGTGTGGGAGACAAGATGCTGGACTCGGGGAAGGTAGTGAATTGGAATGGAGACTTCTGCATAAAGGACCTCTGTCTCAAAGGACAGTAAAGTAAGACAAAATGGAGGTAGAAGAGAGAGAATGCAGAAGAATCAGTCTGCAGCATAACTGAAGAGCACAAGGTACAAACAGAAAATTTTTAAGCTTGTCAGAGAGAAAGGAGAGATCATCTAAAAGGAACAATAACTAGTCTGGCAGCAACAACTAGACTGGTTTGCTGAGAGAAAACCATTGTCTAGGTAGAATTTGATACCTACTTAAATTATGTATTTAAGAATAGGGTGAAATGAAGGCATTTTTCAGAAAACCCAAACCTGAGAGTTATCACCAAAAGAGGCTCATTAAGGGAACTTTTAAAAGTATACATTAGGATAAAGAAAAACACGATCCCAGGAAGAAAGTCTGAGATTTGTACAACAACGATAATGTCTTATTTGGAAGTTAATAAGATGGTGCTAAAATATTGAGTAACAATAACTTTTAAGACAAAAGGATGGTGATTAGCCATCCTAAGGCCCCTGGATAGTTTGGGACGGAGGGCGGAGCTGTTGACTTAGATTTTCAGTACACATACTGAAATTTAACAATAATCACTAACAAGAGAAAAAGAGTGTCTAACTTCCAAAACAATAGAGGGGAAATGTGCAATCAAAAGAATAATCTAAGAGAAAATAAGAAGGGGGGGAAGATATAGAAAAAGCAGGATAGAGATTACAAAGTAAATTGGCAAACAGGATTCCACATACCGACAATTAATTAAAACCACAAAAAAAGTGTAAATGATCTAAACTCACCACTGAAAAGAAAGATATCCTCAGATTGGACTAAAATGAAACAAAACAAAACAATCCAGATATTTGCTATATCCTAGAGAACTTAAAATACAAAGACATTGGTATATCAGAAATAATTAATGGGGCACCTGGGTGGCCCAGTCGGGTAAGTGTCCGACTCTTGGTTTCGGCTCAGGTCATGACCTCACAGATTGTGAGATCAAGCCCGGCATCGGGCTCTGCACTGGCAGTGCAGAGCCTGCTTGGGATTTTTTTCTCTGCCACTCCCCAGCTCACGCTGTCTCTGTCACTCTCAAAATACATAAATAAACTCTTAAAAAATTAAAATGTTTTTAATGTGTCTTTATTTTTTTTGAGAGAGAGAAAGAGAGAGAGAGCATGAGCAGGGGAGGGGCAGAGAGAGAGGGAGACGCAGAATCTGAAGCAGGCTCCAGGCTCTGAGCTGTCAGCACAGCGCCCAACGCCAGGCTCGAACCCACGAACTGTGAAATCACGACTGGAGGTGAAGTCGGACGCTTAACCAACTAAGCCACCCAGGGGCCCCTAAAAACATTTTTTTTAATTAATATTACCTGCTGGAATAAACAACCCCTAAGATCACTGGGGCTTAACACAACAAGGTTTCATTTTTGCTCACATCATAGTTCATTAGGCCAGGCTGCTGCTCTGGCTGTCATTCCTTCAATCAGTGACATAGGAATTGGGATCTGTTGATCCTAGTTCTGCCATCTTGGAGTTCGTTGCCTTTGCCTTGCCTTATATGAGAGAGCACATATAAGTCTATGCATGACATTTTAGGGGCCAAGCCTAGAAGTGGCATAGATCTCTTCTGCCCACATGCCTCAGTGGTCCCAACATAACTGCAGAGAGCTGGGCAATGTGGTCCTGTGTTTTCCCAGGAAGAAGAAATGGAATTGGTGAGCGTCTAGCCAGGCCCTGACACATAAAAAGGTTGAAAATACAAAAAGATGGAAAATGATATTCCAGGTAGACACTAAGCAGAAGAAAGCTAGGGTGACTGTCCATATTGGGCAAAATTGTCCTCAAAGCAAATGTGTTATTAGGAATAAAGATAGTAACTACATAAACATAATGTTCAACTTGCCAGGAAGAGACACTCATTCTGAAATTATAAATGTATCCGATGATATCTTTAAGTAACATAAAGCAGAAATTGACAGAATTATGAGGAGAAAACACTATATATACCTTGCTCACTAATTGTTGTCATGCAGACCAAAAATTAGTAGTATATAGAAAATGTAAATAATACAATTAACAAGCTCAACCAAAAGGACACAAATAGAAACTTGTATCCAACTACAGAAAATGTGAACTTTTAAAAAAATTTTTTAAACATATATTTATTATTGACAGACACAGAGAGACAGAGCATGAGCAGGGGAGGGGCCGAGAGACGGGGAGACACAGAATCTGAAGCAGGCTCCAGCTCTGAGCTGTCAGCACAGAGCCCGACGCGGGGCTCAGACTCACAAACCGTGAGATCATGACCTGAGCCGAAGTCAGATGCTCAACCGATGGAGCCAGCCAGGAGCCCCTGCACTTTTTTCTTAAGAGTGCAAGAAACATGAATGAAAACTGACCATGTACTTGGCTATAAAGTCAGTAAGTTTCCCAGAATTGGTATCAAATTATGTGCTCTGATTACAGGGCAATTAGGTTAAAAATAAGTAACAGAAAGATAACCAAAAGTAAAAAGATTGTATGAACATGTTCACTCTAGTGTTAATCACCAACAACAGTGAAAAATTAGAATCACTGAAATATCCAATGATATGGGTATGGTTAAGTACATTATGCCACATCAACCCAATGGGCTACCATGTGGCCATTAAAAATTATTTTTTAAATGCACTATGTTTAGATATAATATTAAGTAAAAAATTTAAATCTGTAAGTTACTTATGATTACCACCATGTGAACATATGTGTGTATTTATTTTTTAAGTTATTCATTTATTTTGAGAAAGAGAGAGAGAGTGAGAGAGTCCCAAGCAGGCTCCTCACCACCAGCACAGAGCCCTATGTGTAGCTCAAACCCACAAACTGTGAGATCATGACCTGAGCTGAAACCAAGAGTCACACACTTAATCTACTGAGCCACCCAGGTGCCCCCAAATATGTGTGTATTTAGATTAGAAAGATAAAAGCAAATGAAAACAGTTGTTATAGTGATGAGATCATGTGTAATTCTACCTTTAAAAAGATTTTCTGTGATGTGGTTACACTGTTTAATGTGAGTTAAGATAATCAATAGAAGACATGATCTCTGTCTGGCAGCTGATGCTACTTATGCCTTAATATCCATTATCCTTTTCTTTCATAACAATAGAATTTTAGTTGGGTACATATCTGCCCCAAACAAGTGTACATTTCCCAGTCTCCCTTGTAGCGAGGCATTGCAGTGGGACAAAGTCAGAGCCAATGAAATATGAGAAGTGGGTGCCCTGAAATGTAAAGACTCTGTCCTTCCTTTGTCTTCTTCTTTCATCTTGTTATCTCAAATCTTCCTTAGTTTTGTTGTTACACATACTATGGATAGACTGAACCGGATATACATTTGATTGAATGAGGGATTGCCTCCCAATTTAATGAATGACAGTACATATGACTCATGAGGACAATACGTGTTTTCTATTCAACCAGTGTCCAGTACAAGGTCTGAAAACAAGGGGATTGTCCATCCTAATTTTGGATATCAAATGATAATATATTATAGTGAAGAGTACATGTTTATATTAAATATATTCTAGTGGGAATCATATGCATTTACTCCAATATTCCTTATCATTTAAGAGAACGTTTTAACAGGGGTACCTGGATGGCTTAGTCCGTTAGGCGTCCGACTCTTGATTTTGGCTCAGATCATGATCTTACAGTTTGTGACTTTGAGCCCCACATCAGGCTTTGTGCCGACAGCACGGAGCCTGCTTGGTATTCTCTCTCTCTGCCGATCCTCATCTCGTGCTCGCTCTCTCAAAATAAATAAATGAACATTTAAAAAAAGAGAGAGAGAATGTTTATGGGGCACCTGGGTGGTTCATTCCGTTAAGCATCTGACTTCGGCTCAGGTCATGATCTCGCAGTTTGTGAGTTCGAGCTCCCCGTCGGGCTCTGTGCTGACAGCTCGGAGCCTGGAGCCTGCTTTGGACTCTGCGTCTCCCTCTCTCTCTGTCCCTCCCACGCTCATGCTCTGTCTCTGTCTCTGTCTCAAGAATAAACATTTAAAAATTTTTTTAAAAAGAGAGGATGTTTTAAAAGCAAATGAGATCCATTTATAGGCTGCTTTGCCTGAGTTAAATCAGCAGTCGATCTTCACATTTTAAATTGTAAACCAAATAAAAAATTGTATTTTTATAGTTCAATAAAGAATACACTTTGTTTAATTATCATAGCTGCTGGTAAGGTTTGATATAATCCAATAGCCTAGATCACAAGAAGTATCAATAATTTATACTATATCAGGAATAAAATTATCAATTCAAAAGGAAATTGATGAATATTCCTCAAAACAATTTTAATATTTGAAAAATATTCACATACAAGTTGAAAGCATGCACAACATTCTGCCCCAGGTCCTTAGGATCCTGGATAATGATTAGGTATGCTATGTCATGCCTACTGTAGCAAAAAATTCATTATTATTTTTATTATAATTTAGAATAGGTCTATCACAAGGTGCTCTGTGAAGACAACATGCCAGTTTAAAAAAAAAAAAGGAACTGGAAGCTGACTCAAGAGCAACCTTTTATTCTGTGAATTCTGATATTTATGCTAAGCATGACCTGTTCAGATGCTTTTCTTTCAAAAATGAAGGAAAATCAAAATTGAATAAAAATTCCAGGGACTAATTTGCACATCATTTCTTTTCTTTTTTTTTTTTTTTAACGTTTATTTATTTTTGGGACAGAGAGAGACAGAGCATGAACGGGGGAGGGGCAGAGAGAGAGGGAGACACAGAATCGGAAACAGGCTCCAGGCTCTGAGCCCTCAGCCCAGAGCCTGACGCGGGGCTCGAACTCATGGACCACGAGATCGTGACCTGGCTGAAGTCGGACGCTTAACCGACTGCGCCACCCAGGCGCCCCTGCACATCATTTCTTGACTCAAACTGTATACAGATAGTTCGAGGGCATCTACTAGAAATAATTTATTCAGATTAAAATTTTGTCAGTAAAAAATATTTGTACTTCTAGTAATACAAAAAGGGCTTAAGAATCGGTCACACATTTATTTGGTTAAGAGAGCATCCTGAGGGCTTGTGGACATTTCATTGTCCTTTAATACTCATATTAGCAAGACAAGCACATTGTTAAATGATTTGGGTTTCTATCAGTTAGCTGTGCATTAATATGATGGAGAACTATTAATACACAAGCCTTGACACCAGGCAAATAATTCCTTTTCTTCTTTTTTCAATTCCTCATCTGACATGGGTTCAACTTTCATGATGTCAGAAGATGGGGAGGAGAAGATGACTGTCTTTTTTTGCTTTGTATGTGATGTATCTGTCTGTGGTTCCTAGGTAGAATTATAAATAAAAGACGGAAAAAAACTGGTTTTTACTACTTTGTTTTTATAGTGACTGTTTATACTTAGCCTCCTCGTAAAAAACTTAGAGCAGATTCTTTAAGAATTACAAAGTAACACATCAATACGTGCTGGTTGTCAATATTCCTACAATGTAGGAATATACTGAGGGCGACTTTACACCTACTGCTTTTGTAAGTTTAGATAGAAATGGATTTTGTTTTGACAAAACCACCATTAGCATCGTGCTGAATTGACAGCGTCAACATACAGAGACGACAGTTTTTCATTGCTGCTGTTGTCGTTCACCACCTCATACTGATGCGGAGCCCAAACAGCCAATATTTATCAGGTTAGCTCTATTGTGGAAGAATTTTTAAAACATGGGGCACCAAGAGGAACATAGCTTTAGACTATCTAAGTAGATACCAAAGGCATTTCAACCTTCACCTTGGAGATAAGGAAAATTCTACTTATAGAAGTAGAATTACTTACAGTTTGAATAGTGTACAAAACAATGAATTCAGTACAAGTTCAACTTACAGTCCCCACAGAAGCATTTTTTTCTTTAGCCATCTTGTAAGCTTTTTTCATTTTTTCAACTTTCATTTGAGCTTGCCTAGATCGACGACCCAGATGTTGAATTTGACTCTGCTGTTGGTAGGGCCCATACGAAGGTTGGATAGTTGGAAAGGATGAAGGACATCTAGAAAAGATTTGTATTATAGACAGAAAAAAATGCACAAAATAACATTTAAATGTAAAGCAAGTTCCCTATTTTTTTAAAGCATCTTCCAGCAAATGTATCATAGACCTCAGTTTTTGGAGCAGTACTGCATGTAATTTTTTAGGCCAAAGTTATCATTTCTGCTTAAATTCCACAGCACAGTTCCTTATCTGTCACCTATGAAGGTGTATATATGAGGACATGGACCACAATGACGGTGAAAATGATAAAACATGGTATCAATCTAATATCCGTTTTCCTGGAAAATACCATGTAGTAGCCACTTGAATCTTTTTTAACATACCATATACTAACACCAAAAAACGGGTAAATTTCATAATGGCCAAAAACAAGCTGTTTTTATCAGTGCTGGGATCAGATACAGGTGGTGCCACGCCCTACGCCTTACCACTGCAAAGCACATAGGCCCAGCTTCCAACTGACAGCATTGGCCTCACTCAGCCCGAGGGCTTGCTTGCGAAAACAGGAGCCCATGTGTGGAGAAAGTGCCCGAGAATTACTACCTCACCTCCTAAGCAGCCCTTAGCCAATGACTGCTGCACATTGGCGTATACATATCCCAGCTCCCTTGCCCCCGCAGGATAAGTTGAGTCACGTGTTCTACAGTGGCTTGGACATTCCCGGGAGGGATTAAACTCCACTTACCCGCAGAGATAACCTGTTTGCTGACACACACTGTTTCGGCAGCCTGCCCCTCCCTGTTTCCCTTCCATGGATGGTTCTGGGGATCACCTCCCAGATAAACTACTCATACTCAAATCTTTGATCTCCCAGGAGATCCCAAACTAATACTGCATTCATAGAAACCTGTAAGAAAATACTTTTACCTCTTTAATTGACTTAGAATTTGGCTACTTAATTTGGCTCTTCCAGTGACTCATCTTAGACAATCAATGGCAAGGGTTCAAATAGCAAGGAGCCCACGGTTATACATGGTGGCAGAGAAAATTACATCATTTATTTGGCCTTGGTGGTAATAGGGTTAAGTTCTATATTCAGTGCTTATATGGATGAGTTAGAGAAAGTCTATTTCATGATGACAGACTGCCCCCTACACCAGGCCATCTGTCTGGCAAATGTATACCCTTGATCATAAAATATATGGGCTAAATTATATTATTGGGGCAGCACCACTCATCTCTAGCCCTGAAAAAATCCAGCGCATTTGCCTGATACTGGGTCACCAGTGTCTTCTTTTCCTTTCCACGAGTATTTTTTTCCTTTCAAGTATGACTCTGTGGAAATTGACTACCAATACATCCTCTTCAATCTGATTACCTCTTTCTTTTTCTCAAGAAAGAAAGCTCTTCATTTGTAAATAAGATGGGCTAGGTGAAACTTGTAATGGAAAGAAAAAAGGAATATAATGAGAGCAGTCGTATTCTGTCCATACTGTTTCAGATCATAATACAGTCTATTTTGCTACAACATGAGTTTCTATAATGTGAATTGGCTCACATGTTATTGCTAAAGAAGGGAATAATGTCACTGTAATTTATATGCAATTTGTCCTCAGCAAGGAGAGCCGGGATAGCAAGACGAGAATTATAACCTTCGGCAGAAAAGGAAAGAAGGTCCTCAGCCCTGTGTGCCACAGGCAACGGGAGCCCTTTTGGCTGTATTTATGAAAACGAGAATTAGCACCTGCATCTAGGGCTCTCTCCCCAGAGTGGCACCCCTCAGCTCACGATCCACCCTTACGGCGCTCCACCATACTCCCCACCTTGAGGGGGTTTCGGTTATTGGCAGGTTGCCCGGCCTCTCGTGTCCGCTTACAAGGCAGCCACACTAGCCCAGGGCCACACTTCCATCTGCGCTAGCACCGTGCCCACTACCTGCTCTCATTAAAGAGATGCCAGAATTTCCACTCGATCGTTCTACATGTTTTATATTTTCTGTGCTGGCCTCCAGCCATCCTGAGCTGCCTGTCTGCTGGTGCAAGTTATCTCCCCAGGTTCCAATTGTCCTTTTTGTTAGTGTTCTGTTTACAAAGATGCAGAAGTTTAGAGCAATCTGCCCCAACCCTGTTTTTCCCATATGCCCTATTATTATCATCTTTCATGAGCTATTTGGCAGAAAGTGAACATTTTCAGAAATGCCCCTAGTATCACAACCCAGGTAAAATGTCACTTTTACCTAACTTCAGAAACAATCCGTAGCTGGTGCTTACGCATCTCTTCCGTTTGTGGCTTCTGTAACAGATACTTCATTTCTTTTTGTAGACGGTGTGAGATTATTCCAGACTCTGCATAATGAACTATGTCATATATTATCATCGTCCTGGGGATGTTTTTGAGGTTTAATTTTCGCCAGTAGTTATTTCTGCCACCATAGGATGCAGGAGTCTCATCCAGAAGACTGGAGTACTATATGGAAACAACAGGTAAGAATGATTGGTTGTGGGTACTCTAGAATGTTTTTAGACACATTTCTCAAGGTTCACGTGTCCAATGTCACTTCATCAAAAAGCATTCCCTGATCCCATCTCTGAACTTTATCAGCAACGTTCTTCTATGGCTTCTTACCGACTACTTGATGTTTTAGTTATCTGTGTACTTAGCTTCCCACCGGAAGTGCGCAGGGTCCTTGTCACGCAGTATCATGTACACAGTACCACACTCACTAAATCTTTATTTAATGCATAAACATTTTAATGGCAAATATATGATCTGCATACCTGGTGGTACTTGTTCCTAACATGCTTAGGTTGAGAGGACATTTGCATAAGCCTTTTCAGAAATAATGAGTTCATCTCTGGTACTAAGGGGCGAATTTCACTATTTTCATTTATAGTATTCGTAGAAATCCCACTGCTATTTATTTTTTGAATTTAAAATATCAAATTAGGAAGGTTAAAATTCAAATATATATAATCAATTCAACCTTATAAAATGTTCATTTAAGAAATAAAAATAGGGGAGATGCTCTAGCCACTGCCCTTACCACGGCAGCCATGATCTCCCTAACGGACAC
Source organism: Prionailurus bengalensis (assembly GCF_016509475.1). NCBI lineage: Eukaryota > Metazoa > Chordata > Mammalia > Carnivora > Felidae > Prionailurus > Prionailurus bengalensis. The sequence continues at coordinate 20,248,531 of NC_057361.1, read as the reverse complement.
CCAGAACGTTGGAATGGGATTAACAAGATTTGGAGTGTTTTTCCTGTTCTTTGGAATGATCCTTTTTTTTTTTTTAATGTTTATTTATTTTTGAGAGAGACAGAGACAGAATGCGAGTGGGTTAGGGGCAGAGAGAGAGGGAGACACAGAAGCAGAAGCAGGCTCCAGGCTCTGAGCTGTCAGCACGGAGCCTGACGTGGGGCTTGAACTCATAGACCTTGAGATCATGACCTGAGCCGAAGTCAGACGCCCAACCGACTGAGCCACCCAGGCGCCCCATGATTCTCTTTTTTGACAAAGCACTACTGGCTATTGGAAATGGGCTTCTTTCCTGTGGTCACTGGCTTTATTAGAAGAGTGCCAGTCCTTGGATCCCTTTTGAATTTACCTGGAATTAGATCATTTGTAGATAAAGTTGATAGCAACAATATGGTATAACAACAAGTGAACTGAAGACTCATTTAAAATATTGTATTATTTATAAATCCTTTGAGGAATATTCAGCACAAAATGAAATGACATGAAATAGCTTGTAATGTTCTTTACAGAAGTTTAAAACGTACAGTCTACAAAGTACCAATAGCAGTTAACAAAGAAGAACTGAGAACAGGCTTCTAATCAAGTGATCTGAGAAGTCAGCAAGCAAACTAAAGGAGATGAAATCTATGTTACAATACTTATTGAAACTCTTGAAGGCGATTTTTATTGTTTATCCACAATGTGTGAAACACAGCCGTCCTTGGAGAACTGCAGTGCCTGTTTCTTTCCTTTTTATTTTGAGGGTGCAGGAACACGCATAGGCATTTGCTTTTTAGAAATACCCACTGGAGGGGCGCCTGGGTGGCGCAGTCGGTTAAGCGTCCGACTTCAGCCAGGTCACGATCTCGCGGTCCGTGAGTTCGAGCCCCGCGTCAGGCTCTGGGCTGATGGCTCGGAGCCTGGAGCCTGTTTCCGATTCTGTGTCTCCCTCTCTCTCTGCCCCTCCCCCGTTCATGCTCTGTCTCTCTCTGTCCCCAAAATAAATAAAACGTTGAAAAAAAAAATTAAAAAAAAAAAAAAAAAGAAATACCCACTGGAATGGCAAAAATATTTCTAGTTGCACTGTGTCTCTGAAAGTGATGCATGAATTAGCTTGGATTATGTCATTTTAATGTATTAAACCCAAGAAAAACCTAGTTTTGATGGATGAATCACCTTTTTTTTATATATAAACGTATGGCTAAAATAAAACATTGGTGGTTCTTCTGATTCCTAATATTTTAAAACCAGATGAAAATCTGAACTAGATATTCACTGTTGGAATACACAAAGGTCATTTATTCTTCATAAACAAACACTCAGAACTACTCATGTGTCTTGAGAGTCTGACCTGATTATCTGTATCCTACATTATATGTAAGCATCTAACAAAAAGAGTTCTTGACTATGAAGTAGTCTGTTACATCGAATAGTCTTTTATTTAAGATACTAAATGATGCAAACCTAATGGATTTTTCCATGTCATGGTGTTTTTCTTTCTTTCTTTCTTTCTTTCTTTCTTTCTTTCTTTCTTTCTATTTTAGCAGTGGTTTTACTATTTTGCTTTTCATAAATCAAATAACTATTGGTAATGTTTACTTTAAGATGTAATATGTTAAAAGGTTAAACTTATAGGTATTTGTTAAGGGCTTTTCATGTAAGGCCGAGTTTTCCTTTATTTTTAGCCTTTTCATAACATAAAAATCAATACACATGATGAATGCTTCATAAGATGCTTTGTCTTGAGTTCATGGAGAAAATATCTGAATTCACATGCTAAAGTTAGTTTACAGTAATTAAATGGGCTATAGTTTCTTAAAAACATGACACTAAAAAAATGTGTTGTTTTTTCTACTATTGATGCTTGACTGGCAGTAAGAAACAGTAGTTGTTTCTTAGTAGTTTTCCAAGCTGACAACTTTTCTGGTAGATGTAAGAACACATTTCAACAGCCATAGTACTATTTGTTTTACCACTAATGACTGCACTATTTACCTTTTTTTTAACAGTTGCAAAGCTTTTTAATGCGCAAAATTATAATTTAAATATGTGATTTTTATTTACAAACATGTCTACAAAATATATCATAGATTGCATTATTTTTGTATGCACAATGCACAAAGAACTCCCATTTTTGCTTGTCAAAAGAAGGAAAGACTTGGTCCACAGTTTAATAGTTCAGTCTTGTGGATTACTGTCTTTTGGTACTGGCATTTGACTTATGACATAATCAGTGAAACTAGATGATATTGACAAAATGAGACTCCTACCTCAATAGTTCATGGAATAATAAAAGACCTAGTGTTGTGTCTAATGTTCTTCAAAAAAGTAATATCCTCATTTGGAGAGTGTCAGATATATACATATTTTGGGGATCGACTTATACAAGTTGCCCTGTAGGACTCTTCTACATATTTTTGACTGATCCATATTATTTTCAGTGGCTAGATAATTCTACCTTTTTAGAACAAGAACAGTATCTGTAAATGTAATGAACATTTGTATTATTTAGCTCCTTTGTAGACATGAATTTCTACCAAAATGTTCTTTGCACCGTAACAGATAACTTTTTCAAAATCTTATTTCATAAGCATTATTAGAAGTTGTGTAAAGAAAAAAAAAAAGAAGTTGTGTAAAGGATTTGATAATTTCCCAGTCCTTAGTAAGATTGAGGGGCTGGAGCAGTTTTCAGTTTTCAAAGAGCCAACAGTTAATCTCAAATTTGAGTTTGGGACTGCTTGGCAGTGCTATTTCTTATTCAGAACCACTGATGAGTCTCTATTTTTAAACATATTAGTCTTCTGACAGAAATCACTGTACATTGTATTGTTTCTTCCTTTCCAAAATGAGCCTTCTTTGTGACAAAAATGTACTTTGATTATTGCTATACAGATGGATGAAAAGGTCTAATACTACCTAGCCTTAAGTGTACCTGGCACTGTTCAAATGTATTTTCTGTAACACAAACATTCTTGCAATGTTTTTCTTTTCCCCTTATAAATTGTAATTCCTGGAATACTGGTGCTTTAAAAAGTCTCAGTCATTTTATATGATCTAACAATGGAATATTGTAAATACACTAGTCTTACCTCTCAATAAAAGGGTACTTTTCTGTCAAAGAAAGAAAGAAAGAAAGAAAGAAAGAAAGAAAGAAAAAGAAAGAAAGAAAGAAAGGAAAATAAGGCCAGGGGAGCCCAGGTGGCTCAGTCGGTTAGGTGTCCAACTTTGGCAAAAGTCATGATCTCGTGGTTCATGGGTTCGAGCCCCGCATCAGACTCTCTGCTGTCAGTGGAGCCTGCTTCAGATCCTCTGTCCCCCTCTCTCTCTGTCCCTCCCCAACTTGTGTACCCACACTCTTCTCAAAAATAAATTTAAAACTTAAAAAAAAACTTTAAACAAAAAATAAATAAGTAAATAAATGGAATAGGGCCAGAGGATCTACAATGCTGGGAAATAGAATATCAGCTAGGCATTTAGGGTATCTCTCTCTCTCTCTCTCTCTCTCTCTCTCACACACACACACACACACACACACACACACACAAGCAGTCTTTCTTTTGATTATTTAGGCAGGTACAAATTTTAATTACTACCATTTGATTGAATAAGCCCAGTCCTCCAACAACACTTTCAATTTCAGTTTCCATAGTGTAAGTTAGTAATTGTATAAAATGCAAACTTTGCTGAGAGCTCTTCAGTCCATAGGTCACTACATAAATAACAGATGTGTGTAGTGATTAGTGACAAATCAGGTCGCTTCTTCCAAAATGTGTCACTGATTGGTCACCGAGGATCTGTTTTGTTCAGTTCACACAGAGACAGCAAAGTATGTAGTTGTATCGCCTCTTTGTCTCCCGGTGATAAACCCATGTGACATTTACCAAAAAATATATATATAATAAAACAAAAATAAAAGATAATCAAAAGAACAGGCCAACAGAGAAACACAAAGTGATAATGTTGGAAATGTAAATGGAGTTCTGCAAGAAATAGGTGACCAAGGGGATACTGACATTGCCGTCATTCAAGAGCTTGTGGCTGGGCAGCTAGAGGAACTTGGTGAAGGTGAATTTACCAGCATAAATGAGGAAAGTGGTTGTGACAACAAGGATGAAGCTGGCCCAGAGGAAGTGACGCTGACAAAAAAGATACTTCACATTACAAGAACTCTGAGATTTCACAACATTTAAAGCGTAGGGGTGCCCGGGTGGCTCAGTCGGTTAGGCGTCCAACTTCATCTCAGGTCATGATCTCATGGTTCATGGGTTCGTGCCCCACACCGGGCTCTGTGCTGACAGCTCAGAGCCTGGAGCCTGCTTCAGATTCTGTGTCTCCCTCTCTCTCTGCCCTTCCCCCATTCACGCTCTGTCTCTCTGTGTCTCTCAAAAATGAATAAATATTAAAAAAAATTTTTTAACGTGCAAAGGACAGGGGCACCTGGGTGGCTCAGTCGGTTGAGCGTCTGACTCTTGATTGCAGCTCAGGTCGTGATCGAGCCCCACACCAGGTTCTGCGCTAACAGTGTGGAGCCTGCTTGGGATTCTCTCTCTCTACCCCTACCCTGCTCTCTCTCTTTCTCAAAATAAAGAAACAAACATAAAAATTTTTAAAAATAAAGTGCAAAGGATAAAATGTTGGTAGGTAATCTAAACTTAGGAAGGAGTAGGACAATTCACCAAGGCATAGAAAAGATGCTCACTACGTATTGTAAGTTACACGAGAAGAAGAGGCAAGTGCAGTTGAAACCACTCCTGATAAACTGTTTTTTAAAGCTTTATTGGGATTCACATCCCATACAATTCACCTATTTAAAGTATATAATGCAATGGTATTTAGTATATTTACAGTTTATATGTTTTTTACAAAGAAATGAAACACTCTTGATCCTCAATGTTCCTAATGTTTAAAATTATAGGGTGATAAATGTTTTGCTTTTTTTTCCATTTTCCTATATAACAGATAGCAAGAGAGTTTTTAATGTTTTGATAAGATTTAAAAAAATTTTTTTAATGTTTATTTTTGAGAGAGAGAGAGAGAGAGCAACAGCAGGGGAGGGGCAGAGAGAGAGGGAGACACAGAATCTGAAGCAGGCTCCAGGCTCTGAGCTGTCAACAGAGCCCGACGAGGGGCTCAAACCCACATACTGTGAGATCATGACCTGAGCCGAAGTCAGACGCTTAACCAACTGAGCCACCCAGGTGGCCCATTGACAAGATTTTTTTAAAGGCATGGCACAATCATGATTTTTCCCATTGATTATTAAATTTGCTTTGCACAGTTTCAGCTTGCACGATCTTTTTTTTTTTTAAAGATTTTATTATTAAGAAATTTCTACACCCAATGTGGGGCTCGAACATACAACCCCGAGATTAAGAGTTGCATGCTCCACCAACCAACCAGCCAGGCACCCGTGCATGGTCATTTTTAGGGCCCCGCACTACCGTGTGAAGTGAGCACTGTTTTACTTGCTGAGAGTGGAGCAGTAAAATGGGTAGACACCTCAGAACCATCAATGACCTGCTCTAAACTTAGCTATGTGACCTTGGGCAGGTTTTTAAAAATCTTGTTAAACTCCATGTTTCTCATCTGTTAAAGGGTCACATAATTCACAAATTTGAAGATTGAAGGAGATAATAGGCAAATGAAGAGCTAAAAACAGTGCTGTGTCCATAAAGGGCTCAATAAATGTCAGCAATCATCATGTCTCTCTCTCCCAATATGTCTATCTGGGGACTTCTTTCTATGACACCAATCCTTGGCTTAGCCACAGTCTGCAAGTACGTGACCCATGTCCTTAGCAAAGACAGTCAGCATCCCCAAGCGCTACTTATTTCCCGGTTCAATTCTCTCATTTTCCAGGTTAAGGCTCTAAAGGAAAGAAAACACAACTGGGAGTCTCTAAGGCACGGCAGTAATTTCATGTGTCACACTGACACAAGTGAATGAATAGTTATTATTATGAGCCAGAATTTTGGGATCCCTTGTTTCTTTAGGACTTGTAAAATGGCGGTAATAATAGTACCTACCTCTTAGGATTGTTATGAGAACAAAAGGAGTTGGTATTACAGTAGCGTTTGCTATTATTATTATTTAGGTATCTAGTTTACGTTCACTGATTTAGCACTGCTGTCCAACCTGTTATGCAAACCAGAAACCGAGGAGCTGTGCCGGACACCTTCCCTTAGCTTGACTCCCTGTCACCAAGGCTCCACTCATTTTATTCTCTAACTATCTCTTGTGTCTCTAGCCTCATGGCCCTCAACCAAGAGACCACCATCTCTCCTGAAGTACAGCAGAAGCATCCAAACTAGGAGAAAGCTCTTGCTGTCTGTCCTCAAATCCATCCTCTACACTGCAGCCACATGGGTCTCTTCACTTACTAGATTAGATTACCTCATTTCTTAACACACTGTACCAGCTTCTAGTTGGACACAGGATGAAAGAAAAGAAAAACACCTCACTATGGTCCAAAGGCCTGCCTGAAGCTCTCTTACCAGCCCTCCGGGCCACCGACATGCCAAACCCTCTGCTCTCTCTTCTCCAGCCCCACAGACCTGCTTTCAGGCCCTGCGTTTCTTCCTGCCACAGAGTCTCTGCCTGGGGCGCAGCACCTGCTCAGCCCCAGACTGAGGCTGTGACACATTGTTGATTGCCTGCCCGTCAAGCATTTCCCACTTCTCCCTTGCCTCCAGAGCCCTGTTTTTTTTTTTTTTCCAAGTATGGAACAGTAATATGTTCCAGGAAGGAGGGCCCCAGCATATGAACCATGATTTTTCTAAGTCAATCATGGAAAACGGTCCCACGTCCCTTTATCAGTGATTAGTTTAGGGGGAGCATGTGATCCAGTTCTGACCAAAGGAACCCGAGGGGAAGTCTGCTGGGAGCTTCTGGCAAAGATTTTTCTTCTTGAGATAAAAAGGAGAATTACGCTTAGGAGTCCCCTTGTTCCTGCCTTTGAAGGAGGTTGAGAACGTGATAGGCATCTTGTTACCATGTGAAGGAAGAGAAGAGCACTGGAATGAGCTGACCCAGAGCCCTGACGTCCTGGGGCTGCTGCATTAGCTAGCCCAGGACCCACCTACCTGTGCACTTTGGACATGGGACAATAAACGTCCTTTGTTGTCTAAGCCTCTTGTGGCTGGGAACATTCTGTTACTAGAAGCACACAGCATCCAAACAATAATCGGACCCTTCATTACCAGGCCAAATCTCCATCTTGCACTATTTTAGTACCATGTATTTGAGTTTTTGACTTTTTTACTGAGATAAAATTCACGTAATCTAAAATTCACCATTTTAACCATTTTAAAGTATACAATTCAGTCTAAATAAACATTGTATCACTACTATCTAACCACAAAACATTTCCATCACCCCCAAAAGAAAGGCCACATTCAGTAGCTATCACTCCCCAAATGTAAAAAGCCAAATATTATACGATTCCATTAACAGAAACTACCCAGAATAGGTAAAGCAGAGACAGGGAGACAAAAAGCAGATCCGTGGTTGATAAGGGCTGGAATGATGGAAGAATGGGGAGTGACAGCTTAATAGATACGAACTTTCCCTTTGGGGTGACAAAAAGGTTCTGGAACTAGATGAGGGTGGTGTTTGCACAACATCATGAATGCACTTAATGCCAGTGAATTGTACCATTTAAAATGGTAAATTTTGGGGGTGCCTGGGTGGCTCAGTTGGTTAAGCATTCAACTCTTGATTTTGGCTCAGGTCATGATCTCACAGTTTGTGAGTTCAAGCCCCACGTCGGGCTCTGCAATGACAGTGTGGAACCTGCTTGCAATTCTCTCTCTCTCCCTCTCTCCCTGCCCCAACCACCCTCGCTCACTCACACGTGCTCGCTCTCTCTTTGAAAATAAATCAACAATAAAATGATAAAATGGTAAATTTTACATTGTATGTATCTTGTTACAGTGAAAAACATGTATGATCCTTTCTTCTTGGAGTACAAGGCCAGAGGCTTTTTTTAATTGTTGTTTCTAATATCTAAATCTCAATTCCTTACTTGCATGTAATCTTGCAGGGTGACAATATCAATTTCATCAGTTATTTTGAACTTCTGGAAAAAACGTTCCTCTTCCATAACTTGATGACAAAATCTCCTTTTCCCCATTATTTTGCAAGCATCGGCCACTGCCTATAAAGAGAATAGAAAATAGACTTTTAAAACAGTAGTATAATAGCAGTAATTACCAGTGCACGATTCACATGTTGTTTCTGACAAACACATCAAATGTTGTTCCTTCCTTCTGGCAGCTTGCTGGTCAATAAAAATACTGTATTTACAAAGAAAAGACTGTATAGGAATTTTTAAACCACTTAAAATTTGTTTCCATAACCATGTCTACATAGTTTTAAAATGTAGGTGGAGCAGTAATGAGTTTACAATTCTCAGAGAAACATGTTTTTTTTTTTAATCTGTTTCCCCCCCTCAAAAAAAACCCATTCTTTTCCCTTAAAAAACCAAACCAAACCAAAACAAATCTCTAACGTCACTCATGCTGTCAGGGCAAAGAAAACATCCTTGGTTGTTACATAGGTCGCCCTGGGAACTGCTCTGAAAGGTGTCACCGGGTGCCTCTCTTTCATGTGTTAGCTAATCCCTCACCCCCAAATGGAAACAGGGACGTTTCAGATTGCTTAGACTTCCCTCTGTTTCACACTTCATTCTCAGGGGCCAGAGAGTAGCAAAGCAGTTTTTTTTTCGGTCCGAAGTGTCAGCATTTTATACTCAAGGAAAGCACCTGAGAGGGCAGAGGTACAGGAATGACAGTAAGTGCGGAGGACCAGATCCCATCCGGCCCTATTTGCACCGTACCCTTCCACATACACCCATCCTTTGCTAAGCGCTATACATAGACTGTGAGTAGAGACTTAAGTACTCCCCACCCTTGTTCCCACCCCCCATAAGTATGTGCTGACTCTTCTAACACATATTTATATTACATATCTGTGCTTCTGGCCACAAAGCATATGCTTATGAGAAGGGAGACTGGTGTAGATGAAAATCCAAATATCTTTAGATTCCAGATTAGTCTCTCTTCTCCTTTGTATCTCAGAATGTGTATTTGTGAAAGCATGGGAACTCCATGTTATAAGGCTGATAGGAGGCTGGCTGAGACGAGATCGAAATTTGGAATCTCTGTTCTTTTTTACTTAACATACAATGTAACAATGAGCCTGAATGTATTTCCCATTTCAATTTTCACTTTTGTTATTAAGAATATTGCTTTTTAAGTTTGTCTAATTCCAAAGCTTAAAACACAGACACGTATGGAAAAGGAAAGAATATTCAAATGGTTGTAGTTTTATTCCTAATGCGCTACCTGCAAGGGACAGAAACAGCTTATGTGATGGAACCTTCCTTTAGGCAGATCATCTTTGTTTTCCATTTCATTAGTTTCTTTATACACTATGCCTCTAAAGAGAAGGCAGTAGTGGCACGTATCTCCATTATGCTTTCTTGCAATTAATTTCCTGTGGGTTCTCATTAACCATCCTCACAACGATACTAGAGGTAAAAGCAAATAAATTGTACAGTGAACAAGTCTGAAAGCCATATAATTTCTGCTCTGAGGATTTCTTTAGATATAACTATATTTTACTTTAGCTCAAGTTACTTGGTAAGGGTATTTCTTGTCAGTTCTTCCCCACTCTACTCCACTCAGCCACCACCCACAATCCCTCCCAGCCCTGGTTTCCTTATTTGCACAGCACCTCAGCTGTGTGGCTCAGCTGTGTCGGGCCCAGCCCAGTATCCAGCCAAAAAAACCCTATGCCTGGCAGCACAGGGCAGGCTCGCTGCCCACTTGCAACAGGGGTTTGAAAAAAGTTTGTCCTCCGACGGCCAGGATGTTCTTTCTCAGGCATCTGCCGCGTAAGGCCAGATTCGGGAAAGTACTTCTGGGTAGGAAGGGATGGGAGAGAAGAGCCCAGACCCAGGTGAAGGGGAAGGGCGGAAACTGGGCAAGAAGCCCAGGACAGCAGCCAATCAGACTAGAATTCAAGAGGCAGGTTCCATTCTTAGTGGGTGACTCAAAAGGCCCAAGAGGGGCATCTCTAAATGTGACACCTCCCCTGGTACCTGGCATCACTGTGGCTCAGAAGCCCCCACAGCCCTGCCGCTGGCCCAGATCCACACCTGCGCTTGTCAAGTTACTCTGCTATCTGAAGTCACTTCCCCGCCCGCCTGGAAATTGACACTCTCGAAACTAGCAAAAGCTGGCATCCCTGCACAGGAACCGTGTTTCTGGTTTGGAGCAGTACAGTGATATACAGGCTCAGAATTAATAAAACCACCACAACCGCTGGTGTTGTTTCAACCTCAAAGTGCGCACAGGGCAGCGGACAGACTGAGAGTATGCAAGCCTCAGCTCTGCCCCTGACAAGCCCCTCCAAGTTCCAGCTTCCTTGCAGTCAGAATGGGAGTAACATGCACCTCACCAGAGTTATCAGGGGGCCGTGGAAGAGAACACATTTAGCAGGCCTCCTGACTCAAGATTGGTTAAGAATGCAGGCTCTGGAGTCAGGATTACTGGGTCTTGATAACGGTTCCTTCGCTTTCTAGATGTGGGACCTTTGGCAAGTTACTTAGTCTTTTAAAACTGAGGATGACAACAGGCTGTACATTCTAGAGTTTATGAGAATGCAATGATAATGCACACGAAATGTTTAACATAGTACTTGATAGTGCTCAATAAGGGCAGCTAATATTAATAATAATGTTTTTCCTTTTTACCTAAATGCCCAATCCTCAAAAAGAACAGGGATCTTCAGTTGAAACTAATGGTTGCTGGATATTAATGTGTGAGAACAGGCAATTACTCAGAGGCATTCCAGGCCATGGTGTGTGCAGCGGGCAACTTTAGTGCTTGTCAAACTCCATTGTACGTAGGGTCATCTGGGGGGGGGGGTCTTGTTAAAATCCAGGTGTTGATTCAGTGGGTCTGGGGTGGGGGCTGACATTTTGCATTGCTAATAAGTTCCAGGGGATGCCAGTGCTGCGGGTCTGTAGATCACACTCTGAGTAGCAAGGCTTTAGAATATTCTAAATATAGTTGGGAGGATGAACTATAGTGACAACCCTCTGAAAATAAGCATTGCTCTGAAAATAGATCATCGAAGTAGGTAACTGAAATGAGATCTCTTTTTGGTACACGTGGCTATCTGATTGTTCTAGCACCATTTGAACTGACTTGGCACCTTTGATGAAAATCAATTGATCATCTATGAGCGGGTGTATTTCTGAATTCTCTATCCTATCTCATTGATCTATGTGTCTCTTTATGCCATCATGACACTGTCAGGATCATTTTAGCTTTTTAAATCTTGAAATCAGCTAATGTAAATCTTTGTCCTTCTCTAAAGTGGTTTAGGCTATTCTACATCCTTTCACTTGTTTTTACGTGTGTGTGTGTGTGTGTGTGTGTGTGTGTGAATACGTGAGAAATACCATCGGGAAATGGTAAGGAAATGAAACTAGAAATGGAAATAACAACTAAGGAAAAGACAGAACAATAACAAAACTCTGTGAAACTCCCCTTCTTCATAAGTGAACTTAGATTACACGTCTGAACTAAAACTGACTTGTTTATTTCATATTCAGAAGTAAGTGGGGGCACCTGGCTGGCTGAGTTGGTAGAGCATGTGACTCTTGATCTTGGGGTCGTGGGTTCGAACCCCATGTTGGGTATAGAGATTACTCCAAAATAAAATCTTAAGGGGCACCTGGGTGGCTCAGTCATTTGAGTATCTGACTTGGGCTCAGGTCATGATCCCACGGTGAGTGAGTTCGAGCCCTGCATCAGGCTCTGTGCTGAGAGCTCAGAGCCCAGAGCCTGCTTTGGATTCTGTGTCTCCCTCTCTCTCTGCCCCTCCCCCGCTCTCTCCCTTTCTCTCAAAAATAAATAAACATTTAAAAAATAATAATAATAAAATAAAATCTTTAAAACAAGAGAAAGTGAACTTAGAAAAGTTGGATCAGTTTGCTAAACACACAATTTCTACATTCAAAGGACCTGAGTAGACTTATAGTGAGAAAAATTCTACTTCTACAGGTTTTCTATCAACCATGTATCCAAGTGTTAGCAGAGTTTGTTACAAAGTTGAACTAAAGGGAAAAAGGAATTCTAAACTGTTCTCTTGTGTTCTGATCATTTAAATCCCCTTAGAATATTTAGTGAAAAACTCAAACTAAATAGTGCTATCACATTTTTATAAGATCAAAAATTTTTAAAAATATATTTGTGTGAGTATTTTTTATGGAACAAAAGAAGGAGACACAGTAAACTATTAACAGTGATCACCCCAGGAAAGCGAAAGTCACAACACAGAGAGAAAAGGCATGAGGTGGTTTTCTTTTTAAAAAAATCTCTGTGCTATTTCCTTTTTTTCCCAACAGTTACTTTGTAATTAAAAAAAAACTGAATTTATTATACAGCATTTTAATGAGTTTTAATATACACACAGTGCTTTCCAGTCACGACCTCTATGTTTTTCATTTGCTCCAGCTTGTGGACAGTAGGAGCCACCAAGGGCAGATCCAAGAGAATTTCAGTTCCTGGAAAAGTCTCATTATGTAACCTCTAAAAACCAAGAATTGATGATATTTTATAGGAACAACAACAAGCTCATTCTGTACATAAATGTAACACGACTTTATTCCTCAAGATGTAGGATAAATATCAACTTTTGCATTTGAAGTTATTCTATATAAATGAACAAATATTGTTTCCGGAACACCATATTCCATATGAAAACACACAGTCCGTTTGATACATTCTGAAACTGAATTAAATTTTCTCTGATATTGCCTGAGAACACAGAGAAAAGCAGTCTCTTTATTTTCTAATATTCTTCAGAGAATAAATGCCGTACATCCTGAATCTGATCAAAAACTCCCAGGGGCACCTGGGTGGCTCAGTTGGTTGAGCGTCTGACTCTTGATTTCGGCTCAGGTCATGATCTCACAGTTTGTGGGTTTGAGGCCCGCATACGGCTCTATGTTGACAGTGCAGAGCCTGCTTGGGATTCTCTCTCTCCCTCTCTGCCCCCCCCCTTCCTCAAAACAAATGCATAAATATATTTAAAAAAAAAAAAGAAAACTCCCAGGCTGTATGGTCTTCTATCCTGAACACATTCCATTATTGATGATTTCAGATGGGCCTTACTTTTCATGTAAACTATTTCCAGAAGGCTACAGGAAAATAACCTTTGATGTACGGTTTATAAAAGGCTAAGTATAAGAATGCACATGTTTTCCTCAATCATTGTCGTGTATAAAGGCCAAAGGAGCAAAACCTACACTGCAGATCCTTGTTATTAAAAGTAGGATCCGTGGGCCAGCAGTAGTGGTAGCACCTAGGAACTGGTTAGAAATGCAGAATCACACATCCTGTCCCAGAGCTAATGAATCAGAAATTACATTTTTTAAGTTTATTTATTTATTTGGGGGGGGAGAGAAGAAGTGGGGGAGAGGTGGAGAACGAGGGGGACAGGGGACTCAAAGCAGGCTCTGTGCTGACAGCAGAGAGCCTGATGCGGGGCTCAAACTCACAAACTGCGAGATCATAACCTGAGCTGAAGTCAGACGCTTAACCAACTGAGCCACCCAGGCACCTCAGAAACTACATTTTAACAAGATTCTCAGATGATTCCTATGCTGTAGATAGAATTACTGTGTATATACTGGTATATATACCCAGAACTCAGGGCATTGCAGGGCTCGAACCCATGAACCGTGAGATCATGACCTGAGCTGAACTCAGACGCTTAAGTGACTGAGCCACGTAGGCGCCCCCAAAATTTTAATACAAAGAAAAGTGATGAGTATTTTTAGAGCCTTATATAAGGAATTCATTCCAAATATTTTTAGCTGATAAACAGAGACACTCTTGAAACAATGCTTAAAAAAATATTACCCGCCTGCTGGGCTGTTTAATGGTGAAATAACTTAGTCTGTACATTTCAAGTGCAATTTAGATACTACGTAGATGTTAAGAAGCTATTGGGGCGCCTGGGTGGCGCAGTCGGTTAAGCATCCGACTTCAGCCAGGTCCCGATCTCGCGGTCCGTGAGTTCGAGCCCCGCGTCGGTCTCTGGGCTGATGGCTCAGAGCCTGGAGCCTGTTTCCGATTCTGTGTCTCCCTCTCTCTCTGCCCCTCCCCCGTTCATGCTCTGTCTCTCTCTGTCCCAAAAATAAATAAACGTTGAAAAAAAAAAAAGAAGCTAAAGCAACATAAAATGGACATTGTGAAAGAAACATCACCTCACTTGATGGCTTTAAGAACTTTTTTCCACTGAAATAGTTGTAACCATGTCCTTCGGTATGAAGAAAAATTTTAAATACGATGACAGGTGGAAATGTTTCACCACTAAATCTGAAATAAAGACCCAAAATTAGTCATCTGGCATCAGGCTTGGGGCTGAGTTACTTCTCCTCCGTAACAGGTAACAAAATGGATTACAGAGGTGAAAGAGTCACACTTTGGTGTGTGGGCTCACAACTATTCTCATTCGTGTGTCAGATTGGACACATCATGGAAAAGGAGCCACTCTCAAGGCAACTTGTGGCCCAAGAGTCATGTCTCTGTTTCTCCACATAATAAATGAAAATAAGAAGAACACATTTACTCTGTAATTATACCCTGAGAACTTATGAGGACTTAAGAAAATAAATTTCTAAGTTTTCTTCATTTTAACTAAGTGCTTCTTGAAATAAATCACTATAGAAATATTACCTGAATCTAACTTTACACTTCATGCTAGGATCTTTCACAAGCTCAGCCTCTAAGGGGCTCACTTCCTTCAGTATTTGATGTGTCACACGAAGTTCCTGAAATAGATGATGATGCTATCAATGGAAAATGGTACCCTGCCCAGACGTAATTTACTGAAAATAACAGAGGTGGCATGGTGAAGTGAACAGTACATCAGACTTGATGTTCTAAAGACCCAGGTTCTAGTCTTGGCTCCTCCGTTTATTACCCGTGTAGCCTTGAGTCAGTTACTTCATCCTTTTAGCCTCCAAGTTTGAGTAGGTGTCCCTCCTTGAGATCCCAGGCACTGTTCTTTCCCTCTGACAACACTTTTCACAATGTACTCTAATTAACTATAAACTAATCTGTGTCTTCCACTAGACTCTAAGGGGCGTGAAGGTATGGGATACTGTCTTTTTACTCTATCATGTGTTCTTAGCATTTAATACAGTCCTTGGAATACAGCAGGTGGTTAACAAATATTTGATATTGAATGAATCACTGTAAAATGAGGAAAATAACTGTAATGTCACTAGCTTTTAAGCACTTTTTTTTTTAATTTTTTTTTCAACGTTTATTTATTTTTGGGACAGAGAGAGACAGAGCATGAACGGGGGAGGGGCAGAGAGAGAGGGAGACACAGAATCGGAAACAGGCTCCAGGCTCTGAGCCATCAGCCCAGAGCCCGACGCGGGGCTCGAACTCCCGGACCGCGAGATCGTAACCTGGCTGAAGTCGGACGCTTAACCGACTGCGCCACCCAGGCGCCCCTAAGCACCTTTTATATACCACATGCTCTGTTAACGCCTTATATACATAACCTCATTTAATCTTTACACCTCAGCAATATTATTCAAACATTATTGTTCTCAGCTTTCCAATGAGCAGGCTGAAACTCTGGGGGTGTCTGTAATTTATTCAAAGGCATGCGGGTAATAAATGGACAAGCCAGGATGCAAACATAGATCTCTTTGACTCTAAAGCCCCCACCCCCTGCCCCCATATGACCTGGCCAACCTTTATGCCTATGACAATCACATAAAAAAGTACACCAAAGGCCTTTTATAATGACAAATCATTATTAATGTAAGGTAGGATCTTGAAGTGTCAGGACAACAGATTTTTTAAAAAAAGAATTAATTAATTTCCTTTTTTCTGTTACCCTAAGCATCTAAAGTTATACCAAAACCAGTATTATGATAATTAAATGCCAGTGCCATACATGAAGACAATGAACGGGTAATGGACCTGAACCGGCACCCACTTACCTGAGTGGGTTTTCCCTGAGGTATTCTGCTTACTGGCATCAGAAATGGGTCTGTGGCTCAGATGGTGAAGAAGTGTACAAGCTGCTCAGAGCTGCTAAAACTCCCTTAATGTGACTATCACTAATTACAGACTACTGTAATCAGGGGTGATATGCTTAGAATACTTGGTACTGTATGAAGGAAAGCTTAATACTCCGCTGGCGTTGCCAGAGTTGTTCTTTTGGAGAGTGGAGGTGGGGCATGCCCACCTTTGGGGTGTTTTTGTTTTTGCTTTTGTTTCTGTTTTGTACTTAAATAGGACCATATTACTCACACTGCCCTGCACTTGCCTTTTTTCACTAATGAGCTATCTTAGCTGCCTTTGTTTGTATTGCAGAATCACATGCGAGGCTGCGAGGTTTAACACTACGAAAGCACCAAGGCTTATTTAACTAGCATCCCATAGGTGAACACTCTATGGTTTACTTTCTTTGCTGTTACAAACAATACTGCGATGAAACTGTACATGTGTTGTAGAAAGCATTCCTAGAAGTGAGATTGCTGGCTGGAAGGTAAGGACACTTTTAATTCAGAGATTTTTCTTGTTGATGATCACTGGCCCACATCTTCAAATAAGAAATCGAAATTTTTAAAAGATCTTATTTTGGTTTCAGAAAAGGAAATAATAGGCATGTCATTTACAAATAAATCCAGAAATATTCATTTAGGGCAATCCTAGAACCGCATGCGTTATTATTAGGTTCAAATAGGACATCAAAAAAAGGTTACATGTGGGGTGCCTGGGTGGCGCAGTCGGTTAAGCGTCTGACTTCAGCCAGGTCACGATCTCGCGGTCCGTGAGTTCGAGCCCTGCGTCGGGCTCTGGGCTGATGGCTCAGAGCCTGGAGCCTGTTTCCGATTCTGTGTCTCCCTCTCTCTCTGCCCCTCCCCCGTTCATGCTCTGTCTCTCTCTGTCCCAAAAATAAGTAAACGTTGAAAAAAAAAAAAAGGTTACATGTTCTATCTTTACTTCACACACCTTTTAGCTTGTAAGTAATTAAATCTTCCAGAGAAAACAAAAAGCAAAATACATACTGCTGCACGAATCGTGTGCTTTAGGAGTTGAAATATTGTTTTGTCCATATGAGATAACCAAGCTCTCTGTATCCTTTGGGCTGAAATATCTTTATTAGTTCTGAGAGGGAACAAAAAGAGGTTAAGATGAGTGAAGTAGTTTCCATTTTCCTAAAATCTTGGGGAACTCTCAATTTCTGCTTCTTCCCCCTGTACCATCCCATCCCCCATCCTAAGACTGACCTATGAGGAACATTTCGATGCGGTAATTGGAACTGGTCATTTGCAGAATCTAGTCAGAATGAGGATATAAAATATTTGAGAATATTTCCCTTGAGATCAAAAAAAAGTCCCAGCTAAAACTGTATCAGCAAAAGTATATATATTATAAATAAAAACGTGTGAAGGGACAAATCTGATTTCTTGAAACATCCGTGACCTAAAATGATTCCATTACAGTTAGTTCTTTAAAACACTGTCCGACTAGTCCAAGTCAATGAAAATAGCATGCAGAATACTCAAAGTTATGGTAGGTCCAATTTTCTTCTGGGAACAGACAACCATGCACCAAAAAGAGAAACTACCTTCTTTGATCTTTGCTTGAACCAGGCTCACCCCGTCAGGTCAGGTAAAAGAATTATTTTACTTTTGATCATGTGTCAGCACTAGCTAATTGTAGGGACCACCCTTTCCCAACATCCACCCCCCCATCCCATCATTACCCCTCACAAGGCTTCATGTAAAGAGAAGTAAGTACTCTTTTTTTTTTTTAACGTTTATTTATTTTTGAGACAGAGAGAGACAGAGCATGAACGGGGAGGGTCAGAGAGAGGGAGACACAGAATCTGAAACAGGCTCCAGGCTCTGAGCTGTCAGCACAGAGCCCGACGCGGGGCTTGAACTCACGAACCGCGAGATCATGACCCGAGCCGAAGTCAGCCGCTTAACCGACTGAGCCACCCAGGCGCCCCAAGTAAGTACTCTTATATAAAGTCACCATTAGCTGGCGAATGCAGACTACAAGACGCAGAGTTGAAAAGGCCTGGAGTATAGAAACAAAGCTTTAAATCCTAGCTGATGCCATTCATTAGCTAGTTAACTTTATGCAAATCACTTACCTTCTCCCAGTGGCTGCTTCCTCACTTATAAAATGTAATAATAAGACTGCTTCACAGTTGTCAGGATCAAAGAAATGTGTGTTAGCATGCTTTGCAAATTATGAAATACCATAATTATTATAATTACTATTCAATTCAAAAGTAATTTTAAAACAGACAAAAAAACCCTTCTAATTTATAAAACAAGAAGTGTTTGATGTTAGCTGGGTAAATACCGTATGGAAACTGACCCGTGGTGGAAAATGATAAAGAGCGAAAGACAGCTACTTACTGTTGTACTGCCGTTCCCTTTACAGTATTTGACAAATGCACTTTGTGGTCTTTTCCTGAGCATGGCTTATCTGGTTTCAGAACATCAGTAACTGATGCCTTTGAGAAGCACTTCCAGTGCTTCATTTTCCTGACGAAGTACTCTGAAAGTACACAGATTCGGCATTTGAGGTCATAATCTATATTATTGCACTGTTTGGACAAAACTGAACTGCCATATGGTTGTTGGGCTAATAACAGAACCCTTTACAAAGGAAGGCAACATGGATCTTAATGTTGCTTACAGTTTGCATGCTTTATGTACTAAAAATATTCTGAGGTATATGGAAAAGACAAGTGGATCTATCCATAGCCTTCTAACTGGCCTTCAGTCTCCAGTCTGTGTGTCCTTCTGGGTTCCTCCACACTGCAGCTGAGTTAATCCCGTAGAGCAATAATCTAGCCTTCTCACTCCCTAACTTAAAATCTTTCCGGGACACTTCATTTCCTCCACACTGAAGTCCACACTCCTTAGAATGGTGTTCCAGACTTTTCTGTCTAGTGTCCAATCTCTCAAACATCAAAATACCAACTTTCATCAGCATTCCTCTCTTGAGAACAAGAACTTGTCCCCAAAATTAGTCAATGTTTTACACACCTGTACCACTGATCATGCCATTTCCTCTCCCTGCAGTGACGTCTCCACCACCAGCAAACATCAACTCAGGCTCCAAGACGCCAGCTAATTGATGCCTCTTCTCTGAAGTTTTCCGCCCTCTCTTTTTCATACAACTGCTCACCCTGTCTCCAAGGTCCCATAATACCATACACGTTTTTCTTTTACAGTACTTCTCATATTGCATCATAATTTGTTTTCTTGGCGGTCACCCCAATAAGCTTGTTGAGGGCCGGAGGCATCTTGCTAACTATGGAATCTTCCGTGCCTAGCGAGAGTGCAGGGTTTTTACATGCTTGCCTGAGAACTTTCTGTCCTGGTTTTATCATGAAATAGCAGTGAGACTTTGGGCAAGTTCTTTAACCTCTCTGTAGCTGAGCTCCCTCCATGGTAAAGTGAGAGGGTGTATACTAAATGATTCCACCTTTGGTTTTCCATCCTTTGACACATTACTCCAATTTGAATGCAGTTCCGAAATTCGAAGTCACTGCTTAGTCTCTTCTACCAAAGCAGGGACTCTTTATCCTTTCTTCTGGTGCCATGGACCTGTATGGACAGACTCTTTTTTTTTTTTTTTTGTAGAGAGAGAGACAGAGCATGAGTTGGGGAGAGGGGCAGAGGGAGAGAGAGAGAATTTCAAGCAGGCTCCATCCCATGACTCTGACATCATGACCTGAGTCAAAATCAAGAGTCAGATGCTTAACTGACTGTGCCAACCAGTCGCCCCTGGACAGACTCCTTCTAAGAATTATGTTATTTTTTTTTAAGTTTATTTGTTTTGAGAGAGAGAGAGAGTGTGTGCACACGTGGAGGAGCAGAGAGAGAGAGAGAGAGAGAGAGAGAGAGAGAGAGAATCCCTAGCAGTCTCCATGCGTGGGGTTCGAACTCACGAGCCATGAAATTATGACCTGAGCTGAAATCAAGAGTGAGTTGCTTAACTGACTAAGCCACCCAGGCACCCCTAAGAATTATGTTTTATAAATTCATAACATAAAACATGTACGATCACAAAGGACTCCACAATTATATTGAAATCACTGTGAAAACATTTTCAAAATCAAAACTATAGGAATTTGTCCTCTTTATGCATTAAATGAGAGTTCTCAAAACTACTGTACTCGTCAAGAGATAATGAGCAGAAATGCTATGTCAAGATGTCTGCTACGACTGTACCATTATATGAAAATATCTGTGCTTTCTACTGGGGAGAAAGTCGCCAGTACTGCTGATACTACTGTGCTTTACTGCCTACACTATAATTGAAAGAAATGCTAAAGTTCAGCTACACATGAATGAAAATAAAGTTGTAATTTTTTCCCCATCTAAGTTCATACACCCTCTGAATTAAGAACTCTTACCCTAATTTATCACTATACCTCACACTTTTATATACACGTGACATTCCATTACTGATACAGAGCCTTCAGAGTCTTTTCAATATTTGTCCTTGGGCATCTGGATGGGGATGGCTTGGAATATACAAATGTCTGGATCAAGAGAAAATCAGCCCATAACATCTGGGAGTTGGACTGACACTCACAGCTGGGCTTTGGTGTTACCCTGGCTTCCTAACAACACCCAAACCAGAGCAAAGCCGGGCTTCCTTCAATTCGCTCCCACATGACTCAACCAAAGCCCAAATCTTATTATACATCTTTCTAGCACCCCCTTAGTGAGATGCCCCGTTGTGCCAAGTTGTGAGTTTTCCTCGCAGCAATCAGAGATATACTCAACTTTACAATTACAAGTGGTTGAACACTTGTCTTTGGTCTTGGGTTGGAAGGCAGCGACATGCCACCACACAAACCACAAAAATCTTCCAGATGCCTGCCTGGATGAATTTACACTTTCTATGGGGTGAGGAAGCATAATACAGATTGAAATATCAAACCCTCATTATGAGACACTATAACAATTATTTAGGCGAGATCACAGGTTTTAAAGGCAGACTACCTAGGTTTGGATCCCGGGTTCCTGCTTTTTCAGTGTGGCCTTGTACAAATTACTTCTCTGTGCCTCGGTTTCCTAATCTACTAAACTGGAACTAATAATCATACTCATCTACCTGGGTTGTTGGAAAGATTAGATGAATATGTGTAAGGAGCTTAGATTAGAGCTGAGCACATAGTAAACACTATGGTAGTTTCTGCTATTCTTGTTAATAAGATAAGTATTCTCATTATTACCTATTTCTAGTAGTATGAAGGGACATGTGATTCCCAGGGACGGGTATACGCTTAAGTATTTTAAAGGGAAAAAAGTCAGGGCCTTTCGAGAGTAAAGGACATGGCAAATTATATTAAATTTAAAACCTTAGGAACTTCCACCCCACGGTTAAAAAAAAAAAATCTGAAAACCTTTTGTGAGATAAATCCAGGCCCCAGAGGTCGGCGACTTCCGGCCATGAGACTTTCGAAGCAGCTCGATACCCGTCGAGCGCCCCCGCCCGGCGTCCTCGGAGCAGAGGATTCCCAGCCCAAGTCGCTGGGCGCCCAATCGCGGCAGCGAAGGCCGATTCCCAGCGCGGCGCGGTGCCCGGCACCTCCCTCCTCGCGCCCCCGCGTGTCGCCCACACGGAGCTGGCGCTTTCCTGCCGCCTAGCAACGGCTGGCGCAGGGGCGGAGCCTCCTGGAGGCGGGGCTTGCGTTCCCAGGCAGTCTGAGGAGCGACGCGCTGCAGCTCGGCGACGCCGCTACCAGACCAGGCTTCCGAACTAAGCCTTCGCGGGATCGAATTGGCTGTACGGCAGTCACCCGAACAGCGGCCCGCTTGCGGTCAGAGGAATCAGGGCCCTACCCGGCCGCCGTAGCAACCTCTCTGTAGTGGGCGGGGCCGAGGCCGGGGTGACCCCGCGGGAGCCACCTCTGCCAGCAACATGTTCAAGGTGAGAGCGTGGAGCCGGGTCACAATTGTCACCGCCCCCTCCCGGCCTTGTGAAGCCCTGCCCGCGCTCTCGTGGGCCTCTCCGGGGGTCAGGCCCGGCTCGCCCTGAGGCTTTTCTCGCCTCTGGGCCAGCTGCGTCCCGACCCAGCTGTTCTTTCACCGGTCACCTAGGAGCGAAAGGTTGCTGGGCGGAGGCGTGAGATCCCGGGATGGGTGGGTGGGCCCTGTGGGTCTTGCTCTCGTGAATAAAACACTTTGAAAAGTTAAAGTCCCCCCCAAAAATAATCACACACACCCCCGATGGTGCCCTCGGGTTCGTGTGTAAGGAGAGGCCAGCTCAGGGCACTGCAGGGTTCGGCTTTGGTTGCCTGGCAGGATCAGGTTTCAGAACCTGACGTGTGAATGGGGGAGGGTCACCTTCGGAGAAGCTGCTGCAGGATTTGGGGAAGTTGGTATGGCAATGTGGGAATGGCTGGAAGGGTGGTAAGCTGCAACTTTGTTGCCCTCTCAAGTGAACATTATTTGGTACAGACAAGTCGACCCCATTGTTTTACATTTTACGAGTTCATTTCCTTTGAAAGAGATCGCCTTTCAGAGTGAAGACTTTGTTTCAAAAATCTGCGTTTTAAACTTGAAGCCATCATTCTATTTAAAAAAAAATAAATGATGTTTTCTATCGTGAAAACAAATCATAAGCTCCCAGAAGTTAGTGTACAACATTGAGTCTTCAAGAAGCACAGCACCTGTAAAATAGTGCTAATGAAATCTCAAAATTGTACTACTCATTTAGAAGTTTTATTGTGCTCCTGCAATGTGCTTAGGGCACATTAGGACACGCTATAAAATCAGAACATGGATTCAGCCTTCCAGTCTTGGCATTGCCACTTTCCAGCTGGGTGACCTTGGGCACATCCCTTAACCTTTCTGTGCCTGTTTTCCTGTCTGTAAAGTTGGGGGAATAGCATATACTTCATAGGGTTGTTATAAGGAGTAAATAAGTATGTTTAAAGCACTTGGAAGAGCCTTTGGCATATAGAAGTGCCATCTAAGTGTTTGCTTTTAGTTTGTTTTCAGGCAGCTCACAGTTTAGTTACGGGACAGATCCCATAAGCAGTTTACATTCATTTGATAAGTTTGTGTTGAACACCTATTGTGTGCAAGGAGTTCAGCTCAGTTTTAGTGTTGCAACAACAAAAGATGTGCTGTGATCCGTTTATATGGGTATCAACAATGTACTGTGGTAGTAGAAAGGAGAGCAGGATCTCCTTTGCCTCGGGGGTTCCCCTCTGCACCAAGTGTTCTTAACCTGTGGTCTTCAGCCCCTTCGAGGGTCTGTAGATAGAATTCAGGGAAGTCCTTAAACCCTGATGTGAAAAAACTTCATTTTCACCAATTGCCAACTGAAATGTAGCATTTCCTTCAGTTACAAGTGTACGTAACTGTATCAGTTAGCTTTTGTTAGGTAACAAGCCAATGCAAACCAGTGCCTTAAAAGTATAATGATTTGTTATGTCTCACAGTCAGTGGGTCTGCCTGGGCAGTTCTGCTGGCATCCCCCATTGGCTGAATTCGGCTGGTGGCTAGACTGTAAGGTGGCCTTATTGTCATGTGTGAGGGCTTGGTGCCTCCATTGTGCCTACCTTGGGCTTCCTCACATGGTCACTAGGTCCTAAGAGGGCAAGTCTGATTGTGCAAACACTTACCTGCTTGCATCACATGTGCTGATGTCAAAACAAGTCACATGGCCAAGCCCAGAGTCAATATGGGGACATTACTCAAGATTCTGGCTATGAGGAGATGTGGTTCATTAGGAGTGATTAATTTAATAAGCTAGTACAGCAATAAAGCACACTAGTATTAGCAATACTCATCATCAGTGGAAGTCACAGGACCAATACATATCATAGACATTTTCGTAGCACAGTTATTGCAGATATCAAGGTATCAATCATTTGTGATCATCACGACTTCAATATTACAGTAGTTATAAGACTCACTGTTAAGTCTTTTTATTTAATGAGCTAATAAGCCTATATTCCTATATCTGATTTTGAGTTTTAAAAATGTTTTTCTAACTATTGAAGTATAGTTGGCATTTTATACAGTTAGAAGCATTATTTTGAGTAGGGGTCCATAGGGCTCACCAGACTGCCAAGGAGATGTATGGCACAACAAAAGGGCATAGAACCCCTGGGGACTTCAGGGGAAGCTTCACAGAAGAGACATTTACATTTAGGTTTGAAAGCCAAGTAGGAAGTACTAGTATATCTCAGGTTAAATTAGTCAAACATGTAGTTTGAGTAGAAAAGGTCACAACAAACCTTGGCAGACACCTAAGTGTAAGGAATAGGCAGAGGAAGAGGGGAGGCTAGAAATCTGGTAAGTAGGTGTACAAAAGGGTGACGTTTAGAAAATCAAGGGAAAAAAGTTTCATGGACAGACTATGTTAGGATGCTTTCAGTTGGGAAAACCTACTTGCTTAAATAGTAAGGAGAATTCTCTCACAAAGTCTAGAGGATGGGTGGACTCCAGTGGGTCAACAATGTCATCAAGGACCTGGTCCTTTTCTTGGCTTTTCATAGTAAGATTGATTTCCCTTATGGTTGCAGCGTAACAGGCAGTAGTAACACGTTTTCTCATTCACTAGAGCAAGGGAGAGGACAGAACTCCCACGCATGGATTACCCTCTTCCTTCATTCTGATTGGACCAACTTCAGTCACATGTCTGCCCCTCAGCTGATAACCATTGCCAGGGCAATGCCATGCTCTGATTGGCCGAGACTAACAAAATCAACTGGGGATGGGGTCAATTTATCTCAATCACCGGGGAGAAAAATGAATTTATGAACACAGCAGGGAATGGAATTCAGATGTGCAGTCAACAATGTCCATTACAGAAAGATAAGTTAGATGAATTTGGAGAAGTGCTCATTAATTTGGGCAATTTGGAAAGCTTCCATGACCTTTATACATGTGGGTTTACTGATAGAAGTGAAAGCTATATTAACGTGGGCTGGTTACTGAGACATGAGTAAATGGACACATTGGTGGTGGGGTTGATAAGTTTGATTTTCTCCTTTAAGGGAAGGAGAGAGGAATATGGTAGGTAACTGGAGAGGCCTGTTAGGTCAAGATTATAGAGTTGTTTTTGTGGTTGTTCCACTATTCAAGATTTGACAGTGTTTATGGCCTTAGGGAGGAATGTAGGGAGGAGCCTCTTCTTTTTTTTATATATATATATAGAAACTAAAAAAATTTTTTTAGTGTTTATTTTTGAGAGAGAGAGAGAGAGAGAGAGAGAGCATGAGCAGGGGAAGGACAGAGAGAGAGGGAGACACAGAATCTGAAGTGGGCTCCAGACTCTGAGCTGTCAGCACAGAGCCTGACACGGGGGCTTGAATTCACGAACTGCAAGATCATGACCTGAGCCGAAGTTGGACGCTTAACCGCTTAACTGACTGAGCCACCCAGGCGCCCCAGGGAGGAGGCTTTTCTAAGAGAGAATCCCTCAGCTTCAAAAAGGAGGAAAGATGTTGCCTTCTTCCTATGAGGTAGAAGGAAAAGGGTGGGAGTGATGGTGGACCAGTGGTTCTCAGCTGGACAGTACCACCCAATTGGGATACATTTTGGGAACTCGGATTGTGCTGCACATGTTTAATTTAGTTGTGTTGAACATTTATATACTGAAATATAATTCCTATTATAAATCTTTTCCTTTTGTTCTCCATTATGTTACCATCAAATCAGGATACTGGCCTCTCTTTTTTTCGACTTATGCATGTAGTGGGTGATGAATTTTATTTCAAGATAGCAAAGCAGTCACTTAGAAAAATAGTTGTCATAAAATGGCGATGTCAGGTTTAGTAGTTGAGGAAGGTGAGAACCAGTGCCTCTCAAAATTTGTACGTGCAACTCTGATTTGGTAGATCTGGGGTGGGGCCTCAGAGTCTCCCTTTTTTAACACACTTCTGGATGGTATAGATGCTGCTGCTCCCCCATCATACTTTGAATAGTATAAAGTGAGGCAGATTGGTAGATGAATGGTTTCTTGTGTTTTCCAAAGGTGAGTGGTTTTATGAATATGGTGGGATTTGGAAGAGGCAGTGACCAAGGAACAAAAAAGATCAGTAAGAGGCTTTGATTGCTCTGCTGAGAGCTGCTTTCGTGAGCTCTATCATGATTGCTTCCTGGAAGTGGAGACTAGCAACTGGCAGGATTGATCTGGGTTTGAGAGTTATCAGCTTGGGTCAGCCAGGACTGAAGGGAATAGGGATTGATAGTATAGGTGTTGGTGGAAAAAGTACTGTGTGTGTGTGTGTGTGTGTGTGTGTGTGTGTGCGCGCGCGCGTGCGCGCGTGTTTGTGAGAGACTAGTTATGCGCACATACAATTAAAATATTTGAACTGTAACCATTGTTTTGATTTAGTTATCCATCTTCAGGTCAGTAGGGGGCACTGGTGGATTAAAAAACACATTTGAAAAGCTGCCCAGTTCTATTCGAGGAAGCAGTTTTTCTGGGTGCTGCTGCTGGAATTGAATATATACACCCCATCCCCAGATTTGTGTTACTAGATTTCATTCATTACCCAAATGTTTATCATAGTCCAGCTATGGTGAGCACCGTGCTACACCCTGGTGGGTACAAATGAAAACTCCCAGTTCTTACCTAGGAGACAATTTGCAGATTTGGCTGCACACAAGAATTATTTGAGAGACATTTTACAGGGCCCTGTGTCCATGGGTCTGATTTACCTTTTTTTAAAAAAAATTTTTAATGTTTATTTATTTTTGAGAGAGAGCATGCGAGCGGGAGAGGGGCAGAGAAAAGGGGAGACACAGAATCAGAAGCAGGCTCCAGGATCTGAGCTGTCAGCACAGACCCTGATGCAGCGCTTGAACCCAAGAACTGGGAGATCATGACCTGAGCCGAAGTCGGACACTTAACTGACTGAGCCACCCAGGCGCGCCAAAGGTCTGATTTACTTTTTAAGTGAGGTCCTGGAACCTCTGATTGAAAAAGCTCCATCCCCACCCCAACCCCACCAGGTGAGTGAAACTAAGGTTAGTGGCTCAGAAACTGCCCATTCTGATGTCGTGTAGTAAGTGCTCTGATGTAAAAGGGTTGGGGGAGATATAGAGCAGTAGATCACAACTTTGGCTACACATTAGAATCATCTAGAGGGCAAGTCCTGCTGCCTGGGCTGCAGCCAGACTAATGCCATCAGGATCTCTAGGACTGGGATGTCGTCACCTACTTTGTAGGGTGAGTAGCCAACCTTGACAGCTACTAACTTAGAGGAATGAGCACCAGCAGGGGGCATCAGGAGACTTTGTAGAGGAGTACATGCTTGTTCTGACCTCTGGAGCTGGGCAGAGGGACGCAACTGGAAGGGCCTTCCCAGCAGAGCAGAAAACCAAGGACACAGAAGTACAAGTTCCGCATTGTGTTAAGACAGGTTTCCCCGTGTTAACTATGGGCAAGAAAGATACTCAAGTTCTCTGTAGCTGTCTCCTCATCTGTAAAAAACAAGGCTAAGACTAGCACCAGCCTCACATTTTTGTGTGGATTAAGTTAACTCAGACCCAAACACAGTGCTTGGCCTAAAGTAAGGGCTTGATAAATGTGAGCTGTTACTTTTAGTTGGCTTCTTGTAGGAGGCTGCTGTAGTAGTGTTATGGTGGTGCACAGTCTTGGGGCTTTCCAAAAGTATTTTTTAATTTCAAATTTTGGTTGTTGATTAGATGTGGCACAGGAGGGAAAAGGAGAATCTGAGGGTGCTGCCCAGGCTTTTAGCTTGGAAAATTGAGTGGCTGTTAGAACTATTCAGGGAGATGGGAACGTAGAAGAAGGCTGATGTGGATTTGGGGGAGAGAGATGATCATTTGATTTTGAAGAGATTGGACTCGTTGAAGTGTCTGTGGACATTATTATGCAGTGACCAGTTGACATGGAATCCAAGGGTATGGACATTGGTTGAGAGACGAGGGTTGGAGATGGAACGCCTTGAGGGAGAGAATTTGACCTCCTGAAAACTGTGGCAGTTTCTTCCCGAAGGGCAAAAATGTGACCTGCCCTCAGAGCTCCCTGCTTAGAACAGCCTGAGGTGACTGTGTTCTTAGTTGTAGGGCATTATTACCTCACATACTCTTTGTGGCTGTTTGGTCTTGATGTAATGCCTCTATCGCCCATCTTATTTTCTGAAATTAGTTTTCTTATCATGAATAGTATATCAGTAGTACAAAATGAGGGGAGTGGGCACCTGGGTGGTTCATTCGGTTAAGCGTCTGACTTGATTTCCACTCAGGTCAGGATCTCATGTTTTGTGAGATCGAGCCCCAGCCCACACAGTGGGCTTTGCACTCACAGTGCGGAGTCTGCTTGGGATTCTTTCCCTCTTTCTCTCACTGCCCCTCTCCCCACTCTCTCAAAAATAAATAAATTTAAAAAAAAACTGAGGGGAGAATACTACTACTAAATGGAAAAGGAAAATCACCTGTAGATTATAAAAGAAATGCTGCAACTTTATTTTACTTGAATATTATTTTAAATGGCACATATTTTGAAAGATAATAAAGATTCCCTCCTACAATTTAAACATCTCCAAAGGTCTTCTTGAGAAATTATAGTGAATACATATATTTATACATACACACATATATATTTACTGTGTACATATATATATATAATGCATACATATTTACTCACGTAAATACATATTTATGTGCAAGATTAATTGGATTCTTTCCCGTTTGTTACCCTTCAAAGATGTCGCATGGTAGATCACAAAGAAGAAAAACTACCCAGCCCTTGATGCAGTCAGAAAGCACGGGCCCAGGTTCTAATTTATCGTTGTTTCTGGTTTCTGGCTAATCAACTTGAATGAGGTTTCTTAGTTTCTGAGTCCCCTTATCATGGTACTGTAGGGACAGTAATATGCCCCTCCATTTTGCACATGATTGTTGGGGGTTCAAATAAGATCACATGTGACAAGAATGGTAAATGAAGCGCTGTATGAACGTAAGCTGTTTTCAGCCCCTCCTGTATCACATCTGTCTACTGAAGTGATCTAGAGTTTCAGATTAGCATCCTGAACTTAGGACTGTCACAAGTAGATGAAACTTGGATAAATTCACTTCTCATTTAGAACTGAATTCTGCTCAGGACACTATAACACTCTTCCTTCTAAAATGCTAATGGCCCCCTGTGTGCAGCTAACACTGGAAGAGGAGAAGGAAGAAGTAGATGAATTGTACCTTAAAAGAATGGGGAGCAGAGAGAGAACAGTAGATAATGGACTAGACATTTATGGTAAATGAATTTATTACCCCGTGAGGCCTATGCATATTTGTAGACATTTATGACTCGAGGATCTCTATGTATACCTGCTCAAGACCTATGTCTTTTCTAGGCTACACTGGAACTTTTTAGAAGCTAAGAAATGAACTTTGATATTTGTTTATATGGTACGTTTAAAATTACTGCGAGTAATTAGATGCATAAGACATCTCTATAGCAAAGAAACGTATCTGTTTCCAAAACTTGGCACTTGACTTATTTATAATATGACAGGAAAGTGCCAAAAGATTTTTGAAATGAAAGAATTAAAGAGTTGATTTTCCCCAATAATGCTTAAGTGGAATTTTATGGTTTGTGCATGCAACATGAAGGTTTATGTAGATATTTTCGGGGAAAGACATTTCAGTCTGAAGTTCAGTCTTAGAATTTGGAAGTTACTTGTTTTTTTACTTTGAGTTTTTCCTAATTTGTGCGTGGCTTCATGCCAGTTATATTAGAAAACAGTGCCAACTTCTTAACGTAGCGGGTTTTAAAACTTGTGTTCGTTGTATACTAAAATAGTTGTAGAAGCAAGAATTTAGAGCAAGGGTTGGAGAGTTTTTGACATGCTAAGAGACTCTAACTTTGAATATTAAGCTGAGTTTTTATGATAATAGCATTATAATACAGTTGTATTTTGAATATTGTTTTACAGGCACTTTAAATAGTCACCCTTTGTCTTCCTACTTCTTTCTGACTCTGAAGCAACTCCGTGTGTTTTATTCAAAGCCCACACTGGCTCCGACTTAAGGATGTCTTTGTTTGGTTGGGTGACAATGAGGAGCCAGAGATAGATTCACAAGTGTGTATTAATAGCTCTGGTTGGGAAGGGATATCCATCGGTTTCTTTTTTCAGATATGTCTGTTCATTCATTTAGCAGTCTTTTTAAATAGGATAAATGAAAATAGTAAAGGTTTCTTTTTCTTTTCTCCCCCATCCCACAGATGTCAGTCCTTGTGAAATAACAGAATGTTTTTCTTTGTGCTTGCTGAAATGAATCTTCTCTCCCCTTAGAGGTGCTGATTCACGTGTTGTATTATGACACGGGCAAGTAAGTAAGCACCAAATGATACGAGGACTCCAACAAGCTTCCTGAATCCTCTGTTGATGGCTTACCTCACTTGGCAAATATTGACCCTGAGTCTGTTTGTGGACTTGCCTCGTTGGGGAGCACTGTTAGAAGTTGCTGTGTATAGTCCAAATATTGACTTTTCTTGTTTTTGTTCCGTGTTTTTGCAGAGATTTTCATTATGAATCCGGATTATCATCAGCTGAATAGAGCCTAACACAGCAGCTTTTTTTTTTCCCCATAAAACAGTTTTGCAGTTTTTCCCTTAAGGACGAAAAATGCCGTGAATAAATGAGATGAGGTTGAAGGCAGTTGTCGTCAGTGGGTTCCGGTGTCCCCCGTGCGCACAGTGGTTTCTGAGGAAATGAAACCTGGGTTTAGATAGACTTTGCTTTGACAGAATAGCCCTTCCTCTTAGAAAGTGTAGATTTTTTTTTTTTAGTTACTTTAAAACATAGAAGCGTTTGAAAGACAATTCTTGAAATAAATTGTTCCCTCTGATTTTTTTCTTACCTGTATCCCTTTAACTCGGGATTGAAAAGATTCATCTTGGGGTGCCTTCCGAGAGAGAGAGAGAGAGAGGGGGGGGGGGATATCTATGGGGGTTTAGGTAAGCAGTGGTACATTTCTGTCTGAATGAGGAAGTTCAAGATAAATTTGAAACGTGGTAGATTACATGTCATGTGTGTTCTAAGTCTGTGAAACCAGTACAGCCCAACCAGATGACTCAAAACCTGCCTGAAGGAACAGTGATCTCACTCATTGGCCTTGAGGTTTCCTTCCTATTTATCAGACAAGTTAATTATTTTTGCATGAATTTAACAAAAACCGATAACTATTTTTAAAGAGTAGAATATGAAACAGTTGCCAATGAAACATAGTTGCTTTGCTGACCTAATTTTGTGGTGAATTCTACCCTCCAGAGATAAAATAGAAGTTGGTTTTATGTTAGGCCAAGATAATGTTAATCTTGAAGACGACAGCCTTATTTCCTCAGATCACAGTTTGTTTATAGTGGATGAGGAAGAACTGGGAGATACCAGTTACTCTACTACAGAATTACAGAAATGAGTTTCTCATAAAATAGTTCTGTGTTTGTCATGGTTGGAAAACCGTTTTTCTCTTTGTAGGTTCAAGTCTGAACTCTTAAAATACTAGCTTCCTAACCTGTTTAGTATGAAACATACTGAAATGATTGCGGTTTCTGTTGTTGGGAAAGTGTAAACGCTCCCAAATTTATACATGCAAATAAATGCCCATCCACGTGGCCGTTTTGGAAGGACAGATTCATTTATCCTGTCAATATATTTCTTCCAAAACGTGGCATCACTGATCGATAGATTTATTAAAAAAATGTCTTCATGGATCAAAATATTTTTGTCCCTCTTCATTTGGAGTTACCTTCATCCTTTGTGGCAAATTCTTTAGAATATACTCAGGAACAGCCACTTTTGTTCTTTGCATAATACCAAATAAATCAATGTATGTTGTGAAAACTATAGGAAATACAGAAAATACTGAAGAATCACCCTTAATCCCACCACTTGTACAGCTAACCACTATTCACATCTTTTCAGATCTGTTTCTGGGCATACTTACACATTCCCTCAGTTTCATATTTTCAAAAAACTGACAAATCCCTCTTCCCCTTTAAACAGTGCCATTTTCTAATCTCCTTCTCTCGCTTTTATTTCAAATATACAGAGGCTGCTTTTCCTTCAGCCTCAAAATTTGATCTGAAAGCATTTAGAAGTATAAGCCGTATGATCATATATCAAAAGTAAATTCCCTTTATTAATTTCTTATATAAATAGTTGCACTAAATTCTCACTCACTATTTGACCTGTCAGAGTTACCACTTTGAAGAGAAAACATTTTTGAGGAGGCATACTGTTTATTTTTCTTTCTGGCTGCGTTGATTTTCTGTAATTAAAAAAAAATTTAATGTGTATTTATTTTTGAAAGAGAGAGAGAGAGAGAGAGAATGGGGGAGGGGTAATGAGAGAGGGAGGCACAGAATCTGAAGCAGGCTCCAGGCTCTGAACTGTCAGCACAGAGCCTGACGCAGGGCTCGAACTTACAAACTGTGAGGTCATGACCTGAGCCGAAGTTGGACCCTTAACCAAACTGAGCCACCCAGGCGCTTCTGATTTATTTATTTATTTATTTATTTTATTTATTTATTTATTTATATTTTTATTTATTTATTTTTTTTACCATCTTAACCAGTTTTTTTATTTTCATTTTTTGGTATTGTGGTAAAAAAGAAACCCCACACATAACAAAAACCCTACCATCCTAACCATTTTTAACTGTACAGTTCAGCAGTGCTAAATATATTCACATGGATACATAATAATCTCCGGAACTTTTTTATCTTAGGAAACTGAAAGTCTATATCCATTAAACCATTCCCCATTTCCTCTTCCCCGAGCCCCTGGTAACCATCATTTTACTTTTTGTTTCTGTGAATTTGACTACTTTAGATACCTCTATAAATGAAATCATACAATATTTGTCTTTGGTGACAGGTTTATTTTATCTAGCATAATGTCCTTGACAGTTGGGTTGCTTCTACTTTTTGGCTATTGTGAATAATGCTGCTGTGAATGCCGAGTGTGCAAATATACCCTCGAGACCCTGCTTTCACTTTTTTGGGTTAAATATCCAGACATGGAATTGCTGGATCATATGGTAACTCTATTTTTAATTTTTGTGAGGAACCTCCACACTGTTTTCCTGAGTGGTTGTACCATTTTACAGTCACGCCCAGAGTGCACAAGGGATCCATTGACTCTATATCCTTGCCAACATTTGCTGCTTTCTTGTTTTTTGATAGTGGCCATCCTAAGGGATAGGGGGTGAGAAAATACCTATTTTTTAAAAATAGTGTATAAGTTAATACTGAATAACTGTTCCTTTTATTTATTTTTTTAAATGTTTATTTAGGAGTGCCTGGGTGCCTCAGTTGTTTAAGCATCTGACGCTTGATTTTGGCTCAGGTCATGATCTCACTGTTCGTGAGTTCGAGCACCACATCTGGCTCTGCACTGTGTCAGTGAGGAGCCTGCTTGGAAGTCTCTCTCTGTCTCTGTCTCTCTCTGTCTCTCTCTCTCTGTCTCTGTCTCTCTCTCTCTGTGCCTACCCTGTGTGTGCACGCTCTGTTTCTCAAAATAAAATTTTTTTTTAAATAAGATGTTTATTTATTTTGAGAGACAGCATGGGAAATGTCCCCACATGCATTTATTTTCCACGGTGACAGGTATAAAAATGGTCTTGTGTAATAACTTTGGAAGCAGTTGCACATTTTAATGGATAGGTTATATGACCGCTAACTTATAATAGCTAAAAATGTAATAATTAAAACATCAGGTTTATTTATACAGTTTTCTAAAGTTTATTTATTTAT
The DNA here is from genome assembly GCF_016509475.1 of Prionailurus bengalensis. Classification (NCBI taxonomy): domain Eukaryota; kingdom Metazoa; phylum Chordata; class Mammalia; order Carnivora; family Felidae; genus Prionailurus; species Prionailurus bengalensis. The sequence goes on along the minus strand of NC_057361.1, from coordinate 20,214,677 downwards.
TTTTGAGAGAGAGAGAGCATGAGCAGAGGAGGGGCAGAAAGAGAGGAATAGTGAGAATCCCAAGCAGGCTCCGTGCTGTCAGTGCAGAGCGCAAACAGGGATCCATACCACAAACCCGTGAGATCATGACCTGAGCTGAAATTGAGAGTCGGACACTCAACTGGACTGAGCCATCCAGGCGCCCCAACTGTTCCTTTTCAAGTCAAAATAGTAAAGATAAATTTCAGGATCCCATTGTCTGTATTCTTCTAACCCCCTTCTGAGAGAAAGAAAGCCTCTATTATCAGTTTGTGTGTGGCCTTTCAGATGAGAAAGGATTGCTATATAAAAGCAGGTACTATAGAATGCTCATTACGGCAAGAAGGCATTTTTTTTTTTATTTCACGAATAAAGACTCATTTAATTTCTCTTTATTTGTAATTCAGTTTACAACACATTACTAAGGGCAGCAATGTAGCCTGATTTGGGCAAAATTGTTGATTGTTTTCATCATTTTGTTTTACCCTTAATTCTTTCACATAGTTTATTTTTCATTTTATGTTCTTTTTTTTTTGAAACAAGAATTTCCTCAAAAGTATTGTTAGTTTTCATAGGCCTTTTTTAAAAAATCCACTTCAGATTTTTATCTCTGAAACAACTGAAAAGAATCAGATTAAAAGCATTTTGTTTTTAATGAAAAATGTTTTCAGATGGAAATTCTTGCAGAAAAGGTTGATCGAAGATCAAAGAGCTGGTGTAACATTTGGAGGAAAAATACATAATTATGCCTCATTTCCTATAAATAGGAGAATATCTAATTTTAAATGACATTTACTGTAAAAATGTCCCCACGTGCACTTATTTTCCACAGTGACTGGTATAAAAATGGTCTTGTGTAATAACTTTGAAAGCAGCTGCACATTTTGGTGTACAGGTTAGATGACCCCTGAGTTATATAATAGCTAAAATGTAATAATTAAAACACTGGGTTTATTTATGCAGTTTTTAAAAGTCTACTTATTTTTGAGAGAGAGAAAGAGCATGAGCAGGGGAGGGGCAGAGAGGGAAGGAGAGAGAATCCCAAGCAGGCTCTGTGCCACCAGCGCAGAGCCCGACATGGGGCTCCAACTCCCAAACCGTGAGATCATGACCTGAGCCGAAACCAAGAGTCAGATGCTTACCTGACTGAACTCCAGTCACCCCTATTTATGCAGTTTTTGATGCCAAATTATTTTGAGTATGTTATCAAAACCACATCTGACTTTGATATTAAAAGGGAACTTCTTGATATAGAACATTTTTTATATTATTAAAGCAGCAGCCATGGTTTATGGTTCTGTATTTGCTCTGTTTAGAGATCATATCTACTCATGTGTATAGCTGGAAAGATAGTGGTGTGTCAAATCATCCGCAGATTCCAAACTTTTGATTTCTTTTGTTACTACTTTTTACAGAGGCTGGTCCTAATCACAGTAAGTCTTAAGTCTGTTGGGTGGCTGCTGAAGGAAAGAAATGTGTAAACTTTCTGATTATTTAGGCTGCCTTCTCTCTGCAGTGGTTTTCCAGAATTTCCAGTTGTGGTACATTATTCTTTTCTCTGTGTTCCTCCTGTCCTTTGTCGGTTAGTATGCTCATCACAAGTGGTATAATTATTTGTCCACTGTTTTAGATTGTGGAGGCAGCAACCACATCTTACCGTCTTTGAAGTCTGTTTTCATTGTTTCATTAAAGAGTTACTTTGATGTTATCCTTCGTGTGGCTTGTAGGACCATTAAATGAGGTGGGGAAACTCGGAGAAAAACAGGGTTTTGGAGAAAGGAAGTTCATTATGAGGTAGCAATGAAACACTTGCTGAAGATGTTCTTGGGGAGTCCCACACATGCCTGAGGCTTAGTGAGGGGCTGGGATTGGGAATACAGATTTGGGCATCAGTAGCTGTAGGGTGGAAGTTAAATACTTAGATTTAAATGAAATTGCTCTAGAGCGAGAAGGAGAGAGGGTTAAGGTTTTACTCTGACTGACCAACCTTGAAATGGGCAGAGGAAGAGAAGGTCCAAAAGGAGAGGGAAGGAGTGCCCTACAAAGCATGTACAATGGAGCTACATTCGAATCCTGGCAACTGAGGGAACAGAGTATGAAGATGATGGAGGGGTCACCAGTTTCGGGGTGCATCCAGGATGCCAGATGTCCATTGGAGTTTCATAACTGGGAGGCCACTGGTGGGCTTGGGAAGGACAATTTCAGGTACCTTGACTAGTAAAGGGAGGAGGGAATGGAGTAGAGGAGGCAAGTAAGAGTCTATTTTTCTAACTTTGTAATGAAATCTTACATACAGAAAAGTGCACAGATCACAAGTGAATTTCTACAAATTGACCATACTAGCATACCTAGTACTCTAGAAGCCCTCGTGGCCCTTCTGGTCACTCCCCATCTTGCTATGGGTATCCACTGTTCTTTTTTTGAAAATAGTTATTTATTTAAGTAATCTCTGTATCCAACATGGGGCTCGAACTCATGACCCTGAGATCGAGTCGCATGCCCTTCTGACTGGGCCAACCAGGCACCCCAGTGGTATCCACTATTTTGCCTCCTAACCATAGACTGTTTTTAAAGTAAATTTGTCAATGAAGAAAGAGAAGGATGGGTGGTAGAATGAGAATTAGGGGTGGAGGGTATTGGTTGTGTGGTGTTTAAGATGGGAAACATTTTCTTCAATGTAAATAAATTCCATAACTTCTCCAGTAGGTGGCCAGTCACTGTTTCTTTTTATGTTTAGGACAGTTTTCATTTAATTCTTTCAAATGTTTTTAAAGGTAAGTATGTTTGAGTGTTTATACAAACTTAAGTTTAATAACTGTTCCCCAAGCATCTGCTTGTGAAATACTGATTTCCTAAACTTGGCTGATTGTGGGAATAGATTCTTCAGCCCCCCAGAGGTTTACTGAATCAGACACTGGGTAGGGGGCAGGGCAGGGAGGGAATGTGTTGGAATCTATACTCCTAAAAAAAGACTCCCCAAGTGATTCTGAAGTCTCTTGTGTACACAGGCCTGCAAAGCGAGGCTTACATTTTATCAAAAAAGGAAACTGGTATATATTGTAAATGAAGAGCCTAATAAAATAATAGATCTGTAATTTGGGAAGAATAAAGGATCACACTTCTCAAAAATGGGAGAGACTATATACTGGATTCTCCATAAAGTTTAAAAAGAAAGTAAGTTGTCAGGGTGTGAGCCCTACCATTCATGAGCATGCTTGAGTAATTCTCAAAGTGGCTTATTTAGCTTGAGGTTTTTATTTGTCTTTAAAGCAGTTTTAGGGGCGTCTGGGTGGCTCGGTCGGTTAAGTGTCTGACTTTGGCTCACGTCATGATCTCACAGTTTGTGGGTTCAAGTCCCGCGTCAGACTCTGTGCTGACAGCTCGGAGCCTGGAGCCTACTTCAGGTTCTGTGTCTCCCTCTCTCTCTGCCCTTCCCCGCTCACACTCTGTTTCTCTCTGTTTCTCAAAAATAATAAATTTAAAAATGTTAAAAAATAATGTAAGGTAGTTTTACTGGGACACAATCAGAAAGTGGTCCTGGAGCTACAGAGTCCAGGGTAGTCCACCTTTATTTGCAAAACAAGGACAGTTTAGCTTTCTGGGTACCCATTATGAGCTGAGTGTTTATGACCTCACCAGTTTCATATTTTGGTTGACTATGTCCAAGAATCTCCTTTGCTGCTGTAGCTGAAGGATAAACTCAATCTTAGGCCTGAGGGGGGTTTTTTTTTGTTTTGTAATTTATTTTTAAAATTGTGACCCTAGTCTTTTTGAGTAAACTCATTACCTTCCCGGAAACTCCGTAAGGCAAGGACCGTGACTGCTTAAGTGTTGTGGCATATTTAGCACTGTGCCTACATGGAGTAGGTATGCAATAAATACTTGTTTTTGAAATAAGATCGTTGTTGAGCTCCTCTAATCGTTAGAGCTCATGTACCCCTGCTTCCACAACCAGGTTTGTTTTGCTCTCCTCTGTTTTTGATGACCTTCAGTGGAAAGAGTAAGAAGCAGAGAGGCTGTAAGGCAATGGTGGCCTTACCCCATTTACAACACTTCTTTGTTAGGGCCCCATCCAACCAACTGCCAATCCTAGTGGTCAGTTTACATTGATGAGTAACCCTCTCTGGGCTATGGAAAACCAAATGTTGAAAGACAACGCAAATGTCTAAGTTGGAGAATATACCTTAATGAGGGAGAGTTTAAGGTCTCTTGCTGGGGAGGGGCACCTGGGTGGCTCAGTGTCCGACTCTTGACAGTCGGCAGTTTGTGGGTTTGAGTCCTCCATCAGGGCTTTGTGCTGACAGTGCGGAGCCTGCTTGGGATTCTCTCCCTACCCCCTCTCCCTTTCCCTACCTCATGTGTTCTCCCTCTCTCAAAATAAATAAATAAACTTTAAAAATAAATAAATAAATAAATAAATAAATAAATAAATAAATAAATAAATAAAATTAAAAAAGATATCTTGCTGGGGAATAGAATCAGAAAGAAAGAAGGTTTAGCCGCACGAGCCGGGGAACTCCAAACCCCCCTGAGGTTTGCAAAGCTAGGGGGTCACTAGCTCACCTTTATCTGAGTCAAATTTTAGTTTTCTCTAAGACTGAGGGTCTCTTACAGCTGTATTCAGAACCTCAGACAAGCCAACACATTGCAGTCCTTACTTTGAGACCCCCATCTAACAGGATAAGTTGGATCTAAAGCAGTGAAGCTATTGCATCTAGTGAGTCTGTAGCTCTACTTAGTACTCATTGAAGAAGCAGCTCTTAACAGAGTGGGCTTGACTTCAGTCTATCAAGCCAAAGTCATCTAATCTGAATTAGAGCATGTCTGATCTCTTGGAAGGGGCATATGTACCCACTTTCTGAGCTAAGCTATCTGCCCTGAGTAGAGAGTGAACCTTGCAAACAAAATTCTCGAGGACTCTCACTTGGGACAGTGGTGCTTAGGCCAGGTGTAGGCACAGCCTAGAGGTTCCAGCTCCTCGTCAGAAAAGATCCATGGAAGATCTCACTTCTCAGGAGGTATTTTCAGTCTGGTCGTACCATAATGGGTCCAGACCCGTCATGGAGAGAGAATACGTTTGTGTTCCTGTCTCACACGAGGCAACCCAACAGTAGTGTCTGTGGGAGAAAAGGTGATAAAGTCAGAGCTTTAGTGATTATGACCCAGACCTTGGAAGTTGATTGCACCTTTCTTCAAGACACCTAACTTCCAGATTAGTGTTCTTTTTCTCCCTTGGGGAACAGAAGATTCTTCTTTGACTCCTCTTTCACTCTTATACTTTCCTGGAGTGATCTCTGCCCACTGAAACAGCCTTTCCCTTCTCAAATTCTTACATCAAATGGGTTGGCCTGAATACTCAATATGAGCTCTAACAAGTTATGATAGCCACCTGGCAGCCCCCCCTCCAGAATCCCCATTTGTGATAACATCTGGTCTGGACAAGGCAAGATGGGATAGTCTCTCACTAACAGGAGCATCAGGCTCGTCTGCCTCTGCACCTGTTATCAAGGCTCCCTAGGTGGGTTTGTGTCACAAAGGTCACTAGCACCTGGTTCCTTAACATGGTCAGATTTCCTTAGGAATCGCTCTTGGCCCACAGTTCCCACTCATTTTGGCACAAACGTGGTGCGGTTTGGGTGCACGTGGGTTTTTTGAGATATAGTTTACATATAGTGAGATGCACAGATGTTAAGTTGTACGGATCTTACAGTAATTTGAGTTTTAACAAATGTATATATACCTTTTGTGACCCAAACCCCAGTCAAGGTATGGATCATTTCTGTCATCCCAGAATGTTCCTGTGTACCCCTTTGCAGTAAGTCCATCCCCTCCCCATGCTTCGCCTCCCAGGCAAGACTATTCTGATATCTATCACTGTGTATTATATCTGAGGCCTTGGCTTAAAAAAATGTTTTTTTAATGTTTATTTATTTTTGAGAGAGTGTGAGTGGGGGAGGGGCAGAGAGAGGGAGACACAGAAATCCGAAGCAGGCTCCAGGCTCTGAGCTGTTGGCACAGAGCCCGACGGAGGCTTGAACCCACAAACCATGAAATCATGACCTGAGTCGAAGTCAGACGCTTAACTGACTGAGTCACCCAGGTGCCCCCAAGGCCCTGGATTTTTAACACACGGATTTTCTTGAAGTCTGGATGGTTAGAGATGTCAGAAAATAATATTTGTTCCAGCAAATCAGTGCTTCTCAATGTGGTGGGGGGGGGGGGTGCGAGGTGGGATGCCCCCCAGGTGTCTCTCGCAGTGTCTGGAGACATTTTTGAGTCATGACTGGGAGGGGTGCTATTGGCATCCAGTAGGTAAAGGCCAGGGATGTTGAGAAGTCCATAGTGCACAGGACAGCCCTCACATCAAAGAATGATTTAGCCCCCAGTGTTAATAATGCTGAGATTGAGACACCCTGAAGTAAATTATGTGCTCTCTGCTAAGAGAATTGTGGCCCTAGGGAGTGTTAATCTGTAGATCTCCCAAGTCTCCTGGGGTGAGGTTTGTGGTTTTTTTTTGTTGTTTTATTTGTTGAGACCCTCGGGGAAACTGAAAGAGCAGCTGCTGGAGGGGCCTTGTTTGGTTGCTCCACCCTTGTGTCCACAGTTCTTGCTGTGGGATGGGTGGGAGTGAAGGTGGTTATGGAGGGGGCGGAAGACTGATGGGAGAAGGGGAAGAAAGCAACTTGAGCAATAAAGAGCCAGTCTTTGCTTAATATTAAAACTAGAAAAGTGGATGAGAGAGAAAAATAAAGTCAGAGTAATCAAGAGTCCAATAAAATGTTAAAAAGTAAACACGATGAGATTGAAAAGATGAAAGGGAGTGATAATAATCACTAAGAACGTAAAGGTAGAGACCTGAATTAAAACAACAGAAGGCCATGGGGTGAAAAATGAAATATGTGAGAGGTAGATAGGATTAAGGACTGAAAGCTGGAATTTAGAATTAAAAAGGTCAACGTGAGGCATTACATCAAACAAAGATGAAGGTAGAGGACAGTATGAACCCCAAATGCTTGGAGGCCCCAGTGCTGGATGGGCAGTGGGAAAGGGCGAGGCACCAGCTCTTGCTGATAGGAAGGGAATCAAAGTCCGGGGTGGGGCTGGCTGGCTCAGTGGAAAGTCCCCAGTTCAAAGTAGCATTGCCAGACCCAGGGGGCAGAGAGCACTGAGTTGGCACCTCCAGATATCAGCAGCCTAATAGGCACTCTCCTGGGGTGCCAGGAGCAACCACACTGACTTTTACCCTGGAAGCAAAAGAAATTTGTGGCAATATTGCCTTGAAATCAAGCCCTTTCAAGGTGAATACTTAACTACTTCAGGGTATGTTAACTATTTTTAAACCAGTTAAAGTCATAACCATTCTTTTTTTATTATTTTTTTAAAATTTCATTTTGGAGAGAGTGAGAGTGTGAGCAGGGGAGGGGGCAGAGGGGGAGAGAGAGAGACAGAGAATGAATCTCAAGCAGGCCCCACACTCAGCACGGACACAGGGCTTGATCCCACCACCCTGGGATCATGACCTCAGCCGAAATCAAGAGTAGGGTGCTCGACCAACTGAGCCACTCAGTCGCCCCATAGTCACTCTTTTCAATAGCGCTTAGCTCTTTATTTGCTTCTGAAATATGAGAATTTCCCTTTTTGTGTATAACTGCAGGCATACATTTCAACAGACATTTTTGTTATTTTTTTAGCATCATATGTTTTGTGAATATTATGGAATAGCCTAGTCTTTCACATTGCAGGCACTGCAAATCTCAGTAATATGATTTCCATGTGGCTAAATCATGCCTATGTAGTGAGAACAAGTCAATCACTCTTTTTTTTCCCACCTCTCTTCCATCTTTTCATGCAGGCAGTAAACAGTTACTGAGCATTTCTTATGTCCTAGGCACAGTCACGGGCACTAGGGAGACAGAGTAAGACACAGCACCACAGTGAAAGGGCTTCTAATCTAGTAGGGAGAACTTGGTAGACATAAATAGATGGATAAATAAGGGGAAAAGAAAGAAAAAAAGCAATGTATCTCCCTGCTGTTAGGCAGTTGTGCAGAAAGACAAAGCAAATATAAGACATTCCAGGTAGAGCAACCAGCGTGTTTAAACCCAGGAAGCTGAGCAACAGCATGGGAGAAATCTAGGGAGTTTGTATGCTGCGGGAGAAGGCAGAGTGGCAGAGAGATGAAGTGACAGAAGGTCGTTAGGATCGGATCATAATGGGCCTGGTTTGGCCCCATAGAAGTCCTAGATAATAAATAACAAAGGATCTCAAATAAGAGTAGAAGATAATCAGTTTGTAGTTTACAAAGATCATCCTTGTGTATTGTAGTGGTTTGAGTCGTCAGAGGGCCAGGTGAGTAGTTAGAATGCAGCTAAAACCATCCAAGAAAAAAAATGAGGGCCCAAGGGAAGATTGTACCGGAGGGGATAAAGTGGAGAGAGTGAATTGAGATCATTTAATAGTCAGAATGAACAGGACTTAATGACCAATTGGATGGGCTGGTGGTAGTGAAGATGACCTCATAGTTTCGAATCGGGTGGTCGGGTTAGGTGGTGACACCATGCCTGAGAGGAAGTAGGGGAAGAAGGGGGAAGTCTGGGGTAAAGATGCTAGCTAGTCAAGTACTGTGTAAATGTAGGGGTTTATTACTGGGGGAAAAAAGCCTTCTGACTTCATTCCACAGCAGACACCCGTCAGGCCAAGTGTGGAGTTGGAGACACAGACAAGATCCTGACGAGTCCATTTTGGACCTGCTTGTGAAAAAGTAGAAACGTCCAGTAATAATCAGATAAACTGGTTGGGAGCTCAGGAAGGAGCTCCGGGCTGGGACTGCAAATCTGGGAGTCAGTGGCTTCACGTTGAAGCCCCGGGTGTGAGTGACCCAGTGAGGGAGAGCAAGGTGCAAAAAGATACTGAGTTGGGGAACTGAGATCAGGGGAGAATCTGAATGGGAATGGAAAGGGAAAGCTTGTCAAAGTTTACTTATTAGAATTACAGAAATAATCTTTGCTGTGCTCAATGAATCACTAGGTAAGATCATTAGAAACCTCTTCCATTGTTCAGACGCCTGGGTGTCTCACTCAGTTGAGTGTCCAACTCTTGATTTCAGTTCAGGCCATGACCCTAGGGTCATGGGATGGAGCCCCACGTCTGGCTGTATGCAGAGCATGGAACCTGCTTGGGATTCTGTCTCTCTCCCTCTGCCCCTCTCCCCCAGTTCGCTCTCTTTCTCCCTCTCTCTCTCTCTCTCTCTCTCTCTGTCTCTCAAATAAAGAAATCTAGAAACCTCTTCCATTGTTGTTGGTGGAGGGTACGTGTATGTGAGAGAAATAGAGAGAGAGAGACTATTTTATAATTTTAAATTCATTCCATAGCATTTCTCTGTTATTTTTTTTATGTTTTATGTTTCTTTTTGGGGGGGAGGGGCAGAGAGAGAGGGGGACACAGAATCCAAAGCAGGCTCCAGGCTCCAAGCTGTCAGCACAGAGCCTGATGTGGGGCTTGAACCCACAAACCGTGAGCCATGACCTGAGCTAAAGTCGGACACTTAATTGGCTAAGCTACCCAGGCGCCCCTCTCTGTTATTTTTTAAAGTGCACACGTGTGTGTGTGTGTGTGTGTGTGTGTGTGTGTGTGTGTCTTTTATTTTACTTGACAGGCTAAGTAGAGAAACTTAGGAACTACTGTCTTGGAAATTAAGGTAAAGGTGAGCTAAAATTTGAAGTCCTTGAGTGCACATTTTTAGTTTCTGACTTCCATCAAACTTCAGGAATATGTCTATTTCTCATAAAGCTCAATAAGCCTTCCAGGGGCAGAAGTTGCTGAGTTTACAAAAATGCTCATGTTATGCACATTCAGTTTGTTGCATTGATAGAAGGCTTAAGACTGCTTCTGTGTTTCAGGTAATTCAGAGGTCTGTGGGGCCAGCCAGCCTGAGTCTGCTCACCTTCAAAGTCTATGCATCACCTAAAAAGGATTCACCTCACAAAACTTCCGTGAAGGTTAATGAGGTAACATGCCATTCGTGTTGTGATATATTTTGAACATCTGCTTTAGTTACCATAGGAAGTATGCAAATGGTCTGTCAGGAGATATGACAGTTCAGAGGACATGTAAAAGGAGGAAATATATTTCCTTACAGCTTTTCTTCATGGGAAGCTACTAAAGTATAGCTTTTTCAAAAAATAAACTTTAATTCATGGTACTTAGTTAAGGGCATAATTAAAGAGTATTGCCTAATTTTTTTGTGTGTGTATGGGGAATCTGCTATGTCCCAGTAGATTGTAAGCACAACTCGGCTCTAAGTGATCTGCCTCATCCTAGACTGCTTTGCAAGCCAAGAAAACATTTGCATTTTTCCCTTTCTAACAAATTAAAGACCTGCGTTCATTCTTCTTCTTGGCCAGATTAGTGGCTCATAAATAAATGCTTAATAAATATTGGATAAATAAAACAAGAAATCTTCTCTCCATTGTTTATATTCTTTTTTGTCTTTACTTCCCACTGATTATTTTGGGTATTTGGTTTCTGTTGACTTAGTGTATAGTCACATAAAGATATACCTTTAATCATGGGCCAGGTTACTTGAATGGTATTTACCTAAAGCTAATTAGTTTATCTTTTGCCCTTTACACTCTTCTTCTCAGACCTTGGGACATTGGCAACATTGGCATTTTTTGAGGGTGAAGAAGGCAACCATTAGTGACTGTGTACAGTTTCTTTTCTGGGTGGGGAAGAAACTTACTGTCCTGCTTAGATTAGCACCAGACTGATCACTTGAACTCAATTTTTAAGCGCCCCCCCCCCCCGCCACGTTAGAGTAATAGAATTGTTTTTCCAAACTGAACCTAAGGTGAAATCCCAAATGCCAGTATGTAAAATGGATGAAGGGGGTTGCTTTGTCTGCTACCGCTAGAATGGGAGGAAGGTAGGGATACCTCATAGTCCTGTCTTCTTGGCCTTGTCCTTACGCATAAGTGCGAAGATCCTCTGAGGGAAGTTTCAGGGCGCATGTAACCCTTAGAGCCACTGCAGTCTGTGAATTATTAGAAACATGATGTTTACTAGGGCACCTGGGTGGCTCATTTGGTTAAGTGTCTGACTCTTGATTTCAGCTCAGGTCATGATCTCAAGGTTTGTGGGTTCAAGCCCCCACATTGGGTTCTGTGCTGACAGTGAAGAGTCTGCTTGAGATTCTCTGTCTCTCCTCTGCTTCTACCCCGCTTGTGCTCATTCTCTCTCTCTCTCTCTCTCTCTCTCTCTCAAAATAAATAAATAAACTTAAGAAAAAATTTTTTTAAAAAGAAAAAAAGGAATATGATGGTTACCGATTTGCCAACTGATTACATTCTCTCATGGCTATATATACCTTTTTGTTTCTATTTGTTTTGTTTTTTAATATATGCAGCTTTCACTCTACTCCGTTCCCGAGAGTCCATCTAAATATGTGGATGAGCCAAGGACCCAACTTGAAGAAAGCATCTCACATATCCGACACTATTGCGAGCCATACACAAGTTGGTGTCAGGTACAGCTGTTCTGAAAGTGGAGTGACGCTTTATTGTTTAGAGTCAGTAGTGAAATCTCTATATTGTCTGCGTGTTTTCGGAAAAAGGCACAATAGAAGACTCTAACTTAGGATGCCTCACTGACAGCGTTCACCAGTGCCATCTCTGAGGGGGACAGAGAGCCCTAGCTTCCTGGTGGCAGCTGTTGCCATAGCTGCAGAGAGGATTTCCCTCCTACCGGGCAGGGTGTAGCACCTTGGCTAGAGAGTGGGCTGGTAACTATCTTCTTGGTCGCAGCTATGAAAACACCATTGTCTCCCAGAGGGAGATTTGGGGCTGGAACTCGAGTAGAAGGAAAAGGATACAGTGTCAACATTTATATCAGAATTAGAAAGTTTTTCTCCCCCTCGAGATTCTACAAATGAGTACCATTTTAACAGGAATGGTTACACAGCATCTTGAATGCTATAATCAGAGGGTAGGTAACCAAAAATGTGTGGGATTACATATTTGAGTACTGAACTGTTTGCCCCAGCCACCGAAGAGCTACATATGCAGATTGGCTTCCGTCACTGCTCAGGTTTTAGATCAGGCCCTTGTTATTATGTTTGTGGAAGCACTTTTGCAGTTTTTAACATCTGAAATGGAAGTTTACACTCTACAGAACACTTTTGTGGGCTTTGATACTTAAAGTATTTGTCATACGTGATCTGGATTTCAAAATGATAATAGATTAGTAAAAAGTGTGTTAGATGTGTGTGACATGGTCTAGGTTTACTTTGCTTGAGATTTACAAACTGAAGTTTCATCTAGAACGTGTTTTAAAATTTGTAATTCCACTGTCTGTGCCAGTGCTGAATTCTTTTCACCAATTTAGAAGAAAATAGTAAGCATAGACTCTATCACCAATATAAATTAAGCCAGTATACTTAAGTATCATAACCATATTATTGAGTTATGAATATCTGAAGACTTTTACATAACATGTTGTAAAAAGCTTAGACTTTATTCTCTTGTTCTAGAAGATTTTTAAACCATCTGGTTAAGATAAGGTCAGCAAATTTGTGCAAATATTTTTGTATCATGTAGACATGACTACTCTTTTTTTAAACCTTTTTTTTTAATGTTTATTTTTGACAGAGAGAGAGAGATAGGAAGAGACAGAACGTGAACAGGGGAGAGGCAGGGAAAGAGGGAGACACAGAATCCGAAGCAGGCTCCAGGCTCTGAGCTGTCAGCACAGAGCCCGATGCGGGGCTCGAACTCACACTGTGAGATCATGACCTGAGCCGAGGTTGGACGCTCAACTGACTGAGCCACCCAGGCGCCCCACAGGACTACTCTTATTTCATGCTCTTTTTTTTTTTTTTTTTTTTGGTTATAAAAGTACTTTGTCTCTTAACCTTTCAACTTAAGATTGCCTTTTGTTTTTTACTTTTTCACCTGTGCATGATGCTCAGTGCAGCAAAATACCTCTCTAGATGATAGAATAGTTATCAACATGTTTGCATGACTTCTATATAAAAAGACTGTTTTGTGATTACAGTAGCTTTATTTTTATACAGAATGAAGCCTTATTCAATAAATATATTTCTAATTCCCGGTTCCTTTTTCAGCCCAACAATTTCTAGTCCCTTTATTTAAGAACGAATTTAATTTTCCTTAATGGTGAAAAGATTATGTCAACAAAAGAAATAGGTCATCACTCTGGATATGTATCTATAGCTGTTCTTTCTTTTTATGGGCATAAAATACCAATAATTGATTTTAGTGAAGCAGTATTCAACTTTTTCATGTTCTTTATGTCTTCCTCTGAATTCAGTATTTATTGTTTTTTGTTAATTTTCCTACTAATCTGTAAGTCTATTTTATTTATTTTTCTTCAAATTTTTATTTAAATTCCAGCTAGTTAACATACAGTGCAATATTGGTTTCAGGAGTAGAATTCAGTGGTTCATCACTTACTGTTTAAGGGCATTTAATAGTATTAGGTTAACTTGTTCTGACTTGGACCAAATTAAATAAACCAAATCCTTTTCCAGGTGGCAGCTGGTTCTGATACCTTCTGATACCCCTGTGTCTCTTTTCCTGTCTTTATTGTAGACTTCTTAAAGGTGGGGTACCTTCTAGCTAGTCCCTTGTTTTCTTTAGGATATATGATGTTCATGTACAAAGCCATGTTGTTGTTGTTGTTGTTGTTGCTGTTGTCATTGTTATTAAGAGAATGTTAATACTTCATTTACTCCAGGATTGGGGTGTCTCTCAAAACATGGATACAGACTCCCTTGTCCCGTTCAAACTGGTCATTCCTGCTCCAGATGGGCAGTTTTCACATACAGACTCTAAAATCATAGCATATCAGGAAATGGACTTACTATGAAAGACAAATTTAATCTCACAGGAAAAAATTGCCACTTTAATTATCAAGGGGATTGATTTTTGCCTGTTCTCTCAGAATGTAATAGAAGAATAAAAAGGCTGGGTTTGTTGAAATCACTCTACGTGAAATCTCCTTCCTGTGGTAATAATAAACTGTTCTGAACAATTTGTGGTGAAGGGGAAATTACAAAAGAAAAAAAGAACATAAAAATACCCAGATGGACACTATATCCCTTTGTTCAAAAAGTGTTATTGGGGCAGCAGGGTGGCTCAGTCAGATAAGTGTCTGACTCTTGATTTCAGCTCAGGTCATGATCTTGCAGTTTGTAGGTTCAAGCCCCACATCAGGCTCTATGTTGACAGTGCAGAGTCTGCTTGGGATTCTCTTTCTCACCCTCTTTCTCTGTTCCTCCCCTACTTGTGCTCACTCTCTCTCTCTCTCAAAATAAATAAATAACTTTTTTTTTTTTAAAAAGAAAGCTTCTCTTTAAAAAAAAAAGTGTTATTAACATGAGAATTTATTCAGTAAAGATGATTATATTTGTTGCTTCTCTGTAATCAGCATATCCTTCTCACTCATTTTCTTTTCACCTCTTTAGGAAATGTACTCACAAACTAAACCCAAGATGCAGAGCTTGGTTCAGTGGGGGTTAGGTAAGTTGATTTTTAATTAGACGTAATCAGTTTCTTCATTAACATTGGACTTTTTAACTGGGATCCCATGGATGGGCTCCAAGAGATCTGGAATTCCTTAAAGTTGTATGCAGAATATTAGAGCTATGTGGATTTTTCTGGAAAGAAGATCTATTGTTTTCATCAGATTTCAGAGAACTAGTGTCCCGTAAACATTTGGGAAGTCTCTTCAGGATCTCTTCAAGGATTGTTGGGCTAACAAGTTCAGATACACTGGATTTTACTTTTTCTTTACATCTGTTTCCAAGTGCAATGCCCTAACTCACACTAACCCACACTGACTCATCAGTAGGTTTTCAGAATCAGGTTAGCTCATGTGTATGGCTGTCAATACATGTTACAGAACTTTAGAGGCAAGAAGGAACTAGACTGGTGTGCCTAGGGAAGGCCTTATTGCATAAGTAGTGTTCTTATATTTTTTCATTGGGTTTTTATTGTCCTTGATTGTTTTTCACATCAGCTTATGCCATACACTTATAAACTAGGTTCATAGTCTATATTCTGACTAGTGTCCATCAGAAACCAGTGAATTAATAGACATTGATCTTATTTTATTCTCCTTACTGGGCATCTCAGCAAAGAAAAACTCATGTTTTTACAAGTGTTTGTTTGTATGACTGAATAAAACAAGCACGAATATGGTTTATTTCCTTGAGAGGATCATTGTAGAGTGTTGATGTGCTGATATGTGATTACTAACATCCATGAATAATATCATGTATGAGTGACATCTTAATTTTGTTAATTTTATAAACACTTATTTAGTTTTTATTACATTGCCAGGAACTAGTCTAAGTGCTTTAAAATATTAATGTATAATCCTCATAACCCTAACAGTTGTGTGCTTTTCTTATCTTCATTTTTAATCTGAAGAAACTAAAGAACTCCTGTGCTTGAGGAGATCTTTCCATTGTTACCTGTCACTTCCCAGTGACTCATAGCAGTAGGCATTATTGGCAGTGTAAGTCTTGTTTTCCTTCTCTTGGACTGGTTACTACAAAAGCTCTTCAGAAGAAACATTCCATTATGAGTTGTGTTGTCGTCTGCCAAGGCGATCTGTCCATTTCCCGGCAGTCGCAGCCAAGACATGTTACCAGAAGCTGGGCTGTGGCTTCACTGCAGTCTCTTAGCTTATCTCCTTTTCCATTTCTTTGTGATTTACCCACTTCACCTCAGCTCACCAAGGCCATTTGGGTGCCCTTCTATCAACTTCTCCGTGTGCACATCTCAAATTGAAAACTCCGTGCTGGTAGGCAAAAAAAAAAAAAAAAAAAAAAAAGGGAGGGGGAGTAGAACATTGCTTTAGATGACCCAGACAAAAAGATGGAAAGTGAAAACTAGGTTAAAGGCAAAATAAATAAAAGGCCAGACAGGAATCTATACAAATAGCACAAGCCGTAGAGTAGTATTTAAAATGATCACTGCATTTCCCAAATAACCTAGGAAATGGAAAACTGGCATGTATCTGCTCTTTTTCGGGGGAGAAAATTACCAAGTATTCTGGTTAGTTCAGTTCGTGTACATTTACTAAGTCACCATCACAGCAGGCATTGAAGATCACGGCCAATTAAGACAGTGGTCACAGCCACTGAGGCACATATCATCAATTACTCACCACTGGCACAAATACAGAGACAATCACAGAGCACTGTTGAAGGGGCAGAGGAAGGAGACTAGTTTGGTAGAGACTGGAGGGATGGGAAGAGTCAGGGAAGAATTTCTGAGATGAATCTTGGAATAGAGTTAGCCACACCAAGATGTGCGGGTGGAACTTGGGTAGCATTCCGCACAGAGGGCACAGCATGATCAAGGCTTGGAGGAGTGACTCAGTGTTCCATGTCCCGGAAACTGGAAGCAGATAGGGAATGCTCTAGATGGGGTTGAGAGAGAGACATGAAGGCTTTTTAAGTTACAGCCTCTCTGAAACCCATTTGCTAATTCATTCAGTATCCATCAACACGTAGCAGTGCTTTTAGTAAATATCTCTGGGATGAACATCCACTATTAGCACTGAGGGAATATAACATAGAAGTCTAAGCGATCCACCATTCAGGAGCATACGTTCTCCTTGAGGAGACCTAAAACACACCCCTGAATAATTAAACACAAGGTGCCGTAGGATTATGTACCAAATGATGATGGTACAGAGAAAAACTATGATGGGATATCAGAGGAGAGAGAGAGGCGTGGTCTGATAAGTATAATAGGAAAGGCTTTTCTGAGGAGGTTAGGAATACAGATGGCTCTTATTTGGTGAGACTGGCTCAATGGACAGGAGAGGAAGCATCATTTCAAATGAAGCCATAAGGCGTGTTGAGGCCTGACACACAGGCTCACATATTGCATTTATTTGTGTTCGTTTCTTCTATCACCATTGTCTATTTCCCACGTATACTTGCACTACAAGTTTCCTTTATTGTCCAAATGTATTCTATACTTGAGTTCAGATAATGAATTCACATAGCAAAGGAGACATTAATCCCTGAGAGTCTCATGTGTTTGGTTCCTGACTTTTAGAGAACTTGAAGCAAAGTTTCAAGATAGCGACAGATCTGTCCAAGTCTATTCTGTTTCTGTGTTTGGACAACAAGGAATCCCTGTATTAGTATTTCTTCCCTTGTGAATAGTTGATTCAAATCTGTTACATCCAGGGATATGAAGGTAATTGGACATTTCTTTATTGTCAGTAGGTCATCAGACCAGAAGTGTTTGAAAATTGAATACTTGCCATGTGAATAGTAAATCACGTTTATATATCACATAAAAAGAATGTGTTGAAAAAAAAGCATATTAAAATTAAGCAAAGAACACATTATTTGAGAAGCATTTGATACTATATATACTAGTTATATGTAAGATTTTTTTGTTTTTTAATGGGCAATTTATGGAACTGTTTCCTGGTCTGATTCTATTGTAGACAGCTATGAATATCTCCAAAATGCACCTCCTGGATTTTTTCCAAGACTTGGTGTTATTGGTTTTGCTGGCATTCTTGGACTTCTTTTGGCTAGAGGTAGGTGCAATTTTGTGTGTGTGTGTTTTAAACAGCTCATAAGGGATAGATAAGAGGTATTTGGTTCTTTCTTTTCATTTGCTAGTTGTCAGAGTAATGAGTTGATTCCTGAAATGTGTGTGTGTATATATATATATATATATATATATATATATATATATATATGTAAATTTAAAATTCAGTTGGTTCCTGAATATATATATATATATAAAATTGATATGGTTATTTTCTCCAGTGTATTTGATTTTAAGCATATATGGAAATTATAAAAATATGAAATGGAAGAAATTATATACTCTTGGTTAAAAAAATAATATCATTATCCTTTATAGGCACATTTTCTTTTTATTCTTTTTATTTTTTTTAATGTTTAATTTTGAGAGAGAGAGAGAGAGAGAGAGAATGTGAGCAGGAGAGGGGCAGAGAGAGAGGGAGACACAGAATCGGAAGCAGGCTCTAGGTTCTGAGCTGTCAGCACAGGGCCCAACCCGGGGCTGGAACCCACGAACTGTGAGATTATGACCTGAGCCGAAGTCAGCCGCTCAACTGACTGAGCCACCCAGGCGCCCCTATAGGCACATTTTCTTGATCAAATTACTGTCTTTCTTTGCTACACAAAGAGTGAATTTTTGTTAACCAAAGTCTGTCACACCTGAGAAACTGTTTCTGTTTATTTCACTATTGGATGTGGGTATTAATCACAGTATAAATAGAACAGTGAATTTGTTAATTTCCTGATGTATCATAGTTTTGGTTATCAGTGATGCTATTAAAAGTTTTAAAACTTTAAAAAAAAATTTAAAAAATTAAAAAAAAGGGGCGCCTGGGTGGCGCAGTCGGTTAAGCGTCCGACTTCAGCCAGGTCACGATCTCGCGGTCCGTGAGTTCGAGCCCCGCATCAGGCTCTGGGCTGATGGCTCAGAGCCTGGAGCCTGTTTCCGATTCTGTGTCTCCCTCTCTCTCTGCCCCTCCCCCCGTTCATGCTCTGTCTCTCTCTGTCCCAAAAATAAAAATAAACGCTGAAAAAAAAATTAAAAAGTTTTAAAACTTTAAAAACATTTAAAAGCTAACAAATGTCAACTGAAATATATCACTACACCATACTGCTGGATTGCAAAACATTTATAGGAAATAAAGGATGATAAGGTACTTCACTATAATGAGATGAATGTGTTATAAACTACTGAAGTTTCATTGACTATAAAATTCAGACTTTACAGAATTTCCAAAATAGGGAGTTTATGAACCCTATGATCAGACCCTCATAAAAGATTAACTACAGTGACTGCTTTGGTACCCATTCCTCCTATTTTAAAAAGCTTTTCTGGGGGTGTCTGGGCGGCTCAGTCGGTTAAGTGTCCACATCTTGATCTCAGCTCAGGTCTTGATCTCACGGTCCTGAGTTCAAGCCCCATGTTGGGTCTGCGCTGGACATGGAGCTCACTTAAAGAAAAAAGAACCATTTAAAAAGTTTTTCTGTACATGCCTTGACTGTTATTTTAGAATCTAGAGACAACCTGTGGAATGAAGTCCTGTTGTTGTTTCCATGCCTTCCTCCCATCTTGTGCAGAATATGTAAGAACTAAAGTTAGAGTTCATTTTTACTAATCGACTTGAAAAAGAGTTGAACCAATTTTTTTCCCCCAAACTTCTTTCCCCTCCTTTTTGTAAAGCTGTCCAAAAAAGCATTCCTGTCTTATTTAGACAGTGTTTGGAAATTATGAAGATCCCAAGGCCAGGGTTCTGGAATCTTGGCTACTGTTAGGGAGTCAGGAATGTGGAATCAAGTGAGATTAGCCCCCCGCCCCCCACATGGTTAGAGCATGGCCCTAAATAAAGCCTCCTCCGCCGGGCGTGTTGCTGTGCTCCCTAGCGTTTATCCCCCTGCACATCCACTGGGATGACCATCCCGAGGAGAACTGCGGACTACACTCTCCTGGGCACAACAGCAGCATAAGGGCACCCACTGCTGCGGGTTCTATTCCTTTGTTTTTGCTTGCTGGTTTATTTGTTCTTCTCTCCTTTTCCTTCTCCTGGGAGGGCTCAATAGGTTTAACATAATGTAACACCCTAATTCTTTTTCAGAAAAGTACATGTGCACGTATACATTCCCACACATGTACTCAACAATGGGCCTTTTCCTCAGGGTGCTGGGGTAGAAGGGCCTGACGTGAGCAGCATCAGGTGGTCACTCAGTAAGATGAGCGGGATGGTAGGTATGTTTAGTGGATGGTCGGTGGTTTGGGGCCCCTCGGGTAGATGGTCCCCTATTCTGGCAGCAGCAGGGTGGGCCCAGAAGAGCCCTCCTGGTGGGATTTCTTTTCTTTTCTTTTCTTTTTTTGTCTCTTTAAAAATTTTATTTTTTAATAAAAATTATATACGTTCAAGGTGTACAACATGACATTTTGATAAATTTACATGGTGAAATGATTACTCCATTCAGGCTAATTAATATATCTTCTGTCATAATTACCTTTTCTTGAGATGAAAGCACCTGTAATCTCTGTTAGTTAATTTCCAAGGTTCAATATTATTAACTATAGTCATTATGCTGTACATTACTCTTTAGACTTATTCTTTCTACGTAACTGCAACTTTGTACCCTGTGACCAACATCTCCCCATTTCCTCCACCTTTCTGCTCCTAGTAACCGCCCTTCTGCTGTCTGCTTCGATGCATTTGACTTAAAAAAATTTTTTTTTAATATTTTATGTATTTTTGAGAGTAAGGGTGTGAACCGGGGAGGGACAAGGAGAGAGGGGAACGTAGGATCTGAAGCAGGCTTTTTGCTGACAGCGGCAAGCCCCATGTGGGGCTCGAGCTCACAAACTGTGAGATCATGACCTGAGCTGATGTCGGACTCTCAACCAACTGAGCCACCCAGGTGCCCCTGCATTTGACATTTTAAGATTCCATATATCAGTGAAATCATGCAGTTTTTGTTCTTTCTCTTTTTGGTTTATTTCACATAGTATAATGTCATCCAGGTTCATCCATGTTGTTGCAAATGACAGAGTCTCTTTTTTTAAAGCTGAATAATATTCCATTCGTATGGTTACCACAGTTTCTTTACCTACTCCTCCATTGACACATTGTTTCCACATCTTGGCTGTTGTGACTAATGCTGCAGTGAACATGGGAGCCCAGATACCTCTTTGGGCTCCTGATTTCATTTCCTTCAGGTGTATACCCAGAAGAGGGACTGCTGGGTCATATCATAGGGTTTCTTGAGCATAACTGCTAAGGTAGTCCTCCTCAGCTGATGAGGATGGCCGTGGCTGGCGGCGACAAGAGGCACCTCTCTCGGA
The DNA here is from genome assembly GCF_016509475.1 of Prionailurus bengalensis. Taxonomy (NCBI): domain Eukaryota; kingdom Metazoa; phylum Chordata; class Mammalia; order Carnivora; family Felidae; genus Prionailurus; species Prionailurus bengalensis. The sequence continues at coordinate 20,193,762 of NC_057361.1, read as the reverse complement.
AGAGAGGTGAGTGGTTGATCATTCAGAGGAAGTGGACTTGGCCTGGTCACTCACAGGTGGCAGGCAGTCATTGCCCACTGTCATTGCCTTCTGTGGCTCCTCCCTGCACCCTCGGCTTTGGCAGCCATTGATTTTCCCCTGGCAGTGCTGATAGTTACAGCCCACACCACTGGCCTCCTGGGAGCTCTGGGCACGGAGACGAGGGCGGAGGCAGGGGATCGTGCTTCCTTCATGAACTTCTGGGGCCCTCAGCTCATTGTGGGTTCCCATCAGGAGCTAGAGGTTCAAGAGCTGCCACGTGCCAGTTTTCCCTAGATGACCGAAAAATGGCTGGATGTCGGGTTTCCTGCCCTTCACCTGGTCCCCATTTGTGTGAGCTGCTCAGGAACTTAAAGTTTCGAGCTTACAGGTGGGACACCAGGGATATAACAGCATTTTCTCTTCTAGAGTTGCTATGTCCTTTCAATCCAAGAAGAGTCTATATTAATAACATTTGTCTCCTGTGACCCTAGTTCCATCTTTGGAGACATGTCTTTTTAAAGTTTCAAACCAATAGGGGCGCCTGGGTGGCTTAGTTGGTTGGGCAACTGCTCAGGTTGGGTAACCTGCTCAGGTTACGATCTGGCAGTTTGTGAGTTCGAGCCCCGCGTTGGGGGCTCTGTGCTGACAGCTCAGAGCCTGGAGCCTGCTTTGGATTCTGTGTCTCCCCCCTCTCTCTGTCCCTCCCCTGCTCATGCTCTGTGTCTCTCTCTCAGTAATAAATAAACGTAAAAAAAAATTAAAGTTTCAAACCAATAAGCAACACTTAGGTTTTTCTTACTGCATAAGTGTCAGTAACATACATTGTGCTTGCATCTATCCGTGGCCCATGTCAAAAACCCTGTGCCTCTCAGCAGAGACTTTCTAGGTCCAAGTTCATTTCTAGAGAATTCTCCTGTTTCACTCTCCACTAGTTTTCTTAACCTCATTCTCAGGTTTCTCCTGGTTCTGCATTCTGCTTCTATTCTTCCCGTTCCCCTTTTCCCAGGGCTCTACGCGTAGCCAGGACGCAAGGGTGCAAGAGTGCCTGTCTTCAGGGGTCATAAACACACCAGGTTCAGTTACTCTCCACTGACAAAATCCATAGGCAGAGAGATGAGCGGTGGTGAAACAAAGGAATTTATTTAAGTGAGGCTGACACCGGAAAGATAGCAGACTAGTGTCTCAGAGACTGTCTCCAAAATGCTGAAAATGCTTCCAGGTTTACGTAAGGGAAATGTGGAGCAAAGGTCGGTGGATAAGTGCAGGTAGTCAGTAAGGGTCAAGGTGGTGTCTTGCGGTCAGTCACATGGGGTCTTGCTGGCTCAGGGGGGTCCGTATTGCTTAAGGGGGTAGCTTCCATATTCCCATCAGAGGATGCTTTGCTCAGAGTCTTTTGCCTGAATTAAGAGATAAGCTGGAAAGAGGAATTTAATCAATTAGAAAGTGCAGGCTGAGGGTCACCTGGCTGGCTCCATTGGTAGAGCATGTGACTCTTAATCTCAGGGTTGTAGTTCAAGCCCCAAGTTGGGTGTAGAGATAACTTTAAAGCAAAATCTTAAAAAAAAAGGCAAGTGCAGACTGAGGTCAAAATGGAGGTAGTTGAAGACCTCTCTCATACATCCTCTTGCAGTCTGGACTGAAGCTCAACACAGCTGTGGTCTTGGGACGTGGCTTCCTGCTTTCTTGGATTTGACCCCCTTTTTTTGGGTTCCATGTCATCTTCTCCTTGGTTTTCTTTGCCATGTTGTTGAACTACGTGGTCAAGTCACTTTCAAAAAAGCCCTTGTTGGAGGGAAACTTTCCAAATCCTTGCAAGTCTGAAAATTAGTTTCTCATTACTCTTATTCTTTTTCCTCCCTGAACTCATTAATTAGCAGTGGAGCTGTTTAAACAACCCTAAATATCTCTTTTATTATCTTATTATTTTATTTTACTCCTTTTGATTTTTTTTTTTACTTTTGTCATTTCCAAGTACCTCTTTCTTGTTCTCTGAATGTTCCTTTTTCATAGAACTCTTTTTTCTTTTAATGGAGTAGCTTGTTGAATTTATCAAATTCATTCAGTGATACTTAATAACACGTTTAACTTGGTTTTTAAGTTCTTTTGTTTCCTACCAGGTCATTTTTTCCCCCTTCTTGCTTGTCTTGATCTCCTCTTTTATGTTGCAGGCTTTCCTCAAATGACTGGTGGTCCTTGGTTGTACAGTCATGTTTAAGAGCAAGGTGATTGAAATGCTATTAAGAACTTTTAGTGTAGGGGTACCTGGGTGGCTCAGTTGGTTAAGTGTCCAACTTCAGCTCAAGTCATGATCTCGCGGTTTGTGAGTACAAGCCCCACATCGGGCTCTGTGCTGACAGCTCGGAGCCTGGAGCCTGCTTTGGATTCTGTGTCTTCCTCTCTCTCTGCCCCTCTCCAACTTGTGCTCACTCACTCGCTCTCTCTCTCAAAAATAAATTTTTAAAAATGTAAAAAATAAAAACAAGAACTTTTAGTGTATAGATGAGGCTTGCTGGCCAGCAAGTTCTACCTCAGAGTGAGCTGGAAGGGAATTGCCTCTCTATGGAGGGTGCCTCCACCCAGGGCCCAAATGAGGAGGGCTCTACTCTTGGGCACAAACTGTCGTGTGCACGCACACGAGCTATCTTGGTTCTCAGCAGGAAACTCGTGGCATTCCTTTAGAGATACTTCTCCACCTTTGTGAAAGTCTGCCTGGTTAGACTGGCCACAAGCACTTTTGCACTAAGATGGCACGGAGGAAGGAGAGAGTCACCTAGGCTGTGCACAGGACTCGCCTTTGTGTCCGTCCGAAATCCCCCCATCTCCCTGCCCCATCTCTCCCGACCCCCCACCCCCGCATCTTGATGCTTGGCTGCCTTCTCCATCCTTCACAGGACCTGCCATGTCTGGGCTGCAGGGGACACTCTGCTCCCTTCACTGCAGCGCCTCCTCAGGACTTCACAGCTGTGTGTCCTCTTGCTTCTGTTCGCCCACCATTTCTGGAAAATTAGATGACACTTCTTATCTCCCAGTGGCCCCTCCACACATTTCCTTTTTGTTGTGGATTTATTATCTGTATTTTATTCTTTTACTGTTATTTTCATGGAGCATTAGAAAGAAGAGGAAGGCAGTACTTGTGTTCGGTACTTAATAGGAAGCCAGTTTACTGTAAAAGAACATAAACCTTAGAAACCAAAGTGCTGTGTGCTGCTTTTCAGATCAGTCTTTGTTTCTGCTTCCTTAGAAGCGGTGGTTTTCTTGAAAACATTGTGCAGATGAAGGAAGCCATTCACAGAGGACCACATATTATAGCTGCATTTATGTGAAACGTCCAGAGTAAGCAAACATGTAGAGACAGAAAGTACATTAGTGCTTCCCTAGGGATGGGGATAATGGGGGAATGTGGAGAGTGACTGCTAATGGATATGGGGTTTATTTTGGGGGTGATGAAAATATTCTAGAATTGATTGTAGTGATGGGCTGCACACCTCTGTGAATACATCAGAAGCCATTGAATATACACTTTAAATGGGTGAGTTGTGTGAATTATGTCTCAGTAGAGCTATGAAAATGTGTGGTTCTCTCCAGTGCATATGACATTTTGGGGCACATTCTCTGTTAATGTAGGACCAAAGAAAAGAAGTCATATTCATTGTTAGATATCCAGGACAAATTGTGATGGTAAGGATAATGACTCATCTGATGGTATCTACAACTTTTTATTTAATAGGTTCAAAAATAAAGAAGTTGGTGTATCCCCCTGGGTTCATGGGATTAGCTGCCTCTCTTTATTATCCACAACAAGCCATCGTGTTTGTCCAGGTAAGTAGGCCCAGTAAGCTGGGGTGTGCTTTATTCTTGCTTATGTCTGTTTGGGTTTATTGCTTAATTTTCTTATTTTGCAGCTTTTATAGCAGTAGGCTAAAATTTCTTTGCACACATAGATGAACTACCACCAATTTAAATGTTTTTCTCCACTACATGCCTCAGTTCTGGCCCTCCTTCCAATCACGTCAGTGTTCAGAGAATGCACTCTCATTTGAATATTAGTTAAAGAAAATGAGGATAACTTTTCTTGGCATAGTTACATGGAAGTCTAAAGACTCAGACTCCAAAGCTGATAGTTATGGGTCATTCTCCATTTGGATGTGTCTGGTCACAGCCTATCCTCCTTGGAGCTGCAGGCATAAGCCTGTGCTCTGGCCCCCCCGCACCCTCTTCCTGGTCCTGGTGCCAGCCTCCCTTGCCTTGCTGGAGGCTTCAAGCAAGGCAGTCCCTTCTGCTGGGAGTGCCCTTCCCGGGGCTCTCAGTTGGCTGCTTCTTTCTTTCCCTTCAGGCCTCAGCTTGGTGGCATCCTGTCAAGTAGGAGAACAGAGTGGCAGGCGAGATGGGTAAAGCTACGTTTTAGTCTTCTCAAGGTCCCGTAACAACATACCATAGACTGAGGGGCTTGAACAACAGAAATTTATTTTCTCACTGTTCTGGAGGCTGGAAGTCCAAGATCAAGGTGTTGGTAGGATTGGCTTCTCCTAGATCCTCTCTCCTTGGCTTGCAGTTGGCCACCATTTCACAGTGTGTCTTATAATGTATCTTATAATAACACCATCCATATTGGATTAGAGCCCTACTCTTATTACCTCATTTAACCTTAATTACAGGCCCTGTCTCCACATACAGTCACATTGTGGGTTAGGACTTCAGCATGAATTTTCAGGGACACAGTTCAGTCTATAACAGCTAGACTAGCCACTCGCAAAGTGTGATTCCTAGACCATCAGCATCAGGATCACCTGGCTCGTTAGAAATACACATTCCCAGGGCACCTGGGTGGCCCAGTCGGTTAAACGTCCATCTTTGGGTCAGGTCATGATCTCATGGTTTGTGAGTTCAGGCCCTGCATCAGGCTCTGTGCTATCAGCATGGTGCCTGCTTCGGATCCTCAGTCTCCCTCTCTCTCTGCACCTTCCACACTTGCTCTCTCTCTCTCCAAAATAAACTTAAAAAAAAAAGAAATGTACATTCTTGGCCCCAACCCTGACAGACTGACTCAGACACTCTGAGTGTTAGGGCCAGAAACCTGTGTCTTAGCAAGCCCTCCAGGGGATTTGAATGTCCGAGATGTTTGAGAACCACCGATGTAGACTGGACTTCCTCAGGGTGGTAGTGTCTGGACTTAGTGGAACTCTAGACATAGAGTCTCTTGGAAAACTGGAAAGAACAAGACAGGCTGTAGGTTTTCAACTCCTCGACAGCATATGGAGACGGGAACCCAGTTGCTAGAGGTGCCCTATCACGTGGAGACTTAGTCCCAGGAGGAGCAGCAGTACGGTCATTACATTTGGGCTCTCGGGGCTCTGAGCCAGACTGATCTGACGTTGAGGTCCTGGAGTAGTCTTCATGACAGGACTGAGTCTGGATTTCTGGATTGTGCTGCAGTTGTAGGTGGGAGGCCAGTGCCTCCGGCTATGAGAAATTGGTGGCTTTAGGAGCAGATGCCAATAAGATCTCTCTTTTTTTTAATGTTTTTATTTTTGAGAGAGTGCACGCCGGGGAGGGGCAGAGAGAGGGGTACAGAGGATCCAAAGCAGGCTCTGTGCTGACAGCAACAAGCTCGATGTAGGGCTTGAACTCATGAACTGTGAGATCATGACCTGCGCCACCCAAGTGCCCCCAGTAAGATCGTTACAGCATGGGCTTGACATTGTTTATAGCAGTCCTGGAGGCAGACATTAACATCCCTCTGCCTGCTTCAGCTCCAGCTCAGGAACAGTGAATTATGTCTGCCTGCCCTGTGTCACAAAAACAATCATACATCATCTTAGTCTCTTGTGGTTTCAACAGTAAATGGATAGGGTCTGGACAGTAGGCTTGGCTGCTGGTTGAGAAGCATATGTGGCTTCCCCCTGAGTAGAGGCCTTTTTTATCTTAGGTGCCACAGCATATGTTGCAAAAGATCTTTTGTATTCACAGCCAAGATAGTGGAATGAAAATATGAGTTGTATTCTAATTTATTTTTAAAGTCAGTGGGAAGGAGTTTTGTCTTTTATTTTGTGCTTAGAGTAAGCCAGAACAAAACCATTGACTTCATTTTCACTAGATATAAAACATTAGTGATCTGTTTGAGGTGATGAGAAAGTTCTGGAAATGGATAATGGTGATGGTTTTTAATGGTTAAAATGGTAAATTGTACTTATATTTGGCTATAATAAAACAAAAAGAGACACCAGTGATTGAAAGAGATCTTCTGTAACTGTTTTAATGTCATTTAATTCTGCTTTCACAGTTTAAAGTTTGTGTATGAATACCCTGACCTTGGACCAGCCACTTAATTGCTCATGTTTTTTGTTCAGTAGCATTTGGGTAGAAGTACTGTAATAAAACCCTTTTTAGGGGCGCCTGGGTGGCGCAGTCGGTTAAGCGTCCGACTTCAGCCAGGTCACGATCTCGCGGTCCGTGAGTTCGAGCCCCGCATCAGGCTCTGGGCTTATGGCTCAGAGCCTGGAGCCTGTTTCCGATTCTGTGTCTCCCTCTCTCTCTGCCCTCCCCCGTTCATGCTCTGTCTCTCTCTGTCCCAAAAATAAATAAACGTTGAAAAAAAAAATTAAAAAAAAAATAAAACCCTTTTTAAATGGCAAATCTTGTTTTCCTCTCAGAAATTTAAAACACCAAGAATTGTGTTATATACATGGTAAATGCTCGATGGGTCTGAGAGTATCATATATTTTAAGAACAATTAGAAGAACTAGAAGACTCTAAGTTATAAGAAACCAGCTAGTAAAACCACTGGATTTACTAACACTGTGACCTTAGTTAGACAAGTCACTTGACCTCTGAATATTTCCTTAAAATCTTTGCCTATTTACTGCACAGGGTTATTATTTAGAATAGAGATAATTCATGTGAAAGTACCTTGTAAACTAAAATGCTATATGTAGATCAATGATTATAACAATTAGAAAGAGAATAATAACTGCTTTCAGAAATTTGAAGAAATTTCATACCTTCTACTGACTGAGCCAGCCAGGTGCCCCACTAGAAGCATTTTTTAAAGAAAACTCAATACTAGGGGTGCCTGGGTGGCTCAGTTGGTTAAGCCTCTGACTTAGGCTCAGGTCATAATCTCATGGTTTGTGGGTTTGAGCCCCACATCGGGCTCTGTGCTGACAGCTCAGAGCCTGGAGCCTGCTTCGGATTCTGTGTCTCCCTCTCTCTCTCTCTGCCCCTCCCCTGCTCATGCTCTGTCTCTCTCTGTCTCTCAAAAATAAATAAAAACCTTTAAAAACAAAAAAGAAAACTCAATACTAGGGGCATCTGAGTGTCTCAGTCATTTGAGTGTCTGACTCTCGGTTTCGGCCCAGGTCATGATCTCACAGTTCATGAGTTCAAACCCCACGTCGAACTCCACGCTGATAGTGTGGTGCCATGCTATTACAATATCATATTAAGTAGTGAGTTCCTTGGCCCCAAAGTATTTTCTGACCCTGGGACCTACCTCTCAGGATGTTGTAGAAGGGATCTTGGATCAAGAGGCAAAATCCCTATAGAAACTTGAAGCCTTTTGTTTTAGGCGACCTGGAAGAACTACGAACATCTTCATTGGGCTCACCTATTTTTTACCTCAGCCCCTACAATGAATGAGTGATTTTCAGCTGGGCCAATGTGACTTGGTTGGCCATGATGCACTAGATGAGATAGGCAGAAGCCTTCTTTCTGTGTCTCACTTTCAGGAATTTCATATACCAGCAGCTGACCTCCTACATTTTTGTCCTTATACACCTGTAATTTATGGCAAATTATTTTAAACAATAACTGCACAACCAAACTATGTTTTCTTCTTATGCTACAATTCTTACTCGTTTTATTTGCTTATGTTGCACAGTTTTAATGTGTATGTCCAAAGACTTCTGGGGTCGTCATATGCTTAAATACAGCTGTTTTGAAAAGAGTAAAAAGGAAAATGGAAGATTCTGGTTCTAACCAGTCATGTATGGAATAGCAATGGATCTTTTATGTTTTGTTTCAAGGTCAGTGGGGAGAAATTATATGACTGGGGTTTACGAGGATACATAGTTGTAGAAGATTTGTGGAAGGAGAACTTTCAAAAGGTGAGAAAGATCTTTTTCATTATCTTCCTTTTGGTGTAAATACATGGTTTTCTAGGGTTTTGTAAAATTCTTGATAACCTTGGTGCCTGCTCTTGCTTCTACTGTTTGTTTTCATTTTGCTTCTAGCTCAGATTCTCTTTTGGTGGCCTCTGTCGGAGAGCAATAAAAATCTCCGTGCATCCGGCTATTATCAGCAGGGCTGAATAAGTGGTGACCATAAAATGCATTCCCCTGCAGTCTTAGATCATAATTTCCACTCTATCATATTTATAATGTGCTCAAAGTGTAGCGTATTATCTGAAAGTTTTATCAAAACTGCATTCAAAGGGAACATACTGTGCTCCCAGGCAAAAACAACTAACCAAACAAGGCTCCTCCTCTTACTATTTCACTTGTTATAGGCCCCCTCCTTTCCCTGAGCAGGACTGTATCCCTTCATCCCCTAGCCTTCTTGGCCCAGTTCAGGGCATGAGCTGTGGCGTAGTGGGGATCAGCCTCCAGCTACAGACCAAATTCTCTGTGCTGACTCATGGGTGGATAAGAGGAAGAGGAAGGAGGTTGTGTAATTGTAAGGTGTCGTCTTTCGTCTCTTCTTGCAGCTACATAGCTGACTGAATGTCGCCCATGTTTGCTGGAACACTCTACTCTGATAATGAAGAACGGGTATAGAACAAGGCATGGTGTTTCCTCCAAGCACTTGGAGGCATTGCGCAAGAAGGAAGAACTAGGGTTCTTACGTTAATATACCTTCTACGTTATAGATTGAAGAATGTTCTTTTTGACTTCTCTCATCTCAAATAAAAAAACTCTTTGAAAATATGAAGAACTATCTCCAAATTGAAATCCAGAATTTTGAACTGGAACTTGGATGTAACATTATAGAATAAATTATAAGCCCTCCTCGTTGTTTACATAAATCATCTTCCAATGAAATATTAAGACTTATTTTTTTATTAGTGGTATCTAAAGGAATTAGTCTCTATTGAGCCTGTTCAAGCTAGCTTTGGCGAGGAAGTTTTGTATTAATATCAAGTGCCGTTTGGCAATTCCCTTTAAAGAATAAACACTCTTAGTTTTGTTTTCATTCCTCTGATATTTTTTTTGGAAGCTTGCTTTCCTGTTTAAAGAATTCCTTAAGTCCACACTGAGTTTTATGTAGGAAAGGAAATAGAATGTCAGGTAAGCTATACACAGCCCTAGAAAGAAAGGTGGAAAATGAAACTCATCCTCCGTTCCAAGTGGTCACTGTGGTGTTAGCGCAGATACACGTGAGCTGAAGCCATTTGCGGGGGGTGGGGGTGGGGCGTGTCTCCTAGGAGCCTCCGAGTGCTCACTTGAGGTGCCCGTTGGCAGCCCAGACTCACTGCATATGAAAGCCGAGGAGGGGATCCCCACAGAGCCGCTAGCTTGGAAAGAGCTTTTTCTGCTCTAGAATCCAGCCCAGGGCAGAAACAACGGGACTGTGGCTGGAATGCAAGTTAAACAGGCCAGCATTTTATGGTAATTTGAAAACGTTAGATGTTAACACTACTCACATTTATATGCGAGTCTTGGGGGAGTGATATAGTAAAGATGTGTAATTAGCTCATGGCTGGTCTGCCTTTTTACCTCTGGTCTTCTGTGCCCTTGCCCTCTCCAGAGTCCTTGAGAATGTAATGTTCTTGCATTTGTTTACTCTGAAAGCCTAATTTTCCTGATGGTTGTCTGTTCTCAGTAGAAGGTAATAAAATTGATGTTGACTCAACATTTAACACCAATTATAGATGAAGAACAGAAGGCTCTAATCAAAATTTGATATACTTAGATTTCGGGAACTGTTTGATAGTGAAATGCCATTGTTTTTCATTGATTGCTCTTCACCCTCCTTCTTGGATTTTGTGGCTTTTGGTCGTTTTTGTTTTATTGCTGAGAGCAAAGATTTAAGCTACTCTGGAAGAGGAATCCTTTGGGGCTCAGGGACTGTCTCTTTGAAGGGACCTGGGGCACACTTTATGATTGAGTTTTTTGTTTGTTTATTCCTTAGCTTATTTGGAAATTGGTTTTCAAGTCAGGCTTGAAATTAGCAGTCTCAATTAGATGTAGTCTTATGCATGGTTGTGCTTAGTTATCCCTGTAGTGATCTCACAAATGTACGTGCTTGTGATTCTTTTTGTTTTTTTTTTATGTTTTTATTTTATTTTTGAGAGAGAGAGACACAGTGAGAGCAGGGGAGTGTCAGAGAGAGATAGAGACAGAATCTGATGTGCTTGTGATACTCAACTAGTCAAAGAAATTTGTGGACATTGTGTTTCAAACAGGGCCCTGCAATCTTCAGTGGTATTAATGATGGATGGCCCAGTTCTCCATTATATTATTTGCCATGGAGCTGTCTTACCTTCAAAGGCCCTAAATAAGTCTGTGGTAAACTCTTTGTCAGAACTGTGCAGAAACGACGGGTGTGTCCAGAAATAATAATATCATCCTAGTGTGGTCTAGGGTGTTGTTTTTTGTTTTTGGGTTTTTTTTTGTTTTTTTTTTTTTGAGATAGACAGTATCTGTTGGATTTTAAACTCTCTTTACAGGGACACCTGGCTGGCTCATTTGAGCATGCAACTCTTGATCTCGGGGTGGTGAGTTCGAGCACCACATTGGGTATAGAGATTACCTTAAAAAAAATCTTTGGAAAAATAAATAAACTCTGTTTACAGACATGCACACAGAGTTTAAAATCCAACAGTATAATGACCACATATATACCAACCATCCATCTACCTTTTAAAAGATAGGAAATTGCCCATGTCTTCCAAGTTCTCCATGCCCTCCATGTCCTGCCCTGCCTCCCCAGAGGGAACTGCTCTCCAGAATTTTGGTTTTCATTCCCTGTTTTTCATAAGACACTGTAGTTGAACTTGTCTGTTTTTTTGCCTTTAAAATATAAAGATATCAAATATACATACAAATAAATATAAAGAGTATATCTAGATGGAGTCTTAACTGTATGTACTCTTTTGTAACTTGTTTTGTCCCCTTAATACGGGCCATATATAGCTATAGTTTATTCATTTTCACTGCTGTAGAATATTCCTTTGGGGGAAAATACCTATGTTGATGACTAGTTTGGTGATTTTCAGTATATTGTTGCACACACAGCTCTGAACATTTTTGTACATGTGTCACAGTTTATTCAGAGCTTTCTTGGTTCATAGGGTCTGCACATCCATTTTACTAGATGATACCAAGTAGTCTTACAAAGCGGTTGTCACTGTGGTAGCTTTAAAATAGTTCTTCACTCTGGGGTGTGTGTGTGTGTGTGTGTGTGTGTGTGTGTGTGTGTGTTGCTTTATTCTCCAATTTTATTTAAAAAAATTTCAAAACTACAGAACACTTGCAGAAATAGTATACAATGACTCTGCCCTTGGTTTAGATTTAGCAATTAGCATTTTGCTACATTTGCTTTGCCTCTTACTTTGCATGTGTGTAGGCACTCACACATGCCTGTATTTTCTTTTTCTGAACTATTTGAGAGTTGGTTGTAGGTATCATTGCACTTGCCACTCATACCTAATTCAGCATGTATTTCCAAATAACATGAGCATTCACTAATATAATCACAATATCATTATCTCACTGAGGAAAGGTACATAAATATTTACATAAATACTACCTAGTTATGCAGTCCATATTCAGGTTTCCCTGGTTGCCCCAATAATATGTGTTCTTGCAACAACTTTTCAGTTCATTTCTTATAGGGTGTCAGGATGGCCAAGTGGTCTAAGGCGCCAGATTCAAGGTGCTCAATTCATTTCTTACAGCTTAGTGAGTTAGTATAAGGCAAACACCCTTGTGACCATCATGTAAAAACAAAACAAAAAAAAAAAGAACTTTACCAACCACCCCAGAACCCCCTCCATGTAGCCCACTCCAGTTACAGTCCTCTCCCTCCATCCAAAATTACCTAGTACCCTTTTAGAGTAATAACTTCCTTATCTTCCTTTGTGGTTTTATCACCTTGTCACTTTAGTTTTGCCTGTTAGTGTTTCTGACTTTATATAAACCCTTTTAAGTCTTTTCCCCCCCTCTTTTTAAATCACTTTAAATCTACAGGTTCCCCTTCCACCTTTTTATTTTCCTTACAACGTATCTATTAAAAGAACCTGGCAGGGGGTGCCTGAGTGGCTTAGTTGGTTAAGCATATGACTTTGGCTTAGGTCCTGATCTCACGGTTCATGGGTTTGAGCCCCACATCGGGCTCTGCTGCGTTAACAGTTGAGAGCCTGCTTGGGATTCTCTCTCCCTCTCTCTCTGTGTCCCTCCCCCACTTGCTTTCTCTCTCTCTCTCTCTGTCTAAAATAAGTAAACTTAAAATAACTTGGCATATTGGACCTAGAGAGTTTCCATTGGTTTAAGCTTTGCTGATGTCACACATAAGGTGCAGTTGACCGTGTTCCTGTCTTCTCTGCATTTCCTGCAGATTGGCAGCTGGATCCAGATGATTGCTTGATGAGGTTCGTGTTTGAACCTGTTGGCAAGGCTGTAGGTCTACATAGGCACATAAGTCTAGTTTTTGCTTTGCTCTTTTGGTGTTAGCAATGCCGAGACCCTTTGATTCACCGGGGGTTAGAAAATGGCTATATTCTACCTCTGCCATGTCATTTTTCACATATTAGCTGGAATATTTAAATAAAGAACCACTTCCCTCATCTGCCATTTAGTTACCCAGTTATAGGAAAGACAGGACAAATGCTTCCTGTCTTCCATAACATTTTTTGTTATGTTTCCAATTTTCAAAATAATGAATTGGTTCCCACTCATCCTCAGAAGGTCACCAGTTAGTTGGGTTTTTTTTTAATATAATTTATTGTCAAGTTGGCTAACATACAGTGACCAGTTAATTTTTTTAATATCATCATAAATTTATTGCTTTATACATTTTTGATTTGAATGTTTTGTAATTCTTATTCCTTATTAAAATTCAAATCGTCCCTCTGGCTAGTAAGTTGGCTTTGAGCGCTTTTGACATGAGCCCCAAGTAGTCTGTGATGGTTTCCTTGATATCTGGCATGTCAAAATCATCTCAGAATTTCTTTTTTTTTAATGTTTGTTTATTTTATTTCTTTTTTCCTTTTTTAAATTTAAATCCAAGTTCGTTAACATATAGCATAATAATGATTTCAGGGATAGAATTTAGTGATTCATCACTTACATATAACACCCAGTGCTCATCCCAACAAGTGCCCTTCTTGATACCCATCTCCCATTTAGCCCATTGTTTGTTTATTTTTGAGAGAGAGTGAGTGCAGGAGGGGCAGAGAGACCGTGAGACCGAGAATCCCAAACAGGCTGCACTGTCAGCACAGCACCTGGCGCAAGGCTAGAACTCATGAACCAAACCGTGAGATCATGACTTGACCTGAAATCAGGAGTCAGACGCTTAGCTGACTGAGCCACCCAGGCACTCCTCAGAATTTCTGATTGTAGTTTTGATGTACATTTCCTTGATCACTAATGAGGTTGAGCATCTTTTCACGTTTATCGGTTTCTTCTTCTTGAAACACCTACTCATGTCTTTTGGCCATTTATTGTATGACTGATTTGTTCCTTTCTTAATGATTTATAAGGGTTCTTTATTTTTTTCCTAGATGCTAATGTTTTTGGTCACATGTTTGCAGCTGTCTTCTCCTAGTTTGAGGCTTGTCTTTTCAGTTCAGGTGTCTTTTGAGCATCAGAAGTTCTTAATATAGTTGGTTTTATTGACTTTTTTTCCATTGTGGTTTTCACTCTTTGAATCTAGGAGCTTAATAAAAGCCTGCAACTATTTACTGATTGTCCATTGCTAATATGAAACCCTTTCAGATTAGTATCAGCCCAACGTCTGAGTGTCCGAGATGGAAGCCAGTCGTGGATGCAAGGCCCCAGGCCCACAGATGGCCCTTTTGGAGTTCTTCTCTAACTAGTCAAACACAGCAGTGTGTCTCGGCAAATGGCATGTTTAGTTTTCACTAGGTTTCTAAAAAGATGTAACAAGTTACTATGAAGGAATTGTAGAATGACTGTTAAAGGCCAACAATAACTAAAAAGTAAAATCTTCATAATTCGTTAAAGGGCAGGAAAATACATGAAGAAATATAAACCTGTTACTAATGTGAAAACTGAGCAGAACTTCTGAAGCTGGGCTTTTAATAGTTGTGTTCAGTCCCCTGCTGGCTCAGCAGGAAAATGAAAGGGAAGCAGCAGCCACCACCCTGAGTAAATATGCCCTGCTTTCTCTTCCTCCATTCCAAATTCCTCAGCTTGCTAAGCACACTCAAGTCTTGCTCTGAGTAACTTACGTGGTTTCAAAATGATCCTCTTGGATATTTCTATCACTAATGGAGAAATACTGCATGATTCAACTTATATGAAATATCTAAAATAGACTCATAGGACCAGAGAGCAGAATGGTGGTTGCCAGGGGCCGGGGGGGAAGGGAAATGGGGGGGTTACTCTTCAACGGCTATAACGTCTCAGTCACCCACGATGAATATGTTCTAGGGATCTGCTCTACAACATAGTGCTTATAGTCAACAGTACCGTATCAGACACTTAAAAATTTGTCAGGAGAGTAAATCTCATGTTAAGTGTCCTCAACACAATAAAATACAAATAAAAATAAGGGCAATATGGTGGGTTTTCCATAAAGCTAAATTTGTTCTGATTTTGTGCCTTCTTTAGCTTTTGCTATTAGAAATTCTAAGAAACAAAAGTACCAGGCACTGATTTTTCTTTTTTTTTTTTTTAAGCTTCATTACTTAGCAAAATAAAAAGATGGAAATACTGGGTGGTGGGGAGCATTTCCTTTTATTGAAAGGCATGACACTTTGGTATCAGAAAGGTGGACAAGGCAGAATGCAGCATAGCCTGATGGCCAAGAGAGTGGACTCTGGAGTGGGTGCTCCAGGCTCCGCCCCGCCCCGCCCTGCCTCTTACAAGGTCCCTTGGAACCTTGGGAAGTAGCTGCGGCACTCTGGGAAATGGGAGTAGTATTTCATGGTGCCATTTTGAGGACTAAATGAATTTATCCATGTCAGAAACCCATCAAATAACTCTAGCACATGCTAGCCATGATAGATGTCATGTGACACTGCACATTTTTGCTTCTGCTTGAGAAGATAGTATCTCTTGATGGAAAATGGAACCATTGGGCTTATGTGCATTAGCCAAGAGACCCCCCCCCCCCACCAGTGTTCTGGTTTCCTATTCCTGCCACAACCAATGACCACAAATTGGCTCAAAGTAATACAAATTTACATTATCTTAGACTCCATAGGTCAGAAGTCTGGCGGCTCCAGGGGAGAATCCATCTCCTCCTTCATTCAGATTGTTGACAGAATTCACTTCAGTTCCTTGGGGATGTAGGATCAAGATCTGTTTTGCTGGCTGCCAACTGAGGGCTGTTCCTAGCTTCTAGAGGCTGCAGCTTTCTGTGGCTCACAGCCCTCCTCCTCCATTTTCAAAGCCAACCAACTGCAAGTTGAGTCCTTTTCACGTTCCATTTCTCTGACCCTGTCTCCTGCCTCCTTCTTTGACTACAGGAACCCATGTGATAATCCAAAATAATCTCCCTGTTGAAAGGTCAGCTGATTAGCAGCCTGAATCCCAATGCCATGTTAATTCTCCTTTGCTGTGGAAAGTAGCAGTCATAGTTTCTAGGATTAGGATGCAGACATGTTTGGGGGAGGCATGATTTTGCCTGTACCATATCCAGTGAACTGGAATGTCACTGGAGTCTTTAACAGGTCATTTATCCTTACCTTTTATTTCCTCTAAGTGACCTTTTACATAGGGTAGGTAATGATTATTGAGCACTTGCTGTGAGCTTGGCCCTGGGTACTAAACTCTTTGTGCACAAAGAGTCTGTGAGGCAGGTTCTGTTATTATCCCCATTTTACAAATGAGGAAACTGCATTTGGGGAAGTTAAGTAATTGATCAAAATAATCAACTGACGAGGGGCTCAGACATTTCAGTGGGCTGCTGTACCCTCGAGGTTTATCTGGAAATCTCTTTTCACATGGCAGTGCATACTAATTAGCAATGCATGTTTTGATTAAAATAAATGTTTTGATTTTGCTAATAGAGATTAACATCCATGTTCATGGATGTGGTAAGAAAATTTTCTTCTGTAGCCTAGCCAAGTTGACACATAAAACTAACCATCACAGTGCTATTTAGTTTATTCCTCTAGCCCTATATTGTCCAATATGGCAGCCACTAGCTATTGAGTACTTGAAATATAGCTGGTCTGAATTGAGGCATGTGCTGTGAATAGAAGACATGGTACAAATTTAGAAGACATGGTACAAATAAAAAGATCGTAAACTATCTCATTTTTGTGTTGATTATATGATGAAATGATAGTATTTTAGATATGTTGTCTTAAATAAAATGTATTAATTACTTTAAAAAATATTGAAAACTGATAGGTATTAAAATTAACTCATAAGGAGAATGAGTTATAAAATATTTCAAATACAGCTGTCTGAAAATGCAAAAACAAATTTAATTTCTGGCTTGTGCTAAATCACAATCTGTCTTTTGAAGTCAGCATGTTGTTTTTTTCTGAGATCATGGCAGTTACTGCCAAGAGAGGTCTGATTTGTGATAGGGTGGAAGGCCTCAATATTTCTTTAGTCATGTTTTGTTACACTGTAAGTGATACGTAACCAAACAAGAAAAATTTCCTAGCAACAGAGTTGTTTTCCTCAACTAGAAGAATATTTTATGTGCTCCTTTTCTTTTTTTTTCAACGTTTATTTATTTTTGAGACAGAGAGAGACAGAGCTTGAACGGGGGAGGGGCAGAGAGAGAGGGAGACACAGAATTGGAAACAGGCTCCAGGCTCCGAGCCATCAGCCCAGAGCCTGACGCGGGGCTTGAACTCCCGGACTGCGAGATCGTGACCTGGCTGAAGTCGGACGCTTAACCGACTGCGCCACCCAGGCGCCCCTGTGCTCCTTTTCTTAATGTCCAAAAGATAAAAAAGCTTATGTATTTAGCATCTTAGATTTTTGAGATTGAGATGTTGGTGAATATAGATAGTAGAATGTATAAGACTATCACTACAAGTACTTGGCGAGCATTAGGTTAAGGTAATTCAGACCTAAAATATATTTAACTAGGTAGAGAACTCTTTGGTTTTTATGACAGACCCAATTGCTGGACATGGTTATCGTACTTAGCTTCATAAGCCTCTTTTTTTTAAGTCTCTTTTTGTTCTTCATTAATTACATACCCAAACTTTTTTTTTTACCCTCATCAGATCGCTAGGTTCTACTGCATTTCATTTGTTTATTCAACAAATGTTTGAATACTGTGTGCTAGGAGGTCCTAGGGATATTGTGACCCCACGAAGCTTATATATTAGTGAATGATTCAAACATGAATGAAAGAATTATACAAATTAGGAAGCACATGGGTGCTATGAATGTGAATAAAAGGTTCTCATCTAAATGGAAGGGTAGGTGACAAGGGAAAGCCTTGATCTGAAGGATGAATAGCATTTAGCCAGGCAGAAATTGGGATAGACCAGTCTAGGTCAAGGGATACATTTATGAAGTTCTCATCCTGGGAAAGAGCTTGGCAGATTGGAAGAGCAACAGCAAGAAGGCCTGTGTGTGTGTGTGTGTGTGTGTGTGTGTGTGTGTGTGTGTGTGTTAGCGTGCCTCTTGAGGAATAGAGTAAGGTACACAGTACTGAGTCCTATAGAGCTCTGTTTGGAGCAACAAGTAGACATGGTTTTTGTATGGTGATCCACCAAGCAATACATAGGGCCTTGTTTCCCACAACTCCATTGTCAAGTGGATGTGATTTGTATATAGGGTAACTGTATAATTTATCATCCAAGTCAGGATCATACACTTGAGAGTGAAAGGGTGTACCGTTAATTAATGCTGGGACACTGGGTATAAACTAGTATGACTTGGGCAAGCCAGGATGTATGATCACCGTGCTTAGAGACCAGTTTTCAACCACTCCAGTAAGCCTGGAGTTGCCTAGAAGCCATGCTCTGAAATGACGGGGTTAGGTCTGTGTTCCTCCTTTCTCCTGGCTAACTACAAGAAGGCTACCATCAGAATCTGCACCAAGTCTAGACCACAGAACCCCAGCCCCATCGCCTCCTCACCTGTAGCCTGCTGTCTTCAGGTTGCCATCTCAAGAGAGCTCTGCTCCTTGATGGACATCAGTTCTTATTAACATGTTTTCACAGTTAGAGTGTTGAAAACATATAGGAAAGAAAGGAAAGCCTTAAACATTTAGCACATGAACATTTCCTACTAGAAACTTTCCTCCATCACTTCTGGTGGTTGACGTGACCTAATTATACGTTCCCAGATGGTGGCCAGGCAGAATGGGTGTGGTCCAATTATAACCTCTTTCTCAGTAAACATGTTGTGTGATTTGACCCCTATGGTGGATGATACACAGAGAAGAATAGCTTTATTCTTTATTTTATTTTATTTTATTTTATTTTATTTTATTTTATTCTTTAACAATGATGGTGGCATGAAGTAGTAAAGAACTCGTTTCACTCTTGATTTGATATTTTATAGAATCAGCCGTTTGGCTGACTCTCTGTGCTGAGGATTAATAGCGATTTATTACAGCAGGGCCCTCAGGGAGCCCTAGCAATTCCTTCAGTTAACTCAGAAATGGGTCATGTTGCCTTATAATAATATTTCATGTTGTATTCAGCCAGATACTGAAGATGAGCACTTTGAGACATTCCACTCTTGTTTTAAATGTTTCATTGTTTCTTTTTAAACTGTATTAATATTCTTATTTTTTGTTTCATAAGCCAGGAAATGTGAAGAATTCACCTGGGAATAAGTAGACTGCTCCATGGCTCTGCCCATTTTAATCAGGTAAAGAACAAGGGAACTCTGTAGTTCTTTTCAGCATTGTTAGCACCAGCTGAAATGACTTGTCCATAATTTAATGTAATCAATTATAGCGGTTTCAACTTCATATAGGTACATAAAGGTCAGGGTGTTGTTTTCTTCTGTCTTTAATTGTGGGCTTTGGTGCCTTCACTTATGTGTTCATTCCTGAGAAGTATCTGGGTTTTTGGGCAAGCTAGAACTTGACAGTTGGTATTTGGCTACCAAACTACAAAACTATTTCAAACAGTTGAAAAGTGCCATTATTTCTTAGCTTTATGTTTTCTCAAATAACACTTTACTATGGTAGGCACCCTTGTATTCATTATAATAGTCATTAAATAAACATTTGTTGAATGCATGACGGTTGTAGAGAAACTCAAGATTATATAGAGATATTATAAGTGCCATTGGGAAATCATAGGTATAATTATTTTTTCTTTAAAGATTGAGTAATCTGAAGCTGGAGAAAATTAGGATGCCAAGTGAAGCCAGAAAAATCAGTGTGATTTCTTCTGGTCTTATACTCAATTCGCTGTTTATTTTCATTCATTTGGTCAACATTTACTCATGAGTACCAGCTAAGTACAGAACATTAGTTATATTAATATTACTTTTTTATGTATTAAAAATTATATGATAGCACTTGCAATCTCCTGATAAGATCATACTGAGTTTGCAGATAGTCTAAATACTCAGCTATAAAAAGTGACTTCAGGGATGCCTGGGTGGCTCAGTCAGTTAACTATCCGACTTCGGCTCAGGTCATGATCTCGCAGTTTGTGAGTTCAAGCCCCGTGTTGGGCTCTGTGCTGACAGCTCAGAGCCTGGAGCCTGCTTTAGATTCTGTGTCTCCCTCTCTCTCTGCCCCTCCCCTGCTCACGCTCTGTCTCTCTCTCTCTCAAAAATAAATAAACGTTAAAAAAATTTTTTAAAAAAACAAAAGGGACTTCATTCTGGTATATCCATAAAGAGGAATGTTGTTACGTTTCAGTAATATTTAATTGCATGGAAACTTGTTAAATGGAAAAAAATAGCATAATACACTTTTAGAAAGGATAAAGACCAGGAAATACAACAAAAAAATTAAGTATATATCTTGGGATAGTAGAATTGTGGATGTTTTTTATACCTTTTCTTCTTTTTTTTTTAAGTTTATTTATTTTGAGACAGAGCGTGTGAGCAGGGAAGGGGCAGAGAGAGAGGGGGAAATAGAGAATCCCAAGCAGGCTCCATGCTCAGTAAGGTGCCCAAGGCAGGGCTTCATCTCACAACTGCTAGATCAGTGATCACAACCTGAGCCAGTATCAAGAATTGGACTCTTGGGGCACCTGGGTGGCTCAGTCGGTTAAGCGGCCGACTTCGGCTCAGGTCATGATCTCGCGGTCCGTGAGTTCGAGCCCCATGTCGGGCTCTGTGCTGACAGCTCAGAGCCTGGAGCCTGTTTCAGATTCTGTGTCTCCCTCTCTCTGACCCTCCCCCGTTCATGCTCTGTCTCTCTCTGTCTCAAAAATAAATAAACGTTGAAAAAAAAAAGAATTGGACTCTCAACTGACTGAGCCACCCAGGCGCCCCTGTAGATTTTCTTCTATATAACTTTCTATATTTAAAAAATTTTTTAATGTTTTTATTTATTTTTGAGAGGGAGAGACAGAGCACAAGCTGGGGAGGAGCAGAGAGGGAGACACAGAATCTGAAGCAGAATCTGTGCTGAGCTGTCAGCACAGAGCCCAACGCTGGGCGAGGACCCACAAACCGTGAGATTATGACCTGAGCCAAAGTCAGCACTTAACCGACTGAGCCATCCAGGTGCCCCTAACTTTCTGTATTTTAAAACTGGCTGCAGTGAATATGAATTTTCTTTTATATCTTTTTTTTAAAAATCACTGCTACATTGATTATAAATCATGGCTGCTATTTACAATCCACAAAAGCCCTCAGCCTGAGGTTTGTCTTTCTCAAGCTGTCTGCATAGTTTTGGAGACACAGAGAGTCATAAGATCTTAGAATTTGAGAGAAGTCATCTGGCCCCCCAGCCAGCCTCAAGCATAAATACCCTGTAGCCCTGCGTGTTCTAACTTTTCATCTCCACTGATAGGCAGCTCATCCCTCAGGGCAGCCATCTTTGGACAGTTCTGATTTTTAGGAAGCTGTTATACTAAGCAAAAATATGTCCTTTTGTAACTCTTATGCAATGGTCCTGATTCTGCCTTAGGGGTCACAAAGAACAAACCCAGATCCTCTTTCACATCTCAGTCCTTCATATAGTAACCCCAAGCCGTACTTCTCAAATTTTGTTATACGAACAAATGACTGCAGGAGCTTGTTAAAAGGCAGAGGCCTAGGCCCCACCCCACCCTAGAATCAGCCTCTCTGAGGAGCGGCCCTGAAGGTGCATCGGATGGACCTGCCGTTGGAAGAGAGACTGGAGTGTGAATGGCCAGGAAGCCACCTATGCCCTCCAGAGACTTTACATTGAATACAATTATGTTTCTCTGCAGGGACAATGAGACTTGAAATACCAGGAAACTACCTAAATATCAATTTCATCTTTCCCAAATATTCTGGGCCATAGTTCAGCTTACTGCACATACAACCTTGATTTCATTCTTTATTTTTTTACATCTCTATTGGAGATGGTGTTTTCAATTATTAAAGTGGTGCAGATTTGTTGTAAAGATATTAGATAAATATTTTTAAACTTTGTCTTGACCTCTGTTCCTTTCCCAGAGATAATTTCTGTTAATAGTTTGGCATACCGTTCCAGACTTTTTTCTCTGTGTGTAGATGTGTGCACATCCATACCTGCTTTTGGTTTTTTGACACAATGCGCTTATATTCCTTGTACTGTTTTGCGAGTACACTGAAACCTCCATGAGGGAACACATCACAATTTTATCATCACACCTAAAGAAATTAACACTAATTTGTTAATATCATCTCATATTCAGGTAGTATGCAGATCTCTCCGATTATCTTTTTGCATTTGTTTGGTTTGAATCAGGATCCAAACAACATTTCCCCATTACATTTGACTGATAGGTCCCTGAAGTCCCCTTTAAACTATAATAGTTCCTTCTCCTTCATTTTCCCCTTGCCATTCATTTTTTGAGAAACAGACCTATTTATCCTTTAGAGAATCCCACATCCTGGCTGTGGCTGAGTGCATCCATTTAGTGTTGTTCTGTTTATCTGTTGGTTCTGCTCTTCTCTGCATTTCCCATAAAACGATAGATCTGAAGGCTTAATCAGATTTACATTGACTTTTGGTAAGAATACTTCATAGACAGTGCTGTGTTTAGCTGTGTTGAACAAATGAGATAACTTGCCTTGTTTCACTTAATATATTATGTACATATTTTTCTTAGTACTTAGAGATCTTTCTTTCACATTCCTCCTCTTAGCTGCTTACTAATTTCCTAGTATGGACTACCATGGCCTATTGAATCCTTATCAATATAGGTTGTTTCCAGTTTGTAGTTCTTTTTTTTTTTTTAATTTTTTAAAATGTTTATCTAATTTTGAGAGAGAGAGACAGAGAGAGAGACAGAGAGACAGAGAGAGACAGAGCACGAGCAGGGGAGGGGCTGAGAGAGGGAGACACAGAATCCAAAGCCTACTCCAGAGTCCGAGCCTGACACGGGGCTCTCAAATTCACAAACTGAGATCATGACCTGAGTCGAAGTCGGATGCTTAACCGACTGAGGCATCCAGGCACCTCAGTTTGTAGTTCTGACAGTGCAGTAAATGTATTGAATTCTTAGACAAGTCCAAAACACATGAATAAACTGAGATAGAAAAGGTAAGCTAGAGGGTTACATGTTTAACTTAAGAATTTTTGGTTTTATATTAAAAGATATATTTATATCTAAAAGATATATTTATATCTCTAAAATATTTATAAACCCAAAATTGCTAAGTAGATTCATTACATATTAGGAAAAGAAGCAATCTGGAGAAGAATTGGCTTGGTCTTTGGTGTGTCTTTGGAGGATGTATCTTCCACTCCAGAAGAGAACAATGGGGTGATGTAAAGAAAGGTATACGTCAGACCAACAGTGATAGAATCATGCTCTCCTTCATCACGTGGGCGGAAATGTAATCGTTTGGTTTTTCAGAAGGGGAGAGATGTGTGTGCTGTACCACTTAGGCATTTAATCTTTATTCATTTATCCATCCATCTGTTTCATTGTGCTCAGGTACACAGCCAGTGGAGAATCTGAATGTAGTTTGGAAGAAACACAAAACCTTTCTGATTTGTAGCTTATGCATCTATAAAATGGAAATAATTATAGTTTTCTCTGGCTCATTATGATCCTCGCGGTCATATGATGGTAATGAGTAATGTAAATATTTGATATGGCTTCTCAATTTAAATATAATGAATTTTCAAAAAGCAAAGTTTTAGAGTTTCTCTCTTTTTTTTTTAGCAGTTTACTTATGGTTTTCTTTTTCTTTTAGTTATAGGTAAACATTGGAAACTCCATGCGGTAAACCAGTATTTCTACAGAAAAAATGGCAGAGAAGTCAGTACTGAATGTAGTAAATTGGCTTTCTTCTTCAGGAAAAACTAAACGAGACTTCTTTGTTATCTTGGGTGATACCATACTCCAAGTGGACTAATTGGAAATCTTTTCACCTAGAGATAATGTCCAGCCTTAGAGCTCGTCACTCTCATGTTGCTATTTATATACATAATTAAAATTCCAAGTTAAAAAAATTGTTCTGCGTTTTTTTTTATATTATTGATTGACAGTTCAAGCGTATCTGGTGCCCATGTGTGTGGTATGCGTGGTGTATATTGGTGTATATGCATGTTGTGTCGTGTCTCTCTGAGTATACGTGTGTGTGCACATGGGGGTCTGTGTGTGTGTGTGTGTGTGTGTTTAAGAAAACCATTAACTTGGGTGCCTGGGTGGCTCAGTCAGTTAAGGGTCTGACTTTGGCCTAGGTCATGATCTCACCGTTCCCGAGTTCAAGCCCTGCATCGGGCCCTGTCCTGACAGTTCAGAGCCCGGAGCCTGCTTCAGATTCTGTGTCTCCCTGTCTCTCAGTACCTCCCCAACTCATACACTCACTCTCTCTCTCTCTTTCTCTCTCTCTCTCTCTCTCTCTCAAAAATAAACATTAAAAAAATTTTTTTTAATTAAAAAAAAAAAGGAAACCATTAATTCCTCTCAGAGCAGTACCAGCTGGCAATCTTCACGGTCCAAGCCCCACAACTGTCGAGTCGAGCAGGGTGGCTCTAGAGCTGAGAGACGATGCTCCGATGGCCAGTATGAGAACAAAACCTGTAAGTAATAGTTGGCATGACAGTAATTAGAACACATACAAAGGAAACAGTAACCATGACCCCTTGTTGTGTTCCTTTGCCTCCCAGCTTATCCAGATCTTCCACTTCTTGAATGTCAGCGCAAGAGGCGTGACGAAGTGGGCTCTGTCCTCTGTCGGTGGAGGAATGGTATGTGGTTGCATGTGTGGGTTCTGTGTATATAGGCCTTGTACTCACTTTTGGAGCCCCTGCCTGCGCAGCTCACTGAACTCTATTTTCAGTGCTGATGGGACAGCAGGGGAAGAGCATGTGAAAGAGAATTGACAATTTCCAAATTTCAGTCAGATTGGAAATGAAAAGTTGTCTTTGTATTCTTGTAGTGTCAATTTAATTCCTAATTGGTGACCGTCCAAATTTGACAGCATTTGGTAAGATAGCACTACAGAAACAAAACGTGCTCATGTTAATATTAAATACATTTGATGGAGCCAAAATGGCAGGAATGTTGCCAGCATTGTTACCGGACTAATGAGCTGAAGCATATTTGTCCCTAGAATAATCCCTGTAGTGACCCAGAAATCTTTATTTCCTTTTTTTGCCGAAATACTTTTGTGTTACTGTGCCAGCCATCCAAATATATTAAAGCTGTGCCTAAATTTAATAACTCATAAATATACCATTATTATTTCAGGCTTTTCCCATTGGCTTGGCTTCTTATATCACCCCCAGAAAGCAGAGACTCCACAAGTTTCCTCATTCTTAGGATTGCTTGATCTAGAGAAGATGAAGAAATGGCTCACAACACAGCATGCTCTACAGATCATTAATCAAAAGGTATTTGAGTGCCTCCTAACTGTAAGGTATTACTTCCGATTTTGAACACTTCAGTTGATATTGAAACACTGCTTTGAAACCTCTTAACTCTTGCAAGATGGGAGATGGACGTGGGGGGTCACAGCGCCGGCTCCGAGTAGTTTGTAGCCTGCATTTACGACAGCAAGCTCATGACTTTCCAACCAGGGTAACTCAGTTGCCCTTTATGCTATGATCTTTTCCTTCCAGGGTGATTTGTATCCAGTGTTATCTGCCTTTTATATTTTCATGCCTTCCACGAACCCTGAACTGTAGGGAAGAAACAATTTGCGTATTGTAAGATCTTGCATTTCTCTAGCTCTTTATACTTTTCAAAGTGTGTGTTTGTGTCTTCTTGGCTTATTCCTGATCTCAGTACGTTTATACTCTGGTTTTCTCTGTCCTGAGGTAATGCTTTCTACTTGCATTTACACTTTTTATTCTGTTTCTTATGACTGGTTCCCCTTATGATAAAACTATGAATCTCAAGGGGCGCCTGGGTGGCTACATCGGTCTCGGCTCAGGTCATGGTCTCACGTTTTCTTGAGGTCGAGCCCCACATAGGGCTCCAGGCTGACAGTGTGGAGCCTGCTTGGTATTCTCTCGTCTCCCTCTCTCTCTGCCCTTCTCTGACTCACGCTGTCTGTCTCTCTCTCTCAAAATAAATAAATAAATTTTTTAAAAAACACTATGAATCTCAATCCAGTTTAGCTGCAACTTAATCGGCACAATTCTATTTGAATAGCGTTAGAGACTTTAGAGGGAATGTTCTCTACCATACAGAGTGATTTAAGTTCCCCTGAAGAGACAAATGTGGTGTGGTCTGTTCTGTGAGGATGTGGTAGCTGGAGTCCTAACAGAGATTGCTTTGTCGTAAATCAAGATTGCAAAGCAATTGTTTCAATGGGGGGAAAGGGAGCAGAGGTGGTAAAGAATGCCTTCATCGGTCTTACCACCTGTGGTACCCCTTTGGACAAAATCAAAACAGTAGTAGATGGAAGAACCAAGGCCAGCTGAGGGACCTCCCACCTTGGCAGTGCAGTAGCAGGTGCCTGGGCCACTGGGTTAACAGCTTTCATTGGTAAGTGCACTGCCAGATCCCAGCCCAGAGGGGGCCTGTGTAATGTGAAGTACTTGCCTAATTGATCATTGACATTATATTCATATGGCCTAAAGGAAATTCAAACTGTAGGTAAAATGTTTGTGTTCACATATACAGATGGAATAGTGTGACTTGCTTGTGGTTAAATAGCAAACTGACAGTTAAAATTAGGCCATGTAGTGAGTACTACTGATTTTTATTCGTTTAAAGATAAAGTTCAGAATCCTTAATTTCAGCCCAAAAGAGACAGATTATGTTTTCCTCCTTGTCCACATTAATGCACTTTGCACTCATTTTCTGGGAAAGGTTTGATGTGTAGAGAAACGCTTTTCCTTGTGACCAACAGTATTCATGCTTATTATATAAGCTGAATGATTTAATGTGAGTGTAAAAGTTTTCACTTTTTAATCCAATGCACCCATCCAGTCTAATGCAAAAACCTCTGTCAGAGGGACCAGCAATATATTTGTGGGACTAAATTCTCATCCAAAGCTTAATTTTAATTAAAGGTAAATATTTGAAATAAGAGGAATCTAAACTGGTAAGGAAGAAGTAAAACTCTCACTCTTTGCAGAAGACATGATACTATATATAGAAAACATTTAAGGCTCCACCCAAAAACTACTAGAACTGATAAATGAATTCGGTAAAGTCGCAAGGTACAAAATCAGCGTACAGAAATCTGTTGCATTCCTTCACACTAATAATGAAGCAGCAGAAAGTGAAATTAAGAAAACATTTACAGTTGCACCAAAAACAATAAAATGTCTAGGAATAAACTTAAAACAGGTCAAAGACCTATACTCTGAAAACTATAAAACACCGATCAAAGAAACTCAAGATGACACAAGGAAATGGAAAGACATTCCATGCTCATGGGTTAGAAGAACAAACATTGTTAACATGTCTACACTACCCCAAGCTATCTGCACATTTAATGCAATCTCTACCAAAATACCAACAGCACTTTTCACAGTTAGAACAAATAATCCTAAAATTTGTATGGAGCCACAAAAGACCCCAAATGGCCAAAGCAGTCTTGAAAAAGAAAAACAAGGGGCGCCTGGGTGGCTCAGTCGGTTAAGCGTCTGTCTTTGGCCTAGGTCATGATCTTGCCATTCCTGAGTTTGGGCCCCATGTCCAGCTCTGTGCTGACAGCTCGGAGCCTGGAGCCTGCTTCGGATTCTGTGTCTCCCTCTCTCTCTGTTCCTCCCCTGCTCGCTCTCTCTCTGTCTTTCTCTCTCAAAAATAAGTAAAGATTAAAAAATATTTTAAAAAAAGAATAAAAAGCTTCTGCACAGCAAAGGAAGCAATCAACAAAACTAAAAGGCAACATACAGAATGGGAGAAGATATTTGCAAATGACATACCCTATAAAGGGTCAGTATCCAAAATATATAAAGAACTGATACAACTCAACACCCCAAAAAGAAATAATCCAGTTTAAAAATGGGCAGAAGAAATGAACAGACATTTTCCCAAAGAAACATAGAGATGGCTAACAGACACCTGAAAAGATGTTCATCATCAGGGGAATACAAATCAAAACCACAGTGAGATATCACCTCATACCTGTCAGGATGGCTAAAACCAACAACAACACAAGAAACAACAAGTCTTGGTGAGGATGTTGAGAAAGGGGAACCCTCATGCACTGTTGGGGGGAATGCAAACTGGTGCACCTACTGTGGAAAACAGTATGGAGTGTCTTCAAAAAAAAAATAAAAATAGAACTACCCTACAATCCAGTAATCACACTGCTGGGTATATCCCAAAAATACAAAAACACTAATTCAGAGGGATACATGCACCCCTGTGTTTATAGCAGCAATATTTACAATAGCCACAGTATGGAAGCAGCCCAAGTGTCCATCAGTAGATGAACGAATAAAGAATATGTGGTATATATATTCAGTGGAATATTATTCAGCCACAAAAAAGAATGAAATCTTGCCATTTGCAACAACATGGATGGAGCTAAAGAGTATTATGGTAAGCGAAATAAGTCAGTCAGAGAAAGAAAGACAAATACCATATGATTTCACTCACATGTGGAATTTAAGAAACAAAACAATCGAGCCAGAAAAAAGAGACAAACCAAGAAACAGACTCTTAACTCTAGAGAACAAACTGATAGTTACCAGAGGGGAGGGGGTGTGGAGGGATGGGTGAAACAAGATGGAGATTAAAGAATACACCTATCATGATGGAAAAAATATAAAATGATTTTTAAAAAAAGAAATAATGGTTTCATTCACCACCAGCTGAAAGTAACTTGCTTGCAGTTTTGGTTTTCACCTTGGATACCTCCTGTCTGATGTTTTGTTTCCCTTTTGATAGGTTCAGATTTCAAGTCCACAATTGGCTAAGCACATAGTTCTAAAGGTACAGTTAGGGCAGACTCTAGACATGACCAAAGTTCAGCCTTATTTATGTTTAGCAAATGATAGCCAAAGAAATTTCTGGGTGGGGGCACCTGGGTGGCTCAGTCAGTTAAGTGGCTGACTTCAGCTCAGGTCTTGATCTCACAGTTCCTGAGTTCAAGCCTCATGTCGGTCTCTGTGCTGACAGCCCAGAGCCTGGAACCTGCCTTGGATTCTGTGTCTCCCTCTCTCTCTGCCCCTCTCCCACTTCTTCTCTGTCTCTCAAAAATAAATGTTAAAAAAAATTTTTTTTAAAGAAATTTCTCTGTGGAGCAAGTGTTTCACTGATTTACGTTTTGTTCTTTTGGCAGCGCTGAATGAGTGACCTGTAGTTCACATTTAAGGGCCTTTGTCTTGTTAATCAATTCTAGAACTTTGTTGTTACACTTTAGCTCTGACTCTGGAAAGCAAAAGAAGAGCTAAGGAAGTGACTCTTCTCCTGGCAGCCCCCAACCTGTGAAATAGTCTGCAGACTCAGCATCTGCGGAGCTGGGAGCTCTCTCTTCTCAGGTACACGTTGGAAGACTCTCCCTTCAGCGCTGGCTTGTCTTGGGAGTGTAGAGGACAGGTGGACAACAGAGTAAAGGCAGAGATGGAGAAACAGATAGGATCCAGAGATGGCTCTCCACACTGGAAAGGGAAGTCGTAGCGAGTCCTTCAAATGTTTAGATGATGCAACGCTCGGATTTTAAACACCTTGTTCGCTACAAGGAAAATACCAGCTTTTCAGTATCAGCTGTCTGGTTTATTTTCCCTATCTCTTCTAAATTAGGAGAAAATGGCCCTCAGTTAATGAGTGTCTGAATCCACATGTGACTTTCTCCTGAGACCCCAGAAAGACAGTAAGAGAGGGATTTTATTTTATTTTTAATTTTTATTCGCTGGAACAGAGGGATTTATAAGTTGGCATTAGCACACAGCGAAAGGATAGGGAGAGAGAGACAATGGGACTCCTGGTTTTTGCAACATGCTTAGTGGAACCGTTTGACTCCTGAAACTCTGTGCCCGTATAATATTGACCCAAATAGAAGTAACAAATATTTTTTAAAAAATTTTTTGACGTTTATATGTTTTTTGAGAGACAGAGCATGAGCATGAGCAGGAGAGGGGCAGAGAGAGAGGGAGTCACAGATTCCGAAGCAGGCTCCAGGCTCTGAGCTGTCAGCACAGAG
Organism: Prionailurus bengalensis; assembly: GCF_016509475.1. Taxonomy (NCBI): domain Eukaryota; kingdom Metazoa; phylum Chordata; class Mammalia; order Carnivora; family Felidae; genus Prionailurus; species Prionailurus bengalensis. Next base: position 20,163,925 of record NC_057361.1, on the reverse strand, counting down.
CCCGATGTGGGGCTTGAACTCACAAACTGCAAGATCATGACCTGAGCTGAAGTCGGACGCTTAACCAACTGAGCCATCCAGGCACCCCAACAAAAATATTTTAAAAAGAATTCCAAGAAAAGCAAGGAAGTTAACATTAGGATCTCATATTTACTTTGTAAACTTTGGTTCTGCGTGTTCAGTGGGGCCCTTCCTGTAATGAACGCAGTATGATACACTTCTCTCCATTTTCAAAATTTTTAGAAGGTTATGGTGTCACTTTTATCTATGGCATTTTGTGGGTCATATCTCTCTGATTTATTTTCTGAATCCTTCTTCAGGCATGCAACCCTCCATTACAACACTACTCAAGAATGTTTAGGGGCATGTTCCCTGGGATTCAAAGTCATGTTGTTTCCGTGAAGAAAAGCAGACTACTTAGTGTACTGTGAGACTTCCTGCTGCTCTTTCGAACCAGAGGTGGTCATAGTGCCCCCGGGGCCTTCCCTGTTTTGTGTACCCCGCTTGCCTCATGTTGGTGAGGGTGGTGACGGATGTGTCCTCCATTCTACATCCCCTTTCTATCCTATCAGGCAAATGTGATGTCTGCTCCTCACTTTGTGTTCCTGGCTCTCTGTGGACCCCACTGACCTAAAGATGCTTAACCTACTAGTAATAGATGGCTTTGTGTGATTGCTGTGTTTCCTTTGGGACACCTTCTGTTTTTGTTACTCCTTTCTAGGCAGGCTCTGAGATTGACAAAACCTTTTGAAGTTGTTTCTACTCCTATTGAATTCACCGTCACTCTTACATTTCTAAAGAACTAAATTTCCAGACATGAAAACCTTTTCTCTCTGAACTCCCAGATCGCCTTCTAGATTTCATATGTCCTCATGCATGTTGTGCCCTTGTTAGTTCACACCAGTTCTACTAGATCTCTAGTAGACTGCTCTCCCTGAGGTCAAGACAAGTATCTTTTCTTCATGTTCCCACAGTGCTGACCTAAGGTACTGACATATCATAGCAAAATGTGTGCTGAGTGTATTCTTTAAAGTTCAAAATTGCATTATGATTTGGTTTTATTCAAGCCTTTGAGGGAACCCATAAGCACTGGATTTGTCCGAGAGTGTGTGTCCCTCTGTTTCTGACTTCCAGATCTAAAAACAGAGGAAGTTGAGCTCTGTACTCTCTAAAGGCTTCAGTCTCTGTGACTCTTCCCCTTTGGATAAATTAAGCAGCCATTGAGTGCATGGTCTAGGTATTGTGTTATAGTGTGCAGGGAGAAGTAATACAGTTTACGAAGACAAAACAAGCACACTAAACAAATCAGAATAATTATAGGGCAGCCTCATTAAAAAAAATTTTTTTTTTACAATTATTCATTTTTGAGAGACAGAGAGCACAAGCGGAGGAGGGGCAGAGAGAGAAGGAGACACAGAATCCGAAGCAGGCTCCAGGCTCCGAGCTATCAGCACAGAGCCCGACAAGGGGCTCAAACTCACAAACCCTCACAAACTGCGAGATCATGACCAGAGCCAAAATCAGACGCTCAACCGACTGAGCCACCCAGGCGCCCCAGGGCAGCCTCATTTTAAAGTACAGATTAACTGGGGTACCTGGGTGGCTCAGTCGGTTAGGCGGCCGGCTTTGGCTCAGGTCATGATCTCACGGTCCGTGGGTTCGAGCCCCGCGTCGCGCTCTGTGCTGAAAGCTCAGAGCCTGGAGCCTGTTTCAGATTCTGTGTCTCCCTCTCTCTGACCCTCCCCCGTTCATGCTCTGTCCCTCTCTGTCTCAAAAATAAATAAATGTTAAAAAAAATTTTTTTTAAAAAGTACAGATTAACTATCTGATAGTAATTCTGTATATTGATCTTATGCAAAAAAGTACCCAAGGATATTTGTCTAAAATGTGAACATACTGTACCTAGGCAGTGGTTTTACATTTTTTGTGTACACGAACATTTTTAGAGAAGGAAGAAGAGTAATCAGAGGAAACAAGCTTCTTAAAACGGGACATTGGTTTTGGATGGATGGTTTTACTTTTATTTTTTTTTAAGTTTATTTATTTTGACAGAGGGCAGGAAGCAGAGAGAGAGAGAGAGAGAGAGAGAGAGAGAGAGAATCCCAAGCAGGCTCCATGCAGAAGTATGTGAACCGTGAGATCATGGCCTGAGCCACCCAGGCACCCTCTCCCCAGCTCATTCTTAATGTTTTTGCAGATTTAATATCCTATTACTTTAAAGTACAAATAGGAATTTAAACATCTGCCTTAGAGTAGTACCAGATGAGATCCTTCAGGCCCTGCTTTAATGAATAGATATGTTTTATTTAAAATTAATACCTATCTGCATAATAAGGTGTGCTACTGACCTTTAAAAATCTGTTAGTAGCTTAAATATGCCGCTATACAGTATTTACTATAGTCATATACTTACTTTTTTTTTTTTAATTCATGGATAAGATAAAAAAATTAAAAAAAAAAGGGAGCACCTGGGTGGCTCAGTCAGTTGAGCGTCCGACTTCAGCTCAGGTCAAAATCTCACAGTTCGTGAGTTCGAGCCCCATGTCGGACTCTGTGCTGACAGCTTAAAGCCTGGAGCCTGCTTCCGATTCTCTCTCTCCCTCTCTCTCTGCCCCTCCCCCACTTACAGTCTGCCTCTCTCTCTCTCTCAAAAAATAAATAAACATTAAAAAATTTTTTTTAATAAAATTCATGTTTAGGATAAACTTCAACTCACTGAAATGATAATAAATCCTGAATATTAGTAGACACCAATTCGAATGTTTCCTTAAGTAAACTTTAAATTAGAGCTTGAATGAGTGCCCCGGCTCTGTAAAGAAGAGAGTTAACATAGCAAGCACAAGACTGCCATCTTTAGAAAGGCCTGCTTACATGCTTGGCACTTAGGAAACTCAGTTTCTCATAAGTTCCCAAGTCTGGTAAAAAGCTGGGCACCAGACCTGACACATATATTGTTTGTGCAAATGATGTGATTTATGACAAATACCTGATGTCCTTCTAGGAATTGGGAATTTTGCTAGTTGCTGGGCCAGGACTGTCTATGACCAGCCCCCAATAAAAAGGTTGGGTGCTGAGTCTAATGGGCTTCCCTAGGTAGAAGCATTACTTACACAGGTGTGGCTGCATTTTTTCTGCTGGGAAAAGGAACATGTTCAATGTATCCCCTCCCAGGCAGGGAAGGAGAGAGCCCGTGAAGCCTGTGCATGGATGTCCTCCACCTCTGCCTGTGTCTTTTTCCCTTGCTGGTCTTGTTGTGTACTCTTTGCTGTAATAAACGTAAGCCTAATCACAACTATATGCTGAGTCCTGTGAGTCATTTTAGTGAACCTCCAAATGTAGTAATTTGTACATACTCCAAATGTAGTGATTACCTCCAAAGGTAATCTTGGGTACCCCCTGAAACAGCATGTTGAGATGGTATTTGTTTCATCTCTGTTATGCTATCTTCCCCTCAGCTTTAGAGGAAAAATATAAATAAAAGGACTATTATATTTATATTAAATATTTCCAGGTCACAAGACATTAAAAAACAGTTTTTATTCATCTTTTTCAAGCAAAGAGAAAGTAGCTTTTGAAAGCCACAGAAAGCTCTAAGCTCCCTTGTTTAGACCAAATTAGTGATTGGATTTTTTCTGATTCTTACAATAGAGTCTTTCTTCCTTCGCTCACGCTATGGAGGCAGGCTGTTTGGGCTGGTTCATAAGTAAATAGGTCATAAACTGCACTCCATTGAAAAGTGACGTACTTATGAAAGCATTTCTTTGTCCTACAGAGAGAGTACTGGCTCATCTCAAATATTGTTCTCAGCCTAGATTAGAATGCTGAGGAGTACACATTGCACATTTGGTTTTAAACACAACAGTGTAATTGTCTTTTGACGGTGCCATAAATATTTTCCTGGGAAAGCACGACCAAATAGGTAAGACTTTTAGGAAACTGTGTGGGATCACGGACCTAAATGTAAGAACTAAAACTGGAACTCTCAGAAGACGACAGAGCAGCAAATCTCAGTAAAAGAGTAAATCGTGACGTTGGGTTTGGCAATGGTTTGTTAGTTACAACACCAAAAGCACAAAGGGGCAGAACAGATCAATTAGACTACCTCAAAATTTAAAAACTCTTGTGCTATATATAAATAGTAATATCAAGAAAATTAAGAGACAACCCTTTGAGTGCAGGAAATAATTGCAAGTCATATATCTGATAAGAGACTCTACCCAGACATATATAGAAAGAAACTTTACAACTCAACAATGCAAAGCCAACCCAATTAAAAGTGGGCAAAGGATTTGAACGGACATATTCCCAAAGAAGATGTGCAAGTGGCCAATAAAAGAACGTGAAAAGATTTCCAATGTCATTAGCATTACAGCAGTACAAACGAAAACCACAATGAGATACCACTTCACGTCTACTGGGATGGCGATAATAGGAAAGACAATAACAAGTGTTGATGAGGATGTGGAGGAAATGGTCCCGCGGTTCTTCACAATGTTAAACATAAAGTTCTCCTATGACTCAGAAATTCCATTCCTCGGTATATACCCAAGAGAAATGAAAATACGGTCCACATAAAAACTTGTACACAAATGTTCATAGCATCATTATTTATATCTGCCCAACAGGAGAAACAACTAAACGTCTTATCAAGAGATGAATGGATAAACAAAATGTATTTTCATACAGTGGAATATTACTCAGCCATAAAAAGGTATGAAGTACTAGTATATGCTACATCTGAAAACATGATGCGAAGTGGAAGAAGGCAGTCACAGACTATATGGTAAGACTGCAAATTGTATGATTCCATACATTTGAGACGTCCAGAAAAGGTGAATACATAGAGCAAGTAGATTAGTGGTTGCTGAGCATTCTGGAGGGTAGGAGTGGAGTGGAGTGGAGTGTATCCATCAGGGTTCACCTAGGGAAGCAGAACACGTAGGAGATAGATACTGAAAAGTTTCCTGCGAGGAACTGGCTTAGGGGATTGTCGGAGTTAGCTAGACAAGTCCCAAATCCATAGGGTGAGTCATCAGGAAGGGCATGGTGGTGGGACTCGGGCATGAGCTGGAGCCACAGCCCACACGTGGAATTTCTTAGGGGAAGCCTCAGTTCTGCTCTCACCCCTTTCAACGAATTGGACCGAGCCCACTTCGATCAAAGTCAGCTGATTATGGACTTGAATCACATCTACGAAATATCTTCGCAGCAGAACCAAGTTGATACATAACACCGGCCGTCGGGGGGCCGAGCCTGGAGGGAGTGTGACTGCTAATGGTTTTCTCCTTGGGCTGATGAAAATGTTCTAAAGTTGTGATGGTTGCACAGCTCTGTGAATATAGGGAAAACAATTGAATTACATGCTTTCAATGGGTGAATTGGTTTGTGAATTATATCTCAATGAGGATGTTAGTATAACAAATAGGGTATAAATACTGTATGTGTACTGGAACATCCATCTTCGTAGCAGCCAGGAAGTAGAAGCAACCCAAACGTCCATTGACAGATGAAAGGATAAACTAAATGTGACATCTCCATACAGTGGATTACTCAGCTCGAGAAAGGAAGGAAACCCAAAACAAACAAAACTTAAAAAAAAAAAAAATTAGGAAACCCATCACACGCTGCAACGTGGATGAACCCCTTGAGGACATTATGCTCAGGGAAATAAGCCAGTCACGAAAAGACAAGTGCTGTGTGCTTCCATGGATACCAGGTTATGTAAAGTAGTCAAATTCATCGAAATAGAAAGCATGGTTGGCAGGAGCTGGAGGGAAGGGAGTTCTTGTTTCATGGGTATAGTTTCAGATTTGCAAAATGAAAAAGTCCTGGAGATCTCTTGCGTAGCAATGTAAATATATTTAACACTACTGAACTGTACAGTTGGAAATGGTTAAGAGGGTAAATTTTACATGTTATTTGTCATAATTTAAAAATTGGGGAAAAAGAAGACTTTGTGTCCTGTGTTGCAGAGCAGCACCCATTACCTCAACTCTGTCTGCCCTGACGTCCTGTTCTGTCCCATACAGGGCTGTATGGTCTCTGCAAAGATGAGGGAATTTCTCAAAATGCCTTTAAAATATACTTAGGGAGTTCATGTGATATTGGCACAGTTGTTTCTCTTTGTGGCTTATTTTAAGTTTATTTTGAGAGAGAGAGATGAGGGCAGAGAGAGACTCCCAACCAGGCTTCACACTGTCAGGGTGGAGCCTGACGCGGGGCTCGAACCCACGAACCCGTGAGATCACGACCTGAGCCAAAGTCAAGAGTGAGATGCTCGACTGACCAAGCCACCCATGTGCCCCTCTTTGTGGCTGATTTTAATCTCATTAACCTAGTTCTAGGAAGCTGATGGTATTTAGAGATGGTGAGTTTAGAGGATAAAAATTTGAGGTAGAACTGTTCACATGTATTTTTTCTCATTAACTGCAACAACTAAAAGCAACTGAAAATCAGGTCTTGAATGATAGGAATGTGGCTGCCCGGCTCTTCTCTAAGTTTGGTGCACAGCAGGGTGGTCTTCAGGGAAGTGGAGTGGTGCCCACCCAACTGAATTCTGGGACTGTCTGGACTGTTCGGGCTGTGAGTGGGGAAGCGAGCAGCCAACGGCCCAAGTGTTGGACCGGAAAGCATCCTCGCTTCTTGGTTTATCTCTTTCCCCTCTGAGATCTACTGCTTCTTGTTGCAGTTGACGGACTCCCCAGGGGGAGGGACAGCTGGAACTGGCAAAGGCAGGCAGCCTGGGGGCCTTGTTGCTTCTGCCAGGAAGGCCCAGGCCTTAGCCCAGAGGTTCTCAAATCAGGCGGTTCTGCCCCCAGGCAACACTTAGCGATGAAGTCGGGAGGCATTTTTGGTTGTCTCAACTTGGGAGCATGAGTGCTGGAGGCATCTTCTGGGGAGAGGCCAGTAATGCTGCTAAACTTCCTCCAAAGCACAGAACAGCCCCCCCCACCCCCACCCCCGAGAATGATCCAGTAGTGCTGGAGGCAAGCAACCTTGGGCCTTTGCAAGGCTAGCTCCTTGTCACCCGGGTCTCGATGGAAATCCATCTTTGCTCAGGTGGGTTTTGATCTGCCAGCGTAGTTTTCTTTTGTTTGTTACATTCTCACTAGATTATGTTTTGTTTGTCTGTCTTTTGTCTGCACCATCTTCCCCCCCCCGCCCCCCCCCCCCCCACCAGGTGCAATATACTAATGACTAATACAAATTCTTGAAGTCTGCAAAGATTAGAGACCTCCTTCCTCCTCACTGCTCTGGCCCCAGCGTCTCACATAAGTTGTGGGTCCTAGTGAGATGCAGCCAGTATTTATTTCATCAAAGACTGAAAAGGATTTAATTTGCTCTGGTAACTGGGCCTCCTCCCTGCCCCCCAGGGCATGCCAACTCCTCTTTCTGTCTTTGTCCTGAAGTCTCTGACCCATTCCTGCCTCCCCAACTCCTCCTACTGTGGTGGGAACAGGCAAGGAGTGAAACTCCTGGGGGTGGCCCCTGGGAAAAGCAGACCTGCAGGGCTCAGGGAAAGTCCCTGGAACCTTTGGCATCGGAGGAGTGGGTAGAGAGGAAGGACTTCTGGAAACTTAAAAAGCTGAATGGGGAAGGGCGGGCAGGCGGGGCGGGGGTGGGGGGTGTCCCAGTGTACCTGGCCATTCACCATTTTTAGTGGAAAAGAAAGGAAGTGTATTGAATGCCTTCTAGGTGCAGGGCAAAGTAATCTTATTTAATCCTTTTAACAATTCTGAGATGAGGACACTCAAGTCCCGCACAATCAAATAACATTTTAGGCCACACAACTAGGAAGTGGCCGAGTTGAGATTTAAATCAAAGGTGCGATTCCAAAGGCCAAGCTTCTTGTTGAGTTTTTTGGTGAGACCAGATAAGAAGAGTCCTGTCCTTGGGCACCTGGGTGGCTCGGTCGGTTGAGTGTCCGACTTCGGCTCAGGTCATGATCTCGCGGTTTGTGGGTTCGAGCCCCACGTCGGGCTCTGTGCTGACAGCTCAGAGCCTGGAGCCTGCTTCGGATTCTCTGTCTTCCTCTCTGTCTGTCCTCCCCTCTCATGCTGCCTCTGTCTGTCTGTCTCTCAAAAATAAATAAACATTAAAAAAAATATATTTAAAAAAAAAAGAGTTCTGCCCTCGAGAGGGCTTCCAATCTGGTGGAGGGGCAGACAGGCCCACAAATTAGCATACGGAAGTTGTATTAGGTATGGCCTCTTTGTCACTTCCCTGTAATCAAGTTAATTGCTCAAACACTTACATATCCAAATTAGTAGGCAATCCAGTACTGTGTGCTCCTGTCCCTCTCTCTCTTTCTTCCCCTCCTCATCGTTGTTTTCAAGAACCCCAAGTGTTTGAACCCCAGGGCTTTAGGTCTGAATTGATCAGTTCTGAGTGAAAGATAGCTGTGTGGTTCTTATCACCTGATCACTACAGAGATTCGTCATTGCAAGCGCTGGAGTGGTTACCAAGGTTACCACTCTTTACACTCCTATAGCAGCTGTTTATACTCCCGGACCCAGCCATCGTCCCAGAGGGAGTCCCCACGCACCAAGGCGGCTCCGGCGTCAGGCATGTACTGCCAAACCTGCTTCGATCAAATAGGGCCACGGCAGTATTTCTGGTCCCACGTGTTCTTGTGGAACCTCCATCCCTCCGCCAAAAGGTGGGGTCTAATTCTCCTCCCTTTGAATGTGGGCTGCCCTCAGTGACTTCCTCCTGTCGAAGTGGATGCAGTAGAGGCAAGGCTGCTTGACTTGTGAGGTCAGGTCATAAAATGTGATGTGGCTTCCTTCCACCTGGTTGCCCTGCTGCGCTCTGGCCCTCAGGACCCAGTCACCCTGCTGCGAGGAAGCCCAGGTTGTCCGGAGAGGCCACAAGTAGGTGTTCCTCTGACAGTTCCAGCTGCGGCCTGGGCAAGCGGCCAGCATCAAATGTCAGACGTGACCGAGCCAGCCTTCGGGTCTCCCGAGTCACACGATGACCTGTCCCTGTTGTGCCATGCTGGAAGTGACGATTCACTGAATACACGAGCGTAATAAATGCTTTTTTTTTTTTTTTATGCCACCGACTTTTGGGATCGTTCGTTGTGGAGCCGTCACAACTGGAATACCCGCACCTGTGAGAGTTTTCGCCCTGCCGTTGAGGTCACCAGCCCAGATACCCCTGTCTTCATTGCTTTTAAAGGCTTTGTCAAAGGTCAACCTTTGTGGGGGCACCTGGTGGCTCAGTCAGTTGAGCGTCTGACTTCGGCTTGGGTCATGATCTCACTGTTTGTGGGTTTGAGCCCCCATCGGGCTCGCTGCTGTCAGCACGGAGCCTGCTTCAGATCCTCTGTCCCCCTCGTTCCCTGCCCCTCCCCTGCTTGTGCACACTCTGTCTCTCAAAAATAAATATAATCGCTTTTTAAAAATGGTCAACCTTTGTGTCATTCTGACACCTCCTAGGGAGAATTCATCTGCATCACCTATTTTGACATAAGATTCAGCATGTTATGTGAAAGCTACTCGTGTCTGCATCCTGGGTCAGCTCTGAGCTGTCTTGGAGAACAGGGCCATGTGTTCTCTGTCTTCAGTGGCACCTGATGTGTGGCAGGGCTAACAGTTCCTTATGAAATCCCTGCACGAACCAGAGACTCAAAATTCAGACCCGTTGTACAATATCAGATGTATTTAGTAGTTGTGTTTATGTATGTATGTGTGTGTGTGTGTGTATTTAACAAAAAACAATTCTTAGAGGCTCTTGGGTGGCTCAGTCTGTTGAGTGTCCAACTCTTGATTTCGGGTCAGGTCATGATCTCACGGTTCATGAGATCAAGCCCCGTGTTGGACTCTGCGCTGACAGCTTGGAGCCTGCTTGGGATTCTCTGTCTCCTTCTCTCTGCACCCTCCCCCCCCCCCCCCCCCCCGCCCACTCTCTCTCAAAATAAATAAACGTTTACAAAAAACCCAATTCCTATATATATCCATACAATGGAACATTATTCAGCCTTATAAAGGAATCAAGTTCTGACGCATGCTACAACACGGATGAACCCTGAAGATATTATGCCATGTGAAAAATAAGCCAGACACAAAAGGACAAATACTATAGGAGTCTACTTATATGAGACAGAGTAGTCAAATGGTCAGATTCATAGAAAGCAGAAAGTAGAGAGGTGGTTGCCAGGGGCCAGCAGGGAGGAGAGGAGGGGTTAGTGTTTAATGAGGATTGAGTTTCAGTTTGGGAAGATGAAAAGAGCTGTGGGTAGTTGATGGTGATGGTTGCACAACAGTGTGAATGTATTTAATGACCGTGAACCGTATGGTTAAAATGGTAAATTTTATGGTCTGTAAACTTTACCACGTTGGGAAAAAAAGATTTCTGTATAACCTGTTATTTTTGAATATCACCAAGACTACATGGGACCCATTACACAAACTCAGCCCTGGGAGAAGCGATAGAGATGCTTTCTAGACAATTTCATTTCTTCCTCAGAAAACTTCTGTGCGAGAGCTACATAGGAAAAGAGGTCAAGTGCACGCATTGTGAGCCACTTCCCTTTCCTATCATGTGCCATTGAGAGCCTTTGCGTTGAAAGTTCAGCCCGTGATCCTCCCCACATGCTTCCCAGTCCTGTGGCTTCGGCTCTGTCATCAGACTCCAACGTGGCAGAGCTCCTAAGGCGCACATCTCGGCCACACGCTCCTTGTGCCCGTGGACTCGGCAACACCAGTTCTCAAATAGAGCCCCCCAGGCATACGGCCCCTTGGCCTGAGGGAAAGAGCGCTGAGCCAGAAGCTAGAAGGCCTGGATCATTCATGTCCCAGGTCTGTGCCTCACTGCCTGTGTGGCCTGGACAAGTTGTTTTACCACCCTGTTCCACTCTTACTGCCCCCCACCTGTCACAAATACTTCCTGAATTACATCCTCATGCAATGTGTGCTCGCCTACTCTTTTCTGATTAAGACCATTAGTCAGTCACTCTCTTACTGTCAGTTTAATCAGATTGTGAGGGGGCACTGGATAATTTTGCTGTGTGAAGAAGGCAGGCGTAGAAAGGGTCAGGAGTGAAGGAGGTAGGTAGGCCAAGGAGAGTCTTTGGTGAGTGCCACAGAAGTGTGCTGGCTTTTAGGGGCAGGGGAGAGAAGTCGGGAGCTGGGAGATTGCGCCGGGAGATTGCCAGGCAAGTTAAACCACCTTTGCAGTTTTATAGGGATATATCATAAAAACAACCTAAGCTGGGATGCCTTTATGAGGTAGAAGACTGGTACCCTCCCTAGACTGAGTGTGATGTCTTGAGGAGAAGAAGGGGAGAGAGGATGTGTATTTCTGAGACCTTTCCCCTAATTCTGTATTTTCTGACAGCTGTGTCGGTTAGGATTGGGTTCAGCTGCGAGTAATAGAGACCTTAAAACTAAGGGCTAAAGATACACAAGTTTATTTCTCAAATAAAAGAAGTTTAGAAGGTTGTAGTCCGGGGCTGGTTTGAACGCTCCATGATCATAAGGGACCCAGGCTCCCTCCGTGCTCTCCCCTTCGCCATCCCTAGCATATGGTCATCATCCTTATAGTCTAATATGGCTGCTGGAACTCCAGCCATCACATCATACTCCCAAGCCACAGAATGGAAGAAAAGAAGAAAGAGCACACATGCCACCGCCCTTTCAAGACTTCCCAGAACTTCCATCCATTACTTAAGCTTACTCGTGGACTGTTACTTAACCTTGCTACAGTGGAGTCTGACAAATGTAGTTTTTTAGCTTGGAAACAATATACCAGCTGAGAAACTGGGATTCTTTTAATTTGAGAGAGAATTGGAGAATAGACATTTGGTAGGCAGTTAGGCCTATCGTGGTCATTAGGAAATCCAGTTCACTGAACCACATGTTCCTTTAGCATTTATTAAGGGGTTGTAATGTAAGAACCACTTTAACCTTAAAACTTGAGGCTCCTTTTCATTTGCAACTACGTGGATGGAACTAGAGGGTATTTTGCTAAGTGAAATTAGCCAGTCGGAGAAAGACAAATATCACATGACTTCACTCACATGAAGACTTTAAGAGACAAAACAGATGAACATAAGGGAAGGGAAACAAAAATAATATAAAAACAGGGAGGGGGACAAAACAGAAGAGACTCATAAATATGGAGAACAAACTGAGGGTTGCTGGAGGGGGTGTGGGAGGGGGGATGGGCTCAATGGGTAAGGGGCATTAAGGAACCTACTCCTGAAATCATTGTTGCACCATATGCTAACAAATTTGGATGTAAATTAAAAAAAAAAACTTTAAGCTCTTTTTGATGTGTTGTGTATAAAGATACTAAAGGTGTGCTATTCATTCAACAACATTTGCCAGTAAATGGCAAGCATAGCCCTGGAGATGAAAAGATGAGTAAGGCACAGCTTTTGAGCCCGTCCTCCCTTTATCACTACTGCTCCCGCTGTAGACATTTGGGCTGTTTTGGGGCGCCTGGGTGGCTCAGTCGGTTAAGCGGCCGCCTTCGGCTCAGGTCATGATCTCGCGGTCCGTGAGTTCGAGCCCCGCGTCGGGCTCTGTGCTGACAGCTCAGAGCCTGGAGCCTATTTCGGATTCTGTGTCTCCCTCTCTCTGACCCTCCCCCGTTCATGCTCTGTCTCTCTCTCTCTGTCTCAAAAATAAATAAATGTTTAAAAAAATCATTTAGATTTGGGCTGTTTTGCCTGGCTCTGCACACCCATGTTCTGAAAACAGCCATGACTCCACTCCCTGCAGATGGGGAGGTCTCGGTCATACCTCGCGGGGGAAGCAAGCTGGTCATGACATTTTAGGCAACACTGAGATCCCAGAAAATAGGGAATGCAGTGTGAACATCTATTGTTTCAAACTGAAGAGAGCTGTTTCCCTTGAAGGGAAACAGTTAGATTTAGCACTAAGAATAGAGCAAGAGAAACATGGGCCCAGTGCCTTAAGCTGAGAAATGAATTTCGTTAGAGTCCCATTTATTGTCTATTGTCTCCATTGGTCGTTCTGGTTGGGCTGAGATCTGATTTCCACCTCAGTTCTCACAGTCAGTGCTATTACTTCCCTTTGTGTGACTTTTGGGAAAAACTTCAATATGAATCAGATTGTGTTGTTAGTTCCCACCAAAGAGAGACTTTTTTTTTTTTTTTTAAGGCAGGGAGAATAGACTCAGACTTAGATCAAAATACTTACATCACAATGGAATGTCTTTTAGCAGTACCGTTGAGTCCTCTGCCTTTCATTGTTTCAGAGGCTGCAGCTGAGTGAGTGTTCCTGTCCTAATTTAGAACAGAGTGCACCTGCTGCTTAAACCCTGAACTTCCTTAAGCTCAGCCTTCCTTTTGTAGTTTTTTGTTTTTATGGGTTTTTTTCATGATATTTACAAACCTGAGATTTATTATCGATGCTTCCTGGTCAAGGGAACGCAGAAAACTCTCCAACTTAAAGGGAACACTGAATTTCTGGATTCCCAGCCTTTCTCATTCTTACAGGCTAACTATGGATCTTCAGGCTTCCCAGAGGTTCCATGAGCGATCAGTCTTCCAAAATGTTCTTCCTTTAAGTTGCCAGGATTCTATTTTTGATACTTGAAACCAAGATTTTTTTTTAAATGTGTGGTAAAAAAAAAAAACCCACGAAATGTAAATTTACCATCTTTACCATTTTTAAGTGTACATTTCAGTAGGATTAAATATATTCACGTTGTGAAAAAGATCTCCAGAACTTTTTCGTCTTGTAAAACCGAAACTGAAACCCAGTAAATGACAACTCCCCATTCTCTCCTCTCCCCAGCCCCTGCTAACCACCCTTCTACTTTCTGTTTCTATGGATCTATTTTAGATACGTCACATAAATGAAATCATACGGTATTTTTTTCTTTTTGCAACTGGCTTATTTCACTTAGCATAATGCGGTTTATCCATGTTTTGGTATATGACAGGATGTCTTTTTTTTTTTTAAGTAGGCTCCACCCCCTACATGGGGCTTGAACTCACAACCCTGAGATCAAGAGTCGCATGCTGTACCAACTGAGACAGCCAGCTGCCCAGGATGTCCTTCATTGGTTAAGGCTGAATAATATTCCATTGTATATATCTACTACATTTTGTTGTGCATTCATCCATCACTCGACACTTGGGTTGCTTCCCTGTGTTGGTTACTATGAATAATGCTTCAGTGAACATAGGCGTGCACACATCTCTTTAAGATCCTGCTTTGAGTTCTTTTGGATAAATACCCAGAAGTGGGATTGCTGGATCATGTGGTAGTTCTACTTTTTTTTTTTTTTTTTTTTTCCGAGAAACCTCCGTACTGTTTTCCTCTTTCGGTTTTAACCCGGAGGTATGGATATGTTAATCTCTTCGCAGGTTCAGAAATGTACATCAGGGAAACAGCAATGTTATTGTCAGCCACTTGAGAAAAAAAGAGTGGAGCCAAATTTGTATCAAATCGAAATTATCAAAATGAAGTTACAACAAAGTCACAGCAGTGAGCCTTTCATTTTGAAATCAGACTCTGGAGTGCCTTCATTTTCAAGCTGATTTTCACTTCTTTATACTTTTTTCGGCCTTGTCTCATTAAACCTCATTCTCCATTACTCGGATGAATTCTCACCAGAGTTAGCGATCACTTTTTTCCCCTAGTTCTCTTGCAGTGTTAGGTAAAATAAAACTGGACAGAAAGCCAAGCCCTTGCATGTGCACAACTACATAAATATTTTTATGGCTAAGGTTATGTGCACATTTGGTCAGAGGTGCTAGCCATAAATTTGATGTTCAGTGCTGCTGTGCTACACACGGCCACCAATTTACTCTGATTGTTGTTGAAACATGGACACACACAGGCGAAGGAGATCAAGAGGATAAACTTCTAGTTACAAAAAAGTCATGAGGATGAAAAGTACAGCAAAGGAATATAGTCAATAATATTGTAATAACTTTGGTGACGGACGGCAATTACACTTATGGTGCGCATTTCATAATGTATAGGATTGTGGAATCACTATGTTGTACACCTGCAACTAATATAATAGTGTATGTCAACTGTACTTCAACTAAAACGTACTCTAAGAGGGTCTCGTATCATATCAAAAAGTCTCAGTTTGAACATTTTTGTTGGTCCAAACTCAGCCTGAGTGGTGGAGTTGAGCAAACCCAGTGCGACAGCTGGTAAGCATGCAAGTCTTCCTTTATACCTGTTTTTCCCCCCAAACATCTGAAATAATAGGAAGGTTAAGAGGTGCTGTTTGAAGCCCAGATTTTTTGTAGTAGAAACACTCTGAGGACACCTCCTGGAGTGGAGGGTGCTAAGCTAAAGGGTATGGAATCAAGACTGTGGATTCTGCCTACCTCCAGAAATTTCCTTCCTTCTCTGGGCAGCTGCCTTGCTTCCTAAGAAGCCCTGAGACAGTGGTTCTTCTTGCCCTTAACCACACATCTGAATCACCTGGGGCAATTTACAATTTTTGAATATTCACACCAGTGATTTTAGATCCTGGGCTGGGGGCGGGTGTGGAGTGGGGGGTGGAACCCAAGCAACAGTATGGTTTTTTTTTTTTAATTTTTTTTTTCAACATTTATTTATTTTTGGGACAGAGAGAGACAGAGCATGAATGGGGGAGGGGCAGAGAGAGAGGGAGACACAGAATCGGAAACAAGCTCCAGGCTCTGAGCCATCAGCCCAGAGCCTGACGCGGGGCTCGAACTCATGGACCGCGAGATCGTGACCTGGCTGAAGTCGGACGCTTAACCGACTGCGCCACCCAGGCGCCCCGCAACAGTATGTTTTGAAAGCTCCCCAAGGCTGAGAACCGTTGTGCCAAAGAGAAAGAACAGATTGCTACTGCTTTCTCCCCAGCAGCATGATTTGTAAATTTGCCATTTTTGTTAACGAACAGCACACAAACTTATTTCAAAGTTGAAGTGCCACGTAATCGGAGACATTTATGGTCTCAAATATAACAGCAGGGTCCCTCAAGGAGTGTTCTCTGTACAAGAAATAACAAATGGATGAAACGTATTCGTGCCCAATCAGTACGTCCCCAAACTAATTTCCATTACAAAACCATTTTTCCATCTTATGAGTATTTGCCCGAACTATGGAGTATGTGTTATTTCTCCCATTTGTGTGGAACTTCGCACTTTTCAAGGAGCTCCAGCTCTGTTGTGTTTGGGGGGTCCACTTGGAGGGTCCCACACATGGTGCTGCTTGTGATTCTAGTGAGTACTGAATGGGTGTGACTCACTGGATTTTTTACCCTTTTAATTCTTTTTCACAGTCGGCCTCCTGGTCTCTTACCTTTGATGTTAACTGGATAAACTGTGGTTCCTTTCCTGTTATTTGCAACTTTGGAATTAAACACACAAATGAAATCAAAGCAGATGAAAGGCCCAGGTCAGCTATCTTGTTAAGGGTCACAGCTGTGGTTCTCGAAGGTCCCGGGCCAACAACTAGCTAGTCCTCCCTCCCTCCTTTCGCCAAACGGAGGCCTCTCCTGCGGGGGCAGAGTTATTAAGGTTGGCCAAAGGCTCTCTGAAAAACATGTGTTATCTGAGTGAATGGTTAGTTTTTTCTATGCTGAATCACATATTTTGTTGCTTGGGAAATGTATCTGACAAAACTTAAAATAGATGATTTGTCCCAGTTTACTCAGCTTGTAAGGCCTTGTCCTTGAATGTCCCGTACCCCCGGGAGATGCTGGGAATAATAATGTGGTGCAGGTTCGCCTATTGGTTGGTGGGAGGGGGTGAAGAGGAGGCATTATGGGCAGCACATTTTCCTTCTTTCTTTCTTTTTTTGTTTTTTTAAAGTAGGCTCCACACCCAGCGTGGAGCCCAACGTGGAGCTTGAACTCATGACCCTGAGATCAAGACCTGAGCGGAGATCAATAGTCAGACACTTAACCAACTGAGCCACCCAGGTGCCCCAAAGGCAGTACCTTTTTTAGAATTTGGAGTCCGAGGTACTTGTGTTCATTGCAGTTTATAACTCAGAGCTTCAAAATTGCAAGGTCATGAACATCTACCCCACAAGTTGCTTGTGCAGATTAAATGATATTAGTTATGCATAGTAAATGTTTCTTACGCAGCCACTTGATGCTATCACTTGTTAGAAAACCATTCTGGTTTTAGTATATTTTCTGTCACAAGAAAAGAATTGAATTTAAGGAGTCTTACCTGTCACTCTACTACATGCCAGGCTCCTGTTGCTGCACACAGGAGGCAGAAGAAAACAATAACCTGACGCCTACAGAGCCTTTTAGGATCTACCTAGGTGGTGAGAAGAGCCACCCCCACATGATACATTCGACAATATGAGGCAGGGTCGCCTGGGTGGCTCAGTCGGTTGAGCATCCAACTCTTGACTGTGGCTCAAATCGTGATCTCACGGTTCATGAGATCGAGCCCTGCTTTGGGCTCTGGGCCGACAGCATGAAGCTCGATTGGGAGTCTCTCTCTCTGCCCTTCTCTCGGCCCCTCCCCCGCTCGTGCTTTCTCTCTCTCAAAAGAAATAAACTTAAAAAAAAAATAAAAAAATAATGTGAGGCAGTCTGTAAGCATGGGCTGTGGTTCATTCTCCTGGGCTAGGGTGGAGCTTGAGCCAGGAGTTCAAGGACAGAGATGGAGGAGGAATTCCAGGAAGGAGGAACAGCTCAAACCGCTATTAGCTCAGCAATTGGCTGTGATTCCCACGGGCCTTGGCTGCATACAGCAGGTGCTCCCTCCAGGCAAGGAAGATGGCAGCTAACAGCCCTAGGCTCCAGCCTTCAGGTTGGAAACTCCTTGGAAACAGTGGGAGCTTTGAAGCCTGAGTGTACCCAGCCCCAAGTCAGTTCCTGGCAGGAGGTTACCCGGCCAGGTTCCATGACCGAAAACCTTAACCTGGACACCAGGGCCAAGAAGATGGGGTGGGGAGTTCTGCAAAGGAACCAGAAAAGGGAAATGGCGAGTGCACTGGGCAAAGACTGTGGCCATCACAGACCACGGTGTTTGGAATTCTGATATTTTGCTTTCTAGACAGAAAACCAAACATCTGAATTGTTCCACAAAAACACCAGAAACCAAACAACTCTGTAGGTAGTCCCCCTCCGCTGTCTACAAGGTGCCACATTAAGGTCACTGTCATACTGAGCCCTATAGGAAATGTTCACTGTGTTGCTTGCCTCTCCTCCCTGGCACTCGGCACATTTTCTCTACGGTTTCTCTCAAGTCCCTTTTTCCTTGCTCTTTCCCAGCTTGCATACCCATGTGATGCTTCTTTTTAAATGTTTATTTATTTTGAGAGGGAGATAGAGAAGGGGAGGGGTAGAGAGATAGAATCCCAAGCAGGCTCCAGCTGTAAGCACAAAGCGGGACAAGGGGCTCGAACTCACAAAACGTGAGATCATATCCTGAGCCGAAATCAACAGTCTGACACTTCACCAACTGAGCCACCCAGGCGCCCCATGTGATGCTATTTTGAAATGTTTTCTCTTCCTCCTTGTCTTACTTATCCTGTAGATTTTCACCGTGTCCTCTTTTGGACTCTTACTAAAACAAAACACTAATAATGAAGAACTTTCTTAAAAGCTTTTAGGATGTTGTATGCAACATATACTGGCCCAAGAGCCACCCCAGACTTCACTCTGAGAGTCCAGGTGGGAGTGTATAGATGATGATGATGTGATTCTAAATTTTTTAAAAAAGAAAGAAGTTAGGCACAAACTCAACAGCGTCAGCCAGAATAGCTTCAGAAGTAGATCTTCCATATATAAATACTCATACTGAAAGGTAATTTTTTAAAATCACAATAATGTCCTTCTAAGCCTTTAAATAAATCTGAGAACACTCTTGCTATCCTATCATTCCCAAATATACATAAATGTGTTTTATATTTTTCTTTGTTTATTTTCAGTACTCAAATTGTAAAGGCAAAGATTTATCTGAGTTCTGAAGATACTGTTTCCTTAACAGGAAATGAAACTGCCAGTGTTTTACAAAGCAGACAAAGTACCTAATTTGATGAAGAAACCATGCTGACGCACCAGAAGAAAATAGTCTTAAGCGTAATCAACTGAACATTTGTGTGTGTTTCTAAAATTAAGTTGCCTTTTAAAAGAAATCACATTGCTTTATAAACAAAATCATGTATTGGTGTGATCCACAGCTTAAAATGTATTTTAAGAACTTCTGACTTACATGCTGATTAGAAAACACAAAAGTCCCAACCATTTAACATTTAGGGATAAGGTGAATGGTGTTGGAAGTGGAGAGAGAAGTCATTGGAAAATCTTAAGAACAGAGCAGTGTCAGGCCATACATACTGTTTTTTATTTTGAGAGTTTGCATTTTTTGGTGACCTGTTTATATTTTTGCTTTCACCCAGTTAGAAAGTTGCACAGGGGGCACCTTGTGGCTCAGTCAATTAAGCCTCTAATTTGATTTCAGCTCAGGTCATGATCTCATGGTTCGTGACTTCGAGCCCCACATCTGGTTCTGCGCTGACAGTGAGGAGTCTGCTTGGGATTCTCTCTCTCCCTCTCTCTCTCTGCCCCTACCCGACTTGTGCCGTCTCTCTCTCTCTCTCTCAAAATGAATGAACTTTAAAAAAAAAAAAAAGGAAAGAAAGTTGCACAGCTTTACCCAGGGACAAAGGTTTGTTTTGTTTAAATAACTATTTTATTAACTGATTTTTTTAATTAATTTTTTTAATGTTTATTTATTTTTGAGAGAGAGAGCATGCGAGCAGTGGAGGGACAGAGAGAGAGGGAGACACAGAATCAGAAGCCGGCTCCAGGCTCTGAGCTGCCAGCACAGAGCCCTATCCAGGGCTTGAACCCACAAGCTGTGAGATCATGACCTGAGCCAAAGTCAGATGCTTAACCGACTGAGCCACCCAGGTGCCCCTATTAACTGATTTTTTAGTTTACCTTACAGTCTTTCAAATTACTTTAAAAATTATAGCTTGTAATTCTTGCAATATATGCTTTTTCACTCTGCTCATCTTACAACCATGACTCTTCTACAAGAGTAACTGGAGAGCAAAATGCTAGAATTTCCAGCCTCCTAGGCGGCTGAAGTTTACCATGTGACACATCCTGGCAAACGAAGAGTAGGTGGAAGTGCTCAGCGATGGTTTTCTTCAGAATTAAAAGAAGAAGAAGAAGAAGAAGAAGAAGAAGAAGAAGGCCAAGCTATAGGAGGACAGGCTGGGTATTTTACCCTCTGCCTTCTCCTTTTCCCTGTGTACAAAGTGGACACATTGCTTGGAGGTTCTGGAAATGACATTTGAGCTGACTGCCGAGGAAGAGGAAAAGTTCATTAGGCAAAGGAAAACCCAGATCTTCAAAGACGGATGGTCCCCTGCCTAGAAATTATATTTAATAAAGAATGATTGAAGACCTGAATATCTGATGCATCTGTCTTGGAATCATCAAAAGCCTGCTCCAGTGGGCAGGATTAAGGCTACCATTGGGCAAGTACAATAACAAAGAGACAGCTTTGGACCCCAGGCTAGCTGAAGTTTTTCACAAATGGAGCTTTCCAGCAATCCTTTGAGCTACCGTGTAGGTCATTTCCCTATTATCACATATATTCAAGTAGATGCTGACGGATAGCCACCGAGGAACGGTAGAAATGGGAGTCCTGCGTTAATGCAGTGATGCTACTATTTCAGTTTTGTTGAAGCATTTCTGCCCTTGCATGCCCTAAATAATTTTTGAACAACTATGTATCACCTCGCATATTTGGTCTTTTAAAAATTTAATTTTTAAACTTTCCCTTGCAGATTTCAAATTGACATCTTATGTTTGTAAGCACATAGATTAAACAATTGCAAACAATATGATTTCTGATATAGTATACATTACACACATACTTTAAATCTATTTTTATTGTTTCACAATCTTGGCACAGCTTATTTAGCTCATTCAAGTAATGGAAAGTGACGCTCTGTTAACCTAATGGCAGAGCCAATCCTCACTGTCAAACTTATTAGGGAAACTAACTTTTAAAGAATTGTACAAAATGTTAGCCCTCTCCCTGCTCACCAAGGAATGATGGCCCTGTAACTGACCGGATTCTTGCCTTTGTGCAGCTTGTGCTCTAATAGAGGAGACAGATCTTAAAGGGTTGCACAAACACAACTGGGAAGAGTGCAAGTAAGGAGTTGTTAGAGGAATGTATAATAAGAGATGGGTGTGTGGTCTGGGAGGGCTTCCCTGAGGCAGTGACATTTTAAGCCTAGAGTTGAGGAGGAAAAGGAGTTAATTAGGTGAAGGGGAATGCAAATCTTCAAAGAAAATCTCACTTCATTTTTTTCACTTGAAATAAACATGAAATGGGGCACCTGTGTGGCTCAGTCGCTTGAGTTCTGACTTCGGCTCAGGTCATGATCTCGCGGTTTGTGGGTTTGAGCCCCGCTTTGGACTCTGTGCTGACAGCTCAGAGCCTGGAGCCTGCTTCAGATTCTGTGTCTCCCCCTCTCACTTCCCCTCCCATGCTCATGCTCTGTGTCTCTCTGTCTCTCAACAATAAATGAACATTAAAAAAACATTTAAAAAGAGAAATAAACATGAAATATTATCTCACTTCTAATGATTAGATAAAGCATTTTGCCACCTGGATAAAATAAGTTGCAATTCCTATAAATTTTTTTTTTTAGATCTTGAGAAAATTGTCCTAAATCTGGTCTGGGATAGAACTTTTATGTCTTTTATGTCTGATGTAATCTGCAGTCTCTTCTGGGTGGTAATTAACAATCCTGATAAAATCCTTGGGCAATCTCTTCATGGAATGTGTGGTTACCCACTAGCTGAGTGACTTCTGATGCTCTTTAACCAGTAGTTTCTGTACTGTACAGTGACATCTCTACCAAGAGAGAAGCTTTGAATTGGCTTGCTTAGGGGACTCTTTCTTTGTGGAGTTTGAAAGAAAACTTGTTTTGTGCCCCTAAGCAATCTGAGAATCTGGTGAAGGGGAGCAGACTACGTCACTCCAAAATATGTCTCTTTGACATAAAGATTATCTTGAGCTGGTTATTTTTTAAGAAACATCAGACACAGGAGAAGCTCTGAAAACCGACTAGAAATTAACCTTTTGTAAGAGACATTTACATGTATAAGAGAAATCTCCATTTGTAAGAGCGTCTCTCTCTCTCTCTCTCTCTCTCTCTCTCTCTCTCTCTCGGTGTCTCTCTCTCTCTCCCCCATGAAGAGAAGGATGACTATAAATCTCTAGGAACTCTAATCAATGGGAAAGGCAGGGAGAAACCTGCCTAACAACTATGCCTTTGTTTCCAGGCTTGGCCTGATAGTCTCCCACAACTGCCCTCCCCCCAGCATTTTCTTTTGTCTTTAGCTGGAGATGGTGTTTAAGGTGGTCATTTCGGGCAGTTACTCATTTATCTTGGGCTTTCCAATGTACACAGGAGGTAAACATGTTATTAAAAATGTTTGTTTTTCTCCTGTTAATCTTTTATTCCAGGGAGTCTCAGCCAAGAACCTAGAAGGATAGAATGAAAATTACTTTTCCTCCCCCACACTGGCATTACTCTTAAGGAACTCTTCCCTTTGGAGCTATACATTGCTGAATTATTCTTTGCTTTGGTGCCCAGAGGTTTTTAGACTTAATTTTTTTTTAATTTCTTTTTTTAACGTTTATTTATTTTTGAGACAGAGAGAGAGACAGAGCATGAACGGGGGAGGGTCAGAGAGAGAGACACAGAATCTGAAACAGGCTCCGGGCTCTGAGCTGTCAGCACAGAGCCTGACGCGGGGCTTGAACTCACTGACCGCGAGATCATGACCTGAGCCGAAGTCGGCCGCTTAACCGACCGAGCCACCCAGGCGCCCCGGTTTTTAGACTTTAAGGTAGCACACTGTGCTAGGATACAAGGTGGATGAGGGATACACCTTTTTTTTTTTTTTTTTTTTTTTGTCAAGTGGGAGAAGGGCAATTATGGAACTGGAGATAGGCAAGGAGAGTCAAGACTGATCTCTTCACCTCAGGTGCATTGTCAGGAGATTATTTCCAGAAAGAGTATATGGAATTTGAGGTTTGGAAACCAAGTTCCTAAAACTCAGTCTCCTGAAAAATTCTCAAAAACCTCAAGTAGCAAATGTTTCTGTTTGAAGGCCCTGAACTAGATGACTCCTCAGTGCTTGAGGCAGAGGCTTGTGTAAAAGACTATAGGGAGTGATTTATCAGAGATAATGTCAAGAGATTACTCTAAGGGCTCTGGGAAGGAGGCCCCTGGGGCAGCATCCTATGTCTTTTGACGATTTCTAAGGTTCCTCAAAGCCCACTCTTCTCAGTGGCTCTTTGAGGACAGAGTGATTATTATTCAGTGGTTATTGTTGCAGAAAGATCATGTGGTACTTTAGTCTCTGAAATGCAGACCAGAAAGAAACAGAAACTATTCTGAGTTTGTCTCTTAGGGGTTGTGATGCCGAGGACTTCAGGCCCATCGCCAAGAGGGTTCTTGGCTTTGCCTGGAAAGAATTCAAGAGCAAGCCATTTAGAGCAAGGGACAAATTATAAAGTATAGAAGTAAGAAAGGGGTTGCCTCACAGACAAAGTAGCAGTCTCTCCTCCCAGATGAGAAAAGGACTCCCCTTTGCCTCTACCAAGGGGTTTTATTAATTTTTTTTAAGTTAGCTAACCATGGAGAGACGGGCTTACTCTTTAACTTTGGGTTTATCACTTACAATTGGGTGGTTAGTTTCTCCATTGTCTTAGGGTTGTGGAATTATGCATAGGGAGTAATTTTAAGAATGTCCAGCCTAGGGCACCTGGCTGGCTCAGTCTGTAGAGCATGTGACTCTTGATGTTGGGGTTGTGAATTCAAGCCCCATGTTGGGCATGGAGCCTACTTTAAAAGAAGAAGAAGAAGAAGAAGAAGAAGAAGCATGTCCAGCCTGTGTGCTTTTACTGCCACAAGGAGTGGGGTCTTGTGGTCTTCCATGAGTCAGATCTTGTGAGTCTTTTCATGACCTGCTGACTTTTAGGTTAAGCATCAGCCTAAAACCAAAATGGCCCTACTTTGGTCAACTTGTCTTGTCTTCCTAGCCTCCCATCCCTCCGGCCTCATTTGGAGTATATGAAATGTACGCGTTTTTTTTTTTTTAATTTTTTTTTCAACGTTTTTATCTATTTTTGGGACAGAGAGAGACAGAGCATGAATGGGGGAGGGGCAGAGAGAGAGGGAGACACAGAATCGGAAACAGGCTCCAGGCTCGGAGCCATCAGCCCAGAGCCTGACGCGGGGCTCAAACTCACGGACCGCGAGATCGTGACCTGGCTGAAGTCGGTCGCTTAACCGACTGCGCCACCCAGGCGCCCCTACGCGTTTGTTTTAAAAGCTAAATCTCAAATAATTATCATTTGAACCAAAAGACTGTGTATATTTCATTAGAAGAAAGGCATATTCTTACACATTTTTTGTTTTTTTTCTTATCACTTGTAAATGTCGACTTTAAAATTTTCACTTCCTTTTTTGGTCCAGATCCCATGAAGATATCACTTCCTACAAGTCATTACCAGGAAATATCCAGGTTTGAAAATGTACGCTCTGCTTTTTCCCATTCAGTTGTAGTCAGAGTAGTAAACTTCATGAAATTCGAACCTAGGACAATACACCCGGAAAAATACTAGCACAATAACCTGGGTTGCAAAACCTGTTTAGCAAGTTTCAGCTGAAGGTTAATTAAAACCTGCTTGGAAACCTCTTAAAACAGGAACAAGAATGTAAGCCACACACCACCACCACCTAGATTCTTCCCTCAGGATCTTTCTCTTCACCACTTCCCTCGATATCAGTGGGCACACTTCCCCAGAGTTCCTTCGGGTCTGGAGCAACACCACAGTGTTGGTGACCACGAGTGTTATGGCGCTGGCATAACCCTTTTCCTCCTGTCCCAGGGGAGGAGCAATAAAACAGCTGCTCGGTAACCCCCCTCCCCTTTAGCAGTTCTAACAGACAGCATGCGTATGCCACTCCTGAAAGCATTTTAGCTTCTCTGGGAGGTTAAGCAGTGTTGGGTTCTGAGGCTGAAGGGTTGTAAGAATTTCTCCCAGTGTTCCATGTTTTAAGTTGACATGTTTTAAGATGAGGAAGAGTTAAGTGACATTGTTCTGGCCGAGACAGGAGAGGGCACAGAGAAGTCAAAGGCAGAATAGGCGAAGGTAGAAATGCTGTGTGACATGTGACTTGCCTGTAAGAGACTATTAAGCTGGCCGAACATTCTGGAACATTACTTACATATTCTTTCAGAAGTTCCTCAGGGTTACCGCTATTATTTCTTTTGTCCAGGCTTGTTTAGAGTGGTTGTCAGCTAACACCCCGTTGGTGGATAAGCATCTGCGAGATGTGCAGGAAACAAGGCCGGAGTATAATTATAACATAATGCTTTAACAACATTGCACAAGACTGCCTCAGTACTATATGCCAGAGTACATAGCGACTGTCTTGCTGACAGGCATTTGGATGGTGATTAGTGTTGGATCACGTCCTGGAATCAGGCTTGAAGCCAGAGAAACTGGAAAATGATTTTTGTTTTTCAACTCCTTGGAGGCCTGTGTGGAAAATTTAGGAGAGCACATTTCTGTTTCTAGTAACAGAACTCACATGTAATTTGAGGAAGAAAAAGTGAAATAGGATGGTTCTTGAACCACTTGCCTTGTCTTAAAGCTGGTCTTCTGTGGAAAAGTTGAATTTTCTTGCAGGGCTGGCTGAGAAGTGTTGAGGCGGGGAGCAGTTGATAGGAAGCCCACCTTCCCCCTGGTTCTTCCACACCTAATCTAGGCACAGGCAAGACCCTTTCCAGGTGGCAAAGAAACAGTCTTAGCCCCAACGCACCAGCAGTAATAATGACCAAAGGCCACCATGTATGATGACACTAGACAGTGAGTTGTGGTTTGTGAGATGTACTGGAGCCTGGCTGCCCAGTTCAAATCTCAACCCCATTGCCTTTTGGTTGTAAAAACAGTGAATAAATTTCTTCACCCCTACACCCTGCCTTCCTCATGCACAAACGATGGCTTTGTTTTAAGGATTAAAAGTGCTCTATAATCATGAGCTTTCTTTTTGTTTCCAATTAAATTGTGACTTTCAGAATGGGTGCGTATTACAAGAATAACATTAGAGTTGATTCTCCCTTTCCTTCTAAAACTGGGGCTGGGGGGCACCTGGGTGGCTGAGTCCGTTAAAGTGTCTCTTGATTTCCACTCGGGTCATTATCTCCTAGTTTGTGAGACTGAGCCCCAAATAAGGCTCTGTGCTGACATGGCGGAGCCTGCTTGGGATTCTCTCTCTCTCTCTCTCTCTCTCACTCTCTCTTTCTGCCCCTCCACAGCTTGTGCGCGCCCTTTCTTTCTCAAAAATAACTTCAAAATTTTTGAAGGGCGCAGTCGGTTAAGCGTCCGACTTCAGCCAGGTCACGATCTCGCGGTCCGTGAGTTCGAGCCCCGCGTTGGGCTCTGGGCTGATGGCTCGGAGCCTGGAGCCTGTTTCCGATTCTGTGTCTCCCTTTCTCTCTGCCCCTCCCCCGTTCATGCTCTGTCTCTCTCTGTCCCAAAAATAAATAAACGTTGAAAAAAAAATTTTTTTTGAAAAGTAAGTCTGGGGCTGGTTTATTTCATTTATTTAATGAAATAAATGGTTTCATTAAGTGCCCACATTGTGCCATGCATGCAATAAGGCCCTGAGGATATAAAGATTCTGGGATATGGTCCCTTCTCCCGGAATGTTAACAGTCAAGGAGGTAAATGTTTCTGTTCACACTGTTATGTCAAAACCATAAAGAAAAGGGGGCGCCTGGGTGGCGCAGTCGGTTAAGCGTCCGACTTCAGCCAGGTCACGATCTCGCGGTCCGTGAGTTCGAGCCCCGCGTCGGGTTCTGGGCTGATGGCTCAGAGCCTGGAGCCTGTTTCCGATTCTGTGTCTCCCTCTCTCTCTGCCCCTCTCCCGTTCATGCTCTGTCTCTCTCTGTCCCAAAAATAAATAAACGTTGAAAAAAATAATAAAAAAAAAAAAAGAAATAAGTAAATCTGAGGCCAAAGAGTGTGGTCAAGTGCTCAGAGAAGGGGCAAGCATGTGGTAGAGAAGGCACATACGTGCGGAGTGTGGAGCCACAAACCTGGTTGACAGCCCAGACCTGCACGCCCAGAGTGAATCCAACTTGCTCAACCTCTGTCAGCCTCCGTTTCCTCATCTTTAAAGTGGGCCTGATTCAGTGGTGTGCCGAAGCAGGCTCGAACTCGCTTGGGAGAGCCTCTTGTTAAATATCCAGGAATTTTGCAAGCCAGTTAAAACCATTGGTAGCTTCAAATCAGTCTCGGTGGAGTATTTACACCATGTTAATCAGCCACTTCTACAAATCAAGGCCCCCACCCCCACCCCCAGCGGGGTTACTAGCACAGGTCTGGAATATGTAGGGGAGGCAAAACTTGATCCTCACGGGGTCTTTGGCTGGGCTTGAGAATTTCATTAATGTAAAACAGATTAACAGGAAAAAAGCATATACATTTATTTAATCTAAATTTTATGTGACATGGGAGCCCTTGTAAGGAAATGAAGATCCAAAGAAATGGTAAAACCCAAGTGCTTTTACACTAGATTGAACGAAGAGAGTTCCAATTGTGGAAAAGTAACTAAAATATCCGGGGAGGCCAAAGGAAGAGAAGGATTATTTTGACAAACTCTGTTTGTACAGAATCCTGGCTTTGACTCCCTAAGGAAGCATGTTTCTTTTCTCCTGGTACGGGTGGGCATCTTTGCACATGGGAGTTTCATCTCCTGTTTTCAGAAAGAAGAGGGGAGATAAGACCGCTGTTCTTGGCATCTGCTGTTTTTCAAGCGCCTTTAGCTCAAAGTAATCCTTATGCCAAAGTGGCATATTTTGGGGTGGCGTATCCTGCCACCCTTCAAATATGCTACACTGATGTCATGAAGATTAATGAAGTCACAGAATCACGGCATCTGGCCCATAGTAAACGCTCCACATAGGTTACGATAAGTCGATCACATAGGATATATTAATAATATACATCCTGCAGTCCATATTCTTAATCTCATTTATGAATAGCAACTGATATGAAGAAAAGCCAGGATCTAATTCAGTTGCCTTTGACTCCAAAGGAGTGTTCTCTCCACCAGACCCAAACTGCCTCTGAAATCACTTTTGTTGTTGTTATCGATTGACTGGATGAAAGAAAGCAGCGTAAGCAACAGGGTGGAAGAAGACAGCCCTGTCCACAGCTGGCAAAAGTCTCTCTGAGCTAAGCCGGAAGTGAATGCCTCCATCCTCAACCCCTCTTTAAAAGGCTTCCCCTGCTGTGCCCCTGTCACTACCGAAACAGCAGAGAACACACTTGCTCCCAATAAATGTCGCTTCTCTAGGAACCCCTGACGCTCAGAATTTCCTAGCTGTTGATGTCACATCTGGCGCAGAAAACGTACAAGATGCACCTGGGACATCTCAAAAGCGAGGACACTAACAAAACCTTCTGAGGTCATGTCCAAAGGACCACGAAGCCAACTTGAAGAAGCTCTCCCTGGACAATCAGGGCAATGTGAGCTTCAATATGAAAAAATAAGAACAATGAATTAAGACACAGGAAATGTTTAAAGCCCATGAGTTAATAATGATACTTGGCGGGGGTGGAGGAGAGCCTAAGTGGAAGATGACGGGGAAGCCAATTCATTGTTTTGAAAAGTAGTAAATAAATGGGAAGAATCCAATATTTATCCTGCCTCTGTTGGGTGAACTGTATTCCATGGCAATGAACTGCAAGATGGGAGAGCGTTCTTCTTATAGAAATATTTTAGCTAATAACTGAAAAAATAGAATATCACCAACTAACGAATCAGTGGACCTAGCAGGTGTTGATATTCATGGCTGCCAGCATAACAGAAAGCAACGGCTAGACATTATATGTGTCTTGATGGGAGAAAAAAGTCATCTATGAAATTTTCTTGCCAAAAACTCAAACCTGAATCTGCTCCAGTTGGGGCCCAGTTGGTAAAGTTTTATTTCTGACACCTTTGGCTCTCTTGTTTTTTAGCCGCACAGAGGCAGGCAGTTTTGTATTAAGGTTATGGCAGTGTTTCTCAAGCTTCATACAGACCCCTTTTAGAGGAAAGCATTCTCACAAACCCCCAGTGGTGACTGAAATTACTTATCTTACTATAGACGTATAACTAGATGTGAATACTTCATATTCACAGCTCTGATACAACTGTAAAACCAATATACATTTACAAATAAAATCTAAACAAAATGACCAAACAAATAAAATTCAAATGAATGACACTGAATTAATATGAGGGAAGATGTTTTGCTCAAATCGAGTTGTTGCTTGCAAAGGGACACAGTACTGATGGCTGGGGTGGATGTTTTTGGTTTCAGCACTGTATGCACTTGGGTGACGCAATTGTGTGGTGATGTCTCTCTAATAACTCTCTACAAGGCTCTCCTTTATGCTGTGTGCTGGGACTTGGTCTTTGTTAATGACATGGTGTGAAAAGTGAGCAACATGAACACAAACCGAAATGGCTGCACTCACACCGCAACTAGGATTCAGTTACAAGGTGATTGATTATCTAGACCAGTGGCTCTCAGCCCTGGCTTCCCTTTGAAATGCACATGCAAATACAATTAAATTAGGAGTTTTTCAGGGTGGGGCATTAGTATTTCTTAAAAGCTTTCTAGGCCATTCTACGGTGCAGCCAATACTGATAACTACTGATTTTGATGCTCCAGAAAATGCTTATACTGATTAATCTTTATAGTCCAAAAGAAACACCAAATTCAATCATTCTTAGAGTATGAGCTGGTTTGAGAGTATGGCGGTGAACCCCCAGGGGTTTGAGAAATTTGGTCTCCGGAGTTTGATCTCCAGGCCTACTTGGGTGGCCTTAGGCAACTTAGCCTCTCAGAGGTTTGGTTTCTCATTAGTAGAAGAAACTATTAATGGTACTTCCCTCTGCAATGTGTTTGTGAGGATTAGATGTACACAGAGTGCTACATGTAATGCCTGGTTCCTGGTGAGTACTTAACTAAAGGTTAGCTCTTATTAACTGATGAGGGAGCAGAAGGCAGGCTGACAGGCCACAAACACCCCCACCCCCAGGTGGGATAAGTGTGATATTCTGGGGCACTCCTGGCTGCCCAAGAACAAAGGAAAGGGGAAAAACAAATGGTTAACTGATGGAGATCATAGTCCTGTGGGACCTGAGTCTCCATCACCCTTCCAAAGTGCTGCGGGGAAACAAAGGCAGAAGGAAATGGCAGATAGAACTAAATTTCCTTATAACCTGCAGCCCATTGACAAATGCTTGAGGCTGGCAGGGTAAAACGTTTCTCCAGGAACTCCCTCCTGTCTTAATGCTAATGCTTTGCTAGAGGGAAAAACAACCTTAGCTTGACA
The DNA here is from genome assembly GCF_016509475.1 of Prionailurus bengalensis. Taxonomy (NCBI): domain Eukaryota; kingdom Metazoa; phylum Chordata; class Mammalia; order Carnivora; family Felidae; genus Prionailurus; species Prionailurus bengalensis. Next base: position 20,133,543 of record NC_057361.1, on the reverse strand, counting down.
ATAGCTAGGCCTCCAGTATTCTGTGAGTCTTTAGCATGTGAAAATCTCACTGGAAACTTCCCCTGGACTTTACCGCCCCCAACTCCGTAGTATATAACCAGTGTCTCTTTCTGCCCACGGGTCCTGTCCCCGTGCTTTAATAAAATCACCTTTTTGCATCAAAGACGTCTTCAAGAATTCTTTCCTGGCCGTTGGCTCCGGACCCCACAAACTCCACAATCACCCCAAAAACATCCTCGTTAATTATGATGTTGATAACCCTCTGGAAACTACTAAAACATTTCTTGGGCAGGTGCAAGCCACAAGAAAGAGGGGATGGGAGAATGGGGTGCTGGGCGAACATTATGAGGAAGGGCATTTGGTGGCGTTAGGTGGGGCAACAAACGCAGTGAGGACGGATGGGATGTTCAGTAAGGGTGTGGGACTGTCAGTGTGAGCTGGGTAACAGGTGATTGGCATGAAGCCTAGATGGGCAGTACACGGAAAAGGGATGAGAATAATGCACAGGGTCACCCAGAGGTGACAATGCCCAGGAAGAGATGATAAAACAAGAAAACGAAGATGCAGCCAGTCGAGCAAACAACTCTAGGAGCAGACATGGCCACCTGCAGACTCTGAATGGGAGGCCAAGGCTGCCGTAGTCAGGGAGAAAGCCGCTGCTCCCAGTGGGAGACGGTGGCTGCTTTCTCAGAGCTGGGCCAGCCCCATTGGTGGCTGCTGAGCGTTCGCTTGCCTCCAAGAACAGTGGTGTCATCTATTCTAGGCCTCGCTGGAGACCCAGTGGAAAGGAGACTCACAGGATGGGGTAGAGTGGGCATAAGGCATTAATGAGTCATTCGGCCTCTTCTGAATTGTTGCTTCTGCCTTTTTGTGGAAAGGACTACTTCCTTTCCCTAGAAAGGCTATTCCCTGGAAGCTAGGCAGCTGATGATCTTGGGCTGTGGTTTGGATAATGACGGACCATCGCTCTACTCTACTTGGGTCAGTAGCAGGATGTCATAAGCCTATACACGGACAAACCCAGCTACTTCCGCTTTTAATCGTATCAGAAATTTTGATTTTATACATTTTTAAGGAATGTAATACACTTAGCACATAGCAGTTTTTTTTTTTAATTTTTTTTAACGTTTATTTATTTTTGAGACAGAGAGAGACAGAGCATGAACGGGGGAGGGTCAGAGAGAGGGAGGCACAGAATCTGAAACAGGCTCCAGGCTCTGAGCTGTCAGCACAGATCCTGACGCGGGGCTCGAACTCACGGACCGCGAGATCATGAGTCGTTCGCTCAACCGACTGAGCCACCCAGGCGCCCCCTTAGCAGTTGTTTTTTTAAAAAAAACCAACCACACAGAAAAACCCTGAAATATCCTATGTAATATAGTAATTGGCAAGTCCTTAGTCCGAAATACTATTCTCCTCAAGGGATTATGTCAGGCAGAGTGTTTTAGTAAAATAGTAATTTTAAAGTTATCTTTACAGAAAGCTGTCTTTCTCTCCATTTTCCAGGTTTATCATTGTTTATTATTTCCTTTAATAAAATTTCCCAGAACATGTTTTCTTACCTGCCTGGTGATTTCAAATTTTACAGATTGGTTTTAAAGTTTAGTTTTTAAAGAGGTGCCTTTGTAATCGAGTTAAACATTCAGTGGGCTGATGCTGTGGTGTTTCAGCTTTTAATTTTTCTTTAGTTTTATTTTAGCGAGAGAGAGAGGGAGCGTGAGTGGGGGAGAGGGACAGAGGGAGACAGAGAGAGAATCCCAAGCAGGCTCTGTGCTGTCCGTGCAGAGCCTGGTAGGGTGCTTGAGCCCAGGAGCCATGGAGATCATGACACTCAACCAACTGAGCCACCCAGGCGCCCCTCAGCTTCTAAATTTTAAACTTAAGGGACTTCTTTAGAGTGGACACAACCTTCATCAAAGCTTTCGGGTGACAGCGCTGTATTTTTAGGGCTAAACTCTAAGAAGAATGAGAAAACAAAGAGTTATATTGTAACTCGCTTGGTTAATCTAATTTATTCACATATTTAACCACGGTCAGCATGTAGTTGTTTTCCTCAAAGAGGCCCACTTTCCAAAACACTTTTCAAAATGTCTTCTTTTCCCACAAGGCTCTTTGTGTTTAGTTAACCCTTTTTATGCTTGCGAGCTTCTCTCTGCCAGTTAGCATCCTAGCAGGACCCTGGCTGAGAGTGGACTCTGTAAACTTGCTTTCATAGCAAGCTGTCTGCGCCACCAGTAAATCCCGGAGCTTTCCTGTGTTCGGTATAGTGCAGGATCCCATTGTTTATATGACTGCCTCTAAATTTAGAAGCCAGAACAGACTTAAAACGGGGTGCAGGGCAAAACCCCCCTTTGACTGAGGAGCCCGGGATTTCTTTCCTGGAGCACCCAGAAAGAAGATACAGAGCATTGTTTTTCAGGTTATCTGAGGACTTGGAAAACGTTCATCTTGGAAATCAGCACAGTGGTTCTTATCAACTACCATCTCCATTATTAGGGGACTTGCTGGGTTTAGTTTAGTTCCATGTAATGAGTAATAAAAGGGGGTAATATTTATATAAGACTGTCTCTTCCTCATTGTTCTTAGTAGTTTCATTTTCATTCCTGGAGAAAGCTTTTGTTTACCACCCCCCTCCCCCCAACCACCACCTGTGGTTTTAAGCAAATTGTCCACAAAAAAGCCCTTTGTTCCCACAGTATCATAGACTGGCCCTCCAGATAATTTCCCTGGTTGGTACCTGCATCCACCTCCAGCCTTTTTGTTTGCAGTCCCTGTAAAATTGTTGGTTCCCTCCTGATTAGCAAAGTGATCCCTTTTCCCCTCAGAGTAGCATTTTGTGTGGGAGGAGGTTGCTGCGGGCAATGTGCACGTGTCCGCCTACGCTCCCAGTCCCATCTCCACCTTTCATTTGGGTAACAAAAGGGCTTGCGTGTTGTGGGCTCGCTTTCTAACCTGGTTTCTCAGCTCTTGAAAAATCTGTCAGGTCAAGTGTAGTGTTACCAGTGTAAAGTCATTTTACATGCTGCTGCCTATAAAACCATGAAATTCAACTGGCTTCCTTCCAGACTCTGAGAACAGTTTGTGACCATTTTAAATTGGGTTAAAAACTGTTTTTAAACAACTGTAAAGTTAGGTTTCTTGGCCATTTTTATTTTGCATTCAACAGCAAGAAAAACGTCAAGAGAAAGATTCGTAAAAATGCTTATACCGATTAAATCAAAGGGTAGTTTATTATAAAAGAATCAAAACAGAAACTCTAAGTACCAGTGTGTACATTGTACACATTTAAATGACTCACAAGAATGAAGTTTTTTTCATATACATTAAGATCACACCACCTTGCTGTTTATCAAAAGATGTTCAAGGAGAAATCTGACTCCAAACTGCATACAAGACTGCCATCTTAAACAGACCGCATTTCAAACATGCAACAACGCCACTGGTAATAAAGCTTTGGAATGGGTGTTCATTCTATTATTCGACTACAAACAGGACAGAAAGCAAGATCAGTTGAGAATTTAATCTAAAATAGAATGGAAGCTGTCATTTTTCTGCACCAGCACTCCTCACTCCTCTGCTGCCATCTTTAGCAAATACTCCTTGTCGATCTTGAAGAGTCTCCATCCCTCTTCGCTGGACAGATCAGAAGCACCTCTTCTTTTGTAGAAGTTGATAGATGGTTCATTCCATTCGGCTACCAAGAAGTGCATGCTGCTGCAGCGACATTTCATGGCAACCTGTTACAAGAGACAGCAAAACAAACTCAGTGACATTTCACCTCCTTGCCAAGACCCGAATCGGAATCAGTCCTTAAAAGAATTCAGTAACCCTTACGGATTCAGAAACCAAAACCAACACATACCTGGCTTAGGTTCTTCAGAATTTCTGATCCTATGCCAAAGCCTAAAAGAAAGAGAAGTACCGTTTACAAAGTCATCTTTAGGACTTGAAGCCCTGATTTCTCTTTAGAGCGCCCCCCTCTTCACCGAGCCATACCTCTATAGTCACTCATTACGAAGAAGTCCTCAAGATACAACAGTTTGCCAATCCATGGGTCATAGGTAAAGTAGTACATGGCGAAACCAACAACACTGTGTCCTGTAATAAGAGGATCACATGAGATGTGGACAAAAAGCAACCCATAAAAGCTGTAGCTGCAAAATCAGAAGCCTATCATAGGTTTTTAAAAATATACATGCATGTATTATAGAAGTAAGTAGCCACTGAACTGGACTGTTTCCTGATTTTTATGCTAGTGCAGTCCAGGCCACTGTTGGATGATCTCACTGTTCTGAGAACATGTATTTGCAAAAAGCACACATTAGAGCTAGCTGAAGCGAGGCTAAAATCGTGGACTGGCCACTCTGCAATCTGCTGGATCTCACACTCAGGAAGTGAGAATGCTTTCATTACTTGCCAGAGCAACACTGCTATAGTCTTAAAACTAAACACACACATTATTCACATCCTATCGATATATTGGTATGTTGACTTGGGAATAAGTCAGGTTTACACGGCAGTTCAGAATAATAAATACTTGTAGTTTAGAAACTCTGCTTCCTTAAGGTCAGGACATCAGGCCAAAAGCGTAACGTTTAATTTCAGAACTTGCCTTCCAATTCGCACATCTTCAATTTGCTCTCCCCAGTTTTAAGCCAGAAGAAGCAGAGGTACCCAGAAACAGGTATTACGTAACATCCACATACCTCTGAAAAGTACCTCATCCCGTATGTTTTCTGTTCGTTTCTTCTAGCTTGGGGAAGAGACTTCAGAAAAAAACGAAGCACCCACCCAAACAACTTCCCTTTTTTTAGCTCTGTCTTCTGACCAGTCAACAGGGACCAGCAAACAAAACAAAACAAAACAAAACAAAACAAAACAAAACAATCTGACTCCCTCTTATAGGGTGTCTGTAATTTCAAATGGAGGCAAAGGTTTCAAATTAAACTTTCTAGCCGTTTTATAGTCCTGAGCAAACACAGGAAGCGAGTACACTGGAGTTTCTGATCTACCGTGTTTTAAGTGTGTGATAATAGGACCTTACCTCATTTATCATGATCATCTACTTTATTGTGTAAAGGATCTTTTAGTTACCTCCCCGCCCATCCATGTACACGGAAGGGCCATGTACATGGCGAAGCTAGAGACTGTAACCTGAAGATTGGGACAAATTAAAGAAAAAAATGTGATTTAACACAATTACAAAAAAAGGTTACGTTAGGGTCAAACAAGAACCATTTATGAAACTGAATTACAACAAACGACATTATACCTAACTCTTCCGGGTCTCCACAGCACTCTGATACTTACTTAAACAGCTCAAACTCTTCAGAGTCTCCACAGCACTGATACTTAAACAGCTCTTTCAACCTGCCCTATTATGTGCAGCACATCTACTTTTTTTTCTCAGTAGTTTGGACACTCGCTATTATTTCTGGCCAATTGCTCAGTAAGTATCTTTGGCCTGTGTTGTCAGTGGTTCTACACAACAGACACTATGTTTTTATACAACACTCGGTGTTTGGCTTCTGGAAGGGAAGGGTGGTTACCTTCCGGAGACCGGTGCTCCTTGGGCACTTCTGCAACCAGGCAGTGGTAGAAAGGGTGCTCTCCGAAACCATCCTCTAGTAGATCTGCAAGAAGGGGCAGCAGGGACAGACAGTGATGGCCTTGGTGAAGAAGAGGACAAGCACCGGACGCCCTTCCCCCGCCCTGCCACAGTTGCGTTACCTTTTTCAGTTAACATTACTTGCTCTTCCATATATTCGTATTTGGCCAGTTCCTGGGGCGATGCACATAGGAGAAAGGGAGAAGAGAAGAAGAAAACTTTAAGTGAGGCCCCGGCCTAACCAGCTCAGAGGGAACAGGGTGGGCGGGGCGGGGTGGAGATTCACTCCCAGAATCCTGCCCGGAGCGGCCGGGCCAAGGCTGGAAGTGGCTGGCGGACAAAGGGGGACCTGCCTGAGCCGCTCCCCACCTCCCGCCCCTCGCCCCAGGAGGGGCCCGGGCCTCCCGCTACCTTGATTAGCCGTAGGATGTCACTGCAGTCGGCGGCGGTGGCCGGGCGAATCACGAATTTAGCCATTTTCGTCTTTTGCTTTTCTTCCCTTTGCGGACCAGGCCCCTGTACTTGAACAGCAGGAGGAGGTGGTTCCTCATTCGTCTCCCGGGAGCGTCCTTTTCTCAGTCAGGCTGGCACCATGACCCGGCGAACCTTTGCAAGCGAAGGAAAAGCTTCCCCGACTGCGACTAGCGCTGCACACTCGAGTGTCCGCTGGGCTCCGCTTTTTAGCGCGGAGAAGCCCCGCCTCCGGCCGTGAGGCGGAGGCCCCTCGTCCAATGAGGCTCCGACCGCCCCCCTCTTCCGGACACCGCCCTCCCTTCCGGACACCGCCCTCTCTTCCGGGCCTCCGTGTGAATCCGGCGGGCGCGGGCGCGGGCGCGGGCGCGGGCGCGGGCGCGGGCGCGGGCGCGGGCGCGGGCGCGGGCGCGGGCGCGGGCGCGGGCGCGGGCGCGGGCGCGGGCAGCGAGGCGAGCCACGGGGTTCTCTAGGGGCGCCCTCTACCGACGCCTCTCGAAACCTTCCCGGAAGCCCGAAATGGGAACCTGCGTGTCCCCCACGCACCTTCACAAAAGGAAAAGAGGAGATCTTCTTGTGGTCCCTAGCTAGTGACTTTCCAGTTTCTTCCTTCACTGGTCAGGAAAGGAAACTCAGGAGACCCAGCCTTGGGCAACTTGAGGATTAGAGCAGCAGTTCTCAAAGTGTGGTCCTGGGGAACCTGTGGGTTCCAAGATCCCGTCAGAGAGTGTGTCAAAATTGGTTTCATAATAATAGTAAGACGTCATTGGTCTTTTTCATTCTTGTTGAAAATTTCCAGAGGCGACGTGATGTGTGTGTGATGAAGTCACTGCTCTGATGACTAATGGAATGTGTGCTTGTATATTCTATTTTTTATGTTTATTTATTTATTTTTTGAGAGAGAGAGCGAGAGAGAGGGAGGCTGAGAATCCCAAGCAGGCTCAGCACTGTCGGCGCAGAGCCAGATGCGAGGCTCGAACTCACGAAGCCAGGAGACCGTCACCTGAGCTGAAATCAAGAGTCAGACTGAGCCACCCAGGTGCCCCATGCTTGTATATTCTTAGATTTCCTAGAATTTCCTAAGGTAAACTATTTGGGTTCTTCAGTAATTTTTCCCCTCTATATTTGTAATTTTTAGAATTAACACACTGTTTTCTTTCTTATTTTTTTCCTTATTCTTTCTTAAATCTCTGACCTTCCTTGTGGACACCCACTTCCCCTGCATGAGGTACACTCTTTACAATTTCCTTTAGTCAAGATCTGCTTTTGAAAATTTTTCTGTTTTGCTTGTCTACATATGTCTTTAATTCATCTTAAAATTCTTGAAGGGTTTATTTCACTGCTTATAGAATTTGAGGTTGAAAGTTATTTTCTTGCAGCATGGTGACATCAGACTATCTTCTGGCTTCTATTGCTGTTGAAAGTTGTTGTAATCCTTACTTGCTGCATCCTCTGTGCTTCTTTTTCCCCTTTGCTTTAACTTTTTATTTTGAAACAATTACAAATTTACAGAATGTGTGATGACATTGCTCTCGCGACTAAAGGAATGTGTGCTTGTGTATTCTTGTGTTTAATAGAATTTTCAAAGGTAAGCTTTTTGGATTCTTCAGTAATTTTTAAATGTCCCGAGAGCAGAATGTTTGAGAACGGTTGAGTGGGAGTATAGCTGTTTCTTGACTGTACCCACGGGAACAAGTATTCAGCCTTTTGCAGGTAGTTTTTCTTTGACATTCCACCTTCCCAGACAGAGCCTCTGAGGGCTTGCTTTGGCTGCCCTACTTGGGTTCTAGGATGAGTCAAAGAGAAAGCAGAGAAGGGTCCCACAGCGCTCTCCGTCTGTAGAATGAAAGGTTGGACTATCACCAAATGACCCCTCAAACATCCAACAAGTGATTCTCTGCCTTTGCTAGCAATACCCTGTATGTAAAAAGGAAAGCAAAAGTAGGTTCTTTGTTACCATTCCCACCCTCTGGGAATGTTATGCATAGTGAGTCACCTGGGAATTTACCAAATGTCTTTCTCAAAGATCTTTAAAAATAGCATTGATTCTCATCTGCCTGAGCTACTTCAGGTGATGTGTTTCCTGACACCGTGACACATGGATGATCATCCATAGGCCCTTCCCTACTCCCGGTCTTACTCGTGGGAGGATCGAGGAGAGCTCATTGCGTAAGTATGTGTTTACTGATAACGGTAAATTAGACCTCCATGACTAAGCACTAATGATAGCTGTCCTGTTGAAGCAGTAGTACGGCTCTTTTCAGTTTGGGTTGCTTAGTTTTTCAGAATAATGCTAGTTTCATTAAAATTTGTTTCATTTTCTATGTATTCTATTTTTTTCCAGTTGAAATTTCATGCTTTTATGCTTCACTTTGCCATTATGGCAAGAGGAGCTCGTTCTTTTTTTTTTTTTTTTTTGAAGATTTTATTTTTTAAGTAGTCTCTCCACCCAACATGGGAATTGACCTCACAACCCCGGGATCAAGAGTTGCCAGCTCCACCAACTGAGTGAGTCAGGCACCCCCAAGAAGAGCCTATCCTGAAAATCAGATGGCTACAGAAAAAAAAACCTCACTGTGATTGTGTTTGTGCAAATGTAGAAGCTTAGAACCCTAAGAAATTTGAATTTTCTTTTGGCGGTGAACCAAGTTAGGCTTTTCCATTGTCAGGAATAGATACAATGGATGACTAACATTACTCTTGATACTGGAATTTATATTTATTTATTTATTTTTAATGTTTATTTATCTTTATTGTGGGGTTTGAACCCACAAACCGTGGGATCATGACCTGAGCTGAAGTCAGCCACCTAACTGACTGAGCCACCCAGTCAGTTTATGTTTAAAACTGCATAAAGAGGGATTACCTGGAAAATTTTGATTTGGTTAATGAGTCAACAAATCAACAAGACTTATTGTGTCTTGTGCTAGGTACTTGGGAGTTATAAAGGAAGATTCAGTTTTGAAACCAGCCCTCAGGGCATGCAGTTTACTTTTAGAGTTGTGTGTGTGTGTGTAGTTTACTACAGCAGAATTTAAGTTTTGTGAGAAAGAGAATTCCTATAAAACTAAGGAGGTCTTAGTATGGGTAGAGTAGGAGGAAGGGAAACCACCAAGGCGCGTTGTGGGTGTTTTACATTCATTGTCTCATTTGATCTTTACAGTGTGTTGTGAAATGGGTAATGTTAGCTGCATCCATCTTTACAACTGAGAAAACTGGAGGCTCAGAGGGTTACACAGTTGCCAAAACTAGGAAGTGATAGAGCTAGGAATGAAGGAATTATGTTGATTTCCATGCCAGAGTGAATGAAGCTGTCCAACCTGCCCTATTGAACTATTATGGAAAGTGTCATGGTTTTCTTCTGTTTATAGAAGTAGTACACACTGATTAAGAAAATTGGAGAATGGCAGAGTTACAAAAAGTTAATAAAAATCCTGTTCGTAGGTTGGTTTTCTTCCAGTCTTTTTGTCTATGTACATGTACATGCAGGACTGATACTCAGTTGGTATATACAGTGTAGTAGATTTAAAATGGCCACAAATTCATTTCAGCTCCTCCCGTCAAGAGGTAGAGTCTGTTTCCCCACTTCTTGGATCTGGACTGGCTTTGTGACTTGCCTTGACCAATAGAATGCAGTAGAAGTGGTGATATACAACTTGTAAACAAGACCTCAAAAGGTCCTAAAACTTCTGCTCATGCTCTCCTGGGACACTGCTACTGCCATATGAGGAAGCTTGAGCTAGCTAGCCTCCTTAAGGAGGAAAGACCTCATGAAGACAGGGGTCCAGCTGGTAGCCAGCACCAACTGCAAGATACATAAGTGAGGCCATCTTAGGTCATCTAATCACACTTGAGCTCTCAGGTGATTGTGGTCATACCAGTGACCCTAGGTGAGACCAACAGAAGAACAGCCTAGCTGATCCCAGGCCATGTTATTAACCTGAAGAATCATGAGCCAATAAAATGGTTTTTTTTAAGTCACTAAATATCGGAGTGCTTTGTTATACAGCAAAGGCTAACTGAAACTAGATGGTCGTTTTGGTTCTTTACATCTGGCTTCCATTCTGATTGGTTGTAGTGTCCGTTCTGACTGGTCTGTGCTTTTTTGCTGTACCTTTCAAAATATTAAAAAAATTACTGTGCGTGTGTGTGGGGGGTGTGTGTGTAATAACAACAAATTGGTATCCTATATGTATAATTCCTATCCTTCAGCGTAGTACATTGTCTCCTTAGCTACTACAGCTTTGGGATTCGATTCCCCATCTGTGTGGTCATGTCATTTACTTAACCTAGTTAAGTTACCATTTTGTTTTGTCTGTAATGAGTAAATAATAAGAATATCCTTAATATGGTTAGTTGTTGTGAGGATTAAATGAGGTAATGCATAAAAAGTGCTCAGCATAGCACCTGGACTGTTAGCTTTATTACTATTAACATTTGTAGTATATTTTTCCATCTCATTAAGTATATTTAATTTTTTTAAAAATATGATGGCTTCTTAGAATTCCATTCTGTGCAGTTTATTTTACCATTCTCTTGTTGAAGATTTAGATTTTTTTCACTCATAAATAATGCATTGATGAACATCTTTCCATCCAGGTTCAGCCCAGGTTTCTGATTGTTTCCTTAGGAAGATTCCTAGAAGTGAAATTACCAACTAAGCAGAGATGTCATTTTGTTGATCTGAAGCCAGACAAACACTCCAAATTCAGGTCCTCATTACATGAAAGTATAATTTGAGATGACTCTGCAGATGGGCTTGCTCTAGCTAAAATTATCTAAATTTTGATAACATCTGACATCTGTATTCCACAGGTTATAATACTTGGGATAGACTAGAGTTTGGGTCTTCTCCAGAGGGGGTTTTCTTGCTACATGTGGGCGAAACTTTATGGGTATGATCAATAAAAACAACTAGCCCCAGGAAAATACCTTGTTTTGGGCCAAGGTTTTCTTTTATCTTTTTATCCTTTTTTTTTTAATTTGTGAAATTATCCTTTAGGGCCTGGAAAGCTGTTCCATCTTTAGGGGTGGACCATCAAAAGTGTAAGACTTCTCTTTGTAAATATAAAGTATTACGTTGCTTTAGGCTGCAGTTAAGAGGCCGGTCAGTAATAAGTAAGGTATTAATCAGGACTCTTGTCTGCAAGTACCTGATTCTAACTAGTTTAGGCAAAGGGGGAATTCACTGCTCAGCACAGGGAGCACAGGTCTGACAGGAACTAGAACCTTGTGGTACAGTCTGAAATATACTGAAAAAGAGGGAAGATCGGTGCTTGTAATGGACATCTATTTGTTTCTCAGAAAATCATTTTTTGCTTTTGAATAATTATTTCCCTCCTAAGCCCCAAAAGATGGTTCTCCTTGGTGAGGGGGGAGGAGGCTCCCAATCAGAGCATGCCATCTGCTTTGTCAATATTGTGATCCAAGCCATGCCAACCAGTGTCTTTTCTCAGTGATGCCAAGAAAGTCCTTCCCTTTCTTCTGGCACATCTGAGAAGATGTGGAGGTCTGAGACAATGACTTTGACCTGCCTGGGAAAGACTGACCCCATTTGAGTTTCTGGCTCTGCATAGCCACAGGTGGAATGGCCTGTATGCTCCCAATCATCTCTGTTGCCTGCTTTTGACCCCCTCACACCCCCACCCCGCCCCCCACCCCAGGTACTACTACTTTGCACACTTGTAAGGAAAAAGGGGGCCGAATGGTTAGAAAGTCTCCATTCCATTCACTTCAGAAAAAAGTGGGGATAAGAAGCTCCTCGGCCAAAGAGGGGAGGTTGGGAGAGGTAGATACTGTGTGGGAATATGCAGAAATAGGGATGATCATACTTGTAATCCCTGGGGTTGAACTTTAAGACATGTGATATAACTCCTTTTTTTTCCCCTGTCTGGTCATCTTTGTTTTCATTTTGGTTTTTGTCTGGTGGTCTTTGTGAGAAGGCCAGCGCATTGGCAATTGTGTTAAATCTGCAGAAATCGCCTCTTGGAAAACAGATGTAGAGGCTGAGTGACCTTTAGGCAAAGACTTGGACACATTCCAACTCTCTGAATGTTTATGACTTAAGACTGGTGCTTTTGGCCCAAGGGCCATTGCTGTCCACCATGAACACTTTTTATTTCAAGGTTCCACAACAGCAAGACAGTTATTTGGAAGCAAGTTGTTTTATACCGCCCCTTTTGTATCAGTTATCTATTGCCACATAACAAATGACCACAGACATACTGGTTTATGTTATATACATTTATCATTGCAGTTTCTGTAGGTTGGGAGTCCAGGCGTGGCTTAGCTGGTTCCTTTGATTAAGGCGTCAGCCAGGCTGCATTCTCATGTGGGAGTGTGGCCAAAGAAGAATCCACCTGTGAGCTCAGGTTGTAGGCACCGGTAGAATTCATTTCCTTGACTGGGGACTTTGACTTCTTACTGGCTGTCAGTTGAGGCCACCTGTGGTTTCTAGAAGCTGCCTGCAGTTTCTTATCACGTGGGCTTATCCAGTATGGCTGCTTACTTCATCAAGCCAGAAAGGAGAGTCTATAGAATAGTCTGCTATAAGATAGTGTTTTTTAATTGTGAAAAAACCCCCACATAACATCAATTTTATCATCTTAACTATTTTTAATCATTTTTACAGTACAGTAGTGTTAACTATGTGCATATTGTATGACAAACCTCTAGAAATGTTTCCTCTTGCAAAACTGAAACTCTACACCCATTGAACACCTCCTCATTTCCCCCTTCTCCTAGCGCCTGGTAACTACCATTCTGCTTTCTGACTCTGTAAGTTTACTTTAGATACCTCATATAAGTGAATCGTACACTGTCTTTTTGTGACTGGCTTATTTCACTTAGCATAATGTCCTCAAGGTTTATCCATGTTGTAGCCAATGATAAAACTTCCTTCTTTTAAAAAGTTGAATGATATTCCATTGTGTGTATATACCACATTTCTTTTTTTATATGCAAAGTTTCACAAATTTTATTTTTTTAAGTTTTTATTTAAATTCCAGTTGACATACAGTGTTCTATTAGTTTCATGGATGCAATATAGTGATTCAGCACTTCCGTACATCACGTGCTGCTCATCACAAGTGCCCTCCTGAATCCCCATCACCTATTTCACCCATCCCCCCACCCACCTCTTCTCTGGTAACCATCAGTTTGTTCTCTATAGTTAAGAGTCTGTTTCTTGGTTTGCCTCTATCTCTCTTTTTCCCCTTTGCTCATTTCTTTTGTTTCTTAAATTCCACATATGAGTGAAATCATATCTTGTACCACATTTCTTGACACTTAGGTTGCTTCCACTTTTTGGCTCTTCTGAAAAATGGCACACTGAGCATAGGTGTTCAAATGTCTTTTCAAGACCCTGTTTTCAACTCTACGATCTTTACCCAGAAATGGGATTGCTAGATTATATGGTATTTCTATTTTTAGGTTTTTTTTTTTAATTTTTTATTTTTAACGTTTATATATTTTTGAGACAGAGAGAGACACAGCATGAACGGGGGAGGGTCAGAGAGAGAGGGAGACACAGAATCTGAAACAGGCTCCGGGCTCTGAGCTGTCAGCACAGAGCCCGACATAGGGCTCGAACTCGCGGACCGCGAGATCATGACCTCAGCGGAAGTCGGACGCTTAACCGACTGAGCCACCCAGGCGCCCCTCTATTTTTAGTTTTTGAGGAACCTGTCCATGTTTTCCATAGAGGCTGTACCATTTTACATTCCCACCAACAGTGCACAACGGTTCTCTTTTCTCCACATCTGCACCAGCGCCTGTTATCTTCTTGGTTTTGTGTTTGTTTGTTTGTTTGTTTGTTTGTTTGTTTTGGATAGTGCTCATCCTAACAGGTGTGAGCTGATAGCTCTCTGTGGTTTTGATTTGCAGTTCTCTGATGATTAGTGATGTTGGGCATCTTTTTATATGCTTGTGGGCCATCTGTATATTTTCAGTGGAGGAATGTGCATTTAAGTTCTTTGGCCACTTTTAAACCAGGTTATTTTTTTTTCAATTTTTAATTTAAAAAAATGTTTATTTTATTTATTTTGAGAGGGAGAGAGAGAGCACGAGAGAATCCCAAGCGGGCTCTGCACTGCTGGCGCAGGGCTTGATCTCATGAACCATGAGGTCATGACCCCAGTTGAAACCGAGAGTCAGACGTTCAACTAACTGAGCCACCCAGGTGCCCCAGGTTATTTGTTTTTAATTGTTGAGCTGTAGGAGTTCTTTCTGTATTCTGGATATTAACGTTTTATCAAAGATATGATTTGCAGATATTTTCTCCCATTCCTTAGCTTGCCTTTTCACTCTGCTTATTGTTTCCTCTGACATACAGATATTTTTAAGTTTGATGTAGTCCCATTTGTCTATTTTTGCTTTTGTTGCCTGGCAAGAGAGGGTTTTACATAATGTAACATAATCATGGGAGTGACATCTTATTGCCCTAACCACATTCTCTTGATTAAAAGCAAGTCACAGGTCCTAGCAATATACACGTGGAGAGGATCACACAAAGGCGTAAACACCAGGAGGCAGGATCATGGGGGCCACCTTAAGGTCTGTCTGCACGCAAAGGTCAGTAAAAGCCTATTTTTTATTTAACATTTAACAAACATTTTTTAAGATCTGTTTCCTGCCAAGCATTGTGCTTGGGGATTATGAAATAAATGTGGCATGGTCTCTGCTGTCCACGGGCTTACAGTTAAACATTACAGGTTCTAGTTATGGGTGGAAGGGATCCAGCCTCCTAGAGAAAAGTGACAGGAACAATCAGAACTGACAGGGCAGATACACGGTTTGACGCTTGTCCAGTGTGACCTACCTCCTTGAGGCAGCCCTCCCTCTCTCCCCTTCTGGAGTCCTGTCCAAAGGAAGACGACTGCCCACCACTCAGCTGAGGGGTTGAGGCTCTAACTCCTCATAAATACTTAGGAAACTTGCAAAGTACAGTCAGCCATCCTTAGGCCTCCCAAAGTTTCAGCTCTTTGAATCTAGGTATGGAGGTTACTCAATAAGAAGATCATAGGAAATAATTGCCTGTTAGTGCACAAAGTTTTAGACACCCCCTCTTTTCCCTGTGGCCCCAGGGTACATGTAATAGATTTTATAGTTCAAAATCCAGCTTACCAATCTTTGTACCATTCACAAACTGGCAATTAAATGTTAACTGTGAATCCAGAAAATAGAGGATACTTCAAAGAAGGAAAAGCAAGGGCATGAACTCCACCCAAGCAGCCTCTGTGTGACCTGAGGAGCAAGGAACAGACCCACATTAGAGCCCTGATGTGAGTGGATGTTGGGCATGTTCTGCTGGGGACAACAAAGGTTATTACCTTAGGACTTATTCCGGAGGTGGAGGAGAAGGTGGTGAATCATTCCTTTTGAAGAGATGATGGAGGTAGGAGAAGGGGTGCAAGAAGATCAAAGGGGGACCAAGAACCATAGGATTGGGAGAACTGTAATACATTTTAAGGTCTCCTTAAAAGATCAATTATAGAAGGGTACTACAGGAGAGGAAGAAATGAGATCTGCAGCTAGCATTTCTTAGTGCCTATTATGAGTGGCATGCCTGGCTTGGCATTTTACAGATGTGATTTCCTTTAGTCTTTTTTTGTAATGTTTGTTTATTTTATTTTGAGAGAGAGAGCATGAGCAGGGGAGGAGCAGAGAGACAGGGAGAGAGAGAATCCCAAGCAGGCTCCGCGCTGTCAATGCAGAGCCAGACGCGGGGGCTCGAACTCACGAACCGTGAGATCATGACCTGAGCCGAAATCAAGAGTTGGATGTTTAACCGACTGAGCCATCCAGGTGCCTCTGATTTCATTTAGTCTTTTTGTTTTTTATTAAACATTTTTAAATGTACTCCTGAAATTATTGTTGCACTATATGCTAATTTGGATATAAATTAAAAAAAAGACTAATGAAAATAGAGAACACAAAATATATATATATTGTACACCTGAAACTAATATAACACTATATGTTAACTATACTCAAATTAAAATTGAAATAGGGGATGAGATCATGCTATTTGAGATAACATGCATGGACCTAGAAGGTATTTTGCTCCATGAAATAAGTGAGACTAAGAAAGACAAATACTATATGATTTCATTCATAAGTGGAATCTAAAAAAACAAACAAAAAGCAGAATTGAACCTATAAATACAAAGAACAAACTGATGGTTGCCAGAAAGGGTGTGGGAGGTTGGGCAAAATGGGTGAAGGGGAATAGAAGATACGGGCTTCCAGTTATGGAATGAGTAAGTCACAGCATAAGGATACAGTGGATGATATTGTAATAGCGATGTAATGGGACAGGTGGTAGCTACGTTGTGGTGAAAATAGCACCATGTATAAACCTGTCAAATCATTAAGTTGTGCACCTGAAACTAATGTAACATTGTGTGTTAGCTATACTCAAAAAAAAAATCTTTTAAAAATGTTTATTTATTTTGAGAGAGGCAGAGAGAGCACAAGCAAGGGAGGGGCAGAGAGAGAGGGAGACACAGAATCCAAAGCAGGCTCCAGGCTCCGAGCTGTCAGCACAGAGCCTGATGCGGGGCTGGAACCCACGAACCGCGAGATAATGACCTGAGCTGAAGTTGGACACTTAATCGACTGAGCCACCCAGTCAGGGAAAACTGGGAATGAAATCAGCCATTTATTTTATTTTATTTTATTTTATTTTATTTTATTTTATTTTATTTTATTTTATTAAAAAAGCCTTTTTTTAATGTTTATCTGTTTTTGAGAGAGAGAGAGAGAGAGAGAGAGAGAGAGAGAGCAAGTGGGGGAGGGGCAGAGAGAGAGAAGGAGACACAGAATTCGAAGCAGGTCCAGGATCTGAGCTGTCAGCACAGAGCCCGACACGGGGCTCAAACTCACGAGCCATGCAATCATGAGCTGAGCTGAAGTTGGACGCTTAACTCACTGAGCCACCCAGATGCCCCTGAAATCAGCCATTTAAATAAAGCTAGCATGGATGAATATAATCTGGAATAGTAAGGGTTAAGAGTTTTTTTTTTCTTCAAAGCCCCCCAACCTCTATTGTTGAGATTTCTGTCATCATAGAAGCATAGAATGGTAGTGATTCACTAGTACAAATTTCTCATCTAATAGCTAAGAAAACTGAAGCCCATAGAGGGTGAAGTACTTGTCCAAGGTCACACAGCTAGAAGGTGGCAGAGTCAAAAATACAAGTGAGGTCTCCTGATTCTAAGTCAAGAGATCTTTTACTATACCTCAGAGGTCTTCTGGCAAAAATGGAAAACTTAAAAACAGACAGTATATTAAATACTGTCCTAAGGCTAGAGTCCAGGTAGAAAACTGTAAACATTCCATACATTTGGTCCACTTCTCACAAGTTAAGTTTCGCTAGCGCATGCTTTGTTTTAATTATGGCAAAGAATGCTTGGTCTTGTTCCAGTCTACTCAGTTTCTTCTTCTTCCTAAGCCTTCTGTCTCTGGTCTCTGCCTTGTGCGCCTCCCTCCCCCCCCCCCCAACCCCTGCCCATCCCAAGGACTGATAAGTAGGACTCTGCTGTGTGAATCACAAACACCTACAACTGAGACAAGCACACAATCAATTTGCTAGGAGATCCATGCCACTTAAGAGGCTGCAGGCAGCTGCCACCATCCAGACTTCTTCACGGGAGAATTCCAGAGGCCACAGAACTTCGCATTCATGGGGGATTCCCCTCTGAACATCTTGTCAGTGAGTCTGGGGCATCACAGTATCACCATGCTTTCTGAGATCAGTGCTATCCCAGTACTTTGAGAATGGTCATGGGGGAGGGGAAGAAAAAATAAAGAGGTTAGAGAGGGAGGGAGCCAAAATATAAGACACTCTTAAAAACTGAGAACAAACTGAGGGTTGATGGGGGGAGTGGAATGGGGGGGTGGGTGATGGGCATTGAGGAGGGTACCTGTTGGGATGAGCACTGGGTGTTGTATGGAAACCAATTTGACAATAAATTTCATGTTTAAAAAAAAAAAAGAGGGGCGCCTGGGTGGCGCAGTCGGTTAAGCGTCCGACTTCAGCCAGGTCACGATCTCGCGGTCCGTGAGTTCGAGCCCCGCGTCAGGCTCTGGGCTGATGGCTCGGAGCCTGGAGCCTGTTTCCGATTCTGTGTCTCCCTCTCTCTCTGCCCCTCCCCCGTTCATGCTCTGTCTCTCTCTGTCCCAAAAATAAATAAAAAACGTTGAAAAAAAAATTAAAAAAAAAAAAAAAAAAAAGAAAATGGTCCATAGCCCTGCATTCATGTTATTCCCTTACAGACAGAACACACACTCCTAATCTGACAGGAGGAGTGGGTTTTCCTATCCAGGCAGGTGACATAGAGAATGCCAGCCTATTGACATGAAGCCAAAGGGCAGTTGGCTCAGTAAGTACTTTTTGGGAGGTGGGGTTGAATGTACTGTGTGGCAGCAAAAGCAGGAAGTTTGAGGCCAGGCAGACCTAGGTGCAAATCCCAGTGCTGCCAGTTACCAGCTGTGTGATTTTGGACAAGATTCTTGAATCTCAGTGTGCTTATCTGTAAAATGGAGTTAGATCGTTTTGTCCTCTCACTATTGCAAATATTAAATGCTGTTGTGAGGGGCGCCTGGGTGGCTCAGTTGGTTAAGCGTCTGACTTCAGCTCAGGTCACGATCTCACGGTCCGTGAGTTCGAGCCCCGCGTCGGGTTCTGGGCTGATGGCTCAGAGCCTGGAGCCTGCTTCCGATTCTGTGTCTCCCTCTCTCTCTGCCCCTCCCCCGTTCATGCTCTGTCTCTCTCTGTCTCAAAAATAAATAAACGTTAAAAAAAAATTAAAAAAAAATAAATGCTGTTGTGAAACCCTTTATAGAGTGCTTAGAATATAGTTGGTACCCTCTAAATGTTTATTCCTTTCTGTCTGGCTGGTAATACAAGGAGTATAACAATTTTTAGATTAGGAAGAATAATTGTGAATGGTCCAATAAGAAGAGGGAAGGATTTATCTCTAAACCTATTTTTATCCTGCCCTTACACAGGATCATTCTCTTATTCATTGACCTTTGTCATGAAGCTTTGACCTTCCTCATGAATAATCACTGTGATGTGATTCAGTTAACATTTGCCAACCAATGAGGCCTTCCCGGTGATCACAGAATCAGGAGTCATCACAGAGGTTGGGTAATCAGTATTGTAATCCCTATTGTACTCTGCCCAGAGCATTTTATCTGCTTGGCCAGACATCATGTAGACAAGGTCCAGTCCAGAACACATCACCTAAGATAAATTATTTACAACTCCGCCTCACTTTAAAAGTGGACCTCATCCATGACCTGATTAATATTTCACTATAAACCCCACCTGGAGATTTTTAAAAAAAGAAGCAGCTTGGTGAAAATAGGAGAAAATGTGGAAAAGACCATTATACAGAACATATTCATTCACACAACTTTTTTCCTTTCTCCTTTTTACAGGTATTTTATAGTTATGCCAGATAGAGGGAAATTATGCAGTTACGGTGCTTAGAATCTGGGCAAGACAGCAGACAGAACAATTTCCCAAACTTTCTATTTGGTACCTAGTCTCTGAAACCGTGGTTAAAAAGAAAAAGCTGTAAAAGAGCTGTGAACAGTGGTTAAGCACTCTTCCTTTACCTTCAGCAACATGTAACCATGAAACACAATGTACGGTTCTATCATTCTCTTGTTCCACTTCCAGATTAATCCAATTCATTGAAAATTCTCTTCAACATGTCCAAGAATCCCAGTGAACCCCAAGGTGCATAAACACAAACCACACCAAGGCACTACACAATCAAATTTCTGAAAAGCAGGGATAAAGACAAAATCTTAAAGATGAGACTAATCACTGGTTTGCCATCAAAAACAATGCAAACCAGAAGATATTGGGAACATCTTTATTTTTTTAAAGTTTATTTATTTATTTTGAGAAAAAGATTGCATGGGAGAAGCAGAGAGCAAGAGAGGGAGAATCCCAAGCAGGCTCTGTACTGCCAGTGTGGAGCCCGACACAGAACTCAAACTCATGAACTGTGAGATCATGACCTGTGCTGAAAGCAAGAGTTGGATGCTTAACTGACTGAGCCACCCAGGTGCCACAGAACAACATCTTTAAAGCATTAAAAGAAAAACACTGTCAACTTCCAATTTTATATCCAGTGAAAATGTTCTTCAAAGATGAAGGCAAAATAAAGACATTTCAGTTAAGCCAAAGCCAAGAGAATGCATCGCTAGTGAATTTGCACTACAAGGAATGCTAAGGGAAGTTCTTCAGGCTGAAGGAAAAGGATACCAGATGGACACAGGAGTTTACACAAAGGAATGAAGAGTAAATATGGTAAATATTTGGGTAATATAAAAGATATTTTTCTTGTTTTTAATATCTTTAAAAGAGAATTAACTGCTTAAAGTGAGAATAATAACAGTATATTAGGGGATTTATAATAATTATCGATATAGAATATATGAACACAACAGCAGAGATAGGATGCAAATATATCATTAAAAGATTCTTACGTTGTATGTTAAATGCTGTAACATTCAAAGGTAGACTGTGGTAAGTTTAAAATGCATATTGTAAAGCTCAGAGCAACCACTAAAAAATGAAAAGGGTGTAGCTCGTTTGTCAGTAGAGGAGATAAAATGGATTCATAAAAAATAATCCAAGGGAAGAGAGGAAAAGAGGGAAAAAGGAACAAAGAACACCTAGGACAAATGGAAATATAGGACTAGTGTCGTTCCTCTGTCAGGTAAGAAACCACCCAAGGAAAAGCCTAAAACATCTGTATTTACCTGTTAAAACAGAGGTGCTATGTTTGGCCAAGATGAGTTGTGATTCTTTGAGGTTGGGCACATTGCAGTCCCAGAATGATATTGGGATTCTGTTAGCAAGGAATTAGAAGGGAATAGCTGTAGGGTAGGTAACTAAAGGTGTCTGCTGGGATTGGTCCTGGAAGTATAGAAAAAGAAGAATCTCAGAGGCCAAAATTGACACTACTCAGCTTGGCACTGTACTAGAACAAGAATACCCCAATGAAAGAACTCCAGCAGCTGAATCTTGAGATGGATCTTTGAGTATTGTGGGGATGGATATATCAGTCTCTCCTTATTCATTTATTTAACAGATTTGTATCGTGTCAGGTGTTGTTTTTATCTCTGGAATTATAGCAGTAGAAAAACCAGACAAAGATGTCTGCCCCCATGATGCTTACATTCCAGTGAAGGTATCTTAGCTGAATGCAACAGATTCCACGTTCATCAGTCAATTTTCTGATTATAATTGGATTTATTATGGCCCTCGAACTGTCCCACATTTCATTATGAATTAAGAAATTGGCATTTTTTTTAAATTTTTTTTTCAACGTTTATTTATTTTTGGGACAGAGAGAGACAGAGCATGAACGGGGGAGGGGCAGAGAGAGAGGGAGACACAGAATCGGAAACAGGCTCCAGGCTCCGAGCCAACAGCCCAGAGCCCGACGCGGGGCTCGAACTCCCGGACCGCGAGATCGTGACCTGGCTGAAGTCGGACGCTTAACCGACTGCGCCACCCAGGCGCCCCAAGAAATTGGCATTTTTATTTCATCGATCAGTCGCTTGGTTGATGTGACTCTTATTAGGGACATATATTTCACCTTTAGTGAAATGACAAATTGTGTTTTTGACCTGCTTATCTGAGGGCCAGTACTTGAACCATGGTAAATTCAACAAGGCATTTCAACCCTGTGAGCCACTGTGGGAGGCAGAAAGCCACACAGCTTTCTCTAGTTAATACCTCAATAGTGCATCTTTCTCCCATTTGGAATGTTTAAATTTATTCATTTGTGTGAAAGGGATACCAGAAGGAAATATTAAGTTGTAAGGTTCTAAATATCTCTGAAAAAAAGGAGTGCTGACTTTGAAACACTGTGATTTGTGTGATGTATTAAGAACTAATGGGGTTAAAGTTCCTCCTGCCAGGATTTAAGCTTTAAAAAAGTTTCCTGTTGATGGTCATTTCGATTGTTGCTTTTTTTCCTGCCCTTTCCAACAATGCTCTTATGCACATTCCTGTATATATCCTTGAGTACAAGAGCAATGATAGAGTATTTACCTAGGACTGGAATGCTGTGTCAAAGGGTTTATGCATGTTCAACTTTATGGAATACAGCCAGATTGCTCCTCAGAGTGATTATGCCAATTCATACCTTCTACTAATCCGTGAATGAGAATTCTTGCCTGCCATTCTCTGTCCTCACCAACAGTTAATATTTTCAGACTCTTTGGTTTTTGCTTACCTGATAGGTATGAAATGGTATCTTATTATGGTTTGAATTTAATTCATTTGATGTTGATCTTTTCAGATGTTTTTTGGCCATATATTCTTTCTTCTACTTGAATTGCCAATTCATGACCTTGTCCATTTTTTATTGGCGTCTTTACCTTTTTCTTATTCATTTTTAGTAACCCTTTTATATAATTTATTATTCTAACTTCTCACCCTTCCTTTTTGTTATTTTTGCTCCAGACATGTACCACATCTGTGGCTAGGATATTTTTCTTTGTTGATAGTGTCTTTGGTTAAAAAATATAGTGTCTTTGGTTATATGGAAGTGTTTCATTTATCCATCCATTTTGAACTAAGATTATACTACTGTGTATAAGCAAGTTCCAAATTTTAATATTATCATGGAGAATTTTCCCTATTTTCATGTTTGTGGCTCTTTATATTTAGTGGTTTTAAAAATTTAAAGTCCAGGGCTCCTGGGTGGCTCAGTTGGTTAAGCATCTGACTTAGGCTCGGGTTGTGACCTCACAGTTTGTGGGTTTGAGCCCTGCGTTGGGTTGTGTGCTGACAGCTTGGAGCCTAGAGCCTGCTTGAGATTCTCTGTCTCCTCTGCTCTCTGCCCCTCCTCCATTTGCTGTCTCTCTCTCTCAGAAATAGATAAACATTAAAAAAATTAAAGTCCATTTTTATGAAATAAATACAGCAAATGCAACTTTATTTTTGTAAATAGTTGCCTGATATGTCCTTTCTCCTAATCTTGACTTTGACCTTAATGTATCTTTATGTTAATGTCATACTGAGAACAGGCCACTGGGCATGGTACACCCTAGTTGCAGAAAATAAGGGCCCTGTGGCCAGTACCAGCTTATACATTTATTATTCAGGTTTTGAATTTCATGCTTGCTTCTGTCCCTTCATCACTTACTGCTGTCGTGGTGGACAGGACCAGGGGGTGGATAAGGATGATATGTATGCAAGGATCTAGCCAGTAAATGAGACATACTCAGATCCAGTGAAATAGTAATAGGTTCTGAATCTATTTTTGCCAAACACAGTGGAAAGAAGTAGAAATAGAGTTTCCTTATTTCTGGCTTGAGATAGAAAAGAGTCCTAGTTTAGGAAAATTAACATTCAGAGACAGGATTCTGAAATGACAAATTTCAGGACATTTTGTTTGCCATATGTTGGTGGGCCATTTGATGATAACCTAGCAATTAAGCTAGAACCATATGTCATTACTTTATAATTTACCAAAGTAAAAATAACTGTAGAATACCTTTTTTCCACATGGGGAAACTAATCAGAAAGGGAGAAATATTGGCTGAAGGCCTGTATAAATGCTGAATATGCACATGAGAGGGGAACTTGAGG
This sequence comes from Prionailurus bengalensis, assembly GCF_016509475.1. Taxonomy (NCBI): domain Eukaryota; kingdom Metazoa; phylum Chordata; class Mammalia; order Carnivora; family Felidae; genus Prionailurus; species Prionailurus bengalensis. Next base: position 20,109,835 of record NC_057361.1, on the reverse strand, counting down.
ATTATGATTTGAGGCCCCGTGATCTAGGTTTCTAGATGATTTCTCATTTCCCAGTTTGTTCTCATTTCCCAGTCAGTTCCCCTGACTCTGCAGAATTGCCCGATTCTAGCAGTGATTGGTGTTATAACATGGCAGGAATCAATCATGAGACTACTTCCCCAGATCTCCCCATATCATGTTTTTCTGGGCAAGTCTGGAGTACAAGACCACGCCCTCTGGTGGAGAAAGATACCACTCACTGCTATTTGGGAAATGTTTGTTTAGTCATCATTTGCTAGCCATTTTAATTTTGGGGGAAAGATATTTAATATCTCTCAACCCTAATGTCTTTATCCATCAAATGGGAATACTGATCTCCTACAGTTCTTGTGAGGATTAAATAAGATAGCTGAGCGATAAGTGCTCAGTAAATAATACTGTCCATGCTAGTATTCCCTCATAGTTGAACAGATATTTATTATGTATTTTCTGTATGTTAGGCACCGAGATAAGTAGTCAATACATGGGTGGCTATCATACTGCTAATCCATATTATTATATAATTAAATTACAGTGTATCCGGCACTGTGCCAGGTATAGGAGCCACAGCAGTAAATAAGATCGAACATTTAAGTCTCTGGATAGGTTTTTCTGGTTCTATTAGTGAGACTCTTTTCTCCCTTATGAGTTCTCTGGACTTCCAAAGAGATCACAGCCAGATGCTTTCCTGCAATGTGGCAGGTTCTGGCTGACTATGGGACGGAAAGGAGGGTAGAAAAACGTGATCAGCCTCTGTCCCTTATAGGCAGGTGGGAAAGAAGCTGCTCACGATGGGGGTCTTTTGCTTTGCTTTGCTTTGCCTTCCCTTTCCAGAAGAACCTAGCGTACCATGGGGGATGTTCTGCTGTCACAGGAGAAAAGAATATAGACACAGAGCAACACAGACCAAAATGTTCACTCTGGCCCTTGCACAAGAAAGGACAAGAAAGTAGGGGAGTTGTATTTTCCCAGTCCTTAGGGAAAACCCAGCCTTTTGGACCTCTTCCTCTCCTTAGCAAGTGTCAGTCATCCAGTTCCTTCTGGATGAGACAGGCTAGGAGGGTAGAAAAAGACTGAGGATTTCCTGGGGCTTAAATCAGTAGAAGAGGGAAGAAAAGAAAAAAAACCCTTATCATGATCCTCCCTTAGAGAGGATAAGCTGTAAAAAAAATCAGACCTTCCTCACTGCCAACGTTCTTGTGCTCTCAGGGACTATAATGCTACAAAGAGTTGCTTTCTTTTTCCCTACTAAGTGTCCTCTTCTGCTAATCAAGCTTTCATAGGAGGCACCAGACTCCAGGAATAGGGGTGGGGATGGAGGGGGCGGGGAGTAGAAAATAACCCTTTACAGTAATAAGAAAAAAAAAGTTATTTTTAATTTAAAAGCATCTTGAAGGGTTTAGATTATGCATAGATAATTGATTAAATTTATAATCCTGGGGAGGGTAGCTCTTGAGGTTGACATTTATCTTGAGGTTGACATTGTTCTCTCCTACAATAAATCATCCTTTCTTTCAGTGTGATGGACCCAATCTTTAATTTGAACTCTGAATATGATCTATAATGTGGATCTTTTTGTTCTTATGTTATACTCATATGGAAGATTCTGAAAGCTGAGTCTAGCTGGTTGTTTAAAGCCTGGGTTATGACTAAACTAGCCTTTGAAGGTGTGAACATTGCTTAGAGTTCCTCTCTCTCCATGACTAACCCCCTCAAGAGCTGCTTTCTATCTTCCAATCAATAAATCTTAACTAGACCTTGAGAATGAATTATATGCCCAGACTTGAGATTTAAAAGATGACTCCTGCCTTTACAAAGCTTACTGTATCATTGGAGTACCATGATGGACACTTCAAAGTCATCAAAGAAAGGATACAAAGTATAATTAAGTGATAAATTGTCAGATACAGACTTAGTGAAATAGAAGTTTAGAACAATGAAAAGTTAATGATGACTACAGGAGTCGGGAAATCCTCTTAGAAGAAGTAGGACTTCAGTTAGGTTCTGCCAATCCATAAAGAGAGGAAAGTACTCACTTTCACCAATGGCCAAATTACGGAAAGAGCCTAAATGTCCATTAACTGATGAATGGAGAAAGGAGTTGTGGTTTATATACACAACGGAATACTACTTGGTAATGAGAAAGAATGAAATCTGGCCTTTTGCAGCAACGTGGATGGAACTGGAGAGTGTTATGCTAAGTGAAATGAGTCATACAGAGAAAGACAGATACCATATGTTTTCACTCTTATGTGGATCCTGAGAAACTTAACAGAAGACCATGGGGGAGGGGAAGGGGAAAAAAAAAGTTAGAGAGGGAGGGATGCAAACTTTACGAGACTCTTAAAAACTGAGAATCAACTGAAGGTTGATAGGGAGTGTGAGGGTGGGGAGGGGGGGTGATGGGTATTGAGGAGGGCACCTGTTGGGATGAGCACTGGGTGTTGTATGGATACCAATTTGACAATGAATGTCACATTAAAAAAAAAGAGAGAGAGAGGAAAGTACCTAGCAAAAGGATCATAGCATGAACAGACCAGAGAAAGAAACCAGAAAGTTCAGAGCCTCTGTTTGCTCATCTGTGAAATGAATCAGGAAGCCAGACTGTTTTCAGTTTTGTGGGTCCAGCAGTTAGCAGAGTTTCTCTCATAGCAAAGGCACCTGATATGTGTGTGGGTCTTGAACAAACATGACATGTGGAGGAGATGGTTTGGAGGTTTGCCTACCCAGAGGCAAAGTTGATGTTAGCGAACTGGGACCCTCCTTCAGGAAGCTGGGGCTCAGCTCAGAACTACCCTGAGAGAGGCACACGTTTCTCCCAGGGCGTGGACCTAAGTCCTCTGAGAACGCAGCAAGAAAGGGATGTCTTGCTTACGTACCTCCCTTCTGTTCCGGACACATGGCCCTAGTTGCCTCTAGCACAAGATTGATTTGGGTTGGTCACTCAGGGAACTCTCCTGCCTGCAAGTGAGCAACAGGGCCATTGATACAGTGGGACCTGGCAAGCTTCCATGGGTGCCTTTAATTAAAATGATCTATGTTATGGCACAAAAACAGACACATAGACCAATGGAATAGAATAGAAACCCCAGAACTAGACCCACAAATGTATGGCCAACTCATCTTTGACAAAGCAGGAAAGAACATCCAATGGAAAAAAGACAATCTCTTTAACAAATGGTGCTGGGAGAACTGGACAGCAACATGCAGAAGGATGAAACTAGACCACTTGCTTACACCATTCACAAAAATAAACTCAAAATGGATAAAGGATCTGAACGTGAGACAGGAAACCATCAAAACCCTAGAGGAGAAAGCAGGAAAAGATCTCTCTGACCTCAGCCGCAGCAATCTCTTACTCGACACATCCCCAAAGGCAAGGGAATTAAAAGCAAAAATGAATTACTGGGACCTTATGAAGATAAAAAGCTTCTGCACAGCAAAGGAAACAACCAACAAAACTAAAAGGCAACCAACGGAATGGGAAAAGATATTTGCAAATGACATATCAGACAAAGGGCTAGTCTCCAAAATCTATAAAGAGCTCACCAAACTCCACACCCAAAAAACAAATAACCCAGTGAAGAAACGGGCAGAAAACATGAATAGACACTTCTCTAAAGAAGACATCTGGAGGGCCAACAGGCACATGAAAAGATGCTCAACATCGCTCCTCATCAGGGAAATACAAATCAAAACCACACTCAGATATCACCTCACGCCAGTCAGAGTGGCCAAAATGAACAAATCAGGAGACTATAGATGCTGGCGAGGATGTGGAGAAACGGGAACCCTCTTGCACTGTTGGTGGGAATGCAAACTGGTGCAGCCACTCTGGAAAGCAGTGTGGAGGTTCCTCAGAAAATTAAAAATAGACCTACCCTATGACCCAGCAATAGCACTGCTAGGAATTTACCCAAGGGATACAGGAGTACTGATGCATAGGGGCACTTGTACCCCAATGTTTCTAGCAGCACTCTCAACAATAGCCAAATGATGGAAAGAGCCTAAATGTCCATCAACTGATGAATGGATCAAGAAATTGTGGTTTATATACACAATGGAGTATACATGGCACTGAGAAAGAACGAAATATGGCCCTTTGTAGCAACGTGGATGGAACTGGAGAGTGTGATGCTAAGTGAAATAAGCCATACAGAGAAAGACAGATACCATATGGTTTCACTCTTATGTGGATCCTGAGAGGGGGAGGATCCACCAGGGGAGGGGAAGGAAAAAAAGAGGTTAGAGTGGGAGAGAGCCAAAGCATAAGAGACTCTTAAAAACTGAGAACAAACTGAGGGTTGATGGGGGGTGGGAGGGTGGGGAGGGTGGGTGATGGGTATTGAGGAGGGCACCTTTTTGGATGAGCACTGGGTGTTGTATGGAAACCAATTTGACAATAAATTTCATATATTGAAAAAAAAAATAAATAAAAAACAAAACAAATTAAAAAACAAAAAAAATGATATATGTTAATTAGCCAGGTATGTGTGATAATGTGAGTCAGGAGGACAGATAAACATCGTCCCCTTTAATTTCTTGGAAAACTTTCTTAGCCTTTTTATAAAGCGTTTAGTTATGAAACTGGAAAATTCAATTTGAATAATTTAGTGTCTTTTTCTCTAAGGGAAGAACTCTCTCACATGTCATTTCTTCTCTGTGGCTTTCCAGGCCACTATCCTGTCACCTTACCAAAACTCCTTCAATATTCCGTTTCAGCAGAATGCATTACTTACTGCTTCCTCTGAGACCTTATGGGGCATTATTCACTGGAGCAATTATCACAGTGCATTTGATTACACTTAGTTTTTTCTCTCTGGGCAGTGAATTCCTTGAGGTCAGGAACCCTACCTATTTGATCTTTGTAGCCTTAGCACCCAGCACAGCACTTGGCATATAGGAGTTGCTCAATAAATGCATTAGATTAATATATTGGCTCTATTGATTATTTTGTATTTAAACTTTTTTGTAATTAAAAAATTTTTTTAATGTTTACTTATTTTTGAGAGAGAGAGAGAGAGAGAGAGAGAGAGGCAGAGTGTGAGTGGGGGAGGGGCAGAGAAAGAGAGGGAGTCACAGAAACTGAAAAAAGCTCCAGGCTCTGAGCTGTCAGCACAAGTCGATGTGGGGCTTGAACTCAGGAATGGCAACATCACAACCTAGGCCGAAGTCGGCTGCCCAACCAAATGAGCCACTCAGGCTACCCTTTAAAAAATTGTTTTTTAATGTTTATTTATTTTTGAGAGAGAGAGACACAGAGCATGAGCAGGGGAGGGGCAGAGAGAGAGGGAGACACAGAATTCGAAGCAGGCTCCAGGCTCTGAGCTGTCAGCACAGAACCTGATGCCAGGCTCGAACTCACAAACTGTGAGATCATGACCTGAGCCAAAGTCAGCCGTTCAACCGACTGAGCCAGGTACCCCTAGCTGTGTTGATTATTTTTTTAAGTTTTTATTTAAATTCCAGTTAGTTAACATATATATAATATTAGTTTCAGAGGTACAATATAGTGATTCAAAACTTCCACACAACACCTGGTGCTCATCACCAGTGCCCTCCTTAATCCCTATCCTGTATTTAACCCAATACTCCCTTCTATTAACCATCAGTTTGTTCTCTCTCTCGCTCGCTCGCTCTCAAAAATAAATAAACATTAAAAAATTTAATAAAAAATAAAAAATTTTAGTGTTTATTCATTTTTGAGAGAGAGAGACAGAGACAGAGAGTGAGAGGGGGAGGGGTAGAGAGAGAGGGAGACACAGAATCCCAAGCAGGTTCCAGGCTCTGAGCTGTCAGCACAGAGCCCGACGCAGGGCTTGAACTCATGAACTGTGAGATCATGTTCTGAGCCAAGTTGGATGCTCAACCAACTGAACAACCCAGGCACCCTGAGATTCTCTTTTTAAATGTTTATTTATTTGTTTTTGAAAGAGAGAGGGGTAGAGAGAGAAAGGGCGAGAGAGAATCCCAAGCAGGCTCTGCACTGTCAGCATGGAGCCTGACATGGGGCTCCAACTCACGAATTGTGAGATCATGACCTGAGCTGAAATCAAGAGTCAGACACGATCCACTGAGCCACCCCGGTGCCCCGTAAGAGACTCTTAACGATAGAGCACAAACTGAGGGTTGATGGAGGGAGGTGGATGAGGGGTGGCTATATGGGTGATGGGTGTTAAAGAGGGCACTTGTTATGATGAGCTCTGGGTGTTGTATGTAAGTGCTGAACCACTGAATTGTATTGAAATCAATATAGCACTGTATGTTAACTAACTAGAATTTAAATAAAAATTTGAAGGAAAAAAGGTCACACTAAAAAATTATTCTATTGCTGAGTAACAGATTACCACAAGCGTGGTAGCTTACACAACAGACATTTATTATCTCAAAATTTCTGTGGTGAAGAGTTTGGTCATGGCTTAGCATGGTTGCACTCAAGGTGTCAGCCAGGGCTGGGGTCTCATCTGAGGTTCTGGGTCCTCTTCTAAGCTCAAGTGGTTGTTTGTAGAATTCATTTTCTTGCAGATGTAGAACTCATGGTATCTTGCTTTTCAAGGCCAGTGGGAGACTCTCTATCACCGAGGAAGGCTGGGTTCCTCTTTTAAGGACTAACTTGATTAGGCCAGGATACTCTTCTTTTTGATTAACCGAGAGTCACACTGATTGGGACCTTAATTAAATCTGCAAAATGCCTTTATGTTCACTTTATACCATAACCCAATCATGAGACATCCCATAACCCAATATGATGACATCCATCATATTCACAGGTCCCACCCACACTGAAGAAAATGACATGGATACAAGACATAGATATCAGGGAGTGGGAATCTTGGGATTCTGCCTACTGCAAGCCCTGAATGAGAGGCCTCTGAATGGCTCTGTGCCTCTCTTAGGGAAAATAGGTAAGTCTGAAAGCCAAAGGCTAGAAGCAGGAGTGACCTCAATTACTATTACCTCTAATGACCTACTGGGGGAATTTATGCTTCCTGAATCTGCAACTCTGGGCTCTGTGGAGTTTGAGGTTCTGTTCCACATAGGGTCACGCTCTTGCCAATGGGTACAGCAAGGGGCCCATTGAACTATAAGTATGGCTGCTGCCAGGGCTCTGGATTCCTGTGGCCAAGGAGTCACCATCTTGGCAGGGGTAATCGCCCTTAATTAGCAGGAGGATGTAAGGTTGCTGCTACACAATGCGGTGGGGAGGAATGTATGTGGAACTCAGGTGTGTGTGTGTGTGTGTGTGTGTGTGTGTGTGTGTTTATATTATTTATATTTATATTGGTTTTTTTTTCATGAGTGCAATAGGCAGAATCAAGTCCTCCCAAAAATGTCCCCAGCCAACTTCCCAGAATGTGTTAATATCTTAGGTTACATGGCAAAGAAGAATTAAGGCTGCAGATGGAAGTAAAATTGCTAATCAGCTGACATTAAGATAGGGAGATTATCTGGGGCACCTGGGTGGCTCACTCGATTAAGCGTCCACCTTTGGCTCAGGTCATGATCTCATGGTTTGTGGGTTCGAGCCCTGCGTCGGGCTCTATGCTGACAGTGAGGAGCCTGGAGCCTGCTTCAAATTCCGTGTCCCCCTCTCTCTCTGCCCGTGCCCCACTCACACCCTGTCTCTCTCTCTCTCTTTCTCTAAAAACATAAACATTAAAAAAAGATAGGAAGATTATCTTGGACTATCCTGGTGGGCCCAATGTAATCACATGGGTCATTAAAGGTGGAAGAGAGCGTGTCAGAAGGTGATGTGACTTGAAGAAAGGCACAGAGAGATGCATTGTTGCTGGCTTCAAATAGGGTGGAAAGGGGCCATGGGCCAAGCGGTAGAAGTGGCCTCCAGAAGCTGAAAGGAACAAGAAAATGGATTCTCTTTTAGAGCCTCCAGGAATAGCCCAGTGAAACCTGTGTCAGACTTCTGACTTTCAGAACTGTAAGAGAATAAATTTGTGTTGTTTTAAGCCACTAAGTTTCTGGTAAATTTGTTATAGCAGCCATAGGAAACTAATATCGTGGGTGAGGAAAAACTGTCCAGAAGTAATTCACTCTTGTTGTATCAGGAGTACTTTGCATCCTGGTCCAGGACTGTGCCTTATTCGTGTCTGTATTGTTAGTCTCTTAAATGTCAGTGAATCTCTATGGGTGTCTGTGGTGTTGAAGGAGGAAGTGGGGAGGCACGAGGGGAGGAGACGAAATGGTGGCGGTGACAGTATTAGAGAGGAGGCAGGAAGCCCAAGAGTTGGTGGGGACAATCTAATGTCGGTTCTCTGCAGTGTGGACTGGCTTTTTGGAACGCAGAGAATTTGCAGGTCAGTGGCAGGCGTGGGGAGGCAGTGCCCCAAGCAGCTTGGTCTTGGTGGAGCTCTTGGTTCAGGAATGATTCAACAGTATTCTGAGCTTCCTGGATATGCCCCATCAACAGAGAACCCTTCTCTAATTCCCTCTCATCCACTCCCTCACCTGCCACCCAGAGTGTTTCTCAACCTTTATAGTCCCAGACAGGAAGCCACAGACTTCAGTTAGAGATGGAGCAGCTTTGATCACTGAACTCTTTAATTTGAGCTTCCTGTGAGCGACACTGTTTCTTTAAGGTCCCAACACTAAATCTCGGTACTGTTAGGCACCCTGAATATGCCCTCCTCTGAACAGCAGCCTTGGCCGGAGGCATTTATTCTAGTACTTTAGAGCAGAGTGCTCTCAGTGTGTGTGTGTGTGTGTGTGTGTGTGTGTGTGTGTGTGTGTATCTATCTCTACTTTGTATCTGTCTGTCTGTCTGTATCTGTATCTGTATCTGTATCTGTATCTCTGTCTCTATCTGTATCTATCTCTATGTCTGTCTCTCTGTCACTATGTATCCCCTCAGGGAAGTATTGTGAGTACTGCCAGGGCCAGGGTGAGGGAGTTAGAGCAGCCTGAGCAATACATGGGGAGTGAGGAATTGTGGGTAATAGTAGGACCTAGAGGAGGAAATGGCAACTTTGAAGAGACTTTTAGGAGTAAAATAATTCTTTCCTCCCTCCACAGATGAGGCCAAACAGAAGCCGTATGTGGTGACCTGTGCGATGCGTTAGTTACTTATATAAACTGAACGAAGCAGTCTAACAATCCTGTAAATATCACACATAAAGATGAACCAGCTAGTGTCATGTCGGTATTTCTAAAGATAAAGTAAATCAGTACTACTGGCACCATCCGGTTTTTGTGTGGTCCCATCTCCAAAAAGCACGAAATACAAATTTATACCCAAAAACGTGTTTTATGAATTCAAATCACCAGCATGATTTTAGCATGTATGAAATGTACAAATCCTTATTGTAAAGTAAGTTTTGAAAGCTTGCATGTACTGTGAAGCATGAGCTTTTGCAAAGAGAGTGAAATATGTTTACGGCTTTGCTGCCTTCATGGTTATGTATCCTGGTGCAGCTATAATTGTGTCACAGGTACTTGTTGCCTTTCCTTGCCCCAGGAGCAGCAGAATTAGCTCCTACACTGGCCCGGCTAAACAGGCTACCCTGAGGACTAACAGGAGGCTCTATTTCCCAGCTGGGATGGTAGCCCCTGAGGTGGGGTTAAGGTGGGTGGGCAAGAGAATGGAGGGAAATAGGGTGCAGAGTGAGGAATAAATGGAAGAGAACTGAGTCTTTTGGTGCAAGTGGATTAAATGGCAGAGAGGGTGGGCATGACAGGATGAAGAATGAACAGAAGGTTGGGCATTGGTAGGAGAGACACCATTGAAATTGTACTGTTTAAGCCCTCTTTTGTTGAAAGAGGCACTTTTATTGAAGATGACACCCTGAAATGAAGACGTCCTATCCTAAAGAGGCCCTCTGATCCCATGTCACTAATAGTATGACATATTTTAAATATTTGCTATTTTAAAAAAAGTTTATTTATTTGAGAGAGAGAGAGAGTGAGCGAGCGAGCGAGCGAGAGAGAGAGAGATAATCCTAGGTAGGCTGTGCACTGCCAGCACAGAGCCTGACATGGAGCTCCAACCCACAAACTGTGAGATCATGACCTGAGCTGGCATCAAGAGTCAGATGCTTAACCAACTGAGCCCCCCAGGCACCCCAAATATTAAGCAAGAGGAAATTTGTTAGAGGAAAAGGAGAGTATTAAAGATAAGAAAGTTTCAACACTTGTTTTTTTTTTTAATGCTTATTTATTTTTGAGACAATGCGAGAGACAGAGTGCAAGCAGTGGAGGGGCAGAGGGAGACACAGAATCCAAAGCAGACTCCAGGCTCCGAGCTGTCAGCCCAGAGCCCAACGCGGGGCTCGAACTCACGAACCGTGAGATCATGACCTGAGCCAAAGTCGGACACTTAACTGACTGAGCCACTCAGGTGCCCCTCAACACTTGGATTTGATGAGCAGTCATAAAAGTGGAACTGAGGAAAGGTAGGGAAATTGATAAAAATCACTGTTCCAAAATCGCCTAGCCTGAGTTTTGCTTCCCTTGGCACAAGCAGGTATATTACTAAGCACTTTCATGTAACAGCTCTCTAGTCTTTCCGGGTTTTTCTTTAGGGTTTGTGAGGGAAACCCCTTTCCATTGTTTCCTCCTCTGCCTCCCAATTTTGGATCCTTTTGTGTAATCTCTGTCTCTCTCTGTCTCTCTCTGTCTCTCTGTCTCTCTCTTTCTATATATATATGTATGTATATATAAGGAACTAAACTAATTTTTAAAAAGTAATTTCTGGATCCTAATTGAAATTGTAGCAAGAATCAGTGTTGGAAAGTCAATGACATAGTTTTCCAAAAACATATTCTACCTAAATTAGTCATCTAAAAGTTTATATGGTTTAATAGTCCAAGGAAAGATGGTTACTAGATACTTTTCACTCATTACTTGATGGAGAAGACGTTTAATTTTTTTAATGTTTATTTATTTATTTATTTATTTTGGGGGGAGAGGGGCAGAGAGAAATCCAAGCAGGCTCTGCACTGCCAGCACAGAGCCTGACATGGGGCTTGATCTCACAAACCGTGAGATCATGACCTGAGCTGAAATCAAGAGTCGGTCCCTTTGCCGACAGAGCCGCCCAGGTGCCCTGAGCAGACAATGTTTTAAGTTTTCTTTTTTTTTTTTTACCTGATTTTATTCTTCTACTTGCAATAATGACCTTACTAATATCTTATGTATCTGTCAATGCCTTTTCTTTTAATTATACATTTGATACTATATCTGTTACCCTGATACCAAATCAAAATAGAACTAATGGGACACAACAGGAAACAAAAAGGTGGGGTGGAGAATCTGTTACTTAAGGACAGTGATCTCACCACTATACAACTGTTGCATGTTTCCTGGTCTGATTTTTGACCACTTCGCCTTCTATTCCTGCCACCCCAAATTTGGTACAACATATATGCTTTACAACAATACACATACAGAAATCAGGGTTGCTAAGCTGTTTTAAGATTTTTATTCATCAGCCATGTGAGAAAATTGTAGACATGTGAATGAATGCTGGGTGGGCTGGGTTTAGCAGGAGTTCTGTCAGGTCAGAATTGAGGTAAGTGGGTTAAGTGATGGGATCATTTTTTTCTTGTTTAAGTTATATCTGTAGTGGGCATCTGTGGGTTTGGTTGCTCAGTACTCCTTTTCTAAGAAGTGCTCCATTTCCTTATCTATGTGGTTACTGTTGGAAATAGCCATGTTAGTAGATTGTGATCTAGCACTTGGCCGTGGGTCTCAGTGAGGGGATTCCTGGTGAGCCACATGGGCCAATCATATGATCTTGCCCTGCTGCCACAGTTGACCTGTTCAGGGGTGTGTACCTGATCCCACTTGGGCCAGTGAATCTCTTCTCAGGACCTTTTTCTAAATTGAAGTATAACTGACATAAAATGTTATATTGGTTTCAGATGTATGACGTATTGATTCAGCAATCCTGTACATTACTCAAATGTTCAGCATGATAAGTGTAGTCCACCATCTGTCACCATATGAAGTTATTAAACTAGAATTGATTATATTTCTTATGCTGTGCTTTTTCATCTCCGTGACATACTTATTTTATAACTGGAAGTTTATACCTCTCAATCCCCTTTCTTCTCAGGAATTTTTGTACTTGGGATACAGAAATTTGGGTCAGTCTCCATGTGGCTATGGTTATAAGATGTAAAGTTCAGGAATTTCTTTTGCTATGTGGAGAAAGACATTATACAGAGAAAAAAGAATGAGGCCAGTGTGCAAAGGAAAGCTAAGATAGAGATCAAGAGAAGGCATCTTCATGGCATCGAGTCCCTGGTTTCAGCTGTTCTGGTTCAAATCAACACCATTTATATGCTGATGAGAATGTGTCTGGCTGGAAGGTGATGTAACTGCACAAAAATCATGAGCTGTCCCTATCCATTGTTATACCATGTTTGTAATCTGAAAAATTCTCTTGAATTTAATTTTTCTCTCTGAGCCTGACATTGCATTAACGGAAAGTTCAAGTAAAAAGAAGACAAAATAGTGCAATTCAATAAAATATTTATTGTACTGTGTTAGGTGTGGTAAGAGTGTTAAAAAGTATAGGTGACACAAATCATAACAACACCAAAAGGTATTATCACTGAAAAGGTACGGACACTATGAACAAAAATGAAGGAGATCCCTGCAGGCTGAAAAGAGAGTCTTCTGGATGTGGGGCTGATAAAAGGGACAGGTAGGTAGAGAGGAAAGACAAAGCCAAAGACCATGTTCCATTTGTAATTTATAACGTGATTTTTTTTGAAAAGCCAGCTTAATAAAAATCGACACATTTTTACTAAGCGTGGTGTACCATAAAAGCATACAATATGGACCTTGCCTCCTAGGAAATAAACACCTTCAGGGGCAATGCAAGACTTTTGTATATTTTGGAAAGATCCTCTCTCATTACCTTGTTTTGTTTCTTTAGACTGCTTTATCACGTTTAAAATTATGTTATTTGCTAACTTGCTGACTTATTTTCCTTCAAAGCTAAGCTCCCTAAGGGCAGGGATTTTTGTCTATTTTGTTGCATACCCAGCATCTACAACAGCGTCTGGCGCACTGCAAACGGTTTAATAAAAATTCCTTGAATGAAATGGAGAATCAGGTCGTAGGGTAAAATCATGAAAACTCTGGCTTTAAATATTTCTGGGCCAGCCAAAATCTCCAACTTTCAGACACTAGGGGGCAGGCTAAGATTAGAATAGAAATGTTTTTCCATTTAGGTCAGAGGTTCCTAACTTTGCTTATGTAAAGCATCACCTCAGGGCGCCTTTAGACGTTCTAAAGATCCTGTCGGACCCCTAACTAAATAGGAATCCCCAGAGGGTGGGGCTCAGGGATCACTATTCCGTAAGGCTGCCCAGAAGATTCCGACGTGCAGCTAAGCCCAAGAACCACAGACTGGGAGCCGAGGCGTGGTGGTCAAGGTGGCGCGGCCTTCGGCGAAGCGTGATAACGGAGACAAGCTCCGAGGATCCCTCGCCTCCACGCCGCTCCCTGGCCGTACTGTGTGGAGCCTTTAATCAACAATGGCGGGGATAGGCCTGTCCTGTGGGCAGCAACACGCCCGGGGCTGCCGATCCAGTGGGAAATTCCGCAGAGACAGGCTCCCGGCCAATGAGCGAGGCTGCAGGCGCCCGGAGCCCACCCCGCTCCGCAGAGAGCCCTCGCCCCCGGGCAGCAAGGCCCCGCCTCTGGGCTGGAAGGCCCCGCCCCTGGGCGGCTGCCCCCGCGAGAGTGCGGTCGTGAAGAGCGAGGTCTGCTCCCGCGCTCGCGCTCGCCTTACTCTCGACTTCCCTCCGCCAGCTGTCTCGCGTGGCCCGGGTCTCTGGTCGCGCGCGCGGCCTCAGGGCAAGATGAGGCAGGCGGCGCTGCGGTAAGTAGCAGGGGTCCGGCGTGGCCCTTTCGGGAGGGTCGCCGGCGCCCGCCCTCCGCGCTGCTAGCGGGTCCGGGCGCTAGGAACCGGCCGCCGGCTGGCGAGACTGATGCAGTGGTTTGTGGGGGAAGAAAGTGGGGCCGGGTGGGAAGGGGCGCCCGCCTTCCGCTACGACGCCTGGACGCGTGCCCTCTGCCCCCGACTGAAGCACCGCGACCCCCACTCCTGGAGCGGAGTTTGATATTAAAAGCGAAGCGGCACTTTGAGGGAGGAAGTTGGGTGTTCCCTGAAATTCCTTTCTCTTTGCTCATCACGGGTGTGGTTTGGGGGTAGCCGCTTGTGAGAGAGCTGGCGTTTAGCACTCCACCTTACTTCACAGCTCTTTGCCCTCCTTGGGAGAGCACTTTTAGGGTTAAGTGCTTGACCCACTTGGACTCCGGGTTAAGTGTGTTGTAATGTGGGGAGAGATTGCGGGGCACCTCTTGGGCTGCCGGGACCTCAGTCAGGACTGTGCGCCTAGGTGCCGGAGTCCAGCTCCAGCAGGTCCAGGGATTCCCGAAGGATGAACGGTGTGGGCGAAAAAGTGAAAATAGAACAAAACTAAAATAAAAAACAAAAATAAAAATGGACACAGACAACCGCAGTGTGTTGAACTCGCCGATTTATTGTAGCAAACGTGGCATTATATATGCGAGTGATTTCCTTGTAACATACGTGGTCTATGTTTTTTAACATTACCTAATTTTGAAAATGTTCCTATGTGTCATCAACCTTTAAGAAAGAACATGGCGATTTTCCCCTAATTTTCCCGCATACCCTTTGATTATTGATTAATTTCTTACATTATTCCATTATGCATCTGCGTTTATTTATAATCTACAAAGCGTTTGCTTTCTCGTGAAAGGCCCTCCATTTCTCAACACCTCAAGTGGAACAGTTACAGGGACATGACCTCCTAACCACATGAGACCGAGGCAAGGTGCACCACCTTGGTCCAAGGTGTCAGGAAGGGGCCAAAAACGCCTTAGAAACCCTTGCCTCACACATTCTCAGATGGTGCACCTAGGAACCAATGAACCATTCTGTAGCTTAACCGACTAGGTTCAGTCATCATCTGGAATGCCTCCGGGGGGCCAGGTGGGCCTACGGGTTGAAGTCACCTGTGCCCAGAGATGTCTCTCCTTTGCTGGCCGCCTTTGCTGGCTAAGGCATGAGGCTGTCCTTCCTGTAAGTAGAGGAGTCTCCATGGGGGATGGCAAAGGCTAAACGAAAGGCCGCACAATTTCTGGCGGAACCTTATTTTCTTTCCTAATGGTTTTTTCCCCAGAGGGCCTGTCGAGGGCCATTCCCCAGCAGACACTACCCCAGGTAGTTTTAAGGCCGAATTACCTAAAAGTGGGAGGACAAGAAGCTTCGCTGTCGGTGGGCCGCCCTGCAGTCACCAATCCGTCCACAGCCCGGGCCCTGCCACTCAGGGCTGGGTAGCTCGGCTTCCAGCTCCTAGGACTTTTGGTGCTGATTTGAACTTTACCTTGAATGAGCAGCAAGGCCCTGTAAGGTGAGGTGGGGGGTTGATTAGGCTACTTGGACAAGGAGGATGCCTTTTTCTGTGTGTCACCTCCCAGCTTGCCCAGTTAAGGCCTTGGGACTTAGACTCTAGGACAAGTCTGGCTCTCCCCCAAACCTTTTCAGCTGAGCACTCCAGCTGTATCCAGCTTCTTTGTGCCTGGCTGGGCCCCCAGGGGCCTCACCCCTGTTCCAGCTTCTGGAATCATGCTACAGGTGCGCCATCTCTCCTTGTGTGCCCATACTGGTTCTGAATGACTGATCTCCGTCATTTGTCTTAGGGGTCCTGGATCTCCCTCACTATTCCTGTGGATCTTGCTATCAGTTGAAAAGGTTCTCTGTCTCTCTCTTGTGTATAGCACTTAAAAATAAAAGCTTTATTAGCACTGTTTAGACAGAGTGAAAGTCATTATGGGAAGGGCCACAGTTGACTTTAGCTTACATTGGACATGATGTGAAGGGCCTTCTACAAAGCTCCATGATCTTGCCATGTGCCTTTTCCCAGGAAAACTTTCTTGATCTCCTCTCCCCCAGTTTGGAAGTCTTTTTCTTTGCACTAATAACTCTTATAAACCTGCTTTCCTTTCTTGTGAGTCCTGTTGAACCTTAAGCAGGTACTCTGTTGGTTGTTTAGTGAGGCAAAGAGTTCATAAATGAATACAGACTGTTCAAGATGATTAGGTTATTTGACTAGTGTGAAGTCTTTGTAGCTTATTTTTCCAGACTCAGGAAAGAGTCACTGAATTCGTTTAGTTTCTAAATTGAGGCATTTCCCCAGGGTGGAGGGCCTATGAATGGCATTGCCTGCTACTGTACTGGAAACTCTTCCCAGACACCTACCCTAAGCTTGGGACCCAGAACAGAGCTAAGACCCTTCTTTTCACACCTTAGGTGACTTCTGTGACTTCTTAGGCAAGCCATGAAGAGATTGGGCTCTTTGGTCTCCTTTCATTGGATAGTTTTAATCATGGAGTCCTACGGCCTGAGTGTCCCAAAGCCTCTTGACGGTTTCTTCTAAAGGCCTAGGGATTTTGCTGTAAAACTCCCTAGGTCTTATCAGGGAATAAGCCAGTAACCCTGTGGTACTGAGGTGTTGGGTAGTGATTAAACCATTCTTCCTCTCCCTCCACTTCAGCACTGTATATGTAAAAGGGAAGTAGCCTGAGATTGTGAAAAGAGCAGCTTGCCTGCAGATGTGTTCGTGTGTGCATGTGTGAATGTGAACTTCTTTATCCTTATGACAGTCCCTTAGGATAGGTACTATAATTACCCCGTTTTACAGATGAAGAAAGTTTTGGCGGGGGGGGGGTGGTGGGCGGCATAGTGGAGTTAGTCATCGCTTGTCCCGGCATGAGGTAGTAAGAATTTACTAATAACTTGAACTAGAATGAGTAATAGTATCTGGAGTTCTTGACCTTGTCAGTGCCTTGCCTTCTTCAGCTGTGCGTTCAGATTACTTTGTCAATTTCTGATATTATATATGTGTTATACATGATATGATGGTGGTTAGGAGTCAACACTTAAGAAACAGTGAACCAAAACCAACTTAAACAACTTGTTTTGGCAGACTAGGTTAGGTGCATTTGGGTAAATTGTTTTTATTTTGTTTGGGGATTAGGAAATTTCTGCCCACAATAAATACTCTGAGTCTGGAAAGGGTTAATTCTCTTTTCAAAGTTTATTAACTTATAATTGGATTTAGCTTATTTATTGAGGAAATATGGTGTGATAATAAAGAACAAAATAAATGTTCATAATTAATTTACTCAGCTGTTTACCAAATTGATTCAGGGCTTCTGAAGCTAATAAAAAAGCAAGAATAAATCCATTAAACCTGGTTGATATCTTTTATTTATTTTGTAGATTGTTAGCTAGTTGGTCTCTTCTCTCATGAAATGTTTACTCTAGTTAGATGATTTATGGAGTAGCTTCATATGCAAATATACAGACCCTGGAGAAACAAGTACAGATCCTTACAAGAAAGTGTATACCGAGGGTGTGGAATGGTTAAGTGTTTTGGGAGGAGGGGCTGGTTTTGGGGGTTGCCGGGACGCCATAGAACCTACTCTAGTGTTTTTTATCTTGTTTTGTAGGCTTTGTACCACCTTGGGCAAGGGGCTGCGTGCTCCTGGCAGAGGACTCACTCAAGGATCCAAGAATCCCGAGAAACAGAGAGGCCTCCACATGCATGAAGGCAAGCATGGGTGTTTGTGTTTTAGGTCCACGTGGTGAAAAAACCCTGTCTTATTTGGGAGGCATACAGATAGGTACTTTAGGGCGAATGAGACATACTAAACGTAGATTTTTCCATAAACTTCTCATTTATAAGATGGTCAGAATAACTTTGGGTAGAGACCACATTCAGAATTTGAGGTTTGGTTCCTAGGAGCCTGGGAGACAGCTCTTTTAATTAAATGGCTTTCACTTTTTGTGTGTTGGTACTGAAGGGGAAAGCAGAGAAAAAAGAGACCTGTTGCATAAGAGATGGACCCTTCAGTTGCAGCAACTAAATGCTCCTGATCTATAGTTTTGTTAGAGGGACAGTTAATCCATGCTCAGTTGAAGTTAATTTCAATTTCTAGTCTGATATGCAAACTATGGCTGTCTATATCAGTTTAGGAGTATTCATTATGAACAAAATTGTGGCTTTTTCAAAAGGTACAAATTATATATATACGTACACATGTATATACATACGCATATACATAAATTTCTTTAAAAATTTTTTATTTTTATTTATTTTTGACAGAGAGAGAGAGAGAGGGGCAGGCAGAGCGTGAGTGGGGAGGGGCTGAGAGAGAGGGAGACACAGAATCTGAAGCAGGCTCCAGGCTCTGTGCTGACAGCACAGAGCCTGTTGTGGAGCTCCAATTCACGAACCATGAAATCATGACCTGAGCCGAAGCCGGATACTTCAGCCGACTGAGCCACCCAGGTGCCCCAAATATTTAATTAAAATTTCTACTTCTTGGCCCTCACTACCCCCTTTATTCATATGCTGACTAAACTAGTAAAAATCATTATATGTCAGTGAGCATCGGTAGTCTGTGTACTACTTGGCATGCTTCCTGTCCATTCTTTTATTCAAGGAACTCAGGAGGGAAAAAAGCCAGAAATAAGACACATTTACTAGTGGTTACAGGCATACCTTGGAGATATTGCAGGTTTGGTTCCAGACCCCTGCAATAAAGTGAATACAGTGAGTGAAATCAATTTTTTTGTTTCCCTGTGCATTTAAAAGTTAGGCTTACACTACACCGTAGTCTATTAAATGTGCAATAGGACTATGTCTAAAAACACAGTGTACGTATCAAAGCAGTTTAAATAGTACCACCAAAGCTCACTGATCACGGATCACCTTAACAAATATAATAATAACAAAAGAGTTTGAAATATTGTAAGAATTACCAAAATGTGACACAGAGACATGAAGTGAGCAAATGCTGTTGGAAAAATGGCAGTGATGCAGTGTGGCCACAACCTTCCAATTTGTACAAAACATACTTTCATGGAGCACAGTGAATACAATAAAATGAGGTATGCCCATATATTCTGCAGTTCTCTCTGATTTAGTTGTAATTAGAGTTTGTACCAAATTTATGGTGTATAA
This sequence comes from Prionailurus bengalensis, assembly GCF_016509475.1. Lineage (NCBI taxonomy): Eukaryota > Metazoa > Chordata > Mammalia > Carnivora > Felidae > Prionailurus > Prionailurus bengalensis. The sequence goes on along the minus strand of NC_057361.1, from coordinate 20,090,795 downwards.
CAATTATTTGATAGAAAAATCAACTGTTTTTTCATTAAAGTTTAAGTGCATGTTATCTAACCATATTTGGTTTTGATCACTTAGCCATTGAAGGACCAAGTATTGCTACGGTTAATTTCCCATAACTGGAATATATACTTTTAAGTCCTATATAAATGCTAGGAAAAAAACATATGACATCAATATGTGAAATCCTATAGACTTATTTTTTAGTCTTGAATTTCTACTGCTTATCTAATTTATTTTCCTTTTATCCATATAGCATGTTCACCTATACATGTGAATCACGGTGTGTGTGGTAATTAGTATCAACTTTTTCTTTAACTGCTTAAGCTTCTTTGCATTAATTCATTCTTGCACTTTTTGGGCATTAACTAACATTAAATTACATTCTTTGCTTTTCGTTGATTTACATCTTTGCTTCACTTTTGTGGCTTAAACTTTTCTAACAATTAGGATAGTATAAATATATGAAAGATCAGTTAGAATGAGACTCCTATTTGAGTATCACTGTCAGTCCCTGCACTAATCAATCTGCTCTACCAACTGCCTATAAGAAGCTAGGTGAGGATTTTGGTCATAATATCTCCATTGTAAAGGGTCTCCTACTGACACTGATACTACCCCACCCGATGAATAATTGGAGTTACCCTGTTTTGTTTGTGTATGTAAATCCCAGTGATTGGCACAGAGTATTCTTTTTCTCACTAAGGAGACAGTTGTTTCACGTTTTTGGGAAGCACAGGCTTGATCCCTTCCTTGAGCTGTTTGTTGTGGCATTAAATGGAAATTAATGGATCTTTAAAGCTTTTGAGTGCATGGGTCGCTTTTTATAGTTCTTCAACTCATATCCATAATCCAATTCTAGTATTTTTGTTTCCTGGAATGACCTCTTTATTTTTGTTTCAGTTCGTGATAAGTTGCGGGAGATAGTAGGAGTCTCCACAAACTGGAGGTAAGCACGCTTGTGCTCATTCATCCTTTCACCTTTAAAGTGGTATGTTAGGCTGTATTTAGGCTCAGCTGATGGTCTCATTGTAGGGGTGGAGGGAGCCCTGTGTTTGGAAATGGGTTGAGAGGGTTTTTTTTATTTGGGGGGAAGACCAACATTCCAACATACTCATCATTTGATGCATTCTTGTCATAAAATAAAGTCATTTACCTGTACTCTACATTTTTCAAAGTGCATTCAAGTATATTACCTCAATGATTCTCTTCAAAACTTGTGACATGCTTATGGCATATATTCCTATCCCTTTTTTACATATGATGAAACTGAAACTCAGAGAGAGAATGAATGAATTAAGGATCAGGGTTTGGGAATTAAAACTCAAGTTTCTTGGTTTTTCTATTTGATGCAGCCTGGCTCCTTTATTACTTCTTGTCACTTCACAATTAACCGGATCTCTCAGTATTTCCCTGCTGTGAAATAGGATAATATCCCTCTTGGTGCACAGAATTTTGAGACTAAAATGAGATAAAAAGAAAAAGCAATCACTAGACATACAATAATCTATTGTTGGTATAGAAATTATCTAATGACTTCTTTTTTAGCTATTTATATGAAAAATTTCAATGTTTTGAAAAGTAGAAAAGATGAATACCTCTGTCCCTACTATCTTGATTGGTACTTACATTTTTCCAGATTTGCCAATATGCATATGTTGGCTGAATTGTAATTCACTTATTCATATAAGTGAATTATAGGTATCATGACACTTCATACATCTCCAATAAATAAATATGTTCTCTTGTGTAACAAAGTCAGCAATCGTGTGTGTCTCCAACAAACAAGATATTCTCTTACTTGATGAAATATACAGTAATTCCCTCATAGTATATTACTCATCCGTACAGAATTTCTCAACTGTTCCCGAAATGTCGTTTATAGCTTAAAAAAATCAAGATCCGATAAAGAATTGTATATTGCATTAGTGGTTATGACTCTTTGGCTGCTCCTAGTCTAGAATAGTAGACAATTATTCTCCCTCCTGTTTTTTGTGTATGAGCTTGACTTTAAAGTTTTTTTTAAAAAATGTTTATTTATTTAGTTAGTTTTTTGAGAGAGAGAGGGAGAGAGAGAGATGGACACACGTGGAATGTGAGTAGGGGAGAAGCAGAGAAAGTAGGATACACAGAATCTGAAGCAGGCTCTAGGCTCTGAGCTGTCCACACAGAGACCACTGTGGGGCTTGAAGCTACAAACTGCAAGATCATGACCTGAGCCAAAGTCAGGTGTTTAACCGACTGAGCCACCCAGGCACCTCTATGAGCTTGACTTTAAAGAGACCAAGCCATTTGTTGTGTAGAACGTTCCATGTTCAGGATTTCCCTGGTGCTGTTTAACTTGTTTCTTTATCTCTTATACTTTTGGTAGGCTAAACCTTTCTGGCAATACTACTTCATAAGTGAAGCTTATCTTAATGACATTGTCAGCATTTTAGTTTCCTATCCCCTTGGCGCTCTGTCTCTTCTTTTCCACTTTAATCATTTCTTTGTCTTCCCTTCCCATCTCCTTTTCATGTACTTTTCCTCTTTACCTTTTGCTTTGCCTTTCATGTTTCGTTTAGATATAGTTCATTTTTCTTCCTCTGTCTCTGTTTCCTGAAATCGAAGGCAGAGATAGAGATAAACATAGACATAGACATAGAGAAAGAGAGAGAGAGAGAGTGAGTTGGGGGCACAGAGAATGTGAGAATTGTCAAGGTGAGAAATGGGGATATGGGATTCAGTGGCCACTTTGTTCTTTAGCCCATATATGTATTTGTGCCCATCCCTCTTTTTAATTTTGATTTGAAATATTCTATTTTTTGAATACACCTTTTGATGAGGGTGAATATGTGGTTTGTTTAAGTATATTTATATCACTTACAAGTATGTATTACCTTTCTTATCTATAAGCCCAAGACATTTTAACAGAAAGTTTTTAATTTCACTGAGTGCCAAGTGGGGATGGAGGGAAGGAAGAGAAGGTGAGCAGGTCCAGACCTTTTTCCTTCTTTGATAGGGTCTGACCAGCCTGAATGTCAGTGGCATGTGGGATCGCACTGCCCCCTGTGTTTCATGTAGTTTGCCTCCTTTCTTCTCAGAGACCATGTGAAAGCAATGGAGGAAAGAAAATTACTTCAGAGTTTTTTGGCTCAGTCACAGAAAGGACTGCCACCCAGGAGAATGAAAGACAGTTATATCGAGGTTCTCTTGCCTTTGGGTAGTCAGCCTGAATTACGAGAGAAATACTTGACTGTTCAAAACACCATCAGGTAAAACGGCACTCTTTTTATTTATGTCATTTATTTGTTTTTATTTCTTTTGTTACTAAAACTTTGAGATGTAATTTACACACCATACTGTCCACCTATGTAAAGTGTGCAGTTGTGTGGTTTTAGTATATTTGCAGAGTTGTGCGGCCATCGCCGCAATTTTAGAACCTTTCATCCACCCAAACTGTATTATTCATTTTTTAAGGGGTGATCATCATGATTTTCATTTAATCACAGTTTTCTTTGTTTCACAGATTTGGCAGGATTCTTGAGGATCTTGACAGCCTAGGAGGTACTGGTATTATTTTAGTATTTCTAAATAGATAGTTATAGCTATATATTGAATCATTTGGCTGGAAAGGGCCTTTTTAAATTTTTTTTTTTTCAACGTTTTTTATTTATTTTTGGGACAGAGAGAGACAGAGCATGAATGGGGGAGGGGCAGAGAGAGAGGGAGACACAGAATCGGAAACAGGCTCCAGGCTCCGAGCCATCAGCCCAGAGCCCGACGCGGGGCTCGAACTCACGGACCGCGAGATCGTGACCTGGCTGAAGTCGGACGCTTAACCGACTGCGCCACCCAGGCGCCCCGGAAAGGGCCTTTTTAATTCTTTAACTTGCCCAGATGAGGACATTCTAAAAGAGCAGTAAAAGAAGGGCAACTATTGCCTCTGAATTGTCATAATTTTTTTCCTGAAAATGTAGATTCCTGCTGAACAGTTATAATCTGAGTAGTCCTTCTTTCTCATAACTTTTCAAAAAGTCTGAAGTTTTTGGAAAAGTTGTTTGTACGGTACAAAGAATTCTTTTTCTTTGAATCATGTGAGAGAACAGTATTTCCTACAAACCAGGACATTCTCCTACCTAACCACAATACAACTGTCAACATTGGGAAGTTAACCCTGATACATTAGACTGTTTGATTCTTGGACGCAACTCAGCCTTCACCAGTGGTCCTTTGTAGCAGAAGGGATCCATTTCTTTTCTTTTTTTTTAATGTTTATTTATTTCTGAGAGAGAGACCAACACAAAGAGTGTGAGCAGGGGAGGGGCAGAGAGAGAGGGAGACACAGAATCTGAAGCAGGCTCCAGGCTCTGTGCTGTCAGCCCAGAGCCCGACACGGGGCCCGAACCCACGAGCTGTGAGATCATGACCTGAGCCGAAGTCGGACACCCAACTGACTGAGCCACCCAGGCGCCCCAGAAGGGATCCATTTCTTAATCACGTGTTGCATTTAATTGTTGTGTCAGGAATAGCTCCTCAGTATTTCTCTGACTTTCATGACCTTAATACTTTTGAAGGTTATAGGCCAGTTCTTTTGTACAATTTCTTTCAATTTAGATTTATTTTATGCTTCCCCAAGATGGGATTTGAGACATGCACCTTTGGCAGGAACATCACAGAAGGGATGATGTGTTCTTATTGCATCTCATCAACTGGTGCATAATTCTCATTTGTCCCATTACTGGGATGTTAACTTTGGTTCTCTGATGAAGGCAGTGTATGTCGGGGTTCTTCACTGTAAAGTTACTCTTTGCGCCTTTGTAATTAATAAGTACCTGGTTGGCAGGTAATTTCAGATCTTATAAACATTCCATTCCTTCTCAGACTTCCTTTGTATTATTTTAAAATCAGTATGGACTCAAGGATTCCTCTTTTATTGAATGGATTGTAATATGTCGCTGTCATCTCTTGTGGTGCTCAAATTGTGCCAGGACTGTCCCAGTTCCTTCAAGCTGACTTCTGTGTTTTTTTTTTAATGTGTCCCCATCATTCTTTGAGCACTTCTTTACTTCCTGGCACAATAATACCTCCTAGGCTCATTTGTACTTTCCCTGCCTCAGTCCTGGAATCAGCCAAATCTCCAAGGAGCTCTGGTTCTTTTTGATGGGGAATGGTAATTAGAAACCAAGATAGGGGTACTGGGAGTGGTCACTGTTGCTGGGGTGTCACTGCTCCCATGTTATTTCAGTGGACAAGCTGGAGAATATTTGCACATGCACATAAATTTATATCTATGTTTATTTATCCATCTCTGAAGACCATGGGCTCACACTGGCAGTTGCAATTCTGGATCAGCACCACAGTTTCATTCATTTCCCCCTTTTCATATTTGTAATTCCTCTTTCCAGCTGGCTCCATTATTCTAAATCTATTTACTTATTTGGTAAGGTCCCCCTGTATGTAGCTCATTTCTTATCTCTGCCACCCCTAGCCTCTCATGGATGCTCCCCTCACCTCACTGGGATTCATACCAGGTCCTGTTCTGCTGGGTCACCCTCCTCATTGTGCTCAAGCTGCAACATGCTGGGCCATTGCTTTTGTTGCCTTCTCTCTTTATGTCCTCCGGCCCTGTTTGGGCTTTAGCACCTTACTCTGGGCTACCTTGCTTGCTCTCACTAATGACTTTTGGACTGAACTGTTGGGAATGGGTTTAAAGAAAGGGTCTAATGACTTCTACAATATAGAAATGAGTCCATTGTTAGGCTTATACCTAGCTGCATGTTTCTTCAGATTAAATAAATTCAGTTAAACATTCTTATTGGCGTTTTAACAAAAACTACACACACACACACACACACACACACTCTCTCTCTCTCTCTCTCTCTCTCTTGACTTTGGTTTATTTAGGTGTCCCTAAATACACAAACTCCCTTGGCATTAACCTGTTTTTTCCTCATTGCCTCCTGTTGATGGCCATTCTTTTCACCTCTCCACTTGATTCTGTTCCTTCAAGTTCTTTAAAGAACTTGCCTTATCACCTAATCTTTCTCTCTCATATCGCAAGCCGTTTCTCAGCTTCACATTCCCTCACCTTCTAAACATATTCAAGGCTCTTCCATCTTATAATGGAAAGTAGGTAAAATCTCCTTCCCTTAGAACACTGTCAAACTATCTTTCTCTTTCACTTCAGAGCTAACTTTATGGAAAGAGTTGGAAAAAGTCATTTGCTCTTACTGCCTCTGTATCTTGACTTCCTGTTTATTTCTCATTCTCACACTTGCTGGCTTCTGTTCCTCAGAGCCATTGAACTGCTCTTGCCAAGCTCTCCATTTTCCCCCTTATTTTGTGATCTAATGGGTGCTTTTCAAGGTTTACCTGACCCTATTGTGGTTCCTGATAAATATTGTTGAGCTCATCCTTGGGCTTTGTGACACTTCTACCTCTCTGGCTGTTCCTTTCCTATCTCCCTTGTAGGTTCCTCTTTTCCTAGTGATCTTTTGAATGTTGGTTATCCCCAGGGTTTTGTCTTCTCCCCCTTTTTTTTTTGCTCATCTGTACACTCCCAGAGCTTCACTTGTTATCAGTATGTGGAATACTTAGGAACCTACATTTCCTGCCCTGCTTTTCTGAGTTCCAGATCACTTTGCCCTCTCGCCTACTGGACATCTCCATTTGGATATGCCCTAGGCTTCTCATATTTAACATGTTGAAAATAGTCCATTTTATTCTTCCTCTATTCTCTTTTTCAGTGAATGGTGTACCATCTTCAGTCAGGCAAGCTGGAGACCTGAGATTATTAACATATTGAAGAGATTATTAAAATATTCTCTTCTTTTCCATCGATACTGACATAGGCCAGCCACATATGATTTATTCTATGGGTACCACAGAGGCTTTAAGTGGACTTTCTTGCCTTTAGCCTCTTGTTCCCCCAGTGCATCTGTTAGGAGGTGCATGGATGGAAGGATTTTTTTGTCACTTAACAAATATTTATTGGGTGCAGACCCATGTCCTGAGGGCTGAAGATACAAATTTGAATGAATCATGGGGGAAGCAGGGAGGCCACTAAACACGGGAGTATAATACAACTTTAAATGCACAGAAGCATGCTTAGCTTATTAAAATATGGCAAGTATACAGATAGTCTCAAGGTGGTGTAGGAGTCAAAGGTGTTAGGAGGAAGGAGGAATAACTCTAAGTGAAATGGTTGCTTCATGATAAGGAGTCAGAGGGAAAATAGATAGTTGAGTCCTTGTGATTTGTTTCTCTTTTATGAAGATGTTTGATGCTGTTGGACTCATGTGCTGGGTTCTTTTTCTAATTGAGGCAGTGTGTCTCTGTGGAGTGGTGATGGGCCACCTGCTGGGCTTGGGCTTTAGACTTTGGCTTCTTGACCAAATCTAAAATTGAGTGGGTAGTCAGATTGGAAGATCCCCAAATCTCTTCAATGTGTAGAAGTCTTTGGACCTAGGATAAGGCTGCTAGTGGGATATGGGGGGTTGGGTCTTCAAAACAAGAGAAGACTTTTTATGGATTCAGGGATTCAGTTGTAAATTTTGAGCAATAATCTTGCTTTTCCTTTCTTTGGTTCTCTTCTTTTTTCTTACAGTTCTCATTTGCTACATGCACACCAAGATTCATTCAGCTAAGGCGTCTCCTCTGTCTATAGTTACAGCCCTGGTGGACAAGATTGGTAAGCAATATTATTTTCTATGGATACTTAGAATTCTTAGTAATCACAAGAGATTATTGAAATTAGAGGAAATATTTTCGTTTTATGGAAAAATTTTTATGTATATATACGTATGAAAATGTCTCATGGTATATACTAAAATACATATTTATTAAAATGATCTTTGAGTGGAAGGGTTTTGTTTTGCATAATTGCAGTTTTATTTTTTTTAGTTTTAAAAATGTTTGTTTATTTATTTTCACGATGTTTATTTATTTTTGAGAGGGAGAGTGCAAGTGGGGAAAGGGCAGAGAGAGGGGGAGACAGAGGATCCAAAGCAGACCCTGTGCCATCAGTAGAGAGCCCAGTGTGGGACCTGAACCCACCAACTGCAAGACCATGAACTGAGCTGAAGTCAGATGCTTAACCGAGTGAGCTACTCAGGCGCCCCTCCAGTTTTAGTTTTTATATTCTTTGCATTGTCTACATTTTTCAAAAAGGTATACAGTTCTCTTTTGTATGTCAAAAACGTTCTTTTTAATTTTGAAGACTAAAAAAAAAGAAAAAAGGAAAAGTGGTGGAATTTGCCAGAATATAAAATGAAATTTTCCTTTTGTAATATGGAAAATTTGGGGTGTGGTTTGAACTCAGATTGACTTTCTGTTTCGCAGATATGTGTAAGACGAGCTTAAGTCCAGAACAGGACATCAAGTTCAGTGGCCATGTCAGCTGGGTTGGGAAGACATCCATGGAAGTGAAGATGCAAATGTTTCAGGTATGTATTCGTCTAAAGGTTGCTGGCTTGTTCCAATACAACCAGCTAGTCCCAGCGAAAGAAAAGCATATTTACCTATGCTTTTTACCTATGCTATACCTATGACAGGTATATAGCTCACCAGTTCTAGAAAAAGAATTGAAAATTCATGTCATGCAGATGGTGGGTTATTAATGTGTTCTTCCTGGACAAAGACTGACACTTTGTTTGGTGTCTCGGTTCATTGTTTATTACTTTCAAATCATATATGGCTACGTGTCAAGGTGCTTATTTCTGGTTTTGCCCCAGAGAATTTCACAAAAGTCTGAGTTACATCAGGCACGAATGGTACTTACTGGTCACTGTGTTAGTTTCCTCGGGCTGCTGGAACAAAGTACCACAAACTGGGTGGCTAAAAATAACAAATTAATTATCTCACAGTTTGGCAGCCAGAAGCCCAGAATCAAGGCTTCAGCATGACCATGCTCCCTCTACAGTTTGTAGGGGGAGAATCCTTCTTTGCTTCTTCCTATCTTCTCATGGTTTGGTGGCATTCCTTGGTATTCCTTGGCTTGCAGCTTGAACGCTTTGATCTCGGCTTCCATTGCCACGTGCTCTTTCGCCCTTGGGTGTCTGTGTCTTTGCGTCTCTCCTCTTCTTCTTCTTTTTTATTAAATAATCTCTGTGCCCAGCGTGGGGCTGAGACTCATGACCCCAAGATCGAGAGTTGCATGCCCTACCGACTGAGCCAGCCAGGTGCCCCTCTTCTCTTCTTATAAGGACATCAGTAATATGGGATTAAGGGACCACCCTACTGCAATATGACCTCATCTTAACTGATTATATCTGAAACGGCCCTATTTCTAAGTAAAGGTATGTTCGGAGGTACCAAGGGGTAGGACTTCATATATTTTTGGAGGACACAAGTCAACCCATAACAGTCACTTAGACTAAAGGTAGCAGTTAGGAACAGCCCCACTAAGGAGCAGAACTCTGAGTAGCTGTTATAAAGAAATGAAGAAATTTGACAAGAAACAAGTACCTCAAAGAGGATAATAGCACAGAAATCAGATAATTCAGAGTATGTCCCACGTTTCATTGTGAAAATTTATTTAAGAATGACTCATTCTGGGTGCACCTGGGTGGCTCGGGTAAGCTGCCAGCTTTGGTTCAGATCATGATCTTGCGGTTGAATTTGAGCTCTGCCTTGGGCTCCGTGCTGACAGTGCAGAGCCTGCGTGGAATTCTCTCTCTCTCTCTCTCTCTCTCTCTCAAAAAAAAAAAAAAAAGAATGACTCATTCTGGTGAGCACAGCATAACGTATAAACTTGTTGAATCACTGTGTTGTACACCTGAAACTAATGTGACATTGTCAACTATGCTCAAATAAAAAAAATAAGGAAAAAAAAAGAATGACTTCTTCAGTTACGCCAGAGTATTTAGTAGGCTCATTATTCAGATAGACTTTTTCTCTTCTGGAATTATGAAGTACTTCACCTTTTGGAAAAAGTCTAAAGCTTGTTCTGCAGTAACTAAAGTTTTTGTCAAAATAGTTAAGTAGTTTTTTATTTGGGGCTCTCTGTAAGCAGTTGGATTCTTTAAGTTCCATGTTGTCATAGCTGACAGTAATACTGTTGTTAGAACAAAACACAGTAAGCATGATGGGGATGCTGCTATGATTAGTCCACACTGTTTTTTTTTTAAGTTTATTTGTTTTGAGGGGCGGAGAGGGGCAGAGAGAAGGAGGAGGAAGAGGAGGAGGGAGAGGAGGTGGAGGGAGATGGAGGGAGGGAGAGAGAGAATGAGAATGAATATCTCAAGCAGGCTCCATGCCCAGTAAGGAGCACAACTCGGGGCTTGATGCAACCACCCTGGGATCATGACCTGAGCCGAAGTCAAGAGTCGGACATTTAACCGACTGGGTTGCCCAGGCGGCCCCTGTCTGCATTTTTTAATCTTCATGGTTGATTCCTAGACTGCTCAGATTCCTGCCATAGGAATCAAGGTAATTTGAATCTGGGCCAAATAGGTTGAAAAGAGTTACAGGAGTTATTGTGGGGAGAGGGCCAATGAAAATCACTGTCAGACAAGTACAAACTTCTGTTTTAAGTTTGTATTTCTCATTGACCATTTTGACTAGTAACTCAAGACTTGAGTGATCCTTTCTATTCCAGATAGGAAGCTTGGCGGTAGGTGCTTTGCCTCTGGTTTAGGTACATGTAGGTTCACATCCCAACTCTGCTGCTTATTAGCCATGTGAATGTGGGTAAATTACTTACCTTCTCTGAGTTTGTGTTTTCTCAAGTGTAATGTGGAAACAGTAATAGTACCATGTTTTATTGTGTGGCAAGCATGAAATGAAAAAACAACCTAACCATAGGAATTAGTTGGTACATTGCCTGTCACACAGTAACCACTAATCAAATGTTGACAATAATGTTCATTTATTATCATTACTATGGAGGTGATCCCAAATATTTTCTGGGCTTGACCTTCAGACTCATCTTTCTGCACGCCTGTTTTATCTCTCCTCCTACACGTGCTCTTGCTACCTTAAATCAGGTGTGTGACAAACTGAGTACCTCAGCTTCCTTCCCAATCCTGATCCTCCTCCATTTCCCCCTTTGCTGCCCTGGGTCCAAACCTTTGTCATATCTTTAATTTCGTCCTTTCCTATACAGCCTTTTGCCAAGTCTTGCAAATTCATCACCCATAGCAACCCACCAGAGAGCTCTTTCTTCCCTTTCCTCTCGGCCTCTGTGTTTCATTCAAGGCCTCACTGCCTCCTTTGTGAGTACCTTAACTGTCTTTTAATAGTCTACCTGCCTCTAGTCTTTGCTCTCTCTGTTAATTGTACAGATTTTTATGAGTTAGATCTTATAAAGGCAATCTTAAATCACATTGTTTTCCTTCTCCAAACCCTTCAGTGACCATTATCTGTGGATTAAAGTCTGAACTCTTTTGACTAGTTAGGATCTAAGGTGCTCCACAAACTAGCTCCCACCTGCCTTTACAACTGTAGTCCCTCTGACTTATCATTCCTATACCTTCTTAGAGCTTGCTGATGGACATTTTGAGCATTCAAAGAATAGGGAGTTACTCATTTTTGCATTCTTTTTTTAATGTTTGTTTATTTTTGAGAGACAGAGAGAGAGAGAGAGAGAGAGGGCGAGTGAGGGGGAGGGACAGAAAGAGAGGGAGGCCAGAATCTGAAGCAGGCTCCAGGCTCTGAGCTGTCAGCACAGAGCCTGATGTGGGGCTCAAAAGCACAAACTGAGAGATCATGACCTACCCTGAAGTTGGACGCTTAACCGACTGAGCCACCCAGGGGCCCCTCAATTTTGCATTCTTGATGCTTGGCACTAGTAGGTGTTCATTATAATAAACCATAATGTAAACAGTGAGTGAGTAGGATGAGTATCATTGCTTATTCTTTTTTCTTGCCTGAAATCCTCATGTTCTGGCTCCACACATTCGTATTCTACCTCTGCTTCCAGGCCACCTTATGCTCAATCCTTCCCTGATCCTTCCAGCTCATAGCGCCTGTTCCTTCCCCATGACTTCTGATTCTTTCTCCTGGTACCTGCTCTTCTCCTCCCCAGAGCAGCATATGAACACATCTTTTCTCTTCGACTACACTGTAGGCTCCTTGACATAAGCAGCATCTGGGTGTGAGTCACCTAGCCCACTTCCTCGTGTCCATTCATTTAACATTCACTTAGCAGTTTATCGAATGCGTGTTCTGTGCTCAGTGTATAGCAGTGAGCTAAACAACGTTTCATTCTCTTACAGTTTACATTCTAGTAGTGCTTGATAATTTTCTGCCTCAACTCATATACATCATCAATCATTGATTATCTTCTATCTGCCAGTCTTTGTGCTAAGTAAGTGCTAGGCATACAAATGTGAGTAAAAATGGTCTTTGTCCTCAAGGAAAGCGTGCTGGAATCGGTGATTATGATATACAGATGGTCCCTGACTTAGGGTGGTTTGACTTCCTATTTTTTGGCTTTATGATGGTGTGAAAGAGTGTTCAGTAGAAAGTGTACTTTAAAGTTTGAATTTTGATCTTTTTCTGGGCTGGTGATATGTGGTGCTGGGCAGTGGCAGTGAGTTGCAGTTCCTGGTCAGCCACGCCATCAGGAGGGTAGAGGACTGACGCACTTGCAACCCGCCTGTCCCCATATGGCTTTTCTGTTTTATACTCTCTGAACGGTATTAAATAAGTTCCCTGACATATTCAACACATTGTTATTAACGAGGCTTTATGTTAGATGCTTTTGCCCAATTGCAGGCTAATATAAGTGTTCTGAGCGTGTTTAAGATAGGCTAGGTAAGCTGTGATGTTCTTTAGTTTATGTGTATTAAATGCATTCTTGACTTAAGATATTTTCTTTTTTTTTTTTTTTAATTTTTTTTTTTCAACGTTTATTTATTTTTGGGACAGAGAGAGACAGAGCATGAACGGGGGAGGGGCAGAGAGAGAGGGAGACACAGAATCGGAAACAGGCTCCAGGCTCTGAGCCATCAGCCCAGAGCCTGACGCGGGGCTCGAACTCACGGACCGCGAGATCATGACCTGGCTGAAGTCGGACGCTTAACCGACTGCGCCACCCAGGCGCCCCTAGATATTTTCAATTTATGATGGATTTGTGGGGATGTGACCTCGCTGTAAGTCGAGGAGGATCTGTAGTATATTAAGTATCATGCAGCTTTTCTCAACAGAGGCACTACTGGCATTGGATGTAGGAAAAATTCTTAGTTATGCAGGACAGTCCCCCGCACTGTGAGGTGTTTAGCTCCTTGGTTACCCCTGCCCGGCTAGTGATGTCCCTCAAGCCGTGTGACAACCAAAACCAGTTCTGCACATTTCCAAGTGTTCCCCGTGGGAGTAGTATCCATCTCTGTTACATTGAGTACCACTTTCAGGGAGGACTTTGTTTCCACTCTGGTGGCAAACCAAGGAAGGGATGATGACCTCTGCCTGGGGAGGGGGCAGGGGTGGGGAGAAGTGTCTTGAGGAAGGTGGCTGTGAGGAAGGCCCAGGCTCAGGCATGGATGGGAGGAGTTCAACAGCACGGTACATTCCAGACCTCCAAGTTGTCAGGTGTGCTTAGGGAAAGGTTGCAGGTGTGAGGGGCGTGTTTGGTGAGCAGAGAGGAATCTGGACTCTGTCGTGGAGAGCTTTATATATATTGCCAGCAAGCTTAGAGCAGATGTGGGAAGAAGGTTGAGTGGGAAGGTGATGTGGGCCTGAACAGACAGCAGCGAGGAGGACTAGTGAGGAGGTTTGTTGAAGAGTGAGCCTAGTATGCCCTCAGCTTATGATAGGACTTTATGATATAACTTCCCTGGAAGTACTGATTCCTAGAGGATGAAGAAATACCTCAAAGCCTCAAAGGCTTGTACATTGTAACTATTTCACTCATTACGTGGAATGACCAGTGATCCTTACCCCTTCTTGGGAGCCCCCTATGCTCAGCTAAGGGGGCACAAACGTGTGCTGGTAGCTGGCATACTGAAGTTCCCTGAATATTCTAATGTCCATGAGAGCGGTGGGCACTTCACCTGGCTTTGTGTGCCATTGTGAGGACAGGTAGGCCTCAAGAAAGCCAGAACTTTGCATAATGCAGGACAGTTAAGTGACGGTGATGCAGAGGGTCCCTCTGTGACCCTTGCCCTTGAGTCTCAGTCACGCATACTTCCAAAGCCCGTAGGTCATGTCCATCTCAGCCCTTCTCGCATGGTGTACTGTTTGAATTTTGAGGTGTCTTTCTCCTTTTCCAAGACCATAGCCTTCTTGGTCTTGCTCCATTCCCACCCAGAGCTTAGTTCTGTGTCTGGCAACTCAGCAGATGGTGGTTAATGATGCACTTTTCTTTTTCTTTTCTTTTCTTTCTTTTTAAATTTTTTAATGTTTATTTATTTTTGAGACAGAGGGAGACAGAACATGAGTTGGGGAGGGGCATAGAGGGAGACACAGAATCTGAAACAGGCTCCGGGCTCTGAGCTGTCAGCACAGAGCCCGATGCGGGGCTCGAACCCACGAACCGTGAGATCATGACCCGAGCCGAAGTTGGACGCTTAACCTGCTGAGCCACCCAGGTGCCCCAGCACTTTTCTTTTTCTAATTGCAGCCCTTTCCAAAGCATGTGTGACATCTGTTAGAATTGTCATAGGTCTTCTTGTTAAATGTATTTCTTATGTCTGTATTTTCTTTCCACTGTTCTTTAGTTACACGGCAATGAATTTTGTCCTGTTTTGGATGCAACCTTTGTAATGGTGGCTCGTGATTCTGAAAATCAAGGGTAATTGCTGTTTTTTCCTAATTCTTTATTTTGGAAGACTTCAAAGAAACACAAAACTGGAGAGAAGACTATAATGAAATTTCCATATATTCATCACCTAGACTTAGAAGTTTTAACACTTTTGCCATATTTGCTTCATCTCTTTATTAAAAGTATATTATTTTCTTTATTATATATATTTTTAAATGTTTATTTTTTTTGAGAGAGAGAGAGAGCGAGAGACAGAGTGAGCAGGGGAGGGGCAGAGAGAGAGGGAGACACAGAATGTGAAGCAGACTCCAGGCTCCGAACTGTCAGCACAGAGCCCGATGCGGGGCTTAAACTCACAGACCGTGAGATCATGACCTGAGCCAAAGTCGGACACTTAACTGACTGAGCCCTCCCCGCCCCCAGGAGCCTCAATGAATTCATGGATTTTAATAGTAAATGTATTTCAGTAAATTGCAGCCATTGTTCTTGATGCTCAGAGCGTACTGTGTTTGGGCAGTGGGAGCTCCTTTAAAACGGCTCCTGGAGTAAACTTGTTTCACATTTCCCCACCAGTCTTCCTGTTCTCTGGTACGGTGGGATATCTTGGGCTCACTTTACACATTTTCTTCCTCAGGCCCAGAATCAGCCATTTCTCTGAGGAGTCTTGGGGTTCCTCTTAGTGAGTACTGGTATTTAGAGACCAGAATCTGGGTACTAGAACTATATTTTCTACTCATTTGTCATTATTTCTAAGCCTTTTCAGTGGACAGAGTTAGGATGTATATTAAAAAGCAACAAATATTGGACCTCGTGAGTTAATGTACCATCAATTCCAAGTCAGATTGAATTTTACAGATTTTAATTTATTTGGCTTCATACTTTTTTCCCCTTAAGTTGAATTCTTGGTTCCTAACAGCAGTCACCCGGAAGGCATTCGAACAGGGGGAAAAAACTGTTGAACTGTGGGGGGTGGGTGCTGGGCTGGGAGGAAATAGTACAGGATTGCTATTGGTATAGGACAGAGTCTGGGGGCCTGTGGGAATCTAATTTGTATTAGAAACTTGAGGTAGGGGTCCTCATTGAGAAATCTTTGCTGCCTCATGAAAAACTGCCTTGGAAGAGTGAGTTAAGGTCAAACAGATGTGAGTGTAGAATGCTACTCTTCACTTTCCCACTGGGCTGGGCAGGCCTGCGGGTCCTAGGGGCTGGCCCTGGGTGGGGGACTCCTTTCCGGCCCTGTGGCATTATTTAAAATTTCTCTCCCATTGTTTCCATTGTTGTTTCATCAAATCTTTGGATTCTACCACAGTGAAAGCACCCCCCCCATCTGTTTTCTTTTTTGAGAAATTTGCCACCTTCAGAAAAGTAGAATGATGCAGTGAGCACCCAGAGAGCCCTCACCTTCAATTCACCAATTGATATTTTGTCTTACCCTCTCTCTATAAATACACACATGTACACACTCTTTCCCTGAATCATTTGAAAGTAAGTTTGAGACTACTTCACCCCTGGATAGTCCAGCATCTGTCTCCTAATAATAAGATTATTCTGTTACACAGCCTCGATGCCTTTATTATATCCAAGAAATTTAAGTGAGACAGTTATATTATCTAATATACAATCCATATTCAAACTTTACCATTTGTCCCTAAAATATCTTTTATAGCTCTTTCCCCGGGTCAGGATCTGATCGAAGATCATGTATGGCATGTAGTTATTATGTTGTTTTTTTTTAAAGCGTCCCCCTGCCATTTTCTCTCTCTGAAGACGTTGACATTTTTGGAAGGGTCCAGGCCAGTTGTCCTGTAGAATATTCTACAGTGTATTTTTGACTGTTTCCTCATTATGACAATCAGGGGAAACTTTTTGGTGAGAGGCAGTGTTCTTTTTATAATGGGAACTTTCTAGTATACAGCTTACTCTGTAACTAGAGGGCTCCTTACTTGTTCCTGGGTTATTATATGAAACAGTGAGTAAGCATTACCTAAAACAAACAGCAGAGACTTGGAAACCAGTGGGTAAATTGTTCACCTTCCACCTTTCCTGGGGAAAACTGTATTTATAAGCCTCTTAAACTGTATTCTTTTCATTTCTCCTCTTTAGGCCGGCATTTGTAAATCCACTCATCCTTGAAAGCCCAGAGGAAGAAGAACTCTTTAGACAAGGAGAATGTATATTAATTTGTTTATAATAAGATACAGTTCTGCAAAGCACACTAGCTGTACTGCAGAAGAGGTTATTTAAGAGCATGTATGGACTGTTCATACCAGTCAAGTAGTCTTACTCATGCTGAGAATTTATTGAAATTAAAAATACCTTATTTTTGATTCCAGAATCCATAGTGTAACAGTTTTCCTGATTAGACAATACTTGTTAAGTGCAAAAATTTGTTTTCTCATTTTTAGTAAAATGGGAAATGTATCTTAGTGAAATAACTGCTGGTCAGGGCTCTGGTTCAGGATGGTCTTTTTAAAAACTTTTTTAAATGTTTATTTTATTTTAGAGAGAGAGAGAGGCAGAGAGAGAGGGAGACAGAGGATCTGAAGTGGGCTCCACACTGACAGCGCAGAGCCCAATGGGGGACTCAAACTCATGGACCGTGAGATCATGACCTGAGCTGAAGTTGGACGTTTAACCAGCCGAGCCACCCAGGCGCCCTGGATGGTCTAAGTGTGGTCTTTAAGTGGTCTCACACTGAGCCAGTGTATTTCCGTGTGAAAGCAGGGAGTCGCTGGACACTTTATGTAGCCTCAGCAGCCTTCTTTGGGATATATGTACAGTTTCCGGTGGGCTTTTTGAAGTCAGGAGATACTGCCTTTGTAGGGTCCGAGGCAGCCAAGGTCAGGAAGTGCAGTGCTGCAGTGGGACCCTCCTGATCATAGCTCCTTGTCGTCCTGTGTTCCAGTGAACAAGGGGAGAAGGGTTGCCTTCAGCTCCACATCATTACTGAAAATGGCTCCCAGTGCCGAGGAGAGGACAACCATACATGAGATGTTTCTTAGCACGCTTGATCCAAAGTAAGTTAGGATGGTGAGATTCCAGGTTGGGAAAGCATTTAAACCTTGGCCTTCTCCAGAGCCACGTGGGCCTCAACATCTTGGGAGTTGTTTGCATATATTTTACCTTTCATCAGTAAAAGCATGGCATTAAGAGGGTTTCCTGAATCTCCTTTTGTACAGGACTATAAGTTTTCAAAGTCGAGTTTTACCCCCTCATGCGGTGTGGATGGAGGATTCAAAACTGAAGAGCTTGGAAATTTGCCACCCTCAGGTATTGTAAGCCAATGAAAAATCTTCTAAAGAGGATAACTTGCTTTGGTGATTCTCATCTAAAATTTGATCCGCCTTCAAACTGACCTCTGTTCTGTGGCATTGTTAATTCCTTTGTTCTGTATATGAGGGTGGTCATGAACTTGTATTTGTTAATAATTATTTTATGCCCTATAGGAGCGGAACATTTTCAATCGGATCTTTGGTGGTTTCCTTATGAGGAAAGCCTATGAACTTGGATGGGCTACTGCTTGTAACTTTGGGTGAGTTTGGCAGTGTGGCGCCAGTAAAAGTATTCAACTTCTGAGAGACAGTTTGCAGTACCCCGTTGAAATGAACCATTTTAGGCCAGTCTGGATGTGTTGGGATATGTGCTTTGTTTTTCAATCAATTTCACACTGATACCACCTCCACTTGGTCTTCATTTTCAAAGGCTGTTGCTCTGACTTTGTCAGTTAGTGCATTAAAGACCTACTGAGAAAAGGTGATGACAGTGCAGAAAGGAAAAGATAGAGTGGTGATCTCGTCACATTGGCATCCCTTACCATTTCTCACCTGTATGATTATTTGCCCCTTCCCTAGGTTTATTCTCTTATCATTCACATTTTGCTTCAGCTGATTGTTAGGGGAGAAATAGACATCATCTGAATTTTGTGGTTGACCCAAATTCTGCCTTTGTCTGCTAGTGGTTCCCGACCGTTTGTAGTAGCAGTGGATGATATCATGTTTCAGAAACCCGTTGAGGTTGGATCACTGCTGTTTCTTTCTTCGCAGGTAGGTGTGCGATGAGGGATGAAATAAATTTTTTATCACTTGGGCCCAGAAGAGAAGGTTTTTTTTTTTTTTTTTAATTCTAAAGCCACTGTTTCTCTTATGACTGGCTTTTCTCCCCTTCCTAATGCACTTGACTAACTATCAGGTCTAAATCTCTTAGGTTTGCTTTACTCGGGACAATTACATTCAAGTCAGAGTGCACAGTGAGGTGGCCTCTCTTGCGAATAAAGAGCATATGACCACCAATGTCTTCCATTTCACGTTCATGTCAGAAAAAGAAGTGCCCTTGGTTTTCCCCAGAACCTACGGAGGTAAGCAGCAATGTCTGTCCTTAGTGAATGGAAGAACGTATAAAGAAATTTTTCTTCTTTTAAATTGTTGTAGGAAGCATAGAGATGCCTCTTAGCTCCAAGAACGTATCTCTAGGAGATAGCGCTTTCGAGGGTCTGCAGCCCTGACGGCCAGGATGCCTCATGGCCTGCAGGCTGCCGTTGCTGCTCTGCCTGACCTGGCTACCGTCTGAAGGGTCAGTCCAGCTGTAAGTGGCCACTGGTGGTCAGAGACTGGTGCAGCCACAGGAAAGGGGCACGAATCGAGGCTCACCCCTCAGGATCCTTGCACACCCCCAGCCTGACAGGGTCTGCCTAGAGCCATTTTTGCATGCTCCTTGTTGCCCTCGTGTTCCCAAGTAGCCTAGCTGTCCGTACAATGATTTTGTAAGGTGCCATGGGCTTCTCCATGGTTCTCTCTTTTGTGTTTCAGAGTCCATGTTGTATTTAGATGGGCAGCGGCATTTCAACTCCATGAGTGTACCGGCGAACTTGAGAAAGGACTACCTTGTGGAGCCCTAGGAAAACCATGCTTGTTTAAGAGCAGCCCTCCACGGTGGCATAGTGCCCAGTGAAAGCCCGATTAAGCGTTTTGGTTTCAGTCTTTATTCTCATCTTCTGTTGAGAAGAAGAATGTATTCAACCTTTAGGATGATCAGCAAAGCAGAACAAGAGAGTGGCTAGGTGGGGTGGAGGAAGAGGGAGTTATTAAACAATAAACACTCTCAAGACAATTTAAATTAGAAACCTACCATGTCACCTCCTGTGTGGTAAAGAAATGAGGGCAGAATGCCTTTATATGCAGTTGGAAACGTTTCTTTTCTTAAGCTTATCACAAGCTATCCGTATGTGCAGTTTCCTGCCAAGGTATTTGGAGGGCATTCCTTAAGCCTGACGCTGCAGTTCCCCTGTATTGTCTAAATCCCATCAACCCTACATGAGTCCTCTGTGTTTTGCCTGCCTCTCCTTCCCAGCTTTGTTTGTTGGCAGGAGGCAGATGAAAAGTCGGGGTGAAGGGAGCGAACAAAAGGTAAGGCATTTGGAAGGATTTGTGGGAAGCTTTAAGCCTAAAGCCATACCAAGAGGAGGTGTTCAGAGATGATCTGTATGAGGACACACAGGACCATGTGTTCATTCTTTCGTTCACCAGATAGCTTTTCACACTCTACTCGGAGCTGGCCAGGATATATCTGATTCAAAAACAGGAACAGTGACAATAATGGCTGCTTATGCTTGCTGAACACTTGCCATGTGCTAAGGCACTGTCCTGAGCACTTAACGTGTATTAGCTCATGTATTTCTTCCACCACCACTAGAGGTAGGTTCTCTAACCCTCTCAGGTTAGGTCACTCAAGCACAGACAGGTTAAGTGACCTGCTCATGGTCTCACAGCTAGTAAGTGGTGGTGCTGGCATTCAGAGGCAGGCAGTGGTGCTGGCATTCAGAGGCGTGTGGCGCCAGGGCACGCTTGACCAGTACATGGGACTGCTTTCTGTGTCCAGGATCACATTGTCACCTAGGAACCCAAAGGGAGGTATTCTCATGAGTCTAGCCAAGACAAAGTTCCTTTCTTGATGGGATGGGAGGTCGATTGAGTCCGGGAGAGACAAAAACCAGGCTTTTGGGAAGAAAAGAGTCCTCTCTGGCAAGGTGTTTCCCCACACTGTACTTGCACCATCCTGAACTCTGGGCCCTTCAGTACAGCATTTTGCAGATTTACCTGTGACTCGGTGGGGACTCTGGGAGTTGTGTGAATGTGTTAAGGGCAGTTCAATGAAGAGACCTACTGTCTGCTGTCGTACAGATTATATGTTATACATTTAAACATTTTTTGCTTATTCACTGAGATTCTTTCTAGAACTTTTCTTGCTATTCTAAGCATGGCTCCAGTAAATATCCTAAATAGCTAAAATATTTAACCTTTAAATGATTTCCTTAGGAAAATTGCAGAGAAGTGATACCTAGGTCAGAATAGTGTGCACACATTGAAGGCTTTGAATATGCATTTCACATAACCTTCTAGAACAGTTGGAGACCTTCATTTACTCATCGATTTCCCTGAAGTTTGCCAAGTTTTATTCTTTTTAAAAATCTTTGCCCTTTTGATAGGTGAAAAAGGATATTTGTTAATGGGCTGTCTTTGAATTTTGCCGAGATTGAACTTTAAAAAATTGCTTATTGTGTTTTTAGTTAAATTACTAGTTCAGGTATGGATATCAGAATCTTAACTCAGAACCTGTTCCCTCCCATTAAAGGTTTTCATATGATAAGGACAACAGGTTTTGATTTTTATTAAAACAATTTTTTTAGGGTTTCATTTTTAATACAGGACTTGGAGAAGATGAGATGAAGCGAAGTATGAAGGACATACAGTAGGCTCTAGATATTTAGTGTTCTGTTCCTCTTTAAAGATAGTGAGTGTGTGGTCCTAGCACCATTACGTGTTGAGCATGGAATTTCCTAATGTGGGTTGGACATGGTTTTGTACTGAGTTGTCCATCCCGAGACATCCTAATTTTACTTCAGGCATTTATTACCAAGTTCTTTGTTTTTTGCTTAGACATTTCTTCAGTTGGTCTTCGAGGATGGTGTCTTTAACACTGGTTTTTTAGAAGAATTGACACTGATATGCTGTGCACTATGTTGTGCGTGCCCTTGTGATGCCGTGGATCCATTTCTTGTGGAACCTGAATACTCTGCACATTCCCTTTGCTACCCGCGTTCTCTGTGACGATCTGCTTTCTCTCATCTCTTAGAGCCCAGAGCTTGATGGCTGAAGAATGGAAGTCTCCCCTCCCACCTCACACCCGTTACCCCAGGGAATTCAACATTTTAGTTTTCTTTTTGATAAGCTTGTGCAGAGAGAAAGACCCTTTATCTTCCTAAAGGCATATTTGAGTCTGTGGGATGGCCAGGCCCACCCAGGGAGTTCTTGTCCCTGTGGCCTTGGCTGCAGTCACCTAGGCAGCTGTAGGCAGCTGTGTGCAGCCAGGGGCGTGTCTGGGGCCGGAACATCTGGCACCTCAGCTGGGGTGGCTGGAATCGGGTGGGGGTTGGCCAGACCTCTTAACAGGCTGGTTGGATTTTTTAAATGGTGTCTTGAGGGCTCCAAGAGCAGCCAGCCAGAGTTTTAGATCCTAACTACACCATCCTCCTGCCTCTCAAAGCCATTTTCGTGCCGGGAACAATCAGTGATGTCCTGGAAGTTGACAAAGAAGGTACCTCGGATACTAGTGCTAATGAAATAGTCTTGTATAAACATTTATTAACAAGTAACACTGGGAAACACTGCATAGGATACCCCTCCTCTGGTAGTTTTTAAAGCATATTAGGTTACAAAAGACACTGAAAAGTAGGTCCGTAAGAACACCTGTTTAACTTTGTTTAATCAGCTTTTGTGAAACTTAATTGGCCATGGTCCTTTTTTCTTATTAATACCTATTAATAAATTGCACACATGAGAAGAGGGAGGCAAAAGGAAGTGCATTAGAGGATGGTGAAGGGTAGTTTATATTTGCTTCCATTTTGATACGGAGAAGACAAGTTTGTTACCAATTTCTGTTTCTCGCCAGAGCCTCAAGCTCAAATTCAGTGTTTTATGCTTTACAACAAAAACATTTGAGAGGAGTTAGGGATTCTTTATTTGGTTCCAGAACCCCATGACAACTTGTATATTGGTGAAGTGCTGCAATAATCAGTGGGAAGGTGTAATCATCATAAAAAAGGAACTTTTATGTATGACTAACATATTGCAGTCTTAGTATGTGTCAGGCAATATGCTAATGACATTCAGATGTATTTGCTCATTTAATCCTTACAGCCACCTTTGGAGGTGAATAGCATTGTTACCCACATTTTGCAGAGAGAGGTGAGGCTGCAAAAGGGACAGGGACTATGTATGTAATCTCAGGATACAGTTAGGTCTCTAACCATGAGAGATGATGGTGAAATAGTTTTGGGATTTTAGTTCCCTTATAGAATAGATTTTCACTGCATTTGTGATTGACTCTCTGAATCGACTTGTGAATGGTTCCCCCCCCCCACCCCTTTCCTGGGCTACAAATAATGCATTACTGTAAAATAGGTAACCAAAAAGAGGAATTAAAAAGGATTGAGCAAGTTCAAAAATGGATTTAACGGTCTTGACTCATCATGTTGCTTTTAGGTAAGACTCTTGTGTCATAAAACTTTTAATCTAAGGGGATCAATCTGAGGTGGATTTGGGGGCCCTTTCACCCAGAGGGCGGGTTTCTGGAAGGCAGTGTGCAGTGATGTGAAGTAGTGTTGGCGTGAATGTCCATACCTGGGAGGTCTTGCCTAGGGCTCTCTGCCACTGGCTAGGTCTGGGAGTGGGCTAAGGGCTTCATCTCTTCAAGTTGTTTTCCATCCCATAAAAGGAGGGGCACCTTCTTCATTCCATAGTCCCCTGATTTAGGCCTATATTGTTTCGCTTGATTCGGCTGTTAGTGAAATATTTTAATGAATATACTGCATATCATCTTAAAAATCAAGTCCTATTTAAGATATAAAAAAAGCCCTTCTGAAGACCATTCAGTAGTCCAGAGGCATTGAGAAATTAGTATCTCAGAGAAAGGATTAAAGTAACCAAAAAAAGGGTGAGATATTTTGGTTTGTGTCACAGAAATTTTGCATCTTTAGTAGAGGGAATAGGATGGCTAAAACAAATGAACAAAACCCTAATGGAAGTAAAATGAAAATTACACATGACAAGGTATTGATACAGCAGGTGTTTATTTCATCCTGATTACATATATACATACATGCATCTTATATACATTTATAAGAAGGCTGTATAACACATAATGCCTAGTAGTGGTAAGTATTATGTGAAACTTGTTAGACATGTGCATGGTGCATACATTTACGTGTACTAGGTCACAGTGTAAAATGTACTAATTGGGTCACGGTCATTGATGGAAGGAGTACACTCAATACAAATAAAGATGTGTACTTGAGCTGTACTTAGGTTGATCAGAATTTTGAAGTTGTACCTTTAGAGTTGTAAAAAACCCCCAAACAACAATAACAAAGTCATTTGAGAGTTTAGTTTAGCCCGATAGGGTCTTAGGACACAGCAAGTCGCTGTGCCATTTCCGTGTGCCTGGCGCCACCTGGTGGCCTTTGGGTTACAGTGCAGCATACTACCTTTAATAGAAAACTCGTAGATCCAGTTTCTTATGTCCTGACTGAGCTGTACAAATGGCCATAGCTTGAAGTTAATCAGTTTCATTTCTTACCTTCATCTGGCCTTGGCCACACACCTTTAACCCTAACCAATCACCTGTAAAGTACATGCCATCTCCTGAAGGATTATCATAGAGGAAAACCAGTTAGTGCTTCATCTCTTGAGACAGAGTCCCAAGTACTGTCTTTTTATAAAAGGACAGTACACTTGGAGGTGAAATGGCCTTCGGTGAAGTAGTAGGAAATGTGAACTCCTTGCCTGTGGGAAACCTTCCCTCATCCCTGTATTGTAGCTTCTCATGCTCCCCTTAGGGCCTCCACCATTGGTAGGTATTTTTTGGATTTATTGCACTTTGATGCTCTTTTTATATCCTTTCAT
Organism: Prionailurus bengalensis; assembly: GCF_016509475.1. Taxonomy (NCBI): domain Eukaryota; kingdom Metazoa; phylum Chordata; class Mammalia; order Carnivora; family Felidae; genus Prionailurus; species Prionailurus bengalensis. The sequence goes on along the minus strand of NC_057361.1, from coordinate 20,066,150 downwards.
TTGGGAGACTCTGGGCTCCTTGAGGGAAGGGATTGTTTCATACCTTTTTATCCACATTGCCAGCAAAGTACCTTGCACACATGTAGGTAATATTTCCTGTTTGAACAAGTGCATGGCTTAGGTGAGTTTGGGTTTAGACTTGTCTTTTGATTTTGTTAATGAAGAATTTTTTTGTTCATATTTGAGAGAGAGAGAGTGTGTGAGCATGAGTAGGGGGAGGGGCACAGAAAGAGGGAGAGAGAGAATCCTAAGCAGGCTCTGTGCTGTTAGTGTTGAGCCTGTTGTGGGGCTGGATTTCCCCAGCTGTGAGATCATGACCTGAACTGAAATCAAGAGTTGGATGCTTAACCAACTTGAACCACCCAGGCGCCCCTTGATTTTTTTTAATTTAAAAAATTGTAAGCTTAAGCCTCAGGAAGGTGGATCTTTAGAAATATTTTTTTAGGGGCACCTGGGTGGCTCAGTCGGCTAAGCGTCTGACTTTGGCTCAGGTGTTGATCTCATGGTTTGTGAGTTTGAGCCCCACATGGAACCTACTTCGGATTTTGTATCTCCCTCTCTATCTGCCCTTCCCTGCTCATGCTCTCTCAAAAGTACATTAACATTAAAATAATATATATGTTTACGATTTTACGTAAGTGCATATAACATTATGCCAAAATTGCATTACCTAAATAATGGAACTGGTAACAGTTGCTTTGCTATTGAAGACTAAATACATAGTAGTTATGATAAACATTTCCTTCCTTCTAAAAGCTAGGTACAAATTACAGAAGTGTGTATGTATGTGTGTATCTATAGATTTATGTATGTGTGTATGTATATTTGTATATCTCCTTTCACATGGAGACCTTTGTAGAGCTATTTACCTGAAATACACATTTCATCACATTCATATAGTAGCAACTCTCTTCAAAGACCTTTCATTGACATAGTGTTGTCAGAAAGTTCTTGTAAGAAATACAAGGATGCATTCCATGATACCAGATGGGGGGGTGGGGTACAAAAATCTCATTAAATAATAAAACAGTGGTTAATGTATTTGAGAATAAAATATACAACCTGGAAGTCTACTGACAGATGGAAAACTTAGGATGTAGCATTAGATATGTCCTTGGACAGAGAAGAAATGATGGGAGTGGGGAATGATTGCATGAGATTCTAAGACTCCTGAAAGAGCAGTCTGCCACAGTCATTGTAAAGTTCCGAACACTGCTAAGGGTTAGCTGGGGAATATTCGACACAAGATTACATATTTGAGGCAGAAGCGGGGAATTATAGATGTCATCCATGTATTAGTGGTCTGAAAAGACATTGCCCAGTGTATTTCACAGAAACTTGAAGCCACCTCCTGACCTATTATTTTGGATAAGCCCCTATGTGTTAGGGCACGTTCTCTTCTGCCACACAGGCAGCTACTAAACTACACTGGTCTCCTTTCTTTAATCAGTTGGCAGCTGTCTCTAGAGAAGAGTCTCTTCACCTTACTATTGACATCTCAGGCCACATACTTCTTTGCTCTGGGGGCTGTCCCATGCATTGTAGGATGTTTAGTAGTACTCCTGGCGTCTACCCACCAGATGCCAGTGGCACTCCCACAGTTGTAACAACCAAAAACATTTGTGGACATTACCATGTCCCCTGGAGGCAGTTGGGAACAGCTGCATGTTCCGGGAACAGGTGCCCTGTAGCTACATCCCGGTCAGGCCCGGGGCCCATCCTTTCCAGTAGGACAAGGGGACTCTCTTTTCTGAACAGTTTTTCTTCTGTAAATGGTCACACGAGATCATCTTTAAGGATATAATTTTGGATCTGTGGACTTTCAGAAGTCAGCTGTTTGAAGGGATAGTTTATAGAAGGCATTGAAGAGGAGTGCATATTTATTGCTATGTTTGTCAGGCTATTTACATTACCCAGTTAACATGAAAGTGCCGAGTCAGGATGTATTTTCACTTGTGAAATGGCTACACTTTCAGCACCTGCCTAAGCAAATGCTAAGCTCCTTGAGGGCAGAAACTTGTCTTTGGTTACTTGGTAAGTGCCAAGTATATAGAGTAGATGATCAAAAGTTGCTGAATGAAACACTTAATAGCTGGCTTTTTGGAATGTATCTAAATTGTCTTCCTTGTAAACACCTAAAATGAATACGTAGCTAGAAAACTATTAATGGAATGGAAATTAGTAATCAAGAAGATACAGCTGTATTCCAGGAGTAAAAATTTCTAATTTTCTAATTGGAAAGAGGAAATATCAAGAATTCCAGGGGAGCCTGGGTGGCTGGGTTGAGCACTTGACTCTTGATTTCAGTTCAGGTCATTATCCCAGGGTCGTGGAATCAAGCCCCGCATCGGGCTCTGTGCTGAGCATGGAGCCTGCTGAAGATTCTCTCTCCCTTTGCCCCCTTCCCCCACTCACGCTTTCTCGCTGTAAAAAAAGGTTGGATTCCAACTGTATTGAAAGTGGATTGACAAGACCATCATAAACCTGTCTAGACACCAAAGTACTAGCAGTCTTCAACTTTACTAATAGGTTGGCTTCTAAAATTTCAACGGTAAACTAGCATTTAGAACATACTTAGCAAAGGGTTATAACTGGCAGTTGGGTTTCCACGTCCAAGTCCAAATACCCGTCACTAGTCACCTGCCATTTATGACAGAACTCTGGAGTTTCAGCCAGGAGGCTGGTAATACCTTCAATTTTAGTGATGGCCTACCTCGGGGAGTGAGGGGCTTTTTGTGTGTCTAGAGGGGATTAGCATGAAAGCCAGATGAGGCAGTCTCTTTGGTACCAGCTCCCGTAACTACACAGCACATATACAGATAATTACACTACAGTCTTTGCCATAGTGGGGTGGTAAGTGGGATGATGATGGAAGTAGCACTGGAGTTCAGCTTTATATATGGTCGTTTGCGAAGAGCCAGCTACATACATTTAGGGATTCAATTTTTGTTAAACTATATAAGCATATTGTTATGTGTAGATTTGGTACACATTGAAAACGTGAATTTAGAGGAAGTAAGGGATGAAGGGGCTGTTCTAAAGGGCTTTGTGTTGTACAGAACAGTGAGTTCTGGGGTCAACTCTCCCTACCCAGATGCTATGGAAGGTGAGTGTACATCACCACTTGTTTTTTCCTGCCACCCTCAAAGGTATAAAGAAGTTAGCCACAATAGAGTGTTAAGACCCCAGAAACTAGAATTAGCCTGTTTGGGTTCAAAATCTGATTCTACCTATGCTAGCTAGTGGCGTGACTTTGGGCAATCAATTTATCTGAACTTCACTTTCCTCAACTATAAAAATAACTCAGAGAATTGCCCTGGGGATTAAATGACATGATGCAGCTAATCTACCTAACAGGATGCTTGACACATTGCACTTGTTACATAAATATTAGTTACTATTGTTACTAGCTGGACTCAATCTGACTTTTTTACTTCTGAAAGATAGGGAATAAATGTGTACCTTGTGGCATCAGTGTTTTAACTTTGGACCTGACATGAATTAAAAAAAATTTTTTTTAATGTTTATTTCTTTTTGAGAGAGTGAGCGAGCATGAGCGGGGAAGGGGCAGAGAGAGAGAGAGAGAGAGAGAGAGACAGAATCTGAAGCAGGCTCCAGGCTCTGAGCTGTCAGCACAGAGCCTGACTTGGGCTCAAACCCACAGACTGCGAGATCATGACCCGAGCCGAAGTCAGACACTTAACTGACTGAACCACCCAGGCACCCCATGACCTGACATGAAGTTTTATATTCTCCAAGAAATTACTGGCATAACACAGTATGGTAGTAAAACAGTGAGCTTTACTGAGAATTGTCGAGCATGGTAACGTGAGGAAGTATTTTTCAGTTGACTTTATCAAAATACTTCAGTTTTCCAGCTGGATCTGGAATTATCTGTTAAAAGAAAAGCAAATTATTCATTTTAAATGTTATTTTTTGTTGAAGTATAATTGATATAAAGTATCCTGTTATTTTCAGGTATATAACATAGGGATTTGATATTTTTATACATTATGAAATGATCCCCACAAGAGGTCTAGTTGCCATCTGTCATCACACAAAATTATTACGTTATAGACTATATTCCTTGTGCTGTACTTTTCATGTCTGTGATTTATGGATTGTATAACTGGAAGTTTGTACCACTTAATCCCCTTCATCTATTTTGCCCATCCCCCAACACAGCTCCCCTCCGGCAACTGCCAGTTTGGTCTCTATTTTTAATAGTCTGGGGTTTTGTTTGTTCATTTGTTTTGCTTTTTAAAGAGTCCACATAGAAGTGAAACCACACGGTATTGGTCTTTCTCTGACTTATTTCACTAGCGTAATACCCCCTAGGACCATCTATGTTGTAAATGTAAAGACTTCATTCTTTTTTATGGCTGAGTATATTCCATTGTCTTTATACACACCACATCTTCCTTATACATTCATTTCTTGATGGATACTTAAGTTGCTTTCATTTCGTGGCTATTATAAATAATGCTGCAGTGAACACAGGGGTACATACATCTCTTAAAATTGGTATTTGCAAATTACTCATTTTAAAAGCCAAAGTGCATCATTAGTAGTCTGGCATGAATTGCCCATCTCTTCACTAAAAAAGATAAACTATGATTTTTATGTCCCAGATTATATCATGTATAAGGAAAAACTGGATTTGTCCTAACTACTAATCTCAGCTATCCAAAAAGGCAAATAATTTGTTAATAAATTAACATCTGTACTCAAGCATCCCCCAATTTACTTACAGATCTTCTCTTGGCCACCAGGCTTTCATGACATCTTCAGGTTTGATCTAATTAAGTCAAACACATTAAGGGAGCATGGCTACAGATGTTAATGTATTTTTTAAAATTTATTTTTCATGTTTTATTTTTTGTCTTTTTTGAGAGACAAAGAGAGACAGAGTGCAAGCAGGGGAGGGGAAGAGAGAGAGGGAGACACAGAATCTGAAGCAGGCTCCAGAGCTGTCCGCACAGAGCCTGATGCGGGACTTGAACCCATGAATGTGAGATCATGACCTGAGCTGAAGTCAGACACTAAACCGAATGAGCCACCCAAGCACCCAGATGTTAATGTATTTTTAAAGTCATCTGCTGATGAAATGTGAGTATGCCACAACCTGAAAGGCAGCAGTGTGTTCAAATGGATTTTTAATTTTTCATTTTCTTAAAAATAATTGACATACAAGAGTATGTGTATTAAATTATTAGTGTATTAAGTTAGTTTAGTGTATTAGTTTCACGTGTATATCATAGTGATTCAGTATATACATTATGAAATGTCACCACAAGTCTAGTTACCATCTGTCCCCATACACAGTTGTTACAATATTACTGACATATTCCCTATGCTGTATTTTTCATCCCCATGACTTATTTTATAACTGAAAGACTACTTCTTTTTTTTTTTTAATTTTTTTTTCAACGTTTATTTATTTTTGGGACAGAGAGAGACAGAGCATGAACGGGGGAGGGGCAGAGAGAGAGGGGACACAGAATCGGAAACAGGCTCCAGGCTCCGAGCCATCAGCCCAGAGCCTGACGCGGGGCTCGAACTCACGGACCGCGAGATCGTGACCTGGCTGAAGTCGGACGCTTAACCGACTGCGCCACCCAGGCGCCCCTGAAAGACTACTTCTTAATCCCCCTCATGTATTTTGTCCATCCTCCTACTGCTGTCCTCTCTGGCAGTCATTAGTTCTCTGTATCTATGAGTTTCTGTTTTTTTGTTTTTGTTTGTTTTTTTTTTTGTTTTTTGTTTGTTTTTGTTTTTTAGATTTTACACACACACACACACACACACACACACACACACACACACACATCTCACGGTATTTGTCCTCCTCTGACTTATTTCACTAGCATAATACCCTCTAGGTCCATCCATGTTCTTGCAGATGGTAAGATTTCATTCTTATTATGACTAATGTTCCATTGTATATATACTACACATTTTGTATCTGTCAAATGGATTTCCTGGAGGTTTGGAATTGCAACCTTTGAATCTCAAACTGTAAAGTAAAAAAAAAAAATACTCAAATATGACATGAAGTATTACCTTCAATAACTATTCAGTGAATGTACAAACACTCTGAAAGAAAAAAAATGTTCCCTCTTTAAAAGCATCACAGCCTTAGAAGATTAGATTTTTTTGAAATTTCCAATATAATTTGACCTCACATTAACTATGTTATTTGATAGTTACAGGTCAAGTACATCTATCTCTGTACAAAAAGTAACCTATTGTAATCAGTTTACTATAGTTTTATACGCATTTTCTTCAGAATTTTTCTTCAGCATATAATAAACATTACCTAATTTTTCAGGCATCATTTCAAGTATTCTGTGTTTGCCAATATATAACGTCTCTGCATTTAAATTCAATCTGTAAGTACTTGTAGAATAACTACTCTGTGCCAGTAGTGTGCTGGGCAGTGGGGTGTACAAGGATAAGGACATTAAAGTTCCCGCCTTTAAGGCTTGTACAACCATGTGGGGAAGATGTGCGTGTACACGACAGCTTTTGCTGCAACGCACAATATGATCACGTATGACACAGGCCGTGACTGAATGGAGGCTGAGATGGCATCAAGGAAGGCGTCAGAGTGAATGTGGCATTTATGTGGGTCTCAAAAGATGAGAATAATTTGGAGAAGGGAGAAGCTATTCCAGGCTAAAGAGCTGAGCAAAGGCACACAGGTGTGAAAAAGCAGGGCTTATTTTGGGACACACTGAGTGGTGTCACACCGCGGGAGCACAGCGTGCGTGCGTGCGTGCACCGTAGGGAAGAGGGCCTGTGACAGGCTGCTAGATAAGAACAATGCCAAGTATGTGAAGTTGGGCCCACGAGTCCTGGAGGGCTGCTAAAAGAGTCTGCTTTAGAGAGCGATATGCTCTAGGGGGAAGAGAACCTGAGGTCAGGGCAACCCATCAGGAGGCCTGTGCGATACACAGGCGAGAACTGATGGGGACACAGGAAAAATTCATCTCTTTTCAAACTACCCCAAACTAGCTGCCACCCTCACCACAGTCACCAAAGAGGACACATTTGTCACTTACTTCGCTGTGTTCCAATTCTCCATGGCACGTGACACCGGTGTCCCTATTTCCTTCCTTGCAGCCCACCCAATTCCTGCCACACAGGCCCTCTTTATGTTTCCTGAACATGCTAAGCTGGTTCCTGGCCTCAGGGACTTGCCCTTGCTTTTCTTTCTGCACTGCTCTATGCTTCACTCACTCCGTCTGTTCACTCACGTTTCAACTTAAATGTCATCTTTGAAGTCTTTCCTGACCACTTAATCCCCCAGGCCAGACACTACCCCATCAACTCTCATCATCGTGTTTCTCAAAGCATTTGCCATAATCTAAAATTAGCGTTAGAATGTAACTCCAAGGGTGGACTTTGGCTATGGTATTCACTAATAAATACCATCTGCCCATTGTAATAGTTTGAATAGTTGCCATACAGCAGGTGCTCCAGAAATGTCTGTTCAAAGAACGCTCGTAGAATCAGAGTAGAATTGTGGTTGTTGGGCTGGGGGTGGGGGAAATGGGGGATGCCAACCGAAGGGTACAAGCCTTCAGTTTATCTTAAAACTGTAATCTAAAAAATCTAAAAAACTGTATCTAAAAAAACTGTATCTAAAAATGTAATATGCAACACAGTGACTATAGTTAGTAATACGGTTTTGTGTACTTGAAATTTGCTAAGAGGGTAGACCTTAAGCGTTTTCACCACACACGAAAGAAGGTTATCTTGAGAGGTGATGGATTTGTTAATTAAGCAGACTGTGGTAATAATTTCACAATGTATGCATATATCAAATCATCACTCATACAGTTTAAATACATATAATTCTATTCGTCAAATATGTCTCAATAAAGCTGAGAATAAAAAAAGAATGCCCGAACACAGTATGTGATAACATAACTCATGGTTTTTATCACATTCTCAGAGGGTTTGTGGACCCTCTAAAACTTGATCAAATGGATAGTCAGTATGTTTTCTGAAATGTAAAATACTCATCCTCTAATACCCTTCGTAGTTAATTTGTACTTCTTGGAAGTTCTTGCTGATCTCAGTACACGCCTGTGATTGACGGTGATGTTATTCATCACTCACTGTTGGTTTTGCTACAGGTCCAGGGGAACATGCCCCCTACTTTGAAAATCCATCCAGAAATGCTTTCTAAGTCTTCTCAGGTGACACCTGCAGCTTCTGATTCATATTTCTATCCGTAAGCCTCACAATCAATAACTGTAAACTAACCTGATGACTAAAGTACCTAGTGCTCAAAGTACCTTTAATGCCTAATTTCATATCTATCTTTGAGATCCATCAGATCTGTGTAAATAAGTTGTACTGTAAATAAATTTGTACTATAACATTAACTCTGATCCCCAAAGGCAATGCTGTTTTGCAAACCCATCAAAAACAGGTTCAAAATCAGTGAAATGTTACTTTACTCAATCTGAGTTAGGTTATAGAGTGAATTTCTACCTCTCATTGTCTAGGATGAATAGTACTTTTTTGTTGGTGTGCTAAAGAAGAAAGTTTTACGGATCTGTATTTTTCTTTTATCCTAAGATAATGATTTCTTCCTCCAATGCTCTAGTATTTGTCAGTTTCCTAACTATAGTTTGTATAAAACTGTTGATCTTTAGTAGATAAACATGTTATTTTAAAAAAGTTCAGACTTTTGGGGCGCCTGGGTGGTGCAGTCGGTTAAGCATCCGACTTCAGCCAGGTCACGATCTCGCGGTCCGTGAGTTCGAGCCCTGCGTCAGGCTCTGGGCTGATGGCTCGGAGCCTGGAGCCTGTTTCCGATTCTGTGTCTCCCTCTCTCTCTGCCCATCCCCCGTTCATGCTCTGTCTCTCTCTGTCCCAAAAATAAATAAACGTTGAAAAAAAAATTAAAAAAAAAAAGTTCAGACTTTTTAAAATGTGTCCAAATTTTATTTTGGCCAGAGACTACTTCAGGGATTGTCTATAAATTATATAGCCTCCCTAAATGTAAGGATATACCTGTTTCGATCTTCCTTCAAATGATAAGGAGAGAAGCATTAGCTTCAATGTTATTTAAGCCAGATTTTCTCAAAAGTTTTTACTATAGACAGAAAGGTTTTGCTTGTGACTATTTTCTTTGCCCATAATGTGTAGGAAGAAATTCCATTTATGATCTCTAAGACCTCTGAATTTATTCTACCAGGTCTCCACTGTTCCCTTTTTTTGATGGTGTATTTCTCTGGATACTTGGCTTTAAAATTCATAGCATTAAATCACGTATTCTGCTTTCTCCAGTTTCAGCCACTCTCTCTATAGTCCAAAGAATGCCTGTACTCTTATGATTTCTGTCTATTAATATTTACTTCATTTACAAAATCAAGATAGTTCTATTACAAGGAGAGATTACCGTAAGGTTGGCATTTTTTTTTTCCCCACCTATCCCCTTAACAGAAAAATGTTTGACTTACTGTGTCACTACCTGGTTTCCAACCAGCAGGACAGACTGAAAGGAACAAAAATTGGCAAAAAGGTTAAAAACAGATTTCACTTCTCTTCACAACTCTTGGGTTTTGTTTTTCCAAAATGAAACTGAAAATGGAGCCTATAATAATGAGAACGTTTCTAGGCCACTGAACACCTGACTACTGTTAGCTTACCTGTTTGCACCAAGGAATTTCAGTCACGGAGTTTATAAGCAGGTAGCTCATCTATTTCCATTTTTGCCAATTTTTTCTAGTTACATGTACACTATAAGAAACCAAGTTGAGCATTCCTCTAATAAAGTTGGAAGGTTTGGGAATCTGGTGAACTGAAAGGTTGGGGCATGGTAAAAATTTCTCTGAATTTACCGAAACTTCCAATATAAGCTTCTCTTCTGTTTTCTGCAGTATTTTGTAGTGATGTCATAATGTGCTGTTTGCCAAATGAGAGTTTAAAATTACTAGGAAAGTGGGATTTCCCCTTTCTGTGAAATGCACCCTTATCCAGGCACTGAGTTACACTTTGGAAAGGAATGTGTAACATATGTTCCACTTTAGCAAAATCTGACCTTTTCTATTTAGCTACTGCAAACACGTGCAGTGAAAGGATAAACTTCTAGATTACTGGTGTGATACCGAATAGCTGAGGAACAAAGCTAAATCAAATCATGTAAACATGAAAATAAAACCTGTATTACTAAATACTGCCAGACAGGCACATTTTAAAGTTTACAGAAACCTAATTTGAAAAATTGCAGTAGCAGAAACTTTTCTCTTTGAGCCCATCCAAAAGGACTGTGCAAATAATGAATATTTTTGCATTTTACCCTGTAAGTAGAATATATTAGTGATATTTTGCTAAAAGCACTTTAAATAATAAATGGATCTGCTCAAAATATCAGGTAATAATTTGAAAACAATCAGAAGACTTTGGAACCATCCACATTACTTTTTGAGTAAGAAACAAAATTAATCATGCCATAATCTCTCAAATGAAAAAATCAAAAGGCTAAGATGTTTAGAAGGAAAGGGTACCTTCTCCATGTTTGTCAGTGTACTGGAATGCTTGAACCAAACGCAGTGTCTCATCCACTGATCTTCCCACAGGAAGGTCATTCAGAGTAATTTGTCTTAGGATCCCTTTGTCATCAATAATGAAAAGGCCTCTGTAAGACACAAGGGTGGTACAGGTGAGGTCATTCAATCTCAGTTAAGACAAGTATTAGTTCATGTGAATCCCTGTGCCATCCACACAGAAGGAAGTTATACAGAACCAATAACATGCTACCTATCTTCCTGACTGGTACAAAAAACACAGGCAAATACAGCACCCTCCTGCCCCCCACACTTACCTACTGTATAATTTGGGATTATCATTGTTAAATGGTAGCTTTAGAAATTTGTTTTTGTCTTTGAAATGGACTGTTGTATTTCCAGTCAAATCTTCACAAGTACTAGGTTTGGGATTTTACTGCACTGTAAGTGAGATTATGAAATTACATAGCAAAGTCTTCCTCTGGGTGAAGCTGTGATCCATCTTTCTTATCTCTGACTCTTTAGAAAATCTTTGTATTTCCTTTTTCAATGGTGGAAAAAGACAGAGTCACCAAAGTTACCTTTCCCTCTAAATGTCTATATGTGTGACTCACTTTAATGGCTGAGGGAATAATTGAGTAGTTTAACCTAAAAGACCTGCCGAAATGGAGTGGTGTTGCAAGAGTTAAAGCAGACTAGAGAAAAACAAAAATTTCCAAAGGACTATTGTCTTTATTTCAGTCAATATGGATTACAACCCAATATTTGGTTTAGAGAAAGATCTCAGGTTAGTAGGGCTAATTGTTTGTGTATGAGTATTAAAAATAATAACAACTATTTTTAATAGAAATACACAGAATTATATACCTCTTATATGAAACTTTATTTCAAAATCACATTAAACATAACTAAAATGTTCCTGCTTATCCTACGATACATTCTTTTAATGAGCACCACGAAGTCTGAACTAACTATAGCTCCGTCTCCTTGGACTAGGTCAACTTGGCCAAATGTGGGGACAAAACTATTAACTACTATTCATATGGGTGTTCTTTCGTGTAGCTACTTTTACGGTAGAAAACGGTTGTCAATGGTGATGAAGTCTATTCTGAAGTGAGCCTGAGCTGAAATTTTGAGCTTACTTCTGTAACGTACATCATACTAACACACACCACAGAGAAACAAACCTGCCCTTTCTTTGGTAGCAAATTCGAGTTCTGTTTTCTCTTTTAATTTTGCGTATTTTTATCTTTTGTAGACTTTGAGACTAAGACATTTGCCATATTTGGTATAATATATACATATGTCTCTTCCTCAGAGAACAGATAGGTCATTTTTATAAAAAAATCAGAAATTAAAATGACAATATGTATCTCAATAAGAACCTCAGAAACCAAAGGTAGCAGGGCAATGCTTTCAAATGTCTTTCAATCTAGAATTCTATACCTAGTGAAATTGTTAATCAAGCACAAGAGCAGAATAAAAACATTTTCAGGCATGGAAGTCCTCAAGTATTTTACCTTCTAATGACCTTTTTAAAAATATTTTTTAATGTTTATTTATTTTAGAGAGAGAGAGACAGAGTGTGAGCGGGGGAGGGGCAGAGAGAGAGGGAGACACAGAATCCGAAACAGGCTCCAGGCTCTGAGCTGTCAGCACACAGCCCGATGCAGGGCTCAAACCCATGAACTGTGAGATCATGATCTGAGCCAAAGTCAGATGCTCGATCAACTGAGCCACCCAGGTGCCGGTCCAATGACCTTTTATTAGGAAGCTACGAGGATGTGCTTCAGCAAAAAAAGAGGGATTAAATAAAGAAGTCAGGCATGGGAGGCTAAAAAGTGGGCATCCAACAGAGAAGAAGCAAAGCAAATTCCCAGGATGCTGGTGTGCAAAGCGCTACGACAGCAGCTGTGGAGCAGGTCTAGAGAGTGGTCAATCTGAACTCAAACAGGAGGATGGAGGTTTCCAGGAAAAACAAATGACATGAAAAATGTAGTATTTAGAGTGGTTACAACTAGCTGGGAAGTTTAGGAAGAATTAGTGATAGGTATATAGAAAACTAAACGAATGAAACAAAAAAGTAGTAGTTTATTAGCCACAATAAAATAACAAAAAGTTTACTAGAAGGGAAATGTAAACCCTAGGACACTACACTTAAGAGCTTAGCAGTGAACAATACTTATATAAAAAAAATAAATACTGGCTTAATCCACAATTACCACATATTACTCAAGGTAAGATAAGTTTGGGGATGGTGTAAGAAAGTACTATTTACCATTATAAATAATGTCAAAATTGATAAATTCAGAAAAAGTACGGGAGTTGGAAGTATGGAGATAAATAGTAAAAGCAGTAGCTAAAGAATTGAAAGCAGTTTCCTCCAGAAGCAGCACTAGGAGTAGGGAGGGGATTGTTGCCTAAGACAGTCTGACTTTTGGGGTGCTTGGGTGGTTCAGTCAGTGAGCATCTAACTTCGGCTCAGGTCATGATCTCATGATTCGTGGGTTTGAGCCTCGCATAGGGCTCTGTGCTGACAGCTCAGAGCCTGAAGCCTGCTTCAGATTCTGTGTCTCCCTCTCTCTCTGCCCTTCCCCTGCTCATGCTCTCACTCTCTCAAAAATGAATAAACAAACAAAAAAGACAATCTGACTTTTTTTAAAAAAATTTTTTAACGTTTATTTTTGAGACAGAGCATGAACAGGGGAGGGTCAGAGAGAGAGGGAGACACAGAATCTGAAACGGGCTCCAGGCTCTGAGCTGTCAGCACAGAGCCCGACACAGGGCTCGAACTCACGGACCGTGAGATCATGACCTGAGCTGAAGTTGGACGCTTAACCAACTGAGCCACCGGGGCGCCCCCTGACTTTTAAAAAACTATGTGCATGTATTTCTTTGATGAAAATAAAAAATGTAAAAAGAAACTACAAAATAGCTAGTATTAGATAATTTTACTCGGTTAGTATTCAAAGAATTCCAAATTAAAAAAAATTATTTTGAATGTTTATTTTTGAGAGGGAGAGAGAGCGCTAGTGAGTGAGCGAGCAGGAGCTGGGGAGGGGCAGAGAGAGAGAGAGAGAGAGAGAGAGAGAGAGAGAGAGAGAGAGAGAGAGACACAGAATCTGAAGCAGGCTCCAGGCTCCGAGCTGTCAGCACAGAGCCCGACACGGGGCTCGAATTCACGAACTGTAAGATCATGACCTGAACCGAAGTCGGACACTCAACCGACTGAGCCACCCAGGCGTCCCTAAATAATTCCAAATTTTAAAACAGCTTCAATCTTTTTAGTGGCATTTTACTTTCTGTGAATTAACTTAGTAATAAACTATGAAAGGAGAAAATATTAAAGACTTGGCGAGTAGAAAAAAGAAACTATTGGTAGTGACACATGATATAATATGAAGGAACCTTGGAAACATTGTGCTAAGTGAAAGAGGATAGTCATAAAAAAGCACACAGTGTAGGATTCCATTTATATGAAATGTCCAGAATAGGCAACCACAGAGACATGAAGTAGGTAAGTGGTTGGCTGCCCAGGGCCAGGGTGGGGGGACTGGGGAAAGGGAGAATAACTGCTAAGGGGTGTGGGGTTTCTTTTTAGAGTAATGAAAATGTTCTAAAATTGACTGTAGTGATGGCTGCACAACTCTCCGGGTATACTAGAAACCCCGGAATAGTATGCTTTAAATGGGTGAGTTGTGTGTGAATTAGATCTCCATAAAGCTGTTATAAAAAACAGAGGATTATAAAATACTGACATCTTCACATAAACATTTTAAAAAAGAAACTATTCTCACTGCAACGCAAATTGACACCATAATTATAACAAAATCACAGCTGTTCTAAAGTTGCCCTTTTTTCAAAGACTTACAGTGGTGTTTTCTTAATTTTTCCCACTCCTCAAGGCACAAGTCTGCTAAATACTATGATACTTGTATTTGGAAAAACCATTACTGGCGTCATTTTAGAAATAGAAAAGAGGAGAAAGAAACAGATAAGGAGTTTGGGTACTGGGGTTCGAGTGTGGGCTCTGCCATTAATTATTTAACTTTGGCTAAGTTCATAGAATTCTATGAATCTGTTTATCTGTGAAATGACAGAGCTTCCAGCTCTAACAGTCTATGATAACTCACAGAGTTTAAGTAGGGCACTCGCCAATTATTTTAAAACACTACAACATTTTTGCAAATAGAGCAAATAATACTTCTTGCCTTGCATCTTCTAACTCCATTTTAAGGAGGATTACAAATATATCTGGATTTGTCCTAATATAAAACCACTGAAAGGTACCTAAGAGTGTGGCCTGAGTCCTCCAGGTAAACGCCATAGTCCTTTGAGATTTGATGATTCAGATCTGAAAGAAGTGGAATCTTTATTGGCCCAAGTCCTCCTTGTCTTCGAGGGGTATTAATCCTGTAACAAACAGAACATTTACCTCTCAGAGCTAAGCAAATGGCATGTATCCAAACAGCACTCTTTCTCTGCAGACACATACAAATGAATGAACGTACAACACACACATTCTTTCTCTAATGAAAACAGGTTAATATACATTCTATTTTTTGCCTTTACTCCCCAGTTAATATGTTCATTTCTTTTAAACACTAAATATGGAGATACATATCACATTTTTTTTTAAGTTTTTTTTAATTTATTTTTGGGACAGAGAGAGACAGAGCATGAATGGGGGAGGGGCAGAGAGAGAGGGAGACACAGAATCGGAAACAGGCTCCAGGCTATGAGCCATCAGCCCAGAGCCTGACGCGGGGCTTGAACTCCCGGACCGCAAGATCGTGACCTGGCTGAAGTCGGACGCTTAACCGACTGCGCCACCCAGGCGCCCCTACATATCACATTTTTAATGTGTTGACACAGTGTTTTTTATTTATCTATATTCGTAGACATTTAAACTGTTTCAGTTTTTCTTTTGCTTTTATAAACACTGCCGGAAACATTTCTGTATTCTCAGCTTTGTACACCTGTCTGATTAATTCCTTCTTAGAAGAGGAACTGATGGATCAAAGGATATACACTGTCCTAAGTATAACCTTAGAATTGTGATCACAAGACAAAACCTTGAGAAGAACAATAAAACTAGATAATATTTTAATATTCTTAGACACAAAGAAATGCAAAGTCCATTTAAAGCAGCAAAGTAAGTTAGTCACAAAGTCAGACACATCAACCTTCAGATTTAGGTATTCTTTTTTTTTTTAAGTATTCTTTTGAAACCAGGGAAAGTCAGCTGGTGTCCCAATGGGAAGGCACTGACATAGCAGCTGGAAAACAGGGAAATACTGCTTCAGATGTCTGCAGCCCCAGTTCCGACACCCAAGTAGAAATTTCTGGTTGATATGAATCCTATCCAGCTGAGACTGCATCCCCCCAAATTCCTTGAGAAACCAATGCCAAATTATTTGGGATGACCTAAGTTTTTCCTTAGTAGATTTGTGTTGGAACCTACAAAGATTTAGAATTACTACAGAAGTGACAAAGCAAATTAAACCCATGGTTTTCGCTTTGTGGTTCCTATTGAAAATGTGTAATGTGAAATTTTATTCAGTTTATAAATTGTAAAGAAACATTTAAAATATTTTTTTCAATGTTTGTTTATTTTTGAGAGAGAGAGAGCAAGAAGGGGTGGGGCAGAGAGAGAGGGAGACACAGAATCTGAAGCAGGCTCCAGGCTCTAAGCTGTCAGCACAGAGCCTGACGTGGGGCTCGAACTCACGGACCGTGAGATCATGACCTGAACTGAAGTAGGACACTTAACCGACTGAGTCACCCAGGTGCCCCAAGAAACATTTTAAGTAGTAAAAAATAGTAAAGAAACATTTTAAAAGGATTTAAAATATATTTTCAAGAATTATTACTTAAGTTTTGGAAGTTTTATCTCAAAGTTGAGATAAAGGAAATAAAATATATTAAATATGTAACTGCATTTAAAAATACTTGAGATAATTACTTAAGAAAATATAAATTGTAGCTCCTGCACCAATTAATATTTTAGTTATATATGTGTATATATAATTATAAATACAGAAAAAGATGTTTTGAATTTTTCACTTTAATGAATTGAATATTAACTTTTAAAACCAAAAATATTTCTGTACCATCTTTATTGTGCATAAAATTTTGTGCACAGAATTTTGGACATGCAAAATTCACATAAACACACACATTTCAGCTTGTAAAACACACTGCCTAATTGCTCTCCAGAAATGCTAAACCTACTGTGTGTGTGGGAAAAGAATGACACCTTTGTCATCACTGGATGAAATTTTTCAATATTTGAAATTTTGGCCAATCAGGGAAAAAAATGGCATCTCTTGTCATTTTAATTTACAATTCTTTGCAATTAATTAGGTGAAACACCTTTTCACATTTAATGAATTAAAAAATTATTTACAAAATCAAGAAAATATAATTTTTCAAGATATAATTATCTTGAAAAATAATTATAAAAACTATTTTGAGTTTGACTTAGTATTAGACAACTATATAAGAGAAAAATGGAATTATAAAGAATTTTTTTTCTTCCAGTTTAAGGCTACCCAGTTTGTCATAATAAAGTAATCATACATTTCAGTGGTTTCTGCTGAAACCATTGGATATCTGCTGAAACCATATGGATATTATGTCTTTTGCACTGAACTTTTTTATTTAAAGAAAATTTTTTTTTAATGTTTATTTATTTTTCAGAGAGAGAGAGCGTGAGTGGAGGAGGGGAAGAGAGAGACGGGGAGACACAGAATCTGAAGCAGGCTCCAAGCTCTGTGCTGTCAGCACAGAGCCCGACGTGGGGCTCCAAGTCACAAACTATGAGATCATGACCTGAGTGGAAGTTGGACGCTTAACCAACTGAGCCACCCAGGTGCCCCTGCAATGAACTTTTTTTTTTCCACTCTGGAAATGTCCTATGAAATCTGTAAGCACTTTTACCATAACTTCATTGAACTAGCAGCTCTCAGATAATTCTACTTCCAAACTGATAACTATATTCCTGTCACATTAAGAGTTGTCTGCCCATAATTTAAAAGTAAATCCATTCCTTTTCCTACCAATCTAAGTGTAAGATACTGACCAGGCCAAATGGGTAAACTGTGAATCGACAGAGCATGCTACGACTTCAGCGTTGATAGATCTGAATTCTTCAATTCTGTCACCAAAGGCGATGATTTCAGTTGGACACACAAAAGTGCTGAAAGTTAAAAAAAAAAATATATCGGTATTCTCAAAATACGCATGTACCTAAAGTTTCAAATGACTTAGTTGTTATAAACACCTTTAGCATATAAAACCACATATTAAGAACAACTTCAGGGGTGCTTGGCTGGCTCTGTTGGTAGAGCACGCAACTCTGAATGTCACAGTTGTGAGTTCGAACCCCACATTGTGTGGAGAGATTACTTAAAAAAATAAAATCTTACAAAAACCAATTTTTATATATGAACACTGTCAAGATGCAGCTGTCTAAAAGACTGTCATTTGATCACATATCATTTAATTAAGAAAAGTATATTGCAGAGTCCCCAATTACATCTCAATGAACTGTATTTTTATAACCTAATGGATCGGTGGTCAACCAATATCCCCTTCTCCCTTACGGCAGCACCTCCTCTCCCTTCATTTGCTTTTATTTAACAATGATTTATATAGTGCCTTTTAGCTTTCAAAGATGTATACAAATTTTACATCATTCCCTTTTTTAAATATTTCTATACCACCCCTATGAGCTAGATGCATGATGTTTATTTTAGAGATGAGGAAATCTCTTCCATCCCCCTCCCTTTCTTGATAAGGTCCTCTTCTACCCTGTCTCCCCATCCTGTTGTCAGAAGGGCATGTTTAGAGAATATTACCTCAGGGTATTATTTTCCAAACCATGGTAGGGAATACTGAAGCCAATTTACTGAGTTCTAACTAACATTTTAAAAAAGTGGAATAGAAAATACGAGAATACATTATATACAGTAAGGGTGTTATGAAACATATGTATGTACAAGTGCATATATATGTGTGTTCAGGAGTGATATTAAAAATATTTAATAACCTTAACTCAAAGTTGGCTTTAGCTCTGGAGGTTTCTTGAAGGGACCAGGTGGGAGGGGACTGGGAAAGTGGCTATTTACCATCTGGTATGGAAGTGTTTCAGTACTGTAATGAGCATGGCTGTACTGGTGCTTACAGACTGAATGTTACCCTGTATGTACATGGAGTGTATTGGGTGGCAATGAAAACTGTATTTCATACTGTGTGTCATGGTCAAGAAAGTTAGAAGAACACAGACTTAGGGGACAAATTCCTACCACAGCCCAAAGCAGGCTTTTCAAATGTTTCAGTTGTTCAAATGTAGAACTGCCACATGCAAAGCAGACAGTTCTAATGTAGATGTTGTCTCTGGAAACCTAGGCTAAGATATATATATTTTTTAAATTTTTTATTTTTGAGAGAGAGAAGCACAAGTGGGGGAGGGGCAGAGAGAGAGGGAGACACAGAATCCGAAGTAGGCTCTCTGACAGCTCAGAGCCTGATGCGGAGCTTGAACCCACAAACCGTGAGATCACGACCTGAGCTAAAGTCGGATGATTAACTGACTGAGCCACCCAGGCACCCTGATATGTATTGTTTTGAAAGTATTTATTTATTTATTTATTTAGAGACAAGAGACAGCACGAGCAGGGAAGGGGCAGAGAGAGGGAGAGAGAGAATCCCAAGCAGGCTCTGCACTGTGCAGAGCCTGACGGAGGGCTCGAACCCATGAACTATGAGATCATGACCTGAGCCGAAACCAAGAGTTGGATGGTCAACTGACTGAGCCACCCAGGCGCTCCTATGACATGTATTTTTAACATATTCCAAAAGGTAGGTACGGTCAGCCCCTGCTTTCCTTCCTATTATTCAAAGAAATGCTATGTAGAGACACATTTATTCAACTTCTTAGTGAAGACAGAGAAAAAGTTCTGACTGAAAACTGAAGGGTTACGTATATGACTTCTGTGCTTGCAGATTGTGGCAAATGCCCGAGAATTCTTCCTTTCTAACCAGGCCCAATCTGGCATTACATAGAAACAGAAAAAAGTGATCTTAGCTCTTTGCCCCAGAAGGCCATTGGTAACATCATGTTCTATATGTCTTATTCATTATGGGGTTTTAAGTAACACTGGCAGAAACAGAGGATATTTGTCTGCTATGTTAGACTAATTTCAAAATTCACGTGTAGCGTCATATATATTCAACAGACGTGTTAACTTATTCATTTTAGAACATGAATTTAGTAGGCCTATCATTTTTATATATTAAAATTTCTACTTCCGGCTTCTATTAGAAATTAAGTTACATCATACACTGTAGCTAGTCAGGCCACAATACAAATTGATTAGAAAGAAGCAAGTTCTTACTAATTTAAAAGATTATGTATTATCCAGATTTATGACTTGTTTTATTCTCAATGTACTAATTTTCCTTAGAATTTTTCCTATTTGGATTACAGAAGGGGTCAGCAAACTTCAGTCAACAGGCCAAATCCAGCTTATCTTATTTTTTGTAAATAAACTTTCAATAGAAGACAATATTCATTCATTTATATATGGTCAATGGCTGTTTTTTGTGCTACAATGACAAAGCTGAGTAGTTGCAATAGAGATCACAAGACTAAAATATTTTCTACGTGGCCCAGTATAGAAAAAGTTTGCCGACCTGTGGCCTAGGGACCACCTATAGCGATGAGCTGAAATACATCCTCCCTGTAAGGTTAAGGTTTTATTTATATAGTTCTAGATTAGTCCTAATGGAAAAAATACCTTAATATACAGTGGCAAAGACAGAAGAAACTTCTACTTTTTGTAACCAAAAAATACATTCAAACAGGAAAAAGATAAACTCAAGACAACTCTCTTTTTGGTATCTTCACTTTCATGGAATTTGAAAAACACTCCAGATAAAATTATATCATTGATAAGGCTATAGCTGTAAAGAGTATTTGAGTCAACTTTCTATCTAAAAAGTACTCAATGTCAGAGTTAAAGAGAAAATTCCCCCCAATGACCATAATTTATATTAGTAGGCATTATTCCTCAGGCATATGCAGTATTTTCAGGAAAATATTCAAATCACAGGAAAGCAGTATACACAGCAAAGAATAAATATTATAAAATCATAGTTAAATGGCATCAGTATTGTAAAGGGCTAATTTTCTAGTTAACAGAGATACATTAAACAGACTTGTGGCACAAGTCTAGCTATTAATTGCTTTCTAAAATATTCATTTTCTTGCCTTAGCAAGAAGCTTTCCTTTCTTTAATGATTACGTTACGATAACACAATCATGTAGATTTAAGTATAATGTATTGGGGTCAGTGGGTTATGGGTCTGAAATACATGGCAGATGTTACCTTCTTGAAAAAAATTCATCTTGGCTTGCCTTTTAAGAACCAAGAGCTAAATTAAATAATTTCTATTTGATGTTCTCGAATAATGATTGATAATGACTGACGTTTTACTACTTGTACCTGTATTACTTACAAATCAAGGGGGTAGAAGAAAAAAACCAGGTATTTCCCATGATAGTCAGTTAACTTGAGCTCCTTGAACTCTCCATTTATCACAGCTGTTCCTTCCCAATAAGGCGCTGGCTTGGAAACTAAGAAAGAAAAATATATGAAGTTCTAGAACAATGAGAAAATCGGTGAGAGGACAGAAAGACATCTTCAGAAAATTACTAAAAATCAAGGATTCTAAACCTTTGGACCTCTTTAGCAGTCTGGTGAAGCTTATGGACTTTTTCTAAGAACAGTGTTATTGAATGCATAGAACAAAACATATAGAATTACAAAGGAAACTAATTACATTGAAATGTAATGATGAAAATAATAAAAAGCAAATTGGTGATATAGTAATGCATGTACCCTTTTATTAACACTTTAAAACTGCAAGATCTAGCAGTGGTCTCATAACTGTCCAAGATAATGATGAGCGTAAATTTTGTTTCAGGATACCTGCAATGATGTGGCAGAAGAACATCTGTGATTCTCTTGGCAACAGGTATAAGCAAGTACTGCTAAAGCTAATATGATTTGTTGCTGATGTTTATAATGGAAGGAAATGCTAAATTTCAGTTGGAGGTTAGTGAAACTAAAGACTTTGTTTTTCTTTTTTTTAATCTTTATTTTTCAGAGAGAGAGAGAGAGGGAGAGAGAGAGGGAGAGAGGGAGAGAGGGAGAGAGGGAGAGAGGGAGAGAGGGAGGGAGAGGGAGGGAGGGAGGGAGAGGGAGGGGGGGAGGGAGAGGGAGGGGGGGAGAGAGAGAGATTGAGAGAGAGAGAGAGAATGAACAAACGGTGGAGGGGCAGAGAGGGCCAGAGAGAATCCCAAGCAGGCTCTGTGCTGGAGCCTGACACGGGGCTCCTTCTCACTAACTGTGAGACCACGACCTGAGCCGAAATCAAGAGTCATATGCCTAAGTGACTGAGCCACAAGACTTTGTCTTTCTATTTATGCTCACAGACCCCATATATTCCATCCCTGCACTAAACCCTACTGGATGCTTCACTATATAGCCCCTCCAAGTTTATAATTAGATTATCCTTTTTCTAATGGTAGTCTTTTAGATGTACTCATGTAAATGTTTGTCCAGTTTCTCACATACACACAGAAGACCTGCTGCCACACTCTGCAAATATGTCAGGTGAGAAGTGTAAAATCCCAGACCATGGGATTATTTTCCCAGGGGGCTCTGAAACAGGAGACACCCCTTAACAGTTTCAACTGACCTGACAGAAACTGAACAGTCTGTGCTACTCTCTTGTAAGGGCATGCTGTAATTCTAGCCAACATGACGTACCTTCATCTTCTGTTAACACGTTCACAGGGCACTTAAACTTTCATAACCATTACATACACTGAAGTCAATACTTGCTTCCAAGTTTGACTATAAGGTTCCTAGAAAGTAAGGCTTAACAATAGTCAGCACTTTTGATCACTCTGAAAATAGAGACAAACTTAAGATGAATTTCTCTGCAAAGTTAATATATAACACATGATGATTTATCTTGAGCCAGCAGCCTACCTCATATAGATACCCTGATCTAATTCGGTAAAGGCCAGAAGGGAGAAGTGGATAGGAGAAGGAAAAGTGGATAGGAGAAGGAGAAGGATAGGGAAAATCAAATTTGAAAAATAATTTTTTTCTGAAAATTCTGATCTTGGAAATTTTGGGGTTTTGACTCAAGAACTGCAGTGTTCTAATAGTTTTTTTTGATGGCATCTTTAGGGTTTTGTATATGTAGTATCATGCCATCTCCAAATAGGGAAAGTTCTGTTCAAAAGAAAAAACTCATCAATTTCTAGGGCAAAAATACTGCAATTACTTTATTAAGATCTATAAATGGAATTCCCAAAGCAACCCCTTGTATTTGTTAAAAAACAAAAATTGTCCAGAATATAAATGGCAGAGTTAACAAAGAATCTGGCAAGTGCAGAGCAGTAAAGAAGAACGTTTAAATTCCTTCTTCCCATATCCCCCATCAATTTAACTACTGTTAACATTTTGATGTGTTTTTTTCCATTCTTTTTTAAACACACAAATTTGGATCATGTTGCACCTGATTTTAAAAAGGGACCAGCAATGAGAACTGAGTAATATATGGAAAGTGTTGAATCACGGTATTGTACACCGAAAACATATAACTCTGTATGTTAACTACACTGGAATTAAAATTAAAAAGGGAGGGAATAGTAAGTCATGAAAGGCTTTTCATGTTACTGAAATTAATTCAAAATTATTTAAAATTTAATGGCTCTATAATATTCTTTTATGAGTAAAAGTCCTCATAGCTTTAATTCTAGATAGGCCTACATGTGACACGGAAATGTGGCAAACATCTAAACTTTGAAAAAGTAAATCTATTTAAAGGGAAAGAGAAATCTATTATTACCATTTATTTGCTTCTATAAGCAGACCTTGATGGGATTTGTTTCTTATGGGAAATTTATGTAATGCCAGTAAATACTTAACTGACATATTTCAAAATATCTTCCCAAACCAAGTAAAAGCAACAGGACTTGTAAATACTTTGATTTTTAAAAGTGCAAGACTGGCTTTTTAAAAATAAAAATCTGAAAGTACCTTTGTTAACTTTCAGTAGGAAAGAACTGCAAATGTGTAAGAAGGCAAAATAGTTTTTCTCACTTCTCACTCCCACTCCATCCTAAGTCAAAACAACATCCCGTTTTACACTGGGGATTCGTAATCGTGAAGCTTTACTTTTGTCACTGAATACAGGCATGAAACAGACTGTAACGGAACCAAATATACATCTACAGAATTGCCAAGTGATCCATAGTAAAAACTGGTTATTTAAAAGCAAGCCATAGTCTTTATCCTTTAACTCCTGGCCACTTCTTTTTGGCCAGTCTTAACATCCAGATGCAGCAGGCCACAACTTTCTCAGTATCTATTTAGTCTGACGTGTCCTTCCTGAAAGTGGTCATTAGTTGTGTACACTGGACAGAAATACAAATAATCAAAAGCCAAACTGGCAGGACACAAATTTGCCACGTGGTTTATCATCAACCCAAAAGCATTACTTCCAACCTCGGTTTTTCCGTTTTCCTACAAAGAGCTTCCAAAGTACACCCTGTAACAAGCTCTTCATTTCTGAGAAACAAAGAATACCCATTACCTATACAGGTTTTGGGGAAGGTGGGTTTTAATATCCTTTATAAGATGCAATAACAGAAGAAGAAAGAAAAAGGAAAGTTTTGCCCTCCTGAGCATTTTGGTTAGTCACTTTTCTGTTTAAACTTTCTGCGAACCATTATTCAACTTCTCAATATATTCTTCCCTGAAATAGTGCTTGAAAATAGACACAATGTGCTGCTGGCACTTTTCGATGTTTGAGGAAGCGTTTCAGTTTGCACAACATCCTGATGCCTACAAACTCGGCACCCCTCCTTCCCTCATCTGCGGCTTTGGGGTAACCACCACTTCTTCCAAAATCTGATTCGGGGAACCCCTCTCCGTACCCCCTCCCCCAGGGAGGCAGGCCCGCCGGGGGACCTAAGGCCACCTAGAGGGTGCCGCCCAAGCCAGGCCCCCAGGTGGCAACCGAAACACGGGTGCACGTGTCTCCAGGCCCTCTCCACCTCCCGCTTTCCTGTGCCACCCGTTACCCTCCCTCTTGGCGGGGCACCACCTACTCTTGGCTTTGCTGAGGTGCAGGGAGTGATCAGCGGCCGAAACCCGGGACGTCTCCCCTGGGTACACTTGTCCACCCGCGTAGAAGTGACACTCTTCTTCGCGGGTTCGGGGCCTCTCCTCTGCCTCCCAGGCCCGCAGAGCTCCGGCTGGCAGCAAGAAGAACAGCAGGGGCAGCATGAGCAGTCTTCGGCTCCGGCCAGACGCCGGAGTGGTCGTGGCTAGCGGCGACGGCAGCGCCTCCATGACCACGCGAGCGCAAACACACGTCCCTAGGCGCGAGCGCGACTTATCCCGCCGCCAGGCGGCTACAATCCGCGCCGGACGCCCGCGTGAGTCGGGGCGCGGCCTCGCGAGACCTGCTCCGCCCCTCCCGCCCCCCTGCACCCGCCCTATTCCCCGCTCCCCCACCCCCCGCCCCCCGCCACGTGGGCTCCAGCCCCGCCTGCTCGCCCCCAGCTGGCGTTTGCGCTTGCGCCCCAGGGCGGGCCGGGGCGAGAGCTTACTTAGCCCAACTCTGGGAACCAAGGCCGCTCGGAGGCGTCGTGCGTGAGGGTCCTGAAGCGCCACTGCCCCCCTCCCCCGCGGTACAGTTTTCTATATCCTTCCATGCCCATCTCTTTCATAGAGCCTCACCGTCACACACCACCCTAAAGTGAAACTAACCTATCTGCCTTTGAATGGCTCGCATTTTATACTTCGAACAGTTACTTGGTTTTCCCTTGAAGTGATGGGTTTGTGAAAAGTGCCATGACTATCCACTCTAGCTGCAGCACTTTTAAGTCCCCAGAAAACTTGGAGAAGAGAGATCTAGCCTTTTACTCTTCTCAAGCAGGAAAGGGCAAACCGGAGGTTTGGTGACTTAAAGTTGTCTCAAAGGTGTTTTGTTTTGTTTTTAAATTAAGACTTGAAAAGTTCCCAGAAAAGCAGACTTTTCTCCCAGCACAGTGTTGTTCCGTCTTCTGATAATTACCCCATCATATTACAGGAGGATCCCGTCTATTTTCCTGCGAGCTCTTGGCATCTTTCTGAAACCCGCAGAAGTCACCGTGTTTTGCCTCTGTTACACTGTCAAGCTCCCTGGGGTTGAAATCGATGTTTAATTCATCTTTTGTTTCCCAAGGCACCTGGCACTCTGCGACCATTTGCTATTGTAAGCGCTTGATTTTCTAAATGACCCCTAATGTTCCCAACAGTCTTAGTTTTCAGATGCTTTGGCATATTATAGCTGCTACTTGTGACAGTCCTTTGAGGCAGATAGGAAACCTAATTTTTCCAAACTCAAGCCTTACCCCCAGTCCAGCCTATTATATACCTCGGAAGAGTTTGAGTTTGATGGGAATAGGGCTAAAGGTTCCTGGCATCCTACTCCCTCCGCTGCTCCTTCAGGCCCCCAGTCCCTTCCCCTGCCCCTGTCCGCCCCTCCCCTTCTCCCGCCTCCTCCCCTTCTCCCCCCCCCCCCCCCCCCCCCCCCGCACTCCCGCGGGTGTTTGCGCTTGTGCTCTGGGGCAGGCCTCGGCTGCCACGTGGTGCCCAACTCCAGGAAGACTGCTTTGTGGCGTCCATGGTGAGTGGTCTCCCGTCTTCCTGCCCTCCTTCCCGCCTGCCTTCAGCATTGCTCATCCATGCAGGCCCAGGTCTTCCGAAAGCTTCGCTGGAGATGGTCTCCCACCATTGGTGAGCTGGTGACTGGTCTGCAGTCAGCGCTGTTTTAGATCCTCATCCTTCGGCACCCACCTAACCCACAAAGCTTCGCTACCGCGCGCCATCCTGTCTCCTCACCAAAAGCTGAAATGAACCATTCTGCTTTGGAATGGCTTGCATTTTATACCTTTAACAGACATTTACTTTCCTTTTCCTTGGAGTGAGCTGGAATAGTGATCACTCCCCTCTCCTGTTGTATCCCTTTTCAGTCCTGGGAAAACTTGAAGAAAGGTCTAACCTGAAAAGCAGTATCTCGAGACTATTTATTCTTTTCCAGTGGGAAAGGCACTCTTTCAGCAGGAAGGGCACAGAGGTGACTTAAGCTTGTCTCAAGGTGTGTATAATTTTTAAAAATTAAGACTTGGTAAGTTCCCAGAGAACCCTTTCTCCCAGCACAGCGTTGTTCCATCCTCTGACAACCCCATCACTCACCCATTTGCTAGGATGGTAAGTGAGAACTGGGGGGAGGAGACATGAGGTATACCAGAAAGACAGGGGCCACTGGCAGCCCTTATGCCCCCTGTGAGTCCTGTCTTCCTGTGAACTCTTGTCATCCTTCTGAATCTCACAGAAGCCATCCTAACAGTTTGTCTTTCTTCTCCTAGACTGTCAGCTCCCTGGAGTTGAAATTGATGATGAATTCATCTGTTTCCCAAGGCACCTGGCACTCTTGTGAGCACTTGACTTACTAGTATGTGTGCTGCCAAAGTGAGCATAGCACTTGATTTTCTAAATGACACCTACTATTCCTAACTGCCTTGGTTTCCAGTTACTTTCACATATTATATCTTTGCTCCTCGTGACAACCCTTTGAGGCAGATAGAAAACCTTCCCTTTCAGACTCCTCTCTCACCCCAGTCCTGCCCATTGTATGCTTTGGTTTTTGTTTCCCAACACCCCTTTCCTGTGGGCAAAGGAGGAAAATATGAAGCCACCTCCCTTTTCTGAGGTGGGGGTCTGGGGAAGCTTGTCCTTACCCATGACGTTGTCTGGCAAGTCTTGACTTTCGGACGGCCCATGGGCAGGAGTCCTTTGACGAGGTTGCTCTCGTTGTTCCCATTCTCCTTCCCTGACCTCCTGTTCCACGTGGAAGGGGAGTGGGGCCCGAGGGGTTCGGGACTGATTCCCAGGGATTCGGCTCAGGCCTATGCCCCGAGGTCGGCTTCGGTGATCCATGTTGACTGCTAATCAGCCAACAAGCCTCAGAGAATTCTAGGCCCTAGGTTGGGCCTCTTAGTTTGAGAACTGGGAGAGGAAACTTGAGTGTTATGCCCTGGCACCTCTGCTCTGGGCTGAGCTGAGGTGCCCCAGTTGACAGCAGGGGCTGCCCACCAAGTGGGCCCCAGCGAACCTCCTGCCCACTGGAGAGAGTGGCCAGGTCGGCCAGCTCTCAGGCACCAGCTGTGCTCCTCTTAGTTTCACTGGAATCCCTTGGCAACTGGCATTCTGGGTGTCACTTGCCCTGTCCAATGATGTTTCCTGCCTGCCTGCCTCTTGTAGGCAGACACTATGCTGTCACAGTGGCGGTCACAAAGGAGCTGGAGGTGGGGGCCTTGCCCCCAAGGCACTGACCATCCAGCTGGAGTCAACTGTCCAGATTAATAAGACAAAACCCATCAGGCACAGAGGGGGTGGTTCTCTATATAGAATGCATCTCAGAAACACCTGGGGAGCTTAAAAACATTCAAGTGTACTGACCAAGCCCTAGAAATGTCTATTTAAGAGGTCCTTTGTGTGTGTGGGGGGGGTCCAAGTCACCTAGGGTTTCACAGGTTGTGTGTCTGGTTAAGAACCACCATTGATGGAGGGCAAGGGCACAGATTGTGGAGTCAGCCGAGTCTAGGTTCCTGTCGGAACTCTGCCACCTATTGGCCTTGTGGCCTTGGGAAATGTATGTAACCTCTCTGAGCCTGAGTTTCATCTGCAGATGGGAGGCATTAATATCTTTCCCATGTTGTGAAACTGCTATGCTATGAGTTTTATGATATAAATGTAAAACCTGATTAGGAATGTGGGCTAGACTTAGGACTCATTTCTTATGGATATGCAAGGAGGAATGCTTTGTGATTTCTTAGGCTCAGTCATAAAGAGGATAGTTTCAGTCCTGTGCTTAGATTGCTCATTCTAGTGGAAGACTTTTTGTCCAAATTATTTTTGAGATAAAATTCATAAAACATGTAATTTATCATTTTAAAATGTGTAATTCAGTGGTTGTTAGTATAGCCATCATGTTGTGCTCTGTGCTCACCACTATTTCCCATTGGATGCTCTTTCCTGCTTTGTCAATGATTAATTGGCCATACATTTGTGGGTCCAGTTCTGGGGCCTCTATTCTATTCCATTGGTCTATGTGTCTGTTTTTGTGCCAATACCATACTTCTTTTAAAAATTTTTTTTAATGTTTATTTATTTTTGACAGAGAGAGAGAGAGAGAGAGAGAGAGAGAGAGAGAGAGAGAGAGCATGAGTGGGGGAGGGGCAGAGAGAGAGGGAGACACAGAATCCAAAGCAGGCTCCAGTCTCTGAGCTGTCAGCACAGAGCCCGACGCGGAGCTTGAACTCACAGACCGCAAGATCATGACCTGAGCAGAAGTCGGATGCTCAACTGACTGAGCCACCCGGGCACCCCGTACTGTCTTGATGATTACAGCTTTGTAGTAGGGCTCACCACTATTTAATTCCAGAACATTTCCATCACCCCCCAAAAGAAACTTTAAGCTCTTAGCAGTCAATTACTCCCTTCCCTCTAGCCCCTGGTGATGACTAATCTGCTTCTGCTCTTTACAGATTTGCCTGTTCTGGACATTTCTTATTCATATAAATAGAATCTTACAATATGTGTCCCTTTGCTTCTGGCTTCTTTCACTTAAGTATAATGCTTTCAAGGTTCATCTGTGTTGTAGCATATATTGGTACTTCATTCCTTTTTTCTTGTGGTAAAATATATATAACAATACCATTTTAACCATTTTTTAGTGTATAGTTCAGTGACAGTAAGTACATTCACATTGTTATGCATTCGTCAGTAGCCTTCAGATTTTTTCATCTTCCCAAATTGAAACTATACTGATTAAACAATAAGTCTCCATTCTCTCCTCCCTTCAGGCCCTGGAAACCACCATTCTACTTTTGGTCTCTGAATTTGACTATTCCAGGTGCCTCATATAAGTAGAATCACATAATATTTATCTTTTTGTGTGTGGCTTCTTAAGCTTTGTGGGGAAATAGGTTCTACTTACATAAACAGTTTAGAAAAAAAGCTTAGGGCGAAAGCCGCCACCACTGGGCGAAAGTGCCCGAGGTTAGCTAGTGAGATATTGTAATGGGATCACGAGTACTTTCTATATGATGCCAATATACTATTGCACTTTGATCACAAACTCCACTTGCGCCCCCAGACCCTTTGCTTCTTACACACACAAGTAAATGATTATTGTTGGTTGTTTTCTCCACGTTCACGTGTGTAAGATCTTGTTTTCTTCACAGTCGCCCGTGGGTGATATCTTGTGAGCTCAATAAACATGGAGATGAAACCCCTGCTCGGGGCTCTTGTCTCCCCCTGGACATTAGCTTCTCTCATATTCAGTGCTGTGTCCGCTCTCTTGCTAGACAAGAGAGAACTCCAGACTCATGGTTTGCGACAAAGTTTAATGGTTTCTGTGTTGTAGCGTGCATTGATACTTCATTCCTTTTAATGGCTGAACAATATTCCATTGTATGGATGTACTAATTTTGTTTCTCCATTCATAAATTGTTGGGTTTTTAGGTTGTTTATACTTTCTTTCATTCATTCATTCATTCATTCATTCATTCATTCATTCATTCGTTTATTTACTTAAATCTCTACACCCAACATGAGGCATGAAGTACCTGAGGTCAAGAGTCGCATGCTCTACTCACTGAGCCAGCCAGGCACCCTGGTTGTTCATACTTTTAGACTATTAGGGATGATGGTGCTGTGAACATTCTTGTACAAGTTTTTGTGTGAACATATGTTTTCCCTTATCTTGGATATACGTTTAAGACTGGATTGCTGGCCTATATGGGAACTCTATGTTGAACTTTTTGAGGACCTGTCAAAGTGTTTTCTAAAGCAGCTGTACCATTTTAGATTTATACCAGTAATGTGTGAGGGATCTGGTTTCTCCACATCCTACTCAACAGCTGGTATTGTACATTGTTTTGGTTATAGTCCTCCTATTGTGTGTGAAGTAGTATCTCATGGTGGTTTTGATTGGCACTGACCAAATGACTAATGATGTTCAGTACCCTTTCAGGTGCTTATTGGGGATTTGTGCATAGTCTTTGGAGAAATGTCTATTGAAATCCCTTGCTCATTTTGTAATTGGGTGGTTTTTCTTTCTGCTGTTGAGTTATAAGTGTTTATATATTCTGGATGATAAACCCTTTTCAGACATTAGCAAATATTTTCTTCCATTCTGTGGGTTGTCTTTCTACTTTCTTGACAGTAACCTTTGATGCAAAAGGTTTTAATTTTGATGAAGTCCAATTTATCTATCTTTTTTACACCTATGTTTCCTTCTAAGAGATTTATAGGTGGTATTTGATTATTTTTGAGTTATTTTGTATATTTTTGAGGTAGGGCTCAAAAATATTTTTTGAGCACCTACTATGTACCATACACTGTCATTGGGAGACAGCAGTAACAAAACAGATGTGTCCCTGCTATCATCGAGCTAAAATTCCAATGGTACTCACAGACCTGAGTCCATGGTCACGTGAGTGCCCTGAACGCATATATGACCACACACTATTTCTGATCTGTCACTGGGGCCCAGAGAGTATGAGGACTGTGGGAGAAAGGCATGCCTTCGCATGGTTGGCAAAGTTGTGATATGGGCTGGAGCTCCGTGATGTTGGAGGAAATCCTTGTCTGAGACCATCGGACGGTTGCAGGTTCCTTGAGGGACCTCACAGTGCAAGCCCTGCCACACTGAGTGTCTTTCCTCTGCATAGCCACTTAGACACCCCCTCGGTTCCTAGGTCTTTTGTGACCCACCCCTGTGTTGGGTAGCCCCTTGGCTGCTTTTCCTTTTAAGACATTATCAGGCCGCTGTCTTTTGTGGGGTCCACATCTGTTCCCTAGAAACATAGGTTTTTCTGCATTTTCTGCCAGTTCAGTTTACATCTAAGGTTGTCATTTTATTGTCCCATCTGCTAAGGACAGTCCAGCCACAGCCTCTGGACTTTACTTGTGTGAGTCAGACACTAGTTCCTCTCATCTTCAACCTATAGGAGACACAAGATTTCTGAAACCTTTTGTCATTTGCTTGAGGTAGCAACATTTGTCCCTCTTTCATTCTAGGAGAAGTCATGCACCAAGTCATGAGGACACTCAAGCAGCCTGTGGAGAAGCCTATGGGAAGAAACTGGGCCTCCCACGAACTTCTGGCACCACCATGCCAGCCTTGTCACTGCACCACCTTGGAACCGAATCTTCCAGCTCCAGTCGATTCTGATGACTGTAACCCTGGTGATATCTTGACCATAGCCTCGTGCTGTGCCCTGGGCCAGAAGCGCTCAGCTCAGCAGTGCCTGAATTTGTGACCTGCACAAACAGTGAGTTTGATGAATCTTCATTGCTGTTTAATTTTGCCGTTTTTTGAAATACAGCTCACATCCATACAGTGATTTTTAGTATATTCATTGTTACACAACTGTTTCCGCTATCTTATTCTAGAACATTTCTGTTACCTCAAAGTGCTACCCCATACCTTTTAACAATCACTCTTAGTTCCCTCACTCTAGTGCATCACCTGACAACAACTAATCTATTATCTGACTCTAAGGATTTCCCTGTTGTGGGCATTTGCTATAAATAGAATCTTATGATGTGCAATCTTTTGTGAATGACTTCTTTCGCATATATATCATAAAGTTTCCAAGGTTGATCCATGTTGCAGCACGAGTCAATCATTCATTCCTTTTTTTGTTAATGCTTATTTATTTTTGATAGAGAGGGAGAACGTGAACAGGGGAGGGCAGAGGGAGGTACAGAATCCAAAGCAGGCTCCAGGCTCTGAGCTGTCCGCATAGAGCCCGACGTGCGGCTTGAACTCACGAACTGTGAGATCATAACCTGAGCTAAGTCGGATACTCAACCTACTGAGCCGCCCAGCTGCCCCCGTTCATTCCTTTTTTAAAAAAGACTTTTTGTTAGAGTAGTTCTAGGTTTAATATGAAATTGAGAGGAAGGTACAGAGATTGCCCATATGCCCCCTGTCCCCACACATGCATAGTCTCCCTCATTATCAATGTTGCTCACCAGAATGGTACATTTTTTGATGAGGATGAACCTGTATCGACTCGTCGTTAATCACCCAAAGTCCATAGTTCACCTTAGGGTACATGCTTGGTGTTGTACAATCTGTGGGTTTGGGCAAATGAATGACATATATCTATCATTATAATATCGTACAGAGTACTTTTGGTACTCTAAAAATCCTCTTTGCTCTGCCTTCACTCCTTTTTATAGGTGAATAATATTCCATAGCAAAGCTAATTTATTTATCCATTCTTCAGCTGATGGACATTTGGGTTGTTTCCACTTTTGGCCTATTGTGAATAATGCTGCCATGAACATTTGAGGATAAGTTTTTGTGTGGACATATTTTTCAGTTGTCTTGGTGTGTGTCTATACTGGAATTGCTGGACCGTATGGTAACTCTGTTTGGCTTTTTTAAGGACCCGTTACAGTGCTTTCCGCAGCAGCATCCCCATCACATGCTAGTAATGTACAAGGATTCTGATTTCCCCAAATCCTTGCCAACACTTGTTATTGTCCGTGTGCATGATTATAGCCATCCTGTTGTGTGTGAAGTGGTATCTCATTGTGGTTTTGATTTGCATTTGCCTAATGACTTAATGAGGTCAAGCATCTTTTCATGTGCATTTTGGCCATTTGTGTATCTTTTTTGGAGAAATGCCCATTGTTTATTTGGGTTGTCTTTTGTTCATAGACTTTTAAGAGTTCTTTGTTTATTCTAGGTACTACAACGTTATCAGATACAATTTACAAATAGTTTTTCTTATTTTGTGGTTTGTCTTCCCTTTTTGATACTGTTATTGGACATAAAATTTTAAAAATTTTGATAATTTCCGGTTCAATTACTTTTACTTTGGTTGCTTATGCTGCCAGTGTCATACTGAAGAAACTGACGTGAACGCAAGGTTGCAGTATGGCAGAGAAGGAGAGAAAAGTGGGGGCACAGAAGGTAGTGGGAAGTCATGTTGGGGTAAAGTGAGGGAAGGCAGTATCCCTTTGTCCCATCCTTGTAGGAGTTTTCAGGGTGCATGGAGACCCCTCACATATGTGACTGCCTTCATATATCTCTCAGCGAAAACATCCATATCGGAATATCCCTGTTGTGATGTTGTCTCTGCACTTTCAAGCCTCAGTGTTTAGCCTTTTGGGTTCTCTCAGGGGGACTGTTTTCTAAATTTAAAGGCCCATTAAAAAGTCTCAGTATTTTCTGGTTGTTGAGTTCACTGCAGCTTCAGGGATCTACTCATCTGGCTGGCCATTGTAGGCAGTGCTTTGTTTTGGTGAACACTAGCTTCTCACCTTTATGTTCCTTTTGCAGTTTGTATAGCATCACGTCAGTCCTGCAGGCTCCGTGGGTTCCTCGCCAGGCCAGGAAGCCTGAGCCCAAGTTTGGGCACATGGCAGTGAAGGTGCCTTGAAGTGACCTGTCTTCATGTGGGCCCCTGGCCCAAGCTCTTGAGTTTTCAGAAGCTTTTGACAGATTGATCCCACAGGATTTTTAATTCCTTCCACTTGGAGGCTAAGGCCATAATATGCTGTTGGGAAAATGTAGGTGATATCCTGTAGGCCGAAATGGGATGCTCTTATTTGAGCAACACAGTTGTGAAGTTCCTTTTTCTCAGATGAGGTGACTTTTTCTAAGGTTATCTATTCAAATTTGCACAGAGCTTTCCAAGTGTTTCTTTTTTGAGATACTTTTTTGATATTGTTGTCCTACAGTTGTTGGAGGAAAAGCAGAAACTTTTCCAAAATACGGGCTTTCTTCTAGAATAGGTCTTTGTCAAAAGTTTGTTGAGTATCGTTTGACAAGTGTAAAGAGAAAGTAACTTTTTTCTCTCCTACTTATGCATGAAAAGTCCCTTGGGGATATGTTCTTCCCTAGTCTGGGAGGAAATTTCCAGAAGGTCCGACAGCCAACTGTTAACTCTTAAATAAGCAACCATCCTGTGGTCACTTCCAAGCAGCTAGAAGCACAGTGTACTATAACAGTCAAAATGCTATGTTCCTGAATACTGGGAATTTCTGTCTAAACCAACTGGAGCCTTCATGGATTTTGTCATCCTGCCGATGATGTGTGCATATGTGTTAATAGGATAGATATAGTACTTCTTGTTGCCTTTCCTCTCTTCATCTGCTCCCTCTACTCCTTGATCACCATTCCGGATGTGATCTCCAGGGAGAGAGATGTGTGGAGAAGACCACATCTTGGCCTGGTCTGTAAAGTTGTAATGTGGTTTGGGGGCTGTGAACAGTGAAGTCCTGAGTTGACACTGTCGTGGACACATTTCGAACTTCCTAAAGGGACCTGAGACTGCTGGCTCCTGCCTCATCAGGTGCCTTTCCTCTAACTGGCCACGAAATAACCCACATTTCTGTTAGGGTCACTACTTCTCTGGCTTCTCTACCTTGGTGCCTTCCCTTTAAGACAACCTGGTATACTCACTTTTATAGGGTTCTCATGTCGACCTTGGAAGTTACAGTCCTGTGAATGTGGATGAACTGTAGTTTGCATTCAGTCCAGCCCTCTTATCATATCTTCTAGCCAGACATCTCCAGCCCTTGACTCCTGACCTGCTTGCACGAGTCGGACATTAGTTCTGGTATCTGGCTAACTGAAGAAGACACGAGTCCAGCTTTCTCAAGCTTGCTTTTATTTGATTAAGGTCAGGAGGAAGTGATCTTTGTTTGGTCCTTATGAGAGTGGAGAAAATGCTTACTATTATCGCTTTCTCAGGGTACACGTACTGACTTCGGAAAACCACAGGCTTTTCCTCTGCAGGTCTTCCTTCCCTCCGCAGGTCTTCCTTCCCTGTGTGAGTTAGATACTAGTGCCTTGGGTCCCGTTATCTAAAGGGCCCAGGGATGTGGCTTCTTTCTGGACGTTACACCCCCCTGCACAGCCAGGTTTCATTAGGCCTCTCTCGTATTGGGGTTTTCTGTCTGTCCAGGTGCCCATCTTTGGTGTTTCACTTTTGAGATTCCCTTTCGCAGAGTACGTGTGTGGACCGTAGAAAACACAGCTGTTCTTACAGCAGCTGTTAGAAGTGCCGTCTGCTCTAAGCCCGTCCTCTCTTGTATCTTCCGACCCAGTTGGTCCCTGCCTCAGGTTCTCAAGTTAATTTCTGTGTCACACACTTGTCCCACTGTCCCCCTAACTCCAGGGGACATACATCCAGCTTTCTGAAACTGTTATTTGCTTGAGGCACGGGAGACGTAATCTCGGTTCCCCCTTCATGAGGGTGGAGAAAATGCCCGCTATTGTTCCTTTTTCACGGTCTACAGGTGAACTCTGGAAAATACATGTCTTTCTTCTGCAGCTGGCTGATGTGCAGTCCTCTCCAACGTCAGCCTCTTTCTTTCTGTATTGGTAGGAGCAGTTCTAGCTCCTGCTGTTCTTCCTATGGGAGTCCAGGCACCATGAGGGAAGCTTTCTGAAAGGTTGCACTTGAGTACTCTCTTCCAGCCGTCCTCCTCATGAGGTGCTTTCCTCATCCTCTCAGGGTCTGTTGAGATACGGGGCTTTCTGCCCTGCCCCCATCGGAGCATGGAGCTGCAGGTTGAACAAGCACTTAGCTGCAGCCTCGAAGAGGTTCTCCACAAGTGGGGAGCAACATGCACTGAGGTCGTTAAGTCCCCTTTTGTTACCCCGTCTTCATTTTGATGTGTGGAGTGAGAATCGTGGGAAGCTGGCACATTTGCCTCATTCTTCACTTTTACTCTTTTTATTTTATTTTTTAATTTTTTTTTTAAACTTTTTTTTCAACGTTTATTTATTTTTGGGACAGAGAGAGACAGCATGAACGGGCGAGGGGCAGAGAGAGAGGGAGACACAGAATCGGAAACAGGCTCCAGGCTCCGAGCCATCAGCCCAGAGCCCGACGCAGGGCTCGAACTCACAGACCGCGAGATCGTGACCTGGCTGAAGTCGGGCGCTTAACCGACTGCGCCACCCGGGTGCCCCACTTTTACTCTTTTTTAAAGTATTCAAGTGTCAAAATGTTAAATTTTTTCATGTTTTTAGTGGAATGAGAATTTGGGCTCTGGCCTTGGCTTCATATATCTCTGTGCGTGAGGTGACAGGTTTCGTCTAGAATGTGTGGCCCCCGAAGTTATGATGCCCTTTTATTATGACGGCCACTCTGGCCAGGTTTGTGCCTAAGAGCGATTCCTCAGGATCTGGTAGAGCATCCTGTAATCTAGGTGGCTGAGAGGGTCAGTAGGCTTCCCCCACCGGAGGACTGTGCTTTCCATGTCAGAGTGGATAGGGTGCCAGGGATCCATGGCACCTGGGTTGACCCTGGTTGAATCAGTGGACGAGACTCCCCTGATCTGTCTGGCGGCACAGCAAGGGCAGGTCAGGGGAGATGAAGCCTACCTGGATCAGTAGAGCAGTGCAGGCCAGGTCATGAGTAGCGTGGCTCCCTAGGATCTGCTCGCACATTCCTTATCTACATGGTGCGTGAGGGGGCACGTAAGGGTCCTCCCACCACGCATCCTCTTCTAGGCTGTGTGGGCCTGTTTAGGAGTAAGATAGATTTTCTTACTCTAGTTGTGTATGCTACCTGTTGAAATAGTTTGGAGGGTTAGGAAGGTAGAGATAGGATAGGACTTAAATCACCTGTCCGATTGACGCCTAATTGTTTTTAAAAGTACATTTTTTGGTGGGCTGGAGAATGGCTGGAAGAATGTGCAAGTCAGTGCTTACTAGTGCCTGTTGCTCCCACCGCATAGCCCCTCCTCTTCACATCCTGGGCCTCCAGCTGAGGATAGTAGATGATCTCCAGGAAGCTGGCGGTGTGCTGTCTGTGTAAAAATATTCCCGGTCTCTGTTTCTGCAGAAGATGTCTGAAAGCAGGAGAGAGAACTTATAGTGAAAAGATCAAAAGCTAAAAATGATTTTATCATCGAGAGACCTGTGAATCCAGCGATTCATCATCTACTCTGTGTACTAATATGTAACTGGTATTTTAATGTGTTCTGTGTTGAACTGTGCATGTTCACATGGTATCAAAAATTTCTCTGATGTTCAACACTTTTCATGGTATTCTGGTATCTTGTCGACTTGAACGTTGAAGGTGTTATTATCTATGGCCTTGGATGCCCACCAGCAAGGAGATTTGCAATCTTCAACAAAATTCAGGGCTTACCGGCCAGTTTTGATGCATAAAACCATGTAGATGGCCTTACACACTATATCTCTTGTAGCCAAGGAACAATTTGCCATCTTTTCAAAACTGTTCTATGTTCCTGAGAGAAAAGTTGTTGCTGCTACAAAATGGCCACAAAACTTGACCAGTTTGTCTTAATGTAAAAGGGGGAAAGTTATATCAGGCTTTGTCCCACATGCTTTTGGCAGATTGCCTCCACAGGGTTTGAAACTCCCTTTTCCTGGATGCTGATCAGGTAGGTCACAGTGCCCTTTTGGAAAAATACGGTTAAGTATAGAACAGGACCCAGGGGCAGTAGCTGAGCTCATTGATAAAGTATTTGGGGCAGTAGGTTATGCAGAATGTACTGAGGTCCATAAATACAGTGAGTGGGAAAATGACATGAAGATTGTATTTGGGAAAATGTATTTGGGAAGGTTGTATATTGGGAAAATGATATGAAGGTTGTAGTTGGCTGTGCACGTAGCTCCTTGGCCCTGCCAGCTGTCCTGGAGGACAAGGAGTGGAGGTCACCTGGTTATCTATGCCCGACCCCATGTTTCAAGCCTGTCTGGCCACATCTGTATTGGTAATGACAGGAAGAGGATCAAGAGACTTAGACCCCCTTGGTGAGATTTGTGTTCTTCTTGCTGTTTGTCTAGCACCTTCAACATCACTGTTCTACCCAGCTGTTTCTCTTTTTAATTAGTTTGGCCTCTAAATGTAGCATTTTCCAGGGCGCCTGGGTGGCTCAGTTGGTTAAGTGTCTGACTTCAGCTCAGGTAATGATTTCACAGTCTGTGAGTTCGAGCTCAGCATCAGGCTCTGCGCTGACAGCTCAGAGCCTGGAGCCTGCTTCAGATTCTGTGTCTCACTTTCTGCCCCTCCCCTGCTTGCACTCTGTCTCTCTCTCAAAAATAAAATAAAAACATAAAAAAAATAAATGTTGCATTTTCTCAGAAGGTGTCTCCCAGATGTTTGGTTATGAGATTGGGGGAAGTGGGAGGAGGCCCAGATTCAGGACAGTGAAGACAGCGCTTACCACACTGGTAACTGCGTCCAAAGTTTCTTTCCCCCTTCTTCCACTTCCACTTGGTGGGCTAATGCTAGCAGACCTAGTTTTTGTCAGGTTTTATCCAGTTAGCAGAGTACCTCACCTTAGAATATGCAGTTCTAGGCATTTATTGCTTGGGTCTCAGTAGTCTCGGCCAATGCTTATTATCAGAGGACGAGTTGCTTTCAATATCCAGTTCAAGACAGACTTTCAGCAATATGTCTGACCTATAGCCTTTTCCTTCATTGTACCCTTAATTGTAGGTACTGTGGGCACATTTCCTTACCCACTTCATGTATTTCAAAAGTGGTGGTAAGCCAATGTTCCTTCATCTTGTCATTCTATGAGACCCTGCTGCATCCTGACCTCCTTCTGCTCTGTCTGGTTGTTGTCAGAGAGAATGTGTATATTGGATTATCTCCTTTCCATTAATGTTCAGGTAGGGTATTTAGATGAGTGCGTATTCTCTGAGAGCCTCTTTTATATTTTTCAGCTCCTCTGAGAAGATTGGTCTTTGTTGGATTTGGGTTCACTATAGCTTCTGGTGTCCAGCCAATCCATGAATTGTCCTGGAATTTTGCAAAAACTGTTTTCTCCTATTTGTACTCCTGCCTTTTGAGTCATGGCACTTTACATGTCCAGTTGCCAGGTAGAAAGTGTGACCTCACATTTGCAATGAAATGGTGGTGGCATCTCAGATGGCCCTGTCTCCGTGTTGGGCCCTGGTGTCGGCACCTGTGTGGAGTGGAAATTCAAGGTGTCTGCTACTTTTGACAAATTTACTTGGTGAAGTTTTAGCCTCTTAATTCCAGAGGCTGTTAAGGTCAGAGTGTAGTTTTTGAAAAATATAATTGATCCTGCCGGCTAAAATGGGACGAGTTGATAGTGAAAAGTATAGGAGGAGAACCTGGATGTATTCCATGGTCATTCAAGGGCAGACCTAATTTAGGAAACCACATGTACAGAAGATGAGTA
Organism: Prionailurus bengalensis; assembly: GCF_016509475.1. NCBI lineage: Eukaryota > Metazoa > Chordata > Mammalia > Carnivora > Felidae > Prionailurus > Prionailurus bengalensis. The sequence goes on along the minus strand of NC_057361.1, from coordinate 20,026,264 downwards.
TGTGGAAATAGATTCCATTAGGATTTTCCTAGCCTAGCCACTGTTAGAAAAGTGTCCTGGAATGATTGGAATCCAGTTGTCATTCTGAGAACCGCTGTGTTTTTTGTAGATATCACTCAGCATAGTGAATGAGAATCTTGAGGGGCATGGGGAAAAATAGACAATGAGCAACAAGGGGTAAAGACAGGAGAAAAGGGGGTTGAACTGAAAGAAACTCAGGAAGACAAAGTGGGTGTAATATGCATGTAACCCAGTGTCTCTTCATCCCATCCTTCACTGGATAATCAGCTTGCATGCACACCCTCCACATATGTGAATGCATTGAGCTCTTCTTTGGGTTAGTAACCCCTTTTAATTCTTGGAGGATCATCTCCAGTGTGAATATTTCCTCCCCATGTCAAGCAGGGGAATTTGTACCAATGGATTTTCTCAGGAGGCCTCTTTATTTTTCATATTTTCAATGTCTAATTAAAAAATACTACAACAGGGGGGCATACCTGGGTGGCTCGGTTGGTTAAGCATCTGAGTTCAGCTCAGGACAGGATCTCAGGGTTTGTGAGTTCGAGCCCTATGTCGGGCTCTGTGTTGACAGCTCGGAGCCTGGAGCCTATTTCAGATTCTGTGTCCCCCTCTCTCTCTGCACCTCCCCTGCTCATGCTCTTGTCTCTCTCTCTCAAAAATAAATAAACATTAAAAAAAATACTAGAACAGGGGCTCCTGGATGGCTCAGTGGGTTAAGCATCTGACTCTTGATTTTGGCTCTGGTCATGATCTTACGGTTTGTGAGATTGAGCCCTTCTTCGGGCTCTGTGCTGATAGCTCAGAGCCTGCTTGGGATTCATTCTCTCTCTCTCTCTCTCTCTCTCTCAAAATAAATAAAAAAAATTACTAAAATAGATTTGTTCATAGCTGAGAAGTCATCATATATAATAATCTCTTGCCTTGGACTTTCAAATAGTCCAGGATGGAGTCCTTTTCCTACAGTCCTCACTGTGATGACCTGGCTGTCCAGTTCATTTGGAGTGTATTCTGATGCGAATTTGTTCACTGTGTCTGCAGTTGTGTTATTGTTGAGCTTGCCTTCACGGGCACACACAAAAAGTAACTTTTTCCTTCTCTTTATAAACTAAAACTGGCTTAGGGCTGTGTTCTTCCTATGTATGGGAAGAAATTCCAGTAATTTGCTTACTTTTAAATAACTTATCCTATGGTCACATCCTTAGAAACTCAATCTAAAATAATAACCATAACCCCTCCCTGTTCCTGAATATTGAAAAATTTCTTTCTGTTCCTAGTTGACACCTGCTGTTTATTGGCCTTGTGCCAGTGGGAGAGGTATTTAATCTCCCTGAGCCTCAGTTTCCTCTAGTGTAGGTGGGAGATATTTTTTGACCCTCACTATGTGTAAAACCAAAAAGAAATGGTAAATAAGAAGCCTTAGTACATCTCCTGATACTAAATATTACAGGCCACTTGTAGCTTTGGAGTCCTGACCCAGGTCAGAGAAACGCTGCATACTTTATAGATACAACTAGACAGAATGAGTGAAAATAGGAGAGGAGGAGTGAAAAATAGAGAAAAGGGAATTTTGGGGTCAAGTGGAGTACAGAGTAGACCGAGAGAATTATCAGAAAGTCATGATCAGGTAAAGTGGGAGAAAAACCAGTATACTTTTTCTCATCCTTGCAGGACTTGTTGGGGAGAATGCAACCTTTCACATATGTGACTTCCTTCATTTTTCTCCAGGCCTGAGTCCTTCCAGTTGTTCTTAGAATTTATATATTGGAATATCCCTAGTGTGATGTTGTCCTTATACTTTCAAGCCTGGGTGTTTAGCCTTGTGGATTTTCTGAAAAAGCCCGTTTCACATATTAAAGTTCTCTTAAGACTTGCTATTTGTTGACTGTTAATTTCACCATAGCTTCAGGTACCTAGTCAAACCAGGCCCACAATTGTGGGGAGCCCTTTATTCTGTCATAAACCAATTTCCACATTTGTACTCTGTTTTCCTATTGTAGAAAGACATGTTGGGGTTCCAGGTGGATTTTTTTTATCATTTCAAAGACCCTGAGAAAGTCATAGAAAAATATTTTTGTCGAGAGCTGACAAGTCACGATGTGTCATTTTCCATAGTGTATTATCATATATTAGAGTGGGTGACTTTATGGCTCTCCTGCAGTCCTTACTATGATTTCTGGAATGTCATGTAGCTTTGGAGCATTATCAAATTGGAATTTGATCAGCTTTTCTTCATTCTGGTTTCTGTTGGTCTGATATAAGCGGAGTCTAAAAGAAAGCAACGTGATTCTTTATCTTTTCCCTATGGGAACTCTGTTGGGGACCTCTTCTTCCCAGGTCTGGGAGAAAAACCCAGATAGTCTCATAGCTTTTCTAGTTACTCTTACATAGCTAAATGTTTCTTTTTTAATTTTAATTTTATTAAAAGTTATTTTAAAGTTTTTATTTTATTCTAGTTGGTTAACATATAGTGTTATATTAGTTTCGGGTATGCAATATAGTCATTCAACACTTCCATACAATACCTTGTTCTCATCACAAGTGCACTTCTTAATCCCCATTCCCTATTTCACCCATCCCCCCCCGCCATCTGCATCCCCTCTGGTAACCATCAGTTTGTTCTCTACAGTTAAGAGTCTGTTTCTTGGTTTCTCTCTCTCTCTCTCTCTCTTTTATTTTTCCCCTTTGCTTGTTTGTTTTGTTTCATAAATTCTATATATGAGTGAAATCATATGGTGTTTGTCTTTGACTTATTTCACTTAGCATAATACTCTCTAGCTCCATCCATGTCATCAATGGCAAGATTTCATTCCTTTTTATGGCCAAGTAATATTCCATTGTATCTATATACCACGTCTTGTTGCTCTGTTCATCCACCGATGGACAGTTGGGCTGTTTCCATAATTTGCCTACTGTAGATAGTGCTGCTATAAACAGCAGGGTGCATGTATCCCTTTGAATTAGTATTTTTGTATTCTTCGGATAAGTATCTCCTAGTGCAATTTCTGGATCATAGAGTAGTTCTATTTTTAACTTTTTGAGGAAACTCCATACTGTTTTCCAGAGTGGCTATGCCTGTTTGCATTCCCACCAACAGTGCAAGAGGGTTCCCCTTTCTCCCCATCCTTGCCAACCCCTGTTGTTTCTTGTGTAGTTGATTTTAGCCATTCTGATAGGTGGGTACAAAATCATTGTAGTTTTGATTTGCATTTCCCTGATGATCATTGATGTTGAACAACTTTTCATGTGTCTGTTGGCCATCTGCATGACTTCTTTGAAAAATAACTATTCATGTCTTCTGCCCATGTGTTAATTAGATTATACATTTTTTTGAGTGTTGAGTTTTATAAGTTCTTTATATATTTTGGATATTAACCCTTGATCAGATATGTCATTTGCAAATATCTTTTCCCACTCCATAGGTTGCCGTTGAATTTTGTTGATTATTTCCTTTGATGTGTGGAAGCTTTTTATTTTATTTTATTAAAAATTTTTTAATGTTTATTTAATTTTAAAGATTTTATTTATTTATTCATTTAATTTTTTTTTCAACGTTTTTTTATTTTTTTATTTTTGGGACAGAGAGAGACAGAGCATGAACGGGGGAGGGGCAGAGAGAGAGGGAGACACAGAATCGGAAACAGGCTCCAGGCTCTGAGCCATCAGCCCAGAGCCCGACGCAGGGCTCGAACTCACGGACCGCGAGATCGTGACCTGGCTGAAGTCGGACGCTTAACCAACTGCGCCACCCAGGCGCCCCTATTCAGTTAATTTTTTAACATTTATTTATTTTTGAGAGACAGAGAGACAGAGAGAGAGAGAGAGACAGAACATGAGCAGGGGAGGAGCAGAGAGAGAGAGGGAGACACAGGATCTGAAGCAGGCTCCAGGCTCTGAGCTGTCAGCACAGAGTCCAACCTGGGGCTAGAACTCATGAACAGTGAGATCGTGATCTGAGCCGAAGTTGGATGTTCAACCGACAGAGCCACCCAGGTGCCCCAATGTTTATTTTTGAAAGAGAGAAAGACAGAGTCTGAGTAGGGGAAGGGGGGCAGAGAGAGAGAGAGAGAGAGAGAGAGAGAGAGAGAGACAGAAACAGAAGCAGGCTCCAGGCTCTGAGCTGTCAGGACAAAACCCATGTGGGGCTTGAACTCACAGACTGTGAGATTGTGACCTGAACTGAAGTTAGATGCTTAACCAACTGAGCCACCCAGGTGCCCCAAGAAGCTTTTTATTTTGATGTAGTCACAGCAGTTTATTTTTGCTTTGTTTCCTTTGCCTCCAGAGACATATCTAGAGAGAAGTTACTATGGCTGATGTCAAAGATGTTGCTGCCTATGTTCTCTTCTAGGATTTTTATGGTTTCAGGTCTCACATTTAGGTCTTTCATCCATTTTGAATTTATTTTTGTGTATGGTGTAGTCAAGTGGTCCAGTTTCATTCTTTTGTGTGTAGGTGTCCAGTTTTCCCAACACTATTTGTTGAAGAAACATTTTTTCCTGATTGGATATTCTTTCCTGAAGGTTAATTGACCATATAGTAGTTGTGAGTTCCTTTCTGGGTCTTCTGTTCTGTTGATCTCTGTGTCTGTTTTTGTGCCAGTACCATACTGTTTTGATTACTGCAGCTTTTTAATATAGCTTGAAGTCTGGAATTGTGATACTTCCAGCTTTGCTTTTCTTTTTCAGGGTTGTTTTGGATATTTGAAATCTTTTGTGTCTCCATACAAATTTTAAGATTATTTGTTTTAGCTCTGTAAAAAAATGCTGTTGTTATTTTTGACAGGGATTGCATTAAATGTGTAGATTGCTTTGAGTAGTGTAGACATTTAAATAATATTTGTTCTTCTAGTCCATGAACATGAAATATTTTACCATTTCTTTGTGTCATCTTCAATTTCTTTCATCAGTGTTTTATAGTTTTCAGAGTACAGGTCTTTTACTTCTTTGGTTAGGTTTATTCCTAGGTATCCTATTGTTTTTGGTGCAATTGTAAATGGAATTGTTTTCTTAATTTCTATTTCTGTTGCTTCATTATTGCTCTATGGAATTGCAACACATTTCTGCACATTGTTTTTTTTTTGGTGGAGTCTTTTGCATTTTCTATATAGAGTATCATGTCATCTGCAAATAATGAAAATTTTACTTTTTCCTGGTTGATTTGGATGTGTTTTATTTTCTTTTTGTTGTCTGATTGCTGTGGCTATGGCTTCCAGTACTGTGTTGAATAGAAGTGGTAAGAATGGACATCTCTGTCTTGTTCCTGCTCTCAGTTTTTCCCCATTGACGATGATGTTAGCTGTGGGTTTTTCATATATGGCCTTTATTACGTTGATATATGTTCCCTTTAAATCTACTTTGTTGAAGGTTTTTGTTAGGAATGAATGTTGTACTTAGATGCTTTTTCTGCAACTATATAAACGATCCTATAGTTCTTATCATTTCTTTCATTAATGTGATGTATCACATTGAGTGATTTGTGAATACTGAACCACCTTGATTATGATGAATGATTTTTTTTTAAAGTATTGTTGGATTCAGTTTGCTAGTATTTTGTTGAGGATTCCTGCATCCATGTTCATCAGGAATATTGGCTGGTTGTACTCTTTTTTAGTAGTGGATTTATCTGGTTTTGGTATCAGGGTAATCTGGCCTCATACAATGAATTTGGAATTTTTCTTTCCTTTTCTCTTTTTTTTTGGAATAGTTTGAGAAGAATAGGTATTGATACTTTAAATGTTTGGTAAAATTTGCATGTGAAGCCATCTGGTCCTGGACTTTTGTTTGTTGGGAGTTTTTTTAAAAAATTTTTTTTTTTTAACGTTTATTTATTTTTGGGACAGAGAGAGACAGAGCATGAACGGGGGAGGGGCAGAGAGAGAGGGAGACACAGAATCAGAAACAGGCTCCAGGCTCCGAGCCATCAGCCCAGAGCCCGACGCGGGGCTCGAACTCACGGAGTGCGAGATCGCGACCTGGCTGAAGTCAGACGCTTAACCGACTGCGCCACCCAGGCGCCCCTGTTGGGAGTTTTTTGATTACTGATTCAATTTCTTTGCTGGTTACCAGTCGGTTCAAATTTTCTATTTCTTCATTTTTCAGTTTTGGTAGTTTATATGTTTCTAGGAATTTATCCATTTCTTCTAGGTGGTCCAATTTGTTGGCATATAATTTTTAATAATATTTTCTTATAGTCATTTGCATTTTTGTGGTGTTGGTTGTGATTTCTCCTCTCTCATCTGTGATTTTATTTATTTGGGTTCTTTCTCTTTTCTTTTTAATAAGTCTGGATAGAGGTTTATCAACTTTGTTAATTTTTTTTGAAGACCCAGCTCCTGGTTTCATTGATCGTTTCTATTTTTTTTTGTTTTTTTTTAGTTTCTGTATCATTCATTTATGCTCTAATTATTATCATTTCCTTCCTTCTTCTGGCTTCATGCTTTGCTTGTTGTTCTTTTTCTAGCTCCTTTTGGTGTAAGGTTAGGTTGTTTGAGATTTTTCTTGCTTCTTGAGGTGGGCCTGTATTGCTGTGAACTTCCCTCTTAGAATAGTTTTTGCTGAATCCCAAAGGTTTTGGGCCATTGTGTTTTCATTTTAATTTGCTTCCATATTTTTATTAGAAAAAATTTTAATATTTGTTCATTTTTGAGAGAGAGACACAGAATGCAAGTGGGGGAAGGGAAGAGTGAGGGAGGCACAAAATCTGAAGCAGGCTCCAGGCTCTGAGCTGTCAACACAGAGCCTGACGTGGGGTTCGAACCCATGAACTGTGAGATCATGACCTGAACCAAAGTTGGATTCTTAACTGGCTGGGCACCCAGGTGCCCCTGTATTTTTTTAAATTTTTTATTTTATTTCCTGGTTGACCCATTCATTGGTTAGTAGCATGTTATTTAACCTCCATGCATTTATGGTTTTTACAGATTTTTTTCTTGTGGTTGACTTCTAGTTTCATAGTGTTGTAGACAGAAAAGGTGCATGGTATGACTTTGATCTTGAATGCGTTGAGGCCTGTTTGGTGGCCTAAGATGTTATCTATTGTGAAGAATGTTCTATGTGCACTTTTCATCACTTTCATTTTAATGCACTCTCAGGCCTCTCAACTGTTGTACAGTTCGGATGTGGACACGAAAAACACAGTCTTTTCTTTCTTCTGCATGTAATGGAAGTGCGTTTCACTTCCAAGCCAGCATTCTTATTATACCTTCAAGGTGCAGCTTTAGTCTCAGGTTCTTGACTCAATTGTGTGAGCCAAATATTAATTCTTCTGTTTTTCACAAACTCCACAGGATGTAAGACAAACTTTCTGAAGCTCTTTGTCATTTGATTGAAGCAAGTGAGAAATAATCTTTGTTCCTCATCCTTCAGGGTGGAGAAGTTTACTATATTTTCTTTCTTTCTTTTTTTTTTTTTTAATTTATTTTTGGGACAGAGAGAGACAGAGCATGAACGGGAGAGGGGCAGAGAGAGAGGGAGACACAGAATCGGAAACAGCCTCCAGGCTCCGAGCCATCAGCCCAGAGCCTGACGTGGGGCTCGAACTCACGGACCGTGAGTTCGTGACCTGGCTGAAGTTGGACGCTTAACCGACTGCGCCACCCAGGCGCCCCTCTTTCTTTCTTTTTTTAAATAAAAATTAAAAAAAATGATTATTTATTTTTGAGAGAGAGAGAGAGAAGAGGGGCAGAGAGAGAGGGAGACACAGAATCTGAAGCAGGCTCCAGGCTCTGAGCTGTCAGCACAGAGCCTGATGTGGGTCTCGAACTCATGAACTGTGAGATCATGACCTGAGCTGAAGTCAGATCCTTAATCGACTGAGCCACCCAGGCAACCCGTACTGTATTTTCTTTCTAAGGGTCTGTCTGTCCACATGGAGAACACAAAACTTAATTCTGCAGTAGGTGGAGGTGTAATTCATTTCCCAGCCAGATCCTGAAACTCAGCTGATCAATACACGCACATATTATTGTAACTGATACTCTGACTGTATTGTGGGAAGAATTGTGTTAAGTATGTGTAATTCTTCTCTTGATTGTAAGGGATGTTCCCAATCGGAAATGCAACAGTAGAATTGTGGTAGTGGGACGAATGGACAGTTGGGAGCCCACTAGACTTCCCCAGCCCAGCCATGAGGTATCAGTACAGCAGTGTAGGATTCTGGTTTGAGGGATGTATAACAGGAAGACTCTACATTGGTCAAGGAACTAAAGAAGGTAGATGTGCTTAAAGAGACTATGTCCAGTAGCCCTAAGCAGCCAGTGGAGAAAACAAAGGGTACTTGGGGCCTCATTATAGATTACAATAAGCTCTATGTGGCAGCAGACATTCTCATCCTGGTAGTTCTAGATATCATAACATTTTAGGAGTACATTGTGCATACTGAAGGGCCTTGTCAGTGGTGGGATATGCTAATGCTTTTTTCGGATCCCACTAAAGCCATGTGATTAAAGTCTATTTGCCTTCATGGGTCAGATTACATTATATGTTAATGTGGCAGTGCATTAAGACCCATAATTTCTCACCAGTGGATAGGTCAAGACCTAGAGAAGATGAATACATCATCTGAGGTGTCCCAATTCCATTTCATGGATGACATTATTTTGCTTGAAAGTGACAAGAGCGGTGGATGGTCTGTTTTAGCTGGTCCGATTTCTTAGTAATTGGCTCTAGAAGATTAATCTGTTACATATTAAGTAACAACAGCCACCGAAGTAAGGAAATGACACAGTTTGGGGTTTTGTCTTCCCTTCTTAGTACTTAACTATTCACATTCTTACATCTGTGAATTAATGGATTATAGTCTATTAATGCCACTAGGCATTCAAAAGTATTCTGAAATTAAGTCATTAACATAATATCCAATATTGGTAGCTCAATGTCTTTGTGTGCTTTTGTTTTGTTTTGCTTTATTTATTTATTTATTTATTTATTTATTTATTTATATTGAAGTGTAGTTGACATGCAGTGTTACATTAGTGTAAGGTGTACAACATAGTGATTCTGACAAGTCTATACATTATGCTCTGCTCACCACAAATGTAGCTATGTGCTTTTGTTTTTTGTGCTTGCCTGATAGCACCACTGGGTGTATTCATTTGAGAGAGTGTTGCTGGCTTGTTTGTGAGTAATGATGGACTTTGAGAGAGCAACACATCAAAGGCGGAGGTTTTTACACTCTCACATCTCTATCAAGCGATTGGTAAGATGAGAATCCCATGAAGTGGTTATGGCCCAGTGAGCCTCCATGTTTACCTGGAAGTGCTATATCAAGGAAAGAAGTTAATTGGGCATTAATGGTGTCTTACAGCTACAGGAAAATGTACCTAGTCACTCTCTATGTATGGTTGTCATAGATGCAGAGGCTTGGACATCAACTTTGGCTTCTTGGTGGCTTTGGTACACCAAATTTCTTGTGAATGCCTGGGTCTAGTTTGTGGATTTACCAACTAAATTAAATTCCAGTGGGTGATGGGGGCCACTGTAGCTGCACAACACCAACAAAAACTGTTGACAGTTGTGCCTGGAATGGGAATTCTCCTCAATCAGTGGAGTTTAGGATTGGATGCTTGTCCTGGAGAATAAGCACCCAAATGGATCTTGCTGCATTTTACTGACTCATGTGCAGCTGGTAATGTCCTGGCAGTGGGGGCTGGTGGCTGGCAGCTGAAAGGCTAGATGATCAATTTTTAGGCTTTGTTGGAATGAACATTAACCACCAGGACACTAAAAATGCACACCATCTTTTTTTATTTAAAAAAAATTTTTTTTTCAACGGTTATTTATTTTTGGGACAGAGAGAGACAGAGCATGAACGGGGGAGGGGCAGAGAGAGAGGGAGACACAGAATCGGAAACAGGCTCCAGGCTCTGAGCCATCAGCCCAGAGCCTGACGCGGGGCTCGAACTCCCGGACTGCGAGATCGTGACCTGGCTGAAGTCGGACGCTTAACCGACTGCGCCACCCAGGCGCCCCAAAATGCACACCATCTATTTGTGCGTTATATGACCATGGATAAGGACCCTTTGAGGGAAATTCTATGGAATTACCAAGCTCATGAAACATGTCATGTTCAGGTTAGGACCAGTGCTAACTGGAGAGTGTATGCAACAAGACATGGTGATTTATCTACAGTTTTGAACCTGACTAAAGACAAGACCCAGAGATTCCATTGCCTCAGGCCACGGACTCTGAAATGTGCAGAGTGCCAACTTCACCGTCAAGTAGAGAGGATCTCTCTGTCCCATAGCAGAAATACTAGAGCTGGTATTCTATTGCACTTTCAAGTGTACCATTGGTCATGGACTATATTAGATAAATTTTCTGAGTATGTTACTGCAAAACCATTTTCAGAGCAGATTGGGGAATTTTTGCAATAGACGTTGACTTTGCTTTGTGTTTGCATTCATTGACTGCTTCCAGTCAGACAGGGTTGCCTAGTTTCTAAGAAGTGCCCGGCATTTTGAGCTCTCTGGGATGTTTTCAGGGCTGTTCATGGTCACTAGAATAGCCAGGTAGCACATACTGTTTGTTGTAGAATGGCTTCGATTGTCCTAGAAGAAACTGAAAAAGAGAAAGGGGTGACTGTTGCTCAGTTCCCAGTAGAACACATGTGAATTTGGGTTCTAACTGTGGCAGCTTCCAGAAGGGAGCCTATAATTTATGTAGAATTACGTCTTTGAGAGTAGGGGAAGGAGACCCAGAGTCATGACCGTTGAATATATGCCGACCACAACTCTCATTGACGATTCTATATTCTTTCTAACTGAACATCCGGAAGGGCCGTGGGACAGTGTCAGCAGAACAAGTTTTGGTCTATTTTGCAACATAGCCCAGCACCTCCCTTTCAAATATGGTTATACTAGGCCTTGGTTGTTTCTTTTGAGTCTTTGCCATATGTCTTAGAAGAGAAGAGGGGCTACTTTCAACATCCTGTTCAATACATATATTGAGGGGTGAGCCTGTTTCACAGAAGCTTCACTTGCTGCATCCTTAGTTGTAGGCACAATGGGTGGTTTTCCTTTTGTACACTGCTTATTTTAAGTACAGTGGTGGTTCCTATGTACTGCTGTGTTCTCAGAGCACCCGTGAAAGGTGAGGTTTATCTGCTCGGGACATGAAATGATGCCTCCATATGGTGTGAAACCTCCTCTTCCTGTGGCTTAAGAGCATCTGCTTATGTCCTGGTGGCCTTGGGAGAGATACTAAATTTCTCTACCTCATTGCTTCATCTTTATATGGGATATAGTTCAATACCTTCTCTATGGATTGAAGCTGACATAAATGATAAATATGAATCTTTTTTTTTTAAATATGAATCTTAACATAGCTTCTGAGACTCAAAAGTAAAGGATGTGTAGGTAAGGCTGGGATTCACAAATGTTTCTCCCAGACATGTGTGTTTTGGAGCCATTTGAACTCTGAAAGTAGCCTCTAGTTGAACATGGACAAGTTTTGACATCTGTCATTTATACGTGTAGCCAAGGTTGGGTGGTGTGGAAGAAAGAGAGAAGGGTAGAGGCCAAATGTGATTGTCATTTTTATTTGGGGGAAGGAGCTTGAGTAAGAATTCCCACTTTTATGTTTTCTCTCTCTCGTGTTCCTCATTGACAAGCTAAGCGTCCAACTCTTGATTTCACTTCAGGTCATGATCTCATGGTTCACGGCTTCAAGCTCCGCGTCTGGCTCCGTGCTGACAGTGCAAAGTCTGCTTGGGATTCTGTCTCCCTCTTTCTCTGCACCTCCCCACTTGCACACATGTGCTCTCTGTCTCAAAAATAAATAAACATTAAAAAACTGTAAAACGCTCTTTCTGAAATAAAAAATCCAGATGCTATTAGGGCCCATAGAAAGAATGCAGGATTTCTTCTATGGTGAGGTCAGAGTGGGTGAGTGAGTCATCAGGGAATACTTTACGAATAATGTAATTTTGAGGCACTGATTATGTGGTTGTCACTAGGTGAAGAAATCCCTTGTGTATAGGGCAGAGTTAAGGATCAGGAATGAGCTTCCGAGAGGTCCAGAAAATAGCACTATGGAAGATCTTGATGCTGGAAGGGGTAATGTGGACCCTAGGACCTGGAGAGACCCAAATAAATATGTAATATTAATTTCCCACCTTAACTGAGACATCAGGATGTTCAGCTTAGGAGAAGGGCGCTGCGGTAGAAGTGTCAGAGCCATTCTCCAAGTATGGGTCTTATGAGTCCAGGTCCTTTGCTCCTACCATTTTCTTCCTCTTTCAGCTTTCGTGGATGTCAGTCATTATTTCTGAAGTGCTTTGTCAGTGATTTTGTGGCAACTGGGAAACAGTCCTTGTCCCTCCCTCATGAGGGTGGAGAAAATTCCCAGCATGCTAACAACTCCCTCTGAAAATTCTCTTCTCCTTTCAACTAAAGAATTTTCTATACCTGGATTGAGTGATGGGCTAATTCATTTGGATCCATTTCTTTGCAAGGTGGCCTGATACTCACTTTATTATTTATTTGTTTATTAAATTTAAAAATTTGAGTATAGTTGACACACAATGTTACATTTATTTATTTATTTATTTATTTATTTATTTATTTATTTAGTCTTGGCCTTTGGAGCCTCTGCTAGTGTCTTACCTGAGAGGATGTGTGTTCACCTTCCCATTCAATACAAGCTTTCAAAACTGTATCTGACCACAACACCTTCATTTGCCGCAACCATAATTTTGCACTGTGGGTATATATCTGTATGTTCTTTACATGTTTGAAACATTCCCCCTGGTCTGAAGTAAAATAATTGATTGTCTTTCCTAGGTGTGGAGCCTGTGTATTGCTGAAAATCAGTAGATGCTCATGGGGTTTACACCTTCATTTGTGGAGTGGATTGGTATTTGGCTGATGGAAAAGACCTCATCCACATGTAGACAGTCACTTAAGGCATGTGATTCCGTGAGCCCCAGGAAAGTCCACCCATCCCCAGTGTCTTCCCTTCTCTCTTGCCCATAGTCCCAAATTCTGTCATTATAACACTTTTTTCTTTGTAATATGGTTTCTAAAAATGTTTTATTTATTTTTGAGAGAGAGAGCATAAGCAGGGGAGGGGCAGAGAGAGGGGGATAGAGGATCTGGAGTGGGGCTCTGTGCTGACAGCAGCATGCCCGATGGAGAGCTCGAACCCACGAACCACGAGATCATGACCTGAGCTGAAGTTGGGTGCTCAACCGACTGAGCCAACCAGGTACCCCTTGCAATATGTTTTTATGTTTCTATGCTATGTCTTATTCATAATCAAAGAAATTAAGACATTGAAAATGTACATTATATTAACTATTTAATTTCAGGAATACTTTTTTTTTAATTAAAAAAAATTTTTATTTATTTTTGAGACAGAGAGAGACAGAGCATGAGCAGGGGAGGGGCCGAGAGAGAGGGAGACACAGAATCTGAAGCAGGCTCCAGGCTCTGAGCTGTCAGCACAGATCCCGACGCAGGGCTCGAACTCACGGACTGTAAGATCATGACCTGAGCTGAAGTCCGACGTTTAACCGACTGAGCCACCCTGGCGCTCCTCAGGAATACTTTTTTTAAAATTCATTTATTTTGGAGAGAGAGAGCACATGCATGCATGCATGCACGTGAGCAGGGAAAGGGCAGAGAGAGAATGCCAAGCAGGCTCTGTGCTGATTGACATGGGGCTTGATCTTACTCACAAATCGTGAGATCATGACCTGAGTGGAAAACAAGAGTTGGAGGCTTAATCGATTGAGCTACCCAGGTGCCCCTGGAATACTTTTGAGTGCCCACTATGTCTCAGGCACTATTATTTGGGAGACTGCATTAACCAAAGATGCATATTTCTGCCTTTCAGGAGCTAAAATTTTAGTTGTGTTATCAGGAATTTAGGAAATATTCATATAACTATACAACTGTGAAATGATACGTGGTCTGTATTTTCTTTTTTTCCTTTTCTTTAAAAATTTTAAAGTTTTATTTATTTATTTTGAGAGAGAGAGCATGAAAAGGAGAGGGGCAGAATGAGAGGGAGAGAGAGAATCCCAAGGAGGCTCTGTGCTGTCAGTACAGAGCCTGATGTGAGGCTTGAACTCATGTACTGTGAGATCATGACTTGAGCCAAAATCGAGAGTCAGACACTTAAGTGACTGAGCCAACCGGTGCCCTCATGGTCTGTATTTTCTATCAATGAACACAGGACTTTGCCCAGTTCAGTGTTGGGATAGATGAGAGAGTGGTCAGGAAAGGCTTTCCTGAGGGTGTGATGTTTGAGCACCAGAAAATGAGGTGGGTGTTGTTTGCTTAAGATGGAATGAAAGCTGAGCATAGTCTCTGAGAACCCCATGTCCTCCATGGAGAACACATATCTTCCTTCTGCAGGAGGTAGAATTGCTGATGGCAGGAAGAGTGCAAGAGACCTAGACCCTTAGCTGAGATTTGTGCTATTTAGACTGTTGTTTATCTAATGTATTCTATACCATCTTTCTACCCCGAGCTTTCTTTTAAAATTAAAAAAAAATTTATGTTTATTTTTGAGATAGAAACAGGGCATGAGTGGAGGAGGGGCAGAGAGAGAAGGAGATATAGAATCTGAAGCAGGCTCCAGGGTCTGGGCTGTCAGCACAGAGCCTAACACAGGGCTCAAACCCATGAACCGTGAGATCATGACCTGAGCCTAAGTCAGACGCTTAACCGACTGAGCCACCCAGGTACCCTGAGCTTTCTTTTAAGAACAAAGAGATCTAGGGTAGAGCTTGAGAACCATCTCTATTTTTTTGGAACAAGAGGCTTCATCCACTGGTCAAGGTGTGTTGGAGAATTGATGGCACTCAAAGTTGTCTAACTTTTTACCTGTTATGGGTCCTGGGGCAAAAGTCACCATGGTTCCTAGAAACTTGTATGGGTATGGTAGAAAACTTACCCTAGACATGGATATAACTCACAGATTGGACTGTGGACTGATGTGTGCTGAAGCGTGGGTACTTTTTAAATTTTTTTTTTATTTTTGAGAGAGAGAGAGCATGGGGGGAAGGCCAGAGAGAGAGAGGGAGACAGAGATCTGAAGCAGGTTCTGCACTGACAGCAGAGAACCTGACACAGGTCTCAAACCCACGAACTGTAGGATCATGACCTGGGCTGAAGTTGGACGCTTAACCAACTGATCCACCCAGGCACCGTGAAGTGTGGTTACTTTTGAGCCAATATACATGTAAGATGTTGTTACTTATGCTGTTGGATGTATTGTGGGAATAGTTGTGTTAAGTGTAATTCTTTTGATTTTAAGGGATGTTCCCAATGGAAAATGCCACAATATAATTGTGATAGTGGGGTGAATGGGCAACTGGAAGCCCACCAGGCTTCCTCAACATGGTCATGAGTTACCAGTAGATACTGTAGGATACAGGAATATGGGGCAGGGGAGTGAAAGGAGGTCCCTCCACAGATCAAAGCATTAATAGTTGCAGAGGTGCTTAGGAAAACTATACAGTGCTACAGAATAGGTTTGCGTGGCTGGTTAACAAACCCTATGCTACCTTGTGTCACTGTGCTGGAGTGCAAGGTCAGTGCAGCAGTGTTACTCATCACCTCTTCACTTCCAGGTTATGGAGGTGATGGCACGTAATGAAGTTGCATGGGTGGACATGATAATCTTCTCTTTAATTATCTTCATCCATGTCATGGGAACTAACTTGCCTTCATGGAGTTTATGTTGTAATATAAGGCAACCTAAACTTTTCCATGATACCTCACCACTTGATAGGCTGAGATCTATAAAATAAGAATTCTCACTAGAGAATTTATGGTACTATTATGTGATGACATTATTTTGATTGGAAGAGCTAAGGACAGTGGATTGTCCTTGTTAGACAAACTGTCCATTATCTAGGTAATCAGGCCAGTAGATTAACTCTTATGAAAATCAGTGTTCAGCAACCCAGATAGGTTCTGGTGAACCATGTGGCTGATGCCCAGTTAACAGCCCCAAGCTAATTTAATAAAACTGGTGTCCTTAACCCTTCAGAAAACCAACTTTGGCACAGCATATGGTAAACTTGTTTGGTATTGGACAGACTTTGTATATCACATAGGGATCCTACCCAGACCGTTATATAAAATTATTGGAAAGGCATAGAATTCACCAACTGTCTGCCTTAGAAAATATACAAAAGCTGTACAAATCACCTTTCCATTAGGAGCAATTACCTATTCAGTGCGTTTTGACAAAAAGTGTCAGTGACCAACATTTATGCAGAGTGGGACCTATGGCGAAAAGATATGGCCATTAGGCAATAGCACCCTTGGGGTTTGTTCATGGTGCTTGCCTGGAACTACTACCCAATATACCCCATTTAAAAGGCTGTTACTGGCTTATTAGTGGGTGCTGATGGACCCAAAGAGAGTGATGAAGCAAGACCAGGGGTTGTTAAACCTTGACTTCCCTATCATGAGATGGGTTACAAATGAGAATCCCAACAATGTGGCTATTCCCCAAAGTACATGTGTTTTTAAGGGAAAGTGGTATATACAAAGGAGAAATAAAGCATTGTTAAAGATGTCTCAGAGTTACAAGAAAAAGTGTCCAGATACATCCAAATTCTTGAAGATGCCTGGATCTGATTGGGTGGATCTTGATAGGCAAATCCAGTAAATAATGGAAAAAGGAGTGTAGTGAGATACAGAAAACCCAAAGACTGTGCAAACCCGAATGAAACTAATTTTGCATATAAAAAGATATTCTCAGTGGGTGAAGATTGACTTTGTGGTGCTTTCACTGGAAAAATTCCCCTGGAACATATCTTGTTATATTTTGACTGACTCCTTGGTAGATGCGTCTAGGCTGACACTGTGAACTGATGCTTGGCCCAGGCTCTGTTTAGCTAAACATTATGAGCGAGTTGCACACAGCTCCTATTTGTGCTTCATGTGAATACTCATGAGTAGGGACTCTTTTAGGATAAAAATCTGTTGAATCAAGAAGCTTATCAATCTGAGCTGCTGGGGAAAGGGCAATGGTCAACTGGATAGACGATTGCATAGGGCATGATCTATTTTCAATTCAGGACCTGGCCTGAAAATAAGATTTTAGCACGTGAGGCCGAGGAAGCCTGGGAAAAGTGCTTAAAGTGCCAGTTACACAGTCAAGTACAGAGGGAAATCTTGGATACATAAATAGATGTGCCAAACCTGGTGATATATTGTCCTCTCAAGGTTATGACTGGCACGAACTGCAGTTGATTCCTTTTCTGACTATGGCACTAGCAATTCTCTGAGCACAGCACGTGGAAAATTGTATTTAAGGACTGTTAGTTGGATTGTGTTTTGTATTTGAATTTGGTGACCACATCCAATCAGACAGTAGTGCCAACTTTACAGCAAAAAGTACTCAGCAGTGGGGAAATTAGAGACATTCAATGGACCATTCGTCCCCATGTCATCCTAGGAAGGCAGATGCTATTGAAAGATTGCTTAGATTCTTTTTTTTTTTTATGAAATTTATTGACAAATTGGTTTCCATACAACACCCAGTGCTCATCCCAAAGGGTGCCCTCCTCAATACCCATCACCCACCCTCTCCTCCCTCCCACCCCCCATCAACCCTCAGTTTGTTCTCAGTTTTTAAGTCTCTTATGCTTTGGCTCTCTCCCATTCTAACCTCTTTTTTTTTTTTTCCTTCCCCTCCCCCATGGGTTCCTGTGAAGTTTCTCAGGATCCACATAAGAGTGAAACCATATGGTATCTGTCTTTCTCTGTATGGCTTATTTAACTTAGCATCACACTCTCCAGTTCCATCCACGTTGCTACAAAAGGCCATATTTCATTTTTTCTCATTGCCATGTAATATTCCATTGTGTATATAAACCACAATTTCTTTATCCATTCATCAGTTGATGGACATTTAGGCTCTTTCCATAATTTGGCTATTGTTGAGAGTGCTGCTATGAACATTGGGGTACAAGTGGCCCTATGCATCAGTGCTCCTGTATCCCTTGGATAAATTCCTAGCAGTGCTATTGCTGGGTCATAGGGTAGGTCTATTTTTAATTTTCTGAGGAACCTCCACACTGCTTTCCAGAGAGGCTGCACCAATTTGCATTCCCACCAACAGTGCAAGAGGGTTCCCGTTTCTCCACATCCTCTCCAGCATCTATAGTCTCCTGATTTGTTCATTTTGGCCACTCTGACTGGCGTGAGGTGATACCTGAGTGTGGTTTTGATTTGTATTTCCCTGATAAGGAGCGACGCTGAACATCTTTTCATGTGCCTGTTGGCCATCCGGATGTCTTCTTTAGAGAAGTGTCTATTCATGTTTTCTGCCCATTTCTTCACTGGGTTATTTGTTTTTTGGGTGTGGAGTTTGGTGAGCTCTTTATAGATTTTGGATACTAGCCCTTTGTCCGATATGTCATTTGCAAATATCTTTTCCCATTCCGTTGGTTGCCTTTTAGTTTTGTTGGTTGTTTCCTTTGCTGTGCAGAAGCTTTTTATCTTCATAAGGTCCCAGTAATTCACTTTTGCTTTTAATTCCCTTGCCTTTGGGGATGTGTCGAGTAAGAGATTGCTACGGCTGAGGTCAGAGAGGTCTTTTCCTGCTTTCTCCTCTAAGGTTTTGATGGTTTCCTGTCTCACATTTAGGTCCTTTATCCATTTTGAGTTTATTTTTGTGAATGGTGTGAGAAAGTGGTCTAGTTTCAACCTTCTGCATGTTGCTGTCCAGTTCTCCCAGCACCATTTGTTAAAGAGGCTGTCTTTTTTCCATTGGATGTTCTTTCCTGCTTTGTCAAAGATGAGTTGGCCATACGTTTGTGGGTCTAGTTCTGGGGTTTCTATTCTATTCCATTGGTCTATGTGTCTGTTTTGGTGCCAATACCATGCTGTCTTGATGATGACAGCTTTGTAGTAGAGGCTAAAGTCTGGGATTGTGATGCCTCCTGCTTTGGTCTTCTTCTTCAAAATTCCTTTGGCTATTCGG
Source organism: Prionailurus bengalensis (assembly GCF_016509475.1). Lineage (NCBI taxonomy): Eukaryota > Metazoa > Chordata > Mammalia > Carnivora > Felidae > Prionailurus > Prionailurus bengalensis. The sequence goes on along the minus strand of NC_057361.1, from coordinate 20,007,296 downwards.
GGCCTTTTGTGGTTCCATATGAATTTTAGGATTGCTTGTTCTAGTTTCGAGAAGAATGCTGGTGCAATTTTGATTGGGATTGCATTGAATGTGTAGATAGCTTTGGGTAGTATTGACATTTTGACAATATTTATCTTTCCAATCCATGAGCAGGGAATGTCTTTCCATTTCTTTAAATCTTCTTCAATTTCCTTCATAAGCTTTCTATAATTTTCAGCATACAGATCCTTTACATCTTTGGTTAGATTTATTCCTAGGCATTTTATGCTTCTTGGTGCAATTGTGAATGGGATCAGTTTCTTTATTTGTCTTTCTGTTGCTTCATTGTTAGTGTATAAGAATGCAACTGATTTCTGTACATTGATTTTGTATCCTGCAACTTTGCTGAATTCCTGTATCAGTTCTAGCAGACTTTTGCTAGAGTCTATCGGATTTTCCATGTATAATATCATGTCATCTGCAAAAAGCGAAAGCTTGACTTCATCTTTGCCAATTTTGATGCCTTTGATTTCCTTTTGTTGTCTGATTGCTGATGCTAGAACTTCCAGCACTATGTTGAACAGCAGCGGTGAGAGTGGGCATCCTTGTCGTGTTCCTGATCTCAGGGAAAAAGCTCTCAGTTTTTCCCCATTGAGGATGATGTTAGCTGTGGGCTTTTCATAAATGGCTTTTATGATCTTTAAGTATGTTCCTTCTATCCCGACTTTCTCAAGGGTTTTTATTAAGAAAGGGTGCTGGATTTTGTCGAAGGCCTTTTCTGCATCGATTGACAGGATCATATGGTTCTTCTCTTTTTTTTTGTTAATGTGATGTATCACGTTGATTGATTTGCGAATGTTGAACCAGCCCTGCATCCCAGGAATGAATCCCACTTGATCATGGTGAATAATTCTTTTTATATGCCGTTGAATTCGATTTGCTAGTACCTTATTGAGAATTTTTGCATCCATATTCATCAGGGATATTGGCCTGTAGTTCTCTTTTTTTACTGGGTCTCTGTCTGGTTTAGGAATCAAAGTAATACTGGCTTCATAGAATGAGTCTGGAAGTTTTCCTTCCCTTTCTATTTCTTGGAATAGCTTGAGAAGGATAGGTATTATCTCTGCTTTAAACGTCTGGTAGAACTCCCCTGGGAAGCCATCTGGTCCTGGACTCTTATTTGTTGGGAGATTTTTGATAACCGATTCAATTTCTTCGCTGGTTATGGGTCTGTTCAAGCTTTCTATTTCCTCCTGATTGAGTTTTGGAAGAGTGTGGGTGTTCAGGAATTTGTCCATTTCTTCCAGGTTGTCCAGTTTGTTGGCATATAATATTTCATAGTATTCTCTGATAATTGTTTGTATCTCTGAGGGATTGGTTGTAATCATTCCATTTTCATTCATGATTTTATCTATTTGGGTCATCTCCCTTTTCTTTTTGAGAAGCCTGGCTAGAGGTTTGTCAATTTTGTTTATTTTTTCAAAAAACCAACTCTTGGTTTTGTTGATCTGCTCTACAGTTTTTTTAGTTTCTATATTGTTTATTTCTGCCCTGATCTTTATTATTTCTCTTCTTCTGCTGGGCTTAGGCTGCCTTTGCTGTTCTGCTTCTAGTTCCTTTAGGTGTGCTGTTAGATTTTGTATTTGGGATTTTTCTTGTTTCTTGAGATAGGCCTGGATGGCAATGTATTTTCCTCTCAGGACTGCCTTTGCTGCGTCCCAAAGCGTTTGGATTGTTGTATTTTCATTTTCGTTTGTTTCCATATATTTTTAAATTTCTTCTCTAATTGTCTGGTTGGCCCACTCATTCGTTAGTAGGGTGTTCTTTAACCTCCATGCTTTTGGAGGTTTTCCAGACTTTTTTCTGTGGTTGATTTCAAGCTTCATAGCATTGTGGTCTGAAAGTAAGCATGGTATAATTTCAATTCTTGTAAACTTATGAAGGGCTGTTTTGTGACCCAGTATATGATCTATCTTGGAGAATGTTCCATGTGCACTCGAGAAGAAAGTATATTCTGTTGCTTTGGGATGCAGAGTTCTAAATATATCTGTCAAGTCCATCTGATCCAATGTCTCATTCAGGGCCCTTGTTTCTTTATTGACCGTGTGTCTAGATGATCTATCCATTTCTGTAAGTGGTGTATTAAAGTCCCCTGCAATTACCACATTCTTATCAATAAGGTTGCTTATGTTTATGAGTAATTGTTTTATATATTTGGGGGCTCCGGTATTCGGTGCATAGACATTGATAATTGTTAGCTCTTCCTGATGGATAGACCCTGTAACTATTATATAATGTCCTTCTTCATCTCTTGTTACAGCCTTTAATTTAAAGTCTAGTTTGTCTGATATAAGTATGGCTACTCCAGCTTTCTTTTGGCTTCCAGTCGCATGATAAATAGTTCTCCATCCCCTCACTCTCAATCTAAAGGTGTCCTCAGGTCTAAAATGAGTCTCTTGTAGACAGCAAATAGATGGGTCTTGTTTTTTTATCCATTCTGATACCCTATGTCTTTTGGTTGGCGCATTTAATCCATTTACATTCAGTGTTATTATAGAAAGATACGGGTTTAGAGTCATTGTGATGTCTGTATGTTTTATGCTTATAGTGATGTCTCTGGGACTTTGTCTCACAGGGTCCCCCTTAGGATCTCTTGTAGGGCTGGTTTAGTGGTGACAAATTCCTTCAGTTTTTGTTTGTTTGGGAAGACCTTTATCTCTCCTTGTATTCTAAATGACAGACTTGCTGGATAAAGGATTCTTGGCTGCATATTTTTTCTGTCTAGCACCCTGAAAATCTCGTGCCAATTCTTTCTGGCCTGCCAAGTTTCAAAAGAGAGATCAGTCACGAGTCTTATAGGTCTCCCTTTATATGTGAGGGCACGTTTACCCCTTGCTGCTTTCAGAATTTTCTCTTTATCCTTGTATTTTGCCAGTTTCACTATGATATGTCGTGCAGAAGATCGATTCAAGTTACGTCTGAAGGGAGTTCTCTGTGCCTCTTGGATTTCAATGCCTTTTTCCTTCCCCAGTTCAGGGAAGTTCTCAGCTATGATTTCTTCAAGTACCCCTTCAGCACCTTTCCCTCTCTCTTCCTCCTCTGGGATACCAATTATGCGTATATTATTTCTTTTTAGTGTATCACTTAATTCTCTAATTTTCCCCTCATACTCCTGGATTTTTTTATCTCTCTTTTTCTCAGCTTCCTCTTTTTCCATAACTTTATCTTCTAGTTCACCTATTCTCTCCTCTGCCTCTTCAAGCCGAGCTGTGGTGGTTTCCATTTTGTTATGCATTTCGTTTAAAGCGTTTTTCAGCTCCTCGTGACTGTTCCTTAGTCCCTTGATCTCTGTAGCAAGAGATTCTCTGCTGTCCTGTATACTGTTTTCAAGCCCAGCGATTAATTTTATGACTATTATTCTAAATTCACTTTCTGTTATGTTATTTAAGTCCTTTTTGATCAGCTCATTAGCTGTTGTTATTTCCTGGAGATTCTTCTGAGGGGAGTTCTTCCGCTTGGTCATTTTGGATAGTCCCTGGCGTGGTGAGGACCTGCAGGGCACTTCCCCTGTGCTGTGGTGTATAACTGGAGTTGGTGGGTGGGGCCGCAGTCAGACCTGATGTCTGCCCCCAGCCCACCGCTGGGGCCACAGTCAGACTGGTGTGTGCCTTCTCTTCCCCTCTCCTAGGGGCGGGATTCACTGTGGGGTGGTGTGGCTCGTCTGGGCTACTTGCACCCTGCCAGGCTTGTGATGCTGGGGATCTGGCGTATTAGCTGGGGTGGGTAGGCAAGGTGCACGGGGGCAGGAGGGGCAGGCTTAGCTCGCTTCTCCTTAGGTGATCCTCTTCAGGAGGGGCCCTGTGGCAGCGGGAGGGAGTCAGATCCGCTGCCGGAGGTTTGGCTCTGCCGAAGCGCAGAGTTGGGTGTTTGCGCGGAGCGAGCAAGTTCCCTGGCAGGAACCAGTTCCCTTTGGGATTTCGGCTGGGGGATGGGCGGGGGAGATGGCGCTGGTGAGCGCCTTTGTTCCCCACCAAACTGAGCTCTGTTGTCAGGGGGCTCAGCAGCTCTCCCTCCCTTTGTCCTCCAGCCTTCCCGCTTTCCGAGCAGAGCTGTTAATTTCTGACCTCCCAGACGCTAAGTCGCGCTTGCTGTCGGAACACAGTCTGCCCGGCCCCTCCGCCTTGCAAGCCAGACTCGGGGGCTCTGCTTGGCCGGCGAGCCGCCCCTCCGCCCCGGCTCCCTCCCGCCAGTCTGTGGAGCGCGCACCGCCTCGCCGCCCTTCCTACCCTCTTCCGTGGGCCTCTCGTCTGCGTTTGGCTCCGGCGACTCCGTTCTGCTAATCCTCTGGCGGTTTTCTGGGTTATTTAGGCAGGTGTAGATGGAATCTAAGTGATCAGCAGGACGTGCGGTGAGCCCAGCGTCCTCCTAAGCCGCCATCTTGCCGCCTCTGCTTAGATTCTTAAAAAAAAAAAAAAAAAGATAATGAGCAAGGACAACCAATCAACCAATGCTCAGCTCTCAGTGGAGCCTATGCTTATCAAAGTCAGTTTGAGTTTATTTTTTTAGATTTATTTTTGAAGGAGAGAGAGGGACAAAGCATGAGTGGGGGAGGAGCAGAGAGAGAGGGAGATGCAGAATCCGAAACAGGCTCCAGGCTCTAAGCTGTCAGCACAGAACCTGATGCGGGGCTCGAACCCACAAACTGTGAGATTGTGACCTGAGCCGAAGCCGGACCCTCAACTGACTGAGCCACCCAGACGCCCCAGTTTGAGCTTTAATTGTGACATTTCCACAGCAGGTGTTTCACATTTCAGTAAAATCTTTAATTATGAGGTTAGGTAAAGGGGATGAGGCCCAACAGTGGCTACTATGCTGCTAACTCCCTCCAATGTTTTCCTCCTTCTTCCACCTGAATTTTTCATATCCCTGAGGGGGGTAGTGGGTTGCTGCTGTTGACCTAGTTTTGTTTTGATGTTTAGCAAGATAGTACATTTCTGTACCTTAGAATATGGGGTCCTAGGCACTTTTGTTTTGACCTTTGGAGCCTCTGCCACAAACACTTTTCCAATGATGAGTTGCTTTCAACATTCTGTTTAGGACAGACTTTCAAGGATCTGTCTGATGCATAGCATATTTCCTCACTCTATTATAGGAACTACGGGTAAATTCTTGACTCGTTTTTCATGTTTCAAATGCTGGGGTAAGGCAGTACCCTTTCATCCCATCATTCTATAAGTTGTCACGATGCATCCAGACTTCCCACATACGTGACCTACAAAGGCCCCTTATGAAGACTTGGTATTTGCTGGCCGTTGATTTCAGCACAGCTTCGGGGATCTAGTCAATTTCGGGCCTGTTGGTGTGGCAAGCACTTCATGTTGTTCAATAACAGTTTCTGCATTTTTATTCTGTTTTCCTGTCATAATGTGACATGTTGGGAATCGAGGTCTTTTCTAATTGTCTTATAGGCCTCTAAAAAACACTAGGAAAAATATATTTATGGAGAGCTGACAAGTCACAATGCGTCATTGCCTCCCACCTGGTGGTATCAAATAGCAGAAACGTGGATGGATCCCTTATGTCCTCATTGTGGCTTTTGGGTTTTCAAAGAACTTTGGAGCATAGTCATATTGGACTTTGATCATTTTATTTCCTTGAGTTCTTATGGAGCTGATATCCAAAAAGACATCAGCTTTTGACTTATCAAAGTCAGTTTGGTCAAAAAGAGGTAAAAAAGAACGAAGATTTATTCTTTTTCTCTTTCCTGTGAAACCTATGTTGTGGACCTAGTTGTTCTTCCCATGTCTGGGAGGAAAGCCCAGGAGGGTCCCATGGTTTTTCTCGTTACTCTTAGATAGGGAAATATTCTGTTGCTACCTCCAGTCTCCAAGAAGCTTGTTACAGGACAACAACCAAAACTTTAGTTACTGAACATTGAGAAATATCTTCCATCCCCAGCTAGGACCTGCTTAAAGATTGGAGTCTTGCAAATGATGTGTATATGGATGTGGAGTTCAAAATAGGCAATCATGTTTTGCCTTTATTTAAAAAAATTTTTTGATGTTTTTATTTATTTTTGAGACAGAGAGAGAGCATGAGCAGGGGAGGGGCAGAGAGAGAGGGTGACACAGAATCTGAAGCAGGCTCCAGGCTCTGAGTTGTTGGCACAGAGCCTGACATGGGGCTCGAACTCATGAGCTGTGAGATCATGACCTGAGCTGAAGTCGGACGCCCAACCGACTGAGCCACCCAGGTGCCCCTTGCCTTTATTTTTTAATCAGTGAACTATTGTGCAACTTCTCCCTTGTTGTACAGTTGTTCATTCTCCCACCACCGATGTGGTTTCCAGCGAGAGAGAGGCTTAGGGAGAAGAGCCTACCCTTGCCTAGTTGATTAAATGATAGCGTGGGTCTGGTGTCTGAGATATTGAGGAAATCCCGAGTGGCTGCTCTCTTAGAGGTGTTTTCATTTCATCCTTTAGGGACTTAAGGCTTTATGCCCTGCTAAATGCAATGCCTTTCCTCTGTCTGGTCGTGAGACTCTCCCTCAGTCAATAGGGCTTTTGTGTTTTTTACCTCTTTTGGGGTCATTTTACCTCTTCATGTGCCTCTCTTGGTACTTAAGTAATTTTCAGGCTACTTTCTCCCTGTAGAATTCATATATAAACCAAGGAAATCAAAGATCTCTCTTCTGTAAATGGTGGAATTGCTGCTTACTCCAAAGATGCACTTTTGCTGTTCCTTATCCAGAGGTACCACTAGCTCCAGCCTTTTGATTTTACTTGGGTGAGTCAGACACTAGTTCCTGTCTTCCCCGATCTTCAGGGGCCTTAGTCAACCATTATGAAGCCATTTGTCAGTGATTTTGTGGCAAGGGGGAAACAGTCCTTTTCCCTGCTTCATGAGTATGGAGAAAATGCCTGTCACACTGATACCTCTGTGAATTCTTTTCTCCTTCTTTCTCCTCAGTTCTTTTATATCTCTGCAGTGGATGACAAGCTAATGTCAAGAGAACCCACATATGTCCATTTCTTTGCAGGATGGTTTATTAGCCTGCTCAGGCTCTTATAACAAGATATCACAGATTGGGTGGCTTGAACAACAGAAATTTACTTTTTTCACAATTCTGGAAGACAAAAGCGTCAGTTTGGTCTCTGGTGAGAGTCCTCTTCCTGACTTGCAGATGGCTGGCTTGTTCATCCTCACATGGTTTCTTGTTTGTGCATGCATACAGAGAGAGAGCGTATGGTTTGGTGTCTTTTCCTATTCTTTTTTTTTAAGTTTATTTATTTGAGAGAGAGAGAGAGAGAGAGAGAGAGAGAGAGAGAGAGAGAGAGGCAGTGCGAGTGGGGGCAGGGCAGAGAGAGAGAGGGAGAGAGAGAATCCCAAGTGGGTTCTGCACTGAAAGTGCAGAGCCTGACGTGGGGCTTGAACTCACGAACCATGAGATCATGATCTGAGCTGAAATCAAGACTTGGACGCCTAACTGACTGAGCCACCCAGGTGTCCTGTCTTTTCCTATTTAAAATTTTTTAATGTTTATTTCTTTTTGAAGGAGAGCAAGACAGAGTGTAAGCAGGGGAGAGGCAGAGAGAGAGGGAGACACAGAGTCCAAAGCAGGATCCCGGCCCTGAGCTGTCGGCACAGAAGCCCGACGGTGGGGCTCAAACCCATAGGCTGTGAGATCATGGCCTGAGCCGAAGTCAGACGCTTAACTGACTGAGCCACCCAGGCGCCCCTGTCTTTTCCTATTTTTAAATGGACATTAGTCCTAGTGGATTAGGGCCCCACTCTTATGACCTCATTCAGCTTTAATTGCCTCCTTAAAGCCCTATCTCCAAACAAGTCACGTTGGGGGTTAGGGCTTCAACATAGGAATTTTGGGTGACACAGTTCAGTCCATAACAGGCATCCTAGTTCCTCACATTACATTATGAACGTATTTGGCATTTATTGTTTTTGGCCTTTGGAGCCTCTGCCACTGTCTTACCTGGGACGATATGTATTCACAGTCATGTTCAATGCAAGTTTGCAGGAATATGCTTTTCCTTGACTGTCCACCTGACTCATACTTAAAACTTCTTGGTCTTTGGTGACTGACACTTCTGTTTGGCTCTCTCTGTTCATTCCACATATTCCCTTGGGTGATTTCCTTTTTACACAATCTTATGCCACTCACAATTCTAACGTTCACATGTGGACATGGAAGACGCAGCCCTTTCTTCTGCATGTGGTAGAAGCGCAGTGCGCTCCCAAACCACCCTTTTATGATGCCTTCAGGAGTAGCTTTGGCTCCAGCCCCAGGTTTGTGACTTTATTTGTGTATCTCAGATGCTGTACCTTGTGTTTCAAAAACTCCATGGGACATGAGAAAAGCTTTCTGAAGCTCTTTATTATATGCTGTCCCTGCCTTATGAGAGTGGAGAGAAACCCTACCACATTTCCTTTCTGAGACTCCACATGGTGACCCAAATCCTCTCTTCTTTAGGAGGTGGGAGTATAGGTGCTCCCAACTCAGTGCTCTTATTGTACTTTCTGGTAAGGGCATCTCTGGCTCCACTTTATTTTTTTGTGTGAAGTAGACACTAGTCCCTTTGTACTTCTAACTCCAGAGTCATGAGTGAAGCTTGCTAAGGCTGTTGCACTTATGTCATTTGTCCCATCTGTCTTATTCGGCTCAGCTACTACAACAAAATGCCATAGAATGGTTGGCTTAAACAACAGACATTTATTTCTCATAGTTCTGGAGGCGAGAAGTCCAAAATCAAGGTCCTGGCAGATTTGGTTCCTGCTGAGGACCCTCTTCCTGGCTTGAAGATGGTTGCCTTCTTGCTGTGTTCACGCATGATGAAGAGTGAGCTCTCGTGTCTCTTATTCTTCTCATGAGGGCATAAATCACGTCATGAGGGCCCTGCCTTCATGACCTCATCTAAACCTAATTACCTCCCCAAAGCTCTATCTCCAGATACCATCACACTGGGGATTAGAGCTTCAACATATAAGTTTGTGGTGCGGGGAGCGGGGGGGGGGGGGGGGAGAGTAGGACACAAATGCTTAATCTATAACATCATCCCTCATCTCATAATCTGTCATGCAAATCTGAGTATTACAGAGAAACATGTGATGGCGAGGGTCAGTGGAAGTTTCCTCCGAGAATGCAGTGATTTTATGACTTATAGGTGTCCCAAATGAAGAAGCTCCCTGGTATTATCCAGGTCTAGGGCATTGCCTTTGCATTTTTGCGCTGGTGGCTTTGTACATATCCCTATAGGTCACACAGGGAGAAACTTGAAACACATCTCATTTGAATGTGGCAGATCATTTGCCATGTCCCACTCACCTTTCTAGCTCCTTTTCAAGTTGGTCATGAGGCAAGTTCTCATTCACTCCACAGTCTTTTGGGACGTGGGACTTTTGGCCCACCCTCTACCCCTCAAAATAGATTTGCAGAATAGATAAGACTGCAGTGTCCACAACATTGGTATACAGTTGTGGATCATGTTTCTAAATGCTTTTGTGAGGGGGAAGCATGTAAACCTTCACCTTTTCCTTGATACCTCTGATGAATTGGGTAGGTAGTTTCAGTTAGACACAAAGGGTAGAGAACCCCATTAATCTAAGAAAAACATTCCTTGGTTATTACCCACTCATCTGTGTCACTGGGGAATTGATATTGCTTCTGTATGACGGATGGCTATGATTACAGATAAAATACTCCTTCTTGTTCAAGTGCAGTCAGTTATGGAGAGATATACTCAGCTTTGCTCCCATAGAGAGCAGAAAGGAAAGAACAGTAAGGCCAGGTCTGGGCTAAAATCTAATGAGATTATGGAGGCTTCCTCCTCAGGTAGTAGATGAGGAAGCCCTGCCAGCTATGCTGGGGGGAGAGACGTAGAGATTGCTCGGTAACCCAACAACCAACCTCTGTGTTCTAGGCAAGTCTCACCATGAGTCCGTTGGTATTGACAGGAAGATGACCAAGAAGACAGAAAAATTTGCTAGATTTTTCGTGTTTAGACTTATGTTTCTTTAATGTGGACTTTTCACCTAGGCCTTTATTCTTTCAAGAGCAAACAGGTCTAGACTCTACTGGGACAAAATGCTTTATCCACTGGTAAGAGTGTGTTGGGGGCTTGACTACATTCATGTTTTTCACACTTTTCCAGTCCTTATGCACGCAGGGACATAAGTCACTGTGATGCCTTGAAATTCCTGTGAACATTGTCAAAGTTTATAAGAAATGCTTTCAGATCAGATTGTGGACTGATGTGAGTTTACGTGTAGGCCTTTACAGACCAATGCACATGCAAGATATTGTAACTGTTACTTCTGACTGTATTGTGGGAAGATTTGTGTTAAATATATGCAATTCTTCTCTTGACTGTAAGGGATGATCCCAGTGGGGAAATGCCGCAACGAGAACAATGGTAGTGGGATGAGTGGACATGTGGGAGCCCATCAGGCTTCCTCAGCACAGTCATGAGGTATCAGTAAAGCCTTATGAGGAGGGTGGTGAAAGGAGGTTCCCATTCTGATTAAGAAACTAAAGGAGAAAGGTGCTTAAAGAGAGTATATCACCCTACAGTAACCCTGTGTGACCACTGAGAAAAACCATTGGTACCTCACACCACAATATGAATGACCACAAACTCAGTTCAGCAACCCTCCTCGCCTCTGTAGTTCCAGTTATCATGATGGTCATGGAGTCCATTGTGCTGACTGAAGGGCCTGGTATGCATCACTGGTTATTTTGATGCTTTTTTCCTCCAGATCGAATGACAATTGGATGATCAGAGGCTATTTGTCTTTATGGAGCTGTAATGTATGTTCTCCAGTGTACTGCAGAGTATCCTGAGGCATTCTATAGTTTATCATTGTGATTGGCTGAGACTCACAAAAGGCTGGATTGTCACCAGAAGAGTCCTGGTGTCATTAAATGATGACATAATTCTGATAGAAGGGCTAAGGGCAGTGTATTGTGTTTGTTATGTAGGCAGTGCATTACCTCTGTAACTCATGTTGGAAGTTTAACCCCGAGAAGTATCAGCAGCTAGCCAGCTAGATACAGTTCTGGTGAGGCATGTAGACTGATGCCCAGATAACATTCCCTGAGTGTATTCAAGAAAAACAGATAGCCTAAAACCCTCCAGAAAACCAAACTTGGCAGTGCTGATCAGTATTGGATGGCCTTCATGCCCCGTGTAGGGTTCCTATTAAGCTCTTTATAAAAGATTACTCAAAAGCTAGCCATTTGACTAACATGCTATAGAACTTCTCAAGCTGTGCATACCACTTTTCTACTGAGGCACATCACTCATGCTGTGTGTTTTGAAAGAAAGTATCAGAAACTGACATTTATGTGACCTGAGACCTGTAGCAAAGGCAATGGCACCCTTTGCGATTTTGTTTATGGTGCTTGCCTGGTAGGGTGACCTGATACACCCCATCTGAAAGATTACTGCTGGCTTATTAGTGGGTGCTGATGGATACTGAGAGGGTAACAAAGCATGACCAGGTGTCGATATGCCCTAACTTTCCTATCATACAATGAACACCAAATAAGAACCCCCAAAAAGTGACTGTTGCCCAAGAAATAATCTCTTTTTAAGTGAAAGTGGGATATCCAGGGAAGAACTAAACCAGGCATTAATAGTGTGTCATAGGTTCAGGAAAAAGTGTCTAGTCACTCTCCAAGTTTGGGTGACTGAGATGCAGAGATGGTGCTAACACCCCATTTTCTGCTGACCTGTATTCACCCAGGTTCCTGCAGACGCCTGGGTCTGGTGCATAGGCATGTACACTAAAGTCAAGGCAGACACATAGTAATGAGCTGTGGAAGCTGTACCACCTCAAAGAAAACCACTTGCCCCCGTGCGTGGAAGAAGGCAGTCTGCTCAGATGGTAGAGTTTATCTGCATAGCCTGAAGGCTGTGGTGCTGGCTCTGAAAAACAGGCCCTGAAATGCACCTTGTTACATTTGACTGACTCCTGGGCAGGAGGCCACCGGCTGCCAATGTGGACAGGTGCCTGGCAACGGGATGACTGGATGATTGATTCTCAATCTCTGTGGCAGCGAACATAATCATTCAGTTGCACAAGATGTGCACCTCCTGTTTCTGCCCTATGTGTTGCACATGAATCATCTTGAGAATGAAATTCATTGGAATTAACAAGTTTATTAGATTATGTCCTGCACAGGTTAGCACCCTGGTCACCTGGATGGACTGTGCACTAGGGAGTGTAATCCATCTACACTTTTGGAGCTGGCCCCAAAACAAGACCCTGTGATTCTAGCACATGCGGCCAGCTATACAGTCAAGTAGAGAGGACATCTCCAGGTCCCATACACAGAGGTGCGGACCTGGTTTTGTACCCTCCTTTCAAGGTTACCACTGGACATAGACTACAGTAAATCAACCATATGCACGTGTACAGAAGAAGGGGGTATTTTATGCAAGGACTTGTAGTTGAACTATGACTTCATTTGGATTTGTTGACCACATGTAATCAAATATTGGGGCCACTTTTTTAGTAAAATGCACTCAGCAGTGGGCTACTTCGTGTGACATTCAATGGACCATTGATTTCCTGTGCCTTCTTCAGGCTGCAGATACCATGGAAAGATGGCTTGAATTCTTAAAGAAAAGAAGAGGAATGGATAGCTGATGCTTAGCTCCCAGTGGAGCACACGCTTAGAAAAGTTAGCTTGGGGTCTAAATGTGGCGTTCCTCTGGCAGGTATCTCCCATTTAAATTGAATGTTTAATGAATTTAGGGATGTGGGGAGGAGGCCCAGATTATGATCAGGGAAGAAAATGCCTACCACATTTCTGCCCCCAAGTTTCTTGCTTTTTACCTAAAAAATTTCATCTCTGTATTGGGAAACAGACTAATGCCAACTGACCCAGTTTTGCTCAGGTTTTTGGCAAGACAGTATATGACCTCACTTTAGAATATGAAGTTCCAAACATTTATTGTTTTGGACTTTGGAACCTCTGCCCAAATGCTCATATCTGAGGATGTGTTGCTTTCAACATTTTATTCTAGGCAGGCTTTTTGGTCATGTCTGACTGCACCTTCCTTCAATGCACCCTTAATTGTAGGTACTGCATGTGCCTTTCCTTACCACTTTCAAATGTTGAGGAAGGCAGTACCTCTTCATCCCATCATTCTATGAGATGTCAGGGCACCTGCAGACCCTTCTACATGTTGACTCCTTTGTCTTCTCTTCGGGCTGCCATCTTTTGGTTGGTCTTAGAACTTTATATTGATTTATCTCCAGTCCAAACTTCTCCTCCTACTGTCCAATGGAAGTGTTTAGACTAGTGAATATTTTCTGGGACCCTCTTTTGTATTGTCCAAGGCCCCCTAAAAAGACTTGGTGTTTGTTGGCTGTTGATTGCAGCTTCTGGTGTCTAGTCAATCTGGGCTGACCGTTGTGTATAGTCCTTCTGTTTGGCAAATGCCAGTTTCCCACTTTTGAACTCTTTCTGCCATTTGGGTTGTGACTTATTGGGGCTCTCAGCACCAGGCTAGGAATCTCCATCCCAAGCTTGCATGTATGATGGTGGTGGCATCTCAGGGCTCCTGTCTCCATGTTGGCCTTGGGTTCAGCTCTCCCATGGACAGAGCAGTCTGGCCGCAGCTTTTTCTACAAATGTCTCCATGATATTTTAGCTTCCTTCTCCTGAGGTCAGCTAAAGTACAGTGTCTTTTTAGAAAAAATACTTGTGTATTTTTGTGTAACCTTGTCTTTCATAATAGGACAAGTTGATATTGAAAAGGGAGAGCTGAGCTTCTAGCATTGCTCCATGATCATTTGCTGGCAGAAGTAACTTAGGAATCTATCTGTCTATCTATCTATAGGAGATGAGTATGTGAAAATGGATTGTACTAGGATTCTCCCTGCCCAGCTTACCTAAGAGTCTCCTAAAATGATTGGGGTCCTGTCTTCAGTCTTAGAGCCATTGCATTCTTTATAGAGAACAGTCGGCATGAGTGAGAAGGAGAACTTGGGAACATTTGATAAAAACAGAAAAGGAGAAAGAAAGGAGAAAAGGGGGTGAATTGGAAGATATTTAGGAAGCTAAGGCACATACAATGTGGGTGTAATCCAGTATGCCTTCATCTTGTGATTTCCTGAAGATAGATTTTCTGGACCTGACAGTATATGCAGCCTGTTGACAAATGTTTGTGGCTTTAGGCAGCAAGTGGCGTGATTAAAATCTCCTGAGATCTTGGCAGTTTGGACTTTTGTAGATCTAAAGCTTTCAAAATGGCCTTTCTAGTCAGATCTTACTTCATTCAGGAGGAAAGAAGCCTGTGGTAGAAGTTGAGGTCCCTTCGTCACTAAAAAGAACTGGAGAGTTCATGCATTGGTTAATGTATTAACGGGTTTGATAGAACCCGTATTCCCAAACCACTGTGGGGTAGCACTTCATTTTGGTGATGCCAGTTCCTCACATTTGTGCTCCTCCTGACTTGTGTATAGTGACTTGCCACTGCCCCCGCATACTGCGGGCTTAGTACCAAGCTGGCAAACCTGAGGCCACCAGCTCGTGCAGTGGTGCCTGGCTGCCCCTCGAGTGGCCTGTCTTCATGTTGGGCCTAGATCGACTCCAGGAGATTTTATCTTTTCCTCCTAGAGGCTGCTGAGGCCACAGCGCACTACTGAAAATACTGGTGAAGTTTCTCAGGATCCACATAAGAGTGAAAACATATGGTATCTGTCTTTCTCTGTATGGCTTATTTCACTTAGCATCACACTCTCCAGTTCCATCCACGTTGCTACAAAGGGCCAGATTTCATTCTTTCTCATTGCCAAGTAGTATTCCATTGTGTGTATAAACCACAATTTCTTTATCCATTCCTCACTTGATGGACATTTAGGCTCTTTCCATCATTTGGCTGTTGTTGAAAGTGCTGCTATAAACACTGGGATGCAGGTGCCCCTATGCATCAACACTCCTGTATCCCTTGGGTAAATTGCTAGCAGTGCTATTGCTGGGTCATAGGGTAGATCTATTCTTAATTTTTGGAGGAACCTCCACACTGCTTTCCAGAGCGGCTGCACCAGTTTGCATTCCCACCAACAGTGCAAGAGGGTTCCCGTTTCTCCACATCCTCTCCAGCATCTATAGTCTCCTGATTTGTTCATTTTAGCCACTCTGACTGGCGTGAGGCGGTATCTGAGTGTGGTTTTGATTTGTATTTCCCTGATGAGGAGTGACATTGAGCATCTTTTCATGTGCCTGTTGGCCATCTGGATGTCTCTTTTAGAGAAGTGTATATTCATGTTTTCTGCCCATTTCTTCACTGGATTATTTGTTTTTTGGGTGTGGAGTTTGGTGAGCTCTTTATAGATTTTGGAGACTAGCCCTTTGGCTGACATGTCATTTGCAAATATCTTTTCCCATTCCGTTGGTTGTCTTTTAGTTTTGTTGATGGTTTCCTTTGTAGTGCAGAAGCTTTTTATCTTCATGAGGTCCTAATAGTTCCTTTTTTGCTTTTAATTCCCTTGCCTTTGGAGATGTGTCATGTAAGAAATTGTTGCGGCTGAGGTCAGAGAGGTTTTTTTCCTGCTTTCTCCTCTAGGGTTTTGATGGTTTCCTGTCTCACATTCAGGTCCTTTATCCATTTTGAGTTTATTTATGTGAATGGTGTAAGCAAGTGGTCTAGTTTCATTCTTCTGCATGTTGCTGTCTAGCTCTCCCAGCACCATTTGCTAAAGAGACTGTCTTTTTTCCATTGGGTATTCTTTTCTGCTTTGTCAAAGATTTGTTGGCCATACATTTGTGGGTCCAATTCTGGAGTCTCTATTCTATTCCATTGGTCTATGTGTCTGTTTTTGTGCCAATACCATGCTGTCTTGATGATTACTTACGGCTTTGTAGTAGAGGCTAAAGTCTGGGATTGTGATGCCTCCCTGTTTGGTCTTCTTCTTCAATATTACTTTGGCTGTTTGGGGTCTTTTGTGGTTCCATACAAATTTTAGGATTGCTTGTATTAACTTCGAGAAGAATGCTGGTGCAATATGTTTTCACTCTTATGTGGATCCTAAGAAACTTGACAGAAGACCATGTGGGAGGGGAAGGAAAAAAAAAAGTTAGAGAGGGAGAGAGCCAAACCATAAGAGACTCTTAAAAACTGAGAATAAACTGAGGGTTGATGGGGGGGTGGGAGGGAGGTGAGGGTGGGTGATGGGCATCAAGGAGGGCATCTGTTGGGATGAGCCCTGGGTGTTGTATGGAAACCAGTTTGACAAAAAATTTCATATTAAAAAAAAAAAAGAAAAGAAAATACTGGTGAGTCTCTGTAGGCCTAGATGCAATGCTGTCATTTGAACATCATAGTTGTGAAGTGGAACGTTACCATCTCCAGTTCATTCCCATGCCAGCTCCCTTTTGTCTCTACTGGCAAGGGCAGCTCCAGCCCTAGTTTTTCTTTTTACACTAATCAGCCACCATAGCTATATCACTGAAAACACAGAGAGCAAAAGTGAAGCTTTCTGAAGCTCTCGCACTTGGATCAGTCATTCCAGCCCTTATTTTCTGAGATGGTTTTCTCATCCCTTGGGGTCTGCTAAGATACCAGAATTTCTGCACTGCCCTCATTTGAGCATAGAACTGTAGAATAGGAAGTCACCTTGCTGCGGCCTAGAGGTGGCTCCTGCATAAGCAGGTACTCTACAGCCTGCCCTGAGGTAGTTTATCCATTTTCTTCTCACATGTCTTTTCTGCTGTGTGGCCTGAGGATTACAGGGAGATGGAATTTGGCCTCATTCTTTTTTTTGCTATATTAGTAAATTTTAAAGTGTCAAAATGTAAAAAAGGCCTTTAAAAATATTCTCCTTGGCCTTGTATGTCTCTGTGAATGAAATGCCAAATTTGGCATGTGGCTGATGCAGTTATGATGCTCCTTTGTTAGATAAGAGGCCATCATTCCAGTCAGGTTAGTGGCTGGAATAGATTCCCCAGCATTTGGAGTCATATTCTGTCACTTAAAATGGTGATGGTGGTACCTTTGATGATCCCAGCTGAACCTGTCTGAGGATGAGATGAGACTTCCCTGATCTGCTAGCACAGCAGGGGCAGGTTAGGAGGTTTCAAGGCTCCCTCAGATCAGGAGAGCAGCGCAGGCCAGCTTATGAGAGGTGTGGCGCCTCAAAATCTGGTAGCATGTTCCTTGTCCACATGGTAGGTGAGATGTGATCCCAAGGGTCCTCCCACTGTCCAACCTTTGCCAGAGTGTGTGGGCCGGGGTAGAGCAAGAGATTTCTCTGGGATCATATAGCAAATTTTACCTACTGAAAATAGTTAAGAGGGTTAGGCAACAAGGTGTAGGGTTGGAATCAACTGTTCAATTGGTGCATAGTTGTTAAAATTACATTTGTTGTGGCCAAAGGATGGCTGAAAGGATGTGCAAACCCATGTTTACTGGTACCATTTGGACCCCCTGCTTCTTCTTTACTTTCTGCTTCCATCCAAAGACAATAGATGGTCTCCTATAAGCTGGTGTGTTATAAAGGTATAAAATATCTGTGGTGTATGTTCTTGTAAAAAGTGTTTGAATGTAGCTATAGAATTTCTAGTGAAAAGATGAAAAGTTAAAAGTGATTTTGTCCTTGAAAAGCCGGCAAGCCGATCCGTTGCCTGCAGCACGTACTGATGTGTAATTGGAATGTGTTACATGCTGAACCGTCAGTGTTTCTATGGTATCAGGGGATGGTTCCTTCGATGTCCAAAGTTTTCAATGTATAAGGATGTCTTGTTGATCTGCAAGTTTTAGATGTCATTCTCGATGGCCTTGGATCCCAGCAGAAGGAAGAATTACAGTTCCTAACAAATTTGAGGGCATACTTGCTAGATACGATACTTGAAATTATTTAAATGAGTTCACACTCAGAATTACGAGTTTAGTCAAAAAACAACTGCTGTCCTTCACACATTCTGGTATTGTGTTCCCGACAGAATAGTTGTTGCTCCTTCAAAACTTCTGCAAAAGTTGTCTGTTTGTTTCTCATTAAAACAAGCAACGCTACCCTGGGATTTGTACCACCTTCTCTTGGCAGATTGACTCCACAGATTTAAAATTCCCTCCTTCTGGAGGAGTTAAGGTTACAGTGCTTTTATGGAAAAGCGTAGGTGAGACCCAGCATACCCAAGTATAGAATAGGACCTGGGGAGCAGTAGCAGACCTCACTGATAAAGTGTTTGATGACTCTGGGCAGTTGGTTTTGTCAAAATGTACTAAGGTCTACTCCTACAATGAGGGAGAAAGAAGCGATGTTAAGGATGGGTTTGGGCAGAAGCCCAATGGGATTATAGAGACTTTGTTTTTGACTAGCAAATGAGGGAGTTTTCCAGAAAACTGTCTGCCAGTTTTCCTGGAGGACAAGGAGTGGAGATCACCCAATTTTCTGTGACTGACCCCATGTTGTAAGTCAGTCTGTCCAGGACCATACTGCTCATAACAGTAGGAGGGCCAAGAGGACCTCGGCCCTTTGGCTGAAATCAGTGGATGCTAAACTGACTCATTCAGTACCACCATTCTACCCAGTCCTTTCTCCTTCAACAGTAAATAGGTACAGGGCAGGGGTTGAGACCCTCCTTCTCTAATTGAAACTGGACATTTTATACACTGGTCAAGGTGTGTTGGGAACTTGATGGCACTTAAAGTTGTCAGGCCTTTCAGTGTTTATAGTGTGACCAACTGGGCCACAAATCACTGTGGTTCCTAGAATTCCCCAATGAGCACAGTCAAAAATTAATTTTGGATGTGGAAATAAATTTCAGATTGGACTGTGGACTGATGTGAGTTTATGGGTGGGCTCTTTGGGGCCAATTGCACAAGGTGTTGTAAGTGATACTGTTGAATGTATCGTAAGAGTTGTTTGCTGTAATCCAGCCTCTCATTGTTCCTTCAGATCTGGGCAGATCCTGACTCAAGTTCTTGACTTTATTTGTATGAATGAGATAGTATTCCTAGTGTTTCCCTAACACAGGAAGACAGAAACCAAGCATACTGAAGCTGTTTGTTATTTGCTTGAGGCAAGGGCGAAGCAGTAGTTGTCCTTCCCTCCTGAGGGTGGAGAAAATGCCCACCAAGCTCTCTTTCACAGGCTCCATATCTCCACCTTGGAAAGCACATTTTTCTCTTGTGCAGCTTGTGGAAGTGCATTTCTCTCCCCAGCCAGCCCTCTTTTGTACCTTCCAGCAGAGGCAACATCTCTTGCTTTTCAAATACATTAGTGAGATACCACCCCTGTGTCACTGTGACTCCAGGGAGCATGAGTGAAGCCTTCTCAAATGTTGAACTTGGGTCAGTCATCCCAACCTTCATCTTCATAAGGCACTTTACTTATCCCCTTTAGGGTCCCTTGAGATATAGGTATTTTTGAGTATACAGTTGCAGAATAGAAAACCACTTAGCTTGCAGTCTAGAAGTGGCTCATCCACAAGGGGATAACCTAGAATTTGCACTGACATCATTCATTCTCTTCTATCATCCTGTATTTTTGGTGTGGGCCAAGGTTCACTCAGAGATGGCACTTTTACCTTGTTTACTTTTCGCTATCTTTGTAAGCATTAAAGTATCTAAATGTAAAAATGACTTTTTTGTATTTTTACTGGAACAGTATTTTGGGCCTTGTCCTTGTCCATGCATGTCTTTGTGCATGAGATGACAAATTTGACCTCACAACTGTGGCTGATAAAAGTACCTTGCCCTTTTATTACTTAAGGGGCCATGCTGGCTTGATTAGTGCCTAGGATAGATCACCGGCATCTAGTCACATCCTCTCACCTAATGTGTAAGTGAGACGTGGATATAGGGTCCCCTTACTAAGGAATTTTGTGTTAGGATTGACAGGGCTTTTTTCCCCATTTCAGTGGATGAGATGAGACTTTCCTGATACTGTTGCCCAGCATGGGTACCTTGGAGGACATCAGATCTTTCTTGAATCAGGCAAAACAGCATGGGCCAGTTAATGAAAGATGCAGCTCCCCAGGATGTGGTAACTAACCCTTGTCTACATGGTGGATGAAGGGGGAGCCTAAGGGCCCTCTCACTGTTCAGCCTATTCCAGGGTGTGTGGGCCAGGTTGGGGTAAAGATAGATCCTCTGGGATCCGATCATGTACGCTACTTATTAAGAAATTTTAGGGGCACCTGGGTGGCTCAGTCAGTTGAACATACGACTTTGGCTTAGGTCACGATCTTGGAGTTTGTGAGTTTGAGCCCCGCATTGGGCTTGTTGCTCTCTGCACATGGCCCACTTTGGATCTTCTGTCCTGCTGTCTCTCTGTCCCTACCCTGCACGCAGTCTCTCTCTCAAAAATAAAGAAAACATAAAAGAAATTAGAGGGTTAGGCAGCAAGAGGTAGGATTGAAGTCACCTGTCCAATTGGCCCCTCATTGTTTTTTCAAGTATACTTTTTGTGGCCCAAGAATGGCTGGAATTAGGTACAAATCTGCACTTTCTGATTCCAGTAACTTCCCCTGAATGTTCCGCCTTTATTTCCTGAGCTTCTACCTCAGGAGAATAGGTAGTCTCTTGGAAGCTCATGTTGTAGGGTTTCTGTAAAAACATCCATGGTCTGTGTTTCTGAAAAAGGTGTCTGAATGCAACTGCAGAACTGATGGTGAAAAGATAAGGAGTTAAAAGTGATTTTGTCATTGAGAGGTCTGCAAGTCCATTCATGCGATACACGGCATAAAATGTGTAATTGGTATTGCGGTTTGACTAGTGAAGTATAAATCAGGACCCAGGGGGCAGTAGCAGACTTCATGGATAAAGTAGTGACAAGAGGCAGCCAGTTACTTGGAAATGTACTTACATTTGTTCCTACAGTGGATAAAATAGAAGTGATGTTAAGGATGTGTTTAGGCAAATACCCAGTGAAACAATGGAGGCTTCCTTCTTGAGTAGCAGATGAGAGAGCTCTGTCAGTTTTGCTGGAGGACAAGGAGTGGAGATCACCCAGTTGCCTAATTAATGTCCCCAGTAATTGTTGACTGTCTAAGGCAGTTAGGCCACAAGCACATGGTAAGACAGGAAGAGGACCAAGAAGACCTAGAAAACCTTGCTGAGATTTGTTTTCTTCTGACTGGTGTTTATTTAGCTCATTCAAAACTCAAGAATAAGCAAGGGTTAAAAGTAGAGATCAAGACATGCTAGACGTTCTACAACTGGAACAGGAAGCTCTATCCACTCATTAAGGTGTGTTGGGGACTTGACTACAGATAGGTTCTAAACTTTTTTGGTTGTTATGGGCACGGAAGTAGAAGTCACTCTGCTGCCTTGACACCCTCATGTCAAAACTTTACTTTGGATGTAGAAATAGCTCTCACATTGAACTATGGACTGATATGAGTTTATGATAGAGCCCATATGGACCAATACACATGCAAATTGTAACGTTGGAATGTTTTGTGGAAATAACTGTGTGTCGTTCTTTTCCTGATTGTAAGGGATGTTCCCAATGGGGGAAGTGCCATGATTAGAGTAGTGGTAATGGGACAGATGGACAATTTGGAGCCCAAAAACCTTCTCTAGCCCTGCTATGAGCTATCAGTAAAGCAGTGTAGGAAACTGGGTTAGAGAGAAAGTGTTAAGAGGTCCCTACAATGATCAAGGAATTGATGGAGGCAGAGGTGCTTAAAGAGTCTACACCACCCTACAGTAGTCCTGTGTGACCAAAGCTAGTGTACTTTGCCCCTCTCTGTGGATTATCATGATCTCAGTGCATCAACAGACTTCCTTGCCCTTGCAGTTCCAGATATCATAATAGTCATGGAGTCCATTCCACAGACTGAAGAGTCTGGTATGAAGAGCTGGCTGAACATGTTACTGTGTTCTTCATATTCCACTGTAATCAGATGATTCCAACCTCTTTGCCTTTATGGGGCTCAGCATGCAAAGTATGCTGTCTATTTTGCCACATGGTGCCCTAAGGCTTTCCAGGACTTGTCACTGGCGGATTGACTGAGACCGACAAAGACTGAATCTTCACGAGGAGGCCTGTTATCTAATGATGACATTGTTCTGATTGGAAAGACTAAGGGCAGTGTACTTTCTGCCTTAGATAGATAGCCCAATATCTGAGTAACCAGTATAAGAGTCAGTGGCCAGCCACGCATATTTAGTTCTGGTGAAGCATGTCAGCTGATGACCTGATAACAATCTCCTAGCCTGTTCAAGAAAATCTGATGACCTTAAAACCTCCAGAAAAATCACCTTTGGCATAGCATATGATAATCTTGATCAGTATTGGGTTAACTTCATACCTTATGTGGGGATCCTTCTCAGTTGGTTGCATCACATTACTCAGAAGGCTTCTACTTGGACCAACAACATGCTTAGAAACTATACAACAGGCTGTACAGAACACATTTCCACTGGGCCAGTCATCGGCACGGTGTATTTTGAGGAACATGTTCCTACACACTTGTGCAGTCTGTAACTTCTAGCAAAAAGATGGCATCTTTTGGAATTTGTTAATGGTGCTTGCCTGACATCGCCGCCCAGTATACCACA
This sequence comes from Prionailurus bengalensis, assembly GCF_016509475.1. Lineage (NCBI taxonomy): Eukaryota > Metazoa > Chordata > Mammalia > Carnivora > Felidae > Prionailurus > Prionailurus bengalensis. The sequence goes on along the minus strand of NC_057361.1, from coordinate 19,984,783 downwards.
TTTGAGAGAGATATTGCTCTCTGTTAGTGGGTACTGGTGGACATAGAGAGTACAAAGCAAGAGGGCGGGTGGTTTTTACATGCTGACTTCCCTATCATTGGATGGATCCTAAGTGAGAGCAATAAAGTGGGTATTGCCGAACTAACATCCATTTGAAAACAAAAGGCGTATCCAGAGAAGAAGTAAACTAGGCATTAACGGTATCTTAGAGGTGCAGGAAAAAGTGTCCAGTCACCGGCAAGATGCAACTGACTGAAATGCAGGGCTTATGCTATCAACCTGTGTGCTGGCAGTACACTCAGGTTCCTGAAGGTGCTTTGGTCTAATACGTGGATCTATTTGCTTTTTAAATTCAAGGCAATTGTAGTTGCAGCAGAAGCTGTAGAACACCAAGGAAAGCTGCTTTCATCTGTACATGGAAAAGGAAATCCTGCTTAATGAATGGAGATATGGGCTGTGTTTGCCCTTGAAAATTTTAATCAAATGCACTTTTTTACATTTTGATTGACTCTTGGCAGACGCTCAGAGGCTAACAGCGTAGAGAGGTCCTAGCACTGTGATAGCTGATTTATCAAGTCTCAGTCTCTAAGGTGGCATACATAATCAGCTAATTACAGAAAACTTACACATCATATTTGTGTGCCATGTGCACAAATATAGGGGTCCTTTGAGAGTGAAATTGAAGGCATCAACAAATAATCAGACCTATCTTGCTCTGGTTAGGACCATGATCACCTGGATAGACTGTGCAACAAGGCATGGAAATCCATCTACAATTAAGGACCTGGCATGAACACAAGACCTAGTGATTCCAGCATATGAGGCCAAGGAAGCCTGGAAAGGGGCCCAGAGGGTCAGCCACACAGTTGAGTAGAGAGGAGATCTCCGGGTCCCAAACACAAAAGTTCTGGATCTGGCTCATTCCCTGTATTTGAGGTTATTGCTGGGCATCGATGTAGTAGATGCCTTTTCTGAGTATGGGCACTGCCAACCCCTGTGTGCATAGCATATGGGGGAAATCTATGCAATGATTTTTAGTTGGAGTGTGTTTATATTTGGATTCACTGACCACATGCAATCAGACAATAGTGACACCTTTGTAGTAAAATGTTCTCATGCTATGGGGTATTTGATGGACCATTGACTTACTGTGTGATCCCCAGGAAGCAGATGCCATTGAAAGATGGCTAGGATTCTTTTTTTTTTTTAATATGAAATTTATTGTCAAATTGGTTTCCATATAACACCCAGGGCTCATCCCAACAGGTGCCCTCCTCAATACCCATCACCCACCCTCCCCTCCCTCCCACCCCCCATCAACCCTCAGTTTGTTCTCAGTTTTTTTTTTAACGTTTATTTATTTTTGAGACAGAGAGAGACAGAGCATGAACAGGGGAGGGACATAGAGAGAGGGAGACACAGAATCTGAAACGGGCTCCAGGCTCTGAGCTGTCAGCACAGAGCCTGACGCGGGGCTCAAACTCACGAATTGTGAGATCATGACCTGAGCCGAAGTCGGACGCTTAACCGACCAAGCCACCCAGGCGCCCCTGTTCTCAGTTTTTAAGAGTCTCTTATGGTTTGCCTCCCTCCCTCTCTTTTTTTTTTCCTTCCCCTCCCCCATGGTCTTCTGTTAAGTTTCTCAGGATCCACATAAGAGTGAAAACATATGGTATTTGTCTTTCTCTGTATGACTTATTTCACTTAGCATAACACTCTCCAGTTCCATCCACGTTGCTACAAAGGGCCAGATTTCATTCTTTCTCATTGCCACGTAGTATTCCATTGTGTATATAGACCACAATTTCTTTATCCATTCATCAGTTGATGGACATTTAGGCTCTTTCCATCATTCGGCTGTTGTTGAAAGTGCTGCTATAAACATTGGGATACAAGTGCCCTATGCATCAGCACTCCTGTATCCCTTGGGTAAATTACTAGCAGTGCTATTGCTGGGTCATAGGGTAGATCTATTTTTAACTTTTGGAGGAAACTCCACACTGTTTTCCAGAGCAGCTGCATGAGTTTGCTAGGATTCTTAAAGAAAAAATTTAAAGAGGAATTGATAACTAAAAAAATTTAAAGAGAAATTAAACTCCCAATGGGGCACATGCTTAAGAAAGACAGTTTGGGGTCTAAATATGGCATTTTCTGAGCAGTTACCTTCCACTTAAATTGAGTGCTCCCATGATAAGGTTGGGGAGGGGAGAGGAGGCCCAGATTCACTCTGGGGAGGAAAATTCATACCATACTAACTTCCACCAAAGTTTCTTTCCTCTTTTTCAACCTCAGTTTTCATATTTCTAATTTTGAAATGGACTAGTGCTAGCTGACCCAGTTTTGCTCATGTTTTTAGCAAGTGTTATAGTGTTATCCTATACATTTATTATTTTGGCTTTTGGAGCATCTTCTAATTTTCTTATTTTTTTAAATTTTTTAATGTTTATTTAAAAAAATTTTTTTTAACATTTATTTATTTTTGAGACAGAGAGAGACAGAGCATGAACAGGGGAGGGGCAGAGAGAGAGGGAGACACAGAATCTCAAACAGGCTCCAGGCTCTGAGCTGTCAGCACAGAGCCCGACACGGGGCTCGAACTCACGGACCGTGAGATCATGACCTGAGCCAAAGTCGGACGCTTAACCAACCAAGCCACCCAGGCGCCCCTAATGTTTATTTTTAAGAGAGACAGAGTGTGAGTGGGGGGAGGGGCAGAGAGAGAGGGAGACACAGAATCTGAAGCAGGCTCCAGGCTTTGAACTGTCAGCACAGAGCCCAACGAGGGGCTTGAACCCACAAACCGTGAGATCATGACCTGAGCTGAAGTTGGATGCCCAGCCGACTGAGCCACCCAGGCATCCCCCATCTAATTTTCTTATATCTGAAAACATATTGATTTCAACATCCATTTTGAGGCATTGCTAGTGCATTTTCTTGTTGACTTTATTTCCAAACTGGATGGAAGTCAGTATCCCTTCATTTCATAATTCTATGAGATATCAAGGTATGTTCAGACCCTGCCTGCATATTGACTTTTGTGCTCTTCTGGGATTAAATCCTTCTGGTTGTTCTTGGAATTTTGTATTGGATTATTTGCAGTCTGAACTTACTCTCAACTGTTAAGTGGGATCCCATATTTGTGAGTAAGTTGGTGGTGACAACTCAGGAGGCCCATATCTGTGTTGCACCCTTACCTGAGCCCTGCCAGGAGAGAACCTTCCGTAACCCTCATTGTTTGACAAAATTACTCAATGAGACATTTAACCCCTTCATGCTTGAAGCAGGTAAGGTCACAGTGCTCTTTTGGAAAAATAATATGCAGCCTTGTAGCTAACATAGGACATGTTGAATATTAGCAGGGAGGGGAGAGAACCCTTACATGCTCCATGGTCATTTAGGGTAGAACTAATTTAACACATATATAGACCGCCTGCCTAATGACAGGAGGAGGACTAAGGGGGCCTAGAAGCCTTCGTTAAATCTCTGCTATTTGGACTGTTGTTCATCTAAAACCTCCATACCACTTTTGTACCCAGACTTACTTGTTTCAAGTACATTGGGGTCTAATATAGAGGGTCAGATCCCACCTTCTCTCATAGTAATCAAAGGCTTTATGCCCCAAACAAGGAACTTTTGGTCAAGGTTGCTGAAGCCTTTCATTTGTCTAGATACTGGACCCTAGGACAGTCTGCTACCTTAGAGTATTCACCAGCATTCTGAAATTTTTCCTTTCACTGGATATGAAAGTTATTCTTTTTTAAAGGTTTTTAGTTAAATTCCAGTTAACATAGTGTAATATTAGTTTCAGGTGTACAATATGGTGATTTGACATTTCCACACTTTTTTACAACACCTGATGTTCATCACAACAAGTGCCCTCCTTAATCCCCGTCACCTGTTTCACCCATCCCCCAACCCACCTCCCCTTTGGGAACTATCATTTGTTCTCTGTAGTTAAGAGTCTATTTCTTGGTTTGTCTCTTTCTCTTTTTACCTATGCTTGTTTGTTTTGTTTGTTAAATCGCAGTTATCAGGGAAATCATATGGTATTTGTTTCTCTCTGACTTATTTTGCTTAGCATAATACTCTCTAGTTCCAACCATGTCATCGCAAATGGTAAGATTTCATTCCTTTTTATGGTTGAGTAATATTCTTGTGTGTGTGTGTGTGTGTGTGTGTACCCACCACATCCTCTTTATTCATTCATCAGTCAATGGATACTTGGCCTGTTTCCATAATTTGGAAATAATATAGATTTGGAAATAATGTAGAAATATTGTAGATAATGCTGCTTTATGTATAAACATTGGGGTGCATGTATCCCTTTGAATTAGTATATTTGTATTCTTTGGGTAAATATCCAGTAGTGCAGTTGCAGGATCATAGAGTAGTTTTATTTTTAACGTTTTGAGGAACCTCCATACTGTTTTTCCTGAGTGGCTGCACCAGTTTGCATTCCCACCAACAGTGCAAGAGGGTTCCCCTTTCTCCCCATCCTCGCAAGCACCTGTTGTTTCTTGTGTTGTTTATTTTAGCCATTTTGACAGGTGTGAGGTGATATCTCATTGTAGTTTTGATTTGCATTTCCTTGATGATCATTAATGTTGAACATTTTTTCATGTGTCTTTTGGCCATCTGTATGTCTTCTTTGAACAATATCTATTAATGTTTTCTGCCCATGTTTTAATTGGATTATTTATTTTCTGGGTGTTGAGTTTTAGAAGTTCTTTATATATTTTGGATATTAACCCTTGATCAGATATGTCATTTGCAAATATCTTTTCCCATTACATAGGTTGCCTTTGAGTTTTGTTGATTATTTTCTTTGCTGTGCAGAAGCTTTTTATTTAGATATAGTCCTTCTAGTTTATTTTTGCTTTGTTTCCCTTGCCTCCGGAGACATATCTAGAGAGAAGTTGCTATGGCTGATGTCAGAGACATTGCTGCCTGTGTTCTCTTCTGGGATTTTTATGGTTTCAGGTCTCACATTTAGGTCATTCATCCATTTTGAATTTATTTTTGTGTATGGTAGTCAAGTAGTCCAGTTTCATTCTGTTGCATGTTCCTGTCCAGTTTTCCCAACACCATTTGTTGCAGAGACATTATTTTTCTCATAGGATATTCTGCCCTGCTTTGTCAATGATTAATTGACCTATAGTTGTGGGTTCATTTTTGGGTTTTCTGTTCTGTTCCATTGATCTATGTGTCTATTTTTGTGTCAGTAGCATACTGCCTTGATCACTACAGCTTTGCAATATACCTTGAAGTCTGCAATTGTGATGCCTTCAACTTTCCTCCTTTTTTTCAAGGTTACTTTGGCTATTTTGGGAGTCTTCTCTGGTTCCATACAAATTTTAGGATTGTTGGTTCTAGCTCTGTGAAAAATGCCATTGGTATTTTGATAGAGATTGCATTAAATGTGTAGATTGATTTGAGTAATATAGACATTTTAACAATATTTGTTCTTTTAATCTATGGCCATGTAATGTCTTTCCATTTCTTTGTTATTCTTACTTTGGAATGGAGACTGATGTGATTTTAAAGCTGGGCCCTTTCAGCCATTATATACACAAAATGTTGTAAGTGATACTGCTGAGTGTATTGTGGGAAGAGTTTTGTTATGTGCATGTAATTCTTTCTTGACTGTAAGGGATGTTCCAGTGGGGGAAATGCTACTATTAGAACAATGATAGTGGAATGAGTACACAGCCAGGATCCCACCAGGCTTCCCCAGCCATGCTCATGGATTGAAGTACAGATATTGTTAAAATGTTTATAATACCCAAAGCAGTCTATACATTCAGTGCAATCCCTATCAAAATAACACCAGCATTTCCCCCAGAGCTAGAACAAACAATCCTAAAATTTGTATGGAACCACAAAAGACCCTAAATAGCCGAAGTCATGTTGAAAAAGAAAACCAAAGCTGAAGGCCTCACAGTTCGGGACTTGAACATGTATTACAAAGCTGTAGTCACCAAGGCAGTATGGTATTGGCAAAAAGAGACACATAACATCAACGCAATAGAACAGAGAACCCAGATATGGACCCACAAACGTATGGCCAACTAATCTTTGACAAAGCAGGAAAGAATATTCAGTGGAAAAGACAGTCTCTTTAGCAAATGGTAGTGGGAGAACTGGAAGCAACATGCAGAAGAATGAAACTGGACCACTTTCTTACACCATATACAAAAATAAGTTCAAAATGGTGAAAGACCTAAATGTGAGACAGGAAACCATCAAATTCCTAGAGGAGAAAACAGGCAGCAACCTCTTTGACCTCGGTCACAACGACTTCTTACTTGACATGGCTCTGCAGGCAAGGGAAATAAAAGCAAAAATGAACTATTGGCACCTCATCAAGATAAAAAGCTTCTGCACAGCAAAAGAAACAATCTATAAAGCTAAAAGGCAACTGACAGAATGGGAGAAGATATTTGCGAATGACATATTGGATAAAGGGTTAGTATCCAAAGGCTATTAAGAACTTACCTAGCTCAACACCCCAAAAAACAAATAATCCAGTGAAGCAATGGGCTGAAGACATGAATAGACACTTTTCCAAAGAAGACATCCAGATGGCTAACAGACACATGAAAAGATGCTCAATGTTGCTCCTCATCAGGGAAATATAAATCAAACCCATAATGAGATACCACTTCACATCTGTCAGAATTGCTAACATTAACAACTCAGGAAAAAAAAATGTTGGTGAGGATGCAGAGAAAGGGGAACCTTCTTGCACTTTTGGAGAGAATTCAAATTGCTACAGCCACTCTGGAAAACAGTGTGGAGGTTCCTCAAAAAATTAAAAATAGAACTACCCAATGACCCAGCAATTGTACTACTAGGTATTTATCCAAAGGATACAAAAGTGCTGATTCAAAGGGGCACCTGCACCCCAGAGTTTATAGCAGTACTATCAATAGCCAAATTATGGAAAGAGCCCAAATGTCCATCAACCGATGAATGGATAAAGAAGATGTCGTTTATATATACAATGGAATACTACTTGGCGATGAAAAAGAATGACATTTTGCCATTTTCAACAACTTGGATGGAACTAGAGGGTATTATGCCACGTAGTAGGTACCATTAAAGTAGTGTAGGATACTGGGATGTCAGGGGAAGGGAGCATATGGGTGAAAGGATGACTCTATAATGAGCAAAGAACTAATGGAGAGAGAGTGCTTAGATTATACCACTCTACAACCACCCTGTGAGGTCTGTGAAAAGGCATTAGTGTTAGATGCCTCACTGTGCTGTATCATAGCTGAATGGGGGAGTACTTTTTTGTGTGTGTTTCTTTTTTTTTTTTAGTCCTCTTTGAACTTGAACATCCATATATCATAGTAATCAAAGAGTTCGTTCTGTAGACTGGAGGCAGCTTTCACTGTGGTGGACATGGTAATGATATATATAATATATATATTCTCTCTTAAGATCTCTCTTAGAGATCTCTCTTAGATCTATTTTTTAATTTTTAAAAAAAAATTTTTTAAATATGAAATTTATTGTCAAATTGGTTTTCATACAACACCCAGTGCTCATCCCAACAGGTGCCCTCCTCAATACCCATCACCCCCCCTCCCCTCCCTCCCACCCCCCATCAACCCTCAGTTTGTTCTCAGTTTTTAAGAGTCTCTTATGTTTTGGCTCCCTCCCTCACCTTTTTTTTTTCCTTCCCCTCCCCCATGGTCTTCTGGTAAGTTTCTCAGGATCCACATAAGAGTGAAAACATATGGTATCTGTCTTTCTTTTAGATCTATTAAGATTCTCTCTCTCTCCCTCTGCCCCCTCTCTTGCTCCCGCTCTCTGTCTCTCTCAAGATAAATAGACATGTTTTATTTTATTTTTAAAAAAAATTTTTTTAATGTTTATTTCTGAGGCAGAGAGAGACAGAGCATGAGTGGGGGAGGGTCAGAGAGAGAGGGAGACACAGAATCACAAGCAGGCTCCAGGCTCTGAGCTGGCAGCACAGAGCCTGACGCGGGGCTCGAACTCACAGACCGTGAGATCATGACCTGAGCCGAAGTTGGTCGCTCAACCAACTGAGCCACCCAGGCGCCCCTAAATAGACATGTTTTAAAAAAGAAAAGAGGGGCGCCTGGGTGGCGCAGTCGGTTAAGCGTCCGACTTCAGCCAGGTCACAATCTCGCGGTCCGTGAGTTCGAGCCCCGCGTCGGGCTCTGGGCTGATGGCTCAGAGCCTGGAGCCTGTTTCCGATTCTGTGTCTCCCTCTCTCTCTGCCCCTCCCCCGTTCATGCTCTGTCTCTCTCTGTCCCAAAAATAAATAAACGTTGAAAAAAAAATTTAAAAAAAAAAAAAGAAAAGAAAAAAGCGAATACTGCTCATTGGGTGCGGTCTGGGCTGTGGTGGCTTGCCTTGAACACCCTCTTTCCCAAAATGCACATTGTTAATTTTTTTTAATGTAGGCTTCATTCCCAGCGTGGGGCTCAAATTCATGACCTTGAGGTTAAGAGTCAGATGCTTAACCAGCTTAGCCACCCAGGTGCTTCACACATTGTTCATTTTTGACCAAGTTAGGGTTTGTGCTCATGTGCTCTCAGTGTGGACTGGTGCCTGGTAAGGCCATGCCCAGGTTCTCATGTCTCAGCCTCTGTCATGGCAAACATGATCTTCTGATTGCATGAGATAAACACCTCTTTTTCATGCTCCATGTGGAGCACAGATAACGACTTTTTGAAGACAAAAATCAATGGAATCAACAAGCTCATGATACCTGCACTGCCCAGCTTAAGACCATGCTTACCTGGATAGAATTGGCCAAAAAACCCAAAAAACCAAAAAACCAAAAAAACAAAAAAAACAACCCCAAAATGGTAATACATCTATAAGTTAGGCCTTGTCCCGAAAACAAGTCCTAGTGATTCCAGCACATCAGGCTAAGGAAGCCTGGCAGACATGCCTAGAATGTTAGCTGCACAGTCTAGTAGGGGATCTCCAGTTTCCAGAACAGATGTGGCAGACCAAGCGCTCTGCTCTCCTCTCAAGATTACCACTGGGCATGAAGAGTGGTAGATCCATTTTCTGAGTATTATTGTGAACCCCCCGTGAACATCACATGCAAGTACTGTTAATTGGACTGTGTTTTAAATTTGCATTTGCCTGGGGCAGCCATCAAATAATGGTGCCACATTTGTGGCAAAATATCCAGCAGTGGGGAACTCCATGGGACATTTGATGGACTATTCATATCCATTGTCATTTCCCAGAAGCAGGTGCCATTGAAGGATGGCTTGGGTTCTTAAAGAAAAAACATGAAGAGAAGTGTACACGTCATGTATGGCCCCCAGTGGCGCACACACTAAAGAAAGTCAGTTTGGGTTCTAAATGTGTCATTTCCCCAGCAGGTACCTCCCATTTAAATAGAAAATGTAATTATAGGGTTGAGTAGAAAGGGAGGGAGCACAGATTTACAGGCAGGTGGAAAATGCCCCCACATTCTCAGTTCTGTCCAAAATATCTTTCCTCCTGCTTCCACCTCAGTTTTTACATCCTTAGGTAGTGAGCGGGCTAATGGCATCACAACTGGTTTCGTTGGGTATTACAATACTTACTTTAGAATTTGAGGTTTGTGGCAATTTTCAATTTGGTCCTTGGGGCATCTGCATATACTTGTGTCAAGGTCATTTTGCTTTCAAAATTTTTCCCAAGGCAGGCTTTCAGGTATATGCCTGACCCAGAGCATCTTCTCCCACTGTACGCTTAATTGTATGCCCTGTGGGTGCATTTCCTCATCCACTTTAAATATTTCACATAGAAGGGAAGCCAGTATCCCTTCATCCCATCATTCTAGGAGTTGTAGGGGTTCGTGCAAACCCTCCCATATATTGCTTCCCTTCTGTCTGCTGGCTCAAAGTCTTCTGGTTGTTCTCAGAAGGAATTTTTTATATTGATTATCATCTCCAGTGTGGATTTGTCCCTTAACATTCACACCTGGGTGCTTAAGCCTATGGGTTTTCTCAGGGAGCCTGTGTTATGTATTTGTAGGCTCCTTAAAAAGATGTGGCATTTGTTGGCTTTCAAATGCATAGTAGCTCATGTATCTAGTCACTGTTAGCTTGCCAGTGTGGGCAGTCCTTCATTTTGGCAAACAAAAGTTTCCAAATTTTTATTCAGTTTTCTTGTTTTGATGTGGTATGTTGGGATTCAGCTGCCCTGGGCTCAGCCCAGGGATGGGCAGGTGCCCAAGTTTGTGTGTCCTAATGAGGCCCCGTCTTTCCAGTGTGGCCTTGTGCAGTCGTGTCATTCATTTGGCCAACCACACACCTCACTGTGCCTTTCTCAAGGCAGCTCCAGCCCCGGGTGTGGAATTCACTCACCTGAGTCAGACACTGCTTCATGTGTTTCCCAGCTCCAGGGGAGATAAGACAAGCTTCCTGAAGATTCATGTCACATTGTCCATAATCTTGTAGACCAGGCTTAGCAGTTTAAATTTGTTCCTAGAGAAATTTGGGAGTCACTGAAGATTCCAGAGTGGGAGAATCATTCATATTTGTATTTAAAAAGTAACCATACTAATAGTTTGGTGGATGGAGGTGAGGCTGATGGTGGGCAAGGAATGCTGAGGACTTCTGCCTAGGAGGTACCTAGAAGTCACTTATTCAATATCCAGGAGGATTTATTAAGAGCATTCCATGTGCCAGTGACTGTGCTTGATAAAATGATGGACCAAAATAAATATGTCTGCTGTGTTTTTGGAAAATAGTGGGGAAGTGAAAAACATAGTCATTTATTTAATAACCACTCAAGTGTGTGTATTGTTTTGTGCTGTGCTAAAATCTAAGAAGGAAAAGTCAGTTTTAAAACAGCTTTTGGAAAATAAAGCTAAGAGAGCATCTTTGAGAAATTAGCGTGGAAAATGTAGGATATTTAAGAGTTAACTAAGGGAGGAGCCCTCTGAGAATGTTGCAGGTAGAGAAAGAACATTAGTGACATCCTGGAGGGAAGGGAGTCTAGCACAAACTCGCTTAAAAAGATTTTAGTGGGCTCCACAACAGATGATTGTGCTGTAGGATAGAAAATACAGGAAGAGAATAAGCAGGCCTAAGGGCAGCAGGGGAAGAAAGTAAAAAAAAAAAATGCTGTACTTGGGACCTATTAAGTTCAAAATTTCTGAGAAACATTGAGCAGGGCAGGTAGACAGAGCTGGAGTTTGAAATTGTAGATTCATCAGTGTTCATGTGATACTTTGATTCATGGCTTAGTCAAGTTGCCCAGGGAATATATGTGGAAACAGTAGGGTCAAGAATGAAACCGCAGGGAAAACCAGTAATTAAGAAATAAATAAAGTAAAAAGAGAGACTAAAGGAGACTGGAAAAAAGTAGCTAGAAAGACCAGGAGAGGGGCCCATGAATGATGTCACAGAAGCCAGCGGCAGCAGTTTCCACAGAGAAAATAGCTGGTTGGGTTAAATGTCATAGATGGATCACGTAACAAGTGCTATAAAAAGTCTGGGGTTGGGGAAGTCAGAGGTCAAAGATAACCTTAGCAAAGAAAATTTCAGTTCAGGATAGTCAGGAAAGTTAGTGAGGACTGAAAAGAACAGAAGTTCCAGATAGATTAGAACAAAACAAAATAAAATACTAGTATAATTTATGTAGCTTAGTTGTACTTAAACTTTTTTTTTTCTTATAAGTAAGGCCTCTGCTACCTTTGGTTAAAAACTGAGATAGAAAAGCCAACTTCCACGAATGGTTAGATACTTGATGTGGGACAGTTTACAGTTTTTTAAACTAGCTTGATTTTTTTCCTTTTTTAAATTAATAATTTATTTATTTTTTAATTTACATCCAAGTTAGTTAGCATATGGTGCAACAACGATTTCAGGAGTAGGTTCCTTACTGCCCCTTACCCATTGAGCCCATCCCTCCTCCCACAACCCCTCCAGCAACCCTCTGTTTGTTCTCCATATTTAAGAGTCTCTTATGTTTTGTCCCCCTCCCTGTTTGTATATTATTTTTGCTTCCCTTCCCTTATGTTCATCTGTTTTGTCTCTTAGAGTCCTCCTATGAGTGAAGTCATATGATTTTTGTCTTTCTCTGACTAATTTCACTTAGCATAATACCCTCCAATTCCATCCATGTAGTTTCAAATGGCAAGATTTCATTCTTTTTGATTGCTGAGTAATACTTCATTGTATATATATACACCACTTCTTCTTTATTCATCTGTTGATGGACATTTGGGCTCTTTCCATATGTTGGCTATTGTTGATAGTGCTGCTATAAACATTGGGGTGCGTGTGTCCCTTCGAAACAGCACACCTGTATCCCGTGGATAAATACCTAGTAGTGCAATTGCTGGGTGGTAGGGTAGTTCTATTTTTAATTTTTTGAGGAACCTCCCTACTGTTTTCCAGAGTGGCCGCACCAGTTTGCATTGCCACCAACAATGCAAAAGAGATCCTCTTTCTCCGCATCCTCGCCAACATCTGTTGTTGCCTGAGTTGTTCATGTTAGCTGTTCTGACAGGTGTGAGGTGGTATCTCATTGTGGTTTTGATTTGTATTTCCCTGATGATGAGTGATGTTGAACATCTTTTCATGTGTCGGTTGGCCATCTGGATGTCTTCTTTGGAGAAGTGTCCATATCATGTCTTTCGCCCATTTCTTCACTGGATTATTTGTTTTTTGGGTGTTGAGTTTGATAAGTTCTCTGTAGATTTTGGATACTAACCCTTTATATGATATGTTGTTTACAAATATCTTCTCCCATTCTGTCAGTTACCTTTTAGTTTTGCTGATGGTTTCCTTCGCTATGCAGAAGCTTTTTATTTTGATGTGGTCCCAATAGTTCATTTTTGCTTTTGTTTCCCTTGCCTCTGGAGACGTGTTGAGTAGGAAGTTGCTGGGCCGAGGTCAAAGAGGTTTTTGCCTGCTTTCTTCTTGAGGATTTTGATGTCTTACATTTAGGTGTTTCATCCATTTTGAGTTTATTTTTGTGTATGGTGTAATAAAGCGGTCCAGTTTCATTTTCCTGCATGTCGCTGTCCAGTTTTCTCAGCACCATTTGCTGAGGAGACTGTCTTTATTCCATTGGATATTCTTTCCTGCTTTGTCAAAGATTAGTTGGCCATATGTTTGTGGATCCGTTTCTGGGTTCTCTATTCTGTGCCATTGGTCTGAGTGTCTCTTTTGTGCCAGATTTTTTTTCCTTTTGAAATCAAATCCAGTATAACTTGAGAGAACAGTATTTTTGTTTTTGTGATTTCCTTGTAGAATCAGATTTGATTTTCAGAAAGACAAAGGTTACATGCGCGGGAGTAGGATACCATCTTATACACATAGCAGATTCCAAGAAAGTATTTTGTGGAATGGGTGATGAGGCAAATAGTCTTCCCTTGGTTCTGGTACTTTCCACTGGACTTTTGCTTCCTGAGTCTGAACTTGCCTGTTGGGGGAAGCAAAGAATGTGGCAGAAACATGTGTCACCAAGTGTATGCTTCTTTCAAGACAGTACCAAAGAATGAAATATGTAGGTCTGATGACTTCGAGTGTGTAAAAGTAAATGACCCTACAAAGTGACTGGATAACACAAATGTATTTTCTGAGGGAAAGAAAAAGACAAGCTTCCTGCAGCTGTTTGCTGTTTGCTTGGAACAAAGTTCAGGTAGTCTTCATGCCTCCCTCGTGAGCGTGGAGAAAATACCCATCGCATTCCCTTTGTGTGGATCCATATGTGGACCGTGGAGAGCACATCCCGTTTTTCTGCAGGTGGTGGGGTGCGGTTTGCAGTGAAGTTAGCAGTATGGATCTTGAGCTAATGCTTCCCAGGCACAGTTGGAGCTTCCTAAAAGGTTCTCAGCCTGTGGGCTGCCGCCCCATTCAGCACCTTTCTCCTGACCTGCCACAGGAGTCCCTTTTAGCTTCTTACTTCTTTAGTCTCACACTTCTGTGGTGGTCATCTAGCCCTCCTGTGCTTCTTCTCTGTGCTTTCCTTTCAAAATAATCTGAGTACACTTAGTTTTATTGGGTTCTCATGTCGACCATGGAAAACAGAACTGTGTGCGGTGAAAGTGCCGTTCGCTTATAAACAAGTCTGTTGATTGTGTCTTTTGCCCATGTATTTACAGTCCTAGACTCTTGACTTCATTTGCATGTGTCATACACTAGTGCCGATGTCCCCCTAACTCCAGTTCAGTTTTCTGAAGCTCTTTGTCATTGTCTTGGTCAATAACACAGGGGGAGGTAACCTTTGTCCCTCCTCCATGAAAGACGAGGAAATGTCCGGTTAGTCTGTTTCAGAGAGCTCATGTTGAGCTCGGAAAAGACATTTTTTCTTCTGTAGCCGATGAAGTGCAGTTACCTCTGAAAACAGGCTTATTTTGTTCTCACTCGGCGCGACAGCTTCAACCCTAGCTTTTCTTTCACTTGAGTCACACGCTAGGCCCTGCGCCACTCTAAGTCCAGGCAGCACGAGTGAAGCTTTCTGCACCGCTGCACGGGAGCCGGCCGTTCCAGTCCTCACCCCTCATGAGGTACTGTATTCATCCCGTCCAGAGTTTACTAAGATACGGAGATTTCTGCCTAGCCTTCCCTTAAGTATAGAGCCGCAGAATAGGAAACCACTTAGCTGCAGTCCAGAAGCCCACAAGGGGGTATCCTGTAGCTTGCAGTGAAGACATTTGCCCCCTTTTGTTATCCTGTTGTCCTTCTTGGCGGGTGAGAGCAATCACAGGGAGCTGGCCCTCTTGCCTCATTCTTTTTTTGCTGGGCTTTTAGATAGTAAAGCGTCAAAATATAAAAGGAATATTTATATTTTTAAGTGTTAAATAGTTGAGCCTTTTCCTTTGCCTTGCATGTCTTTGTGCTTTCAGTGACTGAATTTATGACTAGTAAAGTTATAGTGCCCCACCTTTTAGACAAAAGGCCGCACTGGCCAGATTCGTGTCTAATTAGGTTTCCTAGCATCTCTTAGTACATGGTGCCACCTAAGTGGTGGATGAAAGGGACAATATATATTCCATTTTAGGATGGATAAGTCATCTGGGATGTGTGGTACTTGAGAATACCCTGGCTGAGTCGTTGGATGACATGAAACTTTCCTGATCTGGCCATAAAGCAAGGGTGGGTTAGGAGGGATGAAGACTTCCCCCACATAAGTAGAGCAGTGCAGGCCAGGTTATGAGAGATATAGATCTCCTGGATCTGGTAGCTTGCCTGTGTCTACATGGTAGGTGAGGGGGAAGCATAAGGGTCCTTCTTCTGTCCAACCTCTTCCAAGGTGTGTGGGCCAGCTTGGTGGTAAGATAGATTCTCCGGCATCTAATAACGTATTCTACTTGTTGAAAAAAGTTTGGAGGGTTAGGTAGCAAGAGGTAAGATCAGAATCAGCTAATTGGTGCCTAGTTGTTGATAAAAGTGTCCTTGTGCCCTGAAATGGAATGAAAGTATGAACAACCTGTGTTTACTGGCGTCATTTCTTATCCCTGTGTTCCCTTCCCTCTTGTCCCTGGGCTTCCACTTGGAGAAAGTACATGTATTGTTGACGCTTGTGTTGTAGTGTCTGTGAGAAAGTATTTATGATTTATGTTTATGAAAAATGTGTCTGAGTGCAGCTGGGAGAAGTTGCAGTGAAAAGGTAAAAAATGAAAAATTATTGTGCCATTGAGATGCTGTCCAATTATGTGTAACTGGTATTAAAATGTGCTATTTTTAAAATTTTGAATATTTATATTGCATCAGAAAAATTTCTCCGATGTCCAGAGTTTTCAAGGTTAATAATATCTTGTTGATTGGCAAGTGGAAGGTGTCATTCTGTATAGCCTTGGATGCCCATCAGAGAGGAGGCTTACAATTTTCAACAAAATTGAGGGCATAGTGATTTCATACACAGAATCCCACATTAAAGAACAATTTCTGTCTTTTATACACTCTAGTGTTCTATATTCCTGAGAGAATAGTTGTGTCTACTACAAAATTGGTCTAAAAGTTGTCTCTTAATATGAGGCACCACTACATGGGGCTCTGTCCCACCTGATTTTGACAGATTGACTCCATGAATTTTGTTTTTTTTGCCTTGTCCTCCCCTCTCCTGCCCTCCCCCGACCTCTCCTGCCCTCTCCTGCCCTCCCCTGCCCTCCCCTCCCCTTTCTTTCTGAAATATAGTTGATACACAATGTTTCGTTAGCTTCAGGTGTAGAACATAGTGATTCAGCAATTCTATACATTATGAAATACTCGCTGCAGTAAGCGTAGTCAACATCTGTCACCATACAGGGTTATTACAGTATTACTGACTATATTCCATATGCTGTACTTTTCATCTCCATGATTTACTTATTTTATAACTGGAAGTTTGTATCTCTTAGTCCCTTTTGCCTATTTCACCTATCTCCCTACCCCCTACCCCTCTGACAACCACCAGTTTGTTCTCTCCATTTATGAGTCTGTGTGTGTGTGTGTGTGTGTGTGTGTGTGTGTGTGTTTAACTCTCTTCTCCTGGAAACTGATAAGGTCACAAAGCCCTTTTGTAAAAATATAGGTGACACTCAGCAGGTTGATCCATCCAATATGGCATGGGATCTGTGGGCCAGTAGCCAACCTCACGGATAAAGTGTTTGGTGACAAGGGATAGTTGGTTACATCAAAATGTACTAAGATCTGCTTTTTAAAAATATTTATTTATTTACTTTGAGAGAGAGAGAGAGAGCAAAAGAGAGAGTGAGTGCAAACAGAGGAGGAGCAGAGAGAGAGGGGGAGAGAGAGGATCCCAAGCAGGCTCTGTGCTATCAGCACAGAGCCTGATATGGGGCTCGAACCCATGAACCATGAGATCATGAACTGACCTGAAATCAAGAGTTGGATGCTTAACTGACTGAGCCACCTAGGCAGCCCAAGATCTGCTTTTAAATTGAGTTGCAAAGAACTGATATTAAGCATGGATTTGGGAAAACCCTAGTGATATTATAGAGGTTTTCTTCTTGACTCATAGGTGAGGGGGCCCTGCCAGTTACTTAGATGAGGAGTAATCACCCCATTCCCTATGACCAA
Source organism: Prionailurus bengalensis (assembly GCF_016509475.1). Classification (NCBI taxonomy): domain Eukaryota; kingdom Metazoa; phylum Chordata; class Mammalia; order Carnivora; family Felidae; genus Prionailurus; species Prionailurus bengalensis. The sequence continues at coordinate 19,967,762 of NC_057361.1, read as the reverse complement.
CCCCATGTTATAAGCCAGTTTGGCCATGACCACATTGCTCATAATAGGAGGATCAGGAGGACCTAGACCCTATTCTGATATCTGTACCGTTCTGATTGATGTTAATGTAACACATTCAGCACCACCTTTCTACCCAGACTTTTCTGTTTTCAAGAATGAACAGGTCAAGGGCAGGGTTGTGGCCTCTCCTTCTCTAAATATCTGACACACTCATCCAAGTGTTTTGAGGGCTTGTTGGCACTTGAAGTTGTCACACTTTTCAGCCCCTAGGGACACTGGGGCACAAGTCACTGTGGTGCCTAGAAGTCTCCATGGGCTCAGTCAGAAGTTTACTTTTGATGTGGAAGTAAGTCTCAGATTGCACTATGGACTGATGTGAGTTAATGGGTAGGCTCTTTTGAGCCAATATACCGAAAGTGCTATAACTGATACTGCTGAATGTATTCTCGGAAGAGTTGTGATAAGAATGTGTAATTCTTCTTTTGAATTTTAAGGGATGTTCCCAATGGGGAAATGCTACAATCATAGTACTGGTGGTAGAGTAAGTAGAAAAATGGGAGCTACCAGGTTTTCCCATTCCAGCAATGGAGTATAAATAAAGCAAAGTAGGATACTGGCATGTGTTGGGGATGGTAAAAGGAGGTCCCTACACTTGTTAAGGAACTATTAGAGGCAGGAGTGTTTAAAGAGCCCAGACCATTCTACAATCATCCTGTGTCTAGTGATAGAAGCCATTGGTTCTTGACACCTCACTGCAGGTTGCCGTAAGCTCAGTGTGACAGCACTTATCTTTACCATTGTACTTGTAGATATCATGATGGTGATAAAGTCTGTTGTACAGACTGAAGGGCCTGATACACAGTGGTGAAAGTGTCGATGCTTTCTTTAGATCCCACTGCAAGCAGAAGATCAGAGCTTATTTGCTTCCATGAGACTCAGAGGACAATACCTGTTCACACTGCATGCCTGTGACAGCCTGAACCCTCTAATGATTTCTCAGCAGTGGATAGGCTGAGACCTAGGGAACTGACATCTCACCAGGGGTCTTGGTACCCTCACATGATTACATTATCCTGATCGAAAGGACTAAGGGTAGCATACCACCTACCTGAGAGAGATGGGCTAATATCTGCATAACCAGGGATGGACTCTTAATCCTGACAAGTGTTGTTGGTCGGCTACCAAGATTAACTTTATGGAAACCATGGCCTGGTACCTAGAATTAATCTGAATCTATTCATGAACAAAAATGATGGCATTAAAATCTCTGGGAAATCAAAGGAGGGCAGAGTATTTGATAACTCCATTCAATATTGGATGCTCTTTATATTTCACATGAGGATCCAACTCAGCCCATTACATAAGATCACCAGATAAGCACTGAAGTTGACCAACAGCCTGCATTAGAAATGATCCATTAGGCTATACAGACAACCTTTCACTCAGGCTCCTCATCCATGCGGCGTGTTTTTAGGGAAATTGTCAGTGACCGACATTTAAGCAGAATGGATCCTGTGGCTAAAATATGTATCTTCTAAGCAATGGCACTAAATACCTATTTGTTCATGGTCCTTGCTTGAATCTGACACATGCTATACCCAATTTGAGAGACTCTTGTTAGCTTGTTGATGCTGGTGGACATCGAGAAAGTAACAAAACAAGAATGAAGATTGTTAAACCCTGGCTTTTATATTATGGCATTGGTCTTAAAGGAGAACACCAACAAAGTGAGTATTGTATAAGAAACCTACATTTTAGGTGAAAGTGGTATATTTAGGAAGTCTCAGAGGTGTCTCAGAGGTGCAGGAAAAAGTGTCCATTCACACTCCAGATGTAGCTGTCTCAGATACAGAGATCATGGCAGCACCTCAGGCTCTTGTGACTTCGATACACCCAGGTTTCTGAGGATGCCTGGGTCTGCTTCGTGAACTCATTGGTAAGTTCAAGACAGATGGGTCGTAGTGGGCTGTGGAAGCTGTCTAACCCCAAAGAAAACTGCTTGCAGCTATGGCTTAGAAAATGGAATTCTGTTCAGTGGGTAGAGATAGGGGCTGTGTTGCTTACTCTGGAAAAAATATCTTCCACTATACATTTTTTGCATTTCGAATCACTCATGGGCAGTCATCCATGGGTTGGCAGTCTAGTGTGGTGTCTGGGAGCGTGCTGACTGGATCATCATGTCTCAGCCCCTGCAGAGAGAAAAATCATCATCAGATTACCCAAGATACACATGTAGTTTTGTGCCTATGTGGAGATATATAGATAGGGACCCTTCCAAGATGAAAATTAATAGAATCATCAAGATCATAAAGTTCATCAGACCTGAATTGCCCAAGTTAGGGCCACGGTCACCTGCATAGACTCTCACACAGGGCATGATAATCTATCTCCAATTCGGAATCTGGCCCCAAACCAAGACATAATAATTCCAGAACATGAGACCAAGGTAGCCTGTTAGATATCCTCAGAGCCATACACCAGTACAGAAGAGATTTCCATGTCTCATAGCCAGAAAAACTAGACCTGACACCCTAACTTCTCTCAAGCGTATCTCTGACCATGCATGCAGTAGATAGCTTCACAAAGAATGACACTGGCCTCCCTGTCTGTATCACAAATGGAGGCAGTATGCAAGACTCTCATTTGGACTGTGGTTCATATTTTTATCCTCCTACCATATCCAACAGGACAATGGTGTCAGGAAAATAAACACAGTAGTCATCAGCTTTGTGGGACTTTCACTGGATCATTCATGCCCCGTGTTATTCCCCAGCAGCTAATGCTGTTGGAAAATTGCATGGATTCTCAGAGAAAAGACTAAGATAAGTAAACAACCAATACTCCAGACCTAGTGGAGCACATAATTTAGAAAATAAATTTGGGCTCTAACTATGGCATATCCCCAGCTCATACCTTCTCTATAAATAGAATGTTAAATTGCTTAGTTAAGCAAAGGGAAGCAGGCCTAGAGTCAGAATTGGGAAGGAAATGCCTGCTACATTGACACCTTCCTCCAAGATGCCTTTCCTCCTTTCAACCCAAGTTTTTATGTCCTAGAAGTGTACACTGGGTTAATGCAGCTGAACCATTTTTGGATGTTTTTGGTAACTAACGTACCTGAGGACTTTGCTGTATAATATGGAGTACTTTGATTTTATTGTTTTGGCCTTTGAAATGTCAAGCAAAACTCTTACGTTTAAGGACCTGTTACTTATATCATCCTATTCAAGGTAGGTTTTTATAGATGTATCAGACCTACAGCACCTGAACTACACTCTTATTATAGGTAGTTGAGTGTATTTCCTCATTCATTTGCTTACCTCAGAACCAGAATGGGAGTAAGCCAGTATCCCTTTGTCCCCTCATTCGTTTATGGTCAGGGTGCATGCAAATACTGCCACATATGTGTCTGTTCCAGCTGTCTTTGGAGCAAATGCCTCCTTGTTGTTATTTACTAGAATTTCATATTGGATTATCTCCAGTTCAGACTTACCCTTCAGCTGTCATGTCGGGGTATATAGCTTCTTTTGGTATTCTCTGGGAGCCTCTTTTGTATTTTGAAAGCCTCCTGAAAAGAGTTGGCTATTTCTTGGCTTTTGACCTTATTCCAGGTTCAGATAATAATTTGATTCTGGTGACTAATGTATGTAACCTTTCAATTTAGGGTATATCATTCTCTAGTTTTGTACTTCCTCTGCCATTTGGATTGTGATTTATATGGTCTCCAAATACTAAAGTAGAAGTATGGTCCCAACTTTTGTGTCAGCTGGTGGTGGCACTCAGGGAGCCCTATTTCCTTGTTTTACCCAGCCCTCTTTCCCGCATGGTGTGGGTGATTGACTCCTCACTTCCTTTTGACAGATTTATTCCATGTGACTTTTAATTCCCTTTATCTGGGTTTCATTGCCCTTTTGGGGCAAAGATAGGTGAGACCTTGAAGGTTGAAATAGGACATGTTGCTAGTGAGAGGGAAGGAGGAGATGATGGATGTGCTCCCTGGTCATTCTTGGGCCAAGAGAACTTCGGAAACCATACATATGGGAGAAGAGTATGTGGAAATGGATTCCATTAGGGTTCTTTCACAGCTACCCCTCTGAAAGTTTCTTTTAATGACCGAAATCCTGTCTTCAGTCAGAGAGTCCATGTTCTTTTATATATATATATATATATCGCTCAGCAAAATGAATGGGAACACAGGAGACATGGGGAATAGTGGAAAAAAATGAAAAGGGGAAAGAAGTGAGAAAGGGGTTGAATTGGGAGAAATTTGGAAACACAAAGATGGGTGCGGTGAGGAATCAGAGGCTTTATGCACTGGTCAAGACTTGAAGGTACCCATGATTGCCAAAGCTTTCACCTGTAGAGAAAATGGGGCACAATCCATGGAAGCATAGAAGTCCCCATCTGCATGGTTAATGTTTTCCTTGGACTGTGTGTGGAAATAATTCACAGTGAAATGAGGACTGATGTGAATTTATGGGTGAGTTTATCCCCTTTAGGAGATAAGCTGATAAAGACTGTTGTTGGGTCTAAATTTAAAATTGGATCGCCTCCAGGGGCACCAGGGGTGCCTCAGTCGGTTGAGTGTCCAACTTTGGCTGAGGTCATGATCTTGTGGTTTGTGAGTTTGAGCCTCATGTCCGGCTCATTGCTGTCGGCCTGTCAGCCTGTCAGCACAGAGCCCACTTCAAATCCTCTGTCTCCCTCTTCCTGCCCCTCCCCTGCTTGTGCTCTCTCAAAAAATACATATTAAAAAAAAGTGGATCACCTCCAGGCGACAGCTGCTGAGGAGACACATTACTGGTCATGTTGGACGTGCCAAAGAGATGGACAGAGCTGTTGCCGAGTTTATCAAGAGAACCATTTTGAAAATCCCAGTAACTGAAATGATGACAGTCCTCCAAGCCTGGGATTTTTTTTTTTTTGGTCTGAAAATCAATAGCAGACCACAAACTTCTGGAAGAAAAAGGAATCGCTTGTTCAGCGCTTGGTTATGCTTGGTGAGGAGAAGCAGGCAAGTGTCAATGATGCAGCCCTTGTAGATGTCATTTATACTCAATTTCCTCAGCACCGGAAAATTTGGGATATTTTTCAAATGAATAAAGGACCAGGTGAAGACATTGACCTGTTTTATATGGAACAACTCAAAAGATCAGTTAAGAAAATTCTGATAAGTTTCAGAGATGCTGAGGAGAATGCAGTATGGATTTGAATCTCTGGGGAGTGCAGTATGGAAAGCCACACCAACACAAACTTGCTGATGTGGTGTGTTATTCCCAAACTCTGTATGCCTTCTTTTTTCTCCCAGTTGAAGAACAATATACCCTTTCTGGGTCAGCCAGTGACAGTTGCTAGCAGATACCATCACATTGTGAAAATGGAGTTCAGAAGCTGGTATCTGGACTCTCTTAAGGCTATTTTTTTATTTTTTATTTTATTTTTTAATTTTTTATAATGTTTATTTTTGAGAGAGTGAGAGAGAACATGAGCAGGGGAGGGGCAGAGAGAGAAGGTGACGCAGAATCCGAAGCAGGCTCCAGGCTCTGAGCTGTCAGTACAGAGCCTGACGTGGGGCTCGAACCCACAAATCACGGGATCATGACCTGAGCAGAAGTTGGACGCTTAACCGACTGAGCCACCCAGGTGCCACTATTTAAAAAAAATTTTTTTAATGTTTTATTTATTTTTGAGAGAGAGAGAGTGCGAGTGGGAGCAGGGGAGTGATACAGAAAAGGGGGAACAGAAGATGCCAAGCAAGCTCTGCACTGATAGCAGCAAGCCTGATGCAAGGTTTGAACCCACAAACTGCGAGATCATGACCTGAGTTGAAGTCAGACACTCAACCGAGCCACCTAGGTGCCCCAAGGCTACTGTTTTTAAACAGTATAATCAGACCTCTGAAACTTGCAACTCTACTACATCTCTACAAGAAAAAAGCCTTGGGCTAGATATAAACATAGATTCAAGGATTATTCATGAAAACAGAGTAGAAAAAGAGAGAGTCCGCAGAGTTGACTCAAGAAACTTTTGGACTGTTGCCTGGGTGGCTCAGTCAGTTAAGCATCTGATTCTTGATTTTGACTCAGGTCATGATCTTGGTTCATGAGATCAAGCCCCACATAGGGCTTTTACGTTGACAGCACGTAGCCTGTTTGGGATTCTCTCTCTTCCTCTCTCGCCCCTCCCTTGCTCATGCACATGCTCTCTCAAAATAAAGAAATAAACTTAAAAAAAAAGAGAAGCTTTTGGAGACTATCCTCAACTAAGAGTAGACTTTGTACAAAATAAGCTTGAAATGAAATTCAAAAGTAACTTAAATGGGGACATCTTGGCTGAGAGAGAAACCCTTCCGGTGCCTAATAAAGTTCTCTAGTCTGCATCTTCTGGAAGTGTTGAAACTCTTAGCACTGGCTGGTACTGCAGATGTACCACTTTCTCCATTGCTCACTTGCATACCCAATAAGAGAATGAATTATTTAAGAATTAGAGATAAGTTATAATGAGCACTGGGTGTCATATGTAAGTGATGAATCACTAAATTCTCCTGAAACCAATATTACACTATATGTTAACTAACTAGACTTTAAATAAAAATTTGAAAAAAAGATGGAAAAAATAAAATAAAATTAGAGATAAATAAGACGCATGTGGTTTTATAAGCACAGTATCTCCTTGATTATATTGCATATGCATTTTAGTTAGTGGCTAGCTGGTTAGCTTTTGTTTATAAGCTTGTGTTTTAGAAATTAATCCATGATATTGACACTTTAGAAATGTTCATTATAATTGTTGGGACTGTTTTTCCTTCTCCATTGTGTATCCTGCAAAGCACAGCAATTGTGGGTCTTTAAAATGTGACAGGATGTCCTTTTTCTCATTCCTGTCTCTTCTCAATCCTGGAGAGGTCTGATTCCACTTGCTGATTTCCAGGGATTTTCTCTTAAGCCTTGGATCAGAGAAAGAAAGCAGCAAGAAATTATACGCAACTCAAAACTTTCTAGGAGAATTATAAAATTGGTCCATTCAAAGGGTATAGTTGGACCCATTAAGTTATTGCAAGAGGTAGCATATCAGATGATTCAGTTCTATAAAATAATGGTTTCATTCTATAGTTTTCATAATCTGTTTTATCATAGATATAGCACTAAAACTGACCAATAGTATGCTTCTTTTTCAATAAATATATTAAAAATTGTTTTTTATGTTTATTCAGTTTTGAAAGACAGAAAGTGAGACAGAGCACAAGCAGGGGTGGGGCAGAGAGAGAGGGGGACACAGAAACTGAAGCAGGTTCCAGGCTCTGAGCTGTCAGCCACAGAGCCCGACATGGGGCTTGAACTCACAAACCACGAGATCATGACCTAAGACAAAGTCGGACGCTCAACCGACTGAGCCACCCAGGCGCCCCATTCAATAAACATATTTATTTTATTTTATTTATTTTATTTTTTTAAACAATAACATTTATTTTTTTTCAGGAATACTCAAAACATCCTTTATTTTTATTTTTTTTCTCCTTTATTCCTTTAGGGTTTATTTTTTTTCAATATATGAAGTTTATTGTCAAGTTGGTTTCCGTACAACACCCAGTGCTCATCCCAAAAGGTGCCCTCCTCAATACCCATCACCCACCCTCGCCTCCCTCCCACCCCCCATCAACCCTCAGTTTGTTCTCAGTTTTTAAGAGTCTCTTATGCTTTGGCTCTCTTCCACTCTAACCTCTTTTTTTTTTCCTTCCCCTCCCCCATGGGTTTCTGTTAAGTTTCTCAGGATCCACATAAGAGTGAAACCATATGGTATCTGTCTTTCTCTGTATGGCTTATTTCACTTAGCATCACACTCTCCAGTTCCATCCATGTTGCTACAAAGGGCCATATTTCATTCTTTCTCATTGCCACGTAGTACTCCATTGTGTATATAAACCACAATTTCTTTATCCATTCATCAGTTGATGGACATTTAGGCTCTTTCCATCATTTGGCTATTGTTGAGAGTGCTGCTAGAAACATTGGGGTACAAGTGCCCCTATGCATCAGTACTCCTGTATCCCTTGGGTAAATTCCTAGCAGTGCTATTGCTGGGTCATAGGGTAGGTCTATTTTTAATTTTCTGAGGAACCTCCACACTGCTTTCCAGAGCGGCTGCACCAATTTGCATTCCCACCAACAGTGCAAGAGGGTTCCCGTTTCTCCACATCCTCTCCAGCATCTATAGTCTCCTGATGTGTTCATTTTGGCCACTCTGACTGGCGTGAGGTGATATCTGAGTGTGGTTTTGATTTGTATTTCCCTGATGAGGAGCGACGTTGAGCATCTTTTCATGTGCCTGTTGGCCCTCCGGATGTCTTCTTTAGAGAAGTGTCTATTCATGTTTTCTGCCCGTTTCTTCACTGGGTTATTTGTTTTTCGGGTGTGGAGTTTGGTGAGCTCTTTATAGATTTTGGAGACTAGCCCTTTGTCCGATATGTCATTTGCGAATATCTTTTCCCATTCCGTTGGTTGCTTTTTAGTTTTGTTGGTTGTTTCCTTTGCTGTGCAGAAGCTTTTTATCTTCATAAGGTCCCAGTAGTTCATTTTTGCTTTTAATTCCCTTGCCTTTGGGGATGTGTCAAGTAAGAAATTGCTACGGCTGAGGTCAGAGAGGTCTTTTCCTGCTTTCTCCTCTAGGGTTTTGATGGTTTCCTGTCTCACATTCAGGTCCTTTATCCATTTTGAGTTTATTTTTGTGAATGGTGTGAGAAAGTGGTCTAGTTTCAACCTTCTGCATGTTGCTGTCCAGTTCTCCCAGCACCATTTGTTAAAGAGACTGTCTTTTTTCCATTGGATGTTCTTTCCTGCTTTGTCAAAGATGAGTTGGCCATATGTTTGTGGGTCTAGTTCTGGGGTTTCTATTCTATTCCATTGGTCTATGTGTCTGTTTTTGTGCCATCAATAAATATATTTAAAAGCTGGTTGAAATAAATAAATAAGGGGTCTTTTAAGTAGGGCGTTATCTCAGAGAATGTCTTTTCTTTTGTGTTTTTGAAAGTGCCTTTAAAAATAATAAAAGTATATGTTTTGGGGTAGCCAAGAAGTCACAGTGTGTCTGAATGTCCTGCCTTGTGCTATCCAGTAATGCAGGCGTGCTTGGTTCTCCCACAGTTCTCACTCCGATCTCTGTATGGTCGCGTTACATTAGAACATAGGCAGAATTGAATTTGATCACTGTTTGTTTGCATTAGTGTTGAGCTTATGTTAATGAGTTCAGAAAGAAAGTAACTTTATTTGTGCTCTTTTCCCCAAAAACCGACTTGGGGACTTCTTCCCATGTCTTGGAGGAAAGCCCAGCAGGGTTCCAAAGTTTTTTTTTTGTTATTCTTATATAGATAAATGTTCTGTTGCCACTTCCCTTTGGTAAGAAATCTATTCCAGGGTGTTAATCCAGGTTTGCCTCAATTCCTGAACGTTGGGGAATATTTTTCAGTCCCAGATGGGACCTGTTCACAGACTGGAATCCTGCAGGTGATATGTATATATGAGTATGGAGTCAGTAATAAGCAAATACTTTTTGTCTTTCTGTTCTCAGTCTATCTATTCTCCAGTTTCTCGTCCTTTTCCCCCTAATGTGTTCCCCAGAGAGACAAGAGAAATGACATGTTGGCAAAGTTGTAATGTGGTGATAGGCTCTGAGATGTGGACGATGCCATGATGTGATGCTTTCAGGAAATATTTTCATTTTTCTTCAGGGACCTCAGACTTTATGCCCTGTCACATGCACTGACATTTCTCTGACTCTTAGACCCTCACCTCAATCCCTAGGCCTGCTATGACCATCACTTCTGTTGTTGACTTTCTTCTTTACTAGGCGGTCCTCTTGGGTGGCTTCCCTGTGAAAGAATTCTCAGGCTTCTCTTTTTCCAGAACAACCTGTCAACCTAGGAAATCAGTATCTTTCTTTGGAACTGCTGTTCTGTCACAAGGTAGACGCTTACTTCCTTTCTCCAGGGGCACCTCAAGCTTTCACTTCTTGATGATACATGTGTGAGTCACACAGTTGTTCCTGTATCCCTCAACCTTCACAAGCGTCAGTCATTGTTTTCTGAAGCTCCTGGTCAGTGATTCACAGCAAGGGAGAAACAGTACTTAGCCTGCCCTTATGAGTGTTTAGAAAATACCCAGCACACTGACAGAATTCTCTAAAAATTCTTTCTCTTTTTCCTCTATGTTAATTCTTTTATATCTCTTTGGTAGTTTAATGGAGTACTATTGGCAGACCTGTTTGGTATCATTTGTTTGCCATGTGGCCAGCACTTCACTTCAGAATATGAGTGTATTTGGGGCGCCTGGGTGGCTCAGTGGGTTAAGTGTTGGACTCTTTTTTTTTTTTAATTTTTTTTTCAACGTTTATTTTTGGGACAGAGAGAGATAGAGCATGAACGGGGGAGGGGCAGAGAGAGAGGGAGACACAGAATCGGAAACAGGCTCCAGGCTCTGAGCCATCAGACCAGAGCCTGACGCGGGGCTCGAACTCACGGACCGCGAGATCGTGACCTGGCTGAAGTCGGACGCTTAACCGACTGCGCCACCCAGGCGCCCCGAGTGTTGGACTCTTGGTTTAGGCTCAGGTCACGATCTTGTGGTTCGTGGGTTTGAACCCTGTATTGGGCTCTGTGCTGACAGTGCAGGGCCTGCTTGGGACTCTCTCTCTGTCTCACTCTGCCCCTCCCCATGCTCATGCTCTCTCAAAATAAATAAACTTAAAAAAAATAGAATATGAGTGTATTTGACACAAATTGTCTTCGCCTTTGGAGAGTGTTTTAATTTGCTAGCGTTGCCTTAGAAAGTAACCAAAACTGGGTGGCTTTAACAACAAAAACTTACTGTATCACACATGTGGGCCTCGAAGTAAAAAATGAAATTGTTGACATTGTTGGTTATATGGGAAACGAATGAAGCAGGAGGGTCTGTTCCAGGCCTTTCTCCGTGGCTTGTAGATTGCCTTCTACATGTTCACGTAGTGTTTTCCATGCATGTGTATCTCTTTCCACATTTTCTGTTCTCATAAGGACACTGGTCATATTAGTTTAGGGCCACTCTAATGATATTATTCTAACTTGATTACCTCTGTAAAACCCTTTTTAAAATAAGAGCACATTCCAAGGAATTGGGTGCTAGGACTGCAAATATGAGTTTTGGCGGGGGAGCACAATTAAACCCATAATAGATCTTCTGCCAAGTCTTTCCCTTGAGAGAGCTTGTCTTCATTCTCTTCGATGCACACTTTTAGGAATGTGCATTTGCTGGGACTGGTTGAGAGACAGTCCCTGGCCCCTAGGATTTTGTGACCCACCCCGCTGTTGTGCATCCTCTTTTCTTTCTAAGGGCTCCTCTTGAGTGATGTAATTTGGATACAATCTCAGACCACTTACCATCATAGTTTCTGCACGTGGGCATCGTTGATCGTAGCCTTTTCTTCTGCAGATGGTGGAAGTGCAGTTCACTCCCAAGTTGGAATTCTATATGAGGACTCTCCGACTTTGCTTCATGGTTGGATACTGTAACAATGGTGCTTGCTTTACAGGATGAAGTATACAGCTTGGGCAGCTTCCTAGGATGTTTCCTGGAGTGTTTATTCTCTGTTTAATAGCCAGGTGGGAGCTACCATCGGAGGATGGCTTGGATTCTTAAGGAATATACGGGAAAAGAGGAATACATTATTGATGTTCAGCTCCCAGTGGAGCACATGATTAAGAAAGTTAGTTTGGGTTTTAAATTTTTTTTTTCAACGTTTATTTCTTTTTGGGACAGAGAGAGACAGAGCATGAATGGGGGAGGGGCAGAGAGAGAGGGAGACACAGAATCGGAAACAGGCTCCAGGCTCTGAGCCATCAGCCTAGAGCCCGACGCGGGGCTCGAACTCACGGACCGCGAGATCAGGACCTGGCTGAAGTCGGACGCTTAACCGACTGCGCCACCCAGGCGCCCCTAGTTTGGGTTTTAATGTAGCAGTTCCCCCAGAAGGCTGGCTTTCATTTAAATAAAACATTTAATTATGTATTTTGGGATTGGGTGGGCCAGACTCTCTCTTTTTTTTTTTTTAAGCACAAAGGGAATTTATTGGCTTATAGAACCGAGCAGTGCAGGTGTTCAGACAATCAAATCCATCTGTGTGTCTCTTTCTGTCTGTCAGGTCTCCTTTCCTTGGTGGTGGTTCCTCTGCATGGGTATAAGACACCCACGGGTGGCATCCTTATGGCTTGAGGTCCTGACATTTATTTTATTATTTTTTTTTATGAAATTTATTGACAAATTGGTTTCCATACAACACCCAGTGCTCATCCCAAAAGGTGCCCTCCTCAATACCCATCACCCACCCTCTCCTCCCTCCCACCCCCCATCAACCCTCAGTTTGTTCTCAGTTTTTAACAGTCTCTTATGCTTTGGCTCTCTCCCATTCTAACCTCTTTTTTTTTTTTTCCTTCCCCTCCCCCATGGGTTCCTGTTAAGTTTCTCAGGATCCACATAAGAGTGAAACCATATGGTATCTGTCTTTCTCTGTATGGCTTATTTCACTTAGCATCACACTCTCCAGTTCCATCCACGTTGCTACAAAAGGCCATATTTCATTTTTTCTCATTGCCATGTAATATTCCATTGTGTATATAAACCACAATTTCTTTATCCATTCATCAGTTGATGGACATTTAGGCTCTTTCCATAATTTGGCTATTGTTGAGAGTGCTGCTATGAACATTGGGGTACAAGTGGCCCTATGCATCAGTACTCCTGTATCCCTTGGATAAATTCCTAGCAGTGCTATTGCTGGGTCATAGGGTAGGTCTATTTTTAATTTTCTGAGGAACCTCCACACTGCTTTCCAGAGCGGCTGCACCAATTTGCATTCCCACCAACAGTGCAAGAGGGTTCCCGTTTCTCCACATCCTCTCCAGCATCTATAGTCTCCTGATTTGTTCATTTTGGCCACTCTGACTGGCGTGAGGTGATACCTGAGTGTGGTTTTGATTTGTATTTCCCTGATAAGGAGCGACGCTGAACATCTTTTCATGTGCCTGTTGGCCATCCGGATGTCTTCTTTAGAGAAGTGTCTATTCATGTTTTCTGCCCATTTCTTCACTGGGTTATTTGTTTTTCGGGTGTGGAGTTTGGTGAGCTCTTTATAGATTTTGGATACTAGCCCTTTGTCCGATATGTCATTTGCGAATATCTTTTCCCATTCCGTTGGTTGCCTTTTAGTTTTGTTGGTTGTTTCCTTTGCTGTGCAGAAGCTTTTTATCTTCATAAGGTCCCAGTAATTCACTTTTGCTTTTAATTCCCTTGCCTTTGGGGATGTGTCGAGTAAGAGATTGCTACGGCTGAGGTCAGAGAGGTCTTTTCCTGCTTTCTCCTCTAAGGTTTTGATGGTTTCCTGTCTCACATTCAGGTCCTTTATCCATTTTGAGTTTATTTTTGTGAATGGTGTGAGAAAGTGGTCTAGTTTCAACCTTCTGCATGTTGCTGTCCAGTTCTCCCAGCACCATTTGTTAAAGAGGCTGTCTTTTTTCCATTGGATGTTCTTTCCTGCTTTGTCAAAGATGAGTTGGCCATACGTTTGTGGGTCTAGTTCTGGGGTTTCTATTCTATTCCATTGGTCTATGTGTCTGTTTTGGTGCCAATACCATGCTGTCTTGATGATGACAGCTTTGTAGTAGAGGCTAAAGTCTGGGATTGTGATGCCTCCTGCTTTGGTCTTCTTCTTCAAAATTCCTTTGGCTATTCGGGGCCTTTTGTGGTTCCATATGAATTTTAGGATTGCTTGTTCTAGTTTCGAGAAGAATGCTGGTGCAATTTTGATTGGGATTGCATTGAATGTGTAGATAGCTTTGGGTAGTATTGACATTTTGACAATATTTATTTTTCCAATCCATGAGCAGGGAATGTCTTTCCATTTCTTTAAATCTTCTTCAATTTCCTTCATAAGCTTTCTATAGTTTTCAGCATACAGATCCTTTACATCTTTGGTTAGATTTATTCCTAGGTATTTTATGCTTCTTGGTGCAATTGTGAATGGGATCAGTTTCTTTATTTGTCTTTCTGTTGCTTCATTGTTAGTGTATAAGAATGCAACTGATTTCTGTACATTGATTTTGTATCCTGCAACTTTGCTGAATTCATGTATCAGTTCTAGCAGACTTTTGGTGGAGTCTATCGGATTTTCCATGTATAATATCATGTCATCTGCAAAAAGCGAAAGCTTGACTTCATCTTTGCCAATTTTGATGCCTTTGATTTCCTTTTGTTGTCTGATTGCTGATGCTAGAACTTCCAGCACTATGTTAAACAGCAGCGGTGAGAGTGGGCATCCTTGTCGTGTTCCTGATCTCAGGGAAAAAGCTCTCAGTTTTTCCCCGTTGAGGATGATGTTAGCTGTGGGCTTTTCATAAATGGCTTTTATGATTTTTAAGTATGTTCCTTCTATCCCGACTTTCTCAAGGGTTTTTATTAAGAAAGGGTGCTGGATTTTGTCGAAGGCCTTTTCTGCATCGATTGACAGGATCATATGGTTCTTCTCTTTTTTTTTGTTAATGTGATGTATCACGTTGATTGATTTGCGAATGTTGAACCAGCCCTGCATCCCAGGAATGAATCTGGGTGGGCCAGACTCTTGATGGTAGAGAGTATGACTACCATACTGACCACTCTGATGAAAGAATTCTATATTTCTTCAACTAAACTCTTTTATTTTTTAAAAAATTTTTAATTTTTTTACATCTTATGTATTTTTGAGAGATAAAGACAGAATAAGTGAGGGAGAGGCAGAGAGAGAGGGAGACACAGAATCCAAAGCAGGCTCCAGGCTCTGAGCTGTCAGCACAGAGCCCGACATGGGGCTCAAACTCACAAACCGTGAGATCATGACCTGAGCCGAAGTCAGACGCTCAACCAACTGAGCCACCCAGGGGCCCCTCAACTAAACTATATTATATCTTTGCTTGGGGACATGGGATAGTTCCAGCAGAACCAGTTATGGTCCGTTTCTTTGTGAGATGGCCTAGCTTCTCAACTTAGAATATGATTGTACTGAGCACTAAATGATTTGCCCTTTGGATATTTGCCATACCTCTTACAGAAGGGACGTGTTGCTTTCAACATCTTGTTCAACGGAGACTTTAGGGATATGTCTGAGTCACTGCATCTTCAGTTGTTCCATCCTTAACTGTAGGCACTTTTGGTAATTTTCTAATGGAGTTTACATATTTCAAACACTCCTCCGTCTTTGTATACAGCCTTGTGGTTCCAGCAAGTGTATTGCTATGGTCACAGGGTTACTTTGAAAGAGGAGGATTACCTACACAGAAGGATAGGGGGTGACACCGTCACCTGGTGTGATGCATCCTCTTCTTTTTGTCTGAGCACACAGGTTTTGATTCATTATTTTTTTTTTCAATCTGAGCTCTACCAGTTATTGTCCTTGTGGCCATGGGAGAGACATTTAATGTCTGTGAGCCTCAGATTCTTCACTTTTACACGGGAGATATTTTATGATGCTCCCTATGTATTGAAACTGAAATGAGATGAGAAGTCTACAACTTTATATTTAGGATTGTAGGTATTCTTATTCATCATAGCAATCAGATGTTATTTTCAGTCAAAAATGTAGGAATTCAAACAAAGGGCAGTGAGCTAAGGCTCATCAGGTGAGAATCTTAGACGTTTGTGTTGATCTATTTGAATTACTTGTTTGAAAGTAGCCTCTAGTTGAATGTGGATAAATTTTGATTGTCTAACATTTGTACACATAGTCAAAGTTAGGTAAGAAGGAAGAATATGAGAAGGGCAGATTTCAAAGTGATTTTTATTTTGGATACAGAAAAAGAGAGAATGTCCACTCGTGGAAATTGTCTCTCCAGTATTCCTTACTGGCAAAGTGCACGCATCTTTCTACCATATTTTTAAAATGAAAAGGTTATGGTGTTTGTATGTGGCTTGTGGGGCAGGCCTTGTCCAGATGGATGCCGTCCCTTAGGGGATGTGAGTCCATGAACATCTCCTGCAAGTCTTTATCTGAATGTCTTTATCTGTTACCTGTTGCATTGTGCAATATTGTCTCATTGATCTGCTTATTCTTTGTGCGGAATATTCATCTTTTCATGATGAAGGACCAGGCACTCCTTTGGGAGGCAGCACTAACCAGAGGGACTTGTTTCTGCTCTTAACGTGCTAACACGCTCCAGGGTTTATCAGTGGTTTAGGGTTTACTCATAGAACTATAAAATTGTTGTATAAGAAGTACTCTGTATATTCTGGTGGGAGAAAACACACACAGGATGTTATAAGAGCTCATAGTATATGGAACCCAAGATTTATTCTGGAGTGGGGTCAGAGTGAGTGAGTAGTCAGGGTACAGTCCCAGATCTCTTACCTGATAGGACATATTGCTTTCAGTGTCCTGTTCAGTGCAGCCTTTCAGGGATATGTCTGACCCCCAGCACCCTCATGCACCAAATCTTTAATTGTGGGCACTGCACGTGCTTCTCTAGAACGACTTTATATATTTTAAACACTCCTCTTGGTGTTTGGACATAGCGCTATTGTCACGTCAAGTGGTAGTGACTGGTCACTGCTGTGGGTTCAGGGTTACCCTCAGAGAGATTTACTAACTCAAAAGGGTATGGGGGTGGCAGTTGAATCTGGTGTGAAACACCCTCTTCCTATGTAAGAGCATATATTTTGGAGTGGCACACCGTCAGTTCTAGTCTGAGCTCTGCCACTTCTTGAACCTGTAGCCTTGGGAGAGGCATTTAATCTCTCTGAGGCTATATTTCTTCACTTTTACACTGTAGATAGATATTGCATGACCCTCCCTGTATGCTGAAGCTGAAATGAGATGATAAATATAAAGCCTTAGTACAGCTCCTGATACTTAATACTGTAAACTTCTCATTCATTGTATCAATCAAATGTCAGATCGAGTGTAAACAGTGTGAGTTCATAGAAAGAAAGTGTGAGCTTAGGTTGATCAGTGGAGAGTCCCAAAGGGTGGTTCTAGCTTGGGTATTTGGACATTTGAACTTTGAATGTAGCCCCTGGGGAAATAGGAACAAACTTATTAGTTCATCATTTGTGCACATAGTGAATGTCGTGGAAGGGAAGGGGAAATTTCAAATAGAATTTTCACTTTAATTCACATTTTGGAAGAAGAGCGAGAGAGAGTGGCCTTCCTGGGAAGCCTCTGTCTAGTAGTCCTTGGTAGCCAGGTGCAGGTTTTTTCCTTGATAATACTGAAAACGTCAGAGTGGTGCAGACTGGTATTTGGCTCGTGGAGCAGACCTTATCCTCATGTAGTAGTCACTTAATGGGATGTGATTTTCTGGGACTGAAAGGCCATCCATTCCTATGCTGAGAAGTCACCAAGTGTCTTTATCTCCACCTTGAGCTGTCATAGTCCGGAGAGGAGTGTTCTCCTACAGTCTTCATTATGCCTACCTGGCCGTCTGAATCCTTTGGAACATATTCAGGTGGTAATTTGTTCACCATGTCCACAGTTATGTTATTGTTTACCTTGCCTTCATGAGCGTAAGGAGAAAGTATTTTTTTTTTCTCTGTGTATGATGATGATCATGATTTTGAGATGATAACTTCTAATGTGTTCCTAGTGCGGCCAACATGGCTGGGGGTAGGTGTCCTAACGTGTTACAAGGTACAAGAATGGAATTGATGTGCCACATAGGGACAGTCTGGGGAAACTGTGGGTAAGATAATGGGAGCGTGGTAAAAAGGCCAAGTGCTGCAGGGAGTGGTTATGGCAACATCTCATAATTGGACGGATCTGTGAGTCCTTTTTCAGGCCTCTTCTTCAGTCTAACTGATGGCCCCTCTCCCCCAGGAGTGCTGTTTTCCAATTGTTTTGTGGTAAAATAAGCACCATAAAATTTACCATCTTTTTTTTTTTTTTTTGCCTGTCACAATAAGTTTATTATGAAAGCAGGCTGGTGTGGGGACAAGGGGACAGACAAGTACATTTAGGTTGGGTGGCTCAGGTGAATTAGGGCGGCTTCTTCACACTGATGCCACCATACTCGCTGAGGGCAGGGGTCGAGTCCTCCATGGTTAGAGTGTACTTGCGGTCCTTGCTCTTGCTTTGGGAGCTGCCAGAAGCTGTGCCCTTCATTTTGCAGTGCTGTAGGGCATCGCTGGCAGTATCTGAGATGAATTTCTGGGCAGCTAGGGAGATGAGCCGAATTATGCGTGGGTCCGAGGCCTCAAAGCCAGCGCGGTTCAGGTAGTAACCAGTCACTGCATCTGGGATCGTAGGCGTGTAATCCTCCAGCTGCATCAGGAAGTCCACCATAGGCGTGCTGGACAACACCGGCCTCACGGCTCCGTTGGCCGCACGTAAACCCCGTTACAGCACGTAAACCCCTTTGGACGTGGCCCCCTCTGGGGGCGCCACGCCGCCCGCCGACAGACACTGGAGCCGCCCCGCGCCGCTCGGCCGGCTACCCAGCCCGTGCCGCCACGGGTCCCGTGCCCCCTGCCGCAGCTCCAGCCCCAGGTCCCCCAGCCGTCCCCGCAGGGTAGGCCTTGTTCTCCGCAGCGGTGCCGAGACCGCGGGCGTCGGGCCCAGGCCCGGGACCGAGGCGGCGGAGTCCGGCGCCGCCTCGGGGTCTGCGCTGGAGTGTGGGAGAGGCAGCGAACCAAAATGTACCATCTTAATAATTTTTAAGTGTACTATTCAATACATTCACATTATTGTGCTACCAGCGCTACCATCCGTCTCCGGGACACTTTCATCTCATAAAACTGAAACTCTAGGGGCACCTGGGTGGCTTGGTTGGGTGAGCATTCGACTGTTGATTGCAGCTCAGGTCACGTCTCAGGATTCCTGTATTCGAGCCCTGAGTTGGCCTCTGTGCTGACAGCTGGAGCCTGCTTGGGATTTTCTTTCTCCCTCTCTCTCTGGCCCGCCCTCGCGCTCTCTCTCTCTCACTCTCTCTCTCTCAAAAGAAATAAACTTAAAAAAAAAAACCCAAAAAACAAAACAAGAAACTGAAACTCTATACCCATTAAACAAGAACTCCTCATCTCCCCTTCCTCCCACCCCCTGGAAACCACCGTTCTAGTTTTTGTTTCTGTTGTGTTTTGCTTATCCATTCATCTGTCCATGGACACTTGGGTTGCTTTTACATTTTAGCTGTTGTGAGTAACGCTACTATAGACATGGGTGTGCAGATACATCTCTTTTAGACCCTGCTTTCATTTATTTTGGATGTATATACTCAGAGATGGAATTGCCGAATCATGCGGCAATTTTTTTAAAGTTTTTCTGAAGAAATGCCATACTGTTTTTCACAGCAGTGGTAGGTACCATTTCACCTTCCCACCAACAGTGCGTAAGAGTTCAGTTTCTCTACATTCTAACCAATACTTGTTATTTTCTGGGGTTTTTTGGTAGTAGCCATCTTAATGGGTATAAAGTGGTATGTTAATGTATTTTTGATTTGCATCTCCCTAATGATTAGTGATGTTGAGCATCTTTCATGTGCTTATTATTTTTTTTTGTTGTCGTATACTTTCTCAGAAGAAATACCTGTTCAAGTCCTTTGTCCATTTTTAATTGTTTTTTGTTATTGTCATTTTTGTTGAGTTTATCCTATGATTTTTGTGCTCCGGCTTTTCATCCTATTTCTCTGTTCCTTGTCTTGTCTTTCTCTTGCTATCCTCGAAGTTTTAGTGTTTTCCAAGGACCTGTCTTTAAACTCCTCCTTGTCTCTGGTCCCTTCTTTGCCAAATCTTACCAGTGTGAAGATGATGTCTCCAACCCATATTTTCTCTCTAGAGCTCTCACTTTTCTTCTGGCTCCCTGCTCTAGCGTCTCTTTTTTTCTTCCAAGGTTTTATTGAAATTCCACTTAGTTAACCAACATACAGTGTAATGTTAGTTTTGAGTTCAGTGATTCAGCACTTCCATACAACACCTAGTGCTTATCACGACAAGCACACTCCTAAATCCCCATCCCCTGTTTCCTCTACCCGCCTCCCCTTTGGTAACCATCGGTTTGTTCTCTATAGTTAAGAGTCCATTTCTTGGTTTGTCTCTCTCCCCCAACGTGTTTGTTTTGTTTCTTAAATTGCACATTATGAATGAAATCATATGGATTTGTCTTTCTCTGATTGACTTATTCTGCTTAGCATCATACTCTCTATCTAGCTCCATCTGTGTCGTTGCAAATGGCCAGATTTTGTTCTATGTTATGGCTGAGTAATTTTCCATTTTGTATATATACTACATCTTCTTTATTCATTCATCAGTCGATAGACATTTGGACTGCTTCCGTAATTTGGCTATTGTCCTCTAACATCTCTTGTTCATTCCAGTCTTATGTACGATTCTGGGTGGGAATTTTGGTTATTTTTTAGGCTGGTTGTTGTGCTGCTGTCTCATTACTTTGGCATCTTGGAGTGTTTCCTGCCTTTACATGGTCAGGGATTGCTCACCACCATGTCTAGCCCATAGGAGGAGGTGCAAGGAGAAGGGGCTGAGGCGTGTAACTGGAGTCCTGGCTGTTTGCTCAGGTAAAACTTCCAGTTCTGTATAAGAAGGGAAGTAATGAATGTTGATAAATAACTAGGCTTCTCTTGCTCAGGTAGCTTTATTATTCCTCATGTAGAGGCTTAGTGTTTGTTGAGTACGAAGATCCAGCTACCAGTCCCAACCAAGGAGGGCCATTGTGTGGAAGATGGCAGAGATCGTAACAATGCCAACCACGAGAAGAAGGAGCACACAGACGTTGGCCCACTGCATCTTCGATGGGTTGTGAGTTACCAAGTAGGACTTGACACACAAGACACTTGGTTAGAATAGTGCTTTACTCATGGAAAGGGGAAGAGACACATGATCAGCATCTGTAATGTGTGCCAGTCTCCCATGGCTAGCGGGTCCCTCCTGATAACTGATGCAGGGTGATGGACTGTACACATCACTCTTGTGCTGCAATTGAAGACCTCCATTCCTTTGCTGCTGGTGGGAGCAGAGGGAGCAGATGCACTGATGGGGAAGGCCAAGTGCCATATGACACATACTTAAGGAATACAAACAAGTTCACAGTTTCCCCAGGGCAGGGGAGAATCCTTCAGGGAAAAGTTTTCTTACTGGGAATAATCTGGGGCCAAGTGATACCTCAGTACCCAACGTTTTTAGGGGAATGTTCCAGGGCCAGGACACTTAGCAGACAATCCTGGGGTGGGGGGCAATAGATCATGCAAAGGTTACTTCCCCAATAGTATTCTAATCAATTTTGGGGTGTATTAGAGTAGAGAATTACTGGAGCTACTCCCTTTCTATTAGGTGACATCATGTCCTCAAGGACAGACTAGTCTGAAGGATCATCTCATTACAGTAGTGGCTTCCTTGTATTTTTTCTTCTTTCTGTTGTCCTTGACTAATAACTTTAAATATCCCAGTTATTTAAAAAATTTAAAATATTTATTTATTTTTGAGAGAGACAGACAGAGCATGAGCAGGGGAGGGGCAGAGAGAGAGGGAGACACAGAATCTGAAGCAGGCTCCAGGCTTTGAGCTGTCAGCACACAGCCCCATGTGGGCTCGAACCCACGAGTCTGTGAGATCATGACCTGAGCCGAAGTCGGGCTCTCAACCGACTGAGCCACCCAGGCACCCCATAAATATTCCAGTTATTTCAATGGAAATTTAAACTTTATACTACTTGGGTTATTGTGAGTTCAGTTCAAAGCTATTTGAAAGTAATGTTCATTGCAGAGCACGAAAGGGGATATGGCTCTCTGGTCAAGATGGCACCAGGGCCGTCTCTTGAAATTTTTTTGGTGTGTTTCCTGGGGATGGGAGGATTGACATGGAGGAGGACTCCAAAAAATGATTTTTGTAGTATTGGAATGTAAATAATCCTTGTGAAAATGTCTTTGGGAGTCTGTCTTATCAGTATAAACCTTTGCCTGACTCCCATGATGTGGTAGATGCCACGTAATATTCTGTAGCCAGATTCAAGGGGACCGTGATGACTGGGAGAATAAATCCTGTGTCAGAAATATGACTAAATACTCATTTCACAATACATACACTTCTCCGGTATAATGTTCTTGTAGAATGCAAACATGCTGAAGGAAACCTTAAGATAACTGAGGTATCTAAGAAAGATAACAGGCAGAGAATCATGTATGTTTTAGGTCGGAGGCTCATCTTTACAATTGTGACTACTGAGAGCATAGGAAGGGATACTGATAAAGCCCTCCTGTATTCTGGAATAGCTGTCCTGTAGGCAAAGCAACATAATCAGTGCTGTGGAACATAGTGTTTGCTCTACATTGT
This sequence comes from Prionailurus bengalensis, assembly GCF_016509475.1. Taxonomy (NCBI): domain Eukaryota; kingdom Metazoa; phylum Chordata; class Mammalia; order Carnivora; family Felidae; genus Prionailurus; species Prionailurus bengalensis. Next base: position 19,945,440 of record NC_057361.1, on the reverse strand, counting down.
CTTCCCATCAATGACCATGTGGGACATTTGTAATTTGGTTTCCCAGTTTTCACATTCCACCAGAACTACTTTGTCATGTTCAAGAAGAATGTAATTAATATGACCATACATATTTGACATGCTTTGCATGACTTAAGCACACTGGAGAAAAAGTCTGGCAATAAAATGACATAGTATGTAGGATAGGAGTAAGCTGGAAATGAGGATATGGTGCCGATTTGCGTGAAAATCAAGTCTTCTCAGCATAAATGTAGGTGGAGTATGGTTCACGACCTTTTCCTCTGATCAGTTTATGGATGACCATCAAAATCATTTTATTTTAAATGGGAAAAAGTGCAATAATGTGTCTTCAGCAGACTTTTCTTCTGTATCTTGTCCCTTACACGTGATCTTTATATTTTAAGAATTTTGGATCAGATACCAAGAAATTTTACTTTTACAACCATAATTCCGTGTAACCAAGGAGAATCAGATAAAGGTAATGAAGTAGAATGATTATGGTAAAGCAAAAAATGTTTCTGTGCAAAACTTAATAGTTCCACTAGATGGTAGCAAATGGTTGTTTTATACCTTTACAGTGACTGTGTTGTTTATAAAATGATCACTTTTCCTTCTTTCTTTCTTTTTTAAGATTTTATTTATTTACTTTTCTGAGTAAAACCTATACCCAACATGGGGCTAGAACTTAAAATCCTAGGATCAAGAGTTGCATGTTCTGCCAGCTGAGCCAGCCAGACACCCCAAAATGCTAACTTTTCTAAAATTAGAAAAACAATTCTGGAAAGTAAAAATTGAATCTGAAATGCTGCTTCCTTTGGAGAGGGTAAAACACAGTTGAGTTTAAATCTGTCAAAGAAAAGGCAGATAAAACTTCTTTTCCTAATAGTCTTTTCAAGTGGCAAGAAAACATTAATTCCAAGCCTGGTTTCTGGTGGCTTTTGATAAAATTTTGCAGAAAATCGTGGGTCGTGTATGGACTATTTCTCCTAGTGTTACGAAGTTTGTATGCTTTTAAATGACCTGTCCCTGGAGTGGGGCAGCGGCAGGGGCCCAGCATGCAGTGCACACCGCCTTAGCTGCAGCAGTAGTGGCTGCCGTAGAGCCACCCCTGCCGTCACAGCCCCTGCTCTGGTGCAGCCACCCTCGCTCCCTCTGCTCGTCCTCCCTTCGCTAGCACCATGGCTGACGAGGTGACCGAAGAACAGATTGCCGAGTTCAAGGGAGCCTTCTCCCTACTTGACAAAGATGGTAATGGCACCATCACAACAAAGGAACGTAGAATTGTCATGAGGTCATGGAGTCAGAACCCAGCAGGAGCCAAATTGCAGGAGATGATCAATGATGAGGTGGATGCTGATGCTAATGGCACCATTGACTTCGCAGAATTTTTGACTGCGATGGCTAGAAAAACGAAAGATACAAGCAGCGAAGAAGAAATTTGCGAAGTGTTCCGAGTTTTTTTACAAGGATGGGAATGGTTATATCAGTGTGGCAGAACTATGTCGTGTCATGATAAACTTAGGAGAAACACTAACAGATGAAGAAATAAATGATCAGAGAAGTAGATATTGATGGAGATGGGTAAGTCCACTATGAAGAATTCATACAGATGACGACTGCAAAATGAAGACCTACTTTCAGCTCCTTTTCCCCTCTGTAGAAGAATCATATTGAATATTTTACTTACCTCTTGCAAAAAAAACAAAAACAAAAACAAAAGCAAAAAAACAAAACAGAACAAACCGTTCATCTACTCTTTCTCTTTTTATAAAGCAAAACTGAATGTCGAAAGTACCTTCTGTCCACACACACAAAATCCACACATATGCATTGGTGGTCCTGCCTCCTGAAGATCAAGCTACATGTCAGTGTTACTATATAAACGCTTGTACTCCCTTAATGATAGGAAAGCACTTAGTGGACTCCTTGCGTGCCCATTTGCTAACGGCCAGTTTTTCATGAATGTAGCTTGACAATTGAGCACTGTCAGGCTTTTGTATTAAAAACGGAAAATGAAAAATCAAATTTGAAACCTATTCACAATGTGTTCCGGTTCAGTTCGTTAGTATAAATTGTCGAACCTGGTTTACTGAAAACAAACCTTTAAAATTGGCTTACCTCAGGACGCTGTGCAGAAAAACGGGTGAAGGATAGAATGTCTAAGCACAGCCCCACTGAGCTGGCTGGCCCTCTGGTACTTCCATGCGCCCACCTGTGATGGTGGGGACACACATCCCTGCGGCATGCCGCGCGTGTTGGTTTTGTGTTGTCCGTGTTGTATTGGCACGAAACGGGGGTGTCAGGCTGTCACGATTCGTACGAATGTTTCAAAAGAAACCTTTACCAAGGGAACGTCTTTGGACTCTGTTTTTAAAATCTTCTGAGCCATGGGTTGCAGCCAGCAGACTGGGCTGTAGCTGTGGACTTCAGCACAACCATCAACATTGCTGTTCAAGAAATTATAATTTATATCCATTCCAAGTTGTAAATCCTGGTCTTTTTCCCCCAGTAAAAGGACTATTAACTTACAAAAAATAAAATGCCTTTTTCCTGGATTCCCATGGTCGGTCATGAAGTTGGTTGTGTTGCAATAAAATTTGAAATGAAGAGAACACTTGGAGGAGTTCAATGTGATGGTGGAATGATAGTATAAGTAAACATTTTAAAACAAGATTTCATCTGCTTTTGATCTATTTTCTACAAACCTTTCATTAGTTTTGCCAAACAGAGTTTCATATAGGTAGTCTGCTAGTGGCTCACGGTTTAATTAAGGATAACCTGATTAAAAATAGACATTTCAAAAGAGAGAGGATCGAAGCAAGCAAATGAGTGGTATCACATATGTATGTACCAGTTTGTTTAATGATTCACCCGTATAGAGGCATCTGGGCTGTTTCCAGGTTTTGACTTTTACAAAGAAAGCTTCTATGAACATTCACCTACAGGTTTTTGCATGAACATAATTTTCATTCCTCTGGGATAAATACATACACAGGTTTGCAGTCACTGAGTCATATGATATTTATATGTTTAGTTTTAAAACAATCCATCTAATTTTTCTGGAGTGGCTGTACCATTTTACATTTCCACCAGCAATATATGGGTGATCAAGTTCCTTGTCATGCTAGTCAGCACTTAGTGCTGTCCTTATTTTATATTTTAGCCATTCTGATAGGTGTGAAGTGATATTTCAATGTAAGTTCAGTTTGCTTTTCCCTGTTGGATAATGATAATGAACATATTTTCATGTGCTTATTCATCATCTCTATATCCTCTTCACTGAAATGTCTCTGTGTACCTTTTGCCTGTCTTCTCATTGAATTATTTATTTTTTCACTGTGGAGTTTTTAGTGCTCTTTGTATATTATACATACTGGTTGTTTGTCAGACATGTGGCTTTCAAATATCTTGTTACAGTCTGCACCTTGTCTTTTCGTCCTCTTAACAGCTCTTTCACATAGGAGAAGTTTTTAATTTTGATGAGGTCCATTTCACCAAATAAACTCTTTAATGAGATTTTTTATCTGAGATTTAGCTTGTGAAGGAACACATGATAAGACAAATATTGTAGATCTATTGTAATATAATTTATGATGAGCATCTCCCATTTTGTACTAAAAACTTTAATAAAAAGCACAATTTACCTATATTTTTGTGAATAATAAAACTATGCACATCTTTTTTCTTAATTTGTATTTACTTTTTAGAGAGAGAGAAAGAAGGCAAGCAGGGGAAGGGCAGAGAGAGAGGGAGAGAGAGGATCCGAAGTGAGCTCCACATTGAGAGCGGAGAGGCTGATGCGGGGCTCAAAGTCACTAGCTGCGAGATCATAACCTGAGTTGAAGTCGGGTGTCCAACCGACTGAGCGCCCAGGTGCTCCTGTACATCTTTTATTTTTATCTTCTACCTCAGTTAGATTGAAATTTCTTTTTTGAGGGTTAGGATTGTGTTCATTCATCCTGAGTCCTCTTTGAAGTTGGGTACAAGGTCTTACACAGAACAGGTGTTCAACAAATATATTTTAATATTCCATCAAGCCATCATGGCAGGGTGTAAAGAGGTAGAGTTTGCAATAGTGACTTGAAATTCTGGCTTTGCCTCCTTGCCTGCAGTGAAAAATTGGGTGAGTCGTTTCACTTCTTGAGCTTCAATTTCCTTACCTAACATTTTGGATAATTATACCAAGTTCATGGTCTTCTCGTGGGTTTCAAATGAAATCACATCTGTGAGGCACCCAGTAAGGTGCGTGACACATAGTAGATTATAAGTAAATGGTAACTATTGGAGTTACCAGGATTTCAGCTCCATAAATCCTTTTTAAAAAAAATTTTTTTTACATTTATTTATTTTTGAGAAACAGAGTGAGACAAAGCGTGAGCAGGGGAGGGGCAGAGAGAAGGAGACACAGAATCTGAAGCAGGCTCCAGGCCCTGAGTAAGCGGTCAGCACAGAGCCTGATGTGGGGCTCGAACCCACGAACTGTGAGATCACGACCTGAGCTGAAGTCGGACGCTCGACCGACTGAGCCACCCAGGCGCCCCTCAGCTCCATAAATCCTTAAATAGAGATTATAAAGACTCAGACTACTGGGGTTGAGTCTTTGAATAGATACCATGTGATGAATTGAACTGTATGAAAAGTCTTGATTGCTTTAAACCATACATTCTAAAGAAGTCATAATTACATTGATGTACACTGTCATCTAGTGCAAAATTTTTTAGTTTGGTGGTTATATCAAGGCCATTTTTAAATTTCACATCTTTATTATTTTGATTATAAAAATATAAATTGGTTCTTTTTCTCTTGATGAGAGAAAAGGGGGCTTAATTTTGATGTAAGAAACAGAGCTGTTACACACCTCAGTAGTCCTTTCTTCCCACTTGGAGCTTTGCCTACATTTTTCTTTTTAACTGAAGTATACTCGACCTACAATGTTATATTAATGTCAGTTGTGCAACATGTAGATTCAACAATCCTATACATTACTCCATACTCACCACAATAAGCTAATTAACATCTGTCACCATACAATATCATTTCAATCTTTTTTTTTATGTTTTTAAAAATTTTGTCAGGCCAACTAGGCCATAAAAATATTTTTTTAATTTTATTCTTTATTTTTTAAAATTGACATCCAAATTAGTTAGCATATAGTGCAACAATGATTTCAGGAGTAGATTCCTCAGTGCCCCTTACCCATTGAGCCCATCCCCCTCCCATCCCCCTCCAGCAACCCTCTGTTTGTTCTCCATATTTATGAGTCTCTTCTGTTTTGTCCCCCTCCCTGTTTTTATATTATTTTTGTTTCCCTTCCCTTATGTTCGTCTGTTTTGTCTCTTAAAGTCCTCATATGAGTGAAGTCATATGATATTTGTCTTTCTCTGACTGACTAATTTCGCTTAGCATAATACCCTCCAGTCCCATCCACATGGTTGCAAATGGCAAGATTTCATTCTTTTTGATTGCCGAGTAATGGTCCATTGTATATATATATATACCGCATCTTCTTTATCCATTCATCCATTGATGGACATTTGGGCTCTTTCCATACTTTGACTATTGTTGATAGTGCTGCTATAAACATTGGGGTGCATGTGTCCCTTTGAAACAGCATCCCTGTATCCCTTGGATAAATGCCTGGTAGTGCAATTGCTGGGTCGTAGGGTAGTTATATTTTTAGTTTTTTGAGGAACCTCCATACTGTTTTTCAGAGTGGCTGGACAAGCTTGCATTCCCATATCAATGCCATTTTTTTTTTCTGAAATTTATTGACAAATTGGTTTCCATACAACACCCAGTGCTCATCCCAAAAGGTGCCCTCCTCAATACCCATCACCCACCCTCGCCTCCCTCCCACCCCCCATCAACCCTCAGTTTGTTCTCAGTTTTTAACAGTCTCTTATGCTTTGGCTCTCTCCCATTCTAACCTCTTTTTTTTTTTTTTCCTTCCCCTCCCCCATGGGTTCCTGTTAAGTTTCTCAGGATCCACATAAGAGTGAGACCATATGGTATCTGTCTTTCTCTGTATGGCTTATTTCACTTAGCATCACACTCTCCAGTTCCATCCACGTTGCTACAAAAGGCCATATTTCATTTTTTCTCATTGCCATGTAATATTCCATTGTGTATATAAACCACAATTTCTTTATCCATTCATCAGTTGATGGACATTTAGGCTCTTTCCATAATTTGGCTATTGTTGAGAGTGCTGCTATGAACATTGGGGTACAAGTGGCCCTATGCATCAGTGCTCCTGTATCCCTTGGATAAATTCCTAGCAGTGCTATTGCTGGGTCATAGGGTAGGTCTATTTTTAATTTTCTGAGGAACCTCCACACTGCTTTCCAGAGAGGCTGCACCAATTTGCATTCCCACCAACAGTGCAAGAGGGTTCCCGTTTCTCCACATCCTCTCCAGCATCTATAGTCTCCTGATTTGTTCATTTTGGCCACTCTGACTGGCGTGAGGTGATACCTGAGTGTGGTTTTGATTTGTATTTCCCTGATAAGGAGCGACGCTGAACATCTTTTCATGTGCCTGTTGGCCATCCGGATGTCTTCTTTAGAGAAGTGTCTATTCATGTTTTCTGCCCATTTCTTCACTGGGTTATTTGTTTTTCGGGTGTGGAGTTTGGTGAGCTCTTTATAGATTTTGGATACTAGCCCTTTGTCCGATATGTCATTTGCGAATATCTTTTCCCATTCCGTTGGTTGCCTTTTAGTTTTGTTGGTTGTTTCCTTTGCTGTGCAGAAGCTTTTTATCTTCATAAGGTCCCAGTAATTCACTTTTGCTTTTAATTCCCTTGCCTTTGGGGATGTGTCGAGTAAGAGATTGCTACGGCTGAGGTCAGAGAGGTCTTTTCCTGCTTTCTCCTCTAAGGTTTTGATGGTTTCCTGTCTCACATTTAGGTCCTTTATCCATTTTGAGTTTATTTTTGTGAATGGTGTGAGAAAGTGGTCTAGTTTCAACCTTCTGCATGTTGCTGTCCAGTTCTCCCAGCACCATTTGTTAAAGAGGCTGTCTTTTTTCCATTGGATGTTCTTTCCTGCTTTGTCAAAGATGAGTTGGCCATACGTTTGTGGGTCTAGTTCTGGGGTTTCTATTCTATTCCATTGGTCTATGTGTCTGTTTTGGTGCCAATACCATGCTGTCTTGATGATGACAGCTTTGTAGTAGAGGCTAAAGTCTGGGATTGTGATGCCTCCTGCTTTGGTCTTCTTCTTCAAAATTCCTTTGGCTATTCGGGGCCTTTTGTGGTTCCATATGAATTTTAGGATTGCTTGTTCTAGTTTCGAGAAGAATGCTGGTGCAATTTTGATTGGGATTGCATTGAATGTGTAGATAGCTTTGGGTAGTATTGACATTTTGACAATATTTATTTTTCCAATCCATGAGCAGGGAATGTCTTTCCATTTCTTTAAATCTTCTTCAATTTCCTTCAGAAGCTTTCTATAGTTTTCAGCATACAGATCCTTTACATCTTTGGTTAGATTTATTCCTAGGTATTTTATGCTTCTTGGTGCAATTGTGAATGGGATCAGTTTCTTTATTTGTCTTTCTGTTGCTTCATTGTTAGTGTATAAGAATGCAACTGATTTCTGTACATTGATTTTGTATCCTGCAACTTTGCTGAATTCCTGTATCAGTTCTAGCAGACTTTTGGTGGAGTCTATCGGATTTTCCATGTATAATATCATGTCATCTGCAAAAAGCGAAAGCTTGACTTCATCTTTGCCAATTTTGATGCCTTTGATTTCCTTTTGTTGTCTGATTGCTGATGCTAGAACTTCCAGCACTATGTTAAACAGCAGCGGTGAGAGTGGGCATCCTTGTCGTGTTCCTGATCTCAGGGAAAAAGCTTTCAGTTTTTCCCCGTTGAGGATGATGTTAGCTGTGGGCTTTTCATAAATGGCTTTTATGATCTTTAAGTATGTTCCTTCTATCCCTACTTTCTCAAGGGTTTTTATTAAGAAAGGGTGCTGGATTTTGTCGAAGGCCTTTTCTGCATCGATTGACAGGATCATATGGTTCTTCTCTCTTTTTTTGTTAATGTGATGTATCACGTTGATTGATTTGCGAATGTTGAACCAGCCCTGCATCCCAGGAATGAATCCCACTTGATCATGGTGAATAATTCTTTTTATATGCCGTTGAATTCGATTTGCTAGTATCTTATTGAGAATTTTTGCATCCATATTCATCAGGGATATTGGCCTGTAGTTCTCTTTTTTGACTGGGTCTCTGTCTGGTTTAGGAATCAAAGTAATACTGGCTTCATAGAATGAGTCTGGAAGTTTTCCTTCCCTTTCTATTTCTTGGAATAGCTTGAGAAGGATAGGTATTATCTCTGCTTTAAACGTCTGGTAGAACTCCCCTGGGAAGCCATCTGGTCCTGGACTCTTATTTGTTGGGAGATTTTTGATAACCGATTCAATTTCTTCGCTGGTTATGGGTCTGTTCAAGCTTTCTATTTCCTCCTGATTGAGTTTTGGAAGCATGTGGGTGTTCAGGAATTCGTCCATTTCTTCCAGGTTGTCCAATTTGTTGGCATATAAGTTTTCATAGTATTCCCTGATAATTGTTTGTATCTCTGAGGGATTGGTTGTAATCATTCCATTTTCATTCATGATTTTATCTATTTGGGTCATCTCCCTTTTCTTTTTGAGAAGCCTGGCTAGAGGTTTGTCAATTTTGTTTATTTTTTCAAAAAACCAACTCTTGGTTTCGTTGATCTGCTCTACAGCTTTTTTAGATTCTATATTGTTTATTTCTGCTCTGATCTTTATTATTTCTCTTCTTCTGCTGGGCTTAGGCTGCCTTTGCTGTTCTGCTTCTAGTTCCTTTAGGTGTGCTGTTAGATTTTGTATTTGGGATTTTTCTTGTTTCTTGAGATAGGCCTGGATGGCAATGTATTTTCCTCTCAGGACTGCCTTTGCTGCGTCCCAAAGCGTTTGGATTGTTGTATTTTCATTTTCGTTTGTTTCCATATATTTTTAAATTTCTTCTCTAATTGCCTGGTTGACCCACTCATTCGTTAGTAGGGTGTTCTTTAACCTCCATGCTTTTGGAGGTTTTCCAGACTTTTTTCTGTGGTTGATTTCAAGCTTCATAGCATTGTGGTCTGAAAGTAAGCATGGTATAATTTCAATTCTTGTAAACTTATGAAGGGCTGTTTTGTGACCCAGTATATGATCTATCTTGGAGAATGTTCCATGTGCACTCGAGAAGAAAGTATATTCTGTTGCTTTGGGATGCAGAGTTCTAAATATATCTGTCAAGTCCATCTGATCCAATGTCTCATTCAGGGCCCTTGTTTCTTTATTGACCGTGTGTCTAGATGATCTATCCATTTCTGTAAGTGGTGTATTAAAGTCCCCTGCAATTACCACATTCTTATCAATAAGGTTGCTTATGTTTATGAGTAATTGTTTTATATATTTGGGGGCTCCGGTATTCGGTGCATAGACATTGATAATTGTTAGCTCTTCCTGATGGATAGACCCTGTAACTATTATATAATGTCCTTCTTCATCTCTTGTTACAGCCTTTAATTTAAAGTCTAGTTTGTCTGATATAAGTATGGCTACTCCAGCTTTCTTTTGGCTTCCAGTCGCATGATAAATAGTTCTCCATCCCCTCACTCTCAATCTAAAGGTGTCCTCAGGTCTAAAATGAGTCTCTTGTAGACAGCAAATAGATGGGTCTTGTTTTTTTATCCATTCTGATACCCTATGTCTTTTGGTTGGCGCATTTAATCCATTTACATTCAGTGTTATTATAGAAAGATACGGGTTTAGAGTCATTGTGATGTCTGTATGTTTTATGCTTATAGTGATGTCTCTGGGACTTTGTCTCACAGGGTCCCCCTTAGGATCTCTTGTAGGGCTGGTTTAGTGGTGACAAATTCCTTCAGTTTTTGTTTGTTTGGGAAGACCTTTATCTCTCCTTGTATTCTAAATGACAGACTTGCTGGATAAAGGATTCTTGGCTGCATATTTTTTCTGTCTAGCACCCTGAAAATCTCGTGCCAATTCTTTCTGGCCTGCCAAGTTTCAAAAGAGAGATCAGTCACGAGTCTTATAGGTCTCCCTTTATATGTGAGGGCACGTTTACCCCTTGCTGCTTTCAGAATTTTCTCTTTATCCTTGTATTTTGCCAGTTTCACTATGATATGTCGTGCAGAAGATCGATTCAAGTTACGTCTGAAGGGAGTTCTCTGTGCCTCTTGGATTTCAATGCCTTTTTCCTTCCCCAGTTCAGGGAAGTTCTCAGCTATGATTTCTTCAAGTACCCCTTCAGCACCTTTCCCTCTCTCTTCCTCCTCTGGGATACCAATTATGCGTATATTATTTCTTTTTAGTGTATCACTTAATTCTCTAATTTTCCCCTCATACTCCTGGATTTTTTTATCTCTCTTTTTCTCAGCTTCCTCTTTTTCCATAACTTTATCTTCTAGTTCACCTATTCTCTCCTCTGCCTCTTCAAGCCGAGCTGTGGTGGTTTCCATTTTGTTATGCATTTCGTTTAAAGCGTTTTTCAGCTCCTCGTGACTGTTCCTTAGTCCCTTGATCTCTGTAGCAAGAGATTCTCTTCAATGCCATTTTTAAAATACATTTTATACAGTTACAATTTGAGAAATATTTGAACCTGAATAAAACAACAAATGTTTATAAAAATGTATTAATGCATAGAAGAAAAATAATCAAATAATGAAAACTTATTCTAAAATATTTATACATTTTGGGTGCTTGGGTGGCTCATTGGGTTGAGGATCTGACCTCAGCTTGGGTCATGATCTCGCGGTTTGTGAGTTTAGCCCTGCATCGGGTTCTGTGCTGACAGCTCAGAGCCTGGAGCCTGCTTCAGATTCTGTGTCTCCCTCTCTCTCTGCTCCTCCCCTGCTTGCATGCGCGTGCGTGCTCTCTCTCAAAAAGAAATAAACATTAAAAAAAATTTTAAAAATAAATTATTTTTATATTTTACTGAATGTTTCATTTCTTCATAAGCGTAATATAATAATCAAGCTGAATTAAATAACTCTGCTTAAGTGTAAGGTAAATATAATCAAGTGGTGGATATCAAATTAACATACAAAATTACAGAGCAAAACAGAAATATTTTAAGTCAGTTAATGACTTAGCATTAGCTAAGAGATTTCATTTTACCTGTGTTTAAATTAACAATATAACTATATTTGCAGTTGAGAAATTGCTTCTCTTATGTTGTTATAGTTAGCAATTTGTATCAACACAAGTTTCAGTTACATATTCTTGTAATCATTTTAATTTTCAAGAGTTGCAGAATTTGATTTCATTCATCTTTAGCAAATGCTTCTTGAATTTTGTGATTAAATGAGGCTGTGATTAACAAGACCCGCCCCCTCCAGATTATTTGGGAAACTGCTATAGCTATAAAAGACATCCTGCAGGAATTATGGAGTTCAGCTGGAGGTTAACTTTCTGTTGCCCAGGTAAAGAACACTGGCTACTTGGATATTAGATTTTTTTTTTTCAGCCACAAAGTTCTAATTCAGTGTTTCTTAACCTGTGCCCCTTTGATTACCTGGGCCTAAACTACCCAGGCAACTTGTTATAGATTCCATGGCAAATTCCAGATAAGGTGAATCAGAATTTCCTGAAACGCTGCTCAGGAATCTACATCTTTCACAAGTACTCTAGGTGATTCGTATGTCAAGTTTGAGAATTTAGGTTTCTTGTTTTTCGTACTTTGTCACTCCCAATGCAATTGAGTCCAAGGTTTACTGGCTGTGTCGCGGCAAGTAGGTTCTAAAATGTGAGGCAGCAGAGGCTGCCATGCCACTATACTTCTGTCCCAACAGTGTTTCACACTGGGCTCAATTTCTGATTGTCATGGCCTAAGGTGGGTGGTAGCTTCCAGTTTGTCAGCGCTTCATAACCACACTTAGCCCCCAGTCTGAGAAATTATACAAATGTACAACATGGATACTCTATGCTCCCTTCTTGGCCTTCAACTGAGAAAAACCGATATTTGCCAACTGTGGCCAGGCACGGAAGAAGCTGGGGGAATAAATATCCCGATCTCTCTTTTCTCCCACCCTCCAGTCCCCTGTTTATGCCTCTGATTGGCCAAACCCAAGCAGAAGTCAGAGCATAAGGGAGTCAACTCATGCATTGCATGAAGATTACAAGGCACAAAGACGGAAGGAATAAGATAGAGGGGAAACAGAATATTCAGCATACACATTTAAAATACCTCAAATGCAGTTCTGTCACAGTATAGTGTATACCATGAATTGGTTAAAGCAAACCTTTTGTGAGGAGTATGTGAATCAGAGTGAGGAGAGGTATGAGGAAGCTTTTTACTTGGTTTTGCCCATTCTCACCTCCAGAATCTTTACTGCCATTGCTAAATAGAGTCTGATCAGGAAACTCATTTTATACTATGTCTAGAAGGTCTGTATAACTGATCTTTAGGTAAAGAATGCAAAAGAATGATGAATACATTTATTTAATGGAACCCATAAGCATTTCAATATATGATGAATATTACATAATTATATGCAACCACTGTATTTAAAAAATTTTTTAATGTTTATTTATTATTGAGAGACAGAGAAAGACAGACCATGAGCATGGGAGGGGCAGAGAAAGAGGGAGACACAGAATCCGAAGCAGGCTCCAGGCTCTGAGCTGTCAGCACAGAGCCCGATGCGGGGCTCAAACTCACTAACCGTGAGGTCATGACCTGAGCCAAAGTCGGATGCTCAACGGACTGAGCACCCAGGTGCCCCAGATGAAAACCCTTTCTCAGGAGTGACCAAAAGAATGGTCTCTGATCTCCCAATGTCTTTATTTCTCTTTTTGCATGACTCAATCTGTTAGTTAGGATGTAACTTCTCTTGCCTGTGACAGAAATGTAAATTAACAATGACTTAGACAAGATAGGAATTTATTTTTCCTTAAAAAATGTTTTTTAATGCTTATTTATTTTTGAGAGAGAGAGAGAGAGAGAGAGAGAGAGAAAGCATGAGTGGGGGAGGGGCAGAGAGAGAGAGGGAGACACAGAATCCAAAGCAGGCTCCAGGCTCCAAGCTGCCAGCACAGAGCCTGACATGGGGCTTGAACACACGAACCGTGAGATCATGATCTGAGCTGAAGTCAGATGCTTAACCAACTGAGCCACCCAGGCACCCCTCTTTCTTTTAGGTAGTAGTCCCTGGCTGGTATGACAACACTGCTCTACATGGTTGTACAGGGATCAGGTCCCCATTTATCTTGTTTTCTGTCCCTCCTCTGTACTTGTCTGTACAGTTCAAGGTGGCTGGCCATGATATTCATGTTCCAGACAGCAGGATGGAAGAAGACACAAGAGGGAGGGAAGGAAAATATGCTTTTCCCTTTAAGGATGAGAACTAACATTTGCACACATAACTTCATATTCTGTTGGCCAGAACTTTATCACGTGGCCATGCATAGCAGCAAAAGAGGCTCAGGAATTCAGCCTTTATTTATTTTTTTAAGTTTATTTATTTATTTTGAGAGAGACAGAGACAACATAAGTGGGGAAGGGACAGAGGGAGAGGGAGAGAGAGAGAATCCCAAGCAGGCTCTGTACTGTCTGTGCAGAGCCCACTGTGAGGCTTGAACTCATGAAACTGCGAGATCCTGACCTGAGCTGAAACCAAGAGTTGGATGCTTATCTGACTGAGCCACCCAGGTACCCTAGGAATTCAGCCTTTAGATGGGCAGTCATAATAAGCATAAAATTTGATTGTATCAGAATGGATCACAGGGGTGCCTGGGTGGGTCAGTTGGTTGAGTGTTCAACCGTTGGTTTTGGCTCAGGTCATGATCCCGGGGTCATGAGATCGAGCCCTTCATTGGGCTCTGTGCTGAGTGTGGAGCCTGCTTGGGATTCTCTGTCTCTCCCCCTCTGCTATTCTCCCCGACTTGCATGTCTCTTAAAAAAAAAAAAAGAATCAAAGACTTAAATGCAATACTATAAAATTCCTAGAAGATAGCATATGAGAAAATCTGGATAATATAGGTTTTGGTGATGACTTTTTAGATGCAACACCAAAGACACAATCCATGAAAAAAAGAATTTGTAAGCTGGACTTCATTAAAATTAAAAATTTCTGTTCTTTGGAAGATACTGTCAAGAGAAAAAAAGACAAACCACATACTGTGAAAATGTCCTTATCATATGTCATCAGGGAGATGCAAAAAGAAAGCAACAGTGAGATACCACTGCACCCCTATTAGAATGGCCAATTCTAGAACACTGACAGTATCAAAAGCTAGTGAGGATGCGGAGCAACAGGAACTCTCAGTCAGTGCTAATTGGAATGCAAAATGGTACAGCCACTTTGGATGACAGTTGGGCAGTTTCTTAGAAAACTAAACATATTTTGTCATATAATTCTAGCAATTGCATTCCTTGGTATTTATTCAAATGAGTTGAAAATATCCACATAAAAACTTGCACACGGATGTTTATAGCAGCTTAATTCATAATTGCCAAAACCTGGGAAGCAACCAAGATGTCCTTCAGGATGTGAACGGATAAATGCACTGTGGTGCATCCAGACAACAGAATATTATTCAGTGCTAAAATGAAATGAGCTATTAAGCTATGTAAAGAAGGACATGGAGGGAAACTTAAATGCATACTACCAAGTGAAAGAAACCAATCTGAAATGACTACATACTATATGATTCCAACTATATGATATTCCATAAAAAGCAACACGATGGTGGGGCGCCTGGGTGGCTCAGTCGGTTGGGCGTCCGGCTTCGGCTCAGGTCATTATCTCAAGGTTCATGAGTTCGAGTTCCACACTGAGCTCTGTGCTGGCAGCTTGGAGCCTGGAGCCTGCTTCGGATTCTGTGTCTCCCTGTCTCTCTGCCCCTCCATCAGTCATTCCCTGTCTCTCTCTCTCTCAAAATTAAACATTAAAAATTTTTAAAAAGCAACACTATGGAGACAGTAAAAGGAACAGTGGTTGACGGGGTTTAGCAAGGAGAAAGGGATGAATAGGCAGAGCACAGAGAATTTTTAGGGCAGTGAAAATAACTCTATATGATACTATGATACTGTGGTGGGTATATGTCATTATACATTTGTCCAAACCCATGGAATGTACAACACCAAGAGTGAACTGGGATGTGAACTGTGGACTTTGGATGATAATGAGATGTCAGTGTAGGTTCATCAGTTGTAACAAATGTCCTGCTCTGATAGGGAATATTGATAGCGGGGATGATGCATGCGTGGGGGCAGGAAGTGTATGAGAAATCATTGTACCTTCCCCTGAATTTTGTTGTGAACCAGAAACTGCTTTAAAAAATAAAGTTTGTTGGGGTGCCTGGGTGGCTCATTTGGTTAAGCATCTGACTCTTGATTTCAGCTCAGGTCATGATCTCGCGGTTTGTAGGTTCGAGCCCCGCATTGGGCTCTGTGCTGGCAGTGGGGAGCCTGCTTGGGACTCTTCTCCTCCCATTCTCTCTGCCTCTCTCTCTGTCCCCCCACCCCACGCACGTTCACACATGCTCTTTCTCTCTCAAAATAAATAAATAAACTTAAATAAATCAAGTCTATAAATGGAAGATACTGGGTGATAAAAGGCATAGATTGAGGCAGGGTGGCCTCAGAGGTCATCTTACTCACTTCCTGTATTTTGCATTCTGGGAAAAGGGAGGCCCAGAGAGAGTGAATGAATTGTCTAACATCACACAACCAGGTACCAGAAGAACCACAGCATTCCTGACTCTGACTCAGGGATCCTTTGGGATCCTTGTGCGACTGCACAGTTGAGCACAATCTCCATCTGACAAGATCATGCCCAGCCTTCTAGGCCTGACACAACTCATTATCTCTCTGGGGGTCCTGAGCAGGTTTCTTTCTGTTTACACAGGGTCCTCATAGTCAGCATTTTCATATGGAGAACACGAGGCCCAGTGAGCTAACTGCCCCTGCTCAGGCTTTACAGAGAGTAAGAAGCTAGCCAGAGCCTGCATCCTGGCTCTCTTCATTCCATTCCTCACTGTACCCCATATGCCTCTCTTCCCAGAAAAGAGACCTTTCTCCTTCACTTGAATGTATAATGTGGAACAGCTGCTCAAGGCACAAGACTCTAGAACATTCAGTGGCAACACCACATACATGTCACCTCTCTGCAACCTTTTTTCATGCCACAACACACAGCTTTCTTCTCTGTGCTTCTAGAACTTTGCCTATATCGATCATGGCCACTGTCAAAAAAGTGGATTACATAGAATAAAGGGAGGGTGGATCTTGGGGGACAATCAGCAGCCTCTTTCAAATCTGGGTTTCTGTGGTCTTCCTCTGGATCATTCGCCATTGCCATTTAACCATCAGCTTTAGAAAGTCACTTACTTGTATCAGGGCCCTTGGTATCTGTGGAAAATGCTCAGTCTTTGTTTCCAATTTATATTTTAAATGTTGTAATGTTTGTATTGCTAAGGAAATTCAAAGGTTTGCTTCCTGCCAGCATATTGTGCTGGTTGCTGTAACTTTTTAACTGAAAATTACTTCTCATTCTGTTTGTAGAATCTGCAGCTTTTGTCCATTATTCACCCGAGCCTTCCATTTTCTAGTTTCTCTGGTCAAAAGCCACTGTGTTTATGTGTCACCAGCAATTTTACTCCTTTGTGTGAAGGTGTTTTTGTTATTTCTTTGTTTATTCCTCAGGAATAGTTATTGTCTACTCTGCTCTGGGCAGTATGGGAACAATTGGATAGCAAACAAGACAAGCATAGTTTTTGCCCTCATGAAATTCATGGTCCGATGGGAGAGACAAAATTAACATCATATATATGTACACACACCTATACGTATACATATGTATGTGGGCGGGAAGGTCAGGGGAGTTTTCTCTGAAGATAGGACGCTTAAGCTGAGACCTAAAAGATAAAGTATGGATGAACTGAAGAAAGGGGAGAAGAATAGCGTTGGCAGAGAGAACAGCATGGATTAAGGTTCTGAGGAGGGGAAGAGCTTAATAAAAATTAGGAAAACTGGTGCACCTTGGTGGCTCAGTCAGTTAAGTGTCTGACCTGGGGTCAGGTCATGATCTCGCGGTTTGTGACTTCAAGTCCTGCATCCAGCTCTGTGCTGGTGGTGTGGAGCCTGCTTGGGATTCTTTCTCTTTCTCTCTCTCTGCCTCTCCCCGACTTGTGCTCCCACTCTCTCTCTCCCTCTCCCTCCCTCCCCCCCCAAGGTAAATGAGCTTAAAAAATTAGGAAAACTGAAAGTAGATGAGTTTTAATGGAACAAAGTGGAAAGTGGTACAAGATGAGGTTAACGAGGTTGTCTACAGGCTTGAAATTTATGGAAGGCTGTGGATGTCATGATGGATTTTATGCTGAGAACAATGGGAACTTGAAGAATTTTAAGTAGGAGAGTAATATGATGTAGGTTACATTGAAAAAAAAGTCCTTTGGCTGGAGTGCCTGGTTGGCTCAGTTGGTTAAGCATCTGACTGTTGGTTTCAGCTTAGGTTGTGATCTCACGGTTTCATGGGTTCAAGCCCCACATCTGGCTCTGTGATGACAGCGCGGGCCCTGCTTGGGATTCTCTCTCTCTCCCTCCCCCCCCCCCGCCCTTCCCCCACTCTCACTGTCTATCTCTCAAAATAAATAAACTTAAAAAATTAAGAAAGAAAAAAAAGTCCTTTGGCTGCCACGCTGAAAGTGAATAGCAGGAAGGCCAGACTGGAAGCAAGAACACCAGCACGGAGTCGATCAGAATAGATCAGGTGCATGGTGATGGCACTTGATATAGGGTGGTGGTGGTAGACTCATGTTTGAGTCATATTTGGGAGGTAGATTCAGTGGTGCGTGGCAATGGACTGATTATTATGGATGAGGAAGAAGAAGTGATCAAATATCTGTCAGGTTTTGAAGTTTAAATACGGGCTGGATGGTACTGGCTTTTTCTGAGACAGGTAAAAGAGCATGTGGTACCAGTTTTGCTGAAAGATCAAGGGAAACTTATTGATTGGGTCTGCAGTAAAACTAGCCTTACCTAATGGGTTAAAATCTACTCCTGGACACAGCAGGCCAAGAGTTTACGCTTCATCATAGTTCCTTGATTTTAAGATGCCTTGAATTTCAAAATGCTACATTGATTTATATCAGCTTTTCATAAAGAATACTATCCTGTTAAATGAATACATGGATATAACACACATCAATTGAACTGTTAAAATACATCTTAGATTTAAGGAAATGTGATATTTCAAGCTCACTGCAATGTAAATTACAATTGTAAATAAAGGATAATAATAAAGGACAGACCCAAATTAAAAAATTATTTTTAACTTCTAAAATAGCTCCAGGAAATCATTTTGCAACTTTCCAGAAAGGTATATGTAATTGTCTATTGGATATCTTTATTGAGTGTCTCACGAGTACCTCAGGGTTCTATGTGTTTGGAATGGAATTCACTGTTTTTCCTAAATCTTCAGCCTGCTTCTTTATCTAAACCTCCTATTTTGGTTAATGGCAGGTACCACCTTCCTCTCACTTTTTTCTTTCATTCATTTATTATTCTATTCAACATATATTTACTGAGTTCTTACTAGCAGCTAAGGACTATGTTCTCAAACCTCTTTTTATATATCTTATCTTTCTGAGCGATTCAGAGGTTGTGGTAGCTTGGCCATGCGACTTGCTTTGGCCAGTGGGACGATAGAAAATGTGCTACAAGTGGACACTTTAAAAAAAGTGCTTGCACCATGGGGCTTGACCTTTCTTGCTGCTTTTGGGAACTCCGTGATTATGACTGTGTGACTAAGCCGCTGGATGTTTAGAGTCATGTCGCCAAGCTCTTCCTATCACTCCATCTGACATCAGGTCGACAGCCAGACCTGTAGATCATCTAGCCCAGCCAAGCTGGCCCAGAGGGTCTTGGCCCAGAAGAACTGCCAAGACAGTTCCCAGAAATGTGAGAAATACTGTATGTTTGTATTGTTAAGCACCAACTTGTGGGGCGGTTTGTCATGCAGCAAAATCTAACTGAGTCATGGGCTGTTTCCTTAGTGACTCTCTAGGAGTGGTGGATGAAGAAGTGTGGTTTCACATTTGTGTCCTGACATCTATTATTTTGATATCTCGGGTACGAAGAGCTGCATTCCACCATCCTATTATGTTAGATGTTGGCTTCTGTAGTTTTACAGAAGAAAAAAATTGAGGCCCATAGAAGTTAAGTGGCTTGTCTAAGGCCACACAAGTGTTCTGTTAGAGAGTTATGATTTGAATTCACTTCTTTTTGAATCCAAAGCTCTTGATTTTTTCTGTAACATCAAACTACATTTGTCAAATATTCTGGATTAATGTTTTGAAGAATGTAGTATGATTCTACATATGCTGTTTCTAAGTAATTTTTTTGTAGAACAAAACAAAGCAAAATAAAAACTCCCCAAACCTGTATGTCCCATTGTACATTTTGTGTGGTTAGAGACTCTTAGCTTGAATAGTAGTTAATACATTTCAGTTCTAAAGCACTGGATTTATAACCTGCTTTTAACTAAACATGTTTGTATTTACATGTTCTTATATAGATAAACATCTGTGAAGTGGTTATAAGTACTTGACATGAGTACATTTTCACTTAAGAAAGAGTCCCTTCATTCTGTCTCTACAACCTGTTTACTTATTCTCTTACATTTCCATTTCAGATTTGTGCTCAGTCCTAAATGGGCTAATACTCCACTTCTCTCCTTAGGCTTTTTTCTTTTTCTTTTCTTTTTTGGTGCAGTATCAGTTACTTCACAGAATGAAGTAGATGCTGTGGAGTGTACAAGCTCCTTTGTGGATATAAATTGAGAGTTTAAAAACATTTAAAAATATATTTATGTCATGTTTATCATATTTATAAAAGCTTCAATTTGTTAAGTAATTCCTGGAGGGCTTGAAGTATAAAAAGTAAAGCATATGTTTGAATATTATAGTTCGATACACTGATTTTTTTCCATTTTGATTAAATATCATATTAGTATAAATGTATTCAGTTACACATGTAGACAGGATAAATTTTCAGTTGCATCAAACCTGGAGGTGGAGTGAGGACTTAAACTAGTTTCTATCTTGAACTCTCTATCAGAAAATGTAATCTAGTCAGTTCCCAATAAACTCAGTCCCTTCCAGCCTCTTTTTCTCATGTCATTTCAAATGAAAACTCTTTGAGTTTGGGGTGCTTGGGTGGCTCAGTCAATTGAGTGTCCGACTCTTGATTTCACCTCAGGTCATGATCCCAGGGTCGTGGGATTGAGCCCCGCCATGGAGCATAGTTAAGATTGTCTCTCTCTTCCCCTCTACCACTCTCCCCCACTCACGCGCGTTCTCTTGATCTCAAAAACAAAACAAAGCTCTGTGAATTTTACATTCTTCACTTTTCTCCGTGAGCTCCTAATTCTATTCTACTTCTCTTACAGAATTTTATCCTAATTTATTTCATGTTTACACGTCTCTTACTTCTCTACAGAAATGTACATAAATGAAAAGTATTTAAAAAAAATTCTGTGTCCTTTACGGGGCTGAAAGTGTTAAAACACTATCTTGTGGATTAAGTAAAATTTTTCTCACAGCCATTTTCTGTAATAAATCCTTGCACATTGAATCCCATCTTGGCATGTGCTTCTGCGAGGCCCCGAAATAACACATTTGTCTTTCACTTATTGATTCATTGGAATCTTTTCTATAGTCTAGGTATGGGCCCTTTGTTGTATGCATTACAAGTATCTTTCCCAGTCTGAAGTTTGCCTTTTCACTCTTTTACTGGTGTCTTTTGATGAAAAGTTGATCTTAATTTTAATGTAACATAGCTTATTAGTGGTTGTTGCTTTTTATGTCTAGTTTAAAAGTCTTATTGCTCTGGGACGCCTGGGTGGCTCAGTTGGTTGAGCATCTGACTTCGGCTCAGGTCGTGATCTCACGGTTCATGGGTTCAAGCCCCACATCAGGTTGTCTGCTGTCAGTTAAGAGCCCACTTCACATCCTCTGCCCCCCTCTCTCTTTGTCCCTCCCCTACTTGTGGGCTCCCTTCCTTTCAAAAATGAAATAAACATTAAAAAAAATCTTATTGCCCTGTGCCTATATCATGAAGAAATCTCCTAACTTATCTTCCAGAAGATTTATTGTTTTCTTATTTCATATTTAGGTACACCAGATTATTGAATGTATTTTTGTATACTGTTGGAAATAGGAGTAAAAAAAAGTTTTTATATTTTCCATGTAGATATTAACTGGACTCAGCACCATTCATTGAAAATACCACCCTTTGTCCTCTGCCTTGTAGTACCATCTTGTCATAAATCAAGTGTCTGCATATGTGTGGGAGTTTGTTTCTGGACTCTCAGTTCTACTCCCCTGTTCTATTTGTCTCTGTGCCAATACCCTGATGTATTACTGTCTGTAGCAGTAGAGTAGGTTGATGTCCCATAGAATGACTTCCCCCACTTTGTTTTTCAGGAGTGTGTTGATTGATTGATTTCTTTGTTATTATTTCTGCCCTAAATTTTTCCCGTAACTCTCCTTTTTTTGTTTTAATTTGCTCTTCTTTTTCTAACTTCTTGAGATGCTGAGATCATTGTTTTACAGGCCTTCTTTCTAATAGTGCATTTAATTCTGTGAATTTCATCCTAAAACGTAGCTTTAGCTACATGCGTAAGTTTTGATACATTGGTTTTTGAAATTATCATTCAGTTGAAAATACTTTGATTTTTGTCGTGTTTGCTTCTTTGAATCATGCATGGGTCATTTAAGTACTGCTTAGTTTCCAAATATTGTATATGAAAGATTTTCTAGCTGTATTTCTGTAGTTTATTTCTAACTTAATTCTGTTGTCATCAGAGACCATACATTCATATATGGTCATCTTTTTAAATGTCCCAAGTGTGCTTGAGAAGGATGTGCGCTTTGCAGTTTTGCGATTACCTATGTAGTCCTCTCCATATTATAAATTAGGTCAAGTTTGTTAGCCATGCTTTTCAAAGCTTCTCCTTCAGGATTTTTTGATCTGTTTTTTTCTATGAGTTAGTGACACAGATAAGTTAAAATATCCCACTAAGATTGTGGATTTGTCTTTTATCCTTTAGTTATGTCAAGTTTTGCTGTATATATTTTTGAAGGCATGTTATAACACGTATGGCAATTTAGAATTGTTATATCTTCATAGTAAACTGAATCATTTATTGTTATGAAATATGTGTCTTTAACTCTGTTAATGCTTTCAGCATTAGTCTATTTTGTCTGATATTAATATAGATATAGAAGCCTTTCTTGGTTAGTGTATGTATGATACATCTTTTTACCTTCTTTCAACATTTTATATTCTTATATTTAAGGTGTATCATTTATAAACAACATACAGTTATTTTTAATCTTTTAATTTGTATTTACATTTGATGTATGTATGATATATTTAGAACCACCCACATTATGGAAGATAATTTGCTTTACTCAAAATCCACTGATTTAAATGTTTAACACATCTAAAAAATACCTTCACAGCAACATCTGGACTGATGTTTGACCAAAAACTGGGTACCATGGCCTGGCTAAGCTGACACATAAAATAAACCATCACAGATGGTTTTCTTTGCATTTGTCTAAGGATTAATGGTGCTTCTAGAATCTCTGGCTTGATGTCTTTCCTCAGTTTGGAAAATTATCAGCCATTATCTCTTTAAATAGTGCTACTCCCCAATTCTCTCTTTCATCTCCTTTGCTCACTATCCTTCTTTCCTTCTTTTCTTGGCTCTTCTGTGTCCATTCTCCCTTTCCCCAAATCTGTCACTGAGTAGTATGTCTTCACTGCCTTTAAAAAATCAAAATAAAAATAAGTTTTTCTCAGCTTTTCTAATTGGTCTTGGCTAGAGAGTTAGGTTTAATTACCTAGTTCATCATTACCAATTCTTTCTTCACCTGTGTCTAATATGTTCCTTTTTTAATTAAAAATTTTAATGTTTATTTATTTTTGAGAGAGACGGAGTGTGAGTGGGGGAGGGGCCAAGAGAGAGGGAGACACAGAATCCGAAGCAAGCTCCAGGCCCTGAGCTGTCAGCACAGAGCCCAAAACGGGGCTCGAACTCTCAGACTGTGAGATCATGACCTGAGCTGAAGTCAGACACTCGACTGACTGAGCCACCCAGGCACCCCAGTATGCTGTTCTTTACCCTGTCCATTTACTCTATCTAATTTTTATAATATTTTTAGTTGTAAAAGTTATTCTTCAGTATATTTTCTGGTCATTTTTGATAGTCTTTTATGCCTTAAACATTTCAATACCACGCTTTATTTCTTCTAATGTATTTTATTTACTTATGTTGCATTTTGTATTTGATAACTCCAGTATTTGTAATCTTTAAAGGTTTTTTTTAATGTTTGTTTATTTTTGAGAGACAGAATGTGAGGGGGGGAGGAGCAGAGAGGGAGACACAGAATCCAAAGCAGGCTCCATCCAGGCTCTGAGCTGTCAGCACAGAGCCCAATGTGGGGCTCGAACTCAAGAACCATTAGATCATGACCTGAGCTGAAGTCAGATGCGTAACCGACTGAGCCACCCACACGCCCCTGTAATCTTTATAAGCCAATTTTCTGTTGCTTCTTTTTTCTGATTCTTACTCATAGTGGCTTGTATTTGTAGTGTTTTGTGATTTATTATTTTAGGCTCAGGTTCAATGAAATTTTATTTTGGAATATAATTGGAGACTTATTGTTGAGGTTTATTTTGTTAGAAGAATTCAGGGATTGCTTTGAGGAGGGGGGAATGATGTGGGGAAACCAACCCGCTGTTTAAAAGCAATTACGTATTCTTTGGGTAAATGCCAATAGTGCAGTTGCTGGGTGGTAGGGTGGCTCTATTTTTATTTTGAGGAACCTCCATACTGTTCTTCATAGTGGCTGCACCAGTTTCCTTCCCACCAACAGTGCAAGAGGATTCCCCTTTCTCAGCATCCTCACAAATACCTATTGTTTCCTGTGTTGCTAATTTTAGCCAATTTGACAGATGTGAGGTGATATCTCATTGTAGTTTTGATTTGTATTTTTCTGATGATCAATGATGTTGAGTATCTTTTCATGTGTCTATTGGCCATCTGTATGTCTTCTTTAGAAAAATATCTATTCGTATTTTCTGCCCATTTTTAATTGGATTATTCATTTTTTGGATGTTGAGTTGTATAAGTTCTTTATATATTTTGGATATTAACCCTTTATCAGATATGTCATATGCAAATATCTTCTCCCATTCCTTAGGTTGCCTTTTACTTTTGTTGATTGGTTTCCTTTATTGTGCAGAGCTTTTTATTATTTAAAAAAAATTTTTTAAATGTTTATTCATTTTTTTTTTTTAATTTTTTTTTTCAACGTTTATTTATTTTTGGGACAGAGAGAGACAGAGCATGAACGGGGGAGGGGCAGAGAGAGAGGGAGACACAGAATTGGAAACAGGCTCCAGGCTCTGAGCCATCAGCCCAGAGCCCGACGCGGGGCTCGAACTCACGGACCGCAAGATCGTGACCTGGCTGAAGTCGGACGCTTAACCGACTGCGCCACCCAGGCGCCCCTGTTTATTCATTTTTGAGAGAGAGAGAGCGAGTGCAAGCAAGGGAGGGGCAGAGAGAGAGGGATACACAGAATCTGAAGCAGGCTCCAGACTCTGAGCTCTCAGCACAGAGCCTGATGCGGGGCTTGAATCCACAAACCATGAAGTCATGACCTGAGCTGAAGTTGGATGCTTAACTGACTGAGCCACCCAGGCACCCCCACAGCTTTTTATTTTGATGTAGCCCTAATAGTTTATTTTTGCTTTTGTTTCCCTTGCCTCAGGAGACATAGCTAGAGAGAAGTTGCCATGGCCAGTGCCTAAGAAGTTGCTGCCTGTGTTCTTATCTAGGATTTTTTTTAAAAATTTTTTTTCAACGTTTATTTATTTTTGGGACAGAGAGAGACAGAGCATGAACGGGGGAGGGGCAGAGAGAGAGGGAGACACAGAATCGGAAACAGGCTCCAGGCTCTGAGCCATCAGCCCAGAGCCCGATGCGGGGCTCGAACTCACGGACCGCGAGATCGTGACCTGGCTGAAGTCGGATGCTCAACCGACTGCGCCACCCAGGCGCCCCGGATTTTTTAAAATTTAATTTATTTTTTTAATTTACACCCAAGTTAGTTAGCATATAGTGCAACAGTGATTTCAGGAGTAGATTCCTTAATGTTCCTTACCCATTTAGCCCATCCCCCTTCCCACAACCCCCCCCCCCAGTAACCCTCAGTTTGTTCTCCATATTTAAGAGTCTTTAATGTTTTGTCCCTTATCCTGTTTCTATATTATTTTTGCTTCCCTTTCTTTATGTTCATCTGTTTGTATCTTGAAGTCCTCATATGAGTGAAGTCATATGATATTTGTCTTTCTCTAATTTCTCTTAGCTTCCATCCATCCACTAGCTTCCTCTAGTTCCATCCATGTAGTTGCAAATGGCAAGATTTCATTCTTTTTGATTGCCGAGTGACACTCCATTGTGTATATATATATATATATATACACCACATCTTCTTTATCCATTCATCCATTGATGAACATTTGGGCTCTTTCCATACTTTGGCTATTGTTGATAGTGCTGCTATAAACATTGGGGTGTATGTGTCCCTTCAACACAGCATACCTGTATCCCTTGGATTAGTACCTAGGAGTGCAATTGCTGGGTTGTAGGGTAGTTCTATTTTTAATTTTTTGAGGAACCTCCATACTATTTTCCAGAGTGGATGCACCAGTTTGCATTCCCACCAGCAGTGCAAAAGAGATCCTCTTTCTCCGCATCCTCGCCAACATCTGTTGTTGGCTGAGTTGTTGATGTTAGCTATTTTGACAGGTGTGAGGTGGTATCTCATTGTGGTTTTGATTTGTATTTCCCTGATGATGAGTGATGTTGAGCATTTTTTCAGGTGTCGGTTGGCCATCTGGATGTCTTCTTTGGAGACGTGTCTACTCATGTCTTTTGCTCATTTCTTCACTGGATTATTTGTTTTTTGGGTGTTGAGCTTGATAAGTTCTTTGTAGATTTTGGATACTAACCCCTTATATGATATGTCATTTGCAAATATCTTCTCCCATTCCGTCGGTTGCCTTTTAGTTTTACTGATTGTTTCCTTCACTGTGCTTTTTATCTTGATGAGGTCCCAATAGTTCATTTTTTCTTTTTTTTTTTTTAAATTTTTTTTTTCAACGTTTTTTATTTATTTTTGGGACAGAGAGAGACAGAGCATGAACGGGGGAGGGGCAGAGAGAGAGGGAGACAAAGAATCGGAAACAGGCTCCAGGCTCTGAGCTATCAGCCCAGAGCCCGACGCGGGGCTCGAACTCAGGGACCGCGAGATTGTGACCTGGCTGAAGTCGGACGCTTAACCGACTGCGCCACCCAGGTGCCCCTCATTTTTTCTTTTAATTCCCTTGCCTTTGGATATGGGTCAAGCAAGAAATTGCTGCACCTGAGGTCAAAGAGGTTGCTGCCTGCTTTCTTCTCTAGGGTTTCGATGGTTTCCTGTCTCCCATTTAGGTCTTTCATCCATTTTGAGTTTATTTTTGTGTATGGTATAAGAAAGTGGTCCAGGTTCATTCTTCTGCATGTTGCTGTCCAGTTTTCCCAGCACCACTTGCTGAAGAGACTGTCTTTATTCCACTGGATATTCTTTCCTGCTTTGTCACAGATTAGTTGGCCATATGTTTGTGGGTCCATTTCTGGGTTCTCTCTTCTGTGCCATTGATCTGAGTGTCTGTTTTTGTGCCAGTACCATACTGTCTTGATGATTACAGCTTTGTAGTATAGCTTGAAGTCTGGGATTGTGATGCTTCCTGCTTTGGTTTTCTTTTTCAAGATTGCTTTGGCTGTTTGGGGTCTTTTCTGGTTCCATACAAATTTTAGGATTGTTTGTTCTAGCTCTGTGAAGAATGCTGGTGTTATTTTGATAGCTATTGCATTTATTTATTTATTTATTTTAATTTTTTTTAACGTTTATTTATTTTTGAGACAGAAAAAGACAGAGCATGAACGGGGGAGGGTCAGAGAGAGGGAGACGCAGAATCCGAAACGGGCTCCAGGCTCTGAGCTGTCAGCACGGAGCCCGACGCGGGGCTCGAACTCACGGACCGCAAGATCATGAACCTGAGCTGAAGTCGGCCGCTCAACCGACTGAGCCACCCAGGCGCCCCAATAGCTATTGCATTTAATATGTAGATTGCTTTGAGTAGTATTGACATTTTAACGATATTTATTCTTCCTATCCAGAGCATGGGATATTTTTCCATTTTTTTTGTGTCTTCTTCCGTTTCTTTCATAAGCTTTCTATAGTTTTCAATGTATAGATTTTTCACCTCTTTGGTTTCACCTCGTATTCCTAGGTATTTTATGGTTTTTGGTACAATTGCAAATGGGATCGATTCCTTGATTTCTCTTTCTGTCGCTTCATTATTGGTGTATAGGAATGCAACCAATTTCTGTGCATTGATTTTATATCCTGCAACTTTGCTGAATTCATAGATCGGTTCTAGCAGTTTTTTTGTGGAATCTTTTGGGTTTTCTGCATGAAGTATCATGTCATCTGTGAAGAGTGAAAGTTCAAGCTCCTCCTGGCCTATTTGGATGCCTTTTATTTCTTTGTGTTGTCTGATGGCTGAGGCTAAGACTTCCAATACTTTGTTGAATAACAGTGGCGAGAGTGGACATCCCTGTCTTGTTCTTGACCTTAGGGGGAAAGCTCTCAGTTTTTCCCCATTGAGGATGATATTAATGTTGGGTCTTTCATATATGGCTTTTATGATCTCGAGGTGTAAGCCTTCTATCCCTACTTTCTTGAGAGTTTTTATCAAGAAAGTATGCTGTATTCTGTCAAATGCTTTCTCAGGATCTATTGAGAAGATCATGTGGTTCTTGTCTTTTCTTTAATTGATGTGATGAAGCACATTGATTGTTTTGCGGATATTGAGCCAGCCCTGCATCCCAGGTATAAATGCCACTTAGTCATGGCGAATAATTTTTTTAATGTATTGTTGGATCTGGTTGGCAAATATCTTGTTGAGGATTTTTACATCCATGTTCATCAGGTAAATTAGTCTGTAGTTATCCTTTTTCTAGGATTTTTATGGTTTCAGGTCTCACATTTAGGTCTTTCATCCATTATGAATTTATTTTTGTGTATTTACCCAAAGAATGCAAAAATACTAATTCAAAGGGATACATGCACCCTGATGTTTATAGCAGCATTGTCTATATTAGCCAAATTATGGAAACAGCCCAAATGTACATCAACTGATGAATGAATAAAGATGTGGTATATAGATACAATGGACTATTAGTCATAAAAAGGAATGAAATCTTGTCATTTGCAATGACATGGATGGAGCTAGAGAGTATTATGCTAAGCGGAATAAGTCAGAGAAAGACAAATACTATATGATTTCACTCATGTGGTATTTAAGAAGCATAGCAGGGGTGCCTGTGTGGCTCAGTCGGTTAAGCGTCTGACTTCGGCTCAGGTCATGATCTCAGTTCGTGAGTTCTAGCCCCGCGTCAGGCTCTGTGCTGACAGCTCAGAGCCTGGAGCCTGCTTCACATTCTGTGTCTCCCTCTCTCTCTGCCTCTTCCCTGCTCATGCTCTGTCTCTCTCTGTCTCAAAAATAAACATTAAAAAAAAATTTAAAAAGAAGCAAAGCAAATAAACAAAGGGAAAAAAAGAGAGGCAAACCAAGAAACAGACTCTTAATTATAGACAACAAAGTGGCGGTTACCAGTGGGGAGGTGGGTGTGGGGATAGGTGAAGTAGGTGATGGGGATTAAGGAGTGCACCTGTTATGATGAGCACTGGGTGTTGTATGGAAGTGTTGAATCACTATATTGTGTGCCTGAAACCAATATTACACTGTATGTTAACGAACTGGAATTCAAATAAAAACTTAAATAAAAGCCAATTTTGGCTTTGGTTGCTTATGCTCAAGTATTAACTTATCAGAGAGGTTCTCTCTGGCTTCTCAATCTCTGTATTCTTGCCCCTTGTTTTTTTTATAGTCATTATTATCTGAACCTATGTTATTTACTTATTCTTCTGTGTGCTTATTGACTGTCTCATGTTAAATGTACTTACCTGTGTCACTTAGTCATGTACAATTTTAAGGTTCATTTTGGTGGATAATAGTAGCTGCTTAAGGGGCCCCCGGGTGGCTCAGTCATTTGAGTATCCGACTTTAGCTCAGGTCATGATCTCACAGCTTGTGAGTTTGAGCCACACGTTGGGCTCTGTGCTGCCAGCTCAGAGCCTGGAGCCTGCTTGGGATTCTGTGTCTCCCTCTCCCTCTGCTCCTCCCCCGCTCACATTCTGTCTCTCTTTGTCTCTCAAAAATAAATGAACATAAAAAAATTTAAAAATAGTAGCTGCTGAAGAAATTTTTAGTGGATGTTGGCTTGCTAGTCACCTACAGCCTCATTCCTATGTCATAATGAAAGCAAGTCTCAGACCATATCCTGCCACATATACAGATCTTAAATAAGTGTTCATTCTCAAGCAGGTACAAAACACTTAATTCAACCCATTCTTTAAGCTTTTTAGAGCCGCAGGCCTCTGTCTTCTCAGATGTTTTGTCTTCCACCTTGTATGAAAGGTTCTGTTCTGGCAGAGGCATAACCGTATCCCACAGGCAGGATTTTATTACCTGTGGTTAGGTCAGGCCATGAGAAATTCTCTGAAGAGTTGGACCCAGAAATGTTCAGGGATCAAGCTTTGGGTGCTATCCTTAAGTGCACAGGCAATGGGCCTTGATGCTTTCTTTTCTTTTTTTTTTTCAATATATGAAATTTATTGTCAAAATGGTTTCCATACAACACCCAGTGCTCATCCCAAAAGGTGCCCTCCTCAATACCCATCACCCACCCTCGCCTCCCTCCCATCCCCCATCAACCCTCAGTTTGTTCTCAGTTTTTTTTTTTTTTCTCAGTTTTTAAGAGTGTCTTATGCTTTGGCTCTCTCCCACTCTAACCTCTTTTTTTTTTCCTTCCCCTCCCCCATGGGTTTCTGTTAAGTTTCTCAGGATCCACATAAGAGTGAAAACATATGGTATCTGTCTTTCTCTGTATGGCTTATTTCACTTAGCATCACACTCTCCAGTTCCATCCACGTTGCTACAAAGGGCCATATTTCGTTCTTTCTCATTGCCACGTAGTACTCCATTGTGTATATAAACCACAATTTCTTTATCCATTCATCAGTTGATGGACATTTAGGCTCTTTCCATCATTTGGCTATTGTTGAGAGTGCTGCTAGAAACATTGGGGTACAAGTGCCCCTATGCATCAGTACTCCTGTATCCCTTGGGTAAATTCCTAGCAGTGCTATTGCTGGGTCATAGGGTAGATCTATTTTTAATTTTTTGAGGAACCTCCGCACTGTTTTCCAGAGCGGCTGCACCACTTTGCATTCCCACCAACAGTGCAAGAGGGTTCCCGTTTCTCCACATCCTCTCCAGCATCTATAGTCTCCTGATTTGTTCATTTTGGCCACTCTGACTGAGTGAGGTGATATCTGAG
The DNA here is from genome assembly GCF_016509475.1 of Prionailurus bengalensis. NCBI lineage: Eukaryota > Metazoa > Chordata > Mammalia > Carnivora > Felidae > Prionailurus > Prionailurus bengalensis. Next base: position 19,914,863 of record NC_057361.1, on the reverse strand, counting down.
TGTGGTTTTGATTTGTATTTCCCTGATGAGGAGCGACGTTGAGCATCTTTTCATGTGCCTGTTGGCCACCCGGATGTCTTCTTTAGAGAAGTGTCTATTCATGTTTTCTGCCCATTTCTTCACTGGGTTATTTGTTTTTCGGGTGTGGAGTTTGGTGAGCTCTTTATAGATTTTGGAGACTAGCCCTTTGTCCGTTATGTCGTTTGCAAATATCTTTTCCCATTCCGTTGGTTGCCTTTTAGTTTTGTTGGTTGTTTCCTTTGCTGTGCAGAAGGTTTTTATCTTCATAAGGTCCCAGTAATTAATTTTTGCTTTTAATTCCCTTGCCTTTGAGGATGTGTTGAGTAAGAGATTGCTATGGCTGAGGTCAGAGAGGTTTTTTTCCTGCTTTCTCCTCTAGGGTTTTGATGGTTTCCTGTCTCACATTCAGGTCCTTTATCCATTTTGAGTTTATTTTTGTGAATGGTGTGAGAAAGTGGTCTAGTTTCAACCTTCTGCATGTTGCTGTCCAGTTCTCCCAGCACCATTTGTTAAAGAGGCTGTCTTTTTTCCATTGGATGTTCTTTCCTGCTTTGTCAAAGATGAGTTGGCCATACATTTGTGGGTCTAGTTCTGGGGTTTCTATTCTATTCCATTGGTCTATGTGTCTGTTTTGGTGCCAATACCATGCTGTCTTGATGATGACAGCTTTGTAGTAGAGACTAAAGTCTGGGATTGTGATGCCTCCTGCTTTGGTCTTCTTCTTCAAAATTCCTTTGGCTATTCGGGGCCTTTTATGGTTCCATATGAATTTTAGGATTGCTTGTTCTGGTTTCGAGAAGAATGCTGGTGCAATTTTGATTGGGATTGCATTGAATGTGTAGATAGCTTTGGGTAGTATTGACATTTTGACAATATTTATTCTTCCAATCAATGAGCAGGGAATGTCTTTCCATTTCTTTAAATCTTCTTCAATTTCCTTCATAAGCTTTCTATAGTTTTCAGCATACAGATCTTTTACATCTTTGGTTAGATTTATTCCTAGGTATTTTATGCTTCTTGGTGCAATTGTGAATGGGATCAGTTTCTTTATTTGTCTTTCTGTTGCTTCATTGTTAGTGTATAAGAATGCAACTGATTTCTGTACATTGATTTTGTATCCTGCAACTTTGCTGAATTCATGTATCAGTTCTAGAAGACTTTTGGTGGAGTCCATTGGATTTTCCATGTATAGTATCATGTCATCTGCAAAAAGTGAAAGCTTGACTTCATCTTTGCCATTGTTGAACCAGCCCTGCATCCCAGGAATGAATCCCACTTGATCATGGTGAATAATTCTTTTTATATGCTGTTGAATTTGATTTGCTAGTATCTTATTGAGAATTTTGCATCCATATTCATCAGGGATATTGGCCTGTAGTTCCCTTTTTTTACTGGGTCTCTGTCTGGTTTGGGAATCAAAGTAATACTGGCTTCATAGAATGAGTCTGGAAGTTTTCCTTCCCTTTCTATTTCTTGGAATAGCTTGAGAAGGATAGGTATTATCTCTGCTTTAAACGTCTGGTAGAACTCCCCTGGGAAGCCATCTGGTCCTGGACTCTTATTTGTTGGGAGATTTTTGATAACTGATTCAATTTCTTTGCTGGTTATGGGTCTGTTCAAGCTTTCTGTTTCCTCCTGATTGAGTTTTGGAAGCGTGGTGGTGTTTAGGAATTTGTCCATTTCTTCCAGGTTGTCCAGTTTGTTGGCATATAATATTTCATAGTATTCCCTGATAATTGTTTGTATCTCTGAGGGATTGGTTGTAATCATTCCATTTTCATTCATGATTTTATCTATTTGGGTCATCTCCCTTTTCTTTTTGAGAAGCCTGGCTAGAGGTTTGTCAATTTTGTTTATTTTTTCAAAAAACCAACTCTTGGTTTCGTTGATCTGCTCTACAGCTTTTTTAGATTCTATATTGTTTATTTCTGCTCTGATCTTTATTATTTCTCTTCTTCTGCTGGGCTTAGGCTGCCTTTGCTGTTTTGCTTCTATTTCCTTTAGGTGTGCTGTTAGATTTTGTATTTGGGATTTTTCTTGTTTCTTGAGATAGGCCTGGATGGCAATGTATTTTCCTCTCAGGACTGCCTTCGCTGTGTCCCAAAGCATTTGGATTGTTGTATTTTCATTTTCGTTTGTTTCCATATATTTTTTAATTTCTTCTCTAATTGCCTGGTTGGCCCACTCATTCGTTAGTAGGGTGTTCTTTAACCTCCATGCTTTTGGAGGTTTTCCAGACTTTTTCCTGTGGTTGATTTCAAGCTTCATAGCATTGTGGTCTGAAAGTATGCATGGTATAATTTTAATTCTTGTATACTTATGAAGGGCTGTTTTGTGACCCAGTATATGATCTATCTTGGAGAATGTTCCATGTGCACTCGAGAAGAAAGTATATTCTGTTGCTTTGGGATGCAGAGTTCTAAATATATCTGTCAAGTCCATCTGATCCAATGTCTCATTCAGGGCCCTTGTTTCTTTATTGACCGTGTGTCTAGATGATCTATCCATTTCTGTAAGTGGAGTGTTAAAGTCCCCTGCAATTACCACATTCTTATCAAGAAGGTTGCTTATGTTTATGAGTAATTGTTTTATATATTTGGGGGCTCCTGTATTCGGCACATAGACATTTATAATTGTTAGCTCTTCCTGATGGATAGACCCTGTAATTATTATATAATGCCCTTCTTCGTCTCTTGTTACAGCCTTTAATTTAAAGTCTAGTTTGTCTGATATAAGTATGGCTACTCCAGCTTTCTTTTGACTTCCAGTAGCATGATAAATAGTTCTCCATCCCCTCACTCTCAATCTAAAGGTGTCCTCAGGTCTAAAATGAGTCCCTTGTAGACAGCAAATAGATGGGTCTTGTTTTTTTATCCATTCTGATACCCTGTGTCTTTTGGTTGGCGCATTGAGTCCATTTACATTCAGTGTTATTATAGAAAGATACGGGTTTAGAGTCATTGTGATGTCTGTATGTTTTATGCTTGTAGTGATGTCTCTGGTAGTTTGTCTCATAGGATCCCCCTTAGGATCTCTTGTAGGGCTGGTTTAGTGGTGAAAAATTCCTTCAGTGTTTGTTTGTTTGGGAAGACCTTTATCTCTCCTTCTATTCTAAATGACAGACTTACTGGATAAAGGATTCTTGGCTGCATATTTTTCCTGTTTAGCACACTGAAAATATCGTGCCAATCCTTTCTGGCCTGCCAAGTTTCAAAAGAGAGATCAGTCAAGAGTCTTATAGGTCTCCCTTTATATGTGAGGGCACGTTTATCCCTTGCTGCTTTCGGAATTTTCTCTTTATCCTTGTATTTTGCCAGTTTCACTATGATATGTCGTGCAGAAGATCGATTCAAGTTACGTCTGAAGGGAGTTCTCTGTGCCTCTTGGATTTCAGTGCCTTTTTCCCTCCCCAGTTCAGGGAAGTTCTCAGCTATTATTTCTTCAAGTACCCCTTCAGCACCTTTCCCTCTCTCTTCCTCCTCTGGGATACCAATTATGCGTATATTATTTCTTTTTAGTGTATCACTTAGTTCTCTAATTTTCCCCTCATACTCCTGGATTTTTTTTTTCAAAATTTTTTTTTCAGTGTTTATTTATTTTTGGGACAGAGAGAGACAGAGCATGAACGGGGGAGGGGCAGAGAGAGAGGGAGACACAGAATCGGAAACTGGCTCCAGGCTCTGAGCCATCAGCCCAGAGCCTGACACGGGGCTCGAACTCCCGGACCACGAGATCGTGACCTGGCTAAAGTCGGACGCTTAACCAACTGCGCCACCCAGGCGCCCCTCCTGGATTTTTTTTATGTCTCTTTTTCTCAGCTTCCTCTTTTTCCATAATTTTATCTTCTAGTTCACCTATTCTCTCCTCTGCCTCTTCAATCCGAGCCGTGGACGTTTCCATTTTATTTTGCATCTCGTTTAAAGCGGTTTTCAGCTCCTCCTGACTGTTCCTTAGTCCCTTGATCTCTGTAGCAAGAGATTCTCTGCTGTCCTCTATACTGTTTCCAAGCCCAGCGATTAATTTTATGACTATTATTCTAAATTCACTTTCTGTTATATCATTTAAATCCTTTTTGATCAGTTCATTAGCTGTTGTTATTTCCTGGAGATTCTTTTGAGGGGAATTCTTCCGTTTGGTCATTTTGGATAGTCCCTGGTGTGGTGCGGACCTGCAGGGCAGTTCCCCTGTCCTGTGGTGTATAACTGGAGTTGGTGGGTGGGGCTGCAGTCAGACCTGATGTCTGCCCCCAGCCCACCGCTGGGGCCACAGTCAGACTGGTGTGTGCCTTCTCTTCCCCTCTCCTAGGGGCGGGATTCACTGTGGGGTGGAGTGGCCCGTCAGGGCTACTTGCACACTGCCAGGCTTGTGGTGCTGGGGATCTGGCGCATTAGCTGGGGTTGATCGGCCAGGTGCACAGGGGCGGGAGGGGCAGGCTCAGCTCTCTTATCCTTCTGTGATCCGCTTCTGGAAGGGCCCTGTGGCACCAGGAAGGAGTCAGACCCACCCCGGAGGGATGGATCTGGGGAAGCACAGTGCTGGGTGTTTGCGCGGAGCGAGCAATTTCCCTGGCAGGAACTGCTTGTCTTTGGGATTTTGGCTGGGGGATGGGCGGGGGAGATGGCGCTGGCGAGCGCCTTTGTTCCCCACCAAACTGAGCTCTGTCGTCCCAGGGCTCAGCAACTCTCCCTCCCTCTGTCCTCCAGCCTTCCCGCTTTCCGAGCAGAGCTGTTAACTTATGACCTTCCAGATGTCAAGTCCCGCTTGCTGTGGGAACACACTCTGTCCGGCCCCTCCGCTTTTGCCAGCCAGACTCGGGGCTCTGCTTGGCCAGTGGGCCGCCCCTCCACCCCGGCTCTCTCCCGCCAGTCCGTGGAGCGCGCACCGCCTCGCCGCCCTTCCTACCCTCTTCCGTGGGCCTCTTGTCTGTGCTTGGCTCCGGACACTCTGTTCTGCTAGTCTTCTGGCAGTTTTCTGGGTTATTTAGGCAGGTGTAGGTGGAATCTAAATGATCAGCAGGACGCGTGGTGAGCCCAGCGTCCTCCTATGCTGCCATCTTCCTAGTAACTCAGGGCCTTGATGCTTTCTAATACCTTGTTTATGTAAATGTGGACAGTGACTCTAAAATGCTTTTATCGGGGCGCCTGGGTGGCACAGTCGGTTAGGCGTCCGACTTCAGCCAGGTCATGATCTCGCGGTCCGTGAGTTCGAGCCCCGCGTCGGGCTCTGGGCTGATGGCTCAGAGCCTGGAGCCTGTTTCCCATTCTGTGTCTCCCTCTGTCTCTGCCCCTCCCCCGTTCATGCTCTGTCTCTCTCTGTCCCAAAAATAAATAAACGTTGAAAAAAATAAAAAATAAAAAATGAAATGCTTTTATCCAGTCCATATTTCTTGAGTAGCTTTACCTTTATCAGGTAAAGCTCATTTCACACATTCATCATGTTAATTCATAGATCACCGATTTCATCAGAATCCTGTTTTTTGACTTGCAGTGTGCTAATTAACAAAGCATGGCACGTTGGTCTTGATAGGGTAACAGAAGAACTTGTAGTGGAATAGCCTCCTTTGGAGTATAGTCTGTGGTATTATGCTAACTGACTACTCCAGGAATATAGAATCTTGATTAAGGCAACTGATTGTTTTTAGAATTGAAGTTTAACAAAACGATACACATTTACTATCACAGTGTGTGCTCTGAAGTATTTTTCTACTTATTTTTATTATTGACATATAGTTGGCTTACAATGTTATATTAGTTGCAGGTGTACAACATAGTGATTCAACATTTCTATACATTATTCAGTGTTTACCATAATAAGCATAGTCACCATCTGTCACCATACATTATTACCATATTACTGACTGTATTCCCTATGCTGTACTTTTCATCTCCATGACTTATTTATTTTACAAAGTGTCTTAAGATACCGTCATTGTAGCATCTCCCTGACTGGAATGGAAACTCCAGAAGAACAGAGTTCTTGTATTTCTTCTGACTGTATTCCAGTACTTACAGAAGCGGCTCAACAAGCATTTATTAACTGAATCTAGAATAAGATGTAATGAAAGTAAAACTCATAAAATGAAAAAGCAATTATCCTAAAAATGGCAGTGAAATTTTCTGCATTTGTGTTGAAAGTAAAGCCAGAAATGATTTAAACACAGTCCATCTTAAATAAGTAGAGTATAATAATAGGTTAAAAATATGGTTTCACTTTGGCAGGCTTTTAAGGTGCTTGACTGTAAAACTAACCTAACCAAATAATAGAACAAATAGTACATAAATAATTAGTAGTTTTATTAAGACTGCCATCACCATTACAAAACTCATAAGAAAACCACTGAAACTGCAAACATGCTGTCATAATAATAGTCTTTGCTAGTTTGGTGGTTCATTTTTAATGTTGTTATTAAATGTTCATTGTGTTTCAGTGATAAACAGCAAGTCTCCATATTTGGTCTTACTTTTCCAGAAATAGATTCCTTGATTAAAAGAATCACTTCACAAAATTATTATCTATCAATCTAGCGCTATGTTGTCCACTTGGGTAGCCACTAGTCACATAGGGCTGTTGAGTATTTGAAATGTGCCTGCTCTGACTTTAGATGTGCTTTGAGTATAAAATGTATACTGATTTCAAAGAGTTAGTATGCAAAAAATAATGTTAAATATCTTATTAATAATATTCAATATTAGATTTCATATTTAAATTATATTATTTTGGATATACAGTAAAACCTTGGTTGTGAGCATAATTTGTTCTGGAAACATGCTTGTAATCCAAAGCACTTGTGTAGCAAAGCGAATTTCTCCATAAGAAATAATGGAAACTCAGATGATTCGTTCCACAACCCAAAAATATTCATATAAAAATGATTACAATACTATAATATGGTACAAAATAATAAATAAAATTCAAAATATAAAGAAAAATAAACAAATTAACCTGCACTTACCTTTGAAAACTTTCGTGGCTGGTGTGAGGGAGGCAAGAGAGAGGAGGGTTATTGTGTAGGACAACTTTCTATCACTAATGGAATCCCTGCTATCTCTTGGCTCAATGGAATCTTTTTCTTTTCATGCAACGTTAACAAGGAACCTATCCAATGACACTTGGTTTTGCCACCTTTTGAGGATTTTGCGGAAATGTGACAATGTCCTGTCGTTAAACAAATTCATTGTTCACACTGCTCCAGCCTTATTTGGGTTGTGCTTTTCTACAAAATTTTGCACTGTCTCCCACATTTTAGACATCTCCTTAATCTCATTTGAATTGAGGGATTCCTCCACCTTTTTCTCCTCCTCCTCTGCAGATGTGATGCAGATGTAGACTTCTTATAAAATCTTGCAATTTTGGCCACTCACATATCTTGTTTGTACTTCTCGATGATTTCCTTCTTAACTTCCACTGTAATCATCTCCTTCTCATCGCCTTTCTTTTCAAACTTTTTCTGCATGGGGGCCATTGTCACACTTGCACAGATGTTGACTGCAGTACACTATTAATAAACTCTTGTCATATATGTAATGTAACTGGCAATAAGGTGGCAGAGGCAAGCAGCCTGGCTTAGAAAGAAGCACAGCATTCCTAAGCTTACTTTTGTCTGGAAAAGCAAAGGACTGTCCATAGGTGCTTTGAAGTGACAAAAAAACTCTAGTGCCAATTTTGGGTACCTTCCACTGTTCTGAAAAATCACTGGTTTCTTCCAGACACTGTGGCCTGAGACTGAGCATGGGAGATGATCATCCACAATCCTGCAGCAAGGGAGGGAGGGAGGGAGAGAGAAACAGAGAAGGAGGTAGGGAGGGAGGAAGGGAGAGAAGAACCATTGGGTCAGTTGTGATCATGTGACGTTCGACAACATGTGCTACTCATGTTGCAAGACCCTGCTCTTTTATCAAGTTTAAATTTATTAGAAATGTTTGCTTGTCTTGTGGAACACTTGCAGAAAGTTACTTGCAATCCAAGGTTTTACTGTAGTTGGTTTGATAAAATATATAATTAAAATTAATTTCAACTGATGAATGGATAAAGATGTGGTTTATATATACAATGGAATACTACTTGGAAATGAGAAAGAGTGAAATCCTGCCATTTGCAGCAACATGTATGGAGCTGGAGGGTATTATGCTAAGTGAAATAAGTCAGTCAGAGAAAGACAGATGTATGTTTTCACTCATGTGGAACTTGAGAAATTTAACAGAAGACCATGGGGGAAGGGAAGGGGAAAAATAGTTACAGAGAGGGAGGGAGGCAAACCAAAAGAGACTCTTAAATACAGAGAACCAACTGAGTGTTGATGGGGGGCGGGGGAGAGGGGGAAATGGGTGATGAGCATTGAGGAGGGCACTTGTTGGGATGAGCACTGGGTGTTGTATGTAAGTGATGAACCATGGGAATCTACCCCCGAAACCAAGAGCACACTGTATACGCTGTATGTTAGCCAACTTGACAATAAATTATATTAAATAAATAAATTAATTAATTTCACCTGTTTCTTTTTACTTTTCAAAATATAGTTAGTAGAAAATTTAAAATTATTATTTGTGGCCAGCATTATATTTCTGCTGGATGTCACTGATCTAGATGTTATTAGAGTGATGTACAGATGGGTGTTTATTTCATTATTTATTTTAACATTTATTTATTTTTGAGGACAGAGAGAGACAGAGCATGAGCAAGGGAGGGACGGGGGGGTGGGGGGAGACACAGAATCCGAAGCAGGCTCTAGGCTCTGAGCTGTCAGCATAGAGTCTGATGCGGGGCTCGAACCCACGAACTGTGAGATCATGACCTGAGCTGAAATCGGAGCCTTAATTGACTGAGCCACCCAGGCACCCCAGATTGGTGTTTATTTTAGAGACACTAAGAGTGTGATTCTTGTTCCTGGTTACCACTAGGGGAGGAGATTCTATACCTGACTGTGTGCTCATCCTCACTTTTAGACCATCTGAACCTAGGAATAGGTATTAGCCACCAGGGTGTTAGAAATGATAGCTCTTTATTTTGCATTGGAGACTAAATGAGAACCTGACCTCCCTGCTTGCTTAGCAAGCAGGGCGGGGATGAGGCAGAACTCTGAGCAGAGATGCTTTCAGTGTTTCTCCCATGGAGGGGGACTTTATTTACTTTTTGAGCTTCTTAAAAATTGGTATATTCCTGTTATTCAAAAATCTGAAACCTTTCTAGTTACTTTCTGCCTCTTTCTGCTCTTTTAATAATAACAAGTGTAAACTTTACAAAAATGAAATCATTAACACTTCTATCATCTTGATTTGTGATTTTATTTTTGCATGTTACTTTACATATGGATGGCATATCATTAAATAGTTGTAGTTAAAATTTTTTAATGTTTATTTTTGAGAGAGAGGGGGGGGAGAGTGCATGAGTAGGGGAAGGTAGAGAGAGAAGGAGAGAGAGAGAATCCCAAGCTGACTCTGTGCTGTCAGCACAAAGCCTGATGTGGGGCTTGAACCCATGAGCCCTGAGATCATGACCTGAGCTGAAGTCGGACACTCAAGTGACTGAGCCACCCAGGCACCCCAATAGTTGTAGTTTTTAATGCACAAATATACTCATACTTTATATTCTGCTATTGGAACTTAACATTCTGTAATAGATGTTTGACCATTTTCCAACTGTCATTATAATTATTTTTAAGATTGCATGATATTTCATTGTGTTGTTGAATCTTAATTAAAATCCCAACTTAGTGAGGTTTTCTCACCCAGGAAGTGTGGTTTAGCTTCTTCCTCTATTTATTTGATAGGAAAGGATGTAGGTACATAACCAGGAATTGGAAGACTCTAGCTGAATATGTATTTTTTTTTTTAAAATTTTTTTTTCAACGTTTATTTATTCTTGGGACAGAGAGAGACAGAGCATGAACGGGGGAGGGGCAGAGAGAGAGGGAGACACAGAATCGGAAACAGGCTCCAGGCTCCGAGCCATCAGCCCAGAGCCTGACGCGGGGCTCGAACTCACGGACCGCGAGATCGTGACCTGGCTGAAGTCGGACGCTTAACCGACTGCGCCACCCAGGCGCCCCTAGCTGAATATGTATTAACAACTGTGGGGTCATTAGCATCCCTCATGACTTATCCAACCAGTAGCTTGCTGGGTGCTTACTTACTGTAACAAAAGGTATTATCACTAAGCATCTTAAATCTTTACTAAGCATTTTAATTAAACATATTAACTTGGCTTAAAATGATCTTGGAGGGCCCCTGGGTGGCTCAGTCCATTGAGCTGAGCGTCTGCCTTCAGCACAGGTCATGATCTCGTGGTTCGTGAGCTCAAGCCCCGCATCATGCTCTGTGCTGTCAGCTCAGAGCCTGGAGCCTGCTTCAGATTCTGTGTCTCCTTCTCTCTCTCTGCTCCTCCCCTGCTCGTGCTTTGTCTTTCTCTCTCTCTCAAAAATTAAAATAATAAAAACATTAAAAATTTTTTAAATGATGTTGGAATCCACAGTATGCAAATGTGTTCAAATAAGAGTTTCCTTTATTTTATTTTTTAAAGTTTTTTTTTTTTGAGAGAGAGAGCGAGTAAGCAGAAGAGGAGCAGAGAAGGAGAGAGAATCCCAAGCAGCCTCCACACTGTCAGTGCAGATCCTGACGCAGGCCTTGAGCCCACAAACCATGAGATCATCACCTGAGCCAAAACCAAGAGTCAGACACTTACGCCCATTGAGCCACCCAGGCGCCCTGAGAGTTTGCTCTATATTTCCAGTCTTCCCCAAGATCCGAGTGAGCTGTTCCTCCATTTGTCTCATTTTTCTTTTAATTGCTTTCTTCTGTTTTGTTCAAACTGTATTGTCCACATTTTTCCTTTCTTACAGTGAAACTGGTTCTAATCTTTGAGAGCATCACCTTTTACTGTCTTCCTTTCTTTGTCCTCTGTTCTTTTTTCTCTACACATGAATTGCCACTTTTTGTCTTTCTCATGTTCATGCTTTTGGCTGAGCACTGCATTCAGGATACTAGCTCTTGTATCTCTTCCTTTATTCTCAGTAGGATAGGAAAATAATTTTCTTTCAGGAAATCCATTTACTTGGAGTGAAAGGAGGGGTTTCTTGGTAATGTTAACCAGAGGATCTCTCTTCCTCCTCTCCAACTACTACCCCTAAGCCAATCCTATGTTTTGAGCTTTTTTTTTCTTTTTTTTTTATATGTATGAAATTTATTGACCAATTGGTTTTCATACAACACCCAGTGCTCATCCCAAAAGGTGCCCTCCTCAATACCCATCACCCACCCTCTCCTCCCTCCCACCCCCCATCAACCCTCAGTTTGTTCTCAGTTTTTAACAGTCTCTTATGCTTTGGCTCTCTCCCACTCTAACCTCTTTTTTTTTTTTCCTTCCCCTCCCCCATGGATTCCTGTTAAGTTTCTCAGGATCCACATAAGAGTGAAACCATCCTGTTTTGAGCTTTTTACTGGCTACAGCCGTGAGGCTGAAATCATGGACTTTGGCCATTTCAACTGATCAGTGATCCCTGAGGCTGAAATGTAAAGCAGATCTTTAATGCTTTTACTGTCCTCTGTGCTCTCAGGGAGGAAAGGGGAAGAGGGAAAGCATTCCGTGGTATTATTAATGATTCCTACGGAAAGGAGAATTCTTTATTCTTCATAAACAGTTGGTCCATTTCATTGAAAGAAAAATATATAGTGAATATTAATGGTCTGTAAGCTCTTTGTGGGTAGAGGGAACTTATGATGTATATTTGATTCCTCCTCCCCCTGCCTTCTTGTACATTGGTTTCTCAAATATTTGCTGAATGGATGAATGAATGAATGATGATGCTATTATCTTCTATAGGATATATTTTCTTACGTTTGAAATTCAAGAAGAATTGGTATACCCTATAATTCTTTTATTGTATTTTTCCTTACTTCTATAATGGAAAATTTCACCATTTTCACCATTTCACCAATTTCACCATTCTACCATACACAAAAGTAGAGAAATAGTATGATGAGCTTACATGTACCTGCCACTCAGCTTCAACAGTGCTCAGCTCATCTCCAATTTTGTTCTACCTGTATCCCTACCCACTCACTAGATTATTGCGAAGTAAATTCCAGCCATCGTATTTCATCTTTCAATATTTTAGAATATAAATTTGATGGTTAATATGCTTACCTTTTAAAACATAGTATCATTTATCGCAGTTAAAAAGTTAACAGTAGTTTATTAGGATCAGATATTTAATTAGAGATCACATTTCCCTGATTGTTATACACACACATACACACACACACACACACACACACACACACACACACACACATTACAGTTTGTTTGAATCAGGGTACAAATAAGATCTGTACATTGGAATTGGTTAGTACATCTCTTCAGTATATTATATATTCCATTCCAGTATAGTTAACATACAATGTTATATTAGTTGCAGGTGTACAATATAGTGAATGAACATTTCCCTACATCACCCAGTGCTAGTCACAACAAGTGCGCTCCTTAATCCTTATCTCTTATTTCACCCATCCTCGCTCTCACCCCCACTCTGGTAACCATCAGTTTGTTCTCAGTAGTTAAGAGTCTGTTTCTTGGCTTCTCTCTATCTCTCTCTCTCTTTTTCTCTTGTTTGTTAGTTTTGTTTCTTAAATTCCACATATGAGTGAAATCATATGGTATTTATCTTTCTCTGTCTGATTTATTTCACTTAGCACAATACCCTCTAGGTCCATCCATATTGTTGCAAATGGCAAGATTTCGTTCTTTTTGATGGCTATTATTCCATTGTATGTATGTATGGCTATTATTCATTTGTATGTCTGTGTGTATGCACACACAGACACACAAACCACAAACTTCCTTATCCATTTTTCTTACAGTGGATTCTTGGGTTGCTTCTATATCTTGGCTCTTGTAAATAATGCTGCAGTAAACATAGGAGTGCACATATCTTTTTGAATTTGTGTTTTTCATTTTGGGAGGATAAATACCCAATACTGGAATTACTGGATCATATGGTATTTGTATTTTTTAATTTTTTGAGAAATTTCATACTGTTTTTCACAGTGAATGTACCAATTTACATTTCCGCCCACAGTGCACAAGGGTTCCTTTTTCTCCACATCCTTTGCAGCACTTGTTTTTATCTTTTTGATTTTAGCCATTTTGACAGGTGTAAGGTAAGGTGATATCTTACTGTGCTTCTGATTTGCATTTCCCTGATCATTAATGATGTTGAGCATCTTCTCATGTGTCTGTTGGCCATCTATATGTCTTCTTTGGAAAAATGTCTTTCAGGTCCTCTGTCCATTTTTAATTAGATTGTGTGATTTTTTAGTGTTGAGTTGTGTAGGTTCTCCATATGTATTTTGGGTATTAACCCCTTTTTGAATATATCATTTGCAAATATCTTCTCCCATTCTGTAGGTTGTCTTTTTTCTTTTGCTGATGGTTTTCTTTGTTCTGCAGAAGCTTTTTTTTTTTAATTAATCTTTATTTATTTTGAGAGAGAGACAGAGTGTGAGTAGGGAAGGAGCAGAGAGAGAGCGAGACACAGAATCTGAAGCAGGCTCCAGGCTCTGAGTTGTCAGCACAGATCCCAATGCGGGGCTTGAACTCATGAACCGTGAGATTGTGATCTGAGCCAAAGTTGGACGTTCAACCGGCTGAGCCACCCAGGTGCCCCTGCAGAAGCTTTTTATATTGATGTAGTTCCAATAGTTTATTTTTTCTTTTGTTTCCTTTACTTTAGGGAGACACATCTAGAAAAAAAGTTGTTACGGTCAATGTCAGAGAAGTTACTACCTGTGTTCTCTTCTAGGATTTTATGGTTTCAGGTCTCACATTTAGGCCTTTAATTGATTTGAAGTTCATTTTTTGTGTATTGTGTTAAAAAGTGGTCCTGTTCATTGTCTTACATGTAGGCTGTCCAGTTTTCCCAGCACCATTTATTGAAGAGACTGTTTTTTCCCCATTGTATGTTCTTGCCTTCTTTGTCATAGATTAATATACCATATAAGCATGAGCTTATTTGGTTGTATTTTTTAACTTAAAAATCAATAGAATTACACCTATCCTCTTTAATTTTTTATGTTTCTGTGTATTCCTGTATAAAAGAAGATTTATGTTAGACTCTCTTTCACTTAATACAAAGAAACAAACCAAACTACATTTCAAATCAACACTTGATCCTTTCAAACTGAATTGTTCTCAGAGTAGCCTGAGTCTTCAGGGTATGTCTTATTTTTATAAGTGTTATTAAATTATTATTAAAACTTCCTGTTTTAAATGTCTCCTCATTTGCTGTCCATAGCATCTGTTACTTGGATGATGATCTGGGCTATGCTTCGACATATTTTGAGAGGCTAAAGAATAGTAACATTTTTCAAGTTTTATGCTATTTCCAGTTGATCTTATTCAAGGATAAAGATTGCAACCTATCAACCTGTTTAGAATGAGTGGAAACTATTGGGAGTTTTTATATTTAATTTTATATCATACATATAAATTTATATTTGAGGTTCTATAAAAACCCTACTTTGAGGACTGAATCTTACTTCTATCAGTAGACTCTGAGGCCAAGTTTAACCAGGAATAATTTGTTATATTTCAGACATGAAGCAGGTATTTTCTAATTTTTCTTTAATTGATTATTTTTCAGGGAGAATTGAATACTTTGCTGTCCTTTTCTCACAGTACAGAAACTTTACATGGTCACAGTGACAGGGGAAAAACAATAAAATATAATTATTTATAGTCTGTTCTTCCTCCCTGTCTTCTAGGTATAAAGGATACTTTTCTTGCTACATCTTATCATTATTACTTTATTTTCCCTTATCCTTGAGTTCTTATGTATTTTTCACCTGTTAGAGTTTATGTATTACTATAAGTTGTCTGAAATCAGTTTTAGAATGAAATAAAGTACAAATATAGAAAATGAAAATGTTCATTTTGTCTTCAGTTTTCTCAGAAAATTCTTTATTCATAGTTTTGTTTTAAAAAATTTTTAAGGTTTATTTTTGAGAGAGAGGGAGAGAGAGAGCCAGAGCCTGAGCCTGAGCCAGGGAGGGGCAGAGAGAGAGGGAGACACAGAATCCGAAGCAGGCTCCAGGCTCTGAGCTGTCAACACAGGGCCTGATGTGGGGCTTGAAGCCACAAACTGCGAGATCATGACCTGAGCCGAAGTCGGATGCTTAACCAAGTGAGCCACCCAGGCCCCGCCCTCCCCAAGTGTTGTTATTTTAATAATAAAATAATTTATGATTTATGGTGAAATGTACAGATCCTAAGTTCAGTGAATGTACAGTCAAGTATATACACATGTGACCGAAATCCCTATCAAATATAGAATATTTCTATCACTCAATAAAGTTCTTTTTTGCCCCAGCATTAAATATTATTCAGCAGTATCCTGGCTGTAGTTGTCCAGTGCTCCTTTGTTGAGAATTCACTGCTGAAACTGGGGTTTCAGAGTTGTTCTGGAAAGAACAGTGGATCTGAATCGTGAGACATAAGGTCAAATTTAATTGTTATAAAACATTAGATAGATAACCTTGGGCAAGTCATTGAAATGCCTTGCATCTCTTTAATTATATGTCAAAGAAAAGGGTCAAATTAAGTTAACTCTTATTGTTCACCTCAACTATCCTTTGGGAAGCCCCCTTTCTTCTTTACTTTATGAATATAGTAGTTGGGGGTTTCTTAAAGCAACTTCTTTGCTCTGGGGATCACCATCAAGAGCCAATTCAGTCACCTTTCGTGGAAACAGTGACCTTGTGTTTTCTCTTCTATCCAGAGTTTAGGTGACTATTGGCGTGGCCACCCTGGAGTTTGGGGGATTTTCTTCACACCTCACTTGCCTTTATATCTCAGTGAAATGAGAGCAACATGTCGTAGAATTGATGAGAGTCTTGCTTGGGCCACACTGAATTGCCACTGTGTTTCTTCTCAGGCTTTCCTCTCAGGTTGTGTCTGCTGAGGCGAGGGTTCACTTGGGGATAAAGTAGGTCCTGAATGATTGTATTCCCTTTTGATAAATAAGATAGAAGTTAGTCACGACTCTAAGAATAGTTTTGGTGCAGGGCTATTATTACACAGAAATGTGTGTTTGTGTATATGGCATAAAGGTGTTCAGAGAAAGAGGAGGTAGCATGTGGCCTAGAGGTGACTCTAGTTTGTCCAAACTTACTCCTCAAGCACATTCACACATTCTTTGATGAGATTTTGCACACAACCACCCACACCCACAATGCATTTTATTTATAGCTAAGTTATAAAAACAACTGTCTTGTTTTCCACTCAACCTTTTTTTTTTTTTTAAATAAAATTACTAGGACGGAACAATTGGAACTTGGCAGTGGTTTCATGTAAATTGATTGGAGTCTTGTTCGTGTTCTCTCAAAGAGTAAATTATTGGCCATTTAAGTGGGTAGTTTAGGATTTAAAATGGAATGGCATTTCTACTATAATTTAGTTTGGAGTGATTCATACTAGTCGAAAAATTTTTAATGATGTCCGCTTATGAATACCTAATTTGTCACTTTTTAGAGGGTTCTCAGAGAGTTGTAGGCATTCACGAGATTTATTATTAGCTGTTTCTTCTCTTCATGACTGGGATTCTGAACTATTTTTGAATTAAGGGAGAAACGCTGGTATGCATAATCTCCAATAGTTTGATCTTGAGAAAACGACAATAACATTTACTGATGCAGACTTTCACGGGAGAACAGAAAATGAGTATTTTGAGTATATACTGTAAAAAATCCACTTTCCCATTAAGTTTTATTAGCACTATTTGTGCTTGGTTTATAAAAATTTATTGGTGCCCTTAGGAAAAAAGACCTGTATTAATCCATTTTGGGGTAACTTTTTAGGTTATAAACTTTTTGTTCTTGATTTCTGGGTAATTATTGTTGTCTTCCTTTTATGTTCTCTAGGTAATTTTTTCAGTACCTGAACGGATTTTTCCTGTTTGGTTATACTTTAAAGTACTAATCTATTTGCAGGATTGTGGCTCAAATTCAGTGGGAAGTATTTAACCACAACCCAGAGGAAACTAACCAGGCCACAACTCATATAAGCCATGACCTTGGCCTCTTTCCTACATAGGGGACAAGAAATACTCTCGTTTCCTTTGTCCCACAAAGTGATTAGAAAGGAGAAGGAGAGAAATGTATTGCCCTGATAGATTATACTATTGTTCCCAAATACTGGGTCCTGTAAATGAGAAGTTTATGTGTCCTTGCTTGTTGTCATTTGAGTTACTGTCCCACCTTGAAGGTGGAGTTTACAATACCACTACAGCAGGTGCCAATACATATGAGCAAGAAATACATGTTTGTTGTTACAGTCTTGAGATTTGTGAGGTTTCCCACTTTAGAGCAAGGCTGATTAATTCACTAGCTCTCTCAAGGTGTGAAGAGGGACCTTGGGATATTCTAGGATAGGAAGTAGAAATCTTACATGCATGTTTTGTTCTGTGGCTTCACAACTGCATGGAACCTGAGAGATGATTTACAACATTGACTTTCAACTTTTTGGCCATGACCCACAATAAAAAATGAATTTTACGTTATAACTCAGAACACTCAAATATCTGTGTTCATGTATGTGTCTAGACATAGCACATATGGAAACACATGCATAATATATTTGTAAATAGCTACATACATGGAAACAAGTTCCACAGGAAACAATTCTTACTCTTATGTGTACTCTAATCCTTTTCTATGCTGGCTTATTTCTTTAAAAATGATGCTTTTCCATACAGAGAAAGACAGATACCATATGGTTTCACTCTTATGTGGATCCTGAGAAACTTAACAGGAACCCATGGGGGAGGGGAAGGAAAAAAAAAAAAAGAGGTTAGAATGGGAGAGAGCCAAAGCATAAGAGACTGTTAAAAACTGAGAACAAACTGAGGGTTGATGGGGGGTGGGAGGGAGGAGAGGGTGGGTGATGGGTATTGAGGAGGGCACCTTTTGGGATGAGCACTGGGTGTTGTATGGAAACCAATTTGTCAATAAATTTCATAAAAAAATGATGCTTTTGACACACTAAATCAATTTTAGAGTTCACTAGTGGGTCTTAATCTGCAGCTCAAAAAAATAACTGATTTAGAGAGAACCCTTCATTATAAAATGACAAAGAGTTGAAAGAGAGTGTACTTACAGCTACACTGCCATTATTTGAAACTTGACAAAATTTAGATGCACTTGTAAAGTTCGCACACTTGAAATTTTTTTTTTATCTATTTGTAAGGGAAGAATGCAGGCCACTCAGCTATGAAATAAAGAGAATTAAAGTTTGTCACTGCTTTACAATTTGCAACTGATACATGAGCATTAAAATTAGTAGCTGACAAAATCAAATCAAAAGGTCTATGTGTAAAAAACCCTTACAGAATCACAGAGATTGGCAAGAACAAACCAAAGATGAAATCTCATAAAATGTTAAATAAGAGAGCTTGTGTGTTAATCGTGTTTTTGCTTCCATTTCCATTCTGATTTTTAAAAATCGATTTGTTCTGTTACCGACGCCCATGTTCAAATCTCCCATTGTATGTATGCTTTTGTGTATCTTGCCTTGTTGTTCTGTCATTTTTTGCTTTAATTATTTTGTTGCTGTATATTATTTTGTATTTTACCTTCCTGGTAAACTGTACCTTTTATTTATATAAAGTGATTAACTTTATCTCTGGGAATACTTTTTACTTGCATATTTTCTGACAGTACTATAGTGACTGGCGCTTTTATTTATTTGTTCATTTATTTATTTAATTTTGAGTAGGCTCCCCACCCAATGTAGGGTTTGAACTCATCACCTTGAGATCGAGAGTCAAAGGCTCTACCAACTGAGCTGGCCAGGCGCCCTGCTACTGCAGCGTTCTTTTCATTATTTGCACGGTATAGTTTTCCCTATCTTTCTGCTTTAGCATTTCTCTATCCTTAGTTTTCAGATATTGTCTCTTTTGATTAAAACCTAGTTCTTTGATTAAAATGTGGTTTTTCAGGGGCGCCTGGGTGGCGCAGTCGGTTAAGCGTCCGACTTCAGTCAGGTCACGATCTCGCGGTCCGTGAGTTCGAGCCCCGCGTCGGGCTCTGTGCTGACGGCTCAGAGCCTGGAGCCTGTTTCCGATTCTGTGTCTCCCTCTCTCTCTGCCCCTCCCCCGTTCGTGCTCTGTCTCTCTCTGTCCCAAAAATAAATAAACGTTGAAAAAAAAAATTAAAAAAAAATTTTTTTAAATGTGGTTTTTCTAAGAACATTTGTCTTTTAGGTGGGGCACTGGATTGATTTATATTTATATTAAAATAATAATAGGTCTTGGTCTTATCCTATTTCATGCTTTATATTTCTCTCTTTTATTGCCTTATTTCATATTGAGTGCTTTTTAAATCATGCTATTTCTTTTCTTTCTATTAGTTTTGAAAGTTATACATTTTTTCCTTTCAATAGTGTCCCTAGAATTACAGTATGTTTATTACCTAATTTATCAGATCTAAAATTAATAGGTTCTTTTTTTTTTTTCTCCTGGACAGCATAAGGGTCTTAGAACACTTTTAATTTCATTATTTTTTCCTCCGTTATAAATTATTCTTGTTTTGTATCTTAACTATATTTTAATCTCAAAGAACATTACTATTGTTGTGTTTTAAAAATAATATGTATGTATTTTAAAGTTTATTTATTTATTTTGAGAGAGACAGAGAGAGAGGGAGAGAGAATCCCAAGCAGGCTCTGTATGGTCAGAGCAGAGCCCGATGCAGGGCTCAGACTCACGAACTTCAGGATCATGACCTGAGCCAAAATCTAGAGTCAGATGCTTGACCACGTGAGCCACCCAGGTGCCCCCAAATAATACATTTTTAGATTTACCCACATACCCATTTTTTTTTGCTATATATTCTTTGTTCCTTCTTAATTATTTCTTCTGGAATATGTTTTTTTTCTCCTGAAATACATCCTTTAGAATTTCCTTTAGTAAGATTTTTTTTGGGAGGAAAATTCTGTCAATTTTTGTTTGTCTTGAACTGTTTTCAATTTACAGTCACTCTTGAGAATTATGAAAATAGAATTGGTGTTTATTCCCTTTCAGCACATTGAAGGTATCATTCTGTCTCTCTCTGGTTTCCGTTGCTCTTGTTAAGGAGTCAGCTTTTGGTCTCATTCATTTGAGTGGGGTGCATTCTGTTCTTATCTTCCACTGGTTGCTTTTGAGATCTTGTCTTAGGTGTTCTGCAGTTTTACTATGATGTGTCTGTGGTAAAAGTCCTTATGGATATATCCTGGTTGGGACTCACTGAGCTTCTTGTATTTGTGAATCTGTGTTTTTCATTAATTCTCATCCACTATTTTTTTTTTCTTCTCTCCTTTCTTTTTTTCCCTGGAACTCTACTTAAAGATATATGAAACCATTTCACTCTATACTCCATATAATCTCATAAATGCTTTTATTAATTTTATTTATTTTTATATTTCTGTGGAGCATCTGGACATTTTCTTCTGATCTATGTATCAGTTTACTAATTCCCTTTTGCTATGTGTAATCTACTTTTAAACTCATACACCGAGTTTTAAATTTTGGATTGTAGTGGTTATTGCTGTAAGTTTTTTGGCTACATTTTCAAATGTCTTTGGACACATTATGATTTCCAGTAAAGATAATTTCAAGCTTGCCTTTTATTTCCTTAAGCATAGTAAGAATAGTTATTTTAGTTCTGTGTCTTATAATTCATTCCTTAATTTGAAATCTTTGAGAGTTTGTTTCTATAGTCTCTTAATTATGTTATCTTGTTTCATGGAGCTTTGTTTTTTTTTCAATGTTATGGTCATTGTTCTTGAAAAAGGTATGGGTTTCTTTTTTTGATGTTTATTTACTTTTGAGAGAGAGAGAGAGAGAGAGAGAGAGAGAGAGAGAGAGATAGAACAAGCAGGGGAGGGGCAGAGAGAGAGAGGAAGACAGAGGATCTGAAGCAGGCTCCACCCAGACAGCAGGGAGCCTGATCTGGGCTGGAACTCGTGAGAACCACACCACAAGATCACGACCTGAGCTGAAGTCGGACACAACTCACTGAGCCACCCAGGCACCCCAGGGTATGGGTTTCTATTGAAACCTAGGAATGATACTCCTTTCTCCAAATAGAATTTGCATTTATGTATGCTATATGCCTACCATCACTAACAGTGGCTCTCAAACTTGACTGTCTGTAGAATCATGTGAGGAACTTTAAAAAATGCCCAAGGTGAACGAACTATAGACTATAATTTTTTTTAGACTATAATGATAAAAAATTTTATTAAGTTTTTTACCTTAATTCCAATATAGTCAACATCCAGTGTTACATTAGTTTCAGGTGTATAATATAGTGATTCAGCAGTTCTATACATTAGTCAGTATTCATCCTGGTACGCGTACTTGTAAATCCCCATCACCTATTTCACCCATCCTCCTCGCACCTCCCCTCTGGTAACCATCAGTTTTTTCTCTATAGTTCAAAGTCTGTTTCTTGATTTGTTTCTCTTTTTTCCTTTGTTTTGTTTCTTAAATTCCTCATATGGGTGAAATCATATGGTATTTGTTTTTCTCTGACTGACTTATTTCCCTTAGCATAATACTCTCTGGTTCTATCCATGTCGTTGCGAATGGCAGATTTCATTCTTTTTTTATGGCTGAATAATATTCCATTTTATCTCTATGCCACATCTTCCTTATGCATTCATCTATAGATACACACTTGGGCTGCTTCCATAATTTGGCTATTTTAAATAATGCTGCAATAAACGTAGGGGTACCTATGTACTTTTGAATTAGTGTTTTTGTATTCTTTGGATAAATATCCAGTAGTGATATTACTGGGTCGTAGGGTAGAACTATGGAGTATTTAAATCGGAATTTGGAGTAGTCGAATCTGGCATCAGTAGTTTTTAAAACTAGTCAGGTGATCTCTGTGAACATCCAAGGCTGAGAACTGGAGATATAAAATAATGTCTCTGCTTGAAGTTTTTTGGCCCTCCCAGGTGATTTGGATTTGGGCTGCAAACCTGCTGGTGGCTTACTTGTTAATACAAAGTCTCAGAGATTTTCCCTTCGGCCACTGCTTGCTCAAGACCAAGGCAACTTTTTCCTTGTGGTTCTATCTCTTTGGAATCTGTGCTTAATGTAGGGAGGGTTTCCTGGTTGATTACCCACGTTGAGTGGTACCTGGACTTTAACTTAGGTTCTCCTTGAATAGTGAGGCTATAAAAAAAGTTAATGGTTTCTGGGTAAGGGAAAATGTGTTTAGATCAAATGCAGTTTCTGTAATCTACTTACCTCTTTGAGTTCATATCTTGTCTTAGATTTTAATCTTTTAATTTCTCATTTTCTTGTCATCTCTTCAGTCCTTTTAGGTTTTTTCTTTGTAAATTTCATGCATTTGTATTTATTTGAAGCCAGAGGTTATTCCAAAGAGTCTTTCCCACAATTACCCAAAATGGGGGGCCTTGCCACCTGATAAGCAGACTGTCAAACAGTGCTGTAGTTTTTCACACCACCTTTACCCCCGCCTCCCTGAGATACCACTTGGTTTGGTCAGTTTAGTAGCATATTGAGGATTCCAGGTTGGTTCTTAACTTTGTTCCCTACAGCTTCAGATTCTTATATCTGCCAAGTCATTTTACCACTTACTAATATTCTTTTCAGCATCCAAAATTTTGTTGCATCTATCTCTTCTCCTGTTCTCTTTGTCCTTAAAGGGCTATGTTTTCCAAAAATGTGTATTTACTCTTCTTTCTTGCGGGACCAGAGAAACAGAGTTAAATGCCTGTGTGCAGTCTCTGGGTCTTCCATGTTTAACTGGAAGTCTCCTTATGTGCTTTTTAACATACTCTGTCATGACTTCCATGGTCATGCCTCTCTCTGACTCACGTGGGATAAATCATCTGGTTTTAAGTGTTCATGGGATTAATTTGGGTCACTCAGATAATCCAGGATAATCTCCCCATTTCAAGGTCCTTAACTTAATCACA
Organism: Prionailurus bengalensis; assembly: GCF_016509475.1. Taxonomy (NCBI): domain Eukaryota; kingdom Metazoa; phylum Chordata; class Mammalia; order Carnivora; family Felidae; genus Prionailurus; species Prionailurus bengalensis. The sequence continues at coordinate 19,891,865 of NC_057361.1, read as the reverse complement.
TTTGTAAAGCTTCTTTTGTATGTAAGGTAACATTCACAGGTCCTTGGGATTTGGGTATGAACATCTTTGCAGGCCATTACTATGCCTGCCTACACCCACGGTAGTTAACATGATCTCTTCTGATTCCTGAACATAATTAGATTGGGCTAATTCATTAATTCTGATGTTTTTTTATTCCTGCTGTTCTCTCTTGGTTCAGTTGGCATATGATAACTGTTTTCTAATGTCAAGAAAATAACAAAGATGAGGAATACAGGGTTGTAAGGGATTTTGAGAGAGTATTTAATTCACCTACTTCTGACACTTGTGAGTCATATGCAAAGCACCTTTTACCTTATTCAGTTATTCATTCATTAATCATTTGTTCTAAGCAAAAGGTAACAATGGTGGGAACTTAAAATGCTTTTTGAATTCTTATGGTGCTGCCCAAAGTGTTGGTTTTATCATGTAGAATTTCTTCTGGGAAGTTTTCATACTGACCTCTAAAGAATATCCATAGGGTCTGATGATTGAAATTCTAAGTAAAAAGATGAATTATATTGAAGGTGGACCTTGCTATTTCTTGTTGGAAGAGCCTCTGGCTAATGCTTATGCATTATGAAATTATAAATTGAAATTGGTTCACTTTAATCTGTCAGGGTCTTGGCATGCATTAGGATTCATCAACATTTACTTCCATGTAAACTTCATTTCTTTAATTGCATGTTACATTTAGTATCAGTAACAGAAATCACAATTTTTTGTTCACAGGGTGTAATATCATCCTCCTTTTTCCCTTTTAGCCAGCAAATGCTTCATTCCTATGTTGGGAAATAATGCATTGTGTCATTTGTCAGTGTTATTTTCAGTCCGACTTTTCCTCTTTTTAAGCTCATTATTCTTCTAGGTTCTTACTTAGGAGCTGTCTTCTACCCATTCTAGTTCACTATTTCTGGCATTGTAATAATGCAGTCTCAGTCCTTTATAGGTTAGAAAAGGACAAAAACTACCTGAGCACCCATTGTGTTCTGGGCACTGGGCTGTGTCCATTAACCTGTCAGCATTTCCTCAGGTGTGTTGGGCAGAATTAAGTGTGTTCACAGATATTCTGTAAAAACACCATTATACAGTCAGATAAATTCAGGGAAGGCTGGATTAAATGAAATTAAACTGGTTTGTTTAACAGGAGCCCAGATGGCTTGGTCGATTGAGCGTCCAACTCTTGATGTCAGTTCAGGTTCCCCCGCCCCTCTACCCAGCTCATGCTCTCTCTCTCCAAAATAAATAAGTAAGTAAGTAAGTAAGTAAATAAATAAATAAAATAAAGGGAAGGGAGACTTGTTAGGATCTTTAATATCTAAATATACATTTTGATTTTCCCAAGGAAATACTTTATTTGATCATTTTAAGAGATTAATGTTCTTCAGAAGTTTGGGAAATACATATATTAAACCCTCATAATTGCCCTTTCAGATAAGTATTAATACTGTTTTTACAGGTGAGGAAACTAAGGTTTAGAGAAGTTGTTAATTTTGTCAAGATCAGAGAACTATGAGGTGGAGTCTAGATGCAGACTCAGATCTGTTCTGTGTGAGAGTCACAGTTTTCTCTTCCTCTCCCTTGCTCCCTCCTTTCTTTTTTCTTTTCCTTTTATCCTTCCTTTAAGATTACATTTATCTGTTTATTTGATTATAAAATTAACATATATGTCTACTGAAGACTCTGGAAAAACAACAGAAGTATAACGAAAAAAATAAAAATTACTCATATCTCCCTTCTCTGAGATAATATCAGAGTTGTAACATTTTAAATGTTTCAAACACGTGTAAATTATACCTTATGTAGTAGGGTATTTTTTTTTAACAAAATCAAGATGATACTTCACATATTTTTAAACTTGTACTGTCACTTAATATAATGTAATGAAATAATCTTCTCAAGTTCAATTTTTTTTTTTCAACGTTTATTTATTTTTGGGACAGAGAGAGACAGAGCATGAACAGGGGAGGGGCAGAGAGAGAGGGAGACACAGAATTGGAAACAGGCTCCAGGCTCTGAGCCATCAGCCCAGAGCCTGACGCGGGGCTCGAACTTACGGACCGCGAGATCATGACCTGGCTGAAGTCGGACGCTTAACCGACTGCGCCACCCAGGCGCCCCTCAAGTTCAATTTTAATGACTGCAAATTATCCCATGTCAGAGACACAACACATTTATTTAGCGAGTTCTTTGTTGTTGGACATGTAGGTGCAGCCAGTTTTTCACTGTTAGAACCATCACTGTTACGAACAGCTTAGCACATTCCATCTTTCTTGTCTGATTATTCCTTTGGAATGAACATACACTGTAGTGTAGGGGGGAAGCTTACTCTGGCCAATATAGGCTCTTATGTATTTATTTTTATTTCCTGACAATTTTATAAATAAAACATGCTTTTCTTGGTTGGCTCATTATACTTCTGTTATGCCCTTTTGACTGTCATTAAGCTTCCCTCCCATCAGTTGGACTTGTGTCCTGTGCGTTTTTCCATGGGTGAAGATTATTATGCGTCCAGCTTTCTTGATGGGTTTTTCGCCTTATGATAGAATTAGGCAAATTAATAACTGAGGTGAGGAATACAATCTGCATATGACGACAAACAATCCACATGGATATTAAACCTATAGCCGTGGTTTCCTTAGCTTCCTGTTTTCAGTATAGCAGTTTTCAACCCACAGTACACATAGCAGATGGCATTCACACGTTGGACACATCCGGTGGGTGCATGATGGACTTGAGACAGTTCATAACATGCTACATACTATTACACTCCTTTTCCCCTTCTCTGTAAGACGTTTTGCAATGCAAATTAATGTGAGTAGTGTTACGACAGGACACCTACTGTAATTTATACCAGAAGAAATAAGTCACATCTGTCCTTAAAATGTTATTACTAAGACATTATTTGCCATGTATCTGTAATAGTATATAATCTCTGCTTTAATAGAGAGTAAAATCAACAGTGCTTTAAACTGTATAGAACTGTATAGAAGTTCATTTATTTCTCAAACTACAATCTCAGCGGTTTCAGTAGCATTCTATGAGAAGTCATCAAGGGCCCAGGGACCCTTCATCTTGTTGCTCTGCCGTTCTTAGAATTTGACCTCTTCCGTATGGTCCAAGATGATTCTCCTAACATCTGAATTCCAGCCAGCACGAAAGGTATAAAATGGCAGTGGAGGGCCACATCTTTGCTGTTAAGTACATGACAGCAAAGCTGTAAACTTTACTTTTGCTCATCTTCATTTGACCAGCATATAGACACATGGCATCATACCTGGCTGCAGAGTAGCATGGAAAGTGTTTTAAATTGGGGAGGCTATGAGTCTGGCTTCAAATCAGGAGTTCTCTTAGTGTGAGAGAGAAGGGACACAATTAGAAGTGCCTGTCATGGCATTTCCTCGCGAGTGTATTGCATCTGGGTGCTTGATAACCCTGCCTTGACAAGCTCAGCCCCCCTGGATCAGTGTTTACTGTAGTAGCCAGTCTGCTTCCCCCTCCCCCCAGACTGGTTGACTTGCGTTCCGGTGGTCCTGTCTCTAGATCATTAACCACATCAGTGAGCTGAGCTGAAGGTGGTTTGAGACTCACCTTGTTCAATATTTAAATTGCTCTTCTCTTCACAGTTTGACTTTTAATGGGAATTTAATTTGTGCTGGGGTCCTGGCCTTAATGTGAATAAACCTAAATGGCCTTTGCATAGGACTGGCCTTGAACCTGATCATATCATGATGTGACACTAGGGGAAATAGTCGTTGAATAGTCTTTTGTTATGACTGTCGTGATCCTGGGATGTTTGGGACCCGTTTAGACCATGTGGAAAAAAGAGATCCAAATAAATGAACACTCAAATTAATGTGTGTTTTCTAGGTGCAGCATGACTCTTTGATTTGCGCTTAATTTGTGCAGTTGGGCAGTAGATCTGAATAACACGTTCTTCTGTCTTCTAGAGCACAGCTCTGCAACTCAGTGTGCTCTGCAGCTTCTTTATCCTCAGAGAATGTAACCGGCTATGAAATAACAGTAAGCATGCTCATCCTCCACCCACATCCAACACTTCTGCTAAATCTTCATTTTACAGAAATATGGATCTTTCTCTGATTTGTCTAGTGGAATCTAGCTGAAGAAGGGCAATTTCCCGCCTTCTACGGATTTCCTAATGCCCTTGCAGCTTTGTCTACCTGGAGACCCTGATGACTTTTGACCTTTAGGCCTAGGTCCTGTCAGTCACTGTAAACATGCGTTCCAGACCCCATCCATATCCCCCCTAGAGCGTGTTTGGAATTAACCTGTGTTTGTTCCCAGTTTCAGACCTTCTTGGGATGAGGTTCAGGGCATCAGTGAAGCCGTGTGTCCCAGTCTTCCACGTGGATGCACCCTCCTAATTCCTGGTTTCCATTCCATTTCCTGTCATGGGCTGAGCTTTGCCCTCACCTTGGACTGCAGTTACTTAGGGCATTGAAAACCTGCCTAAAGCCCACCTCTGCCTATCTCTCTCTGCCCTGTGGCTACAGATATGACCTGTGTTTTGCTGAAACTCAGGCTTACCACCCTTCTCTTGAGCCTGGAAGCTGCTACATGCCAACCTTTACCCACCATATTGAACCCCTTGGTTTTCAGTGCTTGTCTGGATAGAGGTCTCTTTGGGCTGTGACAGCTGAGCTCTCGGCCACACTTTGGAGGGCCAGCACTCCTAGGCCCTGCCTAATCCTAGTTTACCTCACTGTCCCTGATGAATGGTCATGGGTCTAGCATGCCTTACAGCTGCCCTGAGTGAGACCAGATAACATTATCTTTTCGACCTGTTCTGGTCTAAACTTCCAGAGTTCAGTAATTTTCCTTAGTAATCTGATAATATCCTTGGATTAAGAAAACATCTCACATACTAGAACACTCTACTGTGTGAATGTGGTCAACGGTAACAAATCTCAAATGTATGTTTAATTTGAAAACATAGTCAATTGAAAATCATGTTTTCTTTTGTAGGGAGAAGGGGAGAATTTTTTAAATGTGGCTTTAGGTATAAATTTGAAATTTAAAATTTTCTCATAATAGAATTAAAATGTTAATTTGGCAAAATATGAACCCTGGAAATAACTATCTTAATACTCATACTCACAAATTCTCATAGCTCTAATGCACTTTTATTCCAGTCACATGTATTCTGAGTGATTTAGCACATTAGATGTGGGCTTACAGATCTGAGTTTTGCCAGAAATGTTTTCATAATGGAAAATATTCAGAATTAAAAGAGGAGAAATTAATATTTTCATACATAATCTTGGTCACTGTAAGGTGACCTTTCTTTAAAGTTTATTTTTATTTATTTTGAGAGAGAGAGAGAGAGAGAGAGAGAGAGCACATGAGCGAATAGGGGAGGTGTAGAGAGAGAGGGAGAGAGAATCCCAAGCAGGCTCTGTGCTGTCAGTGTAGACCCCGACATGGGGCTCCATTGCACAAGTGTGAATCTGTTACCTGAGTCAAAATCAAGAGTCCGATGCTTAACCAACTGAGTTACCCAGGCGCCTCAGTGACTTTCTTCTTTTTTTAAAATTTTAAACAGTTTTTTTTAACGTTTTAACTTATTTTTGAGAGACAGAGCATGAGCAGGGGAGAGGCAGAGAGAGAGGAAGACAGAATCTGAAGCAGGGTTCAGGCTCTGAGCTGTCAGCACACGGCCTGACACGGGGCTTGAACCCACAAACTGCGAGATCATGACCTGAGCCATAGTTGGATGCTTAACCGACTGAGCCACTCAGGCGCCCCAGTGACTAAGAAACTTTTAAACTCAGAGCTATATCTGTGTCCAACAACATCAACTGTATTCAGCAAATATTTATTAAGCACTTGCTATTTGAGGGCACTGTTGTAGGTGTTGGCGATCAGCAGTGAATAAAACAAAGCCTTTGCTCTCATGTAGAATTCCTGTGATGAGGAGATTATACTGTTAGATTGGGGGATTGGCAAGTGAGGAACCAGGCATGGCACACTTGTTTTCTACCTGTCTTCTTAACCAGTGGCTTTGGATGGGATATGGTGCAATAAGAATGTCTTTTTGTGTTGGCTTATTTCACTTAGTGTAATGTCTTCCACATCTATCCATGATGTCACAAATGGCAGAATTTCCTCATTCACAATTTTTTTTTTTTTGTATTTGAGTGTAGTTGACAATGTTACCTTAGTTTCAGGTGTACCATAGTAGTTCAGCATCTCTATATGTTATGCTGTGCTCACCACAAGTGTAGCTGCTACCTGTCACCACAAAATGCTGTTACGATATCATTGACTATATGCCCTGTGCTGTGCCTTTTATTCCCGTGACTTACTCGGTCCATAACCGGAAGCCTGTACCCCCTACTTTTTCTTCACCCATTTTGCCCCTCCCTCACCCCTCTCCCTTTTGGCAGCTCTCAGTTTGTTCTCTGTATTTACATTATTTGTTCTCTGCTTTTCATTTGCTTATTCATTTGTTTTGTTTTTTAGATTCCACATGTGAGTGAGAATTTCCTTATTTTTTAAAGGCTGAATAATACAAATACTGTGTGGTCTTACTTATTTGTCTAATCTAAAATAGTCAAACTCATAGAAGCAGGGTAGGTCCAGGGATTGAGGTGAGGGGGAAATAGAGTGATGTTGGTCAGAGAGTACACAGTTTCTGTTATGCAAGATAAATACTTTCTGGAGATCTACTACACAGTGTAGTGCCTATAGCTAATAATATTGCATTGTATACTTACTTTTTTTTTGTCTTTGAACTAGAACATTTGTATTCTTTTTTTTAACTTTATTTTTTAACATTTACATCCAAATTAGTTAGTATATAGTGAAGCAATGATTTCAGTAGATTCCTTAATGCTCCTTACCCATTGAGCCCATCCCCCCTCCCACAACCCCTCCAGCAACCCTCACTTTGTTCTCCATATTTAGGAGTCTCTGCTGTTATGTCCCTCTCCCAGTTTTTATATTATTTTTGTTTCCCTTCCCTTAGGTTCATCTGTTTTGTCTCTTAAAGTCCTCCTATGAGTGAAGTCATATGATATTTGTCTTTCTCTGACTAATTTCACTTAGCATAATACCCTCCAGTTCCATCCACATAGTTACAAATGGCAAGATTTCATTCTTTTTGATTGCCAAGTAATACTCCGTTGTATATGTATACCACCTCTTCTTTATCCATTCATCCATCGATGGACATTTGGGCTCTTCCCATACGTTGGCTATTGTGGATAGTGCTGCTATAAACACGGGGATGCATGTGTCCCTTCGAAACAGCACACCTGTATCCCGTGGATAAATGCCTAGTAGTGCCATTGCTGGGTCATAGGGTAGTTCTATTTTTAGTTTTTTGAGAAACCTCCATACTGTTTTCCAGAGTGGCTGCACCAGCTTGCATTCCCACCAACGATGCTAAAGAGATCCTCTTTCTCTGCATCCTCGCCAACATCTGTTGTTGCCTGAGTTGTTGATGTTAGCTATTTTGACAGGTGTGAGGTGGTATCTCATTGTGGTTTTGATTTGTATTTCCCTGATGATGAGTGATGTTGAGCATTTTTTCAGGTGTCGGTTGGCCATCTGGATGTCTTCTTTGGAGAAGTGTCTATCCACGTCTTTTGCCCATTTCTTCACTGGATTATTTGTTTTTTGGGTGTTGAGTTTGAGAAGTTCTTTGTAGATTTTGGATACTAACCCCTTATCTGATATGTCATTTGCAAATATCTTCTCCTATTCTGTCGGTTGCCTTTTAGTTTTACTGATTGTTTCCTTTGCTGTGCAGAAGCTTTTTATTTTGATGAGGTCCCAGTAGTTCATTTTTGCTTTTGTTTCCCTTGCCTCCAGAGATGTGTTGAGTAAGAAACTGCTGCGGGCAAGATCAAAGAAGTTTTTGCATGCTTTCTCCTCAAGGATTTTGATGGCTTCCTGACTTACATTGAGGTGTTTTATCCACTTTGAGTTTATTTTTGTGTATGGTATAAGAAAGTGGTCCAGGTTCATTCTTTTGCATGTCGCTGTCCAGTTTTCCAAGCACCACTTGCTGAAGAGACTGTCTTTATTCCATTGGATATCTTTCCTGCTTTGTCAACGATTAGTTGGCCATACGTTTGTGGGTCCATTTCTGGGTTCTCTATTCTATTCCATTGATCTGAGTGTCTGTTTTTGTGCCAGTACCATACTGTCCTGATGATTACAGCTTTGTAGTATAGCTTGATGTCTGGGATTGTGATGCCTCCTGCTTTGGTTTTCTTTTTCAAGATTGCTTTGGCTATTCGGGGTCTTTTCTGGTTCCATACAAATTTTAGGATTATTTCTTCTAACTCTGTGAAGAATGCTGGTGTTACTTTGATAGGTATTGCATTGAATATGTAGATTGCTTTGGGTAGTATCGACATTTTAACAATATTTGTTCTTCCTATCCAGGAGCATGGAATCTTTTTCCATTTCTTTGTGTCTTCTTCAATTTCTTTCATCAGCTTTCTATAGTTTTCAGTGTATAGATTTTTCATCTCTTTGGTTAGATTTATTCCTAGGTATTTTATGGTTTTTGGTGCTACTGTAAATGGGATCAATTCCTTGATTTCTCTTTCTGTCGCTTCATTGTTGGTGTATAGGAATGCAACCGATTTCTGTGTATTGATTTTATATCCTGCAACTTTGCTGAATTCATGAATCAGTTCTAGCAGTTTTTTGGTGGAATCTTTTGGGTTTTCCATATAGAGTATCATGTCATCTGTGAAGAGTGAAATTTGACCTCCTCCTGGCCAATTCGGATGCCTTTTATTTCTTTGTGTTGTCTGATTGCTGAGGCTAAGACTTCCAACAATATGTTGAATAACAGTGGTGAGAGTGGACATCCCTGTCTTGTTCCTGACCTTCGGGGGAAAGCTCTCAGTTTTTCCCCATTGAGGATGATATTAGTGTTGGGTTGCTCGTATATGGCTTTTATCATCTTGAGGTATGATCCTTCTCTCCCTACTTTCTTGAGTGTTTTTATCAAGAAAGGATGCTGTAGTTTGCCAAATGCTTTCTCTGCATCTATTGAGAGGATCATATGGTTCTTGTCCTTTCTTTTATTGATGTGATGAATCACGTTAATTGTTTTGCGGATATTGAACCAGCCCTGCATCCCAGGTATAAATCCCACTTGGTCGTGGTGAATAATTTTTTTAATGTATTGTTGGATCCGGTTGGCTAATATCTTGTTGAGGATTTTTGCATCCATGTTCATCAGGGAAATTGGTCTATAGTTCTCCTTTTTAGTGGGGTCTCTGGTTTTGGAATCAGGGTAATGCTGGCTTCATAGAAAGAGTTTGGAAATTTTCCTTCCATTTCTATTTTTTGGAACAGTTTCAAGAGAATAGATGTTAACTCTCTTCCTTAAATGTTTGGTAGAATTCCCCTGAAAGCCATCTGGCCCTGGACTCTTGTTTTTTGTCAGGTTTTTGATTACTAATTCAATTTCCTTACTGGTTATGGGTCTGTTCAAATTTTCTATTTCTTCCTGTTTCAGTTTTGGTAATGTATATGTTTCTAGGAATTTGTCCATGTCTTCTAGATTGCCCATTGTGTTGGCATAGAATTGCTCATAATATTCTCATTATTGTTTTTATTTCTGTTGTGTTGGTTGTGATTTGTCCTCTTTCATTCTTGATTTTACTTATTTGGGTCCTTTCCTTTTTCTTCTTGATCGAACTGGCTAGTGGTTTATCAATTTTGTTAATTCTTTCAAAGAACCAGCTTCTGGTTTCATTGATCTGTTCTACTGTTTTTTTTTTTGGTTTCAATAGCATTGATTTCTGCTCTAATCTTTATTATTTCCTGTCTTCTGCTGGTTTGGGGTTTTATTTGCTGTTCTTTTTCCAGCTCCTTAAGGCATAAGGTTAGGTTGTGTATCTGAGATCTTTCGTCCTTCTTTAGGAAGGCCTGGATTGCTATATACTTTCCTCTTATGACCACCTTTGCTGCGTCTCAGAGGTTTTGAGTTGTGGTGCTATCATTTTCATTGACTTCCATATACTTTTTAATTTCTTCTTTAACTGCTTGGTTAGCCTATTCATTCTTTAGTAGGATGTTCTTCAGTCTCCAAGTATTTGTTACCTTTCCAAATTTTTTCTTGTGGTTGATTTCGAGTTTCATAGCACTGTGGTCTGAAAATACGCATGGTATGATCTCAATCTTTTTGTACTTACTTAGGGCTGACTTGTGTCCCCATATATGGTCTATTCTGGAGAACGTTCCATGTGCACTGGAGAAGAATGTATATTCTACTGCTTTAGGATGAAATGTTCTGAATATATCTGTTAAATCCATCTGGTCCAATGTGTCATTCAAAGCCATTGTTTCCTTGTTGACTTTTTGATTAGATGATCTGTCCATTGCTGTGAGTGGGGTGTTGAAGTCTCCTACTATTATGGTATTACTATCAATGAGTTTCTTGATGTTTGGGATTAATTGATTTATATATTTGGGTGCTCTCACATTTGGCGCATAAATGTTTACAATTGTTATGTCTTCTTGGTCTATCGACCCCTTGATTATGATGTAATGCCCTTCTGCATCTCTTGATACAGCCTTTATTTTAAAGTCTAGATTGTCTGATATAAGTATGGGTACTCCAGCTTTCTTTTGTTGATCATTAGCATGATAGATGGTTCTCTATCCCCTTATTTTCAATCTGTAGGTGTCTTTAGGTCTAAAGTGGGTCTCTTGTAAACAGCATATAGATGGGTCTTGTTTTCTTATCCATTCTGTTACCCTATGTCTTTTGATTGGAGCATTGAGTCTGTTGACGTTTAGAGTGAGTACTGAAAGATATGAATTTACTGCCATTATGATGTTTGTAGGGTTGGAGTTTCTGGTGGTGTTCTCTGGTCCTTTCTAATCTTTTGTTGCTTTTGGTGTGTGTATATATATATATATTTTCATCTTTTGTCCCCTCAGAGAGCCCCCCTTAAAATTTCTTGCAGGGCTGGTTTAGTGGTCACAAACTCCTTTAATTTTTGTTTGTCTGAGAAACTTTATCTCTCCTTCTATTTTGAGTGACAGCCTCACTGGATAAAGAATTCTTGGCTGCATATTTTTCTGATACAGCACACTGAATATATCCCACCACTCCTTTCTGGCCTGCCAGGTTTCTGTGGATGGGTCTGCTGCAAACCTGATCTGTCTTCCTTTGTAGGTTAGGGACTTTTTTTCCCTTGCTGCTTTCATGATTCTCTCCTTGCCTGAGTATTTTGTGAATTTGACTATGATATGCCTTGTTGATGGTCGGTTTTTGTTTAATCTCATGGGAGTCCTCTGTGCTTCCTGGATTTTGATGTCTGTGTCTTTCCCCAGGTTAGGAAAGTTTTCTGCTATGATTTGCTCACATAACCCTTCTACCCCTCTTTCTCTCTCTATCTCTTCTGGGACCCCTATGATTCTGATGTTCCTTTTTAATGAATCACTCATTTCTCTAATTCTTAAATCGTGCTCTTTTGCCTTAATCTCCTTCTTTTTCTCTGCTTCATTATTCTCTATAAGTTTGTCCTCTATATCGCCGATTCTCTGTTCTGCCTCATCCATCCTCGCCATTGCTGCATCCATCCAGGATTGCAGCTCAGTTATAGCATTTTTAATTTCATTCTGGCTAATTTTTACTTCCTTTATCTGCAGAAAGGGATTCTAATCTCTTTTCAACTCCAGCTAGTATTCTTATTATCGTGATTCTGAATTCTGGTTCAGACATGTTGCTTGTGTCTGTGTTGTTTAAATCCCTGGCTGTTGTTTCTTCATGCTCTTTCTTTTGGGGTGAATTCCTTCGTTTTGTCATTTTGAAGGGAGAAAAGGAATTAATGAGGTAGAAACATTGAAATTAAAAAAATTAAAATTAAAAAATATTAAAATTAAAAACACACCCACACAAAAATCAAATAGATGATGGTAGATCCTAGGTGTGTTTTGGTCTGGGTGTAGAAAGTGGTTTGACATATTAGAGAAACAAACAAAAAAAAGGGGGGGGAGAAAAAAAAAGGGAAATCGTTTGAGAATTTGAAAAAATGAATACACTAAAGTAGACTAAAATACACAAAAATTGAGAATATAGTAGAAAAAAATTATAGAAAAATATTTTTAATAAAAATTAAAAAGAAATATGAATTTTTTCATTTTCTGTATTTAAGAAAAAAGAAAAGAAACAAAAAAGAGAAAAAATATTAAAAAAAAGGAAAAGCAAAAAAAAAATAAATCATTTGAAAATTTGAAAAAGTGAACACACTGTAGTAGACTGAAATAAAATGATGGGAGTAAGATAGAATTTGAAAAAATGTACATAAAAGCAAAAAATATAGTAATAAAAATTAAATAAAAATATTTTCAAAAGAAATTGAAAGTAAAAATGAAGTTTTTCTCTTTCTGCATTCAAGAAAAAAAAAGAAATGAAAAAGAGAAAAAAAAGAAAAAAAGGAAATTGTTTGCAAATTTGAAAAGGTGAGTACACTGAAGTAGACTAAAATAAAATGATGGAAGTAAAGTAGAATTTGAAAATATTTACACAAAAGTAAAAAATATAGTAATAAAAATTAAAGACAGATATTTTTAATAACAATTGAAAATAAAAATGAGTTTTTTTTCTTTCTGTATTCAAGAAAAAGAAAAGAACTGTAAAAGAGAAAAAGGAAAAAAACAGAAAAAAAATTGAATAGATGAACCTGTCAACAGATTGAAATAGGACTGAAATTGCTTTGTTTTCCCCTAGAGGTCAGTCCATGTAGCTCTTTATAGTCCATAGATTAAGCCGGAGGTGAGGTTTGTGTTCTTGAAGAGTGAAGTTGGCCCAGTTGGGCAGGGCTTGGTGTAACAGCTCCGCTCTCCCCTAGATGGCGCTGCTAGCCTACTGGGGTGGATTGTTGTGGTGCTCGTCGGTGCGCATGCGCAGGAGCGGTGAAAAATGGCGCCACCCAGCCACCGAGTCTGTTCTCTCGGATCAGCAGTCGTGAACTGGTCCTCCATCTTCAGCTCTCGTCCACTGCCTGCTTTTCCACTCCCTGTGATCAGGCCCCAGGCAGTACCTCTCTCCCGAGTTTTGTCTCAGATGCGGCTGTTTTCCCTGGCCCCTTACTTCCGAAGGACTGTGGCTTTGACCTGCTCTGACCCTCTGCGGGAGGGTCTCACCCAATGATGGCCGAATGACCAATGGCTGAATGTCGGCTGCACCCAGGAATGCCTGCTGGATCCTGCTGTTGTCGGTGCCCCGAGACTGCAGCCAGGTGCCAGCCCCCCCCCCAAAAAAAAACCGTGAGACAGTGTAGCCTCAGCGTTTCAGGGACCATGGAAAATCGCAACACACATCTGACACCAGGCTTCACCCTCAGCAACCTTGCCCCAGCACCAGTGAATGTGGCTGCCTTCCGGGGTCTGCTGGGACCAGGTGGCTTCAACAGTCTCTACCAAATGTCCTTCCATCAGTGGAACCACTTTTCCCCGTGTGGCCTGGGAACCTCCCGGACCCCACCTGTTCCTGGGGATTCACCTTTCCCACTAGAGCACCGCCATGCATCGAGCTATGGAGTTGCAGCCTTTGCGCTCCCCTTGTTTACAGTCTTAATGGAATTTAAACTCTCTCCTTTCTCCTTTCTCCCTTTTTAGTTTAGTCCCTGTGGCTGTTTCCAATTTTCCACTTTCTCTCCAGCTGCTTTTGGGGAGGAGTGCTTTTCCCGTATGCTCCCCTCCTCCCCAGTCTCCGTCCTCTCTCCGCCGGCAAAAGGGGTTCCCTACCTTTCGGGGCTTCTTGCTCCCCAAGTTCAGCTCTTTGTGTCACGTACCTGCTGGATTCTGTGGTTCAGGTTGTGCAGATTGTTGTGTTAATCTTCCAATCGTTTTTTTAGGTGTGTAGGATGGTTTAGTGTTGGTCTGGCTGTATTTCATGGACGTGAGACACACAAAAAGCTTCCATGCTGTTCCACCATCTTGGTTCCTCCATACTTAAACTTTTCTGAAAGGGTAGAGCTTATGTTAAATGTTCTTACCACAAAAAGATAGTAAAAGCAGTGGGAGGAAACTTTGGAAGGTGATGGATATGCCTGTGGCCTTGGCTGTGGTGATGGTTTCATGGGTGTATACTTACCTCCACACTCCATAAGAAGTATGTACTTCTTTTTATGTGTAAATTGGACCTCAGTAAAGTGTTTTTTAAAGAATGTCTTATTCTGGGTTTCCCCAGGATCAGACCTCAAGGGAAAAACTCAAGTACAAGTAGTTTTTTCTGGAGTTGAGGAAACATTGGTAGGGGGGTAGGGAAGTGAGACAGGGAAGAGAAGACAGCTAAAAAAGCCACTACTTTGAATTATTGGTGCTTAAACTCATGAGAAAACTCTAGGAAATAGAGCCTCCCTCCTGATGGGTGAGGGAACTGGGACGTGTATGCACCAATTCCCATTAGTCATGGTCTGGGCCCTCTGGGAGTCGGGTCGGTTCTAAGTCTGGCCTGCTGTGTGAGCAGCAAGGTGGACTTTGGTGGCCTGAAAAAGCCCTTAGGCACAGGCATATAGGTTCTGGAACTTGGCAACAGGGTGGCATTTGGTCATTTGGTAAGGATTGAGGTAAGAGGGTGTGGGGTGGGCTGCACAGATGTTGAGGGAAAGCTGTCTTTCCATAGTAGGTGAAAGCGCTCCTGCTATTTCACAGATGGAGCTGATGCTTGGAAAAGGCAAACTGCAATAATACTAGGACTTTGTTACAGGTGTAGTAAGATAGAAAGACATGGCCGGGATGGGTTAGTTTTACCAGCAGAATTTTCTCCTCCTGTAGGTAAACATAGGCTTGATAGGAGATGGCGCCTTCCTGTCGAGACACTAGATGGAGCTGTTCTCTAAGTTGAAATCGACTAGATTTTTGGATGCTGATCAATTATTACAGTTTAGCACACAATTTTAAATCAGTTGGGCTTCAATCAATCAAAAAGTATTTACCGAACACCCATTAAGTAACAGAGTTGGGTCTGAAATAGAAAGGAAAGTAGTATTCAGGAGAGAAAGACAGCAAATCACAAAACTGAAACAGCAGCTTTCCAATTTAAGTCAGCCTGGATTTTTCCTTTCTTTAGAAAACCTTTAGAGAATGTATGTAGCACAAGAATTTTATTTTACTGTGAAATAACTTTATATTAATGGAATAATATTTAGTATCAGTTTTTTTTTTAATTTTTTTAACATTTATTTATTTTTGAGACAGAGAGAGACAGAGCATGAACGGGGGAGGGTCAGAGAGAGGGAGACACAGAATCTGAAACAGGCTCCAGGCTCCGAGCCGTCAGCACAGAGCCCGACGCGGGGCTCGAACTCACGAACTGTGAGATCATGACCTGAGCCGAAGTCGGACGCTTAACCGACTGAGCCACCCAGGTGCCCCTAGTATCAGTTTTTGATGATACTATTTATTGACCATTACATATTCAGTTACTGATGAACTATATTTGCATTTTGACATTATGATGAAATTAAAAACCGTGTTTTCTATAAAATAGTTTTTTAATATCCTTCTCAAATATACCTCCTCCACGAACCTTTCCCTATAAATCCCACTGGTTTTAATTACTCCAAACTTCTCTTATTACCCTGAGTAACTCTGGGGAGTCTTTATAGCAGTGCTCCTTAAACTTCCATGTGCATAACAGGCACCTGGGGAATCTGGTTAAAAAGCAGATTCCGGAGTAAGTGGTCTGGGGTACAGCCTGATAGTTTGCATTTCTAATAATCTCCCAGATGCTGCTGCTATTGCTGCTGCACAGACCACACTCTGGAGTGGAGTTTTTACTTGTAAATATCGTCATTGCATGAGTTTTGCCACAGTTCGAAACATATTTTCATTTCCTGTAGGCGAAGTTCTTTCTTCCTTTGCAACTCTCCCTCCCTTCATCTTCAACCTCCTTTACTTCTATCCCCATTACATTCTTATAGTTAACTGTACATCGCATGCAGTAGTGACTCAGTAGCAGTCAGTGATTGGGAAACCCTTTCCTCCTAAAACGTGGAGTGTTGTTTAGTTCTCATTTGTCCTCCAGGGCCATTCTCCGTTTGTCTTTACCCTGCTGTCTGCCCTGAGATCTGGCCTATATGTCCTCTCCCTTGTCCTCTGGCTTCCAGGTCGGTTCAGCCTCTGGTGGGTCCAGCAGAAAGTCAGACAGATCATATATTTATCTCCTGGCTCCCTAGCTGCAAGGTCACCTTGGGCTGGCTGAGAACTTCTGCTTCCTTTTTACATCTGTTTCCTTTTGGGTTCTGAAAACTGTTTTCTTCCCTCCTCTCTTTGGGCCTAGGGATGGTAACTGCCCCTATAGTATTGGCCCTGGGCTTCTTGTGGTTCCTTTATGTCTTGCCCACACATTTTTAAAAAGTTCCTTTTAAAATACATCCTATTCCCATTAGCCTAATTTAAGTGTACCAACCCAATGGGACCCTGACAGAAACCATTGATTTCGGAAATACATTGATGGAACTGTAGGAGGACCTAAAGTAACAGAACTTGAGCCAAATAGAAAAGGCTCGGATTTGACAAATATTTAATTGCTTTACAGTTTCAGGGACATGTCAGTATTGCATGATATTATCGCTCTTTTGGGGAAATGCATGAAATCTGGCTTAGGTTTTCCATGATCTCAGTGCTATTTTAAATATTCAGACAAATTCTTTTGTTTCTTGAGTCATCAGGGGTCAGAGTCTTAGTTAGGCACAGCGGAACAAGGGCTTCCTGGCTTGTTAGAGATCTCCTAGCCTGCTGGGCTTTGTCCTCGTTGTAGTCGATGATGACAGACAACAGAAATGATCAATTTAACTTAGTCTGAAGAACAACAGTGGTAATTTTCTCTTTCTCACTTACCTTCTGTCTGAACAGATTAACCTTGTTATTCTCTTATCTGAGTCCATTTGATATCCATGCGTATGCATGTGAGTATTCACTAAAAAAAAAAGAGAGAGCTTTCTTGTGGTCTGACTGCAGGAGATCTCATTTTTTGTGAAATGTACCCATCACCATATTTAATTTGCACCTTTTAAGTTGTCAAAGAATGATCCATTTTGAATTTGACCTGGAATATTCCAGGGTGATAAAGGTTTTAGCCCTCTTAAATGTAGCAGGGATTTTCTTCTTGGCTGTATTGACTCCTCCTCCATTAGGCTCTAACACTTGAGGCTGCAAATTCATTCTTCTCTGAAATAAATGGTCACGGTGTTTACTAGAATTTTATTACTATGGCAGAGACCTCATCATTGGGATTTTTTTTTAAATGGGGAAATTTCATGGCCTGTTTTCAAGGTTATTACACAGAGCACCAGATATGTAACAAGGTTTTATTTTTCTTTTATAGTTATTGTCACAGGAGATGCCAACATAGCAGTTTTTGTTGCTCAAATGATCATGGCTAGCAGGAACTTTTTCATTTCAGACAATTAGGAAATCTAGTTTAGAATGTTTAGAAAAATAAACAACCATTGATGGCTCACTAATTGATTTCTTCTCCACTTTAATCATTCATCCATTCACCATCTGGTGATTGAGAACAATTGCTAAGTGTATAGATAGGAACAATAAATAATGTTTCTTCACCAAGCTCATCTCTTAGATGAGTAGCATCTATATATGAATTAATTATCATTTATTTTACAATGAGAAGTATATTAATTACATGACATACAGGAAGGAGGGACTAACTTGACTATGGGGGTAGGGGTTGATTGGGAGAGTTTCATAGAGTAGATGCCATTGGAGTAGGATTTTGAAGGTTGAATGAGGGATAACGAGGTGCATGTAGGCAGGAGCAATTTATAAAGTCTTACACCTCCTGTTAAGGAAGTTGGTTTTTATCCTGTAGACAATGAAAGCCTCTAAAGAATTTTACCTAGGGAAGAGAGAGATATGATCACATTCGGATTTTGTAAACCCCCTATTTTGGGCAGGGATCTAAGGGATACCCTGGATGGGGGTTGGGGGGTGGAGGGGTGGAGTTGTGTGTTTATGAGGCCGGAGGTAGGCAAAATAACTAGTTGCTACAGAAAGAGCCCACACAGGAGCTAAAAACGGCCTGAACTAAGGCTATAGTAGTGAGAATAAAGAGAAAGAGGCAGATTCACGAGATAATTAGGAAGTAGAATTGGCAAGGCTTAATGTCTGAGAAATTAAGATGTGGCTAAGATATGGAGTATGCAAAAGAGAATATGTTGGGAAAATGGATGGGGGAAAAGGATGAGTTTACTTTTAGATTCTTTAAGGTTGTGACACTCCCAACAGATATACTACTGGATAACCCTGGAGCTCAGAAAATAATGCTGGAGTAGAGACACATGTTTGGAAATCAAGGAGTAGTGAAAACCAGAGGAGTAGGTGGGATGTTTGAAGGGTTGAGTACAGAGGTGAGCTGTCTGTACTGTTTTTCTCTCTTGACACTTTTTTTTTTTTTTTTACGTGCAGCATTTTTGTCTAATGGTGTTAATTACAGGCTGGTTTCCATCAGGATGGGAAATGGAGGGATGTGTCCTAAGCTAGAAATCACTCCAAGATGTTATTGAGAAGTGGCTTATGAGTGTAGGTAAGGAACCAAGAGAAGGTAAAGTCCTGACATTCGAAGAAAGAAAGTGTTTTAAGAAAGCAAAACTCAGTTGCTTAATGGGATAGGTTGGTTTAAATTTGTAAAAAGAGAGATTTTTAATTTTTAAAAATATGTGCAGTGATAATCATACTTAAGGAGAGGTCTTCTTTTAGCATTTAACATGGGTGACTCTGAAGTCAGAAATAATTGAGAGAGACCCCTAGGCATTTGAAATGGTTGTCATGGACTGCTTTGCTAAAACTGTATGTCTTTGATAAGCATATCTTCACTTCATTTTGAGCCATCTTTGTTATTTTTAATGCCAGCAAGAAGTACTTTGAATGTGTATTTAAAATTATTTTCTTTAGAATCTGCCCAAACATTGTTTCTTCTCTTCTACATTTTTTTCCTCTGGTAAAATCAGGAGTAGAAAGCTTGCTTTCCAAGAAACAGAATGATACAGTCAGACTGCTGAGAGTTATGCTAGAATTCAGGGTCCAAACATGGGTATAATAGTTTCGCTCCTTTCATCTATCCTGTGACTAACATTTGGTGGATCCAATTTGCAAAACCTGCTCCATGAGAGCCTGAGAGTGCAACATCCAAGCTCCCTGCTGCTCCTACTTTTGCTGCTGTTAATCAGATGTATTACATTCTGTAGCACTGGGGATGTCAAGCGATGCTGTACTTGAATCAGCAGAGAGAATAAAAGGAGTTAGGGCATCTGTAAAGAGCTTCACAAAAATGTTACAGGAAACACGTGCTTATACATATATATACCTATGTTTGTGTCTGGTTCAGTTCTCGGAAGCCAGGCTGGGAAGGTGAGGCACCTTCTCTTGGATGCTTGTGTGGGGAGGTTATGGGACCCTGCCAGAGGTTCTGTCGCTGAACTGTATGCCCAGGCTGGGTGAGAAGGTTTGGTAGGGTTTGGGTATCAAAGCAGGAAGACCATGACTTCCAAAGGAAATGGAATTTCAGGGGAAGAGCTGAAAACAAGCTCAAAAAACAATGGAAATACCCAAATCTGGATAGTAATTGTTGAGATGAGACCCAAATGGAGCTAATGCCTACCTCCTAGAAGTAGGTTAAAAGCCCACTAAGAAAGTACATCCCACTAAGGAAGTTAGATTTTTATCCTGAAGGCAGTGGGAAGCCATCTGCTATCTCAGATCTTTGGTTTAAATATGGCATAGGATATCCTAAGATTTCTATGCATTCCTTCTGGATGAATGATTTTCATTCAGGTTTATTGAGATATAATTTACATAAATAAAACTCACTCTTTTTAGCGTGTAATGCTGTATGTGTTCACAAACATATACAGTCGTGTAACAACTACCACAAGCTATAGAATAGTTACATCGCCCACCGAATTCCCTCATGGCCATTTGTAGCCAGCTCTTCCCTCCACCCCAGCCTCTGGCAACCACTGGTCTGTTTTCTGTCCCTGTAGTTTTGCCATTTTGGCACAGCCATTATGGAAAACAGTTTGGCAGTTTCTTCTAAAGTTAAATATACACTTACCATATGACTCAGCAATCGCACTCTTAAGTGTTTACCCTGAAGAATCAAAACTTATGTTAACATAAAACTTGTATGTGAATGTTTATAGCAGCAGTATTCATAATTGCCCCAAACTGAAAACAGTTCAAATGTCCTTTAGTAGGGGAATGGATAAACAAACTGGTACATCCACAAAGTGGAATACTACTCAGCAATAAAAACCTACTAGTCACAGATACAGGCACAACATGAATGAATCTTAGATGCATTATGTGAAGTGAAAGAAGGCCTTAAAAGGTTGCGTACCATGTGATCTATAGTGGCTGTGCCATTTTGCATTCCCACCAGCCATGTACGAGAGTTCTAGTTACTTTACAGCCTTGCCAGCACTCGGTAGAGTTCGTTTTCTTAATCTTAACCATTGTAATGATTTGTAATATTATCTCATTGTGGTTTTGATTTGCGTTTTCCTAATGACTAATTATGTTGAGTATCTTTTCATGTTTATTCACTATTCATGTATCTTTTTTGGTAAAGTATTTTCAGATCATTTGCCCATTTTTTTCTTACTGGGTTGTTTGTTTTTTTGATGAGTTTTGACAGTTCTTTATATATTCTGGAGACAAGTCCTATATCAGATATATTTTCGTCCGTTCTGTGGTCTGTTGGTTCATTACTTTAGTGTTTTTGGAAGAGCAGAAGTTTTTAATTTTGATGAAGTGCAATTTATTCATTATTTTTCTTTCAAATATCCTGATTTGGGTATTATATATAAGAACTCTTTACCTAACTCAAGGCCACAAAGATTTTCTCCTATATTTTCTTTTAGAATATTTATGGTTTTAGGTTTTACATTTAGTTTTATAATCCATTGTGAGCTAATTGTTTAATATGATGTGAAGAGTGAACTAAAATTCTTTCTTGCTTTCTTGCTTATTTTCTTCCTTCTCCTCCTCCTTCTCCTCCTCCTTTTTCTTCTTCTTTACATGTGGATGTCCAAATGTGCCAGCAACCTTTGATGAATATACTATTCTTTCTCTAATGAATTGCATTTGCACTTTTTAAAAAAATATTTTTTACTGTTTTATTTATTCTTGAGAGAGAGAAAGAGAGAGAGAGAGAGAGACAGCATGAGTGAGGGAGGGGCAGAGCGAGAAAGGGACACAGAATCCTAAGCAGACTCCAGGCTCTGAGCTGTCAGCACAGAGCCTGACGTGGGGCTCGAACTCACGAGTCATGAGATCATGACCTGAGCCGAAGTCGGACACTCTTGTGGCAAATCAATTGACTATATATATGTGGGTCTGTTTCTGGCCTCTGTTCTGTTCCATTGATCTGTGTGCTTATCCTTTGGCCAATAGCACACTGTGTTGATTATTTATAGTTAGTTAATTAGGTAGTGTGACTCCTCCTACTTGGTTGTTTTTTAAAACTGTTTTAGCTGTTCTTAACGTGATTATATCTGAAGAGATCATACTTCCAAATAAAGTCACAGTAACAGATTCTAGATAGACATGAATTTTAGGGGGACAGTATATAAGCATGTATATGTATGTATTATGTATATATATATGTATGTATATATATATAATATAATATATGCAGCTATTAAAAAACAGACTATATATCCTCAGTGCATATGCACAATCATTTAAAAGGATGTATCTATATCCTTCTGAAACATGCTTTTTAATGGCTGCATTTTTTCTCATCATATTGTTAACCGAGTTATTTTTCTAATTTTAATCATATAGGCTATTATTAATTAATTTCTATTTTAACTAACATTGCAGTAAATATTCTTATGTATAAATCTTTGTGTGCATCTCCGAAAAGTTCTTTGCCATGAATTCCTAGTTGTGGAATTGGGTATTGGTTCTTTTACTTTTAACCTCATCTTTTATAAGATATTACTTGTAAAAGCATTTTGAAAAAAAAATAAATAAAAGAATTTTGGCAAAGGAAGTCTAGACAACTTCCTGTGCCAAGCCAGAATTCCACGTAATGTCATCCTTTGTGTTTGAATTAAAAAAATTTTCAGAACCTCAAAGGGAAGTAGCTCTGCAGAGATGAACAAACACACATACAAATACACAAACACCTTTCTGCATCTTTGACAAACACCTAGCTGTCTCCCTGTAGGCCTCTTACATGGTTATGCTTAAAACACAGGCAAGGAAAAGTAATCAAAATCACATTTCATTATATTACCAAAATAGTGGTCAACCACAAACAGTTCAGTGAGGTATGTGCTGTTTGTTCCTCTAGTGTGGGCCTCTTGTCAATGCAGAAAGGCCTTTGTCGATTCATTTTTTGTTATGTTGTCAAAATATGATCTGGCTGTCATAGTACTGTGGTATCCACTTATAAGGTGTTTCTCATTGCTTATGGAGTAGCAGCTCCTGGTTGAAATGGAGTCATTGTTAAGGGCCAAGCTTTGTCATTTATTTGGAAGGAAATTTTGTTGCTATTAGAATTCCTTCTGTGCAGCTTGGGAGAAATACATGGGAAGTGCCTGTAACTTACTCTGATGTCAAGCTATCCTTTTGGCTTAGTTTGCATGTAACAGTCATTTTGAATAAGCCAGTTTAGTTACCTGAGTGTAATTTCTCCAAGAGTGTAAGAAAAACTCACTAACTTTTATATTAATTTCTGAGCCCTTGGCATGAGTAAAGCTTTCTGGTGGTTCTGTTGTTTGGGAGAAATGATTTCTTTAAAATCTAATGACTAAATTATGGGAAAGTCATAATGTGGTGTCAGTCTTGCTCCCAATGGCACCGTTTTCTTTTAAAGCCAAATGTCATGACCAACAGCTTTATAATTACTTTTAAAACATTGCTGGCTGGGGCTGAAAAAAAAACTGTATCCTCTTTATGGAGCTTGCAGTGGTTTTATCCACCTCGGTTTAACATTTCTAGGCAAGCAATGGCCTGAAGCAAATAGGGTTAAATATACCCTGTGCACAGGTTTTGGTGTCAGGGTTATTCTGGCTCTTATAAAGCAAACTGGAAATTTTCTTCTTTTCAGTTTTCTGAAAGATTTTATATATGATTGCTGTAATTCTTTCTTAAATGTTTGATGGGATTTGCGGATAAAGCCAAACTAGCATTGTTTTCTTTGTAGGAAAGTTTATAATTTCTTTAAAAGACATAAAGCTATTCAGATTTTTAATTTCTTGTCAGTTTTTATAAACTATAAATTTGATTATTTTGTTTTTCAAATAATTTTGTTCATCTGTGTTGTCAATTTTATTGGGTTTAAGTTGTTCAAATATTTCCTTATTATCCTTTTAACATCTGTAGAATTTGTAGTGATATTATCACTTTTGTTCCTGATACTGGTAATTTATATTTTCTCTTTTTTTCTTTATTAGCCCAGCTAGAAGTTTATCAATTTTGTTAATCATTTAGAGAGCCGTTTTTTAAGCCTTTGTTTTTCTGGGTTTTTTTATTTCATTGATTTCCTTTTATATTTTTATTAGCTTCTGTCTTCAACTTAAATTGGGTTTTGTTTTCCCTTTTTAAATTCTGGCTTTTTAAGGTGGAAACTTTCTCTTTTCCTAATATAAGCATTTTAAAGCTGTAAGTTTCCCTCTAAATACTGCTTTAGATAAAACCTGCAAATTGGCTCAGTCGGTTGAGCATCTGACTCTTGATTTCGGCTTGGGTTATGATCCCAGGGTGGTGGGATTGAGCCCTGCCTCAGGCTCTGCATTGAGTGAGGAATCTGCTTGAGATTCTCTCTCTTTCCCTCCCTCTGCCTCTTACCCCTGCTCACCCACACTCTCTATCTCTATAAACAAAACAAAACAAAATCTTACAATTCTGATATGGTCTATTTTCATTACATAGTTCAAAATATTTTCTATTTTTTTGTGATTTCTTCTTTGACCCATCACTTCTTTAGAAAATATGGCTTAATTTCCAAATATTTGCAGATTCTCTAGTATTTCTTTGTTATTGATTTTTAAATTAATTCTGTTGTGGTCAGAAAATAAATTGATTTCTATCTTTTGAAATGTATTGACTAAGTGAAATAAGTCATACAGAGAAAGACAGATACCATATGTTTTCACTCTTATGTGGATCCTGAGAAATTTACCAGAAGACCATGGGGGAGGGGAAGGAAAAAAAAAGAAAAGAAAGGTTAAAGAGGGAGGGAGCCAAAACATAAGAGACTCTTAAAAACTGAGAACAAACTGAGGGTTGATGGGGAGTGGGAGGGAGGGGAGGGGGGGTGATGGGTATTGAGGAGGGCACCTGTTGGGATGAGCACTGGGTGTTGTATGGAAACCAATTTGACAATAAATTTCATATTTAAAAAAGAAAAATAAATGTATTGAGACTTGCTTTAGAGCTCAATGTATCTTGGTGAATGTTACCTGTGCACTTAAAAAGAATTGTTTTTGTACATTTGTTAGGTGCAGTGTTCTGTGTTAATTAGATCAAGCTGGTTGAAGTATTGTTCAAGTCTTCTATGCCTCTACTTATTTTTTTCTTCATTCTATTACCAAAGTGAGGGGAGAAAGAAAGAGAGAGATGGAGAGAGAGGGAGGGAGGGAGGGAGGAGTGGGGGGAGGGAGGGAGAGAGGGAAGGAGGGAAGTACTAAAATAGCAGCTGTGCTTGTGGAGTTGCCTATTTCTCCTTTTAGTTTGGCCAGTTTTTGCTTCATATATTTTAAAGCTCTGTTGTTAGGTGTGTGTACCAATTTAAAATTGTATCTCCTTGATAAATGTCCTCTTTATCAGTGTGAAATTGGACCTTTTTATCTTTAGCAAAATTTCTTGTTTTGACATCCACTTCGATTTTTTAAAAAAACTTTTTAATGTTTATTTATTTTTGAAGGAGAGAGAGACAGAGTGTGAGCAGGGGAGGGGCAGAGAGAGAGGGAGACACAGAATCTAAAGCAGGCTCCAGGCTCTGAGCTGTCATCACAGGGCCCGATGTGGGGCTTGAACTCATGAACTGTGAGATCCTGACCTGAGCTGAACATGGATGCTTAACCAACTGAGTCACCCAGGTGCCCCAAAATCCACTTTGATTTTAATAAAGCTTAGTCTTTGTGTAGTATGTCTTTTTCTATGCCTTTACTTTTATACTCTTTGTGTTTTTATATTCAAAGGTGTTTCTTTTAAATAACATATAGTTGAATCTTGTTTTTTTTTTTTTTAAATCTAGTCTGACAACCTCTGTCCTTTAATTAGAGTGATTCATTCATTTTTATCTAGGGTGTTTTTATTTTTTATTTTTGTTCTTTTCTAATATATTTTTGAAAAATGGTTGGCTTAAAATTTTTTTCAACATTTATTTATTTTTGAGAGACTGAGAGAGACAGAGCATGAGCAGGGGAGGGGCAGAGAGAGAGGGAGACACAGAATCCAAAGCAGGCTCCAGGCTCTGAGCTGTCAGCACAGAGCCCGACACGGGGCTCGAACCCACCAACAGTGAGATCATGACCCGAGTCAAAGTCAGACGCTTAACTGACTGAGCCACCCAGGCATCCCAAAAATGGTTGGCTTTAATTTTACCATCTTGATGTTTGTCAGGGGGAAGGCCCTGATTTGTAGCATTTGCTGATTTCCCTTACGCAAATATGCTCACTACAGCCCTTTTCAAGCTACTGACATGGTGGCAGTGAAATAATTAGAAAGAGATGCACATTTAGTTCTCAAGAGTTGATACAAACTGGCTTCAGTACAATGATACATGGAATTTAGTGGGGGAACATAAGTGTGTCCACAAATATCCCATAAAACATGATAAAATAGAATGTGTTAAAAGAAATGGGTGAAAGTTATGAAAATTTAAAGGAAGATACTCCTTTTTCCTGGAGGTCTTAATGTGCTTGCACATGGATTGGGTCATTGTGGATTCTACGAGTAGTCTTCCACTTGCTGAGGAGCTCCAGTGTTTAGTTTACCCTGAACAAAGGGAGACTGCCATTTTATACAGAGTGGCCCAGCTGGGGTTCTGTAAGAAAGTGGCATTTGAGCAGAGACCTCAAGGAGGTGAGGGGGCAGGTCGTGCAAGTGTCTGTAGGAAGAGCATTCAAAGAAGTGGGAATAGGGCATTTGGAAATGGATTTTCAATAACTGTATTACTTGGGATATTCCTGGACATTTGAATTTGGCAATTCAAAATGGTATAAATAATAAGAAGCTCAGTAAGTGCTCAGGCTGAATAATTGCCTGGCTCAGCAATGTCATCATGGACCCAGCTTTTCCATCTTCCTGCTCTTCCAGCTGCACTGTGCTAGCTTTTTCCTTCAGGCTTGCTCTCCTGATGGTATCAGGGTGACTGCCTCGAGTTCCAGGATTGTATGCACACATAATGATAGCCAGTAGAAGAGGGGAAGGAAGGGGGAAAATAATAGCTAGCAGAAGACTCTTCATCACTTTTGTTTGGACTGTGTAAAGTTCAATTGCACATAGAAGTAGAAAGAATAAGATGAAAATTATTGCTATCCATCACATAGATGTAATCCTTGTTAACATTTTGACCTATTTGCTTCGTCTATTTTTTGGTGAATAATTTTAAATTATTGATATCATGAAATTTCTTTGTAATGTATCTCTGAAAAACAAGGATGTTTCCCTAACTAATCACCATATTATCATCATGCCTAAAACTTAAGAATTGTTCCCTAATAGCATCTAATATCCCAATCCATATTCAAATTACACATTTTTCCCCAAAACGTCTTTTATGGCTGGGTTTGTTCAGACCAAAATCCAATCAGGGGTCATTCTATATTATTGTTATATCTCTTAAATCTTTTTTTTTAATTTGAGAGAGAGCACGCGTGTGTGAGTAGGGGGCAGGGATGGCGGGGGGGGGAGAGAGAGAGAGAGAGAGAGAGAGAGAGAGAGAGAGAGAGAGAGAGAGAAAATGAATCTCTTAAGCAGACTCCGCAGTGCGGAGCCTGATGTGGGGCTTGACATGGGGCTCAATCCCATGACCCTAGGATCATCACCTGAGCCAAAATCAAGATTTGGACACTCAACTGACTGAGCCACTCAGGCACCTCTGTTAAATCTCTTTTAATCATGATTCTAGAACATTATTACCTCCCTTCTTTTTTCCCATAAAATTGAAATGTGGAAGGGCCCAGGTCTGTTGTCCTGCAGAATGACTTAAGTTCAGATTTTCTTTGATTATCTCTTTGAAGTGTTTTTCTGTCCTCCATATTTTCTGTAAAGTGGACGTTAGATCTAAAGAGTTATATAGTTTCAGGGGTGCCTGGGCGATTCAGTCAGTTAAGTGTTCAACTCTAGATTTCAGCTCACGTCATAATCTCATGGTCCCTGGGTTTGAGCCCCACATTTGGGCTCTGTGGTGATAGTGCAGAGCCTGCTTGAGATTCTCTCCCTCTCCCTCCCCCCCCCTCTGTCTCTGTCTCTGTCTCTCTTTCTCAAAAGAAATAAACTTAAAAAAATAAGGAGTTGTATAGATTCATGTTACCAAATTTTAGAGGAAATATTTAACAGGTGATATGTACTTACTGTATCATATTAAGAATCATGTAATATCTGATTGCCCCATTCTCAGTCGTGCTAAAACAAGGGGATTTCAGCCGGATCTCTCTATTATAAAATAACATTTTGTAATACATTTTCCTTGCAAATGGTAAATAGTTTGAAGGTTGGTACTTTGGCACTGGATATAACTGTCCAGTTCCCCATTAACCTTTTTGCCTAATGGCTTTAGCTTCCAGTAAAGATGGTTACCTGAATTAATTGTTTTACTAGTGTTTATAAAATGATATTTAGTAGCTGGCACTTTTATGGAAAGAGGAGAATCAACTAGGATTATTTACCATTAGGTTACCCTGAAGTCCTAGAGAGGCAAGATAAATAGTTGACTCTTAGCTTTTAATTACCGATCTTCAAAGTAAAGTTTTGGTGTAATGGTGACAATAGTGTTTGTTTTGACTTTCTCTTTTAAAAATAGTATTTTGAGCTCTTGGATTTTTATGTATTCAAAAGGTTTCAGTCAATTATATTTTCTGCCCCAGACGTGAAATGAGTAATTTCTTCAAGGAGCCCTACTTACTGTGCTTCTCATTAAGAAAGAAGAAACTATTTTTATAAGCCTCGTAGCATACTTTCCCTCTCATTTCATTGGTCAGAACTGCCTCACATGCCCATGCTGAACACACTCCCTGGTTGGAAGAATGGGATTCCTGTGTTTGATCTGGTAAAGCACATGGTCACGTAGAGGAGGATTTTAGAGGTTCAGTCAGAAAGTTTAAAGTCAAGGCAGGCAAAGTAGAGTAAATGCTTGCTGGGTAACACATGCAGTGCTTCTACACGAATCCAAGTCCTAGGCTGTCAGTTTATCAAGAACTATCTCTGGCAAAATAATGGCTCACGGTAATTTATGTGCGTATGGTCAGTCAGGAGGTGACGTCGCATGTTTTCTTGATACGAAATAGGAACTGAATGGGCTTAGGGAATATTCCATCAAGTTTTATAGCTGTTTGTCAAAGCATTTCAGTCTGTATAACCATGGCAAATTAATAGAATCAGGGCATTCTCTTGCTGGAAATATTTCTAATAAACAGTGAGATTTTACTGTGTTACACTTTGGAATCAGGCAGTCCTGGATTGGAATGGCCTGCTCTTCTACCTACTGCCTGTTTATTACCTAATCTCTCTGAGGCCTCAGTTTCTGCATCTATAAAGTGGAAAGACTAAAATGCATTTGATGGAGTAGTCTGAAGCTTAACTGACAGGAAGCACCTGGCCCAGACGCACGCACAGTGTTCGGTAAGTGTTCCTTTTCATCACAGTGCTCCTCCTCCCTCCCTCGTCTATTATCACAATTTTCCGCCTATATACATTTCCTCATTTCAGAGAAGTTGGCTTGCAAGGCTATAGTTTATCTGCCAGTAGTTGTATTTTAGATTTCATTTTAGAGAAGAACCCAAGCCTCTTTATGAGATTTGGAAAATCATTCTCTATTATCAGCAACTAGTGTCTTTGAAGTTACCTTTCAGATGGAGTTGTCTGTTGGGGAGGCATCTACCCTTCATATTCTAACTCTTGTTAACTGTTATTTCAGAGGGGCTATTTTCCAACCTTTTACCAAATTCATGGGCACACCTGTTGGGGGCCATCTTCCTTCTATGTACTGATTACAAATGACTCTCAGAAAGAGGTCTCTAACAGCTCAACAGATGATCAGAGACAACAAAAGAAGCAGTATAGAACTCTCTCCACTTAATGCACTTGGTAATTGCCTTTCACAGCTTTAGACATTCATGGGAAAGTAAATGCACAATCAGCCTTGATTATCTGAAGCTGGTTATCGGCGCCATCGCCAGCCATCGGCTTGGCCCCTGTCCCTTTGCTCTGCTTTCACCTGCTGATTGACCAGTTCACTGTTCATTAACAGTTTGTAGAAAGATGGGCAGAGAAGGAAAAGGTTGTTACATTTTAGTCAGTCTGCTTAGGTTAAAAATAGTCCATGTAAGATGGTTTCATCAAAGTAGAGGAAAGGGAGGAGATTAAAAAAGAAAAGTAAAATGATGTGTTTTTTTTGTGTATTATTTGGTGAGTTGATATGATTCATGACTCTCCAGCTGTAATGATAATGGCAAGTGAGAGCTGTCATTATATATATTTAAAATGATACCATCTAGAATGATCCTAATTTTGCAGTACACACACACACACATACACACACACACACACACACATATATATAGGAGTAGAAGAAAATACATAAAAATTTAATGATGGATTTCTTTGGTGATGGAACTTATTTTCTCTTTTCATTGTTCATTGTTTTTCAGATTATCAACAATGAGCCTCTTTTATAATAAGAATAAAAGGTATTATGATTATTTTATTCAAGTTCTGTTTGAGTGGTGAACAAATGGATGCAGTGATTTAATATTTTCTAAGTGTGTGTTGACTACTACTTGAAGCTTTTAGAAGATCGACTAGGTAGTGTTCCTTGAGGAGGCCCATCAAATTCTGTGGAACAGATGTGAGAGAAAGTGCTGAAGGATCAGGGTGGATGAGAATATTTGGTAATCTAATATGGGGTTCATAATGCTCCTTTAGATTTAACTTGTTGGTCAAGAAGCCTGAGGCCTTTGGACCCCAAGCACTTCATTTTGGCTTCACTTTTTAGGAAACTTTAGGAAACAGAATTTAGCGACTTAAGGGTTTATGTCCTCTGGCTGTTTATTTGCCATTTAGAGTCCCAGACATTTGGAATTGTGTCTCTTCCCTATCTTGGACTACCTTGCCCTGGAAGCAGACTCTGAGGCAAGGATTCCAGTACAAGTCATTGGTTTGGAAGGAGATCCCAGGAAGCACTGGCAGGAGAGTGCAGTGAGGAAGGGAAGGGCGTGTGTGTCAAGCAAGTTAGCATCTTGGGTAATCCCGCTGCACACCCTGGGAGCCAGTAGTAGCGTAGGTGCTTCTGAGCCATCTCATCCAGTCGCTGGGTGAGGGCTGCTCCTGGGAGCATCCGCTGCCTGCCGTTCCCAGCCTATCGTGGGTAGCAGTGTGGGCTCTGGGAGTCGGGGAAAGCTCACAGGCGGAGAGCTGCGGGTGTTGGCAGTCAGCAGTGGACCAGGAGGTCAGGACAGTGTAAGGCCTGGGGTGATCCAGGCAGGCTCTGCTGTATCTGCCCCACTTCCCCTTTCATAGACATTGTGAGAGCACACGGAACAAAAGCAGTTGTTTCTTTGCTTGTTACAAAATGCAAAAGCGTATTTGGCCACAAATGCTAATAAAGGGTACACCTTCGAGCTGGTCACCACTGTGACTAACTGAAGCTCAATCCTACTGGGGCCTTGGAGAGATAATTAAAACAACAACATGTGTCAGAGTTATCCCACCCAAGGGGCAAGGAAGCTGGGGGTTTTAATCCTCCAGTTTAATCATTACTGGCTGAGAAGTGCTCCTGGGGAAACTCCTGGACGCTTTCCTCCCGCCTCTCAACACACACTGAGAGAAAGCCCTCGGGTGGAGAGCCAGCCGCAGGTGCTGGCAGTGGGGGAACTGGGAGAGGCGCTGGCAACAGGACAGTCGTCCCTGTGGCGGGGCGGGGGGAGAGGGAGGTGACCTCTTTGTCTGCTTTGCAGTGGACAGAAGAGCCTAAGACAGGAGCTCTGATAGTGCCCACAGCTGAGCCCCCACAGGGAGGGAGAGCAGCAGAGAAGTCAAATGCAGAACTCACATGGGGTGCCCCTTAGAAACATCCCAACTTTGGGAAGGCATTAGGGAGGGATTGGAGAGCCACACAACCTTAATATAGTCCGTTTTAGTGCCTAACGGCCGTTGTGGCCTGGGCAATCCGGGTTCCAATAGGGTTTTAGTGCTGGAAGGAGCAGTAGGCGTCCACCTCCCCCATAACAATGTCCTGCTCCTCCTGCGTGTGCTGGGTGGGCTGAGAGTTATTTAGGTCTGTCTATTCTTGTTACTGGATACTGACTGGGTCTGGGGCAGGGGCAGCTCAGGGGCAGTCAGGACGGTGTCAGAGCTTAAGATCTCTTACATAGTAGACCATCTGCAAGACAATCAGACCTATTAACACTGCCAACAGTTACTCCGTCTTAGAGGTCTACTGTGTGTGGTTATGCTAAAAACGTGCCTCTTTCCCAAATTCTTTCATATATTCTAGTCAGTATCCTTTTCATGTGCTTGGTAATTGCTACTGCATATTGGTTCATAAACCTGCTTGGTTCATCCATCCAAGGACATTTACTCCTCGCCGCCATCAGCTTCCATAGTGTGCTTGAATCTGAGGAACCAGGAAAAGCAGAACATTATTATGGAATATGGAGAGGCAAAGTGCTGTTAAAAGCTCAGTAACTTTGGCCTTACTTTTCTGTTCAGCTGGGATATCAAAGAAGGATAAATTATTGGGGCACCTGGTGGCTCAGTCGGTTAAGCATCTGACTTTGGCTCAGGTCATGATCTCACAGTTCATGAGTTCCAGCCCTGCATCGGGCTCTCTGCCCTCAGCATGGAGCCTGCTTCGGATCTTCTGTCTCCCTCTCTCTCTGCCCCTCCCTTGCTGTTTCTCTCTCTCTGAAAATAAATAAATAAACTTTTAAAAAGAAGGATAAATTATTGAGATGAACTCAAAAACAATCTTGACTGAATTTCTTGCATATGTTTCAACTTATAATGTATGTAGTATTTTATTAAGAAAACACAGTCATTTCCTTTAATGACATTTAAAATTTTTCTTACATTTCAATATGTGAATTTATTTTATCTAGGGAAACAAATCTTTCCCCACGTCTCCCAGAAGAAGAAGGTATCACTTTATAATAATTCTCCAAAAATAGTATTTGATAAACTTTGCCGGGAAATTTTTGTTTCATTAGTTAATCAGTTATTTGATTGATTTGTTCCTTCTATCAGCAAATACACATTTTACCTTTAGTGGGTGTCTCTCCCTTTGCTCAGTGCTGAAATGAGCAAAATGAACACAGGCCACAACCTCCTGCAGAGGTGGGATGGGAGGCAGCTGTGACACCGCCTAGAAAATGCAGCCTATGTGCCTCCTTGAGAAATTTCCACGCGGGAGAGGCAGCTGGTTGAGCTCTAAGCTCAGCTCGATGTTGTCAGTCCCCACTTCACTCCAGGCTCCTTTCTCTCATTGCCTCTTCTCCCACCGTCTGTCTCAGAGGGATTTTCTGGGCTGCCTTTTCCTTCCTATGGCTAGGTTCCCCTGGTGCTGGCTCTTGTCACACAGCCAGTCCTTGAAGGTCGTGGAGAGAATGTCACCTTGTTTTTTCCCCCTAAACTCTCTTTGTATATTTAGAAATCAAAGGTGATTTACGGCAATGAGTCATACCCTGTAGTCCTGGGATTGAATGGCTGAATCCCAGGAGCATAGGAGCAGGAATGGGCTGAACCCCTCAAATGCAGACATCTAGCTGCCAAAAGCATTTGGGAATTATGCATTCAAGCAACGCTCTCTTTTTCTCGCATCTTACTTGGTGTGTGAGCAGGTGGGCGAAAGCCTAGTAAGTGTCATGGACTAGAAAATGCTGTGAAGAATTCCTAACAGCTCCTGCCTGAACCTTCCACAGCGAAGCTGGTTTGCATCTGAGCCTGTAGTTCTGTGGCTGCTAGCTTTACTGAGTATGTGCTTATTTAATCACCCTCGTTACACACAGTTCCTTTCTGCACGTTGGAATTTGGTCTATTCCTTGCAGGAAACGACTTGGCTGTTTTGAAACTGTTTGGCATCAAACACACTGGTTTCCCCTTTAAATTTGTTGATTGGGTAAATTAATTTTGAAAAAGTGTGGAGATAAACATATAAGGGAAGCTTTTTAGGGGGAGGCTAGGACTTGATTCACTATGTTTCCAGGCTGCTGTTAATAATGCAAATGAACTTCTTATAGTCACATTCCTGAATTTGTCTCTGTCACTTCAGGGTATTGTTAAGTGCAGATGCTACAGAAGGGAGGATTTTTCCATTATTTGTTCACAAAATGCATGTTCACAGCAAAGAAGAAATTGACTTTGAGAATATATTAAGAATAAAATGGCCTGGAAGTGTGGTGGGGAGAGGGAAAACATTCACTAGACAGGGAGAACATGTACTCATAATAGTATAATTATTTTAGTAGTCATTCATATTATTATCCCCGATTGATTAACTGTGACCAGAGATTTAGCACGGAATCATTCAGAGTGCCTTACATACAGGAGAATAAAGGGTGACACATTTGTCAATTAAAGTGTTGCTGTAAATGTTAGGTTTTTTTTCACAAGGGTTTCTTTTTCGAGAAGGAGATATCTGAGACCCAGAACACAAATAAAACATATATGAAATGGTGCATTGTGCTATCACACTCCTAGATGGTTGGTATGTCTGCTTCAAATTAAGGGTTTGATGTCATGGAAACAGCTTGTTCATTTGGAAAGCTGCTGACACTCTGTGGGAAGGAAACGACCAGTGTGAGTGTGTGTGTGTGTGTGTGTGTGTGTGTGTGTGTGTGTGTGTATGTGTGTTTAATATTCCCTATCAACCCTTAGCAAAACAAATACCCATCCTGCCAGATAGTATGGAATTATTTGGGAGGGTTAGACTTTTCTTTGACTTTTGGCATCAGAGTTTTAGAACAGAGCATACGAATCACCTGGAAAATAATTTTAGAATGATGATTCTGGTCCCGTGCGTCTTGGGTGCAGACTGAGATTCTCCATTTCTAAGGAGCTCTCAGCTGATGCTGATGCTAATGATTTAGGGATTGCACTTGGGAAACCACTCCTCTAGAATTGTTGCAGAACATTAGAATCAATTCTTCTTCTTTGACTAGTATGAGTTAATGTTTGATCAGAATTTTCACAAGGAGTCGTGCTTTTAAATTGCTGCTTCTGCTGATTTCTGTATAAGTTTTAACTTTTTCTAGAGCTAATAGTCTTAGCAAATAAAAGAAGGTAAACACTACATACACGTCTACGTTATTTTGAATTGGACATTGTTTGCAGACTATCAAATTATAGTGGGGTCCGGAGACCTATAAGCGAAAGAGTTTGCAGTCTCCTATCTTAAACATAACCAGGAAGCCTTACAGGAGATCAGTCTGGTAAGAGCTATGAGTTGTTGGCACATTGGGAACGCCCACGGTAGTGGGTTGAATACTGTCCTCCAAAAATTCATGCTCACCCAGAACCTCACAATGCGACCTTATTTGGGAATGGGGTCTTTGCAGATATAACTAGTTAAGATGAAGTCATCTAGGATTAGAGTAGACCCTAAAACCAATGGCTGGTGTACTTACAAGATGGGAAGTGAATACCTACAGATGTGGAGAGAAGAGCCCAGGTGACAGTGGAGACAGGCTGAAGTGATGCTGCTACAACCCAAACGGACCCCAAGGATTGCTGAGAGCCCCCAGAACCTAGGAGGAGACAAGGCAGAATTCCCTAGAGCCTTCACAGTGGGGGCGTGGTCCTGTTGACACGTTGATTTCAGGCTCCTGGCCTTCAGAACTATGAGAGAATAAACATCGATTGTTTTCAGCCACCAAATTTGTGGCAGTTAGCTATAGCAGCCCTAAGAAACTAGTACGCCCACCATAACACGGTGTGCTGTACCGAAAGCTGCTGTCATCAGGTTGGAGAAAATCTGTTCTTCTTTAGTTGACACGGACAAGGACTTCATTTCCTAGGGGAGATATGTGATTTTCATTCTGCTGAGCCATAATTTTAAATCCTTCAATACATTTAGGGATCATCTGTTGTCCTGTGTTTTTTTAAATGGCCTGTGATTAAATACATGGTTCCAATCACAGCTCTGAAAGAGTAAGGGTAGAGTAGTACTTCTTTCATCCAGTTTTCTTCAGCATCTGTGGGTTATACTTGAGGAGCTCTGAAGCAGTTGTGCTGCTGATTTCTGACTGATTCACCATAACTGCATGCATGCTTACAGGATTAGGGTCATGGGTTTGGTTCCCTGGTGAAACTGTTGGCTTTGTTTTAGTTCTCGCCATGGACGGCTCACTTAACCCTGGCTAGTGTCCTTGAAAATGTTGATCAGAATTGGAATTAAGTGAAGCTATCTGGAGCAAGTTCAACACTAACAAGCAAAATATTTCAAGAGCGTATCCTACTAAAAGTGGGTCAGTAGGTGTCAGCTTCTCATGCAAAGGACAATATGATGATGAGGAGGAGAGTAGTATTTAATCTAATAGGTATATGTGGGTCAGCACTTTCACTCTCCGCCAGCATTTGGTTCATAGTTTGGAAAATTGAATTGTGTCTCAGGTTTGATCTCAATCTGTGCTAGATTTGTAGGCACAGTTGAGATGGCCTTGAAATTTACTAACTTAATTATTAACACAGCTGCTTTAATTTTGAGGATGAAATTAATTCCATGGATTTTTATAGTTGCCTCAGGTACAGCTTTGGGAGCTGAGGGACACATTGAAAATATTGCCCATTAGTTGCTCTTAAGTCTTAGAATTGTATCCCAAATTTGATCTGTTTTTTTAAAAAAATTTTATTTGTTAAAAATATTTATTTTTGAGAGAGAGAGTGCACAAGCTGGGGAGGTACAGAGAGAGGGGGACAGAGGATCCAAAGCAGGCTCTGTGCCAACAGCATCTCGAGAGCCTGATGTGGGGCTCAAACCCACGAACCATGAGATCATGACCTGAGCCGAAGTCACGCTCCACCTACTGAGCCACCCAGGTGCCCCTGATCCAGGTTTTATAATGATTTCTAGCAAGGCATAAGAAACTTAACCAATAGGGTGTTTGTGTTAGTACAAATTTGCCCTTACGGTTTATGTTCTAAAAGAGGAAGAGATCTTGGGAGTTACTTTCTTTATGGTGAGATGCTGTGTTCTTAAGAAAATAGTTTAGTAAAAAGCTTTATTGGATGCAGTGCTACAATAGGCCTACTCTTTACAGTAAATACTAGTTGGTACATGCAGGAGCAAGGAAGAGAAACTCATGGTTTTCCAGGGTTTGAATAACTATTTTATTACCCTAAGATGAAGGAGGGAAGTGGATTTGTCTTAAAGTATTTGGGATTTGAGATAACATTTTAAAAAATGCTCTATAATCAGCATTGCATAGTTTTTCAGAGGTTAAGTAAACTGTGCATAAGGTTTAGTTAGAGAAAGGGAATTTGGCAGGATACCAACTGATTGTATTAACAGGATGCCTATCACCTCGTGGCTGCCCAGTCTGTCTTATTTGGTGTCAGTTACTATTATTTAGGGATGGGGGCCTCCCTAAATATCTCTTGTGTATTTCTCATTTTTGTTCTATCAGGGAAAATCCCGGGGAATTTTCAGAGAGATCCTGAGATACTATGCTGATGGCTTTTATTTGCTCTGTTTGTTTGCTGTTTTGGCTTTTTAGAGGGGAAAAAGGCTTAGAGTGTTAGGATCTCATTGAGGAGCAATTTCAAGGCTTTGCACATATACCTGATTACAGGGAGAGGATTAAAACTAACATTTATCTGCACACCCATCAATGTGATGGAGGTAAAGTCACATATCCCAGCTGCCTTCTGACATAGGGATTATGATTCCAGTTTCACTTTTCAGTTTTAGGAAACTCAGGCTCAAAGAGATGATCACAGTAATTAAATGGGCTTCAGGTTAGTCTAACTTCAAAGCCCAAGTCCTCATCACTGCACCACGTTATTTTTCAAAATGTAAAATGTGAATGTAAATTATGGAGTCCCACCTCCATGTCTGGAAGGCACTGTCACCTCCTGGGAGGTCACAGAGCATGATGGTTAGAAGGGCAAGCCCTGGATCCTCCTATCTGCTACTTAATACTTGTATGACCGTGGACAACTTGCATGCCCTCCCTGTACCTTATTTCTTCACCTGTATAAAGGGCAGTAATACTAATACCTACCCAACATGGTTCTGGTGAATCTGGAATGAGTAGTTAGAGCAGCGCCTGACACACTGTGGGCACTGGATTAGTGTTTATCATTAAGCCTCATGATGACACTATTTTACAGGTGAAAAACTAACTTGCTTGGAGTAGTGCAGCTAGAACGGGGTAGCACAGTTCAAATGGGGTTGAATTCAGCCTGATGATGTGTCTAGGACTCTTTCCACTGGATTGCAAGTGAAAATTATCAGGAGTCACCAGGAAGCAGTATTAGGGAGGATACAGTGTACTTTGTGAGCAGGTATGTACGCGCATGCGTGTGCACACACACATACACACACACACTCACACCTAGGAAAAAATGCATGCAACAGCTGTTCTCAGGAGTATATTAAATCCAGTGTCCATAACCAGAGGGCTGTGATTTCCAGTTCTGGCTCAGGAAGCTGGTTATGAAAAAGGCCCTCCCAGCTTCGTCACTTGGTATTTCCCTCTAGAATTCTGACTCACTTCAGCCTGCATCCTCTTTCATCCTGTCCAACACAAACCCTGGGTTTGCTATGGATGCAGCAAGGGTCTGACCACTGTGATCATACTGACCATGATTTGGGTCTCTTCACTGAGCTGACCCTCCTGTTGGTTGCTGGGTGGTCAAAGCTTTGGAGAAGATGGCCCTGGTACTGGCTGCCAAGCCCCTTCTGGCATTTGGTTCAAGTGTGAATAGGTGGCTGAGGTGGGGACAGGGGCACTTTCCAAGCTTCTCAGCAGCAAAAACTAAGGATCATGTTGTCACTACTACCACTACCTCTGTCTTCCCTTTGTTCTCTTCTGGGTGAGCAAAGGTGGGTTGCTCTTCATATGTAGAGGGAACACAGTTCACACAAACTAGGTTAAAGCAAATCTCTCCAAACATTTCTGATGGAGTTTGATTTGAGGTTACAGTCAGCCCCCAAATCTCCTTTACTCCTGTTTGCCATAATATCTTCCTCTCCTCTGTTTCACTGGACTTGATTATGATGATGTCACAAAGAGACTTGCTCCAACGAACTTAGTTTACTTTTCATCTTCTCAGCACCCCTTGTACACACCCAGCCCCAGGACTTGACTCATGCCTTGCATTCTCCATTCTGCCACTTAGGGTATTAGGGCACTTACAGAATAGCAATTTCAAGGCTCTCCATATTCTTGACTGTGGGGAGGATCAAAACTAACATTTTCTGAGTATATATCAAAGGCTAGGGGTGGTTCTGGTAAATGCACATATCCCAAGAGCCTTCTGACATAGAGAGTATGATTCCCATCCTCATCTTGTTTCTCCTTTAAGGATTGGTTCAAACGCTACTTCTTCTGCAACTGAGTAACTTGTTTGGCATCTGTCATATAGCCCCTGTGGCAGTCATGGTCAGCACCTCTATTCCACAGCCTCTCAACATACACTGTTGCTTTCTGTAAGCACAAACATTGGCTTTCTCACTAGGAACACTTGCTCTTTTTTGCCTTGCCTATGGGTTTTTTTTCTGGTAGGATTATGCTCAGACCATGCGCAGCGCAGGGCAAGTTAACGTCCCAGAAGCAGCCCTCAACAAATGATAGATGAGAAGTTCGTGGATAAATTCCGTAGCTTCCGCACCCTTTGCTAGGATAGCTCTGAGACACGTTCTGTTGTGTGTCTCAGGGGTTCCCAACATTATTGAGCCTCAGTTGCCTATAGCAGTAACCTGCTTAATAATGTACCCTTTATCTGCTTCTTTTCCTTTCCTGCCTTTCTTCCTGTCACCCTCACTGGAGCTTCATGGCATCATCTCCAAAGTAAACTACTTGTGCCTGAATCCTTGGCAGATGCCACTCCAGGCAGATCCTTTAGATTAATTCTTTTAATGTGATTATTTTCCACAATTTTGTTGCAATTGTTTTGTGGACTGGGGTAGGGAACTGTTTTTTTTCTCTTGTTTCAACAATATTCATAGAGTACTTACTGTGTACAAGAAACTGTGTTGGATTATACAGAGGATTAGAAATGGAATGACATAGGTCATGACCTCTAGGAATTATAATATGAAAATGGATTTCAAAAGAGCAGTCCCAAAATTTCTTTACGTTTTTTTTTCCCCTTGGTTTTTAATTGGTGTTCTAACTGAAACAAAGGAAGTAATGTTAGGGTAACATTGAGATTGGGTGATGACAAATTGTTGACTTTTCAGTTGTAACAGTATTATGTGCTCTGTTGAATTAAAAAATACTCATAATCTACATTGCTAAAGCATCAAAGATCATTTTATCTTCTGTTTTTTCTTATCTTTGTATCCATAATATTGTAACATGGCAATCAGCATAGATACAATTATGAATTCTTTTATTTTTTTAATTTATTTAAAAACATTTTAGGGGCGCCTGGGTGGTTCAGTCGGTTAAGCGTCTGACTTTGCTCAGGTCATGATCTCACAGTCTGTGAGTTCGAGCTCCGCGTCGGGCTCTGTGCTGACAGCTCAGAGCCTGGAGCCTGCTTCACATTCTGTGTCTCCCTCTCTCTGCCCCTTCCCTGCTCATGCTCTGTCTCTCTCTGTCTCAAAAATAAATAAACATTAAAAAAAATAAACACATTTTAATGTTTATTTTTGAGAGAGAGAGAGAGAGAGAGAGAGAGAGAGAATGGGGGGGAGGCAGAGAGAGAAGGAGACACAGAATCCGAAGCAGGCTCCAGGTTCTGAGTTGTCAGCACAGAACCCAATGTGGGGCTCAAACTCACAAACTGAGAGATCATGACCTGAGTCCAAGTCAGACGGTCAACCGACTGAGCCACCCAGGTGCCCCTTGAATTCTGCTTTTAAATTATGAGTCTACTATATACATTTCCATTTTGTAGACAGTAATTACTGTGAATAACTTAGAATATTATTCTGACCTGCTGTATCATAAATTCCCAAATAGTTTTCATATTGTATAACACTTAGATAATTTATAAAGTTTTACTATTATGTATAATACTTTAATGAAAATCTGCTGACAGCTTTTTTCCCTCTCTTGAAATGCTTCCTTTTTATAAATTCTCAGAAGCAGGATTATTAGCCTCAAAGAGGTTGAATATTTTGGTAGATTTTATTGTCTCTGACACTTCTTTGTGTTACCTAGAGCAGAGAGAGAGTTATTTAAATCTACATGATGGGGAAAGTGGAAAGATGAAAAAAAGATACTAGGTATTCCTTAAAGCTTTTTTCTATTTTCCCAATGTCATGGACTAATGTAAGAGGGCAGTAAATGATCATATTAGCAATCACCAAGCATCTGCCCTAAGGAGCCAAGATATAGGGCATCTAAGTAGGACCATGCTCTGGGCTTGGGAATAAGGGTTTCAGTGCACTTCCTGATGATATGTGTTGAGTGCTTCAAGTAGCATGAGGCAGACATACAGGAATACTGTCTGGCAAGTTTTGACCAGGACTTTCCCTGGCTTCCTGGGCCTGAAAGACCTGCTCAGGCCAGGCAGGAACTGTTAGCAACTCCTGCTTGCCTAGAGCTGGGCTGTCATTTTGATATGTCATCATCTGCTCCAGTGGTACCTGACTCAGCTGGCATTGTACTTATGGTCAGAAGGAGAAATTCTGAGTGTTCCTTGCCTATTGGGCCACGTCTGGGAACTGTTGCCTGCATCAGACAATCCCTGATACCTCCCAACTCTCTGGTTTTAATTTACATAATGCACAGGACAAATAAACAGTTCAAGATAGTTTTTAGATACTTACTTGATTAGTTGGTTAGTTACTTCATTATTAGTTAACAAACATATGATAAGCATTTTTTTCAGAGGGTACCATGTGCTAATCATTGTTTCAGGTGCTAGGAGTATAAAGATCAGTAAGACTTGGTACTGGCCCTTCGGAGAATGGTCCATGACACAATAGTACACTGTAATTGTATTACTCTTTAGAATAAGAAGAGGAAGTCTTACTCCAAATATGTTGTGTAGTTTATAACCCTGCAATTCTCAGCAAAGATTTAAAGATCATACCCCAGGTCATATCATGACTTGCCCTTCAATACACATGCTGTTCATCCCATTTGAAAGCATATTTTTAACAGCCCTAATAAATTCACCACCCCAACCTCACTTCAGTTTGTAAACTTCCTTCAAAACCTTACTCAAAACTTACTTACCCTGAGGTATTTTTTTTCAATAT
Source organism: Prionailurus bengalensis (assembly GCF_016509475.1). Classification (NCBI taxonomy): domain Eukaryota; kingdom Metazoa; phylum Chordata; class Mammalia; order Carnivora; family Felidae; genus Prionailurus; species Prionailurus bengalensis. The sequence continues at coordinate 19,850,269 of NC_057361.1, read as the reverse complement.
ATGAAATTTATTGTCAAATTGGTTTCCATACGACCCTGAGGTATTTTCTTAGTTACATCCCATCTGATTCTCATTCCTACATATTCCTACATATAGGATTACTTGGTATTTATGGCGGCCTATTAGATTTTCCTGAGTATATTTGTATTTGGGGTTATTTACATGTATATGGTTTAATTTAAGTTTTATTGAAATATGCCTACAGATGAGGGCACATATTACAAGTGCATAGCTCAGTTAATTTGCACAAAAACATAGCCATGTAACTAGCACCCTGGCCAAGAAACGGTATCCCTGGACCCACCACATCCCCTCACCCTTGGTACCCTTTACCACTAGACCCGGGTGACAGCATACTCCAGCATGACCCCAGCCAAAGGTGAAGGTCTTTCCTTACTGAAATGGTCCATGAAGTTTGGAAGAGGTGACTTTTCTCAAATGAGCAGATGCTAGCCAAGGCTACAGGGATTAGGAAGAATCAGAGAAACATGCCACTACTAAATGAACATAATAAACTTTTAGTAACTGACCCTAAAGAAATGGAGATACACAACTTGCTTGACAAAGAATACAGAATAATTGTAAAGATGCTCAGAGATCTACAAGAGAACACAAATAAACAATTTAATAAAATCAGGAAAACAATATAAGAACAAAATTGGAAGTTAAGAAAAGAGATAGAAAACATAAAAAAGAACCATATAGAAATTTTGGGGCTAAAAGATATGACTGAACTGAATTAGACAGCTTAAACACAGACCAGATCATGAAGAAGAAAGAAATGGTGAACTTGAAGACAGATCATTTGTAACAATCCACTCAGAAGATCAAAAAGAAAAAAAAAATGAAAAGGAATGAAGAAAGCCTATGGGACTTAGACACACCATTAAGAAAAATAATCTGTGGGCATCTGGGTGGCTCAGTTGGTTAGGTGTCCAACTTCGGCCATGATCTCATGGTTTGTGAATTTGAGCCCTGTGTTGGTCTCTGTGCTGACAGCTCAGAGCCTGGAGCCTGCTTCAGATTCTGTGTCTCCCCCTCTCTTGGCCCCTCCTCTGCTCATGCTTACTCTCTCTCTCTCAAAAATAAATAAAACGTTAAGAAAAATAATCTATGTATTGCTTTAATCTCAGAAGGAGAAGAAAGGGAAAATGGGGCAGAAAGGTTAAAGAAATAAATGATTGAGAACTTACCAAACCTGGGGAGTGATCTGGACATTCAAGTTCATAAAGTTAATAGGTCACCCCAAAATTTCAGTGCAAAAATTCTCCTGGAAGACACATAATGCAACTGTCTAAAATCAAAGAAAAGAGAAAATTTAAATGCAGTGAGAAAAAAAGTTTTCATACAAGGGAACCTTTATAAGGTAATACATGGATTTATCAGTAGGAACCTTGTAGGCCAGGAGAAAGTAAAATGACATATTCAAAGTGCTGAAAGAAAAAAAACTATTTTTCTAGTTTCTAGAGATAAAGGATTTCTCACCTTTATTTCTGAAAAACAACTTTACTGGGTAAAAAAAAAGACTTTCCCAAACAAACAACAGTTAAAGGAGTTCATCATTAGTAGACTTGCCTCATAAGAAATGCTAAAAAGAGTTCTTCAAGCTGAGATGAAAGGATGCTAACTAGTAACATGAAAACATAAAAAATACAACATAATAGTGAAGGTTAGAATATAGTCAAATTTAGAACACTCTGATATTATAATATGATGACATGTTAACTTAATTCTATTATAAAGATTAAAAATAAAAACTATTAGAAATATATATAGCTACAATTATTTCATAATGGATATACAACATAAAAAGATATAAATTGTGATATACAAAACATAAAATATGGGAAGGGAAGTAAAAGGATAGAATTTTCATATGCAATTATGTTGAAATAGAATTAAGTTGAAATCACCTAAAAAATAACTGCTTTATCTGTAAGATGTTTCAAGTAAGCCTCAGGGAAACTATGAAACAAAAACACATCATAGATATACACAAGATAAAAAGAAGGGAATCAAAGTATACCACTTCAGAAAATCATTATTTCACAAAGGAATACAACAAGAGATGAAGAGAGGAAGAAAGGCACTCCAAAATAGCCAGAAAACATTTAACAATATGGCAATATTAAGTTCTTGCCTATCCATAATTACTTTAAATGTAAATGGGTTAAACTATCCAATCAAATGACATAAAATGGCCAAATGAATTACAATATAGGACTCAACTAACTGTATGTTGCATACTGGAGACTCACTTCAGCTTTAAGGACACACAGATCCAAAGTGAATTGATGGAAAAGATATTCCATACAAATGGAAACAAAAAGACAGCAAAGGTAGTTACACTTCTATCACACAAAATGGACTTTAAGTCGAAAACTGTAACAAGAGACAAAGATTATTATATAATTATAAAGGAGCAAATAAATCAATAGGACATAACAATTGTAAATATATATGCACCCAACATTGAGGCACCTAAATATATTAAACAAATACTAACAGATCTAAAGGGAGTGACAGGGGCACCTGGGTGGCTCAGTCTGTTAAGCGTCTGACTCTTGATTTTGGCTCAGGTCATAATCCCAGGGTCATGGGATTGATCCTGTGTCAGGCTCTGTGCTGAGCATGGAGCCTGCTTGAGGTTCTCTCAGTCCCTCTGCCCTCTACCCCCGCTCACACACTCTCTCTCTAAAATAAAACAAATATAAAGGGAGTAAGAAATGACAATACAATAATAGCAGATGTCAATACCCTACTTTTTTTTTTTTTTAAATGTTTTTATTTATTTCGAAGGAGAGAGCAAGACAGAGCATGAGCGGGGGAGGAGCAGAAGAGAGGGAGACACAGAATTCGAAATAGGCTCCAGGCTCTGACCTGTCAGCATAGAGCCTGATGTGGGGCTCAAACTCACAAACTGCGAGATCATGACCTGAGCCGAAGCCAGACACTCAACCGGCTGAGCCACCCAGGCGCCCCAATACCCTACTTTCAATAATGGATAGATCTCTCTCTCTCCCTCTGCCCCTCTCCCCTACCTTCTCTCTCTCTCTCTCTCTCTCTCTCTCTCTCTCTCTGACTCTCTCACTCTCAAATAAAAAAAAAAGAATTAAGGAGTTAAAAGTAAGACCTGAAACCATAAAACTCTTAGAAGAGAACACAGGGAAGAAGCTCCTTGACATTGGTTTTGGCAATACGTTTTTGGATATGACACCAAAAGCACAAGCAACAAAGTGAAAATCAACAAGTGGAACTACATTAAGGTAAAAAGCTTCTGCACAGTAAACTGAATCAACAAAATGAAAAGACAGCCTATGGAATGGGAGGAAATATTTGCAAACCTTATATCTGATAAGGAGTTAATATACAAAATATATAAAGAACCCATACGACTCACTAGGAAAATAACCAAACAATCCCATGAAAAAATGGGCAAGGGATCTGAATAGACCTTTTTCCAAAGAAGACATACAGACGGACAAAGGCACATAGAAAGAAGCTCAACATCGATAAAATTCAGAGAAATGCAAATCAAAATGACAATGAGTTATCACCTCACGCCTGTTAGAATGGCTATTATCAAGCAAACAAGAAATCAATGTTGGTGAGGATGTGGAGAAAAAGGAATCTTCTTGTTCTGTTGTTGGGAATACAAATTGGTTCAGCCACTGTGGAAAACAGTATGGAGGTTCCTCTAAAAATTAAAAATAGAACAGCAATATAATCCAGCAATTCCACTTCCGGGTATTTAGCTTAAGAGAATGTAAGCACTAACTGGAAAGATATATGCACGCCCATGTCCATCCCAGCATTGTTCACAACAGCTGAGGCATGGAAAAGACCTAAATGTGCTTTGAGGGGTGAATGGATTAATAAAATATGGTTTATGTGTATACAAAGAATTCAGCTGTACAAATGAAGGAAACTCTGCCATTTGTGACAACATGGATATGAACCTGGAGGGCTTTTTTCTGAGTGAAACAAGCAGGGAAAGGCAAATAATGTATGGTCTCACTTATATGTGAAATCCAAAAACTTCAAACTCATAGAAACAGTAGATTAATGGTTATGAGGGGGTAGTGGTAGTGGTTATGAGGCGGTATGGGGAAATATTGGTCATAGGGTTCAAACTTTTAGTTAGAGGATGAATAGGTTCTAGAAATCGAATGTACAACATGATGATTATAGTTAACAGTTCTGTATTGTATACTTGAAAGTTGCTATGAAAGTAAATCTTAAATATTCTCACCCTAACAGTAACAACAAAATAGTAATTATGTGAGGTGAAGGATATGTTAACTAACCTTATTGTGGTAAACATTTTACAATATATACATGCATCGAGTCATACCTTAAACTTACACAATGTTAAAGCCAGGGAATTTTTAAAAAAAATAAGTAGACAGCACTTTAAATTTAAGTTTTTGAATAAATTTGATCTTTAAAATTTTTTTTAATGTTTATTTATTCTTGAGAGAGAGACAGAGTGTGAGTGGGGGAGGGTCAGAGAGAGAGGGAGACACAGAATCTGAAGCAGGCTCCAGGCTCTGAGCTGTCAGCACAGAGCCTGATACGGGGCTTGAACTCACGAACCGTGAGATCATGACCTGAGCAAAAGTCGGACGCTTACCGACTGAGCCACCCAGGCACCCTGAATAAATTTAATTTTAAGGTTGATGTAGTTTATTCCATTACCTGTATTTCAAGGGTGAAGCCATTGCTTATTTATGTGCCTAATTTTACATTCTTTAGAGAAGTTTAAAAAAAAAAAGTTTGTTTTGTAAGGTTAGTTTCCAGTCTGGGAAAACCTTTCATATTCTTTTTACTGATTACGGCAAGAAAAGATTAAGAGATTTGCTAATGTTTTTTCACTTGGGGGAACATCTTTTCATAGCAGTTGGCAGGAAATGAAAACTATTAGACACATTAAACTTGCCTAGAATTGTATGGAGAGTTTTAGGCAGGATGAATTAATGGAGGCCTAGGAAGGAGAGAGGAATTGAGGACCCTTTTCTTTCCTGAACTTGGGCACTACGTGCCTTGACTTATTTTTTCCTTCCTTATCCTCCCACCTGTCTGCTGGGCCTCTAGGGGTATGTTTGCTTTAACTTCAGGGTGAGTGTCTGTATCCAGTGTACAAGAGGACAAATCTTTTTGATTTGTCTTCTTAGTATAGGTAACTGAGACCTGCAAATTAAACTGACAAAAGACAGGTTAACAATACCATAAAAACCCCACAGAGTTTATTTATACATGCAACACGCATATATGTGGGAGAACTATGGTGAGTTACTCAAAAGAGTGGTTGTAATTTGAGGTTTATATACCATGTTAACAAAGGACACCAAATTGTGGTGAAGTGACTATTCAAAGGAAAGGGGTGGGAAATGTAGGGCAGATAAGGGATGTTTGGTACGGTTTGTTATGCAGATGAGAGCCCGGCTCCTCTTCCAGGTGCAGGAGAGGGGAACACCTTTACAAATGGAGATTTATGTCACCTATACAAAGAGACATTTACGTGCTGCTTTTAGGCAGAAGGGGCGAGGGCAGACAGTTCCTCCAGTGTCTGCTGTGTCTTAATTATTTTCAGCTCAAAATAATTCTCATGCCAAAGTGGCATATTCTGGGATGGCGTATTCTAATCCCTTTCACCAGTGTTTCTTTAATGTTTTTTTTCTTCATCTTAAGTTATAATGTGCACATGGAAGGAATTAGACAATGTTGAAATCGGAGGGGAAACAAATGTGAGAGAGCATATAGGGAATTATCTATTATAGACCAATTCTAAATTAACAGTTCCCTCAAGTCTCCTCTGATGTGAGTGGTCGATAAAAACATGTCTAGTTATGCATAGTTTTATGTAGCTTTCAGATAACTTTCCATGTTAAATAAAAAATGTAGCTCAGGTCTTGTTTTTCAGCATCTTAGGAGCATGGTAATTCTGAAGCTAATTATGGCATTTGGTGTAGCTCTTATCTCCTTGTCTCAGGTGTTTACCCAACTTTTCAGAGGGATAGAGAGAAACTTAGTCATGACAGTGCTCAACAGTTGTTTGGATTTGGTAGTTAAATTGGTGGCAAATAGATTAAGCCTTTTTTAAGACAGATGTAACCTGGAAACAATTGACTTAAGCCACTTAACCATGAATTTTCCCTAGTGTTAAATTAAAGGAATATCCAAATAGCAATATGGACTTTTAAAATAATAATTTGAAATGTAATTTGTTAAACTCAGGAAAACAGCAGAAAATTTTGCATAACCAGTGACAATTCTGAAAGGTTATCCCTCCCATCTCCCTCTGTTAATCACAAGAAAATAAAACAAATAACATGCCCTGCTGCTTACTCTGGGATAATATGGGTTTGTAGGTAAGAGCTGTAGACTCTGGATTCAGATTTTCTCTGTTCTGTAAATGATCTTTAACAGAAATAAGTTTATGGGTTTACTGGAGCAGGCCATTGTCATAAATAGAGATTTGTGGAATATTAGGGATTTGATTATTGAATATATCTCTTGCTGAATTCAAGCAAAATCAAACAAATAACTGTGAGTTCAGGATGTTTTATTTGGCTCTTTCAGCCTGTGGACTCTTAAGACTTTGGGGTATTAATTGGGAATAGCTATAACCTTTGCTTGATTCTCTTAAATGACATATTGTTTTTTTAATATAACAGTAATGAGAAAATGCTCAGAATTAGATGAATAAGGCATTACCCCACAGAACCACTTAGAATATGTTCTGCAACAGAAGGTGGTTATTATTAGAAGAAGGTGTGGGGTGAGCATGCTAGAAAGCAAAACTATAGTTATCATAATTTCCTATAGCTATATCCTGGTAGATTAATAAGCTGGAGGAGACCTTAGAGATCTAAACCAGTGCATAGCAACCCTTGCTACACATTGGAATCACCCGAGGAGTGTTAAGAATGGTCCTTGCCTCAGATCTGTCTGGAGATACTTGATTGTGGTGGGGGCTGGGCATTAAAATTTTAAAAAAGCTCTCCAGGAATTCTAATGTGCAGCTAGGGGTGAAGAGCACTAATATAAACCAACTACAACTTTTCTGAATGTCGAGATGTTAAAATGGATTTCCCAAAGGTATGCAGCTAATAAGTGGTGTGGCTGGCTCTAGGCCTGGTGCTTTTTCTATTACAGCATCCTTCCTGCTTCATTACCTTGGCAAATTTTACCTCCTTCTTCCCCTCCACCCTCATTCACAATCCTGCCTTTTGACTTGACAAGGCAAATAGTCTTCTTCTGACAGTGAAATGGTGTATTTGGCTCCAAGAGGTCAATTACTACTTACGGTCAAGCACTTTTCTTCAAGGGGAGAATATTTTCCTTGCCCCACTTCACAGCATCATGGGGGTTTCACAGAGATGTTAAGCTGCAGGAATTCTTTGGGGGATCAAGAAGGTATTGTATTAAGAAGGCATAGTAATAGCTCTTTGGAAATACAAAGAGGAAACAAGTTTAGGAGCCTCCTGAATCTTGTATATTTTAGTTTAGAAATAAATTCTGAGTTGTTGGGGTTTTTCCGGACAATATGACTTATTTCTAAGATGAAAGTCAAAATACTCTACTTTGCAGGTCCTGTAGGCCTCGGATGAGTTTTAAAGAGTGGTATTGCAGAGATATTTATGAGCCTGGTAAGGGTTACATGGGGAAGATGTAGAATTTTCTTTCTAATAAATATTTTTTTTCTTTTTAAAATTAGTCAATATTTCACACATGTAGAAAAGAGTAGAAGAAGAGGGGCGGGCAGCTGGGTGGCTCAGTCTGTTAAATGTCTGACTTCAGCTGAGGTCATGAACTCATGGTTTGTGGGTTCAAGCCCCGTGTCAGGTTCTGTGCTGACAGCCTAGAGCCTGCTTGGGATTCTCGTTCTCCTTCTCGTTTTGCTCTCCCCGCCACTCTCTCTCTCAAAATAAATAAATAAACTTGAAAAAAAAAGAAAAGAGTAGAAGAAAACATAATGAATAACAATGTACCTACCTGTAGCTTTTTCAAATCTATATAACACTATTACAATGCAATACAATATGAAATAATATAATTTGGTATATAAGAACTTCTTACTATGAAAATTTCAAAAATATACTAATGTCAAACATACAGTATGATGAATACTCAGGTAGTCTTTATTCAGTGTTAACAATTACCACCATTTTGCCAATCTGGTTTCATCTATTCCCCTCCTTTTCTTATATTGGTAGAATATTTTATTTTTATTTTTATTAAAAAAATTTTTTTTAATGTTTATTTATTTTTGACAGAGAGAGGGACAGAGTATGAGCGGGGGAGGTGGAGAGAGGGAGACAGAATCGGAAGCAGGTTCCAGTCTCTGAGCTGTCAGCACAGAGCCCCACGCGGGGCTCGAACTCACAGACCATGAAATCATGACCTGAGCCGAAGTTGGATGCTCAACCGACTGAGCCACCCAGGCGCCCCTATATTGGTAGAATATTTTAAAGAAAATCTTAGACATCTGTTAATTTCAGTTGCAAATATTTTGGTATGCATCACTGAGAAGAAATTTTTTTATGTAAGCATGATTCAATTATTATACCTAACAACATTTGTGAAAATTTCTTAATATTGTCTAATGCCCAGTCCATAATCAAATTTCCCCAATTGTTTTAATTGGGGTTTTTTTAGCATTGTTTTTGTATAGTAACTTTTTATCATCAAAATTTTCATACAGAATCCAAAATGAGGAGAATAGTATAATGTACCCAATATCCGATCACCTAACTTCAACAATCAGACAGATGTAGTTTTTAAGGAGCTAAAATATTATCACACATCTCTTCTGCTGTATTTGGTGTGTTTCATTTCTGAGAATGCTTTTAATAATTTTATTTCATGTAGGGAATATATAGTGTAAACAGTATATGGTGTTTGCATGCTTTGAGCCTTACTTGAATATTATACCTATTCTTTGGTATAATATGTCTTTTTTACTTGATATTATATATTTTTCACGTTATTATTTTTTTTTTAATTTTTTTTCAACGTTTATTTATTTTTGGGACAGAGAGAGACAGAGCATGAATGGGGGAGGGGCAGAGAGAGAGGGAGACACAGAATCGGAAACAGGCTCCAGGCTCTGAGCCATCAGCCCAGAGCCCGACGCGGGGCTCGAACTCTCGGACCGCGAGATCGTGACCTGGCTGAAGTCGGACGCTTAACCGACTGCGCCACCCAGGCGCCCCAGTTCACGTTATTTTTTAATGCTTTTCCTGTGGGTCAGCTATTTTGACTGGGCTTAGGTTTTTCTGCATCAACTGTGATGATCATGTATATTTTCCTCTTCATTCTGTTAATGTGGTATATTATGTTGATTGATTTTTGTATGTTGAATCACCTTTGCCTTATGGGAATAAATCTCACTTAGTCATGATGTATGATCCTTTTAATATGCCACTAAATTCAGTTTGCTAATATTTTCTTGAGGATGTTTCCATCAGTATTCCTAAAGGGTACTGGTCTGTAGTTTTAGTTTCTTGTATAGTAGCTTTGTCTGACTTTAGTATTAGGGCAATTCTAGCCTCAGTGAATGCGTTAGGAAGTGTTCCCTCATCTTCAATTTTGTAAACATTTTGAGAAAGATTGGTGTTGGTTCTTTAGGAGATTGGTGTTAATTCACCAGTGAAGCCATCAGGTCCAGGTCTTTCTTGGGAGATTTTTTATTATTCATTCTATGCCCTTATTAGTGATAGGTTTATTCGGATTTTCTGTTTCTTTGTGATTCAATTTTGATAGATTTTTCTGCCTCTAGGAACGTGTCTGTTTTGTCTGGGCTTTCTAGCTTATTGGCATACAGTTGTTCATAATATTTTCTTATAATACTTTTATTCTGCAAGGTTAGTAGTAATGTTCCCATTTTCATTTTTTATTTTTGTTATTTGAGTCTTCTTTTCTTTGTCAGTCTAACTAATGGTTTGTCATTTCTGTTGATCTCTTGAAAGATCAAACTTTCGATTTCATTGAATTGCCATTTTAAAAATTCTCTATTTTATTTATCTCTCCTCTACTATTTATTATTTTCTTCATTCTATTAGCTTTGGGTTTATTTTGTTCTTCTTTTTCTCATTCTTACGGTGTAAAGTTAGATTTTGATTTGAGATCTTTCTTGTTTTTTAATGTATGCATTTATAACTACAAATTTCCTTCAGGGGCCAGCCTTTACTCTATCCCATAAGTTTTGGTATCTTGTGTTTTCATTTCATTCATCTGTAAGTATTTTGTAAGTTCCATTGTGCTTTCTGCCTTAATTCATTCTTAAGATTCCACATATATATGAATTTTCCATTTTTCTTCTGTTATTGATTCCATTGTGCTCAGAGAAAATACTTTGTATGATTTAAATCTCCTAAGATTTATTGAGACTTGTTTTACAGCCTAACATATGATCCATGCTGGAGAGTATTCCATGTACTCTTGAAAAGAATGTGTTTTCTACTGATGTTGAATGGGGTGTTCTATATATGTCTATTAGGTCTAGTTGGTTTATAGTGTTGTTCCACTGATTCCTTGTTGATCTTCTATCTAGTTATTCTATCCACTACTGAAAGCTGGATATTCAATTCTGCAACTGTTATGGTAGAACTACTTATTTATCTCTTCAAATCTGTCAGTGTTCCTTTGTATGTTTTGGGGCTGTCTGGTTTAGCACATATATGTTTATAATTTTTATAGTTTCTTCCTGAATTGAACCTTTTATCAATATATAATTTCCCTTGTCTCTTCCAAGAGTTTTTTACTTGACGACTGTTTTGTTTCCTATTAATATAGCCACCTCGGCTCTCTTGGTTACTTTTTGCATGGAATATCTTTTTCCATCCTTTTACTTTCAATCTGTTTGAGTCTTTGGATCTGAAGTGATACAGCATATGATATAGTTTGATCATATTTTAAAAATCCATTCTGCTAATCTCTGTGTTTAAAACATAGAATTTAATATATTTACATTTGAAGTAATAAATGATAAGGAAGGAATTATTTCTGCCATTTTGTTGTTTCCTGTATCTCTTATACCTTTTTAAAATCTCTTATTTTCTCCATTACTGCCTTGCTTTGTGTTCAGTAGATTTTTTGGAGTGAACCTTTTTGCTTTCCTTATTTCCTTTTACGTATAGTTTTAAAGTACTTTCTTAGTGGTTACCATGAATGTTACATTTAATGTTCAAAATTTATAACAAACTAATTTGAATTGACCCCAGCTTAACTTGAGTAGCATAGAAAGAGCTGTATGCTTTTTTTCCTGTATAGCTTCTTCATTACCCCTTTATGTTGTGGTTGCTGCAAGTCTTTATACACTGTGTGCCTGATATCATAGATTATAATTACTTTTATGTATGTGACTTTTAAATTCTGTAGGAAATAACGTGTGGAGTTACAAACAAAAAATACAATGATGGCGATTATATTTGCCCATATATTTATCTACTGGAGATCTTTGTTTCTTTATATATTTGAATTACTGTCTAATGTCCTTTTATTTCACATGGACTCCCTTTGACATTTCTTATAGGAGGTCTAGTTTTAATGAACTCCCTCAGCTTTTGTTTATCTTGAAATGTTTTAATTTCTCCCTTATTTCCAAAGGACAGTCTTGCCACATATAGAATTCGTGGTTGACAGTATTTTTTCTTTCAGGATTTTAAATATGTCATCTTACTGCCTTCTGGTTTCCATAGTTCTGATGAGGAATTAGCTGTTAATCTAATTGAGGATCCCTTGTATGTGACTAGTTACTTCTTCTTTCTTGTTTCTTTCAGGATTCTCTCTTTGTCTTCGATGTCCCACAGATCAATTATAATGTATCTCGGTGTTTGGTGTCTTTGAGCTTATTCAGTTTGAAGTTTAATGAATTTCTTAGTGTATAGATTCATGTTTTTATCAAATCTGACAAGTATTTGGCCATTATTTCTTTTTTATTTTATTTTATGAATTTTTCATTTTATTTATTTTTCTTTTCCACTTCAGAATTTCAGTTTGGTTCCTTTTTATAATCCATCTCTTTATATCTCTTTATTGATATTCTCACTTTGTTCATACATAGTTTCCCCTGTTTATTTAGTTCTTTTCCTATGATTTCCTTTAGCTCTCCAAGCATATTTAAGACATGTTTTTAACTCTTTCTCTAGTAAGTGTGATGCCTATGTTTCTTCACTGATGATTTCTAGAGACTTATTTTGTTCCTTTGAATGGGCCATATTTTGATGTTTCTTTTTATGCCTTGTGATTTTTTTTGTATGTGGGTACAGAACTGGACATTTGAATATTATAATGTAGCAGCTCTGGAAATCAGATTTTCTTTCTCCAGCATTTGCTGTTTTTTTAAATTGTTGAAGGCTGTAGTAGCCGTCCATTTGTTTAGTGACTTCCTCAAATTACTCTTGCAAAGACTGTTTTCCCTGGTGTGTATGTTCTCTGAAATCTCTTACTTAGCTTGAATTCACTTAGAGTATTAACAGATATTTCTTGAATGCCAGGAGCTAAACGCAAATAAACAAGCAAATAAGCAAAACCCAACCCAAACCAAACCAACACAGATGGAAAACATCTTCCCCAGCTTTTGTACGTTGGCTTTGTTCTGGGGTTGTCTTTCCACACTTAACCTGGCTTGCACTGAGCCTAGGGATCAGCCCACGTTGAGAGCTCAGAGTCTTCTCAGGTATTTTCTGAGCGTGCATCTTGTTCTGGGCATGTGCACAGCTTTTGAAATTCCCCCATAGACACAGGTGCTATTGAATGTCCTAATCTCCCAAAGAAATTCTCCCCAACTTTTGCTTCTCGGCCTTAGGGGAGTCTACTGTAAGTTTCCACATTAATCTTTTTTGTTTCAGGTGTCACTGGGTTATTAGTTGGGCTTGTAGCAGTTTTGAGCAATGTCTCCTGCTTCTCTGGCTTGAGTCTGACAAATACCTTGATAAATACCTACATACCTTGTATAAACCCTTCAGATGATCCCTGGACAGCTTAGAACAGACATACATAACACTTTGCAAATAAGGTCTGCTTTGTTTTCTCTGAGACCAGGGACCAGAGCCCCACAGTGAAGATAGGCTAAGACATGTGCCATGACAGAGAGGGTATGGGGAAAGGATGAGTAAAAACTCCCCAAAGCTGTCCCTCTGTTTTGAAGCTGCCTTTTTCTTTATTCAGTGTCTGCTTGATTGCTGTAAACCTTTTACTGTTTTCCAAAGTTCTGAGACAGTTGGTTTTCATAATTTCTGCTTATTTTTTGATATTTCTGTGGGAGAGCTTAGAGCTGGCTACTCTGCCGTTTTTCTCTAAACTGTATCCTGAAGTTCCTGTTGAGACGAACTGCCCAGTCATTACCCTACAGAAGGTATAATCTTACAGAGGTCAGGTGACTCTACCTCCTTGACCTTAGTTATTGGGATCATGGAATGTGTACCTGACCTTTTGTTAGTGAGTCAAATTACCTCTCCTGGGAATCTGTACTGAGAAATGAGGCAAATAGCATCGAGAACTGAGGCTAAAAGTATGTATGTGGAGAGGCCTCATGATTTAGAGTCAGCAGCCAGGAAGCTTCATGGCAGGCATGATTTTGTGTAAACATATAATCAGAGAGCTCCAGAGAAGCCATACACAAGAGATCATGTGGCCTGAGAGAAAGGAGATAACAGCCAATCCCCAGACTTCCCTTTGTTTCCCATGTCTTTGCAATTCCAGTGCCTGTGTGTCCTTACAGCAAACTCCACTTCTCAAGGTTCCTTGTATGATTTTCTGTTTCTCACAACCTGTGGAGCTCAGCTGGAAACTTGAACCATCCTTAGAGGCCTCCACAACTACGCAGACCTTTAGAAAAATTATATGAATCACCTCCCTAACATGGATTATATTTATTTTACAAGGCCACCAACATTAATGATAAAAAGGAAGACATCAGAGCACATGTCTTCAATGAAATCAGCTCCTGTGAAAAATAGTCCAAAACACCAGAATGGACTGGTTTCATTCATCCTTAAAAAAATAAGCAGTTGCCCTCTGTGGTTCTCTTGTGGCCTGATTCAAAGCCCGGCAGAAATGTGACCGTCCCTTTGGACCATGCAAATCCCTCTTGCCCTTATATTGAGTGCCAGTGGGTGGGAGATGCCTCTCAGGCGAGCTCGTTTCAAGAAGAGTTACAACTGTATTTACTCAAAGGAAGCATGTAAAAGCACATATAAAGGGAGACAACTGCCTTCTAATAGGGTAGCAGAGACAGAAGGCGAAATAGGCACTAAGTCAGACAATTGTTCTGTGTTTGTTTTTTGAGTAGAAGAGGGAAATGTGCTCAGAGCAGCTGTATAATCCTGAGAGTGAGTAATTATACTGTCTACAAAGCCTTTGCTCTTGCTGTTGTAAGAAGCTACTAAAATGGATGAGACACCAGAACTAGTCTGCCTGCTTCCATGCTGAGTCAAAAACATGGAAAATCCCTTGGGGAGATTTGAGCACTCGGTTGGTTCTAGCGGAAGTACTGCTGATTGAAAAGTGGCAGGTGGCAGGTGGTATGCTCTCTTTGGGACAAATGCCTTTTGAGTCCATTGGCAGGCATCTCAGGGGCCCATGTTTTAATCAAGCTGAAGGGACACAAGTGGCATTTTTCCTCTTATTACTAGAAATACAAATTTAGGTAAATGACATGGAGTAGTATTTCTCAATCATTTTTTTCTAACCCATTTCCCTTTTTAACAAGCATAAAAATCTCATCCTCTCCATTAATGCTATTTGTAATTTCTAAATAAATTAAAATGTTATTTAAACTACATCAGTATAATTAGATAAAGGACTAATTTATTTTCAAGCTATGGATTGATCCTTTTAACGTCACTAAATAGGATAACAAAGTTACTAAGTTTCAAGTTGAACATGAAAGTCAATTTATCAAGTTATCAAGTTACTTAAGTTTCTTGAATGTTTTACACATATTCTGTAGCCTTCATGTTTATTTATCTCCTGTACTTCTCTCTTTATAGATAGGTGTAGAGATAGAGAAATATATCACATATATCTGTGTGTTATATATATCTATATATCTATATATATAGAGAAAGATCTACAAAGATCTCTATGTCTATCACTTAAATATTTCTCTGTATCTCTCTACTGAGAGAGAAAGAGAGAGAGTGAGAGAGAGAGAGCACGCTATAAAGGAGCACAAAATAATTGTTAATACATTTGTGAGACAAGACTTTCACATCTAAGTTAGCTATCATTACAGAGTTATGATTCTATATTGAATCATAGAAAAATGATGTAAGTCCCAGAAAAAAAGGTATAAATAAGCACTTTTGGGAAGGAACAATAATTGTAAGTTTATGTCAGGAAAGGCTTCTCAAGAGATGGGTTGGAGTTGTCCTGGGCCTTGAAAAATGAGTAAAAAATTAGATAAGGATTGGAGAATAGGGTAGAGTTTTCCAGTCTTGTAGGATCCCGTATTTTTTCAGAGAATGCTGTGGCTCTCAAAACCCTATGCTGCATAGCTACTCATCCCAGTGTTAAACCTCCAAAACTTTATTGAGATCCTTCTAAACTCCTCCTTTAAATATCAGCCGGTGGTGTTGGGAACTCACAGGAGGGTCCCTAATTATTTTGTGTAGGCCAGGACACATCCAGTGACATATTTAAAAGAATATGAAAAGGCTGATGGCAAAGTTGATGCATGGTGAGCATTGTTCCAAAGAGGAAACAGTTCTCTAGGAAAAATGGTAAATAGCCTGTGGCCAAACTTCATTATAATCTGGGTTGACTCTGGGCAGCCAGGTTGAATTCCTCTCTTGCTATTACACAGGAAACCTATGAAATGTGCCTTCTAAGATGGCTTGTAGTATCTTTGTCTCACTGAGACATTGGGTTCTAAGTAGGATGGATAGACATTTTAAGAAAATTTCGGCTTTTCATATGTAATTACTGTCTAGTAGACCAAGAAAACCCAACAAGCTGTCTCAATTCAGTGGACAAAACTTGGTGAGAAGTAGATAGTTTTAAGTGCGCTTTTATTTTTTTTTATTTATTAAAAAACTTTTTTTAATGTTTATTTTTTTTTGAGAGAGAGAGAGAGAGAGAGAGAGAGAGAGAGAGAGAACAAGAGAGAGAACAAGTGAGGGAGGGGCAGAGAGAGAGGGAGACACAGAATCCGAAGCAGGCTCCAGTCTCTGAGCTGTCAGCCCAGAGCCTGATACAGTGCTCTAACCCGCGAACTGCGAGATCGTGACCTGAGCCAAAGTCAGACGCTTAACAGACTGAGCCACCCACATGCCCCCTTCTTTGAAAAAAAAAATTAAAAAAAAAATTTTTTTTTCATCGTTTTTATTTATTTTTGGGACAGAGAGAGACAGAGCATGAATGGGGGAGGGGCAGAGAGAGAGGGAGACAGAATCGGAAACAGGCTCCAGGCTCTGAGCCATCAGCCCAGAGCCTGACGCGGGGCTTGAACTCCCGGACCGCGAGATCGTGACCTGGCTGAAGTCGGACGCTTAACCGACTGCGCCACCAGGCGCCCCGAAAAAAAAAAATTTAAGGGCACTTTTAGATTGAGTTTTTATTATGAAATTAAATAGAACAAGAAAAGAAAGAATTGTTACCAGATTGCAGCACAAACTTCTTTTTACTGTGCTTGTCAGCCACTTTGCCCTCTTCCATCCCTGCCCTGTTTTTATTTTCTTCCTCTGCTCTGCATTCAGAGCTAAGTCTGGAGTGTTTTGAAAGCTCACCGTGTACCCTGAAGCTCTTTTCTCTGGAAATGGTTCAACACTGGCCACTTAATATTGTTATCCTCAACTATTGTTCCCTTTTGAGCTGAGTCAAGTGTCCTACATACAAGTCTTTTTGGGCTCCATTTCCATCTCCATTATTCTGTAGGTATGTAATTTAGCCACTTTCAGTTTAAGAGGTTCTAACCTTGGGGGAGCAAAAAAAAAAAACAAAAACAAAAACAACCCTTCAGATGTTTCCATTCAGTTGACTTCAGCCTTATTTTGGCCACAAACTAAATCATTCAAGCATGATCAGTGTTGGCCTACTCTCTTGCTCTCCCCCTTATCCAGCCTCTAGTCCTGGGACCCCACAGTGTTATCTCTGTCCATGCTAGTCCTTGCCTAGAGCATTTCAGATAAAAGCATCAAAAGATAACCAAAGATTTATCATTGGAATCCTTAAAACATTTTCATGGCTCCTAAAACCCAGCAGGGTAAAATGTATACTCCTTGGCACGGCCAGTGGGTTTTTAAATATGTGACTCTAGAAAACCTTTTATAATTCAGTGCAGTGGGTAACATGCTTACCTAGGATGTATACTTTCATTCCACCAGGCCTTTGTTTACAGCAATACCTCTGCCCTGAAAATCCTTTCCTTCACCTACCCCTGTAGCCTTCACGGTCCACCTAAATACGTCACTTCCTCTAGACATTTGACTTATACCCCACCCTCCAAGGTAATTTATTTTTAACAACTGTTTCACTCAAGATAGGCCAGCTTATACTGCACTAACAGATGGCTTCCACACCTCGGAGACTTAAGTTTATTTCTCCTTTATGTTGTATATCCATCTTGAGTCAGCTGTGCCTCTGCCTCCTCTTCACTCTGGGGCCCAGGCTGGCAGAGCAGCCTTTATCTGGGGTATTGCTGGTCAGCTGGCAGAGGGAGAGGAAACCACAGTGAGGCCAAGCCAGGGCTCTTAGCTCATAAAAGGAACAGGTCCATTCTGTTCATATTTCATTGGCCACAAGAAATCCTGTCATTAGTCAATGGGATGAGGAAGTATAACATACACCCAGATGGGAGCAGCTGGCATCTTGTATACTAATTCAGTTAACCCAGAAATTCCCACAATACTTTGTGTCACTGTTGTATTTATGATACAGTATTACTGTTTCTGTATCTTGTCCATGTGAACTATGAATTCATTATCAGCAGGGAATGCATTTTATTCATCTGTTTTTTTCTACAGTTTCCACTGTGCCATCAAGGCACATAAGAACTGCTTAATAATTGTTTGTTGACTAGCTGGGTAGATAAATGAATTAACATACTTTTGGCTTTAATCCGGTTGGGACATTTGCAAAACAACAACAACAACAACAAAAACCAAAACTTACAAAAACCCCTACTCTATTTAAAATTGCTCACTGTCTTGGGAAAATGTATTTTTGGTGAAATATCCTTATGGTGTCTTTTGGACCTTATGCCTCTGAATTATTTTCACAAAATATGAAATCTTTCGGAGCCAGTTGGCATCACCATTAGTCACTGGAAATCATCCATTTGACACCAGCAAAAACACAGGCATGCTGCATTTCTCACAAGGGTTCTAAGTTAGTGAGACACCCACAGTGAGAATACATCATTGTCCTTTCTTTTCAGACATGGCACAGATGATACTCGACCCTTCAGTTTGGATGTGGAGGAGCAGTCTCATACAAATGAGGACTAAACCCAATTTATCCACAGAACAGGATAGCCTCACATAAATGATTATGTAAATGATGTTGCTTCAAGTGATTCCAAGAAGTTTTTCCTGCTCCCAGATGATCTTTCCTATAGTGTGTCAGGGCCCCAAATTTCCCCATAAGAACTACAACCCTGTTTGAGTCAGTGTTTGGGGTTTCCACCTTGCTTCCATTCCTTTCTCTGTGCCTCTGCTTAAAGGCAGCAGTTACAGGTTCGTTCTTTTTTTGCCATTATCCAATGCAGGCATCTTCCATTTTTCTAAATTAATTTGGGCTGAGAAATGTAATCTATGCAACAAAAATTTATCAAGTGTATACTGGGTTTTAGACATTGTGCCTTCTTTTAATAAGTTCACAATCTAGAGGGGATGACAGACAAATGACCAAAAAATCAAGACATGGTGTGATAAATGCTATGATAGAGGCTTCCTGGGGTGCACAGACATGGGCCATCTCTAAGGTGGGAGTGGTCACGAGAGGGTAACATGAGTCTTTTTTTTAATGTTTATTTATTTATTATTTTTTGAGGGTGGGGAGTGGCAGAGAGAGAAGGAGACACAGAATCCGAGGCAGGCTCCAGGCTCTGTGCTTTCTGTACAGAGCCCGATGCAGGGCTTGAACTCACAAACTCTGAGATCATGACCTGAGCTGAAGTTGGATGCTTAACTGACTGAGCCACCCAGGCACCCCATGAGTTGCAAAGGATAAATGGGTGTTGTATAACTTGGCAATATATATTTGGGGCTGAGGAAACACCAGTTATCTCCATCATGGTATGTAGCATGGAGGTGAGGAAAATTATTTAAGCCTTTTGTGAGCTGGCTGGAGACTAGGACAATGATTCTAGAAAATAATACTGGAGAGGTGAGTAGGGCCAGGTCATGGAGGGCATTGATTAAGACTTTAATGGACACACTGGGGTTTTAGATTTGAGTTTTAGAATGTTAATTTCTGGTAGAAGAGTAAATCAATGAGTCTAAGTAGACAGGGGGCATTTCTAGTGGTGAGAACTGATGAGGACTATAACCTTAGCGATTGGCAATTAGAAGTCAGTGTAATAGGAAGAAGTAGAAATAGTAAGACCTTACTGCATGCATGTGGTGGTGGGGATGAGTGGAAGGAAGGAAATAGAAGAGTCTAGGAAAATTAGCAGATTTCACATGTGGATAAATAAGTAGATAGTAGTATCATCTACCCAGATGAAGCAAACTACCAGGGTAAAGGGCTGAAGAGGAAGGGTGATTAGGATGGGAGATGAAAAGACAGGTTTAAAAATAGTGGATTTAAGGAACTCATATGACACTTAAATGGTGATACAGTGATGTCTAGTAGGTAGCTGGGCTAACAGGCTTAGAATTTAGGAAACTAACAGGAGAGGAAAAGATTTGGTAACTACCAGTGCATAGATTTCAGTTACATTCATTGGAGGAAGGAAAGGTGGATATAACTATACAAAACGATGATCTGAGAAGAGAAAGCAAGAGGGCTGTATCAGTCAGGGTTTTAGTCCCAAGTAATAGAAATTGAGATTGAACCTGGTTGGTTTAATTAGATCTCCCAGAAGTCAGGAGAACCAAGCGTGGAGGTTGTGCAGCCAGGATAAGTGCTCCAAATCATGACAAATGACTGGTCTACTGATGATCTCATTGCTGGTAGTACTGTAGACTTCACCAACTACTTTTTACCTGATGGATTTAGCAAGGTTCTTGCTTCTGTCTGTTAATAGTTTACAGGAAATAGGTGGCACACTCTAATGGGTCATCAAAGTGAATTTAAGCAAGAGACTGTTTTCAGAGCAACAAGAGAGGATGATGATGCACGCAGAAGCTAGCCACAGAGGGAAGACTTTACCACCCCGAGGTCTGAAGTGCAGGGAAGAGAGCAATTACAAGAACCTAGCAAGATCTAGTACCATAGGAGAGAGGCTGTGGCCTTATCTAAAGGAATACAACCATTGACAAATTGCATCCTAGCAAGGAAGAAGCAAGGGGAGTAGGTATGTCAGCCTCACTCTCCCCTGGTTCTCTCATCTGCTCCTAGTGTCTCTCATTGGCCAAACACAATGGGAAGGCATCTGGGAAAGGAAGCTCAGGGAATGTGTGGTCTAGAGGTCAGCTTCTTGGTTACAGAGCAGTTGTGGAAAAGGGTAGAAAATGGATCCATAGGGGAGAATGGGAATATCCAGTAAAACTTCCAATTTAAATCATGATTAGCAGAGTCTACACTATGTGACCATGCCTTGGGTTCCAGGTAACGCAGGGAAGCAAGCTATTGGCATTTTCAGAATGCATACTTGGAAACAGGCTATGTTCAAATGATAGGGGAGAAATTTAGCCATAAAGAATAACATTTGTCTCCTCAGTGGTCAAGAATAGGGCTCTTAGAAAAATCAACACTTAAGGGGTGCCTGGATGGCTCAGTTGGTGAGGCATCTGATTTTGGCTCAGGTCATGATCTCACGGTTCGCAGGTTCAAGTCCAGTGGTGACAGCTCAGAGACTGGAGCCTGCTTCAGATTCTGTGTCTTCCTCTCACTCTGCCCCTCCCCAACTCTCTCTGTCTCTTTTCATCCCTCTATCTCTCCCTCTCTCTCCTCTCTCTTTCAAAAATAAATAAACACTAAAACAATTAAAAAAAGGAAAGAAAAATCAACATTTAAGATATAGGCATATAGAGAGCCCGCTCTTCTTTTTTTTAATTGGAGTATAATTAAAATACAGTGTTATAATAGTTTCAGATGTATAATATAATGATTTAACAGTTCTATACATTGCTCAGTGCTCATCAAGACAAGTGTACTCTTGATCCCCTTTATCTATTTCCCCCCTGTCTCCACTCACCTCCCCTCTAGCAACCACCAGTTTGTTCTCTGTATTTAAGGGTTTATGATATTTGTCTTTCTCTGAATGACTTATTTCACTTAGCATAATACTCTCTAGGTCCATGCATGTTGTTGCAAATAGCAAGATTTCATTCTTTTTTATGGCCAAATAATATTTCCTTGTATATATTTACCATATCTTTTTTTTATTTTGGAGAGAGAAAGAGAGAGAGAGAGAGAGAGAGAGAGAGAGAGAGAGAGAGAACATGATCTAGGGTGAGGGGCAGAGGGAGAGAGAGAATCTCAAGCAGGCTACATGCTCAGTGTGGACCCTGATTCAGGGCTCGATCCCACAACCCTGGAATCATGACCTGAGCTGAAATAACAGTTGGATGCTCAACTGATTGAGCCACCCAGGTACCGCTTCACCACATCTTTTTATCCATTTGTCCATCAGTGGACATTTGCGTTGTTTCCATATCTTCACTATTAGAAATAATGCTATAATAAAGCTAGGGGTGCATGTATCTTTTTGAATTAGTGTTTTTATTTTCTTTAGGTAAATACCCAGTAGTGGAATTACTAGATCATATGGTATTTCTATTTTTAATTTTTTAAATATAATTTATTGTCAAGTTAGCTAACATACAGTATATACAGTGTGCTCTTGGCTTCGGGAGTAGATTCCCATGATTCATTGCTTATATACAACACCCAGTGCTCATCCCAACAGGTGCCCTCCTCAATGCCCATCACCCATTTTCCCTTCTCCTCTGCCTCCCCATCAACCCTCAGTTTGTTCTCTGTATTTAAGAGTCTCTTATGGTTTGCCTCACTTCCTGTTTGAAACTATTTTTCCCCCTTCTTTTCCCCCATGGTCCTCTGTTAAGTTTCTCAAGATGCACATATGAGTGAAAAAACATATGATATCTGTCTTTCTCTGACTGATTTATTTTACTTAGCATAATGCCCTCCAGTTCCATCCACTGTTGTTGCAAAAGGCCAGATTTCATTCTTTCTCATTGCTGAGTAGTATTCCATTGTGTATATAAACCACATCTTTATCCATTCATAAGTTGATGGACATTTGGGCTCTTTCCATACTTTGGCTATTGTTGATGGTGCTGCTATAAACATTGGGGTACATGTGCCCCTATGCATCAACACTCCTGTATCCTTTGGATAAATTGCCAGTAGTGCTATTGGTGGGTTGTAGGTGAGTTCTTTTTTTAATTCTTTGAGGAACCTCCATACCGTTTTCCAGAGTGGCCGCATCAGTTTGCATTCCTCCCAACAGTACAAGAAGGTTCCCCTTTCTCCATATCCACGTCAACATCTGTTTTTTCCTGAGTTGTTTATTCTAGCCCCTTTGGTATTTTTAACTTTTAAAAGAATCTTCATACTGTTTTTCCACAATGGCTGCACCAATTTACATTCCCAGCAACAGTACACGAGGGTTCCTTTTTTTCCCACATCCTTGCCAACACTTGTTATTTCTTGAGTCTTTGATACTAGCCATTTTGACAGGTGTAAGGTGATATCTCATTGTGGTTTTGATTTGCATTTCCCTGATGATTAGTGGGTTTGAGCATCTCTTCATGTGTCTGTTGGCCATCTGTATGTCTTCTGTGGAAAATGTCTCTTCAGTCTTACATTAAGTTTTTAATCTGTTTCGGGTTAATTTTTGTGAGTGGTATAAGATAGTTGTTCCATTTCATTCTCTTGCATATAAATATCCAATTTTCCCAGCACCATTTATTGGAGAGACTGTCCTTTTCCTATTGTATATTCTTGGCACATTTGTCAAAAATTAGTTGACAGTAAAAAAAAAAAAACAACAAAAAAAATTGACAGTATATGCATGGGTTTATTTCTGGACTCTCTATTCTTTTCCACTGGTCTATATATCTGTTTTTATGTCAGTAAAAACTGACATAAACTATTTGGATTACCATAATTTTATAATATAGTTTTTAATCAGGAAGTATGGTGTTCTGTAAATGAATATGACCATCGGTACTAGGTATATCTATGGCTTTTCTGATTGACCTTTGTTTCAGTATGGCTGGCCTAAACTTGGGGAAGAAGTGGATGAGGTAGGAATGGGGTGGGTAAGGTATTATTCAATAAGTTTAAAATCTTGTTGAAATGAAGAGATATAACAGCTCTTATCCCGAAGTTAGTGTATGTAGTAGATTAAAGTTGTCTCTAAATTCTTTGAACCTTTTTCAATGAAAAGTTGCGGTCTGTGAACCTTGAATCTGGGCAGTTTCTATGACTGATAGACCGATAGAATGTGGTGGCTGCAACAGTATGCCAGTTTCAGTCTCAGGCTTTTAGGAGCCTAGCAATTTTAATTTCTGCCTTTTGGAACACTCTCTATGGGAGCTCTGAGCCACCATGTATAAAGTCTACCTACCATGTGACCACCAGGCTAGAAAGGCTGCATGACAGTTTGAACTGAACCCAGCCTTCAGGACATCCCTGCCAAGGTGCCATATATGTGAGTGAAGGTATCTTGAACTCTCTAGACTAGCTCATTTGCTGGTTGAATATCACTGTGTGACCTAAGTTGACACCATATGGGCCAGAAGATTCATCTAGGTGAACCCTGCTTGAATTTCTGACCCACAAAATTGAGACATAAAAAAAAGGTGGTATTTTAGACAGCCGGATATTCAGGTAATTTCTCATACAGCAATAGATAACCCAAACAGTGGACTGAAATAGTATGTACCAGACTTTTAAAGAGTGAAACTCTTTTTTAAAAAATTTAATTCCAGTATAGTTAACATACAGTGTTATATTAGTTTCAGGTATATAATATAGCGATTCAGAAGTTCCATATATTACTCAGTGCTCATCAAGATAAGTGCACTCTTTTTTTTAAGTTTTTTATTTATTTTGAGACAGATATATATATATATTATATATATATATTATATATGTATATAATATATATATTATATATATTATATATATATATATATAGAGAGAGAGAGAGAGAGAGAGAGAGAGAGAGAGAGAAAGCAAGTGGAAGAGGGATAGAGAGAGGGAGAGAGAGAAAATCCCAAGCAGGCTCTGCACTGACATCGCAGAGCCTGATGCGGGGCTTGAACACACAAACCATGAGATCATGGCCTCGGCCAAAGTTGGAGGCTTAACTGACTAAGGCACCCAGGCACCTCAAGATAAGTGTACTCTTAATTCCCATCACCTATTTCACCTAATCCTCCTCTACCTCCCCTCTGGTAGCCATCAGTTTGTTCTCTATAGTTAAGAATCTGTTTTTTGGTTTGCCACTTTCTTTTCTTTGTTTGTTTTGTTTCTAAAATTCCACATATGAGTGAAGATATGTCTCCTGAGGCAAAGGAAACAAAAGCAAAAATAAACTATTGGGACTACATCAAAATAAAAAGCTTCTGCACAGCAAAGGAAACAATAAGCAAAACTAAAAGCCTACTGAATGGGAGAAGATATTTGCAAATGACATATCCAATAAAGGTTTCGTATCCAAAATATATAAAGAACTTTTAAAACTCCACTCACACAAAAATAATCCAATTAAAAAATTGGCAGAAGACATGAACAGACATTTCTCCAAAGAAGACATACAGATGGCCAACAGATACATGAAATGACACATTTTAAAAAAGTTTTTTAGGGGCGCCTGCGTGGCTCAGTTGGTTAAGCGTCCAACTTCGGCTCAGGTCATGATCTCACAGTTCGTGGGTTTGAGCCCCGGCATCCAGCTCTGTGCTGACAGCTCAGAGCCTGGATCCTCTTTCAGATTCTGTGTCTCCCTCTCTCTCTGCCCCTCCTCTGTTCATGCTCTGTCTCTGTCTCAAGAATAAAAAAATAAAAAAAAACATTAAAAAATTTTTAATAAATTTTTTTTTAATTTTTTAATTTAATTTAATTTTTTAAATTTATTTTGAGAGATACAGAGGCAGTGTTAGTGGGGGAGGGGCAGAGAGATCAGAGAGATCAGAGAGAGAGAGAATCCCAAGCAGGCTGTGTGCTAGCCTGGTGCGGGGCTTGAACCCACAAAACTGTGAGATCATGACCTGAGCTGAAACCGAGATTTGGATGCTTTAACTGACTGAGCCACCCAGGCGCCCCTTTTTTATTTTATTTTATTTTTTTTATTTAGAAAAGACACATTTTTGAGCCCCTAAACTACTAAAATGCCACAATTGCTTTAAAATGAATATGTATTTTATTAATGAAACATCATCTACATATATTTGAAAAAATAGTAGTATCTATATGTGTGAGACATGAAAGTATTTAAATTTGGAAGCCTCAGACTTCTTCTGCATAACCCCACAGATGTATGGCCCATTGTTCTTAGAGAACAAACTAATGATACTTGTATTAGTAGATGTAAAAAAATTTTAATATGATTCAGGAGCTAATGGAACCAGCTCCCTGAAGCACATTAATGATTTGTCATTGAAAGATTTTCTGTATAGGCCTGAGTTCATAAATTGACTTCAAAAAGATTGGTATCTAGGCAGTGGAATAAACAAATAAACAAACAAACAAATAAATATCTCACATATACAAATATTTCATGGTGGTCAAGAATTAGTACTGTGATTATTTTCATTTTTATATATTTTTAGGAATTATTTTCTAAATACCCTAGTTGACCACTGAATACATTATAGGTGCTTATAAATTCTTATAGTATCTTTTGACCTCTGACACCTGTTCTGAACAAATCTTGCTTTAAAATGTCTTATCCTGGGGGCGCCTGGGTGGCGCAGTCGGTTAAGTGTCCGACTTCAGCCAGGTCACGATCTCGCGGTCCGGGAGTTCGAGCCCTGCATCAGGCTCTGGGCTGATGGCTCAGAGCCTGGAGCCTGTTTCCGATTCTGTGTCTCCCTCTCTCTCTGCCCCTCCCCGGTTCATACTCTGTCTCTCTCTGTCCCAAAAATAAATAAACGTTGAAAAATAAAATAAAATGTCTTATCCTGTTGGTGTTGAGAAGGAAAATGGTGCCACTCCACACTCTGAGCCTGGACAGCGGATCTCACAACCCTGCTGTTCAGGAAGCCCTTACAGAATAGTGAGGGCCGTCAGTGTGCCTGTGCCACAGCTCTCCTGTAGTTTTCCTTTGGAGCGCCTGGGATTCAAAACTTGAAATCTTAAAGGACCCAGCACCACAGGGACTCCCCCCCTTCTCTGGAGTAGAGCCTCACCCTACTGTGTATGATGTCCTTTGTACCAAACAAACAGTCCCACACTTTCATGGTGCTCAGAATCTATGGTGTAGCCCTGCAAAAGGTAGCAACCAGGTTATCTACCCTCTTTGTGCGCCTCTGTCCCCTGCAGATGATGTCCCCTGCCTTTAGCTGGTGCCTGAAGGGTCTTTTGTCCTTGGAGAGGCAATATACCCTCTTCCAAAAGTACTCCAGGAAGGGGAATGTTCTTTCCCAGTGCAAACCAGGAGATCCCTACACTGTGCTATGCACTCTGGGGCCAACTCCCTTTTTCTCCCAAGGAGCAAGCTATATTGTAAAGCTGTAGTCATCAAGACAGTATAGTAGTGGCATAAAAACAAACACATAAATCAATGGAAGAGAATAGAAAACCCAGAAATGGACCCATAACTATCTGGTCAACTCATCTTTGACAAAGCAGGAAAGAATATCTAATGGAAAAAACAGTCTCTTCAACAAATGGTGTTGGGAAAACTGGAGGATGACATGCAGAATGAAAGTGGACCACTTATTGACACCATCCACAAAAATAAATTCAAAATGGACGAAAGACAAATGTGAGACAGGAAACCATCAAAATCCTAGAGAACACAGGCAGCAACCTTTTTGACCTCGTCCTCAGCAACTTCTTACTCAATACGTCTCCAAAGGTAAGGGAAACTAAAGCAAACATGATACCAGGACCTCATCGAGAGGTCTTCTGCATAGCGAAGGAAACAATCCACAAAATAAAAGGCAGCCAACAGAATGGGAGAAGATATTTGCAAACAACATTATCTGATAAAGGGTTAATATCCAAAATCAATAAAGAACTTCTCAAACTCAACACCCAAAAAACGAACAACCCAGTGAAGAAATGGGTGGAAGACATCAATAGACACTTTCCCAAAGAAGACGTCCAGATGGTTAACAGACACATGGAAAGATGCTCAGCTTCACTCATCATCAGGGAAGTGCAAATCAAAACTACACTGAGATACCACCCCACACCTGTCAAATGGGTAAAATTAACAACACAAGGAACAACAGGTGTTGGCGAGGATGTGGGGAAAGGGAAACCCTCTTGCATGGGTGCAGCCACTCTGGAGAACAGTATGGAGGTTCCTCAAAAAACTAAAAATGGAACTACCCTATAATTCACAATTGCACTATTAGGTATTTACTAAAAGGATACAAAAATACAGATTTGAATATAGCAGCATTATCAACAATAGCCAAACTCTGGAGAGAGCCCAAATGTCCATCAACTGATGAATGGATAAAGAGGATGTGTGTGTGGGGGGGTAAATATATGTATTTATAATGGAATATATATTGTATATAATACATACTCTCTCTCTCTCTATATATATATGTATATATATATATTTGTTTATAATGGCATATTACTCAGCCATCAAAAAGAATGATATCTTGCCATTGCAACGATGTGGATGGAGGTAGAATGTATTATACTAAGTCAAATAAGTCAGAGAAATACAAATACTGTATGATTTCACTCACATGTGGAATTAAAAGAACACATAGGAAGGGGGGAAAAGAGAAGAGAGGGAAACAAAGCATGAGAGACTCTTAACAAGAGAGAACAAACTGAGGGTTGATGGAGGGAGGCAGGTGGGAGATGGGCTAGATGGGTGATGGGCATTAAGTAGGGCAACTTGTGTGATGAACACTGGGTGTTGTAAGTAAGTGATGAATCACTGAATCCTACTCCTGAAACCAATATTCCACTGTGTGTTGACTAAAATTTAAATAAAATTTAAAAAAGAAAAAGAAAATGTATTATACTGGAAAATGGGAAGCCTTCTCTAGAAAAGTAAGAAACAGAAATTATTAGGATTTTTTCCCTTAAAGATAGAATGTCTGATTTTAAGTTAGTTCAACATTGCAATTGCCTCCAGTATCAATGTAATTTCTTTTACATTACTCGGTATTATGTGTCTGGTATATTTTCAGAGCAGTTTGAAAAGCAATTGAATAGACTATGTCAGTGTTCTTTCTCCTGAGCATTACCTGGTACAAATGGATTATATAATAAGACCATTTACCTGTGGGATTCAGTGGAACTCTATGGAATTCATTTAGATGTACTAAATTTACTCCTGGCCTCCCACAACCAAAGGATGTCAGCTTAAAACTAGAAAAAAAAAGCAGTATCTGAGACTGAATCTGCTGCTGTCAAATACTTACTCGTAAGATGAATGTAGCTGAACACATGAACCTATCTGAAACTAAAAGTATAATTCATAAAGTAGTATGGGGACAGTTGAATATTTATTTGGAAAGAAAGTGTTGGTTTCTTCCTTGTATCATTAACAAAAGTAAGTTCCAGAAGGATTAAATATTTAAATGTGAAAAATAACGTCCTGTAATTATTTAAAAAAAGTAGAAAAATCATTTTGAATTTTTGGAGAAGGTGAAGGATTCTTTTAGCTTGGCATTAAGGTTTTATCACATTAAAGAAAAACTGGATCAGTTGGACCCCATAGAAATCATCATCATCGTCATTGTCATCATTGGCGTGACAATACTAAAGCAGACTTTAAAAACACATAACAAAGATGCCATGGGGTTATGAACATATCCTTATTATGTAAGGATATTTTACAAATTAATAAAAACAGATAAACACTTAAGTAGAAAAATGGGGAAAAGATTTAAATAGGTAATTTTCAAAAGAGGAAATTCATACAAAGGCCAATAAACAAGAGAAGATGCATAATTTTGCAATAATTAGAGAAGTACAAATTAAAATAATATGGTGGTAGTTTTTTCAGCTACCGTACTGTCAAGGATGGAAAAGATTACTAATAGCCAGAGGGCATGAAAATTCAAGGAAATAGGCAATGTCCTGCAGTGTTTAAATTGATTAACCTCTGCGGTCCAAATTGACTAACCTTTCTTGAAAGCAAAGTGTGTCTTGAAAGCATTAAAATGTGTTTACCATTTTTAATCCAAGAATTCACTTCTAGGTAATTAGTCTAAAGAAATAATTATATCAGTATCTGAAGGGTGTTTTATTTCAGTGTTGTATATAAAAGCAAATGTAGCATGAACCCAAAAGTCCATCCATACAATAGGAAAAATAGATATTTATTTTAAAGGACAGACTAATGTCCAACAGTGGGTAAGTGCATAAAAAGATTGTTGTATATACATATAATGGATTATTATTCAGCCTTTAAAAAGTAGATCCCTAACTCCCATTTACAACATAGATGAGCCAGTAGGACATCATGCTAAGTGAAATCAGCCAGACACAGATAGAAAAACACTGCATGATCTCACTGATATGTGGCATCTAAAAACAGTCTAATACATAGAACTAGAGAGTAGAATGGTGGTCACCAGGGGTGTGGAGGTGGAGGAAATGGAGAGATGTTGGTTAAAGACTACAAACTTGCAGTTACATAGGATGACTGAGTCTAGAGACCTGATGTATGGCATGAAGACTATAATTGATAATAGTGTATTGGAGACTAGAGATTGGCTGAGAGAGAAGGTTTCAGGTGCGCTCATACACACAAGAAAAGGTTAACAACATGAGGAGATTATATATGAATTAGCTTGACAGTAGTAATCATTTCACTATGTATATGTATATCAAATTATGACATCATATACCTTAAGTATATGCAATTTTTGTTTAAAAATAAAGGATCAAAAATAGTTGTATGTAAATGTTGAATCACTAAAATGTATACCTGAAACTAATATTACACTGTATGTTAACTAAGTGGATATCAAATAAAAACTTAAAAGGTCAGGCTATTATTTATAGGCATTTATATGGGCCTCCTACCACAATCTAAGTACTTTTACTAAAATTTTTTTAATGTTTATTTATTTTTGAGAGAGAGAGAGAGAGAGAGAGAGAGAGAGAGAGCGTGCAAGTTGGGCAGGAGGAGAGAGAGAGAGGGAGACACAGAATCTGAAGCAGACCCCAGGCTCTGAGCTGGCGCACAGAACCCAATGGGGGACTTGAACTCAAGGATTGTGAGATCATGACCTGAGCCAAAGTTGGACACTTAACCAACTGAGCTACCCAGGTGCCCCGAAATACTTTTTTAAAAAGGCTACACAATGGTATGTATGGAGCCAGCACATTTAGTTTACATGCATATTAAAGTTAGTAATACTAATGCCGGATAGATAGAGAGGATTCTCATGGAAGTGGGTGGGGCTTTGCTTTCATTTGTTAAAAAATACTTGGTTGTTTAATTTTTTCAAAGTGAGTTCGTATTACTTTGAACTATGAAAAGACACTGAACGTTTCCACTTTGAATACAATTGAAAATTAAGGGTAACTGTTTTCCATGAAGTACCAGAATTTTACACATTCTCTGATCCCTTGGCATTTGTTTTAATTACTGCAAATAACTAAGGTAGACAAGAAATCCTTGGCCTTAAGAGTCTTCACAGAGAATAAAAATGGGGAAGATTTAAAAAAAAAAAGCTGTCTTATTTTTAGTCCTTTTGAAAGACACTCATAGCTTTCTCCAGATCAGATTGGAGTGTCCTATACACACTCGACAGTGGCCTTTTTTGGGAGGGGTGTAATTTAATTACTCCTTCCTTACTAGCCCCCTTCCCCCCATTTTTCCACCTTGTTAAACAGTAGCATTATAACAAGGACAGATACTTGATACCTTCCTCTCAAGGACCTCTGGACCTATTTTGTTTTGCATATTCAGGGGACCAAAATTAATGACCCACACCAACTTCAATTTATGTATGTATGTATGTATGTATGTATGTAACTTTATTTTTATTTTTTATTATTATTTAAAAATATAATTTACAATCAACATGGCTAACATACAGTGTGTAAAGTGTGTTCTTGGTTTTTGGGGTAGATTCCTGTGGTTCATCACCCACATACAACACCCAGTCCTCATCCCAACAAGTGCCCTCCTTAAGGCCCATCTCCCATTTTCCCCTCTCTCCTACCCCCCACCAATGAACCCTCAGTTTGTTCTCTGTATTTTAGAGTCTCTTATGGTTTGCCTCCCTCCCTCTCTGGTCTTCTGCTAAGTTTCTCAAGATCCACATATGAGTGAAAACATATGATATCTGTCTTTCTCTGACTGACTTATTTCACTCAGCATAGTACTTTCCAGTTCCATCCATGTTGCAACAAATGGCATGATTTCATTCTTTCTCATTTCCAAATAGTATTCCAATGTATATACAAACCCATCTTCTTTATCCATTCATCACTTGATGGACATTTAGGCTCTTTCCATAATTTGGCCATTGTTGAAAGCGCTGCTGTAAACTTTGGGGTACACGTGCCCCTGTGAATCAGCATTCGGGTATCCTTTCTATAAATTCCTAGTAGTGCTATCAAAAAAACTGATCCCATTTACAGTTGCAACAAGAACATAAAATACCTAGGAATAAAGCTAACCAAAGATGTAAAAGACCTGTATGCTGAAAACTATAGAAAGCTTATGAAGGAAATTGAAGAAGATATAAAGAAATGGAAAAACATTCCATGCTCATGGATTAGAAGAGTAAATATTGTTAAAATGTCAATACTACCCAAGCGATCTACACATTCAATGCGATCCCCTTCAATTTAAAGCAGCTGTAATGATAGAAGTTCTTACCCAAAACAATGGGCAGAGGCCTTTAGCACGTTAGCTGCAGGGAAGATCTGTGAATAGCTGCCATTAGAGAAAGGAGGTCACCGAAAGGTTGGCTTTGCCAAGTCCCTCTGTCCTTCCCTTCTATTCTCAATAAATAATCACAGTTTTGCTTTTGCTCGCAGATACAAGGTCTGTGCAGTGGTTCTAAATCAGAGCTGTATATCAGAACTTTGAGAACATTTTTATAAATAAAAATGCCTGGGAAGTACCTCTAGGAGATCTATTTGGGTTGCCAAATCTATTTCCTTTTATATGTTCCTTCGGTGATTCTCATGGTCAGCCAGCATTGGAAATCATTGGAAACCATAGCTCATGGCAAAAATCTACAAAACTTGGAAGGCCTAGGGGCTCAGTATACCTTTAGAGATGTCTTTTAGGACTTATTTCTTTATAATTATCTTATAGCAATATGTTTTTGGTCTTTTCTACAATAAGCAGTAAGCTCTCCCTTCTCTGAACACTGATAATAATTCTTGTATGTACTACAATTACTCACATGGTAACCCTAATCTGGCATTGTGTCACTAATTCATGTATTTAACAAATACTTATTTAGCACGTACCACATTCCAGGCTCTATTATAGGGTTTGATTAGTATTTATTGTTTCTGATTATGTGTTGTATTCATCCCTGTAGGTAGTGTGTTCATCTCAAATGATTATAATAAGGCTTTTACATCTGCCTACCCCACTGTTGCTGAGTTCAGGAATTGTGTCTTATTTATATTTGTGTTCCTAGTGCTTATCACCTTCCCTGACATGTAGTTAGCACTCAATGAATAGTTGTTTATACTATTATCCTGGAGGGAGTAGGGAAGAATACATGGTGTGTTCTGGGACTTACAGGTCAGTGATGACTATTCAGGATGGTTAGTACATTGTAGGCATAGCAGGAAGTGGTAGGAGTTGAGGTTCAACAGGCAGGCAAGGCCTGACCATGAAGAGTCTTACATATTATGCTGAGAAGTTTTGGTTCATGCTATGGTCTCAAAGTTTGTGTCCCTTCCGAAATTCCTATGTTTAAAACTTAATGCCCAAAGTGGTGGTAGAAGGAGGTGGGAATCAATGGGAGGTGATTAGGTCATGAGGGCAGAACTGTTATGAATGGGATTATTTCCTTTATAAAAGAGACCCGAGAGAGATCCCTCGCCCCTTTCCACAGCTTGAGGAGACAGTGAGAAGTCAGCACATTGGAACAGGGCCTTTGCTAGAACCTAAGCATGCTGGCACTCTGATCTCAGACTCCTAGTCTCCAGGACTGTGAAAAATAAATTTCTGTTGTTTATAAGCCACCCTGTCTATGGCATTTTGTTATGGCCAAACAGACTGAGATAGTGAGTCGCTCAAAGTTTTATGCACAGAAGAGGCATGATGGGAGTGTAGCTGGGAGGATATTAGGAAGAAGAGCCAGGAATCAGCCATGGCTGGCCAATTAGGACTTATTTGAGTAATCTAGATGAGGCATGATATAGGCCTAAACACAGCCTTTGGTGGAGGGATAAGGAAGAGAGGATAAGGTGATTCATGAGGCATTTCTAGTGGTAGGCTGGAGCTGGCTTGTACCAGTTTGTGAGAGGTGATTCTGTACCTCTCTTCCGAACTCCATGATCAGTATCGTCACATTAGTACCTTAAAATTGGCCATGGTTGGGGCACTTGGGTGGCTCAGTCAGTTAGGCCTCCTTTGGCTCAGGTCATGATCTCACAGTTCATGGGTTTGAACCCTGCATCAGGCTCTGTGCTGACAGCTTAGAGCCTGGAGCCTGCTTTAGATTCTCTCTCTCTCTCTCTCTCTCTCTCTCTCTCTCAAAATTAAATAACATAAAAAAAATTGGCCATGGTGGGAGTACTTACGCTATGAAAATTGGCGAACACTACAGATTAGGGTTTTGTTTGTTTCCTGGAAAGCTATTTTACCAACATATCACTGCATTTAGTTTAAAAGTCATTTCACCTAGAAAGCCGTACCTTATTGCCATGCCTGGGTAATGTTCATCTTCTGTTTTCATAGAATCCTATTTCATCCATATTATAATACTCAACACTTTGTATTTTAAAAACCTGTTTATTTGTTTGCATATCATGCTGGGTTGTAAGCAGCAATGTGTCTGCCACGTTCCCAGCTGTACCCTATGCTTATCATATAAATAAGTGTTCAAAGATATTTAATGATTGTGTGACAGAATAGTGTTTTATTCCAGTAGTTTGTATGGCAGATATATTTCTGCAGCAATTCCAGAAGTAACGTATACTCGTGGATCGTACTTTTTATTCTTTAGAATAAATTGAGTGAGTCAAAATTACAATGCAATTATCAGAAAGCCATATATCCTCAGCTCTTAAAAGAGAATAGAATAGATAATTTCTCTGATCATAGCAGAAAAGAAATATTTTAAGAAATTATTTCTTGGGGCGCCTGGGTGGCGCAGTTGGTTAGGCGTCCGACTTCAGCCAGGTCACGATCTCGCAGTCCATGAGTTCGAGCCCCGCGTCAGGCTCTGGGCTGATGGCTCAGAGCCTGGAGCCTGTTTCCGATTCTGTGTCTCCCTCTCTCTCTGACCCTCCCCCGTTCATGCTCTGCCTCTCTCTGTCCCAAAAATAAATAAACGTTGAAAAAAAAAATTAAAAAAAAAAAAATTATTTCTTGTTTGGTTTTCATTTTTCCTCCTTACCGATAAGAAGACTGCAATTTTCTTTGCATTCCAAGTGTAGCATGCGAGGAGAGAGACTAAGCCAGCATTTTGTAATAGCTAGTAAATTACCTTTTCAGTGTTTTGATTTAAAGAAGAAACAAAAAGTATTAGGAAAAAACTGAGACTTTAACTTTTTCGTGCTATCACACCAGTTACAATAGATAACTTTTTGTCCAGATAGATATGTATGCTTACATGCACATGTAAAACTTATATAAGGCACAGTTATTAAAATGTTTGTGAAAAAATGATAACATACCTGTGTTCATTATCTCCTGCTGCATAACAACAATTTCCAAAACTTAGTGGCTTAAACCAGTACACATTTATT
This sequence comes from Prionailurus bengalensis, assembly GCF_016509475.1. NCBI lineage: Eukaryota > Metazoa > Chordata > Mammalia > Carnivora > Felidae > Prionailurus > Prionailurus bengalensis. The sequence goes on along the minus strand of NC_057361.1, from coordinate 19,815,076 downwards.
GTTAGATCTAGTTTCTTTGGGCCAGAAATATAGCAGCAATTTAGCTGGGTGGTTCTGACTTAGGGTCTGTCTTGAAGTTGAAGCCAATATATTGGCCTGGGCTACAGTCATCTGAAGACCTGAACAGTGTTGGATATTGCCCTTACAAGGTAGCTCACTCACTTGCCTGGCAAAATGGTGCTGGTTATTTTTAATTGATTTAAGTTCAAGTATAATCAGCACACAGTGTTATATTAGTTGCAGGTATATGGTATAATGATTCAACAATTTTGTACATTACTCAGTGCTCCTCATAAGTGCACTGTCACTCCCCTTTACCTATTTCACCCACCCCCTCCCCCCAGTCTGGCAACCATCAGTTTGTTCTTTATAGTTAAGAGTCTGGTTTTTTTTGTTGTTGTTGTCTCTTTTTTTTCTTTATTCATTTGTTGTGTTTCTTTTTTTTTATTTTAAATGACAGCTTTATTGAGATATAATTCCCACATTTGAAAATTTGACTTTTTAAGGTGTACAGTTAGTTATCTGAAACCAATTTTGCACTGTATGTTAACTAACTGGAACTCAGATAAAAGCTTAAAAAATAAAGTACACAATTCACTGATTTTTAGCATAGTTGCAGAGTGGCACATTCATTAACACTGTGTAATTTTAGAATATTTCCATCATGCCCCCAAGAAACCCCATATTCATTACCAGCCTCTGACAGCCACTAATCTACTTTCTACCTATATGAATTTCCCTATTCTAGACATTTCATAGAAATGAAATTTGTACAATATGTGGCCTTTTTTAATCTGGCTTCCTTCACATAGAATATTGTTTTCAAGTTTCATCTATGATGTAGCATGCATCAGTAAGTACTTCATTATTTTTCAGGGCTGAATAATATTCCATTGTATGGATATACCATATTTATTTCTCTGTTCATCTATTATTAGATATTTGACTTATTTATACTTTATGGCTATTATAAATAATGTTTTTGTGTGGACATTATTTTTAGTTCTCTTCAGGTATATACCTTGGAGTAGAATTGCCATTCATGTTGTAACTGTTAACTTTTAAGGAACTGACAGACTGTTTTCCAAAGTGGCTGCACCATTTTGTTTTCTCACCAGCAGTGCATGGGGGTTCTGATTTCTCCATTTCCAGGCTAGCACGTGTTATTATCTGTCTTTTTGATTATAGTCATCCTACTGGGCATAAAGTAATATCTCACTGTAGTGTTGATTCGTAGTTCCCTCATAAATAATAATGTTGCACATCTTTTTATGTGCTCATTTGCCATTTGTATATCTTCTTCTTTTTTCTTTTCAAATTTTTATTTAAATTCCAGTTATCCAACATACAATGCAGCATTGGCTTTAGAAGTAGAATTCAGTGATTCATCACTTACATAGAACACCCAGTGCTCATCATAACAAGTGCCCTCACCCATGTCGCCCATCTGCCACCCACCTCCCTCCATCAACCCTGTTTGTTCTCTATCTTTAAGAGTCTGTCAGTGGTTTGTTTCCCTCTCTTGTCTTTTCCTCCCTTCCCATGTGTTCATCTGTTTTGTTTCTTAAATTCTACAGATGAGTGAAATCATATGGTATTTGTCTTTCTCTGACTGACTTAGTTTGCTTAGCATTATACCCTCTAGATCCATCCATGTTATAGAAAATGGCAAAATTTCATTCTTAAATTGTGGCTGAGTAATATTCTGTTAAGTGTGTGTGTGTATGTATATATATATATACATACACACACTTTTATATATACCTTGTCTTCTTTACCCATTCATCCATTTGTGGACACTTGGGTTGCTTCCATATCTTTGCTCTTGTAAATAATGCTGCAATAATCATAAAAGGGTAATTATATCTCTTCAAATTAGTGTTCTTGTTTTCTTTAAAATTTTTATTATTTATTTTTTGAGAGACAGAGAGAGACAGAATGTAAGTGGGGGAAGGGCAGAGAGAGAGAGAGGGAGACACAGAATCCAAAGCAAGCTCCAGGCTCTGAGCTGTCAGTACACAGCCTGATGCGGAACTTGAATTCATGAACCGTGAGATCATGACCTGAGTTGAAGTCAGATGCTTAACTGACTGAGACACCCAGGTACCCCTGGTTTTCTTTGGGTAAATGCCAAGTAGTGGAATTGATGAATTATAGGATAATTCTACTTTTAATTTTTTGAGGAACTTCCATATTGTTTTCTACAATGGCTACCCCAATTTGCATTTCCACCAGTAGTGCTCTGAGGGTTCCTTTTTCTCCACATCTTTTCCAAAACTTATTATTTCTAGTGTTTTTTATTTTAGATTTTGACAGGTGTGAGATGATATCTCATAGTGGTTTTGATTTTCGTTTCCTTTGATGATTAGTGATTTTGGCCATCTTTTCATGTGTCTGTTGGCCATCAGTATGTCTTCTTTGGAAAAATGACTTTATGTCTTCTCTCCATTTTTTAATCAGATTATTTGGTTTTAGGGTGTTGGGTTATATAGCTTCCTTACATATTTTGGATAGTAACCCTTTATCAGATACATCCTTTGCAAATATCTTCTCCCTTTCAGTAGGTAGTAAGTTAATGCTGGTTATTGTTAGTAAGCCTCTTCATTGCGCTGCTTGAGTGTCTTTAAGACATGGCAGCTGAAAGAGAGAGAGAGGGAGAATCCCAAGCAGAATCTGCGCTGTCAGTGCAGAAACTGATGTGGGGTCAATCCCACAACCATGAGATCATGACCTGAGCCAGAATCAAGAGTTGGTCACTTAACTGAGCCACCCAGGCCACCCAATAGCTGGTTATTTTTAATAGTTACCATGGCATGCCTTTTCTGTTGTCCATTGTGGCAGTGGAGTAGTAGTCGAGACCATGGGTCTGGATTCTAACTGCTCAGAATCAAATCCCAGCTCTACTACTTATTAGCTGTGTAAATTTGAGCAAGTTATTTCTCAGTGTGTCAGTGTTTTCATCTGTAAAATGAGAATGATAATGATGCCTAGCTTACAGGGTTTTTGTGCGTATCGGAAGACAGTGTATATCCAATGCTCAGAAAACATTCAGTAAATGTTAGACCGGCTCCTTCAGGAAAAATGATGTCCTATATCTTGAAGCACTTGAGTTTCTCTGACACCTAAAATATGTATTTACCTCATCCCACGGCTACAAAAACAAAAACAAAAACAAAAACAAAACCCAAAAAAACAAAATCAGCAGGGAAAACCATTCCACTGATGATTGGGCCTCCCCCAGCTCCCCGCCATGTGACCAGCTTTCAGCAGAGGGCAATGTTTCAGGCCTGCGCCAGGAAACGATAGACTGCAGAAGTCCCTGAGGAGCTCAGCATATTAAACCTGGGAAACGGCTCATGACAAATACATTGAGTTGTTAGTTGACTATCCTTTCATATTTCAATCCCACCTTCCAGTGAAGCATCCTGTTTCTAGTCCTGATATCAAATTTCAAGTGTAAAGAAGATTTTGCATTTATCGCTTTCACTTTTTCATACATGTGTCTAATTCTCTGATAGGCACACACCAAAGAGTGAAATGGCAACGAGCCAGAGGAATGTCTTCACTTTTACTTTTTTCCCTTTTCTTTCATTTTCACATCCAGATCATTTCAGGGCTCTTTAATAGCAAGTAGTACGTGTTCTGTTCTGTTGTGTTGTTTTTTTCCCAACTGAGCAGTCAAAAAGTTTATATGACTTACTGTCTTAAAGTTTGGGTTATTTGTTTAGCCAGGAGGTGTCTTTACAGAACTTCGCATATATATAGTACCTTCATTGGCTTAAGGGTCGCAATGTTACACCTCGGTCTCTGGAGAAAGAAAAATCCATTTCCTGGCCTTAGTTGAATACAGTATCACAAACAGGGCACAAAAATCATAGCAGGAAGCATCCAATATACCTACATGCCAGAGCTTAAAAGAAGCCAGTAGATGCCTAAGAAAATAAGTTTAGCCTTGCTCATCTGTAGCATTCTGATCTTCTACAGGTATTCAGGGTTGAGGAGAGAGGAAATACTGGATGTAATAGTTACAGGTCAACACCTGTCCGGAGAAAGAAGAGAAAAGCCTGAGATAGGAGTAACAAAAAAAAAGTTAAACTATATTAATAGTCAGATAAGCTGTGTCAGCAGGACAAGTATGTGTATAACAAAAGGCATGATTTTGTTGAAACCAAATCTGTAATTTAGTAGCATAATGACCCTGAGCATGTTGCTTAAGCTTTGTGACCCTTAATTTCCTTTTAGTAAAAGGGGGAAATAATAAATAGACTAACTTCTAGGATGAACTGCTTATGGAATGAATGCAGGGCTGGTTCATGGAGGTGCTAAGAAATGTTTATTTCCTTCCTCCCTAACTTGTCAGCAAAAAACTATAGCTTATTTTATCATCTTTCTTCATCACCTCCTCACCCCTGCTAGTCATTTAATTTAATGGAACTTGAGTAAAGAAAAAAAGTTATTCAGCCTGTATATTCAGTATCTTGGAGAGTGAACACATAGCTGGTTGAATTTTTTTGCTCTGCAAACAGCTGGATTCACATTGCTTACATTATTGTCTAGGTTTGTTTATTTCTTCCTAGGGACAATCCACATTCCCAGGTAATATTCTTGTGTCCACAAAATTTTTTTTAAGTTTATTTCAAGAGAGAGAGAGAGAGTGAGTGCACACATGCAGGGGAGAGGCAGGGAAAGAGAGAGAGAAAGAGAGAGAGAGAGAGAGAGAGAGAGAGAGAGAGAGAGAATCCCAAGCAGGCTCAATGCTGTCAGCACAGAGCCCACCATGTGGCTGGATCTCATGAACTGTGAGATCATGACCTGGGCCAAAATCAAGAGTCAGATGCTCAACTCAGTGAGCCACCCAGGAGCCAACAGAAGTTTCTACCCTAAATTAAAGAATAGGTGTTTGTGAATTGGAGGCAGGAAAGTAGGTAGTCAAAATTGACCAGAACCAATTGGTCACCTGTTCCCTAGAACTGTGGTATTAACCTAAGTGACATTATGGAACTTGGTTTTAGTTTTGCCTTCATTTTTACATCTTCATTGTGGTATGGTCATTATCTCTAGATGCATCTTGATAGCTCTCATGGAAATGATGACAATGAGTCTGAATACCAAGGTTGCTGTTTTGGTCCTTATTATACCCCATGAAAAAAGGTTAAGAGTTTAGAGATTTGTCGTACCACATAATGTAGATCTCAGGTTTGTGAACAATTCTTTAAAGTATGTGATTGATGGCTGACCACATCAGCATTGACTGGGACCTTATTAGAAATGGAGATTTGTGGGGTGCCTGGGTGGCTCAATCAGCTGAATGTCCAGCTTTGCCCTAGGTCATGATCTTGAGGTTTTGTGAGATCAAGCCCTGCATTGGGGTTTGCACTGACAGTGTGGAGCCTACTTGGGATTCTCTCCCTCCCTCTCTCTCTCTGCTCCTCCCCTGCTTCTCTGTGCTCTCTCTCTCTCTCTGTCTCTCTGTCTCTCTCTCTCTGTCTCTCTCAAAATAAATAAACATTAAAAACAAGAAATACAGATTCTTTTTAAAAAGTTTTTAAGTTTATTTATTTATTTTTAGAGAGAGACAGAGAGCCTGGGTACACACAAGTGGGGGAGAGGCAGAGAGAGAGAGAGAGAGCACGGGAGAGACAGAATTGGAAGCAGGCCCCGGGCTCCTAGCTGTCAACGCAGAGCCACGTGTGGGGCTTGAACCCATGAACCGTGAGATCACGACCTGAGCCAAAGTCATATGTTCAAACGACTGAGCCATCCAGGCGTTCCCAAGAAATATAGATTCTTGCTCTCTACCCCACACCTACTACAGAATCTCTGGGGATGAGGCTCACCCATCTGTGTTTTTTTTTTAATTTTTTTTTCAACGTTTATTTATTTTTGGGACAGAGAGAGACAGAGCATGAACGGGGGAGGGGCAGAGAGAGAGGGAGACACAGAATCGGAAACAGGCTCCAGGCTCCGAGCCATCAGCCCAGAGCCTGACGCGGGGCTCGAACTCCCGGACCGCGAGATCGTGACCTGGCTGAAGTCGGACGCTTAACCGACTGCACCACCCAGGCGCCCCCACCCATCTTTGTTTTAACAAACCCTCCAGGTGATTCTTCTTCCAAAGTTTGAGAGCCCCAACCTTCCAGAGTCTTGCCAAATCAGGATGACTTGGAAAAAAAAAGCTCTAAAAAAGAGGAAAACTCTGTTTTTAGCTATGGAAACCTAAAGAATGTTGGCTTAGTTTAAATATATATTGTTTAATTCCTGAAACCCTGGATCACTGATTCTTTACTTCAGATTTTATTACAATCCTGGAGCTATCTTTCAGTGACCTGGAAGGTTGTCATGGGATTCTAAAGAAAATAAAACCCTCAAAATAATTCTTAATATAATTAAAAAAAACACTCTAGCACAGAATATGGAGCTATTAGAAATAAACAAAACGATGCCATAACTTCGTAAGTGTGAGAATCACTGTCTTCAATATTGGCCCGATGTAGTTTATGATTGTATTAGTAATTGTACTCATGAACATGACTTGTGCTGTTGTTTTCTCTTTAAATCCATGCTCAGTTGTAATCTGCAAATTATAGTTCTTCATGTAAAAATGTTTCCTCATCTGCCAGAAATGTTAAATAAGTCTCACTGGGACCAAATAAATACACAGCATGCTGGACTTCCAAGGTGCAGATCCATTTTGAATTAGCTTTTGCTCCTTTGGTGGAATATGTGATGTCAGGGAAGCCTGCCGTAATGCAGACAAAACAAAAACAACATATCAGCTGCCAAACACACCTGTGTTGCAGAGGTGAATGATTCAAGCAGACTTTAGCATTTAATGGACCCTATTGTTTCCTATAAATTAACTGAATGCTATTAAATTTTGCTGATAGCAATAACTATTCTGACCATGAGCCACTCCATTTATCAAGCTTGAAAGGAAAGCTAGGATCTGGAGTGACATAGACAAGAAAACACGGGGGAGAAAATCCCCTGAAGGAAGTAATCTTTCATGGCCTTGTAACATGTTGGCCTCCACATAGAGAGATACTGTTGGTGATCCACTCTGTGCCCCAGGACAGGCCGTCTGAGAAATTTTCACAGTGTTAGGGCATAGAGTTACAGGCAGAAATTATGGCTTAGACATTCACTACTGGCTGGCTCAACTCCTTTCAGAGGGAAGTGTTTCAGAAGCAAGGCATGGCTTGCATTGCAAGCACTGGAGAAATGACAGGGCAGAAACTACAGAAGGGCTGGATCCTCCCTTGTTGCCTGTGAGATAGTCCTGTGACCGGTTGTATGGCTTCTTTCTCAGTCACTTCATTGGTGGATAAAGTAGGACACCTGTAGCTCCTTCACTTTTTGCTTGAATAGTGAATACAAGGAATGAAAATCTACAGTAGAGCCATGAGCCTTGCCTAATGACAGAGCAGAAGAGCAGGAGGATGACACCCACTCTGTTGACACGGGTGCTCTTTTCCTCTTCACTGCTGAGAGGTAAGGCCTAAGGAGCAGGAAGAGGTGAGGAGGGCAGGGAAGTGGACAATAGATTAGGTTCCCAGACAAGCAGTGCATTTGGGGAGTTACCTCTTGAGGGTGTTCTTTTCTGCCCTTGGCAATGGAATAGAACTGTCATACGTTTGAGTCCTCTGACAGCGCATCTTATTGGGCAGCTTCTTTCTGTGTGCTGATACTCCACCAGGGCACTGGTGTGTAGAATTGTCTGGTGTGCTGGTTGTGTCAGTCATAGTCCTGTTGTAGCGACGGCCTCTACCAATGCTGTGTAGCCTGTGGCCCACTGCTGGCTAAAATCATCCAGCCTTAAAAAGTGGCTCCTTTTGTTAAACAGTAAAGGAGTATTTCTGAAGTCAGGTGTGTATGTGCCGTGCCGTCACGTGTTTCTTATCTTTCTCAACAGAGAACACCTAGTCTGAGCTTCCTTGATGCTTAGGGTATGAGGAGAGCATTGAGGAAGGACAGAGTATGGATGGTGGCTTCTCCTTCTAGGGAACGATTGCTTCTCTTCCATCTTCCTTCTCCAGCCTAGTAACCTAGTAAGTGCATTTCGGCATAGCTTTTCCTCAACCTTGAGAATTTTGGTTCTATTCCTTCAATTGCATTTGGGGAAACTGACTCTACCCTTGACACTACTCTCACTGTCTTAAAGAGGATGATGTAGCTCTGGAAGCCACTAAAGCTCTCTTGAGATCACGTAGGGGACACAGCCTGACAATAATGTTGATACATAAAGGAAAGCATCCAGGACTTCAGTCGCACTGTTGAACTGCTGAATCAAACATGCCCTGAAACCTGCATGCCCTGACACCGGGCTTTCAAGTTACATAAGTCTTTTATTGTTTGAGCTATTTTGAGGTGGCTTTTCAATTACTTGCAACCTAATTCATCCTAATAATGCAGTGAGTGGAAATAGCATTTGAGGGGTGTGGTTAAATTAAGATAAATTTCCACTATGTTTCCAGATTAGCAGAGGAGAGTAGGAGTGGTAGGATTCAGAGGTGGGTAAAAGACACTGCAGAAAAAGAGTAAGTCCCTTGGATGCTAGAATTAATGTGCATATCTTATTTTTCTTTCTAGGTATAGGTTCCCCTGACAGCTAAGTTTCTCCCAAAGCTGCCTATAATGGAGCAATGACTGTCATATACAATGAACTGAAACCAGTGGTATGCTGCTGAGAAAGCATGTACCCCTCCTGCATTCACTTCTGGGTTAATTTAGTAGTGTCACAAGGAGGTCGTATTTCCACAGTCCATCAGATCCTGAGTCATTTGGGCTTTTTGGTGAAGAGTGGATCTTTGGGATTATGGGTGATGACCCTTTGCAGGACACAGAAAACAGATAGTGCTGTAGAACAGAGGAAGGGCAGGAAGCACAAATTAAGCCTTTATTCTTGCTGCAGTTGCCTCCAAAATGTTTTGTCACTCTCTTGCCCTCTTTAATTCTTTTCTAAGCTATATTGACCCCTGCATCTTTCAGTGTCACTTGTGCTATATACTCATTATTCCTGAATGAGTGTGTGTCAGGGAACTTTCACTTTCTGTAATACCAGTCAAAAACAAATGACAACTGTTGAGGCCCATAGGAGGCTGACAGTACATATGTGCTGCCATTAAGGTGACGGAGATGTGTTTATCATGGGGAGCAGGGTCCCATGTTACCCTTCACACCCTCTTGTCCTTACCATGGGTCGCATCAAAATTCATGCCTGTCGCAAGGTAGGGCCAACAGTTGATCCAAGTAGACTTGCCTCTTAAAATACTCTACTTAGCACCTATTTCCAAAAATAGATGCTACATTAGGCCTCCAGTTTAATGCTGCAATGACTGTAATCTATTTTATGGTATCACCAGGTTAGAGGTAAGCAGTAATTTTAAGACTTTTATCATATAGGTATCCAAAACATCCCATTATTATTTGAATTTTTTAATAAATATATTTCTGTATAAGAGAAATGATTTACAAAATATAATAGAGAAAGCATTTACACAGAATTTAAATAAAGTTGTTAATGATTAATTTGTCCTAATATTTATTTTGATTTCTTGTGTTATATTCATAACTATATGCAAATGTTTTAAAAATGATGGCAGATGTGAAAGCTAACATTATTGCAATTAAATGACCCAAATATTGCATTTTCCAGCAGTGGCAAAAATTTACAAACATCCTTTTCCATGAGATAACAAAATCTCCGATTTTAGAGAATTGTTCCTCACTTTTCATCATCTGCAGCAACTTATTATCTTAGTAGTGAGAGGCCAGTGTGGGCAGGAGAGATATTTAAATTCCACCCAGTTTCCCACTGCATTTCACCACCTGTGGCATAGATTGTGAGTATCCTCTGTGTTTTCCTTGGTGGGTGATTTGAGGGAAATTTAGGTGACTCTGTTGTAGGAGGTTGGAATATTTGATGGGTGAGTGGATGCAAGGAGTTTAAGAGGAAGTTTTAATTAACAGTAGTAGAAAATTATGCTTTGTGTGCAACAGCTGATTGATAATCAAGTTCATTTCTAACAGAGGACCACTTTGCCAGAGATGCCATTTTTCACATGGAACAATTAAGTATATAAAATTTGTAATAAGATCAACAAAGTGTTTTCTTTATTTCTTTATTTAATCAGTCCTCAATCAATCAGTCTCCTGGTCAGTTGGGGGAAATAACCTTACTCCATAGAACCTCTCTTTTATGGTGAGATATGTTGATTCCATTTAACCAAGAGGTTCTTTGATATAGCAGTTTCCTTAGTTCATTAAGGAATTTGGCAGTTATTCCTTGAAAACCTGGGGCAGAACAATTTAAACTCAAGAGTAAGTTAATCAAAAATTAATTTGAAATTAAGAAAAAATTTTCTTGAATGATAATGCAAATCAGTAGGCTTTCAAAGAAAAATCCATTTAGGTGTCTTTTTATAATATTATGTATTTTTTTAAAGTATGCTTCTAGCATTGACTAGGGAGCTAGAAATGACAGCTCCAAACAGCCAAGCATCTGATATGAAGAAATACTATAAAAAGTAGTGTATTAAGGAAATGAAGTTTATTTAAATACAGATTAGGCTCTCCATTCTTCCTCTTCCCACTCCCACCCCACATCTCCTAGTACCTTGCCTATTCAGGTCTGTAATCCAGTGGTGATTCCTAAGTGACAGCCTCCTGTCACTGTCCCTGGAGCTCAGTTTGGTTTTGAGATGAAGCTGAGGGTTTTAGAAATGTTGCCTTGAGACTTAAGATGCTGGGGAATGTTAAAGCTGACACATTCTTGCTACCTGGAACCAAGAGTAAGTACTTGGAAAAACATGTATCAGGCAGTATTCCTAATTGGTAAGTGGCCAGTTATTCTTGTCTCATTTTTTTCATCCCCTAATAAGAAATACCATCTGGCTGCTGTGGACAAAAGGATGGGAAAGATGTGGTAGAAAATGAAATATTTTGTAGATCACAATTTCTCCAAAGGAAAATGTGCCAGAGAATAGTGAAGAAATGCTTTCATTTGAATACCTCTTGAGGAAATATTGGAACTCTGTTGAAAAGTTTTTGTTACTCACTTTGCTATTTTCTGCTACTAGGCATCAGATAAGAGCAGAAAAGTATGCAAGGGAGTTTAAAATCATAGCCTTGATCAGAGCTTAGGGGCAGCTACCCTGAAAAGAAGCCCTAGGAAGATAAAGAATTGTGAGCTTCTGGTTAGTTCTTTCCTTTCCAGGCCTTCCTTTAGATGCCTTCCGAACACTGGCACATGCAGAGCAGCCAGGTGCAAATAATCAGAACGGCATACTCTTTTATCCCCTAATACTCCACTAGACATAATTAAGAGATTTTTTGGCCTTAAAACATGGTAACAAAAGAATTCAACTCCAGTTTGCCACCTTAGCAGCAAAGAGGTATAGGGAGAGTTTACCGAGGTGCAAAGAAATCTAAAGAGTACATGAGAGCTGTCTTAGTAACTTTGAACTTATGTAAGACCAGAGGAAGACAGGGAAAGGGGAATATTTACTTTGAAAATAGATCTATATTTCTTTTTTGAACACAGAAGAAACAACCAAGAAATTGGGCCACAATTCAGCATGAATCCAGAGTAGAACTTGTGGACTGTCGGGGAGTTTATAAAAATGTAGGGCTGAATAGTGAAAGACACACAGGGTTTAGATGATATAAGTCACTTGGAAGACAATAATTATTTAAAAAACATGAATGTTATGGTGAATGCCAGTTGGTGGTGTGCAGCAATTGGAGCCATTTCTTGCAGAAAAAGGAGTGGCTTCTTATAGCGATGGTTGACAGGCTCCAGTCTCTGAGCTGTCAGCATAGAGCCTGACGCGGGGCTCGAACTCACAAAGCATGGTATCATGACCTGAGCCAAAGTCAGACGCTTAACTGACTGAGCCATCCAGGCGCCTCACACGTGTAACTTTTTGTTCATGGTTAGGGCAGACAAAGTCTACATTAACTGCAATATCCATTGAACACAGGGCTTTGGTGCAATAAATGTTCATTAATTTAAGTACTCATGACAGCTCCAGGTTCTTCTGCTTTTGGATGTGAGTATAGTTTGATTTTACTTGTATGTACGTGACATGACTCTTAGGGCATAAGCTATCGGAAGAGGCATGGAATGGAGTAGACACATTATAGATGTCTGCCAGTGTGCAGGTGGGAGTGAAGGACTGACAAAGTCTGACCCAGAAGCACTTCTGTCAAAAGCTCAAGTCCAGACACAAAGGGCTTCAAAGGTTCCAGGAAAGATATGACAAAGGAGAGAATCAGAGGGTGTGAAGAGGCCACAGCCTCTACTGAGTATCCCCAAGACCTAAATCAGTAGTGTCATCCACCCATCCAGGTACTGGTCATTACAGGCATACCCTCTGACATCAGGCACTGGATATATTTGAATAGTTGGCCATTAGCCCTTCAAACCTCAAATATCAAAAAAGAGGGTGGATATTGGGAGGAGAGCGGCTGGCAGTGATGTGTTGGGGCCAGCCCATGCCAGCTTGTGAGAGACGATTGTTAAAGTTTTAGGAATTTTGTGAGCCACTCATTAAACTGTGAATGGCTTTGGAATTGGCTATGTCTGCTCTTCCCCGGAAAGCCAGTTGTTAAAGTTTATAAGCACACCACTGGATACAATTCCTAGAATTGGAACTTTTCTTGGTTCTAACGCTAGACCTCGCATGCTTTTTCTCGAATCATTCAGTCTCTTTTTTTTTTTCAAAATATGAAATTTATTGTCAAATTTGTTTACATACAACACCCAGTGCTCATCCCAAAAGGTGCCCTCCTCAACACCCATCACCCACCCTCCCCTCCCTCCCACCCCCCATCAACCCTCAGTTTGTTCTCAGTTTTTAAGAGTCTCTTATGCTTTGGCTCTCTCCCACTCTAACCTCTTTTTTTTTTTCCCTTCCCCTCCCCCATGGGTTTCTGTTAAGTTTCTCAGGATCCACATAAGAGTGAAAACAATGGGAAAAGATATTTGCAAATGACATATCGGACAAAGGGCTAGTATCCAAAATCTATAAAGAGCTCACCAAACTCATTCAGTCTCTTAATCCTATTCATACCTCAGAATGACCTAGCTTCCAGAGCACCGGATGGGCCATCATCTTTATCTGTGCTGACCACAACTATAGCCTTAGTTATTCTGTATCCTTAATCAGTTTTAGTTTTCTGTTGGTGGTGTTACTCTACTAGGACCTTAACTTTAATTACCTTCAGTCTTGGCTTATGGCCCTGAAGCCCTTACACCTTTGATCTCTCAGAGAATTAAACAAGATTCTGTTCATTGTCTGTACGTATCTTGAAGACTATTCCTAATTGCGGCAGACACTGCTGGTGCTCTGTCCACATCCTTTGGCACTCACCATTTTAACATATGGCAACAACATCTACAGAACACCTGCAGTTCTCTCCCTGAAGGCTGCCCTTCAGGTCACAGATGGGACAGGCCAGAGGGGCTAGCAAATTAATGCCCCATGAGAAGCCCTTGGCCATTGTGTGATGGCCGTTGGAAGTTAAAAATCCCAGATTCCTCATTCCTCATGTGGATCAACTTGGATGCATTTCCCACCATCATCTCCCAGGAGTCTCCTGTGGGATCGGGCCCTGGTTGTCCAGAGGTAACCTGTTTATTAACACACCCCCTATAGTCTTCCTTCCTGTCCATGTTCACTTTTGCTCTCCCCTGAGGGTGCTCCTGGGATCACCTCCTCAATAAACTGCTTATACATGTAATCCTTGTCTCTGGGTCTTATTCTGGGGGAGACCCAATCTAAGATATTCATCACCCTCATTTTTATGCCAGTACCAAACTGAAAGGCACTTATGGACCACATTCTGAAAAGTACTTGAGTTCTAACACTGGAACAAGAAGATTCTTTTGTAAAAACAAAAAGTTTTAAAATCTTTATTATTTTTGAGAGAGAGAGACAGACAGAGACAGAGCATGAGCAGGGGAGGAACGGAGACAGAAGTAGACCCAGAACCCGAAGCAGGCTCCAGGCTCTGAGCTGTCAGCACAGAGTCCGACGCGGGGCTTGAACCCACAAACTGTGAGATCATGACCTGAGCCGAAGTCGGTTGCTTAACTGACTGAACCACCCAGGCGCCCCTGGAGCAAGAAGATTCTTGGTTGGCAGATCACAAAGTAATAAATGTTCAGCTTGGCATCTAACTTTATTTTTAATGCTGTGTGATGGCCAAACATTTTGCAGTGGTGCTTGTTGTGTTTTCTTTTTACCATCATAAAAGCAATGCAGCAGGGACACATATATATTTGTTTTTAGTGGTGTGCTTTATTTTTAATTCTGTATAAAATAGATACAAAATGACAAAAAGTGTATGCTTACTAAACGCTGAATATGACATTACACAATGTGTCACAGTATTTCAGCTTGTAATTGTGTCCTTTAGATGTTGGAACATAATTCTGTACCTCTTAAGATACAATTCATCTGGAAGCTGTATCAGCCACCCTTTTGTGGAACACCTGCCTGCTTACACTTGCAAAAGTTTGTTTGGAGAGCTTCTGAGCCACAGTGGCTGAAGTCTCAGGATATTTTTGGAAACTTCTAAAACAGTAAAAGTATGAAGGATGAAGAGGATTTTCTTTTTCACATTCGTGAAAGGCATGCAGGGATACAAATCTCAGAATACCCTAACTATAGTTATTTCAAGTTTCAGCGTTGGACTCAGTATATATACTTATAGAGATTATTCAGTAGCACTGATTCTAAAATTTACTTTTTAACCATGGAAGTTCAATTGCTGCGGCCTGACAACGTTCAGTACTACTTCCAGGGTTTGGGGGTGTTTTTCAAATCATTTTCTACCATACAAGGTCAACTGAAGTGAAAACTTAAGTGGGCCTTTTGCTAATAGCATTACATTTGTGAATTCATATAAATACAGGCAGGATGGGATCTTTTGTTTGACGGCCTCCAGTTCATGGGACTCGCCATTCTTACAGATTCAATATCTGGATTCCTGTTCAAGCTGTTGTGATGAGTATTTATTACACATTTTTAGGGCTCCCTCTCCTCAACGGATGTTTTCAATTTGGTGACTTAAGTCAGTGACTCGAGGGATTTTCTGTTGTTTATATTCTCATGAATAAGTGATGCTCTCTGCAGAAATGCAGATTTTCATGTCGATGATGAAACGCCTTGTCAGCGTGACACCCTTGGGAAGGTGAGCACTTACACCTGAGGAGGAGAACCTGGCCTCTCGCGCCCTGCCCTGGTCCTAAGAGCTTTTGGGTTTTCCACCCCTTGCTCTTCATTCCTGATTATTTTTTTGATGGTAAGAAATGACTTTTCCATTTGAGAACGTCATTGCCCACCCCCAGGTTTCGAATACAGACTGTATACACCCTCATTCCTGTGTAAGCCCACCCGTCCAAGCGTGCAGCATGGATGAGAACACGCTGCAGTGAGGTTTAAAACAAAAATCTCATGTTTGAGAGCAAACATGAGTTTTGTCCTGTTGCCCTGTTGATCTTTGCCAGCGGAACTGTACAGCTCTTCATTCTGTTTTGGATTCTGGCAAAAGCCAGATCTTTCATGGGTTGTAAAACTCCCCAAGATTGCTGAAGGGAATGGTAAGAGAGTCTAAATTAAGATTCAAAATCATCATCTACAATCCGTTTTAAGATGAAATTCTTTTAAAAGATATCCCGTTTTCTCTTTTCTTACAGAAAAAAGGAACAAAAATAGCAAGTAAAATATTTCCCCCATCACAAATTGTCCATGTATAGAAGATAATCCTGGTTGCCCGATGACATCATTCAAGAAATAAGGAGGGGGGCAGTACTCATTCTTTTTCCAAACCTACTCTGGGTTTTAGCAGTGCCCTTTTATAGACAGCAGTTTGAATGTTGGTCTAACTTCAAGGGAGATGTGGACAACGATGCAATAATTGACTAAATGTCTCCATAAATTGGGAATGTGCACATATTATTTTGCCATTAGGATGGAAACTTAACCAAGTATATGTTGAAATATTCAAATGAACTCATTCATTTCTCTTTTCCCTTGGCCCTTACTTTTCTGGGCTATTTAGGGAAATGTCGATGCTTGAGTATAAAGCAAAGTGGGCACAAGTCCAAGGGATTAAATTTAGTTCTTGTGGATGACTTTCCACCATAAAAGATTTCAAGTTCGTTAACTAGATTAAATGAACATGCACTTCTGAAATGGAATTCTCCAAGGAATTGGTAACAAAGGCCTGGTGTGATGTGCTTATTTTTCTGACCGGGGATTTTTATCCACATTACCAATTGGCTTCTGAAAAAGGAAGTCAGCCTGGCCTTTCTTCCATTTGTGGGAGAGTTACCACTGATGAGAGTGTCCCCACAGAAATTATCCTGTGGATGGTTACACACACACACAGAGACACGTGCACACGTGCACGCATACATGTGCACACGCCAAACTCTGTACACTTTTTGTCCTCTGTGTGTGTATGTGTGTGTGTGAACGTGAGAGAGAGAGAGAGCGAGCGAGCTGATTTCAGTTTCCATGGAAATGGGCTAAATAAGGATTTTAACAGACAGGAGTACGAGTGCAACTTCTTTGCTATTCCCAGCTCAGAACTATTGAGACAAAATCTGACATCATTCCAGTCCTTTACATTAGGAGATCAATAGTATAATTTGGTACCTGTGACATGTAATTTTGGATTTAAACTTTGTTTGCCACAGTGATAATCATGCATCCGTTCACTTAGCCCTGTGAAATAAACTAAAAATGAAAACTGACCCACTACTCCTCCACAATTGATTTAACACCCTGTTCGTATATGCTGCTTTGTTATTCCTGTCTCAGGCTTTTCTCTTCTTTCTCCGGACAGGTGTTGACCTGTAACTATTACATCCAGTATTTCCTCTCTCCTCAACCCTGAATACCTGTAGAAGATCAGAATGCTACAGATGAGCAAGGCTAAACTTATTTTCTTAGGCATCTACTGGCTTCTTTTAAGCTCTGGCATGTAGGTATATTGGATGCTTCCTGCTATGATTTTTGTGCCCTGTTTGTGATACTGTATTCAACTAAGGCCAGGAAATGGATTTTTCTTTCTCCAGAGACCGAGGTGTAACATTGCGACCCTTAAGCCAATGAAGGTACTATATATATGCGAAGTTCTGTAAAGACACCTCCTGGCTAAACAAATAACCCAAACTTTAAGACAGTAAGTCATATAAACTTTTTGACTGCTCAGTTGGGAAAAAAACAACACAACAGAACAGAACACGTACTACTTGCTATTAAAGAGCCCTGAAATGATCTGGATGTGAAAATGAAAGAAAAGGGAAAAAAGTAAAAGTGAAGACATTCCTCTGGCTCGTTGCCATTTCACTCTTTGGTGTGTGCCTATCAGAGAATTAGACACATGTATGAAAAAGTGAAAGCGATAAATGCAAAATCTTCTTTACACTTGAAATTTGATATCAGGACTAGAAACAGGATGCTTCACTGGAAGGTGGGATTGAAATATGAAAGGATAGTCAACTAACAACTCAATGTATTTGTCATGAGCCGTTTCCCAGGTTTAATATGCTGAGCTCCTCAGGGACTTCTGCAGTCTATCGTTTCCTGGCGCAGGCCTGAAACATTGCCCTCTGCTGAAAGCTGGTCACATGGCGGGGAGCTGGGGGAGGCCCAATCATCAGTGGAATGGTTTTCCCTGCTGATTTTGTTTTTTTGGGTTTTGTTTTTGTTTTTGTTTTTGTTTTTGTAGCCGTGGGATGAGGTAAATACATATTTTAGGTGTCAGAGAAACTCAAATGCTTTAAGATATAGGACATCATTTTTCCTGAAGAGCCGGTCACTCGTTACATTGACTTTCCTTAAGCATCTTTAAAATGTCAGGACTCTAAGTAAAAAGTATAGTTTATTAATGCTGCTTGATAGACACATGTTTTAACTGTTTGTGGAAAATTTTTCCAGGCAAGTTTTCAACTGATCCCACCCAAGCAGGTGCTGCCTGTCACAGATCATAGGTGTAATGACCCACACGTTGTCAAGATTGGGATGCAACTGTGCTGTTTTTCCCAACAGGGTCTAATCCTTGCACCTGTCTCAGAAGTGACCAAACTGAACTAATTATGTACTCTAGGATTTGGGTATTCTTTCATAGTTTAAAAACAGTTTATTACTCCCAGAGTCATTTACTTGCCAAGTGTGAAGAAACACAACAGAATGCTGGGGTTGCTTTTGGAGGAAAAGATTACCCAGTGCTGCATTAGTGATTAATCTGATTGACTAGATGTAATCTTATGACTAATTGCCATGGATATAACTTAAAAATCCATTGTGGTTTAGCTCAAAACTGTACAAAATAATATACGATTTTAGAAACTTCTTTCATTAGTGATGGGAACAAGAGAGGGACCACATTTTGCTCTTTAAACCATTTTATGTCTAAGGTGAGAATCTTTTCTAACATCATTAAATATTTGGTATGGACTCTCTTCCCTTTTGTCCCTCACCAAAATTGGACTGCTAAAGGCACTTTTAACTGTTATGAGTATGTCACTGTTATTATTGGCAGGGGATATCTTTGATGTTAAAAAAATTATGTTCGTTGCCTATCTAGACACACTTTTTACAGCTTTGACACATTTGCACATCCAGAGGAATGAGAGAGATTGACCAGGGAGTTATTAAACCCAAGCTGAAACTTCCCCTTGTTTGGGCCTGACATTCAATAATTCTGCTTACAGGTTCTAAGTCAGAATGTTGAACACACAACCAAGAGTGGGTGGTTGAACATGGGATCATAGACAATAGAAATAGAACCCGAATGTGTTCTTACCAAATTACTAAAGAGGAATTCTGGGCTGAGAATTCAAAAGAAAATGTTCAGTCCTTTGACTTTATTTAAAAAAAGTACAAATTCAGGCTCCGTATTTTTATCTTCTAGAGATTCCTGAATGACTTCCATATTTGCAGCTCATATTTTTAGCCCTTCTGCTCAAATTTGAGTTGTTTCATCTTCCCAATAATTACTTTTTTCCTTCTATACTCGTCTAAATGTTAGGAACTCTGCTAAGTTTCTCTCCCCACTCTTCTTAATGTCCTAATGTCCACTCCCCAAATGGTGTGTGTGTGTGTGTGTGTGTGTGTGTGTGTGTGTGTGTGTGTGTGTATGTGTGTTAGCTATAAGTTTCTGGTCTTGGATAGTTCTTTCTGTTACTTGTGTGACTTTTCTCCCAAACTGATGTTTCCTATTATCAGGCTTCCTTGGATGGCACTTTCTTTCCTTGAGGTGAATGAAAGGTACTGGTTTTTCTATCAAACTAATGTTAGGGATAAATGGAAAATGTCCACTCCTTAAGACTGGGAATTGGCAACATGGAGGACTGGAAATTGGCAACTTGGAGAACACCTGGTATGTCCTTCCTCCTTCCTCCCGACTCCTTTTCCCTTTGTCTTGGTCACAAAGCAAAATTTTAGATAATATCCACAATTCTGTACATTGGGAGAGGTCTCGGTGGTTTGGGGTCTCTGCTGTTCTCACCTATAACTTAGAGAATTGCATCAAATGCAGTTTCCTGTTGTAGAACTGTTAGCAATTTACAAATTTCAAGAAACATTTACATCCCTGGTTTTCTTTGTTTTTTTTTTTTTTTAAGTGTACTGTTGGTCTGGCCTCAAACATGCTCATGCAAAGAAAACATTTAGAATGGGAAGATCATATGTTTTGTGGTTCCCTGCAGATAGCTGAAGACCATGGCCTGCCAAACCCCACAGAACCACAGGGCTGGACCTGCTAAAGTATTTTAATGTGCTTTAGATGTGCCAGCTATGTTGTAAATGGCAATGTGTATATGTGCATGTGCGTATGCTATGTGTATATGGGGATATATGTGTGTTTATGTGTTGTACATGTGTTACACTGTTACACACACGGGCGTGTTGAATATATGTACATTATGTGTACGCGGGGTATGTGTGTGTGTGTGTGTGTGTGTGTGTGTGTGTGAGAGAGAGAGAGAGAAAGAGAGAGAGAGAGAGAGAGAGAGAGCGCGAGAGAGAGAAGCAGAGCCAATGGGTCATTACCAGTTTTTGGCCAGTCATCCTTGGTCCTGGGAGGCATCATGGAATTTGACTTGGTGTTTTTGGATAGGGGGCATAGTCAATTTTGGCAGGATGTTAATTTAAAAAATGAAGATCTGAAAGTCCGAGTTAAACACATTGAAGGTTCTCCCTGGAAATTAAGTACATTGTTTTTCTTCTTTTTTTTTTAAATTTTTTTTTTAACGTTTATTTTTGAGACAGAGAGAGACAGAGCATGAACGGGGGAGGGGCAGAGAGAGAGGGAGACACAGAATCGGAAGCAGGCTCCAGGCTCTGAGCCATCAGCCCAGAGCCCGACGCGGGGCTTGAACTCACGGACCGTGAGATCGTGACCTGAGCTGAAGTCGGACGCTTAACCGACTGCGCCACCCAGGCGCCCCAGGTACATTGTTTTTCCAAGGAGACTTACATGGGTTTTCCCAGTGATGAGCCTGGAATGAGTAGAGTCTTTGCCATTTTGTAGAAAGTAAACAAAGCACTTTATATATCTCAATGAACCAAGTCTTGTAACTTCACATCAGATGCTACTAAGTGGAACTAATATTCCTCCCTCTCAATAGAAGGCCTCCCTGTTGTGGCTGGGCAGAGTGTCGTGTAAAGGGCAGTGTTGGGCTGCCACTGTCTTCTTTGTGCTTCAGGGAAGACCAAGTGGTGATTCCCCCAGTATCGCTATTAGGACAACCCGGGTACATTCCATTTTGCCTAAAGTTACACCAGAAGAAGCAGAACCACCAGGTACAAATAGAGTCATTTCTTTTCCAACTTCCTCCATCAGTGTGCACACTATATCTAGCTTATGGCTACGAGTCAAGAAAACTGGGCTTCTGTTTGCATCTCTGTGTCCAAGACACACCTGTCCGTAAATGTAACCATATGTCCATAGCCACGATTTCCTATTTGCCTACTACAAATATTATCAAGATGAATGAGACACATCCTCTCCCTATTTGTTGGCGAGTCGGCTGCCGCAACCGTGTGCACGCAGGCCTCACGTAGACATCTCAGAAGAGGGCTCACCTGGGAGCACCCCTTCTAAGCCCGGGCATACTGCTGCCGCACAGGGTGTCCCTGCAGAACTTGGACACAGGTTCTTGAACAGGGCCCACTTTTCGATGTTGGCTTTGCTGACTGCCCCCTCTGTGCATGTGTGTGTGGGGTGTGCTTACTGTAATTTTGAGGCTGCATATACTTTGTTGCAACAGTGAGAATGTGGTAGCAACCTGGTATTCTTTCTGCTAAGAAGAGCACAGTGCAGGGGTCCCTTCCCCTGTTCTGCCCTGGAGACTATGTGTAGCTGGTGCTGGAACATGAATATGCAGAATAAATAAACAGATTGCTGATTGAGGAATAAATGAGTGGAAGTAGGCACTTGGCTGGGCATGAAGAGACCAACGTTTGGAAGCACTTTGGGCTCGTTGAAGAAAAGATGGTGGAGAAACTCTTGATTGCCCATTAGCCAAAATGAGGACACCAGAATCACACTCCCGGTGAGGTCTTTATTAATTTAGGACAGTGGTTCTTCACCCTTTTTGGGTCACAGACCTCTTTTGGAATCTGATGACAAGTATGAACTCTCTTTTAGGAAAATGCACATATTGAACATATACACACATTTTTGCATATGATTTAATTTTTGGGAGTTCAGAGCCCCGCCCTCCCACCAACTCATCCGCGGCCCCTACGTTAAGATCCCATAATTTAGATACATAGAATTTGGCAGTAAAGTGGTAGAATGGAGAAAGGACTGAGGCTAGGAGCTAGGAGACTTGAATTATAGTCCTGTATCTGCTTTTAAGTAGCTCTGTGCATGTAATTTCACTTCTCCAGGTTTCAGTTTTCTCACGTGAAAAATGAGGGAGTAAGCTTAATTCTATCCAAAGATTCATCTGGTGCCAACATTCTGGAGGGAGAAGAGGCTGGCACATTCCACACGAACAGCATTTCTTCCACCAGGGATCCTCTGTGGGTTGCCTCCTTGGTATATATTGCTTTCTTTGTACTTTGAAATGAGAAGCCTTCTTTCCCTATGAGGTAGGCTCCTCTGGACCCTTATGGCGCTAGTTGTACTCTAACTTGGAAATCTGCACAGAGGCCGCAGCACTCTGATCGCCTCACTTCCTCTTCCTTGCACGGTACCCTCGTAGATCTCAAAGAGGACTTCACACAGATGTCGTGGGCAGAAGGGGGGCAGGTGAGAGGCAGGGCTGGGGAAGACCTCCTGACACCGCCTGTTCAGGTGAACGGCTTCTAGCTCATTCACTCTCCTCTTTGCTTTCTCCGGGACTGGCCTGAAACAGAAACAGTTGTAGCCACCACGGGGAGGAACGCTGCCATGTGCTGGCTGCAGCCATCCTCAGTTCTTCGCCAGAGAACCTGGTGGTACTAATTTAATGTTTTCCTCCATGTTGCCGCTTTACCGTGCTTTTAAAAAGTGGGAACTTTGTCTTCAAATACCTGGTGCTTTTTGTGTAGCCCGGACTTAAAAGCAAATTACCCAGCAGGAATGTTCAAATACCTTCAATCAAGTCAGGCACAGTAATTAAATAGCAAGTGCCCTTGCCTCCCAACTCTGATCCCCAAGTGCCTATAGCCCATTTTTTTCAAGGATTGCAATCCAACCCCCACATCTGGAGCTTGTGCCCTCTTGACAGTTTGCCCTGCCGAATGGTGATCTGGCTGCATTTTGAGTGCCCTGAAATGACCAGGAGAACTCATTGCATCTTTATATAGCCATAATTCTGTGCCCAGATCTGAAAAACATACTTCTCCGTAGCTTTACGTCCTGGGCCCTAGTGCTACTATGTGGGACAGAGGAATTACAATGTCTTGAATTTCTTCTCTACACCAGCCCTTGCCATGAGTGCTTTCTGAACATCATCTCCCTTGATCCTCCCAGTGTATCCACAGCATCATGCAGATGTATACTCTCCAAGGGCAGGTATATTTCATCTCATTGGCTCACTGCTCTGTCCCCAGTCTGTAGAACAGTATCTGGGTGATAGTAGGCCCTCAGTAAGTATTCGCCGAATTTAAAGATACTTACTGTTATTATCCCCATTTTACAGATGAGAAAACAGAGATTCACAGAGTTTGGACACTACTACAAGCTGCAGGGCTACTTTAATAGAATCCAAAGGAATAAAGCCATCATGAGGAGGGTACCATTTGTGTCCAAGAGTCTCTGCCTCTGCCCCTCCCCACCCCCCCCCCCCCCCCCCCGCCCCACGGCCAACCCTACCCAGGTGGCTGCCCAGCCCACCTGTTCGTGAGACAGACACAGCCAACCACTGCTGGGATTGGGGGGCCGTGGTGCCATGGTCCTGGAATGCCACTTAGAACAATTGAGTGGTGGTTAAATAAGTTTAAAACAATTGGGTTATCATGGGCCTCATTTACAGCAGTATGTTGCCTAAATAACCATTGCAATGGAGGATGGCATCTGATTATCTCCCTTCTGAGTGAAAACTGAGGAGGTAAAAATGGTAGGAAAGATGGGAGCAAAACAAGCAAATGCAAACAAACACTGCAAACCAAACCAAAGCAGAACAAAACCCCAGAACTTCAAACCAAACCCAGACAAAACTTATGCACTGCAACGATGAAGAGGGAGCTTCATGAGGGTTTGTCTTATTTTTTTTTTCCTGTGGAAAAAAATGTACTCCTTTTAGCCTGAGGAGCCCGCATGCTTCGTGTTGGACCGTTGGTATAGGGCTCAACAACAGTGCCCTATTTCAAGTATCATTTTCTGGCTTGCAAACCCCGAGTGTCTTATGAATTTACATTTTCTGCTGAGTTCTCTTCAATGAAAGAATTGCCACCCTGACCCTGATTTTTCTTTTTTTCCTTACAACTGGCCAAGAACGCCCAAGTATCACAGTTTTTTAGTTGACCAGGAGACATATTTTTGATGAATGGAATATTTTTCTTTGGTAAACAAACACCAACTGAAAACCAACCAAAAAAGTTTCTTTGGTAAAGTGAAAATTAACGTCTTGGTTGGAATTAATTGAAAAATAAAACTTGTGCAAGTGTTTTCCAGGATTCTTCCCTCCCTCTTTATAGCAATTGCAAAAGTAAAACTTCACCAAGTAAAGACTTAAATTTTATGGGGATGTGATTCTGAGTTGCTTCTAAAGTGGCTTCTCCATGGTGGGGCTAAACCAATGCTGTCAGAGCAATAATCATTAACAAATAAATAATGATGTAACAATAAATAATAAATCTTGACATGCAGAGTCCCCTAGTAAAAAAAAAATCATTCCACAGTCAGAATTCCATAAGCCTTGATTTCAAGTGCTGAAAAGGGAAGTTGACAAGGTTGAAAATGCCCTTCATTTAAAAATACAATATTCCAAGGTATACAGAGACTCAATCAAGTTGGAAAACTACCATCTGTCATAAAACAAAGTTCCACAGCAAGTCATTCTGGTTGACCAAATTGAATGATGAAATTCTCAACAAAATCTGTTTAATTGGCGTGTGTGTTTTATCAGTTTTGTGGAGTAGCTTTAACCCGAGGTACTCCACGTGGCCGACACTAAATCAATGGCTGATTTAGAACACACTGTTCAGAAAATGATTTAGCAACATATGATTCAAGAATAAAACCAATCCCCTCTTCATCTGTGTTTTATAAATAATAGCCTAGTTGCAGGCCCCTTGGAGAGAGAATTGATCGCAGATCTATTATGCGAACTTGCCCTTTTTCGAGGACTTATACTTGTCCTCAGATTAAAGCTCATTATCTTCTAGTTGAGTGCATAACACGTTGGTATGATCACTTAGTGTGTCTGCAGGAGAGACTGCACAAGTGCGTAACGCACTAGCTACGACCCCCTGCATGTGTATTTTGAACTCTGTGAACAACAGTACATGAAATAGAAAGCACAGGTTTGCACTTGGTGCAGTTACATCTGAATCATTTGGGCATTTTTGCTGTTTGGAAAGACAATGGCAAAGCTAAATCCCAAACATTACCCAGACATTACAAAAAAAAAAAAAAAAGTCTGCCTTGTGGCCAGTAAAGTCCTATGTTCTTTCCTTGGAAATGTACCTTGAAGGGAGTAATAGCCCTCTTAAGGGAAAATCTAAAAGTGGCCTGCCCTGTCTTAGGCATGCTAAAATGATGGAAACCCTCTAGTGGTGTGACCCTGGCTGAGTCGCTTTTTCCTCCTAGGTCTTGGTTTCCTCCTCTGTGGAGGATGGGGAAGTTGCACGGTACATCCGCTAAGGTCCAGAGAGCAAAGGTGCTTTTGGGAAATGCTTACCACTATAGATGTCTAAATAAGCTACGTCTCTAAAAGGGAAAATTACTGTAGACGTTTGCCTCAAATGTGACCAGGAGTTAGCTTCATTTTTATAGACATAAAGAAATGCAGGGGTCTGGGACAGCATACACAGCCTCTTCCAATCAAGCTGTTTCTTTTTAGAGCCTGTGGATATGGCAATCAACAGTATAAACAGTATAAACTAGGCTCATTAATGTACAGAAGGGCCGTGCAATGCATTAGAGGGGCACCAGCAAAGGTATGTGTGTGCGGGGGCAGGGGGAGGGAACCAGGGAGATGAAAGTGCAGCCGGCTTAGCAGGAACGTTTGACTGTCACCAGTGATACGCTAGTATCGGTGATTACATCTTCCGGTCATTTCCATCTGTCTCCCCTTCAGTCCTTCATCTCCCTGCCTGCACTTCTGAAAATTTTCTTCGTTTTGGGATTACACTCACCAAAGAACTTTCTTTTCTCCTCTGTGTCTTTGAGCAGCCGTGTCTCATCGTGAAGGCAGACCGGCTCTACTAGTTGAAAGCTATGGCAAACAACCATGTCAGTGTTCATTTCTCCTTCCTCAGCTGTGCGTAGGCAGATGTTGTTTCTGGGCATCCACGCAAAAACTGCATGTAGGGTCAAACTGCAAACAGCTGTACCAGCTGGCCATATTGTTTTGTTAAAATGGAGACGTTGTCTCTGGGTTCAAGTAGATTCCTGCTTCTCCATCATGCCAGGTATTTGGGTTTGGCTCTGTCGTTTTGGGTACTCAGAGCCTCCTGCCAAGAGCTGTAACTAATAAAGCAGATCCATTTGGTGACAAGCAACAAGATATTCCAAAATAGAATCGCCCCAACTCCGCGATGCTGGAGCTGTCATTGGTTTAAAGGTGTATTAACCAAATCATACAAACGTTGAAAGTATACTGATGGGGGGATATGATCAATTCATTCTACAAAACAAAACTGCCTCACCTGGGTGAATTTAGACATCACTCAATTTCACTCCGTGGGTGATGGCCACTCTACTGTGTGTCACTTCCAAGGTTCTGGCTTGTTTCTGCTGGCCAGAACTTTTGAAAGCATCTCCTTGTGGTGCTGCGGAGCTAGATGAGACAGCTAAGACCTCAAACCACAGACCCTGCCTGGAGCTACTGCTCTGCAGAAGTTCTGGAAGCTTTATTGTGTGAACAATGCTTAAAGCTATTTCTGCCTTGGCAGCTGACCTTTCAATCAGTAGGTTTTTGTCACAATACCAGCAACATCTGCAGTGTGAATAAAATAGGATTCTGCTTGCTAATAAGCTTTCTTCTATTTGATTTTAGTTTAAGACTGTCTCCGCGTGTGTGTGTGTGTGTGTGTGTGTGTGTACATTCTTTCTGGTAACAGTCCTTTTGTTTTAAAGACTGAAAATGTGCAATGCCCATTTCCCCCCTTGTCCTTTACTTTGGCAATGTCTGTTTCTTATACTTAAAAAAGAAAGAACAACTTTGAATTTGTTTCAGTAACATAATCTCTTTGCTCTCGATAAGACCTAGGGTGAAAATATAACAAGCAGAGACTCTATCACACTGTTGTAATTTGGTCAACCACTCGGGTACTGTCAATATCCACCATTTCCACACATTCAATTTCCTCCCGGTTTTCAGGGTTTTTCTTCTCTTTCCTTTTTTTCTTCGAGGGTGGCAGGAAAGTCAGTATCACAGGTAAAATGGCAAAGCAGTGAAAGAAGGTGACAAATGCTATTAAAAACAAGCACCTGAACAGTGTACAGGTCAGATTTGAAGGCACAGCTGCGAGAGGAATCAGACCAACAAGATAGCAGAGGTAACTCTGTAAAATGGCTACCCCATGCACTTCCAGGGCGTTTTTTACCCATTTAGTTCTTGTGAAATCCTTGCCCAGAACGAATGTGGATAACAGTGGAGCACAGTTGTCAATTGTGTAGTTAATTCCATAAATTAAGCATAGCACAGAAATGCAGTCCAGTTCTACTTTCCATAATGTCATGAAACCTATAACTCCAAACTCCACGGACACAACCGTGAGAGTGAGCCAGACGTTAATCAGAGAATCTGCCACCAGGAATGCCGAGAAGAAGAGCAGGAACAAAGCACTGATGCAGGAGTTGTGCAGGGGGGCTCCCAGAGAGGAGGCATATCGATCCATATACACGAAGGACGGGTTGAAGACAATGAACTTCACCTTGGAGGTGACAGAAAGTCTCCTGAGGGTCTCCAGGAGATCGTAGAGTTCTTCTCTGTTAGTTTCCATGGTCTTGGCCACCAAAAACATTCTGGAGGCCACTACATCAACCTCATCATTGTACTTTTTAGAGAAGATGATGTCCTCTTGAAAATGTGAAAATTGGGGAGCTTTCAGGAAGGAATTTCTCAACATGTCTGTGAAATTTTTCTTAGGCAAGCCAGTGGACACATTGAGTTTCCGAAGGTAATTTAAATAGCTCTCAAACCAGGATATCCGCACAAACCCCTTGGTGTATTCTAGCACATCTTCTTGGACGCTAGTGTTCCAGTACTCTATGGACTCATATATGTAAAACCCAATCACCGGACTGTAGTTACTAAAGTACTTTTGCTGGGCAGTAGTGTACTCAATGGTTTGCGTCGCGGTTGCTACGATGTTACTAAGGTCTGACCCTTCACTGACCTGCAGATAGCCCATTAAGGCAAAGGAAATATAAATAAGGTAAAAGAGAACTACAAAAGGCTTGACATAGGTGTTGGTTATCCAGTCACAGTAATAGCGTTTGAGGAAACATACCAATAGGTGACTCTCGTAAGTGTTCGCTTCCTCGCCGTCAGTTGTGTCCTCGCTGAATCTGGCTGTCAGGAGAAACCTGTACCATGCCGGCTTCTCCTGCAATGCCTCGGGCTTTGGGACTTTTCTACAGAAGATACTATGCTGGTAATTGTTTTCTATGTAGCCAGTGAATACCAGGCTGGAACCATAAAACGAGAGTACATAGAGGTAGTTGAAGAAGATTGCAATACAGGAATTGCAGCAGAAAATCCTGGCTGCCTCAATGTTCGTGAAAGGGCTGGCCCCTATGCCAAAGGTGACCAGGTACATGGCAGTGGTGAGAGAAAAGGAGAGCATGGAGTCTGCATAGACTGCTGCAGTTCTCTCTTTAACATGTTGGTCTTCTCTAGTTTTCCTCCAGGAGGATAACATTTCAAAAGTCCCATATAATCCATGACCTGAGGGGACAGAAAAAGACCAAATCAAAAGTTGCAGAGACTTCCACCATCTTTCAAGAGGGGAACCAACTTGGTTATGGGGTCACGGGAAATCTAACCAGCCCTGGTGGTGACAAGTAAATGCCACTAATTTCTCCTGTGGAAGCGAGACCTGTGTTTTGGTGAATCTTAAATGTGAATGGCTAGTGAAAGGGGAGAGACAGGAGCCAAGACCTTCATGCTCCCTTCTGCCTGAAGAATGCTGGGTGGGCTTTTGCCCACAGAAAGCCAAGTAGACTTGCACCTGTCTCTTGGGGACTATATACAGTGCTAGTTTAGGGTTGTTGGTGCAGCTTGCAGAGTTTTTGTTTCCCCTTGGTTGGTGCAACACTCCAGAGAGGGCTCTTGGCCACTTGTCACTTGGCTTGTCATCCCCACGAGTCTGGCTGGAGGTTAGCACGGAGGAAGGCAGCGAGTGGGCAGAGGTTTCTGAATGTCTCATCACCTCATTTGAGTTTGGCCAGGTGGAGGGCCTTAGGGAGAAAGAGGCACTGTGTTTAATTTGAGCTTTGACGGGAACCTAAACCACAGCCTCCCTTTTCCCCCCAAGCATCAGTTCAGGAAGCAATAAATCTGAGACACACAGGGAAGCACAATAAGTAGGAACGAGTTGGAGTGAGTAGGAAAGACGGAAGATGGAACACGATTCACATGAACTCTGCCTGCAATTGATCAAAATTAAAATTCAGCTTGTAGGTGTAGGGCTTACATTTTGTCTTCGGGGACCTGTTTGACCAATTTTACTTGTTCATAGATGACATATCAAGTAGGGGGTAACTGTGCTGGCTTCTCTGCACTGTGTGGCAATGGCCTCTGAGGGAGAGAGGCTGATCTGTCACCTCTTTCCCTAACTACTTAGTGCCTTTGCCTTGTTGGTTAGTATTCCAGTAACACTGGAGTAGCAGAGGCACGGTAAGTGCTTGTGTTTTGACTCCATTCTACTGCTTGAGGCTTGATCTAGCTTGACTTCTCCCACCTCTCCCATCTGGAGGCGGACACTTGCGCTGATGGCTCTCCCTGGGTTTCTAGGCCACTACAACATCAGAAAGCCCAGCAAAAGTGACCTGTTGTGGCTTTCAGTAACCCCTATCTCGGCACTGGGAACAGCAGATCTAATTTTCTGCTTCTTTGCCTTGGCATATTCAATCCCATTATTGAGGATAATAAAATCTTTACTCGGTGGTGCAATAGTCTTGTTTTCAAAAAGGAATTTAAAATCTCTGGCCAAGTGTAATGCTGAGTGAAGAGAGTCACTGTTATCTTGTGTGCACAATAACTGGGTGAACATCTTCTCTCGTGCTCAGGCCCGTGTTTATATCCTTACTGTGAAGTCTTGCTTGGTCTCAAACCCGAATACCCATTTCATAGTCATGACGTAGGCCTGTTTCCTCCGAAGGATTTGGCATTTATCTTAATTTACTAGGCATCGTTCTACAGCCCCTTTTAGAGGTCAGGTCGAGACTGTCAATTTGATAACTAGCACCGTGGCACAATTTGATAACTAGCACCCCTATTAAATTGGAGGCACCGAAACTCCCCAGACGTGTGGTAAAACATGCACTCTTTGACTGGCGTCCCGCTAATTATGTTTCAGAAAGCTAACGTCTAGTCTCAGGAGGGAAAACTATTTATTAAGTCTTGTTTCCACACTGTTCTCAGAGAGGACTGACCGACCTTCAATTAAAAGTAAGCCATTCTAGGACAATGAGAGTAAAAAGGATTAATACCTCCGAGGCATCTGTGGCCTGGGGAAACAGTGCTGACCATTTCACCCGGGGCCATGTAGACTAAGTTTTCATGGGTAAGACACACTTTGGAGTTTCACTGAAAATGGCAAATGACAATTTTTTTGTAGTATTTACTTGCTAGAAACAAGAAAAATGTTTTAAAACAGGGCTATAGTCCTGAGTCATTAAGTATGGGAAGAATATAAGGAAGCATAGAGCAAGATTAGAATTAGTCATATAGTAGAATTTAAGTGAAATCTGTTCTGCAGTCCTTTGTTGTTTTTTTTTAGGTTGATGTGATGTTTTTGGACATTATCTGACCCTAACTCTTGTTGGAAAATACCATAAGATTCCATTTCTTACCATGCTGTTGAGTAATCTTAGAGGCTAACTAAGGAAAGGAATTGGAATGAACTGAGCTATTAGGTGAAGAGAGTGAGGCTCGAGGGTCCAGAATGAAAATAAACTCAAGGAAAGGCAGAAAGAGGCTGTTAGCTTGTCTCCTGAGTTCTGTTGTTGGATTTTAAATGCCTTGTCCTTCTATGGTTTGATCATTTTTATTGAGTCCTGACTCTCTTTGCATAGGTTCTTGGTTTTGGGGGCAGCTCCGGAGAGAATTTTAATTTTATTCTTAGGGGCTTTTGGAAACTATGTCTTTCCTTCATTCCTCTTGTGACAGGGGTGTGCATACAGACACTCACAGAGGCAAGAAGAAGAGGCCCTGACAAAGAATCTTTTCTACCTGGTCACTCAGAATTTGTTGCTAGTCCTTGTTGGTCTTGCTTCCAAAGCCCCCCACCGTCATTCCTGATAAGGCAGATTCTCGTTTCTGAAGCCACACCTCTCTGGCGAATGCATGTTTTCCCAAATTCCAAATTGGAGTTGTACAGTGTCTTCGAAGAGATCTCTGGGTTTCAGGGACAAGTGCTGACCCATAACTGGGCCCCCTTCCTGAAGCGCAGTCAGTCAAGAGAAGGATGGGTGCCCACATGGCTCTAGGCACTTCCCAGGGAGTGACAGTGTGGAGCATGCAGCTGGCACTAGACCCGATTCACAGCTGGGTAGTTCTGTTGAAGAGGTCAGTCTGTTACCCTAAAGGAAAGCTGAACTGTGGGGTCTCTTGTTTTCTGGCCTGGACTCCAGGGGAGTCCTATTCCAGGAGCCCTTGATATGGGGAATACATTGCCTGCTTCCCTAACTCCTCAGAATGCCTGCTCTGTCCATAATTATAGCCACATTCCCTTTGGTTTGGGCCTTCAAGGGTGTTCTTAGAAATGCAAACCCCTCTCGGACAGTGGTCTCCTGAAGCAGCTTGCCTTAGGTCTGAGGGGTAGGACAGAAGCTGGAGATGGGGAGGCAGTGAAGAGGAAATTGTAGGTGGGTGGCTTTCACAGAGATCGAATCCTTCAGTTCTTCCTTCACAGCCAGCCCTGGCCATATCTTTTGTCGCTACTTCAGAAACAGGCCAGTGGAATTCAAGGAAAGGCAGGGAAGAAAGATTCTGGTGGGTTCTGTTCCTCTTCACTCTCCTTTCTCAGCATGTGCCTCCCTTCTTTAGCCTCACCATCATCCACCACTCTCCTCACTTTGGGGCTGGGGTCTAGCAAGCAGGACTCTGAGGCCAGATCTTACAGAGGCAGGCAAATAGTGAGTGTGGACTGAAGATGCTTTTCAGAGGTTTGGCTGTCATTTCCCCTATTTTTGAAAGGTGCTTCAAAAGCAAAAATATTGCTGTCTTCTTTGCACTCTAGTTTTTATATTTTTTGTATGAAGTCGGAAGTCTACAAGCCTCTGTGTTCACTCTGACCAAGGGGCCTATGTCATTGGCCCAAAGCATCATTTTGGCAAGGGGCCATTATCCATCTCCGGTGTTCCACGCCTGTTCATGAGTACTCCCGGGTGGTAGGACTCACACAGGGAGCCACCTAAACATGAAGTTCCAAACAGACTCGGCCTTTGGTGACCAGAGGCCCTGTGGTGGTAATAGGAGCCCGGGCATGACATCACCACGGCAGGTCGACAGCCCAAGACCTGGAAGTAAAGACTGTATGATGGTGAGTGCGCCAGGAACTGACCAGTATCCCAGGGCATTCCCTCTCTTACAGGCACGGTATTTAAGGCAGAAGAGTTGCCAAAGGGCACGGGTAAACACCACATACTGATTCTGTCAAATTGTTAAGATAAAGAAGCTTTTAACGTATTCACTTTTTCAAAAGCACACGCAAGGTATTTGTTTCTATTTTGGTATATTGCATATCCGTGTAGTTCCATGCCTATCAGTATGTGTCAAGATATACATCCAGGCCCAAGTTCTCATTATTCACGAGTGAAGGCCTTGATGCAACGGGGACTTTTAGCCAAGTCCTGAGATGAGGACAGCCGAGCTCTTCACCAGTGTTCAGATACAGTTTGTACCAGGAGTGCAATTTATATTTTATTAGCAGTAGGCTTTGGAACTGTCATCTAGTAAAATCAAATACTAGAGGATTTAGGCTAATAATTTTTCTTCTTTTCCAAGTGATTTTATATCTTTATGTGCACTTGACTTTTAGGCTTTGGGGCCAATGACGAGAAAAAGCAGTACAAATGATATATATAGCACTAATGGTGGAAAACCCTCACCTGGCTAATCCTGCAGTCTCTTGTGGGGAGTCTCAGGAACTCACAGATTAAATCTCACCTTCACCCGGACTCTTTTCTGGGGCCTGACCAAAGCCTTCAGGGTTGTTTATAATCCACTAACGTAGGAATCCACCAATGAATAGTTGAGAGTTAACCTAACTATCCAGTAGATGTGCTTCTGGAGAGCTGTTCATACAATAAATCCTATTTTTAATGTATTTCATGGTTTTGCTATCGGGGGCAGTCTGGGTGGTTTGTTTATTAATTTTTTGTCAATGAATAATCACAAGCAATTTGATCTATTTTGTACATCTGAATTCTGTAAGGCAGATTTTCTTTAGGCCCAGATTCTCATGTCTTCCCCGGCACACGCACAGCACAGAGGCTGATGCCTTTGGGCATGGCTCACGTCTTCATCCCTCCATACTAGCAGGATTTCCTCATGGGGGTTCCCAGAAACAAGGAATAGCTGAGAAGATGAGAAGGTGAAATGGGATGGCTTGCTAATGGATGATCTTTTAGTTTCAGTGTGAAAACATTTAATATCAGGAGACAATGAAGCCATTTATAGCATGCCTGGGCATTGCCAAATTTCATATGTGGAAATAAAAGTACTGCATTCTTCTAGAAAATCCAGAGTATAATGAATGCATGAGTAAAATCTGCTTAAAACATATTTTATTCTTAGACGAGGTTCACTAAGTAGCTCATGTTTATAAAATGCTTTTCTTTCAGTGACATCCATATAAATTCATGATTTTTGTTTCTTTGAGAAGAAATTTAAAGTGTATGTATGTCTGGGTTAAGTAACATCTATTTTCAGGGAGAAGTTCATTAATTGGGTTACATTTACACTTTGCCAGTTATAAACATTTACTTTCTGTGCTGAATTGTTTGGTTTATCATAGCCTGTTTTGTGTCACAGTTAAGAGTGAGAGTAAAGGAAGATGTACTCTGCTTAAGTTAAGACAGAGGCACACATCAGGGCAAATGCACATATCTCATGCTTTCTACCGGAGTCTCGTCACAGTGTGGCGGGTCTAATCACAGCATTGGATTTTAATCTGCAAAATGCTTTTTGCTTCATTAGAGAGCTGCAAATAAGAGTCCAAGAAAGGAATATGCTAATAGCTCTTTCTTGTTGAAAGAAAGGTATTTAGATACTGTGTGTGTGTGTGTGTGTGTATGTGCATGCACTATATAAAATCAGTGTGTATAAATGGGGCCCACTATATATGCTATGGTAATTGTGTAATATCTTTTCATATAGAAGACATATGTAATATATAAATATATGCATATATGTCATATCCTGTTCAAACGTGTTTATGTATTTATAAAATGTGTAAATATATACTGTGTAATATATAGGGAAATATATAGTACATTTATATTCAAATATTCAAACAATATGTACTATATGTTATAAACACATGAAATACATATATATACACATGAACTGATTGCATAATATATCATAGTACACAGAATATACCCAATGTGATATATATGTTATGCACCCAGATTATGTGCATGCACACACGCACACACACACACACACACACACGATGTGTATGTGTGTATCAGTAGGCTGATTTGAAATTTATTGTACTGATGAGGAAGAGAAAAAATGCTAGTGCTCCTTTACCATCAGTGCAGAAAAGAGGCTAGAATCCCTCTCTTATGTTCTGTCTACATTTTGGGTCTTGGTTGCTGAAGTAGCCTAGGGGAAATGCAGGGTCTCCTCAACAGTGACTGTGAATCTGCTTGGATTGTGAGCTCTGTAGACCCATGTGGTGAGTACTACCTGGCCTCGGTAGTAACTTTCTGAGATGCTGGTTCCAATGCAACAGTAAACTAAGTGTTTTTCTTCATAGTCCATTTTTACCAGTTCAGTGTCCTGATGTTGCCTCCTGCTGCGTGACCTTTGTAGAATCTGCCATTCCCCCATTCCTTAAACTAGGGGTCAGACCTGTCAGAGTGTACCAGCAGGCTTGGGTCAAAGAGGAAGTGTCATCATACTCCTCTGCCTTACTGAGCTCTGACAGGATACTATGCCTCCCTGCACCTGCCCCCTTAGTCCTGTTCTCGTCCTCCTTTATGGTTAAGAAGAGAACAATAAAGCATGTTTTGTTCTGTATCCTCAAACTTATTTCTCCTCACCCACCCCTTACTGTACTACGATTGGTGAAGCATAATA
This sequence comes from Prionailurus bengalensis, assembly GCF_016509475.1. Taxonomy (NCBI): domain Eukaryota; kingdom Metazoa; phylum Chordata; class Mammalia; order Carnivora; family Felidae; genus Prionailurus; species Prionailurus bengalensis. The sequence continues at coordinate 19,779,918 of NC_057361.1, read as the reverse complement.
AAAGGGTGAAAAATACCCACAAAACTAGATTACACAATCTCCTTGTAAATTAGTCCCCAAATGACCCATCATACATTATAAAAAGATACTCAGGGAAAAAATCTTCAAAAATATTGTATGGAATTACTCTCTTAATCAGATATAAACAAAAACTGGGAAAAATTAAACCATTATAAACCAGGTTTTTTCCCCTAGAAATTTTTCCCCTAGAAACCAGTTAGTGATTTATATCCAAGCAGAGTATTTCCACAGCATTCTACTCCATCATGTAGACTGTCATATTGTTGCAAATAATGGACTTCTATAATAATGTGTTAGGTTGAACCATGAGAAATTATTGCTTTGGAGTTCCAAAATGGTTGTTTATTGGTACCAATTTTGAGGTAAAAAATAGTTGTCGCAATTTCATTTAGTTTGAGCTTTATTATTATTTGGCTGATTTCCCCCCACTTTGTCTCATGACTTTAGAAATATACCAGAATGGGGCACCTGGCTGGCTTAGTCAGTAAAGCATGTGACATAAGTTTTGAGCCCCACCTTGGGTACAGAGATTACTTAAAAAAAAAAAAGGAACTATATCAGAATATGCAGTAGGAAAGCAAAACCTTTCAGGTTTGCTTGAGTTCAGAGAAAAAATAATTAGGAGTTCTCATTTCTCTGAACTAGATTTCCTGCCCAAGAACTTTCACCTCTTTATAGGCCTGAGCTCCATGTACTTCAATACTGCATCATATTCCAGGTAGCATCAAATGAGAATGTATTCTTAGAGAATTGAACCTGATCTTCTGGTTTCTACTAAATACATATAATCTTAGAATATACCTGAAAGGAACCAAACATCTCTGCTATTATTCTCCTCCTAGCACTTAATTACATCCTTTCTTCCCTTCCCATCCTCGAATTCGAGTGGCTTGGCTTGATAAGTCAGAAGGAAGAGGGCACCCTGGATGTGGCATTTGACTGTCTCAAAATCCCAAAGATTCTCCAGCATTCTGTTCCCTTCCTGATTTGCATCTGGCCAAGAAAGCCATGGAACTAGTAAGCCTGTAAGGAGAGCTTGCATGCACAAAATCTGTGCCCGTTTCTTAAACCATAGTCAACTGTAGGACAATGGTGTAAATTCTCATCCTTTAAAGGAAGTTCTATAACGGATTAAAATGATGAGTGTCACATGTTTACAAACGGCAGTTCAAGTACCTCAGTACCTGGAATTAATATAGTTTGGAAAGAAAGGATATTACTTTATGCAGAAGGGGTAGGGATGAAATAAACTCTTTTCCAAGTTTATAGTAACCAAAAAATGTCAATGGGCATTTATAATGCTGTAGACCGTTAAGGATTTCAGCTCTAAATATACTGATGTGACTCATATGGACAAGGGTTTTGGCAGAAGTGGGATTGTCTAATATGCATGACACTGATTAAAAACATTCTAAATCATGATGTATCTATGCTTACATCATTGCCAAAATGATTCATCTGTGTAGGATATATTCTTATTGCCAGAGATGTCACGTATCGGCTTGGCTAGAATCACACAGTCACATCCCATTATGGCGAACTCTCAGAGTTTATCCAAATTCTTTCCTATTCTGGAATTTTGTCAGGTTAATACTGCTTGACACACGTGGTCTCAAAATTTTCCATTCTAAATCTTCTGCCATTTTGGCATTTGGCTGGATCTGGCCTTATGTGACCGGCATCACACTGAGAATGTTTAGTTTGTTGAATTTTAAATATAATGTTTATCGCATTATAGACCTGTTGTTGCCAAGGAAATGTCTGTATATTAGAGACTTTGTATAAGATACTTTTCCTTTTAAATGAGGCCATATAGTTTTAAATTTTTGACACTGTATGTATACAACAGAAAATCAAGAAGTTTTGCTTGAATCTTAGTTTAAGCATAGCCATTTTATGGTATAGACAGGCAGATTTTTAAAACTGGACAGTTTATTGACTCCTAGTGCAAACCCCTCAGCACTATATTTCTCCTTGGTCGTTTGAAATATTTATTGGCATTTTAGGACTGGTCGTCAAAAATCCAGAATTAAACACTGGCCCTAAATGCGACATTTACGAACATGCCCTTGCCTGTATTTCATTTTACAATCAAATTCTGAGAATAAACAGTTTATCTGTGCAATACAGAAGGGTAACTGTCCTAAATCCAGGCACTGTTGGCTTTATGGGCATATGAAGCACCCATTACATGGTGCAAAGTATTTATTGCAAATGGGCCTTAGCTACTAAAATGCATAGCTTCCTTTAATGTTGGGACTCAGTAATGTGAGATGTCTTTGGGCTGAAAATGTACAGAAAGGTTGCATACTGATTGTCAGCAGGGAAAACCGCCGTCAAATCAATGCATGTATCATTCCTCACAAATTGCAAACAAGGGAGTATTGGGTACCTGCAGCGTTTGGTCTCTTTCATCACAAATGCCAGACTCCTGGGACTTGAACTCTGCCGTACAGTTCGCTGATACTCAGTCTCTGTGGAGTTGTGGCACTACGATTGCTGGATTTGTTTTCTAAAGCCACTTCTCGGCTCACAGCACCTTTCCATCTCTGACATCCTTCCCTGCGCCAGGACTAGCTGGTGTATTCCTTTTTGTGCCGACTTTTACTTACGATATTTAAAACTTCTTTAGGAAGTACCGAAATTAGTTTTAAGAAATCTTAAATATCGTAATTTATTTTACTTAATAAAATTTATTAGAAGTGTGGAATATTCAGTTTCATTTCACGTGGTGAAATTGATTTTAAGGAGTTTTGACTATTATTAAATAAATGTCTATTTATGTTGAGAGAGACAGCAAAAGCAAGTGAGCCAGTGTGAGCGGGGGAGGGGCAGAGAGAGAGGGGGAGAGAGAGGATCCCAAGCAGGCTCCGTGCTATCAGCGCAGAGCCTGACATGGGGCTCGAACTCACAAACGGTGACATCATGACCTGAGCCCAAATCAAGAGTCAGACGCTTAACCGACTGAGCCACCCAGGCACTCCTATTGCTATGTTATTTTACTTAAAAATTAATTTTAAGAAGCTCTAAATATTGAAATTTTAATTTACTTAACACAGTCAGTTTTTAGGAAGTTTTAAATACTGACTGTATCATCCTCTGGGCTCATTGGTCACAGCTTGGAGTGCCATAAAACCAAGCCCAATAGTCCTTTTTCTAGCTCGGACATCCTTTTGTCTTTACCTTAAAAACCCACCGTCTTCCTTCAGTTCCCCACTCTTTTCTTATTTCTGTTTTTCTTCCTCCCGCAAAAACAATCAAAACACAAAACACTGCATTTTTAAAAATGAAAAGCTAAAAAAATAAAATCCAAGCATGGGTCTAATTGTGAGCAAAACATCTTAATTTCAGGAAACCTTGACTCAGGCCTCCGTGGAAGCTGAGAACCGCTCACACTGTCTTCATGGAACCGCCATGGATCCCAGCATCTGTGCTCACTGACTTGGGGTTAAGGAGGCAAGTTATGCTGCCTCTTTAACAGACTGAATTCAGGAGGAAGTGCAGCAGCCTCCTTCTCTGTGGCTTTCAACCTGGTAGTTTTGCAGCTCGCTCGATCTCTGCGGCTCCCTCTTTCCCAGGAGCTACCATTTCTGTTTTGACTGCCCAGGCCTGACTTCCCACAGGCCTCAGAGCCCCCAGGGCTTCACGTTCTTGCGACCTCGCAGCCCCGCCCACCCCGCTTGTCATTTAACGTTAATGCAGCTGAAACATCCCAAGTAAGTTCTTCCCTTTCCTTCTGCCACCCCCACGCAGGGCAGGGCGTTAGGCATTCTAATGGACTCAAGCAGAGTTCTTTCTCATTCAGTGAAAAATGCCACTTCATGTGTCATGTCAGTATCTGATTCAAATGACACTTTCTTTTGCTAAAGGAATGGATGAGAAGTTGCCACAGAAAAGGGGGAAGTTAACCATTGGAACCCTTGGCCCGCAAGAACCCTGCCATCAGCCATCTTCAGTACCAGATGAACAGAGCAACTGATGTGATATTATAAACACTGTGGCTTTGTTTCCGCCATTACCTCTATCAGGAAGTTCTTACAGGCCCCAAGAGAGAATATGCTGGGATTCTCACGCCGCCATTTTCAGACATTCTCCTGAGTTTATAGCAAGAGTAGAAAAAAAGACCCTTCTTACTTAGGTCTCCTTTGTTGCTTTCGAAGTTCTTGTACGTTTATCATATCCCCTTCCATGATGTTCACATCCACTCCATTCATAAGGTGGGGAAACTGAGGGTAGCAGACACTGTCAGTGCCCAACCCACGTGCCCTTCTATTCCCTATTCCTGAGCTCACTCAAGGCTTCTTCCTACAAATACCATTCACCTGAGGGATTTTTCCAGGTGCAGGAATGTGCTCTGTCTTTCTAGGGGAGAGCCCTCAGTGAATCAGACACAGGGTTTCTGGGTATGTAGCCCAGCTGGCAGCTTCCTCAGCCCTCAAGGAGGACCTCTCTGAGGTGTGTTCTGTTAAGTCTCCCAAAGGTCTCCAGTGGGATTGAGCCACAGGTGCCTAAAGAAGTAACCTGCCCGTTAGCCTGAATGGCCTTCCTTCCCTGGCTCATGTCCTCTCTCCTTCCTGGGGCTTCCTGGGCTCACTTCCCAAGTAAGCTACTTATATCTAAATCCTTGTCTCAGGCTCTGCTTTGGGGGAAGCCCCACCTCAGACACTGGGGCACCGGAGAAGATTAGTATCTGCTAAATGCCACACAGCTACTTAATGGAGAACTAGGGCTAGGACCCGGGACTTTGGACTTCTGGCACATTTACCAAATAAGGTTTCCCCTTGCTGATGGCCAGTGCATTACAGAATTGGTCCCAGGACATTTGGGCAAAAGCAAGACCCTATAAATGAAACAAAGTTGTCATATGGCTACTCCTTGCCTTTCAGGAGCGTACTCACCACCACACAGCAGGAGGAAAGAAAAAAATGAAGGGCAGTAATTACCTAGCATGACGAAAGGGACTCCCAGGAAGGTGGAATTGTATTTCCCACCAGTAAGATTGATGATCCCGGCCGCGGTGAGAGTGGCCAGGGTTATAGTCACCAGCCCGAGCAGGCCTAGCCAGGGTTTGCTGCGGACGCAGTCCTGCATAGAGCAGCACAGGATGGCCATAGTGACCACCAGGATCAGGCTGGTGACCAGGTAACGTTCTGATACGCGGCTGGTCTTCTGGAAATCTTCCCTCAGTGAAGAGGACGTGTAAGGGTACATTTTGACTTTGCTGTTGGATTTCTGGAATAGTCGGACAGTGTCACAGAAGCTGGACTCCCACCTCTCAGCCACCATGTCGTTGAGACTGTTGATTGACTGCAGGTAGTAGGTGAGCTGGACGGCCTCTGCGGACTTGACCCGGTCCTTGCTGTGCACAGTGACGCCTCCAAGCTGGTGACCGTTGTACACCGCCCTCCCGTCCTTTAAGTGAGTGATTGGGTATGTGATAGCAAAATTGGTCCGGTTGGTGGCCCGAGCATTCTTTAGCTCCTCCAGAACATGCACTATGTCATCCACGATGCAAGTCTTATCATTATTCAGGATACATATGTGGGCGAACGTGTAATTAAAACCAGGCCTTGGAACCTGGATCCTGGTCACAGCAGCATGCAACTATGGGGGAAAAAATGAAAGTCAGTGTTTATTACCCAGAACGAGACATTCATGCATGGCATTGGCTCTGTGGAGTCAAGTATGTCTGTGTGGGGTGGGGGGAGTTTCTCATGTCATCTCTAAGCTAAAGAGTTCACATTAAATGGTATAACCTTGCGTTAGAGATACGTAGTAAGGATTCAAAACCACCGGCGGCAGCAGCACAACCTGGGAACTTACCAGACGTGAAAACTGCCAGGCTCCACCTCACACCTGGGAGATCAGAATCTCGGGGGAGGGGCCTGGGAATCTGGGTTTTCATAAGTTCTCCAGAGGATTCTGATAAAGGTACAGTTTGAGACGTGCTGGGCTACTACACCAGCATTCTTTCCACACGTTCTGTTATTTGTGACTCAGTTGGTCTATAATGCCTGAAAGTCTCACGTACGTCCACCGTCTTGAAGATGGAAGGTATGGTGTGAACTGAGGCGCAGCTTCAGGTGCAGAGGTCTGCCGTGGGCCCCTCCCTTGCTGCCAATTGGTAGGGCAGCCAAATGATTTCCCTGTCCAACTTAGTCCCTGAGTGCCTTCAAAGATAAGAGGTTCACCTTGAGGGACTTTGTATACTCTGGCATTCCCTGCGTGCTTACATGGGAAGGGAGACGTAACTGCAAGACACTGGCTGGGACACGTGGCAGTCGTGGTAAAGGAGCACAGTGGGATTTAGTCAGCACACCTCACCCCAAGTCACAGTGGCCATGTCACGCCCTCTACACCTGTGATCGAAGTGGACGCTGGGAATACGAGCACTCATTGAACAGCTCCTCCTCTAGCCGGCACAGTACCAGGGCCTTCATACAGATGAACTCATTTAACCCTTACAGGAAACTATGAAGTCGCTACAAGTCCTAGCCTCATTTTACAGATGAGGAAACCGAGACACAGTTCCTTGCCCGAGGTCACGCACCTAGTATGAGAGAAAGCTGGGCTCTCCCGGGGGGTCTGGCTCCAGAACCCGTGCTCCCAGCGCCTCGCCACACACTTCTAGGTTAACAATGCCGGCAGTTGAATCAAGGTACGTGCTCACAACTAATGGCCACATTTGTGCTTTCACTGCCCCAGCCCTAAAAAATCACAAGTACTCAAGTTCACATAGGTAGGAGTGTGTGTACTCTACGGTCCAAGGCCTGTTCTCCGTGAAATGTGCCCGGTCTGCAACATGAGGCCGGTGGTGGACACGTGATGGGTGCCAGTTAGGCGAGGTAGACCTGTGCCTAAAACTGAGCGCGCTCTCTCTAGAGCAGAGATAGCCTCTGTGTATCTAATGGATAAAGAAAAACATTTCGTATGTAAAGGGAATAGTTTAACATCCAGTCACCACACTGTGACTATGCCATTATAACTCATAACCTGAGCATCTCCATGACCCTGATATATTTTCTCTTGAATCTGCTCTAGATGGATTATTTGTGAAGACATTCTGCTATGCATGTGCCAGGGTGTGTGGGATATTTATTATGCTCTTTGAAAATGTCGGAGGGGCACCAGCTGTCAGTCTTTTAGTTAGCACAGAGCATGAGTTGTTAACCCTAATTCTCAGTGTACCCTCCCCAACATCTCCTCGTGGGCGCCACCCCTCAGGTTGGGAAACACTTCATAGTATGACATTTGGCTGAAACATTTTGAGTTCTTTCCTTGACACACACACACACACACACACACACACACAATCTCCCAGAGATACCTAAGAGATTATTTTCATAAAACTCTAGCTTTTTGTTTTGATGCTTGGAGATTAATGAGGAGCAAAATGTTGTCAATGATTTTCAACTGTGAGTGTGTCTTTTTTATCCATTCTTCTTTCTCTAAGCATGGCCTGGTGAATTTTGATTAAAAGAACTTCCAGCTACAAAAAATCCCAACAATAAAGTTATTTTGGGGAGGGAAGAACCAAGAGGAATTTAAAGACAAGAGAGAGTTTTGATAACTGTTAAAAGACAGACTTTGCGGAAAGATCCAGAATAGGCTAGAAAAGGAGTGGTATTGAAAGCATGCATATGTGTAATATTTAGTGCATTGTTTGTTCCTATGAGCAGTCTAATAAATCTCCCTTAGAGTGATTACTAAATATGTCAAGAGAAAAAGATTGCCAAATAAGATGGTGTTAAGCCACAGGGTTGAACCCAGTTACAGCAAGGGGATATTTTCCATCCATTCTCTAAGGCGACCATGCCCTGATGGGTGGGGCATTGTAAACTATTTAGAGATCTGCCAGATCTGCAGATCTACTGCCATGACCCCTGGGATGACAGACCGAAGAAAGCAGCCACTGTGTTAAGTCCTCTCCCAGCAGATTGCAGGATGGAGACTTGGGCAGGAAGACCTTCGTGAAGGTGAACAAGGAAGGTTTCTAAGTTCTCAGTACGCGAGCTGCTGTGAGACTCAGCTGCTTTGAATTTCCAATGGAAAGGTGGGTGGAACATGTGTCACTCTTCCTTCTGAGTGGCAGGGAGATGCTGAGTGACAAACCATCCGGAGTGGGGGTGTTGGCTGAGGCCACCCACCTGGCAGGAGGAGTCTGTGGGATTCTACTGTGGGATCAGAGGGGAGAGGATGATGGAGGCATGGGGAAGAACTGAGACTCCCTTCTGTGACTTCTGAAACTTCTCAGTTCTGCTTTTTGGTTGTTGTGAAAGCATATCAAGTACACGCACTGTCTACTCTTGCCTGTCCACATGCTACCCGGATATCAACCTGTATAGGATGTTACTTTCCTAAAGAAGCCCCACTCAGGACAGTAGAGACATTAGTAGGTGTTCTTTGATATATTCACAGGGGAAAAAGGAAGCCAGGGATTGAAGCTATGCTCTTTTTTTTTTCTTTATACTTACTTTTAGTTTCTGCACTGGAAAAGGAAGGTGAAACTGATGACAGGTTAGTTTATAGTGATTTTATCTTTGCCCTTAAATTAATCTCTTCTCTTGGGTCTGGAAGGGATAAAGAAAGCCAGGAAAACATCAGAGCACAATAGTGAAATGGTGACAGAGACACTTCAGTCCGCAAAATGGACAACCTTAAGCTACACAGGCTTATTATTGAGCTAGGTAAGAGATCTTCAGAAAAAAGCAGGGGGAAATGACACAAAGTCATAGTCTTGACCCTTAATATAGTCAGAGTCTGTCGTGTGAATCAACACATAATCCATGTTTCCATACCTATGTATAGATTCTAGATTATTCACTCAACACACATTCAATAAGTACTCATCAAGTCTACCGTGTTGTCAACAAGAGGATAATTTCCCTGAATTTAGTGCACTCACACTCACACATGGAAAATCACAGAAGAGATAACAACATTCAAAACAAAGGCAATATTCTAACAGTAGCCAGTGCCAAGCACTTTGTACTGGTAAGGCCCAATCCAATGTCAATCTTGATCACAATATTTTCTGTTCTGTGTTTGCTGCCAAAGAGGCCAGAACTGAATGTTAAATCGAGATTGATTCCCAGGCTCTGAACATGCCACTTAAGCTGTTAGCTTCTCTGCTCTCATCACCCTTCAGGTGAAGAATGGTAACAGTAATAGTAACTGGTCTGCTAAGTTCTTTCTTTACAGTTTAAAAAATTTATTCAGTACAAGACCCTATGGAAATGATTAAATGATTACCTTCATTTTCTAGCTGGAGCAGTTGAGGCCTAAAGAATGTCAGTAGCTCACCTAAGCGGACCCAGTGAGTAAAGGGTGGAGGTAGGATCTTGGGTGCAGCGGGACGTGTGGCCCTAGCCCAGCACAGACCGGTTTGCACAAGGATGAAGAAGATTTGAGGAAGGGCCATGGCTGTAACAGAGCTGTGGGCTGGCCGTAGTTGGAGATCTGGGGTCCACTAAGAGAGACCAGAAATAATCCCAAGGGCCAAACCTCATCTGTAGATGGCAGCATTAGGTGGCGATACTAACAGGCAGCAAAGGGGATGGGTCTTGAGCCTACTGCCTTTTCTTATCCTCCATCCAGACTCTGTAGTTGCCAAATAAAACTTTTCAAAGACAGGCTTACCAAGAAGAAAGGCTGTGGGACACAATGGAACCCAGCAAAAAGAAGTTTTGGCTTCAAGTCTGGCTTCTGCTGCTTACGTAGGAGTGTCAGGGACCCTCAGAATGTCACTTTTTCAGGTCTCAGATTTATCAGTAAAAAACAGGAGGTTGGTTTAGCTAATCTTTACGGACAGACCCTTTTGGTTCTAACACGACATAATTCTAAGATGAGTGACATCCACATACTATGCGATCAGATTCTGGGTGAGAGAAAGTTAACTTCATAAATATCAATTTGAGATTTATTATAGCTGCTTGAAGCATGCTTTTCCAACACATTGATGTCCTTTTTAGGTCAATGACAGATCTGATAGTAGATGAAACCCAGAAAGAAAACCACAGGGTAGGGAAAATAGGTTTACTGAAAAAAAAAAAAAAAAGACTCCCTTCTCTGAGTGATTTCCCGTTCTGGGGAGGCACTGGCTCTTATAATCCCCTTCTGCCAGAGCCTGGGACAAAGCCAGTGTGGGCTGCCGGTCACGACAGGCCAGAGTCTAATTTCCTCTCTGCCTCTCCTTGGCACACTCAGATCTTGCTCAGAAGACAGCAGGGGCACCTTGTAGAGAGTACAGAAGGGATCTGGGAGGAAGGAAGTGTCCGCTCCCGAATGGTGATTAACACAGGAAAAATACCTGTGGGTTCACAGGATCTTTTAGGATACCTTTCAGGTCTTTTTGTATTTGTTTTTTGTTGAAAAGGGCCTGAAAGCCACTCAGCCAGGCCAGGCAATTAACAGGCTCTGGGAGGGGCCTCAAGGTGTCTTTGGCAACCTTGCCTGTGAGGGGAGACGTGGAGGAGGTGAGGGTCCCCCAGCTCCCCAGGGGGAGTCTGTCTGATGACCCACCTTTATTAGCTGCCTTCCATTCCTTGTCTCGCCTTCCCACACCCTCCTTCTGCCACTCACAAAGGAGCTGCATTCATTAAAACCTTTTTAAAGATTTATTTTTAAGTGATCTCTATACCCAACATGGGGCTTGAACTTACAACCCCAAGATCAAGAGTTGCATGCCCTACAAACTGAGCCAGCCAGCCAGGCACCCCCATTAAAACACCTTAAAAGGTGAGGTTGTCCGTTTGCTTTTCTAACTTGTATCATTTGCTCCCAAATAATTATCTACAAAGTGACACTAAATCAAAACTGCTTTAAAAATGCTTTCAAGGAATATCTGGTTTTCAACCCCAAATGATATGTTTTCTTCATTGAATCCCTCCAAATTCCAGGTCGTAATCTGGGTCTATATTGTGCAACTGTAAATAGGTAGGAACTGATTGGCAAGGGATCCCCACCCAGGACACAGGAAAACACCTTGAAGTGGACAGACCTGGTCTCGGCAGTTCATCAATTACGCTAGCTCCCTCGGTGTTATGTTCTGTCTTTGCATGATCTCACTCTCACCCACTCTCTTTCCTCTTCTTTTAATAGAAATGCATTACATCAGAACACCACAAGTCGCAAGTTGGGGATTGTTACCGTGATTCATTCGTAGTGCAGCCAAAAGCAAGTTAGTCATCCCTTAATAAGTGAACAGAAATATCATTCTGCCTTTGAAACATTACATGTTTGGAGGACGCCAAATTTAAGCTGTGGATGTAGCCAAACAAGTGACTATCTGTCTACACGCTTCTTCTATACATGTGCGCCTGGTGTCAGGCTGACCTGCTCCAGTGACGAAAGACAAATGGTGACTTCTGTCAATACTGTAGTGTCACCGGAGGTCCTGGAGAGTGGGATGTGTCGGTTCTTCTCCTTGCCTTACCAGGGGGTAAATGCTCTTATTGCAGATGTTGACACTAAAAAGCAGCCAAGAAAGCCCCACATTGTAATTCCCAAAACAGGCTGTTTGTCTTTGCAGCCTTGGCTGAAAAAGCAATGCAGCTTTTGATTTGAAGCAAATAAATCTGAGATTTTAGAAACAAAAAATAGTAATGATGAAGGAAAAGGCAACTACAATATCTCCTTGCATCTTTTGCCCGATTCCATATTGGTCTGGAGGAGAAAGACAATGAGATCCAGTAATCTCTGTTTCCATAGCCTGGGGGAATTTTCATTTGGTCTTAATTTTAAAAAATCCCTTGATACCATGAAGACCCCTGGAAACCTGTTATGTTAAACTCTATGATTAGAGTGGTTATCTTTGAATCCCATTGTCCTCACTTGACTTTCATGGTCAGGCTTAAGCTTTGGGTGAGCCACTTTGTGGGTCACGAGTTTTGCTGGATATCTGGTAAGAGGACAGGATGCTCTCAGAAATGGGAGAATGTCAAAGCTGATTGGCCAAGAGGCAAAGAGAAGTCCCAGAGAGCCAGATGCCTGAGGAATATGCAACAGCAGTTTTAATATTTGGCCAGGAGGCTACAAATCACTCTTCAAGGGATAGGAAAAACACGGTACCGAGGACTTCCAGGTCTGGAAAATGACTGTGAACCTGAGTGGGAAGAGCACTGGATCAGGAGTCACAAGACTTCCACTTAAATTCTGGTGTCGGGTCTTGCTGACCACATGAGTTAGAGATAAGTAAAAAATGAGCCTTTTAGAACATATATCATGCCACTTCCCCGCTCTAAATCCCTCAGTGGTTCCCCATGGCACTGAGAGCCAACACCTAAGTCCTGACTATAGCCAACAAGATGGCACATTGTCCTTGCTGATATCTCGGAACTCCTCTCTCACCATGCCCTAGTCACATGGCTCATCTTTCTCTTAGTTCTGCTAGGAATGTCCTTCCTCCAGATAGCTTTGCTTCCTTCCCTTCCCTGCCCAGATGTAATCGTCTTCCCTGACCCCACCCCCGATTGGAAACATCAGCATCCCTCGCTATCTCCGTCAGTTTTTCTCATTTAAAGTTTTTCATGGCACTGACTGTGATATGACATTGTGTTATGCATCTCTTTTTGTTTCTTTATTCTGCTGCCCCCACTGGAGTAGGAGTTCTACCGTGCTGGTGTGTTTGTCTGTTTGGTCTGCTTCCACATCTCCACCACCTAGAACAATTCCTACCACATTTACTCAATAGTTCTAGAGTAAACTTATGAAAATATAATAATCTTGTGAGTGAATGGATTTTAGTCTGCCTCATGGGCAAGAGGAGGGCCAAGTGAAGTGATGGAGTGCATGCATTTTGTAAACTCTAGAGGGATCCACAAATGTGACTGCAGTTATTACACAGCAGGGAAGCATGGAATGGTATTTCTTCTGGCACATGTCCCACAGCTATCCAGATGTAGCCCTAGAGTTGATTCCTGATAGTTCTGGTGCCCCGATCTTTCCTGGGTTTTGACAGTATCTTGTGCTTTAGTGTTCCCCAGAACACGTCAGAGTTCCCCAGCAGGATTAGGCTCCAGCGGCCCAGAGGGTAACTAGCTTCACAAGGTCCCTGTAACTTACCGCTTCCCTTCCCTGTTGCCTATTGCCATTCTCTTACCAGTGCTTGCTGGGATTGTCTTCCAAACATACTATTGGTATTGTGTCTTTGACTCTGGGCCAACTTGTGGAGGAACCCAAACTAAAATGATGACTTCAGCATTTAATTCAGTTTCGTTATCTGTAAAATGGGGATCACTCTGGCCTCATAGTGTCATTATGAGGATCAAGTGTGGAAAGATATCAAAGGCGTCTTCCCTGGCATTTACTGTTGCATTAAACCATATGAAATTGCCATTTCTGTAGGTAACAAAGTGGTTTGGTATTGGCAATTTGCTGTAGTTCACCTAATTGACCTTCAGTGAGGGTCTGTTCTTTCCCCCGTTGGCCTCTCTTCCTTTCCATGAGCCCTGACAGACCCAGCACCTCCCTTGTTGAAGTACCAGAGAGTTTTATTTGCTTTCCAAGGTACAGTTTGGTGGTACTGGGACAGGCTTTTAGGAAAAAGACAATGGTTCTGGGCTAGGAAAGTTCTCCCATATCCACAAACAAGACTGCAGATACTGTGGGCATGATGAGTCCCTGCATACAACTAGAATTCACACATTCAGCAGTTTTGGCTTAAGAAAAAAATGTAAAACAGTATAACCCACATCCCTGAAATATTTGAAACGGCAAATAATTAATAACAATATTAAATCTACAAAATTATGAAAAAATGTCTCTATCAGATGAACTCTTCGGCAATTTTTATTTCCTTCCAAGGATTTACTAAGGTTCTAATGAGCACTGAGTTTGAGAACAGTGTAAATTATGGCTGATATAAGAAGGAATAAGAAAAAAATTACACATAATGATGTGGTAATGGCACTCCTGAAGGATGGTCCATGAGCTTTACAAGACCGAGCATGTGATACAACTCAGAAAAGAGTGTTACCTGATGGTGCATTTTCCCATTGGAAATAATGGGTTTTTGTTTCGTTTTGTTATCAAGGTTCTCCAACAAAACTACTGCCCTTAAAACTCAGAGTAGTGATGCCAGCCACTGCCCTCCTTTTCTGGATCTGGAAAGAGGCCTTATGGAGCAAATAGTCAAGGCTATGATTCAGCTTCCTTGGGCCCGGGCCCTTCTGGGAAGTGCTCGTGTTGGTGACACAGTCTGGCTCGGTGGACGTAGGCTGCCTGTGCTCACCTGCCAGCTTTGGCACTTAGTGACTGTGTGATCCTCGACACTAAGCTGGAATAGCTCTCTGTGCCTCACTTTCCTCATCTGTAAAATGGGGCCGATCATAGTACCCACCTCAGTGAGATTGCTGGAGGATAAATGAGAAGTTGAATGTGCACTGGTCGATATGGTCTCTGACAAACAAGCGGTTCCCAGTAAAGGTTTGTGAGCAAAAACAAAATACTCCGTTCCTACCCTCTATCTTGCCTTGTCCCCCATAACGTTTTTTTTTTTCTTTAACTCAACAACAGTTCCTCAGTTGGTCTTGAAAAGTATATTCAGTGAAATGGAAAGGTGACATATTTTTGCTCACATCTTTGCTGAGAAACTAGGGGATAAGTGCATACATCGATGCAAATATTTGAAGAGAGTAGCTGGGCAGTATATGTTTAAAAGTTGGCACTCCCCAATTCCAGGATCAGCTCCTACCCTGACACCATCCCACTTTTTCCAGGTTCGCTGCCTAGTTACATTACCGTGCACATCAGAGCAGGCCAGGAACTGTAGCGGGGCAAAGGAAGAAAACTGAAAGGTATTAAGTGCGTACTTTGTGCTGGGCCTTGTGCAGAGAATGCTGCCCGTGTTCACCTCATTTCATCCTCATGGGAATTCAGGGAGGTAGACTGTTACATCCACATTCACAGGTGGGGAAACTGAGCCTCAGGGAGCTTAAATAACTTGCCCATGGTCACAGATTTAGTATATGGATCAACCCACATTTAAATCCTGGGCTGGGTACATTGTTCCCCAACTGGAGTTCCTTTGGCAAAGTAAAGACTTCATATCCCAATGTCTATGCTCTGGCCATTTGGATATTGATAAATTTGTGTTTGGGGATTAGGCTTCAGCACAGTCAAGCCACAGCATGAGATGTTCAGCAGCAGTTATGAACTGAAAGTGGTGATGACATAACAAAGTCAAGGAGCCAAACGTGACAGAGCAGCCGAGACCAAAGTACTGAACACTGGGACCCCGCAAAGATATTTACAACAGAAAACTCAGAGAGGAGCCACCAGCCCATTACCAATGACAGGCATGCACAGCCAGCTGGAGATGAAGAAGACAGACGTGTAGAGATGAGACTTTCATCAGTCTAAACAGCATCCTTTCTGTCTTGTATGTTTCCTGTGTGACTACCGGCCTCTTGCCCCATGCACACACAGAAGGAAAAAGAGAAAAAACACTTTACAGAACATGCTGGCGAATGGGCCTGGCAATTTGGGAATTTATTGCAAAACACTGGATTGAAGTTGGGGATCCTGCGGGATGCATGTATCGCCCCTCCCCAAAGGCTGATCAAGACCAGAATATATATGTGGCCTGAGGGCAAGGACTCTGTTCCACTCCATCCTGTATCCCTGGCACATACGGGAAGTCCAACAACAATGTACTGACTGAGACTTCCATGTTTGTTCCTTCTCGCTGATTTATATTTTCTCTGATGACATTGAATGATACTTCACTTGTACCCAAAGGCTACTCTGCTGCATGCATATCATTTCCATCTTAAGTAAACAGATGACATTGAATTTAGTCTCGTCGCTTATGCTGCAGACAAATGGCTGATCTCATTAGATAAATGGATATGGTTAGACTATAATCTAAAAAATATAAGAGCAGAGAAACAATTTCGGTAGGAGATTGGATACTGAAATAATTATGTATTATACTTAATTACAGAGTAGCTTGAATTTTTGTTGTGTATTTGTTGGATTTCTATTTTTGGAGAATTCTTTTTAAATACAGAAAAGTTGAGAGATACAGAGCTGGTGGCATGCACTAACCAATTCTGAGATTCTGCCTGAAGTCCTTCTGCTAGACTCTTACTTAAGTTTCTTGAGGTAAAACTATGTCTTAATGTTTCTTATCTCCCCAGCGTTTATGTTAATATCCAGCATAGTGTAGACACTTAATATATGTTCAGTAAATGGTTCATTGCTATAATTGGTGATGAAATGGAGATAACTTTCTCCCAGCAAAGCAAAAATGCTGTGGCCTCCCACCTGCTGCCTATCTGAGACCCATCACAGGTTTTACATGTGCGAGCCTTGCAAAATTTAATCACCCAAATCTGTGAGCCATTGCCAGCATTAAAGCAAGATAGAATCACCCAGAGTGACATCTTTGGACATGAAAGCAGTCTTTGCTCCTGGCTGGGTGAAGCCACGTCACTCAGACAACCAAGCGGAAGCCATCTGTCAATGCCAGCAAGGCTGGTGTGCTTAGGGCAAGTAGATGGAATGTTCTGAGGACACTATAGATGCGCTCCACCTCTGCAGCAGTGAGCTGAACTGGGCTATACGAGAGCCGAATTCCACAAAACATCCGAGCCTTGCCATGGAAGGAAGTTGCAATGGTGGGAGGGTAGGAAGTAGTTAGAGGTGTAAGGGGTTTTCCCAGATTCCTTTCCTGGAGGCCTGATGACAGGATAGTGTCACCTGTAATAAAAGTGTAGGTTCCATCAGCAGTGATGGGTCTGAAAACCAAAGCATTGCCGTCTCATGCCTGCTGTGAGGCATAAATGGATGAAGTCGTATTAGTGCTCACATCCTCTGAGACACCCATAGATAAGGAGAGCATCCTGCTTTGCTTGTGATGGTCCCACATTATGCCTGGTGTTTCTCTGAAATTAACATGCCCTCCTGCACTCTCAAAAGTATTCCAGTCTGGATGATAAATTATACGATCACCCCACCCACGGACAGCATTAATACAGGGTGGGGGGCAGAATCTTCAAATAGACATGACATTGGATGTAGGTACATGAGAGTTTTTATATTTTATGTAGAGCTTGAGGCAAACAAAGTCCAAATCACACAGGGCCTTGTCTGCTGAACTTGGGAGACAGACTTTGTCCTGCTGGCAACTGGGTGCCAATGGAGAGTTTCAAGCAGAGGATGAGATGATCAGAACCGTGGGCAGATTACTCTGTGTGCAGTGTGGTAGACAGACTGCGAAGGCTGGAGAGCAGAGGCAGGGAGATGCAAATGAAGGTCTGAACCACGGTGGACATATTGGCATGAAGAAGGCAGAACACTGATGTCTCTACTTTCTTAAAGATCTGTACAGCTTAGCCCAGGGAGTAAGCCAGGTAGTCCAATGTGATGACAATTCTTAGACCCATGGTACCGATTAAGCATTTGAGCTGCTACATCAATGGATTGTAGATTTATAAAGGTACAGATCTAGCTGATGTGTGGCCTCTCACTCTTCTGTGCGTATGCCTCCCAAATGCAACCACAGACTGCACAAATACAGAAGTTCTTGGCCAATCGCTTCAAGTTCCTCTGTCGCAGATGCACTTGGCACCCTGCTCAGATCCTCTAGTGCTCACCTCTTGAGAGCACACCTGCCTGACTGCAAATGCCAGCGCCCATGCTTCTTTGTCAGAGAGCCCACTCCGCCATCTGCTTGGCAGACCAGAAGTTCTGGGGCATTAACACCCCCTGGGAGCAGACTTCAACCAATGACAGATGGGACTTGGCATGGAAATACCCTGTTTCCCTCCCCATGGGTGGGACTATTCATGGGTGAGTGTGTTTTAAATTGGTTTCCAGAGCTTCCCTGGTGGGGCTGTGCTCCATTTCCTTCCAGCCGTGGCCTGCCTGTCACACACCAGTTCAGGCTCCTTCCCCTTTCTGCCTCCTTCCACTTGCTGCCCTGCTCCCCTCTGGTTGCCTTTCACCTCCCAAATCTGTACTTGATTTCTTGTTTCAAGGTCTGTTTCTGGGGGAACCCCAACTAAGAGAATGTCTAACAATGGTCAAAGTCTCCGGAATTAGTTTCCTGCTGTTCCCAAAACACTAAAGCATTCTAAAACCAACTCTCAGTTTCCTGTGTATTAAAATGCGGTTATGTCAAAAGAAACAGACTCTTAGCCGTAGAGAACAAACTGATGGTTACTGGAGGGGAGGTGGGAGTGGGGAGAGGTGAAAGAGGGGATGGGGATTAAGGAGTCCAGTTGTCATGATGAGCACCGGGTGATGTACGGAAGTGTTGAATCACTATTATTGTACACCTGAAACTAATACGACACTGTATGTTAACTGGTATTTAAATAAGAACTTAAAAAAATAGAGTACTTAGCGCTCCTCCCTCAAAACACCCCAAACCCAAATATGGTTATGTCAAAATAGAATAAAACGCAACCCTGAGGGAGGAATCTTTCGAGCTTCTATTCATCCTCAATCTTTTGACAGTGGACAGATTTTTTGGGATGATGCAACAAATATTTCTCACGCGGCTCTGATGAGTTCATGAGTGCAGATGGCCGGTGCTGTCAGCTGCACTTCTCCCTCGTGTGGGATATTGTCCAGTCTTTTCATTAAAGTCTAAAGCTAATAGCATGGTGGGGCTAGGGTATACTCATGACAAGAACGCACTGTAACTCGTGCAGAAGGGCTTAGGCCTACCTCCTGCCAGGAACAGAGAACTGTGAGATGACATGATCGCTCGTCTTTCTTCTTGCTGACGATAAAGGAAGCAGGCATTTCTTCGGCTTTCACTGTATTTGAAAAAAAATACTCAGAGACACAGCAGCCTCTTTGCATCCTTCTGGAATAACTCAGCAGGTAAGGTCTGAGGCTTTGGTGTTCTCTGTTGACGGCAAAGGCTGGCATATTGCCCAAGTTGGATGAGAGTTCCTATCTTTACACTTCTAGATTTCTGCTGTTATGGTGGTGGTAGGTGTGTGGGAGAGACAGCTGATGTGTTCACTGGATTCCTTCCCAGGCAGTGATGTGCCTGGGGAGTATGTGCCGGTGGAGGCAGTCTTCATGCACCGGCCCTGCTGCTGGTACAGGTGTTGAAAGTGTCCATGATGGCAGTGTGTCGGACGTCAGTAAAACTAAGATCATCTGTCTGCCAAGACTCAGGCTGCCTTCTTGTCATTACCATCGTTGCATGCTCTGCACTGCTGGGATGGGAGTGACTCTTCCACCTTATGAACAGGACGGCTGAGTAGAATGTATGTGTGTGTGCTCTTCACTTTTAAGGTATGATGTCTCTACAGGAACATGTGCAGATCTTAAGTGTACCGCTCAGTGAATTTTAGATGTACATACCTATATGAGTATCACTCAGATCACAATAGAACAACTGCAGCATCCAGAAGGCTCCCTCATCTTCCTTCCCAGTCAGTCTCCCCACAACCTCCAGAGCAAAGTGCTTCTGATTTCTGTCAACATTGATTAGCTTGCTTATTCTGAACTTCTGATAAATGCAGCAGTGCTGTCTGCACTGATGTGTGTCCGCCTTCTTCTACTCAACCCACAGCTTGTGAGCTTCACCCATGTTGTCTTTAGCAGTAGTTTGTTACCTATTTTTGCTGTGTAGGATTTCATTGCATGAAGATACCACAGTTTATTTTTCTTCTCCTGTTGGTGGACCTTTTGGGTTATTTCCAGTTTGGGGTTATTAGAAATAAAAGTGTGGGGCGCCTGGGTGGCTCAGTCGGTTAAGCGGCCGACTTTGGCTCTGGTCATGATCTCACGGTTCCTGAGTTCGAGCCCGACATCGGGCCCTGTGCTGACAGCTCGGAGCCTGGAGCCTGCTTCAGATTCTCTGTCTCCCTCTCTGTTCGTCCCCTGCTCGCACTCTGTCTCTCTCTCTCAAATATAAATAAAGATTAAAAAAAATTTTTTTAGAAGGAAATAAAAGTGCGATGAACATTCTTGTGCAAATCCTTTGGTGGCCACATGCAGTCGTGTCTTTCAGGTATATACAGTGTGGTGTGGCTATGTGTTTAACAGGAAGCTCATCAACGAAAGCAGCTCTGACTCAGAAGCGTTTGTAAATATCCCACTGTGGCCCAATTTCAAGCTACCCAGGGGATGTGAGTTAGAAAGGGATATGCCAAATCAGCTCTCAGGAGCCAGTAACAGCCAGCCTCAGGACACCACCCGTGAGTGGAATTTGGGGATCAGAGAGTAAGCATATATTTAAAGTTTTCCAAAGGGATTGTACCATTTTACATTCCCACCAGCAACGTGTTAAAGTTCTAGTTGCCCCATATCCTCCACAGCACTTAGCATTGTCGGTCTTTGAAACTGTTACCGTTCTGGTGAGTGTGTACTGGTATCTCATTTTGGTTTCGGTTTGCACTTCCACGCTGCCTGAAGCTAACTAAGCGCCTTTGCACGTGCACATTAGCCATGCAGCTGTCATCTTTTCCAAAGGGCCTATTCCAGCCTTTTGCCCTACTGGGCGTATTGGCTTGTTTCGTCTTTTCCTTACCGATTTGTAGGAGACTATCTAATTCAAGATAACTGAGACTGACTACAGAGACTGAAAGAAAGAGGAGCGCTGGACGCAGCCTGGCATGCTAGAAAGAACCTGACAAAGGGGTCACGGAGACTTGTGTTCCTAGCTCACGAAGTGACCAGCTGATAACATGGAGCAAATTCCCCTTCTTGAGCCTCACCGTCTTCATCATCACAATGGGATGATGGTCTAGAAGCATTGTTCATTCTGAATGAGATGATGCAGACGGTGTGCCTGGCAGAAGAGCACATCATGAGTTCTTCATAAGTGTTGGCACCTCTCCCCACTGCCATCAGAAAGTGTCGCTGGCATCTTCACCCATAGTTTCCTGAAGCACATGATGGTTTTAACGTAACGCCTGGAAATCCCATAGTCTTCCTGGCTGACCGGTGGTGTTCTTGTCGTAGAGCAACTGCCCGTCTCTTGATGTGAGGGTTTCATTCTCTGTGAGAAGCAGCATGTGTCTTTTTTGCGGAGGCACGATGGCAAGGTTTGCGATCATATTCTGCAGTGCCGTATTTGATGTGAGGCAGGAGGATGCGCAGGGCACTTTTTAGAGCCCCGTCCTCTATCTGAGGGCGAAGCTGCTGTGGGCCGGCAGCCACGAGGAACGGGCCGCTTTGGAAAGGGCCGCCCAGTGAGCAGTCAAGTCCCAGTCCCCAACCCTCCCTTTGGGGGGTTAGGCCTTGCAAGGAGTGATGTGCCTGGCTCATGCATCACCTCCTCCAGGAAGTCTGCCCTGAGATCCTCCCAGGTCCCCTGCATGGGGACACATCTGTCTCCTCTCTTGTCATATGAGAAGGACATCTTCTTTCAGCTCTTTGAGCCTTGTTCTTTGTTACGTCCCTACTCCCAGCACAGTGCAGGCACACAATACTCAAGACACAAATGTTCTGGACAAGCCAGCAGACTCCTGTCTGATCGCCTCAGCATCACTGGTGTGCATTAAGCAGTTTCCTCTTTCATGTCTTGAAACCTAGTTAGATACTGCAAATGAGTGAGCAAAAGTACTAGCTACTTCACAAAAACTCAGAAGGAAAAAAAGCAGAACAAACAAAAAAAGCAAACAAGGGGAACCAGAACATGTGGGGAAAGGTGACTATTGCAGTGAGTATATGTACTTTCATGTCTAAAGGTAAAGATGCTGTGGCAATTTACACACAAAACTAAACAGTACAGCAATGTTTTTCCAGCCCAGCCCTCAAGGGAATACACAGGCAGGTATTAATATGTGCAGCTCCTGAAAGAACAAGAGATTAGAATTAGGAATAAAGAGATTTTTAAATTCTCAGTCTATCATTTCCTCTCCCTTTTTCCAAGCTTTAGTAGCTTTATCAGAATCGATAGAAACAAGCCTACAGATTTCAAACTAAGTTTAGGTTCATTTCAAAAAATGGATGAGCTTACGTGTTACTCTGTTACCTTGTAAATAACATAGCTAGTAGAAAGCTGAGCTGTAATAGAACATGGGACACAGAAGTATCCTTGCAAATGCCACCTGAACAATTTTTTCACATTAACCATTTAAAATAATCGTTAAACTCTGCCATGTGCTTATGCATTATTATAATGGATATGAGAGGGTTTTGTAACTTCTCTTTTTAAGTTAAAAAGCGGGCAAAAATGTCCTTAAAGGGGAAAACCGGAATGCTAAAGAGCAGACCATTTTGAAATGGGAACATTTTCACGGTGCTTTGCACACAACTTTGTAAAGACAGCCCTCAATGGGCAGCAAGCAACTCTCAGTAGGGAATCCCCAGATTGTTTTTGTGAGGGGAGACTGGTGGCTTTGGCAGGTCACCCTGTAAAAGACAATCCATTAGCCATCGGCCGCTTCCCCCTTGCGGCTCTGAAGACTCGGTGCATTCTCCCAGAACACCTTCCATGGAACCTAGGGGTTTATTAGCAGTGAGGGCTGACATCACAGGCTACATGTGCCTGCTCTCCTGCTGCTCCAGCAGAGCAGAGTCAGTGACCACACTCGGCACCTGTTGCAGAGTTTGGAAGGGTTCCAAAACACAGCCTCACGGGAGCAAAAACCAACCAACCCAACATGCAAGTCTTGGGTGGAGGAAGATGGATACAGTATCTAGGTGGATTTAGGAGGAAGGTCGGGCTAGCAGCACTAAAAACAAGGAATTTCATCTTTTCTGGAAGCTTTTAGCTCAGCCTCCTGGAGATTTCTTTGTTTGTGTAAATATTTCACACTTTGAGTTTAACAGAAAGTTGTTGTTTTTAATAAGCTGAGGTTGTGCTCAGATGGCACAAATAATCGGACTCAGGTTTTATTTTCATTAAAAGGGGTATTTGTTCAGATAAGCCATGGGAAGATAGCTAGGTTGCAAGCATTATGGATTTCTGTGCTGGAACTCCCAAGTTTCACAAATTTCCTCAACATAAAACAAGGGGAAGAGGAAGGGCTACCTCCCTAATTTATCCTGGCTGTCTCTTTGCTGCCTCCTCCTCCTCTACCGGTTAGCGGCACGACTGGATTGCAAACCTGTGAGGTTTACCCTGCACTTCCCGCCTCCTCAGCCTCAGCCAGCTGCTCTCAACCCTGCTCATTTGAACCACCTGTGGAACGCTGCAAACTCAGAGGCCTGGGCCCAGCTTCGCCCCTCGGAATTGGAATGTTGTGGCGAAGACTCTGGCATCTGTATTTTAAAAAGCTTCCCGGGGGCCTATACACACAGCCACCGACAATCCTGGAATCATTCCTCCAGTCCTGCCGATTCCACCTCCCCAGTGTCTCCAATCCATCCCTCGTGTTCCATTTCCATTGCTCCAGATTTGGGGATAGCCCTGATAATATATCTGGACGACAGAGACCACTTCCCAACTCATCTTTTTTGCTTTTAGTCAATCCTCCAACTGCCACCAGATTTATGTTTCTAAAACACAGATTCAAACCTGTAGTCCCTCTGCTTTAAATCCTCCAATGGCTCCCCTCCGAATGAATGATGGAGCCTGTTTATTTCTTAGATGATGATGGAGAACAGCTGATCCTCATCCTAGGCAGGATCTGTCTTGGCTTAAAATGCTTTCTTTTTAAGCTTTTCTTTGAAAATAACTTAAGACTTGCAAGAAGATGTAAATGTAGATCAGAGTTCCTGTATATCCATCACCCAGCTTCCCCTGATGATAACTTCTTACATAGCCATAGTACATGATTAAAATGATGCAACTAAGGGGGGGCGCCCAGGTGGCTCAGTCTGTTAAGCGGCCAACTTCGGCTCAGGTCATGATCTCATGGTCCGTAGGGTTGAGCCCCGCATTGGGTTCCGTGCTGACAGCTCAGAGCCTGCAGCCTGCTTCGGATTCCCTGTCTCCCTCTCTCTCTGCCCCTCCCCCACTCATGCTCTCACACTCTCCCTCTTTCTCTCTCTCTCAAAAATAAACATTAAACAAATTAAAAAATCATGAAACTGACTTTGGTACAACATTATTAACTCAACCACAGGTCTATTTGGATTTCTCCAGTTTTTACACATACTGTGTTTGTATGTGTCTGTGTGCATGTGCACATAGAATACTATGACATTTTATCACAAGCTAAATACAGTTTAAGAAGTATCTCTTTTTCTGTGTAGTAGTGGTTCTCAACTGTAGTCACACATTAGAAGTTCCTGGGGGATGGGATGCCTGGGTGGCTCGGTCGGTGAAGCATACACCATCAGTTCAGGTCACGATCTCGTGGTTCATGAGTTTGAGCCTCCCATCAGGCTCTGCACTGCCAGTGCTGAGCCCGCTTCAGATCCTCTCTTCCCCTGTTTCTGGCACTTCCCTGTGTTCTTTCTCTTTCTCAAAAATAAATAAACATTAAAAAAAAAAAGAAGTCAAGGGGGAGCTTTAAAAAAGTACCCATCTCAGACCCCACTGTAGACCATGCTTTCGGTCTAGCTTTTCTCAGATTTTCATGTGCACACAAATCAATCGGGGATCTCGTAAAAATGCAGACTCTGATCTAGTGGGTCTGGGTGGAGCCTGGGATTCTGCAGTTCTAACAGGGTGCCAAGGGATGCCACTGCTGTTGCTGCTGCTGCGAGTCTGTGGACCACATTTGGAGTAGGCCACCCTGTTGCCAGACCCAGAGAATGGGAATCTACGGGTGTGAGACTTAGGCGTGGTGGGTTTGAGTTCTTCCAATGATTCTGCCATGTAGCCAGGGTTGAGAACCACTGAGCCATGTGATGGAATTTGAACGATGGGACCCTTGGAGGTCACATAGTTCCAACTTCTATTTGAACCATTCTAGGTCATTTCCTTCTCCTCTGATGAGCCATCCAAATGCCAACCAACCCTTGGAATTAAGGAATCCTCCTTTCTACATAACCCACACTGGTTTTCTGAGATTTAAAACTATCAGGTGCGAACTCTCTCAATTTGCCTTTCAGTTCCACTTCAGTTTCTTCTCTGTGCTGTTGCCCATCTTGAGACAAAAGGGAAGATGAGACTCTCAAACCAGAATTTTGCTAAAGAGATGGCTTCTGATTTGCTACCTAGTCTCTCCTCATTCACTTGTCACTTGCCCTCCATGTCCATAGGTATTAGACCAATGCTCACTTTCTTTAGCACTTGACAAGATTCACTTTCAGCTACTGACCTTGTTTTCTGTCTTGCAGAGAAAAACCTAAGCCATCAGATGGAAATTACCTTCAACTTCCTGCCACCATATCTATAAAAATATTCACATCTATATGTTTCTGTCCTCTCCTCCTGTGGAAATCAAGGTCATGACCCCTACTCTAAGATCCATTTCTTCCATTAGATTCTGGCTTTCCTTTCCTTCTTCCTAGTCTTGTTTATCTCCTCCAACATGTCTCTGTTTCTACTAGTTCCTTACCATGAGCTTTGAAATACACTGATGTCTCTCCCATGTTAAAAAACAGGCCTCATTGACCCTACTTCACTTCCAGCTTCTGCCACATCTCCCCTTCTTTAAGGAGCTCTTTATATTTTCTGTCTCCAACCACACTTCAGAGAGTGATTCATGCTTGCTAACTTCATTTCCTCACCTCCCACTCACTCCTCAAACCACTCCAGACTAGACTGTATCCCAGCACTCAACCAAAACTCAACAATGACTTCTAAGCATGCAGATCCAATGGCTACTTTTTAGTCCTCACTTTCCTAAACTCCTAGCAGATACTCACAGTTAAGTCAATAATGTGGGGTCAAAGCAGTACTTTAAAAATATGTAAGATGGTTAAGCATGTTGAGCTTTTCAAAGGGAATCCAGTAGGCTCCATTGAAGCATGGGTGTGCTTTCTTCACTGCTGCATCCTCTACTACGTGCCTGGCAAACAAAGGTGGTCAATAAATATGTGTGATTTGACCTAAATTCTTCCTCTGCCATGATGAATTCCATGACATGACTTCTTCTCTCCTCCTACCTTAAAACCTGGCTTTCCTGTGTCCATCTAACTGACTCCTTCTACCTTTGCTTACCTTGTAAATCCGATATTAGTCAAGATTCTGTCTGTGGCACTTGTGATCTTTTCACATTCAAATGAACTCATCTTAGGCAGTGAATTCCATTGCCATGGTTTGGCTTGTCACCTTTATGCCGTCCTATCACTGGTTCACATCAATACCTCACCTCTCTTCCAGACTCCAGGTCTGTATTTCTATCTTCCTCCTAAAGATTTGCAAATCCATATTATGGCAATATTTCAACTGGTGTATATCCAACAGCAGAATCTTTTCCTCCAGATTTGTTCTTCCACCTGTTTCCTATTATCCTTAACAGCATCCTCCTCTTTCTCCTCACCCAGTTGGGAAACCTCTAGGCCAGTATCACCCTTTTCCCTTTGTTTACTCACAGAGCCAATGAACCTGGCGTCCTGTTGATTCTACCTCCCTATTTTAGGGATAATATTTTCAGTATGTTCTGAAGCATATTAGTTCCTTGGGATGTTATTAGGTGTCACAAAAAAGGTAAAAAGTATCCATGACCAAATAAACTTGAGAAATGCTGAACTGGACAGAGTTAAATAGATTTCTTTAAGAGTAACTTTTAAAAACCTTTGATATGCTAATGTGCAGCTAATGTGCATTCAATACAGGGGATCTGATACTGAGATACCATAAACATTGTTTCCCAAAGGTATTTAGTCACAGAACCCTTTTATTTATTTATTTATTTTTTTGGGGGGCAACATCAAGGGAAACTTTCCTAAAACACGTTTTGGAAAATGGTGGCCTAATCTATCTCCTCTTTTCTTCTATAGCTATCCTACTAAAAGCCTCCTGCTTACATAAAACATTTCCCTGGGTGGAGGAGGGGATTTCTCTGTCGCCAATATCTTGCCGCTGCAACTTAACCCCTACACTTCTATGAGCTATCCTTATAAAAATTGGATCATGACTCTCCTCAGAATGTAAGACATCCTGCCCCTTCCTTCTAAGTCATCTGTATCCCCACCGATTTTCTGCCCGCTTGCCCTGTCAATGACAGAGGAAATGTTGAAGTCTCCAACTAGAATAGTGAGTTTGTCTCTTTCTCCTTTCAGTTCTGTTCTATCATGTACTTTAATGCTCTGTTGTTAGGTGCAGACATGTTTAGCATCTAATGTCCTTTTGGAGAATCAATCCCTTTATCATTATATAATGCTCTCTTAATTCTTGATAATTTTCCTTGTTCTGAAGTCAGCCATATCTGAAATTAATATAGTTACTCCTGTACGTTGATTAGTGTTAACATGGTATAGCTTCCTCTATCCATTTAGTTTTAACCTCTCTAAGTCTTTATATTTAAAGTGGGTTTCTTATAGACAACATAGAGTTGGGTCTTGTTTTTTCTTAGTCCACTCTGACAGTCACTGTCTTTTAATCAGTATATTGATAGCATTCACATTTAAAGTAATTTTTGATACAATTGGATTAATATGTACTGTGGTTGTAACTGCTCTCTATTTGTTTCCTTTGTTCTTTCTTTTCCCCCTTCTTTTTCTGTCTTATCTGGTTTTGATAATTAAGTTTTTTCTTTTTATCTCTTCCCTTGACATATCAATTTTACTTCTTTCAAAAAAAACGTTTAGTGATTGCCCTAGTACTTACAACATCTATTTACACCTAATCTAAGTGCACCTTCAAATAATATTGTAATGCTGCATGTGTAGTATAGTTGGGTTATAAGAGAGTATTTTCAATTCCTCCCTCCTGTCCCTGGTGACATGGCTGACATTTATTCCACGTAATCTGTATGTTATAATCACATAATACATTGTTACTTTTATTGCTTTAAATAGTTATCTTTTAGATCAATTACGAATAAGAAAACTAAAAAAAAAAAAAGAATAAGAAAACTAAAAAGATTTTATTTTACCTTTTATTCTTTTTTAACATTCATATAATAGATCTGAGTTTTTGACCCATATAATTTTTCTTTTGCTTGAACAACATTCTTACGGGACAAGTCTGCAGGCAGTGAATTCTTTCACTTTTTGTCTGAGAAATTTTTTTTTTATATCTCCTGCACTTTGAAGCATAGTTTTGCTGGATACAGAATTTTAGGCTGGTGAGATTTTTTCCTTTCAACTCTTTATAAATATTTCATTCCACTGTCTAACTGCTTGTGCGGTTTCTGATGAGAAGTCTGATGGAATTCTTATCCTTGTTTCTCTATATGCACAGTGTTTCCCCCCAACCCCACTCCTACCTGGCTCCTTCAAGATCTCCTCTTTGTTTTTGGTTTTCTGTGGTTTGAATATGATATGCCTAAGTGTGGTTTTATGGGTACTTAGCCCCTTGGTGCTCTCTGAGCTACCTGGATCTGTAGTTTTGTGTCCATCATTAATTTTGGCCATTATTACTTTAAATATTTCTTCTGCTGCATTTTCTCTTGTCCTTTTGGCATTCTAATTGTGTGTATATTTTGATATTATCCTACAATTCTTGTATGTTCTGAGATGTTTTCACTCTTGTATCTCTTTGTGCTTCAGTTTGTGAAGTTTCTGTTACCTTGTACTCAAGCTCACTGATTCCTTCCTGGGCGGTGTTGAGCCTACTGTGAGTCCATCAAAACCATTCTTCATTTCTGCTACAGTTTCAGTTTCTAGCGTTTCCTTGTGATTCATCCTGAGAGTTTCCATCTCTCTACTTATATCATTTATTTGTTCTTAATGTCTGCTTTTTCCATTAAAGCCCATAACATATTAATGATAGTTATTTTAAACTTCCTGTCTGATAATTCTAACATCTGTGTCATATCTGAGTATGGTACTGATGCTTCCTTTGTCTCTTTGGACTATATATTTTTTTCTTTTGGCATGCCATACAATTTTCTTTTCCAAATCTGGACATGTCTCAGTTAATATCAACTGAGGTAAACAGGCCTTTATAGTGAGGACTTATGTTACTCTAGGGGAGTTGGGATGTATTTCATGTTTGCTGTGAGTATATGTACCAAAAGCTTCAAACTCCCCCATCGTCATTGTTTTTGTTTATTCTCTTGACTTCGGGCTTCCCTGTGTACTCCTTCACGGAGAGAGTTTGTGTCTTGCAGCTATAATCCACTATTATACTGGAACCTTGTTGATATGGTAAGATTTAGGGACAGCAAATGCTATATAATCTCCTGATGAAATCTCAGTCTTTAAGTGGGCCTGTGTGTTTTGGGGCTGTGACTTTCACAATTATTTCTCCAGGGGTAAAGTTTTTTCCCCATCCCCTACTTCCTTCCCTGGTCTGTTTCCTTGACGTCCTGACACCTGTGAACTCTTTTCCCCCACTTAGGTGAGACAGAAAGGCTGAAGGGGGGTTCAGTGGGCAGGAACCTAGGACAAAGTTTCAGAATTGCTCTCTAGCAAAATCTTCTCTAGACAGTAGGCCTTTCTTATGGAGGAAACTGGGTGGTTTTCATCACAATGATTACTCTTCCACCTCTCCCTGATAGACCTTCACCTTGGGATCTGGTGGGGTTTCTGGAAGTGAAGCCCCAGAAAGTGTGGGCCTTCTGATTCCTCTCCCTTTAAAGACAGTGACCGCAGCTCCCAGGAGTCTCATGCTTCTCTACACTCATGGTTCCATCGATTTGTCAAAATTACCATGTAAGTGTTTCTACCAGAGCCTTCTGCTTCAGGTAAGCAGATTATGTCTATGTCTCTCTGGATGTGTCTGCCTCTACAGATTTTGGGATGACAGTTTCCTTGTGACCTCAGTTCTTTGATATGTCCAAGAGAAGTCATTGATTTTCAGTTTGTCTATGTTTTTCTTTGTGTAAGGGTGGGCGGGACCACTTCCAAACTCTTTACATGTTGAAGCCCATACTGCAGGATTTCCCCCCCACCCCGCCCTTACTCTGATACTGATTGAAATACTGCCTCAAGGCCATCAGACCCCGGGGCGGGGGGGGGGGGGGGGGGGGGCACGCCTCACTCATGTATTTCTGTATTTCATGGCGGCAGTCTGGTGTAGTTGTTCTTAAATGATGATTTAGAAGCCGGTCCTGTGTTTGAATCTTTATTCCACTGCTTATTAATTAAGCCCTATGATGTATCAGTTATTTATCTGTGAAAAGCAGTACTGTTGACTAGAACTTTCTCTGATGATGAAAATATTCTTTACCTGTTCTGTCCATTACAGGCACGTGTGGCTATTGAGCATTTGAAAAGTGGCTATTGCAACTGAGGGAAGGAATTTTTAATTTTGTTAATTTAAATTTAAATCAAATAGCTACACATGGCTAGTGGCTTCTGAATTGGACAGTGCGGGTTTAAGGCTTTAGAAGTATAAACAGTGGATGAACAGATATGCTATTTTTTAATTTTCCTTGGGTCATTCAAAGTGAAAATAGAGACAGATGTAATATTACACTATCTGGGAGTCTGAGGCCATGTCAGCAAAGCTTTTGATTAACGAAAGGTAGTCACGGACCCTACGGGTACTTTTTACAAAAGGAGATGGTGATGTGAAACATGTGAATTGATTCTGGTGCTTGTTCTTTTCCCTTGGGAATCCTCAGAGGCTTGTTCTCTTGCTCTGGACAAACATGCATTCATTGCAGATACTCTGCAATTTGTGTGGCTTTAGGCACTTTGCACTTTATGAATTTTGTTTACATATGTATCTCCTTTTATCTTCTTACCCCGTGATGATATTGCTGGTCCCCTTTTATGGGTGAGGAAATTGAGACCCCAGATAGGTTAAGTGACTTGATCAAGGACACATTAATGGTTCACAGCCTCAAACCCAGAACTTTGGGGCTCTGAAATACTTATTTCCACTATGCCCAAACCAGCACTTACTGAACTGAAGTAGAACTTCACTCCAGTTCTACTTTACCTCTCTTTAACATCACTGATATCAGACAGTAGTTGAAACTGAACATTAGCTGCCAGGGCCCTCGCTGCGGACACCTCACCTCTGGCAACCACAGAGCTGGGTCCTGGTCTCAAAAATGCAACGTGCAGCTCCTCTGTGTACCCACTGCACCTTCTGGTTTGATGTAAAGAGACTTTCTACAAAGGCAAATGGCGGGTCACCCTGTGTGGGAAGTCTTTGGGAGAAATTCTGGAAGCCTTGGCAATCGCACAGTGATGGTAGCAACAACATCCACAGTGTAGATGTGTGTTTGGGTAGGGAGCTTATCTCTCCCCCATTCCATCTTAGAGCGTCCTTTCTTCTGTTCAGCCATCTTCTTCTAGCCTCCAGCCCCTGGAGACAGGCAGTAGAGCCGGCCCCTCTGCCCAATATGCTCGCCTTGAACTGCAGACTTAAAAGGGTTGGACTTATGTAGTTCCCTTTGCACAACAGCTGTTACACTCTCGTTCAGAATTAACTGCTGGGCAAATATATTTTGCACCCTGCCTATATATGTGGACCAAGTTCTACACAGAGGGAGACTGTAGTTTTGGAATTAGACCTGGCAGCTAATTACTAAGATGCATTATAGAATCAGCTCTCAAAGTGTGTTCCCTGGACCGGCAGGAACAGCATCATCTTGGGAACCTGTTAGAAATGCAAATCCTCAGGCCCCACCTCAGACCTATAGAATCAGAAACTCTGGGGGTGAGACCCAAAATCTGTGTTTGGACAAGCCCTCCAGGGGAGATCCACTCAAGCTGGAGAAGCACTGTTTTACAGAATGGAGGCAATTAAATGGCCCTGAGTAATTAGTCAGAATACACAAAGGTTTCTCCCAAGCCACCGCTCTTGTCAGTGTGGTCCTCAGACCAGCAGCTGCAGCGGCCCTGGGAGCTTGTTAGAAGTGTGGAACTCAGGGCTGCTGTCCCAGACCTACACCGAATGAGAATATGCGTGTTCATAAAATTCCCAGGAAATTTGAAAGCATATTCAGATTTGAGAAGGACTGCTAATTGTCACTTACACTGAGGTTCGTTCCATTTGAAGAGTTCAGGCATAGAGAACCAGGGAGGCAGGGGAATTTTCTTTGCTGGATTTGATTTTGATCCTAAATAATTATATATTTCTTTTATAACCCCATAAAAAGAAATTTTAGAAAGGAGAAGGTGGGAGAAATGCATTGACCTAAATGATTAAAACCCCCAGTCAGCAAAATTTTACATTTCACAGTTTCAAAGGGCTTTACGATGATCACTCTGCCTGGTTCTCCTGATCTCTGACAATTCCGGACACACTTTCCCTTTGAAGTGCTTGCAGATCTACTTATGTCGGTGAGATTTCTCAGGGAAACACTCTAGTCATGTAAATTAACTCTCTCACCGAAATTGCTGGAGAATCCCTGTCTGGCTTGCTGTGAGGAGTGGTGAAGGAAACCTTCCAACAGGGGCCCGTGGCCTCCCAGAGCTTTTAATTCCAAAGACACTTCCCTGGGCAGCAAGTGAAGGCTTCCTTTGTGTGTGAAGCCCTGTCGAGCAGGAAGATGAGGTTCTGAACTCTGAGGAAGCATCTTGATGAGGCAAAATGCAATCCAGCCGTCTGTCCCCTGACCCCTCCCCCCCGCCCGACCCCTGCCTGCCTAGGAACTTAAGAGCTGCATGTTCAGCAGTAGGACAACACCAGTCATTTGTTGAGACTCAGAGTCATTAGAGGCCAACACATTGCCAATTTGAGTATTAAGAACGTAGACTGAGCACCCATTATTGCCTGGCGGATCAAAGACAAAAATGCTTACATGTGTATTTACTCAACAGGCAGTGATGGCTCTGGAAGCGCTGGCACACATGAAGGGATAACAGTCATTTTCAAGGCCAAGAGCAGAAATGTTAATCCACCCAGCGGAAGGGTGTGGTCACACAGTGCCATCACATACCTTGTCTCGGTGCATCCTTACATAGGTGGGTGATATTACAGTCAATGCACAGGAGGAACCTGCTTCTCAGGGAGTTAGGCAACTAACTCAAAGTCACATACTTAGGAAAACTGGGACCTGAGCTTGGCTTTTCTGACCCCAAATCCAGTATTCTGTTCACAACAGTGAAGTTTGAGCCTTGCTGCTCAAAGTGTGCCCCACTGACCCCCAGCATCACCTGAGAGCTCGTTAGAGATCCAGAATTTGGTGGGGGGGGGTCTTCCCAGGCTTAATCAGAATCTGTATTTTCACAAGATGTCCAGGTGATGTGTGGGCACATGAAAGAGTCCAAGAGCCAGTAATCTTTTACTCAGTACAAGCACCTGCCTAGATGCCGAACCAAAGCAAGAACCAAAACAAAAGGCAATAATGCAGGCCTCACAAAACTAAGGTGCTGAGTATCACAAAGATTTTGGGGGGCACTTCTAGTGATAGTTCTCTAGCAGAGATGCATTTTTGCCCCTTGAGATAATTAGGCAGAGTTGGCACAGCTGTGGTATTTGGCAAAGTCATGGAAAATGGGCAAAGGAATCTCACCTTCAATGCTGAGAAATTAGCAGTTCTAGTGTGACCAAAATAAATCAATAGGGAAGGAAGAGCACATTTTCCATTCTACAAGCCAGCAACAAGCAATAATTTATCAACTACCTGCCGCATACTCCACATTGTGGTAGGCTCTGGGAGAAATTTAGGAGTAGGAGACCTTGTTCCTGTCCTTGAAGAGCTTCCAATCTTGTTCAAGAGAAAGTATCACGTGACAATACAGCAAATTATATAATAATGTATAATTAAGCATTAAGGAATGTGGATATGGCCGAAAGCCAGATAGATTTAAGGAAGGGAAGGAGCCACAAATGTGGGAAGGCCTCATAAAGTAGGAGGCAGGTGAGTTGGACCCAAAGTAAGGAATGAATGCATTTCTAGGGAGGAGAGCAACAGGTCCATGTGTGGAGGTGGAGGAATGTGAGCCCTAAGCCCTGAGATGTATAACTCTAGATACATCTCTCAGCTCATGCTCCTCTCTACATGCCAAGTCCTCTCGCTCTGAACACCTACGACTCTTTGCCTGAGGCTTTTATAAAACAACAATTCTGTTACAGGGACACATATGGAATCTGGAATTGTCAAACCCTTATTTAGTGCCCCCGGATATTGGGGAATGAATATCCGGCTTCTTCTTCCACAGGTGGGATAGTTTGGACATGTGCTCTACAGTGTCCCCCAGAGTTCCCCAGTGACATGGGGCCCCAGATGCCACAGTGGACACTTGGCTCCTGTGACTGGCTGCCTGCTTCTTCATTTCCTATCCCCACTTTCTTGCCGAGATTTTTGGGTATCACCTTCCCAGGTACCTGCTTGCATTAAAATCCTCATCTCGACCATACTCGGAGCCCACAAGTTCAACTTTAAGTGGAAGACCTAACAGTGGGGATCTTTGAAAATACCAGAAACAATATTCTCAAGAGGATTTCTTAGAGAGCAAGAAGATAAAAATAGCCTCCTGGTTCCCTCATTGCCTCCTTTGGTTCAAAATATGAATTCTGAAGTTGAAGGCATGACACATTATTCAGGGCTTCCCATATAAAATAACAACTGGTGTTGATTTCCCTTTTTTTTTTTTTTTTGGTCTCTTAAAGGTTAGAGATTACTCACCTCCCCTGCTGGTCATTAAATCAGTCTGGCAGGACTCCTCGGAAGTTCTGTGGCCTTCCGGGCATGTGGCGGCAGACAGGCCTGCTTGCTGTGATGTGCTACCAAGCAGGTGACTTCAAAGGTCTGCGTCAAGCCTCTCTTGAGTATCACTTGGGGCTCACACTGAGCCCCAAAGTCAGGTACCAGATGGCGCATCTCACCATCTCACTGAGTCAGAGTTGACCAGATCCCTAGCACCGTGTACCTCCCTAGCTCCTGTGCCAAGGGGTGCTGCCCCCTCTCAGGCAGGGAAGAACGAATTTCTTTCAGCTTGCTTCTCCTGCCCTCAGGCTTTGTAAGGAATCACCAGTTAGATGCTCAGCTGTTCTGTGAGGTTAAGAAGTGTGCTGAGTCTTGAGCAGTTTGGTTTTGGTGTTAAGATTTGAAAATCATGCTTCTCTTACTCTAATAGAGCATCTGTTAAGATACTAGGAGTCACTAAAAAGGTGGCCTTCCTCTCACACTACTGCTTTAGTTTTACATTTCAGTTTAAATGAACACTTTACCCAGATTTGTCCCAAGTGCTTATCCACATGGGGAAGTAAGAGATTGCTCCCCAAATCTCGAAGAGATAAGCCGGGTGGGCATTTGAGAATACTATTTGCACCACGGAAATGTGCTCAGGAGGCAGACAACCTGAGAAGAATACTGTGCCTGGATGATTGGGATGCACACCTATGAAGTGAAAGGAGAATGAATAGCGATCTCTCTCTCTCCCGAATTTTCCCCTAGTGCAAAGATAAAATGCAAAAGCCAATTGGCTGGCCCAGCAGATGCACGCACGTTGCCCTTTCAGGCTCGTGCTCAATCTTTTCTAAGACTATCTGCCACTAGAATAACTCACTGGAGGACCCGGGCTGCTCGAGTCGTCAGAGCACCTGTCACCAGGAAAAGCGCCCTGAGATGCAAGAGCAGATTCCAGCACCAGCATCTGCACAGATGCCCTTGAAGGTGGCCTCCAAACCCAAGGCTCTTTGGTCCACTGTTCCTCGGGGGCGAGCTCTTTCTTTTTTCATTTAATGTTCAGCAAAGCCAAGCAGATGGACCAGGCAACAAGGCATTGCCTTGTGCCTCCTCAGCAGGCCACCGCTCACAGGGAGGTCTCACACACTGTCAGGAGGAGGCCGGCCTCGTGGGTGACTGCTGCTGATGGCGGGTCAGGCCTGCCGACAACGACGGCCACGCTGACAAGCCTCAGCTTTGCCATCCCAGCAGTTGGACTGCATTCAGTTCCTCGGGTCCTGCTATGGCAAGATTTAGACCATAAAGGACAGAGGTGTGAGACAGAGCAGGAGAACCGCATCTTGGGGAAGGTTACCCTGCACAATCTGATCTCTGCCCAACTTCACAAAAAGAGCATCTCCTCAGAGGTGGTAGTATTTGTCCCCAGCCCAAGTTTTGTAACATATGAACTTCTTGTTGGCATTCTTTTATTCTGTGTACTCAGTGCAGCTGGGGGAAAAAAAAAAACCCTAAGATAGCAAGAGAAACACAAATGAACCTCTTCAAGCAGGGCTGGGGCCAGATAATTCTTAGCTGAGGGGTGCTGTCCTGTGCGTACGGGATGTTTAACAGCATCTGTGACCTCCACCCACTAGATGCCAGCAGCAACTCACCCCCAGATGTGACAGTTAAAAATGTCTCCAGCCATTGCCAAGTATCCCCTGGGGGGAGGGGTGAGACCCACTGCCTTCCAGGCTATTTAATAGTGTTAACTTCCTGTAATTGTCCCAGTAAAGGGGCTTGGAATACACTACGGGAACTTCTTCATGTAAAAGACCAAAGAGTAAATATTTGTAGGCTTTGAGAGCCTCGTTTTCTTTGTTTTTGTCTTGTTCTGTTACAATCTTTTAAAAACATAAAAACTCCTTCTGACCTCAAAGCTAGGTTGGAATGTGCCGATCCTTAGCCTATATACAGAGAGTGATGATGGCAGTTCCCACGATGATTGCAAGTGCTGAGGCAGTATTTGGAAACACTGGGGTCTGGATACTGCTAAGATGTGTTCATGACCCTGACCTAGCAGTTCTGCTGCCCTTCTTGGGAAGCCTGAAGTAATTAATCCCAAATTAAATTCTCTGAATCTTGTTTTGCAACCTAGTTCTATTTAATGTATTCAAACGTGAGAAGTTTAAATGAAATAGAAAGTCAACAGTTGAACAAAGTGAGATTCCCCAGTAAGTGGAAGAATGTCTGCATGGTGAGGATGTGTCCTTCCATTGGTTTGGAATAAACTATCCTGTGAGGGTCCTTCGAAAAGGACGGTGTACAAAGGAAATGCCCCCACACAATTCCCAAACTGAAATACGTTTTAATAGGACTACAGAGGTTATCCAGGAAGGAAGAATCCTGGAAAAAGAAAGGACTAGAAACTGCTTGTAGAGCCGTAAACATTTTAAAAATGTCATCGTGAAAATGCATGTCAAAGTAGTTTCTATGGAATTTTCTTTACCCATCACATAAGTGTCTGAGTAAACTAGGGCAAGTGCATTTGACAAGTTGTTTCTTGAGGGTTTACTATGTGCCAGGAACTGTGTGAGGCATTGGATTTGAATCCACCTGGACAGTTGAACGGTGCTCACATAGGAAATAGCTTCATCCAATCATCCAGGGATTTTTCCAGTAAAACATTTTAGATTTCTGTCTTTGTGTATTGCTAATTCCAAGTATCTTATGCTTTACTTTGGGCATTTAGAGTTTCTATATGTGGATTTTCACTGACACCAGACAGAATCAGTTAAGAAAATGTCCTTATTATCCAGTTACTACTGTTAGGACAACACTATGAGATGGGCGTGAGACTTTAGTCAAGTATAGTTCATTTGGGTTTTAAAAATGTACATTTAAATCATTCAAGTAGTTTATCATATGCGAGGCAGTACATTATAGTGAAGAGTACTGGTCTGGGAGTCAAAACCCTGTCCTGCCCTGATTCTGTCCTTGTCTTCTTTCCATGGATAAGTGAGTTAATTTCTATGGCGATTTCTCATCTGTAAAATGGGATCGTAGCACTTATACCCTAAGGTGTTTACTGTATTTATATGTTTATACATATACATTATAAGTTATATACGTTGATACATATACATTTATAACTTATAGAGTGCTATAAAGGTCATGTCACTATTATAAGCACTGGGTTAAACAGGTTCTTCCTTCTACATGGATGATTCTGGAATAAATCAAGCACTGTCTTGGTCACACCCCAGGTCAATTACCAACAAGACTTTACACTTCATTTTCAGCGATCAAGAAGAAACATATTTATGAAAGCTCATGAGGCACTCCTCTGAAATTTGCTCTGAGATGAACATCATGAATTTTCTGTTAAAATATAATAATGGGCTAAATTTAATCTTCTAGTGAAACGAAGACATTTAAAGACATTCAGAAATTAATGGTTGATCCTTTACCAGCACCATCAGGCCCCACCCACCTATACCCCAAACTACATCTTGGCCCCAGAGACTTCAGAGGAAACCACTGCTAGGGATGGTCACCCTTGTCATAGTTTGGGGTCGAAATCTACGCTGCAGACCCGGAGTACGGCAACCATGTCACTTGCACAAATTTGAGAAAGCTCCTCCAAATGAGATAGGCTGGATTTTCAAATGTGGTGGGTTTTTTTTTTTTTTTTTTTTTTTTTTTGGTGATACTCTGAAGTATATTTAAAAAAAAAATCAACCTGGGTTTTCACTTTTTGTCATCATCCCTCTTCTATTTTTGGTCAAAAGTAGCTGGACTAATAGCCTGAGAGGAAGGCTCTCCTTCGTTAAATGGGTACAACCGCAGAGTACTATGAGGAGTAAGTGACACAGCCCTGCAACATACGTCCTCCGGTTTCATAATGGGGCCTGCGAAAGCCTTTATAAAGCCCTGCTTATGCTTTGTCCACTTCGTTTCAAATGTGATGCCATTCAATGGGCAGGAGCCGGATGGCGTTGTGTGCAATGTGAGCTGTCAGGGCCGTCCTTGATGCCAGCAGCAAAGTATCAGGATAACACTAGTATGGGCAGAAACAGTGACTCTTTCACTCTTAACACCTTTTGTAAAGGACAAATCTTCATCATGTCTCTAATGGAAAGAAAGAAAAATAATGATAAGTGCTCATTCCCACACTTTCTATTTCCATGACTACTGGAGGTCCATTTTTCTGTGCCCAGCTCCATACCTACCCGCTATAGGAGTTGGATGTAGAAAGAAAAAAAAGGATATATACAATTGAAGGCAATTCCCTCAGTTTCCTAGGTTTGAGTTTTTATAAACTATGTGAATTCATTTGACCAGACAGCCATCAGCTAGAAATGGCTTCTGACCACTATTTGACTTGGTTTTGATTTTCCCCAGACACCTAGCACATGAAAAACCATCTTGAATCTGAAAACAATTCACTGATAAGACCACTGTCCTTTAAAGTTGCCCTTTAGCCACGGAGGCAAAGACAGCCTCCCTCTCTCTCCAGTCCCAACTTTGTCAGATAATACAGTTTTCTGTCCTGAACAGATCAAAATCAAATAGGAGAGAAACAATCCTGTTGAAAAGAGATCTGATGTGCCTGTTGGTGTCTCATTAACCTTGAGAGTGAATGTAACTGGTGACTGCCCGTCACAGTGGCGTGACGGTTTGTTGGGAGGGGGGGAAGCCAGTGGAAACATCATCTGGGGGGGGGATACAGAGAGAAACATCTTTTACTAGATCATATATCAAAACATGGGGCAGCTTTCCAACTGTCGGGACTGGCTAAGTTATAGTTTCTTTAAACCTGCAATGAAACTATTACGTGTTTTCTTGGGCAAGCATTTGGAGCAGTATTGTTCTGTGTGTCATATTATGTTCACTGAAGTACTGGCACACACACAAAAAACACTTCAATGTTGGAAGCATGATCATAAGAAAAGCAAATATTTCCGGACTACTGTTACTAAGGTTCTGTGATGATGTGTGTGCCATTAAAAATGTCACAAGCCACCCAACGTGGGAAGGTCCTGATTCCATTGAGTCCCTAGTCGCATTCCCCTCGTTACTAATTGCTGATTGATAACACATCAACAGATGGAGGAAGGAAAATAACATAGAAAAATTAGCTGGTCTCCAGGGATAAAGGGTTACCTATAGAGGAAAAGAGAGAGTTCCCCAGGTTCACTGGTTGACTCCCCTTGGCATAAGTAGATTAGAAATCTAACCGGCCCGATAATCCCAAATCTGGACCCGAGCCCCTCACAAAACCAGCACCTTTCCTGCCTCTGCCCCAGGGCTCTGGCTGCGACTGGTTCTGCAGAGGGGCACCTTAAGTAAACAAGCCCCATAATCCCCACCAGGGGCTTGTATGGAACCTTCTCACCTCTTTTTTGCTTTTCTCTGGGAAGGTCTCCACTTTTCCATCTCTAGTCCTCACTCCTCTGCTTTTCTTAGGAACTTCCTGAAAGTTACCACCATTAACCTCACTTTTCACATCAAATTCCCACCTCGGGCTGACAGCACAACCTGTTTCCACCAGTGTCACCCTCTACCCAGCTGCTGAGTTTCCTGTGCTCTTCTTAGAGCCACACAGCCTGGCTTCTGTCCTCCCCCTTCTGCCTCTGCCCCTCATCCTCACGCCCAAATGCACCCAAATAAAAGTGGATTAATCGAATCTCTATTTTCCCAAAGAAGTTTCTGCTTTTCGAAAGAGGGGAGCTACTGTGAAAGACGAAATAACTGCGAATTACAGACATCATTTCCTACCCCAGAAGACAGAGATGGCCACCTCGCTCTGGGGAAGAGGGCGGAAGGGCAGCCCCATGTCCTCGCCAGGGAGCATACTTCCTTCTGGGTGGGTACGGGGCATTTTCCTCAGCATCCCGCCTCACATTCCTTTGGCCCCTCCCGGCCCCTGCAAGCAGCCTTTCCCACATCATTCCGAAGGCCAGAGGAAGGGAGAAAAGAATGGGAGAGGGGACTCTGAATCGCCCCCAAGCATAATACTTTGTTTTCAAGTAGCAGGACTTTCCAGAATGTCTCCTCTTGTTCTGTTCCTTCCTGGCCGTTACCCCCAAGCCTCCCCACCCCCAAGACCACTGCAACCAAAACACGCGCACCGACCACAGCACCGTGGCTGCCGCCGCCCCAACTGTTGCAGCAGCTGCCGGGGTGGCGGCGACAGTGGCGAGGGCAGGGCCGGGCCCGGACCCGGACCCGGACGCTCCCCGCCCAGGAGGCTAGGAGGCTCCGGGCGGCCTCCGAGGGGCACGCGGTGCAGGGGAGCCCCTGCGGCAGCCGCCTGGGATGGTAGAGGCGGCGCTCTCAGCCCGGACCCCCGCGCAGAGCCAGCCCAGCCGCGCCAGCGGCACGGGCGGGAGGCTGCCCGCGCCCGCCCCTCTCTCACCTTTAAGATCAGGTCAGTGTGATGCTGGTCCAGCATGTTGGCTTTCTGGAAGGAGGTGACGATGACCCGGCCGTAGCGCCCGGGGGTCTGCAGGTCCGAGTAGAGTCGGTGTTTGGAGCGGTTGACCGGGAAGAGGCTGTTGACGAGGTTGCGCTCGATCTTGGCGAGGCTGTGCTGGGGCGCCAGCAGGTGCTCCACGCTCTCCTCGACCTGGTAGCGGCTGAAGCTGGCGCCGAGCAGGATGGAGATGAGCACGGGCGCCGAGGCGAAGAAGACCGGGTGACTGGCAATGAAGTGGCCGAGCCGGGAGAAACACGTCCTCAAGCCCCTGTGCAGAACCTGCCGCAGCATCCTAGAGCAGAGCGGGCGCGGGAGGAGGGCGAGGCGCACGCTCGGCGCGGGCTCGGGCGGCGGCGGCGGCGGCGGCGGCGGTGGTGGCGCCCGCGGCGGCGACGGCGGCGGCGGCGGCGGCGGCGGAGGCGAGACCCGGAGCTCTCCCGGAGCCGCGGCACCACCATCGGGGAGTCCCGCGCCGCGCCTCGGGAGGGTCCCCTCGGGCCGGAGACACGCCCTCCTGCCCGCGGCCGCGCCGGCCCAGAGAGCCCCCCAGCCTGGCGGCCTCCGCGCCGCCCCCACCCCGCCCTACCCCGTGCGCCCTCCCCACCCCCCGCCGCCTCCCAGCCCGAGGGGCTCCGCGCGGCGGGGCCGCGTCCCGGCTCAGCGCGGGAGGGGCCCGGAGCAGCCCCCGCGGCGCGTCATGACCCCACTCACCCGACCCCCAAGGCCAACGACGGGGTGGCGCGGGGAGCGGCGGCGGCGCTATCTCGGGGAGACTCTGCGCGCCAGCCTAGGAACACGAGGACGGAGAATTCCAGGCTACACCCAGTCCCCTCCCCTCCACGCGCTCCCCTCCCCCGGCCCGGCCGCCGCGCACGCCCTCCCCTCCCCTGTCCTCCTCCGGGGAGACCCAGAGATGAATAAAGAAATGGCCCTGATTTTCCAAACAAAAAGTAAAGAGTTCTCCCGGGGGGCGTCGGGTGGACCTGCTCAGAGCCAAGTACCCCCAGAGGCGGAAAGGAGGAGGCTGAAGACTGCGTGCGCCCCGGCTCTCGCCAGGCTCAGGTGGTGGCGCGCACTGGCTGGTGCGGAGAGGGGGTGGGGAGCGAAGACGCTCGAACGTGGAAATCACGCCTCCTCTCAAGTAAGAGCCATTTAAATTATCCCCAACACTGCAGCTGCCGCGGGACCGCGGGGTCCGAGTGTGCGTCTGGGGCACGGCCACCCAAAAGGCGTCTGTAGAGGATCGTTCTTCTCGCCCTCAGCGTCGCTCCAGAGTGTATTGGGGTTGGGTAGTTCTGCTGCGCGCCCCTCAACCTGTGCGCCCACCCGTCCCCCAGTAATAAAAGTGCTGGTACTGATGATCAGTCGGTGGAGCTCCTGGACTCCGGGCTCTCCGCCTTGCCTCTTCCTCCTCCCTCTGTCGTCACAGGCGGGTCTGGGGGACCTGGTGCGGCGAGGCTGGAGCGGGCGCCCCTGCGGGCGGGCGTAGAGTGTTCGTGAACCGGGAGTCTGTAGCGTTACTCCCCTTCTCTCCAACACCCCGCCCTCTCATTCTCAAAGGCGCAAGTGTGGGAGTGGGGGACACCTTATCTCAGACCTGGAGAGATACTGGTCTCCGAGCATGCCGAGCCGCAGGGGGCGCGGGGGAGCCCGGGGGGCGCCGACGTCTCGGCAAAGTTGGGCGTGTGCGTGTGCGCGCCAGCCTTGAGCTAGCAGGCAGCCACTGTGGTTCCCCTCGCACTCCCCCTCCAGAGAATTTCCCGAGAAGGCGGGCGCCGGCTTCGGGCCCGGGATAGACCTGCGGCGGCGGCGGGAACGGCCACGCACAGGTACAATTTAGCGCGTTTCGTTGTGCGCTCTAAGCCCCGGGGTCCATGCATTGCAACTCAAACCGAGCCGGATCTCAGAGCCTGGGCTACTGAGGCGCTCAGTCCGGCTAAGGGGGTGGGGACCGGTGCGCGGTGGAGGGGTCCCAAGGTTTTGCGCTTCGAGTGTTGGGTTTTCCCATTCTACGCCTCCAGTCGCTGCCGCTTGGCCTCCTAATGCCAAGGGTCAAAGGAGAGGCGGTGGCGACTGGAGGCGCGGTCCCTGGAGTGTAGCCCGCACTACTGAGCATGGACTTGCATACTGAAGCTGAAGAAAGGCGGAATAGGGAGAGAAAGAGAAGTACGGGGAGGAGGAGGAGGAAGAGCGGAGAAGAGGACAGGGAGAGAGAAATGGGTGGGAGAACGCGATTCAGGGAGGTGTTCCCCTAATATTCCTATTCCAGACTTCCCAATGCTAAGCGGCCCTCCACTTCTCAAACTGAACTTGGGAACTTGCATGTTAGAATCAGAAAGTCTTGGGCTGGGAAACCCTCCTTTTTTGGTTTCTCTCCTCCCTTCCCCCACAGCAGACCCTCCTTCCTACATTCCCTCAGCAACACCTGCAGCTGCTGCGGTACCCACCCCTGGGGCGCACCCGCTCAGCTCTGACTGCTCCCTAGGTCCTTCTACCCATCTGTACTCTAGTCCACTTTCTCGGCCCACCCTCGCTCATTCCCCACACCGATCTCTGTTTCCGAAGGCTCCCCCGGGCGCCTAGGTTCAACCAAAGGCTTCCAGCCAACACCTCCCCCATCCCCACTCCACTACCGCGGTCCCTGGGAGGGACACGTTGGGAGGGGGCTAGAAATTCCCTTGCAACACTCCACTTGTGCCCTTCCCCCAACATCGTAATTCCTGCTCGAGGAGACGCCGCTGCTCTGCAGCGCTTTGCTGATTCACGATGATCGAGGAGGGAAAAGCCTCTTTGACTTGTGCCCCTGCAACTGGCAAGGCAAGCGCAAGTGGCTGCGAGGGCACTCGCTTCGGGAAACCACCCACCACTGCGCCGCCGAGGTGCTAAATGGCAGGGTGGATGCCCTGCGTGGCTCTCAGCCGGGGCAGAAGGAAAGGCGGAAAGGGCGGGGGGTGCGCGTGCGGTAGCAATGGGAAATACTGTGAGCCCAGTTCTTTGCTGCTGAGCTGGCGGCAGCTGGTGGGTGGGCACCTCTCAGGAGGCCTAAAGTCGGTCTTTGGCGCGGGGAGCGAACAGAGATGTTTCATGTGCCCTGATGCCAGCGCAGCGACAGAATCGGGAGAAGGGAAACCAGCCGACAGGTCTCCTAGGGAGCCTTTAACATTTTGGCGAAGCTCTTTTCATTCTGAAGTCTTTGTCCCTCCAAATGGTTCCCTCCTAACCTTGGCTCGCCCTCGTCCCTGGAATTTGGCCCTTTAATGTTAGCCCCCACGAAGGCCGAGGAGCAGGTGCCCCCTTTCTCAACACCTGGGCTGAATCTTTGAGAGGGCAGAAACCCAGAGTTGCTCAGCTGGCGGGGGTGGGAGTGTTGTCCTCCCACTCGGAAAGGGCCCTTCCTTTGAGACCCTGGCATTTGCTTCTAGTCCTTTCTACTCTATTCCTAATCGTCTTTGTGTATATGTGGGGGCAACTTCCACAGTCCCCGATTTAATTCAGAAACCCACAATGGCCTGAGAACGAATCTTGCTGCCACTTTTTACTGCAGGAAATTCAGTTAGTATTATCTAAATTGAGTTGGAGCAAGGGCGGGGGTGGGGGGGGGGTCGGGGGCGTTGCCTCCTCCAGATTTGATTTTTCTTCTTTTGATTCAGATGTTCACAGGAGCCTTGCCACCACCAAAGACCTAGGTTTGCATTTGGGGCAATGACCTTGGGAATAGAGTTTCCATCAGTACATTCATAAATTATTCCTTTTTCTGATGAAGAATT
The DNA here is from genome assembly GCF_016509475.1 of Prionailurus bengalensis. NCBI lineage: Eukaryota > Metazoa > Chordata > Mammalia > Carnivora > Felidae > Prionailurus > Prionailurus bengalensis. The sequence goes on along the minus strand of NC_057361.1, from coordinate 19,735,216 downwards.
AATACATATTAATTGTAGAAAATTTAGAAAATAAGAACTAGAAAAAGAAGGAAACAAAACGACACCCCTATCCCTGTTGCGCCCACCACCTTTCAGGGGTAGCCTCTGTTGATAATTTATTGTACACATAGAGAATACAATACAGACATTCAGGCCGTTGGTTCCATAGCCACTAAGTTGAATCCATGCCCCACTACTTACTATGATACGTTGGGTGAGTAACATCACCTCCTTATGCCATACTTTCCTGTTCTGGAAAATGGGAATGATTAATAATACCTACCTCATAGAGTCGCTGTAAGGAATAAATTGGTCAAAAATGTAAGGCACTTAAAACAGTGCCTGGTATATCACAAACACCTAGTTAATGATATTTTTCATGATTCTGGTCGTTCTTGAATATGTGTATGTGTGAAAATGAACATCAGTCCCTGCCATCCAGAAGTTGGCCTGGTATTACCATTTGGGACTTGATGTCGCTAGGAGCTGCCCTGTTACTCACAACTAAGTTCCAGTGTTCTTCTTCTGAATAAAAACCATTCTCTAAACACTAATGTCAGGTAAGGTCATTCTGTAACTGTGATGGATCCAGACAAAATTAGGACCACCCCATAATCATGTCTGAACATAGGTGAAGTATGAACCTTGTCCAAATCCCCAAAATGATCAACCGTGCCCCTATCCTGGATAATAAGAGTATCAGGTTTTTTTATTTTTAAAGAAATTGGAGCTTTAGTTTTGGTCTGGTCTTCTCTCCTAGATAAAGATTTATTAAAACACCCAGTCATAAAACTACCCCTGCTTCCTGACAGCATCCATTCCACAGCAAGCCCCATTGCCTTAAATCTTTCCCCATATTACTTAACACAAGCCCAAATCCTTATTGAGATGCTCCTCAGTTCCCCATGGTACATGTTCTCCTCACTGAAGTGAAAAATAAACCCAATTCATTCAACTGCTGGTGTGTTCTTGGTGGTCTTTGGCAGGAGGGCTTAGGCAATGTATATAAAATGCTTATACACTTTTTTTTTCTAAAATTGTAAGTTATAATAAACATTCTGTTTGGTAAACATTTTTTTTCCATTAAATTGTAACCATTTTCTCATGTTGATTAATATCGCCATAGGACATTTTAATGGCTGCATAGAAGTCCATCAAATGGCTAAAACTTAATTTCTTTAACTTATACTCTATTGTTGGAAATTTGGGGCTTTAAAAAAATTTTTTTACTGTCCTAAGTAATACTGAGATGAACATCCTTTACATAAATATCCCACCTACTTCTCTATTTTCTTAGGGTCAAGTATTCACCACTACATTTTAAGTAGACTGCTCCTAACAGATGACTCGGTAACTATTGTTGAATTGGAAGGGACAAGGGCATTCCTTCACAGGGATTAAATTTCTTGATAAAATACATGAAGCATTGTCACTTGGGAGGGGATTCCTATCATCTGTTACGTTTGGAGTAAGTCTCTGCTCAGTCTTGCTCACAGATGCCAGAGGGATTAATCATGGCGTGGAGGGAGTGTGGACCCAAAACCAAAGCTTATTTGGCTTGATAAGGTTAGCAACGAGGGGCTACTCTTGTGTAGCAAGTGTGTCAAGCATTAGCTTTCAATCATCACACCACCGGTTTTTGCCTGAGAAACACAATATTTCCATGCATATAATATTAAATCTAAACAGTTCAATATCAACTACGAGATCACCATGCATAGTGAGATCATGCAAAGAATATTTGGGCAGCTGCAATTTAGGGTGGCACTTAGGACAGTGTGCTTATCATTACTTTATACTATTCCAATCTCGGTAACACTGATATTTTTGTCAGTGGTCGATGTTTCTGTCATCCTAAAAGATCTAGGTAAGATTTCTTGGAGAATGGAAACACATGCGTGGCAGACCAAAGAATGACAAGGGTTTTCCTTTAGAGTGGGGAAGCCCCCCTGGCAAATATCAGTGTTCCCTGCAGTGGGGACGTCTCCATGAAATATCTGCTTGGACTCAGCCCTGTTTGGACCAAGAAGCTGTTTTATACATAGCGACACTGTACTCCCTGATATTTTCCCCAAAAACAGTCGTCTGAAGATAGTTTAAACTTGCAGTTGAAGAGAGAACACGTGTGGCAAGTCCTAATAGTAGATGATCCCCATTAAAAAGTGTGCTAGTTGGATACCTGTATTTTTCAGGATTTTCCAACTCACTATGATTTCAATATCATCCTGAGCCTTTTAAAAAAGTGATCTATCTGGGTGCCTGTGTGGCTCAGTTGGTTAAGTGTCTGACTTCAGGTCAGGTCACAATCTCGCAGTTTGTGAGTTGGAGCCCTTTGTCGGCCTCCGAGCCTGCTTCAGATTCTGTGTCTCCCTCTCTCTCTGCCCCTCCCCTGCTCACACTCTATCTCTCTCTCAAAAACAAAACATTAAAAAAAGTGATCTTTCATGACATAAGGAAAAAAGTCCTGCAGAATCATTTTCCTGAATAAACATAGGACTCAATGGCTAAGTGAGGGATATTTCATGCATTGATTCAGGGAGGGACATTTTGGAACACACCATTTTGGGTGTCTGTGTTCACCCAGGTCCAAGTCTGTGCTTTGCTTTTTTCTTCTAACAGAAAGCATGGCCTTACCTTCTCTTTACCTTCCAAAATCCTTCTATCCTTCAGTGTTCTCTGAAAATCCTAGCTCACATATCTAATAAGCTTTCTCTGACTGGCACACCAACATTGATTAATTTAAGTCGATTAAGTAATTATATTTGAATTATCACTAAGTTCCTACTTTAGTCAACAACTAGGAGAAATGGAACAAAGGATTCCCTGCTCTCAAGGAATTTTTAGTTGAATAGGTTTGGATAAGTATACTGAGCATTAAAATGAACCTGATGGGGCACCTGGGTGGCTCGGTCGGTTAAGCATCTGACTTTTCATTTCGGCTCAGGTCATGATCTCACGATTCGTGGGTTCAAGCCCACGGCGGGCTTCACGCTGACAATGCAGAGCCTGCTTGGGATTCCCTCTCTCTCTCCCTCTCTCTCTGCCTCTCTTCCACTCGTGCTCTCTCTCTCTAAAATAAACTTAAAAAAATATGAACCTGAATAAGGGAAACGCCAGAGAAGAGGTCACAGTAATGGTGTGGGGGTCTCAAAAAAGGCATAGTTGATATCTAGTTGGTCTCTAGTTTTAGAATACCTTTAGCCTAGAATTAGTATCTTGATTTCTTGAGCATCTTTGTTATCTAATGTTCTACATATCTACGTGTTAATAATGTTATATGTCAGGTGTTTTTTTTTGTTTTTGTTTTTTTTGATAGCCTTTTGATCACTTGGCTGGGCTGCTATAGGATCCCTTTCTCTCCTCCCTTGGGATGATCCTGAAGTTTGGGGAAATCTTGAGTAATTCCACTTTCTTGATAACAAACTAAGTGCAACTCAGGCTTTTTTCATTAAGTTAAGTTAGCTTTCTTTCTGCTGCACCTAAACCAAGAGTTTAGGTCCATTATTCACTTTCAGCACCAGGGACAGATCCACGTAAACCTAGTTCCTCCTCCCCCTTCCAGCCCCCATCACTTGTAAATTGTTTTTAGAGAAAAATTAGAGCTAAAGAGATTCTTTAGAATAATATAATGCAAGAGGTTGATCGTTTTTTCTAAGCCAGGCCAATTAAAATGGAAATATATTTAAATTGGTGGACCATTAAATCAATAGAATCACATTTAAAATCATGCCCAATACTTTTGCGTTGTGAGGTGTTTGGGGAGGGGGACATTTAAAAATATACATTAGAACTGCCTCTAAAATATAATCACTTGAATTTTAAGAGTAATTGTGTGGAAAACTTACAGGAAGGATAGAACATGGGGAAAGAACATTTTAATGAGTTTTATCTGCTAAGTTTAGCCCTAGGCACTTTCCCATATCTTACCTTTGTAATTTGCAAAATCACTGCGGGCTATTAAGAATTGTCGAACCCATTTTAAAGAGAGGAAACTGAAGATTAAGGAGATTAACTATCTTGTCCAGGGTTACACTGTAATGGAAGCATAAATAGAATCTAAGTCTATCTGATATCAAAATCTATGTTTTTCCATTCAGTCATTCTTCTAAGCACAATTGACTTAATTCCTCTTCTAAAATGCCTTGACTGGGTATCATCATATGTCAAAAACATCTTAATTACATAACATGATATGCTATGAATATTATAAACAACTTAATGCTATTTCTGTATTTATGGTCCATGTAATAGTGTTGTAAAGTGGCAATATTGTGGCCTATCCATTAATCAGGTTTTCAGTGTTTGGATTCATTTTTGATGTTGGTATTCCTTAGAGAAGTTCTGTGGAGCAACAAAAATATTGTTGTGGAACCCAGAGTGTTTGCTGAGCTAATCCAACCCACTCTTTTTGCAGATGGTAAAACTTCTGCAGTCCCTGTCTGGATTTTTCTACCAAGAAAAATCCCTTAAAATGTTAAAATGGAAAACTGTCAAGTGGTTCCAAAATACATAATTGAAAAAGCAACCAAATAGACTGACCTTATGCCTGTTGAAATTCTTCCATTTTTTAATGGTTCACCAGCAGTCATTATACTGCAGAGGGAAATATTCTTTAATTCTCTTCCTTTACTTTACTGTGTAAAGCGAATAGAGACCATTATAACCACCAGATCCATTGTCTTTTGTATGAACATAGGGGACATAAAAAAGTAGGGGGTTTCCTGATACAACTCTTAGCTTCAGGGCAGTCTTTCTTTGATGTTTATATATTTAATCCCTTTAAAAATTGTACTCCAGAGTATAACCTAAGAACAAAGCACTTCATCCCTTCTGTTATTAGAACTGTGTACTTCTTGCTTTGACTTTTAAAAATGACAGAGCTACAAGGCATTCTGTTCCCCATGGCTGATCACTTCCTTCCAGTGAATGGCATTATGTTGGTGAATTAATTAATAGTAAATCTGATTTACATATTCACAAATATTAGAATTGTAGAAAAATTACATCAGGAGGCAGCTCCTTGAAGAAGCTAAGTGAGAGGAGAAAAAAATCAAAGGTTCCTCTTTCAGATATAGCATGGGACTTGGCATTTCTAGGTCTGCTTTGCTACCACCTTCAGGCACCTTCTGAATATTGTAAAGCGGATTATTCTAGATATGGAAAAGTCTGTCCTACCATGGGTTGAAAGATTTAGCCTCAGGTGAATGCCATTACCTCCTGTAGTGCGGCGAACTGCAGAAACTAAAGTAGTTTGGCTACTGGCCTAGCCATCAGCAAATGTGGCCCTTCATCTAGCTCTGTCTCATCACTCTATTTTAGATTTCTGTCCCTAAAATCAGAATGATAAAGATGATGATGCTATCACCCCTGTAAGGAGATTTTCAGGTGTAAAATATGATAATGAATGTAATGTGCTTTGAAACAACCTCACACATTGTTGGGCTAGGTAGGAGGCCAAGGCACTTTGCTAAATGTGGAGCATGAAGGCATGTAAAGACCTTGCCTTTGAGGTGTCCACAGTGTAGTGGACTGAGGCCAAAAAATGAAAAAACAAAATTGTGTAATGTGGCAAGGACATTTGTGCTATGGGACCAGTAAGAACATTCCCCTAACCCAAACTGAAAAGTGAAGGTAGGGTTTGCAAAGGCTTTGAAGAGGGTATATACGTAGAGATGCTGTCTGGTGCTCCATCCTTACCTCCTTGGCCTAGGAGTTTATTCTAGGTGGTTCCTATATACACCAATGACTTCCTGCCTCTCTCTGCTTGAGATATTCTTTGACCATGGGGCAGGCTGGAAGTGCCAGTGGGCTAACACCCCTAGGAGTGACCCTAAATCAGTGCGGGACAGGAAAATAAATACTCAAATTTCTTTGCCTTTCTCTGGGATGACTCAGAGATGTGTTTTACACAGGCTCTCAAAGACTTCCCAGCAGAGTTGACTGCCCCAGTTTCCCACAACACACCCTTTATTGGCTTATCTTTCTTCTCTATCTCCCTTCTCTACTCCCTCACTCTGCTTGCTGGGAATTCCCTTCTAAATAAACCACTTGCACCCACACGTTTGTTTCAAGACCTGTTTTGGGGGGAAACCAATCAAAAACAAGAGATGACGTCCAAATGGAATCTCAAAGGTTAGTGGTTAGTCAAGCCTAGTGAATTTAATGTATGTAAATTATGCATCAGGAGAGCTGTTTGAAAAAGAAAAGAATTAGGCAACCCACCTTGGAAGGAAAGAATATTCAAGGCTACCTGAGGGAATATTCAAGGCAGAGGGAATACTATTTGAAATTATAAGGATGGGATAGATAGAGAGCTTAGCTTGTTTGGGGAACTACAAATAGCTCAGGATGGCTTGGGCAGTAGTTTGGAAAAGTAGACAGGAGCTGGGTTAGAAAGAGACTTATAAGCCTAGATAAGGAGCTGGGTGTTCACTCTGAAGGTGATGGAGAGACATTTCAGGGCTTTAAACAGGGGAGTTTATGGCCAGGCTCACGTTCTATAAAGTTACTCCGGTGGCCACATGAAAGGTGGGTAAAGGAAGGGCAAGACTAGAGGCAAAGAGACCAATTGGGAGGTCATGATAATCATTAGGACAAGAAGAGATTGGGGCCTGAAGCAAGGTAGAGACCAGTGAGATGGAGAGAAAGGGAAGGATTGGTAGGTTTTTCAGGAGATAGAACTGGCAGGACTTGGATGATTACAGAATGGAGCTAAGATACTGCATCATGGTTTCTGAAGACACAGTGTCATTTCATAGAGCTATGCTAAAACCATGCCCAACCCTAGAGATATTAGTGTATTTTTACCAAATTCCACTGGAGATCTGAGCTTGTCAGAGTGAGTAAGAAGGAAAGGGGGGACTGTGTTAAGCTCCAAGCTGCAACAAATGGGGGTTGAATGTAAAGGCTTGGTCATGAGAGCCGGACAAGAGAGGTCAGTGGCCTGGAGGAGTTTACAAGGTGGGGGCTAAACTCCATCAGGTCAAATCCATAATGTGGGGGTTCACGTGGATTCATAAATGTCCTTATTCTCAGGGAGATTGAGTTATATCTTAGGGCTCTTGCTTACATAAGTCCATTTCATTTGGAGGAGAAGGAAAGGAGATAAATGAGAAGGGGGTTTAGGAAAATGAAATGTATGGCTTTCATGGTTGAGATTCCCCAGCAGCCTCCCTCTTTGTTTCATAACAATTTGCTTCTTCTTTATAATGCACAGCTGCAATTTCCCTTCTGATGACTCTCTAGAACCCATCCCTGAAGTTGACTAAAGATCATACTCTCTATACATAAGGCCCCCATTTCTGGTGGCAGCTCTTATTTGTTAGGTCACACAAACACATATTTCACATGTGTGTGCTTTCATTTACACAATTAGCAATCACATTGAAGAAAATAGGCACCAATTTTGCTGTATTAGACATGAATTCTTTCACTGACACCTATGTGGGGACACTATGAGACCATTTTTTTTTTTAATTTTTTTTCAACGTTTTTTATTTATTTTTGGGACAGAGAGAAACAGAGCATGAACGGGGGGAGGGGCAGAGAGAGAGGGAGACACAGCATCGGAAACAGGCTCTGGGCTCCGAGCCATCAGCCCAGAGCCCGACGCGGGGCTCGAACTCACGGACCGCGAGATCGTGACCTGGCTGAAGTCGGACGCTTAACCGACTGCGCCACCCAGGCGCCCCACTATGAGACCATTTTAATGAAGTATTTTTAGTCCTATTATAAAATATGTTGTTATTAACATTTGTGTACAAGTTTTTGTATGGATACATGTTTTTGTTTCTCTTGGCTCTATAACTAATGCTGGAATAGCTGGGTCACATGGTAACTCTATGCTTAACATTGTGAGGCACTTCGAAACTGTTTTACCAAGGGCCCGAACCATTTTGCATTCTTACCAGCAATGTTCTATGTTTGTTTCCTTGTTTGTTTTAATCATTATATACAATAGTTTTTTTCTCTACTTATTGTTAGATGTTAGTTTCACAAAATCTTTGCAATCTCTTTCTTGATTTGTCTTCCTTTTTGGTGAAATACTTTCTTTTTTAACGTCTTAAAATGTGACTTGGAAATCCCCATAATATCCTATTAAGAATTAGGATAATGAGATTATCTAGAAAACATAACAGATTGAGCCAACATATTGGCTCATTGTTTGGGAATTCTGAATTTCAGATTGCAATGTCCACATCTTGCTGTGGAAACCCAAATCTTCCATAGAGTCTCCAACTTGGGGGGATTCTTTTAAGCCATGGAACAGCAAAGATGGAATATGGGGACCGCTATTAAGCTCTCTCATTTTACACTCAGAAGGGGAAAGAAAGGAGGAGGGGCCAAAAGGAAGTAAAAGACTGAGAGGGATATGTGGTAAGGCCACAAAGATGTAATGTGGTAACTCTTGTCATGGCTTTGACTGGAGCACAGGGCCAGTGCCTGAGGTACAATAGTGTGTCTGGTTTGGACCACTTGGAAACCTGCTCATTTCAATTATTTCCCCTTCTCCACTTCAGACCACCTTTCACAGTTTACTTTTTGTGGTTCCACCCTACCTTTATCCATCCACTTCCCATCACTCTGGCCAGTGGGTGGTGAGGAAAATTGGGGAAGGGAAAAAGCAAAATGAGAACATATGTGTTCATGACCATTCCCCCACTTCTTCACCTCCCTATTTATTATCAGTCTGGTAGGCTTTCTGTTTAATTTGCCTCACCTGAAGCAATAACACATTGATCTCCATAAAGCAGTAGTATCACCCAAACCATGATAATGAACTCCCCTGTAGAACAATAAAGGTGAAATAAGATGGTGACATAATCCCACAGGAAGGACTATTAACTAATGTTATTAGGTGATACTTTCTGAGTGAAAATTCCCTCCACAGTAATATTTCATTATTAATAGTCCTTGGGAGTTTAAAGAAAAGAAATACCTTTTTATTTCTCTGGCTTGATCTCCTGGTACTCATAAAGGAATCTAGGCTATGCTTTATGATGCCAAAAATCACTGGTCAATCCAATTTGGTGATAGAATAACAATCAACCATATTATTTGGAGCTATGTAGAGAAAACAGCTAATTGTTTGACTGAAATATTCACATGCAAATCAGTTATTTTGACATCATATGGGCACAGTCCAAGTCAATATTTAAATAGTAATTTGAAAAATCATTAATTGGAGCCATATTTGTTGATTATCTCATATATACAGGAATTTTTCTCATTAAGCAGATGGCTTTGCATCAATCCCATCTTAGAAATTAGTAAACACAGATTTTTCTAACTGCGGAAAGGAAGTAAATACATAAGGAGGGGCCAGAGGCAGAAGGCAACCTAAAGATAACTCTGAAAACTGAGGCGGTGCTAATTCTTTAGTGGTGGTAAGATCATCTGTGGAGGAGATGGCCCTTGGCAATTTAAACATTGGAGGCTGTAATTATTAATCGGGTGAATTACTTTCCTAGGGCTTCCTTAACAAAATATATAAAACTGGGCAGGGGGGGGGCGCTTAAACAACAGATGTTTATTGTCTCCTAGTTCTGGAGGCTAGAAGTCTGAGATCAACACATCAGCAGGGTTGGTTCCTTCTGAGGGCTGTGAGGGAGACTCTGTTCCATGCCTGTCCTCTACGTTCTGGTCTTTTGCTGGCAGTCTTTGGCTTTCCTTAGTGTAGACTCATCAAGTTCATATGGTGTTCTCCTGTGTATGTCTGTTTCCATATTTCCCCCTTTTAATGAGGACATCAGTTACATTGAATTAGGGGCCGACTCTTCTCCAGTATGACCTCATCTTAACTAACTACATCTGTAGTGACCCTATTTCTAAATAAGGTACCAGGGGTTAGGACTTTAACATATGGATTTGGAGGGAATACAATTCATACTATAACATCTGGTAAGTGATTAATATCACCTCCACAGAGGCCCAGGGATCTCTGTCAGCTCTGGCAAGAGTCATCTTTGTTTTTTTTATTTTTATTTTTATTTTTATTTTTATTTTTATTTTTATTTTTATTTTTGGGACAGAGAGAGACAGAGCATGAACGGGGTAGGGGCAGAGAGAGAGGGAGACACAGAATCGGAAACAGGCTCCAGGCTCCGAGCCATCAGCCCAGAGCCCGACGCGGGGCTCGAACCCACGGACTGCGAGATCGTGACCTGGCTGAAGTCGGACGCTTAACCGACTGCACCACCCAGGCGCCCCTGGTTTTTTTAATTAATTAATTTTTAAAAATTTACATTCAAGTTAGTTAACATATAGTGTAATAAGGATTTCAGGAATAGAATTTAGTGATTCATCACCTACATATAACACCCAGTGGTCATTCCAGCAAGTGTCTTCCTTAATGCCCCTTGCCCATTTAGCCCATTCCCCCTCCACAACCCTCCAGCAACCCTCTGTTTGTTCTCTGTATTTAAGAGTCTCTTAAGGGTTTGTCACCCTCCCTGTTTTTGTATTATTTTTGCTTCCCTTCCCTTACATTCATCTGTTTTGTATCTTAAATTCCACATATGAGTGAAGTCATATGATATTTGTCTTCCTCTGACTAATTTTGCTTAGTTCCATCCATGTTGTTGCAAATGGCAAGATTTCATTGTTTTGATTGCTGAGTAATATTCCATTGTATATATATACCCCATCTGATTTATCCATTCATCCGTCGATGGACATTTGGGCTCTTTCCGTACTTTGGCTACTGTCGATAGCGCTGCTATAAACACTGGGGTGTGTGTGCCCCTTCGAAACAGCACTCCTGTATCCTTTGGATAAATACCTGGTAGTACAATTGCTGGGTCGTAGTTCTATTTTTGATTTTTTGAGGAACCTCCATATTGTTTTCCAGAGTGGCTGCACCAGTTTGCATTCCCACCAACAATGCAAAAGAGATCCTCTTTCTCCACATCCTCGCCAACATCTGTTGTTGCCTGAGTTGTTCGTATTAGCCGTTCTGACAGGTGTGAGGTGGTATCTCATTGTGGTTTGGATTTAAATTTCCCTGATGATAAGTGAAATTGAGCATCTTTTCATGTGTCTGTTGGCCATCTGGATGTCTTCTTTGGAGAAGTGTCTATTTGTATCTTTTGCTCATTTCTTCACTGAATTATTTGTTTATTTGGGTGTGGAGTTTGATAAGTTCTTTAGAGATTTTGGATACTAACCCTTTATCTGATATGTCGTTTGCAAATATCGCCTCCCATTCTATTAGTTGACTTTTAGTTTTGATGATAGTTTCCTTCACTGTGTAGAAGCTTTTAATCTCAGTGAGGTCCAAGTAGTTCATTTTTGCTTTTATTTCTGTTGCCTCTGGAGACATGTCAAGTAAGAAGTTGCTGCGGCCAAGGTCAAAGAAGTTTTTGCCTGCTTTCTACTTGAGGATTTTGAAGGCTTCCTGCCTTACATTGAGGTCTTTCATCCATTTTGAGTTTATTTTTGTTTATGGTGTAAGAAAGTGGTCCAGGTTCATTCTTCTGCATGTCGCTGTCCAGTTTTCCCAGCACCACTTGCTGAAGAGACTGTCTTTATTCCATTGGATATTCTTTCCTGCTTTGTCACAGATTAGTTGGCCATATGTTTGTGGGTCCATTTCTGGGTTCTCTCTTCTGTTCCAGTTATCTGAGTGTCTGTTTTTTGTGCCAGTGCCACACTGTCTTGATGATGACAGCTTTGTGATACAGATTCAAGTAGAGTCATCTTTGAGTGGGTGCTTCTGGGTAAAGATAAGGCAAAATAGAAATCTGTCAACCGGACGGTAGGAACATTTAATCCTTTTGTTTTTCACTTAAGGCCCTTCCATGGTTCCTCTCCACATTGAGAGAACTGGGACTAAAACTTGCTTTCAGATTTGAGGTCCAAGAGACACTTGAACTTCAATGAATCTCTCATGTTTTCTGATGGTGCTTTAGGTCTCCCCTTGGCTTGAAAGTTATAATCCGAAAATATTCCTACTTAGTGTGTTTCATATGTTTTCCAGTCTAGCTTGAAGTTTTGTGTCAGAAGACTCACGGGTATTTTCTTTTTTTCCTTTTTATAAAATTACTATCTGTGACAGGAGGTATTCTCCCCAAGCATTTTCATATCCTTAAACCTAACACGTGCTTTCAGAGTCTTTCCATCTACTTTATTTGAAAACATGTGCCCTAGTTGCCCAGTTTACCTGTTGCATTCCCTTCCTTTGCCAACACCGTGGCTGTCTCTACCCCATCCTCATCCTTGTGTGGTTTTCTGTCTGAATTTGGGAGAATCACTTGACTACCATTTTCCATCTGGAAGAAAGGGGATGGTGATCATCCTTTTAAATATCCTAAACACCTTGGTTAAAACCATCATGCCTGAGAGGTCAGCCCTTGCTGTAGTCATGGATTATGTTTTGCAAGACTGTCTCTTTTTTGAGAACATCACTAGCAGTGCCCTGGACTTTCTGTGAGTGATGTCCAGAGGATGTTTGTATCCATGTTAAACTGGCCTTCAAAGGCACTTTTCTCTTACCTGCGATAAACTCTCTTATGTTGCTCTGCTTCATCTGAGAACTTCAGAAGTGGCTCCTCTTAATTGCTGATGATTTTTGTTGCAAAGCTTTAGTAAGACAATAAAAGAGACTGTGTATGCATACTGCAGGAACAGTTGGAGGGTTGAGTCAAACCACTGGGAGGTTGGGTGGGAAAGAATCAGCAGGCCAAGCTTTCATTTGGCATCTTGTGGCTACATGTTGTATATGTTTATACATACATATTTCATGATTGGATGTTTATATGTGTGCATATACAAACAAAATCATGTTCCTTAGATGTCAAGTAGAAATTATTGAAGTAAAACCTTCCTGTCTCTCTATACAAATTAATGCATCACTTGGGGGGGGGGTTGCCAGGAGGCAAAAGTCCAGATTTCTGTTCTCAATGAGCTTGATATCTTAGTAGAGAGATATGATTATTCATTCAGGAAAAATTTTAAACATCTAATATGTGAAAGTCCAATTTGAGAACTGATATATGTTGTAAGATACCATCCCTATGTGAAAGATCATACTTTACTGCAGGATGTAGAGAAGTTGACAGAAGGTGACAAAAGTCTGGTGAGGGCTTTGACAGAAGAACATATAGAGCATCGCAAGATTTGGTGTTAGATGTGTTTCACTCAGACTGAGAGGGTCGAGGAGGCTTCCTGGAGGTGGAAGATAACTAAGACCAATGCCTGACCGTTTCATAAATGTTCCACCCTCAATGAGTGGTACAGGTGTAAGTGGCATTCAAAGATGGGGAGGTCACTTCATGCTGGGGTGACAAGGGGTGATTTCATGGGGCAGTGGGGTTGGAGATAAAGCATGTAAGTTAACATTGAAAACTGTATGTACATACCTGGTCACTCTGCAACTGTGCATCATGGAAAGTCTCCGTGGGGAGGTGGGTGATAAGAGAAGCATGGGATGTTGCATAGGTTGGAGCTAGCAGAGATGGATTTGACGTGAAATCTGAGCCCAGCCGGTAGTGCCATCCAGGAGCTGTTGCGTGTGTCATCGGTACTTGTTGCTTGTCACGGTTTGCTAGGGAAGGGAAGGCCTCCCAGCAGATGGACTTGGGAATGGAGCACTGTGGTTACTTTGAGTAATGGATGGCTATTGGATGAAGGGAGCTACTTATTTCTGGTGTATGAGTTATGAATGCTTTTGTCTGGATGTTACAAAACCCAACTAAGAATGATTTTAATAATAAAAAAAAAAGGGACTGATTTTTCCTATGTCATCCAGGAGGTGGATGTAGCGACTAGGGCACTGGTTGAATGGCTCAAGAATGTCAGATATGGCCATCTCTCCCATTCTTCAGCCTTTTTTTTTTCATGTTTGTTGCCTTATGGTTGATATATAACATTCACAATTCTGGACATCACATATGCAGGGTATGACAGGATTTTCCTGGACAGGAAAAAGGGGGAAAGTTATGTCTGCTCCTTTGATAAGGAAAATAATATTTTCTCCAGAAGCACTTCACAAGATTTCCCCTGATGTCTTCACTGCTAGACCTGTAGCACACGGCTACTCCTAAAATCAGGAGAGGTTGAGAAAGAGTTTAGGGTGTTTAACCTGTCACAAAAGTGAGAAGGGGATTGCAAATGAGTGTTGGGAGGACCAACCAGCAACTAGGATGTGTGTGTGTGTTGTGGGCCCCCCCCCTCCCCTGCATACAGAATTGCTAGGGCTGCCTGTGGCCTGAGCTGGGGTACAGGGACCAGGTGCGGTACCAGTAGCGGCCTCAAGGGGGAGCCAAAGGGAAGGACACTTGGCTGGGTCTCCACACAGTGCTCATTTCATGTCTCTTTGGGTCGCTCCTCTCCACCATCATTGCTTTTATTCCTCTGCCCTGAATTCAGATCCTCGCCCTTTCTCGCAGATGTTGGCTTTATCTTCGAAGCTGTCATTGGCCTCTTTCTCTTCTCACTCTGCACACACCTGGAGAGAAGTCAGGAAGCCGATGTTAGCAGAGCCTGAGACTCCTGCCAGGCCTAGAAGCTGTGCCAACCATGAGGTCCCTCTGGGTAAGGTTTGGATTTGCCAAGCCTTGCATCCCAGCCAGCCAGAGAGGAGGAAAATAACAGGGGCTCGAGTGCCCAGCGATTGGTGCCAGGCCAGTCAGTGGGAAGCCAGACTGTAGTCACCTGGCATAAGGAATCTGTTCTCTGAAAACAAGTTCGATTCTGGACTTCTGCATTTGCTTCATGGTTTCTGCCTTTCCCTTTAGTTTCTTGGTAAACTTTTCCAGAAACCCCACCTTTATCATCTCAGAATGAAAAGAAAAAAGGAATTGCCCACATCACACCACTGAGACCCTCTTCCTTATCTTCCTGATCAGGAGTGGGAGAAGCCAACATGTTCGAGCCTGCGATTTGGGTAAGAATAGCATGCTTAGTGAAAGAAATACCTTGAAGAGGGTAGCCAAGGACAAGGGTGATTTCTACTGTGCTCTCATGAGGGCGTTCATTGAGAAGGGGGTCTCAACCAGGGCAATCAGAATTTCTGGTGAAGTAGAGACGGGGTGTTCTAAAACAAAGCACCACTTTGCCCCATGGAGCGGTTTTTAATCACACTATTTATTTTGCATTTCCGAGAGTAATGAGGGTAGGTATGGATGTTTATTAAAAGGTATCATGGGGGCGCCTGGGTGACTCAGTCGGTTAAGCATCCAACTTCGGCTCAGGTCATGTCTCGTGGTTCGGGAGTTCGAGCCTTACGTCAGGCTCTGTGCCAACAGCTCAGAGCCTGGAGCCTGCTTCAGATTCTGTGTGTGTCTCTCTCTCTGCTTGTTCTCTCTCTGTCTCTGTCTCTCTCTCTCAAAACTAAATTGAAAAAACATTAAAAGGTAGTGAGGCCCACCACGGCTGAGAACTACTGCTAAGGATGGTGACAGAGTGCAGCGCCATGTAGGACAAGTAAGACAAATCCGATCTTCGCTGCAAAGTTGCCCAAGATGAAAACTTCTCTGATGTATCCATAGGAGGGTTTGGCCACTTTAATGTGTGACCTAATGGGGGAGCTAGGCTTTGGGAGTCTGGTGAAGCCTATGAATTCCCTGTCAAACACTGTTTTTACATGTGTAAAATAAAATACTTAGAATAACAAAGAAAACCAATTATATGGAAATAGGGATATCAAAATAGTAATAAATACCCAGGTTTGTGATAGACAAATACATGTGCTTCTTTGTTAACACATTAAATAACAAGATCTAGCGGCAGTTCTAATAGCTGCCACAATTTTGAAGCAGTGATGAGTGTTAGCAGTACTTTGAGAAATCTGCAACAACTGACATGTGAAATATGAACACAACTGTGACTTTTATTGGAGACAGAGTCACAGGAACTGCTAGCACTTCTGAGGTTTCCTGCCTAGATTGAGGTGAAGGAAATGCCAAATTTCAGATAGGGGTTGAAACCCAAAAGGTAAAATTTTCCCACCCAAGTCATGGGCTTCCAGAATTCTACCCATAGACCTGTGGGGGTCCACAGGTGTAGAACTCCTCGCTACAGAGAGGAGAAAAGAGGAGACCACTCAGTGGCAGGTTAATGCTACGATTCAGGAGGGCAAGCAGACCCCAGACAGTAGCCATGGGGGCACCATCCACGTTTTCATGAATGGCCTGGAGTGGGAGCTGTCAAGTCCAGGAAATGGTGCTGTTAATTTTTTTTGGCAGTGGTCTTGGTTATCTTGCAGGAGATTAATGGGCTTAGGGTCTGCTCCAAGCCTGGGAAGGCTTCTGGTGTAGGTTTGCTCCCAGCCTTCCTGCCCTGACTGGATCTGAAGTGTTCACACAGTGTCAGCCGGTATAATGTTTAGTTGCTTCCTCCCTGAATGTGCTAAATGCAAATGAAAAGCCAACATGAAGCACAAAGGGAAAGGTGCAAGAAAAAGATTTGGCTTTGGGTCATCCCTCTATCTGAATATGGCACTGGGAATCTAATTGCTAATACACATCAATTCCTCAGTCAGAAGGTCACCTCAAGACTCATGTTAATCATTATTCTCATTTTGCAAACTGAGAATGAGGAACGGCGATGAGTTAAAGGCTGAGGAGCATGACAAACAGAGTGTGATGAATAGAATTTCCAGCCAAAGAATCACAATCCTTCTGGCCATGGATGCAGTTAGTTACACTTATAAAAGCATGTCCACCAGTAAGCAGGTAATTATTGAATGCAGGGCACATGACCAGTGAGGTGGGGACGGGGGCCTCTTCAGCTCTGGTGGTCAGGCAAAGCCTCTCTGAGGTGACATTGGAGTCGAGAGCCCAATGAGGAGAAGCTGCAGCCATACAAAAATCAGGGTAAAAGCACCGTGAATAGAAGGAATGGTATGTAGTGGTGTCCCAAGAGAGCAGCCCACGTTGAGGGACAGGGACAGGTGGAAGGCTGGTGTGAATGAGAGGGAGCATTGCAGGAGTTGGAGCCAGAGGGATAGGCAGGCCCAGAGCTGGGAGGGCTCCGAGGTCACCATGAGGAGTTGGGGTTGTGGCCGGGTTGACATGGGAAGCCTCTGGAGGGTTTTAAGCAAAGCAGCCTGCTTGATCAACCATTTGACTTGTGTTTCCCACTGTAGCTCTGGCTGCTGGGTGAGAATAGACTATCAAGGCCAAGAATGCGAAGGAGGCAGACACAGTCTCCTGATAGGGAGCTGTGGCCACTTGGACTAGGGTTGTAGCTGTGCAGACAGTGAGAAGCGCCCAGATTCCAGAGATATTTTGGAGACATTAACAATAGGACTTACCGATGCATTAGATTAGAGGTATGAGGACAAGAGGCGATGAGGGATGGCTTCTCAGAAATGTGAGGAGAAGGTTTGATCGAGGGAAAGCTACCTAGAGGTCTGCCATAACTGGCAGCACAGTCCATGGGAAAAATGATGAGTTATGTAGTTTGTCTCGTGTCCTCTGATGCTTCCCCTGTGACCCTTCTCACTGCCACCACCTTCTCTGTGTCCAATTTCCTTTTGGGCTTCTCAAGGGTCGTAACCATACAACTCTTTCTTAGGAAGTAGTATGAGGGTTGAGGGTCGTAGAGAGAGGGTAGGGTTGGGAACACAGAAGGGCTAGGGCCTGAGTCCTGGCCCTACTTGTTGTTGTTGTTACTTGTTGTGTGACCTGGGTAACTTGCCTCTCGGAGTGTCAGTTGTTTGTCATCTATGAAATGGGATGAAAAGACTTTCCTCATGGAGTGTTTTGAATACTGACTAACACAGTGAATGAAAAGCACCCAGCCCAGAGTAGGCTCTGAGCTAACTCACCCAACTTCAATTTCATTTTACCTTCTCTTATATTCTTTTCAGGCACTGGCTTGGTGACAGGTTGGCTAGATGTTTACTAATGAACTAACTCATGTGGAGATGTTGCCCTGGTTCTTCAAGGTGGCCACACGTAAAAGCAACTAGGGAGCTCTAAAAAATACTGAAGCCCCCACCCCACCTCCTAGAGTTTCTGATTTGATTGGTCAGGGGTGTCAAGGCATCATTATTTTTAAAAGCTCCCTAGGTATTCCTAATGAGCAGCTATGTTTGAGAACCTCTGTTAAATTAATGAACAATTATAATTTAATTAATGGTCTTCAAGTAGCCACTAGGCATTTCTAGAAAAATGTTAGGGCTTGTAACAATTTACCCCAAGCTGGAGTTTTCACTTGAGGAAACAAGGTCTTTTCTATTAAGAGTTCCTCAATAGCAGGGGCACCTGGGTGGCTCAGTCGATTAAGTGTCCAGCTCTTGATTTCAGCTCAGGTCATGATCTCACAGTTCATGAGTTCAAGCCCCAGAGTTGGGCTCTGTACTGAAAGTGCATACCTCTTCATATGAGAGAGGTAAAGTGCCTTGGGATTCTGTCTCCCTCTCTCTCTCTGCCTCTCCTCTCCTCACTATCTCTCTCTCAAAATAAAAATAAATTTTAAAAAAGAGTCCCTCAATAACTAATATTTGTTGCATGCTTATGATGTGCCAGTGTGTCAGACGTGTTCTAAATTCTTCCTCTCTCTTTCTCTCTCTCTCCCCCTACCCCCTCTTCCTCTTCTTCTGTCTTCATGTGTTTGTATTTATTACCCACTAAAATTTGGAAAGTCCACAGAATTGTGATTCAGACTCATTTGCCTGCTTCAGTACTGTGGCTTTAGTACTGTCACTGACCCTGGTGAGGATTCCTTCCCAGGTACTGCATTCCTTTACATGGAACTCCCATGCTTAAGACCTCTCCAGATGCCTTCCTATAACACTTAGGTTGAGGAGCACAAACTTGAACAAGGTCTCTTTCTCTCTCTGTGTGTGTCTCTGTGTCTCACCTTAGCTACATGGGCCTTCTCTCTTATTCCCTGAGAAATCCCATCTTCTCTGCCCCCTCAGGGCCTTCACACAAGCTATTTCCTCCAGCCTGCCCCCTTTGTATCCCTTTTGCCTAGAAATTCTGGCTCCTGATATTGTTTCAATAATCCATTTGTAGGTGTCTACCTATTTGCCCACTTGTTGAATATCTGTCTTCCACACTGTACTGTAAGTTCACAAAGGCAGGGATGGGTCTGTTTTGATTGCCATTGACTCCTCAGTGCCTAACCCAGTATGACAATATGTGTTGGGTAAGTTCAGTGGTGACCATTTCTTCCCTCAGCGTTAGACTCAATCAGGAGTGCACTATGGGTAGAGACAGATTCCAGTGCCAGCCTCCCAAGGAACTCCAAGTGACTGTCCTCTTCCAGACTGGGCCCTTGGTGATCCTGTCAGTTAGTCACTCTCAGCCACCCTCATGGCCTCGATGCACTTTTCTGTTATCTGGCCTTGGTCAGGACCATGAAGTGGTTTTAATAATGTTGAACCCCATGGAGAAAGTGTTGGAATGTTGGATTGCTCTTTCTAAGAGACTCCACTGCTTCTGTGTAAATTCCTGGCTCTGAATTGGTACAAGGCCTGAGGACCTGGGACAGTTTTTCCAAGCAGTATTGCCAATGTCTAAGTAAGGGGGCTTGACTCGACTCTACTGCCCCAAGCCTCAGTTTAGTTGAGGTGTTTCGTTATCAAAGTGCTTCAATGGCCTATGGGCCAAAAGCAAGATTATATTAGTAGTAATACACAGTATGATTTGGGTGCCTGGATACACTTCCTAGGGAGGAATGAGTGGTGTATTTAGAAAATAAAACTCCAAGATCATTTTTATTCCCGCATTCCTAAATATGAAACCTTTCATTTTTGAGTTTGCAGGACAAAAAGACCATGCGTATCCCTGAAATCATTTGCTGAGTGGTTTTAGTATGGAGTCCCTCATAAGCAGACCTTGAGATGAGATATGGATGCAAGTAGTCTATTTGGTAGTGGTCCCAGGAAGCACTGGTCAGGGAGGGGTGAAGTGACACAGGGAAGGGAAGGATACCTATACAGACCGTAGTTAATGATAGCATTACTGTTGTGCGTGGCTGCTGCTGAGTCCTGCTGTGAGCCTCTTGGAGACTGTGTACAACAGTGTGTACAACATGGTTCCCAGATGTTCCACCTAAGCGGTGAGGAAGCTGGGGTGTGTATCCATCCACTCCCATCCTTTATGGCTTGACTGGGGGAGGTGTTAACTCCTGGCCCTTCTAGCCTGCCCCACGTGTGGACAGAGCATGCTCCTGTGGCTAGGGCGGGCTTTTAAGCAGGAGGCCATAAGGGCTTGCCTCCAAGCCATTAGTGTGTAAGAGAATAATGAGTGGCAAGAGGACATGGACGGTGTTCCAGCAGCTTATGCTGTATCTGCTATACTGAGGATCTCTGTGTGTGTGCCACATTGCTAGCAGTGGCAAAAAAGTTAACCATCTTGCTGGAGGCTTGTAAGTTCAGATTGATGATGACTCAGACAGATAGGACATACAATATATAGTAAATGTTCAGGACATGCACATATCTTGAGCAGATACAAACAAGTAGACTAAGAAGGAATGTTCCCTGAATACAAACTGGTTTGTTACACCAGTCAACACTAGCTTCATTTGCGTTCTGTAGATAAACTTGCAGGATTTGTAGGGGCAGATGGAAGAAATATCAAAGACATTACAAAACAATTGTCTGAAAAATATGCATCCTTACCTTTATACACAACTTTACAACAATGGCAGAGAAAATATGAATGGATTTAAACTTAACAAAAATATTTTTTCTGCCTGCCTCCTGCAAGTCAAAGAGCTGTTACACTGAATGTTGTCCTGTAAACTAGGGTTTATGGTACCAGCCCTACTCGAAAGACATATAATGAAGAAGAGTTGAGAAGAACAGGGGTAAATAATGAAGAAAAAATATTGATGTGCAGAGCTCTGGGTGTGTGAAGGAGATGTGGGTCGTGTGTATTGGAGGTAGGCGGAGGTAAAGACTAGAATTTAAGATGAGCCAGCAGCTAGCCTATGAAATTGGTAAATGAAATGGAACCACCGTGAAACATTTGTCTTCCATTTTGTCTTTCCTTCATATGACTTCTTGTGTTTTTCCCTCACTAGAAGGAAGGTAAGCTGAAGCAGGGGCTGTTAACTCAAAAAATTATTTATCAGGGTAAGGCCTTCTCCTGCCGCACAAATGTCAACTAGAAGCGTAAGAAAAAAAATATTTACTTTGGCTGCCTTGTATTGTGCTTTGGGTTTGACTGAAAACCGTTAGCATTTATTCCCAACTCCCCCCACTGTTCTAAATCACTGAGCCAAAGACTGGCTTCATTTTCTTGAGGTCATATTAGCTCTGGGCATGAAGGCCTCAGTGGTGCTCAGAAAGGGAAGCTAAATGCTGCAGTCAACATCTGCCTGAGCTTAAAGTGCTCACCTCAATTCACTGCATTAATAATTTTTAGATGTGATATTTTTTTAAAACCTAAGTTATTTATTTAAGGAATCATCTTCCTACATTTCTTGAAGTATTTGTTGGTTAATATTTAATCAAAATACAACACGACCAAAACACTAGAGAAATGAAGATATGCTACAGATATAACAACATAATTACGGCATTCATGTGTAAAAACCAATACTAAAGAGTTTTCAGTTTGCTAAATTATTCTTTTAGCTCAAATTCATTTCTGGGCTCTGATCTATGCTGGTGTGGAAGGGGTTCAGTCTGTTTTTGAAAGTGCAGTTATCAATGGGGTTGTCAAATATTGAGGGCTGGGAACTTTTTCCTAAGCCCTGTGCTAAGATTCTGTTTTGTTTTCTTCTCTGCGGGGTTGACTCTGTCATTATGGCAGAGTATAAGCTTCACTACATGTGTGGCCTCTACTTCCTGGGAGAGTTGGTACCTTGGATGCCCTTCCCATGAGTGGCAGGTGAGGACAGTCTTTGAAAGAAATAGTGAGGGAGGCATGGTTGTACATGGTCCAACATCATTACAGATCACCACTATTGACATGTGTATTCTAGGTGGATTTACCTATGGGGTTATTGGATAAAGGGATTCCTCAAAGACTCCCATACATCTCTTCCATTGGAATCACCTTTAGATGTCCATGGAATGCCCTTGGCAAGATGGCCTGGAGATCACATTACAAGTTGAAGGAGGAAGAAAGGCAGAAAGAATAATGGTGGGGATGGTGATACTATCAGAATCACCTCTACAGCTTCTAAAAATAACATATTGATCTTTCCCAAATCCCTCATCTGCAATGGAAAAATTCACTGTCTTCCTTCATTGACAGTCACTGCCTTGGTGAGAGTATCTGTTCGGGTCTACTTAAGAGAAGAGAAACTGCATTAGGCATGTAAACAGAAGGGATTCAATATAGGAATTCATTACATAGGTGTTAGAAGGCCAGAGAGCCAAAGGGGTGGCCTAGGGGAGCCAGAAAAGAATAGTTGCAAGAAGCAGTTACCACCCTGGGCCGGGAGGACAAGAAGGAGAAGTAGTGTTTTAGAATGCAACAACTTGGAAAGGAGCATGCTGGGCCTGGTGCATGGGCCTCTGTGGAGCAGGTGGCCTGCTGCTGGGGTTGGGGCCATCAAGTACAGTGGGTACTTTGAGGACCTGGATGGCATGGATCAGTGAGTGAAGGAGCACAGAGGACTGGTCCTCTGGCATCTCTGATGGTGCAAGGTGAAGCTGCTGTTGGAACGACGCTGCCAGAAACTGGGAAGGGAAGGACGAAGTCCCTCTCCCCTTTTCCCCCATTCTGGTTTCCTCAGGGAGATCCTCCACGTTCAGTCTCCCGCTGGCAGAACTGGACAAGGAGCCAGCTAGCAAAGGAGTTGTGGCTTGTCGAGTCCTGGCTCCAGGTGCATGGTGAGGTGGGTAGGTAGGTAGCAGGTAAAGGAGAGTCACAGCTATCCTCTGTCACCAACAGGAGTGGGCCTTTGCCCTTTATTCTGGTCTGTGCTTCCCATTCCTTCCTTCTCTCTTGGCCATGAAGAATTCCCCAGTCTGGCCTGTCTCTTGCTTGGCCTCCTTGAAGGATATTGCCCAAAATGAGGATGGGAAGGCTTTGGTTTCTACTGCATGGCAGCAATATTTTCTCCACTCTGGCCCTTCTAGAGGACTTCTGAATCTACGCATGTTAAATTGAATGGAACAATAGAATTTTGACTTGACTTTAAAAATATATACTTAATTTGAACAAGAATCAAGGATATCAGGGCTTGAGAGAGACAAGGAATTAAACATGAATACATCAGAAAAATTCAACTGAAGCGGTAGATGAATGCTTCTCTCTCATAATCCCTTAGAAAATACTTTGCTGTTTACAAGTCAAAACACTCTTATTCTGATGAATTTGAGGGACTTAATAAGGTCTTAAAATCATCCTGGTTCACTTTTGAATGAACCAGCAAGCTGTAAGCTTCCCTTTGATCCATGTATGCAAATTGATCTTAGAGGCCGATGCAGGTGACAATGGAATTTTCCAACAGCACAGCAATATATGCTTAATTATACATGGTATTGTTAGAGACACCCATTTTTCATGGCGGTTATGAAGGTTTCATAACTTTGGCAAAGTCATTTAATGAAAGCAGTACTGAGATGGTAGCTGATATTCTAAGAAACCTCTCTAACCATCAGTGATTGGGCTTTATAAGGGTTTTAAATTTGTGACAAACAACTCACTTTATGTCTAAGAGTATGTGCTCTATTAAAAAAATTTCCTATTTGTCAGTGAAAGTTTTTGATAAGATAAACTGACTCAGTGGCTGATGTCCTCACGTACCTCCAGCAATTAGCATGCTTTACTTTAGGAAATACTTGGGGAAAGAATGAAAGAAGTAGAGAAAAAGTTTATAGGGAGAAGGGTAAATATTTGGTTTGGTCCTTTGTTTACATAGTTATCTGTGAAGTGGGTGAACTGACAAACTCTTTGTGTGTCTGCAACTCACAGACACTAATTTCATATCAAGGCAATTAGAATCAGCACCTAGATGAGATTGCTCCATGCTCTACTTTTGTTTGTTAGGTTTATGCCGTGAGTTCCCTCAATCTATGGAATTTTTTAAATTTCTACTCCTCTTTTCTTATTCCCTGTCCTGGGCACATCTATTTCTCCAGACTTCTCTTGAATCCCCAAAGATTGTCACTTATCTGCTGAGCTGGTGAGCATCATGTTTCCCCCCACCGTTGATTAGGTTTTCTCAGAAAGATGGAAACTGGTGGCATATGGTTTTGGATCCGGGTGTTTCTCCATTGGCTTCTCATTGTCTCAGTAGCACAGATTTCCATGTAGATAAACTAGGCACTTCTGAAAACAGGATGTGGTCTTCGAGATCTTACAGCTATGCTTAAATATAATACCTTATATTTGCATAATGTTTTTAAGTGCATTGTCTCCTATAAAGACTCTTACCTCATTATATTTTAATTGTATTGTTCACAGGTCTCTCTTAATAGAAAGTGAACTCCTGGATGGCCAGAAATTTATATATTTCTTATCTGGCAGGCCCCGTGCCTGGCATATAATTAGTGTTTTAATAACCATTTGTTGGTTATGGGATAAATCTTGTACTAGTTTTACTCACAACATTATTGTGAGGATCAGCGAATCATTGGATGGAAAAATCCTGGTCACTGATCCTGCTACGTAGATAGCTTTCAGGAAATGTTTATGGATTAAGTAACAACTTTGTGATGCGAACAGGATGCTTGTAAGGGGTGGAGCTGTGAAACAAAAATCTTCAGCTTCTTAAAGACAGGATTTTTCCATTCTACCCATGGATTGTCCCATGGACCCACTGCAAAGACAGCGGAGAAGGGCTGTTTGATGGGTTCAGTTATTCACTTGAATGAATCTATCATAGGAGGCAATCTTGATAATGCATGGCTATACAAGGGGAACAGTGGTGAAGAGTTCAAAATAATAGATGATCCCTCAAAGCCCTTACTTCTCCCACAAATGCAAAATATAATGAGGGGGAGCAGACTTGACTTCACTGTTAAATTTTGATTACAATTGGAGCAGGCTGCAGCAGAGTTCATGTGGGTAGAAGTTCAGTCATCAGTTTCTGAGTGTAAGCTCCAGGAGGCCAGCTTCTGTTATGATCAGCATGCTTTCCTCAGTGCCTGGCACAGTGCCTGGAATATGGTCGGTGTTGTCATAGACTGCCTTAATGCACCCCATCTCATTCCTCCTGTATTCATACCCTTTGCCATCTGACTTTCCTCTTTGTCCCATTAAAGAGGCAGAATCTATTTTTGTACCTCTTGGCTTTGAGTTTCGCTATGCAACTTGCTTTGGCTGATGGAATATTAAGAGGCAAAAAGGCTTGGAGTGCAGACCAAAAGCTCAGAAAGCACTTGAGAATGAGGCTTATCTTCTTTCTTTTCCTTCCTTCCTTCCTTCCTTCCTTCCTTCCTTCCTTCCTTCCTTCCTTCCTTCCAAGAGAAAGAGAGAGGGAGAGAGAGAGAGCACACGAGTTTGGGAGGGGAGAGAGAGAGAGTGAGGGAGAGAGATAATCCCAAGCAGATTCTGCACTGTCAGCGCAGTGCTGATGCGGGGCTTGAACCCACAAACTGTGAGATCATGACCTGAGCCAAAACCAATGGTCGCATGTTCAACAACTGAGCCACCCAGGCACCCTAAGGCTTATCTTCTTGTACCTCTGCTATGGTCATGAGAGGTATGTACCTGGGCGTACTCTCTAGCCCCAAGAAGAGGATGAGAGACACATGGGGCACAGCTGTGCCACCACAGCTAAGCCCAGGCCCAATCAGTCAATCCACAGCTGAGACCAGCAGAGGTGGCCCACGGAGCCCGCCCGAATCATCTGCCTCTCAACTAACACACAGATTTGTGAAAGCATAATAACTGTTGTTTAAAGCCATTTAGTTGGAGGTGGTTTTTGTAGTATTTTTGTGGCAACAGCTAATTGATTCAGATGCTTAATGAATATTTGCTGAAAGAATGAATGCATAAATGGGGTTGCATGGCCAGCTGTTCTTCGGTACCTATTTTTCTAGCGTCACATTTCCAGAGAAGTTATCGGACAATGAAACATGGAAGACGATGCTCAGAGCTGTTAGTTAGGAGACCCAGGTTTCAACAGTGGCTCTGTCACGCCTAAGTGGCTTCACTGAGACACATCTATAAAGTGAGGATAATTGTACCAAACACATATCCTGGCAATTTCATAGGAAGGGTGTGAATTTGAAGAGTTGCTAGACTTTGCAAAGCCTCAGTGTCCTCCGCTAATATTATTACCAGATTTTACCATAATGACCAATATATCCGACCTCATCAGAGAATGTGATATTTCACAAAAGAATATTTTTTTCCAGGAAATCTAAGTTTATGTGTGTAAATGCCATTATGTTTATTTTTACTTTTTTGTAGCATTCATAAACATAGGTTTTTGATACAATCATTAGCACCTCTTAAAGACTCAAGATTGTAATTATGAGCAGCCACAGTCTTGTCACTTCATCAACTCAGTTGTAAAATGAAGAGGGGTCTAGGTGACCTCCAGTGACCTCCTTTCTCATTCTAATATTGTTTCCTTATTGTGCTGCCACAAAGTGATGTCTTTAGGGGCTACTGAAAGGTGGAGGGCTCCCACGCTCTATTCACAGAATGTCCACCCCTCCCCCCAGCTGCTGGGCTTGAATGCCTCTGCCTGCAATGTTGATCTCTTCTTCCGCATCCTTGGTAGACATTCTTTAGCTACAGTGTGTTCTGTATCCAGTCCACTGCTGTTTTTCTCACACATGGTCACCTGGGGGAGACCAGCAGTATCTCTCCACATTTATATTATTATTCATTTCATAGCTTTTGGAGGCACCAGAGTCCTTTAAATTAATTTTGGGGTCCCCTGGGTGACCGCTGGCTGAAGCTGCTGCAGGTTGGACCTCTGGTTAGGCGAGGTTTTCATGAATTGTTGGACTCTTGTCCACAGTTGTGCTTCAGTATAGTCTTGAGTGTGTGCCCAAATCAGTCATCTCCCTTCACTCTGTGTTGCTTTATATGCTTTGTAGGGGAAACACAGCCAACTTTGCAGACACCTAGTTTGTGTCCTCTCTATCTCTCTTCTGCCTTCAGGTGGAGAGCACTGTTTGCCATTTCACCTCATGAAGGTAAACCTGGACATTTGATCATGTTTGAGCCATTTCTGAGGTGTGACCCAACTGAAGTTCTCCCACATTGGTTATGTCACATGGCAGAGTGGAAAGAACAGAAATGCAGATTCAGATAGATGTACACTCCTCTATTGACTTTGCCACATGTGAGCTGTTACATTTTTCCAGCTGTGTAATGAAAAAAATCTCTAAGTTGTAGTTTTCCCATTGATAAAATGAGGTTAATTGTAGTTCCTAGTTTACTGTCCTGTTTTGAAGTTTAAATGAGATATATGTAAGGGAATGTATCATGGGGACTGGCAGATGTAAGAATTTAATTAAGGTCATCATCAACCTTATCATTAATATATATTCACTGTAGAAATTTATAAGACATACAATAGTACAAAGAAAAATTTGAAGTAGAATTCTACCACTTATAGAATTATTGGTTATATACACACATATATATAGAGAGAGAGGGAGAGGAAGAGGGAGAGGGGAGAGAGAAAGTATATTTGTGTGTGTGTGTGTGTGTGTGTGTGTGTGTGTATGGGATGGGTGTGTTCTTCTAGCCCATTCTGTGTTATTCTATAAAATGGTCATTTCCCAAAGCAATTTCTGATTAGAATATCAAATTTTTGGGCTCATTTAGGGTTTCCCAGAATTGATTTTGGAGCAGTTTTAACACATTTTTTTTAGCAAGTATCTTCCCAAGGGACTAGGGGGAGGAGAGTTTATAGTCAAATTACATACAGCAACGGAAAGCCTCATTTCTTCCTAATAATTTGGCCCAATTCAATGATATTTTCTAAGCATGTGCTGGATGGATTACACAGGCATTTCTATGTTCATCTGAGAGAAAACATCATGAGAGAAAATGCTCTAGGTTTTTCAGGGCCGTGTGTCCAAAGGTCAGCAATTTTTCTGGATGGCTGGTAGGAATGATCTGTACAGAATAGTTACGTTTTTTGATAAGGGACTGCTATCTTTCCCTTGGCGATACCCCACAGATTAGACAGCCAGAAATCAAATTCAGTGCTCCAAAATGTCACAGCTTCAGTTGACAAAGAAATCATTTCAGAGTCATGGAGTGAAGTGCAAAGTAGGCTTTTTCCTGGAATTTTGACTAGAACTCACATCTCAGAACAAAAGGCACCAAGTCCTCTGAATTTTAAGTTCAGAGAATTACCAATCCATATGAACAGCCACCTCCCTCCAGAGTCTGCCTGCTGAGAGGCACCACTTCAGCAGAACAGGCACCAATACCTGCCTCTCTTTGCTTCCTCCCGCCTCCATCAAGTAAAATGTGGCTATAGGATGTGAGGCCATCTTTGTGGGGAGAGAATAGAGATTCATGAGTTGGCGGCCACCACCCCTACCCCCCTACCATGGGGCATTTAACTTGTCTACTCCTACAAGACTGAGGATAACAGAACTGCCACAACCTCTCCATTCCAAGTCTGAGGGTAAGATTATCTCCTGTACCAAGATTGCCGAGCCCTCAAGCCAGTGGAGTGCCTCATGCATCCCATGACTCTGGGATGACCATTCTGGGGCATAGGGTGATGGCAGGGATGAGAAATCAGAACTGAGAGGCAGAGTTCCAGGTGCAGCCAGCATTCTCACCCTTTGGCACGGCCAAGTGTGGGACTTTGTTGTACCCAGGTGGACACCATGGAAGGTGGCTAGAATATAAGCTCTCTTGTTTGTCTCCCCCCTCCCTGCCCCTGAGGGCCGCTGCCTCAATGAAAGAGTCCCAAGAGCAAGTCACTATGGGAAGGGCACAGGGAGGGGTGAGAAAGAGGCTGACTTCAGTTGGGTCTTTCACTGTAGGGCAGTGTTCAGGGGAGACCTCCCCTGGTGTCCTCTAAAAAAACCCACATGCTTTCTGTCTTCAGAGAGCCAGCATTTTAAATTCCTGTCTCATGGAGGGAAACAAGGGTAGTCAAGGTTCTACAGGACAACAGTGATACCAATAGAAAAGTGATGGTTACCTCACCTCATCACATAAGTGAACTGTAATTATAGCCAAGAAAGCAGAGGGAGGGCATGACAAGAATTCTTCTTTCTCTTCTCCCTCCTCCCCACCACCTCAGCCCTAAGCAGTCTGGATAGGGAAGACGGTAGTGTGTGAGAGAGCAGTTTCCCTCACTTTGGTCTGGTCCCCCTTCCACATCTCTGGAGGCACTCGTCAGCTGGATGGGAGGAAGACTGACTCAAATAGGAGATTGGAATTTTAAAATAGGGAAGTTTAACTTTTAGACTGTCTTAATATCAGATTAGTACTAAATATTAAATATATAAAATTATATAAAACATAATATACTATATGTAAAATATAAATAATACAATGAAATATCACAGTGACTCATTTCCTGACTTGGACATTCATTGAGCATTTTATCAAATGTCTGTCCTGTTAGGTATTGAGTAAAAATGTTAGGGGTTCAAGAATGAATAAATGAATAATGAAAAATAAAAATAAATGAATGAGATAGGTGGATGTGGACCACTTACAGCAGAGATGGCTGGCTGTTTACCAGATTAATTTTCCATTTCTTCCAGAGCACACAGCTTGATGACATTTCCCAGGTTCCTTTGTGGTTAAGATCAGTCATGTGACTAGTTCTCATCAATGGAATGTGAGTAGGAGATACTTGTTGCCTCCTCCTTGAGGCAGCTCCAACATACTCTTCTCTTGTCAGTTGAATGCAGATTACTAGCCCTGGGGATTCCAGAGCCACAGATAAGAGTCTGAATCTCTGAATTGCCATGGGGGAAGAGCCACCAACTGACCAGGAAACACACTTTGGACTATTGTGTGAGCCAGAAAGAAACTTCTCTTCTGTTTGAAGTGTTCTATATTTTGGGGACTATTTATGGCAGCAGTTTATTCTATCCTAGTTCAAATACCACTGCAACAGGACTTTTTCCTTTACTAATTAAAATTTTGTTTCTTTTTTGATAGCACTTTGGTAACACTTTTGCTACTTTGGTAACACTTGTGACGATTCCTTGCTCTCTTTTCCACCTTTCTTTTTGGGACTGGGAATAAAGTTACTGTGGGATTCTGTGGAAATATTCTCACAGAAAATAATTATATTTAAGTGAAATAGTTAGAATTGGGTCCTGGACAGATCATTAACCCTTTTTTGCTATAGCCAGACTTTCTCAAGACAAGATTGTGTCATTGGTAGCCAAAAATCTCCATGATGAGGAACAGAGACCCCTGTAGAATCCAGACCAACCTCGAAATGGCTACCTAAGCATGGGCCCTAGATTTGAGGGCCGGCACCTCTCCCTATTCTTTCTTTATGTGCTAAGATATCCCCAGAAGTATGTTCCCCTGGTCTCAGGAGAGAAAAACTTTGTAGAGTAAAGTGGGAGAAAATGGATACAAATTTACTTTGCTCAAGAAGAGAGTCTCCAGCAATTGAGAGAGAACCCAAAGGAGCTTGAAGATAGTTCATCTTTATTTAAAGATTTTCACCCAGGCCTCCCTGATAATAAAACAAATGTAAACAAAGTAGATGAGAATTTTTAGGTTGGAGAATTAGTCATTTTTTAGGATAGGAAATTTAAAATTGAGCCAGTAAATACTGATGTGTGTGTATGTATACATGCACATATATGTAAAATTCATATTTGGTGTATCACTCCTTGACCTGTTATTTAAAAACTCGCTCTGGATGGGGGTGCCTTGGTGGCTCAGCCAGTTAAACATCCGACTCTTGGTTTCGGCTCAGGTCATATTCTTGCAGTTTGTGTGTTCAAGCCTCGCATCGGGCTCTGCTGCTGTCAGCACAGAGCCTGGTTGGGATTCTCTCTTCCTGTCTGTTTGCCCCTCTGCCCTCTCTCAGTCAAAATAAATAAATAAATAAGATTAAAAACTTCACTCTGGGGGCGCCTGGGTGGCGCAGTCGATTAATCGTCCAACTTCAGCCAGGTCACGATCTCGCAGTCCGGGAGTTCGAGCCCCGCGTCAGGCTCTGGGCTGATGGCTCAGAGCCTGGAGCCTGTTTCCAATTCTGTGTCTCCCTGTCTCTCTGCCCCTCCCCCGTTCATGCTCTGTCTCTCTCTGTCCCAAAAATAAATAAACGTTGAAAAAAAATTAAAAAAAAAAAAACTTCACTCTGGATGATATTTAGTGTGAGTGTGTAGAGGATTTTTGAAGAACTCAAAAATACCCCCTAGGAAGATTTGTACTATGCTAAAATATGTTTCGTGAGAGAAATTCTCAAGAGGAAATTGCAGAAGAAATGAGAATACCCAAAGACTTTAAGAGAAAGGAAATTTCATAGATAGAGACACTACAAAATCTTTTCCTCTTGGCTCCCTGCTTCCGATTGGCATTTCCCTTTGCTTTACTGCTCTGTCAGTGATTTATTTGAGGCTGAGGGCAGATGCCGGGATGATTTGTGAGGCCTACCTAATGCCATGGTGATAGGGATCAATGGTTTGCTCTAAAAAGTAGTAAAATGCATCATCTCTATTGAACAAACAATATTTCTAAAAATATTTTGCTAAGCATAGGAGTAAAACTTGAGATTTACTGTCAGGAAAGAAATATTAGAAAGTTAATTCATCTGCCTCATGACACGATTGGCATTTCTCTCAATCAAACTTTATCTGTCATCCCCATTGAAAGGAAGCAGGTGCCTCAAAAAGACGTTCATTTCTAAACAGTCTTCTTTGGAGGGGAGAGAATTCTGCTGGATACAGTGCATTTTTGGGGATCCTTTCTTTCCAATATGAAGTTTAGGACAAGAGACAACTAAGACCAAAATGAACCCAAACCAATTGTGATATGTAATTATGTAGTAAAGCTAAATGGCTGAAAGAAGTGCTTTATGGTTAATGATTTTTTACTTTTTCTCTACTTACAAAATGAATTACACGCTCAGTGCAGAAAACTTGGAAAACCCAAATGAACAGAAGTCCGAAAGCAGTCATACCACCCAAAGATAGCCTTCTCGTCTGTATTCATTTAATCATTTTTCTATAGTTCTGCTTTATTTAAAACATTTGCAGGCCACGGACTTCAAACCAGAGGCCAGAAACCTGGAAACTTGATGCTACTGGACAAGAGAATGGTGCATATCGAAAATGATAGGAGAAACAAAGGATTGGAAAAAGGAAACTGTAGAAATGTGGTGAGTATATATTTTTTTTTAATTTTTTTTTCAACGTTTATTTATTTTTGGGACAGAGAGAGACAGAGCATGAACGGGGGAGGGGCAGAGAGACAGGCAGACACAGAATCGGAAACAGGCTCCAGGCTCTGAGCCATCAGCCCAGAGCCTGACGCGGGGCTCGAACTCACGGACCGCGAGATCGTGACCTGGCTGATGTCGGACGCTTAACCGACTGCGCCACCCAGGCGCCCCGATTTTTTGTAAAAAAAATCATAGCAAGTTAAAATTTTGATGGAGATAATTGATGCTTTTGCTTTTCTGGTAAAATACATCCATATTTTACAAATAAAATTATAATGCATTCTAACTACTGTATATAATTAGTAAGTAGGGCTGTGGTCTCCAGGAAACATTACAAAGTTGGGAAATTACGATTTTACAAATGCCACACATGGAATACAGAAATAAATGGATTATATAAAGTATTACTAAGTATTATAACTTGATAATGGACGTGAAAGCTTTTCGTCAATTCTGATGTACACTAGCAGATGCTAGTATTATTACTATTAGTTACTGTTATTATTATTAAATATATGGAGAGGAAGGAAGTCTATGTAGGAAAAACTGAAATTGCATAAAAAAGTCTCCTGATTCTTAGGAAGATCTAATGGCCTGAACATACAGTGTTAGCCAAAAATACTTGAAGGGTGGTCATGTAGAAGAGCGATTCAGTTTGAAGTTATAAATCCCAAGGAGTTCAGGATAAAGACTTTGGACAGTTTCCTTAATTTAAAAAATCACTTTAGAAAAATAAATAAATTAGTTAAATAATAACTAAATAGCATCCTACCTTCATGAGAAAATTTTCCTTCGATTTCAGAGTAAGTCCAACATTTT
This sequence comes from Prionailurus bengalensis, assembly GCF_016509475.1. Lineage (NCBI taxonomy): Eukaryota > Metazoa > Chordata > Mammalia > Carnivora > Felidae > Prionailurus > Prionailurus bengalensis. Next base: position 19,702,183 of record NC_057361.1, on the reverse strand, counting down.
ACTGCACTTTTGATGTCCCTCTGTGAGTCTGGGGAGGGCTTTGGGACCATATTGAGTTGTTTCCCTTTTTGGAAAAATTCTGTTCTCTCCATGTTGAGCATTTTCTCCAAGTCAGCCTTTTAAAATATTTCTTTCATGTGTTAGTCAGAAACATTTCCAGCACTTGAAAAGCAAATACACTATGTTTATGTCATCTAAGAAGCTGCAAGCTTTTTCTCGTCACCCGCTGATGTTAAAATTACATAATTTGTAACAACCCCAAACGGCTAAGATTGCAAAAGTTGAATTGTTTTCTCTTTGAAAATTTAACATTATTATTATCATACAGTCTTTATTTTATTCCTCTGTGTAAATCAGGATAGGACGAATGTCATAACAAACTTCTCAAAAAATCTCAGTGGTTTAGTACAATGAAAGTTTATTTCTCATAGGTGTCACATTCCAACTCAGGTGGGGGTGTAGGTGACTCTGTTCCACTCAATCATTCAGGGACCCAGCCCCCTTCCATCCTGTGGTATAGATCACTCCCACCCACATTTTGTTGGCTAGAACTCAATGACAGGGCCCCTTCAATGACACAGCCCCTCCTGTGTGTAATCTAGCTATATGCCTAGGAGGAAGAGAAATGATGTTTTGTGAATGCATAGATGTCTCTGTAGCACCTCAAAAAGTTGTAATAATACACAATAAAAAGTCTAAAATCTAGATTACTTCTAAAAACAGAAAGTTGATATGAAATCAGAAGAATGGTTATATGGTAAGAGTTTTGGCTTCGAGGTATCCCCTCAAGCTGGTTTTAGGGAAACTCTCTCAGTTGCTGGGCTGTTGGAAACTTGACTTATAATCAGATATCATTACAGGACAGGCTGTGGGGCAGTGATCTCTGATCTGGGTCCCCAACCCCTGAAAATTCCTAAAATGGATCTGTGAATCCATATGCAAAAACTCCTTTTACAAATCAGCCACTGAACCAGGACAGGGGACATTGCATAATACCCAAGAATGCCATTCTGTTCTTTGCTAATGGTGCAATTCTAAGAATTGAGTTGTATTTTTTGGAACCTGTTTGAGGGCTTATAACAAACTGTGAGATGTCCCAGGAAGAGTGACTAGGAGACGGGAGAGCATTTCAAATGACATTATTCATTTAACACCGGGCAGGGCCTACCACGTGCCATTCACTATGGTGCTAGAGATATGAGGAGAACAAAAGAAGCAGTGTTTCTGCCTTCATGGAACTTAGTAATGATGATAATGAACAAGAAAACAAATGTATGCACGTGTTAAGTTTAGCTAATGGATATGCCTGAAGAAAATAAAGTGATGTGCTAGGGAGTGTGTAGTAGGGACGGGCTGTCATTAGACAGAATAAGTCAGGGAAGGTCTTTCTGAGGAGGTGGGATATTTTAGTGAAGATCTGAGTGATTAGGGTCCAGCCTTGTGGGGAAGAAGATTCCAGTTAAAAACCCCAAGATGGGTAGGACTTTGGTGTGTTCAAGTAACTAAAAGGCCAGTGTGGCTTGAGTGCCTGAGCAGAGCAGGGGTGGGGGGTGGGGGTGGCAAAGAAGCAAAGAGATCGGGGGCATCCTGATCATGGTGTTTGGGTTTTGCTCTCAGTGCTGTGAGAAGCCAGTGGAGAGTTTTAAGTAGGAAAGTGACGTGGCTGGGTTTACATGATGGAAATGGCATTTTGGCTGCTGTGTGGTCCATGGAATGTAGGGATGCAGGGGTGGAGCCACAGAGGCCAGTTCTGGGTTGCTAACCACCGGGGGAAGGATGCTGCTGCTTGTAGAAAATGGTAGCAGTAAGAAGGTAAAAAGATGTGATGGATCTTTTTTGGAGGTTGGATATGCTAGTAGGGTGTTAACTAGAGAAGAGGAATCCAGATGATTCCTAGGTTTTTGGTATGAACTGCTGGGTGGAAATCTTTCTGTAATTCTGAGGGAGGATTCAGGTGTTGGACAGGGGTTGATCCAGGTGATCTTTAGGGTTCTTTAAAACTTAAGGGCCAGGGGGTTGATGAAATACAAAGCTGGAGCTGAGTGGGGCACTGACACAGGTGATGGGGGCCTGGTGACCTTGCTCCTGGAGGCTCTGTCCCATGAAGTGTTAAGCACAGCCTCTCACAGGTACCGTGGGATCTGCAGCTGCAGTACTGGTCTTTGGGAGACTGCACTATCTGCTGTGTTAAAATAGAAAGCCGCCATTTTGTGGACTGGAATGTTCCTTGCATCCTACCCTGCTTTCCTGAGTCATAAGGCTAATTGCCATTCTTTTTCCTTAGTTAAAAAAAGGTTAATCTCATTATGAGAAGTCACATTCTGGCTAAAATACATTCTCAGCTTCTCTTATAACTAGGGGTGGCCAATGGCATGTAGGCAAAACATGCTGGGTGGGACCTATGGGAAGACTGCAAGAGGCACAGGTCTTCTCGGGATGCAGGTATGATGGCTGGAGAGAAAACAACTACCTTGGCTTGAAGCATGCTTGAAAATGGAAGCCAGGAACTCAGGAGGGTGAAGCAGAAAGGTACAAGGAGCCCAAGTCCCTGATGACAACATGGAGACGTCCTATGGCTCTGAAGTGCCTATCTTCACATTTCTTTCGTGAAAAAGAAAAAAAAAAAACCTCTTATCTTATTTGAACTACCGATATTTTACTTACTAGCTGCCAAGTACAATTCCTAATTGGTACACTTCTCCTCCCCAGCTGAAACTACTTTTCAAAGGCACATCTCCTAATTTCTGTGAGCTGCTCTGTGTGTTTCCTTGGGCAATAAGTTTTGTAAATGCTACAGCTCTGGGCTCACTAAGGCCTTCCTTAACCACGCTATTTAAAAATGCACCACCCCGGGGCGCCTGGGTAGCTGAGTTGGCTAAGCGTCAGACTTCTGGCTCAGGTCATGATCTTGCATTTGTGGGTTCGGGCCCCCCACTGGACTCTCAGCTGTCAGCATGGAGCCTGTTTCGGATCCTCTGTCTCCCTCTCTCTCTGCCCCTTCTCCACTTGCACTCTTTCTCTCAAAAATAAATAAATGCTTAAAAAAGGGGGTGCGTGGGTAGCTCAGTTGGTTAAGCATCTGACTCTTGATTTCTGCTCAGGTCATGATCTCACGGTTGGTGAGTTCGAGTTCAAGCCCTACATTGGGCTCTGCGTTGATGGTGTGGAACCTGCTTGGGATTCTTTCTCTCTCCCTCTCTGTCTGCCCCTCCCCTGTTCTCTCTCTCTCTCTCTCTCTCAAAATAAATAAATAGATAAACTTTTAAAAAATGCACCACCCCTACCTACCTGTACTCCTCATCCTCACTTCCTGCTTGCTTTTTCTCCATGGCACTTATCAGTATCTAACACACCATATGATTTATGTGTTTTATCTATTGTGTATCTCTTACACGTCTCCCCACAATTCTAAAGTAAGCTCTTTGAGGATTTTTGTCTGTTTCATTCCCTGCTGTATCCTCTGATCTTCTGATTCCTCCTGAACAATTCAGTTTGTAGAGAATTGAACCGGGAGACCAGTAGTGACCAACACTTCTACTCCTCCTTTAGCCTGTATTCATTCATTAGTTCAATCATTCATTCATTCCCCCCTCCAAATTATACATGTACATTGTTATAAGTTGGCTTCCATTCTCTTTGGCCTGTGTCTTATTGCATTAAATAAGAAATAAAGGTCAAAAACTAATTGGCAAGGAGGAGAAAGGACAAAGTTCCTAATATTCTCCTGTTTCTTGTCAAGCTGGAGGTTTTTGTGGATGTGAGAATTGGGAAACAGTCCCCATTTTCCTGCACCAGGCACCAATGATGACCTTCGTGGATTGTCTTGGTTGAAGTCACATGAGAGGGGGAAATGCTCCAACTGACGTTCCCTATCAGAAGGGAGCTGGCAGTAAGCAGCATTGAGATCTTGGGTGAAATGAATGAGGAAACTCGCAAGGATCTTGCTGTTCACGTCACGTGCCCCCAGTTCCATAATAGTTGGTCTAGGTGCATTTGCTGTGTCCAGACTCAGTCTCTGTGACTGTCTTGCCTCTGGCTGGCATGAAAAAGCAAGGATTCAGGTTTGCCTCAAATACAAGTGGCCTTACAGAGATGACGAATGACCGCGTCCGGGACACTACATATCTGGCTCCAGGGAAAGGAAGACCTCTTTCCTGGACTAGACGTGGCATATTTGAGGGGTTGCAGAGCCCTGGGCAGTCAGGTCACTTCAGAACTTTCCCTGTTTGTTCCGGAGGCAAGATGGTCCAAAGGCAGCTGTGCGCCTAGTCTGGCATGCAAGGACTTTTGTTCTGCAGTCTTCATGCCTCCTTGGGGGAAATCTGTCGGCCTACGCTTGCCAGTGTCTTTCCCGATCCTTCCTAGGACTTAAGTTCTGTACTTGTAAAAGGGAGATGAAAAGATCTGAGATCTGTTTGCTCTACAGCAGTTCGGGACCAATGAATAAAACAAAAAACTCAAATTAACCTCTTTCAATGATATATTGCTGCTTACCACAGTATTCTCTGACGCAGTGGCTTAAAATAAAGCAACTTCCTATTTCTCATGGCTTAATGGGAGTATAAAATGAGATAACGTACGCATAGCCCTGAGCACAGTATCAGGCACAGAGTTGGCACTCAGTAATTGTTACCTCTTATAATGGAGAGAATAACCTTGCCCACGAAAATGTCCTGAGGCTGTGCATCATTTTGAAATTGCATACTGGTGTAGCACAGGAGAATTTTGGGATTGACTGGTATTATGGTTGCTCCAAAAATGTGTGGAGCACCTGACAAATATTTTGTGTGTGGCCTCTACCTATGTAAGCAATTCAATAAAAGATGTATTACAAAAATTCATGGATGCATGTGAGGTATATAGCATTTTACTGATGAAGATTTAGGATAGTGGATGAGTAGAGATAGGCCATTTATATAGTTGTTTATTGACAGATCAATACATGTGAAGATCCTTTGTGATGTCCAGCCATCATCTATTCTTGTTCAGATTTCGGCACCACCCAATTAGTATTTTTATTGCAAATACACCATTCCTGGCTAATATCACCTAGCATCCCTGGCTTCCTTCATGAGAAAGAGATAGATTCACGGAGCCATGGCTCTTTGGAACCTGTTCAGATCGGAACAACCTAGATCTTCTTGCCCTACATTTCCCTGGAACCCTTTATTTAATGCTGGCTATTTCATTACCTGTGATTCCACATGAGCCATCATGCTGCCATGAAGACCAGCTTCCATGGACCTTCTCGGAGGTTCTTTCCCATGCTTTGTTGATGCTGGACACAGTATGCAGCAAAGTGTGAATGCTAAGTTATTTTATGGTCATATTGAATTTACCTCTCAGAATTTTATAGTGTTAATGCACAGACACATCTTCCAGCCCTGTGTTCTCTTGAACTCATTAGGCCATAATCACTGCATTTCTGTACTGTGGTCCACTTTGATGTGGATCCACATACTGGGTGTCATTGGTGGTGGTGGAAAGGATCAAGTGCACCTGCTGCTACCTCTGTAAACCAGTGGTGGAACAGGGATGGGTGAATCGACACCCACACCCACACATGTGGCCTACGCCTCTTTCTGCTTTACTTCTAATTTTCCCTCAGCCCTGTAATATCCTTATTGGCCAGAAAAATGAAGATTCTGTATCAGTCAGTCATAGCATTGACTTGCGATGCTACCAAAGTGTAGCGAGAGGGTTGGGAGGGAATAGTTTAAGGAGCTTAAGTCTAAGGGGGTGTTTTTTAAATTAGCCTTGGCTGTGTTAGCTATTTGAGGAGGAGACTACTTTGTCCAGGGACTCTGGTGATAGCTTCCTAGAAGGGGTCTCCACTGCGGAGCATACCGGAAAAAAATGTTAGAACTCCAATCTGTATTTACTTTTGGTTAAAAAAAGGAAAAAAGAGAAGAAACAAATGAAGCTTTTCTAATATTTAGTGTTGCTAGATAAAATACAGGATGCCTACTTTGACTTTTAGATGAACAACAATTTTTAAGTATAATATAATGCCATTGGCGTTAGTAGTATTGTGTATTTGATATTCAATTTTAATTAGGCATCTGGTACTTTTATTTTCACAGTATGGCAACTCTGCTCGTGTTTAATATCCAGCTGGACACAGATGCCCACCCTCAGTCTTTATGTTACTTGGTCACCTATCATATATCCTGAGGGAAAAGAAGTATTGACAGTGGTTCCATGACTCATGTATATGTCTTTGCAGAGTTACCACCTACCAAAGCTTATGTGTGCCTGATTAAGGCCTTATAAATATTATCGATTTTTCAAACATGTTATTATTATTACATATATGAAGTTATAAAGATTAGATTTTTTTTACATCAGGTATCAAGTTTTCAAATTACTCTTACTTTTCCCATTTTGATCTATATATCTTTGCAGGTTCTCTCTCTCTCTCTGTCTCTCTGTAAGCTGACATAACTTTAAAAACCAAGAATCAGCATTAATGGAAGTTAGTACAAGACTTTTGAACTAAACTAAATTAAGAAAAGAAGAGCATGTGTGATCATATTGCTCTGAGAAGTCTCATGTTTTGCCAGTAAGAGCAAGAGTGACTTTTGTATCTCTGATAAATGAAACAAAGTTAGGCATAATTTCAAAAATATTGCATTTTAATTTTTCATGTTTTTAGCATTTCAATTTTGGGAGCATGTTTTGTAATGTGATAATATATCAGCATAATAGAACGTGTATGTGCTTTACAAAGAAACGTACATATATACAATAGCATACAGAAATCTCTTGTATGGGTGGGATGCTTGTTTGATCCAAATCGTTTGGAGGCCCATTGCTTGAAGTTTTGCTTTATAAGCCATGGTGTGGGTTTGTCTTGGTGGAAGCAACTACTAGCTTTAATAATTTCTTGTTCTTAAGTTGCAATCAGTAACATTCTTGTGGTTGAACAGATTGCAAAATTTCACCTGATTTGTACTTCGATGCCTAGAAGAGGGAAGTTTGGAAGCTCTTTAACATCTGTGTTAAACCTCCAAGAGAGTAGCCACGCTGTTTGAGAGAGTAGCTCGGAAGCCTTTGTTCCAGAGACCTGGAAGTTTACAAAAAGACCTCATTCCTTAGTTCCTGGCCGCCTCGAATTCATAGGGGACTTGCCGCGTGCATTGCGCCTCCATATGCACATAAGGAGTTGGTCATAGGGTACAAACTTACAGTCCTAAAATGATTAAGTCCTAGGCATCTAACGTACAGCCTGGTGACTATAGCTAACCATACTCTATTATATACTTGAAAGTTGGTAAGAGAGACCTTCAACGTTCTTACCACACATACAGAGTAATTAGGAGGTGCTGGAGGTGCTGGAGGCGTCAGCTAACTTCTCTGTGGTAATCATTTTGCAATATATGTGTACCAAATCACCACACTGTACACTTTAAACCTACAGATGTCGTACATCAGTAATATCTCAGCAAAGCCGGGGAAAAAGTAGGTGAGGGATGGCAAATGTCAGTAGGTGCTGAAAACCAAATCCTCATCTAGAAACCCTCCATAGGGACATTAGCATCCCGGGCTCCTGGATTTTCTTTGGAGTGTTTTCTTTGACGTGTATCATTGCCCTAGAGATCAGTGGTGGGCATCCATGGGTGGGTGACATGACTGACTCTGGCCGTCGGGACGACAGGCCAACGCTCGTCACAGCCAGATCCCCCACCACGCTTCAGGACTGGAGCGGCAGTGCCCTCGCAACCGCGGCAAGAGAGGAGCCTCACAGCCCGGGTGGCAGGAGGTTTCTGGCAGGCTCACGGGATGTCTGCAGACACCTCTCACTTCTGCGGTTTGGCGGAGCAGTGGTGCATGGAGACAGCCTCCGGGCTCTGCTGGGGAAATATTGGCCTTGGAAACAGACTTCTCAGGTTGAAGTCTTGACACCCAGGCTTAAAACAGTGTGGGAAGGGCCGTGGCATTTCCAGAAACCCTTCTCTTCTGCTGGCCAACAGATGGTGGCTCTAAATCTGCAGTGCGGTAGGGTTAGAAAAGAAAAAAGTATTTAGAGCGCTAGTAGAGCCATTATTTGAATAGTATGGAACATAATGGTTTCTTTGGTAACCAAGCCAGGAAGACACCCACACAAAGTTAGAATGCACTGGGCTCATTTCTGTTCCCCACCCCACCCCCAGTCCGACGAGACTAAAATAGTATAAAGAGAAAAATGAGATGCAGCAGCGTTTTCATGCCAATGGGGATTTGTTCCCTATGAGAATATATCAATGACCTATGTTCTAGCCTATGGACAACTGGATGTAGCAGTTTTTAGCTGGGAAACTCTGTATTCACGGTCACTCAGATGGTTTACTCTGCTGTCTGCCCTGACTTGAGTGCTTACATGTAGATAGGACCCTGAGAGACAGGAGACAGGGGGAAAATGAGGAGCGTTTAACTCCTTCTGCGCTGTCCAGGTTCTTAGTGTTAACGAGGCCAAGGCAGCCTCTGAAAGGCAAAACAACTGAGTTTGAAATGAATGCATTTGGTTTTTAAGAACAAGGTATCTTCAGTTCTATGAGTAATTTCTCTTCCAGCTGATAAAGTTCCAAACCCCTACTCGGGATGAGGGTTTCAAAGTGTCCAATAATAGGATTCACGTGCAAAGCGTCAACAGGAAAGGACCCTCCTAGATTTATAGCTGTGTCCATTGGGATTTTTTTGATGATGGAAATGCTCTGTATCTGCACTGTCCATTGAGTAAGCCACTGGCCACATGAGGATATTTAAGTTTTAATGAACTAAAATTTAATGTATAATTCACTTTCTCTGTTTAAATGAAATGGCTCTATGTGACTAGTGGCTACTGGAGGAGAGAGTGCTGTTAGAAGTTCAGAAAGAAAGGATGATTTTCATTACTGAAAAATCATCAAATAGCAATTTGTCTTTAATGTTTCTCTACCATTTGTTTTCTGGCATCAGCTTTGCTCAACTGCACTGTTTTACGTAAGAGTTCTAATACTAGTGTATCCAAGAGGCCCCAAGCACTCCACAAACATCATCTCGTTAATTCCCCCAAGCTCCCAACGGGAAGGTAGGGGGTACAGATAATTATGTTCAATTTTCTAAGAGAGAAAGACAAACACTAGCCTAAAATGTAACTTATGAGCAGCAAAGGGTCTTCTGGAATCTCACTCTTGTCTTCTTTTGCTTTCTTTGTACTTTATAGCAAGAACTCAGTGTTTTCTCATGTCAGGGAAAAAACATTCTTTAAACATGGTAGGTTTAAATAAAAGAAGCACCACATGCAATTATAGATATAATATTGTTTGAGTGACATTAGGTTAAAGCAGCTAAATATCGATTTCCTTCTTATTTCCACTGTAAGACTTTGGACTGTACTTGACTTGAAAGTAACCAAGATGATTAGAATATGCCGTATGACTAGAGTAGCAGGCCTTCCTCAACTTCTGTTTGCTTACCTCCATGCTTTTTGCAGGGATAAAATATACTATTATTTAGAACAATATACTTCTTTATACCTGGTTCTATGAGAGTAACCTGGAAGCATAGTGATATGCTAACCAATGACTCATAGAAACTGAAGATCTGCACGAAACCCATTTGTTCATGCCCTGGATATTTGTGAAACCCTTCCCATGACTCAACAAGTGGGCTTGGGACTGTGTACACAAACTCAGCAAAAACAGACAAAATTGCAGCCTTTATGTTTAAGGAGCTGACACACATTAATAAAATTATCGAGACTAGGGGTGCCTGGGTGGCTCAGTCAGTTGAGCATCTGACTCTTGGTTTCAGCTCAGGTCATGATCTCACAGTTCATGAGTTTGAACCCTGCATTGGGCTCAGCGTTGCTGGTGCAGAGCCTGCTTGGGTTTCTCTCTCTCTCCCTCTTGCTCTGCCCCTTCCCTGCACTCTCCCTCCCTCCCTCCCTCTCTCTCTCTCTCTCTCTCTCAAAATAAATTGGTGAACTTAAAAAAATAACAAATACTTGAGATGATATATGTACAGTCACACCTATAGCAGGTGCCACGGAGAAGAGGTACCTGAGCTTGTAGTAGGGATGGCTTGTCTCAAACAGGGGCCGAGAGGTAAAGAATGAGTGGGAATCAACTAGATGAAGGGTGGGATGCAGAGACCATTCTAGTTAGAAGGAGCAACATATGCAAAGGCCCTGAGGTAACAAGGACCATGGTGAATATGACAGACTGAAAGAAGGCTGTTGTTGAGGAAACAACACAGGGAGATAGTGAGTGGGGTGCAAGGTAGGGTTGGAGAGGTTGGCAGAAGCTAGACCAGATAGCACCTGCAGGCTACTTTAAGAAGCTGCATTTTTACCTTATGAACAATGGATGACAGTTGAAAGTTTGTGTGTGGGGGTGGGTGGTGGAGGACGGGTATGTGGCCCATGACAGAATTACAATTTCAAAAGATCACATCAGTTGATTGTGGCAAGTAGAGAACAGTTGGGAAGGTGGTCACGTCAAGAGGTGGTTATGGAGCTGGTTTAGATTTGCAAAGACTCTTCATTCTTTCCATCTGGATTTATTCTGAGCCTAGGAAGCAGTCCCAGAACTTGCACTTAACCAAATCCTTCACATACTGCGTGAGGTCTTTTGGACTAATGAGATGTCCTTACTTTTCTGATACAGCTAACCACAGCAGTGGTGGGCAGGGAAGTAGGGAGGTTCTGGCCCACAGTGTTGTAGGAATACCTTCTGTGACTGATGATTTTAGCATATAGGTCTTTTCTTTTTCCTTCTTTGTTGCTAGTTTTCTTCAGAAAAGGTAAATACCATTATTTCCCTTTTCACTTTGATGTCTTGAATCTTTAAACATTTGCTGACTTGAAAGTACTGTTTCACATTCCCGTCCTGCAGGGTTTTTGTCTTCTTGTGTTCCAGGCTTTTGAGACCAATTATGAAGCTAATGCAAGGGTTTCTGGGTTCATACTTGAAATATGATAATTTTATGTGATTTATATAATGAAAAAGGAAAAAGATCCTGAGGTTCTATTGTGCTTTTTATGTCTAATATAGTACTTGTTCATTCTGATTTGCATTACAGTTATTTATGCATGCATATTAAGCTTTCTGTAGCCCCACCCACCTTCTCTTTTGCCTCCTCCTCATTCTTCAGATTTCATGTCATCATCACTCCTTCAAGGAAGGATTCCCTGATCTCCCTAACAAGGATACTTCACCATCTTATATACTTTTGTAGTGCTTTGATCACTTACAGTAGGTCCTCTGCTGTTGAATCAGTGTCTGCCTATTGGATGAGGAGGTCCCAGGAGGCTTGGACCTTGCCCTTGACTGTGCTCACCATTAGGTCCCCTGCATTAGTACAATGCCTACTACAGAGAAGGCACTCATTCGCTGTTTGCTAATGAATGAATAACTACACATAGATGATTGTCCTTGCTGGTGCACCTGGGTGGCTAAGTTGATTAAGTGTCTGACTGTTGATTTTGGCTCAGGTCACGAACTCATAGTTCATGAGTTCGAGCCCTGTGTCAGGCTCTGGGCTGAGAGTGTGGTGCCTGCTTGGGATTCTCTGTCTCCCTGTCTCTCTGCCCTTCCCCTCCTCATGTGTGCTCTCTCTCTCAAAATAAAGAAATAAACTTAAAAAAAAAAAAAAGAATCTCCTTGAGGTCAGGGAATCTTTTTCATGGTTGACCTGCCTGTTTCTCCCAGCATTGGAAGACTTGATGTAGGCTTCCAGTAGGCTTCTGGGAAACCAGGCCCCTATCTCACCCTGGTGCACGTTGGCTCCAACAACTACTGGTAGCTACTGTGGCCCCAGATTGCTCCCATGGCCCTAGATGGTGTCTTTGGTGCCAGCTCCTGGAATCTAGGCCCCCAGCTCACCATAGCACCTGTAGATTCTACTGGCCCCAGGCAGCTCCTATGGCCCCAGGTTCCTGATGACCTTTTGCAAACTCAGGTTGCCAGGCAACCCTTGCATCACTAGGCTCCCACTGGATTCCTGTGAACCTAGGCTCCCAGATTACCTTGATGCCAGCCAGTTGCCATGACCCTGAGCGGCTCCATTGGCATCAGGCTCCTGGCATATTTCAGCACGAGCTAGCTTCTGCAAGTCAGGGCAGTTCCTGTGGCCCCAGGTTCCTGTTCATCCCCCATAAATGCAGGATCCAGGTGGGCATCTATGAACCCAGGCTCTCTGGCAGGCCTAGCACCAGGCCCACTCCATGGACACACTAAACGTGGTCCCTGTGTATCTCTGCACCGGGCCTGCCCACTGGCTGACCCAGGCACCAGACCTGCCTGCCCAAGGACTTTAGCAGCAAGGCTGTCCACTGACACCACCAGATGGCCCACCCAGGGTCTCTGGACAAGCTGATAAAGGGTTTTGCCTTCCAAGCCAGTCTGTAAAGATGGAAAGAGTTTTTACTTTCTCAAATGTACAGATACCAGTGTAAGGCCACAAGGATTGTGAATAATCAAGGAAATGTGACACCAGTAAAGGAAACTAATAAAACTCTAATGGCTGACTTTAAGAAAATGGAGATCTATGAATTTTCTGATGAAGAATTCAGAATAATCCTCCTAAAGAAATTCCATGAACCACAAGAAAACAGATAGACAGCCAAATGAAATTAGCAAAGCAATGCATGAATAAAATAAGAAGTTTAACAAAGAAATAGAAACCATTAAATGTAAGCAAACAGAAATCCTAGAGTTGAAAAATAGAGTGACTGAATTGAAGAGTTCAATAGAGAGATTCACTAGGAGACTCAATCAAGTAGAAGCAAGAATTAGTGAACTTGAGGGGCACCTGGGTGGCTCAATTGGTTGAGTATCCAACTCTTGATTTTGGCTCAGGTCATGATCCCAGGGTTGTGGGATCGAGTCCCATGTTGGGCTTTGTGTTGAGCATGGAGCCTGGGTTAGGATTCTCTCTCTCTCTCTCTCTCTCTCTCTCTCTCTCTCTCTCTGTCTCTCTCTCTCTCTCTCTCTCTCTCTCTTTTTTCTCTTTCTCCCCTCCACCTCTGTCTTTCTCTCTCTCTTTCTCTAAAAAAAATTGAACTTGAAAACAGATCAGTTGAAATCATTCAGCAGATGAGCAAAAGGAAAAGAATGAAAAGAGTAAAGAAAGCCTTTGTAGATTAAAGGACACTATTAAAAGAAACAATCTATGCATTATTGGAATCGTGGAAAATGAAGAGAGGGAGAAAGGGGTACAAAGCTTATTTAAAGAAATAATAGATAAGAACTTCTCAAATCTGGGGAGAGATTTGGACATTCAAGTTCATGTATCTAACAGGTCAGGCCAAAATTTCAACCCCAAATGATCTTCTTCAAGACACATTATTGTTTTAAATTTTTAAACATTTATTTATTTTTGAGAGAGAGAGAAAGAGAGAAAGCAGGAGAGGGCTAGAAAGAGGGAGACAGAGGATCTGAAGCAGGCTCCATGCAGTGAATGCAGAGCCTGATGTGGGGCTTGGACTCATGAACTGTGAGATCATGACCTGAGCTGAAATCAAGAGTTGGCTGCTTAACCAACTGAGCCACCCAGGTGCCATTCCAAGACACATCATAATAAAACTGTCTAAATTCAGGCAAATAGAAAAATTTTAAAGTAGGAAGAGAAAAAAATGCTCACATATAAGGGAACCATATAAGGCTACATCAGTGGATTTCTCCGGGGAAACCTTGCAGGCTAGGAGAGAATGGGATGATATATTCAAAGTGTTGGGAGAAAAAAACCAAACTACCAACCGAGAATAATTCACCCTGCAAATGTGTCTTTCAGCAATGAGGGAGAGATAAAGACTTTTCCAAAAGACACTAAAGATGAGAGAGGTTATCACCACTACCCCTGCCTTGTAAGAAATGCCAGTTTGGCAAACAGAAATGAAAAAATACTAATTAGTAACATAAAACATATGAAAATATAAAACATACTGGTAAAGGTAATTATAGGGTCAAATTCAGAATACTCTAATACTCTAGTATGGTAGTATGCTAATCACATAACTCTAGCATAAAAGTTTAAAGGACAAAAGTATTAATAACTGTAGCTACAATAATTTGTCAATGGATATCCATACAGTATAAAAAGTGGTAAATTATGACATCAAAAACATAAAATATGGGGTGGGTTGTAAAAGGGTAGAGTTTTTGTGTGTGATCAAAGTTAAGCTTTCATTAGTTTAAAATACACTGTTATATCTATAAGATTTTTTATAAGCCTCATGATAACCACAAGGCAAAACCTATAATAGATAAACAAAAGACAAAGAGAAGGGATTCAAAGCATACCAATATGGAAAAACATCAATTCACAAAGAAGACAGTGAAAGAGGAGGAAAGGAACAAAAGAACTGTGAAAGTACTAGAAAAGTATTAATAATATGACATTAGTAAGTCTTTACCTGTTAATAATTATTTTAAATGTAAGTGAATAAAATTCTCTAATGAAAAGGTATAGCTGAATAGAATAAAAAATAAGCCCCAACTACATGCTGCCTTCAAGAGACTCACTTCAGCTCTAGGGATACCTATAGGCTCAAAGTGAAAGTATGGAAAAACAAAAGGGAGCAGGGGTAATTATATACATTATTATAATGAAAGATAAAAATCATATGATCATCTCAGTAGATGCAGAAAAAACATTTGACAAAAGTCAGCATCCTTTCATGATATAATCTCTGAACAAATTGAGTGTAGAAGGAATATACCTTAACATAATAAAGGCCATATATGACAAGCCTACAGCTAACATCATACTCAGTGGTGAAAGGTTGAAAGGTTTTCCTCTAAGATCAGGAAGAAGACAGGGGAGCTCATTCTTATCACTCCTATTCAGCATAGTAATGGGAGTCCTAACCAGAGCAGTCAGGCAAGAAAAAGAAATAAAAGGCATCCAAATCAGAAAGGAAGGAGTGAAATTGTCCATGACTGTAAGTGATACAATCTTATATATAGAAAACCTGAAATACTCCACCCAAAAACTATTAGAATTAATAAAAGAATTCAGTGATTAATAAAAGAATTCAGGAAACCAAATCAACATAGAAAATTAGTTGCATTTCTGTACACTAGCAATGAACTATCTGAAAAATATAAAAACCCAGTCACATCCTTGGTCAAATTTATTCTGGAATGGGAAAAGTTACTTGCAAGTGACATATTGCATAAAGGGCTACTATCCAAAATCTATAAAGAACTCACCAAACTCCACACCCGAAAAACAAATAATCCAGTGAAGAAATGGGCAGAAGACATGAATAGACCCTTTTTCTAAAGAAGACATCCAGATGGCCAAAGACACATGAAAAGATGCTCAACATCTCTCCTCATCAGGGAAATACAAATCAAAACCACACTGAGATACCACCTCACGCCGGTCAGAGTGGCTAAAATGAACAAATCTGGAGACTATAGATGCTGGTGAGGATGTGGAGAACGGGAACCCTCTTGCACTGTTGGTGGGAATGCAAACTGGCGCAGCCACTCTGAAAAACAGTGTGGAGGTTCCTCAAAAAATTAAAAATAGAGCTACCCTATGACCCAGCAATAGCACTGCTAGGAATTTACCCAAGGGATACAGGAGTGCTGATGCATAGGGGCACTTGTACACCAGTGTTTATAGCAGCACTTTCAACAATAGCCAAATATGGAAAGAGCCTAAATGTCCATCAACTGATGAATGGTTAAAGAAGATGTGGTTTATATATACAATGGAATACTACTTGGCAATCAGAAAGAATGAAATCTGGCCATTTGTAGCAATGTGGATGGAATTGGAGGGTATTATGCTAGGTGAAATAAGTCAGGCAGAGAAAGACAGAAGTTTTCACTCATATGTGGATCCTGAGAAACTTAACAGAAGACCATGGGGGAGGGGAAAGGGGGAAAAAAGTTACAGAGAGGGAGGGAGGCAAACCATAAGAGACTCTTAAAAACTGAGAACAAACTGAGGGTTGATGGGGGGTGGGGGAGAGGGGAAAGTGGGTGATGGGCATTGAGGAGGGCACCTGTTGGGATGAGCACTGGGTGTTGTATGGAAACCAATTTGACAATAAATTATATTTAATATAAAAACAAAAATAAAAAAATAAATTTTTTCCTAAGTATTTTATTATTTTTGATAAAGTAGCATCAAATTTAACCAAGGATGTTATTGAAAGATCTGTACACTGAAAATTACAGGACATTGATGAAAGAAATTGAAGTAGACATGTATATATAAATGGAAAGATTCCCTGTGTTCATGGATCAGCAGAATTAATATTATGAATATGTCCATACTACCCAAAGCTATCCCTAGATTCAAAGAAATCCCTATCAGAATTCCAGTAGCATTTTTTACAGAAATAGAAAAAAATCCTAAAATTTTTATGGAAGCAGAGAAGACCTTGAATTGGCTAAGAAATCTGGAGAAAGAAAAATGCTGGAAGCATCACACTTCCTAATTTCAAACATTATTACAACGCTATAGTAAAGGAAACTATATGGCACTGGCATAAAAACAGGCACATAGACCAGTGGAACAGAATAGAGTGGCAGAAGTAAACCCATATGTATATGGTGAGCTACATTTTGACAAGGGTGGCATGAACACACAATGGGGAAAGGATAGTCTCTTCAATAAATGATGTTGGGAAAACTAGATATTCACATGTAGAAGAATGAAATTTGACTTCCTCTTTTATACCACTCACAAAAATTAACTAGAAATGGATTGAAGACTTAATGTAAGACAAATCTGGAAAAGTACCAGAAGAAAACATAGGGGAAAGGATTCTTGACATTGGTTTTGGCAACAAGTTTTTTGAATCTAACACCAAAAGTGCAAGCAATAAAAGCAAAAATAAACAAATGGAACTGCATAAAGCTAAAAAGCTCCTGCACAGCAGAATGACAATCAGCAAAATGAAAAGGCAGCCTACAGAGTAGGAGAAAATATTTGCAAACCATCTGATAAGGGGTTAATATCAAATTATATGAGGAATTCTTATAACTCAGTAGCAAAGCAAAAAAAAAAAAACCAATCTGATTAAAAAATAAAGGATTTGAAAAAACATTTTCCAAAGAAGACCTACAAATGGCCAACAGGTACATGAAAATATGCTCAACATCACAAATCACCAAGGAAATGCCAGTCACAACCACAGTGAAATATCATCTCATACCTTGAGACAACAAGTGTTGGCCAGGATGTGGAGAAAAGGGAACCCTTGTGCACTATCGATGGAAATGTAAATTGGTGCAGCCACTTTAGAAAACATTCTGAAGGTTCCTCAGAAAATTAAAAATAGAACTATCATGGGGCACCTGGGTGGCTCAGTTGGTTAAGCGTCTGACTCTTGGTTTTGGCTCTGGTCATGATCTCATAGTTGATGGGATTGAGCCCTGCATTGGGCTCCATGCTGGGAGTGCAGAGCCTACTTGGGACTCTCTTTCTCTTCTTCTCTTTCAGCCCTTTCCCTGCTCATGCTCGCTCTCTCTCTCTCTCTCTCTCTCTCTCTCAAAATAAATGAATAAACTTAAAAAAAAGAACTATCATATGATCCAGCAGTCCCCCTTCTGAATATATGTCTGAAGAAAATGTAATTACTATCTTGAATAGTTATTTGTACCCCCCATATTCACTGCAGCATTATTCACAGTAGTGAAGACATAGAAACAACAAGTGTCCATCATTGGATAAATGGATAAAGAAAATTTGGAATACATTTACAGTGATATATTATTCAGCCAGAAAAATGAAGGAAATCCTGCCTTTTGAGGCAATATGGATGGACCTTGAAGGCATTATGCTAAGTAAGTCAGAGAAAGACAGATACTATATCTTCTCACTTATATGTGGAATGTAAAAATGCTGAATTATAAAAACAGAGAGTAGAGTGGGGGTGGTTACCAGGGGCTGGGGGCCAAAGGTTATAGACTTCCAGCTATATGATGAATAAGTTCCAGGGATCTAATGCACAGTATGTGGTGATTATAATCAACAATACTGTGTGTGTGTGTGTGTGTGTGTGTGTGTACTTTAAGTTTTTAATGGTAGTTATGTGAGGGGATGTAGCTGCTAACTAACTTTGTTGTGGTAAACAATTTGTAATCTGTATGTGTATCAAATCATCAGGCTGTACACCTTAAACTACATATGTTATATGTCAATAATATCTAAATAGAGTTGGAAAAAAAGAGTGAATGTGAAACCTGTATTACTGATCTCAGTCATTTCACATGTGATTTTCTGCCGAGATGCCAATATTCAAGTGAACATAGCTTGCTATTTACCATAAATGCATTAAATATAGTCCATTTAAAATGGGGAGAAGATATGGGGTGCCTGGGTGGCTCAGTCAGTTAAGCGTCCAACTTAGCCTCAGGTCATGATCTCAAGGTTCCTGAGACTGAGCCCTGCGACACGCTCTGTGCTGACAGCTCAGAGCCTGGAGCCTGTTTCAGAATCTGTCTGTTTCTCTGCCCCTACCCCTGCTCATGTTTTATCTCTTTCTCTCTCAAAAATAAATAAATATTAATTTTTTTTAATGGGAGAATATACCAAACACCATAACATACACAGAAATATAGTGAAGTGGACAAGAGCATGGGTTCTAAAGCCAAACTATCAGAATTCAAATCATGATTCTCTGGCTTACTGGGTGCATGGCCATGTGCAAGTTATTGAATCTCTCTGTGCCTCATTTTCCTCCTTTGTAAAATGGAGATGATGATTCCTCCTTCAAATAATGTTATGATGTGTAAGTGTGTGTAAATTTATATAAATCATTTACAGCAATGCCTTGCGTGAGTGTTAGGCTCTGTTTTGTGGCTGTTCCTAGGAAAAAGGACAGGCTATGTCAGCTTCATTAGGGCTCCAGTAGCAAAAATGCTCAAGTTCCTCCATGGCTCCTTTTTGGAAAGCTGAGAATGAGGAGCTTTACAATATTGTCAGTTGATACTTTTGCTCAAATTGATTTGATTTTTCCAGTTCTCACATTTTAATATCATGCAGCTAGTAATGGAATTCTATTGTTTTCACACCAAAGTTGACTACAACTGCTGGAAGGCCAGCAAAAGCTAACAATATTGAGATGATACTGGTTGTGGAGAATTATTGGAGAAGCTTCACAAAAGGGTGTGGGAGGGCCCCAATGCTGCTGAATTCGGCTCCTCAGGGGAAGTAAGTGGGTGTGTGTGTATGTGTGGAGGAGGGTGTGGAGGCTATGGGGCTGGAGGCGATAGGTTTATGTGTGTAAATTTTCAGCTTTATACTTGGGGGTGATATATACCCAGAAAGGACATGCACATTCTAAGTATCCAGATTGAATTTTCACAAGTAAACACATTCAAGTAACCAATGCCTAGATCAAGAAAGATAACAGGATCAGAAGCCCTTTCCAGTCACTGATCCCCCTGCTGTAATCACTCTCCTGACTTCTAATACTACAGATGTGTTTTGCCTGTGTTTGGTGTTTATTTAAAACATATAATCATACAGCTTATACTCCTTTGTGTCTGGTCTTTATCCTCAATATTATGTATATGAGATTCGTCCATACTCTTGTGTGTAGTTGTATATCATTCTTTTATCTGCTGTATATTATTCCATTGTGTGGAAATGTATTTCCCATTCCCATTCTATTGTTGGTGGGCATTTGGGTGGCTTCCAGTTTGGGGCTACTGTGTGCTGCTCTGAGCATCCTAATACATCTGTAAGTGCACTTATGTGTGTATTTCTGCAAGGCATATGCCTCAGAGTGGAATTGGTGGGTCACAAGGTATGTGGCTGTTAAGCTTTAGGTTTTATGTGATTTTTTTTAAAGTTGTAGATGTGATTCTGATTCCTGGCCAAGGCTGAGAACCACTGATCTATAATATCTACCCAAAGGAAGGTTTAAAGCCACACTATCAAAGCATGGATGAGCTCATTAAAGATGTAATATTAAGAAGATGAACTACAAGGATCATCCAAACTGTCTCACAGATAATGCCAATGTCTGTTGCTTCAATAGTTCGCTTGCCTTTTCTGTAGGGGGTTGGGGTGGGTGGGTTAATGCTAGATCCCGGCTTTCTCATTTTCGTTCCTCCCTTGGTTCGACCCTCATTTCTCTCAGGTTCAGCAGAGTAGAATGCTGACCGAGAACTGGGTCTGAAGGAAAGCAGTGCCAAGTACTGTTAATTATTAATGAAATGAATTTGCATCAAACCAGAGGGGATTAAAGTGGCTTGAAATGAATAGCAAGTTCTTGATAAGGCTTTTCCTATTCTCAGGTGACTGGAATGATGCACTCGTGTTGGAGCATATTAATTTACTAGAAGCCTGCTCCCCCCTCCACCCCTTCTGAGTGCAGCTCAGAGCTGGATGTAAGCCCAGCCCAGGGACGACAGGTTCCAAAGCAATTTCTGCTTATGTGGCTGTGGTGAAACAGAGTGACGTGAGCACAACACGGTGGTCTGAAAAAATGCTTCAAACATACCTCAGAGCAAAACATCCTTTCACTACCCTGCCTCAAGCACTGGGGAGAGAAAAGGACCTTGCTGCGGTGCCAAACAGATCTCTGTTCAAACCCCGGCTCAGCTTTACCAACTGTGTGACCTTGGGCAAGTTACCTAACCTCTCAGAGTCTTTGATTTCTTCATCTGTGAAATGGGATAATTATATATACCTCAAGGGATTGTATGTAAAGTGCCTGGTTCTTAATAGGCACCTAGAAGTAGCAGTTATTGCTTATGCTGCTGTGAGAGACTGTTGGGAATATCCCTCTGTGGTAAGAGAAAGGCCATGGAGCAAAGGTGGTGCTCCAGAAGCTAGCTTTGGACAGATGGCAAGCCCATATTGAAAATGGAAATGTTTCCTGCTGCTATAGATTCAAAAGTCTTTGAGTCTGTGTAAAACATAAAGGGATTAGCTACCAGAATTTTCTCTTCACTTATTACACAGGCACACAAATATGTCCAGGAAGTATAGAAAGCTAACTAAGCTTGAAGATTGGTGGGAATGTCAGGGTGGCCCAGCAGGGCATTCTGGACAAGCCCATGTTATAATTAAGCATCCCCACTCACAGGAAACCCATTTAGGTGGCCGTGTTCTGCTCTGTGGTCCTCAGTCATCCTTGATGGCGGCTGACTAGACCATCGATGAGTGTGGAAGCTGGGGCTCTTTGGTCTAGCTCGCTCATCTTTTCAGATCTAGTACAAGTGTTAACCATTTACAGAAAGCGTTTCCTAACAGTTCAGGCCATTAGGATGGAACTTGCCTAGATGGTGTTGTGGTATGATCTGCGGGAGCTAACAGGCAGAGGGATAGACTACTTATCGGATCCAAGCCCCAGACACTAATTGGCATGCAAATGTGAAAGTAACAACATTACAACACTTACTGAACACTTGTTTTGTGTCAGGTATTAAGCTCAACACTTCTCTCATGTGATCTTTTCTGATAACCCATTAAGGAGTATACAATTATTTTCGCCATTTTAGAGATGAAGAAAATGAAGGTTCATGTATTTCAGTGACTCTCCAAGCTGGAAGCAAGCGCCAATCTTGTTTTTTCTAATCCCATGCCCTTAAATCACCCCCACACAGTGTCACCATTGGTGGACAGTCATGACTGTGTGGCATGAGAGCAGGGACCTGGTTAACATGTGATTTAATAAAAGCCATGTTCAGATAGAGTGTGCTGCCATTTTTGTATGCATTACTTTAAAAAAAATTTTTTTAATGTTTATTTTTGAGAGAGACAGAGCATGAGCGGGGGAGGGGCAGAGAGAGAGGGAGATACAGAATCCAAAGCAGGCTCCAGGCTCTGAGCTGTCAGCACAGAGCCTGAGGTGGGGCTCAAACCCACGAACTGTGAGATCATGACCTGAGCTGAAGATGCTTAACCGACTGAGCCACCCAGGCGCACCCTATGCATTTTTTGTATTTGATTATTTAGACTGGATTATTTCCAGTTGTGAAAAAATTACACTTGTTCAATTGATAGAAATTCATTTGTTTTGTGATTTAAAGGTCATTCTTTTACATTTAAACAACACATAATTCAATGAAAGAAATTCCTGTAGCAGCATTATTAGAACCAGGACCATGTAATAAACATTTGAAAAGCACTTGGTATTTTTTTTTAAATGGCCAGGTCATTAATTGATTTCTTAAAACACCCCTTATGTGGTGGGTGAGTAATAGAATAATCCATGTTTGAGGGAGAAGTTAAGGAGACCCTAGGATATTAGTATGTACCCAGGTTCCCTACTGAAAGAGATAATGCAGGCTCAGAATCCAGCATCGCTAACTAGTCATTCAATCAATTCCTTGGTACTGAAAGGAAGTAACCCCTGGAGTGGCCGCACACACAGCAAAACTGTTTCAGTATTTGAACTATATGCTATTTGGAGTTAGAGACAATTGAATACTATCCTCAACACTCCCATTCTGTGATTTTAATGCTGGTATATTTCCATCAATTCTTTCCACAAATATTTATTTTGTAATTATTATGTGTAGACATTGGGTTCCATTTTGGAGACACAGCCCTGGGCAAGATCGAGCTTACATTGGGAGGTGCAGATGGTAAATTGCACTTGACGTAGGGCTGATGTGAGTCGTGATGAATAAACATGCCGAAGAGAGGGGATATAGCTGTAATGTGTGAAGCTTATGTCAGCGAAAAGAGCTGCTTTGCTGTCCCAGACTCTTTTTTACCAGTTACCAGAATCCAGAACCCTGAAGACAGTGGTTCTCAAACTTTGGCAGATATAAGAATCATCCGGGAACCTGATAAAATACCAAGGCCCAGGCCCTGCCTGCCTCACTTGAACAAAAAATGGGCCTCTGTGTTCTTTATCAGTTTTCCAGATGATTCTGACACAAGCCTAAGTTTGAGAACCACTGCCATGGACCAACACAACACTTTCACTGAGTATAATGACATGACATATGACATATATAGCATATATGACATATATAACAGTTAAGTTATTTTCTGTGTTTTCTTTCTGGAATGTGGAATTGGACCTGCTACAGGATATCTGATTTCAAGAGACTTTGGCTTGTTTGAAGGTGAATTACTCAAAGTGGGAAACTACGCTTGTGTATCTCTTTTCCTATTGGTTACCTTGGCCCTGACCTACATCTTTGGTTTATTGCCCCTCATTTTCTGTGGAGGTGTTTTATAAGTAGAAAACATTTTATTGAAAAGTGCTCTTAGGAATTCAAGATGTGGGATTAAGTAGGAGATACCAGCACCAGAACAGATTCAAATACTTGATTGAAGAAAACATTCCTTCAATCGACTGGGTAGGAGGGGAGAAGCCCCAATTTCTTATTTCTTTGTCGCTTTTCCATTTCCACTGAGTTGAGACAGGGCGTAAATCACAGCTTTCCATGTGTGATTGTGTGACTATGGGGAAGTTGCTTAACACTTCCGTGCTTCGGTTTCCTGATCTATAAAGTGGGAATAGTGATAATAATAGTGCCTACTTCACAGGGTTGTTGTGATGATCAACTAAGTTAACATACGAAAGCACTTGGTACCAGCACCTGGTAAGTGCTAAATAAATGTTCTTGCAAACATTTTTGCAAAAATGTTATTTTGTTCATCCTACCTTTTAAACGTCTCATTCTTCCTTGTGTGCCTGTTGTTTCATTTCTGGATTATGTTGAAGCTAAAGACCAGTGGGTTCCATCAAGATTAATTCTAAAAGAATTGGGAGCTCATAAAGGATGAAAATGAAATTAAACTAGTCTATGGGGCGCCGGGGTGGCTCATTCGGTTAAGCGTCTGACTTCGGCTCAGGTCATGATCTCACAGCTGGTCAGTTCCAGCCCCGTGTCGGGCTTTGTGCTGACAGCTCAGAGCCTGGAGCCTGCTTCAGATTCTGTGCCTCCGTCTCATTCTGCCCCTTCCCTGCTTACGCTGTCCCTCTCTCTCTCTCTCTCTCTCTCTCACAAATAAATAAACATTAAAAAAATCTTAAGAAAGAAAAAAAAGAAATTAAACTAGTCTCACAGTTACTGTCAATACTTCTTATAAACATACAGTGTTTAGAAACTGGGGATTAGAGTTTAAGAAGACAACCTATTGTCAATCAATGTCAACGTGAAACTGCTTTGGAATGGTGGGCCAAACACCCACCTGAAATCGAGTCCCCAGAAATCCCCCAGAGGAGCCCAGCAACCTCTTACATAGATGGGCCTTTCTACCGTGGCCCACATCACCCCCTGCCCTTCCCCTTCCCGGGATGTAGCAG
This sequence comes from Prionailurus bengalensis, assembly GCF_016509475.1. Classification (NCBI taxonomy): domain Eukaryota; kingdom Metazoa; phylum Chordata; class Mammalia; order Carnivora; family Felidae; genus Prionailurus; species Prionailurus bengalensis. Next base: position 19,677,975 of record NC_057361.1, on the reverse strand, counting down.
GAGGGCCAAGGTGAGAACCATGTGCAGACTGTGTGTAGGGTCGGGGTAGGACACTGCTTCTGAGGTGGAACTTGAATTTCAATAAGATGGCTATGTTTCCATTTTGCTTATTGCAGGCTAATATGAAAATTCTCCATCCAAATGCTTGCTGCCTGTCTGACTCTTTCAGGGTCTCGTTGTGGTCCTGCAGACACAGCCCTGAGCACCTGTTCTCTGGCAAGCCTCGGTGCACGTCTCCGCTCCCTCCTTCCTCAGTGCCACCAGGGGGACCAGGTCTCTGTGCCCTCAGCTTTCCTCATCTGTCCCAGCTTCACTGTGAAGCCCTCTACTACTGCTCTACCATCCACTGTAATTCTGTGTTCTCTTTACAAGCTGCCGTTGTAAAGCGAAATGTACTCTTTCAAAAATGTATATTCATTGCTACCCACCGTCTCTGAGGAGGAGTGATATATATACTTTGCTTTCATATACAGAAATAAAACCACAACTATAAGGATTTTATGTGTGGCTAGTTTGGGAAATAAGAAGGATTGGTACACTATATAATTTAAAAAAAAATAGTTAACTTACAGTTTACTAGTTTTATGTTTGGCCACTTCTATTGTGGGCACATTATGTATCAGGCTCCTATATTTTCATGTTTGTTCTTGCACAGCAGTTCTTAAAGGAACATTTCTTATGCTATAATACTAAATTTATCTGGTGGTCACCCTTATACCATATTAATATTAATATTTTATGAGAAATGTCCCATTTGCTAAAGAGGGAAGATGAAATATGTGCATAGAATTCATGTACCAATTTAGACATGTTTAAAATTTTTTGTATCTTGAAATAATTATAGACTCACAGAAAGTTGCAAAAGTAGTATGTAGCGTCCCGTGTATCATTCCTGCAGCTTTCCCCAGTGATGACGTATTATACAGCCGGAATATGATATCAAACCATGAAATTGACATTGGTACAATACTGTTACCTAGACTGCAGATCTCTTTTGGTTTTCACCATTTTTATGTGCACTCATTAGTGTGTGTGTGTGTAGTTGTATTCAATTTTATTCTGTGTAACCACCAACACAATTGAGATGAAGAACTGTTCCCTCACCACAGAGTAACTCTCTTGTGCTGGCCCTTTACATTTGCATGCCTTGGCAACTCCTAATTTCTGTCTCTCTGTCTCTATAGTTTTACCATGCTGGGGATTTTATGTAAATTAAAGCCTACAGTATGTAACCTTTAGAGAGTAATTTTGTTTTTCATTAAGCATAATGCCCTTTAGATCTGTCTGGGGTGTTATGTGTGTTGATAGTTTGTATTTTTTATTTTTATTGCTGAGTAATATTCCATTGTGTGAATAGACCAGAGATTATTTAACTGTCATTGTTCTATTCTCTCCCATTTTTGGACTCATTTTTGTTAGTCCTCGAGCTGCTGATTTTCTATGATAGCTCTTACATCTAAGGAAGCCAACCTATCCTTCAGTGCATTGAAATAGAATTCTAGCATGTCAGAGCTTATGCATGAATTTACATTCCAGTATATTCTCACCTCTTTCAGTAGCATTTGGTGACCAGCTATTCTTTAATCTTTACTTTCTATCATAGATTCATCACTTTGCATCTGCTTTTTTTTATGTACTCATATACATCATATGTATGTGGAATGGTATCAAATTTTTAGCACAGAGTTCTTTGTCCAGCATGATAATAAATAATGAAATGTTTTAAATAATTTTAATTTCTGTTATTAGTAATGGGAATCATATTCATTATAGAAGTTTCCCATGAACAAACAAGATTTTATTTATTAAAACATTTTTTAATGTTTATTTTTGAGAAAGAGAGAGAGAGAGAGAGAAAGAGAGAGACAAGAGCACAAGCAGGGGAGGGCCAGAGAGAGAAGAGAGGGAGACAGAGAATCTGAAGTAGGCTCCAGGCTCCAAGCTGTCAGCACAGAGCCCGATGCGGGGCTCGAGCTCACGAACTGTGAGATCATGACCTGAGCCTATTTTGGATGCTTAACCGACTGAGCCACCCGGGCGTCCCAAAGAGAAGAAGATTTTAAAATTACCCCAAATCCTGCCACATGGGAAAAACTGGTATTTAATATTTTATTGTAAATGCCTCTAGGGCCTTTGGAACATTTCAGTTTCCTATTCCTCAGTAATAAACTGCCTGTCCTCTAGACCTTACCTGTGTTAGTCAGGTGTCCAGGTGCAGAATCAGACTGTGTGTGTGCACCCTGTGCTTGAGGGTCTAAGATGTGACCAAAGGAACCAGAGCCATGTGCTCTCTCTGTTTTTCTAGTCCAGACCTCAGTGTTGAACAGAAGCCCATCTTCTTTCCTTACTGGTGAGCTGATTCAGAATTTGCAGGAACCTTGATAAATCACTTTGTATCCTCCCCTCCTCCCTACTCTTCCCTGAGACTTGGGGCACCTCCAGCCCCAAGCTGACACCCTTTCCTGAGAACCCCTCCCTGACCCAGCTTGGCCTTTCAAGGTAAGGGTGCCCCTCTCCCAAGCCGAAGTCACCCACAGTTTCCATCTCTCGATACGAATCCCAAGGGAAAGGAGGGATCCAGCAGCAGGAGGAAGAAAAAGGTTACATATGTCGTTCCTGTCATAGAAGCCTCTGATGCCAGAGCACTGGATTTTGGGGTCCTAAAGATGACCTTCCTGAGTGTCTGGCAGAGTTCTCCCCCTTGAGGTTAGAGGGAGAAGAGGGCTGTGGTCTGACTGCCTTTCCTTCCATTCGGTGATGTGTTTTGCAGTGTGGGTTAGATGGCCTGAGGTTAGGTGAACTCGATTCCTGGCCTGTGAGGTATATATCCTGTTGCCCCTTGCGGGCATCTGGCACTCTCCAAGAGGGAGGGTTCACATTCCCATCCTGCCACTGCTGTGTGTTCACATGCCTTGCTCAGAGAACACGTTCGGCAGTCATTATGGGCTCACCAAGTCCTTCTTCTTCCGCTCAAGGGAGCAGATTGAAATGTGAACTTACATTATCACAGGGATAGCCTTAAATCGTCTCTAGTTTATGAAAATAATGAAATCGATCGCCAACTTGCTGCTAATATTGGTTACAAATTGCTAGGGCCCATCCCCCAATTGATCCCGGTGCCCCGGTGTCTCAGTCCTGTCGTGTCCTAGGCCTTACCACCCTTTAGAACTGCATCATTCCTGCATTCCTGAGCTCGGATGTCCTAGTCCTTCACTTAAATTGTGGCCACCTTTTCCTTACTGCTCCTGCCAGCTGTCCTTGCTGCCCTCTCTTCAACCCATTCACCGCAGGACTAAGACAGAGTGGTCTTTCTGAAGGGCACAGCTATGTGTTGCTGGTCCTCCCTGGCTCACCAGTATTACCAGGACGGCACCCAGGGTCACTACGAGGTGTCTACTAGTTAGTTCTCTAGCCTCATGACGTCTCCCCCCAGCCATTCTAAGCCTCCAGTATTTCCCAGAGGGCAGTTCCTGCCTCCACATCTTCCCACGTGTCATTCCCTCTGCTGAGATGTTCTTTGTCTTTTGGCCTTCAGAGTCCAAGGAAGCCTTACTGTCTTTTTTTTTTTTCAACGTTTATTTATTTTTGGGACAGAGAGAGACAGAGCATGAACAGGGGAGGGGCAGAGACAGAGGGAGACACAGAATCGGAAACAGGCGCCAGGCTCTGAGCCATCAGCCCAGAGCCCGACGCGGGGCTCGAACTCACGGACCGCGAGATCGTGACCTGGCTGAAGTCGGAGGCTTAACCGACTGCGCCACCCAGGCGCCCCCTTACTGTCTTTTGAAAAGAGGTCTGTGGTGCTTTCTAGTCAAACTCTATGCTCCCTTGGCTCCTTGGGTGAGCCCGTAGCACAGCTCTGCCGACTGTTAGTAAGTAGATTGTCATCTTGTCCACCGTGCCCTTATTACTGTACTGCAAATATTTTCAAAGAGATCATGTTCTGTTTGGTCTTGCATCCTTAGTGTCTGAAAAGAGTAGATGTTCAACACCTATTTGCTGAATCAAGCAGTATAATTAAAAACCTCCCCATGGTTTTTTGTTTTTGTTTTTGTCTTACACCGGTGTTCAGATTTAAAACAAAATTCTTTCTCAGCAGTTTTGTCAAACAGATCACATTAGACCCACTGTGTTTGTTTTCCTCAAGTTTGTGTTTCTCCCTGTGAGAAGCGATCTTTACAAGCACTGCGCCAAATAGCACTTGTCTTAGGGGGGGTTTCTTGAAATACCGCCTGTGAAAGTTTTGAACACATGTTATGAGTTGACCCCTCTTGACACTCACGATTTCTCTCATTATCAGAATAAAACTATGAGAATCACACCCGTGGCTGGATGATTCTTCAATACAGACAAAACTCTACCGTTGAATATCATTGCCCGGCTTTGTTGATACCTGAGCATGTTTTATTAATTATTTTTTGACATTCACTCTACTGGATTTTCTTCCCCCTGTAAACTGTCTTCGGTCTTTACTAGTTCTTTAAAAGCATCATTGTTATGGCTACGTATTGTGACTTTGCCTTGCCACAGTGGCCTTATCTTTCCACTTAAACTTTAGGTGATCCAACCGCAGCGCTTCCCAAACTCGAGTGGGCATCAGAATCACCTGAGGCCTTGTTAAAACTGCTGGGCTCCGCCTCAAGTTTCTGATTCAGTGGGTTTGGAGCAGGGCTGGGAATTTCCATGTCTTAACAGGTCCCAGTGATTCTGCTACGGCTGATACGGGACTGTGCTTGGAACTCTGCTTTCCCGGCATGCCTAGCGCGCCAGTTTTCACAGCTGTGGCCACTCAACTCACACTTGCTGATCCTCTGGCGCACAGCTAGGAAGGAGGATAAGGCCTTTAGTGGCTCCGGCGCTACGGACCAAGCGGTTCGCTGCAGTTCGCTCCGTGTTCGGCTCCCAAACTTTGTCCTTTCCTGGATTCCTTGCTGACAGACTGCTTTCCGTGGGACTACGGTACTTGGATTTCCCTTCTTCCTGTTTGTTAAGAGTTGAGAGTTTCCCTGTTGGGTGCCAGCGTTTCTGGCATCTCGGCCTTGCTCAGTTCTTGCCCGGCGCTCCTCCTTGTTAGCTGGGCTTGGCTGCAGCAGGTACTCCAGGCTACCTTGTTTTTGCTTTTCAGGCGTTGAATGTTTATTCAGTTGAACGACTTTGTTGTTATTTATATGACTGTCTCTTTATTTCCCCCTTTCTTGATTTCAGTGTTTCAAGAGGCAGCCCCAGGCTCCCTCTCCCTTGTGTCCTGAGACTCAATTCTGGCTTTTCCTATAGGATGAGATCATGCAGTGTGGCTGAAAGGTTTTAGTGCCACCTACATCAGAACTTTGATCAAGATAAGTATGGTTGACTCTTGAAAAACATGGATTTGAGCTGTGTGTGTCCCCTTGAGGATTCGTTTTGATACGGTGCTGGAAATGTATTTTCTCTTATGATTTTTCTTAACATTTTCTTTTCCCTATATTACTTGCTTATAAGTGTACAGTATATTCTACAGATGATACGCAAAATAGGTGTTAATTGGCTGTTGAGGCAGGGCTTGGAGTCAATAGTATGCTAATAGTAAGTTATTGGAGAGTCAAAGGTTAAATACAGATTTTCGCCTGTGTGAGGGGTTGGTGCCCCTAACTTCTGTGTTCAAAGATCAACTGCACAAGGGCACCTGGGCGGCTCAGTCAGTTAAATGTCCGACTCTTGGTTTTGGCTCGGGGCGTGATCTCACCGTTCGGCTCTGGAGATTGAGCCCCACGTTGGGCTCTGAGCTGACAGGGCGTAGCCTGCTTGGGATTTTCTCTGTCTCCCTCTCTCTCTGCCCCTCCCCTGCTTGCGTTCTCTCTTTCTCAGAATAAACAAATAAATTTAAATGCATAGCTTCAGGCCATACTTCAGACCTACTGAATTAGCATCCACGTTTTCACAAGAGCCCCGGGTGATGTGTATGCACGTTGGAAAGAACTGATCTCTGGTATAGCTCTTATAGGGTCAGTTGCTACTGCCCGACTAAGCGTGACTCAGTCTTAGCATGTACCTTTTTTCAGCTTAATCACCACTGATGTAATTACTGCTACCTTTTGTTGGACGGATTTCCCGCTGAGAGTGTGGACTATGACAAACAACCCATAATCGGGCAGGAGTCTAGAAGCGCTTTGTGTATGTTTTGAGAGTTTTTACTTGGGATATTTCTTTGGCAGGACTTTGCCAAAGTTACCAACGTACCAAAGGAATCTTTCTATATGTTTGTTTGCCATGATCTTAGGTGCACTTGGATGGGAGGCAGCCCAAGGCTCCCTGGTGGACGAGCACTACCCCACATGCAACACTATATTACAGGTGCTTAATTTAATGCTGGCCCATAGTAGGTGGCCACTGAAACATCTCTCACCAGCATTTAACTTGGAGAAAATGTTGAAAGTGGATCAGGTTGGGGGAACTAATTGTACCCCAGGGCTTGTGTGGTGAATGGGGTCAACAGTAGTGGTCTGAACAGTGACAGGTGACTGGTCTTGTTGCCCGATGTTTATCTTTCTAGGAACAGGACTCCAGCCCGTGACTAAGAGTCAGGAGGTCAGCCCCAGTCACTGTGGGGAGACGGTTATGAAGACGCATATGGAGTGTCAGGACCTCAGTCAAGACTGCCTGGGTTCAGAATAGGGCTATGTACTCAAAGGCAGGAAACTGGAACATCAAGCTGGAAAGGCCCTTATTTATTAGCAGTGCAGTGGAAAGAACATGGGTTCTAGAGTCCAACTTGGGTCTGCACCATAGGCCTGCTTCCTCCAAGCTGTGTGACCTTGACTAACTTAACCTCAGATGGTCTTCCTAGTCCAAAGAGATTGCATGTAAAGGGCCTAATACAGGGCTTCAAATAGATGATTAAGTAAATGGTAGTTGCTAATATGCTTATTATAATCAAAGGCAGTCTTACTCTTAATTGACAACATGGACCTCAGGAATGTTCAGGTTCTTTGAATTCCCAAGGTTAGATCAAAAAGGCTTAATTGTGACAGTTTGTTGGAAGATTGGGTAGCTACTGTACTTTTGGCCAGCAGCTGGGCAAAAGGGAGCATGCTTACTCAAAGAACCAGTATTTAGGTGGGTTGGAGAAGACGATGATAGTTCTTAGTGCCAACTGGGCAGCACTAAAAAACTGAGAGCAGTATGGGGCCGCTGGCAGTCACAAAGGCTGGGTTATATGCATCGGCTGCTGTTGAGGTCTGTGGCTTTTGACAAGTAGGTTTATTACTCTTGTCTCCATTTGTCCGTCTGTAAATAGGGGAATTGAAGGAGATGTCCCTGCAAGTAATGGGCAATTCATATTTTTACAGGTGTTCACAGTAAAATGGAATTGAGTGGGAATTCTGTGTGTAATTTTAATCAGTACAATTTTCATGATTGTATGTAGCATTTGTCAGTGGTTATTTATAGACTTAAATTGAAGTGCAGCTAACCTCAGGTCCTCAGGCAGTCAGTGAGGTGGAGCCCTGGTGATAAGGGAGATGGACTGAGGCTAAATGTCAGAGTTGAATTTCATCCTTGTTCTTAAACCTCCTGAAATTCTGGAACCAGTCCCTTCCATTGCAGTAGCAACTAGATTGAAAGGGACTGTTAAACCTTCACCTGTAGTATTTCTTTTCAAAAAGGATTAAGTCTGAACGATTGAAATGTTTTTTTATTACAATGAGTTCTTAGACGTACAATATGCATTTTCATCAGCATGCTCTTTCCGTATGGGATCTGTTTGGCTAGTGAATTTGTGTAGCATATGTGAGTAGCAGAACCCTATGCCAATGGAAGAAGACTTCAGGTCACACAAGGACTAGGTGAGAGCCTTTCAAGTCTCCTGGAATCTTGTGTATTTCACTGTGTGGGTGCTGTAGATGGGTTTGGTTAGTGCTTCTTCTTCTGGAGGTTGTGCAAAGGCAGCACCTGGAGGGCTTGCTCAGCTCAAATCCTGGCCCCCACCCTTACATGTCATTTGTATTCCCAGCAAGCTCCCAGGTGATGATAATGATGTTCTTTGGCCCCAAGTTGAGTAGCATGGAAGTATTCTGTTTTCAGTATTGTCTTCTGTAGTCTTATCTTCCAATTTCTAGTGGCATCTTCCTTTTTCCCTCACCTGCTTTCCTCCTAAGGTAAGGGAAGAAGTGGCCAAGGTGACCCTCGAGTCAGCCTAGAGAGGATTTATCCTTTATCCTGAAGGTCCCATGGCTTGGATGCCTTGTGGATAGGCAGTTTCGAGCATGGAAGATAAAAAGATTTATTTCATGGCAGAACTTGAGAGTCTCTCCTTTTAACATCCTGGAGGCTGGGTGAAAGCATCAGTAGACAACTCAGTAACCAAAGGTTTGCTGGATTTGTTGCTCTTCTTGAATCACTCTGTTGGATCCCAAGGAGCAAATAAAAACAAGTGATAAATGTCAAACTTTAGTATTACAGATTTTCTTTTGGTAGTCTTCTTCATCTTGCTCTACAGCCTGTTGGATCCCAGTGAAGGCTCGCTGCTGGGGTGTGGGATTGAAGTCTGCAGAATACTCCAGGGTTAGGTAAATTTTCTAAGTCTAAACCACGCATCCTCAGAGCAGCCACTCTACAGAGATCTAAAACTTGATTTGGGGAAGATTCCTTACTGCCTCTTGGTCCTCTGGCAGGTAGATTCCCAGGGTGCTCACTGTAACAACAAAGCAAAAAACACCCCTGGCTCCCATATCCTGCACAGCTTTGAATAGCTGTGTGACCTGGAATTGGTTTCTTCACCAGCTGGCTGCAGCTTTTACCTCTACATGTTCTGGATCTAATCCTAAGCCTGGAAGTTAAACTTCTACCAACCAGTCAGGTAGGAGATGCGGGGCGTGGTGATCTACTTCCTGGCTATATTGTAAATCTAAGGCCTAAGGTCTTGTTTAGCCTCATTGTCGTTGTCTCTGTGGGCTGTTAAGGGGGTCTCCTCCTATTGGAGAACTGCAAAGCCCAAGGCCCTGTCTGGCTAGGATAGTGGGTGGCTAATTCAGATACTTACAGTGGCCAGCAAGTTAAATAAGGGAAGTGAGCTGGGAGTGATGGTAGGGAAGAGAGGATTGCAGTGAATGGAGACCTGTGCTGTGTCTTTAGAGGACAGCAGCTAAGGAAACCCAGCTGACTGCTGCCATGTAAAAATGTTGCCCAAAGTTGCCAGATCCTTCAGCTTGGCAGGAAATGCCAGAGCTCTAGGGGATTTCTCCCACCTCCCAGTGTGAGATAAAAAGTACTTTGGAAAGTGACTTCAACTATGGCTTATTGAGCCGGGAAGCAGAAATTTAGTTTATTGGCTATTGGTAATCATTTATCAATGTTCATCTGTCTTACATCAGAGGATTTTGATCTGATTCCCCAGCTTGGGTTTACTTCAGTCTTTAGCAACAGATAAGGATTTGACAGCAGATATTTTAATACTTATCAAAATAGAACTCATGATTCTGTTTCAAGCTTGTACAGAAATGGATCTAGAGAAGTATATTCTATATTGGATTCTATCTTTCTCTTGGCTTACTCCAACAATTAGATTAAAATGAAAGAATTTAACCCAAGGATACTATTGGCATATGGTAGGTACTAATACAAATCTACAACACTTGTAATTTGAGCATAGGAAAATGAGGAGTGAACACCCCTGGTTGAATGACAATGAGTCTATCTAGGGAACTGCTGTGATTCTAAATTTTCAGTGCTATCTTTCTTCAGAGACCATGTTGAATCATTCTTCTGAAACGTGTAACAGCAAAAGAAAAAGGTAAGGGCAAGGCAAAAGACCAACTTGAACTTGATGAAAGACCTACTAAAAAGCACATGTTGCCCTGCCTGTTGCTGTCGCATTGCCTGTGCTGCTCTGGGTCTCTGTAGCCTGAAGAGGGAGGAAGATGAATAAGCAGATATACACAAATGGGAAACAACTTACTGTGGCATTGTCTAGAGTATGTAGCAGGATCATGTTAAAGCCAAATAACTCTTCCTAAAACAATGAGCTCAAGATTTGAAGACTTAACTTGGTTATCCCTAAGGACTCTAACACAAATGGGCAGCATAAATGGATGATACACTACATTGTTTTAAAATCAAGGGCCAACTAAAGTTAGTTTCAACAACTCTTAATGTCTAGAGTTTTTAAACTATCAGAATCCATTCTTAAGGCCTGAATTGAGTTTCCTTCTTTGTGGGTGTGATATACCCAACTTCAAAAGGTGGAGAAATTTTCTAAGAAATAAAATCCCCATTAAAAAAAAAAGGGATTAAATACTCCGGGCTAGAAGAGGCTAAGCAGTTTGTTTTTGTTTTTGTTTTTCATGTGGATTTATTTTTGAGAGAGAGAGAGAGACAGGCAGACAGACAGACACAGAGTGTGAGAGGGAGAGGGGCAGAGAGAGGGAGACAAAGAATCCAAAGCAGGCTCCAGGCTCTGAGCTGTCAGCACAGAGCCTGACTCCGGGCTCAAACCCATGAACCATGAGGTCATTACCTGAGCTGAAGTCGGATGCTTAACTGACTGAGCCACCCAGGCACCCCTGAGCAGTCTAAGTTTGGAAGTGATTCAAGCCCTTCTCAGCCAGGCAGAACAACCACCTGGCTGGGGTTATCTGGCTCTGTATATTGTGACAGTCTTGATGCCATGTAACCTTGGAGCCAGGCAATGCTGTAAATATCCTGATCTCAAGAGATTTTGGGTGGTTCCCTCCCAAAGGCATCAATCAGCCATGTAACATTGGAGCCAGGCAGTGCTGTAGATATCCTGATCTCAAGAGACTTTGGGTGGTTCCCTCCCAAAGGCATCATTAATCAACCAGAAGGTTTTTTGCAGCATTTACCATCTTCGTTAGACTTCAGAGCCGTGGAATCCCTGCCTTTTGGTGTTGGATTTCCCGTTCTCCCCAAAGCACAGACATCATTAACTAGGTAGCTGTTTATGCTGCTTCTCTAAGAAGGTTTACTTTTACCTGCACCTACGCCTCCTAGGATTGTCGGACCACATGATTCTTGTCTTAAAATCCTCTTAGTTTTATAGACTCCTTAAACAAGGAGCTTGTAGCTGGTCAAAAAAATAAACAGAAAATGTGAGTGTTTTAATGATCACACTGTGGTTACATTGGGTGATGGATGGATTGGGTTCTGAGAACTCCAGTATCCAAGCACATAGCATGGCTGCCCAGCACTGCTGGTCATTCTGTCTCTCCCTATCTCTCTGGCCATGCTCTCAACACTCTTGATCGGCTGTCCACTTGGAACCCCAAAGAATGAGCCCCGTTTTACATAAAAGTTATATTTGACTTCCACAGAACTCTCTAGGCCACCGAAGATGGAGAGCAGACATTTGCTTCCTATTTGTAAGCTCAGTGGTTTCTCCTCTTAGCAATTCTATGAAGACCATGACTGTCCTGGGGACAGGAATGAAGCTAAGTCAGGGTTCTCCTGTCCACTTAAAATGATAACACATTTTTTCACCTTAAAATGGGAAGAAGGCTTTGGCAGGGAGATGAGGGATATGTGGGGCTTATCAAAGCAGGCCTTGTAAATATCCTGAGTACAAAAGGGACTATAAATTAGTATAACCGATCTCAAAAGGCATCTAGCAATTGTCCTAGCTAATAATTTAGCTAGAAATTAGGCTTTCTAGAAATTAGGTTAAGGTGAATGAAGTTATGTGTACCAGACTTTATTAGTGTAGTTAATAGTAGGAAATGGTCAACAAAGTGTTATCCCCTGGGGTATTACATACTCATTAAGTAATGAGTATGTAATGTTTTGAAATGTTTTGAAAATATTTTGGAGAAAATAAAGTCTCCTCCTAGATGTGTAAAACTGCATGTAACATTACCTTTTTTTTTCTCCTGGGTTGCCATTAGGTAATAGAATTGCATGTTGCCTGTGTATTTTTTTCTTCACTCTCTTAAACTTATTAGTATTGCCTTTAGAATCAAAGTGGTGAAAGAGTTCCTTGAATGATCTGATTCCTTGCCTGACCCTGTTGCTGTCAGGACAGATGAATGAGTATATCTTTGCATTGTTCTTATTCCAGGGCCTGGGAGAGTTGGTTCAGTTACGGTGTCTAAAATCTAGCACATGTGGGTTTGACTTAGCCTGGTGTCACCATGAAGGGGAGTGATAAAACAGTGGGAGTATAAACAGGTGGTGGCATCTAAGAGTCAAGGGGGAGATGGCTAGTCCCAGAACTGTACTCAATATTTGAGGACTGCTTCCTTCATTTCTTAGCGTTGTCATGCTGTGCTTACCCTTGTTTTTGATTTCCTCTCTGTTCTAAGCACTTTTTTTCCTGTACTAGACTGGATTGTGACTTGATAGGAATTACATGTTGTGCCATGCCCAAGGCTTATTCCATCCTGAATGATTGGCTGCTGTATGACAGGTTTGTGGTGGAGTTCCAAGACTTTATCCATTAGGAGATGAAGTTAGCAAGATCTGCGTGATGTAACATCCTGCCAAAGTCAACTGTGGCTCGGGATGGGGCTCTACGCTTAGAGGATAATTGAGTATCTAGAGAGTTAGTCCAGGCAGATGCACCATTAAATGATAAGCTAATTCTTAGAGGTAATTTGCTAATGTATTTAAATGGCCTATATAATCTCACAATTTTATAATGTGGTTTTAATATTCCCATATCAACAAGGGGATACACAGATTCTGGAGGGTTGCTCAAAAAAAATCCAGACTACCTGGTTGTATTTGCATTTCAGATAAACAAGAAATAACCTGTCAGTAAGAATGTACCAAGTATGATTTGTTTAAGTATGCCTCGGATATTGCATGGGATATACATACACTGGCAAATTAGTCATTGTTCATCAGAAATGGAAATTTAACATGGTATCTTAGATTTTGATTTGTTAAATCTACCCTAAATTTTGTGTAACTTAATTTGCTTAACAAGTGGCACGTGCACAACTCAAAGGTAGTTTTGGTAGAGTTCAAAACTTGTTCTGATAACCTAGTATGCTGTTCCTTTTTTATTCCACTTGAATGAGTTGGGCCAGTGTGGGAGAGGCTAAGATTTGGCACGTGAGTGTACAGAACTCAGAGCAGATACTGGGTTTGTATCGGCAAGATTACCCTGCATCTAATAAACTGCTAACTAACTCATTCTGTGGGCTGTGGTAGGGGTGTTGGCTGCTCTGGTTGACAGCTTGAACATTGTCATTTAGTTTTTTACACCCTTGTTTTATTATCTGTCGTCCCCAACCGTTTTTTCAACTATTGAGAAATAATTTATATGCCATAAAATATACCCATTTGCTGTGTGTAATTCAGTGACTTTTAGTGAAATTACTGAGTTGTATGATGATAACCACATCTTCAGATGCTGGTAAAATGCCTTAAATAACTCTGTACATAGTTGGTTATGAAAAACTGAGATGAATCAAGTCCTATAAGGGTCTTAGGGTCTTTTAAAATCTAATTTTGTTAAAATCCATTGGATTGGTGTCTGAGGGGGGTCAGAGGTATCTGAGGAAGCTGAGATATCAGATACAATGTTCTGTACACATACATAGCATTTAGGAGGTTGGGGTTCTAGAGAGGAACACCCAAAACATGGTCCAGAAGCTACCACACTGCAGTAAAAATGGGTTGGGGAAAAGGCAGAAGCAACTGGAAATTCTGCCACCTGATGAATAGGTAAACAAAATGTGGTATATTCAGCAATAAAAAGGAACAAATGACTGATACATGGATGCATGTTACGAATATTCTAAGTGAATGAAGTTAGGCACAAGAGGCCACATGATTGTTTTTATGTGAAGTGTCTAGAAAAGATAAATCTAAAGAAGCAGAAAGTAGATTAGTGGTTGCCTAGGGTTGGGGGTGCAGGGAAGTGAAGGGAGTATGTGTAAATGACAAGAGGGATTTTATTGACTGGATGAAAATGATTGAAAACGGGATTGTGGTGATAGTTGCTGATATCCCAAAGAAGTTATCCCATTGAGTGGAATATCTCTTAAATCATGGACTACACAGGTGGCTGTTTAAATGCAAGTTAGATGTGATTATAATAAACAGCATCTAGTAGTTTTGTGCCAGTGAACTCTTAGAGCAACCTTTAAGGGGTCATTAAGTGAATCTTGCAAGTCTTGTTTGCTATAGTGCTTCCCCCCCGCCCCCCCACTGAATTAATTTAAAGAGCAGGACTGGAAGAGGCAGCAAACACACAGGTCTGAGTGTCATAAATGGGAGTACTGGTTCAGCCACGGACTGTCTCTTGACCTCACTTGATCTTAGGAAAACAGTAAAGGCTTTTTGTGAAGAGTAAGTTTCATGTATATAAAAGCACACTATAAAACTTATTCAAGAGAGTTATCTTAATCCTCCTGCAGTTAGAACCTTCTGACTTATTCAACAAAATTTGAATAAAAATAGAAACTGTTTTAAGGACTAGAACTCTCATGTTTTAAAGAATAATCCCTGTAAGACTCCTCAAAAGTCTGGTTTTTGGAGGTGAGTGTTCGCAGGACGTGATTTCATTGACATTTGGAAAGTCTTAATTCTCACGGCGAAGACCATTGTCCTAAAGATAAGGAAATACGTGGCGGTTCTGAGGGATATTGTTGTCAAAGAAGAAGATAGACAACATGAAGATTTTGTAGACAAACTTAGGTTAATATAATGACTGACTTTTATCTTGAGGTGTTCATAGATAATTGTGTACTATTGACAGAGTTGGAGAGATCTTACATTTGTAATGAAAAGATGGTTGTTAGTTAAAACCTAATGTCCACGGCCTACAACAAAGAGTGTTTCTTAGTTTGTGCTAGTTGAAAAATGATGCGTTCTCACCATGAAAATGCTCCAAGTGCTTGGTAATCATGACTTTTTTCAATTTTAAAACAAACTTCCTGTATGGGCCACAGCCTGGAATTGTGCCAAATGTCAGCCTGAAGTGTAGTCCTCTCAGAGGAGGTCGTTGTGGGAACTGTGTCTTGGGGGACTTCCATAACTGGTGTGGATGTAGTTCTAGACGAAACCCAGCATAGATAGGGAGGCGGAGAAGAAAGAAATTCTAACCTCTATCTCACAGGTTTTTTCCTAAAGCAGAAAGTGGTATACAGAGCATTAGTGGAACAAGCTGAAGGGCATGATTCTCCAACCCTGAGTGTTTTGAGCAGGACTTTAAAAATCTAGGGGTGTCTGGGTGGTTCAGTTGAGTGTTTCATTTTGGCTCAGGTTCTTGCAGTTCTTGAGTTGGAGCCCTGCATCAGGCTCTGTGCTGACAGCTCAGCCTGCTTCGGATTCTGTGACTCCCACTCTCTCTGCCCCTGTTTGTGCTCTATCTCTTTCTCAAAAACAAGTAAACATTAAAGAAAAAATCTAGGCCCCATTGGAATAAAACTTGTCTTGTAGTTGAGAAGAAATAGATAAATGCTTAAGTTAGTATTTGAAAGAAAAACAAACTTAAATAAGCTAAAGCTTTAGGAATAATCCCTAGAAGTAAAGAAATGGACTCTGGCTCTTAATTGACAAGGGGGAGAAAAATAGGAGAGAAAAAAAATCACTTTAAGGGAAGGGAGGAACCCAGAAATTAAAGTGAAGGCATGGTAAATAGAAAAAGAGTGGCAAAGTTAAGTTGAAATTCAGTAATCCTAAAAACACAAGTGGATTAAGACACTCAGTTAGGGGTGTGCCTGGAGTATAAAATCCAATTACATGTGACTTGTAGGAGAAGATATAAGAACTGCTAAGTTGAAAAATAAAGGGGTTGTCAGGATAAATAGGAGAGTAACGCTAAGAAAACTGCCTTAGTCATACCAGACAAAATAGAAACAGGAACACAAATGTTAAAAGACCCAAAGAGGGGTGGGCATCTCACAGTGACAGGACTAATGGATGTCATGCAGCAGTTATAAGCCTAAGTGAGCCTTACCACATAGCCTAAAGATAAAGAACACAAAAACCGACAACT
The DNA here is from genome assembly GCF_016509475.1 of Prionailurus bengalensis. NCBI lineage: Eukaryota > Metazoa > Chordata > Mammalia > Carnivora > Felidae > Prionailurus > Prionailurus bengalensis. The sequence continues at coordinate 19,662,041 of NC_057361.1, read as the reverse complement.
GACATGAAGAAATCAGCAAAACTATAAATCCTGGTGGGAGACAGGAGCACAGTGCAGCTTTCTAAGAAAATCAGTCGGGTAGAGAGGTATGTAAAAAAAAAAAAAATGAAACCCCCCAAAGTCTCAATAACAGAATCTTAAACATAATAAAGAATATACATTTTTCAAAGTGGACATAGGGTACTCTAAAAAACGAGATTTGTACAAGGCCCAAAGGTTAGTCTTAACTTGTGAAAACTAATCACAAACCACTTCAAGATCAAGATAAAAACAGTGAAGAAATAGATTAACCTCCTTTGAAAACTGCCTTCATTTTAAAAAGCTCAGATGGTCTCTTAAGTAAAATGCTATTTCAAATTAAAAGGTTAAAAAGTTCTACATTTTATAACTTGTGGAGTGCCAAAGAAGTTTTAACAGGGGAGTTCATAGTCTTCCTTAAAAATGAAATGAGTTTAAGATACAACTCTAGAATGGAAATGGGTAAAAAAAACCCAGTAAAGCCAAGAAGGAAGTCAATATAGAAAATTTAATAAAATAAAAATTGGTTTAGATCTACACAATCAACAGCTAAATCTTTACAGAGGAATAGAGGCATATCTTTGGTGAGTGAGAAAATAAGTAAGGGCGAAAAAACAGTATTTGGAATGAAAAAAGCTAGCCTATACACATGGACACGTATAGTTAGAGAAACTGGTCCATGAATTTAAACTTGCCTAGTAGAGATTTCAAAGACGTATGCATATAGACACCCTACTCTGTAAATATATGTACACATGTGCACACATAATAATCTTGACCCAAGAGATAGCAAATATGAGTAAAAATTCAATGAAACAGAAAACCTGTGCTTTAACATACACTTCTTCCTCAAAATTTAAAGAACAAGGCAGCGTTTTTTTTTTTTTAAGACTTGCCATTGAGCATATTTAAAGGAAAATGCATAAAACGTTTTATATGGCTATACTACAACCACATACGGCCACCTGAAACCTGTGGGCCAGTCTTGTGAACATTGATATGAAAACCCAAATAAAAATTCGTTAGGTAGTAAAGCTGTAAAACCAAGTGGGAATTTATACCAGGAATTCAAGAATGTTTGAGACACTATAAAAGCTATCAGTGGAGTTTGCTACCTTAACAAATTAAAACACCTGTATATATCTATTCCAATCAATGGCAAAAAAGAGAGAAAAATTAAAAAACCCATTAGTGATGAAATCTCATGGTAAATAGAAACTAAGAAGGAGTGAATATCCTAGTTTGTGTTAAGTATTCCCATTCTGGTTGGGTGTGGGAGGTCCTTAAAATTGAATACAATAGGGAAAACTCCTAAGCACTTAAGTCTGAATTTGATTATTTGTGGACCGTTGATAGAAAATCCAAGAGGATAAACCTGTAAGAGTTCAGCCAGGTTTTTTGAGAGAAGGTCAATATTAAAAAAATAAATAAATAAACAACATGACCATATACCAGCAGCAATCAATTACAGAGCTAAGAGAAAATATCCTTTTAAGTATAGCAACAACAATACCAACTTGGTAAAACTGCAAACCTAATAGGAAAATATGGGATCTCTTTAAAGAAAGATAAAACCTTATTGGAGGATATACAAATATAAATAAATGTAGATAGGAGCTACCCTACTCAGTTGGAATGCTCCATATCAAAGATGTTGATTGTCCACAAACCAATCCAGGAATATATTATTAAACCAAAAATCTCTCAGATTTTTAATGGAACTCACCAACCAGATTCTGAAATCCTTCTAGAATAGTAAATGCTCAGAAAATGTTAGTAAAAGGAGCTTATCAAAGGTTAGGCCTTATCATGCAGCTATGGTAATTAGCATAGCCTGCTGTTGGTGCAGGAGGAGACAAGTAGATCAGGATCCAAATAGACAACATAGAAAGAGACGGGAAGTAGTTCTATTAAAAGTTAATGTGGAAATGATGGGTCATTCAGTAAATCCCATTGCAAAATGATTATATGAGAAAAGTAGATTGCTTCCTCAGACTGTGTAGGTTCACAACCCTCTTGGAAGCTTTCTCTGTGTAATCTGAAATTGGTCCCCTCAGGCAGAGGCAGAGAGAGACCAAAGAAAGAGGAAGGCCAGTCCGTGGTGGTGGGTTGCAGTTGTAATAATAGTGAAAGGAGTGTCCAAAGGAGGCTTTTCTGGAGCCACAGCAAAATGCATGGATCCCCACACCCACCCTCCAAATCTTAGAATTTTATAAAGATGTACTCATTGAACTCAGTCCCATGCACCACACAGGGGTTTTCAACATAACATCACCATCTCAAGGCTGTGTTTTTAGAGCAGTCTCTGTGAGCCGGAAAGGCAAGCAGAAGTCACGTTCCAAGGACAGCGGAGGGATGAGTAGTCTTTGAGCTCACGGATCCAATGCCTGGGTCACAAGGCTGTCATGTCTTTTTTGCTCATGTTTTCCAGCAGATTGTTGACAAAAAACAACTCCAGAGAAATTCGATGTTTAAGTAGAAAAAGAAATCTTTAAAATATTCACAAGACATTGTGAAATAACATCTTTATGTCCATGAAGAATAGAAAACATTTTAAAACACAAATGACAAAGCCTCGAAGGAAAAGAATACATTTGAGTATGTCAGGGTAGAGACTTTTGTTAAGTCAAAGGACACTATTCAACATACAAGTGAGAGAAAGGGAACATGTGGGAGGATATTTTTCACATATGTAACAAAGGATTAATATCCACAATGCATAAAGAGAACCCCTGTACCTCACTAGAAGGAGAAACCTGTAAGAGAAATACGAGCACAAGTATACACAGTGAATTCAGAGAAGACATTGAAATACTTAATACAATATCTGAAAAGTTCATCTTCACTATTAGCCAGTAAACTCGTTTCCTCCTTATTGGAATGACAAGATTTAAGTCTGAAAAGCCTGAAGGTATGGGCATATGTCAACTGCTGGTGAGTGCGAGCTGGTAGAGCCCCTTTGAAAAGGCTTTTGCCACCATGAGTTGCATGTATCAAATGCCTGTACCCTACTGACCTAGGGGTTCTGCCCTGGGTGCGTGCCCTGCACACTCAGCCTGCTGCCCAAGTAGGGTACAAGGATGTTCAGTTGGTCTCAATCTTACTTATGTGGACAAAATATAAGAAACCCTGTAAATATCTGTCAAGAGAAAAGTAAATATATAAAATGCGGTCTCTCCACAAAATGCAGTAACAAACTGTAGTTACAGAATATAGAAGTAGGTCTCTCTGTACAGTGTGGTCAGATGCTCAAAAGACATGCCTTCCAATGAACTCCTGGTAATGGTTGCTCAGTGAAAGGGGAGATGCATATTGTGGTTAAGGCTGGAGGTCTAAGGGGATTTTGGTTTTATTTATATGTGTGCGTGTGCATGTTTAAAAAAAGTATATATAATCTGGGCATCGTGAAAGTACGTATGCATAGGGAAAAATGCAAAACTCAAGCTAGATTGAATTTAGGAACTTCCTTTCTTTGAATGGTGTCATTTGAACTCAACACTCTGTAGAGAAACAGATATTAATTATTTCTATGTTCCAGATGAGAAGAAGGAAGCTTAGGGTGCCTTTTGACATGTGTAGGAAGCAGTGTGGTTCAGAGAAGACTCCAGGCTTTTTTCCTGCCCTCACAATACCCTCTTCCCTGAAATTGAGTCATTCATTTTTGCCAGCCATGGAGTTGGGTTTCATCTCTACTCTCCTGCAGTTTCCATCACAGTGGGGTATCTGAGTAGGCCTGTGTTTATAGAAAGGAACAAAGTTGAGTTCCCAGTAAAGAGATTAAACTTCCAGCCCCCTTTTTTCCTCCAACCGGTTTCCACCAACAAAATGGTTGGCAACAAACAGTGGTTGATAAAAACAAAACAAAACAAAACAAAACAAAACAAAACAAAACAAAACACCCAAAATGTGCCTGGTTTCTCGTTACGCTTTATTTTGCCAGACTTCAAAATATCAGGAAAAATGTGCTAATCACTAACTAACATTGATGAGATTTGGCACATGATAGGGCTATTATTTAAAAAAAATTTTTTTTTAATGTTTATTTCTGAGAGAGTGAGACAGAGTGTGAGTGGGGGAGGGCCAGAGAGAGGGAGACACAGAATCCGAAGCAGGCTCCAGGCTGTGAGCTGTCAGTACAGAGCCCGACACGGGGCTTGAACCACTAACCATGAGAACATGACCTGAGCCAAAGTCAGACACCTAACCGACTGAACCACCCAGGCGCCCCAGTGCTATTATTTTTAAGAAGCAATTACAGTTGCCTCAAGGAGAAAGCAAGGAAAGAGGAGACAAGCTAGGGCTTCTATTAGTAGATGGCAAAATCACCTACGGAAAAGAGAAGGTGGCTGGTTGGTTACTATGATTAACTCTTGTGTGAGGTATTTCTTACTCACATTTGAGTCTGATCACCCTCAGTAGAAAGCGTATATGTTTTTATTAGAAGAGGAAAGCCTTCTAGAAAGAGTCTGCACTTGTTTTTGTTTTTCTCATTGCAGGCAAAATTGTATATGTGAAAGAACTTTTTAAAATGTTACAGGGCATTTAAAATAATAACTTTGATTGGTAAGAAGTTTTCTCTAACTGTATATTGTTAGAACGAAGACCTTGGAACTGAAAGAAAAAGGACAGAGCTTAAGTGAATTTTGAGTTTGTAATGTTTCAGTGGACTATAGATCTACCTATAATCTTACTTCTTTGTGAATAAGGGATATGTTTTCACTCAGGGTTTTCCCACAGTATTAGCATATCAAAAGTTTTAGACCCCAGAAAATATTTTAGGAGAAAACAAATATTAGTGTGTTAGCTTCTTACTATAAGTACTTTAATGAAAGATTTTTCATCTGTAACATTTGGCAGAGACAAGTGGCCAGAAAATAAGTTTGATATGAGAGGATAACTCAGCGGCCATGAGTTCAGTTAAATATAATTTTGATTTCAATCTAAATGACTACTTATGATACATGGAAAAAGTGATATATAATCTGTGGCATGAGCCAAGACTTGGCAATGAATAATACATAGTGCCTTATAAATTTAAAAGAAGTATATTTAATAAGAATATAAAATTTAGAGTAGAGAGAAGTACTGTATTAGCATCCTGCACAAAGTGATTAAAAAAAAAAGCCATCTCATGAATAAAGTAATGAAAAGTGAGAGAAAAATTGTAAGGTATAACCTGGAATGATCATTTTTTCCCCAAACTATCAGAAACATTCCAGTTTTTCATTTATTTGTCTTGATATTCGCAAACAGGACATTTTGAGGTGCATCATACATAGAGATTACCTGTGAGGGGGAGGTAATTTTTGCTGAGTAACTCATTTGTTAGTAATTGTGTTTTGTTTTTTGTTTTTTTTTTGAGTGGCTGCTCTGTTTTCAAGTGAAATTGGAGGTCAAAAGTGAACAAGATGGCGTCCCCCAGTCCCACAGGAGCTCTGCCCTAGCAGGGGGAGTTTTTATAGATACAAAAGGCTATAATTCAGTGTGATAAACATAAATACCATGGCTTTTATGGCTTCCCCAGTTAAAAAGAACAACTAATGAAAGCCAACTCTGAAGCATCCATTTTACTTAAAGCCCCAGTTCCTTAGTTTTGCATTCCCAATCCTTCTCCTATATCTACTGCTTTAGAGTTTCTCTCCCAATACCCTACTTTACCTCCCATGGATTTTCCTTCCCCTCTCGTTAGCCTCCTTCTCAACACACGAACTTTTCTTTAGCCATAGTAATTCCCTCATCATTCTCAGAACATAACTTTCCCTTTCATATATGTATGACTTTGCACATGCCTCTTCTCTCCACCCAACTCCCACCTTCAATCCCAGTGAGCGCCTCCAGTTTTTTCAAGACTCCCCTCAAATGTCACCTCCTCTGAATCCTTCCCTGGCTTCTCATCTTTGTTATAGCAATAATCTCTATGAATTATAGTTTTTTTTTCAACATTTATTTATTTTTGGGACAGAGAGAGACAGAGCATGAACGGGGGAGGGGCAGAGAGAGAGGCAGACACAGAATCGGAAACAGGATCCAGGCTCTGAGCCACCAGCCCAGAGCCTGACGCGGGGCTCGAACTCCCGGACCACGAGATCGTGACCTGGCTGAAGTCGGACGCTTAACCGACTGCGCCACCCAGGCGCCCCTGAATTATAGTTTTTTATTTGTCTGCTGTCTTCACTGGGCAGTGAATCCAGGAGGGCAAGAATCATTTTTTTAAACAGTGTTTGGCATGCAGTGAGAGCTTAATAAATACATTGCTGAATGAATAAATGAGTGCGATAATGGAGTATACAGAGGGCTTAGGATGAATTCTGTCAAGCTTTGTACCCGAGATCATGCAGCAGACGCCTGCACTACCTAAAAATTCTCTCTCAGTTGGGTTTCAGGATAATGGATTTGGCATCACTGTGGTAATAGGTGTCAAAAACTGAAGGGCCTGAGGTTTTTCCCTGCTTGCAAGCTAACAGCTGAGCCAGCCACAGTTTCATGGATGCTGAAAGCAATATCAGTTTCCTTAGAGACGAGGGACCTTACTACTCACGATACAATTGTCAGTGTCAGCTTCGTGTTTGGTTAGTTACTTCCAGTCTCGTGGAGGTGATGCAGAAGTGGGCACCGGGTTGCACACATGGTGTGTTTATAACCCAGGTTAGGAGCTCTGAACATAGGAAACACAATCTTTTAAAGGGGACTGTTGGCAAACTTGCCCAGCCTTTGCCCCATGGGGATAAGGTACCTTTATTATCCTGGAGAGCAAACACATCTATCTGCCTTCTGCTCTGGAGGGAAACGTATCCATCTGCCAAAGCAGTTTGCTTTCTAGGTCCAGGGCTAGGGTAAGACAAGTGAGGAGCCAAAGTATAACATTTAAGAGGATGGTCACTCTCCAGTGCTGGTCCTGCACTTGCACAACCCTTGGGGTGAGTGTCCGTCTGAGTTTGGAACCCTAGGTGCCACGTTTGCCTCTTTCTAGTCCTGGCTATGTGATCCACAGATAGCCTTGAAGAGATACTCTGGAACAAAAGCTGTAAATGCCTCTGCTCAGAAGACCTGCCAGAATGTGAAATACACATGGAGAATTGTTTCCAAGCCATAAGTAATTCCCTGGTTATAAATGCGTGATATTAAGTGTCTCTCACCTCTGTACTTGTTAACAGAGCCTCTGATGCTAATACCTTGGAAATGGCTGAGAAAATCCTTAGTTTTCAAAGATAGTCATACATTTCAAAGTTCTCATAGGATCCAGCCATAGATAATCATCTAATAGCAATGAAAGTGTATGTCCAGGGTGCCTGGGTGGCTCAGTCGGTTATGTGTGTGACTCTGGTTTTTTGAGTTCATGAGATTAAGCCATGTATCAGGCTCTGTGCTGGGCATGGAGTCTGCTTAAGATTCTCTCTCACCCTGGCCCTCTGCCCCTCACATGCATGTGTGCACTCTGTCTCAAAAAAGAAAGTACATGTCCATACAAAGACTTGTACTTGAATGTTTATAGCCACTGTATTTACTGCTAGTAAAAACCCAAATATCCATCAACAGGTGAATGGATAAGAAAAAATACAGTATGTCCATGTAATACTCAGCAACTTAAAGGAATGGTATATTGATATATTAAAAAAAAACATAATGGATATCAAAATGATTATACTGATGGAAAGAATCCCAAAAAAATCTATCTTCATCCATCTATACTTTGATTCCATTTATGTACAGTAAGAAATGAAAATATATAGTGACAGAAAGCAGGTCAATAGATAAAAAAAAGACGGGAAATGTTTAAAGGTGTTGGAAATGTTCATTGTCTTGTTGATGATTTCATGAGTATTTACACATAAGAATGTACCATGTTGTCCACTGAAAACATGGACAGGTTATTGTGTGTCAACCATACCTAAATAAATCTATTTTTTTAAAAGCTATTTTAGGTTCAGAAATAAAGGAAGAGTTGATGCTTGACCTCCCACCAGGTTCAGAGGAGAGGTATTTTACGTGATACCTGATGGTGTCTTACATGTAGTCTGTACTTCCTCAACTTGCATTCGGAGGGAAATTTTTAAGAATTTAAAGATAATATGTAAAAAAAAAAAAAAACCAAAAAAAAAAACAGGAGCCCATGGGACCCATAAAGGGGCTCTCAGCCATGCATAGCTTGTGTGAATCAGCACAGATTGCTTTTCTCCTAATATGTACCTGAGATCACTGTCAGAAATAATAGGCCCTGGGGTGGGTTGTAGATCACTTAGGCAATATGAAGCAGGAGAGAAAAAGTCTGAGTTGGAGCTTAGGATCACAAAAAAATGTGTGTATTCTAGAAAGTAGTAGAGAGGGAGATAGAAGTGGAGATGTGTCAGGATAACTCATGGGAATAAGTTGTTCCATGACACATGCATCTGATGATTATTTCGTGGATGAATGGACAAGTGGATGAATATTGCCTTGAGCTGAGGAGATGCCCTTCCCTTTGCATATTTACATAAGTAGATTGGTTGGATTTTCTACGGAAAGTAAATTCTAACTTTCAGACAACTGACTAACCAAAAACTACTTATGTACCAGCCTGTTGGTATACTAGACACTATTTCCTGTTAATCCTAATCAACATGAATTGTGCTGTGTTTTAAGACCTGTACCATTTTGAATCATGGGAAACCATCCATAGAAAATGGTCACTCTTCTTAAATGTTAAGAAGCAGTCATCTAAGCAACATTTAGAACTAAAAAACTAAGCTGGATTTTTGGAAGACCAATTCTCAACTGTGTTTCAGAAAAGGGAAGAGTTTACTTTGGGTTGAACTTCTTGGATGAAGTTGGATATGAGTGCGGTGTTGGAGGATAGATTGTAATTGGATTGGCAAAAGATGAGGAAGAGGGCATTCCAAGAACAAAGACTTGGGAGACAACCAGTTTGACTTGAGTTGAGTGAGCATGTTTGTTAAGGATGGGTGGGCATATGGAGACCAAGTTAGTAAGGATATGGAAAGCCAAGCAGAAGAGTTTAGATGTTACCAATAGATGACCAGGAGCCTGTGTAGGTTGCATTCATTTACAAGTAACACAGAAGTGACTTTAACAAAAAAGGTTTTCTTTACTTACAGAAGACGCCTAGTGATGCAATCAGGGAACCAGTCCTGAGCATGCTGGCCTTCTGTTCTCAAGGTTTTCATGTCATTGTCATAAGATGGCTGCTGTAGCTTTAGGCATCACTTGTACATTCATGCTGGGGAAAAAGGGGGACATGGTTTACCTGCCAGCTCTCCTTTCCTGCCTGTATTTTTCTGCCTGTATTTTTCTAAAGGGATCAAAAGCTTTTCTAAAAGTCTCTGTCAGGTTTGTGGTTTTGTTTCATTGACCAGAACTGGCCACATTCCACATGCTTACCCCTAGAAGCAAATGAAACTGAGAAATGAAGTATTGGGCTTTCCAGCCTCCACAATGGAGATGTTAAGGTAGAAGGGGGTCATTAATGGCTAATGGGTTAGTTAATAAACGTGTGCTAGAGAGCTATTGTGGTTCTTGAGTAGGAAGATGGTGTGTTTAAAGCCTATATCCCACCCAAGATTGTTCTTCCAAAACTTTTAAGTAGAGAAAAAGAGAGCTGGGATTATCTAGATTATCTTTCAGAAAGTATTTACTGTTTTTACCTTGCCACTGTGGACATAAATTTCTCCACCTCACTGATGCTGGGTTTGGCCACATGATTGTCTTTGACCAATGGAATGTAGGTGGAAATGACAGCGTACTAGTTCTGAGCCTAAGCTTTAAGAAGCCTCTCATGTTTCTGCTTGTGTTTATTTTGCCCCCGCCCTAAAAACAACATGCTGCCCTAGGAGTCCACTGATCGCTATACAGTGAGGGGTACATAGAGTCATGCTGGTCAACCCAAAGATGTTGCAGCATGAAGTAGAGCTGGTCTGGCTGCTCTGCAGACCTAGGAGAATAAATACAAATGGTCATATTCTGTTCTACTGAGATTTTGTGGTCTCATTACACAGGAATAGTGATGGATATAGTCCTTACATTGAGGTAATGTGAAGGCAATCTGTTATTTAAAATTCAGAATAATATTGACACAAGACTTTTGTACTGTGGTCACACATAAATGACAATTGACATAGTTTTCTATGATAGGAAAGTGGATTAAGTATCATGTCCATTTTACAGATGAGTAAATAGAATCAGAGAGGTAAAATGATCTCCTTAAGCCCAATTGGCTAGTATTTGTGAGACCACTGTTATTTTTGGATCAAAGCACATCTTTTTTTTTTCTTAACAAAAATCAATTAGTTGAGTCTCATGTCTACAAAAGTTTCTGTTGTGGTTCATAATAATACTTTACCTTCTAGCCTGGGACCACAGTGCCTGTAACATTACAGACATTTCGTTGGTTGAATGAATAAATTTGGTTGAATGAATGAGAGGAATAAATACTCAAGGAATACATCTTTGTTAGAGGGCAAAATCTTTCTAATCTTTTCAAGTGTCAAATGAGTAAACCCTTCCATTGTCCTACCCTTCCCACTTGTACTCTGTCATTCAAAATCCATTGTCATGAGGATGAAACTCAGCAAGCTGGTTCTCACCCATGCCCTTCTCACAACTTGGGGGTAGCAAAGAGATTGTATTTGTTGGGATATTAGGGAGAGACACAGAGTTTTACTTGCATAGAAAGAACTGTGTTTGTTGTGCTATCATTTGTAGTTTATGTTGTTGGCATCACTATGGCATCCAGGTAGACAGGAACGGTGAGATGCTTGGTCCCTAGAGATGGCCTAAATCATGTACATCAGCCTGTTAATATAACAGGATATAGCGAGATGAGAAAGGGAATGAAGACAGGCGAAGTTGGGGCAGACCAAAGGAGTGGGGAAAAGACAAACTAAAAATCCCCTTTCTGGGGCAAGATCTCAATAGAACTAGGGCAGACACCACTTACAGCATCATTTTTAGTGAATTCTACCCCTTCGATTCTAAATAAATCATTTAAAATGATGACCATAAATTCAAATTAAAATAAATATTAAGAAAGTAAATAATAAAATATTAATACATTTGATCATCAATGTTACTAAAATTCTAATTAAATTAGATCAGCAAAATTTTCCATGTAAGTATCTTCTCAGTGTGCTGAATTCCCGCCCAGGTATAGACAAGGAGGCCAAAGCAAACTTGGTTGGGATGGGTCCCTGCAGGTAACGTTGTAATGAGGTGTAGGGGCCAGGTGGTTTGGGGAATCTCTGAATACAAAGTCAAAGGGGCTTCTGTAGCTCCCCATGATTACTGCCTAAGGCTAAATTCTTTGGAATGGTTCTCAAGGTGTTTTCTCTAACCTCACTTTTGGGTACTTCTGTCACACTGCACGCCAACACTCTAAGAACAAACTTGGAAATATTTTTTTTGAAACCCATTTATTTAATGACTTCAGTTAATGCAGCTTTGACATAATAAAATTTCCCATATCATAGATGGAATGAATTATCCTAAGTCTCTACTTCCTTGTAAGAGATTTATAAACCTGCGCACTTGCTTTGTGGTACCTCCACCTAGAGGAAACAGTTCATTTCACTCTCCCGTTGTTGGAAGGCTTGGCCGTGTGTCTTAGTTTGGACAATAGAATATCACTTAATGGGTGAGTAAAAGGTTCAAGTGTGCTCAGATGGTTTGGCTTGGTCTCTTGAAATTGTGCCATCTACCATGAGAAGAACATAACCCAAGTAGCTCCTGGCCCCAGAATGTTCAAGACATCTGTTACACACATGAACTTGATATGAAGCTGGGAGTCTAGCCTGGCTCTGCCGAGCCTAGGCAAGAAATGTAGCCTACCCACAAACCCATGGGCAAGAAAAATTGTGGGCTTGTGGGCTAACTGAAATTGAGGATTGGTCATGGTATAATACAATATTAAACCATGGGAATTTTGCCTAGTGATTTGGATAGCAGGTCCAAGCTTGCCTAAATGTAATATTACAATTCTTCTGTAGGCCTTTTTATAGTAAGAATTCTCAGTGGACAGAGTATCTCCTATATCTCTACTACTTCATTAAATCTAACATCAAGCACTGTGGAAGCAGAATGTGTTTAGGAAAAAGTATTACACATATTCTGAGATACGATTACTTTTTTTTTTTTGTAGATTATTAAATCCCAAATACTTAAAAACAATTTTTTGATGTTTATTTTTGAGACAGAGGGAGACAGAGTGTGAGTGGGGGAGGGGCAGAGGGAGAGGGAGAGACGGAATCTGAAATGGGCTCCAGGCTCTGAGCTGTCAGCACAGAGCCCAATGCAGGGCTCGAACCCACGAACCGTGAGATCATGACCTGAGCTGAAGTTGGATGCTTAACTGACTGAGCCACCCAGGCACCCCCCCAAATACCTTTTAAATTTTTTTTTTTAATTTAGGGTATTTATTTCCTTTATCATGATTTAAAAATACATACTTTATATATATTTTTAAATTTAAATCCAACTTAGTTAACATATAGTATACTTTATTTTTAACTGATTTTTTTCTTATCCATAAACTCTAACCAAAGATATATCTTTTAAAAATCAGTTCAAATACTAACTTGATGCTAGATGCATTGGGCATGACCTGACCTCTGCTTAGGAGTAACTTGACTTCAGGGTTTTTTTTCCCAGCTGTTTTTGAAATTGTTTCTCTTTGGCTCAAAACAAGAGGAAGTAGTAGTGTGTTTTCCCAAGTAAAGACTTGACCTCAGAAGGCTTGGCATTGACTGCTGTCTTGATCATGGTTTATGTGCCTCAACGGGTTCCTTATCTGCTCAGAACTTGGTGTCCCCTTCTATGAAATGAGGACATTAATAAATTCCATTTGTTAGAGCAGTTGTGAGGATCAAATGCAATAATGTGTGTGAAAGCATGGTGTAAAGTGCTTGAAAATTATAAAAATACTATATTTCTGGCTCAAACATTGCTTCGAAGAGAAAGAGAAAACTATTTAGCTGGTTTGTTGTCTGAAAGGGCTATATGTTTCTGCGGTTAAGTTTCTTTGAATTAGACACATTAGACAAAACTGTTCTTTTTGTCTTTCGATTTCAGTTTGGTACTTTATCCTTCTCTGCCTTGGTACTTCATTGCAAGGAGATGAGCTTTCTCCATTCTAGTCTCTGTCCATGATGGGAATTGTTATCTCTTGCTTCAGTAAAGAGTGACATTACTTTGTCTTTTGTTAGTTTTATCAATCTCCAGATTCCGCTATAGCTAGTTCAACAGCATCAACAGAATGTAGTATTTTAATTAACAAATCAAACAAAAAATGGTTTAATCACAGGTAATGTGTTACAAAAATGATTTTTCAAGTCTATGAGTTGTACAGTTCAGTCTTGGGTGTTTTACTTCCATCCAACCTTGCCCTAAACTTCCTTAGCTTGTTGCCTCACTTGTAAATTAGTGATACTTTTTGCTTCCTGGGGTTATTTGAAGGATTCAGTGAAATGCATAAGTTGACTACTCTTCATTTTTGAACTTTGAGCAGAGAAATCCCATAAATGCTGCAAATGATAGTCTGCAAATTAGTGCCTCTTAATTTTTTCTTGACTTAAATTTGCTTATGGTCCAAAGTATGTTTTGGGTACATTTTTGAAAATACCACTATTGGCTTCTTTACAGTAGTCAGCCTTGAATTTATTCTCAGTGAAGTGAAGGAGAAAAGTCATGTGGGAATGTTAAATACATCTACCTGTCCCTCTAATGCAATCAACCCATAAATGCAAAGAACTGATTTTAAAAAAATGCACTGGTTTTGAGTCTAAATCCCCTCTCATTAGCCAGTGCCAAGTTTCCTTAGCCTTTCTTTTCAAGGACAAAACATAACATTTATTCACCTGGGAAATAGAATATTTTGGGTTAAAAGACTGCTTGATTAGATCTCTCAGTTTAACATAACATCCTTTTTTTTTAAGTTGATTTATTTTTGAGAGAGAGAGCGTGAGCAAGTGAGCGAGAGTGAGCATGAGCAGTGGAGGGGCAAAGAGAGAGGGAGAGAGAGAATCCCAAGCAGGCTCCGCACTGTCAGCTCACAGCCCAACGCGGGGCTTGAACTGTTGATGCCTTCCTGACTGAACCACTCAGGTGCCCCAACATAACAACCTTGAATTCATACTTGCAATGAAAGAACATACCTCATTTTGTTTTCTTTACTAACACAAACAACCACTCCAGTTAAGGCAATATCTTATTTGTAAAGAGGAAACCTAAATCCAAAGTATATTTCATTGTTCAAGGAGTTATGAAAAGGCTGGTAAATCTATCCTTAAAAATAGATATCATAAGAATTGAAGAAAGCATCACAAAACACCCATCATTCTTTTAAACAAATAGGACACTATGCCTAGCACAGTTTCTGGAATCTAACACATACTCAACTGATATTTCAGTCTCTTGTAGTGGTAGCAATTATTCATGCTAAGACTTGTATTGATTTGCATACATGCATAGTTCTAAGTTGCAAAGATTGGGATTAGACAGCCTATTGATGGAAGTCCAAGGACAATATGGGAGAGTTGGTTGGACTATTGATTGACTTACTAGATCCACTTAGAATATCATTTTGAAGTCGGCCTTTAAGAAGGGCCCTGCCTTCTCCACCTTGAAGCCTCCCCAACTGCAATCCCCAGATACATTTGGTTGTACTTATATACACTGTCACAACCCAGTGCTCTGTTGTAAGTACTGAGTGCTTACAGAGTACCCAGTGCTCTGTTGTAAGTAAGCCAGTGTACTGCCTCCTCTCATTAGTCTGGCATCTCCTCCAGGAAGGCCACTAGCTTTGTTCATCAGTGAGGCCACAGCACTTAACACATGGCAGGCACAGAGTAGTCATTAAGTATTTGAATTTGGTTTGTTGAGTGGATAAATGGAAGAAGGAACAGATCTCAAGAGGTTTGAAGCTTCATTGCTTTTCACTGGATTCATCTGATTTCCTCTCATTCTCTGGACTAACTTGCTGGCATCAGGAAACCATTAAAAAGTGGAGCAGCTATGGGGGTGGGGGAGTACCTGGGGTGGCTCAGTTGGTTGAGCATCTGACTCTTGGTTTTGGCTCAGGTTATGGTCTCATGATGGTTTCGTGTGTTCGAGCCCTACATCGTCAGGCTCAGCACTGACAGTGCAGAGCCTGCTTGGGATGCTCTCTCTCCCTCTTGGCCTGTCCCCTGCTTGCACTCGCGTTCTCTCTCTCTCTCTCTCTCTCTCTCTCTCTCTCTCGCTCTCTCTCTCTCAAATAAATAAAAAAAAAATGGAGCAGAAGGAAAAGGTTCAAGGAGCCAGGGTCTTCCCAGCTCTCACAACATGAGGAAAGGTCCTCTAAACCTATCATTTCTTTCCTCCTTCCTCTACCACACACCCAAGGAAGGTTTATGAGTGGGATCGCACCTGCTGAAGATAGACACTGGTGATTTCTGCCATAGAATGGGGGCTGCATTGGAGCTGGACACGGATCAGAATATAAAAACTAGAAATTCTTCACATTCTCTCAGAGTGTTTTTCCCCCTGTTTGAAGTTATTGTCAATCAAAGAATGCATTCCAAGGTCGTAATAAAATAATTCAGGGATTTTTCACTCCATTGTTCCCTGATTACTGCAGTCAATCAAGAAGTCATTTTATGTTATTTCAACATGTTACTTGGTTTACTCAGCTGCATACCTAACAGGGTCTTTGATTAAACACATGGTGTGGAATTCAGAGAATCGTCTCACTTATGTAAGAGATTGTCCCTTTGCAAATGACCATCTAACCCCCCCCCCCAACAGAAGCACTTCTTATTTGAAAGAATGGAACCCAGCTTTACAGGAAAAGAAACATATTTCCATTCCCGTTGGTCGCATTGTCCATTTTCCAGTTCTGTTTTTCTTTGTACAGTACAGTTGCCAGAAGGTGAATGAAGGGCTCATCCACATATATTTTCAAGGTTTTTTGTTGTTGTTGTTCTGCAGCGATTCATTTGTTACTTTTATGGTAAGCTGGGGAGTGTGGTGGTACTTGCAGCTGTTATCCTCTGTTCTTGCAGTCAGCAGCACAGACTCACTGGGGATCACCTGCCCTGTTTACCCTCAAGCCCACAGTTGGCGAAAACTGCTTTTACTATTACAGCTATTCAGCTGCAATTAACAGGGCACCTGAGAATTTGCAAACTCTTCAGTCCATTAGTTGGTGCAGCGTTTGTGACTGCAAAGAAAGCTTGTGTGTCTCCTTGTAATTACTTAACTTCGATTTATTTTACAACGGGATTGGCTGGATACTTTCCAACTTTCATGTAGCTTTAGAATGCCATTGACCTTACCTTGTGGAATGTCCTGGGTTTTATTTGAGTGGCTATCAACTATGACGTTCCCAAGCTTGCATTTCCTGTGTTGATTTTCACATCATCCTATATTCCATTTTTCTCTATTGACTTTTGACACCTATTTATAAGATAATGTGACAAAATGCTGATAGAATGAAAGTCCTTGATTAACGGGATCGGCACTTGTATCACTTATTTATCACCACAGTAACGACGTACAACAAACACGCTTCGTGACATACAACCACATCCATTTATTTGTGTGATCCAGGCAGGGCTCACGCTTGCGGCTGCGTTCGGCTGCTGGTTCACCAAGGCAGCTTCCTTGATACTGGCCGGCCTTGCTCCCATATCTCTCAGTGTGCTAGCTGTCAGCTGAGCCAGGATGTACTTGGCTGGGAAGACAGGAGCGTATCACTTCCGCTCCAAGGGCCTCTCACTCTCCGGCAGACTGGCCTAAGAATGTCCTCACAGCAGTGGTGGAGGACAGGAGCACGCAAGCCTGCGGCACAAGCCCTAGTCAAGGCCTCTACGTGCATTAGCTTTGCTCATATCCTATAGGTCAGAGCACGTCCAAGTGCAGGGGGAGTCCGTGGACATAGCAAATGATAGGGAAGAGGGCATGGAAATAGGACAGAGTGGAGAACTGGAGCTAATGTCTACAGGCTACTCCACAACCTTCCATTCTCAGCCTGTGTGAAGCCTGTCTCCCTTCCATCCATCACGCATGCTTTTCCCCTTGTCTGCCCCTCACAGATCCAGTAGCTTGCCCCCTCTTTTGATGTTTTGCCCACTGTCCTTCTCTCTGTTTTCCTTTCCCTAGCTTCCTTGAAGTCATTACCTCCTTCTCTTGTTTCTCTCCTCCCTACCCCCTCTCCTTCTTGCCCAAAGAGAAAGTAAAAACCTAAAAATCTCCTGCACATGGGTAATTGTTTGAAAGGAATACTTCTCTTTTCGTCCCTGGAGCTCTCATTACTGATTAACTCCTTAGAAAAGGAAATGCTGAAACCTCTCTTTCTCCAGAAACTTAACAGTGTGGGTGGTTCTGGTGTGGGCAGGAAGAGATAGTCAGACTTAAGTTGTCCTGAAAGGAAAAAAAAAATCTTCATGAACCAAACACAGAAGCAAAACCTAAATAGATCTCCCAACATTTTTTTTTGAAGTTTTCTCCCAAATTTACCAACTGGAAATTTGAACTGGGCTTTTCTTTTTAATTAAGGGTTTAGAATAGATGTAGATGCAGGTGGTATTTTGGTTGGGAGTATGTGGTGCTAATCATTGTTGCCATAGCTACCCGAAAAGTGTTCCGCAGAATATCACTTCATGTTACAACTTGAAATAATAAAGGCTGTAAAAGTTCTATGCTTCTCATATAGATTTGATTTAAAGGAAAAAAAGAGTCTGCTATATTCAGGATGGAATCTGTTTCTTAATCTGTCCCTGAAAATATGGCCCAGTGTTCAAAACGGGTCACTTCGGGGGTAAGTACATTTTTTTGAGAGGTTTAAACTGAGTTCAGCTAGCTACTTCCACAGACTTGGCTTTCAGTATATTAATTGGATAACAACTTAGCAAAGTGAGATATTAAGGTGACTTATTATGGTAAACACTTACTGAGGTTTCAGGCTTCTAACTGGTTTCAGGGAAAAGAGCCCTGCCTTTATATAAAGCTCATAAAATGTGCCAATCCTTGATTCAGGAAATAAAGTAACAAAAAATTATGTAAAAGTTTCACATACAATACCCTGTGCTTCAAGAATGCTCAAAGGCATTTTCTTAAATTCTGCTTCCATTAATCTGCCTTGGGACAGCCTGGGCTGGCTTCCATGTGCTTAATTCAGTGCACAATGGTAACTGTACTTCTCAAAACATACTCCATTTAAGAGAGTGAGCACTTTGATGTGATTCCCTAGCTCTCTGACCCAAGCCTACTTTGCTGCAAATGAGACTGAGATTTCTTTTCTACCTACCTCCCTGTTTGAGTGGATCATATCCTTATCAGTTAAAGTCTGAGAGCCTAAATTTCCTCATCTATTAAAGTGAGACTCTAATACCCATCTCCCAGTGTTGTGAGGGTTGATGGTCAGTGTGTGTGAAGGCAAGCAGTAAGGTCTTAAGTACCTTGAAAATATAAGGTCTCAGGAACACAAATGTTGTGGTAAGCATTGGGAAAACCAAGATTGGCCCCAAAGAACTTTGGTCAATGGTAGGAATCCTAGGTGAGGGCAGCGTTATTGGATGACAATTAAAGATAGTGAGATTTAATGTTTTCTATTTTCATGGCATGGATTTCAAGGCCTTCACAGGTACGTGTAGTCTCCCGTAAGATTCAAAATTCACACATTGTAAGCCAGCTCAAAAGTCTAGGGTCAGGGAAAATTGAAGTTTCTTGAATGAGAATCTGAGGCTGCACCATCTGAAGGGTTGTGTCTTTTTTAAGTTACTTTTTGAGATATAATTTATATACAAAGTTACATTAACTTCAAGTATACAACATAATGACTTTATTTGTATAAATTGCAAAATTACAAACACAGGAAGTCCAGTTAACATCATCCATTGTCATACATTGTTGTAATTTTTTTCTTGTGATGAGAACTTTCAAGATCTACTTTTAGCAACTTTCACATATACCCATCGAATAGTTATTAACTGTAATCACCATGCTGTGCATTCCTCCCCGGGGCTTCGTTATTTTGCAACTGGAAGTTTGTACCTTTTGACCTATTTCACCTGCTTCCCACTCCCAGATCTGGCAACCACCAGTCTGTTCTCTGTATCTGACTTAGTGTTGTTGTTGTTTGAGTCCACCTAGAAGTGAGATTGTATGGTATTTGTCTTTTTGTGACTTACTTCACTAAGCATGATGCCCTCAGTCTTCATCCATGTCATTGCAAATGGCAGGACTTCATTCATTTTTATGGCTGAATAATATTCCATTGTATGTAGTACATCACATTTTCTCTTTCCATTCATCCATCAAGGACCCCTGGGTTGCTTCCATGTGTTGGCTATTGTGAATACTGCTGCAAAACATGGCACATAAATGTTTTCAAGTTAGTGTTTTTCTTTCCTTTGGATAAATACTGAAGTGAGGAATTGATGGATCATATGGTAGTACTAATTTTTTTAAATGTTTATTTAGTTTTGAGAGAGAGAGAGAGTGAGCGTGTGAGCTGTCAGCACAGAGCCCGACGCGGGGCTCGAACTCAGTAACCGTGAGATCATGACCTGAGCCGAAGTTGGATGCCCAACTGACTGAGCTACCCAGGACCCCTGTATTTCTACTTGTGATATTTGAAGACTTCCATACTCTTCTCCATACCTGTTGTACCTTTTGTGCACAAGGGTTCCTTTTTCTCCACACCTTGCCAGCATTTGTTATTCCTTTTTTTTTTTGATAGCTATTCTAAATTTTTTTTTTCAACATTTATTTATTTTTGGGACAGAGAGAGATAGAGCATGAACGGGGGAGGGGCAGAGTGAGAGGGAGACACAGAATCGGAAACAGGCTCCAGGCTCTGAGCCATCAGCCCAGAGCCTGACGCGGGGCTCGAACTCCCGGACCGCGAGATCGTGACCTGGCTGAAGTCGGACACTTAACCGACTGCGCCACCCAGGCGCCCCTTGATGATAGCTATTCTAACAGGTGTGAGGTGACAGCTCATTGTGGTTTTGATTTGCATTTCTCCCATTAGTGATGTTGAGCACCTTTTCATGAATCTTTTGGCCATCTGTGTGTCTTCTTTGGAAACATGTCTGGTCTGTTCCTGCCCATGGTTTCAAGTAGATTGATTTTTTGCTATTCAGTTGTGCGAATTGTTTATACATTTTGGATATTAACCTCTTATCAGATATCCGAGTTACAAGTATTTTCTGCCTTTCATCAGGTTACCTTTTCATTGTGCTGCTGTGCCCATGCATTTTAGTTGGCTCTAGTCCTACTTGTTATTTTTGCTTGTGTTGCTTGTGCTTTTGGTGTCAAATACAGAAAGTAATCGCCAAGACCTATTTATGAGTGGTGTAAGATAGTGGTCCAGTTTCACTCTTTAGCGTGTGGCTGTCCAGGTTTCTTGATAGCATTTATTGGAGAAATTGTCCTTTCTCCATCGTATATTCTTGGCTACTTTGTGATAAATTAATTAAACCCACCATTTATGTGGGGGGTTATTTCTGAGCTCTCTATTGTGTTTCTTTGATCTATATGTCTATTTTTATGCTAATACCATACTGTTTTGATTACTACAGTCTTGTAATACAGTTGGAGATCAGGAAGTGTGATGTCTCCAGCCTTGTTTTTCTTCCTAAAGACTTCTTTGGCTAGTAAATGTCTTTTGTAGTTTCATACAAATTTCAGGAGTTTGTTCTAATTCTGTGCAAAATACCATTGGGATTCTGATAGGGATTGCCTGGAATTTGTAGGTGACTTTGGGTAGTGTGGACATGTTAACAATAGTATTCCAGTTAATGAGTATGATATAGTGTATAGATCTTTCACCTATTTGGTTAAATTTATTCCTAGATAGTACATTCTCTTTGACTCAGTTATAAATGGGATTGTTAACATCTTTCTGATAGTTGTTAGTGTATGGGAATAGAAGAGAGTTTTGTATATTGATTTCGTATCCTCTAACTCTACTAAATTTGTGTATTCTAACAAGTTTTTTTGGTGGACTCGTGAGGATTTTCTGTATATAACATCATGTTATCTGCAAATAGTGACAGTTTTTTGTCTTTTCTGATTTGGATGCTTTTTTAGGGGTTTTTAAATGTGGGGCTAGACAATGTTTCCTCTATCTTTTAGAAACTGTAACATCTTTCCAGTTCACTTAGTTTCTCACACTAACTTTTGAAAGAGGCTGCATGGCATGTATTTGTTTATTTTGAAATTAAAGTGAGATTAAAGTTATTTTTGTCTGAGGGGTTCTTTGAATTTTTGACACCCTCCGAGAACCCAAGGAATCACAAAAACAGGAATTGAGGTCCTTTGTCTGGAGACTGCAACCAGACTCACGGGTTAGTAGCCAGGAGGGTTCAGAGTGATTGGTTGTGTCTGCTAATGGATCACGGGGGTGTTGGCGCTGCCTCTTCCTAGTCCCTGTTCGACTGAAACAAACAGAGCTGGTGCGATTGATACACACAGATGGTTATATTACTCCCTGGAGAAAGGAATTCAGCTCCTAGGTATCTGGTAGAAAAATCTCTTCATCATTTGACATGGCTTTATTTACAATTATATTAGTAGTAGTAGTAGCAGCATGCTAAATCAAAAAAAAATAACTCCTTGTGCAATTATGAATCAGATTCAAGAAAAGGTTACAGAAATAGATTCATCTCTAACATTTTTTTCTGTCATGGTGATCTAACATAGCTTGAAAGATTTAAAAATGCATTTGCACCCTATACATATACACTTTATATAATGTTCAAGGTAGATAATACAGAGCTGCAGTGTTGAATATGGTAGCCACTAGCAATATATGGCCACTTAGGCTTAAAATCGCTTAAAATTTTTACGCTCTCTGTCACACTAGCCATATTTCAAGTGTTCAGGAGCCATATATGGCCAATGGCAACTGGGTTGAAGAGTGCAGAATCAAAACATTTCTTCCATTGCAGAAAGTTCTATTGGACGATGCTTGTATGGAGAAAGATGGGGATATTTTTCCCCATTAAACAAGTTATGAGTTATCCTAGGAAAAATGTCAAGAGCCGTTAGTACTTTTTGTCCTTAGAGAAATATAAAATATTCCTTTTACTTCAAAATTAATAATGACTCATAAAACTTTATTGAATCAGTACAACAAATTGTAAAATCTGAAAATAGTTTCCTATTATAGTGTGCAGAGGGAGGGAATTTGGGGACAGTAAGAGGGACAGAAGCAAATTGTTACCTAGAAACCCACGCACACACTGGGACAGATGGGGAAGGAAAAGGATCCATAAACATGAAGGCTCTGAAACAGAAAGGGGGAAAGAAAGGTGGAGGGCAGGAGGAAGGGAAAGAGAAACAGGAACCAGAGGAAGAGACACCGATTTCAACCACTCTAAGGTGAGTGATCCCTGGAGGTCACAGGTCAGAGCTCCATATTGCTGAGAGTTTGCACCTTTTATCTCTTGACCAGAGACTTGATGATTCCTTCCTCCCGGTATTTAAAATGCTCTCAAGTGGGCTCCTTGAGGCAGATGTTTTCAACCTGGACGCTAGAGTCCTACCAGGGTGATGATGGTTCTCATCCTGTGGTTCCCAGGGCTCAGGCAGCACTGAGAGCTTGTTACAGATGCAAATTTCTCTGCCCCACCCACCCACTCCCTGAATCAGAAACTCTGAGGGTGGGCTCCAGCCCTAGTTTTTATTTTAATTCAAGTATCATTAACATTCAGTATTATATTAGTTTCTGGTGTACAATATGGTTTCATTCTATACCTTTCTCAATGCTCATCAAAATAAGTGTATGCTAATTCCCTTTATTTTACCCATCACCCCACCCACCTCCTCTCTGGCAACCTCCAGGTTGTTATCTGTAGTTAAGGATCTGTTTTTGGGGGGGCTCTTGGGTGGTTCAGTCGGTTACGCTTGACTTCGGCTCAGGTCATGATCTCACGGTTTGTGAGTTTGACCCCCACGTCAGGCTCTGTGCTGACAGCTCAGAGCCTGGAGCCTGCTTCGGATTCTGTGTCTCCCTCTCTGCCCCTCTCCTGCTCATGCTCTGTCTCTCTCTCAAAAATAAATAAGCAATAAAAAAAAATCTGTTTTTTTTCATTCGTCTCTCTTTTTCATTGTTCATTTGTTTTGTTTCTTAAATTCCACATATGTGTGCAATCATATGGTATTTGTCTTTATACCCTCTAGGTCCATCCATGTTGTTGCAAATGGCAAGATACTCATCTTTTTTTTTTTTTTTTTGGCTTTGTATTCCATTGTGTGTAAAGATAACACATCTTTATTCATCTTGGGATGGATACTTGGGTTGCTTCCAAGGTTTGGCTGTTGTAAATAATGCTGCAGTAAACATAGGGGTGCATGTATCTTTTTGAATTAGTGTTTTCTTCTTCTTTAGGATAAACCTAGTAGTGGAATTACTGAATTGTATGGTAACTCTATTTTTATTTTTTGAGGAACCTCCATACTCTTCTCCACAGTGGCTGCACCAGTTTGCATTCCCACTGACAGTGCATGTGGGTTCCTTTTTCACCACATCCTTGTCAACGCCTGTTTCTTGTGTTTTTGATTTTAGGCATCTGACAGGTGAGTGGTGATATCTCATTAGTGTTTAAAAAAATTTTTTTTAATGTTTATTTATTTTTGAGACAGAGGGAGACAGAGCGCCAATGGGGGAGGGGCAGAGAGAGAGGGAGACACAGAATCTGAAACAGGCTCCAGGCTCTGAGCTGGCAGCACAGACCCCAACGCGGGGCTCGAACCCACGGACCGTGAGATCATGATCTGAGCTGAAGTCGGACGCTCAACCGACTGAGCCACCCAGGCACCCCTCTCATGAGAGTTTTGATTTGCATTTCCCTGATGATGAGTGATCTCTTTTCTTCTAGGAGTTTTAAGGTTTCAGATCTCACAGGTCCTTAATCCATTTTGAGTTTCTTTTTGTGTATGGTGTTAGAAAGTGGCCCAATTTTATTCCTTTGCATGTACATGTCCAATTTTCCCAGCACCATTTTTGAAGAGACTGTCTTCTCCTTGTGTATTCTTGTGTCCTGTGTCATAGATTAATTGACCATATAAGCGTGGGTTTATTTCTGCACTTATTCTATGCAATTGATCTCTGTGTCTATTTTTGTGCCATTAGAACACCGTTTTGATTACTAGAGCTTTGTAGTATATCTTGAAATGTGAGAGTGTTCTTTGTTCTTCTTAAGATTGCTTTGGCTACTCAGGGTGTTGTGGTTGCATACACATTTTAGGAGTATTCTAGTTCTGTGAAAAATGTTATTTTTTTTTTTAAAATTTTTTTTTCAACGTTTTTATTTATTTTTGGGACAGAGAGAGACAGAGCATGAACAGGGGAGGGGCAGAGAGAGAGGGAGACACAGAATCGGAAACAGGCTCCAGGCTCTGAGCCATCAGCCCAGAGCCTGACGCGGGGCTCGAACTCACGGACCGCAAGATCGTGACCTGGCTGAAGTCGGACGCTTAACCGACTGCGCCACCCAGGCGCCCCAAAATGTTGTTATTTTGATAGAGATTGCATTAAATCTGTGGATTGATTTGGGTAGTGTGGACATTTTAACAATATTCTTGCATTAGATGATCATGGAATATCTTTCTATTTCTTTGTGTCTGCCTTAATTTCTTTGATTAATTTTTTCTAGTTTTCAGAGCATAAATCTTTTATCTCCTTGATTAAGTTTATTACTAAGTATTTTAGTCTCTTTGGTACAATTGTCAATGGGATTGTTTCCTTAATTTCTCTTTCTGCTACTTCTTTATTTATAAAAATGCAATGGATTTCTGTATGTTGATTTTGTATCCTGCAACCTGACTGAACTCATTTATCAGTTCTGGTAGTTTGGTGGAGTCGTAGAGTTTTCTATATATAGTATTATATAATCTTCAAATACTGAAAGTTTTATTTAGTCCTTAGTAATACAGATGCCTTTTATTTCTAGTCTGATTGCTATAGCTAGGACTACCAGTACTATGTTGAATAAAAGTGGTTGAAATTGGGCGTCCTTGTGTTGTTCCTGACCTTAGAGGAAAAGCTTTCAGTTTTCACCATTGAGGATGATGCTAGCTGTGGGTTTTTTATATATGGCCTTTATTATGTTGAGGTATATTCCCTCTGAACCTACTTTGTTGAGTTTTTATCATGAATGGATGTTGTACATTGTCACATGCTTTTTCTGCATTTATTGAGATGATTATATGGTTTTTATCCTTTCTCTTATTTATTTGGTGTATCACGTTGACTGATTTGTGAATACTGAACCACCCTTGCAACCCAGAAATAAATCCTATCTGATCATGGTGAATGATTTTTTTAATGTGTCTTTGGATTCCATTTGCTAATGTTTTGTGGAGGATTTTTGCATCTAATTTCATCAGAGATATTGGCCTATGATTCTTTTTTGTAGTGTTTTTATATGGTTTTGGTATCAAGGTAATGCTGCTCTCATAGAATGAATTTGGAAGCTTTTCTTCATCTTCTTTTAGAATAGTTTGACAAGAACAGATAAGTTTGCTTTAAGTGTTTGGTGGAATTTGCATCAGAAGCCATGTGGTCCTGGAATTTTGTTTGTTGGTAGTTTTTTGATTAGTGATTAAATTTCATTTCTTGTACTTAGTCTATCAAAGTTTTCTATTTCTTCCTGATGCAGTCTTGGGAGGTTATATGCTTCTAGGAATATATCCATTTCTTCTAGGTCTTCCAATTTGTTGGCATATAAATTTTCATAATCTCTTATAATCCTGTGTATTTCTGTGGTGTTGGTTGTTACTTCTCCATTTCTCATTTTATTTCAGTCCTCTCTCTTTTTCATCAGTTTGGCTAAAGGTGTATCAATTTTCTTGATCTTTTCTAAGAATCAGCTCCTGGTTTCATCTCTTTCATTGTGGTTTTTTTGTTGTTTTTGTTTGTTTGTTTTTGTTTTTAGTCTGTATTTATTTGTACTCTAATCTTTATTTCCTTCCTTCTACTGGCTTTGGGCTTTGTTTATTCTTGTTTTTCTAACTCCTCTTAGGTGTAAGGTTAGCTTGTTTATTTGAGATTTTTCATTCTTTAGATAGCCCTGTATTGCTGTAATCTTCCCTCTGATAACAGCTTTTGCTTCATCCCAGAAATTTTGGACTGTGGTGTTTCCATTTTCTTTGGTCTCCATGTATTTTTTGATTTCTTCTTTGACTTCTTGGTTGACCTATTCATTATTTAGTAGCATGTTATTTAGCCTCCATGTTTTTGTGCTCTTGCCAGATTTTTTTGTGGCTGATTTCTAGTTTCACAGTGTTGTGGTTGGAAAAGATGCATGATGTGATTTCAGTCCTCTCGAATTTATTGAGACTTGTTTTGTGACCTAATATGTGATCTCTTCTGGGGAATGTTTCATGTGCACTTGAAAAGAATGTGTGCTCCTCTGTTTTTGTATTGGAATGTTCTGAATATATGTGTTAGGTCCACCTGGATGCAATGTGTCATTCTGAGGCTGTGTTTCCTTCTTGATTTTCTGTCTGGAGGATCTATCCATGGATTTAAGTTGGGTGTTCAAGTCTCCTACTATTACTATATTATATAAATTGATTCTTTTATATCTGCTAATAACTTCTTTATGTATTTAGGTGCTCCCATCTTGGGTGCATAAATATTCTCACCCTCTGTTTTAAGAAGCCCTCCAGGGGATTCTCCTTCATATTCATGATCTAGTGTGAAGATCAGTGTTGCAGAATTACAAATGAGAATGGGAAGGACTATCAACTCCTTGAATTTTGTTTTAGAGAGAGGATCCCTAGTTTCATCAAGATCTCAAATCTGTGGTTCTGCTACCCACTAGAAGCTAAAACATTGCCTTACATTCTAAACTATGAGGGAGCAGAACCCTGTGCCAAAGTGAAATTTACTCAGTTGTACTCTGTGCCTTAGCCACATCGAACAGCCCATTACCTAAGAGGTCAGATGAAATCAAGGTGAGAACCAGCTCCAGTTGGAGTCTGACCTATTTGCCTCCTCTTTTAGGAATTTAACCTGATTTCTCTAGTGATTAGAGAACCTAGTGATTAAGAGGTTTTAGAGTCAAGACTTAGGGATTAGAATAGCGCAGACTTCAAAAAAGTAAAGATCTTTGGTCTCCAAACCCTACCTCAAGGACAACAGAGGCATTTGAAGGATGTAAATGAGAAATCCAGCCTTTCCCACCTGGCATGTTGTATTATTTGCCTTGGGTGGTTGGGGATTTTCTAGGTGTAATTATTTAACATCTATTAAGCAAGGCCATTTATTAAGTATGGCGCCCCATGGGACCTGAATACACTGTAACTGATGGTGACAGCAAAGGCAGCATCCTTTCCAGTTGGTGCAGTCTCAGGGTAGCCTGGTGTTTTATTGTCTCCATGGTGGTCGGAAGCTTATGGGAGATTTTGTGCTTGAGGATATAATGCCTAATAGTGATTTCTCCGAGTTTTCAATTTGGAGAGCGATTGGGTACACTCTGGTGGTTCAAGCATCTGTTACAGTGGTGACTTATCCAGTTCAACATTAATCTCAACCCTGTGGGACTCCAAATCTTCAAAGGAGTATTTAATCAGTATATGTGGTATTAGAACTGACTAAATGTAAGGACTGCAGTTTGCATGTGACCAAGTATAGGGAGATAGTACCAAACAGAAGAAATCATGATTTTCTTTTTTCTTTTTCTTTCTTTCTTTTTTTTTTCACAATTCATCTAAATTGTAATAGCCAACACACATCTACAACCATTCTAATAAGTGATGTTTATTGATGATTCAGAGTGGCAAGCATTGTTCTCAGTACTATACATTCTCTTATTAAATTTCATACCAACCCCCTCAATTAGATATGTTGTTACTCTCAGTTTATTAATGATGACCTTGAATTTACAGAAATTGAGTAACATGACTGCTGTTTCACGGTGTATTGTTTGTATCAGCTAAAAGCTCTAACAACCTCAATATGTCTGTGCTTAAAGTGTGTATCTTGTTCATATCCAGTCCCATGCAGGTTAGTAAGGATGGGGGAAATGAAGCAAATGGAATTCTGTTTCATGCAGCTATCCTGGGTTCCTTGCTCTTGGGTCTCCATTCTTCTGTGGGTCTCAGAAGTTTCTGATGGGCCAGGCTTGGAATGGCACACATCACTTCTCTTGCGGAACCCAGTCACAGGCCATGTGGAACCACATTGGAGGCTGAGGAATATAGTCCAGATGTGGGGCTCAGGAAGAAGAGGGTGGCACGGATGCTGTTGAGGACTAGCACATTGTAAGCGGCAGAGCCGGGGCCCAAACTCAGTTACCTAATTTGAAAAGCCTCTTCATCACGGAGGCCTCCTTTATAAATAAGCATGTGCATCATGTTTTGCAGATGGGGAAAACCACTTTGTATCGTGTAATAAGCCAAAAATGATGAGATTATGTTTCTACTTCTGATGCCCGATTGAGAGAGATCTTGCACATTTCTTCTAAGAGTGGACTCATCTAGTTGAAAAAAACCTTTATCCCTGACTTTAGTTGATGTCTGAAGAAATGGCATAACCTTTTGTTGATTTGATAATCACATAAAAATGGCTCTTTTTATACATGAACACGCTAATACTAAGTTTTTGTTTTATTAAACACACATGCACACTCAGGCTCACTCACACATATCCTCATACCATCCCTTCTGAAGTGTGACTGCCTTGTATTTTATTGCAAGGAAACTCCTTTTATTTTCTTAATGCTTTTATTTCTCAGGATTTTCTTTGACATCACATCATTTCTCATTTGCTAATTTATTCTCTTGATAAATTGGCAAGTATTTCACCTCATGCAATAATTCTGTTTCTAAAAATTCAACATATAACAAATTATTTCCAAGTCGAATCTGTTTGTCATACAGAGGAGGTGCTTGCTGTTTAAAGAACACCCCTCCTTCATGATTTCCTATCGTGTTCTGAATGAACGGCACCAACACTTGAATCAAGTGAGTAGTTCCTATATAACTTGCACATCCTAATTAATAGCAGGTATTTCAAATTCACATGCTTTTGTGGGCCCTACATTTAACAACTACATGGCTATATACAAGGCAGTAGGGAATGGTAGGCTCTAAGGGTAACTGGAAAACACATGCCCCACCTAAAGGTGTGCAGAGTCACTGTTATTAAATCACTGCTCCGGTGAGAAACAAACGGGCATATGGGCTAAACTGACCCAGAACACTTACATTTAGTGGAGCATGATAGAATTTTTATCTATTTTGTAAGGCCAGAATACAGATTTCACAAGACATTATTACTTAAATTATCAGTAGAATCACCAAATGACTGTTGAAAATAAACTTCTTTTTCTAATTATTATTATTATTTATTTTTTTTAATTTTATTTTTTTTTAACTACATCCAAATTAGTTAGCATATGGTGCAACAGTGATTTTTCAGGAGTAGATTCCTTAATGCCCCATACCCATTTAGCCCATCCCCCCTCCTACAACCCTTCCAGTAACCCTCTGTTTGTTCTCCATATTTAAGAGTCTCTTATGTTTTGTCCCCCTCCCTGTTTTTATATTATTTTTGCTTCCATTCCCTTATGTTCATCTATCCTGTGTCTTAAAGTCCTCATATGATTGAAGTCATATGATACTTGTCTCTCTCTAATTTAGTTTAGCATAATACCCTCTAGTTGCATCCACATCAATAAAAGAAAGGACAAGAACCATATGATCCTCTCAACAGATGCAGAGAAAGCATTGGACAAAATACAGCATCCTTTCTTGATAAAAACCCTCAAGAAAGTAGGGATAGAAGAATCATACCTCGAGATCATAAAAGCCATATACCAAATACCCAACGCTAATATCATCCTCACTGGGAAAAACTGAGAGCTTTTCCCCAAAGGTCAGCAACAAGACAGGAATGTCCACTCTCACCACTGTTATTCAACATAGTATTGGAAGTCTTAGCCTCAGCAATCAGATAACACGAAGAAATGCATCCAAATTGGCTAGGAGAAGGTCAAACTTTCACTCTTTGCAGATGATATGATACTCTATATTATTATTATTATTATTATTATTATTATTATTATTTTAAATTTGTAACGTTTTTTAAATTTATTTCTGAGATAGAGAGACAGAGGATGAGCAGGGGAGGGGCAGAGAGAGAGGGAGACACAGAATCTGAAATAGGCTCCAGGCTCTGAGCTGTCTGCACAGAGCCCGACGCGGGGCTCGAACTCACGGACCGCAAGATCATGACCTGAGCTGAAGTCGGACGCTTAACCGACTGAGCCACCCAGGTTAAAAAAAAAAAAACTTATTTTTTTTAAGTTTACTTGTTTGGAGAGAGGGAGAGAGAGAATCCCAAGCAGGCTCCACACTGACAGTGCAGAGCCTGACCTGGGCCTTGAACCCAGGAACCATGACATCTTGACTCGAGCTGAAACCAACAGTCTTTTTTTTCCTTCCCCTCTCCCATGGTCTTCTGTTAAGTTTCTCAGGATCCACATAAGAATGAAAACATATGGTATCTGTCTTTCTCTGTATGACTTATTTCACTAGAGGGAGGGAGCCAAACCATAAGAGACTCTTAAAAACTGAGGAGAAACTGAGGGTTGATGAGGGGGGGGGGGTGACAGGCATTGAGGAGAGCACCTGTTGGGATGCGCACTGGATGCTGTATGGAAACCAATTTGACAATAAATCACATATTAAAAAAAAAAAAAAAGAAACCAACAGTCTGATGCTTAACTTACTGAGCCACCCAGGGGCCCCTGAAAAAAATCAACAACTTCTGGTTATGGATTTGCTACCCTTTTATAATCAATACCAATTTATGGTGGCTATTTGTATTACCTTCTTTAAAAAGTATCCCCTTGGCGCCTGGGTGGCGCAGTCGGTTAAGCGTCCGACTTCAGCCAGGTCACGATCTCGCGGTCCGTGAGTTCGAGCCCCGCGTCGGGCTCTGGGCTGATGGCTCAGAGCCTGGAGCCTGTTTCTGATTCTGTGTCTCCCTCTCTCTCTGCCCCTCCCCCGTTCATGCTCTGTCTCTCTCTGTCCCCCCCAAAAAAAATAAATAAACGTTGAAAAAAAAAATTAAAAAAAATAAATAAATAAAAAGTATCCCCTTTTCCCAACACTTAACTTTTTTGAAAGAAATATTTAAAGCGTTTAAAACAGAGGGCCCAGGACCAGACCCATCATTTTAATCCTTATTTTTCTTGGGAATGAATCCATTCTTGTAATACTTCTCTGCATGTTGGGTGGAGTAGTCAGTCTCCTATAGTGGGAATGTAGTTAAATAAGTAATTGTCAATATTCACAGACTTTTTATTTTTACTTACAAAACCAACAGCTTCATGTGGTTCATAAAATGAAGATTCCAGTATTCACACAGAACTTTGAAAATACATGTTCTTCTCTCTGCTTAGGAGTTAGTGGCTTAAGATTCATTTCCCTAATTAATAAAGATAAACTAGCATTTTAGCAAAGAGATCTACAAGTTGGGAAGAAAAGACACAATGCTATTTTCATTTCTACTCTGAGATTTTGTCATTTGCAGAGCCAACATGATCATAGTTTAGAACCAGGTCACTGAGGCCTGGGTACATATGATGAGGTAATTGATTAGGCAACTTTTGTTGACTCCATACCAACGGTAGAGGCTTGTCTCATTTTGCCTTTAAATGGGAAAGTTTACAATATGCCTTTATTATTTTGCCACAGAGTTATGAAAAGTTGCCTCCTAGCGGCAGAACATTCTTTGAGACTTAGGGGGCACAAACTCCATTACATAAGTCCACCACCACCACAGCAATGTATTTCTCATTGATGGATGGAGTAGTGGAGATAATAATGGTATCACACAACCCAGTCATAGTGGTGGACATAAATAGTGTAGAGAATGGAAAAGTAAATGAAAGAAAAGTTGAAGGGCTGATAGTCTGTTACATCCTTAGAAATTCATATGAAACACATGAAATATTACTAATTGGAATAAGGAGCTTTCTTTTAAGATTTAAGTGATCTCTACACCCACCATGGGGCTGGAGCTTACAACCCTGAGAGCAAGAGTCACACACTCATGGACTACGTCAGCCAGGCACCCCTGGAGTATGGAACTTTAACAGTGCCCACCTTAACACTTGTGTGATTCTGAGTTCTGGAGCACCATAAACACCACTTAGGAAACTCTTGGCTGCCATCACTCAACTATGTAGAAAACACTTAAATTTGAGTGGGTAGTAGAACAGGTCATTGTCTCTAGAAAAAAAAAATAAAGCATAGTGCATATACACCATGATTTGAGAGGCCTAAGTAGATATCAATCAGGCCTACTTGACCTTTTGGTAAAGTGAGTAGGGAGACAAAACCAGTGAACTTTATAGAGTTCTAAATCTAGTGACTCATGGAGACTCAGGTTGTGAGTAGGAGCTGTGGGTATATTGCTGGTTCATGGGTCTTTATGGGAAGGAATGCTGAAGTTATACCACAGACTTGCAGTTGGATATTTTCATTCTTGGTTAAGCAATGCAGGACTGTCCTCACACAGAAGTGACAGGTCCAAATGGCTTCCATGATGAAAAAAATGGTATACGTAGGAAATTGCTAAGTCCGTCCCCACAGAGGTTTGTGCCTTCTAGAAAAGTGCCAGAAAATATGTAATTGAAGAACATTGGAGTCTTCCATGTACTACCCCCTCCATCCCCTCACCCTTCAACCCCAAGTGCCATTGACTCAGGAATAGCAAGAGCAAACATAGTTTACTAATGAGGCAACCCATTATCTTAAGAGTACATGCTGTTGGGAGGCAGTGGCCACTCACTAATTTGAAAAGGAAACAGGCTCATTGGACAGAGGTAAGTGTTATAATCATGTCCCATAAAGAAGCCACCGAAGAGGAGATTATCATACCATAATCTACAGATATGTAGGCTGTCAGAATGAGTTTGGTAGAATGACTGGAACCTCAAAAACCCAAGGATGAATTACTAGGAGGAACTTCTGTTGGGGCAAAACCTCAAATAGCTAACCACCATGCTGAACTTATAACACAGCAAGTTACTGCACTCCAGGCTAAGGCCATCACTTTGGCTTACACAGTTGTCTTGTATTCTTCCTTACTTGCCAGGTCATGAACAATTAGGATAAAGAGCATGTGTTCGGATATGGCTCAGGGTTCAGAGTCCCATAATGCTAATACTGAAAAATGAATAGGTGCATGACTAGAATGGATCCTGCATGCCCGTAGTCATGACCCAACGTAAAACATCAATATGACAATACACTGACTTGAGAGGAACACGATTAGCAGGTAAGTCACACAGGTCCTATGGGGTTAGCAATGGAACCTAACCACAGTAGATCTCTTGTCCAGATGAGAAGCTCCAGCTTGTATGCAACTATGGAAGCTGTAAATCGCAATATCAACTCTACCGCTATTCTTTTGGTATTCCCTTTGTCCACCAGTAACCTCTGTACTTGAGGCTGCTCTGCTCTGCGACCTAGGGAGGCTGACCTCTTTGAATTGTACCACCCAGCCTTCCTTGCTGTGTACCTTCTGCCAAAGAGAAGTTCCCATAGGACATTGAAGGCTGGGAGAAGAGAGCGGTCTGACGTAACTCACTTGCTTATGTGAAATCTGTGAAGAGTGCACTTGCACATCCAGGCCTTGTGTATGGGACAGCTGCTCATGTGTTAAGAGAGGTGCAGGCAGTATTGCTCTGAATGCTTGTTGCCTAATGGCAGCCGTGGCATACTGTGATATTACCACAGTAACACACTCTTAAGCAGAATGCATTTGGAAACCCTGTGGCTTTTCATATCTGTAATGGCACACACATTCTATCCCTCAGGGTTTTAATATTTGCTTGGGTATAGTTAACAAGTATCAAGACTGGTGGTGTGTGGCTTATAGCTGAGACAATGTTAACATTCATTCATTAATTCAGCAAGGATTTATGGGGTCCTTCTACAGACAAGATACTGCACTAAGTGCTGTAGGGGAAAGGGATGGATAAGACAAATCCTGCCTTCACAGAAATGACAGTTCATTAAGATAGAGATGGGGTATTGGACATGGGTGGAGGATACAGTCCACAAAAACTATAATATATACAGCACTGGTATATGCCATATGATTAAAAAGTATAAAATACAGAAAGAAAGTTTAAAGGATTGTGGGAGTGAAAAGGGGGGACAAATAACCAAATAGAAAGCAGGAAGAAAAGACAATTAGTAAGTTCTGGTGGATCTGGGGCTTGAAAGGGAGGTAGGAGTCCAAAAAGGTATAGATTGGTGTGGAGGAGAGAATGTTCAACACAGTTGAAGATCTGGAAAGGGGAAGTTGGGAAGGGCAAAGGGAAACAGTGTGTATGCTATGACCAAAAGATGAAGAACTTTAATGAGGTCCTGAAATTTAAATCAAGTACAAAAATGGTACAAACATACAATTTTCTCAACCATGGAAACCTATCTTGACGGAGACTAGAAAAGAGGCCAATGTTAACAGTAGTTATTTTTTAGGTAGAGGGATTTTGAGTGTGTATTTTATATTCTTCTTACTTTCTAATCTGAGTAGAACTTCAGTTTGATATGACTATTAAGTAGAATAATGAAAATAGACAGGGGCATTTAGGGAAGAGTTTAAATTCAACTTTGACAAATTGTGTCTGACTTGTACATTTTTTCCCTGTTAAAATGGGAGATGTATCATTGTTGACATTGTTTTGTAAAGAGGAGTTATCTAAGATGACATTGTGCTAAGCCTACACTGAGTCACCTGTTAAAGTACTCATATGAGCTTCTAAACTAGGGGCTTCTAATGAGTTTGTGATGGTATTTTGCACTTCTTTTGGGAAACTCCCCCATCTTCTTAGCCTACCTTTTCTCCAGCCATTGCTGTGGCAACCAGCTTTCAGCACATGGAACCCCCTGCAGGGATTGGTCTTGGCTGCCTGCATCTTGCCGCTTGGCATTTGGCTGCATTGCACTTAAATCTGTACCGTTAGTAAGTATAAGGAAGTTAATCCCTGTGCTAGCCCTTGACATATAGGGGCTGGAAACAAGTGGGAGAATGCCCCTCTCTTCTCTTCCAAGCAGACAATTCTGAAAAGTGTCCTGCCCAGCTTCTTAGTAGATCCCAGTGGGTTTAAGTTCAGTTGCTAACCTCAGTGACTAGCTGCATAACTAATGCTCGTATTAGCTCTTTTTCCTTCCCTATTTTACTCTTCTCAGTCCCCCTTTCCTGGTGCCTGGGATCATGTCCCGATGCATACTAACTTGTCTCAAGAGTCTGCTTTCTGGGGGCACTGGGGAGGGAGACTCAGTCAAGGACAAATAGCATGCTACCCTCTCTCCCTACCATATTTCATACTTGACTGAATTTACTTTGTAACTATGACCCTTTGATTGTGAAATCTATCCTTCCACTAATACAAGTCTTTTGTTAGGGGTATTAGAAATGACAAAGGAAGCCAAAGCCAGTGCATGTGGTCTATATGATTAGTAGCTGAAGGGGTAATTTACTTCAGAGATTGTTGAGTTCCAAACTTACCTACACCCAGGGATCATCTGAGGAGCTTCACAAATTATTAATACTATCCTCCAGAGACTGATTTAATTGACTTGGGGTGTGACCTGAATGGTGACATTTTAAAACATTACTAGGGGATTCTGTGAATGGACAAATTGGTGAACTAGTGGTCTAGATCAGATTTTGCGGTCTGTAGCTTGTGGGCCGAACCTGGCCCATTGCCTGCCTGGTTGTGTATAGCCCATGAGTCAAGAATAGTTTTTATAATTCTAAATGGTTGAAAGAGAATTCAAAGAAGAATACTATTTCATGACAGCCCTCTATAATCATAATGACAGCCATACAAGACATAGCTCCTATGCCAAGGGACAGTGTGTTGACTGAATTGTATGGGTTACTATATTTGATTGTGTATGAGCATGTCACGTCAGACTCAGAGTTTTGAAAAGATGGGCAAAACATCCCACCCACATGTATTTGCTTCCCATCCACACTTTATCTTAGCAAAAACGTAATTGAATATAGGAACCATAGCTTTTGCAAAGGTAAAGCAGAATAAGGAATTTTCCAGTGTGTTTCTTTCTGGGTAGTCTTGTGTGTATACATATGGTTCAGTTTTAGCAGAATTGGAAAGCCTATTTCTCTGTGACAAAAGTTTTAGCGTGGATTTTTCCAGTTTGTCCCAGTGGTGGTAGAGGTGGGAGGGGGAGTAGATGGGTCATCTTTAAAAGGTTAAGTTATGGTGGTTTATATTGATTGTTTCTTCTCATTTGTGTGAATGAATGGATTACAGGAACGGGAACAAGTAAGTATATGATGTGTTTGGCCTTGAACTGTACAGGGAATGAAGTCACCTAGACTGGATGATAGAGGCTAAGAACAATGCTGTCAGTAATGAAATAAACTGAAGTCTACTCTGTTATTGTGGGCTGAGTGAATCACAGAAATGTTTAAAAGCCATTGGCTACCATTGCATGCTAGCAGAATGATTCAGGCCCTCTTTATTCCATGGCATCCTTCTATCTATTTATATCGCTGATTACAGGAAATCTGAATAAAGATACAATTTAGCTGCAGCCAATGATAATTATCTGTTTTGAATCCATACCTTTAGGGCCATCGGGATGTAACATGTGCTTGTGTTAGTATTAGGTGGAAACATTGAAGTGCAAATAGGTTTAAGGATTTTTGTCACAGAAGCATTGTCACAGGAAGGAGCCAAAATGGAAGTTTTCCCTTTGTACAGTTAAGTACACAGCTCTCCTCTCAAATGTTTCATTATTTTAATTGCAAAGTTCTTGGAGGCCTTAGAAATAAAGCATATTGAATCGAAATTGAGTGATCAATTTTTGTGCAATAAAATGAGCATATGACATTTGTCTATAAATAAGTGACTGGCAGTCATGGATACAATAAAACTGGTAGGTTTAAATATGGTGTTTAAAAACTTAATTAAATGTGATCTCTGAATTTCATGTACAAATTACTCCCTCAGGGAAGCCATGCTATCGGAGTTTGATAACCTAGCCTGCTTAAGAAAGCTGCCTTAAATTTAGAGAAGAGTTTTTAGCTAACTACAATCTTGTGTTAAATGTTAAATTGCTTTTTATTTCCTGAAAAGGATGAATGTTTCAAGGTAGTGTAAAAAGAAAAAAACAGAAAAATACTCTATTCCTCCTGAGATGTGAAACGGTCACCCCAGTTGACCAATAACATTCTGAATGATGGGGAGGGGGTACTATGAGGAAACAGCCTCTTCTTGTTAAAACAGAATCCAGAACTTAAAGGCTTAGCTCTGGAAAGTGAATCTCCCTGGCATGGGTGTAGTGGGGATGAAGAGACGTTTAACTCAGTGGCCTGATTTGGTCATATGAATGTTACCTTTCTCGTAGGTTTTTTTATCTGGCTTCCTGTTCACCTGACCCACTGACGCTGGGTGTGCTTGGTGGTTCTCTCTTCAGTGCCTTGGTCCAAGCAATCATTGGCTGGAATGTATACTTAAATTTTATACTAGAGAATACCAGGGACCTACCACAGATAAAAGGAATGTGAAGAGTCTGACTTACAGAAGGCTCTGATCCCCTCACAGCCAACCTTCTCCGATAGGCTTTCCGACCCCATCTCATCCTACATCAGTTCCAAGGACCTAGCCTGCTTCCCCTTTCATCTCTTGGCTGTTTTTTCTTTCTACTTCTGCACCATGTTCCTTCCATTTCTGAGAATGGGTCTTGGTTATTGATAATGGATGGATGGATGCTGGGGTGCTTAACACAGATCCTCCTTTCAAGATTGAGACCCTCATCTCCAGCTGATAGGGGTGTTGGTTGCAGATGGTTCTCATCTTCCTCTTTAAGCATTATCCTTGGCTAAAGGATATCCTTGTCTCATCCAAAGTTAGGTCCTTTGCCTAAGGGTAGCCTTCATTCAATGACTTAAAGGTTGATGTAGAGGCACAAATGTGTGGCCCCCTTAGCTTGATTTTACATAATTCTGAAGTTCCATTTCAGCTCCAACATGCCCCCATGGGATTGGCTGAGGCCTCTGTTGCAACTGCATCACTGCTCAACTTCACCCTCTGCCCAGTCTGGCTTCCTTGACACTCTTACTGGTGGTGTTTCTGAGAGCACTTCCTAGTCAAAGTCTCTCACAAATCTTGGTCTCAAAGTCTGTTTCCAGAGGAACCTAAGCTGGACATTGTGAATACAAGTCTTTGTTCCAAATAATAGAACTCACCCTTCAGGTGAAAAATCAGTTGATAATTTCCTTATAAGGAAATTCCCTTATAAGGGAAACAAACTTAGATTGCCAAGGTCACAGAACGAGTAAACAGCACAACCGGATGTCTCAAACCAAATCCCATATTCTTACTCAACGTGATGTATTGGTTGTGTACTTACATCAAAAACTCGTTATATTTTTCAAACAAGTATAAAATAATACACACATGTATCTCCAGTATCCAGATTTGATTTCATTTTTTCCATCTACCTTCAAATAGTTTTCAAAGAAATAGAGCATTGCAGGGGCGCCTGGGTGGCTCAGTCCGTTCAGCATCTGGCTTCGGTTAAGGTCATGATCTCATGGTTCGTGGGTTCATGCCCCGTGTCGGGCTCTGTGCTGACAGCTCGGAGCCTGGAGCCTGCTTCGGATTCTGTGTTTCCCCCTCTCTCTTTCCCAGTAGTGCTCTCTCTCCCTCTTTCAAAAATAAACAAACACAAAAAAATACAAATAGAACATAATAGACACAACTGAATCTTTTTCTCTCAACCTTTAACCCTCCATCCTTTCCTGATTATTTTTCAAAAAAGGAATGAGTCAAATAACAAATAAAATTGTATTAATAAATTTAGAGGATATTCTCACTGTTAAAGATAATATTACTGAGTTGGCTGGAAGGAAAAATATAGAAGTTTATTTTCAATTTGAATAAATATATCTCCCTTAATAGATTTTGTATATTTATCAGAACTCAGTGTTTTGCCATATCCTTCTTCTATATCCTAAAGTCTGATAAATATATTTATTTTCACGGAAATTAAGCCCCTTGTATTTCTAATTCATACTTTGCTGCCCATCAGAATGTTGTGTTGCATAGGCAATTGGCATCTGAAAAAGCTTTTTCAGCTTTTATCCTTAGGTTGAAGAGGTGGAATTTGTCAGCAAGAAATAAAATTAAACACTAAACACTATTTGAATTGTGAATATAAATATTACAGAGTGCCAACTCATTCTCAAGTTGAGAAAACATGTTCTTT
Organism: Prionailurus bengalensis; assembly: GCF_016509475.1. Taxonomy (NCBI): domain Eukaryota; kingdom Metazoa; phylum Chordata; class Mammalia; order Carnivora; family Felidae; genus Prionailurus; species Prionailurus bengalensis. Next base: position 19,622,777 of record NC_057361.1, on the reverse strand, counting down.
TCCTCCTTGCTCATTGATGTCTTTGTCTTGCCTTTTTCTTCATTTTTTTCCCTTCCTCACCATTATACTATTAAGACTTTGAACATGGGGTACAGCTCAGAGCTGTTAGTGGCTTTAGGCTAAGGAAGCTTGATGATGCCTCTGACTGCTATGATAGGATTCCCAGAGATAGCAAAAATTTGAGGATGCAAGGTCATTTATACTGGGAAAGGCAGGTGGGGCTTGATGTTATCAAGCACAAATTGAATTAGCATTTGTATTTTATGTCCCACATGACCGGGTCAGCAATTGACAGAGGGACAAGGGGATGTCCAAACTGGACTGTGTGCTGGAGTTGGATTTGCAGGAATGATGTCCTGGAATAATGACTCCTTCCCACCACCCGTAAAGTACTGCTTCTATCTATCTTACCCAGGGCTTGGACAGTTGAGCCAAAGATAGCAATAGGGCATTGATCATGGAGAGTGTTACAGAAGGGACTTACTTGTACAAGACGTGGAAGAAATGCTTTAGAAGCATAGTTTTAAATGATTGCCTCCTGAAGTATCCCCGGCAAGAGTGACACTACCCAGACCAGTAAATAAGAGTTTGAATGCTGTGTTGGGTGATTTAATGGTAGCCAGGACATGTAGCTCAAGGGACAATGTTTAATTGAGATGTTGGTGGGATTGGGGTTTGGTGGTGATGATGGTGCTAAAAATGAATAGCCCCTCTCCTCCCATTCAGTTACTCATTTAACAAATACTTGAGCTATCTACTGTGGGCCAGGAAATTATGAAGGCTTGAGCCCATTGAGCTTAAAGGGATACAGAAATTATAGTGTTGTGATGTGAGCATAGGTTGCTGTGGGAATCCTTGGGGGGGGACAGTTAATCCAGCCTTTGGTTTTGGAAGAAGTTTTCCCGGAGGAGGAGGAGTGATCTAGGAGAAGGATAGGGAATAGGGAGTGGGAAGGGTATTTCAAGGAGATAGTGAAGCATTGGTAAAGGCCTGGAGGTGAGTGAGACCATGGCTATTGGGAAGATTTTTCAAGTATGGCAGTGTACTGTTGTGCTCAGGTGAAACTTACTTTTAAAATAATATAAACAATATAGAGGAGAGAAGCTAAATGCCAGGAGTCTGGAGCAAAAAAATTAATTTAGAATTATCAGTAATTTATAAAAAGCACAAACAAAATCCTTTGTTCCAGTTAGGTGCACATAATTAAAACCCCACGTATCAGTTGGAAGCATATCCTCGCAAAGTGTCTCCTGTTGACGGTTTTCCTGGTAGAAGCCTTCCTGCTTTGTATTACCTAACTTCACAGAACCTGTGTGTCTCTCTTAACCAACTGAGCCACCCAGGCGCCCCTGTCCTGTGTGTCTCTCAAATCAGTATTTTTTTCAGTGGTGCTGCCTACAGTAAAAATTTTATCTTCCAATCTCAATACATTATTAATAAAAGGATGTGCAGGAAAAAGTCTTGAGTTTCATTCCAGACTCATCTAGTATAGTGGTACTCAACTCTGGCTGGACATTGGAATTGTTTAGTATGGATGCCAGTGATCTCCCAAGATTCTATTGGTCAGGGGTGCCACCTGGGTATTGGGATTGTTAAGAGCTCTCCAGCTGATTGTATTGTGCAGCCAAAGTTGGGTACCAAAAAATTGGTGGAATGTCTGAATCAAGTGTGGACGTTTGGAAAAATATACCAAAATGTTAAGAGATGAGATATACCTGCTTTGTGTCACCTGTGCTATGTGGAATATCATTGTTCCTGCAGGGACATTCTGCATTAACAACTCTTTGAACGGGTGATGAAGAAACAAAAACTAAACATTGTGCATCCTCACTATTTGTGTGTGCACACATTTTACTGTGTTTTAAGTATGCTTTAAGAAGTTGATGGGGGGGGGGTTAGATTGAAATGTAACATGACAATTTTTTTTCCATTTAATATAATGAGAAACCCCTAGAAAAGATAATGGGAAACTCAGGAACCGATTGCTGATGTTAAGAGGTAGATGCCTGTATTTTTTTTTTTTTAACATTAGAAATGTTGCATTGAATTTCTTGGCACGTTGTATAGTGTCAGTGAGGTAGTTGAAGATATGTAGGGTAGTCTAACTCCAGGGAAGTCAAGGATCTTGAGGGTGCACCAGCCCAACAGAGAGCGAGGTTGTGTACTACTCGTGGCGTCTGGTGTACACGTGGTGAGTTGCTGGTAGTAGCAAGTCTGATGCCCTTGTATCTGTGAAGAATGTACAGAGAGCACCTCTGATCTTCAAAGTGTGGAGGAGTCCTAGGGGCCATCTAGGGTGGGCTAGTGGGATGGGTATGGCTGTGTCTGCTCCCCCGTTTGTTGGTAAGGTGATCCTTTGTGGGGTGAGACGGCGCCAGGAGGAAGCTAATTAAAGCTACATCAGGGAGCAAGGTACTGCTATAGTTGTCTTGAGCTCACTTCCTCTGGGATGCCTCAGAGGAACTGCATGGACCACACTTCACAACTGTCCTGTGCAGGGGTGAGGAAGATGGCATATTTGTCCACCACCTCCCATCCCTCGCCGGCGGAGGCTGGCTCCTGAGGCATTTGTCACCCAGCGTCTCCCGCCTGCTCCCTGCGTGGACCAACTATGCTGCGGAGGGGGGAGATGGGGGGTGGCAAATGCTGCCCAGCAGAGAGATGTGGGCAGCCGCAGCCTGCATGGGAACCTCCAAGGGGCCTGGAGGGAGGCCCAGGAGCTTGGCATGTGCGCTCCCAGCATCTGCTCTGCTTCACTTCCTGCCACTTTAGTTACAAGTAGGCCTGCTTTACCTACTTTATACTTTGGTTTACTAACTACATTTTTTAACTGAAGCAAGTGCCCCAGGGCTTTAAAAAACTTTGAAAAATTTGGGGCACCTGGGTGGCTCAGTCTGTTGAGTGTCTGACTCTTTATTTCAGCTCGGGTCATGATCTCAGGGTCATGGGATTGAACCCGTGTCAAGGTCTGTACTGAGCATGGAGCCTGCCTGGGATTCCTTCTCTCTCTCTCTCTCTCTCTCTCTCTCTCTCTCTCGCTCGCTCTCTCTCGCTCTCGCTCTCAGTCCCTCTGTCCCTGTGTCCCTCTCCCCCCTCCCTGTTCCTTCTCCCTTTCCCTCTCTTCCTCTCCTTTCCTCTTTCCTCCTCCCTCCCTCTTTCCTCCTCCCTTTGCCCCTCCCCACTGCTCACACGTGCCCACTCTCTAAAAAAAAAAAAAAAAAAATTGAAAAACCACTCCCCCTCCAGGAATTTTGAATTTGGCAAAATCTGGCAGGAAGCTGGTCAACTATGGCAGAGGCTCAGTTTGTTTTTAGGCCATTATTAGTTGGAAAAGTACTTATTTTTGAAAGTAATGAATCAGCTTGATTTTAGTTGGTTTGAAAATAGTAACAATAATCATGATTAATTTCCAGCTGTTAAATGTTTAGTATAATGCCTAGACTTTTTTTCTATCACAGATTTTTAAGTCAATAAATACAATTACAGAGACTGATAGTTCAGGTTTTGATTCCTCTATTATACTAAATGATCGTGACGTGACTGATTATGGTAAAATTGCCAAATCAATGAATTATAAAACTGTACATGGAAATGATTAACCGAGATGCCCTACTAGGTTTTGTTTGATTATCACAAAGCATGAGGATGAACAGAAATTTGGTTCAGAAAGTTTGCAAAGGGTTTTTTCATGGAAATAAAATTGGGAAGAAATTTTCTAAGTGTTTTTCCATTTCCTTCCATCTTACACCCACCTTTTTCCCCTTACCTTGTTAATCATTTTAACAAAGGTTTTGCAATTGACAGGAAATAATGGACTTGAGTCAGATCCCACCTTGGCTGAAGAGGGGAGAAAGGCTAAGAAACAAAAATGTGATGAACTCATAATAGCAGGATTTCTCAGCTTTTCTGTCTGTTGCCTTGTAATGCACTTTGTAGCATTTTGTTAGGTGTTGCCATTTGGAATATGGGAAAAAACAGCAAGGATGGAAAAGGCTGAAAATGAACAGCTCTGCTAAGCAAAACAGACAAAAAACTAGTTCAAGTGTCCCATCAATTTTATGTGAATGGTCACCACCACCTGGTTCAAAACCAAAGCATACAAGTTAAAGGGGCCTATAAATGCACAATATATTCCTTATGTGTTCAAAATGCCAACTTGCTTCCCCTTATCTGCAATTGTTATCCAGCCAAAAAGACCAAAAATAACAGTATAAAAGAGACAAATTATAAGATTGTTTTGTTGTTGTTGTTGTTGTTATTGTTATAAGGGAAAGATTTTATTAATATTGGCCAGTTCTTTTTGTAAATATTTAAAGAATCTGATTCAGAAAGAGATTGACTCAAGTACTTCAGACAGAGATGCCATGAATACAATAAATTGGTTGTTTGGATAGTTTTTTTTTTTTCTTTTGCCAGTAGTTTGTATGAAGAGTTGACCATGTGGTTGCATAGTTTTCAATTTTGGTAAAGAAAATTGAGATAACTGGATCAACGAAGTCATTACTCCATGCTCAAGGCTGTCTTTAAGGAGACACCTGCTACAATATTTGTCCTGTAGCCAGAGCTATATGGTCAGTGTATTAATATTTAAGAAATGGGGGCACCTGGGTGGCTCAGTTGGTTAAACGTTCACCTTCGGGTCAGGTTGTAATCTCACGGTTTGTGGGTTCGAGCCTCGCATTGGGTTCAGCCTCCCCTGCTTGTGCTTTCTCTCTCTCTCTCAAAATAATTAAATAAAAACTTAAAAAATATCAAGAAATGAAGGAAGTTTTATTTAAAGCATTGTTACCACAGTTTACTCTGAAATTTGTATCTTCCCTGTATTAGTAAGTGAAAGTGATTCTTAATGTGATCCTATTGGCCTTTCCTTGCAGGATGGTCTTAGTGTCCATGTATTTATTTAGGGATGGAATCATCATGGTCCCGGGATACCAATACAAAAACAGTTGTAGGGGAAATAATTCTTCAGCTTCCCTTAAGATCCCTCTCATAGATCCTTTATGTAAGTACTTTCTGTTGGGCCAATTTAAATACAGTCAAAGTCTTTTTATAGGAGTGCTGAAAGAATACAGGAATAAAAGAGAAATGTGATGGAAATCAAATACTAAAAACACCTGCATGCCTGTTACTTGGGTGGTAGTAAACATGTTTTTGTTTTAGGTGCCTAGCTGGAGTCTTAAGAGCATTTGCAGGGGTGCCTCGGTGGCTCAGTTGGTTAAGCATCTGGCTTTGGCTCAGGTCATGATCTCATGGTCTGTGAGTTCGGGCCTGACATCGGGCTCTGTGCTGACAGCTCAGGGCCTGCAGTCTGCTTCAGACTCTCTGTCTCCCTCTCTGTCTCTGCCCCTCCCCTGCTTGTGTTCGCTGTCTCACTTGCTTGCTCTCTCAAAAATAAAAAAAAAAATTAAAAATGAAAAAAAGGCATTTGCAGAGCTGGGGTTCCAGGTGAGATGTCTGGGGGCTGGGGGTGATGTGGCATTGTGATCGTTTCTAGACTGAGAGCCACCACCTGCAGAGAGTTCTTAGAGGACTGGGCCTGAATCAGGTTCAGGTGGGTCCACCTGAGTTCTCTGCCATGTACCCACTGAAAGCTCCCAGATTAAGGCCCTTGACACCAGACTCCAACAGAGGGATTTTTCTTCCATTGCCACTTTGTGTGGTTTTAGCATACAGTGGACTTGTCAGGATTGATCAGGCCTTTGATCTTTGCATGGCTGTGTTAGTGGGGGACAGATCAACGGATATGACCGTGGCATTTCTGCACCTGTTGCCAGATGGAAGATGGCTGTAGGGTGAATGAGGAAGAGGCTGGAAACAAAACACTCTGGCCGTGGTGGCTGCTAACAGAGGTTTGCCTGATATAGTTAGTGAAGGAGGCCCAGGTAAATTTGAATTTCACATAAATGCCAAATAATTGTTGCAGATATCGCCTGGGACATACCTATGTGAAGAAGTATGTTTATCTGAAATTCAGATGTAACCAGGTATCCTGTATCTTTTGTTTCACCTGTCAGTCCTACCTTGAAAAGATCTCTGTAGGAGTCTGTGGCCCACAGCAAGAATGGCTGTGAGCCTGTGGTAGCCCATGGCTGGCTGGTTGAGGACTAGAGAGATGGCCGCGCTGAAGCAAAAGGAGCGGTCTACCACAGTGGAGGGGGTTTCTGGTCTCTGTCTTGTTTGCTGGGACCACTTAATCCTCAGTGGACCCCCAGGTCAAGAATGTGGATGGAGATTCAGAACCAGATGTAATTTGATTTAGAAAAGGAATGTGGAATTCTTGGGCTTATATGTCCTGGAGCAAATTCTCACTGACTCAGTTTCTTAGTAGATAAAATAGGACCAATAAACATTATGTACTTGATAGGCTTGTCTCAACAACTAAATGAGCTAACAGAGTTGGAGCCATGAATACAATGCCTATCTTTTAATACTTATGAAGGGCTCAAATATGTCTGTCATCGTCGTCATCGTCATCATCATCAACATCATCACCATCAGAATGGCGGAAGGCTAAACAGTAATTTCAGAATATCCTCTGAGTTATCTCTAGAAGAATTACCTTAAAATACAAATTCTGGATTGAACAGTCTCCTTCCATAGCTTAGGTTTTCCCTGAATCTCATTTCTTGGCCTTTCCAATCTTTATCCTATGCCTTGATAGATCAGAAATTTGCATGATTGGCTGCATGGAGTAATGCAGCTTTGGTTCCACTGTTAGACAAATGTAAGCCCCTCCAGTGTTCCCATTCAAGATAGGGTGGTATCTGCCAAGAATCCGAAAGGAAAAAAAACATTTCTGTGCAAGGTTTTCCTAAATATTATTATCCTGAAACAGAATCTTGCCCACTGCCTATGGGAGAGATCTGGCGAATATAGTGGAGGGTTGAATTATTGTTAAAATCAATAACCACAGGGAATTTGCTTTATGATGGTATCTCCAAGATTGATTTGTAATACACTTTAGAATATTGAGAGTGATGATCACAGAAATTTTTCTGAGACAGTGAAAATAAAACATATGAATATTGTTTTGGGGAAAACTTCTTAATTTCTAACCAGCTTCCTCAGTCTCTGCATTGCTGAAAATCTTAGCTTTGCTAACAAATGGGAAGTAACTGAAGTTCTAGAAGCCATTTCTTTCTGAAGTAGTTGTATATTTACAGAAGAACTATAAACTTCGAGTGGTACAGTGAGTTCCCATATACCATTCACCCAGCTGTGAAGTTGCTTTTACCCTTTAGTTATTCCTATTCCTACAATTTCCCTGGGTACTGATCACAGTAAATGAGGTACACTCATGTCAAAGAGACTTTCTTTAGAAGAAAACTCTAAAGAATGCCAACAAGCATGTTTCCTACAAAGCAGTGGGACTTGAACCTTTTCCTCTTTTCTTTCTTAGAAAGAACTGGAAGAAAAAGTGTTTACTGTTAGACCTTACCAAAATCCAAGTCGTGCCCCTTGACCAATTGAGACCAAGGAAAAACCTTCAGTGCGATGGTCATCCAGGCATTGAAAATATGAATTTTCCTTTTAATATGCTTAAATATATTTAATGGGGAATGACTTTAAAAAAACACAAAGCAGATTGGTAATGATCAACTGAGAAGTAAGGAGACAAGTGATAAAATTTGCTGAACTGCCTTGTAATTTTGTTACCCCATCCTGTGGAAATCTGACAGCCTGGATCACAATCAGCAAGTACCATTTATCTAGCTCCATCTTCCCCCCATGCACATGGAAGCTAACTCTCTGATTCAGCTCAAATAATTCCAAAAGGGTTTAGGACCCCTCAGGTATGCACCCAGTGCAAACCCATTGACTCTTCTGTCCCATCTGCCTTTTGCCTCTTCCTCTCTTTAATATGGTGACTGCTGGAAATGTCACAAGCTGTTGCTGACAAGGCTCACCGAAGGCTCTGCTGCCCACAAAGGGGTCACACCCTCCTGGGTCCTGTTGGTGTCTGCCGCGAGGGTGGCCATGGGAATCGTCAGGGTGGTGTCATCTGTACTAAGGGCATTGCTCCTGTTGCTCCTGCGATTAATGGCATCGAGCAGCTGACGACCTGCCCTGCAGCTCCTGTAGGATTTCCCTCTTTCTGTAAGCAGTCGTCCTATAGGGGTGCAGGGCCAGGGAGGATAATTTGGATTGATAAATAGTACTCAAGTCTCTCTTAGTGTTTTTGGAATTCCTTAGTTTCTCTTAAGGCATACTCCTGGCTGTATTTCCCCCCAAATGGCCCTGTGTGTCCAAACTCAAGTAAAATGAGGTCATAGTTTGAAAGAAGCAATTTTGTTGTCTAATTATCTCTTCTAGTTTGTCTAAATATATATATTTCTCTATAGAGTAAGGGTCTCAAACGCAAATGACAATAGGGGCCACTTACCTAGCTTAAATTAGTGAAATGAATCAGATAGAGATTTTGGCAAATTGGAGAGAATATGTCATGTCTTAAAGGGGCCAGCTTTTCAGCTCCATGACTGCTAAGCATGGTTGCTGGGGAAATGTCGCCACTTTTCCTGATTTTTCAAAAGAAGCTATTAATCTAGACATTTATTTGAAATCTTCTGACTTTTGAATGCCATCAACTAAATTTACCATTTTTAATGAGTACTGTGCAAGTCAAACAAAGTCTATTTGCTGACCTGGGCCCCCAAGCCTCTTGTTTGCCTGCTTTAGTGTCTAACTATTTTATGTCAGCAAGAGTGGAGAAACAAGAGGAAGATAGCATCCTTAGACAAATGCTTAGGTCATCAGCATCATTAATTCTTTAAGCTCACCTGATGCAAAGGGCATTACAGTGACAAACAAGCTTGCCATCTTTATTAGAAAATAGTAATAACAATTTGAAAGAAGTTTAAGTGTCAGGCACTTTAAATACAGAATTGTTAGTTTTTAGAGCAATCCAGTTGTATTTCCCTTGTATCCCTAGTTGGTGGAGAAGGAAATTAAAGCTTAGGGAATTTAAATAGTTTTCCTATGTGCAAACCACACACATCTAGGAAGTCACAGAGCTGGAATTAGAACCAGGGGCCACCCACTCTGTACCATGTCACACTGGCCATGACACACTAATGCATAATAAGCACAGGTTGGGAAAGAACCTCTCTTTTCAGTAATGGCAAGTTACCAGAAATTAATATTAACTTGCGTGGAAATGTATGTATGTCAAAAGAGGACTGTCCAACCACGAGCACTGTGAGAATCTTCAGCCTTGGAGAGTTCTTTCCTGTAAAGGACTTTTTCTTCTTGGACTCTTCCACCTCCCCCTTCTCCTTTTGCTTTTCAATCTGGCTTTTATGTTTTTAAAAAATACTTATTTTTGAGAGAGAGAGAGAGAAAGAGACCATGCAAGTGAGCAGGGGAGGGGCTGAGAGAGGGAGAGAATCCCAAGCAGGCTCCCCACTATTGGTGCAGAGCTTGATGCAGGGTTCCATACCACAAACCAGGAGATGATGACGTGAGCCCAAGTCAAGAGCTGAACGCTTTACCAACTAAGTCACCCACGTGCCCCGGCTTTTAGTTTTTTTTATACTAAGGATCCAATGAATCATTTGATTACTTTATAAGGAATCCTAGTTCCACTTAGGCTAACATGTCACTATTGTATTCTTTGTGGAAGAATTTAAAAGTGACTTTGATATTTGGTCACCCTAGAATCTAATGGGCTCAAAGGGCTGTTGAGACACCTGAAGAATTTGCTGTTCGTTTTATTTTCCCATTCATAAGGCACAAAGATTGCAAAGAACAAAGAATGCATTTTTATTTCACTTCAAATATAAACAGGTGTATCTTTGTTAAGAATTCCCACTTTAATGGAAATGTTACAGTTTGAACTCTTAAAAAAGTTTAAATTGCTTTAAAGTCATTTATGGCAAAATCTAGGTATTGGGGAATTTGAAGTCCTGTTTCTCTCTAAGTGCTGCTTTCAAGTGCAAGTGGCCTTTTACTTCTCCTGACAAAGGGGAAATTGTGAATTATGGACTCACTAAAAGGACAAGGGAATGGGCAGGTTGACTTCCCAGCTGTCTTCCAGCTCTGATACACATTTCCTATTTCTAAATCTTGCCTGCATGCCTTTCCCTTTTGATTTTACAAATGTGGGATTTGGCAAATCTTGTTTTCCTACACTTTCTTAAAGTATTTCTTGTAGAACTTTATGTGGGCATGTTGTTGAACAAATGATAAAATTCTTAGAACCTTCTGTAAAGGTGACCTGGGACAGTATACAGATAAACAAATGTGAAAACCCTTTCTAAGGAAGGGATAAAGATGATGAAGACTACAGGAGGCCAGCGTTTCACAGACTTGTAGATTTTGTTCATTCTTGGGCATACAGACCGTGAACTTGCCATAGTGCATATTCACATTGCAGTTGCGCGTGTTACTCAAAGTGGGGTCCGTGGAGCAGCAGCATTGGCATGTCATCCAGGAGCTTATTTGATGTGCAGTCTTAAGCCCTACCCTAGACCTTCTGCATCAGAACCCACGTTTGACAAGATCCCCAGATGACTCATGTACACATGAAAGTTGGAACTTTGTTCTTTCTAGTGTACCCAAATATCCTTTTCATTCTGGGATTTTCAGCACTGAACAGAGAGCCCAGTGGATAGTCAGAACTTGATGAATATTTATTGACTGATGAGTTGGCTCTTATTGTTTGGAGATTTAGTCTAGAGCCCTGCTTTATTATGTTTAAATTTTATTTTTATTCTTTTTTTTTAAAAAATTTTTTTTTTCCCAACGTTTATTTATTTTTGGGACAGAGAGAGACAGAGCATGAACAGGGGAGGGGCAGAGAGAGAGGGAGACACAGAATCGGAAACAGGCTCCAGGCTCTGAGCCATCAGCCCAGAGCCCGACGCGGGGCTCGAACTCCCGGACCGCGAGATCGTGACCTGGCTGAAGTCGGACGCTTAACCGACTGCGCCACCCAGGCGCCCCTATTTTTATTCTTTAAAAAAAAATTTTTTTTTAATGTTTATTTTTATGAGGGAGAGACAGAGTGTGAGTGGGAGAGGAGCAGAGAGAGAGAGGGAAGACACAGAATCTGATACAGGCTTCACGCTCCAAGCTGTCTGCCCAGAGTCTGACATGGGGCTAGAACTCGGGACCGGCGAGATCATGACCTAGGCCGAAGTCGGACACCCAACCAACTGAGCCACCCAGGCTCCCCTATTTTTATTCTCAATTGAGGTAAGTTGGTATACAATACCATATGAGTTTCAGGTGCACAACATAGTGATTCACCAGTTCTGTACATTACAAAATGCTCACCACAGCAAGTGTAGTTACTACCATCTGTTGCCATACAAAGTTATTAACGATATTATTGACTTTATGTCCTATGCTGTACCTTTCATCCCTGTGACTTAATTATTTTACAATTGGAAGTTTGTACCTCTTAATCCCTTTCCTCTATTTTTTTTTTTTTTGGTCTTTGTTTCTGATGGGAATAACATAGTAGAAAGAGAAATGCTTGATACAGGAGAGAGAAGGGGATATGCATTGCTGGAGTGATGACCTCAGGAAGGTGAGGAGATGAGACGGGAAGCACGGTGGGGGCATTGGCCTTGGGTGGATAGTGTTGGAGTTGCCGCTTCCACAGTAGCAGGAGGAATGTAAAGGAATGTGGCTATAGATGCAGGGAGGTTGGAGTCTGGGTTTGGAAAGATGGTGAATTTCTGATTCAGCTGCACCACGAAAATGGATTTAGGGGTTTGGAGGATACTTGGAACCGGTTCTACAGATTCAGACATTCCCTGTACTTGATCTTCCCGGTTATAATTCAGTGCTAATCCTCTCATTGTTGCGTGTACTTCCACACAGCTTATTCCTCATGACTTCCCAAATATGGGTTAATCAAAGTGGGTATTAGGGAAATTAAGTCAGGAAGAAGACTTTTCTAATGGCATAAAAACAGTTCCCAATTGTGCAAGTTGTTTGCTTCAGAAGCATAGGTTCCTTATTTGGTGAAGTTGAAGGTAGAATCACTGTTGTTTGATTTGGACCAACCTAAGGTAAAGCATTCCTTTAGAAATATGAGGAAGCCCTGGAGATCCAGCTAACTGAATGTAGAGCTTCATTACATGAGGGATCCTCAACTTTCACTGTGCATTGGAAACATCTGGAAAGATGAAAAAGAAATACTGACACCTGGCTACTACCCACCTATAGAAATTTTTATTTAATTACTATAGGGTGTCATCTGGGCATTGGGAAATTAATATTTCCCCAGGGAATTGTGTGTAGCCAAGGTTGAAGAACTGTTGCCCTAGAAATAGTTCCACAGAGCTTTTTGAATAATTGAATTATTAGTTTTCAGGATAAGTAAAATATTAAAGCCATTCAAGAGTATAAGCTTGAGTCTCTAGCATTTATACCTCATTAGCCAGAGCATGCTGGTTCTGGGACTAAGCTTGTGTGTCCAGACAATTATGCCATATTCGTTGTAGTAAGCCGATATGTTCTGTTTTTATTCCTAACCTAATCATATAGGGTAACAGTAGAAAGACAGGTTTGATAAAGAGGGTGAAGATTGATACTGATGAATCCTGGAAAAAAACTTTTAAAAAACTTCTTAGTTGACAGTCATTAAAAATAATGGAGTTTCATCCAATACTTTTTGGTTATTTCGTTCTATTGGAAGAGAGATCATTACATAATTTATCACTTTTAAAGCTATTACTCCTAAATAGAACAGTTGTAAACTGTATTCTTTCTTTACAGAAGGGTACTATATCTGCTGCATATTTCACATATCATTCCTTACTGCCTTTTGGAGTTCTTTTGAGCAACCAAAAGTCCTCTGGTTTAGGTTAGGAAACAATTCTGTTGATGAATTTCTCTTCTTCCCTCCTTGGCCCATCCATCTTGATGAGTATAGCCTTTCACTCAGATGCAGGCTTTCAGTGGGGAAGATTACATCATTGCAGATGATGTCAGTGTTAGCATGTGGCTAATTTGGTTGAACTGACATTATGAGCACATTAGAGATCTGCTTGATCAAATTGAAGTACATTTACATATTGTCCTCTTACTCATTCTTAATTCCTTGAGGGATTTTAAGCAAGCTTGAGATCTGTACTTTCTGGCTACGGTTTCTGAAAGGGGCTTCATGATTTCCTCAGCATGTCAAAGTTCAAGAGAGTTGGAGAAAACAGAGGAGACTACTGACAAGTGAAAATGTGGTGACAGTGAGAGATTGGGGTCTGCGAGCCGATGGCAACATTGTATAGATGTGGCATTTGCTTAGAGGTTGACCCTGTAGTGATGTCATATCTTGACGTACTACCATGTGGATGAAGATTTCTTCTGCTCTTAGTTGAATACTGTTGTAGGATAAGAGAAAATGGCTATAAGAGATAGAGCAAAACACAGTGGTCGGGCATTCTTATTCTACCTCATCATTCGGGGACCCTACATGACATCACTCTTCAGTTTCCTAAAACATGGTCCTCACATAGATGGTTGAAGCTTGGTTCTGGAACTTCCACGTTGCTGCTTGTAGGAAGGAAAGAAAAGAAAAATTTGATAATTTGTGACATAACCACACTTACCTACAGGGGAGACCAGGGAATATGGACTTTATTCTGGCAGTCGTGTGTGTGTGTGTGTGTGTGTGTGTGTGTGTGTGTGTGTGTGTGATTAGCAGCATAGAACATGACCCCATCTTATGCCACTTGAGAGGCAACAGAGTAGGGGTATTTATACACTGAGTTCTGACAAGTCAGCGTTGGAGGGCTTTTCCTGGTGGGGCGCTAATTCTTTGGAACTTATAACTTCCTCCATGTGCTAAGAGTGGGCTTTGGAGACCAGAAAAAGCCTTCAGGTAAAGACATGTAAGTGTTTGCAGTTGCAAGTCTGCCTTCAGGAACTGATGTGGATGGGATTCTGACAACATCTGGTACAACATTATTCATACATTATTGGCATACCATTGATTTTATAACTTTACCTCTATTAACTGCCAGCTGTTCACGTACTAAACCTTCAACACCAGAGCAACACATACATCTACTTCCCTTAAACAACTTAGAGCCATGAAAACTCTTAGTGTTCAAATAAAGGTGACCAATTTTATAACCATAATTTATAAAACATGGATCTGGTTTCACATGGTTGGTGTAATTTAGGAAGGGTACAGCATGATCAGGGGTGAGTGGTTGAGTACTAACAGATTGAATTGGGAGTTATTTACAAGGAATTTTCAAAGGATTGGGCAGTAAAAACTAAGACTTAGTTTAAACATTTGTTCTTTAGTTTTTAAACTTTATCAAAGAAACTAATTGCTGACTCATTTAGTTTCAACTCATACTGTAGTTTGGTAAAGGTAAAACACTTTTAAGTTTAGAGGTGTATATTAAAATTTTCTGGTACGTCCAATTAATCCTTAAGTTCTAAGAATCATAGATAATAGCCGTATTTGCTCAAGTGCATGATATATGTGGCTTAGTTTAAAAACTAAAATTTGCCTTAATAAATTCACATGAGCATTGCTATCATTAATTGCTGCTGTGTGAATGTAGCTGTAAACAGTCATTGTGTGGAGGCAGGAAAAAAAAAAGGATCAAAATGTAAGGTGTTCCTGTTTGAACTCATATTCTGAAAAGAAAGAAACATAAATCAGTTATTCTGAGGTCAAGATGGGCCCTTTTTTTTTTGTTGGAGGATTGGAGGAAATTAACATGCTACCATGATTCCTTATCCATAAATAGCTAAAAAAGAAGTTAGAAGGTTTATGCGATTTCCCTACTTCAGTTCAAATTAAGAGTTCCACCAACAATCTAGTTGGGGGAAAAAAAGCTGTTGGAAAAGTGAATTTAATTCTAGTTTCAAATAGATTGACATGCAAACCTATCTTATTCATAGATTTCTGAAACGTGCTCAACAGAACCTTTAAATAGAGCTCTTATAACATGAAGGAATTTCACTGGAGGGATACAAAGCATATTTTAGACTGAGGTGACCTTAATCCGCCCCCAAGTTATGGTATAATTCTCTTAAATTTTCGAAGACCCTCGTAGAAGATGCTGCTGGAATCTGATTTGGGGTCCTCACCTAGTCTCTAAGCAGAGATGGAGCTGCTAATACTTTTCAGTTCAAAATTTCCACCTCACCATTTCCCCCCTTTTCCAATCAACCGTTCAGAGAAGAAGTAGTGATGGTAGAAGGGTTGGGAATTGGTTGTTTGCAATTTAGAAAGAATCGATATCCTAGACCTTATGGTTCTGTCAAGTTGAAATGCTATGGTTCTGAATTCCCCCCTCAGTCCATCTAATTTCTAGGCAAAGACTCTGGTCCCTCAGGAAATTTGGTGGGTCCCAAATAACAATTTATGAACAGAGACCACCAGGATTAGTCTACTGCTTTTTAAAAACTGTGGTAAAATACACATAACATAAACATTAGCATCTTAATTATTTAAAAGTATACAATTCAGTGCCATTTAGTATATTAACAGTGTGCAGCTATCTTCTCTATCTCATACTAGTGCATTTTTATTACCCTAAAAGGTGACCCTGTATCAACCAGTTCCTCCCCCTCCCCCTCCCCCGGCCCTTAGCAAACACTGAAGTGCTTTCTGTCTGTATGGATTTGCCTGTTCTAGACAGTTCATACAGATGGAACTGTGAAATACATGACCTTCTGTGTCTGCCTCTGTCACTTTAGCATAATGTTTTTGAGGTTTATCTATTTTATGGCATGTGTCCATACATCATCCCTTTTTATGGCTGAATAATATCCCACTGGTTGTATGTTTCACATTTTGTTTATCCCTTCATCTGTTGATGGACGTTCAGGTTGTTTGCACCTTTCAGTTGTTGTGAACAGTGCTGCTATGAACATCCATGTACAAGTGTTTATTTAAGTACCTGTGTACAGTTTTTGTAGTGTATGCCTAGGAGTGGAACTGCTGGGTTGTATGGTATTCTATGTTTCAATTTCTTAGGAATAAATCGTATTGATTTTAACTCAGCAATGATGCAACACCTTTATTAGTGATCCGTTGCCTGGCAGTGTCTTAAAGTGTTCACAATTATTGTTTGTTTGTGGTAGTGGAAATACTAAGCTTAGATGAAGGCTGAGTCTCATAATTCAAATGTTTCACATTCACTGTAGTTCTTACATGTGACAACATAGCAGTAAAAAAGATGAAAAAAACCTTGATTTTTGGGAATTGTTCCAGTGTGTACAAGCGATTAAATTTGACTGTTAATAACACAGTCTTGAAGGAACAGAGGTTCTTATCCTTAAGTGCCAAACATCTCAACCTCAGAATTAATGATATTTTGAGTCTGATGATTCTTTGTTTTGGGGGCTGTACCATGTACTAGAGAGTGTTTAGCCTCATCCTTGACTGCTACTTGCGAGATGCCATTAATGCCATCCACCTCAAGTTGTGGCTTTCAAAACATTGCTAACTGTTAGCAAAGTTAAATGTCCCCTGGGTGGGGGGCAATGCAAATGAACGCCAAGGCTGTTTTGGAGGCTCTACAATGGCACTGATAGATATCCGTTTTTTTTTCTGTTTTTTTTACTTTGCCATCCTTAATGTGCAGCGCTCATTTTTTTTTTTTTTTAATTTTTTTTTCAACATTTATTTATTTTTGGGACAGAGAGAGACAGAGCATGAACAGGGGAGGGGCAGAGAGAGAGGGAGACACAGAATCGGAGACAGGCTCCAGGCTCTGAGCCATCAGCCCAGAGCCTGACGCAGGGCTCGAACTCACGGGCCGCGAGATCGTGACCTGGCTGAAGTCGGACGCTTAACCGACTGCGCCACCCAGGCGCCCCGCAGCGCTCATTTTTAAGGTCACCTCATAGTGCAAAGATGGCTGCTGCAGCTCCAGCTCCAGCTATATATTCCAGGCAAGACAAAGGAGCTGAGTAGGACACCTGTGAAGACATTGTACAGCAGCCCTGCCAAAAGACCTCTCTCTACATCTTATTGGCTACCTTTATCTGCAGTGAAAGCTTGGGCAAACATTTTATTACTAAGCTTACTTCCACAGCCAACAAAATAGTTATTCTGTTACTTTCTTCTTTTCCTTGGTATGTTGTATTGTCAACTCACAATCTCAATCACAAAATGGCCGTTGGATTTCTGATTGTTGAGATTTTGTTGGAGATTACATACTGATGAGGGGTGGTGGCTTCTCCTGAGGGCAATTGATTTTTGCAGTGTCCCTCTGAAAAAAGGTTTGTCCTGGCATAGGAAAGGTGGTGGGTTATTGTTCTGGTATATAAAGGGCTTTAAATGGGCTTAGACTCCATGACATAAAGAGAGAAGGTGCAATTTCAGTGCTGTAAATCCAGTTCCCTTGGACATGGGGAGTTAAACCCTGCTTGCCAATCTTGTGTCTTCATTTGTAGTTGAAGCCCAAGGTCCTGTCAATAATATTCCCGAACCTGAAGATACAGGGGGAATTCGTAGCAATCAGCAGCATGTGTAGCTGTCTGAGGCAGAGTGGTTTTCTCACAAAGCTCATCAGAAGCCGATGTAGCCAAATGGTCACAGGGTGGGAAGGCCAGAAGGAAAGGGAGGGCTCTTTCTGGGGTATTGTATACCACATTGTATACAGGGGCATGTGAGGGGCACTTGAGGCACAGTCACAAGAAGTAGGTCTGTGGCAAGTAGGGATTATCACACTTGAAATACAAAAGGAGAAATGAACCGTTGTCATCATTGGTAAGACTGGTGTTGTGGATTGAACTGTGTCCCCCCTGAAAGAATTGTGAAGTTTCAAACTGTGGCATCAGTGAATGTGAGGTTATTAAGAAATATGGTCTTTGTGGGTTTAATCACGTGAAGATGAGGTCACACTTGATAAGAGTGGACCCGAATCCATCTGGTATGACTTGGCTCCTTAAAAGAAGAGCAAACAAAGACCCAGAGACCCAGGAGAGAATGTCTTGTGAATCGAGGGGCAGAGATTGGAATGGTTAATCTGTAAGACAAGAAATGCTAAACCATCAGCAGCTAAGAGAGAGGCTTGTAACAGATGAACTCTCAGAGCCTCCAGAAGGAACCTACATTGCCAACCCCTCCTCTTCAGACTTCTAGACTCCACAACTGTGAGAGAATACATTTCTGTTGTTTGAAGCCACTGAGTTTGTGGTACTTTGGTACAGAAGACCTAGGGAACTAATGCAGCTGGGACATGTGTCTGACATGCATAAAATAACAACTTGTATTCACTTGGAGTCTGTCGAGTCACATTTGTCTTCTATGTGCTGTTTAATGTGAATCATTGTGGTGGCTAGTACAGGTCGCAGCTCCCTGGCTTGTCCCTAAAATGCCCTAAACAAACTTCAGTTGTGGGGGCTCCCAGCTAATGATTTTTAAATAGTATTTGTTTCATAAGCTCCCACCTCTGGGATTTTCCATGAGATGAGGTACATGAAAGCACTTAATCAATGATAAAATACCATACAATTGTTAGTTACATTTGTGTGGTCCGTATTATTTTATAATAGTGCACCTGAAAAATAAGTGGTCAGAGGTATGCCAACAAATATAACTCAATTTTTAGGCAGTGTGGTTCCAGGGACAAAGTGAATAATGGTGAGAAATGAATATCTAAGCATACCTCTCAAGAAACTGCCCTTAAAATCGCATCTGGTTATAAAATTCACCCATTAAATAAAATGGTCAGAAAAGCACCTGGAATGTGAAAATGCCAAACAGAGCGCACTGAAGCTTTGCTTTTCTGTGATGTTCATACAGTCAAAGCCTGGCATTCTGTGTGCTTGACAGAACATTTCAGAGCCACCGTAGGCTCCCAGCAATGCGTGACCTGCCCTTTTCTGTAATGGAGAAACGCCAAGAAGATGGTGCTCCCACCTCTCTTAAGATAGTCTCATAAGCAAAAACATTAAGACTCATAATCTAAGCTTCGAGAGAGTGTTCTTATTAACTAGGTTATAAAATAAAAATAAACAAAATGAAGGATACACTCTAAGTTCCCAAACTTAGGCTCAGACATATTTATGCCCTGAGCCATGAAGGCTGTAGTGGCAACAGCTCAAATGATATGGTCTAATGAGTTGGAAAAATGATGGCTTGGTGGTTGTATTACTGAACCCTATGGCTGACAGCCCAGGCAGAACCCTAGCCAGTGGAGTATTCCAGAAAGATCTATAAAACGGGCAGAACAGAGTCATGATGGAAGAGCTTTTTTAATGACAAAAAAAAAACCTGATGCTTTATTTTCCGTGGTTCGGTTATTTCCTAGGGTATGCCTAAATTTATCCTAACCTTTTTGGAGTCCTGTTTAAAAAAAAGGTGGAAGTGGGGCTGCAAATTAATTAGAAAATTGTCTTCAGAGGGTAGAGCACACCTGTTCTTGTTTTTTATATTAATCACATAAACATTTATTGAGCACCTATTACATGTCAGAGACTATGCAGAGGACTTTACATACATTATTTCAATTAACACTTAAACATCATGTGATAGATTTTTTTCAGCTTTCTTGAGAAATCATTGACAAATAAAAATCATAGATTTGCAGACGCTGTGAAATGATTACTACCCCCAGGCTTATGAACACAACTATCACCTCATGTTGTTATGGTTTTATTAGTTTATGTATGTGGATTGAGCACACTTAAATTCTAGTCTCTTAGCAAAGTGTAAGTATACAATACAGTATCATTAGCTACAGCTACCATGCTATGCATTAGATCCCCAGAATTCACTTGTCTTGTAACTGCAAGTTTGTACCCTTTAACCAACATTTCCCCATTTCCCCTCCCCTCTGTTTCTCTTCTACTGTTGAGAAAGTAAAGACGTGAATATTGTGAGTAAAACAACATGTTTTCTCTGCTTGATTACTTTTCAAGAGTTCTTCACCTCACTTGGCAGCATGTATAAACAGGTCTGATATAATTTCAGAAAAGTCTTCCTTAGGTTGTTTAGATGAAGGATATCCTCTAACCGATGTTTTTTTTTCTTGAGTTTTTTTTGTTTTTTGTTTTTTGTTTTTTTGAGAGAGAGAGAGAGAATGCGAGCACGTGCGAATGCGCACATGAGCAGAGGAGGGGCAGAGAGAGAAGGAGACAGATTCTGAAGCAGGCTCTGGGCTCTGCACTTTCAGCACAGAGCCTGAAGCGGGGCTCAAACTCACTAACCACGGTATCATGACCTGAGCCAAAGTTGGACACTTAACCAACTGAGCCACCCAGGTGCCCCATGTAACCATTGGTTTTTTATTCTCCCTTTCATATAATCATTCTTCAAGTGTTTAGAGATATTACTCATGTCTATCCTAAATATTCTCTTTTTCATAGTGTCACTAAATGCTTCAACTGTTCCTCACATAAAAAGGTTTTCTGACCTCTCCCCCTCCTCACCCTACTCAACTCTGAATGATCTCTAACTGATCAGATCACTCACTTAAAATGTAATCCCTGTAATAGTGTGTAAGTCTCCAATTGGAACAATTCTCTCCCTTGGTCTGGATGCTAGATGTTTGTCAAAGTAGGGTGTAATTGGGAATGTTAGCTGTTAAGGAAGTTAAGTCACTCTTTTGAGTGATAAGGAGCTTAAATTATAGTCAACTGAGACCGTTGTGTATAGTGTATATGGATTTCTATGTTAGGTCTACTGAAATTGTGATTTTTTTCCCCCTAAGTTTTACTTGACAATGTTAGTTCCAGCCCTGTTATCCTGCTTAATTGACATCTTTAGTTTTCTATTGTCAAAAATAGTATTTTTCTCAGCTATTGGTAATCTTTTGGGTTTTTGTTGTCTTTCTAATAGATACTGAGGACAATTAAAGAGAATGGGAATGAGAAAGTGATGTGGTCCAGGTCTAGGAATGTCCCTGTAGGGTAACAAGTCGTTAATCTAGAAGCTTCCTATAAAACAGAGATTCAGTTCCATCTAGTGTATTATTATATAGTATACAGTTTTCCATTTACTAAAAAGAATTTAATTCTGATCCAGAAAATATTTATCGAGCAGAACAGGGGTCGGTAAACTACTGCCAATTTGAGCTGGCTTCCTGTTAATGAAAATAAAGTGGGGTTGGAATACATCCATGCTCATGGGTTTGCCTTCTTTGTACGGCTATTGCTCTGGGTTACAAGGACAGAGCTGAGTAGCATGGCCCAGAAAGCCTAATACACTTGCTATTTGGCCTTTACAGAAAAAGTTTGACCTCAGAAACAGAAGGACTTCATACCTGCAGTTGTCTTTTCTTTTGCATGATCAGTTTCCCCAATATTACCAATAGCATGCTCTAATGTCTTCCATCTTCAAAAAACCCCCAAACCAAAGTATCTTGATTGCTCCCCATTTTTAAAAATTCCTTTACAAAACAACTCAACACTTGAGTTGTCTCTACTTTGTGTCTTTGCTTTCTCATCTCATTCTCACTTGAACACATTCCATTGTGGCATTCAGCCCTAACTACTCTTCTGCGATGACTTGGTTCAAGTTCCCAGAGGGATGTTCACATGGCCAGCCCTGGAATTAAACATTATCACTTCGCATCTCACTTGACCTGTCATTTATGTTCGGATGCAGTGGAGTTTCTCTTTCTTAAATCACTTTATCTCCTTGGCCTGCAGGACATGGCTCTCTCTCACTTGCCTTTGTGTTCTTTTCATCTTCCTACTTTTAAACATTGAAGTGCCCTAGAGCTCCATCATTAGATCTCTTCTTTTCTCTGTCTTCATGCACTCCTTGGGTGCTCTGACTGCATTTCATAGCTCTAAAGACTGGCTCTCTATGTGATGACTCCCACGTTATCTCTGTAGACTGCATCTAGGCTGAACTCCATTGCCAACCAGACATCCATACCTGGATGAGTAATAAGCATCTCAGACTCAGCAGGTAATTAAACAAATTTGTGATATCCCTTACTTGAACCAGCTCCTCTTCTAATCCTCCTCCTTTTTGTAAAGGTCAACCACATGTGTTCATTGTTCATATCAAGCATACAGGATTGATTGCTCTGGCTCTTGTACTCTGTATCAATCCATCAGCAAGTCTAGCCAGTTCTAACTTTCCAAATACACCCCCAGATTAGACGATCTCTCATCTTCTCCACTGCTGCTGCACTGACCTAAACTACCATTATCTGACATTTGAATTATTTCAGAAATCTCCCAAATAGTTTATTTGCTTCTACCCTTGGCCATGGTTTACCCCAGCCCCATAATCTTTTCTAAACATGGCAGTCACTTTGATAATATAAAAATGTGAGTCAGGTCATGTTTGTTCTTTGCTCAGAACCCTCTAGTTGCTTTCTCTTATTCGGAATACGTTTTCAAATCCTTCTGTAGCCTACAAGTCCATACTTGACGTAGCCCCTTTCCCTTCTCTTATCATCTGTAAACACCCTGCTTTGCTCTTTGCTCTAAATCCATGCTGCCCTCCTTGCTGGTGTGCACGCATACCTAGCATGTTCCAGCAGTTGTCTATACTGTTCTCTCTGCTGGAAACTCTGTATTCCCAGAGAGTCACGTGGCATCTGTCCTCACCTCGTTCAGGTCTCTGCTCAAAATTCGGCGGGAGGACTTACCACAGCATCGCTCCTTAAGTTTCTATTCTCTTAGACTGTTTTATTTCCATAGCATGCATGTCTACCTGACCTATTGTAAGACATAAATAAGCCAAAATCATTCTAAAGTATATAAATATCAAAGACTTTGAAATAAAAAGCCTTAAGTGAAGAATGTCCTCACATAAAAGGTTTGGTTCACCAGGAACATGTAACAAGTCTAAATATATGCAATTAACAACATGGCCTCAATATAGCAAAAGTGGGTAGAAATGCAATGAAAATTTCACAAATTGACAAATACAACTCTGAGTAATTGATAAACCAGACAAAAATTGTTAACAATGGAGAATTTTTAACAAAACAATAGACTCTTAATCTAAGACATATATAAAATCCACTGAATAATTGTAGAATATAATCCTGCAGAATACAATTTAAATAAAATATGACTACCTACTAATCCATAAAGCAACCCTGACTCCAATGCCATTGAGAATTGATTAAAAGATGGTAATTTTAAAAAAACTTTCCTTGTATTTCAAAAACTTAAATACTCTTCTAAATCATTAATGGATTAAAAAAAGAATTTTGTGTAAAATTTATAAATACTAAAAAAGTATAAAAGTTGAATACATCAAAATATATGGGATGCGGCTGAATAGATAATAAGGACATTTATAACCTTAAATCCTTACATTAGAAAAAGAAGAAAGGCTGAGAATCAATGAGCTAATAAGCATCCAAGGACAATTGGAGATTTTAAAAAGAATCTTACAGGAAGTGGAATGAAGGAAATCATGTATGGATTATTATATAATTTAATGAAAGAGAAAACACATTAGGGATAAACAAAAAACACAAAGTTCTTTGAATAGACTAATAGAAAACTTCAACCAAAATCAATAGCAAAAAGAAAAATATATAAATGAGTCATATTGGAGGTAGAAAAAAGATAATTATAAAATTGATAGTAAAAGTATACTTGAATTACTTTATGCCAATAAATTTGTATATTACATAAAATGATTTTTAAAAAATTAAACTAAAATTGAGGGAGAAATAAAAACCTGAGTAGACTTGGCAATACTAAAAAACTTAGGGATACCTGAGTGGCTCAGTCAGTTAAGCATCTGATTGTTGATTTTGTTTTAAAAATAATTTATTGTAGGGGCGCCTGGGTGGCGCAGTCGGTTGAGTGTCCGACTTCAGCCAGGTCACGATCTCGCGGTCTGGGAGTTCGAGCCCCGCGTCAGGCTCTGGGCTGATGGCTCAGAGCCTGGAGCCTGTTTCCGATTCTGTGTCTCCCTCTGTCTCTGCCCCTCCCCCATTCATGCTCTGTCTCTCTCTGTCCCAAAAATAAATAAACGTTGAAAAAAAAATTAAAAAAAAAATAATTTATTGTCAAATTGCTTCCATACAACACCCAGTGCTCATCCCATGATTGTTGATTTTGGCCCCGGTCGTGATCTCATGGTTTGTGAGTTTGAGCCCCAAGTCTGGCTCCATGCTGACAAGGTGGAGCTGGCTTGGGATTTTCTCTGTCCCTTTTTCTTTGCCCCTCCTTCACTTGTACGCATGCTGTCTCTCAAAAAAAAAAAAAAACTTTAAATAAAACTAAAAACTTAAACAGTAGATAGAAGTAGATATGCATCAGGTGGTTTTGGAAATGCAAATACTTTGGTTTTTTTAATGTTTATTTTTGAGAGAGAGTGAGTGAGAGACAGAGTATGAGTGGGTGAGGGACAGAGAAAGGGGGACACAGAATCCGAAGCAGGCTCCAGGCTCTGAGCTGTCAGCACAGAGCCTGACGTGGAGTTCGAACCCACAAACTGGGGGATCATGGCCTGAGAGAAGTTGGGCGCTCAACTGACTGAGCCACCCAGGTGTCCCAATGCAAACACTTTCTTAAAAGTCAGGTCTCATGGCTCTTCTTGATTCCATAGGCGTAGAGGTATTAAAAACCAAAAGTGGGATTTCTTGGGAAGTAGAAAATACACAGTTTTGAACTGGAGTGGGAATCCAGTCTTTTTTTTTTTTTTTTTTGATAGTTGTCTTGATTATTCGGTACAGTTTTTGTCACATTTCTCTACATCATATAATCCTTCAGTGTTTTGGAAAGTAAAACAAAAATATGTAAGGTTTGATTTTTGTACTGTTCATTAATACACCTTGCAAAAGAGCTCTCTATGGCTGTGTATGTGTGCACATGTGCTTCTGTGTGAAGCAGACATTTTTAACATGCTAAATTGAGTTCTCCATTACCTCATTTCATATCCTATTCTCTTTCTTGGAAAACATGATCCAGTTATAGTACCAAAGTGCAGAGTTTTAAAATAGAGTGGAAAACCTGACAATTGGAAAAGATTTGTTTGATCAAAGTCCTTTCTCCTCTTAACATAAAAAAGCGCCACAATAGTGTTAGAAAGTTTATATGTGGTTCTTACCTAGACAGTTTATAGAAAAATTGAATATAAAAGAATTAGGGTTACCTTCTAATAATAATCCCGTGAAGACTGGGATGAAAAATAGTGGAATTATGATCTAGAAAATCTAAGGGAAAAATTCTATCTCACTGTACATTTAAGATTTTGAAGTCAATATTCACAGCTACTGGCTGTTGTTGAGAAGGATACCTGTCCCTTCTCCTCCTGAGGTTCTGTTGGTGAGAACAGACATGGCATCTGACTGCTGATGTGTGTTGGCTAATGCAGTTTGAATCTGAAGTTGAGTGGTCACTACTACTCTCCCCATGAATCTGGACTTACATGTGAAGAGGTCTTGATCTATAGAGCAGTTTCACAGGCCATTGGGAAGGGCCTCTAGGCCTGTTTCACACACCATAACCAGCAGGATGGTGAATGCCCGTGGTGGTCCCCTCCCTTACCCATGAACACTGAAGGGTCCTTCATAAAGAATTAGGGAGAAGAGTGAAGACCGCTTGTTTCACTTGAGAAGAAGTTCATGAGAGCAAGAGCACAGACCTGCCACCTTTCATCTTCTTATTTCCATTGTCAGAAAATGGCCAACAAATGTCAAGCTTTGACCAATTAAGCTAGCCAGGCCTGTTCTCTTGGGAAGAATAAGGGATACAGAGAGGGGTGGAAGTTTGCTCTGTTGAGACTTTCCAAAAATGTGAAATTCTTGGCAGAAGCTCTTTTCCAGACAGGAATATGGGATTTCTCCTATGCTACTCTTTCTTCCATGCATTAATTAGTTTTTGCTGTGACACAAACCACCACAAAACTTGGGAGCTTAAAACAGTAACCATTTTTGTAGTTGGTGATTTTGTGCATCGGCCATTTGGGCTGGTCTCACCTAAGTTTTCTCATGTGTCTGGGCTTTAGCCCTTAGGTCAGCTGGGAGCTTGTTGGCTGGTCTGGGGTGACCTCAGCTGGTATAGCTTGTCTCTGCACCATGAGGTCTGTCATCCCCTGTCAGGACAGCCCAGGCTTGCTCAGATGGTGACAGGTTTCAGGAGAGCAAGGCCCAGCCTCAGAACTAGCAGTGCCATTTCTGCCCCATTCTGTTAGCTAAGTCAAGTCACAGGGGCAGCCTGGATTCAAAGGATAGGGAAATAGACAACACTTTTGGAGTATAGAAGCTTCTGAAGCACATTGCATAGGGTGTGCATGAAGGGCAGAGATTTGGGGCTGTTTCTTTAGGCGATCTCCCATGCTCATACAGCTCCATTCACAGCCGGTGGAGTATGCTGCCACCCAAAAACTGTGTATAATATTATTTTTAATTACAGCAAGTAAATACTTATTGACTTGTCACTGTAGGTTTAGGACTATGTTAGGAGCTACAATTAATCCTAGAAGGCACATATAAAATGGATTTAGCCCTTGTAGATGACATTTTTAACCCCAGTGTAAAATGGAAACATTTTATTTCTCAAAGTTGACAGTAAACAAATCTGAAAATAGGTGTCAATCTTCTGGAACTCTCGAAGGTGTATAATTTCAATCAGCTTTTCTATCCTTCACCTTGGGTCACATCCTGTCAGATAAAGTACAAGAGTTTCTAAATAAACCTTATCCTATGATATGAGGAAAACATACCGCTTAAAAAACATGTAGGAGATTCAGTAGCCTTTGGAGATTGCCACATGTGCCTGAGAGAGAGAGAGAGGGAGCGCGCGCGAGCGAGCAAGTGAGCTCAAGGGAGCAGTGGTATAATGGTAAAAAGAAAAAACATGCCCTGGTGACGAGTTATTTTCCCAGTATATGTGGCATTTGTTGGCTATAAACAATAGAAACAAAGTTCATTCATTCTCATTGTGTTAGAATACTTTGGAACAGAAGAAAAAACAGTAACTCAATTATTTCAAGCATTTTGAATTTAGTTTGCCTTTGAAATAGGGCAACCCTTTTATTGTGTAATTGAAACCACTTTATCTCACCACTTGTTTTTAATGGCAGCAGTAAAATATTGTGTGAGATCGTAAATCTTTGAGAGCATTATAGACGATGCATCAAACTTTCATAAAGGGTATAACCTTGTTCTGTCAGGGGCAAGTAAACACAAATTAATAGAAAAACTAGAAAAGGAACCCACTACCATGCCATTTATTAAAAATAAGAAAGTATGACATTTTAAAAGACCCCTATGAAACCAAATATTTTAATATGGTGGAGAGTCTGATGTTCTGTAAACAACACTGGATTTGGATTTGGGGAACCTCAATTCTTTCCTTGATTCCATCACTAACTTAGTGTGTGGGCTTCAGGTAAACCATAACACCTCTCTAGGTACCATCTCAATCCATCCATGTAGTGGAGGTTGTAACTCCAGCCTTATCCCCTCACAGGAGAGTTGTGAAGCTCGAACAAGCAATTAGGGAAGGACTGTGAATTGTACCGTGTGCCATGCATGGTACGTTCATATAGTCTGGTGACAGATAGATTTTCTGGCAAATTTTTCTTCCAAGTGTAGACTTAAGATGGAGCTCAAGTTTCAGTTTGATCAAAAGGAAGTCAGGTTAAACTTGTAAGTGGTATGAACTTCAAAAATTAGAGAACACTTTATTTATTTTTAATTTTTGGTTTTTTTTTTAATGATTTACTTTATTTTTGAGAGAGCGCGAGCCAGAGAGGGCAGAGAGAGAGACAGAGACACAGAGTCTGAAGCAGGCTTCAGGCTCTGAGCTGTCAGCACAGAGCCCCACGTGGGGCTTGAACCCATGAACTGTGTGAGATCATGACCTGAGCTGAAGTCAAACACTCAACCGACAGCCACCCAGGTGCTCCAAGAATGCTTTATTTTTAAGTTTTGTAGTGAAGTTTATAAAGAACTAGCAATGCGTTGCAAAACTGTGATTATTTAAAGCATCTTTTTTTTGAGGGGGAGAAATGTACAACTTATTTTATTCTCCCCAGTGGATTGTTAAACCATCCCCTTCCTGGAACTCACATTTGGGATGATTTGTAAGTAGGTCATGATTTTTTTTTTCTTCCAGCAATATGCCTCCTTAAAGAGGAAAGGAAAAAAGGGCTTCCTTTTTTCTTTATTCGTCATTTTCAGTATCATACCCCAAACTTCCTACAAGACATTTTCACATGCCCACTGGCTCAAAAAATAGGAATTCATTACCTTCTCCCTGAAAATGAACTCTTGTATGAATTATTGATTTTTGAAAATGCGGCCAGCATTCTAGGACTCAAGGCTCAAAACCTTAGGCTCACTGTTGATGCCTCCTTTCCCTCCGGCCTCTCCAAGTCCTGTTCTGCTTACTCTCTTCCTTGTCTCACTAACATTAGGTCCTGTTGATGTTTTTGGAAATACTGTCAGATCTATTTTTCCACATCGAAAAGCCGCTTGGCCTCTAGCAGGGTTTGCGTATTTCCAGCACAGAACAGTGCCTTCTGCAGTAGCCCACGTGTCACTTTGCTAATTGATCACGAAGGTATGTCTAAATGATACTGAGGTCTAACTTGAGAGTCTTTCTCAACCTCAGTGAGAGGCAGCCCTCCCTAGCAATTGGCATTTACATGAGAAATAATACCTATTTGTCATACTGGTTCTGCATGACGAAGTTCGCAACCCTTGGGCTGACGCTGAGGATTTTCTGTAATTAAGTTCTAACTTACATTTCAGAATTAACTCGACTGCTTCTTAATAAAAACATTCTCCAAGGAGACTCCTCTATTTAATGTTTGCTTTCCTGATTCTGCACTGTACTCACACACTTCCTCCACATGTCACCAAAACTTAGCCAGCTCTGTCCCATCCTTTTTACAAAACTCTTCTGGGGATTTCTTCCTAATCTGATTCCTACAGTCCTTAGTATCAGGAGTGTGGAACTGCTTTGATCTCTTAATTTTTTGTATGCATATGTTACTTTCCCAAAGTACTATGTTAAATAATCATTATAGGGACAACTGCAGTAGCAACTCCAAAACTTCTGAAGCTAAACTCAATAAAAGTGAATTTCTTATTCAAGACACAATCCTGGAAAAAGAGAGGAGGTTCTTAGCAAATACATTTTGTATGCATTGTATGCATTTGGAAGGTATGTTTTGTTTATACCACTGGTTAACATTAAGGAGTTGTTTTGGTTAAAAAGACTTGTGTTAAAATGCAAAGGATGTATATACTTACTATCAATTTTTTAAAAATTACATAAGTATATAAAGAGTTAGAAGAAGACGACTCTCCTCCATCCCCAATCCTGATCCTTAGATGAGTCACGAACAGTTTGATCTACATGTCTTTAGAATTTTTCAATGTTTATACAAATGTGTGTATGTTATATCCAGAGACTTATTTTTAATGGGGTCATATCATACAGACTTCAGTGTGCTCTTCTTGTAACTGTTCAATCTGTACATTGTTGGCATTATTACGTATAGAGTCACTTTCTTCTAAAGAACTACACATTCCATCATATAGGTATGTTTTAACTGATTTACTGTATATTTTATTGATGGGAATTTGGAACGAAGAGTTGACTTTATAAATTAATGTCATTAGGACAGCATACTACCCATTTGGAAATGGGCTCAGGCCACAGCCACAATACACTCTGGATAAATTGAAGATTTAAATATTATGTAAAAAGTAAAATGACTAGAAGATAAATCAGGGGAATATTTCCATTAATTTATGGGAGGGAAAGACTTTGACAAGAGTTGTCTAAAATACCATTGCTAAAAGAAAAAGTGAGCAGATCAACAGATTTAATTTCCTAAAAGTGAAAATGTTCTGACTTAGAGAAACGCTGTAAGTTATATGAAAGCATACATAATGTGGAAGAGTAGATTTAGAATTTTGGTTGGTAGACAGTTTATGGATCATCTAGAAGTAACATGTCGAAGAGCTCTATGGCATTCTCCACACGTAGTGCTTTTGAAGCCTTGAAACAACTCCTGGGGTAGCTCCCAAACACTGGGCTGGCCTATTAACTTGTGACCATCTGTAGACATAAGCTAGTTGCTCATTTATCCTGACTTGTGGGGTTCCCATAGACCAAGATAACACATCCCAAACTCTCCTCATTTTCAAGCCTAATAGCTTAAAATGCAACTGTAATAGTAAGGAGGATAGCTTTCATTAAATTGTTCCCACTTGTTAATACTTGGGTATGGCTCGGTTCCAGAGGGTGGCTGTGAAGATCTAGACAGGAGGAGTAAGTTTTGAAGGGAGACTAGGAGAATGAATAATCAGAACTCCATTTCAGAGTAAGTGGGCCTGAATGGGGCATTAGGTTAAAACACTGCCAGAAGTTTGGCAGGACACGTTTAGTGCAAGTAAGCTAAAATGTTGGAGTAAACACTAGGAAGATGGATCCTGAAAGAAAAGTGACTGGCTTCACAATTGTTCCTGAGGTGGGCAGTGCATTTCTTCATAAATGGACAGTTGCATTTTTTTTCAAAGAAATAGTCGAATCAAATTCAAATTCTCTTGAATATAAAATTAAATGTCTTGTTGGAGCAGAGCTTTGAGAAATTGACAAGGTGGTTGTGGAAGGGTATTTTGTTTCATAAACTGTGTGATGGAATATCAATTCTGGGGATAAAAAAATGCTGTTCATGTTAAATGCCTGCATGCTTACAAGCCCAACAGCAAATTAGTCCCTCTCTGGCATTTGGTACTATATGTGATAAAAAAAACAAAAAACATAAAAAACATTTTCAATGTTTGTTTCAAGGACTTATCCCAAGTATGATTAATGTCTTGGAATTATCTGTAACTAATTATGCTACTTAGCAGTTTGAATGTCCCATCGGTGTGAAATCACTGGAACTATAATAGCATGGCACATATCAGAATGCCCTGATTTATTATCTGTCAGTGATAAGTTTGCATTCACACCATCTGGGATGATTAGTGATTATTTACTGTCCCAGGAGGAAGCTGGTGAGAATGTCCTTTGTGTGGAAATAGATTACATTGGAGATTCATAGGACTGGCTCCCTGGCTACCCCTGTGAATATGAGTATATTTTCCTCCCAGCTTGACAGAACTTTATTTACAAAGGTGTAAACAAACATTCTTTCTTTGGCCTTGGGAGGAATCTTTTTTAGCCTCAGAGCGATTTACATGTTTGCGTTTTGACTTGGACTCGACAGAGCAGTGATTTATAACACCTCCCTTGCTTCCTTCTCCATAGTCTAATTTCGGCTAAGACTTGGGGCAGGTGGAAGGAACTTCCACTTTACAATTTTAGGAAAGTGGGCAAATGGTATGAAATCCAGTGTTTTGACAGATTTTGGTACCACTGGATTCCTTTAAAAAATAAAACACCTGGACAGTTAGGGATTTGGGAATTTGCCTGTATTGTAAAGGTGGCAGGTGTCCAGCATTTGTCTTTAAAGCATGTTCCCCCCCCCCCCCAGTTGTATTTTAAATGGAAATAAGGTTTCTTTTGACAATTCCTGGCATCTTTCACAAGATAATTCCTTCTAAACCTTATTTGCCAAAGAATATAATTTGGTTCATCTCACAACTTTGAAAATATTTTCTTTTGGGTGTCTGCGTTAATGCTAATCAATGATGTCAAGTTAGGCATTTTAGTAGAAAGGCAAATGAATGTTCAGCAAATTATCTAACTCTTTTTGACA
This sequence comes from Prionailurus bengalensis, assembly GCF_016509475.1. Classification (NCBI taxonomy): domain Eukaryota; kingdom Metazoa; phylum Chordata; class Mammalia; order Carnivora; family Felidae; genus Prionailurus; species Prionailurus bengalensis. The sequence continues at coordinate 19,591,201 of NC_057361.1, read as the reverse complement.
CCATCTCCCCTCACTTCTTAAAGGATAATTGCCATTTTCTTTGCAAATTCCTGTAATGTTATCTTAAACTTTTTTTTGAGTTTATTTTTGAGAGAGAGAGAGAACATGAACATGAGCAGGGCAGGGGCAGAGAGGGAGGGAGACACAGAATCCAAACCAGGCTCCAGGCTCTGAGTTGTCAGCTTCAGAGCCCAACACGGGGCTGGAACTCACCAACTGTGAGATCGTGAACCGAGCCAAAGTCAGACGCTTTAACCGACTGAGCCACCCAGGTGCCCCTTGTTATCTTATCTTACAGTGTTGAATTTAATACAGCTAGCTTTCTCTAGAGGGTGCTTTTTGTTTATTTGCTTGCTTCTAAGAATCCTTCCTGAGTCCTATTTCATTTACTATTTCTTACATTAGCAGTTGACCCAAGTCTTTTTTTTTTTTTTAAATTTTTTTTTTCAACGTTTATTTATTTTTGGGACAGAGAGAGACAGAGCATGAACGGGGGAGGGGCAGAGAGAGAGGGAGACACAGAATCGGAAACAGGCTCCAGGCTCCGAGCCATCAGCCCAGAGCCCGACGCAGGGCTCGAACTCCCGGACCGCGATATCGTGACCTGGCTGAAGTCGGACGCTTAACCGACTGTGCCACCCAGGCGCCCCAGCAGTTGACCCAAGTCTTAAGAGGATGGGTGATTTTATTTCTTTATCTGTAAAGCTCTCCCTTTGTGTTTAAAAGCTTTTGTGTTTAAAATCCTACCAACTCAGCAGATCCTCTTTTACACCCAAGTTGCAATCCTTCTTGTTTTAAATTAATTAGATTCCCTTACTCTGATATTTTTGTTAGTCATTTTGATGGTGGTAGTTAGGAAAGAGGAACAACCAGCACTGCAACAATTATTGTTCTTTGTCTCTGGAGGATAAACCTTTATATGGTAAAAAGGTACATTTTGAATAACTGAGATTTTCTTCCTTGAATGTTTTGCCGAAACAATGAAATCATCTGGAATGGGGCCCCTGTCTGGGAAGACTTATTTGGGGTTTTCAGATGTGGAAATCAAATAAATTAAATCCCACGGTTTGTATTGAAAGTTTATCAGCCACCTTCATTCACTAGCTCACTCTCATGGTTGGGTCAGTGGACTTCTGAGCATGTCTGCAAGGTGATGCAATTCGTGAATGAAAGCTGACCGCAAACGTGAGAAACGCGAACTGAGGAGTTACTGACTCTTTGTCCCTTTTACTGTTAAACGTTGCTTAAGACCAATATGGCCTTGTTGTTGGCATAAAGATGGCATTGGCACCTGGCCATGTGCATATTCAGTTTGTTGAGTCCCTGCATCGTAAAGTTAGGACTTGTTAGGGGCTGTCCTTAGGAGCACAGACTTTTCTGTTAACCTCTGGGACCACCATGTCTGTCTCTTAACCTGATGGAAGACAACATCCCTACCTGCAACAGGTGACCAGACAAATAAAAGCGGTAGCAACAGCTTGAGAGAAAGCCTTATTGGGAGCCAGGTGGCAGATGGGGTCACCCGAACCTTAACAGAAACCCACACGGGCAGTGTTAGTCGTAGAGTTGACTCCAGAGGTAGAAACTACGATATCACAAGGAATTTCCTCTCCAAGGCTCTAAATGAAGAGGCTTCGAATATAGGATCCCATCTATTGGTGCTGGGAGTGAATTGTCATATTTCAATAGCAAGCATTTCTATAAAGTTAAACTTCAGTTTGCAAATTATAGATCTATAGAGACGTTGCTTGTCTTTAAAAAAAATTTTTTTTTAAATGTTCTTGAGAGAGAGACAGAGATGGAAAGAGTGTGAATCATGGAGGGGCAGAGAGAGTCAGAGACAAAGAATCCTTGGCAGGCTCCAGGTTCTGAGCTGTCAGTACAGAGCCCAACGAAGGGCTCAAAACCAGGAACCATGAGATCATGAGCTGAAGTCACTCAACCGTCACTCAACCGACTGAGCTACCGCCCCGAGAGACCTTGCTTGTCTTTTCCCACATAGTTGGTACTGACTGGGGAGTGTCATCTATTCAAAAATCCTGTATTATAATCAGTTTAAATACTTTAATCAGTAAAGCTCATTAGATGTGGGCCAAGATAGTATCTTGCATATTTATTATACTATATACTATATATTTTGGTTTTAAAATACTCAGTACAACCATTATGAATGAGTTTTTGCTATAAAAATAAAGCTCTGCATGTATACTATATATAATACCTCTGTAACATATATAACGTCTAAGAGAGTGAAAAGGCAGAGGGTACAGCATGTATTTGTGGGATGGTGGCCCCATTTAATGTCCGTGTCTTTAGGAAGGTTTAATGTTTAGCTTTGTGAGCAAAAACAACTGAAAAATAATTCTATTGTTTTTTGATTAGCAAAGTCAGTAAAAATATTATATATCAGGGACCCTATATTTAATTCTACATTCCTATTTGGAACAACTTTCAAGTTCACTTTTGTTTTATTAAGATCTTGAAGGCATAAGAGCCAAATTGGGTAAGTAGGCTGTCAGATCTGATTGGAGAGACACCTTTATAAGAATCGTGCTACAAAGCATTAATTATGATCCAGCCAGTTCACATTATGGGTTCTAAGAATGAAAGCACTTGATATACTCAATAATTAATTTTCTAAAATGGATTGTTTTTCTTAGATAGATGAATAATTATGTATTCAAATTATTTCAGAATGAGGGTGACATTTTTGTAGAACCTTTCCTCAGTTTATAGATGATCTTGATTGTAAAAAAAAAAAAAAAAAAAAAAAAAGGGCATTCCAGGGGAAGGAAAGTGTTAGGATAGGAGAGACAAGAATATTTCAACCTAGATTTTGTCAGTTGCACAGCAATGCCTTGGACAGTCACATGACTTCTCTTTGTCTAGCTTTTACTTATAACAAGTGACAGATGGTGTAGATGCCTGTGATTTTTTTTTTTTTAAAGATGCCTGCTCAGAGCACGGTGACTGTGGGTCCCACACAACACAACGTTTTATCTTTGGCTCCCTATCATTTGGGCTGCATGAGCAGCAAGTCACAAAAAATCCAACACCACTCTACCAGGTGTATACAGTGAAGATATGTAGTTGCTCACACCTGGAGAAATGCAACAGTGAGGTGTGGGCTTCAGGGATACCTCATCTAGTGGCTTGGGCATCGTTTCCTTGCCATTCTCTTCATTCGGCTTCCTTCTGAGTGTTGGCTTCTTGTGACTGAACATCACATTTGTGTATGACAGCATGCAGAAGTAAAGAAGGAAGAGTTCCTCTGAAAGCTCTCCCAGAAAAATGAAGAATGACTGACCTGGAACCCACACTCTCACCCCCACAAAAGGCCTCTCTTTGGAAATCCTATTGGCCCTCAATGAGTCACATGCCCATTTTTGATCCAGTAAGTTTCAAGAAGGAAGACTAGATTACATTTAGTCCATTTAGGCTTGTCTCGGGACCTGGGATGGGGACAGCGGCCCCTGAGGCACATGGGCTATATAGGCAGAAGAAAACAAATTGGGATACTGTTTGGAAGATAGAATAGGGAATAGATTCCAAGTAGGAAAGCAACACTGTATACTATAAGCTTAATGACACTTTTTTTTTTTTTTTTGGCTGTCTTCTTACTGTAAAACACCCATATGTACCACCTCTTGCAAGTGTCCTTCCTACATTCTGGACCTCACTCGCTAATCTCCAGATTTCAAAGGTACCTCAGTATCTTTACTTAGCTGAAAAACATCATGTGACTTAAAGACAAGGTAGGACAAAAAATGAAGATATCTTCAAGAATTATCAGTATTTTGGGGCGCCTGGGTGGCTCAGTCGGTTGAGCGTTCGACTTCGGCTCAGGTCATGATTTCACAGTCCGTGAGTTCGAGCCCCGCATCAGGCTCTGTGCTGACAGCTCAGAACCTGGAGCCTGTTTCAGATTCTGTGTCTCCCTCTCTCTCTGACCCTCCCCCGTTCATGCTCTGTCTCTCTCTGTCTCAAAAATAAATAAACGTTAAAAAAAATTAAAAAAAAGAATTATCTGTATTTTTTATGTAGGTGGTAGTTAGACACTTAAATCTTTGTTCAACCTGGGCTACAAGTCCTAGGCTGGTCAGGAGAAGGAAGAAATTATATTCTAGCACAAACCTCCTAAGGCTCCTAAAAGCTACACTGCACACACAGATGAATACATACCATCAAAGTTGCAGAACATTAACATTGTGAGACAGACTGCCAGATGTGTGCCCTAGGGAATGTTAAGACATGCTAATTCCATCCCATTTCCCAGTGATTAATAAACTTGATCAGTTTATGTTTAGATGTTGGGTGTGTGTATGATACATAGGCATATCTATATGTATCTATCTAAAGCCATGGCAGCGTATACTTTTCTAATTATGCGAGCTGCCTTCTTTGAGTTACTGAAGCGCGCACACCCACACCCACACCCACACCCACACCCACACCCACACCCACACCCAAAACAGCATCGGTGTTTTGAATGCTTTGAAGTCATGCTCACTCCCAAGCTTCCTAGATAATGCTCAAAGTTACAAAAATGGATTTGATAACACATTGTTAGAGGAGTTGCTCTTTCTTTGTAATGCTAACAGTAAATTGTAAAATCTCTGAGGCTGCTTCTAGAATAACAACATTGCTGGAGGAAGTAACTTGATTTTAGAGGATAAAAGCCTCCAAAGAGAACTCACTGAAAATACTAAGAATAATGATCACCCCTTCCCTGAAATTCAGTTTTATCTCATTTATCTTCACTCCAACACTGTAAATAAAAACTTCCGTTCTTCACATGAGGAAATGGAACCTCACAGTCATTTGATTTTCTTTATTCTTGGCCACACAAGCTTGCACGTGGTAGAGCTGAACCATATTTTGGTTTTTTTGCTTTACCACAGCTGGCGTCCCGAATTGATGAGAGGCTTATACAGCATCAGATTCATAAGTAGAATACATGGTCCTGCGGTTGTATGATTGGAAGGCCCCCAAAATATTTCTGTTCCTTTGTTTTTAGCAGGTACAGAAATTCCACCATTCGTTCACACCATTGTTTTTAAGAATGCTCTCTCCTAGCGTTACCAGTGCAAAGGCAAACTTAGGGGACACGCTCGGTATTCGGCTGTCACGTTAGTGTTAATGAGTTTTATTCCCTTTGGAAGTTGGGAGTCTCAGAGTAGAGGAATTCTGGGTAGGGACAGAGCTGATAAGAAAGTCAGAGCCTCGTCCTAAATACCAATTTTGCCAGAAGGTAGCTTTTTTCCCTAACTACTTTAATGTTGCCTGTGAGAGGCAGCAAGACTTATGGGTGGCCTGGAGTCAGATTCCTTGAACTTAAGTTTGGACTCTGCCACTTTGTAGGTGAGTGGCAGCTGGTTGGTTCACTTCTTCCTCCCATGTGTAAAATGTGAATAACAGTGCTTGCCTTTTGTCCTCAAAGGGTTCCTGAAATGGTCGTGTGAGATAGAATAAGTGAATATGTGCTCAATGCTATAAAGGTCTGTAAACTTTAGTTATCAGTAGTATTATAAAACATGAGGTTTTTGGGTGCTAGTCTAGGATCTTAAGTGCGTTTCAAAAATAAAATATTAAGTGTGGAGAGCAACATACTTCTGTTGATTTACCCCAACTACAGCTGCATGCATTCTCTTATATAAAAATGGTAATTTGGTGCTCATCTTTCTTTTGTTTTTGTCTTTCCACAAGAACCTAGAATCCTCATTTTCATTGCTGTCAGTCTTGCCTTAATCAATTGACAGTATTTCCTACCAGACAGCTTGTAGTTTTCCCTGGCCACTCTAGATAGCTAAAGCTAATAAAATCTGGGTCTCTGTAAACTGTCACCAACACCTTAACCATTCTGGTAATGGAGGGAGAAACCCTCCCCTGCATCTATCCACGTTGGCTCCTCTGAGACACATTCCGTGTAAGGACCAAGAAGACAGTTCACTCTAGAATGTTATTAGTCTCTGAATTAGGCTAATTCTTTGTTGTCTTGTAGGTCTTAGCATTTTCCACAAATGCTGAGCTGACATTTATTGGGTCTTGGGCTGTTGAGGATCACTCTCCCTTTTTAATTAACATAAAATTTAGAAGGAAATAGAATGGCAGAATTGCTTCCCTGGGCAATAATAAAATACTGTCTATGATATATAAATATAGTGCCTCTGAAGCCCCATCAATTTGGCATGCTTTACTTATTTCTATACAGATAAAGTAACAGTGTTATAAAATTTCAGAAAATGGAGGATAATCACCCATAGTTTCCCCCTCCCTAACACCATAACTTAGACTTTTATATTTGTATATGCCTTTCCAGTTTTTGCCTGAATATGTAAATACTGGAAAAATAATTATAATCCTAGTGTACAGTTTTTGTCGCTGTGACTTCACATGCTCCAATAAGAATTTTTGTGTCTTGGGTCTATACTTACCATTTTTATTACTGACCTAAAATGACCACCTTAAGTGTAGAAAGACCAGTTTTTAATTTGTTTCTGTTTTTCCCTTATATAAATAGCACTGTACTGAGGAGTGTGTACCTTGGAGCGTTTTCCCAGTCCAGCAAGAGTGACTTGGACTTTGATCACTCCAACAGTCCTATCCAGGTTCTTATGCTCAGCAATATGTAATTTCAAGATGGCTCACTCAACGCAGGTTGCAGTTTTGAAACAATGAAATTTATCCTCGTTTCAGGGTATTATTTCTATGGCCTTAGACAGAATAGCATCTGTTGGAACTAATTAATCAGCCTTAGCTTTTTTTTAAAGTACGGGACTATTGGTCATATTGAGAACCAAAGAGACATAGAGAAATCAGCTTTGAGTTTCGGGAAGAGTCTTGGCTTTAGCCTTAATCAAACACCTTATTTAGGTATGTCCCTTCCTCTTATCTCTACATCTCCCTTAGGAAGGACCATGTTTTGACCAACACAGTTACCACCCTCTCCTTCTACAGTTTACCTACATTTATAATTTTCCTGTCACTGCCGTTTCTTAAGTTGCTCACATAACTAAACTGGGAGGAAGAGTTCCTGTCTATAAACAAGTTCTGTAAGTTCAGCTCTGCAGTAGTTTCCTTTCCAGACACCTTCAAAGAGACCGAATGTCAACATCACTGAAAGATAAATGTTAGTAGGATTTCCAGAAGCCCATGTGATACATACAGACTTTGGATCCTTACTGTGCCTGAATAATATAGTCTTTGATACATTTCAAATATCTCATTTATTTGATGGTTCAGGGTTGCTCAAGCACCCAAGAGATAAAAAAATAACCTTTCCCAAGCTTTTAAATATCTTTTCCTAATCTTTCCTGTATCTTTTTTTTATTTAAAAAATTTTGTAATGTTTATATATTATTGAGAGAGCACAAGCAGGGGAGGGAAGAAAGAGGGGGAGACACAGAATCTGAAGCAGGCTCCAGGCTCCGAGCTGTCAGCATAGAGCCCGACGCGGGGCTCGAACTCACAAACTGTGAGATCATGACCTGAGCCGAAGTCAGCCATTCAATCAACTGAGCCACCCAGGCGCCCCTCCTGTATCTTTTAAAACAGATTTGCATTTGACTTTTGTTCACGGTTGGTATGGTGAGGTAGAATCCTCTATAAAGTGGTACAGATTCCAGTTGTTGATGCTGGGAAGTAGAGCACATCGTGAATCCATGGCTAACATAGTGAGGAGTGTAGAGATGGGAGGGCCAAGGTGTGTTGTATCAGTCAGCACTCAGAAGGCTGGGGTAACTAGGAGATGGAGAAAGTGGTGGCCCTTACGAGGATATATGACAGATCGTCGAATGGTTACACAGGAAATCTTGGGCGGTTGATGTTATATGGAAGTGTATGTAGTCTATGTGCATGTCCAGTGAGGAAATAACTCATAATACTTAGAAGAGGGACAGATGTGTGTGTTCACATGTATACACACACACCCCGAGAGAGAGATTGAAAAAGAGATTGGTCACTGCAATCTTGCAAACAGGAAAAAAGGCCAGCTGCATATAAGTAATGGCAGGCATTTTAGGTATTACATTGGAATCAACACACCTTCATAGGAATGACAGTGGACTTTGATCATTTAAAAAATAAATAATAAGATGAAATTACCTAGTAAAATAAAATACTATGTTATACCTGGTCAGAACAGCATGAGCCAAAAACTTAGGGAGAAAAAATAAGGCAAGGAGAAGAGATCCAGAATATATAAGCAAGCAGTACAGTAAATCTCTGAGTCTGTCATAGAAAGATTTTTCCCATCTCCCAATGGGAAAAAACTAAAGTCTATAGCACACCCATTTGGGATGTTCTTTTCTAGTATGCCACATACGACATAGTATGGGTGGATAATACCTATCTTGTGTATGGCTTTATATTCCATACACATAAGATCCACCGATCTTACAGAAAATTAGCTTCAGAATGGTTTTTGAATAAGTGAATAAGTGAAACAGGATCTTGAGGGGAGAGTGGGAGTTTTGCAGGCAGAACAAAAGGACAAAAGATACTTGAGGAAGAAGTACCGGCATGAACAAGATATAGAGGCATGAGCCATCAAGGGCTCCTTCCTAGAGGTTGATGTGGTTGTAGAAGAAAAGTGTGTGACATGGAATGGGTCGTGGAGATTATGAGTGAGCATAGAAGGAAATGAAACTGGGTTATAAAAGATCTTGAACCCCACATGTAGAAGCTTGGTTTTTATCCTGTGGATCAGAGGGAAGGTAACATCATCAACCTATGTTTTAGAAGGATTACCATAGTAATGCATGGAGGATGTATTGAAGGTACCTGTTGCCTATTGTAATTTTAAAGAATAGCTTTGATAATTAAGCTGGGCTGGTATGTGGTGAAAGGAATTCTGAAAGTGGATCTCTTCCTTCTTGGCCCACACTGCCTTCATCAAGTAGACACTGATGGCAGCAGTGGTTATATCTGGGACTCCTTTGAGCAAAGTGGCAACTAGGAGAAAATCTATCTTTCCAGCCCAGATCATTCTCCTAAGCTTTAGATCCTTTTATCTGTTCACTATGTATCTGCACTAGGATGTTTAACAAGCATCTAAAGTGTAAGATGTTTGAAACTAAATTCATGCTTTCTTTTCCTAAGCTGCCCCTCTCTTAGATACTTTGTCTTAGTAAATGCTACTCACACCACCATGTTGCCTGATCTCCAAACCTGGGTGTCTTTGATAAATTCTTCCTTGCTATCACCTCCTCCCCCTACTCCAGGGCTAATAAACCTCAAATATTCCTAAATATCCATTGATGGTACACCCTGTCTTACTGTAGCCCTTTGGACAGCTTATTTACTTAAATATTAGCAATTATTTGATACCTGTCATCTTGAGTATGTGTTAGGCCCCATGAAGAAAAGAACCACTTAGGTTTTGTCAGCTCTAGTATCTCTAGCACCTAGTATTATCACTGGCACATGGGAAATTTGTGAAAATATCAGCTAGGGATTGACCTCCCTTTTTCTAGATTAACTTACATTGAGTCTAATGACTCAGGCAAAACAGCTTCAGAAGCTCCAAAGCTACCCTGAATCTTATAGGCTCCAATGCATGCCTCAGGTTACTTCCTTTTAGTGGTTAGCGGGTCTAGGGATGCCTTCGGATCTCTAGGTTCCTGGACAGACCCCGAGCTGTCCCTGTCTGCATGGGATGTTCTGTACCCAGTTTGTACAGTGAGGCTTGTAAGTAGGGTCTCCATAGGATGCATCATACATATTTAGTGGCTGACCGGCGGTTTGGCTGCTTACAGCACCATAGTGTTCTCTCATTTATTATTCTACATTTAGTGTAATTGGGAATTGTCCAGTTTAAATTATAGGACCATAAATTCCTCTTTTTTTATCCCTTTCTTCCTTTGCTTTTCTTGATCAAAGCATTTAAAGCTCTGTGAGCTTTGGGTGAAAGATAATGGAAAACTCTTGGCTTTATTCTTTTCTCACACTGCCATAGTCAAAAGAAAACAGGAAAGATCTTCCCTCAGTGAAATTAAGTATTAGTATTATGGATGAAAGTCCACTGAGGTATATAATTAAAAGATTATCCAAAACAACCATACAGACCTTGTCTATTCTTTGACACTCTGCGGGCTTCTGTTTTCTCCCAGTCCATCAATGTTTTTTCTTTTTCTCCTCATCCATGTTGGATTCCATGGTGCACCATTTCCATAACCCGGTTCCATTATCATATGGAACTCCCTTGCCCCCCCCCCCCCCCGTACTTTTGTCACTCCTGTCTGGATAAATAAATCCATCTTTGGGTAAACTTGGTTCTTGTACTTGTTCCTCTTTAAATTAATGGTAACTTTGCTTAAGAGAATCCTCCACACTGCTTGGAACATTCACTCACTTTCTCTGATCAGCTCCCTCTCCATAACAACTACACCAGTAGTTTGCTGCTCTCCACAACCTTCTGCCTACCACGTGTCCCTTCCACCCTACTCTCAACCCCTACCTTGCCTTCTACTCTAGAGACAAAGAATCTTCTCAGAGTGAAACTGAATTATCTTTTCAGTTCAAAATACAGCCACTGGTATTTGCTCTTAGACAACTCTTTTTCCCTCTTGAATTCATGGAGAAGATGTTCTCCTCATTTAAGGCAAAGACCTCCACTTGTTCTTAGGATCCTACTAAGACCCCCAACTTGATTTATTTTTCAGGAGCTCCCTTGTATTTATTCCTATGTTGCATCTTTGACGTTTTCTTTCTATAAGTTGAACACATTCCATTGACTTTTAAACTAATTCATTTCTATCATATGTGATATCAGTAAACTATTTCTTCAAAAGGTCCGCAATATCACTATGATGGATATTTCTTAGTTACATCTGAGCATACTTGGAAGCAGTTATTTGGTAAAATTGAATATTTTCTCCCCATTGAAACAGCCATGCTTTGTTTTTCAGGTTTTCATGTTACCATCTCTTGTTTGTTACATTTCTGTCTTTCTGACTGTTAAGTGTTTCATTTGCTGGCTCATCTTAACTTGCCAGTAAATGTTGAAATTTTTCAAGATTCAGTCTTGGCCCTTCTTTTCTTATTCTGTACTAGTATACTATACTATGTACTAGTTCTCAATACTGTATGATTACTAAAATCATGTAGAGGGCTTTGTTTTTAGTGTTACTGACATATAGCTGACATATAATACTGTATAAGTTTATGGTGTATAATGTGATGATTCGATCCATTGACGTATTGTTAAATGACTGCCACAGTAAGTTTATTAACATCCATCACCTCACATTGTTAAGAACTGTTTTTTTTTCCCTTATGATTGTGCTATTTAAGATTTACTCTGAGCAACTTTAAAAATAAAAACAGCATTGTTAGCTGCACTTACCATGTGGTACATTACATCCCCAGAATTTATCTTATTACTGGAAGTTTGTAGCTTTCGACTCCCTTCACCCAGTTCCCCCACCTCTACCCTGTCCCTGCCACCTCTGGAAACCACAGATATGACCTCTGTTTGTATGATTTCAGTTTCTTTAGATTGCACATGTAAGTGAGATCATATAGTATTTGCCTTTGTCTGACTTACTTCACTTAATTATAATGCCCTTAAAGTTTTTTATGTTTGGGCTATGTAAATATCGCTGTAATAAACATGGGGATGAAAATTACTCTCCAGTGTAGTGATTTCATTTCCTTTGTGTATATACCTTGAAGTGTAGTTGCTGGATCATATGGTAGTGTTATTTTTGTTTTGAGGATCCTCCATACTGTTTTCCATATGGTTGTACCAGTTTACATTCTCACCAACAGTACACAAGGGTTCCCTTTTCTCCACAGCCTCAACAGTATTTGTTTTCTCTTGTCTTTTTGATAGCTATTCTAACAGGTGTGAGGTGATACCTCACTGTGGTTTTGATTTTTATTTCCGTAACACTTAGTGATGTTGAGTACCAATTCATATACCCATTGGCCATTTGACTATTTTCTTTGGAGAAATACCTATTCAGCTTCCTTGCCAGTTTTTAAATTTGGGGATATTTGGTGGATTTTTTCTTTTTCTTTTTTTTTTTTTTTTGCTATTGAGTTGTATGAGTTCACTATATAATTTGAATATTAACCCTTATCATATTTGTGGTTCGCAAGTGTGTTTTTCCCATTCTGTAGGTTCTCTTTTCACTTCGTTGATGGTTTCTTTTGCAGTGCAGAAGATTTTAGTTTGATGTTGTCCCACCTGTTTATTTTGATTTAGTTGCTCAGGCTTTAAGTGTCATATCCCAAAATCATTGCCAAGACCCATGTCAGGAAGATTTTCTCCTCTGTTTCCTTCTAGGATTGTTAGGGTTTCAAGTTTTAAATTTAAGTCCTTAATCCATTTGGAGTTAATGTTTATGAGTGGTGTAAGGTGGGGGTCTAGTTATATTCTTTTACATGTGAATATCCAATTTTCCCAGCACTGTTGATTGAGGAGACTTTTATTTTTATCCATTGACTGACTTTTCTCGGCTTTCTTGTTAAATATCACTTAATCATATATGTGTGGGTTTCTCAGTTCTCAGTTGTGTTCAATTGTTCTACATCACTTTTTAGGCCAGTACCATACTGTTTTGATTACTATAGCTTTGCAATATAGTTTGAAATCAGGAAGTGTGATGCCTCCAGTTTTGTTCTTCTTTCTTTGGATTTCTTTGGCTATTTAGAGTTTTTGAGGCTCTATATAAACTTGAGGATTGTTTTTCCTATTTCTTTGAAAGATGCCATTGGAATATTGATAGGGATTGCATTGAGTCTATAGATGGCTTTGTGTAGTATGGACATTTTCACAATATTCTTCTAATCAGATATGGGGTATCTTTACATTTATTTGTGTCATCTTCAGTTTCTTTGATCAGTGCCTTTGAATTTTGTGTAGATCTTTGACCTCCTTGTTTAAATTTATTCTTAAGTACTATTGCTGATGATGTTGTAAGTTGAATTATTTTCTTATTTCTTTTTCAGATTATTCATTGTTAATTTAGAAAAAAATTATTATTTAGTATTATTTTTTAATTTATATCCAAGTTAGTTAGCATATAGTGCAGTAATGATTTCAGGAGTAGAACCCAGTGATTTATCTCCTATGTATGACACCCAGTGCTCATCCCAACAAGTGTCTTCCTCAGTGTCCCTTTCCCATTTAGCCATTCCTCACCCACAACCCCTCCAGCAACCCTCAGTTTGTTCTCTGTATTTAAGTCTCTTATGTTTGGTCCCCTCCCTGCTTTTATATTTTTTTGCTTCCCTTTCCCTATGTTCATCTGTTTTGTATCTTTCCCCATATGAGTGGGGTCATACGATATTTGTCTTTCTCTAATTTCGCTTAGCATAATACACTCTAGTTCCATCCACATTGTTGCAAATGGCAATATTTCATTCTTTTTGATCACTGAGTAATACTCCATTGTATATATATACCACATCTTCTTTATCCATTCATTTGTTGATGGACATTTGGGCTCTTTCCATACTTTGGTATTGTTGATAACGCTGCTATAAACATTGGGGTGCATTCTTGTATGTTGATTTTGTGTCATGCAACTTGACTGAGTTTGTTTATTAGATTTAACAGTTTTTTTAGTGGAGACTTTAAGTTTTTCTATATATCAAATCATGTCCTCTGCAAACAGAGACTGTTTTACTTCTTTCCAATTCATTTTACTTCTTTTTCTTGCCTGATTGTGCTGGCTGGGATTTCTTGTACCCGTTGAACAGGATTGGTAAAAGGGGACACCCTTGAATTCTTCCCAATCTTTTTTTTCCTATACACTCTATAGAATGTATGTATATATGTATGTATTTATTTTTAATTTTATTTTTTTAAATTTACATCCAAATTAGTTAGCATGTAGTGCAACAATGATTTCAGGAGTAGATTCCTTAATGCCCCTTACCCATTTAGCCCATCCCCCCTCTGATACTCCCTACAATAACCCTATGTTTGTTCTCCATATTTATGAGTCTCTTCTGTTTTGTCCCCCTCCCTGTTTTTATATTATTTTTGTTTCCCTTACCTTATGTTAATCTGTTTTGTATCTTGAAGTCCTCATATGAGTGAAGTCATATGATATTTGTCTTTCTCTGACTAATTTCACTTAGTATAATACCCTCCAGTTCCATTCACGTAGTTGCAAATGGCAAGATTTCATTCTTTTTGATTGCTGAGTAATACTCCAGTGTGTGTGTGTGTGTGTGTGTGAGATACATACACATACACACACACACACACACACACACACACACACACACACACCACATCTTCTTTATTCATCCGTCCATGGACATTTGGGCTCTTTCCATACTTTGGATATTGTGGATAGTGCTGCTATAAACATGGGGGTGCATGTGTCCCTTCAAAATAGCACACCTGTATCCCTTGGATAAATACCTGGTAGTGCAATTGCTGGGTCGTAGGGTAGTTCTATTTTTAGTTTTTTGAGGACCCTCCATACTGTTTTCCAGAGTGGCTGGACCAACTTGTATTCCCAGAATTCTTCCCAATCTTAAAGGAAAAGCTTTAAACTTTTCACCTTTGTCTATGATGTTAGCTGTGACTTATCATGTATGACCTTTATTATGTTGAGGTACATTTCTCCTATACCTAATTTATTGAGACTTTTTATCATGAAAGGATGTGGACTTTTGTCAAGTGAGTTTTCTGCATCTATTGTGGTGATGATGTAATGTCTTAGAGAATTGTATTTGCTAATATTTTGTTGAAAATTTTTTGCATCTGTGTTCATCAGGGATATTGGCCTATAATGTTCTTTTCTCATAGTGTCATTACCTGGCTTTGATATCAGGGAAATGCATGAGTCGTGAAGTGAGTTTGGGAGTGTTCTCTCCTCTGAGGTATTTTGGAATATTTTGAGAAGGATTGGTGTTAATTTTTCTTTAAGTGTTTGGTAAAATTCACCAGGGAAGCTTTCTGGTCCTGGGCTTTTCTTTGGTGAGAGATTTTTGATTACTCACTCAGTCTCTTTACTGGTATGTTCACATTTTTTAATTTCTTCATGATTCAGGCTGGACATACAGTCATACCTTGCAGATATTGTGGGTTTGGTGGCAGACCATTTCGATAAAATGAAAATCATAATAAAGTAAATCAAATGAATTTTTTGGTTTCCCAGTGCATATAAAAGTTATGTCCATACGACACTGTAGTCTCTTAAGTGTGTAATAGCATTATGTCTAAAAAACAATGTGCATACCTTAATTGAAAATCTTTATTGCCAAAAATGCTATCATTATCTGAGCTTGCAGCGATTCATAATCACTGATCACAGATTACTGTAACAAATATAATAACAGTGAAATAGTTTGAAATATCATGAGAATTCCCAAAATGTGTCAGTCATTGCTGTTGAAAAAAATGGCACCAGTAGATTTGCTTAATGTCCAAACCTTCAATATATTAAAAACAAAGTATCTGTGAAGCACAATAAAACAAGATAAGCCTGTACATTTCTTCGAGATGATCCACTTTATTGGTCTGTTGCTATTAATAGTAGTCTCTTAGGATCAATGGTAATGTCTCCTCTTCCATTTGTAATTTTACTGATTTTGGTCCTCTCTCTTTTTTTTTTTCATGGCTTATTTAGCTAAAGTCCTGTGAATTTTGTTAATCTTTTTGAAGAAACAACTCTTGGTTCTGTTCATCTATTCTATTGTTTTTCTGTCCTCGGTTTTACTTCTTATCCTCTAATCTTTACTCATGTGGAGGTGTTTAAATGCAGTAGTCCCACCACAACCAATTAATCAGAATCTCTGGGCCCAAATAGCAGTTTTTGGAAAAACATCTCCTCAGGTGACTCTAATGAACAGCCAGGGTTAAGCAGTGATTTAGGTGATCTCATCCCATCTAGGCTTTTTTTTTTTTTTTTTTTTTTTGGTAATGCTCTGTAGGAAGATAACATGCAAATCTCTATCTAGCCCAGACCACTTCACAGTGCTTCTCCTATGTGTTCAACTATCTACCCAATTTCCTTCCAGAATGTCTCAAAGACACCTCATACTCACATTTCTGATTCTCTTCATGTGTTTTCTGTTACAGGTAGAGTTAACAGACTTGTCATGCATCTCCTAGAGAAGCTGAAAACAAATGAATCATTGTTAATATTCGTCCCCTTTTCCTTCTATATCTATTCCACCACCAAGTCCTATCAGTTTCACCTACTAAATCCCCTGAATCCATTACATCTTCCTATCTTGATAACCTGTGTCCTAGTCTACAGCATCATTTGGTATCAGACTCCTGCAACAGCTCATAACTAGCTTTCTCATTTCCAGAGAATTCCTCGTAATTCTCTTCACTGTAGCAACTAAGCGGCTGATTTCAATGAACGTATAATTCCTCCCTTCAATTAAATAGATAGAAAACCTTTCCATAAATGTACACTGCTGTAGGTAGAAAGCAAAATCACTGTAACATGATCATACCAGTTTAGGATTCTTTAGGATAGAACGTTACTTGGGTTAACTTAAGCAAATGGAAATTTATTGACTGAATATTGGAGCTTCTCAGAATTGGTGGGAAGATGAGATGACTTGAAAGCAGGAAGAAAGGAAAGCCACTCTGTATGTATGGGGGTTGGGGAGGGGATGAGAGGCTAAGCAATGGAAACTGTATTTTTTCATATTCGAAGTCATGTGCTTGTGATATGGCTTCCTACTTAGTTCCGTGATGAATATATTGTACAATGCAGGGCACTTTTGAAAAGGAAAGGGAATGCTAATTACAATTATGCCAGGAAAAGGGCCACAACTAGGATTGTCTCAGGCAAACTGGAATCTCCACTTAACCTAACAAATGATTACAACTCTGGCTGACAGGTTGACCCCCCCCCCCCCCCCCCCCCCCGCCCAAGGACTCTGAGTGAAAATCATGTAGCTACATTGTTTATGAATTCTTTAACCATAGAAACAATGAGATAGTGTTTATTTATTTATTTATTTATTTATTTTAATAAGTGTTTATTTTTAACTCACTAGAGTTTGAGGTAATTTTTTATGTAGCAAAAGATACCTAATCATTGTTTTAATGTAATTTAGGAAAAAATTTCTTCCCCACTAGGGTGGTGCATCCCTAAGGGCAGAAACTGTTGTTCCTTCTGCCATTTTATGACCAGAATTTTTGTGAATGAACTCAAGAACAACCAAACTCCTATAATTGTATTGCGTCTAATTGCACTATGCAGGAATTACTAACTGGTTCTCTTAGGGTGACTTACACTGAGACTTTCAGAAAGTCATGAGCCTACAGGCATTTGAAAAGCAGAATTTGTTAATTACTAAAAGAAAACGTCCAGCTTTTCATGTGCTTAATTATCTAGTTAGATCCAGACTTTATTTTTGAGAACCATATTATTTTCAATGACTGAATAGATGAGTCAATCATAAAAAAGCTGTCATTTTTAAACCATAAAGGTTTTGGAAAGGAAAACACTGTCACAAACAGGAAGTATGCTATGAATAATGCAGTTTGAAATAATCACAGGCAAAGAGCTGGGCCCAGTTAAACTAGACAGTAACCTTCCACTTATGAAGTTGTTTTCTATGAATGACTTTTGTAGCTTGGGCTCCTTGATCTTCATGCGAAATTAACGGTCATCAAAGTTTTGTGGTCTATAAACTGAGCCACTTAAGCTTTGTTTCCCCCATATGACACATTGAAGTGTGACCAGAAAAGAGGAATAAGCCGTGGCAGAAATGAGAAAATGGTAGTGGGAGAACAAGGATAGAAATGACATGCCATGTGCATATAGATAGAAACAAAGCCCTTGCAAATTGGCATTCTTTTGCAAAGAGTTTTCCCTACTCTGGGAGAAGTGGTGAGTAGAAGCAAGGAGAAAAATACAAGACTTGATGAGGTTACTTACTCAAGACAGGTAAGCCTGTTAGTGAATAGAAACAGTGTATTGGTTAGATACTGGCCATATTGCTCAGGAAAATGTAGCAGAGTAATTTTATCATAACAAAGGGGAGGGAAACCTCTGAATGAGACAAGACCACTGAATACATGGAGATTTGTCTGGTTTATTTCCATTTGTTTTTCATAGCTAAGCAAACCAGATTTCAAAATGCAGTGAACCCTTGGATGGCATGTTGTAACTCAGTGAATCATTATTAAAAGAATTGGTTTCATGGCACAAAAACAGACACATAGACCAATGGAATAGAATAGAAACCCCAGAACTAGACCCACAAACGTATGGCCAACTCATCTTTGACAAAGCAGGAAAGAACATCCAATGGAAAAAAGACAGCCTCTTTAACAAATGGTGCTGGGAGAACTGGACAGCAACATGCAGAAGGTTGAAACTAGACCACTTTCTCACACCATTCACAAAAATAAACTCAAAATGGATAAAGGACCTGAATGTGAGACAGGAAACCATCAAAACCCTAGAGGAGAAAGCAGGAAAAGACCTCTCTGACCTCAGCCGTAGCAATTTCTTACTTGACACATCCCCAAAGGCAAGGGAATTAAAAGCAAAAATGAACTACTGGGACCTCATGAAGATAAAAAGCTTCTACACAGCAAAGGAAACAACCAATAAAACTAAAAGGCAACCAATGGAATGGGAAAAGATATTTGCAAATGACATATTAGACAAAGGGCTAGTATCCAAAATCTATAAAGAGCTCACCAAACTCCACACTCAAAAAACAAATAACCCAGTGAAGAAACGGGCAGAAAACATGAATAGACACTTCTCTAAAGAAGACATCCGGATGGCCAACAGGCACATGAAAAGATGTTCAGCGTCGCTCCTTATCAGGGAAATACAAATCAAAACCACACTCAGGTATCACCTCACGCCAGTCAGAGTGGCCAAAATGAACAAATCAGGAGACTATAGATGCTGGAGAGGATGTGGAGAAACGGGAACCCTCTTGCACTGTTGGTGGGAATGCAAATTGGGGCAGCCGCTCTGGAAAGCAGTGTGGAGGTTCCTCAGAAAATTAAAAATAGATCTACCCTATGACCCAGCAATAGCACTGCTAGGAATTTATTCAAGGGATACAGGAGTACTGATGCATAGGGCCACTTGTACCCCAATGTTCATAGCAGCACTCTCAACAATAGCCAAATGATGGAAAGAGCCTAAATGTCCATCAACTGATGAATGGATAAAGAAATTGTGGTTTATATACACATTGGAATATTACGTGGCAATGAGAAAAAATGAAATATGGCCTTTTGTAGCAACGTGGATGGAACTGGAGAGTGTGATGCTAAGTGAAATAAGCCATACAGAGAAAGACAGATACCATATGGTTTCACTCTTATGTGGATCCTGAGAAACCTAACAGGAACCCATGGGGGAGGGGAAGGAAAAAAAAAAAGAGGTTAGAGTGGGAGAGAGCCAAAGCATAAGAGACTGTTAAAAACTGAGAACAAACTGAGGGTTGATGGGGGGTGGGAGGGAGGAGAGGGTGGGTGATGGGTATTGAGGAGGGCACCTTTTGGGATGAGCACTGGGTGTTGTATGGAAACCAATTTGTCAATAAATTTCATATATAAAAAAAATAAACATCTCCCTAGGGGGAAAAAAAAAGAATTGGTTTCATATGCCACCATGTCTTACGGATTTGTTATTTCTTAGGATACTAACTTCGAGTGAGTATTCCCTAGGGAAAACCTGATCACCTGTACCTTGCAGGAAAATTCAGCACTCAGTAACTCCTAAGGCCTTTCAGACTTTACAACTTACACTGCTAGTGTTAAGTGACATTTGTTGATGAACAGGCATTACTTATAAACCACTGTCCTATTAAAAAATAAAAGCACATGAGCTTGTTTCTCTGTTGAAAAATAAAGACATTGAGCACCACAATAAACTCACAATAAATTCCAAAACCCATAGTCACTTTGCGTTCTTCATACTGATCAGGCTGAGGGCTGCAAACTTGCACCCCCATGTGTTACATGACAAAACCTATGGATTGTACAACAAATTGCCATTTTAAAGTCATTGCATTTCATTTCAGAAAAAAATGCATTTAAATGTCATATGGTCCACAAATGATACTATAACAATCTATGATGTTGCTACATTTTTTTAGTTAAAAAGTCAACTATGAGTGATGTCTTTTTTTTCCCTAGGAAAAAATATAAACAGTAGTCCTCAAAAAGTTGCCAACAATCTGATTTGCTTGAATATTCAGTATAGAATTCATGTACAATAAATTTTAGTCATTCTTTTCCACCAGTGCCCAGTAATCTCGTACAAGTTGTGCTGCAAGGCTTCTTACCTTATCAAGTGTTGAAAGTAATTAGTGGTAGTCTCAGAGATGGAAGTGATGTTTTCCCTATGTACCCCTGCGTCTAGGCATACTTGATTAGGGTTCTCTAAGGGTTTTGCTTTATCTTAACAGTTTTGGTACTTTGGATAACTTAAACTCTGAGTTTAAACATGATGTATTTTTTTTTAAGCCACTTGCCTTAGCCAATTACTTTGGTCTATCTTCTGATCTATTTTTTTTAATGGAGTGGTATTGAATTATGATTAAGAGTACAGGGTCTGGAGCTTGACTGCTTAGATTTGAATCCTTGTTCCACCACTTACGGGCTCTGTGACCTTGAGCCAGTTACTGGATCTCCTTTTCTCAGGCTGTGTCCAAAGGGGATAACATCTGCACGTTAGCATTGCTGTAAGGATTAAATGTGTTAATACATTAACGTTCTTAAGAGTGTCTGGTATACAGTTAAGTACTTACCAAAGTTAACACGTATTTATTAGTTCATCCCTGGAACTCCCCCTTTAATTACAACTACTGAGCAGGAGAAAAATACACGTTGACGGATTTCACTTTGTCTACCTCTTAATCTTTTCTTGAGGAGACCCTTTTGTATGCATTATATTTTAAAATTTACATAAAGGGTAAGGAATGAAGATAAGATACTTATACTGGAAAAACAGATTTGTGGAAATCATGTTTTTTATCTGGGAAGATTTTTAAAAATGTTTTTCTCCTTTATGTATTATACCAAGTCAAATTATGGGAAATATAAATATCAATGCCTCTTAAAAGAAGACAGCCCAGGAGCACCTGGGTGGGTGGCTCGGTCAGTTGAGCATCTGACTTTGGCTCATGTCATGATCTCGTGGTTTGTGAGTTTGAGTCCTGCATCGGGCTTGCCGCCCTCAGTGCAGAGCCTGCTGCGGATCCTCTGTCTCCCCCACTGCCACAGTCTTCCCCAGCCTCCTTCCCTCCCCCGCTCAGTGCTGTCTCTCTCAAAAATAGATAAAGCATTGAAAAAATAGACAACCCAAAGTGTGAGGTCGCTCAAAAAAAATGTTTTAATTGGTAATAGAAGTGGATCTCCTGGATTGCTCTCTGCTTATGTTCACTTAGTGCTTTTACAAATGTCGAAATGCCACCACTTAGAAGTAGTGGGTTGCTGTGGCATTTTTTCTCCTTTTTTAATATTGAATTAGTATGACTGTCTCACGTCTATGGTGGTTTTTTTTCTCCCCCCTTCACCTTCAGAATCCTAGAACGTCAAAGCCAGTAAACAGATGTTACTGTCAGTGACCTTGAGAAGGAGATTGAACATAAATTGCTCAATTTTTCTCTGGTTCCAAATGGGAGAACAATGGGATGCAGGGCAGTTTTTCTTTCTTAGTCTCATGAGGGTGTCTACTGGGGGTGGGAAATTAAAGTAGCCTTTTGTTAAATCTTTAAAGGATCCTGATGTGGAAACCATGATTGACTTTTTAATATTTCTTTCACCCCAAAGGGCTAATATTCTCATAGCATTTTAGTTCGGCTTCGGCTTTCTTTGTCTCTTTTGACAGTATCTCAAGTTTTACAGCTGTGACTACATTATTAAATGAGAATGCCAAGCAAAGAGAGTGCACACCAGTCAACCAACATTGAACTCAGATGTCAAAGTTCTATCAAGGAAATGAAATAAAGTCTTTGCCTGTTTCCCGACATTCTGCCGTTGGCCCTGTGGTTGTTTTATTACTGTATTAAATCAGATTCCATCCGTGAGAGATCACAGACATTAAAATATTTTTCTAAGTAGGAATGATTGATCAAAATACTGGCTTTTTTAGAAATGTAGTTATTTTGGTAAAATATTTATTTGCCCAATTGAAAACCTGAATGTAGATGTGACAGTTAATGAATAATGTTTTTGCCCTCATACTTCTCTCTCATTTCCCCCTAGGCAGCCTAGTGCCCTTTTATTGTAAAATGTGTATTGCTGTTTTGCATATGTATATTTTACTTTAAAGGTGATCCTAAAATTTTCATTCACCTTTTTTTCCTTAAGCACCATGTATTTTGGAACTTTCAGGTCATTAAAATCTAGGTTTTCAAATACTCACGTTCTAGCCTTAATTAAAGTGACATCTATGTGATATGTTAATTGACGACCTCCAAGAAACCTCTTCTGCCTGAAAATATATTTCTCATTGATCCCCAAATATTGCCTGCGTCTCAAAACATATTTTAAAAGATCAACAAACTGAGCAACAGAAACATCTGTTACTTTAGCCAAAGTGTCACTCTATGTTTCTAGAAGGTGTCTCACATCCTACCTAGTACAACTGGTTTTGCTGGGCCTTTGGAGATTATTATTAAATGATATGTCAAGGGTAGAGTTGATTATACTCCTCTGTTCAAGACACACCATTGGTCAGTGAAATGTCCCTGGTGTGTTTTCTTGGTCTCTTTATTTTCCTTCCCTTTTCCTCCTCAGTCCCTACTTAGACTCTTCTCTCCTGTGCATAGACAAATGTTTAATCAGTTGAGGTCTACCCTTCATTTGTATGTGCTCCTGAAAAAATACATTGTTGGGTGTATGTGAATTTTTTAATACAAATATTGATAACGTGCTATGAACCTCATTATCCTTTTCAGCACCATGATGTTTTAATATTCTGTTCATGTTACTGTGTGCACGTCTACTCTATTGCTTCAAATTGCTATATAGGAATCTTTGCAAGCATTCATCACATTTTACTTAATCATTCCCCTGGTGATGAAACACAAATTATCTCCAACTCCTGGCTACCTCAAACAATGCTGTCATAAATATCCTTGTACATGTCCCCTTACAGATTGTAGGAAAATTTCACAGGGGCACACAGCCACTGGTGACAGTTCTGAGTCAGATGGTGGAGGCACACTTAACTTGTCTAAACACTGCCAGATTGCTTTCTAGAATATCTGTGCCTCTCTATATTACCACATGATCCTTCACACTTGGAATTATGCACTGTGGCAAATGTGTTTCCAAAGGTGGCTGTAGCAGTATCTCCCAGCCCAAATGCTTTTCTACAAACTTGCCACTGACCATCCAGAAATCAAGTCTAGGGGCACCTGGGTGGCTTAGTCGTTTAAGTGTCCGACTTTAGCTCAGGTCATGATATCACAGTTTGTGAGTTCAAGGCCCGTGTTGGGCTCTGTATTAAATCTGACAGCTCAGAGCCTGGAGCCTGCGTCCCGTTCTATTTGTCTGTCTGTCCCTCCCCTGATTGTGCTTCTCTCTCTCAAAAGTAAATAAATAAACATTTAAAAATTTTTTAAAAAGTCAAGTCTAGTTCTCCTTCCCTTGAAGGTGGGGAGGCTTTTGTGAGTGTTTTGGCCCCAAGACCCTGGCAAAAATAACACTGTATGACTTTGGAGGTCAGATTATAAAAAGTGATTCAGCTTCTACCTTGCTTGCTAAAACACTTGCCCTGCATCCCTGAGCTGCCATGTATGAGATCTGACTTCCCTGAGACCACCATGCTGTGAGGAATCCCCAACTAGCCCATGTGATAGACCACCAGGAGATGGCTGCATGAGGCGGAAGATAGGTGTGGTCATCCCCTAGTTACTTTAACTGCAGACACCTTCTGACCTTGGGCCAGAACTTCCTAGCCAACCCCTTCCTAAATACCTGTCCCACAGAAACCATGAAAAAGAAAATAAAGTGGTTGTTGCTGTTTTAAGTAGCTAAGTTTTCTGATGATTTGTTACACAGCAATAGTCACAGGAATAGCAGTTGTATGGTTTGCTAATAGGTAAACAAAGTGTACATCTGTCTGATTACTGGCAATCTTCAGCATCTCTTAATAAGCTTGAGTTACTTGATTTCTTCTTAAGTGCCTGTTCATTTCCTTTGCCCATTTTTCTGTTTTGTCCTTGTTTGATAGGTAGTCCGCTGATATTGCAGATAGTCTGTTCCTTTTATATTCCCCGTCAGTTTTATACATTACAGATTACTTCTCCTTTTCCTTTCTCTCTGTTCACTTTAGCAGTGAACAGAATTGTATGACAGCATGCAAGTATTTTACCTTATAAATTGTGTTTTTTGGATTTTGTTTAAATCCTTGCCAATCCCTCAGTTACGAGTTTATTTTCCTACATTGTTTCGCTTACACTTTACTTGTCATATTTAGGTGTTTGATCCTCTTAGGGTCAAAATTGTGCAAGGTGTTATGTAGGAATTTAGTTTGATTTTCATCAAAAAGGGTTTCCCAGCACTGTATACCAACCAATTTATTCTTTGTTCTGTGATGTGTGTATGGCATGATCCTTATTGTCTATTTGGGACATGGGTCTGCTATGGTTCTGTCTAATGCTTCACAACTCTATTTGTTCGTTTTTGCACCAGGACCATTTTGTCTTTTTTATTTTGACTTTCAGTATGTCTTAATATTTGGTAGAGCACTTCCTTACTCCTAGGTCATCTTTTTTCAAAATTGACTTAGCTATTTATCGGCCTTTAGACTTCTATGCACACTTTAGAAGAGGTTTATCAAGTTTATCAAAATAAATTCAGCTGGAATTTTTATTGGAATTGATTTGAATATAGATGAATTTGGGGAAAATTGACATCTTTATAATATTAAGTCATCCCTTTGAGAACATGGAATGCTCTTTATTTGCTCAGATTTTGTTTTATGTTCTTTCATTGAGCTTTAAAAATTTCCTGTGTAGCAGTTGTGGGTATTTTGGTGAACTCATTCTTAGAAAATTTATAGAATTGGATTCTGTTGTTAATGTTATTTTATATTTGGTTGTATTTTCTAGTTGATTGCTGATACAGGAAAATCCTTTTGCTATTACATTTGGTCACCTGGCTGAACTCTCTGAGTAGTTGAGTTTGATTTGGTTAGATTTTTTTATGAGGTTGACCACATCATCAACAAATGGCAGTTTTAATTAGCCCCTTTATGAGAAGGTAGGCCAAGTTAAGTTCACATTTTTAAACTGGATGTATTTAGAGTACATTTCAAGAAGAATGTTCAGTGTCATAGGGCTTAATTATACTCAGAGAAGAATTTTATTGAATCAGAACTATGACATGAAGAAGGAAATATTTCACACTTTCTTTTTAGGAACACAAGATGGAATTCACTATTCCATTTTTTTTTTTTCAGTGGTTGACCATGGAAATTTAAAATGGCCTTTGGAACTTTCACAAGATTTTATTTAATTTCAGCAGCTGTTAATGGAACACTATTATGTCCTAGGACCCAGAAAAGTAAAAGATAAAATTCGCTTCTCTAAAGTTGTTTACAGAGGGAAGGCTGACGGTTGAAGAAATAAAAAAACAAACAAACTTACCTAACATTGTGAAAATTGTGAAAGGGTATTACCTGATCTTGGAAGAGGGTGTGCTGAACTTTCTGGCTATTTGAGAAGGATTTTGAAGGCATATTTATAAAATGTTCAAGTGTTAGTAATCCTCATTCTTTATCACATTTTCCTTTGGTTTGACCATGAAGGTGATAGGGAATCAGGCAATAAATCTTCCTAATTACTTTTTTGTTAATTTTCTAGATGACATTTATTAAAATTGTAAACAGCCTTTTCATGACTACAAACATACTATTGATTAATAACCTCTCATTAGGGACAGAGAAAACTTGGCTAAAGTTCATCTGAAGTTTCAAAGATTCTGCCAAGGAGTTCAGACAGTTGAAGGCTTCTGGTTCTGAGCTTCCAGATTGGAGCAGGCATGGGAGTAAGAAACTAAAAATAGCCAACCAAATGGTTGTGATTTAACTAAGAGTGAATGAAAAATTCACTTAATTTGAGTTTATTCTGCATTATTATACCATACGTGCTGTGATGAGAAGTTATTACTCTTAAGATGCACAAAAAGAAGGTGAACTAGATTGGCAGAATTGATAAGTTACATCTACCAGTATGGGTTGAAATCCTGTACAAATACACAGGTGTTAGGAAGAGCACTGTCCAAATGCAAACGCACACAATATAAATAGCCAGGAATGGTACTTGTCTCCAAAGTCCACGCTATAGTGTGCACTGGATGATCAACTGAATCTACTCTTAAAAAAGAAAGAAAACTTTACTGATCATAAGCAAAATAAGTCAATCAGAGAAAGATGAATACCATATGATTTCACTCATGTGGAATTTAAGAAACAAAACAGATGAATATATGCGAAGTTGAGGGGAAAGAGAAGAGAGGGAAACAAACCACAAGAGACTCTCAATGACCGAGGACAAACTGAGGGTTAATGGAGGGAGATGGGTCGGGGGTGGGCAGTGGGTATTAAGGAGGCCACTTGTGATGAGCGCTGGGTGTTGTATGTAAGTGATGAATCACGGAATTCTCCTGAAACCAATATTGCACTGTATGTTAACTAAAAATTAAAAAAAAAAAAAAAGGTAAGGATTGGCCTTGATGCCCTTACCTGTTCTGATTGTTGAATGGTCACATGTTCATCACTTACATGAGTTTGCTTTGGGGAAGTATGGACATTCCATTGCATGGAAAGCTTGGCACTGAGTGCCTCATTCCTTCCTTTCCCCAGTCTACTGTTAGGTGATATGTTTATGTGCCTTAAATTTGAGTAATGACAGGGTATTGCTTAGAACTATGTAAGTATGTCACATAAGGAATTCTTGTCTGCATACTTCACATCAACTTGGAAACATCTTTAAAAATCTTACAAATGCTTGCAATGAATTTTTATTCATTTATTTAGTCAGCCAACAAATGTTTATCTTCCAATATTTACCTTCCAATTGGTTGGCAATAACAACTTAATTACACTAAGGAAGATATAAATCTATAAAGCAAAAATTTAATGAAATCCTTTGTATAATTGGAGGATGAGATTTAAAAATGGAAATCATGTTTTAATGAGTGCAGTCAGTAATACAGTTCTGCCATTTGGAGCTGTTTATCATTGTGAGATGGATTTTCCACTGTGATATTTATTAAAACCAAATATCTGCAACAACTGACTTAAAATCGATCACCAAATGTTAAACCAAGATTTAAAAAAAATATCATTCTCATAATGGTAGTGATAATTTTAGTGAAACAGTGAATAAATAATAAAAGTATCAAAGATTAATATAGGAAGTTTAAATTAAAATCTTTCATGTTTATTGTAATTGTATTGCATAAATCTTATATATAAAATGTGTTTATATGCTATTCTACACAAAATTTAGAAATAAACATCATTTGGAATGCATGCTAATTTCTTTCTTTACCAATTTTATTAAAATATAAGCTCCATGAAGGAAGGGATTTTTTTCCTGTTTTGTTCTTTCATGTATTTCAAGGGTCAAGACTAAGGGTTGACAAACTCTTGCTCATAGGCCGAATCTAGCCTGCCTCCTGTTTTTGTAAAAAAAAAAAAAATGTTTTACTGGAGCACAGCCACACTCATTCATTTGTGTGTTGTCTGTGGCTGCTTTCACATTATAACAGGTGACTTGAGTAGGTGTGACAGGACCATATGGCTTACAAAGATGGCCATTTACTATTTGGGCCTTTGTAGAAAATGTTTGCTGAACCCTGGTCTAGAAGCATGCCTAACAGATAGTAAGTGCTCAGTAAGTTCAATGATCACAAAAAGGTTGGAGACTGTAGTTTACGACCATAGATCTGGTGGCCTCTGCAATTCAGGGTCAGCCTGCAAGATTTTTATGCCCATTGGTTATGTTTGAGTTTGGCATAACTGTGAAGAGGTAGTGTCTAAATTTAATGATTCTGCCCTTTTTGTGGTTACATTATAGAATGAAAGTTTTAGATTCCTATTTTCACTAAGCAGATAGCCAAGAGCTAGCATTCTGCTCTGGAGTGTTAATTGTTTTTGAAGAAGTGGGATTAGAGGGAAAGTGAGTCATTTAGATTTTTTACAGGCAAATGTGATGGACCAATTATTTACTAGTAGGTTAATGGATAAAGAATATGGGAGATTAGATATAGATAAAATGGAGTATCACACGGCCATAAAAAGGATGAGATCTTGCCATTTGTGATGACGTGGATGGACCTAGAGAGTATGATGCTAAATGAAATAAGTCAGACTGCGAAAGATAAATGTCACGTGATTTCACTTGTGGAATCAAACAAAACAAAACAGAAGAATAAACAAAAAGTAGAATGAGACCTATAAATGCAGAGAACAAAATGATGATTGTCACAGGGAAGTTGGGTATGAGGGGGTGGGCAAAATAGGTGAAAGGGACAGGGAGATACAGGCTTCCAGTTACAAAAGGAAAAAGTCATGGGAATAAAAGGTACATCATAGGAATAATAGTCAGTGATACTGTCATAGCGCTGTATGGTGACAGATAGGAGCTACACTTGTGAGCATAGCATAACTTACTGAGATGTTGAAACACTATGTTGTACACCTGAAACTAATGTAACATTGTGTGCCATCTATACTCAAATAACGTTTTTTAAAAGACTAAACAAAAAAATAATTTACAAAAACAATAAATACTGGCAAGTTTGGGCACTGACCACTCTAAATAGAAATCTACTGTAAGTGACCTTGTATTCTTTCCTATACTACTGTATACCATGATTTTCACTTCTCTACAGAAGTACCATGTGGCATGTTAGAGGACCTAGGGTCTTGATGGGGACTCTCCTGGGCATCCTAAAACCTTGGATTTGAGAAAGCAGTAGTTCTCATTCAGTCCTATCTTTGACCCAGTGGAAACACTCACACCACATCTATAGAAAATGGCTGTATAGGCCTGGTTTGAGTTTCTTACAGATAACTCATTAATTCACAACAAAGCCCTTTCTACTACTGACATCTCTGGTTGTTAGGATTTTCTCTCTTCGGTTGAGCCTAAATCATAATTATAACATAATTTCATTTTCCTTGTTTAAATTCCAAACTAGTTGGATATGATAGATAATATTTTTTTTTCTTAAGATAGTTACAGCTATTTCTGTTCTGCTTTTTTTTTGAGGGAGTTTTAAAAAGAAATGGCATTGTAACCATTGTTCCAATTGCAGTGTAAAAAAGAAATTTTAATATGCCAGATTATAGGATGTCCAACTCAATAGCCAGAAATTGGAGCCATTGTGATAAAAAGAAAACTGTGTAATCCCTCCTCTTCCTTTTTTCAATAGAATTAAAGTTTTCTCATGAACTTCAGGTATCTTATCTTGATATTTTGCAGAATGATATTATGGCTTTCAACATTGGAATATACATGTGAGTAGAAATTATATTCGAAGGCCTATATTATTTATTTTTTTCTACCTTGCCTTTTAATGTCCTGGAAAGGAAGGTGAAAATAATTAGCATACTTAATGATTGCTGAACTTAGAGAGAAGCCAAGGGATTGAACAGTGAGTATTAGAATGATTTCACCATAAACCAGCTGGCCAAAGAGCAAACAGGCCTGAGACCACCTCACAGGAGGGCAGTTGGAGCAATCATCCCCTTTGTAAATTTGCCTTTAAAAAAAAACTGTGGGCTATTTTTACTTTCTCACATGTATTACTTGTATTTTTAAACTTGTATTTTCTAAATAATGTACAAAATCCATAAGATATTTACACAATCAGAAATGTTTTAAGACAAGAGCTTAGAGACTCCCCTACACCCTTATCAACCCTGAAATAACATGGACAAAATGCCTAAAGAGGTACAGATAAAAAAGGATGCATCAATGTGATAAAGTAAAAATAGCCCCTTCTCTTACCTGCTTTTTACCTGTAAAAACATAATAATGAATAAATAGGTGAAAATTTGATGAATTCTTGTTGCTTCAAAGCTACCTGTTAGGAGGAAGAAAAGTTTGTGGATGAAGTGAGGATGGAGGGAACTAGAAACATAAGAATTTTAAACCATGGAGAAATGTTCTCATGCCCTGGGAAGTCTCTCACCTCTAGCCAATACCTTTGAATTTTGCATATTTGCTTTTGACATGTTTATGTTTCCCATTTGAAAATGTTGAATCAGATTTACTTAAGTGTAGAATTGACCAATGAACTTCTCAAGTTGTCAAGCCTCCTTGCCACCATGTAGACTAAGCTTAAACCTAACTGGACAGACGTCCCCGTTTTATTAAAGAGTTTTTTAGGGAATGCTGGCCCCTTTTTAAAAATCTAACAGCTCTGCACATCATTGAAAGTGCTTACTCAACCAGGCCTTTGTTGATTGTGTAAAAAATTAAATGTACCTACCTTTCTGAATGCTATGCATGTCACAACAGCACTCTCAGGTTGGGGGTAGGGAGGCAGTGAACTGAGATTGAAGTTCAGCAGGATCCCTATCTAATAACTGGCTTCGAAGAACTGATGACTTCTAGAGAGTGCTGGAGCACTGGTCACTGGGTGCAAGGGGCCGTACTGAATGCTTGTTTGATCAGCACTAACACTGATAGTTGAAGAGTTAGATTAAAGGACATGGAGCATGGCACTAGTGAAGGAAACTCTTGACTTCAGGAGGGCATCTAAAATGTTGTGTGTTGTTTTTCGTAAGAGTGTGGAACCCATGCCACTGAATCCAAAGGGGAGAAAAAGAGGACTTTGGGTGGACTCTACACAGGGTGTGAAATAGCCCTGAATTTGCATGGTAAAACAGTCTCTTTACTGGTTTTTTTTTTTTTTTTTTTTTTTTTTTTTTTTTTTTTTGAGGTCATCTCGAAAAGTTCTCAGTTTGATGCTAGTGAGTCTTTACGGCCTGTCTTGGACTTGCCAGCTTCCCAGTTTAGCACAGAGAAAGCAGGCTTCAAACAAGACCCTCAGCAGGCCAAAGAATCTAGGTAGCGGGCAATCTCACAGTTCTCTTTCACTATAACTATTATTTTAATGTTTGTTTATTTATCCAGAGAGAGAGAGAGAGAGAGAAAGAGAGAGAGAGAGAGAGAGAATGAGCTAGCGAACGCAAGCGGGGAATGGACAGAGGGGGAGAGAGAGCATCCCAAGCAGGTTCCATGTTGTTAGCACAGTGCCCCCACTGAGGGCTGCAACTCACCGTGAGCTGAAATCAAGAATCGGGATATTTAACCGACTGAGCAACCTACATGCCCCTCCCTATAACTATTTTTCAGTTTAATTTGATACATCACAAATGCTGCTAGGTTTCCATTTATGTGTTTATGTATTTATTATTTTCATTAAAGTATAACATAATGCACATAAATGACAAAAGTGTGTAGTTCTCAGATGGAACATACTTAAAAAAATTTTTTTTTGTTTTAACTTTATTTTAAGAGAGAGAGAGAGAGAGAGAGAGAGAGAGAGTTGATTGATCCAAGGAAGGATGGAAGGATGGATCCAAGGATGGAAGGAAGGATCCAAGAAAGGAAGCAAGAATCCAAGGATCTCAAGCAGGCTCTGTGCTGTCAGCTCAGAGCCCGGTGCGGGGGCCTGAACTCATAAACTGTGAGGTCATGACCTGGGCCGAAACTGAGATTTGGATACTTAACCACCTGAGCCACCCAGGTGTCCTGGAACACATATTTGTAACCAGTCACTACTTCTGTCTGCCTGAAGGTTACCACCATCCTAGCTTCTAACACCATGCTTATTTTGCCTATTTTAGAAGTTTATATAAAATACAGTCCTATAGTAGGTGCTCTTTTGTGTCTGGCTTATTGTGTTCAGTATAATTTATCTGAAATTCATCCACATTTTTGCGTGTGTGGCTTATAGATGCTCCCTGTTACTCACTTTGTGGCTTAATTCACTTCATTCTGAAGTATCACAGTCCCTCTAGCTGCATGCAGGGGAAAAATCAGCTTGAGTCAATCAACAGACAGCCAGGAGCTTCGACATTAATAATACTCGAGGAAACCTTGATGGAGGAAGTTAAGGGTAAATCAAAGAAGATTAAAGAGGAGGGACTCCAGGTTACCTCCTTTAAGGTAGGCAGTCTGTGGACTGATGGTTAAATCAAAGGGAAAAGTGAGAACTGTCTTGTGTGGTCATCCCAGTTCTATGAATGACTGTATAGTATGGTGTTACTTCTGGTTATGGACTGTGCCTCATTCCCACTCATTCCAGATATGATGCACATAGGTAAAGGAAAATGATTGTGTGTTGCATTTGTTGATAAGGAAGAGAAGGAAGAAAGGTTAGTAAGGAGGGAAGGAGAATGGAGAAAGGTGGAAAGGGATTCCCCTTGCCATGGATTACCTCTTGGGACCTCAGCCAAGAGCTGCTGGTAGCACTTAGGCATTGCACTGATCTCTCTGTGATTCCAGAAATGCTGCTCCCTTATGGATTCTATGCAATACCCGTGCCTTTATCTTCTTTAATCCTCCTAGAGATAGGCTCCCAAGAGTTTTTAGCATATTGTTGGTCTTCAAGGAAGATGATGTTATTTTCTCTCAGAACAATTCCTCTCATTTGTTTCCTCCTTGTAATTCTGGCTCATTGTTCTTCTCTTTCCACCTCCACTCAGGACCAAAAACCCAACCACATTTCTTTTTTTAATTTTTATTAATTTATTTATTAGGTTTATTCATTTTTGAGAGAGAGAGGGAGACACAGAATCTGAACCAAGCTCCAGGCTCTGAGCTGTCTGCACAGAGCTGGACGTGATGCTCGAACCCACAAACTGCAAGATCATGACCTGAGGTGAATTTGGACCCTTAACTGACTAAGCCACCCAGGTGCCCTCAAACCACATTTCTAAAAGAATTCTACCTCAAATTAGTGTGAACTGCATTTTAGTTAAATGAAAGTAAAACAAATGTATTCAGCTAGTTCCTTCCCTGTGCTCCAGCCTTAACCCCATTATTCACCAGGACGAAGTGTCTGATATCTGTTACTTACGTTGTGACAGAAATGAATTACACTGAAAAGTCAACATTTGGTGTCCCATGTTCATTCTTGAACTCTGAATTCTCTTTATGTTATTTATACTTTGGCCTTTGTTTCCTGTTAAAGGGGTTCCTGATCTTAGCATATGAAGGGACATTTGGTGAGGTGAAAAGACCTTCACTCAATCTATTCAACATTCAAAATATATCCAACACCTATTATGTAAGAGGACCTGTGCTGAATGATAAAAATATATATTATTCCTGATATTTATATTAAGACTAACTTTGAAGGTAAACCTGGAAAGGAGAGAAAGATGGGCTGAGTGTTTTCGAATTTGGTTTGCTTCTTGGCCTATTGCTTCTTGCTTCAGCCAGATAAAAGCTTGGGGAGGTCTCTTCCTCAGCTCTATGGGCTGGTCACTAATTCCCTAGGTCCAGAAATTAGAGGCTTTTCATGGCAGGAATTTCCTTCTTGGTGGGACCGATGTAATAGGGAGATTCTGATACTGAGTAGGAGATAGAGTTATAAGACCCAAAGGTCCTTCCAACTTGAGGATGTAGTGATACAGTGTATCTCAGTTGTCCAAGGGGACAGGCAGTTAATTATATGCTACAGTTGTATTGTACAGTACTTCCTTCTTTACACATAACTCCTATTGACATTTGATTCTCATAGTAAACCTAGGCGAAGCACACGAAATGGCCTCCACTTAAAATTGAAGGAAGGCTGGTCTACCATGCACTCTATAACTGTAGGTCTTAAGATTGTAATCACCATTAATATGCCTCTGACTCTAGGATGCTGTTTGTTATTACTCAGCTGCCATGGCCCAGAGAAGAAATTAAAATATGCTAAGTCTCAAAACAGTCCTATATGTTAAAATACTAGAGGAAGCCAGCAAAGTAGTAGTATAAAACCTTGCTGTGGGTTTATTTATTTATTTTTTAAGGATTATTTAATTTTTTTGTTTTTAATTTTTTTTTTTTTGCATAGGCTCCATGGCCAACATGGGGCTTGAAGTCCTGACCCTGAGATGAAGAGACACATGCTCTACTGACGAAGCCACCTAGGTGCCCCAAGTGTCTATGTTTTTAGAGACAAAAAAAAAAATAAGATCTATACTAGGAGAGAATTCCTTACACCTCAGAAGTGTTAGGAAAAGTTCTGGAATCACCTGCATCTGAAAGACCTTTTAGTACTTTTGATTCTGTCTCGCAAGTCAGGCCGAACGATATCTGGGACCCAGTAGAGAGTGAGTTCTTAGGTTGACAAAGGATTCATTTTGTATATTTCCTATCTTCCAGGAGGTTCAGTGCTCAATTAGTGATTCTTGAAAATAACTGGAGGGGCGCCTGGGTGGCTCAGTCGGTTAAGCGTCCGACTTCTGCTCAGGTCATGATTTCGCGGTTCGTGAGTTCGAGCCCCGCGTCGGGCTCTGTGCTGATGGCTCAGAGCCTGGAGCCTGCTTCCGATTCTGTGTCTCTCTCTCTCTGACCCTCCCCCGTTCATGCTCTGTCTCTCTCTGTCTCAAAAATAAATAAACTTAAAAAAAATTAAAAAAAAAAAAAGAAAATAACTGGATATGTAGAAGTACTGTTTTTATCAGTGCTGTTAAACAGATAAGTGGACCGGACTTCACCTAGTGAGATCTATTTTCTCAAACTCAACCTCTAACTAGATTTGGCTGAAATCCATTAACATTTTCAAATGATATATCTGATTGATCGATATTTTGTTTAAAAATGGAAAAGAGAGCCAGAAACCAATTTTAAGGCATATTTTATTAAGCAAATAGATTTATGAAAAATACCAGCTGCATCTTAAATTAATCATGGATGAAGTAGACAAATGCCAAAGGTTGAAAGATGGAGTTGAAACAGAGATCTTATTTCAGTAACTAAATTTTATCAAAAGAAATCCAGTTAGGTTAGGTATATCCACTAAAATAGCTACAGCAGCATGTTTGACAAAGAGATCACAATGACAGATTTAAGGGTTTGATAGAGTTGGTGTTTCATATCTTTAGAACTGATGTTCTTACAGTTTAACCTCTGATAACAGTACTGTATTCATAATGTAACAACTGTAGAGAAATAGAGATTTATTTTTTCCATGTGCTAATTCCTTTTTCAGATCTTTATATGAAGGTGCTGTAGTGGATTTGATGTGATGGGTAATATTTTTAGGACATAGCAATTTCGAAATAGCCTTTTAATTTTATTTTGATAGTGAGGATTATATTTTGGATAAGATTGAGTTTTATGCTTATAGATTAATTTTTAGTAATTTTCTTTTAAGATAAGTATATTGAGTGCAAATTCCTAAAGAAAATACAGTATGTTTCCATGTCCATACCCTTTTGTTAGCAACATTAATTCCAAACTCTACATTGGACAGAAATCTAGATGAATCACTGTTTGCTTTTTAAAATTTTTTTATCTGTAATTTGTTGAAAATGTGCCTAGTTTTTACTGCTCAGCTGAGAATACTCTGATGAAAAGCAAAACATTAAAGCCTATAATTAGCTATTTATATTTTTCTCCTCTTTAGCAGGAATGTCCTTTAAGTTTTCTCCTGGTTTGAAGCTGGCATAAGTACCCAAAATAATGGATAGGACTTGGAATGTGAAGTTAAGAACAGTGGAAATAATTGAGGCACGATCATTCAAGGCTGTTTTGTATTCATATTTGATATCTGTTATACAACAAGAATTGAGGGGAATGCGATGCCTTCTTGCCTCCTCTTTTAGACGCATCAGGGCCTCTATTTTTAAGACACCAAATAGTTATTTGATGGAATGAGTAGGTAGTAGAGTGGACATGGCATGGGCTTTGAATAGGCAGTTTGAGTTCACATTTACTTCTTGCCATTCACTTGAAAACTTACCTAAGTTTGAGTTGCCCCCAAAGCTGACCCTGACACAAGAGTTTGAGTGTGTTCTAGTTATTGTTTGCAGAGTAGCAACCCACTACAAAACTCAGTGTCTTAAAACAATGGCAACGTTTATTTTCTCACAAGCCTGTAATTTAGGCATGGCTCAATGGGAACATCTCCTCCTTGCTCTACTTGTCTTCTAGCTCAGGGCTAGAATCGCTTGAAGACTCAGTCAAATGTGTGGAATCAATGCTGGCTGCTGGCTGGGAACTTAACTGGGCTGTTGACTGGGGCACCTACATAGGGTCTTTGCATGTTGCTTTGTTGTTTCCTCATGGCACAGTGGTTGCCTTCCAAGAGTGAGTCTTTCAAAAAGGCCAGGGAGAAGCTGTACTGCCTACCTGGTGATCTGGCTTTAGCAGTTGTATTGTGTCTCCTCTGCCATAATCACAGACCCTCCCAGATTGAAAAGGTAGAGACATATTCCACCTTTATTTATTTATTTTTTACTCCAGCTCCTGATGGAAGAGTGTCAATGGCGCATTTTGAGAAAAGTATGTGACATGGGATATACTGATGCAGCTATCTTTGGAAAGTACACTCTGCTACAGGGTACAAGTAGTTTATTTGGGAGATGGTCCCGGGAAGGCCCTGCAAGGAATGGGGAAGTGAGACAGGAAGGGAGAAAAACCACTAAAGGGCATATGAGTGAGTTGGTTACCACTGGGTCTCAGTTCCAACCAGACCTTGTAAAGACCATGGAACACACCCTGGAATTGTTTCACTTAATTAAGGATAGGTAAGGTGGGGTATTTGTCCACCAACTCCTGTCCCTCATTGATTAAGGGTTGCTTTTGTGGTATTAACTCTTGAGCTCTTCAAGTCTGCCTTGCAGAGTGTTGAACATACTCCTGTAACCAGAAAAATTCCTTGGCTTGAGTGACACAGGGGCTTGCTGTAGGAAACCATCATGTTAGGAACTGTCCACATAGCTGTAGGTGATTTCTGGGGCAGGCCCAAGGGTGATCCATGAGACATGAACAGCTTCAGCTACCAAAACACTCCCTAGTCCCCTATAAAATAGCATTTTATCATGGGGGTTATATTGTGATATGTATCATAAAATTGAGAAATAATAAATTACTGCTTTTTCTACTTATGCTTTTCCATATTTAACTTCCTAGTTAAGTATGGTGTTATCAGACCATATTAATACTATCACAGGGCCTAGTTCTGATCTGTAGTGGGGCTTCTTTATAGTCATAAAATTGTCTAAATTAGTTAAAAGCCGGTTTTCCCTGTTCTGTGAATAATAGGGATCTTCTGCAGTTATGAGGAATAAATCCCTAGCTAGAATTGGGCTGAAGTTGGGCACAATAAAAAGACAGTAAAAATAAGATAGCATGCTATTGGTTACTACTTGAGAATGCCTGTGTATTTTTCTGTAAGTCATTTACTCCTTGGAGCTTCTGTTTCCTCATCTGGCAAATGGATAAAATGATGCCTAATTCATAGGGCTGTTGTGAGCAGTGTATCAGATGGAACGACATCACCCAGATAGGGCAACCTGAAAATGCACACTCAGTAACTGTCAGAGAGATAGATGATTACATAATTTATCCAGTAAGT
Organism: Prionailurus bengalensis; assembly: GCF_016509475.1. Taxonomy (NCBI): domain Eukaryota; kingdom Metazoa; phylum Chordata; class Mammalia; order Carnivora; family Felidae; genus Prionailurus; species Prionailurus bengalensis. The sequence goes on along the minus strand of NC_057361.1, from coordinate 19,553,685 downwards.
ACCATTTGTAAAATGTTTGTGGTTTGTTATGTTTATGGTCAATTTAATGGTCACTGTGCTTGGTTTACATATTTTAGTGGGCCATATTTGTCTTAAATGTATGTGACATCTTAGAGCTAAAAGCTTTAAGTAAAAAGACTTGGCCTTTAATAACAGGTCTAACTGCCGAGTGGTTTAAGGTTTTGATAGAGCGTCTGATGGTTTTAAGAGTAGAAGCAGGCCTGAAGGAATGATCCTGCCTTTTTTGCTGCCATTGTCATTGCTTTTGCCTCTGTCTTTGTGTGTGTATGTGGGAGGTGTTACGTACATGCACACATGCATGATGTGTATACTGTTGTGTATTGGAAAGAAGTGAGGATGAGATAAGATCAGATGGAAGAAGAAAAAAATCGTAGAGATAGAATAGGGGTGAGATTTGTGCTGTTGGGATGTGCAAGGTCAGGACTGATGTCAAATTGTCCATCAATAATTGAAGAAGTTCATGGGGGTTTCGGCATGAGAGAGGCAAGTAGGTTTATTAGCCCCGAGGCAATACCCACAGCTCCTATTGAGAGAGATAGGGACGCATTTTCATTTTGAGAGATTTAGCAGAGTGTCGATGTGGGTAATATTAACATAGCTGTGCCAATTTAAATGTGCTTTGGTGTAATTTAAGCCACCCACACAGTTTTCCTTTGAAAACACAAACATGTGACCCTCTCAAAATTGGAACCCACGCTCATTGCTTGTGCTCTGGACTCTTGCAAACTTACTTGGCAATCTAGTAAGTAACCTTTCTGAACTCTTGGACCTTTGCATGCCTGTAACTTTGAAGTCAAGAGCATACCATTTATTAAATACAATTTTGCACTTGTGCTTGTGATTTTAAAAAAACAAAATTGAAATAAAGTGTTTTTCAAAGGCAGGCTTCCTGTTGGCTTTATTTTCTCATTTTTCCTTGCCCCATGGCATTTATAGGGATTTCCTTTCCTTGACCCAGGTACTCTGTGGGGAATGAGAGGCATTGTCTCTTTTTTTCATGGTGTCCTGGGTCAGGAAGTTAGGCGGGGCTCCACTGGATCATCCTTCTCAGAATGTTGCTGATTGAGGTCACTCAGTGGTATTCAGTTGGTAGCTAGTCTGGTCTGGAGGGTTCAAGATAACTTCTCTGATGTCTCGTACCTTGGCAGGGATGTCTGCAAACATGGCTCAGCTGGATCACTTTTCCATTGTGTACCCAACGCCTTTCCACAAGGTCTCTCCGTCACCACACTTCAGCTTCCTTGGTGGTGGTTCAGAGCATTACAAAACAGAAGTGGAAGCTGCCAGGCCTTTTACTAGGCCATGAAGTAGCCCACTGTTGCTTCCACCTTTCTTGTTATTTGTGAAACAGGAAGAGGCCTGCTCAGATTCAAAAGTTGGGGAAGTAGATCCTATCTCTCAGTGAGAGACATGTAAAAAAAAACCAGTTTCATCCATCTTTAATCCACTACAGTTGAATATTTAAAAATAACTCACTTATAGAATCTTTGTCCTTCTTAATCCTAAGTGTAAGTCTCAAAAAGAGAGATCCCAGAAAGATGTAGAATTACAGAAGTGAATCATACCATGCCTTAGAAAACAGAATCTGAAGCCAATGTGTTAGGTCTTAAATCTCGGTTCTGCCACATTCTAGCTGTGGGACTTTCAGCAGGTTGCATAATCTTTTCATGCCTGAATTTCTTCATTTGGAAAATGGAGTGATAGTACTTACTTTATAGAGAGAGTTACATAAAGTAACACATGGGAAGAATTGAGGAATCGTACCTAGAACATGATGAACGTTCTGGGAAGGAAGGGGTTCAGCAGCTAGTCTGCAATTCATTTCTCTTGTTACTGGGGGAACATTCACGGGAAAGCAAGGAGGCAAATGACCTGGCTTAATCTCCTTATAAACTTGCTAATAAATGATCTGGTGAACAGACTAATGGTGTTTGCAAGGAGGAGTGGTGTGTATGGACTGCTTTTGGCAGGGTATCTCTGGTTTAGGATTCCTTGTGGTAAACACATCTAGGGCCCATGGATTTATGGGGCATGCCTCTCTGGAAAATGTCACGTGAGCGATGTAACTCTCTGACTGTAAATGGACATGTTTCATAATGTAAAATACTGCTGTTTGAGGTGACTGCATACCCAACTTGGAGAAGTCCTCTTTGAACACAGGTCAGAGAGTACATCTCTAATGTGGGAAGGAAGCACCTGGGAAGCCTGGGTTCCATATCCTGAACCTCTCCCTGCCTAACCTATGCCTCTGGGTGCTTGTATCCTTGAAGTTATTATACAGGGTGTTACTGGGTAATATCTCTGACTCATAGGAGTCTGATTTGGGAGTCTGATTATATTAACTCAGGCTCTGTAGATGTTAAGTAAAACAATTATTAAAATGACATACAATTTTAATTTTGGGTTTTTCCCCATGGAAAAATGAGGGAGGAGGAGCCGTCTTAAATATTTATCTGCTTTTACCAATTTTATTTTAATTAAGCTACTGGAGGCCCCACTGGAATGTATTTACTGAGGGCAGAATATGTTATTCTTTTGTGGGTACCCATGTTGTGGTGAGCCATACATTTATTGTATGGCTGATGTGCTTTAGTTTGATCTTGAGGCTGGTTGGCATATTTCAAATGATTCAGAAAGACCAGCTGTGGTATTAAGGGATTCATTGGTATAATTTTCTCTATTACATTATTGTTGATTGTTATAGCCAAAATTCTGAACTAAGGCCTTTCATTTAGAATGTGTGAAAGCATAGCTCCTCTGTTTGCTACCTTGTTGGTAATTCCAAACAGTTTTTAATCCAAAAACAAGTTCTTTTTGGTTTAGGAATTTGCATTAACATTTGCATATGGCTATGCCAGGGTTCCAAAAGCCTCCACATGTCAGGGACCTATCGTTTAAATGCAACCCAAGAAGAAATACCCAGCTGCTCTAGATAAGCAATTTATAGAGTACTTTTACTGCCATTTACAAAAACAATCATATGTGGGAGTGAGGAAACCCACCTAGGTTCTCTGCCCCATTTCTCTCCCTTCTTGCTGATGATCTTGAATTACTGATGCGAAGGGCCTCTGCAGAAAATGTCTGGGATGTGTTTAGTTTGTCTTGGAGCTTACTCCATACCTAAGTAAGAGATAATTATGTAAAAAGGTAGCCTAAACTGTGTTCTTCTGTTAGAAGGGCACTACTGGGCAAGTGACCACAGTTTAGCCTGGGTGGAAGTGACACAGTGACAGTGCTGAAAAGTTGTACTTGGTTGGACCGTAGGATTTCACAGAGTCATTAGGGGTAAATAAGAGAGAAAGCTAATACTGCCACAGATGCACAGATGACAAATAATCTCTTACAAAACGTATTTTAGAGATTTACCTCATTTGATCCACCAGTGACACCAAGAGATGGGTTGGACAAGAAAATGTGAGTTTTTGTTAATGATAAACCAAGGCTTAGAGAGATCGATAAACCCATCTCATGTGGTAGTGAGCAGAAGAACTGAGGTTCTCTATACCCTGAAACCCTGTCTGTCTCTCAAATAAAAGTCACCTCATAGATATGCTAAGTGAATTCAAATGAATCAGCTTTGACTGAATGGATGTACAAGGCAGAGTGTTAGAGGCTTGGGATAAAAAGGTGATTGCCATGCCCTGTCCTTAAGAATCTTGTAAGCTTGAAGAGAACAAAAGGGAGGCATTCCTTTAGATAACCTCACCCAAAGGCACAGTGGTGAGGTGTTATGCAAGTGACTTGATTTGTCCAATTTTTCAATGATATAAATTAGAAACTCTATGTATGTGATGATATCCCTTTGGATAGAGGGGGAGAAAGAAATAATTTGTACTCGATTTTCACAGATGCCAGCTCATCATAATAACAATGATGCTCTTCTGTCTGAAAATGAGTGGGACTATCGCTTAGTTCCCTGGGGCGTTTAATTCTAGTCCAGTATGATTTGTAGCTTCCCATGGAAATCTGGCATAAATATTTAGAGAAGAAATTGGACTAGCTGCTACTAGGTATTGTTATCACTGTATGAAGACTGGGTGCTTGAACTAAGTGTGGCTTTGAAATACGAGTTTGTCCTTATGATGTAAATCAGGACTCAGTCCTCAGCTGTTTTCCCTGAGTACACACAAAGCTTGACTGCAAGCTCCAACGAGCTTTCATAGTCTTCTCCAGCTGTCTTGGCAACATTAATTTCTCTAGAAGCCAATAGAATATATTCTGGCTTTACCCAGAATATTAAAAAAAAATAGAAAAACAAAACTGTACTTAGGGGTGTTGGTTAAGATAATGGGACAGGGCATTTGATGTGAAAGAGTCTTGGATGTGAGGATGTGATACCTTATTAGGTCCAAGTTTAGTTTTATAGTGTAGGACCTAATTCATGAACTTTGAACCTTTATTATATGATAATGTTTGGATAGTATACTATGACTACAAAAAGAGAAAATGGAAGCTTGGAGGTTGCAGTCCAGGGCCGGTGTGCTGGTCTCATCAGCATTTCCTGTCATTTGTCTTGCCACTTTAGTTTTTGGCTTCCATTGCAAAAGATGACTGCCACAACTTTGGTCTTCGCAGTCATGTTTCAGACAGCTTAAAGAAGAAAAGATAGGTGACAGACCTGAATCATTGTTTTCTAAAGAGATCCTGCAAGCCCCACCTGGAGACTTCTGTTTCCATCTCCATGACTACCACTATGTTTCTTAGGCTGAGACTTGTAGGCTTCTTCATTCCCTCATTTTTCCCTCCCTCCATCTCTGTATACCTTTCTCTTTTCCATCCTATGTTACTACCATCTGTCACACAAGGTCACAGGGAAGAAAAACAGTAAATGGGCAGTAGACAATGACAGTCTTTGTGACAGATAGGCTTTTCTTGAATAAATTGTATCTTCTTCTAAACATTAGTGGATGATAAGAGAAGGAGATTTCTGTATAGTCTTTGTTCTTACTCCACTGTGACCAAAAATAAAATTGTGCTTACCATACATCTTGGGGTGGAAATGATTAGTAAATTTGCTTTTTCTTTTTAAAATTTATTTATTTTTTCCTACCAATATGGTCACTTGTTATTACTAGTACACTTCAGGGACTTTCCCTCCTGTCCTATGACCAATGCCTTCCAGAAATGAATTCCTTAGTGTTACAGAGTTGTTAGTCATAAAATACCTTCGCATTTATTGTCTCATTTTTCCTCCAACAACCCTGCTATTGTGAAGGTAGCTGGGCAAAAATTATCCCAACTTTACATCTGAGGAAACTGAGTCTCAGAGAGTTTCATTGGTCTTCTCAAGGCCATCAAGGTAATACATAGCATAGTTGGCATTTAAAATGAATTATTCCATTTTAAGACTATCCCTCTTTGCATTATACCAACTTATTTCATATTTTATGGGGGTTTTTAGGTGGCTTGTCCCAATTGCTTTCTTTGAGCCTACTTAGTTGTACCTATTCATTGGTAAGCTCCCTCTGCTTCCCATGAGTCCACATTGTTGTCTCATAGACTATTTCATATCCTTTTGTGATCCAGCTTGGTGTGGTCAGCTAACACTGAACATGGATTTTTGAGGTAGACTTGGAGGGTTGATATTCCCTTAAGAACTTTGACTCCCTAACTATTTATGCATTTTGAGAGGTTTGTAGGGACAGGACCAAATAACGATAAGGCATGACTAAAAGTTACACTTGTACGAAATGCCTAAAATTAGGCTTGGCCAAGGGAAATTGCTGGATGGACTGATGAGCTGTGTCACTTCCCCTGGCATGTTACCTGAAGATGACTGTGTTTCAAAGGCTTTTACTAGGTTACTGGAATCTGTTTCTTGCTGAGAAGAATAGGAAACTATTGGATTGATATCTTACCAGAGAGTACAAATAAATCTTGCCCAGACTACTTGGAACTAACTTCCAGCTCCTTGACTCTCTCTTGTGATTAGAATACTGGCTTTAAATGACACTTCAGAATCAGGAAAGAACACATAGAGTGAACACTGTTTTGCATTTGTGTTAATGTTCCTCTCACTGTCACTCAGAAGTTGACTTTCAAGAGGGGGCAGGGACTGAGGCATTATAGGACTACTACTAGTTATGGGAAAAAAAACCTAATTAAAACATAATCTTCCCCAGGGACACCTGGTTGACTCAGTTGGTTAAGCGTCCGACTCTTGGTTTCACCTCATGTCATGATCTCACAGTTTGTGAGTCCAAGCCCCACATCGGGCTCTGTGCTGACAGTGTGGAGTCTGCTTGGGATTCTGTTTCTCTCTCTCTCTCTCTCTCTCTCTCTCTCTCTCTCTCTCTCTCTCAAAATAAACATTAAAAAAATAATCTTCCCCAAACTTACCTTCAATATGTTTATAGCATACTTTACATCCATTTCCTAGAAGTTGATGGATACATCAACTCATATGTTTTTTTCTGGGATATGAAATGTATGACAGGCATCTTCCTCTTCACCATACTCCACATAGGGTTGTTATCTTTCTTCTAACCTTGAAATTGAATATGGCTATAAATATGGTTGTCTGTTTTAATGAAACAGTAATAGATCCATTGTCTCGAATCATACTAGAGTTAAGTGAAGCATACCATTTGAGTTGTGTGGCTCTTTTCAACCTACTTTGCATTATAGAGTAGCTAGAGGGTGGGAGAGACAAGTACTGAGAGGTTTCAAATAAGGGACTGCCATTTGAACAGCAGCAGGTTATGGTGGTAGTGTTCGACAGAATGAAAATAATGCCACTTGAGGATGCTTACTCAGATGTATGGATGCAAATAATACAGTGGTCAAACATTCTGTTAGATGACATAATCACGTTTGAATCCAAATCAACTCTGTGAAGTTAAGCAACTTTCAGGAGTGCATAAATGCATGGTTCCAAAGGCTTCCCATTCACACTAGACTATGAGTGCTATACCCTAGATTTGTGTAGTGTACAGCTTAAACAACTGTATGTAACAACTCTCTATGTTCATATTCTATTAAGTCCTTTAAAATGCTCAATAACTTGGGGGATTGAAGATCCCCATATTACATTGCTCTAATTCCATTGATTAGCTTTGCTTTCTCATATGAAACATTGCAACAAAAAATAGTGTCAAGAATTAGTTTTTTTCCTTCGGTTTTTAAAATTGAGATAGAGTATTATATTACTTTCAGGTATACAACATAGTGATTTGACAAGTATATATGTTACTCAGTGCTCACCACGATAACTGTAGTTACTATCCGTCACCATACAAAGTTAATACAATATCATTGACTGTATTCCTTATGTTGCTGTTTATATCCTCATGATTTAATTATTTTATAACTGGAAGTTTATACCACTTAACCTGCTCTGCTTTGAATTTTTATGTACAAAATACTAGGAATAGAAAAAAAGGGAAAAGTTCTGTAGTAATTTGAAGTTTTTTTCCTAATGTTTTTACAGACAAGATTTTAAAATGCAAACCATTTGAGTATTAGCCATGTGGTCAGATAAGAGGTACTGAAAAGTAGGTAATACCACATTTAGCACATTGACAGGAGTCTCTTTGTGTTAGTGAATATTGAGGAAGTTATGTATGGGGGCAAAAGGAGTTGTGTAAAACACAGCCAGCAACCAAATGCTCTTCATATGGTTGCTCTTCAGTGTATTCTTAAGTATTTTTCATCAACAATAGTTTGGTAATCTCATTCAAGATAAAAATATATTCATTTTTATAAGTCCCCAGTACCTAGCACAATGCCTTCTAAGAATAAACAATAAATTATTTTTATTTCAGTTTAAGCAATAACTCAAAATACATAAATCCACATACCAGAATTCTCTAGGCCATGTCACATTGCCAAAAATTGATCAAACTGAGTGGTATATTCTTCTTCCCTCTCATACTATTCTTTTCTGTCACCTTACTATATTATTGATAGAATTGAATGTTATAGAATAGCTTGAAGGTCTGAGTTCTTAAAAATATGTATGTTTGTAATTTTATTTGAAAATTTTGTTTGTAATAACATTCTTTCAATTGTCCATCCATCACTTCACTGAAAAAATTATACAAAATCTGAATCAAGAAAGATTTTATTGCATAACGTTCATTATAGTATTAATTGATCTAAAAATGAGGGCCTTGGTTGCTATTTTTGATCTCTTAATGGCTCCACTGAATTACTTTTCTTAAGGCACAGAAGACCACTTTATTCTTTAGATTGCATGCCCTAGAATCAGAAATTCCTCTTATTTGTTCTATAAACACAAGCAAGAACAAAACATGAATTCAGCAAGAAGACACCTCTGCAGTTTTGGGATCTGAGGCAGGAGGGAAAATGGGCTGAAACAAACCTGCTGGTCATGGTTTGAGGTGGCTGAAGGAAGCTTGCAAGTTGTCCTGTAGGTTTCCTTCCCTGTTCTCCCATGTTCTTTGCCATTGGTAGGCTAGAGTGTGATAACTGCTCCTTGTTGTTGGCAGTACACTATGGATCACTACTGAGGTCACTGACAATGGATAGGGATGGCCTTCATCAAAGCAAGTCAGGGCAACTCCCGAGAGAGAAGTCATGGTGTCATCTCCTGGGATCAAATGGTCAGTATTCTCTTATTTACTCTTACCCAGGAAGCTGTTCTACAGGTCACCTGGCAAATGCACTTTTCCTTCTCAGATCCTATACTCACAACTGACACTCTAAAAATGGCATGCCACACATAATTGCCCATGTCAGTTGACAATCGATTTTGTGGGTGACCAGTCAGTTTCTTTGATTAGGGTGCACAGTAAATGTGACCAGGGTTACTGGTTGATTTCTCCTTTGTGGTTACATATCGGATCACCATCAGGCCTGAGTTGTGAGACACAAGAACAAATGCCATAAGAAGATACGATACCATATTGCCATGTTAAAAAAACAAAACTCAACTGAGTAAATTTGAAGATCTAATTGGCTTTTTATTAAGTGATTGATGAACGGGACAGTATCCTGTCTAACAAGTAGGGAGATGCTCTGGGGATTTATACAAAAATAAAAGGTTTTATACATAGGAAGGTGAGGCAAGGAAGTTCTTAGCAAAAGAAAAGAGAAGATTGTTTCAAGCCTGGACATCATCTTTTTTGGGAGAAAGGAGTGGCAGGATTTTTATCATAAAGATGATATCACTAGCACTGATCAGGAAAGTTCATATTGATAAGAGATCACATTCCTGGAATAGGTTGAAACTGTAAGTCTTGGTTTGCAGTTGTGAGAGCAAATGGTTCCATTTTCTGGTAGAGAATGCAAAAGAGAGCTAAAATCAAGCAGGGTCCTGGTTTCCAATCAACATGATACATTTTATACCAGCAATAACCAAATTTGGTGGGATGGGAGCTAGTAACACAGCCTCGTGGGGGTCCTGTAGTATTAGTATGATTATCAAAACAGAGACGAAAACAGATGTCCAGTTATCAGAAATGGAATGTTAATATGGGGACTGAAACAGGGTGAATCTCAAAGAACTCTGGGCTTGATTCCAGTATCACCACTCAGTCTGTCTGCTGTACCATGTTCTGTACCTGAGGCCTGGGGGAGGGCTTGGCCTACAAATGGGAATCAGTGATCCTTACCTGAAGATGGTGGACGGATGCAGCTGTTGGGAATTATAGTGGACCTGATATATCTTGGCCAATGGAGCTACAAATAGGTGTGCTTAGCCACAGGGATATGGATGAGCATGTGTGTACTTCAGAGATTCTTAAACATGAACATGCAACACATCATTGGAGGTCTTGTTAAAACACAGAATATTGGGCTCCACCTTCATAGTTTCTAATTTAGTAAGCCTAGTGTCAAAGAATTTGCATTTCTACCATGTTTCTTTTTTTTTTTTTTTTAATTTTTTTTTCAACGTTTATTTATTTTTGGGACAGAGAGAGACAGAGCATGAACGGGGGAGGGGCAGAGAGAGAGGGAGACACAGAATCAGAAACAGGCTCCAGGCTCTGAGCCATCAGCCCAGAAACAGGCTCCAGGCTCTGAGCCATCAGCCCAGAGCCTGACGCGGGGCTCGAACTCACGGACCGCGAGATCATGACCTGGCTGAAGTCGGACGCTTAACCGACTGCACCACCCAGGCGCCCCTCTACCATGTTTCTAATGGGTGATGCTGATACCCATGTTCCAGTCATCAGTGTAGATAAATGATATTTTATTATTACTGAAAGAACAATAGAATAACCCTCTCTGGCTTCTGCTTCATGAAAGCAGACCAGGCCATTCCCTTATGTTTTACTTTGCCTCTTCATGAGAGGGCAATAAAATGATGGTAAAGGAATAAGCCCCAAATATAGAAGAGAACCTCAGATGAGTAGAAGAAAGAAATGTATGTTATCCGAGAATGAATTTATGGCTGTTTATAGATAAAACAAAATGGCATCCAGCTAGGAAATGAGAAAGGATCTGTGTTATTTTTCAAATGAGCCTTGGAGAGCTCCAGGCTCAGAGTTAGCAGCAACAATGGAAACTGGAAGTTGAAAGGGTAATTTAAAAAGGGAGTGGAGTGCACAGGAGGTGATTACATCAAACACCACCGACAGAATGATTGTGATGATTGGCTACCTGCAATTTAACATCTCAACCTCACAATGCTTAGCAGGCAGAGGGTAGGTCACTCAGCATTTCGTTCTTTTAATTTAATGTTTATTTATTTTTGAGAGAGAGAGAGAGAGAGACAGAGCACAAGTGGGGGAGGGGCAGAGAGAGAGGGAGACAGAATTCGAAGCAGGCTCCAGGCTCCCAGCTGTCAGCGCAGAGCCCCACATGGGGCTTGAACTCAGAAACTATGAGATCATGACCTGAGCTGAAGTCGGATGCTTAACCAACTGAGCCACACAGGTGCCCCACCCAGCATTTCATTCTAAGACAAAAATGAAAACAAACCACAAAGACTTGAAAGACTTTGGAAGAAAATGAACTAATTGAGAAGAAATCATACTACTCTGATGGATGCTGCTATCATCATTATTGAATCTGGGGGCCTTGTAAAATGAAGTCTTGAAGTTAATAAGCCCCAACTATGTACAAGGAGTTTGTTTATCCATGGAGAAGACTAGCAGTATAAGATTTCTGTGTAGACCAGCAAGTGGTTTTAAATATGAAAGTGTAACAGGCACCTGGGTGACACATTCGGTTAAGTGTCAGACTCCTGATTTCACTTCAGGTCATGATGTCACAGTTTGTGGGTTCGAAGCCCATGTCAGACTCTGCACTGATGGTGCGAAGCCTGCTTGACTCTCTGCCCGCACGTGCTTCTCTCTGTCTCTGTTGAAACAAACTTAAAACAAAAAAGAGAACATATAATCGAAAACCACAAGGCACGTGACAAAACAGAAATCGATAAATGAAACCAATTGACTCTAGAAGAAACATAGTTATGGAAACAAAATAACAAATTTCTGGTGGGTAACTTCAGAGTGATGAAGGGATACTGACTATAACACAAGAGGAGAAAAATATGGGAAAGAAAATTAAACAACAAGAAAGAGCTCTTGGGGATTAAGTATGTGATTGTCAACATGTAATTTTAAATAGAAGTTTTAGAGCATGAAGTCAAGTAGAGCTCTCAGAATAGGGAGAAAATGCATAAAAAAATAGCGAATAGATAAGCAACACAAAGGGTCCATTTGGGAGGACTAACATCTGGCTCGTAAGAGTTCTAGAAAGATAATGGCAAATAAAGGGTAAGAAATAATCCAAGACATATTAGAGGTACTTTTCCTAAAGCTTAAAAAAGAAAGGCTTATCATCTTGCAGGAATCCAATGAATGTGGAGTAAAGGAATAGAAAAAACCAAGATAGACCTGTTATAAAATTTAAGGACACAGCCGATAAAAGATCAAAAAAGCTTTGGTGAGGAGGGACAGGAGTTTATCTGCAAAAAAAAAAAAAAAAATCAGATTTGCATCTGATTTCTCTTTAGCAATCTGGAAGATAAGAAACAATGAAGAGAGAAATAAAAGGGAAAACCATTTTAAACTTAGAATGGTATACCCTGCCAAGAGGACTAAAATTAATATTACCCAAAATTGGAAGGAGGGTAGAGTAAAATAAGTTTCATAAAGATTTGGGAAGATGGCTACCAGAAAAAATTAAAATTCCATTACAAATAGTTTACTTCTGGAGAGTGGGACTGGTGTATGTATGTCGAAGTGCACAGGAGGGATTATTGTTTTTCATAATAAGTTTTTCAGATTTATTCATTTTTTAACCAAGTACATATATTTTCCAAAACTAAAAAGGAGTAAAAAAAATCCAAAAGTTCTTTGCCACTGAAGGGAGACTGCAGCTTTAAGATAATATGCATGATGTACACATGATTTTTATTATGAATTCTTCCATTAAGGAAACCTTGGCTGAAATAGCTGCCTGTTTTAGAAAAATACCCTAAGAATTACAGTGCCTAGCTAGCTGTTTATATCCTCACCAACAATCCTTTCCCCAGTTCTTTAAAGCCTATCTGCTTAGCAATATAGGAATCCAAAAGTCAAATTAAAGAGGGGTACTTTCTTTTCTTCCTGTAAGAAGTGAGCTCAAGGCTTAGAATTTTGAGAACTCATAAAATGTGCAAATACAGATGATAATATTCCAGTATAGAGCACCAGTACTTAAAATGAAAGCATAAATGAAATTAGCTTTTTTATATGCCAAATCAGAGCATGCCTTACCCTGTGATCCAATTGTACATACCCTGAAATACGGAGTATATTGGTCAGCAATGAGTGCAGCTTCAGAAAAAGTAAGCCCTCTTACATCTAATTACTTCCTGTAACAGAGGGGGAGGGGCTTGGCAAGTGAGAGGCAAAACCATGATAACAGCTGATTCCAGGAGAAGTCACAGATGTGGAGGGGAATGCTATGTTAGGCTACATGACTGGGAACTAGTACCCAGGTTCCTGAAGAATTTAATTCAGAGAGGGGTGGATTAATGCACCACCATTCCCTAGAGGAATTGTTAAGTGGGATCTTTTAAGTGTAAGTTTAGAGATAAATTGTCTGATAACCTCATCTGTCATTTGTGATGGAGTAGGGGACCTTTCTTAAAAGGGCGACGTTGTAGCCACTCTGGAAAACAGTGTGGAGGTTCCTCAAAAAATTAAAAATAGGGCTACCCTATGACCCAGCAATAGCACTGCTGGGAATTTACCCAAGGGATACAGGAGTACTGATGCATAGGGCCACTTGTACCCCAATGTTTAGAGCAGCACTTTCAACAATAGCCAAATTATGGAAAGAGCCTAAATGTCCATCACCTGATGAATGGATCAAGAAATTGTGGTTTATATACACAATGGAATACTACGTGGCAATGAGAGAGAATGAAATATGGCCTTTTGTAGCAATGTGGATGGAACTGGAGAGTGTTAGGCTAAGTGAAATAAGTCACACAGAGAAAGACTGATACCGTATGTTTTCACTCTTAAGTGAATCCTCAGAAACTTAACAGAAGACCATGGGGGAGGGAAGAGGAAAAAATATAGTTACAGAGGGAGGGAGGCAAACCATAAGAGACTCTTAAAAACTGAGAACAAACTGAAGATTGATGGGGGGTGGGAGGGAGGGGAGGGTTGGTGATGGGTATTGAGGAGGGCACCTTTTGGGATGAGCACTGTGTGTTGTATGGAAACCAATTTGACAATAAATTTCATATTAAAAAAATATATATGTATACGTATGTATATATATATGTGCTCAGATGCAAGGACTGGAGAGAGAGGCCCGTAGAAACTATGTCAGCAAGAAAACAATGCCTCAATTTTATCACCACAAAGAACTGGATTCTGCCAACAACCTGAATGATCTTGGAAGGAGATTGTTCTCAGAATTCATGATGCAATGAGGGGTGTCTGGGTGGCTCAGTCGTTTAAAAATCCGACTTCAGCTCAGGTCACAATCTCACGGTTCGTGGGTTTGAGTCCCGCATCGGGTCCTGTGGTGACAGCTCAGAGCCTGGAGCCTGCTTCAGATTCTGTGTCTCCCTCTCTCTCTGCCCCTCCCCTGCTTGTGCTCTCTCTCTCAAAAATAAAATAAACATTAAAAAAAGGGGAGCAACAAAAAATAAGCTGAGGAGGAGGGTGAGAGTGAGCAGAAACCTTTGACCACGTCTACAGGTAACCCCATACATTGGCCAATTCTGTCCCCGACTGGTTCTGACCAATTTGACTCCATTTTTGTATTTATATATTTTCATGTGATAAAAGTTATGACCTGTTACATATTACATTAGTTATATATTAAATACTTATTTACATATTAAATGAATGACTGTAACAAGGGTTGAATTGGCACATGTAGGCACAGATGTCAGAATTTAAAGTGAAATAGTTGGAAGAGAAGATGTCTGCTGGAGAAATAAAATAGGTCCCCTGTAACAGAGGAGGGAACTTCCCTCTAGATACAAGGAAATCCAGAGATGGTATCTGGATCTTAACAAGGAACAAATTGATCACAATATTGGGAGATAGTCTTCAATTAAAGTGTACTTTCTTGAGTGCTATGCAATTCATTACTTATAAAACATGAAAGATGGGGAGAACACAGATAGATAGGGTTCATATTAAAAGAAAGTTAAGACCTGTGAGGAGAGGATCAAGAAAGTGGAAGTGTTGAGAATAAAGGAGAAAATACCTAAGGATTTCATAATGATCTTTGGAAATAGGATAGAATTTCCATGAAGCATGGACCTTATTATTATTATTTTTTTTTTTTGAGAGAAGAGAAGAAGGGAGAGGAGGGGAGGGGAGGAAAAGAGAGGAGAGATGAGGAGAGAGGCAGAGGGAAAGTGAGAGAGAGAGAACTTAAGCAGGTTCCACCCCCAGCATGGAGCCCAATTTGTGGCTTGATCTCCTGACCGTGAGATGATGATCTGAGCTGAAATCAGGAGTCAGATGCTTAATGGATTGAATCACTCAGGTACCCTGCATGGGCTTTATTTTACACTGAGGACAAAACAGTATGAATGTTACTCAGGTAAAATTTAGGAAGAAGCTCTCTTTTTAGTGCTAACATAAGGTGGACAGCAGTTAAGTACCTTTTGAGGTTTAAACAATACGGCAGACATCATTCCTAACAGTAACTCAATTAATGCAGCATTCATTGAGAATAAATTGGTAATTTTTAGTTTGTGATTTTATTAGCATTCTCCAGAGAATGGAAAATAAGTATATCTATGGAGGTGGGAGAAAGGGGGGATTGATTGGTTGTAAGGAAGGAATTGAAGACATGGTTATGGAGGCTGACAAGTCCCAAGATTTGCATTTGGCAAACTGAAGACCCAGAAGAGTTGATGATGTTCAGTCTGAATGCTGGTGCACTGGAAACCCACAAAGAGATGTTTCAGTTTAAGTCTGTTGGGAAGGATTTCCTTTCCCCTTCTAGGTGCACTAAGATTCAAAGAAATTGACATGAGATGGATTAACAGAAGAAAATCAAGTTTAATATCATACACATGGGGAATCAACACAGATAGGGAAATTGCAGAGACAGGCGCCGTGAGGTAAATATGTCATTCTAAACTAACCAGTAGCTGCTAGGGGGCTGGGACTTTAGAGGGAAGGAATGCAGTTCATAAGAAGATGAAAAAGAATAAATGTTTGGTAAACAAATGTTTGCTGGGCCATTCAGATACACTGGGGCACAAGGACCTCAATTAAACAGGTCTTTCTAGGTCCTCCCTGTCTACTAGACCTAGTTCATAGTATAATGTAGTTTTATCTATGGTGATAGCTCTCTTCTTGGAGCAGGTCCTCTAAATTCTTTTTTAGGTAGTTGAGAGTGGTAAAAAAGCTTTTCTCGAATCTGCTGGGTTTCACTTGCTTTTAACTCAAAATAATCTCCATGCCAAAGTGGCCCATTTTGGGGTGTCCTGCCCTTGGCACCTGTAAGTCCAAAGGCAGGAGAGAAGCAAAGTTCAGCTCCAGGGAGTCAGGCAAGTTTCCTGTAACTCAGCCTTTTCATTCTATTCAGGTCTTCAGTTGACTAGAAGAAGACCACCCACATTAGTGATATATCCTGGTTACTCACATGCAAAAATAAGACAGGGCAAGTATTACAAATAACAATTGATATTTCTGTGAGGCAATATTGGAAATAATTGAATTAACATGCACATAATAATGCTCCATAAAAACATTTTATGAAGTATAGAGCTTCAGACAAATGTTAGTAGATAAAATGATGTTAGAAAACTAGATGATATTATCTTCTGGCTCAACCTACAGATTTTGAAGTCCTCTACAGAAACAGATTAATACAAAGAGCAAGTCAATTAAAACATTAAAAATGAACACAGAGTGATAGCGAATGATATAATGATCATAACATTAAATGTGAACAAGAAAGGTCAATAGCTACATTAAAATACCAAATCCAAACAAGACACCGAAAACTAATACGCATTGACAGATAAAAAAATAATTGGATCGTGTAAGGGCTATTTTATTAATGCAGAATATGAGATGAGTTGTATTCTGGTATTAGAGAAAGTAAATTCGGCAAGCACATTATCACAATAAAAGGTAAGGAACGCAAACCCAAATGTTGAATTTATGAGTGGCTAAAATAATGTCTAAAAAATAATACAAAATTAAAAAAAATATGGACAGAATTCTGATTGTCATCACAGTTAGATCCTCCTCATTTCATTTTCCTCATTGGCTTTATATTTGTTAGACACCGTCCTGTCACTTGGCAGTATATCCACAAATACACCTCAGTTTGGTATGACTCCTTCAATCTAATCCTGGACCTCAGGAACACAGCCCACGATAGTTTCTGTATTTAATATCGGAACAGGACTAACCAAGAAAATAAAGACTCAAACTAGAAATTACATTATGTAGCAATTCAGAAAAGAAGATAAGAAAACTTGGTCTTAGCAAATGGAAGAAATGGATTTTAAGTCTACCCAACTTTTTGTGGAAAATAAACACATGTAGGCACAAAGATGCTGAGAGAATCTGCCACGTTTTAAGATAAGTAAAATTTGTAAATATTGGAAAATATGGCACCCACATAGAAATAGAGTACTCTGTAACTAATTCCCAAATCAGGAAGTGTCCTACAATGCTAGGAATAAAAAATGAACACGTAACATCAAAATTAATGTGTCAGCCCAAATAGTAGATAAATTTCTTTCTTCCTTAGTATGCTTATTAAGAAAGAAATACAGAAAAATTAAGTCTAAAACAGAAAAATAAAAATGAGTAAAAGGAAGAATTACACTGAAAAAAAGAAGGGAAAACTATGCCATGATTGATAACCAGTAATTTGTGATGAAACTTGACAGTTTAATCATTGGCTCAATTAAATAAAAATGTAAACTAATAAAATCACAAAAAAATATGAGTAGAGCAATGTAATGCCATAGAAAATAATTGAAGAACTTCTCAAATATTGACTTTTAAAATAGCTACCAGCTCCATATAGTTTACGTGTAAGTTCTACCAAATCATTAAGGAAGAATACTCCTATTTTAGAAACTGTTTCAACATAGTAAGCTAAACAATGACAATACTGTTCACTGAGATGGGAAATAAAAGAACAGAAAGTTGGGAGTGGGAGATGATGAATTCAGTTTTTAATACGCTGAGCTTGAAAAGCCTGATGGACTTTTTATTTGGTGAAGTCTAATGAGATGTTGGCTATTGACTCATCTGTTTATACATGAACTTTTTTTGAAAGCCTCTTTGTGTCAAGCAGTGAATACAAAATGGTCTACCTCCTCAAAATTATTACTATACAATAAAGGAAACAAAGAATTGGCAGATAAAAACGATGCAAGGCTAAAGATGCTCTTAGGTTGTACAGGTCTGCAACTTGTCATGAGTAGTGGGCAAAGCTTGCAGAGTAGAATCAGGCTTGTAAGAATTCATCTTGTTACCCCAAAACTGAGTTCGCCTGTTGGTGGGTGTCAAGCCAAAAGACACAACAAAGCCAAAGAACAGGAAAAGGAAGGATTTTACTTGCAACAAGTAAAGGAGGATATCAGAGTTTTTACCAAAGCAATGTCTCTTTAAACAATAAACCTGGGGAAGTTTCCAGCAAAGGGTGCATAAGTATTCATGAAGGGGCTTGCACAATGGGGGTTCGGCATGTAATTGGGGCTCTGTCATCTTAATGTGACAGAGTCTAGGTCTTACTTGATCCAAGTCACGAGGGCCAGCAAGGGTCAACATCATCGATGTTGGTCCAGTATTTGAGTGCCCAAAGGGGTTTCAGTCCTGCAAAGATGATGCAAGAAGGTATCTCAAGTCACTCCTTACTTTGGAACTATTGCTACTAGTTATACCACTGATCTATTGTCCCTGGTATGATTAGGCTATCTCCTGGCCTCACAGTGGCTGTTTGTTCTTACATTCTTTTGTTTTCTTTTTTTTTTTTTAATTTTTTTTTCAACGTTTATTTATTTTTGGGACAGAGAGAGACAGAGCATGAACGGGGGAGGGGCAGAGAGAGAGGGAGACACAGAATCGGAAACAGGCTCCAGGCTCTGAGCCATCAGCACAGAGCCTGACGTGGGGCTCGAACTCCCAGACCGCGAGATCGTGACCTGGCTGAAGTCGGACGCTTAACCAACTGCGCCACCCAGGCGCCCCTCTTTTGTTTTCTTGAAATCGTTATCCAATGATATCTATTCTTTTGAATTTTCAACGTATCCCAGGAAGTTCTGCAAGAAATGTGCTTTGGGCAAGTTGTGCCTGGCAGGCATAGATTGCAATTTGGAGGCCTAAATATATATATATATATATATATATATATTTTTTTTTTTTTTTTTTTTTTTTTTTACGTCAAGAAAGCTGTGTCTGGCCTTTTTCTAGGAACCCCTAACTCTTTCTGCTTTTATAATCTGGCTTTAGAAATGGTTTTGACATCATTGAATTGTTAGTCTAATGTCTATTGCTTAAAGAAGCTGTGGAACACAAGTCTCATCTAAATATCACCGTTAGTCAGTCTACTGATACCAGCTTGGAACATTTCAGCTAGTCTCTTTGTCCTACTTTAGAAAATCTCTCGCTTTTGGCACAGAGGCCTGGGATGGGGTTTTAATCCTGGGAAGAGATGATTGTCACACCTAGTAAAATTGGCAACATTCTTATTGCCTTCTCTTGGATTCTTCCAAAACAGACCCTCAGACGGGGCTACATGTGCAAGTAGTTCATTTGGGAGGCAAGCCCAAGAGGTATGGTGAGAGACTTAGGAGATGAGAGAGGAAATGGAGGGGAGTGAATAAAATGGAAGTTTGTGATCAGCTGGGCTCAGAGTCTGGAGTCGGGTGCACTGAAAGACTGGGGGAAACATGCTTCAGAATTGTTGGTCCCACTGAGGGGTGAGGAAGCTGGAGCATTTATCTGGTCTCCTTGGTTGAGGTTGATATTGTGCTGTTAATTACGGCTCCACCACCCAGAGAATGCGTGCCAGCAGAGAGGCAGGAAGCAGGCTGTAGGGAAACTGGCTGTAGGAGAACTCCAGGGTAGGCCCCGGGGCTATTGGTTGGGCACTGACATCTTCTGTGAGGCCTTTCAAATTAATCTCCAGCCCTCAGTAAGGCTTCTGTTCCATTTAAGAAGAGATGCTAGAAATAGGAATCGTGCAAGAATCTCTTCCGTGAATGGTGAAGATGGTAGTGGTGGCGGCATTTTCAAAGAAAGCTGCAGTTGGAGAAGTGCGTGGGCTGCAAGCATTCGTCTTAGGAACACCCGTTTAATTCTCCAGCCTTCAAGGGCCTGAGTCTCCTGACTCAGTGGACCGTAATTGAATGAAAGACAGAAACGTCGTTGATTTGCCTTTATTTTCAGTGCCAAGTCAGTGCCTGACACGTGCCCACTCAGGTGTTTGTGGAACTGATTGGTTACTATCCTCTTGGTTAGGAACCAGGTGGGGCTATATGTGCGGGAAGGGGTTGGGAAAGACCTGGGATGACACGTTTTACATATTAAAATTGTCAATCAGATTCATCCAAAATAGAAATCTTACCCAGCACTGCGATTTGCCAGTGATTAGCAAAGGATGTTTGAAAGGAGCCTCAGCAAACACCTCATGGATGTTTGGGGTGCTCACATCCATGAACTGCAGCTTCCTAATCCCTTCTCCATGTCTGGATATTTTTGTGGTAGGACTAATGAAGACTAACCAACTATGAGTGGTAAAAGTTAGTCCCGGAAATCCCCTTAGTTTGGAGGTCTCTGGTTTTTAGACCTCACTAGCCATGTTGTCAAAAGGCTTAGGTAACAAACTTCCATTCTCCAAACAGCTCATTTCTCCACAAACTGCAGAGTTATTTACAATAAACAATCCAAACAGATCAGGTATGGGAAAAGTCCTGGGAAAAGGACTTCTCACATAAGTCCTGGAAAAGTTAGCTTATGTTCTAGCTACTAACTTGAATCAGGATATTTATAAAGAGGTCTGGTTGAGATGAAAATGGATTCAGGTATCCCCAAAGGAGGAAGGAGTCCAGTTATAGACCCATTGTTAATCCTGCTCTTCCCTGGCTTGGCTCCAAAATTCTTCAATACAATGTTAGCATACAGAATATGTTAGTACATTAGTACAATTTTGCATTTGGACTAAAATGTTATCTTCCCAGTGAAAATTAAGTTTGATGAGAGCAAGGGCTTCATTTACTGGGTTCACCAGGGCATCTCTACCATTGCTGACAGCAGAACTCAACAAGTATTTGTTGAATGAGCTCATAAATGAAACCAGGAATTCCTTGTCATCGCTTGTCATAATTTATGACACAATAAAAGGCTACAAAAAAAAAAGCCCATTACACTTGAGTCTTGAACGTCGGTTTGAGTTGCACAGGTCCACTGACAGAATTTTAAGGAAAATAAACACAGTGTAGTAATGTAAATGTATTTCTCTTATGATTTTCCTAATATTTTCTTTAGCTTACCTTATTTTAAGAATACATTAATGCATATAACATACGGAATACATCTTAATCAGTTATTATCATTAAGACTTTCAGTCAATAGTATGCAATCGGTAGTAAAGTTTTTTGGGCAGTCAAAAGTTATACACAGATTTTGGACTGGGGGGGGCATTCAGTGCCCCAATACCCTCATTGTTCAAGTGTCAACTGTATTTGAGTAGGATGCAAAGTACTCCTATAAGAAAACAGCTTTTAATTTAAACTTTAAAACATCCACAAATCCTATGGAGTTATTGTTTAAGGACAAAATTTCAGGATTGCCACTTGAAAGAACCCGTGTTACACAGTATTAGAGGGGCACCTGAGTGGCTCAGTTGGTTAAGCGACTGACTCCTGATTTTGGCTCTCATGTTGATGAGATCCAGCCCTGCATCAGGCTCCATGTCAGGCTCTGTGCTGAGCTGGGCGTGGAGCCTCTTGGAGTCTCTCTCCCTCTCCGTGTGCTCCTTCCTCCTCGAAAAGAGAGTATTAGAAATGCTGACAATAGCTCCCTTTAAAGAAAAGAAAATTTAAAGGTACATGCATAGAAGGGATAACAAATCACTTAAAAAATTTTTGTTTAATGTTTATTTTTGAGAGAGAGAAAGAGAGAGCATGAGCGAGGGAGGGGCAGAGAGAGACAAAGGCACAGAATCCAAAGCAGGGTCCAGGCTCCGAGCTGTCAGCACAGAGCCCAATGTGGGGTGTGAACCCACAAACTGTGAGATCGTGACCTGAGCTGAAATCAAGAGTCAGGCGCTTAACTGAGCCACCCAGGCACCCCAACAAATCACTTTTTAAAAGAAGCCAGAGTTGTCTGCTAAGACTGTCCTAGGGTATTGGCCAAAGGAATTAAGAGGGGTAAACTGGTGAAGGAAAGTTGCAGGCTGTAAAATGAATGAATTCACAAGTATTCACGTCACACCGATATATTAATGAAAGGCAGCCTGAAGATGCTGTGAATAGAGAATCCACTCACAATAACTTCAGAATGATTTGGTATTAATATAATTCAGGACACATGGAATTTATTACAGAATATAATAAACTATGGGGGAAATGAAGAAAGATGTACAAATAAGGTGATATATCTTAACTACAATAGAGATTGCAGCTTTTCTCAGCTATTTTGTACACCTAATATAATCTCATTAATGTCTTTATTAGAATAATTCATAAATTTTGAATGAAATGGTGATTTTCATCTGGAAGAATACATGGCTAATAATACTAATAAACATTAAAAAATAAAAATGTAATAATCGTGGATGGTCCCCATCAGATTTAACAAATATATTCAAGTCTCAAATGTATTCTAAGTAGATAAAAAAAACTGTTACTGAGTTAGAAGGAAAGCCATTGAAGAGCAGCACGGAATTGAGCTTCCTGAAAAATACTCAAATCGTAGGTTTGTCAGGTGGGGGGGTGGGTAATGGAAAGATTGTAAATCAGGACAAGAATCGTGGCTCTTGTTATGGCTCTGTCATACATTGATGGTGTCACTTTGGGCATTTTATTGAATCTTTCTGAATTATTTCAGTTTCTTCATTTGCAAAATAGGGCATTTCTGCCTTTTCATAAAAAGCTATTGATGATATGTGAGATTATGACATATTTCATAAACTATATGTTATATACCTCTACAACTTACAAGAAATGTATGAAAAGTTAGAAACAGCTGAATTAGGGGAGAAAGAACCCAAATTTAACATACCTGCTTGGGAAAACTGGAAGGCAATATGGAGTTCATTAGGAAAATCCACGACAAACCTCAAAGTACATGCTGTAATAAATTTCACTTGGAATGAAGAGTTAATATAAAAGAACATGCAAAGGTAAAAATTCCATATGATATTTTCATGCTCTTCAGAGAGGAGATGCTGTTTTGATTATTGAAGAAACGGAGATTTTGGTTCCAGATCAACTTAAATGTATACAATTAAAAAGTTTTTGCCGTTCAAAATGTAATACAGCACACACAAAAAAGGGGAAATACTCGCTGTATTCTCTTACTCTAATATATGTAAACGTTCATGAAATTGTCCTCCTTCTAATGAATCAATATGAAAAGGCCAATTTACCTGTGAGCAAATCATCCCATGAAAAAGAAATGGTCAGCTTTGGTAGTAGTTACAATCCAAATTTTAAAATTTTAGGAACTTCCAATACACATTAAACTTAAACTGTCAAAAGAAAAATGCTAATATAACCAGTGTTAGTAGAGCAGTGGAAAAAAGCCTGCATTTAGAAGAGTAAGATGCACACATATTAACATTTTAAATTTAGGGATCAGGATGCCATGGGATTGGCAGCTTTTTTTTTTTTTTTTACACTTTCCAAATGGCCTAGAAAACAATGGAGTGCCTTACAACCGATGGTATCTTAGATTTGATTAAATATAGTGGGTGTTGCTACCTGACTTTACATGGATTTGACCTTGTGGGGGAAAGCCTGGCAGCCTATTACAAGAGTCATAACACTTTGACCTGGTATATATGCTTCTGAGAACATATTCAGATGAAAAACCTCAAATTAAAAATGACATTATATACTAGTGGGATAAAAATACCCACTAGTTTGAGAAAAAAACGTATGGTATGTTAACACAAAGAACGATGCACAAACATGAAAAAGACAAACAGATAATGTTGATCCACAGAAATGTGTTTATTAATCATACAAAGTAAAAAGTAAAAAATTACATAAACATCAGTTAAAACTAGTAAAAGTAATTTATATGTATATCATAAGAAGGAACTTAGAAATTGTGCAAATATAATGTAATGATCATAAGACTTTTTTTTCTGTGAAGTCAATTGAGTTTATAAAAATGCATTTTTACCAGATAGCTCCAGGGGAACAAGGCTATTTCTTTTAATATATCCATGAAGCTATTTAAATATATATATATTTTTTAATCTGGAGAAAAGCAGTACTTAAATTTTTCTGTATTTCTCTGGAGGCTAACTATTCAATTTAGAAACTCTAATATAGAAACAAATCTCAAAACTTTAAATGCATTGCAAAATGCTATGTTCCAATGGTAAAACTTAAGTCTTTTTTGCTTTACTTGAGATTTGGAAGAAATCCAAATACTGGTTTGATTAAACAGTTAAAGTGGAGTATTTTCCCCCAATGTAGCCAGGGCTAAAAACCCCCTTTAAAATGTCTCCAAACTATTTTTGGATCTGAGGCAAAATGCAGAATTTACCTTTTTTCTGACATGTTTGGTACCATGATAACTACTTCAGAGCCCTAATGGATTCTCCACAATCATCCCTGTGATCATTTCCAGGTCTGAAGTACCATGTGTCAAAGATAATTTGGCTGGAACAAGTCTGACAAATTTTGATAACAAACATACTGATTACTAAAATAGTATAATTTATTTAGAGCCCTGTTGTTGAACTGGGCCTGTTATTTGTAGATCATATAATAAGATGAATTTTATACCCAAATTAGGTACATAGTTCTCAGAAATTATATTTTAAAATAATAGTATCATTAAACAAGAGAGCCATAATGGATGAAATTATGTTTTAGTTAACAATGCTGATTTCCTTTTAATGCATGCACGCACACCTGTGTAGAGAGAGGCACCTCTGAGAAACTAGTAATACTTACTATGGGTTAAAAGTCCTGTAAGTTTGGCTATCTAATGGAATTGGATCTATCTAAGTTTTAGAATGTACTTAAAGTGTAGCCAGCCATCTTAGTGCCAGGGTTAGAACACCTGAAGAATTTTTTGTGTTTACTTGGTGCCTTGCACTTCTCTGACTGGGGGCAGGGAAATGCCTATGGCTGGCTGCAGATATTTGTTATTCGTCTGCCTGTACCTTCCAGTAAAGGAACATATACTGGGTCTTTACTGTTTCTAGGCCCCGAGCTAAATGCTGGGGATAAATATAAATATGAACAAGAAATGGTCCCTGCCCTTGAGGAGCTCCCAGTTAAGTGGCAGGGCCAGACAGATGACGTCAGTGTAATGCAACAGGAAGTATTCATGGAGGCAAGAGCCAAGTGTAGAGGATACACAGAGGAGGGAGCAAATATGGATTATCTCTAATTGGATCCCTTTGTACAAATATGAGGACACACCATTTTCCGTGGAGATGTCCTTTCCTCATTCTTCTATCAGCTTTATATCATGGGATTTCATTGTCCCTTTGAAATACGGTCACTTTGCTGTATCTAGACTCATAGGTCAGAGTCCAGGTTGGATTGTATCTCTTCCTCCTGAAGTAGCCTGTGTGCCTGAAGCTCTTGGTATTTTGTTGCCCCTGTCAGAGAGGGCCAGGATTCTCTCTGATTTGTGTTGGTGTTTCTTATTCTGAATACTTAACTGACAAAGATGAATATTTACTGATTATTGAAGTCATGCTGGGCCCAGATACCTATTTCTGCCAGAAATGAGATACTCTGTTTCCATATTACATGCGTTTGGTATTTTGTGGTATCATGAATACAGTCAATATATGTTCTCGTTCAAAAACATAAAAGTGTTATTTGACGCAGTCTGTCCTTCAAGTCAGAACATCAACAATTCGATCTGCTTTGTAAAACTTAGTTTTTGCCTAGGGTTCACTCCCGTGAATTTTGTAGCTCTCATCGTTTCTCAGTAAGTTGGCTCAGCAGCTGGAGGCAATGGTTTTACATGTCACTTCTGATGAAATATTTTCTAGTTCCTAATTTTTTAATGAATATTTTGTGGAATGAGTGAATGACTTCTATACCTTGTGAAAGGAAGTAATGAAAATACCATAAGGAATATATATTTGCTTTCCAGTGAATCTGTTATCTTAGTTGTCCATACTCATTTCAGGAAGTTAGTACAGCATTTATTGTCTCTTGAAAGCATGGACCTCTCTGCTGGAGTGTCTGATGTGCAGGACAGATGACCCACACGTTGTCTCCTTCCTTGGTGCAGAATTCCCTTTACTCCATGGATGCCAGCACAAAAAAAGCTTTCTCTTGCTCTGGAATTGCCTGACAATGTGAGTCTCAGGCAGTTTGAGTCTTGGGAACGTTGTGATTCTGACAACTGTGTAATGAGAGATGCCTCTGCCTCTGATCCCCTGCAAATAGTGATGACAGCTGCAGTGTATTAAGGTGATGGCAGCTGTTGGAAGAGAGATCTCCAGCTCTCAGCCCCTTAACACGGTAAAAATGTATTTCTTATTCACAGTAGTCCTCCTCATTAGCAGGAAGTTTAACTGTGATGATTTGGATACCTGGAATCCTTCCATCTTGGGGTTCCATCATCTTTTGTTCTTAACTTCCAAGACCACATATGGAAGGGGACAGGACGTGGAGCATCATGTGTGGAATGGTTTTCATGGGCCAAGTTTGGAAGTGAAATGTGTCTCTTGTCACACTTTATTGGATTAAAAATTATTTGATGGTGGCTACACCTGCCTGTAAGGAGAGCTATGAAATATAGTCGAGCTCTAGATGTCCAGGAAGAAGAAATGGTCAACTAGCAGTTCCTTTTAGACATAGGGACACATTTTCCAATTCAGGCCCAGCTTAAATCATAAAAACTGTAGGGGCACCTGGATGGCTCAGTTGGTTAAGCGTCCAACTTGGGCTCAGGTCATGATTTCACGGTTTGAGCCCCGCATCAAGCTCTGTGCTGACAACTCAGAGCCTGGAGCCTGCTTCAGATTCTGTCTCCTCCTCTGCCCCACCTTGACTCGCACTCTGTCTCTCCTCTCTCTCAAAAATAAATAAACATTTAAAAAATTTAAAAAAAATCATAAACACTTTAGCTTTTACCAAGAAAATCTAAATTTAGATCTGGAGTTCTCCTGCTCCGCTAGATTGCCCCCTCATAATTGCATGACAAGTATGAAAGTTTGTCACCTGCTGGGAAGTAGCACAAGAGGCAATCAACTATTTTGTAAGTCAGGCTTCCAGGAAGCAGACCTTGGCTGAAAGTGGCAACAGGGTTTTCCTATCTCTTAACAGCATTCCTGAGAAGCAGTTCTCCCCAGTTTGGATCAAAAGGGTAGTTTCTCAGTTAATCAATATTCAGTCAGGGCCTCTTTTATACGGTGGTTGCTTTTAGCTTATTGCCTCACTATCTTTGAGTTATCTTATTGCCGTCTGAGACCCTCTTAAATTTTACTATATTGTAGTTAGGTTTTTTTAATTGACTATTATCAATTTGTATTTTTTTAGTCTTGTAAACATAGCTGCTAAGTTCTGTGCCTTTATGTATACGGAAAAAATCAACACAGCATACCTTAGGCATAAAAGCAACCACTAGTAGGTTTTTTTTTTTAAGGCCCTAAAGTAAATACAAATGCATTTTAAAGTTGGAGGATGTTAAATGAGGGGGAAATTACTTTATAGGCCATTGGCCAGGGCTTTCCAATTTGATTAATACCCCACATTATTATTGTAGAACAGTCATTACATACAGGCCTGCTGTAATGGAATTTCACTTTCTAGAAGAATGACCATGTAATTCCTGTGTTCAACACAAAGTTTTATGAAACCTGGATCATTGCATAATGCCTGGTGTCAAAGCCTCTTTTTGTATTTTTGCTTTTAGTGTTTGGAATTTGTTTTGCCTTCCCAGTACTAACATCAAAATGGTTCTCCTATGACATTAAGTCACAGTAGAAGCTACACAGGAGTTAAAGTATTTTTTAACAAAACACAACAAATTAAAATTTTAGATTAAGTGTCTGCAAGTTCCCCACTTAGGTTCCTAAACTCGGATGAAAATAGAACTAGCAATAAATGGTATATAGAGAGGATATGAGTATAAATATATAGGGAGAAAGAGGGAGGACACCTCAGACTAGTCATGGCTTCATTTTTTCTTCCAAATGCCTGGAAAAAAGGTGGCTATTTCTTCAGAACCTGGGGCCAAGAAGGAAGAGGACATAGTGACCCTAACCATTTTTCTCACTGAGAATATTTACTTAGAGTGAGCAAGAAGTTTCAGAAAACCCCCTGCTAAAAATATCCTAATAAGCCCTTTGGTTGGAAGATCTAGGAGGCTTAAGCAGGAATTTTGGTATGTTGAGTTCTTTTATATTAGGATGGCACATATCTCTATGGAAAGCCGTAGTTACAAGGGAGGAAAACACAGTCAGAAGTGAGGATAAAAGGAGAAAGTCAAAGCACAGAATATCTGAAAATTATTTTACTACCTCTCCTGATAATTTCATTTCCCAGTAGGTTGGGAACACATGGGGGAGCTGCCAAGCTGGACTTACTTTTAACCAGTGGCCAAGAGATGGTTGCTCATATGTAGGGAATTTGAAATTTGAGGGAATTGGATTGAACTTGGTATCTGGAAAATTATCAGCATAACCAGACAGGGAAAGATGGTTTCCAAAAAGCAAAGAAAAAACACATGTAACTCATACAGAAACTTGAAGACAGAATATTGACAGAAGGGGTTGGGAAAATGAAAAATGTTTTTCCTATTTCATGATTATGAATAATTCCTTCAGAGAAGAAAAGAGGGACATTTTGAGAAGCTAATATGCATATACCCTTAAATTTTGCCTAAGTACACTTTAAAAAATTGTGTTCATTAATACATTTTCATTTTAAAACAATCCCAAATTTTCTGAAATTTGGCAAGCTTAGACTTAGAACATTTCTTTTCTGGAAGCCATTGGGAGCACATTGCCAACAGGATGCTCCATTCTTCCTCAGCACTTTCATGTTTATTTACTAAAAGCAAGGACATTCTTCCAGTTGTCTCCTATACAACCATCGACATGATGGAATTAACACCATTAGCACTGACAGGTTACTATCTTCTAATCCTCAGATCCCATTCAAGTTTCACCAGTTGTCCCAGCGATATCTTTATAGCAGAAAGATCCAGTTGAGAAACATATAATGCATTTAATGGTCACATGTCTGTCTTCAGTCTGACAAGCTCAGATTTTAAAGAACATTTTTTAAAAGGTAAAAGATAGAATACCTGATCAAGGACAAATTCATAAGAGTGATTTATTCCCAAATGGATAGTGTCAATGAAAATACAATCCAGAAATGCGAGTACCAAAGTGATTTTTCAAATACCTTATTTTTAGAGCAGTTTTAGGTTTACAAAAAATTGAGAGGAAGACCGTGATTTCCCATATACACCCTGTCCCCACACGTATGTAACCTCTGCCATTATTGACTTATTACTCAGCAGAATGATACATATTTTTACCAAGGATGAACCTACAGTGACACATCATAATTATCTTGAGTCCATAGTTTACCTAACAGCTCACTCTTGGTTTTGTATATTCAATGGATTTTGGCAATTATACATGTATACATTATACATGTATAATGACATGTATCCATCATTATAAAATAGAGTATTTTCAGTGCCCTAAAAACGTTGTGTTCTGCTTATTCGTCTCTCTCCCCACTACTCCGGAAACCACTGACTTTTTTAAAAAAATGTTTATTTTTGAGAGAGCAGGAGTGCCAGTGGGGGAGGAGTAGAGAGAGAGAAGGAGCCACAGAATCTGAAACAGGCTCCAGGCTCTGAGCTGTCAGCACAGAGCTCGATGCAGGGCTTGAACTCGGGACCGGCAAGATCATGACCTAGGCTGAAGTCAGACACTTAACCAACTGAGCCACCCAGCCACCCCTATTTTTTATTGTCTTCTTAGTTTTGGCTTTTTTTCAGAATGTCATATGGTTGAAATCATACAGTACATAGCCTTCTCAGATTGGCTTCTTTCAATTAGTAATATGCATATAAGATTCTTTCATGTCTTTTAATAACTTGATAGCTCATTTCTTTTTAGCACTGAATAATATTCTCTCGTCTGGATGTACCACAGTTTATCCATTCACCTACTTAAAGACATCTTGGTTGCTTCAAAGTTCTGGCAATTATGAATAAAGCTGCCATGAACATTTGGGTACAGGTTTTTGTGTGGACATAAATTTTCAACTCCTTTGGATAAATACCAAAAAGCTCTATTACTGGGTTTTATAAGAATATGTTTAGGTTTGAAAAAAAAAATATGTTTAGGTTTGTAAGAACTGTCTTCCAAATTGGCTGCACCATTTTGCATTCCCACCAGCAGTGTGTATGAGAGTTCCTATTTTCCATGTCCTTGTCAGCGTTTAGTGGTGGTGTTCCAGATATTGGCTGTTCTCATAGGTCTGTAGTAGTATCTGTTTGTCGTTGTATTTTGTGTTTCCTTTATAGTCCTTTATAGCTGTGTCTTTGGAAAATATTTTCTCCCGGTTTGTGGCTTGTCTTCTTCTCTTAACATTCTCTTTCACAGAGCAGAAGTTTTTAATATTAATGAAGTCTGCTTAGCAATTATTTATTACATTGCTTGTGCCTTTGGTATTGTATCTAAAAGGTTAAAGGGGCACGTGGGTGGCTCAGTCGGTTGAGGGTCCGACTTAAGCTCAGGTCATGATCTCGCAGCTCGTGAGTTCGAGCCCCGCGTCGGGCTCTGTGCTGACAGCTCAGAGCCTGTAGCCTGCTTCAGATTCTGTATCTCCCTCTCTCTCTGCCCCAACCCACTCACATTCTGTCTCTGTCTCTCTCAAAAATAAATAAACATGAAAAAAATTTTTTAAGGGTTATGGTCATCCCCAACACAATCCAGGTTTCCTTCTCTCCTATCTTTTGGGAGTTTTATAGTTGTGCATTTTGTATTTAGGTCTAGGATCCACTTTGAATTTTTGTGAAGAATTTAAGGTTTGGTCTGGATTCATTTTTAGTTTTTGTATGTCAATGTCCAGCTGTTCCACCACCATTTGATGAAGAGACGAACTCTGGTCCATTGTACTGCCTCTTATCTTTTGTCAGAGATCAGCTGATTACATTTATGTGGGTTTTTTGTAGACGCTCTCTTCTGTTCCATTGATATATTTGTCTACAAAATATTTTTAGTTATCTTCTATGCAACATGAAATAAAGAAGGACTTCAGGAAGGTGCTGTAATGATAATCCATGATATGGAGAAAAGAACTATGTATCTTTACAAATTAGGGTAACATAAACTTCATTGAGGGCAAACTGAAACCTCAGATGTAAGAGAAGATAACAAAGATGATTTCCCAATTTCAAATGAATTCAACTTTGTCCAGATGAGTTACCTCTTGGAAACTGTCAAAATCTGCATATGCATGTGTACCCTCACTGTTTGCATATTTTAAAGAATTATGGAAAATAGCAGAAAAGCCAAATAAAAGTCTCAGTGCTTTCTTTTGAGGGGACTGGATGTTTTGATTTTGTTATTCAATTATAATTGACATACAGTATTCTATTAGTTTGAGTTATAACATATTGATTTGGTATTTTTATATGTTATGAAAGGATCCCCATGTTAAGCCAAGTTACCATCTCTCAACATGCAACGTTATTAAAATCCTGCTGACTGTATTCCCTATGCTGTACATTACATTCCTGTTACTTTATCTGGAAGTTTGCACCTCTTAATCTCCTTCACCTATTTTGCCTACCCCTCAGCCCTTCTCCTCTCTGGTAACCAGTAGTTTGTTTTTTGTATCTGTGAGTCAGTTTCTGTATTACTTTGTTCATTTTATTTGTTTTTCGGATTCCACATATAAGCACAGTCAGATGGTATTTGTCTTTCTGATTGTTTTATTTAGCATAATACCTCTAGGTTCATTCATATTGTAACTAATGGCAAGATTTCATTCTTTTTATGGCTGAGTAATATTCTTTTGTGTATATACCCCACATCTTCTTTATTCATTTATCTATCCATGAACACTTGGGTTGCCTCCATATTTTGTCTATTGTCAACAATGCTGCAGTAAAGAAGGGGATGTATATACCTCTTCAAATTAGTGGTTTTTGTTTTTTTGTGGGGGTGTAACTACCCAGAAGTGAAATTTCTGGATCATATTGTATTTCTATTTTTAATTTTTGAGTAACCTCCATTCTATTTCACTAGTGGCTGCACCAATTGACATTTCCACCAGTAGTGCACAAGGGTTCACTTTTTCTCCATATCCTCACAGACACTTATTATTTTTTTGTGTTTTTGTTAAGAACCAACCTGAGAGGTATGAGGTGGGATCTCATTGTGGTTTTGATTTGCATTTCCTTCATGATTAGAGATGAGTAGTGATTAGCATCTTTTCATGTGCTTATTGGCCATCTCTATGTTTTCCTTGGAAAAATTTCTGTTTAAGTCCTCTCTTACTCTTTAATTCAATCATTTATTTTTGATAGTAAGTCATATAAGTTCTTTATATATTTGCGATAATAACCCCTTAGTGAATGTATGACCCGCAAGTATCTTCTCCCATTCAGTAGGTTGCCGTTTTGTTTGGTTCATGATTTTCTTTGCTGTTGAAAAGCTTTTTAGTTTGATGTAATGCCATTTGTTTGTTTTAGCTTTTGCTGCAGTTGACTGAGGGAGCTTGTCCAAAAAAACGATTTCCAAGACCAGTATGAAATGAGGTTACTGCCTATGTTTTCTCCTAAGAGTTTTACGGTTTCAGTTTTTACATTTAAGTCTTTAATCCATTTTGATTTATTTTTGTGTGCAGTGTAAGATAAGTGATCCAGTTTCATTCTTCTGCATAGAGCTGTCCAGTTTTGTAAGCACCATTCACTGAAGAGACTCTCTTACCCATTGAATGTTGTTGCTTCCTTTGTCATAGGTTAATGGACCATATATGTGCGGATTTATTTCTGAGCTCTCTATTGCATTCCATTGACTGTGTCTCCTTTTGTGCTAGTATCAAACTGTTTTGATTATTATAGCTTTGTAGTATAGTTTAAAATCAGAGAGCATATCTTCCGATTTGTTCTTTGTCATGATTGCTTTGGCTATTTAGGGTCTTTTTCAGTTCTATACGAATTTTAGGATTCTCTCTTCTAGTTTTGTGAAAAATGCCATTGGTATTTTGATGGGAACTGTCCTGAAGCTGTAGATGGCTTTGGGTAGCATGAACATTTTAGCAATATTAATTCTTCCAATCCCTGACCATGGTGTATCTTTCCATTTAGTTGTGTCATCTTCAATTTCTTTTGTCAGTGTCTTACAGTTTACAGAATACAGGTCTTTTACCTCTTTGGTTAAATGTTTTCTTGGTATTTTAGTCTTTTGATGAAGTCATAAGTGGAATTGTTTTCTTAATTTCTCTTTTCTTACACGTTGTCATTAGTATAAAGAAACACAGCTGATTTCTGTGTTATTTTTTGGACTGTGACTTTACTGAATTCATTTATTCTAATAGCTTATTGGTGGTGTCATTAGGGTATTCTGTAGATAATATCATATCATTTGCAAATAGTGACTGTTTTACTTCTTCTGTTGCAATTTGCCTTTTATTTCTTTTTCTTGGGTAATTGCTGTGAATAACACTTTGAATACTATGTTAAATACAAGTTGTGAGGGAGGGCATCCTTTTCTTCTTCTTGATCTTGGAAGAAAAACTTACAGCTTTTTACCATTGAGTATGTTAGACATGGGCTTGTTATATATGGTCTATTTTCTGTACCTATTGAAGTGATCATTTGATCGTTATCCTTCATGTTACTAATGTGGTATATCATGTTGATTGGTTTGTGCATGTGGACCATTCTCGCATTCCAGGAATAAACCCCAGTCAGTTGTAATGCTTGATCCTTTCAATGTATTGTTGAATTGAGTTTGCTAATATTTTGTTGAGGAGTTTTACATCTATGTTCATCAGGGATATTGGCCTGTAATTTACTTTTTTTTGTGATGTCTTTGTCTGGTTTTGGTATCAGGGTAATGCTGGCCTCATAAAAGGATTTTGGAAATGTTTCTTCCTTTCATTTTTTTTTCTTTTGAATAATCTGAGAAGGATAGCTACTAATTCTTCTTTAAATATTGGTTAGAATTCACCTGTGAAGCCATCCAGTACTGGACTGTTGAGTTTTTTTTTTTTTTTTTGAGAGAGAGATTTTTAAAATACTAATTCAATTTCATTACTTGTAATCAGTCTTCTATTCAGATTTTCTGTTTCTTTGAGATTCAATCTTGTTTGTTGGTGCATTTCTGGGAATTTATCCATTTCTTACAGGTTTTACAATTTTTTGGCGTATAATGGTCCTGGTAGTGTTCTATGATCCTTTGTATTTCTCTGATGTTGGTTGTAACTTCTTTATCATTTATGAGTTTATTTGGGCCCTGTCTCTTTTTTCTTGATGCGTCTTGCTACAGGTTTATTGATTTTTACCTTTTCAGAGAACCAGCTTTTAGTTTCATTGATATTTTTCTTCTATTTTATTTATTTTCACTCTGATTTTTGATATTTTATCCTTTCTCCCGTCTTTGGGCTTTCCCTCCTTCTTTTCCTAGTTATTTTAGGTGTATAAAATTAGATTGTTGATTGGGGATTTTCCTTGTTTTTTGAGATAGACCTGTATTGCTGTGAACTTCCCTGTTAGAACTGCTTTTGCTACATCCCATAGATTTTGGAAAGTTGTATTTCCATTTTCAGTTATCTCAAGGTATTTTTTCATTTCCTGTTTGATTTTATCACTGAACCATTGGGTTTTTTTTTTTTCATAGCATGTTGTTTAGTCTCTAGATATTGGTCTTTTTTTCTACTTTTCATCTTGTAATTTAATTTTCATACTATTGTGTTCAGAATAGTTGCTTGCTAAGATTTCAGTCTTCCTTAATTTATTGAGACTTGTTTTATGGCTAACATACCATCTCTTCTGGAGAATGTTCCATGTGCACTTGAAAAGAATGTGTGTTCTGTGGTTTTGGGATGAAATGTTGTGTATATATCTATTAAGCCCCTCTGGTCTAAAGTGTCATTTAAAGCAAGTGTTTCCTTACTGATTTTCTGTATGGATGATCTATCCATTGATGTAAGTGGGTTAAAGTCTCCATTCTTGAATCAGCATTTACCTGAAGGAAGTTTCTGGTAGGATGGTAGCTATTAAATTATTGTTGATTATTGAGTAAAAGATATACTGGTTGACAAAACAAAGACATAAAACTATTTTGACCAGATGGAATGATGGGTCAAAATTTAATAAGTATGTAAAAGGTATAGTCACCTGATTTTTTACCGATGTTGCAAAGGTTACTGACATGCAAGCGTTGAAAGCTGGAATGATCTACATGGTAATGAATCAGATTTGGAGGTATCAGTATGAACTCAAATTTAGATTAATACGGATACAGATAGATGTATTTTGCAATATCTATAGATACGTGTGTACACACACACACACACACAATAGTTCACTGTTCTATGAGCTGAGCTGGTCTAGAAGCTATAATACCCTGATAGAAATGAGTATGTGCAGTGCCCAACTCTTGCTTGTTTCAGATAACATTTTCCAGTAAAAGGAGCCATAGCTGCTTGGGAAAGTGGCTAATTTTAGGGCTGAGGCATGGAATATAAAGATGAGCCTGGAGTATCCTATAGTGCCAGAAAGTTAGAAAGTGCTAGAAAAAATACCTCCCCCAAAGCACAAACAAGCAGCAGCAGCAGCAGCAGCAGCAATGGCAATAGAGGATATGTCAAAAGGTTACAGAGGCCCCCTGAAAGAGCTCCCAGGGGCCAAAGCTGAAAGAAATTGGAGCAACAAAATAAATAACATAATGTTG
The DNA here is from genome assembly GCF_016509475.1 of Prionailurus bengalensis. Lineage (NCBI taxonomy): Eukaryota > Metazoa > Chordata > Mammalia > Carnivora > Felidae > Prionailurus > Prionailurus bengalensis. Next base: position 19,518,171 of record NC_057361.1, on the reverse strand, counting down.
GATTACAACTCAAAGTGTAAAATAAAGATCCATGAGTCCAAACTGATAGTAATAAATGCTTGAATTAATAAATGAAGGAGAAGAGACAAATCTCTTGTGCATACGAATTTCAGAATTTTGCATATATACTACCCTGTCAAGGAGATGGAATTTAAATCTCCACCCCTTAAGAGTGGTTTGTGCACTATGACTTTTTTCCAGAGAGAACTGTATGGAAAGTGGGGAAAAGATGAACTTTATCATGGAGGATCCTGACAAACACTACGTTAGCCAGCTAATCAAGGTTAACATCCCCAGCGATCAGGCATGTTGAACACATGTACTCTTGATACCCTAGGATGAGAATAGCACTTTACCTCTGTCGTCCTCCTCCCCAAAACCCATTATTCAAGTTTAATCATGAGTAGAACATTACATGAGCAAAACATCAGATCTTTAATTGATGAAATCATACAAAAGACCTGAATAGTATTCTTGAAAACTATCAAAATGACCAAAAAAACCCAGGGAAATTTTGCAAAACTGTTATAGTATAGAGGAGCCTAAGGAGACATGGCAACTAAATGTAAATTACTCTCCTGGATGGAATCATGGAACTGAAAAAAAGATATCAGGGAAAAACTAAAGAAATTTAGATGGTGTATCAACCTTAATTAATACTTAATGTATCAACATTGTTTCATTAGTTGTAACAAAAGTACCCTACAAATGTAGGACAGTGGGTATAGGGTATATGAAATCTCTCTTTATTATCTTTGCAACTTTTCTTTAAATCTGTTACCATTTTGGGACACCTGGGTGGCTTAGTTGGTTGCATGTCTGACTCTTGATTTTGGCTCAGGTCATGATCTCAGGGCTGGGATCAAGCCCTGCATTGGGTTCTGTGCTGAGCATGGAGTTTCCTTAGCATTCTTTTTCCCTCTCCCTCTGTCCCTCTCCCACACTCGCCCTCTCTCTCTCTTGCTCTCTCTCTCTCTCTCTCTCTCTCTCTCTCAAATAAAAGTAAGAAATCTGGAGCCATTTTAAAATAAGTTTAGTTAAAACTGTAAATGAGATTGGGGCACCTTGGTCACTTAGTCGGTGAAATGTCTGACTTGGGCTAAGGTCATGATCTCGTGGTTGGTGATTTTGAGGCCTGCATCAGGCTCTCTGCCAAAATAAATAATTATTTATTTATTCCTCTCTCCTGAAAATAAATAAATATTTAAAAAATCTCTAGTTGAGGTTAATACAGAACTCATCCTTTCTCACTGGTATATTGTAGAAGTCTTCTCCCATTCTTGTCCCCTCTCCATGGAGTAGCCAGAGAAATTTTTGTTCTAAATGTAAATCAGAAATCACAGAAATCACATCATGTTGGCCAAAACCCTACAGTGGTTTTCTGTAATAACTGGGATAAATTTGAAATCAGTAACAATGGTATATAAAACCTTACATGATCTGGTTGCTCGTTTCCTACCACTCATCTCCTACCATCCTTTCCATTAGTCTCTCTTTGCTGGCTACAGTGGTCTCTTGTTTTTTTTTTTTTTTGTTTGTTTTTTGTTTCTAAATATTCCAGTTGTTCATCATAACATAGGTAGTTTTGTTTCCTAGGAAGCTCCTTTTCAGATTTTTGCATGGCTTATTACTTTATATATGTCACATGTTTATTCATACATCATCTGAGAGAGGTCTTCCCTAACACCTTGATTTATCTTGCCCTCTTTCTCATCGCTGCCTTTTTTTTTTTTTTAAGTGAATCCTGTGTCCAACCTGGGGCTCAAACTCGCTACCTTGAGATCAAGAGTTGCATGCTCAACTGATTGAGCCAGCCAGGTACCCCATTTCTCATCCCTTTTTAACTCTTTACCTTCTTTATTTTTTGATGGTGCTTATTGCTGATCATTATTACATTTATGCACTTGCTTGTTCATTGTTACCTTTTCTGCATTAATACAGTTTTCTTTCAAAATAGTATCAACCATTCAGAATGCTTGGACATTCATAATGGCAGGTCTTTGGCTTGTCTTGTTTATTCTATACCCTCACTGTTGCTACCAGTCTGGGCAATAAGTTAGTGAATGAACAGATTAAAAATCTGAATTTTAATTCACTGCAACTTCCATGTGGGACAGTGGTGAGGTTGTCAGACATACTAACACACACTTGAATTACATTAATAGAAATAGTTCTTTTTTAAAAAAAGAAAGAGTAGACCCATTTTGCCATTCTTATAAACCTGTTTCTGGAGCTATTTGTTCAATCCTGATTATCACATTTTTAGATGGTCACGTACACATTGAATTTGCCCAAAGGAGTGCAGTCAATTATAAGGGTGCTTAGGAGCCATCAATTGAAGATTAAGAGAATTGTGCATAATTGTCCTGAAGACCTGGACAGATTATGATATGCCGGAAGTGTCTTGAAATGTTCTATTCATTTAAATTCTTAAGTAACTTGGATAGCCTTTTATGTGCCAGGCACTGTGCTTAGTCCTGGAAATGAAATGAGTAAACACGTGGAGAGAAAGATTGCCTGGATACACACCTTTTGCCTCCTATGAGAGTTACTGACTCCAGCTGCTGGATGTTTTAGTTGAGGAGATTTGGTTTCAACATAAGGAAATAAATTTTTAATAATAGATGTACTGTTAATAGAATATTTAAAAGCTCATATTAGGTTCTCTCACACACTGGAAATGCTTAAGCAGTGACTGCCTGTTTATCTTTTCTGGATCTTAGAGGAAAAATTCTTCATTAGAAAAAATAAATACTGAACCAGTTGCCTCTATATTTCTAATCCAAACTGCTATTATTCTGGGGGATGGTAGGTTTCATGTATGTGATAACATAAGCTATTAACTAGAGTAATCCTGAGATCTTACTTAGAAAATGCCACATTTTTCTTACTGCTGGGAGGAGATTGCCTAACCAGTATTTTCTCTGTGTGGCATTCTGACAGCCTCAGGGGCATGCACTATTTGAACAGAAAAGAGATTTAGATTAACTATTGTTAAAATTCTTTATAAGGAAGTGGAGGAGGTCCAAGACTTGATTTGCAATCTGGTCTCTTTGGCATAGAAATAATGAAAGACAGAAAAAAGAAAGGCCTTGAAAATAGTCTATTTATGCTCCAATTAGAGCTCCAGTCTCCCCTTCAAATGGGAAAGATAACTGAAAAAGATAATGACCACTCAACTCCTGAGTAAGTGTCCAGTCCCTTCAACCTCCTCTCAAAAAAGATGCCCCTTGGTATAGTAGAAAATAGAGTTATTTTTAGGAGTATTATTTTACAGAGTTTTTTTTAAGTTTGTTTATTTATTTTGAGAGAGAGAGAGAGAGCAAGAGTGAGTGAGAATATCCCAAGAAGGCTGCACACTGTCAGAACAGAGCCCGATTCGGGGTTTGAACTCATAAACCATGAGATTATGACCTGAGCTGAAACCAAGAGTCTGATGCTCAACTAACTGACTGAGCCACCCAGGTGCCCCCAGAGTTATTTTTAAAAGAATTTTTGCTTGGTTAGGGAGGGAAATAGTATGTGTGACTGAAAAAATCTCTATGGTTAGAGAAATATAAGAGTGGAAATAGTGTTTTTGGTGCTCTTTCCCCTTATATCATTTAGGATCTCAGCGGGAAACACGTGACATGTCCTAAGGAGTATTTGGAGAGAGAGAGAGAGAGAGAGAGAGAGAGAGAGTGTGTGTTTAAAATGGTTATGTATTATTTTTGATAGGGGGGGGGGATGAGTGGGGTAGGGGCAGAGAGGGGGGGATAGAAGATCTGAAGCAGGCTCTGTGCTGACAGCAGACAGCCCAGTGCAGGGCTTGAACTCACAAACCATGAGATCATGACCTGAATTGAGGTTAAATGCTTAACCAACTGAGCCACTCAGGCTCCCCTGGGATGTGTGTGTTTTAAACAAGAAGTGACTCTTTACAGAGGGGTAGGCAGGGTTCAGGGAAACAGCAGGAGATGATTAAGTACCAAGCATTGGTTACAGCAAGGAGCCATTGTCACCACTAGGCCTGAAGGGGAAAGGCTTGGAGTTGTCAGAACCAGGTGAGAAGTGTGACTCTGCCTGTGGGCGTCCCTGGAAGGGTCTGTGGTCATAGGTAGGTGAATGTAGCCACTACTGCACTGCAGCCAAGCAGAGAGGAAGTTGGGGAAATAGTCACTCCAAAGTCTCTCTTCTGTCCTTTGCTCTCCTGCTTATGTTTCCCACTGGCCGAACTTACCTGGAAGCCAGACGGCAAGGAGACTTGGTTGATACACAAAAGTCAGCATCCTGGGACACAAAGCAATGAAGAGGGACAGAGAATGGATTCAGAGGGGCAAATGGAAAAGAACCAGCACTCCATTTATCACCCTGAAAATGACTTCCATGGAAACCAAAAGCAAATCATAGTGGCTTTATAGACAGATTAAGGTTCTAGCCATCATGTTGTGTTGACATTTGCCAGAGTGCTGTTCTTACTTGCATAGAAGTAGTGGTCTCGCCAGTCCTAGGTTTGTGTTGCAGCCTGTGTGAAGGGGAATGGTTTGAGTGTAATGGCATGGTCAGGATGTTGTACACGGCATCTCTGTTCAGTCTGTTGCTATGAAGTTATTCACATTCACTTAGCACATACTTGTTGAATGCCTGTTGCAGGCCAGGATTTCCAGGCACTTGACATATCAGGGAACAAAATGAAGATTCCTTTCTTTGTGGAGTTTGTGCTGTAGTGGAGGGAGACAAACAATAACTGATAATAAGTTTTTAAAGTAGAGACTATGTAAGGAGGTGATAAGCGATATGGAAAGAATTAAACTTGAACAAGGTAAGGAGTAGTGGGAATGCTGGGTTCCCACTACTGGGAATGCTGGAAGAAGGGTTACAGTTTCAGGTAAGGTTGTCCGTCCTTGTTGAGACTATGATTTTTGAGCAAAACCTTGGTGGAGGTGACAGACTGTTACCCATGCAGTTATCTGGGTGATGAACAGTCTAGCGGAGGGAACAGCCTTTGCACAGGACAGGGGCATGCCATCAGCACACTCAAGGACCAGGAAGGAGGTACGTGGGACTGGAGTGCAATGAATGCGGAACAGATGAGGACAGAGGGAACAGGGGCCCAGATCAAATGGGGTTTTGTAGGGCATTGCAAGCATTCTGTCTCTTACGCTGAAATGGAGACCATTACAGGTTTTGATCAGGGGGAGTGAATGATGACATGTTTTGAAAAACTTGTGTGGGCTGCTCTGTTGAGAAGAGACTGTAGCAGTCAAGGGTAGGAACAGAGAGTCAGGTAGGAGGCTATTGAAGTAATCCAGGTGAGAGATGATGGTAGGGAGAACCATACCTCTTGGGGCCTCACACCCCTTTCAGAAGTCCATAGTGGCTTTGCATTTGCAAAGCAATATGATAAACATGTGGGTAGGGAACAATATGGTATGAAACTGTAATAATGCCTAATTTAGGGAATCAAAAGTCCAAGTAGAATTATAATGTTGGGAAGCAGTAGCAGAGTTTCAAAGGAATGGGGTTGGAGTTGGAACATTTAGAGTGAAGGTAAAGAGCTTGCAGTAATCACTTCACAGTGTACACGTGCATGAAATCATCACGTCATGCACTGGAAATATGTACAATTGTCAACACTATGTCTAAGTAAAGCTTGAAATTGTTTTTAAAGAGATTAGACTTTTGAAGGTTTCAAATGTTTGCTTTATTTTTCAGAATGACCACTGATGAATACACAGAGACCCTATTTTTTTAAAAAAAGTAGAAGGAAAAAAATAAGAAAGAAAGCACCATCATCAATTTTTCACAAAAAGGACAAAAGGGCTGGGGAGGAATTAGGAAAGCAGGAAAAATAGTGAGGACAGCATACAATTGTGAAATCCAAATGTGGCTATATGTGTGTAACATTTTATGTAAATGGACTATCTTTTCAGTTAAAAGGCAGAGTAACCTTGAATTTAAAAAAAAACATTTGGCTAGATTATGTTATGAGAATCCTATCTAACCAAAAAACCAAAGTGAAAAAAACAATAAGACAAAAAAACAAAAAACAAACCCAAAACACATAATCTTGAAAGTAAGAGCATGGGAAAACATAGGCCATGTAAATACTAGCCACAAGGAAACATAGAGCTTTATGAGTATGGGCCAGACTAAATGTTAAGTTAAAAAGTATTACTAAATATGAATAATTTCACTACATGTTAATACAAGGGTGAGCTCGACAGGAAAATAGGACTCATTTTTACTTGTATGCTGCTAGTATCATAACTTCAAATATATACAGCAATGTATCAACAAGTAACATTCTTTTAATAGTTTATCAGTTAACCAAAAAAAATTTTTGACTCCAAACTTAAAAATGTATATTGCTGTGTTTGAAAACATATGTGAACACATATTAGACTATAAAAAAATGTATCACCAAGTACCATGAATTGATATCTATAGACCACATTTTCCTATCACGGTGTGATTAAGTTGCAAAACAGATTTTTATATTGAAAATACCTCTAATTGCTTTTGCATCAAAAAGAAATAATGAAGATAAAACTAAATGATAACTATAGATAACTCTAATGTTCTATATCAAAGTTCGTGTTATGCAGTTAAAACAATGAGAGGGACATTTGTAACCTTAAATGTGTAGAGTAAATGAAAAAAAAAATGAAATGAATGATTGAATCCTCTAACTTAAGATGTTAGTGAAAGAACAGACAAAGCTCAAAGAATGAAAAAAATAAATATAAAAACAAAATTAAATAGGAAGAAAGCTAGAGTAGCCAAAAGCCATATATTGTGTTTTTGAAAAGAATAATGAAATTTACAAACCTCTGGCAAGACTGACAGAGAGAAGAGAGTACAAATAAGCAATAAATCAGAGACCTAAAACTGCCAATGTCAGCAAGTTTGAAGACTTATGTGAAATGGATGAATTGCTAGAGAAATAATACCAAAACTGGGTCAAGAAACACATCACTGGTCCTGGTCCTATAACCGTTTAAAAAATGTTCAATCATTAAATGTAAAAATTCTTCTGCAAAAAACAAAACAAACAAACAAACAAACAAACAAACACAAGACCCAGATGATTTACCACACGCTGCAGGAACTGATAAATCTAATCTTTCACAAATTTCCCCCCCAAATTCCCCCAACTCGTTCTATGTGGCAGGTTTAACCAGGCTCCTCGTACTAAATAAGGACTATGTAAGAAGGGGAAAATTATAGGGCAACCTCATTCATGAATATGGATGTGAAACCATAAACAAGTTATTAGCAAATGAAACCAACAATGCATCATATTCATAATATGTCATGACTAAGTTGGGTTATTTTAGGAATGCAAGGTGGTTTTAACATTAGAAACAACTAATAATGTAATTCACCACATTAACACATAAAAGATGAAAAAACATAATTATCTCGGTACATGCAGAAAGTAGATGTAATAAATATCAATTCATGATAAAAAGTCTTCACAAAATAAATATATCAGAGGGAATTTCCTAACCTGATGAAGTGTGCTACAAAATAGCAAGGGCTTTCCCAGCTGTGATGTGAGGTGCATACAGGACAGCCCGCTCTCATTCCAGGGAGCAGAGGTCCTCGGCGATCTCCTTTAGGCAGCTAAGGCAAAAGAAGGTATAAGGATTGTACCTGGAGAAGCACAGTGGCCATTTTCAGATGATTCGATTTTGTATGTAGAAAGAACATAAAAGAATCTATAGACACACTTTGGAAATAAACAAAGATGTTTATCAGGGTGACAACTGCATGTAAATATACTGCAACCATCAGAAAATAAAATAATATGGAAGAAAAGGTAGCAAATTTTAAGTTCTCAGACTCCGTGAAGGAGGCCAGCCTCTTCCCTCAAGTTCAGTCCTATAGAAACGCCAGAGAAGGGCGGAAGCATGGATCAGAGTTACCAACATAAAATCTGTGGGCAACCCCTGGGGGGCTGGAGGTTTTGGGTTCGGTGGTGGTAGGCTACAGAGTCAGCAGATGCAGTAGTGGAATGATAGTTTGGGAGGGGGGGTATCTTGTAAAACTACTTTTTGTCTCTGTCCAACCTTGCTGAGAGAGGATTGCCACCTGATCCATGTACCCTGAGTCAAAAATCAGCAGTGATTGGTCAGGGTTGGCCTTTTACACAGGTATTATGTTAGCGTCATAGCACTCCTGGGGAATGAAGAACTAGTGAAAATAATTGCAAGTCTCCCAGCATCTCTTGGGGGGACTTCTCCACTATTCCCCTGCCAACCCACAGGACTACAGCGATGCTTCTTCAAAGTGTTTATAGGCAAACCTTTGAGGCTGGTGGAGAGGCAGCCATTGGGGGTGGGGGTGGTAGGCGGAGGGAGTGTGTGGGGGGTCGGTGGCAGTAAACTAACTCACCTCTCTCTTGGAATCAGTTTTACTGGCTGTATGTTGCACCTTCTCTTTCTTTCTTTCTTTTCTTTTTTCTTTCTTTCCTTTCTTTCCTTGGACCTTTTAGTTATAATTTCCCTGTCTTGTAACCTCTATTACTGTTTCTTCTATCTCTGTATGCTTTGTACCTTATTTTTCCATTCTCTCTGTTAATTTTTAATGTTAATTTAAACATTTTTAAGTTTGCATTTTTTCCATTGTGTATTACTGCTGTCACTGATGGTGATTGTTTTCTATTGTGTTTTGTAATTTTGGATTGTAAACTCATATTTAGTGGTCTTGGCCTCACCCTGTCCCCCATGAGAATGCTGTGACAGGTAATGGAAGCATTCCTTCAAAATAGTTTCTTTTTAAGTTTATTTATTTATTTTGAGAGAGACAGAGTGAGTGCAAGCAGGGAAGGGGCAGAGAGTGAGGGAGAGAAAGAGAATCTCAAGCAGGCTCTGTGCTGTTAGCACAGAGCTCGACCCTGAGCTCGATCCCATGAACTGTGAGATCATGACCTGAACCGAAGTCAACATTCGGATGCTCAACCGACCCGAGCCACCCAGGCACCTCTCCTCCAAAATAGTTTGAATAGTTTTGCCTTTGCTTTTGCTGGGAGACCTGGGATATCACCATTCTAGGACCAGTGTCTACTATTGATTTCTCAGTTTGAAGATTTCTAGCTTGTGTGGGCTGTGAAAACTTAAAGTTTCTTTAGATTGGCAGAGCAGAAGGAGCTTCCTCTTTAATCTTCTCCATTGGTGTGCAGACTTTTTCTTGCAGGTCCTTTCACTGAAGATGCAGTTCTTTCAAGTTCTTGGGTTTCTGAAGCTCATTTCCGTCGTGCTCTTCATAAAGGAGAAGGTCTTACCTCCTTTTTTCTACATGGACATTAAAATTTAATCCCCCAATTACTAGGGCTAACAATCACCACTACTTCCATTTGTTACCATTTTAGATACACAGTAAATAATTATCAGATGATATATGTATTACAGTTAATACAGGGCAGGATAGAAGGCAAGTGGAGACAATTTGAGAAAAATACCTCCTGGGTCTCTGAACTAAATTTTAAGTGTTAGTTTTTTACTCATAACCATAGGATTATCCCTGCAGTGTATTTCTTTCTGGGAGGGAGGTGTCTTGTGACAGTATCTTTACTTGTGTACACAGAGTCTGAGCACCACACAGGCATACTGAATATAATACTCACTGTGAGTTCACTAAGCAGAAAAATGGTTTATTTTCTTGATATATGAAGATACTCTAAAGCTCTTCTCAAAGAGCCACAATTGCTTGAGTAGTAAGAAAGTTACATATTTGAATTATTCCAAGGTAATTCAGATAAAATCAACAACAATGAAAACGTTAATTTCGTGTGTGTGTGTGTGTGTGTGTGTGTGTGTGTGTGTGTTTATCTAGGTAATGCAGCCCAGCTTTGACATGCTACTGTATAGAAATATCTTTTTTTTTCCTTTTTTATTCCCTCCCCTCCCCCATGGTCTTCTGTTAAATTTCTCAGGATCCACCTAAGAGTGAAATATGGTATCTATCTTTCTCTGTATGACTTATTTCACTTAGCATAACACTCTCCAGTTCAAAAAAAGTTAGGGAGGGAGCCAAACCATAAAAGACTCTTAAAAACTGAGAACAGTCTGAGGGTTGGTGGGGGTGGGAGGGAGGGGAAAGTGGGTGAAGGGCATTGAGGAGGGCACCTGTTGGGATGAGCACTGGGTATTGTATGGAAAGCAATTTGACAATAAATTTCATATTAAAAAAATAATAAAAAAATAAAAAGAAAAAAGAAATACCTTAGAAGTTTGAATTCCCAGCTGATAAACATATAGCTATAAAATTTCAATAATACAGGTGAAATTTTTATTTTATTTTTCAGATATAATCACATTTAATAGTCCTGTGACTAAAAGCTCATATTTTATTCCTATTAAATATTGTATATGTGTTACTTAAATGCTTTTTGTCTAGTCCAACTGTGCATATTATTTTTAGAACTAAATTATCTATACATTTTAATGATCAAAAATAAGGAACTATGCTCCATCTAAGCACTTTTTTTCATCTGTTTTCCTAACACTTTTCGTGAGTCTGTGTCTGTTTGCATTTATTCTCTTTAGAAACACAACTTTAAGTCCCCTAAAGCTAGAACATGGAGCGTAAATTGTTACATTGCAGTTATACTTAAGTTTAGGACTATATGTGAAAAAAAATGCTTATATCCATTTAAAATGGCATTTATTTGTAAAATTTATGTACTTTGTTAAATCATTTAAAAATTTTTAAGTTTGATTTAATTGCAAATAACCCTGAGGTAAAACTCACAGGCATATCACAGTCTTCATGATTTATAAGGTATTTATGTCTCGGGAAAAGCAACCATGCTCAAATAATGTAACTCCAGCCTGTGGTGAGTCATAGATTAAATGATGATGCCTGGACTGCTGCCAATATGTAGATTTTTATCAGATTTATATCCTCCTTTCTGTTTCTCTCTCAGATGAGTAGTATTAGGTCAGTATGCAGGCTTTGTATGGCTATAGCTGTGATTCTGAATTATATCAGTAAAGCTTTCCTAAATTGGTTAAAATTAGCCAAACAGTGCTATAGTAAGAACATTATTACTACATAACCATCATGGACATAGATACCTGGGTTTCATTAGTGTGCTATGGAAGTGAATATTTAAGAATATTTAATATTTAAGAATATTCAGGATGACCTCTGGGAGAGGGGTTGGGGGGTGCAGTTGGGAGTGGGTATAGGGAGTATCCACATTGGCCGGGAGTCACTTACTTACTAGGTCAGCGGTATGATAACTTCCAAACTTGGTGTATTTGCAATGGCTGAATCACAATGGCTTGTTGATAAAGTTACTTTGGCACTTTGTCTTTCTCTGTGGACTGTGCTTATACACCTGTGAGATAAGTGAGGTGAGATCTCTAAATTATGTCCCCAGTCCTAATGGCAGCTGCTCACTCTCATCCTAAATGGGAAATAATTTGGGGGGTAGAGGGGTTCACTGAAAAGTTTTAGTATGTCAACATAGGCTTTACTCTGTTTTCCAGATTAAGCAAACACATTTTGTTCTATCATTAAAAGTTCATAAAAAAATGTCTTAGTAATGGCTAGGGTTTGTCTCTCTGTGAACCATGGGTTTTATGTTGGATGTTAGTCGGTTCGTTGTTGGAAAAAAGAGCACTGTGAGCATTCCCTGCTCTTTGCTGATAATGTGAATGGGAAAGTGAGCACGAGGGACCAGTCACCCTCACAGTATGCATATTTATACCCTGAAAAAGAACAATTACAAACCAAACACGAGCAACCAAATAACAACTTGTTATTAAGGATCTCATATCCACTTCTTTTGCTAAATCAAACCACTGGTGCTCGTGAGTAAAGAATAATGCCTTTGAAGTAGTTAAGTCTTGGATTTCAGGGATAGGCTCCAAAATTATGTAGCTTCTTCAACCACTGATGCCTATAAACAGGATTTATTTAACCCATTTTAGGTCATTGACAGTTTGAGTCATTGATAGTTGGAAAGTTTCATACATGCTAGTATTGGTAACTTCTGTAGGTTATCTTGCATTTCATATTATGTTCTTTGTCTAAGCAAACCTGAAATTCTTAAGAATTAACTAGACAGATTAGAAGTACATGAAGGTAAAAAAAAAAAAAAACAAGTTCAGGTGAGCTGTAGGTAATTATATAGAATAAGAACTAGAGGTCACTGTGATTCTTGTTTGCCACAGACTGCCTTTATGATAATGTAGTTTTTGTAAAATTTCACACAAAGTAGGCTTTTTTCCTCATTAAGTAGGCTTTTTTCCTCCACTATACTTTAAAGGAGACTTCAAGCAAATTCAGTATATTTTAAAAAATGTAGATGGTGACTCATTTTCTTTTAAAAAACTTCAAACCTTTTAACTTACAAAACATGCTGTTTAAAGGAAATCTCATTTTTGCTCTAGCTGTTTCAGAACAGCTTCCTGTAGGTAGGAAACATAAATTTGAACTGCAGTAAACATATGGCATTTAGCAGGTAATTGGCTTTTCACCCTTAACCACGGCAGTGTCTTCCATATATGGTATTCGATTTTATGAACGTAATTTAAAGTAGGGGTGTTATGGGTTATCATTTACACAGATTAAAGTTCCCATCTAATGTATAAGTAACTAAAGGCACATTTACTTACGCCATAGCTATTAGTCACAGGCTTTATGGTGGTCGTTCAGCCAGAAAATAGAGCTGCAGCTCTTAAAAGAAAATTCAGATATGGGTATTACTTGGGAAAATTGAGACTTTCCTTCACTTATTGTTGGGGGCAAGGGGGCTCTCGAGGCCCTGAGCCTTGTTCATTGGTTGCCATTATCCCATGGACCTATCCTTTCCTCAATCAGCTACTTCAGATTGCAAGAAATTGATAGGAAAGTGTTTTAACAGAAAAATTTGCAATCAAAACTGTTCCTCACATTGAGCAAAAACAGCATTTTAAGAGTGTGCATAGTCATTCAAATTGAGGACTACATCCTGTAACCTTTTTCAGCTGGACTAAATTAAATATGTAACATCCCCAGGAGCAATTTCTGAGAACAGCATTGGACTTTACCTTGACTACTGAATCATTAAAACACGTGTGGAAACATTCCATATGATCTGACCCTTTGGCAGTAAATGGCCACCTCCTTGCAACTTACATTGAAGTCTCTTTCTCAAAAATAATTTACTCCCACCTGGTCTGCCTTTAGGCATTTTCTCACGTGTTCAAAACCATTGACATGTGTCCCCGGATTAATACAAGAGCCATAGTTTCTTCTTTGGAGTCTGTGGCTGCCAATTTCTTATTTTTTTTAAAATTTTTTTAACATTTATTTATTTTTGAGACAGAGAGAGACAGAGCGCAAGCGGGGGAGGGGCAGAGAGAGAGGGAGACACAGAATCCGAAGCAGGCTCCAGGCTCTGAGCTGTCAGCACAGAGCCCGACACGGGGCTCGAACTCACAGACTGCAAGACCATGACCTGAGCCGAAGTCGGATGCCCAACCGACTGAGCCACCCAGGTGCCCCATATTTTTTTTTTTATCTACATAATATTTCAGTGCTAGTGACTTAAAAACTAGAGTTCTATAGATTTAAAGAGGGGAATACAGGTGGTTTGCCCTTTAATTAGTGAATTTTTACAGAGAATAAGAAGGGCACAGTTTTCATTACTCCTGGCTTAAAGGGAAACTAATTGCTGTTATTTTCTTTCTGGAAATCTTCCTTATTACTTAGAGATTTGTCTAAAATTCCATAATTAATAAGTATTTCTAAACATATACTCCTCAAAATGAACATACCATTCACATGAGAACTAGATGAATTATTAGATCATTGTAATGCTATAAATGAAGTACATTGGGATTTGATAAAGTACATTTGATAAATTCTCTGGTGGCATCCAATATGGTCTCTTACAAAAGACTGCAAAATGCATTGGACTTCTTGGTGTCACTGAATAATCTCTTGTGCCCTGTCTACATTATTGAGGGTTTCATTCTCTAAGAATCTCCTGTTTCCTTCCCCATTTCTTCCTTGTTCTTCTTTTCACTAGACTCTTACTGTCCTCAATTATTATAAATAAATATTAAAGAGTATTACAAATAAAAAAATAAAAAGGAATGTTGAGCTGTTGGATGGCTCAGGAGAAGATAGGCAGTCTGAAACACATAGAAGAAATCGAGTATGAAGATAAAAGTGGAAGAGACCTATAGGACATGGTGAAAACTTTTTTAAAAAGTAATTATTTTCAGAAAGAGAGAGAGTGCGCTTGTGCACGCAAGTGGGACAGAAAGAGAGAGGGAGAGAGAGAATCCCAAGCAGGCTCCACACTGTCAGCGCAGAGCCTGACATGTGGCTTGAACTCATGAACCATGAGATCATGACCTGATCTGAAATCAAGGGTCGAACACTTAACCGACTCAGCCACCCAGGCACGCCCCCATGGTTAAAACTTATAATGTAGGAGCGCCTGGGTGGCTGAGTGGGTTAAGCGGCTGACTTTGGCTTAGATCGTGAACTTGCCGTTCAGGAGTTGGAGCCTCGCGTGGAGCTCTGTGCTGACAGCTCAGAGCCTGGAGCCTGCTTCAGATTCTGTGTTTTCATCTCTCTTTGCCCTTCCCCTGCTCACACTCTGTCTCTCTCTTTGTCAAAAATAAATTAAAAAGAAAACATTAAAAAAATTAAAATAAAAACTTCTAATATAGATATAATTGGAGTCAGAAGGGGTACCTTTTATGTATTTTTTTTAAATATGTAATTTAAAAAATAGTACGTAATTTTAAATACATGAAATTACCTATTTTGATGTACCATTTATATTTTTTAATACTTTAGGATTTAATTTGGTATAAGAATTGAGATGAGAGATTTTTAAAAAATCTTTAGTTTTCCTAACATTACTTACTATGGAATTTATTCTTCTGACTCTACCTGAGTCAGAAGTAATGTTACTTACTAACATTACTTACTATGGAATTTTCCTAACATTACTTACTATGGAATTTATTCTTCTGACATAATAGGAAATGCCAACTTTGACATATAAAACATTATATATTGTGGTGTTTCTGAGCCTTCTGTTTCCTTGATCCTTGTGTATAATCCAGAAATGGCTGGATTTTTAATGTGGGTTTGTATTATTATAATTCACAGGACAGGCCTATCCTTATTCTTCCCTCTGAAGGAATTCTTAACTTTTCGTGTGCTTTTATTCTTTGAACTGATCTTTAAAGTCAGTTAGTCAATGTAAAAATATTCTGTCAGAATTTTTATTATAGTTGACCTTACAAGTTCATTTGGGGAAAAGCACAATTTTGAAACTATATATTCCTATAGACAAACATGGTGTAACTTGGTATTTATTCAGTATACATTTGTATTCCTAAAGAAAGTATTATCATTACTTTCTGATGCATTTTACATGCTTTTATTCTGTCTCTTCCTAAGTATTGTATGTATTTTATTCCTAGGTAGAATTTAATATTATTTTCACTGTATTTTTTAACTGGTTATTGTTGGTATACAAGATTGTTTTTAGTAACTTGTAACTTGCCACCTTACTGAATCTCTTATTCGTTTTAATTGTTTTCAGGTGACTATTTTGGAATATCTGGAAAGATAATATCATTTGCAAATAATTAGTTTTGTCTGTTTGCAATATTTAAATCTCTTGGTGCTTTTACTTACCATATGGCATTTTCTAGAATTTAAGAGACAGTGTTGAATAAAAATGGTAATTGTTAGCTCTGAATTTTTCATAAAATCTCTCATTCATTTATTCAAAGTATTTATTAAGTGCCTAGTATATTCTAGTCTATAAGGTTAATGCAATGCCAGTAAGATTCCAACAATATTTTTCATATTGACCAAGTGACTTTAAAGGTCATTTCAGAGAATAAATGCACAGGCTGTGAGGGAACTTCACTGATTAGAATACAAAAAATCTTTGCATTTATGGATGCATTACCTTAAGAGGAACTTACATTCTAGCAGAGGGAGACTGTCAAAACAAAAGAAAACAATAAATAAAGTTTTATTTATTAATAAGTGACAAGGTTATGAAGACAGTATGAGTAATGTAATAAAGAGGGACTGTGGGCTGGGGGTGCACTTTTAAAAGTGGAAAAGAGGAGGTGACATTTGAGATAAAACATATAAGAGGAGAAGGCAATTCTATGAATATCCGGCGGAAGAGCATTGCTGGAACAAGAGAGAACACGTATGTCATGTTGAAAGGAAAGGAGGGTTAGTGTACCTGGAGTGTGATTGGTGGGTGTAAAAAAGGCAGACTTGGGGTCAAGGTGGTAGATTGCAGATGCTTGGTGCTCTTTTTTTAAAATTTTTTTTAAATTTATTTTTGAGAGAGACAGAGACAGACTGCGAACAGGGGAGGGGCAGAGAGAGAGGGAGTCACAGAATCTGAAGCAGGCTCCAGGCTCCAAGCTGTCAGCACAGAGCCTGATGCAGGGCTTGAACTCACGAAACCGTGACATCATGACCTGAGTCGAAGTCAGACGCTTAACCTACGGAGCCACCCAGGCGCTCCACTTGGTGCTCTTTAAACTGCAGAGGGAAGCCACTGGAGAACATTAAGCAAGGGAAAGAAAGATAGAATTTGGTCATTAAGAATGCTCTGGCTGCTGGCTGGAATGGACAACAGAGGTTTGAGAGTGGAAGCTGGGAGACTAACTTGAAGTTTTTATAATTATCCAAATGAGAAGAGTTGGTCATTTCAGCCAGGTTGTAGGCAATGCTCATATGAAACATGGTCAGACTCAGCATACATTTTGGCAGTAATGCCAATGGGACTTGCTGGTGGATGGCTAGTTATAGTTAATAGTTTGCATGTTAGGGTGCCTATATGGAAGGTGCTGAGATCTTTGGCCTAAGATGGACAGTGCCGGCAATGAGTGAGCAAGGGGAGACTTGAGAAGTGGAGATTAAGAGCAAAGGACAATAGTTGTGTTTTACAGATGTTAAATAGCAAAAGAAGAAGGTTGAAGCATCATGAGAAGGTTGTGGATCATAAACTTTCAGAAGATCTTGAAAGCCAACGGCAACAAAGAGTATCAGGCAGTGTTACAAGGTACTAGGGATACAGTTTTGGGCAAAACCAACATGGTTTCTATTCTCATAGTGCTTCTTGTCTAGTTTAGTCAAATTTTGTTTCCGATGATGATGAAAATGCTAATATTTCACCATTTAACATAATGGTGGGGGTGGCTGTTTGTTTTGATCAGTTTTTAAAAATTTTTTTTAATGTTTATTTATTTTTGAGATAGAGACAGAGCATGAACAGGGGAGGGTCAGAGAGAGAGGGAGGCACAGAATCCAAAGCAGGCTCCAGGTTCCGAGCTGTCAGCACAGAGCCCGACACGGGGCTTGAACTCACGGACCGTGAGATCACGACCTGAGCCGAAGTCGGATGCTCAAACGACTGAGCCACCCAGGCGCCCCTGATAGATCAGTTTTTAATGGTAAGCAAGTACCCTCGAGTTTCTGATGTCCAAGATTTTATTATTTTAAAATCATGAATGCTGGCTGAATTTTATCAGATGCTTTGTCAGCTCCTATCAGGCTGATCATAAATTAATAGACATCCAAAAGTTAAACCAATTTTGCATTTCTGAAGTAAACCAATTTTAGTCATGGTGAATTACTTTAAAATCCTCTGATGGGTTGACTTTGCTGTTAGTTTATTTAAGGTTTTGTATGTGCTTTGGCCTCAGTTTATGCTACAGTCCTTTTCAGACTTTGGTGTTAGGATTTTGCTAACTTCATTAAATAAACTGGAAGACTCATTTTTACAGGGTTTTGAATAGCTTAAATTACACAGAAATTATTTTTTCCCTTTAATATTAGGTAGATAATCCTATTCTCTCATAGGATATCTGGATCACAACTCTTCTTCCATGAATATTGTTTAATTTAAAATTTTCACCTTACCTTGGTCAGTTTTGCCAGTTTATAATTTTGCTTGAAAAATCGTCCATTTATTTATTTATTTAATTTTTTTCCTAACGTTTATTTATTTTTGAGACAGAGAGAGACAGAGCATGAATGGGGGAGGGTCAGAGAGAGAGGGAGACACAGAATCTGAAACAGGCTCCAGGCTCTGAGCGGTCAGCACAGAGCCCGATGCGGGGCTCGAACTCACTGACCGCGAGATCATGACCTGAGCTGAAGTCGGACGCTTAACTGACTGAGCCACCCAGGCGCCCCGAAAAATCGTCCATTTAGTGAAGGTTTTTAAATTTATCAGAAGAAATGTAGTATTCATGTAATATTTAAAAATCTCCATTCTTGTGGTTAAATTGTGTTTCTGACTTCTCATGTTGCAAATTTGCAATTTCTCTTTGCTCTTTTAGATTTCCTGGATGCTGGCAATTTTATTCATTCTTTAAAAGCATTAGCTCTTGGTTTTCTTTACCAGTTTTAATCTTTATTATTTTATTTTGCTTTCTAATCAAAAGAAATCCTTCTTTATTTTGCTATGATTTTGCTAAATTCTTGAGTTGACCTCTTAGTTCCTTTATATTCACATTTTTATATAGAAGTAAAAGACTTAAGGCTTCAAATAGTTACCTGAGTAAGCTTAGTCTACTTTCCTTAAATCTTTTATATATGCTTCTCAGCGTCATTAAATTGTAAATAGTTTACACATGAAGTTTGCATTCTGTTTCAGTTGCATTTACTTTACTTTGTCAAGTGGCCAAAATTCCTCGTTATTAATGGCCAGTTCTATAAAAGATCTATAAGTAAATTTATTAAGGTCCAATATGATCTTTTGGTAAATATTCCATAGATTTTGAAAAAGAGGAAAGCTGATTAATTCCTTGTTCATAGGAAATAAATTTTTTTACATGGGCACTTAAAGTAAATCTCATTATTTATAGTATTTAGGGTCACTGTTATTCGAAATTTTTTTTTTTTTTTGCTTCTCTGATTTGCCATTTTATTAGGGAAGTATATTGAATTCTTGCATGATAATGGGGTTTTCTTTTTAAGGTTTCCTTTTTAACATTTTTACTTTATTCATCTTGAAATATTCAACTCTCCTTTTCCACTGATTGACTACACGTGGAAAGTTATGCTTATTTCTGTCTGTCACTTTTAAGAAAAACGATCCTAAAATGGATCCTAGTGATTAGAGTGGTCACACAGCTCAGTACACATCAGGGACTAGTAAAAGGCTCTTTTACAGCGAGGTTAGGGTTGATCTGAATAACTTCAAATAGCAGAACTGGAAAATGCTTGAAGAAATAATAAGCTGCTTTTGTCTCAGTGTAAGGATGGTATTCTGGTAAAGTAATTATATATGAAATAGCAAGCTGCTGGGGATGGTAAAATGCCTACTTGCCAGGTTACTGGGGAAGAATTCAAGTGTTGGCTCAAAAGTAAGATTAGAAGGTTGTTATCACCGTGTTTTTGTGGCAGCTTGTTATTCATCATTATGCATTTCTCATTTATAACTTGTCATATGTAAATGCTTAGGTAATTAAAATTTTTTTAAATTTATTTTTGAGACAGAGACAGAGCATGAGCAGGGGAGGGGCAGAGAGAGGGGGAGACCCAGAATCTGAAGCAGGCTCCAGACTCTGAGCTGTCAGCACAGAGCCCGACGCAGGACTCAAACTCATGGAGTATGAGATCATGACCTGAGGGGAAGTCAGACACTCAACCAACTGAGCCGCCCACGTGCCCCAATGATTAGATAATTTAAAAGGCTCACCTTAGTGTTGTTGGTCAAAGCTCTGTTGTCATGTCTGTGACCTCCTGGGACAGCAAACAAGGACAGAGCGTGTGTAGACCTCCTCCATCCACCTGGTGTGAATTGCAGAATCTGAAAATGGCAGTTGCTCTGATTGTAGAATTAGAGAATGACAGCAATAAATGGGATTTTAAAGACCATTTAAACTCACCTGTCAGTCATGCAGATCAAAGGCCTCAAAGCTATATTTCTCATTATAAAAGTCAAATTGAGTTTGTTTTTAAATTTACCATTTTTTTCATAGAAAATTGTTTTTAGTGTCAAATATGTATTTTAATCCTTTAGAAGTATTTTTCTATTAGTGCAAAGATTTTGTGGTCTATTTGTATTTTTTTATACCGTATTTCCTGTTTGTTTTTGTCCTATCAAGTTTTTTTATGATAGAGCATATCAATTGATTATGTATATATGTATACACGTATTTATTAGAGTGAGCAAGCAAAGGAGAGAAGGGAGAGGAGCGGGGTGGGGGGGTTGGTGGGGAGAGTGAGGGAATCTTAAGCAGGCTCCACGCTGAGGGTGGAGTGTGAGGTGGGGCTCAATCTCATGACCGTGAGATCATGACCTGAGCCAAAATCAAGAGTCAGACGCTTAACCACTGAGCCACCCAGGTGCCCCTGGATCATGTTATTTAAAAAAATATATATATATCTCAATATACTCAGGATTTTCTTCTTTTTCTTCTTTGTTTATTTTGAGGGGGGTGGGGAGAGGGTGTGGGGGAGGGGCAGAGCCATTGGGAGAACAGAGTCCCAGACAGGCTTCCCACTGTCAGCACAGAGCCCAATGCAGCCCTCCATCCCACGAACCTTGAGACCATGACCGGAACTGAGATGCAGAGTCGGAGGCTTAACCTAGACCGAGCCACCAGGTGCCTCCAGAATTTCTTTCAATGGGAGTTAATATGTCTGGGGTAATGAAACATATGCACAGAGGATTGCTGTTTGCATCTGCTAGTTACCCCAGAGGTATTCCCAGATCAGGACTAATTTTTATGTTAATATATCAGTTTAGAAAATCCAGCATCACTAGGGAGAATACATTTAGAATCTAAATCCAGGGTGTGACACCATCTTGAAATCTCACTTTTTCATGAGATTTTTTCTAGATTTTGAGACAAAAAGCTGAGGCAGTTTTTCTTGCCATTTTCCTTGTATGGTGGGGTGGATTTTTCCCTAGATATGCCACCCTTCTTTTGGGTTCTGGTTTATAAAAATGTGTAAACAGCAAATTCCTGCCTTGTACCCATCTAAGCCTTTGTTTATTAACTTATTCAGGTATTAAAACTGAAATGCCATATCCAGAATATATTTAAAAAATCATACAAATCAATGATAAAAGCTAATCAACCTAATTAAAAAAAATAGAAAAAATCCAGTTGACCTTTGAACAACACAGGGGTTAGGGGCACCAACGTCCCCCCCCGCCCCCACACACAGTAAAAAATCTTGGTATAACTTTTGAGTCACCCAAAACTTAACCACTAGCAGCCTGTTGACTGTAACCCTTGCCAATACTATAAACAGTTGATTAACACATATTTTTATATGCTCTATGTATTATATACTGCAAGAAGATAGAGAAGAGCAAATGTTAAGAAAATCATAAGGAAGAGAAAATACATTTACAGTACTGTCCTGTACAAAAAAAATAATCTGAATATAGGTGGACCGGTGCAGTTCATAACTGCATTAAGGGTCACCTGTATTTGAATAGACATTTTCCCTAAGGAAGTGTAGAAACGGCTTATGAAAATATGCTTAAATCATTATTCATCAGGGAAGTGAAAAAAAAATTTTTTTTTAATGTTTATTTATTTTTGACAGAGAGAGAGAGAGAGAGAGACAGAGCATGAGCGGGGTAGGGGCAGAGAGAGAAAGCGAAACACAGAATCTGAAGCAGGCTCGAGGCTCCGAGCTGTCATCACAGAGCCCGATGCGGGGCTCGAACTCACGGAGTGTGAGATCGTGACCTGAGCCGAAGCTGAACGCTCAACTGACTGAGCCACCCAGGCGCCCCAAAAAAATTTTTTTTAGAATCTGAGGTTATCTTTTTATTTCAAGAAAACTATAGGGACATATTTTTATTTTTCCTCTTACAGAATTTAAAAAAGAAAATAAGGGAATGAGAGATAGAAGTAAGAAAATAAGATGAATTTAAACAACTGAGGAAAAACATCCCTTAATTTTCCAAAAATTAGTCTCTGGAGTTCCACGTCATGATGAATCAAGGATCCATAAATAACACTCTATATCATAATTTGAACCTTTGTTTTCTGTAATCATTGCATGTACTCTCTTGAAAGAAAGAGCACGAGAGTAATAGAACAAATTTCTTAATAATTTGATTTCCATTTGAGCCATTAGCTTCACTATTTTCTTTCTGTTTTTTTAAAAATTTATTTTATTTTATTATCTTTTAATAAGAAATTTATTGTCAAATTGGTTTCCATACAACACCCAGTGCTTACCCAAACAGGTGCCCTCCTCAATGACCATCACCCACTTTCCCCTCCCTTCCAGTCCCTATCAACCCTCAGTTTATTCTCAGGGTTTTTTTTTTTTTTTTTTTTTTTTTACAGAATGTTCCAAATTCTATTTAGCTAATCTTTTTTTTTTTAATTTTTAAATTAAAAAAAATTTATTTTTATTATTTTTTAATATGAAATTTATTGTCACATTGGTTTCCATACAACACCCAGTGCTCCTCCCAACAGGTGCCCTCCTCCATGCCCATCACCCACTTTCCCCTCCCTCCTACCCCCCTTCAACCCTCAGTTTATTCTCAGTGTTTAAGAGTCTCTTATGATTTGGCTCCCTCCCTCTCTTTTTTTTTTTGCTCCTTCCCCTCACCCATGGTCTTCTGTCAAGTTTCTCAGGATCCACATAAGAGTGAAAACATATGGTATGTGTCTTTCTCTGTGTGACTTATTTCACTTAGCATCACACTCTCCAGTTCCATCCACGTTGCTACAAAAGGCCAGATTTCATTCTTTCTCATTGCCATGTAGTATTCCATTGTGTATATAAACCACAATTTCTTCACCCATTCATCAGTTGATGGACATTTAGGCTTTTTCCATAATTTGGCTATTGTTGAAAGTATTGCTGTAAACATTGGGGTACAAGTGCCCCTATGCATCAGCACTCCTATTTCCCTTGGATAAATTGCTAGCAGTGCTATTGCTGGGTCATAGGGTAGATCTATTTTTAATTTTTGGAGGAACCTCCACACCGTTTTAGCCACTCTGACTGGAGTGAGGTGGTATCTCACTGTGGTTTTGATTGGTATTTCCCTGATGAGGAGCGACATTGAGCATCTTTTCATGTGCCTGTTGGCCATATGGATGTCTTCTTTAGAGAAGTGTCTATTCATGTTTTCTGCCCATTTCTTCACTGGATTGTTTGTTTTCGGGTGTGGAGTTTGGCGAGTTCTTTATAGATTTTGGATACTAGCCCTTTGTCCGATATGTCATTTGCAAATATCTTTTCCCATTCCGTTGGTTGCCTTTAGTTGTGTTGATTGTTTCCTTTGCAGTGCAGAAGCTTTTTATCTTCATGAGATCCCAACAGTTAATTTTTGCTTTTAATTCCCTTGCCTTTGGAGATGTGTCAAGTAAGAAATTGCTGCGGCTGAGGTCAGAGAGGTTTTTTTCCTGCTTTCTCCTCTAGGGTTTTGATGGTTTCCTGTCTCACATTCAGGTCCTTGATCCATTTTGAGTTTATTTTTGTGAATGGTGTAAGAAAGTGGTCTAGTTTCACCCTTCTGCATGTTGCTGTCCAGTTCTCCCAGCACCATTTGTTAGAGACTGTCTTTTTTCCATTGGACATTCTTTCCTGCTTTCTCAAAGATTAGTTGGCCACACATTTTTGGGTCCAATTCTGGAGTCTCTATTCTATTCCACTGGTCTATGTGTCTGTTTTTGTGCCAATACCATGCTGTCTTGATGCTTACAGCTTTGTGGTGGAGGCTAAAGTCTGGGATTGTGATGTCTCCCGCTTTGGTTGTCTTCTTCAAAATTACTTTGGCTATTCGGGGTCTTTTGTGGTTCCATATAAATTTTATTATTACTTGTACTAGCTTCCAGAAGAATGCTGGTGCAATTTTGATTGGGATTACATTGAATGTGTAGATTTCTTTGGGTAGTATTGACATTTTAACAATATTTATTCTTGGAATCGATGAGCATGGAATGTTTTTCCATTTCTTTGTATCTTCTTCAATTTCCTTCATAAGCTTTCTATAGTTTTCAGCATACATATCTTTTACATGTTTAGTTAGGTTTATTCCTAGGTATTTTATGATTCTTGGTGCAATTGTGAATGGGACCAATTTCTTCTTTTGTCTTTCTTTTGCTTCATTATTATTGTATAAGAATGCAACTGATTTCTGTACATTAATTTTGTATCCTGTGACTTTGCTGAATTCATGTATCGATTCTAGCAGACTTTTGGTGGAGTCTGTCGGATTTTCCTGTATAGTATCATGTCATCTGCAAAAAGTGAAAGCTTGACTTCATCTTTGCCAATTTTCATGCCTTTGATTTCCTTTTGTTGTCTGATTGTTGATACTAGCACTTCCAACACTATGTTAAACAACGGTGGTGAGAGTGGACATCCCTGTCGTGTTTCTGATCTCAGGGGGAAAGCTCTCAGTTTTTCCCCAGTGAGGATGATATTAGCTGTGGGCTTTTCATAAATGGCTTTTATGATGTTTAAGTATGTTCCTTCTATCCCGACTTTCTCGAGGGTTTTTATTAAGAAAGAATGCTGAATTTTTTCAAATCCTTTTTCTGCATTGGTTGATAGGATCCTATGGTTCTTCTGTTTTATTAATGTGATGTATTACATTGATTGATTTGCGAATGTTGAACCAGCCCTGCATCCCAGAAATGAATCCCACTTGATCATGATGAATAATTCTTTTTATATGCTGTTGAATTCGATTTGCTAGTATCTTGTTGAGAATTTTTGCATCCATATTCATCAGGGATTTTGGCCTGTAGTTCTCTTTTTTTGCTGGGTCTCTGTCTGGTTTGGGAATCAAAGTAATGCTGGCTTCATAGAATGAGTCTGGAAGTTTTCCTTCCCTTTCTATTTTTTGGAACAGCTTGAGAAGGATAGGTATTATCTCTGCTTTAAATGTCTGGTAGAATTCCCCAGAGAAGCCATCTGGTCCTGGACTCTTACTTATTGGGAGATTTTTGATAACTGATTCAATTTCTTTGCTGGTTATGGGTCTGTTCAAGTTTTCTATTTCTTCCTGTTTGAGTTTTGGAAGTGTGTGGGTACTTAGGAATTTGTCCATTCTTCCAGGTTGTCCAGTTTGTTGGCATATAATTTTTCATAGTATTCCCTGATAATTGGTTGTATTTCTGAGGGATTGGTTGTAATAATTCCATTTTCATTTATGATTTTCTCTATTTGGGTCATCTCCCTTTTCTTTTTGAGAAGCCTGGCTAGAGGTTTATCAATTTTGTTTATTTTTTTTAAAAACCAACTCTTGGTTTCATCGATCTGCTCTACAGTTTTTTCTAGATTCTATATTGTTTATTTGTGCTCTGTTCTTTATTATTTCTCTTCTTCTGCTGGGCTTGGGGTGTCTTTGCTGTTCTGCTTCTATTTCCTTTAGGTGTGCTGTTAGATTTTGTATTTGGGATTTTTCTTATTTTTGAGATAGGTGTGGATTGCAATGTATTTTCCTCTCAGGACTGCCTTCGCTGCATCCTAAAGCTTTTTGATTGTTGTATTTTCATTTTCATTTGTTTCCATATATTTTTAAATTTCTTCTCTAATTGCCTGGCTGACCCATTCATTCTTTAATAGGATGTTCTTTAAGCTCCATGCTTTTGGAGGTTTTCCAGACTTTTTCCTGTGGTTGATTTCAAGCTTCATAGCATTGTGGTCTGAAAGTGTGCATGGTACGATCTCACTTCTTTTCTACCTATGAAGGGCTGTTTTGTGACCCAGTATGTGGTCTATCTTGGATAATATTCCATGTGCACTCGAGAAGAAAATATATTCTGTTGCTTTGGGATGCAGAGTTCTAAATATATCTGTCAAGTCCATCTGATCCAATGTATCGTTCAGGGCACTTGTTTATTGATTCTGTGTCTAGATGATCTATCCATTGTTGTAAGTGGGGTATTAAAGTCCCCTGCAATTACCACATTCTTATCAATAGGGTTGCTTATGTTGGTGATGAATTGTTTTAAATATTTGGGGACTTTTATATTTGGAGCATAGACATTTATAATTGTTAGCTCTTCCTGATGAATAGACCCTGTAATTATTATATAATGCCCTTCTTCATCTCTTGTTACAGCCTTTAATTTAAAGTCTAGTTTGTCTGATATAAGTATGGCTACTCCAGCTTTCTTTTGACTTCCAGTAGCATGATAGATACTTCTCCATCCCCTCACTTTCAATCTGAAGGTGTCCTCAGGTCTAAAATGAGTCTCTTATAGACAGCAAATAGATTGGTCTTGTTTTTTTATCCATTCTGATACCCTATGCTTGTAGTGATGTCTCTGGTACTTTGTGGTCCTTGCAACATTTCACTCACAGGGTCCCCCTTAGGATCTCTTGTAGGGCTTGTTTAGTGGTGATGAATTCCTTCATTTTTTGTTTGTTTGGGGAAAACCTTTATCTCTCCTTCTATTCTGAATGACAGACTTGCTGGGTAAAGGATTCATGGCTGCGTATTATTTCTGTTGATCACATTGAAGACTTCCTGCCATTCCTTTCTGGCCTGCCAGGTTTCAGTAGATAGGTTTGCTACTACCCTTATGTGTCTACCTTTGTAAGTTAAGGCCTGTTTATCCCTAGCTGCTTTCAGAATTCTCTCTTTATCCATGTATTATGCCAGTT
The DNA here is from genome assembly GCF_016509475.1 of Prionailurus bengalensis. Lineage (NCBI taxonomy): Eukaryota > Metazoa > Chordata > Mammalia > Carnivora > Felidae > Prionailurus > Prionailurus bengalensis. Next base: position 19,491,576 of record NC_057361.1, on the reverse strand, counting down.
TCACTATGATATGTCATGCAGAAGATTGATTCAAGTTACGTCTGAAGGGAATTTGCTGTACCTCTTGGATTTCATTGCCTGTTTCCTTCCCCAGATCAGGGAAGTTCTCAGCTATGATTTGTTCAAGTACACCTTCAGCCCCTTTCTCTCTCTTCTTCTTCTTCTGTAATTCCTGTGATACAGATATGGTTCTGTTTGATTGCATCCCTTAGGTCTCTAATTCTCCCTTCATACTTCTGTTTTTTTTTTATCTCTCTTTTTCTCGTATTCCTCTTTGTCCATAGTTTTATCTTCTAATTCACCTATTCTCCCCTCTGCCTCTTCAATCTGCACTATGGCTGCCTCCATTTTATTTTGCACCTCATTTATAGCATTTTTTAATTCATCATGACTATTTCTTAGTCCTTTCATCTCTGTAGCAATAGATTCTCTGCTGTCCTCTATGCTTTTTTCAAGCACAGTGATTGATTTTATGACTATTATTCTAAATTCTTGTTCCGTTATATCGCTTAAATCGGTTTTGATCAATTCGTTGGCCGTCACTACTTCCTGGAATTTCTTTTGAGAATTCTTCCATTTTGTCATTTTGGGTAGTCCCTGTGGTAGCTCCAAACTGTAGGGCACTTCCCCTGCGCTGTCTGGAGAAACTTGTGTTGGTGGGCGGGGCCGCAGTCAGACCTGATGTCTGCCCTCAGCTCACTGCTGGGCCCACAGTCTGGCTGGTGTGTACCTTATGTTCCCCTCTCCCAGGGGCAGGACTCACTGTGGAGCGGTGTGGCCTCTGTCTGAGCTGCTTGCACACTGCAAGGCTTGTGGTGCTGCTTTGATGGGATCTAGCCAAGGGTGTATTAGCCGGGGTGGATCTCCAAGATGCACAGGGGCAGGAGGGGCAGGCTTAGCTCGCTTTGCAGTTGACGGTCCCCTGTGGGAATGGCCCTGCAGCACCAGGAGGGAGGCAGGCACGTGGGAGGGATGGATCCACAGAAGCACAGTGTTGGGCGTTTGTGAGGTGCAGGCAAGTTTGGTGACAGGAACTGGTTCCCTTTGGAATTTCGGCTGGGGGATGGGAGAGGGAAATGGCACTTTACAGTGCCTTTGTTCTCCTGCTGAGCTCTGTCCTTCCAGGGCTCAACAACTCTCTCAGGGGAGTGAAATTTAAAGCCACACCTACTGAAATGGGTAAAACTAAAAAGGCTAACAATATCAAGCATTATTAAGTATGTGGAAGAACTGGAAGTCTCACCTATTGCTGGTAAAATGTGAAACGGTATACGGCACCTTAGGAAGCAATCTAACAGTTCTTAAAAAGGTAAATATACACTTACCATACAAACTAGCGGTTCCGTTCCTTGATATTTTCCCCAGAAAGATCAAAACCTATCTTTCCACAAAGACTTTATGAGTGTTCACAGCATTTTTACACATAAGAGCTAAAAACTGGAAACAACCCACATGTCTATCACCTGGTAAATGGATAAACCAAATATTACATACTTATTACATGAAATATTACAAAAAAAGGTCGAACTACTGATGCATTCTCAATGAACCTAAAACATGCTAAGTCCTGCAAAAGTTGCTGTTGGAATTTTGATAGAGATTGCATTAACTGTGCAGGTTGCTTTGGGTAGTATAGACATTTTACCAATATTCTTCCATCCCGTGAGCATGTAACATCTTTCCATTTCCTTGTGCCATCTTCACTTTTTTTCATCAGTGTTTTATAGTTTTCAGAGTCCAGGTCTCTTTGGTTAGGTTTTTTTTCCTAGGTATGTTGTTATTTCGCGTGCAGTAGTAAATGGGATTATTTTCTTAATTTCTCTTTCAGCTTCTTCATTATTGGTGTATAAAATGCAACAGATTTCTGTGCATTGATTTTGTATCCTGCGACTTTACTAGATTCATTTATTAGTTCTAGCAGTTTTTTTAGTAGAGTCAAGTTTTCTATATATAGTAGCATGTCATTTGCAAATAGTGAAAGTTTTATTTCTTCCTCGCTGATGTGGATGCCTTTTATTTCTTTTTGTTGTCTGATTGCTGTGGCTAGGACTTCCAGCGCTATGTTGAATAAAAATAGTGAAAGTGGGCATCTTTTGTTCCTGACCTTAGGGCAAAACCTCTTAGTTTTTCCCCATTAAGGATGATGTTAGTTGTGGGTTTGTGACATATGGCCTTTATATTATGTTGAGATATGTTCCCTCTAAACCTATTTTGTTGAGTTTTTTTTTTATTATTATGAATGAATGTTTACTTTCTCAAATGCTTTTTCCACATGTTGAAATGGTCATATGGTTTTTATCCTTTCTCTTAATTGATGTGATGTGTCCCATTGACTGATACGCAAATATCGAACCACGCATGCAACCCATGAATAAATCCCACCTCATCATGTTGAATGATTTTTATAATGTATTGTTCAATTCGGTTTGCTAGAATTTTGTTGAAAGGTTTCGCATCTCTCTTCATCAGGGATATTGGCCTGTAGTTCTCTTTAGTAGTGCTGCTTTTATCTGGTTTTGGTATCAGGGTAATTTTGGCCTCATAGAATGAATTTGGAAGTTCACTGTTGGTAGGAATGTAAACTGGTGCAGCCACTGTGGAAGACAGTATAGACGTTTTTCAAAAAGTTAAAGATAGAAGTACCTTATGATCCAGCAGTCAAACTCCTGGGTGTTTTCCCAAAGAATATAAGAACACTAATTCAAAGGGACACATACACTCCTATGTTTATAGCAGCATTATTTACAGTAGCCAAGGTATGGAAGCAACTTGAGTGTCCATCGATTGATGAGTGGATGAAGAAGATATGATATATATATATATATATATATATATATATATATATATATTTGTGTGTGTATATCTATATCTATATATAAACGTATATATGGCAGAATGTTATTCTGCCATAAAAAAGAATGAAATCTTGCAATTTGCAACGACATGGATGGACCTAGAGAGTATAATGCTAAGTGAAACAAGCCAGAGAAAGACAAATGTCGTATGATTTCACTCATATATGAGTTAAGAAAGAAAACAAACAAGCATAGGGGGGAAAAAGAAGAGACAGGCAAAGCAAGAAACAAACTCTTAATTACACAGAACAGTCAGATGGTTACCAAAGGGGAGAGGGATGGGGGATGGTTTAAATTGTTGATGGGGATTAAGGAATGCACTTGTCATGATGAGGACTAGGTGATGTATGGAATTGTTGAGTCAGTATATTGTATACCTGAAAATAATATAATAGTGTATGTTAACTGGAGTTAAAATAAAAACTTAAAAATAATAAAACACATGCTAAGTCAAAGAAGGCAAACACAAGAAAGTCCATACTGTATGACTCAATTTATATAATCTGGCAAAGTCAAAGTTAAATTGTAGTGAAATTAAGCCATTCGGTGGTTGTCTGCACTGGGAAAGGGAAGGGGAATTGATTAGGGAGGAGTGCACAGGAACTTTTGGGGGAGTTGGAAATGTTCTATATCGTGAATGTGATTGTAGCTACATGGTATGTACATTTACCAAAATTTATTGAAGTGTACATCAAAAGTCAGTTTTGACTTTGAAATCATTCTACATTTCTGGCATATAACATTTTATTTGTTTTCTAATACACTGGCTACGTCATTTTTTTTCACCTTTACTGAAATAGTGTGTAAGTTGAAGGTGTACAATGCATTGATTTGGCACACTTAATACTGCAAACTGATTACCACTGTAGCATTAGCTGACATCCATCATGTCACATAATTACTGTTTTTTCTTGTGAGAACATTGAGGAACTACTCTAAGAAACTGTATATAATACAGTATTGTTAATTATAATCACCTTGCTATATATTAGATCCCCGAAACTTAGTCATCTTAAAACTGGAAGTTTGTACCTTTTGATCAGCATCTCCCCATTTCCCCCCAACTTGTCGTAACCACTGTCCTACTTCCTGGTTCTATGAGTTCAGATTTTTTAGACTGCACATATGTGATATCATCAGTATTTATCGCTCCTGTCTGACTCTTATCACTTAGCATAATGCCATGAGGTCCATCTAGGCTTGTAAATAGCAAGATTTCATTCTTTTTCATGCCTGAATAACATCCCACTGCAAACGTATACCACATTTCCTTTTTCCATTTTATCTTTTGATGGAAAGTTAGGTTGTTTCCATGTCTTGGCTATTGCATATAATGCTGCAAAGAATGTGGGAGTGGAGATAAATCTTTGAAATCCTGTTTTCATTTTCTAAGGATATGTACCCAGGAATGAGATTGTTGGATCATATGGTAGTTCTGTTTAATTTTGAGATGAACCTCCATGCTGTTTTTCATACAAGTTGTACCAATTTTCATTCCCACCAATGGTGCTTTTCTCCATATGCTTGCTAACACTTATCTCTTTTTGATGATAGCCATTGTAACAGGTATAAGATGATTTCTCACTGTGGTTTTGATTTGCATTTCCCTGATGATTAGTTATGTTGAGAATCTTATCATGTACCATGTTGATCATTTATATGTCTCTTTGAAAAAAATGTCTATTCAGTTCTCATTAAAAATTTTTTAAATGTTTATTTATTTTTGAGAGAGAGCCAGAGCACTAGCAGGGGAGGGTCAGAGAGAGAGAGACACACACAGAATCTGAAGGAGACTCCAGGCTCTGAGCACAGAGTCTGACATGGGGCTCGAACCCACGAACCATGAGATCATGACCTGAGCTGAAGTTGGACGCATAACTGAATGGCCACCCAGGTGCTCCAGTTCTCATTTTTAAATTGGAATTATTTTGTTATTAATGTGTGTGAATTTTTTTATCCGTTTTGATATTGAGCCTATGTTAGTTATGATTTGCAAATATTCTCTCCCACTCCATAGGTTGCCTTTTCATTTTGTTGATTGTTTCTTTTGATGTGCAGAAGCCTTTTAGTTTGATACTCTACTCATTTTAGTTTTGCCTTTGTTGCTTGTGCTTTTGGTGATGTACAGAAAAGAATCACTGCCGAGACTGATAGGAAGGAGCTTCTCCCCCATGTTTTCTTTGAGGAGTTTTATGGTGTCAAGTCCTAAGTGTAAGTCATTATTCCATTTCAAATAAATTTTTGTAAGTGATATCACATAGGGGTCCAATCTCATTCTTCTGCATGTGATTACCCAGTTTTCCCACAACCATTTATTCAAGAGATCATCATTTCTCCTTTGTTATTATTCACTCCTTAACAAATATTAGTTGACTGTGTGAGAGTTTATTTTGGATTCTCCTTTTTGTTTCATTGGTCTCTATGTCTATTTTTATACCAGTATGATACTGTTTTAATTACTGTATCTTTGTAGCATATTTTGAAACCAGGAGTTGTGATGTCTCCAGTTTTTTTTCCTCAGCATTGCTTTGGCTATTTGGGGTCTTTTGTGGTGCCATACAAATTTCAGGATTATTTTTTCTGTTTCTGTGAAAAATACCATTGGAATTTTGCTAGGCATTACCCTGAATGTACAGATGGCTTTCGGTAGTACAGACACTCTAATAATATTACTCCAGTCGATGAACACAGGATATCTTTGTGTCTTCTTCAGTTTCTTTTATCAGAGCCTTATAGTTCCATTATACAAATCTTTCACCTCGTTGGTTAAATTTATTCCTAGTTTTTAACGGTATTTTGAATGGGTTCATTTTGTTTTTCACATGTTTGTTGTTAATACATAGAAATGTTCCACTTTTGATGAGAATTTCCAGAATGTTAATGCAGGAGCAATTTCACATTATCCATGTTACTAGTTTGACACATTGCAGCATCTTATGCTTTTTGTTTTTGTTAGTTTTGCTAAATGGTGAGTTTATCATGGAAATTAACTTTTACCCCTGCAAAATATCCTAGCTGATAGATACTTTATGTTTGAGAAACACAAAGAGGACATTAATACTTACTTTGTGCTTATTGTTTGTCGAACACTGTTCTAGATGCTCTCATATCTAATGGCTAATTCAATTCTCATACCTACATTTGGATTATATTATTATATACATTTATGTGTGAGGAAACTGACTTAAATAGGCTGTCTTGCTTTGATTCCTGCTGGTAACAAATGCAATCTGGAATGCAAACCAAGCCTTCTGATTTCATGTCCACTTGGTTTTCTTGAGGTTGAAAATGTCGCACATTCTTAATATTTATCATTCATAAAGTTAAAGTATGAATATATTTATCATTGCAGAATACTCTTAAAGCCATAGATCATAATGTTGTTTGATTCTCTTTATATTATGGCTCTGGTAATGAGGTCGTTCCAATTTATCCCTTTATAAAATATATCTATCCCTTTATAAAATCTATAAATTGATGGTTGCCTAACTTGCCCTTATATTTGGAAAGGATTCTCATGACTCCTGCCTAGGATGAAGTTCCCCTCACTGGGGTTATGTGTGGTACGCAGCAGGACAGATTTATGACCTTGGTGGAAAAGGGCAACTGTTGTCTGTGTCTGTGGTAAAGGATACCTAGAAACCCAGGAAAAGTCTTGAACATACACTTTAGGTATTCAACAGAGGAGTACAATGCTTGAAGTACGTTATGGGGTACAGCCTGGTAATAACCCATGAGTCATCGTACATGGTTTGTGCACCTCGTAGGTTATCAATGTCTTCAGCCAGAGCAGCTGTGTTTCCATATGTGTTATAGTATATGTCAGGCTATGGTGGTAAGTTTTGAACTGTAAATTAAGATAACAAAAAACATGGAATTTAAAAAATATATTTCTATAACCATTTTATTTTAGAGTTTCACATTCACCCCCAAAAATGCAGAGATAATACAGAAAGTTCCCAGATGAAAACATGGAATTTTGGAAAAATCATTAGGCATGGGAGAGTTGTTTGAGAAATACTCCATGTACTAATTTTGGCCCAGTTGATATTCATTTTGAAGTAGATGATAACATTATGCTTTTTTCTCGTTAAAAAATAGATTTCCTATTATGATAGTTTATTTAGCAAACCTATACTTGTTATTAAGCAGATGATCAAAAACTAGTTATAACTTAAGGCAGGTAATTTGCCTCCCTTGGGCACAACTAGTTTTATGTGACTGAGGGATATGGGTGCATAGGTACAGAATGTGCCAAGTCTTGGTCATTGTCACAGCATCACTAAAGAAGAGCATGTTTTTGCTTGAGGGACCATTGGTTGATATGAACTATTAGAAATGTCATCTGTGGGGATGGAGCAGCTCTGGCCCACTTCTTCTGGAAACATGGCACAGGCTTGGGAAATTTACCCATCCTGTCTGCAGAGGGTTTCTAGCTTCCTACTAAAAAAGATTGGAAAGAGGCCTCTAGAGTATTAATTTTTATTGGTGTGCAGTGTGCACAGTGTGCTCTTTTTCAAGTGTGCCTGAGGTATACTTTTTAGAAAGTTTACAGACAGTACTACATTTTCTTCACAAAGTGCCTTTTACCAAATTGCTTGGAGCACATGATTGATTACAGTGTTGGGAATATAAAGAAAACGTTGTACATTATATAAAGGAAGGAAACATCTTTTGAAGAGTTGGAATCTATGTGACTAACCTTATTTTTTAAAGACAGAGCTAAATTGTATGAAAAACTATGATGTTCATTGAACAATTGTATCATTTAAATAATCTTGCCAATAATCTCAGATAATCTTGTTTTTTTTTTTATATTCGTAAACATATATTGAATACGGACATGGGATTACATACAGAAGTGCCTAGGCCACATACACACAAATAAACGTTACAAAGGAAGTTACCAGGTGAAGCCCAATTTATTTGTCATTTCTGTCATTGTTAACAACCAAGTGATAGTGATGATGGTGGTGGTCATAATTATCACCTTTGATCTGACAGTAAAAATCATATCCATCTTAGAGTAATTCATTTATTTTTTTAATATAATTTGTCAGGTTAGCTAACATACAGTAGGTAATCTTGTTTTGTAAAGAACAGCTTCTGCTCTAGAGTCAGAGTTTGAGTAGAAATTTCTTAGGGATATGATTACATCAGAGTGAGACCATTACAAATGGACTCAAAGTAATAATACCTTTTAAAGCCAATTATAAAGACAAAAAATTATTGTAGTTGACAGACAATGTTACTTGAGTTTCAGGTGTACAACGTAGTGACTCAGCCATTTTATGCATTACTCATTGCTCATCATGGTAAGTGTAGTTACCATTGGTCACCATACAACATTATTACAATATTATGGACCATATTCCCCATGCTGTACTTCTCACCTCTGTGACATTTTACAACTGAAGGTTTGTACCTCTTAGTCCCCTTTACCTATTTCACCCATCCCCACACCCCCATCCTCTCTGCCAACCACCAGTTTGTTCTCTGTATTTATGAGTCTGTTGGTATTTGTTTGTATGTTTGTTAATTTGTTTTGTTTTTTAGATTTCTGCATGTAACTGAAATCATACAGTATTTGTCTTGCTCTGCTTGATTTTTTTTTACTTAGCATAATATCCCTTTAGGTCCATCAGTGTTGTTGCAAATAGCAAGTTCTCGTTCTTTTTTATGGCTGAGTAATAGCCCATTGTATATATACCATATATTCTTGATCCATTTATCTGTTGATGGACACTTGGCTTGTTTTTGTATCTTGGCTGTTGTGAATACTGCTGCAGTGAACCTCAGAGTGCAGGTATCTTTTTGAATTAATGTGTTTGTTTTCTTAGGGTACATACCCAGTACAATTACTCAATTGTATAGTATTTTATTTTTAATTTTTAAGGAAACTGTCATGCTGCTTTTTACAGTGACTGTACCAATTTATATTCCCACCAACAGGGCTTGAGTGTTACCTTTTCTCCACATTCTTGGCAGAACTCAAGATTACTTGCCTTTCAGATACTAGCCATTCTGACAGGTGTGAGGTGATATCTCATTGTGGATTTGATTTACATTCCTCTGGTTAGTAATGTTGAGTATCTTTTTGTGTGGGTGTTGACCATCTGTATTTCTTCTTTGGAAAAATGTCTATTCATGTCCTCTGTCCATTTTTTAATTGGATTATTTGGAGGATTTTTTGTGTTGTCTGATATAATTTCTATTATTTTCTTCCCTCTGCTAATTTTGGGCTTTGTTTGTTCTTCTTTTTCTAGTCCCTTTAGGTACAAGTTTTGATTGTTCGATGTTTTTCTTGTTTTTTGAGGTAGGCCTGTAGAGCTATCAATGTCCCTCCTAGAACTGCTTTCTTTGTATTTCCAAAATAATTGTGGGGTGTCGTGTTTCCATTTTCATTTGTCTCCATATATTTTTTGATTTCCTCTTTGATTTCTTTGTTGACATTGGTTTTTTATTGGACTGTTGTTTAGCATCTATGTGTTTGTGTTTTTTCCAGTTTTTTTTTAATTGATTTCTAGTTTCATACTGTTGTGGTCAGAAAAGATTCTTGATATGATTTCAGTCTTCTTAAATTTATTGAGACTTGTTTTGTGGCCTAACATGTTATCTATCCTAGAGAATGTTCTTTGTGCAGTTGAATGTGTATCTTTTATTTTTAGATAGAATGTTCTGTATATATCTGTTAGGTCCATCTGGTCTCACGTTTTATTGAAAGTCACTGTTTCCTTACTGATTTTCTGTCTGGATGATCTATGCTGATGTAAGTGGAGTGTTGAAGTTTCCTACTATTACTGTATTATTGTCAATTTCCCCTTTTATACCTGTTAATATTTTCTTTATGTATTTTGGTTCTCTGTTGACTGCATAAATATTTACAGTTGTTATATCCTCTTGTTGGATTTATCCTTTTCTTTATTATGTAAGGCCTTTCCTTGCATCTTGCTATATAGCCTTTTTTTAAAGTCAATTTTGTCTGATACAAAGTACTGCTACCTTGGCTTTTTTTCCCTTCCATTTGCATGGAATCTCTTTTTCCATTTCTTCACTTTCAGTTATGAAGACTTTGAATACCAAATTACAGATCATCAAGAACTTAACTATATACCATATATAATGCATGTAATGCATATATAATATATGCCAAGATATTTAGAGCCTTTATCTCCTTGGAGTTGTTGATATCTCTTCACAAGTGACAAATAATTTATTGATGCATTGATTTTTATTCATTCAACAGGTATTAATTGAAGCCTACTCTATGCTAGGCACTGTTGTAGCTACAAGGGTTATGGAAAACAAGACAAAGTCACTCTCCTCAAGGAATTTATATTTGAGGCAAAAAATTTAAATGAATGAGTATAGTATATAATGCAATGGCAGGTAGTGATAAGTATTATGGAGGAAAATGAAACAAGGTAAGAAAATAGAGAGTAACATTGGACAAGCATGGGTATGGTGTGCAATTACTTTATCCCCAAATAAACCACAACCTCCAGAATTCCAAGTGGTAACTCAAACAAAGAAAATTTATTGAGAGGCAACTAGAAAATACTATTTTCATGGGATGTCATGTTTGGTAGCATATTTAAATTGTGGGTTTTTTTTTTTTTTTTTTGCTATTTTACTTTTTTCAGCTTTATTGAGATATGGTTGACATAAATCGTATATATTTAAGGTGTACCACATGATGTTTTGATATATGCATACATTGAGAAATAATTATAGCAATCAAGCTAATTAACGTATTCATCACCTCACATGATTACGATTTTTTAGGCATGCTGAGAATACTTGATATCTATTAGGAATTTTCGAGTATACAATATGTTATTATTTACTACAGTCACCATATTATACACGAGAACCCTGGAATTTATACATCTTAAACATCTTAAACATTTGTACCTTTTGATCAGTATCTTCCCCCCTGCCCCCCCCCCCCCGCCTCCTACCTCTAGTAACCGTCATGCTACTCTGTTGCTACGAGTTTAATGTTTTTTTTAAAAAAATATTCCACAGGTCAGTGAGATCATGTGATATTTGCCTTTCTGCGTCTAACTTATTTTACTTAGCATAATGTCCTCTGGTTCATCCATGAAGTTGCAAATGACAGCATTTCCTTCATTTTTAAGACTGAATGATAGTCGATAGATAGATAGATAGATAGATAGATAGATAGATAAAGATCTGTTTCATTTCCTTTATCCATTCATCTGTCACTGAGCACCTAAGTTGTTTGTGTATCTTGGCTACTGTGAGTAATGATGTAATGAATATAGGAGGGCAGATATCACTTGGAGATAGTGATTTTATTTCCTTTAGATATATACCCAGAAGTGGGATTACTAGATCATATAGCAGTTCTATTTTTACCTTTTTTTGCAGAATTCTCATACTGTTTACCATATAGGTTGTACCAATTTACATTCTGACTAAAGGTGCAAAAAGGTTTTCTTCTTTCTACACCCTTGCCAATAGTTGTTACTTCTTTTTGGCAATAATCATTCTAACAGGTGTGGGGTGATGTCTCATTGTGGTTTTGATTTGAATTTGCTTTATAATTAGTGATGCTGAGCACCTGTTTATATACCTGTTGGACATTTATGTGTTGTCTTTGGAAAAATGTCTATTCAAGTTATTTGCCAATTTTTAAAATTGGGGCTTTTCCTCTAAATAAACAAACAAACTTAAAAAAGTGTGGGGGTGGGCACCTGGGTGTCTCAGTTGGTTAAATGTAAGACTCTTGATTTCAGCTCAGGTCATAATCTCCTGTTTTGTGAGTTAGAGCCCCACACTGGGCTCTGTGCTGACGGTGGGGAGCCTGCTTGGGATTTCTCTGTCTGTCTCTCTGCCCCTCCCCCATCTCTAAATAAATAAATTTAAGATAAAGTTGGAGCTTTCTGCTGGGGAATTATATTAGTTTCTTACATATTTTTGATATTAAAGCTTTATCAGATGGAAGGTTTACAAATATTTTCTCCCATTCTGTAGGTTACCGTTTTATTTTGTTCATTATTTCTTTTGTTGTGTAAAAACGTCTTTAGTTTGATGTAGTCCCATTTGTTGATTTTTGGTTTTGTTGCTTGTACTCTTGGTGTCTCATCCAAATAATAATTTCCAAGACCACTGTCAAAGAGTTTACCTCCTATATTTTCTTCTAGGGGTTTTACAGTTTCAGGTCTTATGTGTAAGTCTGTAATCCATTTTGTAAGTATTTTTGTGTATTGTGGAAGGTTAAGTGTCCAGTTTCATTCTTTGGCATGTGGATATTTGGTTTTCCCAGCATTATTTTCTTTAAGCTTATTTATTTATATTGGGAGAGAGAGTGCAAATGAAGGAGGGGTAGAGAGAAAGGAAGAGAGAGAGAATCCCAAGCAGGCTCAACACTGTCAGTGCAGAACCTGATATGGAGCTCCAACTCAGGAACCATGAGATCATGACCTGAGCCAAAGTGGACACTTAACCAACTGAGTTACCCAGGCCCCCCACCCCCACCCCACAGCATTATTTGTTGAAGAGACTATCATTTCCTATTGTGTATTCTTGGTGCCTTTGTAAAAAAAAAATAGTTAAACATATTTGTCTGGGTCTATTTTTAGGCTCTGGATTCTGTTTCATTGGTTTACGAATTTGTTCTTTTGTCACTACCATACTTTTTGGATTCTGTTGCTTTGTAATACAGTTTGAAATCAGGAAATGTGATGCCTCCAGGTTTGTTCTTTCTCAAGATGATTACTTTGGCATTTGGGGTATTTTGTGATGGCATACAAATTTTAAGATGGTTGTTTCTAGTCCTGTGAAAAATGCCATTGGAATTTTGATAGGGATTGCATAGAATCCATAGATCATTTTGGATAGAATGAATATTTGAACAATATTTATTCTTTCAATTCATGAACACAGGATATATTTTGTGTCCTTCTTGTTTTCTTCTATCACTGTTTCATAGTTTTTAGTGTGCAGATCTCTTACCTACTTGGCTGCATTTATTCCTAAGTGTTTTATTGTTTTTGATGCTATTGCAAATGGGATTTTTTTTCTTAATGTGTTTTTTGGATAGTTAATTATAAGTATATAGAAACACAACTGATTTTTGTTTATTATTGTTTCCTACAACATTACTGAATTTATGATTTCTAACAGATTTTAGCTAGAAATTTAGGGATTTTCTGTATTTATAATCATGTGATCTGCAAACAAAGAATTTTACTTCTGCCTTTCTAATTTGGATGCCTGTTGTTGTTTTTATTATTATTATTGCCTGATTGTCCTGGCTAGGACGTCTAGTTCTATGTTGAATAGAAGTGACAAAAGGGGGCATCCTTGTCTTGTTTTTAATCTTAGAGGAAAAGCTTTTGTTTTTTTAACTATTGAGTATGATGGTTTTTTTGGTGTATGGCCTTTATTATGTTGAAATGCCTTCTTTCTTCCCCTAATTTGTTAAGAGTTTTTACCATGAAAGGATGTTGAATTTTACCATACACTTTTTCTGCATCTTTTGAGGTGATCATATGATTTTTATCCTTCATTTTGTTAGTGGGGTGTATTATATTGATTGATTTGCATGTGTTGAACCATCCTCGCATATCAGAGATAAATCCCACTTGATTGCAGTGGATGATCATTTACTGTACTTTTAAATTCAGATTGCTAGTATTTTGTTGAATATTTTTGCGTATATGTTGATCAGGGATATTGATTTATAACTTTCTTTTTAAAAGTTTTTTTTATTTCGTTTCTTTATTTTTGAGAGACAGAGAGAGACAGAGTGTGAATGGGGGACAGGTAGAGAGAGAGGGAGACAGAAACTGAAGCAGGCTCCAGGCTCTGAGCTGGCAGCACAGAGCCTGATATGGGGCCTGAACTCAGGAACCATGAGATCATGACCTGAGTCGAAGTTGGACACTCAACCGACTGGGCCATCCAAGTGCCCCTTGACTTATAATTTTCTTTCCTTGTAGTGCCCTTGTCTGGCTTTGGTATCAGTGTAATGCTGGCCTTATAAAATTTGGAAGGTTTCTCTCATCTCCAATTCTTCTTTAAATATCTGGTAGAATCACCAGTTACGCCATATGGGCCTGGAGTTTTCTTTGTTGGAAGATTTTTGATTACTGATTCCATTTCTCTCTCTCTTTTTTTTTTTTAAGACCACAGATTTGATTGGACCACAAAGCTTGGAAATAATTTATTGCAATTGAAAATAAATGAAGAACAAGTTCAACTGATCTTATATTTCTAACACAAAAAAGAATCTGTTTGCATATCATCAGTAGCTAACAGTTAAATATGAAACGTTTTAGGATTGTGACTTAAAGGATGGACTTGGCTCAAAGATACTTGAGTTCATATTCTACATCTATAACTTCTGAGTGGGGCAGATTTCTTCACTTAGTCATGTTTCCTACATTATCTGTAAAATAGGTATTATGGTAATGGTGCTTATTTTGCAAGCTTATGTTTTGGATTAAATGCACCAAGAAACTGATATCACTACTTTTCATTGGAAAAGTAGTAATTTATTATGATGTTTTACCACTTTGGTTCTCTTATTCACTTTGCATATTCTAAGTAGTCATGGGACATAGATTCTTTTCAAATTACTGTGTAAATGAATTATGGGTAAATCTTTATATTTCTCAGCATACTTCCCATTTTATATCCCCTCACTAAAAACAATATGCAGCAATTATCCACTTCTTTTTTTTCTAGTTAGGAGAATGTTCAAATGGGTAAGGTAAATTTTTCCTAACATAAATTTTAGGAGGCATTATACAAAGAGGAGGAGAAAAATTGTTGATGTGTTGTATGTAGTGTTGATGTTGAAGCAACAGAATTTAATTTCGCATTCTAAAGTACAGTCTTCAAATTGTCATGGAAAAATGTCATTCTTAGGATGTGGCCATTAAAATCTTGATAAAAATGTTAGTCTCAGAAAATAAGATTTGTAATTTTGATCTAGTGTATAGCAGAGAACTTTGGTTCTTTTAAAATTGCACTACAGTATAGGTGATGACTGCTTTTTATTTTTACTTGTTTATTTTTGAACACTTAACTGCATTTAGTCTTTCTCTTTGTTTTTTAAAATGCCAGTATGGTCAACGATAGTGTTACACTAGTTACAGATGTATAATAGTGATATTACAATGTTATTCATTACTCAGTGTTCATCATAAGTATACTTTTAATCCCTTTCACCTATTCACCCATTCCCCACACACTTCCCTTCTGGGTACCAACATTTTGTTCTCTCTAGTTAAGAATCTTTGTTATTTTGTTTGTTTGTTTTGTTTTCTTTTTTCTTTTGTTTTTTAAATTGCACATGTGAGTAAAATCATATAGTGTCTTTCTTGCTCTGACTTAATTCACTTAGTGTTATAACCTCTAGATCCATACATGTTGTTGCAAATGGCAAGATAACATTCTTTTTCATAGCTGAGTAATATTCCTGTGTGTGTGTGTGTGTGTGTGTGTGTGTGTGTGTACACACATACACAAATATATACCACTTCTTTTTAAGTATACTTATTTTGGGAGAAAGAGTGCGCAAGTGCACACAAGCAAGCAGGGGAAGGGCAAAAACAAAGGCAGAGAGAGAATCGCAAGCAGGCTCCATGCTGTCATGAACAGTGGGATCATGACCTGAGCTGAGATCAAGAGCCAGACATTTAACTGACTGAGCCCCCCAGGTGCCCCTATACCAGTTCTTCTTTATCCATTCATCAATTTATGGACACTTGGGATGTTTCCATAATTTGGCTATTCTAAATAATGCTGCTATAAACATAGAGGTACACATATCCCTTTGAATTAGTGTTTGTGTATTTTTGGGTAAATACCCAGTGGTGCACTTACTGGGTCATAGGGTAGTTCTATTTTTAAATTTTTGAGGAATGTCCATGGTGTTTTCCACAATGACAGAACCAGTTTGCATTCCTGCCATTGGTACAAGAGGGTTCCCTTTTTTCTACATCCTCATCAACACTCGTTGTTTTTTGTATTGTTGATTTTAGCCATTCTGACAGGCGTGAGGTATCTCATTGTGGTTTTGATTTGCATTTCCCTGATGATGAATGATGTTGAGTATTATGTATATGTTGGCCATCTGTATGTCTTCTTTGGAGAAATGTCTGTTTATGTCCTCTGCCCATTTTTAATTAGGTTATTTGTTTTTTCTGGTGCTTTTATTTGTTTTTGTTCTCTGATTGCTGTGGCTAGCACTTCCAGCGCTATGTCGAATGGAAGTGGTGAGAGTGGACATACGTGTCTTGTTCCTGACCTTAGAGCAAAAGCTCTCACGTTTTCCCCATTGAGGATGATGTTAGCTGTGGAGTTTTCATAGATGGCCTTTATTATGTTGAGGTATGTTTCTTCTAAACCTACTTTGTTGATGGTTTTTATCATGAGTGGATGGTATACTTTGTCAAATGCTTTTTCTGCATGTATTGAAATGATCGTATGGTGTTTATCCTTTCCCTTGTTAATGTGATGTATCATGTTGATTGGTTTACAAACTTTGCACCACTCTTGCATCCCAGGAATAAATCTCACCTGATCGTGGTGAATGATTTTTTAAATGTATTATTGGATTTGGTTAGCTAATATTTTGTTGAGGATATTTGTATGTATGTTCATCAGGGATATTGGCCTGTAGTTCTCTTTTTTTGTGTGTGGTGTCTTTATGTGGTTTTAATATGAAGGTAATGCTGTCCTCATAGGATGAATTTGGAATTTTCTTTCTTCTGCCTGCAGTCAGACCAGATGTCTGCCCCCAGCCCCTTGCTGGGGCCACAGTTGGATGGGTGTGTGTGGTTATCTTCCCTGCTCCTGGGAGCAGGAGTCACTTTGGAGTGGTGCTGCCCTCTTTTGTGGGTGCTTGCAGGGCCCTAGGCTTGTGCCACTGCTTTCACTGGGCTCTGGCCATGGAGGTGTAGAAGGGATGTGTTTGCAGGAGAACGTGGGGAGCAGAGCTCTCTTTGTTAGCAAGGTAGGAGAGGATTCCTCCTGTACTGATTCCCGCTGGTGTCTGTGTTTTGAGACTGTGACATAGGTGAGGGAGATGTTCGTGGAGAATTCCCCCAAACATCCCTGCGCCTCCAGCACATGCTCTGAGATGAGTAAATAAACCTCCCTTATACCCCAGGCATTTTTCAAACTGCTGCTCTTATGCTTAATCTCAGAGGGGCTGTTTGTTGTGCTGTCTCTTAAAGGGCAGTGATTCTGCCCTCCAGTCTCTCTCAAAACACAGCCAACTGACTATTAAAGTTCTAGTGGTTCAGCTCCACTCATTGTTAGACCCCTCTGGTTTTCAAAGCCAAACGTGCGGGGAATCCATCTCCCCTATGTGGATCTCCTGTGCATGGGGTCTGGTCCTCTGCCCTCTGGGTGCCTACACCATCCCTCCTTCCCACAGTCTTATGGGTCCATTTAGTTCTCCTCCATAGTTCTGCCTTTCCTACCCCTTTTGATGTGGCCTTCTCTCTATATTTAGCTGTGGAGAGTCTGTTCTGCCAGTCTTCAGGGCATTTTCTGGGCTATTTACACTGATGTGGGTGTTACCTGGTCCTATCAGTGGGATGAGGGTAGCTTAGGCTTCTCCTACTCTGGCTTCTTCCCTGGAAGTCCTTGGAATGATGCCTATTTTTATAAGTAGTTTCAATCTTAACAAAAAAAAATAGTTTGAATCTTGAAAATATAACCCTGGTAGAGAGATTAATCAATCTGATAGTCATTGTAGAAATTCTCAGAGATGCATCTTCTAGGTTCTTCATTCATGTTTTATTAAACAAAATAACAGGCAGGATCATTTCCTCTAACAAACTTTATTTAATCACATTTATGAAATGTGAAGCAACATTTCCCTTTTCAGGTAAACAAATTAAAAAACAATCATGAAAAGAAAGATAAGAATTGCATGATGCCATTTGTGAGGTTTCATACCTCAAAATGACATAAACCCATTCTTTATAGTATTTAACCTTTAAATTTTGAAAATTATTTTTATATTTTTAATATATTTTAAGATTTTCATTAAGTCTTTAATGCAGACAGAAATGTATTTCTACATATTCAGTACAAATTATTACAGAAAAACACAATCATCTTTCAGTTGTTATCTTTGGGCATTTCTGTGCATTTCTCTACATAACATGTTTGTATTTATACTTCTTGATTTCCCAGACTTGAGTATTACTGGTTGACATCCCAGAAAGGAAAATGAAGACTTAGTTTCCTTTTCTCTCCATCCATATACATTCAGACTTGCTGTCTCTCTGTCCTCCTGATATAGTTACATGATAGTGTAAGCTGATGTGGCTTGCAGTGTTTACATTGGACTAACTACATAAACACTGTCCATAAATGAGCCGCATAATATAAAGTTAATCTTTTTTCCATTTATTGTAACATATTTTCCCCTGAAGCTAATATTTGCCTTGTATTATAATTATTTTTTCTGTACTTGTCAGTAGTTTGGTTCCTTTCCCAAATTATCTAAATCTTGCCTTAATGCATTCCAACACAGCAGGTATTTTGTTAAATTCCAAATTGGACTAGTTACTTTCCATTACTGGTGCATATGTGTCATTCCAGGATACCTTGGTTTCTGAGATTACTGTTTTCTGCACGATACTTCCTCCTCTATTCTGGTTTACACCCTACATTTTGGTACAACATGTATTTTAGTAGCTAAACGAGAAGGGGAAGCCAGGAAATAAAATCTGGAGATCTTTCTGACATACCTGAAAAAGGTTTTGTTTAACTGGTAGCTTGGCCAAGTATAGAATTACAGGTTGGATATCATGTTCTTAAAAAAAAGTTTGGAGGCATCGCTCCATTGCCTTCTGGCTTCTTGTGTTGTTAAAAAGTCAGAAACAGGGGCTCCTGGGTGGCTCAGTCATTTGAGCGTCCGACTTTGGCTCAGGTCATGATCTTGTAGTCTGTGAGTTCATGCCCCACGTTGGGCTCTGTGTTGACAGCTCGGAGCCTGGAGCCTGCTTCAGATGCTGTGTCTCCCTCTCTCTCTGCCCCTCCCCAGCTCATGCTCTGCCTCTCTCCCTCAAAGATAAACACACATTAAAACAAACAAACAAAAAAGTCAGAAACAGCCTAATTCCTGATCCTGCTGCCCCCAACCCCGCAAAGTTTGTAGTATATTCACTTTTTCCCCAGGGTTCCGAAATTCCATGTCAGTGCTCCTTTGCTGAGGGCCTGCTTTAATGTATTACTCTGGGTCGTTGGTGAGTCCTTTTAATCTGGAAATCCACCTGGAAATTTATGAATTTATTTTTTGATGGTTTTCTCTCCATTTTTTCTCTCTTCTCTTTCTGGGACTTTGTCACTATTAGTCATGTTGAAGGTTGGAACTTGTGTCTTGACCCTCTGCTTTCCTTTCTCTTTCATGATTCATTTGTGTCTTTTGCTTTGCATTTTGGAAAATGTTTTTTCATTTTATCTTCCAAATTTTTAATCTATCTTTTCATTTTATATTTATTCACCAGAGATGAACCATCAATTCTCCTGCTTGGAGCATCACAGCTTGGCTGCTGAAATTCTGGAGCTGATGGCGGAGAGAAGATGAGTGGTCTCAACATTCAGTAAGTGACTTTTTTCCTTTAATGCCCCTATTTGCCGCCTGCTCCCTTACTTCCCGCTATGCCTACAGCTCCTTTTGGGCCCTATAGGTCCATCTCCATCTTTCTTCTCTACCCTGCTCTTTTAGGAGTCTGACCTCTGTGGAAATTACCAATTGGAAATGGGTTTGGCCAGTGGGAGGGAAGTGGCTCTATAGCTGTATTAAAGGGAACAGGATGGCCCTTCTGTACAAATGTTGTTCTTCCTGGTGACTGATCTCTCCCCTTGCCCTTCCAGCCCTGCTGTTGCTTGCCTTCTCTTGCTAGCCGCAGGTATTTCTCCATACCACAGATGTTAGTTTCCCTTTGTTGAATTAAAGCAGAGATATTTGGTTCATGTGTAAAGTGAAAATACGGATATATTCTGCATTGAAATAATGAGATATAGGAGTATGAAACTTACAAAACATATGTTGGCAGGTATTTGGGGATGATTTACTTCTTAACATAGAATTCCTCATAGAAAACACTAACTTACTTGAAATGGATTTAAAATAAGACTTCTGTCAATGAAATTTAATTTATGCACAACTTTATATAGTATATAAGCTGATTAAGGCAGAGAGGAAACAGAGAACAAAGAAGATTAGTGACAGTGGGAAATTTTTCAAATTGAGTGTGAGGACTGACAGATTTTGAATACTACGGTGGAAGAATTTATGCTGTCTAGTGTCTGTAGTTTTACCATTTTGGTTTAAAAATTATACTTTTGAATCCTTAGTCAAAAGAAGTGATTTTGGTTCCATGGAGAATGGATTGATGAGAATGAAGTTTTATAACTCAAGGGCATGGCTAAAATCGAATATGGCAAGCACTGGAAAAACATAGCTTCTTTTACTTTTAAGGCTCTTGAATTTGTCATTACCGATTAAGGGCTGTCTCGATTGGCTCTCTGGGTCAGTCACTTCATCCCAAGAGCTATCTCGTTACTGGGAGATGCTCCCATGAAATCACAATCTTTTTTATTCCTATGCATTAAGGGGATTTCAGCTTTGCCTTTGGGTGGGATTCTTGGACTCTATGGTGCACCACTACCAGACTGCCCTTAGTAACATATCTCAGAAGCCACATGTGAATTGCATCATAGAAAAAGGAATTTTAAAAGGAAATTTTAGGTTAAACAGAACTTATTTTTCCAAGGGAAAGACATCATCATTTCTTAATCATCGCATGAGCCACATTTTATACAGTGATTAATTTCGGACTAACTGAAAGGTTCAGTCTGTTTCAAGGGTGTTACTTAAAGCAATTATTCTCTTAAGTATAAGGTGTTAATAGAGCAAATCTTCATACCTACTGGAATAGGAGAAACACAATGACGGTTTACCTTAGAAATTTGAATGATGGTGAATTTTTGAATTCACGTTGTGTACTAGAACCTTGTTCCCCAAGAAGTGGTCTGCAGACCAGCAGCTTGGACATCACCTGGGAAATTTTTAGAAATGCAGACTCTCAGGATTTGTCCCAGACCTACTAAGTCAGAATCTGTATTTGAACAAGACTCTTAGGGGATTTGTATACATGTTAAAATTTGAGAGGCATGAGACTGTAGTTTGGTGGTCATTGGAAAAGTGAGGATGCACTCACATCTGGCTCAAGAGGATCTTATTTTCCACTGCTAAGAGTGCCTTCAAAAAGAGCAACCTACAGCACAGAATTTTTTTGCATTTCATCCCTTGGTTACATGGTTAATTTTCACCTAAAATATTAACATGAACTAGGAAGGTATATGATATCATAGTAGATGAGGTTATAATTTTGAAAAAGTATACTTAAACTTTGTTTGTTTGTTCATGTAGTATCAACTTTCTAAATGGGAAAAATTTCTCCCTCTCTGATATTCTCTCACATCAGTACATCTATGTTCTATCTGTAACACTGAATTTCTTCTCTAAATAAATCCCAGGCTGTCCTCTTCTCCAGAAGGCATATAACATCCCATTTAGAGGCTGAGAGAATGAAATAAACTGCTTCTTTCACATCTCTCTAATGTGAAGTGTTTGGAATAATTAATCTAATTTACATTACACTTACAAACAACCAATAACACCTTTTAAACAAGCTATAGAAAGATTAATTGGGAATTTTTGGTAAGAATAGTTCTTCATTACTTTGTTTCTCCTGTATTTGAAATCTCTGAACACCTCAAGTATGCTAGAGTAATGTAGCTCTACAAGAGGCACAGTCCCCTGTGCCTGGCTATCACATACTTCTTCCTTTGCTGCAGTAAACGTGTATTGGTTATCTACTGTGTACCATAAATAAGAATATAAAGACTGAATCTCCGTTCTAGAGTTGCTTGCAATCTCGTGGGGAAGAAGGTCAAAGACACCATTACCAAGCCATATTATAAATGCTGTGATAGTGTTGGCAACACGTGATGGAAAATAGAGAAAGAAGGGGCTAATTCATTCCTGGGAATCAGAGACTGATTCATAAAAGAGGTGACTGCTTTTGGCATCTTGTTAGTATATGATTTATGACACAATATGCACAAATGTTGGCTTGTGCTCTCAGAGAAGGTGGTTGAATGAATCTTTATGTAGAGCCAAGGCTAATATTGGCAGGTCCAATTAGACTGAACATTGTCCAAAATGTAACTTGATGGACAAGATTAGAATGAAATGATGTCTGCTAACATAGTAAAACAAAAGTAAATGGTCTCGTGAATGAATCTGAATGATTAGCACTAAAATATTCACCCCACACCCTGCGCAGTTGTAATATTTGCTGCGGTGCAGATAGCAGGCATTAGTAGGTTAGTCATAAAGCTACCAACTGACATCTGCAGTTTATAAAGTGCCTTCATACTCATTATCTCATTTAATTTTCACAATAACCATATGAGGTAGGTGTTACTTGCATTTCCTCGTTGAAAGAAAAAATGGTGGAAGTAAGTAGCATATCCCGGCTGGAAAACCAGATCTTTAAGACTCAAGGGGTTAATATTCTTTCTTCTAGATCTGGAAGTTTCAAACCTCAGTAGAAGTCTTTATTAATTCCAGGTTTTATAGAGAAATTTCTCCCCTGGCCTGGGGCAGCTTCATTGGTGAGGGTTTCTGAAAGGCTGGCGCTGAAAGTTGGACTTTTCCTTTAAAACAGTAGGTCTTATTTCCCTGGCGAAATCCAGTCCTCCTTTTTTACCCTTTGTTTTACGGTAACCAGCACACTATGGTGATTGAAAGTTAAGCTGAATGAATGGGGGAGCTTAAAGGCCTTAAAGGGGAGTTGAAGAATACACATAGACTTGGGTTTCAGGAGCAGACCAAGCCACAGTACTGTGAAATCTGGAAATTTGGGCCAATTTAGATAGTGTCTGTCATCACTAAGTGGTTGGGCATAGCACCATGTGTCTTGAATGAGTGCCCCTCCTGGAGCCAAGAGTCCTGTGTTATAGCTGGGTATTGTCCATCTCAGTTAGATGGGGACCTGACCAGTGCCTGGAACATAAGCACACTTGGAAGAGTTGCCACCCGTCAGAGAGGATGTCACCTTTCAGCCAATAGTCTGATCAGTGCAAAGGGATTGAGAGGCAAATCAGAAAACCAAGGCCTTGGGTGAAGTCAAATGGCCTGGGCTAACATGGCAAGGTCAGGGACAAAGATTCAGGTCAGTGAAATACAGGAATCTTATTTTGTAGGCACGATCCAGTGGAAAGTGTGTGTTCAAAGGGGAAAGTTCCTCACAGATATGTCCAGCTTGCTTTTAATTTTTTTTTTTTAATGGTAGGTAAGAGACTATGAAACACTCCACCATTATTTAGGTCTGGGTCAAGAATCATCGGGTTTAAGTCCACAGGTTTGGGCAAAGCTGAGGAAAGTATAATTTGTTCTATTTGATAGGAATGGATTATTACATATATTAAAATATAATTTAAATCCTATATTAGCTCATTAGAAATACAGTCCAGTGACAAAAATCAAATCCATCAGATTTAATACAAAATTCTGTCATGGTATTTGTGGTAGACAGAATAATGGTCCCTTAGAGACGTCCAGGTCCTAATCTCCACAACGCATGAGTCTGTTACCTTACATGGCAAAAGGACTTTGAACATAATGATTAAGGTTAAGGGTTTTAGCATGAGCCTGGATCATCCAGGTGATCTCAGTTCTATCTCCTGAGTCCTTAGAATTGGAAAACCTTCCCAAGCTGTAGTCTGAGAGAAGGATGGCAGCAGGAGAAAGCTCATTGAGCCATTGCTAGTTCTGAGAGATAAGGATCTGTGTTTAAGGAACTGAATTCTGCCAAGAACCATGATGAGCTAAGAAACAGATCCTCCAGAAAGGAACATAGCCCAGTCAGTGCCTTCATTTTAGTCTGATGAAACTCGTGTTGGACTTCTGACTTAGAGTACAGTAAGATGATAAATTTGGTTGTTTTAAGGTGCTGCGTTTGTAGTAATTTGTTATGGCAGCAATAGCAAGTGAATATAGTCTTTCTGTATGATTTGGGAATTTATAGATTTTAATCCTTCATGGGCCGGGATCTCTATATATTTTGTTCACTGATCTATATCAAGTGTTTTTAACAGTGGCTGGGAAATAGAAGACACTCGATATACCTTGGTTTCATTTATCCATTGGTCATCCCATCAACAAATACTTATTGAGTGCCTATGAATCCCTGGCTCTGTGCCAGATGTTGTATAAGGATGTAAAGACAGACGAGACTTGTTTTATAATAGAACCTGAGTCAAGGCACTTGGATGGGTTTTGGATAATAACTCATGAGAAAATGATAGCCTATAGGGCAGATCTGGTCCATTGTGTGTTTTTGTAAATGAAGTTTTATTGGAACACACTCATGCTTCTTAGTTGACATATTGTTTATGGCTGCTTTTGTGCTCTAGCTGCAGAGTTGAGTAGTTGCATCAGAGACTTCGTAACGCACAAAACCAAAAACGTTTACCATCTGGCCTTTTATAGAAAACTTGTGCCAGCCCCAGAGTTAGAGCCTTGTCTTTCTGACTTGCTATGTCTTTTGGGTAAAGGGTATAACCTCTTCATGCCTTTTTTTTTCTCTTCTGTAAAAATGAGATGGTAGTTCTTTTTTCAGACGGTGGATGTGAGAATTATTTTAGTATATGTGCTGCCAAAGTGAGCACATGGCTGGGAGAATTAAATGTTGAATTTGAATTAAATGATGGCTTCCAATGCTCAATATAAAGAATTCAACAAATGGTGGGTATGAGTTTTTTGGTTGTTGGATTCTACTCCAGCTCCTTCTGCCACTGTCACCATTGCTATCGTAATCAAATTGAGGCAAAAAATGTGTTTTGGAAAAGTAAATGAAGACTCAGCCCCACCTTCCTACTTGAAATTTGTTATGGTTCAGTCCCACTGTTGAGCAGATAACTTTGCAGCTCGTTCTTTCCGTGTCACATATCTCATCCTGATGAACAGCAGGGTAGATCTTTACTTACTCAGTCTGAGCTAATTTTTAATTCCTCATTAGTCTTTAAGACAACTTATAAATGTTGTTACATCGTTTTGCACAAATGTTTAATCACGTTGACTGCTGAGTCTTGCAGTCTCTGTGTGTGGCGTAGTTCATACACTCGTGTGTATAAGTGCGGTAGATGGTGTTTTCGAAGATGGCCTCAAGTCTATCTCCCATCTCATATACTCTTTGTTACGTGACCTGCCATGCCTCCATCAGTAGGTGGAATCTTTTTTCCCTCCCTTTGAGTCCTGTCTGTCCCTGTGACCTGTTAGGAATGGAATATAGCTCAAGGGATGCTATGTAGCATCCAAGAATGAACCTTAAGAGATCTAGTGCTTCCTCATTTGCCTTTTTGGAATGGACCTTTTTAGAACCCATATGCCATGTTGTGGAAAAAAACCCAAGTAGCTATGTGGTGAATCCTGTCCAGAGGAGAATGAATCCTTCATCTGTAAGCCTTGGCTGAGCAACCATTTGATAGCCAGCCATGTGAGTGTAGCCATTTTGAGTTTCCAGATATCCAAGTGTCTCAGCCAATGTCATGTGAAGCAGAGATGCATGGTCAATTTACAGAATTATGGAAGATAATAAATTGTTGTTGTAAGCCCCTAAATGTTGGGAGGCTTGCTATACCCCAATAGATAACGAAGTACTAAGTTCATGTGACAAATAATTCTCTTCAGAATCTCTAAGTGCCCGTGGGAGTCTATAGCTCTAGAATTATGTAAGCATTGCAGGTATTAAGCCAGCATTTGGAATCATCTTTGAAAGTTTAAGGTCTCTTTCAAGAGAAGTAAGGGCTGAAGAGGGGTAAGGAACGATAAACAGGTTTCCAATACTAGAGGAGCCATCCTTTATTGTGAATAAAAGTAAAATTTCCTTATACTGATGTTAAAGGTTCCATAATTTAGTGCAGTGTATTACTTTGTCAGCTTGGCATCCTTGCAACTCACCTTTTGTTTCTACTACCATTCTTTCACTCATGTGGTTTCCTCTGCCTAAGAGACGTCTCTATTGTTGAATTACTTGCTGATTACCTACCTGGTTATTGTATGAAGGCCAACTCAAATGCCATCTCCTTCAGAAATACATCACTGATTCTCTTAGCCAAAAATTCTGTGTATGCCAGAATAGGACATACTATCCAAATTAATTAGTGGGGAAAATAAAAGATGGTGGCTAACTTGTATCCATAAAATATTAGGGATGTAGATTGGTCACAAATCTGCTGAAAATGTCAAATGTATTAATGGAGTTACGCATGCATATGTAAAATCACATTATGTAAGGTATCAATTATTTTTTGAAAACTGCTTTGTTCTGGTCTTACCTTTCTTGAACCATTTTATTCAGACTCTGCACCTTCCGCATCATTGTCTATGTGATCACGAAAGTCACTCCTTTTGGCCATCTATCATGGTTTTCCAGAAGATACTATTTTGTCTTCCACTAATATTGTTCAGGATATTTCACTCCCTGTGATACTGCTAGTAGAAACTTTAACCCATGCTGAAAAAATCCATTCATTCTGGTGTGATTAGAACAGTTTTATTTCTTTATTTTCTATTCTTTCCTTTAGGCATAAATTAGTGATTTCCACAAATTATTCATGTATCATCATTTGCAAATGTAAGGTTACATGCCCCAGGAATAATTACAGAATCAAGGTCAAATGGATTCACCTCTTTAAAAAAACTCATTATTTTGGTGGCACCTGGGTGGCTCAGTCGGTTAAGCGTTCGACTTTGGCTCAGGTCATGATCTCATGGTTTGTGAGTTCGAGCCCCATGTCGGGCTCTGTGCTGACAGCTCAGAGCCTGGAGCCTGCTTCGGATTCTGTGTCTCCCTCATTCTCTGCCCCTCCCCCACTTGCGCTCTGTCTCTCTCTATCAAAAACAAATAAAATGTAAAAAAAAAAATTTTAAAAACTCATTATTTTAGCAGAAGTTGATTGACATTTAAAACCCGTGTTTTCGTCCCTGCCTTCACCCTAGAATCACAAGAAAAACATTAAGAACTATGAGCAGGGCACTCTGGTGGTCCCCTTGCCAATATTATAATATAATATATCTGGGATGGAACCCCAGAATTTTAGTTTTTAAAATATCTCCAGATGATTCTAATGTGCAACCAGAGGGGTGCCTGGGTGGCTCAGTCGGTTAAGTGTCCGACTTGACTGACTCAGGTCATGATCTCGAGGTTCGTGAAGTTCAAGCCCACCTCAGACTCTGTGCTGATGGCTCTGAGCCTGGAGCCTGCTTTGGATTCTGTGTCTCCCTCTCTCTCTGCCCCTCCCCTGCTCACACTCTGTCTGTCTGTCTGTCTGTCTGTCTCTCTCAAAAATAAATAAACATTAAAAAAATGTGCAACCACACTTGAGAACCACTGATGTAAAACTAGCATGGGTTGAGTAGTGGTTCTCAAAATAAGGTCCACAGACAAGCAGCAACAGCCTCAACTGTATGTTTGTTTGAAATGCAAATTGAGGGGCTGTACCGTAGACCTAAACAGAAATTCCAGGGCTGAAGCTCAGTATTCATGACTTTAAATGACTTGACTAATATGCAGGCATATATAGTAACCTCTTATAGAGTGCTTTAACTCCTATGGTGCTTCAACTGTATATCTTTTTTTTTGTTTGTTTTGTTTTTAGATAATGAAGGTAGTATATATTTTTATATGGGGCATGGTTCAAAAGACATGTGGTAATCATCCAAATGAATTCTAGATTCCATGTGTCTTTTTTTTTCATGCTTTCACTATTGTTTTCCCCAAATTAGCGCCTTTCAGCATTCCCATAAATGCAGCTGGCATGGTTTCAAACTCTTCAGTGATGTTTTCATGGGACTGGATTTTACCCTCTAATACCCATCTCAGCAAGTCTTTCAGAGCCTTCTGGCAGACATCTCCTTGCCAGCGGGTGATGATGAACCCTTCCATGTGGTGTTGCTGATAGAGAATATTCTCTGGGGGTGGGCCTGGGGGAAGTGGGCGAGTAGGATTATATACAGAGATGGCCCCACATATAGCAGTTCTTCCAAATTTCTTCGTCTGGGGGATAACAATGTTTGAAAACTCTCCACCTACATTATCAAAATAACAATCATAACCACCAGGAGAGGCTTTTTTCAAAGTTTCTTCCAAAGACTCTACTGTTTTGTAGTTAAAGTCACCATCACATCCAAGCATTATAAGGTAGGCGAGCTTTTCACCAGACCCTGCTGCGCCAACAACTTTGCGGTTCAGAGCTTAGCTGTCTGGCCCACAGCAGAGCCCCATGCTCCCAGTGCTGCATTAACCTGCACCATTTCTCCACTCTTCACACCACAGATGTCAGGTAGGCCAAAGCAGGCTGTTAGCCCTGTCATGCCAACCATTCCCAGAGCCAAAGATAGTGGTAACGTGTCTGGCCACTCTGCAGGCAGTTTTTCCAGATCTTTCCCATCAGAAACGGAGTGAGTTGTCCACCCTGAAGAAGCCACTACCATAGTTCCTGTTGGGAAGGCTGAGTTTTTACTTTGCACAACTGTGGCCACTTGTTGCCCCATCATCATATTACCCTCATTCAGTCTTTAGGCTGTCACTCTTGTGGAGGAACAAAGCTTCCAGCAGGACCTCTCCATTGTTTAAGGGTGGGAGTTCAACCGTCTTCATCTCAAAGTTACCATGAGTGGATCTGCCTTCGAAGTGCTTCTTCAGGGTCCAGCTCTTAGCATAAACCATCCTGAAGTTCGAGAGTCCATGGGTTCCACTCCCTAGACAGAGAAGGTGTTTGGGGTTGAGCCTAACTGTGTATCTTTTGAGCAATGGACAGTGGGATAGCCAAGTAATTATTCTATGAGGGATGGCCAGCTCTGTGTATCTTGAAGGGACAAGCACATTTTCTCTACCTAGAGATACCCACTAAATCTGGGGCTAGATGGATTATCTTTCATTTAATAAATATATTTAAGGATGATGTCATTCACCAAGATATCTTAGGGCCCAAGTAGAGACAGGTAAGACCCTTAAAGCACAAACCTCCTTTTTCATGGTAATTTTAGGACTCAGCCACACATGGTTTAATCACTTGTGCAGATATAAAAATACAGTGTTTTAATGGTATATTGAGGCCTTAATTTAGGAATTATAAACATTGGGTTTCCACTCTGGAGAAGGTATCAGCAATAACTGTAAAATACCCTTCAGTTTCCTTCTGTTCCTTTACCTCCCACATCTATACTTCATGTTTACTTCCAGCGGTCTCCTTTTCTTCTGATCATTGACTTCTGAGATTCATAAATTCTTGGAAGGGTAGAAAAAAGTGAAAATTTGGCTCTTTGAGAACAGGGGCAAATAATTTTTTAAGAGAGAGAAATGAAAAGATGCAGTTATTGTTTTTAAAGCTGGCGGCAGATTGTGCCGGCAATAAAGGTAATTTTATGCAATGCTTAATGAAATTGAAAGTTTTGCCTTTGCTTTCCCTGCACACTTAGAGAGCCTATTCATCTGTCCTTTCAACACCACCAGCATTTTTGTAAACATGAAAAACACAACCCAAAAGCCTCAAGCCTTTAATTGCTCCTGAAACAAGCTGTAGGAAAAATACAAGGCTGGTGACGTGTACGCTGAACATTCATTGCTTTGTAACATCTTAGAAGAAAACAAACACAGTGAGATGGCACCTGTTTTGATCAAGTCTTTCCTTAGGGAGTGCATGTGGGAGCAATCCCAGGAGTTTGCATGACATGTGAAATGATTTTCTTAAAAGGGATAAGGGGAATATAGAAACTTTCCCACCATGTATCACACAACAGACTTGCTCAATGCCACTCCACCACTTCAGTCTGCTTCTAGTTGGCTTCTTGTGCCCAAAGATGGGAATATTCAAGATCACATCCCCCAGATTCCCCTGAAGCTGACATTTCTCATGGGATCCAGTAGTCTGTCAAAGGGGTATCTGCACGCCGGAGGTTAGGAAGTTGGGAGCAAGTGCCATGTGCTGTGGCTCAGTGATTCTTTTGATATGCAGGGTGGTGAAGTACCTTGGTTCTTCTGAGACACATTGGGAGAGGTTGGTGTCATGGGTGTCAGGTAGAGGGCGGTGGCAGAAAGAACATGTGGGTGTTTTTCTGGGACATTTCTATGATGTGATGGGAATTTCTCTCGGCTGCATGGCTGTTGGCTATGTATCATCCAAACTCAGTTGTTTGAGTCCTTCTCAAACTACTTCAAACATCTGGCCTTTAGGATCAAAGGAAAATTTAGCACCTGGGACAACTTTCAGGTTTTAAGAAGGGAAGGGATATGACAAACAAGATAAATACTTAGAAAAGAAAAGTATTTGGGGAGTGTATTTTCCATATGATTCTCTGCATCACCCTAAACTCCCACGCTCCCTCCCCCTTCTGTACTTATCTATGTACCCATTGCCAGTGCTCATTTCTTGTGTCAATAATGATTTTTGGAGTCTCATAAGATGAGGTGGCATCTGTGCTCCCATGTTTTACTAGCTTTGTGGTCATTGTACAGCTACATCTTCCCTATTCATATATGTGCACCATCACATTGTGTCTATCAAATGAATTGTTTAAAATAGATAGGAATCTTGATTTGTTACTCTACATCAGAACAAGCTAACTGAACCATCTCACATATGTGTATGCTCACACACATGCACCTGACTATGTCATGTTCCTTGGTTCTATGTTGACGCAGCCATCAGTCATGTTTGGAATCTGTAACTCTAAAGTACTTGGAGTTAGGCCTGACCCTACTCCCATTAGAATGTTCATCTCTGGTTTTAGGAGAGTCCCGTGTCACCTAGAACATTTATGTCTAACATGTAAGATATTAAAAAGAGGCTTACGAAGGAATGGTGACAACACCAGTGGAGGTCCAAGGAATCTGAAAGAACCAGGGTGCGTGCGTGTGTGTGTGTGTGTGTGTGTGTGTGTGTGTGTATGTATATATACATATATATATATATATATATATATACACACGTGTGTATATATACATATGTGTATAGAGACACACACGTGTTTATCTATATACATATGTATATATATATACACACACATGTATATATATCCATATCTTCTTCATCCATTTATCTATTGACAGACACTTGGGAGGCTGCCATATCTTGGCCATTACACATAATGCTGCAGTGAACATAGGGGTACATATATCTTTTGTAATTAGTATTTTTGTTTTCTTTGGGTAAATACCCAGTCGTGGAATTTCTAGATCATATGGTAGTTCTATTTTTAATTTTCTGAGGAACCTCCATACTGCTTCCACAGTGGCTCTATCAGTTTACATTCCTACCTTCAGTGCATGAGGGCTCCCTTTTCCCCACATCCTCACCGACACTTGTTACTGCTCGTAAAAAGATCAGTATTTATTCCAAAAGTGTTTTCAGATAGGAAAATAAGGATTTTATCTCATTACCACTTATTTTAAAGCAAAGTTGATTGTTGGGATGAGGACTGGGTGTTGTACATAAGCGATGAACCACGGGAAACTATTCCAGAAGCCAAGACTACACTGTATACACTGTATATTAGCTAACTTGACTATAAATTATTTTTAAAAAAGCAGAGTTGAAAGATAACTGAAAAGGAACAGGGATCTATGATGTGCTGCTGGAGAAGCAACCATCTACAAAAACTATTGTGACTGTAAAGGGAGATCTCTCATCAGTCTAGATTTGGAAAAAGCATTCCCCAAAGCAATATTTCATTGTTTATATGTATCACATCTTCTTTATTCATTCCTGTAATATTACTCAGCCATAAAAAGAATGAGATCTTGTCATTTGCAACACCATGGGTGGACCTAGAGGGTATAGTGCTAAGTGAAGTAAGTCAGAGAAAGACAAATACCATATGATTCCACTCATAGGTGCAATTTAAGAAAGAAGATAAATGAACAAAGAAAAAAGACAAAAATACAGACTCTTAAATCAGAAAAAAATAGGTGGTTGCCGGGGGCGGAGGAGGTGGGAGCGAGTGGGTGGAAAGAGATAAATGGGATTAAGAGTTCACTTATTGTGATGAGCAGGGAGTAATATAAATAATTGTTGAATCATTATACTGTACACCTGAAACTAATATAGCACTGTGTTGTAACTATACTTCAATAAAAAAATTTAAAGCATTTCTGAAAGAAAGGTGGATTATAGAAGAAACAAGAATTAGAATTATTCAGTTCTTAGGTTTTTTCATTTTGAGGAGAATGGTAGTGAACGTGTAGCAAATAGAATGAAAACTGTTTAGAAGGAAGTAAGCAAAAAACTATGCCAGCACTAAGGCTTGCCTAGCTGCTCTAAATGAAGCTGTCTTCAGAACTAGTAGTTCCAGGATCCATTCTACAAGGATACAGGGAAAAGGATTTGTATGTGATAAAAAGATACAAAATATGTTTGAGAATTTTAGAAAAAAATATCTGTAGTCACAGAATACATATGTTACCAATGACTATAACAGTAATTTTTGTCTGTTGAAATTACAAAATAGGTTGTAAGTACATTGTGACTGAATATTTAGTAAAGAAAACCATGATTAATAGGAAATAGCATAGGTTCACTAATAATAAGTCATGTCAGACTAATCTTGTTTCACTTTTCAGCTTGAATTGTAGGCGGAAAGATGAGAGAAAACTTTATAGACATGATGTATTTTGATTTAATTAATATATTTAACAAAAATATTTTATGGAATATGTGTAGAGAAAAAAAAAGGAGAAATGTAAGCTGGACAGTATTCAGTTTAATGGATTGGTAGTTTGTCAAACAATTTGAGCTCCTTATCCCACCCCATGTATAGTCCTTCTTTCAAAACAAATAAGATGTATAATGTCTTTGCCCTTGGTCTTGTCCTCCTCAACATTTTAATGATATGTATAATGACATAGAAGGCATACTTATCAAATTTGCAGATGACATAAAGCTTGGAGCGATAGCTAATACGCTGAGTAACTGAATCTTAATTCAAAACAATCTTGACAGGCTGGAACTCTGGCCAAAGCTAACAAGATGAAATTTAATGGTTATAAATGTTAAGTCCTGTATTTAGGTTCAAAAAATACCAAGTGTACAAATGCTGGATGAGAGAAAATTTGGCCTAGAAGCCATTTCTATGGAGAGAACAAAGCTACTTATTTTTTCTGCCTATAAACCCAATTTGAGCCTCCAGCCTCTATTGGTAGAAGCCTGTTCATTGAAAAAAAATATGTTACATCCCCACTATGTGCCAACTACTTCATTATCTTATGCAATTCTTATGGTATCTCACCAAAACACTTAGATTTATCCTTATTTTATGGGTAAGAAAACTACTGAATTTGTCCATCTGTATGTTGCTATTAAATGTTAGAACTGCAGTCCAAATTTCGCTCTCTTATTTCCTGGTCCGGCATTTCAGTATAGCTTTGCTACTCAATGTATGGCCCATAGATCATAGCTTGTTAGAAATATAGAATCCCAGGCTTCTACCCAAGACCGACTGAATCAGAATTTGCATTTTAACTAGATCCTGAGGGAAAATGTCTGCACAGTAAAACTCAAGGAGAGCTGCACTGTTTCACACTTGCCTCAGGTTACCATTATAGAGACAAGATAGTAACAACATTTTGGGAGGCTGGCTTGTTGACCATGGCTTGAGCAGGCCTTAGGCTTGAGCAAGCCTTACTTTTTTTGTTTTTAATCATGTCTGTTAGTAATGATGACTGCACTGGTTAGATAATACCTGAAAACTCTTACTCATTTCTGTATGTGAGATTTTAAGATGGAGTATTAATAAACTGGCAGGCCCAAAAGACATTAATTAAGTGATGAGAGATGTTGAAAATAGTTCCTAAGGAGAAGGATTAAAGAAATCATGGATATATAACATTGAGAGGAGTCTCAAATAAGGTAGGATAGTTCTCTTCAACTATTTTGCAGGGTGTTGCTAGAAAAAAGGATTTCAAATTTCATCGGTTAGCCTTTTCCATTATTTTTTCTCATCAAATATTCATTGCATACCTACTATACACATGCTATTGAGCTGTACATACCATTAAATAAAAGTAGAAAAGGACGAAAGGCAAATATATTGTACCTTTATTTGTTTGGTGAGCAAAGACTACACATAGGGTTGAGTAAGGAGCTAGGCTTGTGATTGCTTTTGTGAACAAGAAAGGTAGGTCGCCTGGGTTGCTCAGTCTGTTAAGCATCTGACTTTGGCTCAGGTCATGATCTCATTGTTTATGAGTTTGAGGCCCATATCGGGTGAGCTCAAGCCCCACATTGGGTGAGCATGAGCCTCTCTTCTCTGTCTCTCTGTCTCTGTCTCTGTCTCTCCCTCCCTCCCTCTCTCTCTCCCCCTCCCTCCCTTGTTTGCTTGAGCCCTCTCTCTCTCAATTAAAAAAAAAAAAAAAAGACAAGGTAGCTGTTCTAAAGGAGGTAACAAGCCACCAATTATGTAGTAAACAGTTCATTATTTGTATAGGTAATGTGCACTTAAACACATGCCAGTATTTCAGAATATGATAAATGTTCTCCAGGTAGTAGAGACTTGGAGGAAACTAGTTTAGTTTGAGGAGTCAGGTGGTCAAGGAAGACCTCTCTGAGGAGACGACCTTTGAGCTGAGTGACAAAATGGAGCCAGCCATGCGAAGAGCTAGTGGAAGAACATTGCAGATAGAAGGAAGAATAAATGCAAAAGCTAAGAGTAAATGCAAATTAGGAAGGAGCAAGCCTGGCATGGTTTAGGTGGTCCCAAACTGGGCATCATGAGGTTGAAAGGGCCAGATGTATGAAGGTAGATTTTGATTCATGGAGTTTGGAGGACCTTTCTACCAATGTCAAGATCCAGCAGTGTATAGTGAGTCCCCTGTCACATTATGTCACAGAGCCAGTGGAGGCTAGATGATTCATCAGTGAGGATTCAGAGCAGAATCACAAGGAAGAGATTGGAGGTGGTGTTCTCCAAGTGTTATCCATCCTAAAAGTTAAGGCCCTGGTTAACTCTGGTTTTATAGGCTTCTATGAAAATATTTTTGTTCCTATCATTATATTTCTTCCTATAAAAAAAGTTGCTATTCAAAAATGTCTATATTATTACTTTTCTCCTTCTACCTACCCCCTTTCTTTGCCCCTCATCTTCCTTTTTCCTCTCTTATTCCCTCCCTCCCTCCCCTTACCCCCTTTCATAATTGGGTGCATAAATCAATCCCAGGGGAAATTATGGCTATAATTAAAACATTATATTAGCTTAATTATGAATAAATAGCTCCTCTGCAGTTATCTCAAGATTGAATGTATGCAGTGATGACTAGAGTACCTTACTTCTCCTCTTTGCCACTCTCAGCTGTGGTGACAGGCAGAAACAGTAACTGATCGGTTACCATGGTTTCCAATGGAGGCAATGTAGCATGTAATTATTGCATACAGCTATCATTACTAAATTCTGTATGGCATTTTGATGTAATTCAATAAATAATTTGAGTCATAACTCTAGAAGAAGGGTACAACTGTTTGCAGGGTAATATTTTAAGAAAAATTACATAAAATATTTTTTCTCTACAGCTTACCTATTAAGGGCACTGATGAATAAAATTTGGTATGTGGTTCTAATTGCTTTTGTCCTATCGCAAGAAAAATTGGTAAAAGGAGGTTTCAGGTGCCTTGATAGGTAAAGTAGTGATGATTCGGGTACTAAATGAAGCAAGACCCTTCATTTGGCTTTTAGCATGGTACTTAGTGAATCTTATGTCTTTGGGTTTGTACGTCTTTAACCATAAAATAAAAACACATGCTTTGTGAAACATGTAATAGAGGAGAGAGAGAGACTTTCAAACCAATCTACCGTCTCCTCCCTCCCTACAGATTCCAGAGCAAGTTTCCCCAATTTGTCACTGAGCGCTAACTAATTAAGGAGTTGTCACTTTCCTGGCCTCCTCTCCGTGCTGTGCACACTACAGGATATAAATGTGGGTGTGAGGGTAATTCTTCATTATGTATTCAAGGGAACTTCCAAGAGTTTGCATTTGTATTGTTATCATTTGAAGATAAATCATTTCAATTTATTTTAATAAAAGGCAAGCAGACATGTATCTGCATTATGCTTCTTCATGCCATTGATAACCCCCACTTTTAAACGGTTTTCCCAATCACTTGCTTTCTGTATTACTGTGTGAGAAAGCTGAAGTCTTAACTAAGTCACAAATTGGCACCAATGCATGGAAACACAGAGAAAGACTGAGGCAAAGTTGTTCTTAATCTTTTTATGAACGATGTATCCTTCTATTAGGTTTTTAATTCAATAGGAATAATCTGCAATACTTGTAGGAATCTACTGGTTGACTTCTCTATCTCATATTTTCCTTTCCTTGTCTTTGTCAACCATGTGCATGATGTTACATGCTCTTTGTTATTCAAGATGATGCGGGTGATACAGAGAAGTACAAGAAAAGGGGTATTATACACAGTTCCTTTTCTCACAAAGTTTATGGTCTACCCAAGGGACATGAGCAGCACACACAATACAGACAGCATAACAGTAAGAAAACAGGCATTGTAGCATGTCTGAATTGTGTTTTATACCTTTTACCATTTTACCTGCATTGCTAATTCACCTCTCTGGGCCTCTCTTCTCTTACATGTCAAATGAGGATACTCAAAGCTGGCTAAGAGTGTGCATACAACGATTCAGTCTGATAAAATATGTGAAATTTATTAACTGTGCTTGGCACATGATGGGTATCCAACAGAAATACAACCAACAATAATGATGAAGGTCAAATATTTCACAGAGCATCATGCAGTTGGGTAGGATGGAGGATTGGAGTGACTTGGGAAGACACCATGAAGTAGGGTTTAAAGTTAGACCTGAAGGGTTTAGGCATGCTTTCAAGGCATGGAAGCAAGGCAAGTCTTTCAGGTGAAGGGGACAGGATATCTTCATGATTGATTTTTTTCTATCAATTTGACATCCTTTAAAACTCAATTATTTTAGCACTGAACTGGGTTTTATTGTTGAAGCCATATTTGCTTCCATATTTGCTTGCTATTCTGCAAGGTCATGTTCAAATTTTGTTTGTTAGGTTGTTTTCTTGTTACTTGAAGAAGTCGCGAACACCTTCCCTATTTCCTACAACATATTAGGTGAAAATATCCTACGGCAGTGCTCCTTGGACTGCCAAGAATGCAATACACAAAGGGCTAAATATAAGCAAGATGTAAGCAAAATTTGGAAAGTGGAAGGCTTCTGCAATAGTTTTGCTTTGTCCCACTGTGCTCTTATGTTCATCCTTTCCCCATTCCATACTTTTATTCCTTTTATCCAAAAGCTTCATATTGTGCCTTGCCTGTGCTCTCCAGGCCCAATACAGCAATGAGATAAATGAATATCATGAAGTCTATGTGATGACTGGCCACAAACGTAATATCACTCAAGGAGTATGGGCATTTTCAGAGTCAGACAAGAAAGAAAAAAGTAAGGCCTTCATGGTAGGCCCTGTTTTAAGTGATAACTCAGTATTCCTTAAAGCATAGAGCATTAGTGAAAATCAACTTCAACTTAAGGCACATAAGCTAGACATCTATATTTAAAGTGGGGGCAATGGTTAGGTCAGATAAGAATGAGCATCTATTTCAGCATGCTTTTAAGGAGATGAGAGGGCACTTGAATGGACTCTTGCTTTGGGAATGGACTTTCATGGGTTTCATGGTGGTTGAGAGGCAGCTGTGTTTTCAGAGTCATGGAAGTGTGTCTTTCCCTGTTCCTCTCCCCATTGTGTCTACTGAGAGATGCTCTGAATAGGAGTATTTGTAAGTGAATGCTGATAAGGCAGGCCAGTGTTTAAGAAATCTAGTTTGTGGGGCACCTGGGTGGCTCAGTTGGTTGAACATCCGACTCTTGGTTTTGGCTCAGGTCATGATCTCAGTGTTTGTGGGTTTGAGCCCCGTGTCGGGCTCTGTGCTGACAGCGAGGAACCTGCTTGGGATTCTCTCTCCCTCCCTCTGTCTCTGCCCCTCCCCTGCTCGCTCCCTCTCTCTCTCTCTCTCTCTATCTCTCTCTCTCTCAAATAAATAAACTTAAAAAAAAATCTAGTTTGGAGATCTGCAGTAGACACTGTGATGTACGTTCCCGATCTCTCTTCACTGAAAGATGTGTTGTCGCAGTTGCTAGAAAGACTGCCAGCAAATAGCCTCCAATTTTCAGTCCTTTCGGGGATTGTCACAGTTTTGGATGGCATCTTGTCTAAAGCCCTGGCCCTTCCTGAAGTGGCTAACATCCTTTGATTGATAGATGTGGAAGTACAAAGACATGGCCCTCTTGACCTACTTCAGGGCCACTTTGTGAGACCATTCAGCTCCAGAGCTCATAGTGGTTTTGGCTGACGCTTCCATTGGGAATGGACTGTAGTTTAACCTCTCTGAAAACTTCTGCTTCCTTCCCTCCCTTCCACAAGTGTTGGTACCAAGGGCATTCCTTAATAAATGCTCTGCATATGGGGCATCTGGGGGGCTCAGTCGGTTAAACATCAGACTCTTGGTTTTTCCTCAGGTCATGATCTCACAGTTCGTGGGTTGGAGACCTGCATTGGGCTCCGCACTGGCAGCACAAAGCCTGCTTCAGTTTCTCTGTCACCTTCTCTCTCTGCCCCTCCCTTGCTTGAGCGTGCTTTCTTGCTTGCGCACGTGTTCTCTCTCTCTCTCTCTCTCTCTCTCTCTCTCTCTCTCTCACACACACACACACACACACACACACACACACACACACAGACAACAAATACATAAACATTAAAAAAGTAAAATAAATAAATGCTCCGCATGCTAAACTTTATCCCAAAGGATGATTACCAGGGTATCCAACTTGGTATCTTTTCTTTTCTTTTAGGGAAAGTCAGTTTCTTTTAGGTAAAAAAATCTTTTAGGTAAAAGATCTTTTCTTTTAGGTAAAGTCGGTTTCCCACTCTGTGTAATGTGGGACACTGGTAGGCAACACATGGATTTGTTCTCTTGAGATATTTGTTCTCTCAGTGTTCAACATGACTGGGCCTGGCCTAGAGCAAATGGAAACTGAGCTGGTCATCCAGAGTTGCTTGATGCCTTGACCACTTATCCAAGGTGCCATACAAGCACTTTGATTTTATATATGAGCCATGCCATTTAAAGTTTGATGAAGGTGGGATGCCTGGCTGACTCAGTTGATGGAACATGTGACTCTTGATCTCGGTTGTGAGTTGGAGCCCCACATTGGGTGTAGAGATTATTTGAAAAACAAAATTAAAAAGTCTTAAAAAAAATACTGGTGAAGGCATTGTGTTTTCAGAAATCTTTCAAAGACACCCTGTTATTTCTAGAAGGTATAGTTAGTTTTTGCTGTTAGACATTATCATCTCAAGGTTGACATTTTTTAGTTCAGCAGTTGGAAACTGAAAAAAAGTCTAAAATTCTGATGGACTAAGGCATGTGGTAGTTAAGTTTTTGCTTGAATAAAAAAATAAGATGGGAGTTTATACTGAATCTGAAAAGGTATCTAATTAAGGAGACCTTACAGATACTTTACAAATAAATCAAAATAGCTGAAGTTGTCTTTTAGAGTGTTCTCTGCTGCTGCTTTCTCTACCACCCACTCAGGTTTGTTGATCTCTAAGAACAGCACATAGCATTTTTAAATAATACAGTATATTAATTTCATAGCTACATTTTAAATAGTGACACAGCTGCAGTTGTCATTGAACAATGTAGGAAATAACCTTGGAATAGTAACTTATTTATTCTTACAGTAGTTTGGGTTTAATTGTATGTGAGCTTTGCCTTAACTTATAAAAGGTGTTTGTATAATCCTCATTAATAACTGTAATTCTAGAAGTTAAGAGTTAAGAAGTTAAGAAGTTAAGAGTTAAAATAAGAGCTCACATTTTGATAACAACATTCATACTAGTACCTGAAGTACTTTGTGAAAAAGGAATTCTAAAGGGTAAAACTGCTATTATTTGGGTTTTAAATGTTGGGTATTTAAATACTTTGGGTAGAAGGAATCATTCTAAAGTCACTCGGGACTAGAAAAGCGTTTCTCTTTGTTTACTTTAGCTTCCAACATTGCCTCCTTTAGAACCTGAAAGAATTGCTTGGCCGTGTTGACAGGGGAGGGGTAATCTTCCATATGTTTAAACTATTTTTGAAGTTACTGCAATATTATATTTCAAGTTATACGCCAGTGGTGTGCTGGAGCTGGTTCCCACCACCTAAGAGGGCTGATGGTGGCACATGTATTCTTAGCACATGTCCAGTGATGTCATGTTGGTAGCTTAAAATTAGCTGTGGTAGGACTATTCACACCACTGCGTAAGTTAGAAATCAGCACCCCCCCCATCCAAGGGAGCTAGTTATTAAACATTTTCCAATAAATATCATCTATTCATACCCCTCAATTATAAATTAGATTCTTACATGGAAAAAAATTTGAAAGACATAGTGTAGCAAACTCAAAACAGTGGAACAGGAAACCATCAACATCCTACAGAAGAAGACAGGCAGCAACCCCTTTGACATTCCTGTAGCAATTTCCTACTAGATACATCTCCAGAGGCACGGGAAACAAAAGCAAAAATACATTATTGGGACCTCATCAAGATAAAAAGCTTTTGCACAGCAAGGGAAACAATCAACAAAACTAAAAGGCAACCTTCAAATTGGGAGAAGATCTTTGCAAATGACGTATCTGATAAAGGGTTAGTATCCAAAATTGATAAAGAACTTCACAAACCGGGGACAACTGGTGGCTCAGTAGGTTAAACATCTGACTCTTGACTTTGGCTCAGGTCGTGGTCTTGAGGTCTGTGAGTTCGAGCCCCACATCGGGCTCTGCCCTGACGACATGGAACTTGCTTGGAATTTTGTCTCTTTCTCTCTCTGCCCCTCCCCTGCTTGCGCATGTGTGTTCTCTCTCTCTCTCACAATAAATAAAAATAAACTTAAAAGAAAAGGAAAAAAAAGAAAAATAATTTACTTACAAAATGGACAGAAGATTGACAACTGAGAAATGGATACATAAGATGTTTTGTATATATGTGTGTGTGTGTGTATATTATTCAATCATAAAAAATGATGAAATCTTACCATTTGCAATGACGTGGATAGAGGGATAAAGCTAGAGTGTATTATGCTAATGAAATAAGTCAGGCAGAGAAAGACAAATACTGTATGATTTCACTCATATGTGGAATTTGAGAAATTCAGTAGATGAACATAGGGGAAAACAAAAGAGAGAGGCAAACCATAAAACAGACTCCTGACTATAGAGAACAAACTCAGGGTTGCTGAAGGGAAAGTGGGTGGGGGGGATGAGTTAAATGAGTGATGGGGATTAAGGAGGGCACTTGTGATGCGCACTGAGTCTTATATGTAAGTGAGGGATCTCTAAATCCTCCTGAAACTAATATTACACCATGTGTTAACCAACTGGAATTCAGAGAAAAACTTTTAAAAAAAGAATGGGTCATTACATCATTTCTAAAGTTCAAATGAGTATGGAACCTGGAATGTTGATGAAGGCTGGGTGAACTCAAAAGTTTCAGGTAACTTGGGACAGGTAACCCCCCTGTATCTTACCCTGGGCCTCAGACCAAACATTTTTCAACATGAATGCCACTTGGCATATATTTTCCATGGCCATGTTTACACTCATTCCAAAAAAGGAAAGCACGGTGCTTTCCTCAGGGGATTGAAGTGACTTGGCTTCTGGGTTTGAAGGTATTGTGTTGAGGTAAATGAGTTAATT
Source organism: Prionailurus bengalensis (assembly GCF_016509475.1). Taxonomy (NCBI): domain Eukaryota; kingdom Metazoa; phylum Chordata; class Mammalia; order Carnivora; family Felidae; genus Prionailurus; species Prionailurus bengalensis. Next base: position 19,449,879 of record NC_057361.1, on the reverse strand, counting down.
AGTATGTGGTGAATCTCACTTGAATCTTGATATAAATAATTTACTTAGCTGTAAGGATGCTGGTTCAGGGTGGAGCTAGATGGTGACGAAGGAGTATCCACCATTTGCAGAATTGAGGCAGACCATCAGCTGTCTATTCAGAAAGGTGGCCCAAAATTTGGAAATCCCACCTCTTGTCTATGAAGCCACCCTCTTTGCCTCCTCAGGGTGTATGAAGGCAGGCATTGTAACAAGCCATATCTAAGCACATTAAACCTTGCAGGCGATAAAGCCATAGTCCAAACATAAAATAGGAAACTTTCCATGTATTTAGGCTTAAACTGTTATACTCTAGAGGTTCATAGTAAGTGTATGCTCTCTGTATTGCTCCTCACTGAGCCCTCAATAGTTATTTACCTTAAAATATATAGTTACCTTTCAATACTCCCAGTGCATTATACAGAGACTATAAATTAGGCAGTGCATTTGGTTGTAATATGTAAACATTATGCTACACAAAACAAATGAAAACTTGGAGTGATAGAAACTAAATGAACTAATGATAGCCATAGAATACTGAAACAATGGCCAAAGGGAGCAAGATCACAGAAAAGTCCTCTCCTGAAGCCTAATTAACTGAACAGAAAAAGTAGTTTATTTGTGGAAGGCCAAAAATAAGCAGAAATTAGACAATAATCAGACAAGTTTATGCTGCCAACTTGAAAAGTTACAAAAAAAGCAAAAAATTCTGCGTTCTAGTGCAGCAGAAAACACACTTAGCAAAGGAGCATTTCGTAAAATCCTGATAAGTCTTTCTTAATACCACTCAATTTGGGGTAAAACATAATAAAGGGATAAATAGGCAGCACTGGAAAAATCCCCCCCAAAAAACCCTTTGTGACTATATGCTCTTAACATTCAGGGGCAAAAAGATTGCAAGTCTTGTTTTCCAAGTAACAGTGCAAGGTTCAGAAACCAGTCTGAATGAAGTGGGCCTTGATATAGCAGTTCGAGAGACAAGGAGAAGCTCAGGTTTCCTGACCAGCCTTTCACACGGTTCAAACCAGATGTTGACTCTGTCTCCCTTTCCAAAAACTGAGGCAAGGTTTGAAAGCACTCAAACTGAAGCTTAGAGGAGCAGAAAAAAATCTTAAATAAGGTATGAATGGTATCAAAGAGATTTCACTCAAACGTATATCTGAACAAAAAATGAGTGGAATACATTAAATACGAGAGACATGAAAGGAAGTAAAATGGCTGTGATAATAAAGTATAACAAAACCAGAAAACAAAAATCAATAAATGAAAGGAGGAAAGAAGGAGTGAATGTCATAAAAGCCAAACCAAAAGAACCCAGTCTTGAAAAACACTCAGAGCTAAAATACAGAAGAAAGTATTTTAAAGTAGTTTCTGCTGAAGAATCATTTACAAATAATAGATAAAAGCAGAAACAGAAGATAACAGAGAATAGGGTATAGAAGAAGATTGTATAGTAAGCAAATTGAGAACTAAGGTAGCACGTGTTATTAGCTTATAAATGAGAAAAGCTTAAAATGAAATTTCAGCATAAAATCTGGAAAATAAAAATATTTAGAGATATCATAGAGGAAAATATCCCAGAAATAAGGAGAAAAACCCCTACAACTAAAGGAGCATACTCTTAGCAGGAAAAATTGATTGGAATCAGTGACACTGAGACATATTCTGGCTAACTTGTTGTACTTAAGAGTAAGATCCCCTTCTTAAGCAATCAAAATTATTCCCATAATCAGAAAGAAATATTGATTCACACCTAAAAAATCAGGGCCTTTTCAGAATCTTTCATAGTAATGTTTAATGCTATAAGCCAGTGGTAAGATTGCTATGAGTTCCAGTGGGAAAGAAAGTGGGACCCAAGAATATTACACATAGTCAAGTAGTTATTAAAACAGAAAAACCACAGTAGACACTCCTAGACTAGAAAGAACTCAGGAAGTCTTAAAAATCAAAACAAAACCTCTCAGCAATAATATCTGAGAACCAACCCTGTACACATCATACAATTGTCATACAATTTTTTGGGCTAAAGTTGAAATCACCAACATTCATTACTATAAATATATATAATGAACGTTGGTGATTTCAACTTTGGCCCAAAAAATTGTATGACAAGTCAGTATAACAGAACAGATCCCAAGAATAGATCCTCAGGAAGAACAGCAACATCACAGTCTCAAGGAAGAGAAGGTTGGCAAAAACCCAATACCTAGATTACCATTGTAGAAGAGGGACAAGGACAAAACTAACCAGAAGAAGAAGGATGGACTTGGAGGTGAGTCACCTATGTTTTGGGCAACCATATGTAACCATTTTTCTGCTTCTCCCTCTTGTGGGTGTGCTAACGCATGCACAAAAGTACTGGTGTGCAGAACCTTACTGTGAGTGCAATCAAGTATTTAGCATCAACAGCCATGGAACCAACCCTGTACACATCAGGGATGCATCATAGGATTATTGAAGCATTTTTTAAAACGTGTATCATAAAACACTTGCTCTACAAATGAACTGTTCACATAACACACACATACACATAAGTACAACCATATCTGCAATCATATATATAGATATAGATATAGATACATAGATATGATTATTTATGAAGTAGTGAATGCTTTGGCAATTATAACCCATCATTCTTCAACTTAATAACTTTTTTAACTTTGATTACTGTAAAGCGTATGTCCTTAAATCAGTATTTATGAACCTTTTATTTATATAACTCAAAACTAAAGATGTGGAAACTGAAAATTTGAGTTTTATACTTTAAATTGCCACTATTATTCATGAAGTAATGAATTTTGTAATGAAAAATATTATCTTAGTTTCAGTTTCAAAATTTAAAAAAATGGCCTAGGGAAAGTAAATGAAAGCCAATAGCAGATTTTACACCAGAACCCAAATATCCTGATTGGTGGTCAGACATGTTGACCACCAAATATGTAGCCTCTTTCACAAATGCAAAATACCAAAACGTTTTTTATTGTGTCTTAATTTAGTATTGATCACCTTTGCCCTATGCCAAGGATTTTTTAAAAAGTGTTTTTAGTTTTTTAAATTTTTACTGCTTTAATAAGTAGGGATGAACACTGTGAAAAAAAGGAAAGACAGAAGGCAAGAGCAAAGAAATAAAATATATAAAGAAGTATCGAAAGGAAATTTTAGAATTGAGTTATAAAACAACTGGAATGTTTTAACGTTTTAATAGCAGCATGAAGGTGAAAGCGGAAGGAATCAGTGAATTTGTAGGCAGATCAGTAAAAATGATCCAACTTGAACAGTTGAGTAAAAAAAAGCCTCAGTGACTTGTGAGATAATAACAAAAAAAGTCTTTGTGTTACTGGAACCCAAAAAGAGGAGTGTCCTGCAGAAAAATATTTGGGGAAACAATGGCCTGAAATCATAGATTTGTGAAAGACGTGAACCTACTACAGATTAAAGAAGTTGAGCAAACTCAAAACAAGGTAAAGCCAAAGAAATCCAAACCCATACACATAATAATCAAACTGTTGAAAACTAAAGTCAAAAAAGTAATCATGAAAACAACCAGAGAAAGACATTGCATTGTTTATTGGAGAACAATGATTCAATTGAAAGCTGATTTCTCATCAGAGACAGTGGATAGGAGAAGGGATTAAACATTTTTCAAGGGATAAAACAACTGTTCTTTGTCAGTAAAGGTGAAATAAAGACAATTGGAGATGAAGGAAAACTAAGAATTTGTTGCCAGCAGACCTACTGTGAAAGAATTTCTAATGGAAGATGATCAGAAAGGAGGGACAATGATACCAGATGGAAACTCAAAACATTAGGAATGAAAAGAAATCTAAATGGCAAAATATCTAGCTTAATATAATAGATTAATTTTTTCCTGTTGAGCTATTTAAAACATGTTCAGTTGAGAAAAGAATTATAATGTCTGATGGATTTTTAATGGCAGTGTTATACATAAGACAATTACAGCCTAAAGGGACTGATAAAGGGACATATATGGTGGAAAGATTTTTTTCATACCACTTCAAGTGATAAAATATTCTATGTAGACAGTAAAAAGTTCAGTATGTATATTTCCTAGAACAAGCATTCCAAAGGAACATACACAAGAAGATAAAGTTTTAAAAAAAAAGATAGTAGAAAATTCTAAATTGGATCACTAAAATGTTTAAAAGAAGGCAGAAAAGAGCAGAGGAATGAAAAATAGAGGGGAAAAACTGAAAATGAATAGTATTTATATTTGAGGACCTCAATACTCTTCTCTCAGTAATTGATAAAACTGAGAAACAGAAGGGCACCTGGGTGGCTCAGTCCGTTATGGATCTGACTTTGGCTCAGTTCATAATCTCATGGTTTGTGAGTTCCAGTCCCATATTGGGAGAGCTCAAGCCCCACTTCGGGTGAACACGAGCCCAGCTTTCAGATAAGCCCCACTTCTTTCTTTGTTTCTCTCTCTCTCTCTCTCTTTCCCTCTCCCTCTCTCCCTCGCTCTCTCCCTCTCTCCCTCTCTCCCTCTCTCTCTCCCTCTCTCCCTCTCTCCCCCCTCCCTCTCCCTCTCCCTCTCCCTCTCTCCTTCCCTCCCCCCTCTCTCTCTCTGCCCCTCTTCCCTCTCTCAAGATAAATAAACTTGAAAAAACATTTTTAGTTTATTCTACCTATCAACAGCTAAATACACATTCTTCTTAAATGCACTTGAAACATTCACCAAGATAGACTGTACCATGGGGCATAAAAGAAAACAAATTTAAAATAATTGAATAATTGAAACCGTAAAAAGTATGTTAGTATGTTCTCTGACAATTAAAAAATTTAATTAGAAATAAATAGCAGAAAGAAAAATTTTTGCTCACTTGGAATTAAAACATTGCACTTCTTTTTTTTTTAATTAAAAAAAATTAACGTTTATTTATTTTTGAGACAGAGACAGAGTGTGAGTGGGGAAGGGGAAGAGATAGAGGGGGAGACACAGAATCCAAAGCAGGCTCCAGGCTCTGAGCTGTCGGCACGAACCGAGAGATCATGACCTATGCCAAAATTGGACACTCAAACTGACTGAGCCACCCAGGCGCCCCTAAAATAATGCACTCATAAAATAATCCATGAGTCAAACGAAGTCTCAAGAAAAGTTAGAAAATATGTTGATTAAACATAAATGATAATACAACCTATCTAATTTATGCAGTGCAGTTAAAGCAGTGCTTTGATGGGAATTTACAGAATTTAAATACTTACATTATAAAAGAAAAAAGATCTGAAATCAGTGACCTTAAGGACTTCCATCTTATGAAACTGGACGAAGAAGAGCAAAGTAAACCCAAAGCAACTAGAAGGAAAAAAATAATAAAGCTAATAGAAAGGATCAATATAATTAAAAACAATAGAGAAAATCAAGTAAGTGATATTGTAAAAAAAAAAAAAAACAATAAAACTGGTAAAACTGCAGTAAGCCTTGCTAAGAGAAAAAGAAAGTCCCATTACCAATACCAGAACTGGAAAAGGAGTTCTAACTACAGACTGTACATATATTAAAAGGGTAATATATACCATGATCAAGTGGGATTTATTCTGGATATGCAAAGATGGTTCAAATCAGTAAGTGTGATATGCCAATTAGCAAAACGAAGGATAAAAATCCTAGGCTCATCCCAATAGGTGCAGAAAAACTATTTAACAAAATTTAACATCATTTCATGATTTTAAAAAAACCCTCAACAAAATGGACGTAGAGGAAACTTATTTCAACATAATAAAGGTCTTATATGACAAGCCACAGTTAACATCATAGTCAACAGTGAAAAGCTAAAAACATTTCTTCTAAGATGAGGAACAAGACCAGGACACCCACACTTACAACTTTTGTTTGCTGGAGAAATTAGGCAAGAAAATGAAATAAAAGCCATCCAAATTAGAAAAGAAGTTGTTAAATTGTCTATATTTGCAGATGAAATGGTGTTATATATAAAAAACCCCTAAAGACTCTACCAAAAATCTTGTTAGAACTAATAAACTAATTCAGTGAAGTTTCAGGATACAAAACCAATATACAAAAATCAGTCACATTTTTATACAGCAGCAATGAACTATCAAAAGGAGAATTAGAATGAAAAGAATAAAATTGATATAAATTTAGCCAAGGATGTGATCAAAAGATCTGTACACTAAAAACTGTAAGACATTGATGAAAGAGACTGAAGATAAACAAATAGTTAGAAATATATTCCGTGGACATAGATGGAAGAATTAACATTGTTAAAATTTCTCTATTACCCAGAGCAATTGCAGAGTCAAATACAATTCCTGTAAAAATTTCAATGACTTTTTTTCCATGGGTTTAGAACAAATAATCTTCAAATTTGTGTGGAACCACAAAAGACTTTGAATAGCGAAAGCAATCTTGACAAAAAAGAACAAAGATGGAGATACTACCCATTCTGATTTCAAACTATATCACAAAGCTAAAGTAATAAAAAAGGATGTTTTTGACCTAAAAACGGACTTAATCAATGGAACTGAATTGAAAGCCGAGAAATAAACCCATGCATATATAGCCAACTAATCTACAACAAAAGAGCCAAGAATATACAGTGGGGAAAAGATAGGGTCTTCAGTAAATGGTATTGGGAGAATTGGATATCCATTTGTAAAAGAATCAAACTGGACCCCTATCTTTATACCATACACAAAAATCACCTCAAAATGGATTAAAGACTTGAGCAAAAGGCCTAAAACCATAAAGCTCCTCATAGAAAACTTTAGGTGTAAGCTCCTTGACTTTGCTCTTATTAATGTTTTTTTTTTTTAATTTGCACCCAAAGTATAAGCAATCAAAGCAAAAATAAAGAAGTGGGACTATATCACATGAAACACCTTTTGTACAGCAGAGCAAATCACCAAATGAAAAGGCATCATTTGTAATATTTGAAAAATATATCTGATAAAGGGCTTATATGCAAAACATCAGTTGAACTCCTACAATTTAATAGCAAAAGAGCAAAATAACCCAATTTAAAAAACTGGCAAAAGACCTGAATAGATATTTTTCCAAAAAGACCTACTTTTGATGGGAATGTAAATTGGCGCATTCAGTATGGGTAACAATATGGAGGTTCCTGAAGAAATTAAAGATAAACCCACCGTATGATCTAGCAATCCCACTTCTGGGTATATATCTGAAGAAAATGAAACCATTATGCTAAGTGAAATAAGCCAGACAGAAAAAGACAAATACTGCATAATAGCACTTAGATACAGATTCTCAAAAAAAAATTTTTTTTGAAACTCATTGAAACAGAGAGTAGAAAGTGGTTTCTGGGACTGGGGAAAACAGGGAGAGGTCGGTAAAAGGGTACAAACTTTCGGTTCTAAGATGAGTAAGTTCTGAGTATCTAATGTATAACATGGTGACTGTAGTTAATGACACTGTTTTGCATAATTGAAATTTTCTTAGAGAATGGAACTTAAATATTCTCACCAGAAAAAAAAAAGAAAAAGTAAATACCAAAAAAAAAAAAAAAACCCAAACATGTGAGGTGATAAATGTGTTAACTCGATTGTGGAAATCCTTTCAAATGTATATTATTATGCTGAGTACTTTAAATGTCATAGAATTTTATTTGTCAACTATACCTCAATAAAACTGAAAAACAAACAAAAGGATAATACAATTCTCCAAATACAATTTCAGCAATTTAAGTGAAATAGAGAATTCTTGAAAACTCAAACTGTCAACATTTGCTGAAGAAGAAATAGATTACCTGAATAAAGAGATTGAAGCTATTGTTAAATTCTTCAAAAAAGGAAATGTATATGCCAAGATGGTTTTACTGGCAAGCCCTACCAAACATTTAGGCAAGAAAGAACACTAATTCTATGTAATGTTCTCCAGAAAATCCAAGAGGAAGGGACAATTCCAAACTTTTTTTTTATGAAACCAGCCATACCCTGATATCAAAACCATACACAGAAAGCCCAGAAAAATAAAACTACAAACCATTATCTGTCATGACCAGAGAGCTGAAATTCCATGACAAAATATTAGCAAACAGTCCACCGGCATATTAAAAGAATAATACACCACAATTAAGTGGAGGTGCATTTCAAGTATGCAAGGCTACTTTAATATTTGAAAATCAAAGAATGAATTCTACCATATTAACAATCTAAATCTTTTTTTAAAACCAAGTGATTATATCAACTAACATGAAGCATTTGACATAATTCAACATCCACCATGAGAAAACTTGCGGCAAATTAGAAGTAGAGGGAAATGTCCTGTTAAAGGGCAGCTACAAAATACCCACAGATGACTTTACTTGTGACAGGCTGAGCACTTTATCTGCCTAAGATCAGGAACAAGGCAAAGATGTCCATCACCACTAATGTTCAACACACTGTACCAGAAGTCTTGGATGGTAGACTAAAGAAAGAAAATAAATAAAAATTAAGTTGAAAGGGGAGAACTAAAACCATCTCTATTGCCAAACAACATGATTGTTCATGGAGAATATCCTAATATCTACCAAAACTTGCTAGAACTGATAAATGAGTTTGGGGTCACAGGATACTAGGTAAAAACACAAAAATCAATTATATTTCTATGTACTGGCAATGAACAATGGGAAACTGAAATTAAAAAAAAAATTAACAGTTCCAAAAAATGAAATGCATAAGTATAAATCTAATGAAACATGTAAGGGAAATGTATGCTGAAAATTACAGAATGCTCATCAGTGAAATCAAAGACCTAAATAACTGGAGAGATACACTGTGTTCATAGCTTAGAAGATTCAACACAGCCAAAAATTGCCGTTTTCCCTCTGTTGATCTATATATTTAATACAACCCCAGTCAAAATTCCAGCAGGAATTTTTTTGTGTATGTACTGTTTATCGAGGGCTTGTCGTCATCTAATGCCTCTACTGCGGAAAGATCCACTTCCAAGCTCATGTGGTTGTTAGCAGGGTTTGTTTTGTTCCTTATGGGCTGTTGGACTAAGGGCCTCAGCTCCTTTGTGGTTTTTGCTTGGATGCTCTCCTCTGTTCTTTATCATGTGGGCATCTTCAACAAGGCAACTTGTTTCCTCAAAACTGGAAAGAGAGAGAAACTCTGTGTCAGTTACCTAATAAGGGTAAATGATTTCAGGGAAGGGTGATAGATGCTGTTGAAGGGTAGGGTGGCCAGGTAAGGCTTCCCTCAGTGAGTGGTTTTAGAGTAAACATGTGACGGAGGGAAAGAAATGACCCAAGTGTCTCCCTGCAGGAAGAGGTTTTCAGGCAGAAGGGATGGCAACAGCAGAGGTCGGAAGTAGAAGTGTGTCTGGAGGTTTAGTGCAGAGCAGGGAGGGTCGTGCGACAGGAGCAGAGTGAGCACCAGGGAAGGAGGAAGGAGATGAGTAGATGGGGGTATCAGGTAGTGGGGGTAGATTTGCTGGAGGAACGTGTCCATGAATCTACAGAAAAACTTTGGTCATCTTTGACCATATATGTTAGTAATGTTTTTTAAGTCCTTATTTCGCAGAGAAAATTTTTTGTGTGTCTACCTTGATTTGTGTGCAGTTTTACTCTGTCACAGATGGTGTCATTATTCCTTAGTTTCTCATCATCATTTTTAGCCACTGATGTTAGTAGTTAAATTGTTCCTTAAGTTTTTAAATTTTGTTTCTCTGGAAAAATCATAGTTTGCAACCCTGTTTCCATCTTTGCCATTCTTGTTTTTGAACTCTTTGATGATTCCCCATTTGGGTCTTCTGTTGTTTAGTCCTGGACAGGACTTGAAATTTTATTAGAAATCTGACCTGAGATTATATATAATAACCAAGATATTCTATTGCAAGTTTGAAGAACACAAAATTAAAGCCCATGTATTTTCAGTTATAAACAAAAGCCTGAATGTTTCTAAGAAAAGGGATATTTGAGCAGATTTAGGGACAGTTAATTTTTCAATTTTTTTACTATTGAAGCATGGTTGAAGGACAGTTAATTTTTAATCAGTCCTCAGCTCTTGAAACTGCTACCTGGGGTGAAAACAGCACACTGGTTCCCTCATTTGAACTTTTCAGGGACAGAATATTAGTTTTTTTCTCTGCTCTCCTTGCAGACTTAATGCTGAACATTTATGATTTTTTTAATACATGAAACTCCCTAAACATAGCTGAAGAAAAATCAGAATGATAAGAGATGATCCACATTGCAAATCTTTTTCAGAGATTTTCCAAAAAAGCTTTAGTATATGAATAATGATGTGCAATATAGAAACCATTTATTTCACTAAGCACTAAAACAACATGTGTCAAGAAGATAAAGTTGTACTTTCCCGTCTTCTGTAGCTGGAGCAAAGTCTTGAATGAACTTAGGGGCACGTCTTTCATTGTCAAGGAAGAAGGGGGACCTTCTTCTTGGCAGCAGCAAGTACTAGACCATGAAATTAAGTATCACCCCACTGGAGGGAGGGGGAATCCTCACAGATTCATTCACTGCATTCATCTTCCTCTCTTTGGACTGTCCCATGCTGAGTCCATGCCGGACAGATAAGAGCTTATCTTATTTTTAAATGCCTGTTTCTTTGGCCAGGAATAATTTCTACACGGGAGGAGCCCTGCCCCTGCATGAGTAAATAAGCACGTCCGGTGGCTGCTTGAGAGGGAACGTTTTCTCCTTGGCAATTCTGTCAGACAGAAAGAGAAAATCAGTGTTTCACATTGATTTTCATTAAATGACAAAAGAAAAGACAGGGTCGTACATATAATTTCCTGCTAATACCATATATGTACATACATCTATACAGCATTGATTTTAAACATGGATAGATGGATTGATTGCAAGAAATTGGCTCAAAGAACTGTAGAGGCTTGCCAAATCTAAAATCTGATTGGATAGGCCAGTAGGCTGGAGACCCAGGATAGAGTTGCCTTCTTGTTTGAAGGAGATTGGGTCTTTGTTCTTTTAAGCCCTTCACCTTAGTGGATGAGGCCCACTCACATTATGGAGAGTCATGTTTTTATTTTTTGAGAGTCCATTGATCTAAATGTCAATCTTATAAAAAACCCACCTTCACAGAAATCTCCAGAACAACATTTGACCAAATATTTGGACACTGTGGCCCAGCCAAGTTGACACGCAAAATTCACCATCAAAAGCTTATTGATAATTTTGCTTAAATTGTTCACTAACATTGTTTATGTTCTTATAAAAGCTGTTAGATTAATTTATTCCTTTGTTAGTTTAATAAGTCAGTCCCCAGGAGATCAAAAGTATTTTTTAAATGAGTAACTACGTATTGGTTAGACATTGAAAATATAATGTAAATGTGAGCAAATAGAACTTTTCGAAAGTCCAGATTAGAATGCAGTGCAGAGTTAGTCGTGAATTAGGAAGTCCATTTTACGTTCAAATGTTACAGATCGTGATCCTAAATGATGACATGAAACTATTTGTGGCTCTTTCCAGGGCCACTGACAGCACTAAATGTGACAGTGGACACTCAGGGGAACTCCCTCACTTGGAAATTTATTAGAATTTAGCAATTACTTCTGAGGAGTATTTTTTTTTTTTTTTTGTAGGGCCTGGGACTAAAGTGGACCCGTGTGTGACACCTGATAAGGCTTAAGAAAACAGGCTGGAAGTCGTTCCATAGTTAGATTCTCATCTCCTTGTGACATTTCATCATAAAAGTATCCTAGAACCAGCCCCAGGCCTGGTTAGTGGCCCTCGAGAGGGTAAAGTTCGCCAGTAATGGCTGCATATAAATAGTCAATTATATAGAAAGGATGGTTCAAATGGATTCTCCCCGGAAGGAATAAACTTTGAGATGAGGAAAGAACAATGCCTAGATAGTCTTTGTGTAAGAAATTGAGAAGTGGCCCTCAAAGCAATATCAAACTGGCCTCCAGAGAGCTTACTGCTTGCTATAAATTGCCTAAAATTTAAAATATTAATGTCTGTGTTACTTTTTGGGTTTCCTCGTTCATGCAATGAATAGCTAATAGTTGCGTTAATGAAGAAGGAAGGTATATTGTAAATTGTGAGCAAAATTATACGAATTCCTCCTCTTAGGCCAGGTTTGTGTTTACTAATTCATTTGTATGTACAAACATTATTAAGTTTCTAGGGGCTGTATTTTTTTCTTACCAGTCCTATTGCACCTAAGAAAATCATATGAATATTATTTATGCGGAAAGGGAAATAAAGCAACAAGCCCTGTAGAGCAGTAGTTTTCAAAATTCGGACTCGCTTGGAGGGTTTGTTCTAACACAGATAGCTGGGCCCTATGAACAGCATTTCTGATCCAGTAGGTTTGAGGTGGACTCTGAAATTGGGAATCTTAAGAAATTTCCAGAGGATTCTGATGCTGCTGGTCCTGGGAATATAGCTTGGGAACGAGGGCTGAGGGTTTTACACATTGAGCCTTGGAAGCCATTAACCTTGAAGGAATTCCACCAGTGATGAATAACAAATTCCCCCTTTTTGAAAAAGATCTTTATTGGTAGACGAAATAGCTTTTTAGGTTATTAATGCAAAGTGGTAAATTATTATGCATACCATACTTAAATATGTTTTCAAATTTTCAGCTTGTAAGTTTAGACTTGACCCTTTCCTGTCACCGAATAGTGATGGGGTTACAAAAATTCTTGCACTATTGTCCACCCAAGCCATTGGGACATTTCTTCATCCACAAGTAGTAACTGTTTCAAATATAGTCCCAACTATATATACATATATTTTACATATGCCGTACATCATATGTGTTTAGGTATCTTATATATATAATAAAATATGTACATACATAGTTTAATAACATTTAAAGCTGTGGCTGGTTGCTTTCCCTTTAGAACCTTGTTGATAAAGTATCAGCCTCACCTGGGAAATAAACAATCCTGGCCCCTGCCCCAGATCTACTAAATTCAAATATGCATTTTAACAAGAGCTCTAAGTTAACGAGTTCTCATTTCCACATCAAAGTTTGAGGAGTTCTGCTCTAGGAATCATTTCGTAACAAACAAAAGCGGTTATTTCCATGCAAAAGTAGACACTTTTTGAAGAACACAGTATTGAGCACCTGTGGACTCACGAGCAGGCTGGAGGAGCCAGATCCTAACAAAGTGTTGCAGCTGGGAGGCCAAGAAATTCTGAGCTGTTACCACTCCGACTTTGGTCATGCTGAGTTTTTCTGTTTGTGTAAAAGAAACCCATTAATTAAATAGCCTTAGATTCTAAACAACAGGGAGAAAAATCAATTAGAACACCTTGGAGAGTGAGACAGTATTGGGAAAATTTTTTTATCAGATTCCCAGCATATCTTGAGATGGAAGGTTAGATACGACCTCTCCATGTCGCCGAGTAATACTGAAAAAATGATGGTGGGGAAACTACAGCCTTTATCCAAGCCACTTGACACTTATCTATTTACGTACTTATTTTTAATATGAAATTTATTGTCAAATTGGTTTCCATTCAACACCCAGTGCTCATCCCAACAGGTGCCCTCCTCTATTCCCATCACCCACTTTCCCCTCTTCCCCAACCCCCATCAACCCTCACTTTGTTCTCAGTTTTTAAGAGTCTCCTATGGTTTGCCTCTTTCCCTGTCTGTAACTTTTTTTTCCCCTTCCCCTCCCGCATGGTCTTCTGTTAAGTTTCTCAGGATCCACATAAGAGTGAAAACATATGGCATCTGTCTTTCTCTGTATGACTTACTTCACTTAGCATAACACTCTCCAGTTCCATCCACGTTGCTACAAAAGGCCATATTTCATTCTTTCTCATTGCCAAGTAGTATTCCATTGTATATATAAACCACAACTTCTGATGAATGGATAAAGAAGTTGTGGTTTATATATACACTTGACACTTTTTAATCCAGAGATAGTAACTGTCCTAAATAAGCCTTGGTTTCTTTGAGTCAAAGCAAAATGCACAAACCGGCCAGCGCAGATGAGAGGTAAACAAGCTCAGCACTGTGTTTCCATTGTTTGTTTTTGCTGCTGTTTCTTATGTTCTGCTGGGTTCCAGGTCACATGTGGGTTGTACAATAATACTTAAAAGAAATAACACCATTTGCTGCATTGGAGATTTCATTTCAGAGTAGCTTATTTTCAAGTCCTGAGAAATTATCAGGAATACCTTCATAAAGCTTTTGTGCAACAAAGATAACCTCGTACGTCTCCTGTCTTCTCCTTTACTCCTGTAGCCCTTTCATCATCCTGTAATTAGATGGATCCTTTTAAAACCTAAGTTGGAATATGCCATTCTTCTGCTCAAAACCCTCCGTGGACGTTCCATCCCACTTACAGCATGATTCAGAATCCTTAGTGAGACTTCCAAGGTCATTATCCCGTCCCCGGTTACTTCTTCTATCCCTCTTTATATACATCCTTCCTTCACACTGCCCTTGTTCTCCTTAATTGACAATGTGCTAGAGCCTCAAGGTCATTGCACATACTTCTTTCACGTGGCTCCCTTTCTCAATTCTTCCAGGTTTTTGCTCCAGTTGCCTATGTGATGGGATTTCTATGGCCACACATGTGAAGTTGTGCCCTTTTATTTTTGTAATCCCCTTAAACTTTGTTTTATTCATCCTGACATTGTAGTAAATAATGCTTGTTTTGCTTGTTGTCTCTCTCTTCCCCACTAGACAAGCCTTGGTCTCTTTTGCATCCCTATTGTAATTCTCTGCCTGGCACAAAGAAAGTGTTCAGTAAGTATTTATTGAGTGAGTTACATAACTGAGTCAACTCATCATTCTAAGTATTCAGATGATTTTTTTGGACACATCCTTGTTCAGTGAAGACATTTGCATACGAGTGGGCTCTTGTTTCCCCTTCTGTTTGAGGGTGGGGTCACCGGATGACAGCTACTCTTTCTTGAATATTGCCCTATACATTTATTACCTCATTATTTTTATTCATAACAATCTTGTGAAGAAGGCATTATTGTCCTCATTTTATAAATGAGTAAATAGAGACTTTGGGAGTTTAAATTGTTTATCCAAACACACAGAAAAAAAATGATATTCTCGGGGCACCTGGGTGGCGCAGTCGGTTAAGCGTCCGACTTCAGCCAGGTCACGATCTCGCGGTCCGTGAGTTCAAGCCCCGCGTCGGGCTCTGGGCTGATGGCTCAGAGCCTGGAGCCTGTTTCCGATTCTGTGTTTCCCTCTCTCTCTGCCCCTCCCCCGTTCATGCTCTGTCTCTCTCTGTCCCAAAAATAAATAAACGTTGAAAAAAAAAATTAAAAAAAATGATATTCTCTAGAGTGGGTGACACCATAAAGAAAGTGAAACATAAGACATAGATGGCAAGAAGACACTAGCTACTGTTATACTAGACAGAGGATTACTATGCCGATTGAATACAGAATGCTTACAAACCACCTAGCCAAAGATAGATGGTTCCATAGTAAATGGAGTAAAGACTATGAACAGGCAATTTACAAGAGTTCTAAATGGCTGATGCAAATGGCAAGATGATGTTTCACCTGACAAGTAATCAGGAAACTGCAAATTAAAACAAAATACCATTTCACACTCATCAGACCAGTGAAAGTTAGAAAGTCTAATCAATTGTGGGGAAAGAGGAACGCACATATTAAACTACTAGTGGGAGTGTAAATTGGTTTAACCACTTTGAGGACTTATATGATAATATCTAATAATGGTGAAACTGCGTACTTAGTGGCCCAGCAATTGCTTCTCTACGTATGTATCCAGGGTGCTATTCAGAATATTTAATAACTGCTATCAGGGGCACCATCCAATCAGGGTAAACACATTGCAAATGCCTGGCATGGTCATTTTGGTATATTTCTTTTGAATATCAGTCCTGTATATGCCATAAAGAAACTCCTACACGCATGCACAAAGACATGTGTAAGAATATTCATTATCGCATTGTTTGTGATTTAAAAAAAGCCCTGAAAATAACTTCACATAATCATAGAATGGCATGCTATTCAGCAATTTAAATGAATGAACCATATCTACATAAATCCACTCTGTTAAATTTCACTACATAATCAGAAACAAAATTCGAAAGAATTCATATGGCATGATACCACTTCTGTAAAATGTAAAGCACTAGAAATAATACTATCTATATATCTATACATACATACATACATACACACACACACACATACACACATATATATACAGGCACCTGTATAAGTAGTAAACATAGAAAATACACATGGGAAGGATGCAATCCAACGTCAAGAGCATATACCTGGAGTGCAAGGAAGGGAAATAGGTTAAGGTAGGACCATTTTAACATTCCGTTAAGGTAGGACCAAATTAACATTAATTTTGACAAAATTAAATGAGGCACAATATTAACATTTGCTAAATTTAGATGTACATTATCTGTTAGTTTTTAAAACTTGTATGTATTTTTCATTAGTTTTATAAAAGGAATGTAAATAATATGGTGGAGCTTGTGTTGGACCCAGATCTGTTGGCTTTTGAAGCCAGAGAGTTTTTCATTACCTAAGCTCCAAAAGAGACCCCACCTCTACTCCAGAGATACAGACTTCTCTTACCAGTACTGTCAGCAGCATGGTCAGACACCAATGTCATGATGGTTATTTGTTTAGTGATCATATCCCGAGAGGCCCCAGATCTACCTTAGGCCACATGATGTGACACTGGAGGAGTACAATGGTCAAACGATGGCAGAATAATGAATGTTTTCTTTGCACGCTTCAGAAATTAATTAGGGCACAGGTGCTAGATTGGGATGTGTATACTTGTCAGAGAGCCATATTTGAGAAATTTTGTCATCAGTGTCAGCACATGGCGTTGTGCGTGCACATTTCCTCACTGGGCTAGTGCTCGGTAAGGCGAGATGAAAGATTCCCAGGCATCTTTTGAAGTCCAGCTCACCACTGGTTCCCTGCCTCTGTTAGATTTTGTACAGGAGGGCAAGCATTTTATTTAGGTTTGGGATTTCTCCACCAGCTCATGGCTGAGGACTCAGGAGGCGCCATGGTTTGCCACGGAAACCTCCAGATTAAGGTTTCTGAATAAACAACCGGCCCTGACACCGGTGCTGGAGATCACATGCACCGGCAGTCAAAGCATGTAAAACCAGTGGCCTGCACCATTTCTTCCTCTCTTTACACAAAAGTAGTGTCGTGTTGGGAGCCTCTAGGGTTTAGAGTAGGGACGACAAGGTGTCTATAAACTCTTCAAGGTAGGAGAAATGAGATGTTGGTCAAAGGGTACAACTTTACAGTTATAAGGTAAATAAATTATGAGGATCTAATGTACATCTGATGTACTAATAACTATTAGTTATAGTTAATAATGCATTATATATTTGGAAGTTGCTAAAAGAGTGCGTCTTAAATGTTTTCACCACAAGAAATAGTAATGATGTGACCTGGTGGAAGTGTTAGCGATCCTGTGGTGCTGATCATTTTGCAACGTGTGAGTGTATCAGGTCAACGTGTTGTTCACCTTAAAATTACATGTTAACGTTACATGTCGATTCAAGAAAGCTAGGATGGGGCGCCTGGGTTGCTCAGTCTGTTGAGCATCCGACTTCAGCTCAGGTCATGATCTCGTGGTTCTTGAGTTTGAGCCCCGCGCGGGGGCTCAGTATAGTAACACTTTACTATATACTATATAGTATATACTATACTATATAGTATATAGTATATAGTATATAGTATATAGTATATAGTATATACTATACTATACTGAGACTCAGGGATACATTGAGATAACTCATAAATAATAAATGAATGAGATATGACAATGAATTAGATCTGTGGTAAATAAGAAAAAAAAACTATGTTGTATTCGAGAGAGTTACCCTTAATTTCTTTGTGGTTTAAGATGATATGGAAAGTAGAAAGTTCCAAGAAATACTTTGTCTTACCGAAATCTCAAGTGTGACACTGAACATACATTTTTAGTGCTAATATGTTAATACCTAAACATGATAATAGGGTAATGAAACTAAGTTTCATGCAAAGGTGTTTGGCAGGCAGATAAATCTAAGTGATAGGAGTTGTCTTATTTTAAACGTGAAGTTTATTAATAGAACAGTTTCAGATTTTGCAAAGAATAGGCTTGGGAAGTTACGATATAAATATTGTGAGTACTGATCTTGGAACAATGGTTGTGAAAGTTTGTTAGAAGCAGATACTGTTCATCAGATGATCTTATCAAACTTTGCAGATGTGGGGTAGGTTAAATAAGTGATAATAACGGATATACCAATGAGTTGTTTCTCTAGGTAGTATGAAAATGCTCATATTTTAAGGAAATGCCTAAAAAGAAGTGTGGTGGCCTCTACATGACAACTAGAGCTGCTAGCTAGATCTATAAAATGATAGATATATATGGGCTTTCTTTGTAAGAAAAGCAATTTAATAGGGTAGTCCCTGAGGTCCTTCATCTCTGAAGTTAACTTCCTCTCAAATATAGGGATGGGGTGGTGCTAGCAGGTATATTTTTGTCAGAGGACCCTCTTACCACCAGTCCTCCCACAACTCTTGACTGGGCCATAAGTGGACACCTGATCCAAACTGGACCGGTCAGATCTTCTCTTACAGAGGGAGAAACTTGGAAACTAGCTCAACCTAGAATGATGTTATGAGCAGATGTCACGTAAACCAGAATGCTATGGAATCACCTGTCATCCACCATGTGTGTGGAAAAATAGCAAAAGGCAGTGTGTGGAGGGAGAAGAATGAGCAGACATACAGAGAGGTCAGGAGGATGCAGGTTCCACAGGTAGACCTGACAAGTGTACGTTCCATGTTTCCACGTTCCATGGAAACATCTACCACAACGAAACTACCATGTTTGGGGAATTCCTTGCTATTATTTAAAATTGATAATTTGTGCAAGTGACAATTAGGTCGGATTGGCCTGAGTGTTACCATCATCTTCCAAACTATTTTCTGTTTTACAAAACTATTGAGTATAATGTTCTTTTATCCTGGGTGCTCTCTATGTTTATGGGTTAATCTTCATGAAGTGGCAATTGAAATCATCATCTTTTGCAGCTCATGAAACCAAGACTCAGGGCCTACACATGACTTCCTCGAATTCACATAACTGATCGCAAGTGGTTGAACTGAGACTCCTGTGCTGGCCTTATTGACTCCTAAGGCTTCACCCTTAACTGTTAGGTTATGCTTGAATATGGGGTCAGCAGCCAGTATCCTCCAAAAAGCAGGGGTAGATCTTTTCCCTCGTTGACAGGAACAGTAAATTCAGCTCACTCTTCCTATTCTGCAATGGATCATCTTCTGAGTTCTGGATGACAGAGTGAGGTCTGGAGGACTCAGGGGTCTGGTGCAGGCTGTGTGTTCTCAGCCAAACTGTACACCAACACATGTGTAAGTCTGTACAATAGAAGTTGAGGGATACGTAAGGCGGGGACTCTCCCAGAAGCAGAAAACTCATATTCCCTTTAGTTAACAGAGAGTTAACGTCACTCATCCGTGAGAGAGTCAAGTTGAAATGGATTGATGCGTGGTGCTTTGCAGGAAGGCACTGTGCACAAGGGTGTGTGTCATAGGAATGGCCTACATATGGAACAAAAACAAATACTGGGAACAGATGTGACAAGGCCACATTTATTGATTCCTGAGAACATTAAAACATTGATGTAAAATAGCATATGGGCCCTCATGGAACCCAGTCCTAAAATCAATTAGCTTAGGCTTCAGTGGGATTTTGGTGAATATGAGAAATGGGTTCCAATCTAAATTTTAATTAGGACCCCAAAGCACATCTGTAGTACACTTACTGCTGAAAGTTCACCACACATTGCAAGCTTTGGATGATGGGATGGACTTCACGTAAGCTGGGTAAACATCATTGCAGACATTTTACCCTGTTGGAAGGGCTTGAAGAAAACACAAGTTTGCAGTAAGAGAAGGGGCCTCACGGGTGACATTTACATGTGGTGGTGAGCAGTGCTTTTACTATGGTTTGTGTGCTAGGCGAGGAGGTGTCAGAGACTCCAGTGGTTTTATGGACTTGCATGATGCTGAACAGCTTCAGCAGAACTTGAGAAGTGAGGTGGAGGGGTCAGCATAAAGACAGGGGACCAGTTCTTCCATCTTTCCACTTAATTATAGATTTTTCCCCCAATCAATACACCAGGAAATCCTGAATTGCCATTTTTTTATTAAGGGAGGAGCCCTTGGGTTACAGGAAGGGAGGGGAGAGGGAGAGAAACGTTTTGCTGACTTTCTCAGTATTCTTTTAGAACATACTTGCTCTTTGCTTTTTTTAAAATGGTTTCAAGCTTAGGTGGAAAAACAAAGTTGGCCCATCAATGCCTGTCTCCTTATTCCCCTTCTGTGTGGAAAAAAAAATTTTTTTTTAAATTCCTTGTGTTCAAGAGAGGTTTCCTATTGTTTTTGACTGTGTATCTCCATTAGGTAGAATTATTCACCCAGAGCCCTTCTATGTTGTTGGTTGCAAGAAATTCTTTGGTCGGCTACATTTCAAATCTGTCAGAGCCAGTGATGTACTCCAGGTGCAGCCAAGTGTGAATGCTGTTAAAGCTATTGGTTCAGATGACCTTGATATTGGGTCTTTTCATGACTGCTGCTCAAGTGTTCTACCCTGCTGGTTTCTCACTTCTTCCTCTAATTGCTACTGACTGTTCAAAACCTGGGCTTGTTTGATATGCTTCCAAATATCTATAAAATTATATCAGCTTTCTGTAGAAGCCTTTGTTTGTAATGCCCCCATTAAATAAACATCCAGAGGATGGGTTTAACTTGCTTATTACAGTCAACTCTCATCCTAGTAAAGTGTCCCTCATTGAAGACTCTGCGTAATAAAGGGAAATTCACTGCCTCAACACAAGGTACCATATGGCTGTTTTTCCAGTTGATCAGTTAAGATGATTTGGGCTGCTGGTAATATAATTTTGATAGTGACTTAAATAATAAAGATGTTTATTTCATATAATGCAAAGTGCTGAAGTAAGGGATTGATTCCTGGGGGGAAAGGAGGAAGGATTAGGTAGCAAGAGCATAAGACTCCGCCGAGGCCGCGTGAGAAACTCAGAACCAGCTTAACAGGGAGCTCTAATGAAAATATATTCCATAGAGGAGTCCCATGTTTGGCAGAAATGACTGAGTCCTGGTGTCCCACCGTGCTCAGTCACTAGCCAGCACTTCCGGAAGTGCTTGTCCTCCGCGCTATTGCTGCCGTGGATTGTTTGCAGCTGGGGGCTGTCAGCTACCTGTGCTCGTTGCAACTGATCAGTAAGTTCTTTCTCGAACAGAGATCTGAGGACCACCCCTCCTCAGGCTCCGTGGCTGCCACACCGGCTTTATTTCAGAAGTACAGCCAGGCCCCAGGTGCTTTCCACAGCTATATTCCATCACACCTAACGCATTGGTGGTCTTCAGATGTACCTCATCCTCATCTAAAATGCCTGTTAAAACCTCATGTCTTGACACAACCATGTACAAAAGCATGCCTCTGTTCTTAAGGGGGGAAGATCTTTCTTTAAGGTTGCCAAGCACCCTTTCCTGTCAGTCCCAGGGGCAGGTTTGTGTCACATGCCTGTGCTGGAGCTGCAAGGGAGGGGAGGCTGGGTTTTTTTTCTGGCTTTTCCAACTGAATCATGGGGAGTGGGTTACGCCAGCAACTAAGAGGGAGGTGGTGGGGGCGGCTGTTCAGTAGGTAACCCGCCAGTGTCTGCCGCCCTCAGTATTGCTAAGGTGGCACTTTGTAATTGTATTCGCAGAAATTCGGACAGTAGCGGTTATCAATTGATTACTGAACGTAGACTTGATACCCTGACAGGTTAGTTTGCTTCTTTTGCACTCTTCTCCTCCCCCCCCCCCCCCGCCCCAGGCCAGGAATATGAAGGCTTTATTGCAGTCTTTATGTCTTAAAGACGTTTTTTATGTAGGTGTAGTACATAGTAGGGGCACATTCCTTTTCTTGTTGCTGTGGTTCATAGTTTACTAAATGTCTAAGTGAACATTGTCGAGACTGATCTTTTAAAAGGACTTCACAGAAGTCTGATTGGATTAATCAGTGTTTGTAGTTCTGTCATCTTAGACGTTGAGCGTACTATGCTGGTTTCTCCAGTGCTCGAAAGCTACAGAGATACTTAAGGCTCAGGGAGAGGAGTAGAAAAAAGTTGGCCAAGAGTGAAAATCCCTGCACGGGGTACTTTTTTGGTACAAAGTCAGGTATCCATATGCTTCCCCTTTCTCATCTCTCCTGTGTTTCTGCACACTCTATCCTGCTTCTTTACTGAGTTTATGATTTTCAGCACAGAGTTAGCTCCACTACTCATCTCCTGTGGGAAAGCTGTGTGACCTCTTTGAGCCTCTGTAAAGTGAGATGAAAACGTCCCTTCCTGTGAGGGCCTCCTCTTCCTCCTCTTCCTCTTGCTCATTTGTTTTAGGGCATTAGAAAGCTATTTCTTTATGTGGACAGAATTCATCATATAATCTGTAAGTAACTATGTCTTCCTTTTTGTGCTTCTTCACACAGTTTTTGCTACTTCCTAAAGCAACAACATTTCTGAATTTTGTAGGTAAAACCATAAGAACCACCAAGTTTTATTTCTGCACAAAAGTAGATTTCTGTGAGATTCTGTGGTATGTTTGCCTGGAAAGGAAGCTCAAATGCTTGAGTCTTCAGCTTAGTCTTGTCGACATACACACTGTCTCTGGTGTTCATACATAAGGTAGTTTTTATTACAGAAGTACTAGAGCTATGTAATTGTTTTCCCCCCAACCTAACTTTCCAGAGGTGGCTATTAATATTCTCATGTATCATGACCAGTCTGTCCCTAAGCACTGACAAACATGCATGAGGATATTTACATATAGCTGTAGTTAGGATTTTTAAGTAAAACTGGAATCCTCTTGTTCAGTACTGCAGTGGCATTTGCTTCCTTTAACAATGTCATCTGATCAGTTTTTACTTTATTTTTCTACGTAAGAGTTAGAAAACCTGACTGTGAAATCCATGTAATTATTAAAACAAACAAACAAACAAACAAACAAACAAGAACACCCCAAAAAACCAAAACCAGAGTTCCCATTGGTCACACGGAAAAGGACATTTGGTCTCTATTCAATGTAAGTTGGAAGCCATCCCCAATTCTTCCTTTTTGAAAATTAGCATTGTTGAGGTATTATGTATATACAAAGAATTACACATATTTAATGTGTGCAATTTGATGACTTCAGACCTAAGGAAACACCCGCGATACCATCACCACAGTCAAGGACATAAACATATCTAGTCCTTCCTAAAGGTGCCTTGTGTTCCTTCGTTTTTGTTTTGTTTTCTGGTGAGAACACTTAGCATTATTCTTATTATGAAACAGAAGGTGAGGTGAGGTATAGGCCAGTAGATGTTAACAGACAAAATAGGGAACAGAAATAGAAAAGCTCACTTTGGCTCAATGACAATAAAATAATGTATTTATTTTCATTTATTCTTTCCTTTGCCAAATTATTCAGATATTTACTGTGCTCCTCCTATGTCCCACAAGCATTGTTTTTAGCCCTTAAGATGCAGTGGTGGAAAACAGAGAAGTTTCCTATCAATGATTTTTACATTTTAATGGGGGAAGCAGAAGAGATGCTTATATTTTGAATACTTTCAACTACAGTGCCTCTTGATTAATTGCTTTAGTCACTTTATTATTCATGAAGTTACTTTTGAGTCAGTCACTCAAAAATTATATACAATTTCATTTTTGTTATAATCAAAGTGATACAGAAATTTTAGAAAAATATTAAAACCACCTATGATTTCACAATATAGAAAACTATGACTGTCATTAATGTGTGTCTATCTCATCTTCTTTTTTCTTTTTTTTTTTTAAATGTTTATTTTTGAGAGACAGTGTGAACAGGGAAAGGGCAGAGAGAGAGAGACAGATAGGCAGACAGACAGACAGAATCTGAGGCAGGCTCCAGGCTTTGAGAGGTCAGTGCAGAGCCTGACACAGGGCTCGATCCCAGGAACTGTGAGATCATGACCTGAGCCGAAGTCACACGCTTAACCCACTGAGCCGCCCAGGCACCCCCTCGTCTGCTTTTTGTCTATATAGGTATATGGACCAGTGTCAGTTTCTAAAAATAGATGAGTTTATGAACTTCTCTTTTTACTCTTAAATATTCTTAAAGAACATGATTTCTTCTATTCCCGATTGGGAATAGATATGCTACAGTTTATTTAATTTGTATCCTGTCATTGGACTTTGAGTGTTGTTTTCTAAAATTTAGTTCTTTCACGGGCACCTGGGTGGCTCAGTCAGTTAAGTGTCTGACTCTTGATCTTGGCTCAGGTCACTATCTCACAGTTTGTGGGTTTGAGCCCCATGTCAGGCTCTGTACTGACAGCGTGGAGCCTGCTTGGAATTCTCTCTCCCTCTATCTCTGCCCCTATCCAACTTGTGCTCACTCTCTGTCTCAAAATAAATAAACTAAAAAAAAGTTTTAATTTACTTCTTGAAAGCATCCCGGTGACAAATAGCCTTGTATGTACATCTTGGTATGTATATATGATGATCTCCTTAGTGTAAATGTCTAGATATGATTATTACTGGGTCATTAGTCGATTAAACATACACTGATTTTATAATCCCAACTACTCATCCAAGGAATATGATTTTACCAAATTTTAATTTATCAGTGTTTATTTCCCTGCATCCTTACTAGTGTTAGGTATTTCCAGTCTTATTTTTTTATTCCTAGCCCGCTTTTGTAGGGAAAACATTATGTCATTGGTTTAATTTTTATTTGTTTGATTAGAAAGAAGTTAAGTGGTTTTTCACATGTATTGTTCACTAGTTTGTGTGTTTGGTGAATTGCCTTTTCCATTTCTGCCCATATGTCTGTTTTGGAACCCAGCCCTTATTTTTCCTTGGTAAAAATCTCTGTATATTAAATATCAGTAACTATGACTGTTTTATATATTTTAAATTATTTTTGTTTCCTGTGCCTTTTATGGTATTATTGACATTTCGTTTTTACATTGTTAGTTGCTTCTATCTTTAGATTTTTTTTCCACTTTCATATCAGAAATTATTTTCCTTTATGAGTGAGCTTCAATTTATTTTACTTTTACAAAAAGCAAGAATCTAGTGGGGATTTTATTTTCATAGTAAGAGTTTGATGATTGATCATTTGTCATGGTCTGTGTGTGTGTTATGTATTTTTGAATTGTTAAAATTTGTTCTGGAATAGACTTTCCTGTCTTTACTAACTTGAAGATTCCACCTTGATTGTACACCATACTAGCTTCCTATGCAGATTTAGTTCTGGATAGTTGTCTCATGATTTGTCAATCATACAGGATAAACTAGTTGAACTGTTAGTTACATTTGTATAGTGTATTTAAATATTTGATAGTGTATTTTGAATTTTTCAAAATTGTCTCTGCAGGAATGCAAACTAATACAGTACAAATATCAACATTATTGGTAGATAATAAGAATTATAAAAGTTTTGAATTGGAGGAGAGCAGGTAGGATCTTCGGGAAGATGTGGCACTTTGGCTGGACACAGACTCATGAATCTCATTTGACCTGGCAGAAGGGAAGGAGAAAGGGTTTTCCAGATGCTGTGACTAAGAGCGTCCAGGATTGTGGTGAAGAAGCATTATATAATGGGTGATGGGTGAAGCAGGGCGTATTTGTTGAGTACCTACTAAATGGGAGTCATCATAGTAAGCACTGTACAGGAATAACTGAGGTTGGCTGAATCCTCATACTTTGTCTCCTGTGTCACTGCATGGTCAGTGATCGGCTTTCATTCTGTTCCAATGTGGATGCAGAACTCAATATTTCTTTGAGTTTCTAAAAAAAAACAAACAAAAAAACAGTTCACTCACAAAACTTTTGTCAGTCGATGGAAGTCACAGTTTCTTGACATCGATACCATAGACATTTTGGGCTGAAAAGTCCACTGTTTTAGTGCTGTCCTGTGCATTATAGGATGTTTATCCCTGACTTTGTACCCACTAGATGCCAATAGCAATCTTGCTGCCTGGATGGGACAACCAAAAATGTCTCCAGACATTGCCAAATGTCCCCTAGGGGGCAAATCAACTCTGAGAATCATTGATATAGGTGATACCAAACATAGGGAGGTTGGCGGAGGGTTTTCTGTTAAACAGTACACACAAAAAAACAACCCTTTGTTTTCCTTGCTAAACTCCCTTCTTGGTTTCTCTGCAGACAAATTTGAGGAGTGATGTTTTGCTTAATTGATTCCGAAGTTTCTCAACTCTGACACCATTGACATTTGGGCTACGTGATTCTTTGTTTTGGGGAGTGGTCCTGTGCAGTGTGGGATGTTTAGCAGCACTGCTGGACTCAACCCAGGAGATGCCAGTACCCCTCCACTCCCTTAAGTTGTGACAACCAAATCGGTCTCTAAACATTGTCAAAATCGGCCCTGATGGGGAACCGTGATGCAGTGCAGATTATGCCAAGAATAGGAAGGTTGTGGGCTTTTATTCTCCACAACCCATGTCATTTTTTTTCTTATTTTTCTTTTAACATATAGTGTAATAATGATTTCAGGGGTAGAATTGAGTGATTCATCGCTTACACATAGCACCCGTGCTCATCCCAACAAGTGCCCTCCTTAATGCCCCTCACCCATTTAGCCCATCCCCCCACCCAACCCCCCTCCAGCAACCCTGTTTGTACTCTCTATTTAAGAGTCTCTTATGGTTTGCCTCCCTCTTTGTTTTTATCTTACTTTTCCTAAAAGATATCATTTAAAACCCTCTTTCTTCTCCTGAAGTCCTTTCTTGGTTACTGTGCAACTGGTTTTGTTTTGTTTTGTTCATGCTCCTTTAGGGATTGTTCATCTCAGTACTAATAATGTTTTGGGCCAAAAAATTCTGTGTTGGGTGGGGCTGTCCTGTAGATGGTAAAGTATTTGCACAGTATCCCTGACCTCTACCAACCAGCTGCCAGTAACACCTTCCCACCCAAGCCCCTGATAAAAGACCAGTGCTATCTCCACATACGGTTAAATGTCTGCTGGAGGGAGGGCCCCAAATGCCCCTGGTTTAGGACCCCTGTTCTGTCTATGCTTACCTTTCCACATACAGCGGCTCTTGTTTTCAGTTGTTTGTTTGAGAAGAAATGTACATTGTCTCCTTGTCTTACGAGTCGATGTTGAGTGATAATTTTTGCTGTTGTTACTTGAACATGATTGAAGAAGCTATCTCAAAGTGGTTTAATTGTTACACTTTTCTCTAACAAATATAGTGTTGTCCCTAAGAGGAATTCTGACAAATAACATATACTCTGACTTGTTAAACATTCATCATTTCTACTCTCAGTGAATGGGAGTGGGCCATTTGAGTTTCTGTCACAGGTTCTGCTCTAGACTGCTTTTGCATTAGAGTAAATCTGCACATACCACTCTGTTTCACTAAATCTGAATGTATGGGCAATCTGTAGATAAATAAGCATATTGTCTTGCACACATTAACTGTATTAAAATGAAAAGAATGTCAATACTGGAATCAGGCACAACTGGGTTAATGTATCATGTAACTCCTCTTTAACCAGATTTAGTAACCTTAGGCAAGTTAGTTTCTCTGATCTTGTTCCATTCTTTGAAAATTAGGGGTGGGGCGCCTGGGTGGCGCAGTCGGTTAAGCGTCCGACTTCAGCCAGGTCACGATCTCGCGCTCCGTGAGTTCGAGCCCCGCGTCAGGCTCTGGGCTGATGGCTCAGAGCCTGGAGCCTGTTTCCGATTCTGTGTCTCCCTCTCTCTCTGCCCCTCCCCCGTTCATGCTCTGTCTCTCTCTGTCCCAAAAATAAAAATAAAACGTTGAAAAAAAAAAAAAAAAAAAAAAAAAAGAAAATTAGGGGTAAGATTACCTTCTGAGTGGGTTTTTTATAAAGATTATAAATTAGATGATAAAGCACCTTTTTGTAAATCAAACACTCAAAAATGCTAACCATTGTTATGAATTTTATCAAGAAACACTGAGGCCTATATTAAGAGCCTTTGAAGCCAGGATTTAACCTAGAGTATTTACCTCTTTATTTCATTTAATTTCTGACTACTTTGTTGTGGTCACTGCTGGGGATGCTGGGGAGAAAAAATGGTTGTGTTAATTTTTTTTAATTTGTTGGAGATTGTAAGGCTTGACTAACTCTTAAGTTCTCATAAACATTGAATTTTAAAATTTAGCATCTTTGGGAGGACTTCTTGGAATGTGAGAAGATTTGTATTGCCTCTAAATAAAACATTTGAGATACATTATAAATTTGGAGTTCAACTAAAATTGCTTCCTATAGTGGGGCACCTGGGCGCCTCAGTTGGTTGAGTCTTCATTTCAGTTTGGGTCATGACCTCAGGGTCATAGGATCAAGCCCCACGTCAGGCTCTGGGCTGAATGTGGGGCCTGCTTGGGATTCTCTCTCCCTCTCTCTCTCTGCCCCTTTCCCCCTCTCCCCCTCCTGCTCACTTTCTCCCTCTCTCTCTAAGTAAAATGAAAAAAAATTTTTTTTAATTGTTTCCTATGGCAAAAGTGTCATTTGGTTGAATTTTTAATGTTTTTCCCAGTATGTAAGATATATTTTTCTTTCACATTAATTTTTCTCATTATGTATAAATGAAGTTTTGACCTTTTCAAGACAAATTGAAAAATAAAATATGGTGAAAGGCAAATAAAGATAAATGTGAGTCACATTTCAAAAATCAATAAAAATGAAGAATGTACTATCCTGTCATTAAAAAGGGTTTCGTTGTTCCAATTTGTTACACAAGGATGTGATTTTTCTTCCTAGATTAGAAAATAAAGTGTTAGTAAAGGCTGAGTTACACAAATTTGGTTACAATATAGAATTTAGAGGTGAAGGGGACCCCAAAATTATTTACTACAACCATCCCAATGTATTAGTGAAGAAAGTGAAGCCTTCAGAAGGTAAGTGACCTCCACAGAAGTTTTAACCAAAAGTTAGTGATAGAAACAGAATTGTGGAATCTACTAGACAACTGAGCATTTATTTTCTAATGAATTTTTTTTCAATTAGGGAATGACAATGGACATATTTTTAGGGGTTGTTGTGGAACTAACCACTGGGGGAAAATAGAATATTTTGACCAGGATAAACTTGATGATAATTATGTTTCAATTCAGTGCAGCTTTTTAAAGCAGGAAAAGCACCATTGTTGTCTGCTCCCAGTCTGTTAGAGAAGACACAGATGGACATGGCAGGCTATAAAAAAAAAAACTAGACTTTAACCAACACATCACATTTAATTTTTTCCCACATAATCTCTCACTCTCTGATTTTTCAAACACTTTTGATTTTATTAAGGAACATACACAACATTGGAAACTTGTATTTAATAACTGGGTAAATGTCCTTAAGCTGCTAATATGTTTCCAAAACTTTTTGATGTATCTTGAATATTATAGATCTTTAACATATCTTCAATCTTCAGGTAGTGTAGTACGACTTTTCAACGTAGATATCAACAAGACTCCTTGGGTTTTTCACGAGATTTTGATTTTCTTCCTGCGTCCTTTTTTTGCTTATGTAACTTGTATTGTTCGGCCATTGTTATAAGATCTTTGGGGACACTTTGATTTGCTCGTTGCAGAATTTTAATCAATTCAGTGGCAATCTTCCAATCATTTTGAGTCATGAGGGTAATCGATATGCCAGTCTTCCCTGCTCTTCCAGTACGCCCCACTCTGTGTACGTATTCTTCGATATTGCGGGGGAAGTCATAATTATACACATGGGTGACATCATTAACATCAAGACCTCTGGATGCTAAATCGGTAGCAATCAATATTTTCACTTGTCCGATTTTAAAGTCCTCTAGTGCTTGTTCACGATCATGTTGTTCTCTGTCACCATGCAGTGATTGTACAGGGATACCTTGTATGCCTAAATCACTGGATAAGTCATCAGCGACAAGTTTTCTGCTGACGAAGATGAGGACTTTGTCTTGGGGTGACAGGCTCTCTAGGAATTCTTGGATAAGAGATCGTTTTTCTTCTTCTGTGGTGACAATTACAATTTGCTTCACTGTATTTACAGCAACTAGATCCAGAGTGCCAACATAAACAATCATAGGCTCTTTCAAATAAGATTGAGCAAGTTGACGAATGGTATCTGGCCAGGTTGCACTTGTCATAATGGTCTGGCGGTCTGGGCGCACATCTAATAAAATCTTCATTATCTGGTGTTCAAACCCCAGATCTAGCATTTTATCTGCTTCATCTAGGACTAAGTAGGTTACGCTTTGTAGGGTGACAAACTTATTCATTTGCAGATCATTCAGTCGTCCAGGAGTTGCAATAATGATGTCTACTCCTTTGGTAATGTCTCGTATTTGTCGATCTCTATTCCCACCACCATATATGCAAACACTTTTAAGACCTTTGTATGAATACTTAGAACATTCAGCTTCCACCTGAAGAGCTAATTCTCTAGTGGGTGCAAGGACCAGCATGCCAGGTCCATTCCTTTCCTCTCTCGATACTGGTTGATTATTGAGATGAATAAACCCAGGCATTAAATAGGACAAAGTTTTGCCTGTTCCCGTTTGGGCAACTCCTATAAGATCGATTCCTTGTAGAATAATTGGCCATGCCTGTGACTGAATTGGCGTTGGGTTTTGAAAACCAGCTCTTCTAATGTTTTTCATAAGTTCAGGATAGGGTTGGAAAGCATCCTCAAATCTACAGATGGGATTGGGGATGGGACGCTTTTCACCATCTTTCAAGTCATCACACATTACGTCAAAATTTTCCTTTCTCCACATATCTACCTGAACTCGAGACATTGACCTTGTTGCTTTGGATTCTACATAAAAATTTTTCTGAATTGGTGGTAAATCTGCCCATTTTCTTTTTTCCCACTCTACGACTTCTGCCCTGACCTGATCCCACTCTATCAGTGGCTGAACTTGTCTACCAGTGGTATCTGTATGAAAATCTTGTCCCACAAAGGGCTGAGGGCCAGCATTATCAACACTGGATTCTGAAGTGTAGCTTCGTTTTTGTTTTTTAATGAGAGTTTCTATAGCTGCCTTGGCCTTTGCTTTCATATCCTTGGTACCAAAAATTTTCACCTCTGCTTCAGAATCGCCTTTCATGATCTGTATTTTGGTGCTGGTCGTACTCTGGATGTCTTTTATCTTGGATCCACCACGACCAATCACCACACCAATCATGTTGTTATTTAATTTAAAGCACAGAGGTGGTTCTCGGGGGCCGAAGACCTCCACGTAGCAGCTCCTGCCCCTGCCGCTTCCGCCCCTGCCTCTGCTGCCGCCGCCGCCACTGCCACCGCCTGTGCCACCACCGCCGCCACTGGCACCACCGCCACCACTGGCACCACCTCTGTCGTCCCGACCGGCTCTGAAATCTCTTGGATTAGGCTCTTCCCTTTTCTCTGGGGCCCAGGCCATTGCTGAGTAATGGTGAGATTGGTATTGGCCTCTTGCCTACCTAGAGTTGGAAGACGATGTAGTCCGAGGCCTCTCTCATCAGGCTCTTGACCAACGGACTATGTCGCCAGGCCTTAGCTAAGCAGCTGTTACAGAGGGAACTGTTGTTTGACTTGGGGGCAGGGCTTTGAAGGCCTGACCAATCAGAGGACTTGATACTAGGATGTGGTCGGCGGGCCCATCTGATGCAAAATTTAAAGGCACACTGCAACATGAGCCATCACTGGTGACTTTAACCTTGGTCATTTGGTTAAGTAGTATTACTCAGGGTTTCCCTACTGTAAAATTATTATTTCTAGCTTTCCATCATAGTAATAAATATTATCACTCTATTCTTTGGAAGCAAGTCGTTAAGTGTAACTGACCCTCCAGGGCCCAACCACCTGTTTAAAAGCACTTCTCGCTAACTAACAAATTGTATCTTAGCCATACAATTTGGGAAACACTGCTCTGGGTGAATATTGATTAATGAATTTTTTTCATGTGGTTATTCACCCATATATATTTTGACCAGACACATTACAAGTCTTCCACACCTCTTTATGAATTATGCTAGGAGTTTTAAAGCATTCCCAGTATCTTTTAGTTCATTATTAAAAAGGGAAATTTTAGTTCAATGTGGCTTTTAGTTAATGAAGAGTATACTATATTTCTCTGTCTAGGGCTTCATCTTTACATGGAATAATACCATGTATTACAGAACCACAGAATTCTAGAGGTGTTTAATGTGTTAGGGTCATTTTATTTTTCTTCTTCATCAAAGAAAGAATGAAAACCAGGCCCTAATATACTTACAGACTTGAGTAGGAATGCTTAGCAGATCCTTGAGAGTATAAATTCAGAACCATTTCTTAGCTTAGACACAGGAGCTCTCTGTGAAGTGACTTGTCTCTGTGAAGTGACTTGTCTCTGTTCCTATTGTTTCATGTCGGCAATAGAAAGTAGAAGGCATGATCATGAAATGAAAGAAAGTCATAGAGTTAGGGAGAAGGGTAACTATGTACAAAAGCAGTGTGCTTTGCGGGGGGGAGGGGGGAACTCCTTTTAGTGAATTACTGGGATAGAAGACTTTTATAACTATTAGAGGTACCGAGAGAGATTGTGCCTTTAGGATCATTCATTACCATCTATGATTGGCCTTACCAGTTGGAGAAACTGATTGTCACCTAGATTAAGGGCCACCAATGTGATATCCTTTGCTTTGAATATCTCTGTAACAGGCTTAGCGCTTATTTCTGAAATACTCCCATTAGGTATTTATCCCATGGGTTATGGTTTGATACCTCAATAACTTGTTATTACAACACACACACACACACACACACACACACACACACCCCAAAGTATAAAGTTGTCAATTAGATGCATTCTAGTGGAGCCCCTGGCTAAGAGGTTCTTATAGAACAGAGGCAAAGAAGGAAGGGTTGGGGGTTCTGGTAAAGTATATCTGAAGGTAAAAAGAAAGGTAATGAAAGAAAAGAGGAGTGTGCTTAAGACATTCATCACCATTTTGTTTAGGGCGGTCCCTTACCTTACACTTGATAGACAACAATAAGAGAGTAAAATATTATGAAATATTATCATTTTAAACTGTAATTTCCACAAAGTTTTACTGTAAATGAGTTAATGTTGTCATCTTAAAGCATTCTTGCCGGTGGGACTTCCTTAGAAATAATCTTGACAGTATTTTCATTTACTCTTCTTTGATAATCTAAGGCAACCTAGACTTGTGGAATTCCAGTTAACAATTGGTAATTATAATAATTATAGTTGATTTCACATCTATATAGCACTTTATAGTTTATAAATACATGTAGAAATGGTCTACTTGGATGATAAGTGTCTGGCCATTATTCTATCCTGCAGGTGCAATATAGTATGGTAAAAGCTGTCATTATCATTCTACACATTGGTGTGTTTGCTTTGTGCACAGAACCATACTTAATACTATAGGGTCTAAAGAAGTGGCAGCACTATGGAATAGTTGTCAAGAACACAAAAGCCTAGGGGCACTTGGGTAGCTCAGTTGGTTAAATGTCTGACTCTTGATTTCAGCTCAGGTCATGATCTCAGGGATCATGGGATAGAGCCCTCTACATTGGGTTCTATGCTAATAGCACAGAGCTTGCTTGGGGTTCGTTCTCTCTCTCTCTCTCTCTCTCTCTCTCCCTGCCTCTCTCTGCCCCTACCGGACTCTGTTCTCTCTAAAAATAAATAAATAAACATTTAAAAAAAAACTGAACACAAGAGCCCAAATAACTGGGGTCTGATCTCAATTCTGTACCGTATTTAGCTGTGAGTCCTTGAGCAAGTTCTAAGCTACTTACGCCTTAGCTCTGCTATCTGTGGAATAACACAGTAATACTTATCTCATGTACACAGAGACCCAAACACAGTTACATTCCTTGTTCATAGTAGGAAGTCTCCGCATCTCAATAACACATGTCACAGAAAGAGTAGGTGTATAGAGACAATTATGGAAGTTCCCAATTGCCTGTCTAAGAATTTTCCTGATAGAATTTCCTCTCTCCACATCAAAATGAAGAAAATAAAGGTAATAAGAATTTGTTCATAAATCTATATTAATTCAATTTAAACTTTTTTTCCCCTAATGTTTTACCCTCCATTTTCGGTAAAATATCCTTTAAAAAGTGAACTGAGGACCACAAATGATTTTTAAAGGTCTCTACAATGGCAAAAAAATAAGTAAAACTAATGCTTGTAACAAGATTTGGTTTTAAAATATTAACTTGCATGTGCAACCCAAGAACTTTTAAGCACTCATCTAGTACAATAGCAAGTAAACACAATTCAGGATGCTATTAGGTATTAATCATGATGGCAGGCCAAAAGGGCTGGAGGGAGGTGTGGGAGGCTGGAAAGTTGAGGCATAGCCCTCTAAGAGATGGAGATTTATTCTTTGAGTAGGAGGTGTGAAATGAGAGATAGGAGGATCTTAAAGTTTTAGGGGAAGAAACCAATGTGGCCTTGGGGAAGAGATGAGGGCAGCCTGGAGGACTAGGACAGAAGGCTTAGGTTGAGGAGAAAGGGGAAATGGAGAAAAATAGTTTGGGTCAGGGTAAAAGAAAGGGGGAACTTTCCGGAACTAAAAAGACCATCAAAAACATTTCAAGTTAATACAGGAAAAAAAGAGGGGGAGTGAATCTAGAGTGAGGGAGTTCTCTGACCCTGTCAGTATTCATCAAGGACGGAGGGCCGTGTGGGGAAAGCAGGATACCATGAAGTGAAGAACGGGGGCTGTGTTGGTGGTATTTTAAGTGTATCGAACTGAGAGACTTGAACACAGTGTGGCAGTGCTAATTCAAGAAAGGAACAGCTCTAATGAGAAGGGGCCCAAGTAGCAACTAATATTTTTAGTCCTACTCTATGCCAAACATGTAAAATGCATGTTCATTTTACTCATTCATTTTACTCATCACAGCAGCTCCATCATATGCATCTTCCTCTTTTCTCATGTGAAAACACTGAAACTCCTAATTGTCACGTAATATATTCAAGTTCATACAAAGGTATGGTGAATAACTTAGAACAATTTAGACACAGGTCTGATTAGCTTCAAGGCCTTTCTGGTTTCACTACACTCCCATTTATAGGGGAAAACATGCTTGATTTGGTGCCTGATTGTAGAGATAAAGAGCGTGTTTCATCAAAGATGACTCAAGCTGACAGGCTGGGGGTTCCTTGAAGCAAATAATCTTGGAGCTCTTTGGCAGTGAAGATGGAGGGGACGTCATCTGTAGGGCAAGAAAAGGAGTTTGGTTTCAGACCTGTCCAGTTTGTGTTAGTTTGGAGAATTGCAAGTGGGTATGAAAAGTAGGACTGGAGACTTGGGACTCTAGTTCAGATAAGAAGACAGGAGGAAAGATAGGAGAATAATCAGCATAGATGTTTAGTTGAAACTGGGAGAATGAGTATTCTTCCCAAGAAATAGAGTCAAATGGAAAATAGGTTTGAGAATATCTTCAGGAATCAGAGCAGCCATATGAGTAGATAATGAGAAAGGGAAGACAGGGAACCAAGTGAAGAAGTAAGAAAAAAAGTCAAGAAAATAAGAAGAGAGCATGTGGAGAAGACCTACTACACAATGTAAAATACTTCATGAAGGACAGGGAGTAAACAAACTACTGAAGTTGGGAGAAGGAAATTAGCAATCACTTTCAAGGTCTTTTTTTTTTTTTTGGCACATGGAAAAACACATATTCCTGGGGAAACACTTGAGAAGAGAGCCCCTTGGACCACTGGGGAACCCTGCAGTGCTGGGGAGAGAACCTTCCATCTTATACCAAAAGCTGTAAGGCACTGTTCTCATTTTTAAGGCTTCTAGGAAACTAAGATTTCATGGGCAAGTTCCTGGCATTGTTCTGTCAAGGATCCAGTGGATTTTCAGTAAGATTACCTATTATGAATATTGGAGGGAAATGAATTTCAGTGGTCTTTGAAAATACCTGGAAAGGTAGGATGAGGGAGAGAATCCCAAGGAGACAAGAACCGTTTATTAGCAGTTTCAGAAAAGGGAAGTCTTTCTAAAAGGAGGAATAGGGAGTGCTGGGAGTTCTTTTCAAGGAGACTACAGTGATATTTTTACCTACCCATTAAACCTTTCTCTCTCAAATTTAGTTTCTTCTCCACAGAGTGGGGGGATGCATTATTTAGGTATATGAAGAAGTGAGGCTATTGAGGTAATTAAATCTCCTTTCAGCACAAACATTAAAAAAAACAAAAAAAAATACTGTAAGCTGATTAGCACCTGTGGTAAGCCCCGCTGGAGAAATCCTTGCTTACCAACTACTTCCTGTGGAAATTTTAACATACTGGCATGAGTTTTAAAAATAATAACCTTCAATTATCCCTTGGCTCTATTTTGAGTCATTTGAAGGGCTTTCTAGGACTTTCATTTCTGATAGCTCTCACCTAGGTAAGCAGAGAGAACAACAGTTATCTGCATCATTTGCATTATATACAGAAACCAAACAACAATCCTTAGAATTGTGGGCTTCTAGAGGTGGGAAGGACTGACTTGGAAAAGCTTCATCTACAGCAGCTGTGCCCAATGGGCACATCATGTGAGTCACACAATTTTAAATTTTCTTGTGGCCACATTAAAGAAAAAAAAGGGGAGCCTGGCTGCCTCAGTTGGTTAAGTGACTCTTGATTTCAGCTTAGGTCATGATCTCACACTTTGTAGGATTGAGCCCTGCATTAGGCTCTGTGGTGACACCTGTGAGCCTGCTTGGGCTCTTCTCTCTGCCCTACCCCCCCCCCATCTGTCTCTCAAAATAAATAAACGTAAAAGTAAAAAGGAGAAGAGGGAGAGTTCTGTTTCTGAACAAGATGGTGTAGTCACATTTCTCACTATTCCTTCTGTTTATTTATTTTATATATAAAACAAGAAGACTGAAATCTGGAGAGAAGAAGACAGACCAGCTAAGGATTTGGGAACTTTAGGAATGACAAAATGCTGAGTTTCCTTGGTTTTTTTCGCTGTTGTGGTTGTTTTTATTTTTTGTTTTTTGGCCTCCCTTATATCCTAGATTGGGTGCTGGAGAAGCCTGCAACTCAGGAATACCCACAGGCACAGCCAAAAAAGAAGTCCCAAGGAAAACCTGTTCTTTTAAGCCAAAGGACCAAGAAAGGAGCAGCCTAGCAAGAAAGAAATCTTTTTGATAATAATTACCCTGCTCACTTATTGCAGAAAACCAAAAATACAGTGCATCTCCCCGTCTCCATCAATAAAGGTCAAGTGCAGAGCCTAGATTTCTGTCCACATCGTTTGGTAGTGAGATGCTCCTCCCTCTCCCCGCTGCAGTGATGTCCAAAGAGACCAAGTCTCCAAGACTGTATATTCAGCACTGCCCAGAGGTAATGGGATGCCCTCTCTCTATCCTCCTCCCCCATTAGGTCGGTAGAAACCACATAGGGAGCCTGGAGTTCTGTCCTCACCTACAAGTAATAATGAAGCATGCCTTACTTTTTTTCACAGTGTCTATGGAGTCTTAATAGGGAGCCTGGACTTCCACATTTGCCTGGCAGTAAGGAGGCAGGGCCCAACTTCCCACACCAGTGTGGTGTCAGTGGAGGCTTGCAAAATTAGAGATTTCAATCATATCTAAATTCTCATAATACACAAAATGTCTAAGACAGAACTGAAAATCACCCATCATATCAAGAATTAGGATGAATAAGGACAAAAACATGAATAGATGCCAACATTGAGAATAAAGAGGCATTGGAATGATCTGAAAAGGATTTAAAGGCAACCATCATTAAAAAAATTTTTTTAAAAAAGCTTCAGTGAGCACTTAACAACATACTTGAAACAAATGAGAAAAGAATTCTTAGCAAAAAGTAGAAGATACAAAGAGGAACCAAGTAGAAATTTTAGAGCTGAAAAATACAATAATCAAAATCCCTTAATGGCCTCAATAAAAGGATGGAAATGAACAAGGAATGAAATAGTGAACTTAAAGATAGAACATTGGGAATTACCCAGCTTTAACAACAGGGAGAAAAAAGGACTGAAAAAAACTAATAGGGCCTCCGGGGCCTGTGGACAATAATATATGCTCTGATATTCATTAGAATTGCAGAAGATGAGAAAGAACATGGGTATGAGCAAACATACAGCAGAATAAGTACTGAAAATTTCCTGATTTCCTGAAAAGCATAAACCTACAAATTCAAGAATATTAGTAAACCCCAAACACAATAAACCCAAGGAAATCCCTGCCAGTACACAGCATAATGAAACTTATATAATCTAAAGACAACGAAAAGTTCTTGAAAGCAAATGGAAATAACACATTACCTATAGGGGGAACACCTGTTCAAATGATATCAGATTTGTCATGAGAAACCATGGAGACCAGAAGGAGGTGGCATAATATTTTTTTCAAATGCTGGAAGACAAGAACAATTGACCCAGAATTCCATATGCAGAGGGGTGCCTGGTTGGCTCAGTTGGCTAAGTGTCCAACTCTTGGTTTGGGGTCAGGTCATGATCTCATAGTCATGAGATTGAGCCCTGTTTCACGTTGAGCTCTGCGCTGACAGAGGTGGGGGAGGTTACTTCAGATTCTCTCTCTCCTCCTCCTCTACTGCTCGTGCTCGTTCTCTCTCCCTCTAAAAATTAAAAAAAAAAAAAGAATTCCATATGCAGATAAAACATGTTTAGAAATGAAGATGAGGGGTGCCTGGGCAGCTTAGTTCCTTAAGTGGCCACCTCTTGATTTCGGCTCAAGTCATGGTCTCAGAGTTCCTGAATTTGAGCCCCACATCAGGTTCCACACTGACAGGGTGGAGCCTGCTTAGGATTCTCCCTCTCTCCCTCTCTCTCTGCCCCATCCCTGCTTGTGCTCTCTCCGTCTTCATCTCAAAGAAAAAAAAATGAGGATAAGATCAAGATATTCTCAAGTGAAGAATAAGAATTTGTTGCCAGCAGACCTAACCTAAAAAGATAGCTGACACACATTCTCTAAATGTAAAGGGAATGATGAAGGAAAGGAAACAATAATTAGCAAAAATGTGGGTAAGTACAGTAGAGTATCCTCTTTTTGAATAAATTATGTTTGACAATTGAAGCAAAATTATAACAGTGATAGCATTTTAAAAAGATTTTTTAAGTTTATTTACTCATTTTAAGAGAGACAGGGCAAGTGAGCAGGGGGGCAGAAAGAGGAGGAGAGATGGAATCCCAAGCAGGCTCCACACTGCAGGGCCCAAACTCATGAAACATGAGATCATGACCTGAGCTGAAACCAAGAGTTGGATGCTTACCTGACTGAGCCACTCAGGCGCCTCCCCCCACCCCCTGCCATTTTAAATGTATTAGAGGAAATAGTTAAAACAAGTATATTACATTTGGGGAGAATAAAATGACATAAAAAGAGAAAGTATTTCTACACCCAATGCCGAGCTCAAAGTCACAACCCTGAGATCAAGAGTTGCATACTCCACTGACTGGGCCCGCCAGGCACCCCTCAAAAGGGTTTTTATACTTGGCCACACTGTAAAATGATGATAGCATAGACTGTGAAAAGTTATGGGTATATAATGCAATACCTGGAGAAGCCACTTAAAAAAACATACAAATACATATAGTCCAAAGCAATACAGGTAGGAGCGCCTGGGTGGCTCAGTTGGTTGAGCGTTTGACTTGATTTCGACTCAGGTTATGATCCCAGGATCGTAGGATCGAGCCCCACATTGAGCTCTGCACTGAGTGAGGAGCCTGCTTGGAATTCTGTCTTCCTCTGCCCCTCTCCCCTACTCATGCTTTCTCTCTCAAATAAAGAAAAAAAAAATGAAAAAAAAAAAGTAATACAGATAAAATAAAATGGCATTCTAAGAAATTTGCAGCTAACCTACAGGAAAAGTGCACATGAAAACATGCTCAAAATGATTAGTCATAAGGGTAATGGTAATCAAAATCACAATGAGATACCACTTTATACCAACTAGAACGGCTATAATAAAGAACACAGAAATAAGGTGGTGAGGATGTGAGGAAGAGATTTGAACCCTCAGACACTGTTAATAGAAATATAAAATAGTGCAGTTACTTTGGAAAACTTTTCAGCAGTTTTTCAAAATGTCAAATGTAAAGTTAGCATAAAAATAAGTAAATGAAGTTACTGTATGACCCAACAATTGCTCTCTTGGATATCTACACAAGAAAAGTACACACATGTTCACACAAAAACATGTACATGGATATAAATAGCAGCATTATTTATAACAGTCACAAAGTAAAAAATAAACCAAATGTCCATCAATGGATGAATGGGTAAACAAATCGCGTTGTACACATACAATGGAATATTAGTCACCAATAAAAAGAAATGTGATATTGGTAGATGCTAGTGTAGATGTTCCTTGAAAACATTATGTGAAGTGAGAGAAGCCAGTCCCAAAAGACCACCTTTCTTTTTATTCCATATACATGCTTTGTCCAAAGTAGGCAAATAGAGAAACTAGATGAGTGGTTTCTTAGGGCTGAGGACGGATGTGGAAGGTGAGGTGGACTTGAAAGCGAGGCAGGAAGGGTAATGAATACTGATTGTTACAGAGTCGGGTTTTGGGTGATGAAGTGTTCTAAAATGAATTCATGGTGACTGTTTCAAAACCCTGTAAATATACAAAAAAAAAAAACATTGAATTGTTCCCTCTAAGTGCATGAATTATATGGTATGTGAACTATCTAAATAAATTGTTACAATAAATAACACATGGAATTGTATGAATGGTAGGTTTATAAGCATATTGTCCCCTTTGCTGTATGTGAGTTAAGTTCATTCTCTAATTTTTCCCTCTGAAAGCAATACAGTTGACAAGTGAGAAAACTGAGGCACAAATCATTTGTTACTTTCCAAGGTCACGCAGATAACTCCTGAGCTCCACGAAGCAAACCCAAACCGATTTCCTGACCACACACCAGGGCGATTAGCAAGAGGCTGGGGAGAGGTGGGTAAGGCAAGAAAGGGAAAGCATTTCCAATAAACATATTCAGCTGTGATAATCTGGGATAAAAAAAGGCAATCCGGTATGACAGAAGTTTTTGTTGCCTTCCTCAGGGGCTTCGGAACTGCTTGGAGGTGATAAAGCCATTCAGAGCTAGGATTTGGGACAAGGGCTTATACATGATTCTTCACAGTGCACATTACTACTGAGAGATACAGCAGGTGACTTAAATCTTCAGTAAGAATCATTGTAGGGGAAGAGAAACACAAATGACAATGTTAACAGCTGCCAAAGCTTCTCTTTGGGAGTTTATTGATATTCCTAAATGATAGGAGTAGAAAATTGATGGACAAAAAGGCAACAGCCTTTAAAGCTGGATTAATTTGGCATGTTGTTTTTCTGTCAGTCTTATTACAGAACTTGACAGGAAAACGAAGATGCCCTTGATGCCATTTACTCTTTTCAACATGGCCATTACTTCAGAAACATTCTCACTTTTGATTTTTCAAATTTTGCTCAAATGACGTTTGGTATAGTTTTGTGCTCATTATGGAGTCTCTGTCTCAATTTGCTGAAGAAGATTGCAACCCCAGTGAAGTATGGCAGAAAATTAATTAATGTGTGTGACTATTTAAAGATCATTCAGGGAGAACATCAAGTGGTGTTTTCTGGACCGTCTGACTTTGATCTGAATATTCTCTTCTTGCACTGACACAGATTTCATGGCTGGCAGCCATGAGTTAAAACCCAGAAAATTTTGAGGTTTGCATGTCCTAGTTCAGACAGGCTGGGGTCCTTAAGGGTGGGCCAGTGGGGGTGAGCGAAACTAGCTTGCCTAATGAGGATGACCCCACAAGACAGCCACCCTTTCTAGTACGCAGCTTCCAAAAAGCGTGTTCATCTTAGACCACGTCCACTTCCATGGTGGATACAGGTGTTCTAATCCTATATGTAGCTGCACTTCCCACAGCTGGCAGTGGAAGATGTTTGGTGTAAGAGGGCACTGTGGTTCCAGGTGACTTGCTGGTCTCTGGAACAAATAATTAGGTGCCAGGACAGCACACGAGAAGGCTATGGTTCAGGGTGGGATTCTGCTATCAATGGAGCATGGGAGTGTTGGGCAGAAGGCAACGTGATGAAAGCTTGTTGTGGAGATTGTTTCAACAAGGGGTAGGGCTTGGGTGAGGCAGAGCCCGGGCGGTAAGCTCGATACTATGTCAGCGACTGCAGAGCTGATTCTGGCCCCATCGGAAAGTGGGCCAAGGTTGCTGATACGATTCATGCCGCGATCAGGCTTTGGGGAGGAGCCATCTTCGGTGAGTCTGGGTGTCTCAGAGTGAGTCCTGAGTGCCTCAGAAATAGGGGCTTACGCCCACTCCACAGATGGCATCAGCAGTCATCATTGTTATATAAGCAGTCACTGTATCATATAGATAGAAATTTGAGTGTCACATCTTCTACTTACTATTTGTATGACATCGGGTAAGTTACTTAACTGCTCTGTGCCTCAGTTTCCTCTGTTGTAGAGTGAAGTTAAATGATACTTATCTCCTAGGGTGGTCGTGAGGGTAAAGTGAGACAATTCCCTTTGAGTGCACATCTCACGAGAAAGATGCAATGTCTTCAGTGAAAGCAGCTCATCATGGTGCGTTAGGATAGAATGCTTTGCTACTCAGTATGGTCTGCAAACCAACAGCGTCCCCTGGGAACTTATTAAAAGAAGCAGAGTCTTGTGCTCCATAGTAGTCCTCCTGAATCAGAATCTGCATGTTCATTAGGTCCACAAGAAAAATCCTGTGTACATTAAGATTTGAGAAGACCTGTATAATGGTTGACCTAAAGATGTGGATCTTGCTTTCACCGCCTCTTAACTGCACGAACTTGTTCAGTTAGTTAACCTCTCTGACTCTATTTTCCCATCTGTAAAAAGAGAATAATTGATGTATTATGATAGGAAGAGTGTATCAAATAACGTGAGGGTACTTATCAGTACTCTAACAGTGTATAGGCAGCATGGTCTGGGATTGCTAGGCAATAATGTCAAGTAATTTTCAGGGCTTTTGGATGGGGTCAGCTATTGCTAGACCTTTGGCTTTATAAGTCCTTCACCATGATCGTAAAACAGCAACAGAGCTTTAGTGAAGTAAACTAAGTAATTCCTTCCCCCTGCCCCCAGCTTTACTGATGTATAATTGACCAAATTGTACATATTTATGGTATCCCGTGTGATGATTTGATACACGTGTGTATTGTGAAACGATTACCACAATCAAGGTAGTTAGCACGTCCATCACCTCACATGTTAATATATACCCCAAAGTGCTATAAATATTAGATGGCAGGCTTTTTCTGTAAAGGGAAGATGGTGGTAACTTTAGGGTCTGTGGGCTACACAGTCTCTGTTGGGACTACTCAGCTCTGCCCTTTTAGTGAGAAAGCAGCTATAGACAAGTAAGCACATGGGCATGCTATGTTCCAAAAGAAAAAAAATCACAAAACAGATGGCATTGTAGATCGGATTGTAAGGAAACAAAAGGGAAATTTGAGGCAGATCTTGGAGTTCATTCCGAGCCCTTTCCTCAAGGTCTTTTGGGAACCTAGGAAGGAAGCAGAGATGATTGTACCATTGGCTGTCTGTTGGAGCTGAGAAGGGTGGGGTGAAGAGGAGGGTACTTCTTTTGGATAAGGTGAGTATTGCTTCTCATGTACCACCAGTGTTGTGCTTGGGAATGG
Organism: Prionailurus bengalensis; assembly: GCF_016509475.1. Taxonomy (NCBI): domain Eukaryota; kingdom Metazoa; phylum Chordata; class Mammalia; order Carnivora; family Felidae; genus Prionailurus; species Prionailurus bengalensis. The sequence continues at coordinate 19,406,209 of NC_057361.1, read as the reverse complement.
GTCTGTTCTGGGGACAGTGTGTCCTTGTTCATTGTTGGCCAGTGCCTACAGTCCTCTTAGCCCTAGTCCACTCTGTTAAAAACTTGCCAGGGAGTCATGGCATATTCCCCAAGACTGTCTTAAACAACATGGCTCATAAATGCATGATTCTTCCATGGCCACACGTGAAGATCCCAGTAACTCCAAATGCGAGTCTTTGGTTTAAAGGGGAATTGAGCAACGGGGTATATTGGCATAAACTTTGTGTTTCTCATTGGCAGGCTTGCGGGGCCTCTTGTTTTGGGCAAGAAAGGACAGGGGCATAAGCAGAGACCTGAGGGCGCTAGGAGGATTGACCCAACTGTAGAATCAGTGTGTTAGGCTTTCATAAACTTATGTTAAGAGTTGGACTGCCCTTGTCTCCAGAGGATTCAGGCAGTGGATGGGGTCTTGGCAGTGAGAATCTCTGGGTTGTAATATTTTTTTCCAGGGGAATTGACTGAGATTGAGGTGGAGCCTGAGCAAGTGGAAAGACCAGACTCCAGCTCTTCAGGAAAGGAATCTGGCAAGGGATTTGGTGCCCCAGGCCAGGGTGGAGCAAAAACTCAGTACTGGAGTTGAAGCCCAGGAATTAGGGAGTGGGTAGTCATTGGGAGCCAGGGGAGGGCTGCAGCTCCAGGAGTCTCCTGGTACCGCCATCAGGAATGTTCTCATGGAAAAGCAGGTTGTAAGCCTCTAGGTCTCCTATGGGGCCCAGGAATATCGGGTAGGGACTGGCTGGCACAAAGTCCCAGATTCATACACATACTCATGAGTTTTTGTACATGCCCAGATGTTACAAGTTACTGTACATATTTTAAAGCTCATGACTTTGCCTCCTTGTTCAAAGATAGCTGAGGATGTTGTTTTGTGAGAAAAAGGGAAATTCACCCGTGTGAGTGCTCAGTGGGCTTTTGCAGCAGTCTGATGGTTGCCAGGGTTTCTGAAAACCTGTTGCATCGTGAAAGCTGGTTACTCTTGGGATTGTGTATCAGTTGCGGTCCAGTGAGGAGGCAGAAACCTCTTAAGTGGTTTTAACAGGAAAAATGTGTACCTAGATATAAAGAATTGTTACCAAGGTATAACGTTGTTCAGAAGACACTAAACAGGGAAGAAGAAAACACTGAGGAATCAGAGAGGGAGAAACAACAGGAAACAACATCCACCTGGGGGGCTAGGGAAACTAAAAGAGACTGGAATTCTTAAAACTTAATCTTAACACTTAGCAGTGGAGAGGAACGTGTCGCTGGAGTTCAAGCCGGCTCTGTGAGGATGGCTGCCTCCGGTGTTTCTGAGGGGAGAGTGCTGAAGCCAGTCTCGTACAAGGGTTGAAAGACCTGCAAACTGCACTGAGCTGTTTTCACTGGAGGGCATTGCCACTGCAGTGGAGGAGTGTTGGAGAAATCCTCACAGGAAGCAGACGGGAAGGAGCAAGTCCCTCCTCCTCCTTCCAGCTCTGCAGTCCCCCTCTGGAGCTAATCAGGTTCCAGCCAGCAAAGCAGAAATGTGCATTGCAGAGTCCCAGCCCCCACATCGCAGACCAGTCAGGGAAGAGCAGAGAGGTTAGCAGCTGAGAGAGAATGAATGAATAACCCAGAGTGCTTCTGTGCTCTTCTGGGACAAGCTCTTTGGGTTTGCTGGGCCTGTCTACTGAGATGAGAAATGACGCAGGAGAACCCTCCCGATTTCTCCGTCATTCTCCCTTCCAGGCACCCATACAGTGATACGCAGAGAAATCCCATGGCGGATGCTCAGTACGCTGTGAATCGAATGGTTGACAAGATGAACCAAGGGCTCCAGAATTCTGCATCCTCGGAGATGAGAAAGAATGCGAGGACAGGATTTTCTGCCTTTATTTTTTTTTTTCCCTGCAAAATAAAATTCATACTGCTCTGGCCTGCACGTGATCTGGTAGAAAATAAGTAGCCAGCAGGTTTCAGTGCAGCCAGAGCAAATGTTTGATTTCGTGACAGGAAAATTAAGGGCAATGATATGTGCTGTGGGGTCTTTGGAATAGTCTGCATGCTAGTGCGTGTTCTGTCTTTTTCAGACACTCAAGGCAGCCAGAGTGGGAGCTCCATCTCATACACTACTGCTCAGAGAGAGGAACCATGCTGAGATTACCGTGAGGCTATTTGCAGGTACGCCATCGAAAGACAGTACCTGCTTACAGCGCAGAACTGAGTTGGAGCTAATAGGGAATGGCAAGAGCTAGACAATGTGAGACCCCTGATGACGGACTGAGAGTTTTATAGAGTTGTTTAATTATCCCTGTTACAACAATGAGGCCATTCCAAATGCTGTGTAGATAAGCAGAGGACATATGAGTACAGTAATGAATCATAGACCCAAGCAGTAAGACAAGAAGAGAACCAAGATAGCAATGGCTGAGGTTTTCACCTTTCCTTTTTGAGGAGCAGTTAGAGTCGATGCCAGATTTATCGTGTGTCTTATTTATTATTCGTGTGTATCTGTTTGATTACATCAGTTGTTTTATAAATCAGACACTGTTAATTGCATGGTCCATTATCGTTGACCTCGTCCTGTGCTTTTCAACACATCTAGTTTATCCATTGAAAAGTGAGCCTGCAAATTCAGAAAAATGACTTTCAATCCCAGACTGTGTGTGTGGAATAAATCTAGATCTTTGTGTCTCCTCTGCTGTCATTACAACTCTTCTTAATACCCTCTGGCTTCCTCGATTCTAGTTGGCTCTGCATCATGATTATTCTGACCACTCATGATTGATTATCACTTCTGGCTTTATTACCTGACTGACCCTCATCAGACAGCGGCTGTCTTGATTGTACCCTCTGAGCTGCGGCAAGATGTAAGAAGTCTCTGGCTACCCCGGCGGATCCCTGCCCCAACTGAGGTTAGAGGTTAGAAGAGTGGCATCAGACCTTTCTTAAAATCATTCCTCTGTAATGTCAATAGAAGCTAAAGTAAGAGTAGCTCCATGCCTTGTTCTGGCACCAGTGACAGTTCAAGTTAAGTTCTCATGCCTTGAATGAGTAAACCAAGTAATAATTGCCCCCCCCCCCCCCCCCCCGCAGAACGGTATCTGAACTACATATATTCACTTATAATCTGCCACGTATCAGACTACATTGGATCGGTGATAGGTGCAGTTGCAGGCACAGTGGAGAAGCAAAAGCCTGTAATTCTTTAGATGTCAGAGAATCCCGATTCACCTCGTATTTCTGTGTTCTGCTAAAGCTTGGGGGCCTTTTTTCAGGGCCACACAGGAAAATTCTTGCGGGAGTTTTTAGGAGCATAACCGATGTCATAAATGGGAGATGAAATCTGCAAGGGAATCAGGAATATAGGCTGATATAATAATTGCAAGTTCGGTCTGCACTGGAAAGTGTCATTCCCCGAAATGAAAAACAAAAGGTTACACACCATCAATTGGTTGGCTGGACTGTTCAGATTGCCTGAAAAGGTTAGGAATTACTGGTTTAGACCATGTCCATGGGAGAAAAATGGAGACTATAGAAGGGTAGACAGAGGTAATAAACATTTTTTTATTTGATAACGCAGTGCTGCAAATAAAAACTTTTAGACACATAGGGGGAGAAAGGTGTCCAGAAGGGTATAATTTTCTCTGCATATTTTCCTGCTTCTCCACCACATTGGCTAATAGGTAGCAATGGGAACTAAAGCAGAGTAGATTTCTGAGGTATGCTGGGTGAGCATAGCTCTTTCACAAAGCGTCGTGACTGACTGCTTGAAGTCTCGAGAGCAAGAGTGCTAAGGATTAGGAGATGGTGTGAATTCGTGTTGAAGATATAAGTGCATCCCATTCGAGGGGTGGGGGACCAAGTCGGGTTTTCCTTTCTATATGGAGGGTCACAAGTAAAATTATGATGATTTTGGCATTTGTAGCTACATTATACACCCCAGCATAGGATGAGGTTAAGTCTCACTCACTTGTCTTATAGAAAGGCAGCATGCTCTGCCCCTGAAATTTCAGGAGGAACTGTTCACATCGTTGACTCATTCACTTAAAAATATGTTGACTGTGTGCTTAGGCTTGTGCTAGAGCCAGCCATGCTCTTTGTCAAGGGGGAAGTTTTTTCCTTAAGTCCTGGGGCTGGACCTTTCGTAGTTGATGAGATACCTCTGAAGCTGAGTACATTGCCCAAGACCTTTGCAGTTCTTAGTTCACTTTATCCTAACTGGATGAACCATTTGATGATCATACATACCTATTACTTTGACTTTATGAACTGAGCACATTTGGCATAGAAGTGAGTCTAAGTTGCCTGGTGGGGAATATATATTGGATCACACTACCAGAAACAGTCAGATCTGATGATTTCATCTTGGTGCCCATTGGTCAATTGGTCATGGCTGCCTACAGAGTTGAACCAAGAAAGATTAATTATTAGGGCTCTGACTGATTTGTGGTGTCCCTCACGTGTTGGTGAAGGGAGACAGCACAATGACACCTCTGTCCTAGAAGAAAGCATCTAACTGAACAGTTTGAGAAAAGCCTGGCTGTTGAATGATTATATTACATGAACTTGATAAGCCTTCTTCCAACCACTCAGCTGTGGTGGCCTCTGGATATTATGGGCCATGAAGGAGCCATCAGTGTTTTGAACGTGAAAATGGATATACTATTCATAAAATGACCCTAGTTGGTGCTGTCGTGGCCCAATAATTTTTCATCATATTGCAAACAGCCAATCAAAATGTAAGGACCAAAATATTTTAAAGGGACCAAAAAATGTGATGCTCTAGGAGTAAGTTTGTACATGACAGTGAGAGGTCAAACTATAAAATACCTCATGGGGATTTAATATTTTCAAAGTTTTGTTTTTGTTGAGACTCATAGTTCAGTAAAAGAAAATTTTGAGCCCATTACATGATGAATGCCATGTAATATTCTGATTTCTATAAGCTAGTGCGATACATTTATGAAAATGTGAAGTAGCGTCTAGCAAACGGGAGAGCGGAGGTTTTTCCTCCTAGGCTTAAGTCAGCAATGATCTCTCTTCATGGCGTTTCTTTGACTAATGGAAATGCATACCCTGATGAAATATGGCCACTGTCTAGCCTTGTCTTTCCTTGAGAAGGGAGAATTCTTTTGTTTAAATAGAGCCTAAATGTATAGTCTGTATTGTGAATCAGATTCTTTCCTGGTTCAAGATTATCTTATTTTAAAAAGCGATGTAAATACTGAAAGCGTCTATGTATTCACATTAGGAAATACAGTCATTTCGTGGCATCTTTATTCCCTGTGGGGCCAGGTGGATGCTAGTGCATCTTCCCTTCAGCACTGAGCCTGTCTGTAGAATCATCTCCCATGCTTGTCACATCATTTTAGCTTAGAGTCTGGAGGAAAGAACAATGGACACCATTTTTAGTATGACTCCTCCTAGTTTTTCCACTTGGGGTAATAGCAGCTCCACTCACTGTTGCTTCCATTCAGAAGGTTCTTTCTAAAGATACCTCCGTGAATGAAGTGGAGGCAATAGTGGGTGCAAAGGCCCTGAGGCAACAGCGTACCTGGCTGGTTACAATAGGAGGACATTGTGACTGAAGTGAAGTGAGCTACAGGGAGAAAGGTAGGAGGTGGAGTAGAAAGGTACCTAGAGGCCAGAGCAAATGCCAGGTACAGGGGGAGGTATCCCCAATTCTTATCTAAAACCGTGTCCCTGACCTCTGTCACTTGCTAACTCCCTCACCCACTTCACTTTCCTTTAGCACTGCTACTATCTGACATGTTATCTGTTATTTGCTTACATATTTCTTCACATCTGAATGTAAGCTCCATGAAAGTAGATGCTTTGACCCTTTTTAAGATCATGTATGTATTCCCTAAACTCAGACCAGTGACAGGCCATGGTAAGCAATCAGCCAATATTTGTAAAGCATGAATTGCATGTTGATCTGGAAGGTCTGGCCAGGTCTCCAGATGATAACCTTTTGCTACATGACAAACTCATCCCAAATCTTAGTGAATTAGAACAACCACCGTCTGCCAAGCAGTTGATCTGGTCTGAGTCAGGCTCAGCCTCTCATGGGATGAGCAGTTTGCTGCCACTTTGGAGATGGGGGACAAGTGGGAAGGGACCTGGGTTTGGTATTGCTCTTCATGCTGCAAGCTTCTGGCCAAGACTCCAAGAACCAGCCCAGGTTCTAGTGATGGAGAATTAGATTCCAGCCCTAGATGGGTGAAGTTATAAAGACACATTGACTGCAAGAGCATAGCGATTGGAGGAGAAGATTTGGGGCCATCTTTGCATTCTGCCACAGCCTTTTGTTCTTCCTAGTCTAACTGGATAATCTCTTTGATTGAGCCCACATGCCTGTTTCTACAGCAGCCAGCGAACTGTTTTCTCCATCTGAGTATTATCTAGTGCAAACTTTTTATACTCTTCTCTGGAAGTTTCTCTCTCTCCATAAAACTGCTGGGTATCACCAATTGCTCTGATAGTGTTTTACTCTGCTTTTTATGGAGATTAACTTTGAAACCTGTAAGATATTTTAGATTCAGATAACTAACTTCTAGGTGACTCTGGCATGTGTTTTCCTTCGTAATTTTCACGGTTGCAATGAAGTAATGCTATTTCCGTCTACTGCAGAAGTATTTCATCACTGTGGCATTTTTAAGCCGACACCTGGTACACGTGGCATCCAGTTTAGTCACACTTTGGTTTTCTTTTCAGTAGGTTTTCCCCTTGCCATTTGGAGAGTCATTTTCACTTCAGTGTTGGCCAACTCTTTTTTCTGTGGTACAGTGTGTCTTGTGCCACAATTATAGAAGCGGTTTTTGTCACATAGCTACATGTTAAAGCACGCACACTAGAACATACTAAAATATACACAGAAGCAAACTTTCTCTGTAGCACATGTCATTTGTGTCCCTCACCATTTCCTACAACTTGCCAGCAGACACGTTTATTGGTCTGAGGGTTCCCTCGGGCCTCCAGGGTCTTACTGCTCACCTGTAGCAGGTCATAAAAAGTGTCATGGAATTATTCACTCCCCACTTCTAGCCCTCAATCCGTGACTGAGGGAAGCTGGCATATTAAAATCCTATCTCCTTCACTCTTGGGTTAGTGGTAATAATTCTGAGTTGCCCATCCTATATTGACTCCCAGATTTTTCCCGAGGGCTCAAGTTCCAGTTTGTTAGAGTGTAAACCTGCTCATTCATGTACTCTTTTTTGGATACCTTCCCTTCCCCACTCATTTCTGTTTTCCTCCCACATATACTACCTGCCTCCCTGCAAACCCTTAGCTCAGATTCTGCTTTGGGGGAGCCCCAACTAAAACATATGCAATTGTCTTTCTTCTTTTTACAGTAATATTTCCTTAGTTCTAAACACGCCTTTACTTATTAAATCCCATTTTCTTTCTGATACTCCTGGGAACCCAAATCATAAAATGATCAGATTCTGTCAGATAAGTTGCTGCTTCTCTGACTCTTGCTACCTTGCCTCAAGTACACTGTATTTGAGGAGGGAGGAGCGGGGGAGGGTAGGTGTGAGTATACATGTATTTGCGAGTGTGTGTATGCGTGTTTGTGTGTGTTCATGGGGATGGGAATGGATGAATATATATCTCTGTGTTTACACGTGTCATGTGTCAACAGTGTGTGAAGGGGAAATGATAGGGAACTCATATTTTTAAAGGATTTGAAAAGTTGAAATGTTATATATTGTATTCACTGTTGGTATTAACAGCTTCAAGAGTGGAAGGGTGATAGGACTGCTTTTAATGCTTTTAACTTGCTTGGTGCTAAGGACAGTTAGTAATGAAAACGAAAGCATAGTAACAAGAGATCTTGTTAGTATCATTAAATTATAAGTTGAAGCATCTGTAGTAACAAGGCTCAGGTTTGCTCTATAATCTAAGTGTTGGCAGTACAGCTGGGTAAGAACAGAGGAAATTGCTTTGTTCTCTGTATTTCCCTGTAGGGAAGTAGAATTTTGCCCCGAAGTCTGCTCAGACAGGTGTTTTGGGAGTGTGTGTTCCAGCAGGAGGTGGGGGGCGCAGGTGGACAGAGGATACATATGCATTACAAAGCAGAGTCATCTTGCTCTCACTTAAAGATGCTTGTTTCATTCTCTATTACTCTTCTCAGCACCCCGCTCCCCGCCCCCCCCGCCGCCCCCCCCCCCCCCCCCCCCCCCCCCCACACACACACCCTGAATCTAATAGCGGTTTACTTTGTATGTTGCTGTTTTCCCCTTGTTGTCCTGGGAAGGATGAGCTGCTCTCATCTTTTTAGAGGCACCTGCAGAGGATTGGAAGCCAGGGAATAGGGAAGTATTGGGAGAATATAATCATACAGATTATTCCATACACTAGAATTTTGTCACCCAAACTGAATAATCAATAGTAATTTTATAAATTATCTTTGATAGTTGGTTGTATTTAGAGTTTGAAGTATCAATATCTAGATTTTGACATTTAGTCAATGTATGCTACCTATTTTTTAAATACAAGAAAAAAGGTTATGATTTCAGAATAAGACAAAAGATCAGTGGCAGGAAAGCCTAGAAAAAATTCGGGTGTGGTGATTCAGATCATGATCCTGGGAAGAACCCATGTTTTTCACTCCAACTTTAAAATTTTTTTAATGTTTCTTTATTCTTCAGAGAGAGAGAGTGTGTGAGTGGAGGAGGGGCAGAGAGTGAGGGAGACACAGAATCTGAAGCAGGCTCTGGGCCATCAGCACAGAGCTGGATGCGGGGCTCAAACTCATGAACCACAAGATCATGACCTGAGCTGAAGTCAGACGCTTAACCGAGAGAGCCACCCAGGTGCCCAATTTCACTCCCCAACTTAAAATGGCGTCTCTGTACATCATTATTTTGAAGGGACAGTGGTGCCAAATCTTATTTGTCGGTAAAACCAGGGATGGGAAACTAAGATGGGGGCATTTGGGATGGAGGAGATGGTATACCACTGAGAGAATCTTGGAAGCAGCAAATCCCACCAAGGCCCTACCAGCAGGTTTCAAGTCCATGCAGCCAGCTAGTCCACAGAGGCCCATCTTAGATTCATAGTGCTGTGCATCGACAGCTACGAGTTCACAATGATAACGTGGCATTTGTCCGTCAGCAGCTGCCAACTTTATAGATTCCGCGTACTCTCTGGCGCTTCCACTAGAAGGTGACGAGGAACAAAGTGGCAGAAATGATCCCAGAATGAACTGTGAGCTTTGCACTTGTTCTTGCCAGTGATTTATGCTTCTCATACATACATTGTGACCTAAATTCAAAACATGCCCGGGGTCAATATTGGCCGTTTGGCTAAAATCACTAATAGTAGAAGAACTCTCAGAAAATAGAGAACTCAGCTCCTCTGGTTATTACCACTTCAAATAAGTGTCAGTCCTGTAGTCAAATTCATGAGAAAGCATTTTTTCTTTCTTGTGGAGACTTCTCTCTTTATGGAGACACTTTAGCCGCCACCACCTCCTTTACCCTTCCTGTAGTCAACTGCATTAATTTCTCACGTAGTAGTAGGCCCCCGTGTTTTAATATTCTAAATGGACTTCCTATCTAGTTGGGAAGAAATAACCTAGCAATTAAGTCCGATGTCCTCCATCAGTGGAGTTCTGCTATGAGGCTTTTGGGGCTTTAGTAGTACGCGGACTTGAGGAGGGAAAGAGAAAGCAAGGATCTTTTGGGCTTGGGCCTGGGGAACTGACAGTTCCTAAGGGGTTATCCCCGAGGGAATTAACATCATCCATACCCACGCCCAGAGCATGACAGGGTGGCTTCAGCAGAACTGGATCCCAAACTTGGTTATTCCCCTTACAAGCTGTCATTTTAAGTCCTTTAAGTTTTATTTCCTCTGATGTAAAATGGGGTTAATAAGAGTACTGTCCTCATAGGGTAAGGATTAAATGGCATAATGTAAAATCCACCACCTGGAACATGAGGAGTGTAAGTCAATGTCAGTTGCTGTCATTCTTATTCTTGCCACTGCTGATATCCCACTCGGTGCAGTGTATTAGATGGGGCACAGGAGTAAGGGATGCAGGTTGTATGTGATACTTATCAAAGTGTGGGATAAAATGATTAATCAGGATAGGATCCAGAAACTTTGACAGAGGTTGTGGGGGGAGGTGGAGGGAGATGCGTGGCAAGATGATCTAAGGAAGAAGGATGTACTTAGATTTCTGGAAATTAATTCAGGTTCTGGTCAAGTGGGCTGGGATGTAGGTTGCTCTATAGCACCATGTTACTAAGGTAAAAACCTAATCCTGGAAGATGAACAAACATTGCAAGAGTGAGGGCAAGATACTGGGTAGCCAGGACTCAACTCATGCACGCCTGCTACTGAGTCCCCAGTAGGACTAACTTCAGGACCAAATGGTGAAGACTGGTGAAGACGAGGGCCTAATTTCTGGCCAAGTGGTAGGCTCACTCACACGCGCTCATCCATGCTTGTTGTTATCTAACTACCCAAGCTCTTTCCTCTGACACTGAGGCTTGTAAGCCTCTTCCTATGCCTGAGTTAGATTTCTGCTTTCCCAGGCCTTTGATTTGGCTTGGCAACAATGGGTGCTCTTGTTACTCCTTTGCTGTCTTGTATGCAGATTTTATGACTATGTCACTGTGAACACCTTGAGGACAGGGAAGCATCTTCAGGATCTTTGAATCTTGAGCCTGTGCTCTGTGATAGACATCCTGGAGGTTCAGCAAATTCTTTGGGTGAGAGTAGAACTACATCTTGACCCTCCTGTTCTTTATGTTTCAACATGATTTAATAGTTTTACGTGGCTGTATGAAAAAACATGGGTAAGGCCATGTTATAAGCAAATCAGAATCCAAAGTTAAAATAAAAATACCAAAAACTTACACATCCTATCTTAGCAAGCTTCTGAAAAAGGGATTCCAGTAGCCTTTGTGATTTAATCAGTGGTGACTAATTTTAGCTTATTAGGAAAGTGAAATAAATTTCACTTTTTTTTTTTACAAACTCTTTCTGACAGTCCCTAAATCCATCCCATTTTTTAATGGGAAAAAATTTTTCCCCTTTATCTAACTGCCTTGAAAGGCAAAATAGGACATAAGTCAGTCCTATCACCTTCTGTGCTCTAGAATCCTAGAAGAGTTCTTACTCTTGTTTCCTCCTGGATATATTATTCCCTTACTAAAAAAGAGATCACAAAGTGTCCAGAATGCCTTTTGGAAACTCCAGGGAATACACGAAATGCTCTTATTTTGAAACCTAAACATTCTCTTCTCTATTGCTTTATTTAATTTTAGCATTAGATAAAGAAATGGTCTTAATGTGAAGGTAATTAACCAGTATGCTCGAGAACCCTTAATAAACTGATGTGGAAGATGCTTTTGGTGCCTGGATCTTTCTGCTTGAGGACTTTCTCTGGTTACAGGAGCAAGCTTGACCAGTGATAAGAGCAGACCAATATTGCTAGGGACTTAATGCCTCTGGGAGCCATCTCCCAATGAAGGATAAAGAGTTGATGGATACATATCTAAGGCATTGCCTCTTAGAAGTCCCCAGCAGTTTCTTCTTGAGCCCAGTTGCCCACAGTGCACACTGTGGTTGCTTCTTTCCGTTCCTTGCTTTATCTCCCACTCACCTACCAGCGCTTTCTGGGTTCACCTCCTGAATAAACAATTTATATTCACACCCAAGCTTAGTCTTGCTTTTGGGGAGCCCTAACTAAGACCCTGACTAGAAACAGACATGAGTGCTCAATATAATTTCCCACTGGATATTAAGATGTGCCCATAGAGACGAAACCAGTATACCCAGGTCTCAGTATTGAGGTAGAACCCATGTGCATAGCAATTCATTGATGGAAGGGGCAGAATACGAAGGGCCAGTCACTCCCCAGTACCTCTACAGTGTACACTTCAACAATTTAAATGAACGCCCTTTCCTCTGAGGTTATGTCTTGGATAAAATGATGGTTGTGGTACATGGTATTTGGGGGTTTTTTTCTTTCCCTTTTTAAAAATAAAATTACTCCAAAAATGATAGGTTGGCAGCCATATAATAGCCCAGAAACAAGCAGTTTTCTTTTTTAGAATTGAACCTGTCTGTAAAAATCCAAAAGTCTTGGAATACAGCTGTAGTGGAAGATGCAAAGACCTAGAAAGTATATAGATACATTTGTGATTGCCGGTTACGTGTTTGTGAGGAAATCCATTAAACCATTTTGAGTGAAGCAAGTGTGTCATTGATCTCAGAGGCTGCTTCTCAGGTCTAGCAATCTTTGAGTTGTCTGGCTGCTGGGCCTCTCTGACTGTAAAACTACAAATGTTCTCTTTGGTGGCTTTTCATCTCTCCTTTTCACACTTTTTTTTTGGGGGGGGGCATCTCCAAAGTCTGCCATAGACCCACCCCAGTCAATGGTTTTCCATAATAAGACATACCCATTCTGAGGGCATGAAGCATCTCTTAGTCATCCTTTAATCTGTGATATTGAGGGGAGGGGGGATTTATTTAACGTGGAATAATTCTAGCATCTTCAAATCACGTATCAGAGTTTTTGGTAAAGACTGGCTGAGTTGCTTAACAGCTGGGTGAGACATAGAGCCCAAGGAGGTACTGCTCAGAAGTTGGTTAAGAAGAGAAGGAAAGTGGAGGCAGAACAAATCTGAGCAGAGGCTTCTCTTGCTCTGGGATAGAAGAAGGAGGCAGACTATGTGGATTCAGTGAAGGCCCCAAACTAGAGGCGTTCTGAGGCTTGATCACTTTGCCTCACATGGCAAGTTGAGATTCCAAAATCTAAAGTGAAGATGCAAAAAGAATACATGTGTAGGCTTGTAAGTGAACAGGTAACACAGTGCCCTGGGAGTCGAACAGTGCTAAACCATGGCTTCCAACATGGGAGGAGGAAGATGGAAGCTGTTACCTGCTTGCTCTCCTCCAATGGAAGAGAAGGGAAAGGGATGTCTGTGTGGAGACCCAGCCTCAGGCTGTTGGCCCAAATAGAGGAGAAAAAGAGCTTGTATCCATGTTAGAGGAGGGGCACAGGATGGTGGCTCATAGGTCACTTTTGAGTCAGTGCGGATGTCAGATCCCTAAAATGTCTCACCTATTATTTTTTCCTGTGGTTGGTGTTTCCATGAGTCCTTCAACCTTTTTTTTTTTTAATTTTTTAACGTTTATTTATTTTTGAGACAGAGACAGAGCATGAATGGGGGAGGGTCAGAGAGAGGGAGACACAGAATCTGAAACAGGCTCCCGGCTCTGAGCTGTCAGCACAGAGCCCGACGCGGGGCTGAAACTCACAGACCGCGAGATCACGACCTGAGCCGAAGTCGGATGCTCAACTGACTGAGCCACCCAGGTGCCCCCAAACTTTTTTTTTTTAATGTTTATTTATATTTGAGAGAAAGAGACAGAGACAGAGTATGAGTGGGGGAGGGGCAGAGAGAGACAGAGACAGAATTGGAAGCAGGTCCCAGGCACTGATGTGTCAGCACGGAGCCCGACACAGGTCTCGAACCCACGAGCCGTGAGATGATGACCTGAGCCAAAGTCGGACGCTCAACCGACTGATCCACCCAGGTGCCCTGAGTCCTTCAAACTTTTACACTTGCATCTTTCTTAAACTTTTTTTTTAAAGTAACACATTTTAGTTATTAACACTTTGCTAAATATGGACACATGAGAACATGTAAACAAACCACCAATAATTTCCATGATTTTAACATTATTTTCCCTGTTTTTTCCCCTTTGGTATTTGCATATGCTTTTGTGAATTTTCATAACAGTGGTGCCGTAAAATAGAAATATTTTATTTCTGTAAATATTTATAGAAGTAAACACTTATTAATACCTTGATTTGTTTCACATAACTTTATGTTGTGAGCATTGTCCTAAATCATTATTTTTCAAAACATAAATTTTCTAGTGACAAAATACCCTTTTTCTTAGCCATTTCCTATGTGTCTGGCACTTTGCTAGATGCTGAAGTTCCAGATGCAAATGGGACAGAGCCAACTCCAGCTTCCTTGATGATTGTGACATTAGTATGCAATCTCATAAGTATTACTGGGGTTAGAGGTTGTTCTCAGAGATGTCTCATTGACTGTACCGTCAAGCTTGAAGTAAACATTGTTCGTGATTTAGATTTCTTCAAATAAACACTAGTGCATACAAAGAAGTACATCAGAGATGTTCTCTGTTTTGTGCTGACCTGTTCTTCCTAAACATCACTGTAAACCTAACCCAAAAAGAGGCCATGCTAATTTCCTGGTGATAGCAACGGGTGATACAGACCCAGCCTAGAGGAATAACTGAAGTTCTTTCTAATCTGAAAGGTGTGAGAGGAATACCACTCCACCTTCCAAAATTGCTCTTTAAGAATGAGTGGCCCTTTTGACCCAAGCCTTCCTCAGTTTATAAGGTGGGTTTGAGGTGGAGGGGTCCTTACAGACGCACTTCAAATTACTGTGTCAGGATCTGTCTACATGAGGTCTTTATGGTGTACAGATAAATTTTTTAAAATTTATTAGATTGATTACATTTTCCCAAAGTAGCAGAGGTCTTCTCAGACAAGTCTGAAGCATTCTCAGTACCCCCATAATCCCCCAGTGTGCCAACTTCCAGTCACTAACCCCCTGCCCACATGATCTCCATGTGACTTTGAACAGCTGTATAGAATTTGTTCTCTTTTGTGTCTGGATTGTTTTGCCCAGTGTTATGTTCGTGAGATTCATTCATATTTGTTAGTGTAGTTTTGTTTTCTTCATTCTCACTGCTGTGTATATTGCATTGTAGTGAATATAGCACAGTTGTGTTTCTATTCCACAGTTGATGAACATTTAGGATCGTCTTTAGTTTTTTTTTTTTAATTTTTTTTAACGTTTATTTATTTTTGAGACAGAGAGAGACAGAGCATGAACAGGGGAGGGTTAGAGAGAGAGGGAGACACAGAATCTGAAACAGGCTCCAGGCTCTGAGCGGTCAGCACAGAGCCCGACGCGGGGCTCGAACTCACGGACCGCGAGATCATGACCTGAGCTGAAGTCAGGTGCTTAACCGACTGAGCCACCCAGGCGCCCTGGATCATCTTTAGTTTTTTGTTTAAGAGTAATGCTGCAATAAATATGCTTATAGAATCCTTTGCTATACAATATGCATGCATTTCTGTTGAGTATATGGTAGGAGCCGACTTAGTGAGTCGTCAGGAATGCACATGTTAAGCTTTGGTAGATACTGTTTTCCAAAGGGATTGTAGCAAGTTACACACCCACCAGCAGTGCACGGGAATGCTGGTTGCTCCATGTCCGTGCCGTTGCTTGATGTTGACTATAGAGCTTTTGTGTTTGTTTTTTAATCACACTGTTTTACAGGGAATCATCAAGATTCAAAATTTTGGCCAGTATCTTCTGAGAGCTTTTACTCATCTTTTTATTAATGATGTTTAACCACAGGAAATAAAACTAGATACTTTATTAATATTCCATTCTTGGGGCACCTGAGTGGTTCAGTAGGTTAAGCATCTGACTTCAGCTCAGGTCATGATCTCTTGGTTCGTGAGTTCAAGCCCCATGTTGGGCTCTGTGCTGACAGCTCAGAGCCTGGAGCCTGCTTTGGATTCTGTGTCCCCCTCTCTATCACCCCCTCCCCCACTCGTGCTCTGTCTCTCTTTGTCTCTCAGAAATGAATAAATGTTTAAAAAATTAAAAAAATATTCCATTCTTATTAAAGATGCAGAGAAGCTATTTTAGAAATTAATAGTGTTTTTTTTATGAGTTTGTCTTTTTTCCTGTCATCTGAACAGAATTCAGGCGCAAATATTAGTTTCTCCCAATACTCACTTAACAAATAGCTAATAGTAGCAAACAGCTGGAATCCCTTTTATCCTCTTTGGAGGATTCACCTTAGCTCTGCTAAGAAAGTACGATGACCAAAGACAGTTGAGAAATGAACTTTGACATCTCTATCATTGATCTTTGCCACAACAATAAACCTGTGACAGAAAATAACCAATTGTATTAAGCTAGGTTTCAAACTTACTTTTATTTTCCTGCTTCGATATCTTTTTCTCTGTGACTGAAATTCTTGAAGAGATTTAAACAACCCAGTGTCTAGATCTAGCTGGAAATCCCTACCTGGGATCTGATTGGAAAGAATCTGTACTCTAGCCAGGACTGCATCCAAATCTGCATTTTAACAAGATCCCCAGGGGATTCATTGCCTGGCAAAGTCTGAGAAGCAGGGTTAGCACTATGTTTACTCCTATGGTAAACAAAGACTCAGTCCTCCTAGGTCTTCAATTAAAATAGAATCAGGGATCACAGCCATACCATTTATGTAAAGGGCCCGATCCCCAATATTTGAGGCTTTGTGGGCCACATGTCCTCTGTTCCAACTCCTCACTGCTCTTTGTAGACCGAAAACAGTCCTGGACAACATGTAAACATGTGAGTGTGGCTGTGCTCCAGTACAACTTTATTTATGGGCACGAGTTGAATTTCACATTTTTCAAGTTTTATAAAGTATTCTTTTTATTTTGACACTTTTCCCAGTCATGTAACCATGTAAAAATCATTTGTAGCTAATGGGATGTTCAAAGACAGGCAGGGTGGGTGCTGGATTTGGCCTGCCTGCCATAGCTTACTAAATCCCGCTCTAGGGTTTGAATTGCTCATAAGCCTTGTGAGGGCTGAGACCTTGCATTGCTTTCACTGCTGGTTCTCTAACCCCGGCACAGAGCTTATGCTCAAATATATTTGTGGAACGAAATATTATTGCCATTATCAAATTATGCAGCATGGCAGAAATCTCCAGTTGCAATTTAGAGGGCTCTATTTCTTTTATTTAGCATACAGGTATCATATGCCTACTATGTGTTCTGAATTGTGCAAAAAAAAGATAATGTTTACTGGACCTGATGCCAGTGAAACAGGAGAAAAACTCATTAACTTGTCATTCATCTTACACCACAAATGTCCTACATTCAGGACATTGGGTATTAGTTTAGTAAATGCATGTGTCTATGAATAGCTGCAGTTATTATCTGTCAAGCATTCTGATGAGAAAATCAGGAGCATAACTTAACAATGAAGTGGGAGATATATTCCTCTTTCCCAGGAGCAACCATAGAACCGCTAACATTTCTTTAGATAATGCACAATAAATTTTGCATAAATGCAGAATTATAAACAGGTCAAACCTTAACTCTGCAACATGAGTTGATACAGTACATGCTGGTAACACTTGAGTTTCTAAAAATCATTCTTGTTCTTAAAGTAGGTAGTCATCAACTAAAAATTTTAGACAGACACAAAAGAATAAGGAAGAAAATAACCGGTAAAATTATCACCAAGGTTACCAGTCTTAACATTTAATTGCATCTTCCCTCTCTTCAGCTTTTCTCTCTACAGTCAGGACACAACAAAACTGCAAACTTTGGAGCCCATTTTAATGGCATTATGCCCTCTTTGGCTATTTAATAACTGTGAGACTTTGGGCAGTTATTTAGTATCTTCATCCCACAATATTGTCATCAGCAATAATAGTAATATTACATTGTGTGTGTATGTATGCATATGTGTGTATATATAATATATGATATATAATATATAATATATAATATATATAATATATAATATATAATATATAATATATAATATATAATATATAATATATAATATATAATATATTTATCTGTTCGTGTGTTGACAGATATTTAGACTGTCTTGGCTTTTACAAAAAATGCTGCAACATGGGGGTATAAATACCCCTTCAAGATGGTGATTTCGTCTCCCTTGGATATATACCCAGAAATCGAATTGCTGTATCATGTGGTATTTCTGTGTTTTATTATTTGAGGAACCTCAGTACTGTTGTCCATAGTGGCTGCACCAATTTCTATTCTGACCGACAGTGCTCAAGGATTCCCTTTCCTCCCCATCCTCACCAGCACTTGCTATCTCTTGTCTTTTTTATAACCGCCATTGTAACAGGCGGAGATATGTCACTGTGGTTTTGATTTGCATTTTCCTAATGATTAGTGAAGAGCATTTTTTCAAGTATCTGTTGGGTCTTTGTATATTTTATTGGGGAAAATGTCTATTCAGGTCCTTGGCCCATTTTTCAATCAGACTATTTCATTTTTTGCTATTGAGTTACAGGAGTTCCTTATATATTTTGGATGTTAATTTTTTATAAGATAGATAGCTTGCAAGTATTTTCTCCCATTCATTAAGTTGCCTATTCATGTTGTTGAGCATATCTTTTCCTGTGCAGAAGCTTTTTAGTTTGATGTAGTTCCACTGATTTTTGCCTTTGATACTTGTACTTTTGGTGTCATATCTAAAAAAATCATTACAGGGGATTCCTGGGTGGCTCAGTTGGTTAAGTGTCTGACTCTTGATTTTGGCTCAGGTCGTGATCTCTTGGTTTGTGAGTTCGAGTTCCGCGTTGGGCTGTGTGCTGACAGCGTGGAACCTGCTTGGGATTCTCTCTCTGCCCCTTCCCTGCTCACGCTCACGCCCCCTCTGTCTCAAAATAAATAAATAAACATTTTTAAAAAATGAAAAAAATCATTACCAACACCAATGCCAAGGAGATTTGTCCCCCCACTTTTCTTCAAGTTTTATTATTTCATGTCTTACATGTAAGTCTTTAATCCATTTCAAATTTATTTTTGCCAAGTGTTATTAAGATAGGGGTCCAGTTTCATTCTTTTGCATGTGAATATCCAGTTTCCACAACATAGTTTATTACATTTGATGGAATCACTGAGTTCCCTAAATCTATTCTCCTGTTCCTAATTCTTCTTTCTCAGATTTTGTTCAGCTTCATTATTTTTGATTATTTTATCCTTTATGTCACTTACTCGTTCCTCTGCTTCTTCCATCCTTGCTTGTGTTTATTACATCCAGTCTGTTTTGAATCTCATTTATTGCATTTTTCATTTCTTTTTTTAAATATTTTTTAACGTTTGTTTATTTTTGAGACAGACAGAGACAGCGTGTAAACGGAGAAGGGGCAGAGAGAGAGGGATACACAGAATCCGAAGCAGGCTCCAGTCTGTGAGCTGTCAGCCTAGGGCTCGAACTCATGAACCATGAGATCATGACCTGAGCCAAAGTCGGACGTTCAACCAACTGAGCCACCCAGGCGCCCCATGTATTTTTCACTTCTGACTGGTTTTTTTTAACCCTTTTATCTCTGCAGTGAGGGCCTCCCTGGAGTCTTCCATTATATTCTCAAGTCCTATGACTATCCTTTGGATTGTTACGTTAAATTCTCCATCAGGCACATTATATCTGTTTCACTTAGCTCTCTGGCCACAACCTGATCTTATTTCATTTGGGATGAGTTCCTCTGTTTGGGCATTTTGTCAAAGTCTCTGCCTTCTTCTCTGTGTTAGAAAAGCCTTTTATGTTTCCTACTCCTGAGAGTAATGGCCTTATGAAGAAGGGGTCATATAGTGTCCAGGGCCGGTGCCTCAGGGGGTGTCTCCGGTATGTGCTGAGTGCACTCTGCTGCTGTGTTGTGGCCGGTCTGTCTTCAGGCCAGTTGTTAGCTGAGGCTCTCCTTGCCTGCAGTGGACAGTGTTTAGGCCTTGGCCAGAGTGTGGTGAGTTTTAACTAGGTGTACTCTGGTCTGCTTGTGAAATGAGACCTGATGCTACTTCTACTGGAACTGAACTTGCAGAGCTCTCTGGTCAGGAAACATGGTGCGAGCAGGACATTCCTCTGGTCTTTTCGGGAAGGGGCCCACCATGCTGGGACTGAGGCAAACTTGACCGGGAAGGGCAGAGAGCAGGGGTGTGGGACCTGGTGTGAGCAGGTTAGGCAGCCCTGGTTGGCACTGTGCTGATTTCCCCAGGTGGCTCTGTGTTTATACTAAGGGGTATGTGGGGGAGGGGAGGAAGAACTGACAGCAGACATCTCCTTTGTCCCCAGAGAGGGGTCTCCATGCTTGCTGCTCCCAGGGAAGCACTATGAGAAGAGCAAATCATCACTCTTCTCTGTTCCCTAGGCATTTTTCAGATTGCAGTTTCCACAAGGTATGCCTCCGGGTTGCCTTCTCTCCAGGAGCAGCACAGTGCCCTCCAGGCTCTGTCTCAGTCCAGCCTGCTGACGTTTCAAACTCCAGGCTTTAGGTACTTGGTGTGGGCAGGGACCTGTGCTGGTCGTCTGAGGGAGGGTCTCACTGCACTAAGCCTGAGGGGGCTTGGCCAGGAAGGGCAGTACCGCCAGAGCACAGGGGTGTGGGACTTGGAGCAAGCAGGCTAAACAGCCAGTGTCATGGCTGAGCTCCCTTTCACAGGTGGCTCTGTGTTTAGCTGAGGGGTGGTAAGGGGAAATGGCACCTCCCTCCTTTGTCCCTGGAGAGGCATTTCTGTGAATGCCACCTCTCAGTGAACAGTCTCCCACTGTGTGCCCCACGCATTCCTCAGATCTCTGTCTCCACACCTCCGTCTGCTCCCAAGTTCTTTGCCTGCCTCCTCTCCAGGAGTAGGGTAGCGCCTTCAGGTTTCTATCCCAGCCAAGCCTGCCAACCTTTAAAACTCCAGTCTTTAAGCCCAGTTAGTTGCAAAACTCATGAAAATCGCCTTCTCTCATTTTCCCAGACAGTGACTTTGTGGAAGTGTTTTCCTTGTGTGTTTCCCTCTCTGTCTCTCCCTTGCATTTCTCTGTGACCACAGCCCCCTTCCTGCCCTGGCACCCATAATCCATGTTACTCCCAAAGCACATCTCCACACTTCCTACCTTCTTCAATGTGGCACCTTCTCTCCCTTTAGTTGTGGAGTATGTTCTGTTAGTCCTCAGGTCAGTATCTTGGGTATTCAGTATGATTTGGTAATTATCATTAGTTGACTGTATATGCATGGTTTTATTTCCAAACTCTTGATTCTGTTCGTGTCTGTTTCTATGCCAGTACTATGCTGTTTTGATTACTTTAGCTTTGTAGTATAGTTCAAAATCAGAAAGTGTCATGCCTCCAGCTTTCTTTCCCAGGATTGCTTAGGCTATTTGAGGTCTTTTGTAGTTGCATGCAAATTTTAGAATTTTTCTCTGTTTCTGTAAAAAATGCTGCTGGAATCTTGATAGAAATTGCATTGAACCTATAGATGGCTGTGGGTAATATGGATATATTAACAATATTAATTCTCCTGATGGATGAATATGGGATATTTTTCCATTTATTTGGGTCTTCTTCATTTACTTTCATTAATATTTTGCTATTTTTTGGTGTACAGACCTTTTACATCCTTGGTTAAAGTATTCCTAAATATAGTATTGATGCTATTGTAAGTGGGATTGTTTTCTTTATTTCTTTTCCGGATAGTTTGTTATTATAATGTAGAAACGTAACTGATTTTTGTATGTTGATTTTGTATCCTGCAGCTTTCCTGAATTTTTTTTTACTGCTCCTAACAATTTTTTCCTGGTCTTGAGGGTTTTCTATATTTAGAATATGTCATTGGCAAACAGAGAAACTTTAACTTCTTTCCAATTTAGTTACTTTTATTTTTCTTGCCTGATGGCCCTGGCTAAGACTTCTAATATTATCCTGAATAAGGGTTGTGAGAGGGGGCACCCAATATTGTTCTTAAGTTTAGAAGAAATTGTTTTAGCCTTTCACCATTGAGTATGATAGTAGCTGTGAGCTTGTCAAATAATGCCTTTCTTACATTGAGGAATGTTTCTTCTAAACCCATTTTATTGGGAGTTTTTAAAAAATTTTTTTCAACATTTATTTATTTTTGGGACAGAGAGAGACAGAGCATGAATGGGGGAGGGGCAGAGAGAGAGGGAGACACAGAATCGGAAACAGGCTCCAGGCTCTGAGCCATCAGCCCAGAGCCTGACGCGGGGCTCGAACTCACGGGCCGCGAGATCGTGACCTGGCTGAAGTCGAACGCTTAACCGACTGCGCCACCCAGGCGCCCCTGGGAGTTTTTAATCATGAATGAATGCTGACTCTGTCAAATGTTTTTTCTACACCTATTGATATGATAATTATATGATATTTCTTTCCTTCTGTTAATATGATGTATCACTCTTACCGATTTGTGTATGTTGAACATTCTTGCATCCCAGAGATGAATTCCACTTGATGATAGTGTATCATCCTTTTAACCTTCTGTTGAACTCCATTTAGTAATATTCTGTTGAGATTGTTTGCACCTATTTTATCAAGGATAGTAGCCTATAGTTTTCTTGTACTCAGGCTAATGCTGGCCCTGTAATATAAATTTTGGAGTGTTTTCTCCTCTTCAGTTTTTTGGAAGAGTTTGGGAATTGGTGTTTTTAATAAATAAAGGTCTTACAAAACAGGTTTGGAAGTGCTCCCTCCTCTTTGATTTTTTGGAAGAATTTGAGAATGATTGGTATTATAGTTCTGTAAATATTTGGTAGAATTCACTGGTGACACCATTTGGTTTTGTGCTTGGATTTGTTGTGAGTTTTTTGGGTTACTGATTCAATCTCCTTACTCATTATTGTTCTGTTCAGATTATCTGTTTCTTCATGATTCAGTCTTCATAAGTTGTATGTTCCAGGGAATATACACTTTTCTTTTAGGTTGTTCAGTCTGTTGGTGTAAAATTGTTCATAGTAGTCTCTTATTATCCTTTGTATCTCTGGTATCAGTTGTAATGTCACCTCTTTAGTTTATCTTTTGATTTGAGTCCTCTCTCTCTCTCTCTTTTTTGTTAGTTAAAGGTTTGTCAATTTTGTTTATCTTTTCCAAGAATCAACTCTTGGTTTTAATTTTTTATTGTTTGCCTATTCTATATTTCATTTATTTCTGCTCTAAAGTTTATTATTTCTTCCTTCTTCAAACTTTTGGCTTATTTGGGGTTTTTTCCCTAGTTTCTTTATGTGTAATGCAGGGTTTTTGACTTTTTTCTATTTTATTTTATTTATTTTGAGAGGGCGAGAACATGCAAGCAGGGGAGGGGTGCAGGGAGAGAGGGGCAGGAGAGGGGAGAATCTCAACCAGGCTCCACATCCAGTGCAGAGCCTAATGTGAGGCTGAAACTCCTGAACCACAAGATCACGACCTGAGCCGAAATCAAGAGTCAGACACTTAACTGATTGAGCCACCCAGATGCCTGGAGATTTTTTTTCCTTAATGTATACATTTATAGTATTAATTATGTTGCTTTCACTGTATCCCTAAGTTTTGACATGTTGTGTTTCCATTTTTATTTGTCTTGCTATTTTTTCACTTTTTGCTTTCTTCCTTGTCCTACTTGTCACCATATTGAGTTGTTGAACTCCTATGTATTTGTGAATTTTCCAATTTTTTTCCTGTTACTGATTTCTAGTTTCATACCATTGTGGTTGGAAAAGATACTTGATAAAATTTCTATCTTCTTGAAATTGTTGTGACTTGATTTCTGCCCTAACATATGATCTATCCGAGAGAATGTTTCATGTGTGCTTGAGATGAGTATATATACTCTTGGTGTGCGTGGAATGTTTTATTTTTTTTATTTTATTTATTTTTTTGCATGGAATGTTTTATATATGTCTGGTAGGTCTGTTTGGTCTATACTGTTGTTCAAATCTCCTGTTTCCTTACTGATTCTCTGTTTAGATGTTCTATCCATTGTTAAGAGTGAGGTATTAAAGTCTCTAAGTATTATCGTATTACTCTTTATTTCTCCTTTTAGTTCTGTTCATATTTTCCTTGTATATCCACTATATATATGTAAATATATGTTGATATAGTTCCACTAACTTTTGTACATGTATCCCTTTTTCACTGCCTGTTAAGTTTCCTTTTTATTAAATACTACCTGTTGATATGTTATAGGGTCAATTTTAAAACAAATTCTTCCATTATATTGATCCATATATCCATGTTCTACATATTTAAAAATTTTTACAGAATGCCTATTAATAGCTGGATACATTGTTATAATAGTTGTAGTTTTATAATGTGTTACATGTAGAGCAAGTTCTCTGTTTTTGAAAACATTCTTTCACAAAAAATTATTTAATTACTTATTAGGATAGTCTTCCATTTGAACTTTATTTTGGTAATAATATAGTCTGTATTGTGATTTTTTAAACTTACAAATTAATTAGAAGCCATTGACTTATTTTCACGATTCACCCTGTACAAGTGGATTGTAATATGTATCTTCATATTTGCAAATACGCTCTTGGCTCTCCAAAGGACATGTATTCAAGATGATCTGAGGTGTGTATGTTATTTTGTTGCCATCATCATATAGCTATTAGTTTTGGCTATATAGAACATTTTCTATTTTCTATATTTGCTTTGCATTTTGTGACTTCACTAATTTTTTTAATGTTTTATAATTTTTTAATGTTTACTTATTTTTGGGAAAGAGAAGGAGAGAGAGCCGAAGTCAGATGCTTAACTGACTGAGCCACCTAGGCACCAGTGACTTCACTAAATTTTGACTGATTTTAAGAATTTTTCAGGGGATTATCTTGAATTTTATAAGGAAATTTTTGTCTCTTCTAAAGAATACGATTATTGTTTTTTCTGTTTTAATGAATTGTACAGCACTTCTAAATCATTGACAAAAGTAAGAATATGATTAAAAGAGACACTTTTATTTAAGAATTAATGGGATGGTTTTGTGTTCATTGATAACTGTTTTTCCTTTTAATTTAAATGAGGTCACGTTCTTCTCATTTGTTTAGCAAGAAATAGGTCAAATACTGAATTTTATTAAATGCCTCTTTGACATATATAGCTTTTCTTTTTGACTTTTTGATGTAATATATTTTTTTTTCAACGTTTATTTATTTTTGGGACAGAGAGAGACAGAGCATGAACGGGGGTGGGGCAGAGACAGAGGGAGACACAGAATCGGAAACAGGCTCCAGGCTCCGAGCCATCAGCCCAGAGCCTGACGCGGGGCTCGAACTCTCAGACCGCGAGATCATGACCTGGCTGAAGTCGGACGCTCAACCGACTGCGCCACCCAGGCGCCCCTTGATGTAATATATTTTAAACATTTGTCTTCCATCATAATTCATTCTAGTGAAAGCTCTGCGTGTTATATTGTGTACTAATTGAAGTTTCTGAAATTTTTGCTAGTACTTACTGTACAGTTATTGTGATAATTTTCCTAAGTGGCATTAGGTTCCAGTTGTCTTTTTGTATGGCTTTTTTAAGGTTTAAGTATGACATTCAAAATGAACTGGAGAGCTCTCTATTTTTTTCCATCGTTAGGAACAGTTTCTGTATCTTTCTGTATCTTCTGAAATTGAGCATTTTCATAAAATTGTAAGATAGTACATCTAACGAGGGGCAGCTGGACTTGAAATAATTGTTTTGTCCTTGTTTATTAAAGATGAGAACCCCGAGGCAGAGAGGGATTAAATAAGTCACAAGTGGTGGGTGTTAGAATAAAGATTTGAAACCAGGTGATGTAGCACCAGAGTTTTAGTCCACGTCCCCTGCCCCATTCTGCTGTAGACTTTGCACAAGCTCCTTCACTGCATCCCTTACTCCTGGCTTGGCGGGCCGACTGGATTCTGGCACACGTGACAGCTCTGAGCCTTGCTGCTTACTTAGATGAACATGGCTCCACGGGTTTCTGTACCTGCCGTCTCTGATACCCGAGTGCTATGCTCATTTGCCCGATGTTCCAGACTCTCCAAGTCCACGGTTAGGCCTCAGGCCTGTCTGTTTCTGCTCCCTGCCACTAACCCCCCACCAGCTTATCTCTCAGCTCTCTCTTTCTTGGTTTTCCGTATCTGTCTGCTTCTTCCTCTCTGTACCTCACTGATCCTCTCGGTGTTCTAGATAACGGATAGTGATGCCGGGAAGGATATGTAAGAATGGGGGTTTCTAGGAAAGTGCCTCCAAAGAGATTCCGGCTAACACCGATCTGTAGGAATATAGAATGTAGAGGTAGTTCCGGCATTTACACACTCGTCCACTTACATGTAAGCATGTTAGTGGTATAGTTTTATAACTGGTCATCTGATACCAGCTGTCTGCACACATCCTTAAGTACCTTTAAAATGTTAAACTCATAATTTCCACGGGGGAGGGTGCCGAGTGAAGAGATTTTTGTCTTAAATTCTCAACCTTCTTTGGCATTGGTACCATAGGTTGTTACGTGGAGTGTGGTTGCTCAGTATGTTTTTAACCGGATTTATTACCTTGCGATGCATTTGGGTCCAAGAAATTAAATTGTACCCCCCTTGCGTTTATTTTTCAGCGTTTCTGAAGTGTTATTTCCTGCCTACGTGGGAAAGCTGGCTATAAACAGAACACTTGATTTCTGATTGAATCTTGTTCTATACAATAAGAGGGAGAAAGTTTTCTCAGTGTGGCCTCAAGGACGACTCTCTGGATAAGGACGATGACTCATCCTCCCAGGGTCTTCCTGCTGAAATGCTGGAAATAAATATATTCTGCAGAGGACGCAGAGTACTTTGGTGCGGATAAGAGAAAGCCCAGCCGTGTTGGACAGGGAGGCTGTGCAGTCACAAAGCTGTCAGCTGCAGCTGAGAAACCCCTTTGAAAGGGAGAATCAGAGGATTAGGTAGTGCCCCTGGGTGTTTTGCCACTTTGAAATGGTGCAAGCCTATTTGCTTAAAATCCTAAGAATTTGCTTAATTGCAGAGCCTTAAAGGTAGCATTGAAATGCAGAGATAATAAGAGAATGTCAGGGCTAGAAAGCTCAGGATCTAGGTGAAACATGTCAGCAGGGCTGAACCAAAATTGGTGTTGGGCTATATTTATGCAAATAGCTTAGTTTCTGATAATGCTTGTAATTTTGCAACCGTTTGGGGGAAATACAAAAACAGTTTTGTCTCTCAACTTAGATGCTCAACTCCTTATTGAACATTTTGTCCAGACACAAGAACATAAGGAATAATAGATTCTGAAAACCATATCCCTTCGACCATCCTTTCTTGCCTTGCTTGTGTTTGTCATGCCAGGATTGTGGGGAGGGTGGAGGGTGGGCACATGGCCGGAGAAGAGCCAGAAGGAACACGCAATCAGTTGAAGGAAGAGCAGCTTTGCAAGCACAGAAGAACACATGAGACACCCTTACTTGGGGGGAGGGGACAATAGTGATCAGGGAAAAGGTGCCTATTGAGCTGTGTTTGGAAGGACAGGCTAGAATTTTCTGGGTGAAGGAAGGTGAAATTGAAATTGATTATTTGAGAAAATAAGCGGCATCTGCAAAGGAACGAACTGTCAGACGCCATGTTACCTTTGGGAAACTAGGCATAAAATTGCTCAGTATAGCTTCGGCTTGAAGGAAGAAGGGAGAAGTGATGAGGTTGAAGTGGGGAAAAGGGACGTCATGAATGGCCATCTATTAGTTTGGGTTCTCCTCAGAACAGACCCTGAGATAAGAACTTGAGGGCCAGTGGTTCATTTCAGAGGTGATCACAGGACGCTCTGGTCGAGGAGGGGGAGTTCAAGCAGGTTGCTGCTGTGGGCAGCTGGGGCTCAGTCCGCTTGGGAGACTGTACTTCTGAGTTGTCCTCAGGGGGAGTGGGAGCTCTGATAAGATTCAGTCTTCTCTCCGGGCACCTGGGTGGCTCACTTGGTTGAGCGCCTGACTTCGGCTCAGGTCACGATCTCGCAGTCTGTGAGTTCAAGCCCCGTATCCGGCTCTGTGCCGACAGCTCAGAGCCTGGAGCCTCCTTCAGATTGTGTGTCTCCTTCTCTTTCTGCCCCCACCCCACCCCCCCACTCTCTGTCTCTGTCTCTCTCAAAAATAAACAAACACTAAAAAAAAACTTAAAAAAAAAAAAAGATTGGGCCTTCTCTCATCTTCTTGGGTGAGGGCTGCTCCCAGGATAGTGAACTCCCTGGCCCCCAGGCATGCCCCTGGGGCTGTGAAAAGCCCTCGGGCAGAGGATTATGTGCTACCAAGCTGTTGGCAGGTAAAGAAGAAAGCTGAGTGTGGAAAGGGTAAGAGTGGGACCCTCACGGCCTCTATTATAGGCCACGTATGCCACGGGAAGGATGAAGGCGTTTAACCAAAGGAAAACGAGGATCCACTGATACACTTTAATCTGGGGGTGAGATTTGCATTTCAGAATTTTTTTTTTCTGGTATCAGTAAGAATGGATTAGAGTGGCTCAAGAACAGTGGTAGAAATAGACAATTAGGATGTTTTACAGAAATTTACAGGAGAAATCATGAGGGCCTGAATATTTAACAACCGCTTAAATGTTAAACAAACTGCTCTCCCCCTGCCCCCTGCAAAAAAGTCATGCGATTTGTAGAGTTTGCTGATTCCTTTGGCATGGATACTCCCACCACAGCCAATTTAAAGTTACCAACGTGACGGGACTGAATGCTGAGTTAGGCAGTATGCACATTCAACTCGCACTCCAGCACTCCCAGCCTGATCCAAAGTAGTGATGGTGATGTGAAGAATAAGGAATGTATCTGAGGAAAAATTGCATAGACTAATAACTGATAGAGGGGATAGGATGCAATGAGATAAAAAGAGTGGCGCTCAGAGTTTTGCTTCCTTTAATTAGGTGATGGCGACCTTCACTGAGATAAGGAATTTAGACTGATGATCATACCGGTAGTAGTAATAGTAGGCATAGCAGCAGCAGCAAATACAAGGCTTGCTATGTGCCAAGAACTATGTTAGGTCCTTTATGCATATTAATGTACTTAATCTTCATAATAATCTTATGAGGAAGTTACTATACCTATTTTACAGATGAGGAATTGGAGTTGCAGAGAGGTTAATTCATTCACCCAAGCTCATTATGTGTCTGATTCAGGATGTCAAACCCACACAGCCCGGCACAGACTTCATGCTCATACTGGAATGGTAGCAGATTGAGTAGAAGGAGAGTTTAGTTTTTGACACAGTGAGATGCAGTGAGATGACGCATAGGAGATGCAGCTGGAGAGGCTTACAAGGGAGTTGGCCACGTGGGTCTGAAGCATGCACATGGATCTGAGAAGGAGGGGAACTTTGGTGGGCCTTGAGGATACAGGCAGTTGAGGCCAGAGGAGAAGATGAGATGATTTAGAGTAGGCACATAGAATGAGAAGCTAAGTGAACTTTAAGGCAGGGCTTATAGAAAAGAACACTGAAGAATTTGGTGACAAAGAGACGCCTGCGAAAGAAACGGTAAAAGGCAATTAGGTGGTGGGGGGGGGGGGGACAAGGGAGAGGAATGTTATAGCACACAAGGGAAGGGAGTAGACCATTAAAGGTCACAGAATATTAAGGCAGAGAGCCTCAGAAAAGTGTCACTTGGTTCTGGAAGCTGAGGAGGCACTCCCAGAGAAGTGACAGGAGCTGATGGTTGAGGATGAAGTGGGAAATTTGGGTGTGGGCCTGGCTAGTGTGGACTACTCTAGCTAAAAGTCAGATTGAGAGGCGTCCCTGGGTGATTCGGTTAAGCGTCCGACTTCGGCTCAGGTCATGATCTTGCAGTTTGTGAGTTCGAGCCCTGCGTCGGGCTCTGTGCTGACAGCTCAGAGCCTGGAGCTTTTTTCGGATTCTGTGCTTCCCTCTCTCTCTGCCCCTTTCCCACTCATGCTCTGTCTCTTTCTCTCAAAAATAAAGAAACATTGGGGGAAAAAACTTACAAACAAAAAAACCAAATAAATAAAAGGGTCAATGGTCACTGGTTCACAACAGTGGCTGCATGTTGGAATTACCTAAGCTTTGAAAACTGTTCATGTCTTAATCCCAGGCCCAGAAATTATGATTGCTCTATCTAGGTGTGCTCGAGGCATCAGGAACGTTAAAAGTTCCCCAAGGTAACTCTAAAATGTAACCGGGGTTAGAACCACTGGGCTAGAGAGAGACAGAGAGTTGGAGAGAGTTAATAATCGAAGGGGGGTGGTCCCTGAGGAAACAAAGCAAAGGAGTTTCCAGTAGGGATGAGGAGATTAAATGAATTTCTCCCTGAGGCTGGGTACCAAATTCAGGTTGTTTGAACCTTTATTAAGTGCATGGCTTATCCAGACACCTTACGAGTGCTTCCCTTAAGTGGCTAACTGGTCGTAATCATGTTGCTGGAACACTGTAGAGAGTTAAAAAAAAAAAAAAAAGAATGCAGGTAGGGAGGGAGAAAGCCACATCTTTTCACTTCTCAAATGTTTTTGGGTCCTGGCTCCTATTTTAGTCGTCTTTCAGGGCTTGTTCATTGGTGCTTCTTTTCTTGAATGTTGGGCCTATGGCTTTCCTTGATATTCATAATCTTCCCAGTTGTCCAGCTTGGCCTGGCTGCTTGGAAACCAGTCTACGTGACTGTTTGGACCTTCGCTATTCCCTTTTGTTTTTTGC
The DNA here is from genome assembly GCF_016509475.1 of Prionailurus bengalensis. Taxonomy (NCBI): domain Eukaryota; kingdom Metazoa; phylum Chordata; class Mammalia; order Carnivora; family Felidae; genus Prionailurus; species Prionailurus bengalensis. The sequence goes on along the minus strand of NC_057361.1, from coordinate 19,375,978 downwards.
AGAAGATATTGACGATATTTGCAGAAGAAACCAGGTAATTTTGCTTACAGGGCCTTCCATATTCTAGATTTTGCCGATTTCTTCCTTCCTCCACCATTGTTATTTATTAGGTTCCGCTGTCCCCTGTATTTCTTATTCAATGACACACATACCAAAAGGCTTGAGCAGATTCGATTTCCATATTTTGGCAAGTGTTGATCAGTGGGTTCAGGTGTTACCAGTCAGACCCATTCATGGTCAAATTTATGATCGGGTTTTTACCTAATGGTTTTAGTGGCTATTAATCATTGCCTGGATTCAGTGTGCAGGAGTTAGAAAGTGATTGTATGGTGATTTTATCATTCTTTTTAATTAATTAGCTAGAATGCTTTTATAAATGAGAACTTTTCCTCATCAATTATTTGGTTACTTTGATGTATAGTTTTGTGAAAGAAAGGCAGGATAAATGTTTGATTCTGTCCTTTTAGTTGTCACTTTCTGAGTAATGAGTAGGTTCACTTACACCTACAGAGATAACCACTGAGTTTTTTTTTTTAAACTATCGTATGAATTCCTGGATTGTTTTTAACATATTTATTGAAATTTAATAAACCATAGAATTAACTCGTTTTAAATGTACTATTCGATGCTTTTTAGTGTATTTACAGAATTGTGCCACCCTCACTACAATCTAGTTTTAGAACATTTCCATCATTGCAGAAAGTAACTTTATGAATACTTGGAGTTTTTTGAATGTACTTGGTGTGTTTCAGTGCATTTTAGTATAATACTTTTGAGGCTCAAACTATTCCATTTTTGGTCAGTGAGAGTCCTTTTGAGATTAGTTCCTATTCCACGTTACTATAAAAATTAGAGAATGATTTTCCAGATTCTGATAGTCAGAGGTTACTCCATAGCTATGATAATGGTTATCGATCTTGGATGCACAGTAGATTCACCTGAAGAACCTTGAGACCTCTCAATATGCAGTCCATTCCCTACACTAATTACAGTAGAATCTCCACAGGTGATACCCAAGCACCAACCCTTTAAAAAACCCCCAGCTGGATTCCAGTGTGCAGCCATGTTTGGGAACCACTCAACTTTGAGGATGTGGATTATTTTGTTTCCTTTCTCCCTCTCCCTTTGCCTACACCCTCTCCAGCTTTCTCTCTCTCTCTCTCTCTCTCTCTCTCTCTCTCTCTCTGTCTCTCTGTCTGTCTCTCTGTCTCTGAATCCTCTGTTCTTATCTTAGGCAACTACATCACTTTTTTTTTGCCTGTTCAAGCTAACTACCTTAGTCGTTTGGCTCTTTTTACCTAGCACTCTTTAAATCCAAAGGATATTTTGAAGAGAAACAGCTGGCTCAGATATGTATTACACACAGATGCTTCTGTCAAAAACAGTATGAAAGAGGGGCGCCTGGGTGGCTCAGTCGGTTGCGCGTCGGACTTCAGCTCAGGTCACGATCTCACGGTCCTTGAGTTCAAGCCCCGCGTCGGGCTCTGGGCTGATGGCTCAGAGCCTGGAGCCTGCTTCTGATTCTGTGTCTCCCTCTCTCTCTGCCCCTCCCCCGTTCATGCTCTGTCTCTGTCTCAAAAATAAATAAAACGTTAAAAAAAATTAAAAAAAAAAAAACAGTACGAAAGAGATGATGAAACAAGTGAAACCATTTAGTGATTAAATGCTTACGCAGGACTCATAGTAACAACCTTCAAATTGCTTAGATAGTCTAGGTTAACCATGACCCAATCTCAGTCTCTCTTTCCAGCCTCATCAAGTACTCTACAGCCCTGTATCCTACAGTCTGACCATACTAATACACTTGGTTTTCTAAATGCCTTACCACGGAAAGGGTGTCACATCATAGACCGGTAGCATTGGAATCCCCTAGGGGCTCATCAGAAATGCAGGATCTCAGGCCCCACCCACAGGCCCAACTGAATCCCATTCTTCATTTTAACAGTATTCTTCAGCTGATTCGTAGACACTTTAAAGTGTGAGAACTTTGCCCTCTTTCCAGCCTTTTCTGCTGTTCGTTATGCCATGATCTCTATGCATGTTGATTTTCGCCCTTTTTCTTTTGATTCATGCTTCAAGCCCCAGTTCAAATGTTGTTGCCCTGGTTTCTTGACTGATTTCCCACCTCTGAATATAAGGGCTCTTTGCTTCTTCACATCTTTGGTGCTATGTTTGTCATACCACTCTAATAAAACACTAATTTGATTTTCTTTTTAGTGACTCAGGTAAATGAGAAACTAGTACATTCAAAGCTCTTGAGTGCAATAACCATGCCTCATTCATTTCTGTATCTAGCCAGCACTTTACTTTGCAGATATTAGAATTTCTATTTAAAAAACTAAAAGTAGAGGGGCGCCTGGGTGGCTCAGTCGGTTGAGCGTCCGACTTTGGCTCAGGTCAAGATCTCACAGCTCATAAGTTCAAGCTCCATGTCAGGCTCTGTGCTGACAGCTCAGAGCCTGGAGCCTGGTTTGGATTCTGTGTCTCCCTCTCTCTCTTCCCCTAACCCACTCACATCCTGTCTCTGTCTCTCTCAAAAATAAATAAGCATTAAAAAAAATTTAAAAAAAAACCTAAAAGTAGAATACACAAATGAATGAGTGTGGTTATAGGATGCCCACAACTGCCTTCCTCTGTCCTTTTAAGCAGAAGTCACTGACAGTTCCAACTGGCAAATTCAGCCTTATTTATTTTCTTTTATTCTAAGTTACCTACCTACCTATCTATGTATACATTAAGTATTTATTTATTTTTGAGAAAGTGCAAGCCTGAGAGGGGCAGAGAGAGGGGGACAGAAGACCCTAAGCAGGCTCTGTGCTGACAGCAGTCAGCCCCATGTCTGGGCCAAACTCATGAACCATGAGATCCTGACCTGAGCTGGAGTCAGATGCTCGACTGACTGAGCCACCCAGGTGCCCCAGCCTTACTGATTTTCATATCCCGTCTTGACTAAGGCAAGCAGCTTATATTAACATCATACTCCCTATGGGTTGATGTCTGGAATTACTGTTGATGTGCACTAAGTACCACAAGTGTCTAGTGTGTGTTCTGGGCAGTGCATGCCCACCAGTGTGTTTCCCTTTCCCTATTACCACCCCCTTTTAATCTCACTGTGTGTGCCCAGCATGTAAAATTAAATTCATCTCTGTGCTTGGTTTGAAATCTCATTCTTCAGTGTTGTGGTTGAATCCAGTGTCAGACTCTGTTGACCCTACCTGGATGAGCACCAACGTGGTGCTTTTGGATTTGCAGTGACTGCTAATCATTGCACATGCACACATAACATGGCTAGATGGCTTCCTTTAAACTTAATCCTACAATTATCCTGCCTTTTCCCCATGGCTCATGGTTGGGCTTATCATGGGGAAATGCAATCCTAGAAACTCTTAACTTGGTTTTAGGAACGTGGAGACTATAGATAGATGGTTTGACCTGGTGCTTTGAGAGCCAGTCCATTTTTGGCGGGAAGGAGAGAGTAGGATTTTTGCCAAGGGCATTTGGGCTATGCCGAAGTAGTTGTACTATGTTGCCTTGTACTTACATTTCTACTTGTGCTGGCTACAATTCTCTGCCTCCTTAAACCTACTCAGAATATGCATGGGTTTATACCTCGTTACTTTCTCTCCTTTATCCTGAGTGTTCTCCTTTATCTCTGAATTATTCAAAACTGAGGGGCTTACCTGGTCTACAGGGGCAGGGACTCAGCCCTTTTCTACATGCCATAGGGAGCGAGAAATTCTATCTTCACTACTGCTACTGCTTTTTTGCTGTCATATGGTGTTGTATGAAGCATTGTCCTGTGGCATCCTGTGAGTGTGCGTGTACTCCCTAGGGTAATATGTCTGCTGGTTCACGTTACTACCTAGGCTATAGTGGTGATCCAGGCTTCGTCTCCGAAGCAACAGGTTTTTTGTTTTCCAGTCACATGCTTGTATCTTATCTTCAAGTATCACCACTACTAGGTGTTTGGGTGTGAAGGAACTTCCAGCATAAGCCAGACATATTGCTGATGTGGTTTTTGTTAACTACCCATTCATGTGTCTAGCTACACCTGTATTCTTGGACTAGGTTTACTCTCTGTTTTTCTCTTCATATTTGTAATACAATCTAGTCTTTAAATGTGACCTATGACCATCGCCTAATACCAGTTGTTGTTCTTGACTCCCCAGCTTTGGTCCCTATTTTGCTATAATCCTTAATATTGGGATCATATTTGCATATTTCTGGATTCATTTGAAAACTGTTTTAGGAAAGGGGAGTGGGTTTGCATGGTTATTAGAGAATTGGAAATAGCTACAATACTGATAAGCTAAATATAAGCTGGCCAATCATGTGAGTGTGTCATGAAGGAAGGGTTATAATGAATCCAATCCTTTGCATCTGGGTTCTAAAGAAATGAAAGTGCTTTTCAGTTTTGCTCAGACAACTGTTTTTTTTTTCTTTCATAATTTAAGTGATATCCAAGAGAAAAGTAGGTCACAAATTTATCTTAGAAAAACTCATATTCATCTTTGAATACATTAGCCTCATTAGTAACAATCTAAATTTCAGCAATCCGTTTCCTTTTTGGGGAATGAGATTCAAACCATAGGCTCTCTGGGATGTAGAGAGGAGAAAACCTGTATGTGAAAGCTATACTTGTAAAACAAAGAGGGTCAGATGCCTGCCTAGCCATATGCAACTTTAGGTCAAAATTAGATTCCATTGGAGGATTGATTTGTTCATGATTTATCTAAACACATAGGAAATATAAATGTTATTCAAGGTTAGCATCTTCTGAAAACTGGTTCCAAGAAAATGTTTGAATATTTGTAGCAGAGAAGAATGTCACCTCTCTGTTTATACATATATGTGGCGTGCGTATTACATGACATCACTGAGTGAGATTTCAGATGAGTTCCTTGTTAAAATTTTTTAAGTTTGATGATTGACTTCAGACTGAAACTCTTCCACATAGAGGAATGGGTGCCACTGCTTCTTACCTAAATGCCATCTAATTTGAGTTCTTCTATATGTTGAAAAAATCCACACCCATGACCCCATTCTCTGGGAGAACAGCATATTCTGTCCAGTGTTGCCTTCATTACAGGTGACTGGCTATGGAAAGGAATAAGCATTGGCTACCACCTGGCCACTTTCTACTTGGTTTCTTTATGGTAGAAGAAGGGACAGCCAGAACATGCCTACTTTTGGGACACTTGCGTATTCACGGAGTATAGCTACCTTTGCCCCCATTCATTTATTTCCTCTGAAGAGTATAATAATACATATTCAATATAAACATTCAGAAAAAGCAAGAAACTTTTCGAAAGCAGAAAAAAAGAGGACTTGCCTATAATCCTAACATGCAGAGGTGACAATCATTTTGACATAACTTCTTTTTGTCTTTTTTATGTGTTACTTTATGTCGATATATAACAAAAGCTGTAGTTTGAGCCTAAGTTGCATCCATTGCTTGGAGTCAGGTAAGTCTGATAAGCTTGTGGGTGGCTCACCAGAAATCTGCATAATGGAGAAGAATCTCCTTTAAGATAAATTTTCAAGAATCTGGCAAATAAGGAAAGGAAAAGATGGTCAAAGTCATCAATCAGGAAAAGGCAAATTAAGAATATCATTGAGATACCATGACACCCCTGTTAGAATGGCCAAAATAAGAAAGTCTACCATTGGCAAGGATGTAGAAAAACCGTAAGTCTCATATACTCCTATATAAATGCAGAAACGATGCAAGCACTTTGAAAAACACTTTGGTAGTTTGTTAAAAAGTTAATATATATGTACAAAATGACCCAGCCATTTCACCCCTGGATGCTTACTCAAATGAATGAACATATATAACACAAAAAGACTTGTACATGAATTTTCAGAGCAGTGTTTAACATAATTACCCCAAATTGGAAGCAACCCAAATGTCCATCAACAGATGAACGGATAAACTGTGTGTCTTAGTCCTTTCAGGCTGCTATAACACAACCACAGACTGAGTGGTTTAGAAACAAAATAAATTTACTTCTCAGCATTTTGGAGGTTGAAAGTCCAAGATCAGTGTGCCAGCATGGTCAGGTGAGGGCCCTCTCCTGGGTTGCTACTTCTTGTTTTCTCACATGGTAGAAAGGACTGGGGAGTTCTCTTAGGCCTCTTTTGTAACAGCATTAATCCTAGTCATTAGGGCTCTGCCCTCATGAGCTAATCACCTCTCAGGGTCTATATTCTAATTCCATCACCTTGGGCATCAGGCTTTTAACATAGGAATTTGTGGGAGACACAAACATTCAGTCTATAATAGTGTTGTGTATCTAACACACAACTTGTGTGAATCTCATAATATGTAAGCTTACTGAAAGAAGCCAGAGGAAAATGAAAAGAGTACATAGTGTATGATTTCATTTAAGTAAAATTCTAGAAAGTGCAAACTAATCTCTAATGAAAAAAAACCAGTTAGGTGGTGTTTGGAGATAGGGGTCATAGAGGGGCAGAGTGTAAGGATTACAAATGAACATGAGGAAACTTTTGGGGGTAATGGCTGTGTTCAGTATCCTTCCTTATAGTGACAGTTTTGTAAGTAGATACATCCACCAAACTTTGTCCGTTTGTACACTTTAAATATGTGCTGTTGATTATATGTCAGTTATGGCTCACAAAACCTGTAAAGACACTGTTCCTTGAATGAGATTGAATATATCAGTCGTGGCTCATTGGTTGTAAATCACAGAAAGTGACTTGGTCTAAACTAAATTAAAGGAAAATCATTGAAAAGATAAAGAGAACTGGGGCACCTGGGTGGCTGACCCTGTTGAGCATCCACCTTTGGCTGAGGTCATGATCTCGCAGTTCGTGAGTTCAAGCCCCACATCATGCTGACTACTGTCAGCCCAGAGCCCGCTTTGGATCCTCTGTCTCCCTTTGTCTCTGCCCCTTCCGACTTGTGCTCTCTCAAAAATAAATAAAACGTTAAAAAATCTTAAAAAAAAATAAAAAGGATAAAGAGAACTTAAAAGAACTATTTAAAAGGCTGAAGGAGCCAGACCTGGAATGGAGCAAAAACATAAGACAACTTCAGAGACCCAGGAATCAGAAAGGAGAGGAATACTTCATACCTGGCACTGTTTGGTTAGGGCGCCTCTTCTTCTCATTGAATAGATTCCACCATTTTCAAGTTGGTTAATGGAATAATGGGCTTTCACCATTATTCTGTTCATGAGTGAGATTCCATCCATGGAGGGAGCCTTCCCCTTGGCTGGGGAAAGAGGCTGCTGCCAATTATGTAAGGAAATCAGAGTGTTATTAGGAAAGAAGAGATAGTGAGTACCATAAGAATCAAATGCCCACCACTCAAGATGTTTGTATTCTGTTCCAGTTACTTTTCTTTTTTTGTGGGATCAATATTAAGTTATTAATAACTGAATACAGCTACATAAACACAATGTTTTTAAAAAGGGAATAAATTAATATAGTTGTCTTTCACTGTAATAGTAATATATACTCATTATAGACCATTCAGATAATGCCAGAAAACTAAGGAGAACAGAACAATCAAAGAAGCAGTCACTACCAAGAGGCAGTCACTCTTAAAATTCATTAATTTTTTGACATAGGTCATGTTTTCTTAATGAATAAAAACATTCTTTTATTTTTAAATTAATCTTCACAGTTATACAGAGGAATAATTGGACATAAAATTCCAATTATGTCCTTTAAATTCATCGCTTCCTACACGTTAGCTGCTGGGAACACCACTGTCATACCACCCACTTTTGTAGTATGGCGTGTTTAAAGTCAACTGATGTGACAGCAACCCACCTTTTTTTTTTTTTAATTAAGACTATTTTTGTTTAGAGAAGTTTTAGGCTCACAGCAAAATTACAGAAAGGTACAGAGACCTTCCATGTACCTCCTGCCCCCCCCCACATGCACAGCCCATTATAAATATCCCCCACCAGCGTGGTACATCTGTTATAACTGAAGAGCCTACATTGACATCTCATAATCACCTGAAGTCCATAGTTTCCATTAAGGTTCATTCTTGGTGTTATACATTCTATGGTTTTGGACAAATTTATATCCAGTTACTAGTAAATTGATGCATAACAAATCATTCCTAAACTTAGTCACTTAAGCCAATAACAAATCATTTTATTATTTCTCATGTGGGTCAGAAATTTAGGAAGAGATTGGTCGAATGATTCTGGCTCTGTTATCTCATGTATTTGCAGTCATAGGGGGCTGGGGCAATTTTGGGCTTTCCAGGAATATCTCTCTCCATGTAGTCTCAGGTTGCTCTGTATGGTCTCTTTTCATGGGCTAGTCTGGGTTTCATTATAGCGTGACAGCCTCATAATGGTTCGAGTCTTCAAGAGAGAATATTCCAGGTAAAAGTTAGAAGCTTCATTGCCTTCTGTGACTTAGACTCATTGTCACTTTGATCTTCTTCTCTAAGCAAGTCCCCAGCCCACCCACCCACCCATATTCAAGGAGATGAGACAAATAACCCATCTCTAAATGTGAATACCATCAAGATCATACTGAAAACCAGTATGTGAGATGGTGTGATTTGTGGTCATCTCTGGCATATATAGACGGCTACACATTCTGTAGTCAGGAAATGTCAACTTTTCTGGACTCAAAGTGTCTAAGTACACTGAATTAAAAAATCTCTTTTGGGAGGGTGTCTTTAAAAATGCAATCAGTTTTCTCCTTTCATAGAAGAAACATAGCCTCCTATAATTGTTAAACATCTGAAAGCTAGGCTCTAGATTTTCCCTTGGTAATGCTGAGAGAAGAGATTTTATGGTAAAAAGAAACCTAGAATGCTATTCATAAACTCTGTGATTATACCCTATCCTTGCCACTATCTTTGGCTCCTGAGTCTCAGCTTAACTCTCTGTACAATGGACAGACTGTTTGTCCTATGCACCCTACAGCTTTATGTTGAGGAGCAAATGAGGCTTAGTGTGAAAGCACTGTGAGAAAATGCCACATAAAAATAAGATACTGCTGTTGTTTCTCTAAACAAACTGAGCTTGTGGACTGCTGGAGGGGGTGGGAGGATGAGTTAAATGGATGATGGGCCTTAAGGAGAGCACTTTTCCGGATGAGCACTGGTTGTCATAGTTAAGAGCTGAATCACTGGGTTCTGCTCCTGAAGCCAAGACTACATTGTATGTTAATTAACTTGAATTTAAATTAAAAAAAGAATTTTAATGTTTTACAGCCCACAGGAGCAAGAAACTCTTCCTAATAACTGACTTAAGTGTATTTATTTGCGTCACCTGTCTGTAACTAACCGACTTGAAATTAGTTGTGCTTATTTCCTTGTGGTGAAATGGTTGACAGAATCACAAGTAGAGGTTTAGGTTATGTTACCACTTTTATCTTCACAGTCTTGCTGCCACATAATTTGATACGTATTCTGTGCATTGTGTAAGGCTTTTTTTGCTCAGCTAGCGAACAGTTCTGAGCTTCTAGCGTTATTACTCAAGAATCCCTAAATCATTTTCCTGATCATTGCATTGCATTGCTACCACTTAATATGGATTCTGTGTTTTGGTCCATTGTCTCTACACTTACTATTTTACATTTATCTACATTAAACCATATTCTCAGTTTATTGGTCCTGTCACCATGAGGGATGCCAATCCATCTGAATCATGCCATTGTATTTTTTTCCTGTGTGCTGTATATATGCCATATAACAATAATAAAAATCTATGTACCTTAGAGGAAGTTATGAATATTTTATTGGTTATACTTCAGGGTCAGACTACTCAAAACAGGTCAAGGCAATGTTCAAGATACCAGGCCACTGAACAGAACTTCCAGGAGGGAAGGAAGCCAACATTTTCCCAGGGAAAGCTTTGATAAAATTAGGTTCACTCTATAAATTTGTACTATATTCACGGGTGGGCTATGGCTCATAATTTTAGAACTCTGTTTTTATCTTTGTTTAAATACCCATGGTATAGTCCCTTTTAAAAATACTTCACTGAAAAGGAATATGAGCCATTCAAAAGTAGACTGCCTATGTCAGAAAACCAATGAGCTGGGACTACCATTAAGAAAGTTGCTTAAAGATTAGATAAGCACATGTAATAGAAATTAAGTTCTATTGATCTCTAGTTGCATTCATGCAAAACATATTTGTGGCCTACTGTGTGTCAGGAAATTAACAGGAATGAAATATAAACTACAGAGATTGTCTTTCAAGAAGTTACAGATCAGTGAAGGAAAAACTCAATGACCAATCACTACCTGTCACTTCTATATGTAATGTCTTTGGATGTTTCCATAGACAGCTGCAGATGTACAGTACAGGGAATAAATAATTGGAATGAGAAAGTTTATGAAAGGTTGAAAAGACAGCTGGGTTTAAGACACAGCTGAGTCCTGAGCTGTTTTCTTGTTTGGCTTTGAGACACTGTGGAATATGGAGGGATCACATAGGCACAGAGAAGATAAAGTCTGTTACCTCCCTGGTCCTCCCTCCTCTGAAAAACTTCTAGAAGTTATGGGAACACCTGCAGGACCCCTGGGGAATCAGAAGGATGCTCGGGGATGCTATCTAAAGTGAGGACAGTGTGACATTCCTATAGAAGGATCGGGCAGAAGAAATCAACAGGAGAACTTGAGGTGGCAGTTCTAAAGAGCAGTGTATTAGTTAAGTAGACAAAAGCCGCCAGTCACTCTGCTGTTTTAAAAGATGCATAGACTTGCGAGGTGTGTGTGTGTGTAGCTGTGTGTACAGGGACTCAGCAAAAAATCATGTCTGTAGTGGTGCTTTGAAAGAGGATCAAGAAAACTTGAATATATTATTAATGCTATATTTTATTCATTTATTGTGATAAAATCTTAACATCATTGAATGGAAGAGAATATTGTGATTTCTAAAGTGTTCCTTTAGCAAATCCAAGTGATAGCCTGAGTGTTTTCTTCAACTGATAATTAATTATCCATGGCAAAGGAAGTGTTAAAGCCACAAAACTGTCCTTTTCCTGAAGGAGCTGGCTGTGACATGGGAGGCAGTCAGTCACAAACACAAGGAAGAATAAGCGATCAATCTGAGCTCATTTGGTAATTTTTCTCTCCCTTTGCTTTGAACGGCAAAAAGCATTTATCATATGTTCTGCCTAATTTAGCACTTAATAACATAGTTTCTCAGTGTCCTCTAATTGTTTGATAAATGAAACAACCAGACTTTTTCCCCAGCCAGAAGGTAGTCTCCCTAAGGGCAGGGACTTTGTTCTCATCTTGTGTCCTCTCTCATCTACCAGTGCCTTGTGGAGTCATTAGTAGGCAGCCAGTTAAGTGTCCTGTGAATATATACACGTATTGATGATCTAAGTAAGGGATTATGTAATCAGGCTCAGTTATTTTACTTCATTTTCCTTTTCTGGAAAATAACAGAGTTACACTTCATGATCTCTAAGGTCTTTTCTAGCCCTGAGGATCTTTAATTAAGATTTTAATCTGCTTGTATTTTACTGGATGGAATAAACCTACCATTAACATCTATATCAGACATTAATATTACACGTATATGTGATATTTTTCTTAGTTGTGAAGCCAGCATATTATTTTATTCACCTATCCATAAAAGCATCTCAACACATACACAATATGCACATACTGCATGCCAGGTGATTTTGGAGATGCTGCAGACTTACTGGGGAGCAGTATAAACATAGGTCTCACATTTCCAAAGCTTGTAGATAATTAACAAAGAATAAAGGAAGGCAGTTAAACAATAACCACAAAGTGCAAGGAACGCTATGTTGGGAGGAAGGACTCAGTTATTGGGGCACCTATCTGAGCACCCAGTCCGTTGGGCTTCTGAAAGTCTTGCTTGCTAGTGATACTGGGTCTGAGATGATGTGAAGGATTAGGATGGACCAGTTGATTGAAATGTAGAGTTAGAAGGACAACGTGTGAAAAGATTCTGAAGTAGGAGAGCCTGAATACTGAAGGAATTTCTCTGAGACCTGGAGTGAGGTTTTGAAGGAGAGGAGAGGTGAGACAGGCAAAAGAGGTGGGCCAAAAGTCAGAGCTTTGAAGAACATTAGAACTTATGTTAAGGGGTCCGGAAGCCACTAGAGGATCAGAGGGATGACATGATCAGATCTGTATTAAAAACAAACACACTTCAACAGTCCTTTCGTGTTTTATGTTCCAGCCATTGAAACCTAATACACATGTCTGCCATAATCTAAGATCATTGGTACCTGGCTCAAACAGAAATCCATGACTTTTACTTTGTTATAGGTAGCAGATGTTCCTAACCAACTCCAATATGTATCTGTATTTTTCAACAGAGATGGACCACAGCTGTTTAAAGTAGCATCAATATATGTTGGAAAAAGTTAATGCCACTTATTATTTCTGTAATTAACTTGCTGATATCCTCAATGTGTTTTCTTTTAAAGCTGTGGCTGATGAGTAAAACTATTCAGTACTGGGTTATTATCAAATAGCCGACTCCGTGGTGGAAAGAGCATTGACTTTGGATTTGGGTGGATGCTAGCATACTAGCTCCTTCTTTGTTAACATTGAGGGTTTGAATGACTCTTGTTTGATTCTCTCTTCTGCAAAATGGAGACAATAAATCAGGGTGTTTGTAAGGATTAAAGTGACTTTTTGTAATGTATCTAACAAATGATCTCACACTTAGTATAGGTTCAATAAATACTAGTTCCTTTTCTCCTTGGAGGCTCTTTTCAATAGGTAATGGAAACTACTTGGGATTTTTCTTTATATCTTTGTAAACTTAATAAGAACTACCACATGACAAACATCATGGTTACTAGGAATTAAGGAAGGGAATGTGAATTGACACCTACCATAAAAATCAGCCTAGTAGGGTAGAAAAGGGTATTGTAAAAAATAAGATAACCTTTTTTTTTTTTCTCTAGTCCATAGCCTTCCCTCATAAGACCAGGAATTGGTTCACCTTTTGACTCACTGTCTTTGGAGGAAGCTTTTGATCATGTCCCAGATTAATCAGACAAACAGATTTAAAAGGAGACATAGACGTGCCCTATGACAATGTTTTTATAGTTCCATTGCACCTTTTATTCAGGTCAAGTTTATAGAAGCTCCAGTTTTCCAACTAAGGTTATATGGGCAGTGTGTAATTTTGTATGAAAGAGTAAATAAGTATAATTCCAGGTAGAAATTGAAAAGCATGCATCAGCAAATATTTACTGAGAACCTACTATATTAGTAATAACATTATAAGTAATATTTGTATTTTAGAAACACGTAAGTGGCCTTTTCATTTTTGATCCACACTTTAAGAGTAATATTTGCAGTTTAGAAACAAATATGTAAACAACCTAATATTTACTGGTATTCACTGAATGCTTCATATGTGCCTGGCTTTGTACTAAGTTCTTTCTTTGCATTAGCTCATTTAATCCGTACATCAATCCTAGGAGATGACTATTACACTAATTTCCATTGTATATATGAGGAAACTAAGCCAATGACACATAAAGTAACTTTTCCAAACACACTCAACTAATAAATATAGTAGATAGAATTGTAACCCAGGCAGATTGGTGCCAGGACTCATGACCTCTATGTTGGTTTGTGTGTTTACATGACACTAGATGCTATGTGCAGTTCAGCATGCCAGTTGCTATCTGCCAGGTATTCTCTACACCAGGAAAACAAACAGAATATATCAACCATTACCAAGAGCATATGATCTAATTAAGTGACAGACCCACTGACGAGCAGTTACGGTATTGCCTGATAATTACGAATATAGTGTTTATTTCCCTAGGTCCTGGGCTAAGAGGTAGAGGATAGTCAAGGTGGAAGATAGAAACAAAGCAATGTACTCAAGTAATGTGCTGTCTGTAATCTAAGGCAGAGTTTGGCCTTCGGGGTATTTTTTTTTCTATATTAAATTAGTTGCCAACACTGAAACATTAGATTTGACATAAAATTCCAGATTTTTGGTTTCTCCTTAAGAACTAGAATGTCTGGTAATACTGGGCCCATAGTACACCATGACGAAACTCACCCTGAGTCTAGTACCTGCTTAAACAGGGCCAGTGCCCCTCTCTTAGCCACAGGAGCCAGCACACATGCCTCACTCATTCATCTGAGCTACCGGTCCCTGTTGGTACATCATTTGCACCCTGCTTTTTCTAAGGGTGAAATGTTCCCCTAGAGATTCATAATTTGTCAGGGTATGCACTATCTTCCCTGATGCATAAAGAATCAAAGTAGCTCTGTCCTGATCACTAACAAACAGAGACAGACTTAATAACATTGAGTTGACGAAACTTTAGCTTTTGGGCTTATATCTTGTGTGCCTGTGGGAGAGGTTCTAGCAGTATGTTCACGTGATCATATGTTTTGGAAAATTTTGCCACAGTCAGATATGTTAACTGCTGTGAGTTAATGCGCTCTGTTCGGAGTTCCTTTCCTATATACTCCCTCATGTCATGGGTGTTGGAGTGGCTGTGGACATTCAAAATAAGTATTCTCTTCTAAATAAATACTAGTTTTGCATTCATTTAAGCATTCTTTTTTTCTGAAAGAGGACTCCTACATTGTAAAAGCTTCAGTATCTCTCTGCACAGGATACTTCATTCTTACCTCCAAAGTCAGCGGTGTGCCCAGGTCAGCTCAGAGCTGATGTTACATTGTCATGAATTTTGTGAGCAGGTTGTAAACACAACCGATAAGAATGAAATTATATACATTTACAATTGTATTATAAAAACTAATCAAAAGTCACCAATTCATAATTATTTTACAATATTTTACTATTATCTATGCTCTTGAGGTTAAGTCTATTTTATCTGTGTGCTGGAAATGCTGTGTAATGGGGTGACTGTACATCTCTCTCCAGCTCTGTGCTAAGTGACATCATGTGTATAACTTGAAATTGGCCACAGTAAGAAAATTTGCACTACAGAAATAGGCAAACTACAAATCAAGGCTTTTTTTTTTTTTCCTTTCTGGAGAGTCCATGTTTTACATGTTTACCAGCATACCACTTTCTAATGGTTGTCTGCATATTGGTGTGGAAACTTCTGGCACTGTGTTCCCTGGGGCGAGCAGCCCGACTTCCAAGGACACAGATCAAGCCATTGAAATGGCTCGTGGATGCCCTCTTATGCATGTAAGTGCTTTAAAAAACTGTTTTATCTTTTTCTCTTGTCATAGATAAAGGAGGAATCCAAGAATCTGTTCCTGTTCAGAAATCTTCTGTTTCTAAATAGAGGTCTGTTCTAAGTGCAGTGAGAGTATATGAGGGGTACCTAGTTAGTATAAGAGAGAGGTAGGATTAGTCACAGTAATACTTTGAAAAATGGGGTACCCCCCCAAATTTCTGAATAAGATCAGAAAGTTCTAGCTAGAGTACAGAACAAACTAATAAAATAAGTAAGGTTGACAACCAGTGGTGGATGACAGTTTACTTTTATTGAGTTTTGAATGCAGTAGGCATTTTGCTAAGCATCTTACACATATTTGATGTCATTTGACCCTTAGAATAGCCATCACAGGTTGGTATTATTATGTTCATTTTACAAAAGAAACAAGCTTAGAGTTGTTAAGCAAGTGGCCAAGACGCTAGCCAGTAAAATGTTAAAGCTAGGATTTACACCCTTGATTAGTCTGACTTTGCATCCTGAACCAGCTCTTAAATATGATGCTATGGAGCCTGTGCAGGAAGTATAGTAGAGATGACAAAGAGCATTTTTCAAACAAATTGAATAATTTGTGACTCAGAATATAAGCTCTGATCCAATTAATTCCCACATGTTCAAACTCTTGTACAAATAGTGAAAGTTTTACTTATTCCTTACCAATTTACATGCTTTTAATTTCTTTTTCTTGTTGGATTCTTGATAGCTATGACTTCCAATATTGTGGTGAATAAAAGTGGTGAGAGTAAACATCCTTGCCTTGTTCCTGATCGTTGAGGAAGAGCTCTCAGTTTTTCACCATTGAGTATGATGTTTGCTGTGGGTTTTTCATTTATGGATTTTATTATGTTGAGGTATGTTTCCTCTAGACCTACTTTTTGGAGGGTTTTATTCAATCATGAATGGATATTGTCCATCATCAGATGCTATCTCTGCATCTGTTGAAATGATCATGCAGTTTTTCTCCTTTCTCTTGTTGACGTATTATATCATGTTGATTGATTTGCAAATATTGAACCACCCTTGCATCCCAAGAATAAATCCCATTTGATTGTGGTGAATGGTTCTTTGAATGTATTATTGTATGTGGTTTGTAAATATTTTGTTGAGGATTTTTGCATCTATGTTCATCAGAGATACTGGCCTGTATTTCTCTTCTTGTGTAGTGTCTTTTTCTGATTTGGGGATCAAGGTAATGCTGGCCTCATAGAAAGAATTTGCAAGTTTTCTTTCCTTTTATATTTTTTGGAATAGTTTGTGAAGAATAGGTATTAACTCTTTTTTAAATCTGTGGTGGAATTCACATGTGAAGTCATCTTGCCCTGGACTTTTGTTTGTTGGGAGTTTTCTGATTACTGATTGAATTTCATTGCTGGTATAATTGGTCTATTCAAGTTTTCTATTTATTTCTACTGCAGTTTTGGTAGGTTACATGTTTCTAGGAATTTAGCCATTTTTTTTAGGTTGTCCAACTTGTTGGCATATAGTTTTGTTCTTCTGTGGTGTTGTCATTTCTCCTCTTTCATTTCTGATTTTGTTTGAGTTCTCTCTCTCTGTCTCTCTCTTTCTCTCTCTTTCTCTCTTAATGGGTCTGGCTAAAGGTTTATCACCTCTGAACAGTTTTTGCTGCATCCCTAGGATTTTGAACTGTTGTGTTTTCATTTTAATTTGTCTCCATGCATTTTTTGATTCCCTCTTTGATTTCTTGGTTGACCCATTCATGTTAAATAACTTTCATTGTTTATAGCATGTTATTTAACCTCCACGTATTTGTGTTCTTTCTAGGTATTTTCTTATGGCTACATGCTAAGTTTATAGTGCTGTACTCAGAAAAGATGCATGGTATGACTTCAGTCTTGTTAAATTTGTTGAGACTTCTCTGTGTCCTAACATATGATCTATTCTGGAGAACATTCCATATGCACTTGAAAATAATGTGTATTCTAGGTTCCACACTGGTAGTGCAGAGCCTACTTGGGATTCTCTCTCTCTCCTCTCTCTGTCCCTCCTCTGATTGTTCTCTCTCTCTTTCTAAAATAAATAAGCAAAATTAAAA
This sequence comes from Prionailurus bengalensis, assembly GCF_016509475.1. Classification (NCBI taxonomy): domain Eukaryota; kingdom Metazoa; phylum Chordata; class Mammalia; order Carnivora; family Felidae; genus Prionailurus; species Prionailurus bengalensis. The sequence goes on along the minus strand of NC_057361.1, from coordinate 19,358,764 downwards.
AAACAAAAAAGGTAATGTGTATTCTGCTTTTTTTAGGTTGGAATGTTCTGAATATATCTGTTAGATCCATCTGGTCCAATGTGTTGTTCAAAGCCACTGTTTGGTTTTTGATTTTGCATTTGGATGATCTATATCCATTGATGGAAGTGGAGTGTTAAAGTCCTCTACTGATTGTTGTGTTACTATCAGTTACTTCCTTTATACTTGTTATTAGCTGCTTTATGTATTTGGGTGTTACCATGTTAGGTGCATAAATATTTACAATTATCATATCTTCTTATTGGATTGTCCCCTTTATTACTACATAGTGACCTTCTTTGTCTCCTGTTATGAGTTTTGTTCTAAAGTCTATTTTGTCCAATATAAATATTGCTACCCCAGTTTTCTTTTCCCTTCCATTTGCATCATAAATGCTTTTCTATTCCTCAGTTTGCATGTGTCTTTATGTCTAAAGTGAGTCTCTTGAAGGCAGCATGTAAATGAGTCTTGCTTTTCTATCCATTCTGTCATCCTATGTCTCTTAATTGAAGCATTTAGTCCATTTACATTCATCGTAATTATAGGTAAATACTCATTTCCATTTTGTTATGTATTTTTTGGTTGTTTTTGAAGTTGTCTGTTCCTTTCTACTCTTGCTCTCTTTTCTCACAATTAGTTGGCTTTAGTTAGTGATATATTTGGATTCCTTTCTCTTTATTTTTTTGCCTATTTCCAGTTTTTGATTTGTGGTTATCATGCTTATCTATAGCATCTTAGGCCTATAGCAGTCTGTGTTAAGTTGAAGGTCACTTAAATTTGAACCCATTCTTTATTTGTCTCCCCATCACATTTTAGGTATATGGTGTCATACAGTACAACCTTTTATTTTGTGAATCTCTTGACTGATTTTTATAGATAGACTTAATTTTACTGCCTCTGTGCTTCCTTCTTTTCTTACTCCTGCTTATGGCCTTTCGTTTCCACTCAGAGTTCCCTTGAACATTTCTTGTAAGGCTGGTTTAGTGGTGATGAACTCCTTTAACTTTGGTTTGTCTGGGAAACTCTCTCTCCTTCAATTCTAAACTCAGCACTTTGAATATATCATGCCATTCCCTCTGACCTCCAAATATTCTGGTGAAAAATCAGCTGATGGCCTTTCAGCATTACTCTTGCATGTAACTATTTTCTTTCTCATGCTGCTTTTAAAATTTTCTCTTTATCACTACTTTTTGCTGTTTTAATTACTGTGAGTCTTGGTGTGGACCTCTTTGGGTTGCTTTTGTTGGGGGCTCTCTGTGCCTCCTGGATCTGGATTTTTGTTTCCTACTCCAGATTCAATAAGTTTTTAGCTTTTATTTCTTTATATATGTTTTCTGCACCCATTTCTCTCTCTTCTCTTTCTGGGTGAGTGTTATACGACTATGATAGGTCACTGCCTTCCCTTACTCCATTTTCATTTATTGTGATTTTTTTCTCTCTCCTTTTAAGCTGATTACTTTCCATTCCTCTGTCCTCAGGTTGCTAATCCATTCTTCTGCTTCCACTAGTGTACCATTGATTCCATCTAGTATATTTTTAATTTCACTTATTGACCTCTTCTACTCTGGTTAATTCTTTTTTGTTTTCTGTCTCTTTGTTGAGGGTCTCACTGAGATCCTGCACTCTTTTCTCAAGTCCAATGAGTATCTTTATGACCATTACTTTAAATTATTTGGTTTTTGTTGTTTTTTTTAAATATGAAATTTATTGTCAAATTGGTTTCCCTACAGCACCCAGTGCTCATTCCAACAGGTGCCCTCCTCAATACCCTTTACCCACCCTCCCCTCCCTCCCACCCTCCATCAACCCTCAGTTTGTTTTGAAGAGTCTCTTACGGTTTGCCTCCCTCCCTCTCTGTTTGTAACTTTTCTTCCCCTTCCCCTCCCCCCGGTCTTCTGTTAAATTTCTCAGGATCCACATAAGAGTGAAAACATATGGTATCTGTCTCTCTCTGTATGGCTTATTTCACTTAGCATCACACTCTCCAGTTCCATCCACGTTGCTACAAAAGGCCATATTTCATTCTTTCTCATTGCCACGTAGTATTCCATTGTGTATATAAACCACAATTTCTTGATCCATTCGTCAGTTGATGGACATTTAAGCTCTTTCCATAATTTGGCTATTGTTGAGAGTACTGCTCTAAACTTTGGGGTGTATGTGCCCCTATGCAACTACTTTAAATTATTTGTAAGGCATATTACTTACCTCCATTTCGTTTAGCTCTCTTGCTGTGATTTTATCATGTTCTTTAATTTGGACTGTATTTTTCTGTCTCCTCATTTTTTCTAACTCTCTGTGTCTTTTTCAATGTGTTTGGAAAGTCAGCTACATCTCCTGCTCTTAAAAGTAGTTGCCTTATGGAAAAAAAAAAAGGTCCTGATAAATGAGGAGACAGGGACACCTGGGTGGCTCAGTTGGCCAGGCATCCAACTCTTGATTTCAGCTCAGGCAATAATCTCATGGGTCGTGGGATTGAGCTGCACTGAGACGCAGAGCCTGCTTGGGATTCTCTCTCTACCTCCCTCTCTGCCCCTCCTCTGCTCATGCGCTCTCTCTCTCAAAATAAATAAATAAATGTTAAAAAAAAAAAAAAGAAAGGAAAAAAGGTTCCATCATGTCCTGCAGTGCAATGTCTCCTGTTCACCAGAACCTCATGCTTCAGGAATATCACCCATGTGTTGCATGTACCCTGCTGTTGTGGCTGAGCTGCTTTTGCCTTTAATCCTCTCACCTACACTTGCTCTCTGCCAGTTGTGGGCAACATTTTTTCCCTGTGTTGTTAGTGGTCCAGTGTGGGACCTGCTTGTGCTTGAGTTGAGTGAGACCAAGCATTTGTCAGAGATGCAGTAGCACCCAACTGCAGGGCATTTTCCCCTTGTTGTACCCAAGAAGCTTTCATTGGTCTTTGGGGACTACAGTCAGACCAGAGGCTGCTGCTGGGGCCTCAGTCAGACTGGTGTATGGTTATCTTCCCCTCTTCTTGAGGCAGGGATCACTTTGGAGTGGTGCTGGTCCCTGTTGGGGCTACTTGCACACTGCCAAGCTTGTGGCACCGCTTTAGATAGCCTCCAGCCAAGTGTGTATTGGAGGGGGTGGGTCTGCAGGAGAGTGTGAGGGCACCGTGTGCTGTACCAATGTCTATGCATTTGCACTATGGGAGGGGCCTGCAAGCTGCCGGGAGAACTGCTGAGGTTGGATCGGAGGGTGAAGATCTGCAGCAGAACATGAGCGTGGGACTGGCTTGTAGCAAGCTACGCAGAGGATGGTGGTGCTGTGCTAGTTCCCACACTTGTCCTTGTATCTAGGCTGGGGAGCAAAGGAGGGAAATGACACCCACAAGCTTTTGTATTCTTCGAGAAGTCTTCCAGAGATCCCTGCCCTCCAGCACATCTTCTGAGATTAAATAAATCTCCTTCTCTTATATCCTGGGCATTTTTCAACCTGCTCCTTCTTTTTTGAAAATGTTTGTTTATTTTTGAGAGAGAGAGAGAGAAAGAGTGCGAGCAGGGGAGAAGCAGAAAGAGGCAGAGACACAAACTCTGAAGCAGTCTCCAGGCTCTGAGCTGTCAGCATAGGAGCCTGATGTGGAGCTTGATCTCACAAGCCGTGAGATCATGAGCTGAGCTGAAGTTGGACACTTAACCAACTGAGCCACCCCAGAGCCCCTCAACCTGCTTCTCTGCTGTATCTCAGTGGGGCTGTTTTGCTTTCTCTTAAAGGGCAGAGACTCAGTTTGCTATCACCCTCCTGGCTCTCCCAGAGCTGAGCCCAGCTGATTTTTATAGTTCTAGATGTTAAGCCCCACTGATTTTAAGAACTTCCCAAGACAGGCCCCTCTGATCTTCAAAGCCAAATGTTGTAAGAATTTGTCTTCCCATTGTGGGCTCCCTGTGTCTGGGGTGCCTAGTGTGGGGGTCTGCTCCTCTTCCCTCCGTGTGCCTGCCATGTCCCTCCATCCTGTGGATAGTCCTCTCTGTCCATTTGCTCCTGAACCCGTCTCCACCCTTTCTATCCTCTTCCCTGCAGCCTTTTCTCTATATTTAGCTGTGGAGAGTCTGTTGTGCCAGTCTTGGGGTTGTTTTCTGGGTTATTTACACTGTTGTGGGTGTTATCTAGTTGTGTCAGTGGGATGAGGGGAACTTAGGCTCTTCCTCCTACTCTTCCTTCTTCCCTGGAAGTCTCCTTGGTCCCTACATTTCTTATAATCCTGCAACTCCAAGGAAATAGTTGAGCAGCAAGTGGGGAGGTGGTAGTAACCAACACGTCCCTGAAAATATAAACCGCATGGGCAAAGTTAGGTCTGAAATAGGGGCTCCATGGTTGGAATATATGTTGAAAATTATAATTTATTGCTATTATTAGTGTTCATTCCTTCTTAAAGCTCCAAGGGAGTGAGGACAGTGAGGGAAAAGAGACTTTGTTTCGGTAAGCACAGAAGCACTGGGAGAAGACTGAAAAATGAAGAGCAGTGAACATCACCATCTTGCCTTTCCAGCAACAGATAGACAGAAATTTCACTAGCACCAAGGTGGACAGATTATATAGTCACAGTAAAGCCACATATCCTCCAGATGGTAAATACGTAAATAAATGGGAAAAGTAAATGAAATAGATGGGACTTTTGGAAAAGACACTGCTGAAATGAAAGATTGTATTCTCCTGAAGACTTAAAGGAAGAGTGAAACTGAAAATTATTTATTACAGGAATTAGGGTATTGTAAAAAATGTATTTGAAGGCCTTTAAACTGTTTTCAAACTCGGTTTTGTAGAATCCAGGGTTTTTTAGACATTAGTTAGTGTTTCAGCAAAGGTAACTTAAACATGAAGATGATAATACATATATGGCATCATTCAAAAAAAGTTATGGCCTTGAATATAAAGCCGAGAAATTCAGATTACTGGTGAAAAGCTCACTGACACCAGTGATATTGCTATTGTCATTGGGGAAAATCTGGATTAGACGAGCAGTTTCATACAAAAGTAGATGTAGAACCAATGCTGGTAATAAAGTCTGGAGAAGGATACTCGCAAAATGCACTTGAATTAGTTTAAATGCTGAGAGTATGTGAAATATTGCAATTTAACTTAGAGTATGATAGCTATGAATCACTCCAGTTAGCCTGTTTCTTTTCTTTTTCTTTTTTTGCAAGCTATCATCTCCACAAGAATTGGTACCATTTTATAAAACATTTGGTATATACGCAATAACAAAAAATTAAGGTGTTGCAATGTTTTTCAACCACCACCACCACATAAGGTGAAATATGTTCAGTTATATCTGTACTGCTAATTGGAAAACAATGGCAAGAAAAATAGTAGAAAGAGTGGTTCTTATTAAAAGTAGCTTAAAAATGTCAAAAATTCAAGGTATGTTGTGAAGACAAATACTAAGATGCCAGCTTCTTTCCAAATAGTATTGGTTAGTGTCATAAATATCATTTTATGTTGGCACTCTCCCTCTGTATTTTTCAAACTGGAATCAGGTTTTTTTTCTGAGTACAGGAGTAACACATGTTTATTTGTACAAAAAAAAATCAAGAAAATAGAAAAAAATAAGGAAGTCAAACTATTACTCAGATGATACTTTTGCTCATGTTTGATATTGATAATTCCAGACATTTTCTAAGAATATATTCCCAAATACTGAAAAACACATTATGGTAGGCCTTTTTACATTACAATGCTGATATATGATTAGATTATAATTTCCAATGACTGCATAATATTCCATTGATTAGCTCTACCATAATTTAATAAATCCAATGTTGATTAGTTTTTCCATTTTTTGTATAACAAAAATCAATTGCCACAAATATGCTTATTCACACACCCTGTAACAGTTATTTTACTATACTTTAGGATAAATTACCAAGTGAAATAGACAGCTGAGAGGATGCTAACAGAATTTCTTATAATAACTATTTCAATATTTGAATATATGCATAATCATTTTAAGAGAAGAAAAAGACAGTAAATTAAAAAACTCCTAATACCCAGGTGAAAAAAGTTTAGCACTTGGAGAGTTTGATTCCTGATCTCTAATATCGTTGTATCTACATAGATGAGATGAATATATATGCACAGAAATGTAGAAATATCTAGATATATATCGATGAATCAGAAAGCAGATGAGAATAAAACAAAAGATGAAATTGGCACGGACAATAATAACATGCTGGGAGGGGCTTCAGAGCATTAGCAAACAGGCCCTGGACTTGGCGTCAGCAAAGAGTAAAGAGCAGAAATGAAAAGTAGCTATGATGGGGTGCTTGGGTGGCTCAGTCGGTTGGGTGTCCAACTTCGGCTCAGGTCATGATCTCACAGTTCGTAGGTTCAAGCCCTGCGTCGGGCTCTCTGCTGACAGCTCAGAGCCTGGAGCCTGCTTCAGATTCTGTGTCTTCCTCTCTCTCTGCCCCTCCCCTGCTTGCGCTCTGTCTGTCTCTCTCAAAAATAATGAATAAACGTTAAAAAATTTTTTTTAAAAAGTGGCTATGAAAACTAGGGAGTTAGTCGTTGAAGAACAACTGAAGGTTCTTTACCTGCCCATCTTCTGTGACATGCATGCACACACATGTGCACACACACATACAGACACAGTGAAGGACAAATAGGGAACCATTTGTGTTACCTAAATGGCATATATGATTTATTTAGGGGATGGTGGGTTGAACACATTCTTTGTGGCAAGGTTTAGTGTTTGATGCAATGAAAGGTGGTTGCTGGAAAAGGGAGTTAGAATCAGTTAAAAAAAAATTCAACCAAGAAAGTTTGAAGAATCAGTTGGCTTTATTAAACAACTCATGTATTGGGCAGCATCCCATCTAGCAAGTTAGAGGAGAGCTGTGAGAAGCTGTACAAAATGTAAGGTATTTTTTTTAGAAGGAGGGTAAAGCAAGAAACTTATCAGCCAAAGAAAAGCATTGTTCAAGTAAAATTGCTTTCCTGTAGTGGGGGGAGCAGGGAGTCTTACCATGCACACATATTACATCATCCTCCTTTGAGAGATTGAGAGGGACCTGTGGCTGACTCAGTGGTGCTGATTGGAAAATTGCTGAATGACTGGTTAAGAGTACATCTTTGGGGGGGTTGAAACTGCAGTTAGATTCAGTATTAAGCTCTGATTTGGGAACTTAGCTTAAGTGACACCATTTGCGGCCTGTGGTTTCTTTTCATAGAATTAAAACATTGGATGGCTTTTCTAACGGAATAGACCAAATGATTGAGGCTTGTATGGTACATGTTATTGACCCTAAGTCAAGTCCTTTTCAGTTCTAGCTCATGGAATTTCCCAAGACTGATGTTGGTGTCTCTAATACCTTAAGCTAAAGGCACAGAGTTTGTATGTCCTATCCAGACACATACAGAGTTCCAAGTCAGAGTTTCCACTGAAGGTTCATAATATATACAATAACATTATAGATTATGAACTTTTCTATTATAAAATGACTTTTTTCTTATTTCATGTTTTGCTCTAGATGCCATTTGTGTAAAAATGAAGTAACAAATTATTTTTAATTCTAATTGTTCTGGTAGTTAATTATTCCAGAATCATTTCTTAACACATTTCTTTATGTTTATCATTCATGGGGAACTGAAATTATTTATTTACATTTTCCCCTTCTGTCTTGAAGACAAGATTTTAACATACTTCACTTTCCTACTCATTTACACCTTCCAGGTCTTTTTTAAAGCATATTCAGTGTTCAATTATTATAGAATATAGATAAAGTTAAAATATATTTTTACATAAAAGATATGTTCATTTAAGAGATATTTAACTTTTAAGTTCTAATCTATAACTCTGTTATAACAAGAGGGATCTATACATTTTCACATTAGTGGGCTTTAATGTTCACTTTCAAATGCTTTAGTCCCTGTTCTTCTCTTCTTAAACTTTTATTTTTTAGTAATTTTCATAAGTTGGAAAAATGTCACTGTTTTCTTCAGAAATGGTATGAAACACTCCATGTTGTCTACCTGTCAAATACCTGCAGATATCTTTCTTATGCCCTTACCCATAGGTTAACACTTAGTTGGCTATGAAATTTGAAGTCATAATTTTGTTCCATAAAATTTCCTAGAAATTGCTTCTTTGTCTTTCACTTTTTGGTGTGGCACATATGTCTGAGGCTGGTCTGATATTTTTCATTTATAAGTGACTATTTTTTAAAAATTGTTTTAGTGTTTATATGTTTTGGAGAGAGAGAGACAGAGTGTGAACGGAGGAGGGGCAGAGAGAGAGAGAGGGAGACCCAGAATCCAAAGCAGGCTCCAGGCTCTGAGCTGTCAGCACAGAGCCCGATGCAGGGTTCTAACTCACGAACAGTCAGATTGTGACCTGAGCCGAAGTCAGACGCTTAACCGACTGAGCCACCCAGGTGTCCCTATAAGTGACCATTTCTAAACATATTTGGAAGGCATTTAAAAATATCTCATTATGTATAATATTGAAAATATAAATAAATATTCTATACAGTAATGGGGCACCTGGGTGGCTCAGTAGGTTCAGTGTCCAACTCTTGATTTCGGGTCAAGTCATGATCTCATGCTTTGTGAGTTTGAGCCCTACATCGAGGTCTACGCTGACAGTGCAAAGCCTGCTTGGGATTCTTTCTCTCTCCCTCTCTCTACCCCTCCCCTGATTGTGCTCTCTCCCTCTCTTTCTCTCTGTCACAAAAATAAATAAATGAACCTAAAAAAATAATGAACTAAAATAATATTGATAACAAGTATATAATAGTTAAGCTGTTGGTCCTCCTGGCTGACAAAACTAGCTTTTTCTGCTCTTGACCACTTTTTGGAGGGAGAGGATTCTTGATAATTGCCTTCCAGCATAGCACATACTGGTTCCATCCACTAATAATCATTTAAAAACTTTTAATGTTTGTTTATTTTGAGAGGGAGGGAGGGAGGGAGACAGAGAGAGATAGCACGCACGGGGGAAGGGCAGAGAGAAGGAGAGACAGAATCCCAAGCAGGCTGTGCACCGTCAGTGCAGAGCCCGATGAACTCAGGAACTGTGAGATTATGACCTGAGTTGAGATCAAGAGTCAGCTTGCTTAACCGACTGTGCCACCCAGGCACCCCGCTAATAATCATTGTAAAGTAGACTTGATCAAGTCTGTTTGTTTCTCCTATAGCATCTGCAGTATAGCCGTGCTGCTTTGGAATGGTTCACGAAGTCTGTGTAACTTCTTGCTGAAGAGCAAAATGTTTTTCTTTGCCTCAGACTCTGTTTAAACTTCCACTTTATCTGACTAAGTGTTCAGGAAGGAAATCACTCTAGAATGTACTTTATCAGCCTAAAGGTTTTTAATGGCCAGTTCTGTGAAGTCCATGAAGTACCTTTTATATCAGAACATCTAAAAAGATTCATTAAAAATTAGTGCTTTAAATACTACTCCCAACCCCTTTAAAATGATGGGCTTGGCTTAGTTGTAAAAGAGAAGAATGCCTGTGAAAGTGCTTTGTAAACACAGGTAGTGGGTGTGAGATCATGGGATATAGATGGGCTTTGATGCCACAGGGTTTGGATTGGTAACCAGGGGTTGGAAACCAGCGATCTGCAAGCTGATATCTTTGTTGTTTCTTTTAAAAATAGAGATAATGAAAGTACCTACTCAATATAATTTTTATGATCATTTGATTCAAATGTATATGGAGCACACTGTAGTTTTGATAAAAGTTCCATTTCATAAAGGGTCACACAGCCTATTAGGTGCTACTGTGCTAGCAAGATAAATAAATAGATGGAGAAGTACAGCATTACCTATTGAAACTGATGTCCATCCAGGCATTTTTCCTATAAAAGCCACTATTACTAGTGGAGGAAAGCCATTTATCCTACCTTGGAAGACATTTATCAAAATCCCTGCTCTTGAGTGAAATAGCCGAAAAGGCCAGGTGTGTCAGCCAAGAGGACTGTCAGTTTAACAAGGCACTTCCATCTAAGCAGTGATAATGTTCTGACTCCAGACCTTTGTTGATGCCCATTCTAACCCCTCAGTGGCCAGACTGGGCTCAGTTAAACTCCAAAGACTGTTACAAAGTGGCTGTGTGATTATTGAGTGTGAGAGAGTGGCCAGGTGACGAGGGAGAGCACCTTTGACCTATGGGGTCATGGGATGTGGGAGTGGATAGATTGATTGCTTGACAGTAACAGTCTAGGTGGACTGTAAATTCAAAGAATGCTGGATGGATAAATCAAGGTCTTTCTCCTCATTTATTTCTCATAGCTTACAGTGGGAAGAAGAAAACTTGTCAACAGTTAGGTGACCGTATGAATTCATACACTCAGCTGCACAGTGCTTATTGGTGGTCTCATGTCTCATAGCAAGTGCAGTTTCTCAAGGGTTTATGGAATTGACATAGGAAAAATAGAATTATTGGCCGTAAAATGTTTTTAAAACCTCATTTTTCTGGAGTTTGTGAGTATGTAGCATGACTGCTGAGACGTCACGTCCAAGTATAAATTCAACTGTGCTGAAACAAATTTCAAAATGAAATCGCAGAAATCCTTTAAATATTATTTAGTGAGACATAGTAAGCGTGGAATATGAGAATGTTGCCAAGTGATTTATATGTGCTTTGTAATTGAAGACTCTAAAAGCTTAAAATGTTTTACTGTTTCTCTGTACGGAAAACCAACACAAAACGACTCTATAATTGAGAAGCCTGAATACTATACAGTTGACTTGTTTCTGTGAGTGTGTATATTGAGGAAAATTGGGATATATTCCCTAAGCTTTCAGGGCCAATGTTCAGCAACATTTGCAACATCTGAAAATAGTTCACATTTCCTTAAATGAAAACGAGTACAAATAGTTAAATCCAAGAAACAAAATAGTGACCAGGGAGCCATCATTTAACATGGCCACGGGAGTCTTTCATTATCGGAGTAAGCCTAACTTTTGTCAGTGATTTAGCTCTTAAGCTTGACATTTTCCTAATTTTTCATCTTGTTTGTGATCACATTAATTTGATGGGATTCTGACATCCTGTCCAGGTTTTTAGAATATTTATGATGATCCATTTTTTATAAGTTGAAAAATTCCGCTAATTATATTGCAGAATCTGTCTATTCATGCCTGTTTTGTCTTGGCATCAAGGAAGAGGCTCAGCAGAGTTTGCTCAGCTGTTCCATTACTGATCCCATGTTTCTGAATCTCAGTATTTAATCCAATTGTCAAAATTCAGCTCTAACTATAAATCCCTGCTGTCAGGACTCCCTTTAAAAGCTCCTTGTGGATATTGTTACTCATTCCTCATGTCCTTGGCTATGCCTCTTAGATCACTAGCTAAGCCTTGGTCAGGAAAACAGCACCTAGTCTAGGTATTGCCAACAGGAATTGGTTTAACATTGGGAATTAGAGGCTCACACAACCATTGAAGCCTTGGGGAACAAAAGTCAGGAGGGTGGATTTCAGGAAATCTACCATCTGCTGATGCTCATGTTCCTAGATGCAGCTGCCAGAGAAAAATAATGTTCTCCTTGCCTTGTGCCATCCAAATCTCTTGCAGGTGCTTTTCATTGGCTTGATCTAGCCAATGTTTCAGCAGCTGAAACTCTGCTGGTAATGTATACTGAGAAATGTAGTTTCCAGACTTTATGCCCCTGTCATATTAGGGAGAGTTATAGATGGGTAGGAATGATTCCTAAAACCTACAAACAGTATCTGGTTTACAAGTGTATCTCAATAATGTTTTTGCCTCATCACTTCAAATATATTTGGGAAGTAACTGATAACCTCATGTTCATCTAATTGGACAGCATGAGAAATGCTGATGATTTTTATATTTCTCTTTTGTTAAGCTTTCAGTCCTATAAATGCATTAAGCAAATTTATATTGTATTCTATATCTACTAAAACCAAAATCGCCCATCCTAGTGGGTTTAATTTTGTACTTTGTTGTTTCTTTCAGTTCCCTCTCATAGTTTACCTGTCATAGTTATGGATTTAATGATTTTCTTTTTATTGTGACCTCACGTTTCTTGAAACTTTAGTGCCCATGATTATAGTGTGTTGCTCCAGTGAGGATTTGTGTTTACTTCTGCCGCGAACCCAGGGACACTCATCCTGGGATCATGTAATTCTAATTTTTCATCTTAGACTTTTTAGACCATAGAGATAGTGTGAATTTAGACCCCAAATCCACCTGAGTAGAGACAAGTGGTTAAACATTGGAGAAATTTTGTCTGTCCCCCAGTGTTCTATGCAAAGTCATGGCTAAAGCAGACATGCAGCCCTGCCAGTTTTTATTAGGTTACCCTCTGAAGGTGTGTTCTTGAAGGAACTGTACTTGTATGTGGAGTCTTTGATCTGTATTCCCATTCTTCTTGGATCCCAGGCTTTATTGATTTCTTGTTCCTCTACACACAGCCTTTACAATTCAGGCTTTTAAAGTACTATCTAAGGGATGGGGCGCCTGGGTGGCTTAGTCAGTTAAGCGACCGACTTTGGTTCAGGTCATGATCTCATGGTTTGTGAGTTCGAGCCCTGCATCATGTGTTCTGTCCAGATGGCTCAGAGCCTGGAGCCTGCCTTGGATTCTGTGTCTCCCTCTGTCTTCCTCTGTTTCTGCCCCTCCTCTGCTCATGTTCTGTCTGTCTCAAAAATAAATAAAGATTAAAAAAAGAAAGTAGTATGTAAGGGAGCTTGCTATGTTGGACTTGTAGTCTCTGTTTTATGTAATTCATTTTTTATGCTTTTAATAAACTTTTTTTAATGTTTATTTTTGAGAGAGAGAGATACACACAGAGTGTGAGGGGGGCAGGGGCAGAGAGAGAGGGAGACACAAAACCTGAAGCAGGCTCCAGGCTCTGAGCTGTCAGCACATAGCCCAACATGGGGCTCCAAGTCACAAGCTGCGAGATCATGACCTGAGTTGAAGTCGGACACTTAACCAACTAGCCCCCCAGGTGCCCCTGATTTTTTATGCTTTTAATATAGATTTTATTCTACTGGATTTTTTCCTCCCCCCCCCCTTTTAATACTATTTTCTTGTTGTCTAGCTCTCTTTTTATTTCATGAAGACTCAAGCTTCATGTATCTGTACAAATATCCCATTGTCTGAGAGGCTTTTCCTGACTCCATACTATAAAATAAGTTTTTTTCTCCTTATTTTCTCTTTTTTTACATGTTAATTCACTTTATCATACTTAAATAAATCATTATCTCGGTAATATTTTTTGTCTCTTTGATTATAGTCTGCATTTTTCAACTTAGAATGTAAGTTGTGTTAGTGCAGGAACACTTTTTGTCTTGCTGACCCTTGTACTCATAGTGCCCATCTGAATGGTGACTTCACATCTCCTAGACCTGCTCAGATCCCCTAGAATTCCTTCTCCCACTTCTCTGTGCCTGTCTCCAAGCTACCCTGTGCTTTACTTTTAACACATCCGTTGTCTGAATCCTTCGGCTACTGGAACGCTTTGCTTATGTGCACAGAGAGCTGGAACAGCCTGGGCGTTTACACAGCCACTCTGGGTGGACTTCACCCAAAGAATGTGAGAATACTGGAAGTGCAACTTAAATTTCAGGCTGAGGCTCGGAGCCTGCTTAAATTTCCCTTTCCATCTCTTGGCTCCTACTCTCTCACTGGTCTCTGAGAGTGTGTCCTTAAAATACCAGTTGTGTAGGAATCTTCATTCCAGGGTCTCTTAGGTCTGCCAACCTAAAACCACTCAATAAATATTTATTTTATGAGTAGGTAAATATTTCTCTGCCATCAATGTCTTCCTGTCAGACTGTTGTGCTAGCTCATATTTTATCTCTTGTTTTTTAGGAGCACCTGGGTGGCTCAGTTGGTTAAACATCTTATTCTTGATGTCACCTCAGGTCATGATTGTAGGGTCCAGGAGACTGAGCCCTGCATCAGGCTCTGTGCTGAGCATGGAGCCTGTTGAGGATTCTCTCTCCCCCTCTGCCCCTCCCCTGCCTCAAAAAAATAAAAAGATTATTTTTATTGGATTTTATTAAAGTCAAAAATAATTCATTATATCTGTAATTAGTATATTTAATTGCAAATATTTTTCTGCTTCTCAAGTTTAAGCTATATTATAAAATACTGTCATGTTTTATTTGAATGTTTATTTATTTTGAGAGAATGGGGGAGGGGCAGAGAGAGAGACAGAATCTCAAGCAGGCTCCACGCTGTCAGCACAGAGCCCGGCATGGGGCTGTATCCCACAAACCGTGAGATCATGACCTGAGTCAAAATCAAGAGTCAGATGCTCAACTGACTGAGCCACCCAGGTGCCCCTGAAAGGTCCTTTTAGAATTATTTCCCAAGCCCCTTCTTTAGCCCCATCTTCTCCCTCTCTAACATTTATTCTAAGCTCCACTTAGGTTAAGCTTAGACCTTTCTCTGGTTAATGCTTTGGTCTTTTGACTCCATTGCTTTTTACATGCTGTTTCATCTGCCTAGAAAATGATTCCCTTGCTTTCTCACTTGAAATAATCTTTACCATGGCCCAAGTTTTAGGGCAAATACCTCTTCAGTAACATTACACTCAACTTGTATTTTCTTCCCACATCACACAATGAGTTCATTATCTTCAACTAAGCCCCATAGCACTCTCTATCCATACCACTTGGGGACTCGCTGTGCTTTTCACCCAAATGCTCCTTTAGGACTGAATGACTTACTCCCCATTGTAGAGAATGCTTCCACTGATAACCATCAGCTGTCAGCCCTCTGGAAATTTCCCTCACCTGTAGATGCCTGACCCAAACTCTTGCCCCTTTCTTGGGGGCAGAATGCATTTCATGACTTGTTTATGGGATTTTGAAGATCCTTTTGTCCCAATTTAGGGCTACTCTGAAGGGCCATTTTATCTTCAGGGCTTCTTGTGGTAGGATCAGCTGAGGACATTGTTGAGACTGTATGGCAGACCAACCATTCCCTCTGTCAGATCTCTCTTCCTTCCCTTCCTCTGTAGGTGTTGATCGAGAGAGCCCTCCCTAGTACAGTTTCTGCATAATTAAGCTTCTAAGAGTTTGCATTCTATGGACACTATCCTGAAATACCACTATTATGGTTTATGAAATTTTTTTCCAATTGCTTTTCTCCATTTAACTGTGAACTTATTTGGGATGGTACCATGATGCCCATTTTTATTTCCTAAACATTTAGCATAGACCTTGACAAACAGTAGATGATCATAAATATTTCCTAAAGAAAAGGATCAAAGGATATTTTTTACTCACTAGTTGGATAAGAAAATAAATTTTGTCTATTTTTGTCCTTATCATTTCTTTGAGGTTATATCCTATCATTAACTTACAAAATTTTTTATGCCCAATATTAGCTTTACAGCAGTGTCTATAATGTATCACAATGATTGTGCTTTCCCCTTAAATATAACTAACTGGATAAGATTGAATTTATTTATCCAAGATTAAAATAAATGGCCCACATAGGAATAGAATTTCAAAATCCATATGAACAAATAAGTCAGTTTTTTCCTTCAAGAATAAAATCTGCAAGTGATTAAGTGATTTTCTGAAGTTAGGCTTATTTCTTTCTCAAGTTAGGCTTATATTTATACAAAAGATATTTGTATAAACAAATGATACAGATGACTTGAATTATTTAGGAAGGCTTACTCTTCTGTCAGTTATGTATTTCTGTTAGAACTTTCTGAAGGCTACAGTGAGAATTTTTTTTTTAATGTTCTTTATTTTTGTGAGCACAAGTGGCAGAGGGGCAGAGAGAGAGGGAGACAGAGGATCCGAAGTGGGCTCCTGGCTGACAGCAGGGAACCCTATGGGGGGACTCGAACTCATAAACCACGAGATCATGACCTGAGTCAAAATCAGATGCTCAACCCGTTGAGCCACCCAGGCACCCCATACACTGAGGATTTTTATTCTACCCTTGAAAGGGCCACAACATTTATGTACACTCAATATGTATGAGAGCATATACATTTTCTTTATTGATAGAGGTGTATTTTAAAGAGGAAATGTTATAAAATCGTATCAGGTTAGGACTCAGATGGCATAAATTTGGTCATTTCTCTTAGCTCTTGTTTTCTTTTCTGAAAAATAAGCATGGTCACACAGGCTTACTCATTTACTTTGTGCCAGGGTTTTTCACCTCAGCACTATTGATATTTTGGAGTGGATAATTCTTTTTTGTGGGGAAGGGGATTTTCCTATACATTGTCTGATGCTCAGCAGCTTTCTTGGGTTGTGACAACAAAAATGTCTCCAGACATTGTTAAGTGTCCCAAGGGGGATAAATTAACCCCATTTGAGAGTTACTTCTTTTTTTTTAAATTTTTTTAATGTTTATTTATTTTTGAGAGAGAGACAGGCAGAGTGTGAGCAGGGGAGGGGCAGAGAGAGAGGGAGACACAGAATCTGAAGCAAGCTCCAGGCTCTGAGCTGTCAGCACAGAGCCCGCCGTGGGGCTCAAACCCACAAACGATAAAGACTGGTGCTTAACCGTCTGAGCCACCCAGGTGCCCCGAGAGTTACTTCTTCTTGATCAAAGTGATCTTTCATCCTCAAGTCACCTGGAGTTTTTCTTTCTAAAGTCATCACTAAAATTTCAGCTGCCATATTAACACTTTCTGGGGCCTTTTTTTTTTTTTTTTTTTTTTTTTTTTTTTTTTTTTTTTTTTATCTCAAAGCCTCTGATTTATCCCAGAGAATATTTCTGGAACGTTTCTGCTGTGATGATTACCTGGGGTGGGGGCTATGATTCTAAAATTAAATGTGGGTTAGTATTTGGGCTATAAAATATACCCTTGATCAGAGATAACTTTATACAAATTCTTCCAGTTGCTACTTTGATTCATTGGTCCTTAACTTTTATACAATGTCAAGCTACCTTTAAATTTACCTGTTTCTGTTCCAGATAGCACCCTTCAAAGATCCTAAAAACTATTTTTAGCTCCTTATTTTGTGTTGTCAATAAACCTCTAAGGACTGTCGATTTTAACTATATTGAGCATTTGTTCAAGCCTTTACAGTGTTCTCAGCACTTTTTCCTGAACCATTACAGTCATCTACAAGACCCTTTACCTAAAATCTCATCTCTTTGCTATTGTCCTACATACTGTTTTACTGGGTTAACATATTATGTCATCCTATTTCATCCATCACTCTTATTATTCCCTTAATACGGGCTGCAATCCAAATTCCAAAACCTTGAATTTAAAACTCTCCGAAGTTCAGTTACAACTTTCTTCTCCAATGACTGCCTTCTGTTACATGAGTACAAGTCCTTGCTTCACTGGATGTGTTGCACCCACTATCCACTAAATGAATTCTTTGTGCTAGTTAGGTAATTTGAGGAGTCAGATTGTTAAACCAGACAATCGGGAACTACAGATTGTACCTTGTATCAAACTTTTCTAATAACTCTAAGGGCACAGGCAATTGCTAGATACAGGTAAATCCTGGAGAAATCCGAGACTGCCAATGCAACTCCCAGGTTCTTGCTCTCTCTGTTAGTGCATGCCCAGAATCCGGTTTTACAAATAAGTTGCCTAAATAATGCATGAGAGGCATCAGTTACACAAAGAGAATTCTTTCATTCATAAACATTTCCGTTATATGTTAGGATAATATTACATAACTAACAGTGACATTTTCCAGGATTCTATATCCCATAAAGGAAAAAAATTCTGGTTTGTTTTCTATAAGCAACTTAGACCAGGTATATCTTGGTAAAAGCACTCCACAGAAAATAATGCCCCATTATTTCTCCATACATAAATACCATCATGAAGTCTGACAAGTGTATCATGTTACAAGGAGATTTTACATGGTCTCTTCTTTATTTTTTTTCTCCCTCCCAATGATGGCCCTAGACCAACTACTTACCATCTCCTTCCCATCTACCACCTCTAAAACTTACTCCCTCTTTCTCCAAAGTCCTTCTGCCAGTTCTCCTACCTGTAAAACCCCAACTTCAGGCCCATCTGCTCAGTGAAGGCCTCATTTTATTCTAGTTCCTGGAATTTCTGGGAACTTTGAATTACTACTGTATTTGTTATCTTCACCTTGTCATTTAGCGTTTATACTGGGAACATTATAAAGCTAGTTAACTTAATCACCAGAAAACCCCATAAGTATGATATTTTCATTCCTACCACGCAAAATTATTAGGACATTTGAAGTCCAAGCAGCTTGTTTAAGATCACAAAAGTAGAGGTGCTGGTATTTGAACCTAATTCTGAGTTACACTTAGCATTAAATTTCCTTTAGGGCAAAAATACAAAATGGATGGAATTGGTTTCTGAGGCCAACCCCTGTACTCTGCCTTCAATCCTGCTAATAGTTTTAAAGGTATTAACTGATACATTCTTAAAACCTGGCTCCAGCCAGGAATGTTAACATTTAAAATTTGAGTAATTAAAAAAAAAACCTATTGTTTTTGGATCTTCTCCATGTTCCACAGCTGGACAATAGAAATGCACAGGATATTACTCAGACCTTGTCTTCCTTCTTCACACTTCTACTCCCTCCCCTCTCTCCTTACATGAAATAGTGAACAAAAACAGGCTTACTATAATACTTTGGTTTTTGTAAAACCTTGCTTAAGATGTGTTTTTACTTTAATTAAATTACTAAACAGGAACACCATGCTGAATGTGTCTGGAATTCCCCCATTAATTCCCACCTTTTTTTTTTTTTTAAATGTATATACCATTCAATTCTGCAAAGGATAAAAACAGCAAACTGCATTTCCCAGATTCCCTTGCAGCTAGGATTCTAACTATGAATTAGCTCATCTTCGAGTGGATTAACTCCTAAGAGATTGAGAATGCAGACTTCAGGCAGGGGCCAAATTCCAGATGCTGTTTCTGCTGGCCTAAAGAGGTTGTGAAGCCAGGAGAGTGTCTAGAAAAAGTTGTGGCAGTCACAATTAGGGTTTTGAATTGAATTAACCAACTTTGTGGGTATCCAGAGGCAGTTGCCCAGAGACAGGCTCCTCACCCTTGGATCACATCTATGGTGGCATGTTTTTAAACCCATGAGTTTCAGTGATGGCCCTTGATTCCTGTTACTCCAGGGCTGCCAATGATATCATAACCCTCAGTCTCTGATTTAAATCTTTTCTTTCTTTAATTTTTTTTTTCAACGTTTATTTATTTTTGGGACAGAGAGAGACAGAGCATGAACGGGGGAGGGGCAGAGAGAGAGGGAGACACAGAATCGGAAACAGGCTCCAGGCTCCGAGCCATCAGCCCAGAGCCCGACGCGGGGCTCGAACTCACGGACCGCAAGATCGTGACCTGGCTGAGGTCAGACGCTTAACCGACTGCGCCACCCAGGCGCCCCTCTTTTCTTTCTTAAAATAACTCAAATGATTTGTGTTTCCTGCCAGGAATCTTGACTTATGCAAACAAAAATTATAAATACTTGTGGCATCAGTCCCCCCCCTCCCCCCGATATCGTCCCTGGAGTTTAGAGGATAAATCTTACATCAGTGAATTATTTACACTGAATAACTGCGACTACCTAGTTATAAATTGTTAGTATTGCCAAAGATGGTATTAAGTAGGGTCTTTCTTTAAATCATGAGCTAAAAAGTGTTGCCATCTAGCTTTTAGTGCTGAAGCTTGTTCTAAGGAGAGAGTCCTGTGATGCTTTTATCTTCATTCCCTCTTTTAATATCATTTTTTGCTGACATTAAACTGAAGTGAGTGGGGAAGCAGGTGTTAGAGTAAACACAATCAGAGATCACTTGATGGGCTTGAATTCTACAGCTCAGCTTCTAACCATTTTGTGTCCTTAGTTCCTCATTCTGAGGCTGGTTTTGTTTCTAATGATGAGGACACTGATAATCTCTGAGCATGAGGCACAGAGTCCTATGTGAACCTAACACTGTGATCTCTGGTTAACCTGGCATGTGAGTTCTGAACCCCTCTGAGATTTACACTGATTAATATTCAGGCAGTTTCCTGTGACTACAGATATTTGGGCAATATTTTGTTTCCATCTGACCTTCTGAGATACTGGATTTGAGTTCCACTCCTCCATGATTTGAATATAAGACAGATCAGAGTTTGCTTCAAAGCATCTACTAATGAAACACATAAAAGCCACATTTGAATATGGCTTGCCTGCCATTTGAATGTCATTTGTGGTCCCACATATCAGCATTAATCTGAAGCTTCATTATGTTTTGAAAGAGGAAGCATCTGGTAATTAAATTTAATTATTGACTAAACCATGGTTTTTGCCAAGATTATCCGAATGGATATGTTTTAACTGTCTCTAGAAAAAGATTCATCATTATGGAGTCAGATACTGAAGAAACTTGCCTAAGTAGAATTTCCATTGTAGCGTCAGCTTTTGAATAGGGTGAAGAATGTATCGGTTAATTATGCAGATTCTGGAATCAGGCTGCCTGAGTTGAAACTTACATATCTGTGTTACCTTGGGCCATTTACTTAACCTTTCTGTGATTAAGTTTGTTCATCTATAAAATGGGGATAAAAATGGTACCCATCTCTCATAGGCTGGTTTTGAAGGTCTATTAAATGAGTGTGAAAAATTTAGAAAGTACTTCGGCACACAGTGTGAAGTGTTTTGTTAAGACTTCACTGTTGTTAACACTGTTTCATTAAGAGACACTGGCCTTCTGTGTTTATGTGCCATAGCCTCTCCAGTGACTAAGAGTAAGCCCTCTGTAGCCTACTTTTTCCCCACACTTTTCATGAACTTGCTGAAATGTTTTCAGCGAGCAATCCTTCTCTGGTTAATGAATTGTGTGCATTTGTTCCCCAAGTGTATATACCTGTTTCCTCTTGGCCGCTTGTTAGGTCAATTGTGTTAATTCTTTTTTTTTTTTTTAACGTTTATTTATTTTTGAGACAGAGAGAGACAGAGCATGAGCGGGGGAGGGTCAGAGAGAGGGAGACACAGAATCTGAAACAAGCTCCAGGCTCTGAGCTGTCAGCACAGAGCCCAATGCAGGGCTCGAACTCACGGACCATGAGATCATGACCTGAGCCGAAGTCGGCCGCTTAACCGACTGAGCCACCCAGGTGCCCCAATGTGTTAATTCTTTATAAAAAAATATATCTGCTAAATTAAAGGTAATACTCGTTTCTAGTATTTTAAAATTCAGTACTCACTGGAATATTTAAATTATTTTATAAAAACATACTTCACTTAAAAAAAAATAATTCTCTGTGTCAATCTCCTTTTCACTGCGGGTTCCAGCTCAGTTGAACAAATAAATCTTCCAGTAACCTGCAGGCTTCATCTCGTGGACCTTGGAATAAGTGCAGTCCAGACCAAGAAAGCGTTAGGCTTTTCCTCCAATTACCTAATGGGAGTGCAAAAAGAAGGCTCATAATGGCCCTCACAAACCCAGGGTGGAGTTCAGGTGACCAAAGCAACTGACCTGAGGTATTCTCACTACCTTGGTGGTACTTTTGGAATCTAATCCTTTCTATCTCCATTGAGAGGTTAGAGGTTTATCTACCTATGTACTTGAGTCTGTCAGCTTTCTAGAGCTTTGGAGGGACTAAACCCTCTATCCTGGCTTATTGATCAGAGCCTGATATTCTGCCTTTACAAAATGAGCTTTACTTCCCAGAACTGAGGCCTTGGATCCACATCTTTCTTTCTTTGATAAGTCTCCCGAGATGGAACCCTACTTCTCAAGATATGCTACTCTTATATCTAAAGTCCTGCCATCTGCCCATTCTCTCAGATGATACCAAGTATTTGATTTCAGCGTCTGTCTAAAATTATACTAGATTCTGAGTTCAGTGAGTTGTATTGAGTGTTGGGTCCTAGATTTTGTTTCAGATTTTCATTTCAGTTAAGACTTGTTTATATTCTGGTTCAGATTACTGTTATTCATTACTTGGGAGCTATTGTTTTTGCAAAGACTTGCCTGCATGCCAACTAACTTCCTCCTTCTAGTTTGAGGCTTCTCTCCTACCAGCCTCCTGTGTGCCTGCTGAAGTATCTTGCAGCCCTCCTGTCAAAATGTTCACAGACACTGTATTCTGAGCGTCTTCACAGAGCCTCTGGCTTTGTTGGTAGAGATATGGCCGAGTTGGACAAAACTTAACATTCAGCGCATCTGATTCAATACAGCTTAGCTCAGTGGCCTCTGAAGAACTAGAACAACTGAATGTTTGCACAATTCCTGTTTGTTTCCATCCATGGAAGCGAGACTTTCCTATTAGAATGACTGGAATGCAAATAGAAATAAATTCCTCATGTAATTTTCTGTATGGCATCTTGTCCCCTTTTCAAAGGGTCACTTTGAAGCTTGGTCATCACAGTACCCTGGAAATGTGAATTGCTGTATGTAATAAACTGTATTACGTAGTATTTGATATTGTCTAAGTACTTGATAATAATTTCTTTGAATAGTTATTTCTCACAACGATCCAGTGATATAGAGCATTGCTATCGTTATTATCTTCCCTCTGTTTGCTTTTGGGAGAAGTGAAAAACAGGCAGTCAGATGTTGCCAAGTGAGTCAGTGGTGAAATGGGATTTGAAATCCCAGCGACTATGTCCCTGATCAGTTATTACTTCTATTTTACCCAGATAACTGTACCGTTTCTCTATTTATTGTTTAGTCTGTTGTTTCTTTAATAAAAATCCAATTAAATTGTTAATTGTTTCTTGTCCCTTCTCTCATACTAATTATTTCTTTTTTGTTTTCATAATTTTATCCTGGGCATTACATGAAGACCTGTCCAATAGCAGAAGGCTATATTAAATTATTTCTTTACACACTTTCAAAATCTTTTGCCCTCTGATTTTGCCTAGTGAAACTACATTTGAGAATATATAGTATGTGATGATCACAAGCTAAATGACCACGTCTTTACTCTTTACGATTATTTATATATATATTGAATTCTGCAAATATTAAGTGATTTTTATGATAGCATGATGTGTCTATAACAAGAATTTTTTTTTTGATAAAAATACCTTTGGATTGAAGTTCTGCCTGTGTGCCATACCAACTACATGACCTTTGGTGGTAACTTATTTTTAGCTTATATTCCTTTTCCATAAAATGGAGATCATATTTACCTTATAGACTAATATGAATATAAACTAAAGAAACCTATTTTGTGGGGCACCTGGGTGGCTCAGCGGAGTAAGTGTCCGGCTCTTGGTTTTGGCTCAGATCATGGTATCATGGTATGTGAGTTCTAGCCCCACATCAGGCTCTGCCCTGTCAGTGGAATTCTCTCTCTCTCCATTTCTCTGCCCCCCCTCTCAAAATAAATAAACTTAAAAAAAGAAACATGTCAAAAGCACTCTGGTACCATATAGGCAGCTAACGAACATCATTTTCCATTAGTCTTCTCTTCTAATTGCTTGTATATACCCAGACTGTCATTTTGGGGCTCATTACTCATGATAGGTGCCCAACAAATTTTGTTCAGTGGCAAAATGTTTGTTGAGGAAGAACAAACTTTATTACAGAGTCATCTTTAATAAAATTCATTTCTCTGCATCAAATATTTGTAGCTATTGGGCAAGTCTATCTCTTGATTTTTAAGGCTCAAATAATCATTTCAGTGACTTTGTCACTTGCAGATGATGAAGGTCCCAAATATGCACAAAACTAGTTGTTATTGAGGAGAGATATTTCAGATATGTTTTTAGTGAGCGTTCTGAAAAAAAATAAGTCATTTTATAATTTATCATTTACGCTCTGGTTCCTTAAACAGAAACCAACCACTAGATATTCAACAGAAGGAATTTAATCCAAGGGATTGAATATATAGGTGTTGGAGGGCTAAAAGAACCCAGATAATAATTGCAAGAAGCCTCTACCACCTCTGTGTCTGAGATTCTAAAAGAAAAGAGTTTGGGGTAAGCAGAATCTAGGATCTAGGAGGAGGGGACTGGCTGAATCGGTATTCAGACTTAGGTTATCACTCAGCTCTTTCTGGTAACCTAATATCTCAGAGGAGGGGCTCTACATAGCTCAAGTGCAGATCTCTGAGGGGGTAGGAATACCTGGCTGCTTCTGGTACCTTTGAGTAGGTGCAATGAGGCTGCTTCTGTGTATGCCAAAGAGAAATGAAACTGAAAGGAACTGTGGGTGCTGGAATGTGAGACCAAAAAGATGGTCTTTTCCCTTACCTTCCAGTCCCTCTCAGGTGTCTTTTATTAGTTGAATCCAATGGGAAGCCAACTGGCAAAGGAGTCTGGAAAATAGGCTTTTCAGAGTCCTAGTCTTAGCATTATAGAACACAAAAGGATATATTTGTAGCTAAGAGACTACAGAGGAAAATAACTAGTATGTGTAACAAAAACAAACAAACAAACAAACCAAAAACCAAAAGAGAGTAGCCACAAATTCTTTTGGGTTTCAGATAACATTTCTGAAGTTTATCCAAATACCTCAGTATACCACGATTACGTTGCATTCTTTATATGAATTGAAGCTTTTGATAATGACAAGAAATGAGTTGCTATATAATTCTCATACTGACCCCCATGAAACCACATCCATTTTCAGTGGTCACTTTGTCTTCCTCTTCCTCAAGTATGTCCCAGTATAACTCTGCCCCTGAATGAGCACATTGGTTTTTCTCTGCATAGCATATGTTGCATAAAGCCCAGTAAAAAGTAAAACAGCTGCAGATGGGTGTCTTGAAACTCCCAGAGAGAATGTTTAACAAGCAAGCCTCTGTGTGAGCAGAAAAGTTCTCAGATTACTAGGACTCTCATTTATTTACTGAGTCAGAATGATGTTAAGACATTTAAGTGCTTCCTTTGACAACTGTGTAATAGGACCTTATGCCATTTACCTGATGTCAACCCCATGCAATAATCCATTGTTTTCTTGGGCGGCTAGACTGGGTGAAGTATAATATTTTTCTGGTATGTAAACCTGAGCAGTGATACTTTCAATGGTTTGCTTATTTCAGGGATTGTGTGTCTGGATTAAAATAAAAATTAAACCTGAAAGAGTTTACTATTCTGGGGTTTTTGTTTGTTTGTTTTTCTAAGTTAGCAAAAGAAAGCTGGAGACCAAATAAAAGCTTTTAAAAAAAAAAGGCACCTTACCTGAGGCAGCTTAAAGTGATCGGTGGTTACCAGTTAGTTGATATATTAGCAACTATGTGTATATTTTGGGAAATTCATGGAGACTTAGCCTTCCTGTTGTTTCTATAGGGGAACACCAGGATTTTTTATCACTTTGTCTTGATGAAGAAGAGGATAATAGAGGAACTGGCTAATTGTACACTTAAGCAGATGTGTAAGTGTTTTGAATGGCTATATCCAAAGCACATTGGATAATGGACCATATCAGTATTTGTGTAATGGGAGCAGATTTAGACAACTCAGAGTATCCTGCCTTCTCTTCTAGTCTGTTAAATATAAAAGTACTCAGAAGGAGGCATAAAAGATACGAAGATCAATTCTCAGATGTTAAACCAATGTCTAAAATAATCTTGATAGTTTTAAATAGTGAGAGTTAATCAAGATAATTTTAGCAGGATAAATACAAAGGAAAAATATGACAAGCAGGAGACAAGATTTAACAGTGGAACTTTGGCAAACAAACTGACTACAGAAACAAAATAATTTAATGATGGAATGTGTCTACCCATCAGTTCCTGTTAGGTTCCATTGTGCTGGTGTCCAAATCAAGAGAGAGAAGAGTTCCATAAGTCTTCATATGTGAGGTAGCAGGTAGGATGTAATCTCTCTTTCTGGTGATCATCCATGCTGTAATCCATTTATAATCAATTTTTACTGTACTTCCCAACGATATCATTCTGAGGTGTCTTGAGGGCCATAGCTAAGTATCTGTTGGTCAGAACTAGTGACTGAGGAACACATGTGTTGGTCTTGTTTTACTGTCATCATTTTGTTCATGGATTTTAGGGGAAACTACAAAATGTTTTAAAAGGCTGAGAGACCATGAATTCCATGCCCCCGTCCCCATGATGACATCCTTAAGAGTTATGTAAAATGTCTGATGCCCCATATTTGAGAATGTGCATAGTGTAGTCACATCTGGGTTCCTTTCCTTCTGTCAGCAACAACAACAGCAACAGCAATAACTATCATTTTCTGAGTGCTAACTATGTACCAAATACATACAATAACTCATTGTAAAGATGAGTACAATAAGGCTTAGAGACATGAGCAATATACCCAGGGTCACCTAGCTAGTCAGTGGTGGGGCCAGAGCTTGGAGTCAGACTATCTCAATCCATAGTAGCAGCTCTGCCTGCCCTTTTGAAAAAGCTCTGCACTAGATATGGGAGAATTAGGTCCTGGTGGTCTGTCCTACCTCATATTGTGATGAAACCTGTTGTGTTTTGGGGGGCATCCACTTTCTCATTCATAAATTGGGTTGCCTGGATGGAATGGTCAGTAAGGTCTCTTGTAGATCCAATTCTCTAAATTTGTAGTTTAGAGAAGTTAGGTGTCTTTTCTCTTTAACTCAGTGGCAGTGAAGAATCATCTAGAACCTGTCTCTGAAAATGATTACTTCTAGGAGAAAATTTCAGTGCTGATCTCCCCAGTTTTTATGGAAGAGGTAATAAGAACAGATGGAATCAATTCCCTGATATGATTTTGAGAAAAAGTATCAAACATGACATGCATAAATTAGAGTTATTTCTCCTTTGGGTGGATCTCAAAATTATTCTGTGAGTTTTGGTGTTTTAATCTTATAGATATGTCAAATGAGATGGTTTAGTTTTTCAGAATTCTGGCTAAAGCTCAAAAACTGAGGAAACATAGGTTATAAGTGCCCACACATTCTGTCGAGAGCTGCTAACTGAAAATGTGTCAGAAAACTAATATTTGTCAGTGAGTGCAAGGGGGCACCAGGGGAGCTTTTGAGGGGCTGCTAGTCTTTTGGGTGCTGGTTGTATGTCTATGTTAACTGCAAAAATTCATTGAACTGCACATTTGTGAGTTGAGTAATTTTCTATATTTTTGTTGTATGTCAGTAAAGTTTTTACAAAAAAAAATGTATCAGAAAGGTTCAGCTACTAACAACTTCAGTCAGTCAGCTCCAGGATATATAAGAGAACATTAAATGTTTGAAAATGTTACTGAATAAAATCGTAAGGTAGAGAATTGTAAATCAAATAGGAAGTGCCTAAAACCTTTGATGACCCTCTCTTCCAGTATATTTGAGTCTTTCATCCTGTGTATCCTGTATATATTTTTATACTACCAATCAAGAGACTAAAAATTGAACCAAGATCATTTCAGTCTAGAGTTTTTGCCAGGGAAATCCCATTGAAAAGTGAAATGGCAAAACTAATTTGCACTAGTATATTCTAGACTCTGAACGTCCACTCCCTAGAGAATCTGCTTTCTAAAATAAGACCATTGGGAAAAGCAATGCAGACAAACAGAAAGAAATTCTTACAAGATGGAATATGAGGCACCAGGAAGGAAGATATTTAAGGTTCAGTTTTTTTTTCTTCTTCTGCTTTGCTATAGATTAACCTTTTCTTTGCTTGGTAGAGATTTAATATAGACCAAAAGCTCCAATTCTTATAAATACTTACATATAAACCGATATATTTGAGTGTAAATTATTGATTAAATAAAAACAAGGAATAATGACTATCGTCAAAACTGTATTAAATAGAATGTACAGGAACTTACTCATTAAAAAAAATTTCCTGGTGTGCCTGCGTGGCTCAGTCCATATGAGCTTCTGACTTCTGCTCCGGTCATCATCTTGTGGTTCATGAATTCCAGCCCCATGTCAGGCTCCCTGCTGTCAACCTGTCAGTGGAGCCCACTTCAGATCCTCTGTCCCCTCTCTCTGCCCCTCCCTAACTTGCGCTCTCCCCAAAATAAATAAATAAATATTTAAAAAATTAAAAAAAAAATTTTTTCCTATTGAAGATTTATAGTGACCCAGCCACAACGGACAGTGCCCTGAACAAAATGAGAGACACAGCCTCTTCTCTCATGGAATCTTAGATTTCACAAGGGAGATGGCCATTTAAAAATTTTCCCCTAGGTGTGCCTGGATCGAACAGTTGGTTGAGCAGCCGACTTCGGCTCAGGTCGTGATCTCACAGTTTGTGGGTTTGAGCCCCACGTTGGGCTCTGTGCTAGCAGCTCAGAGCCTGGAGCCTGCTTCCCATTCTGTGTCGCAGTCTCTCTCTGCCCCTCCCCCGCTCTCACTCTGTCTCTCTCTCTTTTTCTCTCTCAAGACTAAATAAACATTAAGAAATTTTTAAAAGTTTCCTCCAAGTAATTATTTTATTATAAGCTGGATGCTGTAAACCAAAGTCCAAGTACTTGATTTCTTTGCATAAATGGAATTGAAAAAAGGCTTGGATATTATAACCTTAGAATCATATTTTTTAAATAAACTGCAATGAAAAATGCAACACGATTAAGCTTTAGTGTTAAACTCAATGTTCTTTATTCCTTTTTTGTATGTCAAAGAGGTATATTAATAATAATAGTGTAGCATATCTCTTAGTGTGTATCTGATACTAAGAAGAAAATTTCTCTTTTTAAAAAAGCATTTCTGTATTACTGTGAAAGTTTTGTTGCTATAGCTACAAGATACTTATTTTGATCATTTGTCCTTAATTGACAGAAAGGTTGCAATTTGGCAAGAAGCACTAGTTTTGCCAAATAATTGACTTAGTTTTTAAAAGGTTCGTTGTTACTTTTGAATAATGAACTCTTATCTTGGCTTCATGTTTATTTTTGACTTTCCAGATACTCAAGAAATCCACTTCATAGGATATTTATCTAAAACAATTATAGATTTCTCAGAAATAGAGTTGTAGGGTTAAGGGGTGCCTGAATGGCTCAGTCAGTAGAGCATGTGACTCTTGATATCTGGGTTGTGAGTTCTAGCCCCACTTTAGGGGTAGAGATTACTTAAAAAAAGAAAAAGAAATAGAGTTAAGGGATTAAGAATGGATGGAGATGGGCCCAGATAACCAAATTGAAAATCTAGGATCATGTGGTCTCCTGATGATTTATTCTGAATTTACTTATTGACAGTGTAAGTTTGTTGATCAAAATTTAAGTTCATTGGGTATCTAGTTTTGCTTTACCTTTTTTGCCTAAATGTCATCATTCTTGCTACTAAAACAATGTATATAATTTTCAAGCAGTAAAACATTATCTGATGATTACAAATTTATGAGGAGATATTTAATCAGCCCTTCATCCCCATTTTTTTCTTACTGTCTCAAGCCCTTTTCTGAGAAGCATTTGATACCTCTGAACTTGAAAATGTGATACATATGTTTAAGCTTGTCTCATGTTAAATAACATATCATGTTCTGTTATTCTCACTTAGTAATCCTTTTGATTATTTCTCATTGATTGTCCTAATCCAATTCATTTTAGAAAATTGGTGTTGAT
Source organism: Prionailurus bengalensis (assembly GCF_016509475.1). Lineage (NCBI taxonomy): Eukaryota > Metazoa > Chordata > Mammalia > Carnivora > Felidae > Prionailurus > Prionailurus bengalensis. The sequence goes on along the minus strand of NC_057361.1, from coordinate 19,329,404 downwards.
TTTTGTTACTTGAGGTCATGAGACTTTATTGCAAAGTAAAGAAAGTGAGCAAACAAACGTATTTCCTATCTTCAGCTGGCTTCTAGATTCTTCTGACATTGCCCTATATAATCAGATGTGTGCTTTTCTAACTCTCACCAGTCTGTGACTGTTGGTGAATGGCCATCAGTGATTGCTGGTGGCCTGTCCGTGACAATGCAGCACCTGTAGTCACAAGCTGTGCTCTTTACCTCACTGCCTCATTTTCTTATTCACAAATTTTCTGGAACTCCCCAAGACTTCTGTGGAAGTTCAGCAACTATAGATTTAGGAGCATGTCTTTGGCTTCTCTCATCTTCTCTCAGCTACCTTCTTTCCTATATTTAGGGGTTGCCTGTAAAGTCACTCGAAGGTAGCACCTTATCACTGTCACTGCTTTCAGTACCTTCCAGAAGAACCCTAATAACTGGAGCAGGACCAAGAGGGTTGTCACCCAGGATTCACAATGAGGAATCCTCAAGGTGCCAGAGACATTCCATCTTCCTGAGAGTCCTGTGGAAACTGAGATGAGGAGAATGATTATTATACCTTCTTTGTCACAAGGCACCAAAGCACTGTTTCTTATGGCATCATTGTCACTCAGAATCCTTCATAAAAACAAGTTAAATCACTTCCTGCATCCCTATCCCACTTCCATAAGAGCTGGCCTATCACTAAGTAAGCACTTTTGCTTGAAAATTAATATTTTATTTATTGTAATTGATTTATTCATTTTTGTAAATATTCATTTTTGAGAGAGAGAGTGGGGGAGGGGAGAAAGGGACAGAGGATTCAAAGTGGGCTCTGTGCTGACAGCAGAAACCTCCACGTGGGTCTTGAACTCACCAATCATGTGATCATGACCTGAGCTGAAGTTGACTGCCCAACTGACTGAGCTACCCAGGAGCCCCTGAAATTAACATTTTAGACAAAATGCCTTTTACCATCTGCCTTTTACCATCTCAATTCCTATACCCCAGTAGGGTAATCAACCTGCCCCACAGCAAACTCTGTAACTTGAGCCAAAATGTGTCATACAAATAAACCAAATTTTAAAAAGATGTTTATTTTATTTATTTTGAGAGAGAGAAAGCATGGCACAAGTGAGGGAGGGACAGAGAGAAAGGGGGGTAAAGAGAATCCCAAGCAGGCTCCACACTGTTAGCACAGAGCCCAATGCAAGGCTGGATCTCATGAACCATGAGATCATGACCTGAGCCAAAATTAGAAGTCGGACGCTGACCAGTCTGAGCCGCCCAGGCACCCCACAAATAAACCAAATTAATTTTTGGTAGCCCCACCCACTGCTACTGAGACATGTTAACAAGGGATTTATCTTTTGTTCCTTTCTCTCATGCTCAGTGCATGTTTAAAACCACTTCATACTTTGCTTTTTCCCCTCAAAGCCAACTTTATTAGTTTAGAACAGGTCATACTCAAAGTATTTGACCTTCATTTAAAACTTGATAGATACTACAACATAGCCAGAACAGTCATGAAACAACTGAAAATCTAGTAAGTTGAGAGACCAACAAGGCTTATCTATTCTTTTTTTTTTTTTTCAACGTTTTTTTATTTATTTTTGGGACAGAGAGAGAGACAGATCATGAACGGGTGAGGGGCAGAGAGAGAGGGAGACACATAATCGGAAACAGGCTCCAGGCTCTGAGCCATCAGCCCAGAGCCTGATGTGGGGCTCGAACTCACGGACCGCGAGATCGTGACCTGGCTGAAGTCGGACGCCCAACCGACTGCGCCACCCAGGCGCCCCAAGGCTTATCTATTCTTAGAAGGCTTTCTGAATGCATGGTCCACCTCAGCATCATGGGAGTAGATGTTTGGTTTTTTTCCTAAGAAGTCAATTCTCATGAAAGCTCATATAGGTTAAGTCCCTATATTAAAACATTTTCTCCATCCCTATCCAAGTTCACCTCCCTCCAAATTCATACCCTGAGCAATTCATATTTTAGTCGTGCTTGTATTCCCACTGCCTATCAAGGTTAAGAGGAGTGACACTGTCAATATGACCTTCCTCCATAGTACAGAGGAGGTACAGACAACCTTTTAAAAGTATACCATCAATAGATTAGATGAGATTTCACATTGTGAGGAAATTTGGTCAAGGTAAAGAATTCTGGCTAAGTTTTATAATCTTAATCACAAAAGAAGATAACAGAGCATCCCAAGATAAAAAGGGATGTGCCCGTTGTTAAGACTGTGGGATGTTTCTGATTTATAATACTGTACTCTGGGAACCAAAAGGTTGAAAGAAAGAAACCAAAGTGTGTTTGAAACAACTACTGATGACAGCTGAATGACCAATCAAGTATATATTAGTTTTGCATGAGTAATATCCTCTATAAACTTCCCCATCGATATGATACCATGTAGAAATGTAGGAACATAAAATAACCGTGTTATATCAACTATTCTCAAGACACAAGTATTTAGAGCAGTGTTTCTCAAAGTAGAGTCCTGAACCCAATAGCATCACTATCACCTGGGAATGTATTAGATATGCAAGCTATGATACTCTTCCCCAGACCTAGTGAATCAGAAACTCCAGAGGTAAGGCCCAGCAATCCATATTTAATCTGTGATAATCACCCTCCTTGTAATTCTGGTGCATGCTTAAGCTTGAGAGCCACTGATTTAGAGACAATTTAGAAACGAATTTACTCATACAAGCAAATGTTGGCTAAATGTCTAGCTTCAAGAATCTATAGGGATAAAAGAAGCATACAGCATAACCCATGCCCTTCAGGGTCATAAAACTTGGTTAAGAAACAAAACATAATTGACAGATATTTTAAAAATCCACAGTGACAATAAAGGTGGCATAGAGCTGTTCGTTTTAGATTAACTGTCAATTAAATGGAATTGAGTATTACTAACACAGTTCCAAAAAAAGGAAAGATAACTTCCTCCTGCTTGGAATTAAGGAAGATTGCTAAAAGGAAGTGAATGAAAGTTGGAAAATGAGATGGAGCTGTCAAGAATTGGAGAAAGTGCAAACACTTTGCCAATGACTGAAAAGATTAATTGGAACAGAAAGTTCATGTTCATTAAAAACATATGGAAGGAGGTTTGGCCTTGCCCTTAGAATTTGGCCTTGGAATTTATTGGCATTGGTATTTTTCTAGCATTGTGATGCTTTGAATGATTTTCTTTCTTTTTTTCTTTCTTTCCTTCTTTCTTTCTCTTTCTTTCTTTCTTTCTTTCTTTCTTTCTTTCTTTCTTTCTTTCTTTCTTTCTTTCTTTCTTTCTTTCTTTCTTTCTTTCTTTTTGTTTATTCATTTTGTGAAAGAGCGAGAGAGTGAGCAGGGGAAGGGCAGAGAGAGAGAGGGAGACACAGAATCCGAAGCAGGCTCCATCCAGGCTCTGAGCTGTCAGCTCAGAGCCCGATGCGGGGCTCAGACCCACGAACTGTGAGATCAAGTCGGATGCTTAACTGACTGAGCCACCCCAGTGCCCCTGAATAATTTTCTTTAAATACTTTATCCCATATTTGTATTTGTTTTAAGGAGAAGGGTGGTCTGAATAACCTGTCCTCCCATTACTGGAAATAAATGTTGAATAACTTAATAATTCACACATCTTTTTTAGATGTCAGCTATATTCAAGTGACCATACTAGACCTGGGAGATACAAAGTTGAACTAGATGTTGTCCCTACTCAGAACTTTACTGTTTACTAGAAAAGACAGTAGAGTATGAGTAGTTATACTGGTGAGTATGTAGGGTTTACTGATTTCATACTCTTTAAGATCCTTTGATTGGGCACTTCTCGTATTCATTGTCCACTGCAAAATAAAATATTTGAGGCAACTATTGATATTACAAAGCCATGAGAATATGTAGTGAAAGGAATTGATATGATCTTTAAGATCATATCATCTGTACTAGCAATTACACTCCTTGGTATTTATCCCAAAAAGTTGAAAACTTAGGTTCGCAAAAAATAAAACGTTACATGCAGATATTTATAGCACCTTTATTCATAATTGTCAAAAGTTGGAAGCAGCCAAGATTTTCTTCAGTAGGTAAATGGATAAATTAAATTGTGGTCCATCCAGACAATGGAATATCATTCAGCACTAAATGACATGAGCTATCAAGCCATGAAAAGACATGGAGGAAGCTTAAGTGCATATTACTAAGTGAAAAAAGCCACTTTAAAAAGGCTGCATACGGTATAATTCCAACTATATGATATTCTGGAAAAAACCAAACTATCGATACAGTAAAGAGAAAGAAAGAACTGTTAAAAGTTTGGGGTAGGGGAATGAATAGGCAAAGTGCAGAGGACTTTTAAGGTTGTGAGACTATCCTGTATGATACTATAATGATAACTACATGTTATACACGTACATATATTATACATGTGTCTAAACCCTTAGAATTTACACCACCAAGTATGAACCTTAATGTAAACTATGTACTTGGGTTGATTATCATGTGTCAATGTAGGCTCATTGATGGTGACAAATGTGCCACTGTGCTGGGGGGTGTTGATCACGTGGGAGGCTATGCGTGTGTAAGGCAAGGGGTATATAGGAACTCTCTTACCTTTCAATTCTGCTGTGACCTAAAATACTCGAAAAAAAATAAAGTACTTAAGTACGAAAAATCAATCTTACTCCTGTAACATCTGACATGGTCTGGCACTACTACATCTTTGGTCTCTTCTCATACTGCTCACCCCTAGCTTTCTGCCCTCCAGCCTCTAGACTTGTTTCATCCCTTAAGAAAATCTTCATTTCTCTTGCAGGAGGGCCTTTGTGCCTGCAGCCTCTTCAGCCTGTGGTGCTCTTCCCATTTCTTCCCATTTTGCTCATTAACTCATTGTTCATCGATCAGCTCCTAGCTCTAGGATCACGTCTTCAGGGAAGCCTCGTTGATACCCTAGTCAGTTGACGTTCCTTTGTTGTAGCCTTTGGAAGAATCCTGCCTCTCCTTTAGCACACTAATCTGTTTGCCATTGCACATTAATCAGTAATTACTCGATTAATGTCAACTTCCTATGTTAGACTGTAAACTTCTTGAAAGTAGGGATTGTGTTCATTAACACTTAACACTTTACACAGTGCCTGGTACATAGGAGGATATTAATGAGTGAAATTTTAAGTGAAAAGAAACTTATTTTTTCACTCAACATTTTCAGTGAGGTTTGGCTAATGATTATATTACTGTAGGCCAGTGATTCTCAGCCCTGCTTGTACATTAGAATCACCTGGAGAACTTTAATAACTATTGCTATCTGGATCCCACCCTTGAAGATTCTGATTTGAAAAGTATAGGGCAATTTTAAGGTGCAACCAAGGTTGAGAACCACTTATCAGCTCCCAGTATGACATAGCAAATCATAAGCCTGAAATGTCTCAGGATTTAGGAAATGGGACTAGGAGAGTTTTGAGTGTATTTCAAGGAAGAGAAATATAATTTATTAATTAAAATAATGATTAATATTTGCAATATTTAATTGTGGAGTCACAGCCAAAAGGAGAAGCATTTTACTAAGTTAATTTGATGGGGGTGCCTGGGCTAAGCGTCTGACTTCGGCTCAGGTTGTGATCTCGTGTTTTTGGGGGTTCAGGCCCCACATCAGGCTCTGTACTGACAGTGTGGAGCCTGCTTGGGATTCTCTCTCTCTTCCTCTCTGCCCCTCTCCCACTTGTGCTGTCTCTGTCTTTCTCAAAAATGAATAAATTAAAAAAAAATTTTAAATAAAAAAGTAGTATCTTAAAACATTACTGTGACATTGGTTCAGTGATAAATGAGCCAAAAATAATTATACATGTGATCGGTAATTTGATATATGACAGAGAGGCGTTGTAAGTCAGTGGGACAAGGATGGCCTATTGATTAAATGGTGAGGGGACTCTATTATCTCTATGAGTGAAACATGAAAAACTAGATACCTACTTCATCCACATACAAAAATCGATTCCAGATTGATGAAGATCTTAAATGTGAAAGAAAATTTTTTTTAAGAAATGGAAATCTTTATGACCTTCGGGTAAGGAAGTCTTAAGATTTAAAAAGCAGAAACCACAAAGGAAAATATTGATAAAATCTACATAAATTTTGAGAACTACTCTTTATCAAAAGATAGAATCAAAAGACAAGCTCTAGTGGGAAATGATATTTCTGACACTGATTACTTTAAAAAAAATAAAAAATCAAAACAAACAAAAACAACCTGGTAGGATTCAGAGTATACAAACACCATTAGAAATCATTAAGGAAAGGACCTCCCCCCCAAAAGAAAGATGTGCAAATGACATGATCTATATTTTCATGAAAGAGGTAATACATATGTCCAGTCAGCATATGAAAATGTTAAGATAAAACTACACACTAACTTGAACGACTAAAATTAAAACAATGACAATACTAAACAAAGATGGGGGCCAAAAGGAAATTGTTTCGGTTTGATTACTTTGGAAAATATTTTGGTATTAACTAGTATATTTGAAAATAAGTATATCTGATGACCCCGTGGCTCCACTCCTAAATATGTAGCATATAAAATATTTTATGTATTCAAGAGATGTGCAAAAAGTAATTTTTTCAAATGTTTATTTTTGAGACAGAGAGCAGGGGAGGGGCGGAGAGAGAAGGAGACAGAGGATCCAAAGCTGGCTCTGTGCTGACAACAGAGCTGGCTGCGGCGCTCGAACTCACAAACCTCGATACCGTGACCTGAGTAAAGTTGGACACTTAACTGACTGAGCCACCCAGGCATCCCTTAAAAAGTAATCTTAGGATTGCTCTTTGTAATGACAAAAAGACTGTAAACAATACAAATATCTATCAAAAATAGAATAATTTGTGATATATTTACACAGTGGGTATTGATCAACAGTGAAAAAGAAAATGGAGTAAAGGTACAGGCATCTGTGTAGATGAATCTTTTATTTTTATCTTTTTTAATGTTTATTTATTTTTGAGAGAGAGACAGAGTGCAAGTGGGGAAGGGCAGAGAGAGAGAGGGAGACACAGAATCGGAAGCAGGCTCCGGGCTCTGAGCTGGCAGCACAGAGTCCAAAGCAGGGCTCGAACTCATGTACTGTGAGATGATGACCTGAGCCAAAGTCGGACACTCAACAGACTGAGCCATACCCAGGTGCCCCATGTAGATGAATCTTAGTAACATAGCAGAATGAAAAGGTTTGCAGCAGAATAAATTAGTATGATTAATTTACATTTTAAAACAGGAAACAAAATATTTCTTAAATTAGTTTTAGTTTAGTGTTGATGTTTAGGGTATAACAACATTATGTTGTAAAATTATAAATACAAGCAAGGACATGTTTAATATAAAATTCAGGATATTGAATGTCTCTGATGGAGATGGGGTTGGGATTGATTAGAAACTTTGAAAGAATTCAAAGTAATGCCCCTTAATTAATCAGGGTGGTGCAAGTATATGGGCACTCATTTTGTTGATTTTTTGTGTTTCTTCTTACCCTCTAAACTATACATTTATTATCATACTATTTTGGGTGCATGATCTATTTCAAATATGCTATGAAAAAAGTAGTGTGAGGAGTGGAAGTGAGATGAGTCTGGATGTAGGAACACTGGTTGGACTATAGGCATCTGTGAGGGAGAAGTGATGACTGACTGTGTCAGTTAATGGGGAACTGAGAAGGCCATGCCGGGAGGAAAAAGGATCTCAAGGAATTGCTTTGAAATTTATAGTAAAAAAAAAAAATATTTCAAAGAAAATGTAAAATGTACTTACTATGGTCTCTCATCTCTCATTTTAAAATGTTTTTAAGAATAACTATATTGAGGTGTAATTGATAAACACAACTTATATTCACCGAACAGCTCCCCATTTTCCCCTCCCCCATCCCCTGGAAACTACCATTCTACTTTATATTTCTATGATTTTGACTACTTTAGGTACCTCATGTAAGTGGAATCATGCGGTATTTGCCCTTTTGTGACTGGCTTATGTGTGACACTTAGCATGGTGTCCTCCAGATTAGTTCATGCTAGTGAATATGGCAAGATTTCCTTCTTCTCTAAGTTTGAATAATATTTTATTGTATGTATGTACTATGTTTTCTTTATCTATTCACCTACCGGTAGACATATAGGTTGTTTCCATAGCTTGGCTATTGCAAATAACATGACATTGAACATAGGAGTGTAGGTAACTCTTCTGGATCCTGCTTTTAATTCTTTTGGATAAATACCCAGAAACTAGAATTGCTGGATCATAGGGTATTTCTTTTTTTAAGTTTTGGGTGAACTTTCATACTATTTTCGATAATGACCATACCATCTATACCAAACTAAAAAACTTCTGCACAGCAGAGGATATCATCAACAGAATGAAAAAACAGCCTATGGAATGGGAGAAAATATTTGAAAAACAACAATAAAGGGTTAATAGCCAATGTTTGTAAGGGACTCCTGCAACTCAGTAGCAAATCATCATTATCTGATTACAAAAAGAGGAAAAGACTTGATTAGATATTCCTCCAAAGAAATCTACAAATGGCCAACAAGTTTATGAAAAGGTGCTCGGTATCACTACCTATCTGGGAAATGCAAGTTGAAGTCACAGTTAGATCTCACTTCATGCCTGTTAGGAGGGCTGTTATGAAAAAAAAAGGGAGGGGGGAATGAGTATTTGTGAGGATATAGAGAAATTAGAACCTTGTACACTGTTGGTGGGAATTTAATAAATGTTTTGTAGTGTCAATAAACTTTATTGAGTAAACATTTTCAATATGTTTTGAGAAATATCCTCAACAGACAGACACACAGATGTACAACTTATGTAAATAAGATGTATAGTGTTAGTTACAGTTCCCTGGTACTGCCTGTCTTGAAAATGTAATATCCATAGCCTTTTGTTCTTGGTAAATTATAGATACATACATTTATTCCAGCTATAACGTTTCCTCTTCCGTTTATGATTTTATATATTTGAGTCCTCTCTCTGTTTCTCTTAGTCCAGTGAAAGGTTTGCCAATTTTGTTTATCTTTTTGAAAAAGAATAGCTCTTAGTTTTGTTAATCTTTTTTGTTGTGTGTCTGCTCTCTGTTTCATTTATTTCTGCTCTGATCTTTGTAGAGGAAGAGAGGATTGAAGTCATGATAACTCCAGAAAAAGTTGGAGCCTTTTCCTGAAATACTGTTATCTTATCTGGTACCAGGAACATGCATTGGCTAGAAAAGATCTAGTCTTGATTTCCAGAGAATGTTCCTGAAGATTGGCCCAGAAGGTGGTAGGATTGCATAATCATTAGGAGGCAGACAGATCTGCGTTCAGTTTTTCCAGTTATTAGCTATGTGGCCTTAATAACACAATTTCCACATCTGCACAAAGTGATCGTAATATTACATGTAACAAGTGGTGGCCATCTGCTGTTTTTTCTACATTAGAGCCCAGTATCACAAGTTCATCTGATTTTCTTAAATAACAAGGCTATAGATACAAACTTGTAAATTGATGTATAACATACGTGTAGAGTGAAACCTAAGTGTTCAACTCAATAAGTGTTACAAAGCGAACAAACCTGTGTAACCAGATCACTCAGAATAAGAGACCGTGAATAGATGTCTCTAGATGTATCCTTTCTTGCTCCCCACCTTTTTTGGAGTGAGTGAGTGAGTGAGAAAGAGAGAACGAGTGCAAGAAGCAGAGGGGCAGAGGGAGAGAAGGAGGGGCAGAAGGAGAGAGAGAGGGAATCTTTAAGCAGGTTCCACACTCAGCCTGGAGCCTGATGTCATGCTCAATCCCACAACCTGGAATCATGACCTGAGCTGAAATCAGGAGTCTGACACTCAACGGACTGAGCCACCCAGGTGCCCCTTTTGATCACTGCCTCTTCCTGACCAAAGGTAATGACTATCCTGACTTGTAATATCAAGGTTTAGTTTTGCCTTTTTGGGTTTTATATAAACAGAGTAATAGAACATATAATCTTTGGGTCTGGCTTTTCCCCACATTATGTTCTGAGATTCATGTATTTTGCTATGTATGGCAATATACCATTAATTTGCACTTCAGTTTTCTACTCCATTGTTTGATCCTGGCACAATTATTTATGCATCCTGCTGTGGCAGGACGTTTAAGTTGCCAGTTTTTATTGCTAAAAGTGAAGCTGCTGTTAACACTCTTGTGCCTGGTTTTTTTGGCATATATTTCAGTTGGAAGTATAGTTATATATGCCTGTGTCTTGTGTAGACAATGACAATCAGTTTCACAGAGTAGTTGAGTGCATTTACACATGCTCTTACCAAGAGTTAATGGAAATCTTACCTGCTCTATATCCTCATAATATTTTATAATTCATTTTTAAATTTGTCATTCTGTTGCTTATATAATGATATTTTAGTATGGTTTTAATTTGCATTTTTCTGATGACTAATGAGGTGAAACACCTTTCCATGTATTTATTGGCTCTTTAGATATCCCTTTTCGTGTCTGTTTAAATATTTACCCATGTTGCTATTGGATGGTGTGTCTTTTTCTTGTTGATTTATAGACCTATAAAATTGGCAGTGTTTGTAGTAGAATGTTGAGGAGCAATCATAAAATTTAGCAAGACAGGAAAAGAGAGGGGAAGAAGAAAAATGATTACTTAAGGACTTTTGGGGGGTCATCTTTGGAAGGGTGGTAATCTGCTAGTATAAAATGGAATTATGTCTAGAATCAGAATACACAATTATTTTCTAGACTCACCCACTGCTCTGACATTACATGAAATTATGGTACATTTTCTGAATCGTCTTTGGCAAATGAGAGAAACTCAATTCTAGTCAATCTGTCATTTGCTCTTGCTCTGTTGAGTAGATACTTTCTGTCAGCTTCTAAATAGTAGAGGAATGGTGAGGATGGGGAGGAGAGAAGTGTTCACGTTTAGCAGTCTCTTCTGCACACGATTGCAGATTTGAGAAATCACAGTAACCACAACATGCCGATTTTCAGCCCTTATCCAATTTGTCTTTAAAAGTACAGTTCTTCTTCTGGGGCGCCTGGGTGGCCCAGTCGGTTGAGCGTCCAACTTCGGCTCAGGTCATGACCTCGCAGTTGGCGAGTTCGAGCCCTGTGTCAGGCTCTGTGTTGACAGCTCAGAGCCTGGAGCCTGCTTCAGATTCTGTGTCTCCCTCTCTCTCTGCCTCTCCCCCACTCATGCTCTGTCTCTCTCTCTCTCTCTGAAAAATAAAGATAAACGTTAAAAATAAATAAATAAATAAATAAATAAATAAATAAATAAATAAATAAAATAAAGTACAGTTCTTCTGTAGAGTTGAAACATTCCTGTGTGAAATTGATTAGGAGAATGTAAGGAAACATTTTCTCCCTCCATATAAATATTAGTTTGTTGGCGTTATGAAGGTGAAGGTTAATTTTCGTTTATTTCTCTTACAATAACATCTGCTCTTATAGCAGGAAGTACTCTTTAATTAATAGACATAATATCAGTCTTCCCATTTTATAAAGATAAATCTTTCCTTTTCCCTCAACTGTCCTACCTGATCCTTGAAAACTTGCTTGATTATGCTATATCATTTTATTTTAATATTTTTGTTTATTTTTGAGAAAGAGCAAGAGACAGAGCATGAGCAGGGGAGGGACAGAGGGAGAGAGAGACACAGAATCTGAAGCAGGCTCCAGGCTCTGACCTGTCAGCCCAGAATGCCATGTAGGACTCAAACTCATGGTCCCGTAAGATCAAGACCTGAGTTGAAGTTGGACTCTTAACAGACTCTAAGCCACCCAGGTGCTTCTGTGCCACATCTTACAGAGACTTCACAGAACGCCAGAAAGCATTTCATAAGCCGAAGATTTGCTTTTCACCACAATTGAAATTTAACCTGGTTACCAACTCTCACCTCTTTCCCAACTTTCTATTCACTCCTTTCTTTTTGCAAAGTCCTCCTGCTCATTCTCACCTGAGATGTGGATGACGTTTATACCTGGGGCATATAGCAAGCAGCCTCCCTTCGTGCAATGAATCAGAGAGAAGGAGGTTAAATATGGAAAAGGAGATCTTGTATTAATGTTGAATCTATCAGAAGTCTTTGGCGTACAAAGCTGCTTTACCAAAGTAGTCTGCAGAATGTCCCTGTCTGCCTGAGAAGAGGAAGCACACCCGTAATCGAGTTACCATCAGTCCCATATCTGTGCCTCCCATGCTCTGCTCTCTTATCCAGGGCTGGGCGTCTGCAAAACACAGTGCTGCTTTGCCAGTTGCTCCTTGTTGGTCTCTCTACTATGAGAGAACGGAGAGGAGGGGACAGGAGAATGAGGAGTGACGGAGCAAGAGGGAGAAAAGGAGAGAGGGAAGTGTTAGCATCAGCACAAGGACCCAAGCGACAGCAAGCACTTCCTTCCTATGGGAACAGCCCAAAGCACTTTGCAGTTTTTCCACCATTTGTGTACAGCCAGCCTCATCGTACAACCGTTGGACACACCAACACCAACTGAGCCATACCAGTCCTCTGCCCTCCATGAGGCCCCTCAACTAAGCACCTTGTTTTCACAGTTCTAACCTCTTCTCTTTTGTTTTAAAAAAAAAAAAAGTTTATTTCTGAGACAGACAGAGTGTGAGTGGGGGAGGGGCAGAGAGAGAGGGAGACACAGCATCCGAAGCAGGCTCCAGGCTCTGAGCTGTCACCACAGAGCTTGACTGGTGAATCACAAGATCCTGACCGGAGCCGAAGTTGTATGCTTAATTGACTGGGCCACCCAGGTGCCTGTCTAATCTCTTTGTTCCTCCAGTTCTACAGCTGCTAACAGTTTCTGGAATCTTCTGTAGCTGTGAGGTCTTAGAATTTTATTTCCGTCCTTTCAGGAATTTAACAATTTTTTTAGACTTAGAGCCTGCTTGGGATCTCTCTTTCTCCCTCTCTCTCTGCACCACCGCCCCCCCCCCCCACCTTGTGTATGTGCACGTTCTCTCTCTCAGTCAATAAAAAAGCAGATGTGTTACCAAACCCCAGGTTTGACTGCCCATCGCTCCAAAAGTCAATACTCAAGAGACAAGTTTTGATTGGAACGGAATAAGTGCTTTATTCAGGAGCCCAGCCATCTGGGGAGAACATATACTCTTGTCCATAAGGCAACTCTGAGGTTTCTGCCTTGCCCAGGTATTTTTATTTTATTTTTTTAACGTTTACTTATTTTTGAGAGAGAGAGCACACTAGCAAGTGCACACATGTGTGCGAATTGAGGTAGGGCAGAGAGACAGGGAGAGAGAGAGAATCCCAAGCAGGCTCTGCACTGTCAGCACAGAGCCAGACACGAGGCTCAGACTTACCAGCCATGTGATCATGAACTGAGCCACAATCAAGCATTGGACTCTTAACTGACTGAACCACCCAGACGCCCCTGGCCCAGGGAGTTTTAAGTAGGTTTATGGTAGTTAATCAGTAAAGGGAGCTCCATGGTCCATAACATTTCTTAATTACGTGCAGACTTGATAGTGCCAGCTACAGACATCCTCTCAATGCTCGGGGATTGTTCAAGGGGGTGTGGTTTCTGTTTCATGAGTGCAGGAGTGTTCTCTTTGAAAGAATGCGTGATATATAGATATACAAATAAGGGTTAATTAATCATGTGAGCTAAGGGCAATTTGCTAAAGTTTCAAGACTACTGGGTTTGCCAGAGGAGCCGAGGTGACTTCATATTTTTATTTTCTCTGTTCAAGTAACAGTTGCATTGTGATATGTATGATATATGTTTATACAATACATGTAATGTATATGATGTACATATATATAAATGGTGTAAATTATCTTTTGTTTTATTAACAATGAAAAATAAGGAAAAAATACCATGAAATATATCAGTATATACACATACATCCTCCTGAATAAGGCATAGTTAAGTCTCTTTGCTCACACAGAAAGATTTTGTAGGACAGATTTTAAAATGGAGTGAGTGATTTCATATTCAAACAAAGTACATTGAGCACAAAGGACTTAATTTAATATGTGATGATAATAATGATAATTTTAGTAGATACCTGCTAAAGACAGATACATCTTCCTCCAAGATTTCTTTGGAGCTATGCAATTAACTGTGGAAGGATTTTCTTTCCTGCAGAATTCTTGAAGAAATCTGACAAATTCCTCAGAAGTTTCACTGAGTAGAGTGGACATGTTGACTATTAATCATGATAATTTTTGACATAACCTTAGAGGAGAGAAAAGAATGTTTGAAGGGTGGGAAATGCTTCCATCTATTTAGGGAGATAGGTTTGATTTGAGCTGTCGTTTATGTGAATATGTGCTCTAAAGGGCCTGGTTTTGATGCTAGTTGAAAGCACCTGACAAGAGTAATTACGCATCACCGGTCTTCTTGGACAGTGCACATACTTGAGTGCTGGTGAATGTAGCTGGTGGAGGGGAAACAGCGTCTCTGTGATGCCAGCAGGCCTGGTCCAAGGACCTGGAGGAGGTCCTACAGGATGAGCCAAGGAGGATCCTTGACTTCATACAGAATAAAAATCAAATGGGATCCAGCAGAAAGTGAGAGCAGAGTTTACTGACATTACAGAGAGAGCAGATAAAGATGGAGTATCTGGGAGACTCAGAAAGGAAAGGAACATGAGTCTGGTCTTTGTTCCAGGTCTCGGGGTTTTTACCAGGGATCCAGCTCTGGTGTACATGTCCTCTTGGGCCTCCAGGAACCGGTCAGAATGAAGATAAAGGCTCAGGTGTTATTCCTTGGAGCCATGGCTTCTTGGCATCTAGATGTCTAGCTCCTGTGATCTGGAATATGCATATGATGGCTTCATCTGGTCATTCTCACCTGGTCCTTCCTTAGATGTGCTCTGTTTTAGAGAAATTATTAAATCCTTGTCCCTTATAAAGGGGACATATGATACTTGAGTTACAAGACATGTATAAAGTAGGGTGGAGGTGCAGCTCGTATCCAGAATAGAAGCAGGAAAAAGAACAAAAAGGATATTTTTATGGATTCCTTTATTAATTTTTTTTACAAATGTTTTTTATTTATCTATTTTGAGAGAGAGTGAGAGAGCGTGAGCAGGTGAGGGGCAGAGAGAGAGAGAAGGAGAAAGAGAATCCCAAGCAGGTGCTGCACTACAGAGCCTGATGCAGGGCTTGAACCCAAGAACTGTGAGATCATGACCTGAGCTCAAACCAAGAGTCAGATGCTTGCCTGACAGAGCCACCCAGATGCCCCTATGGAGTCTTTTAGTTTCCTTCTCTCATCTCCTTTGACAAACCTTCTATATTATCCAGCGCAGAAAAACAAAAGCCTACAACTTAAAAGTAATGCAAGCTGACACTTTTTTAGTTAATATTTAACGACTATGTTTTCATAAATTTTGAAAGTACTCAGTGCTAGGAAATTATGCTAGGTGTGGGTTAGAAATGTAAATACACAAAATGATAGTTGTAACCAGTGTGGTAAATGTAGACGTTAGTACTAAATGTACAAGTTAACCACCGAAAAAGCAATTAACTTTACAGGTTGAAGTAGATCAGTAGGGACTTTACCTGGCACCAGGTAACTTTAACTTTGTCAGGTGGGAGAAGGGGATACAAAAATTCTAGAAAGACGAAGCTGCATGTGCAGAAGCATCAAAAAGTGAAGTAGCTTGGCATGTTGCAAAAACTACAAGTATTTCAGTGTTCTTGGTGGGTAAACTGTGAAGGGCAACAAATGGAAAATTAAATACATTGTGTAGCCTTGTGCTAGGGGCTCAAAAAATCTACTCAAGGTTTGCTTGAAGAAAATTAAGAAGGTAGACTAGCAGCCAACCAGAGTCTGCATTTTCTTCCCTTTTTACCCAATTGACTTTTCTAGTGCAGTTGTGTTGCTGAATCAGTGCAAACTGTTGTCCCCTGATGATGTAGTGACAGTTTGAAGATGTTCAAAGAATATGGATGGGCGCGATGCATTTGAGACCATAAGGAAATCTCAGTAAGGCATATTTGAACCTATTCCGTTCACATTGCTTCCTAACATATTCCAAAAGAAAAAAGGAAAACTTATTTAAGAACCAAGTAGGGAAAAAAGAAGGAATCTTCTCTGGGTCTGCTAGGGCAAGAGATCCCATCTCTGCAGATTTGTCACCTTTATGGAGGTAGAAGGTGAGGAGCATGTGATAATAGCCAATTTCCCATGGTGCCAAGTGTTCCACTTGGCAAAACAGAACTCACAGAGGATGAGTTACGCTGTGTGCCTGGCACCATGACCCCTTCTTCTTCTTTCTTCTTTCTTCTTTCTTCTTTCTTCTTTCTTCTTCTTTCTTCTTTCTTCTTTCTTCTTTCTTCCTTCTTCTTTCTTCTTTCTTCTTTCTTCTTTCTTCTTTCTTCTTCTTTCTTCTTCTTTCTTCTTTCTTCTTCTTTCTTCTTTCTTCTTCTTTCTTCTTTCTTCTTTCTTCCTTCTTCTTTCTTCTTTCTTCTTTCTTCTTTCTTCTTTCTTCTTTCTTCTTCTTTTAACCCTGCTACCAGGTAGGGCAGGATGTGAGAGCTCATGGAACGGAGACACGAAGAGAGCCAGTTTGTCTGTGGCAGGAGCTTTACCAAGTATGTCCAACAAGATATAAAGATATAAGGCCCTGGCTGGATGAGTCCTAGGATGCATGTGATTAGAGACATTTGGCCCTGGAAGTGGCAAACTTCCAAGACAAAGTCTGATGTTTCAGATCAGCTAGAAGCACCACTATGCCTCTTCATGTATAGAAGAATAAGTTTGGTTAAAATGTGCATTTGATTGATTGATAAGCCACTTCACTGAGTTTTTATAAGGGTTGTATGAAATGATATATTTATTTTTTAATGTTTATTTATTTTTGAGACAGAGAAAGAGAGAGAGACAGACAGACAGACAGACAGACAGTGCAAGCAGGGGAGGGTCAGAGAGAGAGACACACACACAGAATCCGAAGCAGGCTCCAGGCTTTGAGCTGTCAGCACAGAGCCCAATGCGGAGCTCAAACCCACAAACCGTGAGATCATGACCTGAGCCGAAGTCGGCCGCTTAACCGACCGAGCCACCCAGGCACCCCAGGACATATTTTATGGTGTTAGAGTTCCTCAAGGCACCCCTATGAGATAATATAGTTAAAGTCAACACAATGCCTAGCACAAAACAAGTGCTCCTTATGGATAGTAAATATCATGTTATTCTTCATCCCACTATTATTTTTTGCTGTTTTGTTTCAAGAGTTGAGATTCAAGAAATAGTAGCACTGTGTACAGAGGTCTTTGAAATTTGATAAATATTTTTTATGTTCTAATGGTGATTAATAAAATCTAAGTAGACGTGCAGTTAAACTATGCATTAATCTTGAAGTTGTATTTAATTAAATTATTTGAACATCTCCTAAGGGCAAAATAATGATCTAGTGGCAGGGATAATATCAAGATTAGTAACAATACTAGGGATGACAGTTCTATGAGGGGGGCAAATATCAGTAAACTAAAACAAGACCTGTAGAGGTAAGTGCACACTATGGCTGTGAGAGTGGAAAGGATGAGGATTTGATAGATTTCACACAGGCAGAATTGACAGGATTTAATGACAAAATGAGGATAAGTTTTGAGAAAGCAGGCTTTCAAGATGCACTCTTTAATGAACTGAGAGGGCAAAATCTTGCTTGGGTGGTGCTTCTAAGCATATGCACCTGGCATCCCTGGTAGAGGGTTTGGAACTGGGTGAGAATGTCAGAAACAAATGTCAGGCCTGGACATGCAGACTTGGGGTTATTGCAAGACAGGACGGTCCCTGACACTTCATGTTTTCATGCTTTATTTAAGAGCATAAACATTCCAAAAACATTAAAAAAATCATAAAAATCTGAACGACTTATTTATACTTTCTATCACATGTAGAATAAACTTTAATGGTTAATTAATACAACCAAATTCAGACAGCCCTCTCCATTTAGTGCTGGCATGTTTTTTATTATTTTTTTCCAGCTTTATTTAGATATAACTGACATATAACATTGTGTAAGTTTAAGATGTACAATGTGTTGGTTTGATACATGTATATATGGTGAAATGTTTACCACAATAAGGTTAGTTAACACCTCTGTCACCTCACATCATTACCACTTTGTTTTTGTTGTTATGGTAAGATCATTCAAGCTCTCCTCTGATAGCAACTTTCAGGTATGCTGTACAGTATTGCCAACCATAGTCACCATACTATACTTTAGATGCTGGGAACTTTCTCATCTTATAATTGAAAGTTGGTGCCTTTTGACAAACCTCTCCTCATTTTCCCACTCTTCAGCGCCTGGTAACCACAATTCACCTCTCTGTTTCTGTGAGTTCAATGTGTTTAGATTCTTCATATAAGTAAGATTGTGCAGTATTTGTCTTTCTCTGTCTCCTTCACTGTCTGATTTCACTTAGCATAATGTCCTCCCTGTTGTTGGAACTGGGAGGATTTCCCTTTTTTATGTTTGTTTAAGTATTTTGAGAGAGAGCAAGAGAGCAGAGGAGGGGTGGAGAGAGAGAATCCCAAGAAGACTCCATGCTCTCATTGCAAGAGCTCGATGCAGGGCTTGATCTCAAGACCATGAGATCATGACCTAAACAGAAATCAAGAGTCAGACACTTAACCAACTGAGCCACCCGGGCACCCCAGGATTTCCTGTGGCTGAATAACATTCCTCTGTGTGTGTATATCATATTTTCTTTATCCATTCATTCATTAACGGACACTAGGTTGCTTCTCTGTCTTGGCTCTTATGAATAATGCTGCAGTGGACATGGGAGTATAGATATCTCTTTGAGATTGTGATTTCATCTTCTTTCCATATATACCCAGAAGTGGGATTGCTGGTTCATATGATGGTTGTGGTTTTAATTTTTTGAGGAATGTATATACTATTTTCCAGAGTGGCTGCGCCAGTTTACATTCCCACCCACAGTATATCAGGATTCTGTTTTCTCCACATCCTTACCAGCATTTATAATCTCTTGTCTTTTTGATAATAGACATCTAACAAGTATGGGATGATAATACATTGTGGTTTGATTTATATTTCCCCAAGGTTTAGTGATTTAAAGCACCTTATTAAGTACTTACTGGCCATTGGTATGTCTTTGTTGGAAACATGTTTATTCAAGTCTTCTGACTATTTTTAAATCATATTGTTTGTTTTTCTGGTATTGAATTGAATGAGCTCCTTATATCTTTAAGATATTAACCCCTTATCAGATAGACGGTTTACAAATATTTTTTCCTATTCTATAGGTTGCCTTTTCTTTTTGTTGATTGTGGGCTTTTTGTTTTTGTTTTTGTTTTTGCTGTACGGAAGCATTTTGGTGTGGTGTAGGCCCAGTTGTTGATTTTTGCTTTTGCTGCTTCTGCTTTTGGTGTCCTACTCCACCCCCCAGAAAAAAGTCATTGCCAAGACCAATGTTAAGGAACTTTTACCCTAAGTCTTTTTTCTAGGAGCTTTACGTTTTCAGGTCTTACATTTAAGACATTAACCTATCTTCAGTTAATTTTTATGAATGGTGTGAGATAGGGGTCTAATTTTGATGAAGTTTTTGGGTGATGGGAGTTTGTGGGGTTCAGAGGTGACGACCAAGAAAGAATTCTTGAAGACGTCTTTGGTGCAAAATAGGTGATTTTACTAAAGCACAGGGACAGGACCTGTGGGAAGGAAGAGCTGCACTGCAAGCAAACTGCGGGGGTGACTGTTTTATGGAGTCAGGGGAGATGAAGTCAAGAGGAAGTTTCAAAACAGTCTTTTACATGCTACAGACTTACTGGTGGCCTACCTATTGTCAAGCTAAGGTTGTTTTTCCCTCTAGCAAAGCATTAACCTTAAGATAGTAGGGAGCTCCTGGACTTCAGGCCATTGATGGAATTGCCTTTTTCTGGTAAACTGGTGGAGACTCTGATCAGTTTAACCATTTTTTTTTTTTTGTCCTTTCTTGTTTTGGGGTAGCCGGGAATGCCCAAGGAATATCATACATGTCCCATTCCAGGGGACGGGGAGTGCTCTTAGCCTGCCCTTTGCCCTCAGCTTGCCCCACGCTCCCTCATCAATTTCATTCTTCTGCATGTGGATATCCAGTTTTCCCAACACCATTTATTGACGAGACCATCCTTTTTCCATTGAGTATTCATGGGTACCTTGTCAAATATTAGTTGACCATATAGGCATAGTTTTATTTCTGGATGCTCACTTCCTTTCCATTGGTCTATTTGCCTACTTTTATGCCAGTACTATACTGTTTTGATCATTATAGATTGGTAATAGAGTTGAAAATCAGGACTTGTAATGCCACCAGCTTTCTTCTTTGTTAGGATTGTTTTGGCCATTCTGAATATGGTTCCATATGACTTGTAGGACTATTTTTTCTAGTTGTGTTAAAAATGCCTTTGGAATTTTGATAGGGAATGCATTGAATCTGTAGATGGGGATGGGTAGTAGGGATACTTTAATGATATTAACTCTTCTGATCCATTAACACAGGATATTTTCCATTTATTTGTGTCTTCTTTGGTTTCTTTCCTTGATATCTTCTGGTTTTCAGTGAATAGATATTTCACTTCTTTGGTTAAAGGTGATGGAGCATTTGGGTGACAACAGAAAAGGAAAATAACCATCCTCTCTAGAGCTGTCCAGGTATAATCAAATATAGTAGATGGTACTTCTTTTCCAATAATTAAAATGCTAGCAGAACCTGATAGGGCATTTTGTGGGCGGTAGCCTTCCTCTGAGAATTCATTTATTAAAATAGCAATTTTCAAAACATATTGTCTTGGGGAATATTTTGTATTAGGGAATAGAAACCCATTGAAAGAAACATTAAAAGTGAGTATGTTCCAAGGGTATAGGGATTCTCCTGGAATCTGATTGCTGTAGTTACAGCATATCGTCACAGATTAAAATTAAATCCTGTAATGTCTTTTTGCCTTAGGTTTAAGTAAAGCCATATACATGAAAGCCTTCTTAAGGGATGAATTTCAAACGAAATACATGTCAATATGTGCAGTACTGCAACGCTTTTGAAGCTGCAGCAGTGGCTAGTGTGAAATACATCATCACTCGATTAAGAGTGCACAGTGAATGCTTCCGAAACCATCCATAGCAGCCATCTTATTTAGTAAGACCTTCAGTTAATGCTTTGAGATTACAGTCATCTTGTTTTCTTACAGAATTTATGACCTTCCAAGGACAGATTGCATTTAGTCACCACATTGCACTAACCAATATTAATATTGGTGTTTATTCGGGGTCTTCATAACTGACAGCTGAAATGTGGAAGGTATACCGGCACACAGATGTTGGCCTAATGGCGGATAACAGGAAACCCTACCATTTTCTCTTTTATTCAGATATCTTTAATTCTTGTCTCTGATGGCTTCCCCTGTCACTTCATGAGTAAGTAGGGCTAATACTGGCTGCAGCAAAATCACACTCCCCATTTATCATGCTAATTGCAGTTTAATGAGCAGAGGCCTTAGGCTGGAAGACTTGTCTACCTAGAGTCCTATTGGAGTGGAGTTTATTATGGTAATTAATATAGCCTGTGATAATTAAATTGCTCTACTAGATAGGTACTGTATTTATCATAAAGATTCACCATAACAAAACTTTTTTAAGGCTATTCCAAGACCCATTTTGAAAATCGAGTTCTCTGGAGTTTTGTCTTTTTTCTTTTAAAAAGAAATTGTAGTATGGATCCCATTTTCATCGATTTCTCCTCAGAGCCAGACTTGACTACATAACTTGGAAAGCCTGTTTCAAGATGAAAATGCAGGACCCCTTTTCACAACGCACCAAGAAAGTGCCATAAAGCTACCAAAATGTTAAGCTTTTTTATTTCTTCCCCGTATCTTTCTTGCTTGTATGCGCGCTCCATTGTCTCATTGAATTTTACTTACAAAATGAAAGGTCAGCGATAAATGAGGATCTCAAGATGGTGACAGCATGAAGCCTGAGTGTGGGGTCCTGTGTGACTGCTCAGATTGATTGCACTCCCCCGAAGCTGGCCCTGCCTCAGAGAGCAGAAGTGTTGAAAGCAAACCATTTTTACCTACTGGGAACTGAACTAATCTCATGGCAGTCTGTAATGCCATGAAGTGTGAAGGCAGTCCAGTCAAATTTGAGCCAACAGACAACTGGACCTCAGGCTACGAAAAACCTCTGTAAGGGTAAGCGGGACAATGAAAATGAAGGAGCAGTAGGGACTCGTGTCAGTCAGGAAGGTGCCCCTGTTTCCTGCTAGGATATGAAGTCTTTCCAGGACATGGTTACACCCAAGCCCCTAGGAGGCAGTGAAAGAGCTAAAATAAGAGTGTGATGAGTAGTTTAAACTTAGCTGTATGCCGGAGACCAGCTCCAGCAACCAGGGGTTCCTGAAGGAAGAATGGCGTCGGTGAAAATAAAACAAAACTAAAATAAAACACTAAAATAAAATTAAAAAAAATAGAAAACAAAAAACTAAAATAAAAAACTAAAACAAAAAACTAAAAAACAAAAAATAAAAATGGACACAGACAACAGCAGTGTTTTGAACTGGCCGATTTATTGCAGTAAACGTGGCATTGTATTTGCTAGTGATTTCCTTGTAACAAACGTCATCTATGTTTTTCTAACATAATTTTTTAAAATGTTCCTATGTATAAACAACCTTTAAGAAAATAACATGGTGATTTTCCCCTAACTTTCCCGCATACCCTTTGATTATAGATTAATTTCTTACATTATTCCATTATGCACCTGCGTTTATCTATAATCTACAAAGCGTTTGCTTTGCCGTTCTCGTGAAAAGCCCTCCATTTCTCAACACCTCAAGTGGAACAGTTACAGGGATGTGACCTCCTGACCACATGGGCCCAGAAGAACAATGTGTTTGCCTCATCCGAGGTGCCAGGACGGGGCCGAAAAGGCCTTAGATACCCATGCCTCACACATTCTCAGACCATGCACCTAGGAACCAATGAACCATTCTGTAGCTTAACCAACTAGGTTCAGTCATCATCTGGAATGCCTCTGGGGGGCCAGGTGGGCCTAGGGGTTGAAGTCACCGGTGCCCAGAGATACACTCCTTAGTTGCCGGAGTGGGGCTTTCAAATCCATATGTCTCTCCTTTACAGGCCCTCTTTGCTGGCACAGGTATGAGGCTATGCTTCCTGTAAGTAGAGGAGTCTCCATGGGGAATGGCAAGGGCTAAACGTAAGGCCGCACAATTTCTGGCGGAACCTTATTTTCTTCCCTAATGCTTCTTTTCCCAGGGGGCCTGCCGAGGGCCATTCCCTGACAGACAATACCCCAGGTAGTTTTAAGGCCGAATTACCTAAAAGCGGGAGGACAAGAAGCTTCACTGTCAGCGGGCCGCCCTGCAGTCACCAATCCGTCCACAGCCCGGGCCCTGCCACTCAGGCTGGGACAGCTTGGCTTCCAGCAGCTGTAACTACAGGTAGCTACTGCATTAAGACAAACATGCTGGCATACTCCATCTAAATAATAGTAAACTTTTTGAAAATTGACATCTTTTTTCCTTCATACAAGGTTTTGAACTATTGGAAAGATTAATGTGACTAAAACTACTCTAAAATGCATTGAAGATGGTGGAATGAGTTTTGTTTAGATTGATTTTCTCTTTAATGACTATTCTGTTTCTTTCCTAATTATTGGTGAATTCAGTAGGACATGGTACATTATCTTACACATAAATGATGGTCAATAAATGCTTATGGATATAATTCTATATAACTTACTCTCCACAGCAACTCAGTGGTAAGCCTCTTAGGAATATGTTCCCGGGAACAGAACATTCATTTAAATCAGAGTACTAATAGTACTCTACCTCCACAATCAAGTGGACTTTGGGTGTTATTCCAGTGTGGAACACCAGTAACGATAAGCAAACAAGAGCTCACTTGAGAGACTGCTCTAATTTCCTGGTGTAGATTATGATTTAGGTGGGGGAGTAATATCTTCTCGTCAAAGTACACTCATTTATAATAATAATAATAATAACAACAACATTAATAATAATAGCTTAACCACATGGAATGCCCTGTGAATGTTCTGCTCCTCACAGTTTACTATAGAACATCGCTTGAATTTAATTGAGTTCTTTATTTAGTTCTGTGTAGTGAAATTATGAAGACAAACACTGTTTGCAATAATTTTTTGATGCCTTGCTGGAGAAAGACCTATTTATTTCCTCAAACCATATACATCAAAGGCCTGAACAGTACCAGGCCCTGGGAATATAAGTGAATGAGATACGGATAGAGTTTATAAACCGATGGACTTCTAGAATAATGCCCCATGCTGTTAATCTCAGTCAGGTTCACACACCTGTGCCTTAAGAACAATCAAGCATTTGAAGATAGAATTGAGCTGAAACTAGGCTTAGAGCAAGTAGACATACTCAAAGCCAGTTTCCAACAGTTAATTATTTTGAGTGCTTTCTGCATTATTTAAAAGGAAGAGGAGATAACAGGAAGGATAGAAATACTGATAAATTTCTAAGTAGGACTAAGTTTGGTAACTATAAAAAATGAAGTATAGTTAATAAATTACAAAGCAGAAGGTTTCCTCTTAACTCATAGTTATTATACGCCATCATTAGAGAGGGGACTTGGTGCTCCCTGTGCTAGATTAATAGCCTGGGCATTCGTCTCTTTGACCTCTGCTAAAGTAGAAGCACCAGGCAACAGAAGCCGACAATGGAGGAAAAAGAAATACTATCTAGTATTTCATCTGGGCAGGGAAATTAAAAAGAGGAAGTCCTCAAACTGTAGAGGGGAATGTGAAAGGAAAAGATTGGTGCTCTTTTCTTTCCTTTGAGTACCAGCCCCTGGGTCACTAGGCTTAGTCATGCCTCTTTTCAATCACAGGAGTATCCTATTAACAAGGAGATGGAGTGAGGAGAGCAATTTTTAGGAGATAGAAGAAAAACAGAAGGGGAATATTTTTCACATGGAGAAAAAGGCATCTATTGGGAAATAGGGATTGACGTGCAAGTAAAGTTTTTGCCTGCCCCTATTATTTTTATTTTAAACATTGTGAGAGGAGCCAGTGTGCCAAGAGGTCTAAAGAAATGATGGAAGAGAGGCCTAGCAATGTATAACTGTTTTCTGAAGATTTTGTATTCTACTGCGGGGCGTATAAATAAATGGGGATGTTTGACTGTCTATGAGTAAATATCTGAGCTTTTCCTTTAAAATAATAAACGTGCTGGGGCGCCTGGGTGGCGCAGTCGGTTAAGCTTCCGACTTCAGCCAGGTCACGATCTCGCGGTCCGTGAGTTCGAGCCCCGCGTCAGGCTCTGGGCTGATGGCTCAGAGCCTGGATCCTGTTTCCGATTCTGTGTCTCCCTCTCTCTCTGCCCCTCCCCCATTCATGCTCTGTCTCTCTCTGTCCCAAAAATAAATAAAAACGTTAAAAAAAAATTAAAAAAAAAAATAATAATAAACGTGCTTAGTGCTGCTGTCAGAAAAACATCGGGTTGAAGGTGCTATATTCTCACAGAATCTTACCTACTATTTATGGCTTTAGCATGTGTATAAAAATGAAAGTGCATCTCAAATTATTATAACTTTGATATAGCCATGAGGTTCTGAACACTATGATGTGGGAATTTTTCAGAAGACCCTTCCAGGTGTGTATCCTATCCATTATGTTATTAAAATATTTACCGAAAATGAATGTTGCTTCTGACTCTACTGTTGTCATGTATCAAACTAAAAAAGGATATAAAACTCTCAATTATGTTCTCATACTTAATCAGATGGCTATTTTGGAATGAAACACATTATTGTCTGATGCAGCTATGATCTTAAGGTGTAAGGAGAATTGTTTCATTTTTAGTAATTTGCCAGAGTTTTAAATTTGGGTAATGCAAGAGTAAAATTTAAGTTAGCTTTTCCTGGAATACTTGATTGGATATTCTTTTTTTTTAAGTTGTTTTTAATGCTTTTATATGTATTCTGGTTAACATATAGTGAATATTAGTTTCCAGTGTACAATATGGTGATTCAACACTTCCATACATCACCTGGTGCCCATCACAAGTGCCTTCCTTAATGCCCATCACCTATTTCGCCCATCCCCCACCCACCTCCCTTCTGGTAACCATCAGTTCGTTCTCCATAGTTCAGAGTCTGTTTCTTGGTTTGCCTCTAAGTCTGTCTCTCCTTTTTTCCCCTATGTTTGTTTTGTTTCTTAAATTCCACATAGGAGTGAAATCATATGGTATCTTTCTTTCTCTGCCTGACTTACTTTGCCCAGCATTATACTCTCTAGGTCCATCTATGTTGTTGCAAATGGCAAGATTTCATTCTTTTTTATGACTTAATAATATTTCATTATGTATATATATATATGTATATGTATATAAATGTGTATCTAAACACACACACACACCAGCTCTTCTTTATCCATTCACCAATCGATGGACACTGGCTTATTTCCATAATTTGGCTATTGTACATAATGCTGCTGTAAACATTGGGGTGCATGTATCCCTTTCAGTTAGTATTTTTGTATTCTTTGTGTAACTGCCTAATAGTGCAAGTGCTGACTTGTCGGGTAGTTCTGTTTTTAACTTTTTCAGGAACCGCCATACTGTTTTCCACAGTGGGTGCACCAGTTTGCATTCCCACCAACAGTGCCCAAGTGTTTTTCTCCACATCCTCACCAACACCTGTTGTTTCTTGTGTTATTGATTTTAGTCATTCTGACAGGTGTGAGGTGACAGATTGTTGTAGTTTTGTTTGGCATTTTCCTGATGGTAAGTGACATTGGGCATCTTTTCATATGCCTGTTAGACATCTATATGTCTTCTTTGGAAAAAATGTCTCTTCCTGTCTTCTGCCCATTTTTAATTGGATTGTTCATTTTTTGGGTGTTGAGGTGTTGAGTTTTATAAGTTCTTTACGTATTTTGAATACTAACCCTTTATCCAATGTGTCATTTGCAAATATCTTCTCCCATTCCGTAGGTTGCCTTTTAGTTTTGTTGATTGTTTCCTTCACTGTGCACAAGGTTTTTATTTCGCTGTAGTCCCAATAGTTTATTTTTATTTTTGTTTCCCTTGCCTCAGGGGACATTTCTAGAAAGAAGTTGCTATGGCCAATATCTAAGAAGTTACTGCCTGTGTTTTCTTCTAGGATTTTTATGGTTTCAGGGCTCACCCTTAGGTCTTTCATTCCTTTTAAATTTACTTTTGTGTATGGTGTCAGAAAGTGGTCCAGTTTCATTCTTCTCATGTTGTTTTCCAGTTTGCTCGAAACCATTTGTTGAATCAGGAGACTATAGATGCTGGAGAGGATGTGGAGAAACAGGAACCCTCTTGCACTGTTGGTGGGAATGCAAACTGGTGCAGCCGCTCTGGAAAGCAGTGTGGAGGTTCCTCAGAAAATTAAAAATAGACCTACCCTATGACCCAGCAATAGCACTGCTAGGAATTTATCCAAGGGATACAGGAGTACTGATGCATAGGGGCACTTGTACCCCAATGTTCATAGCAGCACTCTCAACAATAGCCAAATGATGGAAAGAGCCTAAATGTCCATCAACTGATGAATGGATAAAGAAATTGTGGTTTATATACACAATGGAGTACTACATGGCAATAAGAAAAAATGAAATATGGCCTTTTGTAGCAACGTGGATGGAACTGGAGAGTGTGATGCTAAGTGAAATAAGCCATACAGAGAAAGACAGATACCATATGGTTTCACTCTTATGTGGATCCTGAGAAACTTAATAGGAACCCATGGGGGAGGGGAAGGAAAAAAAAAAGAGGTTAGAGTGGGAGAGAGCCAAAGCATAAGAGACTCTTAAAAACTGAGAACAAACTGAGGGTTGATGGGGGGTGGGAGGGAGGGGAGGGTGGGTGATGGTTATTGAGGAGGGCACCATTTGGGATGAGCACTGGGTGTTGTATGGAAACCAATTTGTCAATAAATTTCATATATTAAAAAAAAAAGAAACCATTTGTTGAAGAGATTGTCTTTTTCCTATTGGATATTCTTTTCTGTTTTGTTGAAGATTAATTGACCATATAACTGTGGGTTCCTTTCTGGGTTTTCTGTTCTGTTGATCTATATGTCTGTTTTTGCACCAGTACCATACTATTTTGATTACTACAGTTTTTTAATATAACTTGAAGTCCAGAATTGTGATGCCTGCAGCTTTGCTTTTCGTTTTTAAACTTGCTTTGGGTCTTTGGGGTCTTTTGTGGTTCCATGCAAATTTGAGGATTGATTCTTCTAGCTCTGTGAAAAATGCTGTTGGTATTTTCATAGGTATTACATTAAATGTGTAGATTGCTTTGGGCAGTATAAACATTTTAGCAATGTTCTTCAAATCCATGATCATGGAATGTCTTTCCATTTCTATGTGTCATTTTCAATTTCTTTCATCAGTGCTTTATAGTTTTCAGAGTATAGGTCTTTCACCTCTTTCGTTAGATTTATCACTGGGTACCTTACTGGTTTTGTTGTAGTTATAAATGGGATTGATTCCTTAGCTTCTCTTTTTGCTGCTTCATTATTGGTGTATAGAAATATAACAGATTTTTACACAATGATTTTGTATCCCGTGACTTTACTGAATCGGTTAGTCAGTTCTAGCAGTTTTTTTGGTGGAGTCTTTATGGATTTCTTTTTTCTTTTTTTAATGTTTATGTATTTATTTTTGAGAGAGAGAGAGAAGCAGAGAGGGAGAGAGAGTCAAGCAGGCTGTGCACTGCCAGCTCAGAACCCAACATGGGGCTCGAACTCATGAACTGTGAGATCATGACATGAGCCAAAATCAGGAGTCAGACATTTAACCGACTGAGCCACCCAGGTGCCCTGAGCATTTTCTATACAGAGTACTGGTCATGTGAGAATAGTGAAAATTTGACTTCTTCCTTGCTGATTTGGATGCCTTTTGTTTCTTTTTATTGTCTGATTGCTGTGACTAGGACTTTGAGTGCCTGAATAATAGTGGTGAGAGTGGATCTCCCATCTTATTCCTGACCATAGAGGAAAAGGTCTCAGTTGTTCCCCATGGAGGATGATGTTATCTGTGGGTTTTTCATATATGGCCTTTATTATGTTGAGGTATATAACCCCTAAACCTACTTTGTTGAGAGTTTCTATCATGAATGGATGTTGTATTTTGTCAAATGCTTTTTCTGCATCTATTGAAATGATCATGTAGTTCTTACCCTTTCTTTTATCCTTCTATTTATTAAAATGTGATGTATCACGTTTTTTGATTTGTCAGTATTGAACCACCCTTGCAACCCAGGAATAAATCCCCCTTATCTCTGTGAATGATTTTTTTAATGTATTGTTGGATTTGATGTGCTAGTATTGTGTTAAGGATTTTTCCATCTGTGTTCATCAAAGATAGTGGCCTGTAGTTCTCTTTATTTGTGGTATCTTTATCTGGTTTTGGTATCAGGGTAATACTGGCCTCATAGAATGAATTTGGAAGTTTTCCTTCCTTTTCTATTTTTTTTTGGAATAGTTTGAGAAGAATAGATATCAACTCGTCTTTAAATGGTTGGTAGAATTCACCTGTGAAACCATCTCACCCTGGACTTTTGTTTGTTGGAAGTCTTTTGATTACTGATTCAGTTTCATGGCTGAAAATCAGTCTGTTCACATTTTCTATTTCTTCCTGTTTGATTTTTGATAATTTATATGTTTCTAGGAATCTGTTTCTTCTAGGTTGTGCAATTTGTTGGCATATAGTTTTTAATAATATTCTCTTATAACTGTATTTCTTTGGTGCCAGTTACTATTTCTCGTCTCTCATTTGTGATTTTATTTATTTGGGCCCTTTCTCTTTTCTTTTTGAGAAGTCTGGCTAGAGGTTTGTCAATTTTATTATTTTTTCAAAGAACTAGCTCCTTGTTTCATTGATATGGTTTTTTGTTTGTTTTTGGTTTTGTTTTTCTTTAGTTTCTATGTCATTTACTTCTTTTCTAATTGTTATTATTTCCCTTCTGCTGGCTTTAGGCTTCATTTGTTGTTCTTTTTCTAGCTCTTTTAGGTGTCAGATTAGGTTGTTTATTTGAGATTTTTCTTCTTCTTGAGGTAGACCTGTGTTGCTACATACTTCCCTCTTAAGACAGTTTTTGCTGCATCCCAGAGATTTGGGACCATTGTGTTTTCATGTTCATTTGTTTCCATGTATTTTTTTTTGTTTGATTTTCTGGTTGAGCCATTCATTGCTCAGTAGCATGTTTTTTAACCTCCATGCATTTGTGGTCTTTCCAGATTTTTTCTTGTGGTTGACTTAAAGTTTCATACCATTGTGGTCCGAAAAGGTGCGTGGCATGAGTTCCATCTTCTTGTATTTGTTGCAGCCTGTTTTGTGGTCTACTACGTGATCTGTTCTGGAGACTATCCCATGTGCAATTGAAAATAATGTGTATTGTACTGTTTTAGGATGGAATGTTCTGGATACATATGTTGAATCCGTCTGGTCCAATGTGTCATTCTAAGCCACTGTTTCCTTGTTTATTTTCTGTTTAGATGGTCTGTCCATTGATGTAAGTGGGGTGTTAAAGTCCCCTATTATTATTTCATTATTATTGATTAGTTCCTTTATGTTTATTATTAATTGTTTTATATATTTAGGTTCCTCCATGTTGGGTGCATAAATATTTTATTTTTTATTTTTAAAGTTTATTCTTTTTTAAAAATATAATTTGTTGTTAAGTTGGCTAACATACAGTGTATACAGTGTACTCTTGGTTTTGGGGGTAGTGGTGAGTGGGGTCATGAATGACACCAGACAGCTCCTTTTATTTCAGAGATGTCTCTCAGTGGAAGCTGCCTCTCCAAGGCAAACTCCCAGAAGAGCAAATAATCTCCCCATTGTGTACCTCCAGCTGCTCTTCAAATCGCTATGGCTATGGGTTGTTTGTCTGTCTTACCTCCAGGAGTAGAGCAGTGCCGGGCCCTCCAGGCTTTATTTCGGCCAAGCCCGCTGACCTTCAAAACTCCAGGCTTTAAGCCCCACTGGTTCCAAGAACTCTTCAAATTCATCCCCTTTCCTTTTTCAAGCCAATGGCACTGGGGAAATAATCTCCTTTGCATTTCCCTGTGTGCTCCTACCTCTCCCACCCTTGTCTGTGGCCATGGCTTCCTCCCCTCCCCAGCATCATGGTCTGTTTTTCCCCTAAACCATGTCTCTGCACTTCGTACCTTGTTTGATATGACCTCTTCTCTCCTTTTACTTGTGGGGTTTGTTCTGTCAGTCTTCAGGTTGATTTCTGTGGTATTTAGGATGATTGGAGAGTTATCTAGTTGTATTGGTGGGATGAAGCTACCCTAGGGTCCTGTTACTCTGCTGCCATCTTCCTGTCTCCTCTGGATTCTATATTCTTTTTTGAGAAAACTTTGAGAACTGAACACTTTATGCACTGATTTTTTTTATGCACTGATAATATTTTTATTGTTTTAAGTTTATTTTTTCTGAGAGAGAGAGAGAGAGAGAGAGAGAGAGAGGGAGAAAGCACAAGTTGGGCAAGGACAGAGAGAGGGAGAGAGAGAGAGAATCCTAAGCAGTCTCCTCACTGTCAGTACAGAGCCCAATGTGGGACTTGAACTCACGAACCGTGAGATCATGACCTGAGCTGAAGTTGGATGCTTAACTGACTGTGTCACGGGTGCCCCACACTGATAGTGTTTTTAAATGCTTCAGGTTTTGAGAAGGTGCTTTGAATTCCTGGTTTGGTCATGGGCCTACATGGTGTGGATTTTAGTCAATTCAGCTTTGAGATTCCCATCTTTTTTCTTAAACCAGCTAGTAATAAACTTGGCTCATATCATGGCTTTACTTTTTGAAGAAAAAACCATATGGCAGTTTGAAAATGTGATCTCAGGGGGTGCCTGGGTGGCGTAGTCGGTTAAGCGTCCGACTTCAGCCAGGTCACAATCTCGCGGTCCGTGAGTTCGAGCCCCACGTCGGGCTCTGGGCTGATGACTCGGAGCCTGGAGCCTGTTTCCGATTCTGTGTCTCCCTCTCTCTCTGCCCCTCCCCCGTTCATGCTCTGTCTCTCTCTGTCCCCCAAAAAATAAATAAACGTTGAAAAATGTGATCTCAGATACTCAGTAGAATTAAAGTTATTAATAAAGCAAACTATAGTATCAATATTTGTTTCTCCATGTAACAAGTATTGTTCCCAGAGAGCTGTGGTTACTTGAGTTATATTGTAATTGGACTAGAAAAATTTGAAATGTGATGCTTTTGATTGGATGATTTTTAATTTGAATTCTTAGGAATCAAACATTGAAAGTTGAAGTTTTACTTAGCTTGTGTGCATATATATGTGTATGCATGTGGGCTGAGATAAAACTGTTAGGAACCCTGTCCCTGAAAAGCTTTCTGACTGCTGCCCCTGTGTAGAATTCAAAATAAAAGTGATATTAAATGATAGAAAATTCTGATTTTTGATAATTAAAGTTTTCTCTAAAATACAATTTGTATTGTTTCCCCATAAATTTCTTCACAGGGCCTTGCTTTACTCTTGTCCTAAGCACAGGGCATTGTGTGAATGTGGGTTCCCACTTCAGGATTGTTCAGTTTTAATAAAATTAACCAGATATTGACAAATCTCTGCTTCAACTCTGTGAGCAAAGCTTCAAAGTGCACCTTCCAAGCTACTTCAGTTTTCTAAGTGTTTGTTTTTAACCTAATTCATCCTCTCAGTCTCAGTGGGAAGGAGAAAATTTCAGTGAAATATGTGCTCAGTTTCTTGTTTGGTCCCTAATGAAATTTGTACTTGAAATGGCTTAGTGTTTTGGAAAATTTTAGCATTAAAAAGAAATATTTGACTCCAGTTTCTTTTTTAAACCAAAATAAAATACCTCTAGTGAAAAAGTCCAAATCATAGAGTTGAAGAAATTTTCCATAATAATCCCTGAAGATAAATTCAAGCGCTTTGTTTTCTCTGTAATTATTTTTTTGGATAATCTCATAGAGCCTAGTATGGAGAGAATATTATGAGTTTCTCCATTAAATTCGTTCCTGCTGCACATGAATGCCTAGTGTTTTATAGGCTTGCAGTTGTCTTTCTTTGGGAGGCATATGCATAGTTTCCAGCTGACGTAGTAGTGAGCAGAAGCTAATGAACTAAACTCACTGTACACCAACATGACTGCATTTGCTTGATTTATTCTTCTGTGCAGTCGTTTTCTTTCTGCCTTGCATTTTGGCTTCCAAAGCACCTAGGGGCTAATTTTGAGGACCCCCTTTGGTAGTTCTTTAGCCTAAGGTTATCAGAAAATATGGCCACATACTGTAGCTACTGAAGCCAAGAACAGGAGAGATCATTGGAATTGATAGCTATAGATTAAAGCCAAAGTCCAGAAAAGAAACTATAATCCAGAACATTCGAGGGATCACCGCAAATCAGTCCTGAAAGTGGCAGCATAGGCTAGGGAGGTCTCTTGGAACACAACATAGATGCCAGCATTTTATAAGGGCGCAAACACAGTAGGGAAAGCCCCAGAGTGCATGTAGAAGTAAGTGGGGGGAAGGAGGAAGACAGAGGGACTCTTTTTAAGAGTACGGGTGAATACCACTATTAGAGATGAGCCTTTAAGAATAATAATCATACCAATACTAGTGACAAATAAAAATAATACAAATATTATAAGATAATGTCAGCTTTAGAGATGATCCTATAAGGATATAGGGTATGAGGTAACAGATTTTAACTCTGTAATAGAAGACAGAGGTAAATGGACAGCAGAGGTGGGAGAGAGGATAGGAGAGAAAGCAAGACATATTTAGTTCTGAGAAAAATATTTTGTATTTCCAGATTTATTGAGCCATATGTGACATATAACATTGGGTAAATGTAAAATATACATTTTTATTTCATATACTCTTCTGAGATACTGAGTGCCAAACCCTTCATATTGATAAGAGTCACCTAATTTTACTCAGACATCTTTGCTTCTCCCATGCCTTCCAAGTGCTTTATGATAAAACCCCCATACCTCTGCTTTCCCCTCCATCCATACTCCTAGGGGTGAACCGCTAGGAGTATCATTCAACATACTCCATTCCTCTAGCCACAATGCTTTATTCAGGCTCTGGGCAGAGGATGAGTTCATGACAATAAATATGAGTAGAGATTTTTTTTTTCTAGAAGCTATATAATATGTGTTCATTTTATGCTAGACACAAACAAGAAAGCATGGAGTTCCTAGACACCATAGGCCGACATTGTGTATCTTTAAGGAAAATAAGGGGAAGCATATACAGGGGGAAGCATATACAGGGGGAAGGTAAAGAGGAAAGTGGTAAATTAATGAATGTTTGCTAGATCCAGTGTCACCTGAAAGTCTTATTGATATCATAATGTTTAAAAGTTGTTATTGTGTAAGCCACTTTGAAAAATTATACATTATTTTTGAATGAAAAATTAGTCATAAACTAGTTATCTTTCAGCATAATACAGAGAAGTGAGAGAATTTGAAGAAATGGTGAGTTAATGAATATCAGAAATCTTATCTAAACTTTTGCCTAAATCAAAGTCTACTCTTAGTAGAAACTTGTGAAAATGGCTACAAGGTAAAGATATCATGGGCTGTACTGTGCTTCATGTGTTTGATGGACAGGTGGCAAATGTAACTTTCTTTTGGAAAACTCAATGTATTCTCTCCAAGAGAATGATTTCACTTTGTAGAAAGGACTGCTTCTAGGAGTATTGCAAGCTATTAAAAAGAAAAGAGCTTTATCAGAGCCTTCATTGAATAATAATGATCGCTCCTGTTTAGTGCAAATGAGGTGCTGCAGGGAGCTCTGGGAAAATATGGTTGTCATGGTAACTGATAACACTATTTCACTGCTGGAAGTCAAGATAGTCAAAGAGGCTACACTAGGCCATGTTTCCTTAGAGACTTTTCCTAAGTAAAGGAAATAAGAAAAAGAGAAATAAAAGGGAGATCTGTCATTCCGTTGAACTCTGTTCTGCCCACAAAGATAATAGACTTCTAAGGAAATACTGTTTTGCATAATTAGCTGACTCAGGTAGGTGAAAATGGGATCTGTCTTTTATAATATAATCGACATAATACAGGTGGGTAGATGACTATTAGAACCAAAGTCTGAGAAAGTACTGCCCAGAAAAAAAAACACAGAGGTTTAAAATGAAAATTAAGTTCGTTAGTGACAACATTTAACATTTAATGTGAGGAGGGATGTTTTTCTTTGGGAATTGGGTTTGGACTGAAAACTGAAAAATAGTATTTCAGTGCTCTTTAGAAGGCATCTGAGCTTCCTGAACCTAAGTTTTCTTACCTGTGAAATCAGCACCTTGAGAGAGATGTCTAGTTTTCAAGCATTTCTCTCAATAAAAGCCTCAAGAAAACTAAAACTACAGGTTTCCTTTTTTCCCTTCTAGGTTTTTTGGCTGGTCTAACAATTGATGTAAGACAGATTAACAGTAGAAAAACAGAAATTTAATAACAGGCCTGCCTCTTGTGTGCTTGGGAGAGGCCCAGGAAAACTTAGTAATGCCCCCAAATGGCCCAAACCTTCAGTTTAAACACCATCTCAGGCTAAAGAGAAAAGAACTTGTTGACAATGGGCCTCAGTCATGGGAGGTGGCCAGGAAACACAGTAAACAAGGGAATTGCTGTTAGTCAGATTTAAGTCCTTGCTTTCTGCATTGATAACTCTTTCCAGAGAATTAGAGTTGTTTGCTTCTTGATAGAGCAAGGGAGACACCCTTGCAAGTGAAGATTTCCCTTATAAATGTAAATATCTCTTAAAGAAGGGTCATTTCTGTTTGGTATTCACAGCTACTCTGTTTGCAGTTTCTTAAAAATAACCAACTCAAAATAATCCATCTGCCAAAGACATATCTTGGGGTGGCAAAATTCCTTTCCCTTCACATGTAAACAGATAAGATTGCAGTCTCAGGATGGAGCCTTAGCAGGAAGCTCAGAAAACATAGCTGCTGGGCTTCTTTTCTCTTTGTAATAGTCCTTAAGATATTTTATAGGAAATAATTGACAGACATATGTGTTTTAAAGCTTCTGCCTTTTAAATAGTCACACTTGAAATGTCTTAATTGCTCTTAAGAGGAACTATTCTCCATCTGGTAGCAGCTTTCCAAGTAGCTCAGGAAGGAGACACCAACTAGATCAGAGTAATCAACTCCAGGGTTGAATGAACTGATGTTTGACATAGACAATTCGGCCTGTAAGTTTCTGGAAGACAGTACCTCCATTCTAGAGGTCTCGCTTTACAGATCCATGCCTATTATGTGAAAACAGACCTTAATGAAAACCTACATATATTTCTATTCCACAATCTGATACAGTTCTTGTGAAATTAAGGAAGGTAAAATTAAATGCTGAATAGGAGAGCTCTTTAATTAGCTGAAGAGACATTTCAACTATAAGCTGGTTTCTGTAATCTAATATATTGACTTAAAATAAGATTTCAAGTCGAGCTCACGGGCACACACTGTAAGAATGTATTCACTAAATGTAAGATCCTCCTGCAAATTGTGTGAAATTAAATAACATTTGTAGAGATTTTAACATATTATTTCAATGTGGATTCTACTTCATATTGTCTGAGCTGGAACATTTTCGAGAATCAAAGGAGGAACTGAATAAACGTACCAGCACTGATTGATTTATAACAGTATAAACAGGGACAGTCTTAGGAAAATCAGACATATGGTTACCCTATTTACAGTGCTTTTAATGATGGAAGATCAACTGGCCCGAATCTTATAATATTAACATATTACCCTAACTAGTTTCTTCTAAATATTTAACTCTGGTCTTCTGTTTTAAAAAGTAGGTACTGGGGTACCTGGGTGGCTTAGTTGGTTAAGCGTCTGACTTCAGCTCAGGTCATGATCTCGCGGTCCATGAGTTCGAGTCCTGCGTCGGGCTATGTGCTGACACCTCAGAGCCTGGAGCCCGTTTCAGATTGTGTGTCTCCCTCTCTCTCTGACCCTCCCCTGTTCATGCTCTATCTCTCTGTCTCAAAAATAAATAAACGTTAAAAAATTAAAAAAAATAAATAAAAAGTAGGTACTTTTTGCAACTTTGAGGCAAAACAGTTATCCTTCATTTATTTGAAAATCTTTCCAGATGCTCAAGGAATTCTTAGCATTTAAGAGCAATACAATGAGGCATTTACCATATGCCCAATTGTTATCCCACTGGATCTAAGCTAAAACCAATTCACTGACCTATTATATCTTGAAGACAGTGTGGGTCTTTAAAATATTAATACTCTATTCTCTATTATAGCTGTTCATGTCTTAGTATGATCCCTGTAAATTCATAGCAGATTTAATTGGTCCTGTTTCATGTTTCTCTTCTAGAAAGTCTAAATCTCGGGGTACCTGGGTGGCTCAGTTGGTTAAGCGTCCGACTTTGGCTCACGTCATGATCTCATGGTTGGTGGGTTTGAGCCCCACATCGGGCTCTGTGCTGACAGCTCAAAGCCTGGAGCCTGCTTCGGATTCTGTGTCTCCCTCTTTCTCTGCCCCTCACCCACTCATGCTCTCTCAAAAATAAACATTAAAAAATTAAAAAAAAAAGAAAGTCTTAGTCTTGCTGCATGCTATGTTATGATTGGAAAGGAAACTAAATACAAGGGTGGATTTGTGTTGAGGGAGGGATGGCACCAAGGTTGAGGCAGGCACAGGTGCTGAAAGAATTCAACCAAGACAGAACAAAGGAGATAGAAGTTTATTGAATACACTGCAAGGGAGAAGCAGGCAGGACAACAAGGGAGAGACTGTCTACCAGGAGGTGGTTTTGGGGATATAGTAAAGCACAGGGGGGAGGCGGGGGGCGGGGAGTGAGAAGGTATGGGAACATACGGAATTTTCCTTTTTTGGTACCTGTGCCCAGTCGTAAGTAGCCTGTTGGTCAGCTAGGACCAACGGATATTTTGAGGTGGGTCACTTAATGAGCCCGTTTGCATTCAGCTTGGTGGTCACCTTGGTACCTTTTCCCTTACTCAAATTTTCATTGCTCAATCCCGTTGCCTAAAAGCTGCCTCTACGTTGTGTTCATTTTGTTTATTCCGTTGTCATCAACTTGTCTGGATCACTGCTATGATAGAGTATGTTTGAAAGACTCTTGTTTTAAACTATCTTAAGAAAACTTACTGCTCTTGCCAAAAAAAAAAAAAAAAAACAATGTTCATCTGCTTTCTCTGTTTCTCTCTGTTTCTGTCTCTGTTTCCAGTTATATCAGTTGGACAAATCACTACTCAAGAATGGATGATAATAGCAATGACAGAATAACCAATAGTGGCAAACACTCTAAGTCAGTGGTTCTATCCCCTGTCTGCACATTAGAATCTTTTTGGGAACTTTAAAAATAATTACATGCCAGTCACATCTCAGATCACTGTGAGTGGGACCCCAGACATTAGTACCTTTTTGAGCTCCCATGTGATTCTAATGAGCAGACATGATTATGTACCACCATCCCTAAGTACTCCATGATATGAGCTAACCCTCAGGAAAGTATAGCTCTTTTATCGACACAGTGGTGAAAGGCAAGAGTATATCTGTGTGCAGGTAAGTGTGTGTGTGTGCTCACATGTGCTGTATGTATGTGTGTATGGAGTGTTTGACAGTAATAAAATTAGGACTTTTGAAAAAAATAACCCTGTATGGTGTAAAAGGAGGTAATGATGCATTCAACATCAAGATGGATAACCCCCCCAAAATGAATGAATATATTGTTTGCAGTAGAAATTTTATTTGGAAAGAAAGACTGGAAAAATAATAATGTTGAAAGAATTAAAGTTTGTCCCCTAAACCACAATAACATACTGTTATAATTTCTTTTAATCTTTTTTTTCTAGACTTCCTGGATAATTGTTAGCATGTCTATAATCAGGTTTAATTGGTTTTAGTTTACTAGTGATGAATTTTGTCTAGGGGCAAGTTAGTAGAGTAATGCCTTCTATTCATTTCCATATTGTGGTGGGATTTTTGTGCCCCCATTTTGCACCTTGCTGTAGTCTTAGCTTTTGGTAGTGCCTACCCACAATGACTTGGGCTTGGCATGTGACTTAATTTAATGGGATAGTAGCAAATTTGATGCAAGCAGTTTTGAGAAATTTCTCGCACACTTTGGCTTCTTTTCGTGTTCCCCTCTCTCTTCCATGAGAATCTGCCTAGGCCAGCCTGCTGGAAGATTAGGAGAGATGCATGGATGAAAGCTATGTCATCCCAGCCAAGGCCATCTAAGACCGGTTAGACCTTATCCAACCTGCCAGGTGACCAGAGTCAGCAGAACCACCCACCCCACCTATAAGACTACTGAGAAATAATAAATGGTTTTTGTTTGGAGCCATAGAATTTTGAGATTATTTGTTATAATAGATCACTGATACAAATAGCCATTCCCGTCAGTATGTTTAGTTATAAGATGCCATCATGACTGAATGACCGTTGTCTTTAATGTACTACATATTTATTTAGGTTTAGATGGCAGAGAGAAAGATTTTCCTCAGGCCTCTTGCTGTGAGCTTATCCTTTGATGATGATGTCATTCTGGGTGTTCTTTCTTGTTTCCAAACTAAGTCTTTCTAGGCTTCCTCCAGTATCGCAAAGTGATGCTGATGAGGTTTTGGAAGGGTGAGGGTTCTGAGCTGACAGCCAAGAAAAGAATTCTTGAGACATCTTTGGTGCAAAAAGGTGATTTTATTAACACACAGTGGGGCAGGACCCGTAGGCAGAAAGAACTGCCCTGGGGTTTGAAGAGTGATTGGTTATATAGTGTGGGGTTGGGGACAGGTAAAGGCAAAAGGGAAGCCTCCAGAAAGACTTTGATATGCTAAAGAGGACTCTTAAAATACCTGAGGCCTCTCTGTTGTCAAGCTAAGGTTGTTTGCCCTCTGGTAAGGCATTACCATTAGGAGGTAGGGAGTTCCTGGAGAAATGTTCTACTCTGCCTTTGCCTCAAGTATTTGCATTGAGGCTGCAGATTATAAGGAAATTTAATGTTACCTGCCATTTCCTTCTGGCCGTTGTCCCCCACATCACTGTGGAGGGGAGGGTGATATTAGGGACTTCAGAGGTGATATTAGGTGATATTAGGGACTGAGTCTTACAGGTTTCTGTGGATATTAGGCTATTGATAAATTCCCTTTTTCTTGTGATTTATTAAGATATTTGTAAACTGATGGAGACTCATGTCCTGCATTACTGTGATGTCTACCAGTTAACCATTTGTTTTCTTTCATTTCCATTGTCTTTGGGCAGCCAGGAGTGCCCGAGGAATGTCACACATATCCCACCTGGGGACGGGGTGTTAGCTCGTGCTTGGCCCTCAGCTGGCCTTATGCTCCCTCATCACTGCTACCTTTATTTCCACTGTGAGCAGTCAGTGAAGAGGGTGCACACGTTTTTACAAACCGTTTAAGGACTTCCATGTCCCTCAGTCCATTTTTAAGTGTTTCTAAAAGCTCTCTTGTAATCATCTTCCACTCTGTCCTACAATAATGTACTGGCAGAGCATGCCCATTATCCAGTAATATCTCCAAGAGAAAGACAAAAGCTGCCTACGACAGTAGGGATGTGGCTTATATACAGATATTTAAGTGGTTCCCTTCTTTCTAAAAGTTTCAAATATCAATAGTTAGCTTTGATTACAGTTCTGTTTTAGATGGGAATAAATCACATCCCCCTATCTTTCCTAAATCTCCTTCTCTAGTAGCCATGAATTTAAAATGACAGTATTTAAAGTAAATATGTTTCTCTCATGTGGTGTTCTCTATGTGCTTGACACTTTCTATTAGCTTTTTGTGATCTCACAGTCCCACAGTGGGGTCTACCAGGGTTCTTCTCCTTGATACCCCTATATCTGAGAAGTTTATGTGAGTAATCCCTTAGCAAGCTATGGTGAAGTCATTAGTTTTCTTTTTTTAATGAAGAACATTAATGTTTTATTTTCTGAATTCCCTTTCTTTGTTGCCATCACGTACAATCATCATTTTATTCTCTGATTGAATAAACATTTATTGACTTTTGGCTAAATACCAGACATTATTGTAGGTGCAGTAGAAAAAAATCTGAGCTCAGGTGTTACTCTTGTGGTATGCTCTTCAACATGGATACTTACAAGCTTTTTCCCCCCCAATATCATCAAAGTTAAATATTTTTGTTAGTGTGTGTCTAAAATTGGAGTTGTTGAAATCACTTTTGCCTGGTATACGGTGAGCCTTTCCAATTTGCTTTTTGCATCTTTTTTCTCTTAATCATTTTTTTTGTCACAAATTTTTATTGTTGCTTCTATTTCAGTTCCTTGTTTTCCTGAAAAAGGCTTTTTTTAAAACTGGCTCTTCATTCTCTATTCTGTATATTGTCAAGTAGTTTAAACTTTTTTTTTTCTTTTGCCTTTTGCAGGAAGTTCCCAAATGTGCCCACTAATTTAATTAATATCCACTGCAGTAATTTGATGTACTTGAGAATGAACTGTGCTCCTCACTCCCTCCAGTGGGACTTAATTCTGTTTATTATTCTATCTTTTCTTCATTGCCTGGACTCCTATGTGATTTATGTGGTGTTTTCTTATGATTTTTTAAAAGAATTTGAGCTTTGCCTTTCCTGAATTTTACGGATGTTATATTTTCCCCTTATGTTTCATGGGCAGTATATTGTTTTGTTTTTGTTTTGCTTACCTTCTCTTAACTAAGGACATATCCCGAGGTGACATGTGTGATTTGAGAAAGTATATGAATGCCTCTAGCATCACAGTTTGTTGAATCCTCTTTTCATATTAGTAGCTAATACTGGTTGATATCTGCAGACTAATTTGCAACAATTACCATACTATTTTCTAACTTGGGATTATTGGACTGATTATATCCTTATTCTCTGGAGCGATTAACAGATAATTAAAAAAATACTGTCATTCCCTTTGTGTGCTCCCTTTGGACCCTTATTTTATCTACTTCTGCCTGTGGTGTTTATGTGTAAGTACCTTCTGCTTTAGAATTTAATATGTTCCTGAGGGTTTCCTATCCACTTTTGGTTCTGTAGCCTTCTGGGAATTTCAGTCTCAAAGTGGTTGTAGCAAGATACAAACTAGAAGTAGACGTGTTGGGGTCAGAAAGATGACTGACCAATCAGTAGAAGTGATGAGGTTTTGGAGTGATGGAGGTTCCGAGCTGATAGACAAGAAAGAATTCTTGAGACATCTTTGATGCAAAAAGGTGATTTTATTAAAGCTCTGGACGGGACCCATGGGTAGAAAGAGCTGCCCTGGGGTTGTGAAGAGTGACTGGTTATATAGTGTGGGGTTGGGGGGGAGGTAAAGGCAAAAGGGAAGCCTCCAGAAGGACTTTGATATGCTAAACGGAACTCCTAAGATACCTGAGGCCTTGCTATTGTCAAGCTAAGGTTGTTTTTCCTCTAATAAGGCATTTACATTAGGACAGTACGGTGTTCCTGGAGAAATGTTCTACTCTGCCTTTGCCTCAAGTATTTGTCATTGGGTTGCAGGTTATAAGGAAATTTAATGTTACCTGTCGTTTCCTTCTTGCCTTCGTTCCCCGCATCACAATGGAGGGGAAGGTGAAGTTGGGGCTCCAGGAAACTGAGAAATTAGGCTTTCTGGAGATTAGGCTATTGATAAGATTGCCTTTTTCTTGTAATTTACTAAGGTATTTGTAAACTGATGGAGACTCATGTCCTGCATGACTGTGATGTCTACCAGTTAACCATTTATATTCTTTGTTTCCATTGTCCTTGGGCAGCCAGGAGTGCCCAAGGAATATCACACATATCCCACCTGGGGGCGGGGGTGTTGGCTTGTGCTTGGCCTTCAGCTTGCCTTATGCTCCTTTTGCTCCTTATGCATCCAGAAGGATGGATGCCCAGCTCTCTAGTGGATACAGGCTTTAAGTTTCTGCATAAAGAATTCAGAGGAACAGAGTGTCTTCCAACTGCCTTTTAGTGAAGCTTAGCATGGTTACCAGCAGCAGTGTTTTTAGCCTTTCCATCAGCCTTATCTTAGCTGAAATTTCTCTCGTTTTAAAAGCAGATTGACAGTAAAGCTAGGTTTTCATTGTTTTGAGTTCTTTTTTCATCTCATCGAAGTTATGTTCATCACAGGTTAAGAGAAATTTCAACAAAGGCTGCTCACCAGATTCTGTTTTAAAATAGAAGCCCTACTATGTTGGAGGCAGGGAATAAGGTAAAGGGACAGATAGAAGCCAAACTTCTTTGAATATTTCTTGTTTATAGATTTGACTTTGAAATGATATAAACGTTTGATGTAAGTAAAACAAAAATTTAAGAAATCTGTTTTCTGCCATGATCGTCCTTCCTCCTTGTCCACAGTTGCGCATCCTTTCCTTGTGCCCATCACACACAGGTGCCCCATGATGTGCTCAGTCCAAGATAGCATAGGTCATCTCTCCTAAGTTCCAACCCC
Source organism: Prionailurus bengalensis (assembly GCF_016509475.1). Lineage (NCBI taxonomy): Eukaryota > Metazoa > Chordata > Mammalia > Carnivora > Felidae > Prionailurus > Prionailurus bengalensis. The sequence goes on along the minus strand of NC_057361.1, from coordinate 19,285,995 downwards.
ATTGTCACTTAGTATGTGCTTTCTCTCCTTACCTGATTGTTCCAGGGCTGCTGCACCTTATCTTTTTCTTCGCTACACCTCCCTGAGGTTGGAAGCTAAGCGTGATGGTGGGGCAGTTGAGAGAAAGAAGAAAAGTTGTCTTCGTTTTGTTGCTACCAGTTGAGATATGATGGGTTTCATGGTCCCAACTGGAGATTATATACTCTTGGGGAGTTCATATAACTTGGGAAAGTTAGGAAGCACTAATTCACTATATTTTCCAGGGACATGTTTATGAAGAGGCATTTTTAACTCAAATGCTCTAAGATTTAAATCAGTAGTAAATTCATGCTATTCAGGATTTTTAAACTATAATACATTTGTTCTAAGCATGAAAATGAAGCAATATTTTTAAACCTACTTTATATTCCACATGGTACTGAGGTTTGTCAGGCACACTGAGGAAAGGATTCTGTTCTCTGCCCTTAAGGATAAGAAATACTAGTCAAGAAGATAATGTTACACTTCAACAAGACAACATGATTAAAGCTAAACTGTATGGCATAGACTTGAGTGTATTATAAGAACCAAATGGTGAGATTTACTAGGGTATCAAAATAAGAGGTCAGTTAGGTCTTAGAAGTTCAGTGTACTTTAGTAAAGCAGGATGAATGAGTAGCATTGCAGGATGATCCTGAAAATGGGGAGAATCTTAACCTTTACTTCTATTTTTTTCTATTATTTTGAAAACCTCTCCAATTTGATTTTTAAAGTCCTGGCCATAATTATAAGTAGGGGATCATATCTGTTGAACTTTGCAAGGTTCACATAAATAGTTTGCAGGTATAAGTATAAAATGTGCTTTTTTCTTTTAATAGCTGTTTTAGATTTACGGAAAACTTGAGCCCAAAGTGCACAGTTCGCCTAACCCACATACCTCCCCCCAACACAATTTCCTGTCTTATTAATATATTGAATTAGTGTGGTATTTTTGTTAAAATTGATAAGCAAATATTAATACATTATTATTAATGAAAGTCCATAGTTTACATTAGGGTTTATTCTTTGTGTTGTACATTTTATGGGTTTTGACAAATGTTTAATGACGTTTCTTTGCCATTGCAGTAACATAGTTTTACTGATCTAAAATTCCCTATGTTCCATCATTTCATCCTTTCCTCTTTGTTCCCAGCCCCCTGCCAGCCAGTGATCTTTTTACTATCTCCATAGTTTTGCCTTTTCCAGAATGTCATAGAGCTGGAACAGTATAGTGTATAGCCTTTTCATGTCAGCTTCTATCACTTGACAATGTGTATTTAAGTTTTCTTCATGTCTTTCTGTGGCTTGATAGCTCATTTCCTTTTAGTGCTAAATAATATTCCATTGTATACATGTGCCATTCACCTTTTGAAGGACATCTTGGTTGCTTAAAGTGCAAGTTGAGAAAATTGATGTGAGAACTTTAGTTTTTTCTAATATAGGCATTTTATCTTTAATACAACTCTGGGGGCATCCTGCATATTTCAATACATTGTGTTTACATTTTCATCTAGTTCAAAAGACATCTAATTTCACTTTTGATTTCCTTTTTAGACCCATGGGTTGTTTAGAAACATGATATTTAATTTATGGAAATCTTTTTGTTATTGATTTTGTTAACTTTCAAAGTAAAGACTGCCAGTTACTGTACCAACAAAAGATGGGCTTATTCAGGATTAAAAGACACTTGCAATCTGGGACAAAAAGGTGGGACAAAACCACAGGCAAATCTTGAAAACAAAGAAGAGGTATATTTTTTTAAGGAGAAAAGGGCTACGTTGGGAAGGACTCTTAAGAACTAAAAGTCCAGGGGCGCCTGGGTGGCGCAGTCGGTTAAGCGTCCGACTTCAGGTCACGATCTCGCGGTCCGTGAGTTCGAGCCCCGCGTAGGGCTCTGGGCTGATGGCTCAGAGCCTGGAGCCTGTTTCCGATTCTGTGTCTCCCTCTCTCTCTGCCCCTCCCCCATTCATGCTCTGTCTCTCTCTGTCCCCAAAAAATAAATAAACGTTGAAAAAAAAATTAAAAAAAAAAAAAGAACTAAAAGTCCATTCGAGTACACTGGGAGTTTGAAATATGGTAACTTTTCATTGGCTGAGCTGTTGTGGGCTGGGGGTTGGAATGGAGATGAGGAAAATCATCTCTGCCTCCAGCTGGAGTAGTAGAGTAGTATCCACATGCAAGGTCAAGTCCATGTAAGTTTGTAACATAACCAGGCTGGAACGCTGGTAGAAAAACCAAGCGGTACTTGGAGATCTTGGTGGATCAGAGATTTATTTAACAGCAGCGAGCCCAGAGAAGATGTTTCTCCAAAGATCTGAGCACCGAATGCAAATGGGGAGGGTAATTTATAGTTGTCAGCTTCCATATCTGGGGGGGGGTTTCATGTGCACAGCAAGCAAAGGAAGAAGAACCCGGAGGAGGGGTCTCTAAGCTAGAGACCAGAGCTTGTTTTCGTCCCGTTGGCCATTTTTGGCGTACTTTATTCACTTCTCCAACAAATTCAAGCACATCTCTTCCTGTTGGGTCTGCAATTGACTACAAGTGGTAGAGCATGAGAGCAACCCTGGCCAAAACCTCCCAACTCCATTCTAGTGAGATTTCCCATTCACTACTCATTTTGACAATTTCTGATATAATTTCATAGTGATCAGAGAATATACTTCATGTGACTTGAATCCTTTTAATACTATTGAGGTTTACATTATTGATGAGGTTTGGGGGTGGTGATGGGGTTCATAGCTGACAGCCAAGAAGGTATTTTTGAAGACGTGTTTGGTGTGAAAAGGTGGTTTTATTAAAGCACAAGGATAGGACCCGTGGGCAGAAAGAGCTGCACTGGGGTTGTGAAGAGTGACTGGTTATATACAGTGGAGTTCCGGGGGAGGGGGGGGGTAAAGTCAAGGGGAAGTTTCCACAGGGATTTTCATACGCTAACGAAGACTCACAGGATACTGGAGGCCTAGCTATTGTCAAGCTAGGGTTGTTTTTTCCCTGTGGCAAAACATTAACGTTAAGACATTAGGAGTTCCTGGAGAAATGTTTTACTCTGCCTGCCTCAAGTATTTGTCAGTGGGCTTCAGATTATAAGGAAATTGAATTCTATCTGCCATTTCCTTCTTGCCTTTGTTCCCCACAGCACTATGGAGGGGAGGGTGATGTTGGGGCTCCAGGAAACTGACTCTATGGGTTTCTCTGGAGATTGGGCTATTGATAAGATTGCCTTTTTCTTATAATTTACTAAGATTGGTAAACTGATGGAGACTCAGGTCCTGCAGGACTGTGATCTCTATCAGTTACCCATTTGTTTTCCCCTTTCGTTTGTTCTTGGGCAGCCAGAAGTGCCTGAGGAATATCACACACATCCCACCTGGGTGGGGGAGGGAGGGATGATTGTGGCCTGTCAGCGTGCCTTCTGCTCTCGCATCATGATGGCACAGAATGTGATCTCTCTTGTAAATGTTCCCTTGCACTTGAAAGGAATGTGTATTCTATTATTGTGCATTTGAAGAGGCTCACTCTATTTTGATCGCATTAGTGAAGCTGTCCATCCTCCTGGCTTGCCCTGCGGTGCCAATGGAGCTGGAGGGGTGTTAAGAGCATCCCAGGCTAAAGTGCCACTGACTTATTCTTTCTACTCAGTATTCAGTTTTTCAAGCATAAATGCTTCTTAATGTTGTATGCTTTTGGACTACTGCCATTGTGCTGCAATGGTTGTTTTTGTCAATTTTGTTCAGCTTTATAGTGGCTTTTTGGGGAGAGGATTTGCCAAGCTCCTCACTTGGCTAGAGCCAGAAGTCGGTTTTGGGCTATGGTGTTTTAAGCAATGAGTGGGAAAGTTTTGAGGCACTGCTTCTTGACAAAATCATTTTCTTCCCCCAAAATGCATGGTAGTCTCTTCAAGTTTTGCACCAAGAGCTGAGAGAAATGTGCATCTACCTATTCATAAAATATAAGTATAGTCTATTTTGTAAATCATTCATTGGAATGAAGGTATTCCTTGTTAATTAGCAGAGTTCTTACATTTATGCTAAGTAACTATTAGCAGTTAGACTACAGAAATATTTAAAATACAATGGGCATAGTCTCTGTTTAGTCTCTACTTTGAGCAGTTGCTTACTTATACAAGTGAGGTATCAGTGGGATTTTTTTCTGAGGTAACTAAAGAGGCCTCTTCCGCCTACAATGGCATGGGTGGTAAACTGGGCAGCTATACACACAGATAAGGATCAGTGGATAACAACTGTAAGAGACAGATGGCAATCAGGACATAATATTTCCTTCAGCTAGTTATAGCTAAGGCTTTTTCTAGCACCCAACAAGTCTGGATTGGAGTTGTTGGAGAAGTGGATAAAGTACACCAAAGATGGCTGATTGGACTAAAACAAACTCTGGTCTCTAGCTTAGAGACCCCTCTTCCCGTTTCTTCTTCCTCTGTTTGCTGTGCGCACGAAAACCCCCACAGATATGGAGGCTGTCGGCTATAAATTACCTTCCCCACTTGCATTCCGGGCTCACACCTTTGGAGAAACAGTCTACTCTGAGCCTGCCGGCATTAAATCAATCTCCGATCCACCAAGATCTCCGGGTGCCGCTTGGTTTTTCCGCCAGCGTTCCAGCCTGGTTCTGTAACAGAGTTACTACCATTTGTACCACAGTAACGCTTGATAATAATGATATATCCTGTGTTTGTATGAGATATAATTTATGTATCAATACATACACTATCAAGACTATTGATTAAAGATCCCAGATGTGCGGTTACTGTAAAATTGCAAATTTTTATATAGTAGTGATGCAAATGATTTCTGTCTTGTGGAGAGGATGCAGTTAGCTTATAGTGTATTGCTCTGTAGACAGTTACCATTTTTGTGTTTAACCCAGCCATCTTAACCTAATGATGGAGTTTTGGGGTGATGGTGGGGTTCAGAGCTGATGGCCAAGAAAGAATTCTTGAAGGCGTCTTTGGTGCAAAAGGGTGATTTTATTAAAGCATGGGGACAGGACTCCTAGGCAGAAAGAGCTGAACTGTGGTCATGATTATACACCCTCAGGTTGGGAAGGGGTTAGGGACAGCATAAGTCTCTGAGGAATTTGGGAAGCAAGGTTTCCAGGACCTTGAAGGGCGAGCTGTTGTTAGGAAAATGTCACGTATTACCATTTAGTGAAACCTCAGTCATGAGACCCTTCAGGGCAGCCATAAGCTTGGAGTATGGTTGTCAGCATGTATCTTGGGAGAGTTGAGATAAAGGAAGTTTCTAAAGGAATCCTGGGGTGTCAGGGTCATGTTAAGCCAAGACTTCCTTTTGCCCCTAGCAAAGTGTCAATATCGAGGCAGCTGGGCTCCTAGAAGAAGGTCTCTCTGCCTGTTTCAAGGACTCGTCACTGGGCTGTAGGCAGTCGGGGAATTGAATTTTCCATTTGCCTTCATTTCCCACATTACCGTGGCAAGCACTTAAACCCCTTTCCTTTGTTCTTGGGTAGCTGGGAGTGTCCTGGGACTATCACACATATTCCACTTGAGGGGGGTGCTAACTTGTACTTTGCCCTCAGCTTGCATTATGCTCCCTTACACTAACATTCTTCATTGAGTTGCCTACAAATATTTAGCTCCTCAAATGTTCTTTGAAATAGTCTTAACATTTTATGGGTTCTTTCATCAGTTTTTTAAATATAATTTTTGACACAAGAGCTAGAACGTAAAAATGTTTTAAACCATACTTGAGTAATAAGTGTGTATGTGTATAGATCGAGAGAGAATGAGGGGATGCATATCATTTAGTACATTGTGTATCATTAATTCCATTTGGTAGGTTCTGATGGGGTCTTGGGATACTATTGGGGTTCGGAGCCGATGGTCAAGAAAGAATTCTTGAAGAGTCGTTGGTGCAAAAAAGTGATCTTATCAAAGCACGGGGACAGGACCTGTGGGCAGAAGGAGTTGCAGTGCAGTTGCAAGAGTGACTGATTATACACCTTTAGGTTGGGAGGGGGTTAGGGACAGCATAAGCCTCTAAGGGATTTTAGAAGCAAGGTTTCCAGGACTTTGAGGGGCTAGCTGTTGTTAGGAAAATGTCCTTTATTATTCTTTGGTAAAATCTCTGTCACGAGACCCTTCAGGTATATATCAGGGGGCCAGAAGTCTGGAGTATAATTGCCAACGTATATATTGCTGGGGGCGGGGTGTAGAGATAAAGGAAGTTTCCAAAGGAATTTTTAGATGTTAAAGGAGACTCACAGGATCCTGAGGGGGGTGGGGGTGGGCAGGATAATGTTAAGCCAAAGTTCCCTTTAGCCCTGAGCAAAGTGTCATCATTGAGGCAGCTGAGCTCCTAGAAGGAGGTCACTCTGCCTCTTTCAAGGACTTGTCATTTGCCTTTGTTTTCCACATTGCTGTGGCAAGCCTTTAAACCCCTTTCCTTTGTCCTTGGGCAGGCGGGAGTGCTGAGGAATATCGCACATATCCTGCCTTGGGGGGGCTGCTGTTAACCTGTATTTTGCCCTCAGTTTGCCTTAGCTCCCTCATCACTAGGAGAAGTGCAGCTGCTTACAGAAGTCCTTGTGCATCAGGCTCTTTTTTGCTTCTTGCTCCTCCTATCTTAGCGCAAGGCTTTGTCATTCATGGAGGAAAAGACACTGGCACTGCCTTTAAAAGTTATCATTCCCCATTCCAGGTAGGAAGAAGGGAAATTGTAAAGGGCAAAATGCATGTTAGCTACATTTGTGTCTCTTTTCAGGAAAACTATGGATTTCCTAGATGCCCTACCTAGTGTATTTCCACTTTTATCCTATAAATTAGATTGAGTTACAGAGTCACCGTTAGCTACAGAAGTCTAGGGAGGTGAGTGTTAATGGATGCAGCACTTTCTCAATAAAATCTGTGTTCTCATGAGGGGAGGATCCATTTTGAATAGGCAACTAGCTGCTGTTACAACCACCAAAAGAATGTTTGAATCTGGAGGATGAGGTGCTTCTATATGTTCTGAAAAACTTTGCCCAATGATTCTGTTATGTCTTTACCTCAGCAAATTGGCCATTGCTTGAATAGTGGTGTCTGAGCAAAGACCATTCTTACCTGCTGAGGTTCTGTTTTGTAAGACCCTTTAGTATTAGTGATTACTTTTACTTTTCTAATTGTGAGTACAGATGTTGGTGCCTTTTTAACATTTAAAATTTTTCCTCTTTTTAAATTCAGAATTTTCTTCTTTGTCTCTCCCAAGCGGCCCTTTGTCTGATGTTACTGTTTTCGACACTGCTTTCTGAAATGAAAAGTTTAAACCAAGAGAAATCACACTTTCCTTGTCAGGCTAAGATTGGCTTTTCATTAAACTGCCCGTATTTCAGAAGGTAAATTTAACCTTTAAGTTATGTAAAGACAATTTATTAAAGTTTGGTTACTTAGCTTCAGTTTACCATTTTGATTGTTTGTTTTTCTCTCCCTTCATACAAATACTGAGGAGACATGAGCTTACAAAGTAGGGATCCAACGTGTTTGTATTGTTATCACCTGAGTCTGGTACAGATGTAGAGCTCAGTAAATCTTTGATGAGTACATGACATTAGCTACATTCTTTTTTTTTTTATTAAAAAAATTTTTTTAATGTTTATTTATTCTTGAGACAGAGTGTTAACAGGGGAGGGGCAGAGAGAGAGGGAGACACAGACTCTGAAACAGGCTCTAGGCCCTGAGCTGTCAGCACAGAGCCTGATGCGGGGCTTGAACCCACAAACTGTGAGATCATGACCTGAGCTGAAGTTGGACGCTTAACCGACTGAGCCACCCAGGAATTCCATTAGCTACATTCTAATGGTGAGAGATTCTTATATGTAGTTACATTATGAATATTATCTGTCTCGCTCTTGGGAAGATTTCTTTTTTGCTGAGCTCTGTAACTAAGATCATTTACTCGTTAACTTTGCTTTCAAAATCAAATTTATACAGTTATTACATAGTTTCCTGGTAGCTAGAATGATTCCTTAAAGGATAGACTCATTTCAGAAATGTAGAGTGGCATGTCTTGGTCTGCTGTAGAGAGAGGTGAACACAGCGGGGGAATACTGCTACTGATCTTATTCAAGTAAAAGTTGTGAACAATTTTTGTCTTGTCTGATTGTGAGGTTTGTTATGTTTTCTTTTCTGGAATCAAATATTTTCTTTGATTTTCTGATTTCTTTTCTGCAACTGAAAAAGCCATAAGGCTTAGAATAACCTTTCCAACCTGCATTTGTGATGATGATATGCAAGTTTTTGATCAATTTCTTTACTTCTTTCTTGAATAAGTAAACTCTTTGCCCCATGTGGGGCTCAAACTAACAATCCCGAGGTTAGGAGTCACATGCTCTACTGACTGAACCAGCCAGGTACCCTTGATAGGCAATTTTAAATATCAGAATACCTCCTGCATGAATTAGTACTCTAGAAAAAAGTGACTAATGCATCCTGAAATTTAATATAAACAGACTTAAGGAATTATCTATGTGCTTGTTGTTTATATCTTAATTCCCAGTGTTATTTTGCAATAAATACAATGTTTCACTTTACATTTTTGGCTTGTGCTTCATTGGGAAAGTTATCCAAGATTTGGAAACCTTAAGTTTACCACATCTTGTTAAATTACTCGGTATTCTTTCATTGTAGTTCTGGGCTTCACTTTTTATTGTCAGGGTGTCTTAAATCTCTAGAGGTGCAGAGGTTATTTCATAAATTTTTATCCAGAAGAAATGCAAATAATTTCTGTCCAATACAACAATTCCCAGCTTAGGAAATAAAAAAATGCATGCAATATTTGGGACATACTGATACTAAAACAATTATTCACTATTCATCCAAAATTCCCATTGAACTTTGCATCCTATATTTTATCTGGTGATGCTGAAGTGGAAGTTTATGGCCATGTAGGTCATTAGCCAGTTTTGTATCTAAGTAATCTCATTGTAACATTGCCTAATAAGAGTTTCTCAAATGTTCTTTGGACCAGTTTTATCATCTTATTGGTTCCCTAATTAATTTATGAGTGATAGGAAGTACTTGACATATATCCATTTTATATATGCATAAGAGTCCTGACTTGATCTTCCAGAAAATTATAATTCATCAGTTTTGTAGGTCATCCACTGAGATACTCACATATTCTCACCCCATGGAGACAAGGAAATGGCATTCGTGGGGATGTATATCCATGGATAGTTTTCAGATGAGTTAGGTCTTTTCTTGGCTTTCAAAATAAATCCCAAATAACAATAGGGCTTTGAATTTCTTTATTCTCTAATTTTGTTTATTTTTGGTTTTGCTTTCTTTATTTTCCCTATGGATTTTTAATTTTTGTTTCTGATTAATTGTATGGCCAGGAAATTATTCTCATTGGTGGCAGGACTACTTGGGACTGGGGTTTTATCATCTCATCATTTGGTGATCTTTGTGTGATGAATAGCAGATAACTATTTTCTTTTGGAACTAAGTACTTATATAAATAGAAATCTTGGAAATGCACAGGAAATAAATTGAACTGATGACATTTTAGAAATAACTGTTTAGAAACATTTTTAAAATCCAAGTTTACATAATAAAGATTAATCTTTAATAATTTTAGTTTAAAAATAAGTAGTATAGATCTTTTTCTTGAGTTCTTAAAAATGTGGTATAAAGTACATTTTATATCTTTAATAAGATTTTGATTTGTTTTTACTCGTAAAGAGAATACTCACTATGAACTTTAAAAACTTCTAATATTGGCTTAATAATGAAATAAGCTTATATTACTCCCGCACGATATTTAAAATTATGAAAAACATAATTTGTGTTCAACTAAATTGTTTCATTACTCCAACAAACTTTTTATATTAACAGTAATTATGTTTCAACTGACTGAACCACCCAGGAGCCCCCAAAATTTGGACTAATCTTAAATTGAGTTAATTTATGGGTAATTATTAAATAAATAATAGGACAGTTTTTAAGAGCAATTGAATGCCAAAAAATTATTTACAAAGATTATATACTTTTATTTAGAAATGTTTCCTTCTACTATGCTCCGCAGTGCCTAGATGTTTGAACTATGTTAAACAATGTGTTCCTGGAGGGGCACCTGAGTGGCTCAGTCGGTTGAAGGTCCAACTTTGGCTCAGGTTATGATCTCACAGCTTGTGAGTTTGAGCCCCACGTTGGGCTCTGTGCTGACAGCTCAGATCTTGGAGCCTGCTTCGGATTCTTTGTCTCTCTCTGTCCCTCCCTCTGCTTGCTTGTGATCGCGCTCTCTCTCTCACAAATAAACATGAAAACAATTTTTTTTAATAAAAAAAGAATGTGTTTCTGGAGCGCCTGGGTGGCTCAGTCGGTTAAGCGTCCAGCTTCGGCTCAGGTCATGACCTTGTGGTTTGTGAGTTCAAACCCTGCCTCAGGCTCTGTGCTGACACCTCAGAGCCTGGAGCCTTCTTCACGTTCTGTGTCTCCCTGTCTCCCTGCCTCTCCCCCGCTGGCACTCTGTCTCTCTCCTTTCTCTCAAAAGTAAATAAACATTAAAAAAAAAAGAACGTATTCCTTTTTGCCGTTTTAACTAGATATAAAAATGCTGTGTTGGCTGTAGGGAGTTGTGTTGTTTGTATTTATGAGCTTTCATAGTTGCCTAAATGCTTACATATGACAAAGTCTTCCAATGGCTTTCCATTTTTTATTCTTCTGTAAAAATACAAGTTAGTTACTTTGGTTCTGTGTGGTTCAGCGTACACAAGGAGCATTTGTGACAGAGAAATGCAAGTGCTTGTTTGCAGCTGTAAAAGGTTTTCTGTAAAAGCAGCTTTATTGTATTCTGAATGGATGTCAAATGCATATAGGACATTGGAAAAGTTTGTAAAATGGTAATTTTTATTTGTCCTTGTTTATAATAGCTACAAAATGCTGACTCTGAAAGGAAGCAACAAAATGTATTTAAATTTTGACTAAGTTGGCTTAGTTTTGGTAAGTTTAATCATAATGAAAAAAGCCTGTGAAACCTTTACTGTCAAATGAAATCTTAATAGAAATGGAGCTTTCTAGAATGGCTAGAATTTGGCTTTTTCTCTGTTAAAATGATGACTTTGCCTTAGAACTTTTAACAAGGATGTTATTAGATGTTGTTCTTTACCTTTTTATAATCTTCCCAGATAGCAGAGTTTCCAAATTGCACCTGAATTATACTTTCTAATTATTGATGACTTGACTATGTTCCTTATCATTATTTGCACAATATTTTTTTAATGAAAGAAAGAGAGGGAGAGAGGGAGGAGGAACAGACAGACTGACAGTAACTATTCCCTCCTTACTGAAACTTGGCTTCCCTATGTTAGCTGTAGAAACAGTCAAGGTGGATTGCTTGGCTCAGAGGTATGGTTTGTGACACTGGAAACAATTATTATGTTTTAAACAAAAAACAAAGGTTCCTCACTTATAAAAGAGCTAAGCTTCCTTACAATTGTATTATCTTTTTCTGTATTCAGTTAATTATTATTTTGCGTGTTTTATTAATAGGCATTGTTTTTCAGAAACCCATGATTCTATCTTAGTAAAACGATTAGTTATCCTCTGAAAACTCTTTCAGTTATGCCTTCCCAGGACCAAAACGCATCTTAAAAAGTAAATCAGATATCTTATGATACCTTAATACCTAAAACTATCTTTGAGATTTCCCAGATGACCCGTGAAAAAGCACAACATTTTGTTATTTCATTTTATCAAAAAGGGATGCCAGAAACAATTAGGTTTTTTTTTTTTTTTGTAGCTCCATATATCTTTAATTAGTTTGACATTATTGTATAAGTTTCATGGCAAGAATTTCCAAATAAGAAGAGATGCTCAGCCTTCCCAAGGTTAAGTTTGTATAAATAAATTTATATTTCAGAGATTGTAAGTTTTATGGCAGGGCTCTGGATATTTGTCAGTGGCTTCTTAGTCAACAATACAGTATTACCTTTAGGAGAATCCTTGATCAAACCTTTATGAAATGGTTATTTCCTACACTCCAGTAGGGAATTTTATTCTTCCACATACTTTTACTATTGATTACTGTGATAAATTAACCACAACCATGCAGTCTTATTATCAAATAGTTTGATCCTTCCCCATGATGTTTTCAAGAAGGCTCTGATAGAAGCTTCAGTATACAATTTGAAAAAACAAAGAAATTAAGAAAAAAAAGAGTCTCATGCCCTGTCTCTCTCTCTCTCTCTCAAAAATAAATAAACTTTAAGAAAGTAAAATAAGCTGTTCTTAACTCAAAATTTAGTAGATGATGATTTTGTAAACTGTAAACATTTTTAGTGGAATTTGGGTTTAATTGAAGCCCCTTCTCAATTCACAGAACATTTCTACTGAGACGTCTTACTTTTCATGGAGATAAAATTATTTACATAGGCTCAAAGAGAATCTGTTATCATTTTTAGCAGGATGTAATAGAATATATTAATTGTCCAACCAAGGTCATACCATACCTTGAGTGTCTCACTTTTTTTTTTTTTTTGCAATTCAAATATTTAATGAGACTATGGATGAGTATGGTAACAACAAAGAAAATGAATACGTTTTATAATACCTCTTGAACAATAAAAAAATAAAATCATTCTTTAAGGATCTTTGGGATATTTTTGTACCTTCCTCTAATAGAAAATTATGATATTTGGGGAGCCTGGGTGGCTCAGTCAATTAAGCATCCAACTTTGGCTCAGGTCATGATGTCTAGTTTGTGGGTTCAAATCCTGTGTCAGGTTCTGTGCTGACAGCTCAGAGCCTGGAGTCTGCTTCAGATTCTGTGTCTCTCTCTGCCCAATCCTTGCTTGCACTCTTGTCTTTCTCTCAAAAATAAATAAATATTAAAATAATTTAAAAAATTATATTAGTGAATTTTGCTGCAGTTTAAAAATATTAACTATAATTTATTTAAGTTATAGGAAACTAAAGAATTTTATAGAAAAGAAAAAATGTAGTTACATCCTCATTGTTTTACAGAAAACACTAAAAAGGTATGCTTTTGGTAAATAAAAAGTATTTAATAGATTTTAATAAGAATATGCTTTCTCTTCCCACACCATATGCACTATTCTTTTTTTTCTTTCTTTTTTATTTTTTAAAATTTACATCCAAATTAGTTAGCATATAGTGAAGCAATGATTTCAGGAGTAGATTCCTTAATGCCCCTTACCCATTGAGCCCATCCCCCCTCCCACAACCCCTCCAGTAACCCTCACTTTGTTCTCCATATTTATGAGTCTCTTCTGTTTTGTCCCCCTCCTTGTTTGTATATTATTTTTGTTTCCCTTCCCTTATGTTCATCTGTTTTGTCTCTTAGAGTCCTCCTATGAGTGAAGTCATATGATTTTTGTCTTTCTCTGACTAATTTCACTTAGCATAATACTCTCCAGTTCCAACCACATAGTCGCAAATGGCAAGATTTCATTCTTTTTGATTGCCAAGTAATATTCCATTGTATATACATACCACATCTTCTTTATCCATTCATCCATCGATGGACATTTGGGCTCTTTCCATACTTTGGTTATTGTGGATAGTGCTGCTATAAACATGGGGGTGCATGTGTCCCTTCGAAACAGCACACCTGTATCCTGTGGATAAATGCCTAGTAGTGCCATTGCTGGGTCGTAGGGTAGTTCTGTTTTTAGTTTTTTGAGGAACCTCCATACTGTTTTCCAGGGTGGCTGCACCAGCTTGCATTCCCACCAACAATGCAAAAGAGATCCTCTTTCTCTGCATCCTTGCCAACATCTGTTATTGCCTGAGTTGTTCATGTTAGCCATTCTGACAGGTGGGAGGTGGTATCTCATTGTGGTTTTGATTTGTATTTCCCTGCTGATGAGTAATGTTGAGCATTTTTTCATGTATCAGTTGGCCGTCTGGATGTCTTCTTTGGAGAAGTGTCTATTCATGTCTTTTGCCCATTTCTTCACTGGATTATTTGTTTTTTGGGTGTTGAGTTTAATAAGTTCTTTATAGATTTTGGATACTAACCCTTTATCTGATATGTCATTTGCAAATATTGTCTTCCATTCTGTCGGTTGCCTTTTTTGCCGATTGTTTCCTTCGCTGTGCAGAAGCTTTTTATTTTGATGAGATCCCAGTAGTTCATTTTTGCTTTTGTTTCCCTTGCCTCCGGGGATGTGTTGAGTAAGAAGTTGCTGTGGGCAAGATCAAAGAGGTTTTTGCCTGCTTTCTCCTTGAGGATTTTGATGGCTTCCTGTCTTACCTTTAGGTCTTTCATCCATTTTGAGTTTATTTTTGTGTATGGTGTAAGAAAGTGGTCCAGGTTTATTTTTCTGCATGTCACTGTCCAGTTTTCCCAGCACCACTTGCTGAAGAGACTGTCTTTATTCCATTGGATATTCTTTCCTGCTTTGTCAAAGATTAGTTGGCCATACATTTGTGGGTCCATTTCTGGGTTCTCTATTCTATTCCATTGATTTGAGTGTCTGTTTTTGTTCCAGTACCATTCTGTCTTGATGGTTACAGCTTTGTAGTATAGCTTGAAGTCCGGGGTTGTGATGCCTCCTGCTTTGGTTTTCTTTTTCCAGATTGCTTTGGCTATTTGGGGTCTTTTCTGGTTCCATACAAATTTTAGGATTATTTGTTTCAGGTCTGTGAAGAATGCTGGTGTTACTTTGATAGGGATTGCATTGAATATGTAGATTGTTTTGGGTAGTATCGACAATTTAACAATATTTGTTCTTCCTATCCAGGAGCATGGAATCTTTTTCCATTTCTTTGTGTCTTCTTCAATTTCTTTCATCAGCTTTCTGTAGTTTTCAGTGTATAGATTTTTCACCTCTTTGGTTAAATTTATTCCTAGGTATTTTACATTTTTTGGTGCAACTGTAAATGGGATCGATTCCTTGATTTCTCTTTCTGTGGCTTCATTGTTGGTGTATAGGAATGCCACCGATTTCTGTACATTGATTTTATATCCTGCAAGTTTGCTGAATTCATGAATCATTTCTAGCAGTTTTTTGGTGGAATCTTTTGGGTTTTCCATACAGAGTATCATGTCATCTGTGAAGAGTGAAAGTTTGACTTTCTCCTGGCCGATTCGGATGCCTTTTATTTCTTTGTGTTGTCTGATTGCAGAGGCTAAGACTTCCAATACTATGTTGAATAACAGTGGCGAGAGTGGACATCCCTGTCTTGTTCCTGACCTTAGGAGGAAACCTCTCAGTTTTTCCCCATTGAGGATGATATTAGCATTGGGTCATTCTTATATGGCTTTTATGTTCTCTAGTTATAGTCCTTCTTTCCCTACTTTCTTGAGGGTTTTTATCAAGAAAGGATGCTGTATTTTGTCAAATGCTTTCTCCGCATCTATTGAGAGGATCATATAGTTCTTGTCCTTTCTTTTATTGATGTGATGAATCATATTAATTGTTTTGCGGATATTGAACCAGCCCTGCATCCCAGGTGTAAATCCCACTTGATTGTGGTGAATAATTTTTTTGATGTATTGTTGGATCTGGTTGGCTAATATCTTGTTGAGGATTTTGGCATCTATGTTCATCAGGGAAATTGGCCTATAGTTCTCCTTTTTAGTGGGGTCTCTGTCTGCTTTTGGAATCAAGGTAATTCTGGCTTCATAGAAAGAGTTTGGAAGTTTTCCTTCTATTCTTTTTTTTTTTTTTTTTTTTGGAACAGTTTCAAGAAAATAGGTGTTAACTCTTCCTTAAATGTTTGGTAGAATTCCCCTGGAAAGCCATCTGGCCCTGGACTTATTTTTTGGCAGATTTTTGATTACTAATTCAATTTCCTTACTGGTTATGGGTCTGTTAAAATTTTATATTTGTTCGTGGTTGAGTTTTGGTGGTGTATATGTTTCCAGGATTTGTCCATTTCTTTTTTTTATTTTTTATTTTTTTTTAATTTTTTTTTCCAACGTTTTTATTTATTTTTGGGACAGAGAGAGACAGAGCATGAACGGGGGAGGGGCAGAGAGAGAGGGAGACACAGAATCAGAAACAGGCTCCAGGCTCTGAGCCAGCAGCCCAGAACCTGATGCGGGGCTCAAACTCACGGACCGCGAGATCGTGACCTGGCTGAAGTCGGACGCTTAACCGACTGAGCCACCCAGGCGCCCCATGGATTTGTCCATTTCTTCCAGATTGCCTGTTTTGTTGGCATATAGTTGCTCATAATATTTTCTTATTATTGTTTTTGTTTCTGTTGTGTTGGTTGTGATCTCTCCTCTTTCATTCTTGATTTTATTTATTTGGGTCCTTTCCTTTTTCTTCTTGATCAAACTGGCTAGTGGTTTATCAATTTTGTTAATTCTTTCAAGGAAACAGCTTCTGGTTTCATTGATCTCTTCTACTGTTTTTGGGGTTTTTTTTTTTTTGGTTTCAATAGCATTAATTTCTGCTCTGATCTTTATTAGTTCCTGTCTTCTGCTGGTTTTGGGTTTTATTTGCTGTTCTTTTTCCAGCTCCTTACGGCGTAAGGTTAGGTTGTGTATCTGAGATCTTTCTTCCTTCTTTAGGAAGGCTTGAGTTGCTATATACTTTCCTCTTATGACTGCCTTTGCTGTGTCCCAGAGGTTTTGGGTTGTGGTGCTATCATGTTCATTGACTTCTATATACTTTTTAATTTCCTCTTTAACTGCTTGGTGAGCCCATTCATTCTTTAGTAGGATGTTCTTCAGTCTCCAGGTATTTGATACCTTTCCAAATTTTTTCTTGTGGTTGATTTCAAGTTTTGTAGCATTGTGGTCTGAAAATATGCACGGTATGATCTCGATCTTTTTGTATTTACTTAGGGCTGATTTGTGTCCCAGTATATGGTCTATTCTGGAGAACGTTCCGTGTGCATTGGAGAATTTATATTCTGCTGCTTTAGGATGAAATGTTCTGAATATATCTGTTAAGTCTATCTGGTCCAATGTATCATTCAAAGCCATTGTTTCCTTGTTGATTTTTTGATTAGATGATTTGTCCGTTGCTGTGAGTGGGGTGTTGAAATCTCCTACTATTATGGTATTACTGTCGATGAGTTTCTTTATGTTTGTGATTAATTGACTTATATATTTGGGTGCTCTCACATTTGGCACATAAATGTTTACAATTGTTAGGTCTTCTTGGTCTATAGACACCTTGATTATAATATATGCCCTTCTGCATCTCTTGATACAGTCTTTATTTTAAAGTCTAGATTGTCTGATATAAGTATGGGTATTCCAGCTTTCTTTTATTGACCATTAGCATAATAGATGGTTCTCCATCCCCTTATTTTCAATCTGTAGGTGTCTTTAGGTATAACGTGGGTCTCTTGTAAACAGCATATAGATGGATCTTGTTATCTTATCCATTCTGTTACCCTATGTCTTTTGATTGGAGCATTGAGTCCATTGATGTTTAGAGTGAATACTGAAAGATATGAATTTATTGCCATTATGTTGCTTGTAGAGTTGGAGTTTCTGGTGGTGTTCCCTGGTCCTTTCTAATCTTTTGTTGCTTTTGATATATATTTTCATCTTTTCTCCCCTCAGAGAGTCTCCCTTAAAATTTCTTTCAGGGCTGGTTTAGTGGTCACAAAGTCCTTTAATTTTTGTTTGTCTGGGAAACTTTAAATTTCTCCTTCTATTTTGAATGACCGCCTTGCTGGATAAAGAATTCTTGGCTGCATATTTTTCTGATTCAGCACTTGAGTGTCTCATTTTAAAATGATACTAATTTGATCAGGTATGAAAATGTCATTATTAAGTAACAAGGATTGATTTCATATGTAGAATCAATGCTTCCTAAGTCCTTTCCAGAAAAGCAGTTTGGTAACTTGCTTATAATAAATAGGGTCTTAGTCTCATAGGGGCTAGAAAAGGTCAATTTCTGTCAGACAAGAGACAGTTTCCTAGCCCTGGGATATAATTGCAAGTAATCGATACGTTTGCCAGTCCAATCCAAGATTCCTTAGGAAAATTTCTTGACCCAAGTCCTTTGGACTTAATTCACTAAATACTGTATGCTCAAGGAAACTTACAGTTAATTATTACTCTTGTTGCACCTACATAGAAAGTTCAGCCAATCATAATAAGACCAGTTTTTTTGTTGTTGTTGTTATCAAGAATAATCTTTGGAGAAATTCACAAATATGTAAACATTAAACACAATCCTAAATAAAAGGAAAAAGAAGAACTCACAAGGGAGATTAGGATATGATTTGAGATGATTGGAAATAAAAGCACAACATACCAAAACATGTGGGATGTTGCTCAAGTAGTACTTAAAAGAAAATATATGGTATAAATGCATCTAGTAAAAAAGGAAGAAAGATTTCAAATCAGTAACATAAACTTCCACCTTAAGAAAGTAGAAAAAGAAAGACAAAGTGAGGACAAAGCAGATGAGAGTACAAATAGAGAATAGAAAACCAATGGAGAAAATCAACAAAACTAAGCTGATTCTTTGAGATATCAACAACATCGGCAAACCTTAAGCTGGACTAAGAAAAACAGAAAATTTAAATTCTAAAATCAGGAATGACATGGAAGATGTGATTCCCAGCCTTATAGAAATAAAAGGTATTATAAGGGAATACTGTGAACACTTGTGCAAAAAGTTAGGTAACCTAGAGGAGATGGAAGAATTCCTGGACAGGCAAAACCTTCTGAATCTGACTCAAGAAGAAATGGAAAATCTGAATAGACAATCACTAAGAAATTGAGTTAGTAATCAAGAATTTCCCTCAAGGAAATGCCCATGACTAGAATTGTACCAAACATCCTAAAGAGTTAGTTCCAGTCCTTGACACACTTTAAAAAAGATGGAAGAGGGGAGAACACTTGCCAACTCCTTTTATGAAATCATTTGAGAAGAAAACTATAGAAATATATGCCTCATTAATGTAGGTTCAAAAATTTGCAACGAAATACTGAAAACCTGATTCTGGAAATATATATATATATATATATATATATATATATATATATATATATATATATATTTTTTTATATATAAAAATATATATAAACAAAACTGTACACCACAAACAAGTGGGATTTATCCCAGGAATGCAAGTTTGTTTGAACATATGAAAACCAATCAATATGATATATATACTAATACAATAAAAGACAGAAACCACATTACCATCCCAATAGATGCGGAAAGAGCACTGACATAATCTACTACCCTTTCCTGATATAAGTACTCAACAAAGTAGAAACAGAAGGTAATTCCCTCAATCTGATAAAAGGCATCTATGAAAACCTCACAGCTCACATTTTTAATGGCAAAAGTAGCCAAGATCATGAGCAAGACCAGGATGTTCACTCTTGCCACTTCTGTTCAACATGATACTGAAAGCTGTTCTCATGAATGCAATTAGGGGGAAAAAAAAAGACATTGAATTAGAAAAGAAGTAAAACTAACCCTATTTGCCAAAGATATTATCTTGTATATAGAAAATTCTAAGTAATCAAAAACTAGTAAAGCTAATAAATTTAGCATGGCCTTAGGATATAAGATCAATTACAAAAAAAAAAAAACTATTGTATTTCCATACACTTAAAATGAATAATCCAAAGTCAAATTGGGCATAGGGGTGCCTGGGTGGCTCAGTCTGTTAAGCGCCCGAGTCTTGGTTTTGGCTCAGGTCATGATCTCATGGTTCGTGAGTTCGAGCCCCATGTCAGGCTCCATGTTGACAGTGCAGAGCCTGCCTGAGATTCTGACTCTCTCTTCTATGTCCTCTCCTGCTCACATGGTCTGTCTCTTTCTCTCTCTCAAAATGAATAAATAAACTTTAAATACTTGGGGAAAAATTTACTGAAATAAGTACAAAATTCGTTAGCTTAAAACTACAAAATGTAGTTGAAATAAATTATAAAAACTAAGAAAATGAAAAAGCCTCCAGTGTTCATGTATTGGAAGACAGAGTATTTTCATAGTGGCAGTACTCCCAAAATTGACCTGAGGATTCAACACAATCCTGATCAAAAGCCCATCTGCATTTTCAGGAATTGGCAAACCGATCCTATAATTCTTAGGTACATACAAGAGATGCAGAATAGTCAAAACAATCTTTAAAAAGGGAAGGGAAAATAAGATAAAAACAGAGAGGGAGGCAAACCATAAGAGACTATTAAATAGAATAAACTGAGGGTTGTTAGAGGGGAGGCCGGTAGGGGGATGGGCTATATGGGTGATGGGCATTAGTGAGGGTACTTGTTGGGATGAGCACTGGGTGTTATATGTAAGTGATGAATCATGGGGTTCTATTCCCGAAGGCAAGAGTACACTGTATGTTAACTAACTTGAATTTAAATTAATTAATTAATTAATCAATCAATTAAAGTAAAATAAAATAACACAATTGGAGGACTCATATTTCTCCATTTTAAAACCTACAAATCTATGATAATCAAGAGTGTGTGGTACTGAAATCAGGTTAGACATACAGATCAAAGGAATAGAACTGAGAGTAAGTAAATAAACCCATATAATTATGGTCAATTGATTTTTGAACGAAGGTCAGGTCAGTTCAATGTGGGAACAAATGGTCTTTTTCAACAAATGGTGCCGTTACACCAAATAGTAGCATGCACAAGAATGCATGCCTGTTTTACACTGTACACAAAATATGAGTTCAGGGTGCCTGGATGGCTCAGTTGGTTAAGTGTCTGACTTCGGCTCAGGTCATGATCTCACGGTTTGTGGGTTCGAGGCCTGCCCTGGGCCCTGTGCTGACAGTTAGGAGCCTGGAGCCTGTTTCGGATTCTATGTCTCCCTCTCTCTGTCCTCCACTCCCTTGCTCATGCTCTATCTCTCTCCGTCTCTCAAAAATAAATAAAACATTGGGGTACATGTGCCTCTATGCATGAGCACTCCTGTATCCCTTGGGTAAATTCCTAGCAGTGCTATTCCTGGGTCATAGGGTAGTTCTATCTTTAATTTTTTGAGGAACCTCCACACTGTTTTCCAGAGCGGCTGCACCAGTGTGCATTCCCACCAACAGTGCAAGAGGGTTCCTGTTTCTCCACATCTGTGCCAGAATCTATAGTTTCCTGATTTGTTCATTTTAGCCACTCTGACTGGTGTGAGCACTTCCAACAACATCCAAATTAGGGAAAGAGCCTAAATGTCCATCAACTGAGGAATGGATAAAGAAGATGTGGTTTATATATATAATGGAATACTACTTGGCAATGAGAAAGAATGAAATCTGGCTTTGCAGCAATGTGGATGGAACTGGAGGATATTATGCTAAGTGAAATAAATCAGGCAGAGGAAGACAGATACCATCTGTTTTTACTCATCTGTCGATCCTGAGAAACTTAACAGAAGACCATGGGGGAGGGAAAGAGGGGAAAAAAAGTTACAGAGAGGGAGGGAGGCAAACCATAAGAGACTCTTAAATACTGAGAACAAACTGAGGGTTGATCGGTGTGGGGGAGAGAGGAATGTGGGTGATGGGCATTGAGGAGGGTGCCTATTGGGATGAGCACTGGGTGTTGTATGGAAACCAATTTGACAATAAATTATACTTAATAAAAAAATAAAACATTAAAAAATAAAATATGGGCTCAAACTGTAGAATTTTTGGAAAAAAATAGTTACAAAATCTTGTGACCTTGGATTAGGCAATGATTTCTTAGCTGTAACACCAAAATCATAAACAAGAAAAGGGAGGAAAAAAATACTAAATTGGACTTAGTCAAAAATAAATATTTTGTGCTCCAACAGACACTATCAAGAAAGTATAAAGAGCCCGCACAATGGGTGAATATATTTGCAAATCATATCTAATAAATGTTTAATAATCATAATATGTAAGTAACTCTTAGAACTAATCAATAAAAAGACAAAACAATGCATTTTAAAAATGGGCAAAGATATTCACAGATGATATGATCAACATGTAGAAAATCTGAAATTATTGGAAAAAAAAGCTTCTGGAACTAATAAGCAATTATAGCAAGATTATAAGATACAGCATTAATATACAAAAGTCAATTGCTTATCTGTATACCAGTAATGAACAAGTGAAACTACAAATTAAGAACCTATGACCATTTATATTAGTACTCAAAATACAAAAAGTATAATCTAACAAAATATGTACAATATCTATATGAGGAAAACTACAAAACTCTGATGAAACGTAGCAAAGAACTAAATAAATAGATATTTCGTGTTCATGGTAGGAAGACTCAATGTTATCTAGATGGTAGATTTTCCTAAATCTATAGAGTGAATGCATTCCTAATCAAAATCCCAGCAAGTTATTTTGTGAATATAGGAAAACTGATTCTAAAGTTAATGTGGAGAGGAAAAATACCTAGAATGGTCCACTCAGTATTGAAGGAAATGAACAAAGTTGTAAGACTAACACTAGTCAATTTAAGACTTATTATAAAGATATGGTAATTAAGACAGCACTGTGTTTGTGCAAAAATAGAGAAATATATCAGTGGAACAGAATAGAGAGCCTAGAAATAGATCCACACTAATATAGTCAACTAATCTTTGACAAAGACACAGGAGCAGTACAATGGAGAAAATATAGTCTTTTCAACAAATGGTGATGGGACAACTGGATATCCACATGCAAAAATAAAAAAAAAAGTCTAGACATACACATTACATCCTTCACAAAAGTTAATTCAAAATGTATCACAGGCAGGGGTGCCTGGGTGGCTTAGTTGTTTGAGCCTATGACTCTTGATTTTGCCTTAGGTCATGATCCCAGGGTCGTGAGATCGAGCCCTGCGTGGGGCTCTATGCTGAGTGTGGAACCTGCTTAAGTTTCTCTTCCCTCCCCCCCCCACCCCATTTCTCTCTCTTTCTCTTGAAAATAAAAAAAAAAAAAACTTATCACAGGCCTACAAGTGAAATGTAAAACTATAAAACTCCTCGAAGATAGTATAGGAGAAAGCTTAGATGATCTTGGATATTATAATGACTTTTTATATACAATATCAAAGGCATGATCCATGAAAGAAGGAATTGATAAGCCAGACTCCATTAAAATTACAAACTTCTGCTCTGCAAAAGACAATATCAAGAGAATGAGAAGAAAAGCCATAGACTGGGAGAAAATACTTCCAAACGACAGACCCAATAAATGACTGCTGACTGAAATATACAGAGAATTCATAAAGCTCAACGATAAGAAAATACACAACTCAGTCAAAAAATGGGCCAAAAACCTGAACAGACATCTCAACAAAGAAGACGTACAGATGGCAAATAAGCATATGAAAAAAAATTCAAATCATATGTCATTAAGGAATTGCCAATTAAGACAAAGGTGAGATCTCACTACAACCTATTAGATGGTCAAAGTCCAAAACACTGACAATACCAGATGCTGGGAGGATGTGTAGCAAGAGGAATTCTCACTCATTCCTGGTGGGAATGCCAAATGGTGTAGTCTCTCTGGAAGATAGTTGTATGGTTTCTTATAGCTGTACAATTTATGAAACTATACGTGCTCTTACCATGGTCCAGCAATTGTTCTTGATATTTAAGTTGAAAACTTATGTCTATACAAAAACTTGTAAATGGATGTTTATGGCCACTTTATTCATAGTTGCCAAAACTTGGAAGGAATCAAAATGTCCTTCACTATGACATTCTGGAAAAGACAAAACTATGGAAAAAATTAAAAGATCATTGGCTGCCAGAGATTTAAGCTTAGCGAGAGAGATGAATAGGCAAAGCATAGAAGCCTTTTTTTAGGGCAGAAAAAAGACTCTATATGATATTATGATGATGGATTATATATTATTGGTCATATACATTTTTGTCATTATACATTTGACCAAACCTATAGAATGTACAACATCATTTTGCTGTTTTAAAAAGCATACATTAAGAGAACCCATCATATTACAATTGAATGGAATATTAGAGATAATCTCTGTGACAAAGTTGTAAAAATTAGACATTTGAAATGATTACAGAATAAAATCTCTTATAATATTTCAACTTTGGCTTTACTCTAAAAATATAAAAAATGGAAAAGAATTCATACGCAAGTTAATCATTAATGCCATTTTATTTTTCCCTAAGGAGTAACATATCTCTGCGATATAACTAATATTAATGATTATATGCAAAGAGAGAAAAACTGAATTTATTTTAAGACACAAAGAATGTCAACTTCACAGCTAGTTTCCAAAGCAAATGGTTCAATGGTGTGATGTGGTCAAGTGCTGTCATATAATTTTATAAAATGGATTGTAAGATAAATCCTTTCATTTGCCATTTATTGCTTAATATCATGATGTTACCATTTCCATGATACATTTTGTACAGGAAAAGGAACGAACCTAGCTATTCGTATATTGAGAGTATAAATATGTTTGTGTTGAGCAAATAGGAATGCAGCCGATATGTGCTTGTATTCTAGTGAAATGATCTTTGCTCTCACGGCAAATACCTTTATTGAAAACTAAGAATCAAGAGGCTTTTATTAAAATATCAAGTTTATTCTAAGACTAGTGTATAACTTTCTTGCTTTCATACCTCCTGAGCAGGTAGAAAATACTTCTAGCTTCTATTTAAAATGGTACCTATGATTAGTGTTAGTTTGCAGACAAAATGTGCAACACAGTTTCCCCTAGAGGTAAAACAGGTGCTCTGCGGGTTCTTTGGTTTCTTCCAGTGTTATGTTTGCGAAATATCCTTTAACGTCTAAAACTTAGATGAAGAAACTGTAATGCGAATAGAAAAAAAAAGGAAAGCAATAAATAATTGAATGTTAATTGATTTTATCCCCGTGGACATAAGTGCACTCTGTAATATTTGAAACACAGCCACTCCAGCTTGCAGTGTCTACCCCATAACTAAAATACCCACACGCATAGCCACCTACAAAGAAAAACAGAGGAGCATAGTACTCCTTTGCCAAATTTTGCCCTGTGAAGTACTGCTACTTTCAGATTTTATAAGTTCTTAGGAAAATAACATGAACAAATGCAGAAACAGGCCCTCTCTATTTTTGTCACCAGATGCGGAGAGCTCTACCTTGGAAATACTGAGCATCCCTGCAACTAAAACTATCTGTTAAATCGTATTTAATTGGGTGTTTCATAAATATTTTTTAACTTAATGCTTTTTTCTTGTTTGCGGAGCTTTTATGCTTATGGTTTAGGAAATGCTAACTCTGAGGTGAGCAGCATTAATGCATTTCGAATGCTTGACTTCTAACTCATTTCATGTATGACATCCATAAGTACTTGTCGAATGCCTACTGTGACAAACACTTTTCTAGAAAGTGGTCATTGTTCATATTCTTTCCTCTGCCTTTCAAAATCATCAAAGCAAAATGCTAAAATCTTTACATCCTGAAAACCCATTACCTTGTTAGACTTAGTTCAATTCTCAACTAAAAATTTATGACAGTAGGTTGTTAACGACCACGTATCCTCCTCACAATTTAGGGAGGACCTGACTTGTTTTTAATTTATAAGCAAGGACTTTCATAACTGAAAGGCTTGCCAACTAGCTTATCTGGAATCCTATGCAGTTTTTCTTGAGGTTAACCTGCTGCAAGTTAGTTTATGCTCATTGCAACGGTGTTATCCGGGAGGAATAACATGTTGGGCCCTGTAATGATTACATCTTAGTATGGGAATTAGCTACCTGATCCCTGAAAAAAAATCCTGAGAAAATAGAAGGGAGACAATTATTATTTGATGAGAAGAAGAGATTCCACACATTTTCTGTTGAGCAGTGCTCTTCCCAGAAAGAGCCAGGCTAGGTGGCGTTCTCTAACTGAGAGCAAAGCCAAAAAAACAAAAAAACAAAAAAACAAAAACAAAAAAACCCAAAACCACATAAAATAACAAAAATAGTTGAAAATCACAAAAACTAAGCTATTTAGAAATAACTGTCATTAGTATTAGGAGAATATCATTCTAGGTATCTCGGTACACACATAGCAGGAACAAAGTATTTGTATCAGGCAGGGTTCAGTCAAAGAGTCAGGTTCTCTGAGTTATGGAATAAAGGTTTTATTATAGGAATTAGACCTTACTTTGTTGTGGGAGCAGCTGTGGATGTGAGGGTACAGGAGAAGAGTAGGAAATAAATCAATCATGAC
Organism: Prionailurus bengalensis; assembly: GCF_016509475.1. Classification (NCBI taxonomy): domain Eukaryota; kingdom Metazoa; phylum Chordata; class Mammalia; order Carnivora; family Felidae; genus Prionailurus; species Prionailurus bengalensis. The sequence continues at coordinate 19,259,918 of NC_057361.1, read as the reverse complement.
TCAATCTGAAAAGCCAAACAGGTCCAGCTAACTGAGAAGCTGTGTCTCAGTGTAGCTTCTGCATCAGTGGTCCACCCCCAAGTGCCCGGTTGTGAGTTCAGAGTCGCTGTTGATCACCATGGAGGCAGAACAGAGGATGTCAAGGACAAACGGAGAACCAGCCAGCACCCTTGTCTCCATCACTACATCTAATCACAGTGGCCTTCAGAGAAGAATGGATTCTGTATCACTTCTGTTTTCTAAATCTTGTGCAAATTCATTGTTTGGACAGCTAGAGTTCAGACTGTCTGTAGAAGGGAATTCTGGGAGATGCATGTCCAGTTTAGTCAACTTGACACCAAATGACCAAAAAGTATTTTATAAAACAGAATTAAACTACAAATGTGATTTTAGAATAAAGATTTTCTTCTTGCTCAGAAGAAAAAGGAACTGAAGGAATTCAGATGAATGTGTTTTCAGTACAATATTACTCATTTTCTAAATGATCTCTTTAGAAGTTAAATAAGTTTTGAATACTACTAAGGGATTGGAGCTATGATTCTTCGTTTAAGTATGTGTTGTAAGCACGCACATATTATACACACACATATGTTAAATTTTAGAGTGATTGAATTTATAGCACAAAAAAAGATAATATGCTTTCTCACATTTCCTCCTACCCCTCTCCCATGTTCTGATTTGTTTTTAGTGAAATTTTAATTTTTTATTTTGTTCCATTTTATACCAATCTTATTCTGTTCAGTACCATTAATTTTGACACCTACTTACTTGATACTTAAATGAGCTCAGTGCTCATCACTTGGACTTTTGCCGTGACCATTACTGAATCTTTTTTCTGAGTAATCTCTTAATTGTCTTTATTTTGTTGTCAGCTGGTTCTTTCAACAAGGTCTTGGAGTACTGTCTTCCCTAGATTTTTACTATTTGAGAATTAATGCTTGTTGCCTTTATATTTGTAAAACTTCTTGACTTACAATGTTCTTGGGACACAATTTCTTTCTCTAAAAATGTGTGTGTCCATGACCCCACTCCATTGTCTTTTGGCACTAAAAATTATTGTGGCTCTGAGGGGTGCTGGGGAGGCTCAGTCAGGTGAGTGTCTGACTCTTGATTTTGGCTCAGGTCATGATCCCATGGTTCATGGGATCGAGCCTCGCATCACACTCTGTGCCTAAAATATTTCTTGCACCTTTAATCTAGAGTCAATTGTTTCTATAATTCATTGAAATATTCTTTTATTAATAGTCATATTTACTGCATTTGTCAAGCTTTATCTCATTTTTAAGTGGACTTTATTTTTTGGAGAAGTTTGAGGTTCACAACAAAACTGAGCAGAAAGCAGAAAGATTTCCCATATACCCTACGCGTGTGTGCGCGCGCGCACACACACACACGTTACAATCCATGATCATACATTGATATACCATTATCACGCCAAATCCAATTTACATTAGAGTTCACTCTTGGAGTGGTATATTTTACGGGTTTTGATAAATGTATAGTGACATGCGTCTGCCATTATAGTAGTTTTATATGCAGTGTAGTTTTACTGCCCTAAAAATTCTCTATACTCTACCTATTCCTCCTTCCTTCTCTTCTAACCCTTGGCAACCACTGATCTTTTCACTGTTTTCATAGTTTCGCCTTTTCCAGAATGTTATATATATGGAATTATTCAGTATGCCGCCTTTTCACGTTGGCTTCATTCACTTAGTAGTAAGTTTATTGCTGCATGTTTACATATTGCTATATGTTTACATATTACAAAAGAAATTTTTCTTTTGTCTTTTTATTCATCTTGACCATGTTTAGGCATTCAGTGCAGACTGATATTTTTTTCTCTTCCTGGGTCTTTTCATAATATCTGATCATTGGTTTGAGGATGAGATATTGCGTGTGTATGGTGTTTTGGAAGACAGGAAAATTCAGATGAGGCTCTGTGCAGTCTTAGTTAGAAAATACGGTTTTGACTCTCTCTCTTGAGAATTCCTTCTTCCTAAGTCAGGGTTAGTATTCTCCATTTGGGGTTGTGTCATGTTGCCATGGAGATATATAGTTAGGCTTCAATTCAATTCCCCAATTGTGTAAATCCTAGAAGCTTTACTTCTTTTAGAAAGAGTTATAAATTCTATTTTATACTTCCTTCATTTTATCGCTCATCCTCAGAAGAGGAAGAAGATAATCTCTACTGAGTTCACTTCTCTCCCAGATCAGGGGTGGTTGTGAGTTTCTGTGACTTTGCCATTTCATTCATCTAGCTCAGGAGCAGACTTCTGGTCAGGAAACTTCAGAATCTGAAAGATTCTGCTTTTTCCCCTTGGCTATCAGTTTTTAAAGCTCATTGCTTTAAGTCCTATTCCTTTCTTTGTTTGACTGGAGATAATAACTATTTTTTGGTCTGGTTACTATTACTATTATTTTACTTAATAACTACTAATATTTTAATCGATTATTTTACTATTTTAATTAATATTTGAGGGAGAAAGAGTCTGTGATTTTTTACTCCACTCTGCTAATCCAGGTGACTCTCTCCAAAGTAAATTTACATCATTGACTGTTATATATGACAGATTCGGTCTTCTGTTTACTAGTTGTGTTACTTTGGCCATCTTAAATTCTCTGGTTCCAGTTTATTTACCTTTGGATGACATAACACTTATCTCATAGTCCTGTAGGCAGGATTCATTGATATAACATGTAAACACTTAACGCAACGTCAATTAGGATACTACCGAAGTGGTATAGGTAAGAGATGATGCTGGTTTTGACTAGATTAGTAGTAGTGGAGACAGACAGAGATGGGCAAAGCTGAATTACTTTTGGAGACTGATGTGGACTTGGTTCAGGTTGTGAAATGTGACAAACTACTACTCTACTATGTATGATTAGTTGCAGCTGTATTCAAAGCTCTAAGACTCAAATTCATCATCTAAAAGATGGGAGATACAATTGTCACAAAAATTAAACAAAAGAACACATGTAAAGCTTTGAGCACAGTGCCTGATGGAGCATAAATACTCAGTAAATGTTAGCTACTATTAGCAGTAATTGTATATGCGTTAATACTGTACTTGGTATTAGTATGGATTTTTAATTCAGAGTTGAAAGAAGGAGGAAGACCCTAATTGACTCATCCTTTTAGCATGTGAGTGAACAGGGGCATCATTTACAGATATTTGGAATACTGATAGGAAAACATTTTGATGGAAGGGGAGGGGAGAGCATATCATAAGTTCCTTTTAAGTTTTCCATATATGGCTATATAAAATCTCATTGATATCTTGGTCACATTTTTACCACAAACTCATTTGTCATTTTCCCATCTAAAGTTTGTTGTCCAGGGGCTCCTGGCTGGTTCAGTCGATTAAGCATCTGACTCTTGATTTTGGCTCAGGTCATGATCTCACACTCCGTGGGATCAAGCCCCGTATCCGGCTCTGTGCTGACAGCGCAGAGCCTGCTTGAGATACTCTCTCCCTCTCTCTCTGTGACCCTCTCCTGCTTGTGCATGTGACTCACTCACTCTCTCTCTCTCTCTCAAAATAAGCTTTTTAAAAAAAGTTTGTTGTCCAGAAAGCAACACAGTATTAATACAGAGTAGGATTACACCCCCTTTAATTTTAACACACTATGTTTATCGATAGAGTTTGAAGCATCATTATTCTTTGTGGAAGCTATTTCTCACTCTGACATTCTGTTGTCCCTAGAAGATCCCGCAGCCCTGATGAGGAATTAAGGCTGGAGGAGTTTTCAAGGGTCCTGACTCTTGTGAGGTCTCATGATAAGCAGAAGAAAATCCACTTTTCAGATCAAATAGCATTATGGCACAAATTCAGATCAAACATTCAATCAGGTTTAGATGTCTTCTAGGAATTGAATGCTGGCATGTCCCTTATGCCAATTAGATCAAAATAATGAATTTTTGTTTAAACAAAGAGTAAAATATTCTTGGCGACTGTCTCCATGGACTGGTTGTAATATGCCATGCATAAATAACATATATGGCCCAGTTGGCCAAGAATAAGCTTTGTTACACCATTTATTAACAGATTTGTTTACTCATTCACAAGTTATCTTGAGAACTTACCCTGTGGTGGCACTGGGGAATTATCAGTGAACTGAAGATTTGCTGCTCAACTTCAGTGTCCTTTCTGGACAACAGAATCTTGAAGGCAATGATCAATGAAGTCATTTCATTTGAATATTTACTTTTGACCATCCCTAGTCCTATTCTTGTAATGTATGATCACAGAAGATCAGTCAAAAATGACATTGTCCACAGTAGGGAATTAAAATGAGACAGTCCATGAAACCCTTGACCCATAGTAGTGTATGTGGGGGCTGGGGATGTGTGCATTTGTGCATGATGACTATATCAGGATTATATTAAAATATATTACAAACCATAGATACCCCATCTTTTGTTTCTGATATTCCCTTTAAATCATTCCCAGTTATCTCTTGATGAATCCCTTACAGAAGTAGTTAAAGGTGAAATGTCTCTGATCTTATGCTAATACCAATTCTCTTTTCCATTCCAGTGTCCCCACCCCCTATCTGTACCAGATTGCCACTTCCTTTTATCAGCTTTTTGTACTACCTGCAAAGGTTCTCAATATCCAAATCCAATTTTTGTCCAAGCTTCTCTTTAATACAGAATCTTCAACTGATGTTCCGTAGCTCCAGCTGCTGCTCCGAATTTCCTAATCCACAGATCCTCCATACAGTGCTGCATCTTCTATTATGTTCTAGACAGAACATGTATTGTTTGTTACCCCAGGAAGGGCTCTTACCTCTCTATATTCCTGTCTGATGCATTTTCTCTGTGTTTGAATGCTTTACATGTTCTTATCTGGACTGTAGTAGGTGTGAAGGGTTACGGCCTGCCCTCAATTTGACAAAAAAAAAAAAAAAACGGTTTGCAACTTGAATAATATATTTTTTTAAAGTTTCCCCCTCCTTTTTATTGCTCACTCTTTGTACCAAATCTCCCCATCCCGAACCACCTCCTGAGACTAGCCAAAGTCCTTTTTCTCTTGTCCTACTTTTTCACTGCCATATATTGAGCTGTATTAACTTGTCTCTGAATATCGTAATATTTGTGTAAAGTTTTTTTCACATTCCATTTTCATCAGCCACACACTGTTCTTGGAACCTTTTTACTATTCTCTTCATCTCATGCAGAGTTTATTTTCTTTTCACCCCCGTAAATCACTTTCTTAATCCCTATTTATGGTGGCAGGCAGCTTTGTACGCATGCATACTCCTCATGTAACCATAAATGAAAAGGCTGAGGGAAAATGGCAGGGCCTTTCAACACTGCACATTTGTCACTGTCTTATAGACTTGGAAGACATTGCTGCTTTCATGGTTGATGCATCAAACACCGGTCATCCAGATTTAAATATTTATTATGTTTGACAGTTTTTAGCTTTTTCAAAAGGAATCCCTTAATGTATAAATTATATTAGATCAAAATTCTGTGTATTGCATTAACTTACAAAAAGTGATTTTTGCACGTCAAAACCAAGTTTGATAGTAAAGACTGTTTAGAAGTATTGCTCAAGAATGTCATCTGGACCCAAACACATTTGTTTAAGAAAGTAATTTTCAATTTTAGTAGTTTAGTAGCATAAGGGTATTTAAACAAATCTCATTTGCAAACCTTTCTTAATCCATTTCCGTGAATCAGATCTTTAACCTCTCAAATCTTTCTATCCACAATTCTACTAGAATTATATTTTAAACTGCTAGTCTAAATAAGTTGAATCCTGTTTAAATTCTTTGATGAGTTTGCTCCAGGTTCTGAACAAGTGATAAGGCTTTTTTTAAAATTTACATCCAAATTAGTTAGCATATAGTGCAACAGTGATTTCAGGAGTAAATTCCCTAGTGGCCCTTACCCATTTAGCCCATCCCCCCTCCCACACTCTCTCCAGTAATCCTCTGTTTGTTCTCCATATTTATGAGTCTCGTCTGTTTTGTCCCCCTCCCTGTTTTTATAATATTTTTGTTTCCCTTCCCTTATGTTCATGTGTTTTGTCTCTTAAAGTCCTCATATGAGTGAAGTCGTATGATATTTGTCTTTCTCTGACTGACTAATTTCACATAGAATAATACCCTCCACTTCCATCCGCGTAGTTGCAAATGGCAAGATTTCATTCTTTTTGACTGCTGAGCAATACTCCATTGTATATATATATACCACATCTTCTTTATCCATTCATCCATCAGTGGACATTTGGGCTCTTTCCATACGTTGGCTATTGTGGATAGTGCTGCTATAAACATTGGGGTGCATGTGTCCCTTTGAAATAACACACCTGTATCCCTTGGATAAATACCTAGTAGTTCAATTTCTGAGTTGTAGGGTAGTTCTATTTTTAATTATTTGAGGAACCTCCATACTGTTTTCCAGAGTGGCTGCACCAGCTTGCTTTCCCAGATAAGACTTTCTAATATGGACCACAAAGACTTTCATGATACGGCCTCTGCCTATTTCTCCAATATCAACTGTAGGCACACCTCTCCACTCAAACTCTAAACTCCAGACATAATATTTTATATCCTTTCCTCTGCTTACTCTTTCCTCCAGTCAAACATCTTTCTTGATTAAAAAATAAATCTGGAAATTGGCTTGCCATATATATTTTTTTCAGTAATGACATTGGTATGTGTTGGTACATAATTTCAAACACTGAGACCCTGGAGAAAATCTCTGGTCTCAGTAGTCCTATGATTTGTCTCCCCATGACCAACACATGCTCAACCTTGAAAACAAGTCTAATGTTATATTCCAAAGAGTAGGTACTCTCATTATTTTTGGAAAGCCTGGTCTACAGATTAAAGTCTAGGTTCAAGTCCATCTTCTTCTGCTAGTGTTAAGCCCAGTGACTACTTGAAAATCTATCATGTCATGTTATGCTTATTTTCAATGTTTTATAAATGTGAATTCTAAAAAATTAATATTTTGAAGTAGAACCATTATGTGCATAATTACTGTATAACCCTACCTACAGCTTGAAAATACAGCAAGTCATATTGACAATAGCCAAAGTATGTTAAGAGCCCAAATGTCCATTCACGGATGAATGGATAAAGATGTGGTATATATATACAATGGAGTATTGCTCAGAAGTCAAAAAGAATGAAATTTTGCCGTTTGCAACAAGGTGGATGGAACTAGAGGGTATTATGGTAAGTGAAATTAGAGAAAGACAAATATATGACTTCACTCATAGGTAGAATTTAAGATGCAAAACATATGAACATAGGGAAGGGAAACAAAAATAATATAAAAACAGGGAGGGGGACAAAACAGAAGAGATGCTTAAATACAAAGAACAAACTGAGGGTTGCTGGGGGTGGGGGATGAGCTAAATGGATAAGGGGCATTAAGGAAGACACTTGTTGGGATGAGCACTGGGTGTTATACATAGGGGGATGAATCGCTGGAGTCTACTCTTGAAATCATTATTGCCCTATATGCTAACTAACTTGGACGTAAATTAAAAAGAAAGAAAGAAAGAAAATACAACTAGTCAGTAGAATTCCTTGACTATCTATAACTAGTCCATTACACTTAGTGAAAGGACTTTCCTCCCTCTTAGTTTTGCCAAATATAGCCAGAGTCCAAACATTAAAATTCATAATTTCCTCACCAGTGAGATATCCATATTTTACTAATGTATCTCAATTTTGCTCACATAGTATTTCATCTTTCACTATATTGTCTTGTAAATTGGAATATCCTTTTCTCACCATCCACTCACCCTGTCCCCTCACAAGAAATGTAATGTTTTCTTTTTTGTGAATCTCTGTGGATTTCCATTGCTAATTCTGCACTTGTTCAATGAAATTCAAGCAAAAAAGTGTGTGATACAGGAACAGAACAGAGATCAGAGAGAGAGAGAACTTCGTGTTTCAGTTGTCTTTTTCTAGCTATAGTACTAAAAATAGATAGCATTCATCCAGGAACACATCACTTAGGATGCTAGAGAATAATTTTAAGCAGAACTGGTCTATTTAGCAGAGTACCCAGTATTCCCCAGATTTTTTTTTTGCTGGAAAAGACTCATAAAGACTTGATTTTCTTGTTACAAGACATATGACTTTGCATTGCTTTTTTAGTAAATGTTGGATGAGTGGAACTAAGTTCTCTCTAATAACTGAAATCTTAAGAGCCAGTGTAGTATTATTTTTGAAAGTACAGATTCTGCTTTAATTCCCAGCTCTACAATTTCCTAGGCAAATCACTTAACTTCTCTATGCCTCAGTTTCTTTATGAGATGGAGATAATGGTATAAATTTTGTAAGGTTGTGGTAAGCTTTTGTTTTTTTCTAGCTTTATTGCGCTATTATTGATATATAACATGTAAATTTCATGTGTACACTTTATTTGGGGGGCACCTGGGTGGCTCATTAGCATCTGACTTTGGCTCAGGTCGTGATCTCATGGCTGGTGGGTTCGAGCCCCGAGTTGGGCTCTGTGCTGACAGCTTGGAGCCTGGAGCCGCTTTTGGATTCTGTGTCTCCCTCTCTCTCTGTCCCTGCCCTGTTCTCTCTCTCTCTCTTTGAAAAATAAACATTAAAATTTTTTAAATGAAAAAACAAAATGTGCACTTTATTTGATACACTTATATATTATAAAATTATTACCACAAATAGGTTGGTTAATACCTCCATCCCCTTACATAATTAACATTTTTTTGGTGGGAGAATAATATTAAGATCCACTTGCCTAATAACTTGAAAGTGTATAATACATTATTGTTACTTATACACCATGCTGCCCATTAGATCCCCAGAACTTATTTGTCTTATGGCTAGGAGTTTATATCTTTTGACCAACATCTCCCCATTTCACGCAACCCACAGCCCCTGGCAACCACCATTCTACTCTCTATTTCTATGAGTTTGGCTCTTTTCTATGAATTCTGCATATAAGTGAGAACATACACCATGTGTCTTTCTCTGTCTTAGTTCATTTAGCATGATGTTCTCGAGGTCCATCCATGTTGTAACAAAAGGCAGGATTTCCTTCTTTTTTATGGCTTAGTAATATTCAACTCTGTGTGTGTGTGTGTGTGTGTGTGTGTGTGTGTGTGTGTATTTCACATATTCTTTTTCCATTTTTCTGTTGAGAAACACTTAGGTTGTTTTTACATCTTGCCTATCATGAATAATGCTGCTGTAAACATGGGAGTGCAGTTATCTCTTTGAGATCTTGTTTTCATTACCTTCAATTATATATCTAGAAGTGGAACTACTGAATTACATAGTACTACTTTTAATATTTTGAGAAATGTCCATACTGTTTTCCATAGTTGATGTACCAATTTATATTCCCACCAACAGTGCACCATGGTTCCCTTTACTCTACAATCTTACAAATGTTTGTAATCCCTTGTCTTTTTTGACAGGTATGGGGTGATATCTCATTGTGGGTTTGATTTACATTTTTCTGATGATTAGTGATGTGATGCAGATTTTCACATACCTCTTGGCCATTTGCATGTGGAAAAATGATCAGATTTGTTTTTTTTGCTAAAAATTGTATGAGTTCCTCATATATTTTCCTTTTTTTTTTTTTTTTTTTTTTTTTTTTTTTTTTTTTTTTAGACAGAGCACAAGCAAGGGAGAAGGGCAGAAGGTTAGAGAGAAAGAGAGAATTTTAATCAGATTCCACACTCAGGGTGGAGCCTGATGCAGGGCTCGATCCCACAACTCTGGGATCATGACCTGAGCCCAAATCAAGAGTTAGCTGCTCAACCAACTGAGCCATCCAGGTGCTCCACGTTCTTTATATATTTTAGATATTAACTCCTCATCAGAGAGATTGGAAATATTTTCTCCCATTCGGTAGTTTGCCTTTTATTTTGCTGATTGTTTCTTTTGCTGTGCAGAAGCTTTTAGTTTTATGTAATCCCATTTTATTTTTGCTTTTGTAGCTTGAACGTTGAGTGTCCAAAAAGTTGTTGCCAAGACCAGTGTCAAGAAGCTTTTTCCCCTATATTTTCTCCTAGTATTTTACAGTTTCAGGTCTTAAATTTAAGTCTTAAATCCATTTCAAGTTAATTTTTGTGAGTTAAGATAGGGATCCAGTTTCCTTCTTTTGCATGTAGTTATAAAGTTTTGGAGGCATCATTTATTAAATAAACTTTCTTTTCCCCATTGAGTCTCCTTGGCTGCCTTGTCAAATATTAGTTGACCATATTATGTGTGGGTTTATTTCTGGACTCTCGATTCTGTTCTCGATTCTGTTCCCTTGGTTAGTGTGTCCATTTTTATGCCAGTATCATACTGTTTTGATTACTGTAGCATTGGGTTTTTTTAATGTTTGTTTTGAGAGAGAGAGCGAGCGAGCAGGGGAGGGTCAGAAAGAGAGGAAGAGAGAGAATCCTAAGCAAGCTCCATGATGTCAGCGCAGAGCCCCATGTGGGGCTCAATCCCAGCTCCGTGAGATCATAACCTGAGCGGAGATCACAAGCTGGACACTTAGCCAACTGATCCACCCAGGTGCTCCTGATTACTGTAGCTTTGTAATAGAGTTTGAAATCGTGAATTTTGATGCCTCCAGCCTTGTTTTTCTTTCTCAGGATTGCTTTGGCTCTTTGGGCTCTTTTGTAGTTTCCTACAGATTTTAAGATTGTTGTTTCAATTTCTGTGAAAAATGTCAGTGGAATTTTGATAGTGATTACCTTAAATTTCTAGATGGCTTTGAGTAGTATGGTGGACTCCACATATTAGCCCCCCCTTCCTAAACAGTATAATAATTTAACGCTTTGTAGGTTAAGACTTACAAAACAAGACTATTTTTTTTCCTTTCTAGTAGTCGATTGTAATTAAGTTCACAACTGAACTTTAACCTTGGGAAAATATCTATAGTGTAATACAGTCAGCATACAGCCTCTTTTTGCACTGTCCAGTAGAGTAACTGCCAGCCAAACATGGTTATTTTCATTTAAATTAACTAAAATTAAACTTCTGGTTCCTTAGTTGCGGTAGTCACACTAGCAATGTTTTACGTGCTTGGTAGCCACACGTAGTATGCGACTACTGCATTGGGCTGCACATGCATAGAATATTTCTGTCATTGCAGAAGGCTCTTCAGACATAGCTCATGGTCAGATTCTGATGCCTCCTAAACAGCCAGCAGTGCCACTCATTTCTATCCAGGTTGTCATATGAATCTGCTTGGGTCAAAGTGAATTTTTGGTCCTTCCCACTTTCCTCCCCTGCAACTCTTCTTCCTTACATGGTGTGTTACTCAGCTACGAATTACTCACATTATAAAGAAGTAGGTTTGTTGCACATACCTGAAATGCCTCCCTTTTGAATTGGATGCCCAACTCCTCCCCCAAGCAAGGAAAGAGTGTTGAGACTTTTCATTATATTGTCAAGTTGTTAGATGTTGCATTTTCTACTCAATAGAAATTATGATGTAAACATCTGACTTTAATTTTTGCAATGAAAGCAATTGCTAATTTTTGTCCTAGTTCAGGTTGATTAACATTATTTTGTAATTATCCTGCTTATTGTCCTAAGTCCCTCTCCTTTCCCTACCTACCACCACATAGGTCTCTCAAGTGTTACTGTTACTCCATTTATTTTAAAGGTGTTTCCAATCTTACCTTAATCTTTGTCCAATCTCAAAATTATCCTGAAACTACAAGTAAGAGAAAATAGGTTAGTGTAGTTTGGATTTCCTTAAAAGAAGTCTCTGAGTAAGGGATTTAGATACAAGTAGTGTATTTGGGAGGTTGTCTTGGGAAGGACTACGAGGGAATGAGAAAGTGAGACAGGGAAGGGAATAAAGCCCATATAGGGAATGCCAATGAGTAGTTTTTTGTGAGCACCTGGGGCTCAGTCCTGCTTGGGACCTTCAATAGAATGTGTGGAACATAACTCAAGAGTTGTCCCACACAGAGGTAAGAAATCTAGGGTAGTTTTGTACAAACTTCTGCCCTTCAGTGGTTGAGAGTACTTCTTGAGATGGTATGCTCTATACACTTGGGCCTACCCTACCAGTGGACTGAGAAGGATTCTGAGGCAGGAAAAAGCCTTGGGAAGAGAGATGTGGAAACCTGAAAATGAAAGCTGTCTCTGGTATAGGTTAGAGGTTATGAGTAGGGTACTGACACCATTTGCCAGAGCTGATCTACACATAGTTTGAGTGTCAGCCTAAATATATAGTTAAATAGCAATATAGGAATATGTATCAAAATCCTTTAAGCAAATTATGTACTTTTAACCTTACTACTGTGTTTTTGGAAATTTAAGGAAATAGAGATAGGCAAAATGCTAAATGTAATATTATTTGTAATGGTAGACAATAAAGAACAACTGAATTCCAAAAATAGAGAATTGGTTAAATTCCAGATCTTCTCATTATATAATATGCCATTAATAGAAAGCATGATTATGAATAATTAAATCTGTGTATAATATATATATAATGTGTGTAGAATATTCATAAGTATTAAGCATAAAACATGTTGTAGAAGATTATATATAGCAAAAACCCAATTACATACACACACACACACACACACACGTATACACATGCATAGGCAAGAAAAAATGGCTGATATATTACACAAAATAATTAACAGTGGTTATCACTTGATTGTAGGGTTAGAGGTAATTTAAATTTCCTTATTAATGCTTTTCTAATTTTTTTGCAATAGACCTTATTTTTATAATCAGAAAGATCATTAAGTGTAATTTTAAAGAAAAATTATTTTTTTAAAATATTGGTGCTTTCAAACCTAAAATTCTATTGCTTCTTTACGTATAATTGCAAGTTAGATTCCAACTCTAGCAGTTATACACAAAAGCATCTTACATTCTGTTTCTTAGGGTAGAAATATGTATAATCTTTGGGAGAACTTGATTGCAAACACATATGTGCCTTGAATGCAATAAGGCAGATTGTAGCTAAAGTTATTTTCTCTGCCTAACTGGAATGATGTTGTGATTTAGCCTGTAGGATTCCCCTGAAAATGGATTTCTGAAGGCAGATAAACTGTGTCCCTGGATAAAATAGGCTTCTGACATATATCGAAATGAGCTGGTTATTGACCTGTTTGTATGCAGCATATGCTATTTCTTATGGTAACATCATCTTCTCAGTACTGTGAGCACTGAAGACAGTGATAAATTATTAAGAATGACTGGAAAAGGCTAGAGCAGTGATGTTTGTGGAATCTGGCACAGAGCATATGGAAGACAGTTTCATAGCCACAGTCTACCTCTCTCACATCATAGTTGTATAATACACATATGAGGAGAGTGAATGAATCCAAATCCAGTACCTACACATACTCTTCCCACTGCTAATAGCAAAATAACTCAAAAAAGGATTGATTACTCATTCATTATTATCATAACTACATGATAATTAAAACGAAAATGAACTTAAAAATACTATCCTATGTTTTAGGTGCCAAAAATTGATCAGGTTTGCTACATCAGTTGGAGAAACCATTCATATAATTGTGTTTGACTCCTTATCTGTGTATAAAGTGTTTGGAAAGGAAAATCCATTTTTTTATAGTTCTACAAATAGCAAATAGAATTAAGCTTCAGTGACCTAGTAATTCAACTTCGCAGAATTGGGTTTAAGGAAATGGCCAGAAATTTCAGCAAGAGAATTCTGCACAAAGATTTTATTCACAAAAGTATTTGGAATAGTGAAAATTTTAGCGATCTAAATAACCAACAATAGCAGAATGGTTTAAATGACATCATTTATACTATAAGAGATTATTCATGTTTTAAAATGATGCTAGTGAAGGATATTTAATGACATGGAAAAATACTATGTAATATTAAAATATTAGCAAGATTCACATCCATTTCAACTTTGTTATTTAACTATATATATATATATATATATATATATATATATATATATGCATGCTTATGGCTGTAAAGAAAAATAAAAGGAAATAAAATACCAGCTACAGTTATCAATGAATAGTGGGTTTGTAGTGATTTTTATTTTCTTCTTTGTTTTAATCTTGCATTGCTCATATTATTTGTACTGTATATGTTTTATTTTTAGTAGTAGAAAATGATAAACTAAAGAAATAGATAATATACAAAAAATTCTACCTGAATTCCTCTTTAACCTTGTCTCAATGTGTCCACAATTGGCCATTTGACTCATCAAATAAGTAGCAGGTGCCCAAATGTGAAAGTAATTGGATCTCACACAGCATTTTCCATGGGGCAATTGAATCATGACTGCTTAAAAACATGCCTTTGGAAAATTTGTTCCAAAGAGTTCTTAAATCTGTGTATTAGTACAGAGTAGTCTTTCAAAAACTATGTATTCTTTGTCCACCATGTACTCTACATTGTGCTGTCTCCTGTAAACACACACACACACACACACACACACACACACACACACACGCCCCTATGAAATGGTCTCTACTTGGAAAGAAGTTCAGATTCTAAAGGAGAAGAAAAAAGAACATGAGTAAAACAATTGGCACATAATTCAAAAATTATTTAGCTCTGTGCTAAAAACAGTGGATTCTATTAATATTGAGGTTCAGGCAAGAGTTGGGTAATTCTGCAAGTTAACTGAAGGATGAAGGATATTTTATGCATTCCCAAAGGTATGTAGTTTAAATCACTTTTCCCTGCTACTACTTTTAGGAGCTCTTCCAGTTTCTAGGTGGACTACAGATAGATGTAGATACAGGTTAGAGGACTTTCATGCAAAGTGCCTGTTAACCAAGTGTGAGTTGGAATGGATAAAGTATAATGCTAAAGTCAGTACCTTCCAAAAGAGCATTAAACCAGGTGTCAAGAGACTGGAGTTTGTTGACTCAGTTCTTCAGGAGAGTGGGCTGCCTGGGCCTACCGTTTAACTTCTCTAGAACTGTTTACCACTTACAGGGGTCAAATGATCGGCAAGGACTTTCCAACTCTAACCTTTTATTGTCATGAAATTACAAAAGGACTCGAATACCCACCATAGAAAGCAAAAGTGAGATGTGGAATCTTCAAGTCAGTTTTCCTATGCATTTACTATATCTTCTTTTCCCTTGCATTCAGTACCTAACTTCTCCAGAAAGTAGCCTCCAACACATTTTCAACTTTCTTATCTCTTTTTCAGCCCTATCTACTTGAAATTATCGCAATATTCTCTGAAATATCCCAAATATTCTCTGAAATATTCTCTGAAAACCAAATATTCTCTGAATATCCCAAATATTCTCTGAAAACCTTCTAATTGCCAAATTCTGACACTGTTTGTTTTTTTTAAGTGTTTATTTAAATTCCAGTTAATCTACAGTATAATATTAATTTCAGGTGCACCCCGATGTTTATAGCATCATTATCTACAATAGACATTGTTTCTGATAATAGAGCAACGCTTAATTACTAGTGACTAGTCCTTCTTCCTTAACACAGAAATAACAGGGATTTGGAGTCTCATAGAACTAATTTAGAAGCTAATTTTGTCATTTCCTTTTGTGTGTTCTTGAACAAGTTCCATTTCCGCTTTGACCTTCATTTCTGCATGCAAGAAAACAGAAATAACATACCACATGAATCAAATGAGTTTTATTAGAATTGAGCATTAACACATAGGTGAAGTGTCTGGCACTTGGTGGATGCTCAAAAGATGAAAATTTTCTCCTCGTATTGTCTGAGCTGCACATTTTTTTCTTACACCTCTCCTTCATCTCTATTCTTCTGGTTGACTAGTTTACATCCTCTCTTAGCCTAAGAATGGCAAGGTGTCCATGGGTACTTTTGGTGGCCTTCTAGTTGAAAATGTCTCTATCAGAGTTTGTATTCATTCCTGTCTCAGTCTACATCTCTACAAAGCCACGCCAGATATTCTACTGACCCCATATTCCCACATACTTAGTGGGAGCTCGATTTAGATGTTCATTCCCATTCTAAAATCAGTATATCCCAAGCTAAATGCCGTAAGTCTCCTTGTCACATTCCTCACACTATATAAATTCCTTCTCTGTCTTTACTGTTGCTCTTCATGTTATCACTGCTGAACTTTCAATATTATTTGATCCCTCCATCGGCCCCCAATCCATATCCAGTAAGCAGTTATACTTTTTGATGTTTTCATGAGATGGCATGTGTTATAGGAATGAGCACAGATGATTCCTTTGTCTGCAAGCTCTGAGTCCAACACTTAGAAGTTATATGGTCCTTGGGAAAATGCATGACCTCTTTGAGCATACTTTTTATTTTTAATCTGTGAAAATTGAATACTTATACCTATTTCATGGACTTCTTGTTGGTGATGTGAATGTTCTCTTTGAGCTAGGAAATGATGATATATAAATGAACAGATAGGTAGAGAGGGAGAGAATTTGCAGTACTTCTTCCTGTCCCTCCCATGGTACTGCTTCTTTCAATCAGTCAGTTAGGATGTATCTGTCTAGCCTGGTGAAACAGCCTCGTATCCAATGTCCTTGCCTCTACTCTATCACCTATCTAAAACATCATATTAACTTCCTCAATTTAAAACAGCATTTCAGTAGCTCCTCATTGCCCATGAAATTAAGTCCAAACTCATTCTCCCATGGACTTTAGGGAAAAGCATTGAGGGAAGAAAAGTAATATTTATTGAGCATTTACTCTATATGAGGCATCATGCAGAGTAGGGTTGAATCCAGGATTCAAACTCTCTTGCTTAACTCTAAAATCCATAGATATCTCACTGCTTTATGACAGTGTAGAATTATATGGTATTATTACCCATATATTATTACCCATTACCAGGAGCTTCATTTGAACCAAACTTAACGAGTTTGTGAGTATTGGGAATAAAGTAGGTAACCTTCAAGTATTCTTTTCTAATTTCAACGTTCCAGACAATAACAGGATTTTAGCTTAATATATGAAAGTGTCAACCTGAGCAAATGGGAGGACTTAACTGTCAATCGGGACACTAATTGTAGTGGACAATATTAGGTGGCCTTTGCCTGTCTTTGTAAAATCAGTGATGCTTACCCAAAAAACTGTGTAATAAGTCTCTAAACTAATTACGTTGTGAAACAGTACACAAACATTATTAAGTTAAAAAAAAGTTAAATTATAGGGTTGTTTGAATTTCCTTTGTAAAATCTTTGGCAGTGGTGTGCCTGGTCCTACGGATGGCTGGTTCTGGGCAGAGGTTTCTGTGAAGTCTGTGAACTGAAAGAAGTCACCAAATTCTATATGTCCTTGTATTTGCTACTGAGCAGCTGCAAGAACAAAATAATGTAAGTGAAATGGGTATCCCAGCCTTTGTCCCATAGGAAGGAGGCAAACAAAGCCACTCTATGATCAGGTATCCATCACTATGTGTTAGTGACTTTTGGGGGGCAAACTTTGTCAGATGTAAGGAAGAAGCTGAGGATAATTAGCTGCAAGACATGACCTGGTGGCAAATGGTTTCAGAACAGGTGTCACTTGAAATGAAGGAACATGGCTACTATGGATGATGTTGGGAAACTGAGAGAGAAACCTAATGCTGTACCTACAGATATTTTCATTTTTTCAAGATTCATTATGGAGTGACTTGACCACTGATGTTTCAAACTAAATTATTATAAAGCTGTATACATGATTTAAGAACTTCCCTTCTCTCAAATGCCGACATACAAAGACTTACATAAACTCTCACACTCATAAGGGATACTGATAAAGTAGGGGAGTTGGAGTGCATTTAATTTCTCGAGAGTTCGGTTCTTGTGAAATTTTTGTTGCCTTGCAGAAGACAGGCCTGGATGGATGTAGAAAGTCCTATGAGTCAAAACATTCTCATTCCATTCCATTCTTGTAAAATAAAACTACAGCATTTTGTTTCATCATTTTTTCTCTATCAGTGTAAAATCATAGGTTGTATGATGAGAGTAAGTCTACAATCCAAGGTGATAATTTTACATATAAGGAAACCAAGGAGGGTTTTGTATGTAAGGATAATTGGTTGATAGGGTCCTGTCACTATCTAACAATAGAACCAAACCCAGGATAGAAACTTGAGGTTCTCAGTCCATGGGGCTCTTATTACAGTGATACTTGGCCTCTTCAGACGAGGTCCTTGCTTTGGGTCGCAGCTTCTTAGGATTACCAAAAGGACCTATATTACACTTTTGAATTCTGTCAAAGAGGTAAATGTTGGCAAATATATTAGTGTATATATAGTATGCATTTCCTAGCTGAGAAACCCAGGATATAAGATCTGTCTTGTCTTTTTAGAGAGGCCTCAGGCAAAAACAGTTAATCATACTCCATCTTTAAGGCCTGATAGGGAATACCTTTGCTACCACCTTCATGCCTCTGTGGAATTCAGCTCCTCCATTTATTCTCTGAAGTCACTGATTTCAAGCCTGCTGTCTCTGGAGATGTAGAACCTTTGACTGAAGGTTTAAATGGATGAGTTCAGGTTCATGAGTATTATGCCCTGGTTACTGCAGCCACTGGTGTCCTTTACCATGGAGTGGTGCTCAGGGAGGCACAACTTGATTTGGAGGACCCTACTGCTGCAAGGGAGTTTCAGTTTCTAATCTGTACTCAATGAAAAAGCCTCTGCTGTCTGTCTCCCAACTCCCTTGTTTTTCCTCGTGCGTGTGCATGCACACACGTATGCATACTCTTTCTCTTTTGTCCTGTGTGTGTGTGTGTGTGTGTGTGTGTGTGTGTCCGTCTCCGTCTCCCTTGGGATCTCTCCCTGGATGTCTCTCTTCAGGATAGACATGGTAATTCACTCATTTTTTGGGTTGTCTCAGGGTCAAACAGCACAGCATGTAAAAGGCTGTCTGTAGTAATGTATGTAGGGATCCAGGCTGTGCTGTTTGATATGATAGCTCCTAAGTAATTGTGGCTATTTAGCATGTGAAATGTGACCAGTGCTGCATATCGAAATAATATTTTGGCTATATTGTATTAAAAATATTCAATCACTAATAAAGTATAGTATTAAAAGTAATTTCACCTATTTATTTTTACTTTTGTAATGTGGCTGCTACAAAAGATAAAATTGTATATGTGGCTAATATTTATTTTTATTACTCTTTTAAATGTTTATTTACTTATTCTGAGAGAGGGAGAGTGAGAGAGTGCGAGCGTGCATGCTCAAGCAGGGGAGGGGCAGAGAGAGAGAGAGGGAGAAGAGAAAGAATCCCAAGCAGGCTCTGTGCTGTCAGCAGAGACTCCGACGCCGGGTTCAGTTTCATGAAATGTGAGATTATGACCTGAGCCAAAATCAAGAGGTTGATTAACGAACCTAGCTACCCAGGTACTTCAGTTTTTATTATTTTTAAAATTACAGTGTTATCAACTGTAGCTACCCTGTCATACATTTGATTCTCAGACCTTAGTCTTCTTATAGCTGAAAATGTGTACCCTTTTACCAACCTCTCCCTATTTTCTCTTGTCCTTGGCAGCCACTTTTCTACTCTGTTTTTATGAGCTGGTTTGTTTGTTTTTTGGGGTTTTTTTGTTTTGTTTTGTTTTGGGTTTTTTTTTTTTTTTGGTTTTAGATTCCAGATATAAGTGATACCATGTAATATTTGTCTTTTTCCTATTTTATTTAGATTGGACAGTGCTGATTTAAGGTTGTTGTTTTTTAAATTACATCCAGGTTAGTTAGCATATAGTGCAACAATAATTTCAGGAGTAGATTTCTTAATGCCCCTTACCCATTGAGCCCATCCCCCCTCCCACAACCCCTCCAGCAACCCTCTGTTCTGTGTATTCAAGAGTCTCTTATGTTTTGTCCCCCTTCCTGTCTTTATATTCTTTTTGCTTCCCTTCCCTTATGTTCATCTGTTTTATCTCTTAAAGTCCTCATATGAGTGAAGTCCTATGATATTTGTCTTTCTCTGACTAATTTCGCTTAGCATAATGCCGGCTAGTTCCATCCACGTAGTTGCAAATGGCAAGATTTCATTCTTTTTGATTGCCAAGTAACACTCCATTGTATGCATATATACCATATCTTCTTTGTCCGTTCATCCATGAATGGACATTTGGGCTCTTTCCATACGTTGGCTATTGTTGGTAGTGCTGCTATAGACATTGGGGTGAATGTGCCCCTTCAAAACAGCACACCTGTATCTGTTGGATAAGTAGTAGTACAAGTGCTGGATTGTAGGGTAGTTCTGTTTTTAATTTTTTGAGGAACCTCCATACTGTTTTCCAGAGCAGCTGTACCAGCTTGCATTCCCACCAACAGTGTAAGAGGGTTCCCATTTCTCCATATCTGTGCCAGCATCTGTAGTTGCCTGATTTGTTGATTTTAACCACTCTGACTGGTGTGAGGTGGTATCTCAGTATGGTTTTGATTTGTATTTCCCTGATGATGAGTGACGTTGATCATCTTTTATGTGTCTGTTGCCCATCTGGTTGTCTTCTTTGGAAAAGTGTCTATTCATGTCTTCTGCCCATTTCTTCACTGGATTATTTGTTTTTCGGGTGTTGAGTTTGGTAAGTTCTTGATGGATTTTGCATACTAACCCTTTATCAGATATGTCATTTGCAAATATCTTTTCCCATTCCCTCGGTTGCCTTTTAGTTGTGTTGATTGTTTCCTTTGCAGTGTAGAAGCTTTTTATCTTGATATTGGGGTCCCATTAGTTCATTTTTGCTTTTAATTCCCTTGCCTTTGGAGATGCATCGAGCAAGAAATTGCTATGGCTGAGGTCAAAGAGGTTGTTGCCTGCTTTCTCCTCTAGGGTTTTGATGGTTTCCTGTCTCACGTTCAGGTCCTTTATCCATTTTGAGTTTGTTTTTGTGAATGGTGTAAGAAAGTGGTCTAGTTTCATCCTTCTGCATGTTGCTGTCCTGTTCTCCCAGCACCATTTGCTAAAGAGACTGTCTTTTTTCCACTGGATACTCTTTGCTGCTTTGTCAAAGATTAGCTGGCCACACTTTTGTGGGTCCAATTCTGGAGTCTTTTTTCTCTTCCATTGGTCTATGTGTCTGTTTTTGTGCTATTACCATGCCACTTGATGATTACAGCTTTGTAGTAGAGGCTGAAGTCTGGGATTGTGATGCCTCCCACTTTGGTCTTCTTCAATATTACTTTGGGTCTTCGTGGTCTTTTGTGGTTTCATACAAATTTTAGGATTGCTTGTTCTAGCTTCGAGAAGAATGCTGGTGCAGTTTTGATTGGGATTGCATTGAATGTGTAGATTGCTTTGGGTAGTATTGACATTTAAAATTTTTTTTTAATGTTTATCCATCCCTGAGACAATGCGAGAGACAGAGTGCAAGCAGTGGAGGGGCAGACAGAGGGAGACACAGAATCTGAAGTGGGATCCAGGCTCTGAGCTGTCAGCCCAGAGCCCGACGCGGGGCTCAAACTCACGAGCCATGAGATCATGACCTGAGCCAAAGTCGGACGCTCAACCGACTGAGCCATTCAGGCGCCCCAGTATTGACATTTTAACCATATTTATTCTTCCATTCCATGAGCATGGAATGTTTTTCCATTTCTTTGTGTCTTCTTCATTTTCCTTTGTAAGTTTTCTATAGTTTGCAGCATACAGATCTTTTATATCTTTGGTTAGGTTTATTCCTAGATATTTTTATGGTTCTTGGAGCAATTGTAAGTGGGATTGATTTCTTGATTTCTCTTTCTGTTGCTTCATTATTGGTGTACAGAAATGCAACCAGTTTCTGTACATTGATTTTGTACCCTGCGACTTTGCTGAATTCATGTATTCAGCTGGAAAACCTTTGAAAATATTTACTACACTACATTTTCTGAATTGAGTCCTAATCCTTTCTTCAGCTATGTCTAATCTTCTGTTTAATTTATGCAGAGCTTTTAAAAAAAAATCAGTGACTATTTTTTGTTGATAATCTACAGTATTTGCTTCTTTGTTTATAAGTCCCTGCTCAAATATCACCTTATTTATGAGATGTTCATTAATAAGTGGCATAAGGTAATACCCCTATAACCCCTACACTTCACATGTGCACACACAAGGGTCCTCCTTATCTGTGCTGCCCTGATTAATTTTTTCTCCTGCAACACATATCACCATCTAGCATAATATATATTTTCTTGTTAATTGTATTTCTCTATGCCCCCTCCTCCACACACATTGGTAACTTAAGCCACATGAATATAGGAACTTTATCTATTTGAGTGCACTGTGGCTTTCTTAGTGTTTGGTACATAGTAGGAACTCAGTGAATCATCATTGAATGAATGAGTCCTATAACTCATTTTATATCTACTTACTTTATAACCTACAGGCAATGTCCAATATGATAGCTACCAGCTTCCATATGACTCTTGAACACTTCAAATGTGGTTAGTCCGAATTAAGATGTGCTTTAAATATGAAATATACACGGGATTTCAAACAATTTATAGAAAAAAAGGATTTTTAAAAATTAAAGTAAAACATTAAACTACTGAAATTAATTTCACCTATTTCTTTTCCTTTTTGATGTGAACATTTAATTACCTTTAAAATTATATAGGTGACTCATACTCATGGTTTACATCATGTTTATATTGGACAGTGTGGTTGTAAACTCATAACAGGCCGTCTATAGGTTTTTCTCCAAGTTCTTTGTGTGTTAATCCTCTTGTTTATAGTATCTGCTGGTCTTGATATAGTTGCAGATTTCATCTCTATTTTTAGTTTCTTTTTATTTTTTTAAGTCTATTTATTTTGAGGGGGGAAAGAGAGAGCGTGCATGATTGGGGGAGGGGCAGAGAGAGAGAGCTAGAGGGAGAGAGAGAGAGAATCTCAAGCAGGCCCTGCACTGTCAGCCCGAACCATGAGATCATGACCCAAACCGAAATCAAGAGTTGGAGGCTTAACTGACTGAGCCACCCAGGCACCCCACACCTATATTTTTAAACTTGTTAGTTCATTTTAAGCGGAGGTTGTTGTTGTTGTTGTTGTTGTTTAGGAGGAATCTTGTGGCCTGGGTTATTTCTGCAGATGGTTTGTATTTTTTTCCTGCTAGGCTTTCTAGGCTGTGTAGGGTGTCGATAGCCAGGTACAATTGTTTATGTTAATTTACTGTCTTGGAGGTTCCTAGGCTAAGTTTGGGGTTAGTAGATTCTACCTATGTGGGGCTCCATCATAGGAATTTAATTTCACTCTAAAGATTTATTGTCATTTCACTGGGTAGATAGGTGGAGAATTTTTATTTCTCATTCACTAGGATTAGTCTTTCTAGTGTCTCAATCATAATCCCAGTTCTCAGTTCTAGTGTTCCACCTTGAGTGAACAAATCTGTTATCAGCCTTACATATGTGTGCATTAAAATCAAGATCCTCCTATCATTGGGCTAGTACTGTGTCCAGAGCTCTACAAAAATCAGCATGTACTTCTAGAATTCTGGCTCTCAGGAAGCTCTTCAATTCTGGCTCCTGAAGAGTTCACATTTTTTGAAGTCAACTCTATATTAAAATGTATTAGGTTTATCCAAGATCATTGGGTTTTATAGGAAGAGTTCCTGTATTAGCCAAGTAAAGTCATTTTGCTGGAATCTGAAATCATAATTTCTTTAACCTTTGTTCTTTGATAGACTTTAGATTGTTCAGTTATTCAATATGTAAAAAATGCTGCTATGGGCATTCTTACATGCACATTTTTCAATGTATGTCTGTGTCTTATGGAGAATTCTTATATTTTTGTCTTAGAGATAAATTCATAGAAATAAAATTGTTGAATCAAAAGAAATAAACGCAAGGCAATGTCTTATAGAGAAATGAACAGACACATAGATTAGGGGAACAGAATAGAGAGTCCAGAAAGTGACTCACACAAGTATATCCAACTGATTTTTGTTAATGAAAAAAGCAATTCACTGGAGGAATGATGATCTTTTTAGTAAATCATGTTGTACATTTGGATCTATCCATAGATCAGAAAATAAACCTCAACCTAAGCCTCACACCTTGCACCAGAATTAACTCAGAATGGATCATAGATCTAAATGTTAACTATAAAACTTAAAAAAATAAATGTAAAGTATAAAACTTTTAAATTTTCATAGGAAAATGCAGGAGGAAATATTTATAATTTTGGTTCAGCAGAATTTTTAGGCATGACACCAAAAGTGCAATCCATAAGAGAAAATAAAAAAGACAAATTGGTCTTTATCAAAAGTTTTAAACTTTTACTCTGTAAGGGAATGTATTAAGAGGATGAAAAGACAAGCTACTGACTAAGAAATTTCACAAGTAACATATTTGACATAGGACTTATATCCACCATATATATGAATCGCTTTAAACTCAACAATAAGATCATATTCCCATTGGAAAATATGCAAAAAAGGTGACCAGACATTTAACCAGAGAGGATATACAGAGGGTAAATGAGCACATAAAAATATGTTCAGGGACATTAGGCATTAGGTAAATGCAAATAAAAGGCATGATATCAGTGCACATTAATCAGAAAGACTAAAACAGAAGATAGTGACAACACCAAATGCTGGCAGGATGTGAAAAAACTGGATCTGACATAGATTGTTGATGGAAATGTAAAATGCCACAACCCTCTGAAAACAGTGCAGCAGTTTCTTATAAAGTTATGCTATTTACATGTCATAGGACCCAGTAATCACAATTGTGAAATTGTGCACACGAATATTCATGGCAGCTTTATTTGTAATAGCCCCATACTGGAAATAACCCAGATGCCCTTTGATGGGTGAATGGGTGAAGAAACTTGTTCACCCATATAATGAGGATATAACTCAGCCATGAAGAGAGACCAATTTTTGATACCCACAAAAACTTGGATGGATCTTTAGGGCATTATGCTGAGTCAAGAAAAAAGCCAATCTCACGAGATTATATAGTGTATGATTCCATTTATATAATACTCTCAGAATAACAAAATGATAGTGATGGAGAATTGATCATTGGTGGTCGGGTTAGAATGGGAAGACATGAAACTATAAGGGGGATATGATTGGGGAGTTTTTGTGGTGATGGAACATTTCTGTATCCTGATTGTGGTAGTGGTTACGTGAATCTATACAGGTGAAAAACTTTCATAGTACTACGCACCAAAAACACAGATGAATACATGTAAAAACTAAAGATATTTAAATAAGGCCTATAATTGAGTTAATAGTATTGTACCAATGTCAATTTCCTGGTTTTGATATTTTAGTATGACTATGTAAGATGTTATCATTGGGGAAAGGTAGGAGAAACTATCATAGGAATACTTTACTATGTTTTTCAGTTCTTGGGGTTCTTAAATTATTTCCAGGTAAAAGGTTTTAAAAAGGTATAAAAATTTCAAAACTATTAATACAGATTGCCAAATTAGTCTTTGAAAAGATCATATCTATTTTTCTTGCATGCTAATAGTATTCCCAGCGGCTCTCTATAAATTTAGCATACTTGGTATTTGTTATGTATTTATCAATATCTGAAGTCATGCTGTTGTTTTCTTATTTGATTAGTTTCTGTTTTTCTGTTTTTTTCAAAGTTTCCTTGTTTTGAGAGACAGAGAGAGCATGAGGAGGTGCAGAGAGAGAAGGAGAGAGAGAATCCCAAGTAGGCTTCATGCTATCATCACAGAGCCCAACGTGAGGCTCGATGCCACAAACCATGAAATTATGACCTGAGCCAAAACCAAGAGTCAGATGTCTGACCGGCTCAGCCACCCAGGCACCCCTGTCTCTTTTTCATAAAGTCAGGGGTAATGTCTCATACAGTTCTCTGTTCTTAGTGACCCACAAAAGTACTTGGCATAAAATGGGTCCTAGATTAATGTATTTTGTGGTTTTAGTTTATTATTTTGAGAGAGACAGAGAGCATGTAAATTGGAGAGGGTCAGAGAGAGTGAGAGAGAGAGAGAAAGAAAGAGAGAATGAACCCCAAGCAGGGTCGGTGCTGTCAGCACAGAGCCTGAGGCAGGACTTGAACCCACTAGCTGTGAGATCATGACCTGAGCTGAAAATACCAGTCGAATGTTTAACGACTGAGCCCCCTAGGCCCCCCAGATGAATGTATTTTGAATGAATGAATGAATGAATGAATGGAGATAAAATAGCTTAATTGACTCTAGTATTAGTGAGATGGAAAAACATTTTTTTTAATTGGCCATTGTAGTTTTTCTTTTGTTGATTGACCATTAATGTTATGTGCCCTTTTTTTTTCAATTGGGGGATATTTATCATTTTAAGAATTATTTATATGTGAAAATATTTATCCCTTGTCATTTTTCAAAGATTTTCGTGGCATCCATTTTGTTATTTTTGTTCATTTTTTCTTCTAAATTTAAAAAACTAATATTATGAAGCTAAATGTTTTTTGGTCACTAGCCCTCGTTGGGTTGCTACGGCACTGTCGCAAACATTAGGCTTCACGGCTGACGCAAGAAAGGAGGGCGTGGGCTCAGGCGCACAGAGGCCGGACGCTTGCGTCATCCCATGCTCCTCTGCGTGTTGGCCGCACGCTAACAGTCAGACGGGAGCCGTGCTCTGGCCCCCCGAGGGGAAAACAGTGTTTTTCGTGGAGTTGGGGTCCCGAAGCTTTGTGCGTGGGCAGTCTTGGACCTGGCCACACTGAGATAAGGAAGCCTCCTCAGCTGGTATTGATGCCAAATATGACTTTTTAGCGTATTAAAATGGCCGCGTCCCAAAACGCCATCCCTTCCTTGTCGGAATGCCAGTGCCTCATCTGTGTGGAAATCTTAATCGAGCCCGTAACTCTGCCTTGTAACCACACACTCTGTAATCAATGTTTCCAGTCAACTATCGAAAAGGCAAGTTTATGCTGTCCTTTCTGTCGCCGCCGGATCTCTTCGTGGACCCGGTACCATGCCCGAAGAAATTCTCTTGTCAACCTGGAACTGTGGCAGATAATTCAAAAACACTATCCAGAAGAATGCAGGCTTAGAATGTCTGGGCAGAAATCAGAGGAGATGGTTGATGACTTTAAGCCAGTTCGCTTATTAAGTAAGCCCGGGGAATTGAGAAAAGAATATGAAGAGGAGGTAAGCAAGATGGAGGCAGAGCGACGAGCCATTGAAGAAAATGAAGAAAAATTGAGTAAAGAATACATACAGAGATTATTGGCAGAAGACGAAGAGGAGGAAAGACGGCAGTCACGAAAAAGGCAAAGAGAGCTGGCGGAACAACTGAAAAGTGATGAAGAACTAGCAAGAAAGCTAAGCTTTAATCTTAATTACTGTGACAGAAAGGACTTGGCTTCTCCTTTGAATTCCACAAAACCTGGTACGGTCACAGCCAAGTCTCCAAAGAAAAGTAAGAAGAGAAACACCAACACTGGAGATATTCAGACATACTTCTCACCTAAATTTCAGTTTGGGTCAACATCACGGTCTGAAGTTGCCCAAGAAAGCAGGAATATCTCCATGTCCAAGGAAACTGACAATACTGTCATAAAAAGCCCTGTGTGGCAAGATACAGTAAGTGAAGAAGATATGCCAACAGTTTTTCCACAACTATCCATGGACATTCAAGAACAGGCTGCACAGTCTTCAGTAGAGTCACCTGTACCTCAGTTGCATGACAACGGTAGAGAATGGTGCCTTCAACAAAAAATTAAAATGACACGAAGCAATCGTGATAAAGAGTTACGTGTCCTAAATAACAAGGGACCTGAAGCCAGAGTTCCCTGCTTTGGAGAAACAGAGAGTGCATGCACTGTATCAGGTATGACACAGATAATTGAAAGTAACAAAGTTGACACAGAAAATGAAGACGATTGCCTACTGATCAGTGAAGATATTTCCAAAGGAAAAAACCAGGAATCTTTGTTTGAAGCAGTCACGGGTCCATGCATTTCTGCAAAAAGAAAGAAAATGTTCCCCAAAGCTTCCTCAGCTCCAGAGGAAACAGAAATCAACGTTACCGAGAATGTCATAGATTTGGAATGCTTGCCTTCTGAGAGAAATAAACAGGAAGAGCAGGACTGGTTTTTTGCATATCAGCTTCAGCAAGAAATAGACAAAGAACAAATGAAACCCAACCGGCAAAAAGGGTCCCCAGATGAATATCAGCTACGTCCTATATCTTCACTTCCAGACAAATTGCGAAGTGGGCAGAGGAAGTATTCCAAAGACCAGAAGTTCAAAAAACAGACTGATAGAGAGCATTTAAAATCTCGGAGAGGCTCAGAAAATGAAAACTGACAGCCATCTCTTAAGATCCAGTTGAAACATTCAGTTAATGTTAACAGGAGAAAGCTACCAAATCCTTCTACAGATAATTGTAATGTATCTAAAAGGGCTCATTCCCTACCATCTAGTAAGTCACAGACAAGTATTTTTCAGATGTGTCAGAGGTATGGAAAGTAATGTGTGAGTAAAGGGAGTCTTTTGTAATCTAGTAAAGCTGGATTGTGATCATCTCTTTTTGGTCGGAGAGTCTTTATAAATTGTTTCATTAATTCTGCTCTGTGGTCACATTCCCTGTCCTTAATAAAAGGACTGTGTTGGGGCGCCTGGGTGGCTCAGTCGGTTAAGCGGCCGACTTTGGCTCAGGTCATGATTTCGCGGTCCGTGAGTTCGAGCCCCGCGTCGGGCTCTGTGCTGACAGCTCAGAGCCTGGAGCCTGCTTCAGATTCTGTGTCTCCCTCTCTCTGACCCTTCCCCGTTCATGCTCTGTCTCTCTCTGTCTCAAAAATAAATAACGTTAAAAAAAATTTAAAAAAAAAGGACTGTGTGATTATGAGGGAGGAATATACACATGCGTTTCTGCCAAACTCAGTGGTAATCAGGAGTCCCAATCTTTTCCTTTTAAATAACTGTGATGTACTAAGTTTGACAATCCTTATGAATATAAAAATGCCTTGGCGAACTCCCGAGAAATCTTCAAGTGCCATTTTCTTTCCAAAAAATGCATGCTTTTTGGCCTTTGCTTCTTTCCCTTTTTATCCTAGCTAGTAATCAAAGCAAGATTATAATACTATACCAAGTAGTTAGGAATCCAGGCAGGGTAAGTTCTCCTGCTACTTTCCCATATATTTGCAGAACGCTTGAAACGTATCTTCCACAACACCAAAGGAATCTAGTTTTCAGTTTGACTTGAATTATTTTAAGCATTATAGCAATTTCTTCCATTTAAAATGGTATATGATTAATGTGAGATCAGAAAAATAAGAGTTTCCTGGAAAATTAGGAATTAGTTGACAAAGGAAACTAGTCTCGTTGCAAAAGGAGTTAAAAGTTGGGTGAGGCTCAGTGGGGTGGATTGACAATTTAGAAACACTGGAACTGAGGGAATAATCAGAAAAGGGGTCAAGGTGGAGTAGCAGGTGAGTTTTGGCAGAGGATTCTCCTTCCTCCTATCTTTGCTAAATGACATGGAAAACATTTGGGTGTTTTAGTTTTTCACACCATAGTATCTGGATCTGGTGGCAAATCAAAATCAGTTACTAAATTACCTGAAGTTGGGGGAGTTAACATTTCTCTTAATCTGCTATCCCAGGAAAAAAATGGGAATTTACTTTAGGAGTTAAATATAGTATCTCATGTTGTGAGACCTGAGACATAACTATGTGTCTATTTCTTTATACTATCATTTGTATTGATACTGTTATTTGTGTTGATGGACAGAAAAAGAAAGTCTGATGCTTGGGTTTTGCTGTCCTACCCCTGAAAGTTAAATCAGAAGGCAGTGATTTCATTTTGTCAAATTCAACTCAGAGACTTAATCTCTTGTTTATTAATATGAACGACTTTAAGCAAACAGCAGTTTTAACAGCATTTCTGCTGATCTCTAGTTCTCTGTCCTTTTAAAATAAAAATACAATAAAATGTACTGGAGCTAAAAAAAGTATTTATGTTTGAAGAAAAACTGGTTTCTCTCTTTGTCTTTAGCTGCAAAAGATCCACTGGATCTGAGAAATATGCTAGTTTTCTAGAAATTATAAGGTTGTATTCAAAATCGCAGATCATTCATTTGCTTGTAATTTATCTTGCAGTTAAGTAGAGATCAACCTGCTTTGCCGCATTAGTGCTTCCTCAGCGTTATTTATTAGAGTGCCTTTTGTTTCTTTATTGGTTCGGTTTACATTAACGTCATGTTATTAAATACACATTTCCCTTAGAATTTTTACCTTGTTGTTTCATTTGTCTTTTTCCAAAATAGTACCACTGAGTTTAACTACCCTTCTTAACACACTGTGGTATCTGATTACACAAGTCTTGCTTTAAAAATATTTCTTATTTATTCTTGCTTCCTGATTGATCTAAGCGAACATTCTGCAAAATTTGAACTAAAAATGCCTAGCTTCTTGCTGTTAGATTTGATTTAGAAAATACTTCGGAGAGGGTTGGCAATTTTGAAATATTTAGTCTTTGTAACCGACAACATGGTGTCTCTCTTCAATGTATGTAAGTGTTCGTTATGGTATTTAGTCAAGTTTTATAGTTTTCTGCTCATAGGTCCTGCTCATTTTATCTAGTTTGCTCTTAGACACTTTATATTTTATTGTTTAAATCTGAAGACAATAGATTTTCCATTATACCTTCTAACTAGTTTTTTTTCTGCCATCCTTGCAGTTTGTATACTTATTATGTAACTCAGTCTCTTATCGCTCTTTTCATAATTTAAATATGTTTCATTCAATTTTTGTTGTACTTCTAAGACTGGTAGTGTTCTATTTTTCAAAAAATGATGATGTTGTCTGTTCTTTTTCTGGATTTATAACCCATATCTGGTCTTAAAACTTAAGTAGTGTTAAATAAAGGTAATAAAAATGATCATATTTCTCATATTCTTGACTCTAGAGGGAAGGCATTTATTGCTTTACCATTTAGCATAAGAAATATATATGAAAGATACATGACATAAAATATATATTAAAATATGTATAGATAAACATAAATACATAAATCTGTATAAATGAGAAATCTGTGAGCCATCATGTTTATAACCTTCTGGCTTTCTGAATTTTCAAAACATGAATGGGAATTTCATCAATTGCCCCTTCAACCTCCGACTGAATAACCATAATTTTTCTATGGCATAATGATATAATCCGTAGCCTTTCTAATACTGAACCGCATTACATTATTTTAAGAAAGCATATCACATGTGATTGTGTTTGTTAACGTGTTGCTGGATTCAATTTGCAAGTACCCTTTTAGGATTTCTTCAGTTATATTAATTAAGGCCATTAAGTATTTTGTTCATGTTTGTCAGGTCTTTTTTAAGTTTTTATTTCAATTCCAGTACAGTTAGCACACAGCATTATATTTGTTTCAGGTGTATGATATAGTGATTCAGCAATTCCATGTATCACCCGGTGCTCATTACAAGTGCCCTCCTTAATCTCCATCACCTATTTAACCCATCCTTCACCTCCCACCCCTATGGTAACCATCAATTTGTTCTCTATAATTCACAGTTTGTCGGGGCTCCTGGGTGGCTCATTTGGTTAAGTGTCCAACTTCAGCTCGGGTCATGATCTCACAGCTTGTGAGTTCAAGCCCCGCGTCAGGCTCTGTGCTGACAGCTCAAAGCCTGGAGCCTGCTTCACATTCTGTGTGTGTATCTCCCTCTGCCCTTCCCCTGCTCATGCTCTGTCTCTCTCTGTGTCTCAAAAATAGGTAAACATTAAAAAAAAAGTTTGTTTCTTGATCTGTCTCTATTTTTCCCCTTTGTTCCTTTGTTTTGTTTCTTAAGTTCCACATATGAGTGAGTGAAATCATATGGTATTTGTCTTTCTCTGATTGACTTCATTTAGGATTATACTCTCTAGCTCCACCCATGTCATTGCAAATGTCAAACTTTCTTTTTTTTCATTCTTATGACTGAATAATATTCCATTTTATGTATATTACATTTCTTCTTTATCCATTCATTAACTGATGGTCACTCAGGCTGCTTCCATATCTTGGCTATTATAAATAATGCTGCTATAAACATAGGGGTGCATGTATCCCTTTGAATTAGTGTTCTTGTATTCTTTGGTAAATACCCCATAGTGTGATTGATGGACCACAAAGTAGTTTTATTTTTACTTTTTTGAAGAACCTCCATACTATCTTCCACAGTGGCTGTACCAGTTTGTATTCCCACCAGCAGTGCATGAGTGTTGTTTTTAATCTATATCCTCACCAACGCCTGTTGTTTCTTGTGTTGTTGATTTTAGCCACTCTGCTGCGAGGCGATATCTCATTGTAGTTTTGATTTGCATTTTCCTGATGATGAGTGATGATGAGCATCTTTCCATGTGTCTGTTGGACATCGTTCACTGTGATCAACTGGGATTTATTCCTGGGTTGCAAGCGTGGTTCAGTATTTACAAATCAATCAATGTGATATATCACATCAGTAAGAGAAAGGATAAGAACCGTATGATCATTTCAATAGATGCAGAAAAATCATTTGACAAAGTACAATATCCATTATGATAAAAACTCTGTGATGGCAGAATTGGGGGAAAACAACAGTGCGTGAGCAAAGCAGTCTTGTGTCTTTTAGGCTAAGTGAGGCGCTTCGCTCATTGTTTTCTCATCCATGCCAAACATTTTACTGGGATAGGAATCCGCATCATAGGTATCACAGTGGTCTGCACGGCCTGCTTGGGCCCGTAAATCAGTCTAACATTGGTATTGCATTTAATTACTGTGTGTCCAAGCAAGTGTCTTAATTCAGTTTCTCTTCCAAAGCAGAGTCTCAGACAAGGACTCGGGTGCAGGTAACGTATTTGGGAGTGGACTCCAGGAACAGGAGTGAAGGAATGAGTATAATGGGACAGTGGAGGAAGAAAAATCAATAAGAAACGTGTTATTGAACTGGTTAAATGATGTGTTCAATCTCTTTGGTGGCCCTCTGAGAAACTGTGTAGAGTATACTTAGAATTGTCCCTCTAGCATGCAGCCTTTATCCACCAATTCCTGTCTTAGTTCATTGAGGGTTTACCCCTAGGGACTTTCACACCTCCTGGCTGCTGTACTGGATTGCTGAGTAAGTAAGTAATGGCTTTGCAGACACCGTGGGTAATTGAGGTGGGATGTTAAGATACAAAGGGTACTTAAAAGAGGTGCAGCTGAAGTTAGAGGCAAAGAGGTTTGGCCTGAGGCACCAAAACCCTCTGTCACTAGCAGCTTCTTCACTTCAGACTCATTA
This sequence comes from Prionailurus bengalensis, assembly GCF_016509475.1. NCBI lineage: Eukaryota > Metazoa > Chordata > Mammalia > Carnivora > Felidae > Prionailurus > Prionailurus bengalensis. The sequence goes on along the minus strand of NC_057361.1, from coordinate 19,226,837 downwards.
GTGATAAAGCTGATATTTTGGTCTCCGTATACCTCACTCCTCCTTGTCTGTTTTTTTTTTTTTTAATGTTTATTTCTTTTCTGAGAGAGCATGCAAGCATGCACATGAGTGGGGAAGGAACATAGAGGGACACAGAGGATCCGAAACAGGCTTCACGCTGACAGCAGACAGCCTGACCTGAGTGGAAACCAAGAGTTGGACGCTTAACTGACTGAACCACCCAGGTGCCCCCTCCTTGTCTATTTTTGGATAGATTTAGGATTGCAGATGCGTGAGCAGTGTTACTGTCGTGGTTATTTGGTTTGGAATTCTTAAAATTGTAATAGTAGCAACCCAAGATATATTTCTCTTATAGACCTTGTAAGTAAACCAAATTTTAAAGTATTTTACACCTCTAACACTACAAAAATAAATATATATTAAGTTATTGATTCCAGCGTTATTTGCCATTGTAAAATATTGGAAACAACTAAATTCCCATCCACAGGAGATGACTGAATAAACTATTTATAGTACATCTACACAATGGAATATTACGGGGTTGTAGAAAAGAATGAGGAATATCTCCAGGAATTGATATGGTGTGGTTTTCAGGATATGTTGTTACATGAAAAAAACCTGACGTTCAAAAAAGCATTTAGTACACGATACCTTCGTGTAAGATAGAGGTGAGGGTAGGAATGTATCTGCTTATTTTTGCAAGAAGAATCACAGGAATGTGGAACAAAACCTCATGAGATTAGTTATTTATGAGGGTGGGTAATATCAGGGTGGAATGGATACAAGAGGGAGTGACAGCTTTCTGAGTATATTTTTGTACAGCTTTTACTTTTGGGAGTTTGTTAATGTATTACATATTGGAAAATAAAATTGAATCAACAAGGATAGATTAAACACTAAAAGTAAATTGAAACAAATAAATATAACTGTTTTTAATGTGAATAACATAAGTTACAGTGAAGGAAAATAAAACTAACCAAAATAATTTGGAACACAGTACTTTGATGATATGCCTTCAATCTAAATACAAAAAAGAACTGGAAAGAAATCTTGAACTCTTTGATGTAAATTTGTTTTCCATAGTGACATGGGTATAGCAATTCTGAAACAATTTTATATGTATTTCAGTAATGAAAAAATAAAATATTGATGTTTCAGGAAGCCAATATCTCTCATTTTTAGAATGAAAGAAATATAACATGAATTGGGAGAAGGCAAGGCAAAAAAATACATGGCACTGAATTGAGTGAGAAATTCCAATGTGGTAATTAGTATTGAGATACTCGTTTCTAAGTACCATTCCATGTTAAAAAGGGAAATGGCTGGTTCCAGGGCTGGAGGAAGGAAAATACAAGATGCATCTGGGCCATCTTCTTGTGCCATAAATTAAGGAAGCACTTAAAAAAACATAATGACATTTCAACAAAATGTACAAGCCAGCCTGAAGGAGCTGAGGCTAAGCCAAATTTAGGAAAAATGAGTCATAAAATGAATGACAGAAATTAAATATAACCTGTTGTTTAAAATGAGAATTCATTAGTCCGTACTAAGACACACACACACAAATGCCAACTTAATAAATATAGAGGAATTGACACAGACGATGGTCATTTCAGATAAGATCATCAATGGATGTTAATGCTGTTAGCTAAAAGTTTGGGTAACGGCATATTTGCCTGGGCTAATAATATCTTCCCCCCAATTTCTCATTAATTACAAAGGAAATTTACAGTGAAAAGACTTGAGGGGTACATGCATTCCAAGTAATCAAAGCATCACTAATAATGAGAAAAACAGACCTCAAGCAGCTCCTGATATGAAGCACTGGAAACAAGACAAAATATGTGTAATGTCCCTGACATAAATGCATAACCTGGATCTCCACATGACACGGCATTAGGTAAACATAAATTGAGGGTCATTCAACAAAATAATTGGTCTATGTTCTATTCTGTAGTACTGGGGAACTTTTTTATATAAAAAGAGACTGCAGAGACATGACACCTAAATGCGGTGGTGATCTAGGACAATATCCAGTACCATGAGGGAATAATGATATAAAGAACGTCATTAGTACAAATGGCAAAGTTTGACTCTGTACATATGCACAATATATTAGATGACAATATTGCATTAGTATTAAAGTCCTGAATTTGATGCTAGTACTGATGTTTCTTAAGGCTATGTGTGGGAAAGTATTAACGGGTAAAGCATCATGGTGCTGACAAATGACTGAATTCTATAACTCGGCACAACTACTAAATAACAATAACCAAATTTATTGTACCATAATAGCACAATCTATAAACATATTCTTTTGAATATGAGATATAATATTTGTTATCATATATGAGGAGAGCAGATGTGGCAAAGTGTTAACAGTGAGTCTAGGTGAAGAGTATCTGGGAATTCATTTTATTACTCATGCAACGTTTATGCAGGTTTAAAGACTTGTTCAAAATAAAATGAAACAATTAAAGGAAAATGCTTTAGGTAATATATTTATCTGTAATTTTAACATTTAAAATGTGTTTTTCATAAATTCTCTCACTGCTTTTTGACACACACCAGGACACTATGCCTGAGCCTTAATATATTCTGTAATAATTGGCACATGCTCGGTATCTAAAGAACTAGAAGAATAATTTGCGCCCAGTATACTCTAATTGGCTAAATTTTGTGACTCACTCATCTGTTCTTAGAATGTGAGCCCAAATAAGGGTTATTCCTCTAGCCTATGTGCCTAACTTGTGCCAAACCTTAAAAAAAAAAAGAAAAAAAGACATTTCTCTCTAAATTGGGACACTTACTTTTATCAGTAATTCTATTTTTATTACATTTTTTCATTTAATGATGAATGATTAGAGGAGCTGTAAGTTGGCATTGGCCATAATTTTTAAAAACTTAATCTGCAGAATAAATTCTAGATAAATTCAAAAGATAACAGAAATTTCTCAAAAATTAATTTGATCTCCCTTAACCAAGATGCTTTAAATTAAAGACCTGGATGAATTAAGTATGATTTCCCTGCCATCTACCTTTTCAAAATGCTCTGAAGTGTACTTATGATGAGATAAAGTGTTTTTTATCCTATCGATCAAAAATTTAATATATACTTAGATACTGATGACTGATGGAACAAACCAGAACTCCTTGTTGGGAAGAAAAATAGCTATATAGACTTTGACAGGAAAATCACGAGAATAGATAGTTCTATGTAAAGTATCTTGGGTAACTTTTATGAATATGCTTTCTGGACTTAAAATTCCAAGTATACGGAGTAGATCTACTTGTCCTATTATTCCTACTAAATTCAACTAAAAAACTCCAGCTTGTATGTATAAATAAACATAGGAAGACTCTAGAAGAATGAAGTAAGAAGGCAGATCTGCTAGGGACCTCAGGACCTGATGAAAGGCAGGGTGGTGGGTACTTCGGGTTCTCTTTTGCCTTATACATCCCACAGTTGAAGCTGAAAAGGTGGTAACCTGGAAACGCTAATGGGTGCAGATAAAAAATATCACAGGGTGAATTATAATCACAGTCTCACCCATAACTAATTTCGATGATTTAGATGTTGAGAATTTGGACCTTTAAGCTGGCAAGACTTAGAGGACAGTTTGGAGTTAAGTTGATGCTGTAATGGGTTGATACTTTTGGGGACCTTGGGCTAGGGTGAATGTATTTTGTGTGGGATGGGCATGTATCTTTGTCAAAAGGTGGACTGTATAGACAGAATAATTGCCCCCCAAAGAGGTCCAAGTCCTAGTGCCTATAACCTGGTAACATCTTACCTTATGTGGCCAAAAGGACTTTACAAAGGCAGTTAAATTAAGAACTGTTTTTCTTATCATTATTCTCTTCTCCAGGAGTATTTATTTATTTAATTTAAGTCCAAGTTATTTAACGTATAGTGTAGTAATGGTTTCAGGAATAGAACCCAGTGATTCATCACTTACCTATAATACCCAATGCTCATGCCAACAAGTGGCCTCCTTAATACCTATTACCCATTTAGCCCATTCCATCGGCTACCTCTCCTCCAGTAACTCTCAGTTTGTTCTATGCCTTTAAGAGTCTCTTATGGTTTGTCTCCCTCTTTGTTTTGATCTTATTTTTCCTTCCGTCCCCCTGTGTTCATCTGTCTTTTTTCTTAAATTCCGCATATGAGTGAAATCGTATGATACTCATCTTTTTTGCTTAGCGTAATACATTCTAGTTCCATGCAGGTTGTTGCAAATGGTAAGATTTCATTCTTTTTGATCACTGAGTGATACTCCATTGTATGTATGTGTGTGTGTGTGTATGTATGTGTGTATATACACATACACATCTTCTTTATCCTTTCATCAGTCAATGGACATTTGGGCTCTTTCCATAATTTGGCTATTGTTGATAGTGCTAGTATAAACATTGAGAAATTAGGAACTTTTAAATGAGATTATTCTGGTTTTCCGGGTGGGCTCAATGTAATCACAGTGGATCCTTATAAGGGAAAAAGGGTGGCAGAAGAGTCAAAGTTAGATACAGAGATGTCATACTGGAGCCAGCAGTCAGAGTGATGTGATTGCTGACTGAGACCACAAGCCAAGTAATCAGGGAAGCCTCTAGAAGCTGGAAAGGGCAAGGAAATGGATCATCTTTTAGAGCCTTGAAGGAACTCAATCCTGCTGACATCTTGATCAGACCAGGAAGACAGATTTTGGAGTTCTGACATGCAGAGTTATAAGAAAATATAGGAAATTAGTATACATTTGAAGCAGTAAGTGATAGAACTGAAAGGAGAAAGAAACAAAACACATTTATAATTGGAGACTTCTTTTTCTCAAAAATGTGTAAAATGACTACACATAAAATCAACAAGGATATAAAAGAGTTCAATAATACCAGAAACAAACAGGATCTGATTGACATTTACATAAAACTGAACACAACAATGGCAAAATATATATATTCTTTTCAAGTCTTCATGGAGCATATATCTCTATAGATTATATTTGGGACCATAAAACAAACATCAGCAAATTTAAAAGAATTGAAATCATGTGTTCTTTGACCACAGTGCCACTTAAAAAGAATAACAGAAAGATAACAGGAAAGTCTCTAAATACATGAAAACTGAGCAGCACACTTCTAAATTATCCATAGGTCAAAGTATCTATCATGGGTGATAAAAAATGGATAAACCGAACACAAATGAAAATGCAGCACTTGAAAATTTGTGGGACACAGCAAAAGCAATGCTCAGGGGGAATCTTCTAGTACTAAATGTGTATATCAGAAAAGAAGGGGGCACCTGGGTGGCTCAGTCAGTTAAACATCCGACTTTGGCTCAGGTCATGATCTCATGGTTCGTGAGTTGAAGCCCTACATCAGGCTCTCTGCTGTCAGCATGGAGCCCACTGAGGATTCTCTGCTCCCCCCCCCCCCCGCCTCTCTGTCTCTTTTTCTCCCTGTTTCCCTCTCTCTGCCCTTACCCTACACGTGTCCTCCCTCCCTCTCCGCATCCCCTATCTCTCTCTCAAAATAAATAAACATTTTTTTTTAAATCAGTGTAGAGGTGCCTGGCTGGCTCAGTCACTAGAGCATGTGACTCTTGATCTTGGGTTTGTGAGTTTGAGCCCCACTTTGGGTGGGGCTCAAATAGATTTAATAGACTTAAAATCTATTTTAAAAAATAAACTAATGAAATTCAGGGTAAAGAAAAATGACAATTATATAAGTCAGTGCAGAAGAAGCATTTGACAAAAATCATTGCTCATTTATGATAAATGCTCTTAGCAAACTAGGAATAGGGGAGTGCTTTCTCAACTTGGTAGAGTATGTAGTAAAAACTGACAGCTAACATACTTAATGGCAAAATATTAAATGCTTTCCTGTTAAGCATTGGTAAAAAAGCAAGGATGTCCATTCTCCCCACTCTTATTCAACAGGGTGATGGAAGTTCTGGCTAGTGCAACAAGACAAGAAGTGGAAATAAAAGGCATAGAGATAAGAAATGAAGAAATAAAAATATATTTGCAGATGATATGATTGTCTATATCTAAAGTTACTAAAAGAGAATCTTCCTAGAACTAATAAATGAGTTCAACAAGTTCATGAGATACAAGATAAACACAGAAAAATCAATCCCATTTCTTTATACTAGAAATGAACATTTAAACCTTGAAATTAAAAATAGAATCCCATTTGTGAGTGCTCAAAAAAAAAAAAGAAATACTTACTTGAAAACTGAATAAAACCTATCCAGGACTTGTATGCTTACACCAACACATTGTTTGTGAAAGAACTCAAGGATGTAAATAAAAGGAGAGACATACCATATCCAGAGATTGGAAGGCTCAGAATAGCAAAGAAGTCCATTCTCCCCAAATTGATATACAGGTTTAAGGCAACTCCTATCAAAATCCCAGGAAGATTCTAAAATGTATATGGAAAGGTGAAAGTACTAGAATATCTAAGACCACTCAGAAAAAAAAAAAAACTTGGGAGAAATCAGCCTATTTTGAAACTTACTATATGTAAGTACAGTGATCAAGGCTATAGGTCACATAATTAATGGAACAAAATAGAGAATCCATAAATAAACCAACACAAATATACCCAACTAAATTGGGCTTCCATGAGTGGGGGGCGGGAGGGGGAGGATCTAAGTCTTAAACAAAACTTAACAAAAAATGAATCATAGACCTAATATAAAATATAAAACTATAAAACTTCTAGGAGAAGAAATCATAGAAAACCTTTAGGATTTAAGACTAGGCAAAGCGTTTTTAGATTTGATACCAAAGGTATGATCCATAAAAGGACAATTAGATCAGTAAGTTGTACTTAATCAAAACTAAAAACTTTTGGTTTGTGAAAGACCCTGTTAATATGATTAAAAGATAAGCTTTGGAGTTGGAGAGAACATTTGCCAATCACTTTTCTGAAAAAGGTCTAGTACCTAGAATATATAAAGAACTTAGAACTCAATAGTTAAAAAGCAAACAGTTTGGTCAGAATATGAGCGAAAGACATGATGAGACATTTCAGTGAAGAATATAATGTCGATAGCAAATAAAGGACAGGAAGAGATGTTCAACATCTTTAGTCACTAGGGAAATGTAAATTAAACCACAATAATATATCATTACACACCTTGCAGAATGGCTAAAATTACAGAAAAATGTCACAGCACCAAATGCTGGCAAAGATGTGGAGAAGTTAATACACTGGTGGTTGCAATATGACATGCTATAGCCACTTTAGAATGGTGTAGAGTTTTCTAAGCTTTCTAACTGAACTCTCAATTTTGGAATAGCTGTGTATATGCATGAGTTGTACAAAATAATACAGGGAGATTTCATATAATCTTTAGCTTGCTTAGGTATATTTTTAATTTTCAGATAGGTTCCATAAAATGTTCATTATTCACATAAAATATATAAGACAAAATCTATCATTGGATTCATGTTTTATTGTTCTTGATAGAAAAAAGTAAAATGCATTAAATATACAAAATAATAACACAAATAGAATGTATATTTTACTGTTTTGGGGTGGAGAGTTTTAAAAATATCAATTCAGGTTGGTTGATAATTTTAAGGTTCTGTTGTTAGGTACATGCCAGTTTGGAATTCATAATTCTGGATGGATTGCCTTCTTTGTTAATAGCTAATGTCCTTCTTATGCCTAATAATATTCATTGTTCTGATCCTAAGAGTGCATAGTTGGTTTGACATTTAGAAATAAATCAGTATAGGCACCATATTGCCAAATAAAGGAGACAGCCCATATAATCATCAGAAAAAAGATGCCAAAAAACATGATAAAATTCAATAGACATTTATGATTAAAACACCCTCTGGTAACTAGAAATAGAAGGAAATGTCCTTAACCTGATAAAGGGCAGCTATGAAAAGCCCACAAGTAGCATAACACTTAATGATGAAAGATGAAATATTTTCTCCCTCGGATAGGGAGCAAAGCATGGATATCTGCTTTCCCTATTTCTATTTAGCATTGTGTTAGACATCTTACCCACCATAATGAGATGATAAAAATAAATCACAAGGCATAATAATTAAAAATAAAGAAAAACTGTCATTGTTTACAGATGATGAAATTGTATACATAGGAAAACACTACAGAATCTTCAAGAGAATTCATAGAACTGATATGTTAATTTAGTAAAGAAACAGTATATAAGCTCATTATATATAGCCATTGTATTTTTATGTACTATAAATAAACATTTGGAAAATTAAATTTTAAAAAATCCACAAGGTCATAAACAATAAAATTGCAGATTATATTTAATGATTAGACATGTATGTTTTGCACAGGTTGAGAGAAATGAAAGTGGAACAAAAAATAGGCTTAGAGAATGAATAGTTTTGAAATGTCTTTTCTCTCTATATATTCAACACATTCTCAATCAAAATTTGACTTTTAGATATCTGTGTATGTGCACACACATACACACACAATGAAAATTATATGCACAGAATGATTTGAAAAAAGAATGTTAATAGCAGCTTTTTCATGATAGAGTCTGGAAGAACTCAAGTACATCTCTCCAGGAGAATGGATAAGCATATTATAGTAAATTTCTATAATGGCATACTGGTTCAGCAGTATAAAAGGAGGAAATTACTGAAAGACAAAAACATGGATGAATCTAAAACAAAAACATTAAGTTGAGCAAAATAAAGCCAGATACAAAAGAACACGCACTCTATTATTTCATTTATATGAAGTCCAAGAGCAGGCAAAAGTAAGCTATGTTGATTGAAATCATGGGATGATGGTCTTTAAAGGGACAGAGGAGGATTTTCTGGGATAATAGAAACATTGTATATTTTGTTTCAAACGTTCATGATATGGACGTATGCAATGGTAAAAACTCATCAAACTGAATAGTTAGGATCTCTTTGTTTTATGTTAATTACACTTCAACAAATTAATGTTGCCCAGGTTATTGACCAATTCATTGGCCTCACAAGTGTTGAATTCTGAAGAAAAAATATCTTGGGAACTTATGAAAGCAATTTTTTTAATGTTTTTAAATTTATTTTTGAGAGAGAGACAGAGCATGAGCAGGGGAGGGGCAGAGAGAGAGGGAGACACAGATTCTGAAGCAGGCTCCAGGCTCTGAGCTGTCAGCACAGTGCCCGACACGTGGCTTGAACCCTTGAGCCGTGAGATCATGACCTGAGCCAAAGTCGGCCACTTAACTGACTGAGCCACCCAGGCACCCCAGTATTTTGGGTATTTAAAAACCTCCTCAACTTTGGTTATGTAAGTCATAGAGGGCAAGTGACGCTTTTGAAAAAAGAGCTAATTTTTTAGACACAGGATATTGGCAGAGAAAGTTTGTGAAAGAAAAGTGCTCACTGATAAACATTGCATGAGAATTGCTTTCCTCTCCAGGGTTGTTCCAACTGCCTTGAGGCTGTATGGTTAGAATTCACACTACCAGACAGAAATGTCCTTGACACGGTTATGATGATCTCCATCATTGCTTCAGCAAGAGTAATGTTTTAGTGTCTTTTTCTCATTCTCTTTAAATTATGCTGTTAGCTTTAAGCCTCGGGGCAGAAGTACAGTAAAGTGGATAACTAATTGAAATATTTAAAACAACCAGACAGCAGTATTCATGAGCCATCACAATGAACTAGCACAGAAAACTGCCTCCTCAGTGTAGGTATTGATTAGGTTAGGAAAGATGTTTACCTGCAGATTAAAGGTCCATCAAGGACAGGAATTTGTCTTTTATTCCACATAACATCTTTGTTCACAATGTTAGACACAAATGTGTTTAAAAGAAACCCACTCCTTTTAATATAAGCAGAAGTTGTCCTATGTAGGCATTCTCTGTGGGGGTATATCACTTAGCTAAACAGAGCTGTAATGGTGTTGCATAACACACCATCCTGAAGTTCACGGGTTTAGAACAGCAATCATTTATTCTCATGGATCTGCTCTGCTGACTCATACACCTGCGGGAAAGGAACTGCAAAGTCACATGGCATGGGTTTTGGATCCCAGGAAGAGTGAAGCTTTGGAGCTAATGATGTAATCTACTGCATGGGGATCTCGAGTTTTGAACACAAATTCTAAGATGCCTGTTGGTGACGTATGATTGTGAGAGCATAGTGCCCTACTGAATCACCTTGATGATATATCAAAGTAAACCAGGATCCTTCAACATTATTGCCTGCAATATAGTCTTGCCTGGAGAATGAATTCTTCTGTTTCACTCTTTTTCTATAGATCAATTTGTGGATAACTGACATCTAAACAATATTGAATCTTTCTCCCTAGGGACACAGTGCACCTCCAATATGTAGTGAGGTTCCTATTGCCTTCTGTTTTTAATTTTAGAGTTTATTTGACCTCAATTACATAGAGCCATCTCTTGTTCTCCTTAAAGCCAGGAACATTTTGATTATTTAGAGATATAAATAATATTACCCAGGTGGAACACAGGGTCTCTTGGATCACAATCTGTCTAAATTAAGTAGGTTTGGGTTGAGAGTACTGCAAAATAAGGAAACTTAATATTGAAGATCATGGCAACTAAGTTTAAACTTCAGTCCCATTGCTAACACCTATCCCATCTCAAATGAAAATTGACAGCATTAAGGGTGATAGGTAAATGCTTGAAAGGGCAGGGTGATAAGGCAACTAAAGTAGTATGATGGTTTTTGATCTTACGATCAGCTTCAGAACTTATTAAAAATTCCTTATCAGTATGCAGCGCCTTATGCATCAAACTTTGTACACATAATATTCATTCTTCCCCGAGGTGATAAATCCCCCTCCCTACTTCCCTATTTCCCTGCCAACTCAGATTAATATTCTAAAGTCAGATTTGGTATGGGGTTGCAAAGATCTGGACTTAAATTGAAGAATTTTTTTTAAAAGCCTCAGGCTTTAAAATTTTCATAACATTTGAAAAGTAACATGCAATTCAGCCTTTTCCCAAAAACTGTCAGTATAGCTGAGGATCAATCTGGTTACCTTTCTGTCTTGATGACTATAGGATTCTGGTGGTTACATCAGAGATGTAACCTAAGGGATCTGGGTCCCTTAGGACAGTGGAAGTGGCATCCATGTTCCCCATCTACCCAAGTTTGTATTTTTACCCAGATGAATAAGGGAATATAATTTTAGTCTCTAGGAATTCTAACCTTTGCCAAGTATACCTGAAGTCTTAATCCCATCCTGAGCTTGAGAAAATGGACCTTTGCCACATCAAAAATCAGAGAAAGAGAGGAGAGAAGCCAAGAGTAAATGATGTGATGATACTGTATGGTATCACCCAAGACTTCCAACTGCAACGATACAGGATTTTGAAGAATTGCTTGGAAGGCAGTCCCAACATGGTGACTGCGACTGCCATCTCAGTGAGTGCTCTCCCAGGAGCTGTTCCTAAGAAGTAGCGCCAAGGGAGAAGTACCAGGCAAATCAGCTACCTAGGAATGTGGAGCTATTCTAGGAAGCCTGACAGTTTCCACAATTCATGGAGGAACATTTTAGAGCTCTCTTCAAGAGTGGCATATGAGGACTCCCTATGTTAGGAGTTTCCCGTGTCTGAAAGGTCTTGGAAAATGTGACTCACCAGAGAGATTAATGACAAAAGCCCCTCAAATGACTTTTGAACTTAGGGAACTCAAGGTCTCTGATTTTCTCTGGCATCAAAACATGTATTTGTAGCTTTCCTTATGCATAAGGAGATTTGATTTTGGATTGGCCTATCAATAGAGGTCACAGTAAGAAAGAAGAACAGTTTTTCACAAAAACCAACTTAAAATTGGAAACTCCTAAATCTTACATGTGGACTAACTGGTTATGTAATCTTGAATTCCAACCCATATTTTATATCCCAGTTAAGTCTGAGAATAGGGGATTATACAAGGATGGATATGTCATGGACCTACAAAAGTGGTTTCTTTTGTCTATTTCTCATAGTTTGTAAGGCTTTCGTTGAAATGCACATTTGACAGTAGACAGGGCATATTGGCTGCATACTGATATTCAGCTTAATATAATGAGGAAGAAGAGAGTAGGAGATGATAGCTGTAGTAAGAAGAATTCACTTTGATAAATGTGGATGTCACTAATGCAAATTTAATTGGAACTGATGAATTTTTTGAACTTGGTGTTTTGCCTGATCTCTAATAGGATGTGTAGGGATGTAAGAATTTGTAACAGAAGAATATTTTGTCCCTTTTTAGATTTCATTTAACATTCTCTTATAACACTTATATTTAAATAGAAGCCGATATATTTCCTGTTGTCTGTATAATATAGCTAACAACCCTAACCAGTCTAGTAATCGCTGAATGGTGTCTGCTAAGAGGGGTAAAGATTGTCCTCACACACAAAAAATCTTAACATTTAATTTTGTTCAACCTTCAAGTATGATCAAGAAGTTTCATGTACACTTGGGGCTGGGGTACATATTGAACCTCTGGGCACCTCCCTGTCTGTGCTAGGAATGTGAGTCACCTGGATTTTCACAAAGAGCTATTATTTCTTTTCATTTCTTAGCCTTTGACTTTGCAATATTCTGGGCACCATTTTCATAGCATATCAGAAACAACATATCTGAGTGTGTTACTTTTATACCTACATATCTGAAAGTGTTACTTTTATACCTTTTGGATTTCTGACTTGAGAAAATAGCTAATTAGTATCTGGATAATAGTTAGGAATCTGTGGTTATCTATGGGAAAGTAAATTTGAGTGCCATTTTAAAAATGCATCAATATCCACTACAGGAGAGCACACTCATCTCCCCAGTTGTAAGCCTCAGACGATGGTTTCCCTGACACAGATAAGGACTAAAGAAGCATGAGGTGAAGAAAAATAAGGGGCCAAAATAGGAGCAACAGGGGTTAGAGAAGGAAGAGTGAAATAAGGTAAAGAATATGAAGTTGAAACAAATGGGGAGATTTAGGAGTCCTGATTTATGAGAAGAACTGACAGGGTAATCATGTGAAGGTTTCTCTTTATTTTTTTACCACTTGGTCTTTTCCTTCAGCCATCACTATCCTTGCCACTATGGGGTCTTGTTGACACATGCCATACTTTAGTAATTGAAGTGGGGATTTACAACCCTGTTGGGACTCATACTTGATTGAGATCAGCCGAGAAAGGAGTAAAGGGGAAGGAGGAAAAGGAAACTCCTGACACAGAAATAAGGGGTTTTGTTGACACATACCTGGTAAGGAAATTAATTATGTAGAGGGAACTGGCTCTTAGGCATTTTGTTATCAAACATCCTATTTTTTTAAAAATAAAATCCTTCACAAAAACCTTTTCTATAATGTTTTCCTCCAAATAAATTGAATTTGTCGTGCGTTGTAATACTCTAAGCTGTCAAGAAATACATTTAGGAACTTACTTATGTTTCTATAAAATATAGTTGATACATGAAAATAAAAGTAAACTACTGCTTATTCTTTTCTTTCATATGAATTTTAAATATCTAGAGTTAGTCATAGTTATTTGGTTGGTACAAATTAATAGCTCACTCTTAAAACCACTCTATTTAGTTTCCTTGAGTGGTCACCTGTTACAACAGTATGCACCGTAATGATCAACCACCAATATCTTAGTGACATATAATAATAAGAATTTATTTCCCACATGTCTGTGGATAGGTAGGCTGTAGGTTCACTTCTGTGATTTTGCTGGAATAGCTCATCTCCATCTTTCATCCAAAAGATGAAATCATTTTTCATTTGTCGGTCTTTCCCCTCCTGAGGTCAATAGGCTAATCTGGGCATGTTTTCTCATGATAGTGGCAGAAGTGCCAGAGAGTAAGGCCAGTTATAAAAGAGCTTTTATAATTTTCACACTTTCAAACTTTGCACACATAAATTGTGCTACCGTTCTACTAGCCAAAGGCAAATCCTATCATCTAATGTGAAATCAAAGGTGGGGGAATAGACTTCAAGTCTTTCACAGAGCGAACTACAAAGTCACATGGAAAATGGCCTGGGATCAAAGAGGAAAAAGGAATTGGAGCCATTAATGTAATCTAACATATTTTGGAAACCCAAATATGACATTTCTTCATTTCTCTTTTCAGGTGCACATGCATACATATTTACACACAAATGTATACACACTGTATGTGTGTGTATAATGATACATGTATATAATATGTACACAACTCTTTGATTACATAGTAGTGTTTTCTTAAAGAGAAATTTCATTTTTCTTACAGAAATACAACATCGGGAGGAAACCTATTGGTGAGAGGTAAAGGCAACCTGAAGCAATTTTTATGATCGGTGGATTCTGCTTTTTTGAAGTTGTACTGCATAAGAAGAGGATATTTGAAAGTATTCAAGTAACCAGGTAACCTTGTTGGATAGGGCAATTGTCAGTACTTTCTTTGAATGTTATCAATCACATAATCTGCATTTCTTGTTACCAAAAAAAAAAAGTATAAAATGAATTTCATTTGTTGTAGAGCTGGCAATGGGAAATTGCCTTGAATAAATCAGCAACATAGAGGGAAAAAAGCCCACACACTCAGTAGGCATATCTTTCTCAGCATCCTGTGTATTGCCAAGAGATAGATCAGTAATTGCCTCTAAGGAAATCTCAACCTAGCCCTGCTCAGGTACTTGAGTCACTCTTGAACACTGCCAGTGTGACACTTCCAGTTTTTCACGACTCAGATAAATCACCAAACCTCCCAGAGCTGAGCATTACAGTGTATCTGCAAAGTTACTAGATCTCGTTGTCCTCCCCAGCCCAATTGCAGAAAGCAGAAGTCACTCATCAAAGAATTTTCCCTCCTTCAGCTGTGACCTTCAGCCATTGCTTATCTCATTTCCTGGTGTATCTCCTCTGCCTTCTACCCCCTTTTTCTTGCCTGGATTCTCATTACCATTTCCCAGGCCGTTGAAAGAATTTCCTCAAAAGAACCTGTCTCCTCCGTCTACTCATCTAATCTAATGCATCATGTGTATTCTCATAGTCTAATCAGTATCCTCCCACAAAGCACGTATACACATGCGAGTCCAAGACCTTCTATGTTCTGCATACCCTGGATTTATTCTGGACCCTTCCTTTTTTCCCAGTCTAATCTCCCAACCCATACCAACATCCAGTCAAAGGTGACCAGCTCATTCTACTTTGCCTGGACTCTCCAGGGTTTAGTTGCAAAACTTTCACATCAGTTCCAGACAAACCTGAGTGATTGTTCACTCTAACATACTCTCCCTCACTTGTTCAGACACACACACACACGACATAATTTATTTAATGAATATTTATTGAACACCTAGTATGTGCTAGGCACTGTTCTGGGATACTGGAGATGCAGCAGTAAACAACAAGGCAAGGTCTTTTCTTACAGGCTTAAAAATTCTAATACAAAGAGATAGATGATATGCGAAAGATAAATATGTCAACAGTGATAACTGCTGTGAAGAAGAAAAAGCAAGGGAGAGTGAAGAAGGGGCTGAGTAATATATCTTCCCAGGGGAGGAGGGAAGTTCTGACGAAACGTCTACATGCATTCCATGGTTAATAGTTTGCGTGTCTCCTCATGTGCCCTAAAATATCCAGTTCATTCTTTCATGGGTTCATTAATGTATTATCTCACACCATAAATTTTACTTCAACACCGACTACCCCCTAGACATGGTTTTAGAAATTGTTGACAAAAGAGTGAATGAAACTCACCTACTCCCCACTCTCACAGTTCTTAGAGTTATGCGCAAGAAAGATTTGAACCAATGATCACACAGATATATTTATAATTATAACATGTGATAAGAACTAAGAAGGTACTGAATGGGAAACTATGGGTACTTGACAGCGGGATCTAAATTTGATTCAGGAGTTAAGAATACATTCACAAAAGTATAGACTAGTAGAATGAGCCAGGGAAGGAGTGTTGGGGAGGGAAAACATTCTAGGCCCAAGGAGTAGGGCATGTAAAGCTGTGACGAAGGGACATAAAAGCTTAGTGTGGAGCAGAAAGCAAGCCCATCTGTGCAGAGCACAGTGAGTACTAGGTGATGAGTGCTGAGAAGACAGTAGAGAATCGATCAGGGAGGTTTTTATATTCTGAAGACTCTTGGTCTTGGTTGTACTTTGCAGTCACCTAGGGTTTTATAAAATCCTGTTGCCTTGATCCCTAGGGAGAACTCTGTAGGGAGAGTTTCTGGTTTGGAGTACAGATTGGGTGTTGGGTTTTAAAATATTTCTTGTTGGAGGGGTGCCTGGGTGGCTCAGTCAAACATCTGACTCTTGGTTTCAGTTCAGCTCATGATCTTGTGGTTTGTGAGTTTGAGCCCTACACTGGGGTCTGTGCCTGCTCAAGACTCTCTCTCCCTCCCTCTCTCTCTCTGCCCCTCCCCCGCTTGTTCCCTTTTTTTCTCTCTCTCTCTCTCTTTCTCTCAAAAAATAAATAAAAAATATTTCTCACTGGTGAATATTTTTCCCAATTATAGGCTTTCACCTGTTTCTTCATGGAAGAAAAGACCCCACCCCAGTTTTTACATATTAGAACCCTGCATATTTTCCCCAGGTTTAAGTGTTACCTTTTCTCGGAAATTTTTCTTCCTTGCCCTACTGAAGACAACCACTTGTTCTCTTTTCTCTTTGCCCTTTGATGTCTTGTTTAGATACAGCATTAAAGAGCATCACAAACTAACATTCTGATTCAATTGCAGACAACTTTGAACTGTTTTTCTCACCCATCAGTTGCCTTGTTTGTCCCTGTCTCATTTCTATCCTCCACGCTGCCTCTCAAAATCTGAGTACCTAGACTTGACTGCAGCAGATATTAGGTATGAGTCGGTTAAATTGAATAGACTACCACTGTAAGAGGAGACAAATGCCCAAGACAGTACAATATCTCTAAATCTTAGATTTACATTCATGAGAGTGAATAAGCTTGCATCCAGTCACATTACTTGGCTGTCTCTGAGATAAGCACAGGCAAATGTAATTGTCATTTTTTATTTAGTGTTCTAAGCTGAGATGAAAAAAAGATGGCGTTCTGCAGCCTCTAAATTTGATCTTACCTTAATGGTTTTATTTTCCATTACGAGTTTTTTAAAAGTTGGGAATAAACATGCCGAACTCTTCTTTATTCCTATTTTTCTGGTGAACCATACATCTAAATAGTGTTCATTTGCTTTGGATGTTCCTGGCATCATTTTTAGCTAGTGCCTCTGATCTTGTTAAAGGCAGAATCCATTTTTATTTTTTAATCAAGAATTCTGTCTTTGATAGTGAGTTACTGAGAAAGGAATAGATAAAACCTGAACTATCCAGAGGGAATTTCCCTGGCCTGCTTTGTGGAGATAGTCCAACATCAGGCAGGGTTATTAATCATGCCTCTTTTTATGGACCTCAAGTTCTTCTTGCTCCTATTGAATAAAAACGAAATTATCTAAATGAAAATTCAAATAATGTATTTAAACATTCTTGAAGGAAAACTAACATATATCCTTAATTCTGTAATCTGTAAGCACAGATGAGTGGAAGGCAGAATAAGATTTCCATTCTAAAACTGCTGTATCATTTCGACTGCCTTTGATGGCAGGTAGAACAAAAGTAAACTCAAAGAAATTTCAAAAGTAGGAAGCATTTTATTTCACTGACCAAAAAGACCTTTCCAAGGTTGGTTAATTCACAGACTCAATGATACCTTTAAGGATCTGGTTTTTCCGGTATCTGTTTTGCCATCTTTCCTGTTTCAAGGAGGTCCTCAGGTTAATTCCTCTCATGATTGTAAGATGGATGCCATAGTTCCAAGCGTCACATCCAAACACAATATCCAGAGAAAGATTCCTTTACCTTCTTTGGTCACCAAAACAAACAAACAAACAAGCCAGGAAACACTTCTGAAGTCATGTTCTTGTTTGCCACTCAGAAGACTTCCTCTCACCATTTTGTTAACCATAATTCTGCAACAAGTCCGCATCCAGAGGAAATGGTACCGCCACTGTGGGTCCATTCCAATCAAGAACGATCGTTTGGGGGCTGATTCCCCAAACACATGGCCCTGTGAAGGAGAGTAGATACTTGAACCAAGACTGAGGAAAGGTAAGAGAGTGAGAACAGCGGGGGGAACCAACTAACAGTGTCTGCCAAAACTGGCATGGGACTTAAGAGAACTGAATTGTAGACCATTATATTTCTTCTTCAAACCAGGAGGTTACAACATTAAAATCAGAGGCTTTAGGAAGGCTACTTTAAAACTTTGTTGATTTTAAAATTTCAAAAATGTGAGGAAAAGCCTCTTTTAAGAAAAAGCAGTATTCACATTAGTTTATTTGTTGTATTAAAGTATTGCAAACTGAGTCCTGGCCTAGAGGATTTTAAATAACCAAGTCTTTAAAGTTTTCAACAGCGGCCTCTGGATTTCTTTCTCCTGCAGTTTATTTATTTATTTTTTTAATGAAACAAAATTTTAGCACTGTGGGCATTTTTACACCGTGTGTGTCTACAGTGTGAAAATGTGATATTGATGGTAGGTTGGGGGACTCAGGAGCATGGTGTGGGTCAGCAGTTAGTGTCAGGATTTGGAGTCGGGGTTCAGGTTAAGGAGATAAGCTGTTAGAGTTGAAGGGATGATGAGTGTGTCTAAACTTGAGGGAGAGAGGGGGATGGGGCTAATTGAACTGTGGAGCTGCGGCAGGGGACCATTTCCCAGATTGGAGTTTACTTTCATCAGGAAGTGAAATTCTAAGGGGCTATTGCTAAATAGACTGTATAAATTACTCTGATGGAAAAAGCACTGCTTTCCTGCCCAGGAGACTGTCCGATACTTGGTAGTCAGAGGATTATTCTACTCATTTGCACAAGGAATCTCAAATAACTGTGATGTTTTGATATCTCCAGAAGGTGAGCACACTAGTCCAGAGATGACTAGAAACTCTCGGGTGAGCAGCAGTACACAAGGACAGAGACCAGCGGGCAGTAGGCGTGAGGATTCTTCCTTCAGTATGTTTCACAGCAGAGGCCCCGGCAGGGGCTACAAGTCATAAACATGTTTACTCTCTTAGGTAATGAGAAAGTTTTTATATTTTTATTATGCCTAGTCAGACATTTTTTTCTCCAATGCTAAATTATCTTTGCTAGAAGTTTATTTAGGATTTTTATGCTGATGTTTGTAATTGTTTTCTTTTCTCTTACTGTTCTCAGTTTTTTTTTAATTTTAATTTTTTTATTAAAAATTTTTTTTAATGTTCATTTTTGAGAGAAAGAGAGGGAGAGAGTGCTTACATGTACACACGCAAGATGGGGAGGGGCAGAGAGAAAGGGAGACACAGAATCTGAAGTAGGCTCCAGGCTCTGAGTTGTCAATACAGAGCCCTAGGCAGGGGCCTGAACCCACAAACCGTGAGATCATGACCTGAGCCGAAGTTGGATGTTCAACCAACTGAGCCACCCAGGCTCCCCATTTTTAAATTTTCTTAATGTTTACTTCTTTTTGAGAGAGAGACAGTGAGCAAGCGAGCAAGAGAGGGAGCACATGAGCAAGGGAGAGGCAGAGAGAGAGACACACACACACAGAATCCGAAGCAGGCTCCAGGCTCTGAGCTGTCAGGACAGAACCCAACAGGGGGCTCGAACCCACGAACTACAAGATCCCCACCTGAGCCGAAGTCGGCTGCTTAACTGACTGAGCTACCTAGGCATCCCTGTTCTTACTCAGTTTTGTTATTAAGGTTATATTAGTCACATCAAATGATGCAATTAGCTTTCTCTTATTTTGGGGTTCTTTGAGACGTTTGTTTAAGACAGGACTTCTAAGTTCCCTGAATATCCAGTAAAGATTTTCCTGCAGACTCACCTGGCCTTGTTATCCTTCATGACATAGGATTGTTACTGTTCTTTCTCCCTGACCCAGTCTAGTTTCCTACATTGTTACTGGTATTTGTTTATTTTCTATTTCTTTTTGGGTTATTTTGGCATTTATAATTCCTAGATTATCTGTTTCATTTAATTTTTTTCAAAATATTGGGAACATTTCTTTTATTTCAGTATGAGTTTCAGAATGGTTCATTGTACAAGACAATTATGTATCACTGAATAATACTAAGTCATACTGTTAAGCTGGAACATTAATCACCATGGATATATTTTGAGGATCAGGCTTGCTGTGGTAGGTTTTAGGGGAGAGAGTGTCAAGAATGATACCAAGATTGAAGCATATCCTTATCTGGCAAATACTACAAGTGCTGGTTTAACAGGTGGCAAAAGTCTATGGGTAGAGCAGTAATTTGCACCAACAAGCCTTTATTTCCTGTCTTGCAACCCAAAGGGTGGATTACAGTTTATATTCATTTAAATATGAATTTACGTGTACTGAAAGACAGAAACGTTAAAAAAATTAATCTTTATTTATGTATTTTGAGAAAGAGAGAGAGCTGGCGTAGGGCAGAGAGAGGGAGACAGAGTATCCTAAGCAGGCTCTGAACTGTCAGCATAGAGCCTGATGTGGGGCTTTAACTCACGAACCATGAGATCATGACCTGAGCTGAAGTTGGCCACTTAGCCAACTGAGCCATCCAGGTGCCCCAAAAGACCGAAACATTCAAACAGTAATGTGCTATGAGGGAAATTCATGAAGTTGAGCTCCATGAGGGTGAGGGTTTTTTGTCATTTTTATCTCCCACTCTGTTTCCAGAGAGTGAAACAGTGCCTAGCACATGGTAAGTGCTTAATAACTTCTTAAATGAAGGAAAATCTGAAAACCTAATACTCATAACAACTTTGTTACTCTAATTGCAAACACTTACTTTGTGCTTACTCTATAGCAGAAATCATTCTAGGGGTGCCTGGGTGGCTCAGTCAGTTAAGCGTCTGACTCTTGATTTCAGCTCAGATCATGATCTCGTGGTTTCTAAGTTTGAGTCCCACATCAGGCTCTGCACTAACAGTATGGAGACTGCTTGGGATTCTCTCTCTCTCCCCCCTCTCTCTGTCTCTCTCAAAATAAATAAACTTAAAAAAAAATAGAAATCATTTGAATTCTTGTGTCAGTTTATCTAAATCCTTAGGAAATTGTATAGCCGTTAGATCTGTCTTTATGCCATTTCTGTAGTGTTTTCATTACTGTGGGGTTTTTTAAAATATGTTTTGAAGTCAGGAAGTGTGATACTTATAGTTTTGTTCTTCTTTCTCAAGATTGACTTGGCTATTTGTGGTCTTTTGTGATTCCATATGAATTTTAGAATTAAAAAAAATTTCTGTTAAAAATGTCGTTGGGGTTTCTATGGGGATTGTGCTGAATATGTAGATTGCTCAGGTAGTATAGACATTTTAACAATGTTAAGTCTTCAAATCCATGAACACAGGATGTTGTTCCATTCTTTGTGTCTTTTTTAATTTCTTTCATCAGTTTTTTATAGTTTTTAGTATACATGAATTTAACTCCTTAACTAAACTTTGTCCTAAGTATTTTATTCTTTTTGTTGCTATTTTAAGTGGGATTATTTTTGTAATTTCCTTTTAAGCTAGTTCATAGTTATTGTAACTGATTTTTTAGTAAAAAGATTTTTTTCCATTTTTATTGAGAAATAATTGGCATACATCACTGTATAAATTTACGTGTACATCATGATGGTTTGATTTACATATATTGTGAAATGATTACCACTATAGGTTCAGCTAACATCCATCTTCTCATATAGATACAATAAAAAGGAAAGAAAGAAGAAAAAAGGGGAAAAAAACTTTCTCCTTGTGATAACTCTTACGATTTACTCTCTTAACGACTTTCCTGTATGATATTATCTACTTAGACTTATTTATCTTATAACTGGAAGTTTTACCTTTTGACCACCTTCCTCTGATTGTCCCCTGTTCCCGGCCTCTGGTAACCACAAATCTGATCTCTTTTCCCTGAGTTTTGTTTTGTTTTTTAGATTCCACATGTGAGTGAGATCATACGGTAAGTCTCTGACTTTTTTCACTTAGCATAATGCCTTCAAGTTCCATCCCTGTTGTCACAAGTGATAGGATTTCCTCATTTTTCTATGGTTAAATAATAATCTACTGTGTGTGTGTACATGTATACCCACAACTTCTTTATCCATTCATCCACAAGTAGACACTGAGGTTGTTTCCATGTCTTGGCTGTTGTAAATGATGCTGCTGTGAACATGGGTGCAGACATCTTTTGAGTTAGTGTTTTCATTTCCTTTGGCTATATTCCCAGAAGTGGAATTGCCAGATAATATGGTAGTTCTGTTTTAAATTTTTTGAGGCTCCTCCATACTGTTTTCCATACTGGGTGTACCAATTTACATTCACACCAACAATGCATGAGGGTTCTCTTTTTTCCATATTCAGTCCAGCAGTTGTTAGGTCTGTCTCTTTAATGATGGCCATTCTAAGATGTGAGGTGACATCTCATTGTGGTTTAAATTTGCATTACCCTAATGACTAGCAATGTTGAGCATCCTTTCATGTATCTATTAGCCTTTTGTATATCTTCTTTTGAGATGTGTCTATTCAGGTTATTATTATTTTGGAGGGGTTGTTTTTTTTTTATGAGTTCTTCATATATTTTGGATATTAACCACATACAAGATAAATGATTAACATATTTTTTCCTGTTCCACAGGTTGTCTTTTTTACTTTGTAGATAGTTTCCTTTGCTTTGCAGAAGCTTTTTAGTTTGACATAGTCTCACTTGTTCATTTATAATTTTGTTGCTTGTGCTTTAGATGTCCTATTCAAAAAATCATTACCAAGACCCATGTCAAGGAACTTTGTTTCTGTGTTTTCTTTCAGGAGTTGCTTGGTTTCACACCTTACATTTAAGTCTCTCATCCATTGTGAGTTAATTTTTGTGAGTGGTGCATGATCAGGGGGATTCGGTTTCATTCTTTTACATGAGAATATCCAGTTGTCCCAACGCCATTCATGGAAAGAACTGTCTTTTCTCTATTGAAGATTCTTCCTTTAAAGTTTTTATTCTAATTCCAATTAGTTAACTTAGAGTGTTACATTAGTTTCAAGTGTACGCTTTTAAGTATTCTTGGCTCCCATATCAAATATTAGTTGACCATATATGTATGGGTTTATTTATGAGTTATTGATTCTATTCCATTGGTCTGTTTTTTATGCCAGTAACAAACTGTTGTGATGATCATAGCTTTATAGTATAGCATGAAATTAGGAAATGTGATGCCTCCTGCTGTGTTCTTCTTTCTCAGGATTTCTTTGGCTACTTAGGGTCTTTTGCAGATCCATATAAATTTTAGGAGTGTCTGTTTTTTACTGATGTAACAAATGCCATTGGAATCTTGGTAGGGATTGCATTGAATCTTTAGATGGATTTTGGTGGTACTGACATTTTAACAATCTTAATTCTTCTAATCTATGAACATGGGATGCAGTTCCATTTATTTGTGTTCTCTTTGATTGCTTTCATCAAAATCTTAGAGTTTTCAGATGAGAGATCTTTTACCTTAAATTTATTTCCAAGTATTATATTGTTTTTTATGATATTGCAAATGGGATTGGTTTCTTTATTTCTTTTACAGTTAACTCATTGTTGATATACAGAAATACTACTGATTTCTGTATGTTAATTTTGTATCCTGCAACTTCTTTGAATTCATTGATTAGGTCTAACAGTTGTTTTGGTTGAATGTTTAGGATTTTTCTATGTGTAAAATCATGTCATCTGCAAGTAGAATTTTACTTTTTAATTTCCAATTCTGATACCTTTTATTTATTTTTCTCTACCTAGAGTTTCGAGTACTATGTTGTATAAGAGTGGTGAGAGTGGGTACCTTCTCTTATTCATGAGGAAAAGCTTTTTTGTAAATTTTTTAAGTTTTAATTTTTTTAAGTTTACATCCAAATTAGTTAGCATATAGTGCAACAAGGATTTCAGGAGTAGATTCCTTAGTGCCCCTTACCCATTGAGCCCATCCCCCTCCCCCAACCCCTCCCAAAACCTTCAGTTCTCCATATTTATGAGTCTCTTCTGTTTTGTCCCCCTCCCTGTTTTTATATTATTTTTGCTTCCCTTCCCTTATGTTCATCTGTTTTGTCTCTTAAAGTCCTCATATGACTAAAGTCATATGATTTTTGTCTTTCTCTGACTAATTTCACTTAGCATAATACCCTCCAGTTCCATCTGCATAGTTGCAAATGCAAGATTTCATTCTTTTCTATTGCCAAGTATTACTCCATTGTGTGTGTGTGTGTGTGTGTGTGTGTGTGTGTGTGTCTGTGTGTGTGTGTGTGTGTACACACACACCACATTTTCTTTATCCATTCATCCATTGATGGACATTTGGGCTCTTTCCATACTTTGGCTATTGTGGATAGTGCTGCTATAAACATGGGGGTGCATGTGTCCCTTCGAAACAGCACACCTGTATCCCTTGGATAAATGCTGTAGTGTCATTGCTGGGTCGTAGGGTAGTTCTATTTTAGTTTTCTGAGGACCCTCCATACTGTTTTCCAGAGTGGCTGCACCAGCTTGCATTGCCACCAACAATGCAAAAGAGATCCTCTTTCTCTGTATCCTGGCCGACATCTGTTGTTGCCTGAGTTGTTCATGTTAGCCGTTCTGACAGGTGGAAGGTGGTATCTCATTGTGGTTTTGATTTGTATTTCCCTGATGATGAGTGATGTTGAGCATTTTTTCATGTGTCGGTTGGCCATCGGGATGTCTTCTTTGGAGCAATGTCTATTCATGTCTTTTGCCCATTTCTTCACTGGATTATTTGTCTGTTGGGTGTTGAGTTTGATAAGTTCTTTATAGATTTTGGATACTAACCCTCTATCTGATATGTCATTTGCAAATATCTTCTCCCATTCTGTCAGTTGCCTTTTAATTTTGTTGATTGTTTCCTTTGCTGTGCAGAAGCTTTTTATTTTGATGAGGTCCCAGTAGTTCATTTTTGCTTTTGTTTCCCTTGCTTCCGGAGACATGTTGAGTAAGAAGTTGCTGTGGGCAAGATCAAAGAGGTTTTTGCCTGCTTTCTCCTTGAGGATTTTGATGGCTTCCTGTCTTAGATTGAGGTCTTTCATCCATTTTGAGTTTATTTTTGTGTATGGTGTAAGAAAGTGGTCCAGGTTCATTCTTCTGCATGTCACTGTCCAGTTTTCCCAGCACCACTTGCTGAAGAGACTGTCTTTATTCCATTGGATATGCTTTCCTACTTTGTGAAAGATTAGTTGGCCATGTGGTTGTGGGTCTACCTGAGGAAAAGCTTTTAGAGGAAAAGCTTTCCTTTTAACAGGTGAGTGTGATGTTAGCTGTAGACTTGTCATACGTGGTCTTTTTACATTGAGATTAAGTTCCTTCTATGTCTAATTTGTTAACAGTTTTTATTATCAGTGGATGTTGAATTTTTTCAAATGCTTTTTACGTGTGTGTTGAGATTATCATACAATTCTTTTCTTTCATTCCATTAATGCAATGTATCGTATTGATTGGCTTATGTTGAACCATCCTTGTATCCTGGGGTAAATCCCACTTGACTGTGGTGAATGATCCTTTTAATGTCATGTTGGATTCAGTTTGCTGATATTTTGCTGATCACTTTTATATTTGTATTTACCAGGGTTATTTTCCTGTAGTTTTATTTTCTTATGGTGTCTTTGTTTGGCTTTAGTTTCAGGGTAATGCTGGAGTCATAAAATGAGTTTGGAAGAATTCCTTCCTCTTTAATTTTTTGGAAAAGTTTCAAAGAGATTGGCATTAATTCTTTTTTAAATGTTGGTAGAATTCACCAGTGAAGCCATTTTGTGTGTGCTAGTCACAAAAAGAGAAATATGGTATCATTCTACTTAGAGGAGGTACCTTGAGTAGTCAAATTCATAGAAATACAAAGTAGAATGTTGGTCACTAGGCAATATGGGGAGGGAGAAATGGGAGTTATGGTTTAATGGGTATAAAATTTTAGTTTTGCAAGATGAAAAGAGTTTTGCAGGTTTGAGTTTTGAGCAACAATGTGAATGGATTTAACCTTCCTGAACTATGCACCTGCATGTGGTTAAGATGGTAAATTTTATGTTATGTGTATTTTGCCATAGTTAATTGTTTTAAATGTACATGAATCTGCTAATTAGAAGTAGGTGAGATTTGTTTTCAGTGTTTAGTCTGACAATTATAAAACAAGGAGTTAAGATATATCACTGTTTCTTCCAGCTTAAGGTAAGTTTTAGATCTGAAAATTAGCTAGAATATGTACTAGAATTATTCTGTTTTTGATTTATGAATTCAACCTTAATATATATGTCCATTCTACTTCAAGGACCAAATCAATTATTGTTTCCTCTGACACACATCTCAAAATAATTCTTTTTTTGTTGTTTTGAGTAGAATTCTGTACATATTGCTAGACTGACCTACATAGTGGTACATATGTTTACCTCTACCATTTAATGTTGGGGATTACCTTTTAGATAATTTTGTTTCCTTGGTTCTTAGTATTGTGCCAGTCATAGAGCAGGCAGAAAATAAGAGTTTACTCAATTCACTGAGCACACATTTTTTAAGCACTTAATATACACAAGGACTAAGTATGGTAACCAACTGGAATTTAAATAAAAACCTAAAATATATATATATATATATATATATATATATATATACACACACACACACACACACACACACACACACACATACATACATATATATATGTATGTATGTGAATATACACACACACACACACACACACACACGAGGACCAAGATGGGTGAATTTTTTCATGTTGCCTTTATTTATTTAGTACTAGGAAATAATCTAAAACTTAACCACAGTGTTACTGTTGACAAAATAGGCTTAATATGTTTTTGCTCAAAAGATGTTTGATATTTACTAGAACACAAAACAGTAATTTTTTTTTAAGTTTTTTTTTTCAACGTTTTTTGTTTATTTTTGGGACAGAGAGAGACAGAGCATGAATGGGGGAGGGGCAGAGAGAGAGGGAGACACAGAATCGGAAACAGGCTCTGGGCTCCGAGCCATCAGCCCAGAGCCCGACGCGGGGCTCGAACTCACGGACCGCGAGATCGTGACCTGGCTGAAGTCGGACGCTTAACCGACTGCGCCACCCAGGCGCCCCACAAAACAATAATTTAACTTATGGGAAGAGAAGGCATAATTCTGGAATTTCGTGCCTCTGAAAGATAGAGTTGCTTGTTTTAGCCTCAAACTTCCTTCTTGATGTCTTTGAATATGTACCATACTTGGTAGTGCCAGTTCTTAAAATTAGACCTGGAATATTCCTTTTATGCCTAGAAAAAAAAGTTCCTGTAACTTGTAGAGCAATTATAACTGCACTAGTGATAGTACCAAAATGTAGCTACTAAAAGTAGTTGTTTGAGAATGTGGGGCAGCTTAATTGAGTCTGTAAGCCAGTGTGGCATTAGCAGTTACCATAACCTTTATTGTAGGCCTAAGAAACTGTTACAAATAAGCACACTTCACTATTTTTACGTTGAATTTAGGTGAAAGCATCCTTAGGAGTTGTATGCTACCTTATGTCACAATCTATGTTGTGTGTTCTATGAATGTGTGTTCTTTTGTTTATGGAGGGCTAAGTGGTGCCAGCATTTCTTAAATTGTCATCTTTGAAAACACATTCAGTGTATTAAGAGATCTACTTTTTTTAGTTGGAAATGGAGGAGTATTTTTTTCTAATTTTTATTTAAATTCCAGTTAACACAGTGCTATATTAGTTTCACGTGTACAATATAGTAATTCATCACTTCCGTACATCACCGGCTGCTCATCCCAACAAGTGCCTTCCTTAATCTCCTCACCTATTTAGCCCATTCACCTCCCACTCCCTCCCCTTTGGTAACCATCAGTCTGTTCTCCATAGTTAAGAGTCTCTTTCTTCCTTTGCCTCTCTCTAAGAAATCTAATTGTTAATTTTAGTTATTAATAAAAAATCTGTGAGCCTGATGTTTCACATAAAGATTAGGACCAACAGGAACCCATGTCAGTGTAATGAAACAGACTGATCAGCTGATTGGATTTAGAATTGTGAGATCATCCTCGTAGATTTTATAAGCTAAAACAAAAACTAGGGAGTTTGTGCTTTGAATGGCAAAGGAATTTTTAGAGCTGAAAATTGTTAATCGCGTTTTCCATGTTTAATAAATGTAGAAATATTGGGGCATCTGGGTGGCTCAGTCAGGTAAGCGTCTGACTTCGGCTCAGGTCATGATCTCACGCTCATTAATTCGAGCCCCACATCCCGCTTTGTGCTGACAGCTCAGAGCCTGGAGCCTATTTCACATTCTGTCTGTCTGTCTGTCTGTCTGTCTCTCTCTCTCTCTCTGCCTCTGCCTCTCCCTTGCTTACACTCTGAGTCTCTCTCAAAAATAAATAAACATTAAACTTTTTAAAAAAAATTATAGAAATATGAAAATAATTATGGTGATCAGGAACACTGAATTTATGATAAGAGAGTCCTATATAGAATGTCATCAGTCCCGGGGCGGCTGGGTGGCTTAGTCGGTTAAGCGTCCAACTTCAGCTCAGGTCATGATCTCGCGGTCCGTGAGTTCGAGCCCCACGTTGGGCTCTGTGCTGACAGCTCAGAGCCTGGAGCCTGCTTCAGATTCTGTGTCTTCCTCTCTCTCTGGCCCTCCCCCACTCTCACTTTGTCTCATTCTCTCAAAAATAAATAAATGTAAAAAAAATTTAAAAAAAAGAATGTCATCAGTCCCTATGTTCAACCCCTGATTATTTACATATACACAGTCAGAGCCAATTATGAGGATCATCTGTTCTTATGAGTAGTAGATTAATTATTCTATGACATGTTTTAACTTCAGTTCTCAAATTAATTCAAAGCCACTGTGGGAACTGGGGATTGTCTGTGACAATTTCTTCTGCATATATAAAAAGTTAAAAAAAACCTACTTAGAAACATTTTTAAAACATCATGAAGTTTTTGTAACTTTATGAAGTAACTGTATAAGTGAGGGTGTTCTAACAAATGAACCCAAAGAATATGGAAAAAAGACACAATGTTGGGCAAGTGGTACTGGGTTGATTGAAAACATTAGGCAGCTAGAACTACTTCTATGGTAGAAACTGAGTAATCTGGAAGGAAATACAGTAAAACCTTGGATTGCAGGTAACTTGTTCTGTGAGTGTTCTGCATGACAAGCAAACATTTCTGATAAATTTTAACTTGATAAACAAGCAATGTCTTGCACCACAAGTAGTACATGATGCCAAATGTCACATGATCGGAACTGAACCAATGGTTCTCTCTTTCTCTCTCTCTCTCCTGCTCACTCACTTGCTGCGGGATTGTGGGTGTTCATCTCCCATGCTGTGTGTCTGACAGAAATCAGTGATTTTTCAGAACGTTGGAAGGTGCCCACAACTGGCACTAGTGTATTTTTTGTCCCTTCAAAGCACCTATGGACAGTCCTTTGCTTTTCCAGACAAGAGTAAGCCTAAGAATGCTCTGCTTCATTCTAGGTCCGGCTGCCTGCAGATAGAGACCCTTTCTTCTGCTGCCTTATTGTCCGTTACATTAAGCACAGTATATGGCAAGAGTTTATTAATACTGTACTGTAGTCAACATCCGTACGAGTGTATACAATGGCCCCCATGCAGAAAGAGATTCCACTGAGCCAATAGATAGCAGGGATTCCATTAGCGATTGTAAAAGTCGTTCTAAACAATAACCTTCCTCTCCCTTGTCTCCGTCACACCAGTCAGGAAGGTTTTCAAAGGTAAGTGCAGATTAATCAGTTTCTTTTTGTTTATATTTTGTATTTTCTTTATTATTTTGTATTATATTACAGTATGGTAATCGTTTTAATATGAATATTTTGGGGTTGTGGGATGAATCATTTTGAGTTTCCATTCTTTCTTATGGGGAAATTCACTTTGACATACAAGTGCTTTGGATTACAATCATGTTTCTGGAATGGATTATGCTTGCAAACCAAGATTTTACTATATAAGAAATATCTGTGGATCTATTTGTAGTCAGGCAGTGTGTCATCTCCCCTTTATCTACCATCAGGAAAGAATTTGGGACAAGTGGCTAGAATTATAAGCTGAAGCACAAATACCAATGATTGCTAGCTTCTTCCCGTAAGGCTAGAGTGGAAAGGGTATCTGGGCCCATAATCATCATGCTGTTCCTTCTATATCCTATGAAAGAGCAGAAAGCTGCTTGTTTTTTTTTTATTTTTTCAGTGTATGAAATTTATTGTCAAATTGGTTTCCATACAACACCCAGTGCTCATCCCAAAAGGTGCCCTCCTCAATACCCATCACCCACCCTCCCCGCCCTCCCACCCCCCATCAACCCTCAGTTTGTTCTCAGTTTTTAAGAGTCTCTTATGCTTTGGCTCTCTCCCACTCTAACCTCTTTCTTTTTTTTTTTTTTTTCCTTCCCCTCCTCCATGGGTTTCTGTTAAGTTTCTCAGGATCCACATAAGAGTGAAAACATATGGTATCTGTCTTTCTCTGTATGGCTTATTTCACTTAGCATCACACTCTCCAGTTCCATCCGTGTTGCTACAAAGGGCCATATTTCATTCCTTCTCATTGCCACGTAGTACTCCATTGTATATATAAACCACAATTTCTTTATCCATTCATCAGTTGATGGACATTTAGGCTCTTTCCATCATTTGGCTATTGTTGAGAGTGCTGCTAGAAACATTGGGGTACAAGTGCCCCTATGCATCAGTACTCCTGTATCCCTTGGGTAAATTCCTAGCAGTGCTATTGCTGGGTCATAGGGTAGATCTATTTTTAATTTTCTGAGGAACCTCCACACTGTTTTCCAGAGAGGCTACACCAACTTGCATTCCCACCAACAGGGCAAGAGGGTTCCCATTTCTCCACATCCTCTCCAGCATCTATAGTCTCCTGATATGTTCATTTTGGCCACTCTGACTGGCGTGAGGTGATATCTGAGTGTGGTTTTGATTTGTATTTCCCTGATGAGGAGCGACGTTGAGCATCTTTTCATGTGCCTGTTGGCCATCTGGATGTCTTCTTTAGAGAAGTGTCTATTCATGTTTTCTGCCCATTTCTTCACTGGGTTATTTGTTTTTCAGGTGTGGAGTTTGGTGAGCTCTTTATAGATTTTGGATACTAGCCCTTTGTCCGATATGTCATTTGCAAATATCTTTTCCCATTCCATTGGTTGCCTTTTAGTTTTGTTGGTTGTTTCCTTTGCTGTGCAGAAGCTTTTTCTCTTCATAAGGTCCCAGTAGTTCATTTTTGCTTTTAATTCCCTTGCCTTTGGGCATGTGTCAAATAAGAAATTGCTACGGCTGAGGTCAGAGAGGTCTTTTCCTGCTTTGTCCTCTAGGGTTTTGATGGTTTCCTGTCTCACATTCAGGTCCTTTATCCATTTTGAGTTTATTTTTGTGAATGGTGTGAGAAAGTGGTCTAGTTTCAACCTTCTGCATGTTGTTGTCCAGTTCTCCCAGCACCGTTTGTTAAAGAGACTGTCTTTTTCCATTGGATGTTCTTTCCTGCTTTGTCAAAGATGAGTTGGCCGTACATTTGTGGGTCTAGTTTTGGGGTTTCTATTCCATTCCATTGGTCTATGTGTCTGTTTTTGTGCCAATACCATGCTGTCTTGATGATGACAGCTTTGTAGTAGAGGCTAAAGTCTGGGATTGTGATGCCTCCTGCTTTGGTCTTCTTCTTCAAAATTACTTTGGCTATTGGGGGCCTTTTGTAGTTCCATATGAATTTTAGGATTGCTTGTTCTAGTTTCGAGGAGAATGCTGGTGCAGCTTCAACTCTACTTTAGCCCTGTTAGGAATGTTAATACAATGTCTGTTCAGGAGGGTGGGGCCTTTATTTCATTCACTTTCATGTCTCCACCTACTACTCTGCTGGGCATATTCTCAGTGGCTTGAAAATATTTGAATGAATTAATGAATTAACATGGACTGTTTCCTTCTGAGGAGCTCTTTCAAGGGAGGAATACAAACTAACTGGTCAACTTTAGCAAGTAGGAATTCTGGATCAGAAAATCCATAGTCATTTAGTACGATCTGCAAAAGCATGTAAGAGTGATAGAGCATGCCAGTGGTGCAAAATATATCAGGAACAATCACTTTAAAAAGGTCTGTTTATTCGGTTGGGTTTTTTGTAAATTGGTGGCTAATAAGAAAAAGGCTTGAATTCAACTTAATTACTTCCTTTGTTTTTTCTTTTCTATGTCTAGCAAGGGTTATGCTGGTTATCTTTATCCCAGAGAGGGAAATCTGTAGCTTTCTGCTTCTTTTCTTTTTTTAAATTTTTTAATGTTTATTTATTTTGGAGATTGAGAGAGAGAGAGAGAGAGAGAGAGAGAGAGAGAGAGAGAGCGAGCGCGCTCAGGTAGGGCAGGGGCAGAGAGAAGGGGGCAGAGGATCCAAATGGAGCAACAAGCCCGATGTGGGGCTCAAACTCACAAACCACGAGATCGTGACCTAAGCTGAAGTCAGATGCTCAGCCCACTGAGCCAACCATGTGCCCTGCTTTCTGCCTCTTTTCAAAGTCAAAAAAAGTCTGTGTATAAATTACAGTAAATCCATATCATGATCTTAACTCTGTTGTAAAGGGATCTTACCATATTCCTGGAAATTGTGTGTGTGTGTGTGTGTGTGTGTGTGTGTGTGTGTGGTGAGGAGGGGGGAGATTCTCAAAGTTCTCTTTTGCTGGCTGGTTTTGTCTCTGGCCTCTCTCTGTTATTATCCTTAATTCATCCTTTAATAGAAGTTCTCATCAACTTCTACTATAGGACCCCTGTAACTTCATCTGTAGGCATTAGTTGGGATTGTAGCCCTACTGTACTCTTCACTATTCATTGCCAAAATTTCAATCATTAAGTGATTGAACTGGGTATTGAGAAAATAAAATCTTACTAACTAAACCACTATGTCACACTCTCATGACCAACATAAGAAAAATACAAATGAAAACAGTGGGGTGCTTGGGTGGCTCAGTTGGTTAATCATGTGACTCTTGATTTTAGCTCAGGTCATGATCTCACAGTTTGTGAGTTTGAGCCCTACATTGGACTCTCTGCCAATGGCATGGAGTTCGCTGGGGATTCTGGCTCCCTCTCTCTCTGCCTCTCCCCCACATGCTCTCTATCTCTCTCTCAAAATAAATAAATAAACTTAAAAAAAAGAAAATAGTGTTTTCAGTACAGTTGTAGAGAAAACTTAGGAAGAAGCTATAGTAATTAGAGAAAAACTGTAATATACTTATAAATTAGAAGAAACATTAATATATTTTAGAAATGTGTTGAGTGTTTTGTTTTACTCTTTTCATTTCTATTACCTCCCACCAGAAACAATAGAGTTAAAAAATATTAGCTTAAGCATTTGAGTATGAAAGTGATAACATGAACAGAATCATAGAATAGGGCCTTATTTAGCTGAAAACAAAAGATTTATGTGCAAAAAGAGTCAAAAGTATTGGAACTAGATGAAGAGTATTAGAAGTAGGTGAAGATGAATTTACATCATGCAATGTGTGTATTTTTCTAGTGATTACATATATCTAACAGCTACTACACATTTGGAAAATAAATGAGAAAGTAAATTAAATCTGAAATCTATTTTCAATACCAGTGACAGATGAGGTACCTTTATGGGTCCATTTCATGTTTAGTTCCACAATTAAATTTTCATAGTAGCAAAAAACAGGCAAAGATGATTCCGGATCTCTTGACTTGCAGTGTAGTGTGTCTTCTAATACTCCTAGGTGCTTTACTAAACAATGTTATTGTGATAATTTCTGTAAGAGATAACATTGGAGAATTTCCTTATCTAGTGGAGATAGCCAAGAAGAACACAAACTATAACACTGTATGTCAGGTTCAACATCTTTTAAGCAGCATCAACATCTTTTAAGAGCTTTAGTTAGAAATGCAGAAGTCTTAGTCCTACTGAATCACACTGCATCTTAAAAGAGATCTGCAGGTGACTGATACACACATTAAAGTTTGATGAGCAGTAGGATGGAAGAATATGGGAAGGGCACCCAGCAGAATCTGGCTCTGGGTAGGATGTGCCATTGAGTGAAGGGATACAGAAGGAAAGTTTCAGAGAAGAACAACATAGGCAATGGCACAGAAGAATTAAAGTGAGTGATAAATTCAGAGATGTGAAGTTCAGTTGAAGTGGCTATAATGCAGGATGCATAGATGGAAATTTGTCACAATATTTGTAAACATTTATATGTACATGTATACACATAATTATCATTAATTTTAATTATTTACAAAGAGCGTTGAATGAGTGTGTTGGCACTAGTTGCAGGGTAATGTGCTCATTTTTTCAGCCAATAGTTGTTGAATGCCTACATGTGTCAGGCACTGTTCTAGGCACATACAGTCAGCTTTGGGGAATAGGTAGCAGGGACAATACATGGGGATATGATGAACAAGAAGGCATAGAGATAAGTAGTAGGATCTGTAGTAATCCAAGTGAAAAAAAATTACACCCAAGCCATTGACTGAGGAAGTGGAGGAATAATGAATAAATGTAAGAGAGGTTTTATATGTGGACTTGTTATGACTTCTTGACTGATGGACTTTGGGGAGAGTGGTGTCAGGACAAGTTTTGGGTTTCTTAATCGAGTAACAAGCATCAGTTTATATTTGATAATAAAATAGAAAATAGAAAATAGACTTAACCTAGCACTTACTAATCCTTACTGAGTTTAGAGCTGTGTTAAATGTTCATTTAAATCTCACAACAGCTTTTTGAGTTAATACCTGTTTATCTCCTTTTTACAGGTGAAGAAACTAAGGCTCGGTGATTTAGCTTAAGTTATCAAGCTAAGAAAAGGAAACTAATGCAAATCTAAACATAGTCATACCATGCAGTATAGCAATTACACCTATAATATTTACCCAACTGATTTGAAAACTTACATCCACACAAAAACCTGCATATAAATATTTACATCAGCTTTATTCATTATTGCCAAAACCTGAAAGCAACCAAGATATCCTCAACAGATGAATGGATAAACAAACCATGGTTCTTCCAAACAATTGAACAATATTCAGTAATAAAAAGGAATGAACCATCAAACTAAGGACATGGATGGTTCTTATTTGCATATTGATGAGTGAAAGAAGCCGATCTGAAAAGGCTTTGTACCGTAGGATTCCATTTATATGACATTCTAGAAAACACAAAACTACAGAGACAGTAAACACTGATCATTGTCAGGGGATTTGCAGTAGCCCCTCAGTGAAGTATTTTTTCCAGTTGAATAATTGTAATACTTTACTCTGTTTCAAGTCTCCTAAACTCATAAGGTTACACTTAGTTCAGCATTCCTAACACTTGGTATTATCGATAAATAAGTAATCCATTTAATAGACACTTGAGCGTGATGTACAAACAGAAATGATACCAGTTCTTATCCCCCATTTCCTCTTTCTTCAATTCTCCTACCCTTGACTCTTACGTGAAAGAGTGTCAGGCCAGATGTGCTTCTCCTGGGAGGGGCGGTGGCTTGGTGTAGGTAAATTCAATGCCCGGGGCTCCTCCCTGGTTGGCTCAGCTGTCTGTATTAGCTAAGTGCCTTGGGAGAAGTTACTTAATTTTGCAAAACACAGATTACAATAGTAGTTACTTGAGTTTTTAAGTGAAGGATAAATAAGTTATTATGTGTACAACATTTGGAACATTAACATATATTGTAAGTGCTCAGTATGTATTAACAATTACCAAAAAGTCATCAATTCTAAGACCCATGTTTTATCAACTTTTGAGTTCTCTCATATTGGGGCATATTTTATAATTGCTGGGATCTTAGATTCAAAGCAATGTGTTATTATCTGAACAGTTTTCTTCTATTTTTTCTACCTATAAGGGAAACCATTCAAATGGGAGTGGAGTCCTATAAACAAGCCAATACCTGACTCCATTTTAATTTGCACTCCTCGATGCCTGCTCTACCCTTACCAAAGTTCCACATTCAGTACATGAGAAACGTATTCATCACAAATCAAATGTTTTCTCACAGAATGCTCACAACAGTGAGGTCAGAAATTTTTACAACCCTATTTCACAGATGAGTAAATAAAGTTTCAGGGAGGTCAACTACTGTGGCCATGGGCACCCACTGAATAAATTACTGAGCCATTAACATTCAAACCCAATGAGTCTCTGGAGCATTTGCTAATGCCACCATATCTGTAGACCCTGCAGCATTTTGAAATATAACAGAAGAGCTTCTCTGTGGCGGGGGTGGGGGGGGGGTGGATTATAAACATAAATGTCAATTAGAACAAACCCAATAAAAGGTTTCCATATTACATTTACAAAACAGAAAACTACTAATTTTTATTAAATTGGGCTGATTTGTTTTCTTGTTGAAGGTGACTATTTGGGGAACTAAATAATGCTCTTTTATTCATTGGGATGCTTTATGCTTCCGCAGCTGTAAATATTAACAGAATTAAAGCTTTTAACAGGAGTCTAATGTGAGTGCTCTCAAAAGCTATACCATCAGGTTCTTAGGCTAGGCAGGCTTTTGTTTTATTAAAGCCTTGTTAATTTAAAAATGTATTGAAAGTATTGATCCTACCTGTTTTAAGCATGCACATGATATTAGCTTCATTATTTTAGTTTACTACAGTTTATACATATTTAAAACAGGTAAAGATACAGATAAATTATTATAATTTTTAATAAACATGCTGTCATGTACTTACTATTTATCTTTTTGACTCCTCAAAGTCATACTTTGTGACAATTTAAATGAGAGGTTGCCTAGACTGTTTAAATTTTCTCTAGTGATAAAAATGTATTGCCAAATAAATGCTATAAAAAGATTACACGGAGCATCTTTTAACCTGCTCAAGACATCACTCTGCTTCAAGTATCTTACTAGTATCATTCACATTTCATTCATATGTATGTATTAATGCAAGGACCTTAAACCTTCTAATTGGCCTCACTTTGTTAACCTCATTAAAATCAGTACCACGAAAATATTTGACTATGTTATTTATTGTCAAAACTTATGTTCTGGTCCTTTTAGAACTTCAAATATAGTTTCCTATCAGTTAATCCAAGTAAGTAAAATTTATTTTAATTTTTTAATGTTTATTTTTCAGAGAGAGAGAGAGAGAGAGAGGCAGAGTATGAGCGGGGAGGTGCAGAGAGAGAGGGAGACACAGAGCATGAAGCAGGTTCCAGGCTCTGAGCTGTCAGCACAGAGCCCGGCACAGGGCTTGAACCCACAAACTGCGAGATCATGATCAGGTGCTTAACCGACTGAGCCACCCAGGTGCACCGATTTAGTAAAATTTATATTTAATTTGCTTTATTTTCATACATGGTCATCAAATATAATGAGATGAAATGCTCAGGTAAAGCTAAATATTAGGGATAATGGAGTACAAAAGAGATTTATCGTAAGAGCCTAATTTCTACTTTTCACGTAGAACTCTGCACTGACTAAGCAAATGCCAAATTACCCAATGACTGAGCCATTTCTCATTATAACTGAGAACATATGGTTCATGGAGAAATCAAATGCATGTACTGAATTCTAGTCATAATGCTATTACTGTATAAATGTCATTGGTGGTTTACTAAAGCCTTTATCCTGGTTATGAAACACTTGTACTATAAACAAGTAAACAATCCACATTTCAAGGAGACATTTTTTTTTTTAGAAGGCTATTTATTTATTTATTTTTGAGAGGGAGAGAGAAACAGACTACAGGCGGGGGAGGGACAGAGAGAGCGGGAGACACAGAATCTGAAGCAGGCTCCAGGCTCTGAGCTGTCAGTACAGAGCCAGATGCAGGGCGCGAATTCATGAACCATGAGATCATGGCCTGAGCTGAAGTCAGAGGCTTAACCAACTGAGCCACCCAGGTGAACCAAGAAGACATTTGTTTTAATGGCAACTATTTACTTGTTTGTAGTTATTCAGCATAAGGTTAAGAAAATAACGATTTAATATATTGGCTAAGTTTAAAATCTGTGAAGTAATATTAAAATGCATCCATTTATGCAGTTATAACGAGAAAATGGACTAGATAAGTTAACATTTATGTACTGCATAATACATATGTTGACTCCTTGATGTCTTAAAATAGCTTTACTTAGTAATTAAAAACTGGAAATTGCATGATCCCTAGAATCAAGGGGTTCAAAGCCTAACAAGTATATCAATGTGGGAAAAGCATTATTGCATTACAATGTGAACAATATAATAATGTTAATGATAATGATGGGATCAAAATTTTAAGGGAGCATCCAACTACTAGGAAAATCAGGAGGGTTTTTAGAAAAAAGTCAGTACTTAGGATTGACTTGAGAACTCTTTACCAGAGAGAAAGAAGTAGGACGGTGATACTGAGAAAACTAAAAGAACAAATACAGAGGGTATTTGATCAAATTGCAGAATAGGCTAATTAAGTTACTTTTCCACCCATTAAAAAATGTGAAACACTGAAAAAACATATAAAATATATTCCACTGAATATGTGTACATATATATACATGTGTATATATACATAATATGTATATATATATATGTGCTTATTTATATGTGTACACACACACACACACACACACACACCTATAACTTAAATGATCACCAGAGAACAAGAACATTTGGAGAAAGCTGAAAAATGGAGAGCAGATGGGATTGGATCAGTACATTTTCTAATAAGGCATAAATTACCCAAATGGACAGGTTAAGACATAAAACCACTGATAGATCAAAGCCATAAAATAAGATGCAAAGGTAGTAAAATTTCTGATCCTTAAATAGACACCAACTATAACTCATTCAAGATTAAATAATTTGAGTAACTCAATAATTATTAAAGAAGATGAGTTCATAGTTTAAAAACCCCTGAAAAAGAAATCTTCAGGCCCAGATACTTTTATTGGGGATTCTACCAAAAGTTTAAAGAAGGATGAATACCAATTTGACGCACCCTTTCCAGAAAATAGAAGAGGAAGAAATACCTCCCTTTCGTCTTATGAGGCCAGTATCACCCTGATACTAAAACAGGACAGAATCAAAACCAAAAACAAAAAGCAAAGATCAGCATTCCTCATGACCATGTAGATCCAGAAATCTTCAACATAATATTAGGGAAGTAAATCCAACAATATATTTAAAATACACACAATGACCAAGTGTGGCTTGTTCTAGGAATGCTGGGGTGGTTCAATATTCAAAAATCAATACTACCCACATATTATCAAACAAAAGAAAAAATCACATGATTGTATCGAATGATGAGTGACAATAATTTGACACAATTCTGTACCCATTCATGATATAAAAATCTCAGCCACCTGGAAGTAGAAAGGAATTTCCTCTAAAGAGCCTCTACCTAAAACCTAAAGCCAATATTGTACTTAATGTTGGAAAGACTAAATGTTTTCCCCTTAAGGTAGGGAACAAGAAACATATGTGCACCATTTTATTCAACATAGTATAGGAAATCCTAGAGAGCAAAATGAGGCAAGAGAAGGAAATTTAAAGGCAATCCATTGGGAAATAAGTGAAACTGTGCCTATTTACAGATGACATGATTGTCTACCTAGAAAATCCCAGGGAATCGACAGAAAAACAACACAGTCTACCAGAATGGGTCACTTGAGCAAGGTCAAAGGATACAATATCAAGACACAAAAATCAGTTGTATTTCTATAAATGAGCAATGAAGATGTAGAAACTGAAATTTAAAATAATACCATTTACATACACTTAAAAATGAATATTTATAGGGGTGCCTGGCTGGCTCATTCAGTAGAGCATGTGACCCTTGATCTCAGGGTCATGAGTTCAAGCCCCACTTTGGGCATAGAGCCCACTTAACAAAAAAATGAATATTTATGTATAAATTCAACAATAAGTACACAGGACTTGTTTGATGAAAACTATAAAACTCTGATGAAAGAAATCAAAGGAGAGCTACATAGATGAACATATATACCACCTTCATAGAGTAGAAAATTCAATGTAGTAAATTTTCTCCAAATTTATGTATAGGTTTAATGTGATTCTTATCAAAATCCTAGCAAGGTTTTATGTATATAGAACAAAGATGATTCTAAATTTTATGTACACAGTTAAAGGAATTGTAATAGCTAAAACAATTTTGAGGAAAGAAAAATATGGTGTTAGATATTTCTTGAAGTCCCTTCAGATTGTTTTCTGTGCCATTCTTTTCTGTCCCTCAACCCCCCCCCCCCCCCGGCATCCCCATGAATTACCTTTGGTATATTAT
Organism: Prionailurus bengalensis; assembly: GCF_016509475.1. Taxonomy (NCBI): domain Eukaryota; kingdom Metazoa; phylum Chordata; class Mammalia; order Carnivora; family Felidae; genus Prionailurus; species Prionailurus bengalensis. The sequence continues at coordinate 19,186,599 of NC_057361.1, read as the reverse complement.
CCATCAGGTAACTTATGATATTAGAAAATAACCATCTGTCTGTGAATTTACTTATTTTTTTTCAATCATATCCAATCTTATGTTAAGTGAATTCTTTTGGTCCAGCTATTATCTGGTTTCGGTTTTAGAATTTCCATTTGGTTCTGTTTTCCAGTAGTTTTTATTTCTCCACTGAAATTTCTGTCTTGCCTGTTTATTAGAAACATAGTTTAATTTACATCATTGAATACATTTATAGGAGTTGCGTATTCTCCTATTTCTTATAATTTTTAATTGCATCATGGACATTTTATTAACATATTTCATAGGCTATAGATTGTCATGTTACCTTAAATAGTTTTGGCTTTTTTGCTATAAGAAGGCAGTGAACTTGGTTAAACTCCAATTTCAAGCTGTGTTTTCCCTGTGGTAGGCTGAAGGTGTAATCTCATCACTTCTTGTAGCCTTAGCTTTCCTACTGATAGTCTGCACTGCACATGTATAGTACATGTAACTCCAGAATCAACCAGAAATTTGTACAGAGACTATATGCAAAATTTGGGCTTTCCCTTCTGTGGCTCTCTCTTTTCTGAGATTTAAAGATTCACTTTCCAGCTCATGTGGTTTCCCAAAACTTGGTCCTCTGATTTATTAAGCCAGTAGATTGTGGCATTTTATCTGAGTTCTGGGTGCCCACCACTGTGCCTGAGACCTGCCCTTAGGCAGAAAGCCATAAAAATTGAGCATGTGTTGACATTTCCTTTTCCTAATGAAGCTATCGAGGCCTGAAGTTTCTATGTAGGAAAGTTTTTAATTAGGTATTATTTAATAGTAAAAATTTCTAAAGTAATCCCTTTAATCTCTTCACTCTAACTATATAGGAGGCACTTCTGTAATTAGCATTTTCCTTAGCAGTGTGTTATAATTTGTTCATGTCTCTTCTTAATCCTTTCTTAAAAAGATTAATAATTTTATAATAAAGATTAAATGAAAAAATTGCTTATTTTTGCTATCTTACACAGTTGACATGATTTTAATTCTTTAATATTTTCTATGTCATTTGTATAAGGTTAAATTTGAATTTTATGGGCCTAGATGTGAAACTAAATAGAGCTATATTACATTTTAATTTTTACTACTAGTCTGTTTATACCCTATAGCACTATTCTTTAATCTTCATCTTCAAATTTACATAGGATATTTTTTCAAGTACTTTGGGCACAATCTAATCCTCATGTAATTTAATGGTCATTTATGCTTGATTATAAATAAATAAGCAGAGAAAATGTTGATCTGGCTTTAAAATTCTGTATTCATATATTTATGATGATTGTTTTGCTGCAGATGACAGAAACTCAATTCCAAAATGCCAAACAGAATTTATTAGCTAGCATAATTTGGAACGTGTTGGGATGAAGTAGCTTCAGTTATGACTCAATCCAAGGTTTGATCATTGTCATCAGATATTTGACCCTTTTTAGCCCTTAGCTCTATATTCTTCCTTTATGTTTGCTACATTTTCAGACATACTTTTCCCATGCAAAGTTAGTACCAAAGACAATCACATTCAGAAACTCTGGTGTGTATGTCTTTCAGCCACCAACTTCTTTTTACCAAATCATCCTAGCCAAACTAAAAAGAGCTCTTACTGATCTAGTGTAGGCCACATGCTTATCAGTAAAATAATCTTTGTGGCTAGAGTTTAGTCCTTTATTCGCCAGGTTGGGGTCATCCTCTTATCCCTGGTTTTAAAGGGTGGGATCAACTCTGAGAAAACAGAAAAGTGTTCCTCAAAGAAAATAAGGCTGCACATGTACCGGGTATATATTGTTAAAACTCTTTTACAATATCAGATGGCATTAGATTGAATGCTTTCACTGTTGATATGCTTTCATTTCACTTCTTTAAATGGCTAAATAAATCTGGTGATTATTTTGTGTTCCTTTTTAATTATCTTCCACCAGAAATAGGGCATGTGGAATGTCCTTGTTCTGTGTTACGGCATTTCTTAAAGTTGTCAAGTGTATTCTTACCTTTATATATATATAATATATATATATATAAAATATATATATATAAAATATATATAAAATAAATATATACATAATATTATATTTATAGAATATATTTATATATTACATATGAGATGATATATGTATATATGTGTATATGTATGTATATGTATATGTATATATTATATATACTAATATAATATATACATATATATAATTTATTGTCAAATTGGTTTCCATACAACACCCAGTGCTCATCCCAACATGTGCCCTCCTCAATGCCCATCACCCACTTTCACCTCTCCCCTACCCCCCATGAACCCTCAGTTTGTTCTCAGTATTTAAGAGTCTCTTATGGTTTGCCTTCCTCCCTCTCTATGACTTTTTTCTCCCCTCCCCTCCCCCCACCGGTCTTCTATTAAGTTTCTCAGGATCCACATAAGAGAGAAAACATATGGCATCTGTCTTTCTCTGTGTGACTTATTTCACTTAGCATAACATTCTCCAGTTCCATCCACATTGCTACAAAAAGCCAGATTTCATTCTTTCTCATTGCCAAGTTGTATTCCATTGTACATATTAACCACATCTTCTTTATCCATTCATCAGTTGATGGACATTTAGGCTCTTTCCATAATTTGGCTATTGTTGAAAGTGCTGCTCTAAACATTGGGGTATAAGTGCCCCTATGCATCAGCACTCCTGTATCCCTTGGGTAAATTGCCAGCAGTGCTGGGTCATATTTTTAATTTTTTGAGGAACCTCCACAGTGTTTTCCCGACTGGCTGCACCAGTTTGCATTACTACCAACAGTGCAAGAGGGTTCCCATTTCTCCATATCCTCGCCAGCATCTATAGTCTCCTGATTTGTTCATTTTAGCCACTCTGACCAGCATGAGGTGGTATCTCAGTGTGGTTTTTATCTGTATTTTCCTGATGAGGAGTGACATTGAGCATCTTTTCATGTGCCTGTTGGCCATCTGGATGTCTTCTTTAGAGAAGTGTCTATTCATGTCTTCTGCCCATTTCTTCACTGGATTATTTGTTTTCGGGTGTGGAGTTTGGTGAGATCTTTATAGATTTTGGATACTAGCCCTTTATCAGATATATCATTTGCAAATATCTTTTCCCATTCTGTCAGCTGCCTTTTAGTTCTGTTGATTGTTTCCTTTGCAGTACAGAAGCTTTTTATCTTCGTGAGGTCCCAATAATTCATTTTTGCTTTTAATTCCCTTGCCTTTGGAGATGTGTCAAGTAAGACATTGCTGCGGCTGAGGTCAGAGAGGTCTTTCCCTGCTTTCTCCTCTAGGGTTTTGATGGTTTCCTGTCTCACATTCAGGTCCTTCATCCATTTTGAGTTTATTTATGTGAATGGTGTAAGAAAATGGTCTAGTTTCATTCTTCTGTATGTTGCTGTCTAGCTCTCCCAGCACCATTTGTTAAAGAGACTGTCTTTTTTCCATTGGACATTCTTTCCTGCTTTGTCAAAGATTGGTTGGCCATACATTTGTGGGTCGAATTCTGGAGTCCCTATTCTATTCCATTGGTCTATGTGTCTGTTTTTGTGCCAATACCATGCTGTCTTGATGATTACAGCTTCGTAGTGGAGGCTAAAGTCTGGGATTGTGATGCTTCCCACTTTGGTTTTCTTCTTCAATATTACTTTGGCTATTCGGGGTCTTTTGTGGTTCCATACAAATTTTAGGATTGCTTGTTCTAGCTTTGAGAAGAATGCTGATGCAGTTTTGATTGGGATTGCATTGAATGTGTAGATTTCTTTGGGTAGTGTTGACATTTTACCAATATTGATTCTTCCAATCCTTGAGCACGGAATGTTTTTCCATTTCTTTGTATCTTCTTCAGTTTCCTTCATAAGCTTTCTATAGTTTTCAGCATACAGATCTTTTACATCTTTGGTTAGGTTTATTCCTAGGTTTATGATTTTTGGATTTATGATTCCTAGGTTTATGAAGTTTATGATTCTTGGTGCACTTGTGAATGGGATCAGTTTCTTTATTTGTCTTTCTGTTGCTTTATTATTGATGTATAAAAATGCAACTGATTTCTGTACATTGATTTTGTATCCTGCGACTTTGCTGAATTCATGTATCAGTGCTAGCAGACTTTTGGTGGAGTCTATCAGGTTTTCCATGTATAATATCATGTCATGTGCAAAAGGTGAAAGCTTGACTTCATCTTTGCCAATTTTGATGCCTTTTATTTCCTTTTGTTGTCTGATTTCTGATGCTAGAACTTCCAACACTGTGCTAAACAACAGTGGTGACAGTGGATATCCCTGTCGTGTTCCTGATCTCAGGGGGAAAGGACTCAATTTTTCCCCATTGAGGATGATGTTAGCTGTGGGCTTTTCATAAATGGTTTTTATGATGTTTTTCTTTCTTTCTTTCTTTTTTTAATGTTGTATTTATTTTTGAGACAGAGAGAGACAGTGTGAGCAGGGGAGGGGCAGAGAGAGAGTGAGACACAGAATCCAAAGCAGGCTCCAGGCTCTGAGCTGTCAGCACAGAGCCTGACGCAGAGCTCGAAATCACAAACCATGAGATCATGATCTGAGCTGTTGTCAGACGTTTAACCAACTGAGCCACCCAGGAGCCCCATAAATGGCTTTTATGATGTTTAAGTATGTTCCTTCTATCCCAACTTTCTTGAGGGCTGTTATTAAGAAAGGATGCTGAATTTTGTCATAGGCTTTTTCTGCTTCGATTGACAGAATCATATAGTTATTATCTTTTATTTTATTAATGTATTGTATCACATTGATTGATTTATGAATATTGAACCTGCCCTGTAGCCCAGGAATGAATCCCACTTGATCATGGTGAATAATTCTTTTTATATGCTGTTGAATGCAATTTGCTAGTATCTTGTTGATAATTTTCGCATCCATATTCATCAGGGATATTGGCCTGTAGTTCTCTTTTTTTTCCTGGGTCTCTGTGTGGTTTGGGAATCAAAGTTATGCTGGCTTCATAGAATGAGTCTGGAAGTTTTCCTTCCCTTTCTATTTTTTGGAATAGCTTGAGAAGGATAGTTATTATCTCTGCTTTAATTGTCTGGTAGAATTCCACAGGGAAGCCATCTGGTCCTGGACTCTTATTTGTTGGGAGATTTTTGATAACTGATTCACTTTCTTCACTGGTTATGGGTCTGTTCAAATTTTCTATTTCTTCCCATTTTAGTTTCTGAAGTGTGTTGGTGTTTAGGAATTTGTCCATTTCTTCCAGGTTGTCCAATTTGTTGGCATATAATTTTTCATAGTATTCCCTGATAATTGCTTGTATTTCTGAAGGATTGGTTGTAATAATTCCATTTTCATTCGTGATTTTATCTATTTGGGTCATCTCCATTTTCTTTTTGAGAAGCTTGGCTAGAGGCTTATCAATTTTGTTTATTTTTTCAAAAAACCAACTCTTCGTTTGCTTGATCTGCTCTACAGTTTTTTTAGATTGTATTTTGTTTATTTCTGCTCTGATCTTTATTATTTCTCTTCTTCTGCTGAGTTTGGGGTGTGTTTGCTCTTCTGCTTCTATTTCCTTTAGGTGTGCTGTTAGATTTTGTATTTGGGATTTTTCTTGTTTCTTGAGATAGGCCTGGATTGCAATGTATTTTCCTCTCAGGACTGCCTTTGCTGCATCCCAAAGCATTTGGATTGTTGTATTTTCATTTTCGTTTGTTTCCATATATTTTTAAATTTCTTCTCTAAGTGCCTGGTTGACCCATTCTTTCTTTAGTAGGATGTTTTTTAACCTCCATGCTTTTGGAGGTTTTCCAGACTTTTTCCTGTGATTGATTTCAAGTTTCATAGCATTGTGGTCTGAAAGTCTGCATGGTATGACCTCAAATCTTTTATACTTATCAAGGGTTGTTTTGTGACCCAGTATGTCATCTACCATGGAGAATGTCCCATGTGCACTCGAGATGAAAGTATATTCCGTTGCTTTGGGATGCAGAGTTCTAAATATATCTGTCAAGTCCATCTGGTCCAGTGTATCATTCAGGGCCCTTGTTTCTTTATTGATTCTCTGTCTAGATGATCTATCCATTGTTGTAAATGGAGTATTAAATTCCCCTACAATTACCACATTCTTATCAATAAGGTTGCTTATATTTGTGATGAATTGTTTTATATATTTGGGGACTTCCATATTTGGTGCATAGACATTTATAATTGTTAGCTCTTCCTGATGGATAGACCCTGTAATGATTATATAATGCCCTTCTTCATCTTTTGATACAGGCTTTAATTTAAAGTCTAGTTTGTCTGATATAAGTATGGCTACTCCAGCTTTCTTTTGACTTCGAGTAGCATGATAGATAGTTCTCCATCCCCTCACTTTCAATCTGAAGGTGTCCTCAGGTCTAAAATGAGTCTCTTGTAGATAGCAAATAGATGGGTCTTGTTTTTTCATCCATTCTGATATGCTATGTCTTTTGTTTGGAGCATTTAGTCCATTTACATTCAGTGTTATTATTGAGAGATATGGATTTAGAGTCATTGTGATATCCATAGGTTTCGTGCATGTACTGTGTTTCTGGTACTTTGTGGTCCTTGCAACATTTCACTCACAGAGTCCCCTTTAGGATCTCTTGTAGGGCAGGTTTAGTGGTGATGAATTCCTTCAGTTTCTGTTTGTTTGGGAAGACCTTTATCTCTCCTTCTATTCTGAATGACAGACTTGCTGGGTAAAGGATTCTCGGCTGCATATTTTTTCTGTTCATCACATTGAAGATTTCCTGCCATTCCTTTCTGGCCTGCCAGGTTTCAGTAGATAGGTCTACTACTACCCTTATGTGTCTACCTTTGTAAGTTAGGGCCTCTTTATCCCTAGCTGCTTTTAGAATTCTCTCTTTATCCTTGTATTTTGCCAGTTTCACTATGATATGTAGTGCAGAAGATCGATTCAAGTTATGTCTGAAGGGAGTTCTCTGTGCCTCTTGGATTTCAATGCCTGTTTCCTTCCTCAGATTGGGGAAGTTCTCAGCTGTGATTTGTTCAAGTACACCTTCAGCCCCTTTCTCTCTCTCTTCTTCTTCTGGAATTCCTATGATATGGATATTGTTTCGTTTGATTGTATCACTTAGTTCTCTAATTCTCCCCTCATACTCATGGATTTTTTTTTATCTTTTTCTCAGCTTCTTCTTTTTCCACAATTTTATCTTCTAATTCACCTATTCTCCCCTCTGCCTCTTCAGTCTGTGCTTTGGCTGCCTCCATTTTATTTTGCACCTCATTTATAGCATTTTTTATTCATCATTACTATTTTTTAGTCCCTTGATCTCTGTAGCAATAGATTTTCTGCTGTCCTATGCTTTTTTCAGGCCCAGCAATTAATTTTATGACTACTATTCTAAATTCTTCTTATATTAGTTAAATCGGTTTTGATCACTTCATTAGCTATCGCTACTTCCTGGAATTTCATTTGAGGAAAATTCTTCTCTTTCATCATTTTGGCTAGTTTTCTGTCCCTTATGCATTTTAAAAGCTTGTTGTGTGTTCTGCACCTGCGAGCACTGCTATATTAAAGGAGGGTCATGCACTGTCCAGGGCCTGGCCCTTCAGGTGGTGTTTTTGGGAGATTGTTACTTGCTCTCTATTGTTGTGACTTGGTTATTTTATTACCCTACTCGTAGTGATAGTTTGGACCGTCCACCAGGTGTGCTTTGATTTGTTCCTTGGAGTAGCCCTGTAAAGGAAAACAGACAAACAGTAGACAAAAACTGCAAACACAGAAACAAATAACACAAACAAATTAAAAAACCCAAAAAACTAAAGACTAAAAACAAAACTGAAAAGTACCAACTACAAGTAAAGAAGAGGGTGGAGGTGATGCTGATGGAAGAGCACATACAAGGAGAGAAATGACAGGAGCAGGGTGGGGGCGGGGGAAGAAAAAATAAACTGACTAGGCAGGGAGACTAAAAGGTTAATCCAGAGAGAGAGAAAGGAGAATAAAATAAAGAAGGAGGCAGGGAAAATGAAGATAAAGTTACCCAGACAGAGAAACTATATGGCTTGATTATTCCAGAGAGAGAGAAAGGAATGTAAAGAAGGAGGTGTAGAACATGTATCAAGACAATGGATTAAATATGCCTTTTTAGACACATCAATAACCAGAGTAACCAGCCTAGGGAGGGAAGAGATAAAGAGGAGAAATTTAGGTGGGGGGGGGAATATATTTATATATCCAGAATTGACCTAGAGTTAATCCAGGCAACGCTACATTGCTTGTCAGGAGGACCTGTCCGCAGGGTCTCTGCCGCTCTGGTGGATATGTAGTTACCTGGTGCGAAGGGGCATGGTTTGGTGTAGTCTGGACCCACCTACACTCCAGGCCCGGGAATGATCCCTGAGGCCCCACCATGGTGTGTGTGTGTTGGGGGGAATGGTGATCCCCCAGTCTCTTCTCCACAGAGCCGGACCCAGTGGACTCTGTTTGAGTCATCCTCACTCTGCTGTGGGTGCACAGGGGATGGTTCTTCCTGCTCCACCAGCTCCCCTGACCCTGTGCTTGGCTAGGATTCAAAGTCCTGCTCCGTGCGCTCTGTCCCTGGGGAAGCACCTCTTAGTGCAGCGATATGTGGTCCCGTCTGGCTTTATCTGTGCCGCTGCACTTCAGGGAGGACCGCCTTCTACTGCTGAACTGAGAGCTGCCACCCTCGCTGCCACGAGCCCCCTCCTGCAGACTGCGTCCTCGGCCCAGCCACTGCACCCAGGGGTGGCAGATGCCGGCAGGTTCTATATTATCATGTAGCCCTCCAGGGAGGGAACCACTTTTTCCAACTGCGGACTGAGCCCCTCACTTACCACTGTACCCAGGCCCCTGTCTCCCCTGCTCCCCAGGTGTGCAAACAGGGAGCTGGCCCAGTCCGAAGAAAGCCCCGCAGTTAGAGATCAGATCCCTCTCAGTCTCAGTCTGAGGTCTTTCTCCTGTCCAGATAAGGTCCTACGCTTCTCTAGCCACTCTTTCTTTTCCTTTTGTCTCTCCACAGATGGGGGTCCCTCCCCTCCATGCCCACGCAGCCTTTTTTTTTTATCTCCCCCAGTTTGCAGTTACCCACCTATCTTTTTTTTCCAGATTTCCCATTTTCTTCCTAGTAGATTCAGTCTCTTTTCCTCTCAGGCTCTGTGCTCAAAGTCCTTTGGCTTCTGCACTTCTTTGCTTGAGAGACGCGGGAAGTATGGATCCCCCTACTTCTCCACCGTATTGGCTGCTCAAGTGTATTCTTACCTGGAGTGTTGGGCTAAACACCTAGAGCAGATTGCTGTGAAATATACTAAAATATCCTATGAAATATTATTCTCTCATTTAAAGAAGATCCATAAAAGGGAAAATTTTCTCTTGGCTTTATTTATTTATAAAATTATATATATATTTATGTATAATATATGAAGTAACATAAAATACATATGTATAATTATAAATAAATGTATGATATTAAGTATATTCTGGCTAAAAGAAGATTTTAACATTCTAAATAAGTCACTGTAAATAATATATTTAGGGGCGCCTGGGTGGCTCAGTCGGTTAAGTGTCCGACTTCGGCTCAGGTCATGATCTCACAGTCCGTGGGTTTGAGCCCCGCGTCGGGCTCTGTGCTGACAGCTCAAAGCCTGGAGCCTGTTTCAGATTCTGTGTCTCCCTCTTTCTCTGACCCTCCCCTGTTCATGTTCTCTCTCTCTCTGTCTGAAAAATAAATAAACATTAAAAAAATTAAAAAAAATATAATTAGACCCCAATTCTCCTGATCTTTATAAGTGAGATAAGTTTTCCAAATATTCAAAAAATGATTAATACCAGTTCTTCACAAACTGTTCCAAAAATAGGAGATGAAGACAGTATTACCCTGATATAAAACCAGAGAAAAATATCACAAAGAAAGAAAACTAAAGACTAATAAGCCTTATGAATGTAAGTTAAAAAATCCTCAACAAAATATTAGCAAACTGAATCAAGTAATGTGTAAAAAGGACTATATACCATGAGCACATGGTATTTATCCCAGGAGTACAAGAGTGGTTTAACATCCACAAATTAATGTAATATACCATATTAATAGAATAAAGGATAAAAAATATAACTGTCTCAAAAGATGCAGACAAAGCACTGACAAAATCTAATATCTTTTCATGAATAAAACATTCAACAAACTAAAAATAGAAGGGAATTCCTTCAACATGATAAAGAGCATTTTAAAAAATCCCATAACTAGGGATGCCTCAGTGGCTCAGTTGGTCGAGTGTCTGACTTTGGCTCAGGTCATTATCTTGCATTTCATGGGTTCGAGCCCCACATCGGGCTCTGTGCTGACAGCTCAGAACCTGGAGCCTGCTTCGGATTCTGTGTCTCCCTCCCTCTCTGCCCTTCCCCTGTTCATGCTCTGTCTGTCTCAAAACTAAAAATAACCATTAAAATTTTTTAAAAAATATCCCACAACTAGCTGTGCCTAGGTGGCTCAGTCAGTTAAGTGTCTGACTCTTGATACCGGCTCAGGTCATGATCTCACAGTTGGTGGGATCAAGCCCTATGTCGGGCTCTGCACTGTCAGCACGAATTCACTCTTAAGATTCTCTCTCTCCATCGCTTTCTCTGCCCCTCCCCCACCCCCTCTCAAAATAAATAAAAGAAACTTAAAGTCCCACAACTAACAGAATACTCAATGGTAGAAAGCTGATATCTTTCCTTCTAAGATAGTTAAAAGATAAGGATGTTTGGTCTCTCTACTTCTATTCAACATTGTACTGTAGGGTTTAGCCAGGACTTTTAGAGTGGGGGGAAAAAACAAAGTAAAGGTTGAAAATATGAAAATAAAACTCTATTTGCTGATGTCATGATCTTGTATATAGTGTATTCTAAGAAATCCACTAAAAAAAATAGAGTTCATCAACAGGTTCAGCAAGGTAGAATGATAAAGATCAGTATGTAAAGATCAGTTCTATTTCTACACACTAACACTTGAAAATGAAATTAAAACAATTCCATTTATAATAGCATTAAAAAGACAAAACTTAAGTTTAAATTTAACAAAGAAATGTGAGACTGGTACAACAAAACCTACAAAATATTGTTGGAATAAATTTAAGACAATTGAAATAAATTAATAACAGCCAGTGTTCATGGATCAGAAGACTTAATATAGTTAGATGGCAACGCTTCCCAAATTGATCTACATATGTAATGCAATTCCTATCAAAATTTCACATGGCTTTTTTGCAGGAATTGACAAGCTGATTCTATTATTTATATGCGAATGCAAAGGACCTAGAATAATCCAAATAGTCCTGACAAAGAACAAAGAGAACTCACACTTCATCATTTCAAAACTTATTACAGAGCTATAGTAATCAAGATAGCATATACTCATGGCATAAGGATAGATAAATCAGTAGAATAAAACTGAAGGTATGTGAATGAATACTTAAGTTTTAGTCAGTTAATTGTATTTGACAAGGGTACCAAGAAAATAAAATGGGAAAAGCTAGTCTTTTCAACCGATGGTGCTTGGCACAACTAGATATCCACATGGTAAAGAATGAATTTGAGTCCTTAGCTCACATCATACCCAAAAACTAACTCAAAATGGATCCTAGGACTAAATACAAGAGATAATACTATAAAACTCTAAGAAGAAAACATTTTTTTTGGTTTAAACAATGGTTTCTCAAATATGACACAAAAAGCATTAAGTAATAAAAAAACAGGTTTTTGAGGGTGTTCAATGTATCTATTTGTTGCAAATGCTGCTGTCAAACAAGTGAAAAGATAACCCATAGAACGGGAGAAGATATTTGCAAATAATATATCTGATAGACTTTTATCCAGAATATATGAAGAATTCTTATAACTCAATAATAAAAAGATCAATAATACAATTTAAAAACAGGGAAAGATTTGAAAAGGTGTTTCTTCAAATAAGATATACAAATGGCCAGTAAATACATGAAAAGATTCTTAGAATCATTAGTCATAAGGAAAATATAGCTCAGTACCACAATGGATATCACTTCATATCCATTAGAATGGCTATAATCAAAGACAGATGACAGACAGCAAGTGTTGGTGAGGATGTAGAGAAATTGGAACCATCACACGTCACATGTGGGATTATAAAATAGTACAGCCACCTTGGAAAACAGTCTGGCAGTGTACAAGAGTGTGGTGTAGTATTATTACTTTCTGTATGTTATAAAGTGTGAAAGATTTTGAAAAGCATTTACCTATCCAAGTTCTTGCTTTGTCAAGAGTGAATACAGTGTCCTTGGCTCATTGGCTAGCTGGTCTCAGTCAAATCTTAGACTGTTAATAGAATGCAAAGCTCAATCTAATTCCAAGTGTCTAGATTAGAATATACTCGCCTACTCTAACTTCAGTGCAATGAGGTGGAATTATTGTCTTCTGCACAATTCCCCACAGTGGTGCAAGCTGGGATCGCAGTGTGTTGAAAAAAGGCATTGCTCCCAGCATGCACCACAATCAGAGCTTTGCTACCTCTGTGCCACCCTTTGATTGTTTTACTTAGAATTGCTGTTTGCTCCCAGGATGAAAGGCACCCTTGCCTGTCTGTATGCCATCTATTCCCTTTTCTCTTCTCTCTCTCTTTTTTTACTGGGTGCTACTATTTTGATCAGATAAACATGGGAGTGTGTGCAGAAGTAAAGGAGTGATTAAATTAAATTGTTTAACTGAAAGGAGAAATGTATTAGTTTCTCAGGCTGTTGTAATAAAATACCACAAACTGAGTGTCTTAAAACAACAGAAATGTATTCTTTCACAGTTCTGGGAGCCAGAAGTCTAACATCAAGTTTTTGGCATGACCATGCTCCCTCTAAAGGCCCTAGGAAAGCATCAGTTCCATGCCTTTCTCCTAGCTTCTGATGGTTGCTGGCAATCCTTGATGTTCCCATGTCTGCCTCTATCTTCACCAGACATTCTTCTCTCTGTTACTGTGTCCAAAATTCCTTCTTCTTATAAGGACTCCAGTCATATTGAATATAGCACCCACCCTAATCCAGCATGACCTCATCATAACTGTAATTAATTACATCTGCAAAAACTATAAGGGCACATTCACAGGTTCCAAGTGGACAAATTTCAGGGGCTCACTCTTTAACCCACTACAGACAGTAATAGTGCAGTACAGAAGGCTGTGTATGTGTGTGTGTGTGTGTGTGTGTGTGTGTGTGTGTGTGTGTGTCTGTGGTAAGCGCATGCACGCCCCGTGAAGAAGGTAGGAGCAGATTGGGAGGGAGCGAGAAGGAATATTTTTAGTAGGTATATCTCTGGGTACTTTCTTGGCTCTAGACTCTGCCCTGTTAGGCAAACAGTATTTCATTTAACCCTTGCAGCAACTGTGTGTCATGGGTGCTGTTCTGTCAGCTCTACAGATAAGAAAATTGATATTTAGCAGTGGTATTTAGCAAGGTCACACTGTTAAGAGGTTTGACTTGGATTCATATGATACATTGTTTACCTCCCAAACCTGTCAAGTTAAACACTAAATCTGCAACCTTAACACTTTTAAGGAAAAGCGTTAAATTGTGGTGATTAAAAGGATGTGAGCAAGGGAGAAGTCTAAGATGATGCAAGTTGACGGTTGAATTGGGGGACTAGGTGGTATTACTAATAAATATTAAAATGAGAAGAGATCATCAGGAAGCAAGATGTGGATTTTTTTCTATTGTTTGGTTGAGCAAGCGAGTAGGGGTGGTACATGGCAATCTGGATTAAAACACACATTGATGCACATTGATGTAAAGAATCTAAAACTTCTACTAGGGTGATCATTATGTGGTCTGTGTTACCTCTCAGCTCTACACAGCGTCATTTTTCCCTATCCAGCAACTAGATGCTTTTCATTTGACTCAGAGCCTGTGGTCAGGCAGGAAGCCACCCTACCTCAAGTGCTCCATACCACCACAGAGCATCTCTTTTTTACCCAGTGTTTTGTTCTGCATCGTTCAAATTCATTTAAAATGTATTAATTTAAAAAGGACAAACACAGACGTTCCTTATGTTTGTGTTTGCTTTTCCTAATGAAGTAAGTGTATCTTCAGCCATTTGTTCATGTGTCATCAGAAGCCACTGTCCTCATTTTCACTTTTTTCTGGCCATTAGATGTGTCCCCTGCAATATTCCAGCTGATCGTGTGCCTAGTTGAGTCACTTGTCAGGTGACTTCCTCTTCTTAAGGCTGTTTGTAAAAATTACTGCCACAAGAAGAGAATTCAGGATTGGCCTGGTGGTACATTTAAAAAAATAATTATTCTCAAGATTGGATGCAGTGACAGTGCTATTGGAAACATTGTGCTAATTCTTCATGTTGCTTAAAACAAAAATAAACTGTAAGGTAGCCTTAACAGCTATGAAAATTATAGATGATGGATTTTTTTAGTGCTTACAAACATACCAAATTTTATTGTATAAAATAGGTTTGATGTCTATTTTTGGAATATATTTAAAGGAGTTGACAATGTGAAATTGCTTGCAATTCAGAATACTGAGAGAGAATCCCTTATTTATTTATTTATTTATTTATTTATTTATTTATTTATTTATTTAAGTTTTTACTTAAGTTGGTTAACGTACAGTGTAGTATTAGTTTCAGATAGGCAGTGTAGCGATTGAGCACTTCCATCTATCACCTGGTGCTGATGACAAGTGCTCTCCTTAATCCCCATCACCTATGTAACCCAACCCCCACCCACCTCCCCTCTGGTAACCATCAGTTCTCCATGGTTAAGAGTCTGTTCCTTGCTTTGTGTCTCTCTCTTTTCCCCTATAATCATTTGCTTTGTTTCTTAAATTCCACATAAGAGTGAAATCATATGGTATTTGCCTTTTAAGAGAGATTCTCTTATTTTAAAGAAGGCAAGAATATTATTTTTCATGTAAAATAGATTTCAGATAAACATTTTCTTTAAGATTGCTAATTTTTTTAAATTTTTTTGTTTATTCATTTATTTTTAATTTTTTTAACGTTTATTTATTTTTGAGACAGAGAGAGACAGAGCATGAACAGGGGAGGGTCAGAGAGAGAGGGAGACACAGAATCTGAAACGGGCTCCAGGCTCTGAGCTGTCAGCACAGAGCCCGACGCGGGGCTCGAACTCACGGACCGTGAGATCATGACCTGAGCCGAAGTCGGACGTTTAACCGACTGAGTCACCCAGGCGCCCCTAGATTGCTAATTTTTTTATACACACACCCACATATGTAATACAATTCAAAAATTTGTTTTGAGGGCATAAGTAAGTATTAAGCAAACATTGAATATTCATATTCTATCCTTTTGGAGGAGGCAGGTTTGAAATAAAACTATTTTCCCTAGATATGACTATAGGTTTATCTTTTTCCTTAAAAATCTCTGCTTATTTTTTTCTGCTCCTTTCTTAATATGTCTTATTTGCTACTTTCTTTTTCTTTAAATTACTAATTTACATTGAGCTCCTGGAGAAAAGATAGTAATAGTTATTTTCCAAACATGAATAGTAAAAGCAATTTGCAGTAGCTAGGAACCATATCAAATAAGTGTGCTGTCTCTAAAATGAGTGGGTAAAATGATTTGAATTTATTTTCATAGAAAATAAGGTTTCATTGAGCCAGATATATATCAGCTTATAGAATTAGTTGAAAAGGGTTTGGCATATTTAATATTTCTTTTTTTTTATTTTTTTATTAAAAAAAATTTTTTTTTCAACATTTTTATTTATTTTTGGGACAGAGAGAGACAGAGCATGAACGGGGGAGGGGCAGAGAGAGAGGGAGACACAGAATCAGAAACAGGCTCCAGGCTCCGAGCCATCAGCCCAGAGCCTGACGCGGGGCTCAAACTCACGGACCGCGAGATCGTGACCTGGTTGAAGTCGGACGCTTAACCAACTGCGCCACCCAGGCGCCCCAATATTTCTATACAACTTTGTGAATTTATTTAAAAATGTATTTATGTAGTTGTTACTTTTTACCAGTACCTCAGAAAATGCTGAAACTCATACTGAATATGTAATCTTATGAATGGTGACATTTAGAAATAGATTTTTAAACTGAATATTTTCATTGTATAAGAATATAATTTACCAGGCTACTCTATTTTGGTTGCATATGCAAATTACTATGAAGTAAAATACAGTTGGGAATAGTTAATAATTCCAATATAAAGCTGAGTAAAATATTATGACAAGTTTATTTTCATCACCTGGAATACTATTTAATCAGCCCAAGAGTTGTGGACTTACGAATAAATAATATTATGTTAATTAATACAGGGAATAGCTCCCAACTACACAATTTATCGGCGGAAATTTTCTTACCATTGTTAGAAATCTTGAGAAGGACTGACTGTGTTCCGGGAGGTAGAATGTTTTCCATCTGAACTTTGTTGAGTCACTTGTCTCTTTCCTGTACATGGTGATGTAGATGGGAAGCTGAGTCTTACCACTCCTTCAGCCAGGTCTAGCCCCCATTTGCTCTCACTCGTAAACTGTTTTCTTGAGAGACGCTGTGCTAGGTGCTAGATATATCCAGATGAATATTAGCAAGTCCTAGCTCTCATTGTTCACAAATGGAGTGAGTAAGTTCTGATGACAATTATAAGGATGTGATAGACACTGTTCCGAGCATCTGAGCAAGTTCCCAGTGAGCACACATAGGAAGTGCTTAATTTTTCCAACACGGTATAACTTACTAGGTAAGAGTTTGAGTTTTGAAGTCAGAAATATTCAGGTTTGAAAAACACTTTCATTCAATCTTGAACATGTGCGGTACAGACTAAGACCCAGCAGTTACTATCTAATCAGGTTCCTAAGTTATTTTTCACTTTTCCTAGGGATGAAAGTATATATACCAGCAAATGCTTATGGATCAGGGGTCACCAAAACTTTCCTGTGAAGGGTCAGATAGCAAACATTTTAGGCTTTGTGGGCCATCAATTCTGTGTCACAACTATCTGTTGTTGTAATGCAAAAGCAATCAGAGGCAATATGTAAATAAATGAGTTTGGCTATTTTCTAATAAAACTTTATAGAAGAAGTCCCTTAGGCCATAGTTGGCTGAACTTTGTTAGAGAGCACGTATAATGGTTGTACATTGTTTATTTGTAAAACTAGGCCCTGACCTCATTGAGGCCTCCCTCAAGCCAAGTCTTACTGGCTTCTGTCATATTTGTGTACATACACACACACACACATTTAGGATTCACTAAATATTTTTCAGAATAAATAAGTCATTGATTCAAAAATTATATTAAATAGCTCAATAAATTTCTTGATAAATTATATATATATGTATATATATACACACATAGCATAGTTATCTTTGTATAAAAATAAAACTTTGTAATAGGTTGAATTAATTTACTATATAAATGAATTTAATTTTGAAAACTAATGAGGGATTGAAAATAAATGACCCTTTTATGTTAATGTTCATTGAAAAATATATTGAAATTGTTTGTGCACTTATGTGTGCATGTATTGGGGCAGGGAAAGAGAATGAGATAAAGAAAGGTTATATATTGTCAAGACCCTAGGCTAATATACATATCATAACAGAACATTAGACTGTGTTCTGAATTTGCAAGCAGTTAAACAAAACATGGGATACAGTAGAATATATAATCTGATCAAAAGAAACATAACCTTTTTTTCATAAGGAGCAAACCTTTTTCCTGGTACTAAAAAAACTCATAATATGAGTCCTTGTACAAGCAATATTAAGCAACATAATAATGGATGATATTTCCAGTAATGGATCTAGAAAAAATGCACAGTTGTCTCGTTTCACTGTTTAAGGTGTGGATATTTGACTAAAACCAAAGATACAGCATTTAAAACATAATTCATTAAAAATATGGTTTTTGAAGACATCTTATTTCTGAATTCTTTCTTTTTAAAAAAAATTTAATGTTTATTTATTTTTGAGAGAGAGAGAGAGAGAGAGAGAGAGAGAGAGAGAGAGATTGCAAACAGGGGAGGGGCAGAGAGAAAGGAAGACACAGAATCTGAAGCAGGCTCTAGGTTCCGAGCTGTCAGCAGAGAGCCTGACACCAGGCTCCGAACTCAAGAACCATGAGATCATGACCTGAGCTGAAGTCGAACGCTTAACCAACTGAGCCATCCAGGCTCCCATCAGAATTATTTCTATCCCATATTTTATAAACAGCATAGATCGCAAAGGATAAACCAAATATTGTGGTTCATCGCTGACCTTCATTATGTCCAGGTCTCTAAAGGACCGCCACCTTATTGGTCATTGATTAAAAGTCTTTCACGTAGACAGTAATGATGATAAAATTCCATTACATATATATCAAACAAAGCACTTTTCCACGTACTATCTCATGAGACCTCTCAACCATCCTGGACAAGCATTATTTGCACCATGTTATACACGAAGAAATTACACTGATGAGAAATGGAGCGTGACAGCCCTAGGTAAAGGCAGAATGAAGGCTAACATCTGTAAATACTCATCACTCCAGTCTAAAATTTCCAAACTTTTTTTTTGTTTTAAAGAGTAAGCCATTATGAAAACAAAACCTAGAAACATATAAAAGAGTTTTTCTGGTTAAATACAAATGGAAAGGGTACAGACACCAAGTTGTTTGACATCCCCTTCACCTTAATGTTCTTCCAGAATGGTCCTTAAAGTATCAGTGTCCCTAAGGATCCTTGCTGCTCACTTTGAAAACTACTGGTATATATCCATGAAAACGCAAAGGCTTTCACTTCGGAGGTACAAGAGCACAACTTTTAAAAAGTTTTTTTGTGGGACATAGGGTATTGTTTGTTTTGCTTTTTAGTATAATTATAAGACCCTGAATGATTAAAATGCATGGTCTCAGTCTACAAATATACCTGATATTTCTGGATTGAAACTGATGCAAATATACTTTAAGAACTAAAATTTTTTCATTAGTAAAATACTATTCTCATCTGCCAAATTTTTGAAAACCAAAGGATTTAGCCATGATAAAAAGGCTATGTTCCCTTCTCTCTCTCTCTCCTTCTCTCTTCCTCTCTCTCCCTCTCTCTCCTTACCCTCCCCTGCCCAAACATAGCCATTCATTCCAGCTAAAACACCCTCCTTAGGCTGATGACCTGTTTGTCTCTACCAAAACTTGGCCATCCTCAGAGGATGTACATTGCTCTATTCCTCTAAATCAAAGCTATACTGCCTTCCTCCAGGATTGCAGGACAGGTATTTCCATTTTTCTCTCCATTTACGATTATTGATCACAGTGCTCCTCTTACTCTGTTCTTTAAAAATAATCTTTGTTGGGGCACCTGGGTGGCTCAGTTGGTTAAGTTTCCGACTCTGAATTTAAGCTGATGTCATGATCTGGTGGGTTGTTAGATGGAGCCCCACATCGGGTTTTGTGCTGACAGTGCAGAGCCCACTTGGGATTCTCTCTCCTTGTTCCTCCCCTGCTTGTGCGTGCTCTCTCTCTCTTTCTTTCTCCCTCCCCCGCTAAAAATAAATAAACTTAAAAAATAATAAATAAATAAAAATCTTTGTTTCTTTGAGGAGCCACCATAACACTACCTCTGCCTTCAAGTTGCTATTGTGTTAGATATCTTGGTCACCCCCTTTGACTCACTGAATAATTTATTACCTGATTTTATATTCTTTCTTTACACTCAAATTGCTGCTGTCATTCATAGCAATTTCAACATCCATGTTGCCAAAAACTCACACTGAGTTCTTCGGCCTGTCCCCACCACCTCCACTCCATATCAACCTGGACCAAGTCTTAAAAACTGTACTAATTCCAAAGTCAAAAGTGCAAACATCCTTTTCCCTCAACATGGC
This sequence comes from Prionailurus bengalensis, assembly GCF_016509475.1. Lineage (NCBI taxonomy): Eukaryota > Metazoa > Chordata > Mammalia > Carnivora > Felidae > Prionailurus > Prionailurus bengalensis. The sequence continues at coordinate 19,166,784 of NC_057361.1, read as the reverse complement.
CTTCTTTCCTTTCAAGTTCTTTTCCCTAATACTCACACTAGACCAATTACTATCTTCAATCTATGGATGGTTCTTTATCTGCCATTCTTCTTTTTATCACTTTGCTTCATGATTACCCTAATTCCATTAATCCCTCCTTTTATGTTCTTCCTTGAAAACCCCCTCCAGTTCCTTGCCCCTTTCTCATTCCATTGTATATGCCTTGAAAACCTCCTTCTGTGTCAAAACCAACCATTTGCTTTTTCCATTCCTGCATCCACTTAACCTAACTGGAAAGAATCACAGAAGCTGGCAAGTTATTTTCACCTTAGCTTCATTAACTCAAACTTAACTACATCTTTAGCATTGCCCAGTAACTGTGTAGTTTTCCACTCTCCAAAATAAATAGTTTAGCCTTTCTCCTCTCTCTTTAAACCTCCTTATTTGGATCCTTTCTCCTTACCCTGAGCTTATGATCTCACCTCCCGTGTTCCTGAGAAAAATAATAAACATCAAGCAGGAATTCCCTTCTCTTCTGCTACCAAATTATGAACCTGCTACATCTCATCTTCTCTCTTGTTATGTCTTCAGGAGAGTCTTCCCTCCTACTGAAGGACCATCCCTCTGTGTTTACTCTTTGCTTTAGCTACTAGAAAATAAGCTACATGAGGGCAAATACTGTCTCTTCTGTTTTCATCATCGATACACTTCATACCTTATACAGTGCTTGGTGTAATATACATTTGTGCATATTATTTATATCTGTATGTTCGTGTGTGAGAGACAAAGGCAGAAACAGAGGGGTGTGTGCATGCTGTATTTCTCCTTTTCTATTGCCTCTGATTTTTTAACTAATATCTTTTAAAAGATTATGGCATCCAAAGCTACAGTGATACCTTTCTGTTTCAGGAAAAGTGCCAGGTTATCAGGTTATCATGCAGAAAAGATAGAAAAATTATTCCTAGTCTTCTGTAGAAATCAAAACTGCTGAATATAACATCCCATACAGAGTAAGTATAATAAGTCTGTAATGTACTTACCAAGCTCTGAAATTGCATTCATTTGGAGCATTAATTTTTCAGAATAATTTCAGTTGGTTCTAATATGAATAAAAGTGCATTACCTGTTTTAATACTTGAGGAGGAGAGTAGAATTAGTCTGGCTCCTGATCTGCACATGGGGGTGTGAGCATTGTGGAGCATGTGAGTCTCACAATGATGAGGTGCTCCTCTTATGTGCAGTTCAAATAGGAAAGAAAATCTGAGGCAACAAGATTTTCTCTAAATGTGAGCACTGTGCTTTAAGAGCATATTATGATTTTTTAATCTTGAACTGCAGCTATTTAGATGACCTATTCTGTTTCCAGAAACCTGCTTAAAGACCTTGCTGGAGAGCCAAGGTCAACCAAAACCAAAACACAATAGATGAAAACAGATTATAAATATATGGAAGATAGCCAGGTTCTGTGAAGCCAAGGCAATAGACAGGTTGTAGGAAGAGGCAAGGGATGGATCTTGGAGTCCCCAAAAAATCATGGTTAAAAATGGAGCTGGAATACATAAAGGTCAGCATCAATCTAAATCAAACTAGTGTCTCTTAACATTTCTCAAATGTGGAAGAGGTAGAGTAGTGTTTGGTTTGTAGAGGGTTTTCTGTCAGAGTGCATCCTGAGTTAACAGAGAGGCTGGAACGATGTCAAGAAAGTAAATAAACAGAGTGTGATTTGATGATTTAAAAAAGAAGCAAAAACTTACTGTGGAAAAAACCTTAATGGGTAGTTCTTACTGGTTCAGAAATCTAATCTCAGCCTAGTCAGTCATGAAGTATCTCCATGGTCCCCCTAATGAAACTCTAACTGTAATTACTTTCTTTCCCTCACAAAAAAATCTTTGTGAGTATCGGGTGAAATATGCTTAAATGTATTTCTTATTCATTTAAGCTTCATTAACGTCATTAAACCTGAGATGTACTTTCTCTAAGTGAAAGAAAAAAGAGTTACATATTCAGAACAGAAATTTCCTTTTCACCTTTTACTGTCATTTCTTTTTCATAGATTCAAACATACTTCCATTCCTCCTTACAGTAGTGGTTCGTGGAGGGATTTGGTGTTCTATAATTACCCTTAACTGATAGCAAAATTCTGTGTGCATATGCATTTTCCCCTTCGGGAAGAAAGTTCATAGCATTCTTCAGACTCTCAACACGTCCCATGACCTGGAAAAGATGAACAATCTTTTCTCTGTAGCGTTGTTTTTTTTTGTTTTTTTTTTTTTTTTTTTAAGACTCTCCAAGATGGAGGCACCATTTGTCTTCGTCGCATCCATTTCCCATGTGCTTGGCTTTCCTCGAGTCCTAAGTTATCACAGGATCCCTGCTTGGTTTTCTTTTAAAATATGTGTTCTTGAGTCTTGCTTCACTGTAAGGTATATGGTCCTAATGGTGACTTAAAATATTATTTGTGCATTTTTTAACAAGTTATCTGAGTATTAAATAATTAAACCCCTAAATTATGTTTCAAATAGTAGTCTATTTGAAGGGAACTTTTTTTTTTTTATAGAAACGTATTATCTCTACTACTGAGGGCAGACTTTTGCTTTTTAAACAAAAATAAATATTATCAGCCTTATCTATGCTCTGCTTTGTGTTAAAGTTCTAATAAACTATCTTTATCCAGTATTCAGTCAGGTCTAAATGTAACATGAATTCCTGGAACAAGGTCACTTGATAGAAGTAAAACAAAATTCAAGGGTACTTCAGCTTCAATTTTTCTCATGTGTACTAGCCATTTTTAATGTTCAATCTTTATTCTCCGTTAAAGTATAAAGAACTCCTTCAGATATTTTTTTTCCAAGAAGCCTTCACTGTTGTGCTCCATTTTCTACTTTTTCATTGAATAACTATTTCATACAATGTATGATCTAAACGAAATACAAACACAAATAGCTTTACAGCTACATGAGAGCTTCTCCTTGTTGTAAAGCATAATAACCAGTCCTTTTTATATGTATTTATCAAATGCCTCTTATGTGAAAAAAACATTACCAAGCGTTCACATCATTTATCTCATCGGACCTTGAGTAATGCCATTTAGACAGAAAAATTAAATTGAGTAAGGAAGAAAGTACTTAATAAGTGGTGGTGTTGCTACCTCGTCCAGATTCCCTTCACCACACAAGCCAGTCCGACCACTCGTTGGCGGCTGTGCAGTCGGCTGCTACAGCTCACATTCATTTCTCCAGAGATTTGCCCTATCCCCAGGAGCCTAGTAAGATGTGCCTTCATTTCTCAAAGTGCTCCTTGGTCATCGCCTCACTAATACACACATATAAAGACTCAGTCTCCTTGGTTCCAGGTGCGAAAAACTCAGTGGTACGGTTTATGTTCCCGAGCTCCCTGTAGGGTCAGGCTGGGGCTAGATGCCTCCTGAAGATGTATTTTTCCTTAGCTTTTTCCTTTGTGCCATCTTGCTTCCCTCACTGCCTTATGGGTTTCTCTTCAGAACACACCATCAGGAAATAATTGCTAAGGAGTCTTGATCTTAGCCTCTGTTTCTAGAGAATCTGACTTCAGAGTAGAAACAGTGTTTTGGAATGTGTTCTTGTATAAACTGATTTTTTTATTGTTTAATAATTATGTGATAACTATTGAGTTGCAAAAGACTTGAGAATTTTTCATCTTTGCTTCTCACAGCTGGGTAGTGAGTCCCACTAAGTGACTTAAAGGCCAAAACATTAGTTTGGAACAGAACCTAAACGCAAGTCTTCTGTTTTCCTGTTCGGAGGGTTCTGAGGTTTTCACATGATTATTACAGTTAGGAATATTTTTACTTTTATTAACCTGTGAATGAAGAGAATGACTCTTTATATAAGTGAATTTGTTAAATGTCCATGAAGTAAAGGATTATGAAACAATGTCAAATCATTCATACTTGCAATGTTTAGTAATACCCCTGAAAACCCATCTCATTGTTATCAGCACTCTGTCCCTCCCTGTCCCAAATAAAGATCTTGTTCCATCAGCCTCAGAAATTTTAATTTTTTTCAAAGATTATATAAGTATTATTTGAATGAACACTGATTTCCTGTACAAAGGGAAGATAATGAGTCTTGTAGAAATGCAACTATTAGTAAAGCATGCCTATTGGTGTACTAGTATGCATTGGTGTACTAGTATGCAACCTTTACAATCTGCCCATTTTCTGCAGTCTTTTTAAAAAATATTCAAGGGGCGCCTGGGTGGCTTAGTTGGTTAAGCTTCCAACTTCGGCTCAGGTCATGATCTCCCAGTTCATGGGTTCGAGCCCTGCATTGGGCTCTGTGCTGACAGCTCAGAGCCTGGAGCCTGATTCGGATTCTGTGTCTCCCTCCCTCTCTCCCTTTCTGTCTCTCTCTCTGCCCCTCCCCTGCTCACACTCTGTCTCTCTCTCAAAAAATAAATAAAAATTAAAAAATTTTTAAATAAAAAATAAATTTCTTCCAGTTGGCACACAATGTTATATTAGTTTCAGGTGTACATATATATAGTGATACAACATCTTTCTATGTTATGCTGTGCTTACCACAGGTGCACTTACCATCTGTCACCATATGGTGCTTTTACAATATCATTGACCTTATTCCCTATGCTGTGCCTTTCATTCCCATGGCTTCTTCATTTCCTGTCTAGAAACCTGTATATCCCACTTCCCTTCACCCAATTTGCCTATCTTCCCACCCCCTTCCTTTCTGTAATCCTTCTTAAAACCACTTAAAGAAATGTAAACTGTTACCAATATAGATACCTATTAATGTTACATTTGTTTATTAAATAGGTGTATAAGTCAAACAAGCAAAAAACAAGATATTTGACCTTGTTGGGTACAGGTACTGAAGGAGAAAAGCTTTTTACCTCTTACAAGGCAATATTTCCATACCCTCAGCATCCCCTAAAATAGACCTGAGCTGGATCTTAATGTTCTGAGTGTTAGAGATGCTTTTCATAAAGCAATCTGTTATGGCAAGTTATTGTTAAAGGCTCAGTTTCTGCTCCTGTTCTTGTATAAATGTGAGTGTGTGATTGCGGCCTTAAAGAATCACAGAGAATGCTCCTGAGTGGACAGGCCAAGTGGCTTTGATAGCTAAACACCTAGAGAGGCCAACAGACTGTTTGAAAAGGCTCGCCAACAGGGGGAGGTCTTAAAAGCAGGCCTGGACTGGAAGAAAAAGTGGGGAAGAAAAAAGGGGATCAAGGGGAGGAGAGAAGGTGCTTTCCAATGTCACGCAAAGCATACATTGATGGAGAGCCAGAAAAGCAAATCAGGGTGGGCTGGTAAGTGCTAAGGATACAGAAAATACTCAACAGTCCTTAGTAACAGAACAATAGCAGAGAATCAGGCATTAGAATTCCCTGAATGGGGTGCCTAAGTGACTCAGTGGTTGAGTGGCCAACTTCAGCTCAGGTCATGATCTCACAGTCTGTGGGTTCAAGCCCCACGTCAGGCTCCGTGCTGACAGCCCAGAGCCTGGAGCTGCTTCGGATTCTGTGTCTGCCTTTCTCTCTGCCTCTCACCTACTCATGCTCTGTCTCTCTGTCTCTCTCTCAAAAATGAATAAACATTAAAAAAAAAAAGACTTCCTAGACTTCCCTGAGCTCACATTAAAGCAAAGATAGTCTGGTTGAACTGGGTAAAATGAGTGGGGAATTGAAACTTTAGAATCGCCATGATTTTATATTCTCCCTTCAAGCAAAAATGCTGGAATGATTGGATATTCCATTTATGGGAGGAGATTTCCTTTAAAATCTATACCTAGCCAAGTCAAAGTCCTTTCTCTTTTGCTTTATCTCACACACTTACACAGTTTTCTCTAATAAACTCTGAAGTTCATGGGTATCAGATGTTGATCATAACGCATTCGGTTTCTGTGAACTAGGAAAAATCAATCATCACATCAAAAGTCAAATTCTAAAGGTCTTACTGTAGCATAGAATCATGACTACCTAGGTATTAGTAGAAAGCATTGCAAAGTTTCTGAGGGTGATGGAGTATTTTGGGAAGTGGTATAAAAAATGAACAAGATTGAGACTTCCAGGAAAGATGGCTGGAGTAGGAGGATCCTAACTAAGCTCACCTTGTCCCATGAATATAACTAGATGACACCCACATCAATCTAAATAACCCAGAAAATGACCTGAAGACTGGCAGAATAGACTCTCCACAGCTAAATGTAGGGAAGAGACCATATTACAGATGGTAGGAAGGGCAGAGATGCAGTCGGAAGCTAAATGGACCCACGAGATGGTCCCTGGGTGGGAGGAATACCGCAGGCATAGAGAAGGGAAGGAAACAGATACCACAGGCATGGGAAGCCCACACGGGGAAGAAGAACCCCATAACATTTGGCTTTGACAACCAGAGGGGCTGAATTTCATATGTTCTTAAAATCAGTGGAGCTTAACACCTGGAATTTTAAACATCACCTGGCTCCCCTATGGGAGAGCCTGGAGGACAGAGTCCCCACCCTTAAAGAGACAGGACAGTAAACAGCCCTGTGGAGACAGAGCCTAGAAACAGCAGTTTGAAAAATGCTTGGCAAATACAGGGGAGAGATTTGTTTACTGATCTCAGAGCATGTACTGGACGTGTAGAGATATCTAAGGGACTTATCTAGGAACAAAGACGTGGTTGGTGCCATTTCCATTCTGTACCCCCAGTCTAGACACACAGACCTGTGGGAACTAACATGGAGCCAACACTCTGCTTAGCTTGCTAACAGTGCTCACTTTGTCCCCATGCTCTTTTGCAAACCTTTACCTCCAATGCATCCTGCTTCAGTCCCTCATCCCCACAGGTCCCCTTCTGCAGTGGACCAACTCTGACCTTGCTGGCACTGGGTGCCTATTCCAAGTTTTCCTTCGGACCTGCCCCCTCCAGTATGCACTTGCCTAGAGCCCATCCAAAGTGGTGCCACAAGTGTGGCAATAAGCAAACAAGCAGCCCCGACAGGGGTCAGCTCCATTCCAAAGTGACCCCTACACGTAGGATAGAAGATAACCACACACACCAGTCCCACTGAAGCCCCAGCAGTGGGCTGGGGGCAGACCTGTGGTCTAACTGCAGGCCCCACCCACCGATGAAAGCTTCTCAGGGCACGACACAGGGAGAGTGCCCAGCAGTTCATTGCTACCGCATCTCTGGCAAATGCCTGGTCTGACTCAACTCAAACCCAAGGTGAACCAAGACTGGTGTACTAACAACACAAGGACCAAGCCCTGCCCACAGTAGGCAAAGAGAGCTATTGCAGACAACTGAAGAGAAGAGAAAAGGAGTTCAGCCACAACAGCAGAGCACACGCAACACACATAGGAGGTACTCCTGAAGCACCAGATACTGGAAAATAGGCAACAGTTCACTGCAGGGCACTACAGGACCTCTTCTTCATAAGGCCACTCCTTTCAGGAGCAGGCGATGTAGCTGACTTTCCTAACACATGGAAACAGACACAGAGAGTTAGACAAAATGAGGAGACAGAAAAATCATGGCCCAAATGAAAGAACATGACAAAATCACAGCAAGAGAGCTAAATGAAACCAAGAAAAGAAATATATCTGATACAGAATTTAAAGTAATGGTAATAAAGATACTCACTGTACTTGAGAAAAGAGTGGAGAACGTCAGTGAGACCATCAACAAAGAGATAGAAAAAATAAAAAAGAACCAATCAGAGATGAAGAACTCAAAAACTAAAATTAAAAATACACTAGAGGAATTAGAAGAACAAGTCAGCAACCTGGAGGACCGAGTAATAGAAAGCAATCAAGCTGAATAGGAGAGAGAAAAAATAATAAAAAATGAAAACAGGCTAAGGGAACTCATTGACACCATCAAGCATGATAACATTTGCATTATAGGGACCCCAGACAGAGAAGAGAGATAAAAAGGGGTAGAAAATTTATTTAAAGAAATAATAGCTGAAAATTTCCTAATCTAGGGTAACAAAAATCCAGATCCAGGAGGCACAGAGACAAAACAACCCAAGGAGGGTCACACCAAGATACGTAGTCTTGGCAAAACGTAGTGATGAAGAGGAATTTTGAAAGCACTAAGAGAAAAGAAAGGAGTTATATATAAGGGAAACCCCATAAGGCCATCAGCTGATTTTTCACTAGAAACTTTGTAGCCCAGAAAGGTGGCATGATATTTTCAAAGTGCTAAAAGAAAAAAAACTTGCAAACAAGAATATTCTATCCACCAAGACTGTCATTCAGAATAGAAAGAGAGAGAAAGCAAAATTCCTCAACAAAATATTAGTAAATCGAATCCAACAGTACATTAAAGAAATAATTCACCACAATCCAGTGGGATTTATTACTGGGATGCAAGAGTGGTTCAGTATTCACAAACCAATCAACATGATACATCACATCAACAAGAGGAAACATAAAAATCATATGATCAATGGGGCGCCTGGGTGGCGCAGTCGGTTAAGCGTCCGACTTCAGCCAGGTCACGATCTCGCGGTCCGGGAGTTCGAGCCCCGCGTCGGGCTCTGGGCTGATGGCTCAGAGCCTGGAGCCTGTTTCCGATTCTGTGTCTCCCTCTCTCTCTGCCCCTCCCCCGCTCATGCTCTGTCTCTCTCTGTCCCAAAAATAAATAAACGTTGAAAAAAAAATTTTTTTTTTAAAAATCATATGATCATTTCAGTAGATGCATAAAAAGCATCTGACAAAGTACAACCTCTATTCGTGATAAAAACCCTCAACAAAGTATGTTAAGAGGGAATATATCTCAACATAATAAAAGCCCTATATGAAAAACGCATAGTGAACATCATACTCAACATTGAAAAACTGAGAGCTCTTCCTCTAAGATCAGGAACAAAACAAGGATGTCCATTCTCACCATTTTTATTCAACATAGTACTGAAAGTCTTCTCCATGGCAGTCACACAAGAAAAAGAAATAGAAAGCATCCAAATTGGTAAGGAAAAATTTTCAGTATTTGTAGAGGATACGATGCTATTTTTGAAGACCCTAAACACTGCACCAAAAAACTACTAGAACTGATAAATTAATTCAATAAGGTCACAAGATACAAAATCAATGTATGGAAATCCGTTGTATTTTTGTACACTAATAATGCAGTAGCAGAAAGAGAAATTAAGAGAATAATCCCCTTTACAAGTACACCAAAAATTACAAAATACCTGGAAATAAACTTAACTATGGAGGTGAAAGACCTGTACTCTGAGAATGATAAAACATTGATGAAAGAAATTGAAGACAGCAGAAACGCTTGGAAAGATGCTCCATGCTCGTGGATTGGAATAATAAATAATGTTGAGTTGTATATAATATCCAAAGAAATCTACACATTTAATACAATCCCTATGAAAATACCAACAGTATTTTTCACAGAACTAGGACAAATAATCCTGAAATTTGTGTGGAACCACAAAAGACCCCGAATAGCTAGAGCAGTCCTGAACAAGAAGAACAAAGCTGGAAGTATCACAATTCCAGACTTCAAGATATATTACAGAGCTATAGTAGTCAAAGCATTATGGTACTGGCACAAAAAATCGATACATAGATCAACAAAGCAGAATAGGAAGCCCAGAAATAAACCTATTATATGGTCCATTAATCTTTGACAAAGCAGGAAAGAATATACAATGGGAAAACGATTGTTTCTTCAACAAATGGTGCAGGGAAAACTGGACAGGTACATGCAAAAAAATGAATAAGTAAAACTGAACCACTTTCTTATACCACACACAAAAATAAAGTCAAAATGGATTAAGGACCTAAATGTGAAACCATAAAAATCCCAGAAGAGAACATAGGCAATAATTTCTTTGACATAGGCCCTAGCAACATTTTTTCTAGATAGATCTCCTGAGGAAAGGGGAACAAAAGCACATGTAAACTAGTGAGACTACATCAAAATAAAACGCTTCTCCACAGCAATGGAAACAATCAACTAAACTAAAAGACAACTTACTGAATGGGAGAAGATATTTGCAAATTACATATTCATTAAAGGTTAGTATCCAAAATATGTAAAGAATTTGTAACAACTCAACACCCAAAAAACAAATAGTCCAATTAAAAATGGACAGAAGACACGAACAGACATTCTACAAAGAAGACCTATAGGTGGCCAACAGACACATGAAAAGACGCTCCACATCACTTATCATCAAGGAAATGTGAATCAAAACCACACTGAGGTACCACTTCACACCTGTCGGAATGGCTACAATCAAAGACACAAGAAACAAGTGTTGGTGAGGATGTGGAGAAATAGGAATCCTCCTGTACTGTTGGTGTGAATGCAAACTGGTATGGTTATTATGGAACACAGTAAGGAGGTTAAAAATTAAAAATAGAATTATCATAGGATCCAGTAATTCTACTACCAGGTATTTACCCAAAGAAAACAACAACACTAATTTGAAAAGATATAATGCTCCCCTGTTTTTATTGCAGCATTATGTATAATAGCTAACATGTGGAAGCAGTCCACGTGCCCATCGAGAGGTGAATGGAAAAAGAAGAAATGGTACATATGTACAAAGGAATATTACTTGGCTATAAAAAGAGTGAAATCTTGTCATTTGCAACAACATAGATAGATCTAGAGCGTATAAAGCTAAATGAAATAAATTGGTTAGAGAAAGACAAATACCATAAATCTCACTCATATGTGGAATTTAAGAAACAAAACAAATGAAGAAAAAAAAAGAGGCAAACAAGAAACAGACTCTGAACTGCAGAGAACAAATTGGTGGTTACCACAGGGGAGATGGGTGGGGGGATGGGTGAAATAGATTAAGGGGATTAAGAGTGAATTTACCATGATGAGCACTATGTAAGGTATAGAACTGTTGAATCACTATATTAACACTAATATAACACTGTATGATAACTATTATGGAATTAAAAGAAAATTATCAAGATTATGGCAGGACAGAGCTCCATTCCGTTAAAAACTGAGTTCTTTAGAAATTCAGTTACTGTGTATAACATGCCTACATTGGTAAGTTTGTTCTTTCCTAGTTTTTGCTATGTCGGGACTGACAGCAAGCCCAAAATGCTCCAGGGCACCTCATCCATAAACCAATAATATATTCACTTTCTGAAAAAAAGATCATGTACAGTGAGTTGATTAACTGTTGCTTAGTTGGTGTAAATATGGAGTAGATACTCTTCTGAACTCCTTATTTGTTCCTAATGTTGTATAAAGAATATATGATGAAATTGACTCTGACCTGAAGTCCCGTGATTCCTCCATACCAACTTTACTAAAAGAACAGAGAATAGTGAGTTTAGACAAGTACTTATATGGATAAAATATTTCTTTTAAGAGCCATCCTTATATCTTGTCATCTTTTAGCTTTCTCTTGCTTCTAACTTCTCAGATATGTAAATGGACCAGAAAAGAGCCAGGTAGCTTTCTGGCTTTCACACTGAAGATGAAAGATAAATGTACACTAGTATTTTCTCCTTAGATCTGTAACCATTTGGATACCAAATCTTTTCCTTTTTTAATACATATACACAATAAAAGTCATCCAAGTGGAGGTTGCTTATGTGTTCATTCATTCAAGAGCATTTTATTACTCACGTAGTTAAGTAGAAAGCACTGTGTTAGGAACTAGTGGTGTAGAGGTAAATAAAATGAGGGTAGTTCTTTTCCTCATGAATTCAGTATCTAAAGTAGCTAATTACAGGGGTTTCATGGTTTAGCATCTATTGGAAGCCCTGCAAGAGGCTTGGATGGGGGGGCATCTGTAGGTCGTTCACATGAAATGTTAACTCCTCCTCGGCTTTATTTAGCAAGTTAAACTTAATGCCATCAATATAGGCAATTAGGAATCAGAAGGTGGGAAAGGACATTTAGGCACAAAGTCATCTATCACAATAAATTAGTTAATCTTTTCAACTCATTGCTTTTGAAGTAAGTGACCCTCAAGAGTTAGTGGGCATCGGTATGGCCTAATGTTTAAATACAGTTTAAAGTCATATGTTGATATTTTCAACAGCTCCCATTCCATTAGGCAATGTATCCTCAATTTCAGTATTTTCTCTGTAACAGGCATTAAAAAATAGTGATTTCCTTTTTCTATAGACCATAGGAACATAATTCTTTTTAGACGAGACACCATTGTGTCATTAGATATGGAATTTGTGCATTATGAACTGGACAGTTCCAGGAATTCTATACCTAAGTTTGAGTTTCACCAGAAGTACATTGTGAGACATAAAATGGGTACAAGGGTTAATTTGGGAGGTAATTAGAAGAAGTACATGGAGGAAAATAGGGAAAGTGAGACAGGGAAAGGAAATACTTACTGAAAGGGTTTTCATGAATAGGTTATCATGGTGCACAACTGGGGATCAGTCCTATTGGGGACCCTTTGAGGAACCATGAGGAACATGCTTTAGAAATAATTCCATCAGGGGTGCCTGAGTGTCTTAGTTGGTTGACCGCCTGACTTTGACTCAGGTCATGATCTCATGCTTCATGGGTTCAAGCCCCGCTTCGGGCTCTGCACTGACAGCTCAAAGCGTGGAGTCTGCTTCACATTCTTTGTGTCTCTCTCTGCCCCTCCCTTGTTTGTTCTCTCGCTTTTTCTCCCTCCCCCCCCCCTCAAAAACAAATAAACATTAAAAAAAAAGAATAGTCCATCAAAGGACAAAATAAGATGAAGTATTTTTCCACCAACTCTCAACTGTCATTGATTGAGTGTAGTTCCTGGGGTAATTAAGCCTTAGACTCTTATAGGCTTCCCAGCAAGCAGGCTGAACAAGATCTCCAGAGAAAGCCCTTGGATAGAGAGGCAGGGACTTGAGGTGAAGTTGTCAGTGCACTGGGAACTGGTCACCACAGCTGCAGGTTCATTTAGAGGTGGGCTGAGGGGGACAGAACATTCACAGCATTGGCATCTGCTGGGAACAAATGGCTGTAAACTGCATTTAGTTGAAAAAGAACTGTGGTCAGTCAACGTTTCACACAAAATGTTGCCCCATAGGCTGGGCCACAACTCCCCCGCAACAGCACTTCATTTTCTGTAACGCATCCAAAGAAAAATCATGTGCACATGCACTTAAAGCACTTAAACTATCCTCTCACAGTAATGGTCATTTCAGCAGGAAAAAAAAGTTGCATGCTATTATTCCTTCTATCCTCTACCTTGGACTTTTCTAAGGATTAAAAGAGAGAGGTTTCATGGAATAGTATGTGTCTGTGAATATAGTCCACTGGCAGGAAAAAAAAATGGGTGATGAATTCAGAGTGGCATTCATGCCACCCTCCTTTATTGAGGATAATAATATCCTGTGTTTCTTTACTAACTTACCCTGTTTGCCCTTATGACACCTTTGGCATGTCAGAGCAGTTTTTACTGCCTTAATTTACTACTTAAGAAACTTAGTTTCATTAAAAGCATGCATTGTGCGTCTGGGATGTGCCAAATACTGAGTTAGACACTCTTTCTCCAGATATTTCAGTTAATCATACTCAGTACCCTGGGGATTGTATTGTCCTCATTTATTGATAAAAGCTCTAATCTGGCAGTGGCAAAGTTCCCATGAGACAAGAAGGTTTGGAAGTAAAACCAGTTCCTGGAGCTTCATCTCCATCCCCAGTGTTTATTCCCCTCTAACACTTGACCTCTCCAGGTTGTCTCCAGATTCCTCCCAACTTTCCTAGACAGACATCCACTCCTACATATTACTACCTTGCATACTACCAGATTTGTGGTTTGAGTGATTTCCACATGATTACAATGCACTGAAGGTATTTTTATCTGTGCCAACTTGATCTTCATTCAGACAAGAGTTGATTTGATTATAAACCTTAGGGAATAACACCCACTGGTGGATTTGTGTCTCATGTGATGCATCTCCTTCTGTCTTCTACCACATTTTACCTGGTTGGTTATTTCTGAAAACTTACTGACATGGACTGTAAGACTGTGTAGCTTCATCCTTATTTAGCTGTATTTTATCTCATGTGACACTCCTCATTCCATAAGGTCTAGCCACAGTAGTCTTGTGTCCATCCCACATACTTGCCATGCTCTGTCTCCCCATGGTGAACTTTGTACATGCTGTTCCTGCTACTGAAAATGTTTGTACTTTTCCTCATCACCAAGTGAACCCCTACTTAGGCTTCATAACTGTGCTCAAGCTTGAAATTCCTTAAGGAAACTTCCTTAACTGATCTAAGCAATTCTCCCTCTTAGTCTAGTAACATCATGTGTCTCTTTGTTCCTATTATCAGAATTCTGAATATATATATATATATTGTGCGTGTGAAGATTTAATCAATATCTGTCTCTCCCACCATCCCTATTACAGCAAAATCCTTATCTGTTTGGATTGTGAATTGACCTCCCAAAAATTAGCACAGGGTTGTGCTCATGGCGGACCCTCAGTAAGTCTTGAATGAAACATATTAAGTCCACAATGTTCATAGTTTGTCTGAGTTGGACCTAGAATGTTCTTAGTCTGGTGTTCCTCTTTTGGGGAAGTACTGCCCCACCCCAGGGGCGGGGGGATTTCGAAATGCCTGAGGGGGCTTTCTGCTTGTCACAATGACTAAGTGCAACCACTGAGATTTGGTGGCAGAGGCAGAGGTGTTACGAATCATACATTTGATGGGATAGTCTATTCAAGGAATAATTGTTTCGCTCCAAATGCTAGCGGCACCCTGAGAAACACTGCGAGACAGATTATGTATTTGAATAATAGGCCTCTGATGTGTTTAAATGTCAACATGAGTTTGTATACAGTGTAGAGGTACAAGTGTGTGTATATGTATGTGTGTGCACGTGTGTGTGTAACTGCCCTTTTTAGTTAATCTTGTGTCAGTTAGTAACCAGTTTATAGGTTACCTTTACAATTGGTGTTAGAAATAAGGGCTGTAGAGAAGCAAAAGGAAATGGAGACAGGAAAACTGTCTGATGTGTCAGAAATATGAGACCTAAAAATGACTAGGAGGCCCAGTGTTAATCTAATTTATACAATTGGTATTTTCCTTTATATTTCCTATGTTCCTTCTTTTCTATTTCTGTCTGGCTTTTTATTTCTTCTCCAAGTTAAATCTGCAGCCTGACACGTTGATGTGTTTGCTTTCTTCCTTTTAGTTCAAATAGAAAATTGAGATTGGTTTCAGGGTTGTTTGTGTCCAGTGTCACAGTTAGCCTGTGGTTGCAACAGAGAAGCTCAGTAAAGCCTCTTTCTTTGTTTCTGTTATAACATGAGAGCTGTCCAAATGTTCTTGGTAAACCTCCCTTTACTGAGACTGAAAAACATGATTTGTAGAGTACATTTCCTGCTTCAGGTGGCTGGAAACACATGGGGCAGAGACAGAAGATCCTCTAACATCTAACATCATAGGACAAAGTGCTAGTTGGGGATTCCACACCCTGGGGACCCCTACTCATCACCTCTAAATCATTTAACCTCTTTGGGGCTGGTTTTATCATTTTTAAATGATGAGAATGTCAGATAAGACAACTCCTAGGGCCCTTTCCTGATCTAAAATAGGACTTTTCAGGTTCAAGGAAGAATGGGGGAGGAGGGAAAGAAGAGAAATAGGTATTATCCTAGAAACTCAGTACTAAAATGCCTCCCATGCATAAAATTATAAATCATGCCTTCTTCCTTTAGAATAGTACAGAAACTTCTGCTCTAGAATTGAATGACTAGTATATGACCACGACTTTTCAAGGAACAGGAATAGAACTCCCCAGAGGATTGATTCAAGTATGGTTTCAGAGGCAGTAGCCACATACATCACCACATAAGTGGTTAAACATTTGGGCTCTGGGGACAAATCCATGCTTTAATTCCAATTCCACCACTCTCTGACTGGTCCTATAAATGGTACATGCACTTAACCAGTCTAAGCCATTGTTTGCTCACCCATAAAAAGTTAATCATAATTGTACCTACTTCACTGAGGTGTTGTGATAATTAAATGAGCAAACTCCACCCCTGGGAAAGCATCTCTTAGCAAATAGGTAAGTGCTCCATAAACTTTTGATGTGATTTCTGTAAGCAAGCTAAACCAATCAAGAATGGAGCAGTTGCATAAATTATTCTTGGGCTACCAGAATTTTGCCCCCACCCCCGCCACCACAACCCACCTCTTTCAGAATGGCTGCTGGATCCATTTGAAAAGATATTATTTATTACTTTTTATAAATTTCTCTCCCTCACCACTGCTCCAGATGGTTAAAATTGTTAACTTAATCATATTTATCTAGGGAAGGGCAAGATTCCCTGTTTAACCTATTGTGGATTAGAGACCCCCATATCAGACTCACTGGTAATTTTCTTTTAATATTTCTTCCAAAGACGTAGACACATCACTGTCTTAACTCTTAGTGTATTCTGGCCTGGTCCAGTATGTTCACATATATGTGAACAGCTGGGAAGTGGTTTCACCATTGGGCTACGGGATGAGTTTGTATTGGACTTCCCCATTATTTGATACCATTGGCTAGGCAGGCAGCTACCAAAAGGACTTTGTCCACCCTCCCCTGAATTCTTCCCAGCAGTGCCGTTGTAATTTCATATTCATCACTCTGATTAATTGCTGCACTCAGTTTATCATTTCTCCTGGGAGGTAACCCCTAGCTTGCAATAAGCACAGTTAGATTTTGTGAAATCACTCTATAAAGATGGGAATGCTTTTCGTTGTCGTGTAAGATGGTTCAGGATTTTAAATCTCCAAAGCGCTCTGGTATTCAGATAATTATATGTGCATTGTTTTCTACCCTCCACTTTCTTAATTCATAATCCTTATTTTTCGTGTTTCTTTGCCTCATCCATAGTTTCTTAAACTTCAAGATAGTCTAACTGGTTGCAAGATAGTATTTCAGTAGACCTTGTCATTTCTGGGCAAACCCTTCTAATAACATTTCATATTTGTACATTAAGCGATTATATATTTGCTATCATATTTATTTCACAGGGGTTTTAAAATAAGTTTTTGTTGTGATATATGCTTAATCCTCTTATATTCCAGGATTATGCATTTGAGTTTTAGATAGAATCGCTTCAATTAGCAAATTAAATAAACTTAGACTGTAGCCTCAGTATTAGTATTGTTAATAGATATACTTATTTTAAGTACAGATAAATTCTCTGACCCAAATAGGCAGTAAATGAGAAATGTAGAGTAAAACCAGTGTTTCTAGTTTCTTTTGAGACTTTATTGTGACTGGAAACAATGTAAGAAAATGCAAGTCTAATGCCATATTGCTAATTTTACCAATTCTGTCATTTGTTTCTTTTTTAAAGTTTATTTACTTACTTTGAGAGAGAGCAAGAGAGAGCAAGCGAGCAAGTGGGACAGGGGCAGAGAGAGAGAGGGAGAGAGAGAATCCCAGGCTTCACACTGTCAGCTCAGAGCCTGATGGGCTTAAACCCATGAACCCTGAGATCATGACCTGAGCCAAAGTTGGATGCTTAACCCACTGATCCACCCAGGCAGCCCATTTCTGTCACTTTTTAAAATAGTAAGTGTATACTTTGTTGAATAATGACTTCAGAGACTTCTTGGTCCTCAGTGTAAAGCTGTCCATGTACATGGTTATACTCTACCACCTCCGTCGTATCATTCGTGCTAAATAAGCTTATCTGCCATTTAATACAAAATATTTACAATGTAGCACATTTAGTATATGTCTACGTAAATTGTTTCTAATCAGATGAATTTACACTCATCTCAGTATGAATAACGATGTGAAGTGACTTGTTATTAGCCATAAAATTAAATATAAATTGATAACCAGATCAAGGGGAACAGACATGAGTAGACCAATAAAATGAAACTAGAAGATACAACTAGTGTACAGAAATGCCTATTATAAAATGCCACTAATTCACTAGAAGTTGGAGTTTGGGCTCCATGCTTCCCAGTGGCCAAAGCAAAGAAAGCAGCATTATTTGCAAGATTTGTCGTTTGAAATTTTTTAAAGGTTGGGTCCAGGAAAAGCCCATATTTTACTGGTATGAGCATTAAGAGATATGTTTCTCTTGAGATTATAAAGGAAATGTTACAGCACAAACAACACATTGTCCTCAATGTCATCCTGTTAGTAATTTCAAGGGCATCTTATCGTACTGTTGCTTTTTCAAGAATGTGAATTGTGGCACTAATGCCAAAACCATATTCAGTAAGACCAATTTTACATGTTGACAAAACAATACAAGTTTTTGAACAATCAAATGATTGTTCTATCCATGAATAATATTTGGCCACTCCAGAAAAATGAATGACCTTGCTCATACAAACATGGATTCATACATGTATGTATGTATGTATATATATATATATATATATATATATATATATATGCACACACACATAAATCTTATACAGATTTATAGAACTTAATATATCCCCAGTGCTTACTGCAATAAATGCTCACTGTGGCCAAAAATTCTATTAGACCCCTCTTACATACACCTCATATCCTCTCTACCCACCACTTACCCCAGTTACTGCTGTAATGACCAGTTCAGCAGAGTCTTCCAACAATCTCACGGATGTAACTCAACTGTGCCTTGCCTCAGGTGCCTTCCCATCCTGGGGTTTCTGTGACACCACAGCAAATGAGAGTCAACTGCAGGAAACTACTCAACGCTCACGTGTGCACAACCCAGAAAGCATTGACCAATGGAACCACCTTCAGCAATGGGAGACAGGAGCCAGTGGATAATTTTCTTCTCCTTTCTTATTTATTTGTTTGTTTGTTTGTTTAATTTTCAAGTTAGTTAACATACAGTGTAGTGTTGGCTTCCAGAGTAGAACCCAGTGATTCATGTCTTATCTATGACACCCAGTGCTCATCCTGAAAAGTGCCGTCTTTAATGGTTGTTACCCATTTAACCCACACTGCCTCTCATCCACCCCCCTCAACCCTCCGTTTATTCTCTGTTTTTAAAAGTCTCTAATGGTTTGCCTCCCTCTCTGTTTTTATCTTATTTTTCCTTCCTTCCCCTATGTTCTGAGATGACTTTTGTAAGGTTTCTCAGAAGGTCCATTGGGATCCAGTTATAGTCACCCCACGGGTGGTCAGGTTAATAATAATACATCCCTGTAGTGGCTTTCCTTTCTTTCCAAGAGAGGGACACCCACCTGTCACTTAACCGCTGCTCCATGGGCTCACATTTCTAAATAAACTATTTGCAGTTAAGTCTTTCAGCTTCTGTTTATAGGGGAAGTAGGCTAAAAGAGTTGGTGCCATAGTGGAGTAGGTATAATATCCAGATTGCTTCTCGAAGCTTCACTAATTACTAAGACTTTGACCTCTAGTGGTTTTGTGCAAGGTGCAGGTGAAAGGTGAAATATTGGGTAATGTGATAGTAGTATCACAGGAAAAGTATGGGGGCAAATGATAATTATATAGTATGGTGAAGGTGAATAACTAATGTAATTACTTCAGAAATATGCAAAAAAAAAATGGCGGGGTCAGGTCAGCCAACTACCAACTCAAGAAACATTGAAAGTCAGAGGGTCTCTGTGGAAGCAAGTAAGGAGAACATTTACCTCCTGCAGCTTCTAAGAAGGCCATGCTGGAAATTAGACCCAAGACCTAATTTTAAAGATGGCAGAGATACCACGAAGTTTTAAAGCACAGCCTTGACAGATCTCCTATATAAAAAAGTCAGAACTCTGAGAGGAAATGAATGTGACTGTGATACTTGGATGGGCACATATTGATGGATCAGCCTGAGGATATTGAACTGCACGTTCCACTAAACCTTTCCAACTGGTATGATTAGCTCCATGCTCTTTGCTGGGAGAGAGAAACTTCTCTTGCTTGGATATGCTAGAAAGACCTTATCTGAGGCAGGTAACCTGCATGTAACGTATGTCTGTTTTCCAAAATGTGCCCGCCACCCTCGTATCTCAAGACTGGAACCCAAGGACAGGTCATAGCCCAACCAAAGCATAGTCCCTTTTGTGTGACCAAGTAGTTTACAACCTGAATGAATTGTAGAACCAGGACTGGCAGGGAATAGGGGAACTAATGTGGGAGTGAATAAGGAAGATATTGGACCAGGAAATCGTTGACCTATAAGCAGTCACCTGTGGTTTTGGGTTCACAATATTGACAAGGACACCTGAAGTTTGCTCATGACCCTGCCATTTATTTTGCATACTTTGAAATGGCTTTTTGAAGCTGTGACACAATAACAGCTTTCAGTAAATGAGTAGTGATACAAGAATACCTGAGCATGATAGTGAGGAAGGGAACAGAAGACTGAGGGAGGTGGAATGTTGGAAAGGATTTATTTCTTGAGACCATTGAACACTTGACCACGTTCCCCAGAAGGGCCATAGCACAGTCTCCACACTAAGGCAATAAGAAATATCCCAGCAATAAGCAATGACATCTTTGAGGGGCTCAGTAGTATCCTCTGGACCCTAGGTCTATAGAATTGGGCTTTCTAATACCAAAGGGGAAAGGGGTGAATTGTGGAATGCCAGAGGCCAATAGTAGCACCTAACCTTCAATGGCAAGGTGGCCTATGTCTCAGACTCTGATTTTGGGAAAGCCCGGTATGAGGCAATGATAAAGGCAAAGACCAACTCATTCCAGTGGATTTTTAATGCTTTCCCTTCTGGTCAATATAGACTACCTGGTACTTATTTTGCTTATT
This sequence comes from Prionailurus bengalensis, assembly GCF_016509475.1. Classification (NCBI taxonomy): domain Eukaryota; kingdom Metazoa; phylum Chordata; class Mammalia; order Carnivora; family Felidae; genus Prionailurus; species Prionailurus bengalensis. The sequence goes on along the minus strand of NC_057361.1, from coordinate 19,146,138 downwards.
TCTTTGTGCTTCCAAGTGTGAATTCACTTAAAATTTTATAACCTAGAAAAGGCTACATATTTTCATTAGGATATTGCAGCACTTTATCAAGTAAGTTTTTTTTTTTTTTGGTTTCCTCTCCCTGCCTCTCCATTTTTAGTAACTGAACCCACTTTCCTTTGATTATCCCAAGCACTTAAGTGATATGAGTCTTTCAGCTTTTAGATGGATACTTTATTTACAATATTCATAACCATAAAATAAATAGTTTGTGTCTTTTAATGTAGTCATTTTGAAGTCTGTTCTTTATCTGAGATTCTTTTGCCAATTTAGAAAGTGAAAGTATATAGAGAAGTTGATTCAGTCTTAATGACTTATTTAGTTCCTCGAACTGGAAAGTAGCTGGATAAATGACTCACCAAGGAATTGTCTTTATCATTAGAAATGCTCTTCAGCTATTCTCAGTAAAGTACATTTATAAAGCACCTGATATGTGCCCAGCATAATGCTAAACAAGAAAGAGCTCTTAAGACTATTTGTGTTTGGCTATAGGTTTTGCATAGATAGTGCCTTAGATTTAAGCACTGAGATTTGATTCCTGGAAAAGATTGTTAGTTCCATACATTTGGTTCAAGCAAAGTACTTGACAATCTTCTGCCTGGCCTTTGGTAGGTCTATAAGAAGACTTCTAAAATAAACCAAAGGTAAGAATAAACAAGGTAATGTTCATGAGATGGGCTAGCTCTGAGGAGGCTGAGCAGAGAGTAAAGTTTATCTGTAGTTCATCTCCCTCTTCCTCTCTCTGTATCCTCTAGCCTCTGAAATCCCTGCTATCTGCCAAAAGCCTGTTCCCTATCTCACTCCAGACCCATCACCTCTTCATTCAGGCTCTACATTGTAATGAGTCTGTGTTGAGGGCTTGGTGCCAGGAGATCTTGAAAACTAAGAGACCTTTAAACCTCCAAGTCATGCCTCTCTAATGGGGGTATTGTTAGGGTAGTGAGGTATTTTAACACCAAACACATTTTGTAACCAGAGTCAAAAGATTCCTAAAATCACTTCTCTGTGAAACTTTCTTGGACACAAGAAACAGAATTGTCCTGGTAACTCTTAACACCTGATAGTGATTCTCTGGTGCCTATCTTGTTTTTCTATACAACACAGCTTTTTGAGGATTGAGTTTTCCAGTGTGTCTTTCTCAAACCCTATCCCCTTATTTACAATATAATCTTGGCAGAGGTCTCTATACCTGTCTGACTGGACTTGCTTGGTCAAAACATAAGTGGTAAAAATAAATTTAAAAGATGAAAATAATTTTTCATGTAAGGTATTATTTTAGATCTTTGCATGTTCCCTAGAAACTAGGGTATTTGCCGTAATTTAATTATTTCATTTTGTGTGTTAGAAGAGGAAAGCTTAGAGTCCTCCAGTATCTGTTAAATTTACTTAAAAAATATGTATGTGAGAAAACCAAGGAAGGATTTTTTCTTCTCCTTTTCCTATTAACATATGCCATACTGAGTTTAAAGTAAGTAATAAACATGTTCACAGTAATATTTGTATATGCATATGTATATGGAAATTAATGCCTCCTATTTCAAATGGGTTGCTTTGATAAATCTTCTCTTTTCCTGGAACAGTTCAAGGATGACATAGAGACTAATACGTGGTAAAAATATAGAAAGGATTTAAGCACTGGATGAATGGTTGGATTACCTGATCTTTAAGACCATTTCCAAAACAAATAGTCTGTGATTTTATGAAACTCTATATGCAGCCTATTATAAAATGCTTCTTGGTTCCCTATTCAAAATTAATTGCAATAAGTCCACCAATAATTATCCTAGCATGCTTCACATTGTCTCATGCCATGATATATATGGGGAAATTTTAATTGAGTTTAGCTAATGGACCAGGTTTTTGTTTCTTTTTTATATTGTAGCCAAAACCATCAGAGAAACACTAATGACTGGACTTCTCACATATTACTATCTTTAGTACAAACAATAGGAGGTATGAAGAGTTAGAGAAAGATCAGACATGTGCATGCTGGTGGATAGAAGAGGTCAAGCTAACCAAGGACCTCTGCATAGTCTTCTTGTTTCAGAGATACCAGGGAAGGGTTATGATAGGGAGACCACAGGTTATAAAATCATGCTGCCTTACTACAACATAAGTATCTAATGTTTTACTCCAAAGAAATGTTTTTAAAATTGAAAAACTAAATTTCATTTAAAAAATGTGAATATCAAAATGGGCTATTGTGTTATAAGGAATAATGCTGGCAAGACCTTGTTTATTTAATCAGTGTGATATTACCAACACCATTCTCGATACATCTGTGACTTTGATTGTGCATACTTCACTGATACAGTTAATACAAGTCCAATAATTGGCATGTTTGTTATTAAACGTCATCTTAATAACAGATCTTGGTGTTGCTGGGCTGCAGCACAGCCGCGTAAATCGTCCTCCCTGACATTGAACATCAAAGTCTTTGTACGTGCCCCTCATTTTTCAAGGTCTCAGGGGACAGGGCATTTTCCAAACTGCATGAAATCTTAATAACAGCCTAAAGGAGAGACAGCAGATGAAAATGAACCAACACTATCCCTTTAAACATGACTGTATCACACTGCTACTGTTCATAGCAACTGAAAGCCCAATAATGGTTCTGAACAGAACATGACTGGACGATTAAGGTCACCTTTGGCAGCTTTATAAGCAAGTTCATATTCTCATGGTCTCCTGAAATCCTTCTTCTCTGACATAATTGTTGCCAGAGGTGACACCCTCACTGGCTCATGAAGCACTTTCTTGTTTTTGTTTTTTAGTCACGTGTCTGAACTCTAATTTGAGGTTTCCTCTTTGGAGTGGATCCATTTATCAGTGAAACGATTCAGGACAGTAACTGCTCTGTAACATGATGGAAGCTATTCCTGATTTTCCAAGTATTTGCTGCTTAATACTGGTTAGTTTTTTAGGAGAAAGAGTCTATTTAATATAGAAAATTTGAAAACTATAAGAAAATAATTACCCATAATCTCATAATCTAATCAAACCATTATTATCTTCTTCTAATTCCTTTTAGAAACTTTTCCATGCATATGTACATGACAAAATGAAACTTTTCTTGCTATAAGTAATTTTGTGGCTTCCTTTGCATTTTTATGATAAATTATTTTATATACACAAAGTATATAATACACATGCAAGATATACAACTGATGGTAATATACCCCTGAACTATTGAGAAATGCAATGTTTGAAGTTCTCCATTGGCCCCCTGGATGGCCCTTTTCACTCTCTAATACTTCCTGCAACAGTTATACAGTAAAGGGTATCCATATACAGTGTTGGTTGGAAACAGTGAATAAGACTGTTCTTGTTTAGTCCGTGAGAGTGAAAAAAAAAAAAATAGGGGCATAATTATTCAGGGTTAGCACAGCAAATAGATAGTATGCTCTAGTGGGAGAATTGAAGGGAGCTTAATGAAGGGGCTACCTGCAAATGTGCAAGCGCGAGTAAAGGAAACTAACAAGGCACAATAAAGTACCCCGGAACTATTAGCCAGGGGGAACAATTACCACCGCTTTGCCTGAAGATCCGAGGGCAGAGAATGGTTACCGGCACACAAGAGTGGTAGATTTCAATAGAGAAATGGAGCCCTTCTTAATTTTTCCAAACAAAGAAGGAGCTAGGGAACTACATACCTTCACCTTATATTCCTTCTCACTGATTTCCAGTAGGTTCTTTCTATCGGTTGCACCCAGCTGAAATCGGGCAAAGAAAGTCATTTAATGCAGTCTGTAAGTCTTTCCCCAGAGTGGGGAAAGTTGGAGAGTAGATCTACAAGTCCTAGGTAAGTAAACACATAATGGTTAATTAATAAATGCAGGCCGTTTAGTTTTTCTGAAGTCTCAATTTGTAGCTCCTTTTTTTCAGTCCTGACAGCTAGATGGTAATGAAAGATATTAGAAGTACTGACTTTCAAATATTGCCTTGAAAAAGATTTCTTTTAATTTATGCAGGAGCTAAAAACCAGCTCTGAATGTAATTGCTCAGTCATTTTCTTTCACTTAACGCATATTATCTGAGATTATGGATACGTTTTAACATAACTACTCTCAAATTAAAATTCAAGCCAAGCGTTTTGTTTCTTTTTGTTTTGTTGGTTTGTTTGTTTTCAAATCAGAAGGTAGCATCTTGAATTGCCCCATTATAATAGGTCCCAACCTTGCAGTTCCTACAGGCACAAGAAAGTCTATTCGTCTGTCGTCTGGCGTTAGTGCTAGAGGATGAGCTTTGCAACATATGTGTGTTTTTCTTTTCAATGTCTGTATCTGTTTCTGTTCCAAAGGTAGTCTGCTTTTCCCAGATGCCATTGGAAGCCTTTAGTGGCTTTTCAGAATAGTTTTTTCTTTGACCTACTTCTCCAAGTATCTCTCACCGCTCAGAAATGTGTCTACAGAGCTCTCTGTAAGAAGGAACTCATAATATTCTACCTGAAAGGGAAGGACGTAGAAAAACCACTTAGTTTAGCTTCTTTCTTAAGATTGGATTACCTTCATGCCATTTGTGAAAATGCTTGTCACTTTTTTCTTAATTCTAGAATGAATGCATATGGGGCAACTGGATGGCTCAGTCAGTTAAGCGTCAGACTTTGGCTCAGGTCATGATCTCACAGCTCATGAGTTCGAGCCCCGGAACCTATGCCGACCACTCAGAGCCTGGAGCCTGCTTCAGATTCTGTCTCCATCTCTCTCTGCCCCTCCCCTGCTCATGCACTGTTTCCCATTCTCACTCTCGCTCTTGCTCTCTCTCAAATATAAAATAAAAACATGAAAAAATTTAGAATGAATAGTTAGCACAGCACTTGGCACATAGCAGGGTTAACTAAATGTGTTTCCTTTTTTACATCCTTTATTAATGTAAACTGACATTTGATAACTCTTCATGGATGTCTGCGTAGGGATTTTGCTTTGATACATATCCTTCCCAGTGAATTGATGAGACTAGATGGACTTTTTCATAACTCAGATCTGGCTACTATGGTCAGGGATCTGGGCTAGCACAGTGCCTGAGAACTGCATGTGTCATGTACCTGGGACCAAAGCAGAGTCCAAATCCCAATAACAGAGACCAGTATAGCCAAGAAAAGAGAAAGGATCAAACCATCATGCAGACATGACAGGTAATCTACAGTGTTCAAGTTATGGAGATTCTCATCAGGTAAGAGAAGGATTCAGTTGGGAGGTGTGTCTGAAAGCATGAATCAGAGGTCCAATGTAGAAAAACATTTGAAGGTCCTGTGGAGGACTGTTTTAATTATTGTTCTCTGCCTTTTCCACATTTGTACCTTATTTGTTTTAAAGGGGATCAAATAATGCAAAGTTGTCAGTATTTCTTTTTGATGTTTCATTGTAAGGTTTCCAAAAAGTGTCTCATAAGATCTTAGGAGGTTGTGTGTACGTGCATGTAAGTGTTGTGTTGGCGAAAAGGTAGGTTCTTGAGGGAGTGGCGGGAGATGATAGATTCCCATCTTTACAGAAACTCTGGTAACAAGTGGTTGTCATGCAAGATTTTTTTGAACAAAGGATTCCAAGGTTTAAAAATACGTTTCAAAACCATTGACTTGTCCTAGTTTGTTCCTGAAGTATAGTAGTGGGTGTCAGCCAACCATAGCCTGCAGGCAAAACCTAGCCTTCCAGATGTTTTTTATATGATCTGTGAGCTAAGAAGAAACGTGATGTTTTAACTGGTTGAAAAAAAAATCAAAAGAATATTTCAAAATATGTAAAAATTATTTGAAATTAAATTCCAGTGCTCATAAAGTCATATTAGAACACTGTCACGCACATACTTGTTTATGAATTGTCTCTGGCTGCTTTTTTACTACAACAGGAGGCTTGAGCAGATGGGGCAGAGACTATACGGACTGAAAAGCCAGAAATACATACTCTCTGGTCTTTTACACAAAGTCTGTCACCCCTGGATGAGAGGTTTCCAATGGTGTAACAACAAAGAGAAGTACTAAGAAGCTCCCTTACACAATTAGGTCTTCTAGCTTCATTATCTTTTATCTTACTCAAGAATATGTATTTAGCCTTACCTCATGGAAAAGAAAAGTTTACAAGTGTAGCTGAAATGGGAATAAAATATTTTAGTGTCTACTACGAACAAAGCACTAGACTTGACACTATAAACTACATTATCTTAGAAATTTTTATAGCTACTCTAAGAGATAGGTATCTCCATGCCCATATTATAGCTTATAAAATGGATTCAGAGAGGTTACGTGACTTGCACGATATTATTTAGTGGATAAGGGGAGACAGGATGCAAACTCCGCCCTTTATATTTTCACTGTATAGATACTCCCAAGAGCCATGTATCCTCCATATTCTTATTATTCTTGTTGCTTTCTAGGTTTTTGATCCATCTAAGTTTTTGAAGACCAAAGTTACATTCAGTAGCCTAATTACACACAGAATAAACAAGCACTGTAGACAGAGTTCAACTTGAGAGTGTCCAGTGATAGAGGACCACATGCTAATATCATTTCCATCTATTTTCTTACATTTGAGATTCAGTCTCATCAATAAATGTGAAAACTATCTGTTTAGCTAAAAGAAGAATATTTTTCCAGTATTTTTCTTTGGAATCTATCTTTAATCTTGCAACTCTGGGATCTACCATTTAACTCTTGCTTATTTTTATTTCTTGGCCTTAGCTTTTAAGATGATATTGTCCTAGGCATAAGTTTGAATTAGGTAAAATTCCTCTTCAACTTTGCTGACCTTCTATCCACTCGTTGTATTTCCTCTTTTTCCCTACCATATACTGGTAAACATTTAAGGACTGGATGTCATGTGGTGCCTGGGTGGGTCAGTCAGTTAAGTGTCTGATACTTGATTTAGGCTCATTTCATGATCTCACAGTTCATGAGATAGAGCCCCATGTCAGACTCTGTTCTGGGCGTGGAGCCTGCCTAAGATTCTCTCTCTCCCTCTCCCTCTGCTCCTCCCCTGCTCACTTACGTGTGCATGTGCACACATGCTCACTCTCGTTCATGCTCTGTCTCTCTCTCTCTCAGAAAAAAAAAAGAAGAATTGGCTGTCAGGAGGGAAAAGAGAGTCTTGATAAGTAGCATTTGCAAATTGCCACGGTATCAATATCTCCATAATAGCCCATTTCAAACTACTGGTATAATGGCTTACAAAGTTGCTAAAAATTTAACAGCTGGATCTTATGAATTAGTAGGAGCCAGCTCCAACATACAACATACCTTATCCATTATTCAAGTATTTTATGTGACTCACACATTCTGCCTTTCCCCTCAATCCACCTTCCCTGTGTCTGCTCTAATTCTGCCCTCTAGGTAGTACTCCATGCTCAGCCTCAACAATACGCTTGGCGTATGTACCTTTTTCCTTCCTGACCCTGTCAAGTGACTGACAAACCAAGCTGAGAAGTTGACACAAGATGAGATGTTAATGAATGACAGATTTGGTGGGACAGCACATGCCTCAAAAGAACAGTTGTCAGAAACAGAAAAAGAGTAATGGTTTAGAAATAGCAATGGTGAATACAGATAAGGGCTAGGAGGTAGGAAGAACATGTGATGAAGGGGTTGAGGATATAAGACAGTGTACCATGAAATAGGAGTTCTTAGAGGACATAGTAGGAAGGTTGAAGAGGAAGAAATGTGGCAGTATGGTCAAGGTAGGCCTATAGAGAGCAATATAGAAATGATTGTGAAAGAATTTGGATGATGTACCTGTTGCACAACCCGTGAAATGACCAAGGATAACAAAGATATGAATGTCACAAGTTGAGCAGATGTTAAGGCTCCCAAAAGAATCAGATGCAGCCACTTTTCAGTGTATTGGGAATAGACTAGGAAGCATGGGTTGTGTACCAGTCTACTCCAAATAAATATATTTTTAATTTTTTTTAATGTTTATTTATTTTGGGAGAGAGAGAGAGAGCATGAGCAGGGGTAGGGGCAGAGAGAGAGAGAGGAAGACCAAGAATCTGAAGCAGGCTCCAGGCCCTGAGCTGTCCGCACAGAGTTGACGCGGGGCTCGAACCCACAAACTGTGAGATCATGACCTGAGCTGAAGTCACATGCCCAATTGACTGAGCCACCCAGGTGCCCCTAAATATTTTGTTAATATTTATTTTTGAGAGAGAGAGAGAGAGAGAGAGAGAGAGAGAGAGAGAACGAATGAACGTGAGTGGGTAGGGGCAGAGAGAGAGGGAGACAGAGAATCTCAAGCAGGCCTCATGCCTTCAGCACAGAGCCCAATATGATCTCATGACCTGTGAGATTATTACCTGAGCAAAAATCAATAGTTGGATTCTTAAGCAACTGAGCCACCCAGGTACCCCTCAGAATAAATATTAGCAGTAAACTGGATTGATTTCATTTCTGTAGGGGTCCTAAGACTGATACAGAATTTTTTGGGTTTCTAGGGATCTCACTGAGTGAGAGATAAGATCAGTGTCTGTAGAAGGGTTCAACTTTGGTACGGAAAAGTCCATAGACTGGATTTATTATGTGCTTCCTTGGAATAAGTGGAATGTCTCACCATTATCGTTTGGAGGCCTGGTCTCTATACATGGAGGCGAAGTTTTTGGCTGTTCTTGACTTTATCTTTTCCTGACTCAAGAGATTTGTTCCAGCATTTTATATATTTCTTTTTCAGATTCTCCTTTTGATAACTTCTTCTTTAAGATTTCCCTTATTGGAGAAATAAAGGATCTATGTTTCATTATATTTCTGAAGCTAGTAACTGCCCTGTGTGTCTGTTGTTCTTTTTTAAAAAGATGTTTATTTATTTTTGAGAGCATGCACACAAGGGAGGGACAGAGAGAGAGAGAGAGAGAGAGAGAGAGAGAGAGAGAGAAAGAGAGAATTCCAAGCAGGTTCTGTGCTGTCAGCACAGAGCCTGATGTAGGGCTTGAACTCACGAACTGTGAGATCATGACCTGAGCTGCAATCCAGAGTCAGACACTTAATCATCTGAGCCGCCCAGGCACCCCTTGTTCTTCTCTTTCAAACGACCAGCATCCCAAGGTTTTGGGATGTGCTTTCTCCATTTCCTTTCCACTTAATCCCTTATTACTTTTTAAATTTTTTTAAATGTCTATTTATTTTTGACAGAGACAGAACATGAAGGGGGGAGGGGCAGGGAGAGAGGGAGACACAGAATCTGAAATAGGCTCCGAGCTGTCAGCACAGAGCCCAACATGGGGCTTGAACTCATAGACAGCGAGATCATGACCTGAGCCAAAGTCAACTGACTGAGTCACCCAGGCGTGCCACATCCCTTAATACTTTTTAAAATTTTGTTTTGCTCCTTCAAGAAAATATTCTTTCTGAAAATTTTTTAAAAGCCTCATTAACGTGAAATCCAATAGCTTTACCTCTGTCAACTTTTACTAAGATTTTCTGCTAGCATGGCATTGATGACCATTCCCTCTTGCACACTCTTTTCTCATGTTTCATAAAAAAATATTCCATCATAATTACTCTCTTTTCCTGATATGAATTTTTCCAGTTCTTGATCCACAAGTTGCCTACAAAGGTTCAACTTTTACCTCTGAGTTCAAAAATTTTCCCCTTAATTGACAGTTCTATCTTCTCTCTCAAAGTACGTGTCTAAATATTTATAGGAGGAAATAGACATGGTAGAAGCTGGCTGTACTTCTTATTTTGTAGATTTGAGTTGGAAATCATGTACATATTCTGAAGAATTATGAAGAATTATTTTAAAAGGCAATCCATAAACATCAAGAGAAAGTGAAAGAAATGAATGTAATGGTGTTAGTGACAGTTTTTTTACTTGTATTTTGAAACTGTCATGTATGTGTTGTGGAATAAAGCAAATTAATAATTATATTGATGTTGAGAACCCAGATATCTGTCATGAGAAAAAGGAGAAGCATATTTAAGTCTGATGAGGTTGAATAAAAATGCTTCGGTGTTAAATTTGAATTGGAGTTATCTGTGTGCATGCATGACCTCTTTTAACAAGAAAACTTTTTTTTTGCTTTGCAACAACAAAAGTTCTAGAAACAACGAAAAACTAGTAACAAAGGCCCTTGAAATCCCAGATTGTGATCTCAAAAGACCACTTCCTGTGAAAGGAACCAGGGTGTCTTGGAGAAGTGCCTGATCCCTGGTTTGGGATATGGAATGTGAAAGCTGTGCTAGGAAAATCTTTTCAAGGCAGAAAGCAAGGAAGCTATCAATAGTCTTAGGGTCATTCAAAAAGAGCCACCTTGAAGAGTCACCCACTGACTCCCCAGAATAGGAAAATTTGCAAGGGGCTTAGATACATCAAATATATGTGATATATGAGTCCATAATTATAAAAAGAAAAACTCCGTGGTCAATTTTAGACCATGCTAAAAATTTAATACATAATTTTAAAAGCTGTTACATAAAGGGGAAGAATCAAGCATTCATCCTGCCTTAAATATGAACTGTAGGGGCACCTGGGTGGCTCAGTCAATTAAGCATCCAAGTTCAACTCAGGTCAAGATCTTGTGGTTCATGAGTTTGAACCCTACTTCAGGCTCTGCACTGACCTTGTGAAGCCTGCTTGGGATTCTCTCTCTCTCCATCCCTCTCTCTCTGCCCCTCCCCCACTCATGCTTTCTCTCCCTTTCAGAATAGATGAATAAACTTAAAAAATATACATATATCTTTTTAAAAATATGAACTGTATTTCACAGTGATCAAGGAGATGATAAAGAAAAAGTTTCTTGGGGCGCCTGGGTGGCGCAGTCGGTTAAGCGTCCGACTTCAGCCAGGTCACAATCTCGCGGTCCGTGAGTTCGAGTCCCGCATCAGGCTCTGGGCTGATGGCTCGGAGCCTGGATCCTGTTTCCGATTCTGTGTCTCCCTCTCTCTCTGCCCCTCCCCCGTTCATGCTCTGTCTCTCTCTGTCCCAAAATAAATAAATAAACGTTGAAAAAAAAATTAAAAAAAAAAAAAAAAGAAAAAGTTTCTCTTTGTAATATAATACTGTATGTTAACTATACTGGAATTAAAACAAGAAGGTTAATGAAAAAGAAGAATTCTAGATAATAAATGAAAGAGTAGTAAAATTAAATATCATTTTGCAAAACCTGATGAATTCTTAGATTTAAAACAGACACAGTCAGACATCACGTGCTTCCTCCTGGACATTGACTATGTGCTTAGGAAATATTCTTAACAACAACAACAAAAACAAATTAAACCCAACAAACCCAAATCTGGGTCTTGTGAAGCCTCTTGTTCTAACTACTAATTTCCAATAAACTCAGTGAAGAGAGGAACATGTTAAAGGATACTGTAGGGATGCAGTCAACAAAACTGAAAAACCATATGGAAAAAAATGATTGAATTTCTTTATTTCTTCATTTCTAAGAAACAAAGTACAAGGGGACAAAAAGAGATGGAGGGGGAACCTATAGGTGAAAAAAGACATATCATTTGTATACTGATTGGAATAAACTAAAAAAATTGAGACAAATGTGAAATTTAATCATTGACTGGATATTTAATATTAATAAGGAATTACTGTAGGTTTTTTTGGTGGGATCATAGCACTGGAGCCCTTAAAAAACACTTTTAGAAGTATCTTCTGAAATAGATACGGATTAAAGGATATGATATCTTAGATTTGCATCAGTAGAATCTAGGGAAGAGGAAGTAGGTTGCGCTTTAGATGAAATAGGATTAGTAATGAAGAGATCATTGTTGCATCTGGTAATAGGCACATGGGGGGTTGTTATTTACTTCTTTCAATTTTGTATATGTTAGAAATTTTTCATAATATAAATTTAAAAATAAAATTGCAAAATAAATTTTAATTATTAGTTGCTTTATAAAGAGACAAATCTCAATGATACTTAGAAGGTGTAAGAGCAGATCCCGTTTAAAATAGGTGGTTAAAATTGTTTTTAAGTATTTATTTATTTTGGGGGAGAGTGTAAATGGGGGAGGGGCAGATAGATGGGGATAGAGGATCTGAAGTGGGCTCTGTGCTGACAGGCTGATAGCAGCAAGCCTGATGCGGGGCTTGAACTCACAAACTGCGAGATCATGACCTGAGCTGAAGTTGAACGGCCAAGTGACTGAGCCACCCAGGCACCCCACAGTTTTTTTTAACTGTAAAACCTAACCATAAATATTACAAAAAAGGCACCAAACTCGTACAAAGAAAGACTGAAGTATTCCTGAAAGACATAATAGATCTGAACATATCAACAGCTATACCATACTTATAAAAAGGAGAACATAACGTAATAAAGATACCAGTTTTTCCTCTTGATTTGTGTCTTTTTTCCCTAAATTGATCTATGAGTCTAAAGAAATTCAAATAGAAGTACAGTTTTTTTCTAGAGTTAGACAAGTTAGCTATAAAGTGTATTTAGAAAAAAAAAATCTCAGCCCTAAAAACAAATATCTATGTATTAATATGTGTTACTATGTATTCCTGGCACAAGTGAAAAAATATAAAAATACACCATTGGCTCAATTTCTCACACCATTTCAAATGGATGAGAGGTCTGATGTACCAAATAAAATGTTCAGATTGTATAAGAAGCCATAGGTGAATCCCTTATTAACTATGTTGTTTATTCCCTTTTTAAAAATTTCTTGGAGTGGAGAGAATTTCCCCTGGTAATTGCTTTGGTGTGCCACCCAGATCCTCTTCAGGGATAAAGAGCTTATGCCCTTAACATTGAGAGTCCTATGATTTACAGCTGTTAGTCCCAAGGATTCTGTTATGGACTGAAACTTTGTGTTACCCCTGTAATTTATATGTGGAAGCCTTAACCTCCAATATGATAGTTTTAGGAAGTGGGTCTCTGAAAAATAAGTTTAGATGAGGTCATTTAGATGGGCATGGAACCCCCATAATGGTACTAGTGTCCTTATAAGAAGAAAATAGGCCAGAGTTTTCTCTCTGCATGCACACAAAGATGTCAGGTGAGTATAGAGAGCCACAACCACAAAGCCACAAAGTGGGCTCTCCTGTACAACCAAATGTGGTGTCACCTTGATCTTGGATTTCCCGTTTGCTGGAACTGTGAGAAATGTGTGTGCTGTTTAAACCACCTAGTCTATTGTTTAAGTCCATCCAGTATTTTGTTAAGCAGCCTGAGCTAAGATAGATTCCTCAATAAAATCTAGCACTGTAGTTTCCATCTCAGAATTGGCTTCCCAGGGAACCTGACCTGTGATATTTCCGATGATTAAAATTACAGAAGCAATTAAAAGAAAGACTGTTAGGTTTGATATTTTATGTGTATGTGTGTGTGTGTGTGTGTGTGTGTGTGTGTGTGTATAGCTGTTGAACAGCAGAAATAAAATACCACAAGCCAAGTACAAACCAGGGAAACTATGTGCAAATGACACCACAAATTACACCTTTTAAGATTTAAAGAGTTTCTGAAAATTGAGTGGCAAACATTGTTTAGTTTTTTTTAATAGCAAAAGATAAGAGAGAAAAAATGCAAATAACCCTTAACTTTGTGAAAAGTTACCAAGTGCAATCAAAATAACAGAGATGTAACTAAAACTGTACTGAAAATTTGCTTATCACTCCCTGCTTCACAAAATCCAGGGTAGTCTGTTTGCATACTATGTGGAAACAAGGACTCCGACATATTATTGCTGATAATGATACTGTTCCTATGGAAGTAAGGTTGACACTATCCAACAACTTTATTTTTTTTTTTAGCTTTGCACCAGTGATTCCACTCAGGTATGAATCTCTCCCAAAGATACACAGGCACAAAAATATGAACTAATGTATGCCTGAAATTGACCGCAACACTGAGTGTGATAGCCCAAGATTGGATTTGGTTATATATAGATTTTAAAAGAAACAGTAGAAAAATAAGCAAAACCTTTTTATTCATTCATTCATTCATTCATTCGTTTATTTATTTAATGTTTGTTTATTTTTGAGAGAGAGAGAAAGACCAAGTGTGAGCAGGGGAGGGGCAGAGAGAGAGGGAGACACAGAATCTGAAGCAGGCTCCAGGCCCCGAGCTGTCAGCACAGGGCCCGACGCGGGGCTCGGACTCACTGACAGAGATCATGATCTGAGCTGGCGCCCCAAGAAAAACTTAAAAAAAAATGGCTGTATATGGGGCATCTGGGTGGTTCAGTCACTTGAGTGTCTGACTCTTGATTTTGACTCAGGTTGTGATTCCAGGGTCATGGGATCGAGCCCCTCATTGGGCTCTGTGCTGAGCATGGAGCCTGCTTGAGATCCTCTCTCTCTCCCTCTGCCCCTCTCCCCTGCTCATGCTCTCTAATGGCTGTGTACGTGGCATGGAGGGAAGATGGAAAGGGGTCATAATCAGCGGTTAGATCTCTCTGAAAGTAACTTGCTGTATAATTTGGATCTTGGAAGCATATAAATCATTTTCACGATTATAAAATAAAGTCAGGAAGAAAGAATGCAATCTCTAAACAACAACAACAAAAAAACTAAAACTAAAACAAAAGAATTTAAATATGTATCAATTTGGTGGTAAAATCCTGACAAGAACAGTGTTTTCAAATGACTTTAAAAGACAGTTTTTTGACTCTACATTTCTAGATTGAAAAAAATAATTACAAATAAATCTTAAACTGCATTCAGAAGTCTTATTGATAATAATTTCTGAATTGTTCTATTGAAACCATGTTATATAACAGTAGTGGGATAAAACAAATAGTAAGTATGTTAATGTCATTTAGGAAACAAGATTTTCAACATATGAAAAAATATTCAGAAAATTAAAGAAGTTATTAGATAAAAAAGCTGGCAGTCTTAAATTTAAATTTAAAACACTGCAGCGCCTGGCTGGCTCAGTTGGTAGAGCATGCAACTTGTAATGTCAGGTCATGAGTTCAAGCCCCACGCTGGGCGTGGAGTCTACTCTAAAAAAATAAATAAATAAAATAAAATAAAATATAAATAAATAAATAAATTTAAAATGCCTGTAAATAAATAATAAATAAAACACTAAGAGAATATATCAACGGAACACACCCTAAGATGGGAAAATTTGAGTGCCAAAATAACAAATCAGTGTAATAGTTTGTAATATCTCATCAAACACAAAAATTCTATGACTTTATAGTTATACTAACAATAAATAAACATATTGGTCACCTTTGGAACTTACTACATTCACTCAGTATTCCTTAACAATGAGAATCAATAATTTGTCCTGCCTTTTATGTTAATATAATTCAAGACAAGAGAAGAAATGATGAAAGTTCTTCTTTATTCAAGAAATCTAGCTAATAAATGCTTTTTTTTAAGTGAAAAATTAAGGTCACTACTTGTCAGCATTTTTTTGTAATAATGGACACAGATCAAAATCAATGGATGCTGTAACTGTTAGATGCACGATGGGAAACTTTATAATAAATTGATCGGGTTTGTGAAACCTCAACCTGCTTACCAATATTAAACATCACTTAAATGGCCTCCCAGGTGATTCAGTAAAGGACACAGCACCACCTGTGAACATTCCCTCCCTCCCTCTCTCTCTCTCTCTCTCACTCTCACTCTCTCACACACACACACACACAATTTGAGCATAAACTGGGTTTTAGATGTTATGAGGAGCTACATGTTTCAAAATCTACAGGTTTCAACATGAATCCACTGGGTTTAGAACAAATGATGCTAGAAAGTAGGGAAATAGGAAATCTGCAGTTCTATGTGAGCAAGAATTCACTGTCTTCACTAGTGTGACCCTGGTGAGGAGTTGGGGAATGTTGAGCAGCCTGAAAGAAACATCAAGCTCAATTCAAGGATCATTGGAATTTTCATGTTTCCATTTTATCATGTGGAATTAAAATAGGTGGAATAATTTATTATTCATGTTATCATTGACTGTAGCTGATCTCTTGCTACAAACCTGTAATTGGAAAGAAACCTATTCAGTTGTAAGTATTTTTAGCTGTCATGTGAAATCATACTTTTCACAAATCTGCCTTTCAACTCTGGCATATCCTTAGTTCCTTACCATAAACCTTCTGTTTGTTAATTTTATATGCTTAGTGACTTATTTTCCTTTAAATGACATACAGAAGTTTGTATATGAGGAGCTACAAAACTGAGCAAAAAAAGAGATTGATCAGTTTGGCTCTTAAAAATCATATATAATGAGACTACATCTTGTAGGCAGACTAAGACATTATGTTAGAGCAACCAAATTTTATTCTAAACGTTCCACAGATACTCAGAAAATCAGATACTCTGACTCTCAAAAGCTCATGTCATGGTATTTTCTTTGTGATTCTAATTATGTTGTATAATTACTTCTTATTAATAAGATGGTTTATAGGTATTTCAAGAATGATTATAGGAAAAACTAACTTTAAAATCTGGGATGCTTCCCTGATATTACTGCAAAGAAGAATTCAAGGACATGATTTGGAGTGGAAGGAAGTATAATGAAATTTTCTCTCAAGTATACATTGAAATATTCAATATATCTCAATTTTAGTCTTTTGTTTTAAAGCCTGATTATTCTTGTGGCAAAGGATCTCAAAACCACTGTTTTTCATTCCTGATCTGCCCTTTTGATCACTATGCTCCTATTCTCGAACACTGGCATCATCATGGCAACTTCAGAGGATAAATGCTACTCTAGACATCTGTATCCTTGTTCTCACACCTTGAACGAAGCACATCTGCTATACTTGGCTTTCCTTTTTTCTATTTTAGAAAAACAATCAATCATAGACAAAAGTCATGCAATCCTTAAAATTGTTAATACCTAGGAAACAAAAATTCCCCTTCTGGGAGTTTATCATGATAAAAAATTGGATAAGTGTGTAAATATATGTATATGATTACAACACATGCTATGATAGCCATGCTTACCTATTACCAAAGCACCATTTACAATGCAAAATTTTGAAGGCAACAACCTAAATGTCCAACAAAGAGTGATTGTTAAATAATTTCCAAAAACCCATACAATGATATAGAATGAAGGCATTGAAAATAAAGGTGTCGATGTATATTTCGTGGTAAGAAAAGAAGTTGCTAATCGATGAGTATAAAGCTTTAGTGATGCAAGATGAATAAGTTCTGGAGACACGCGGCATGCTAGAGTGCCAGAGCTGATGACGTGTTGTACGCTTACAAATCTGTTTAGAGGGTAGATCTCATGTTGTATCTTTGCCACAACAACAACAAAAATTTATTTTAAAAGATCACAGTGTTATCTAATATTAAGAAGCAAGTTACAGATATCTTTAGAATAATACTCTGCTTTCGTCTATGTGTATGTATGTGTGTGTTATATATACATATATATCAAGTTTTGAAGACTAGACAGAAAAATTTTAAAGGTTGCTGTAAATTCCAGGAGGACTGAAAATTTTGTAGATTTTGTTTGCTGCCCAATCTACAGTGTCTAAAACACTGCCTGTCACATAGGAAGCATTTAATAGATATTAGTAGAATTAATGAGTAAAAAAATGACTAAATGTGGAATTAGAATTTCTTTTTTTTTTTTTGCTACTCCTTATTTTCTAATTATGGCATGTGGATTAAGTATTCTCAATAAAAATGTACTATTTACTTGTTTATGGCATGTTTAATTTTGAGAAAAAAGTCTTAGAGTCATTGATAGTTCTTTTTAGGAGTCTCAGAAGCAGCACTGGCATTTAATAAATTAGAAGCAAAATCACAACTTTAAAAAAATATGTCACCAAGTTTTTGGAAATGTTTGTTTTCTGAAAGACATATTATATTCATGGTTATGCTCTGGATATTGCTGATATTTAATATTTACATTTTTGGAACAAATGTACCTAATGGCAGGTCATTGTGACTTTTTATTTAAAAACCATGTTTGAGGCAAAAGTAATGTGTACTCTTGTTACTGTTAAGCAGTTTAAATCAATACTCCTTACTTAACAACTCAGCGTTCCCAAGGGCCTTGGTTTTATGTGGCATCTCAGAGATATGGCATGCACCATTACTCTTTAAACATCTACTTTAATTGTGCTTTTAATTTTGCAGACTTTACATAGAGACCCAGATCTGTTGACAGAGCAAATGAACCACAGATTCTGTCCTTTCTACTTTGTCACTCTAACCACTTGGTAAATGAGGTTTAGGTTTGCAAGGGGATGATGTCGTTGCCAAGGTTTTTTAATCCTGAACTATAACATGGGTGGAATGCGGATACTTTCAGTGCACCATGATGAGATTGTCTCCTTTATTTTTGTAGTAATGCCCTTGTTAATGGTGCTCTGTTTTTTTTTTTTTTTTAATTTTTTTTTTCAACGTTTATTTATTTTGGGGACAGAGAGAGACAGAGCATGAACGGGGGAGGGGCAGAGAGAGAGGGAGACACAGAATCGGAAACAGGCTCCAGGCTCCGAGCCATCAGCCCAGAGCCTGACGCGGGGCTCGAACTCCCGGACTGCGAGATCGTGACCTGGCTGAAGTCGGACGCTTAACCGACTGCGCCACCCAGGCGCCCCAATGGTGCTCTGTTTTAAAGGAGATGTGACACATTGTAAACCCGTCTGCCTATAATTGTCATTTAGACTTCATCAGTGAAGGGAGAATTGCCAGATCTGGGGTCCTCGGGTTCACTTGTAATTTTCCAATAGCAACAATATCATTGAATTTGGATTATTAAATATAAAGTAGAATTTTCAATATTAGCAAAATGTGTTTTAAATTGTCTCCAACCCATGTATTTTAATAACTGAAATGCTAAAAGCACTTTATTATCTTGAGGCATGGTTAAAGAATGCCTTCCTGCAGCAAGGCTTCAAGATATATGAGAGTTAGGGAGTTTTAAGACCTAAGCCATTGAATTTAATGCTGAGATAAAGACTAGAAAAGCAGACGCCCAGTAAACTCTGAATTTAGAACTTAGCAGAGAAGTGAATATGTAAATTCCTAAGTTGTCTCCTGGAAAGAAATTTCAAAAAATGGTTCAGGGTCCTACCATGAAAGGAAAATTAATGGAGGAAAATTATGTCTGATCACAGAAGCATGGACATTGAATGAAACCATGCATTGATTAGGTACTCAAGAAATAGACTCATGAAAGTGTAAAAATTCAGAGGAAATTCATAAAGGTTTAGGGATAGATAGAATTTTCCTCAGCACTATCATCTTTTTAAAGTTAGGTTTATTGAGGTATAATTTATACACAGTAAAACACAGCCTTTTTAGATATACAGTTCAGTGAATTTGGACAGGCATATCTAGTTGTGTAAGCACCACTGAACCCAGGTTGGACTAGTTCCATCAGTCCGTAGAAGTTCTCTTTTTTTGTACTCAGTTTACTCCTCCTGCCCACAGCCTGAGGCAACCACTGATCTGACTTCTGTCCTTATAGCTTTACCTTTACCAAAACGTCATGTACGTGGAATCATACTTACGTAGCCTTGTGTATTTTGAGTTAAAATGTTTGAGATCTGCTCATATTGTTGTGTACCAGTCATTCATTCCTTTTGTGCTATTATCCCGTCATACGAATTGTCTGTCACTAGCTGATAGACATTTGAGTTGTTTCCCATATTTTGCATTTATGAATAAAACTGCTGTAAATGTCTGTAGACAAATATTTGGGTAGACACGTTTTCTTTTTCTGATTAAATGCTTAAGAGTGGGATCCCTGGGCCATATAGTGAGTGTATGTTTAACTTTATACAAAGGTGCCAAACTGTTTTCTAAAGAGGTTGTCCCGTTTTGTCTTCCTCTCAGCAAAGTGTGAGAATTCTCGTTGGTCTGCATCTAGACAGTTCTAGTTGTTCCACATCCTTGTCAGCACTTGCCATTGTCAGGTTTGGTTTGTTTTCATTTTAACTTTCTAGGGGAGGAACATGTAGACTCTACATTGTAGAGTAAAGGCTCAGATGCAGGAGTGAAGCTGTGCAAACATCTGAATACTGAGGAGTGCTACAAATCTATGGTTTTGTCACAGCAAACCAAAGTTTGGCTTTTGTTTGCCCCAAAAGTTGCATATAGGAGCAGGCTGCATATGTAATAAAGGTGATGATGGTCAGGCAGTATAAAGAGGATAAAATGGCAAGACAGGTTATGGAGTCTTTGAAAATATAGCTGAGTGTTCTAAATTTTAAAATAGAACCAATACTGTTTTCCAGATAAAGAAGAAAATGGCTCAAATATATTATGATGAACTGAAAATGAGTTTTTATTTAAGTTTTTTTATTAAACTAAATTCTGTAACTAGTTACAACACTTGTAACTGGTGAAGTGCTATGGTAGACATATACCAAGGTGAAATCTCAGTCTTAAAATACTTAACAATGTGATTGTAACTGCTGAGGTGGAGGAAGTAATTTGGATCTGCATATTTATACTGCCACATATGGCGATAAATATTCTTTTCCACCACATTTTTGTATTTGAATTACTGTAGAATCATCGCTTATGTAGTGTACCGTGATGTCATGTGACCATAACTTGATCTATATGTATCATTTACATTTTTAACTTTTCCTCTCTGCTTTTCTCAACCACTGAGACAACTCCATGGAGCTATCTTATTTATAGATTGTGTTCAAACCTCTCTCTAATAATAAAATAATTAAAATCTCAGGAAAAAATGACAATGAGTCGGATGTAGAAATTAGACACACACACATCCTTTTTACATGGATACATATGTATCATGGAATGTTTTGATGATAAACCATTGTAAGTGCCTGGGACACAGCAGTCCTAGTAGTTGCTGAATCCTGTTCTCCCCATCTTCTATCCCTGTACTGTCTTCCTGATTCACTCAGAATTGCTATCTTCCCTAGTAACGAATCCTAATTTTCAAATGTATCCAGTGCTTTGATTAACGAGATACAAAAGCTTCTGTCCTCAGCTCATCAACTCTGTCTCTAACCAATAGAAAGAATTTCTGTATTTTTTTTTTTTATCAAGACAATGGATTGTCCTTGGCCAGCAGTTCTGTAAGGATCCTTTATTCTAGTGGTTTTTAGCAGCTAGTCTAAGTTCAGTGTCAAAAGTGCAAAGGATTTTAAGCTCCATATAATGTTACTGTTAAAGTTTTAATTTGCATCAATTTAATTCTCTTGTCAGTTGTCACACCCTATTAAAGTTGTGCCTCATCACATGCTGATGGAGCAAATTAAGTCTGAGGTACAAGATGATGTAGCTTCTTGGGAAAGGCTATCCATGGGTCCAGATTCCAGCAGTTTTGAGTTCATTGATCATTAGTTTTTATGTCTCTTAGGAATCTAGAGTAGCATTCTGTGGCCATCAAAGATCTGTATCTAATGTCAGAATTTTACAATTCTCTAGAGCAAGCCCAAAAGACACTTTTTAATGAAGAAGTATTTTTGCCTTTTTGTTGTCTTTCTTGTCATGTGTTTCTAGTATATTCATTTGCATTAGCCTTGCCACCCTTAACAGAATAATCCTTTAAAACCTCACTCAGATCATGGCACTCCTCAAATCCAATAACTCCTACTTCTCTCAGAGTAAGGGTGTATAAAAGGCCCTACATTGTCTAGATTTTCATTACCTGACTCAGCCAGCTATTGCTCTCACCTTCTGTCATTCTAACGTAGTTATGTTGGCTCAGTATCCCTTGAAAATGGCAGGCACGCCCCTGCCTCTGAGCTTTTGCACTTGTTCCATTCAGTTACCTAGAATGTTTTAGTCCCAGCTATTCATATGACTTCCACACACTGCCTCCCTCCCTTCCATTCTTGACTGAAATAGCATTTCTTCATTGACGATTTTCCTGAATACATACCGAAAATTGCACCTCCCTCTTTTTGACACTTCCTGTCTCTCTTTCTTTATTTCCTTAAGCCCAAACTAAATATTTTAGCTATGTATCTTAATGTTTTCTACTTCTCCCCAAGTAGAATGCAAACTCCACAAAGGCAGAGATTTTGTCTATTTTGTTCACTTTTGTTTAGGACAGTGCCTGGTGTAAAATGAGATCCCAGCATATATTTGCTGAATGAATGAATGATTTTGAATCTGCTGTATCTGTGAGTTTTAGTGTATGCAGTTCTTTCTTTGCTCTCTCTTTTTCCCTCCTCTATCCCTTCTTGCCTTCCCAATTGGGGCTGTAGAACAATAAGTTCTAGCTTTTGCAAAGGTTCTTAGTTTCCCAGAAATGCTCAAAGATAACCCAAATGGAAGGTCACCTGTTTTGATTTTGCTAGAGGGAATGCAGGAATGTCAGTTCTGGCCTTGGAGGAATCTGGTTTTAAGAAGATGGATGCTATTGGTTTCCTTAAATTAAGGTATTGTCATTTTGGGTGTGTGTGTAAGAGGCCAAGCCACTACGTGTGTACCAGGTGCAAGGTCTCATGACCGATCCATGTCTTTACCATTTGATCCCCAATGTCTTGCATAACACCTGAAACTTATCAGGTACTCAAAAGATAGTTGGTAAAATAAGGAAGGCTAAGATCACTCTTATTTTTGTTCCCCCAGATCTACTGTCACCCAGGCAAGAGGTCTTCCTCACCTGAAACAAGCAGAAAGGGAGTGGTTGCTGGCCCTGTTCAAAGTCCTTGATAATTACTTCGACTATGCA
Organism: Prionailurus bengalensis; assembly: GCF_016509475.1. Lineage (NCBI taxonomy): Eukaryota > Metazoa > Chordata > Mammalia > Carnivora > Felidae > Prionailurus > Prionailurus bengalensis. The sequence goes on along the minus strand of NC_057361.1, from coordinate 19,123,572 downwards.
AGTGATCATGGAGTACACCTGCCTCTGAGAAAGTAAACTGTCAGCTCTCTGTGGAGTCCTACCAGGGTGCCAAAGGTAAGGAAGTAAAACAATCTATCTTTGAAGTTTTAAGAATTCTTTCAGTGCCGTGTGTGGTAACCTCAGATATGATGTAGAATGGAATGAGGTCTTTCATTGTGAGAACTAATTAGCTATCCCACACCATGTAACTTGTATTTCTTAAATCAGAAACTTTTAATAGGACTTTTTATTTTTTGGAGGTTTTTCCTTCTCTTCTACTACAGGTTGTTGCCCAAGCATCTCTGGCCATTGCTAATTATCTGTTTGCCTTGGGCAAGACAGGTTCTGACTGTGAGTCCAAAAGCAGCCTTGGGCAAAATAATTCATAACTGTATTTACCAGAAGTTATTCCATCAGTGCATCTTTGCAACAGTGTTTTCCATAATTACAGTTGCCTTGGTGCTTTTAAGATTTTTCATTTCTTGGAGCTGTTTGATCCCATCCATCCCTCTGGATTTTGAGCTTTTGACCTGTTAGACTTTTTGAGTCCCCATGGGTCTGCATCTGTTCTTAACTAGCCCAGGGAATCAATACTCCCAATATTTTCCATGATTATGGAATTGAAAATGTATTCTTCTGATGTTGGGGAACAGCTAATCTGTCTCTCAACTTTTAGAAGCTTCCATGGCTTATCCTGATTTGTTTCAAAAAGAAATTTTGGCACCTGACAAAGTAAATACAGTACAACAAAATAATATATTGAAAATAAGTGATGGAGATTTGAGGTGATAAACTAGGAAATGTGTATTTGCCTCATGTCCATCTAGATTTCTTTCTAAAATAAGAAAATAAAGTTATCCAAAAGGAATATGGAAGAAAATGGGAGAGGAGATCACATTTTTGTAAATGAGAGATTAAAAAAAAAAATGTCCTCATGAACGTAACCCAATGGGACAGACTTAAAAGAATACTTACAAATATAAATGATCAGAATAGCATTAATATTCCTGTTCTACATATATATTAGGTGATGATGGAACAGTTTCCTTCAAAATTATAACCTGTGACTGAGAAAAAATATCAAAGGAGAGGAAAGGATAAAAACGTGCAAAGATTTGTAAGTTTTATTGCACACACGCCTTTTCTAAGAAGTTACTTGAGGATGTACTCGGCCAAAAGTGTTTTGTAAAGTCCAAACCAAGAAGGAGGACTATATGAAAACTCCTTGAGGTGGATGAACTCAAGAGAATGCTGGAGTAACACCTCAACATGACAGCAGTTTTGCAGGCCTGGAGAAGAGCTACTCCACTTTGGATTTAGTAGATACAGAGTCTAGACTTTAGTAGACAGAGGAGAGTTTCTAGGTAGTGGGATGGGGGGTGGGAGACAGTAATAAAATAGAAATGTATGATTGAACACTTGGGGAAAAAGGGAGATATGATAAAGCTAAATCATGCAAGAAATAAAGGCATTTGAAACTACAGGCGAAAAAAAAACTATATAGAAAATCATGATCTAACTACGAAATAAACTAAATTATGCTATGATGTTCAGCAGTTACAATAGTGTAAGAAGACAATGTTTATTTGCCCATGATGCTTGAACCATTTCCCTTTATGTGGCTCAAGGATTGCAGCATTGAGGTCAAGGTGAAGGAAATGTGATCTCAATATACAACTTGACCTGCACTGAATGTGTTTACATTTTCCTAAAAATTAAAATACTACTTCTTGATTTTTGAAGTTTTATTATCATCCTATTAAAAATACTTGAAATTTCTACATTAGTTGTAAAAAATTTAAATTTGAACAACTTGGTAATATAAAAGCAAGTATGTAAATCACATTAGCTAGGACATGAGTGGAGGGTGTTGGGACATATGGAAGAAAGTGCCAGTGTGCTGCTAATTAATATCCTCAGTGTAAGGTGCTCAGAGGTCAAGAGATACTGAAGGAAGTTAGTAGAACAAGGGACTGAATATATTGTTTAATGTTACAAATGTAATTAATAAAAGAATTAAGTTCAATAATATGCATATCAAAAATTAGGAGGAGGAAAGACAAAGGAGAAATTAGTAAACTAAATCCACATCTTTGATAGAAAAGAAGATAGAAGTATATACATACTATTTTGAGATATGGAGGTTACCATCATTAATTCTGTAAACAGAAACACAATCAGTTGTTTTGGGGAAATGGTACTGTGGTGGAGAGGAAAGAAGTGAGAAAATATTGTCATCATACCTTTTCTCTTTCTGTAATTTTCCACCATGTGTGTTTCTTATCTTGATACAAAAAAATAAACTCAGTGACTCTAACATTATTGCAGACTAAATGCTCCAAGGGACTGCATAGCATTAAAAAATTTTTTTTAATGTTTATTTATTTTTGAGAGAGAGAGACTAGACAGAGACAGAGTGCAAGCAGGGGACGGTCAGAGAGAGGGAGACACAGAATCCGAAGCAGGCTCCAGGCTCTGAGCTGTCAGCACAGAGCTCGACTTGGGGCTCAAACTCAAGAACCTTGAGATCATGACCTGAGCTGAAGTTGGACACTTAACCGACTGAGCCAACCCAGGCGCCCCAGGATTGCAGAGCATTTAAATTTGGGATAGAACACACATTAAGGGGCTTAAAAAGAGTCAGGAGAGTAATCCAAGGAGTCCTCTAACCCAAAAGGAGGTTAGATATATGAACTGGGAGTGGAAGAAGGCCGGGCAAGGGAGCATTGCTAAGTATAGATGACTATCGTGACACTTTCTCTATGGGTACAGTGAGCTTTGGTCCAGAAGCAAGGTAGGAAAACTAAAGGTGGGATTTCAAACTAAGCTGAGACTTTAAAGAGGGGAAATGTGTATCCAGCTTGGTGATGGTCATTGGCTATTAGCAGCAACAGAAGCACCTCCTCTATAGGAGAAAGTGTCTTGATTTAGGCAATACTCACACGTGAGTATCAAGCCATGATCTCACAGTCAAGTAGCACCAAAGGAAAGGGAAGAAAACCCACAATGAGTCAAGGTCAGCAGAATCAATCACCACATATTAAGTTTCCCCAAATTACTAATGAACAGATTGCAAGACACTTAATATAGAAGCATTGTGTTTGAAATGACTTTTTTTTTTAAGAAAACATTTGCACACAACAAGAAGCCATTAGGAATAGACTGGAAATTTTTGTAAATAAATAAAAAATTATAACTCCTAGAATAAAAATGTGATAATACACTCCTAAAGTAGAATGCTGTTCAGCTGTGAAAATGCACAAACTGTAGCTTACCTCATCCATTTGCCTTCCTTGATTGTCTCTATTCATTCCTTCTGGGATTCTAACCAGGATGTGAATTTTCCAGGAGTAATGGAAAATGTGAACCCATAGATACAGAGCACAGAGTGAATCCCAGCACAATAAATAAAATAGAATTCGGCCACATTGTGGAGAACTTGCATAATATCAAAGACAAACATTTATAAAAAGTATCTCCCCTCTTAAAGCCCTCATATGAGTGAAGTCATGTGATTTTTGTCTTTCTCTGACTAATATTTGGATATAAATTTTAAAAAAGAAAAAAGAAAATTAAAAACAAGTATCTCCCCCACAAAATAGGAAAGATTGCACACCAAATAAAGACAATTAGATTGATAGCAGTCTGCTGAATAGCAAAACCAAAATCGGAAGAGAGCTTAGAGAAAACGAATAACAACCTAGAATTAATTGTGTACTCAGTAAACTATCTGTAGGATGAAATGAAGACATTTGAATTTTAATTAAAAAAGTATGATACCTTAACTAACAATGACTTGCTAAAGGAACTTCTAAGGAATATTCTTCAGGAAGAAGTAATATTATCACAGGGCAGTCTAAGCAAAGAAAAAGATAAAAACAAATATAAAACCATGAAAAATCAATGTAAACTAATAGTAACAGAATTACAATACTGTAAAAAAAAAAACCCCAGCTTTTAAAATTGGAAGGATGTATTCAGAGTTAACATGTATCAAGGTCTTTGTATTGTTTGTTCAGGGTTAATGTGTTGTTTAACTTAGCCATTGTTTAGTTAAATATGCATAATAAAAGTTCAAGGGTGAACATAAAAGAATAGAAATATAATTAGCAAAATAATGAAGACAAAAAAAGCAGTGGGGGAAAAAAAAAACCTCAACCCAAAATTGAAAGAGAAGAATAAAACGAATTTTAAAAGCTTGATAAATTGAATTTAAAAGATATTAGAAGTCCCAGTATATATTACATGAATATAAATGGACTAAATTTTCTAATTAAAAACAGATATCATACCGGATTAAAAGAGAAAAAGAACAAACAGTTTTGTGGCCCCTTCTTTAATTTTTTTTTTTTTAGAGAGGGAGAGAGAGAATGAGTAGGAAAGAGGGGCAAAGGGAGAGAAAGAATCTTAAGCAGGCTCCCCACTCAGCATGGAGACTGATGTAGGACTGGATCCCACGACCTTGGGATCATGACCTGAGCCAAAATCAAGGGTTGAGACTCTCACCAGACTGAGCCACCCAGGTGCCCCTTGTGGTCCTTATAATCGGCACACCAAAAGCATAGGGTGCAGAAGGTGGAATGTGGGAGAAAAGTAGACCAAGTGACTAATGGCTAAAAGAAAAAGAATCCTGGGGTCATTATGTTAGCATCCTGACACAACAGACTAAGTCAAAAAACACTATTAGAAGTAAAGAAGGTTACCACACAAAGTTTAAAAACATCAGTTTACCAGTAATATAACATAATTCTAAACTTGCGTGAACATGACAAATATATCAGAATTGATAGAGCAGAAAGTTGACACAATTATATGGGGAAATTGATACATTCACCATTATATACTTAGTGACAAATTTTAAGACACCTTTTTTGATTATGTCAAGAACTTTTAAAAAATATAAAGAAAAAACTGGCAACAACTCAAATATCTGTTTCATAGTAACATAGAGAAAAAAGGATGATATCATCATAAAATAGAATACCATATCGCTATGACAACTATGAAAATAAATGAGCTATATCTCCATCAATAGTGTGTATAAATCTCCTGAACATAATGATGAGCAAAAGAAGCACAAAAGAATATATACTGTATGATTTCATTATATAAAGTACAAAGACTATAGTTTGAGAAGTCACTTTTTAAATTGATCAAACATCTGTTAGTCTAGAGTCAGCTTTCCCTTGCAGATATGAAGACTTCCTTACAGCTTTCATAATTAAGACACTGTGGTAGTGGAATGAGATAAACCAGTTGACAAATGAATTAGAAAAAAGAACCAAGAAATGTGAATGCATATATAGAACTTTGATTATGTGACAGATGTGGTCTTGCTTATCACTGTGGTATAGAACTCTTCAGTAAATTGTACTGAGAACAATTGATTACCCATGTAGAAAATTTAAAACAATTGGATAGATCCTTAAAATGCACAGTTCACAAAAAATAAATGCCAGAAGCTTTAAAGATTCAAATGTAAAATGCAAAACTTTAAAACTTTTAGAAGAAATAAACAAGACTCTTTCTGAACTTTGTGTAGGGGAGGGTATTTTTTAAAATACAAAAAATATCTGAGCATAAAACTAATTATGCATAAATTTAACTGCTTAATTAAGTACCATAATCTATCAAAACATATTAGAAAAAGGAAAAATGAAGCCACTAACTGGGTGAAACTATTTGTAAAGCATACAGCTAACAAAGAATTACTGTCCAGAATATGTGAAAAATACAAGTGAATAATAAAAAGACAACCCAGTAGAAAATTAGGATAAATATATAAAACAAGCACTTCACAAAAAATGAAATATCTGTAGCCAGTAAACAGATGAGAAGATTCTCCAATCTTTTACTAATGTGAATGCAAATTAAGAATGAAATAATAATAGCACTGCATACATATCAGAAGGGCAAAACATTAAAAAATATTGACAAAGGATGTGTATTTATTTAAGTTTATTTATTTATTTTTGAGAGAGAGAGTGTGTGAGCAAGGAAGGGGGAGAGAGAGGGGGGAAGAGAGAGAATCCCAAGCAGGCTCTGTGCTGTTGGCACAGAGCTCAATACAGGGCTCAAACTAACCAACTGGGAGATCATAAGCTGAGCTGAAACCAAGAGTTGGAGGCTTAACTGACTGAGCCACCCAGGTGCCCGGACAAAGGATGTGTATTAACAGGAGCACTATTATACTCGATTGGCTGGGGTGTAAATTAATTAGAACAACTTTGGAAAATAAATTTTCTCTGTCTCTCAAAGCAGAATATGTACATACCTTGTGACCATACACATATATCTAGGAATGTGATTTAAAGAAACTTAGGCACATTTTTGCCAGGAGAGCTGTGTAGGGATTTTTATAGGTGTACTATTTGTAATAGTCCCAAACTAGAAATAATTCAAATGCCTAGAGACTGGGGGAATGGAGGAATATGCAGTTGACCCTTGAATGACACAGGTGTCAATTGCTTGGGTCCACTTACACATGGACTGTGTGTGTGTGTGTGTGTGTGTGTGTGTGTGTGTGTACTCACACACATACATATAAACGGTATAGTACTATTTTCTCTTCCTCATAATCAATAACATTTTCTTGTCTTGGGGTGCCTGGGCAGCTCAGTCAGTTAAGCATCGGACTTCAGATTGGGAAAGTACATATGTAGATGCAGTGTGTGGGTAGTGATTTATTTCTTAAATGTTGAATATATTATGCAAAATGATTTACCTGTATGTTACATATATTGTCTTATTAACATTGCAAAAAGAATACGGGAAATAGAATTCTAAGAAAGAGTAGCAGAAAACAGAGCCACAGGAAAATAAAGAGTTGGACTATAAAATAAAGGAAATTAAAATTTTGAATACAAGAATTCTACAGTTACCAGGAAAAGGTCATAAATTTGGGTATAAGCTTCTTGAGAATTGAGGCCAAGAGGGAATAATTGATTACATGGGTCATAAAACCAAATTTCTGAAGAGAAACAGCTATTTCTGGTATTGCACATCCATTCTTTACATTGGAGCTGAAGATCTACTTCATTCTAAAAACTAGGGGCGCCTGGGTGGCGCAGTCAGTTAAGCGTCCGACTTCAGCCAGGTCACGATCTCACGGTCCGTGAGTTCGAGCCCCACGTCGGGCTCTGGGCTGATGGCTCAGAGCCTGGAGCCTGTTTCCAATTCTGTGTCTCCCTCTCTCTCTGCCCCTCCCCCGTTCATGCTCTGTCTCTCTCTGTCCCAAAAATAAATAAACGTTGGGAAAAAAATTTTAAAAAAAAATAAAAAATAAAAAAAAAATAAAAACTGTATAAAACTATAAAATCTAATATAACCCTAAGATCTCAATTCCTAGCACATAGTTCCCTAATTTCTCTGCAGAGTCACATAGTCAGGCTTTAGGCATCCTCAGACTGCGGATCCTCAGAAGGATAATGGAGTGGAGCTTTGGGGAAAAGCAAATCCTGCTTTTCTGGGCTACACTTTCAGTCAGGTGCCTCTCTTCCTCCCAGGTGATTTTCCGGAAATCCATGTGCACCTGTAAGATGGTTTAGCTAGGTACATGGTAATAGAATTGGTGGGCAGCTACCCAGGATTTGTTGACTGTCCCAGAGAGCAGGAGGAAGAAAGGGCGATGCAGTTTTGTTTTATCCCCCTGGTTGAGAAGTGTCACCAAAGACAAACCTTGACATGGTAAATTAAGAGTTTTCTTGTTTTAAATATTTTATTCAGATATAATTAGTATATAGTATCATGTTAGTTTCAGGTATACAATATAATAATTCAACATTTCTATCCATTTCTTAGTGCTCATCAACATAAGTGTACTCTTAATCCCTTTTATCTATTCCACCCCCCTCCCCAACTACTGCCCCTCTGTCAACTACCAGTTTGTTCTATTTAAGTCTGTTTTGTTTGTCTCTTCTATGTTTGCTGTTTTATTTTTTTAAATTCCACAGGAGTGAAAGCGTATATTTGTCTTTCTCTTACTTATTACTTTTAGCATTATACCCATCCATGTTGTCACAGGTGACAAGATTTTATTCTTTCCTTATGGCTGACTAATATTGCATTGTATGTATAAGCGTGTGTATATGTATACACCATATTTTCTTTACCCATTTGTCTGTGGATGCACACTTGAGTTGCCTCCATGTGTTGGCTAGTGTAAATAATGCTACAAAAAACAGAGAGGTGCATATATCTTTTCAAATTACTCTTTTTATTTTCTTTGGGTAAATACCCAGCAGTAGAATTATTGGATCATATGGTAACTCTGTTTTTAATTGTTGAGAAACCTCCATACTGTTTCCCACAGTGACTGCACCAATTTGCATTCCCACCAGCAGTGCACCAGGGTTTGTTTGTTTGTTTGTTTGTTTGTTTGTTTGTTTTTTGCACATCCTCATCAATACCTGTTACTTCTTGTCTTTTTGATTTTAACTATTCTGACAAGTATAAAGTGATACCTCGTTATGCTTTTAATTTGCTTTTACCTTACGATAACTGATGTTGAGCATCTTTTCATGTGTCTGTTGGCCATCGGTATGTCTTCTTTGGAAAAATGTTTGTTTTTCAGGTCCTCTGCCTATTTTTTAATGGGATTATTTGATGTTTTGGTGTTGAGTTGTAGAAGTTCTTTATATAGTTTGGATATTAACCCCTTACTGGATATATCATTTGCAAATATCTTCTCCCATTCAGTAGGTGGCCTTTTTGTTTTGTTAATGGTTTCCTTTACTGTGCAAGAGATTTTTCCTTTGAAGTTCTCCTAATAGTTCAATTTTACTTTTGTTTCCCTTGTCTGAGGAGACATATCTATAAAAATGTTTCTACAGTTGATGTCACAGAAACTGCTGCCCATGTTTCCTTCTAGGAATTTTATGGTTTCAGGTCTTGCATTTAGATCTTTAATCCATTTTTAGTTTATTTTTGTGTATGATGTAAGAAAGTGGTCCAGTTTTATTCCTTTGCACGTGCCTGTCCAGTTTTCCCAGCACCATTTGTTGGAAAGACAATCTTTTCTCCATTGTATATTCTTGCCTCCTTTGCCATAGATGAATTGACCATAAAAGTGTGGATATATTTTTGGGCTCTCTCTTTTATTCCATTGATCTATGTATCTATTTTGTGCCAGTACCATACTGTCTTGATGACTACAGCTTTGTAATATAACTTGAAGTCTGGAATTATGAGGCCTCCAGCTTTCTTTTTCTTTTTCAAGATGGCTTTGGCTATTGAGTCTTTTGTGGTTCCACACAAATTTAGGTTTATTTGTTCTAGTTCTGTGAAAAATGCTGTTGATATTTTGCTAGGGATTGTATTAAATCTGTAGATTGCTGTAGATACTATGGACGTTTTAACACTGTTTGTTTTCCCAATCCATGAGCATAGAATATCTTTTTTTTTTACATTTATTTTTTTTTGAGAAACAGAGTGAGACAAACCGTGAGCGGGAGAGGGACAGAGAGAGAAGGAGACACAGAATCTGAAGCAGTTTCCAGGCTCTGAGCAAGCAGTCAGCACAGAGGCTGATGTGGGGCTCGAACCCACAAACTGTGAGATAATGACCTGAGCCAAAGTTGGATGTTCAACCGACTGAGCCACCCAGGCGCCCCTAGAATATCTTTTCATTTGTTTGTGTCATCTTCAGTGTCTTTCATCAGTGTTTTACAGTTTTCAGAATACAGGTCTTTCATCTCTTTGGTTAAGTTTGTTACTGGGTATCTTAATGTTTTGGGTGCAATTATAAATGGAACTGATTCCTTAATTTCTCTTTCTCCTGCTTCATTATTAGTGTATAGGAATGCTACAGATTTCTGTATATCAATTTTATATTCTGGGACCTTACTGAATTCATTTATTACTTCTAGAGGGTTTTTTTGGTGGATTCATCAGCATTTTCTATATAGTAACATGTTATCAGCAAATAGTGAAAGTTTTATTTTTTCCTTACCAATTTGGATGTCTCTTATTTCTTTTTCTTGTTTGTTGTGGTTAGGACTTCCACTACTACACTGAATAAAAGTGGTGAGAGTGGACGTCCTTGTCTTGTTCCTGATGTTAGAGGATAAGTTCTCAGTTTTTCACCATTGAGTAGGTATGGATTTGTATATGACCTTTATTATATTGAGGTATATTCTCTGTAACCATACTTTGTTGAGGGTTTTTTATCATGAATGGATGTTGTATTTTGTCACATGCTCTTTCTGCATCTGTTGGGATGATCATTTGATTTATATCCTTTCTCTTGTTAATGTGCTGTATCCTGTTGATTGGTTTGCAAATAGTTGTATCCTGGAATAAATCCTACTTGATGGTGGTGAATGATTTTTTTTAACATATTGTTGGGTTCAGTTTGCTAACATTTTGTTGAAGATTTTTGGGTCTATGTTCATCAGAGATATTGTCTTGAAGTTTTCTTTTTTTGAGGTGTCTGTCTGGTTTTGGTATCAGGGTAATGCTCACTATGTACAATGAATTTGAAAGTTTTCCTTCCTCTGCTATTTTTTTGGAATAGTTTGAGAAGAATAGGTATTAAGTCTTCTTTAAATGTTGGGTAGAAATCCCCTGTGAATCCATCTGGTCCTGGATTTTTGATTATTGGGAGTTTTTCGATGACTCATTCAATTTCATTGTTAGTAATCAGTCTATTTGAATTTTCTATTTCTTCCTGATTCAGTTTTGTGAGTTTATATATGTTTCTAGGAATTTATCCATTTTTTTCTAGGTTGTTTGACTTGTGGAATATAATTCTTTGTAATATTCTCCTATAATCCTTTGTATTTCTGTGATGTCAGTGTTTATTTCTCCTCCTTCATTTCTCATTTTATTTATTTTTGAGTCCTCTCTCTCCTTTTTTATGGTTGTGTGTGCATCAGAGTTTTACTAGAAGAATAAAGCTTGCAGAACAAGTTACTCTTGGTAAGAAATAATTACAGTTTTGGACAGAATGCTATAAGCCACGTAATTACAAGATCAGATGAATTGGTTGCTGCCATAAACTTCTCTTTACAGTACTTCAAGAGAAAGACATTAAAGTAGGAAAGATAGGAACAGTGTGCAGACAATTATTTGAATGAGTTTTAACGTGAGGGAAAAAAATATTCCAAAAATGGGTGGCATTGTTTTACAACAGGAATGTATTAATGACCTTTCTGGCTGTCAAATGTAAAAATATGCTTTTACAGCATGACTAAATAAAACATCTCATGTGAAAACCTCAAATACTATGACACATTTCACTACCCAATCAGTATTTTAATGTGGCTTTCCCCAAGGCATAATAGGACCTTTGCTTTTCACAGATAGTGTATTATCAGACAAAATAACGCAAAACCTAAGCATATATTTAAAACTATTTAAAAAAGTTACAACTGGAGGAAACATTACAGACAATTTAACCCAAACTTCTCATTTTACAAACAAGAAAAATTGAGGCTGAAAAATTAAATGACTTGCTTAAGGTCACAAGTCATAAACAGTTGTCAGCATGAGGCCTAACCTAGTCAAATCTGGAAAATTACCTTTCTTTGCCTTTGAAACTTCATTTGCTCCACTCTTCCTAGTGGACTCTTTCTCTTTCCTACTCTGTCATTGTCTACCTATGAGAAGTTTCTCAATACCTTTCTTCTCTGTCCAGAAGTAACAGCATATTAGTTCTGTTGTCCCATATATCACTGGTTATAGGTAGAATTAATATACATTTCCAATGCCACTGAGCCTATCTGATACAATAAACTAGAAATTGAGAGATGCTGATATAGAACACCTTACTTTTTCTACTTTGAGGGGTACATGGAAGTTGGGGGAACATGAATTTTGATAATCACCTTCTCTCTCCTTGTTTTGATGAGTCTGGTTAAAGGTTTATCAATTGTTTATCCTTTCAAAGAACCACACCTGGTTTCATTGATATATTAGTCTCAATTTCATTTATTTCTGCTCTAATCTTTATTATTTCCTTCCTTATACTGGCTTTGGACTTTGTTCTTTTTCTAGCTCCTTTACGTGTAAGGTTAGATTGTTTATATGAGATTTTTCATGATTCTTGAGATAGGCCTGGCACTGTTATACTCTTTCTTCTTAAAGCAGCTCTTCCTGCACCCCAAACATTGTGGATTATTGTGTCTTCATTTCATTTGTCTCCATGTAGTCTTTATTTTTAAGATTTTTTAATGTTTTATATTTGAGAAAGAGAGAGACAGCATGAGCAGGGGATGGGCAGAGAGATGGAGACAGAATCTGAAGCAGGCTTCAGGCTCTGAGCTGTCAGCACAGAGCCCAATGTGGGGTTCGAACTCTCGAGCAGTGAGATCGTGACCTGAGCCAAAGTTGGACGCTCAACAGACTGAACCACCCGGGTGCCCCATGTCTCCATGTACTTTTTTATTTCCTTTTTGATTTCTTGGTTGACCCATTCCTTGTTTGGTAGCATCTTATTTTGCCTCCATGTGTTTGTGTTCTTTCCAGAGTTTTTTCTTGTGGTTGACTTTTTAAGTATGGGACATTAAGCCCAGTGGGTTTTCAAAGCCTAATGTTATGGGAACTTGTCTTCTCAGTGCAGGTCCCCCACATCTGGGGTGCTTGCTGTGGAGTCTACTCCTTTCCCTTCTTCATACTTATGGTGTCCCTCTGGTTTGTGGTTAGTGTCTCTGAGAGTTTGGTTCCCGACCACGTCTCTGTCTCTCCTGCCCTTTTGGATATGGTCCCCTCTCTATGATTAACTGTGGAAAGTCCATTTTGTCAGTCTTTGGGTCATTTTCTGGGTTAATTGAACTGATGTGGCTGTTATCTAGGTGTGTCCATGAGGCAAGGTGAGCTTAGGATTCTCCTCTGCCATCTTTCCAGAAGTCTCCCCAGTAGGAATTCTTTTCACACAGTTGGCCATTGGAACAATTATTTCAAAAAGAACTATTTATGCATACTTTTGAATAACATATATAATATATAACATTTGTATTTACTAATAATCAATTGCTTACATTTACTTTTGTGAAGAATATGTACAAAGTATGAGATTTGAGAAAACTTCATGTCAGTCACCTTCAGCACGTGCGCGCGCGCACACACACACACACGCACGCAAAGAGTGTGTATTGTAAAGTGAAAACTTCTTTGCATGGCATGCATACCCTTTACATTCTGGCTCTGAATTCCCTAGCAGTTCCTTGTACAATTCCCTCACATGTTTTCTAAGGTCCCATATGCCAGAATTCTTACTCTCCCATGAATATTTCACTCCTATATTGCTGGTGCAGTCTCTCCACCTCTGATGGTGTGGTGCCTTGTTATCCCCTAGTAAACCATCTAGTAAACTGCTTGTCTTCTTCAAAATTCAGCTCCATTATTGGCTTCCTCAACATCTCCACACCTGGAAAAAATAATTGTTCTATTATGGTCCCATCGTAGCTTACATATATCTAAATTTTTTGTGTCTCACTCCCTATGTCTTAGGTTGATTCTCTACCTCAGTCTTAGACTCAGTGGCGTGATGGTAAGACATTTGTGTGGCTACACGAGTCCCCTCTACCAATGAAATGTCATTTATTAATAGTAGTCACTTACATCTGCCTATTGCTATGCCTTTTTTTCAAGGTGCTTTGATTTCCATTGTCCGTTTAATCCTAACAATATTTTGGAAGGAGGTATTATTTCCATTTTGCAAATGAAGTACAAGGCACACGGAGATGAGTCACCTAAGAATGCACATGGTAATTTCACACTATCTAACAAAATTACATATGCATTTACCCTTTGACAGCAAGTACACTGCTAGAAATCTATCTCAAGGCAAAAGTGGCAAAAATATAAAATGATCCACAGAACTGCTCTTAATTATAACATTATTTATAATAATAGGAGATTTGAAATAAGCCATTGTTTATCCAGAGGTAACTGAATAACTCTAAGGCATCCACCCAAAGGAGTACGTAAAAGGCAAGAGATAGATCCCTATATCCTGTGGAATTGTCTGCCTAGGACATACTATTAAATGCAAGGGGCAGAAGGGTCTATATGATATATTTCATCTAGACGTGTGCTATTTTATTTTTAAAAAGAAACAATGGAAAAATAAACCAACTAATAAAAATGATTACCTATAGGAGAAAAGAAAGGGTACAGAATAGAGTAGAAAAAGATAGACTCTGTATTTCTTTGAAACAAATCTATAGTTTTAACTTTGGAAATATGTAAATGGTTTATTTTCTGTTGAAACAAAATTTTAAAAAATCTTACAAATGTAAACATACTAAAAAAGATGTTTTACATATCAAATAGATGTGTTTACGTATCATTAACACATAGGAATTATTTTGAGTGACTTTAAAACACAGTATTTTGATACTATGTCTCTATGTTCAAAGGACAAAAAGAACCAAAATTAAACTTAAACTTCCTTCAGAAATATGATTGTTAGAAATAATATGTATATTGGTGTTTAGAATCTGTATTGAGAGCGCAATATTGTATAATTGTCATTAGGAACTGAAATTTTCATCACAAGACAAAAGAGGTAAAACTATATAATCATAGGAGTTAAATACATTCTCTGTAATCTTACATGAAATATCACTATGAACTAAGGATTTACATTTCTTGTTTGAAAAATTATAAATTTCTAGCCTCAATCCTCAGAAGAGAGGATGGAAGTAATGATTATCCGTAGCAGCAAAATTGTCATCTTGAAATACCAAATCCTATTAATGAACCAGGGTTCCTCGGAGAAATGGGTGATTTCAGGTCTGAGGCAGGAAATGTACATGATGACATCTAGGATATCTGTACACTAGGCTATCTAGTGCCAGAAAATCTGAGAAGCATTGTCTATTGGGGTCCTGCTAAAGGCACACAGAAGCCAACATGAGGGAAATCCTCCTGTCTAAATTGGAAGAAGAAGTGCAATTCACACATGAACAGGAGAGAATTAATGATAATACTGAGATTAGTCTGGCTCCTTTATTCTGAAAATTTAGTAAATAAAGTGAAGTAACTTGTAGGGGAACATTCTTTTTAGAAGAACTCCAACTAACAAATTCATAAGGAATGTCAGTATAAGGAAATTATGACTGTACCATCTCCAACAAAGTGCTAGATTTAGGCAGCAGTCATTTAAGGCTGCTAAAATTGTTAAGTGAAAGCTCGATGAGGAAATTTAAAATTGATGGGTTAGGCTGAAAACACCTGAGCCTGCTTTTCCATCTTAGCATCACTAGAAACGCGCAGCCTGTCTTCAGGTGGTGCCTGAAGGGATGCAACCGGAAATAATACAGAACTCTTTTTGGCTGGTATTTATTTATTTATTTATTTATTTATTAACGTTTATTTATTTTTGAGACAGAGAGAGACAGAGCATGAACAGGGGAGGGGCAGAGAGAGAGGGAGACACAGAATCTGAAACAGGCTCCAGGCTCTGAGCTGTCAGCACAGAGCCTGACGGGGGGGGGGGGGGGGGGGCTCGAACTCACGAACCGCGAGATCGTGACCTGAGCCGAAGTTGGACGCTTAACCGACCAAGCCACCCAGGCGCCCCAAAACAGAACTCTTGAAATATCCTTGACTACAAAAGGTGGAGAGAGGTAATGAAATCCAGTCATGTGCCCACATCTAACTTGTAGCTGGCAGGAAATACAAAGGATGGAAGAACATGTTAAATGATACCAGGTCCATATAATCCACCGAATCTAGAGCATAGTTAAATCCACGGAGAAAAGATGACCAGCATTCTTTAATAAATTCGTTTCATGGTGGGAAAAAATGGAATGGAGGAACTGTTCTAAAAGAGACTTCAAGGACATAAAAACCAAATACAATATGTGGGCCATGTTGAACTCTTCCTTTGAACAAATCAGCTATAAAGAGTTTGGAGCAATTGTGGGGATTTGAATAGGGATCAGGTACTGGATGACTTTTAGAAATTATTGTTTCTTTTAGTTGAGTTATAATCATATTTGAGGATACGTTTAAAAGTATTCTTACTAAAAGGGATGAATTTTATTGTATGTAAATTATCTTAATTATTTTTTAAGTCCTAATTTAAAAGGCTATTGTCTGTTAGGCATACATCTGATCCATTCAAGTTGCAACACAATTTTCAAGAAGAAGGGGAAATAAGGGGTGTAGATGAGACAGGCTTGGCAAATTGTTCCTAAATATTGAAGGTGGATCATGGATACATGGGTGTTGAGATGTTAATATACTTTTGTGCATGTTTTTAAACTGTCATGATAACAAAGAGTAGGAAAAGAAGTAAAATAAGGCACATCCTATTAGTAGAATGGCAGCCCAGCACTCCTGAGCCTAATGTTATTTATAGTAACTATCATTAAGAATTGGAGCTAACAGCAGGCAGGGTCATAAAATCTGTAAGACAAGGTACTGCCTTCTAGGACCTTACAAATGGCTTGGAGAGATGAGAATTATCCTCAAACAACTCTAAGGCAAGGCACCTTGCCAGGAGCCTAGAGATACTGATCTGTTTCAGGTGTAAGGCCTCTGGTTATCAGCACTCGTCTTGGGACCCTGGTGCTACAGGCTATGAATGACTCTGGGGGGTGGGGTGGGGGGGAAGGGCATGTCCCATCCCGCTGAAATGCTGGGCAGTTTGGGTGAGTAGAAAAATTCGCCCACGTTTCATATCTGAAAAGAATCTACCAAATAGTAACCCTAAGTCTCCATTAGACCCAGTCCAGTCCTCACATCTGTTGTGCTGCAAATTTGAGAAGAGAGGCATTTGCTTTGCTTTTCTGTCCTGAGAGCCCAAATGCTTGTGCTCGGCCACCTCCCCCTCAAGAACAGACAACAGAATTTTTTACTGCATAAGCCACACGTTGTTTTAGCAACAACCTGAGGAGCTGAGTATGGTTAGGGGTGACAGTCTTCCAGTGTGTGTGTCCCGGGGCTGTCGTTTGGGTGGGGGTGCTGGTGTAACTGGTGGCGGTGATGCGTGTGTGTGTCTGTGTGTGTTCTGCTATTCTACAAAACTAATGAAAATTCAGTAGACAAATGCTTTTCCATCTCTGACAAAGAATAGGAGCGGTAGCTGTGTGGATGGTGAGGGAACCGGCAGCAGCCCTGGCAACAGGAAAGCAAAAAATTCTGAGGAGCTTCAGAATTAGCTGGACGTAGATGGAGCGGACAGAAGGAGGCTGGACCACTTCAGCTGGTTGTGATAGAAACCTCTCCTAAAGGAAACAAATTGAATACTTGATCTGCTGAGGCAGTAGTAGGGATGTGAAAATAAATTATCACACTGAGAGGGAAAAAAGTTAACCAAACCCTGACTAGGGGTTAGAGATACATGGGCATAGAGACACTCAAAATGACTCACTCTTCTCAGTGGTTTAGAGACACCACCGTGGTGGTGGGCAGAGAACAGAAAGAAGTTGGAAGAGCTGAATTCCCTGCTCATGAAGACTTTTAGATTGGAGTATGGGAGCTAAGGTACGAGAAGCAGCTATCTTCCTGAAGTAGGGGTCTGTTTAGATATTAACAGAAGCAAAGGAGGAATGGTCTTTCCATTGTCATATCTCCAGTGTTTCATTTTATTGCAATGACATGTTTTATATTTTAAGAACAAAAATGTCCTATGAACTATAGCTTGAGCATCAGAGAAATTTAAAGCAGCAAGAAAACAGGGGCACCTAGGTGGCTCAGTTGGTTAAGCATCCGACTCTCAATTTTGGCTCAGGTCATGGTCTCACAGTTGGTGAGATCAAGCCCCGTCAGGCTCTGTGCAGATGGCCCAGAGACTGCCGGGGATTCTCTTTCTCCCTCTTGTCTCTGCCCCTCCCCTGCATGTTCATATTCATATTCTCTGTCTCTGTCTCTCTCTCTCAAATAAATAAACCTTTAAAAAAATAAATAAAGCAACAAGAAATCACTTATTTGGGGTAAAATTATCTGGTTAAAGAAAATGTTCTTCCTTCGAAGTTATCCTTCTTCTTGCAGAGCCTGCTTGCAGTACACAGAGCGGGCTCTGTGTGAGGCTCTAAAGAAACACGTTAACAACAGAATGCCTCTGTGTGAGAGAGGGAGGGAGGGACTCAGACTCAAAGGGTAGCTGGAGAATGTGCCAGATCTCTGGAGTTTTTCCATGATGCAATCATCCCGGGCTGTAATCACCCTTGCTGACCCCCACATCCCACTGTGTTTCTCCTCACTCAAGCCACTTTTTGTCAGCACCTTCCTGTTTAGCAGAGATCCCCATTCCTGATACTTTGCGGGGGCTCATTATCTTCCATTTATCTGTGCAGCCCTGCATTTGCCATCTATTAGTCCAGAAACATAAATGATGCAAACCCTTTCCTATCTGGCTGCACCACCTAATTATTCCTCATTTGTTTTTATTCTCTCTCAATTTAGCATCATCTGCAAAGTTGGAAATCATGTTTTCATATCATAATTAGGGCTCTAAGAACCTCAGAGAAATTGCCTGGCAAATATGTGTGCCTTTGCTTTTCATTTTAATGGTGAATTTAAAAGTGAGAAAATAAATTAGGGCTGAAGGAAATAATAGACTGAAATGAAAGTTTCTGAAATATAGATGAGGAAACGTGATGGAGCAACACAGCAAGAGAAACTTCCAGCATTAAAGTGCAAGAGCCAGCCCCTCAAGTAAAGCCATCAAGTAGATCAGCAGTGTTTCCTCTTTCCTGTGACGATGAGATTTACATTTAGATGTTCTGCTCTGGGTTTTGGGGTATGCCAAAGAGTCCACAATTTTGCTAATCGGATAAACCTTTCCTTTAGTATGCACAAGATTTACTTTTTTATGGGACAGCAATCTGGATGAAATTTAACAGAGGTAAGTGTGCACCTCTACGCCCTTGAAGTTCTTCCAGCTGGACTAAATTAAATAGGCCCGAGTTTAACAGGAGAAAGTCAAACTTGATTTCATATGTATGGGGAATCCACACAGACATCAGATTCCAGAGACAGGAAAAATGATGTATATATGTCATCTGAAATAAGGAGAAGGGAGTAGTGGTCTGGACTTCAAAGGAAAGGGAAGTAGTTCACAGGAAGATGAAAAAGAGTAAATGTCGGTAAACAAGTGTTTGGTGGGCCTTGCAGAAATAATGGGACATAGAAAATAATTGGATCAAGCAGGTCTTGCTAGGTTCCTCCCTATCTACCATGCCTAGTTGATGTTATAATGCAGTTGTCCGTGGTTAGAGTTGTCTTCTTGGGGCAAGTCCTCTATCTAAATTCTTTGAGACAGTTGAAGGGGGAGATTTCTAAACTTTGTTCCTGAGTCTTCTGGTCCTCAGTTGATTTCAGCTCAAGATAATCTTCATGCCGATGTGGCATATCTTCAGGCCTCCCTGGCCCTTATAGTAATTTAAACAGAGATGGCCACTCGTGAGAGAGAACAGAAATAATCCATAGATCTAAAGGACTGTGGAACAGAGGGTGGGAACATAGCAACTTGGTGAGAAAGTTCTTGAAATTCTTACTGTAATTCCTACAAACTGTCACATCCTTAGTGCAGCCTCTCCCATGAAGCATTTAGCTCTTCATCTTTAAAACTTTCTTCAAGGTTCATTTCCAGGATATTTTGAAGTAGCTTAACCTGGCTCTGTGTCACCTAGAAATGTTTTCCCTGTGTACATGTTGCCTTCTTTATCTTTCCTCCTTTAAAAAAATTTCATCTGCATCCCTGTACTGTAGGATCTGAATGTGTACCTTTAAGCATTTTTGCATGTACTATTTATGCAAATGTCTGTATGTATATTTTTCCTACCTGCCACGTTAGTTAAAAGTCTCATGGGCCGGGACGATGTATCAGTCATGACACACTAGGTTATGATCTAGTAACAAATAACCCCCAAATAGCAGCACCTTAAAAGAGCAATGTTTATCACTCATATTTTATGTCTTTTGTAATTCCGCAGGGGGGCTCTCTTCGTATTTTCTCACTGATCCAGGTTGATGGAGCTTTCCAGGTACTTGCTTCCTGGGGGAGCAAAAAAGAAGGAGGGAGGGAAAAAAGAAACTAGAGAACCATGTTCTGGTTTTTAAATTTTCCCCCATATACATGTCAGTTCTGCTGACATTTTATTGGCCAAAGAAACTCACACAGCCATGCCTGAATTTAACAGTGTAGGACTGTTTCACTGTCTTATAGGTAGAAGTTCTGAGTATTTGTGAACAAGATTACAGTATTTTCCAGATGGTGCTTTCTGTCTCTATTATATCTTTTCATACTACTAAGAGTAGTTCTCTGCACACAGTCACCACCAGAGTGCTAAAAAAAATACAGCTAACCAGCCAAAGAAATAATTTGGATATTTTTCTTTAAGATATTAGCAGCTATTTGACCCAGAAATCTGCCTGTCAGTTCTTTCTGCCCACTAACATGGCTCTGTGAGATTGTCCTAAACAACATTACAGTTTTGTTCAACTGGTAATAGGCACAGAGTGAAATGAAAAGTCTCCACGTACATGTGACCAAAAGTAGTGACGATTCAATGACATTTGAAATCATTCTTCCCCTCTTCTAAAGAATCAAGCAAAATAATTTTAATAAATTTGGACCATTGTGTAGTTTGGCCTTTGAACATTAATAAAGAAATTATCTCTATTATGTTTTAAAATGATAACACGTTTAGATTATCTTGCCTGTTACTCTATATCCCTGAATGTTTTGTGCCTTGTTCTAGAAAGCCTGGAAATTGAATTCAGCAGTCTAGCCAACATCCTAGCAGAGCTGCTGTCATCAGGAATTATTTTCAAAAAGGGAGAGACTGTTAGGAGAGGGAAAAGGAAAAATACTAAGAATTTACTGGAATGTGTTAGAAAGTCACAGACCAGGCAGAGTACTGAGGACAGTTTGAGGAGCTAATATGATCAGGCAAGACCCGTTTTCTATTGTTATTTGTTTTCGTTGGAAATGGCTTTAATCAGAAGTGGAAAGGATGGGGGATGAGGAGATTAGAAAGAAAAGAATAGAACATCCTTCAGTTTTATTTTGACTTGTTTTAGGATTATTTTTCATTCTTTGATAGTGCTGCATTACTTAATCCTCTAAACATGATGAGCCCAGTATCATAATCGTATGCAGTTCTGCTTAAAACGTTTAAAAGCTCTGGCATGGATAACATAGGAATCTTATTTTGCAAGTGTTGAAAGCAATTCCAGATACTAAGCCCAAAAGTAGAAATGTCAGAAAAGCCTTCTTGTTTACCCCTTGTTCCCTACAAAGTTTCTGTCTCCAGCATTGTCCCAGCCCCACCACCTCAAGGTCCCCGGAGGGGGCTTGAAAACACAGACTGCGTCTGAAAGTCCATTTCTGCCTTCTTAACTGAAGGCACCTGCAAGGCTTGTGGCAGCCAACATGAGCTCTGAGAACAACAGGGAACCATGTGTCAGAACTGACACCTCCTGCAGCCTCTGCAGCCTTGGCTTTGGGCTGCCGTGCGTGATCACAAACTACGGTGCTGGCCATCAGAGGTTAGCGCCGCTAAGCTGGCCGCTGCTTCCTGTCTTTGGGAGGGAAGGCATGAAAAATGTAGTTTGGTTTAAAAAGTCCTTGCCAGTAGGTAAAAAGCAAATGGATGCTTTCTGGAGAGATGCCAGAACTTGTACGCTTGAAGCCAAGAGTACACACGCACACACGCGCGCACACACACACACACACACACACACACACACACACTTTACTATTCCCATACCCCAGATTTGCACTTAATTGTGCTATAGTCATTTGACTTACTGAGGTGTGTGTGAGGTTATTCGAGACTTGAAAGCACAGTCTAAACTTGTCAAAAACATTTTATTTAGAAAGTACTTACTAGCGATATTCTAGAAGGTTGATTTAATTTCTAAAAATAGACAAATACTTGGCCATATATATAGAAGCACAGAAATGTTAAGATGAAAGTGAGCTTGGCAGTCACATGGTCCAGTCCACCCATTGTACAGACAGAAAACCAAAGTCCAGGAGGTGAAATGACTTGCCAAAGTTTACAAAAATTGGGAGTAATAGAGTCACTAGAGGATCTCAGTACTCCTGACTTCTTGTCCTTATTGTTTCCACAACAGAACACTGGATGTACCTACAATTATCCATTTACTTGGGAAATAATCTGGGATTCTCTGAGAAGCAATCCTTATTTTAGGGCAATATTAAGAATTTTGAAACAGAAGAGTTCATAAAGACCGTTAGGTCAACCTCAGTGTATATTCTCGAAGTTTCCAGTAGCATCAAGAGATGAACAAGAAATATATTGATTTGAAGGAAAATTGATCTTTTGTTAAAAAAAAGTAATGTCAGAGACATTTTTTCAGCTTTATTGAGATTCATTTCATATACCATACAATACACCTACTTAAAGTATACAATTTGGGGGCACCTGGGTGGCTCAGTCGGCTAAGCGTCCGACTTCGGCTCAGGTCATGATCTCACAGTTTGTGAGTTTGAGCCCTGCGTCGGGCTCTGTACTGAGAGCTTGGAGCCTGGAGCCTGCTTCAGATTCTGTGTCTTCCTCTCTCTTTGCCCTTCCCCCACTCATGCTCTATCTCTCTCTGTCTCTCAGAAATAAATAAGTGCAAAAAAATTTTTTTAAGTATACAATTTGTTCGGTTTTAGTACATTCAAAGATTTGGGCAATCATCACAGTTTAATTTTAGAACATTTTCATCACTCCAGAAAGAAACCTCATACCCATTAGCAGTTACCCCTCATCCCTCACTCCTCCATCCCCTGGCAGCCACTCATCTACTTTCTGTCTCTATGCATTTGCCTATTCTGACACAAGTGGTTAAACGACGTGTGTGTGTGTGTGGGCACGTGTGTGCATGGATGCGTGTAGAAGGACTCTTCACTCCAGGCCTTGAGCTGGGGCTGCTGTAGAAGAACCAAAAGATATATTATCAAGGCCATTGCCATCCTGGAACTGACAGTGCCAGTAAAGACAGAGGGCAAGCCCGGATCCCCAGGGACAATTAAACTGAGGTGCTAATTGTGTGCAGAACCAATGTGGGAACTGTCAGAGCAGTCTGGGAGACAGGACAGACCTTGAACTAGAGAAATTTAGGTACAAACAAAAGCAGATCCAAGTATCCACTGGGCCACCTGCAGGGACAGCGGACCTGACATAGTGTCAAATAAGAGAAAGGGATAAGGGGTATGTGTAGTGAGAGCTAGAAAAACACCCTCAGGCAGAGAAATACTATTAAACATTTTTAATATCCCCTTACCCTTATAGCCTACTTTCCAATAAATATTTTATGTAAGAATAATGTTTATCATTACAAAAGGAGTATGTGTGCACCATAGAAAATTAGAGAATATGCATAGGCAAAAAAAAGAAAACAAAGACATTTTGTTTCTAAAACCTAGATTATCACCATTAACCTTTTATTGCGTATCCTTCCAGAATAGGTTCTACCTGTATCTACTTATACATCTATAGCTGTTCTTTACCAAAATTAGATCACAGTGGGGGCGCCTGGGTGGCTCAGTCAGTTTAAGCCTCCAAGTTTGGCTCAGGCCACGATCTCACAGGTCGTGGGTTCGAGCCCTGTGTCGGGCTCTGTGCTGACAGCTCAGAGCCTGGAGCCTGCTTTGGATTCTGTGTCTCCCTCCCTCTCTGCCCCTCCCCCACTCACACTCTGTCTCTTTGTCTCTCTCAAAGATAAATAAACATTAAAAAAATTAGATCACAGTGGACATGTTTGGTATCTTTCTTCTTTTAGTAATTTCTACCTAACATGTCAGTAAGTTGCTCTCCAATTGTCACCTTAGATCTTGAGACCCATACTGTCATGGATCAAAAGGATCCACATGAAGAACATTGTTGAAAAAAATGGGATTTGGGCATCAAGATTGGGAGTGAATTTTTGAAACCCTTTAAAAATACTGTCATGTTTACCACCACAGAGAAGTTGGTATTTTAAGGATAACATACATCTGATTCCATCCTTGGGAGACTTCGACTCTGGCTGGATCTCCCCCATGTGTCAGGATGAGTCTCGGTGGTCAGACGTGAAAAGCAGTCCTGATTTCAAGTTTGTTATTCCTAAACTGATGTTCTTTCTAAACAAAAGAGCTAGGTCTTACTGTGTTGTGTTGTTTCCTGGTGAGCTGAAGGAGTCCTTGGTTTCCCTCACCACGTTTCTTTGGAGAAATTAAAAAAAAAACTTAAGTTTTCTTTCAACATTATACTAATAGATGTTATTTCCCTTTTGAGCAAATTCTGATAAATAGCTGCAATTTTAAAATTTTAATAAGGTGATCATTTAACCTACAAAAATATCCTCCACATGATTCCAAAAAGCACTTTGTGCCATGTTTTAAGTGATTAGCATAGCAAACATTTATTTGCCATTTTTCTCAGAAACATGCCTGTTAAGTAAACTGAGGCATGCCATTAGAAGCTGTAGATTTTATGAAAAAAA
Organism: Prionailurus bengalensis; assembly: GCF_016509475.1. Taxonomy (NCBI): domain Eukaryota; kingdom Metazoa; phylum Chordata; class Mammalia; order Carnivora; family Felidae; genus Prionailurus; species Prionailurus bengalensis. The sequence continues at coordinate 19,099,176 of NC_057361.1, read as the reverse complement.
AAAAAAAGATGGGGCTGTTTGGAAAAACAAGAGGAACGTAGTAAGGTTACCTTAGGATGTGGCACGGACATACGCTTCAGGATATAGACAGAATTGAAACACTTGTATGCTCTCTTGCTGGCTTTTTAAACATGATAAGTATCATTTGTCCGAGTCTCATTTTTCTCATCTGTAAAAGGGATATAAAGATGCACAACTCTCAGCATTTTTGTAAGGAGTAAATGAGAACTTCTGGAAGAAGTGACACAGTGAGTTGACACTGATAAATGATAATACTACCTCACACTTCCATAATGCTTAATGTGTGCCTGGCACTCTTCTAGATACTTGACATACATTGAGTCATTTAATATGACAGCCTGACAGGCAGGTATTGTCATCACTGTCTCTATTTCACAGATAAGGAAACTGAGGCCAAGAGAAATTATGCAGCTGACCCAGGGTGACACAACTGGTGTGTTGTAGAACTGAGATTTGAACCCAGGAGATAGGACTTCAGAATCAGTGCTCCTAATCATTCTATCACCCCTTACAGTAGTTCTGTTTTTCCTTTTCCTTTTCTTTCTTTCTGTCCTTTTTTTTCTGTCAAGTGTAGTCATTTTTTACCTGTTCAATGATTATTTATGGAATGTTTGCACTACCCCTGTGTGAGGTTGTGCGAGGTCCCTGCCCTTGTTAAACTTACCCTATTATTCATCTCAACTGCCTTGCTTTCACTGAACAGTAATTACTTTCCTTTGGTGACCTACATTGGGTACTTTGATGTGGAGATGGCATCATGGGCTTGAGGGTGGGTCTGGCTTTGTAGGCAGGCACCCTGTTTAGTCACATTGAATCCCCCACTCAGAAGGGCCCCACGCTTGGTTTAGTGCTTTGCCGTTGCTGTCTTGAAATTTTTAATAATTTTATCCTTGAACTTGTGTTTTGTTAAGTGAGCCCCAAGGAGACATGTACAATTTGTGTGCCTCCTGCCCCTTGTTCCTCTGTTCACCCATAGCCTTCAACATGCCACCATCGACACAGAATTTCAGTGGACCCGTGATGCATGGTGTCCAGTGAGTTTCAAAACAAGTATATGAGAAGTGTGTTAAATGTATGACCGCGTAAGCAGGGCAGTGGTGGCTGCTGCCATCCTGGGGAGATCATGCTTTCTGTTCTGAAAGAAACTTATTTTGAACATGCAGAAAGAAGGTAAGCGTGTTCTAAGAAACGTGGAATCAGGGCACCCTATCCTAGCCTTTTTTCTGCTTGCTTCCCTGTTTGGAAACCACCTGTGGTATTGGTATGTGGCATTAGCCAACCATATACATTGAAAGCGATGACATAGAAGAAAGGGGAAGGATACGGCGACCTTTTCCTTCCAGTCCTTCCTTGCTCATCAGTAAGCCAGAGGTAGACAGTATTGGTAAATGTGCTCATATCAAGAAGCAAAACAAAAACAATTGTGTTGTTTTGTGCAGCATTTCCACTATTCTGATAAAAGCACGCACAAGCTATGAAAATGACGTGTGTAATTTTGGTGATTCTGTAAATGCTCCTTTATCTGCATTTAAAACTGCCATTAGTCCATAGAAAAATGAACATTAAAATACATGCTAGTGATTAAAATTTTTAAATTTTGCTTTACTTAGAATAACATTAAACAGAAAATTAAAAACAGCATGACGAGAGAGAGAGAGACCACAGAAGAAAGGAGAAGCTTTATATTTTAATATCTCTAACAGCACTTTTCCCCTGCTTTTTGAACCAGATCTCCCAAGTGTTTATTTTCCACTGGGCCCCACATGTTGCACATGATGCCGCCTGAGGGTGGAAAATAGCAAGGAACACAGAGGTGAGCTCCTTAGCTAAAATGCATCAGGACACGATTGATTGGAGTGGAGAGAAGGGGATGCGAGCACAGGAATAGAGAACTTTGAAGGGCGGGCTTGAAAGAATACAATTTATTACAAAAAGCCAAAGGGACTAGCAGATTGTTGAGCAAAAGATGTATTTTTTACTACAAATTATGATACGTACAAATGATGGGGTTTTAAATACTGATCTGATTCTAAATGCAAATGTGCAAGCGAGCCAGCCAGAGAAGCCATTAAATAGGCAAACAAGCAAAGAGCCACCAAAACCACCCCTTAGCTTCTGGAGCCCTGAATAGGGTATAATAAACAGAGGTGAACTGGAGGCTGGGACAATGGGTGAAAGGATCGTGTATTTGATAGAGCCTTCAAAATGTTAAAGAGTCACTTTAAGATCTAAGAATAAAACCTCAGCAGTGGGTCCTTGAATCTTAGAAGACCCATCATTTCACATTTAGAGACTTTCCTTTAGATGTGGCTATTACCTGACGTAACCTCTCCTACCAATGTTTTGTCAGAAAGGTCTCTTCTTGGGAGAAAAGCATGCTTACCCTTTTATTATTTTGAAGAGAGTCCACGGGCCCTTCACTGCAGCAAGCCATAGACTTGAAGCTTTGCTCAGAGCTACAGCCCTTGGGCAGAGCATGGTCGGGCTGTATGGCACGAGGCCCTGTGGACAAAAGATAAACACCCAGATATCAACATAATTACCCTGGAGACTAAATGTGTGATGTTTGTTTTCCTGCCTTGTCTGGCCGTCTCCTCCCCTTGTTGTCGCATTCATGCTTGAAGGAACAGATGTTATTCATACTGTAAAAGCAAGCCTCTTGTCCTCCTTGCTCATCAAGCACAACTCCTTTCGCTGGTGCTGGCTCTGTGGGTGATAGGTACATCTGATCGCCTGGCCATTGCTCCAGAATGACTGATGAGCAGTCTCCGGAGATCAGCAACTTTGGGCCACACTCTGTGTTAACAGGGATGAGGCAGTGCCCATGAGGAGGAAGCGTTTTGTTACGACTGTAGCTTGACTTCCAACCTTGTTCCCTTCCAATTCCCCCTGGCTCTGAACACAGAAGATGCTTTCTTTCCAAAGGCAGCTTTATAAAGAGTGAACTCTCTCTAATTTATTTAGCTTTTCTTGTGCCAATATCCTAATAGTTAGACAGCAACTCCCAGTAAGTGGTTGATTACATCCAAGCAAATACACAGCTGAGCAATTAAGTGCATTCTCTTGCACCTTAGCAGACCTGAGGTGGTAGGATTATCTCATGGAAATAATTATGGCTGCTCTGTCCTGCCTTGCTGTTGTTTGGGAAAAATTGGCTCTTGAAATTGGCTTTGGGCCAAGTGGGCTGTTGCCTGGCTGTTTCTGACTGAGAAGTATTTAGATGTATTGTTTTTTTTTTTTTAAATTAGGTTTACACTAAATACCATACTGGTCTTTTGCAAAGCAGAGTCATTCCAACTGAGAACAGGGATCCCCATGCCCAGTATAGCCTTGGTAAGTTAGCTGATTTTGTGTATATAACAGGTATTTTAATTTTCAAAGGATTGTTGGCAAGTATTTCTTTGGGAAACATTAGTCTAGTGGAGAGAACAGCTCAGAAACACAAAAATGGCATATCCCAGCTCTTCCTCTAATTGGATGGGTGACTTTAAGCAAGCCATCAAAGTCGTTGTGCCTCAATTTCCCTTACCATTATTGTCCAACTCAACGGACTGTTAGCGGGTACAAATGAACAGTGGCTAAGAAAATGATATATGGACTGTTGAACATCGTGGAGATCATGTAAATGCTTCGCCAACCTGTTGGTGTTAGGTCTTGCCCTGTTGGATCGCTACACCCAGTACAATGAGAATAATTTGTTCACCTAAAGAATTTTGTTCTCAAGGAGTGAAGTGAGATTAGCCAGGACCAGATACTATAATAATAACTATAACTTATATAACAAGAAAATGAAGGTGTGGGAGGGGAGATTAACATTTGTTAAATGCCTCTGTGCCAGTCAATGCACTGTACCTCAGTGAACCTCCACAGTGACTCAACACATTATCTGTTTCGAGATCACCTTCCCACAGATCTTATAGGAAGAGACAGCAAATCAGTATAGCTCGAAAATATTTTTGATATGGGGGACCGAATTGGCAAGGGGAAAAAATGAAGAACTGCTTTCCTATCAAGGAAATGAATAGAAGACGTGTGTGGAATTGGTGATAATAGCTAACATTTCACAAAACAGCATAGTAGAAGCAGGAGCAGTGGGCCTGAGCCCAGAGAGAAACAAACTGGAGGCGCACCATGCAAGGAATACAGATACAGATTAACTGGAATGGTGGTGTTACGAGAGTTAGTAATAAGGTACATTAATTGTACCTGGGAGCAGTTACCTTTGCTCTTCACTATTATGCAGCTGTGGATGTACTCAGATTTGTAACCTGAATGCAAATTCATTTATTCGTTTTGGTCCAAATAAACTATAAGTATCTGTGTTGTTATATCTTCATATTTCTCACTTATCCACACACAGCCCTGCTGTGTCTAATTTCTTTCTTGTGCCACTTGTTCGAGGTAAAAGTGTGCTTGTAGGGACTGGAGAGTTTCTGTAGGGATTGTATTGCTGCCCTGAAGCACACTGTAATCCTTTTGCCCCACCAGGCAGGCTTGTTCTAGGTAAACGCCAGTGTAGAGGGAGGGCAGTAAAAGATTTCATGAGGGATCCGGACTCCTTTTGTCTTGGCAAACTCCTGTCTTATAAACCCAGGCCACCTTGTATATAATGTGATGTTTGGATTAATAGGTGAACCCTTATTATTAGAACTTTTTCTTGATAGTTAATGAACTAATATGTAAGCTGTCTGGCACATGGCAGGTGCTTAAAACAGATGGCCACATGGTCACCGTTGCCTATATTGTTAGCATGATCCTTCCTTTTTCCTTTCTGAAAATGGATAATCACTAAATTAAAGCAGTCTTTACCAATGTAGATAGTTTTCAAGTACTTCTTGTACTTTTCCATCATTGTTAACTGGGTCAGTAAATGAGCACATGTCAGAAATTTAGAACTCAAACTGACACAGGATTTGAGTGTTTGCCTGGTTCATTTCTAATACCACCTTAAAGCAGTGATGAGGCACCGCGCTCCATTGTTTCAGTCTCACAGCAGCGAAGTGGTTTGACTCTAGTTAAGAGATCCCTTCAGCCTGCTATTCCCGCAAGCTGCATTGTAATTGGACCCAGAGTACCACTGTCATTGTGGTGCTTCTTCAAAGATAGACATTGATTACATCTAAGGGGCAAGATACCAGGTGAAGGGACAGAGACATACAGAATCAGTTATGAATCCTGCCCTTGGAAAACTTATCATTGAGTAAGGGCAAAACAGCACAAACTCTTAAATACCGTGTCAGGAATGTGCCTGTCTTAAGAGAAGTACAAATAGAGTGGAGTGCCTTTTTACAGAGGGAGGGGATAACTGCAAGCTGGGGAATCGTGGAGAAGGTGGCAGTTAAGTTTGGGGCTGAGGGGAGAGGTACTGCAGTCAGTCTGACAGTCTGAAATGTTAGCATGCGTGTCCCCTGCTGCCCTCACCCCAATTTTTTAACCTCAGTTTTAGGTACAGCATTTCTTACTGTGCGCACGCTCATGTGACAGAGTAAAAACCAAGGTTATTGTATGTGCCGGAGTATCCCCATCTATCTGATCTGTCCCTCAAGGACATTAGTTTCTAGAGGAGAGTCCCCAAGGGTGATATACCAGACACCGCTTACAAATATTAACAGGCATTAAGAACAAGATTTTAGGGGCTAACTCATGGTTGTTTTACTATATGCGTCTCAAACAGGCACCCTCCAAGCTCAGCTCATCCCCCAGCTTTCTTTCTCTTAGGCCATTTTATATCCTCAAGTTCTGTAGACAGCCTTGTTCACAACAGTGTGATCGAGTGGAGGAGAGGATGAGCAGGATCGTGAACAAACCTGAGGGAATTCACGAATCCGGAAGGACGTATGCCTCATGGGTCCCAGGGAGGCAGCCAGCCATCACAGTAGAAGTGACAGGGAGTTGTGTATACACATTTGCGGCATATTTGGTGTTATGAGACCACAGCTACACAGAGTTTCCAGAATGACACTTGAGTGCTCAACAGTGGCGTGGAGGTTCACGTGGCAGGGGGTGTGCCTAGGTGCAGAGAACCTTAGACAGAGTCAGCATGTGTCCCGAGAAGGGAGTGATCTGTGTTCTCATAGGTGACATGGACAGGAACTGGCACCCAGGCCTGAAAGAGACTTGGGAACACCACCACAAACCTATTGTTAAAAATTTTTTCCTGCCCTTTTTTTCATATTAAAAGTTTTGGGCTACTCCAGCCTGACATTTTTCTCCACAGTGTTCTTGTGTAATTCCTGTGGTCAGCCTTGGCATAACAAGCTCTTCTAACTGCTGATGAAATCAATTTTATCACAACAGGAAGAAGAAAATTGTTCCTTCTTTGCTGTCGTTGCAGAGAGGCAGACGGTACTTTGCATTTTAAAAGTATCCCATAAGTGTTATTTCTGACTCAGGAGTCTCAAAAGACACTTAGACTTAAGAGAATGTTTCTGTGTCCTATGAAGCTTTCCATTAGCTTATGAAAAATTTGTAATTGCAATTCTAATTGTCTTGTTTACAAATCTGATACCTTGCCATTAATATTTAAATTGGATTATCCATTTTACAAAAAGTATAAAAGCATGTTTAGTTTCTTCTTTAGAACAGAAGGGAATTTGTGGCAGCCCACATGGAGATGAAAAAAATGATTGTCGCAGGTTGGGTTCCCTCGGAAATAGAATTTTGGGTGTAGGATGCTTATTAGGGAGTGTCTTTAGGACCAGTCCGTGTGGATTGTGGCAGCAAGGAAGGAGACTTGGGTGGATAGAAAGGTTGAGCTATGATACTATCCCAACCGGAGCCCCAGCCAACCCCAGGGAGGTTCCTTCTGAGTTGTCCTGAGTTAGCCAGACCTTTGTACTCGTGCATAATCGGTATTTGCAAACGGGCCACCATGTAGTGGTGTGTTGGAGCTAGGTCATCCTGGTTTCTGTGAGCTGACTATCCATTCCCAGGTCCGGATTTAGTGAAGTTAGTCACATGGGTAGCTTGAAATCAGCAATAGAGGGAATATTTGCATCAAATCAGAATTAATCAGCAAAGGTTATGAATCGGGGTTTGTTTGTTTTATTGGAGAGCCAGTTCTTAAACACTTACCAGAACACCACTGCTACCATGAGAAGGGGTATGGTCTTGAGGGAGGCATCTCTCTGAAAGTGAGGCATTCTGGAAGAGGCTGAGAGTGGAAGGTTATTTGTGACAGCACTTGCACAGCTGGGGCTACACAGTGTCCAGATTCTGTTAGTTTTCTATCAAAACAGTTTAGAGAGTCCTTGATTCATTTAAATTCACAAATGATGTCGCAAAATAAAAAAGGATACTGAACAGCGAACAGATAACTGAGTATGGTGAGCCCACACTGAGCTCGGTTATGAGCAGACAAAGGAAATAAAGATAACCTCTTTTGGGGACTTCATGAGGACTGTAGATACCTCTGGGTTATACTTCTTAGGTTGTTGGGAATTATGTCACTAAAGAACTATTTTTGTTAGAACATTGCTGAAAAAATATTTTTAGTTGTATGGATTTAGATTTTTGTTGCCCTTGTTGTTTTCTTATGGCTTCTAGGAGTTTTGGCATGGGGATGAATTCACAAAAGAGTGCGCCTAACACTGAACTCAAAGAGTTGAGTTCACTGGGTTAAAATTGCAATGTAAATTGAGAAGAGCAGGCCATTCCTTGTGAAATGAACGGACGCCCTCAGCCCTGCAAATGGACTAGGTTTTGAGCTTTGGTAGATAGGTAGTCTTTCCTCAGGAACAAGCTGCTGCCACTCCTTTGGAAGATGAATACAGAAATTAAAGTTTGGATGATGGAGAGCTCACGGCAGCAGGGCAAATGTACTTTCTCTTCCAAATGCTTTTCCCCTTGTCTTGTAGGTTTTGATCTGGTTTTCATTAAGTTTTTTGTTTTAATCCCAGTGTAGTTAACATACAGTGTTATGTTAGTTTCAGGTGTACAATATGGTGATTCAACAATTCTATACATTACTCAGTGCTCATCATGATAAGTGTACACTTAATCCCCATCACCTATTTCACCCATCCCCCCCGCCCACCTTCCCTCTGGGAACCATTAGTTTGTTCTCTATAGTTCAGAGTCTGTTTCTTGGTTTCTGTCTTTATTTGTTTTGTTTCTTCAATTCTCTACATTGGTGAAATCACATGGCGTTTGTCTTTCTCTGACTGGCTTATTTCCCTTAGCATTATACTCTCTGGCTCCATCCAGGTCGTTGCAAATGGCAAGATTTCATTCTTTTTCATGGCTGAATAAATTAGTGTTTTTGTATTCTTTGGGTAAATAATCAGTAGTGTAATGGTAGGGTAGTTCTATTTTTAACTTTTTGAGGAACCTCCATACTGTTTTCCACAGTGGCCGCCCCAGTTTGCATTTCCACCAACAGTGCATGGGGGTTCCTTTCCCTCCACATCATCACCAACACATGTTGTCTCTTGTGCTTTTGATTTTAGCCATTCTGACAGGTGTGAGGTGATATCTCATTGTTTTTTGGGGTTTTCTGTTTTTGTTTTTGTTTGTTTGTTTGTTTGTTTGTTTTGAGATAGAGAGAGAGCTTCCGTGTGCTCTAGCTGGTGAGGGGCAGAGGGAGAGGGAGAGAAAGAAACTTAAGCAAGCTCCACACCCAGTGTGGAGCCTGATGCAGGGCTCAATCTTATGATTGTGAAATCATGACCTGAGCTGAAATCAATAGTCTGATGCTTAACTGACAGAGCCACCCAGGTGCCCCTCACTGTAGTTGTTTGTTTGTTTGTTTTTAAAGTTCATTTATTTTTGAGAGAGAGAGAAAGCACAAGCGAGAGAGGGGCAGAGAGAGAGTGGGAGACAGAATCCGAAGCAGGCTCTGCACTGTCAGCGCAAAGCCCAATGTGGGGCTCTAGCCTATGGACTGTGAGATCATGACCTGAGCCAAAGTTGGAAGCTCAGCCGACTGAGCCACCAAGGTGCCCCCCGTCATTGTGAATTTTGATTTGCATTTCCCTGATGATGAGTTATGTTGAACATCTTTTCATGTGTCTCTTGACCATGTGTATGTCTTCTTTGGAGATATGTCTGTTTATGTCCTGTGCCCATTTTTAGTTGTATTATTTGTTTTTGGAATGTTGAGTTGTCCTTTATATATTTTGGATACTATCCCTTTATAGGATGTCATCTGAAAATATCTTGTTCTATTTAGTAGGTGTTCTTTTAGCTTTGTTGATTATTTCCTTCACTGTGTAGAAGCTTTTTATTTTGATGTATTCCCAACAGTTTACTTTTCCTTTTATTTCTCTGGCCTCAAGAGACATATTAAAAAAAATATATTGCTATGGCCAATGTCAGAAGCATTACTGCCTGTGCTCTCTTCTAATATTCTTATGTTTTCAGGTCTCACATTGAAATCCTTAATACGTTTTGGGTTTGTTTTTGTGTATGGTCTAAGAAAGTGGTCCAGTTTCATTCTTTTGTATGTAGCTGTCTAGTTTTCCCAACACCATTTGTTGAAGAGACTTTTTCCCATTGCATATTCTTGTCTCTTTTGTGGAAGACTAATTGGCCATATAATCATGGGTTTGCTTCTGGGCTTTCTTTCCTGTTCCATGGATCTACATGTCTGGTGTTTTTTTGGTTTTTTTTTTGTTTTGTTTTGTTTTATTTTGTTTTGTTTTGTTTTGTTTTTTGCCAGTACCATACTGTTCGGGTGAGTAGAGATTTGTAGTATAACTTGGAATCTGGAATTGTGATACCTCCAGCTTTGTTCTTCTCTTTCAAGATTGCTTTGGCTATTCGGGGTCTTTTGTGGTTCCACGCCAGTTTTAGGGTTATTTGTTCTAGTTCTTTGAAAAATGCTGTTGGTATTTTGATAGGGATTGGATTAAATCTGTGCTTTCTGTAATAGGGACATTTTAACAGTATTTGTTCTTCCAATCCATAAGCATAGACCATGTCTCCATTTGTTTATGTTGTCTTCAATTTCTTTTATCCATGTTTTATGGTTTTCAGAGGATGGGTCTTTCTCTTCCTTGGTTAAGTGTATTCCTAGGTATTTTATTATTTTTGGTGTCATTGTAAATTGGATTGAGTTTTAAGAAACCACGTTGTTGGCAGGGTACAAGAATATGAGAATACAGCACCGAAATAGATGTGATTGACACACAGCACACAACTGCTAAGGCATGCACTCTCTGTTAACATTTTCAGTAATCGAGTAAATATGCTCTCATGCCACAATTGTGAGCCTTTATGCACACTTTCAAGATGGTTGCTTGGGGTTTAGATTTCAGTTAGTGATCTCATGGTAGGACAAATTTAACCCATTCTGTATGGGGTAAATATAATGTAAACTTAAGCTTAACCCCATGGTATAGGCAGCTGACATCAATGCACTCTGGTAAGATCTAAATCATAGTTTCCAAACCCTTGATTTGATATCTTATCTCTAATCATTTGGCATCATGAGTAATTTGTGATTTCACCAGTAGGATCTCTGCTGTTACATCTTGGGAATTGACCTGATACCTTAATTTTTAAAAGAGCTGCCTATCAGTATTCCAGTTCCTGGGAGCACTTGGCTTCCAGGTGAACACTGAAGTTTCCGAAGAGTGTTTTTACAGTTTTTTTTATTGGCAGTCTTGAAAACAGGTTTTCTAATGTCCAGTAATAGTAATTGCCTTTTGAAGTAATTTTGTGGTAGGCACTGTTTCTATGCATTTTTTACATCAACCCTTTTATTCTTATAACAGACCTATGAAGGTAGGTACTATTAATATCTTCCCTGTTACATATAGAAGGATTTTGCCAAAAGTCACACGGCTAATGAATAATGCAGCCAGATTTTAAGTCCCTGAGTTGTTCTTTAGAGGTCACGCTCTTCACTACTATGCTATACTATATCTCAACATAAATTTACTTCATAAACTACATCGCTTCATTTCATCTTTTGTGTGTCACAGGAACCCAGCAGAGTTCCCCTGCCTGAAATTATACAATGAGTTAATGAAACGACTATGACTGAAACTCAGAATCTAGTTATCACATAGCTAAGCTATCTTGCCTCCTGTGCCATTGAAGGAAGTTCATCCACAGAGAGATTATTATCATGTGAGATGTTACTCTTCAGTTATTTTGCTCTTCTCATTGAAGAATTTTAATGTGCCAATGCGATTGTCTTTCCTTGCTGGATTGTTGAAAGAACTAGGGAAAAGGTGGAATATACCTGGCAGTGTTTCCCCAACTTTATTTTTTTTTAAGATTTTACTTCTAAGGAATCTCTAGCCCCAACATGGAGCTTGTACTCACAACCCCAAGATCAAGAGTCACAAGCTCCACTGACTGAGCCGGCCAGGCACCCCATTTCTCCCAACTTTAATATGAAAATTAGTCAGCTGGGGATCTTACTAAAATGGAAATGCTGATTCTGTTGACTGGGGTGGGACCAGATGTTCTGCATTTCTACCAAGTTCCCAGTGGGTGGGGATGCTGTGGCTCTCCAGACCACATGTTGGTAGCAAGGGTCCAGGGCAGAAGAGCTCCCCTAGAGGTTAATAATGATACATGTTGGGAATAAAGGGAAGATTACACCAGGGAACTAACAGACAACTGCACAAAAACAGGATGGAGGAAAAATAAGTTAGGGGAAGTACAAATGAAGAAACATTTAATGCATTTGGTTTACTTCCAGTACAGCGTGAGGGAACATGACCACTAAAATATGTGAGATGAGAGATGTGGGCACATTGCACTTGGAGTAATGTATATGGTTCTGGCTAATAAATATGTGAGTGTAAATGTCCTATTCCCAACCCTAAGGTTCTACAATTATAATAGTAATGGCAGGCATAATGTTTTTCACATGCTCTAAACAGGAAAGCTTAACAACTCACCATTAACTTTCCATTATCTGCGCATACCTAACCTTTGTGGATGGTCCTTCAGAAACTCATTTATCCTTCATTATGCTTTGGCTTGCTTTCCTCTGCTATCAGTTTGTGTGTGTCTTGAGATTATTAATTAGTTTGATATCATCTTAAACACATGGAGTAAAGAATACTTCAAAGTCAAATTATATAATTAACAGCCACTTGAAATTTATATACGGGGTGTGTGTATGTGTGTATATAAAATTTCTGCTGTAAAGAGATACAGGTGAATACTGTGAAGCCCTTTAACAACTCCTGAGCCACTAACCAAGGCCTTCAGATCTGTCTATGCTGGATTGAATGAGCAAAGATATGTATTTGATTTATTAAAATTCTTACATAAATTTAACTGAACTCTGTGGAAAAATACTCTATCCTTAAGAATGAAAATTCTCAAAACAGATGTTGTGACAAGTTAGATCATTTGGGAAATGAGGGATTGAATGGATAAAGAAGCCAAATTTCCGAGACACACCCAAATTTGACAGCTCACCTGTATTGGGCTGTCATTCAAAATGTTAACTGAGAAAAGCAATTAACACTTCACCTGTATGGGCTAACATGTTTATTCATTAGTAAGGTTAAAAACCCATTTTGTATTTTATGGAAGATTTATGCAAATAATAGAAAGCAATTAAGATGTTTCTTGCCCAGATGTCACCATCAATTACAAGACAGAGTCCTATAGATTGAAGATGAGCATGGGGCTGACTTAGAGAAGAGTTGAAAAATACAATCAAGTGTACATATGATATACAAGTTTGAGGATTAAAAAAAAAACTAAACTCTAATCTGTCTGAAATGTCTGAAGAAGGCTACTTGACCACTTTGAGATAAGGTAAAGAATGTCAGAATGAGCTGGAAGAAGAGCTACAGAAATAAGGCAAGCCAAGAGGTTGACAGCAAGAACCTTCAAGTAAATTTGAATGAGGCCTGGGTAAAGAAAGACATCGAGAAGCAGTGGAACGGAACCACTGAAGTGCAAAGATAGGAAAGGAAAATGTGTAAAGGAGAGCTTCAGGTACCCATGGCATGAGAGATTTCAAGAACCCTTGAAACAGGGCAGATAAGTCCCTGTTTCTACAACCACAGCTTACAGAAAAGCTCAGGAGGTTATCTGCCAAGTGCCTGAAGTAGCCAAGGGGATGGAGAGAAGCACTTAGGGAAGGAGGGCCTACAACCATGCTGGGTCCAAGTCCAAGTGCAATTAAAAGCAAACAAAATAAAATCCACTCCCTGAAGTTGCCCCCCCCCTTTTTTTTGCCTTTTAACATTCAAAAATATTAGATGAAATCACACAACCATGCCTGTCTCCATTTTCCAAGAAAGTTATTTATTCACAAAATGTTTTTCTCACTTTCACATCTAATTGATAACATCCTACGCTCTTTTCCTTGGTATTTATATTTTCATATTAGTATGTCTGAATATTCATCTAGTTTGCCATTGGGAGCAGTTGAGAATGATTCTGTGAGTTCCCAGATTTGATATTGTTTTGCTTTTTCTGGGAAATGCCAAATGTTGTGTTCTAACTCATGAAATGAACTTCATGAGCACAGATTAGTTATGTTTAGGTCTCTGGTTCTCATCTCTTGCTATATATTTGAATCAAATGGGGAGTATTTTATGGATGCCTAGGTCTCCTCACTGATAAATTTTCATTTTATTACTGTGGGGTGATGCTGGGGCTTTGGCACTTTGAGAAAACTCTGCAAATGATTTTAATGTGCAGTCAGAGTTGAAAACCACTGGTTTAGTTATCAGAGGCAGAATATCAAATAATGGCATAATATATTATTTGTCAGAAAGGAAAAGATTAAAATTTTAGATATAAACTATTCATACAATGCCAGTGTTAATGTCAGCAATGGGAAAGTTCAAAGAAAATGGTAATAATCACAAGTAGTGCTGGTGCTCAGAGCAAATCTTCATTAGGAGAAATGCGGATTTAACTTTTTTTTTTTTTTTATAAATCTCACTTTGATAATTTTTAAAGATTTATTTTTTTAATATGATCAGCTAAGGAAAAGGAAACTAAAATATCCTCTTATTAATTAACATATTTCATTAACAGTAGGGAGAAAAGAGATGAATGATTGTTTCCTCTCTAACAAATTGTATTTCCTGTCACCGTGAAGTGTGATTCTATTAGGCCAGCCCAGCAGAACTTTCTTAATTCTAATAAACACTATGCCAGTAATTCATATAATCTGCCACCAGGTGGATGACGATGCCCTGATTGTGACCTCATCATGTAAAGCAGGGGCCGACCAAGTATTTCTTTGAAGAACCAGACAGTAAATATTTGAGACTTTGTGGGCCATACAGTCTATTGCAACTACTCAACCTTGCCATTGCAGCCATGGACAATGTATAAACAATACACTTTATTTACAAAAGCACGGGGTGGGCCACATTTGTCCTCTTGGTCATAGTTTTCCATCCCCTACTATAAATGGGTAAACCTTTAAAAATTGGTATGCTAAATTCACACATGAATCATTTCTTTTCTATCAAAAAATATAATTCCATGAACATATAAGATATGGTGCTTAAACATCACAACAAACTATAGAACAACATTAAAGAAATATGAAACTCTAGGGGCATTTTTTCTGATTAACTTTTGACTACTTTCACTGTTGCTTAGTTTCTGTTCTTTTTCCAGATTAAAGTAAAAGTTGTATTTCTCAGTTAGCCTAGAACATTTTAAAAGCCAGAATCCTGTTTGCTATACAGGTACAGGCAGCAGTGGTTTTTAGTTCTTACATTTTGGGGCTTTAGAATTCTTGGCCTTGCCTGTTTTCTCTTTCCCTGTCTTTAACTGCCTGTTTGCAGTTACCACAGAGAAGATATTACATTTCCTTATTGCTCCCAGTAGCTTTTGGTTCACCTCCTTTGACTCCCATTTATTTGTCCTGCCCTATGGCAAAATCATCAGGAAAGAAAAAAAATCGCATTGTGGAACCATGAGTTTGCATAAATATCCTACAACCCTTTCTCCAACTTAAGTTTTCCCTGGAACCTACCTTTGTAAAGTGAGTAGAGGCCCAGGACCCTCACCACCCTAAACTCATTGTGACAGTGAGAAGGTGGGTTACTGAAATCCCAAACAAGTTTGACTGGAGGACAAGTATGATCTCTTTGAATGGAGATCATGGCGGTGAAGGGATGGCGGTCCTCATGAGGAAGAACCTGGGTCAAAATGGTCTATCGGCTGGAAAATAGAAATGATGCCAGGGCAGCTCTAGATGGAAAGGGCCTGAGAGGGTGGCTCTGCCCCCTGGTTTGCTGGAGTATCAGGCATGAACCTACATGTAAATGCTTCCTAAGTCCTTCCTCCCAAAGGCATGAATATAATAGAGAGAGAGCATGTGCATGTGCACCCCACATGCGTGGCAGTCAGCCATTAGACCTGACAGGTGTGGAAAGCTCAGATTAAGAATCAGAACTCAGGAGAGCAAGAGACATCTCTGTGTTCAAAGCCAGTGTTCAGAATCAGAGCAGGTGAGTTACACACCAGCCAAAGACAGTGAATGACAGAAGATGGCTGCAGACAAAATGCCCACCCTAGTTAATGCATAAAAGCCGTGTAAACATTCTCCCCTCCACTTCTAGAATTTAGCTACCATTTCAGGGAAAGAGGAAAGAAGGGACAAAACTCTAAATTGGCTTAAAAATATTGAAATGACTCAGTTACTCTGAATGTCTAATATTAAATTGTTGCCACTAGGTGTAATAGAGGTTTGAGATTAAAAAATAACTTTAATTTTAGTAAATTATATGAGAATGTCACAATTTGTACCCTTAATGTTTGTAACTATGAAATTTGTTCCTGCTACCCATGCCTGAGGAGACTGGAAGGACTGGAGTTGGAAGGACCCACATAAAAAATGAAGAAAACCAACTCCCAAGTCAGTGTGATATATCTGTAGCCCAGCGTAGTGATCCTGGCCTAAACACAACCATTCTCTACTTTTCTGCCCTCATTCTTTCCAGCAGGATTTGTTGGTATATCTCTTGTAGTGAAGCATGCTCTTGTATAGTCTCCATCACCCAGTAAATTTACCCAGAGTTACAGAGACAAGTATACACAGCTGATAAGAAGTGTCTTGGGGGCACCTGGGTGGCTCAGTCAGTTGGATGTCCGAGTTCAGCTCAGGTCATAATCTCAGAGTCCATGAGTTTGAGCCCCACATCGGGCTCTGTGCTGACAGCTCAGAGCCTGGAGCCTGCTTCGGATTCAGTGTGTCCCTCCTCTCTTCCCCTCCCCTACTCGATCTCTCTCTCTCTCTCTCTCTCTCTCTCTCTCTCAAAAATAAATAAAAACATTTAAAAAAAAGAAGTATCTTGGAAAGGAATCTGCTTGGGGTGGGGGGACAAATCCAGGTGAGGCTGCTCAGCCTCTTGACAGTGGCACAGGGCTGGCTTGCAATAAAGGGACTCTTGATCACTCTAATTCTAAGGCAGGAGTCACAAGTGTATAGTGAGAACATCTAAGGTACCACATTCCCAAATAGTCATAGAGCAGAGACCCCTCCTTGGAAAAGTCACTGAAAAATAGCTCAACACTTAGACATGGCCCAAGAGATTAACTCAGATGATACAAGCCAATCAGAAGACCTCAGAGACTTGGCTTTCTCAAATGGGTCACAGAGACTGCTGTTTCCAGTTAAGAAACAAAACAAAAAAAAAGCCTACCCCAGATTTTCTTCTCCAAATCTTATCCCCCAGACCATAAGCCCTGCGCTGGATCAATTTCCTGCTAGGCAGGACAACTTTGACACAGGGCTCATTCTTTGGGCCCAGAGTCTTGACTTTTGAACAATACGTGTTGGGTTTTTCTTTCAGGTGTGCAGTGTAATAATTAATATTTGTATATATTGCAAAATGACCACCGCAGTAATGCCAGTTAGCATCTATCACTATGCATAATTACCAATTGTTTTCTTTGTGATGAGAACATTAAAGATCTACTCTCCTAACTACTTTCAAATGTGCAGGACAGCATTATTAATGACAGTCACTGTGCTGTACATTACATCCCCATGACTTAATCATTTTCTAACTGTATATTTGTGCTTTTTGACACCTTCACCCATTTCACCCTCATCCCCCACATTAGGCAACCACCAGTCTGTTCTCTATGTCCATGAGCCCAGTTGTTTGTTTTGTTTTCTTGTTTGCTTTTTATTTATTTATTATTTTTCTAATGTTTATTTTTGAGACAGAGAATGAGAGAGAAAGAGAAAGTAGGGAAGGGCAGAGAGAGGTAGAGACCCAGAATCCGAAGCAGGCTCCAGGCTCTGAGCTGTCAGCACAGAGCATGACACAGCTCAAACCCACGGGCAGTGAGATCATGACCTGAGCCAAAGTCGGACACTTAACTGACTGAGCCACCCAGGTGCTCCTATTTACTTTTTAAATATATAACATATAAATGAAGTCATATGGTGTTTATCTTTTTCCTATCAGACTTATTTCACGTAATACAATGCCTTCAGGGTCCATCCATGTTGTCACAAATGGCAAGATTTCATTATTTTTTATGGCTGAATAATATTCCATTCTTTATATAGACCACATTATGTTTATCCATTCATCCACCAGTAGACACTTAGGTTGTTTCCATGTCTTGGCTATTGTAAATAATGATTCAGTGAACATAGGGGTATAGATAGCTTTTTGAATTAGTGTTTTTATTTTCTTCAGATAAATACCCAGAAGTAGAATTGCTGGATCATATGGTAGTTCTATTAGTTTTTTTTTTTTCATAATGGTTGCACTAATTTATATTCCTTTTTTTTGCACTAATTTATATTCCCACCATCATGCACAAGGGTTTCCTTTTCTCCAAAGCCTTACCAGCACTTGTTATTTCTTGTCTTTTTGATGATAGCTGTTCTAACATGTGTGAGGTGATATCTCATCGTGGTTTTGGTTTGAATTTCCCTGATGCTTAGTGATGGTGAGCACCATTCCATGTACCTGTTGGTCATCTGTATGTCTTCTTTGGAAAAATGTCTATTCAGATTTTCTGCCCATTTTTTAATTGGATTGGTTTTGTATTTTTGTTATTAACTTGTATGAGTTCTTTGTATATTTTAAATATCAGCCCCTTATCAGATATATTATTTGCAAATATTTTCTCCCATTCACTAGGTTGCCTTTTCATTTTGTTGATGGTTTCCTCTGGCAGGCAGAAGCTTTTAGTTTGATGTAATCCTACTGGTTTATTTGCTTTTGCTGCCTTTGTTTTTGGTGTCAAATTTAAGAATCATCCTAAAGACCATTGTGAAGTAGCTTAGTGCCTTTGTTTTATTCTAGGAGTTTTATGGTTTGGGGTCATACATTCAAGCGTTTAATCCATTTTTAGTTTGTTTTTGTGTATAATATAAAATAGTAGTCTAGTTCCATTCTTTTGCATGTGACTATCCAGTTTTCCCAGCACCATTTGTTGAATAATGTCTTTTCCCCATTGTATATTCTTGATTCCTTTGTCATAAATTAACTGACTATATATGTGTGAGTTAATTTCTGGGCTCTCAGTTCTGTTCAGTTACTCTATTTGTCTGTTTTCATGCCAAATACCATGCTGTTTTGACTACTGTAGCTTAGTAGTATAGTTTGGAATCTGGGATCTTGATGCCTCAAGCTTTGTTCTTCTTTCTCAATATTGCTTTGGCCATTTGGGGTCTTTTGCGGTTCCACACAAATTTTAGGATTGTTCTATTTCTGTGAAAAGTGTGAAAATTGGAATTTTCATAAGGATTGCACTGAATCTGTATATTGCTTTGGGTAGTATGGGCATTTCAACAATATGGACTTCCAGTCCATGAGCATGGAATATCTTTCCACTTATTTGTGTCTTCTTCAATTTCTCTCATCAGTGTCTTACAGTTTTCAATGCATAGGTTTTTCACCTCCTTGCTGAAATTTATTCCTAGCTATTTTATTCTTTTTGGTACAACTATAAATGAGAATGTTTTATTAATTCCTCTTTCAGGTAGTATGTTCTTAATGTATATAAATGCAACAGATTTCTGTATAGTGGTTTTGTATCTTGGAGTTTTACTGAAATTGCTGATTAGTTATGATGGGTTTTTTTTTTGTTGACTCTGACATTTTCTATATATAAAATCACATCAGAAAATTTTATTTCTTCCTTTCTGAAACGGATGCCTTTTATTTGTCTTGCCTAATTTCTCCAGTTAGGACTTCCAATACCATATTAAATAAGAGTAGTGAGAATGGGTATCCTTGTTTTGTTCCTGATCTTGGAGGAAAAGCTTTCAGTGTTTCTCCGTTAAGTATGTTAGCTGTGGGTTTGTTGTATATGGCCTTTAATATGTTGAAGTATGTTCCCCTTATACCCAGTCTGTTAAAGGCTTTTATCATAAAAGGATGCTGTATTTTGTCCATTAGTTTTTCTGTGTCCATTGAGATAATCATGTGATTTTTATCTTTCATTTTATTGATGTGATGTTATATTTACTCATCTGCATATATTGAACTCTCCTCACATCCCAGGGATAAATCCCATTTGGCCATGACATATAATCCTTTTAATGTGTTCTTGACTTCGGTTTGCTAACATTGTGTTAAGGATTTTTGCATCTTTGTGCATTAGGGATATTGGACTATAATTTTCTTTTCTTGTGGCATTGTTGTCTGGTTTGGGTATCAGGGTAAAATGAGTTTGGAAGAGTTCTATTTTTTGGAAGTCTGAGTGTAATTGATATTAATTCTTCTTTGAATATTTGGGTTTTTGTCACCCCTGTACAATTATCTGCATAATATATTTTTAATGGATGTTTTTTAATACATAGCCCCATGCTAAGAAATAATATCTATTGTCACAGTTTTGACATGCTGGTTATATTTTTCTACTATCCCTTAGAACAAATGCCCACCAATTAAAAATGTTTGTCCATCTACTATCTGGAATCAACACATACTAGGTAACATGATATTATGGCACAAGTTGTAGTTGAGAGTGTTTTGAGAAAGAAAAGTGTTGCCTACCCCTATTCCATACCATTTTTTTTGTTTCACTTCATCTTTTTCCTATTTTCAGTTCAAAAGGACATATATCTAATGACATTTAAATTGTTGTACTTTGAATAAAGCAAATTATTCTCTTTAATGTGGGTGAGCCTCATCCAATCACTTGAGAGCCTGAATAGAACAAAAGCCTGACCTCCCCTGAGCAAGAGAAAATTCTGCAGCAGCCTACAAATTTAGACTGCAACATTAGCTCCTCCCAGCTCTCCAGGCTGCCAGACTCTGCCATCAGATTTCAGACTTGCCAAACCTCCACAATTAATGAGCCAGTTGTTTTAAAAATACACACACACACACACATACACACACATGCACACCTATTGATTCTTTTTCTCTAGAGAACCCTAATACAGTTAATTTATGGGAAAAGTTAATTAATTTTACATTATACCAATCAGTTAATAAACAAGCATCGTTTGAGGGCCTACTTGAGCTTTACATGATATAAAAAATACACATAAGATCTAATACAACCCCTGTCCTCTTTCTCTTACCATGACAGGCCTGATGATTATGGCGATGAGAGGGGCTGAAGCGGGGGACATTGTAAAAGTCGGCAACTAAAGGCATTTCCCATAAGTTGTAGGAGTTTGTTCTGGAAGTGGATTCCTTTGAATCAGAAAAGTTCAGGATGAGGCAAGATGCATGACATCAGCAAAACTTTTAGGATTCTGTGAACTATGCTTGTCTTTGAATATTCTGCATTATTTTTGGACTGCAAAATGCAGGACTCCTGAAAAAGAAGCTCTAGGTCAAGAAATAGGCAAAAGGAAAACTGGCAGGAATTAAATTCTGCAGCAAAAAGTGTGGATTTTATTCTCTGACCAGGAAGAATGCAGAAGGTTTAGGGTTGGGTTGTCTTCCTCCCTCCCTCCCTCACTCCCTCTCAGCCACCCTCTCCCTCCCTCATTCACACCAGTACAAGAGTGAGAGAAAAAGAGAGAGGAGAGAAAAGCTGACAGGGATATTGGAGTTCAGCTCAAATCCACAGATGCTGGGCTAGTGGGTAGGACAACAGGGCTTGGTATCAAAGTCTCGGTTACCTTATTCAACCCAGGGCACAGAGTAGATGGGGGCAGTGCAGTCTCTAATGGGATGAGCAGAAAGACCTCTGTTGAAAGGCACAGTGAGTCCCAGCTTTAAACACTGTGGCATAGCTCTGGACTCCCCAGAGAAAAAGACAGCCAACAAATCTACCCTGCAAAGAGCATTTAGGTTTTCTGAGACACAGCTCACAAATGCCTCTGAGGCAGAGAGAGCGAAGCGTGAACAGCACCAAATCCCATCACTCCCCTGCACAAAAGCAGAGCAAAGGCACTCTTTTCACGTGGCAGGGTGGGGCTTCCCCTGCTCCAAAACAGGACTTTCTGATAGAAAGGTCAGCAGCGTGCAGAGCTTGTCTCTACCCTGGTGGGAAGACTTTGCCTTGACTGAAGGCTTCTAATTGGTTGCTGATGAGTCACAGATGCCGGAGTCCACAGGCAGAAGCATCTGATTGGCCATCCCTCTGTTTCAGCATTCCCAGCCCCCGGGTCGTGATGAATGGTGCAGAGGGAGCAAAAGCTATCATTCGGATCAGTTAAGATGAGGAGAAGGGGTGAGGGGAGGTACCTTCACCCACACACCTAAGCGAATAGCTATTTCTGCTGCTTGTTAGAGGCTGCCTTCAAAAAAGGAGTTCGGTAGATAGGAAACTTCTGAATGCTATGTAAATGTCAACTGTTTTGTTGTTGCTTTTCCTCTACTTACATCAGTGAGAGGAGAGTTACAAGCAGCAGGACAAACACATGGCCAGTCGTGACGACAAGCTCCAGGAGGACTCTAGCCAACAGAAAGGCTGGGGAATAGGAAATAGAGCCTCTGGGACCCAGTTCTAATCTTAGCCTGGTTTTGACGCCTGTCTCAGAACCTGCAGGAGTCATCTACAAGATAGATTTTCTTTTTCTTTCTCTCTCATCTCAGTGCTGTTTATTTCCATAGGCCTTAAGGCCTGAGCCCTCAGACCACACAGCAAACTTTCATACATAAATTGCATCCCAAATGTTTAATTGCTAGCTCATAAGAAAGATAATTAGTACATGTACAGGGCTTCACATGCAGTATTCATTTTCTATTCGTGGCCACGGTGCAAGTAAATGTTATCCCTATTTATAAGATAAAGAGCTGAAAGTCAGAATGTTAAGTAATTTGCACAAAGTTGTTGAGAAAGTGGGGGTGCCCGTGGGAACCCCAGAACCTGTCTAATGTTGGTGACAACACAAGAAAGTAATAACCGACCCCCCCCCCCCCATGGTCAGAGAGACCAGCACTCTGGGTTCTCATTCGTGAATTATTGAATATAGACTTGTTTATCAAACATTTATCAAGCCTTCTGCATGCAAGGCCTCATGTGTCCTAGAGTTACAAAAATAATTGAGGTGTGGATTTTGGCCTCAAGATGCTCACAGTCCAGTGAGGGAAAGGGCCAGTACATGTGGTAGGATAAAGATCGGCTATTCCCAGTGTAACACGGGAGTCTGATGGGAGGG
The DNA here is from genome assembly GCF_016509475.1 of Prionailurus bengalensis. Taxonomy (NCBI): domain Eukaryota; kingdom Metazoa; phylum Chordata; class Mammalia; order Carnivora; family Felidae; genus Prionailurus; species Prionailurus bengalensis. Next base: position 19,076,672 of record NC_057361.1, on the reverse strand, counting down.
CGGTGGGTAGCAGGTCACCAGCTGTGGAGTTCAGAGTTTTCAAATCATTTAACTTTTGTGGATCCTAGCTTTACCATCTTCTGTTGACACGTTTGGCCCAGGCAGAGTTCCCTAACATGGTGTCCATGGATAATTATCAGGGATACTTGGAGCCTTCTGAAAATGTCTATAAATTTGGTGTCGGAATGTGCATTCTTAGATGAGGAAGGACCGGGTTCTGAAAGTGTATCTTGATCCACAAAAAGCTAAAATCTCTGTTGAAGGCTCTAATCCCTGAGTTGTTCTACCTTTCACATTTTAGATATTTCACTAAATATCAAGCCAAGAGAGATAGAGAGTAAATAGTAAAATGGTAACTAGTAAAATAACACTTCCTGGAAAGTATAACTTCTACCAAAATGGTGCATATTTGCAATGACAATATTTTACAATCTAAATATCCTTTTAGAAGTCTTTACATCAAAGATCTCATGGCTACTGAGAGATAGTAAAATCCAGTTTCTAATACAGAGAGGCTATGCCATTGGCAAGTTTTGCTATAAAATTGCCAAAGGGGGAAAAAACTGAAGGTCACACCTGGGACTTTAGAATCATTTTCTTTTCCGCAAAAGATATTAAAGGCTTTTTATTTACTTTGGAGAAGATAGTTAACCCTATGGAACCATTAGGGGCCAATAAACTATTGAATCCAGATGAATTACCTCTGCGAAAGTTAAAGAATGCACTGAGGGAGGTTAAAGAGCATCTGACTGAGAAGCCTTTTATAACTCATAATCCCAGCCAGTCCTATTCTCTCTCTTCTGCAGTCATCCAGGTCTCCCAGCTGGAGCCTTCTAACCCTGACCTACAGACTCAGCCAAGCATGGGCACTTGAAGACAGAAAGCAAAATGTTCTCAAGTCAGGGACAAATTAAGGATCCCAGATCATAAGTTTGGAAGTTCCATATTTTTCAACCTTCTGTCCAGCTCTGACCTTGAATCAAAGTTCAAGAGTCTTGGCTTTGCACTGTTCTTTAATTAATAATCATTGCTTTCATCATTTGATGTGTAGGGCTCTGTTTTGGTTCCTGCTAGTTTTCCTAGCAGGATTCTGGAGTCCTGTGTTGATTCACCCCTTTTCTCCATGAGACTGGGGTCTGTATGAGAGGTGCACTGTACTCTTGTTCTCTCCATATTCACTACTGTAAGACCACAGGCTGGCAAGCCGCCTTCTAAACTAGCCTCTCGTCTTTCTTCTTCACTTTGACCCCAGGCTCCTCTAATCTCACAACTTAACCGCTCTGGGCTATACCCTCATTGGTTTATTTAGTACCTGGGCCTTGATTATTTCCTGTGCAGTCCCCCCTATGTTGCCTGATCCCTCGTTCTGCCCCACAACAGGTCAGGTATGGGGTCTCAGAAGTAAAACTGGGACCATACTATGGCCCTGGTAGAATGATATATTCTACCCATGGTAGAATGATATATTATGAGAAAAGGCTAAAACCTATCACATTAAAGAAAGGTCAAAAGCAATTTCAGGAAGTTGAGGGACCAGAAGATCCATCTTGAGGAGATGTGAAAGACTTCCAGGAAAGGATTATGCTGCATTAGAAATGCATAATGGTTAACAAATCATTAGTCATTTATAAAAAGAGGTCACAACTTGATAAGCATGTGTTATTTTATTAAGTACAATGCAAGAAGCAAGATAAAAGCAAATTAAGAGACCTCATCTTTGTCCCCTAAAAGCATAATGCCATTCCACCCAAAAGATTAATGTGTGGTGACAATCATGTACATATTTACATGGCATTAAACAAATGGCTTGAGAGCAATTACAGGGTTGAAAACCAAGAACGATGGACAGAAATCACTGTCAGATGATGCAAGCTGAGGAATTGGATGCTGAACAGACCATTATTTGTTAGCAACTATTCACCTATTGGCTGGATAAAAAGAGAATATGTAACTTCCCAAGTAGCTAAATATTTGCAGTAGGTAGCAGGGAAAAGGTAGCTTTTTTGTGTGCTTAGACTTTGGTCAGAGCAACATTTTAAAGTTGACATGCTCTATTTAGAATAAAAACTAGAAAAAAGCATGGTCCCTCTTCAATGGTACACTTTACCGGGATTAGTGCAGAGGGATGGATTTGCCCACAAAGAATTAATAGCTTTTATTAAGGAAAGGGCATATGAGACAGCACTGAATATTCAGAAGCAGACTAGGAGAATGAAAAACTAGGTTCTGGAACCAAATCTGCCCTTAACCAGCTGTGTGGTGTTGAGCTACCTCATGTCTCAGTTTTCACATCTCTAGAAAGAGGTACTTGGTTACTATGCTCTGTAAGAAACTCCCACCTCTAAGAGCTTATTGTCGTGTAGTTCTGTGTCATGTACGTTGAATCCTGTTCAGTGATATGTGCTCAACCTTGGGTTGCTCCCTCCCCAACATCAGGACAAAATTGAAATATTAATTTTCTTATTTTGCCTCTTCTCAATTCTGCACCAGTTTTCTCCATTTTAGTAGCTACACCTCCACTCTGACACCACTGCTTTGTGTCACTGGGAGAATAATTTACACTGAGGAACTATTGGACAAATGAGTCACCCTTCCCATGCGCTTTGATTTTTCCAAAGAAGATCAAGCGGAAAGGTGATACATAACACCACGAAGCAGTCCGTGCAAGGAATTCAGGCATCAGAGGCAGATAGTTGGGGGATTTTTTTGGAGAGACTTTCAGAAGACAAGTCAACTGCCATAAATCCCTTTGCTCCTGTTTCTTCTACCTTCATTCTTGGAGCTTGAATCATAGTGGCCTCCACTGATTTTGCAGTGACCAGTATCTATGTAGCCATCATTGTGTTAACAGAAGTGTTTATATGTATATAATAGGGGGAGAATGGGAGAAAGCAAAAGGCTGTAAGGGAGTTGAAGTTTCATCTACTATGTAAAAAAGTCAGTAGAGGAAGTTTAAGTTTCATCTATTTAGTGATAAATTTCAACTTTCATGAATTAATTTCACAGAGATTTATTAAGTACCTGTTATGTATCTGGCCCCATTCCAGGCCCAGGGCCTTCCAGTGAATGACACAAGAATCCCTGCCCTCATGAAATGTACACATGGGTATAGGAAGGAGATTCATCGAGAGAAATAAATAAAATATAAAAGTTAAGTAATAGGTAATGATAAGTACAGGCAATAAAAACATAAAGCATTGCCTCAGTAAATGCTGGTTGTAGTTTTAGCTAGGAAAGAAAGTCTTCCTTGAGACAGTGAATTTTGAGAGAAGATCTCAGAGAAGTGAGTCTTGCATACAGTGCTGGGAATAGCGTTTGTTCCAGGCGCAGGGAACAGCTTGTGCAAAGATTCTTTGCTGGGCACATCCCGGTATGTTCAAGGAAAGCAGCCTGCCCGGTATGTTTGGTGAACATCGTGCCTCATGTTTTTGAGGAACAGCAAGGAAGCCACTGCACCGTAGAAGAATAGTAAAGGGGACAGGCAGGTATTGAGGTCAGAGAAGTAAAAGGCCTTGTGGGATTTAGACAAGTGAAGGTAAATAGCAAAAGAAACAGATAAGAGCTGAATATGGTTGCATCTAGGGAGCGGAATAGTTAGAAGGGAAAGGGATAGCTGTTTTTTGTTAGAAGCCTTTCAGCACTAGAATCGAGGGCTTAAATGTCTGACTGAAAATGGACATCATATTTCCAGTGTGTACAGTTGTGTGCAGACCACCGTGTGACAGAAGGTGAGCTACAAATGATCCCTAAACCTGAGGCTTTTGGGAATTCTTCTTAGAGCCTACAGAACTTTCCCTGGGTCTTGAAGGATCCCTCTCATCTGGACAGATGGAAAGGAAGCTGAGAGTATTACCGTGGGGCTCCGCAAAACCTGGCAGGTCATGTAGCCCAGCTCCCTCATCTACGGGGATATAAAGATGAGGAGATGTAGAAGGGAACAGACAGAAGTGCAAGGTCTCCCAGCAGGGGACTGGCACAGCTGGGGCAGCAGTCTTTGTCCTCTCTTTCTCCCCCAGGAGAGTCTCTCTTTCATTCTCCACAAAGGCTTTTTTGCAAACCTTCTCTATCCTCCTCAGATCTATAACCTCATTACTGGCTCCCCTCGCCCTCTGCGGCTGATCCAGACATCAGACAGAAATCATTGCATCTTCTGGCCATCAACCCTGTATTCCGTCTGTTTCTTTCCTCTTCCCATCCTTTTGCAATGGAAGATGTGTCTTTTCCACATGGTTAAGGGTTGTGATTCCATTGTCCCCTGTGGGGCTTCTGGGAAATTATTCCTTTGGCTGCTTTTTCTCACTTGCCTTTTCAGATCACCCTGTGTTCCATTTCTTATTGTTGATCATTTGGGGGCTATACCTGGGCATCTTCTTTTGGGTTCTTTTTATTCCTCATGGAATAAACCATGTTTACCCATAAACACAGCTTTATCACTTCATGCTGGTAACTCCTCAGTCCATAGCTCCAACTCTTTTCATTACCTGCAGACCTGTGTGGCCTGTTGCCTACCAGACATCTGCACTTGGATGATCCACATGGGTCTGACGAAATTATCATCACCTCTCTTCCAAACCTGCGTCTCCTTCTTTGTTGCCTCTTAACACTGAATGACACTACTGTCTAATGGCTGAGGCGGCAGCCTGGAAATCATCTGAGATTTCTTCTTCATCCTTCTGTCCATTCAACAAGGAAGCCCGGTCTCTTGCACTTCTCAGACATCTCTCACTGCCACCGCCACCCCCAGTGCCATTAAACTAATTCAAACTACCATCTTGTCTTGCCAGTATCACAGTGGAACAGATCTTTCAGCCTTGTTTTCTGACCTTGTCTTTATCAGTCAAGGCAAGATTAAGGAAACAGAAGTCACTCTATTTATGCCAGGTATAAAAAGTTTAATGTAGGAAATCATGCTCCGTAACTATTGGAAGAACCAGGAGAGCAAATGATAAGGAAGCGGACATTAACGATCAGGGAGGCTGTCACCTAACGCCTCAGCCTGAAGCTGGTAACTTGGTAGCTCACAAGGAAGCTGCTGTGACTGTCACATTTTCCCTTTGGTCTTACTGTAGCTGCTTCAAGGGAATAATGGCTTTGCCTTCTTTTCTGCCTTCACAAAGCTTGCACTACTGCCTCTCACTAATGAACTGTAATGTAAAACAGTTAGTGGAAGAGATCTCTGGGAACTGTAGTGACGGTGAAGAGAACTGAGAAGGAGTTGTAGTAATATGAGTTGTCAAGAGATCATCTATCTTACCTTTCAATTCCGTTCTCTAAAACGTAGTCAGATATTTTATAACATCTTGTACTTAAAATTCTCTTAAAATTCTTCAGTAGTTTCTCATTTGTTTTAGGATACAAAAGGAAATGCCTTAATACTCTTCACAAGACCCTTTATGATCCTTCTCCAGCTTACTTCTCTAACTCATCTCTATATCTTAGCTACCTTTGAAACCTCACAATTTAGTTTTAAGTTGACACTTGGATGGGGAAACCTTAAGCGAAAAGTTGATCACGTTACTGTGTAGGGGAGATCAAGTTTGGCCAGAGAGAGACAAGGTTTTGAATAACATTTAAAAACTAAACAGAGAGATTTGGGTTTGATGTGGTAGGAAATAGGTTCCTGAGTAAAGGGACAACTTTAATTAGAAGAATGCCTTATGAAATGTGATCTTGGGATACTAGAGAATAAGAGGAGGAATTGAGAGAGACATGTAACTAGGACTTTAATTCAATAATAATGATACAGAGTAAGAGGGGAGGCAGACCGTGGTGGTAACCAAGGGAAGGCAGGGCAAATAAGACACTGCCTCGTAAATCTTTCAATGGCAAAATTAACAGGCTTTGGTAGTAGAATAAACCAGGAGGAATTAGTAGACAGGTTTTTTTCTATGTGTAGGGATTTTTAATAGGGCTGATTTTGATAAATTTGAACTGGGGAGGAAAAATAATAGATACACGAGGTTTGAGGTAATGCTGGAAACAGATCCAGTTATTCAGTTCAATAATGCCCAAAAGTTAGCAGCTAATTTTGCTAAAATTATCCAGTTGGTCTGTATTATCCATACAATTGTACCATTTCACACCCTCGCTTAGCCCACGGTTAAAACAGCCTCAGAACTAGAAATGCCTTATTTTACTCTTTGCCAATTCCCTAGCATCTCGTTAAGCAGAAAACATTTCCTAGGGCAGCAGAGTTTAAGTTTGGTGCTTTTTCTCTTCTTTTATGTGATGTGCACTCTTGCTACTGGTGCTGTCAAAAGCTAAACAGAAAGTTACCTGCGTTTGTATGACAGGACTTCTTTTTTTGAACTCTCTTTTCTTTTAGAGAGACTCCACAATATCATTTTCAAGAAAATCATCGATTCAAAATAAAAAGTTCAAGCTTAGAAAAATGGAGTTCTATTATAATTGATAGAGAAGTTATCTTTTTTTAAAGTAGGTGGTGGGTGAGGGACCTGGGTGGCTCAATTGGTTAAATGTCCGACTCTTGATTTCAGCTGAGGTCATGATCCCATGGTTGTGGCATCCGGCCCGCATTGGGCTCTAGCATGGAGCCTGCTTAAGATTCACTCCCTCTCCCTCATCTGCACCTCTCCCCCTGTCATGTGGTCTCTCTCTCTCTCTCTCTCTCTCTCTCTCTCTCTTTCTCTAAATTAAAAAAAAAATAAAGATTAAAAAATTTATAGAAGTAGGTGGTAATTAAATTTACAGCAATATTAAGAAGAGATGTTCTGAGGGGGTAAAATTCTCTATAACATGTCTTCATGAGGTCGGACTAGTTTTATATTAAACTAATGGAGTCATCCTTTGCACTGTCTGGGGATTTTGCATCATTGTCCTTGAGCACCTCAAAGGAATTTACATTTTTTTCTTGCCCAAATAGCCCTCAGTGTCCTACACTCTATGAGGAGGGAGGAAGTATTAATGCCTGCTTTTCTGGGAGAATAAGCATCCATCCAAACTTCCTGGGGAACTTAGAGAAGGGGAAGGGGAGAAGCCATCAGTTCTCACAAATTGTTTCTGTGTGGCTTCTTGGACTTGTCAGAAGGAGGAAAAACCAGGATGTGCTTGGGCCACCAGCGACTCATGAGCAGGGCTTCTCTAATGCATGGAGCAGTCTTTGCTCTCTGTCTATGGCTTGGAGAGGCACCAGAGGAGATGCCCTGGCACCACGGGAGTTGTATGTTACTTTAAGTGAGATGTTTGCTCTAACTTAGGAGAGTCCCTTAGAAGGAGGATTCGTACCATAAGACACCTTCCTTCTTCCTAGATGACACTGAGGCCGCTCGTGATTGAAAAATACCAAAAATCGCTCACATTGCTTGCTAGGGAGAATTTAATATTATTAAATATGGTAGTTAAAATGAGATACTCTTTCTTTAATACTGTTTTTATTCTTTAGCCCCACTATTAAGTTGCTATATGAGTCATTTGCATGATTTTTAACCATAATTGAGGTTTGGGTTGCCAGCTCATCTATGTTTCCTATAGAAAAATGACCTAGGACTTGAAGCTATGTGATACATTAAGTAGTATTAGTCCAAATGTCCATGCTATTTCTTTAGGGAATATGAATGATAAATGCCCCTTATAAACAGTGCTAGAGTTGGGATTGGTGATCCTGCCTAGTGGCTTGCCAATCCCAGCAGTAAGCATGTTGACATTGGCAGAAATATATGTGTTTTTAAAATTTGTGCATGTCCCTCACATACAGTTAAAGCTTGACCAGATTCCTTAGCCTCTTCTTATACAAACGTAGGATTCTTTTAAAGAAACAAAAATACACTCTCTTTAGTCAATAGAGTAACCATAGGATTATTTATTACAATTTGACTGTAAATTCCCAGTGTGACTGACTGAAAGTCATATTTTTTGTCATTTTTTAAATGTTTATTTATTTTCGAGAGAGACAGAGACAGAGCACAAGCTGGGGAGTAGCAGAGAGATGGAGACACAGAATCTGAAGCAGGCTCCAGGCTACGAGCTGTCAGCACAGAGCCCGACGCAGGGCTCGAACTCACAGACCGTGAGATCGTGACCTGAACCAAAGTTGGATGCTTGACTGTCTGAGCCACGCAGACACTCCTGGAAGTCACTTTTGAAAATAAATGCTGTAAGACACCAAGCTATTCCAATGCATGATCATCACCTTATATTTTCGGTATACACTATTTTGTGAAATTGTTTATGTATTTCTTCCAAAAATGTAGTGCAGAACCTAACACGGTTAGTAAGCAACAGGGATGAGATAGAGTAGAAGCAGCATGCCAGAGTGGATTCTGCCTGTACAAGGCAACTAAAGACCTGGACTCAAGTTCTCGCTCAGCCACTTCATCGTGTCTAGCAGATACTCATGGGGACCTGCCCGTGTCTGCCCACCCTCACCACCTCAGTACCCAGAGCCCTGACTGTCATCTCTCGGCATCTGTGAGAGCATTCTCACGCTGCTGTAACACACATCACTGCCAGTGCCGCAGGCCAGAAGCACTGAGGTATTATTGCCTCCTGGGGGTGACCTTCAAACAGTGTGGATACTAAAAAATAAACAGTGAGCTCCCTCACCCTGAGTGGGGTAATTCTGAGACATATGGTCTATACTGGCTCCCAGAATCTCCCCGCACTCCAAATTAAGTTCCAGTCTCCCACAGGGTCGATTGCCTTGATACTACACCCTGTATTGACTTTTGTGTCTCATTTCCCCACTTTCTCCTTGACTCATCTTTGTTTCTGGAGGAACCCCAAATAAAATAACACGTCGTCACTGGCCTTTGGAAGGTCAGCCAATCATTCAGTATCGCATGTAATAAACTGTAGAATCTATCAAATCTTCTCAGTTATAAAATTCTATGTCTTTACTTTTTTCCCCCCAGCTTTTCATCTGGGGCTACAAAGAGGTATCTGGAATATAGAACTGGCAGTAGTGACCAATTTGTGGGTTTCTTAACACCTTTCCAAACTATAGGGGAAAGTTTCCACCTAGATAATGAAAGACTTAAAGGTGATAGTAATGGGAAGTCACATACTACATTCTTTCCCAGCCTGTAGTTCTAGTTTCCAGTTTCTGTGTTGTTTGGTAGCAAAATTAAACCTTGAAGAAAACAATTCATTATTCTCGATATACTTTGAAAAGCCCTGAAAAAGCTCTTTTCAGAAAACAGGACAAATATATATCCTGTGTAACTACTCATATATAGACAATATGTATACTTTACATTGTTGTCCTTTAAATAACGTTCTCCTTGCAGTATGCCTGTGAGGAAGAGAGGGCAAGGCTGAGTAGCTCCAACTGCCAAGTGAGAAAACTGAAGTCTAAGAATGTTAAGCGATCATTCAGGAACTTGAGCCTTTTGTGTCTGGGGTCTGTGCATTTTCTGCCACGTCCTTTTCTTTCTTGTTACCCTTTGGTGGATTTTTCTCTTCAGGATGGCTGTTTTCTACATTGTGGCAATGAGAATATTGAAAATCTATTTTGTGGGAAAGGTCACTTCCCACTTGGGAAGTGAGCTGGAAATGGATGCCCTATTATAAATTCCTTGGGCACTTCCTGGGTCATTATATTAAATGTCTTCTTATCCACAGTATCTGCTAGCATTACTATTTAAGCATATTATGCCTAATATTGGGCAACATACTCAGAGAAGAACATAATAAATGGAGAGATTTCAGGCATGCAAAGAAGAATGTCATTTAATTCCCTTAGCTCCCCTGCCTACTAGTGGATTCCTGAAATATTTCATCCCTTTAGCTTAGCAGTTTGATTCCTGCTAAAATAAAAAAATATCCTTGATATATGTCACAGTGGAAGCTGTTTCTAGTCATTTTTACTCTGAGTGATTTTATGTCCTTTTCTAAAAACAGATCTGGTAGAGGAAAGGGGAGCATCCAGAGATTGATCATCTTAAATGGAAAAAAAAGGCAGAGGACTAATGGGGACAGTGATGGAGACAGAAGAGAATGTGGAACCATGGCGTATCTGACTTCACTATTTGCCTGAGATCTAGACACAGAGTCACAGCATAAATTTACTGGCCATGTTGTCATGGGCAGGTCCCTGACTTAAGCTTTCTTATGGATAAAGGATAGGTTAGGACTACATGTTATCCAAGTTCTTTTTAGTTCTAGGATCATGTTATTCGTTGATTGTATTTATTAGTTATGCCCATGGATATGGTAACAGAGATAAATGAGAAAATCCAGTCAACTTCTGTATTCTTGAACATTAGGTAGGAAACAAAAAACTGGTAATGAGACTTTGTGTTTGAGCACACAATCCACAAAAGAGTCTTCTCAGTGAGAAAGGAGAAAAGGCAAACTAGACAGCTGGCAGTTTGCATTCTTCACGAGCACCCTTCTACACATGCTTCTCAAGGACCCAGAGCAATTTGGCAAGGTACAGAAAACCGAAAGGGTATATCCAGTGTGCTGCGCCTGATTTCTCCTCCGGCTGTAACCTGGAGGTGGCTGAAGGGCTTTATGAGACACCTGACCAGAAGGAGGCAAGGTGTGGCTCTTCCAGCACCTAGCACTCCCTCTCTACTTGCTGTTTTTCAGTGTGCCAGACACTGTGATCCCGTAGAGCCTGAAACAAGGATTCAAGTGCCAGTAGTTTATTTCCAAGGTTCGGGGAGTGTTGGTAGGGAAGCAGGGGTGTGGTACAAGGAAGGGAGGGCAGCTGGTAACAGGTGCACCATAAAGCCAGCTACCATTGTGGGTCACTAGAACTTAATCCTGCAGAGAAGCTCAAGGAAACCTTATAACACATGCGCCTCAGGTTGATTCCACCTGGGGGGCAAGGGAGTTGGGGTGTTTTTGACACAACTCCATCAGTCACTGACCATAGGCACTCCCACGAAATGTTAACTTCCCAGCACTTCTGGCCTAATGTGCGCAGGCAAATTAAACCCTGATGGCCAGAGAAAGCAAAGCCCTCCAGCAAAAAAGCACAGGTTCAAAGTCAGGCCAACCAACACTGAAGGGGTAAAGGTGAAGGCATATGGATAGGGTAGCAATGGCATCACTACACAGGAATCATTTCAATAAATCCTTGCAGCAATGCTATGAGTTAAATATTATTTCTATCTCTATTATACAAATGAGAAAACAGAAGATGAGAGACTCTAAGTGTCTCATAAGGGCAGAGTTGAGATTGAAATCAAGTATCCATGACAAGATAGGCCATACTGTTAAACACTGCACTTCTGCGTGGGAGCAGTGTGTCATCTTTAGCAAGAATTGTCCTAAATGCCCTTCCCTCTACGAAGTACACCCTGATTCTGCCATCATTTGTTCTGTATCTTTTAATAGACTTATCTTTATAGCTCTACAAGAACAGTTATTGTTTGTATTCACCCTTCTTGCTAAATGAGAGTTTCTTGGGTTGTAGACAACATTGGTCTTTCCATTTTTGTGGCGCCCCTCCCCCTGCCCAAGCAAAGATTTGACCCTCAATTAATGTCAATAAAAGGCTAATGCCTCACATTTTTGATAGAGGTTTAAATTGACAGTAATTTATCCATTCAAGGCAGCCAATATTGATAGACTTCCTACTATATGCCAAGAAAGAAATAGATACAGAAATGAAAGTAGGAAAATAAGTTCCACTCAAAGGCGCAATTATATGTGGAGGCTTGTTTGTCTCTTTTCTAAATAATTCCACCCAGTCAACCCAGGTTTGATTAAATTTTTGTAACTCCTGTGGGTGTTGAGAAAAAGGCATCTTTCTTTTTAATCTCATTTTGCTCATGTGTGATAAATAGCAAGAAACATGTAAATGATGAAACCTGTTTAATTTGTCTTATACAAGCTGGGGCTGTGTATGAATACCTGTTTCTAAGATCCTACATTTTGTCACAGTATTTCTGGTGTCAAAATGAACCTGTTTCAGATGTACACCAAAATATTATTTACAGTTTGTGGTCCGTGTTTCTCTCGGCTGTTGCTATCCCTCACTGGGTATAGGCCAGGTGGGCAGCAATTTTCTACATTTTTCTACTGCACGGCAAGAAGAAGTTAATTTCCAGGCACATATTGCTTTAATTTCAGTTAGTCCACTCATTTCCCAGTACAGTGCCAGGGTCCTCCTGCCAGGGGCTGTAATTTTATAAGAGTAGAACTCTTGAAAATGCGGGGGAGAGATTAGTGGGCATGCCTGAAATGCTTTCTTTCTCGCTGTGTACTGTGCAAGGCCTCAAGCAGAAGCTTTGGGAGGTGGTTTCATTTGGAGACATTGATCAATTTTGGATGAACTCTGGAGAAAAACTCAGATTTTCCTTGGAGTTGAGTAATTTGAATTGGGAAAGGGTCTCATGTGCCTGAGGTGACATTGTGGATAAAAGTGTGCAGGCCCCACACAAAAGCACTTTTCTGTTGTGTTTCCTTTTTATTTTTTGAAGGAATATTGATTTTCAAGTTGATTGGGATTAAAAATTAAAAGAGCAAGTCTATTCCATGCTGGTCCAAACCTCTAATAGAGACCAGGGAAGAAGCAGGAAGTCAGTTAGTGATGTTCCCAGAAAAACAAACAAACAAAAAAGCCAAATGCATATACAGAGGACAGACTGCCCAGTACTGGCCCAGAACCCCAAGATAGCCTCAGTGTCCTATGCACACAGAATGCCGGTGCGTAATGACACTTGCTGAAATTATAAGTGGGATGTCAGAGTTCACAGCATATTTCTGCTGTGTGGATTACAGAAGAGGGCATATCTCAGATGCAGAATGACCCAGAGTCCAGGCTACCTAGGGGGAAACACATATCTTATTTGTCTGGTCCTTTTCGGCAGAGAGATGGCCATGGAGACCAGGGCAGGGGGCTATGAAAAAATTTTCCCTGTCACAAGTATTGTTCAACAAATACATGTTACCTACTATGGGATATCCCAGTGTTTTTCACTGTTTAAAACTCACAATCCTGGGGCTCCTGGGTGGCTCAGTCCGTTGAGCATCTGACTTCAGCTCAGTTCATGATCTCGCAGTTTGTGAGTTCGAGTCCTGCATCGGGTTCTGTGCTGACAGTTCAGAGCCTGGAGCTTGCTTCGGATTCTGTGTCTCCCTCTTTCTCTGCCCCTCTCCTGCTCGTGTTCTGTCTCTCTCTGTCTCTCAAAAATAAATAAACTGTGAAACTCACAGCCAGACCCTTTAGTGGGTCATGAAAATCAACTTGGTAGACAGCAACTGGATTTTTAATGACACAAAATAGAAAAGAATGGAATAGAGTAAAAGAAAATAAAATAGAGCAGATTGCATCTCATTCAGTAAGGGTATTATTTTACAAAACTTTTTCCAGTTAATACACATATATGTGTGTGTTCATACATATGTGAATATGTGTTTATATGTACAAACACATTTATATGTGAGATGTAGATGTATATTTGTGGAATATATGAGATGGATGAGTGGACTAAGACATGATATAAATGCATTTCTCTTATTATGGATTATCATCACAATGGCTTGAAAGCCATTGTATTAGATCCTAAAATATACAAATAAATATAGCCCACACATAATCCCTCACCTTCAGAATCTTACAATGTAGTTAGAAGTAAAATACATAGGGGAAAAGGAAACAAGTATTTTAGTCATCACTTATCTCCATCAAGGTGTGTAGGGTCATTCCATGTAGTTCTCATGACAATGTCAGACATGGAGTTAACGCTATCATCTTACAGGAGAAGAAATGAAATAACTTGACCAAGACAAGGAAACCCAGATCAAATAGGTAGGGTCTATATTCGTAGTCTGGGGGGATGCTTAACACCATATTTTCCTCTCTATCCTAACACCTTTCTCTAAAGGTACCAAATACATGTGAAATGGTAATGTGAACATCGAGAAACTTGGATATTGAAGAATGGAGAGGTTACTGATTTCTATCAAGGGAGGAAGAAGAGAGTCTTTTGAAGGAAGTAGGATTTGATTTTAACCTGAAGTTAGGAGGAGAGGAAAACAAGTAGGAATGAATTCTCAGCAGTAGACTAGGTATGAATAAAGTCTTAGAGTAGGGAATGAGCATGGAGTGCCTAAGGCCCAGGGAAGTGAGTGAGTTGGGTGGAGAAGATGTGTGTTTGGGGAATAGAGAAAAGGCTGGATACAAATTAGCCCTGTGAGAGGTTGATCACTGCCACGTGCCAGTCACTGTGCTAAGAGATTTATATGCGTTGTTTTAATACTCATGACAACTCGAGGTGGTAGATAGTGTGATGCTCATTCTAAAGAGTAGTAAATGACATGTAAAGGGGTTATATAAGTTGTCCAAGCTGTTAGTATGGTGCTGGATTCAAAGACACACGTCTTAGTCTAAAGCCTGTGTTGCTGGCCACTCTGCCTTACATTGGAAATGATTCCCAGATAAAGCATTGTACTTGTTTTTGCTTGCACTCCACAACCACGTATATCCTGTCCTATGTTATTCCAACATTTATGCAGAATCTGATCGATTGACGTTTCCTCCATATCCAAGCCACTGCAGCTCATAACTAATGCAATTAACTCCTAACTAGACTCCCTGAGTCTTTCCTTGCCTACCTTCAATCTACTCTCATACTAGAAGCTAGAGTGATGCCGTTAAAACAAATGAAGTGGGGCACCTGGGTGGCTCAGTTGGTTAAGCATTTGACTCTTGGTTTCTGTTAAGGTCATGATCTCCCAGTTTGTGGGATCGAGCCCTACATCAGGCTCTGTGCTGATGGGCCAGAGCCTGCTTAGGATTCTCTCTCTCCCCTCTCTCTGCCCCTCCCTTTGCTTTCTCTCTCTCTCCCTCTCTCTCTCCCTCTCCCTCCCCTTCTCCCTTCCCCCTCCTCTCTCTCTCCCTCCCCCCCTCAATAAATAAACCTTAAAAAAAATAAATGAAGTAATTCTGCTCAAAACCCTTTTGGCTTCCATGTTAGAGTAAAAGCCAAAGTCTACACAGCAACCATATGACTCTATATCCTACTTCTTTCTCATTTGCTTCCAGTTAGAACTACACTCCACAGTTCCTCAAATATTTCAGACATATTCCTGCCTTGGAACCTTTGCAATTGCTGTTCCTTTGGTTAGAATGCTCTTCCCCCCTATGTACACAGGGCTCATTATTTAATTACCTTCAGATCTTTACTCAAACATCCCTTTTTATGTTTATTTATTTATTTATTTATTTTGAAAGAGAGAGAGAAGGATAGTGGCAGACAAAGGGAGAGAGAATCCCAAGCAGGCTCTGTGCTTTTACCATGGAGCCCGACGTAAGGCTTGACACAGGGCTCGATCCCATGAACCGTGAGATCGTGACCTGAGCCGAAATCAAGAGTTGCACACTTAACTGACTGAGCCACCCAGGCGCCCCACAAGTCCCTTTCTTGATGAGATATTCCCATATAACCTGTCTAAAATTACAATACTCCCAACCCAGCGATCTCTCCTATTCCTTATTGAAGCTTTGTTTTTCTCCTTAGCACACATCATTCATCAACACACTGTGCCTTTTACTTCCTTAAGGCTTTTGCACCTGTCTCCATTACTGGAATGTAAGCTACATGTGGGCAGGGATTTTCTGGCTTTTTTTATTCACTACTATATTTTGTTCACTACTATATTCACAGTACATACAACAGCACTTGACATGTTTTAGGCCTACAACAAATGGTCATTTGAATGAGTAAAATCCAGGTAATCCAATTCCAGAGACAACACTCTTAACTGTTATGCTAAACTGCTTCTCAGAAGTTCAAGGATGTTTCTTTTTTTTTTTTTTAATTTTTTTTTCAACGTTTATTTATTTTTGGGACAGAGAGAGAGCATGAACGGGGGAGGGGCAGAGAGAGAGGGAGACACAGAATCGGAAACGGGCTCCAGGCTCTGAGCCATCAGCCCAGAGCCCTACGCGGGGCTCGAACTCCCGGACCGCGAGATCGTGACCTGGCTGAAGTCGGACACTTAACTGACTGCGCCACCCAGGCGCCCCTCAAGGATGTTTCTTAAATAGATAAGTTTTTAATACTTTTACCCAATATTAATTATTTTGTGAAGTCTAATCAAGGTTCAGTTATTTATAGATAATTTCAAATATTCAGTGCAGAAAAAAAACACATCGTCTGTGATATGGTGTATTTTTTTGTTTGGTAGTAAAATGTCCCCTTCTGAGTTGTTAATAAATGTGTCATTATCTGGTTTATCTCACCATCTCTGCAAATTTCTCACGACAATTGTATTTCCCTATATGCATTGAATGTACTGCTATAGACTATATTTATACTAGGTGAGACAATCATGCAGTATTTTAATTATAATATAAAATTCATTCTCTATTTCATCATCTCTTGTCTTTTTTTGGAGTTCTCTGTGCAGTGTCTTAGTATTAATTCCTTGTTAGCATCCTTTTGCAACTAAAGAAATAGACTTGTTGAGGTGAAGGTGGACTTTGTATCATGGTTTTGGCATCAGAGTACTTACAGATGTTTAAGAATAGTTTACCCAATTCCTTTCTTTAAAAAAATCTATTCTTGAGATATCTAAAATTTCAAAATACCCTCATTAAATTTCTAGAATTATATAAATATGTGTTAAAAACTCTACTCCCTTGGTATTCTTCTAAATACTAGGGTTTTCTTTAACCAACGAGTGCCCTGCCAAATTTAGACATCTTACACTGATATTGGAAGGCTGTCTATATTTAGTACATCTTAAAACATGCCAAAAAATGAAGAATCTACAGTTGTCCTTAAACCTGTGCTTCATTTTCCATCTGGAAACATAGAATGTGAATAACATCATTTTGTGTACTCCTTAGTACTTTGTGCTAATAAGTATCTTTTTTTTAGAACAATAAGTTTTATTTGATGAACATGTTCATTAAAAATTAGCCCAGGGCAAATTTATTAATCTAAGCCCTTATACTTGGAAGCAACAAACTTTTTAAAACACTTAATCAATCTGTTAGTAAAATAGTTCAAATACCTCCTTCTCTATTTAAAATAGTTGATTTAATTGTATTTGATCATCTCAACTTTCTTGAATGTTGAAAAGACTCATGTTCTGGCTTAGGTTGAAGCAGTGTTCCCCAAAGTGAATTTCACAGAATACTAATTCTACAAGTATTAATTGGTGATGTTCAGGAGAAGAAAAACTATTTCCATGGTCAAGTGAATTCTGGAAGTGCTCAATTAGATCAAGAACACAGTTTAGCAAGTTTTTTTGTTTGGTTGGTTGGGTTTTTTTTTGTTTTGTTTTTTTGTTTTTTGGGTTTTTTTGTTGTTGTTTTTTTACTGTGGGACTTCTTAGAATCTTTAAAACTAGGAATTGTGAATCCAAAGAGGAGGAAAATACTTTTCAACATTTTTTTTGTCAGCTAACCTAGCTATAGCAGTGTTTCATGGAACACAATATGGGAAACACTGGGTTGAAGCCCCAGCAAGAGTAGGATTATTAAAAACAAGAATGTCTGCACAGAGCTTAAAGTGCCTGTTGCATAAAGGCATTGAAGTTTCTGTTTTGTGTGTCACTGATAATATTCTCAACTTGCAATTTTAAATATTTGACTCTGTGTGGGAGGGAAGGATGACCTAGCCATGATAAAGTGGGAGAAAACAATTACAAAGCCTTTTTTTTCCATTCTTGCTACTCTTTTAAAAAGTATGTCTGTGTATTTTGTCTCTGTGAGATAAAGCCTGTGAGTTCTGATGAGGTAGATCCCAAAGGTAATATATTTTAAATATTATCTTCAGATAGTAAATACCCAATCTCATTCTTAAGTTTAGTTACCAAGGTGACCATATGTCATGGTATGCTCAGTACAGTCCAGCTTTGCACCTGTTGTGTCTGTGTAATTATTAATAACACCACCTTTTAGTCTAAGAAATGGTACCACTTTGGATGATAAGTTGTATGGTCACCATCCCAATTATCCATGTGTGGCAGATTATATTTTCCAAAGGGGTTGCAGCAATATTTCCTGTCCACATGCCAGTGTCTCATGAAGAGATGTAATCTAATTTAATTTCTCTTCCTTGGAATCTGGGAGGGCCTGTGACCTGCTTATAACCAATAGACTACAACACAGTGACACTCCCCAACTTCCCAGCTGAAGACATAAGAGGTAATTCTGCTGCAGCTTCATTCAATGGAAAACCCACACTGAGTCCTCAGTCACTGTGCGAACAGTCTGACCGCCCCGAACTGCCATGCTGTTAGGAAGCCCACACTGAGGCACATGGAGGGAGAGGTGCCCAGCCAGCCCCCCAGATGCTCCAGTTGAGTCATTGTACTGCGACTACACAAGAGATCCTGAGACACACCTATCCCACCCCAAGCTTCCTGGAATCCTGATCCACTCATGAAACATAACACGATGTTGCTCTTCTAAGCTACTGTGTTTTGAGGTGATTTGTTACCCGACAGAAGACATATGGAGCCTGTGGAATTGAGATCAGACATATCAAAGTTGGAGTGCTACCGGTCTACTTACCTCCTTTTGAATGTGAAATTAGGGAGCAGAGAGTGAGATAACTATCTAAAATTCAAGTATAATCTTGAGACTACATAAAATAATACATCTAAGTACCTCCTATCCAAATATAAACTTTTAAAATAAGATTATTGGGTAAAAAGCAAAGTACCAACAGACAAATGGATTGCCTTTCTTTCAGCTCAAACTCTAGCTCTTAATGTGTTTTTGTTGAATGTGTATTGATAATAGTATATAAAACATCTTTTTAGCTTAAAAATTGATAAAGCAATGAATACCTGTGTATACATTCTTCACCTAACTATAAAAGTGAACATAACTAGAACCTCTGAAGTAACTTCCAACCAGGTTTCTCTTTCTGAATTGCCTCCTTTCCCTCTTTCCCAAAGGCAACCACTGTGCCAAAATTGGAGTTTTCTTTTTCACCTTTTTACTGAAAAAAATTTGACATGTAACATTGTATAAATGTAAGGTGTACAATGTGTGACTTCCATATATTTGTATATTGTAGTATGATTGCTGATGTAGTGATATTTATTGCAATTCTAGTACAATATTATTATCTATATTTTACTGTGCACTAGATCTCTATGGCTTAATTACTATTCATTAAAGCCTGTAACCTTAAACACTATCACCCTTACCTCCCCCACTTCCATCCCCTGGTAACCACCATTTTGCTCTCTGTTTTTTTACAAGCTTACCTTTTTTAGATTCCACATATAAGTGATATCTTAAAGTACTTCTCTTTATTTATTGTCTGACTTGTCCTGCTTAGCATAACAAACTCAAGGTTCATCCATGTTGTCATAAATGGCAGGATATCTTCCTTTCTCCTGGCCGGATAATATTCCACTCTATGCATGTACCACATCTTCTTTATCCATTCATCTGCTGGTAGGCATTTGGGTTGTTTCCATATCTTGAGTATTCTGAGTAATACTGCAGTAAACATAGGGGTACATATATCTTTTCAAAAACCTGTTTTCATTTCCTTTAGTTATATACCCAGATGTGGAAATGCTGGATTGTGTGATAGATCTCTTTAATTTTTTGAGGAACCTCCATATTGTTTTCCATAGTGGTTGGACCAATTTAGATTCCCACCAACGATGTATAAGGGTTCCGTTTTCACCACATTCTTACCATCACCTCTTACCTCTTGCTTCCTTGATGGTAACCATTCTCATATCTCATTGTGGTTTTGATTTGCATTTCCCTGATGATGAGTGGTGTTAAACACCCTTTCATGTGTCTGTTGACCATTTTGGTGTCCTCTTTGGAGAACTGTTTAGTTCTTCTCATTTGTACGTTGGACTGTTGTGTTATTGTTATTATTGAGTTGTTTTCTTTATTTTGGATATTACTCTCTAATACAACATTTGATTTGCAACAATTTTCTCCCACTCTGTGGATTGTCTTTGCATTTTGTTAATTAGCTATTTTGCTGTGCAGAAGCTTTTGAGTTTGATTTAGTCTTGTTTGTGGATTTTTTCTTTTGTTTTCCTGCTTTTGGCATCATGCCCCCCAAATTGTTGCCAAGACCATTGTCAGTGAGCTTCTTCTCTATGCTTTCTTCTATTTTTATGACATCAGGTCTTATGTTTAAGTCTTTTATCCATTTTGAGTTAATTTTTGTGAGTAGGATGAGCTAGAGGTCCAATTTCCTTGTTCTCCATGTGTTTCTCCAGTTTTCTCAGCACCATTTGTTGAAGAGATTATTCTTTTTCCATTGGGTACTCTTGGCTCCTTTGCCAAATATTAGTTGACTATACATGCTGGGTTTTAATTCAGGGCTCTCTGTTCCATTTGGTTGACATGTCTATTTTTGTGCCATTACTATACAGTTATTAATATGGCTTTGTAGTAGAATTTGAAATTGGAAGCACTATACCTTTCGCTTTTTTTTTTCCTCAGGATTGCTTTGGCTCCCTGGGGTTCTTGGTGGTTCCACACAAATGTTAGGATTGTTTCTTCTATTTCTGTGAAGAATGCCTTTGGTATTTTGATGGAGATTGTGTTAAATCTATAGATGGATTTGGGTAGTATGGACATTTTAACAGTATTAATTCTCTGATCCATGAGCATGGCAGTGTCTTTCCATTTGTTTTCATTATCTGTGATTTCTTTCAGCAGAGTTGTGTAGTTTTCATTGTACAGATATTTTACCTCTTCTGTTAAATTGATTTCTAGTATTTTATTGTTTTTGATGCTGTTGTGAATGTGATGACTTTCATTATTTTTTGGATACTTCATCAGTGTAAAGGAATGTGACTGATTTTTGTATGTTGATTTTGTATCTTGCCACTTTCCTAAAATTACTGATTAATTCCAACAGTTTCTTAACTGATTTGGGGAAATTTTCTATATATAGGATCATATCATCAGCAAATAACAATTTTAATTTTTCCTTTACAATTTGGATGCCTTTTATTTTTTTGCCTTGCCTAATTGCTCTAGCTAGGACTTCTAGCATTATATTGAATAGAAGTGGTGAGAGTGGACATCCTTGCCTTGTTTATGGTCTTAGAGGAAATTCTTTCAATTTGTCTACATTGAGTGTAGTGTTCACTGTAGATTTGTCATCTCTAGCCTTTCTTACGTTAAGGTATGTTCCTTCTATATCCAGTCTGTTAAAGGTTTTTATCATGAAAGGATGTTGTATTGTGTCCAATGTTTTTTTCTGTATTTGTTGAGATGACCTTGTGATTTTTACCTTTCATTTTATTGATGTGATATATTACATTTCTTGATTTGCATATATTGAACCATCCTTGCATCCCAAGGATAAATCCCACTTGGTCATGGTGTATAATCCTTTTAATATGTTCTTGAATTCCGTTTGCTAATACTTTTTGAGAATTTTTGCACACTATAGTTATCAGGGATATTGGTCTATACTTTTTTAAATTGAAGTATAATTAACATTTGGTGTTAGTTTCAAGTGTACAGCAGAAGGATTCAGCAATTCTAAACATTATTTAGGGCTCGTTATGATAAGTGTACTTTTAATCACCTTAATCTATTTTCACCCATCCCCTCCCTCTTCCCCTCTGGCAACGACCACTTTGTTATAAGACTCTGTTTTTTTGTTTGTCTATTTTTTATTTTGTTTCCTTAATTCCATGTATGAGTGAAATGAGGTATCCTTATCTGGTTTGGGTATTGAAATAATGCCTCATAGAATGAGTTTGGAAGTATTTCCTTCTCAATATTTTGGAAGAGTTTGAGGAAGATAGTTTTAATTATTCTTTCATTGCTTGGTAGAATTCCCCCATTGAAGCCATCTGGCCCTGTAGTTTTCAGTGTTAGGAGTTTTTGAATTACTGATTCAATCTCTACTCATTACTGGTTGGTTCATATTTTCTGTTTCTGCTTGATTCAGTCTTTATAGGCTGTGTGGTTCTAGAAATGTAGCCATTTCTTCTAGGTTATATAATTTGCTGACATATAATTGTTTATAGTAGTCTCTTATGATTCTCCGTATTTCTGTAGTATCAGTTGTAATGCCTCTTTTCATATCTAATTTTATTTATTTAACTCTTCTCTCTTTTTTTTTCTTAGTCTAGGTAAAATTTTGTCAATTTTGCTTTCTTTTTGAAGAACCAGCTTTTAGTTTCATTGATCCTTTGTATTGTTTTCTTGGTCTCTATTTCATTTATTTCCACTCTGATATGTATTATTTCCTTCTTTTACTAATTTTGGACTTACACTGTTCTTTTTCTAGTTTCTTGAGGTGTTGTTTATTTCAGATCTAATTTATTAATATATGCATTTCTGTAAACTTTCCTCTCAGAATTGCTTTTGCTGCATCCCACAGTATTTGATGTGTTGTGTTTTCATTTTCATTTGTTTTGAGGTAATTTTTTATTTCCCTTTTGATTTCTTTTTTGATGCACTGGTTGCTTTGAAGTGTGTTACTTAGTTTCCACATATGTGTAGATCTCACTTTTCTCTTATTGTTGATTTCTAGTGTTATGTCATTATGGACAGAGAAGATAGTATATTTCATTTTTATTGAATTTGCTAAGATTTGTTTTGTGACCTATCATATGCTCTCTTCTGGAGAATGCTCCATGTACACATGAGAAGAATGTGTATTTTGCTGCCATTGAGTATAATGTTTGGTATATGTCTATTAAATCCATTTTTTTAAATTGTTCAATTCCACTGTTTCCCTGTTGGATTTTCTGTCTGGATGATCTGTTCATTGCTGATAGTGGGGTATTGAAGTCCTCTACAAATATTGTATTAGTATTTATTGCTTCTTTAAGATATGTTATTAGTTGATTATATTTTCGGGGCTCAGGTGTTAGGAGCATATATATTTAAGATTGTTACAGCTTTTTGATGTATTGACCTCTGAATATAGAATGACCTTCTTTGTCTTTAATTACCCTTTGTGGCTTGTCTGATAAAAGTATGGCTACACTCACCTTCTTTGCATTTCCATTTGTTTGGAATATCATCTTTCACCTTTTTGCTTTGAGCTTATGTAGGTCTATAGAGCTGAAATGAGTCTCCAGGAGCAAGCATATAGTTGGGTCTGATTTTTTCATCCAGCCAGCCACTCTCGGCCTTTTGATTGGTGAGTTCAATTCATTTATATTTAGGGTGATTGCTGTTATATAAGAATTTACTACTGTCATTTTATCTTTTGCCTTCTGGTTATTTTGTCTCTCCATCATTTTTCTTTCCTTCTGTCTACCTTTGTAAGTTGGTGGTGTTTTCCATGGTCATTTGATCAGTTTCCCCATTTTTAATGTTTTTTCTTTCTTTCTGCTCTAGATATTTACTTTGTGGTTGCCATGAGGTTTACATAAAACATCTTATAGATAAAATAGTCCTTTTTTGCTAATAGTAATTTATCTTTATTTACTTATAAAGGCTCAATCATTTTACTCTTCCCCTTTCATAGTTTTGATGTCACAAACTACCTCTTTATGCTATGATTTTGTTACAAAGTTGTAGTCACTATACTTATTTTTAATGCCCTTTTCCTTTAACCTTTATGTTATATTTTTGTGTTTAATATACTGTTTTTAAAAAGAGTTAGAGTATTCTAATTCTGACTATTTATCAACTTACTCAGAGTTTTGTATACTTTTTTTGTTTGAGCTGGAAGAGCCCTTTCGATATTTCTTGTACACCAAGCATAGTGGTAGTGATTCCAGCTTTTGTTTGCCTGAGGAAGCCTTTATTTATCCTTCATATCTGAAGGACAACTTTGCCTGATGGAGTATTGTGGGCTAGCAGTTGTTATTTTTTAATAATTTGAATATGTCATTCCACTGTCCCCTGGCCTGGAGAGTTTCTGCTTAGAAATCTCCTGGTAGCATAATGGAGGTACCTATCTTTTTTTTTTCCCTAGGTGCCTTTAAAATTCTTTCATTATTATTGACTTTTGACAGTTGTAATATAATGTCTTGGAGAAGAACTTTTCGTGTAGATACTAAGCTATTCTGTTAGCTTCATAAGCTTGTATATCCAGTTCCTTCTCCAGGCTTCAGAAATTCTCAGCTATTATTTCTTTAAATATGCTTTCTGCTCCTTTCATCCTCTGTTCTTCTGAGATACCCATTATTCTCATGTTGGATTTCTAATGGAGTCAGATAGTTCTCATAGTTTTTCTGCACTTTTAAAAAATCTTGGTTCTCTCTCCCCTTCCACTTGAATCATTTCTATATTTATCTCCTTGAGCTTACTAATTCTCTCTTCCATATGATCCACTCTATTTTCAATGCATTCTCATGTATTCTTTATCTCAATTAACTGAGTTTTTCAGCTGCAGAATTTCTCTTTGGTCTTTTTTTTTTTTTAATTTTTAAAAAAAAAATTTTTTTTCAACGTTTATTTATTTTTGGGACAGAGAGAGACAGAGCATGAACGGGGGAGGGGCAGAGAGAGAGGGAGACACAGAATCGGAAACAGGCTCCAGGCTCTGAGCCATCAGCCCAGAGCCTGACGCGGGGCTTGAACTCACGGACCGCAAGATCGTGACCTGGCTGAAGTCGGACGCTTAACCGACTGCGCCACCCAGGCGCCCCCTCTTTGGTCTTTTTTGAGCATTTCAATTTCCTTGGTAAAGTACTCCTTATTTTCCTTAATTTTATTCCTTAGATAATTATATTACCTTCCTGAATCTTCTAGCTCATCTAATTTCTTCATAACAGGTATTTAAAATTCTTTACCAGTTAGATCACAGTATTCCACATCTAGTGCTGGAAAATTGCCATTATTTCTGTGATACTATATTACTGTGATTTTTCATGATGTCTGATGAGAAGTGCCTCTGCCACCACATTTGAAGTATCAAAAACTTTTCTTATTTAGGCAAGATTTTAAGTGTTCAAAAGGTTGGTAGTTAGGAACCTTCCTTTTTTTTTCCAGAAGGTGACGTTATAGCACTAGGTTTTGGTTTCTATTATTGGAGCTGACTAAGGTAAAGAGTGCAGGCATTAAAAGAAGGGCAGTGGCTGGCTGCAAAGCAAGGGGAGGTGTGTACTTAGCACTTGGGGCTTTGGGTATGCCCTTAGCCTGGTACGGAGATAATCAACTTGGTGATGGGGTCCCAGAGGTCTGTGGGTGGCCCTTTTACCTCTTGGGACAGACAGCAAAAGATGATTTCCTTTAGATCTCTTTGTCTACTTCCCTTTCCTTTCCCCCCAGTCATTGTGGTCTCTCTTCAGAAAGAGAAACTGGTCTCTCCCACTGTAGCACGTGTGGCTGGGCCTTCACCCTCCATATCTTCTGCCAGAAAGGCAGTGTGCTGGCTCACTGCTGGACTGGTCACTGCCTTCTCTGCAATCGCCTCCTCTGCCGCTAATGGCTTTACCACCACTTGACTCACTCTGTCCCCCTCCATAGTCCAATCCACCTACTTTTGGGTGCACTGATTGATGGATTTCTCCAGTGTCCCAGTATGCTTTGCAGAGGTGGGTTTTATTCGCCTGTTATGAATATCTGATTACCTATAAATCAAGGAGAAGAGAAAAAAGGTAAAATTTATACCACTGATGCTGATGTCACCCCTCCTCACATACTTTTCCTGAAAATATATATTATTTATTTTCCCAGGATTTAAACATGGAAGTATACACTATGTATTTTTTGCCACTTGGTTCTTAAACTCAAATGTATGTGTTTGAGATGCATCCATGTTGATGTGTGTAACTATAGTTCTCTCCTCCTTTTACACAGCTCCTATTCTGGTTAAATTGTTGGGAGATAAATGCAACATGCTCACTTGCCTCAGAAGTTTCCAGAGTAAAATGAAGAACAACAACAACAACAAAAACACAAAAGCAAGAAAATCTGAAACCAATTTAAAAGCATTTACAATCCGTAGGTAAAGAAAGTTCATAAATGTGTTCATTTTTCACTTCTAAAGGACTTAGTCACAGTACCTAGATCTGTGAGACAAGTTCATATCGTATCTAGATGAGAAGGCATCCTAATATTTGTGTCATCTTAACCTAACAATAACAAAACTTCTTACCATGTCATCATTCTCTCTTCACTGTGATCATCAGAGCAGCATAGGCTGCCTACATGCTTACCCATGGTACTTCATTATCTTGGGTTCTATGTTATTTGGGTGGCATGTGACTGATTCTGGCAAGTAGGAATTGGGTGAATGGGATATATCCCTCTCCAAGGCCTCACCATAAATACCCTGTATGAAAATCATCAGACATGGTGGTAATGTAAGAAGAAAGGGACTTAGATCCCAGAGTTATGCTAGGAGGAGATGTGCCAAGGAGAGTCAATTGTCAACAGACACGGGGCTGTAAAATAACTAAGAAATAAGGATTTAGAGTTGTTTGTCACAGTAGCATAATCTCATCTATTCTGATCCTTACCATCATAAATATGTTATAGAATGCAATATCAGGAACTGGAAGATACTACTTTGAAGTTTTTTTCTTTCTTTTTTATTGTATTTTCACAGAGGAACAGCAGTTTTTGTGAAGTTAGAAAGGAGTGTGAGATAAAACTCTGTAAAAAAGAATAGCAAATACCACTGGGTGACCCCTTTCTGCTTACCTGGCAATGTGCCAAATAAGTTTTCACTGACTGAGCCATCCAGATGCCCCTTGTGCCAAATAATTTTTAAACAGTGTTTACTGGGTTGCTCGTAGCAACCCTATGAAAGGGTTACTACTTAATCATCACCACCTACCTGTGAGGAACTTGAGGTGTAGATATGAGAAGAAACTTAATCAAGATTCTAGAGCAAGTGAGTTCCAGAGTTATGACTTGAACTCAAGTTCTTCTAACTCCAAATTTCATGCTGTGAACAATGGCGATGAACTCAACTTTAAAGCTTCCAGAAACAAGTTAGTTTAGAAAGAAGTAATTCTAACTGGAGACAATGGTTGGAAATATTCTAGTGTTTCCCTGCCACAGTTGCGACATTTTCATGACTCTTACATTGCCAGAGAGGTGAGGTTATTGAAGCAGTATGAGATGGGAAATGCCTGCATGGTGGCTCCTTGCCTGTGGATGCCTCATTATTATCACTGCCAGGAAAGCCAACTGTATGAGAGAAGAGGGAGTAAAGTCAGAACAGGCTCTGTGATGTGCATTAAACAGCCTTTGGAATCAGCTGCTGGTAACCCAAAGATATGTTGAGTTACTTATGCCTGTATTGAATTTGAAAGTCCACTACCACTTTACAGGTGAGAATTTGAAATGCCTGAAAATGAACGTCAAGGCACTGTGGCTGTTTAGGTATTCCAGATTCCATGTAGAACCTGATGTGTGACTATCATTTAATAGAATTTGCAAATGACGTATTTATTAGACATTGATGAATCTCACAAGATGGAGAGGTTCAGATAAGCATCCTGAGATTCTGAAACTCATAATTTGCACTTGTAAACATGTTAAGGGTTTTCTTTTTTAATTTAGAAGCAAACTACTTTCATGATGCCTCCTGAGTGTGGAAATTTGTGTTTACAAAAACTACTTTTCTTGAATTAGAGGAAGACAGGATAATATAATCTGTATGAAAAACAAGGAGCCTTTTAGGATAATATAATATGATGAAAAGAAGTATAAAAAAAGGGAAGGTGAAATGGTATAGGAAAGAGACAAGAAAAATCAGAAATAGAGGAGGGGGGAAATAAATCGAAAATTGGAGGAAGTGGTAAAGGGAGAATTTTTTTTTAAGGAGGTTGCTCAACTATTTATAATTTCCATGAAGAAATACTGTGAGTAATGGCTTCAGAAAATTCTACACTGAAGAGTGCTTACGGAAAGATAGTCAATTTGTGAATGTTTCTATTACTACAGGGAAAAATAATGATTAATAATTTAAAACAATAGATAATCCTAAAACATTCATTCTGTACTTCTCTTTGGGATGCATCTGGAGGTCACTGCCTCTTACATGTACTTACACACACACATACACACACATATTCTGTGCTCCCTCTCAGTTCTTGCCCACGGTAAACAAATGGGTGTGCATGATGAAATCTCCCGCAAACTCACATCCCATATCAATACAGATAAACCACTTAAGAAGGATGGAATTAATATGGTTGCCTCATAATCCTCCGTAAGCTATAAAGGTTTCCTTTTTGAAAAGCAGATGAGATAATATGCCTCTAGTATCAGGATGATGTTCCCTGTCAGCAGAGGAAGAAGGGAGAGAAGAGATAAAAGAAACCCCTTTAATGTGAATTACTTTGTGACTGGAAATTCACAAGTACATCTCGGAAGGTCTGAGCAGCCACTGCGCTGCTGCTCACAAGGTGCTGATAAGCATTGCAGTTTATTTCCATCATCGCAAGATAACTGTAGGAAGACCACCCGCAGACATGGGTGGAAGGAGAGGCAGCAAGCCTCAGAGAATATCTCCTCGGATGGTCTGGTATTGCCATCGTTTATTACTCTGTCCTTGTTTCCACCACCATTGCCCTATCCTCTTACCTACCTCAATGCGCAAGTGCAAGAATTAGTAGTATAGCTGACTGAGAAAAAGAGACGATGCACTTAATAGGAGCACATGAGATGAATTCTAAAACCTGCCCATGGATCCATGTCCAGTGTCTAGCTCAGCTTTAAGCACATAGTTGGCACACGCCATACTAGTTTTCTTCCTTTCTTATCACACATGCTCTTCCTAATCTCCACCTTCTTAGGCTGGTTTATTTGGAGTTGGCATCTGGGAGGAGGTTGACTAGGTTTCTATGTGGTCTTTTGATTCAACAGAGCAGGCTAAAGACAGCCTCAAGAGTTCTTAAAAGTTTGAGAACCACAATTCCATGAAATGTGCAATAACTTCTCAAGTCCAAGATTAGTCATTTGGTCCTCTGTTCTTCCTCTTAACATATGAAAGAATGAGAATAAAGAACTCTTTCCGATTTCCTAATTCATTTCTAGTAACAATATTGTGTTACTGACATATTTCATAAAGTTGTTGCCTTATATTTTTCTAGAAATAAATAGACAATAGTAACAAAAACAGTGACTTTCATGCATTGAGAAATTACAGCCATTGGCCAGTAACTGAAGTAATTTTTCATATATGATCTTATTTTATACTTATAACAACTTTCGTAAGGGTTATTATTATTCCTAAATTATGACTTTCAGATTATAATTAGATGAACTGAATAAGAACATTGGTAAATTATCAGAAAAAAAATATTTAATACATTCCCAAACCCTACCAGAATTTCCATTAATCTTTACTGAAAAGCAAGTTCAAGATTTCAGTGTTGCTTTAATAAGCATGAGCTAGCCATAATATGGCTGAGCTGGAGAATGTAGATGACTCATTTTATGATCACCCCCCCCCTTTGCCTGCCTGTAGCTAACACTATCAAGCACTTCCTTATGTTACCATTTAAATTCATCCAAATAAATTAATTGATGAAAAGATATTGGAGATTATGTAATTACTTCCTCTGGCTCTGGTGGTGTTGCCATCTGACATCCAGGCAGCAAGACGAGATCTAAATTAAATGCAAATAATTGTTCACAATTAGGAAATGAAATGCCTGAAGAACCCCATGGTATTTTAAACAAGCTGATGTACTTGCCATCGATCAACAGTTGAGGCTTTCTAGCATGTACTTGGCTTGAGTCCCAATGATGACATTGTGCATAGCGACAAGTTCCCCTGCTACATCAGATACAGTAATTCCCAAGGATGCATCCTTCAGTAAGAAGTTAACTTTTGTAGGAGTGTGCGGATAAAAAAAATATTCTTAGTTCAAGTTTGTCAGGGGTACTGAGTGGTTTATTTCAGATCATACAGTAACCTGTAATATAAAAATTTACCTTGACAGTCTTTTAATCATCTTATAGGTCTTGGGGACTGATCAAAAGTATTCTCAAGGGAAAACATGTCTAGCCTTCTCTCAGTGCAGTTAAGCCGGTGGGTATTGTGTTGCTTTGTTTTAGTTCTCAGGCAAAGAGGCTATTCATTTTTAAGATGTTTCTCAGGATCCTTGAAGACCTTGATGTCATGGGTTCCATCCATGCATATAATGAGCAAAACTGACCAATAAAAAGAGTTCACTGCCTTTGAACATGCTGAAAAAGATGCTACATTTTCAAAAGAGACAAGGACAGAATGGTGAGGAGAAAACATAAGCCTGAAAAAAATAAAATGTTTCCAAAGAATATGACCTTAATAGGCTAACAGCCTAGATGGGTACAAAGGTTTTTATAAACACTATTAGTATTCATTTAGTATAGGTAGAAGACAGCAACAAGAATTGGAAAATAATTTGGATGTGATCACTGAAGGGACAGAGGGAGGCAAAAAACATAAGCTTCTTCCTGAGCACAAATCTTAGTGTCACTGGAGAGCACAGTTGGAATGTCCTCCTTTCCTGATTAGCAACCATCTAATCAAGGACACAGAGTGCCTGCCAGGTCTATAGACAAGATCATGCCAAAAAACAGAAGTGTTCAGGCTATGATGTTTTCAACCTCTTGTAAGCACCAGGTTAAGAACAATTTAAAAAGTAATTATTTGGGGTAAATTTCAGGGGATGGTGAATAGGGTAGTAGTTCTTTTTAAATGAAGAGAAAATCTTCAGAAGTCATTAAATCCAAAACCTTGGAATTTATCTATAGGTAGCTAAGGTAGGAGGGCATAGAGATAAAGCAGGGAAAGTCCCAAATACATACATACAAGTATAATGACAGATTTAAATAGAACAGCTGTTCAAAGAAACACTCCTGGTTTTTTTTCTTCCTCATGATTTTTCTTTTTTTTTTAATATGAAATTTATTGTCTAATTGGTTTCCGTACAACACCCAGTGCTCATCCCAAAAGGTGCCCTCCTCAATTCCCATCACCCACCCCCCTCCCTCCCACCCCCCATCAACCCTCAGTTTATTCTCAGTTTTTAAGAGTCTCTTATGGTTTGCCTCCCTCCCTCTCTAACCTCTTTTTTTTTCCTTCCCCTCCCCATGGTCTTCTGTTAAGTTTCTCAGGATCCACATAAGAGTGAAACCATATGGTATCTGTCTTTCTCTGTATGGCTTATTTCACTTAGCATAACACTCTCCAGTTCCATCCACATTGCTACAAAAGGCCATATTTCATTCCTTCTCATTGCCATGTAGTACTCCATTGTGTATATAAACCACAATTTCTTGATCCATTCATCAGTTGACGGACATTTAGGCTCTTTCCATAATTTGGCTATTGTTGAGAGTGCTGCTATGAACATTGGGGTACAGGTGCCCTTATGCCTCAGCACTCCTGTATCCCTTGGGTAAATTCCTAGCAGTGCTATTGCTGGGTCGTAGGGTAGATCTATTTTTAATTTTCTGAGGAACCTTCACGCTGTTTTCCAGAGCGGCTGCACCAGTTTGCATTCCCACCAACAGTGCAAGAGGGTTCCCGTTTCTCCACATCCCCTCCAGCATCTATAGTCTCCTGATTTGTTCATTTTAGCCACTCTGACTGGTGTGAGGTGGTATCTGAGTGTGGTTTTGAACTGTATTTCCCTGTGAGGAGCGACATTGAGCATCTTCTCATGTGCCTGTTGGCCATCTGGATGTCTTCTTTAGAGAAGTGTCTAAACATGAACACTCCTGTTTTTTAATGTTAGGGACATGTGTTTCTCTTTCCTAATGAATAACCATCTATTGTTGAAGGGTTCTAGAGGAAGAAAAAAGAAAATTGGTTGGTTTGGGTAGTAGGGTGTGAAAACAATGATGAAACACAGTATTAGGAAGGGGTTGGATTTGCATTTTGAGTAGTGATGACATTACAAATAAAGCTGTGCTCTTACTATTCAAATAAAGATGAGAGGGAACAGAATTAAAATGATCTCTCTGAAATGAGGATCTGATGGTGTTCCTCTCTGAGATAAAATTGACGAATGTCCAAAGTCCTTACCAATTTACCTCAAAACTTTATTCTCAGTTTCATCAGCCTTTCCCTGCATTTTGCCACATTTCCTTCCCAACCCCTACACAAATTAGTATATGTGCTGCCAAAGCGAGCACAGCCCCTACACAAATTAATTCTAGATTTCAGCTTCATGGAAACTCCATCTTGTCTCAGCACATTGCTGTCCTATGCCCCTATGTTTTGTACACATGGTTCCAAGTGATTTGGAAATCTACCCTCCTGTCACCCAGTTTGTATGTGAACATTTCTACTGCTTTTTAAAGCTTTGCTGGAACTTCCAGATACAAAGTTATTCATTCTTTGTGAGTGCAATTGTGTAAACTCTAATACTCATCACACATGTGTTCATTGTTTATGTGCATTTCTGCATCCAAAAGTAGACTTCTTCTCCATGATAAGGATGGTGTCTTGCTGATCTTTGGATCTCAGAGGCCCAGTAAAGAAGGCAGTATAGTATAGTAGACAAGAGCAAAGACTCTGGAGTCAGAGAGTTGGCTTCACATCTCTTCTATCCTACTCAGCAATTGTATGACCATCGTCAGGTCCCTCTGAATTCCATTTTTTATCATCTGTAGTGATTATCATAATACTCACTTAACTATTATGAATTTCATAATATTTACCAGGTAGGATGAGATAAAATAACATATGTAAAATGCTTAGCACATTACCAAGCACACAGAAGTACTTAGTGAATTGTAGCTATTTTTATTACTACAGTCAATGTTGAGGAAAGAATGTTGCACTATTGTATATTCCTCAGGATTAAGGAGTAAAAAATAAAACATTTGTAAGAAAGTCATTGTTCTAGGCTCAATTCTATTGAAGTGAGAATATTGGATTTGAATCAAAAAAGAATTAAAAAGCAAGGTGTGTGAGCTACAGCCCAAACATTTGAAGTGTACAGGAGAAAAATACAAAATAATTTTGTTAGTTACTAATTAAGTGAATTTAAAAATAAGTTTCTTTGCATTTCAACACATGTATTAAAAGGGAATAAGAAGGAGGGGTGCCTGGGTGGCTGGGTCAGTTAAGCGTCCAACTTTTGATTTCAGCTCAGGTCATAATCTCATGGTTCGTGAGATTGAGCCCTATGATGGGTTCTGCACTCACAGTGTGGAGCTTGCTTGGGGTTTTCTCTTTCCCTCTCTCTCTGCCCCTACTCATTCTCCTCTCTCTCTTAAAAAATAATAAATAAGTAAACATTTTAAAAAATGGAATAGGAAGGAAAATAATATTTATTGATGAATACCTGGTTATAAACATTTTCACACATATCATCTCAGTTAATCCTCTCTGAAAAATATCATACCCATTTAACAGATGGTGCAACAGGCTCAGGAAAGTTATTTTCTCAAGTAGCTTACTTCATGATGTTAGGTAGAATCCTGGCCTAAATCTATGAATCATGTTCATTTTTTTCATTCATTTGTTCATAGAAACCAATATTTGTAAAGCTCCTGTGTTGTTCTAGATCTTGTAGAGTGAGTGGTCTTCAAATCAAACAAGGTCCCTGCCTCCACAGAGCTTACATCTTAGTGGGAGGAGACCAAAAAAAGTGCATAAAAATTAACAAGATTAATGTCATGAAGAGTGATGACAGAGATGTAACTACCTTAGATTGGATGGTCTGGGAAGGCCTTGCTAATAGGTGGCACTTTGGGTTGAGACCTGAGTAATAAGTAGCCACCTAGAACATTCCAGGAAAAGTAATAAATGCTATGACTCTGAGGCAGAAATAAACATGTTTAGTTAGAATAGCAGACAGGAAAAAAAAAAGATGGTGGAAAACCCATGTTCTTCCATTATATTGTGCCAAAAACAAACAAGGATCAAGATGGGCAAGAAACCTAGAAAAGAGCTAGCATTGTGACAGAAATATAAATGGAAGGCATGAATCAAGATGTTATTAAGGGGCACCTGGCTGGCTCAGTTGGTTAAGCGAGACTGCACTTACAGTGTGGATTCTCTTTCTCCCTCTCTCTCTGCCCCTCCCCTGCTCATGCTCTGTCTCTCTCTCAAAACAAACAAACAAACAAACAAACTTAAAAAAATGTTATTAAAACAGCTCCACCTGGAGGTTGTGGTCCTTAGCCTTGAGGATACAGAAATTATGTTATATAAAGACCTTTAAGTTGACAATTTGGTGAGACCTGCTCACAGTAATGCTACATAAAGGCTGAAGTCTATAAGCCATTCTATTATATTGCAATGTGAAATATAACTTCCCAGTCCTCCCCCAGTAGATACTTGACTGTAATCATAGAGCTACTATGTTTCTCCTTATTGTCATATTACATGGGATAGCAAATTACTATTATCAGCCTTCTTTGTGAGTAAGGAATCAGAGCTAGGAGAGAAAAAGTGATTTGAAGATTTTCTATATCTGTCTCAGATGGTCCATAATAGATACCTGCCATATGGTCAAGAGTGTAGCATTTGCTTCCCCTGGCACTCTTTGCTTGTTCAGCATTTAGAAAGTCTTGATTAGTGCTGACTTCTCAAACACTCCTTTTTCTCCTTGTGTTCCCATTGCAAGCCTAGCATTCCTGGAGGCTCAAAGACAATCTCTATAATAATTGAAGAGAGAATGAATTAATGTATGACTCCTTCTGATTGATACCCTATTTTCTGTATGTTTTTTCTTTCCTTTGAAATAGTCTTTTTCTGATCAAGAAACTACATCTGTAGTAGCTGTAAAGTGCTTTTGCATTCCTCTGTTCCAGTCCTGTATGTGTTCGTATGTATGATACTCAAGGTGAATACTGAACTAAGAAATTCACACTTGAGAGGAAAACACAATAGGGAGTCTGGTAAGCATTATGGCCCAGGAAAATTACTGTTCAAAAATAAAGGAAAGACCATTTAACTAAGAAGGATATCATGCTTCTCAGAAGCTCTTTGGGTTTATTTATATATTTTTTCATCTTTACAAGTTGACCCTTTATATAGATCCTGCTTAAGTTCCCATAAATTTTTCAAAGTAACAGTAGTCTTGAGATGATCTTGGACTTTCAAGGGTCACAGGATGGTCTTTGTGTAATAGAATTACTCATTACTTCCTCAAGTCACCACTCAACTTCTAAATATGTTAAGGTCTATATTCAACTGGAAAGAAATTTAGACTTCTATTCAGCCTAAAAAGACTACATAATAGAAGTAATAATTGGTTTGCAGAAGAATGCTGCCTGGGTTCACCTACTGGAACTTAACCAACTGCATGATGATCAAATACTCCAGGAGTAGTTTCAGTTCTTTATGTATTTTAGATATTAACCCCTTCTTGGATATGCCTTTTGCAAGTATCTTCTCCCATTCAGTAGGATGCCTTTTTGTTTTGTTGATGGTTCTCTTCACTATGAGAAAGCTTTTTATTTTGGTGTAATCCCAGTAGTTCATTTTTGCTTTTATTTCTCCTGCCTGAGGAGACATTTCTAGAAAAAGTTGCTACAACCAATGCCAGAAAAGTTATTGCTTATGTTTTCTAATAGGAGCTTTATGGCTTCATGTCTCACAGTTAGGTCTTTAATCCATTTTGAGTTTTTTTCTGTGGTATGGTATAAAAAAGTCGTCCAGTGTCATTCTCTCGCATGTAGCTGTCCAACATTCCCAGCACCATTTATTGAAGGCTGCCTTTTCCTCATTGTGTACTCTTGCCTCCTTTGTTGTAGATCAGTAAGCAAGCATTTATTTCTGGGCTGTCTATTCTCTTCCATTGATCTATGTATCTGCTTTTGTGCCAGTGCCATACTGTTTTGATTATTATAGCTTAGTAGAAGATCTTGAAATTTGTGATGGTGATACCTCCAGCTTTGTCCTTCTTTCTCAAGATTTCTTTGGCTATTTGCGGTCTTTTGTCAATCCATACAAATTTTAGTATTATTTGTTCTAATCCTCTGAAAAATGCTGTTGGTATTTTGATAGGGATTGCATTGAATCTAGATTGCTTTGGGTGGTATGAGCATTTTAACAATATTAGTTCTTTTTTTTTTTAAATAAATAAAAATTTATTTATTTATTTATTTTTCCCATGAAAATTTTTACTTTATTTTTTTTTCCTGAAATTTATTGACAAATTGGTTTCCATACAACACCCAGTGCTCATCCCAAAAGGTGCCCTCCTCAATACCCATCACCCACCCTCTCCTCCCTCCCACCCCCCATCAACCCTCAGTTTGTTCTCAGTTTTTAACAGTCTCTTATGCTTTGGCTCTCTCCCATTCTAACCTCTTTTTTTTTTTTTTCCTTCCCCTCCCCCATGGGTTCCTGTTAAGTTTCTCAGGATCCACATAAGAGTGAAACCATATGGTATCTGTCTTTCTCTGTATGGCTTATTTCACTTAGCATCACACTCTCCAGTTCCATCCACGTTGCTACAAAAGGCCATATTTCATTTTTTCTCATTGCCATGTAATATTCCATTGTGTATATAAACCACAATTTCTTTATCCATTCATCAGTTGATGGACATTTAGGCTCTTTCCATAATTTGGCTATTGTTGAGAGTGCTGCTATGAACATTGGGGTACAAGTGGCCCTATGCATCAGTGCTCCTGTATCCCTTGGGTAAATTCCTAGCAGTGCTATTGCTGGGTCATAGGGTAGGTCTATTTTTAATTTTCTGAGGAACCTCCACACTGCTTTCCAGAGCGGCTGCACCAATTTGCATTCCCACCAACAGTGCAAGAGGGTTCCCGTTTCTCCACATCCTCACCAGCATCTATAGTCTCCTGATTTGTTCATTTTGGCCACTCTGACTGGCGTGAGGTGATACCTGAGTGTGGTTTTGATTTGTATTTCCCTGATAAGGAGCGACGCTGAACATCTTTTCATGTGCCTGTTGGCCATCCGGATGTCTTCTTTAGAGAAGTGTCTATTCATGTTTTCTGCCCATTTCTTCACTGGGTTATTTGTTTTTCGGGTGTGGCGTTTGGTGAGCTCTTTATAGATTTTGGATACTAGCCCTTTGTCCGATATGTCATTTGCGAATATCTTTTCCCATTCCGTTGGTTGCCTTTTAGTTTTGTTGGTTGTTTCCTTTGCTGTGCAGAAGCTTTTTATCTTCATAAGGTCCCAGTAATTCACTTTTGCTTTTAATTCCCTTGCCTTTGGGGATGTGTCAAGTAAGAGATTGCTACGGCTGAGGTCAGAGAGGTCTTTTCCTGCTTTCTCCTCTAAGGTTTTGATGGTTTCCTGTCTCACATTTAGGTCCTTTATCCATTTTGAGTTTATTTTTGTGAATGGTGTGAGAAAGTGGTCTAGTTTCATTCTTCTGCATGTTGCTGTCCAGGTCTCCCAGCACCATTTGTTAAAGAGGCTGTCTTTTTTCCATTGGATGTTCTTTCCTGCTTTGTCAAAGATGAGTTGGCCATACGTTTGTGGGTCTAGTTCTGGGGTTTCTATTCTATTCCATTGGTCTATGTGTCTGTTTTGGTGCCAATACCATGCTGTCTTGATGATGACAGCTTTGTAGTAGAGGCTAAAGTCTGGGATTGTGATGCCTCCTGCTTTGGTCTTCTTCTTCAAAATTCCTTTGGCTATTCGGGGCCTTTTGTGGTTCCATATGAATTTTAGGATTGCTTGTTCTAGTTTCGAGAAGAATGCTGGTGCAATTTTGATTGGGATTGCATTGAATGTGTAGATAGCTTTGGGTAGTATTGACATTTTGACAATATTTATTTTTCCAATCCATGAGCAGGGAATGTCTTTCCATTTCTTTAAATCTTCTTCAATTTCCTTCAGAAGCTTTCTATAGTTTTCAGCATACAGATCCTTTACATCTTTGGTTAGATTTATTCCTAGGTATTTTATGCTTCTTGGTGCAATTGTGAATGGGATCAGTTTCTTTATTTGTCTTTCTGTTGCTTCATTGTTAGTGTATAAGAATGCAACTGATTTCTGTACATTGATTTTGTATCCTGCAACTTTGCTGAATTCCTGTATCAGTTCTAGCAGACTTTTGGTGGAGTCTATCGGATTTTCCATGTATAATATCATGTCATCTGCAAAAAGCGAAAGCTTGACTTCATCTTTGCCAATTTTGATGCCTTTGATTTCCTTTTGTTGTCTGATTGCTGATGCTAGAACTTCCAGCACTATGTTAAACAGCAGCGGTGAGAGTGGGCATCCTTGTCGTGTTCCTGATCTCAGGGAAAAAGCTTTCAGTTTTTCCCCGTTGAGGATGATGTTAGCTGTGGGCTTTTCATAAATGGCTTTTATGATCTTTAAGTATGTTCCTTCTATCCCGACTTTCTCAAGGGTTTTTATTAAGAAAGGGTGCTGGATTTTGTCGAAGGCCTTTTCTGCATCGATTGACAGGATCATATGGTTCTTCTCTCTTTTTTTGTTAATGTGATGTATCACGTTGATTGATTTGCGAATGTTGAACCAGCCCTGCATCCCAGGAATGAATCCCACTTGATCATGGTGAATAATTCTTTTTATATGCCGTTGAATTCGATTTGCTAGTATCTTATTGAGAATTTTTGCATCCATATTCATCAGGGATATTGGCCTGTAGTTCTCTTTTTTTACTGGGTCTCTGTCTGGTTTAGGAATCAAAGTAATACTGGCTTCATAGAATGAGTCTGGAAGTTTTCCTTCCCTTTCTATTTCTTGGAATAGCTTGAGAAGGATAGGTATTATCTCTGCTTTAAACGTCTGGTAGAACTCCCCTGGGAAGCCATCTGGTCCTGGACTCTTATTTGTTGGGAGATTTTTGATAACCGATTCAATTTCTTCGCTGGTTATGGGTCTGTTCAAGCTTTCTATTTCCTCCTGATTGAGTTTTGGAAGAGTGTGGGTGTTCAGGAATTTGTCCATTTCTTCCAGGTTGTCCAATTTGTTGGCATATAAGTTTTCATAGTATTCCCTGATAATTGTTTGTATCTCTGAGGGATTGGTTGTAATCATTCCATTTTCATTCATGATTTTATCTATTTGGGTCATCTCCCTTTTCTTTTTGAGAAGCCTGGCTAGAGGTTTGTCAATTTTGTTTATTTTTTCAAAACACCAACTCTTGGTTTTGTTGATCTGCTCTACAGTTTTTTTAGTTTCTATATTGTTTATTTCTGCTCTGATCTTTATTATTTCTCTTCTTCTGCTGGGCTTAGGCTGCCTTTGCTGTTCTGCTTCTAGTTCCTTTAGGTGTGCTGTTAGATTTTGTATTTGGGATTTTTCTTGTTTCTTGAGATAGGCCTGGATTGCAATGTATTTTCCTCTCAGGACTGCCTTTGCTGCATCCCAAAGCGTTTGGATTGTTGTATTTTCATTTTCGTTTGTTTCCATATATTTTTTAATTTCTTCTCTAATTGCCTGGTTGACCCACTCATTCGTTAGTAGGGTGTTCTTTAACCTCCATGCTTTTGGAGGTTTTCCAGACTTTTTTCTGTGGTTGATTTCAAGCTTCATGGCATTGTGGTCTGAAAGTAAGCATGGTATAATTTCAATTCTTGTAAACTTATGAAGGGCTGTTTTGTGACCCAGTATATGATCTATCTTGGAGAATGTTCCATGTGCACTCGAGAAGAAAGTATATTCTGTTGCTTTGGGATGCAGAGTTCTAAATATATCTGTCAAGTCCATCTGATCCAATGTCTCATTCAGGGCCCTTGTTTCTTTATTGACCGTGTGTCTAGATGATCTATCCATTTCTGTAAGTGGTGTATTAAAGTCCCCTGCAATTACCACATTCTTATCAATAAGGTTGCTTATGTTTATGAGTAATTGTTTTATATATTTGGGGGCTCCGGTATTCGGCGCATAGACATTTATAATTGTTAGCTCTTCCTGATGGATAGACCCTGTAACTATTATATAATGTCCTTCTTCATCTCTTGTTACAGCCTTTAATTTAAAGTCTAGTTTGTCTGATATAAGTATGGCTACTCCAGCTTTCTTTTGGCTTCCAGTCGCATGATAAATAGTTCTCCATCCCCTCACTCTCAATCTAAAGGTGTCCTCAGGTCTAAAATGAGTCTCTTGTAGACAGCAAATAGATGGGTCTTGTTTTTTTATCCATTCCGATACCCTATGTCTTTTGGTTGGCGCATTTAATCCATTTACATTCAGTGTTATTATAGAAAGATACGGGTTTAGAGTCATTGTGATGTCTGTATGTTTTATGCTTATAGTGATGTCTCTGGGACTTTGTCTCACAGGGTCCCCCTTAGGATCTCTTGTAGGGCTGGTTTAGTGGTGACAAATTCCTTCAGTTTTTGTTTGTTTGGGAAGACCTTTATCTCTCCTTCTATTCTAAATGACAGACTTGCTGGATAAAGGATTCTTGGCTGCATATTTTTTCTGTCTAGCACCCTGAAAATCTCGTGCCAATTCTTTCTGGCCTGCCAAGTTTCAAAAGAGAGATCAGTCACGAGTCTTATAGGTCTCCCTTTATATGTGAGGGCACGTTTACCCCTTGCTGCTTTCAGAATTTTCTCTTTATCCTTGTATTTTGCCAGTTTCACTATGATATGTCGTGCAGAAGATCGATTCAAGTTACGTCTGAAGGGAGTTCTCTGTGCCTCTTGGATTTCAATGCCTTTTTCCTTCC
Source organism: Prionailurus bengalensis (assembly GCF_016509475.1). Taxonomy (NCBI): domain Eukaryota; kingdom Metazoa; phylum Chordata; class Mammalia; order Carnivora; family Felidae; genus Prionailurus; species Prionailurus bengalensis. The sequence goes on along the minus strand of NC_057361.1, from coordinate 19,036,289 downwards.
CCAGTTCAGGGAAGTTCTCAGCTATGATTTCTTCAAGTACCCCTTCAGCACCTTTCCCTCTCTCTTCCTCCTCTGGGATACCAATTATGCGTATATTATTTCTTTTTAGTGTATCACTTAATTCTCTAATTTTCCCCTCATACTCCTGGATTTTTTTATCTCTCTTTTTCTCAGCTTCCTCTTTTTCCATAACTTTATCTTCTAGTTCACCTATTCTCTCCTCTGCCTCTTCAAGCCGAGCTGTGGTGGTTTCCATTTTGTTATGCATTTCGTTTAAAGCGTTTTTCAGCTCCTCGTGACTGTTCCTTAGTCCCTTGATCTCTGTAGCAAGAGATTCTCTGCTGTCCTGTATACTGTTTTCAAGCCCAGCGATTAATTTTATGACTATTATTCTAAATTCACTTTCTGTTATATTATTTAAATCCTTTTTGATCAGCTCATTAGCTGTTGTTATTTCCTGGAGATTCTTCTGAGGGGAATTCTTCCGCTTGGTCATTTTGGATAGTCCCTGGCGTGGTGAGGACCTGCAGGGCACTTCCCCTGTGCTGTGGTGTATACCTGGATTTGGTGTGCGGGGCCGCAATCAGACCTGATGTCTGCCCCCAGCCCACCGCTGGGGCCACAGTCAGACTGGTGTGTGCCTTCTCTTCCCCTCTCCTAGGGGCGGGATTCACTGTGGGGTGGTGTGGCTCGTCTGGGCTACTTGCACCCTGCCAGGCTTGTGATGCTGGGGATCTGGCGTATTAGCTGGGGTGGGTAGGCAAGGTGCACGGGGGCAGGAGGGGCAGGCTTAGCTTGCTTCTCCTTAGGTGATCCACTTCAGGAGGGGCCCTGTGGCAGCGGGAGGGAGTCAGATCCGCTGCCGGAGGTTTGGCTCCGCAGAAGCGCAGAGTTGGGTGTTTGCACGGAGTGAGCAAGTTCCCTGGCAGGAACCGGTTCCCTTTGGGATTTCGGCTGGGGGATGGGCGGGGTAAATGGCGCTGGCGAGCGCCTTTGTTCCCCACCAAACTGAGCTCTGTTGTCAGGGGGGCTCAGCAGCTCTCCCTCCCTTTGTCCTCCAGCCTTCCCGCTTTCCGAGCAGAGCTGTTAATTTCTGACCTCCCAGACGCTAAGTCGCGCTTGCTGTTGGAACACAGTCCGCCCGGCTCCTCCGCTTTTGCAAGCCAGACTCGGGGGCTCTGCTTGGCCGGCGAGCCGCCCCTCCGCCCCGGCTCCCTCCCGCCAGTCTGTGGAGCGCGCACCGCCTCGCCGCCCTTCCTACCCTCTTCCGTGGGCCTCTCGTCTGCGTTTGGCTCCGGCGACTCCGTTCTGCTAATCCTCTGGCGGTTTTCTGGGTTATTTAGGCAGGTGTAGATGGAATCTAAGTGATCAGCAGGACGTGCGGTGAGCCCAGCGTCCTCCTAAGCCGCCATCTTGCCGCAACTCTCATATTAGTTCTTTTCCATAAGCATGGAATATATTCCCATTTGTTGTGTCATTGTCAATTTCTTTCATCAATGTTTTATGGTTTTCAGAGTCTAAATCATTCACCTATTTGGTTAAGTTTATTCCTATCTATTTCATTCTTTCTGATGCAATTGCAAATGGAACTGTTTTTCTTTATACAACTCAAAACAAAAAAAAAAATTAAAAATGGACAGAGCGCCTGAATAGACATTTTTCCAAAAAATACATGCAGATGGCCAACAGACACATGAAAAGATCCTCAACATCATACATTATCAGAGAAATGCAAATCAAAACCACAATGAGATATCACTTTACACCTGTAAGAATGGCTAGAATGAAAAATTTAAGAAATAACAAGTGTTGGCGAGGATGTGGAAAAAAAGAAACCCTTGCGTCCTGTGATAGGAATGTAAATTGGTGCAACAACTGTGGAAAATCATATGGGGGTTCCACAAAAAATTAAAATAAGAGATGCCATGTGACCCAGTAATTGCACTACTGGCTCTTTGCCCAGAGAAAATGAAAGCACTAATTTTAAAAGATAAATGCACTCCTATGTTTTATTGCAGCGTTGTTTATAATGACCAAGGCATAGAGGTACTCTAAGTGTCCATGGGTGGATGAATGGATAAAGAAGATGTTATGCAAACACATGCACGTGCACACACACGCACACGTGCACACACACACACACACACACACACACACAATGGAATATTACCCAACCATGAAAACAATAGAATCTTGCCATTTGTGATAACATCAATGGACCCAAATGGTATTACGTTAAGGTAAATAAGTCAAAGAAAGATAAAACCCATATGATTTAATTTATGGGTGGAGTCTAAAAAACAAAACAAACATAAAGCAGAATCATATCCATGAATACCGAGAACAAACTGATGGTTTCTAGAAAGGAGATAGGTGGAAGGATGGACAAAGTGGATGAAGAGGAATGGGAGATACAGGCTTCCAGTGATGTGATGACTAAGTCACAGGGGTAAAAGGTGTAGCATAGAGAATATAGTCAATGTTATTGTAATAACATTGTATGGTGACACATAGCAACTACATTTGTGGTGAGCATAGCATAATGTATAGTCTTGTCCAGTCACTATGTTGTACACCTGAAACTAATGTAACATTGTGTGTCAACTATACTTCAATTTTAAAAAGTAAGATCAGATGGATGGATGGATGGATAGATAGATAGATATCTCAGCCATAATAAGGAAGGGAAGCCTGCCATTTGTGACAAGGATGACTTTGAGGACATCATGCTAGGTGAAAGAAATCAGAGAAAGATAAATACTGTATAACCTCACTTATATGTGCAATCTAAAAAAGCCAAACCCATAGAAAAAGAGAGTATAATGGTTGTTTCCAGGGCCTGGGTGGTGGGGGAAATGAAATACTGGCCAAAGTATCCAAACTTTGAGCTATAGGGTGAATAATTTTTAGGGAATCTAATGTACAGGCTGATGACTATAGTTATCAATACTGTATTATATAGTTGAAAGTCGCTATGATAGTAGATCTAAAATGTTCATCACACAGAAATATGGTAATTATGTGAAGTAATGGTGGTGTTAACTAACCTTATTGTGGTAATCTTTCACTATACACATATATATATATATATATATCACAACATCATGTTGTAGTGCAGCATTGGGGAACATAGCTGCCTTCCAAATCGTTTTGTACACCTTAAATTTACACAATGCTATATGTCAAATACATCTCAATAAAGTTGGGAAATAAAGAATTTCAAGATGGCAACAACCAAACATGAAAAAGAAAACCCAAATCCTGTAGGAGTAGACAGCTAGATGAAGCTCCCCCTCAAAACCCTTAAGTCCACTCTCTGATGGAGGATCTTTGCTTTCATCTTACATCTAGACAGAAAACATGTCAGGGAATGTGATGCCTTTTGAGTTCATACTGTGGTCTTGGAAACACAACTGTATTGTGAATGAAACCATGTTGTTCAGGCACTTAAATTCCTAAATTCTCTGTTTCTTAATGGTCACTCCATTTACTGATTTTTTTTAGACTTTGTGGTGGTTACTCAAACCCTACAGGGAAATTACTTGGGCCTTTTTATTTTCTCCTTTAATTCAAAATACTTATTTAAAAGAAAACGGACACATATGATAGCTAAAAATGCCCTGAGACACACTTGTTTTAATGTTATTTTCTTATATTTTGTGAGATTCCTGAATACACTTCAGAGTCCTTACAAGGATATACTTAACATAGTGATTATTTTAATCATTTGGAGATGAAATACTAATTACTCTAGTGAGTTGTGGGTCCTGAGCTAGTGATGGATTATTTCCATGTGTCTCTAATATCCCATCAAACTAATACCTCAAGATTTCTTGTGCTTTAGAGATTCATGCATTATTTCTGTCATTCTGTTCTACAAGTTTCTGTTCATTTTAAAGAATTTTAGTTTCCTCTTTCATATTCTTCAACACATTTTTATCTTCTGACTTCATTCTTTATTAAAATATGATATATTGTTTTCTAGTCATATTCTTATACAAGTGTGTACAACGTGTTTTTTGAGGTATAAGAAGCAACAGACAACACACACAAACAAAAACACACCCAAAATTCTTTGGTCATCTGGCATTAAATGTCATCCTGACAAATATCTCCTTTAACGGTCCTCTTTGTACATTTTGAAAAAAGAGACAAAACAATTTCAAGCAGCTATGTAAATATGTCAAGAATGAAGCTAATATTTATTTGTAGGAACGTTTACCATATTTAGATGCACAAACATTTGACCATTTTTAGTCTGCCTTCAAATTGAATGACAAATTTCTTGCAAAGACCACAGAATAATTATTAAGGGGGAATGTTTTCAGTGGATATGTCTCAAAATGAAAAAGGATATTTGAAGGGCAGTTTAACTTTTGAGCAAATATTGAGAATCTTTCAAATAATCTAAGGAAAAAAATCATCCCTAAACATAAATCTGTTGGGGAAAAAATCCTTTCAAATTTTATCATCGTGTAATACTTTAATGTATCTGGGAGAAAGGCAAAATAGAATAATTAAATAAAAAAGGGGCAAATTAAAGAATTCCAGTAATATTAGTGTAGAAATGGCTACTTTGGCGGAAGCCAGACAGAACTCAATCTAAATGTTTTTTTTTTACCATTTTATTTTTTTAATTTACATCCAAATTTGTTATCATATACTGCAACGATTTCAGGAGTAGATTCCTTAATGCCCCTTACCCATTTGGCCCATCCCCCCTCCCATAACCCCTCCAGTAACCCTCTGTTTGTTCTCCATATTTAAGAGTCTCTTATGTTTTGTCCCCCTCCCTGTTTTTATGTTATTTTTGCTTCCCTTCCCTTATGTTCATATATAAATGTTTTTGTAATAGACCCATCTGACTGCTTAGCAAAGCACCCTCTAATCTGGCACAAATTTTTGTATCTTGGGCTAACAAGAACCTAAGGAGCTGGAATTTCTCTTGAGCCTGTAAGCAAACACTCTTTGTTCTCATTTGTCTTGAATTATAACTGTTCATGATGGCTTGAGCAATCATAGTGAATAATTTTCCAAGTCCAGAAGGCCCAGTTTCAAAGGACAATACTTAAAATTCATCCATTCATTTATTTCCTTTTTTGCCTCTTTTGCAAAGCTAAGTTAGTAGCCTTTGGTTGTTTATCTTCATGAAATGAGAATCTCAAATTCAGTCACGTTTACAGATGATGTATATAGTCTTATGAACATAAGAAACTTGCTTGGTGCCAATAAACCCACCTATTCTTGTATATTTAGGTTTATAAGACTTCCTTCTGAGTTTTCCAAGTGTTCCTCCTTACTATCATTTCGTCAGCCATAGCCATAGAGCATCTATGTGCAAGTATTACCTAAGTTTCCTCAGAGTATATGCACCTTGTTTTATGCTAGGCACTAGTGCCACAAAGATGAGAGACAGCTTTTTCACCCCCAAGGAGCTGCCTGTATAGTGAGAAAGAAAGACGTACAAACATAATGTATAACAAAGTATTAATCGGCAGTAAAATGAAGTTAGATATGAGGTCCTATGAGCCCATGGAGGAATTCCAAAGGAACGTCTAAAAGAGAAATGATGTACTAAATTCATTTTAAGTTTGTAATATAAGAACAACAATAGCTGCAATTTATTGAATGCTTACTACATTTCAGACACAGTGATAAGCACCTAATATGATTCATTTTATTTAATCCTGTTAATGACCCAGGAGATTGATATTATCATTTCCTCCATTTACAGATGAGAAAACTTGAGCATGAAGAATTTAGGTAAGATTCTCACTGTCGCACAGCTAATTAATTAATCAGTGAAGGCAAAGCTTGGGTCAAAATCTGCCCATTGTCAAGGTCCATTGTCCATTGTCAAGGTGTTGTTTTGTTCTTAATTTTTTGACCTTTTATTTTGAAATAATTTTACTCTTAAAAGAAACATTGGAAGGATAGAGTTCCCATCTATCCTTCTATAGGTTCCCCAGTTGTTAATCTTTTATCATATTTGCTTTACCATTCTTTCTAGTCTCTTGATTGATAGATAGATACTTTTATAATTTTTCTTCTGCATCAATCTATAGCAAGTTTTAGGCATAGTGCCCTATTATCTCTGGTATAGACTGAATATGTTTCCCCAAAATTCATATATTAAATAATAACTTCCCGATTGTGTTGGCATTAGGAAGTGGGACCTTTGTAGCTGAATAGGTCATATGAGTAGAGTCCTCAGGAATGGGATTAGTGCCATTATGAAAGAGACCCCAGAAAGCTCTGTGTCCCCTTCTTCCATGTGAGAACACAGCAAGAAGATGGCTGTCTGTGAACCAAGAATCCAGCTTTCACCAGACACCAAAATGTCTGGTACCTTGACTTTGGATTTCCCAGCCTCTAGAACTATGAGAAATACATATTGTTATAGCCACCCACTTTATGGCATTTTTATTATAATAGTTGAGACTAAGGCAACCCTAGATACTTCAGGGTTTGCTTTCAAGATGACACAGATACTCTCCTATATAATCATATTATAGCTACCAAAATAAGGAAATTAACATTGATATCATACTACGAACTAATCAACAGACCTTATTAAAATTATGCTAATTGTTCCAATAATGTGCTATTTTCTAGTAAAAAAATATTTTCCTCAATCAGTCCAGAATTATGTGTTTCATTTAGTTACCATGTCTTTTTGGTCTCCTTTAATCTGGAACAGTTCCTCAGCCTTTCTTTGTCCTTCATGACTGACATTTTTGAAAAGCACAGGCCAGTTATTTTGAGGACTGTCTTTCAGTTTGGGTTTATCTGATGTTTCCTCATGATTAAATTCAGGTTGTACATTTTGGGCTAAAATCCCACAAAAGGGATGTTGTGTCCTTCTCAAGTGCATTATATCAGGAGGCCATGATGTCAGGTTGCTTTGTTACTGGTGATGGTAACTTTAATCATTTGGTGAAGGTGATGTCCACCAGTTTTTTCCCTTATAAAGTTAATATTTTTCCCTTTATATTTACTAAGTATTTTGTGGGAAGATATAAATATCCTGTTCATGGACACATATTCACGTACTAGTTTTAGTGTGATGGTTCTTGCATGAATTATTACTATTGTGTTACCAAATGGTTATTTTCTATTTCCATCATTTTGTTTACATTCCTTAGTTGGCATTCTGTAGTAAAGAGCTTTCCCTTTTTCCCTACTCATTTTTATATCTTTTTTATTTTTTAATTTTTAGTTGAAGTATGGTTAACACATAATATATGAGTTTTAGATGTACAACATAGTATTTGACAATTATAAACATTACAAAATGTTCACCATGATAAATGTAGTCACCAACTGTCACCATACAAAGTTATTACAATATTACTGGCTATATTCCCTGTGCTGTACTTTTCATCCCCGTGATGCATTTATCTTATTTATATTTGTGTGGAATAATGAATTTATATTTTATCAGTTATAATTTGTGCTATCGTAATTTACTTTGCTGCTCCTTTTGTGCCAGATTTTGGTACCCCCTTCAAGCTTGTTCCCTTGTCCTGTGAACATGTTTCAGTCATTCGTTGAAGATCTCTTTACTTTCTGGCATCACAAAATATCCTACTTTTTTTGGTCACTCACCAGTTCTTATTCTTATGTTTATAGAAATCTGGGTAATACAAGTATGTTATTAACCAGAAATCTCTATGAAACTGCCATTTTTACAATGAATTCAGTGATGATAGAAACTCAGTAAACTAGCTTCAAGTCACTGTATAATTTCCTAAAATGTCTTCTAAATCCCCCCAAAAGGGATAATTTGATTCCTAGGGAAGATAAAAGATGAAGAAAAGGAAAAGAACAAAAAATAATCCAAGAAAAGTGATAGAAACAGATTTTTTTAGTACCTTCTCTCTATTAGGCACCAGGATAAATACTTTCATATGTAACTTCTCATATCCCTGCAACAACTTCTCAGAAAATACAGGTTCAATGTTTCAGTGACTTGCTCTAACCTACACAGTAAGGCAGAGAACTGGAAATTGAACCCATCTCTATCATATTTTAAGTGAATCTTCCTCTACCCAGTGCTACCTCTGTACAATTTTAATGCTAATTCATATCCTATATTCTATTTTTGCAATTGGCCATCCCTCTACAACTTACATAGTAGCTCTTTATTTACCCATTTCCCAAATACCGGAACACCTTATGCTCAGACAGATGATAGAGACTTTCCTTAGCTCTAAGAACAACCTGTTACAACAAACATCTTTTCTTGAATTAGGATTTACCACCTGCTTTTTAAGTTAGCTTTATTTTCTGAACTATGAGGCACAGTAGTCTAGAACCACTTTACATATAACAGACAGCCTTTATTCAGCAGGCTGTTATTAATGCCTCTTGTAATAGACACTATACTTGGTGTCTCCATTTTTTTAACACTATAAAATTTGTCGGTGGCGGGGGGGATGCAGTTCACTCATCAGTAGAAAATTTGAGAGCATAAGGAATTTTTATTTCTCTAACAGGGCAGAACTAAAATGTCTGATTATCTAGCAAAGCACAGTGATAGTTATGGTGTTTATTCTGGGCGTGAATTACTTACAGATCAAAACCAAGGCACATCTGCAGATATGTCCTAGCAAGTCAAAACAGTCAGGATTCATTCAGGCAGGGTTAGGTGGAACATTTGGTGAAATGTAAAGAAATACTTCCTAATAGAGCAGTTAGGAATAGAGAGCAGCTAATGTTTACACATTTTAAGCAGAGCCTTCACATGGATTTCCATCTCAAAATAACTGTGTGAAGGAGAGTGGACACATGACCTCATCCTCATTTTACACCTGAGGAATATTGAGGTTCAGAGAGATGAAGTGACTAACTTAAGATCTCACAGCTCATGAACTGGCAATTGATACTCAAATCCTGCCTTATATCACACCACGATTAAAGTCCTACAAATTAGATTTTTTGCTAGAATCCCTCTGGGCTTAATCAAATCAAAGTGAGCAGATGGAAAAGTAAAGGAAATCCATTTCACTTTACTGCTTGAAGCCTCTTAATAAGAGATGGAAGAAGTGATGTGGGATCCTTTATTCTATCGTTTTAGTAAAAATTGTGCCTTGTTTTTTAGTAGACCATAATAGGATGTATGAAATATATTTTTGGCCAAAGTAATAGCATTATACCACAGAATTTATTTTGCCTCTGATGATATATAATCAATTTTTTCCCCAAGCAGTCTTCTACTATGTGGGTAGCGATAAATATAAACCCCAAAATAAGTAGGAGAGAACTGAAGGGGCATCATGGAATTGGAGAGTTTGCCCACACACACATAAACACACACACACTACCACCATCACCACCACACTAGAGTAAGGTTACTAATTGGCACTTGTGACATAAGAGAATTTATATGAGAATCACTTTATCATATTATGGGAAATTTATGCAGGTATTATGGCAATTATATGCAGAACTTATGACCAAAGTCTTAAACTAGATATAATAATCATTATCATGTATTGAATACCTTATTGCATCAAATAGAACACAAGATGTTTTATTGCCATTTTATCATTTATTAAAACTAATCTGTTGGGATGGACTTTTTTATTTCTATATTTTTAGATGAGTGTGTTGAAGCTCAGATCACACAGCTGATAATTGGGGAAACCAGACTAGAATCTCATGGTGTTGAATGCCAAATCCCAGTCCCTTAACAGCTTGGCTATACCACATGATTAGAATGCTGTAGATCTTATGGTAGACATGAGTCTACTATTAACTTCCAGTCTTTCTTCACACAGGAAGTTAGTGAATTATCTTCAACCAGGCGTGCTTGAGTCTCTCTTTTGGTTACCGTTCATCTTTATGTGTTCCCATTTTCCCTCTGTTTTACTTTCCACAGCATTATTCTGGGTATGGCAAAGACCTTCCTTTCACAGTAATCTAGTGTTTAGTTATTCCTTTTCTAATTATTTGGACTTTGCTGCCAACTCCCTCTCTCCTGCTCCTCCACACATGGTTTTCTATTCTCTAGTTTCTCTCTCCTGATGACTTATCTTCATTTTCTGGTCATATTGTTGTGGGTCCTTGGTATACTGTGCTTTCTTTCTATCATTTGTCGTTTAGCACATTATCTTTTTTTTTTTTTAATGTCATGTTTCATGCAATTGTCTTGTGACATTCTGGCCCATGAAAATTTGCCTTCTCTTCTATGGGCCAGTTCTTAGAACTTATCCACAATTAATCTTCTAGAAAGTTAAGGACTTAGTTATCTTCATCTATTCCATCTATTTTATTTGAGGAGCAATAAAATGGCCACCATACACAGTGGCCACAGGAAGACAATTTTTTTGGATAGGTAGTTCTTTAGCCTCTCTAATAATCACCTGGAAGACTGGTAAAAATGACAAAATGTTGAGCCCACCTCCAGATTTTCTGCTTTCATAGGTCTTGGGTGTGGGGAGGGTAGAATAGGCCTTGAGACTTTGCTTTTCTAACACATTCCCAGATGATGTTATACTATAGGTCCAGAGATCACACTTTGAAAACCACTCCTTTCAGCAGAAAGGAAAGAAAGAAAACTGATCTACCATGTTCTCCTCTCATTATACTCTTGTTGAGAACGCGCTTGTTTGACAGTTTTTAAAATCATCTACCATATGTCAGCATACTTATAGGTAGTGTTTATAAAAAGATAAAGAAGACTTTACCCATGATTTCAAGGAATTCATGACTTACTAGGAGATATGTATGCACATATGTAAATGAATAAATGCAATAGAGTATGGTAAGGCCTATGATATGGGTAAAACAAGATAAAGTCAGAGGGAAAAGAGATGGTGGTGACTTTTTTCCTTAGAGTTTACATCAGGCTTTATTAAGTGGAAGTAACAGTTAAAAAGCCTTTGGAGGAAATACAAGAGGTACCTTCTAGGCAAATAGAAGTGTGTTCAAAGCCACAGAAATAAAAGGTTTGGGAGTTGGAAGGGATTAGTAGGTTTTGGTATGATTCATTTTTTTTCATGTAGTTATCATTCCAAGTACTCTTATTTTTATTTTTATTTTTTAATATGAAATTTATTGTCAAATTGGTTTCCATACAATACCTAGTGCTCATCCCAACAGGTGCCCTCCTCAATACCCCTCACCCACCCTCCCCTCTCTGCCACCCCCCATCAACCCTCAGTTTATTCTCAGTTTTTACGAGTCTCTTATGGTTTGCCTCCCTCCCTCTCTAACCTCTTTTTTTTCCTTCCCCTCCCCCATGGTCTTCTGTTAAGTTTCTCAGGATCCATATAAGAGTGAAAACATATGGTATCTGTCTTTCTCTGTGTGACTTATTTCACTTAGCATAACACTCTCCAGTTCCATCCACGTTGCTACAAAAGGCCAGATTTCATTCCTTCTCATTGCCATGTAGTACTCCATTGTGTATATAAACCACAATTTCTTGATCCATTCATCAGTTGACGGACATTTAGGCTCTTTCCATAATTTAGCTATTGTTGAAAGTGCTGCTATAAACATTGGGGTACAAGTGCCCCTATGCCTCAGCACTCCTGTATCCCTTGGGTAAATTGCTAGCAGTGCTATTGCTGGGTCATAGGGTAGGTCCATTTTTAATTTTTTTTGAGGAACCTCCACACTGTTTTCCAGAGCAGCTGCACTAGTTTGCATTCCCACCAACAGTGCAAGAGGGTTCCCGTTTCTCCACATCTTCTCCAGTGTCTATAGTCTCCTGATTTGTTCATTTTAGCCACTCTGGTGTGAGGTGGTATCTCATATGATCCTGTCAATTGATGCAGAAAAAGCATTTGACAAAGTTCAGCATTCTTTCTTAATAAAAACTTTCAAGAAAGTCGGGATAGAAGGAACATACTTAAACATCATAAAAGCCATATATGAAAAGCCCACAGCTAATATTGTCCTCAATGGGGAAAAACTGAGACCTTTCCCCCTGAGATCAGGAACATGACAGGGATGTCCACTCTCACTGCTTTTGTTTAACATAGTGTTGGAAGTGCTAGCATCAGCAATCAGACAACAAAAGGAAATCAAAGGCATCAACATTGGCAAAGATGAAGTCAAGCTTTTGCTTTTTGCAGATAACTCCACCAAAAGTCTGCTAGAACTGATACATGAATTCAGCAAAGTCGCAGGATACAAAATTAATGTACAGAAATCAGTTGCACTCTTATACACTAATAATGAAGCAACAGAAAGGCAAATAAAGAAACTGATCCCATTCACAATTGCCCCAAGAATCATAAAATAACCTAGGAATAAACCTAACCAAAGATGTAAAAGATCTGTATGCTGAAAACTACAGAAAGCTTATGAAGGAAATTGAAAAAGATACAAAGAAACGGAAAAACATTCTGTGCTCCCGGATTGGTTTTGGTATGATTTAAATGTTTAATGAGGTGGAGACATTAAAAGACATACTGAGGGATATGACAATACATACTGAGATTGGGTCTTGTGTGTGCTCTCACATGCCCTTTTCTTAGGGCTGGGAAGGTAATTTGAGTGTTTCTATCAATTAAGAGCATTATTAGACTTAAGCTTTAGAAGTATCACTGAAGAAGGGATGCCTGGGTGGTTCAGTTGGTAAAGCATCCGACTCTTGGGTTTCAATCCAGGTCATGATCTCACAGTTCATGGTTTATGAGTTCAAACTCCACATTGGGCTCTGTGCTGGCGGTGTGGAGCCTGCTTGGGATTCTCTCTCTCTCTCTCTCTCTCTCTCTCTCTCTCTCTCTCCATCTCTCTATGCCCCTCCCCTGCTTGCACTCTCTTGCAAAATAAATGCATAAACTTAAAAAAAAAAGAAGTATCACTGAAGAAGATGGTTGGGACAAAGTAAGAACATGGTGACAAAAAGAAAGCATGGAGACCCTTGAACCAAAAGAGAGACTTATAGACTGGGATACCAAAGATTTTTATACTAAGGAAATTTCCGTTTCATTTGGAAATAGTCTACAAACATTGTATTGTAACAATATCATACCTATCTTACACAGTGCACTGAAAAATCCTTGGTCATCTTTGTATTATCAGTAGCCATAGTAGTGCCTGGCTTTTGTAAGAGCTCAAGAGATGTTGACTGAGTGAGTAAACAAATTAATGCAAACCGGTGGATTATTTATTTTCTTTTGAACATCAGTTTCATTCTCTATAAAATGGGAAAGAAAAGGATTTATTTCATCCTCCCCAAAATGTGACAAATGAATGGATGAATATTAATAAAGTGATAGGTGCTTATTAAGAAGCAAGTAGAAATGTGGTGGCATTCTGGTGATGGGTTTTATCACACGAGTGATAACCAGTTGAACCTTCCTTTATTTGAAATACAATTTCTGAAATTATCTCCAAATTGCTTTGGTAAAGATAGCTGGACTGAATTAAAATTGTTATTACAGAAGTCTTTAAATGTCCATTAATGCTTTTGCGCAAGTAGGCTAATTTGCTGATTTACCCATTCTTATATGAAACCAAGGCACTGCTGGTTCTGTCAGATAATTTTCTCAATTATATCTCTAGGCAATTAAATAAATTGCAAAAAATAGTCCATTGCTTTTGGAAACCCCCATTCTGAGAGGAGTGAAATTCTTACCCAGGAGAGACTAAGTATCGCTCATCCAAAAAGAAAGTTAAAAACTAACTGCTTTTAATCTTACCTACTTACTTTCCTGATCAGTTCTTTCCCTGATACTCTAACATTGGCAAGGCCAAGACATTCTCATACTTCTGTGATTTTACTTCTTCTTTCTAACAGCAATACGAGAATTCAAGGATACAGATTCTAAATACCAAAAAGAAATAATAAAATACGAAGTACCTTTAGACACATACTAGGGATATTCCTGAACCCAAAAGATCACATCCTAGAACAAGAGGGAAAAAAGTGATTACATAATAAGAAGAATTAGACTTTTATTTTTTTTTCCAATAAGGGATGCTATTTGGCAAAGATGAAATAAATGTCTTCAAAAGTATGAGGGTAAATGATTCTGTACCTTGAATTCTGGACCCATTTAATCATGGGAAATAGATTCTTAAACATGAAAGGATTTGGAAAACATACTAGATGTAATCTTTTCCAGAAAAACAATATGTCTGAAAGATATGGTCTAGAAAAACTTTTTTAAAAATCCAAAAAAGAAGACATCACACACAAGAAACAGTGTGAGCAAAGAAACCAACAAAGTCCATCCATAAGCTGAAACTTATTTTTCTTAGTGGGGGTGCTGTGGGTATTTTGGGTGAGCAACTCCTTGTTTTGTAGACTATCCTGCCAATTATAAAATGCCTAGCATCTGTGGTCCCCAATTTTAAAGAAAGAATTCTGCGAACAGTAGGGATATAATATTTTATAAGTGATAAAAAACTGGATCAAAAATTTCAGCTTAGGGGGTGGAGGAGTTACACATAATGTTTATTGTGGTACTTTGTTATTGTGAAATTAATATCTCAGTGGAAAAGATGCACTCGTTCTCTATTCACAGACTATTTTCAATTTTTTGTACATGCTGTCAGAACATATTTATGAATGTGAGCATATTACATACATATATTCATCTACAGCTTCCTTTTTCCATTTAGTTTATCTAGAGTATATGTCCAAATCAACACAAAAATATGCCTTAAACTTCTTTGTTTTTCTTTTCTGTTTGCTTATGTTTTGTTAAATTTGTATTATAAAAGATGTGCATGTATGTTGAAGGGACGATATTCAAGAGAGCAAAGAACACAAAATGACATGTATCTTTTTCCCCTCCTTCCATTCTTAGTCCCGCTTCTGAAGAAACTGGTAACAAAAGGGGGGATGGGCCAAATTGGTGATGGGCATTAAGGAGGCACTTGTTGGGATGAGCCCTGGGGGTCATATTTAAGAGATGAATCACTGGGTTTTACTCCCAAAACCAATGCTACACTGTACGTTAACCTACCTGAACTTAATTTTTTTTTTTAAAAAGTACTGCTTTTATCCCTTCAGAGTTTTATCACTTTATTGTAATAGTCCCTGTGTCCCAATTTATCCTCTTTGGAGAACCTCAATCTCCCTCCCTCCCTTTCATAACACATAAGCAGTGTGGCACTTTTCACCATATCCCCCACCTATATTTCTCTTAAGTTTTTGGTACATTGTGGTACTATATGTTTTTTTTTTCATCTTCTGTTAATATAATTATATAAATTAATATTCTAGCATTACATCAACCTTGCAAACCTTGAATAAGTCAGAATTAGTCATACGAAGCCCTTCTTGTCCCCTAGTAGATGGTACCATGAAACTCCATTCCTTTGAATTCACTGGACTTCTGAAATCTGTCTTTAATTTCTGGGAAATTACTAAGTGTCTTTCCAAATGTTCTCTCCCACAAACCTCTCTCTTCTCCAAGAACTCCAGGTAGAAATATGATAGATCCTTTCATCTGTGCTCCATGCCTTTTAACATATTTTCTTTCAGTTTCTTCTCCTTCAATCATTTCTTCTGATTTATCTTCTTGTTGCCCAATTCTGAATTGAAATTGACTACTACATGAACTTTTTAAAGTTACAGTTGTATTTTTGTTTTCATTCTTTTCATGTTGAGAAATTCATTTGGTCCATTTTTCTAAGGCTCTTTGCCATTTTTAATAGTTTCTATATCCTAACTCATACTTTCAGTCTCCTAATTTATTACTCTAAGCATACCAAATACACTTATTTCATCATGCAAGTCCAAAAACTTTAATATCTAAAGTCATTTTTGTTCTGATTCTACTATTGGTTGTTTCTTCTAGCTCTTGCTTGTGATTTCTTATTTCTTTGTGGGATTTTTTTATGTTTATTTTTTCTTCTGAGTTAATATTTTCTAGAACTTTAAGGCACGCATTGAAGTTGTGGTCTCCCAGCAACAAATCGTATTTGCTTTTGCCAGGGACCCTCCCCCGGGCCCACTACAGAACATTCACTTTAAAGTGAATATAAGTTTGAGATTTTTTGGGACCAACTGAGTATGGATTTAGGCTCTGTGAAAGATAGCTTGCAATTGTCATTCTCAGGAGGAAGGTTCTCCATCTTGCAACCTCTGCCCTGCTCACCAGCAAGCTTTGAGTATTACCCCAAATCTCCTGGATTGCTCAATTGGTCTTAGGGAAAGAGGCAAGTAAGCGCCCTGCTTACCTCTTGAAGTTCTACTTTCATTTAATTCTTAAAATCTAGAAAGTATTTATCATCTTTCCAGCTTATAAATGCGTATAACTTATTTTTTGCTTAGTCACCATTTTATTTGTTGACAGTGTGCGAATTGGTCAAGGCTTCTAGCCTTTCTTGTTCCTGAAAAAACTGTCTTTTTTGTCAGATAGGGTGGATGGTTATCAAAATTTCTGAGTTCTTACCAGTTTCTTAGTTTTCTGTTTGATACATAATTTTCTAGCTACAAAATTGTATGTTTATTTTCTTTCTCAATGTTGAGGGCCTTGTTGCATGACGCCCTAGCTTGTGTCTGTAAAATCTTATTCTTACCTGATTCCTCTGAATGTCAGCTAACTCTCTCTGTATCTTTCTGTCTCTCTCTCACACACACACTGTATGACTCTTCACTCTGTCTTAGCACACATTTATGCTCTTATTTTTCATTGTCCAAGCATCCCAAGAACAAGTCAGATGTAAATTATTTGCATTATTCCTACAATCAGAAAATGCTTTAAAATTTTTTAATGTTTATTTATTTTTTATAAAGTTTTTTTTTATGTTTGTTTATTTTTGAGAGAGAGAGAGAGTGAGACACAGATCTGAAGCAAGCTCCAGGCTCTGAGCTGGCAGCACAGAGCCCAACACGGGGCTCGAACTCATGAACCACGAGATCATGACCAGAGCTGAAGTCAGACACTCAACCGTCTGAGCCACCCAGGTGCCCCCAGAGGGCATTTTTGATTGAGAATATATTTTGAGATTAGGGAAACTTCTACTATTTCTCCATTTATTTCTTCTCTATAATATTAATTATCAGTGTCTAAAATGCTTATTAGTAGACTATTGGACTTACTGGATTGATCCTTTTGTCTTTTCCTTTGTGTCATATTTTCTTTTTCTGTCCATTGTTTATTCTGAAATATATCCTTATATATGTCAAGGGGCACTTTAAATGGAATAAAATGGATCATCTTTGTGAGTACTTTCATCCACCCCACAGGATTCAAAGTGAGCCTCTTTACTAGGTCCAATATTTGTAATTGACTAAAACACACACATTAAAAAAAGAAGAGGGATCCTTGGAAACCTAGAGATACACCCTAGCTCAACCAGCTGTAAGCTATAGCTTAAGCAAGTGCAATTTTAAATTATAAATTCCTTGAAAAATAAATGCATTTTAGTATCACCATGTTAAAGTCTCCCACTCAATGCAATAATTTAAAAAATAATAGATCTAACTCTTACATAATGAGCACAGGGATAAAAAAAATTAAGGCAATATTATGCAGAGCCAGAGGGTACATTGTAAGATGGAAGTTGAGGAAAGCAAAGAATCATTAGCAGTGGGTGCAGTGAACACTAGTGGAACTAATTGTTTAAGATTATTATATGGAAATTGAGTATTGTAGACTCTTGGCACCCATATGTGACATGAACGTTACTATGGACTACAACATTAAAAATGTATTTTCTGTTGAATACTTTATATATGCTCCAAGCTTGTAAACTCACAGGGCACACAGGCTTCAAATTCTGCTCCTTGGCTTTCTGCTGAGTCCAAATTGTCTTATAACAATTGAGGAAATATAGAGAAGAGTATGTGGTTATATATAATATGAGAGAGGGGTCATTATACTTCCTTCTTTCTTCTATATTTTGGGATATTTGCCTGATTTCTATCTTCTCAGCCACATAATCATATGCCAGAGTCCAAATTATTAAAATGAAATTTAGAATGATTTTTATCATGAGATGCCTGGGTGGCTCAGTCGGTTAAGCGTCTGACTTCTACTCAGGTCATGATCTCACAGTTCGTGAGTTCGAGCTCTGCATTGGGCTGTGTACTGACAGCTCAGAGCCTGGAGCCTGCTTCAGATTCTGTGTCTCCCTCTCTCTCTGCTCCTCCCCTGTTCACACTCTCTCTCAAAAATAAATAAACATTAAAAAAAGAATGATTTTTATCATACTGGAAAAAATCTATTAACTGATATTCCATTGAATTTATACTAATTTATAGAGAATTAAAATTGGTACAGTGTCAAAACCAGCCTTTTCTAGCATTAATGTTTTATTTTTTTGCAGTTTTACATGATTTTTTATTTTTTAAATATAACTTATTGCCAAATTGGCTTACATACAACACCCAATACTCATTCCAACAAGTGCCCTCCTCAATGCCCATCACCCATTTTCCCCTCTCTCCCACCCCCACATCCACCCTCAGTTTGTTCTCTGTATTTAAAAGTCTCTTGTGGTTTGCCTTCCTCCCTCTGTGTTTGTAACTATTTTTTCCCCTTCCCTTCTGCCATGGACTTCTGTTAAGTTTCTCAAGATCCACATATGAGTGAAAACATATGATATCTGTCCTCTGACTGACTTATTTCACTCAGCATAATACATTGCAGTTCCATCCATGTTGCTGCAAATGGTGGGATTTCATTATTTCTCATTGCCAAGTTGTATTCCATTGTATATATATAAACCACATCTTTAGCCATTCATCCGTTGATAGACATGTAGGCTCTTTCCATAATTTGGCTGTTGTTGAAAGCACTGCTGTAACATTGGGGCACATGTGCCCCTGTGCATCAGCACTCCTGTATCCCTTGGGTGAATTCCTAGCAGTGCTATTTCTGGGTCATAGGGTAGTTCTGTTTTTAATTTTTTGAGGAACCTCCACACTGTTTTCCAGAGTGGCTGCATCAGTTTGAATACCCACCAAAAGTGCAAGAGGATTCCCGTTTCTCCATATCCTCGCCAGCATCTATAGTTTCCTGATTTGTTCATTTTAGCCACTCTGACCAGTGTGAGGTGATATCTCAGCGTGGCTTTGATTCGTATTTCCCTGATGAGGAGTGACGTTGAGCATCTTTTCATGTGTCTGTTGGCCATCTGGATGTCTTCTTTGGAAAAGTATCTATTCATGTCTTCTGCCCATTTCTTCACTGGGTTATTTGTTTTTCGGGTGTTGAATTTGGTAAGTTCTTTATAGATTTTGGATACTAGCCCTTTATCTGATATGTCATTTGCAAATATCTTTTCCCATTCTGTCGGTTGCCTTTTAGTTTTCATTGTTTCCTTTGCAGTGCAGAAACTTTTTATCTTGATGAGGTCCAAATAGTTCATTTTTGGTTTTAATTTCCTTACCTTTGCAGATGCGTCGAGCAAGAAATTGCTGTGGCTGAGGTCAAAGAGGTTGTTGCCTGCTTTCTCCTCTAGGGTTTTGATGGTTTCCTGTCTCACATTTAGGTTTTGCATCCATTTTGAGTTTATTTTTGCATGTGGTGTAAGAAAGTGGTCTAGTTTCATTCTTCTCCATGTTACTGTCCAGTTTTCCAAGCACCATTTGCTAAAGAGACTGTCTGTTTTCCATTGGATACTTTTTCCTGCTTTTTCAAAGATTCATTGGCCATACATTTGTGGGTCCAATTCTGGGTTCTGTATTCCATTGGTCTCTGTGTCTGTTTTTGTGCCAATACCATACTGTCTTGATGATGATAGCTTTGTAGTAGAGGCTAAAGTCTGGGATTGTGATGCCTCCTCCTTTGGTTTTCTTCTTCAATATTACTTTGGCTATTCAGGGTCTTTTGTGGTTCCATACAAATTTTAGGATTGTTTGTTCTAGCTTTGAGAAGAGTGCCAATGCAATTTTGATTGGGACTGCATTGAATGTGTAGATTTCTTTGGGTAGTATTGACATTTTAACAATATTTATTCTTCCAATCCATGAGCATGGAATATTTTTCCATTTCTTTTTTCTTCTTCAGTTTCCTTCATAAGCTTACTATAGTTTTCAGCATACAGATCTTTTACATCTTTGATTAGATTTATTCCTAGGTATTTTATGGTTCTTGGTGCAATTATAAATGGGATCGATTTCTTGATTTTTCATTCTGTTGCTTCATTATTGGTGTATAAAAATGCAACTGATTTCTGTACATTGATTTTGTATCCTGCAACTTTGCTGAATTCATGTATCAGTTCTAGGAGTCTTTTGGTGGAGTCTTTTAGGTTTTCTAGGTAGAGTATCATGACGTCTGCGAAAAGTGAAAGTTTGACTTCTTCTTGCCAATTTTGATGCCTTTTATTTCATTTTGTTGTCTGCTCATGCTCAGATTTCCAACACTATGTTAAACAACAGTGGTGAGAGTGGACATCCCTTTCATGTTCCTGGTCTCAGGGGGAAAGCTTTCAGTTTTTCCCCATTGAGGATGATATTAGCTGTGGGCTTTTCATATAGGGCTTTTATGATGTTTAAGTATGTTCCTTCTATCCCGACTTTCTTGAGCGTTTTTATTAAGAAAGCATGTTGTATTTTCTCCAATGCTTTTTCTGCATCTATTGACACGATCATATAGTTCTTATCATTTCTTTTATTAATGTGATGTATCACATTGATTGATTTGTGAATATTGAACCAGTCTGCAGCCCAGGAATGAATCCCACTTGATCATGGTGAATAATTCTTTTTATATGTGGTTAAATTCAATTTGCTAGTATCTTGTTGAGAAATTTTACATCCATGTTCATCAGTGATATTGGCCTGTAGTTCTCCTTTTTTGTGGGGTCTCTGTTTGGTTTGGAAATCAAGGTAAGAATGATTCTGGAAGTTTTCCTTCCCTTTCTATTTTTTGGAACAGCTTGAGAAGGATAAGTATTAACTCTGCTTTAAATGTCCGGTAGAGTTCACCTGGGAAGCCATTTGGTCTTGGACTCTTATTTGTTGGGAGATTTTGATAACTGATTCAATTTCTTCACTATTTGTTGGTCTGTTCAAATTTTCTGTTTCTTCCTGTTTGAGTTTTGATTGTGTGGGTGTCTAGGAATTTGTCCATTTCTTCCAGGTTGTCCAGTTTGTTGGCATATAATTTTTCATAGTATTCTCTGATAATTGCTTGTATTTCTCAGGGATTGGTTGTGATTAATCCATTTTCATTCGTGATTTTATCCATTTGGATCCTCTCTGTTTTCTTTTTGAGAAATCTGGCTAGGGGTTTATCAGTTTTGTTTATTTTTTCAAAAAACCAACTCTTAGTTTCATTTATATGTTCTACTGTTTTTTTGGATTCTATATTGTTTATTTCTGCTCTGATCTTTATTATTTCTCTTCTTCTGCTGGCTTTGGGGTTTCTTTGTTGTTCTGCTTCTAGTTCCTTTAGGTGTGCTGTTAGATTTTCTTTTTGGGATTTTTCTTGTTTCTTGAGATGAGCCTGTATTGCAATCTATTTTCCTCTTAGGACTGCCTTTGCTGCATCCCAAAGGGTTTGGGCTGTTGTGTTTTCATTTTCATTTGTTTCCATATGTTTTTAAATTTCTTCTTTAACTGCCTGATTGACCCCTTTGTTCTTTAGTAGGATGTTCTTAACGTCCATGCAATTGGAGGTTTTCCAAACTTTTTCCTGTGATTGATTTCAAGTTTCATAGCATTGTGATCTGAAAGTGTGCATGGTATTATCTCAATTCTTTTCTATTTATTGAGGGCTGTTTTGTGACCATTATGTGATCTATCTTGGAGAATGTTCCATGTGCACTAGAGAAGAATGTATATTATGTTGCTTTAGGATGAAAAGTTCTAAATATATCTATCAAGTCCATCTGGTCCAGTGTGTCATTCAGGGCCATTGTTTCTTCATTGATTTTCTGCCTAGATGATCTGTCCATTGTTGTAAGTGGAGTGTTAAAGTCCCCTGTAATTACCACATTCTTACCAATAAGATTGCTTATGTTTGTGATTAATTGTTTTATATATTTGGGTGCTTGTGAATTTGGTGCATAGACATTTATAATTGTTAGTACTTTTTTATTTTTAAGATTTCCACCTCTCTTCATACATTACCCATCTGTTCTTATATGTTGCCTAATACTTCCATTAGAGCCCCTAGCATATGATAGAAATCAAAAACACCATACCAGAAATGAAGAATGGTTTTGATGGCCTACCTAGTAGAATAGGCACAGCTTAGGAAAGTACTGTGAGCTTGAGGATATATGAACAGAAACTTCCAAAACTGAAAAACCAAGAGAAAAAAGGTTGAAAAATGTTAAACCTAATATCCGAAGATCTTTTGGGCAATTGCCAAAGGTGTAACATACAAATGGGCATGCCAGAAGAAGAAGGTAGAAAGGAACAGGAGAAATATTTAAAGGAATAATGACTGGGAATTTTCCCAAATTAATGTCAGATGTCAAACCACAGGTCAGGGAAGCTGAGAGAACAACAAGAAGCA
This sequence comes from Prionailurus bengalensis, assembly GCF_016509475.1. Classification (NCBI taxonomy): domain Eukaryota; kingdom Metazoa; phylum Chordata; class Mammalia; order Carnivora; family Felidae; genus Prionailurus; species Prionailurus bengalensis. The sequence goes on along the minus strand of NC_057361.1, from coordinate 19,013,898 downwards.
TAATTCCCCCCCCCCACACACACCGAAAAGAAAACAAAAGAGAACAACAAGAAAAACTACATTTAGACATGCTATATTCAAACTACAGAAAAAGCTCTAAAGAAAAAATCCTGAAAGAAACCAGAAGGAAAAAAACACTTTACTACAGAGGAACAATGAACTGTGTTGGACTTCTTGGAAACCATGGAAGCAAGAAGAGAATGGAATGAAATATGCATTGTGTTGATTTAAAAAAATGCCAACACCTACCTAGAATTTGAGCCCTGTAAATTATGTTTCAAAAGAGAAGTAGATAAAGACTTTTTCAGACACACAGGAATTGAGAGAATTGTTGGCAGTGGACCTGCCTTGGAAGAAGTATTTTAAAAAGTTCTTCAGTGAAAAAATAAATGATATAGGTCAGAAACTTGGAACTATACAAATAAAGGAAGAACATTAGAGAAGGAATCATTGACAATAAAATATAAACTTTGTTTTTTCTTATTCTTAATTGACTTAACAGATAATAATTTGTTCAGAATTATAATAACAACATGTATTCATCATTTATAGTTTATGGATAAGGAAGATGAATGACAGTAGTAATACAAGATGTAGGAGGGAGGAATTAGGCATACTTTGTTATTGTAAGTTGCTTGCATCATGTATTTATATGTTTGAAAGTGGATTTAGAGTAGTTGTAAACATATATTGCAAACTCACAAACAACCACTAAATAAGTAAAAAAAAAACAGAAAAAGTACAGTTGATATGCTAAGACAGGAGAGAAAAGAGAATCTTATAAAATGTGCAATTAAACATAACAGGCAGGAGAAAACAGTTGAAAAAGTATGGGAGCTATTAACCCAACGATATAGCTAATCACATTCAACATCAGTGGCCTAAATTCACCAATTAAAACAGATTTTCAGAATGGATTTTCATAAACAAGACTCAACTATATGTAGTCTACAAGAAACCCACTTTCAATATAAAGACATATATAGATTAAAAATAAAGGAATGGGGAAAGATGTACTATATTAACACTATTCCAAAGAAAGCCGGAATTACTATATTAGTTTCAGACAGCAACCTTCGATCCAAGAAAAGTTATCAGGGTTAAAGAGGGGCACTATATGATGGTAAAGGGATTGATTCTCTAAAAATACATAACGATCCTTAATCTGCGTGCACCTAACAAAAGAGTACTAATATACCTAAGGCAAAAACTGGTAGAACTGCAAGGAGAAATAGATGGATGCACTATTGTAGATGGAGACTTCAGCATCCCGCTGCCAGTAATGAACAGATTTGGCATGCAGAAGGTCTGTAAGAACATAATTGAACTCAACAGCATTGTCATTCAACTGGATCTAATTGACATCTACAGAATATTTCATCTAATAGCAGAATACACGTTCTAAAGCTCACATAGAACATACCTCCTTTCATATTGCTTTCCAGGTGAACACAACCACATCTTTATTAATTAGCTAAGTAAATGCATGTTTTAATAAAGTTCTGTATTTTATTCTCAGAGCACAACTTACAGTGTTTATGGTTTCTATTATAGTTCTAAAAGCAAAACAAGCTCTTTAAAATAAGATTTCATTAGTTCCCAAAAAGTCTAAGGCTGTTGTTATAGTTTTAATGATCACTTTATTAATTCTTTCATTCACCTATTAATACCACTTTATTCCTCCATTCAATTATTCAAAAATTGCTTATAGCATCTGCTATATTGCTTCTATTGTGCATTGCCTTCAGTGAATTCTCTACCATTTTATTTTCTTTATTCTGTGACTCAGAGAGCAAGACACCCAATGATCACCTTGGAAAAGGGAGAATCTTGTGCCTTATTTGCTCCCATCTGGATATTTGATTGTATCTTTCTATTCTTCATTGTATGGCATGTTCAGATTATGTTATTATATGTATTTTCTTCAGTGTGGCACATTTTGGTGAAGTAAAGATGAATATAGGACAAAATCACTATTGCTGGCTCTGAGGGAAATATTAAAAATATTTTTCTTGCTAAGGCTTAAGTAATAAAATGATAGATTTAGGAATGAAAGATATAAAAAACGTAATTCATGCTGCTTTTTGACTGCCACGTCAATGAGGTGTTGCAAACACACATACCTTTCCTTTCCACGTTTACACAATGTGACTATAGGTGGATGGTGTCTTGGGAAGTCTGAACCCTCTTTTCTGACAGTTGTCACCATGTTCTCAGCCCAAGTTACACTTTTCATTGTAGTCCCAGATTTTATTATTACTTTGCCCTATTGATTATGAGACAAAAAATGATAGAAGAAGTTAGAGAAGTTAAAAACAGAATGAAGTAAGGTTCTCTTATAGGTTTTCTCATCCTTGTGCTTGGAACCAGAAGATTCCGCTTTTCGATACAATTTATCACATCATATATATTCACGCCCGACTAGAATGTGTGAAATTGAATGTTAAACGTGGTTGATGTGACCTTGAATATTGCTATTTTCCTTTCTCTCTCACTGTGATTTTTGTTCATATCTCACTTGTTGAATTTTATTGACCTAATTTCCCAATATAGGATATGTCTCACGAAGGGTGAGAAAAACAATCTGAGAGAAATAAAAATAAAGGTAATGTCCAGAGTTACAAGAAGTGCAAACGTAAAGGGCACTGGCAACAAATAACTGCTCGCCATATTGAGCCCCTGCGGGAGATTCCCAGGATGCCCAGAGATGCTATTAAATTCACACTGCCTGACTTTATAGCATTCTCTTAGGATTTACAGCAACTGCCAGAAGTCAATTGAAGTTTTTCTGAGCTATTCTCCACCTCCTCCTCTTCCATATTCTTAATGTTCCTAAAAGACATTAGAAGGGGTTAATAACAGAATGCAGAATATTTTTCCTTTTAAACCTTGAGTGAAATCATCATGTCTGAGCGACTCTTTAGCTTCTATGTGAAGGCAGAGAGAACTTGTAATCTCTTAAGGACCTTTTGTTCCATTGATTTTACAAAGATTTTTGTTGCTGTTGTTTCAACTTTTTATTTAAATTCTAGTTAACATATAAGCTAATATTAGTTTCAGGAGTAGAATTTAGTGATTCATCATTAACATATGCCACACCCAGCACTCATCACAAGTGCCCTCCTTACCCATGACCCGTATTTTTATCTAAAATGTTACATCCGAGGGGCACCTGGGTGGCTCACTCAGTTGAGCATCTGACTCCTGATTTTCGCTCAGATTATGATCTCACGCTTTGTGAGTTTGAGCCCCATATCACGCTCTAGCTGACAGCATGGAGCTTGCTTGGGATTCTTTCTCCCTCTGTCTCTGCCCCTCCCCTGCTTGCTGTCTACCTCACTCTCTCAAAATAAATAAATAAACACTTGAAAAAAAAATCTTCAAAATGTTACATTAGAAAAAAAATAAATTTAGTGAATGAAAGAGCCTAAATTTTTTTAAGTATGCAAATCAAAACAAACCATCATACCAACTATACTGTCAAGAGATATTCTTGGCTAAAAGAAATGGAAGATTCACACAGGAAGATTATCACAGGTGATAATGGCAGGTAGTGTTGGTGCAGCCACCCCTTGGTGTCATTAAGGACTTGGATTCTTTCTCTTTTTGTGTTTCATCATCTTTGCTGTGTTGGCCTTTGGTCTTCGTATGTTGACATCATGATGGCAGTGGAATTTCTACAACTGCAGTGTGAAGTTCATTATCAATGCAGAAAGAGGGGAAATGGTTTATAATGCCACACGTGCTCCCTTTTATCAGAGAAGTAAATTTTTCCTAGGACAGTCGTGTACAATTCCTTACATCTCATTGATTGAATATGTGTCATGTGATCACTTCTAGCTTCATGAAGGTTGGTGAGCTGATTCCCCACTAGTTTTTAAATGTTTATTTATTTTTGAGAGGGAGAGAGAGAGAGAGCCAGCGAGTGGGGTGGGACAGAGAGAAAGGGAGGCAGAGCATATGAAGCAGGCTCTATGCTGACAGCAGCGAGCCTGATACAGGGCTCAAACCCACGAACCGTGTGACCATGACCTGAGCCAAAGTCAGACACTCAACTGACTGAGCCACCCAGGTGCCCCTGATTCTCTGCTATTTTTTTTATCACTTATAGTCAGAAAAAGAAAGAGGTCAAATGTCAAGATGGCTATTAGGTTAGACAACTGAGTGTCTGCCACACAAACTAAATTTAGGTTTTATGAATCCTGCCTCATGCACCATTATGTGACTGTAGAGGGTAAATTCATGAAAATAGGCATTTGTTGGAGAAAACTTTCTTCAGTGCTTTATCATGATAAAGTATTCTTTCAGTATATAAGTCCTTTAATTGGTTAATAGGGGAAAAATTTACCATGATTTATAAGTGACTTATTACAAATATCAGTTATTGTATTAAAGATAAAAAATAACTTAAACACTGGAAAGATATTTGGAGAAAAATTTTGGAACCGTGTCTTTTTTTAACTTAAAAATCAGTTGCATAAGCTTTAGACCAAATTTCTCACAATACAAAAGACTAATATCATTGGTAAACAGTGTGGTAAATTAAATAGAGATTTGAAAAATTAAATGGATGTCATTGGAATCTCTAATCATTAGATTTCTAATGAGGATGCCCCTGACAAACAATTAATCAAGATTCAACAGTTTAGATGAGTCATTCTCATTCTTTGACTTTGTTACTTCCAGGGCATTTTCTTTTTTAATTGCAGACTGAATATATTTCAAATGATTTTGCTAATAATTACTGATGAGTGAATTGCACAGAATTGTGTAATTTTGTTTCACTTGAATAAGAAAAGTCAAATAGTTGAGCAATTAAATTCATTCCAATCAACTGAGCTTCTAGAAAATTGGCTTGAAATGTCGTTGAGGAATCTAATTTAATTTCTACATATTGTATGCTAATATAACTATGGGCCAAGTATTTAGCATCTTGGACTATTATTTGAAGTTAGATAAGCATTTAGAGAACATCTTCTGTCACCCCAAATTGTAAGATAGAAGTGAGGTTTAAATTAACTCCCCTAATTCTTCAGATAAAGAATCTTACTTGAGAAAACATTAAGTGACATGATCAAGATAGTTTAACGAGTTAGTTAAATCAGGAGCTAGAACCAAATTGCCTTAACATTTGTGTCAATATGCAATCCTCTAGTTTTATAGTTTTCTTTAAAATGATGGTCACAGCATTTTACTTGATACCTGCTTCTTCAGAAAACTGATAGGAATAAAACTCATGGACAAGCCAAAATTTGCAAGTAATATTAATATACGAGAGGCATGGGGTTAAGGGACCTTCATATTAATGTAGTCCAACAAAGAGTCATTAATCCATGTAGCTAGAAACAAACAAAATATTGGACTTAAAAGAAAAAAAGCCAAGGCATCTTATCAAAATTAGATAACAGAATAATGCCTCTCCATTGTATTCCTTCTATATCGTGTTCTCCAAGAAATCAATTTGAGGAGAAGACAGTGAAAATATTTGTTGCAGCCAAGTGATTGAGTTCTCATGTGGAGAATTGTAAAAGTAGAGAAAGAAAGGAGATTTTGTGTTAATCCCATCTATCTTCTCTTTTATTTGCTGGGGTCAAAGTTTCCTTGCAAAGCTAAAAATAGTTTGCCATTTCCAAATTCAGACACATTGGGAGTTAGGGTTTCAGCATATGAATTTTAGGGAGAGAAAAATATTCAGTCCATAACAAATCCCCTAGGAGCCCCGAGCAACTTAAGAAAGCTTCAGTAACAATGATTCACCTTCATCTGAGGGTTTCCTGTCTCTATATATGGGACTGGAGAGAAATTCCAATGAGGATATTTCATCCTTTCATTTATTCATTTCTTTAACACATTAATTGAGCACCTATTGTGTGCCAGATTATTCTAGGCACTAAGAAACAGTGATGAACAAAACCAGTTTTTTTTCCTTCATGAAATGTATGTTCCAATAGAGGGAAACAGAAAGATAAATAAATATATCCCATATCATGCCAGAGTAATATATTCTATTAATAAACAGAAAGCAGAGTAAAAGTATAGAGAATGATAGAGGCCAGAATTGCTACTTGTAAATGGTAGTCAAATCCTCTCAGGTGACTTTTTATGTAGAGGCCTAATAGCTATAGCTTTAGCACCTTCAAATATTAAAACTGAAAAGATAATGATTCCTCCCTCAGATACCTTCATGACACAGAAGGATAAACTGGGATCTAAAACAGGCTGGCAAACATTTTTTGTTAAATAGCCAGGTAGTAAATATTTTCAATTTGCAAGCTGAACAATCTCTGTCATAACTACTGAAGTGTACGTTGTAGCACAAAAACAGCCATAGATAATAAATAAACAGAGTGTGGCTGTGTTCTAATTTGTCCCTCAGGCTGCAATTTGTCTATCCATAATCTACAGCCATGAAATGACCCCCATGGTCACACATTTGACAGCTGATGACAGAGGATAGAACAAACATGTTTCTTCTGACATTGAAAAGAACAAAGACATCTTTAGAAGAAATTATTACAGAGAGAGTTAAATAAATAATGATATGTCATGGATGAAAAAATTTTTCCACTTAACTACTGGCTCTTGAATTTATTACAGGGCAGGAACTGTCTTCGTTTAGGAAAACATGTTGATAAGTAATTTCTGGGAGAAGGGGACATTCTGAGGGTGGAGTTTAGCAGGAAGCAACGAAACAAAAGGGATGGCTCAGTATTCTGCATTAGAAATGAACTAGAAACTAGAGGAAAAGGAGAGGTAGAGAAAGGGAAAGACGGAAGAGCCATTCAACAGAATGAGGTGGTATTCAACTCAGGAAACAACAGATGTTGGAGAGGACACAGAATAAGGCAAACACTCTTAACACTGTTGGTGGGAATGGAAACTGGTGCAGCCACTCTGGAAAACAGCATGGAAGTTCCTCAGAAAGTCAAAAATGGAACTACCCTCCAATCCAGCAATTGCGCTACTAGGTATTTATCCAAAGGATACAAAAATGCAGATTCGAAGGGGCACATGCACCCCAATGTTTATAGTAGCACTATCCACAAGAGCCGATTTATGGAAGGAGTCCAAATGTCCATCGACTGATGAATGGGTAAAGAAGATGTGGTATATATATACCATGGGATATTATTTGGCAATCAGAAAGAGTGACATCTTGCCATTTGCAACAAGGTGGATGGAACTAGAGTGTATTATGCTAAGCAAAATAAGTCAGTCAGAGAAAGACAAGTATATAATTTCACTCATGGAATTTAAGAAACACAACAGATGAACACAGGGGAAGGGAAGGAAAAATAAGATAAAAACAGAAAGGGAGGCAAACCATAAGAAATTCTTGAACACAGAAAACAAACTGAGGATTGCTGGAGAAGGGTGGGTAGTGGGATGGGCTAAATAGATGATGGGCATTAAGGAGGGCACCTGCTGGAATGAGCACTGGGTGTTGTGTGTAAGTGACGAATCACTGAGGTCTCCTGAAACCAATACTACACTGTATGTTAGCTAACTTGAAATTAAATAAATTATAAAGAAAGAAAAAGATGTCTGTTCAGTTGTTAATGGGCTGCATTGCTACAATACAAACCTCTTTTGTCCTCAAAAATTAAGTAAACTGAGGCACAAATCAAAGACCTTTTATAAATGGGTTTTTGAGGATGTGTATGGTAGTAGGAGGAATTAAGAAAGGAAGCTAAGTTTTTTGTCTGGGCCAATTCTTTGTGTGTGTGTGTGTGTGTGTGTGTGTGTGTGTGTGTGTGTGGCATTTAATTAAAACCCAATCTTCTATAGCTCACCCATCTGTTTCCTCTATTCCTGTAGTTAAACACCACCAGGGAAAGTCCTGTTAACAGGCCACACTGGTCCAGTTGTAAATGAAGAGCTCTAACCTCCAAGGGATCCTCAACAGTGTCCACAGACTCTTTGCAACAGCTCTTTCAAACCTTCTCCACACTAATCAAAGCATCAAGCTTTCTCCTCCATCTCTCACTAATCAAGCAATAGCATGGTATTTTAGATGGAAAGAGGAAGTATTACATGGTAACTCCTTTATCTCCCCCCACCCTACCTGACATACTAATCAAGGAGCCTTTAACTTGGGAGTATCCTTCTTCCCTTCTGTGAAAAGGGAGCGCTACCTCTCCCACTATATAAGCTGCATCCTTCTGCCTCATAAACTGTACAGTATTTTTTTTATCCTTTATGACTCTTATATTCCAAATTCACTGTGGAAGCGAATCCTTCACATCATCACTAAAGTCATTATGATTCAAAAAAAAAAAAAAAGCCTTTCACTGCTCCCATGCCACTACCATCCACTGCCCTCTCTCTCTTCTCTTCTTATTACTTAGCTTCTCGGAAAAGTAGTTGGCAAAATTGTGCTCTTTTTGTGTCCCCCCTCCACTTCTCAACCTACTCTAATCCAGACTCTTCCCATCACTGTCATCTCACTAAACCCCACTGGAAAATGTAAGTTCTTAACTTATTCATGTGCTCCACAGCACTTGACATTGGTAACCACTCTCTTCTTGAAAAACTTTAATCCTTTGACTTCAAAGTCATTACTCTCCCTTTGGGTTAGTTTGTTTTTGTTTTATTTGTTGTTGTGTTGTTTTTTCCCTCTGCTCTCTCATCTCACTGACTGCCTTGTTTGCAGTCTTATATTCTCCTGCTCCCTGGACACCAAATGTTGCAGTTCCTCAAAACTAAAACTGAAGTTCTCTTTCTTCTTCTTCTGTGTTCTCTTACTAAGTGATCTTATTTTCATTCAGGGTTTTAATTAGCACTTATCATCTGGTAACTGCAAATTTTATTTCTACAGAACAAAACTCTTCCTTGGAATTCTAGACGATAACTCCAAATGCTTATTTGACGTTTCTTTTTAGATATGTCAGATCCATGTGAAAAATGAAATTTATGATCTCCCTACTTAGTCCACTTATATTGAAGAGTAAATGGTATCACCATTCAACTACTTATTTAAGGAAGAAACTTAGGAATAATCTTTGACTCTTAAACATCAGCCCTCATAGCCAGTTAATCGAAAAGCTGTCAACTTCATCTCCTAAGTATATGTCACATTTCCCTGTCTTTCCACATCTACAGCCACCACCCCAGCCTAAGCTGTCTTCAACCCTCAAGTGAACTACTACAATAGCCCACTTTAATTCTTGGCCTCTCCACTCACTAATACTCCAAATTGGGGTAACCATGGGGTTCTTTTGAAATGCAAACCTCATTAGAACACTTATCAGTGACTTTTCATTGTTGTTTGGAAAATGACCACAATCCATAACATGACCTAAAATTTTTATATGACATTGGCACATTTCCCAATATCTTTCACATGACAGCCCCTCCTGATTTGTGTACTTCAGCCACAAGTACCCTCCTTTATGATTTCCTTCCCATCACAGGGCCTTTCCATATGGAACTCCCCATTTGCATCAGATGGTAACTTCCTTATCTCACCACTACACACACACACACACACACACACACACACACACCTACCTAAAACACCAATCAAAGAACCTCTAACTTTGGGGTATCCTTCTTTGCTTCTGTGAAAAGACAGGGCTGCCTTTCTTCCTGTTGTAGGGTGAATCCTTCCACCTCATGATGTGAACATTTTCTGTTGCTTTTTAAAAATCATTTTTCGGGGCGCCTGGGTGGCGCAGTCGGTTAAGCGTCCGACTTCAGCCAGGTCACGATCTCGCGGTCTGTGAGTTCGAGCCCCGCATCGGGCTCTGGGCTGATGGCTCGGAGCCTGGAGCCTGTTTCCGATTCTGTGTCCCCTCTCTCTCTGCCCCTCCCCCGTTCATGCTCTGTCTCTCTCTGTCCCAAAAATAAATAAAAACGTTGAAAAAAAATTTTTTAAAAATCATTTTTCTATTCCACGCTCTCTTATGGAACTGAATCTTTTACATTAGGACTTAAGTCATTACTATTAAATCAAACATGAAACTTTCTGACCCTCTCCTTTAGCTTCGTTAACTCCTCCCGTTCTTTTGGATCACATATTAATGGCCTTTTTTTTTTATTCTCAGGGACACTGTCTCTAACCTCCTATACTAGAAAAAAATCTACTTATTATGTGTTTTTGTAAACATACCCTTCTTCATCATAACACTTATCATTTATAATGTTCTGTTTATTTGTGTGATTAGTTAACAAATGTCTCCTTCCCACACCAGCTTATTGGTTCCCCTAAAACCAGCCTAGTGCCTCACATTTAATGTGATATAACACATAATAGGCGCCCAGCAAATTTTTGGTAAATGAATAAGTGGATAAGTGATGCTATGCAGAATACACTAATAGTAAGACACTTTATGTAATGTACTGATTCAAAAGAAACAGGACAGTAAAGCCACAGGTGACCCTAAGAGTATAAGCTCACTGAAAATATACAGAAGTTCAGATAATGGCATTGAACTTTCTACAAGACATGAATTTGACAGGTAAACAAACTTCTCTAGGCTATAACTGACATCTGGATTGCTGCAAAATTTATGCAATGTGTCACAAGTGTAATTCCAATGGGGAATTGAGAAGTTCTGAAACCATTCTTAACTTGGTGAGGATACATAGGACTAGTTTTGGGCATAAAATGGGATTTAGACTCATCTCCACAGTTGTAAAACAAGGTTTCACCTGCCAAATGATTCTACAATTTTGTGAATTTTTAACAATGTTCACCTCATTTCTGATATTGCATAAGAGTAGCTTCAATAAGAGTTTTAAGTATGTCTTATTAAAAAATAAAGAGTTAATTAGTCTGTATCCTGAAGTAAAGTCCAAATACAATTTTCACTGGAGTTATCTCACAAAGGCACATTACACCTGCTACATTAAGAGCCAGCCATGCTGATTGTAGCCTACTTAAACAGGTTTCAATACCTTTTTTGGCTGGGAGGGATCATTGTAGTCATGAAGCATGTCGTATTTTACATATTTTATGCCTTGGGTTTTATAAGTATTAGATAAAGCTATGATTCCCAGGTATTAACCCAAGTCCTTCATCAATTCTCTGGCAGGCACTCAGTGCTCCATGACTTGGTTCCCCCGCTTCATAATCTTCTTTTTTGACTCAAATTGTTCACAGCTGTGATCAAATATTGGCCTAGCTCCTAAGAAGGAGGGGCATACAAGAGTTATTATTGGGCAAATAATAGAAGCTGTCACACAACCAGTGTTTAGTTAGAAAAAGTTTGCAAACGTAGAAAATGCTGGTTGTTGGGCTAGTGAAAGAGTCTCACTGGGAAGGGAGTTCTATTATTTAGATTTGTATAGCGTTTTTGCTCAAGAATATGGTGTTGGGAATCATACCACTTGAGATGTGAATCACTTTTAGAAGGTATACAACTACCTCATGAATGAATCCTTCAGGGAAATTTCTAAGTAGACAAAGTTGAGGAGGGGTGACAAGCAAAACAATTCTTCCATAAAACGAATGTTTCAATTTATAAGAGCGTTTGAAACAATATATATATATATATATATATTTGTCTATCTTGGTTTTCGATAATTAATCTTTAGATACAAAGGTAAACATTGTTCTGCCTCCTGCTAACTTTATTTCCTCGGTATGAAGAAAAGTATGAAGGTAGAATAATCTGTTAATAGATTAAATTCAAGATAACTTAGAACTTATTCCTAAATTGCATTTTATTTGAAACGATGGCATAATAAATTAATGAACATTTCAGATCTCTGAGTCCCAGGTAATTTTCCCTTGTTCATATAGCTAGTATTGGCAAATCTAGGGTTCAAACTCAAGTCAGTGGACTCTGGAACTCAAGGTTTTCTTTTATTGAAGTATAGTTGACATACAGAGAACTAAAGTTTTTAAATAGCTTCTCTGTCACCCTCTTATTTTGTTTTATATATTGGCAGGAGTTAAATATTATTTCAGCAAAAATAAAGCACAAATCATCAGTAAGGTTGCAAACACCACAATAAAGTATCTCCTTACTCTACATAAGGCCAACTATTTATGAAATTATTTAGTTACTAAAGGAGAACTTTATACAAGCCCAGAGTCACTTTTCAGAACTTCATTTTTTTAATATAAAATTTATTGTCAAATTGGTTTCCATACAACACCCAGTGCTCATCCCAAAAGATGCCTTCCTTAAATTCCACTGATTGTCATTTTGCGTCAAAGGCCCATTAGTTTCATCTAGTAGGAGGATGCAAGTCCTATGTTTGTAAGGATGTGGAGAAGCAGGCATTTTCACCCAGATCTGGAGAGAGTATCCTAACATTCTCAATAAGCATTTAAGAATAAAATCAATTCTGTCTTCTTATACACATAATTGGCTTTTTTTCATTAAGAAATATTTATAGAATGCATTCTTAAAGTTTCTGCGATCAGCATAATCTCTAAGATTGCATTGGTTTTATAAGTGATGTTGTTCAGCCTGGGTAGTTAACATGAACCAACACGTTTTCATTCAAAGAAGCTTCTACACTCACTAAGGCTAGGTGTTGGTACAGATATCTCTTGAGAGCAGAATGGTTTTATTAATGCCATTTGAAAAACTGACTTTGGGAATTTTAAGTGGATTTCTGAAATTATTTTCCCAGAAACTGGAAGCTTACAAAGAAGGGGCTGATGATATGCAATCTGTCTTAAAGCACGGGTCCAGATCACATGATTTCTTTGAAATTCTTTTTCTGGAAAAAAAAAAAAGAAAAAATCTTTTTCTGAAATATAGACTGGGGACCACACTAAATACCCAGAAAAAAATTCCTAGCTGTAAGATAACAACAAAATTGGATAAGTTATATATTTTTAAAAGTTTGAAAGTTTGTGAATGAGTCTAAAAGAAAGAAAGGGGAATCGTTGGTAGTCAAAATAAAATAGTAACTCCAGAGATGTAAGCAAGCTCTCAAACCAGTGCTTACCTTAAAACTCAGGCATATGGGGGGGGAGAGGATGGTGGCGTAGTGGGATGCTGGGTTAACCTTGTCCTGCTGATCACTTAGATTCCACCCACATCTGCCTAAATAACCCAGAAAACCACCAGAAGACTAGCAGAACGGACTCTCTGTAGCCAGCTGTAGACAAAAGGCCCATGGAAGAGGATAGGAAGGCTCAGGGGCAGTACTTGCTACACGGACTGGTGGGAGGGAGCTGGGGCAGTGGAGGGGCAGCCCGTTTGGCAAGACGGAACCCCTGAGTCTGACTGGCACAAGCAGATGGGCCGGACCGCATGAGTTCTAGCAGCCAGCGGGACTTAACATCTGGAATGTTGTAAGTCAGCAGCTCTGCTCAGAGAGTAGGAGGGCTAGAGGACACCAGGAGGGAGAATGTTGAGCCTCAGCAGACAGAGCTCAGCTCGGTGGGGGAACAAAGGCTCTGACAAGCTCCATCTCCCTCTCCCATCCCCCAGCCAAAATTCTAAAGGGAACCAGTTCCCTTCACCGAAACTGCTTGCACCATGCAAACGCCCAACGCTGTGCTTCTGTGGATCCATCCCTCCCACGAACCTGCCTCCTCCTGTGCTGCAGGGCCCCGCCCACAGGGGACCACCAACTGCAAAGCAAGCTAAGCCTACCCCTCCCGCCCCTGTGCACCTTGCGGATCCACCCCCGCTTGGCCAGATGCCATGGAAGCAGCATCACAAGCCTGGCAGTGTGCAAGCAGCCCAGACAGGGGCCACACCACTCCAAAGTGAGTCCTGCCCCTGGGAGAGGGGAAGATAAGGTACACACCAGTCTGACTGTGGGCCCAGCGGTGGGCTGGGGGCAGACATCCAGTCTGACTGCGGCCCGCCCACCAACGCAAGTTACTCCAGACAGCACAGGGGAAGTGCCCTGCAGTTTGAAGCTACCACAGGGACTACCCAAAATGACAAAACGGAAGAATTCTCCTCAAAAGAAACTCCAGGAAGTAGTGATAGCTAACGAATTGATCAAAAATGATTTAAGCAATATAACAGAACAAGAATTGAGAATAGTAGTCATAAAATTAATTGCTGGGCTTGAAAAAAGCACAGAGGACAGCGGAGAATCTATTGCTACAGAGATGAAAGGACTAAGAAATAGTCATGAGGAACTAAAAAATGCTATAAATGAGGTGAAAAATAAAATGGAGGCGGCCATACCATGGACTGAAGAGGCAGAGGAGACAATAGGTGAATTAGAAGATAAAATTATGGAAAAAGAGGAAGCTGAGAAAAAGAGAGAAAAATCCAGGAGTATGAGGGGAGAATTAGAGAACTAAAGTGCTGTAATCAAACAACACAATATCCATATCATAGAAATTCCAGAAGAAGGAGAGAGAAAAGGGCTGAAGGTGTACTTCAACAAAGCATAGCTGAGAACTTCCCTGATCTGGGGAAGGAAACAGGCATAAGAGGCACAGAGAACTCCCTTCAGACGTAACTTAAATCGATCTTCTGCATGACATATCATAGTGAAACTGGCAAAATACAAGGATAAAGAGAGAATTCTGAAAGCAGCTAGGGATAAACAGGCTCTAACTTACAAAGGTGGACACATAGAAAGAGTAGTGGCAGACCTATCTACTGAATCTTGGCAGGCCAGAAAGGAATGGCAGGAAATCTTCAATGTGATGAACAGAAAAAATATGCAGCCAAGTATCCTTTATCCAGCAAGTCTGTCATTCAGAATAGAAGGAGAGATAAAGGTCTTCCCAAACAAACAAAAACTGAAGGAATTCATCACCACTAAACCAGCCCTACAAGAGATCCTAAGGGGGATTCTGTGAGTGAAATGTTGCAAGGACCACAAAGTACCAGAGACATCATTACAAGCATGAAACCTACAGACATCACAATGACTCTAAACCCATATCTTTTCATAATAACACTGAATGTAAATGGATTAAATGCGCCAACCAAAAGACATAGGGTATCAGAATGGATAAAAAAACAAGACCCATCTATTTGCTGTCAACAAGAGACTCATTTTAGACCTGAGGACACCTTCAGATTGAAAGTGAGGGGATGGAGAACTATCTATCATGCTACTGGAAGTGAAAAGAAAGCTGGAGTAGCCATACTTATTTCAGACAAACTAGACTTTAAATTAAAGGCTGTAACAAGAGATGAAGAAGGGCATTATATAATAATTACAGGGTCTATCCATCAGGAAGAGCTAACAATTATAAATGTCTATGCTCCGAATATGGGAGCCCCCAAATATATAAAACAATTCATCATAAACATAAGCAACCTTATTGATAAGAATGTGGTAATTTCAGGGGACTTTAATACCCCACTTATAACAATGGATAGATCATCTAGACACAGAATCAATAAAGCAACAAGGGCCCTGAATGATACATTGGATCAGATAGACTTGACAGATGTATTTAGAATTCTGCATCCCAAAGCAACAGAATATACTTTCTTCTCGGGTGCACATGGAACCTTCTCCAACATAGACTACATACTGGGTCACAAAACAGCCCATCCTAAGTATAAAAGAATTGAGATTATTCCACGCACACTATCAGACCACAATGCTATGAAGCTTGAAATCAACCACAGGAAAAAGTCTGGAAAACCTCCAAAAGCATGGAGGTTAAAGAACACCCTACTAAAGAAAGAATGGGTCAACCAGGCAATTAGAGAAGAAATTTAAAAATATATGGAAACAAACGAAAATGAAAATACAACAATCCAAATGCTTTGGGACACAGCGAAGGCAGTCCTGAGAGGAAAATACATTGCCATCCAGGCCTATCTGAAGAAACAAGAAAAATCCCAAATAGAAAATCTAGCAGCACACCTAAAGGAACTAGAAGCAGAGCAGCAAAGACACCCCAAACCTAGCAGAAGAAAAGAAATAATAAAGATCAGAGCAGAAATAAATAATATACCATCTTAAAAAATTGTAGAGCAGGGGTGCCTGGGTGGCTCAGTCGGTTAAGCGTCCGACTTCAGCTCAGGTCACGATCTCACAGTCTGTGAGTTCGAGCCCCACGTCAGGCTCTGTGCTGACAGCTCAGAGCCTGGAGACTGCTTCGGATTCTGTGTCTCCCTCTCTCTCTGCCCCTCTCCTGCTCATGCTCTGTCTCTCTCTGTCTCAAAAATAAATAAACATTAAAAAATTTAAAAAAATTGTAGAGCAGATCAATGAAACTAAGAGTTGGTTTTTTGACAAAATAAACAAAATTGATAAATCTCTAGCCAGGCTTCTCAAAAAGTAAAGGTAGATGACCCAAATAGATAAAATCATGAATGAAAATGGAATTATTACAACCAATCCCTCAGAAATACAACCAATTATCAGGGAATACTATAAAAAATTATATGCCAACAAACTGGACAACCTGGAAGGAATGGACAAATTCCTAAGCACCCACACACTTCCAAAACTCAAACAGGAAGAAATAGAAAACTTGAACAGACCCATTACCAGCAAAGAAATTGAATCAGTTATCAAAAATCTCCCAACAAATAAGAGTCCAGGACCAGATGGCTTCCCTGGGGAATTCTACCAGACATTTAAAGCAGAGATAATACCTATCCTTCTCAAGCTGTTCCAAAAAATAGAAAGGGAAGGAAAACTTCCAGACTCATTCTATGAAGCCAGCATTACTTTGATTCCCAAACCAGACAGAGACCCAACAAAAAAAAGAGAACTACAGGCCAGTATCTCTGATGAATATGGATGCAAAATTCTCAACAAGATACTAGCAAATCGAATTCAACAGCATATAAAAAGAATTATTCACCATGATCAAGTGGGATTCATTCCTGGGCTGCAGGGATGGTTAAACATTCGTAAATCAATCAATGTGATACATCACATTAATGAAAGAAAAAATAAGAACCATATGTTCCTGTCAATTGATGCAGAAAAAGCATTTCGCAAAATTCAGCACCCTTTCTTAATAAAAACCCTCAAGAAAGTCGGAATAGAAGGAACATACTTAAACATCATCAAAGCCATTTATGAAAAGCCCACAGCTAATATCATCCTTAATGGGGAAAAGCTGAGAGCTTTCCCCCTGAGATCAGGAACACAATAAGGATGTCCACTCTCTCCTCTGTTGTTTAATGTAGTGTTGAAAGTTCTGGTATCAGCAAGAAGACAACAAAAGGAAATCAAAGGCATAAAAATTGCCAATGATGAAGTCAAGCTTTCACTTTTGGCAGATGACATGATATTATACATGGAAAACCCAATAGACTCCACCAAAAGTCTACTAGAACTGATACATGAATTCAGCAAAGTTGCAAGATACAAAATCAGTGTACAGAAATCAGTTGCATTCTTATACACTAACAATGAAGCAACAGAAAGACAAATAAAGAAACTGATCCCATTCACAATTGCCTCAAGAAGCATAAAATACCTAGGAATAAACCTAACCAAAGATGTAAAAGATCTGTATGCTGAAAACTATAGAAAGCTTATGAAGGAAATTGAAGAAGATATAAAGAAATGGAAATACATTCCATGCTCATGGATTGGAAGAATAAATATTGTTAAAATGTCAATACTACCCAAAGCAATTTACACATCCAATGCAATCCCAATCAAATGGCACTAGCATTCTTCTCAAAGCTAGAACAAGCAATCCTAAAGTTTGTATGGAACCACAAAAGACTCCAAGTATCCAAAGTAGTATTGAAGAAGACCAAAGCAGGAGGCATCATAATCCCGTACTTTAGCCTCTAGTACAAAGCTGTAAGCATCAAGACAGCATGGTTTTGGCACAAAACAGACACATAGACCAATGGAATAGAATAGAGACTCCAGAATTGGACCCACCATTGTATGGCCAACTAATCTTTGACAAAGCAGGAAAGAATATCCAATGGAAAAAAGTCTCTTTAACAAATGGTGCTGGGAGAACTGGGCAGCAACATGCAGAAGAATTAAACTAGACCACTTTCTTACACCAGTCACAAAAATATACTCAAATGGATAAAGGACCTGAATGTGAGACAGGAAACCATCAAAACCCTACCCTAGAGGAGAAAGTAGGCAACAACCTCTCTGACCTCAGCCACAGCAATTTCTTATATGACACATCTCCAAAGGCAAGGGAATTGAAAGCAAAAATTAACTATTGGGACCTCAAGAAGGTAAAAAGCTTCTGCACTGCAAAGAAAACAGTCAACAAAACTAAAAGGCAACCGATGGAATCGGAAAAGATATTTGCAAATGACATATCAGACAAATGGCTAGTATCCAAAATCTATAAAGAGCTCACCAAACTCCACACCCAAAAAAGAAATAATCCAGTGAAGAAATGGGCAGAAAACATGAAAAGACACTTCTCTAAAGAAGACATCCAGATGGCCAACAGGCACATGGAAAGGTGCTCAACGTCACTCCTAATCAGGGAAATGCAAATCAAATCCACACTGAGATACCACCTCACGCCAGTCAGAGTGGCTAAAATGAACAAATCAGGAGACTATAGATGCTGGAGAAGATGTGGAGAAACGGGAACCCTCTTGCACTGTTGGTAGTAATGCAAACTGGTGCAGCCGCTCTGGAAAACAGTGTGGAGGTTCCTCCAAAACAAAAATAGATCTACCCTATGACCCAACAATAGCACTGCTAGGAATTTACCCAAGGGATACAGGAGTGCTGATGCATAGGGGCACTTGTACCCCAATGTTTATAGCAGCACTTTCAACAATAGCCAAATTATGAAAGGAGCCCAAATGTCCATCAACTGGTGAATGGATCAAGAAATCGTGGTTTATATACACAATGGAATACTATGTGGCAATGAGAAAGAATGAAATATGGCCTTTTGTAGCAATGTGGATAGAACTGGAGAGTGTTATGCTAAGTGAAATAAGTCACACAGAGAAAGACAGATACCATATGTTTTCACTCTTATGTGGATTCTGACAGACGTAACAGAAGACCATGGGGGAGGGGAAGGAAAAAAAAAGGGAGGGAGGCAAACCATAAGAGACTCTTAAAAACAGAACAAACTGAGGGTTGATGGGGGGTGAGAGGGAGGGGTTAGTGGGTGATGGGCATTGAGGAGGGCACCTGTTGGGATGAGCCCTGGGTGTTGTATGAAAACTAATTTGACAATAAATTTCATATTAAAAAAATGAAAAAAAGAAAAAAGAAATGCTATTCCATTATTATTTATTATTATTATTATTATTTTCTGTGTACTTTGATTTTAATTTTTATTTTGTCTTTGATCCAAGATTTAATAAAAAGTGTTTTGTTCTTTAAAAAAAATCTTCAAGCATATGAGAAGCAGGAGGTAAAGCTGAAGATCCATGGAATGTTTGGAATCAGATTGGAAGTTGTTGAATATATTTAGGATCCCAGTGTTATACCCTTAACAAAAAGATTTTTAAAATATGCATCATAAGAGAAAACAGCAAGGAAATTTTCCTGTCTCTAAACCTTGGATCTGGGTGGTGGGTGGGGCAGGCAGGGTGGTAGAGAATTTCCTCTAAGATGTGTTCAGGGCCTTAGTTTCTGTTTTCTAGATTGTACAAAAATCCTTAAGCCAAGGAATTATATTAGTGTTGTCATCAGTGGTGATTTTTACAGATGCCTGGCATAAAAAAATAGAAATTATCCATAGAAGAATACAACTTCTACTCAGTTCTTCAAGTATTCCCATAGAAAATGTGGTGTAGTAAGCATTCTGTGTTTGGGCCCTTCTAATAGGTATATCGTGGAATCTTGTTTTCATTTGCATTTTCCTCATGACATATACTTATTTGCCACCTGTACATCTTTGGTGAGGTATTTATTAAAGTCTTTGATCCATTTTGTGATTGGGTTGTTTGCTTTCTTATTGTTGAGCTTTAAGAATTCTTTGTATATTTTGGATAACAGTTCTTTAATCACCTACGTTTTCTGCAAATATTTTCTCCCAGTCTGTGGCCTTGTTATTCTCATGCCACTGTCTTCTGCAGAGATGAAAATTTTAGTTTTAGTGACATCCAGTTTATCAATTCCTTCTTTCATGGATTGTGCCTTTGGTGTTTTATCTAAAAAGCCATCACCAAACCTAGGGTCATCTTAGTTTTCTTTGTTATCTTCTTGGAGTTTTATAGTTTTGCATTTTATTTGGGTCTGTATCCATTTTGAGTTAATTTTTATGAAGATTGACATATGTTAATAGTCTAGCTTCTTTTTCATGCAGATGTCCAGTTGTTTCAGCACCATTGTTTGAAAAGACTATCTTTGCTCTATTGTATTGCCTTTACTCATTTTTCTGGGTCTGTTTATGAGCTCTCGATTCTGTTCCATTAATCCATTTGTTCTTCAGCCCCACTCTTGAAGTTGAGTAGTGTCAATCCTCCAACTTTGTTTTTATTCAATGATGCATTATTTATTCTGATTTTTTACCTCTCCATTTAAAATTTAGAATTAGTTTGTCAGTATACACAAAATAACTTGCTGGGATTTTTATAGGGATTGCGTTGAACATGTGGATGAAATTGATAAAAACTGGCATCTTGACAATACTGAGTCTTCCTATTAATGAACATAGACTGTCTCTCTGCTTATTTAGTTTTATTTCTGTCACTGAAGTGTTGTACTTTTTCTTATATGGATTTTTGACATATTTTGTCATATTTAAAACTGTTTCATTTTTTGAGTGTTAATTTAAATGATAGTGTGTTTTTAATTTCAAACTCTACCTATTCATTGTTGATGTGTCGGAAAGGGACTGACTTTTGTATATTGACCTGCATCCTTGCTATAATCACTTATTAGTTCCAGAGGTTTCTTTTAATTTGGTCCTTTCAGATTTTCTACATAGACAATTATGTCATATATGAACAAAGACAGTTTTACTTTTTCCTTCCCAATAAGTGTACATTTTTATTTCCTCTTCTTATTTCAAGGCAAGAAGTACTTAGCTAGCATTTCCATTATATTGTTAAAAATGAATGGTAAGAGGGAACATCTCTGTCTTCTTCCTGATCTTATAGGGAAAATTTCTAATTTCTCACCAATCATTATGATATTAACTTAGATTTTTTTGTATATGTGCTTTATCAAATTGAGGAAGTTCCCGTTGTTAATGTACTGAGAATTTTTATCATGAATGGGTGTTGGATATTTTCAAATGATTTATCTCCATTTTTTTATATGATTGTGTGATTTTTCTTCTGTAGTCTATTCATGTGATGGATTACATTCATTAATTTTCAAATGTTGAACCAGCTTTACATACCGGGGATAAATCTCATTTGGTCATTCCATATAATTCTTTTTATACATTGTTGGATTCAAGTTGGTAATATTTAGTTGAAGACATTTTCATTTATGTTCATGAGACATATTTTTCTTTAGCTTTCCTTTTTTAATGTTTAGTTTATTTTTGAGAGAGAGAGAGCGAGAGAGAGCGTGCACAGGCACAGGCACACGCACACATGACCTGGGGAGGGGCAGAGAGAGGAGGACAAAGGATCTGAAGGGACTCCATGCTGACAGCAGAGCCCCATGCAGGGCTCGAACTCAGGAACTGTGAGATCATGACCTGAGCTGAAGTCAGAGGCTTAACAGACTGAGCCATCCAGGCAACCCAGTTTTCTTATAACGCCTTTGTCTATTTGGGGTATTAGGGCAATACTGGCCTCATACAATGAGTTAGAAGTATTCCTTCTGCTTCTGCCGTCTGAAAGAAAACTGGTATAATTTCTTCCTTAATTTGGTAGAACTCACCAGTGAACTCATCTGGACCTTCTGCTTTCTGTATGGGAAGGTTATTAATTATTGATTCAATTTCTTTAATAAATACAGGCCTATTCAGATTGTCTATTTCTTCATGTGTGAGTTTTGGCACATTGTGTCTTTCAAGGAATCGTCTTTTATTTCATCTAGGTAATCAGATTTGTGGACATAGAGTTCTTCATAATTTTCCTTTATTGTTCTTTTACTGTCTATGGAATCTTTAGCAGTGTCCTCTATTTTCGGTATTAGTAATTTGTTCCCTCTCTTTTTCTTAGTTAGCCTGCCTTAAGGTTTATCATTTCTATTAATATTTTCAAGGAACCAACTTTTGGTTTGTTAATTTTTTCCTATTGATTTCCTATTTTCACTTTCATTGGTTTCAGCTCTATTTTTTTTCTTTTCTTCTGCTTACTTTGGATTTAATTTGCTCATCTTTTTCTAGTTTCCTAAGATGATTGATTTTAGATGTTTCTTCTTTTCTGATATTTGCATCAAAGCTAAAAATTTCCTTCTAAGCACTGCTTTCACTACATCTCACTAATATTGGTAAGTTGTGTTTTTATTTTCATTTAGTTGAAAATATTTTTAAATTTCTCCTGAGATTTCTTCTTTGACCCTATATTATTTAGAAGTGTGTTGCTTAATCTACAAGTATTTGGGGATTTTCCAGTTATCTTTCTGTTATTGATTTCTGTTTTAATCCTTTGGTGATCTGAGAGCATATATTGTGTGCAGTGTGCCATTGTTGGGGTGAAGTCAGCTGTAGTTCTCATTTAGATCCAGTTCCTTGGTAGTGCTGTTGAGTTTAACTATGTCCTCACTGATTTTCTGCCTGTTGAGTCTGTCCATTTCTGATAGAAGGGTGTTGAACTCCCTAACTATAATAGTGGATTCACCTATTTCTCATTACAGTTCTCTCAGTTTTTGACTCACATATTCTGATGTTCTGTTCTTAGACGCACACAAATTGAGGATTATTGTGTCTTCTTGGAAAAATGAACTCTTTATCATTATGTAATGGCTCTATTTATCTCTGCTATCTTTCCTTGCTTTGAAGTCTGCTCTGTCTGAAATTAAAGCTACCCCAGCTTTTTTTTTTAGTGTTGACATGGTACGTTTTTATTTATCCCTTTACTTTTATTATATATATGTCTTTATATTTAAAGTGGGTTTCTTATGGGCAACATATAGGTAGGTCTTCTTTTTTTTATTTTTGAGCCACCATGAAAATCTCTGTCTTTGTTTATTTTTTATATATAATTTATTATCACGTTGACTAACATGCAGTGTATACAATGTGCTCTTAGTTTTGGGGATAGATTCCCATGATTCATCACTTATATACAACACCCAGTGTTCATCCCAACAAGTGCCCTCCTCACTGCCCATCACCCATTTTCCCCGCTCCCCTGACTCCCCCCTGCCCCACCAATCAACCCTCAATTTGTTCTCTGTATTTAAGAGTCCATTATGGTTTGCCTCCCTCCCTCTCTGTTTATAACTATTTGAAAATCTCTGTCTTTAGATTGAAGCATTTAGACTATTGACATTCAAAGTGATTATTAATATAATTAGATTAATATCTACCACATTTGTTTCTTTTTTAAGTCAGTATAGGGACTTTAATTTCAACTTTATTGAAGCGTGATTGAAATATAAAATTCTGAGATATTTAAAGTATACATTATGGTGATTTGATATACATACACATTGTGAAATGATTCTTTCAATCTAGTTAATTAATATAGCCATCACTTCACATATTTCTCTCCTTCTCGGTCAGAATATTTAAGTTCTGCTCTCTTGGCAGATTTCCATTTTACAATACAGTGTTAGCAACTGTAGTTACCATGGTTTTCATTAGATCCTCAGACCTTATTCATCAATAACTGAAAGCCTGTACCCTTTTACCAACCTCTCCCTATTTTCCCTACCTTTCATCCCCTGGCAACCACTTTTCTATTTTCTATTTCTTTGAGTTTGACATTTTTTTTTGGATTCCACATATAAGTGAAACCATGCAGCATTTATCTTTCTTTGTTGATTTTGTACACTCAGTGTAATGTTTTCAAGGCCCATCCAAGTTGTTACAAATGGCCGGATTTCCTTCTTTCTGATAACTGAATACTATTTCCATTGTATGTACATATATCACCTTAATTTATAGTTAACATGCAGTGTTGTATTAGGTTAGGGTGTACGATATAGTGATTCAACAATTCTATACATTACTCAGTGCTCATCGCGACCCTCCCCTCTGGTAACCATCAGTTTGTTTCTTTAGCTCAGAATCTGTTTTTGGTTTGTGTCTTTTTTCCTTTGTTTTGTTTCTTAAATTCTAAATATGAGGGAGATCATTCAGTATTTATCTCTCTCTGACTGTCTTATTTTAGTTAGCATTACACTCTCTGGATCCATCCATGCTATTACAAATGGCAAGATTTTATTCTTTTTTGTGGCTAAGTAATATTCCATTGTACATGTATAACATACCTTTATCCATTCATCAGTCAATGGACGCTTGAGCTACTTCCATAATTTGGCTATTGTAAATAATGTTGCAATAAACATAAGGGTACATATATCTTTTCAAATTACTATTTTCGTATTCTTTGGGTAAATACCCAGTAGTGCGATTACTGGATTGTAGGGTAGTTCTATTTTTAACTTTTAGAGGAACCTCCATATTGTTTTCCACAGTGACTGAATCAGTTTGCTTCCCACCAACAGTAGTTGAGGGTTCCTTTTCCTCCACATTCTCACTAACACTTGTTGCTTCTTGTGTTTTTTATTTTAACCATTCTGACAGGTGCAAAGCAGTACTTCATTATGGTTTTTATTTGTGTTTCCCTGATGGTAAGTGATGTTGAGCATCTTTTCATGTCTGTTAACCATCTTGTGTATTCTTTGGAGAAATGTCTGTTCGTGTTTTCTGCCCATTTTTTCGATTGGATGATTTGTTTTTTTGGTGTTGAGTTGTATAAGTTCTTTATATATTTTAGATTCTAACCCTTTATAGCATATGTCATTTGTATATCACATATTTTTATCCATTCATCTGTTGATGGACACTTACATTATTTACATACTCTGGATATTATGAATATTGCTGCAATGAACTTGGAAGTGCAAAGATCTCTTTGAGATCCTGTTTTCATTTCCTTTGTTTATATACCCAGAAATGGAATTGCTGGATCATAGTATAGTTCTATTTTTAATTTTTTGATAAAGCTTTATATTGTTTTCTGTAGTAGCCATACCAGTTTACATTCCCACCTATATATAGTACATAAGGATTCTGTTTTCTCCACATCCTCACCAACACTTACCTTTTATGTTTTCGATGATAACTGTTCTAATGGGTCTGAAGTGATATCACATTGTGGTTTTGACTTGCATTTCTCTGATGATGAGTCATATTCAACACCTTTTCTTGTATCTCCTGGCCATCTATATGTCATCTTTGGGAAAATGTGTATTCAGTTTCTCTGCCCATTTTTTAAGTCAGGTTTTTTTTTTTTTTTTTTTGCTATTGAGTTTTATGAGTCCTTTATTTAGGATATAACCCCATATCAGATATATGAACTATAATATTTGTTCCCATTCTGTAGGTTGCCTTTTTGTTTTATTGATGGTTTCCTTTGCTGTGAAGAAGCTTTATAGTTTGATGTAGTACCACTTGTTTATTTTTGCTTTTGTTGTCTTTATTTTTGATGTCAAATCCAAAAAATCCATTATCAATGTCAGGGAGCTTACCTCTTATATTTTCTTCCAGAAGTTTTATTGTTTTAGGACTTACATTCAAGTCTAATCCATTTTGAGTTGATTTTTATGTATGGTATAAGTGTCCAGTTTCACTCTTTTGCATGTGGCTGTCCACTGTTACCAGCACCAATTATGGAAGTGACTATCCTGTTTTCATTGTATATTCTTGGCTCCTTTTTTGTAAATTAATTGACTATATATGCATGGGTTTATCACTTGGCTCTCTTTTCTGTTCCATTGATCTTTGGGTTGAGGCATTTAGACCATTGACATTCAAAGATCATTAATATAATTAGATAATATCCACCATATTTGTTGCAATTTTCTATTTGTTGCCCTTGTTCTTTGTTCCTTTTTCTCTCTTTCTCTCTTTTCCTGACTCTGTGGTTTTAATTGGGCATTTGAATGATTCCATTTTTTCTCCTTTCTCAGCATATCAGTTATGCTTCTTTTTTTAATTTTTAATTTTAATTTTGATTTTTCTTAGTTATTGCCCTAGAGTTTGCAATATAAATTTACAACTAATCTAAGTTCACTTGCAAATAACACTATACCATTTCATGGTTAGTTTTAGTAACTTGTAATAATCCTAATAGGAATTTATTAGTAAGCCCTTGTATCAATGCTGCCATCCATTTCACTTACACATAACATATACATATACACACACATAAGATACATACAAACATACATAATTGAAAAAATTGTTGCTATTATTATTTTGAATACAGTTATCTGTTAAATCAGTTAAGAATAAATAAAATAAAACTTTTGTATTTTACTTTCACTTACCCCTTTTTCAGTTCTCCTTTGTTTGCATATATCTGAATTTCTGGCCTATATTATTTTCCTTATCTCTAAAAAACTTTTAAGGGGCGCCTGGGTGGCGCAGTCGGTTAAGCGTCCGACTTCAGCCAGGTCACGATCTCGCAGTCCGGGAGTTCGAGCCCCGCGTCAGGCTCTGGGCTGATGGCTCAGAACCTGGAGCCTGTTTCCGATTCTGTGTCTCCCTCTCTCTCTGCCCCTCCCCCGTTCATGCTCTGTCTCTCTCTGTCCCAAAAATAAATAAACGTTGAAAAAAAATTAAAAAAAAAAAAAACTTCTTTTAATCTTTTTTGCAAGGCAGGTTTGCTGGTGAGAAATTTCTTCAGTTCTTGTTTGGCTGAGAAAGTCTTAAGTTCTCCTTCACTTTTGAAGCATAATTTCACAAGTACAGAAATCTACGTTGGTGGGCTTTTTCTTTCAACACTATAAATATTTTGTCCGGCTCTCTCCTTTCTTGCCTGTTTTTTGAGAAGCTGGATGTAATTTTTATTTTTGTTCCTATCTAAGTAAGATTTTTTCATCTGGCCTTTTTCAAGATTTATTTCTTTATCTTTGATTTTCTGTAGTGTGGGTATGATACACCTAGGTGTAGTTTTTAAAATTTTTTTGTCATTTATCCTTTTGTCAGAGCTTCTTTGATCTGTGGTTTGGTGTCTTACTTTAATTGGGGGAAATTATCAAGCATTATCATCTCATGTGTTATATAAAATATTTTATATCATATATTTGTTATATAAAATATTAATATTAAGTATTGTATCAAATTCTTCTTCAGTTCCTTTCTCCCTTCAACTTCTGCCATTCCCATCAGGCATTTGTTTCACTTTTTGTAGTTCTCACAGTTCTTAGATATTCTGGTTTTTTTTAGTCTTCTTTTCTGTTTGCTTTTCAGTTTTGGAGGTTTTTGTTGATATATTCTTAAGCTCGAGAGAAAGAGAGAGAGAGAAAGAGAGCACGACCGGGGGAGGGGCAGAGAGAGAGGGAGACACAGAATCTGAAGCAGGCTCCAGGCTCTGAGCCGTCAGCACAATGCCCACGCGGGGCTCAAACCCACGAACTGGGAGATCATGACCTGAGCCGAAGTTGTATGCTTAACCAACTGAGCCACCCAGGCACCCCTAATCATAGTTGCTTTAAATTCCCACTCTGATAGTTCCAACATTCCTGCCATGTCTGGTTTTGATGCTTATGCTGTCTGTTTAACTGTGTTGGTTTCTGTTTCTGTTTTTGTTTTTGTTTTTGCATCTTTGTATGTCTTAACATTTTTTCTTGATAGCCAAACATGATATACTTGGTAAAATGAAGTGCTCTATGTAAGCCTTTAGTAATGTTGTGGTAAGGTATGGAGGAGGAGCAGTTTTCTAGTCTTAGTCTTTTAGTGAGCCTATGCCCATGGACTGTGAACTTCACAAGTGCTTCTCAGGTTTCCCCCCCCCCCCGACTCCCCCACCCCGCCGACTTAGATGGGACAGGATGGCCAGATGGGGTCTACTTGGGTATTTCTCTTCTCCCATGTGGAAGGCTAGAGTGGGCTGGAGTTGGATATTTCCCTTTCCCTAGGTCATTTAGGCAATGGTAAAACCCCAGCAGGTTAGGCTCTGGTTAATTAGTATGTCCCGAGGACAGACCTTGTTAAGAAGAACAGAGGTATATTTCAAAGGGGTTCATTTGGCATCTTTCAGATGGCATATTTCAAAATTTTTCCTTTTGCTCATCCTCTGCCAGAAGCATGAAGGGATTTTTCTCTGATATTTGCTATTGAACTCCTGGAGGTAAAACTCATGAAAGTATGGGAGGCCCCCAGTGACTGGGTACCCCTGGAGTTTTTAACCTCTTAAACTTGATCACTCTTCTAGTTCTAATGATTTTCTAGCAATTCATCGTTTACATTTCTGGTCTCTTTACCCAGACGCTAGTTCCCAAGGAGGTTTAAACTCATATGTTTCTACTCTAGTCAGTTCTGATTCTCTATATTTGCCTGTTAGACTCTCCAATGTGAAGATCAGCAGCTTGCCCTGTGACCTAACTTCTCTTACAAGTTTGAGAAGGAATGTTGACATTTAAGTTTGTTTGCCTTATTACTTGTTGTTAGGACAGAGCAGTAACTTCCAAGTTCCTTCTGTGAAGAACCAGAAATCGGAAGTCTAAAAATGTTTTTTTATTCTAATATAAAAGTAGAAACAGGATTCTAGATTGTACATATTTTACCTAAAATTAATTAATTTAGCTAGCGAGACAGAGAAAGTCTAAGTGGGGAGAGGTGCAGAGGAAGAGAGAGAGAGAATCTCAAGCAGGTTCCACATGTAAGCATGGAGCCTGATGCAGGGCTCAATCCCACAACCCTGGGATCATGACCAGAGCTGAAATCAAGAGTTGGACATCCAACCAAGTGACCAACCCATGCACCCCTAAACCTTACATCTTATACACATATTAACTCAAAATGGATCACAGTCTTAACTGTAAATCCTAAAACTATAAAATTTTTTGAAAAAAAATAGGAGAAATCTCCAGGGTCTAGGGCTACGCCCAGAGTTCTCAGTCTTGACATAAAAATCATGAGATAGATAGAAAGAAAGAAAGAAACAAACAAACAAACTGATAGGACTTCATCAAGCTTGAAAGTATTGCTCCACAGAATACCCTGTTGAGAGGATGAAAGTTAAACCACAGAATGAAGAAAATATTTTTAAACAATATTCTAATAAAGTACTAGTATCCAGAATATGTAAAGAATTCTCAAAACTCAACATTAAAAACAATCTGCTCACAAAATGGGTAGAAAACAAAAACAGAGATTTCATTAACAAGGATATCCAGGTGACAGGTCAGCGCATGAAAAGATGTCTACCTTCATTAGCCATTAGAAGAGTGCAAACTGAAACCAAATGGGAACTATCCACTTACCAGAATAGCTGAAGCGTTAAAAATGCCAACACCAAATGCTGGTGAGGATTTGGAGGAACTGGATTTATTATACACAGCTAGTGGGAAAATAAAATGCCACCAGCCACTCTGGAAAACAATTGGGCAGGGTTGTTTTTTTTTTTTTTTATATAACACTAAACATGTACTTCCTACATGACCCAGCAATTGCACTCTTGGACATTTACTTCAGAGAAAAGAGAGTTATGCTCAGACAAAACCTGTATACATAAATATTCACAGGAGCTTCATTATTAACATCCAAAACTGTGTATGGCCCAGATGTCCTTCAACAAGTGAATGGTTAAACAAACTGGTACATTAATACCATAAAATACTACTCAGAAGTTTTTTTTTAATAGGCTGTTTTTACACATAACAACTTAAATGTATCTTCAGAGAATTACACTGAATGAAGTCAATCCAGAAATATCACATGCAGTAAGTTTCCATTTATACATAACATCCTCAAAATGAGAAAATTAAATGGAGAACAGATTAGTGATTGTCAGGGGTTAGGGACTGAGGGGAGGGTGGGAGGGAGGTGAGTGTGAGTATAAAAAGGCAACATGACAGATCCTTGTGGTGATGAAAATGTTCTGTATCTTGACTCTGGTGGTGAATACACAAATCCACATGTGATAAATTTGAATAGAGGTACATAGAGGCACACATAGACACATTCACATAAATGAATCCAAATAGTCATTTGAACAAGATTGGTAAATCACATTGATATCAATGTCCTGGTTATGATACGGCACTACAGCATGACATGATGTTATCATGTGGGCAAACTGGGTAAATGCTATATAGGATTTCTCTGTATTATTTCTCACAACTGCTTGTAAATCTACAGTCATCTAAAACTAAGAAATTGAATTAAAACAAATGAAAGCCATTGTTTGCCTGTATTCAACCTTCCAACCTTATATGTAAAAAGCCAAATGCCATTCTGATACCCAATTCTTCTCTATCTCAAAGGTCATGAGATCTTCCCTATATCACTGTTGCTAAATTTTATGCTTGTGAGTCTTCTGAGGACTCAGTTGGTCCTTGCAATCTGGAAAGTTGTGTTCTTCTATTCTGAAGAAATCTCTTCATCACTTTTGAATGATCTTTCTTCCTTCTGTTTTCCTGATGATTTTCTTAATTGTTTTTCTGAAATTGAAATTATTCCAATGTTGATTCTATTTACCTAGTTATCTCCTTTCTGTTTTTCTTCTATTTTCTGTTTCTCTTTTTGCTCAAATTTATGAGAGCCTTTCTTTATCTACACTTTCACCTCAACTGTGTTTTTATTTCTCTTATATTTTTAATTTGCAAAAGGTCATTTTTATTGTCTAAATGTTCTTTTACTTTTAAAATAGCATCCTGATTTTATTTTATATATACAAAATATGGTACCTATTTCATTTTTCGTCAACTTGCAAATTCTCCATTTCCTTTAAGCCATTTTCTTCTTTATTCGTTTTGTCTCTCTTTTCCATGATACTTTCCTCTAATACCTTGTAGTCCTTGTCTGTGCGTCTCAGTCACCTGAGCTAACTAAAAGTTATGATGGGAGGGGGGGCAGTTATTGACTGTGGACCTGCAAGTCTAAGTTGGGCCACTTTCATAGGAAACCCCTGATATGACTTTGTGTCTTTTCTTCTTTTCTTGCTGCATAACCTCAGAAAATAATCTTTTAATCTGTTGCACTGAGAATATAGCCCTTGATGCCAGATTTTGGGGAAATGACCAGGGGGGCTCTTTTTCAGCATGTAGACATTCACTTAATCCACCTGTGTTACTTGTGGTTGTTTTATATTACATCTTTGCCCTCAGTTGTGCCTAGTGTTTTCCAGGTTTTATATTCTAGGTTTTTTTTTCCAATTCTACATAATTATCCCTTTAATTTTCTCCCAGGATTCCAAAGGAGTTCTTGATTAGCTTCAATGACTAGGGAGGATATCTAGGGACTGTAAGTGTTTTATATTTTAACACGTCCTTCTGTTATCAGTCTCAACTACACTCCTAGTTCCAGAAATCCCAGCATTACTGATTAGTCAGTATAAATCTGTTGCTTCTTGGCTTTCTCCACAACCAGCCTAGGACTCAGCTTTCCTCTATCTGCTGAGAAAGATTCGATTCACCTATCACATTTCCAAAATTTTGTTTCTCTAGTTTTTTCTATTATTCTCTTTTTCTCTGTGGGTTTATGTCTTTAAAAATCCCTCACTGCTGTTTAAGTTGGTTTTGCGGAAAAGTAGATATAAAGGCATATGTTCAATCTGCCATTGTACCAGGACATCTGGAGATAGAATTTTCCACTCTCCAAACTGGAGGGAAAAAATCAAATTTTGTTTATGCCAAGTTTTGGTGAAAATGTGAAACAACTGGAACATTGATGCACTGGTCATGGAAGTATAAATTTGTATTACTGCTTCAGGAAACAGTTTGGTATTACCTATTCAATTGAACAATGTCTATAAAGAGTAGCCCAGAAACTTTATCATAAAAATATTTTGAATACAGAAAATTACATGAATATATAATAGAAAAAATATAATAATAAGAAACAGCATGCACCCATGACCCAGACTAATAGAATGAATATTACCAAGCGAGTGATGCTTCCTGCATGTCTGTCCTGTTTCACTCTAGAAGTAAGTACCAACTTGAAAGAGGTATTATTTGTGAAAGCAGTTGAACTAAATATAAACAACTTTAGAATATAATTCCCATATAGCAGTGTTTTTGTACTTGAATGAAGAATGTTAAGTTCTAATATTTTTAAAAAGAAGCGTTTATATGTCATATAATAGTTAAGTTTTCTTTATTTTTTAATAAGTTATTTATTTAAATTCAACTTAGTTAACATGCAGTGTAGTATTGGTTTCAGTAGAAACCAGTGATTGATCACCTACATATACCACCCAGTGCTCATCCCGACAAGTGCCCTCCATAATGCCCATCACCCATTTAACCCATCCCCTCAACCACCTCCCCTCCAGCCTCCCTCAGTTTGTTCCCTGTATTGAAGAGTCTCTTATGGTTTGCTTCCCTCTCTGTTTTATTTTACTTCCCTTCCCCTATGTTCTTCTGTTTTGTTTCTTAAATTCCATATATGAGTGAAATCACAGGATACTTGTCTTTCTCTGACTAATTTTGCTTAGCATAATATACTCTAGCTCCATCTACATCATTGCAAATGACAAGACTTCATTGTTTTTGATCACCAAGTAATATTCCATTGTATATATATACCACTTCTTTATCCTTCATCCGTCAGTGGACATTTGAGTGACTTTAAGACACAGAACAGATGAACACAAGGGAAGGGAAGCAAAAATAATATAAAAACAGAGAGGGGGACACAACATAAGAGACTCTTAAATATGGAGAACAAACAGAGGGTTACTGGAGGGGTAGTGGGAGGGGGATGGGCTCAATGGGTAAGGGGCATTAAGGAATCTACTCCTGAAATCATTGTTGCACTATATGCTAACTAACTTGGATATAAATTTTAAAAAATAAAAAATGAACAGTTAAAAAATTTTTAACACAACATTTTGTATCACCTTTTATTTTTATAGTATGTTAAATAGCGATATTTTTCAAGATGGAAAAGTAACATCAAAGGATCTCATTGGCCAGCCTACAGAATAATCTTTAAGACTGTCTTGATACAGTTGGAGTGGTACAAATATTGAAGTTTTTTAATCCCAGAAGACTGAAAATCTCTAGTTGTTTTCCATCCATTAAAGACAGGGAACATTTCTGTAGGAGACTGCCTTAAGGAAAAACATCACTATGCTTTCAATTACTGAAGTGGAAGAGTTTCCTGTAACTCCCAAACTGTCATTTATTTTATTTTATAGTTGCTTTGAATACTTAAAAAAATAACAAGGTGATTCAGAAGAGCAGAAGTAGCAACACCATATTGACCATTCTGGTCAGATTCCTCAAACCAAATGTCAGATCATGCCCTCGTTAGCACTAAGAAAGAACAATTCTGGTACAAAGCTTGATTACTTGAATATGTTTAAATTATGTGCAAAGTATGCACTGAGGCATTCTCAAAGCTCCAGTTAAATCCACAGTTGATGTTTACCTCATATTAATGGACAGATAGAAAATATATTCCCAAACACAGAAAGTGTCCACATGCAGATAAATGACCTATTCATTCATTAGGGTATCTTCTCCTTTACAACTGAAAAGTAACATTTGTGTTTCTTTAATTTTATTGCCCCAGCTTAAATAAATATCTTTAAAAAGTTTAAACACTTTATATTGAATACATATTTGCTAGTTTGAAAGAAATGCTAGAAAATATTTTCTGTCAGAAACAATGATGTTATAATTTTTCAATTATAATTTTCCAACTGTCTTTTTTGTAAACTTTGAAAGGTTTCCATATCTTTGAATTAATATGCAAAGTCCAAAGCTATATCAGCTTAGAGTTTTGAATGATGGTATTTTAATTTACTGTGAGAGTTACATTTAATTCATCTATATATGTACCTCAAAATCCTCTTCCAGAAAGAACCTCAGTCTGGGATAAAGGGAAAGGTACAATTCTAAGAGAGAAAGGATCTGGGGTTTTGGCCAAAATTTCTACTTCTGAATAAATATATCAGAACATAACAGGATCATATCAATCTTCCTCCTCAGGCATACAGTTGCTGATGATAATATACTAATACTAATAATAGTTAACATTTATTCCAGTTAAATGCTCTTCCATCATTTTATATGCATCATTTCATTTAATCACCACAAAGGCTGTATAAAACAAGTGGGCTGGATTGTCTGTTGTCAACTTGTCTTCATCACCACCTCCGTCTAACTTCTAGTGTATTGCTGAGGAGAAAATGAGAACTACATTTTTCAGAAGGCCCTGTGTTTGGTTCCAAGGTTGAGTCTGAGAAGAGGGAGATGTGGGGAGCTGTGTGAACAAACACAATGTTCACAGAGCTTCTGGGGGGCAGCCCTTGAGAACCAGTCACCTCACTGCTGCAGATGAAGATGGTTAATCTAGCATCTTCCAGAGATTCTTTGAATTACAGCGCTTTCCAGGTTACTTCTTGACAACCACCTGCTTGGATGCTTCATACTGAGATTTTTGCTGACTACTTCCCTGAACTTTGCCCCCACCCCCCAGATCCTACAAAGTTTATGTAAGCCTCTCATCTCCTGTATTAAAGCCTTTCTTATTTGAAATACATAGAAAAACTTCTGTTTTCCTGGCTGTCGTGGAAAGAACAAAGTGTTACTGGGACTTGGTATCTTTCAATGTGCACATCTGTATCTAGAGAATGACTCAAACCCTGTAAGAGTGGAGAAGACCACTGAGCAGGTGGAGGAAGCCCTGAATATTTACCAAAGTATAATTAATAAATATAGTAGAGTACAAGTTTCCTCAAGAGGTCACCACAGCCACCTCTACCTAAATTATCCTTATCCTCCCCTCCCAGGTCTGCCAGCTACATAAAAATGTAGAGATAGGAACTCGTAGTCATTATACTGTTGCTCTAAGTATGTGAAAACCAACCAATTGTCCTTACTCAAGTCAAGAAGAAATCCTCTACATTGTACTCAAACTAATAGATATTCTTGACTGGTGATTCTCAAAAGTGAGGTAAGCTTTACCACCTCTTAGAGGAATTTGAGGAAACACTAGTGACTCCCTTGTAAGCTACACAGCTTTTTATGGCCTCACCTCAAAAATAATGCACCTTCACTTTCATTTAATTCATTTAATTCTTTTGGCTACAAGCCAAAGAGACCAGCCCAGATTCAAGGGGATGGAATATATAGATTCTTCTTTCCATGGGGAATATGTGAAAGAATTTGCAGACATGTTTTTCAAACTCTGTCTAGAATTATATCCACCCTCAATATTCCTTGTCTCTCTTCTCTGACTTGTTTCAAAGCACTAAGTATTATCTAAAATATAAATTAGATATATGTAGTGTCTATAGTAAATACTATATAATATGTGTGTCTATAGTAAATACTATATAATATAATATATATATATGCCTTCACTCATCAGGAGGTAAGCTCCGTAAGGATTGGGATTGTTCCGTTTTGTTTACTAGTGTATACTCAGCACCTAAAACAGTGCCTGCCACACAGAAAGCACTCAAGTATATTTGTAGCATGAATGAATGAATTTCCCCACGTTGCTTGTACCATCTCAATGCTAGTTTTGTAGCTCTCCCAAGTTTTCTATTGATAGCTGCTCCTATAATGCTGCTGGCAAAATAGAGGACATGCGGTGAATTTGATTAAAACAACAGTCATGTATTTGGATAAGTAAAGCCAAGGGTTTTTTTCCTATTAAACTGGAGATTATTTGCTTATTGCTCCAGCGGGGTCCTCAGCCCTCATTGATTCATATTTGTATCACGCATTTAGCTCTAAATGTGATGGAGCCGGCCTCCAGTAAAAAATTCCTCGTCCCTTTCTCTTTGTAATCCACGGCAATAAATCTAAAGTCATTCCAAGGAAGGGAACTAAGAGAAGACAAGTCAGGGTTGTGCTCATTATTTGGGGGAAGCAAATGTAAACCACATTCTGGATGAAATCAGTGAGTAAAAGGTTAATGCAAAATGATCTTCTAAAACGAGACCATGGTATCACAAAAGTCATTTGAGTGACTCTGCCAGAGGTTATGGCCTTCGCTTCAGTCAGTATTTGTGGATATTGTTCCTCCAACATCAGGCTCTACTAACTTCTGTCGAGGCCTGAATGTTTGGACTCGACCAGGCAGGCTAGAGCACGTGCATTTTCACTTTTGCACAGACGCGCATCTTCTTGGGGAAACGCAAAGAACTTCGGCAACTCGGTAAATCCGTACAAGGAAGACTGTTTGGGGCAGGCAGAGGCACACACACACCTGGGATTTAGGGAGACCCTCCCACTTCTGACTATAAAACATGTGACAACAAATGTTCACCTCTGTGAGCTTTTGCTTGGTCATCTGTAAAATGCCCATCAGGACACCTTCGTGTTAGAGTTTTGTCGGGGTTAGATGAATAATGTACCTAAGGCCTGTAACACACAGCCCAGCACATAGGAGCACTCAGCACACAAGAACTGTTCTTGCTAGTGGTGAGAAGTTAAAAAAAAAAAAAAAAGATAATACTTTTTCTCAAAATATCCAGATGAAATAAAACTGGTCGTATGAATTTAAATATTCTGATAATGGTCACCAACCTCTGCTCTCCTTCCACTGCAGAGCCACAGCTGTGGTTAAGAAGTGTGGGTATAAGCCTACAACCCAGACCTCTCCAAGTCCTTTGTTTCGGTCACAACCTCACTGGGCCGTTTTCCATCAGGAACAAGCTGTAGATGCAGGAAGATAAAAGGGATGCCTGCTAGTACTTTCTGATCAAAGATATCAGCACCATTCTGCAGATATTTTCAAATTCATTTTGCCATCATTCTAGCCACAGGGATGATGTGGATTGTTTCAGTGAAAGAAAGCTGTGGGGGTTGGCCCTGCTGTGAGTAGTTGTGTTCTTTAAACTTTATGGGAATATGTATAGTCATGGAGTTTAAATCTCCCTTGAGTCGTTTGTCTGCTTTGGCACGCTCTTTGCTGCTGTTTCCAGCTGCATACTAATGAAATGAGAAATGAGAGAAGCAGCGTGCCCAGAAAAGGTACCGTGGCTTGACTTCACAGCTGTGTGACACTAATGCCTATATCGATTACCTCTGGTTAATAAAACCTCTCCTCCTTGGTTGACTAAGTTTTGACACTGAACATGTACCTACGTTTAGTCAGAGCCCTACCCCCTTTTTAAGTGGAGATAAAGAAGTTTAATTCCTCTTTTGCTGCAAGAAAGCATTTCTAACCACTGCTCAAATGTAAATGAAACTCACAAAAGTTTTATTCAGTATTTTAATTCTCAAGTCCCTCCCCAAAATGTTTATGTCCTGGAATGATACAGTTCTGATTCATTTATAGCTAGCTGTTTTCTGGGAAGCAGGGTCAGGTTTCAGAGAAAACCGGTTTGCTTGATAGCTCTGGGTTCCGGGTGTTACAACAACAACAACAACAACAACAACAACACCCACGGGCCCAAAAGGGTGTCACTTAGGCCAGGTCCCCAAACCGGAACTTAGTACATAATGTAATTGCACTTTCCACCCCCCACCCCCAGAAGTGGGGTCTTAGCCAGTTGGTCAGGAATTTTTCCATCACATTTATGAATGTGCCCTAAGGGCCCTCTTCATCCCCCAAAGGAAGATGAGGTCATCTGTATGATTAGACTCCTTGCCTTTCCCCCAAGGCAAAGCAGCCTTGCCTGGAACAATCTTTTTCTTTTACCAGTCATTTCTTGCCCCACCCTCATTCTAGAAAAACCTTCCATTTTGTGCAGCTCCTCAGGAGTGCCCCTCCCACTCTTTGCTAGATGGGATGCTTCCCATTTCGTGAATCATTTCATAAAGCCAATTAGATCTTTAAAATTTGCTCAGTTGAATTTTTGTTATTTAACGTGGGCACCACAGGGGTGCCTGGGTGGCTCAGTCCATTAAGCATCTGACTTCGGCTCAGGTCATGATCTCTTGGTCTGTGAGTTTGAGCCCTCCATCCGGCTCTGTGCTGACAGCTCTGAGCCTGGAGCCTGCTTCGGATTCTGTGTCTCCTCCTCTCTCTGCACCTCCCCTGCTCACACTCTGTCTCTCTTTCTCTCTCAAAAATAAATAAACATTAAGAAAAATCAACCTGGGCACCACAGATTAAAGATCAGTTAAGATCAGGGTCATCAACTTTATTTCACTCAAGTTACTTTCTCTTTGAAGTACTTTGATATTGAAAGAGCACGTATGAGAGCACGTATGAGAGATTTTAAGAGTGTAAAACAAGATTCTTTGTTTTTCTCTGAATGGGAGGAAAACACACCACAAATAGAGAACTAAAAGCTAGTCTTTTATTCCCAAAGCCCAAGAGCATAGTGCTTTTTTTCAAATTAGTTTTTATGTGTCCCTTTGTATTAATTAGGTTCTCTTTATGGCCTTAAAACAGATTCAGATTTTCCCGGGCTCCCTTTAGTAAGGGCTGACATTAACATATGGCTAACTATCAGCTTAAAGGGAAACCTTAGCTATTTATAATTTCTTCATCATTTGTATCTGTTTGTCGTAGAAGCCCACTACTCTTTTTATTTCTTCCAGCAGCAGTACTTTCTTGTGTGCTTTATGAGAACAATTAGTAGGAATAATCTGTTTCAGTGAGAAATACTTGATAACTGCTCTGGCAAAGATAGGAGACCGCTGCTTTCCCTCTCATTTGGACCGTGTTTAATTAAAGAGTAATCCGGATTCTGATTAATGAATAGCCTAACACGCTGCTGCCACTTTTAACTCTTCACATACCTCTATCTGTGATTTTTGTGTTTTGGTCGACATATACACAACCGAATGGATAACCCATCATTCCTGTGGCTAGTGTGATGGAGATTGATTTGGCAGCTACAATATAAGTTTGGGAAAGAACTTCACGAAAGAAACACATTTTAGAGTCTAATTATATCTATTTGCTGCTTCTAAATATGCTTTATTTTTTATAAACCCACATAATACACGTAAGTCGTGTATACACTAAAACTACCTTTCGGTTATGAAACCTTTTGTGTGCGCTTGAGTTTCAGGCAGAAATTGAAGTGTGGGGACATGATCACTGAACCCTTTGAAAGGGTGCATTTTACTCCTCCTCCTTGACAAACATGGATTACACTTTACCGGGGACAAAAAAAAAATGCTAGCAAAATTCAGTGGAGGATACATTTACATAATGCATCTTTTAACAAGGGAATGACTGAGGGCATACGTGACAATGGTAGCATCATGTTCTCTCCCTCCTGTCAATTATCCTTGAGTCACCCTGCAGTTTAAGCTTTAGGTCAATAAAATGAATTTCAAAGCAAAAGCCTTCAGCACCATGAAGGAATTAACTCTGTGGGGTTGCTTCAAAAAAGCAATGAATTTTTTTTCCATTTTTTGCCTTTTATCAGAAGAGCTCCTTATTCGCATTTAATTCCATTTCTTGATAATTCATTTCTATAAACAAATACTTCTTTAAATATAATAAAAGTTGAGAATTTAGATTATAATTTTTAAAGTAAAGGATATATGTAAAGAATCCCTATCAAATATTTGCAATTAAGTGTTTTGGGTTGCATATCACAATATTTTGTGTATTTCTTTCCAATTTCCTATGCCATGCAATATGCTGTCTTCCCACGCCAAAAGACAGTTAATTTTGCACAAAGAGGAATTAGGACCTAAACTGACTCTTAAATAGTTGTGATAATCTAAAACCATCTTGTTATATTCATTTAACAAATTCACTTTTGGGGCACCTGGGTGGCTCAGTCGGTTAAGCGTCGGACTTCAGCTCAGGTCACGACTTCAGCTCAGGTCACGATCTCGTGGTCTGTGAGTTCGAGCCCCACGTCGGGCTCTGGGCTGATGGCTCAGAGCCTGGAGCCTGCTTCCGATTCTGTGCCTCCCTCTCTCTCTGCCCCTCCCCCGTTCATGCTCTGTCTCTCTCTGTCCCAAAAATAAATAAACGTTAAAAAAAAATTAACAAATTCACTTTTTTACCCTCCCACAAAGCAATCATTTCCATATTTCTTTCACTTAAAGTAGGGTCAGCATATCTTTATTTTTTTAACTTTTTATTTTAGAACAATTTTAGATTTACAGAAAAATTACAAACAGAATACAGAGATTTCCCATATACCTCACACCCAGTTTCCACTGTTATCAATATGTTACATTATATGTACATTTATTATAATTTATGGACCAATACTGATATATCCCTATTAATTAAAGGCTATAATTTGTTCAGATGTCTTTGGTTTGTATCTATGTTCTTTCTCTGTTCCAGGATCCCATCCAGGGTACCACGTTACAATTACTCATTATATCTCCTTAGGCTCCTTTAAGTTGTGGCACTTCTTCAGATTCCTTTCTTTTTGATGGCCTTGATGACCTTGAGAATTAGCCATCAATTTTTTTATAATGTTCTTCAGTTGGAATTTGTCTGATTTATTTATAATTAGAGTGGGGTTACAGGTCTTTAGAAGAAAGATCAGCAAAATGAAATGCTATTTTCTTCACATATGACTACAATATATATCAGTATAATTTATCACTGTTATGTTGATCTTGATGACTTCACTGAGGCAGTGTTGGTCTCCACTCTAAAGTTCTTTTCTTTCCTTCTTTCTGTATTTTCTTTATTATGATTTTGGGAAGGAAGTCAACATGCACCCTCCACGCTTAAGGAGTAGGGAGTATTGCTACATAAATTGATGCTGGAATATCTGCATAAATTATTTGGGATTCTTCTGCATAGGAAATTTATTTTGTCTCTTCCATTTAGTTATCTATTCAGTCATTCACTTAATGTGTGTGTATATGTGTGTGTGTGTGTGTGTGTGTGTGTTTTAAATCACTGTGGACATGTGGGTATTTATATTGTATTTTGGGTTATAATCCAATATTAATTATTTCTCAAATTATTTCAGTTTTGCTTATTTAATAGTCTTTCAGTTGGCTCCTATGTCCCTTTGACATATCCAAATCATTGTGGGTTACATTTTTTTTTCTTGAGCACTTGCTTACTTTCTGGCACTAATAAGTTATTCCAGCCTTATCTTCTATTTTACCTGCCCAAGTTCTAGAATCAGCCATTTCTCTAAGGAGCCCTGAATCCTTTTATTGGAGAATGGTATTAGAAACCAAGAGCTGGGTGCTAGGTGTGCTCATTGTTACTGAGGTGCCATTGCTACTATGCTTTCTCAACTGAGAGAGTAAGAGAATATATGTATGTGCCTCAATCTGAGTAGGTACACATACCTATAATTATTTCTATATGTAACCATCTGTATCTATATTAACCTGAACATGAGTTCATACTGATGTCCCCAGCTCTAATCAAATAGCACAGAAATTATCCTAACCTCCTTCCATTGCTTATGTGCAAACTCCTACTGAGCAGTGAGAAATCTGTCCCCCACCATCTCCCATCTATTTATTTGGTCCCAGTACACATGTATAGTGGTATCAGAATTCTTAACCCATTGCTCCACAGGAAAAAAACTTTATCAGCTGGGGTGCAATGAGTATGTATAGTTTCTTTTGCCTTTAATCTTACTAATTCTGCTCGTTTCCAAAGTTACTTAGGTCACCAGCAACCTCCTCCTCCTTCCTTAAAGTTGTTTCACACATTTGTAACACAGATTATTTTGTCACATTATGCATTCTATCCTGGGATTCTTTGACCTACTAATGATTTTATTTTTAACTTGGATAAATAAGGTTCACTCTGTGCTGTAAATTTCCATGAATTTTATGAATTCATGTGTCAAATGTCACTATGATATCATATGGAATAGTTTCACTTTTCTAAAAAACTCCCCCGTGCTTCATCTATTCAACACTGGAAACCACTGGAAAATTTAATGTCTCTTTGGTTTTGCCTTGTTTAGAAAGTCATATAATTGGGAATTGTATAGGATTGGAATAATGTATAATAATAATAATAATATGTGGATAACTTCAGTTATTGATATGCATTTAAGATTCATCCTGTCTGAATGGCTGAATAGCTCATATCTTTTTAGCTTTGAGTAATATTCTATTATATGGATGTATCAAGACTTGTTTATTCATTCATCTATTGAAGAACATCCTGATTGTTTCCAGTTTTTTGGCAAGTATGAATGAAACTGCTATAAACTTTCACATGCCCATTTTTGCGTAGATGTATTATAAGACCATGTTTTGCTTTGCAAGATGCTGTCTTTCAAAAGTGACTGTAACATTATTCAGCAATGATCGAGAGTTCCTGTTATTCCACATTCTTACCAGCTACTGGTATTGTCAGGTTTTTTTTTTCTAGTCATTTTTTTCCAGCTTTATTGAGATATATTTGACATGTAACATTGTGTACATTTAACATATACACATGATAATTCATTATACATTTATATTGTGAAATAATCACCACAGTAAGACAAT
The DNA here is from genome assembly GCF_016509475.1 of Prionailurus bengalensis. Lineage (NCBI taxonomy): Eukaryota > Metazoa > Chordata > Mammalia > Carnivora > Felidae > Prionailurus > Prionailurus bengalensis. The sequence continues at coordinate 18,971,688 of NC_057361.1, read as the reverse complement.
TTAACAAATCTCTTCATACAGTTACCTTTTTTTATTTTTTGGTGTAGTGAGAACATTTAAGATCTACTCTCTTAGTCACTTTCAAGTATACAAAACAGTATTATTTACTAATTTAACCTTCCTGTCCAGTAGGTCCTCAGAACATATTTATCTAGATATTCTGATAGGTATGTAGTTGTATCACATTTTTGTTTTAATTTGCAATCCCTAATGAGAAATGATAATGAGCATCTTTTCATGTGCTTTGTTACCAACTGTGTATCTTCTTTGTTAAGGTGTGTCTTTTCAAATCTTTAGCCTAGCAGAAATTTTTAATTTCATTTAAGTCCAACGTATCAACTTTTCTCTTTTATAGATTATGCTTTTGATATTATATCTTAAACCTTATCACCAGATTGAAGATCACCTAGATTTTCTCCTCTGTTTCCTTCTACAAATATTACAGTTTTGTGTTTCATATCCAAGTTTGTGATCCAATTCGATTCAACTTTTGTGAAACGTGTTGGGTCTGTGGCTAGACTGTTTATTGTTGTACTCGTTATTATTTTGCACATGGATGCCCAACTATTCCAGCACCATTTATTTTTAAAAAAAACATTCTTTCTTCATTGAGTTGTCTTTAATCCTTTGTCGAAGATCAGTTGATGATGTTTGTGTCCATATTTTTTCTAGGGTCTCTAATCTTTTCCATTCATTTCTGTGGTTGTTATTTTGCCAATACCATGCTGTCTTGAGTAGCTTTGTAGTAAGTCTTGAAATTGAGTAGTGTCAGTCCTCCAAGTTGTCCTTGTTCTTCAGTATTGTGTTAAACTATTCGAGGTCTTTTGCCTGGCTGTATAAACTTTGGAATCAAATTGTTAGTCTCTACCGAATGGCTTTTTGGGGATTTGATGGGGATTGTATTAAACCTATAGATCATTTCGAGAAGAATTAACATCTTAATAATAGTCTTCTAATTCATGAACATGAAATATCTGTACATTTGTTTAGATCATATTTGTTTCATTAGATTTTTACAGTTTTTTTGCATGTACAACGTATACAATTCTTTTTAGATTTATGCCTAATGATTTCATTTTCTTCCTAGTGGTCTTGAAAATAGTAATTTTTTAAATTTCAAATTCTCATTTTTCACTGCTCACATACAGAAAAGTCGTTGACTTTTGTGTATTAAACATGTATCCTGCCACCTTGATATATACTCACTTTTAGATCCAGGAGGTTTTTGTATTATTATTCTTCTTTGTAATTTTCCACACAGACAGCCATGTCATCTGCCAACAAAGGCAGTTTTATTTTTTTCTTTCCAAATATGTATAACATTTATTTGGTTTTCTTGTCATCTTGCACTGATAGCACATCCAGTATGATGTTGAATAGTTGAGGTGAGAGAGGACATCCTTGCTTTGTTCCCAATCATGGGGGGATAGTATCCAGTATATCACCATTAAGTGTGATATTAGTTGTAGGTATTTTGTAGTTGTACTTTATCAAGTTTAGGATGTTTCCTTTTATTTCCAGTGTGCTGAGAGATTTTATCATGGATGTGTGTTGGATTTTAGCCAATTATTTTTATCAGTTGATATACAGGTTTCCCCACTATCTGAAAGTAGAGCATTCCTATGTAACCTTTCATAAGCTCAAATGGTATAAAGCCAAGAGTATATCCCCCACTTTCCAAGAGTTTGCATTATACCACTTCACTTTTACAAAAGACTTACATTAGTACAGTAACAACTTTTTTCATAAAACCTAATATCCTCTTCAGATTTATTTTGGTTAGTGGAAACATGTATTAATGTAGGTCTTTTGTAAAAACAAAGTGGCATGATGCAAACTTACAGAAAGTAGAGAATACTCATAAGAAGATTTTTCTTATTTAGCTGTTGATGTGGTATATTACATTATTTTTTTCTTTATATTGAACTACCTTCACACAGAATAAATCTCACTTGGTCGTGGTGTTCAATTCCCTTTATACACTGTACAATGTTATGTTGATGATTTTTGTATCTACTCTCATGAGAGAAAGTCTTTTGTTTTCCTTCTAATGTTGTTATCTGGTTTGGGTATTAGAGTAATGTTGACCATATATAATGAATTGCAAAGTATTTCCTCTGCATCTATTTTCTGGAACAGATTATGTAGAATTGGTATCATTTCTTCCTTAAATATTTGGTATAAATAAATATAAATATTTATTTTCTTAAATAAATGTACAAGTATTTCATGTTTCACAAGTGAAACCGTCTGAGCCTGTTGTGTTTTATTCTGGGAGTGGGGGAACAATAGTAACTATTGATTCAGTTTCTTTAGAAGACATATACCTATTCTGATCATCTATTTCTCTTTGTGTGAATTTATGAAGTTGGCGTATTTCAAAAGAGTGGTTGGTTTGATCTAAGTTATCAAATTTGGGGGCATAAAGTTGTTTATAGTATTCCTTTATTATCCCTTTAACGTCCATGGTATTAGTAGTAAAGATTCCCCTTTCATTTCTGTGACTTTCACTTTTTTCTTGGTCAGCTTGGAGAGGTTTGTCAATATTTTTCATCTTTTCAAAGAATCAGCTTTCAGTTTCATTGATCTCTATCTTTTACTTGTTTTCAATTTCATTGATTTCTGCTCTAATTTTTATTATTTCTTCTTGCTCTAGGCTTAAATTGCCCTTCTTTCTCAAGTTTTCTAAACTAGATGCTTACATAAATTACTGATTTTAGATTTTTATTTACTAACGTGTTTTTAGTACTATAAATTTCCCTTCAGTATTGCTTTTTCTGTATCCCAGAAATTTTGATAAGTTGTGTTTTCATTTTCATTTAGTTCAAAATAGTTTTTAATTTCTCTTGAGTTTTCCCTGATATTTGTGGTATTAAGTAGTATGTTGTTTAATTTCCTAATATTTGACTATTTGTGAGCTATCTTTCTGTTACTGATTTCTAATTCAATGCTACTGTGGTCTGAGTAATACAACTCAAAGAATTCTTTCAATTCTTTTAAATTGTTAAAATGTGTTTTATTATTTTTCTTTTATTTATTTTATCTTATTTATTTTATTTTATTTTACTTTATTTTTTTATTTTATTTTATTTTATTTTATTTTATTTTATTTTATTTTATTTTATTTTATTTTATTTTTTAGTTTACTTGGGGGTGGGAAGGGCAGAGGGACAGGGAGAGAGAGGATCTTAATAGGCTCCATACCCAGCACAGAGTTCGACATGGGGCTCGATCTCATGACCACGAGATCATGACCTGAGCCAAAATCAAGAGTCGGATGCTTAACTGACTCATCTACCCAGGTGCCCCTTAAGTGTGTTTTATGGCCCAAAATGTGTTCCTTTTCTGAGTGTGTTTTCTGTTGTTGTTGAAAGAAATCTTTCATAAATGGCAATTAAATCAAGTAGTATCAACCTATCCTTACCTGTTTTATAGTGGCTTAACTTATGAATTACTCATGGAGGCGGGTGTTGAAGTCTCCAACTATAATAATGGATTTCTTTTTTCTTTCAGCTCTACCAGGTTTTGCTGCACACATTTGACCCTCTCATGTTGGGTGCACAGACATTTAGTATTGTTATGTCTTTTTAGAGAATTTACTCCTTTATTATTAGATAGTGTTCTTCTCTATCCCTGACTTTTCTTATTCTGAACTCTGCTTTAACTGTAATTAATGTAGCTACTCCATCTGTTTCTATTAAGTGTCAGCATCTTTCTCATATCTTTCTTTATCTCTTTGAATCTATGTAAATATTTATATTTCAAGTAGTTTTCTCCACAACTTTACTTTTTATATTTATTTTGTTATACACATCTTTATCATTTCTATTCATCTTGTTTGGTCTTTCCGTTTATTCAATTGTCAGAAATTCAATTCCCTTGTACAAATGTGACAGAAAAATAGACTGTTTTTAAAGAAAAAAAAAGTATTCTCTCCTTCTGTAGCTTGTATTCCAGTGAGGAGAGATACACTATACATTTATATACATTTTAGCAATTAAATAATAAGAAAGTTGGATAATTTCATGTAGTCGTCAATACTATTCTGAAATGAAATAGGAAAAGAGGATAGAAAGGAACTTAGTAGGGGAGTCTTTTTGGATAGAATTGGCAAGGAATCCCTTCCGAGAAAATGAGGACTGAATGATGCATGGAAGCCAACTCAGAATAATTCAGGGTAAAAATGCTTCCAGAAGAACATATACAAGGGCTCTAAACTAGAAATAGTTTAGGAATGTTTGAGAAACAGAAAGAAGGCCAACATGGCTGTTTTAGATAACTAGGAGGAAGTGACAGGATGCTAAGCAGGGACTAAGCAGGGACCAGATCTTGGAGAATAGGTCATGCTTAGGCATTTGGATCTTATTTTAATTAGGGAGTTCAGGGAGCCTTTTAAATGAAGGAGTGATATGTAATCATTGATGCTTCTGAAATGTCACTCCGCCTTCTCTGTGAAGGATGGGCTATGGTCAAGATAAGCTAGTGTGTGTTATTATGAGAGGCTTGATATTAATAAGTTTATTTTTTGGTCACACAAAGTTGGTTGCTTAAACAGACTTCAGTCATCCTTGGTTTCACCTCCTGCAGAAAGCCATGCACTCGTCATGAGGCCCTGTGCCTCATTCTAACAAATGAGAATGTTTGCCAAGAGTATTCTTACTTTTGGTCCAGCGCATATAAGAGTTTGTGAGCTTATTCTTTCATCTCCTCATTGGTGCCATGGAGGTCATATGTTGATAATGTATAATCACAGGATAGATGTAGCGTAGATCCTTGAGTCACTGCATGGAGAAGATATTCCCTCGAGGTAGCCCTAACCTCACCGAGGCTGAGAAATTTAGGGGAACGTACTGATATTTGTTAGACAGTAACTGTTCATGTGACCACATGAACCTGGCCATGAACATAAGTAATAGTAGGGATTCTGGTTATTTACAAAGCAGTTTCAGTGATGTAAATGATAATGGTGGCTGATATTTGCAAGGTGGCAGAGAGAAGTTTCCATTTGAGGATATATTTCAGAAGCAGAGTAAGAAGCTGATGGCTTTTCTATGGGAGACAGAATCAAGATGATACTGCCATCTTTGGCTTAAGTCACTGGATGGATGATGGTGCTTTAACTGAGACGAGGAAGAAAGCAAAAGAGTAGCGCGCATCATACATATTTGCGCCGCTTGAGGACGAAAAGTTAACATTTTGAAGATTTGTGACTCTGAGTTAATTATGAGGTACTCAAATGGAGATGTCAGTTTGGAATCTGAAAATTGGAGTGTGGAGTCCAGGAAAGAAAGCTGATCTAGGAATATAAACTTGGAAGTGATCAGAGCATTGGAGGATTTTAAAACTCATAAAAACCTGCCATCGGTGCTATTATATCCTCTGCCTTAAAGAAGCAAAGCTTGTAGCTTGCTCATTATCTTAATTAGCATATGATTGAGGTAGGATTCAAATGCAAGTGCTGTCCAAACTCATTCTGTCAAAGATAATGATTGCTTTTTAAAAAAAATTTTTTTTAATGCTTTTATATATTTTTGAGACAAAGAGAGACAGAGCATGAATGGGGGAGGGTCAGAGAGAGAGGGAGACACAGAATCCAAAGCAGGCTCCAGGCTCTGAGCTGTCAGCACAGAGCACGACATGGGGCTCGAGATCACAGACCATGAGATCATGGCCTGAGCCAAAGTCGGACGCTCAACCCACTGAGCCACGCAGGTGCCCCAATGATTGCTTTAGTATTATTAATACAATATCAACTTTTTGTTCCATTTTGTAGCTCTCAACCCACTTTTTTCCATACATGGTTTCACTAGTAGAGATGGTAGATATAAAAAACTCTTACCCCAGTTTTCAAATGATGACAGTAAGACAGGATATTCAAGTTTGTTAACCAAGGTCATATAATATTTTCCAGGCAATCGTACCATTGATTTGCAAGTTTTTCAACCATACCACATTATACTCTACCATACTGTCTTTCAATAAATAAGGAGTCATGTGGGGAAAAAAAATAAACTAGGTTTCTGGGGCGCCTCAGTAGCTCAGTTGGCTGAGCATAGGACTTTGGCTTAGGTCATGATCTCACAGTTCGTGGGTTCGAGTCCCAGGCGCTACCAGGTCAGAGCCTGGAGCCTGTCTTGTATTCTGTGTCGCCCTCTCTCTTTGCCCCTCCCCTGTGTGTGGGCATGCCCCCCCCCCTCAAAAATAAATAAACATTAGAAAAAAAAAGTGGGTTTCTTATAGACACTTATAGCTGAGTGTTTTTTGTAATCCACTCTGACAAATTTCTGTCTTTTAATTGGTATATATTTTTTTCCATTTGGTTTTAATTAATTTTTTAAAAATTACATCCAAGTTAGTTAGCATATAGTACAACAGTGATTTCAGGAGTAGATTCCTTAATGCCCCTTACCCATTTAGGCCATCCTCCCTCCCACAACCCCTCTAGTAACCCTCTGTTTGTTCTCCATATTTAACAGTCTATTATGTTTTTGTCCCCCTCCCTGTTTTATACTATTTTTTGCTTCCTTTCCCTTATGTTCATCTGTCTTGTATCTTAAAGTCCTCATATGAGTGAAGTCATATGATACTTATCTTTCTCTGACTAATTTCACTTAGCATAATACCCTCTAGTTCCATCCATCTTGTGAATGGCAAGATTTCATTCTTTTTGATTGCCGAGTAACACTCCATTGTATATATATACCACATCTTCTTTATCCATTCATCTATTGATGGGCATTTGGGCTCTTTCCATAGTTTACCTATTGTTGATAGTGCTGCTCTAAACACGGGGGTGCATGTGTTGAAGAAGTGAATAAAGTACACCAAAGATGGCCGATGGGGCTTAAAACAGACTCTGGTCTCTGGCTTAGATACCCCTCCTCTGTGTTCTTCTTCCTTTGTTTGCTGCATGCACGAAAACCCCCACAGATATGGAAGCTGACAACTATAAATTACCCTCCCCACTTGCATTCGGTGCTCAGATCTTTGGAGAAACAGTCTCCTCTGAGCCCGCCGGTGTGAAATAAATCTCCAATCCACCAAGATCTCCGAGTGCTGCTTGGTTTTTCCGCCAGCGTTCCAGCTTGGTTCCCTAACACATGTGCCCCCTTCAAAACAGCATACCTGTATCCCTTGGATAAATACCTAGTAGTGCCATTGTTGGGTCATAGGGTAGTTCTATTTTTAATCTTTTGAGGAACCTCCATACTGTTTTCCAGAGTGGCTGCACCAGCTTGCATTCCCACCAACAGTGCAAAAGAGATCCTCTCTCTCTGCATCCTCGCCAACATCTGTTGTTGCCTGAGTTGTTCATGTTAGCCATTCGGACAGGTGTCACGTGGTATCTCATTGTGGTTTGGATTTGTATTTCTCTGATGATGAGTGATGTTGAGCATTTTTTCATGTGTCGGTTGGCCATCTGGATGTCTTCTTTGGAGAAGTGTCTATTTGTGTATTTTGTCCGTTTCTTCACTGGATTATTTGTTTTTTGGGTGTGGAGTTTGATAAGTTCTTTATAGGTTTTGGATACTAACCCTTTATCTGATAGGTCGTTTGCAAATATCTTTTCCCATTCTGTCGGTTTTGCTGATTGTTTCCTTTGCTGTGCAGAAGCTTTTTATTTTGATGAGGTCTCAGTAGTGCATTTTTGTTGATTGGTATATTAATACCATTGACATTTAAAGTGTTACTGACACAGTAGGATTAACATCTACCATATATACCAGTTTATAACTGCTTTCTATTGATTTCATTTGTTTTTGTTTCTTTTTTTGTCTTTTTTCTGCCTTTTCTGGTTTTAATGGATCATTCTTTATGATTTCATTTTATCTCCATGCATAACATATCAGTAATACTTACTTCGATAAATTTTTAGCATTTTTCCCAAGTTTGAAATATATATATATTTGACAAACATAAATTTATCTTCAGATAACACTATTGTACTTCACTTGTAGTGCAGGGACATTAAAACCGAATACTCACAATTTTTTTCTCACATCCCTTATGATATTGCTGGTATTCAGTTTATATATCCGTTATTACTATTCATTGTTACCAGTATTACTTTATACAAAATTATGTTTTTGTCCAATAAAGAATTAAATAAGTAAGGTATTTTATTTTGCCTTCACTTATTCCTTCTTTGATGTTCTTTCTTCCTTTATGTTTATCCAAGTTTCTGACCTTTATCACCAGCCTTTTCCCTGAAGAACTTCTTTTAATGTTTCTTGACAATCAGGTTTACGGATCAATTCTCTCAATTATTGTTTGTATGATAAAGTCTTTCTCTAGTGCTTTTGAAGGATAATTTTGCTGGATGTAGAATTCTGAGTAGGTGTTTTGTTTTGTTTTTCTTTCAAAACGGTAAAGGCTTCATTCTCTCTTTTCACTTACTTGGTTTCTGACAAGAAGTATACTGTAATTCTTATCCTTGTTTCTTTATAGATAAGATACTTTTTCCCTTTGGCTTCTTTCAAAATTTTCTAGGTCTTTGGTTTTCTGCAGTTTAAATATGGTAAAAAAAAATCTGCATGGTATAATTGCTATTTATCCTTCTTGATGCTTCTGAGCTTCCTGGATCTGCAATTTGGTTTCTTCTGTCAATTTTGGAAAATTATTGGTCTTTTATCTACACATATTCTCCAGTCTCTTTCTTCTCCTTTTCATTTTCCAATTATACATGTTACACATTTTGAAATTGTCCCACAATTCTTGAATATTCTATTATGTTTTTTAATTCTTTTTTCTCTCTGCGTTTTCATTAGGGAAGTTTCTCTTAACCTGTATTTGAGCTCACTGATTCTCTACTGAGTCCTGTCAAAGACTTTTTTCTTTTCCATTATAGTACATTTAAAAAATTTCTAATATTTTATTTATATTTTTTCTTCGAGTTTGTACTTCTCTGCTTATGTTACCTATGTTCCCACATGTCTACTTGTTTTCATTAGAAACATTAAGATATTAATCATATTTTAAATTACCTATCTGATATTTCCAACATCTGTTTTATCTAAGTGTGGTTCTGATACTTGTCTAGGCTTTTCAGAGCAGTTTGGGTTTTTGTTTTTGTTTTTGTTTTTGTTTTTGTTTTTGCCTTTTATAAAATGCTTTTAAATTTTCTGTTGAAAGCTGGACAGGATTCCTTAAGGAATAGAAACTGAGGGAAATAGGTCTTTAGTGTGGTTTTTTACATTAATCTGGTTAGGAATTAGAGTGTGTTTAATGTTTGCTGCACCCAAAGGGGCCAGAGGATTCAAATTCCTCTTGTGTTTTTGTCTTTGTCTCTCTTGGAGGCTTTGGGCTTCCCTGAGTACTCCTTTTCAGAGTCTGTGTCTTGCCACTTGTTCAGTTTCATTCCCTGTCACTATACTGGATTCCTGTTTGGTGATAAGGTGTGAGGGAGGGGAAACATGCTATTACTTTATGATTAAATCTCTGTCTTTTATTGAACCTGTGTCCCTAGATGGTGACCTTCACAAGTACCTTTTAGCTTACCCTCCTTTAAGGAGACAGGAAGGCTAGAGGTAACTGTAATAAGAGAATATTCTTCCCCAATGTGGGACAAGGCCTTTGTTATATAAATTACTCTGGGCATATTTCACAATGGTTACTCTTCTCCTCCTTCTGCCAGAGCCTCAAGGGCAGCTTTTTTACCATCTCACACTGGCTATGTTTCTGAAAGTAAATTTCATTAAAGCGTGGGGACTGCCAAAAACCCCAGGATTTTCTTATTCTCATGCTAGGCCATATTCAGGCTCCAGCAATTAGTGATGACTACCATCTAAGTGTTCCTACCAGTTAATGACCCTAATGCTTCTGTTCCAAGTAAGCACATTTTGACAGTGACTCTCTGCAGTAACCTGTCTCTGCAGATTTGCAGATGGCAGTTTGTCCTGTGACCTTGATTCTCTGATGGGGCCTTGCAAATTTGTAGACTTTGAATTCACTTAGCTGTAAAGACATGAGTTATAAGGACAGGAGTGGCAGCTTCAAAGATCTTTACATTTTGGATTTTACAATTCCAGCTGAAACTGGAATTGCCTACCAAGTTTTTCTGTAAAGAGCTAGACGGCAAGTATTTTCAACTTTGTGGGCCATGCGGTCTCTCTTGCAACTAATAAACCATTGTTGTAGCATCAAAGCAACTATGCACAACACATAAATGAATGAATTTGGTGGTGTTCCAATAAAACTTTATTTACAAAAACAAGGAATTGTCTGGATTTAACCTGCAGGCCATAGTTTGCTGATTCCTGATTGAATGCATGGATGGAAAATCCTGAAAACTGGAAATTGGTTCATGGTTTGATTTGTCAAATGGATCAGTAAGTGAGTGAATCTGTTTGCCTGTTAAAATGTCTTTAAGAAATTTGATGATGTCACAGATATGCTTCTCTTTTAAAATTATCAGATAGGAGAGATTTAATAACCTGTATACTTTTGCTGTTACAACTTTAATCATACAAGTTACTCTATATACCCAAGTTCAAATAAAAGGGGAAAAATAAGTCACTTAGTTTTCTACTGAAATTGCTTTTTTTCGTACTGAAATTAGTTTTACTCTCTACTTTCCCAAATAATAATTGAGTCTAAGTAATACGAGGCAAACAGTGAGCTGTTTCCACTTAATGGCGATTCAAAAATGGTAATTTTCCATTCCTTGCAGAAAGAAATGTAATAAAACCTTAAGTACCAAGGATTCAGATAACTGTATCCTTCAAGAAATCAGCCTTGAAAAATTAGAGGCCTTCACAGGGTTAAAGAGTTAAGCCTCACAGGATAGAGGAGAAAAACAGCACTATCTACCCTCATGAATTTAACGTATTTGAAGAGGAAAAGTTACGTGAGTGAAAAGCATAAATTTTAGCAACAAAAGTAATATAATGTGTCTAAGGAATAGGATAACCAATTTAATATTTTTGCTACCTAAGTTAAAACTATCTAATGTCTACAGTAAAAATGCAATATTTTTGTGAAATCATTTATAGAATACATTTTCCAACACTCATAAGATGAAAATACTTCCCTGTGAAATATGTAAAACATTATCCCAAGCATTTCCCTTTCTGAATCTACAAATTTCCTCTCAAATTGCAAATTAGGAAAAGACAGAACCTCAGGTGTATAGTATTTAACTAAACTATTTTATGTATGCAATAAATTTGCTCTCTGCCAACTTCTCAGACCTGGATTCCACTTTGATTTATTGTTCTCTGGCTTCTGGCAGCTAATCTGTCTTTCCTGAAATTGCCTAAATCCTCTATTACTTATTCATTACCTCAACAATTAGTTCAAGTTGCTAACATATATAAAGGCAGATGACAGCATAAGTCAATGAATATCTGCTGTCTGTTTCATTGAGACTGGATCGCTCACTTCAATGGCTCCTCTCACTGTTTTTCCAAGTTGGTGCAAAGGAATACAGGATGGCAGTAACTGAGTTTTAGAATTCAGCTTCTAGAAAGCCCAGTTCAGATATTTTGGCCAAGATCGATGGCTTATCATTTAAATTTTAAAGTTTTTAGGCTTGCACATTCTTGTGGAGAATAATCTTTATTTAAATTGTCTTTTTATTATTAGTGTGAAAGGATTGTACTTTTCCATTACATGTTGTAAGTAGTTACTGCGGATATGTAGATATGGCTTTGAATGTTTATCCAGAATGACTTTATCAACAGCCAACGTTTAAGCTAATTATTTTGGGCTTCCTCAATAGACAGTCATTATTGGTATCAGTAGAACATGGGATGTATGGAAGAAGTGAAAAGAGATGAAGTCAGAGAGTTTGTTGGGTACATAGCAGCCATGTTTTGATATATGACTCCATCCCCCTGCCCACAGTTGAATGAACCATGTACAGACACTTGACACAGGCTTAGTCAGTCAGTCTCTTTCCTTTGAATTTAGAATTGGAACTGAAAAAAAAATCTCTGAAATTGTATACAGCCATTAAATGTGAAGAAAAAAGCTTTGTGGGAGCTGTATAAAAAGAATATTGTACATAGAGGAAGATTTATATAGACAGACCCTTAGCAAGAAGAAAGGACAAATGAAGTCCTGGCTGCTTTCCAGGTCTTTCCTAAGCTGGCTGCATTCCTGCCCTTGAGTTTCATGATAGACTTTTGTATCCTTATAACACTTTCTTTTCTTTCATTAAAGCTAGTTGGATTTGCTTTCTGTTACTTACAACCAAATACCCTAATACGTCTTATGTTATCACAGCATCTTTATCAATTTCTATTATAATTATTTATCTCCTCCTAGAGATTCTTGAAGTAGTTATAACTTAGGTTTTTTCTATCCCCAACACTGAGTCAGCACTCAGTAAATACTTGCAAAGTGATGTAAGAGAAAAGCTTGTCTAAGGGGGAGACACGGCATGATGAAGCCTACTACAAAACATTCCCTCTCTCATGGATATGTTTCTTTATGAACTATTGATTTTCTAAACCGCAAAAGAGTTTTTCACAAATTGCATGCAGTGGCTACCCACCGGCTGAAGATGAGACTATGTTCAGCGTAAAATGTTTCCACAGTAGGTATGTATGGAAAATGCTCTGTTAGACGGAATTAGCATTCTTCTTTACTATAGTAATTCTCAAAGCCTTCAACGTGATATAGGTACATTGCATATCTTCAAGAAGTTGATAAAAGTCAGGGTTTCCCAAACTCTCTGCCCAAGGGATCCTTTTACTACAAAACTTCACACAATTCAACTCAACAATGACAACCAAAAAAGTTGTTTGATTTTAAAACAGTCAAAGAACTAGAATAGGCATTTTTTAAAGATGATATATACAACAAGCACATGAAAAGATGCTCAACATAATTATGGAAATGCAAATCAAAACCACAATGAGATACCACCTCACATCCATTAGGATGGCTACTGTTAAAAAACAAAAGCAGTCAATAGCAAACATGGATGAAGATGTGGAGTGTACAATGTGCACTATTGGTAGGAATGTAAAACGATACAGCCACTGTGGGAAACAGTATGGTACTTTCCCAGAAGATTAAAAATAGAATTACCATAGGATCCAGCAATTCCACTTCTTTTTTTTAAATTTTTAAAAATTTTTATATATTTTTGAGGGGGGAGATCGGGAAGGGACAGAGAGAGGGAGACACAGAATCCGAAGCAGGCTCCAGGCTGTGAGCTGTCAGCACAGAGCCCAACATGGGGCTCAAACTCCCGAAACCATGAGATCATGACCTGAGCCAAAGTCGGTCGCTTGACTGACTGAGCCCCCCGGGGGCCCCAGTGGCAATTCCACTTCTGAGTGTTCACCCAAAATAATTGAAAACAGATTCTTGAAAAGATACTTGTATTCCCTTGCTCATAGCAGCATTATTCACAATATTAAAAGGTGGAAGCAACTCAACCATCAGGCTATGGATGACTAGATAAGCAAAATGTGGTATAAACATGCAATCGATTATTATTCAGCCTTAAGAAGAAAGGAAATTCTGACATGTTATAACATGAATGTGAACTCTCAAATTAATAGGTGCAGAAAACAGAATGGTAGTTGTCAGGGGCTGGGGGCAGAGAAGACTAGGGAGTTGTTCAATGGGTAAAGAGTTTCAGTTTTACAAGATGAAGCGTTCTGAAGATTGGTTGCACGACAGCGTGAAGATAGTTGACACCACCAAACTATGCACTTAGAAATGGCTAAGATAGTTAATTTTGTTATGTGTATTTTACCGTAATTATGTTAACATCACAGAACAGCATCCTTAGAAAAAATACTTTTAGAGACAATGCCAAGACAATTTCATGGTGTGTTGCTCCCGAAAGCACATACATGGGAGCAAAAGCCCTTCTTACACAAAGAAATGGTGATGGTTAGCGGTACTGTTCTGTGAAATGTCTAGCATAGTAAGTTTTAGGATACTCAGCATAATGTAGCACTGACTCATGTTCTCTTACTTGAGAAGGAGTGAAAATTGCACAGTTACATTTTGTTTCCTGGTAGATAACTCTTAACATTATATTACTATGTTGGCCTCTTCTTTTCATTTTTAAATATATGGTGTGCAAGAAAACTGTTAAAAAACAAAAGCATGTAGAGAAGGTTCAGGGCTGATAAATAATAAGCATCTCTCTCTACCTACTCTATTTCTACTTACTCCCCTAATTTACTTGCCACGATACACGGTCCCAAAGAGACTTCTAAGGATCTAGCAGTAGTGGGGAAGGTGCTAGTTCCCTTAGGTTTGGGGGAATTTATCTTATGCAAGCAAAATCCTCTGAATCTCCAAAGCATCTCTTTGACTTCTGATCACATATTCTGAGAGACAATAAAAACTCAGTTCGCTATAATTCTACTGCTGCCACTTGCAAGCTTTCATCCCGTCACATAGTCTCTCAGTAGCTGTTGTCCTCTCTAAAACCTGGGGCCAGTACCAGAGCAACCTTCTTGCAGCTACCCTGAAGAGTAATGAATAGAAATGAGTTATAAATATAAAATGATGTATAAATCTTTTAGCACCAGAGACTTGGGATGTTTTAAGTACACAAAGGACAGACTAATAAGACTATCAATCCTGTCTCCAATGCATAGACATTTAGAAAGTGGGATAACATCCATCCCTGGCTCTTAGAGTCTCAGTTAAAAAAAAAAATCTATGATTTCCATCAATGTAGAGAAATGTGCTCTTTTTCCTTTCTTTCTGGAGCTAATTTAATGAATTTTCCTGTAAATGCTAAGGCCTTTTGAGATGGGGTTACATTTTATCTGCAATGTAGCTAGACTCATTATGGATGGTTTTCTTAATTCAGACGGTATTCGGTTCTACAGAGATTCTCCTCTGCTAGTATCTGGCTACACCAGAGGCATCAGACTGAGTGAATATTAATGTTGAGGTTGTTTGCATATTACATAGCTAACATACTGAAAGAAAACAATTCAAATTGACAAGAATAAAGCCTGACAGTTTTAAAACCTTAATGGGGTGTTATTTTCAACTGTGTTGAGTTTTAGCACTGAATAACTTGGCCTTCATTAAGAACCCAATATTTAAAATTATATTTCTTTGGGGATTCTGAAAATATGATAAAAGTTGACTAATAATCTCTCTGTTGTTGAAGTAGTGAGTACCTCTCAACTGTGCCCAATTCCATTTATGTAACTTTTTCAAAAACAGTCTGTAGGCTCATACCCAGTAAAATTTGACTTGTAAATAGGAAATCCATATTAAAGGGGCATCTGTGTTTGTGTGCAACTAATTTAAGGGCCTTTGCATAGAACATTCTAACATAGAGTTAACAAAAGAGAAAGCCATTAACTAGTAGTCCTAAAACCAAAAGTATTTTTCTAGTCTATTAGAAAAACGTATGTATTGACCCCAATCAGAGGAATGATTACCACACTGATGCAGTATGCTGGCAATTTGTCTTCCATGTCTGGCGCTCTACTTTTTGAGGACATAAGAGAAAGGAGTTGTATATCCCTGCAGGTCTAGTCCAGGTAGCAAGGTTGCTGGTATCCTACTCCGCATGCATCTTCCTAGCAACCTCCTATTCATATGCCAATCTGAAATCCTAGAGGAAACGTCAGTTGTGGAGGGAAGTGAGATAGGAACAGATACATTTTTCCTCTTCATTTTCCTTTATGAGCCTGAGAAACAATGTTCATACAGCCTTTGTAGGTGTAAAAGAAATAATGAAGTAGACTAGTCTCTTATTTTTTACTGTAAATTATAATTAAGCTAAGAAAACTTTTTCCAGAAGAAAGGAATAAAATATTCCTCATTTCTAGTTTCCTTTTTCTTCCTTTTTCCCAGAGCTTCCCTTCCCCTCTGACTAGCTTATCCACAAGGAGATAGGTGTGAAGGCACATAACATAGACAAAACACTGGCTTTATTTGAGGAAAAGACCTCACAAAAGCCATAATTTTACAGATGAGCAAACTTATTCTGTTACCAAGTACCTTCTCCAAGGCCAGGCTGAATCATCTTATTTGAGTCAAATCCGTGTGTGTGTGTGTGTGTGTGTGTGTGTGTGTGGTCAGAAGCAGACCCAAATAAAAACCACAACAAAAATCTAAAAACCAAAAATATTGTGAAGTACTCAGTTCCCCTCCAGACAGATAGCTAGATGTAAGTTGGACCTTATCAGCGTCCATTTTGGATGAAATAGATCTCATATCCTTTCCCCATTTCAGCCTCACCATCCAGATAAATGAAGCCTTCCTAATTCCCAATAAACCATCAGTGACTTTTCTTCTTCAAAAAAGCAATTTTTCTCATTATCAATTCACACTAAAGAGGCTGTTGAAATACTATGTACTTCCCAACAGAGATACATTAGATTAGGAAATAATAACAGGCAAACTCTGACCTCTAGATCTGAAAGAATTTCAGTGATCACTATAAGACTATTTTCAATTACTTAGAAAAAAAAGCCTCCATTTCTATTTGTGAATCATCACTGCCATTTCTTTTTTTTTTTTTTATTTTTTAAAAATTTTTTTTTTCAATGTTTATTTATTTTTGGGACAGAGAGAGACAGAGCATGAACGGGGGAGGGGCAGAGAGAGAGGGAGACACAGAATCGGAAACAGGGACCAGGCTCTGAGCCATCAGCCCAGAGCCCGACGCGGGGCTCGAACTCACGGACCGCAAGATCGTGACCTGGCTGAAGTCGGATGCTTAACCGACTGCGCCACCCAGGCGCCCCCATCACTGCCATTTCTGATTAAGATGTCCTAGTTTCTAGTGATTCTTGAGTGGAAAAAGGTCGATAGAAACATTTAGATACACATATTTACAAGAAACCTGACTTCTGAGCCCATAATATGTTCCAAAGACTTTTGTGGATAGTCTTGAACAACAACAACAAAAAAAAATGTTTTAAGCTAAAAATCGACTTCAAAACCCAATTTCTAGACTAAAAAGGTATAATTCCTTCTCTTCTGACATGATTAAAACTTTGGTGGTCCGGGGCATCTGGGTGGCTCAGTCGGTTAAGCGTCCGACTTCAGCCAGGTCACGATCTCACGGTCTGTGAGTTCGAGCCCCTCGTAGGGCTCTGGGCTGATGGCTCAGAGCCTGGAGCCTGTTTCCGATTCTGTGTCTCCCTCTCTCTCTGCCCCTCCCCCGTTCATGCTCTGTCTCTGTCTCAAAAATAAATCAATGTTAAAGAAAAATTAAAAAAAAAAAAAACTTTGGTGGTCCAGCTACACAGCAAGAGGCTTATCACATTCCATTTAGCACGAACTAACCCCTTATAATTACAGCATTAAAATGTTTTCTAGGCTTGGGGTGCTTGAGTGGGGTTCAGTGGGTTAAGTGTCTGACTCTGAATTTCAGCTCAGGTCCATGATCTCATGGTTCATGAGATCGAGCCCCTCATCAGGCTCTGTGCTGACAGCTTGGAGCCTGCTTGGGATTCTCTCTTTCTCCCTCTCTCTTCCCCTCCCCTGCATGCACATGCACATACACACTCTCTGTCTCTCAAAATAAATAAGCATTAAAAAATGTTTTCTAGGCTTCATACATTTCTCCAGGAAAGATCAGTTTGAGGAATAATAGTAAATTACGATTCAAAGAAAAAAACCTTTTACCTTCTGAAATACAAGTCTTTGGGGCTTCTCACAGAAATCTGGCTCTTTCTCACAACATTTTGTGGTCAGGGAAAAATCAATGTCAGTTGTAGCGGCATAAACTTTATTATTCAATGACCTGGGTATAGGGATGGTTCTTTTTAGTTTCAGGGAGGGAAAAATGCCAGGACCATAAGCACTCCCAAATTAAAGGCTGTGCTTGTGCTTATTATACAAGTTGGATGATGTTTCAGGGCACAGATGCCAGGAGTTTTGTTTTGTTTTCTTTTTAATTTCATCATGCTTTTAAAACCATTTTTCGTTTAACAGCCTCCTTTAATGTCTTTGAAAAGATCCATTCTCCTGAGTCATCCAAGAGGACTGAGAACAGTGTGAGCTTTGAGCTGAACAGAAGACTCTCCCTCCTCGGACTGGTGAGGGGTGGCTGGCTAAGTGCCTTATATGTTCAACCTTCACTTAATTCCACTCACACTATACCCCCACTGGTACTGAAGACAAATAGCACTGCAGTCTTTTGGTACAGCCTCACTGTTTACTTCTGTACAGCCAAGGATATACTGCTCAGAATCTGAGAACTATAAAAATGATTTTGGAGAAGAAATTTTTGGCCTTCTACCTCCTCTTTCTCTTAGCCACAGAGGAGGAGGGCCACAGTAATGGTTCAGAGGGCTGAAACCAGGAGAGAAGACATACAAAACCTGAATCCCGCCTTAATCTGACTTCAGACACCCTATTAGGTAAAGTTAATTGCGGCTGTTACTTATCAAGTATGGCCAATCCTCCCTCCCAGCAACCACCACACCCATACCCCCTCAGACCTGCCAGCTGCCAGCATCTGCCTCTCTTTGCATTTGGGCTTTCTCTGGGCTTACACTTCTCAGCACTTGTATTCCCTCATACATACGTGAGGCCAGAAATGCCAAGAACTAAATGCCTCCCTACAAGAACAGCCTTTGACCAGTGACTGACAGAGTTGGTGTGTAAATATCTCAGTGCCTTTGTCCCTCAGATGCCTCAGAGGCATTCTTTGACTCTGGGTTCCATGGCCCCCAGTGAGATTAAGCTGTAGTTGCCCACAGTAGTAATAACACAACTTTGTTGTCAAGATCCCATTGTTTGTTTCATTTCCCTACTCCTCTACTGTGCCCCCCTCCTGAGATCACACCCTCAGTAAACTACTTACTTGCACTTGAGAGTGTCTGTGGGTTGGCTTCAAAGACACAGTTTTGCGATATGGACCTAAAAGATGAGCTACTTTGTTAGATGAGATTTATGTATACACAGTCCACCCTTTTATACACTGCCACTAATGGATGCTATCCTTCTGTGGCAGCTTTTCCCCTTTTGATTAAATTGTATTGATTTCATTTGGATATGAATGGCAGGGCTGGCCCTTGCCTCATACCCCAAAACCTGCTTCATCTTCCCCTGTACTATGTTGATGGGTGTTCTGTTGACCACCCCTACTACCCTGCCTATAGGTTTGGCTTCACTCCAACTTCTGAGTCCTCATACAGTCTTTCACCAGCTCCCCCCGCTACACACACACACACACACACACACACACACATATCCAGGAGTTCTTAATATTTAATATTTTTTATGCTATGAAATCCTTTGGCAGCTTATGGATACGTTTCAGAATGGTGGGTTTTTTTTTTTTTAGTTTATTTGTGAGAGAGGGAGAGCATGTGCATGAGCAAGCAGGGGAAGGGCAGGGAGGGGGGAACAGAGCATCTGAAGCAGGCTCTGCACTGACAACAGACAGCCCGAGGTGGGGTTCAAATTCACAAACCGGGAGATCATGACCTGAGCCGAAGTCAGATGCTCAATCGACTGACCCACCCAGGCATCCCTCAGAATGTTTTTAAATTCATAGAATAAAATATATAGGATTACAAAGAAAAAGAGTTACAGTGAACAATGATTGGTAACCTGGACTAAAGATAAGAGTGTATTCCTTACATACATACATACCAGCTCAAGGAACTTCAGCCCTTGTCATTTCTCTTTATTTTTCCCATAACACAGTGGGACTTATAATTAAATCTCAATCTCTGACTTCAGGACTCTTCATGCTCTCAGGTACCAAGATCAGAGTGGAGATTCTGTGCCCCAGGAGATAAGTCCTGCTTATCCATTTTGCTCCCAAAGTAATATCTTACATCTGCCCTGTTTTCCCTTTTCTAGGTAGGACCCACTCACATTCGTGCCCCCTGTATGGATTGTTCACCTACCTGGCTTAGCTTTCTGCCCTGACATGAGATTCTTGCTTGCCTTGGATTCCTGATTAGTTCTTGGGGCCACAGATCTTGCAATATTCTCTCCTGTATACCTCCTTATTCTATCTCTGGCTCCCTGGCTGAGGCCCTGTTGGTTATGAACAGAGATACCATTTATGATGTCTGTAATTTTTCTTTAAAATACTTAAGCATAAGCTACACGATACAAATGTGTTGTTTTAATCTACCCTTAAGAGCAATCAGCAATGCTCATCAGAATTACATATCCCAGGAATGGTAAGGTAACAACAAGAAAGACTGTTCCAGGGATGGCTACTATAAATAACTATCTTTAACTCCCATCAACACTGGAAGTTTTTCTAATTAGAATAATTCATGGTAGAAATGGATTTTCTTTTTTTTTTTTAATTTTTTTTTCAACGTTTATTTATTTTTGGGACAGAGAGAGACAGAGCATGAACGGGGGAGGGGCAGAGAGAGGGAGACACAGAATCGGAAACAGGCTCCAGGCTCTGAGCCATCCGCCCAGAGCCCGACGCGGGGCTCGAACTCACGGACCGCGAGATCGTGACCTGGCTGAAGTCGGACGCTTAACTGACTGCGCCACCCAGGCGCCCCTAGAAATGGATTTTCAACGGTGAAATTTATAGCTTGCTAGGTAGGCTAAGCTGTTAGAAATAGGCTGTCATAGGTGCACTTGCTGCTATTCCAGATGTATTTATTGGCTAAAATGCTTTAAAGACACTACCCATCTTTTGAGTAAATAAAGAATGAGAGTCTAGCAAGAGCTTTACACTTACCATTAATTGTGGCACTTGTTTAACCCTAAACCTGGAACCCAGTTGTTGCTCTGGAATGTTCCTCATCACCTCTGTAAAGTAGATGGTGAGTCAGTCCTACCACTACAATAATACTGTATTTTTCTCATGTGAACAATTTCTTCAAGTTACATATGGAAGCACCAAAAAGGAAAGACTTCTAGGATTTTTTTTTTAATTTAGCATTATATGGATCTTCTTACCTATTTGTTAATAAATGTCTGTGTGTGCAGCGGGATTTGGTCTGCAACTTGGTAACTTATTACCAAGTTGGAGGAGAGATGCCAAACCTCACCTATGTCTAAGTTTTGGTGATTCCTGAGAGCCTCCATAATGAACCTAAGAATGAGGATGATCCATTGCTTTACCTCCTCACTCTACTCCTTAATCTCAGAATAGTATAGATTTCCCATTATTCACAAAACCATCTTGTTGAATATCCTGGTGCCAACCCTTCTCCATAGTGAGGATTGAGAGTATTTCGTTTCGTTAGGCTTTCCTTTTTGGTCCCAACTCTGGTCTTGGGTGAGACTTCCATAATCTTCCTCTTGTCCTGGATGATAGGTTTCAGCTCTGTTGTGGCTAGTTCTTAGCATTACTGGTGTCAAATACATTCACTCAATTATTCAAATTATTTGTTTAAATTTGTTTAATGTTTATATATTTTTGAGAGAGAGAGAGAGAGAGAGCGCGCACAAGCAGGGGAGAGGCAGAGAGAGAGGGAGACATAGAATCAGAAGCAGGCTGCAGACTCTGAGCTGTCAGCATGGAGCCTGATGCGGGTTGCGAACTCACAAACTGTGAGATCACGAACTGAGCCAAAGTCAGACGCTTAACCAACTGAGCCACCTAGGTGTCCCTATTCAACAATTATTAATTGAACACTTTCTATGTACTATATGGTGTGCTAGACCCATAGGATATTTCAGCCAATAAGACAGGTAAGATCTTGTGAGTAAAGGTGAATAAAAGAGTGAATAAATTGATGAAATAACTTCAGATGATAATAAGTACTATGAAAAAATAAAATAGGATTATGGGTTATGGTATTACAGCAAGGGGTGGCTATTTTGGAAAGGATAATCAAAGAAAGCCACTCTGAGCAAAAATCTGATAATTTTTTGCAACTGAACCATCCAGAGTTGTAGGAGGATTAGTAGTCAGTGTGGTTTGCATTGAAGGGTGGCTCTGAGAACTCTATAGAGTTCATTTTTAACCTTTTAGGAACAGCCAGATCCTTAGTGCCTATACTTTACCTCAAGGTTTAACCAAACTGTGAAAAAAATCCGTTAAAAATCCAAGATCCATTTAGCTTTCTTTGAAACAATATAATGCACAATTAGCACTTTGACTTTTTTCATTGAATTGATCAGTTGGATTAGTTTGTATAACCTGATTGGTTTAGTATTTTGTAGTTTACAAATAGACAAAGAAAATCATTGGAAACATGGCTTAACTTAATTGGTATTGGTGAAGCACTGAGAATCATAAAATCTGAGATTTAGAGATCAGTGTATCCAGGAAGGAAATGAGTTCCAGAAAGTTAACCCCAAAATGCTCACCTTACACACCAAAAGCTCTCATGTTTATATGGCTGCTTTCCCATAAACATTTCCCAAAGATGTTTGGCATTTATATCTCATTTACTGTAAAACAGTTTGTTATTAATTGTTTTAAATTTTTAAATATAAAAATAGACTAAGAACATTACAGTTAAAAATAGGTAAATAAGTCACTTGCCCATCTACTGCTATTGGCTTTAAAATATAAAAAGCCACCTTTTGCATTTGGTGCATTAAAATATTTACATTATTCTAACCATAGAGTGCATAAAATTTAATATCATGCTTTTGAGACTAGCTTTATGTCCTATGCCTTTTCCATTTAGCTATACAGTATCTGTGTTTTGTTTAAGGCCTATAAAATATGCCATTGAGCAGTTATACCCTAATTTAATTAATAAGTCTCCTATTTTAGCTATTTGGAGATTTTAATTTTCATTGTTATTTGAAAAATATCTTAATGGATAAGATTATTCCAGAATTTAGATTATTTCCTTAGGCTGAAGTCCAGGAGGAAAATCACTGTACCAAAGGATTTGAATAGTTTTATAGTTCTTAAAAACTAAAACTTATAACCTATAAAGTTTATGCTAGTATTCAAAGCAGCACTAATACAGAAGGGTATCAGATTTAACATACACTTACCAGTATTTGTTTATAAGGCTTTTCTAATTAAGTGGGT
Organism: Prionailurus bengalensis; assembly: GCF_016509475.1. Taxonomy (NCBI): domain Eukaryota; kingdom Metazoa; phylum Chordata; class Mammalia; order Carnivora; family Felidae; genus Prionailurus; species Prionailurus bengalensis. Next base: position 18,948,809 of record NC_057361.1, on the reverse strand, counting down.
GAAAAATGTTACCACTTTGTTATTGAACATTTACTTGTTCAATTTTCTTTGTTTGTGAATTGTCTGTTCACATCTTTTTCCTGTTTACTTGTTGATATTAGAATCAACCTGTTTGTTTGGGCCCTTTATGGATTAGAGATGTTAACCCTCAGGCATTTTTGCTGCAAATATTTTTCCCAGATGGCTTTTTATTTTCTGTAGAATATACAGAATTGTTTGTCAGTCTTTTCCTTTGTGACTCTTTCTTTCCTATACTTAGAAAGTCAGCATCCTCTGCACAGGTTTTGGTAAATAATCAATACAATTTGATTTTGTTCCTTAGAAGCTTATTTATATAAAACTTTTCTTTCATAGTTAGTGTGGTATATATGTTCTTTATATTGTTGTCCATTTGCTAAACAATTATTCCAGTTTTAAGTATTGTCTTTGTTTTTCCTTTCTTAAAGACAATAAAATGACTTTTTGTTTATATTTAAATTTATATATAATATGTTCTACATATTTTAATAGCTTTATTGAGGTATAGTTGACATACAGTAAATGGCACATACTTAGAATGTATCACTACCATAATCAAAATAATGAATATATCCATCACCCCCCAAAAGTTTTCCTGTGCCCTTTCATACCCCCTCCTTCTTGCCCCTCAGAGATTTATTCCCATCCCCAAGTAACCACTAGCCACTATAGATTAGACTGAAGTTTTTAGAATTCTGTGTAAATGGAATCATACAGAATGTCCCCTTTTGGTCTGGCTTGTTCCATGAAGCATAAGTATTGTGGAATTCATCGATGTTGTAGTGTATATCCGTAGTTCATTAATTTTATTGCTGTCCAGCATTCCATTGGGTGGATATACCCCAGGTTGTTTATCCATTCTGTCAATGAACATTTGGTTCCTTTCATATTTTTAACTATTACAAGTAAAGATGTTATGAACATTCATATGCAAGTCTTTGTATAGACATATACCTTCATTTCTCTGGGTAAGTAAGTATAGAATGGCTTAATCATACCATCACACTGTGTTTAATTTTTTAAGAAAATGTCAAACTGTTACCAAATTTCTTTTCTCATGTTATATTCCCACCAGCCATATATAACAGTCGCAGTTCTTGGGGCACCTGGGTGGCTCAGTCAGTTAAGCATCCGACTTCAGCTCAGGTCATGATCTCACAGTCAGAAAGCTCAAGCCCGGCAACAGGCTCTGTGCTGACAGCTCAGAGCCTGGAGCCTGCTTCTGATTCTGTGTCTCCCTCTCTCTCTGCTCCTCCCCACTCACGCTCTCTCTCTGTCTAAAAAATAAACAAACGTTTAAAAAAAAGAGTTGCAGTTCTTCCATATCCTGACACATGGTATGATCAGTCTTTTTATATATATAATTTTTTTAATGTTCATTTATTTTTGAGAGAGAGAGAAAGCTAGAGAGCAGGGGAGGGCAGAAAGAGGGAGACAGAGGATTCGAAGCAGTCTCCGCACACTGAACACAGAGCCTGATGCGAGGCTCCAACCCACCAACCACGAGATCATGACCCGAGTGGTGAACAAGAGCCTGTTGCTCAACCGACCGAGCCACCCAGAGGCCCCTATGATCAGTCTTTAAGCCATTCCTAAATTAATAATTAACAATGTTGAGCATATCTTCATGTGCTTATTTTCTGTGTATAAAAGTTTAGAATAACAATATTCCCTTGATGAATAGACCCTGTTATTATTTTGAAATCATCTTCTTTCTCCTTGGTAATATTCTTTCCTCTGAAATCTTTGATTTTAATATAGCCACTCAAGTTTTATTTGAGCAGTGTTAACATGTAATACTTTTCCATTCTTTCAGTGTTAATCTATTTGTTTCTTTATATTTACAGTATATTTCGTAAAACTCTTGAATTTTTATCTACTCTTACAATCTTTAACTTTTAGTTGGGACAATTAGAACTTTTCATGTTTAATATAATGATTGATAGGGTTAGGTTGAAGTCTTTCATCTAGCTATTTGTTTTCTGTTTGTTCAAACTGTTCTCCTTTTCTTCCTTTTCTGCTTTCTTTTGGATTAACTATTTTTATTCTGTTTTATCGCCTTTGTTAGATTATTAGTTTATAACTCTATTTTCTTATTTTAGTGATTGCTTTAGGCTGTATAGTACAGGTCTTTACTATATCTCTTTTTACTTTTAATTGTGTACCACTCACCTATAGCTGTACACAACCTTATATACAGCTTAAAAATCTTACCATTGTATACATACATTTCTCCCCTCGAGGTCATTATGTGTGTGTGTGTGTGTGTTTCCATAATACATTTTTATTATTTATAAAGCAGTTAATTATCTTTTTTTTGGTAGTAAAATATGCATAACATCACATGTACCATCTTAGCCATTTTTAAGTATACAGTTCAGTGGCATTAAATACATTCACATTGTTGTGAATGACCATCACTATCTATCTCCAGATTTTTTTTATCATTTCAAACTAAAACTCTGTACCCATTAAACAGTAACTTCCCACTCCCCTACTCCCTAGCCACCACTATTCTCCTTTCTGTCTCTATGAATTTGACTACTCTAGATTTCTTTATTTTTTTACCGTTTATTTCTTTATTTTGAGAGAGCACACACATGCGTAGGAGCGGGGAAGAGGCAGAGAAAGAGGGAGAATGAGATTCCCAAGCAGGCCCCAAGCTGTCAGTGCAGAACCCGATGCAGGGCTCGATCTCACAAACAGTGAGGTCAGGACCTGAGCCGAAATGAAGAGTTAGACACTTAACCCAGTGAGCCACCCAGGCGCCCTTAGAGTCCTCATATTAAGTGCAGTCATACAGTGTTTGTCTTTTTTGTCTAGCTAATTTCATGTAGCATACTTCTTTCAAGGTTCATCCAGGTTTTAGCACACATCAGAATTTCTTCCTTTTTAAAGTTGAATAATATTCAATTGCATGTATATACTATATGTGGTTTATCCATTCACCTGACAATGGATGTTTGGGTTGTTTCTACCTTTTGGCTGTTATGAATAATGCTGCTGTGAACACTGGTGTACAAATTTCCGTTGAGTTTCTGCTTTCCATTCTTCGGGGTATATATCTAGAAGTGGACTTGCTCGGTTATATGGCAATTCTATGAAAAACAGTTAACTGTCTTTTGAAAAGATTTAAATAAAAATTTAAATTGTGACTTAAATTTTTAGACCTTCTATATTTACCCATGTCGTTACCATTTCTGGAGTTCTGCTTCCCTTTGTGAAGTTTCGTATTTGCAAATGTTGAACTCTAGGATAAAACTGTCAAAGTCTATGAAAAATACCATTTAAGATTAAGAATTGAATTCCAGGTCATCTAAAATCTAGCTTGGAGAGAACAATAAGAAAATATTTGGTCTTTCCATCTGGTAATAAGTCACAGTTTTTTATTTATTTGGGTCCTCTTCTCAATGTACCGATAAAATTTTACAGTTTTGCCTATTCAGTTTCTACCTATCCTTTTTTAAGTTTATTCCTTTTATTACTTTTAAGGGGAATATATTTCTATTGAATGGATCTTTTTAAAATTATCTTTTACTTCTCTATTATGAAGTTACAGAGTATTACTGACTTCTGGGTATTTATCAAAAACCATTACCTTGACTAAGCTTTCATTAAGACTAGAGATTGTTATTTTTAGCTGAATGCCTTGGGTTTCTAGGAGTCTAATCAAATCATCTCAAAATAATTTTGCATATATTTTCTTTTACTCCTGTTTCTTTTACAAGACTTACTACATTAATAAAAATTTCCAAAATGCTACTTTATCAAAACAGTGAACACATATTTCTTATTGTAGTCCCTGAGTTTACAGGGACTTCTCTAGAGATCTTTTATTAACTATAGTGATGGCAGGTTTATGATAAGGACTATTAATTATATATATAAATGGGAAAAATCTTCCATTTCTTTAAAAAATACCTTTCAGTGTTCAATTTTAGCAAATGTCTTTCTGCAACTAGTGTATTATCGACATAATTACATTAATGGATATCCTTATGTTTTTATCATTTCTGCATTCCTGAGATAAGCCCTCCTTTACTTTAGTGGGCTATATTTGTATTACATTGTTATAGTCCCTGTGTTTGTATCTTTTTTAAGGTGTAAGTAATGTGCATGATTGGTTCTAGGAACTTTTGTAAGGAAGCAAAGAGCCTCCTGCTACTCCGCAACTAGTCTTGAGGGGGAAAAATACATTAGAAAAAAATGGGTAATGGCCTTATTAAACAGCAGAGGACAAGTTTTGTGGGGGATTTTTTTGGCAGCATTTTTCTTACCCATAAGCCTGAGAAATTACATTTCTAAAAATTATGGTGATTAGCATAACCATAGCTGGCAAATGCAAGGTCCAGCTTTAAAAGGGGAAATTAGGTAAAATTGAAAACAGGTTTTTGCCCATCCCCTTGCCGCTCCTACAGCAAAACAAACAAACAAACAAACAAACAAAACCATTAAATCCATTTTTAGGACTGTAACAGGATCTTCTCTGCAATCTCCACATGGACCTGTCTATACAATCTGGGTGGAGTGGGAAGCAGTGATAAGAAATTGTTGAAACCTTAAAATATACATTTTTAAACTAACATCTCAAAACTAAGGTTCACAGAAACAACTCTTGAGAAATTTCTCTGAAAGTGAGAAATAAAACAATCCCATTTCTTAAAACCACCATCTTCCATGCTCTACTATTACTCTGTGGAAGTTTATTGGAAACAAGAATTGTGTTTTTTGGTTGTATTGTGTTGTTTTGTTTTGTCTTTGTCTTCAGTTGTTTTGTTTTGTTTTGTTTTGTTTTGTTTTGTTTTGAGAGAGAGATAGAGCACGTGCATGTGAGCTAGGGAAAGGTTCAGAGGGAGAGAGACAGAGAATCTTAAGCAGGTCCCATGCTCAGCCCTACATGGGGCTCTATGTCACTACTGCACGATCATGACCTGAGCTGAAATCAAGAGTCACAAGCTTAACTCAGTGAGCCACCCAGATGCCCCTTTTGTTGTTGTCTTCATATCCCCAGGGCTGAGGTCCCATTAAGCATTTTATAAATAACCTGGATAAATTAAGAGAAAAACTGGGCTACAATAGGTAGGTACTAAAGATGAACAAAATGGAGCATGAAACACAGTAGGGCAGCAAGTGAAGCAGTTGGAAAAAATTTTTTTGTGCCTTCAAATGAAATAAAATAAGGAAAAAAATTATTTTCTGTTCTTTAACTGTACTTTAACCAAGTATATTAGATTAGCCAGTACTTGTGTCTCCTTTTTTTACACTGATAATTCAGGAATTTTTCTTTATAACCCAAATGTGGTTTCTTTGGCAATTGAGGTTGAAGGGATAACATCTCTTTTGTTGACATAAACTATGGGAATTTCAGTTGCATGATCTCATTATCTGATTACAGCTGTGACTTTGAAGCAGTCTCTCAGAATGAGCACTTTTGGAAGAGTTGCTGCTCACAGGCCAAGCCCAGGGTTACAGAAGAGGATTTGCAAAGGTATTTGTTAACCCTCTTTTTCTTTTGGCTTTCTTCTGCTCTATTTCGTTAGTGCTGCATTTAGTTTCTCATCAGGCAGGAAAAGACAGTGGGATTGATTTTAGTTCTACAAAGAGTACTCAGCAGACGGTCACGGGGCAAGTACTGGTGCACCATACCGCACACTGTTCCGCAGGATCACTCACACCGTATGGAGCTCATTCATATAAAACCCTCTTAAAAAGGAATTTCAGAATTATCTTGAGAAAATCATTAAGTTTCACCCACATCTTTGAAAAAGTGACTTGTTTGCCCTTGGTAAGTAGCAGCCTTTATTTTTACAAAATAAATTGTAAGCAATTATTGGAGAATATATGGGTTTTCGCTCTGATTCTTAAGCACTAGTCTATGAAACATCTCCATTAAAATCATGTAGGAAGCTATTTAGCTTTTTGAAGTTTTTTTTTTTTTTTAATATTTGTTGTTTGTTTAGAGAGGTGGAGGGCAGAGAGAGAATCCCAAGCAGGCTCTGTGCTGTCAGCACAGAGCCGGAGACACAGGGATAGACCTACCAAACCTGGAGATCACAACCCAAGCCAAAATCCAGAGTCGGACCCTTAACCAGCTGAGCCACCCTGGTGCCTTAATTGTTTTAAGTTTTTGTTTTAATTCCAGGTAGTTACAAATAGTGTAATACTAGTTCTAGGTGTACAATATGGTGATTCAACACCTCCATACAACACCTGGTGCTCATCACAAGTGCCCTCCTTAATCCCCATCACCTATTTCACCCATCCCCCACCCACCCTCCCACCCACCTGCCCTCTGATAACCATCAGTTTGTTCTCTGTAATTAAGAGTCCATTTCTTGGCTTGCCACTCTCTCTTATTTTTTTTTCCTTTGCTAATTTGTTTTGTTTCTTAAATTTCACATATGCGTGAAGTCTTATTGTATTTGTCTTTCTCTGACTTCTTTCACTTAGCATTATACACTCTACTAAAATCATGGAGGAAATTATTAAAACAATGAATTTCTGAGCTTATGCTTTATTAAAATAAAAATCCACATTAACACAATTCACCATTTTAAACATTTTAAACTGAGTAATTGAATGGTTTTTTTTTTTTTTGGATATTCATAATGTTGGCAACCATCACCACTATCTAATTCCAGAATATTTCCATTCCCTCTTAACTCTCTACCTTCAAGTTCTTCCCTTCCCTCATCCCTTAGCAATCACTATTCCACTTTCTACTTGTATAGACTTGCTTATTATGGACTTTACCATAAATAGAACCATATAATATATGAAGGCCTGACAGCCAGAAGGAACACAGGAATCGTAGCCCATGGCACAGAGCAGGTGAGAAAGGGGAAGGGTCACTGGACCACCACTGCATCTAAAGGAGGGTGGTCCAAAGTGCCTTTAGTTTCCCAGCAAGCAGGGAGGCGGGTGGCCCGAGAACCACCAGAACCATAGCACGTGGGCAGACAGATGTTCTGGGGGCCCCTCCAGAGTGCCATCAGGAGGAAATGATGTAAACAAAAGGAGTCACAGTTCCCCAGCATGCAGGAAGTCTTGTGTCCCTAAGGATCCCAGGAATCCCAAGGAACCGGCAAGCTAGTGACCAGATGGGTCCCCAGGATATCAGTGCTATGGAGGAAAAGTGACCTAAAGTGCTCTGGGTTCCTCAGCAAAGGGAAGCCCAGAAGCACGAGAACCACAGTATGTCTGCAAGCTGGTGCAGGGAAGTTTTTCCCAAAGGCCCCGGGGTGAGGATACAACCATGGGCAGAATGAACTACACTTCGTATCATACTGCCAGGCTTACAACCAAAAGTATCCCAGAAAACCCAGAGGGCAGTCAGGTTGGTAACCACATGGGCACCCAGGGCACCTGTGGGAAGGTGACCAACAGTGATCTGATTTCACCATCGAGGGCAGAAAGGCTAATGGCTGGAAGAACACTTAGAAACAGTACAGGGGAGGCTAGCAGTCAGAAGGTTCTGCAGGGGGACTGAGGCAAGGATAAGACTCAGTGAAAGGAACCACTGTTCCACAGCACGTGGGCAGGCTTGTGTCCCAAGGAATCCCAGGAGGAGAGCTACTAACTGGATGCCCCTCACCCCAACCCCACCTAGCATCAGCAAGCAGCAGGACAGTTGGCTGAAAGTTCTCCCATCTCTTCAGCAAGGGAGAAAGCTGGTAAGGGTAAGAACTAAAGGAACCCTAGCATGCTTACAGGCAGTGGTTCTCTGGAGGCACCAGTGTGAGTACAGGATGGTGGTCAATAGGAGACAGGTTTTCTCTTCCCCCTAAGCATACGGGGAAGCTTAGGAGTATAGGGATCTTTGAAACCTGAGCTGGTGGACAGCCTGGTAACTGGACGTTTCTTCCCCTCCATCCTCACAAGGAATTAGTACACTGCAGGGAATGTGGTTCTGCAGCAAAGTGGAAGGCTGACAGCCTGAACTGCATGGGGGCCTCAGCGCTAGGGCAGGCTAGCACAGGGAAAGCTCCCTGAGACATCATTCTTGAAGAACTACAGTGACGAGGAAGAGCCACATTATCCCAGAACACCACACCCAGCAGGCATGTAGCCCAAAATATCCTCACAACCCACCATATAGATTGTCTGCTGACTGATAGGCCCACCACCCATCAGTGTGGTGGAGAGAAGGTGGATAAAAGCTCTTCTATTTTCACATCAAGGGGGCCGGCGATGGCTTGAGGACCACCAGAAGCCTGGAAGGTATGACCAGTGCACCACCTTGACAGAACTACAGTGAGTGAAAGGAGACATAGTTTCCAGGCATGACAGCAGGCTTTGCTGCAGAGGATCCCAGAAAGGCCAGGACATGGGCAGGCTAGTGACCATACGGGCCCCTAGAGTATCATTGCTCTTTGGGGAGGTGACCTAAAGTACTCTCCCTTCTGCAGCTAAGGGGAATGCTGATGGCTAGAAAAACAAGCAGAACCATAACACTTCCTCAGGCTTTTGTCCAGAGGTTCTCCAAGTGACTGAGATAAGGATAAAATGGTTGGCAAAAGGAGCCACACTTCTTTAGCACAGGGACAGGTTTGTGGTCCAAAAAATACTGAAAGGTACAAGGAGTGCAAACTAGTAACTACGTAGGCACATAACATGTCACTGTACCGCAAGTAAGATAGCACAGTGTGACCTCAATTGCCCTGTAAGGAACCATAGCACGTGGACAGGTTAGTGCCCGATGGTTGCCCCAGGGCACTACCACAAGTAAAGGGTGTAACCAAAGGGAGCCGTGTTTCCCTAGCAGATGAGCAGGTTTGTAGCTTTAAAAATTTTAGAAATCCCTGAGTGTGGGCAAGCTAGTGACCAGAGAATCAGTGTGGTATGTAAAGGTGGCTTAAATTTCATACTTTTTTGGGGTGCCTGGGTGGCTCAGTTAGTTGAGCATCCGATTTTTTATTTTGGCTCAGGTTATGATCCCAGGGTTCTGGGTCAAGCCCTGCATTGGGCTCTTCGCTGAGCTTGGAGTCTGCTTAAGACTCTCTCTCCTTCTGTCCCTCTCTCCTGCTTGCGCTCTCTCTCTCTCTCTCTCTCTCTCTCTCTCTCTCTCTTAAAACAAACAAAAAAAAATCCCTTTTCCCTGCAGAGGAAGGGAGGGTTAGTTTCAGGTAGGTTTAAGGACCACCATAAAGATATCACAAAGATGGGATGGAATCCAGATGGTTCTTTGGAAGCACAAGTGAAATGATACCATGGTAGCCTACAACAACTATAGTTCCACAGCACGCAGACAAATTTGTGAGTGAACAAATCCCCAAAACCTCAATGAGTGGGTAGGCTAATGACCATTTGGCCCTTCCCAAGAATCATCGCAATGCAGGGAAGGTGACCTGAATGAGCTTTCAGTTCCCCAGCAAAATGGAAAGTTGGCAGCCTGAAGCGTACTGGAACCCTAGCTCTAGGGTGAGCTGATGCTGGGAAAGGTACATGAGGCACCATTGTCAAGATATTATAGTGCACAGAAAGAGACATGTTTCCCCAGACCCCCAGCATGCTTATGGCCTAAAGTATCTCCAGAACTCCACCGTGTAGTCAGGCACTGGAGGAAAAGTGGATGAAAATTTTTACATTTCCCAGAAAGAGGGAAGTTAAAGGCCTTAGGGATTATTGGAATTCTAGTGTGTGTGCCCAGAAGGGAACACCTATGCACCACCTTGAGGAGACTATGGTTAATGATAGGGGTCGTGGTTTTATAGTGTTAAGGTAGACTTGTGGACTAAAGAATCCCAGAAAGGTGGGCAGGTTAGTGACCAGATAGGCTCCTGGCGCAACAGTGCTCTACATGGGGGATGATATACAGTGCTCTCCATTCCACAGCAAAGGGAGAGCCAGTGGCCAGAAGAATAATTAGAACCATAGCACATGTTCAGGCTGATGCTTAGACAGTTTCTGAGGGTGGACTAGGGCGATAAGACGGTGAGCAAAAAGAGCCATACTTTTCTAGCATGTGGGCAGGCTTACAGCCCAAAGGATCTTGGGGGGAGGGTGAGCTAGTGACTGAAGTATTCCTGAGGCACCAGTGCTATGAAGGGAAGATGACCAAGATTTCCCTCAGTTGTCCAGCAAGCCAAAAGGCTAGTGGCCTGAAGGAATATGTAACCCAAGGACTATAGGAGGCTGGGACCTGGAAGGACTATAAGGGCACCTATGGTAGTGAGAGTGATCAGGGCAGAATCCCATATGAGACCCTATAGCTGGTGCTGAGGCAGATGAGACTAGAAGACATCCATATCCTTGAAAGGACAGATGATAAATGGGCAACAGATTTCATGGGGTCTATAGTATGGGTCATATGGTGGCTGAGAAGACCCTGTCCCAGGCTCGGGGGTAATCTGATAGTCTGGAGGAGCCCATAACCAAGAGTGCAAACAGGCAAGGGACCTGAAGGGCACCAATGGCTTGGCCACATTGGAGGAAACATAACCCAAACTACCCTTACTTCCCCAACAAGCAGGAAAGCATGGCCAGAAGGATCACCAGGTACTTTCTTTAAGTATACATACTGTGTTCAATACACCAAATATTTAGCTATCTGAACAGGGTGTTTCCTCCCTTCCAGGTGCCTGTATTAGAAAACTTGATATAAAATGAGTTTTTAAAAAATCCATAATGATTGCTAATAAATGTTCTGGGGCAGTGTTTATCATACTTTAATGTGCACATAAATCACCAGGAGCGATTGTTAGATGTTCTGATTTGCCAGGTCTGAGGCAGGGCCCGAGATTTAACATATTTAATAAGCTCCCAGGTGATGCCAGTGCTGATTGGCTACTTTTGAAGAGCAGAGATCCAGAGCTACAGATCTAATAGCCACATGTGACTAGTGAATAAAATTTAAAGAAATTTTAAAATTCCATTCCTCAGTCTCACTAGCCACATTTCAAGTGCTCAATAGCTGTATGTGGCCAGTGGCTACCATACTGGATGACAAAGATATAGGACATTTCCAGGGTGCCGGGTGGCTCAGTTGTTTGAACATCCAACTCTTGGTTTTGGTTCACGTCATGATCTTGCGGTTTGTGAGTTCGAGCCCCACGTAAGGCTCCATGCTGCCAGCACAAAGCCTGCTTGGGATACTCATTCATTCATATTCTCTCTCTCTCTCAAAAATAAATAAATAAACTTTAAAAAAAGATATAGGACATTTTCATCTTTGCAGATAGTTCTCCAAGTAATAAATGACCATATATTTTTGGCAATTCAAATAAGTCTTTGTGAATTTTGTCTGGACCTGGAAACACAAGTAGGATTATGATGGAAGAAACATTTAATGTGGAAATAAGCACTAGAAGGCAGGTTTGTGCATTCAAAATAAATAGGGCTCTAGATTGAAAGATGCCTGGCATTGAAACTTGCCTCTGACACTTAGAAGCTTTGTAACTCTGGGGGAGTTACTTACACTGTCTCAGCCTTGGTTGGTTCAGTGTGAAAACATCTACGTCACAAAGTATGCATTCGATATATGTGTGAAAATGTTTGCAGTGTCAGTCCCAGTAGGTTCCCCAGCCCTGCAGTCCACCTTTTCCTTCTCACTGCTGGGGTTACTTGAGTCCCACTGTGGTCTCCTCCCTGCCCTTGATTGCCAAGTTCAGGGTTACTATTTACTAAACTTTCCATTGTAGGGTGGTACAGTCCTAGAATTGATAGGGAGTACCTTGAGTGCCCAGGCTGAGAGGTCAGTCTCTGCTAGAAAGGCAGTAAGGAAACAATGCTTTTTAGCATGTTAATACAAAGAGGGAGGCATGCTTTGGGAAGGTCAACAGCACTTAGCATAAACTAGTTGTGAATAATATAACTCATTATGAGGGAAGAGATGAAAATAAAGAGGTTGGTGGGGCCAGATCAGTGGAAAGCCCTGCTTTTCTTGTTGAAAAATCTTTCCTTTTTCCACTGGTCATGGGAAAGAGCTGAGGAGCTCTCCTCAAGGACATACTCACAGCTGGGCCATGTGGTTAAATTGTGAAGAGATGTTTGAAGAGAACTATCCACAAAGAAGTAAAAAAAAAAAAGTGAAAGAGGTGGAGAAAGAGAAGTCTCTTGTGAGAGATGATTTCATTTTTAGAGATTTTGCATATGGAGCACCTCTGAATGATGATAGAGTTGTGTGCCTGTCCAGGAACTAAACAGGAATAAAATTAATTTAAATATAAGTCTAGACATGCCATTATTTGAGAAGGCAAGTGAAATGGGCTTATTTCATTTCACAAGTAGTCAAGGAAGGTGTCTCTCCAAAGAAATTTATTATGTTCAGCTTAAAATGCCTGAATTTCAAGCACTATCATTTAAGGCACTGGGTTTTTCTGAGATAAGATGTGACCCATCATTTGTTCTGTTTGTGCTTTCTAACCATTATAATGATGAAACTCATTCCTGAAATTAGTTTTCTTAGCCACAGAAAACCACATTGTTTCAGTTAGGGGATGGGGAGAGGCACTCACTTAATGAATGAGTGGGGCATGTAGCATAAAAGACTTGACCTTTAAGTATTTTTGCACAGATTATTTGCCACCGGGGATGATGACAGCAGATATCTAATTCCTTTTGATTCTTTCCCTGCCTTCTGAGCTGTTTGGTTCCTCCATTGATATCGTCAGGTTTCCCTACTGTACACAATTGAGTAGCCCCCGTCTTAATATTGGCCTGAAAGAAGTACCACTAAGAAGGAAACATAAAACTATAAACAGCCACCAATGTACTTCACGGCCAAATACAAATGACTTGGGGGTCACTCTGTAGTTGGCATCGTCTACCTCACCTGTCTTGCACTGTTGAAAGGTAACAGGGCATTTCTTTCTGGCTGTCATAGTCTTTTTTGCGAACTTCCCCTTCTCCATTATTTCTGGGCAGAATCCTATCATGCTACCAAACACTAAGCCACTTAGAAGAATGGGGAGGAATACAGCAGCTCCTCACTGTTAGGATTTTTGGACAAGTGTAAAAACAAATGACTAATGTATTAGCAATTATTTATTGCCTCCGCTTCAAAATAAACAACTACATTATTTTTCTATCTCAGTTTTAATATTTGGGGCCTATTCCAGTTTTATATCCAGGACTGTTGTTTGGAATCAGGCAGAAAAATAGACACATTAGAATTTGGATACCAAAATGTGGACTCAAAACTACCGGTTTACATGAATTTTTAAATCGCCAAGCAATGTTCAAAACTTTAGCTTTCAGCTTTTATACTTTGAAAGTTTATTTCCAGCCTCTCTCAAAGCCTTAACTATTTATCACTTTCTCTGAATTATTAACACCAAACACGTCAATAATATAGTTGTATTTTCTATATGGTGCCGGGTCTCCCAATTCACTTCTGTTCAGCTGCAAAAGAAAAAAAAAATTATAAAGCTTCTCTTCTCTGGGTTTCCCACATAAAAGTCACTGCTCTATGGAGATTACCATCTGTAAGCTAATTCTGAAGTTGTTAATGGCAAGAATCAGAGCAATTGGCATGTGTTTTAAACACACGGTTTAAGGTTTAAGACGATCTCTCCCACTCATTTGTGAGAGCTGTTTGACATAGTGCTGTGTTCTCTCTTGGGAGTTTCAGCAAAGTCTTTTACTTCAATTGCTTTAACTGGCTTTTGGAGCATTTTTAGAGAGTGTAGATTAACTCCCAAACACAAAGCAAATCTGCTACTTGATTTGTTGTTAGGGTGGCCGGTGACATGGGCAGTGAAGAATTGAGCAAAGAGTGGAGCAATCAGCAGGACAGAGTTTGTTCACTGTCCAAGGGAGGAGAGGGGCCAGACATCTAGAGAGATGTTGGCCCTGAGCTTCTGTCAGGCTGAGCCTCTTAAAGAGTTGTGAAGGATGTGAGAGGGCTGTAGCTGTGTCCCTGGAGGGGTGTGGGGTGGGAGTCAGGTCTTGGCCAGGTAGAGCAGGAGGTGGCAGGTTTCTCAGGGGGCTCATCTGTGATATGGGTTATGGTCATGCTAGAGAAGAATTTGTTTTGTGGTCGGGGTCTACTTTCTGATAATGGAGGGCACTGTGACCTAGAAAGACAGAGTTAGGGCTAAGTGCAGACACAGACACCTGTGAGTTTTGCCTGTAAGTTTGGCTGGTGGGGGGAGGTGCTTGGAATAGATTCCTTTCATTCCTTCCTCTCTTTATTTAAAATTATTCTTGATTGGGAGAGGGGGAGAAAGCTATTATTCTGTAACTACCTCCTGCTGAATAGGGGTATAGAGCTGACCTTACCTAGCTGTAAGAGAGACCAGAGTGATGGAGATGTTGGTAGCCGACTGTTCTGAAAGCAAGGACTTGAGCATGATCTTGTTGAGACCTTAGCTACCAAGAGCTGAGATTTGGTCCTGGATGAAAGAGATCTCGGTATTTTAAAATATGTGGCCCCAAAATAAGGGCTAGGCCAAGAATGCCAAAGGTCCCAGGAAAGGAGTGAGCCATGAGAACCAAGACCAGATACCTAGTTTCCTGGAAAACTACTCAGCCCCCCTTTCTTTACATTATTCCTGATTGTCTTTAGCTGTGTTGGTGACTTTATCAAGGCTAACACCTGGCCTGACTCATGTAGAAGCCACTTTTTTTATATATAGTAAAGTGTATGTCTCCCCCCAGTTAGCAGTTAACAGGACCAAAGATCAACAATTTTGAAGAATTATTCCTGCCAGGGAATCAATCTGCCTCTGCATTGCTTGGAGTGTGGAAGCCAAGTCAGCTACATTTTGACTCAAGAAAAGAGAGAGTTCCCATGTATGGATAAAATGAGCTGCTTCTCCTGTGCCTAACCCATTTCCCCTAAGGATGCCAAGGAGGGTGAGGACAGACGTTGGCTCAGTTGTGCGGGAGCAGGATAAAAAAGACTGGGTTTTTATTTGAACGCCTGTTACAGTCTGTGTTAGGGGTATGAGGACTGGTGAGTTGGGGGAAGTGTAGGTCAAAAATTAGGTTTATGAGGCTGCAGTGCCTCTTCCAAGTGGGGGTAAGCAGAGAAAGGCCTGTCTTCCAGAGACAATAGGTGCGAGAGTTGGGCTCACCAGGGCGATCGAGTGAGTTGTCCTGATGTAAGGAAAAAATCCTTTAACAGAGAGTTACCCTGAACTCAGCTGTGAGGATGACACATATGGGAGCTTTGGCCGGCCCTGGGCTGTGTCAGTCCATGTCCTGAAGAAGTCCCAAGAGCTCTGCCAAGGGAGATATGGCTGATTCCCCCCGTTGGTGCCTTCCCCCCTACTTTGAAGGCGGAGCAGTCAACCTGCTCGCAGGTGGTGCAAAGCGTTGTGGATGGTGTTTTTGTTTTTCATTTTTTTATTGAGACACTTTATTTGTTTTAAGTTTATTTATTTTGAGAGAGAGAGAGAGAGAGAGAGAGAGAGAGAGAGAGAGAGAGAGAGATTGAGCCTGCGTGCCCAAGCCAGGGAGCAGCAGAGAGAGGGTGTGAGAGAGAATCCCAAGCAGGATCTGCACTGACAGTGCAGAGCCCGATGCTGGGCTCGAACTCAGGAAGCATGAAATCATGTCCTGAGGTGAAATCAAGAGTCAGAGGCTTAACCCACTGAGCCACCCAGGCCAGGGTTACCGCAGGTGTGACAAAGTTCCAAGAAGGGGTTTGTGGAATGTTTGGTTGAGCTGGCAGGGTAAGACTTTTCTGCAATACCTCCATTAAGGGCAGTAGCCAAGAACTAATAAGCCTAAGATCATTTTTTATCTCTTTGTCTCTTTGGTTTCTTCCTCTCTGTTGTTAAAGACCTTGAAGGCCAGGTCTAGGCCAGGTTCAGATTGAGGGGTTTGAGGGCCCTTATCTAGTTTTTGAAGTTTCTCTCCAATATCTGGGGTTGACTGAAAAATGAAATGCATCGCCAAGATCAATTTCCCTTTTCCCTTCGTGAAAGTTAGGATCAAGACTAGTGAATTTTTGGAGAGCCTTGGTCAGGTGAGTGAAAAAAAGAGTAGAGTTGTTTTGTTTTGTTTGGTTTGGTTTTAAATCTGATTTCTGGGTGATCTCCCTTAACCTTTTATAATTGACCTGTTTAGAAGCTGCCCGCTTTATGCCTTCTGTTAGGCAGATGACTATGTAGTTGCATTTGACCTTGTCTCCAGGGAAGAAATGGTAATTCCAATTGGGCTTGGCTAAGGGAAGTGCTGCAATGCCAGGAGCATATCATGAGGGTTGTCTGAGGTTTAAATTATCAGCATATTCAGTAGCTTTGGGCCAAATTCTGGTCTTTTTCTCTCAGGTGATAGAGATGGAGAGAATAATATACAGGTCTTTCCAGGATAAAACATAGGAAATGGTAAGATATTTAAACTCCTTAGTGAACCTGGAGGGATAGGTTGAGAAAACGCCAACCTTAAATTTTATGCGGCAGGATTGAAGTCTGAGTTGGGAGAATTGGGGAGATAGAGAGGGGTCTTTTGGGGAGATAGAAGGAGCATACGGCAAGCTGTGTGAAGATGAGGAAGATGAGCAAGTTCACAGAAAGCTTTGATGTAAGGAACCTCAAACCATTTACCCAGTTGACAATAATACAGACTCAATTGGAGAAGAGTATTGTGGTTAAAAGAGCTGTTCTCGCACCAGACCTCCTGGTCATTCAATTTATGTTGGGGCCAGGCTGTATTACAGTAGAAAATAAGACATTTGGGCTGCATATCTTGTTCTTGTTGGAGGTTTTTGAGATGTTTAAGGAGGCATACCAGAGGGAAGTCCTTGGGTGGGGTGGACAAGGTATTGCCCATCTGGAAATCTAGGAAAAGGAGAAGGGAGATTTTGAGGATGAGGAACAAAGGGGAAGACCGTGAAGGAGGACATCTTGACTCAGAGTCCTGAGAAGAAAACGAAACCTTGACCAGTGTGGATCCTGAGAGAAAGGGGTGTCCCCCAAACTCAAGGGTCCATGTGAGGGGAAGGGATCGAGGATCCGAAAACTGTGGAAAGACACAGAGGAGGCCTCCCTCCAATGGTCAGCCCATTGATTGTTGACCTTAATTGTTTTTTTTTTTTTAAACTTTTTATTTATTTTTGAGACAGAGAGAGACAGAGCATGAACGGGGGAGGGGCAGAGAGAGAGGGAGACACAGAATCTGAAACAGGCTCCAGGCTCCGAGCCATCAGCCCAGAGCCTGACGCGGGGCTCGAACTCATGGACCGCGAGATCGTGACCTGAGCTGAAGTCAGACGCTTAACCGACTGAGCCACCCAGGCGCCCCATTGACCTTAATTGTTGACTGAGCCTAGTACTGGGGCTTGAACCTTGCTGTGGGGAAGTGGCCAACACCTGGTGATTGTTCCCAATGCTCAAGATCTTAAAGAGCCCTCCTCAAAATGAAAATTTTGACTCACATGAGAATTGTTGACAAGGAGATCTGGTTGAGAGAAGTCCTAGTCAGTAGGTGATGGTTAGTCCCTGCACGTAGGACCACCAAAATGTTAGGGTGGCTGGTGATGCAGGCGGCAAAGAAACGCACAAAGAGTGGAGCAAACCAGCAGGACAGAGTTGATGCACTCTCCAAGGGAGGAGAGGAGCCAGACATCTAGAGAAATGTCCGCTCCGAGTTTGTCAGGCTGAGCCTTTCAAGGGGTTTAAAGGATGTGAAAGGGCTGTAGCTGTGCCCATGGCAGGGCGGTGGGCAGAAGAGGGAATCAGCTCTTGGCCAGGGAGAGCAGGGGGTGGCAGGTTTTCTGAGGGGCTCTGTCCAGGGCTCGTCCAGGATGTGGCTAGTGGTCAGGCTACAGAAGA
Source organism: Prionailurus bengalensis (assembly GCF_016509475.1). Lineage (NCBI taxonomy): Eukaryota > Metazoa > Chordata > Mammalia > Carnivora > Felidae > Prionailurus > Prionailurus bengalensis. The sequence goes on along the minus strand of NC_057361.1, from coordinate 18,931,071 downwards.
ATATGTTTTATAGTTGGGGTCTACTTTCCGAGAATGGAGGGCACCATGACCTAGAAAGACAGGGTAAAGTGCAGACACCTGTGAGTGTTGTCCATCAGCTTGGCTGAGGAAGGGGTGGAGCTTTGAATGGATTCCACTCAGCTGTAAAACCGTAATACGTTTCCATTCCCAGCCTAGCCACATTCCTCAGACTTTCGTTCTGGAGCTTAAAAAAACTTGAAAAGAAATGTGATGTTTCTCTTTTCAACAAACTGATTCCAGTGCCCATGGGAGGAATGACAAGGAAAAGCACCCATGTTTCAAGAATAATAGGATTCTAGAAAAGGTACAAATGTTCTCAGTCTTGTATAAACTTTGCAACAGTCTGTGAACAGGCAAATATTTTCCATAGCCTGCAAGATATCCTGAAACATTCCTACGTTTAACAGTGTCTCAAGACAAGCATGATAAATGACTATGAAAAGCCAAGAACTAAAATAATGTCGAATACTAGCGGTTTTAATTTCTTTTTTGAATTAAAACGTTTCCTTTCAGTAACCTAGGTTTCTTAGGACTGGTTCTCATTTTTGTTTCGAGCCCTGGAGAATCTGTGCTAGTTTAGTTCTTTTGCAAAGGAAAAACATCTTGCTAACATCGGATAAGTTAGGAATAGCACCAAAACCAAAGCGCATTATTTATTTTCGTAGTCTTTCTTCCCTGTTTAAGCAGGTTGCAGAGATCTTAACTAGGAGTGCTCCCATGATGACATATCAAGATTGTACATGTCAAGCTAGCAAAGAAGCTAACAGGCAGACATTTAAAGCTAAAAATGTCACACATAGAGAATATGGTAAATTCAAACAGAGCTTTGTCATTATTGAGCCCTAGATTTGACAATCATTAATTTGCTATTAATAAGTCTTACTGTGAGGGGGGACTCACTTTACCAGCCGCAGGAAGAGTTTGTTCTTTAGACAACCATTGCTTTAAGCGGTCTGTCAAATTGATTCAGACATTCAAGGTAAGAAAGAGATGTAATTAAATCTTTTCAATAGACTGGCTAAGCACTCCTCTGCTGCCACTGATAGATCCAATTTGGGAGTTGCGAGATTTCTTTACCCTCTCCCTTAATACATTTTTTAAATCATCTTGAATGCCTTAAAAGTTTATCAGTCCGTAGTAGAATCGGTGTTACTTGGTAATGTTCATTAAACCATTTCTTAGTTGAATAAATAAAGAAAACTCACCTCAGTAAACTACCTGGATAGTTTTTCTAACACTCCTAATGTCTCACCTATGTGATGTATGTACATTGATATATATTACTGCCTTACATTTTGGCTTGACATACCATGGAAATGGCAATGATTAGATTATCCCTCAAAGTAAATAATCCTAGATGGTTTCCCCCTGATTTTTTTTTTTTTTTTGCCAAGGCATTGAAAATGAAGTGTAAATAGCAACATCTGTTCAGATATTAGAGGGGGTGGGAGAACACTGTGTTTTAGGCAGGGACCTCATGCAGTGTTAGATTGGCTTAGAGCTCTGTATGAGACCGAGCTCACCTGTATGTGAATGCCATCTCTCTTCACCTGCTCCCTTATTGCAGTTTCGCCCATCACACCCTTAGTTTCCTTCAGCTTTCTCAGATGCTTGACCTTCATACCTCAGGGAGGACAGAATAAATTTCAGGACTGTGTGTCTTACTGTAAGTGTGTGGGAAAGGCTGGTCTGAGCACAAGTAAAGGTCACCTTGCAGCCTACCCTGCTTGATCTGTGCCCTTTTGTGAATAGTAATAGTAAATATCTCTGTTCTTAGCCTTGGGCTAGTTCTAAATACCAGAGTCATGGAGAAATCCAACGGGAAAACAGTGCTCTCCCTCGAAAGGGTTTTTCAGGCCTCGTGCTACTAAAATCAGCTATTTTGCCTTGAGAAAAATGGCCTTTTCAGTTATGTGCACAAGTTGTTCTACGATGAATGGAAAAGTGTCTTGAAATGCCAGCAATGCCCCCTTAGGAAGGATTCTCCACTTGCTCATTTCTGCTGATTATCCTGTGGAGTTGCTTCAGCCTCTGTGCTTTTAAAACCAATTCTAAGATTGCTACTGAAATACAACATTTGTCACTGAGAGCTATGAGTGGTATAGTAAAGATTTAACTCCAATGTGCAGTAACAAGGAAAACTGTGGCTTCTGAAACTAGAATATATTGAGTAGTTACAGTAGTATGCATTTTGGAGGTGCCAAAGTAGTTAGAACCATGTATTAAATTGCACAAATGTCTTCCAGTGTGGCTGGGAAAGCAAAACATATACAAATGGAAAACCAGCAAAGATTTACCAACCAACAAATTGAATAACATAGGTAATAACTATTGTATCAGTCAGCCGGTGCTACTAACAACCACAGAATTTCAGTGGTTTATATTACAAATTGATTTCTCTGTGTTTCAGCTGGAGTTGGGTTCCCAAATCTCTCAGAGCACAAAACAAGCAATTCCTCCTAAGGCACAGCCTTGAAGTAGCACACAGTCAGATACATCCGCACAACATTGGCTAAAGCAAATCACATGGCCAAGTCCAGTGTCAGTGGGGCATGGAGATATACTCCTTAAGTAATGTAGAAAGGGGAGAGAGGGAGTAATTACTGAAAAGAATACCCTAATCTATGACAACTAGACTGATTTTTCAGTGCTGAAGTAACATGTAATATTAGGGAAATCTGTATGGTAGGTGGGTTAGAACAGAGGTTTTGAGAAATCTAGGAACTGCAGATGCATTATTGGCAGTTAAGCTATAATCTATGACTCATGGCCTATCTATAAACTGTCTATAAAATATTTCACAGTTCAGTCAGCAAGAAGATAAGTTGCAATTTTCTCATCTTCAATGAAAAGGGAGAAAATGCAGGAAGTTTTCTAAACCAGGACATATTAGAAAAGGAAATGTATTCTTTCATTATAAAAATAGTGGTTTGTTGACTAATTTTTTTCAGTGGTATTTTTATGGAGAAGTTTGGTGATATGTTAAGCTGTTCATGAACACTTCCTTTAGTAGACCTTGCTAGGTGTTGGAACCAGCCTCCAAGTTGTAGTCCCCCTGGATGAAAATGTGTGTTCTGTTCACCACCACTCTGGCCCTCTAACCTGGTTCTTCCAGAAATTTCTGTTTACCTGATAGAGTCTGAATAACATATCATGGATGGTTATGCAGTGGAATATTTCTCTGTATTGTCATATTTACATATTGTAAATATGTACATATGTACATATTGTGTCATATGTACATATGTACATATTTAGTTTGTCTCCACTTACGCCTTTCAGGGATGTGTGATTTATAAATCTCCAGCATGCAGTTCAGAGTGAATATGTGCGTAAGAAGGTGTAAGAAATTCCAACTGTATCTCTAACTAACTATGTGAACTTGGAAAGGCATGTTCTCCAGGGCATAGTTTTCCCCTATTTAAAGAAAAAGATTGGAATAGATGGACTTTAGAATTTTAGAGTTGGTGTGTTATTTTTAATTGAGCATGTGCTTTTTTTTTTTCCTTTTATTCTTTTTGTTCGGTTTACTTAAACCAGATAAGACACAAAAACAGTTCATCCATTTCTCTTACCTCCCACCTCTGGCAACCATCAGTCTATTCTCTGTATCTGTCAGCTTAGTCTTTTGTTGTTCTTTGTTTGTTTGTTTGTTTGTTTGAAGTTCCACATATGGGATCAATCATACAGTATTTGTCTTTCTCCGTTTGATTTATTTTACTTAGCCTAACACCCTCATGGTCCATCCATGTTGTCATAAACGGCAAGCTCTCATTCTTTTTTTTTTATGACTGAATAGTAATCCATTCTATATATATACAATTTCTTTATTCATCCATTGATAGACACTTAGTTTGATTCCACATCTTGACTATTGTAAATAATGTCCTACTGAACATGAGAGTGCAGCTATCTTTTTGAATTAGTGTTTTCATTTTCTTTGCATAAATACACAGAACTGGAATTGCTGGGTCACATAGTGGTTACATTTTTAATTTTTTGAGGAACCTCCACACTGTTTTCCATCGTGGCTGTATCCATTTATATTCCCACCAGTTGCAGCACACAAGGGTTCCCTTTTCTTCATATCTTCACCAACACTTGTTATTTCTAGTCTTTTTGATGATAACCATTCTGACAGGTGTGAGGAATAACTCATTGTGGTTTTGATTTACATTTCCCTGATGATTAATAACCTAGAACATCTTTTCATATACCTGTTGGCCATCTCTATGTCTTCTTGGGAAAACTGTCTCTTCAGATCTTCAAATTGTTTTTTTGCTACTGAGTTCTAGGAGTTCTTTATATATTTTGGATATTCGCCCCTTATCAGATACATGATTTGCAAACATCTTCTCCCACTCAGTAGGTTGCCTTTTCATTTTGTTGATGGTTTCTTTTGCTGTGCAGAAGCTTTTAAGCTTGATGTGGTCCTGCTTGTTAATTTTTGCTTTTGTTGCTTTTGCTTTTTCTTTTGGTGTCAGATTACAAAGGGCGAGGAGATTGGACTAGATGCACTTTATACTTTTAATGTTGGTTGTCTGAAGCTCAACTAGTAAAATTTAAAATTTTAGGATCAGGTTAGCATAAAATAAATAGAGGGAACACAGAATTCACATTGACGTAGGAAGATAAAAAAATGAACATAATCAGGATTCTGCCATTGAGGACAGAGGCATAATTCATAGAATAAGGGTGTTCAAGAGGTGGAGCCAGACATACAGGATCAAAGTTTCAAGGTGAGCCACTTGGCTCATCCTAACAGCCAGTGTGTACATCAGTGTTCTGATGCTGGAGTGCTAGGTTGTTCCTAGAAAAACATTACCTTTAGCACCATGGGCAAGAAGATGTTGAATAATATGGCTTTGTAAATGGTGATAAAGTTATTCACCTCATAGATTGGTAGTTCATAGATGATGCTTTAAGTCCCTAACTGTACATATCATAGACAGTGTTCTTTTTTAGCTGTTAGAACTGTTTTTCTTCTTCATTGTAAGATTTGGCTAGATTCTATCTTTGAGTTTCCCCAGAGTTATGATTGCTTAAAGAAGACATTAGTTCCACTGAATCCTTGGAAAATGCTTTCTATTGGGAGCTTCTTACTTTGATTTTCAATATAAACCACCCAAATTTGGGTTCCTTTAATAATTCCGGTTTTTCAAAAATGTAATAAGAATATTCTGGAATATAGTGTGCCCCTATTTCTTGCAGGAAATTTCAGATGATATGATAGATGGAATGGTATGTATTTTGCACACTGTATGATGTTAATTAATCATATTTTTGATATTGGAGAGCTGTTGGGGATCATATTCAACGTTGTTTGTAGGACTTTTAGCCAAAGATATGATGAAACAGTGTTCCAAATTCCAGGACACTTTATGCAGTGGTAGGAGAAAAGCAGTGACCAAAGACTTATGAAACATAGGTGGTTAGTACATTTCTCTTAATGGAATTATCTTTTTTTTCCATTTGAATAATGTCTTTAAGATATCCTGCATATTAAGGTCAGCAATGATTAATTTAGAAATGGTGATTGTTAATTGAAGGCACAATTTTAGAGGAAACCTTTTAAACACTTGGCTCATGCTGGTTAATTAGAAGGGCAAAAAATTACCCCATTGTGCAAATACAGGTAGAGTTTCTTCTTCCCAGTAATGTGAATACATATTTTTGGGGCTTGTACGGAAAGAGAGGAAGTCATTAGGCAGGTGAAATGGGTAAGGTGACATTGTCTTTTAGATTTTAAATTATTTCCAATATTAGGCTTTATGGAGCTATACCAATGTACCTGGTCCTCATCCAACAGAGAGACAAAAGGCAAAGTTATAAAGCTATAAAAAGGGTGGAACTATATACCATGGTCTTGTATTTGTAGGTAAATGCAAACCCAACGGCAAAAATGTTCTATGATTTCTCCTGCCGTAACTTTTGATCTGACAATCAATGATGTAATCTAAAGGACGCCACAGTTGATCAAGCTTTGGAAGTATCAATTACTCAAATGAAGTCCTTTGTTTTATATTTGTTGTTGGTTGACCAAACCTATAATTGAAGAGTTTTTCAGAATTGCCCTTGCTTCACTCTCAAATAGCCTAAAGTGGAAGACATTTATGAATAGGCAAGATTTTATTATTTTTTCTTACATAAAATATTTTTATTAAAAAATCAACCAATACAAAAGGATATGAATAGAAAACTAAAAGCACTCTTCTCCTCCTGTGCTCATTTTTGCCTCATAGGTAACTGTAGTCATGCTAAAATACATGTATCTATGTTGAATAGCTAAGATTTTATTTTTATTTATTTATTTTTTTTCAACGTTTATTTATTTTTGGGACAGAGAGAGACAGAGCATGAATGGGGGAGGGGCAGACAGAGAGGGAGACACAGAATCGGAAACAGGCTCCAGGCTCTGAGCCATCAGCCCAGAGCACGACGCGGGGCTCGAACTCACGGACCGCGAGATCGTGACCTGGCTGAAGTCGGACGCTTAACCGACTGCGCCACCCAGGCGCCCCAAGATTTTAAATACTGTCTTCAAATCTTCTCCAAATCTTTGTGATGAGGTAGAGACAACCTAAATAACCAAAGGAAAATTACATGAAGTTGAGAAATTTGCAGCATGTTAAATTACTGCAGCGTGTGTTGCAAAGTTAGGTAACACTCACATAGGATTTGTTACACTACAGTGGAGACTCTGGGGCCCTTCCTAAGAAAACTCATAACTCATCATAGTGATTCAATGTGTTCCTTGCTCACCACTCCATCCCAAAGAGGTAAATCTATTAAAATTAGCACTGAAGGTGACAGTGGCCAGGAGAAAGCTAAAGGAGATCATTGGCTACAGTGCTAGGATAATGGTGCAGGGTATAGTTATGAATTGATGTATTGTCTTATGGTAATGCTTTCTTCTATTCTCTTTCCTCCTCTGTGCACCCCCATTCTGAGGCACTGGGATACTCTGAATGCCTGGATTCCAAAGGAGGAAAGCCTGTCAAAATCATCTGAATGTTCCAATCTCTTAAAACTAGAGATAATGATTAAGAACCAATTTCCATTCTAGCCTTTGTTTTTTAATTCACAGCTATATAGATCTAGCCATTGGGTAGAAGTTACAGGGCTTACCCATTTCTTTTTTTTTTTTTTAACGTTTATTTATTTTTGAGACAGAGAGAGACAGAGCATGAATGGGGCAGGGTCAGAGAGAGGGAGACACAGAATCCGAAACAGGCTCCAGGCTCCGAGCTGTCAACACAGAGCCCGACGCAGGGCTCGAACTCACGGACCGCGAGATCATGACCTGAGCCGAAGTCGGCCGCTCAACCGACTGAGCCACCCAGGCGCCCCATACCCATTTCTATTTTGAATATTTTTCCCTCTGAAAAGTTGAACATGAAATCTAAATATCATGAGTTTTGAGTGGCTTATGTTAAAATCTGTGAATTTTGTGAAGTTTTCACAAAATATTTTGTTACAATATGCATTATTTTACTTAGGAGAATATAGTGCAAGAATGTAAATATACTTAAAAACTATATTTTTGGGGCGCCTGGGTGGCGCAGTCGGTTAAGCGTCCGACTTCAGCCAGGTCACGATCTCACGGTCCGTGAGTTCGAACCCTGCGTCGGGCTCTGGGCTGATGGCTCGGAGCCTGGAGCCTGTTTCCGATTCTGTGTCTCCCTCTCTCTCTGCCCCTCCCCCGTTCATGCTCTGTCTCTCTCTGTCCCAAAAATAAATAAACGTTGAAAAAAAAATTTAAAAAAAAACAACTATATTTTTTAAATTTTTTAAAAATGTTTTATTCTTGAGACAGAGACAGAGCATGGGCATGGGAGGAGCAGAGAGGGAGGGAGACACAGAATCCAAAGCAGGCTCCAGGCTCTGAGCTATCAACACAGAGCCGGATGCGGGGCTGGAACTCACAAACTGCGAGATCATGACCTGAGCCAAAGCCGGACACTAAACTGACGGAGCCACCCAGGCGCCCCAAAAACTATGCTTTTAAAACATACCCACTAAAAATCAGCATCTATTGGGGCACCTGGGTGGCTCTGTCGGTTAAGCATCGACTTTTGATTTCCACTTAGGTCATGGTCTCATGGTTCGTGGGATTGGGTCCCACATTGGGCTCTATGCTGACATCACAGTGCCTGCTTGGGATTCTCTCTCTTCCTCTCTCTCTCTCTGCCCCTCACCCTGCTCTATCTCAAAATTAAAAAAAAATAGGCTTAAAAGATCATCTATTTATCATACATATTTTGTATATATATTTTTTCATGTTTTATTTAAACATAAAATCAAGAGTTGGATGCTTAACTGACTCGAGCCACCCAGGTGCCCCTATTTTGTATCTATTTTTAAAGCTCACTTGATACTAGAAAGAAATTCCATATACTATTTTTTTCCTTCAAAAATATTGTTTAACCACAATATGCTGTGAAGAGGGGGAAAAAGTAAAGCATGTTTTTGATTGTGATTTCCATCCTCTATAATTCTATGCATGATGCTCTATAGAAATTAAAATTAATTTGGTATTGGTAATAGTTGATTTGCCTATTCAGGTAAATTCATGTAGTTAGTCAATAACAATGTTTGCCTTAATTGAAGTAGGAAATAATTTTGTTCTACAAATCAACAAAATCCTTTAAAATTTTAAGGAAGGACTAAATTTATTAATGGTTTAGATTAAAAATGAGGGTTTTTTGTTGGTTTTTGAATAAGAAACCAAACTATTTTTTTTCTTGCGGGTTTCTGTTATGTAGGTTCCCAGACTGAGTACATTATGGTGGGTTGTGTACAAGCCATGAGTAAAGAGAGGGTCTAAATCTCTGTACAAGGTCCTAATCCCTCTCATGAGTTGGGCATGGAGGCATCAAGGTAATCCTTGGGTAATGAAGATGCTCTAATATACACTTTACATCCCTGGGAGCACACTGCATTCATGTGTTTAAAGTTCAAAAATAATAGAGGTCAAACCCACGAACTTCTGAAGTAGTAATTAGTAAAAGTTCATTGTGCACACACCAAAAAGACAGTCTGCACTGCTGGAGCACTTGAACCAAAACATGGAATGAGGCTTAGGAGTATATTGTTGTAAAGCAGCTTATATAATAAGACAATGACTGTTTATTCTTCATAGTGTTTGGTTATAATAGAATTTTCTTAAATGATGGGGAATTGGTCAGTGGTTATCTCCTATCGATTTGGGGACACAGTTCAAGTTTTGCTTACGATTTCCAGAGGCATAAGCAAGAAATGACCCAGGTCAAGTTAATCTTGGAAAAGAAGCTAAATTAAACTTTCTTTGTATGACTAAACTAGTTTTGTCTGCTCAGAGAATTCTCAAGGTTGGTCTCTGTTTTTGGTTTTAACAAATCCTCCCTTTTGGTCTTTCTCTAAGCAGGCTGAGAGGATGACCAACCAGTATAGCATTATTCTCAGTTACCACTGTTGATGTAGTTAGGCTGAAAAATCACACACTCAGTGTTTTCATCCACTTGAGGGGCCATGTAGTAACCATCTTTATCATTGATAGGATTGTTGTTTCTTTTACTCAGTTGTCCTATCCTAATGAATACCATTTGGCATGTGGGTGGCTGCTGACAGGCATTGAGTTCAATATACGATGCACTAGAGAGGTTAATACGACTGTAAGGAGAACAATAATCAAGGATTGAAAAATTTCCCAGAGTAGAGATTCCCAGGAGCCAAGATGTAACCAGTTAAATAACTCAAATGGGTTTCTTTCTTAAAAAGTTATTTCCATAGGCACAACATGATGTATTAACAATTACATATCCTCATGATTACTTAGGCCAAAATGAATGTGAAGGTCTTTTATGTCAGGAGGTGGTGTTGTAGGTGAGCTTCCATCTCAGTGAGGCCTCTGTATGGTGTGAGCCATCAGATAATTTAATGAGATGCATTTCTATGAAAACCAAAGAAATACAAAGGTTAATAGTTTTAGCAAATTATAGCAAATTTAGTTTTGGGGTTTGGAGAACAGTCAGTTGAAAAGATTGCTAGATGTTGGGTTCCAAGCGTCTTCAGATGGAGTGAGAGCAAACAGTGGGAATCTGACGTCTTTTCCTGGTTTGCAACTTGAATGTCTCTAGTGATCTTTCTGAGTGGCCATAGAGCCACAGGCCTGAAGATTGTCCACAGAGGAGCTGTTGTGGTGATTTCTCCAAAGTTTCTATCAAGCTTTTCAGCTTTAGCTCCCACAGCTTAGGGAAATGGGCAGTTTTAGTTTCATGATGATTCCAAGTCATAAGAGTGGGAGAAAATTGGAAATGTTAGCTTGGAGAGTTGTAGCCACATATTGGAAGAAACTATAATTCAGGATCCAATCCAGTTTCTGCAGGCATAAAACAAAAACTCAGAAACAATTACTGTAAAAGAGAATGAAATCTTGCCAGTTGCAACAACATAGATGGAGCTAGAGAGTATAATGCTAAGTGAAATAAGTCAGAGAAAGACAAATATCATATGATTTCACTCATATGTGGAATTTAAGAAACAAAGCAAATGATTATAGGGGAAAAAAGAGGCAAATCAAGGAATAGACTCTTAACTAAGGAGAACAAACTGATGGTTACCTGAGGGGAGGTGGGTGGGGGATAGGTGAAATAGGTGATGAGAATTAAGGATTGTACTTGTGATGAGCACCAGTTGTCCTATGGAAGTGTTGAATCACTGTATTGTACACATGAAACTACTATTACATTGTATGTTAACTAGCTGGAATTTGAATAAAACCATTTAAGAAAACACAATGTAACAGCACTAGGATCTGATAACTACAAAGGTGTATTATTGAAATATGCTTTTTTTTCTTTATAATCATCCTCATTTCCATCAGAGATAAGCACAGTAAGAGTAATTTGTTTAAAATTAAGTCTAACTTCAGTAACTTGGCCTGTTTATTTACATAAGTGCAGCAAGAATAGTAATCAACCATATAGGCTCTTTTTGCTGGTACTTTTCATAAGGAATCTTAGATTGGACTTTCAAGAACCTCTCGAGACTAGGAAGCCAGGCCAAGGATTTCTCCAATTGTGTCCTGAACTGAACTTAGGCAAACACATAAGTTGTCATGAAAAATAAAAATATTTGAATAAAATATTAAAAATAAGAATATTTGATAAAAGAGTTTATGAATTCTGGGGGAATCATGTAAGGAGAAGAAGATAAATATTCCACCCTTTGTTGCAAAGACAAACTTTACCAAGTAGCTGTACGTTATAAATAGCTTGAAAGAGAGGAAAAGACGGGGTGCTTTAAATCTGGAAGGCAAAACATTAAACAACTAGCATTGCTTAAATGAACTCATGAAAACTATCATCATCATTATCAGTTCATTCAGTCTTATGTAATTAATTTTTGCTTGCTTTGTCTTGGATTAGCCACTTATTGAATCAGTTTTCCATTAAGTTCTAGAAATCTTTATCCAGTTTACTATTAAGATCTTAAGGTTAGTAGAATCCTGCATTTTAGAGTACTTATCAGGGTCTTTTCCCCGAATCCCTTGAAAGGCGAAGCACTTTTGTCTGTAGTTCACTGTAACCATTTTCAGAGAAGTGAGAGGAAAGCAATAACTGTAAGTGGCAAAAGACTTAAAAATAGCCAATTTTGATTGTAATCAATTTTGATTGTAATCAAATCAAATACAATTTTGATTGTAATCCCAATCAAAATGGCACCAGCATTCTTCTCGAAGCTAGAACAAGCAATCCTAAAATTTGTATGAAACCACAAAAGACCCCAAATAGCAAAAGTAATATTGAAGAAGAAGACCAAAGTGGGAGGCATCACAATCCCAGACTTTAGCCTCTATTACAAAGCTGTAAGCATCAAGACAGCATGGTATTGGCACAAAAACAGACAAATAGACCAATGGAATAGAATAGAGACTCCAGAATTGGACCCATAAATGTATGGCCAACTAATATTTGACAAAGCAGGAAAGAATAGCCAATGGAAAAAAGACAGACTCTTTAACAAATGGTTCTGGAAGAACTGGACAGCAACATGCAGAATAATGAAACTAGACCACTTTCTTACACCATTCACAAAAATAAACTCAAAATGGATAAAGGAACTGAATATGAGACAGGAAACCATCAAAACCCTAGAGGAGAAAGCAGGGAAAAACCTCTCTGACCTCAGCCGCAGCAATTTCTTACTTGACACATCTCTAAAGGCAAGATAATTAAAAGAAGAAATGAACTATTGGGACCTCATGAAGATAAAAAGCTTCTGTACTGCAAAGGAAACAATCAACAAAACTAAAAGGCAACAGATGAATGGGAGAAGATATTTGCAAATGACATATCAGTTAAAGGTTTAGTATCCAAACTCTATAAAGAACTTAACCAAGCCCAACACCTGAAAAACAAATAATCCAGTGAAGAAATGGGTAGAAGACATAAATAGACACCTTTCCAAAGAAGACATCCAGATGGCCAACGGACGCATGAAAAGACACTCAACATCACTCATCATCAGGGAAATACAAATCAAAACCACATTGAGATACCACCACACACAAGTCAGAGTGGCTAAAATTAACAACTCAGGAAACAACACATGTTGGCAAGGATATGGATAAATGGGAACCCTTTTGCACTGTTGGTGGGAATGCAAACTGGTGCAGCTGCTCTGGAAAACAGTGTGAAGGTTCCTCCAAAAGTTAAAAATAGATCTATCCTATGACCCAGCAGTAGCACTGCTAGCAATTTACCCAAGGGATACAGGAGTGCTGATGCATAGGGGCACTTGTATCCCAATGTTTATAGCAGCACTTTCAACAATAGCCAAATTATGTAAAGAGCCTAAATGTCCATCAACTGATGAGTGGAAAAAGAAGTTGTGGTTTATATACACAATGGAATACTACTTAGCAATGAGAAAGAATGAAATCTGGCCTTTTGTAGCAATGTGGATGGAACTGGAGAGTGTTATGCTAAGTGAAATAAGTCATGCAGAGAAAGACAGATACCATACGTTTTCACTCTTATGTGGATCCTGAGAAACTTAACAGAAGACCATGGGGGAGGGGAAGGAAAAAAGAAAAAGTTAGAGAGGAAGGGAGGCAAACCATAAGAGACTCCTAAAAACTGAGAATAAACTGAAGGTTGATGGGGGTGGGAGGGAGGGGAAAGTGGGTGATGGGCATTGAGGAGGCACCTTTTGGGATGAGCACTGGGTGTTGTATGGAAACCAATTTGACAATAAATTTCATATTAAAAAAATAGCCAAGTTTAAGATCTGGGGAGGATTCATATGCACATAGAAAAAACATTATGCAATTTACTTAGTTAAGCATTCAGCCAAAGTGACAGAGATCTCAAAGGCAAATACACATAGTCAAGTAGTTATATATATAAAAAAATAACCTTAGTTCTTTTAATAGAGAAGACTCATTTATTTTTCTAAGTAATCAAAGATTTGATAAAGACCATGTGAAGCACTGGAAATATTTTTATAAGCCACAGAATCCTTGTTTCCTAGGGAGATTACATTAGAGGTAAAGAAACTTCGTGTATAATTTCTTATTAAGAGCACATCAACAATCTAAAAAACCTGTACTTTTAACAGAAAATCAAAATCTAATTCTGCTTCACTATACCTTTAATATTAAAATTCTTCCATTTTTTAACTTAAAACATTCCAGTCTTATCTTGACCACATAAAATTCCTTTCTCAAGATTCCTTTTCCACAAACCTTCTACAGCCTTCTGTATCCATTCAATTTTTGTCCTTCTTCCTTTCTTCTGGAACAATCATTTTTCTGTAGGACAAAATTACTTTTCTTTTCTCTTTCATGAAAAAACACCCCCATGTCATTAATACCTTTTCTTGTCCAAATAACACACTTTATTTTCCTTACCTACTTTTCATATACAGTCTTCTCTTTTTACCCTTATTATTTCTAATAGTTGTATTTTTACATATTGATTATAAATTTTTAACTACTTTAATCTTCACTTCCCAGTGATAAACAGGAAGCAGGCAAGTGTAAACTGTCTTTCATGTATTAGCATCCTGTAGTAGAGTAGCAATTTATAAGTACATTTCAGAATTTTCTAGAAGTACATTCTTCCTCCTAGTGAATTTTTCAATGTGTCTCAAGACATATTTACTAAAAGGCCCAAATATTTTTTTATCTCTCTGTGTAAAAAAAAGCCAAAAGTAAATAAACCTAAACTTATGCTTAGTGTTTAATGTTTTTCTTATTAGGGAATGATTTAGATATTCAATAAATATCCATTAGTTAGTTTAAGTTAGTATAAACTTTTATTTGCACTTGTTTAAAGTACTTGCTTTTAACAGTTATTCTTGGATTAGACATCAAACAGCTAACCATCATCTGAAATTATTTTTCTTGTTGACAAATTTTAAGACATGCCTACTTTTATGAAACCAACAAACTTAAACTGACTTTTATTTATCAAAGACTATCCTAGATTATTTGGGTTAGCTTTTCTGTTTCTGAGAGTATACTTGACTTTTATAAATGCTTAATTTTCTGTAAGCTAATTAAATAGAGCTCTTTACAAATAAATTTTGGAAATATCATCCAGAGGTAGAAAACTGCCACATATCTATAACATACAGACAAATACGGAGATCTTTTAACTTTTGTTTTAAAAATTTTAGCCATGTCTCAAAACTGAGAAGAATAACTACATCCAAATTGTGTTTCTGGCAGGTGAACTAAGTTAAAGTTACCTGTTCAGATGGCCACACGTTTTTACTAAAGATTTTTTATTTGCATGCTGTAAGGTTCCTTTTAGAGCTGTTTTTGAATACATTTTGTCTTTTAGAAGCTTCTTCATACTAATCAAAGAATGCATCGCATTGTCTCTGAGAGGTTTAGTATTTTCTCTTTTAAGGATGACCCTCAAGGTGGACTTACCTAAGTTACAGATTCCCCAAAGTGGCCACTACAATTCCAAAAGTTCACCCATTTTCCAAAAAGGCATCAGATTCTGGTCTATAGACGAGGTAGAACACGTCTTTGCCTTTAGGTTCCCTAAGACATCTTACCTATGAGGGGCCCTACTTCCCAACATGTGCTCCAAGACACAGGAAATTTTTCTTCCCTTTTGAACACAGTAGAGTGACTTTGGAAGAAGCTTCAACAAACAAAAACAGAAAGCAAACATGCACATGCATGTTAGACAGCTAAAAACATGGAGCGAGTGGATCTCAGATCCAAGAGACACTTACCCTCAGTCTCCAGGGTTGGGGAGAAAGCAGGGAGCTCAGTGGGCTCTGTGGGTACCGGCATCTGTTTCGTCACCAGCCTCAGAATCTTTGGGGGATCTTCTTTGGATCCATGAGATCTCAAAAGTTCAGAAATGACAGAAGTAAATCCATTTAACCATTGAAATAATAATTAGTAAAAGTTTACTGTTGACAAAACAATGAGATGGTTTGCAAACCAGGGACCCTCAAACCAGAACATGGAATGAGGCTCAGGGGTATGTTGTTATAAAGCAGCTTATATTGTGAGAAAGCGGACTTTTTATTCTTTACAGTGATGGGTTACAGTATTAGAATTTTCCAAAATGACAGGTAATTGGTCAGTGGTGATCTCATATCAACCTCTGGAAACAGTTCATAAGCAAGAAATGACCCAGGTCAAGTTAGTCTTGGAAAATAAGTAGATTAAGCCATAACTAAATTAAATAAATTTAGTCATAACTAAATTGGTTTTGTCTGCTCAGAGAATTTTCAAGGCTGGTCTCCATTTGTTTTTGATTTTAACATGTACATATCTAAATTATCTTTAATGAATCATCTAGGTAAGCAAATGAGGGGGTGTAGAAAAGGAGCATTTAAGTAAATAATTATACTGAAAACATGTGCTTTGTCAAGCATTTTATTAATGCATCATAAAAATTTTCTGAGAACATATGTGAATTCATAAAACCTGTCAGGGGAGATGGATGCTCTTTAAAAAAAGCTTGTGCAATTATCACTGAGTGTTTGTGGCGTTTCCTGAGTAATGGAAAAATAACTGTACAAATATTAGTGTGGCCAAACAAAACCCAGTTTGAACAGGACAGGAAACCATAGCAACTCATCTTTTTCACTCTGAAATAACAGAAGAAATTGTAACCTGACAATGATCTCAGAACAACATATTTCTGCCTAAGCATTGTTTAGTTTTATATTATTTATGCTCAGTAGAATTATTCAGTTACAGTATACATTTTCTAAAAGTTTTTCCCTCAGAGTTTTATGGAAAAAGGGAAAGATATGTGGTTTATTTTATGACTTCTGATAGGAAAGTGCATATTTTAGGACTAATACTTTCCCCCCAGGAGTAACTCAGGTACTGTGTAATAAAAAATTGGAAAAAAAAGGAAAAGATAGATTTATATAAGCTGCTAGGAAATCAAGTTGTCAGGGCATAATTTGGGTTTTTTTTAAATATGAAATTTATTGTCAAATTGGTTTCCATACAACACCCAGTGCTCATCCCAACAGGTGCCCTCCTCAATACCCATCACCCACCCCCCCCTCCCTCCCACCCCCCATCAACTCTCAGTTTGTTCTCAGTTTTTAAGAGTCTCTTATGTTTTGGCTCCCTCCCTCTCTAACCTTTCTTTTTTTTTCCTTCCCCTCCCCCATGGTCTTCTGTTAAGTTTGTCAGGATCCACATAAGAGTGAAAACATATGTATATGTTTCTCTTTATAAAGAAATGAAAAAACATTCCGTGCTTATGGATTGGAAGAATAAATATTGTTGAAGTGTCAATACTACCCAAAGCTATCTACACATTCAATGCAATCCCAATTTGGGGCGTTTTTAAGCCCACTTGGAGAAGGTAGTATAACTTCTCAAGTCATATCAGAAAATCATGTTATAAGCCAGAGCCTGTTTCAAATGCTTTTTTAGCTCAAATGAACATACAAAACTTCACATTTGCCCTTGTGAAGATCTCTGAGAGCAAGCTCCCACTGCCTTTGGTCCAAGAAAATGGTCTTGGTTCTCAGGGTGAGAAGGTGCTGTCCTCTTGAATGGCATAGCTTCAGAGAGTAAGTACTCTTGTGACCCTGTAAGTCTTTGAGGCAGGGTTTTCTCCAATCACCTCCTCAATTAAAGCAGCTCCAAATTTTCATAGTCTGTTTTCTAAGCTTTGGTTTAAATAAAGGCTTATGACCAAAATATATGTAACTATTGAACCAGTTAATGGCCAACAGCTACCATTTTCTTGCCTTCTTTCCCCTAGAAACCTTCCCTTGAAAGGAAGTACTAACATATATTTTTGATGAACCCCTGTATAAAGATACTATTTTATTTATTTTATTTAAAGTTGAATTAAAACATTTTTAGAAATATACTGTAAAATAAAAATCTAAAAGATGAGAGATATTTTTACGACTTCTTACAGAAGTTAGCACACACAGACTTACTTAGTCCTTTCTAAATGAGTATGTATGGGCAGGAGGGTGAGGGTTTGTTGTTTCAGCCTTCATTTATATCCATTTAAATATTTCAGGATCAAGCCTAACATGGCTAGGAAAAAAAGCAAGTCCTTATTGTATTATGCATAGAGATTAAGCTTTAATACACCATATGTGCTGCAACTTTTAATAAGATTTATACTTTTATTTTTATTATTTTTTTATATTCATGAAAATAGTTTTAATTTTGTAAACCTCCCGAAAAGGTATGGGGGACCCTCAAGACTCTCTGGGCCATACTTTAAAAAAAACCTTTTTCTTTATACAAAATACCTTCACAAACAAATCTCATTTGACTCACAGAAACCCTTGGAATTGGGCACGTTTTTAAACAGATGAGGAATCGAGAGAGAGGTCAACCAATTCATCCACCATCACATGGATTCCTGTCTTTAGAGTCTGAGTCCAGGACTCCATTCCAGATATGCACCATATCAACTCTGAAAAGCTTCTCAACCACCCGCCTTTTGCCAGAGCAACAGCCTGGGAATACTCAAAGATTTTTTTTTTTTTACACAATAATTAGGATAGCTAATATATTAACTCTAGAATGTGGTAGAAAAACAGAGATCCTGAGACTTAGGGAAAACAGAGCATGACATAGCAGAGATAAGCTCAGGTCCTAGCAGGCAGGAGCCCCAACTTCTAGACGCCAACTTCTTCAAGTATTGTGTGACTTGAGATGAGTTTCTGTACCTCTCTGGGCACCAGGACTGCATCATCTGCGGAATGGAATGATGTTATCTTATATGCCTAAAGTCATGGTCCCTGCTGGCGGAAGGGCTGTCATTTACCAAAACTTCCAGTCATTTGGAAGGTAGGAATACAACACAGCTGAAATGGACTCTCATTTTGAAAGTATAGTTCCTCTAATCCATCCTTTTTCTCTAGAGGAATATTTGGAGATTGGTATTTATTGAAACCTATTTCATTCACCTTTCTTGTACTCTCTTCAGCCCTTTTTAAAAAACGATTTATTGGCAAGTTGTGGGGAATAAGCTTAGGAATTCCGAGTCTGCACCAATGGGTTAACAAGGCATAAATAATTAGAAATCCACAGGATGTTCACACCCAAGTTTGGGTAAACAAGATTAGGAAATAGGTATAGGTAAGGCAGGGCAAAGGCCCCAGTATAGATAGGGCGGGGCAAAGGCCCCAGTATAGGGCAAAGGTATATGAGGTAAACAAGATTAAGTATTCAGGGCAGAAATGACCCCCAACTTTGTACTATAGCAGAAAGCTGCTTTCACAGGAAGGAGGGACCAAATTAGGTAAACAGGTAAATAGGGCTATATACTGCTCTGGGTGACGTTGCCCAGAGAGGAGCTAATTAGCAGAAGAAAGGTGCCTTGTTGACCCTGAGATAGCTTGCTCTGTCTTTCTTATCCCCTAGACCAGTTTAGGTACACAGAGGTGGTGCCTCAAGTCTGCTGTAAACAACCTTCTGCTCAGCGCCAGGATTTTGTTTTGTATTAACCCAAACCCCTAACACAGCATATTTTCAAAACCACCTTTCACTCACGCCCACGAGTTAATGTTTACAGTTTCATTGTCTTTTTGTGCATGTCCATCATGCTTGTAAGCCTTCTGACCCTGATAAAAATGGAGCAAGGACCCTTAATCAGGGGTCTTGTCTTCTCCCAGACCTCAGCCTCTCTCGCTTTTTAATCCTGCATCCTCCTTTCTTGCTGGACAAGAAAGAACTCCAGACCCAGAGTCTATGACAGCAAGTTAGCTAACATACAGTGTAAATGGTGTAGGCTTGGCTTCGGGAGTTGATTGCCATGATTCATCACTTACACACAACACCCAGTGCTCATCCCACCAAGTGCCCTCCTCATTGCCCATCACCCATTTTCCCCGACCCCCACCCCCCCATCAACCCTCAGTTTGTTCTCTGTATTTAAGAATCTCTTATGGATTTGCCTCCTCTCTGTAACTTATTTTTCCTTCCTTCCACCATAGTCTTCTGTTAAGTTTCTCAAATTCTACATATGAGTGAAAATATATGATATCTGTCTTTCTCTCACTGACTTATTTCACTTAGCATAATACCCTCCAGTTCCATCCACGTTGTTGC
Source organism: Prionailurus bengalensis (assembly GCF_016509475.1). Lineage (NCBI taxonomy): Eukaryota > Metazoa > Chordata > Mammalia > Carnivora > Felidae > Prionailurus > Prionailurus bengalensis. The sequence goes on along the minus strand of NC_057361.1, from coordinate 18,911,486 downwards.
AAATGGCAAGATTTCATTTTTTCTCATTGCCAAGTAGTATTCCATTTGTGTGTATGTGTACACACAACATCTTCTTTATCCATTCATCATTTGTTGGACATTTGGATTCTTTCCATAATTTGGCTTTTAAAATGCTTGCCTTAGGGAGGGCACTTGTGATGAGCAATGGGTGTTGTATGTAGGTGATGAATCACTAAATTCTTCTCCTGAAACTAATATTACACTTTATGTTAACTAATTGGAATTTCAATAAAAAGTCAGAAAGAAAAAAAAACCTGAAAGGGGCACCTGGGTGGCTCAGTTGGCTGAGCGTCAGACTTCAGCTCTGGTTGTGATCTCGTGGTTCATGAGTTCCAGCCCCGCATCGGGCTGCCTGGTGTTAGCACAGAGCCTGCTTCAGATCCTCTGTTCCCCTCTCTCTCTTCCCCTACCCTGCTTGCACTCTCTCCCTCTCAAAAATAAACATTAAAAAAACAAAACTATTTGTCTTATTTTGTTAAGAAAATGACATTCAATGTGGAGAAAATGGCAAAAAATGGGAAATGGTGAGACAGCCTAACACTTGGTGAGTGTGTACTATTATGTTTGTATGTCTAGGGCAGAGGGTTCATATGAGGAACTAGTAAGGTAGAAGATTAGAAAGAGAGTTCAGAGACAAATTGTGAAATCATTGACTTGCGAAATTAGAAAAATCTGAAAGGTCATTTATGTATACCTTTTCTCTGATGCACAAACTCCTTCTCCAGCAACACTAATAAGCAACCAGAGTCCCCTGCAGCTCCCATGTCAGTGAACGCATGACCTCAAAGGCAACCCATCTCATTGTTTTACAGCTCTAAGGACCAACACTTCTTCTTGGTGTCAGAACTGTAACCTCCGTCATCAGTCTTTTTTTGCCTCTGGAATGCCAAAGAATCTATTTTCTCTGTCAGTTCTTTCGGATGTTAAAAATCATTAAAAACAGTATTCTGGTACACTTTTTGTGTGATTTACAGCAGTCACATTCCATAAGCTATGACAGCTTGCTCTTTGCCCAGAAGAGAGCTATATATTCTTAATAGTAACAAACACGTGTGTATTTCTTATTATGTGTCTGGTGCTCTAATTTACATATGCTAATTTATCATTCCTCATAAACTCCCTATGAGGTAGGTACTATTATTATGACCTTTTTTTCAAATGAGGAAACTGAGGTACACAGAGGTTAAGTGATTTATCCAAGGTTACATAGACATTGAGCAACAGAGCCAGACCTTCAAGATACCAAACCCTGGTATGAATGACTTTTTTTTTTTTTTGACAGATCCTACCGCTGGCTTATTTGTATAAGTAACATAAAGGGACACTGGCCCCATGCAGACAGAGCCTAGGGGTCGCACCAGTCCTGTTCTCACATCAGCTCCAGTATAGAATGGCCTTCGTGGGCACCTGGGCACCTTGGGGAGACTGAGCCATAGCAGGAGCTGGAGCCAGAGTCGCAGCTGCAGCCGGGGCTTTGATTTGAGTCTCGGCCTTGGCCTTTGGTCGGAGGAGCCTGAGACACTTGGCAATACAGGTACGAACATGTTTCCCAAACTTGAGGTGAGTGATGTAGGCAAGTCTATTGAGCTTGCACCTGCCGCCCTTTAGGATCTTGGGCTGGACAAGGGCACTGATAGCCTCAGCAAGTGCATTCATGGCCATGGCACGGTTGGTCTACATCTTCTTCAGGCCCTTCTCGTTGTGCTTCTGGGTGAAGTGCATGTTCATCAGGAACTTGAAGCCTACCCCCTTAAGAGATTCATATCTTTGTGACCGGGGTTCTTGATGCTGTTTCTGTGCCGTTTTCATGACTGGCTGTGCATGGGTGGTTCTTGGACATGACCATGTCTGTCCTGGAGCGTTGGTTCCCAATGTGCTTCAGGGATGAAGGGAAAGAGGATAACTTCTTCACTAACCCATTTCCAGTATCTTTGCATTCGAAGAAGGAATGGGGGGCAGGTAAAGTGAAATGCTAAAACCAGAAAATTCCATCCATGGATTATCAGAAATTGGCCTTAGAGCTCTGTTTGCTACTTCCAGTTCTTTTGTTTTGTATATGACTCCTCATGACTTTGTTCCTTGAACTCATATTTTTGGTTAATTTCTTAAACCCAATTCCAGAGTAATAGAGTTGGGAGTGCTGCTTTACTATGTTTTATGCATCTTGTGCATTAGTCTCTCCATCATCTTTTTTTTTTTTTCAAAATCAGCAGTTAAATATTTAAATTATGTGAAAATCACCAAATCTTAGTAGTTTCATTTTAGGAAATGGTAATGCTTTGGAGAATAGTGTGTTCTTTTTCTAAATATGTCTGAGTCAGTTTTAATTCTTACATTTATAGTTAGCATACCTAACTCTGCAGTTTCATCCTTTGCTCAAGAGATGATGTCACCATGGATTGCGATTTATTGTTATAATTCCTTAATGTACATTGGAGGCCACCTTGAGGTTTGAGTCTTCTTCGAAATCCCAGTGTATCTATGTACTAAGATAGGTTCCAAAAGGTAGAAAATCTTCTGCATTGAAATAAGTAACTTGTCTATCTTAAGAAAGATTCTACCCCCTTAAATCCAAAGAAGGTACAGTGGGTTTACTGCCCACAGTTGGGTGTGTATATATGCAGTAGGCTCTGTCAGAACCCTGCTCATCACTCTTTGCATTCATAGTTCCTGCACTGACAACTCTTTGTTTCAAGGATTTTCCTGCCCGTGGAAGTATGCTTAGCTCAAGCACAGGGCTGGTTGGAAGGGCCAGAAAGTTGTCATTGGTTAACCTCTTAACCAGTGACAAACTAGAATTGATGAATAAATACCTTCTTTGCTCCTTCGATGGAACAATGCTGAGGCATGTTCTACACTGTCTCCCAGATGTCCTCAGTAGAACTGAGCTCCCAATTGCCCACAGGGGTAACCACTCATTAACACTTTCTATATTAGCTCTTTTTGTTTTTCTCCTCACTTCTCCACTCCCTGCTGGTAATTACCTCCTAGATGTGTGCTAAAACCTTAGTCTGAGGGTCTTAGTCCTGGGGATCCCAGGCAGGTATTCTTTCCACACAAGAAAGCTCCATATAGGCAAAGTTATCTAGAAATACACTCATGCCCTTGGAGACAATGCCCTCTCAGTTTTTCTTGCTCACAGGAACACTCTGCTTGGCAGGCCTAGATTCTGGGCATGCAGTAGTAAGATAGGCATTAATTCTTTTTCTCCTCCTAAATGTTCTTATTATAATTAACTCAGCTCCTACACTGACCCTTCCCTCACTCTTGTGTCTGTTAAAATTAAGTTCTTTCAGTTAAGCCACACAAATATCTCCTCAACAATTTAGCTCTCTACCCTCACAGACATATCCCCAGCTTTGCACCTTACCATTCCTTGAAAACCTCACTCACACCAGCCCTTCAAATCTCTGTGTACCCTCACTCTTTTTCTCTCCATTTCAGTCCATTATCTACCCTGCTGCCACGGTATTTTTCAACAGTGTAAATTTAATTGTGTTATATTCTTGTATTTATAAAAGTTTATTTTTGAGAGAGAGAGAGAGAGAGAGAGCATACACATGGGAGGGGGGCAGACATGGAGGGGGACAGAGGATCTGAAGCGAGCTCTGTGCTGACAGCAGAGAGCCTGAGACGGGGCTCGAACCCACAAACCATGAGATCCTGACCTGAGCCAAAGTCATATGTTCAACTGACTGAGCCATCCAGGCACCTCTATATTCTTACCTTTAAACCCTTCAGGGGTTCCATATTACCTTGACAACTGTCCCTACTCCTTAGCATGAAACCCAGTACCTCTTATTGTCTGGTTTCCAACCACCTCTGTAGACATGCCACTGTCCACACTTAACATCTACTCTGCATTCTAGACATTGTGAGCCATTTGCAGTTCCTTGAACACACGGTGACCTTTCAAAGGGCGTTTCAAGTGTTCCTGAGCCTCCAGTCTATTCTCTTCCCTATATACCATGATGCTTCCCATGTACTATTTCCCAAATGCAGCTTTAAGCAAAAATTTTCTGGGAGCAAGAATGAGAAGGAAGGGAGTATTATTGCAAGCCCTTTACAAAATAATTGTAGACACTTCACTTGGGAATTTCTAAGTGCAATGGAAATCTGGGTGAGTAGGTAAAGCAGCTACATAAATAAAATGCACACCTTTTTAGTCACATCAGGAGATTGCCTTGAGGTTTAAATGGCTGAGATCATTTCCACGCTCCTCACAGCTAGCCATCTATAATTAAACAGCGGCGCCAGTCGGCACACATTCATCATCTCTAAAGAAAATGAAAGTCACCTCCATAAATTTCAAAATGTGGGATATTAAAAGTTTGTTTTTATAATAGCTGATGCACAAGAATTTGTACTAACATCTGATCGTGAAGTAACTTCTTCTTAAGCTGAATCTGTGTCCCAAGATTTAGAATTTACCAATATAATAAAGAAAATCTGATAATATTTTCCTTGCTAAAAGCAAAGATAAATAAAATCTGATAATTTACATGATTCTTAAACTTAAATTTAGATTTTGATTGGCTTAGTAAATCGACTTTGTATTGTAATCAGCTTACCACAAACACCTTTACCTCATGAAATTCTCCCTTTCATTCCCTTGATCGAAGAATAACTCTCCTAAATATGATTTCCCTTCTGAAGTGTTCTGTGTTCTTTAGTCAAACTTGCTTGCAATTCCCTCTTTCTACCTTCTATTCCCTTGAGTACCAAAGTATAGTCTTTCTGGAAATAACAGCAGCTCCCAAAGTACTGAATTCCTAGAAAGAAACAGAGGACAACCCACTCTACTTTTCTTGTTCCTTAGACACTTTTGAGGATTGACTCTGGGCCTGGAGTTGGCCAATTTTTCCTCAAAAGGCCAGGGAGTAAATATTTTAGGCTTTGTAGGCCATACAGTCTCTGTTCTAACTGCCCCCCCCCCGCCCCCCGCCATTGTGGTAGACAAGCAGACATAGATAACACACAAAGGACTGAGTGTGTCTGTATTCCAGTAAAACTTTATTTACAGAAAGAGTCAGCAAGCATATTTGGCCCATGGGCCATAGCTTGCTGATCTCTGGTCTGCCCCTTAAATCCTGTCTGGCATCCTCTTGGGCAAGTCGCAAAAGAATTATTTGATTTCTTTTAATACAATTTTCTTGAGCAAAACACATGAAAATAGCCCTCTTGCTCTGAGGACTCCCAATCTCAAAATCAAATAAAGTAATTATATTAATACTGGATATGCCTGTAGCGTGTAATTATTAGAAAGAAGGCAATAAGTATATACCATCAATTCCAGGTCAAAGGGAAAATACATTTAGAGACAGGAAAGAGATTAGGAAAGAGAATTCTGGCTATTCTCTGTTGAGACTGAATAGGATATGTAAGTTCAATCAGGTTGGAAGAATGGAAGGCATAAGACATTGGATTCCAAGGCTGGGTTCTTCCATTTACCAGTGGCCAGGAGAATTTGAACAAATTATAATATCACTCATACTTTGATTTTTTTAATCTGTAAATTGCAGGTAATACCTATCCTGATGTCTTTGTCAAGGCTGTTGAAAGATGATATAATGTGAAAACCCTTCTTAAGAAGTAATTTTCAGCTGTAAATTCTCCCTTTAAAACTCAAAGTGTGGAGAAATCTATACATTTGATCATTGATTTGAGGGTCTTTTCCTTGACTCCAATATGCTGTGGCTACCCCTTGATCATTTTAGTTACCACTGTCTTGAACTTTTTCATCTTTTTTACATCTTTTTCCAGGACCAATAATGAGAACCAAAACATAATATAGACTTTTTATTTGAAATAGCAGGGCCTTTTAGGGAATTACATTTTTTTACAGGTGGTTCCCAAAATCAATTTGTAGTCATTCTTGCTAAATAAGAAGAGAGGGATGGAGTCACCTTAAAGCTCTTATCCAGACAGCTGTTACTCCATGAAGAAAATCAAGAGAGGAGTAAGACTATGAAATGAAGCATCCTCTCTCTTTTCTTCAACTCAGATTTTAAAACTTACTGCCCAAAACTAATTTATTTGGCTGTAGAAAGGTCAATTCCTGGCACATAATAATTGCTAGAAAGATAGGTACGTGAAGCTTTGGAGGCACAAACAATACCTGATCATTTAATACCTATGCTGTGATTCATTAATTAGGAACAAGGATGGATATAAAATTGTAACTTGGGGTACTTGGGGGCAAGAGGGTAAATTAGACAGTAGTCATGCCCAAGTGTTTTGCCACTCAGCCTATTGGTAAGCAGATTCGGCCACAACAGACCCCACAGTTTTTGGCCAATGTTTTCATCTGACACAGAGAAGATCTATGACTCAGGGACGATGTACAGCTCATTGGTGGTAGAGGGCTTGAACCAAACTAAGGTTGCCTGAAATCCTGGTTAATTCAACCATTCATTCATGCCTCGCAACATCTACCTTGGGAAAGCCCAAGCAAATATTTCAACACATTTCTCTGCTATTTCTTTTTTAATCCTGAGTGCCTTTTTTCATTACACAGTCTCAATAATTAGCTTATTGTTAAAGACATTACATTTAAGGGGTTCTTGCAATCATTTCTTTAGTTCACCCAAGGTCTGGTTTACTCACACCTGCAACTGATTCTGAGCCTCCATGTTCCTCACTTGAAAAATCTTTTAGAAGGAAGAAAAACTTGAACTTTGTTGGTTGAGTTTTTCTCTCACCAACATCTTTTTTTTTTTTAAGGGAGAACTTTCATTTAATTAACATCAATTCCTCAGCTCAAAATGAGGTTCCGATGTTACACCCTACATCTATAAGCAGACAATCTGTTTAGTACATAATACTGAACTAAAATGTAAACCAAAGGGAGAAGAAAACTTCAGTGGGGCCCTAGGATTATTTATATCTAGAAAAGGTAGGTTCAGTAAATAGTAATGAAAGACTATCAAGGCTCCTTTAACCAAAGACTATTGGTTTTAGATGTTTATGAATTAGAATTCCCTCTTGTTTAACCATGCACATTAGTATGAGAAAATGCTAGGCAGTCTTTATTTTGAAAAATGATAAATAGATATAAAATAGAAATAATTTATGCCAGTCCTCACACCTTTTATTAAAACGCAGGTCCATCTTAAATTCTATTAAATGGGCTTATTAACTGGAAGATCAAAATGACATGACTACAAAACAGTACCATGTATCAAAATGTAGTTTGAGGCCTCAAGAAAAAGACAACATGAATTCTAATATCTCAGTACGTTTGCATCTTCTCTCTTTGACATTTCACTGTATAGCCACTGTTACAAAACAATGAAGTGGGGATGCTTCTTATTGCTCTTACTCAAAAACTTGTCCCAACCTTCTTTTCTTGGTGTTGGGAGCTCAAGGACCGACAGTCTAGAAGGACATCTTCACATCTGTTCACCACATTGTCACAAACAGCACATCACTTAGTTGGCATATACTCCTATACGTCATCTCTGTGCTGATTGCAATGTGCTTCAGCAGCTTTAAAACTTATTAAAATTATAATAATCTTTGGTAGCCCCCAGAAATTCTGCTGCTTACGTAAGTATACATTTAACAGTGACAAAAGACTCCTATTTTGCTCTTCCCCACATGATGCACTGTGGAGGTTTTCTTGTAAGCTAAGTGAAAGAGCTGCCAGACACCATCTCCTAGAAATGCTTGGAAGAGACATGAGCTCAGAGGAAAACAGCAAACCTTGAAAGGGAGATCTGCCAGCCTGCATCACATCAGCCACCCCCAAACTGGGTTTCTCACACTGACTCAGTAAGTTCGGTCTACTGGCAAATCATACACCATAATTAACTGTCCTTAATTCAGACGAACATTGTATGGGCCCACAGGGTATGGAGGGAAAATCGTTAGCTTCACCTAATTTTCAGTTAATCAGCAACAGTTCATTCAACAGAGCACTAATAGGGCAGCCTTGATTAGAAGTATAGGGATATGATATTAATTGGCTTCTTCTAACAGGAATCAGGATGTTAAATGGCAGAGACCATCTGTAGCTCTGGAAAGGAAACACTTGAAAAACACTTTTTGAAGGTAAATGATAAAACAAAGAATACTTCGCAATTTTTCAACCCACTCTACAAAGTATTTTGTGTTTCTTTTGTCATTGTTTTTTTGACTCTTCCCTTCAGAGGCAAAGACTTATTTTGAAAAGTACTGTTTTAAATTACATACAAATGCTGAAGCTAGGTACTCTTCAACCAAATCTTTTAGATTTGGACTTGGGGGCATGGTTTACGGGTATTGGATATATGTGGAAATAAAAATTATATATGTGTATATATGTATATTTATATCCCAGCAGCACACCAAATACTGGGAATGTCTTGGGCAGAATAACTTTTAAAAAAAGATGAGATAAAGGCAGTCTTCATGGCTTTTATTTATTAGATGTGGCTGAAAAAAATTAAAAAACTAAATAGCATTGATTCAAAGCTTCGAGTTAGACTACAGAACTTTCTTAGTGAAAAAGCAGTCTGAGTTTTATTTACTGAGGTAAAATCTCAAGTAAACAAAGTACCTCAAGAACGGAGGATTTAGTTAATTTAACTTTCCTACTAATTAAAAATGTAAATTGAATTCCCCTTTAATTCTTATTGTTGAAGTGTCTTTGGGAATAAAATGAAAAATTTTTTCACTTTAGTAAGTTGAGTATAGGAAATACAATTGAATCATAAATCATTTAGGATTTTCACAAGGGTCATTCAAAAAATCAATTCTCTTGCTGCAATATAGTAGAGGTAGCTCTATACGAGGCTTGTTTATATGAGTAGAAATGTTACTTTGACCTTGGGACCATTAGGGACACTCTTGCTTGGTCCTTCTGCTCTCTCCCTCCCACTACTATCTTAACTAAATTTCTGAAATAAGCTGATTTTTTTCGCCTTTCCTCTCTGGTTTCTACTTCTGGATTATAAAAAGTATTTTTATTTAAAAGTTTCTTTAAAATTCTTTGGAATTATGAAAAACAGTAATTTTTTAATTCCTAAGAAAAATCTGTCTCTCTCTCAATATCCTCATAAAATAAGTCAGACAGCCAAGATTTGAATCTCTTGTTCATTGATGGAGCAATAAATTAACTCAGAGAAATTAGCATGTAACTGGAAATCTAATCATTTGTAAGATCCTTTTTGACTGTAACAATCAGGGTCCAGGATCAAATGCTAAGCTCCCTCTTTCTACTTAATAGAATTCATAGTTTCTATGGATTGATGAAGTTTTTATTTCTGTATCTCCTCAAAGAATAAATGGTCTAGTTCAGATTCAGTACCATGGTGTTGAGCTAATATCCTCCTGTCCCTGATGAAAAACACACAAATTCTTAATAGAATATGAAGCAGAATAAATCTATAATCATATCAGATTACTTACCAGAAGCATCAGAAACTGATAACTGAAGATAATAAAATGAATAAACACATATATGAATAAAATGTAAAAACATGCTTTAAAATACATATCTAGAACCCTGCATGGACTGTAGATGTATACTTTTTAATCGAGTTTTAAAATTTATTACAAATTGTCTCCAAAACACACTGAACATTTTGAAGCCAAGAGAGGTCTTAAGAAATCCCCCCTCACAAATTACATAAAACAACAAATTGTTTGACCATAAGTCACCTAAATTTAAGTTAACGATAAAAAGGTAATCACAAAGACTCATATATTTAAAAACTAAAATATGCATTCTTAAGTCATATGTGAATTGAGAGAAAATCAGAATTAAAAAATTTGTAAATATGTACACAAAATGACACTGAAAATCCTCCATAGTAACACTTGTGAAAGGCAAGTGAAACGATACTTAGGTAATTATCGCTTTACATGTGCTAAATTTTTAAAAGCTTTCAAAAATAAGAATTCATATTCTTTTACTGAGGTATAATTGACATATTATAATAGTTTCAGGCATATAACTTAATGATTTGATATTTATATATATTACACAATGATCATCACTAGCTATTACACGGATCTAGTTAAGATCTGTCATGGTTACTTTTTTTTTCATGATGAGGACTTTTAGGGTCTACTCTCTTAACAAGTTTCATATATACAATACAGTAATATTAACTGTAGTCACCATGCTCTATATTATATCCCCATGACTTCTTTACTTTATAACTGGAAGTTTGTATGTTTTGACTCCTTTTATGAATTTGCCCATCTCCTACCCCTCCTCTGGCAACTATCAAACTTTTCTCTGTATCTATGAAGTTTCAAGGCAGGGGTTATTGTTGTTTGGGTTTAGGGTTTGGGGTTTTGATCTCATGTGGGATCATACAGGATTTGTTTTTCTTTTTCTGACTTATTTCACTTAGCATAATGCCCTCAAGATTTATTCATATTGTTGCAAATGGCAGGACATTCTCATATTTGTGGCAGAATAAATGTTCCATCATATACATACATACATACACCACCACAGATACTTAGGTTGTTTCCATGTCATGGCTACAGTATATAATGCTGCTATGAACATGGGGATGCAAATATATTTTTGAGTGAGTGTTTTCGTTTCTTTTGGATATATTACCTGAAGTGGAATTGCTGGGTCATATGGTAGGTCTACTTTCAATTTTTTGAGGATCCTCCATACCATTTTCCATAGGACTATACCAATTTACATTCCCCCCAGCAGTGCAGAAGGGTTCCCTTTTCTCCACATCCTCCCTAGCATTTGTTCTCTCTTATCTTTTTGATAAGAGGTAATGACCTATTCCAAAGGTAATGACCACATCTCATATTTGCATTTCCCTGATGACTAACAATGTTGACGTACCAGTTGTATGTCTTTGGAAAAATGTCTCTTTACATTGTTTACCCATTTCTTAATTGCATTTTTTTTTTTTTTTTTTTGCTATTGAGTTGTACGAGTTCTATTTCTTTTTTTACATTAGTCCCTTATCAGGCAGATGGTTTTCAAGTATTTTTCCCATTCCATAGGTGGTCTTTTTACTTTGTTAGTTGTTTCTTTTGTTGTGCAGAAGATTTTTAGTTTGATGTAGGCCTACTGGTTTATTATTTATTTTGTTGTCTGTGCTTTAGGTGTCATGGAGACGAAAAAACATTGCCAAGACCCATGTCTTTTTTCCTATGCTTTCTTTTGGACTTGCACGGTTTCAAGTCTTATACTTAAGCTTTTAATCCACTTCAAGTTTATTTTTATGAGTTGTGTAAGATAGGGATCTAGTTTCATTCTTTCACATGTGAATATCCAATTTTCCCAGTACCATTTATTTATTGAAGAGACTTTTTCTCTCCATTGAGTACTCTTGCCTCTCTTGTCAAATATTACTTACCATTTATGCTTAGGGTTATTTCTCTGCTCTTGATTCTGTTCCATTGATATATGTGTCTATTTTTGCACCAGTACCATATACCATTTTGATTACATCAGATTTGTGATATAGTTTGAAATCACGGAGCATGATGCCTCCAGCTTTGTTCTTTCTCAAGATTGCTTTGGTTTTCTGGGTTCAGTACAAATTTTAGGATCGTTCTTTTTCTCTGAAAAGTGCATTGGGATTTTGATAAGGATTGCATTGAATCTGTAGATTGTTTTGGACAGTACGGGCATTTCAACAATTTTAATTCTTTGAATCCATGATCATGGAATATCTTTTCTTTTATCTCTCTCTTCGCTTTCTTTCATCATTGTCTCATAGTTTTCAGTGTATAGGTCTTTTACCTTCTTAGTTAAATTTATTGCTAGGGGTGCCTGGGTGGCTCAGTAAGTTAAGCATCCAACTTTGGCTCAGGTCATCTCACAGGTCATGAGTTTGAGCTCTGCATTAGGGCTCTGTGCTGACAGCTCAAAGCCTGGAACCTGCTTCGGATTCTGTGTCTCCCTCTCTCTCTGCCCCTCCCCTGCTATGCTCTCTCTCTCCCATAAATAAATAAACATTAAAAAATTAAATTTATTCCTAGCTATTTTAGTCTTTTGGATGCAATTGTATATGTGACTGTTTTAATTTCTCTTTCAGATAGTTAGTTGTTAGTGCATAGAAATGCAACTGATTTCTATACATTGATTTTGAATCTTGCAACTTTACTAAAATTGTTTATGAGTTACAAATGTTTTTTGTTGACACTGGGATTTTCTATATATAAAATTTCACCAGCAAATAGCAATGATTTTGAGTTTTATACCTTTTATTTCTTTGTCTTGCCTAATTTGCCAAACTGTCTTGCCAAACTCAGCATTTCTGAGTTTGATACCTTTTATTTCTTTGTCTTGCCTAATTTTTCCAGCTAGGAATTCCAGTACTATATTGAGTAGAAGTGGTGAGAATGGGTGTCCTTGTTTTGTTCTTGATCTTAGAGGAAAAGCTTTCAGTGTTTTACCATTAAGTATGGTGTTAGCTGTGGGTTTGTTGTATATGGCCTTTATTATTTTGAAGTATGTTCCTCCTATACCCAGTCTGCTCAGGGCTTTTATCATGAAAGGATGTTGTATTTTGTCAAATCCTTTTTATGTTCACTGAGATGATCATGTGATTTTTATCTTTCATTCTATTGATATGATATATTACATTTATTACACACATTTGAATAAAATGTTAGAACATGCTTTAAAATACATATTGATTTGCATATGTTGAACAGTCCTTGCATCCCAGGGATAAATCCCACTTGGTCATGGTGTATTATACTGTATTTTATTGAGGATTTTTGCATCTATATTTATCAGGGATATTTGTCTGCATTTTTCTTATGGTAGCCTACTCTAGCTTTGGTATCAAGGTGATCTTGGCCACAGAGAATGAGTTTGGAAGTGTTCTCTTCTCAATATTTTGAAGAGTTTGAGGAGGATTGGTGTTCATTCTTCTTTAAATGTTTGGTAGACTTCACCAGTAAAGACGTAATGTTTTATTTAAAATATTTTTACCAAGTGTGAAGTCCACACTCTGCTGCGTGTTTGGGGTCAGATAGATAAGATAGACTTGTTGCAAAACAATTTGACAACAAGAGAATTTCTTTGAAAACAAGAAAGCTCAACAAAGAAGTTTGTTAGTTAAGACAGAGTACATTCTAATCCTACTTAGAGACATTTGCTTTATCCTGATTTAGTTACCTATTCAAAGCTGTATTTTAGTTCACCAGGTTATAAATTCAACTTTATTAACATGATAGTTATTTGGAGATCCCATTTGAATAACTGAAGTTCTGTATTTTAGGGCACAAAGGCTTATTTTGTTTTTATTTCTGTAATTAAAGCTGACTCTCTTATGAAAGAGAGATTTGTTTCCATTTTAATATTTTTCCCCCAAAAGCAATGTTTTCACATGCCCCCATTGTTGCTTTTAAGTACCTTTTTTTTTAAATTTGGCTCTACATTGTATCTGCCGGTATCAAACCACAGATATCTTCTGTGCTATTTGAAATGCATGCATAAATTTTTGTCAATTAAAGAACCTTCTCTTTTAGAGCCCTGATTATTAAGGGCACAAGCCCAATATTTAGAATCATTTGGATAATTAATACTAAGTAGAAAAAGTTATATCATTTTGATGTTAGTCTTTTTTTGACATTAACCTACAACGTGGAATGGCAAAATCATTTTACCTTAGAATCTGAAAGATAATAATTCTATTAGCAAATCAAGGAAGATCAACATAGTAAGTTGTAACTATCAGGGTGATCTTTTTAGGTTTAATTACTTTAGTGGTTATTATTTCATCTTTCTCTCTACAGAACATACTTGTAGTCTATGCTTTAAAGCTGTAACCTTTAATTTTTTTTGAGGTGATCCAGGTCACATCTTATTTTTGATGTCAGTACCTTCAAGTCAAAGACTATTAGGGCCACACATGTAGTTGAACAAAGTTGGACTTATTGGCTCCATGTAACAAGGAAGACAGTACATCTTGAAGATACACTGACAGAAGACTAAAACCATGAGGCATCTAAGTAAAAGGGTGTCAGAAGGGACTTGTTACAGGATTCTGGTTTCTTTGTGGTCATTTTGGTGGTGGGTTCAAAGAAGCATGGTTTTCCTATGGATTGGTTGCTTTCAGAGGGCAAGAGAAATGCTGTGTTTATGATCTTACTAATGTTTATCTACAAGATGGGCATTATAAAGGATTAATTTGGGGTTAGTAGAAAATAGACAATAAACACACATTTATTTTATGGCTGAAACATGATACATGAAACTAAGAGCAAAGAGGTCTTGGCGTGTGTAACAGCATCACACATGGGGAAATGAAGATTTAGGACTGGAGAGTATGAAACATTGTTATTGGTCACTGGCTGGAAGGACTTCGTATGGCCCTATCCAGTGCAATTGAAGTGATATCCTTTCTGGTGAATCTTGAAGTATATAAGTATTTTCCAAGTAAATGGCCACTGCATTATAGCAGAAAGTCTGATGGTCCATACTTACCAATTTTTCTGTTGATTATAGATCTCATGCTCAGAAGCACTACTGAATATAATTATTATTATTTTCATGTTCCAATGACACAATTTGACCCCTGGGAGCCCATTAGGTTGACTCCCTTTAATACTACCCAGAACTTTTTAAAGCATCTTTGCTTTCATACAAGATGATAATCCAGACCCAACTTTATTTTTTCTAGCATATTACTAGATTTTCGTTCATATACTACTAGTAAATCTGAATGCTACACATGGTGCTAGGTATATATGCAATTGGAATGCCACCAAATTCCAGAAAGGGCAGTCTGTAATCAGTGCATTTATCATCAGTGTTCTCTTCATTTGATTGTGGTTTTCAGTTACTCCAGTCCTTGCATTTTAATTATAAATACTGTTAATTTAGTTTCATCATTATTAATTTAGCTTGGGAATGGTTGTTTGTTCACCTTTAAGTGACAAGGCGTACATATTTGCATCAACAACATTTTTGACATATAATTTTCCAATAGTTAGATGGTAAGGTGTGTATTTATTGAAGTTCAAATATGAATTAGTCATTCCCTCATTTTTTGAGCAGCTGGAGTCCTAAACTTCAAAACTGTAGAGGGACTGAAAAATAATTTTCAGCAACTTAGGTGTTTTCTGTAAAGTTAACAATAAGTCACTTGTATATTAACAACAGTTCTACTACAAATTGTTTCCCTACAATTCTTGGTTATCATGGAATTATTTTTCCTTTGGAAAATGGAAAAAGTGGTAAAGAAGGGCCATAGACAAAAAAGTTGAAAACTGCTCTTAAAGTCTTTTTCAATTCAAAACTCATAGCACAAGTACCAAGGTATGTTGGGTGATTTTATTTTATAAAATATGCATAGCACTTCCCCATCAGCAATCCTGTTAGGGTAGGCATGTGTATAATAAAAACTTTCTCCCTTTATTGTTTTTTCCCATCTCACCTTTCTTTCCTACCTACCCAACCTTGAAAATTACCACTGTTCGTGGTCTCTAGTCCCTAAACGTTATGAATGGTTGTTCAGAATGGTAGTTATTGGGAGCAAAGGCTCATGAGTATGCAATAACTTTACAAAGTAGAGAAAGTCCATTGGCCATTTCTGCACCTTCAGGCCATAGGATATTTCAGAATGACACTTCTGTAGACATAGATCAGACTTATGACTGTAAAGATTCTTTGGCTTTTCAGACTTATCTTGTAGTATGACCTATTGGGTATAAAAAACACATTTCAGTGCTATACACACAGTTAGCATTTGATTAACTTTTGATCTGCAATTCTACTGACCCCAGCTGGGTTCACTCACAAATAACATGTGTTGGGCTGGGTGGTTGCTGAACTCAGCTGGAATTCTCATGTATCTGAAAGTCAACAGGTCAGCTGGATTTTGACTGATTAAGGATATAGTGTTAAGGGTAGCTCTGCTTCACACTGTAGGTCTGTAAATTGGCTCCATATGTTTCTTATCCTGTTCTTTGGACTACTGAAAAAGCCAGGGTATGGGGTCTTTATGACACTGGCAGAGGCACAAAAGGTCTTTTAAGGCCTAGGATTGGAACTTGCATACCATCACTTCCTCCTCATTCTGTCCAAAGCCAGTCATATTGCCACATCCAAAGTCAAAGCATGAGGAATATAATTCAGTTCTTTAAGGGGAAGAACTGTGAAGTCCTATGTCAAAGGGCATGATTAGAGAAAGCACACAATGGAGAAATGGGACAATGAATGACATCTACCACATACTTCTTGCATGTTCTGACCAAAACAAATGTAACACACTTGAAAAAGTCCCACAGTAATCATTTGGACCCAAATTCAGCACCCAACAACTCAGTCAGAAAGGAAGGATATTGAAGCGATTTAAAGCACAGTATTGGCTAGCAGCCAGACCAGGACTCGAATATCTGGTTTACCTCTTAGTAATCAGTTAACTTTGAGCCAGTTGATTTCTCTAAGGATTAGTCTTCCCAACTAAACAATGACAAGTAACACCTATCTCTAGGGTCATTTTAGGATTGAATGGCACAATGCTTACAAGTGGTTTAGTACATTATATATGCACTTGGTTAAGAATTCAAACTATCGAGTCTACTTTCTTGTTTTTCTCTCCCTCTTTTATTCATCTTTGCCTCTTTCCCACCCAAATATGGTTGTCCTAAGCTCCTTCCTGCTTCTCCAACATGATGGGATTCTCAAAAGTTGAGACTTCAGATTCCCCTAGAGCAAAACCAGAGTAGGGTCTTCCACAAAGTGATTCATAATGCTGGGGGTAAAGCTGGATATCACCCTTGAGCTCTCTTTTTGCTCTGGAGGAACATGAGGCTCAGGGGAGACCTCTCTGTAAGATGCTACACTGACCTGGGTTAGCAGAGATGCAGTCAACATACAGCCAGTTCTTTTACCCTTCCAATGCCATCTGTCTTGGTCTCTGTTGTGCAGGGGGATGCTTTAGCCTCACTCCCATATTCTAGGATTCTCTCAGTGGTGTCTTGTCCATGAATAGTGTTTCCCCCTTCTTGTGAGGGGGAGAAAAGTCAGGTACAACCTATGTTGCCATCTTGGTGATGTCACTTCCTGAAGTTTGTTCTTAAGAAAATGCCTTCTGAAAGAGTATTAAAAATAATTTTCTCGGCTTGGCCCCTGAGTCTGAACAATACCTCTAGAACAAAACCAAATATAAAGCAGCCCTCTCAGGGCTACTGAAAAAAAGTCACTGGCTCTATAAGTTCAGCATAACTCACATTTTTCTGTGAAGAAAATATTGATTTTCTGTATTCCCAACCATGGCCTTGCATTTCTGGTAACCATGGCAACTGCCTAAGTTGTGAGGCCTTGGTAAAGCCAATGTGGCAGATTCATATTAAATTAGCTGGAGGAAACGACAAGGGGATGTAATCAGCATAGCTATTTATGTCCCTTGCCCATCTAGTATTTCATAATCTGAGGCTTTCCTTGACATCTTCCTCTGATCCAGAGGTTCTCAAGTTTGACTGCACATTAGAATCTTCTGAAGAACTTTTAAAAATGACAGTTCCCAGGGCCAATCTACAGAGATGCCGATTTAATGTAGATGAAACCCAGGCATCAGAATTTTTAAAAAGCCCCCAGGTGATTCTAATGGGCAACTGGGGTTGAGAACAGCTGCTCTAACCAAAAATATAGTTCCTCATTTGTGATAATCAATAGGCAAGCTGCCTGAAAGTAATCATAACAGTCCCCTCAACTGGCTAATCAGTGCAACTACATCATATAATTTAAGGATATTTGAAATAGATACCACAGAAAAAGTCAAAGGGGCACTGGAAAGAGTGGGACTAGTAGGAAACATGTCAGAGTAAAGGTAGGTTGAATCAGTGGCTTGGAAACACATCACTGGAGGCAGTGTGTTGTGCTGTTGTGGGAGAATTATACAAGGACTCAGACCCTTGGCTCTGGCCTTAACTCAAGCACAAATAACTACATGAGCTTGGTACAGGCTCTCCTCTTCCCTGGACTCTTATTTACCTCATCTACTAAATAAAAGAAGTTGATTCATTGATTTCTAATTATGTTTCTGTTCTAAACTCAGGTGATTTCTAAAATTCACAAAGATTAAAACATGCTATGCCAGGGCCTCTGCCAAAACAATTAAATCATAACTTCCAGGAGTGGAATGTTGATGTCGGGATTTTTAAGTGCTTCCAGGTGATTCTTGTATTTGGCCAGGGTTGCCAACAGTTGGACTTGAATAACCTGCTATGGTATGATTTTATCTGGCGTAGGAAAGGAGAGAATAAAGGTTCAGGCCTTTAAGGAAAAAAATGGGATAAAAATTGGTAACATTTTTTATAGGTTAATTAAAAACTCATACTACCTTTTTCCATTTCTGCTTTATTTTTTCCTTTTTACCATATTCTTAGATCATGGTTCAGCATCTGTTTTCCCTCTTCTCTCTCAAACCTGCCTTACTAAGACATTTCATTACCAATGAATATTTCATTTGAAGAATTGTGAAAGTGATCAAAAGCAATATTACTTGGGAAATGGAACTTACACGATCTACTGCTAAGAAGATGACACCGAAACTCTAATGGAATATATTTTATTTTAATTTTTGCAGCTGTGAGGATGTGTGCTTTCAGTAAGTATATATTAAAGGTAATTCACTGCAAATATGTCAGCATCTATAAAAAAGAAGAACACAGGAAAACAGACTAAATTTAGTCAGAAAGAAGCTAAAGGCATCTGTTTTATTATATAAGGTTGTTGAAAGCATGGTAGCTTAGCCCAACAAAAAACTGGGCAAATGGCCAGTATTTGGGCAGAAAAAGAGAACTTTTTCCAGATGCACTACCTTCACTCCCAGCATCTTCCTAATGTCTTCGCTATTCTTACCATTGTTTGAAAGGCAGTTGTAAGAATTTACTCTCAGAAACTGCACCTCCCAGAAGTCATACATAGAGCTGCTATGCCCCCAGATAGTAGCTACAAGCCACATGTGCCTGTGTACATTTAAATTTAATTAAAATTAGAAATTTAGTTCTTCTGTGAGATGCTTGCAGACTACACATTTCAGATGCTTGCGGACTACATGTGGCTATTGGTTACCATATTGGGTAGCAAAGAATATGTTCCCAAATAGTTCTATTGGACGGGGCTTCACTAGAAAACAATGCAAATGTGAATGCAATGCAAAAGTGAAACATAGCTGTTGGCTATGGTCATTCCATGTTCTTTTGGAGCCCTAAAGAACATAGAGACTAATTCTCTTTGTCTCAGTTTTCTCTTTTAACAAATGGTTTTAAAAATAATAATCAACTCCAAAGGAAAGGTTGAAGGATTATGTTTAAGTGTTTTAAGGAGTATAATTCTAAATAAAAACCCCTAAACATGGAAAGCACCTGTGTTCTTATTTTCATTATGGGGAAAAACTAAGGTGTAATATACAGAAGGATTACCATTGTTTCTCAAAATATAGTCTATGCACTCCTCGTTTAGAAATCCCCCTTAGTGATTGTTAAAAATACAGATGTCTGGGCCTCATCCCAGAGTTACTGAATCAGACTATTTGGAGTGAAACCCATGACTGGGCATTTTAACAATCCACTGATGACAGTTATGCATACTATTTTTCTAAATGCCTTTTTGGCAAAGAATCATTTTTAACCCTTCTTAGCGTCTCCCACTTTGTGTTTACACATTAATTTGACTGATAGAATTTACCACTCCTTTGGTCATTTGGTGATTTGCAAACCTGTTTGGGAAGTCAACAGTCTCTCCAGCAGTGAGATTACAACCATGATGCTGCAGAGAGAGTTAAATTGCAGTGTATTCCACACTAGCTTTTGCTGTGACTGGGCAGTACCATCGAGTTTTAGTGATGTTGTTTAGCATATCTCACATAAATTGCTCATTTGGGGCTACCCAAATGATTACCTAGGAAATATTTTGCACAGTTTCTGAAAGAAGCTGTTTCAATTGCAAACAGCAGGAAAACACAGCCATTAAAAGAGAAAGAATGCCTATGTTTTTACAACAAAATAATTAGAAACCATTACTGGTGCTGTTTAGATTCCAGTACCCCATCTATCTTACTTTCAATTAGAAACAGTGTGCCCGAATAGGAAAAGTCAGCTAAACACGAGTACATTTTGACTGTACTGTTTTGATAAAGTGTGACCCCACTGATAACATAGTCAATGCAATTTTCTTTAAGTACAACTCTTGTTAGCTCGTTTGAGTTTTCAAGGTAAAGAGCTGGCTAACAATTTGACAAATTTACATCCATTTATCTATCATGCTAATAGAATCTCAGAGGTGGAATTTTTCAGTTTAGGCCCCACTTGTACTCAATGTCTGGATCTCTGCACAGCTTCCTTGGTGAGTGACTGTCCATCCTCTCCATTTGAACCCTTTCAAAAATGAGATAATTATTTCGTCCAAACAAAGCCATTCCTGCTTTGGAACAGCACTTACTTATAAAAAACTTCCTGTATCTTTCTTTTATCATTTGGCTCTAGTTCTGCCCTCTTGCACCACATGGAATAAACCTAATGCCTCTTTACATGACAACCTTTCCAATAGTGGAAAATCACTAGTGTTCGCCTGTCATCTGCATTGTGTTCAGAAGTATTTTCTTTTCATGTATTCTGGCTTTCAGCTAATGGTGACGAGAATAGAACAAATCATTATAAGTTTCTTCTACTTCAAAACACTTGCCCATATTATCCTTCTTAATTTAGACCATTAAGGGTTGACAGTTCATAGTTGCTAGTTCAAAGAGACTTAACCTAACCTACAACTGAGATTGTCTTGAGTAATAGGGATCTTAAGAAAGTGTACCCATTTCATTTAAACTTCAGTGGTCTATTTAATCTCTTTGGTGAAAGCTCAAACTTTATTCATTAACTCAGCATATTTATTAAATGTCCAAATCCTGCGTGTAAGGACACAATCATGAGCTAGAAGTGTAAGATCTAGAGAAACAAACCTTTAGATGTCTGTATAATACAGACCTTATGCATTACCCTTTCAGGAGTACTCATTTGAAAGTGGGGCCAAAGGTGGTGGTGGGGTGGGATACGGGGAGTCAAAACAACAGAAAGGGCAGTAATCCAGGTGTCAGAGAGGCACAATATAATTTGGTTAATCCAGCTCTGCCTTGTAACGTGTATTCATTTTTTTTTACTTATTTATTTATTTATTTATTTATTTATTTATTTATTTATTCTTTTTTTCCCAATATATGAAGTTTATTGTCAAATTGGTTTCCATACAACACCCAGTGCTCATCCCAAAAGGTGCCCTCCTCAATACTCATCACCCACCCTCCCCTCCCTCCCACCCCCATCACCCTCTGTTCTCAGTTTTTAAGAGTCTCTTATGCTTTGGCTCTCTTCCACTCTAACCTCTTTTTTTTCCCCTTCCCCTCCCCCATGGGTTTCTGTTAAGTTTCTCAGGATCTACATAAGAGTGAAACCATATGGTATCTGTCTTTCTCTGTATGGCTTATTTCACTTAGCATCACACTCTCCAGTTCCATCCACGTTGCTACAAAGGGCCATATTTCATTCTTTCTCATCGTCACGTAGTACTCCATTGTGTATATAAACCACAATTTCTTTATCCGTTCATCAGTTGATGGACATTTAGGCTCTTTCCATAATTTGGCTATTGTTGAGAGTGCTGCTATAAGCCTTGTAAACATCTCACATGGCCTTTAGCAAGTCACTTAGCCTGCCTTGGCTGCATCATCTGTATCCTGCCTGTCTTGTGAATTTACATTCATTTTGTTGTGTTTTCATCAGTTGGGATGATGCTTATCAAATGAGTTTCTATTAAAGACAATGAAGTATAGTTTACTAAGTAGAGACATAGTAATACTCTGTGCTACATTGCTTGACAGTTTACTAAGTGCTTCTCAACCAGTATATCCTTAAATGTCCTTAAATATTTTCAACAATTTGTGAACTCTTCCTCTATTTGTGAGGTAAAGACACTGCAACTAGGAGGGAATAGGCATCCAATTAGGAAATTATTATGATGAATTTTATCATTACCTTTTATTTAATGATTTCCGGGTTATCTTGTTAGTTAATGTCTAAAAGGTTTTTTTGCTCAAAATCCAGTTTGCCATCCACTTGGTAGATGCTGAAGCTGGTTCGATAGATTGTGATATCTCTTCTTATTTAACAGTCTTAATTTTTTTCATGACAGACAGACTTTTGCCAGTTTCCATGTTCTTTGCCAGACTGATGGAGTAGCTGATTCTATGGCTTGATCCCATGATTCTTGTTTCCAATTTGACATTTTGCCTTTGACCATTTTAAAAGTAACCGCTGAAATACAAAGGAACTTAAAAAGGCCTCTTGAATGAGTGGCTTGATCCCCATTTGTGCCAGTTCCCTTTTCCCAGAAATCTACTTTGTAGTGTTTTGTTAGTTGAGTTTTAAGTGTCTCAAGAGGTGGCAGATCTGGCATTTCCTTGGCAGCATATTTCACAGTCTAATAATCTTAATAGCTTTCATACCCTGGAATGTGTTTAATCCCATCTTATGTGTTTGTATAGGTTAAATTTTTCCAAGGGCTTCTCATCACCCTCACAAGAGGCATTTTTAAATGGTCTCATCACTTTTTAATTGCTTAAACTTTTACCTTTTAGTTTTAGTGTTTAAAATAATAAGTTCAGAATAAGCATTTAATCATTTGTCTCACAAAGGCTTGACATGGTTGTAACCAGGGTCACTTTCAGCATGTTTTGCTCAACTTAATCCTACAGTTTTCCTCTTTTATCCTTTCCCATCAAATTAAGTTCATTCTCTGTATTCTTATTTAGGTAGCAGTAATTAAAATAGTACCTATAATTTACCCCATGTTTACTATATATCAGGTGGTGGGCCATGCACTTGACCAGAGTTTCTCAACCTCAGCACCATTGATATTTTGGGTCGGACAGTTCTTTGTTGTGCACTGTAAAATGCTGCGTAGCATTGTTGGTTTCTGCCCATTAGATGCCAATAGCACCTCTGAGTTATGATGACCAGAAACATCTCCACACGTTGTCAGATGTCCCCTGAGGAGCAAAATTGCCCCTATTTGAGCACCACTGATTTCTATGATCTCACTTAACCCTTATGAAATCCTTGTAAAACAAGGATTGTAAGACAAAATGGTATTATCTTAGCGTTAATAGCTGAAGAAAATGAGGCTAAATGAGGATAAATTATCTAGTCACACAGCTAGCAAATGGAGAAGCCAACATATGAACCCCTCTTCTGCCTTCAAACCTAATGATTTTCCTACTATCAGTACAAACTTCAGTAATAATGTGTTCACAATGTTAGTGTTGCTTTAATATGTTTTATTAAGTTGAGTGGCACTGTAGAGTCTTTTCTTCACATTTATTTTCTATTTTATCTTAATCTTTAAATCTCTTTCTTTTGAGGAAAACAACGCCCTCAATGTCTGCATGAGGATCTTTCTTTGTATTATTATTTAGTACTTTATGATGGTCTTCTTTGAAGCTAGGATGACTTACTTGATTTATCAAGATCTCATTTTGTTTCAACCTTCTAAAAGATTTAGGATTTCTCTCTGCTCTTCCTTCGTTCTCTTTGGATTTTTGCCAGTTTACAATGCATTGATTCTTTAGAATTCATAGCATTCTGATTTTCCAGATAAAGAAGAGCAGGTGCTGAGGAGAAGTAGAGGAAAAGGATAATGAACAGGTAAGCAGTGCGACAGTAGCTGCAGCAGCCATAGAAAGAGCCTGTAATCCTTCATCTCCTAGAAGCATATAGGTTTTAGGAGAAGCATCAAAACATCACAAAATGCAATTTGAAACTCAATCTTAGTCAACATAAATGAAGAATATGAAATATATGGTTTATACCTAGGCTTGAGCTCCTTGTTTATACTTACTAGCTGCAGTGAAAACATGATTTAGATGCCAGGAATTCAGCAATGGTCAAATACTTCCCAAGGGGGAAAAGAAGCATAATTTGATCATTTCTTTCTGACTTCCCATTTCTTAGCCCATTTTTTAAAATCTATCATTCCAAGCCACACAGAGAAAGCTAATCAGACCAAAAAACGAGCCTTATTCTCATATTTTCCTTTGGTGACTACAGCCACTCTGTTTGGAGGTCACCACTCCCGATGTAACAGAATGAGAGTCAAAGGGTTTAAGACAATGTCGAATAAGCAAAAGAATACAACTACAAGTGTGGAGCATAAGGCACTAAGCTCCAACTACTGTCAAGTTTTTCTTAAGGGTCACCAAAATAATGCATTTCTAAGATGTTTCGCCAAACTGAGTGCAAACTCTGTAACTGTGATAAGGAACAAAGCTTATTCAGATACTGGTGATCTGAGGCTTCATCGATACTTTCCTCTGACCAGCTGCAACTATTTAATAACTGGGTTAATGATCAGATGTTTGGTAAGTAACCTGTGAGTTGATTGAACTTACTATGTGTCCTTTATGTGGTTTGCCTCTGTAGGCACATTAAAGTAACTTGAACACTTGAATGATATGGGCTAAAGGGCACATTTCCTTGTGGCATCAGATAATCAGGACAGAATTTGAGCAATGAGAGAGATAGCTTGACTTGGCACCCTTAAATGTTTCTGTTCACAACTTTACTATGCTTGTTAACAGGGCATGTGCCCTTAAAAGACTGAGGAGAGTTGGGGAAAGAGGCTTGTAAACATAGTTTAATGATATATCAAAACCCAGTGTTAAAAATGCTATGACAAGCATGTGGTTAAAACTGAAAAAAGGTGATCATTTCCCAAATACTTAAAAAAAATTGTGTGTGTGTGTGTGTATGGATGAATATGCCACTATTCTGGTTTTAATCTCAAGTTTTCCATTTTCAATGGCATATCCAATGAACTAATCATGTTTCCAACTAATAGGTATCTAAAATAACTTCCCAGAAATCCCTGTGACTGTATCAAAATATCACAAGAGGAGATGATTGCAAGTGAGTTCTTTTAAAATTCAGATCATGGGGCGCCTGGGTGGCGCAGTCGGTTAAGCGTCCGACTTCAGCCAGGTCACGATCTTGCGGTCCGTGAGTTCGAGCCCCGCGTCAGGCTCTGGGCTGATGGCTCGGAGCCTGGAGCCTGTTTCCGATTCTGTGTCTCCCTCTCTCTCTGCCCCTCCCCCGTTCATGCTCTGTCTCTCTCTGTCCCAAAAATAAATAAACGTTGAAAAAAAAAAATTTTTTTTTAAATAAAAAAAAATAAAAAAAAATAAAAATTCAGATCAGGGGCACCTGGGTGGCTCAGTCGGTTAAGTGGCCGACTTCGGCTCAGGTCATGATCTCACAGTCCGTGAGTTCGAGCCCTGCGTCGGGCTCTGTGCTGACAGCTCAGAGCCTGGAGCCTGTTTCGGATTCTGTGTCTCCCTCTCTCTCTGACCCTCCCCTGTTCATGCTCTGTCTCTCCCTGTCTCAAAAATAAATAAAAAGTTAAAAAAATTGTTAAATTCAGATCAGTGTAACAATTCTTATGAATATTTATGAATATTGAGGCATCAGAGATGTGGTCATTGTGTGCATTGTTTACCTGTTACCTAAACTTTATGTTCTACAGGGGCTTCTTTGTGGACTATGATTAAGGAATGTAAGGACATAAATAAATAAAATCAGAGGTGACTTGCTTGGGTCCATACAAACTGGACTATCTCTATACTTCTTAGCAATAGCACTTGTTTTATATATTTTTTAAGTTTATTTATTTGTTTTGAGAAAGACAGAGTGAATAAGCAGGGGAAGGGCAGAGAGAGGGAGAGAGAGGATCCCAAGATGCAGGACTTGAACTCAATAACTGTGAGATCATGACCTGAGCTGAATCCAAGAGGCAGATGCTTAACTAACCGAGCCATGCAGGCGCCCCAGCAATAGCACTTGTTTTAGGTTGGCTTCTTCCAAAAGCAAAACCTGAAGCAAGAATTTACATGCAAACATTTTATTTGGGAGGTGGTCCCAGCAATTGCTGAGAGGCAAGTGAGGACACAGGATAGAAGGAAAGAAGCCAGTACAGGCTGCATAATGAACAGACTCCCAATGAGTGCAGCTGGGGCACAATCCCCCTGGGAACTTCTGGGAGACAGTGAAGGCACCTCAGAGCTGCCCCACCCAAGAGCCAAAGAGGCCCATGGCATTCACCTACGAATTCTGTTGTTTCTGATTGCATGACTATTCCTAGGGGTGGAGTTGCCAGAGTGGGCCTGCCCTGTGCACAACATCAGCCAGCTCCTCTGGCTAGAGACTGCCCTCTGGCAGAGACACAAGTGCTTGCAGTAAGATGCCCTTGGTGCATGAGTGGGCATTGACAGCATCTGCAGTGGCACTCTTACTCAAGTAGTAACATGAAGCCTCTAAATGAAAAATTCAAATGGTGGGTCGGAGTTTTGGATCATAAATGTGAAATCCAAGTTCCAGTAACTGCCTTTTTAAAAAGGGAAGAAACCATGTTTTCCCAATAGTTCTCAAAACAGCTGCTGATATCAGAAAATCTCTAGAACCGTTGTGAATAGATTTCCTTACCATTTTTTCCAGCCAAGCTTGCTGTATGCCAGCTTACATTAAACAGAAAGCTTCACTGGTTCTCACCTGCTTTTGTCAACTTGCTGATGGCCTGGGGTGCTTCATTTACACATGCACTTTATAACTGAAAGAGTGGTCCATGGAGAGGAGTCTTGGCAATCACTTTAATTAGCAGGAACCTGAAGACAGTCTTTCTTTCTTCCCCTAGTAACCCTAATGAACCAAGAGATAAACTTATAAGGTTTTGCCCCAAACGTTTCTCAGCTGGCAGCTGATCAAAACACGCAGAGGCAATAATACTAGACAACTATTTCATGCTCAGGCTGATTTTTAAACTGTTAATTGTAAATTGTAGTCCAGCTAAGAGGCAAAGAAAGGCCCATGGTTGCTAGAATCACTTATAACTTTTTGTCAACACTGTTTGGCCTTACCCTGAATCCATAAAGATTTTAGGAAAAAAACATTCATGTGCATCCAGGAAATAAACTTTAAAAAAAAGTTATTTACTCTCTGAAGGGCTTATCTCTTCAAAAATATTAATAACTATCCTTTATCATTTTTGTCTTAGAGTTAGAAAAATACTTAAATATGTAGCTTTAAAAAAACTGAACAAAACCAGAACCAACACTGAGGTCATAAAGCATAAGGTAGTTAGATAAACTGTTCACATCTGTATACTTTTGTGATCATATTTTCATTTGAAATGAAGTTTTTTTAGGTCTGCTTTCATTTTGACCAGACTATGTTGATTTGGGTTGTTTTTGTTTTTTGTTTTTTTAGGTTGGTGGTTTTTCTCTCTTGCTTTCTCTCACTTTCTTTAGGCCAGTCTTAGGCCAGCTCTTAGAATGGATTCAAATGTTCCAAGGAAATGAAGCATTGTATGTTAAAGTAGGTCGGTACATTCTCATTCTTCTTTAAACTTGCCCAAACACCTGTACCCTTTGTGAGGCCCTACAGAGAGGAGATGGTAAGGGGAAAGGCTGATGTGAGGCATAGAGCTCTACCAACTGAGCCCTTTCTTTCAGGACAAGGCTTTCAAATGAACTTTTTGTAATCATTCTTTTGTTTCCCAGAAACAACTTGTCTGCTACTATATATTCAGTAACTAGTATCATTTTAGAGATGCTCTTTTTACTTGCAAGTCAGATGGCACATTTAAAATCATCTCCTCTTGTAAAATGCCATGATAGAGAGCATTATATAAATTCAAGGCATGTATAATACTATGCACAATTCTTATTGAATAAAAATAGATCTTAGCATTATAGCTAGTGTCTACATGATCCCATAACAATCCGTGAAATATGAAGCACTCAGGTGGTTAGGCAAGTTGTTTGAGCTCCATTAAACTAACCATGCAGTGAACAGATAAATCATTTAGGTGCTTGATTGCACCATTTTTGCATGTGGTCTGGTGACTTAGCTTTGTGGCAATAAAGCCCTGGAACCCCACCGAATCTCTCAAAATGTTGCAACAACACTCTCCTGAAGTTATTTTTCCAACATTTCCATAGTGTTTGGCATAGACCTTGACTATATTACATGTCTCCATTAATTGATCATTGGAAAAAAATTATACCAGGCTCATTTAAAGATGAAGAAATGTTTAAAACAGATCTTTGTGACTATTCTAAAATATTAAACAATGCAAAGTAATGCAAACTTAAGTTTTCTGGAAATATAAAGTCTGTTCTTTATGAAAATAATTTGAAAACAAATTTGGACTATCTAGTGAGATGCCTTGCCAGACATTACATTTTATAAACTTGACGAGGTTGAATGGTTTTTCTTTTTTTTTTTCGTCTGCTCCCGTTCTAAGTGTTTCAAGCCTGCATGGATGTCTTTGGCATCTTGGCATGTGGCTTTTCCAGGATAGTCTGATGGTACTGCTGTGAAATGTGATTAGGGAATCTGAAAGAGAAGGAAGCTGGCTAAAGGTCATTACCAATTAGATGGAAACTGAAGGCTACTGAGGTACTCAAATAGAGTAATGAACAATTATCCAAACTTTTCAAAAGATATTTAGAATGCAATTTCATCGTGGATTTTCATTAAATTGAAAAATGGCAGGAGTATTAAGTCTGTCCAGACACCCAAATACACCTACCTCCATGGCAAGGCAATTTACTAAAATCAGGGAGGAGCTGAGGAAATGGGCCGAGGTTGGAGAAGGGTTACAGTGTACCTTAAACTATCATTAACAGGTACCTAAGTGAGTAAGAGAAGCTCGAGCCAAAGTATAGTCCTTTACCAGTCCTAGTAACCTCACAGGCCTGAGAATGATGGTGGGGAGTTTTCCCTTATTTTCTTAGTTATTAGAGAAAATAAAAGGATCACCATCTCCTGAGACCAGGGTTTGCTTTAACCTAATGGAGGAGAGATTAGGTTCTTTGCTTGTTTTTCTAATGGGCTGATATAAAATACTAATTTGCCCCAATTTAAAATTATATTGCAAATATTCCCTGTGAGCATATAAGTGTATAATAATTTAATTGTTCTGAAAGGTAAAATGCAGAATAAACAACTATCCACAAAATTGGATCTTTTTCTCATGTATTACTTTAATTACAGTCATTTTAACAGCTTTACCATTGCATCTCCTATTTTTCTAAAAAGCAATGTAATTATATATAAATAATTCAAGCTACAATGTGACCGTGCAGGTCCAGAAACATCTGACTGGTTTTAGTGAGCCCAGAATGAATAATACTTAATATTTATTATTAAACTCTATAACCCAATGTGAAAGCCTTTAGCATTCAAAAGGAAAAGATATGCCAATCCCACCAGAAGAAATTGCTTACCTGGAATAGAACACATTGAGTGGGAAAATAAAAGAGTCAAAGAATTACCATAAAATCCTCCATTAGAAGTTGGAAATCTGAAGTTCATACAATGATCATGATTTGGCCCAAATTATAAACAACAAGAGTATATAATGAAGAAGGAAATCGTAGATCAGTTTTTTCCCATTCCTAAGTTATAGAATGCCCTGTAAAATTAGGCTGTGTTGTGTCTCAGAAATGCATTGAAGTGTCCAAACACATCTGAGCTGGAACTTCTAAAAAAGATAAAGCAGTCAAATGCATCCATAGAAAATAGAAAAACTAAATTACACATCCATTCTGTGAAAGGAACTCTTCAGCAGCTATGAATCATAAGATGAAAATTAGTTCTGTTTAACTGCAAGAAAACTAAATCCAAATTAAACTAATTTAGTGTTGTCATTTTTACACATTAAATATTAAGGAAACAACAGAATGAGAAAGCAGCTTATGGAATGGGAAAAATAACTTGCAAACCAAATAGGTTAATATCTAAAATTTATAAGGCCCTCCAACATGGTAGCAAAATTAAAACAAGTAACTCGATTTAAAAATGCATAAAAGAACTAAATAAACATTTCTCCAAGGAAGACATACAAATGGCCAGCAGGTATATCAAAAGGTGCTCAAAATCAGTAATCATTAGGGAAATGAAACTAAAAAACACAATGAGATATTGCCTCACATCTGTTAGGATGGCCATTATAAAAATAAATAACAAGTTTTGCCAAGATGTAGAAAAACCATAAACCTTGTGCACTGTGGGTATGAATGTAACATGCTCTAGCCACTATGGAAAAACCGTATGGAGGTTCCTCAGGAAATTAAAAATAGAACTACCATACGATCCAGCATTCCCACTTCCGGCTATTTATCCAAAAGAACTGCAATCAGGATCTTGAAGAAATATTTAGACTTCCACGTTTAGTGCAGCATTATTCACAGTAGCCAAGATTTAAAAGCCACCTAAATGTCCATCA
This sequence comes from Prionailurus bengalensis, assembly GCF_016509475.1. NCBI lineage: Eukaryota > Metazoa > Chordata > Mammalia > Carnivora > Felidae > Prionailurus > Prionailurus bengalensis. Next base: position 18,881,206 of record NC_057361.1, on the reverse strand, counting down.
GCAGATGAATGGATAAAGAAAATGTGGTATATACATGCCATGTACTATTATTCAGCATTAAAAATGAATGAAATACCATCATATGCAACAATATCGGCAAACCTTAGAGACATATGCTAAGTGAAATAAAACAGTAACAAGAGGATAAATACTGTGTGATCCCATTCATATGAGGTATCTACACTAATCAAGCTCATAGAGGCAGAAAATAGAATGGTAGTTATAAGAAGCTCGAGGAAGGGAAAATGGGGGATTGTTTAATGGGTATAAAGTTTCAGTACACAAGGTGAATAAATCCTAGAAATGTGCTTTATAACACTGTGCCTATATTTAACAATACTCAGCTGTACACTTAAAAATTTTTTAAGGGTGGGTGCGTGTGGGTGGCTCAGTAGGTTAAGCGTTGGATTCTTGGTTTTGGCTCAGGTCATGATCTCATGGTTTGTGAGTTCAATCCCCACATCAGGCTCTGCACTGACACTGTGGAGCCTGTTTGGGATTCTCTCTCTCCACTGTCTTTCTGCCCCTATCCTACTTGTGTTCTCTCTCTCTCTCTCTCAAAATAAATAAACTTTAAAATTAAAAAAAAAATTTAAGAGGGTAAATCTTACATGTTTTTAACCACAATAAAAGATAACATTAAGTCTCTTCATTTCAACCTATTTTGATATTTTATCACTAGGACATATCAATTTACTGACATATAAATAAGGAAAAATATGAATATCACTGTGATTGGAAAAAAAAGTATGATAGAATATACCTGATTATTTAGTTTGCCTACTTCATTTTATTAAAAAAAACATTTTTTTTACTTTTTTTTAAATTTTATTTTTATTTTTTTAATTTATATCCAAATTAGTTAGCATATAGTGCAACGATGATTTCAGGAGTAGATTCTTTAGTGCCCCTTACCCATTTATCCTATCCACCCTTCCACAACCCCTCCCATAACCCTCAGTTTGTTCTCCATATTTATGGTCTCTTCTGTTTTGTCCCCCTCCCTGTTTTTATATTATTTTTGTTTCCCTTTTTACTTTTTATTGAAGTATGACATATATGCAAAATCAGAAATAAACACCTAAATGAACTATCACAAAGTAAGCACATCCAAGTAACTACTTGGAAACTCAGCAAATGATCAGCCTCCAAAAGTCACCATCATGCCTCCTGTCAATCAGGACCCATTTTTCCCCCAAATGGTAACCACAAGAACATAGATTAGTTTTGCTTGTTCTTGAACTTATGACATTATTTACAAATTGTATAGCTGATGCACATTTGGTGATGTTTTTTGCCCTAGATCTTAGTCATTTCAATAAAATGGCCATAAACATTTCTGAACATTTCTGGTACAAATATGTATACATTCCTATTGGTTATGTGCTTAAGTGTGGAATTTCTGGGTCATGGGACATGCGTGTATTCAACTTTGGTAAACACTAACATTTTCCAAAGTCATTGAACCAATTAAATCTCCCACCAATAGTTGTACAAATATTGTCCTTGTTCCACATTCTTTCCTACAGTAGATAGTTTAATGGCTTTTAAATTTTTAATCATTCTGGTAGGTATTTAGATGTTTAGTTTGCCTTTTTCCAAGTTCACCATTTGGATATCATTTTATGAAATGCTTATATAAGACTCTTGCCTGTTTTTCTGTTAAGTGGTTTTCTTTTTTATTTAAACAGTTCACATAAACTCAAAAAACCCCAAAAGACAACAGTTCATTCATTCCTCCCACTTGCCCCACCCCTTTCCCACCTCTGGCAACCGTTCTGTTCTCTGTGAGCTTTTTTTTTTTTTTTTAGGGTTTTTGTTTTCTTTTAGATTCCATGTATAAGAGAGATCACACAGTATTTGTCTTTCTCTGACTTCACTTAGCATAATGCTCTCAAGTTCCATCCATATTGTTGCAAATGGAAGATTTTATTCTTTTTTATGGATGAATGATATTGTGTATATAGACCAGAATTTGTGTGTCTATTCATCCATTGATGCATTTAGGCTGTTTCCATGGGTATTGTAAATAATGCTGCAATAAATATGGGGGTGCATCTATCTTTTTGAGGTAGTGGTTTTTGCTTTCTTTGAATAAATACCCAGAAGTGGAATTGCTGGATCATATGGTAGTTCTTCTAGGAGTTTTATGGTTTTATGTCTTACATTCAAGTCTTTAATCCACTTTGAATTAATTTCTGTTGTTTTTTTAATGTTTATTTATTTCTGAGAGAGAGACAAACAGAGTGCAAGCAGGGGAGGTATAGAGAGAGAGGGAGACCCAGGCTCTGAGCTGTCAGCACAGAGCCTGATGCAGGGCTCAAACTCACAGACTGCAAGATCATGACCTTAGCCAAAGTCAGATGCTTAACCAACTGAGCCACCCAGGCACCCCTGAATTAATTTCTGTTTAATAAGATAGTGGTCCAGTTTAATTTTTTGTATGTGGCTGTCCAGTTTTCCCAACAACATTTACTGAAGAAGCTATCCTTTCCCCATTAAATACTCTTGACTCCTTTGTCATAAATGAAATGACCATTTATGTGTGGATTTATTTCTGGACCCTCTATTCCCTTCCATTAATCTGTGTCTATTTTTATGCCAGTACCATAGTGTTTTCATTACTATAGCTTTGTGATATAGTTTGAAATCAAGGCCTGTGATGCTTCCAAGTTTGTTCTCTCTAAAGATTTCTTTGGCTATTTGGATTCTTTTGTACTTCCATACAAATTTTATGATTTGTTCTGTTTCTTTGAAAAATGTCATTGAAATTTTGATATGGATTGCATTGAATCTGTAGATTGCTTTGGATGATATGAACAACACTGATTCTTCTAATTCATGAGCATGGAATATCTTTCCATTTATTTTTGTCTTTGGTTCTTTTCATTAATGTCTTGTAGTTGTCAATATACAAGTCTTTAACCACCTTGGTTAAATTTACTCCTAGGTATTTTATTCATTTGATGCAATTGTAAATGGGATTGTTTTCTTAATTTCTCTGACACTTTGTTATTAGTGTATAGAAATGCAACAGATTTTTGTGTATTGATTTTGTATCCTGCAACTTTACTGAATCCTAGTATTACTTCTAACAGTTTTTTTAATGGAAGTATAATTAACATGCAGTATTATATTAGTTTCAAGTGTGCAATATGATTCAACAATTCTGTACATTACTGAATGATCGTTATGTTAATTGTACTCTTAATTTCCTTTATCTCTTTACCCATCACCCCTCTGACAACCACTAGTTTGTTCTCTGTAGTTAAGAGTCTGTGATTTTTTTATCTCTATTTTTTCTTAATTGATTCATTTTTTTCTTAAATTTCACATATGAATGAAATCATATGGTATTTGTCTTTGACTTATTTCACTTAACATTATACCCTCTAGGTCCACCCATGTTGTTGCAAATGACAAGATCTCATTCTTTTTTATGGCTGAGTAATATTTCATTATACATGTACGCGCATGCACACACACACACACACACACACACCACATCTTCTCTATCCATTCATGTATTGATTGACACATGGGTTGCTTCCATATTTTGGTTATTATAAATGTTGCAATAAACATAGGGATGTATATGTTTTCAAATTAGTATTTTTTGTTTTCTTTGAGTATATACCCAGTAGTGGAATTACTGAATCCTATGGTAATTCTATTTTTAATTTTTTGAGGAACCTCCATTCTCTTTTCAATAATAGCTGCACCAATTTGTATTCACACCAGCAGGTGTGTGAGGATTCCTTTTTCTCTACAGCCTCACCAACACTTGTTATTTCTTGTCTTTTTGATTGTAGCCATTCTGACAGGTATGAGGTGATATTTCATTGTGGTTTTGATTTCTATTTCCTTGATGATTAGTGATGTTGAGCATCTTTTCATGTGTATATTGGCCATCTGTATGTCTTCTTTGGAAAAATGCCTGTTCAGATCCTCTGCCCATTTTTTAATCAGATGATTTGGGGGAGGGGTTTGGGGTGGCAGAGTTGTATAAATTCTTTATATATTTTGGATATTAACTCCTTATTGAATATATCCCTTGCACATATCTTCTCCAGTTCAGTGGGTTGTCTTTTCATTTAGTTTATGGTTTCCTTTTCTGTGCAAAAGCTTTTTATTTTGGTATAGTTCCAATAGTTTAACTTTTTGTTTCCCTTGCCTGAGAAGACATACCTAGAAAAGCATTTCTGTGTCCGTTGTCAAATGAATTACTGCCTGTATTTTCTTTTAGGAGTTTTATGGTTTCTGGTCTCACATTTAGGTCTTTAATCCATTTGAGTTTATTTTTGCATATTGGCATAATAAAGTGGTCCAGTTTCATTCTTTTGCATGTTGCTGTCCAGTTTACCCAGAACCATTTGTTGAAGAAACTATCTTTTCCCCACTGCATATTCTCCTTTGTCATAGATTGACCATATAATCTTGGGTTTCTTTCTGGGCTTTCTGTTCTGTTCCATTGATATTTGTGTCTGTTTTTGTGCCGACACCATGCTATTTTGATTATTTAAGCTTTGTAGTATATCTTGATATCTGAGATTATTATACCAACAGCTTTGTTCTTTTCAAGATTGCTTTCACTACTGGGGCTCTTTTGGAGCTCCAGACAAATTTTAGGATTTGTTCTAGTTCTGTGAAAAATGTCATTGGTATTTTGACAGGGATTGCATTAAAACTGTAAATTGTTCTTAATAGTATGAAGATTTTTAAGAATATTGGTTCTTTCATGAGCACGGAATATGTTTCCATTTGTGTCATCTTCATTTGCTTTTATTAGTGTTTTATAATTTTCACAGTACAGGTTATTTGCCTCCTTGTTTATGATTATCCATAAATATTTTATTCTTCTGGTGCAATTATAAATGTGATTATTTTCTTAATTTCTCTTGCTGCTACTTCACTATTAATATATAGACATGCAACATATTTCTGTACATTGATTTTGTATCCTGCAACTTTATTGAATTCATTTGATCAATTCTAGGTTTTTGGTCAAGTCTTTAGGATTTTCTATAATATAGTATCATGTCATCTACAAATAGTGAAAGTTTTACTTCTTTCTTACCAATTTGGATTTCTTTCTATCTATCTATCTATCTATCTATCTATCTATCTATCTTTTTTGGTCTGACTGCTGTGGCTAGGACTTCTAGTACTATGTTGAATAAAAGTGGTGAGAGAGCACATCCTTGTTTTGTTCCTGATCTTAGCGAAAAAGCTCTCAGTTTTTCACCATTGACTTTGATGTTAGCTGTGGCTTTGTTGTGTATGGCCTTTATGATGTTGAGGTATGTTCCCTCTAAATCTACTTTGTTTAGAGTTTTACTATGAATGTCCATTGTACTTTGTCAAATGCCTTTTCTGAATCTATTGAGATGATCATATGGTTTCTATCTTTTCTCTTGTTAATGTGATGTATCACATTCATTTGTGAATTCTAAACCACAATTGCATCCCAGGAATAAATCCTACTTGATTGTGAATGATTTTTTAAATGTATTGTTGGATTTGGTGTGCTAATATTTTTTGAGGATTTTTGCACTTATGTTCATCAGAGATACTGGACTATATAGGTCTAACAGGATTTTTTGGTGGAAGCTTTAGGGTTTTATGTATACAATACCATGTCATCTGCAAATAGTGATGATTTCTCTCTTTCCAATTTGGGTGTCCTTTTATTTTCTTTTTTATTTTTTTGCCTAGTTGCTCTGGCTAGGACTTCCGATACTGTATGTGATGCAAGTGGGCATTTTTGTCTTCTTACTGATCTTAGAGGAAGGGCATTCACCTGTTCACCATTTAGTAGGAAGTTACTGTGCGATTGTCACATACGGCCTTTATTATGTTGAGGCATGTGCTCTCTATACCCACTTTGTTCAGAGTTTTTATCATAAAGAGATGTTGAATTTTGTAAATGCTTTTTGTGTATCTATTGAAATGATCATACGATATTTATCCTTCATTTTGTGGTGTGTCACATTGATTTGCTGATGTTGAGCCATCATTGCATCCTTGTCTTTATTGATCTGTAGGTGTTCATTTTGTATTCTGTAAACAAGCCTTTTGTTAGAGATACATGTTATAAATTACTTCTCAGTGGCTCACCTTTTTATTCTCTTACTGGTTTCTTTTTATGAATAGAACTCTTTGCTTTTAATGTGGTTCAGTTTATTTGCTTTAGGGTTAGTGATTTTTGTATCTTTTTAATAAAATTTTGCCTAATCAGATGTCATGAAAATAGTCTATATTCTCTTCTAGAAATTTGTTTTACCTTTCAGATTCAGACCTACGGTGCACCTAGAAATGATTTTTTGTTTTGGTCTGAAGTAGGGGCAAAGTTTTTCTTGGACATATGGCTATTTGGACATATGACTATATAACTGATACAGCACCATTTACTGCAAAAACCGTCTTTTCTGTACTCTTCTGGATGGCCAACATTGTTTACATTTTTTAAAATGTTTGCTTATTTTTGAGAGAGAGAGACAGAGTTGGGGAGGTGCAGAGAGAGAGGGGGACAGAGGATCCAAAGCGGGCTCTGTGCTAACAGTAGAGAGCACCATGTGGGGCTTAAACTCACAAACTGCAAGATCATGACCTGAGCTGAAGTTGGACACTTAAATGACTGAGCCACCCAGGTACCCCCCAACTTTGTTTTATATCAAGTATTCATGCATATGAATCAATTCAAGATTCTGTCTTCTGTGCAAGTTATCCATATTCTGGCACTAATCACAAGCTTAATTAAGGTAGCTTTAAAATAATGCTCGCGACAACCATTGCAGCACATTCAAGCACATGCTTGTTGGTGCACAGCAAAAATGAGTTATATAGGGAGATGGGAATTCATTTATCTTCATTTGTCTCTGATGCAGCATATACAAAATAATTGTTCTCATAACTGAATACCACTCTGTGATTGCAAAAAAAAATAGTTGCAGCTGTTTTGTTGATATTCAGATTGCTTCTAAATAAATACAATTCAAACAAAAAATAATGCTTGCTATTTTATAAAGCAAGTCTCTGAATTTATTATTCTTTAAGAATGTCTTGACTCTGTTTGGCTTTTGAATTTTTATGTGTCAGTTTCAATATGAAAGTATTGTAAGATGTTAATTGGGATTGGATTTAATTTTATGTAACTTTTGAGATTATTGTCCTCTTTGTGAGCCTTTCTTCCCATTTATAAATGATACTATATCTTGAATTTGTTTGTTACTTTATTTATTGAGAGGAATTTTCAGTAATACTTTAAAATTTTCTATGAAACAGTCTTGCACTTTATTTGCTTTATTTTTCATTATTTGGTTCATCTGATTTTACTGTAGATTATATTATTCCCATTTTCATTTTTATTATCACTTATTAAAATACAGTTGCTTTTTGTATGCTGACTTGTGTTCAGGATCCCTGCTAGCCTTATCAGTTCTAATAATTTGTTCATTTAGTTTAATTTTCAAATTTATTAATATAAACTCACTTATGTTTGTAGGGCTTTTGGTGATGACCTCTTTTTGATCCCTACTTTTTGGGGATATTTTTTTTTTTTTGCCTTCTATTTTTCTTATTGCATCTTACAAGGGAAGGTATCAATTTTACTGTTTTTTCCCCAAAGAAAAAACTTAGGTATTGTTAATTCTACTACATTTTTCTTTTCAATTTTACTAATTTTTCTTATTAATTGTTTTCTTCTATTTGTTTAATTTTCTGTTATTCTTCTGATTGCTTGAAATTCATGTTAGATCATTGAGCATTAAATTTTTCTGTTTAAATATATGCCATTAAGGTCAGAAATTTCATTTTTAATACTTTACCTTTAAGCCTGGCTTTAGCTGCATCCCACAAATATTGATATGTAAATTATAATTCAGTTAGTTTCTAATTTCCATTTTGAGTTCTTCTTCAACCTGTGGGTTATTTAGCCGTACACTGATGAATTTCTGAACATATCAGTATTGTCCAATAATGATTTTTATTAACTTTGATCTCAATTTTACTATGGTAAGATAACATGGTTTGTACAATTTCAGTCCTTTAAAATGTAGTGAGAGTAGCTTTATGAATTTATATTGGCCAACATTGACAAATATTCCATGAATATGTACCTAAAATTTTTATTTCAGCTACGTTTGGGGGTATACTGTTCAATATATAAAAATTAGGTTCAGTTTGTTAAGCATGTTGTTTGAATCTTCTATATTGCTGCTGGCCTTTTTAATAGCTTTGAGGTCTGTCATACAATAAATCACACATAAGTAAAATATATAAATTGATAACTGTATGTATGTATATATATACATATAATATATATATACATATAATATGTATATATATATACATATAATTTATATATATATTACCATAAACTCAGAGGTTTAAAACTACATAAATTTATTCTCTCACAGTTCTGGAAGCCTTAAATCCAAAATCAAGGCATCAGGAGGGCTATACTCCTTCTAAAGGCTCTAGGAGAGAATCTGTCTTTGCCTCTTGGAGCTTGTGGTGTTTCCTGGTGCTCCTGGTCTTGTGGAAGCATAGGTGCAATCTATGTCTCCATCTTTAGATGGCCAACTTCCCTGTATGCATCCAATCACCCTCTCCTTGCACTTTTAAAGATGCCATCCATTAGATTTAGAGCCCACCCTAAATCCAGCTTGGCCTCATCTCATATTCTTAATTGCATCTATAATGAACGTGTTTCCAAATAAAGTCACATTCACAGGTACCAGGGGTTAGGACTTGGATATATCTTTTGGAAAGACACACTTCAACCCACTACACCATCACACCCAAAAGTGTCCCTATGCCTCCTTGGAATCCCTCCTTTCTATCCCTCCCTGAAACCTCCTTCCTGCCCTATCCTCAGCAACCACTGATCTGCTTTTTGTTACTGTATAATATATTGAATTACCTGGAATTTTTCATAAATGGACTCATCAAGTATATACTGCTTCTTCAGCTCAGCATGATTATTTTCAGATTCATTCACAGTATAAAATGTATCATTAATAACTTTTCGTTGCTGAATAGTATCCCACTGCATGGATATACCACAGTTTATTCTTTCACCTATTGGTATACATTTGGGTTCTTTCTAATTTGGGGAATTGCAAATAAAGCTGCAGTAAACATTCATGGACAAGTCTTTGCACATATACCTTTATTCCTCTTGGGTAAATACGTAAGAGTGGAATGAGTAGATCATATAGTAAGTGTATGTTCAATTTTTTTAAACTGCCTATTTTCTAAAGTGAGTATACCATTTTTCAATCCTACCAGCAGTGTATTAGTGTTCCAGTTTATACACATTATTGTCAACACTAGGGATGCTCAGTTTGTTAAATCTTAGTTATACTATTAGATATGTAGTGGTATCTCATTACAGTTTTAATTAGCATTTACCTAGTGAATTATAATATTGAGCATATTCTCATATGCTGATTTTCCAGTGGTATATTTTCTTTACTGAAGTGTCTATTCATATTTGCTTATTTTCTAATTAGGTTGATTTTTTTTCTTTTAGGTTTGAGAAGTCCTTTCTTAGATATCTGCTACATGAACATTTTGTGAATATTTTATCCCAATCTAGGGCTTGTCTTTTCATTTTCTATATACAGTGTTTCTCAAAATGCTGATGATAGTATCTTTTTATGAAGTCCATTTTATCAATTTGTAGTTTTATGGGTCATGCTTTTGATGTTGTACATAAGGAATGCTTGTCTAACCCAAGATAACAAAGTTTTTCTTGTAAGTGTTCTTTTTTAAAAAATAGGACTTATTTTTTAGAGCAGTTTTAGGCTCACAGCAAAACTGAGAAGATACATAAATTTCCCGCATTAAGTATCCCCCACCCCCGTGATTCCCCTTCCCTGTGATTAACCATGGTTTGGAAGCAGATGGTTCTTCTGTTGAAGTATGATGAGAAGAAGGTCACTAGTAGCCTAACACTACGTCACAATGCCCATGTCATTCACCTCACTTCCTCTTATCACAAGGGTATTCTATCATCTCACATCATCACAATAAGAGCATAGTACAGTAAGATATTGTGAAAGAGAAAGATCATATTCACAAGCTTTTATTATAGTATAGGTGTAACCCAGAGATATTATAGGTTTGGTTTCAGACCACCGCAATACAGCAAATATCACAATAAAGTGAGTCAAATGCATTTTTGGGTTTCCCACTACATGTAAAATTATGTTTACACTACACTGTATTCTAGTAAATGTGCAACAGCATTTTGTCTAAAACAACAATGTGCGTACCTTAATTAAAAAATACTTTATTGCTAAAACATGCTAACCATCATGTGAGCTTCAGCAAGTTGCAGTCTTTTTTGCTGGTGGAGGGTCTTGCCTTAATATTGATGGTTCCTGACTGGGTGGTGATTGCTGAGGGTTGGGGCGGCTGTGGCAATTTCTTAAAATAACACACCAGTGAAGCATACCGTATCGATCAACTCTTCCTTTCATGAATGATTTCTTTGTAGCATGTGATGCTCTTTGATAACATTTAACCCACAGAAGAATCTCTTTCACAATTGGAATCAATCCTCTCAAAACTGTCACTGCTATGTCAACGAAGTTTATGTAATAGTCTAAATCCTTGGTTGTCATTTCAACAATCTTCAGAGCATCTTCACCAGGAGTAGATTCCATCTCAAGAAACTACTTTTTTGCTCATCCATGAGAAGCAAGTCCTTATCCATTCAAGTTCTTTTTAATGTTTTTTTTTTTGAGAGAGAGAGAGCGTGAGCTGGGGAGGGGCAGAGAGAGAGGGGGACAGAGGATCTGAAACAGGCTCTGCACTGACAGTGGAGAACCTGATGTGGGGCTTGAACTCAGGAACCTGTGAGATCATGACCTGAGCCGAGGTCGGTTTCTTAATGGACTGAGCCACCCAGGCATCCCTTGATCCATTCAAGTTTTAGCATGAGATTGCAGCAATTCAGTCATGTCTTCAGGCTCCACTATTAATTGTAGTTCTCTTGCCATTTCCACCATATACCCTCAGTTAATTTTTGTCCTGAAGTCTTCAACTGCTCAAAGTCATCCATGAGGGTTGGATTCAACTTCTTCCAAACTCCTGTGAATGTTGATATTTTAATCTCTTCTCATGAATCACAGATGTTCTTAATGGCATCTAGAATAGTGAATATTTTCCAGGAGCTCTTCAATGGACTTTACCCAGATCCATCAGAGGAACCACTATCCATGACTGTTGTAACCTTATGGAATATATTTTGTAAATATTAAGACTTGAAAGTCAAAATAGCTCCTTTATATGTGAGCTGCAGAATGGATGCTGTGTTAGCAGGCATGAAAAGAACATTAATCTTGTTGTACTTCTTTATCAAAACTCTTGGGTAACCAGGTAGATTGTGAATGAGGAATCTTATTTTAAAAGGAATCTTTTCTTTTCTCTTCTTCAGAACAATAGGTCTCCACAGTGGGCTTAAAATATTCAGTAAACTATGTTGTAGACAGATGTGCTGTTATCCAGGCTTTGTTGTTCCGTTTATGGAACAAGTCGGATGCCTAACCAACTGAGCCACCCAGGCACCCCAGATTTTAGCACAATTCTTAAGGTACGTAGGATTTTGGAATGGTCAGTGAGCACTGACTTCAATTTAGTCACCACCAGCATTAGCCCCTAACAATAGAGTCACCTGTCTTAAGAAGCTCTTAAAGCCTGGTTTAAAGCTTGAAAGCATTGATTTCCCATATCAAAGTATTTTATGGCATCTTCTTCCAATATAAGGCTGTTTTATCTTCATTAAAAAATCTGTATTTTAGTGTAGCCACCTTTATTAACTATTTTAGCTAGATCTTCTAGATAACTTGAGGCAGCTTCTAAATCAGTACTTGCTGCTTCACCTTACACTTTTTGTTATAGAGATGGCTTCTTTCCTTAAACATCATGAATTGTCCTCTGGTACCTTCAAACTTTTTCCCTATAGCTTTCTCACCTATCTCAGCTTTAATAGAATTAAAAAGAGTTAGGGCCTTGCTCTAGATTAGGCTTTGGCTTAAGGGAATGTTGTGGCTGGTTTGATCTTCTATCCATCAGTAACCATTAATTCTGTATAATTAAGTGTCTGTTTCTTCATTTGTCTTTTTATCCCTTTGTTCATTTGTTTTGTTTCTTAAATTCCACATGAATGAGATCATATGATATGTGTCTTTCTCTGACTTATCTCACTTCGCATTATACTCTCTAGCTTTATCCATGTTGCTGCAAATAACAAGATTTCACTTTTTATGGCTGAATAATATTCCACTGTGTGTGTGTGTGTGTGTGTGTGTGTGTGTATGCCACATTTATCCATTCATCTATCAGTAAACACTTGGGCTACTTCCATAGGTTGGCTATTGTAAATAATGCTACAGTAAACATAGGGGTGCGTGTATCCCTTTGAATTAGTGCTTTTGTACTCTTCTGGTAAATACCCAGTAGTGTGATTCCTGGATCATAGGGTAATTGTTTGAGGAACCTCCGTACTGTTTTCCACAGTGGCTGCACCAATTTGCATTGCTACCAGTAGCACAAGAGGGTTTTTTTCTCCACATCCTCACCAACACTTGTTGTTTTCTGTGTTTTTTATTTTAGCCATCTGACAGGTGTGAGGGGATCTCTCATTATAGTTTTTATTTGAAATTCCCCAATGATTACTGATGTTGAGCCATCTTTCCATGTGTCTGTTAGTCATGTGTATGTCTTCTTTGGAGAAATGTCTGTTCCTGTCTTCTCCCCACCCTTTAATTGGATTATTTGTTTGGGTATCGAGTTATAGAAGTTCTCTACGTATTTTGGATACTAACGCTTTGTTGGATATGTTATTTATAAGTATCTCCTCCCACTGAGTAGGTTGCCTTTTAGTTTTGCTGATTGTTTCTTTTGCTGAGCAGAAACTTTTTATTTTGACATAGTCCCAATAGTTTAGTTTTGGTTTTATTGCCCTTGCCTCAGGAGACCTATCTAGAAAAATGTTGCTACAGCCGATGTCAGAGAAATTATTATCTGTGCTCTCTTCAAGGATTTTATGGGTTCAGGTCTCATGTTTAGGTCTTTTATCCATTTTGAGTTTATTTTTGTGTGTGGTGTGAGAAAGTGGTCCAGTTTTCCCAACACCTTTTTATTAAAGAGACTGTCTTCTTCCTGCTATATATTCATTCCTGCTTTGTTGAACATTAATTGACCATATAATTGTGGGTTTGTTTCTGGGTTTTCTGTTCCATTGATCTACGTGTCTATTTTTATTCCAGTACCATACTGTTTTAATTACTGCTCCTTTATAATATAACTTGAAATCTAGCATTGTGATACCTCCAGTTTCGTTGTTCTTTTTCAAGATTACTTTGGCTATCCGAGGTCTTTTGTGGTTCCACACAAATTTTAGGGTTGTTTGTTCTAGTTCTGTGAGAAATGCTGTTGGTGTTTTAATAGGGATTGCATTAAGTGTGTATATTGCTTTAGGTAGCATATACATTTTAACAATATTTGTTCTTCCAACCCATGAGCATGGCATGTCTTTCCATTACTTTGCATGTCTTAAATTTCTTTCGTCAATGTTTTGTAATTTTCAGACTACAGGTCTTTTATCTCTTTGGTTGAGTTTATTCCTAGATATTTTATTGGTTTTGGCACAACTGTAAATGGGACTATTTTCTTAATTTCACTTTCTGCTGCCTATTAGTATATAGGAATTCAACATATTTCTGTACCTTGATTTTGTATCCTGCGACTTTGCTGAATTCATTCATCAGTTGTAGCAGTTTTTGGTGGAGTCTTTAGGGTTTTCTCTATACAGTATCAGGTCATCTGCATGTAGTGAGAGTTTTACTTTTCCTTACTTATTTGGATGCCTTTTATTTATGTTGTGTGATTGCTGTGGCTATGTCTTCCATACTATGTTGAATAAAATTAGTAAGGGTGGACATCCTTGTCTTGTTCCTGACCTGGGGGGAAAGGTTCTCAGTTTTTCACCATTGAGTATGATGTTGTGGTGGGAGGGGCACTTTTCACCATTGAGTATGAGTATGTGGTGGGAGGGGCACTTTTAATTTTGTGCAAGAAGTTTTCCTTTGCATTCACAACTTGGCTGCCTGGCCTAACAGGCCTTGCTTTTGGCCTAGGTCAGCTTTCTTTCTTTTTTAAAAAAAATTTTTTGGGGGCGCCTGGGTGGCGCAGTCGGTTAAGCATCCGACTTCAGCCAGGTCACGATCTCGCGGTCCGTGAGTTCGAGCCCCGCATCGGGCTCTGGGCTGATGGCTCGGAGCCTGGAGCCTGTTTCTGATTCTGTGTGTCCCTCTCTCTCTGCCCCTCCCCTGTTCATGCTCTGTCTCTCTCTGTCCCAAAAATAAATAAACGTTGAAAAAAAATTTTTTTTAACATTTATTTATTTTGGGGAGACACAGAGTGGCGGCAGGGCAGAGAGAGAGGGAGACATAGAACCTGAAACAAGCTCCAGGCTCTGAGCTGTCAGCACAGAGCCCGATGTGGGGCTCAAACCCACAAAGTATGGGATCATGACCTGGGCTGAAATTGGACGCTCGACCGATTGAGCCACTCAGGCACCCCAGGCCTAGCTCAGCTTTCAACATGCTTTCCTCACTGAACTTAATCATTTCTAGCTTTGGAATTAAAGTGAGAGACATGCAACTTCTCCTTTTACTTGAACATTTAGAGGACACTGTAGGGTTATTAATTGGTCTAATTTTAATATTGTTGTGTCTCTGGAGTAGAGAGACCTGAAAAGAGGGAAGAGATAGGGAAGCAGCCCATTGATGGAACAGCTTGAAAACACACAACATTTATCAGTTAACTTTGCCATCTTATATGGGCACAATTTTTGCCCCCCCCCCAATTATATTAGTAATATCAAAGCTCACTAATCACAGATCACTATTACAAATAAAAAATAAAGTTTGAAATATTGTGATAATTACCAAAGTGTTACACAAAGACACAAAGTTAGCAAATACCTTGGGGGGAAACATGGCGCTGACAGACTTGCTCCATGCAGGGCTGCCACAAACTTTCCATTTGTAAAAAACAAAACAAAACTGGGACACCTGGGTGGCTCAGTCGAGTAAGCGTCCAACTTCAGCTCAGGTCATGATCTCACTGTTTGTAGGTTCAAGCCCTGTGTCTGGCTCTGTGCTGTCAGCTCAGAGCCTGAATCCTGGAGCCTGCTTCTGATTCTGTGTCTCCTTCTCTCTCTGCCCCTCCACTGTTCACACTCTATCATTCTCTCTCTCTCTCTCTCAAAAATAAACATACATTTAAAAAAAATTAAAAAACAACAACAACAAAAAAAAACAGAAACAAAAACAAAACCCACTATCTGTGAAGTGCAATAAAGTAAAGCACAATAAAAGCAAGGCAGGCCTTTATTTTGTTATAATCATTGTATTTTATTATTAGTTGTTTTTGTTAGCCTCTTACTGTGCCTAATTTACAAATTAAACTTTAACATAGGTATATATGAGAAAACATATATAAGGTTTGGTAATATGTTTCTGGCATCCACTGGAAGTCTTGGAATGTATCACCTCAGGATAACAGGAGACTGTTATAACCCCAGCCCCCACACATACATTATCAACATCCCCCACCAGAGTGGTACATTTTACAATTGATGAACCTACACTGATACATAGTAATCACTCAAAGTTGATAGCTTGCATTAGGGTTCACTTTTGGCATTTACATTCATTGGGTTCAGACAAATGTATAATGACATGTATCTGTCATTATGGGATCATATAGAGTATTTTCAGTTCCCTGAAGATCCTGTGT
This sequence comes from Prionailurus bengalensis, assembly GCF_016509475.1. Taxonomy (NCBI): domain Eukaryota; kingdom Metazoa; phylum Chordata; class Mammalia; order Carnivora; family Felidae; genus Prionailurus; species Prionailurus bengalensis. The sequence continues at coordinate 18,865,390 of NC_057361.1, read as the reverse complement.
GAGTCATTTATTCACCACCCTCCCACTCCCAGCCCAACCCCTGATAACTACTTTTTTTTTTAGTGTCTCCATAATTTTGTACTTTCTAGAATGTCATCTAGCCAGAATCATACATTATGTAGCCTTTTCAGATTAGTTTCTTTCACTTGCTAATATGCACTGAAGTTGCTTCAGGGTCTTTTCATGGCTTGATAGTTCATTTCTTTTTAGTGCCAAATAATAACCCATCATCTGGATGTACCACAGTTAATGTATCCATTCACCTACTGAAGGACATATTCGTTGCCTCCAAGATTTGGCAATTATGAATAAAGCTGTTAGACATATCTTTGTAGAGTTTGTTTGTGTGTGTGTGTGTGTGTGTGTGTGCGCGTAAGGTTTCAACTCCTTCGGATAAATATCAGGGAAACCAAGCACTGGATCCAATGGCAATAATAGGTTTACTTTTCTAAGAAACTGCCAAACCGTCTTCCAAAGTGGCTATATTATTTTGCATTCCCATCAGCAATGAATCTGAGCTCCACATCCTCACCAGCACATGGTGTTGTGTTTTCGATTTTGCCATTCTAATAGGTGTGTAGTGCTGTCTCACTTTCACTTGCATTTCCCTGATGACATGGGATATAAAGCATCTTTTCATGTGCTTATTTGCCACTTTATATCTTTTTTTTTTTTGAATTTTAGAGAGCACACAAGCAGGAGAGAGGGGTGGAGGAGGGGGAAGAAACAGAGACAGAGAGAGACAGAGAGAGAGACAGAGAGAGAGAGAGAGAGAGAGAGAGTCTTAAGTAGGCTCTACTCCACACTCAGCGTGGAGTCCATGGTGGGGCTCAATCCCATGACCCTGGGATCATGACCTGAGCTGAAATCAAGAGTTGGACACTTAACTGACAAAGCCACCCAGGCACCCCCTCTTCTTTTATGAGGTGATTATTAAGGTCTTTTTGTGTTCTTTTTGATATTTTATAGTTTTAGGTTTTAGGTTTAGGTCTGTGATTTACTTCAGGTTAATATTTATACATAGTATAAGGTACAGATGAAATTTCTTATCTTTGCTTATCTTTTGCCAACCCTTTTTGTTGAATAAATAATCCTTTCCCCATTGAATTGCCTTTGAACATTTGTCAAAAATTATTTGTTTATATATGTGCAGGTGTCTTTCCAGACTATTTTATTCCACTTATTTGTCTGTCATTGTGTATCACACAGTCTGGCTAACTGTATCTTTGTAATAACTCTTGAGATAGTGTTTGCCCTTCAACTTTGTTCTTTCTGAAAATTTTTGTGGCCACCTAAGATATTTTGGAATTTTAGAATCACCTTGTAAGTTTATACAAAAGAGCATGCTGGTATTTTGGTTGATATTGTGTTGAATATACAGGTTAACTGAGGAGAGTTGACATTTAATAATACTTAGTCTTAGAACCCATAAAGACCGTACATATCTATTTCTTTTTTTTTATTTTTAAAAAATTTACATCCAAATTAATGAACATATAGTGCAACAATGATTTCAGGAGTAGATTCCTTAATGTCCCTTACCCATTTATCCCATCCCCCCTCCCACAACCCCTCCAGTAATCCTCACTTTGTTCTCCATATTTATTAGTCTCTTCTGTTTTGTCCCCCTCCCTGTTTTTAATATTATTTTTGTTTCCCTTCCCATATGTTCATCTGTTTTGTCTCTTAAAGTCCTCAGATGAGTGAACTTACATGATTTTTGTCTTTCTCTGACTAATTTCACTTAGCATGAGACCCTCCAGTTCCATCCACATAGTCGCAAATGGCAAGATTTCATTCTTTTTGATTGCCGAGTAATACTCCATTGTATATATATACCACATCTTCTTTATCCATTCATCCATCGATAGGCATCTGGGCTCTTTCCATACTTTGGCTATTGTGGATAGTGCTCCTATAAACATGGGGGTGCATGTGTCCCTTTGAAACAGCACACCTGTATCCTGTGGATAAATGCCTACTAGTGCAATTGCTGGGTCATAGGGTAGTTATATTTTTAGTTATTTGAGGAACCTCCATACTGTTTTCCAGAGTGGCTGCACCAGCTTGCATTGCCACCAACAATGCGAAAAAGATCCTCTTTCTCTGCATCCTTTCCAACATCTGTTGTTGCATGAGTTTTTCATGTTAGTCATTCTGACAGGTGGGAGGTGGTATCTCATTGTGGTTTTGATTTGTATTTCCCTGATGATGAGTGATGTTGAGCATTTTTTCATGTGTCAGTTGGCCATCTGGATGTCTTCCTTGGAGAAGTGTCTATTCATGTCTTTTGCCCATTTCTTCACTGGATTATTTGTTTTTTGGGTGTTGAGTTTGATAAGTTCTTTATAGATTTTGGATATTAACCCTTTATCTGATATGTTGTTTGCAAATATCTTCTCCCATTCTGTCAGTTGCCTTTTAGTTTTGCTGATGGTTTCCTTCGCTGTGCAGAAGCTTTTTATTTTGATGAGGTCCCAGTAGTTCATTTTTGCTTTTGTTTCCCTTGCCTCCAGAGATGTGTTGAGTAAGAAACTGCTGCCGGCAAGATCAAAGAGGTTTTTGCCTGCTTTCTCCTTGAGGATGTTGATGGCTTCCTGTCTTACATTGAGGTCTTTCATCCATTTTGAGTTTATTTTTGTGTATGGTGTAAGAAAGTAAACCAGGCTCATTTTTCTGCATGTCGCTGTCCAGTTTTCCCAGCACTACTTGCTGAAGAGACTGTCTTTATTCCATTGGATATTCTTTCTTGCTTTGTCAAAGATTAGTTGGCCATAAGTTTGCGGGTCCATTTCTGGGTTCTCTATTCTGTTCTATTGATCTGAGTGTGTGTTCTTGTGCCAGTACCATAGTGTCTTGATGATTACAGCTTTGTAGTATAGCTTGAAGTCCGGGATTGTGATGCCTCCTGCTTTGGTTTTCTTTTTCAAGATTGCTTTGGCTTCTTGGGGTCTTTTCTGGTTCCATACAAATTTTAGGATTATTTCTTCTAACTCTGTGAAGAATGCTAGTGTTAATTTGATAGGGATTGCATTGAATATGTAGATTGCTTTGGGTAGTATCAACATTTTAACAATATTTGTTCTTCCTGTCCAGGAGCATGGAATCTTTTTCCATTTTTTTGTGTGTCTTATTCCATTTCTTTCATAAGCTTTCTATAGTTTTCAGCATATATATTTTTCACCTTTTTGTTTAGATTTATTCCTAGGTATTTTATGGGTTTTTGTGCAACTGTAAATGGGATTGATTCCTTGATTTCTCTTTCTGTGGCTTCATTGTTGGTGTATAGAAATGCAACCGATTTCTCTGTGTTGATTTTATATCCTGCCACTTTGCTGAATTCATGAATCAATTTGAACGGTTTTTGGTGGAATCTTTTGGGTTTTCAATATAGAGTATCATGTCATCTACGAAGAGAGAGTTTGACCTCCTTCTGGCCAGTTTGGATGCCTTTTATTTCTTTGTGTTGTCTGATTGCAGAGGCTAAGACTTCCAATGCTGTGTTGAATAACAGTGGTGAGAGTGGCCATCCCTGTCTTGTTCCTGACCTTAGGGGGAAAGCTCTCAGTTTTTCCCCATTGAGGATGATATTAGCATTGGGTCATTCATATATGGCTTTTATGATCTCGAGGTATGATCTTTCTATCCCTGCTTTCTTGAGGGTTTCTATCAAGAAAGGATGCTGTATTTTGTCAAATGCTTTCTCTGCATCTATTGAGAGGATCATATGGTTCTTGTCCTTTCTTTTATTGATGTGATTGATGAATCACATTAATTGTTTTGCGGATATTGAACCAGCCTTGAATCCAAGGTTCCACTTGGTCATGGTGAATAATTTTTTTAATGTATTGTTGGAGCCGGTTAGCTAATATCTTGTTGAAGATTTTTGCATCCGTGTTCATCAGGGAAATCGGTCTATAGTTCTCACTTTTAGTGGGCTCTCTGTATGGTTTTGGAATCAAGGTAATGCTTGCTTCATAGAAAGAGTTTGGAAGTTTTCCTTCCATTTATATTTTTTGGAACACCTTCTAGATAATAGGTGTTAACTCTTCCTTAAATGTTTGGTAGAATTCCCCTGGAAAGCCATCTGGCCCTGGACTCTAGTTTTTTGGGAGGTTTTTTATTACTAATTCGATTTCTTTACTGGTTGTGGGTCTGTTCAGATTTTCTATTTCTTTCTGTTTCAGTTTTTGTAGTGCATATGTTTCTAGAAATGTGTCCATTTCTTCCAGATTGCCCATTTTATTGGCATATAATTGCTCATAATATTCTCTTATTATTTTTATTTCTGCTGCACTGGTTGTGATCTCTCCTCTTTCATTATTTATTTGGGTCCTTTTCTTTTTCTTCTTGATCAAACTGGCTAGTGGTTTATCAATTTTGTTAATTCTTTCAAAGAACCAGCTTCTGGTTTCATTGATCTGTTCTACTGGTTTTTGTTTGTTTGTTTGTTTGTTTTGGTTTTGATAGCATTAATTTCTGCTCTGATCTTTGTTATTTCCTGTCTTCTGCTGTTTTTAGGTTTTATTTGCTGTTCTTTTTCCAGCTCCTTAAGGCGTAAAGTTAGGTTGTGTATCTGAGATCTTTCTTCCTTCTTTAGGAAGGCCTGGATTGCTATATACTTTCCTCTTATGACCGCCTTTGCTGCGTCCCAGAGGTTTGGGGCTTTGGTGTTATCATTTTTATTGGCTTCCATGTATTTTTTAATTTCCTCTTTAACTTCTTGGTTAGCCCATTCATTCTTTAGTAGGATGTTCTTCAGTCTCCAAGTATTTGTTACCTTTCCAAATTTTTTCTTGTGGTTGATTTCGAGTTTCATAGTGTTGTGGTCTGAAAATATGCACGGCATAATCTCGATCTTTTTGTACTTGCTGAGGGCTGATTTGTGTCCCAGTATATGGTCTATTCTGGAGAATGTTCCATGTGCACTAGAGAAGATTGTATATTCTGCTGCTTTAGGATGAAATGTTCTGAATATATCTGTTAAGTCCCATCTGGTCTAATGTATCATTCAAAGCCATTGTTTCCTTGTTGATTTTTTGATTAGATGATCAGTCCATTGCTGTGAGTGGGGTGTTGAAGTCTCCTACTATTATGGTATTACTATTGATGAGTTTCTTTATGTTTGTGATTAATTGATTTATATTTTTGGGTGCTTCCACTTTTGGCACATAAATGTTTACAATTGTTAGGTCTTCTTGGTGGATAGACCCCTTGATTATAATATAATGCCCTTCTGCATCTCTTGATACAGTCTTTATTTTAAAGTCTAGATTGTCTGATATAAGTATGGCTACTCCAGCTTTCTTTTGTTGACCATTAGCATAATAGATGGTTCTCCATCCCCTTACTTTCAATCTGAAGGTGTCTTTAGGTCTAACGTGGGTCTCTTGTAAATAGCATATACATGGATCTTGTTTTCTTATCCATTCTGTTACCCTATGTCTTTTTATTGGAACATTGAGTCCATTCACATTTAGAGTACTGAAAGATATGAATTTATTGCCATTATGATGCTTGTAGGGTTGGAGTTTCTGATGGTGTTCTCTGGTCCTTTCTAATCTTTGTTGCTTTGGGTATTTATTTGTTCATTCATTCATTAATTCATTCATTTCATCTTTTCTCTCCTCAGAGAGTTCCCCCTTAAAATTTCTTGCAGGGCTGGTTTAGTGGTCACAAACTCCTTTAATTTTTGTTTGTCCTGGAAATTTTTATCTCTCCTTCTATTTTGAATGACAGCCTTGCTGGATAAAGAATTCTTGGCTGCATATTTTTCTGATTCAGCACACTGAATATATCCCACCACTCCCTTCTGGCCTGCCAAGTTTCTGTGGATAGGTCTGGTGCAAACCTGATCTGTCTTCCCTTGTATGTTAGGGACTTTTTTTCCCTTGCTGCTTTCATGATTCTCTCCTTGCCTGAGTATTTTGTGAATTTAACTATGATATGCTTTGCTGGTGGTCGGTTTTTGTTGAATCTAATGGGGGTCCTCTGTGCTTCCTGGATTTTGATGTCTGTGTCTTTCCCTAAGTTAGGAAAGTTTTCGGCTGTGATCTGCTCACATAACCCTTCTACCCCTATTTCTCTCTCTTCCTCTTCTGGGACCCCTATGATTCTGATGTTGTTCCTTTTTAATGAGTCACTGATTTCTCTAATTCTTAAATCGTGCTCTTTTGCCTTGATCTCCCTCTTTTTTTCTGCTTCATTATTCTCTATAAGTTTGTCCTCTATATCGCCGATTCTCTGTTCTGCCTCATCCATCCTTGCTGCCATGGCATCCATCCGTGATTGCAGCTCAGTTATAGCATTTTTAATTTCATTCTATTTTTTTTACTTCTTTTATCTCTCCAGAAAGGGATTCTAATCTATTTTTGACTCCAGCTAGTATTCTTATTACTGTGATTCTAAATTCTGGTTCAGACATCTTACTTGTATCTGTGTTGGTTAAATCCCTGGCTGTTGTTTCTTCGTTCTTTTCCTTTGGGGTGAATTCCTGCTGAATTCTGTGGTTCAGGTTGTGCAGATTGTTGTGTTAATCCTCCAGTCAGTTTTCTAGGTGTGTAGGATGGTTTAGTGTTGGTCTGGCTAGATTTCATGGATGCGAGGCATACAAAAAACTTCTATGCTGTTATACATATCTGTTTCTTTAGGTCTTCTATAATTTCTCTCAACAGTCTTTTGTAGTTTTCATTGCACAGGTATTTGACATATTTTGTAGTTCATATTTTATGCTATTTTAATTGGTAGTATTGTTGTTACAATATCTGATTTTTTTTATTATAGATACATAGAGAAATATTGATTTTGTATATTGATCTTGTGTCCTGCAATCTTGCTAAACTCACTTTTAGTTCTGGTAGGTTTTTTCATCAATTCCATGATAAATTCTACATTAGTAACCATATCTTCTGTGAATAAAGACAGTTCCTTATTTCATCCTTTACAGTCTCCGAACCTTCTATTTCTTTTTCTTGCCTAATGGTACTGGCTATAACATCTGGTACAGTATTGAATAGAACTGGTAAGAGCACATATCCTTGTCTTGTTCCTGAGTATAAGGTAATATATTCAGACTTTTGCCATCAATATATCACTGTAGATTTTTTGCAGATGCCTTTTATGAAGTTGAGGAAGTTTCCTTCTTATATGTTTTGCAGTGAGTTTTCTTATCAGCAATATATCTTAGATTTATCAAATGCTTTTTCTGCACCTATTGAGGTTTTTTTGGTTTATTTGTTTAGATTGTTTCATACAGCTGTAGTTTCACTGCCTGAAAATTACCCTATCTTCCACCTATTATTCCTCATTCCCTTCCACCAAACCCCTTGCAACCACTGATCTTTTAACTGTCTCTATGCCTTTTCCAGAATGTCACATAGTTGGAAACAAATTATCTGTAGCCTCTACATACTGGCTTCTTTCACTTATCAATATCAAATAAGTTTCCTCCATGTGCTTTCATGGCCTGATAGCTCATATCTTTTTAGTGCTGAGTATTATTCCATTGTAGGGCTGTACCAGAGTTTGTTTTTCCAGTCACATATTGAAGGATATATTGGTTTTTTTCCAAGTTTTAACAATTACGAATAAATAACCTATATTTGTGCAGGTTATTGTGAACATAAATTGTCACCTAATTTGAATAATTACCAAAGATCATGAGTATTGGGTCATATGGCAATAGTATATTTAATTGTGTAAAAACTGCCACACTATGCCATTTTTACATTCCTAAATAATGAATTCTTTTTTCTTCATACTGTGGTATTTCGTGTTGTCTGTGTTTTGGATTTTAGCCATTCTAATAAGTGTATAATGACATTTTGTTTTAATTTGTACTTTGTTTTGTTCACTGATACTTTCGTATTTAGATACGGGTTTCTTACTAGGTATCCAGTTTGGCATACATAGTACTACTTTAGTCTATGCCTTGGTGTCTTTCACCACTTTTGGGAAATGGTCAGCCACTACTAGCTAATAATTTATGCCCATTTTCACTCTCCTTTCTTTTTGAGAGTCTAATTACCGGAGTTAGAGTTTTTCATTGTATCCCAAAAGTTTGTGTTTATTCCTACCATTTTCATTCTCCGTAATTAAAGTCTGGATATTTTTATTCTGATTCATATTCCAGTTAACCAATTCCATATGCTTTTGCATCCAGTCTCCACTTAAAACAATCCAGTGAGCTCTCAATTTTAATTATTTCTACTTTTATAATTTCCTTTCAGTTGTTTTTTTTTAGTGTCCATTTCTCAACCAAATATCTTTGTCTTTCCTTTCAATGCCTTTAACATATTAACTATTGTTATCTTGAAATTCTTTTTGGTTAGAAACTTAAGTGTATTGCAAATATTAAATATTCTGATACATGAAAATGCCTATCATGGTCCCCAGTACATAGTAAGTACTAGATTATTGTTAGCTATTATTATAACCTTCTTCTTTTAAGCTGCTGTGAATGAAAGGCAGTTTTCTAGGTGCTGCACCATGGTATCTGTAGGAAATAAAGAACAAGATAGGGTCATTACAAGTTATCTGCCTGGCTTATGAAATATAAAAACAAACCATTCATGAGGACTCATAGAAAAAAACTTACATTTCATTGATCTAGAGAGTTGTATCTGTACATTTGTTTTTATAAGTTAGGCCACTTCTCTCTGAGGCTGTAGCATGGGTCATTTGATTCCCAATTTATATATTTACACATATGGGAAATGTGATACCAAATTAATTTCAAAATTTCTTATTACAATTGTTAAAACTTCACTTGCAAATATTTTATTTGCAAATGAAAATTGAGGATTTTGTGTATTTATATCCCTATTATTGTCTATGTTCAGACCTCATGGGTTTCTTTTTTAATTCTTCTTTTATCTTTTATCACTCACTTTCAAAGGCCTGGACTATTTTTTTTAATGTTCGTTTATTTTTGAGAGAGACAGAGACAGAATGAGAGTGGGTTGGGGCAGAGAGAGAGGGAGGCACAGAATGTGAAGCAGGCTCCAGGCTGTGAGCTGTCAGCACAGAGCCCGACGCGGGGCTTGAACTCACGAGCTGTGAGATCATGACCTGAGCCAAAGTCAGACACTCAACCGACTGAGCCACTCAGGCACCCTAAAGGCCTGGACTATTTAAATAAATATTTAAACTTATCTTGGAACCATTTTTAGATGTAAGATGTTCTGATTGCTATTGTGATTTCTTGCTGTTTTTCCACAACAGCTGTGAACTAGCACCCATATTTTTCCTTTGTATTTCATTGATTTGAGGTATATCCTAAGAAATTGGCAGTCCTATTGCTGCATTATGATAGTGAAAGAAACAACCGCAACCTGAAAGTTTGAAATTAATTTGGTATCAAGTTTACCATATGTAAAATTCCTGAATGATAACTTCCTTATACGGCCCTCCTTTGGGTCTGGTTTTATTGTCTGCTTGTGCTGTTGGTTTTGGGACAGATTTTCCTTTGTGCATGGCTGGTTATTTTTAAAATAACTATTGAAAATTTTTATGAAAAAAAAATGAGATAAGTTGAGGTTCTGGATGATGTGATCTTCCTGAAGACACTGTTTACTTTTGCCTTGCAGGCAGGTGGGTAGTTTAAGGGCACTAGAACTCTCAGACAACAATTTGGCCATGAAATGATATTATCCAAAGGTAGGCTTTAGTCTCTCTGAAAGCCAGAACAGTCCATTAACACTTAATCTTAAAGTGCAATCCTTTAGAGTTATCTTTTGAGGTATAATAGATATGTAACATCTTATTAGTTTCAAGTGTATAACATAATGACTTGGTATTCGTATATATTGCTAAAAGATCACCATGTTAAGTCCTGTTAACATCCCTCACCATAGTCATCAATTTTTTTCTTGTTATGAGTACTTTTAAGATCTGCCCTCTTAACAAGCAAATATGCAGTATATTATTATTAACTATAGTTATCCTGCTGTACATAACATCACCATGATTTATTTTATATCTGGACTGTGTACCTTTTGACCTTCTTCACCCATTTCACCCACCCCTACCCCCCACCTCTGGCAGCCACCAATCTGTTCTCTGTATCTATGAGCTTGGTTTAGTTTGTTATAAAGGGTCCACATATAAGTGAGATCATATGGCGTTTTATTCTCTGACTTATTTCACTCAGCATAATGCCTTCAAAATCCATCCATGTTGTAAGCATTTTCATTTTCTTCAGATAAATACCCAGAAGTGAAGTTGCTGGATTCTATGGTAGTTCTATTTTTTATTTTTTGAACAGCCTGCATAATTTTCTCCATAGTATCTGCACCAATTTACATTCCCACCATGAGTACACAAAGGTTCCCTTTTCTCCAAACCCTCACACTTTTTATTTCTTGTCTTTTTGATAATAGCCATTCTAACAGATATGAGGTATTATCTCATTGTGGTTTTGACTTGAATTTCCCTGATGATTAGTGATGTTGAGCATCTTTTCATGTACCTCTTGGTCATCTATATGTCTTCTTTGGCAAACTGGCTATTCAGATCCTCTACCCATTTTTAATGTGATTTTTGTTTCTGCAGTTCTTTTTATATTTTGGACATTAACCCCTTATGAAATACATGATTGGCAAACATTTTCTCCCGTTAGGTAGGTTGTCTTTTCATTTTATAGGTAATTTCCTTTAATGTACAGAAACTTTTTTGTTTGATGTAGTCTCAGTTCAATGTTTTTTGAACCGGCAACAAAAGCAAAAATAATCACCAAGACCAATGTCAAGGAGCTTACCACCTATTTCTTCTAAAAGTTTTATGGTTTGGGGGCACCTGGGTGGCTCAGTAGGTCAAGTGTCCAACTTCAGCTCAGGTCATGATCTCACAGCTCGTGAGTTCGAGCCCCTCTGTGCTGACAGCTTGGAGCCTGGAGCCTGCTTTGGATTCTGTGTCCCCCACCCCAGCCCTCCCCCGCTCACACTCTGTCTCTCTGTCAAAAATAAACATTAAAAAATTATTTGAAAAATTTTAAAGCTTTATGGTTTCATGTTTTACCTTCAAGTCTTTAATCCATTTTGAGTTTATTTTTATGTGTCATGTAAGATAGTGGTCCAATTTCATTCTTTTGCCTGTGGCTGTCCAGTTTTCTTAGCACCATTTATTATAGAGTCTGTCCTTTCTCCATTGAGTATTCTTGGCTCCTTTGTCATAAAGTGATTGATCAAATATGCATGGGTTTTTTTTCTAAGCTTTCCATTCTGCTCCATTGATTTCTGTGTCTGTCTTTATGCCAATACCATACTATTTTGATTACTATAGCTTCGTGATATAGAATGAAATCAGGGAGTGTGAATGCATCCAGCTTTGTTCCTCTCTCTCAAGATTGCTTTGGCTATGGGGGAGTCTACTGTGGTTACATACAAATTTTAGGATGGTTTTATTTCTGTGATAAGTGCCATTGGAATTTTGTTCAGGATTACACTGAATCTGTAGATTACTTTGGGTAATATGGACATTTTAACAATATTAATTCTTCTAGTCCATGAGCATAGATATTTCTATTTATTTGTGTCTTCTTCAGTTTTTTCCATCAGTGTCTTACAGTTTTCGGTGTATAGGTCTTTAACTTCTTAGGCTACATTTTTTCCTGGGTATTGTATTCATTTATGCAGTGATGAATGGAATTGTCTTCTTAGTTTCTCTTTCTCCTTGTTTTTAGTGTATACAAACACAACACATTTTTGTATATTGATTTGTATCCTCCAATTGTATGAATTTATTAGTTCTAACAGTCTTTTGGTGGGATCTTTAGTGCCTTCTCTCTATAATGTCATCATTTGCCAAGAGTGACAGTTTACCTCTTCCTTTCCAATTTGAATGCCTTTTATTTCTTTTTCTTGCCTAATTACTCTGGCTAGGACTTCCAATACTATTTTTAAGTAAAATATGTGAGAATGGGCATTCTCATCTTGTTCTTGGTCTCAAAGGAAAATCTTTCAGCTTTTCCCTGTTGAATATACATTAGCCATGAGCTTGTTATATATGGCATTTATTATAAGGTACATTCCCTCTATTCCCACTTTTTTAGAGTTATTAAATCCATAATCGATTTTGAACTTTGTCAACTGTTTTTTCTGCATCTACTGAGATGGTTGTATGATTTTTATCCTTCATTTTTATAGTCTTTTTTTAAAGTTTATTTAGTTTTGAGAGAGAGAGGGAATGAGTGCAAGCAGGGGAGGAGCAGAGGGAGACCAAGGATCCGAAGCAGGCTCTGCTTTGACCACCGAGAGCCTAAAGACAGAGACCTGAGCTGAAGTCAGACGCTTAACCCACTGAGCCACCCAGGCACCCCTCCTTCGTTTTGTTAATGTGGTGTATCACATTTACTGATTTGTGGATGTTGAACCATCCTTGCATCCCCAGAAAAAAATCTCACATGATCATGGCATATGATTCTTTTAATATATTGTTGAATTCAGCTTGCAGATATTTTGCTGAGGATTTTTGCATCTTTATGCATCAGGGATACTGACCTACAGTTTTTTTTCCTTGTGATGTCTTTGTCTGATTGTGGTGTCAGAGTAGTGCTGGCTTTGTAGAATGAGTTTCCTCCTCTTTTATTTTCCTTAAAGAGTTTGAGAAGGAATGGTATTAAGTCTTTGAACATTTGGTATAATTCATCCATGAAGCCATCTATTCCTGAACTTTAGTTTGGTGGAAGGTTTTTGGTTGCTGATTCAATTTCCTTATTATTTATTTGTTTTAGATTTTCGATTACTTCATGATTCAGTCTTAGAAGGTTATATATTTTTATGAATGTATGTGTTTCTTCTAGGTTGCTAATTTGTTGGTGCATAATTGTTCATTGTCTCCTGCTCATTTGTATTTCTGTGGTATCAGTTGTAATGTCTCGTTAACTTTTCTGATTTTAATTATTTGACTCTTCTTTTTTTTCCTGGTGAGTGTAGCTAAAGGTTTGCCAATTTTGTTTTATCTTATCACAGAACCAGCCCTTGGTTTCATTGATCTAGTTTCTTTTTCGTGTGTGTGTGTGTGTGCACGCACGTGTATGCTCTGATCTTTGTTACTTCCTTCCCTCTACTAACTTTGGGCTTCATTTGTTCTTATTTTTCCAGTTTCTTGAGGTGTAAAGTTAGGTTGCTTGAAATTTTTCTTGTTTCTTGAGGTGGGCATTTAGTGCTATTAACTTCCCTCTTAGAAGTGCTTTTGTTCCATTTAATTTTTTTCATTTCTCTGTTGACTGCTTCATTTACCCATTTGTTGTTCCATTTCCATGTAAGTATCAGTTTTCCTCTCTTAATTGATTTCTTAGTTCATACCGTTATAGAGAGGATGCTTGGTACTATTTTAATTCTCTTAAATTTATTAAGACTTGCTCTGTGGCCTAACATATGACCTATACTCAAGAATGTTCCCTGTGCACTTGACAAGAATGTGTATTCTAGTGCTTCTGAAAGGAATGTTCTGTATAAATCTGTTAAGTCCATTTGGTCTAACGTGTCATTTAAGTCCAGTGTTTCCTTATTGATTTTCTGTCTGGATGATGTATCCATTGATGCAAGTAGGGCCTTAAAGTTCCCTGCTATTAATATATTGCTGTCTCTTTCTTTCCATCAGTTAATATTTGCTTTCTAAATTTAGGTGTCTTTAGAATTCTACCAGAAATCTCAAAGTATACATTAAGACTCCTCCCCCTTGGTGGTCCTTGACTTAAATTTTCATCCCAGGATGTCTCTGAGTCTATTGAAATCTCTGCCCTACTTATTAGCCTCTCAGCCACTGTTTTTGGAATTGACAGACCCATTGAGATGAAAAGCAGTGCCAAATGCCAGGCTCCTTCTCTGACTTTTCTTCTCTGTAGGATCTTAATGCCACTAATCTAATGTCTTTACCTTGATAGCTCCCCTATACCTTCAAATAGAGGGTTTTAATATTTTGTTCAGATTTTCTAGTTGTTCTCATTGAGAAACTTGTTGCATTGCCAGAAGTTGAAATTCTTGTCAGTCTTTGCATGATACACATAGGCTTAAATGACACTTATTGAGTGCTTCCTATATGCTAGGTGCTAAACAAAAGAATGATATATGTTTCGTCTCACAGTCCTCATAGTAACTCTGGATTCCAGAATTCCCACACTACAAACAAAGGTAAAGACTTTGCCTAAGGATATATACCTAGGAATTTGGATACGTGGAATTTTATACATTTAGTTCTATCTTTGTCCCCAGTTCTTATGCTTAGGTATCTGTAGTTACAATAAATAAGACAAGTTTGTTTTTCTCTTCATATACTAAATGCAGCTGTAATCACAGGTAATAAAACTTTTATGAAAACATCAACATTTAAATTTCATAGAATTTTTTCACTTGTCATGAAATATTCTTCTGGACAGTTTTTTAACCATTTAAAAATGTAAAAACCAGTCTTAGCCCATGGGACATAAAAAACAGGAGTGGACATTTGGGCATTTGGTACTACCTTTGGGCCAAAGGCTGTCATGTGCCAACTACTACTCTAGATGTAGGTCTGTATAAACATATCAAGAATGTATAGATGAATATGAGCATGAGAGCTTGAGCCGTTCTGGAAAAGCTGGAGGCCAAATAGACCTGACATTCATGTGTGGAAGATTTATTTCAGGCTTTTCTGCAATTGTAGGGAAAAATAAAAAAAGCCAATGTTCCATGGTGACTGGGTGACACTGGTCAGTCACAGGAATGTATATTGTTATTTTCACACTGTGATTTACCATGAAAGTAAATAATGCTCTGGGATTGTTAGCATTAGACCACTGTATAAGCATTTAACATTTTCCTCCCACTGTGCTCTTTATTTACCTGAAAGTTTTTCTGCACACAGTGGTGACAGTAGTAATTTGGGACTTGAGGGAGATGGCACTAAATGCAGGCAGCTTGTGCATGGAATCTCTCAAATGAACTTTCCTCACCAGCCCATCTCCAAGGCACTTCTTTTATGAACATGTTTTTTTCTGTGGCTTGGAGGGATTCATGGCAGTGACAATCATAATAAGACTTGGCACTTATACAGTGTTTTCTCTTTTCAAAGTGCTTTTCTCTAAAAAGAACCTAAAGGGTACATTTCAAGTCCATCTTCTTTTCACAGCAGTAGGAACCACGATTTTTACTAACTGCAGACATCACTGTAGCCTTTTGAAAGCATGCCGTAGGTCTGCTACCAGAAAACCCTATAACCAGCTTTTTTTCTTTTGAAAACTACATTTTACCTTTTTAATTTTGTCTTTTCTGTTCTTCCATTACACAAATTGCAACTTATTATATAAATGAAAGTCTATTCACTGGGACCTTTGTATAACTTGACTTACTTGAATAGTGACATTAACAGAAATATTGTGTATCTGCTTAATCTGGATTGTTGTTCCATTTATGATAATCACTAGAGGAATAAGAAGGAATTAGATAAGAACTTTCTTTGGGAGGGGGTTGGGTGGCTCAGTCGTTAAACATCTGACTTCGGCTCAGGTCATGATCTCATGGTTGTTGAGTTGGAGTCCTACAGCCGGTGAGATTGAGCCCCCTTTGGTGAGCGTGAGCCCCGCTTCTTTCTCTCCCTCCCTCCTTTCTGCCCCTCTTGGGATTCTTTCTCTCTTCCCCTCACTCACTTGTGCCCTCTCTCGCTCTCTCTCTCAAAAAAAAAACTAAACAAAAAGAACTTTCTCAGGGAACTCACAGTCTTGTGGGAGACACAGACTGGGAGAAAATGTCCCATTTCTGTCCCTGATAGCTGACTCCTTCTGCTAATACACTCCTACAGGCAACAGGTTCCAGCCCCTGACAATAGGGCTTATTCCAAGAATTACCTGAGGTAATGCCCCGCTTTCTTGAAGTGGATTTCTCTTCTCTCTGGCACCAAATCCCTACCGTGATCAACATCTTACCTTTTAGCTTTAACCATATCCTTTGATTTGACCTCTCTGGGGTACTAGACTCAACTTCCTATTTAACTCAGGTATTCATCCTTGTTGATTTCAGCCCTGCTGAAGTCTCAGGGAAAATAATTTCTCCATTTGTCCTGTACCCAAAGGACTGTGATAGCATGGCTGACCTTTGGCCTGGGGGAGAATTTTCTGGACACACAGTACAAAATGGGGAGAATATAATTTTTTTGGTCTCTTTTGCCAGATCCAGATATATAGGAAGTGATTTTTTTTCCTGTAAGTATAGTTCTAAATCTTGCATTCTCTAGTTTGCTGTTCCATTAATATTTTCATCACTTGCTACATTAAATTTTTGAAATCTCATTCCCTTAATCTTTGAGTAGATGCCTGTTCTCATGCATCAAGCTCAGGAAGGTTCCCACATCTGTAAAGCTGTATTTTCTTCCATAGACACAGCCTACTTTTGATTAAGCTGAGTAGAATAGCTGAGCCAATGAATAGAGCATCCAAAAGGATAATAACAGTGAGGTGTTCTCTTTGTGGGACTACATCAATTCAAGCAGGAAAATCGATGCACCTGGGGGGAAAGTACAATACTATTCCAGCATCATTAATGCTCAGGAGGCAACAAAAAATCACACGGAGAAAAATTCACTCAACTTTGACCATGCAGAGAAACAACAGGAGAGGTGGCTAAACTTCCACTCAGTCACTAAGAAGAGAATGTCCATTTGAGAGGTATTGCCAGGTGTACTTTTAGTAACTCTGGTTACCTAAAGAAAAGCCATATATTTAAATTACTATTGGCTTCTAAAAGTCTTTGCCAATTTTGTTTTTCATCACACTTACTTTAGAAGGAAGGCTAGCTAGTGGTATTTTCCTTGCTTTCCTGGTAACAAAGCTTGAAAGATGGTGGGTTCAGGAAGGACAAAGTTGCGTCATTAAAGCCAAAAATAGACCTTGTTAAAGTGAAGAGTTCTGCTTAGCTGCTTTGCTCACTGAGCTGTGCAATTTCGGTTACACAAATCTTTAGACTTTGAAGGTCTCCCTATTCTTAAAACTACTAAAAGAAACAGCCTTGAAAGCAAATAATCCCTGTCTGGTCTCCCCCATGTTAAATGTAAAATCCAGAGGGAGTTTGGAAGAATTTTGGAGAATTCAGCCTCCCTCAGTAATGTGCAAAGTCCTTCAAGAAAGGAGAAGTCTTTGTATTTCACCTTGTATTAGTCATCTTTGCTACAATGATGGTAAGTAACGAATAGATGCAAAATTCTGTGGCCTAAAGCAGACCTGTAGATTGGCTGTAGTTCAGCTAGGGTAGGATGGACCCCAGCCTCAAGATTTATCTCTAGCTTGGTTTCAGGCCTATTCCCACATCTCCACATTCTCTTTAGAACAGTGGTTACCCAGGATAGGCTGTTCTCATAGCAGTCACAGGAACACAAGAGGGTAAACGCAACCTTGTGAGCAAATTTAAAGCCCATGCTTATGTCATAGCTGTTAACATTTCATTGGCCAAAACAAATCACAGAGCCAAGCACAAAGTCAGTCAGTGAGGAAATACACTTAGCTCACCACGAAGCCAGGGCAAGCATGTGTATATATAAAGAAGGAAATTAAGTATTATAAACTGTGCCCTATGTTAACCCCTAAATGGAAGGGATTTTCTCCGGTTGGAACTAGAAGATTGCTTTAGTAATAGGGAATGTGTCTCTTTTGCTCATTCAGGAAAAAATACCTAGTTGCTCACCTGAGTAGCCTTATTCCATCTATTAAGGTTAATGAGGACTGACTGCTTTCCTGAATCTTTACATAATTGTGTTAAGTTAAAAAGAAAGGAAACATGTTCTTCTGTGTCCTCTAAAAAGCCTAAAGCTGTGCTGTCTGATATAGTAGCCACTAGTCATTTCTGGCTACCTGAATTTGAAGTATTTAAAATGAAATAAAATTCAATATTCAGCCCCTCAATCACACTAGCCCCATTTTAAAAAGCCCGTAGTCTCATGTGGCTTGTGGCTACCACACTGGGTGGTGTAGCTCTATTACCCCACTTATTGCCTTCATAGCACAAATCACACTCTAAAATCACCTTATATATTTGTATACCCGTTTACTTTCTCTTTCTCCCTGTCTCTCCCTGTCCGCCTCTCCCTCCCTTTCTTTTTCCCTCTGTCTCTCTTCTCCTCTCTCCCTACCTCTCCCTCTTTCTGTGACAGACTGAACAATTACCCCTTAGATATATACTCAGTATAGCTCCCCAAACATGTAAATGTTACTTTACATGAAAAAATGAGACTGTGCAGATGTGATTCAGTTAAGGATATTAAGTTGGGGACATTATCCTGGATTATCTAGGTGGCCCCACTATAATCACAAGGGTACCCATAATAGGGAGGCTAGAGGGTGTCAGACAGAAGGTGAAGTGATGATAGAAGCAGACAAAGAAAGTCAAGGTGTTCTGTTTCTGGCTTTGAAGATAAATAAAAAGGTATGTAAGCCATAGAGTACAGATAACCTTTAATAGACTCTTCCCAGGAGCCTGCCTAAGGAACAAAGGTCTGTGGACCCATTGTAGACTTCCGAGTTCCGACCTCCATCATTTAATAAGTTTGTGTTGCTTTAAGCCACTAAGTGTGTGGTAACTTGTTACAGCAGTAATAGGAAACTCATTCACTTCCCATCAGCATGTAAGATCTATACAGGAGGGACCTTTTCTGTTTCATTCACTACTATATCTATAGCACCAAGCATAGTGCCTGTCACAGAGGTAGCACTTATGGGGCGCCTGGCTGGCTCAGTTAGTTAAGTGTCTGACTCTTGATTTCAGCTCAAGTCATGAGTTCACAGTTCTTGGGATCAAGCCCCACATGGAGCTCTGCACTGACAGCATGGAGCCTGCTTGGGATTCTCTCCCTCCCTCTGTGTGTGTGTGTGTGTGTCCCTCCCCCACTAGCGCCTTTCTCTCAAAATGAATAAACATTAAAAAAAGGTGGTACCCCAATTGAGAATTAATCATATAGATAAAAGGCTAACATAAGCTCAAAAAGGCCCTTGTAATATAAGACACCTTATATGATCATGTGCCACATATCCACATCTCCACCATTGGAGGTCATCATTTTTTCCATCTTATTTCCAGAAAATCACTAGTGGGAGACATTGGATCAGAAGAGAACATATTGAATAAGAAACCATCAAAATTAATTTATCAGTTAAACGAATAGCAGAACAAAGAATAGTGAAGATTCTGAAACATAAGAGAGAGGGAGGAAGAGGAAGCTAGGAAGAGTTTGTGAAATGCTTTGTAATAGGCACATCAATAACAATTAGAAGGTGTCATGCACTTTGAAGCTGCAATTCACCTTCATACTGTCTTAGCTCATTTCAAACTTCAACCACACATGTTAAATGAACAGGCAGATATCAATCCTGTCGGTTTACAGAACTGAAGCTCAGCACAGAATGACCAAAATCACAGTTCATATGACCCTCATCTACAGAATCAAATATGTTTCAGAACTTAGAAATAGCCTTCCACTGAAGAGCAGCCTGCCTATAGTGGGGTATTGTGAAGCAAAGACCCATATTGTTTTGAGCAAAATATAAAGTGTAGTGCATATATTTAACCAACAAAAATAAATGGTTTTATTTTAAATAGTTAGATAAGTCACTACATCATCGCCTTGATTTTGCTTCTTATCCTGAGAGGCCTAAAATATCTCCTGTCTTGCCCGTTAAGTAAAAGTCTGCCAGTTCCTTTTCTAGATGAAAAGTGAGCCACAGGTACTGGCTCTTTTTCTCTCAGCCCTACCAGAGAAATGAAGAGTGAAGGCCTGTATCTGTATGTTACTCTTTGATTTTCTATCTACATCTCTATGATTCGGCTCCTTCTTCCTTCATACAGGGAAAGCTTTTCATCTCTCTTTAAGGAGGGACAAAAAGATAAGGAACTGTTTGTATTTTTTATGGCTGTATAATGAGTCACCACAAACTTAGTTTCAAAAACATCATTCATCTTATCACCATCATCTCATAGTTATACAGGTTGATTAGACTAAGCTAGGTCATTCTTACTAGAGGTCTCTCAATCTGATGTAGCTGTGGCTAAATCCATATTGGAAGCATCCTGTGAAATGTCTAGCACTTAAACTGGAAGACTTAAACAGCTTAGCAGTGGAATAGTTGGGACATCTCTTCTCTTTGTGTACTCTCTCCAGCATTGTGGCTTCAGGTAGCTATGCTTCTTACATGGTTTCTCAGTGTTCCAAAGGTATGAGTCCAGAGAGAGAGCAGGCCCGGTGGAAATTGTACTGCCTTTTTGTCCTTTACAACCTAGCTTTAGTAGTCATGTAATATTTTCTGTTGCTGCCATATCAAATTCCCACAGATGTAGTGGTTTCAAGATCACATGTTTATTATTTCACAGTATGGTAGGTCCAGTGTCCAGGTATGTATGGCTGGTTCCTCTTCTTTCAAGTCCCATCAGCAATGTATGACAGTTCCGATTTCTCTACATCCTCACCAACACATGGACTTTCTGGGTATTATTTTTATTTTTATTTTTATTTTTATTTTTATTTTTATTGTTTAGTTTATTCATTTATCTTGAGAGAGAGAGAGAGAGAGAGGCGCAAACATGAGTGGGATGGAGGCAGAGAGAGAGGGAGAGAGAATTCCAAGCAGGCTCCACACTGTCAGCACAGAGTCCGATGTGGGGCTCAATCCCACAAACCGTGAGATCATGACCTGAGCCAAGATCAAGAGTCAGATGCTCAACCGACTGAGCCACCCAGGCGCCCCTCTGGATTTTTTTTTTTTTTATCATTGCAGTTATCCTCATGAATGTGAAGTAGTTTTCCATTGTAGTTTGGATTTGCATTTCCCTAATGACTAATTACGATAAGCATCTTTTCATGCGCTTTTTTTCTATCTGTATATCTCCTTCGGAAAAGAGTTCTTTATATATTCTGGATCCTAGATCTGTATCAAATAAATGATCTGCAAATATTCTCTCTCACTCTATGGGTTGTATTTTCACTTTTTTTCCAGCTTTATTCAGATATATTTGATATGTAACATTGTGTAAGTATAAGGTATATGATCTGATAATTTGATATATACATATATTTTGTGAAGTGATTACCACAATAACGTTAAACACAGATATCACCTCACACAGCTACCTTTTTGGTATGTGTGGTGAGAATATTTAATATATACTCTCTTAGCAACTTTCAAGTATACAATATTGTTAACTATAGTCATCATGTACGTTATATCCCCAGAACTCATTCATCTTATAACTGGAAGTTTGTACTCTGTGACTACCTTCATCCATTTCCTTTATCCATTTATCTCTTGATAGAAACTTAGACTGTTTCCATGTCTTGGTTATTGTAAATAATACTGCAGTTAACATAGGAATGTCAGGTATATGTTGACATCGTGATTGTTTCCTTTTGATATATACCCAGAAGTAGAATTGCTAGATAATGTGTTAGTTCTATTTTTAATTTATTGAGGAACCTCCATACTGTCTCCATAGTGGCCTTACCAATTTACAGTTCTACCAACTGTTCGCAGGGTTCCCTTTTCTCCATATTCTCACCGGAATTTGCTACTACTCGTTTTGTTGATAATAGCCATTTTAACAGATGTGCAGTGATAGCTCATTGTGGTCTTGATTTGCATTTCCCTGATGATTTAGTGATGTTGAACATCTTTTCATGTACTGTTGGCCATTTGAATATCTTCTTTGGAAAAATGTCTCCTCAGGTACTCTTCCCATTTTTAATTGGATTATTTTTTGCTATAGAGTTAATAGGAGTTCTTAGTATATTTTGGACATAAACCCCTGATGACATAGATGGTTTGCAAATTATTTTCTCCTATTTCATAGGTTGATTTTTCATTTTGTTGTGTTTTTTTGATGTGCAAGAACTTTGTAGTCTGATGTAGTTATGCTTGTTTATTTTTTGTTTTGTTGCTTGTGCTTTAGGTGTCAGATCAAAAAAAAAAAAAAAAAAAACCATTGCCAAGACCCGTGCCAGGGAGTTTTCCTATGTTTTCTTCAGTATTTTCATGATTTCAGGCCTTACATTTCAGTCTCTAATCCACTTTAATTTTTTGTGCCCAGCTTATGATAGGGGTCCAGTTTCATTCTTTTGTGTGTGGATATTCAGTTTTCCCAGAACCATTTATTGAAGAGAGTCTCTTTCCCTCTTGAGTATTTTTAGCTCCCTTGTCAAATATTAATTGACCTTACGTGTGTGGGTTTATTTCTGAGCTCTCAGTTTTGTTCCATTGGTCTTTTTTTTATGTTAGTACCATAACTACTATATTGATTACTATTGGTTTATAGTATACTTGAAATCAGGAAGTGTGATGTCTTTAGCTTTTTTGCTCCTTCTCAGGATTTCTTTGGCCATTCAGGGTCTTTTCTGGTTCCATACAAATTTTGGGATTTTTGTTTCCTATTTTTGTAAAATATGCCATTGGAGGGGTATCTGGGTGGCTCAGTTGGTTGAGCATCTCAGAGTCATGGGATTGAGCCCCACATCAGGTTCTGTGCTGAGTGTGGAGCCTGCTTAAGATTCTCTCTCTCCTCCTCTGCCTCTCTCTTCTGCTTGAGCCCTTTCTCTCTCTCTCTCTCTCTAATAAAAAGAAATGGCATTGGAATTTTGATAGGGTTGCCCTGAATTTATAGATGGCTTTGTGTAGTATTGACTTTTTAACAATATTAAGTTTCTGATCCATGAACACTGGATGTCTTCCCATTTGTGTCTTTTTAAGTGTTTTGTTGTGTTTTTTTTATGCTAATAGCTTTTTCACTTTCTGGAAGCACAGAGCTTTATTTTTAATAAAGTCCAATTTGTCTGTTTTTCCTTTGGTTGCTTGGGCTCTGATGTCATACCTAAAATATGGTTGCCTAATCCAAGGTAATGAAGATTCATGTTTTAATATTTTTATAGTTTTACCTCTTACATTTAAGTCTTTGATCATTTGAGTAAATTACTGTATATGGTATGCATTAAGGATCTAACTTCATTTTTTTTTGCCTATTTATATTCAGTTATTCCATCAACATTTGTTGAAAGACCACTTTTCCCCCAGTGAATGGTCTTGGGATGTCCTCATCAAAAATCACTTGACCATAAATGTATGGGTTTATTTCTGGGTTCTATTGATCTATATCATTATGTCAAATCTACTGTCTTTATGGTAGGTTTGTAGTAGATTGGAAATTTTGAGTCCTCCAACATTGTTCTCTTTCAAGATTGTTTTTTAGCTTATCTAGGTTCCTTACATTTCCTTGTGAATCTCAAGATTTATCAATTTATGCAAAAAATAAAATAGTGGTTGGAATTTTGATAGGCATCAAATCTGTAGGTCAATATTGGGAGTATTGCCATCTGAACAATATTGTTTCCCATTTTGTGAAATTAAGGCATCATTTTACAGGGTGCTGAACTGTGTATTTAGGACTCCAGAATATTCTAATCATAAATTGGGGTCCCTTTTTTCTATAGTTAACTGCATATTCTGTTGCTATGAATGCAGAAAGACTTTATAGTGTAGTAGCTGCTTAATTGGTGGAGTAACGTAAAATGGAAAAGTTTCATGTATTGGTGATGGGAATGCAACATTGAACAACCAGTATGGAGGGGAAATTTTACAAGTTATCACAGGTATTTTTTTCTCCACTCAGGCCAGGACAGCAAGCTTCTTTCTGTCTCCCTCTTCCCAATCCTTTAACTGAGGAGGTAGTCCTTTCAGAGTCCTAACCTGATGAAATACGTATGTGTATTTCAATTCCATCTGTCATCTTATAAAAGCTTACAGCCTTGTCTGTTATCCCCAGGAAGGAACTAAGAACCAATCTGCTAGGTTACTAAGACTAGCATTCATCCCGTCTTTGTCTAGGGCACCTTCAGTTCAGGTACTTCGACTCTGGTTTTCAATTGTCTTTTAGGTTTCTCCCCCTTGATGATTTCCCCTATTTTGCTATAAGCTCAAATATCCAATTAAAAGAATATTGCCTCCCCTTTTCCTAACATTTTTAAATGCTTTATTTTAGGCAATTTTTTGTTGTACTAGGTAACTAGAAAAATCATACTGCCATAGTCTTAAATATAGGCAGGTATTAGATTGTATACATAAGCACAATAAATCTGAATGACAGATTTCATTTTTCCTATGCTTTTATTTTGTATTTTTTCCCACACTTGTTTTGGAAAGGTATATACAGACCTTACTTTGGTCCACCATAATAAATTCTAACTGTGGCCTCTTGCCTATTTAACAAAGAGGTCAGTGAATTGGTAAAATGTATTGTTTTTCCAATAAAATTTTCTGGTACTAACTCCTGTTGGCCATGTGTATATTTTCAGTGGAAAACTACAGGGTTTTTAACCCAAAACTCTGATGATAGTAATAAAAAATTGGATTAAAAACATATTAAAGGTTTCAATTAAAAACTACATGGAAGTTCTTCTGCTTAAAGTTCCTTTTCCCAACTGGCTTTCAAAACAGAGATACCACAGGGGAAATGAAGGACACTATTTAAAGAGAGCAAAGTCCCTAAGACAGATCTCATCCATTTTATGTAAAATGGTCAATCACTAAAGGTGAAATTGAGCTTAGCAGAGACACAAATAATTAAGAATTTGGCTTCATCTCCTTAGCTTTTGTTCATACTCATAAAAATTCATAACTATCTTTAGAAGTGGTTTTAAAAAAGTAATTCAAGTAGAAAATGTATTTTTATTAAGTTTTTTTTTTTTGTAGTGGGGAAACCATCTTTTAAATTTTATTTAATTTTTTAAATAATTAATTTAATTATTTAATTAATTCTTTTAATTCAATTTACTTAAACTAAAAAAAACAAAAACAACACAGTTTACCCTTTTCTCTAACCCCTTCACCCTATTACACACCATCAATCTATTTTCTGTACCTGAGCTTATTTTTGCTTTTCAATTTGATTCCACATATAAGTAGAATCATACAGTATTTGTGTGACTTAGCTCACTTATCATGATGCCCTCAAGGTCCATCCAGGTTGTCACAAATGACAGGATTTTCTTCTTTCTCTTGGCTGAATAATATTCCATTTTGTGTATACGTACCACGGTTTCTTTTTTTTTATTTATTTATTTTTTTTTATGAAATTTATTGACAAATTGGTTTCCATACAACACCCAGTGCTCATCCTAAAAGGTGCCCTCCTCAATACCCATCACCCACCCTCTCCTCCCTCCCACCCCCCCATCAACCCTCAGTTTGTTCTCAGTTTTTAACAGTCTCTTATGCTTTGGCTCTCTCCCATTCTAACGTCTTTTTTTTTTTTTCCTTCCCCTCCCCCATGGGTTCCTGTTCAGTTTCTCAGGATCCACATAAGAGTGAAACCATATGGTATCTGTCTTTCTCTGTATGGCTTATTTCACTTAGCATCACACTCTCCAGTTCCATCCACGTTGCTACAAAAGGCCATATTTCATTTTTTCTCATTGCCACGTAATATTCCATTGTGTACATAAACCACAATTTCTTTATCCATTCATCAGTTGATGGACATTTAGGCTCTTTCCATAATTTGGCTATTGTTGAGAGTGCTGCTATGAACATTGGGGTACAAGTGGCCCTATGCATCAGTGCTCCTGTATCCCTTGGATAAATTCCTAGCAGTGCTATTGCTGGGTCATAGGGTAGGTCTATTTTTAATTTTCTGAGGAACCTCCACACTGCTTTCCAGAGTGGCTGCACCAATTTGCATTCCCACCAACAGTGCAAGAGGGTTCCCGTTTCTCCACATCCTCTCCAGCATCTATAGTCTCCTGATTTGTTCATTTTGGCCACTCTGACTGGCGTGAGGTGATACCTGAGTGTGGTTTTGATTTGTATTTCCCTGATAAGGAGCGACGCTGAACATCTTTTCATGTGCCTGTTGGCCATCCGGATGTCTTCTTTAGAGAAGTGTCTATTCATGTTTTCTGCCCATTTCTTCACTGGGTTATTTGTTTTTCGGGTGTGGAGTTTGGTGAGCTCTTTATAGATTTTGGATACTAGCCCTTTGTCCGATATGTCATTTGCGAATATCTTTTCCCATTCCGTTGGTTGCCTTTTAGTTTTGTTGGTTGTTTCCTTTGCTGTGCAGAAGCTTTTTATCTTCATAAGGTCCCAGTAGTTCACTTTTGCTTTTAATTCCCTTGCCTTTGGGGATGTGTCGAGTAAGAGATTGCTACGGCTGAGGTCAGAGAGGTCTTTTCCTGCTTTCTCCTCTAAGGTTTTGATGGTTTCCTGTCTCACATTTAGGTCCTTTATCCATTTTGAGTTTATTTTTGTGAATGGTGTGAGAAAGTGGTCTAGTTTCAACCTTCTGCATGTTGCTGTCCAGTTCTCCCAGCACCATTTGTTAAAGAGACTGTCTTTTTTCCATTGGATGTTCTTTCCTGCTTTGTCAAAGATGAGTTGGCCATACGTTTGTGGGTCTAGTTCTGGGGTTTCTATTCTATTCCATTGGTCTATGTGTCTGTTTTGGTGCCAATACCATGCTGTCTTGATGATGACAGCTTTGTAGTAGAGGCTAAAGTCTGGGATTGTGATGCCTCCTGCTTTGGTCTTCTTCTTCAAAATTCCTTTGGCTATTCGGGGCCTTTTGTGGTTCCATATGAATTTTAGGATTGCTTGTTCTAGTTTCGAGAAGAATGCTGGTGCAATTTTGATTGGGATTGCATTGAATGTGTAGATAGCTTTGGGTAGTATTGACATTTTGACAATATTTATTTTTCCAATCCATGAGCAGGGAATGTCTTTCCATTTCTTTAAATCTTCTTCAATTTCCTTCATAAGCTTTCTATAGTTTTCAGCATACAGATCCTTTACATCTTTGGTTAGATTTATTCCTAGGTATTTTATGCTTCTTGGTGCAATTGTGAATGGGATCAGTTTCTTTATTTGTCTTTCTGTTGCTTCATTGTTAGTGTATAAGAATGCAACTGATTTCTGTACATTGATTTTGTATCCTGCAACTTTGCTGAATTCATGTATCAGTTCTAGCAGACTTTTGGTGGAGTCTATCGGATTTTCCATGTATAATACATGTCATCTGCAAAAAGCGAAAGCTTGACTTCATCTTTGCCAATTTTGATGCCTTTGATTTCCTTTTGTTGTCTGATTGCTGATGCTAGAACTTCCAGCACTATGTTAAACAGCAGCGGTGAGAGTGGGCATCCTTGTCGTGTTCCTGATCTCAGGGAAAAAGCTCTCAGTTTTTCCCCGTTGAGGATGATGTTAGCTGTGGGCTTTTCATAAATGGCTTTTATGATCTTTAAGTATGTTCCTTCTATCCCGACTTTCTCAAGGGTTTTTATTAAGAAAGGGTGCTGGATTTTGTCGAAGGCCTTTTCTGCATCGATTGACAGGATCATATGGTTCTTCTCTTTTTTTTTGTTAATGTGATGTATCACGTTGATTGATTTGCGAATGTTGAACCAGCCCTGCATCCCAGGAATGAATCCCACTTGATCATGGTGAATAATTCTTTTTATATGCCGTTGAATTCGATTTGCTAGTATCTTATTGAGAATTTTTGCATCCATATTCATCAGGGATATTGGCCTGTAGTTCTCTTTTTTTACTGGGTCTCTGTCTGGTTTAGGAATCAAAGTAATACTGGCTTCATAGAATGAGTCTGGAAGTTTTCCTTCCCTTTCTATTTCTTGGAATAGCTTGAGAAGGATAGGTATTATCTCTGCTTTAAACGTCTGGTAGAACTCCCCTGGGAAGCCATCTGGTCCTGGACTCTTATTTGTTGGGAGATTTTTGATAACCGATTCAATTTCTTCGCTGGTTATGGGTCTGTTCAAGCTTTCTATTTCCTCCTGATTGAGTTTTGGAAGAGTGTGGGTGTTCAGGAATTTGTCCATTTCTTCCAGGTTGTCCAATTTGTTGGCATATAAGTTTTCATAGTATTCCCTGATAATTGTTTGTATCTCTGAGGGATTGGTTGTAATCATTCCATTTTCATTCATGATTTTATCTATTTGGGTCATCTCCCTTTTCTTTTTGAGAAGCCTGGCTAGAGGTTTGTCAATTTTGTTTATTTTTTCAAAAAACCAACTCTTGGTTTCGTTGATCTGCTCTACAGTTTTTTTAGTTTCTATATTGTTTATTTCTGCTCTGATCTTTATTATTTCTCTTCTTCTGCTGGGCTTAGGCTGCCTTTGCTGTTCTGCTTCTAGTTCCTTTAGGTGTGCTGTTAGATTTTGTATTTGGGATTTTTCTTGTTTCTTGAGATAGGCCTGGATTGCAATGTATTTTCCTCTCAGGACTGCCTTTGCTGCGTCCCAAAGCGTTTGGATTGTTGTATTTTCATTTTCGTTTGTTTCCATATATTTTTTAATTTCTTCTCTAATTGCCTGGTTGACCCACTCATTCGTTAGTAGGGTGTTCTTTAACCTCCATGCTTTTGGAGGTTTTCCAGACTTTTTTCTGTGGTTGATTTCAAGCTTCATAGCATTGTGGTCTGAAAGTAAGCATGGTATAATTTCAATTCTTGTAAACTTATGAAGGGCTGTTTTGTGACCCAGTATATGATCTATCTTGGAGAATGTTCCATGTGCACTCGAGAAGAAAGTATATTCTGTTGCTTTGGGATGCAGAGTTCTAAATATATCTGTCAAGTCCATCTGATCCAATGTCTCATTCAGGGCCCTTGTTTCTTTATTGACCGTGTGTCTAGATGATCTATCCATTTCTGTAAGTGGTGTATTAAAGTCCCCTGCAATTACCACATTCTTATCAATAAGGTTGCTTATGTTTATGAGTAATTGTTTTATATATTTGGGGGCTCCGGTATTCGGCACATAGACATTTATAATTGTTAGCTCTTCCTGATGGATAGACCCTGTAACTATTATATAATGTCCTTCTTCATCTCTTGTTACAGCCTTTAATTTAAAGTCTAGTTTGTCTGATATAAGTATGGCTACTCCAGCTTTCTTTTGGCTTCCAGTCGCATGATAAATAGTTCTCCATCCCCTCACTCTCAATCTAAAGGTGTCCTCAGGTCTAAAATGAGTCTCTTGTAGACAGCAAATAGATGGGTCTTGTTTTTTTATCCATTCTGATACCCTATGTCTTTTGGTTGGCGCATTTAATCCATTTACATTCAGTGTTATTATAGAAAGATACGGGTTTAGAGTCATTGTGATGTCTGTATGTTTTATGCTTATAGTGATGTCTCTGGGACTTTGTCTCACAGGGTCCCCCTTAGGATCTCTTGTAGGGCTGGTTTAGTGGTGACAAATTCCTTCAGTTTTTGTTTGTTTGGGAAGACCTTTATCTCTCCTTCTATTCTAAATGACAGACTTGCTGGATAAAGGATTCTCGGCTGCATATTTTTTCTGTCTAGCACCCTGAAAATCTCGTGCCAATTCTTTCTGGCCTGCCAAGTTTCAAAAGAGAGATCAGTCACGAGTCTTATAGGTCTCCCTTTATATGTGAGGGCACGTTTTCCCCTTGCTGCTTTCAGAATTTTCTCTTTATCCTTGTATTTTGCCAGTTTCACTATGATATGTCGTGCAGAAGATCGATTCAAGTTACGTCTGAAGGGAGTTCTCTGTGCCTCTTGGATTTCAATGCCTTTTTCCTTCCCCAGTTCAGGGAAGTTCTCAGCTATGATTTCTTCAAGTACCCCTTCAGCACCTTTCCCTCTCTCTTCCTCCTCTGGGATACCAATTATGCGTATATTATTTCTTTTTAGTGTATCACTTAATTCTCTAATTTTCCCCTCATACTCCTGGATTTTTTTATCTCTCTTTTTCTCAGCTTCCTCTTTTTCCATAACTTTATCTTCTAGTTCACCTATTCTCTCCTCTGCCTCTTCAAGCCGAGCTGTGGTGGTTTCCATTTTGTTATGCATTTCGTTTAAAGCGTTTTTCAGCTCCTCGTGACTGTTCCTTAGTCCCTTGATCTCTGTAGCAAGAGATTCTCTGCTGTCCTGTATACTGTTTTCAAGCCCAGCGATTAATTTTATGACTATTATTCTAAATTCACTTTCTGTTATGTTATTTAAGTCCTTTTTGATCAGCTCATTAGCTGTTGTTATTTCCTGGAGATTCTTCTGAGGGGAATTCTTCCGCTTGGTCATTTTGGATAGTCCCTGGCGTGGTGAGGACCTGCAGGGCACTTCCCCTGTGCTGTGGTGTAGAACTGGAGTTGGTGGGTGGGACCGCAGTCAGACCTGATGTCTGCCCCCAGCCCACTGCTGGGGCCACAGTCAGACTGGTGTGTGCCTTCTCTTCCCCTCTCCTAGGGGCGTGATTCACTGTGAGGTGGTGTGGCTCGTCTGGGCTACTTGCACCCTGCCAGGCTTGTGATGCTGGGGATCTGGCGTATTAGCTGGGGTGCGTAGGCAAGGTGCTCGGGGGCAGGAGGGGCAGGCTTAGATCGCTTTTCCTTAGGTGATCCACTTCAGGAGGGGCCCTGTGGCAGCGGGAGGGAGTCAGATCCGCTGCCGGAGTTGGGTGTTTGCAGGGAGCGAGCAAGTTCCCTGGCAGGAACCGGTTCCCTTTGGGATTTCGGCTGGGGGATGGGCGGGGGAGATGGCGCTGGCGAGCGCCTTTGTTCCCCACCAAACTGAGCTCTGTTGTCAGGGGGCTCAGCAGCTCTCCCTCCCTTTGTCCTCCAGCCTTCCCGCTTTCCGAGCAGAGCTGTTAACTTATGACCTCCCAGACGCTAAGTCGCGCTTGTTGTGGGAACACAGTCCGTCAGGCCCCTCCGCTTTTGCAAGCCAGACTCAGGGGCTCTGCTTGGCCGGCGAGCCGCCCCTCCGCCCCGGCTCCCTCCCGCCAGTCCGTGGAGCGCGCACCGCCTCGCCGCCCTTCCTACCCTCTTCCATGGGCCTCTCGTCCGCGTTTGGCTCCGGCGACTCTGTTCTGCTAATCCTCTGGCGGTTTTCTGGGTTATTTAGGCAGGTGTAGATGGAATCTAAGTGATCAGCAGGTCGTGCGGTGAGCCCAGCATCCTCCTAAGCAGCCATCTTGCCGCAACTCTCTTTATTAAGTTTTTTAAATTGCAATTAGTTAACATACAGGGTTAGTTTCAGGTGTACCATATAGTGACTCAACAATTCTAATATATTACTCAGTGCTCATCATGATAGGCGTACTTTTAATTCCATTCCCCTATTTCACCCATCTCCACCGGTAACTTAATTCTACTTTTAGAGCTCCGTGATAACCAGATTTCCAGTCTATGAAAATGGGCAGCCAGATTTTAGCATTTTTTTAAAATGCCAGCTTAGAAAAATAAACATCTTAAACATAAAAATGAGAACGCAGAGGATGTCAGTCAAGAAGAGCCATGAATGGGGTGCCTGGGTGGTTCAGTCTGGTAAATGTTGACCCTTGATCTCTGCTCAGGTTTTGATCTCAGGGTCATGTTCAAGACCTGTGTTGGGCTCTGCTCCAGGCCTGATGCCTGCTTTGAAACAGAAGAGCCATGAATAAACACATTGCTAGGCATTCACCAGTGTTGGCACTTCTTCACCTTTGATCTAGTTACCTTCAAAGGTAGAAGACAAAACTGTAAAGTTATCCAGTCAACAAATGAAAATTCAGCAAGTCTTTGATCCACTATTCCAGTTTTATTCTAAATTATTGGTTGTAGCTTTATGTAGTAGAGTCTCCGCTACAAATCCAAGTAAGTTAACATCAGTTGAATTAATAAAGTGATAGGAATAACGGTATGATTTATAATATTCATGTATCCCCCCAACCTGTCATCTTAGTATCACTGGCAATAATTTTTGTCCAAAGATATTTACATAGCTTTACTAAACAACAAAAAATTTAAGCCATACCATATGTATCCAGTAGCACAAAAGGGATATCTTAAATTGTGGTACACCTAAAGACAAAAGGTTATGTAGTCATTAAAGTTATATACATGCAGAATGAGGAAATATGTTTTTATAATTTTATGTAAAAATGCAGAGGAGTCACTTAAATTTCCTAGGTATCTTCCATGTCTACAGGAGATATACGTGTGAAAAAAAGTTACATTTGTTTTATCTTGTTAATCTTTTTATTGCAAGGAATTTTCAACAAAGAATATAGAAGAGTAGAGGGAGAATTGAGACACCATACTCCAAAGCCTACACATAGGATCCTAAAAAACTAGCAGAAGTTGGTGAAAGGTAAGATCTCTTACCAAAGTATGGGTTTCCCAGATCTTTCTCTCTAGGGCCCAGTCAAGAGTGGAAGGTAAAAATTTCACCTTGTCCCTTTTTTTCCAAATTTAGATTAGCAAGAGAGAATATTCTCATGAACTATTTCTTGGGTATAATAATTCTAGTAAAAACTTACTGTCAGTACGCTTACTTTTCATTGATCCTTTTCCTCCCAGAGAGTGTCATTGTTTTGTCTCTTTTGTATCATTTGTCATAAGGAGGAGGTTTTCCTTTCATCTTGTTCTATGTCTTCAGAGCTTGACTTTATCATCAGTCTGGTCTCTGCTAGCCAGAGAGTGAATGTACCAGCATGCTTCTGGTGAACAGCCAAACAGATTGTGGACCCTAGAAGCAGCAGCATCTTTGAGCATGCCAGTTTAGAGGGGAGGTTGTCAAAAGGGGTCCCGGTCCATAAGGGACCTTTTGTCATCTCAACCTTCATTATCTCATTAGTGTTGGAAAAGTCGCATTCCAGTAGCACCTGCCTTGTGTCAGTGATTAGAAGGTCTGTGACTAGAGGCTTCTCATATGCTTCGGTTGGGTGGGGGAACCCGAGATGCCATTTGCATTACCCCATTCATAGTGCCGGGACAATGAAAGTCTTTGGTTTCTTAGGCCAACTCTGGGAGTGAACTTTTTCCATCTTGTGAGAACTGCCTATTTTGTACTTTCTGGGGACTCCTCTTGCATTGATGGTTAAGCCATACAAAGGCTTACTGGTTTGAGATACTGTTGAGATTAATAAGATCCTACTCATCCATGGCCACACAATAGATCCCTTGAATTGGCAAAGCTTCTATATTTGAAAATATTTTAGAGACCCGTCATCCCAAACAATTGTCTTATTGATACCTATGGAAACACCAACTTGAAAAGTGGACACAAAGGTCTATAATGCCTAGCCTTAGGGACTCTTGTAACAAGACGAAGTTACAAAGCCTTTTTCACCCCTCCATTTTCAGAGGAGACAACCAAATTTAGAGAAGATTTAGAAAGAATAGTGGATATGAGCAGCCCCACTCACAAGGCCCTTAACTGGCTGCTGAGAGGTGTTCTTCCCACGCAGAACCTCCCTTACAGAGGCAACAGATGATGACCAAAATTTCTCCCAGGGCCTCCTGAGAACTCTCAGGAATTGTCCAGATAGAGGCCAATGTTAAGGAGCTGATAAAATCAATAGGAAAGGCTTTTCCCTATAAGGTGAATTGCTCTAATGTTGGATTCTACACTAAGAAGAGCATTTGCAGGCCTCAGTTCACTACTTTCTTCAGACTTTCAAAGGCGTAATACATTAAACCCTGAAGCTCCATCTAAGAAACCTGCACTTAAAAAGAAGGAAATATTTAAATATTAAGTACCCTCAACTTCTTGTAAGAGGAGTGTTGGGGTGTATTTACCAGGGGGAGACTTTAGATATTTTCCCCTCTTTTTCTGTAGATTTTCTATCCCATCTTCTCCACAACCTAAGGGCCATTTTTTGAAATGCAAAGGAGGTCTTTAAAAATAGGGCAGAATTGGCACAAAAACAGACACATAGACCAATGGAATAGAATAGAAACCCCAGAACTAGACCCACAAACGTATGGCCAACTCATCTTTGACAAAGCAGGAAAGAACATCCAATGGAAAAAAGACAGCCTCTTTAACAAATGGTGCTGGGAGAACTGGACAGCAACATGCAGAAGAATGAAACTAGACCACTTTCTCACACCATTCACAAAAATAAACTCAAAATGGATAAAGGACCTAAATGTGAGACAGGAAACCATCAAAACCTTAGAGGAGAAAGCAGGAAAAGACCTCTCTGACCTCAGCCGTAGCAATCTCTTACTCGACACATCCCCAAAGGCAAGGGAATTAAAAGCAAAAGTGAACTACTGGGACCTTATGAAGATAAAAAGCTTCTGCACAGCAAAGGAAACAACCAACAAAACTAAAAGGCAACCAACGGAATGGGAAAAGATATTCGCAAATGACATATCGGACAAAGGGCTAGTATCCAAAATCTATAAAGAGCTCACCAAACTCCACACCCGGAAAACAAAGAACCCAGTGAAGAAATGGGCAGAAAACATGAATAGACACTTCTCTAAAGAAGACATCCGGATGGCCAACAGGCACATGAAAAGATGTTCAGCGTCGCTCCTTATCAGGGAAATACAAATCAAAACCACACTCAGGTATCACCTCACGCCAGTCAGAGTGGCCAAAATGAACAAATCAGGAGACTATAGATGCTGGAGAGGATGTGGAGAAACGGGAACCCTCTTGCACTGTTGGTGGGAATGCAAATTGGTGCAGCCGCTCTGGAAAGCAGTGTGGAGGTTCCTCAGAAAATTAAAAATAGACCTACCCTATGACCCAGCAATAGCACTGCTAGGAATTTATCCAAGGGATACAGGAGTACTGATGCATAGGGCCACTTGTACCCCAATGTTCATAGCAGCACTCTCAACAATAGCCAAATTATGGAAAGAGCCTAAATGTCCATCAACTGATGAATGGATAAAGAAATTGCGGTTTATATACACAATGGAGTACTACGTGGCAATGAGAAAGAACGAAATAAGGCCCTTTGTAGCAACATGGATGGAACTGGAGAGTGTGATGCTAAGTGAAATAAGCCATACAGAGAAAGACAGATACCATATGGTTTCACTCTTATGTGGATCCTGAGAAACTGAACAGGAACCCATGGGGGAGGGGAAGGAAAAAAAAAAAAAAGACGTTAGAATGGGAGAGAGCCAAAGCATAAGAGACTGTTAAAAACTGAGAACAAACTGAGGGTTGATGGGGGGGTGGGAGGGAGGAGAGGGTGGG
This sequence comes from Prionailurus bengalensis, assembly GCF_016509475.1. Lineage (NCBI taxonomy): Eukaryota > Metazoa > Chordata > Mammalia > Carnivora > Felidae > Prionailurus > Prionailurus bengalensis. Next base: position 18,830,435 of record NC_057361.1, on the reverse strand, counting down.
TGATGGGTATTGAGGAGGGCACCTTTTAGGATGAGCACTGGGTGTTGTATGGAAACCAATTTGTCAATAAATTTCATAAAAAAAATAAAAATAAAAAATAAATAAAAAAGGGCAGATTAAAAATCTTAAGTGTCTGCTCCACACATATTACTAAAAAACGTTAGCCTTCTGAGCAGGTAAACTTAAAACTGTCAGAAACACATTTTGGATCCAACTGTTCTTATATAAACAAGTAAGTTTTGTATTACAGATAGCCCTGCTTTTTTAAATTTCTTATTATACCACTTCACTGTTATGAATGACCCACATTTGCACCTGTTTTTACTAACCATACGAAATGTGAAGAGAATTTTCACTTTTAGAAAAAAGGCAAAAAGCAAAATAGTGTTCAGCATTTGTTAAGTAGTAAGCTGTTTCAGAGGCAGTCTATACCTCAAGCACCAAGTGGCTCCACCAAGCGTTCTCCCCAGGAACTACACTCACCCTCCCTCCATGGCTTTGAAGTGTGTCTGTAAGCATCCATACTTCATCTCCATGTATTTGGCGCCTATGTTATCAAGATGTGTCCTAAGTTATCAGAAATGCCTAAGAGGGGTTACTTTTGGGGTGTGATGATACTCAAAAATGTTTCTATATAAATTAATGGTAATTGGTTCTTTACACCATTTCGACCTAACAAAAGTTTTCATAGGAATGCTCTATTTTCAGAGAGCGGTGTAAACTTGTATTGTACCTGATACATGGCTAAGATTTTAGAACGTCAGCTATAAGGATTCTGTTGGTGTCTTTGTGTTTATGTGTCTATATATTTTGTAGGTGAGTGATATTTTTCTACCTCAAGATGGAATTGCTTAAATTAACTTGTAAAAGAGCTCCATTTAATTGGCTTAAATAAAGACAAACCCTTATAGGAACTACGTATTTGTCACCAAGGGAAAAATACCTTAAGGTGATGACTAGGTATCTAATGCTTTGTGAAATTTTGTTGAGTAATATAAACATAATTGTTGGGAGCAAGTGATTTAGATAGATATAAAAGAGAAAAGAGTTCTTTGATGAACTTTTCAGTTCATCATTATGTGTTAGGGTATGTCCAGTAAAAGTTTCTCAAATCTTTTTGGTAACTTTCACCCTTAGAGTTTTGCTGAGTTCAATGACAGAAATGAATTACTAAATATCTGGATCATTTCCAAATGCAATGAAGTATTGAACATTAATTCCTGAACATAGTCTTACCTACTACAGAGGAATTAAAATTTTCAGTTAGTAAATTTGCCAATCTGAAGAATGTTAGTGTAGAAGTTCACAATTGCTTCTTAGTTGTCACTAGCAATTAAGGTTTCTATATGTAATTAAATAATAATAGAAACAACTGTGTATGCAAGGAAACTAGGATGTAGTTTTGGCTAAGAAAACATATGGAGATGCATTTTTGTTAAGGAAAATGAAAGTCAAGCTGGTTATTTCAGAAAGGCAAAGAGGAAGATAAAGTATAAATTCAATGGGTATAAAAAGTTGGAAGGAGAGAAAATTTCACCTTATGAAGTCAAGATGGCTAAAATTGAATTATTAAAATAAGCTTTAATATCAGTAGTGTTTAGTGTCCAAAACTTTTGATACTTGAGGCAAAATTCCCAAAATCCAATACTAAATGCAGTCTTTTTGACCTAGAAGTAACTGCCAGAGGGCTACATGAACATCTCAAAAGATTTGCTCTCTCTCCTTATAGAAGAGAGATGCTAATAACTCTAGTTATCATCTTAAAATGTATGTCACAGATATAACCGAGTTTTCTTTTTAATAATGATCTCTCATCGGATCTCTAACCATGGCCATTTTAAAGTCTTTTGTCATTTCATTCTTTTTGATTGCTGAGTAATACTCCATTGTGTGTGTGTGTGTGTATATACACATATACATATGTACATATGTGTATATATATATATATATATATATATATATACACACACACACATACATACACACCACATCTTTATCCATTCATCCATTGATGGACATTTGGGCTCTTTCCATACTTTGGTTATTGTGGATACTGCTGCTATGGAACTGGAGGGTATTATGGTAAATTAAATTAGAGAAAGAAAAATCATATGATTTCACTCATATGAGGACTTTAAGAGACAAAACAGATGAACACAAGGGAAACAAAAATAATATCAAAAACAGGGATTGAGACAAAACAGAAGAGACTCATAAATATGGAGAACTGAGGGTTACTAGAAGGGTTGTGGGAAGGGGGATGGGCTAAATGGTTAAGGGGCATTAAGGAATCTACTCCTGAAATCATTGTTGCACTATATGCTAACTAATTTGGATGTAAATTTTAAAAAATAAAATTAAAAAAATAAAGTCTTTTGTCATTTACAGATAGTTATTATTTGATTCTGGTGGATTTTTCTAAGTGCTTCATCTTCAGAGAGATGAATGAAAGGACTCTGATTATAAAATTTTTATGCCTTTAAAGTATTAAAGAATCAACCATGTTTTGTTTTTCCAGATCTAAGGAAATCTTTTCTCTTAAGCTATGACTTAGAGCAGTGTGGTAAAGTATACCTTTGTGAACAATGATGAAACAATTACTTTTTCTCCCTGCCTGATCCCTCTAGAATTCAGAAACTGTTAGTATTCTTATTTTCATGGCAAAATCATTATTTGCATAAGTTAAATAAGAATCTGTTATCCTTATAACAGGACAAAAATTGGAAACATTGATTGTATTACCAAGGCTTTGATTGGAATGTCTTGAGAATTGTGTGTACAGAGTCAAATACGACCAATTTTAAGGAACTAAATTTGACTTTACAGAGCCAATAGCGCCCCTTGGAAATGCCACCTGGTACTGCACTTAAAGGGTTTCCTGCAACCTAACCAGGTGAGTAAAGAAAGGTCACTTCCTGGCAGGTAGAGTTTGGGGAACCTCAAGAAGAAACTATCCAGATTGGGGCTTTTTTTCACTGACCAGCTGTTTAACTCAGTGGTCTATCACTTCCTTCCCTACTTGAGATATACAGAATCTTCCACAGGAGACTTACCTGCCCGACTCAGATTCTACTCTTCATTCTCTCTCTCTGTCCCCTTCTCCTGGAGCACAACCACCTTCAATGCCAACCCAAGAAGAGAAAGCACTTAGTGCAACTTTAAAACTTAGCTGTTTATCATAGAAGGGAAGACTGTAGTTTGTAACAAAATTGTCTTATCTTTAGTCAAGTACACATGCAATCCTGAGCAATTCTGAAGATTCTTAGGATGGCTCTTCATTTTAGGGTCAAAAGTCTTTATTCATGCGTGGCTTCTCAATTCTGTCTCACTGGCCCCAATCATTTTTCACTGGCATGATGCCTTTGTAATACTCTCAGAATGCTCCATATGCTCATCCCCTCAATAACAAAGAGTAACATTGCTGAACTTTCTTTCTTGTTCTCTTTTCTACACTCTCCTCCACATCTTATATCCTGATTGCAGGGTTGCAATCCTGGGTATTGCAGGCAAAGTCTGATGCTTGAAGAGGCTTTTAACAGTTTAATCTGAGATTCCTTATGAAAACAGCCTATATGATTAATCACTATTCTTGCTGCACTTATGTAAATGAACAGGCCAAATGTATTGAAACGAGACTTATTTTTCAAACAAATTAGTCTTTGATTATGTTGGATTATGTTTCAGTAGTAACTGTAATACCCACTTGTACATCAAATTCTAGCTCTGTTCACTGCCTTTAAAATTTTAGCATTTACACATAAACTAGACTGGATCCTGAATTCTTGTAGTTTCCTGCAATATCTGACTACAACTCTCCTCTTTTCCAAGAAATCACCACAACATATCATATTTAGAAAATCTTTATGCCTGTTGCAATGTGGGCCACTCAGTTTACCTGAACACTTGAGGACCTATCATTAGAAACACTCAAACTGCAAAAGATGCTTCAACCTCCAACATCTAGAAATCTTTCTTAACAGGCTGCCTACCATCAGGACTTAGACTGGGTTTATCATCTCCTCCAGTCATTAGCCTCTGTATTTGTTTTTTTTGCCAGAGAAATGCCTTACCTAATTACTTATGCCATATAGCCTGTATCACTGGCTCCTGAAATCCGACACTGTTTAACCGAACTGACCCATTCTCAAGATTAAGAGACTGGTCCAGTGACATAGGGAGTGATTTGTCAATTTACTTTATGGACTGTGAAACAACTCAGGCAAGTTTCAAAGGTGAGAGTGAAGGGGAGAATCAGTACCCCAGAATGTGCTTATTTGCAATAATACTTATATTAGGCTGATTATTTTAAGAAATAGCAGACAAGGGAAAAGCTCTGAAAACTAAATAGAACTTATCACTGGATAAGGCGTGTAGTTAAATTTTCATAATCACCCCAAAAATGCAGACAACAGAAGTCAATTTACAGGACAGTCTCCATTAAAAAATATGCTTTGAAAAAACTACAGAAGGAAGTGTATCAAAATGTTAATAACATTTGCCTTTGGATGATAGGATTGTGGATATTTTTCTTGCACCCATTTTTTTATAATTACTATATTGTGCATAAATTTGATCAGAAAATAGTAAACTACTTAAAAAGTTTTTCAATGTTTATTTTTGAGAGAGAAAGAGAGGGGCAGAGAGAGACGGGGAGACATAGAATCCGAAGCAGGCTCCAGGCTCTGAGCTGGCAGCACAGAGTCCAATGCAGGGCTCAAACTCATGAACCCTAAGATCACGACCTGAGTCAAAGTTGGACACTTAACCGAGCCACCCAGATGCCCCTGTAGTAAAATATTTTTTAAACCAAGGGCATCTATACCTTTCCTTTTCTTACACACTATGGGAATATAAAACATTTCCTTTTGATCTGACCCTTGACTATGACCCTTGACAAAAGGCAGAGTTATAACATGAAACTTACCTTGTTTAGGCGGCCCAGCTGGGTAGCAGCTCTCCAACATTACTTGATTCTTCTGGCAAATATCACTACTGGACAGCACCATGGGATCCCATCAACTATACTAACTTGAAAGCAGAAAACCAAAATATATATGAAAGTTGTCTTATTTATGAAAAATGACTATTAATATGCTATAAAAGGCAAATCATGGTAATCCAAAATCTTACACTGTTATTCACTGAGCATTCCTTAATGTCACTATTATTCCCAGAGCAAATTTGTTCCAAACAGCAGGAGCCCTCTTAAGCCTGAGTTGGAATAGCCTTTCTGTAGAAGCCTCGCACCTCAAATTACCAGGTGTGCACATAAGTGATGTGTTTAATGCTAAGACCATGAGGTCCTTGTGGGAAATCTGAGACTACATATTCCATTGGTAGTTATGAAATCACAGTTTTGGGGTGGGGGGAATGGTTTCTAAAATATCTCAAATAGGAGTCTTATACTTGAAAACCAAGTGAAAGTTGAGAGATTTTTAAAGACCGTATCATTTTGTTTGCCTCTTTCACTATAATAGAATTTTCTATCACCCTTACCTTTTCAAAAGGTTTCAAATTTCAAGCTGTTATATAGGTTTACAGCAAGGTTGTGAAAGCATCTCAAGGCTCTCCTGAGCTGAATATGCAAAACATGTTTTCACTTTAGATATTCAGACTCAACAGTGGGCATCGCCATGCTACTTAGGAGTGGAAAATATGTTTGTATTGTTTTGCTCTACTTTTGGCCCAGCCAGGCATGAGTGGAAGAATCAGGTGGCATGCCATGAATAGGAAAGTCTCATTATGTTTTGAGATTCTTAAATCTATTTGGAACAGAAGCTTGAACAACCAAGTCTCTAGGGAAGTCCTACAGAAAAGGAATTTGTTTTGCATCCAAACCTCATGGACATGAATTCATAAAATTTAAAAGTGAATATTGCCTTTGGCCCCTTAGCAAACCTCAGTAAGAAATTAAAAATAAAAACAATGGACCTTCTCCATCGATGAGCAGTGCAATATGCTTTTTCTCTTGATGTTTGAATTGGTGGAATGGTACATTGCAGATGATTGGATCACTTCACAGTCCCCAAATTTGGTTTCTATTGAGTTTATATAAATTTAATTAACTTTCAGTGAAAAATGATCTGTGATGATTCGTCATAACTGTACTATGTTTGCATTACAAGGTCTTGCCATTTTATCACTTGTGGCTAGCACAGGACCTGGCATGAAAAAGGCTTTCAAAAGCACCCAGGTGGCTCAGTTGATTAAGTGTCCGACTCTTGATTTCCACCCGGTCATGATCTCATGGTTTGTGAGTTCAAGCCCCACATAGGGCTCTGTGCTAACAGTGTAGAGCCTGCTTGGGATTCTCTCTCTCCCTCTCTCAAAATAAGTAAGTAAACATTAAGAAAAAGTACTTGTGAAATAAATTAAGAAACCTAAATACACCAAGATGGAGATAATCAGTACTGCACTGACCTGAAGCAGGAGTGAGGATCAAAAAGGAAACCAACTGTAGCATTCTATAAAAAGAGTCATCACTTAAAACTGGACAAGTACCACCAAAGGTACCAGTTGGGGGTAAACCATTTACCTTTTCTTCCTTCATGTGGAAAATGCGAATGTTCTAAGTCTAAAATGCTGTAATTCTTTACAAGTTTCTTCCTTTATACCTCCCACCTTTCCCTATGGACCACAACTTACTTGAGACAGCTCAGCTGCTTTCTTGGTCAGTTTCCTCTCCTAGGATCAAAGCTACTATATCTGCTTTTTTGAAGATCACTTCTATTTTAATTGCCTTTCCCATACAGAAAATATAAAACTTTTGACCCATTCTCCTTAGGTTATAATGCGAACCTCAATTTGGCTGCTTACTTTTTTTTGGGGGGGGGGTACATTCTGCCCTATCTTAGCCTGTCATCCATAACAATAAAATATACTTGCAAGGCAGCTTCCCAAGGTTGTGACCAAAGTCTGTGGTCAAGCCTGACAGAATTTTAATTCGTATCATCGGCCTTACAACATGGTGTCTTAACAACTCCTAAACCTTGGACAATCTCCATCAGTGGCTTTAACATATCCACCCTAATGTTGCTTTTAAGAAGATTCCATCTTCTCATAGAACAGACAAGTGGTCCCTCAAGCTAAACCTAGGGTATTTCTCTCCTTATTTGTGACTAATCTAGTACCTGACATATGCAGGTATGTTGAATATATTTACTACCTTCTGGAGGAAATACTTATTAGCAGTCCTCTCCTATTTCTGTCTCCTCATCTGTATAGCTCTTTACACTCACCTGATTTCTTAACTATCTTTTCCTCACCTAGTCCTACAAATTTAGGTAGTGCATGAAAGAACAAACTCTGACTACAACAATCAGAAATAGAGGAGCACAGAATATAGCATAAGAAGTTATGTATAATTCCAAAACTAATGGCTAGGTTTTTTTTTGAAATATCATAATACAGGAAGATCTTAATAGAAAACAGAGACAAAAAGGTGAGTAGAATCAAATACCATTTACCCAGAATGCTTCTAGAATGGGATCTACCAACTAATTTACTTTATTAGTTAACAGTAACTAGAATTTGTAGATATCTTAAAGAGTTCATATGTTATTTGATCCCCACAGGTACTCAGGAAGGCAAGCCTTCCTTACAATTAATCTTTTAATTGTAAGAAACCATGGAGTGGAAAAAGGGTAATGAGTTTTCAGGGCAGGTGTACCTGAAAACATCAGAATGTTTGTCTTAACAGCCTTTGTCCACATTTTAAGTAGTATTTTAAATCACATCTTAATCACACCAGGGAGGCCTATAGTAATTATATTTAAATGTGAATAAACAAACATCCATTTTGAAGGTTGAGGTTATCTTGCATTTAGTTTTTCAGAAGAGCCTAACCACGACAGATCCCATTCTTCTTTACATCTGAGATGAGTCTGTTTTGTCCTTTTGAGTCCTTTACATTCATAGTGATGGCACCAACATTAGGAGGATAGTTGTAGCTCGCTGCTTAGAATTAGTTTAACATTAGTGCTTAAACTGTTTTTTACTAGCCTAAATACAATACCCGTATGCCAAGAATATACATATACATTGAGTTACTGAAATATTTTGAACACCCATCACCTGGTTAATTGGAGAGCTTGGAGAATTCAGGGAAAGTGAAAGCAGAGTGACAACTTTAACATTAGAGGAGTATTTGGACCCTTAACATGTCGTTCACACCTGAGATACTAGGAGGCAATGAGTCACGTGTAAGTATAACCGTTCTCCTCACTAGTCACTTTGATGTCTTGCTAAATGACCTTCCATAACCACCCTTGCTTACTGAATAATGCATATATACCTGGGGCTAGAATTTTTGGCCATGCAAACACTGATCCCATCAACCTTTCCAATCTCTTTAATCTCCTAACACAACCGGTGAAATGGAAAGCCACCTCTCAAGAGTTTAAGAAATCCATAATTTCTAGTATTTGCCAATTTTTGTGGTTTTAATATTCCCACCATGATCAACTTCAAGCTACCCAAGATTTAAAACCAGCTCACAAAAACTCCTCACTATTTAACATTTGATTCTACCTAGCCTGTAGGAGTCCATCCAGCTCAAGAACACTACTGACACTCCCCATATTCCAATCAGATGAATTTAATGCAGCTCTATAAATATGCTCCCATTCTCTGTGACTGTGCCTCCTCCACATGTAACCGAGTGAACTCTTTTTCTTTTCATGTCAAATTTCTAGCCACTGTTAATTTTCAACCTTAATGCTACTTCCTTGTAAATTCCTGTAATTTTTTAATCTATATTTCTTGTTAAACACATTGACTTCAAAGTTATTTGTTGAACATGTCTTAATTCCCTACTCAACAGAGGAAAATCTCTTTCTTAATTTTATTATCAGTATGGGCTAACAAAATACCTTACATATAATAATGCTTTTTAGATTTTTGGTTTGGGGGCAAGAATTAGGATGTGGCTTTTTGGTGACAAGGCAATGAATAGGTGGAATCCATAAAAGTTTACTTGAGAGTAACTTTGAAAATTAAAAATAAAAAGTATGAATTAAAATTAGTTTAAATATGCACTCATTTAAAAAATCATTCCAAATGGGGTGCCTAGGTGGCTCTGTCGGTTAAGCATCTGACTTCAGCTCAGGTCATGATATTATGCTTTGTGGGTTGGAACCCCTCATGGAGCTCTGCACTGACAGCGAAGAGCCTCCCTCAGATCCTCTGTCTGTCTCTCTGCCCATCCTCCCCTCACCTGCTTGCATGCTCACTTGCTCTCTCTCCAAAATAAACATTGAAAAAAAAATAAAAATTATCCTCAATAGTCACTCATCAAGTAAGATGTTTAATAGTCAATACGGTTGTTTGTTCTGCTGTAATACTATCTGGGTTCAAATAGTGTCAATTTAAATACTACCATTAACTATGACCATTTAATAGCTGGGTGATCTTAGGCAAGTTACTTAACATCTAAGCCACAGTTTCTTCAGCTGTGCATTGCATATAATAATAATACCTTTTTCATCAGGTTATTGTAAGGATTGTATAAAATATGTGAAACACTTAAAATAGGGACTGACATACTCAGCATTCAATACACATTTGCTAGTAATAAGAGTAGTAATGACAGTAGTAGAAAATACGGTTTATCACCTAAAATTAAATCTAAAAAAAATGAATAAAATCAAAGAATAAATGAATGTTAAAGAAAATGGGGAAAAGGGGGAGATCAATGACTAATAATTACACACATGGGATTTTATTGCAACCTAGTCCTAAAAATCCTAGTATCCCCTCTTGTGTCCCACTTTTTTCTTACCAAATAAATCATTCTCCCCATAACCTTCTTCACAGCTCCCAAGTAGTGTCCTATTGTAGAATACCAAAGCCACAGTCATGTTTCCAGTGTTCACTTGTTAAAAAGAAATTAAGATCAGCTTGTTGAAACCCCTTCTAATTACTCATATCTTACCTCCCAGAGGTTCCACTCAATAAATGGATACTAAGAGGATACATTTTTCACTTTGAAGGTGGGGTGGTGGGGGGATCTTTTTGTACAAAGTTGTTTTCATGCTTATTTGAAATAGATAAAACTTATAAACAAAACAAACCTCTTGTAAGCCTACAGCATTCACTTATCTATGGCACAGATGGCCCCAATTCACATTAGTCTCAACAGATTAAGTGTCCCCCCTCAAGTACTCGAGAGTCTGATGAACACTAAAGGACATGAGACTGTTGACATTTCTTTTAAGTACATGTCATTTTAAATGGATTCTGAGTTTTTTATTCCACATCAGATAAATGTGCTATCTCCATGTTATGGGCACCATAGCCAGCCACCTCACTGAGTACTGGGCCCCTAGTCCCTATCAGCCCCAGATGCCCTGGGGCATAGAAAAAAACCTGCAGTTAAAAACACTAGAGGGGCACCTGGGTGGCTTAGTGAGTTGAGTGTCCCACTCTTGGGTTCTGCTAGGGTCATGATCCTGGAGTCCTGGGATCTAGCCCCATGATGCTTAGCATGGAGCCTGCTTAAGATTCTCTCTCTCTCCCTCTTCCCCTCTCCCCAACTTGAGTGTGTTCTCTCTATATATATTAAACAAAATGAAAAACTAACTAGAATATAAAAGATCCAGCCCTAGAACTCCACCAAATGGTAGGAGAGCTGCAGAAACTCTAAGTCAGAAGGACTGGCAAGCACCACAGTTAACATTGTCCTTCCCACCTTGATAGAATGCATGGGAGCAGAGGTTAAGTTCCCTAACTTGTCTACCCCCTCATTTAGCCCCAGTTCCTAGCCCACACCAGCCCCAGCCATTCCAGCAAGGTGGCCCTAGCATGTCACACACTAGGACACCCTGGTGAGCATCACTACAGCTCCACCCATCCTGCCAAGGTGACACAAGTGCAAAGCACCCCAGAACACTCCAGACCCACACTGCTTCAGCTCCAAAAAATTTCCCAGGGCAACCCCAGCACAGTGCCATGGTACTCCCAGCCTGCATTCATCTCAGCTCCAGCCACCACCCCACAAGGGTGCCTGTGTGGTGGCCCAGGACCCCCTGGTATGCACCCACTTCAGCTTCATCTGTCCTGCCAGGGTGCCCTCTGTCCACAGAGCATCAGGACTGCCCCAGCCCGGGTCCACTTCAGCTCAGGCCATCCCATCAGGGCAGCCCCAGCAGAGAGTGCCTGGGGACCCCCAACCCATGACAGCCACAGCTCCAGCCAGCCAAAGTCAGCAGGTACACACAGTCTACACAGAAGATGGCTATACACAAGACTATCCCTTCAAGTTTATGAGAAGTAGCTTTTCTGCCCATTTCATAGAAACAAAGTCAAGCAAAATGAGAAAACAGAGGAATATGTTCTGAAAGAACAAGACAAAACCTCAGAAAAATAACCAAACTACCAGATAAAGAGTTCAAAGTAATGGGCATAAAGATGCTCAATGGACTGAAGAGAAGAATCGATGATCTCAGTGAGAATTTCAACAAAGAGAAAATATAAAAAAGAATATTTGTTATTCTTCAGAGTTGAAGAATAAAATAATTGAAATGAGAAATAAAGGGAATCAACAGTGGCTTATAGGATGCAGAGGAACATATAAGTGATTTGGAAGACAGGGAAATGTAAAGCACCCAAGCTGAATAGCAAAAAGAAAAAAAATATTTTTTTAATGAGAATAGGCTAAGAGATTTCTTAAAAAAAACACCACGTGAAAATTTGCATTATAGGCGTCCAAGAAAAAGGAAAAAGAGATAGAGATGGGGACAAAAAGCTTACTTGAAGAAATAATAGCTGAAAACTTTCCTAACCTGGGGAAGGAAACAAACATCCAACTTCAGAAGCATAGAGTGTTCTAAAGATGAACCCAAGGAAGTCCACACCATGGTACAAAATAAAATGTCAAAGATTAAAGATGAAGAGAATTTAATAAGCAGCAAGAGAGAAGCAGCTAGTTACATACAAGGGAAACCTGATAAGGCTATCAACTGAATTTTTAGCAGAAACTTTACAGGCTGGAAGAGAGTGGCATGATATATTTAAAGTGCTGAAAAGAAAAAATCTACAACCAAGAATACTCTACTTGGCAAGCTTATCATTCATAATTGAAGGAGAGATACAGACATTCCCAGAGAAACAAAAGCTAAAAGAGTTCATTCCCAGTAAACCAGCCTTACCAGAAATGATAAAGGGACTTCTTTAAGTGGAAAAGATAAGGCCATGATTAGAGGTAAGAAAATTGTGAAAGGAAAGTATTTTATGAGTAAAAGCAAAAATACATTAAAGGTAGTAGAGCAATCACTTATAAAGCTAGTATGAATGTTAAAAGACCAAAGTAGTAAAATTAATTATATCTTAAAAATTAGTTAACAGGATTCACAAAATAAAAAGATGTAAAATATGACAACATATACATAAAATGTGGAGGGGCAGTAAAAATGAAATTCTTTCAGAATGTGTTCAAACTTAAGTGACCATCGACTTAATATAGACTGCTATATAATTTATTTATAAACCTCATGGTAACCACAAACAAAAAACTTATGATACACAAAAGAGAAATAAATCCAAACATAACACTACAGAAAATCATTAATCATAATGAATGAGATCCAGAGAAGAAAGAAAAGGAGAACTACAAAAATAACCAGAGAACAATTAACAAAATAGCAATAAATATACCTATAAATAATTACTTTAAGTGATCTAAATGCTCCAATCAAAAGACATGAGGTGACAGAATGGATAATAAAAACTCCACCTATATGTTGCCTACAAGGACTTACTTCAGGCCTAAAGGCACATACAGACTTAAAGTTTAGGAGTAAAAAAAATCTATTCCATGCTAGTGGAAGTGAAAAAAAAGCTGGGGTAGTAATACTTATACACAATAGATTTTATTTTATTTTATTTTTTTATTTTTTTTTTTTAATTTTTTTTTCAACATTTTTTATTTATTTTTGGGACAGAGAGAGACAGAGCATGAACAGGGGAGGGGCAGAGAGAGAGGGAGACACAGAATCGGAAACAGGCTCCAGGCTCTGAGCCATCAGCCCAGAGCCTGACGCGGGGCTCGAACTCGCGGACCGCGAGATCGTGACCTGGCTGAAGTCGGACGCTTAACCGACTGCGCCACCCAGGCGCCCCCTAGATTTTAAAACAAAGATTGTAACAAGAGACAAATAAGGGCATTACATAATGATAAAGGGATTGATCTAATAAGAAGCTCTAACAATTTTAATTGTCTGTGTACCCATCACTGAAGAATATAGAAAGCAAATATTAACAGACATAAAGGGAGAAATTGATAGAATGTAATAATGGTAGGAGACTTTAACACCCCACTGCCATCAATGGATAGATCGTCCAGAGAGAAAATCAACAAGAAAACAGTATCTTTGACACATTAGACCAGATGGACTTAACAGATATATACAGAACACTCCATCCAAAAACAACAGAATACACATTGTACTTAAGTGCATATGGAACATTTTCCAGGGTAGATTACATGTTAGGCCATAAAACAAATCTCAATAACTTTAAGAAGAATGAAATAATATCAAGCATATTTTCCAACCAGAATAATATGAAACTAGAAGTCTATTACAAAGAGAAAAACTGGAAAAAGCACAAACACATGAAAGCAAAACAATATGCTACTAAACCATCAATGATTCAATGAAGAAGTCAAAGAGGAAATTAAAAAAAAATACATGGAAACAAATGAAAATGAAACACTTAATGGTCCAACTGTTTACTGGGATACAGTTAAAGCAGTTCTCAGAAGTAAATTTATAGCAATACAGGCCTATCTCAAGAGACAAGAAAAATCTCAAACAATCTCACCTTACACCCAAAGGAACTAGAAAAAGCAGAACAAAAAATACCCAAAGTTAGTAGAACCAAGAGCTGGTTCTTTGAAAAAATAAACAAAATTGATAAAACTTTAGCCAGACTCATCCAGAAAAAAGGAAAAGGACTTAAATAAATACAATCAAAAATGAAAGAACAGACTACTTGACACCACAGAAATATAAAGGATTAAAAGAGACTACTAGGAAAAATTAGATAAATTCTAGAAACATATAATTTTCCAAAACTGAATCAGGAAGACATAGAAAATCTGAACAGACCAATTACTAATAATGAAATTAAACAAAATAACTCTCAATATACAAATGTCCATGACCAGAGAGATCCAGAGGTGAATTCTACCATACATTTCAAGAGGAGTTACTACCTATTCTCCTCAAACTATTCCAAAAAATAGAAGAAGGAAAGCTTCCAATACATTTTATCAGGTAAGTCTTACCCTGATACCAAAACCAGAGAAAGATACTACAAAAAAAGAAAACTACAGGCCATATGATGAAGAAACAGCATTCACCAATACTTTAAAACAATCATTCACTATATTCAAATGGGATTTATCTCGGAGATGCAAGAGTTGTTCAATATCTGCATATCTATCAACATGATATGCCACATTAATAAAATGATAAATATCATATGATCATCTCAATAGATGAGGAAAAAGCATTTGACAAAATTCAACATCCATTCATGATTTAAAAAAAACCTCTCAACTAAGTAGGTTTAGAGGGAACATACCCCAACACAGTAAAGGCCATATATGAAAAACCCACAGCTAATATCATACACAATGATGAAAAAGCAGAGCTTTTTCTCTAAGATGTGTAACAAGGATGTGCACTTTCACAGATTCTATTCAACATAGTACTGGAAGTCCTCACCAAAGCAATTAGACCCCCCCAAAAAAGAAATAAAACTTACATCCAATTTTGTAGGGAACAAGTAAAACCTCCATATTTGCAGATGAAAGAATACTATACATAGAAAACCCTGAAGACTCCACCAAAAAAACCATTAGAATAAATGAATTCAGTAAAGTTTCAAACTACAAAATTAATATACAGAAATCTTTTGCATTTCTATACACTAATAATGAAGTAGCAGAAATGAAATTAAGAAAACAATTCCATTTACAATTATAGCAAAAAGAATAAAATGCCCAGGAATAAACCTAACCAAGGAGGTGAAAAACCTGTACTCTGGAAACTATAAAACATTGATAAAACAAATTGAAAATGACACAAATGGAAAGACATTTCAGGCTCATGGAATGGAAAAACCAATATTGTTAAAATGACTATACTACCCAAAGCAACCTAAAGTTCAATGCGATCTCTAGTAAAATACTAGTAGCATTTTTCACAGAACTAGAATAAATAATCCCCTGTATTTGCATGGAACCATAAAAGAGAACAAACTGGAGGTATTGCAATCCCACATTTCAAGTTGTACTACTAAGCTATAATAATAAAAACAGGAGGGTACTAGCACAAAAATAAACCCAGAGATCAGAATAGAATAGAAAGCCCAGGGGCGCCTGGGTGGCGCAGTCGGTTAAGCGTCCGACTTCAGCCAGGTCACGATCTCGCGGTCTGCGAGTTCGAGCCCCGCGTCAGGCTCTGGGCTGATGGCTCAGAGCCTGGAACCTGTTTCCGATTCTGTGTCTCCCTCTCTCTCTGCCCCTCCCCCGTTCATGCTCTGTCTCTCTCTGTCCCAAAAATAAATAAACGTTGAAAAAAAAATTAAAAAAAAAAAAAAAGAATAGAAAGCCCAGAAAAAAAAAAAAAAACAATCCATGCTTATATGATCAATTAATCCAAAGGAAGCAAGAAAATACAATGGGGAAAAGATGGTATCTTCAACAAATAGTGTTGGGAAAACTGGACCACTAACTTACATCATATGCAAAAATAAACTCAAAATGGATTAAAGACCTAAATGTGAGACCTGAAACCATCAAACTCCTAAAAGAAAACAATGGCAGTCATCTCGTTGACCTCCACGTTTGCAACATTTTTCTAGGTATGTCTCCTCAGGCAAGGAAAACAAAAGCAAAATTAAGCTACTTGGACTACACCAAAACCAAAAGCTTTTTCATAGCAAAGGAAACCATTGACAAAACGAAAAGGCAACCTACTGAATGGGAGAATACATTTGCAACTGATAGATATCTGATAAGGGGTTAATATTCAAAACATATAGAGAACTCCTATAACTCAATACATTAAAAAAGAAATAATCCAATTAAAACATGGACAGATGACCTAAAAAGACCTTTTTCCAAAGAAGACATATGGACACATGAAAAGATGCTCAACATCATTAGTCATCAGGAAACTGCAAATCAAAACTACAATGAGGGGTGCCTGGGTGGCTCACCTGTTAAACCTCTGCCTTCGGCTCTGGTCATGATCTCACAGTTTGTGGGTTCGAGCCCCGCGTCGGCCTCTGCACTGACAGCTCAGAGCCTGGAACCTGCTTTGGATTCTGTGTATCCCCCTGTCTCTGTCCGTCCCCCACTTTTACTCTCTCTCAAAAAAAATAATAAAACAACAAAAAAAAACTACAATGACCTATTACCTTGTACCTGTCAGAATGGCTAGAATAAAAAAGACAAGAAATAACAAGCCCTGGTGAGGATGTGGAGAAAAATGAACCCTTGTGCACCGCTGGTGGGAATGTAAACTGGTGCAGCTATGGTGCAAAACAGTATGGAAGTTCCTCAAAATATTAAAGATACAAATGCTGTATGATCTAGTAATTCTACCACTGGGTATTCATCTGAAAAAAAATGACAACATTAATTCAAGAAAACATATACACTCCTATGGTTACTACAGCATTATTTACAATAGCCAAGATATGGAAGTAACCTAGGTGTCCAGTGATAGATGAATGGATAAAGATGTGGTATATATGTACACTGGAATATTATTCAGCCTCAAAAATGAATCAGATCTTGCCATCTGTGATAAAATACATGGAAACAGACGGTATTATGCTAAATGAAATAAGCAAGACAGAAAAAGACAAATTCCATATGATTTCACTTACATGTGGAATCTAAAAACTAAAACAAAACAGAAACAGAGCCATAAATACAGAGAATTGGCAGTTGCCAGATGGGACAGGGCGGAGGATGAGGAAATACTGAAGGGGAATGGGTGGGGGGGTTACAGTATTTCAGTTATGGAATGAGTAAGTTGCAGGATGAAAGGTACAGCATAGGGAATATATAGTCAGTGATATTATAATAGTACTGTATGGTGACAGATGGTAGTAGCTACACTTGTGGTTAGCATAGTATCACATACAGACTTGTTGAATCACTATGTTGGGCACCTGAAACTAATGTAACATTGTGTGTCAACTACTCTTCAATAAGGAAAATATATGTTGTCTCCATTCTAAATCCTGATGGAGAGAAGGAAATGAGTGAAAGTAAAGCTCTTCAACCATAACCAAGAAAGAAGAAAACATCCAGGCCCTTATCTAAAGGAAGTGAATCTGCCGTTTTGACTCACTTTGGAAATTGCTGAAAATACTAATGGAAGAAAGTAACAAGTAATTGTCACTTACCAGATAGGTGAAAAAGCACTAAAAAAATTCTAGGGTATCTTCTTTGTCAACAGGTATAGGAGAAACTAGACATGTAGGAAAAATAGTTGGAGATAATATCCTACTTGTAACTTTAAGGTTTTGCATATGAATAATTCCCAAAATCAGTCAAAATGGCATCTAATTTCCCACTAGAATACATAATCTCAACAAATAGGAAGCATTCCATTGTATTGAAATCTCTTTCCTTAGAACCATTCTGTTCTCTATCTGTGAGCTATTTTTTCCAAGGCATCGCCAATGGTAGACCAATTTCAAATGTGAACTCAGAATGCCCTGGGTGTGTACACTGACCCTGAGCTTGCTGTTTACTTGTTGGGACTTTCTCTGACATTTTTTTAGGGTTTTTGTTTTCTTTTAGATTCCATGTATAAGAGAGATCACACAGTATTTGTCTGACTTTGTCTGACTTCACTTAGCATAATGCTCTCAAGTTCCATCCATTGTTGGCTTCATTCTCATTGGGTTTCTCTTCCTACCTGGAGCCCCCAGATCTATACGATCTATTAATCATTGTTGATTGTGTCCTTCCACATCTATTTTCCACTGACAACATAATATGCAGTGGAGCTTCTATGTTGTAGTTACTTTGTTCAGTGAAATGGAGTAAGGTTTGTTGGAGCCTAGTTTTCCTCATTTATGAGCAAATTTGGGGATCCCCTGAAATATCCAGAAAACAGTCTGCTAGCCCCTTTTAAACACCCCCCCCCAGCATTTCCAATGGTTGCCACGACCATTCATGGGAAAAAAGTTAGAAAATCTTACAAACTTCCAGTGTTAGCATTTCTAGCACATATACTCTTTCCCCACAGAAACTCACCATCAGCTTATATATGGTATAAGAACCCAGGGCTGAATTGGTAGGCTAACTTAAGAAAATCATTTGAAAAGTAAACTGGCTAACAGTCATGAGAATAAATAAATTACAGTTCCCCACATAACATATGTGACTCTCCATTAGTGGAAGAAGCTAGATCCCAAACAGCACATAATGAGTTCATTTATTTAAAGTTTAAGTACAAATAAAATAACTATATAGTGTTAGAGGTTTGCATAGTGGTTGCCCTTATACAGAGAATAAAAAGTCAATTCATCAGGGAATAAAAAGAGCTTCTGAGAAGCTCATTAAGTTGTTTCTTGTTCTGGGTTTTGATTATACCTGGTTCACTTGATGACAATACACTGAGCTGTGTGTTTATTATTTGTGTACTTATCTACATGTATGTCACAGTGCAATAAAAATTCACTAATGTAGTAAAACTCAAGGAAGGAAATTTGAAAATTATTCACCCATACTAAAAATAATTCAATGCTATTATATTCAAAAAGTAATATATGGATAAATCTTAGATTAAAAATGTTTTTTCAAGCTTAAAGGGTAAGATGTCACATCAAAAGAATAGCAAAAAGATTAGGCCATAATCAAGTGAGAAACAAAGTTCCGAAATAGAATCTGTTTTATAACTGAGGAAAGTGAATTCCATGCCGAAATTTAAGAGGGAGAATGATTCCAAAGTATATGGAATTGTACTGCTTATCCAACTTCTTCATTGTAGAGATGAGGAAACTGAGAAACAGAGAAAAGGCACTTACTCAAGTGCACCCAGCTGTTCAGCAGCAATGTGGAAACTATCACCCAAGCTTCCTCAGCCCTCTTTCCTCCCTTGTCCAGATGACGACAGTTAGGCTACCCCTTGCAGTGTGACTTTTCAACAGAATGAGAGATCTGATGACATATAAGTTTAGGGTGCATGTGGATGGCTGCTATGTGACTTTGCAAATTCCAGTGCTGCAGCCAATTGGGGATATTCCAGTAGTGACTTCCCCAAGGTTGCAATGAGTCATGAGAAGGGTTGGGAAGGCAACTTTAGCTCCTGCTGAGACTTCAATGGAAGAAACTTTATCAAACTAAATAGGAATAGCACCTTGGAGCATTTGGAAATACCAGATCCCAAAGATGAGCTGGCCTCATTTTAAGTGGCCTGAGCAATCTCCAGATCACTGGCTAGAGCTGAATGCAAGGAACAATTTCAATGATTAAATATTGGAGGCAGACTTTGTACGTGTCTGTGAATACTGTGTGCCTCTGAATAGGCCAAAGCTCCTTCTCAAAAGGCCTCCTTGGTAGAATACTGTTGCAGGGAAAGGGATTGAAAGAGATACAAGAAGCTTTTTTTAATTTCTTATTTTCCCTAGGCAATTCAAACAGATGAGGCTGTATAGGGAGAAGAGCTAGCAATGAGACTAAGGCATTTGGGTAAAGGGATTAATTTAAAAGCCAGAGTCATCTGAGATGGGGTGATAAATGGGAACGAAGCAAAGTTAGAACATCCAACTCAATGAAAAAAATACCTTCAGTCAATCAAGGGAAAGGGGGACTGCTTCGAGAATTTTATTTTTGTTTCACCAGGTAGCAGGGTACTGTTGAATCACTTGACCAAAAGTGGGAACTTACAACAGCCATAAAATGGTAATGGCAGAGACGAAAATTATGGCAATGACTATGAAATGACTCAAAGAAGCAAATGTCTCCATTAACATCTGTTTCTGAAGATTTTTTTTAAGACAAGATTTTCAGGCCCATTCATCATCCATTTCTCAGGTTCTAGCATGTTTTACAACACATGGAACTATCCCAGGCCCAACAAAGAACAGTGTTTCCCAAGTTTCCCCCTGAAAACCTACATTTGCTCTGAATGCCACACTGAGTGTGATGGCTGCCTGCCAGTTCCCTGCTAGGGAACAAATGGCTGCACCTAAGCACTCCTTTGAAAACAACAGAGTGCTCAAGCCATTGGTCTGGGGTCCCTTCCTTTGAAATCTTGTCACAATTCAAGGCCTATGGAGATTAAGAGCCCATTAAGGAGATAGCCATGAACATTGAAAATCTTGCATTTCTAAGGATGTCTAAGGATATCCTTAGAAATCCTTGCATTTCTAAGGATATCTTGGTGATAAATGCACAAAATGGCTGTGGGTCATTGGTCTTTGGGCAGAATCTCTCAAGGTTGGGAAATCAGGGTGGGAAAAGGATGTGTATCTCTCTCTCCCAATCTGAGGTCCTCAGGGCAGTGGTCCATGTGCTGGGGTAGGTAACAGCCTGGAAGTATTAGTTTTCTATAAAAATCATGGGAACCCTGGAAGTCCTGCTAGTAGGTACAGGATTCATTACACAGGACCATAAACCCTTGATCAGGTACATGGTAGGTGCCCTCTAAAAATGTCCCAGTCAAGTCAGTGCCCAGGTGCCTAATCCTTCTTCAGGTCATCCTCCATGGTCACCCCATCTCAGTGCATCTCCTGAGATACTGGGGTTCAGAGAATGAAGTTTAACTGCTCTGTTATCAGTGGAGCAGCCTTCCAAAGAGTGGGAAAAGGCTAAGACAGCAATTATCATGACCCTATAAATTCTATAACCTAAACAATTACATATAAACTAGCAACCTTATCTGGCAAAACTCTACAACATTGACACATACATTTATGTATCTACACACATGTAGGTATGGTATAATTCATTTAGTTAGATCGTTGTGACCTCAACACTGCAAAATACTAACTAAAATACACAATATGGGGCTTCTTCTTCCAAAAGCCACCTCTCTTGGACAGATATGCCCTTTATACAAAATTAAAAGCAATAAGCATACCACGTGGAAGTCATGCCTCATTCTTCCCTTATCATTGTAGCCTTATTCCAAGACATTATCTCATCTGGCCACTCTCCCAGCCTTCTGTCCATCCACTGTGGGGCTGCATCACTCTAGGAATGCTTCTTTTGTATTTTTTTGGTTTTCACTATGAGTCCCATCTCAAGGCTGCCAGCCTCTCACTTGTCTCACCAAAGCCTTCCCCAATAATATCAATATTGAGGTTATATAGACAAGTGGAGGGATAATTGAAGATAAGAGCCTGGTGTCAAGATACTTAATTGATGAGGCCTATATCAATATGGCCAAATGGAACCAGATACCGAAATTCAATTTGTATACATTTACATAGCTGAGCTACCTGGCAAGGACTGGTAAATATCAGTTCCATCACTTTTATGTCACTAAGACTGCTCTGGGGGAACTGTACCAACTAAATTCTTAGACTCTTGTATTTACATTTTTCAACTCCAAAAAGACATAGTACATACTGTTGAAGACAGTAAACATAAGTGCTTTGTTTTCCTCCTTATCATTTATCATAAGATTCACATAAAAGCCTCTGTTTACACTGACTCACCCAGAGAAGTGCCCACGTATGCCTTTCTTTCTAACGCAATTTCCTCTTCATCATCACACATTCTTGATTCTTCCTTCACAAGCATCTCCAACCCCAGCCACAATTGAATCCATCAGTTGTGCTGTGAAATTTCATCAAGGCCTTTTGAAAAATCTACAGGATAAGGGTCCAGTTTACTTGGGTAAACCACAGTCTCTGAAAGCCCCTTAGTTATCTAATCTGTTAAGGAGGAACATAGAGTAAATTATCATCAAGTTTCCTTCAAATTCCAGTAAGAATCCAAAGATGCTAGAAGAAAGGAGGGACCAAATTGACAGAGATAATTAGTTTATCTGTTTTTGGAGCTATAATGCCTTTCCACTCTCTCTGAGCTTGTCATTGCCACCAAAAGCCCAGAGCCTTCCTATTTCTCTAACAAAGCATACTATCAAGAAAGAATTTAGTGTCAGTTATTGGCCTACACTATAAATTCCTCAAAATCAGAGACAGTCTTTGTGTTCTTAATGTCTAGGACCTATATCTAATCCTCTGTTGTTCTTAAACCAGTGAATGTGATGCCTCTTCCAGGCATCTTTTAAGTTAAAACCTTATCGCTAAATAGAACGAAAGATTTAATCCCCTAATAAAGAAATTATAAGAGAAGTAGGGGATAGAGAATATTTTCTGCAGAGCATTCTTCCAGTATCCCTGAAAATTGGTTCCTTATTACAAGGAGGTGTCTAACCATGAAGCAGGTTAGAGGGCTGGAAGTGGATCTAGAGAGAACCCCATGGGAGAATATGAGAGCTATCCCTATTTGTAACAGTCAGGATCCTGGCAGGGAAGAGGCACACTCAAATAGGGGTGAGTTTAACAAGGACTATTTAAGGGAATATAACAATGGATAATACAATACTCTGAGGATAACACAGCAAGGATCCATTACCACTCTGAAGCCTGAAAAGGCAAGATCACAGACTACCTAAATGATTGTAGTCTTCTGCAAAGGAGATTAGCCCACAAAGACTGGACACAGAGGGAACTGGGGGAATAAAAGTCCTGATCTTCTTTTCCCCCTGCCCACCCAGCTCTTACTGGGGCTTCACATTGGCCAAAAGCAAGTAGAAGCCAAATGGTAAGGGAGCCCATAGAGCAATCCATAAAAGTTACCCTGCCTGGACAAAGCAGGTTGGAAAAAAGAACAGAAGGTAGACCTGGAATGGAAAATTGAAAGGATCCAGCCCACAACTCAAACAGCTTGCTGACAAGCACAACAACTTCTACGCAAGCTATATAGCAGGAAAAGCCCAGTTCTGACCAATTTCACAAAATCTTTATGTTCATCTCTGGTCTCCACAGGTCTGCCCCTGTGAAAATAAGAGTAAGAGTTCCCATGACTAGGACAAAATAATCAAGAGTTTAACATTTCTTTTGAAGCCACAGAGAAGCACCTCTACTGTGTTTGAGCTTTGCCTGAGGTATGAGAGACTATTTTAAAGCCCTGGTTTATGTTCAGAGTAAGGAAGTCGCTCCACTCCAAGACTGAGCCGTGTGGGTATCTAATTTAGTGGTCTTGTCCACAGCCCAGTCACATCTCAGCCCACCCTAAAGGTTCCAAGCTCTCCACAATGACCAAATCTGCTGGGTTCCAGGTCTACAGCTTCCCTTCTGTGAAGACAAAAGAACTTGGGTGTCTTCTCATGTTGGATTCATCTTTTGAAGAGAAAGCATTCTGGCAGAGAACAATAACTTCCAGTAGCTTCTAGAAAGTACCAGTTACTTGAAAGAAATGTTTCACCCCCCACCCCACCCCCCCCGAGGGCTTTGTGAGGAAACACAAATGAGAAAGATCTGTTGGAGCCACAAAAGTAGACTGACGACTCTCTCCCTCCCCCTCCCTCTTTCCTTTCCTCTCTCTCCATCCCTCCCTCCCTCTTTCTTCCTTTGTATCTTATTTTACTTTGGCCATGAAACATGAATCAGACTGTAAAAATTAAAGTCCCATCTTCCCTTTATGAAATACTTGACAGCAACATATGCTTGTTTATTCTTTACTGAAATGGATGCTCCACCAGAATTTATGGGAAAATAACCCCTTCCAAGAAGCTAATGGAAGAGTATTTTTAATTCTGTGGAAAAATAAACCAAAATAATCACAGATTCTATATTAGTAAAAAGCATAAATAGTACCTTTTTCTGTGTATAGTCCTTATTGCTTGGGAACAAACTGTCAAAAGACTGTAGGTTTCAAAAGAAGGATAGGTTTAAGACAAGCCAGAATAATGTCAAATTTCATAGAGTCCAGATGGTTCTGTCAGACTTGTCTTTGGCTGCTTGGCTTGTGCTGTTTTTTTTTTCCATGAGAGCTAAATAGACATGGGTGATAGAAGTATAGCAAGAAACCCCACAAAGACACCTGAACCACTGTAGTAAATCTGTTTTAGAAGGTGTGCCCACCCTGAGTTGCCCTTCTTTAATGATCTTCTTCCTCCTAAGACCTAAGACTGAAGCCATGTCAGTGCTATGCTCTCACCACTCAGTCCAACTGATTGGACCAAAAGTGGACGTTTGACTCAAGAAAACCAATTGAGAATCTAGACTGGCAGAAAAAAATGTCTTTCACCATTTGTTACTTGGACTTAGAAAGGTCAGGACAACTAACTGTAGGCAGTCATTTTGTAAGCTGATGTAAACTTGACTGAATGCCACCATCTAGAGACAGCTATGACATGCCATAAAAGAAAAAAAAACAGAGCAGAAGAATCAGCCCAAAGAGTAGGAGAAATATGAATCCAATAACAGAGATTATCAGATAAAAAAACACTATGTTGTCCCAAAAAGAGAAATGAGCACAGATGGGAAAGGTCTGTCTTAACTTATGTTGACTTTCCAGGTCCTGTTTCCAGTCCCTAGTGAGGTGTGAATTCATGTCTTGCCCTTAGGATCTTAGGCTCACTCTTGTATCTATCCCTCCAGGGAATGTCCCCTTTTAGCTTAAGCCACTTTGGATTTTACCATCAAAATAATCTATGGACATAAGTAACTCTGGAAAATTTGAATCAGGCATCTCAGGGCTTTAGCTCCCAGAAGCAATAGCATGCAGGCATAGGTATCCCTACAAAAGTGTTCAGCCTGGTTAATACCAAGATGGAATACATCAAAGGGAATTTTTCTGCAGGATCAGAGTAAACAAGAGGAATGGCAACCATTCAGCAGAAGATGGAGTTACATGAGGCAGCTCTTAATACCCTGTCACCAGGTGGAGGGGGAGCTGGGAAGGGGACTTGGCAGGGCTTCTTTGAGGGACATGCTCTGTTACCCTGTTCTTGTGTCAAGACTTTACACTTAGAAAAATGCCCAGGAGGTCTGTTTGCATTTTGCTGTCACCTGTAGCATTGCTTGTTTTAATGCATCAGCCTGATATTCATTTTAACTACACCAAGCTTATGACGTTGTACTGACCTTATCAAATCGCACTTGTTTAATTCAGCAAGGATAAAAACAGTAACGTTAATTTTTAAAGCAGTGCCTTATAAAATATGTAACATGTTCTGGAAAATGACACCATGTACTTTCATTTTTCAAAGCCTTTACTTGTTGACTGTTCGCATCATATCTCCAGGTAATGGCTAAGTTTGGGGTTATGGGCCATAGAAGCTTTTACATATTCTACGTTAGTCAGCTCTACAGCAACGCTGTGATTTTGCAAGGGCAAGCATTAGTAAATTTGCAATAAATGGAAAAAGTGAGGCTCAGAAGACAAATGCAGCTGCTCAAAGTTTTAAAGCTAATACATGAATAACTCAGGAAATAGATTCGGAATTCTAACTCGGAAGCCTACATTCCTTCCCCCACAGAGGAAATGCAGAATTGTGCAGAATGTCTACAATGCAGTCTTTACTGTGGGAACCTATTTACCATGGGTTCTTACTACAGTGTTCCCAGTTAATAAAACATGAGAGTAAAGCTATGTCTGACTTGTTCACGGCTGCATTCCTAGCACCCAGAATAATATGGGGTATAGGGAAGGTGCATGACTCAGGCTGGGTTTCCCAAAAGAAAATCCTGAGACAAAGGTTCGTGTGCAATTGGTTTATTTGGAAGTATCACCAGGAATTTAGTAGGGGACTAGAGAAAGGGAACTAGAAAGGAAAGGAGACCAAGCAAGGATGAGACAGTAACTCCTAAGGATGGTACCTTTGGCTCAGTCCTACAAGAGAACTCTGGAGATAGTCTAGGTCATACCTCAGAGCTGTCCTCATTAGGGGACATAACGAACAGAGCATTTATTCTTTCCCACCTGTTATTAGTTAAGGGATGCCCACAGGGGATGTAAAATCTCAGGCCTTTTGGTTCTTTGGAAAAGCAGGTTCTGCCAGCTTGAGGGCAATCCCTTCTGGGAGTAAAACACGCTGAGAGTCAAGTGCACAAAAGCTGTAAAGGGATGCAAGGGAATATGGACAGAGCAGTGACAACATCTGGTAAGGTGCTCAATAAATATTTGGTGAAAGAAAGAAAGAAAGAAAGAAAGAAAGAAAGAAAGAAAGAAAGAAAGAAAGAAAGAAAGAAAAAAGAGAGGAAGAAAGAAAAGAGAAAAAAAGAGCAAGAGAGAAAGGAAGGAAGGAAGAAAAGTCAGAAGGAGGGAGGGGCGAGGGATATTGTGTCCCAGACACTTAGCAATATTCTCTAAGCTAAATATCCTGGCAAACTTTGCAGATAGACGTTTTTCTCCATTTTACTGATAAGGGACCTGAAGCTCAGAATGGTTAAGTAATTTGCCTAAGGTCACACAGCTTATAATAGGAGAGCCAAAATTCAAACTGGCCCATCTAGCTCCAAAGCCTCTGCACTCTCCACCACTCCACTCTATCACTTCTGTCACATTAACGTACTCCTGACCTCCATGCAAACGGTCTAACGTCCCTTTCAACTCACCAAGAGTAAGTGCTCATGGGTCGTGATTTGGGTAACTTGACAGCATCTACTTTCCTTGGTCCCATGAATGAATTTTCTCTTATGCCTTAAGATCTTATCCATTTGAAACAGGATTAGAAAAAACAAAGACTTGGACAAACAGATGATCAGATAAAAAGTGTTGATCCATTCCCTATGCAAAACCAACGAAAGATGCCAAGTCCTAATGAAGAGCCCAGTCTCCTGAAATCTCCTGGCATTTTCAGCAGACTGCAGTTTCCTGAGAATGTCTGTGTTTTCCAGAGCATGTCTGCTCAGAATGTATGAGCCAAAACCTCCTAGGGATTTTCCATCACTTGTTTATATTGTGCCTGGATCTACTCGAATGAGTTTATTATAAATAAGATAGAGTGATGGGGCTTTTTTTCATGAATTGAGACTGAAAATTGGTTTTAAATATTGTTTTCTGCTCTAGACTAAGTATAAATGGCATTTAGACTGACTGCACTATTAGTAGGTAAAGGGTGCTGAGTTTTTAAGGGATTACAACCTGATTTAATTTAATTATGAAACAAAATTACAATCAGACAGCTTTGGTAGGAGCCATTTTTTTCTGTGTACTACTCAAGCCTATCCCAGTAAACACACAATTCCATCTCAAAGGAACAGAAAAGGAAATAGAATTGCAAATGTTCTCAGAGCCTTGTGCTCCAGTTGTGTCATTAACTAGCCTCTGCTTTCCTCTAGGAAACTTCAATGACGTTTTCTCCACCAGTCTCCATCATATCCATCCAATTTGTCTCCAATATCCAAACCACTTCTTAACTTTAATTCTCTACAGGATCAAACTAAGGCTGACAGAGGTGGTTTGGGCCTATTAAGGGTCTTCCCTAGGGCAAAACTATGAAATCAGAGTGAATTTCATCTTTAGCTTCTTTTCTTGTAGCCTCTCAACCTTTTAGTGGCCCCCTCTTTCCCAACCAAGTTTCCTGGAGTTCTCACACCCTAAAGTGTTCACTGATAATCACTTAAGTTTTGATGCTGTCTCAGGGGCACCGCCTTTTATAGGAGACCAAAAAAACAACAAAATGAAAAATAATGCTTATCCTAAAAATAGAACAGTGTGTCAACCTCATGAGGATATGTGTCAGGATGCAGTTTCTCAAAGTAGTCCACATAGGCTGTGATCTAGTCCAGTGCTGGGGAAAGTACTCAAAGGAAATGTCTGCTCTTATATCTCCTTTGAATAATAATTTTAACCACACGTATTATTATCTGATTTATATTAAGTAAAGGTGGTTTCTCCCCAAAATGGAAAAAATTACAACCCTAGCACAGATATCTCTTTTATTTTCCCTTACACAGCAGGGCAAGAGGACACTGGGAGGGAGAGGTGTTGAGACCTGGAAGACAGAGCTCAGCTCGGTGGGGAACAAAGGTGCTGGCCAGCATCATCTCCCTTGCCCATCCCCCAACCGAAATCCCAAAGGGAACCAGTTCCCATCACCATACTTGCTTGCACTGCACAAACACCCAATGCTGTGCTTCTGTGGATCCATCCCTCCGACGGGTCTGCCTACCTCCCTCCTGGTGCTGCAGGACCCCTCCTACAGGGGACCACCAACGGCAAAGCGAGCTAAGCCTGCCCCTGTACACCTTGTGGATCCACCCCAGCTAATACACCAGATCCCATCAAAGCAGCACCACAAGCCTGGCAGTGTGCAAGTAGCCCAGACAGGGGCCACACCACTCCAAAGTGAGTCCTGCCCCTGGGAGAGGGGAAGAAAAGGTACACACCAGTCTGACTGTGGCCCCAGCAGTGGGCTGGGGACAGACATCAGGTATGACTGTGGCCCCTCCCACCAATGCAAGTTACTCCAGACAGCACAGAGGAAGAGCCCCACAGTTCCATGCCACTCCAGGGACTATCCAAAATGGCGAAACAGAAGAATTCTCCTCAAAAGAAACTCCAGGAAGTAGCGACAGCTAACAAACTGATCAAAAACGATTTAAACAGGGGCGCCTGGGTGGCGCAGTCGGTTAAGCGTCCGACTTCAGCCAGGTCACGATCTCACGGTCCGGGAGTTCGAGCCCCGCGTCAGGCTCTGGGCTGACGGCTCAGAGCCTGGAGCCTGTTTCCGACTCTGTGTCTCCCTCTCTCTCTGCCCCTCCCCCATTCATGCTGTGTCTCTCTCTGTCCCAAAAATAAATAAACGTTGAAAAAAAATTTTTTTTAAAAAAAAACGATTTAAACAATATAACAGAAAATGAATTTAAAATAATAGTCATAAAATTAATTGCTGGGCTTGAAAACAGTATAGAGGACAGCAGAGAATCTATTGCTACAGAGATCAAGGGACTAAGAAACAGGAGGAGCTAAAAAATGCTCTAAATGAGGTGAAAAATAAAATGGAGGCAACCACAGCTCGGATTGAAGAGGCAGAGGAGAGAATAGGTGAATTAGAAGATAAAATTATGGAAAAAGAGGAAGCTGAGAAAAAGAGAGAGAAAAAAAAACCAGGCGTATGAGGGGAGAATTAGAGAACTAAGTGATGCAATCAAACGGAACAGTATCCGTATAATAGGAATTCCAAAAGAGGAAGAGAGAAAGGGGCTGAAGGTGTACTTGAACAAATCATAGCTGAGAAGTTCCCTGATCTGGGGAAGGAAAAAGGCATTGAAATCCAAGAGGCACAGAGAACTCCCTTCAGACGTACCTTGAATCAATCTTCTGCAGGACATATCATAGTGAAACTGGCAAAATATAAGGATAGAGAATTCTGAAAGCAGCTAGGGATAAACACGCTCTGACATATAAAGGGAGACCAATAAGACTAGTGGGAGATCTATCTACTGAAACCTGGCAGGCCAGAAAGGAATGGCAGGAAATCTTCAATGTGATGAACAGAAAAAATATATGCAGCTGAGAATCCTTTATCCAGCAAGTCTGTCATTCAGAATAGAAGGAGAGAATAAGGTCTTCCCAAACAAACAAAAACTGAAGGAATTCATCACCACTAAACCAGCCCTACAAGAGATCCTAAGGGGGATTCTGTGAGTGAAATGTTGCAAGGACCACAAAGTACCAGAGACATCATTACAAGCATGAAACCTACAGACATCACAATGACTCTAAACCCATATCTTTCAATAATAACACTGAAAGCAAATGGATTAAATGCTCCAACCAAAACATAGGGTATCAGAATGGATAAAAAACCAAGACCCATCTATTTGCTGTCTACAAGAGACTCATTTTAGACCTGAGGACACCTTCAGATTGAAAGTGAGGGGATGGAGAACTATCTATCATGCTACTCGAAGTCAAAAGAAAGCTGGAGTAGCCATACTTATATCAGACAAACTAGACTTTAAATTAAAGGCTGTAACAACAGATGAAGAAGGGCATTATATAAGAATTACAGGGTCTATCCATCAGGAAGAGCTAACAATTATAAATGTCTATGCGCCGAATATGGGAGTCCCCAAATATATAAAACAATTCATCACAAACATAAGCAACCTTACTGATAAGAATGTGGTAATTGCAGGGGACTTTAATACTCCACTTACAACATTGGATAGATCGACTAGACACAGGATCAGTAAAGAAACAAGGGCCCTGAATGAGACATTGGATCAGATGGACTTGACAGATATATTTAGAACTCTGCATCCCAAAGCAACAGAATATACTTTCTTCTTGAGTGCACATGGACCATTCTCCAAGATCGATCACAAAACAGCCCATCCTAAGTATAAAATAATTGAGATCATACCATGCATACTTTCAGACCACAATGCTATGAAACTTGAAATCAACCACAGGAAAAAGTCTGGAAAACCTCCAAAAGCATGGAGGTTAAAGAACACCCTACTAAAGAATGAATGGGTCAACTAGGCAATTAGAGAAGAAATTAAAAAATATATGGAAACAAATGAAAATGAAAATACAACAATCCAAACACTTTGGGAGGCAGCAAAGGCAGTCCTGAGAGGAAAATACATTGCAATCCAGGCCTATCTCAAGAAACAAGAAAAATCCCAAATACATAATCTAACAGTACACCTAAAGGAAGTAGAAGCAGAAGCAGAACAGCAAAGACACCCCAAACCCAGCAGAAGAAGAGAATAAAGATCTGAGCAGAAATAAACAATATACAATCTAAAAAAAACTATAGAACAGATCAATGAAACCAAGAGTTGGTTTTTTGAAAAAATAAACAAAGTTGATAAGCCTCTAGCCAGGCTTCTCAAAAAGAAAAGGGAGAGGACCCAAATAGAGAAACTCATGAATGAAAATGGAATTATTACAACAAATCCCTTAGAAATACAAGCAATTATCAGGGAAACTATGAAAAATTATATGCCAACAAACTGGACAACCTGGAAGAAATGAACAAATTCCTAAACACCCACACACCTCCAAAACTCAAACAGGAAAAAATAGAAAACTTGAACAGAACCATAACCACCAAGGAAATTGAATCAGTTATCAAAAATCTCCCAACAAATAAGAGTCCAGGACCAGATGGCTTCCCTGGGGAATTCTACCAGACATTTAAAGCAGAGATAATACCTATCCTTCTCAAGCTGTTCCAAAAAACAGAAAGGGAAGGAAAACTTCCAGACTCATTCTATGAAGCCAGCATAACTTTGATTCCTAAACCAGACAGAGACCCAGCAAAAAAAGAGAACTACAGGCCAATATCCCTGATGAAGATGGATGCAAAAATTCTCAATTAGATACTAGCAAATCGAATTCAACAGCATATAAAAAGAATTATACACCATGATCAAGTGGGATTCACTCCTGGGCTGCAGGGCTGGTTCAACATTCCCAAATCAATGTGATACATCACATTAATAAAAGAAAAGATAAGAACCATATGATCCTGTCAATTGATGCAGACAAAGCATTTCACAAAATTCAGCATCCTTTCTTAATAAAAACCCTTGAGAAAGTCGGGCTAGAAGGAACATACTTAAACATCATAAAAGCCATTTATGAAAAGCCCACAGCTAATATCATCCTCAATGGGGAAAAGCTGAGAGCTTTCCCCCTGAGATCAGGAACACAACAGGGATGTCCACTCTCACCGCTGTTGTTTAACATAGTGTTGGAAGTTCTAGCATCAGCAATCAGACAACAAAAGGAAATCGAAGGCATCAAAATTACAATGATGAGGTCAAGCTTTCACATTTTGCAGATAACATGATATTACACATGGAAAACCCGACAGACTCCACCAAAAGTCTGCTAGAACTGATACATGAATTCAGCAAGGTCACATGATACAAAATCAATGTACAGAAATCAGTTGCATTCTTATACACTAATAGTGAAGCAACAGAAAGACAAATAAAGAAACTGATCCCATTCACAATTGCCCCAAGAAGCATAAAATACCTAGGAATAAACCTAACCAAAGATGTAAAAGATCTGTATGCTGAAAACTATAGAAAGCTTATGAAGGAAATTGAAGATTTAAAGAAATGGAAAAACATTCCGTGCTCATGGATTAGAAGAATAAATATTGTGAAAATGTCACTACCCAAAGCTATCCACACATTCAATGCAATCCCAATCAAAACTGCACCAGCATTCTTCTCGAAGCTAGAACAAGCAATCCTAAAATTTGCATGGAACCACAAAAGGCCCCAAATAGCCAAAGTAATTTTGAAGACGACGACCAAAGCGGGAGGCATCACAATCCCAGACTTTAGCCTCTACTACAAAGTTGTAATCATCAAGACAGCATGGTATTGGCACAAAAACAGACACATAGACCAATGGAATAGAATAGAAACCCCAGAACTAGACCCACAAACGTATGGCCAACTCATCTTTGACAAAGCAGGAAAGAATATCCAATGGAAAAAAGACAGTCTCTTTAACAAATGGTGCTGGGAGAACTGGACAGCAACATGCAGAAGGATGAAACTAGACCACTTTCTTACACCATTCACAAAAATAAGCTCAAAATGGATGAAGGACCTGAATGTGAGACAGGAAACCATCAAAACCCTAGAGGAGAAAGCAGGAAAAAACCTCTCTGACTTCAGCTGCAGCAGTTTCTTACTTGACACATCCCCAAAGGCAAGGGAATTAAAAACACAAATGAACTACTGGGACCTCATGAAGGCAAAAAGCTTCTGCACTGCCAAGGAAACAATCAACAAAACTAAAAGGCAACCGACATAATGGGAAAAGATATTTGCAAATGACATGTCGGACAAAGGGCTAGTATCCAAAATCTATAAAGAGCTCACCAAACTCCACACCCAAAAAACAAATAATCCAGTGAAGAAATGGGCAGAAGACATGAGTAGACACTTCTCTAAAAGAGACATCCGGATGGCCAACAGGCACATGAAAAGATGCTCAAGGTCACTCCTCATCAGGGAAATACAAATCAAAACCACACTGAGATACCACCTCATGCCGGTCAGAGTGGCTAAAATGAACAAATCAGGAGACTATAGATGCTGGTGAGGATGTGGAGAAACGGGAACCCTCTTGCACTGTTGGTGGGAATGCAAACTGGTGCAGCCACTCTGGAAAACAGTGTCGAGGTTCCTCCAAAAATTAAAAATAGTTCTACCCTATGACCCAGCAATAGCACTGCTAGCAATTTACCCAAGGGATACAGGAGTGCTGATGCATAGGGGCACTTGTACTCCAATGTTTAGAGCAGCACTTTCAACAATACCCAAATTATGGAAAAAGCCTAAATGCCCATCAACTGATGAATGGATCAAGAAATTGTGGTTTATATACACAATGGAGTACTATGTGGCAATGAGAAAGAATGAAATCTGGCCTTTTGTAGCAATGTGGATGGAACTGGAGAGTGTTATGCTAAGTGAAATAAGTCATACAGAGAAAGACAGATACCATATGTTTTCACTCTTAAGTGAATCCTGAGAAACTTAACAGAAGACCATGGGGGAAGGGAAGGAAAAAAAAAAGGAGGTTAGAAACATAAGAGACTCTTAAACATAAGAGACTCTTAAAAACTGACAACAAACTGAGGGTTGATGGGGGGTGGGAGGGAGGGGAGGGTGGGTGATGGGTATTGAGGAGGGCACCTTTTGGGATGAGCACTGGGTGTTGTATGGAAACCAATTTGACAATAAATTTCATATTTAAAAAAATAATAATAATAATTTCCCCTACAGACATCAAAATAGCCTGAACTCTTTTTTAACTAGTACACAGTTGACCTCAGAAGCATAAGGAAGTCCCACACAGACTAGCTTAGTTTAGAAAAATCATCCAACCAACCTGTAGATTCATGAGCACTAATAAATAGCTGTTGTTTTAAGCCACTAAGTTTTGGAGTAGTTTGTTATGTGGCCATTAACTAACTGATACAGGTCTTGTCCATCATCATAAATAAGCTAATATTATGCAAGATTTACACACATGAAAAAGAACTCCCTTGGAAGAAAGACACATATTCCTATACTATAAATAACTAAGCTACCTACACACTCTCTCTCTCACACACACACACACAACCTGATCTGGTGTGTTCCTTTACTATTTATTAAACGTGAAAAAAATAAGTTTGCACACTGCCCATGATATATAAAGTTTAGCTTTTAAGTCACGTTCCATTATATGAAGATTACAATAAGGAGCCCACTTCAGCTCCCACCAGCTTGGCATTTTTCCATTTATTAAAACATTCTCTCAGCCCTGAAGTTTAACTTATGTGGCCCAGGGACATTTTTTCATTTTTTTAACCTGTCAATTATCCTGTGTGATAAAAAGGTGAAAATGACAGATCTGGGTTTACCTTGAAAACTGTATATCCTAGGAGTGAGGTCTAAAGCAAACCCTTCCCCTATAGCTGATGCCTGAAATTATTCATAAGGCACACCCTTAAACACTCCATGATGGTATAGATGTCCAATCTCTGATTGCTAGGCAATTTTCCTAGAAATGATCTGAGTGTGACGTAGAGGACCATCTCTATGTTATAGAAAATTGGCAATTACTCGTATGAGCTGCACTGGGGACTATGAATTTTCCAAATAATAACATTAAAGCCCAACATTTTTCTAGAAATAGTGTATGCATCTTATTTTTCTAATGGATCAGGTACCTCCTCTCCTAGGGAGCCATGTTTTTTTAGACTACTTGTTGGAATAGTATCTCAAAGTTCTCAAAGTGCTTCCAAATCACATTTTATCTTCATAACAATCTTGAGAGAGAGAGGGAACTAAGAATTAGAAAATTTAATTGGCTTGCCCAGGGTCACACGAGATAGTTAAATGCAAAGGTTCAATTCACTACAAATTCCTACTGATTTTTTAAGGCCAAATTTTTTTTAATTTTAAATGTTTATTGTAGAAAATAATGTGTCAGATTTTAGTCATTATTTAATGCTTCTATGAAATTATAAATTACAATAAAGGTGTCAATTGTTACCTCATCATTAGGTACTCTGCCGAAATATCTGAAAAAATAGAGTCTTAACCCACAATATACCAATAATAGTAGTCATTACCATTGTCTGTCTTGAGCCAGTGGATGCTTATAATTTTTTAATATCTAAGTCATATTATGAATAAAGTTTAGAAGTAATGATAAATGTAATGAAACATAATGAAAAACATAACGATAAGCATAATGAAAAATGATTATAATTTTTTCATAAGGAAATAGGGGAGACTTCCTTGCATCAGGTAAATTTTGGCATTGAAACATCACAAAAGGTGAAACAATACTATCAGGAGTCTCTTTAGCAAAACCGGATGTTCCAAATCTTCCTATTGAGTGACTAACTGAATAAGAATATCATATGTCATTTTTTCCCCTAGAAATAAATACCTAAATCAATCAAGGCCAATTTTATATGTGCCCTACTCTGTGAGGCATCTCAGACTCCACAGGCAGAGACAGAGCTAGCTCCACCCTTCATGGTCCTACAGCTCTTTATGATATTACTGTGTGAGTTATTGATGATGATGCCTAAACTAGAAGGTGGCTTTCCAAACCTCAGGAGAACCAGGTCATGTTCACCTTACTTCACTGCTTAGCATAAGATTAAGAGCTCTTCAACACACGTTTACTAGATGCCTTAATTCACAGATGACATTTCTTAGTACAAATCATAAAAATATTGCCTGGCAGCAGTATAGAGAAGCAGAAAAATCCTGATGCCTACAAGATAGACAGAACTCAGTTTGAATCCTGGTGATCATTAACTTACTCACTTATTAACTGAGTCATCTCAGGCCACTCTACCTCACTGAGCTCCCACTTCCTTACCTACCAAGGATTTCTTCTACAACCACATGCATGGTTAAGGCTAGTTTCCAATATGTATACATATATATATATATATATATACACACACACACATACATACACACATATATATATATGTGTATGTATATATAGATATATACATATACATACATATATATGGCATTTTATATACATTATATATACATATACATATATGTGTATATATGTATGTGTGTACGTATGTATATACATATACATACATATATATGGCATTTTATATACATTATATATATACATATACATATATGTGTATATATGATATGTGTACATATATATACATATACATATACAATATATACTATATTATATATAATATATAAGTATATATTTTATGAGTATAAGTATATATTATATATAAGTATAATGTGTATATATATCATATATATATATATATATCTAAGTGTGTGTGTGTGTGATGACACTACAGTCATGGAGTATTTTTAAAATGAGTGGTGAAAAAGAATAAAACAGTTGTAGAAAGAGACCATGGCGTGGTTGCGGCAAGATGGCGGCTTAGGAGGACGCTGGGCTCACCGCACGTCCTGCTGATCACTTAGATTCCATCTACACCTGCCTAAATAACCCAGAAAACCGCCAGAGGATTAGCAGAACGGAGTCGCCGGAGCCAAACGCAGACGAGAGCCCCACGGAAGAGGGTAGGAAGGGCGGCGAGGCGGTGCGCGCTCCACGGACTGGCGGGAGGGAGCCGGGGCGGAGGGGCGGCTCGCCGGCCAAGCAGAGCCCCCGAGTCTGGCTTGCAAAAGCGGAGGGGCCTGACTGACTGTGTTCCCACAACAAGCGCGACTTAGCGTCTGGGAGGTCATAAGTTAACAGCTCTGCTCGGAAAGCGGGAAGGCTGGAGGACAAAGGGAGGGAGAGCTGCTGAGCCCCCTGACAACAGAGCTCAGTTTGGTGGGGAACAAAGGCGCTCGCCAGCGCCATCTCCCCCGCCCATCCCCCAGCCGAAATCCCAAAGGGAACCGGTTCCTGCCAGGGAACTTGCTCGCTCCCTGCAAACACCCAACTCTGCGCTTCGGCGGAGCCAAACCTCCGGCAGCGGATCTGACTCCCTCCCGCTGCCACAGGGCCCCTCCTGAAGTGGATCACCTAAGGAGAAGCGAGCTAAGCCTGCCCCTCCTGCCCCCGAGCACCTTGCCTACCCACCCCAGCTAATACACCAGATCCCCAGCATCACAAGCCTGGCAGGGTGCAAGTAGCCCAGACGAGCCACACCACCCCACAGTGAATCCCGCCCCTAGGAGAGGGGAAGAGAAGGCACACACCAGTCTGACTGTGGCCCCAGCGGTGGGCTGGGGGCAGACATCAGGTCTGACTGCGGCCCCACCCACCAACTCCAGTTCTACACCACAGCACAGGGGAAGTGCCCTGCAGGTCCTCACCACGCCAGGGACTATCCAAAATGACCAAGCGGAAGAATTCCCCTCAGAAGAATCTCCAGGAAATAACAACAGCTAATGAGCTGATCAAAAAAGACTTAAATAACAACAGAA
Source organism: Prionailurus bengalensis (assembly GCF_016509475.1). NCBI lineage: Eukaryota > Metazoa > Chordata > Mammalia > Carnivora > Felidae > Prionailurus > Prionailurus bengalensis. Next base: position 18,793,016 of record NC_057361.1, on the reverse strand, counting down.
AGTGAATTTAGAATAATAGTCATTAAATTAATTGCTGGGCTTGAAAACAGTATACAGGACAGCAGAGAATCTCTTGCTACAGAGATCAAGGGACTAAGGAACAGTCACGAGGAGCTGAAAAACGCTTTAAACGAAATGCATAACAAAATGGAAACCACCACAGCTCGGCTTGAAGAGGCAGAGGAGAGAATAGGTGAACTAGAAGATAAAGTTATGGAAAAAGAGGAAGCTGAGAAAAAGAGAGATAAAAAAATCCAGGAGTATGAGGGGAAAATTAGAGAATTAAGTGATACACTAAAAAGAAATAATATACGCATAATTGGTATCCCAGAGGAGGAAGAGAGAGGGAAAGGTGCTGAAGGGGTACTTGAAGAAATCATAGCTGAGAACTTCCCTGAACTGGGGAAGGAAAAAGGCATTGAAATCCAAGAGGCACAGAGAACTCCCTTCAGACGTAACTTGAATCGATCTTCTGCATGACATATCATAGTGAAACTGGCAAAATACAAGGATAAAGAGAAAATTCTGAAAGCAGCAAGGGGTAAACGTGCCCTGACATATAAAGGGAGACCTATAAGACTCGTGACTGATCTCTCTTTTGAAACTTGGCAGGCCAGAAAGAATTGGCACGAGATTTTCAGGGTGCTAGACAGAAAAAATATGCAGCCGAGAATCCTTTATCCAGCAAGTCTGTCATTTAGAATAGAAGGAGAGATAAAGGTCTTCCCAAACAAACAAAAACTGAAGGAATTTGTCACCACTAAACCAGCCCTACAAGAGATCCTAAGGGGGACCCTGTGAGACAAAGTCCCAGAGACATCACTATAAGCATAAAACATACAGACATCACAATGACTCTAAACCCGTATCTTTCTATAATAACACTGAATGTAAATGGATTAAATGCGCCAACCAAAAGACATAGGGTATCAGAATGGATAAAAAAAACAAGACCCATCTATTTGCTGTCTACAAGAGACTCATTTTAGACCTGAGGACACCTTTAGATTGAGAGTGAGGGGATGGAGAACTATTTATCATGCGACTGGAAGCCAAAAGAAAGCTGGAGTAGCCATACTTATATCAGACAAACTAGACTTTAAATTAAAGGCTGTAACAAGAGATGAAGAAGGACATTATATAATAGTTACAGGGTCTATCCATCAGGAAGAGCTAACAATTATCAATGTCTATGCACCGAATACCGGAGCCCCCAAATATATAAAACAATTACTCATAAACATAAGCAACCTTCTTGATAAGAATGTGGTAATTGCAGGGGACTTTAATACACCACTTACAGAAATGGATAGATCATCTAGACACACGGTCAATAAAGAAACAAGGGCCCTGAATGAGACATTGGATCAGATGGACTTGACAGATATATTTAGAACTCTGCATCCCAAAGCAACAGAATATACTTTCTTCTCGAGTGCACATGGAACATTCTCCAAGATAGATCATATACTGGGTCACAAAACAGCCCTTCATAAGTTTACAAGAATTGAAATTATACCATGCTTACTTTCAGACCACAATGCTATGAAGCTTGAAATCAACCACAGAAAAAAGTCTGGAAAACCTCCAAAAGCATGGAGGTTAAAGAACACCCTACTAAAGAATGAGTGGGCCAACCAGGCAATTAGAGAAGAAATTAAAAAATATATGGAAACAAACGAAAATGAAAATACAACAATCCAAACGCTTTGGGACGCAGCAAAGGCAGTCCTGAGAGGAAAATACATTGCAATCCAGGCCTATCTCAAGAAACAAGAAAAATCCCAAATACAAAATCTAACAGCACACCTAAAGGAACTAGAAGCAGAACAGCAAAGGCAGCCTAAGCCCAGCAGAAGAAGAGAAATAATAAAGATCAGAGCAGAAATAAACAATATAGAAACTAAAAAAACTGTAGAGCAGATCAACGAAACCAAGAGTTGGTGTTTTGAAAAAATAAACAAAATTGACAAACCTCTAGCCAGGCTTCTCAAAAAGAAAAGGGAGATGACCCAAATAGATAAAATCATGAATGAAAATGGAATTATTACAACCAATCCCTCAGAGATACAAACAATTATCAGGGAATACTATGAAAACTTATATGCCAACAAATTGGACAACCTGGAAGAAATGGACAAATTCCTGAACACCCACACTCTTCCAAAACTCAATCAGGAGGACATAGAAAGCTTGAACAGACCCATAACCAGCGAAGAAATTGAATCGGTTATCAAAAATCTCCCAACAAATAAGAGTCCAGGACCAGATGGCTTCCCAGGGGAGTTCTACCAGACGTTTAAAGCAGAGATAATACCTATCCTTCTCAAGCTATTCCAAGAAATAGAAAGGGAAGGAAAACTTCCAGACTCATTCTATGAAGCCAGTATTACTTTGATTCCTAAACCAGACAGAGACCCAGTAAAAAAAGAGAACTACAGGCCAATATCCCTGATGAATATGGATGCAAAAATTCTCAATAAGATACTAGCAAATCGAATTCAACGGCATATAAAAAGAATTATTCACCATGATCAAGTGGGATTCATTCCTGGGATGCAGGGCTGGTTCAACATTCGCAAATCAATCAACGTGATACATCACATTAACAAAAAAAAAGAGAAGAACCATATGATCCTGTCAATCGATGCAGAAAAGGCCTTCGACAAAATCCAGCACCCTTTCTTAATAAAAACCCTTGAGAAAGTCGGGATAGAAGGAACATACTTAAAGATCATAAAAGCCATTTATGAAAAGCCCACAGCTAACATCATCCTCAACGGGGAAAAACTGAGAGCTTTTTCCCTGAGATCAGGAACACGACAAGGATGCCCACTCTCACCGCTGCTGTTTAACATAGTGCTGGAAGTTCTAGCATCAGCAATCAGACAACAAAAGGAAATCAAAGGCATCCAAAATTGGCAAAGATGAAGTCAAGCTTTTGCTTTTTGCAGATGACATGATATTATACATGGAAAATCCGATAGACTCCACCAAAAGTCTGCTAGAACTGATACATGAATTCAGCAAAGTTGCAGGATACAAAATCAATGTACAGAAATCAGTTGCATTCTTATACACTAACAATGAGGCAGCAGAAAGACAAATAAAGAAACTGATCCCATTCACAATTGCACCAAGAAGCATAAAATACCTAGGAATAAATCTAACCAAAGATGTAAAGGATCTGTATGCTGAAAACTATAGAAAGCTTCTGAAGGAAATTGAAGAAGATTTAAAGAAATGGAAAGACATTCCCTGCTCATGGATTGGAAAAATAAATATTGTCAAAATGTCAATACTACCCAAAGCTATCTACACATTCAATGCAATCCCAATCAAAATTGCACCAGCATTCTTCTCGAAACTAGAACAAGCAATCCTAAAATTCATATGGAACCACAAAAGGCCCCGAATAGCCAAAGTAATTTTGAAGAAGAACAAAGCAGGAGGCATCACAATCCCAGACTTTAGCCTCTACTACAAAGCTGTCATCATCAAGACAGCATGGTATTGGCACCAAAACAGACACATAGACCAATGGAAATAGAATAGAAACCCCAGAACTAGACCCACAAACGTATGGCCAACTCATCTTTGACAAAGCAGGAAAGAACATCCAATGGAAAAAAGACAGTCTCTTTAACAAATGGTGCTGGGAGAACTGGACAGCAACATGCAGAAGGTTGAAACTAGACCACTTTCTCACACCATTCACAAAAATAAACTCAAAATGGATAAAGGACCTAAATGTGAGACAGGAAACCATCAAAACCTTAGAGGAGAAAGCAGGAAAAGTACCTCTCTGACCTCAGCCGTAGCAATCTCTTACTCGACACATCCCCAAAGGCAAGGGAATTAAAAGCAAAAGTGAACTACTGGGACCTTATGAAGAGAAAAAGCTTCTGCACAGCAAAGGAAACAACCAACAAAACTAAAAGGCAACCAACGGAATGGGAAAAGATATTCGCAAATGACATATCGGACAAAGGGCTAGTATCCAAAATCTATAAAGAGCTCACCAAACTCCACACCCGAAAAACAAATAACCCAGTGAAGAAATGGGCAGAAAACATGAATAGACACTTCTCTAAAGAAGACATCCGGATGGCCAACAGGCACATGAAAAGATGTTCAGCGTCGCTCCTTATCAGGGAAATACAAATCAAAACCACACTCAGGTATCACCTCACGCCAGTCAGAGTGGCCAAAATGAACAAATCAGGAGACTATAGATGCTGGTGAGGATGTGGAGAAACGGGAACCCTCTTGCACTGTTGGTGGGAATGCAAATTGGTGCAGCCGCTCTGGAAAGCAGTGTGGAGGTTCCTCAGAAAATTAAAAATAGACCTACCCTATGACCCAGCAATAGCACTGCTAGGAATTTATCCAAGGGATACAGGAGCACTGATGCATAGGGCCACTTGTACCCCAATGTTCATAGCAGCACTCTCAACAATAGCCAAATTATGGAAAGAGCCTAAATGTCCATCAACTGACGAATGGATAAAGAAATTGTGGTTTATATACACAATGGAATATTACGTGGCAATGAGAAAAAATGAAATATGGCCTTTTGTAGCAACGTGGATAGAACTGGAGAGTGTGATGCTAAGTGAAATAAGCCATACAGAGAAAGACAGATACCATATGGTTTCACTCTTATGTGGATCCTGAGAAACTTAACAGGAACCCATGGGGGAGGGGAAGGGAAAAAAAAAAAAGAGGTTAGAATGTGAGAGAGCCAAAGCATAAGAGACTGTTAAAACTGAGAACAAACTGAGGGTTGATGGGGGGTGGGAGGGAGGAGAGGGTGGGTGACGGGTATTGAGGAGGGCACCTTTTAGGATGAGCACTGGGTGTTGTATGGAAACCAATTTGTCAATAAATTTCATAAAAAAAATAAAAAATAAAAAATAAAAAATAAAAAAAAGAAAGAGACCATGGCAAGTTTCATCATGTAAGAAGAACTATGAGGATTCAGAGACCCTTTAGTTATATTTCTAACTTTATTTAATCATTTTGGGTATAACTTCTAAACTCCTACAATGCATAAAACACTAGGCTCTAGGCATGTAGTTGAATGAAAACACAATGTCTGTAATCTGCAATATAGCACATCCATTACCATGGGGAATGACCCATGTTTTACCACTAGGATTTGAATAAAGAAAACAATTTTTTTTTTAGTAACAATACCTATTCAAACTTGAGCAGTATTTTCCAACTTCAGTGATGGTGGTGATTTTGCAAACTATACAGCATTCCCACATCAGAGATACTAATATACAACCTAGGTCCCCATCTAGGCACCATTTCACCTCACGCACATATCACTTGATAACCACAGATCCAGACAGATTTGTTTTAGCTCCAACCCAAAACAGGTCACATGGACACTCCCACTCGCCTGCTCTCCATCTCAGATGGGACAGATGCTGACCGAGCCCTGGACAGAATGGGAACATGGGCAAATAATAAATGCACTCCTGCATGTCAAGCATGATATTAAAGAGTTTCAATATGACTGTCATTTTCTCTACTGGCAGGGAGCGATAAATGAAACATACATTTCTATTATCTGCCCACCCTTCAGAGTGATGGATTACCTGAATGGGGAGGGATATTACTCCTGGGCTCCAGAGAATTATAGCTATCTCTCCATGAATGTTAATATCAAAGAGTGGGGCCAAATTGCCACAGCAAAGACAAGAACTATCTGTAATTCATTCTTTTATTTTGTACTCCAAGAAAATAGTAATAACAAGAAATGTCTTTTGCCTTCTCCCATTTTCCATATATTTTTTCCTTTAGAAAGTGAGTAATAACATCATCCTTCCCTCACTAATGGCAGTATTGGCCATGATTTGAGGCTTAAAAGCAAAGTGATGTGTTTTGAATAGAGCTCCTAGGGGGCTGAACATCAACATTCTGCTACAAACAAATACTGGTAATGTTTTTCCAACCACAAGGTTGACCTCATCTGTCACAGTGGAAAATTTTAACAAGTAGAATATCACAAAGCATATAGGTATGCTTTAAAATTGTCTGGGAGTGAAGTGTTTGCAGAAAACAAAGATTTACCCCAAAACCTGCTTTATTTCACCATTCGTAGCTTTCACCTTAGTAAATTTGAGTGACTCTCCATCATCTCAAGGCTTGTAGAGTGCTCTGAAGTCTCATTGCAAAGATGACTATACTTCAAATGGAGAGGCAAAAAAACATGTGAACAATCAGCCTTAATGGATCTGACCCAGGACCATTCCCTGGAAGTTGTTATTATTAACTAAATCCCTGATGTCAACTGGTTTCCTGGCCACTGGCCTCTTTATCTTATAGGTCTAAGCCAAAGCAATTCCCAACATTGGGTTCACAGAGTTGGAGGTTACGGTAGGAAGAGGCAATGGCACTGCTTTGTGAAGAAGGCCGTTACCATTAGTTTAAGTCTTAACCTTTTACAAAAAAACAAAACAAAACAAAACCTCAAAGAGATTTTTGAAGGGAGATACAGAGCAATAGGGACATGTTTCATTTCACTGCCTTCTGCACACCTCACCCCATCCCAGCAGTGTGTAAGGACATACAAATGGCTTTGTGAATCTTCAGTCATCAAGGCACTAAACACTGGCTGCTTTTTTAGTGGGCAAAATACTGCTATAAATGTCAGACTCTGCAGGGGTCATTAAAACTACAGACCAAAATCGACAAAAACATTTTCTCAGGAAATAATTCTAAACCATTTTGGTCCAACTTGATTTGTAAGAGAAACGAAAATATTCTAAGTAGTGAATGCATGGATTTTTTTTCCTGACCCTAAAGGAGTACCATTTATTTGCTACCAGCTAAAATTCCCAAGATATGTTGCACACAATTCAGTCTGAGAACAATCTGTTGTGGAGTCATTTAAAATCTCTGCTCAGGAAACATCAGGGATGCCCACAACAGCTGAGCTCGAAGAATGCTCAGGAAGGGGAAAATAAAAACAATAGGAGTGCATTCCCGATTGTATTATCAACTTTAGACTCCTTCTTCTGAAAGATCAAATTGTGCCTTTGTAAATGTTTCACTTTTCATATTTTACCTTTGAGACTGTGAGGGAGAATATACTTGTTATTTGAAACAGTCAATGACTTTTTCAACTTTCCGGATACAAATAGCCAAGCCAATGTGACACTGTGGGTGTCTTATGTGTGTCCTCATGAGAAGCCTGAGATGGTAAAGGAAAAGTTCTATAGTTGTCAACTATATTAGTAGTGGAGAGATGGATGAATGTGTGTGTGTGTGTGTGTGTGTGTGTGCGCGCGTGCGCACGCATGTTCATTATCTGAATCTAATCTATACTGATAGAGGAACCACTACTTAAATAACCATTCATTGGCTGTCGTCAAAAATTGGAAGCCGATGTTTCCATGATTAAAGATCTAATTTATAATAACAGTTCACCACATTAAAAATGAAAAAATACCAGTCTAGTGCATCAACCTAAATTAAGCTTTAGTAAATGTTCAGACTTAGATAAATCATCTCTGTTAGAACTATAGAAAAATTCTTTAATATCTGATCAAGACCAAATCTGAGTTGCTTAACTTATTGCATATGCAAAATGAGCTAGCACTCATTTCCTAAAGGAGTTCATGATTTTTTGACATAAAGTATTAGAACTTGAAAACGTGTGATTTACAATGGATATTCAGTGGGTATATGACATCACATTTTTGTGCATACTCACAATCTCTATACCATTACCACCTGGGTCCACAGCTGCTTGCCCTGCCTCAGCCACTTCTGTGGCCCATCAACTCCCTCGGGGCTGTGTGTTTCCACCATCTGGGATCAATCATTTATTTGCTTCAGAAATTCTGAATGTTTTGACTTGGCCTCTGCCATGCAACCTGCTGATGAGCCATTTGCTTCATGTTTCTGGCTCTTCCTACAGTGAATTAGAATGGAACAGCACTCCACAGAGCGTGGGATGAAGCCTCCTCTTGGATACCAAAGAACCAGAACAATACAACCTAGAAATATGGAGGAGCTCACTCCCTAACCAATGGCAAACAGGAGATGAGAGGGAGCCTGGCACATAAATTCTCTCTCCATCCTCCCTCCCATCAACTGTGTAGAGGGATACTTTATCCACACGTCTTATGCACATTCACAGACATCCTGACTAAGTAGACACATCTGCCAAGTGATCTGCTTTGTCTCTTTGTGGCTTATTGTGAAACACCATCACACATCACCTTGCATCATTTACCTTTCTCTCTGCCTTACTTCCTTTCCCCTCACTCTCACTGTCCTGTATTTGTACCTCCCCAATAAAGTATCAGCCCTTAATCTTTTTCACAAGCTCTAGAGAATCTGAGCTAACAGATTTTCAAATGCATGTATTTCTCATCAAGATAATGGGGCACAGTAGCAACAAAAGCAAAAATAAACAAATGGAACTACATCAAACTAAGAAGCTTTTGCACAGTGAAAGAAACCATCAACAAAATGAAAAGGCAACCTACTGAATGGGAGGAGATATTTTCAAATGATGTAACTGATGAGGGGTGAGTATCCAAAATATATAAAGAATTCACACAATTCAGTATCAAAAAACAATCCATTTAAAAAATGGGCAGAGGACCTGAATAGATATTTCTCCAAAGTAGACATTCAGATGACCAAGAGACATATGAAAAGATGCTCGACATCACTAATCATCAGGGAAATTCAAAACAAAACCACAATGAAAAATCACCTCATGTCTGTCAAATGGCTATTATCAAGAAGACAAGAAATACTGATGAGGAAGAAAAGGAAACACTTGTGCACTGTTGATGGGAATACAAAATGGTGCAGCCACTATGGAAAACAGTGTGGAAGTTCCTCAAAAAATTAAAAACATAAATACCATACAATCCAGCAATTTCACCTATGGGTATTTGTCCAAAGAAAATTAAAACAGTAATTTGAAAATTTATATGCACCCATATGTTCATTGCAGCATTATTTACAATAGCCTAGATGTAGAAGCGACCCAAGTGTCCATTGATAGATGAATAAAGATGTTATACACACACACTCACAATGGATTATTAGCCATAAAAAAAGAACCAAATCTTGCCATATGCAACAACATGGATGGACCTAGAGGGTATTACACTAAGTGAAATAAGTCAGATGGAGAAAGACAAATACTGTATGATTTCTTACATGTGGAATCCAAAAAACAAAACAGACAAAACAGAAACATATTCATCAATACAGAGAACAAGCTAGTGGTTGCCAGAGGGGAGGGGCAGGGGGATGGGTGAAATAGGGACAAAGAATTAAAAGGTAGAAACTTCCAGCTGTAAAATAAATGACATGGAGCATAGCTAATAATTAACAACTTTGTTTCAGACAGATGGCACCTAGATTAATCGTGGTAACCACCACATAATGTATATAAATGTTGACTATTGTTGTGCATCTGAATTAATACATCACATGTCAACTACACTTCAGTAAAAAATAAATTAAAATTTAAAAACATGGGGCACAATACACTTTATACATCTTTATGATGTTTTGAGTCCCAAAAGGAGTAACAGTCTAATTGTTAACATATATTTGAAATGTTTATAGGCAATGAGGAAACAAAGTTGCTCCATTTAAACCCTAAAATGTCGATGAGGAAATCAATATCAATTTATTGTTATGCTGTGTTCAGAGGGAAGAGCATGATAAGGTCTTATTTTGTCAGATCACTTAAATCCCATGACCATATTAAATGTATGTGAACTTGAGTCACAATGTGGAATGTATTTCAGCTTTGCCACCTGTTTAGCAGTGAGATCTTAATCAAATTACTTAAACTCTGAATTTTGTTCCCTCCTCTGTAATGTGGTAGCAATAACACATACTTCATAATGTTGTAAAATTATCAGCTATATGTTTAGAACATTGAGAGTGCTTACTAATTCGTAGCTCTATACATTATTGCAGCTTTCCAATTAAGAACAAAAGAAAAATCAAGTTTCTACTGAACTTTTGGAAGATCTGTGATATATTTGAATTATGAAGAGTTATTTTGCTTACAAGTAGTAAAATTGCAACTCAAACAAAGGAAGATTGCTGACTCAGATAATGCAGAGAGAGAAGAACAAATCTGTCCTCCAGTGTCACTGCTTAAATGCTTTGGGTTGTGCCCTCTCCTCTTATTCTGCATCTATCAGGCCCACTTCCCTCCGCTCGTTAATTCCATTCTCCTACTGCCGATGTTTTTCCATGAAGTTCACCAGCATGACCAGGCTTATCCCATCTTAGCTTACCAACCCCAGTAAAAAGATAAGAGGCCTTTTCCCAACATCTATATATCAAGTCTATGGAAAGGATACTGATGACCCTGGCTGGTTTCACATGCTCAGCCTTTATTTTTTTTTTCTCCAGTCCATTTTATTAATCCAAAAAATAGTCACATGCTCAGCCTTTAGACCAGTCTTAATTCCTAGAGTGATGACTTCTTAGGATTGGTGAAGTCTGATCACTTGTTAATCCTGGTGCTCTAGACGACAAAAATCTATTACCTAAATAAAGAGGCTGAGAAAACTTCCTAGACATACATGTGTGCACGCACATGCACACGCACACATGTGTGTGCGTGCCACTATTCAGGGATCAGCTAACTTTTTCTCTAAAGGGCCAAATAGTAAACAGTTTAGGTTTTGCAGGCCACTATGGTCTCAGTTGAATATTCTTTTTTTTTGTTTTTGTTTCTGTTTGATTTGTTTTTACACCCCTTTAAAAATCTAAAAAGTATTCTTGTTTGGTGGCTATACAAAAAATAGGCCACAAGCCATAGTTTTCCAACCACTGCACTATAGTATGACACAAGCAAAATGAGGGGCACCTGGCTGGCTCAGTCGACGGGCATCTGAGTCCTGATTTCAGCTCAGGTCGTAATCTCACAGTTTGTGAGACAGCCTTGTGTCTGGCTCTGCGCTGATAGCGTTGAACCTGCTTGAGATTCTCTCTCTCCCTGTCTCTCTGCCCCTCCCTTGCTCACAGTCTCTGTCTCTCAAAATAAATAAATAAACTTTTAAAAAGTTTTTAAAACACACAAACAAAATGAGTATGAAGGACTGTTCATCATGGAATTGGTGATATGTTGGATACAAGTATAAAAGTTTAGATTTGTGGAATGCTCCGTTCATGGGGAGATGCAAAGTAGAACAGAGGAGTAAGGAAATCATTTCAATCTAGCAGTCAACAAATAATTTTTGAGCACCTACCTTTGACATTCCAAAATTACCAGCACAGTCATAAATTGGGCATTGTACTTTAAATACCCCCCAAGTTACCTATATTTTGCATATCAGTATGTAACTGGAGGGAGAGAGGAATATAATAGGTATTCAAGAACTTTAAAGGAGGCAATGGAAAGAACAAAAGAACAAAGGTAGAACCTTTATACAAATGTCTATCCTTCTTCCCTATAAAGTATTCTGAATATCAAATAATGGAAGTAGAGGCAGATTTAAACGTTTTCTGCCCTAATAAATTCAATTCCAAATCAGTTTTAATATTAGACGTCTTTATGAATATTAATGTTCCTCAACATAAGTAACTTGAGAAAAGAATATTCAGTATTCATTCCCCTCCCCTCTCCACCCACTTCCTCTGTCTTTGCTCTATGCCCTCTTACTGTCATTTTTCTAACAGTGACACAGTACATTAACAAGCCTAAGAGTAGTGCTCAAGATTAAACAAGTATAGCAAATTAAGTCACTATTTAGAAGAATCCACACTGCTGAGTTCCATTTCTGAAGACTTACCTTTCAACATTAAACCAGTGGTTTTGAAATCAGTCTATGAACTTGCATGGGGAAAAATGTCTTTATTTTCACTAACGTCTCACTGAAATTTAGTGTTTCCTTGAGTTTTACACATAGTCAATAAACCCCAATGTTAGAGGCAAACTAGTATTAGAAGTACCTGTGACTTTGTCACAAAATCACATATTTTTATATTACATCTTAAACATATTACATTTTCATATTACATATTACATTGAAGATGTTGCAGCTATCTCAAGTATCATCTCGGCTCATCACTACTTAGAGATTACAACAGTAACTCACCACTAGATATAGTCATAGAATAGGTTAATAAAAAACAAATATAAAAATCTATTTGAACTGCTGAATGAATTCAATGAAGTTGCAGGACACAAAATTGAAATACAGAAATCTGTTGCATTTCTATACACTAATAATGAAGTAGCAGAAAGAGAAATTTAGAAAACAGTCCCATTTCCAATTGCACCAAAAATAATAAAATACCTAGGAATAAACTTAACCAAGGAGTTAAAAGACCTGTACTCTGTAAAGTATAAATCACTGATGAAGGAAATTGAAGATAACACAAACAAATGGAAAGAGATTCCATGCTCACGGATTCGGAGAAAAAATATTGTTAAAATGTCCACACTACCCAAAGCAATCTATGGATTCAATGCAATCCCTGTCAAAAGACCAATAGTATTTTTCACATAACTAGAACAAATAATCCCCAAAGTTTGTATAGAACCACAAAAGACCCTGAATAGCCAAAGTAATCTTGAAGAAGAACAAAGCTAGAGGCATCACAATTCCAGACTTCAAGTTATATTACAAAGCTGTAGTCATCAAAACAGTATGGTATTGGCATAAAAATAGACACATAGATCAATTGATCAGAATAGAGAACCCAGAAATAAACCCACACTTATATGGTTAATTAATATACAACCAAGGAGGCAAGAATATGCAATGGGGAAAATATAATCTCTTCCACAAATGATGCTGGGAAAGCCAGAAAGCTACATACAAAAGAATAAAATTGGACCTCTTTCTTGCACTATACACAAAAATAAACTCAAAATAGATTAAAGACCTACATGTGAGATATGAAACCATAAAACTCCTAGAAGAAAACATAGGCAATAATTTATTTGACATTGGCCATGGAAACATTTTTCTAGATATGTCTCCTAAGGCAAGGGAAATAAAGCAAAAATAAACCATTGGGACTATACCAAAATAACAAGCTTTTGCACAGCAAAGGAAATAATCAACAAAACAAAAAGGGAGTTGGAGATTCCCTGAATGGGAGAAGATATTTGCAAATGATGTATCCCATAAGAAGTTAATATCAAATATCAAACACATAAAGAACTTAAACAACATGACACCAAAAAAAAACCCATAAATAATCTGATTAAGAAATGGGCAGAGGACCTGAATACTTTTTCCAAATAAGATGTACAGATGTCCAACAGACACATGAAAAGATGCTCAATATCACTAGTCATCAGGGAAATGCAAATGAAGACCACAATGATCTATCATCACCTTGTACCTCTCAGAATGGCTAGAATCAGAAAGACAAGAAATAACAAGTATTGGGGAGGATGTGGGGAAAAAAGAACCCTCACACATTGTTGGGAGGAATGTAAATTGGTGCAACCACTGTGAAAAACAGTATGGAGGTTCCTCAAAATATTAAGAATAGAAATACTGTATAGTCCAGTAATTACCACAAAGCATACATATATTAGTTTACACATCACTTAGTATGGTTTGTAATCCTATGTATTTTATATGAGGTATTTAAAAATGTTTTTCTGAGAAGTGTTCCATAGGCCTCAGTATCTGACAAAAGATACTGTGGCACAAACTTATTTAAAAACTGCTGCTTTAGACAAAGTTGACTACTCCCTCCAACTTGATGTATTTTCTTTTCTCGATTTTCTCAGCTTTATACTCCTGATTGTCTCATTGACCAATCTCTTCTGTTGGTTTCTCCTCTTCTCTTTGACAGCATTAGAGTATTCTGTGGCTCACTCCTGGGTCTCTTTCTCTTCTTGATCTGAACTCTACCTGGATGATCTCATCCTATCTATGGTCTTAAAGACCAATAATAAGCTGATGATCCTAGATCTTCATCTTTAGCCTATTGTATCCAATCCTGACTTGAAGCTCTGATAGGAATCTCATGCTTAAGGTGACTATAAGAAAATTTCTGATCATCCTATCAGAACCCAAGCCTGTGCTTCCCCTAGTTTAACTCTTTACCATGGCTTACAAGGCCCTCTATTATCTAGTCCTTGCCTGTACCTATAACATTATCCCCATACTTCTCTTCCCATCCCTCTCCAGTCACTCAGAGTGACCTCACCACTGGTACTTAACTCAAACTCACCAACCTCACTCTCATCTCAGAAGCTTTGCACTAACCCTTCCCCTTGTCTGAAATTCTCTTCCACCAGATCTTTGCATGGCTGGTTCTTTCTTGTTCCAGCTTAAAACCTCATGAAAAAACCTTTTCTGCTCACTCAGTCTAAGGAATTCACCTGCTAATCCCTCTCTATCATACCACCCTATTTTCCCTTGATAATATTTTAAATGGACATTTTTGTTTATTCTTTATTTCTGTAAACAACCCCCTGCCCCACCCCCCCACACACACACCATGAGATGTGGGATATTGTCAGATGTGTATAGCCTTTTAAACTCTGGCACCTAGTATGTGCTCACTAAATATGGAGAAGGAAGGAGGCAGAGATGGAGGGGGAAGGGAGAAAGAGAGGAAGAAATGGAGGAGAGGAAGGAAGGAATTTAGCATTTTTAAGTACTCCATTTAAAATGTGTCATAAAAAGATTTAAGGCAGCATCTCAAAAGACATTTCCAGAGGATGAAATTATTCACAGCACCCAGTAACTTAAAAAAATGTCATGCTCATATCTTAAGGACAAGAGACTATTGTAAAAGATGAAGACTGAACACTCATTGTTACAGCTCAAGAGGCCTAATTGCAAAGAGTGCCTGCCCACTCATCTTTCCATCACTCTTGTCTTCATCCATAATGCCAAGCTACCAGGAAGAACACAGTGTGGTCACTCAACTGAAGAACAGTGTACTGTCCTTCCACCCAGATGAGCTGATCCTCTCCTCGAGAAAAATGAGCATTAACAAGAAAATGTTTAAATGAAGACAAAGCACAGAAACAATTCCTACAGGTGCAAATTCTGACTTTACTCCTTTATGTTTTCAAAATGTTAAGTGTCGATGGATCCAGTCACCAAACCTTAAAGTAAGATGCTTCAAGCTACACAATCAGAGTTAGGTTTTCTATTCTAATCGTTCACTTGAAGAGACTTGCTTTAGAAAGGATGGGTGGATTCACAAGTGCTCGAGTTGAGACTTTCTATCCAACCTGGGCCTCACACACTGATTTGACAGGCATCTTTTAGGATACCTGTTATGTGCTAGTCGCTGCACTGCATACTGGAAACTCAAAGATCCCGGTTCCACCAATTATGCAAAGAGTGCCCTAAGGAAAGGGCACTTTCCTTGCAGCTTGTAGGACTCCTGGCAGCTGGCTTCTTCAAAGCTACCAAGGAGAGTCTCTAGAGTGAGCCTGCTAACAAGACAGAGTTTTATATAACATAACCTAATCATGGGAGTGACATCCCGACATGTTTGCCATGTTCCATTGATTAGAAGCAAGTCACATATCCCAAAGTCAAGGGGATGAAAATCATACAAGAATGTAATCACCAGGAGTTAGGGATGATGGGGGCCACCTCCAGGCCTGTATGTCCCAGTTGAGGATAAAGACAAGTAAAGAGGCACTTACAACAGAGTAAGTTTAATTAATGCTTTGATGATCAAGTACAGAATGCTAACTACAGAATACTACATACATGACTTTTTCTGAGTGGGTAGGTGAGTGGTGGCAGTGGTAGTGAGATATTTCCTAGAGGAAAAACCGTAAGTTGAGACAAAGAGGATGTGTACACGTTTGCCATGTATGTATTAGGGCATGATCAGTCTTCCAGGCAGAGAGCCGGAGAGAACAAAAAACATTCCCTAAGTGAAAAAAAAATGCATATGGCCAAACATATTTCATTTTGTCTGTATTCTACAAATTCCTAACATTTCACCAAGAGAAAAATTATCCGTCATGGGCACAGGGCCACCTTCAAAAGGTTAAATACTTTCTT
This sequence comes from Prionailurus bengalensis, assembly GCF_016509475.1. Taxonomy (NCBI): domain Eukaryota; kingdom Metazoa; phylum Chordata; class Mammalia; order Carnivora; family Felidae; genus Prionailurus; species Prionailurus bengalensis. The sequence continues at coordinate 18,777,003 of NC_057361.1, read as the reverse complement.
CAACTAATACCTAAAGGAAAAACCTTTTAAAGGATGCTCCTCATTCTTAGAGGAAAGTGCTTACAATGTGTCTTGAAGAGAAAAGATTTCCATTTTCCGAGTCCTCATCATTATTTAAAATAGTGATATCCTAAGATTTTAATACATCCTTGGTCTTGAATGATCCCAGCTCAGATCCAGTTCTTTGTCAATCTCTGAAGTAATTATCTTCTGAAAAGAAAGGCCCCATGGTGGAAGAGCACCAGCTGTTGAATGCTCAATACTACATGCCAAGTGAACAGCCAATTGCCCAAATAAAATAGGTATCTAAGCCAGGTGGAATTGTTTATTCCAATTTGCTTATTCAAACTGGAATGTAGCCAGTGTGTTTGTGAAATGTGATCACAAAATAATAAAATATTAGTGACTGCTAGATAGCATCCTCCTCTATGATGTTTATAGTGAACCTTCACTTCAAAAAGACCCTGAACTTTATCCTCTGCTGAATTCGTAATGATGCTCAGACTTCTCAGCCATATCTAACATCGACTCCAGAAAAGTCGGTAAAATGGAGCTGGAGAGTATAGCTTATTGTGATAGATTATAGTTAAAGCAAAATTTTTATTCAATTACTTTCAACGAGTAAGTTTTAGTAGTCACATTCCTATTATGCCTAAATGTGTCCCTAAGAATGTCTTCTAGTGGAAGAAATAGAATTCCTCATATGAAGAGGCTAAAACACTACAGAGCAGCTCCCATGTAACTGAGAAGTCCATAGATAGCGTCAATTTCAGGTACAGTTTGATCATGCCTCTGGCTTCACTTCTCTCCTAAATTATAAGCAATTTTCTCCCCCTCTGCCTTCCCTGTTTTAAATTTTTTTAATTTTATTTTTTAATGTTTTTATTTATTTTTTTTTGAGACAGAGAGAGACAGAGCATGAGCAGGGGAGGGGCAGAGAGAGAGGGAGACACAGAATCCAAAGCAGGCTCCAGGCTCCGAGCTGTCAGCACAGAGCCCGACGCAGGGCTCGAACTCACGGACTGTGAGATCATGACCTGAGATGAAGTGGGACGCCTAACCAACTGAGCCACCCAGGCACCCCTTTTTAATTGTATTTATTTTAGAGAGGGAGAACACTCATGAGCAGGGGAGAAGGACAGAGAGAGAGAGAGAGGGAGAGAATCTCAAGCAGGCTCCATGCTCAGTACAGAGCCGATGCAGGGCTTGACCCCACGACTCTGGGATCATGACCTGAGCCAAAATCAAGAGTTGTTCACTCAACCAGCTGAGCCACCCAGGCACCCCTACCCTCTTTTAAAAGCTGATTTCAAACAGTAACTTCAGGTAGAAATTTACATCCAAGAGGAGGCTTTCTTCAACCATTTAATAAAAACCTGACCATTGAGCGACAAAAGCCACATTCAAACCAATCCCTGTGCCTGGGGGGTGTCATGTGCTAAATGACTTAGTTACATGATTTTGCAAGGAAATGTGGTTATATACATCCATCTCCATGATGCTGGTGTAAGGATCCAAGGCCTAAGCCAGGGTATGGCTCTTCCAGACTACCCAGCATCTGCGTCTCAACAGAGCTGTCTTTACATTGTTTTCATATTACAGATGGATTTATGAATACAGGGGTACCTAAAGATGTACTGAGGTGCACAGAAAATGTCAAGTACTCCTTGGGGTGTGACAGTGTATCACAATGGAACTCGGCTATTCCCAAGTACCCCAAACTAAAACTGTAGCACATTTACCACACCCCAGAACTACAGTGTCTCATGCCCATAGATCTAACTCCCAAATTTCCCTGAAGAAATACCGATTCCAGGGCTGGGGAAATGACCCCACCTGAACCAACAGCCTATACCTGACCAGCTTACAGAATAAACTTGGAATTGTATTTAATCATGGCATTTCAAGATTCATTTTCAAAATATTCTTTTTGCCCCTCAAATTTTCCAGGCCTTCACATCTCTCAAGATATCAAACATGATACTTTTAGGAGCCAACCAAGTTATACATAATGCATTTTTATGTTCCTAAATTAACAAAGTGACTTTAGATCTGTGAAGGGTGCTAAAAATTATATAAGCTATGTAAGTATTTTTATTTGTTCAAACATTTCCAGTTTCCTTCAGGGTTTAAAAGTTTCTGAGAACTTTTTGTTTCTAAGTAGGCCTTGCTTGTTATGGATGAAACAAAGGCACTCCAAAAACATCCACTTTTTCCTGAGGGGTCTCACAGCCAGGTTTTTTTTCCATCTTCTAGAACATCAAACCATTGAGTACTTAGACCTCTTGCTTATTTCTAATAACCATTCAATGAGATGAAGCAGACCCTTAGACAAGGATTTGAGTCCAGCTAGTTTATTTGCAAGGTGATCCCAAAAACTACTAGCAGAGGAAAAGGGAAGTGAGGTAAGAAAAGAAAGCAAGCAATTCAGGATGTGTTGCCAGTGAGCAGGTGTCTCCTGTGGGCTCCAGAGGCTTAGTCTTGCTGGGGACTTCTGAGAGATAGAGTATAGAATAAGCTTCAGTGTGTGTGTAATCTCATCTGAGGGGCAAGTACATGGGGTATTTTTTTCTTCACATCTTTTCCATCATTGATGGGGAGACTGTCCCCAGAAGGACTTAGCTCTTGAATATTTCTGGCCTACACATACAAAGGTCAAGAAAAAGCCCCAAAGTAGAGAGTTACAGATGCCTGTAGAAGAATGTGTATAGCATGGACTGGTCCAGTGACCAGAGGAGCTGTTGGGGAGGTGGGGAGCAACATATTTGCAACAATGCCTATGGTCAAAAGATTAATATATACTTACGGATACCAGTCATAAGGTCACTGGCTGGTCTTGGCTGTTACCTTAAAAAAAAGTATTGCAGGGACACCTAGGTGACTAAGTCGGTTAAGCATCTGACTCTTGATTTCGGCTTGGGTCATGATCTCGCAGTTTGTGGAATCAAGCCCCGCATCGGGCTTTGTGCCGATGGTGTGAAGGCTGTTTGGGATTCTCTCTCTCCCACTCTCTCTGGCTCTCCCCTGCTCATGTGCCCTCGCACTCTCCCTGTCTCTGAATGAATGAATGAATGAATGAATAAACTTAAAAAATTGCTTTCAATGAAATTCCAATTTCTTGAGGTTTACTGAAGTCATTTTATTCACCTAACAGGTCATCATCCCAGAGCAAAAAAAAGCCCTGAATTTAGAATGAGCGTAGCTAAGTTCTAGTCTAGTCTCTGTGGCCTTACGTACAAGGATTCACGACTATGGACCTCAGTTTCCTCAATGTAAATCCAAGTCTTAAGCTAATGATAATAGAAAACACTTAGATGGCCTTATTACATACCAGGCACCATTCTGAGTGCTTTACAGGTGTTAAGTCACACAACCGTCACTACAAGCAATGAGATGAGGACTATTATTAGGCTCCATTTTACAGAGAAGTAAACTGAGGCACTAGGTAGTTAGGTCACTTGAATGGAGTCATATGAGTAGTAAGTGGTAGAACCAGGATTGGAAACCAAGTTGTCTGGCTCCAAAACCAAGACCCTTAACTACCACCAGACTTCCTCTTGATGCAATAACCTGTAGCCCTTCATTAGTAGTGACCTGTAATCTTTGACCTCTGATAAAATCAGGCAAGAGTAACGGTATATTCATCTGCCATCTGTTTTAACTTTTACTGTTTGACACAAGCTCAACTTGTGTCATTCTTCTTGTGGGATAGTTTATAAGATACATTTACAGAAGCTAGCAATAAGCAGAACTCATGTACCCAACAGGTCCTAATATATCCCCTCTTCCAGAAATGGCATTCCATGTCTTCACCAGGAAGAGATTTCAAAAAATGAACTGTCATATCTTGCTAATACCCTTGCAAATATTTCACCAACTGTGGAAGCTTTAAACCATCAAAAACCCATCTTCTGCCAGTTTTATTACTCGAGTATATCCTCTCAAACTTTAACCTACATTTGTTCAAGTAAGATGCCAATGCACCAGTCATCATCAGTACCAAGCTAGAATTTTCAGTTGATACTGGAGATTAGTCATATATATCAGCTCAAGGTAATCATTAGAAGCCAATTTCTAACATCTCTTAAAGCCTGATCCCCAAATCTCTCAAAATATCACTTTTATATGTTTGAAAGTTTCCCTTTGAAGTCATAGTATTATCATGAATGTTATTAAATTCATTTATAAAACACATGCTACTTTTCTATTATATATAGCCCATTATACTAGGAACTGAAATCTGAGAATAATGATAGCTATTTGATGTCCCTGACCTTCATGATGCTTCAAATATACCAGGTGAGAGGGATACGAGAAAGTGAATGACATGTGGAGAACTGGACTCCAAATGTAAAGCTATCATGGAATTAGCCATACTGAATGGTGTAAAGAATTGCACTGGTATCTAGTGGTTATGATGGAATGTCCTCATTCATTCATTCACCAACTAATCATTGAGCACCTATTATGTGCCAGGAATTTTGTTAAAAAAAGTAATTTTTGAAATAAAGAAGATAGATATGGATGCTGCCTTCATGAAGTTCGCAGTTTAGTTGGGTGATTGTCAGATGAGTAAGAACTGTTCTGCCTTTGGCATGTCCCTCAAGTCTTTTACCATTGTGACCTTCCAGGAGCCAATTCTCACTCTTGAAACAGCTTCCTAACTGATCTTTTACCACTTCATGCTCTTACCGGCTCCCCCCATCATGTCAAGGAGGGCTACAAAGATGTTTTTCAAAGAAAAAGAAATGGTCATTCTTTTTTACTGTAAAATTCTCCATGTAGAGCCAAAGCCACCTCAGGTACCAATGAAGGAGGAACATGGAAAGAGTAGTAAGCATGGAATTTTCCACAGGTTGAAGGGGTGATATATGGAGAGTTTAAGAAGGAAACATGCCAATAAACACCAGAAGAGATTACCTAACCTGGTTTCCCTGGGGTCACCTAACCTGGCTTCCCTGGGGTCACCCTCAGATCACAGTCTTTTGAGTTTTTGGAGGTAAATTTGTCAGTAGGTATGGTTTTTCTGTTATATAAGAGAAAAAGGCAAAAAAAAAATAATTCTGAGGAGACAAGAAGGTAAGAGAGGAAAGAATGGAGTGATAGTGCTATAAAATGTCAGTGACAGCCATTGTAAATAACGATAGTATCAAGTGAAATATGCCTCTGACATTCTTTAAAGCTTCTGAACATTCTGCTCACCCTTCTGAGAAGAATTCATTTGGTTCTTTGCTAACTTTACACTTAGATTTCTCACTGTGAACAGCAACTAAAGATGTGACTCTGGCTATGACAACGTAGGAGTCAAGCACACCCCTTGGCACCTACTTTGGTCTCTTATCAGATGACCTGCCGGACCTTGACAGCCTTCCCTGCTTTAGGACAATTTGCAGGATGGAATTTAAGTGTAATCAGTCCTAATTCCTTTTATCCCCAAAGGCTCCCAAGACAGCAATGTTGGAATGATCCATGCCTTGCAATTCTCACATTTCTCTTATCTCTGAGACTACTTTTCATGTTCACTTTGATGCTACTTGAAAATATTCTCACCTTGACCTCCAATAAAACTGAAATCCCCGTATATATCTTGACCTCTTCTTGTGTCAACTCTTCCAGTACTACCTCCTAATACCTTTCTAAATCCCTCTTGAACATGAGAATTCTATTTAGTGTAGCCTCCCATAACTCACTTATCTCTACTATAGTTATTCTAATCTTAAAAAAAAAACCTCACTTTTGAAAACTTCTCACATTGCTTCTTGTGGCTCAGTTTATAGCTAAGGGTTTCATTCCATTTACCTCATGTTTCCACTATAAAATTTAATTGGAGAATTGAGGCAAAAATATGGATAATCCAGGGAAGAGCTGAAAGAAAAATTAGAGACTGAAATTGTTTTACCACCAATATCGGCTACTCTCCCATCATCTATGTGCTTATTGCTTTGAGTTAGAAGAGAAAAGGAATTAAGACAAAGGAAAAGATCAGGGTAAGAGAAGGTTAAGTAGGAAGACTCTCAGAATCAAATCTGGCTAAAAAAGAACTAAACTTTTGCCTCCCATATTTCCCACCCTACCCCCCAACAAGTAATGCTTCATACTGGACTTTGGCTTGGAAGATGCCTTGAAAAGACTCTTTGTGTCTTGAAAATAGCATGAATGTTGGGAATGGATGAATTTGGACTCTAATCGCAGCTCTATCACTTACTTGCTGTATGACTTCGGGCAAGTTACTTCAAAATTGTTTTCACCTCTACAGAAGGAGGATAACAAAAGCTTCCTCACAGGACTTTGTAAAATTTAAGTGAGATAACCTATAGAAAGCATCTGTCAATACAATACAGTTAACATCTGGTAGTTCCTTTCCATTACCCTCGACTGAATGATTCAAAGAATGTGTTAAACAGCAAGGTAACTGATTAAAAATTTCCACTGAAATGCCAAATTGCAAACCCAGCACCACATCAGATGTCTGGTAATATTTATCCAAGGTATCCAATTTGTTGGAATAGCTTTCCTCCGTTGACCAAGTAAAGTACAAATAGGCTAGCCTTAAACCATTGTCATCAACAAGTATTTACTGATGGCTCACTACATATGAAACACCGTACTGGTGCTAAGGGGAAGCCAGGTCAATATGAAACATGGCCTTGGTCAACAGGGAGTTAATCAATGAGGTAGACTAAACTTCACTCAGACAGGCTAAGTGGTTATTTTAATACCTTTCAAATAACAATTCTCAAACTTGCAAGATCTTCAGACTGACCTGGTTTGCTTATCAAATATATATATATTTCAGTAGGGTGGGTTCTAGAAATCTGTATTTGTGACAAGCTTCTAGGTGATTCTGACATTCACCCAAACATGAGAGCCTCACTTCTTTGAAAGATGCCTCATTACTGCACAGATTAATGTATAAATCAAGTCACAGCCACACTATGCTAAAAAGTCCAGGGAGATGTGCTTGTTTAAATATTAATAAATATGTCATTTCTTAACACCAGTGTTTTCTGTTGGTTGCAGTGTGTGAGTTAACTTTTTGAATTTTGTTCTCTCAATTTTTAAGGTAACTTTGCAGGTCCTGAATGCAAGTGGCCTGAAGAAAATTATTGAATATAAAATAAAAATCAAATGTAGAATCTTTTCAGAGGTCTGTCCATGGCAAAGCCAAATGGATAAATGAAACAACTTACTTCTAATGTGAACAAATGACACATCATTTGCATTCATGAAACCTGTGCCAAAACCTTTAGACAGAGGTCCTTCCAGTGAGACTTGCTCAAACCCTACAAACCCCTTCCTCTAGGATGGACTGATATCATTGCGTGCACACTGTATTCAAAACCAAAGCTTTACAATCAGATACTGCTATACTCTAGTAATGGTGTGTGGGTTATTTCAGTCAGGAGGGGTGAAAGTATTCGAGAGAGGAAAATAACTAAAGAGTACAGCGTACGTCAGTAGAAATCACAAGTTCTGATTTTAAAAGATGTGTCCTCAAAACTCTTTAATTTACAAAAAATTATTTTATTTTTTGGGCAAGTTATTTATCATCTCTGAAACTGTTTCCACATCTTCAGAATCAGGATAATAAAGGATTCCTCCTAGGATTGTTGTAAAAATTAAATTAGGTAACAGAGAAATCACCTGTCAATAGAATGCACTTAATACATGGTAAAATAAAATAAAAACACTTTATTTTTTCTTGATTTGGCACCAAAAAAAAACCCTACAAGTTTCACTCCCTCATTCATTGATGTCATTCAACCAACTTGTATCGATTACATATTATTTTCCAGGCATGCACTGTTGCAGATGCTCTACAGGTCCCCATCCACCCTCTTCTTAGCTCTCACCATGCCCTCATACATCATTGGCTTTCTTCATCAACCATGTGACTTTCCACCTGAGGGTGTTCTTGGGCTAAGCCAGAGTACGAGGCAGGCCCAAGTGTCAAGAGCTAATACCCCTCAATCAATGAAGGATGGGAGTTGGTGGATCAATATCCCAAGTTTCTCACCCTTGCATGGGACAAGACTGACAAGGGTTCTGTACTGCTTCTCAGCAGTCCCCAGTGAGATCAGTGATTATGAATATATTCTACACTGTCTTCCTTCCCTTCCCCATCTTCCCACGCCCTCTTAGAGCTTCTTGGAATCACCTTCCAAAAAACCTACTTGCATTCAAAGCCTTATCTCAAGGTCTATTTCTAGAAGAACTCAGACTAAAACCCTAGGTCATAGGAGAGTGAAAAAGACACAGCCATACCCTTAAGAGGTTCAAATACAGTCTGAGGGACACAAACAAGCTGATAAGTGCGCTATGATAATATCAAATATATCCAAGCAGCACAGTAGGAATGACCCTCCACCCAAGTTAAGGAAGGCCTCACAGATGAAGTACCTATTTTAGCTGTCACAGTATAGGAGTAGAAGGTTTATATATAAATAAGAAGAGAAAGGGCATTCTAGACAATGGGAAGATCATGTGCAAGCATGGTACCCCTACCTACCACCTTTTACATGCACATGTACAAAATCCTTGCAAGATCATGGGCACTTGGACTGCAAAGTACACTGGGAAGAAATACAGATATAAAAGTACTTTTAAAAATTAGTTGCTTGGTAGCTGGTGTCCCAATGCATGTTGCCTCCCCCATAACTAGGCTTTTGTGTGATGCTCAACCAAAATGAATCTGTGGTAGCCTTATGACTCCTTTGTAGTCAATAAAACACAATGGAGGTGACCTGTGAAGTTCTGGGATTCAGCTTTAAGGAGACCTGTCCACTTCTGTTTTACATTTTACACTTTACAGAGCCCTGAACTACCACATAAGAAGTCTGGTCACCTTGCTAGAGCCATCAAAGAGAGAAGCCAAATGAAGAGGCAGATATCGTCGAGTTCTAGGGTCCCTGCTGAGCACAGCTGTCCAAGCCAAGGCACCAGATATAGGAGTTCAGTCATCTTGCATATACCAGCCCCAGTTGCTATATGACTTCAGAGATCCCAAGAGAAACCAGGAGAAGAACCACCCAACCCACAGAATTATGAGAAATAATTAAAAGGTTGTTTTAAGCAACTAGGTTATTGGGGGGTCGGTTTATTATGCAGCAACAAAGAAACAAAACAGTTGCCAAAACGTGAACAGTGTTGAAAGCCTGAATGAGAGGTCTGCACCTAATTCGGACAAAAGAAATGAACAAGCATCAACCCTAATTTGAGTTCAGTCAAACAGTTTTGGACAGAGAAGATGAGGATTTGAAAGGGGAGCCAGCATTTATCACAGGTCCATTATGTTCCGGATACTTTGTAATTCTTATCTCATTTAATCACAGACACTGTGAGGCAGACATCGGTAACCCCATTTTATACAGAATGGAGAATGGGAGAGCTTGACAAGCTCACCCCAGGTCACAATGTCAAGAGCTGAGACTAAGCCCAGGACTCTCCTGTTCCAAAAGCCTTGCTCTTTTCATTTCTACTCCATGATGCCTTGGGGGTGGGGGTGGCGGTAAGAAATATATTTCAAAGAGATTTAGGAGGTAGAATTCACAAACATCGTGAATGACTGAGAAGCATCTGGGTCACGGGGAGCATTCAGCAATGATATTGGCTTCTACTTCAAGTGATGGGTTATTACAAAAGATACACAGCTGCATGCTATAGAAATAAAGCATCAGGTAAAAAGTAACCAATTTTACATATAAAGGAGTAAGATGAATAAGGTGCCATTTTAGGGTTTTGCATTTGGATAGTGTTTTAAGGAACTGCTGATAATAGTATAAAGAAGCTGTACAAAAATAAGAAATTCCAAAACCTCTCACATGGGAAAGAAAATACTTCTAACTCAGTCCTCCAGGCTTCAGGTTAGAGGCTGCTTTTGTACAAGCCCTCCGAGAATTTACACTAGGCCTAGGAGAACTTACTTACATTGAGAACCCATGAAAGAAACTATTTCTCTCTTTCAGCATCCAAAGGGCAGGATTTTTAGTTTACTGGAATTAGAAGGGAAGAGTTCAGCAACATATTTTTAAGAAACACCGCAACACTATAAAAATAGTGTATTAACACCATTTTTCAGGAACTAAAAAATAAAAGGAAGATATAAAAGTGAAAACTATATTCACCAGAAAAATGTTACCTACACATTCATCCATTCTGAAGCACCAGAGGTAGGATAGAGAATATTTCTGTGAGAGCCATGGATACTCAGAAAGAAAAAAAAAATCAATCAAAGCTCCCAGAGGAAACAGTGACTTTATTTTTATTGTATTTTAGGGTGAGAGAAAGATTAAATGTCATCTGCTTTAAAAATTAACAAAAGGGAGCACAAAAATACTATCAACACAAGATTTTATATTTTATTTACAATAAAACTATCTCTCTCTTGAATCTGCAATGAATACAGAAAATAAGCTAAGTGAATTCAGGCCTTGCTGACTGCACAGCCCATGGACTCTCCAATCTACCAGACTGCCTGTTACAGAATCAAAAGAATGTCCCTCCTTAGAATACAGCCCCTGAAAAGGAAGAAGTAAAATAAAGATTTCCAGCAGAATATTATGCTCCAGTCAGTGAACTTTCTGCTTCCCCTAACACACCATGCTCTGTAAATATGGTGTGATGAACTGAATTTTCCCAAGGCCACAACAGTATCTGTAGGACTTCTATGGGTCAATCAGAAGAAGCCATCAACGGGCATCTGAGCAGTTAGGTTGAGCGTCCAACTCTTGATTTCATCTCAGGTCATGATCCCAGAGTCATGGGATTGAGCCCCATGTTGGGCTCCATCCTGAGCAAGGAGCCTGCTTGTAATTCTCTTTCTCCCTCTGTCCCTCTCTCCCATTCATTCATTCATTCATTCATTCTCTCTCTCTCTCAAATAAAAAAATAAATAATAATAAAATAATAAAAATTAAAAAACAAAAAAGAAGACATTTAAAAAAAAAAAGCTGCACTGCAGTCTCTCCCGTGGGTCTTTGGAATCCTCACTCCCTGGATGTCCCCTTTTTGGACGCTCTCTTAGGAGCCCAGGCACCATTCTGTGAGAGGCCAAAGCCACATGGGGAAGCCACATGTAGGCCCTCTTGTCAACAGTCCTTCTGAGTCCAATCACTGAGTCATCCCAGACACAATAGAAGAAGCCTCCAGATGATTCCAGCCCTGGCTCTCAAGCTAAATGAGTCTTCCTGGAGGAAAACCCAGACACTGCAGGAACAAAAATATTCCCTCCCCATGATGTTCTATCCCCATTTCTGACCAACAGATTCTGTGACCATAAAAAAAAAGAAAGAAAGAAAAAAAGAGACTTTTGTTTTGCACCACTTATTTTGGCAGTTTGCTATGTGGCAAAAGATAACCAAAATGTATGCACTGGGTAGATACTGTACCCTCTTCACTGCCTAGCTGCCTCCTACTCCTGTTTTTAGGTCTTATTTCCCCCTACCATTTTCTCTAGGAAACATCCCACTATTCCCTCACCTACCTATACAGAGAACATGTCACACCGTATCTTAAGTACCTGTTCATCAGTTGGCCTCTCCCGTTACCCTGGGGTTCTCGGAGGGTTGAATGGTATTTGCCTACTACTATTTTCCCAGAGTCTAGTATAGTGTATGATACCAAATAGCTATGCCTGGATCGATACGTGGCTCCCGCTCTACAACCAGGGCACTGAAGAGGGCACATAGCAGTCATACAATTATGCTAAGAGAGCTAAGTGAGCTGCAAAGACTACATATTTAAGAGCCTGATCCTTCTTTCCATACCTGGGAAGATGTTAGGATATATTTTTCAAAACTCAAGAAGGATAGAAATAATAGGCCACATATAGCACTACTAATATAAAATAAATATGATTAACATGCTAATGGCATTAATGGGAAAAAGCAGACAACATGCAAGAACTGATGAGTAATATAAGCAGAGAGATGGACATTGTAATCAAGAGCCAAAAGGAAATGCTAGAAATCAAAACCACTATACATGAAATGAAAAATGTCTTTAATGGGTTCATCAGTAGAGTGGACACAACCAAGCAAAGAATTAGTAGGCTTGAAGATTTGTCAAAAGAAACTTCCAAAACCGAAATGCAGAGGGGGAAAAAAAAGACTAGAAAAATGGGGCAGAATATTCAAGAGCTGAGGGCCAGTTATATTACACTTTGGATATAGTAACAGCATCCGCATCCATCACCTGTACTTGTCAAGAAGTTAATCACAGATGATCAATCCAATACTTATAAGCATATTCACCCATGTAAAAGGCCTATATTATTACACATATGCACAGAAATCTGAGATGTTGATAAAAACCTCAGTATTTTGAGTAATAAAAATAGCATGTCTGGCATATATACTTCCACGAGGAAAAACATTTTCTGAGGATGGTTTTGTAATTTATAATTACAAATTTTATTTCAGTTATCACTAAACTGGTGTCACTTTAGGAGAATGAACTTGAGGTGGATTTTCAATGGATAATATACTTAAGAGAGCTCAGGGAGTCTTCTAGAATGGTATCATCCAACAGAAATATAACATGAGTCACATGTGCTTATAAGTTTTATAGTAACTTCATTACAAATCTTGTAAAAAGAAACTAAATGTGAAACTGTATTTTACTTAATACAATATATCAAAAATATTACCATGGTTAAAAATTATCAATATCAAAAAATATTAGAAATATTTTACATTTTTCCTTCCATACTCAGCTTCAAAATCCCATGTCTCAACTGCTCAATAGCTACATGTAGCTAGAGTTACCATCATGGGTAGCATACTTACAGGACCTTAAATATAAATTATGGTTTCCAGACCAGAAATACCAGAATAACCTGGGAACTTTTTTAACATTCAGACTCTTGGGTCTTACCCAGACTTACTGAGTCAGAATCTGCATTTTAACAGGATCCACCCCAGGTGATTCATGAACATTGTAACTTGAGAAGTGCTGGTTTAATATGAATGGGCCTTCAGGAGAAATTAGAGAAAAACAGAAGAGCGACAGAATAGTGCAAATTTAATGTGCTCTAATATGCTCCCAGGTGATGTTGATGCTGCCGGTCCTTTGGCCACATTTTTAACAGCAAAGCCCTATAGGGTTTAGTCCAGAAGTATCCAATGAGTACTTTCTATTTTCCCAGCATTATGTCAAATAAAAATGCACTACATTCAATCTAGTCCCAGAGCAACTTATGTCTACTTGGAAAGACAAGACCATTGCAGATGAAAACACTAGAAAGCAATAAAAGGCAGTATTAGTAAAACAACAAAATACTGAATCAGACAACGAATGCTATGAGATATCAGGGATATGAACAGTTTGAGTATGGGTCTAAGTTATGAGACCATGAAGCATCTCTAGTTACCAAGGAGGAGTTTAAGCTGGGCTGTGAAGGCTGAATAGCTGCCTTTAAAGTAAAGCTAATGGGGGGAAACGAGGAGTCTGGATTCTGCTTACTCTATGCAATGATTCTTGATTATTCACTGTTTTTTTTTTTTTTTACGTGACCTCTAAGTTTTTTGACCATACACGCTTATCAGGAAAAACATTAACACACACCCTAAGATGATGTCTATTTATTTATATAAACTATGTACATATACTAAGCCAATCAATAAATTAAATATTTATAAAAATTAATTTCCTTATCTTTTAGAATAAAAGTATACATACACATTCCAGTATCATCTCGCTTTTAACAGATTTGGAAGCCACTGGTCTAAGCTAGCATTTTTGTTTTCAGTGTGATTCAATAAGCAGAGTGGGGGGAAAAATGCCAGGAGACTGCGGGGTCATCCCAACTGGACCTTGGAGTGGTAGGTCTCACCAGTAGAAAAAGTTCAGCCCATCACAAGAGGGTTAGCTGTAACAGAGTGGGGCAGGCCTCAGTGGAGATTTGGTAAGTGCTCTTACTCTGACAAACCCTTTCATTATTCTTCAGGTCACAGCCTAAATGTTCCTCAAAGAGGCCTTCTCAGACCTCACAATGTAACTGATGGTCTGTTGCTGAACTCATTCAGCCCATCATGTTCTCTTCCTACAGAATATTCCTTATAACTTGTAACTCTTAGTTTATTTGGGGGACTATGCCTTTCACAGCTGTCTTCCCTCACTGTAAGTTCTGTGAGGGCAGGCATTTCTTCATCACGATGAGCAATGAGCCCTGGGTCTGACACAGCAGGTGCTCAATGTATTTTTGGAGATGGAAAGACAAAGGAAATTAAATATGGCCATTGTGGTCCTTTTAGGTCATCCATATGCTAAAATCTTCTATTATGTGAAGATACCGCTCTTCTGTCTCTAAGCACAAGAGTCAGAAATGACTGGACCTTGTCCACTGGAGCTCAGATGGGGACTACTTTACCACACTGCTGTATGGACTGCAAGGGTGATAGGACACACAATGCAAAAATTCCTCACATTTTTATCTCCATTTTGGTCCATTCTTAATCATGACCCTTTTCAGTAATGTTTTTCCAGTATGTCAGGAAGATATATATTATTTGGGCCTGTGATCCATATTGGGCTTAATGGGGAAATGTCAGAAACTGTCAAAATCACAACTCTTGGCTGAGGTTGAGGGAGTCCAATCAAGCAACATACGGTCAACAGCAGAGGATACGTTCTCTACTTGCTCTGGGTTTTTATCTGGTTATTTATAAAATTGATGCAGTTGTCCATAGGTTATTTGATTCAGTTTAAGCAGTGCATATGAGCTGAAATTTCTATTTGCTGTTTGTGTAAAAACAAAACATGTCCTGATTTTAAAAACTGATTGTATCTGACATGAACAAGATGCCAACAGCCAAGATCTGCAGTCACTACTACACTCAACATTTGATTATATTCTTTTCCATCCACATCTTTCAATACTGTATACACTTGCCTTTGATGTCATTATTTAACCACTCTTACTCAATATTACAGTCAGGTTGGTTTGCTTAGCTCACTTTAGGGAGCACTATCTCACCTGTGCTACTTAAGCACAAGTTTGCATCTTGTGGCCATGTGACTGTGTGTTTTAATAAATGCATTTAGTATAGCCTCATTTTGATGGGGAAGTTTCATAAATATGCAATAATTGATCCTGGCCCAGCTGTCTTTCATCAATTTCATTATTTTCTTCAATAGATTCTATGCATGTATCATTTTGTCATTTCTCAATTGAGAGAGTGCTCACAAGTTGCCAGAAGCAGCAAAAGTTCCCATTTATAGAATACCTTTTCACCGTATTGATATTTTTCATCTTTCATAATCTTTCTGGAAGATGTTTCTGAGGGATTTCTCAGAAGATGGATGCATCAGTTTCTGTGACTGATGACAGTCCGACTTCACAAGTAGCCTTTTTGAGAAGTTACTAAGACTTGACACATTAACATCTCATAAATATACTATGTTCCAATTCTAAAACATGGATTTCCTTTCCACCATCCAGAGACTGAGCAATGCCCGTGCTCCTTTGTGGTCATGCCTAAGAAAGGTAAAGGGGAGCCACTTTTGCACAGACAAAACCTCATGCTTTTTATGTAGATACTTTATGTACATACCCCACTTCTCTCTTGCAGCCTCCAAGAAAACATGTAAGACCTTTGATAGTGGAGAAAAATCTTTAAACCTCTCTCTTATGTCTAATAATTTCATTATTCTTACTGGAACGATGTACCAGCCAGTAAAGACAGCTTGTGGAACTCGGCTCATGGGTAAATGTTCAGTCTCATGCTGTTTTAACAACATTGGCTCCATCATCAGTGCAAATAGCAACAGTGGAAAGAATCTGAGGAGTGAGATATTTATTTGGAATTTCAGCTGCGATTATGTTTTCCCAGGCACTGCAGTGAAGGTGCACTTTCTGGGAGATGAGGCAGCTGCACAGTGCTACCGAGTCCCCTGGGAGGGCTTGCTCAATATTTGCTGCTAATGATTATGATGTAAGTCCATGAGGCAGCCGTCAGTTAACAAACCCCGTGAGTCTAAATCAGCCCTGATTTAACTTGCCCTTCAAGTAAAGGTTAAGACATGGAGAAACTCAAAATACACATTTTGTAGAAGAAATACACTGCAGGTTTTGAATGAATGCACAAGCCAAATGTACCCTTTTTAAAGGAGGGTATTCTATTTTTCCACTATTTCTTTCCAACTACGTTTTCTCTCTCTGAGCAAAAAATCTCTCCCCCCGCCCTTTCCTCCCTCTCTCTCCACACACACACACACACACACACACACACACACACACACACCTTAGTATAATCATACACAAATAAGGAAATTCCAGAGTATAATGCAACAGTCATCATCACAAAAGAGATAGTATATGTAATATTTCCTGAAGTTGGGCTCACAAATTTCCAACATTTTCAAGATGGGTTAGTGCTTCTTCTATGAATCACTTGCCCTTCTTTTCCTCTTTTCCTATTTATTGTACCACTGGTTTACTCACTACAGAAGACCTCACATTATGAACACTGTCTTCTAGGGCTAGACTTACAAATGTCTCAACCCTAGTTGCACATTAGAATCACCTGGGGAGCTATTAAAATTCACCATGCCCAGATTGCACCCTAAGCTGATGAAATAAGAACCTGGGAGTTATGGGACCCAAGGTCAGGATTGCCAGAGCTCCTGCAGTGACTCCACTAGGTAGCCAAGGGTGAAAAACGATGATCTATACAAACAAATGGTTTCATCAGTTAATACACAGTTCTGAGTTAAAAATCTAAACTCCAGGGGAGGGGCCAAGATGGTGGAGTAGCATGGAACTTCTTTTGTGTCTCTCATTCCTGAAATGAGTTTGATCAACACTGAACCATCTTGCACACCTGGAAAACTGATTTGAGGATTAACACAACAATCTGCACAACTTGAACAACAGAACTCGACAGGTATGTGGCATGCAGAGGTGAACTGGGGGAGAGAGTGGCCACAGAGGGCAGGGAGCTGTTTTTGCTGTGGAGCAAGGACAGAGATGGGGTAGGGGGAAGTACAGGAAAAGCACACCCCCCCAACTGAAAGCAGCTGGAGAGAAAGATAAAGAGTGGACTGAACAAAAAATGGAGAAAGGAGAAAGAGACTGCAAGGACTGAACAAAAAAGGGAGAAAGAATAATGGAGAGGGTTTAAATTTGATTAAGACTCTATAAACAGGGGAGCACAGAGTCTGAAACCCCACAGTTCCATACCTGGAAGAGCTCTGGTGGGAAGGGAGAATCCCCAGGAGCAGATATCAAGGTCTGAGGGGTCCTTAGGCCACATGGGGAGAGGCAGTTTCCCTGCTGGGAGGAGGCTATGTGGCCTCCCGACAGGCAAAGGTCCTAGCAGACCCCAGAGAACAACCACATTCGCTGGTGCAGGAACAAGTATGTTAAGGGTGAAGCCTGGTGCCAGATGTGTGTTGTGATTTACCATAATCCCTGAAACGCTGCTGCACATGATCACACGAACTTTCTCTGGGGCAGGCTGACACCCCACCACAGTCTCCGGGCATCCTCAGCAGCATGGTCTCCCAAATATTCCTGGGGGCGGACCAGCTCCAGGCCATCGCTCACAAAACCCTCCCCCAGAGTATCTGAACGGATCAAAGCTCCTTAGAAGTAAAGAGTTTGGAAAAACAGCCCCATCAGAGATAAAACTCAGTAGGGAGGTACCCCCTGGCAGGCTGATGTCTTGGTCACAGAGAGTATAGAAGCGGGGAGTGGATGGAAGCCAGAGACAAAGGAGGGGTGCTTGAATGCCCATGGGTGACAACACAGAGTTCTGATACTAGACACACGGTAGCTGGGAGATGCCATGTTAACCCATCCCGTGCATCCGCATACACGCCTCCATGCACAACAATCCACCACAGTAAACAAAGCAGTGCCATCTAGTGGAGAACAGAGCCGCTACACCAAGCCCCGCCCAACTGGGCCAACTCACTCTAGAGGAATACAAGTCTCTCCACCTGTTTAGTTTACAGACTATAAAGTGCTTCATACTTTGACTTTTAGGGGAAACTGGATGTAATTTCACTTGTATTTCATTCTATTCACTGGTCCATCTATTCAATTTTTTTCTTATTCTTGAATACAGAAAGAGAAAATTTTTTTTTTATTTTCCATTTTTATAAAAAAGATCTTTCTTCAATTTTTCTACTATATTTTATACACTTTTGGAAATTTTTTTAAAATATTAATTTACTTTCATTTCATTTTATGCTATTTTATTGTATTCATTTTTTAATTTTCAAACGTTTTCCTTTTTTTGTTTTGTTTTCTTCTCATTCTCTTTTTTCTCTATTCTATCAAGCTTCTTTCAACAAGCAGACCAAAACATAACTAAAAGCTAGCATCCTTTATTTCATTTTTTGTGTTGTTTTTTAATTTTTTAACTTTTATTTTATTTTATTTTATTAATTCTTTTTCTTCCTTCAAAATGATGAAAGGAAGGAATTCACCCCAAAAGAAAAAAACAGGAAGAAATGGCATCCAGGGACTTAACACAGACACAAGCAAGATGTCTTAACCAGAATTTAGAATCACAATAATAAGAGTACTAGCTGGGGTTGAAAAAAAAGCATAGAATCCCTTTCTACAGGTAAAAGAAATAAAATCCAGTCAGGGCAAAATTAAAAATGTTACAACTGAGCTGCAATCTCAAATGGATGCCACAGCAGCAAGAATGGATAAAGCAGAGCAGTGAATCAGCAATACAGAGGACAAACATCTAGAGAATAATGCGGCAGAAAAAACATGGAGACTAAGGCAAAAGAGCATGATATAAGAAATAGAGAATGCAGTGACTCACTAAAAAGGAATAATACACAAATCATAGGAGTCCCAGAAGATGAAGAGAGAGACAAACAGGTAGAAGAGTTATGTCAGCATATCAGAGCAGAAAACTTTCCTAACCTCGGGAAAGACACAGACATCAAAATCCAAGAAGCACAGAGAACTTCCCAGAGATTCCCAGAGAATCCCAGTAGATTCAACAAAAACCGACCATCAACAAGGCATATCACAGTCAAATTCACAAAACACTCGGGCAAGGAAAGAATATGAAAGAACCAAGGGAAAAAAGTCCTGAACCTACAAGGAAAGACAGATCAGGTTCACAGCAGACCTATCCACAGAAACTTGGCAGGCCAGAAAGGAGTGGCAGGATATATTCAATGTGCTGAATCAGAAAAACATGCAGCCAAGAATTCTTTCTCCAGCAAGACTGTCATTCAAAATAGAAGGAGAGATCAAAAGTGTCCCAGGCAAACAAAAACTAAAGGAGTTTGTGACCACTAAACCAGCCCTGGAAGAAATTTTAAGGGGGACTCTTTGAGGGGAGAAAAGAAGAAACAAAACAAAACAAAACAAGAACAAAAGCAACAAAGACTAGAAAGGACCAGAGAACATCACCAGAAACTCCAACTCTACAGGCAATGCAATGGCAACAAATTCATACTTTTCAGTACTCACTCTAAATGTCAATGGACTCAATGCTCCAATCAAAAGACATAGGATAACAGAATGGATAAGAAAACAAGATCCATATATATGCTGTTTACAAGAGACCCATTGAAGAACTAAAGATACCTTGAGAATGAAATTAGGGGATAGAGAACCACCTATCATGCTAATGGTCGCCAAAAGAAAGCCAGAGAAGCCAAACTTATACCAGAAAATCTGGTTTTTAAAATAGAGACTGTAACAAGAGATGAAGAAAGGCATTATATCATAATCAAGGGGTCTCTCCACCAAGAAGATCTAACAATTGTAAATATTTATGCCTCAAACATGGTAACACCCAAATATATAAATCAATTAATCACAAACATACATAAATTCATTGATAATAATACCATAATAGTAGGGGCCTTCAACACCCCACTTATAGCAATGGACAGATCATCTCAACAGAAAATCAACAAGGAAACAATGGCTTTGAATGACACACTGGACCAGATAGACTTAACAGATATATTCAGAACATTTCATCCTAAAGCAGAATATACATTCTTCTCTAGTACACATGGAACATTCTCCAGAATAGACCACATACTGGGACACAAATAAGCCCTCAATATGTACAAAAAGATCAAGATCATACTGTGCATATTTTCAGGTCACAACGCCATGAAACTCAAAGTCAACCACAAGAAAAAATTTGGAAAGACAACAAATACTTGGAGACTAAAGAACATCCTACTAAAGAACGAATTAACTAACCAAGAAGTTAAAGAGGAAATTAAAAATTACATGGAAGCCAATGAAAATGATAACACCAAAGCCCAAAACCTCTGGGATGCAGCAAAGGCGGTCATAAGAGGGAAGTATATAGCAATTCAAGCCTTCTTAAAGAAGGAAGAAAGGTCTCAGATACACAACCTAACCTTACACTTTAAAGAACTGGAAAAACAACAGCAAATAAAACCCCAAACCAGCAGAAGATAGGAAATAATAAAGATTAAAGAAGAAATCAATGCAATTGAAACCAAAAAAACAATAGAAGAGATGAATGAAACCAAGAGCTGGTGCTTTGAAAGAATATAATTGATAAGCCCCTAGCCAGTTTGATCAAAAAGGAAAGGATCCAAATAAATAAAATCAAGAATGAAAGAAGAGAGATCACAATCAACACTGCAGAAATACAAACAATAATAAGAGAATATTATGAGCAATTATATGCCAATAAAATGGGCAATCTGGAAGAAATGGACAAATTTCTAGAAACATATGCACTACCAAAACTGAAACAGAAAGAAATAGAAAATCTGAACAGACCCACAACCAGTAAAGAAATCAAATTAGTAATAAAAAAATCTCCCAACAAACTAGAGTCCAGGGCCAGATGACTTTCCAGGGGACTTCTACCAAACATTTAAAGAATTAGCACCTATTCTTTTGAACCTGTTGCAAAAAATAGAAATGAAAGGAAATCTTCCAACCTCTTTCAATGAAGCCAGCATTTCCTTGATTCCAAAACCAGACAAAGATCCCACTAAAAAGAAGAACTACAGACCAATTTTCTTGATGAACATGGATGCAAAAATCTTCAACAAGAAACTAGCAAATTGGATCCAACAATACATTAAAATAATTATTCACCATGATCAAGTGGGATTTGTACCTGGCATGCATGGCTGGTTCAATATCCACAGAACAATCAATGTGATGCATCACATCAATAAAAGAAAGGACAAGAACCACATGATCCTCTAAGTAGATGAAGACAAAGCAACTGACAAAATATAGCATTCTTTCTTGACAAAAATCCTCAAGAATGTTGGGACAGAAGTATCATACCTCAAGATCATAAAAACCATATATGAAAGACCCACAGCTAGGCACCTGGGTGGCTCAGTTGGTTAAGTGTCTGACTTCAGCCCAGGTCATGATCTCATAGTGAGTTCAAGACCCACATCAGGCTCTGTGCTGAAAGCTCAGAGCCTGGAGCATGCCTTGGATTCTGTGTCTTCCTCCCTCTGCCCCTATCCTGCCCATGCTCTCTCAGTCTCTCAAAAATAAATAAACGTTAAAAAAATTTAAAAAAAAGACCCACTGCTAATATCATCCTCAATGGGGAAAAACTAAGAGCTTTCCCCCACGGTCAGGAACACAAGAGGAATGTCCACTTTCACCACTGCTATTCAATATACTATTGGAAGTCCTAGCCTCAGCAGACAACACAAAGAAATAAAAGGCATCCAAATCAGCAAAGAGGAAGTCAAACATTCACTCTCCTCAGACATGATACTCTGTATGGAAAACCCATCATCAAAAAACTGCTAGAACTGATCCATGAATTCATCGAAGTCTCAGGATATAAAATCAATGCACATAAATCAGTTGCATTCCTATACATCAATAATGAAGCAACAGAAAGACAAATCAAGGAACCGATCCCATTTACAATTGCACCAAAAACCATAAAATACCTAGGAATAAACATAACCAAAGAGGTGAAAAATCTATACAATGAAAACTATAAAAAGCTTATGAAAGAAATGGAAGAAGACACAAAAAATGGAAAAATATTCCATGCTCCTGGATTGCAAGAACAAACATTGTTAACAAGTCACTACTACCCAAAGCAATATACATATTCAATGCAATCCCTATCAAAGTAATACCAGCATTCTTCACAAAGCTAGAACAAACAATCCTAAAATTTGTATGGAACCGGAAAAGACCCCGAATAGCCAAAGCAATCCTGAAAAAGAAAACCAAAGCTGGAGGCATCATAATCCAAGACTTCAAGATGTATTATAAAGCAGTAATCATCAAGACAGTATGGTACTGGCTCAAAAACAGACACTCAGATCAATGGAACAGAAGAGAGAACCCGGAAATGAACCCAAAAACATACAGCCAACTAATCTTTGACAAAGCAGGAGAGACTATCCAGAGGAATAAAGACAGTCCCTTCAGCAAGTAGTGCTGGAAAAACTGGACAGCGACATGCAGAAAAATTAACCTGAACCACTTTCTTACACCATACATAAAAATAAACTCAAAAGGGATGAAAGACCTAAACGTAAGACAGGAAGCCATCAAAATCCTCAAGAAGAAATCAGGCAAAAACCTCTGACCTTGGCTGCAGCAACTTCTTACTCAACCCATCTCCAGAGGCAAGGGAAACAAAAGCAAAAATGAATTATTGGGACCTCATCAAAATAAAAATCTTCTGCACAGAAAAGGAAACAATCAGCAAAAGTAAAAGGCAACCAATGGAATGGGAGTAGATATTTGCAAATGACATATCAAATAAAGGGTTAGTATCCAAAATCTATAAAGAACTTATTAAACTTAACACCAAAAAACAAATCATCCAGTGAAGAAATGGGAAAAGACATGAATAAACACTTCGCCAAAGAAGACATCCAGATGGCCAACCAACACATGAAAAAATGCTCAACATCACATCATCAGAGAAATACAAATCCAAACCACAATGAGATAGCACATCACACCTGTCAGAATGGCTAAAATGAACAACTCAGGAAACAATAGATGTTGGTGAGGATGCAGGAAAATGGGAACACTCTTGCACTGCTGGTGGGAATGCAAACTGGTACAGCCGCTCTGGAAAACAGTATGGAGGTTCCTCAAGAAATTAAAAATAGAACTACCCTATCACCCAGCAATTGCACTACTAGGTATTTATCCAAGGTGTGCTGTTTCAAAGGGGAACATGCACCCCCAACGTTTATAGCAGCAATATTAACAATAGCCCAAGTATGGAAAGATCCTAAATGTCCATCAACGGATGAAGAGATAAAGAAGTGGTGTGTATGTGTGTATGTATGTATGTATGTATGTGTGTATGTGTGTATGTATGTATGTATGTATGTGTGTACAGTGACACACACACACACATACAATGGAGTATTACGTGGCAATCAAAAACAATGAAATCTTGCCATGTGCAATGTGGATGGAACTAGGGGGTATTATACTAAGCAAAATTAGAGAAAGACAAATATACAACTTCACTCATATGAGGAAATTAATATACAAAACAGACGAATATAGGGAAGGAAAGCAAAAGTAATAAAAACAAGGAGGAGGACAAACCTAAGAGATTATTAAATAAAGAGAAGAAACAGGGTTGCTGGAGGGGTTGTGGGTGGGGGGAGGGGCTAAATCGGTAAGGGGCATTAGAGAGGACACTTGTTGGGATGTGCACTGGGTGTTATACATAGGGGATGAATCCCTGGAAACTACTCCTGAAATCATCATAGCAGTATATGCTAACGAACTTGGATGTAAATTTAAAAATAAAAAATAAACAAAAATCTAAGCTCTATAAAGCCATTAGGCAATTGACAATCATATAACCTGGAAAGATTTCACTAAGCAAAACTTAGTGAGGATGGAAAGAAATAGGACATGTTAATGTGACAGGCTTAGCAATTACTGCCTTCTCTGAGTAGCTCTTGAAGACAGTGTGTCATAGGCTTCCTGAGCTCTAATTCTGTCTCTCCATGTCCTAGTAGCTGCAAGACCTTAAGCATGTTACCTATGGTCTCAGAGCCTCAGGTTCCTCTTCCGTGAAATGGTGTTGGGACTACCAAAATCTACTTCATATCATGAAAATTAAGTGGACCAAGACAGCATCAGCAAACATCTTCTGAAAGTGGCCTAGAATTTTGTTTCTATAGCTCATAGAGTTGCTGTGCAAACACTCAGCTCTGCCGATGCAGCATAAAAAGGAGGCATACACATTAGGTAAATGAATGGGCAGAGCTGTGTTCCAACAATACATTATTCACAAAAATAGGTAATGGGCCAAATTTGGCCCGCAGGCTGTAGTTTGCCAGTGCCTGGACTAACACGTGCTATGTGGCTGGTAAGGAGGATGCTATTTTTGTTGTCGTTATTAGGAAGTATGGAATATAGGCCATCTCCCCAAGATCTCCACGTTTTACCATCCTCGCTCAGCTCCATCCAGGCCTCCTTTCTAGCTGACCAGACTCAAGCTGGTAGAATAGAGCCTCAACAGCTGCAGTTTCTAGAAAGGGAGAAGGCGGCAGGTCTCCTCTGTTTAGAAAGGTTTTCTCTTCTTATAGTCATCACGGTCACAGAGCCGAGAAAAAGGAAAACGAGGGTCAGAGAGCAAGGCCAGCACTTTACAGGAGCTCTCAGAGCAAACACCACAGACACCAAAGCCATTAAGGAAACTGTGAATTAAACCATGAGTCATAGGAGCTGCCGAAATCCCAGAGATGCAATAAATCATTCCTGTCAACTGTTCAGCACGAGTAATAAAAAAAAAAAATCAATCCACTTAGCTGGAAATGAATTTGAAAATCGTGCTTTAAACAGTAGTAATGCGTGAGCAAAATAAAGAGAGAAACAGTTCTGCTATTTCATTTTTCAAGGAAGGACAAAGGAGAAGGATACCAGGGGGTTAATTTCTTTTACATCAAGAGAGAAGGAATCAATGAAGAATGGCTGTGTGAGTCAGCAGTTAGAAGCAAAGCTGAATGTGGTGGTTCACTCCTTCCTGAGGATATTAAACTCGTCTTTTTTTTTTTCAGGCTGTATTTCACAGTCCAGATCCTTCCCAAGGCCTAAGCTCTTCCTTGGATACTTTCAACAAGTCCTTTATTAACTAATCGCTTTGTAATTGCCTCTGATGTGTCAGGCTTGTGCCCAGCACTGAGAATGCAGTGCCCAGGGAGCCTCTGTTCTTGCCTCTAAGGCCTCTCTTGCCCCTCTTTCAATTTGCTAATTCTGGTGCCCACATTCCTAACTTTTCCCCCAGCAAAAGTCCTAAGAACCAAATCCTATCTATTTTCTCACATGGCTTCAAAGACCCATGTCATTACTGGGTGTCATAGATTTCTTTGCTCATGTACTTTCATCTTTGACTTTTGCTTGCTTCGTGTAGCTGTTAAAGACACAGTGTGGGGGTGTCTTTCTCATTAAATCTTTTCTCACAAAACTCCTGGGTGTTTTCAGCATTTAAGAAGAAACTGAAAGCTATGGGGCTTGTTTAAATGTGTACAAAGGCTTGTGGGGAAAGGGAAAGGAAATGAGAACAACTTGTCAGAATTTAACCATAGTTACCACTTGCAAAGTCATAAAAATAAGGTGGGGACAGTTAAATGCCTGGACTGCATTGAAGGTCTTATTCAGGAGGGCATCTGTAGTAGGTACAAGGCACAGTGGTGTCCCCCCACGCCCACCCCCACAAAAGATGTCCATGTCCTAATGCCTGGAACCTGTGAATATGTTACTCTGCCATGTAATGACTACATGGCAAAAGAGATTTTGCAGGTGTGATGAAGTTCAAGGACCTAGATGGAACATTATCCTGGATCATCTGGGTGGGCCAATGTAATCACAACGATCCTCATAAAGCAAAGAGGAAGGCAGGAGAGTCAGAAAGAAAAAGATTTGAAGATGCAACACTACAGGCTTTGAAGATGGAAAGAGTAGCCATGAGGCGAGGAGAGCAGCCAGCCTCTAGAAGCTGAAAAAGGCACCGAGCACACTTTGTGGCAGAGCCCTCAGCAAGCAATGCAGCCCTGCCGACTCATTTCAGACTTCTAGTCGCCAGAACTGACAAATAATAAATTCGTGTTTAAGCCACTAAGATGGTGTGAATTGTTTACATCAGTGATCGGGAACTAATAGAGCACACCTGTACATGTACGTTGCTAACAGATGCGGGAAAGGGGGGGGGCGGTACCCATTAATGCAAGTGTGCTAATTTGCCACCCTAGTTGATTTGCTTATAGTCATGATAAGCAAAGCAGTTTATTTTTTTCATCCTCTGCATCTCTGTTCTAAATAAAATAAGACCATCACAGTGGTTTGTTGGGAATTTGAGGTTATTTTATGAGCACAGCATGTTTCTTATATCAGATTATTTGTTGCACTAATGATTGAAAAACAGGAAAATACAAAATAGCACATGGGGAGCTGGAGAAAATGTTCTCTAAGAGGAACAACTATGTATTTGTGGGTATGTGTGGGCATGAACGAAACTATTTTCTAGCCCATGAGAGCTTCAGGACTCATGGAAACACAGCAATAAATAATTTTAAAATAGTTTTATCTTAAAAATCAAGTGGCCCTGATTTACAAAGAATAAAATATATTGTGTTCACATATTCTCAGTTTTAGTGCATAGTCCTTTTTATATCTCCATTTAAAAGACCTTCATTTATGAATAAATCAGTGTTCCAAAATAGGGACATTTCACAGTAACATTTCTAATTGCTCAAGTAATCAGGGTCTCAGTGGGTTGCAGAACAGGATTCTGGTTCTGATCACTCTGAGCTCTCAGAACTGCGAGGTTATTATTTATCCTTAACCCTTCATAGACCCCTTCCCATGGCTAGGACACTGCTCCAAGCACTTCATAAATATTAACTTGTTTGATCCCCAAGAGCAACCTTTTGAGGTGAACGCTTATCATCCCCACTTTACAAACTAGGAGACTGACGCACAGAGAGGCTAACTTGCCCAAGGTTCTAGAGAATTTTAGCCTCCTGGAAATTACCATAAAGGGGACTTAAGGACTGTCAGCCAACTCCCAGGATACCCCAATAGCTCTCCAGCAGGAAGGCAAGGAACTGGCCCTGAAGAAGGGAGAGCAGAAGTCATGTGGATGATGACGTGACAAAGCTCTGACACATGCACAGCCATGGTGGTGCAGTCCCAGAGCCAATCGGTAGAAGGTGCTTGACAGAGGAAAACTACTGGGACAAACGAACTGTTGGTGGTTAAAAAAAAAAATCATCGTTTAGAATTTATATTATGTTCCTCGGACTGAAGAATCTTCCCACTAGAAGGGAAAATCTCCTTTCTCTTGGGGCTAAATTAGCTCAAGTTATCTTTGAGCTGAACACAAGTGTAGGCCATGGTGAGAGCAAAAGACCTCAGCACAGGCCAGATCACAAGTGGAAACTAGAGTGATCACCAAAGAGAAGGAGAAAGGATGTTGCTAAGAGAACATATCATCAAAGTTCTCATCACAAGCAACAAAACCAGTTTGTAACTATGTGTGGTGATAGAGGTTAGCTTATTGTGGTCATCACCTTGTAGTATATACACATAGTGAGTTATGTTGTAAGCTGTCAACTTATACAATATTGTATAATTGTATATATCTTCCTAAAACTTTGGAAGTTTTAGGAGACCCTCTTACATCTTCCTAAAACTGGGGAAGGGGGAAAGTTTTCTGGTCCAGTTTGATCCCCATGACATCATAAACACAAGTGCATCACATGGGTCCAGGGGAAAAATAAACCATGACAATTAACCTCAAAGCCAGCAGTCTTTCAATGGTTTTTTAATTCTAGAATAGTAAAAACATTAAAGTATTTCACCATTTTTAAAGTTGAAGCGTAATTATTTCCATGTAATATAGTAAGTCAAAGTGGCTCATAATAGCTTATAACCAATCACCATAACAAATGTGTTTTTCTCACTGGCATGTCAGTTACAGGCAATTAGGTCTTTTAAACTGCTTGTGATGCTAAAATTTCATCTTTGTTTGTCTCTAAGTATTTTAATATTCCATGCTCACCTCCATCATCGTTTAAAAAAGTGATTTTTTTCCTACTAAAGTTTTGTCCCCCATCACCTCAAAAAAGCAAACTAGAACCCAGAAAGTTTCATCAATCAGAACTCTGAATTAGAGTTCCACAAACTATGAATAAGAAACAAACATACTGAAAATTGAAACAAGGAAACATTTGGTTTATTTAAGAATAAGTACCCAAACATATGTGTCTAAATTTCCTGAGTTTTCAAGTCTTGGCCCAAAATATCTTGGGGAAAGCAGATATACCCAAGAGGTTTCTTGGCATACATATTTCTGAGTTGTAAATACTAGGAGAATAACATTCCTCTAAATAATTTTGGTATATTCGGTGTTAAGAACAACATTTCGAACGGAATCTGACTCCATCAAAAGTTAGTGTTCAACTATAATTTTAATCAAATTATATAACAACTACTAATTTTGACAGCTTGTTTATTTATATTTATTCTGACACAAAGTAGAAGAGAGACATGGGGGTGGTGTCTCATGGGCATTAGAATACTAGGAAGCCTGGTGGGGATGCAGGCACCCTGACAACCTGCGGCAGGGCTGTGACCCGGAAGACAGCCTGCAGCAGAAAGCAAAGACTCTGCTAGGCCATGCCACAGAAGACCACAGATTCATGTGTGTGCATACAGCGGTCTTTCCGCGGGTCCCACTTACTAGAGCAGAGCTGATAAAATGGTCTCTTTTGCGACTTCTTCCCCTACGGCCACTGTCCATAAACTTATAAAATCACTGAATTTAACAGCTCAAGTCACATTACTCTTTGGGTAAGAAACTAGCAGACAAGGCATGAATTTTGTGGGTGACATAAAACCCGGCCCCACCCATGCAGAGGACAGAAAGTCTTGACTTTGAAGAGATCACTGGACAAAAGGGAGATGTCTGCAGAAAGCTGTTTACTGAGGCAGTGTTTATAAGAAACAAAAAATGCAAGCAAAATACCCATAAAAGAGGGAACTGTTTACGCATAGTGCACCCGTACAATGGACTACTGGGTGGTCATTAAAAGCCACGCTATGGATCTGTATTTGTTGTGAAACAGTATCCGTGAAATAGAGATGAATGAGAGGGAGCAATCGTAAAATCACATGCACAGGGTGGTCCTATTTAAGTAAAATTGAACACATATAATGCATTTCTATATATGTGCAAAGAGACCTCACAGGATCCAAAATGGTAACTCTGGTTACCTGAGGATGTAATTCCCAGTGATCATTACTTCCCTATTTTCACGTCTACAATGAGCATGTAAGCTTTCTATAAAAATAATAAAGCTGGAGTACTATAGTTTCAACAAACCAAGCAGATCAATATGGATGTATTTTAAAAAGACAGTGCCAAGAATTAAAGAAACTGAATAAAATATACAAGAAAATAGCAAATATATAAAATAAAAATAGAGGGATATAATACAAGATATTTTACAAGAGCATACTTGAATAACAAGATACGTATGAACCATTTTTCAACAATTAGTTGCCCCTGGTGGGGTGCAGGGGAGAAGGGAATGAGGGAGTGGAATGGGGGAAAATGAATAAACTGATAAATGAACTGCCTAAATCAGTGATAATAACTTACCCTGTACTATTACTCAATCCCCTATTACCGAGGTCCCCAAAATGTAAACAAAAATGTTAAAACATGAAACATTTCAATATATAAACATTCACCTACATAAAAATTGATACTTTATTAGCTATTTTCCAAGAAACTAAGGTATATCGATTTTAGAACCATTTAGACCTGCAGACAAATGGTCTTGGACATAAAACTTAACCTCACTAAGGTTTTGTGTATCTATAAAATAGATTTGTTTATCTGAAAAATAAGGAAAATAGTACTTATCTTTCTGAGGTGTTAAGATTTGTGGTAATGTTCTCAAAAATAATCATTACGATTCACATTTCAGCTCTGGCATTTAAAGAACTTAGAACTCAAGGGGCGCCTGGGTGGCTAAGTTGGTTAAGCGGCTGACCTCAGCTCAGGTCATGATCTCGCAGTTTGTGATTTTAAGCCCCGCGTTGGGCTGTGTGCTGACAGCTCAGAGCCTGGAACCTGCTTCGGATTCTGTGTCTCCCTCTCTCTCTGCCCCTTCCCTGCTCATGCTCTGTCTCTCTCTATCTCTCAAAAATGAATAAATGTTAAAAAAATTTTTTTTTAATAAATAAAGAGCTTAGAACTCTCATCCTTACAACAAGAAAAGGCTGGACAAACTAAAAACCAGTAAGTTGTCTGAGGCTGATCAGAGAAGCAAGTTTTCAAAGAAAATCACCACTCTGAAACCTGGAGAGACAGGCAAATCGAGAGTCATGGCCACAACCTGCTTATCTGAAACAGAAGCCACTGGAGCCATAAACCAGTTGGAACATCTAGATATTGTTCAAGTGTGGACTAGGCCAAGATTGACAAACTCCTGAAAACTACCATCTTAGGAGGGTCTCCATATTTTCATGGGATTTATCTCCAGAGTCCCCACTGGGTTCTCATGGTCAAGAGCCCAGAACGATCCCCTTACAACCCAAGTAGGGAGAGCAGTAGAGCAATCTTGGTAAACCATGTCCAGAGTCTTCGCCATAATAGAGGCCTAGTCTTCGGAAGCAAAAATTTTACCAGAGCCTTGTCCCAGAGATCATCTCACTAGAGAACCATCTAACATTCCTACCTCACCTAATTGGGAGAGGGGAAAGCAATACAAGAAGAAATATATGTGATGATCACAGGTCAGAGTCCCATCCACTAGAAGACCAGATTTAAGTGAAGATTATAGAATGCTTCACCTCCTCCACACCTCAGCACCCCACCAGCAGGACTCCAGTAGACTAGCAGATTACAGCTCAAAGACCTGAAAGACACAGATCCTTGCTGAGGAGGAGTCCTTAGGGAAGTTCAAAGTCAAAAGGAGAGACAAAACCCAAGACACCAGAGGAATCTGAAGCCTCTGATGCCTAGAGCTACAACAAACATAAAACAAAGCCCAACTCCTAGACTGATGAACACAAACCCTCACACTTAGACGCGTTTTTACCTTAGTTCCTATTACCCAACACAACAAATCTAACTTTTGAATTAAAAAAATACAAGCCATGCCAGAAAGCAAGAAAAACAGTCTGAAGAGACAAAATAAGCATCAGAACCAGATCAGGTGTGACACAAATGTTGGACTTACACAGCAGGGTACTTAGAATAACTCTAATGATGGTAAGAACTCTAAAGAAAAGAATAGACAACATGCAAGAAGAGAAGACTAATAGATTTGGAAAGAGAATGGGAAATGCTGAAAATCAAAACCACTGCAACAGAAATGAAGAAGTCCTTCAATGGACTCAGGAGCAGACTCAGTATCACTGGGGTATCTGTGAGCTTGAAGAGAAGTCATTACAAATTTCCCAAATTGAAATGCAAAGAGAAAATTGAAAAAAAAAACAGAATAAAACATCCAAGAAACGGGGATGATTTCCAAAGATAAAACATGTGTATAATTAGAATACCAAAAGGAAAAGAGAACAGAAGAAATTTTTGAAATAATAATGGCTGAGAACTATCTAAAATTAATGGTAACAACAAACCACATCCAAGGAACTCAGAGAATGCCAAGCAAGATAAATACCAAATATATGCATATATTTGGTATAAATACCAAAACGTGTGCACGTGCGCACACGCGCACACGCGCACACACACACCACTAGGCATATAATATTCCAACTGCAGAAACCCAAAGACAAAGAGAAAATCCACAAAGAATCCTAAGAATAAAAAAACATTTACCTATAGAAGAACAAAAATATAAACTATATCTGACTTATCAGAAACCATGCTAAGAAGAGGATAAAGTGAAATATTTAAATAGTTGAGAGAAAACAAACACCAACCTGGTATCGCTATCAAGCAAAATTATCCTTCAAATATGAAGGACAAATAAAGTCTTTCTTGATAGCAAGATAATTCATCACTAGCAGACCTCTACTGCAAGAACAGTTACATAATTTTCCTTTTGCCTAAAGAAAATCTTTTAAGTTAGAAGCTTATCTCTACATAAAGAAATGGAGAGAGTATCAGCAAAGAAATAAGTGAAGCAAAAGGAAAATATTTTATTTTTCTTTTACTTCATTGATCTATAACCTAACTGTTCAAAGTAATAGTAATAACGTATTGTGTCATTATACCATATGGACAAACAATGTCCTAAGGGACAGGATGGAGGAACTGGGAGTGCACTGTCATCAGGTACTCACATTACACAGGAAATGCAATAGTGTTATTTAAAGTTGGACATGTATTAGTCTAAAATGTACATTTTAGGGGCGCCTGGGTGGCGCAATCGGTTAAGCGTCTGACTTCAGCCAGGTCACGATCTCGCAGTCCGGGAGTTCGAGCCCCGCATCAGGCTCTGGGCTGATGACTCAGAGCCTGGAGCCTGTTTCCGATTCTGTGTCTCCCTCTCTCTCTGCCCCTCCCCCGTTCATGCTCTGTCTCTCTCTGTCGCAAAAATAAATAAACGTTGAATAAAATAAAATAAAATAAAATGTACATTGTAAACTTTAGCACAACCAAGGCAAAGCTTTTTTAAACAAGTATAATTGCTACACTAAAAGAAGAGAAAAGGTTGTATGTATAACATAAAACACTCAACTAAAACCAGAGAAAGCGAGGGCGCCTGGGTGGCTCAGTCGGATAAACATCTGACTTCCACTCAGGTCATGATCTCACAGTTTGTGAGCTCAAGCCTCACTTTGGGTGAGCTCAAGCCCCACTTCTCTCTCTCTCTCCCTTTCTCTCTGCCCCTGGCTCACTTGCACCCTTTCTCAAAACAAACAAACAAACAAAAACAGAGAAGGCAGAAAAAGAAGCCTCTGGTAATAAGCAAAAAAGTTATAAATGTAGTTGATACAAACCCACATGTACTAATAACTACTTTAAATATGAATGATCTCAACACAGCCATTAAAAGAAAGCAATTGTCATACTGCCCACCAAACAAGACCCAATTATATATTGTCTACAAGAAAACTACTAAAGAGGGGCACCTGGGTGGCTCAGTTGGTTCAGTGTCTGACTTCAGCTCAGGTCATGATCTCACGGTTCATGGGTTCAAGCCCCACATCGGGCTCTGTGATGACAGCTCAGAGCCTGAAGCCTGCTTCAGATTCTGTGTCTCCCTCTCTCTCTGTCTCTCTCACTTTCACTGTCTCTGTATCTCAAAAATGAATATTAAAAAAAAAAACACTGGGGCGCCTGGGTGGCGCAGTCGGTTAAGCGTCCGACTTCAGCCAGGTCACGATCTCGCGGTCCGTGAGTTCGAGCCCCGCGTCAGGCTCTCGGCTGATGGCTCAGAGCCTGGAGCCTGTTTCCGATTCTGTGTCTCCCTCTCTATCTGCCCCTCCCCCGTTCATGCTCTGTCTCTCTCTGTCCCAAAAATAAATAAACGTTGAAAAAAAAAATTAAAAAAAAAAAAACACTAATGAAAAAAAGACTCTTGATAGGTTTCAAGTAAAGGGATAGAGAAAGATATGCTACTGCTCATCAAAAAAACAGTTCACTGGAGTAGCTTTATTAATTTCAGACCAAGCAGATTTTAGAACAAGGAAAAATATCAGAGATAAAAAGAGGCACTACATACTAATAAAGGCATCAATCCCCTAAGAAGATATAACATTTCTAAACATGTATGTACCCAAAAATAAAACATCAAAATCCAGGAGGCAAAAATGATGGAACTGAAAGAATAAAATGAGAAATCCACTACTATAGCTGGGGACTCCAGCCCCACCTACCCCAATAATTGCCAGATCAAGCAGGCAGGAAATCAGTTGACCTGAATAGTACTGTCCATCAACATAATCTAATTCACATCTGTGGAAAACTCCATCCAACAGCAGAACACACTTTCTTCTCAAGTTTGCATGCAATGTTCACCAAGGTAAACCACGTTCTGGGCCACAAAATATACCCTACCAAATTTAAAAGAAAACTCACACAAAGTATGTTCTCAGACCACAGTGAAATTAAACTAGAAATATGTGACTGAGGGGCACCTGGGTGGCACAGTCGGTTAAGCGTCTGACTTCAGCCAGGTCACGATCTCGCGGTCCGTGAGTTCGAGCCCCGCGTCAGGCTCTGGGCTGATGACTCAGAGCCTGGAGCCTGTTTCCGATTCTGTGTCTCCCTCTCTCTCTGCCCCTCCCCCGTTCATGCTCTGTCTCTCTCTGTCCCAAAAATAAATAAACGTTGAAAAAAAAATTTTTTTTTTAAAAAGAAATATGTGACTGAAATACACCTGGAAAAATCCCCACATATTTACAACCAAGTTCTAAATACTATGTAAGTTACAGTAGAATTTCAAGAGAAATTTCAAAATATTTTGAACTAAATAAAAATGCAAATACAACTTAGGAAAATTTATGAGATGGGGGCGCCTGGGTGGCGCAGTCGGTTAAGCGTCCGACTTCAGCCAGGTCACGATCTCGCGGTCCGTGAGTTCAAGCCCCGCGTCAGGCTCTGGGCTGATGACTCAGAGCCTGGAGCCTGTTTCCGATTCTGTGTCTCCCTCTCTCTCTGCCCCTCCCCCGTTCATGCTCTGTCTCTCTCTGTCCCAAAAATAAATAAACGTTGAAAAAAAAAATTAAAAAAAAAATTTATGAGATGTAGCAAAATCAATGTTTAGAAGGAAATTTATAGCATTTAATGCATGTATCAGAAAAGAGATTTAAAAAATCATTACCTAAACTCCTAACTTAGGAAACTAGAGAAGTAAGAACAATTTAAGCTTACAGCAGAAGAATAGAAACTAGAGCAGAAATCAATGAAACAGAAAACAAGAATAGAAAAAAAAACAATAAAACCAAAAATTGATTTTTTGTCTTAGAAAAAAAAAAGTGAGCAAGATTGATAAACTCCTAGCCAAGCTAACCAAGAAAAAAGAAAGAAGACACAACTTACCCATATTGGGAATGAAAGGGAGGTCATCTCTACTATTCCATGGACATAAAAGGATAATATAGTAATACTGTGAACAACTCGATGTCCACAAGTCTGATGATTTAGAGGAAATGGACCAATTCCTTGAGACATACAAACTACCAAAACCCATTCGAGGAGAAGTAGATATAGGGCTATTGAAATTATTAAAGAAAGTGAATAACTAAAATAACCTTGCAAAAAAGAAATCACCAGGTTCAAATTATGTCACTGGTAAATTCTACCCAACACTTAAGGAAGAAGTGTTATCCATACTTCCCAATCTCTCCCAGAAGGCAGAGGGAACACTTCTTCATTCTATGAGGTCATCATTTTCCTAATACCAAAACAAGATGACAAAACAAAAAAGAAAACCGCAGACCAGTATCTCTCATGAACATACATGTGAAAATCCTCAAGAAAATATTGGAAAATCCAAAAAAAACTATCCACTTCAATCAAATGGGATTTATTCCAGGTGTGCAAGGCTGGTTCAATATTCAAAAAAATCAATCAATGTAATCCACCACGTGGGCCTAGAGCACCTCTTGGGAAAACAAAAACGAAAACTCCTGATCAAGATGGAGGTATGTGAAAGGGATGCAAGAGCCAACGAAAAGATGTGGAACAATCTGAACAACAAAACAAAGTTGTATTAGATTATAACCTGCAGTGTAATACACAGAGCTACGAATCTACACTGATAAAAACAAATGAGTGAATAAATGGGGAATAATAAAGAAATCTCCCAAGAAGAAAAGTTCTAACTGATTTATGTAGATACTCTGCCCTTAAGGAAGTGGAGCATAAATTCATGTTTTAAGTATGTGTTATGCCTAGTGATTTTCTTCCCAAGAGGACAGTGTGGAAAGGGAGTGGGGAAAAAAAGAGTAATGACAGTGGAGAAACCTGACAAACGCTACCTCAGCCAGGTGATCAAGGCCAACATCAACAGTAGGAAGTCACATTCATAGTATGGACCCACAATACAATGTGATGAGAATGGCACTTCACCTCTGTAATCTTCCTTCCAAAAAA
This sequence comes from Prionailurus bengalensis, assembly GCF_016509475.1. Taxonomy (NCBI): domain Eukaryota; kingdom Metazoa; phylum Chordata; class Mammalia; order Carnivora; family Felidae; genus Prionailurus; species Prionailurus bengalensis. The sequence goes on along the minus strand of NC_057361.1, from coordinate 18,740,974 downwards.
ACAGATTCTCCAATATAATCATGAGGAAAACATCACACAAACACCCAATGAGGGACATTCTCCAAAAATCTGACCGGTAAACCTCAAAACTGCCAAGGTCATCAAAAATAAAGGAAGTCTGACAAACTGTGACAACCTAGAGGTGCCTAAGGAGACATGAAGACTAAATGCAATGTAGTATCCTGGAAAGGATCTCAGAACAGAAAATGGACATTAGGGAAAAACTGAGGAAATTTGAATAAATTACAGAGTTTAGTTTACAATCATCTATCAATACTGGTTTATTAATTGACAAATGTACCATATTATTAATGTAAGAGGTCAGTGGGTGACACTGGACACGAGGTATGTGAGAGCTCTCTGTACTATCTTTGCAGTAATTCTGTAAATCTAAAACTGCTCTAAAATAGAAACTTTACCTTTAAAATGATCATTAGTAGGTTAAAATTAATAAAGCGTGCCAAAATATTTTTCAGGGTAATCGACACAGGCAGTAGGATATCTCCTCATCTCCCAGTATAATGTCCAGGTCACAAATACATTTGTCCAACTGAGCAATTTGTCCATCAGCCACACATCAATAGGCGACAACTGGCAAAGCAGCGTCTATTTCTAAGAGAGTAAGTCAACTTGTAGACACCCCAGACTAGCTGCATCACCACACCTTCACACCCACGTGCTGAAGATGTAGTCACTAGATTGACAGATGATCCAATGAGCATTATCTGGCTTTGAAAAATTGACCAAGAAAAAAGGCAAAACCTGACTATTTTGTTCTACCTTTGAATTGTACTGCTTGGGGCCAGCCACTTTCCAACCCAGGTTCAGTTAGCACCGTTCTTCCTTTCCTCTCCATGGCGGATCCTTAGAGGCTGTGTAATGGTTAAAAGGCAGGCCCAAGTCAGGAAGAGAGAGGAGAAGCTTCAGGAGAGGGAAAATCCAGGAACTGAAGCCAAACCTCTAAATAATTGACTTGCTATAGAGGCTCCATTGTCTTTCTCTTATCTTCTTCTGACTTTTAAGTGAGAATCCTATTCTTCATCACAAATTTCTTTCAGTCTTGCCTTATGGCTTTATAGATGACTGGCACTTCTAAATTGTGAGAATGGTTTACCTTTCTGGCTGAACAGTCTCAAAAATCATTTTATTAGGGAAGAAAACAGGGCTAACAGCTCAGTGAATTCTCTCTTGGCAGCACGTCTTTTTATTTCAGAATTTCATCGTGACTTGTTTCCCTTGTCCCTCTGCCACCATCTAGTCTAACATCCTAACAACAGGCTATAACTTGTAATTTGGATTTTCAAAGCTGTATTTTTCAGACATGTTCTTTCTGTCCAAATTCAAGACACTATTTCAATGTCAGATGGAGGGACAATGAGAGAAAACATGTGCATGTACACACACATGCTTACACATGCACGCGCGCGCACACACACACACACATCCGACCTTCAGGTCAAAGCTTTGCCTGAATTTCTAGCTCCAATATTTTCTGGTTTGTGCTTTCCTCTGTTTCTGAGCATCTAGCTTCCTGGGTTATAAAGGAAGTTTGGGGGCTTAGTTATATTTATTATTCAGTGACCTTAAATAGAATTCCAACCATTATATTTTCGAATCAATACTGAACATTCTGCTTCCTAAAATACAGAGATCTTTGCAAATAAAAGCATTCTGACCTTCAAGAACATTTAATTTAAGCACACAAGCATCTTGTATTATTGCTGGAGTCTTTATATTCTCAACTTTATTCATGCGTTCTGCGCTCCATGCCAATCACGATTAAGTTAGTGAAACTTACTGTGCTCAGTGTCTTCCAATATGAGGCAGAATTGTTTACATCTCTCTATCCAGGTGCTTCTTCCTACAAACATTCCCACGTCTTAAATAGAAATACTGTTTACCAATACCTCCAAGGGAAATTTCATCTATCTTTTTAGTTGTTGAAATTTTAGAACTCTAAGTGATTAAAAATTAATTAGCCCAACACTTCATTTTATATGAACATAATCTTTAATTTGTAAGAACACTATAGTAGCCTTATTACCAAATACATGCTATAGTATAAAGTATCTTACATTTTAGGTTAGTGCCTCTGCTAAAAAAATTAGATACAGGAGGCAAAAGAGTTGACAAGATTCCTACTAAGCATGAACTTATACTCTTTTTAATGTATGAGTATTATGTGCCAACACATGGCAATTAGCAAAGTAAACAACTGTGCCATTATAGTAATTAAACTCCTTAAGTTAGCTGTTCTTTTAAGTTTATTTATTTTGAGAGAGAGAGAGAGAGAGAGAGAGAGAGAGAGAGAGAGATTGAGTGGGGGAGGGGCAGAGAAAGGGGGAAAGAGAGAATCCCAAGAAGGCTCCACAATGTCAACAGAGAGCCAGATGTGGGGCTTGAACTCATCAAGTGTGAGATCCTGACCTGAGCTGAAATCAAGAGTCAGATGTTTAACCAACTGCGCCACCTACACACCCCTTATGTTAGCTGTTCTACTATCAAGTTTTACCTTGATTTTCAATGGGTGTTAGTGATTAGAATGCAAAACTATTCGACTGTCACCAATACACTTCAATTTATACCCCTCAAGTTTCACACACCATACAGTTTCCGTATACACCTGAATATATGTACATATTTTTATCTTACCTTGATCCAAAGAAGACTTCGAGCCATTTACAAGAATTCCTGTAATGTAGCAAAATAAGAACCCATCAAAGACAAGAAAAATATGAGCCAAAGGACACACATCATCACTAATAGTCACTACTAGGAAGCCACAAATAAGGTTGGGACACAGTAGCATTTACGTCAAAGATAAACCAACAATTTGGGTCTAAGTTTGCCAACTACCAATAGGAAAATGGATGCAATTTCAAGTTTCACAGAATCTACAAGGAAAAAATAAGCCAGTTGCTCAAGGAAAGCACTACTGCTGAGACCAGAGAACGAAGTATCTCCCAATTCTGTCTCAGAAATGTTACAGTTTAATTGTTTAATTGTGGTGATAAAAATATTTTTATGAGTGCAAAAGTGCAAAATTTCCGAGGGATAAGATTTTTTTTTTAATTATACTACATGCTAGGATTCTATTAGGTTGCCTATATTAATCAATTTGGGTACTCAGTTCTCTGAATTATCAACTGATACATTTTAGATTCTCTAGCAATGGTATCTGACCAAGGGTGGTATGGCTTTAAAAGTATGGGAGGGTGGGGGGCCTGGGTGGCTCAGTCGGTTAACAGACTGATGACTGATGTCAGCTCAGGTCATGATCTCACGTCTCCTGAGTTCGAGCCCCACATCGGGCTCTGTGCAGATAGCTCAGAGCCTGGAGCCTGTGTCTCCCTCTCTTTCTGCCCCTGCCCCACTCACATTCTGTTTGTCTGTCTGTCTCTCTCAAAAATAAATATTTTTAAAAATATTTAAATAAAAAAAATTTTGTTAAAAACTATGGGAGGGCAATTGTTAGCTGTTATAATGATGGGAGGTGGGCACTGCTGGCATTTAGTGAGCAAGGTCTGGGATTTTAGCATACTATGATGCATAGGAAAATATAAAGAATCCTAATGTACCAAATGACAATTGCAGCCTCATTGGGAATTACTGAGAGAAATGGATGGATTGTATATCTTTCAAATAATCCTTCTACTGATTTCATTTCTCTCAGACAAGCTATTAAAAGGTATCACATGGCAATGAACTTAAAATGTGGGACGCCTGGCTGGCTCATTCAGTAGAGCATGCAACTCTTCACCTCAGGGTCATAAGTTCAAGCCCCACATTGCATGTGGAACCTACTTTAAAAAAAAGTTAAAAAATTATACTCCATGGCAAGCACTCAAAACACGTTTTTTGGGCTATTAACCCTGACCATGGCATGAGGCTTAACTTAAATAACAGATTTCCTATGGAAGGCAATTTATCTGTAAAGAAAATAAGACAATAAAAACAAAACAAAATTAAGATTTATCTTTCCTCCTACTCTAGCCACAACTCAATAGCTAAGAATAGCCATCATGTTGTCTGTCCATAATATATACATATTGCATAGATAATTCCATATGTACATGTGGTTGATACATGAATAATAATAGTTCGTTCCAATTCCTGGGTAAACCTACAACCTTTTTTTTTTTCATGCATGGGTTTCTTCATTATTTTGACACCACAACCTGGTGTAATGACTCTGACCTAACCCTTCAAACCATCCAGGGCTTTGTTCATAAAATGTCCCTTCATTTCTAAGTCCTCCACATGAGAGTACTCTCATTATTTCTAATTTTAGTAGTAGTAGTAGTATTACTGGCTATTAAAACTGATATTTACTACCATTCTCCAAACATTTCATCTTCAATCTTGCATCTCTATCACACAATAGGATATTATTTTGATGAATAAACCACTATGTTGTTCATCCTAAGAATTTTTGTTACCTAATTATCACTCCCCACCCACATCCAGTAAAAACGTACCATCGACACTGAGGCTTTGGGGAGATGTGACACAGCCAAAGGCACACAACACAGTCAGATTTTTGGTTTTGAAACGCATGACAGAGACATTGTCTTGGAATCCAAAGTGTATGATAAGCAAGAGCTAGGAATTTTGGAAATCAATAGACCAATGTTGAAGAACCAAGATATAAAGTTTATGTCTTAATCATAAGAGAATGGAAGAAAGGCAAGACTATTCATTCCAATGGCAAGACAAGGGTTTCCCAGGCAAAGGAGAGAGAGCAAGAGAAAGACATTGCCCAGGAATAAGGTTGGTTGGAAGAGAAGAGGGGACTAGACTTCAGGTACCACAAAGGAAGGTGCTGAGCCAGGAATATCATGGCCTGTGCTCAAGTCAGAATATTGCCAGAACGAGGCAGCTATAAGGAAGCTCAGCTGGCCCCAAAACAATCTAACAAAGCACAGGGAAATCCCTCACTTCACTCCTGAACAAAGGAGCTACAATTATCCAGCTTGTCACCAAGCAGCAAGGGTCTCCCATTAATAGCAGCCTGTCCATCATCAATTGACAGCCTAGTAAGAATGACATAATGCCTGTATCACAAGAATTTTAGTTTGGACCCATCCATGTGGACAACTGTTGCATTAAGAGCTTGGTTTAATTATAAGACCTTCCTAACAGAGAGCAGGGCTTTGGGCAACCAGAGGGAAAACATCAATGATATGGGGATGAGAACCCATAACACTTTGTGTTTTCATGAAATTATACAAATCCAGCCTGAGATCAGTATGTCAAGCCTCACGTGACAACATCCCACAGCTTTTCTGCTGCTATCTATGCTCTACAAAACTTGTCTGAGTACATATTACCTTAATGTCAGTGAGTACAAGACCAGAATATCTGAACATCTTTAAAAATACAGTTTAAGACATACAAATGGAGTTGTTCTGTTGAAGTAGGGCCTGGGGCTTCAGAGCCCTTGCTATATGGCCTCTCTCTTACCACTTGCACCATCCACCACCAGCTCAGGTAGTGAGGATGATCCTTGCCATCCTTCTAGAAAAACAATTTGCAAAGTACTCCAGAATTTTCTTGTAAGGATTTGATCTGGTTTATTAACATGCAATGATGATGCTTTCTACATATAAGAAATATAAACATTTCTGACTGCATCGGAATCACCTGCGAAGTATTTGTGTTTGTATTTATTGTCCCTACTTTGGAGACTGTGACCCATAGATCTGATATGGCCCAGAAATCCCTGTTTTCACAAGCTTCCCAGGTGACATAGACACTCAGGCACGTTTTCAACCCATTGAAATGAAGTTCACAAGCGGTGCTGTTAAAATCTTTCAAAGCCTCCAAATGGTACCAACACTTCATTAACCTACTCTAGGATGGGTTGGCTTAATGCTTCATCAGACAAATTCCCCCCAAGTGACTACTTAGCCTTTTTGTGACTTATTTGGAAGCCAAGTTTTCCATTACTCAAGTAGCAGACGTGATTTCATGTCATCCCCCACCTGTATTTTCAAAGTGACTTTATGATGTGTTTATGTTATTTTTCATTTTATTCTGTAGGCCAGATTCATGTATTTTACACTGAAATAAAAGGCTTTTTGCTATATAAATCCCTATATAATCAGTGTTCCCTGCACTTCTGTTAGAGTGACTATGAGTGCAAAAGTTTGTAAATGAAATAATGCTGATGAGCTTTTCTGAAGGTTCTCTTTAATATATATATTTTTTCAAAGAGGTTATGGTTTGAAGCAGGCTTTGAAGTAAATGAGCCCATTAATCAGGCACTAAAACGCTGCTACAGCAGTTTAAAACTATATCAATGAAAGTGTATTCTGGAAACCTTTTGCCAAAACTGTCCAGCTTGACTGATTGTTTTGATTTTACATAGATCTTTTGTTCCCATAGTGCTGCTATGTTCCTGAATATGGGCAATATTTAACATTTATGTGGCAGAAGTGGGAAAAATAACACATCCACAAACACCCAGTCATTATATGAATGGGTCATATGGTAAACCAAGCATTCCACAATGAGAGGATATATGCATTTTGTCTGCAAAGACCTCAGCCACAATAGCAAAGCAAGTGAGTATCATCTTTGGCCCCTGCTTTTGGTTCTCGTATCACCCCACCAAACTTTTCCTGCCCCGTGGCTCACGACTACCCATCCCAACGGAGCCAATCTCCTGAGCACAGCAACTTCACCTTCTAGAAGCTTTGTCTAACCACCTTACCAAAGATAGCAAACCCCTGCTGTAGCACTGTAGCACTGTCTACACCGGACAACCGGTTCTATTTTCCTCCTAGTGGTTATCACCTTTTGTTTATTGTTGGTCTCCTCCAATGGAATGGAAAATTAGAGAGCAGGACCCTGTCTGTCTTGTCCTCACATTATAGCCAGAGCCAAGGTCAGCACATCATAGGCATTCAAGAAATATTTGTTGGACTTAATAGAAGCCGCCCAATGTGCTGAAAATCGATTTGCCAGACATCTGGTTCTCCAAATGGCCAAACAGAACTTGATCTGCTGCTTGAAATTTTGATGAAAAAAATTCTGAAAATGCTAAAAGAGGAGTAAAAGAGAAAATGGCACTCCAGAGATCCAAAAGAATTCACTATCTACTGGAAAAAAATCCCACTTGAACTTCTGAAATGTATAACAAAGGAAATCACAATTTTCTGATTATCAGATGTATTTGCAGTAATATCAAACCACCGTATCAGTCTTCATTTGCAACAAGTTGCATATTCCTTAAAATCCTATGAAGAAAAACTGACAACCAGTCAAATAAAACTTCACAGAATTCTCTCAAAGTTGTTAAGTCCATCCCATTTATTGTTAAATGCAGTGAGCTTTTGATTCAATAGGAGGAAGTATGTTTTTTTGGTAAATTGGGCTAATTGGTCACTTGAAAAATATTGCTACTCAACAAATCAACTATTCGGGCTATTCAATTTAGTTACTTAGCTACAATCTTACTTTCAACCTTGAACTTTGTTCTTCCTACCTCACAGATGAACCCGAGGTCCCCTCTCTCGTCCAAGGATAACTAGGCAACAAGTGACAGGGCCTGCCTTCATATTCCAGTCTTTCAAAATCTGGAGTCTGAGCCTTGGACACTAAATTGTACTGCCTACCAAGAACACCCTCAGCAGTCTAGAATTTATTATATAAGGTTTTGACATCTCTAGAATGCTTCTGTAAGTTCTAGATATGTACTAACTTGTGATGTGTAGAAGGCAGGAATTTGAATCAAGAATGCTGAGTGAGCAGGAAAAGCAGGCTGACCAAGTATCTGACTGCTTACAAGGTTATTATTGTCTGTTCAAGACTGCTCAAGCAGGAACTCCCATGAGAAGTCTGAACTTTACTGAGAAAAGTACATGCTACAGATGAAAGGTATTTACAGATCTGGGATAGGTGAAAATCTCACCATGTATGTTCAGTATCTAGTGAAAGTCAACTTCAAGGTCCTCATGGATGGAAATAGAATATGCTTTGTAATGGTGACCTTGGGTATACATGAATTTTCCACACTGGCTCATACTGGCCTCTATTTTTCTTAGCAGTATGGTAAACAAGGCCATTAGCTACAATAATGAGGAGAGTGCTGTGTCCCGCATGAGAGGACTCTGAGACAGTCAAACATTATTCCTCCACATTTGTCACATACTAGACATTTATTTCCACCAAGCTTTTAAAATATTCAAGTATCTCCTGGGATTCTTAATCTTCCTAGAGGTTATTTTTGTGTTCTGGCTTTTTAAAAATATATATTATATATACCAATTCCATTTTCTCTCATTTCATAAATTGAAACAGGAGCCCCAAATCTTTAAATGATTTTCTCAAGGTCACTTAGTTTGTCACTGTTTGAGTTATGGATGTGAAACCCTCTTAATTTTCCCAGGCCATAGTTGTCTGAAAAATGCTCAAACCACTGATAATATAGACAATGGAATGATTTTTCCTCTGAATGAAATCTTATGTAACCTCACTATGTGTAACTGATCAACACTGCCTTTTATTCATGTAAGATTATAAAATTCTTTGATGAGCATTATGTGCAGCCTATACTTACGACATCAATCAAAAAGAAAAAGGAGATTTTTGAAAATTTTTGAAATTGGGGATTATGGGTGCCAACAAATAAGTCTCAGCAGCCAAGTTTTTTTTCATTGTATTACACAGCACTGAGAAAATCCTGACTCACTTGGAAAAGTAATTGCAAGTAACGGTTTTTAATAACTCCCCTTGCAGCTTCAGAATGCTCTTGAATCCAGTGTTGCTCTCAAACCAAACTCTTGAAAAGGCTTTAAAAAAAACCATGCTTGGAACATAGTTTGGGAACTGCTACAATTAAACTGTGCTCTTTTTTCATCTTTTATGCCTTCCTGCCAATTACTTCATTCGGTTCAATACAAGAAGTCATCATCGACAAACTAAATGTTGATGGAGGATGTTTCTAAGAAAAGAAAGAAAGGGAGAGAAGGAGTCTGGTGGAGGATGGAAAAGAGGAAAGGGAAAGCAAAAAGAGTTTAGTTTCTGCTCTCATGCAATGGATTGAAAATTAATTCAGCAAGTAGGCAGTTTGCCAAATGTCCAATTAATCAAATTAACTGATTTATAAAAAATATGTTTCTTCTGACTCTATGGTTCAGAGCCTTTTTTATTGACTGTCATGCTTTTAACAGCCTTTTGAAGACTTTTACTAAATTTGATTTGAGTAGTTTTCATTTTGCCTTCAAAGCAGCATTTTAAGCCAAGTGCACTGGACTTTGCTCGGTCAACCTACAACTTGACAACAGGGAGGGAGGCCTCAAGCCTGCAAAAATCCCTCCTGGGCTGCCCACCTCAGAGAAGGGTTGCTAATGGGCAGCGTGAAAGGAGAGTGCATAAAGGGCAGGTGGAAAATGAGGAGAGGCACAGAACATAAGAAGCATGAGGACTGAGTGCCAGAGCGAGTGAAGAACAAAAGGGAGAGGAGTGCCTGGTGGCTCAATCAGTTGAGCGTCTACTCTTGATTTTGGCTCAGGTTGTGATCCCAAGGTCATGGAATCAAGCCCCATGTCAGGCTCCATGCTCAGAGTGGAGCCTGCTTAGGATTCTCTCTGCCCTTCTGCCCCTCTGCCCCACTTGTGCACTCTCTCTCTCTCGCTCATTTAAAAAATAAATAAACATTTTTTTAAAAGAACAAAAAAGAACAAAAGGGAGAGACACAGAAAAGTCAAAAACAAGGAGGGTAGGCAGAATTCAAAGGCCCCAGAACCCAGGCAACTCCTGGCTCTTCATTGCCATCCTTGCCAATTCCTCCAGTATGAATGGATGTAAAGTTACTAGCAAATCAGGTTTGGGAACCAGGTAAATTTGCTTACTATGTGTAACTGATGAGCGTTTCTAAAATTCTTAGAGTGGGGTGCCTGGTTGGTTCAATCGGTTAAGTGTCCGACTTCAGCTCAGGTCATGAGCTCACGGCCTTTGAGTTTGAGGCCCACGTCAGGCTCTGTGCTGACTGCTCAGAGCCTGGAGCCTGCTTCACATTCTGTGTCTCCCTGTCTCTCTGCCCCTCCCCTGCTCATGCTCTGTCTCTGTCTCAAAAATAAATAACATTAAAAAGAAATTAAAATTCTTAGAGAAAAGTAAATGTATCATCAAATCCCAAAACACAAAGTATACACAACAGGAAATGAGCAAATTAGGCCTGTAATGAGACAGCAACTTTTGCAACAATTCAACTCAAGTCAGACCTTGGACTCAAACCCAGAACTTCTGATCCTTAAGACTAGGGTCTTCCTAGTGTTTTTTTTTTTAAATATTTATATGAGAGAGGGGGGGGGAGGGGGAGGGGGAGGGGGAGGGGGAGGGGGAGGGAGAGGGAGAGGGAGAGGGAGAGGGAGAGGGAGAGGGAGAGGGAGAGGGAGAGGGAGAGGGAGAGAGAGAGAGAGAGAGAGAGAGAACGAGAGCAGGGGAGGGGCAGAGAGAAAGGGAGAGAGAGAAAGAAGGCCAAGCAGGCTCTGCACTTTAAGTGCAGAGCCCGACGCAGGACTCAGTCTCACAAATTTGTGAGATCATGACCTGAGCAGATATCAAGAGTCAGAAGCTTAGCCAACTGCACTACCCAGCCACCCCTCCTATTTTATATAGGCTTTTAAGGTGAATATTGCCTGTCTGGACATTTACCTTCATTTGCTTTTAGAGATTTCTCCCCAAAATAATACCGAAGTAAAGTAGAACAAAATTAGTCACCCAAGTTAATTGTTATTCCTAAGTGACTAAATAAATAGGCTGGAGCTTAAACCAGTCCAAAAGACATTACCTTTTATAAAACTGAAGTCTTTCTTATAGATAAATTTAGTCATCAAGTTTTTGGACACTTTTGTTGAAACATGCCTAATTTTTAGAGGTTTAGTGGTGGTTATGCCTTTTCCTATTCTTTGAAGATTTCCTGCAAATGAGACATGCAGCCATTTTCTAAAAATGATAAATTGGCCTGTTCAAAGTAGCTCAGAATCCTATTCCTCATGTCTGTTTCTCCTCTCACACTGTATCACTTCCTGGAAGTATTAATAGTTGCATTTCATTTTCCTATATAAATATTTAAGGACTGTAATTCTGCCCAGTTGACACTGCAGTGCCTATGCACGGCGATGTTTCATTATCTGCTCCTCGTATCAACATAATCTTGTCAAACTTTGTTTCCAATAAATAGGGCAGGTTGTATTTGGAATATTTTAATAACCGAGCACACTCATATTGCTTTCAATCACGGCCTGCTTACAAATCCCCAGCTAAGAGGTGCAGTTACATGGAACAATAACCCGTAAGCAGTGTGCCAATATATTTTCATTAGTCAATGACACCCAGCTGCAGAGAGAAATTAGGCAGTGTCCTTTAAAACTCATCGTTCCCTTGTGGCAGAACCACAGCAGGCCGGATTGGCTTCACCAAACCTTCCTGCCATTGTTCAGCAAACACTCCAGCTGGGTTGTGCTCATCATAAACCTTAAGTCTGCAATTTTTCAATTCCGTATTAGGCTCAGATTCCAAGCCTATTGTTCTGACGTTATTGGGAAAGCAGACAAGGAGAATGTCATGGAGTAGCTATTGTTTAAAGCACTTCTTCTCACCCTATTATAATGGGTCATTTGGAAAAATAATTCATCTATGGAAACTTTGGAAACAATGATTTGTTCTGGATTTTTCCCTATTCTTTTAATTCTTTAACAAGACTCCAACAGGGAAGTCATTCTGCAGACTTTTCAGATCAAAGTAGCCCGAGTGGGGAGGCTGGAAAAGCAACACACAGTTCAGATGGAAGCAAATCCTTAATTTCAGCCTTTGGTTTACCACCAGTTTATCTTTTGCCCTTTCATCAATCATCTTAAAAGCCAAGACATTGAAACCAGGTTTTTCCACAGAACCCAGGTTGCCATATGGATTGGTAGAAATGCAGCATTCCGGTTGTCACGTCTTTTTTGTTTGTTTGTTTACCTTTCAGCACCCTATTCATGGCCTCTTCCTACCCTCTACCTACCCCTCATATTTGCACCAAGGGAAGGAGACAGTGATGGCTAAAATTGTACCCCCATGGATGCTACCATGTAGAATGTAAACTCCATGCAAATGGCAAGCCTAGCTTCCAAGGACAGAGGCTATTCTTAGGCAAGGTTTTTAGTGACTACATACAGGCTTCAAACCAGCCACAAATAATTCCCCAAACTTTCTGAGGATTTCTCTGGGATGATGAGGTCAGTACTTGCTGCTGGGTTCACAGCTTCTCTGGCAGTGTTTTCTCAGCCCCAACTGCACATGAGAACATCCGATTTTTTCCCAATACTGATGCCTGGGTCTCTCCTCCAGAAATTCTGATCTAATTGCTCTGGGGTGAAATTTTAATGCTCCCCAGATGACTTTAATGACTGGCCAAGGTTGAGAAACACTGCTCAGAGGCATTTGTGAAAATGGGAACTAAACACAGCAAAGTCCTATTCCCTTAATTACTTATCTATTTTTAGACAATACTTTGACCAACTGTACAGGACTCAGAATTCTCAGCCAAGAAATGAGAAAATGGGCTGCACTCCTGTCCAGGGTTCACATCACCCTGAAGTCTCACCACTGAGGTATTTTCCAGCCTGGGTCACACCAGGTCGATCAAACTCAAATAGCTACAAGGACTGTGAAAATGATGTGGGCAATGTGCAGGGGGTGAAAAACAGCACAGAATAGTGACAGTCAATTCCAGCCAGTTGCTGCCCTGCAAGAATGCCAGCCCCATGCAGCCAAAGATCTCAAGTTTTTTTTAGAGAAAAGACAAGTCCAAATTTCAATGTGAGATCTCTCAATTTGAGAACACTGACTCACATTTGAAAATATTTAATGGGGATACGGGCACCCGCCTGGCTCAGTCTGAAGAGCATGTGCCTCTTGATTTTGGGTTTGTCAGTTTGAGCTCCACATTGGGTGTGGAGATTACAAGAAAAAAAAAGAAATAAAAAAAATAAAAACAATTCTTAAAAAATATTCAGGGGGCATAAACAAAACACACCAATATTGGCCTTGGGTCCTGGCCAGTGGGTACATAGTTTACAAATCTGTAAGGCAAAACACAGATGAACAGGTCTATCCTATTCTGTCTGAATATCATTAATAGAAGCATAAGAAGTTAGATAAGTACAGCTAAAAAACCTAAAAGAAATCATCCAGTTCAATCTAGTCATTTAAAAAAACATATATGGAGGGGAAAAGTAAAGAAACTTGAGCCTTACGAGGTAATGTGAACTTACTCACGAATCCACCAACAATTGCCTGGATTCCAGCTCTTGGACCAGGGTCTGTGTTGACATCAAACTGAACCAGGCTTTAGTCTTAACTGAGGACATTTATACACTGAAATGGCAAAAGTCACAGTTTAGAAAACCATAGCAATGACAAGTAAACTGAAGAGCCCATATAATTTGTGTGGTGGGACTTAAATGCCCATAATATTCAAAAAATATTAGAGGAGATACTTTCAGACAGGGGTTCATGCTGCGTGTAGAGGAAAAACCCACCCCGATACATAAAAAGTATTGAACTCCTGCTGTGAACCACATGTTGGGCAAAGAGCTGTGGGTGAAAACAGACATGGGTCCACGAGTTTACAGTCCAAAGGAAAAAAAACTAATCAGATTTGTCTCACTCTGCTTAAAATCCTTCAATGGCTTTTCCGAGCCTTAGCATAAATCCAACTAAATAAAAATTTACTGAGATAAGTTAGGTAAACAGAGAGATAAAGAGAATGGGGGGGCACAATTGTGGTTACAGATGTTCCTCACTTAATGAAAGAGATATTCTCTCCTGAAATGTTTACTTTATGAGCAAACTATGGATTCCACTGAACCACACAAAATTAGCAACATTTTGCCATTTATTAAGTAAAAAAAAATAGTAATGTCCTGTGATTCAACCTAATACATAGAAGCCTAGCTTGTCAGTCATTATCATTTAGTCCTCTCTGGAGAATTCTTCACTGTTACCCCTTCTCCTCCTCATTCAGTGGTCACTGCTCTTCCAGTTCCTTTCCTGGCCCTTCTCTCCCATGACTCTCACTGTTGATTTCCCAAGACCTAGTTTCCACTTATCCTCCCTAAGCATTTGCTTATAGTTTACTTAAAACTATTTCTAGACAATGCCCAAAGTTACATCTCTAACCAAAACGTCCTTTCTAACCGCTAGTCTTATACATCACACGTTAACTCAGTATTTCAACTTGGAGAGCCAGGCATCCCAACTCTATCGTGTTCCAGATGAAGACCTTGGTCTTCTCTGAAATCTGCCCCTTGTTTCTTCTCCCTTGCAGTAAATGCTACTTCTAGCCACCAAGTTGGAGTTATCCTCAACACCTCCCATACTTGGACCAAGTCATGACAGTTCTCAATATGGGATACTTCTCAACCATATTGGCTTCATTCCGTCTCTAATGTGTCCACCACAACGGAGACACTTCTGGCTGGAAAGCTTTAACAGCTCCCGCATAGCTCCCCTCCCATGTTTCGGCATGATTCTCCACATTACAAAATGTACTGACTGAGGAATGAATGAATGAATGAATGAGAGGATGCAACAAATAGTTGAGGGCCTAGTGTGAGCCACACAGTGTGGTATGTACTGGAAATGTAATACTGGAACATAAATACTGATGACACTTAGATGAAACAAATACAAGATGATGAAATGAAATGGATTCAAGTCACTCAATTTCTGTCAGATTGAAATCTTAGAAAGGAGCTTTCAAACACTGGATCTGAAGTCAAAAGCTTTGAGCGCATGTCCTGGGTCTGTGAAAGTCTGTCATGAGTTGTGTCATTGGTAAAGTAAGGGGTGAACTGCATTATCACCAGGGCTCCACATTAAAGATTATCTGCTGCAAGCTTCTGTCTTACTGATGAGACAACCAAGGCCCAGAATAGTTCGATTCATTTACAAAAGTACAATAAATAGCTCTTCGGCTGGGTAAACCCTTTCTCTAACACTATATGGACACTACTGGCCTTTGGAACTGGGTGGGTTGTTTGGGACTGAGGGGACAAAGACAAGCATATTTAGCCAAGATAGGAATTTAAAATGTATGCGCCTGGGTGGCTGAGTCGGTTAAGCATCTGACTTCAGCTCAGGTTCCATGAGTTCAAGCCCCACATCAGGCTCTGTGCTGTCAGCGTGGAGTCTGCTTCGGGTCCTCTGTCTCCCTCTGTCGGCCCTTCCCTGGCTCACGTGTGGGCACATGCACGCTCTCTCTCAGAAGTAAACATTAAAAAATAATAAAATTGATAGGTAGGCAGAAAATAAAAGTGAAGAACCTAGGATGCTGAGTTATACCAAGTTTTAAAAGATGTTTTATAAAGATGTGAACATTTTGTTCAGCAAAGGGACGCATGGTTTATAAAATCATTTCCCTGATTTATTAATTCTGAACCTTCCAATGTCGCAGTACTTTCATTACGAAACTGGTTCAGTAAACTAAAGAAGGAACAAAAGTGTCCATCTCCCCAGGAGACAGTAAAGCAGGTGCTGCATGTCGGTCCTAGACAATCTCCTGACATGAATACCTCCGACCAAACAATGTGTTCTAATTCAAATCAAGCTTATTAAACTTAAATAACAGAGGAATATACCTTAGGGGGAAAAATAGCTCGTGGAGATTGCTAAGATTCAGAGTAAATGAGCCACTTCCCTAGAGACCTTGAAAATTAAAGTTTGCAAGTCTGGACAAGAGGGACAATATGGCAAGTGGCTCAGTGGACATGTTCATTTAATTTCTGGGCTAAGAGTGGGAGTATTGCCCAGGTGCCTCAGAAGGTAGTAACGAAGAGAGCCAAATTTTTTTTTAACAACACTGTGTGGCACTTTCACCATAACTACACATGGAGCTAGTTAGTGAAAAAAATTAAAAGCAATGAAGTCAACAACAGAAGCTGTAGAAAACATTCATTTACATAGTTTAATTGGCATCAACTTATGAAAATTTTAATTTCATCCTTTTTCATAATTAAGCTATGTAGAATCCATCAGAGAACATAAATATGAGCCACCTTATTCAGCACACAAGGGATAAAACTGAACAGAAATATTTTAAAAAGAAATCTGAGTGAAGATGAAGGTTTAACTGTTATAAAGTCTTATCTAAAGTATATTTGAAATCTAAATGAGATAGCTGATAACAGTTCTTCCATCTTTGAAAAAATCATGAAGAACACAAAAGTATCTTTGAGGGAAATAACGAACCTGGATACAAAAGAGTCATTTTTTAAAAAGCTTTTAAAATTCAATTTCTCTCACCTACCATGTTCGCTTGTCTTTTTGAAGTCCATCTATAGCTCTCTGGTCTTCCCATGCCCAATCTAATTCCCACCACTTAAAAATAAGGAAAAGCCCCAACTTCATTCAATTTGAAGTTCAGGATTTTTTTTAATTTTCAAGTTACCAAAACTCAAGAAAATAATAATAATGCCAAAGCTGGTGAAAGTGCAGGGAAGCCAAACTCCTGTGCATTATTGGAAAGAACGGTAGAAATGTGGTCACACATCCAAAAGCTTAAAGGAATGCGTAATTCTTCCATTTAGTTGTCCCATTTCTTGGAATTTATGCAATGAGATACCAGAAAATGAGAGAAAACAACTCTTTGTTCATAAAGATGTTTACTTCCATGTTATTTTCAAAGAAAAATGGAAATTATTGGTATGTCCAACATTAGGGGAGTTGAAGTTATGGTATATCAACACTTGCCATTTTTTTTTCAACGTTTATTTATTTTTGGGACAGAGAGAGACAGAGCATGAACGGGGGAGGGGCAGAGAGAGAGGGAGACACAGAATCGGAAACAGGCTCCAGGCTCTGAGCCATCAGCCCAGAGCCTGACGCGGGGCTCGAACTCACAGACCGCGAGATCGTGACCTGGCTGAAGTCGGACGCTTAACCGACTGCGCCACCAGGCGCCCCTCAACACTTGCCATTTTAATAATTTCTTCTCCCTATCCCTTTTAGGCTTTAAAAATTTCACATGCTGTATTACATCTGTAATGCTATTTATATTTTACGATGCTGCGTTTGTTTTTTGTTGCTGAATTGTTTTACCTTTTGTCTCTTCAGCAAAGTCTTGGTTCTGGTTGATAGTGAAGAAAATTTTGTAAAGCAACCCAAGTTAACAATGGAACTATGACTGTGGATACTGTCACCAAAGGCAAGGGAAGGGAGACTTTTTTTTTTTTTGAGAAAATTGACCAGTGTCCTTTGAAGACTGGGGTGTCTCAAAGACTGCTGAGCTCTTAACCAGAACTGTCAAGTGCTATTTCTAATGTCAGAAGAAAGAGGTTCTTGTATTTATCACATACTACCAAGAAGTAGTAGAGAATTAGAGCAGCGTTGAACTTAGAGTGTTTCAAAAGAAAAAAAATCCTTAGGTATACCAAGCTGAGTGAACAAACAGGTGCTATAGACACAGGAACATGGATAGATTTGTGAAAGCACCTTAAGAATGCTTCAGACTGCCAGGCCAGTTAGAGACAGACATTCCAGCCAGGGGAAATCATCATATTCAAAGGCACAGAGGTGTGAAAAGGCACGGTGCTTGGTTGTGCTAGAGGGTAAAGGGAAAATGGAAAATGAGAGATGAGGCATGAAAGAGGGTAAGGAGCAGATCACGGAAGGTCTTTTGTGCCACGTTGAGGAGCTAGAGATGAAGAGCCACCAGTGATTTTTCAGTCACAAGAGAGACAAGATCAGATGTGCTACTTAGAAATCTATCAGTGAGGGGCACCTGGGTGGCTCAGTCACTTAAGCATCCGACTCTTGATTTCGGCTCCGGTCATGATCTCATGGTTCGTGGGACTGAGCCCCACATTGCGATCTACACTAACAACTGGGAGCCTGCCTTAAGATTCTCTCTCTCTCTCTCTCTCTCTCTCTCTCTCTCTGCTTCTCCCCCACTTGTGCTCTCTTTCTCTCTCAAAATAAATAAACATTTAAAAAGAAATAAATCTATCAGGGAGGAGAAAAGTAAAACTGGAAGCAGAGAAACCAGATAAAGGTTGTTTGAATAGTCCTTGAAAGATATGGTAAGGCTTATTGTAGATCAGATGCATTTTCAGGGCTAGAATATACATAAAGCTAGATTCAGAAGAAGATTTAGTGTGCAAAATCCAGTGGGTAATAAAACCAAGAAAAAAATACACATTCGTGTTTCTAACCAAAAAGGACCAGGAATTAAAGAGCAATGGCCATGGCAATAAGAAATTTGTTAGCATTTGAAAACATGAAACCTTCCTCCATTTGTCTACTGTGGTGCTTAAAACATTTGTCCCTCAATTCTTTGATCCTTCTTCAGAAAGATGGAGTCTTGGTTCCCCACTCCACGAATTTGGCCAGTCTTGCCAACTCTAACAAATAAAATGCAGCAGAGATATCTGAGATTAGAACAAAAAAGGCAATACAGCTTCTATCTCTTTCCCCAGGGATGCGCTCTCTTGAAATCCAGCCACCACACTGCAAGGAAGGCCCGGCTATGTGGAGAGACCACCGTTCCAGTCATGTGTTCTAACTATAGCTCAGCTGAGGTCCCATTGGACAACAAGCTTTAACCTTAAAACATGTGAGTGAAGAAGCCTGTGAGTTGACTCCAACCTCATCTACTACAAATGGATAAAAAACCCCAAACCAGAACTTCTCAGCTGATCTGTCAGCCCCAGAACCATGAAATGTAAGATAAAATATAATAAAATGATTTAAGCCACAAATTTTGGGGTTTATCTGTCATGTATCAGGAGAAAACCAGGATATATCCCCTATATGTTTCTTTTAAAATTTTAAAGGCCCCTGGACCTGTCTTTAGGGACAGGATAGAATGTAGGGAATTGGGCAGTTCTGAACCTCTCCTTATTAACTAAAAATCTCGAAGGCACAGAATGTCAATAGGAGCTTCCAAAAGATCTTAACACTAGAAAAGCTAAGACCTTAGTAATAGAAAGACACAAAGAACTTGCTTATCAATTTTCAAGTAACGCAAAGGAAGTAGGAATAACTAACGCCTTAGAGACTAACTTAGAATTCAATAGCAACCTGATCTTGGTTTAACAGAACAGATAATATGGTAGAAAATACTCCTGGTACAGACTACTTAAAAGGGCTGGCAAATAAAATATATACCTATAGGATTAGTTGCATTATATTCTTTTTTTAAAAATGTGAAATTTATTGTCAAATTGGTTTCCATACAACACCCAGTGTTCATCCCAACAGGTGCCCTCCTCAATGCCCATCACCCCCCCTCCCCTCCCTCCCACTCCCTATCAACCTTCAGTTTATTCTCAGTTTTTAAGAGTCTCTTATGGTTTGCCTCCTTTCCTCTCTGTTTGTAACTTTTTTCCCCTTCCCCTCCCCCACGGTCTTCTGTTAAGTTTCTCAGGATCCACATAAGAGTGAAAACATACGGTATCTGTCTTTCTCTGTATGACTTATTTCACTTTTGTTGCTACAAAAGGCCAGATTTCATTCTTTCTCATTGCCACGTAGTATTCCACTGTGTATATTAACCACAATTTCTTTATCCATTCGTCAGTTGATGGACATTTAGGCTCTTTCCATAATTTGGCTATTGTTGAAAGTGCTGCTATAAACACTGGGGTACAAGTGCCCCTATGCATCAGCACTCCTGTATCCCTTGGGTAAATTCCTAGCAGTGCTATTGAAAATAGATGTACCCTATGACCCAGCAGTTGCATTATATTCTGATAGAGGGTACCTAAATAGGTTGCTAGCTGCATGTATTCAGGGGATGGATGAATGAGCTGGCAAAAAAAGTGAACCAAGCCTTCAGGGGCCAAAAAGAAGCAAAAGGACGAATCTAAAGAGGACAAAATGCTAATGCCAGCAGCTGCCCTGAGGTTGTCTGCAGTCTGGGCTGCTTAGAGGTGTGGGTTTTACAGGAACAAAGATCGGGCCCAAGTAGAGAGCAGAGTTGGATAGGAGATTCCTTTAAAAGGCCTAGTCCCTCAGGAGCTGTACTCATTATCGAAAGGGGGGGGGGGGAATCCAGCTTACAGAGAATTGCGGTGAGGTCATGTGCCCTTCTTACTCTTTTCTTTGGTGCTGGGCATGGCAGGGTCTCTTCTGAGAACCTGGAAGTGTAAGCTAGTACTCAAGCAAAATTGGGTCTCGAAATCACCCAACTGCTAAGAACTGCGGGTGCCTGCAGGGTCTTATGTCCTTGGAGCAGCTCTCTACCTTCTTACCACAGCCCTCAAGGGAGGGGACCGCCCTCTCCGACCTAGCCTCCGAGCTCAGTCCAGAGAAAGACCCACAAGCCTGGATCATGTTAGAAATTGGTTCTTTCTCCATTTTTTCTGTTCCCCCGTCCGTGGTCCAGGGAGGTTTTTCTCTTGTCCAAATACAATCCTACACTTCCACAGCCTTTATTTCTCCTCCTTTGTCTCTCCACAGAAGGGGACCCCTGCCCTCCATGCCTGCGCCGCCAGTTTTCTCTCTCCCAGGTCGCAATCACGCACCTATGGCCCACCAAGTTGTCCCTGTGGGTCCCTGGAGATGTTTCTCTCACTCTGTAGCCTGGATTCCTGGAATTCAAGCCTTCTGGCCTCAATACTGCTGTGTTTGAAAGACAAGGAAACTTCGGGTCCCCCTACTTCTCTGCCATGTTGACTCCTCCCTCTGAATGAAATTTTTAAATGCAGAATTAAAATACAACTTTGTCATTTTAAGTCTCAAAGAACAAAAGCAATGCAAATGGTTTTTGGCCAATATTCTTGAGTTTTAAAGTAACTTTTTCAAAATTTGTATGCTTTCTTTATACATACATACAATATATATATATATTATCCATCAGAATCCCATAGGAAACTTTCTTTTAAATGTTTCATTTTGAGAGAGAGAGAGAGAGAGTGAGAGAGAGAGAGAGAGAGAGAGGGAAACAAGTGGGGGAGGGGTAGAGAGAGAGAGAGGGAAACACAGAATCTGAAGCAGGCTCCAGGCTGCAAGCTGTCAGCACAGAGCCCGACGCAGGGCTTGAACTCATGAACCGTGAGATCATGACCTGAGCCGAAGTTGAACGCCTAAACCCACTGAGCCACCCAGGCACCCCAAAAACTTTCTGACAATAAACTTTGAAGTGTGACAACCACAAGAGCAAGACAATTTCTCATGGAGAAGAACAGTCTTACCTGGAGAACTAAACATCAGTTGAAAAGGTTCTGGAGACTGAGTCGGATGCCTTTACATAAAGCAAAAAGAAAGCATTCTGTATATATAACTCCTTCTATCTGCCTTTCACCCAAACTCCTATTTTGCTTTGTTTTCTGGCAACGCTATCTCCTGCTTTGCCTTTTTGAAATTTGCCCCTTGTAAGAGAGTAGATTGACGTTAGCACGGTGGGTGGGGCCCATGCTTGTTTGCATATTAGAATCCCCTGGAGAGGTTTTGCAACGTCAATGATCAGGCCAGAGGTCAGGCCAATTAAATTAGAATCCACAGAAGTGGGAACCAGACATGAGTATTCATTTTTAAAGTTCTCCAAGTGATTCCAGTGTTCAGACAATGTTGAGAACTACTCTATTAGCAAACACCAGTAGTTCCCAAACTTTAGGCTGCATCAGAATCACCTAGCAGCTTTCTTAAAGAGATTGCTGGGCTCCACCTGCAGAAGTTTCTGACTCCGAAGGTCTGGAGTAGGGCTGAGAATTTGCATTTCTAACAAGTTTGCGTGCGATACTGATGACCACAGTGCGAGAACCACGGGAGTGTCCCAATGTGTGTACTTTCGTCCATTTGGTTCTCAAATAGGGAGGCTTTAGGATAAAAACTGAGCTGCTTGGCGATGTTTTCGTTGTGAGGTGGATTGCCACACATACATCAAGTCAATTAATAAAAAATGGTTCCTTTCCTTGAGTTTCCATCCCCTACTTTTAAATAGGGTAAAATACTTCTTAATATTCCAGGCAGTCTCAGCCTAGAGCTCACTTATAACATATTATTATTATAGCCAAAGGAGATCCAGAAGCCTTTCCAAGGTTCCAACCACCCTGATAGAAACAGATTAGGAAAAAAAACAAGTCAAATCCACAACCCACATCACCACCTTTTTAGGGGGAAGAAAAAAAAAAATATATATATATATATTCACTTTCTTTTTATAATATTTATAACGAAAAGCACAAAACCAAGTTTTTTAAAAGTTAATCTTGCCATTGTCAGTCAAGCCAGGACTCTGGGGTTGGAGCTGGACAAATCTACAATACTCCCAGGAAAATCTCCTTCTCTGCCCGTCTCCCAGAGTATTTGGGAATGCCGTCTAAGGGAAAACTCAAGGTGCATCTGCTTTTCCCATCTGTCTCAAAGCTTGAGAGTCTTTTAGTGTTTTGGAGGTTTCATTGTTGAAGAACAGTGGGAACAAAAAAATTAAGTTACTCCTACTAAATTTGTACATTCAATCTCAGCAACCTGGCCACATCCTTGAATCTATCTTCTTAAGCATCTCTGGCCTCAAGTTTCAGGTTCATGCAATTTCCCCCGTTTTGACAATCTGCAGGCTGTTTCAATATCAAACCCAATGATTAGAGTGCCAAGACCATTATTTTCTTTAAATTCAAAGGGAAGACTTCCCTTTTTTTTTCACCTTTAAAGTTAGCATTTGCTGCCACATTCTCGGTGTCTTCATTGCCTTTCACAGTCTTCTTTCAAGTTGGGAGTGAGAAGCTAATGAAATTCAGGAAGAACAACACAAATGCAATCTCATCCCTGAGGAAAAATGCAGTTCTTCATTTTGCGTAAGATTGAAAACCTCAACCCAGTTTCCTTGAAAATGTGCTTCCAGACCATCTTCATCATCACCCTCATTATATTGTGGATAAAATGAGAAAATATGTGTGAATTACCTGAAAGAGCTCAGAGCGCTGCACAAGTAGAAGGGTTGTGGTTATTACTTTACCCAGACACAAGCTGCTGCTCAGGCATGGGATTCTCTTCCACAGTGATCCGAGGGTTGGCAAGTCTGGTCCGAGAGCAGCAACTAGTAACTGACCTGGCCCTTGCTTTGATACTACATAGAATTGAGGGGAGCCATTTGGAGACTTAAAACTAAGTACTGTTGCATGGTCTTTAGGCTGTCAAACCAGAACTGATGGGATGTTGATCTCATATCCACCTGGGCTGAGCAAGGGGAATTTTTTAACTTAAGGCCTAATCCTAGCTGGCCTCACATTATAATAAACTTCCAAGGCAGGGGGGATCTAATTCAATGCTTTTAATTTACACGTGGGCCAAAGAAATCTAGAGTGTAAATTAACTTTCCCAGGGTTTCACAATGACCCAGGACCTAGCAGGAACTCTGTAACAGTCCTGAGGCAGCTTCATATGTAGAATCACCCTGTGTTTAGCTAAAATATACTGATCACAGGCCCAATGATTAGATTGATTCTTTTAACACAATATTTATGGACGTACATAGGAAGCTGGTCTGCACATTGAAGATTTTGTTGACATATCTTTTGAAAAACAGTCTACAAAGTATTTCCATCTGTAGTAAAGTAGTCCTCATACCCATTAATAATTCACAACTCAGCTCAGCAAATGGAGCAGAGAATAAACCTGATCATTAGTGGAAACTAGTACTGTCAGCACTAATAAAGGTAATTAACATCAAAGTCTAAGTTTTTCGCTTATCGAGTAATTTGCAAAGGATAAGTTTATGAGGAAATTAACCAGCCATCCCATAATTCTGTACTTTCGTTCCATTGTTTTAAACATCTTAATTGCCAGGAAAACTTAACCACGCGCAATGAAAAAAAGAGGTTAGGAACTCAGGGAGTATGGTTCATGATTTTCCACAGCTTACTTTTTTCATTATAATACATTTTCCATTTTTAATTAAATGAATAAAATAGCTGTGTTGCCTGTGAGATTATATACAATTGCCAAATAAAGCTGCAGACATCTCTCTCCTTAATGTGCTTAGAGAAGACTATGCTGCCTTTTAAATAGACACATTTTCTTCACTTATCTTGTTTTGAATTTGTACAGGCTTATAAAATCACAACAGATGTTTCCTATGGGTACTGGGTACCAAATAAATTATACATCAGTTTCCCGTTGGTTTTCTTTCTGAGCAATCATCAAATTCTTTTGAGCTCAAAATTGGGTAAGACAAAATCAACTCTATTTTCTATCTTCTCTATACTCCTAGAATGAAGGCCAATCCAATGACAGTAACCTGGGCATTCATAATTTAAAAAAAAATTAAGGAAAAAACTGACTACATGCCCATTTCCCATTGCATCAAATCTTCGACACTGATACACCAATACCCCAACAAGCATTTACTTTGTAATTAGCACTACGAAGGCTAGAGAATAATGATGTATGGTCTCTAAATTCAGGAGACTACCACTGAAAGTAACCAAGTTAAACACAAGAGAAATGTATTAAAAGGAACAGTGGAGTTCCTCTCGGGAGTAAGGAAAACAATTCCAAGAGGTAGGGAATTAGTTATAAACAAGATGACCACTCAAGTTTCCTTAAGTCCTATGAATGAGATTTTATCCAACTAACCGCTGTGGGAATTTGAAATATCAGACAAAAAAAATACCAATTTTCCACAGTGATACATGAGCTACAAGAGAGGTTTTGAAAGAGGTTCTGCTATGCCCATGCATCATTAAAATCTTCTGGTATAACGATCACACTTGGATAGAAGGAAGTGAGAAGGAGCCAAAAGTGAAGCCAAAAATGACTCTTCAGGAGGTCTGCTAATGATGATGCAAAGAAAGGAGTCTCAGGAACGACTGGTTGGTGTGAGCTTTACCACAGGGGTGGTTTCCCAGTGACAGTGAAAGTGCGATGGCAAGGCCACCTCTAGGTCCTGGGCCTCAGAGTAGTTATAATGAACAGCACCTGCATAGCTGTAGTTTCAAGGAGGAGAAAGGGTGACTGTGTAAGGAATTTCAAGGAGGAGAAAGGGAGAAAGGGTGATTGAGGGAAAGTAGGGGATGCATCTTGGTGAGTGAGAAGCAGAGTTTCTGGAGATACAACTACGAGGCTACCAAATGCCCCTCCTCTGCAATTAGTAACTACCCAAGCCTAGAAATGTGTTTCCCAATTTATAAACAGGTGAGGTTATTCCACAAACACAAGCTGAGAGTTGAAAACTTGCCTCAAATATGTCTTTATTAATTCTAGAGGCTTCAGTGTTTACCATGTAGACCATATCTCCAAAATTGTTCACATCTTAGCCCAAGGAACACATACCCTTATTACTTTTCCACTTCACTGTTTGGGCGGATCCCCTCCCCAAATCTTAAGAGCCATCATCATTGTCATTCATTACTAAAAAGATGGTGATGATGTGAGAGCCTAGAAATCATCATTGTCGGCCTGACCCAGGTTTTGTAGGCATGGCTACAGCCTGTCTCTATCACTTGTGAAATTACTTGTCACTACTCAGTGCAATGTGTAAATTGTGGCAGCTGCACTTGGAGCAAAGACTCTCTTGCTGCTCATCATGAAAATTGTTTGTTCTGAAGCGTGTTCTGCAAGGCAGGTCTTTTCTAAAAGTGGCCCATTATTTCTTGAATTTTAACCATTTTGTTCTAACTTGTCAAAGGAGTAATAGGCCAAGTGTGGGTGTGTACAGAGATGACGACAACCCGGCCCCCTTCCCGTGTCCTTCCGTGCCCTCTCTAGCTCATGAACTGAGCTAACGGCCCAGATGGAAGCTTCTCCTAGGTTCCGACACATACCCAGGTTTGGGATCTACTGGCCCAGACATAATAGCTGAGCTTCTGTGCTGCCACTGGGGTTTCCTTGACCATCAACCATACCTGAGATATTACATCTTTCCCACCAAGCCCAACCCAGGACAATAGGTAAGCACACCTGTAACCTGATCCACAGCTTCCCCGCCATCACTCTAATTCTCCTAGTGATCCAGTCTGCTTCAGTTGCCTGCCTTAGGTCACCCTCGCAACATCTGCCAGTCGAGAGCAGAAGACCCAGGCCAGGGAAAATACAGCATCTGCACCTGAGAGTGAATGCCTTCTTAAATGGTGCAGCCTGAGCACCTCCCTTGCTTTACCCTAGCCCTGGCCCTGAGAAAACCCATCCTGATCTACAGCCCATTTGGCAGGACCTGGACATCCTGTGTATTGTTAGTGGTTGCTGTGTAACCACCTCCCAAATTCAGTGGCTTAATATACCAACTGTTCGTTTATGATTGTGGAGATTGGCAGCTTTGGCGGGGCTCAGTTGGCCAGTTCTTCTGGTCTCAGCTGGGCTCCCTAACGGAACCTTGCTCAGCTGTAGGCGAGCCCTAGCTCTACTTAAGGGGGTGGCTGGCTATTACTAGACTGCCTGCAAATGGCTCCACTAAGTCTCTCATCCTCCAACCAAGGCTCCCATGGGAGGGAAGTAAGGCTCCTAGATAGACACAACAGAAGTGTACAAAACATTTTGATGCCTAGGCTCAGAGATAATACACAGTTGTTTCTGCTGCATTCTACTGACCAAACAGAATTATGAGGCCAGAACAGATTAAAGTGTGAAAAATTAGGTTTACCTCTTGAAGAAAAGAGCTCCAGAGTCACGTTACAGAAGGCCTAGATACAAAAATTGCAGCCATTTTAGTCATCGCTGACCAGGCCTCTTCCCCAGGACTAGCCCCTGTTTCAAACTCTCAGCCCAATGAGTAATTGTTCCACTGCACGTGGACAGATATCTAATCAATTGGATAACAGCCAACCATTTGCCAAGTTTTCAACCACCATCTGGATTCTCAAATACCATTGAATTCATTGACATCAAAACGTTTAGAAGCCAGACTGGGATTATAACATTCCTTTGTTCTTAGACTGCTATAACCTCTACAAGAGGCCAACCTTCACATCGATTTCAGTTCTACCCTCCCTGCCCCAACCCTGTCCTGCTTTCTCTTTTTCATGGAACATCTCCTTTCTCTGAAGGACCCTGGTACCAAGAAAACCACAAAGCCTTACACCCCAGTCTGCCTGAATGACAACAGCT
This sequence comes from Prionailurus bengalensis, assembly GCF_016509475.1. Classification (NCBI taxonomy): domain Eukaryota; kingdom Metazoa; phylum Chordata; class Mammalia; order Carnivora; family Felidae; genus Prionailurus; species Prionailurus bengalensis. The sequence goes on along the minus strand of NC_057361.1, from coordinate 18,713,938 downwards.
GTGAACATTTCTTATTATCAAAATCAGTGGTTCTCAGACAATAGTCTCTTCGATGAATGATGCTGGGACAACTGGGAATCTACATGCAAAAGGTGAAGTTGGACTCCTATGTCATATAAAAAAAAACCAACTCAAAATGGACCAAAGGCCTAAATGTAAGAGCTAAAACTATACAACTCTCAGAAGAAAACTTAGGGTTAAATCTTCGTGACCTTTTTCCTGGGATCCAAGCCTGAGCCTCAAGATGACTCGTGTGTCTGCTTTCTCTTTTGTCTTTTTACCATCACAATGAGAATAACAAACCTAGTTTGACCCACTGATGCCAATAGGAAGGTGAGAGACACATAGAGCAAAATCAAATTGCCCAAGCTAGACCCAGCCTAGGTTAGCCAGTCTGTAGTCAACCCCCACAACTGGGAGCCAAATACTCGCTTTTCCTTTGCTGATATTTTCTGGTTGGTTATTATACAGCATCACTGTGGCCATAGTTAACTGATAAACCACCCCAGACCCATCTCACCAGAGTTAACTGTTGTATGGCCAACAGTACCTTCAGATATGCCAGGCTGGGGAGAGCCCTTGCAGTCAGCTTCTTCAAGCTAAGTGTCCTGCTGATTTTCAGGTAAAGCCATATGTGAGCTCCATCCTAGAATCCATGGATGCCCAAGAAGGAAGACAAACATTCCTCCTTGCCAGCTGATTAAGTACACGATGCTGCTAACTGCATCATATTCAAAACCTCATGACTCCTAACACGTTCCACAGAAGCAGCAGATGTCATCTTGACAGGATTTCTTTGTTTTCTCAATAGATGCTACAAGAGCTGCCCATGCTCTCTAGAGCAGGCAATTTATCAAGAGATCAAGATTATTCACTGTGTTTCATTAATACATTTTATGCAGTCATACTGATTTCAAACAAAGGTGTCTTCTATCTAATTGTTTTTGCCTCTGATCTGACGGGAGCATTATTTTAGAACAATTGTATCAATCCAAAAGTTATCTTGAGTATAAAATGTAAAGAGACCACACAAAGTGCTTCTACCTATAATGAAGTGTCAAAAACTTCCTAAATCTGACACTTCGAAATTGAAAATAACGTTTTACCTTCCCCCCCCCGTAATATCGTTTTTCTTTTTAAACAGGAAGACATTAGATGCCACAGAATTCTCAGAAGAATTGAGTAAAATCAGCTGCAAATCAGCCCAATCTTTTTAAGCAGGCAAGTGGCATGTTCATACGTTACCAGTATGACCATCTCTGAATTGCCTTCACCCTTCCATTTCTACCAACAAAAGCCCCTCCCTCTTTGTGAAAGCACTTTCATTTTGTGAAACCTTCACTGTGAACCACTGAATGCCACAAATAGAGGTATAGGTTGGTGGAAAGTCTCAAAGACAAGTTTGAATCATGAACATTATTGCAGTCAATAGAATGAACCTCCCAGGCTTCCATCTACTGGGGGCCTGGCCGGCAGCTGCTGCACTCTGAAAGCCATTGCTGCAGATATGTGGGGCCACATCTCTAACGGGCTGCTCCCAGCCAATGACTGAGCCTGGCAGGGGTAGCAAATGAGGTAGGCTGACTCCTAGGAGACAGGGAATACTTCAGATGGCCAATGTGGGCTGGAGGACACTCTGACATCTTTGCCAAACCTTTACTTGACTGCACCTCAGTCTAGGACATGTCTACCCAACCTCCTGCTCTCTGCTTCACTCTGGGTCACACATGCTGTGGTCTGATGGCTCTCCTAGCCCTGCTTAGCGCCCTCCCCATTTTCTGTCACAGGAGTGTGTCTTCATAAAAGCCTTGTACATTTAACTCTGTCTTGACATCTTCTTCTTATAGGACTGGAGACCAACATATACATATGCCTGTCCTATCTTTCAGGCCAACTGCTCAGAGGAGAATGGTCTCTCTGCTCTGAAGAAAAACTACTCTCAAGCAAACCCAATGAATTTTCTGGCCTGCCTGTGTTTATTATAATTGTTCCTTATAATTGACTATAACAATAAAAGAACCTGTCTCCTGGTCATTATTATAATAATCAAGATAGATACATACATATAGTCATCCCATTTACTTACCGTATTTATTTTTTTTTAATTTTTTAATTTATTTTTGAGACAGAGAGAGACAGAGAATGAGCAGGGGAGGGGCAGAGAGAGAGGGAGACACAGAATCCAAAGATGGCTCCAGGCTCTGAGCTGTCAGCACAGAGCCTGACATGTGGCTCGAACTCACAGACTGTGAGATCATGACCTGAACTGAAGTCAGACACTCAACCGACTGAGCCACCCAGGCGCCCCTACTTACCGTGTTTAAACAAGACCTAAGGGGGCGACTGGGTGGCGCAGTCGGTTAAGCGTCCGACTTCAGCCAGGTCACGATCTCGCGGCCCGTGAGTTCGAGCCCCGCGTCAGGCTCTGGGTTGATGGCTCGGAGCCTGGAGCCTGTTTCCCATTCTGTGTCTCCCTCTCTCTGCCCCTCCCCCGTTCATGCTCTGTCTCTCTCTGTCCCAAAAATAAATAAACGAAAAAAAAATTAAAAAAAAAATAAATAAACAAGACCTAAGACTCACTAAGTAGGATTAAATAACTTCTTTACTTCAATGTCTCTTTGGTACAGACTATTTCCTGGAGGATGGGTCCTTCAGCTGGTGGAAATGAGTGGGTGAGGGCAATTCAAGGGTAAATATCTGAATAGGTTGGTAACACTCAGTCATGCCACACCCCAAGTTCAAAACTTTATACTCTCCTCACTTCCAGACCACAAAGTCCAAATTCTGACATGAGAACCAATGTCCTTCATAACTGGTCCCAATTTACCTTCCTAGTCCCTCCCTCATCTCCTGTCACTTTCCAATGCTATCCCAAATAATTAAAATGACATTTGAGGAGTGAGAGCTCCTTCTCTGCTCGATCAAAGTAGTGATGAGATGTAGGGGGGCAGAGGGAGGATAGCATTGATTAGCTGGAAAGGATAAGGAAAGTAGAGTTAGGATCTGAATATGGCCCAACATCTCTGTATTCTCACTCTGCCTTTTTCATTAAGGCAGCTGATCATTTCAACAGTTTTTTTTTTCCTGACAAAAATAAAAGTTTCCCTGGCTATTGGTCTCCATGTTGACAAATACCCGTTCTGCAAATCATCTTTACTTAGCAACTCACAGTGCAGCATTTTTATCACAGTCCATAGGAGAGTGACTAAAATATGCTAATACTGATTTACCTAAGCAAGTTCAGGAACACTAAATGAAAACTCTTGGTGGGGCCTTATCTGGGACCCTGTCCTAGCCCTAAAACCTTATCTGGGATGACATGTGCAAGCCTATCAGGATTTGGTCTACATAAGACTCTTACTTCTCTGTTGGAATGAAATATTCCATGGCTCCCCATTTTCTGATGTCATCACTATCTCTATCCTAAATTTTCAAAGCCATGTTCTTTTTTCTTAATTTTTAAATGTTTATTTATTTTTGAGAGAGAGAGCGAGAGAGAGAGAGAGAGCGCGCATGAGCACGGGAGGGACAGAGAGAGAAGGAGACACAGAATCTGAAGCAGGCTCCAGGCTCTGAGCTGTCAGCAGGGCTGACAGCCCTGCTGTCCTAGGGCTCGAACCCAGGAACCTTGACATCATGACCTGAGCAGAAGTCTGACGCTTAACCGACTGAGCCACCCAGGTGCCCCTCAAAGCCATGTTCTATTCTGTGCCTCAGTGATAGACTCTTCCTGGCTCTTGTCCAGTTGGTCCTGATTCCTCCCTGGTTCTTGGTCTGTACTATATTTGCCACTCGATCTGTGATTGTTCACCCCTCAGTGTCTAGCACACAGGGTACCATGGCTCCATTCCACTCACAGGGCCCCAGATCAGGGTGTGAAATAGACAAGAACTAGGCAAGACTGGAAGGAGATTGGAACAAAGGATGTGGTATTACTCCTGGGCCATTTTTCAGCACCATCTCATTCCTTCCACAGAACATTATTTAGCAAACCAAGAGTATCTCCTGCATCTGTAAGTCTCAAACTCCAGCCAGGTCATCTGTGAATGAAGCCTCAACAGAGAGTGTGGGCCTAGAAAGATCAAAGATAAAAACAGATTTTAGAGAAGTGTTTCTTCACTAGAGCCTTTACTCAAGAATTATATTTCCCCAGAAGGCAGTCCATTGAAAAAAACGGTTCCATAAATCATTAAGAGGGGCTGTATAAAAGAAACTTTATTTCCATAATCAAATAAGTCTGGAAAACTATGGCTGAAACAAGGTTAATAATTTTCTTCACTACAGGACTTCTCAGGGCTTTTATTGCACTTATAGGAATTATGATCAGCAAGACGTAAATACAGCATAAAGCGGTTCTCAAACTTATTTGGCCATGGAAGCCATGTTTTGTTTTGTTTTGTTTTGTTTTGTTTTGTTTTGTTTTTTTCAGTGCAGACCCACTGATGTCTTGTATAGCCTAGTTTTTAGAGGACCAAGGTTTGGGAAACAATAATGAAAAATAATATCTCTCAGTCACAGATTACATAGGGGAGTAAAAATGATGAAAGATCCTTTCTGAAAAGCCTGTTCCTCCCCTACCCAAAGTGACCCATGCATTCCTTACCCCACATGGGAAATTGTTATTACTCTGGGTTTCCATGCTTTGGCAATTCAGTTTGGCTAGACTGACCTTGAGAAAGTTACAAACGCATCTCAGGCATGGTACCTTCATTTATGACAACTGGCCATAAAGATATATCTTCCCACTCTAGTTCCCAAAGCTATAAGAATTAATGGAGCCTTTCGTAAGGAGCTATGTGAATTCCTTGGAGAAAGTCTCTATGTAAATACAAGGTCTTGTCATCTTAAATGCTGTGGATTTATGCCCTGGACTACATAGTGACAGCCATGCAAGAGAGAGTGCTCCATTATTTTTCAAAGCCACAGAAGTCTGACCAACACATTAGCCTTTCAGCCATCTTCATTTATAAATACTACCCTCCCAAACACATGAAATTCATATTTCTTCCTCTGTGAACTGATAAGATGTGACAGCAATGTACCCATGAAAGCCAAAACTCTTTAGTATGTGTTAGTATTTCTAAGGGATAGAAAAGGGAAAGACTTGCAATGTGGGATGCATGTATATTATAACACTTTCACAATAGAGGGAAGGGCCAACAAGGATAGGATGAATTGAGTTCTTCATTATTTATGTAAATTGACCTTTGAGATCTAATGCTTAAGTGTTTAATCACAGGAAAGGAAAATTGAAGTGAGATTTCAAATTAACTTGGCATAAAGATATATTAAGTACATCAATGAGTAAAAAATGCTTTGGTGATGTGCAAGTGTGGTATTTGAAACACTGGTTCAAATCGACTCAGATAATTTTTACTGCAGACCAGTTGTGTTTTTTAAAAATAGCAGCAATAAAGATAGAAAACACATGATGTTGACTGACGAATGTAAACTTGGCCAATGTTATGTTGGTCGTAGGTGATCACGAGCTAAATAGACACGGAATGTCTGGCTCGGAGAAAACAGCTGGTTACATTCACGTTACAATTTTTCCGGGACTCTTGTGCTTTGTACCTAATTTATTCTTGTGTCTTACCCGCCCCAGGGGATTCTTTGTTAGAGCTGAGTTCCTTTTCGATTTAAATGTATCCTTCCCATCTTGAGATCTGCCATCTCTATCACCACAATCTTTCCTCTCTGCCCAAAAGGCTTTTTATCTCCTAACCTATAATTTTCCTTTTGCTCCCACTATGTCTCAAGAAAAGTTTCTCAATCCTTAGGAGATAAAATGGCAAGTGAGAAGTTTTTTAAAAAGCTCTCACTGTCCCTTCAATTTTTCTTAGAAACACCCACCCAGTTTAGACTCCACAGAGCTCTGGGACTCTGCCTTGTCACTTCTATAAGTACCCAAAGTATTGATCTTAATCTAAAATTCCAAATTGCCCCTTCAGAAGAAATGGCAGCTTAAAGCATTCATTCTATTGCTCTTGATTCTCTGAAATTCCCCCATTAAATAGTTGCATAATCTACAAGAACTGTGATATGATGCAGGTGGACATGAATGGTGCTTAGGAAAATGTTAAATTTAATAAATTTCCTGCTGCCATTCACTAACCAAAATTAGCTATTTTACGTGGCAAAAAAAAAAATCCTCTTGTGTTGTCACTTGATTCAGTGACTGATGTAGAAACGTCCCATCTATTGCTCTAGGAAATTAAGCCTAGTCCTTTCATTATTTTAATATCAATTCCTTATGTAGACATGTAGACATAGAGATCTTCTCAATAACTGGGATGAGACAAGAGTTCCATAAGATCTATAAAAGCCACTGGCCTTCCCAAAGTACACAGAAAGAAAAAAATCTGCTTTAATGTTTCATTAATGTTTTGGATTTCCTACCATCTTTTGTGATAGTCATTCATTCATTCATTCATTCAATAAATATCTATTGAACATCTACTAGGTACTGCTGCTGGCACCATGCTGACCATGGCTTGCAGTATGGACAGCCAAACCATACAGAATGAATCAGGGATTATAAGGTCCTGACTGTTGTCCCCAAATAGTGCCCTAAGCAGTTTTACTTGTTAGAATATATAGAGCCATACAAGTAGGCTGTATACACACACACACACACACACACACACACACTCAGGCACATACAAATTTGAATTTGAATTACCTTAGAGCAAGGTATGCACTCCCTAGTTTAGCCACAGACCCTATTCTTTCTACTGTACCATATCTAACAAGATTAGGCTATTTATGTAATCTCTTTTCCCCATAAACATTCAAATACACAACCTGTAGTTCATTAACAATGGCAAAGTGGTGTGATACTAGCAGAGCAGATGCAGAGGCAGAGCTCTCTGGGAACATCCAGAAGGAAGCCAGTCACTTGGCACAAAAAAATCAAAGGAGACCACTGAAAGAAAGTGATGTGTTTATCCCCATTATCAATCTATACACCATGTTTCTGTGCAGTGAAACTCTATTTATTCCAAAATAGTATATATATATTGTTTTGACCTTAATTTCCGAGTGAAACTTATGCTATCTCTTTAAACTTTCACATCAGAGTTCTATTACTGACTCCCACTTGTCATATAGGGACTTAAAAGGAGAATTGCTCCCATGCTTATAATGAAAAAACAACCAACTTCAAACCTATGACCTTTTTTTGACCCTGTCAGAGAGGTGAAGTCACAGAACAAGCAAATGTCAGTGGTAAAAATGCAGGGCAACCAGAGCTTTCATACATGGCTGGTGGGAGTGCAAAATGGTAGAGCCACTTTGGAAGATGGCTTGACAGCTTCTAAGAAAGTTACACATATACCTACCAAATGTAATAGCGGTCACACCCCTAGATATCTACCTGAGAAAGATGACAACTTCTGTTCACACAAAAACCTGTACCAGGATGTTTATAGCAGCTTTATGCACAGTCACCAAAATGTGAAATAACTCAGATGAGCTTCAACTGGTGAATGGATAAACGAACTGCGGTATGTTTATACACTGGAATACTACTACAATAAAAAGGAATGAACTATTGATCCACACAGCAACATGGATTAATCTTAAATGCATTTTGCTAAGTGAAAGAAGCCAGAGCCCAAAGGCTACAAGTTGCACGATTCCACTTATATGATATTCCGGAAAAGACAAAACTACAGAAATGGAAAACAGAGTCATGGTTGCCGGGAGTTGAGAGGTGGAGGAGAGGTGACTTTAAAGGGGCAGTCAAAAGGAAATTTTTGGAGTGACAGGACTGTTTCTTAGGGGACCTTGGTGGTAGATACACGACTCTATGCATTTGTTAAAACCCATGGAACTATATGCTACAAAGAGTGAATTTTACTATATGTGACTTAAAAAAAAACTTCATCTAAGATGGGGGAGGTGGGGAGACACAATGCAGACAATGACAAACCAAACTGTCTCACGGATGAATCACATCATAGGTGCTAAGGGAAAAAAGAAGAGCTGACCTAAATCACTTGGGAAAACATTGTTTTGACTGGATACAGCAACACCAAAGGCAAAAGTAGCAGAATACAAACACTATACTCTAATTGGTCAGTTTGTTACTCACAGGGTTCTGAGTGAGCAGTTCTGAAGCCATGTGTATTCTGGAGTGAAGTAAATAAATTTTAGATAATAAGAGCCCATTCTCACTGTGAGAACAAGAAATTACAAATAAACACAGAGAAGGACTAGAATCAATCTTGTGGTTTTATTGAGACTGGAGTCAGAAAGATCAATATGGACTCATGATTTTTTGAAAATATTTATATACAGATAAATAGAACTAGAAATAAACACAGATGGGTGTATATGTATGACACCCAGTAGCAATGGTTGCATCTAAGCACCTAAATCTTGGTTTCTAAATACCATTCTCCAATAAAAGGAACCAGGACTCGTTGAATAACTGACTGATTCCAGGACTTTGGCAAGGAAAATACAAGATGAACGTGGGGCATGTTTTGGTGCCAGAAAGTAAAGAAGTGCTCAAAAATAATTACAAATAAGAAAAGGGTGAGAGCATGTTGAAAGTGCATAGGAGCCAACCTGAAAGAGCTCCTAATGGCCAGAGTTGGACCACTTGAGAAACAAAATAAATAGGGATAGTATTAGAATATAAACCGAAGGATGTATAAACATCCATGAGTCCATGCTGATATAAATAACTAATTGGATAAATAAAGGGGAGATAGTAATTCAGGGGAGAAGGGACAGCTCTCCTATAGAGAAGAATTCTAATTATGTAAAACAGAAGGAATGAGGAAAATAGAAAATAACCATTAGAACACCACAGTAGTCACTGCTACAGCCAAGACCCATCAATGGATGCTAACATTTGTTTGTAAAAGTTTGAGTAGAAACAAGATATATGCTTAGTCTCAAAGGATCTCTCCAAAATATTTAGTAATTACAAAGAGGAAAATAGTAAACTCATAGTCAAGAATACCATAGAAACCACTTGGCAGATTAGCCAAATGTTCAAGATTAACATCACCAGTAATACCTAGGAACATCATGTACCCTCTCATATGATGTACTGTAAAGGGCACATCACTTTTGTGTTATTCTTCCCAAGAATGCATAACTCTAATGTAATCATGAGAAAACATCAGGCAAACCCAAACTGGAGGACCTCTACAAAATGACTGACCAGTACTCTTCAAAAGTATCAAGGTCATGAAAGACAACTAAGCACTGTGAAATGTCGCAGATTGGAGAAGACTGAGGAGACACAACTAAACGCAGCATTGAATCATGGGTTATATCTTGGAAGAGAAAAAGGATATTAGGGGGGGAAATTGGTGAAATCCAAATTATTTCTGTAGTTTAGTTAATAATATTGTGCCAAGGCTAACTTCTTAGTTTTTATCCCTGAGTGAAGGGTATTTGGGAACTCTGCACTAATTTTACAATTTGTCTGTAAGCCTATAATTATTTCAAAACACAGTTAAAAACAACAATAGAAAAAATCAGAGGTGTGATTCTTAAGCTTCTGTGACTATCTTTTCCAACAATAGCCCCACTTGCTCTTCTAGACCTTTGCCACTCTCCTGTTACGAGGTGCAGTCTTTCCCCCCTCCCCTAAAACCTGGGCAGGACTTGTGACAACTTCAGTGAATAGAAGAGGCACTTCATGGGGCACCTGTGTGGCTCACTTGGTTAAGCATCCAACTTTGGCTCAGGTCATGATCGCGTGGTTCATGTGTTCAAACCCCATGTCGGGCTCTGTGATGACTGCTCAGAGCCTGGAGTCTGTTTCAGATTCCGTGTCTCCCTCTCTCTCTCTGCCCCTTGCCTGCTCTCTCTCTCTCTCTCTCTCGCTCTCTCAAAAGTAAATAAGCATTAAAAAATTATAAAAATAAAAAGACTAGGCACTTCCTGACTTCTTTATCTGAGTAATAAAAGGTGACGCAACTTCTACCTGTCTCTCTCTCCCTTGGAAATAAGGCACAATTTTGTGAGGAAGCGCGACCATATGAAGACTTCACATGGAGATGTGTCAACCAAAAGCCCCAGCTAATAGCTAACCCAACAGCCGGACCCATGAGTACACCTCCAGATAATTCTAGCCCACAGCCTTCAAGCCGTCTCATCAGTCACTGAGTGGAGCAGTAATAGGTATCCCACTGGACACTGCCCAAACTGCAGATGCGTGAGCATAATTGTTGTTATTACTGTTTTAAGCTACTACGGCTTAGGGTGATTCCCTAGACAGCAAAAGATAACTGGAAGAGCTGCCCTAAACTGATATGAGTAATTGCTACTGGAAGATACTGGATTATATTGACTCCATCCCTTAAAACAAAGCTTGACTTACAGTGGTAAAAAGAGAACTCAAAAGTGGTATGAGTTCGATAGGTTTCTGTGGGGGGTTTTTTCTGCCATTTTGTTTCTACAGTGATTTATTTTCCAACACAGTATTCCTTTCTGAAGGAGATCAACATGACATAGTTATTAGGGTATATCTCTTTTCTAACTTTCTACTTTAATTCCAGTTAGTTAACGCACCATGTTATATAAGTTTCAGGTGTACAATATAGTGATTCAACACTTCCATACATCACTATTGGGATATACCTTAAGGGTATATTAGGCTTGTATTTTGCTAGGCCTCATTTGAAGCACATCCATATTAATGTCTACCTGTTCACTTTTAGAACTAAGTCATCCTATTTGTCAGTGAATAAGAAGCAATGTGATTAGTGTCCCCATTTCTCCCTTCTGTGCTCTGTACTTACCCTTTAAGTTTAAACCTATAATCTGGTTGATATAGATTCTTGCCTTCTAAACAGAGATGGAACCACACAAATAACTATCCTTTAGTTGAAGAGGGATGTTTTAATGGTCTTTAATTGGATTTTGCTTAAATTTGTCAACTTGCACACTAAAACTCATGCTTTAAGTAGAAAAGCAAGTCACATCAACTTATCAGAATATGCTGATATCAAAGATACTAAATAACAGGTCAATAATCATCTTAGGAATATTAAGAACCTCTTTTACTTATATAAACTCCTAACTCTTAATTTTCATAATCAAGCTAAATTACTACCTTGATCTTAAAGAAACTGCAAAATAAATTGTACCATCATTGAGATACTAACATAGAGAAATAAAGCAGGGAATTATCAATGCTTATTTTTCTTCTTGATATAATTAAGGAACAGACTAATATTCTAGAAATGTACATTACAAAATTATTTTGTTCTTATCTATTAGATTAAAGTGAAGCATGTTTCAACATAACCTCTTTGAAGTCACTGTTACCATCTGAGCTCATGTCAATCCCTGCTTCTTTCTACTTTGAAAGCAAGGGAAACATCATCAAAAGACACTGAGTTTTCAGTCAGAAACATCTGAGTTTGAATCCTGGTTCTCTGTCAACCTCCTGGTTATGTCAGTGGTTCTCAAACTTTTAACATGCATCAAAATCACCTGAAGGGCTTGCTAAACCACAAATTATTAGGGCCCAGCCCAAAGGTTTCTGATTGACTAGGTGCAGGACTGGACCTGAAATTTGTATTTCTTTTAAGTTTTCAAATGATGCTGAGTTGTACACGTTTGAGCAAATTACTCCTTGTTTTGAGCCTGAGATTGTATGGCTGAAGAAACTGGGAAGTTTCTACCTACACTATAAATATTCATTTCCTTTTCCCTGTATCACTCAACACCCATGAAACAGGTTTAAGAGCCCTTTCACAATTCTGAAACCCAAGCATTTCAGAACACAGAACTTCTGGGTTTTTTTCTCTTAAATTTGGTTCAAATTCATTTGACAACAAAGGTATTCTATTAACAATCTTCATTTCTTACATACTGTTTTATTTTCAGATATTTCATTATATGTATAATTTAGTTATTGGGTGCTGTGACCCTACGCCACTAGAGTTGTATTCTATAGGCTACGACCATAGTACCTTTCTAGAAAGAGGGACAATGTCTGAATTGTGAAGTCCTGGCTCTGAAAGTTTTGGATAAGGAAGTGGGGATCTGTGTTTAGCACTTCAACATATTTATATATTTTCCTTGACTTATTTGACTTCTCATCTTTCTCAACCTGATTATAAACCCCTCAAGAGCAGAATTTTGCCTTATGTGGCCACACCCACATCACCTAGTATAAATGAATGTGAAGTATATGCTAAATAAATAACACTGGTTTGAATTTCTTGACCCTAGTAAGATTCAACTAAAAGAGTGACATGATTCCATAGTGCGAGATTAGGGAAAGAAAGACAAATCAAAAACATTACAAGACTCTCAAAATTGCAATTCTGACTATAATCCCCATAATCTCAAATGACTCTAATAAGAAGAAAATGTAACAATGACATTCCTGCTCCTCTTTGTACTTGTCACACATTATATCTGAAACTGGACCTCATTTCCTCTCACTTTATTAAGATCCTGTGACCTACTTCCATATTTCTATCTGACCTCTCTTTTCTGGTGACTCCTTTCTGTAAGCTTTTATGTACGCTCAAACCTTTTTGTGTCTTAAAAAGTTAAAGAGCCTTTTCAGTAAATAATGTGAGAATAATTGGACATCCATAGAAAAAAAACAAAAAACATAAACCTCTACCTAAACCTCACACCCCATACAAAAAATTAACTCAAAATGGGTCATGGATTTAATTGTAAAACATAAAACTATGAAACATTTGGAAAGTTCATAGGATAAAATCTTTGGGCCCTAAGGCCAGGTGAAGAGGTTTTAGCACTGACACCAAAAGCACGATCCATCAAAAGAAAAAGTGATAAATTGGATGTCACTGAAATTAAAATTTTTTGCTGTGTGAAAAACATTGTGAAAAGGATGAAAAGACAAGCTACAGACTAAGGTAAAATATTTGCAAGCCTTATTCCCGTAATTGGGGCCAGAAACTATAACACAAAAAGAACTCTTAAAACTCAACAGTAAAAAAAAAAAAAAATCTAACTAGAGAATGGGCAAAAGACTTAAATAAAATTTCACCAGAAAGGATATATAAATGGCAACTAATCACATGAAAAGGTCATTAGTCTTTAAGGGAATGAAAATTAAAACCACAGTGACATATTATTACATGCCTATCAGAATGGCTAAAACAAAAATTAGTGAAAGCACCAAATGCTGGTGAAGATATGGAGAAGCTGAATCATTCATACAATGATGATGGGAATGTAAAACGGTATAGTCACTCTGGAAAACAGTTTGGCAGTTTCTTAGAAAACTGAACTTTATTTGTCAGAGGGAAAAACTGGAAAAAATCTAGATTCCCTTTAGTAGGTGAATGATTAGACAAACTGTGGTACATCCACACCATGGAATATTCAGCAATAAAAAGGAAGGGACTATCAATACACAGAATAACTTGGGTGAATCTCCAGGGAACTTTCCTGGGTGGAAATGCCAATCCCAAAGTGTTATATACTTTACAATTCCATTTATATAACATTTTTTAAATGATGAAATTATAGAAATGGGGAACAGATTAGTGGTTGCTGGGGGTCAAGTTCCGGGTGGCAGAAAGGTGAATGCAGTTATAAAACAGCAACATGAGGGATCCTTGTGATGATGGAAATGCTCTGTATTTTGACTATGGTGGTAGGTACACAAACCTACATGTGTGACAAAATTGTACAGAACTAAACATAAACAAGTACAAGTAAAACTGGAAAAATTTGAATAAGCTCAGTGGATTGCGTCAGTGTCACTATCTTGGTTGTGATAATATAGTATTGCAGATGTTACCATTGAGAGGAAAATGGGCAAAAGGCAAATGTATCTCCCTGCCTTATTTCTTACAATTACATGTGAATCTACAATTATCCCAAAATAAAGTTTAATTTTTAAAAAATGAAAAAAAAGATAAAATCCCTCAACCCCACCTGATTCTGTTTCTACCAACCTATATCTCTTCCTTTTATCAGCAAAATTTCTTTAAGAATGGTTCAGACTCTGCTTTTACTTCATGACCTTCCAATCACCACTCAACTAATTCAGTGTGTCTTTGAACCCCAATACTCAACTGAGATGGCTAGTGCCAAGCTGATCGACCATTTCCTGGTCACTAATTCTAGGGCACACTTCTCAATACTTATTCTGACTGACCTGTAGCAGCATTTGACTTGGTTAAATGCCTCTGCTCCTTCTAGGTCTCTCACCTTGCCTTCCATGATACCCTAGTCTTCTGCTTTTCCTCTTACCTCTCTCATAACTCCTTCTGAGATCCTTTTGCACATTTTTCTTCTTTCTTAAATGTTAATTACCTTCATGTTCTTTCTGCCCCAAACCCTCTTTCCTTCTCCCTTTACTCATTCTCACTGATCGTCATCTGTATGCCAATAAATCCCAAGTCTAAATCTCCAGGCCAAATCTTTGGAGCCATTATTATAACTTTGGAGCTATTATTATAACTGCCTGCTACTGTTCTTCCAGAATTCATTCAAATCAACACGTCCAAAACTGAACTGTGACCACTCTTTCACTAACCATTGATATCTGCTCCTTTTCCTATCTTCCCTTTTGAGGTTACCCAAGCCCAAATCCTAGAAGTTATCATCACCTAGTCCGGTGGTTCTCGGCTGAAGGTGATTTTTTTCCTCTGCCCCAAAGGACATTTGGCAATGTCTGGAGGCATTTTTGGTTCTCAGAACTTGGGGATGGGGAACTACATGTTATTGGCATCTCATGGGCAGAGGTCGGGGATGCTGCTAAACATCTTACAATGCACAGGACAGGTCCCCACAGTAAAAATGGCCCAGCCAAGTGTGCTATGTCAACAGTGCCAAGGTTGAAAAAGACAGAAGTAATCCCTCCCCCTGATCACCCATGTCCAATAATTGCCCATCTCTTGAATCCTAAACATCTCTTTAATCCATCCAGTGATCTCCAGTCCTATTACCATCACTCCAGGGCTGGCCACCATCATTTCTTACCAAGATTACTAATAGTCTCCTACCTCACCCCCCTACCCATTCTCAGTCTTATCCATTCTCCTCCCTGTTATCAAAATGAGCCTTTGAAAATTCTCATCTAATCTTATCTCTCCCACAGATAAAATCTTTCAGGGTCTTCCCACTGTATTGCTCTTAGAATAAAGCCCAGACGTGGACAATTTTCAAAGGAAATGCAAATGGCAAGTACATATACAAAAGAGTTCAGTTTTTCTAGAAATCAACAATGTGCAAATTTGAGTAAGATTTTTTTTCCCAAACAAATCTGGGGTAAATTTGGAAAAACAAGTGACTTTTTATACTGATGATGAAAAAATAAATTGACACAAACTTTTTCTAGGAAATAGTTTGGAAATATATGTCGAGAGCTTTGACTAAGGTCATACCCTCCTACCCAGTAATACAATTTCTGCAAATTTATTCTAACAAAATAATGAGGGATATATTAAAAGATGTATCTAGAACAAAGTCTACTGCTGTATCATTTATAATTTACAAACTAGTGGAAATAGGTAATTAATAATATAAGAATAAATAAACCATACATGTATATGTATACATGCACACTGACACACATACACATACATATATATATATATATATATGTATATACACACACCATGGAATACCATGCATATATTTAAAAGCATCTTCCCAAAGAATATTCATTGATAGGAAAATGCTCTAAGATGATTTTAAGTGAGTAGATTATATTATAACATTTTATACAGTATAACCCCAATGCAATATATATGCATTAAAACATTATAAGGACATGCACTAATAAGTAAAATAAGTCAGGCAGAGAAAGGCAAATACCATATGATTTCACTTATTTGTCAAATCTAAAAACAAAACAAAAACAAAAACAAAAACGAATAAACAAATAAAAAGCAGAAATAGACCCATAAATATAGAGAACACACTGATGGTTGCTGGGGGGGTGGGCAAAATGGGTGAAGGAGAATGGGACGTAGAGGCTTCCAGTTGTGGAATGACTAAGTCATAGGGATAAAAAGTACATCATAGACAATATAGTCAATGGTATTGTAATAGTGCCGTATGGTGACAGACGGTAGCTATACTTGTGGTGAGCACAGTATAATTTATAGACTTGTTGAATCACTATGTTATACACCTGAACCTAATGTAGTATTGTGTGTAAACTATAGTCCAATTTTAAAAAAAGAACATGCACTAAAATGTTAATAGTGTTTATTTTGGAGTAGTAATAATTATAATTTTCTTTTCTATTCTTTCCTGTATTGTCCAATTATGACAACAGGCCAATGTAATGTGTGAAATATAAACTGCTAAAATTATTGCTGTATGAACTACGTGCAAATGCACACATATATGTGTTCAAGGGATAAAGAGAAGACGAAAGAGAGAGAAAGCATATAATTCACAGAGGAACAAAGGTGTTGTGTCTTGAGGTGTAATATCCATGCAAAGGTGACAGATTTCATTTGTGATCCAGGAAACAAAAGTGAGGTTGGCAAGCAGGATAAGGACAGTCAACAAGGTCCACTGACAGAGGTTCACAAAGATGCTGCAAGGGCCCGAGCTCTCATCTAGAAGGCAAGCTTTTAAGAAAACTGGATACCAGACACCTGGATCATCAGTGGACCAGGACGGCAAGCTTGTCCATCCAGGTTTGCCTCATTGGTCGGTACATATGTAAGGATTTTTACACCCCATGCTAGTCAAGGTCACCCCCCTTTTAACAATCCCTCTAATCCTGCACCCCTACACCAAGAAAAGTCCCCTTGAATCTGAGAGCCCAAATAAAGGAAAAAGCAATATTTTTCACATGCAGGAACAGTGGCACAAACTAATTAACATTCTCATCAGAGCTGGTCCATTCGGTTTCACATGCCGGTGCTTAAGCTGTTCCACAGGACCTTCCCTCCAGATATGTGAAGTGCATCAGTGGGTTTTCAAATTACCACTTATTGAAATGTGAAACTCTTCTTTTTCTTAATTTTTTCCCAGTAGTATCTATTGACCTTCACAGCTGGATAATACACATGTGCTTGCCAGGACAAAAAAAAAAAAAAAACTAGAGAGTGGAGCCATGAAAAGAGAGTGAGAGAGAGACATGGAGAAAAGGGGGCTGGGAGAAGAAGGACATACAGAAAAGATTAGGATTTTCTATAAGAAATTGCCAGTATTCTCATTGCTTAATGTACAAAAATGGTAATTTCATATGGTTCATGTTTTTATAAGAAAAGAAAAAAAAAGAAAGAAACAAAGAGGGAAAAGAAAGGCATTATGCATAAGAGTGGCCTGCATGTATATGGGTCCTACATCTCCACAATGCTAATTCTGATCATTCACTTTTGGAGATTAAAAACAAAAAATAAGCGGCCATTGTGTACCAGGTCACGATTGAGAGACCCACATGAATGGAAGGAAGGCCTTAAAAAGAACCACATCAAAATGAATGGCTAGCAGGTCAAATGCTAGACCCATGGCTTCTGGTTGCCATTCTCCTTTTAGGTTGTTGACTTGATAGACTGTTGATTGCCTGCTTTCTTGGAGACTGTGCTAAAATCAGTCACTGAGACAGGGAGCATTCATTCTTAGTGCAAAAGGCCTGAGTCTCCCCTGTGGGATGAGTCAGAGTGCCCAGGTGCCCACAGACTGAGAAAAGCACACACTTCCGTCTCTGTTTATTTCTTGCTTTCACGGGTGAAGCTAGACTGCTTTCTGATTTTGTCACTTGACAACGTGGCTTTTGCCAGTGTCAGGTCTCTCCCCTCAGGGAGAGGGAAAAGAGAAAGGGAAGTGACGGTAACTTCTTTTCTGCCTTCTTCCTCCAAATGCATATTTTTGGACACTCCACTTTGTTAGTTACAAACTGTATCCCTTCCAGGACCTCAGCATGAGGAACACAGTGTCATCACCAGGGAGAATAAACTGGCCAGTGGTTCTCACCTCCGGCTGATTATTGCACTTACCTGGAATAGAGCTAAGTTGGATGCTCATCTTTTTTCAGACTCCTATAGCTCATGACTTTTCTCCTTACATGCATGTTCACTTGGGGAAATTTTATGTAAAAAGGAGATAGTAACTGGAGCCTTATTTCTCCATCCATTTATCCATCCATCCACTTACTATTTGCACATCTAGTATTGCTTGAGAGTCTACCAGGCCAGGCAGGCACTGTTGTCAATGCTGAGGCTACAGCAGTGAATGGACAATCAAGACCCCGCTCTCATAGAAGTTACACTTTGCTGGGGGTGGTGCACACAGAAAAACCAAACAGCTACTCTAGATATAACATGCCAGGTGGGGATAAGTGACACAGGGAGAGGTGAAGCAGGGAAAGGAGAAAAGGGAGCATTGTAGGCAGAAGTTAGAAAGCCATTTTTGAGCGGATGGTCAATGATGGCCTCTGTGAAGATGAGACATTTGGGCAGAGAGCTGAAGGAAGCAAGGGAACAGGGCTAGCCAAGTGGTTACCTCGGGGGGAGGAGCCCACATGGCCATGGAACAGCAAGTGCAAAGGCCGCGGGGTAAAGATGCCCATGAAAATCAGAGACTAAGTACCTGTCTAGCGGACCTGACTGTCCTCAAAACTTTGACATTTGTTTTATGGGCTTCTGGGGAGTTTGTAAAGCTTACTTGGTTACTGCAATTCTATTCACTCCTTTTCTCCCTACCTGAATATAAAAAACAATCAACTAAGGTCAAATAACTATGCAGTTTGTTTGCACAAAAGAGAGGAAGTTGTGCTTTACATCTATTTCCAAAAGGAAAGCAGAATATGGCCCATGGCTGGGGAAGCACTGTGCTTCTTGGGGAATGGAGTAGCAAGCAAGATAATGTAGATTTTACTTTGGGAATGACTAAGGGTTTAGGAAAGAGGAAAAGGAGAGCTGAGTCCAAAGCTTGGTCCAAAAAACACAGGTGGATAAACAGAGACAGTAACCAGGACATGTGGCTAGTTCCACAGATGGAGGGTCAGCATCCCTGGAAGATTATTCACACTTGGGTGAGAATCAAAACCCAGTGGAGATACTATTAAAATGAGGGGGGTGCTCAAGGCCTGTGAACTGTCTTCATTAAAACATACAGACACTTGTCCAAGGTGGATCAATGAGCAGGCACCGTGGAGGTCCTTGGAGAGCTAGATAAAAAGCAGGCATCAAGAAAAGGGCTCTCATTAAGAGGTCTCCTATGAGGGGATGCCAAAAGGTGCCAGGAGAGCTGAAGAAAGCTAGTTCTAGCCCTTTGAAAACTCAAAACAGGAGCAAAGCCTGACCTCTCCCTGGTACGTTATCCATGTTTGCAGATATGGCCTTTACATCTTCAAAGCCCCAAGCAAACTCTGTCACCTTATGGCCCGGAGATGTCACCAAAAAGAGCCATGATTTTGTTTGTTTTCTTTTTTTAGTAGCAGATTCTCTCTGAGATTCACACATTGTCCAAAGGCTTCTGACTTTCTGGGACTGTTTGAGCAAAAAAAAAAAAAAAAAAAAAAAAAAAAAAGCCTAACTATTCAAATGTCTGGGTCAGTGGCTCTTAAGCTTACATCTACAGAAAGATGCCCTGGGAGTTTGATAAAATGTCAGCGTTGGGCCCCACCCTGCAGAGCTGGTAAGTTAGGTCTAGGAGAGGGGCCCCAGAATATGCATGTGTACACACATCCAATGCCATTCTGAGGCTAGGAGATCAAAGGACTTTGCTTGGAAAACCGTTGGCCTACCCCTTTCTCTTCTACCAAAATATCCTTTTCCTCACTGATAAAATGTGGTTGTTTGGGGAGAGGTGAGAAAGAGAAACAAGACATGGAAATTTCCCAAAGTGCCCTCAAATTGTCTCTGATTTTGACTCCTGATTGCAGAAAGTTTGTGTTTATGCTCTTCTCCATTCCCACATTCAGACACTTCTTGACCCAGTACATAGCAGGCTACATGGCATTAAGATAAGGAGACATGACCAGTCTGCCTACCCAAAGTTGCTGTTCCTAACGACCTGCCTAGGGATGCATTTCCTTCATCAAGTCATGGCACTCCCCCTAAGAGGACAGGAAGGTGCATCGGCCATACCTTGTAGCTGGCACTCTGCAGAGAGCAGCAGACAGTGCAATCCAGAAAAAAAAAAAATTGGGAAGCACATTGCTGTCCCTACTTTAATGAGATGAATAAATCTGGTTCCTGTCCTTACCTAGGCAGTTAACTTGTATTTCTTTTATTTGACCAAGGGAAGCGAGTAGAAGGAGAAGAAAGTTGGGCATTGGGACCCCTTTCACAGCCTCCTGAGTAACTGTGAGACCTCAGCGAAGTCACCTCTCTTCCTTTCCTCTGAAGAATTAGAAGGTGGTTTGAAAAACTTCTGAAGGCCCTTCCTGCTCCCAGTAGCCAAGACTCCATGAACCAAAGAGGGGTCATGGATAGTTTTCACCATGGAGATTAAAACGAAGCATGCCCTGGGGTGCCTGGGTGGCTCAGTCAGTTAGGCATGGGCTTCGGCTCATGTCATGATCTCATGGTTCATGAGTTTGAGCCCCACATGGGGCTGTCTGCTGTCAGCATAGAGCCCACTTCAGATCCTCTGTCCCCTTCTCTCTCTCTGCCCCTCCTCTCTCTCTCTCTCTCTCTCTCTCTCTCTCAAAAATAAATAAACATTAAAAAAAAAAACAAGAATGCCATTCTCTCCAGGCAGTGGGGAAACATGGTAATTGGGGTCATGGGACACGAATAACAAGATTAGGGTGTGAGGACCTATAGTATCAGGAGATAGGCCAGAGAAAGAAGGGAGAAGAATGAGCAGACCAAGGTTTTTCAACCTCAGCACTGTGGACATTCTGGCCCCAATAATTCTTTGTTGTGGGCTGTCCTGTGCACCTTAGGGTATTTAGCAGCATCCCTGGCCTCTATCCACTAGATGCCAGTAGTATCCCTCCTCTCCCACCCCCATTGTGACAATTAAAACTGTCTCCAAGGCATTCTCGAATGTCCCCTTGACAGCAAAATTGCCCCTGGATGACAACCACTAGTTTAAATGAAACTGAACATTATGGCTTTCTCCAGCTTTATCCTCTTAATAATTATTCCACACACTCAGGATTTTCACCACTGTACCCTAAAACTATCATTGCCTGGGTATTTGTCTTGTCAACAATATAAATCTGAAAGGTAAAGACCACCCCCTCCCAGTTCCAGCCTGTAGCATATTAAGATATATATATAAATAAAGGGAAATGCCAGGGCGTGAAGGGGCAAAACCCACCGAAGGAATAGAAATGGAGGATAAGAAAAGGCAGAAGACAGGGCAGAACTTGGGATTACTGAGAGTCAGTCTGAGTTGAAGGAATGATGGACCCTTGAGGGTGAAGAGAGAGACCAAGGGTGAGAGGGAAAGAAATTGGAACCTACAAAAGAATGAGGAAACTTGCAAAGCTAGAGACTGGCCATAAGGTTGTGTGTGTGTGTGTGTGTGTATGTGTGTGTGTGTGCATGTGCGTGTGTGTTAAGCAGGTTTCTCAGGGAGGAGGCAGAGAAGTCTATAGGAACGCAGAGTCACCATATTCTGGGGGGAAAGAGACTGGACGGAAACAAGAACTAATACCTGGACACAGGAGTGAAGAGAACCGGGGGCTGGAACCAGAGGAAAGGAAAGCATGGGCAGGGGTGAACCCGGAGCACAGAACAGCAGCAGGCAGTGCTGGCTATGGAAACGGAGACGGCACAGCCACTCAGCCACCGCCATGCCCACTGACCCCTCAGGTAATGTCCACTGACCATACGCTGAGAGTCTACTAAGTGCCAGGCAGCGTGTTAGCCACTGGAGGTATGAAGTAGCCTTGGCCCTGCCCTTGAGAAGGTTAAGTCTATCTGGTCAAGATCATGAAAGGTAAAACAGTCCATGATTGCCCCTCTGGGAGGAAACGCTCTGAGACTCTCAGTTCATGTTCCTCAGAGGATGAAACAGCATAATCGGGAAAGAAAAGCAGCTCCCAGCACACTCCTACCACCTTCAGTTGGCTTGAAAACAGCAATAGGGATAAAAGTCTCATATAAGGTTCCAGAAAACCTCCAGCCACCCCTCCCCTAGAAGAATGAAGCTCTGATTTACAGCACTGATTTTCAGGGAGACCCTCTTACTGTCAAGTCAGCTGAATTTCTGTGAATTTTAGATGCCCAAGGGTTGGGTTGCTGTTTTGAATCAGTTCCTCTTGCCAAGGGATATAAGAAAGGGCTCCCAAAGGAAGCCTGCAAAACCAGCTCATTACTGTGCAATCCATTCCTCCGCCACCTCGCAGAAGATTCAGGCGGAAAAGCTTTGTTGCCACCGTCTGATAACAGAGGTGGTGGCCTGCATACTAACCAGAAAGTCGCAGAGAAGGAAATGTTTTTTGAGAAAATGTGTCTCTTCTTCAGGTAGGAAAACAACAAGACAAAAAAAACAAACAGGTCTCCATTCACAAATCTTAAGGGGGCAAAACTGCCAGTGTCTTGGGAAGCACTGGGAAGGTTAGGTCTGGGGAATCTGGTTTTGCATGCTCACATAACAGTGCAGTTGATTTGCTCAAATGAGCACAAACAAAGGAATAAATTTGTTTGAAAGGGCAGGCTTCATTATACCCTAATTAATGTAAATCTCGCCCACAGAGAGGAACCAAAATAAATGGCTATCACAATTAAAGTTTAGGGGTTTTGTTTTGTTTGGGGGGGGGTGTGCATTTCGGGAGTGCCTAAAAAGGATTCAGATTTGATGAAGTTTCAAAAATGGGTTTTTGAAGAATGGGTTTTGAATGGGTTTACAATTTTTCAGAAGAACGAGCTACCTAAAACAGTCGGTGGTTGCCCCTAATCCAGGTGGGCAGAATCCTTAATCTCCCAGAAAGGAATATACCATGTCCCCACAAGGGGATATTGGAAAACAAAGAGACCAGTGGTAAGTACCAGAGCTCCTACAAATGTTAAAGCAAAAGGCCTAAAACAGTGAGGGGGAAGAAAATGAAGTCATTAAGGCACTGTCATTTGAAATAATCAGACCAGCAGAGCTGAAAGACCAAAGCTGAATTTAGAGCTCACCAGGCAAGGGGAAATCATATCATGCCAAAGTGAGTTCAGTGAGTCTCCCCAAGACTCCCCAAGAAGAAGGACTGGATAGGGTCGAGAGAGGGATTTTTGTCAAATAAGACAGGAGTCTGAAAGGCCTTATTTGATTGGTTAAGAGGGTGATTATAAACTCTCTTTGGGGACTGGCCATTGCCTGCTTTATGTCAGAAGAGCCCAGGCAGTCTTCTCCAAGTGGTCTAAGGTGTGTCTGATTTAGGGTCATGCAGCAGTCACCCAAATAATAAAATCCCAAGCAATGGCTAGAAATTTCCAAGTTGTACTTTTCAAGTTGCCTCATGATCAAACACAGAGCGTCAGTAAGGCAAGTTCCGTGAATACATACAGTTTGTTGACTGACAGAGCAATTAATGCCACGCTTGCTTCCATCTGTGACATAACCACGCTGCCTGGTGGGGGAGCCAAACGTGCACAGATCTCAGATGAGGAAGAATCAGCAAGTGCAGAAGCCCAAGAACTGAACTTGAGCCTGGTGTGTGTGTGTCAAACAGCAAGAAGGCCAGTGTGGCTAGATCAACATGAGGGAGGAGGAGACAGTCCAGATCAGCCCAGGACATGGTAGGTGGGGCAGAGACCTGTGCTCCAAATGTGATGGAATCCACTGAAGAATTTTGAGCAGGGAAGTGACACGACCTGATTTACAATTTTTAAAAGGTAACCCTGTCTGATGTGTGAAGAACATTCTCTAGGCAGGTAAAAGTGGAAGCAGAAAACCCAGCGTGGAGGCTTATTATGGCAGTCAAGGAAATGATGGGGGCTCAGACTAGGGGGGAATAAGGCATAGGGATCATATCTGTGGTCTGTTTGGAAGGTGGAGCTGATAAGATCTGATGAGGGATACAAGACAGAAAGAAAGAAGGAAATTAACATAATTTCTGGATTTCAAACTTGGACATGTTAAGTTGGAGGTGCTGATGAGGCATTCAAGTGTGTATGTGTGTGTGGAGAGACAGAGACAGAGAGAGACAGCGACAGCTGGACACATGAATTTGGAGCATGAATGGAAGATAGAGGTATAGCTTGAGATTATTAGTATACAGATGTTACATAAAGTCATGGGACTGGCTGAAGCCATTTAGAAGGTAAGCAGGTGAAGGGAGCAGGGGGCAGGAGAGGGGAGGAAAAGAGAAGAGGACAGGAAAAAGCAGAGGCCTGAGCCACCACAATACGTAGAGATCACCCTGTGGTGGCTTGTTTACACGGAAAATCTTTCAGCATATTTCTAGGTTGTTGGTAGAGTGGAGAGAACGTATTACACACAAGGAAAGGGGAATAAGTGAAGGAACAAATTGCTCAGGTAGTTGAGAGGGGATGGAGGTACACAAGGGGAAGAGGCTGACCCTAGAGAGGCATGGGAACAGACTCTCAGTGGTGACAGGAGGGACAGAACTGTGAGGTCACAGGTGCCTACAAACACGTTGGCTGAGTTAGTGGTGGTAGGATGAGGCAGTCTGTTTCTGGAGACTTCTATTTTCTCAATGAATTAAGAAACAAGGTCACTGAGAAGCACATTTGAGAGGGAGCAGTACTGCAGTTTCTGAGGACAGAGGAGTAGATCTGAGGGAGTTGTCTCAAAGACTGGGAGAGCAACGTGACCAGGGAAATACCACAGGGTGGAGTGAGGTGAGAACTACAGTCATCAATCTGAAGTGAGGCGGGTAGCAGGGCTGTGTGTTTTTCCCCAGGGACGTTCAGCACCTCAGAGGTAAAATGGGCAGAGATCTGAGTTTGCCCTGGGTCAGGAGGATCAAGTAACTTAGAAGACAGAGGTCTGAGTAGATCTTGGATGTCAAAGTTGCAGGAGAGTAATCACCACGGTAGTTGTGGAGGGGGAGAGGGGGGTGGGAGAGAGCTGCAGGCTAAAATCCTCATCACAGGAGGAAAGGTGACTGGGAGGTCAGCAGATGCAACAAAAGATCAGCAGTGGAATCAAAGGCCAGTAAGATGGTGGCAGGTGCTCCAAAGGGGCTTTAGTTTTGGAGGTGGGGGAGGAGCAAGAAAGCCACAATCCCAGCAGACCCAGAAATAAGATGGGTGAGGGAGGGGAGCTGCAGGCAAAGAAGTCTGATCAGTGGTTCTCAACTGGGGCCGTTTGCTCCACACCCGAACCCCTGATGGATATTGAGCCAAGTCTGGAGACATTTTTGGTTGTCACAACCAGGGGCAGGGGGAGTGCTAATGGCTTCTAGTGAGAGGTCAGAGCTCCTAAACATCCCACAGGGCACAGGACAGCCCCACGACAAAGAATGTTCTGGCCCAAAGTGTCAATAGTGCAGAGGCTGTGACATTGAGTTAGATCAAGAAAGTAAAGGGAAGGGGGTTCTGCAGCAGGCAAAGTGGAAAGGCTTGAGGAGTGAAGCAGCCTTGGGAACTTA
Source organism: Prionailurus bengalensis (assembly GCF_016509475.1). Taxonomy (NCBI): domain Eukaryota; kingdom Metazoa; phylum Chordata; class Mammalia; order Carnivora; family Felidae; genus Prionailurus; species Prionailurus bengalensis. The sequence goes on along the minus strand of NC_057361.1, from coordinate 18,688,503 downwards.
GGTGGAAGTAGGAGATAAACAAAGACTTAAGGAGAAAAGGGCTGGGTAGTCAGAGGGACCAGGAAAGACTGGCTACTCAGTGGTGACTGGGGGGTGTCCAGAACCATGGGTTTGGTTCGGAGGAGGAGAAAGAAAAGCTGTTCTATGTACATCCTTCTTTGGAAAGTTGTGGATGGAGGTGAGAAGGGCAGGCCAGAGGTGGAGGGAGTGGGTCCCGGTGTACTGGCCAAGGGCTTCTCTTCTGTCCTGCTGGCAGTCCCCTGGCAACCCAGGAACAGGCGCTCTTAACAGGAGCTTAACCTAAATTTCAAATCTAATCCATGAAAGGAAGACAGAGATTTATTGTACAGTATCAAGATAGATGTCTATAAATGGGCAAAAACTCAGTCATAAAATCCTGTATTAAAATGTCACATTTTGAAAATGATGGCAACTGAATATGTGTGGTGTGATGAAAAAATTTGTAAAGTGTTACTGTGCCAGATGAATGTCCTTAAATGTGTCATTTACATTTTGACAGTTTCAAATGCTCCCTTTTTATTCCCTCCTTTGTGCTAGGACACTGCAAATTCAGGGGAACTTGTGGCTCTTGATGTTGAAAGACAGCCCTTTCTATTTCCATGGAGTCACCAAGTTGAAGAACAAGCGACAGATTTCCTAGAATGTTTTTTTCCCAAAACGGATGAATGATTTCACAGAGATTTTTTTTTAATAAAAATAATGTTAATGAAAAACCACTCTGTGCCAAGAATTGTGACCCAAAGGAATACATTACAGCATTGCCAACTATTTCATTACAGTCCATGTTTAATTCTCTTGAGACAAATCAAAAGGCCTAACAGTTTAAGATGATTATTCCAATTCAGTTGTAATGGTTTAAACTTCACAAGGATTTTACAACTTGCCCATGAAGGCCATTTCGCATTTTAAGATGCACCACTTCAAATTAAAAATCCATCCATGGGGCGCCTGGGTGGCGCAGTCGGTTAAGCGTCCGACTTCAGCCAGGTCACGATCTCGCGGTCCGTGAGTTCGAGCCCCACGTCGGGCTCTGGGCTGATGGCTCAGAGCCTGGAGCCTGTATCCGATTCTGTGTCTCCCTCTCTCTCTGCCCCTCCCCCGTTCATGCTCTGTCTCTCTCTGTCCCGAAAATAAATAAACGTTGAAAAAAAAATTAAAAAAAAATCCATCCATAATTTAAACCATTGGAAAGGATTTCAACATCAGGTAGTCAAGAGCCAAAACACCGTTGACAGCCCTAGATTATTTTATCTCCAGTACCAACGTATTAAATCGCACATCGTAAATCCAGATTGCCCAGAGATATCTTCATGATGAGCAAATGACCAAATGGTATTACTATAGCTGTCTGCCTGTCTGAAAACTGCATCCTGGTGATTTTTAAGCAGTCCTCTCAGCTTCCTTCTGTCCCACCTTGTCAGCACCTAGTTAGCCTTGGTCTCAAGGGGAACTGAGTTGTACCATGTGGATAGATCCACACAAATTCAGCAATACTACTGTGAAAACATCCTACCACTGATAATGAATGGAAGGGAGACAGTTGAAATCTCACTTTAAAATATCATTTAAGTGTCAGTAAGTGGTTTGGCTCTGTGTGAATGACAGTGGATCTGTAAAAAACTGTTTCTGAATAAGTCTATTATGGAGGTTGTTCATAAATTCTGGTGTAAGGTAACCTCTTGCTAGGACTGCCCCCCAAAACAGTATCGGCTGTAAGTGAAGTCGTATCCAATGCCACTGCTTCCACCCAGTACGTAAATCCAGATGGAAAGAGATGGAGGTAGGCGAGTTAAAAGAAATAAAGCCATTTATTCCTTTAGAGAGGGAAAAAGGAAAGGGTGTGGGAGGGAATGAGAAAATCACTTTCTCCATCTACCACACCTCACTTAAGATTTGTTTCCCTTCCATTCTATTTTTCTACCCTGTGCAAACAGAAACAAGAAGGACTGAAGGGGCAGGGGGGTGGCAGGGAGAGGGAGACAGAGGGGAGGGGGGAGCAGAGAGAGAGGGAGGTGCAGGAGAAAGGAAGGGATCCAGAGAGGAGATGCTGTGTCATTCTCTCCCCTCCCGCCCCCGCAGGGCTCTTTCCCTAGCAGCCTATGAAGACTGAGGCCGAGAGACAGAGAGAGAGACAGAGAGACAGACAGAGAGAGAGAGAGAGAGAGAGAGAGAAGCGTCCTGTTGTGAATGAAGAAGCTAAGAGGACTTTAAATCAAAGCAAAGTCACAGAGCAATAAAGGCAGGAGGAGCTCGGTGAGTTCAGCACCACAGTAAGCAGATAAGAAAAAGGAGCCAAAGGTTTCCCTTTCTAACGATACTGAAGTTAAGGGAGAGGAAGAAAGAGCATTATCCTAGTTATCACAAGGTGAACAAAGAAAATTTTAACTTTGGCTGGCTAACTTCACAAGCTGCAATCAGTTTTTTAAATGTTGTACCTTTTAAAATAGAGGTTTAATAAAGAGATGTGCATTTCATAATTATAGTGTAGAAAATGCGGTTATTCATTTGCGGGGGGCGGGGCGCAGGTTTAGCCATAAATCACTATCTGAGCTTCAGGAAAACTGTTGTCCCAGCCACATGGAAACTTGAAGGAGGCATTGACACTCACTTGGCACTCAAATGTAAATATTCGTTGAAAGGATCAATAAATGAATTACTAAAAGGTAAAGTGAGTCATATTAAAAAGCTTAAGAGTTTATTTGGACAAAAATCCATTCAAATAAGGCAGCATCTAACCTAGCAGAGAGAAAGGATCTCTGAGGAGCTGTATAAAAGAAAAGGCCTTTATAGGCAGAAGAGAGTCAAAAGAAGGAAATTATACTAGGTAAAAAACCAGGCTGATTTTTGCAAAGTCACTTTCCTTTAGGGGATGGCAGGACACTATCGGGCAGATTACCTAACTAGTGCTGACCAGGCGACTTCTGATTCACTGGTTTGAGATTCCATTTCTGGGAAAGATGAAATTGTAATTAAGTTAAAATCTCAGTTGGATGATGTAGTGCTTAGCATAAGCAACTCCATTTTGGGCCTGCTGTCTTGTTTTCAACAAAATGAATGGATGTGTGCAGAAATGAATGAATGAATATGAGCAAGCTAGTCACAGAATCCCTAAATTCTCAAGGAAAGTGCATTAAGACTGAGAAAGCAAACTGGTGAAGAGAAAACAAAAGTTAAAAACTAACAGAAAATGCCTCCTCCTGTGGTCAAGAGCATCACTCAGCTTTTAATGACAGAGTTTGTGCATATTTTTATTGAACTAAACACAGGCAGTTGACAGCTGAATTCGCCATGTTTTCCCCTCACCACTTTGTTTCCTCAGAAATCTGCTAAGCAAGAATTAAATGCCCAAATGTATGCAGTGTGGAATTTCCAATGTTAAACGACAATGAACAACCTCTGTGGCACAGTATGATAGACATTTCCTCCCAGGAAAGCTTTCCAGGAGGTAAAACTTGCATCCCATTTGGGGTGCTTAAGATGGAGTGATTTGCCCTCCATTAAACATGTTGTGCAGTTAATCCTCTCAAAAGTGTGTTCGTGAGCCAACCGAAGAGCTCTGCGCGTTAAGAGATTTGGTCAATGGCCGTGCTTTAACGACCATTAGATCACCAGGCAGCGCAGTTCTGTTACCTGCAGTTTCCCACCAACCCCCACCTGAAAGGCCCTGCTTTCATTACGTAGGCACTGGAAGATGGGCTGGGGAGTCAAGCCAAGAGGAGAGAGAGTGAATCAGAAGTACATCAGAGTCTTAAAAATTGGCAAGCCCACTTTCTAAGTAGAAACGTCCCTCAGCAGAGGCCATCTGTCTCATATTCCATGTTGAATCTTTTACCTCTTCTTTTAAGCGACAAAATATGGCACAGCAGGAACTTGCTACCCAAAGGACATGTCTTCAAGAGTAAGTTAATGGCTCTATCTAAAAAGCACTGAAAGTGTTGGCTATGACTCTGGGGAGCAAGCAGGCTTGGCCTTACCATACTCTTCCAGCCTGACCTAGCACTGCCCTCACCACATGGATGCCCCCCCCCCACTCTGCTATAAAATATTCAGGCTCATCTCGGTCTCCTCTGACATCATTTTGTATGTTTTTTTAGTTTTGGTCAAAAAGTCAAAGATCTTGAGTCAAGTGGCTTCTGGATTTGAACCCAACCCTCTCACTTTCTGGCAATGTAATTTTGGAAGAAATAACTTGAGCCTCTCTATGGCTCAGTTTCTTCATCTGCAAAATGGGATAAGACTAGTACCTCTTTCATGGGGTTGTTGTGAGACATGGGATAATGCATGTAAAATGTTTAGCAGAGAGGAGGACACTCACTGGGTGTTCACCATTACTAACAGCAGCTATCTATTATTATAATTATAGCTGTTGTATGGGGTTGTCAAACCTTAGACATAGTGGAGGTTATAAGAGCATTAAAAATAATGACTTCCCATTAAAATCCACTGTTATTATGGTTTGCTTTGGTTTTTAGCACTCATCCTCCAGGTCCCACCACTATAAATTGTTACTGAATTGATCTGGGTGGGACCTGGGAATTAGGATGCTTTATAAGGGGCGCCTGGGTGGCTCAGTCAGTTAAGTGTCTGACTCTTGATTTCAGCTCAGATCATGATCTCACAGTTCATGAGCTCGAGCCCTGCATTGGGCTCTGCACTGGAAGTATAGAGCCTGCTTGGGATACTCTCTCTCCTCTCTCTCTGCCCCTTCCCCACTTTCATGTGCACACACTCTCTCTCCCTCCCCCTCAAAATAAGTAAACTTAAAAAAAAAGGATGCTTTTTAAGCTTTCCCAGTGATCCCAATGTGTAGCCAGAGTTTAAAATGGCTGATGTACCATAATCCCCCTCTTGACTGAGGTTCGAAAAACTCAACTGACCTCCTCAAGGTCACATGGCTATTTGGTATTGTCAAAGAGAAAACAGAGCTGGACAGTAATTAAAGGAGTAAAAACAGATTTTTATTCAGGACTACTGCTGTAGGGGAAAGAGACCTCAGTAGAGAGCCAGGCTCAGCTCTGAATACAGCATGGGTCAGTGGAAATTTATAGTCAGGGAGCAGGGTGGGAGTTACTGGAGACAAAATTACTTAGAGGAAACATCAGAGGTAAGGAGGGTTTGGGCTCAACCAACCTAACAGGATTCTGTGAAGACAGGCCAGGGTGATCAGGCATCGCCTGGGGGATAGTGGGGGATGACAAACCTGATGAGATATCAAGGGGGATCAGATTATGGAAGATGGGGCACTCTTGCTAAACTGACTTAGCAGGGCTTTTGCTAATAGTGGATTTTACAAGGAAGTGCCCAGATGGGCCCAGGAGAAGATTTAGGAGCCTGCCTAAAGTTCGGCCAAGCAAAAAAATCTTTGTCAGCATGTCTAAGCCTCAACCCCAATTTCGGTATTCCTGCCCCTTGTTAATAACCCTAAAGTGTTTCCTCAGTAAAGTTCTACCTGACAAGACTTTACTTATCTTCTAAAGTGTGTATTTTTCACATACAAGGAGGCTTTAGAAGAGAAGACAAATGCCCAGTCCTTCGTTGGTAGGTAGCCCCTAAGGGGAAGCACAGTCCTTGGTCTAGAGAATCTAAGAGTTTAGGGATCTAGAACCCAAAGAGAATTTGGGGGCTCTGGCCAGTGAAGCACAGGTGCTTTGGCTGTTTCCACCAAAGGCATGTGTGACCAGGGACAGTTCTGCTGTGGGCTTCCCTACCTGTTGGTCACCGCACAGAGTTAGGGAACGGACAGGAAACAGAGCCTGTTTGATAGGCTGTGGCTATGCCTAGTTTTCTTTCTCTTCATTATGGATTACAGAGGTCTATGTAAGAAATCTACAACTTGAAACAGTAGAAATTCAGTTACACAGCAGCCTCACCCCAGCTCAGGCCCAATCTGGCCTCCAGGTCCTGACTATGCTGCCCTACTCTCCACAATGCTCTCTCTTCTCCTCCTTTCTCTCTCTGCAAAGTTCTAACCATTAACTGAGGTCTGCCTTTGTCTGAACTAGCTCCACCTTCAAACATCTCTCTTCACACAGAGTTGATATCACACAGTCAATATTGAATCTGATGTAGAAGCTCAATTATGAGCTCCTAAGGCCAAGGAATTGGAGGAACATTGTTCTGTATCTAATACGACACTAGAATATAGCTGAGCATATATCAGATTCTTGATAAACAACTCTGGTTTGGTTTATTTGAGGCCTATTACTTCTTACATGGGTGGTCATGGGTAGGACAGTGAAGGAAAAAACATTATGGATAAGCTAGGGCTAAAAAACTGAATAAGCAGATAAACATAAGAATATCCTGAGGAGGAACTAACATAACAAGGAGGAAGCAAACATGTAAAGAATCAAAACCTCTACTCCAGAGAGTGAAAGTGGGCCTCCTAGAGACAAGCATGGAATGGAAGATGATTCTTTAAAAGCCTTGTTCTCAATTCCACAGAAAATTTACAAGGAGACTAGAAAAAATGCTTTCTTTTCTTTTAAATCTGGAGGGAAAGTTTGTGCACCTTCCATAATAGTCTGGATTATTGTTCAGCAAATATTCTTTCTGCTCCTGTCCTCACTGTGGTATAAGCAAGGCCTTAAATGTGCCTGTGTAATTAGACTTGGCTCTCTCCTCCAAAATTTATTCACGAGAAAACCACGGTAGACAGTGTTCCTTCAGTCTGGGGATCCATAAAATGATACACTGAGCATACCTGAACCCAGCCTAAAACTTGGAGCCAAGTCCAGCCAACCTGAAGGTTGAAGAACAGCCACACAGCCTGAACCACTTAAACCACAATCAACTTACATATAGACCTGTGAAGAGGAGAGTACATACTTGTTATAAGCCACTGAGTTTGGGGGATGTTTGTTATGCAGCATTACTGTGGCAGCAGCTGGTTAATACAGCTTACACAGTCTGAAGGGAAACATTAGGTTGAATGTATTGAAAAGTAATAACCGGGATAAATTCATTATCTGAGTCTCACACACCTGGTTTTATAGCTTGTGTGACTCATGGCCCTCTAAGTTTGATCCAGCTAGAAACAAAAGGACTATGAGAGAGAAAATATTCCCCTGCTCACACAAGCATCTTCTGTAATAGTGGCTCCAGAAATTCCACATAAAAGGACTTTTGGAGACAGAGATGCAATAAGCTGGAGAGGGTGGGAGCAGATGCAGAGTGCTTAAATCTCTATTTGCATAACACTTAATTGAGAAATGTCAACTGCCCTCCAAGTCAAAGATGGGAAGCGGCCATGGACTATTAGGAGGGAGATCTGAGAAAGTCCTTATGCTATCTTTTGGTTTCATGTTTTTCCCTCCATATAAACCCATGGAGGGAGGGAAGGTAAGCATTCAGAGGTTTGAACAAGACTCGTCTGATCCTAGAACAAGGTGTTAAACAAATAATATTCTATTTTGGGGTTTGAAAAAAGCTGAGGGTGCCTGAGTGGCTCAGTCGATTAAGTGTCCGACTTCGGCTCAGGCCATAATCTCACAGTTCATGAGTTTGAGCCCTGCATCGAGCTCTGTGCTGACAGCTCAGAGCCTTCTTGGGATTCTTTCTCTCTCTGACTCGCTCTGCCTCTTCTCTACATACACTCTCAATCTCTCAAAATAAATAAGTAAACTTAAAAAAAAAAGAAAAGAAAAAAGCTAAAATTCATAGGCACAGCAAGAGGGAAAGAAAAAGAGAAGGTAAAGATAATAAGTTCAAGAATTCAGGACCTTAACATCTCTGCTCAATAATATGCCACGGTCTCTTTCAATACACACACATAAACACACACATACACACACACATACATACGTATTTTTTCAAAAATACACTCATGTGACTGAACATTTGTATATGTACATATATTTACATATATGTTAATATATTTGCATATATGTATAGAGTGAAAACTCTCCTTTCCCACTGTCTCACCTAGGTCTAGTTCCCTACCCCTCTAAAACCCCCAAGTAATTACTTTTGTTAATTTCTCAAGTGTATTTCTGGAATTTCTTTAGGCAAAGAGAAATACAACATTATAATTTTCACATTTTTAACACAAAAGAAAGCATACTATACCCATTGCTCTATACTTTTTTTTTAACTTCTTAATATATCCTGGAGACCTTTCCATTTTGGGATACAGAGAATTTCCTCACTCATTCTTTTCTTTTATAGCCACATAATATTCTATTCCTTGATTGTTACTGTTACAAGTTCTAATAAGACTGTGCTATTGCTTGAATTATTTCAAGTTTTATATTTCTTACAGATAAATGGTTTATCACTACATTTATTATAAATGGGATAATAATTATTCAAACTGAAAATGTGGTAATTGCAGGATGAGTTTTACAGTGTCTGAAAACAATCTCTGAGATGTCGGGAAAGTTAATAAAAAGTTTTTAAAGAATCTCCAAGATTTCTTGGCAGAAAATAGGAATTTGGAGTAAGAAACTTCTCTGGAAGAACCATCATTACAGAACAGAAAAGTGGATCCATGTTAACGAAATACTGACAAGTTGAACAGAAAAGTGGACCCATGTTAACGAAATACTGATAAGTTGAGAGCTAAGAGATCTTGTCCTTAGGTGTTCATGTTTTAAATCTTCACCTGGGGGCAAACTAAACTTTGCAAAATAAAGTCCTGCCTTTTGTTTTCTATTAGAATTCTGGGAATTGAACTACTGTTTCCACTTGTCTTTGGGGGCCATGTTTTCTCTTGTTTCTATTCTCTCCCAGGGCACCATATGGGTTTCAATTTAATAGCTGTTCAAACTTTCACTGTTATAAAATCAAATTCTTTGCTTTTCAAATACCTGGAGTTTTAAAAATCTTGGGGCGCCTGGGTGGCTCAGTCAGTTAAGTGTCCGACTTCAGCTCAGGTCAAGATATCACGGTTCATGGGTTCAACCCCACATCGGGCTCTGTGCAGCCTGGAGCCTGCTTCAGATTCTATGTCTCCCTTTCTCTCTGTCCCTTCCCTGCTCGCACTGTCTCTCTCTCTCAATCTCTCTCTCCCTCTCTCTCAATCTCTCTCAAAAAAAAAAAACCATTAAAAAATTTAAAAAATCTTCTATAGGGGCACTTGGGTGGCTCAGTCAGTTGAGAATCTGACTTTGGCTCAGGTTACCATCTCATGATTCGTGAGTTTGAGCCCCACATCTGGCTCACTGCTGTCAGTGCAGAGCCTGCTTCAGATCCTCTGTCCCCCTCTCTCTGGCCCTCCCCAACTTGCAGTCTTGCAAAAAATAAAAACAAAAACTTATATAGAGGTCTTCTTCCTTCTTCTGACTAAATCCTAAGCTTAATTTGGTCCTAAATAAATTATATGCATCATGATAGGTGTTTTAGTTATCAACTGCTGCATAACAAACTTCCCCAAAACGTAGTGGCTCAATACAAAACTTTTATTTTCCTCATGACTTTTTAGGAATTCAGGAAAGGCTTGGGAGGGCAGTTCATCTCTGATCCACATGATATCTATAAGAGAGGAGGGCTGGAGGCTCCCTTCCAAGACCTCTTTAGTCACATGTCTGGAGCTTCATGGTATCTGTCTGTCTGTCTCTCTCTTTTCACATATATTCCCCCAAGGCTTCCCATGTGGCCTGTGCTTCTCACAGCATGGCAGTCTAGGGGTTGACCAGACTTCTTATTTGGCAGCTCAAGGCTCTAAGGATGTTCCAAGGGACAGGATGTGGAACTTGCCAGTCTCATCTACCCTAAGCCCAGAAACTACCACAGAATCATTTCCATGGTACTCTTTTGGTCAAATCAGTCACAGAGTATGTCTATATTCAAGGAAAGGGGACATAGAGCTCACCTCTTGACAGAAAAAACATCAAATAATTTGTAAACATATTTAACCTGTCATAGTTGGGTTAACTATGGCATTCCATTTCCTAAAAATTTGCCACCTTTTAAAGTTTCACTCAGGAATAAAAAATCTTCCAAATACTGTATGATCTCATTTATCTATGGAATCTAAAAATTTCCAGGTCACAGAAGCAGAGATCGGAATGGCACTTGCCAGGGGCTCAGGGATAGGGGAAACAGGGAGATGTTGCTTAAAGGCTACACACTTCTTGTTATTAGATAAGTAAGGTCTGGAGATGTAATGTACAGCATGGTGGCTATAATTAACAATATTGTATTGGATACTTGAAATTTGTCAAGAAAGTAGATCTTAAGTGTTCTCCCACACACACACACACACACACACACACACACACACAGTAACTATATGAGGTGATGGATGTGTTAATTAGCTCGATTGTGGTAATTATTTAACAATGTACAGGTATATCAAATTAGCACACTGTACACCTTAATTATATGCAATTGTCAACTATAAAAAGAGAATATATTACAAATTAAATTTTTTTTAATTTTTAAAGGAAATTAATTCTTCATCACACTCCTTTGAATTGGGAGATAATTTTGTTAATTTGTATCTCTATACACTAAAAAAAAGTACAAACCAGCATAGTCTTGCAAAGGATGAAGCAGATCTGCCCCTGTCACATGACAATGTCCTCCCCTTGGGCGTCTCAAAATAAAATCCTCATATAACATTCCAACAGCTCAGACAGGGGAAAAATTATAACCATTTGGAATATGAAGCAGTATGACATGTGAACTCATCTTAAGAAGTTATGAAACCCAAATGGTAGTTGTCTAGTTCTACTTCTACTGGGATAGTATGACAGTGTGCTTAGAAACACGGGTTCCGGAGGTGGACCACCTGAGTATGAGTTCAAGCTCTGTCATTTTCTTCATGTGTGACTTTAGGAAGGCTAGAAAGCTTCTCCATGCCCAGTGTCCTATCTATAAATGTGTGTGTGTGCATATATATGCAATAGGGATATGATGGGAATTTAAACAGAAAGATAGTGCGTGTAAAAATCTTAGCGTGTGGCATATTTTAAGGGTTTCATTTAGTTGAAGCTAAGGTCAGGAAAAAGGGAAACCACAAGTCCCCTATCCTCCCCTTATCCCATAGAGAAACAGGCTGAGACTTGGATGTTCTGCTGGTCATGTAGCATAGGTTTGCGTCCCCCTCAAGCAATCTTCTCAAGTGGGGATGAATTGCCCCTCAGGGTCATTTAGCAGAGTCTGGAGACAGTTTCGACTGTTAACACCATCAGGGTACATTTAGTGGGTAGACACCAGAGATGCTGCCAAACATCCCACAATGGACAGGTCATCCCCCAAAAAGAAAACATACTTGGGTCCATAATGTCATTAGTGCTGAGGCTGAGAAACCCTGTGCCAGAGGGACTCTCCCAATATGATCATCACTCTACAAGTAGGTTCAGAATTTCAACAGATCTGCTCTGCTACCCTTGCATTCTGCAGCAGGATGGGCTTTGCTTTGGGGGATAATATCAGAAGGTGACAAAATGCCCAAGATAAGGCTCTCATGCAATGGCTTGCACACGGCTGGTTTATTTTGTAATGGGGTCCCTAGGAACAGAAACAGGGGCACAGGGAAGAGTGGAATGGGAAGGATGGAAAGTCAATCTAAGGGCACATTATTAAGCTGTCACCACTGTGAACAGCTGGAGCTTCAATGTTTCTGGAGATCGCCTGGGGAGCCATGTAGAATGCATTTCAGAATTGACTGCCCTAGGGACGAATATCTATCTATTGACTGCCATTCCCTAGCGGTCAAGGATTTCTTATGGGGGTTAACTTCTTTCAGGTTTGTACGGACCCTCAGAACACAGAGGCTGCAGGGAAGCCTGGGGTCAGCTCGTTAGTGTAGTTAAGGTGTTATCAGGCTCCCTCTGCATATAGCTGGTTGCTACCACAGGATATATATGGGCCAAGAGGATATGAGGCTGGGCACAAGATATGTCCGCTACACTCAGTTTAGTGATTTATTTTGCTGTCGGGGGCGGGGGGGGGGGGACATATGTTAAACCCTCCCTACTGCCCACCCTTCAGCTTTACAGGAACAATCAAGCCTCTGGCTATTTTTCTAGACAAGGGTGAGGTGCTAGCCTGGAGGGAGCCTGATTTCCTTTTCCAGTAATGTTCCATTTCTATCTATACTGATTTTTTTTCCCCCAAACTGCTCCTAGGTGGTATGCTTAGAATGACCCAGCTGCCCAGAGAGCATCCTGGGGGAAGGCCTTTCTCTCCATCCTCTGTCCTCAAGGGGAAGGGCTTTCAGACTCTTGAGGGAAGAAGGTGGGCTGCTTCGGCCCCCTGATATCATCCTTTGACACCCAGGATTCTGCTCTCACAGTGGATCTACCACTCTAGGATTTCCAAATGACCAGCTGTTCCCAGCCCTAGTGATCTTGAGATGAACAATAAAGCCACTGGACCATTGGCCATTCCTAGGCTGAGTGACCTGGGCTGCCTTCTCAAGGGCTGTGGGGACTCAGGATCACCATGGTCATCCAGCAGCCTTCCGTCGTCCCAAACGACCCTGTTCCCCAGCCCTCTAGATACCTTGTCTGTACGCCCAGGGGGATACCCTCTACTTCCAGAATGGCCCACTGAATCCCTTCCTCCTGGACACCAGAAATTCTTCACCTGACGTTCCAGGTGGGTCTATTTGTGGTTATTGCCTCTGGTGTTAAAAGACTCAGAACAGAGGCACCTGGGTGGCTCAGTTGGAGAGGCACCCAGAGCAAGGGCATGGGTTTGCATTCCAGGAAAAAGACTCTGGCCCTTTCACACTCAATCTTAGGGCAAATATAAGGGAAAGTGGCCATGTCAGAAAAGCCACAAGCACACTCCTTGGCACCAAGCTGTCTAGATTTGGATCTCAGCTGTTTGCAGAAGTTGCCTAGGAACACCAACAGGCAGGAATCTAGAGGCCCTACAGGCCTATAGTCCGGGGAGCGCGGACTATAGAAGCCACAGCCACTTTTGTCCAGATATGAGAGCTACTAGTTCCACAGACAGCTAAGTCTGGGAACAGCCACTGTCTCTGGAAGGAATGAGGCAGACTGGGCTGAATCAAAAATTACATTTAAAGAGCGCCTGGGGGGGCGCCTGGGTGGCGCAGTCGGTTAAGCGTCCGACTTCAGCCAGGTCACGATCTCGCGGTCCGTGAGTTCGAGCCCCGCGTCAGGCTCTGGGCTGATGGCTCAGAGCCTAGAGCCTATTTCCGATTCTGTGTCTCCCTCTCTCTCTGCCCCTCCCCCGTTCATGCTCTGTCTCTCTCTGTCCCAAAAATAAATAAACGTTGAAAATATTTCTAAAAAAATAAATAAATAAAAAATAAAGAGCGCCTGGGTGACTCGGTCCGTTGAGTGTCCTACTTCAGTTCAGATCATGATCTCGCAGTTCATGGGTTCAAGCCCCGCGTCGGGCTCTGTGCTGACAGCTCAGAGCCTAGAACCTGCTTCGGATTCTGTGTCTCCCTCTATCTCTGCCCCTCCTCTGCCCGCGCTCTGTCTCTATCTCTCAAAAATAAATACTTTTTAAAAACTTTTTAACAAAAAATTTAATAATGTCACATTCTGTCAGCAATCTGTCTCTCTCCCCCCCATTTCTGAAAAATGTAGTGGCTGATTTCATATATTATATGGCCTGTTTCCATATTTATGCAAATCATATAACTAAGAAACAGATAAGTTGGCTTTTTATTTGGTTGCCACTTAGTTACCTTCATTATTTAGGGACTGTTAAAGCCCATTTGCTTATTAATACATGAGACAACATGATCAGATCTATCTTTTAGAAAATAATTTTACGAGCGAGGACCAAGAAAGGATTAGCAAGTAAATGTTAGGTGCCCAGATACTGCCACTGGGAGGAAGAAGAGCCCCAGCCCAGCCAGGTCACTGACCATGCCACGAGAGCAAGCCAGCTGGGTCACTGTTGTACAATCCAGCTGCTTGCATCCCAGAACCTGTGCAAAATACAAATGCCTTAGCAATGTCCCTGTGAACTATCTCAGCTAGCAGTTCTAACTGTATTGCTAGCAATGCCCTCACATGCATGTGCACCATTAGTTTCTCCTCCTTACAACATTTTCCTTGCTCTGCATATATACACCAACTAGAAACGTCAGCTAAGCTGATTACACAAAGGAATGTGACTCTAAGTAGACAGATTGCCCAAGCAACTAGCCATGTGACCATCCAATCCGTTGAAAAATAACAAAAATCCAAAATAAATAGATTCACCATCGCTGCACTAAAATTCCAAAGCAGTAGATGTACTTGATTGCTAAAATATGACCTAGAAGAGTCGGAAGGGGCTAATGTGGACTTTTAATATCAGGCTGGGAAACAGTGGAGTTATAGTGACAAGCAAAACATTGCCTCTGTCCAGATTGTCTCTCTAGCTACTACTGTGTCCCTTAATTTTCTGCCCAGATGACAGCATGCCCCCTAATGTTGCTTTGCCACTTTCATTCTTCCCTATCAGCTACAGCAATCTCCACCCAAAAGAAAGTAAAAATGAGTGCGTGGTAAGGAAAACACAAACAAAGCTTCATCGGTCCAGACATGTGCCATCATCAGCTCTGACAGCAGCCTTAGCAAAGGAGCAGTGAATGTTTTCCTTCAGTTCTTTAAAAAGAGAGAGAAAAAGAAAGATAAAATTAGAATGCATATTGGGGAAATTTCCTCAAATAAAGGAGGTGGTAAAAAAATAGGGCCCCTGTGTTTGAACACAATTGATTTCCAGTGTGCTCATAACACAGACAAAATAAACAGGAGGAAGTGCAAGCAAACAAAACCGCAAATGTCATTTGGTCCTGAGGGGTGCAGCGCCCGAACAGCACAGGGAGAGAACCAGTAATCGCATTCTCCTCAGCCTGTGGTTAACAAATCAGACAGCAGCACAGGGCTCTCTAGGTAGAGCGGTGGTCTAAAAATAACCACCTCGCCTCCTTATGTAACCCGGAGGCAATCTCATTCAGTTCCTAAATTTAGAGCCCTCGGCAAAGGCCAGTCTGATGGGGAGGTGGCTGGTGGTGCCAGTTAGCAGAATGACTCACAGAGCTCAGCTAATAACAATTACATTTATCTCTCTCTGGAATAATATAGGAAGGGATACAGGTACGGGAAGCATGTTTAAGAGCCGCAAATAAGATAAATAAGCTCTGTTACTGCAATCAGGGAGGGAGAGGATGACTCAAATTACCTTGTAATAGAAACAAAAATCATATTATGTTTATCTGGTAGTCTTAGGAGGAGGATTTCTGAGAGCATCCACTTGAAGTCAGGGCTTGGAGACTGTTTACATGTGGGGGTCAGCAACCAGGTGTGTGGTGACAATTTCTCAAGCAAAAACAAGATTTATTGACTTTGAAGTTTTCCATTAAATAGACACATGCTCTCCTTCTCTGACCTTCTTCATTGTTCATCTCCTTTTATCAGTTCTAACAGCAAGTTTACAAAGAGAACTACACATGTGCGCACGCACACACACACACACACACACACACACACACACACACATTACAAAAGCATTTCTTCCTCTTAATATACTAGGATGGTTAAGTAGTAAAATCAGCTTTGTTTCTCATCTCTCATCACACTTTATTATCTTCTCTGGTAAACCTTCCATTTATCTGCATGCACACCACCAGAAAATTCTAATGGCCAGAACTATCTTGCAGTGATGTTCCACAATAATAAAAGCTCACAATGGTGGCTGGAGTGTTAGAATATTCTGAAGTATCTTTTGAATTATGATAGACATTTTTTTCTGGTTCGAAGGAAATACACTAAGATTCTTTGAGAAGTGTTTATCTGTAGATGAATGACAGGAATTTTCCATGGGCTTCAGGGACTCAAAATCTGGGTTTGAGTCCAGGCCCGTGGGCTATTCACTTTGGGAGAATTCATTTAAACTTTTCCAAGCCTCAAAAATCCTCACCTGTAAAATGGGGCTAATAATAATATCTTAGTAAAGTGCTGTAAGCATCAAATGCTCTCCATAAAATTATTCAGGTTTGATTCTTACGCTCTAAGGTTAGGTAGGAATATAAAATTTATCAGCATAACACTTTCAATAACTATTCTAGAGAAATATAAATGTATTGTACTTAAGTTATGCATTTTAACAGTAACAAAATTGGAAACATATCCACAATGGAAAAAAAACAGTTATCAGATTCATAACTTACAATTTTATGTACACATCCATTCCCAAAGCTAATTATTTATTCAAATATGTGCATCTTCCCTAAGTACAGTCTGTAGGGAAATGAGATGCTGGAAAAGAAGGCAACATGATAGTAACAGCTAACACTTAGACTGTCCTTACATTACACCAAACGCTTGTTCTGTACTGTTCGAAGTACTTTTAAGTATCAACCCATTTAATCCTCCTAACAACTCTCTGAGTGGGCACTATGATTGTCTCCGTTTACAGAGCAGGAAACTGAGGCACCAAGAGGTTAACAAAGCACTTTTTCAAGGTATCTCCCCATCAGAGCAGCAGCTGAGGGACTCAAACTCAGAGGGTGCCCCCCTCAAATCTGGGAGTTAACCACTACACCGCACTTCCTGGACCCAGAATCTTCTTCTCCCTACAGTGAGGATGCAGCTTGCTGACCCTGAGTTTGATTTGGGATCTAGCCTTCCAGGTGCTTGTGAGAATTTCCTTTTAATGGTATACTTGCACTGCCTGTGGAAGTTCTTCTGGAAGGCTCGCATTAGCCAATTATGCAACACGTGGCCACAGCACAAAATGAAGCTCTCCTAGGCCAGCCAGACGAAGCCTTGTCTGAGAATCAAAACTATCTAAAGATGCTCTGCTGCGTTCCCTGTGGCTGCTCTCCTTTCTGCACCTGCAGCCCGCTGCTTCCAGGGAGGATTCCCATCCTTGACTACACAAGTCAGGAATTCACCGTGTGGGGTGTGGATTCGCAGTGTGGTGAGTGGAGGCCTTCCAACCATTCCAGAGCTGATGAGCTCATCACAGCAAAGTTGGCCTGCATTCTGCAAGAGTGTTTCTGCCTCCATGACATCTAAAATTCACCAGGAAGCGACAGTGTGATGACAGTGCTAAAAACACGAGATAACAAAACCAATCTGGGGACCCAGTTCTCATCCCTGTCACTAACTAGAGGCTGCAACTTGATTCAATCATTTAATCTCAGAGTTCCTGTGTCACTGTCCGTAAACCATGCTCACTGGGGAAGATGAACTCTGAAGCCTTTTATGTAAAATTCCATCAATCTAAAGATAGATTTGACTTAAAGCAACATAAGAGTAGAAATATACACATAAGAAAAATTATCCATAGATGATTGTAATGGACTTTCTGGTTGAGTCTGAGGGGACCGTTCACCTCTAGGACCACAGCCTCTTGGAGTTTCTTGCCCAAGAGAAACCTCAAAAAAAGGCTTGGACCCTGCAGATGAATAGGACCCTCAAACCTAAGCAGAAAGTCCATTACGATCATTTCCTACTTTCAGGTGGGTCCACCAACGCAACAAAGAACATCAGCAAAGTGTTAGCTGGCCCCAGCATACAGTACTCTGTCAACTATCCCCTCTAAAGTTCTAGTCAGAGCCACAGAAGCCACCCATTGAGCGAGCCAGACATGGAGAATTTGGAGAGCGGTAACACTTGAGAGACAAATGCAATGGAGACGTAACTTCAGAAGCACCAAAGACATTGCTCTGGTCCCTAAATTCACAAGAAATAATTTATGAGGGAAGTACAAACACACACACACACACACACACACACACACACACACACACACACACACACACACCCCACAGAATATAGTCTCAATTCTCTTGTCTGTAATTACCTAACTAATTCAATCACACAGAAAATGGGAAATTACAAGGCGAAAAAAACCTCTGGGCAACTGAAATAGATGGTGCCACGTTCACGTGCAAAGCTCATACACTTGACTCATAGAGAAAAGCCTCAGCTCCTCACTCAGATTTATGTGTGCTAACTTTACATGCTGTTCTGACAAACTCAGTTACTTGATTGCCATATTTAAAAAAAAAAAAGAAGAATTGCTCTAAGTTTGAAGAGGAGATTAGTAAAAACAAACACACTGACTAGGGTAATAGGGAGGGTAAAGACACAGCAACTTAAAAAGGGAAACCCAAGTAGTATTCAGTAATGGCAGCCCATTTAAAGTAATCAAAACCCCTTGATTGCATCAGTAGGGCCTCAAGACTCAGCACAACTGTTGCTACTCATGATGATACTAAATCATCCAAAACATTTAGGACATGTTCAGAATTTTCAAGTGAAGGAATCAGAAAAGATAGAAATACATTATTACACATCTTTATCAAACAATTAAATGTTGACATACATATAAATTTCTTTAACTGGACCATATTATTTCCTTATAATGTCAGTGTATTTATTGGTGATTATTTTTTTTAATTTGAGTGAGAGAGAGAGTGGGGGAGAGGGGCAGACAGGAAAGAGAGAGAATCCCAAGTAGGCTGCATACTCAACCTGGAGCCCGATGTGGGGCGCAATCCCATGACCCTGCGATCATGACCTCAGCTGAAGTCAAGAGTCGGACGCTTAACTGACTGAGCCACCCAGGACCCCTACTGGTGATTATCTTGAACAATCTTTGCAATACAGCACACTAAGAACTCGAAGCAATGGCATGTGCATGAAGACAGTTGGAGAAAACACAGAAATAGTGTTTAGGATTTGCCCTCCAGGTGAGGTTAAAGGAAAGGCTGAATGTGATGAAGAATATCACAGACGATGAGACAGGAGAGGGAAGAGCATCTACAATAGGAGACAAATTAGCACATTAGATACAAACACCCTGAAGTAATGATAACATTATCCAAGCTCCAAAATCCTTTTTTTAAAAATGTTTTTAGAGAGCACATGTGAGAGGGAGAGCGGCAGAAAGAGAGGAAGAGAGAGAGTCCCCAGCAGGTTCCACACTGTCAGCTCAAACTCCTAATAAAAATCCTTATCATATGGGAAAAGATGCTATCTCTGAAATTTAAACCCCTGGACCTGTTTGCTTATGGAGTTTTGAGACTGAAGCACTTATACCTAGGTTTTAAAGCGATGTTCAAAGTCTCTGGAAGACAACAATCTTCCAGTTCCATGTGATTTCAGTGTGAAAAAATCCCACGTGGGGGGCTTGCTGCTGTACCAGCACCTTTAAAGGTATGTGAGCAAATGGAACAGCCCGAAGAGTTTTGGGGTGTAGAACTTGGCTGAGTGAATCTTTTTACTTTACACTTCAAGCTGGATGTGAAGCACTAAGCAATATGGTGCTTGTTTTGTGCCACCAGGGCCAGGAAGCTCAACAAATCCTAATATATATACACATTTAGCTGAGTCCACAGTATAAATGCTCTTTATTTCCTCCTAGAGGCGCAGAATATTGATTTGACTGTTATCCCTGGGCAGAGAGACAGAATTAAGATTTCATCTATTTTTCTTTGTACAGAAATCCTTTCCATCCAATGGGGCATGGAGGAATGACCTATACAAACAGGAACTGGTATGTTTATCTTTCTTTCTCAGCTATTTGTATTTTCCCATGTATGTGTGTGTATATACCACAGCTTCCCCCATGACTACACTGAACTGAGAGAGGGGGAATAAGGTGATGGCAAATCCCCTTACAGAAATCCCTACTGTCAAACAGCATCTCTTACTGAGTCATTTACTCCTCTAACTGCCTGGAAAATGGCCTCTTCCAGTGAACTAAATGGCATCTCAAGTTGCTTGAGAAATCTAATGCACCTCCTTCTACCAGGCAATCTGTTCTATTTTCATATGTAGCATTAGTCCTATTATCCTTAATTCCACACCCACACAGGCTGTTACCAAGGCAACAACATCCTCAGATCACGACTGGTCAAGCCAAAGATTCCATCCATCTTTGTGAATCAAATGGGTGGCTAATCTGATCAAATATACCAAAATTAACTTCCAAGCAGTTACAAAAGGAAATTCATAGAAATGGCTAGAATCTCAGAGGTCAAAAGGAAGGTTGATGTGTATAGGGAGGTGTTAGGCAATTGTCAAGGCATAAGGAGAAGGTTTCCACAGAACAGCTTAATCTCCCCAATTATAGTAACAACTGAGAAGATACCAGGGCTTTGGGGGATTACTTTTCTGCTCCTTAGAGGAAAATGTATGATATTGTATCAGTTGAGGATCTCCCAGAAGCAGACCCTGAGTCAAAGATTTGGGTTCGAGTCTTTTACTTGGGAGGGGATCCTAAGCGGACAGAAAAGGGAAAAAAGCCAACAATGCATTAATGATCTGGTTATTGCTGTAGGCAGTTGGGGCTGTCAAAGAACAAAAAAAAAATTCACCCAAGTAAATATGAAGATCTAATTGACTTTACTAAGGGATTCATGAATCGGGAAGCATCCCATCTAGCAAGGAGAGAGATGATCTGAGGAGTGGTGCAAACTGGGAGGTTTTTCTAAGCAGGAGTATGGGACAAGGAAGTAATTAGCAAAAAGAAAAGAAAGGATTGTTTCAGGCCAGGCCATCTTCATTTTGTGGGGAAGGGAACCAGCAGGATTTTTACAGAGCAGAAGACCTCACTGATCAGGAAATTTTAGGTTGATTGTGAAAAAGTCACATTCCTGGGAGAGGTGGAAACTAATTACACCTTGGTTTGCTACTGTGGGAGTAAATGACTCCATTTTGGGCTTGCTGTTTCTTTTTGTACAGGACACAGTCCCATTGGAGACCCTCTAGAAAGAGTCTGGAACACAACAACACAACTCAGAATTGCCTGACAGCAAGGAAGATGAGGTATTTATCCACCTGCCCGCCGGGCCTTCTTGCTTCAAGTTGCTTCCATTCACAAACTCAGTCATTTTGCTAACTTCTCTGTGCTTCATTTTACTCCTATGTAAAATGTGGATAATACGGACACCTACCCTGGGATTGCTGTAGGAGTTCAATGAGATGATCTTTATAATATGGGTATATAATGCCTACCACACCCTAAGCGCTCACTGAATGGGAGCTTGCAGGGAGAGGGAGGCTGGAGTGGGTTTGTAGACTGAGGGCATGGAAGCAGTGGAAAGTGAGATATTTAATGATAAAGTTGGGAAACAACATCCTAGAGACAGAGAAAGAGAATGGAATTGGGAATTCTGTTGGAAATTCTGATAATGATTTATACTGTTGTATTATAATTAGTTGTTTACAGGTCTAGGTTACCCATTAGACCAAGTCCTCCATGAACCCATACTTGTTGAGCTCAACCTATGTGTCAGGCCTTGCTATAGGCACTAAAGTAGTGAATTAAACAAAGTGCTGCCCTCATAGGGCTTATAATAGGGTGGGGGGACATGGGCATAAAGACGTAAAGAAATAAATAAAAGGAAAGTACTCATGAAAGCAGAAAAAAAGAAAATTAGGATGATGTGGAAACAAAGGCAAAAGAAAAACTTAAATTTCCTTACAACTTCCAGCCCACTGACAGGCAGAGTGACCTTCCTCTAGAAACTCAACTGCCTTGATGTTGTTGATACTTTGCTAAGGGCACAAGGCAATCCTAGATTAACATTATCCCAACGTCCAGGATCCTGTAAGTCTACTTTAACATATAAAAATTCCTTTGGAAACTTCTTTTATCTCCACCCCCCAAGATACAGGTTGATAATCATCCTCCAAGCATATGGCCCCCTGATATTCATCTAAAGGGTCTCATGACTGAGTTTTTACTGAACAGTAGTAAGTGACCTTTACCTAACAGCAGCTAGCCCCTCAAGGTTCTAGAAACCTTGTTTCCAAAATACCTTAGAGATTTACACTCTCCCTAATCCCCTCCAGACCTGAAGGTATATAATCAGTCACTCCTCACAACTCCAGTGCAGCTCGTTTTGCCCACAGGTCCTATCCCCATGCTTTAATAAAACCTTCTTTTTGCATCAAGGATGTCTCAAGCGTTCTTGGCTGTCATCTTCGGACCCCAACACTCCAAACCACATCAAAGACACCAGGGTGGAGGGTAAGGATGATCAGTGAAAGCTTTCATGACAAACTGACATTTGAGTGATGTAGGCAGGCAAGGTCTAAGGACCGGGAGAGGGGGTATCACAGGACTAGGTAAGAGCATCCTTGGCTTCACGCAGGATGGAAATTAAACATGAGCCAACAGGAAGTGAAAGCAGAATAGACTGAAGATATAGAGAGAGATACAGACAGAGCATCTGAGAGACTCAAAAAAAGAAAGAGCATGAGTCTCATTTTCACCTGGGGCCAGGGGTTTTTATTGGTGATTGTGGTCTGGTATAGTGTCCTCCTAGGCATCCAGGAACTGGTCAGAACAAGGACAGGGTCCAAGTGTCCTCCCTAAGTCACTCATCCCGATGTGAGACTGATCTGGCTGCAACATCTGTCGCCCCAGTGATTGCCAGGGTTGATTCGGTTGATCTGGCTGGTTAGGCGGGTGTCCCCTTCCTCCTTCACCACTCCATATGTGTCCCTCCCAAAGCTGCATGCTCAGTCAAAGAGGATGACCTTCCCAGATAGAGGAAGACCATTCTTTGGTCAAGGGTATACAAGTACCTGTGTTCCCATGCTAGAACCTCCAAACAAACTCTCAAGGTCCATAAGTCACTCCTTCCCTGAAGTCAGGGGTCTTGACATCAAGATATTTGGAGCCCGCGGTCTTGGAGACCTCCAGTCACTCCTTAGATGTTACCTATTGTGCTGGAAGTCTCCAAAGATATCATTATCATTTTGTCCCTTACAAGGAGGACATATGTTGTTTGCATTACAAGGCATGTGTAGAGTGGGGTGGGGGTGCAGGTCCTAGTAAGAATAGAAGCCAGGAAAGGAGCAAAAGAAAGAAAAAGGCTGTTTTCTTTCATGGGGTCCCTTCAGTTTCCCTGTCTCCTGAGCAGAGCCCTAATCAAAGTGGAGGAAGGGGTCATGTGGGTATCCTGAAAAGAACATTCCAGGCAGATGGGATAGCAAAAATAAAAGCCTCAAGGCAGTGGAGCATTGCTGAAGGGTATGAGGAAGATTGTGGCAGCCAGTGGGGTGGCCACTGGGCTGGAGTGGAGAAAGCAAGGCGGGAGATGTCTGAGCTTATAAGGTCAAAGATGTGGCAGATGCATGAGGTCAGGTAAGGTAGAGGGTCTCAAACTCTAATGTACAACATAATCACATGGGATGCTTTGAAAAATTCCAAATTCCAGGCCATCAGCATAAACAAGTGTAATCAGAACTAGGGGTGGGACCCAGGCATCAGATCCCCAGGAGATGGGTGTGTAGCAAAATAGAAAAACCACTGATCTAGGTCTTTAAAGGCAGTTTTAAGAATTCTGGCTTTTACTCTGAGAAGGGAAGCTGTTGAGGGTTTTCAGCAGAGAAGGGACATGATTTGTAAATTTTGAAAGGCTCACCTTGGCTCATGCATGTAGAACAGAGATAGGAGTGACAAAGCTAAACGAGTTAGGAGACAAAACACTATCGTATTGACTTTCTGTATCCCCAGTGCCTAGGACAACTGTAGACATAAAATTAATATACCAAAGACATTTCCTCTACCTGAAACCTCTTTCTCTAGATATGTGTATGCTTTATCACATAGTTCCTTCATAGAGCTGCCAAATAAAATTCAAGATGTCTGGTTAAATTTTAATTGTGGATAAACAATGAATAATTTGCAGTATATCGTGAGACACACTTATACTAAAAAAAATCAGTTGCTTATCAGATATTCAAATTTAACTAGACACCCTATATTTTTATTTGCTAAATCTGGCGGCCCTACCTTTAGGACTTACTCAATGGAGGCTTTCCCTGACTTGCAAACATAAAAATGAAGCACTCTCCCTCCAGGATTCTCTAGATCTTTTGCCCGACTTTATTTATTTTCAAGCTCTGATAACTATCTGCCATCATACACATTGATTTCTTTCTCGCTTGTCTCGGCCACTAGACTGTGTGCTACAAGGGAGCAGGAATTCTGTTATCTCCACTGTGGTATCCACAGAACCTGGAACAGTGTCTGGCATATACTAGATACTCAACAGATGCTCATGGAAGGAAAGAGAAAGGTTTGGAGAAAGGAAGAGAAGGAGCAAGCATGGGAGGGAGGGGGAAATGAATACATGTGGGAGAAAGGAAGAAAAGAGCGGGTGATACTATGGATAAGTTTTCTGGAGGAGAAAAGGGAGTTTAAAAAGCTCAATTCTGGATTTTTTTTCTCCCTCAGAGCACAGAAGTTGAGGATATCTGCTAAAAGTAGGGAAGGCAGAGCTGAGCAGAAAATTCAATAAGAGAAACAAATGTTTGGAAAGTCACAGTGGGGAATCACATAAATAAGAGAAAGGATAAGAACCATAGGATCATTTCAATAGAAGAAGAAAAAGCATCTGACAAAGTACAACTTCCATTTGTGATAAAAAAAAAACCTCAACAAAGGGAGTTTAGAGGGAACATACCTTAACATAAATAAAGGCCATATATGAAAAACCCACAGCTAACATCATCCTCAATGAGGAAAAACTGACAGCCTTTCCTCTAAGGTCAGGAAGAAGACAAGGATGTCCACTCACCATTTTTATTTGACATGGTACTGGAAGTCCTAGCCACAGCAATCAGAAAACAAAAAGAAATAAAAGGCATCCAAATAAGTAAGGAAGAAGCAAAATCTCCCTATTTGCAGATGACATGATACTCTACTTAGAAAACACGAAAAATTCCACCAAAAAACTGCTAAAACCGCAGAACCTGGGTGACTCAGTTGGTTAAGGATCCCACTCTTGGTTTCAGCTCAGGTCATGATCTCACGGTTCATGAGACCAAGCCCTGCATGGGGCTCTGTGCTGACACCTGTGAGCCTGCTTGGAATTCTCTCTCTCCTTCTCGCTCTCTTCCCCTCCCCCACTCACTCACATGCTCTCTCTCAAAATAAATAAGTAAACGTAAAAAAACTGCTATAACTGATGAAAAAATTCAGCAAGGTCGCAGGCTACAAAATCAATGTATAGAAATCTGTTGCATTTCTATACACTAATAATGAAGCAGCAGAAAGAGAAATTAAGAAAACAATCCCATTTGCAATTGCACCAAAAATAATTGGATACTTGGAATAAACTTAACTGAAGAGGTGAAAGACCTGTACTCTAAAAACTATAAAACACTTGGCACAAGAACAGACACTCAGATCAATGGAACAGAGTAAAGAACCCAGAAATGGACCCAGCAAGGTATGGCCAACTAATCTTTGACAAAGCAGGAAAAAATATCCAATGGAATAAAGACAGTCTCTTCAGCAAGTGGTGCTGGGAACACGGGACAGCAACATGCAGAAGAATGAATCTGGACCACTTTCTTACACCACACACAAAAATAAACTCGAAATGGATGAAAGACCTCAATGTACAGCAGGAAGCCATCAAAATCCTCGAGGAGAAAACAGGCAAAAACCTCTTTGATCTTGCCCGCAGCAAGTTCTTAATCAACACGTCTCTGGAGGCAAGGGAAATGAAAGCAAAAATGAACTACTGGGACCTCATCAAAATAAAAAGCTTCTGCACAGCGAAGGAAACCATCAGCAAAACTAAAAGGCAACTGACGGAATGGGAGAAGATATTTGCAAATGACATATCAGATAAAGGGTTAGTATCCAAAATCTACAAAGAACTTCTCAAACTCAACACCCAAAAAACAAATAATCCAGTGAAGAAATGGGCGAAAGACATGAATAGACACTTCTCCAAGGAAGACATCCAGATGGCCAACCGACACATGAAAAAATGCTCAACATCACTCATCATCAGGGAAATACAAATCAAAACCACAATGAGATACCACCTCCCACCTGTCAGAATGGCTAACATGAACAACTCAGGCAACAACAGATGTTGGTGAGGATGCGGAGAAAGAGGATCTCTGTTGCACTGTTGGTGGCAATGCAAGCTGGTGCAGCCACCCTGGAAAACAGTATGGAGGTTCCTCAAAAAACTAAAAATAGAACTACCCTATGACCCAGCAATTGCACTACTAGGCATTTATCCACGGGATACAGGTGTGCTGTTTCCAAGGGACACATGCACCCCCATGTTTACAGCAGCACTATCCACAATAGCCAAAGTATGGAAAGAGCCCAGATGTCTATCGATGGATGAATGGATAAAGAAGATGTGGTATATATATACAATGGAGTATTACTCGGCAATCAAAAAGAATGAAATCTTGCCATTTGCGACTATGTGGATGGAACTGGAGGGTATTATGGTAAGTGAAATTAGCCAGAGAAAGACAAAAATCATATGATTTCACTCATATGAGGACTTTAAGAGACAAAACAGATGAACCTAAGGGAAGGGAAACAAAAATAATATAAAAACAGTGAGGGGGACAAAACAGAAGAGACTCATAAATATGGAGAACAAACTGAGGATTACTGGAAGGGTTGTGGGAGGGGGGATGGGATAAATGGGTAAGGGGCATTAAGGAATCTACTCCTGAAATCACTGTTGCACTATATGCTAACTAGTTTGGATGTCAATTTTTTAAAAATTCAAAATAAAATTTAAAAAAATTGAAGAAACTGGAAAAAATATTATTTCTTTTTTAATAAACTAAGAAGACAAAAAATAAAAAAATAAAAATAAATAAAAACTATAAAACACTGATGAAAGAAATTGAAGGTGACAGAAATAAATGGAAAGACATTCCATGCTTGTGGATTAGAAGAACATATATTGGTAACATGTCTATACTACCCAAAGCAATCTACACATTTAATGCAATCCCAACAAAAATATCACCAGCATTTTTCACAGAGCTAGAACAAGCAATCCTAAAATTGGTATGGAACCACAAAAGACCCCAAATAAGCAAAGCAATCTTGCAAAATAAAAAGCAAAGCTGGAAGCATCACCATTCCAGACTTCAAGCTATATTACGAAGCTGGAGTAACCAAAACAGTACGGTAGTGGCACAAAAACAGACACATAGATCAATGGAACTGAATAGAACACCCAGAAATAAATCCACAATTATAGGGTCAGTTAATCTTTGACAAAGCAGGAAAGAATACCCAATGGAAAAAGGACAGTGTCTTCAACTAATGGTGTTGGGAAACTGGACAGCAACATTCAAAATAATGAACCTGGGCCACTTTCTTACAACATACACAAAAATAAACTCAAAATGGATGAAAGACCTAAATGTGTGATTTGAAACCATAAAATCCTTGAGAACATAGGCAGTAACCTCTTTGACATCAGGCATACCAAGTTCTTTCTAGATATGTCTCCAGAGGCAAGGGAAACAAAAGCAAAAATAAACTATTTGGACTACATCAAGATCAAAAGCTACTCAACACCCAAAAAACAATAATCTAGTGAAAAAAATGAGCAAAAGACATGAACAGACATTTCACCAAAGACATACAAATGGCCAACAGACACATGAAAAGATGTTCAACATCACTTACCATCAGGGAAATGCAAATCAAAAGTATAATGAGACATCACCTCACACCTGTCAGAATGGCTAAAATCAACAACACAAGCAACAACAGTTGTTGTGAGGATGTGTAGAAAAATGAACACTCACACACTATTGGTGGGAATGCAAACTGGTGCAGCCACTGTGGAAAATAGTATGGAGGTTCCTCAAAAAAGTTAAAAATAGAACTATCTTATGACCCAGCAATTACACTACTGGGTATTTACACAAAGAATACAAGAACACTATTTCAAATGTATATATGCACCCTAATGTTTATAACAGTGTTAATTACAGAAGCCAAAATATGAGGGCAGCCCAAATATCGATTGATAGTTGAATGGATAAAGAAGATGTGGTATACATATACAATGGAATATTATTCAGCCATTAAAAAAAGAACTAAATCTTGCCATTTGCAACAACACAGGTGGAGCTCCAGAGTATAATGGTAAGTAAAATAAGTCAGTCTGAGAAAGACAAAATGCCATATGATGTCACTCACATATGGAATTTAAGAAACAAAACAGATGAGCAAAGGGGGAAAAAGAGAGTGAGAGACAAATCAAGAAACAGACTCTACTAACTCTCAAGAACAAACTGATGGTTACAAGAGGGGAAGTGGGGGTATGGATGGATGAAATAGGTGATGGGGATTCAGGAGTGTATTTCTCATGATGAGCACCGGGTAATATATGGAAGTGATAAATCACTAAATTGTACACCTGAAACTAATATAACAGTATATGTTAACCAACTGGAATTTAAATAAAAACTTTAGGGGCACCTGGGTGGCTCAGTCAGTTGAGCGTCTGACTTTGGCTCAGGTCATGATCTCATGGTTCATGAGTTTGGGCCTTGCATTGGGCTCTGTGGTGACAGCTCAGAGCTTGGAGCCTGCTTCAGATTCTGTGTCTCCTTCTCTCACTGTGCCTCCCCCTCCCATTCTTTCTCTTTCTCTCTTTCTCTAATAAAATAAAATAAAATAAAATAAACACTAAAAATTTTTTTAAATAAAAACTTTTTTAAAAAGTTACAGTGGGGAAATGAGGAAGTGCGTACACAGCAGAAAACGTACAGAATTTATTCGAGTTAGGAGGCCCTACCAGTGGTTGACAAGCATAATTTGTAATGAGGCTCATCTAGGTAGGTTTGCAATTCCCTCCAATGGGGCTCAGAGGCTTAGGATTAGGAATAAAAACCCCATAAAGCAGTTTGGGCAAAGGGCTGAGCTTTGAGACAACCGAATGATTTAAGAATCCAGAAAATTCATTCATGACATAAAATAACCTAAGATTCAGGCCAGGTTAGGAAATGAGATAGAGGATCTTGGGGGAACTTACTAGACTTATACCTGAGGAAGGGACTGAAAACACAACCTTGGTGTAGGGATATGTAAAGTTAGGATATTGGAGTCAGAAAGAGTTTGAGAGTGTAAATCACTGAAAGAGATAAAGTGGTACCAAAAAGATTACTTGTCCAGTAGCCTCTGAAGCTGGACTATTGGAGTTTGAATCCCAACCATACCACTTATTAACTGTGTAATTTTGAACAAGTTATTTAATATGTCTGTGCCTCAGTTCTGTCATCTATAAAATGGGGCTGACAGTCATACTTACCTCATAAATTATGTCATGGTAATTGAATTAATACATATAAAGTACTTAGAATAGTCCATAGTAGGTAGTTAGTAAGTGTTAGCTATGATAACTATGGGTGTGGGTTTTTACCATTTTAACAGAGATGAAAGTGATTGTAAGACAGGAGGCCCACAGTGAGACGAATAGATCAGATGTGCCAAATCAGTTTCATCTTCAAAAAACTGCAAAAATAACCCCAAGAAAAAACTAAAGGAAAGAAAAAGTAGAAATAAAACAGACATATGGACAACAAATTTCAAAACATCATAAGTGAACTGATCAATTCAAGACTTAGTTCTTTGAATAAGAAGTATTGGTGAGGATGTGGAGAAGAGAGAATCCTTGTGCACTGTTGGTGGGGATGTAAACCGGTGCGAACACTGTGGAAAACACTGGGGAGGTTCCTCAAAAAATTAAAAATAGAACTAACATATGATCCAGCAATATCACTTTTGGGGTATATGTATGAAGGAAATGAAATGAGCATTTCACAGAATCTGTATCCCAAGTTCATTGCAGCATTATTCACAATAGCCAAGACATGGAAACAACCTAAGCATCCACTTAAAGATGAACAGATTTAAAAATGATACACACACACACACACAGAGAGAGAGAGAGAGAGAGAGAGAAATCCAAAGAAGGAAATGTGTCTTTTGTGACAACAGGGATAAACCTTGAGGGCACTATGCTAAGTGAACTAAGTCAGACGAAGACAAAGACTACATGATTTCACTTACAGAGTCTAAAAAAGCTGAATTCATAGAAATAGAGAGTAGACTTATGGTTGCCAGGAGGTCATGGAGGAATGGGGAGATATTGGACAAAGGGTACAAATCCAGTTACAAGATGAATAGGTTCTGGGGATCAGATGTACAGCAAGCTGATTATCATTAACAATACTGTCTTATACATATGAAAGCTACTGAGAGTAGATCTTAAATGTTCCCACCAAAAAAGCCCACAAAAGAGGTAATTATGTGAGGTGATGGATGTTTTAACTAACCTTATTGTGGCAAACATTTCACAATGTATGTGTATATCAAATCATGCTGTACACCCTAAACTTACACAGTGTTATATATCAACAATATCTCAAGAATGGAAAAAAGATTTGGTTCTTAGGAAAATAAGCATATCTATTTTTTAAAAGTAAAAGAAAATTAAAAGTAATGCAGGGCATAAAGACCAAGATATTCATATTTTCATCATTACAAACACAGATAAGCCATTAAAAGCTGGGATATTACCTTTTCTTCTTTGTATCTGTTGTGTATTACACTAGTGTTTCATCAAACATTTATTGGATAAATGAGTAAATGAATGAGTAAATGGAAGGGACATTTACATTCCTTAACCTTGCTTTTTTAGAAATTTGAATGGTCTTTCAGGTACAACAGAACAATTGACAGCAGATCAAATTTTTGTCAAGAAACACTAGAAAAAACAATTTTTTTCACAAGAGGAAGAAATGAGAGCAAAGAGAGAGAGAGAGAGATCAGAGGGAAAGAAGAAGGAAGGAGAGAAAGTCTGTTTGGAAGCATCAGGGAGCTGCTAAAGCAAACAAAAGCTAAGAGGGGGGGATTTATCCAAAGGACACAAAAATGCTGATTCGAAGGGGCACACGTACCCCAATATCTGTAACAGTGCTATCAACAACAGCCAAGTTATCAGAAAAGCCCTAATGTCCATCAACTGACGAATGGATAAGGAAGATGTGGTATATATATACGATAGAAAATTGCTCGGCGATGAAAAAGAATGAAATCTTGCCATTTGCAACAATGTGGATGGAACTAGAGAGTATTGTACTAAGGTAAATAAGTCAGTCAGAGAAGGATATATATCATATGATTTCACTCATAGGTGGAATTTAAGAAACGAAACAGATAAACATAGGGGAAGGGAAGGAAAAATAAGAAAAACAGAGAGGGAGGCAAACTGTAGGAGACTCTTAAATACAGAGAACAAACTGAAGATTGATGGGGGATGGGTTAAATGGGTGATGGGCATTAAGGAGGGCACTTTTCGGGATGAGCACTCTTATATATGTAAGAGAATCACTGGATTCTACTTCTGAAGCCAAGGCTACATTGTACATTAACTAACTTGAGAATAATAAATAAAATAAATATTTAAAAAGTTGGGGGAGAAGTGGCAGAGAAGTGACCTGTATTCTGCACATGCTTTTTCCTGAGGGCACCAAGTGATTCTAGCCATGAAGCAATAGGCTGAGAATATAGGCTTTTCCCAGAGAGATGATGCTACTAAGAGGCAGGGAAACAATCAGAGCTTTGATGGCCTAGGATTCTAGTGAAAGGAAGGAGCAGAGATCTGAGTCTTGCACTGGACCAGTTTTCCCCTCAAAACATTTGCTGAATTCTGAAGCTGCACAAGACAGGAGGCAGGATGCTAAGCAGAAGGCCTCTAAAGAGCAGACAGTTGTACTTAGCAGTTTTTCCATGCTGAGGAGACAGGGAGCTTGGGCTCAAGCTCAGTAGAGGAGCCTCCCAGAATCCCTTAGGCTCTCACTTGGAACCTTTTGAGGGCAATACCCCAGCAGCATGAAGCAAATAATTGGTAGACAGACACTTGGGAAAATTCAACTGAACCTTGAATCTGTTTCCCTGATTAAACTGAGGAAACAGCTCCCTCCATCCTTCTAGAAGAGGAGAATATGAAACCTCTCTCAAGAAAAATGGCATCATCCAGCCCCTCTAAAACTGTTTATATATGATGTCTGATATTTAATCAAATAACTACCAGAAGCAAAGATGCCCAAAACCAAGAACAAAACGGATATTATTCATAGACCCCCCCAGATGATCCAGATTTTAGAAGTAGCCAGAATTTTAAAATGCCTAAGATCAATATCTTCAATAAAAAAGAGTAGAAAATAGAGAATAAATGAAAAGATGGGAAATATCATCAGAGAAATAGTATCTGTAAAAAAGGATCAAATAGAATTCTAGAACTGAAAAATACAACATTTGAAATTAAGAACTAAACAGTTATGTTTAGCAAGAGGTAAGACATAATAAAAAATATGACTCCTAAATCAAAAGACAATAAAAAATATATATACAGACCGAATCACAGAGAGAAGAATGGGGGAAAAGCAAAATATCTAAAACACAGTTGCAGAGAAAAGGAAAGGTACTATGTGGCAGAAATGATATGTGGAAAGATAGCAGTGTGAAGATTTTGTCAGGAGATGAAAAGCACCAACCCATAAATTCAAGAACTTAGTATACTCCAGGCAAGATGAACGCAAAGAAAACTAAAGCTAGGCATCGAATAGTAAAACTTGTAAACATCAAAAATTAAGAGAGAACTTTAAAAGCAGCCGTAAAAAGATACATGAAGGAAAAAGTAAAACAATAAGATCTAAGGTTGGCTTCTCTGGAGAAGTGCTAGAACCCAGAAGGCAATGGAAATGACAACTTGAAACTGCTGAAAGCAAATAACTGCCAACCTTGAATTCTATATGCGGTAAAATACTCCTCAAAAATGTTAAATGAAATAAACATGCCTTCCGGCAAAAATGGAGAGAGTTCATCACCAGCAGGCCTGTAATACAAAAACTAAAAACGGTTTTTCAGGAAGGAAGAAAATAATCTCAGAGGGAAACAGGGAAATACAGGAAGGAATGAGGAACAAAAATATGGTAAACATAAAGTAAATCTAAATGAGTGCTGGATATATAAAATATTTTTCAAAAATGTCTTGTGTTTAAAGTCTACATATAATTAAATTGCAGGACAACATCACAAAGGCAGAAAGGGAAGAAATAAAGTTCAACTCTACTAAGATCTAGCATTGTCAGGGAAGTAAGAAAGTAAAAGCTTATATTAAAATAATAAATTAAGGAAGCATGCTATAGTCTCTAGGGTAACCATTAAATGAATAGTAAAAAGATATGCAACTAACAAGTTAACCGAAGGGGGACAATGACTAAAAATAAAATACTCATTATCCAAAGAAAGGTAAGAAAGGAGAGAAAAAAGAACACAAAACAGGTCGATTAGAAAACACATAGTAATATGGAAGAATATAAACTCAAATATATCAGTAATTACATTAAATGTAATTTGTCTTAGTGGATTAAAAAATCAAATCCCAAGGATATAATGCCTATAAGAGAAACATCTTGAAGGTAAAAATACAAAAATGTTGAAATAAAATTATGTGAAAAAGAGAACATTGGGATGGGTGGGAGACTCAGTCATTTAAGCATCTGACTCTTGATTTTGGCTCAGGTCATGATCTCACAGTTTGTGAATTCGAGCCCCGAGTTGGACTCTGCGCTGACACTGTGGAGCCTGCTTGGGATTCTCTCTCTCTCTCTCTCTCTCTCTCTCTCTCTCTCCCTCCCTCCCTCCCTCTCTCCTCTCCTCTCTCCTCTCCTCTCTCCTCTCTCTCTCTTTCTCAAAATAAATAAACTACAAAAAAGATAATATCATGCAAACAGTAACCAAGAGAAAGTTTGTATGACTATGCTAATATCAGAGAAAGTCCTATAGAGAACAAACTAATGGTTACCAGAGGGGAGGTTGGTGAGGGGATGAAAAAGGTGTTGGGGGTCATCATGATGAACACTGAGCAATGCACAGAAGTGTTGAGCCACTATATTGTACACCTGAAACTAATATAACAGTGTATGTTAATTATACTGGAATTAAACTTTTAAATAAATTATAACCTAAAAACAAAAGAAACAAAAAGTCAATTTTAAGGCAAAAAATAACATTTGAGATTAAGAAAGGTATTTTGTAACAATAAAGTGGTCAGTATACCAAGAAGATATTACAAGTGAATAACTATAAATTTAAAAATTTTTTTCTAATGTTTATTTATTTTTGAGAGGGGGGCGGGGCAGAAAGACAGGGAGACACAGAATCTGAAGCAGGCTCCAGGCTCCAAGCTGTCAGCACAGAGCCCGACGCGGGGTTCGAACTCACAGACTATGAGATCATGACCTGAGCTGAAGTCAGACGCTTAACTGACTGAGCCACCCAGATGCCCCAAGTCAACGGCTATAAAAACCCAATAAAACAGCTTAAAATGTGTAAAGGGGTGCCTGGGTGGCTCAGTCGGTTAAGTGTCTGACTTCGGCTCAGGTCATGATCTCGCAGTTTGTATTCTGTGTCTCCCTCACTCTCTGCCCCTCCCCTGCTCACACTCTGTCTCACTCTGTCTCTCAAAAATAAATAAATATAATTAAAAATTTTTTTAAACAAAATGTGGAAAGTAAGAACTGACCAAACAAAAGTAGATAGACTCATAGTCACATTAAGAGGTTTAAATTTAATCAGCCATTTACGTAGTATAAAAATTAGACTTTCAAAAGTAGTATTTTACTTTATTTTTTATGTATTTTATTTTTTAATGTTTATTTCTGAGAGAGAGAGTGTGTGTGTGTGCAAGTTGGGGAGGGGCAGAGAAAGCAGGGGACAGAGGCTCCAAAGCAGGCTCTGTGCTGACAGAGCCCCACGTGGAGCTCAAACTCATGAAACGTGAGATATGACTTGAGCCAAAGTTGGACACTTAACTGACTGAGCCACTCCAGCACCCCAGTAATATTGTACTTTAAAGCATTTTCCCAATCTATTCTTTTTCTTTTACTCCACTTATGTATCACTCATACTCTGTCCTTTTTAATAGTTGTATGTCAAATGCTACAATTTTAACCTGAAAAATTAAATAATATAAATATATTTAAGTGTCAGGGTAAACACAGAAAAAAAATGATGCAATCAAATCAAATGGTAGAGTGGGATAAGAAAGAAGGGTAGTAATTTTATCATTTCTCAAAATAAAAGACCAGTACTTACTAAAAAAAAAAAAAAATAGAGAAAGCATTATATGGAGTTATAATTATAAGACCCATCACCATATCAAATATATGAATACTTTTAATTATCAGATTAGACTCACAAAAAAAAAACAAGAAACAAGACTAGCCAAACAAAAATGGGCATTTTTAAGATATAAAACCGAGCAACTATAATAAACAAACAAACAAAAGACGAGTGGACTTCTGCTTCTGCTAATGACAGATTAGGTAACTGTGATGTACTTACTCTCCCACTAAGAACCACTGGAAAAGCATGATAAAATATATATTTTTTCATGTGCCTGAAGGCCTCACAATGTTAACAGAATACAGAAGTATGACCTGGACGAGATCCAGGGGAGAATGGATACCCTGAGATACGAATCCTCTCTTTAGAGTCTCTACTCCTCAAAGTACTGCATAATCCTGGAACGGACAGCTGAAAGGCTGAGAGATAATTCAGTCAACATGGTGGAGCTAAAGGAACAGACACTGGGGTCTGGGAGTCACCAAGAAAGCCAGGGGTGGGGAACTCTGGTCAACCTTCCTCACTTTGGATCCGCTCTCCAAAGATCTGCACCCTGAAATTACCATGAACTCAAAGTACACAGATGAACCCATGAGCTGCAGGCCATCTGCTAATCCTCCCAGTCCCTGAAATTGGACAGAGGTGATCAAGAATGCTAGTGCCTCTGGGCATCCGGCAGAAGCAAATGGGAATCCTCTCTGGAAGAAAAGAGCATCATCTGGGGCCGCAAATTATTTCTACGAACAATTTTTCAAATATAATGTCCAACGTGCAAACAAAAGCAGACAGGCTGGAGACATGACGAGCTGAATTAAGACCAGCAGGGGAAAAAAAAAAAAAGGAAATAGAACAACAAGGGAGGATACTGGAGTTACCAGACAAATGCTTTAAAATAAATGTGCTCACCGAATTCAAAGAGGTAAAAAGCAATTTTGAGAACTGCAGCAGGGAAATGGAAACTATACAAAACAATCAAAGTCCTCCTAGCACCAAAAATCTACGTGTCAAGTGAAAATCTTAAAATCTACAACAGAAGTGGATATTTTTTGTAGCATTAGCATGTGAAATTATAGATTCATTTATTTAACAGACATATACCGAGCTAGTTTTCTGTATAAGCCATGATTAGATACTGAGAGAGATGGGCAGATAAAGCACTGATACTCTGCTATCAAGGACTTTATAGCTGATGGCCATATTTACCTCACATATTATTCCTAAAAAAAAAAAAAAAAAAAAAAAAAGCACTGATTGGTGATGCCCTGAGGTTCTCTCTAGGTTGTTTTTTAAAGGCGAAGAAAAAGGAATATGTTTTGATGTTCAAATGGCCCAATCCTAAATCTGTTCTGTAGGGACGTTGCTAAAGATGAATAAATGGGAAGCCACCATTACTGTGTGATGTGTACAACGGTTGGTCACCTGAATCTAAAACGTCAAGACAGGAGCCACAGTCATTCACACCCTGGAGCACAATGGCTCCAGTCTATGTATTACTATCACAGACAACTCCAGGTCAGCACCATTCTTCAGCTCACATAAGAAGCACAAGAAACTTGGTCCCATCTATATTTGAAACTGTATTGATTTGGGGGCTGTTGAAAGCAATGTATTTCTTTTCAATTTCTTTAAAACAGAAATCTGCCAGGGCCTCCTGGAGAAAATAACCTATTCTCATTGCTGAGAGGACGCTTGAATTAAAGCATAACTTACTTAACTTCCATGATAAATATCTCTCATAGCAACTATGGCCTTGAAAAGTTTCCATTTGGAGCTTAGGAGGGAACAAAGTTATTTCTTAGAAGCATGAACTCCTCTGAGGCAGATTCGTGAAGAAAGGGGATGAAAGCTGGTCTGTTAAAAGAAAACATACTCTATGAATCCCCTTTATTAAAGGACTGTAGGAATGTGGAATATCAATGTCCTCTTATTTCCCTCTCCCAACCTATGTTCTTATATAGCAGGTGGTCCAAGGGGATGACTCAGGTAACCTTGCCCAGGTGGTCAGGCAGGTGTTTTGTGTGTGATTAGAGATGCATCACACTTCCTGAGTGAACCCATAACCACAGCTCCAAAATTCGGTAATTATACTCATCTGGGTGATCATTGTTCTAATAACACATGCAAAGTTAGGCCAAAAAGTTATCCAAGATGAGGACAAAACAAGGTATTCTCCTAAAATAAAAGACATATGAGGCAAAGAATTTGGGGCTCTGTGCCTAGACTGGGCCATGTGATTTTCTCTCAACTTCTCTTCCTTTAGTTAAACAGTCACAGTTCTTGCTATCTCCAACTCACTTAAACTGAAGATCTTGTTCTGGCCAACTTCAGTGACTAAGGATGCTGTTTGCCAGCTCTTCACATTTTCATGTAAGGTGGTGGTGACTAGAAATGTTAGGTGGCTCATACCTAGTACACACTGTCCTCCTTAACTATATCTCAGGGGAGCCTTCAATTCAGGATTTATAAAGATTTAAAAAATTAAGTATTGAAGGGTGTCTGGGTGGCTCAATTGGTTAAGCGTCTGACTCTTGATTTTGGCTCAGGTCATGATCTCAGTTTGTGGGATCAAGCCCCGTGCTGGGGTCTGAGGATACCCTGCTTGGGATTCTCTCTCTCTTTCTCTCTCTCTCCCTCTCTCTCTCTCTCTATGTCTCTCCCTCTCCCTATTTGCCACTCCTGCTCTCTCTCTCTCCCTCTCCCTCTCTGCTACTCCTCCTGCTCACACACACTCTCTCTCAAAATAAATACACTTAAAAAAATTAAGTACTGAATTCATAGTAGAGGATAAACTCAGCTTGATTAATAGTTAATTTAATCATATTCTAAAAACAAAGCAACTATAGATAGAGGGCATGCATAGTCACAGAAAGGTTCAAAACAATTCTGATTTAACTACCAATCCTTTCTCACTAGGAAGTGCATAAAAGTGTTGATTAAGGGTAATTAACCATAGCAAGCCTCTTCCAGTTGCAGTTCATTTTCTCTCTTATGTTACTGGTACATTGTCCACAAATACATTCCTGTACTGCCCAGCGCTGGTCCAAACTGGTCCATGTTGGACTGGGCCTGCCTTTATATCAGAGGTGATTCATACTGCATTCAAAAAGTATTCTCAGTTTCCAAATGGTAGCTTATCAAAGTTCAATATTTCAAATTCACAGCCTTCATCAAATGCATTTCTTCTGCTCCATTTCCATCATTATTTTCTAGTGCACAGATCTGTACGAATGACAGACATGAAGGTTATAACTATCCTGCAGTATAAATGGGTTCTATAATACATTCTGCCAAATATCTACAAGGTAAAAGCCTCCTACAATGTGTCTGCTGGAGTTCCAAACACCTTTCCATCTTCAGGCAGGAAATGAAAACATTATCATTTAAAGGTTGCCTGCAAGAGTTTCCCCATTACTCAGAACACTCTTCTTTTTAAAATTTTTTTAATGTTTATTTATTTTTAAGAGAGAGAGGGAACATGAGCGGGGGAGGGGCAGAGAGAGAGGGAGACACAGAATCCGAAGCAGGCTCCAGGCTCTGAGCTGTCAGCACAGAGGCTAATGCAGGGCTCTAACCCAAGAACTGCAAGATCATGACCTGAGATGAAGTTGGATGCTTAACCGACTGACACCTAGGTGCCCCCCCTTTTTTTTAAGTTGATTTATTTATGTTGAGAGAGAGAGGGAGAGAGAGAGAGAATGAGAACAAGTGGGGGGGGGCAGAGGAAGAGGGAGAGAGAGAATCACAAGCCGGCTCTGCACTGTCACACTGTCAGCGGAAAGCCTGATGTGGGGCTTGAGCACATGAACTATGAGATCATGAACTGAGCCGAAATCAAGAGTCGGAAGCTTAACCGACTGAGCCACCCAGGCAGCCCCAGAACACTCTTATCTGTAATGTTGTTCTTTGTTTCCCCCTCTCAGATAGCTCCCTGGAGGAAGCGGCTAAAGTGAAGGGCTGTTAAGATATAGGTGTTTAAAAGTTTTGTGTCTCCTACACTTCTTTATTTAAGTAACTGAAGAGGTAAACACTTCTCTTTGGAAACTGGGGACCCAAGCTTCCCATATGGATGAGACTCTGGAAGCCAGGGTTGGGTGCAAAA
The DNA here is from genome assembly GCF_016509475.1 of Prionailurus bengalensis. Classification (NCBI taxonomy): domain Eukaryota; kingdom Metazoa; phylum Chordata; class Mammalia; order Carnivora; family Felidae; genus Prionailurus; species Prionailurus bengalensis. Next base: position 18,649,505 of record NC_057361.1, on the reverse strand, counting down.
GTAAGATAGGGATCACTTTCAACTGGGAAGCATGGAACTGGAGCTGACGACATATTCCTGGGTGAGGTGGATCGGAGAACACACAGACAATTCAAGAGAGCCACTGGACCCATGCCAGACAGAGAAGGGAAAACTAACCCAGTGACAAGGCAGCCACTGACCACAATGCTTCAGATGTTTGGTTCAGAAGACAGATAAGACACAGACGTGGACAAAAACCTGGGTCTCTTGAATACAAGGAACTCTTTTAAAAACACTTCTGGTCTTTGCTGTCAATGAAAAGGGATACCAAGAATAAAAAACTTGGTAAGTTTGATGTAAAACCAGGCTCTTGAGAAAAATTTTAAAAAGCATTCACCTGCTCCTTCTCCAAAGATATATTATTTAATAACACATTACTTCTTTTTTAAATATTTAAAGCATATTTGTTCTGGTTTAATATACAGGCATACTTATTTTTATAGATCTCATGGTCTCTAGTTGCCACCTGGGACATTTTTTTGGGTAACTTTGAGTGAAGCTCAGATTTTACATTCACAACTATAAATCCTTGGGGTGGGGGTCCTTCTTAATAAAATTTTCTAAATCAACACAAAAGTTTCAAACCATTTTCTTCACAAGAATTTACAATGTGAAAAGGGAATCCTAGATCTATCCAAAGAGCTCACCCATTAAGGTAAAAGGCAATATCAATTTTATTTATGTCCCTCAAAGTCAAAAATAAATGTCATGGTAAGTAGAATAATGCCTCTACACCCAAAAGGACACAGATCCTTAAATGGAAAACAGGGAGGCAGAAGATCAGGACCAGAAAGATGGCATCGTGAGAAAGATTCAGCCAGCCATTGCTATCTTTGAAGATGGATGAAGAGATCACAAGTTGAGGAATGCAAGAAGCTTCTAGAATCTAGAAAAAGTGAGGGAATGGATTCTCCCTTACAACTTCCAGAAGGAACTCAGACCTGCCAACACTGATTTTAGCCAAGTGAGACCCACTTCAGACTTGTGACCTCCAAAGCTGTAAGATAATACATTTTCTTGTCGTAAGCCACTAAATCTGTTAATTCCTTACAGCAGCAAGTTAATACAAGTGTTGAAATGCTTTGGGGCATTTTTGACTTCCTCGCTTCTACCAGCCTCTAAAAAAAAGTGGGCATGGAGGACAGTATTTGTGCAATATTCGTGCCTCGTCTTCCAAATAATTCTCATGTTTCTTAGCATGCCAATATGGCTGACCAATCTTCCCCTATCATCAAATATTAAATGATTGCCCCCAACACAATTACTGCATTCCACCTCCAGAGTTCTTGATTGGTGGTAGGGTCAGGGGGAGGCCTAAGAATGCATTTCTAACAAACTCCCAGGTGAAACTGATCCTGCTGGTTAAGGGACCACACTTTGAGAGCCACTAGTCTAGTGGAATAGAAAGGCATTTAAACAAACAATTAAAATATAGTGTGATAACTGGCATGATGTAAACATACAAATGGTACAGTGATCACAGTGCAGAGGCATCAAAATTATGCATTTGGTTGCAGCAAGTTTTGGAAAGAAGTGCTGTTTCTACTGACACTTGAAAAGTGTACTAAAAACAAAAGAAAGAGAGAAATGGGAAAAAACACAAGGAAAGGAATATCTGGAGGAGGAAAACCTGTATGAAAAGAGATACAAAGAAGGAAACAGGTATTTTTTTTAGGAGGACACTGAAAATATATGACTAAAGAAAAGGATGATCATGGGCAAGTGGTGAGAAACGAGGCCAGAGAGGGAGAGGGAGAGACAGGCCTGGTATAGGGGCCTTTCTGTGGTCAGCAAAGGAATCTGACGTTATCCCAAATGCTAGAGCTGTGCGTCAATGTCTGTAAACAGACTCACACATTACAGGGCTTACTTGGCAGCCTTGGTGGAGGAGTGAGGCTGGTGTTGAGAGCAGAAGCCAGGGAAGAGTTAAGGGGGTCTCTCCCAGCAGTCCGCAGGGAAGCAGTGAACGCCTGCACTGCGGTGAGGGTGGAGCCTACAGAGCCTGGTTACCAATTAAATATGGGCAGTGAGGGATGAGTGTGCAGGACTAAAGAATGACCACCAGGGTTCTGGCTGGTGCATCTGGCTGCTACATGACGTTGGCTCTTGGTTTCCCCAAGAGAGGAAACGCTAGGGGAGCAATCCACCAGCTGCGAGGTGATGATGGAGTAATGCATTCATGGGGGTTGAGGGGCCTGGATTGGAGCCAAGGGCAGCGGGCCACATGACGATTGTGTACAACTATGAACTGCTAGTACACCAAAGCACAAAATGAAATTTAATGTTCAAATCAAATAAAAATGTTTACTTATAGACTTTTAAAAATAACAAATGTGGTTTTATTGTCACCAGATACTTTTCATAGAACAGTGTGCCATCTCCTACTCCCTGGCTTAATGTGTGGCCAGCCTCTTTGAGAGTCAATGACACCAGCAAAGAAGACAGAAGATAGGAAAGGATGTACTAGTGATTCATTTGTGATAAAATACACTGAATGGTAATTATGCTGACTGAGGTAGGTGCTGTTTCTCAGAGCACTTGTTTTGGAGGCTACTACTTGGCTCTAATCCCCTGTAAATACACACAGGCTGTGGATATGTTCTATCTTTGCCCTAAAGAAGCAACCAGGTATACTGATTGCAATGAAACATAGGCAAAGTGTGGGGTAAATTATTGTTTTCAATTTTAAGTGACCATATAGATATTGCATTAAGAACCTAAATAATTTATGTATATTGAGCCCTAAACAAAACACAGCAAATGCTCTTCTATGTTAAAAGACAAACCATGCAGTTTTAAAGATAAGAATTAAAAGTTTGATGGCTCCGTCGGTTAACCGTCTGACTCTTGATTTTGGCTCAGATCATGATCTCACGGTCACTGCTTGGGATTCGTTCTCTCCCTCTCCCTCTGCACTGCCCCCACTCACACTCTTTCTCTCTCTCTCAAAAAAAAAAGGTTAAATAATTATTAATAAAAGGCAAAGATTGTAGAAAAGGTCCATACTGGAAAGTTGGAAACTTTTTTACCAAGTGTCATATATACATATAGAAATATATACAAAAAAATCACCTATAGAATTACAGATTATTTTAATTTTATTTACCTTTTCCTAATATTGCATAGTTAATAATAAGCATGTTTTGCTTTTATAAATGAAAACACAACAATTATTTTAAAGCTATTTTCCCTAATAAAAGATAAAAGTATTGTGAATTGTATTTTTAAGTATATTCTAAACTGAAAACCTAAGATTATGCAATATCTGTCCCTAAAACAGATGTTTGCCCAACTGCTCCTCGCTGTTAAAATGCAGCCAAGTGGTATCCAAAGTGATGCCATTCTTGGTGACAGACATCTGGGCTTACACAGAGCTGAGGGGCTAATAGCTTACTCAGATGTAATTGAAACATTAACAGAAAGAGGTGGGAAGGCTGGAACTAAGCAGAGAAAAGAAAGTTTGGAGACATCAGCTTAGAAATCTATTTCAGATTATTGAGAACCATGAAAAGATGAGATTAAAAGGAAGGTTGTCCTTCAAGGTAGCCATGCTAACTTGAGCCTCCTTAGATGCAAAGATAAAGAATATGTACCATACTGGCCATAGCTCAATATTCTCCTGAATGCAGATCTGTCAATCATAAAGCATAGATATAAATCTTTAAGGTAAGAATAGGCTTCCATAGACAGCTTGGCTATTGCACAAACGGTTCCCAGAAACTTAGGAGATCCCAAGATACCAATTCAGAAGAGAAAATCTGGAACGAGGGTTTATGCTGATAAGCTTAAGACTTTACATACAGTCGTAAGTAATTTGATCACCAAGACTCTAGGAAACACCAGGCCTATATGTAATGTCTGCTTAAGCTAAATCCTCCACAGTTTGTTCAAGGTTATTGTGTAGTTTATTGAAGGTTAATAATCATTTGTATAACTTGGATATTAATGAGAAAACTGAAAAATTAGTATGTGAAGGGGACAAAACCTGAAGAAAATATTTAGTGTATTAAACCATTCCAAAGATGAATGCTTTCCACGTCCTAACATCAAGTATTTGTAATTCATGTTTTAAAAATACCTTACATTAGGGGCAGCTGGGTGCTCAGTTGGTTAAGTGACCCACTTTGGCTCAGGTCATGATCTCATGGTTCATGAGTTTGAGCTCCGGATCAGGCTGTGTGCTGACAGTGCAGAGCCTGCTTGGAATTTCTCTCTCTCTCTCTCTCTCTCTCTCTCTCTCTCTCTCTCTCTCTCTCTCTCTCTCTCTCCCCCACCCCTCACCTCATGCTTGTGCTCTCTCTCTCTCTCTCAAAATAAATAAACTTAAATTTTTTAATTAAAAAAATAAATATAAAGACTTTAGAGCAAATTTTAATTGTAAAACTGAAAAGTGTGTAATTAATTCTCTGATGAAAGAGGGAAAGTGAGGGCAAAAATGACGCATATCAGTTAGCTATTGCTGTGTAACACACCATCCCAAAACTCAGTGACTTAAAACACTAAGCATTTCTATTATTGCTCATAAAACTACAGGTAGTCTGGGTGGTTCTTCTGGTCTCAGATGAGCTCCTGCATAGGTGTGCAGTCTGGTGTGAGCTGGGTTGGTAGCTCTGCTAATTGTGGCTGGGCACTCACATGTTTTGAGTTTGGCTGACTTTAGGCTTGTCTAAGACGGCTTTGGATGAGAAAAAAATGAGCTCTCCTCAATGTGTTCTCTCACCTACCACCAAGGTAGACCAGATTTGTTCTAATGGTGGTAGGGCTCTGAGAGACAGTAGAAGGACACGAGGCCACCAGACTCAGAACTGGAACACTGACACTTCCACAACATTCTTTTGGCCAAAGCAAATCACGAGACTAGCCCGTGTTCAAGGGGGTGAGAAAATAGACTCTACTTCTTCGTAAGGGGAATGGTGAAGGCACACTGAAGGGGTGTAGATTTAGGAAGGAGTGAAGAATTGAAGCCAATGTGGCCATCAGTCTATCACATGCATAGACCAAATAGAATGTCCAAATCAACTATTAAGGGAAAAGTTAAACCACAGTGAGTGATGGCCAATGAAGCAAGCAGTCAAAAGAGCTCTGTACGCCCACTTTGTACCAAGCAAATATGAATTTTATCTGTATCACGTTTTTACCTAGGTCTGATCTTGAAAGATGCTTAAAACATAACTGAGTTCTCCATATTGGAAATGAAATATATCTATTGACTATTTTGTCAAAGAAAAAGGGTATTATTTTATTTAGCATCATGTTATTGGAACTGTAATGAGGTGTGCCAAATTCTGACACCTTGCAGAATGATTTCAGATAATAAAACTGTGCCAAGAAAATTCCAATGCCTGATACATTTTTTTTCTGAATTATCCATTTAATCACCTACTTCTTCCCCTTCCTTAGTTTTCGTACACCCAATCTAAGCAGATTGCATTTCCCATGTGGGGTTCCTGAGACACGTGAAAATCAAGAATAGTTGGATCCAGAGTAATAATAAAGAGTATTTTTAACCAACACTATGTCATGGGCACTAATTGATCAGAACATAGCCCAGCACTGCATTTTGCTATGCTGTGAGTCCAACCACCACCTCCACACTTAGAAGAAGGGATGAAAGATGCCTCCCCTTTCTTCTCCCAGGAGAGGGTCACTTTGATGAGACCACTGAAAGAGCTAAATATGTGTTCTTGGAGCATTAGCGACACTCTGGACTGATGTCTGAGAAATCTAAGTTGAAGTAGACAAGCTAATTTCTCTGACAACTGAGTAAGAGGGAGCTGGCAACTCTGGGAATGGCGGACACAGCCAGAGTTTACTGGGGAAAAGTGAGTATGTTTCTTGTGGGCCAGATAGTGCCACTCACTAAAGGCAGCCACTATGGAGGTGATCTTGGGCCCCAGTACCAGAGAGCCACCTGGAGGGATAAACACAGCTGAAAGCTGTAGGTATTGCCAGATTCTCAGAGGCCAAAGAAGAAAGAAATAAAGAACTAACTAGAAGAGAGATAGATACATTCATCTTCCTCAAGGGAACTACCAGGAGAGGTCTGGAGCAATGGAAGCAATTCAACCACAAAATCAACCACAAAAATGCCCAGAAAAGACAGAATCAATTCTTAAAACCTGTGGTCAGGCCCAGAAAACACTAACTCAGTTTCCTATAGTATCAGTCAAGTAAGACCTTTCCTAGTCTCTCGCCTATCCTCCTCTGATCCCTTGCACTTGAACTCTGGAGGGCAAAGATGTCCACTTAAGGAAGCAGAGGAGAAAAAATTTTAAAAAAGACAAATGCAGGCAAGACAGGAAGTTGACCACAACGTTCTCCCCTAATTGCTAGTTTTCCACTAGCCTCAGCTGGAAAAGTGGAAAAGGCCTCACCCTTAAATCAATTCCAAAGTTTGACCATCACATTTGACTGGACATTTTTATTACTAATCTGAAGGCTTTCTATCATCTAAGAGTGTAGAGATAGTCTGAGATGGCCCCATCTTTCACTGGAGGCAGAATAAAATATAATAAAAAAAAAAAAAGAAGAAGAAACAGCAGGAAACAAAAATTGTTCCGTAACTACTTATCAATCTTCATCGGTCTTTGATGGATGAGTACAAAGACCCCACTCTCTTAGAAATGACATTCTCATGGAACAAACAAATAAGAAAGCAATTAGTTATATAATAACAAGTAGTTCTAGTGCCTGGAAGAATAAAGTAGCGTTAGGAGATACAGAGGGATGGTGGGAGGTGGTGCTGTTTTGCACAAAGTAGCAAGGAAGGCATGTGAACCGACCTGAAGTGACTGAATTTATTAGGCAGCTGCTCTCAAGTCACCTTGAACACTTACTAAACGAACATTACTAAACCCATCCACCCTGCGAACCTACTGAATCAGAATCTTGTGGGAATAAGGCAAAGGCCGCTATTTTCAGCTGACTCTCCAAGAGGCTCTCTCATGCTGTCAGCATCAGGAATCACCGCCCTATATTACACAGTGGCTATTTTATGAGCACCCACAAAAGAACTTTTGCTCAGCATCAGATTTATGTTCTCTGTGAAACGTGCATGTTTTTATCCTGGTTCTTTGCTTTAACCACATTTCATCCATTGTTAATGACGTGCAGGATTTTCTGGTTCCAATATTTTTGGTTCCAAATTTAACTTGGGCTTAACTTTACTATGTATTCTACCTTCATTTTCTCTTTCCCTGATTTTTTAGATACTCAATTTTTCAGTATTTATGCATCCATTTTGTTCTTTTTAAGAATTAAATTGCTACCTAAGCAGTTTTCAGAATAATGTAATGCACTATACGAACACTTCATTCAAACTTATGTCCATTATAGCTTCAAAGCCTTCTCTAACATAAGGCAGAATTCACATTATTGTTTTCCTTTAAGGAAAGAAACATTGGGGTACCTGGCTGGCTCAGTGGAGCATGTGACTCTTGATCTCAGGGTCATGAGTTCAAGCCTCACGTTGGGCATACAGCCTACTTAAAAAAAAAAAAAAACTGGGGGGCGGGGGATGTGCACCTGGGTAGCTCAGTCAGTTGTGCATCTGACTCTTGATTTTAGTTCAGATGATGATCTCACAGTTCGTGAGTTCGAGCCCCACATCAGGCTCTGCACTGACAGCACAGAGCCTGCTTAGGATTCTCTTGCTCTCTTGCTCTCTGCCCCTCCTCTGCTTGTGTGCTCACTCATACTCTCTCTCTCTCTCTCTCTCTCTCTCTCTCTCTCTCTCAAAATAAATAAACAAACTTGAAAAAAATTATGAAAATATTATTTAAATTTTAAAATTAACAAATTAAAAAGAAACACTAACAGTAATTTTCTTATCCTTCTACCCACCACAGACATTCTAAAAATAACTGGATGAGTTCACACCTAATGCCATTTAAAAATTGTGTCTGCTCTAACACATTCATCTGATCTATTCTGCTGCATAACATGTATTTCCTAAACCTAACTGAAAATAAATCATTTAAAAAAATTTTTTTTTTCAACGTTTATTTATTTTTGGGACAGAGAGAGACAGAGCATGAACGGGGGAGGGGCAGAGAGAGAGGGAGACACAGAATCGGAAACAGGCTCCAGGCTCCGAGCCATCAGCCCAGAGCCTGACGCGGGGCTCGAACTCACAGACCGCGAGATCGTGACCTGGCTGAAGTCGGACGCTTAACCGACTGCGCCACCCAGGCGCCCCTAAATCATTTTTTAAAAGTCAACCTCTTCTAGGATGTGAAATTTTGTCATGATACTGATGTTTCATCCAATACATCACCTAAGTGGTTTCATATCACATTCAACCCTAGTGAATTACGATAAAAGCGGGAAAGCTCTTCACTGGTAGTTAAGAAGGATTTAAGTGAATTTGGCTATTTTCTGATTACAAGAAACAAAGAATGGGATTGTATCTGAACAGTACCGTTTTGACAGTTCTGGAACTCAGGCAAAAAAAGGGAAGCATGTTTGTAGCAGTCTAAGCACCTACAATAATATGATAGAAGCATTTACCACCACCATTTCACACTATTGCACTCTGTGCTTCTAATAACAAGGTTTTCTCACTAGAAATATTGCATTAACACTGGACTCTCAAATTGCTAGGTGTGAAACATCACTGTAGAAAAAAGTCTATTAGTTATTTTAGGCTAGTCAAGGTTAAAATGGCCATTTATATGATTTCTTACTTGAGCTCTAAGCTCAGATATGTGTTTGCATCTGATCAGCCAAAATAAGAATTTGCTTTGCCTATATCCAACAGAATAAAATGATAAATTAGCAATCAGTTTATCCTTTGCCAGAAAGAAATATGTTCTAAACCTATATAGTATAAACTATCTAATAAATTATATTCAAATACTGCACATTGCATGTTTATATTCTATACCACTTAAGGGAGGAAAACCCACAAATGTTTATTCAAATGATATATAATAATATCTTAAAAATGTCAATGCATACATATGAATTCTATATGAAGGGTAAGTGTTTACCTTGGTAGGAACTTAACACGTCCCTGTGATGCAAAAAAAAATGACTTGAAAGTGAAATTCATGCAACTTAGTTATGACTTTTTTCCAGTACAAAGTCAGCTGGCAGTCTTCCCTGTTTATTTCACGCTATAATGTTCCAAAGTTTAGAATTCCTTACCAAGAAAAGAAACAGGAAAGAATTAATAGGGGGGTTTTAAGCTCAAGTTAAAAGAAAACACTTATTCCATAATAAAGTCAAGCAAATATGAGTTTGTGACTCTAAGAATACCTATCAATACATTATTCAAATTCCTCCATGGCTCTTAAATTGTCAAAACCCAATAAACAAACAAACAAACAAAAAAACATACAAAAAGGCCCAAACTCTCCCATGAAATAGAGAATTATAATAAAATCTATTCATTCCTAAATATTTAGTTAAGAGTGGCACACACTTCACCTAAATAACACCACTTAAATAGTGCTATAAGGGTGCCTGGATGGCTCAGTCAGTTATGTATCTGATTCTTGATTTTCGCTCAGGTCATGATCTCACGGTTTGTGAGTTTGAGCCCCGTGTTGGGCTCTGCACTGATAGCGGAGAGCCTGCTTGGGATAGTCTGTCTCCCCCTCTCTCTCTGCCCTTCCCTGGCACTCCCTCTTTCTCAAAATAAATAAATAAGCATTTTTTTTAAATAGCAAAATAAAGAGTGCTATAATATAATGTTACTTAAGAGTAATAAGCGTGATGCATTGCGTGATTCCGACCATTCTGAGAAAAAGTATTAACAAGTAACAGCATCCCCACCAGCTTGGAGCCTACAGAGTCAATTACTTTGGCCATATCTTTCCAAATGATTTAGTAATGCCTTTTAACATTGCAAACATAAATCTATCATAGTACTGCAATTCCAATGTATTTTGGTGCTTCTGGGGCTGCCTATAAATGAAAAGGCATCCATGTGAAATGCCTTATATTATACCCCAAAATTTCAGTGCCTAAAATGTGAAATAATTCTCTACCATTTAGCAGTCTGTCTTATATATATTCTAAGATTTGTACTTATAGGGATTTTACTGCTCTTTGGGAAATTAGTGGTAAAACATGGTTTTAAAAATAAAACAGTATGCAACTGTGCTTAAATTCACATAACTATAGCATTTTAAAAACTGTATTGAAGTTCAATCCTTTTACACAGGTTAACAAAATATATCACAAAAAAAATCTAAACAAAAACAGTACTTTTAGAAGGAGAACAATGCAAATTTATTTCAGGAACTCTTGTTACAAAAGATCACCTCTGGGTCGATTTATAACACTAAGGGAATAAAGTTGTTAAAATACAGCTATGCTCAACTGAGTCATTTATCCATACCACAACATAGGACTTGAAATAAATCCTAAAGTCAAGGTTTAAAACCATTTTTAGAGACAAGATCCTAGGTGTCTTGTTTTGGTTTGTTTTTTGGTGAGCTCTATGCCCAGTGTGGGGCTTGAATTTAGGACCCCAAGATCAAGAGTCACACGCTCTACCCACTGAGCCAGCTAGGTGCCCCCTAACTGTATTTTTAAGAGGTAATTTTTCCTTCCCAAAACAAAGTTTGATTTTAAGGTTAACTGTAAGGTTTTTTTTTTTTTTATCACGTCTTGCGTTGAAAATACTATTATCATTGTTAATGTGATCTATGTCTTTTTGTCTGATCTGAATGATGTGATCCAGGAAATGGGGTTAGGGAAGGTGGACCTTGCATGGATCAAGGAGGTAAAAATCCCTATGATATAGCCCATACACCAGGATTTGTCCCATCTGGTTGTGTAAATGGAGGGCTCAGAGTGTCTTGTTCTTCAGTGAACTGGGGTAAAGAGTTAGGATTATTATGGTTAAAAGGGAATTCAGTTACAGGTGGGCCACTGTTTCAGAAAGAGGAGATCCTGGAAGAGGAGAATTCATGTAAGGTAGGACCTGAGCAACAATATATCCAGGGGAAGAAGTTAACGGTGATAGATCAGAAGTCATGAGTGGGGGTGGCATTTGACTACAAACCAAGTGAGGAGTACCGGAATCCTGGACAGAATAGGACACTGGCTGGCATAGTGCTGGAGATGGGGGTGGGGCGATTGCTCTGTAGGCGTCATCTGATAAGGGTGCCATTCCACTGGTTGACTTTGATATTCAGGATGATGATAAGTAGGTGCTGAGGCTCAGTGATGGTTCTTTAGCACAAGAATTTAAGCCATCCTTAATAGGGACAATTATTAAATTGCTGTGTTCTCTTATTCAAATACTAACTTTAAAAAAATGCTTATTTAGAGAGACAGAGTGAATGAGCATAGAGGAAAGACAGAGAAAAAGGGAGAGAGAATCCCAAGCAGGCTCTGTGCTATCAGTACAGAGCCCGATGTGGGGCTTGAATTCACGAGCCAGTGAGATCATGATCTGAGCCAAAGTCAGATGCTTAACCGACTGAGCCATCCAGGCGCCCCAGAAATTCTAACATTTTCTTGGTGGACTGAAGGAAGTAGAGGTGGCTACAACTCTGTGGAAGGAGCACGAAGATTGTCCTGTGGCTGATAATCGTGCTTGTGGGGCCCAAGCTGCACAGGAGGTGGTGACATCATGGTGTGCTGTTATGATGGAATATGGCTGTATGGTCCTTGTCTGGCAGCATCTCATAGATTTCAGTGGTTGGTGAAACAATACAACGATGAACTTTTTCAAGTGGAGCTAAGCTTTTTTTTTTCTTTGTTTCCTTTTTTAGCTTTCCTATGGTGGTGGTTGATAGGAGTTTGTAAGTCTTTTCAGACAAATATGTTTTCTGGCATTCTTGGCCAGTGCTACACATGAAGAAAGAACCTCGTATATGGTCCCCAACGAACAGCACAGGAATACTACAGCCTGGATGCATCTTATCTTCATTTTTCATATAAATTAGCTGTTATAGCAAAAAGCATATTTACGTGGAATCATTCACCTATAGATTTTAAGAGGCAAATCACATTTGTTACTGAAATGAACTGATGAATCCTCCTTTTCACCTATGATGTTCATCTTAGAGTCCTGCCAAAGGCATTTGGGAATTTTTTTCTTTACTCCCAACAGCTGCCCTCCTTTACAGTCACAGCATCCTTCTTTGTTATATTCAAATTCTTCACCAACAGGCAGCCCATTCTTAGTCCTTGGAATTTGAGACACAAATTTGGCTTTGCTCATGTGCTTGGAAATGAGCTTTAAAGGAATTTGTCTGTGAACATCAAGGCCACCTGCTGATCCAGAACTCTCAATGCCTGGTAACCCATTATCAGTGTCAGCAGACTCCATGTTCAGCTCAAATTGTACCTGGAAGTGGAAGTCAAGAGCCCAGGAGGTGGAAGTGAAATCACATCCCTCCTCCACACCACGCAGCTTCAACCTCCAGGGTCTTCCTTCTTCTCTCCCCTGCCCTATCTCACCACTCTGGTGAAGGATTCAGGCATAGTTTGGACAGGGGCAGAAAGAGCTTTAGTTGAGTTGTTGAGGTTGCTAAGCCTATTCTTCAGGAGCCACAAGAGAAAGTGGACTTTAACTATGGGAAAAGACTTATGGGAATGGGGAGGGGGGCACAGTAGTAACCCAAAGAATACGCTTCTGGTAGACCCCATAGACTGTTGCCATCTGGACTGCCTTATTTATTTTTATCCTAATGCATTTTTGTAAACTGCCTTAAATCCCTTGATGGTGTCTATGTGTGTGTATATACATATACACATGCACACTTTTAATATTTTGTCAAGACACAATGAATTTAAAATCATCTTTGTCTGGAGGAAGGGAGCACTGTATTTATCTTATCAAGGAGGCGTTGTGTAGAAATAGTCAACACGGTCATTTCACATGCTAGACATTTCCCGTTCTTGCCTAAAAAATTATTATGCGTGGGGTGGCTGGGTGGCTCAGTAGATTAAGCATCCGACTTTCGGCTCAGGTTGTGATCTCAAGGTTCGAGAGTTCGAGCCCCTCATGGAGCTCTGCACTGACAGCATGGAGCCTGCTTGGGATCCTATCTCTCTCCCTCTCTCTGTCTCTCCCCTGCTCACACTCTCTCTCTCTCGAAATAAATAAATAAATAACTTCATAAAGATGATTGTGAGTATGTAGGCCAGATTTCCACAGGTCTCACCTTCCTGCAGGTATAATCTGGATGACAAAATGAATAACAAACCATTTACTTGGCTCCACCTCTACCCATAAATGTGGCTCCTCTACAGCTCAGGGAGTCTCTCCTGAATGTGCAAACATTCAGACTTTTGGCTTTGCCAGCTATCAAGTCTCCCCCCAAAAAACACCAAAAACAACCCAATAGTGATCAAAGTTTTTTTAGACTTACTGCAGTATTGGAGAACACTACCTTAACAGAGTCTAAATAGTGTCTCCAAAGGAGGATAGCAGGGTGTGATATTAGGGACTGGGCTGGGTAGTTACAAGATGAACTGGGCAGATTTTATAATATGACAGCAATAGATTAGTAAGCACAGGGAGGTGTGAACATTGAAGCAACTACTTATAAGAACTATGCTATTCTTGTTGAGTAAACTATTTTAGTTGGCTCATAGTTTTAACTTCCAGGAGAAAGCACCTCCTGGAACAAATAGCTAAATTAGCTTATTCTCAGAATTGTTTAACATAGGAACAGAAAACTAGCCCCAGTCCCATCATTGTTTAACATAGGGACAGGTTTTTACACTGGTTTCAGTACTCAGCCACCATTTTGCTTTTCTCTGGCTCTGGTTTGCTGGGGTGTTGATTCTTGGCTACACCAATGGTGAAAACATAACAATGCCCAGATAGCCACCAAAGGAACCAGTGCCCACCAATGCCTAAAGTCACTGCTTCCCTGGCAAAGAAACAATACTCACTGAATGCGCTGCTAAGTCCAAGAAGATAAATGGACTTCCTTGCCCTCTTTTCTTTCGCTCTATTATGTGGGCTACCAAGCACTTCAGACCTACTCTCCCTGAAGTTTTAAAGAGATTATTCAGAAACCATCATTTTTACTTGGTCTTAATTACTGTCCCCCCCCCACCCCCAGGCAAGGACTCAGACTGTAAAAGCAAGCTCATGTTAGCTGGTTTAAATTGGAATATACGGTGCCACTTGCCCCTCACACTTTCCCCTAAATCTTGAACTTTTTCAGTGTTCCAGCAATGATATCCTCTCTTAGGATTCATTCACTCCCGGGAGGCAATGTCATCCTTCATGCCAATAACTTCCTTATGGGCCTACCTCATGGAATCTCCAAACACATCTAACTTGCCTAAGCACGAAGATGAATGCATGTTATTCTACCAAACCAGGCCTGCTGTTACCTGTTGATTTAAATTTTAGATAAATTGAGGGGTGCCTGGGTGGTTCAGTCAGTTAAGTGTCCTGCTCTTAATTTTAGCTCAGGTTATGATCTCACAGTTTGTGGGTTCCAGCCCCATGTTGGGCTCTATACTCACAGCATGGAGCCTGCTTGGGATTCTCTCTCTCTTTCTGCCCCTCCCCTGCTCATGCTCTCTCTCTTTCAAAAAAAATAAACTTGTAAAAAATGCAAAAAAATTTTTTAGATAATTTGAAATTTTTTGGTTTAAAACGATGTATTTTTTAATGAGTCAAAGTATGGATGTTCTGCCCCTATTATAAACAGTGAACCAGAATTCTGAGCAAAAACTAAAACTTACAGCATTAAGACATATGCACACACACGTTCCTGTTTTATACGTATAATTACTTGCTTGCCAGCTCTTTATGAGGATTCAGGTTTTTTTTTAATTTTTTAGTGATGTGCACATAATTCAAATATCGTGGCTAAAAAAAGAAAAAATTCTGTCAAACATAAATTCCATAACTTATTTTCTCTTCTTTCTTGGAACCAATGTTTCTCCGTCTAAACGGAGACATTTCTCATATGACAGAATTTTGTCCTCACACACAACCCTGAATGAAAAAAAAAAAAACCAGCCCTCTTTCCTACTTGGCTAAATTTGCTTTTGTTGTTCATTAGGTCGACCTCAAATTATTTTAGAAATAAATTCTAACTTCAGGGACGTCTGGGTGGCTAAGTCTGTTAAGCATCCAACTTTGGCTGAGGTCGTGATATTGCGGTTCCTTGGTTTGAGCCCCGCATTGGGCTCTGTGCTGACAGCTGACAGCCTGGAACCTCCTTCTGATTCTCCCTCTCTCTCTGTCCGTCCTTTGCTTGCACTCTCTCTCCCTCCCTCTCTCTCTCAAAATAAGTAAGTAAATAAATGTTAAAAAAAAAAAAGGAAGAAACTCTAAGTTAAGCCCTTGAGTCATGAAAGCATGCTTTACCAGAGACAGGCCATGTTAACTTCTGGTCTAGACACTCCACACCCAGAGCTGTTCTGGTTTGGCACTTCCAACAGCTCTGCTTTGAGTGTTTGCTTGTTTATAGCTGAGAAACCTGACCTGAAAGGCCTTAATAAATATTATTTGGTGAAACTGTTGATAAGATAAAGGGTATTGAGCTTCAACTTACGCCCATCAGATTTAAGAAGCTATCTTGCTGCACTTGAAAAGGTACCTTTACAAACTGATCCTTATTTAGTGCCTTTAAACAAAAAGTTAAATGGGCTTCCATTCAGCAGCCTCCTTTAGGGCATAGAGACTCTGTCTTCAATCTCTTTAAAGTTGCTAGACTCACATTCGATTGACAAAAGAGAAATTCAGTGTCTGTGAGCCTATAATGGTGATTGGATATAAAAAGGTTTTGGGTTTGGAGATTTAAAAGAAATTGGACCTTTTAAAATTGTCTTGATTCATGGAGGCCTCTTAGAATTCAGCTGCCTCAAAAGAAATCTAAATGAGGTTGACAATGAAGAATTATGGACTGTGCAACGAAAGACTATCAATGCACACAATTAATGCTAGGAAACAGGTTGAGACATCTCTGTGTAAGCCACATGCCATCTGGCCCAAAAGCCGTCATTCTACCAGAGTGACACCAAAGGTCGACAGGAGCAGGAGCCGTATGTCCCGCTGCCAGGCTCCTGGATTTTATTTTCGTTTAAGGGAATCTGATCTGTCATTCCTGTGGCTCCTGTGGGCTTTAAATTCACATAATCAACATATCACTGCCAGAGACTTAGTAACAGCTGAGGCAGTTTAAAGGTGAGTGGAGAATAATTGTGCTCCCAAGCCAGATGCCGTCAGTTCTGCAAAGAAATAAAAAGTCCATCTCAGGTTCCAAAAAGGCAAATTGCCCTATGTGCAAAAGACCTCAGCTCCCTCCCAAATGTGCTAGTAGCTATCTTTCACATGCTGGAGGGGAGAGAGGGGGCTGGCCCTCTGCAAAAGTTTAGAGCAGTGGTTCTCAAAATGTGGTCCACAGACCTCTAGGGAGGTCCAGGGTCCTTTCTGAGGGGCCATGAGGTCAAAACTATTTCCATAATACTAAGATGTTATTTGCCTCTTTTACCATTTGACATTGGCGATGACGGTGCAAAAAGCAATGGTGGATAAAATTGCGGGCATCTTAGCATGAAGCAAGGCAATGCCACCAAACTGTACTAGTAATCACTGTAGTTTTTACTGTCACTCGGTAAAAAAGGAAAGGCCAGTTTCACTTGAGCATCCTTGATTAAGTTCTAAAAATTATTAATTTTATTAAATCTCAATTCTTGAGCACGTCTTTTTCATATTTTGTGCAACAAAATGGAAAGCACATATGACGCACTTCTGTGTGCGCAAGTATAATGGCGCCCCAAGGAAACGTATTCAGGCCATCATATGAGTTAGAAGGTGAAATACCTGGGGTTTTTGTGGAACACTGTTTTCACCTGAAAAAACAATTGGCAAACTATGGCTATTCCAACTTGGGTATTTGGTAGATGTTCTCTCAAAAATGAACAAAGTTAGCCTATAACTTCAAGAAAAACAACTGATCATTTGTTGCCAATTATAAAATTCAATCTTTTGCAAATTTTTCAATGCTTATTTTTGAGAGAGAGAGAGAGAGAGATAGAGCAAGCCAGAGTGGGGGAGAGGCAGAGAGACAGGGAGATAAAGAATCCAAAGCAGGCTCCAGACTCTGTGCTGTCAGCATACAGCCCGACACGGGGCTCAAACTCACGGACCGCAAGATCATGACCTGAGCAGAAGTCAGACGCTCAACCGACTGAGCCACCCAGGTGCTCCCAAATTCAACTGTTCAAATGAAAACTAGAATTTTTTAAATCCTTTAACTGCCACCATGATCCTGACAGCTTCCCAGCACTAAAGACTTACCTGATGAGATCAATGGTGATTAATACTGAACTTAATTTTTTGAAGTTGTATAGTGAAATGTGTCAAAATTTGAAGCTCTGCATAACTCAGTGAACCAATATTTTCCAAATGACCAATGGCTGATGTTCCAAAATCATGCCTGATTAAAAAACCCATTTAAAAATCAAAACAGTAGCAGATTTCAATGTAATATAGTATGAAAATGCATTGATATATTTCAGATTCCTTATTGCAACTAACCCTTAAGAAATTAACACTTGTTCTGGAGTTTCATTTTAATTTCAAAGAATAATATCCACAATTAACTGAAAGGCTATTCTAATATTCCTCCCCTCTCCAACACTGTATCTGTATGAGCCTGGATTTTCTTCCTGTATTTCACCAAACCAAATATCACAAAAGACTGAATGCAGAAGGAGGTATGAAAATCCAGCTGTCCATTAAAGAGATTTGCAAAAATTTAAAACAATGCCACTCTCGTTGTTAACGTTTTTTCTTTGGAAAAATATATTTTTCATAAAAATGTGCTATTTATGTTTATGTGTAATGGTTTATTATTTTAAAATGAAATCATAAATGAGCATTTTAAAGTTTCTCCATAGATACAAAAGCTGTTTATGGTCCTCAGTAATATTGAAGAGAATCCTAAGAGTAAAACATTTGAGAACTGCTCTTGGCGATCTGTCATGCCTTCTCACCCACCCTTTCTGAGACATGGCCTTCCCTCCCCACATTCACTGCCCTAACTTCTGTCCCCTCTGAACCAAACTGCACGAAGGCCTCCAGAATGTCTCCGTCTTCAAAATTAGCTTATAGAAACATGGGAAAAGTAAAGAAACATAGAGATAACTTACATGCCAAGCACGCTATCATGCACCTAATATATGGCATGTACTTAACCCTCACAACAGCCCTAAGAGATGACAGTAATAATGATATGTCTCAATAATGGGGCAGCAGGACACAGGGGGAGCCACCATTATTTCAAGGGTCAGCAAAATCACAAGCTCACTAAGAATGATCTGTAGACCAAGTACACAAAAACACCATCTTACAAATATCACGCTATCAACTTTCAAATACATGTAGGCATTGCATACTTAAATGAAACTTCATTGTAAAGCATTCTCAAACTCATAAAAGCGTCTGGGAGTTAAGGTGTTTTTTGTTTTTGTTTTTGTTTTTAATTTCAATCAGTGAATCATGACACACATGCAGGAGATAAAAATTGTTGAAAATGAACAGGAAAACAAAGAGGTCCTCATCTTTGAAAAACATTGACAATAACCTCACTGGAGCTTTGTAATCACACTGAATGTGCAGCAAATTCAGTACCTTCAGGACAATGCTGAACTATTTAGAGCAGTGTCCTTATCACTAAAGGCCTACTTTTTGCCATCAAAATATTTAAAACTCTAGACAAGGAATGTAATACACAGATAGTAAAGCCAACACCCCAGTACAGTATAGCACAGCATTGGATGAAGGGGGGTAAATAACAAAAATTCGACCAAATAAATTTAAAAAATCTAAATGGCTTTACCAATTGATAAATGAATCTTGCAGCATCCCATCTAGCAAGCAGGGGGAGCTCCAAAGGGCTACAGAAAAGGAAAGGTTTTTAAAGGTAGAGAGGGAGTGGGGGAAAAAAATTATTAGCAAAGCATCCATGGTTTTAGGCAAGTCTCCCTCAAGGGGAAATGAAGGGGTGTCTGTCAGTAAAGTTCCTAGTGCTGACCAGGAAATTCCCATGCTGACTGGTTAAAGGTTACATTCCTGGGGAGTTCAATCTACAGTTAGGTTAGGTATTAAGGCTGGCTTTACGGCCATGGGGCCTTAACTTAAGTAATGCCATGTGGGGCCTCTGGTTTTCTTTTTCACTAGAGTAATGGGCAAAAAAAAAAAAAAATTCTAGCCAAGAGGATCTTGGATGGACTAAGACTGGACCTGCATCTTTAAAGATAGAATTTAAATGGGCTGAGAGGAATGTAACTGGCCTTCCAAGTCAAGGGAACAGAATGGACAAAGACAGATGTGGAGAGTCCATGTGTTCAAGGGCAAGATGCTCAACTCAATAGAGAACTCATATAAGGAAGCAGTGGGAAAGGTAGTTTGGGAAAACTGGGAGAGGAACCAGAGAGTCTTATTAGGAAGCAAGTTACAGTTCAGGACGGAGATTGTTCAAGTCAGAGTGGGGAAACAGAAGGCAAAAAGAATGAGCACGAGGGAGACACTGAAAGGTCACAGTTTGGGGACTAATTTAATGAGAGCAGGCAATGGAGAGAAGGGAGAGAAAGGACTTGAAGTTTTCAAGTCCGAAGACTACCACATGGTCCAATTAGGGAGGAAACATTTAGCCAGAAGCACATATGCTTACTCAACATCCTTCTACGTTTGGTCCTGGTCCACCAAGGGGTCTGAGGCCTACTTTTAGTGACATGGAAGAATTCTGTCTTAGTCTGAAAAGGTAATGAGAATAGTATCCTGAACTCACTACTGATCAATTCATCAGCTATTTGGGAGATGCCTGCTCATCCCCAGGCCACGACAGTAAGAGGAATTGATTTTAAAGGCTGTAGCTGCACACTCATTACCCAGGCCCACGTCCAGGCTGCTGCTGCCTTCACTAAGCAATTCTGCTGGATTCTCTCTCGACTTCTGGACCATCAAGACCCTTGGACTTGGCTTTTTTTTTTTTTTTTTTGAGGATGATACCTGAGATTGGGGGCCTTGGTTTTTGTACTGACATCTTGGCTTTCTGGCCAATGACTCAATTGTACTTGGCTTTACTCCACAGCTATGCATAAGGGGCAGCTGCCTCAACTGCCTCTGCTGCTTTCCCAGACCCTGCCGAACCTTACATTTCCCCCATCGATTGGAGAGCAGGATCGGCTGGGGTTTTCACACAGCAATAGGTCCAGTTCTGAAAAGTGTCTGGCAAGAGTTAAAAGGAAGAGGATCATAGAAATGACAAGGAGAATGACAAGGAACGAGCCCAGGATGAGCCTTTTCAGTCTGGAGAAGGGGAAGGAAGGTGGCATGATGAAGAGATAATCGCCTTCAGGTACAGAAAGGGCTCTGCTGGAGAGAGGAAGCCTGGCTGTCCTCCCATCTGGCCAAGGACAGACCAAGGTCTTAGTTACAGCATGAGGGATTTACAGAAGGTAAAAGAATTTCTCAGACAAACGCGGAAATGGGTTTCAGAGGGGTTTTGTGTAATCGCCTTCGCAGGAGATGGCTAAGAACAGCATAGCTCCTCTGGCAGCTGGAAGGTGGACAAGCAGAAGGTGAACTTGGGCCTTTTCTTATTGTCCCTTTCATAACCCGCCCCCCTTCTTTTACTGTCAGAATAGAAATTTCCACACTCCATTCAGGGCCCCATGGAAAAGCTCTGAAACTTTCTCAAGAGCAAAGGCTCTTGGACAATTCCTGATGTTTTTAGAATAAAATCAGCTAGTAAAGCTGTCGCCCCAGTGGTCACCAGAGCACCACAGTGGTGCTAATTCCAAGAGCGATAGTGGCAATTTCTGACTAAACGATATCCTAGGCACAGCAAAAATTGTTTCTTTAACTGAAGGACTGCATGGCTGGGTTTTAATTAGAATGGATTAATACAGTGTTCCCATGTATAAAAACCAAAATTGAAAGGAGGGAAGTGCAATGAGGTAATTAAAGTAAGGAAAATAGCATCCAGATCCTACCCCACCCAAACATCACCATTAGAAAGAGAGGTAAAAGTAAATTCAGATTTATGTTACTCTTTCTATACCTAGATAATCTCTGCATCTAAAATCTCAAGGGTATCACCTACTTGTATAAGTTGTTAGTGTGTGTGTATATGTGTGTATGTATGTGTATTTATATATGTGTGTATATTTATTCATACCTTTTTTGCTCCTAATCATACTAACACATGCGTGGATTGTTTTTACAATAGTACACGACAGTGTACGTAGATACCACAAGTTTTCTATTTCCAGAACAGCATTATCAGAGGGCTTCTCAGGAAAATTACCTTTTCCCCCCTGAAGTGACTCATTTGGCCAAACCAAGAAGTTTGCACGCTAGTGCAGATGACTTCCAGGATCCTCCGCTGAAAACACACAAAATGTGTCTCTGAGAGTTCATTCCAAGAAGCAAAGGGAAGTAGTTGATAAGCTTTCTCTTATTTATCACAGCAGTGTCCTCTGACTTATGCAACTGTAGAGAGGGATTAAGGGGGAAAAGAAAGACAGGAAGAAGGCTAGATGTGTTTCACAATTTATCAAATTAAAGGTTCTACCATATTTTTTTACTAAAAAAATAAAGCGCCATGGCCACATGTAGGTTCCAAGCCCATCTATTACCTAATCCAGTCAGAAGAATTCTGTCTCCTCAATAGCTCTCATACCTGCCCCCACCTCTCCATCCCGTGCCACCAGTGTGTCCTATCTCCTACGGGTTACTACAGTGGTCTCTTAACTGGTGCCCCAGGTTTCAGTCCTCTCCCTCTCCAACTGTTCTCCACACCATCACCAGCTTCCTCTTCATTAAACAGAAATTAGGGGTGCCTGGGTGATTCAGTCGGTTGAGCGTCCGACTTCGGCTCAGGTCATGATCTCACAGTTCGTGAGTTTGAGCCCCGCGTCGGGCTCTGTGCAGACAGCTCGGAGCCTGGAGCCTGCTTCGGATCCTGTGTCTCCCTCTCTCTCTCTCTCTCTCTCTGCCCCTCCCCAGCTTGCACTCTGTCTCTCCCTCTCTCAAGGATAAATAAACATTAAAAAAAATTTTTTAAACAAAAACAGAACAGAAATCCAATTGTGTCACTGGTCTGATTTAAATTGTTAAGTGGCTTTGAAATGCCTATCAGATCAAGTCCCAACTCAGCAGCATAACCCTCCAAGGCCCTTCTCCATTTGGCCTCTGCCAAGCTATTTTGTTTATCACTAACCCTTCCTTGGCCACTCTTCAAGCTCCAGCTTTAGCAAGCCATTTCCAGCCCCTCCCAATGGGTTCTATTCTTCCGCACATCTTCATGCTTTCCAGCAGCCTGGCCTTTCTGCCTGGAACTCTCTGTTCTTTGCTTGCTATCTCCAATGGGTGCTACAAAAAAATCAAGTACAGTTTTATCTCTTGCAAGAAGGATTCCCAGAAAGACCCCATACTTGGTCTAGTGGCTTACCTGTGTTCCTATAGCAAATGCACAGTTACCCAAGAATAACAACAAAGCAAGAGCTCAAAAACCGGGCAAAGATTTTTGAAGGAGTTTGATATTTTTTCCCTCAAAAAACATAAAAGTAGTTATCGTGGGGAAAAACTCAGAACTTGTGTGGACTTTCCTGTATTTTATTTATGTTTTTAAATTTTATAGTGAAATATTCACATATAAAAGTACACAAATCATTAACATAAATAGCATCCAGATAAAGAAACCTAATATTACCAGTACCTCAAAAGCCTCCCTTCTGGGAACTTCTAGTCACTAACCCTCAAAGGGCAACCATTCCCTTGACTTCTAATAGCACAGACTAGTTTTACATACTTCTATGTTTCATATAAATGGAATCATGAAGTATGCTTTCTTTTGTGTTTGGTTTCTTTTGTTCAATATTATGTTTCTGATAAATACTTGATAAATATTTGTTGTTTGTTTATTCTTGTTATTGGACACTAATATTTTTTTAAGAGTTGAAAAATAACTTTATGTTCAAAAGAAAGTCAGTGTTTTGTCCATATTATCAATTTAGACTAACGGGTCATTTCAGTATTTTCTTTTTTTTTTTTTTTTGATTTAACTTTTTTTTATTATTTTTAAAAATTTACATCCAAATTAGTATATAGTGAAACAATGATTTCAGTAGATTCCTTAATGCCCCTTACCCATTTAGCCCATCCCCCTTCCCACAACCCCTCCAGCAACCCTCAGTTTGTTCTCCATATTTATGAGTCTCTTTTGTTTTGTCCCCCTCGCTGTTTTTATTTTTGTTTCCCTTCCCTTATGTTCATCTGTTTTGTCTCTTAAAGTCCTCATATGAGTGAAATCATATGATTTTTGTCTTTCTCTCACTAATTTCACTCAGCATAAGACCCTCCAGTTCCATCCATGTAGTTGCAAATGGCAAGATTTCATTCTTTTTGATGGCCGAGTAACACTCCACTGTATATATATATATATATATATATACACCACATCTTCTTTATCCTTTCATCCATCGATGGACATTTGGGCTCTTTCCATACTTTGGCTATTGTTGATAATGCTGTTATAAACATGGGGGTGCATGGTTAGTGGACACTAACATTCGATTATTTACTTCCTATACTGTTGATGGGCATCTGGATAGCTTCCAGTTTGGGATTATTACAAATACTTCTATGAACATTTTTCTACATGCCTTTTGGTGAACATATGTGTGCATTTCTATTGCATATACATTAGGTTGAGCAGTATGAAACTGCCAATATTTGACCATTTTCCACCTACTAAGATGGCAACTTAATACGTAGAGGTGGAGTGGCTGAGTCACAGGATATATGTCTATTTAGCCTTAGAAGATTTTGCCTAATAGTTTCCCAAAGTGGCCATGTCAATTTATAATCATACCAGCAGTATATGAGAGTTCTGCCTGTCTAAATCCTTGTTATTTTAGCCATCCTACAGAGAGGACTATATAAATGAATCACAATGTGGTTTTAATTTGCATTTCCTTAATGACTAGTGAAGTTAAGCACCTTTTCATATATCTGTTAACAATTTGGATATCCTCCTTCATGAACAAGTTCACATCATCCACACAATTTCCTATTGAGTTGTCTGCCTTACTCATTTCTTATTATTATTTTGATTTCACAGCTGAGGGCATTATAATTATTTCACTGCTTAGCTCTATAAATAGTTTTATCCCGTCCGGTTCCCAAAGAACTCTATGTTCACCTCTATTCTATGATATACTACGCTGTTGAAATTGTTATTTGCCTATCTACTTTTCCTTGTGAATTAAGTAATTTTTTAAATTGTTAAATAATCGGGAGATAAAACTCTTATTCATCATTTTATTCCCAGCTCTAGAATAGTATCTAGCAATTGGTTCAATAAATATTTATTCAGCTAACTAATATGCATTTAACATTGTATTCTTCCTAAATTTGTGTTAACTTTTTTTATATTCCTTTGTATAAAGTTCATCCCAGCAAGGCAAACTGTATGAGGTACAATATTCTGCCTGTCTCCACTACTACTTAAATAAACAACTACAAATAATAAGCAATAAAACCTCATATAATTGAAAAGAAAAAATCAAGATCTTAATAGCCTAATGGGCAAAGGGTATTGGGTAATTGACATGTGGGTAATTTACATCAAGGGAAGTAAAAACCAAGAAGCTAATTAGTAAAATTAACCATTCACACTTTTATAAATTTGATAGATGTAAAATATTAGTATAGTTGAAATTAATAATACCTAGAGCTGATCACATTTTACTAAATGGGGCACCTTCTTATATTATTCTTCTTTATGCTTGATAATAATTATAGTTGTTGGCTTACCCATCTACCTCCTCCAATATACCAGAATTTTCTTATGGGCAGGACCCATTTCTGATCCAGTTCTGTTGTAAAATGGTGTATGTACCTTCATACACACAACCTTGTTAGCAAGCAATTTGATCAAGCAAATTCACTCTTAAGTATTAGTTCTAAGGAAAAATCAAGAAGAAAGAAAAAAAACTACACATTATTTATCCCTATAGTATTTACAATAGTTAAAAATGAAATCAATAATACATTTCTAACAATAAAGAAATGACTGAATAAAATATGCCACAGGAACTCTAAATATTATGCTGCCATTAAAATGGAAGATTATGAAGCACCATGGATGTATGCCAATACTATTCAATGAAAAATCACGCATAATCATTATGCTCTGACTAGAATTATACCATATAATTATGCATGGATCCAGGGAGCAACATGGAAAAAGACCCATAAAAAGAAATCATTGGAAATTTTAAGGTACCAAAATTATGAAGGATTTTTTTTTGCTTAAATTTTGTTATTAATGGTGTGGTCACTGCTTCCCCGGCAACTCTCCTGGACATGGCCACCACGCTGCCTCCCGGATGACTGTAACAGCCTCCTAACGGTCTTCCTCCTTCTTCCCTTGTTCATGGACAGTCCATTCTCGACACAGCCAGAAGGACCCTGGAAGTTACGACTCAGATCTTGTCACTTTTCTGCTTAAAAGCCTCCATTGGCTTCCCATCTTGCACAGAGTGAAAACAAGACTTCCTACAATGGCCCACATGATCATCACCAATCTGAACGCCAGTTTTTATTCTGGCATCATCCTGTTCTACACTTTTCCTCTCCTCCCTCTGCTCCAGCCACACTAAACCTCTTTCTTCTTCCTCAACATCTAAGGGATGCTCCTGCCTGCATAGCGGTAAGTTTTATTTTATGCAGAAGCTAATCCTACTTTCTCATATTTAATAAAACAAGCAACATGAACATTGAGTATTTTCTATTTCTCCTAAAAACGTGTAACTTAGTCTCCAGAGAATTCATTTGAGACGAAAGGAATGTATCTCTATCCACCTTCCAAAGTTGCCTAGGAATATGTCTAGGAGAAAGCTAGAGTGCGTTTGTCACAAATGCTCCAGAGAAAATTTTTACTTGTCAATAAGAGCAAGAAAGAAAGAAAGGAAAAGGAGGGGGCAGGGGTGGAGAGGGGGAGGGGGGAAAAGGAAGGGAAGGAAACTGGCAAGTGCAGTTAGATCCAGGGTGGTGTAAGCTCGGTGAGGTGATGGAAGGTAAGGTGAGGGGCCCTAATTGTGGTAAGGTCACATGAAAGACATTTCAGGAAAAGCAGTAAAGGCCCTGAAACTGAGAAGGTAGGAGAAAGCTTAGAAAAGTTGAGAAATGGAAAGAAGACCAGTGTAACTAGGGATAAAGCAACAGAGACAATGGAGAAATGGAGAGCCAGGTCATGCAGGGCCTTTAGGTCAGCACGAGTTGTTTGCATTCTATTGTAAATGCTATGCAGAGATCAATGGAGAGTTTTACAACATAGGAACAACAATGCTGTTATGATAGTATTGTTTGTGAAGTCTGTGGTTAAGGTCACCAAAGCCCTGAATTAATCACAATGCAATATGACAGCGAGGACTGTGCCTCACGTGTGGTTGGTAATACTCAAATGATAGTTTGTCTTTCTTATTCTACAGCAAATATTATTTTGTATGTACCACCAATGCACCTGGGTGACAGAGCACCTTCATTATAGCTAGTACTTGTAGAGTAGTTTTTTAATTTTTTTTTCAATGTTTATTTATTTTGGGGACAGAGAGAGACAGAGCATGAACGGGGGAGGGGCAGAGAGAGAGGGAGACACAGAATCAGAAACAGGCTCCAGGCTCTGAGCCATCAGCCCAGAGCCGGACGCGGGGCTCGAACTCACGGACCGCAAGATCGTGACCTGGCTGAAGTCGGACGCTGAACCGACTGCGCCACCCAGGCGCCCCTGTAGAGTAGTTTTAATATGCTCAATGCTTTAAAGTGATTTTGATTCAATGCTTACAATAAAAGCGAGGCACTCAGCTTTCGGTTCCTAAAGAACCATTTATGCTTAACAAGGCTCTTGATTGATTTCTTCCCAACAAGCTATGTGCATTAACTCCAACTGGTCTGCACTGAGCCTGTATGTGTGTGCAAATGAGAGTTGAAATGTGAATCTCCAGGGACTGAGCTTGGCCCTCATTGATAAGTTAAAAATTTCCTCTGGAGCATTTGTGACAATGTACTAGATGTACTCCTAGACGTACTCCTAGGCAACTTTGGAAGGTGGACAGAGATACATTCCTTTCATCTCAAATGAATTCTCCATAGACTAAGTCATACGTCTTTAGGAGAAATGGAAAATATCCAATGTTCATGATGCTTGTTTTATTAAAATAACTATGAGAAAATAGGATTGGCTTCCACATAAAACAAAACCTCCCAATATTTAGCAGTTCAAAGGAAGTTTTAGACTCTTTAGTTATCAATATTTCTGGGTAAAGGCAATAATTCAGCATAGAACTCCATATATAGCAACATTTCTTCCAAAATAAATTTTTGTTATATTTTCCTATTAGAAAACAAAATGTAGACTTCCAGTTACTCGGGTATCAATCTACCCTTCCTCTGACAAAAAGGACCCTAAAAATATAAAAAACGTATAAGCCCACATGGGCAAAAAAAAAAAAAAGACCCTCTACTAAAAGCAACCTAAGGAAGCCTATTGAATACCACAGGCCTCAAGCCTTGGAAACCCCAAATAACAGCAAATGTCAGTATCCATGATAGTGTCAAAAACAGGGTGAAAGTCTGTAGCTGAAGTCACACGCCCTCAACTACCCACAGTCAGGGTCACAAAGGTTTTGTTCTCTGGAGATAGCGACCAGTGGACATTCTGGTTTTGTAAGACTGAACAGACAGGGCCCAGGCAGTCACAGGACTGAACACAGGTCAATTTAGGGGAAGTCTACCAACTGAAATGAGGGGATATCTCAGCCCAGAAATCCAGGGCTTCAGGTCATCAAAGCTAGATGTCTGCCTAAGGGAGTACTTGGGGATAAAATTGGATTCAAATCTGGCCTTGCTGCTTGCTAGCTGAATACAATCATGACTAAGTCATTAACTTCTCAGTTCCCTTACCTATAAAATGGGGATAGTAGGTATCGGAATGATTGCAATGATCAGTAAATAAAAATAAATAGGGGTGTGTGCGTGGCTCAGTCAGTTAAGTGTCCGACTCTTGGTTTCAGCTCAGGGCACAATCTCACAGTTTGTGGGTTTGAGCCCCACATAGGGCTCCATACTGACAGCTTGGAGCCTGCTTGGGATTCTTTCTCTCTCCATCTCTTTCTGTCCCTCCCCCACTAGCCCTCGGTCTCTCTCAAAATAAATAAACAAAAAAAATTTTTTTAAAGACAATGAAGATAAATAAAGCATTTAGTGCATGCCTGGCACATGGTACATGCTCAGTGAATGGCAGCTAGCATTATCAGTGAAGAGCAGATTGTAGAGAGCTTTCTGGAGGACTCCAGATGGAACTACTGTCAAGTACAAATACCCGTAAAGTGACTCCTTCCTTCATGTTATTTTCTAACAGATGACTCTGGAACATAATCTGCATTCTTCAGTACGTCACAAGACAAAATCATGTTTGTGAACACTGTTCCATATGCCCGGACAGCATCAGAGAATGCACCTGGAAGTCAGATAAAACTGACTGCATTCCTGGCTCCTCTAATTGCTAATGTGGTCTTGGTGAGTAATGCAAGTATTCCTCACCTGTGAAGTAGAAACAGTAACAAGTCTTCGCAAGAGGGTCATGAGGATTGGCTGTGATGCACCTCAGACGCTACCAGAGTGCCTAGGAGAGGGTGAGTCTCAAGAAATAGAAGCCATTTTCATCACAATCGTTATGAGGCCAAAAAAAAAAAATCACTTATAAATGTCAGTTGAAAATCTGGTCAATTTTAGGGGCACCTGGGTGGCTCAGTCGGTTAAGCATCCAACTTCAGCTCAGGTCATGATCTCACGGTTCATGGGTTCGAGCCCCACATTGGGCTCCGTGCTGACAGCTTGGAGCCTGGAACCTGTTTCGAAATCTGTGTCTCCCTCTCTCTCTGCCCCTCCACCACTCACATTCTGTCTGTGAAAAATAAACAAACATTTTAAAAAATCTGGTCAATTGTAAAATAAATTTGCTCTGGGCTTATTTTTCATTCATCAATGTCAAAGGGGTGGGAGGGCTGTGTGACAATAACCAAGCTACTGATACCACTGACTTCTAAATCAATTTGGAAATTGACAGCATATGCCTAAATGGTAAACTACACGTGTGTTCTTGCATAGTACATCTGCAGACATTTCAGCCCAACTGCCAGCATAAATGATACTTAATATTTTAGGTAGCTTTTACACCGGGGATTTAAACTTAATCGTTTAGTTCTTCTTCCTCCATAAAATGGAGTCTCAAGCCAGAATTAATTCAGACAGTACTTCTGTGGCTTGTACCTGGACGCTCATCTTTGTTTCTTGGACTCAGAGCATCAATTTATCTTTCAAGTGGAGAAAACAAAAACAAGAATATGATGAGTAATTTC
Organism: Prionailurus bengalensis; assembly: GCF_016509475.1. Lineage (NCBI taxonomy): Eukaryota > Metazoa > Chordata > Mammalia > Carnivora > Felidae > Prionailurus > Prionailurus bengalensis. The sequence goes on along the minus strand of NC_057361.1, from coordinate 18,620,114 downwards.
TTATCTCATAATGGAGAAGTTAAAAACAATTTTCATATCAATTCTCTAAAAATACTAAAAGATATAGCACAATATTTCATAGGATATTTTATTTACTGTCTCAATGAGACATATTTTAAAAGGTTAGAACATATTGTATATGTACGGCATAGCCACAGAACCTTATATTCAGTTATCTGCCTAATTGAGGCAATTAACAAAACAAAATACACATTCAAATGAAACATGTATCTAAACCATTTAGAAATCATTAAAATTATAGATCAGGTTCTCTTTCACTGATCACAAATTATGGTAATGCTTTTGTGGTACTCATTTCCGAGCTCACTTTGGTGTGTTTATTAAAGCCCAGTATTGTCAGATCACAGGGAGTACCTCCTTTTCATGTGGCTATCTCCAATTCTAAAGGGGATTAAATTATCCAATTAAGCTGTTAATTAAAAAGACTCCTACAGAATAAACTGCAGGCTACCAATGGCATTTTAAAATTGTCATTGTGTTTGCCCCAAAGCACTTTCCCCAAATTCAGAAGACCTCAAAGTTACTGTCCCATATTTCACTTTAGAAGATGTGGCTGGGATTGACAGCTGATAGCCAAACCCACTTCCTCTCCTTTCTGGACACGCAGCTAGACTATATGTCCCAGACTCCCCTGCAGTTAGGTTTGCCACATGACTGAGCTCTAGCCAATGGAATATGAGCAGAAGTGACACAGATAATTTCTGAACCAGACCAAACCTTCCAGTCAATATCTTCCATGGCCTCTTCTCCTCCACCAGCTTCTTGTAAGATCAACATGCATTCAATCATGGTGAAAATGGCTGAATCGCAACATGGAAGGAACCCAAGTCCCTAAATCACCAACTGGAAGAGAGAGGTTCAATGACCATCAACACCTATTCTGTATGAAACGAAAACAGGAAATCAACTTAAATTGGCTTAAGCTATTAAGATAATCTGTTTCAACAGCAAGTGTGATCTTAATTAGAAAAAGAACTGGGGGCACCTGGGTGGCTCAATTGGTGGAGGGTCCGACTTCGGCTCAGGTCATGATCTCGCAGTTCGTGGGTTCGAGCCCCGCATCAGACTCCGTGCTGACTGCTTGCTCAGAGCCTGGAACCTGCTTCAGATTCTGTGTCTCCTTCTCTGTGTGCCCCTCCCCCGCTCACGCTTTGTCTCACTCTGTTTCTCAAAAATAAATAAATGTAAAAAAATTTTTTTTTTTAAGAAAAAGAACTGAACTTGAGGGACACGCAAATAACTTAAACCTAATTGGTAACATTTGCCTCCCTCAAGTTTTGATCAGGTCCACTTATATATCTAACAAATGAATCACACTCAATACTTGTTAGGGATCTTATAAAATCTATCATACAGACCATAGCACAAAAAATTCTAGACTCTTTGCCTCCATTCCCCTAAAGCCTCTCCTTCCTGTCCATGCTCCAGAGATAACTCATAAACTGTCACTTCTATGCATCTTTCCTTCCGCCACTACCCTATACACAAGAATTCTTATTTGGAGGGTCAGCTCAGAAACTAGTGTAAACTCTCTAAAAGGGGCACTAACAGGCCATGCTCAGCCACTTATTACCCACCAGCTCTGTATCCTGTCTGCTCTCTCCTGTACATAGTCCCTATGGCACACCTACTACAAACCAGTACTTTTCTTAGAACCTATCGGTGCCAGAAAGATGATTAAAATTATCAACAGGGGGCTCTATTTGCACTGCCAACATAACCTCAAATATGCACCGATAGAGAAGTTAGTCTGAATTCTATGATATGCCTCTGGATTTGTCTCGACTCAGGAAAAGCAGACAGGCTTGCATTGTCCAAAGGCCGCCAGGGGCTATAAAATCCCAGGCATTGCCAGTTCTCTGGCGTGCACGGGGCGAAGAGGCTCCAGTAGCATGAGGGTAGTTATCGTGGAGAGCTACAGCCACTTAGAAAAAAAGCAGACTGAAGGTGACGTTAGGGTGCCCAGGAAAAGGCAGCTGCTGGGATTTGGGCAGAGAGAGCACGGACAGCATCCACCAGAGGAGAGTTGAGCAATTCCTTCTCTGTGCACCAAACCAGAACCTAATGTCCTTGAATATCACCACACTTGTCACAAAGCAGGGTGATTCTAACAGTGTACACACCTGTCTCCCATGTAAGACCAGACTGTTCAGCGAGGCCAGGGACAGCATATCATCTGCCCAAATACAGCTAGTTGTGTGATGTAAACAAAACCGGTGTTCACTTATGGTGTGTTGAATGAGTGACAGGTGACAGCACATACAGACTCTGGTCTGATGGCATCATCACTTTAGTAAGATCGGCCCTATCATGGTTGATCATTCCCTCAGAAGCCTCTCCTTTCCTCAATGGAAATATTATTGCATAAGCAATAAACCACATCTGCTGGCTTATACTCTAAAAGAAAATACAACGATCACCTCGTAAATCTCTCAGTGTCTACAAAGTTACTGCATTCAAATCCCACTTTCCTAGACCAAGAAACGTAGTCTACTAGAGCACTTTGCATACTTCTGGGGCAAATAGTATTGTCTAAAACACAACTGAGTATGTTAACAGATACAATAGATTATAAGTTTTTTAAAAAAATAGAGGAAACAGAAAATCTTCAACTTTTTATTGTCCTTAAAATGATCGTTCACATTGTTTTACAAGTCAGAGAAGAAAATACAATGACCATTTAGATATAAAATGCATAATCCAAGAATACCTTCCTTCAAACCAGCGGGGGCACTGCCACTGGTGAGGAAAATGTTGCTGCATGAAACAATCATGTATTCTTCATTAGCTTAATAGGCAATTGAAACATTATGTTAGAAATATCAAGGAAGAAGCCCCATCAAATGCTAAGCGACTGCACAAATACTGAGAGAATAAATGTATTTAGAAATGGGGTCATCTAAGGGATGAAGGTTAATGCAGAGGTCAGCTGCCCAAAGAACAAAGACTCTGCCTTTCCCGATCCTGGGATACTTGACAAGCAATTTCAAACCTCTCTCCACTTCTCTGGCACGAGCATAACCTGTGCAGCAAGCCGGCATTCCTCGTTGCTTCTTAGCGATGCTCCAGGGCTAAATAAGATAAAATTTATGTGCTATGCTTTAAGCTCCATTGAGGAAAGGCACTGAATAAACTTCAGGATAATTTACGAATCCGAGCTTGCATTAGTCATGTCCAAGTCTGTCTCATAAAAGGAAAAAATGGAAATAGGAGGCCAATGCTGTATGGTTGGTGAAAAGCTCAACAAACTTTAGGCAATGGTGATAAGCTCAAATAATACCACTTTATTTATACAAAATCCTCGACTATTCCGGGAGAATTTCCCAAAACTCCTTCCAACACGCAGACAATAGTTCACTGGTAGAACATCTGGTATATGAATCAGGAAAGTCTGTTATGGCAGTCCTAGTATGTGATCCAATATCTAATTTCCTTTTAATTTACCATAATTATTTTTGTAAAACTTGATGGCTCGGCTCCAATGGATATGCTTAGCAAGGATTGCCCAAATCCTGTCTTCTCTTCCTAATCACATTCTGAGGCCAACTTCTCCCTACTTTTTTTTTTTTTTTACCTTTCTTTCCAGTTGGGTTTTCCCTTCTTCCCTCTAGCACTTAATCAGTGTCTGCTTCCTTTAGCAACCTGTATTGAAGAGAAGTAACAAGAGTATAATCGAAAATTTAAACTTGAGCATGTATGTGGAAATCCAATCCTACGAGAAAACTGTTGTAGCTTGTAGCGATGACTTGGTACTCCTGCTTTGGGTTTATCTTGTTTTAATAATGGCTCTCGTATCTACAACTTTCAGTATAACTGAGTTACAGCACATAAAGTTAATCAGGACAAAGTAGCCACATCATTTAGAAACTATAGGGCCCAAACCGATCACTAACTAGTCTTCTTCAACTGACAACTGACTGCATGATTCCCACCTCCAAAGTCATAATTCTAGTCACTTTCTCTGACCTGCAGGAATGTGTTTATTGGGAGTTTAAAAAGAGAAATCTAGAAGGAAAATGCTATTCATACCAGCATAACAAACCTCGGTGGCTTCTAAATGTCCAAGGAGGGGGATAAAACAAGGAGTATCTTGTATGTCTAAAGCAAATCAGAATGGCTCCTCCAGAGAAAACGCCTGTACACTTCCAGCACCCCTAACCTAACAGCACTTGTTTTTAAAAATAAGTCACATTAAGGTCACATTAAGCCTTGGTTAAGAGGAGGAAAAAGCAGCTGCCCTTCCAAAGTTTATTCATTTAGAGAGGAACAAATCAAGGGGAAAATCACTGTCCTCTGACTAACAACACAGGTAATTGTTTTCCTCATGGTGGTGCCCCTGCATTTTTGTCCCTTTGGAAGTTCCCATGTTTACAAAAGGACATGGCACACACGTACATTTAAAATTAAAAAAAAAAGAAGGAAAACAAATCACAGGGATGCAAAATGGTCTCCCACGGTTAGTCTGAGTTTGTCATTCTCTTCTGAGATTTTTCCTTGTGGCCTACTTAACACCAAACCACATACACAATGAATAATGTAAAGGGAGGATGGCTATTTTAAGAAACTGGAAATGCCAGGTAACCATTGTAAGGCCATTAAGATTTTCCCCTACACACGCTAAAAAGACATGGAGGGGTTCACCCGAAAGGATAAAGTTCTGAGGCTCAAAAACCCAGCACTGCTCTTCCTTACAGACTCTTTAGAAGACTTGGACAGAAAAAATTATCTTCCTTTGGACATGTGAGGAATTTTTAAATCAATCAATAGAGTTTAAAATGTCTCCAATCAAGAAATTTTTCAAAACGCTTTTTTCAAAGAGAGGTCATGTTAACTGAGCCAAAAGAGAAGTGGTATCTGGTCGCCTGCACTAAAGGGGGAATGGAAGCCATACATTCTTACTGGAGAATTAGAAAATCATTTTCTCAGTGCCTGCTCATTTCAGAAACAGAAGAATGCACATACATGAGGGTAACAAGATAAACAGGAATTGGACTGAAGAAGTGCCCAGCACACAGACATAATCACTGAGGTTTGGGCAGAATAGATCCAATTTTGGAGATTTCATCTCCTAGTGACTAGGAGTTTTGACTTCTTCTGGGCCTTAAAAACACATCCATTTTTCTTTTTTCTATTTGAGAAACTGAAATCCTTTCTCAAGTAGCCTTTTCGCCAGCTCTGTTCATGCCGAGTTGAACAGGGCAATCAGCTACATCAGACAGAAGCTGTGAGAGGCATTTGCAACCCAACAGACCTCAAAGATGAAGGCAAAAATTTCATCAAAAATTGTAAAATGAAGCTCCAACATATTTCTAACCTAACTACCATAGTTAATAAATGCTATGAATGCTAATACATAAAATCTAGTACTGCATTCTACAGAGCAGTAAGACCGACCAGGTATCCAGGATCATGTCCTCATCATGGGTTACAAAATGCATAGACTGAATTTCTTTTCTGGATACATTCTACTTAGGCTCTCTGCAAACCTGTAGATTAAAATAGTGTGTACCACTTAGCTGTTTACACTAAAATGGACAAAAGCAACAATTCAGCAGGTAATATTTTAACAAAAGTAGCCTAGGGATTTATTTTATTTTATTTTTTGGTTTGGTTTTCTAAAGAAACATACTTGGTTCACTTCTTCTATTCCCTTTTTTTAAACCCTACAATTTGAATACTGTTCACATCCAAGCAACACCCAAATAATGAAGATGCATTAAAAATAGGAGTCTTCAGGGGAACAGAGGCCGAAAGCGGTGGCGATGAGTGTTCGGTGTGGCCCCTCCTGGCGCTATACGGCTCCCAGGATGGCCTACACCAGTGGCCTGGCTACCAGAGTCGGCAGGAGTCCACGCCTCTGTTCATCGTGGAATTGGATGGACAGTTAAAGGCTTTCTGGAATTCTTCAAAGTTGCTAATTGCACCATTGACCCTGGAAAAGATATGTCACACAGTCCATGTTATTCACTTCTTCCATATCAGTAGGTTCTGGATACAACTGCAGCAGCCATACTGCTCTCAGAGATATTGCATTCATCTCAGCTGTTTATGGGAGAGACAAATGAAGCCCCAAATGGAGAAGTAAAATTCCAAAGAAATTAACAGAGCTGAGGCTAGAACCAGCACCTCCTGAATGCCAGGCACATGCTCTTACGAATCTTCCCAATACCCTCAAATTTCTATAAACTGTAGGGTTTGCAATTCCTATAAATTGTATATACATACAACTGTATAGCCCTATAAATTTATAGACTCCTAGAAATTTAAGGATGTACCAGAAATACTTAGCTTTTCTATTTTTTCCCACTTTTTATGGAAGGTATAACTGATACAAAGTAAAATGTAAAGCTTATCAATTTTGTTCACGTATATATACCCATGTTACTACCACCCAGAGTATTTCCAGCACCTAGAAGGCTCCACTGTGTGCCCTACAAGTAGAACCTCCAAGGAAAAACTACTAGTCTGACCTCTATCACCACAGATTCATTTTGCTTGTTTTTGAACTTCATATGAATGGAATCACACAATATGCACTCTTTTGTTCCTGACTTCTTTCACTCAATATTATGTCTGCAAGATTCATCCATGTTCTTACTATCTATAAACTATCTTTAAAGACTTCATTCAATCTACAAAAAATGCTTTCCTTAATTCCTATTATGTTTGAAGGTTCATATTTACCTAGAATCTGGTCGAGGTAACAAACTAATGAATGGTGTCTACCTGTTATTGATGAGTAATGTCTTACTGAAGTTAGTTCCAAAATCTGGTGTTCTTGCAAGTTCTCTGACTGCAGTAAAGACTGTGGATTCCTACTCAGCACTTTCATTTTAACTGCCTTACCGCAGAGGTATTTCCATTGTGTGATTTCTGCTATACTCAAAATCTATAGTTACCGCAGACATCACTAACAAGCCAGCAAAAACTGCCCCCTCATCTATTTCTTACTCAACTTCATGGTCAAAGGGTTGACTAGAGACTCAGCTTTCTCAGTTATTAACTATTTCTTCCCTAATGACTTTGTTACCTATGGGCATTTGAATGAATATATTGGCCTGTATCCAAACTTCTTGTTTTAGCTGGGATGTATGGGTAGGAATGCATATTTCATAGTGTGATTCACCCTGGGCAAATGTTAAAAAGAGAATTTAGCTGATAATTAGTAAGTATACTCTGCAAATTATCAGCTAAAATCCAACGTTACCAGCAACTAGTTACTAAAAGGAAATTAGTTTCTACAATCTTATCTGTTAAGTAATTAATCTACTGTGTGGCTTCCTTTGTACCATTCGCCAGTGGGAGAATATTTTAGTCCATTAGAGAGTGTCAGCATTTTTGACAGTTTAGCCCAGTGGGGGAGAATTTCTAATACAGTGATTAGATTTTTATGCTACTGGGTAATTTATAGTCAATTCCTGAAACATTTCTAAAGCAAACTTTTAGGAATAAGATTTTTAAATACAGGAGAAATTTTAGGCAATTTTCCTGCACTGTGCTGATGGAGTCACTTAAACATCAAGCAAAGATATCCAGATATATGACATGTTCTAGGCAAAGACTCAATAAAAATTATTATGGTTTCTTGGATTTCCCATTATAATTCTCTGACCCCAACTACAGAAAAGCTCCCTCAAACTGTGCAAGAAACCTAGCACAGGGTAAGTATACTAACTTTAATTTTATTTTTTCTTATTATTTTTTGTACATTCTGACAAGTAAGATTGTAATTCATAATCCTCTTCCCTTCACGTGAAGTAATTGTTTTCAAAAAATGATTCAAACTAAAAGCCAAAATGTAGAGCTTTGACTTTAGATATGAATTCTAATAGCTAAATACCACCATACATCCTCTTTTGTGTTCAGAGCTATTAAGAAAGTGGGCATTCATTCATGTCTGCCGGTTGACTGCATGAAAGAACAAGAGGCATTACATAGGATATCCTAGGACACAAAATAAACCAGAGCTCTACGTGTTTTAAGGCACATAAACTCTCATCCTTGCCTAAGGAGAAAGACATTTTCTGGCCCAGACAAAAAAAAGTAGGGGGCTGGATAAGTCAAATATTCCAGTTTACTGAGCACCCATGGTGCTTTTGGCACCCGTGGATTGGTACCTTTCAAAACCTGGAAGATAACAAATGGGAATTAATACTAAAGCTATGAATTGGATTCTAAATTATCTTTGGAGTCTTGTACTATCTCACAGATCTCGATACAGCACTAGACTAGAGGTATGAGTAAATGCCTACTACAGAAATTTTTTTTGAAAGTATTCTGACTAAACTAGCTTCCTATTAATGAAAGAAAAGATGCTCGGTTCTGTTTGGCCAGATATTCCTGTCTGCAAAATGGAGATATCGCTGTTCACAATAAGGGCTTTTGTTCAGATCTCCTATGTGGTACAGCACTGGGATGGCTGAGTTGGGGAGGAGGTGGGAGACGCACAGTTAAAAATTAGGACCACTGATTTGCCCATTTACCTAAACTGAGGGGGACTGTGAGCACCAATTTGGACTTGTTCTCGGGCAGCTTCTGGTCTGTAGGAATTGCACCTCACCTAAAAGAGAAGAGAATCCCAGTAATTATGTTTCCATTCTGATTACACATTGCCTACCACCTTAACTGCTCCAAATTATACTGAAGAGTAATTTTAGACTCAGTGGATGACAAACAGTTTTAGTAGATCAGATAAAACCTTCATCAAGAGTAACATCCATTATTCTAATCCCCAGAGTAGAAGGTTTGATTCTTGTGCATAACTCCACAACTTGAGTAAATTAGGAAGGTTTCTAGACAAATCTCTTTAATGTTTATTTATCTTTTTTTTTGATAGAGCACAAGCAGGAGTGGGACAGAGAGAGGGGGGACAGAGGATCCGAAGCGGGCTCCATGCTGATAGCAGCGCGCCCGATGGGGGCTCGAACTCACGAACTGCGAGATCATGACCTGAGCCGAAATCAAGAGTCAGACACTTAACCAACTGAGCCACTCAGGCGCCCCTCTAGACAAATTTCTTAAATCAAGAGAATAGTGTATAAGCCTAGAAATCAACCAATGTATTAACTCAAATAATATAATGCTTGGAATAGCCCTTATCAAATTCCACCATACTCATTCGAACAGGAAAAAAAAATCAATCAATCATTCCTTATTGAGTATGGTCATGAGAAGTTAGTATTTTGCACCCTAAGTGCGTTGCTTGCCTTACCCCTAGTCAGGGCCTCAGATAGGAGGATATTTCTCCATGGACTTTGAAGTTAGGCAAAGCTAATGTGACTTGCTCTGACCAACCACATGCAAGCAGAGGTGACAGATGTCACATCCTTGTGGAAGCTTTAAAAACCCAGTGCAAGTTTTTAAGAGTCTTAAGAATAATTTAAGATGCTGCATTAAGATCCAGTGGACATTTCCTCATCTCTCTTTCCTACCCCGATGCTGAACATGTGAGCATGTGTTGAGATAAAGATTCCAAAACCCTGGTCCTTGAGTAATAACTAGGAGCAGAGTCCCACTTTGAACCCCCACTTTCACATGGGACGTGGAGCAGGAACACAAAAGAAAGTGTCTTTGTACTGTTTGTTCCTGCACCATAACCTACTTAATCCTGACTTGAAGTTTGTCTGGAAACATGATATAGCCTTGAAGTATGAAAAGAACTAGGAGACATGAAATGATGCAGGGAATTCTAAGTGCGGGAGAAAATGGAAGCAAAGACATATTTGAGAGAAAAGAAAAAGCGAGACATTGAGCAGGGATAATGTGTGGTGGATAACGGGCAGCAGTGGGAGGCCAGCAGGGAGAGAGGATGGTGCCGGATTTCTGAAGTCTTGAGCAACAGGCCAAGGGTTTAAACTGTATTTAAACACTGTGAGCAGGAAAATGACAAAATCATATTTGTAAAAGAATTATCTGGCAGGGGTGCATAGCAGGAGGAGGAAATTAGAGACTAGTTCCAAGAGTATTTATGGGCCTCAGGAAGGTTCCCAATGAGTGGCCACTAAGTAAGTAGAAACAGGAATGAAGAAAAGTAGAAAGATAAAGAGAATGTCTAAGAAAAGAATTAACAGGTCACAGAAAGTACAAGGATACAGGAAGCAGGAAAGGTGATACGATGCTATTGCTTTTGATGAAGATAAACCATCTGAACATGACTGTGAAGATGCTTTTGTAATGTGATTCCTTAATTTCCTCAGAAGTTAGTTGAGATGAAGTTGTTTCTGGCATTCTCTATTACCTCATTTTTTCTTGTTCTGTTTCTTCTTATATTCTTACATTATTATACAGCATTGTTATACTATTGTCTTTGCTTCATAAATCATTTAAGAGGCTTCTGAAAACACATTACGGTTGTTACTGTTTTCCAAGTATCTTCTCAGGAGGGAAAATAACTTTACTCCCTATAAGCAGACTTATTCCAATGTGCAAAGGCTGAAAATCTCCTCCTTCTGTCAGTAGGAATACCTCCAAGATAGTAACATAAAGTAGCTTTCCATTTTTCCCTAAATCTCTTTAGTTTAAAATAAATCAGGGGCGCCTGGGTGGCGCAGTCGGTTGGGCATCCAACTTCAGCCAGGTCACGATCTCGCGGTCCGTGAGTTCGAGCCCCACGTCAGGCTCTGGGCTGATGGCTCAGAGCCTGGAGCCTGTTTCCGATTCTGTGTCTCCCTCTCTCTCTGCCCCTCCCCCGTTCATGCCCTGTCTCTCTCTGTCCCCCAAAAAATAAATAAACGTTGAAAAAAAATTTTTTAAATAAATCAGATATGCTTTGGAATTTTATTTGAAGACATCTCAAAATTATGAAGATAATATTGCTACCAGTTGGTTTGCCTTACATCCAAAAAGATATTGTGGACTAGGATGTAACTAAGATGGACTTTAAGTAAGTAAGAACCAATGGACACTGTACTGTGTCCTCGAGATCAAAGGTCAGCAAACTTTTTTCTGTAAAAGGGCAGACATTAAATGGTTTAGGCCTTGGAGACCATAAGGTCTCTGCTTCAACTACTCAGTTTGGCCACAGTAACACAAAACCAGCCACCCACAACACATAAAGGAAAGAGCATGGCTGTTTTCTAATAAAACAGTTTTTACAAAAATGGACAGCAGGCCATAACTGGCCCATGGGTCCAAATTTGCCAACCCCTGCTCTAGAAATCTCTAACTACATTGTGTGTGCTTATTTGAGATATCTGACCCAGCACTGACCCCAAAGAAGTCTCTTTAATGGAACTGCTACTTAGTCTTACCTTTTATAAACAATTCACCTAAAAATGTCAAGCATCTTCAACATACCCAGCATCTTTGCTGGGTGCTATGGAGATACATAAGAAATGTAAGGACCCAGGGGTGCCTGGGTGGCTCAGTCGCTTAAGTGTCTGACTTTGGCTCAGGTCATGATCTCCAGTTCGTGGGTTCAAGCCCTGCGTCAGGCTCTGTGCTGACAGCCTGGAGCCTGCTTTGGATTCTGTGTCTCCCTCTCTGCCCCTGCCCCACTCATGCTCTGTCTCTCTCTCAAAAAAAGGTTTTTTTTCAAAGAAATATAAGGATCCAGAAGATTAGCTATGGATATAAAACTAAAAGTCTTCAACAGTTTGAGAACAATTAAGGACTCAACTGCATAGTAATGAAGGGAATGTAATGTAAAGGAGTTGGAGATTCAAAAAAGAGAGAGAGAGAGTACTGGAGTCCTAGGGAAGTCTGTGGAAAATTTGGAGGAGGTGGAACTCGACGTGGATCCTGAACAATAAAGATGAGACTGAATAATCTCAGGGGGAGGAGTATGAAGAGGGTCACATCATAGAAGGAAAATCAAAAGCAAAGCCACACAGTCAGTAATTGGCATAACAGTGTGGGTTGGAAGTGAGGACACCTGCCTGGCTAAGGGTGAGTCTAGGAGAGTTGCAGGAACTCAGAACTGGTTGGGTACAGTTGAGTAAGACTGAACAGAACTATGAAAGCCAGCTGGACGTGTTTGGCTTTGATTTGGCAGGCACTTGGGAGCCACTGCAGTTCCTTCAGCAGGTCTGTAATGAAATCAAAGTAGTATTCCAGGGTCATGTAAGACAGACAGTGGTGGAAAGATGCCAAAGTTGGAAAAACATGCCATAACGCTGTTGGGATAATCCAGAGTCGAAGAGATCAAGGCTTACTCTACAGATGTTGAGACAGGCTAATAGGGAAAAAGAGGTTCAATCTGAAGAGGAGTTAAAACGATGAAACATCCAGCTTTGGGGACCCATGTCATAAAAACGAGGATAGACAAATCAAGTAAGACCAAAGAATCTACATTTTCTAACCAGGAAGACCCAGAGACTTGGGGTGTATTGACAGCAATGGGAAAACTAAAAAGGAAAGTCATTTTAGTGACTCCAGTTTTACCAATGTCATGTCGATAAATGATTACTTAGTGTTGTCATGTCAGCTTTAAGAAACAAAAGATCCTGTGGGCACCTAGGTGGCTTAGTCAGTTGAGCATCTGACTTTGGCTCAGTTCATGATCTCACGGTTCGTGAATTCAAGCCCCACATCAGGTTTGTGGCTGTCACAGTGCAAAGCCCACTTTAGATCATCTGCCTCCCTCTCTCTCTGCCCCTCCCCAACTCTCTGTCTTAAAAATAAATTAGCATTAAAAAAAGAAATAAAAGATCCCAGAAAGGTGAGAATCCTTTAGCCAGAGTCAGCCAAAGAAGCTGAGAAAATCAAAAAGGAAGAAAAGCCATAGAAGGAAAATCAAAGCAGCTGTGGAATGAATCAGCTTACTGAGGAGCCAATGCAAAGAGTGAAGAAAAGAAGGTTGTGCTGTTAACAACTTTGGTCTAGTTTTGAGCATACAGATCTACATTGCCCACTGTGAAGCCATGCATCAGAACCTTCATCAACCCATCTCTTCTTTGAAAATGAGGCCTACACACTTGTGACATAAGCTTCTATTGTTGTTTTCAGCTCTAGCAGCCTCCACGTACTCTTCTGACTCTTGCGACCAAGGGAACACAGCCTTGTGGGTCCCCCACAGGTTGAGAGAGGTGGGATACTGTCAGCCCATGAGGCAAAGGAACAGGAGAAACAGAGCAGAGGGCAGGGCCATGAAAGCCAATCACCAGAAAAGGTTATAGGAAGTAGTGCATACTTTAAGAAGTCAGGATATATTAAAGAAATGATAAGTGGTTACCACAGGGCTGGTAACCCACTTGATAAACAATACCAAAATACCCTGACTCAATCAGTTGATTAATTATGTCCCCCAGAATATTAAGAAGATGAAATTTGTCCCGGAAATAAGCAGCAAGATAAAATTTCAGCTCAAATCAAAGTTATGCCATTCAACTTTCGTTCCAAACCTTTCACCATGGGAGCAAGCCAAAGTCTCACATTTCACCTCTGATGCCCCTTCCTTGGCCTACTCACATGAGCATAGCTAAGGAAGAAGAGCTGGTTGTTGGTGAATGTGATGCCTGGTAGTAGAGGCTCCTCAAGTCCCTGCCTCTTGTCATTTATCCATTTCCGGTAAGCCTGGAGAGAGAAGTAGAATGGATGATCCTCTGCAATGGTGGCTCTTCTCTTGTTTCATCCAGTGCAGAGATACTCAATATATCCTCCACCATGTGCAAAATGCATCCTGTAAAGTTTTCCTTTAACAACACCAACCTCTGGAAATGCAAATCAATGTCGTATTGCTTAACAGTGAGGCAGGTTCACCTGCTAAAAGACCTGATACTCAACAGATACAGAGAAGCTGGGCCAAAGCATTCACACGTTAAATACCTCCCCCCCCCCAACAAAAAGCTATTCTTTCTCTAACACAATGGCAAGGACTTTGGAAATAAATGTTGGGGTCAACATATTGGGGCCAAATTTTTATTTTTCCAAGTAAAAGGGAAAACTATCATCTGCAATCACCATCACTTTATAAAATATATTTTAATTAGAATACAGGAAGGATGTAACCTGAGAATAACAGCCTGGTCTTTACATTAAATGCATTTACCTTTATGAAAATCTTTCCACATCATCCTTAATGTTTCTTATTTAAGCAAAGACCAGTGGATGATGAAAACCTTACTATGGACTGTTACTGGCCAACTATATGAGAACCACTAGCCTCTGGCCATCATTTAGAAGCTTGGTATTTTAAGAGAAAATTGCAAGATGGGCTATAGAGACCGGGTACTCAAGGAAAACTCATATGAACAAAGCCCTGAGGAGATTTCTGGAACATGCTTTGATATTATTATGAACGCATTTGCTGAAAACCATCCTTTAAATACATGATTCTTCACAACAAATATTATTCTTTAGGGTGACTCTATATCCCATAAAGAAAGAAAAAAAGAAATGCAGCTCTATCCATATAATAGAGTATGACAGAGTCAATGTGGAAATATAATTCTATTTACAGAAATTACAGAAATCTAACTCCTCAAGAATATGTCTGGAGTGTAAATTGAGGTGCACCCACATGGCGTTCCATAGTTTCATTTTAAAAATCACAGCAAATATGTTGCAGTGCATACCCTAAAAGCTTCCCGCAGACCTCCATTATCAGCAATATTTTCTCCCAGGGTCCTCTTCCCCTTCACCTAACAAAAAGAAAAAAAAAGAGTGTTTCACAGCCAACTATCATTCAGCAGAAGGCATAAATACGATAGCAAGAAAAAGTGCCATATTTTCCAGAGAAAATTACATTCAATAAATCATAGGGTAGTCATAATATATTGTGAGATGGCAAACGAACTCCAGCAAGGTGCTCCTGAATACACTAATTTCTATTTATTATGCTACGCATTTCTTTCTCCCCCACCTCCATATCTTACCAATTTAGCCAGCTCCAATAAAATGTTAACAATACTCTGAGTGACTCGGGTTTAATGGAGAAAAAGTTGAAATGTCAATACACAAATGACTTTCTTTGATTCATATAATTTGAGTCTTTTCCGTGTGCTTCTGTTTCCAAAAATTTACCATCCACAAAGGAACAAAACTTCAAAACCAACCATCACCATTTTCCCTTCAGCAACTTCCATGAAAAATTAAAAGGAGGGTAGTTCTCATGGGGGACAAAAATCAAACAGAAGTAGCACATTCCACAAGGTCAAGGTTTGCAATATGTATGATAAGCAGCCAAGCACGGGGAAGAAATTCCTCCAAACATTTGAAGATTGTTTCTTAAATCCCTAAATAGGCTAAGATAAAAAAACATTCCAAACCAATACAGCCCACAAGCCAGAATCTAATCTGCCGCTCATTTTTGTACAGGCTGTGAGGTAAAACTGGATTTTACATTTCTCAGTGCATAGGGGAAAAAAATCCAAAGAAGGGGAATATTTTGTGGCATATGAAAATTAGATGAAATTCAAATTCAGTGTCCTTCATTCAGGTTTTATGGGAACACAGCCATGCCCATCTGTGTCCATAAGGTCTGGGGCACTCCCCTTGCTACAATGGCCTAGTTAAGTAGTTGCAAAAGAGACCTATGGCCCACAAAACCTAAATCACTTACTGCCTGGCCCTCTGCAGACCAAGGTTGTCAATCCCTGCCTAAGAGGCAGAATAATGCCCCCTCTCCCCTACCAAAGACGTCTATGTCCTAAATTCCTGGAGCCTGTGAAAATGTTATCTTTTGTGGCAAAAGGAAATTGTAAAATATGATTAAGTAAAGGATCTGGAGAATTAGCCTGCATTATCCAGGTGGGTCTAATGTAACTACAAGGGTCCATATGGATAGAGGAAACGGGAGGAGTGATGCAATGTGAGATGTGACCAGCTACTTCTGGTTTAGAAGAAAGGCACCATGAGTGAAGGAATGTGGCCAGCCTCTAAAAGCAAGACACACCAAGGAAACAGACTCTCCCCCAGAGCAGCTATAAAGGAAAACAGCTCTGGGGCGCCTGGGTGGCGCAGTCGGTTAAGCGTCCGACTTCAGCCAGGTCACGATCTCGCGGTCTGTGAGTTCGAGCCCCGTGTCAGGCTCTGGGCTGATGGCTCAGAGCCTGGAGCCTGTTTCCGATTCTGTGTCTCCCTCTCTCTCTGCCCCTCCCCCGTTCATGCTCTGTCTCTCTCTGTCCCAAAAATAAAAATAAACGTTCAAAAAAAAAATTAAAAAAAAAAAGAAAGGAAAATAGCTCTGTGTCACCCTGATTTCAGCTCACAGAGACCTGAGCGGGACATCAAGGACTGCAAAATAGTGTTTGTGTCGTTTCAAGCCATTAAGTTTGTGGTGATGTGTGATAGCAGCAACAGGAAATGAATACACCCTGCTCTAAACTTTAAAGCCATGGGTCCTACCCATTCTTTACTTTTCGGCTAGCCCAAGCACCCAGGTATCAAGCAATACCAATGGATAAAAACCAATCTTCGGAGAGCATTAATTTCCGTAATCACCCAGGACTCTCCTAGCTTCAGTCCTCTAAGTTCCCACTCTGGCTTCACATATATTCTTCTTTGACAACAATCTTATAAATTAAGTGCTGTTACCACCATCCTTGTTTAACAAATAAGGAAAGAACAGAATGTGTAGCAGATGCCTACAGATGTCGTTGTTGCAGATGTCGTTGGTGTCACACTAGATCCCCTTTTCCATCAGGACTGTACACCCATTCCTACAACTGCTACCAGCTCAGAAAGATTAAGCTTAGCTTAGGGGACTCACCACACCTGAAGATTCCTGGGAGGGGATACCCCAACTCTCAGTAACTGACTGATGAGCAGTTAGAACTGCCTAGCCCTCTAGCCCCTGGCTGAACAATTCCTATGGTGTGATTCATGCTCCAGAACCTGGATCAGGCTGAGGCTAAACTCATGAAACCAACAGATTTTCCTTACCCTCGTACAGGTCTCTCCTGAAAATACTTCCTAAATAAATCCCTTACCTAAGAAACCCCTTCTTGGGCTTTGTTTCTGGAGCACCTAACCTAAAACAGAGTGATTAAATCAACTGCCCACATTTCACGGGGATTCAAACCCAAAAAGTCTGTGTCTAGAGTTTTTGCCTCCTAACATGCTACCTTCTCAAATCTCAACTGCTCTTGACTCCAGTGCATCTGCTTATACCCACTCATGCCCATATTTAATTTCCTTCGTTGTTTCTCTAAGCTTTATCAAAATTGGAGGTTTGAGGAGTGGCCTCACCCCTCTGGCTCCTCCCCCTCACTCTAGACCACCTCCTTAGACCATATGGCACTAGGTTTGCCTCTCACCAGCTGGGAATAGTCTGCTTCTGTGGCACTCCCCTGGAGCACTCCCCAGTTCACTGCAATGGACTCAGGCATGGAAGACCAGCATCCATAAATGGAGCCAGAAAATAAACTGTGGCCCTTTATACTCACAAAGGAAGCCACCCCTCTCCTCTGGGATAGAGATTGAAGCTGTTTTCTGACAGTTGAGCGGATTTTTCCAGGGCAGGCATCCCCTTTCTATCGTCCTTGTGACAAAGGTACACATTTGCCAGAATTCAGTTTCAGTGTCTGACATTTTAGCCCAAAAGGATGCTGTGGAATAGTCTCCCTCCCAACACACTAGCTAGGAATAAAATGAGCTTAGAATGTGAGAACCACAGCATGATATGGTGAAAAGAATGTGGATCTCAGACTCACTCTAATCTAGACTCTACTGTGGTTTTTCATCTCTTTGAGCCTCAGTTTTCTTATATGTAAAATAAGCTAGCAATATGTACACCTCTCAGGACCAGTATGAGGATTACATTTGTTTTGGCTGGTTGAAAAGTCTACCACCATGCCTGCATATAACAATCATCACGAAATATACATTCCCTTCCTCTAAGAAAACTGTTCTTCTATTGGTTTTTGTTGTTGTTGTTGTTGTTGTTGTTGTTGTTTTCAGTCCCACAAACTTTGGCTTTGTTTTTCTGTAGGATGGGGCACCTATGAGTATGTGACAAAGTATTAGTAATAGTAACAACAATTTACTGAGCACTTACTGCACGTCAGCCATCATGCTGGTGCTTTACATAACGGCAGGCATTTAATTCTTACAACAAATGAATGAGTTCAGGAACAGTGACCCATTTCACAGATGAAGACACTGAGAATAAGGAACATTAAGCAACTTTACCAAGTTCAAAAAACTTGTAACTGGTTGAATCAAGATTTGAACCTGTAGCTGACTCTAGAACCCCTCCCTCCCCTACACTTTTCTTGAAGCAACATATATTGTAGATGGATTTTCACAATGTGATAACTCCTGAATTGAATACTGATAAACAGAAGCACCCATTTTATATTTTCTCATGACAGAGTTGTAGATATTAAAATACACCCACACACATACACACCCACACACCCACACACCCACACACACACACACACACACACAGAAGTGGCTTTCCAGAACAATGATGAAAGAGCTACAGAAACTATTCAAGAATACAGCCTCTGGTTTCTCTGCCTGGATAAAGAGCAGTGTTCCTTGTGCTGAATATGGTTGAAGAAGTAGAGGACCAATCAGTTCTGTGTGGTCTCTTGTTCCTGTTTAGGTGTTGTACCCTTAACTATACGAATTAGGGGCATACAGGGTGCACATGTGTGTTTTAGAGTGAGGGCTTCCTGCAGATCCATACCCTACCAACAATTCTTCACTATTGGCCTCTTACGGTCAAATACAATGTGAGAAATCTGTTTCTCATAATTATGAAAGCAGGGGTAGAAAACGCAATAAAAAAAACTACAAAGAAAAATTCATATAGGGAGCAGAAATGAAAACCTGATCAAACCAGCAAAATAAGGAAAAGGAAAAAGAATTAAAAATAATATACAGGAGATAAACTACAAAGAGAAAACTATAAAACTCTGTTTGAAAATGTAAAATAAGAACCAGACAGAAAGACATACCATGTTCTTGAACAAGAAGACTGTATAATAAACATGTCAATTCCATACAGTAACTGTGATTTAACTTAGAATCCCAATGGGATTTTCTTTGGGGCACAGAGTAACCTGTGGGTAACATGATCTTGGACCAACTACAGAAGTATATTTGCCTGAGAATGGGCAACCACGTAAAAGAAGAACAGTGAGGGAGAGTTTATATTGACACATACCAGAACAATCCTTATAACAATGGTAATAAGGGCTTGGTAAAGAAATCAACAAATAGACCAGCAGAGTAGAACACATAATCCCAAAATTGATGTCAATATATATAAGATTCTAAAATTTGACAAATAATCAATTCATTGAGAAAAAAAAGTCTTTTAATCAGTGATGGTGGATCAATGGACTATCAGAAGAAAAGTAATCACTCATATTAAATTCCATAAAAAAATAAGTTTTACATGCATCAAGATTTAAATGTAAAATAACACAACAACAAAAATTTTCCCCAAAAGCTGGGAAACTATATATATGACATACAGTGGAAATACAGAAACTATTTTTTAAGAGAAATAGGTATCTTTGGCTATATAGAAATGTTTCATTTTTGTAGGTCAAAGATGCCATATATAAAATCCAATGGATGAGTAATATACTTGGGGGAAAACACTGTAATGTCGATGATAAAATTTTAACATCTGTAATATTTTTTAAAAGTTCTCATATATTGACAAGAAAATAACTGAATAGAGAAATGCTCTTTCGTATATCACTGGTGAGAATATGAAATAACATAAGTTGTTGGTGACAGTAGGAACCTATTTTATATGGACAAAAAGAACATGAACCTAATGACAGTGTTTATTACACCAGCATTTACTGTGGGGAAAGAATTGGAGACAAAGCATAACCTCTCTCAACCAGAGGTTAGTTGAGTACGTTAGACACACTCACAATGTGGACTTCTGGACAGTCACTGAAAACCATGAACTAAAGGGGTGCGTGTATGCATGTCTGTCTCTACATGAGCATGGGAAACAGTGTACCAGGGTGATTAAGATGTATTACAGGTAGGCAAGCTAAGAGTGATGACAGGGAAAGGGGAAGGGGACGGACATGAAGACAAGAAAGGAGCAGAATCTGACGCACACAAGCAGCATGTATAAAGTCGCATTCTTGTCTTCATGGAAATTTATGTATGTATACCTAAGAAAAAAAGCAGCATTTTAAAAGTACGTTTCTTTTGTTCAAACGTCTGTAATTAACATCTCTTAACCAATTAAGAGTCATTTAATTCAAATTAGTGAGATTTCAACGAATTAAACTAAAGTAGTAGTTTGGAAGGAAAATGTTTTAAATGATATGGAATATAGATTTATAAGAGTTGTACTGTTTGTGTTTGCAACAAGACTTTCTATATTTGTCTGAATCTAGGAAAACAAACTAATGTTTAGGCCTGTAATTCTCAAACTCAAGCTTGAATCAGAGTCAGCAGAGGATTTGTGAAAAGACAGCCAGCCAGACTGACTATCAGCATTCCATTCCCTCCAGGATTCTGGGTCAATAGGTCTGTCATAAGACTCAAGAATTTGCATTTCTAACAAGTTCCAAGGAGAGGCTGAGGCTGTTGTTTTGGAAACCACACACCAAGAACCAATGGGCTAAAGGAAGCTAATGTCCAAAAGAGAAAAAATGAGATGCTCCACAAGATGCTCCTTCACCACAGTTGTACTTACATTTAAGCCAGCTTTCCGCCAATAATAGTTGCTATATTGGTTAACCATGCACTTTGTTTTTTCTTTAAACTTTTCTTCTGAGTCAGTAGACCACCAAGGATCCAGGTTTCCATTTTTATCATATTTTCTACCTAGCAGAAAGGAAAATTAAAAGATATTTGTACTACCTGTGTTCTCCTCTAGGATTTTTATGGTTTCACATCTCACATTTAGGTCTTTAATCCATTCTGACGTTATTTCTGTGTATGGTGTAAGCAAGTGGTCCAGTTTTATTTTTGTTTTCCCTGCACATAGATGCCCAGATTTCCCAAAACCATTTGTCGAAAAGATTGCCTTTTTCCCCACTGGATATTCTTTCCTGCTTTGTCAAAGATTAACTGACTATATAATTGTGGGTTCATTTCTGGGGTCTCTATTGTGTTCCATTGATCTATGTGTCTATTTTTGTGCCAGTACCATACTGTTTTGATGGCTACAGCTTTGTAATATAACTTCGGAAGTCTGGAATTATGATGCTTCCCGCTTAGCTTTTCTTGTTCAAAACTGCTTTGGCTATTCAGAGTCTTTTGTGATTCCATACAAGTTTTAGGATTGTTTGTTCTAGCTCTGTGAAAAAATGCTGTTGGTATTTTCACAGGGATTACATCATTTTCCCAAAGAAGACAGACATCCAGATGGCCAAAAGACGCATGAAAAGATAACTCCACATAGTTCCACATAACTTATCATCAGTGAAATGCACACCAAAACTATAATGAGATCATCTCACACTTGTCATAATGGCTAAAATCAACAAGACAGGAGACAACAGGTATTGGCAAGGATGTAGAGAAAGGGGAACCCTCTTAGACTGTTGGTGGGAATGGAAACTGGTGCAGTCAGTGGAAAACAGTATGGAAGTTCCTCACAAAGTTAAAAATAGAACTATCTTATGATTCAACAATTGCACTACTAGGTATCTACCCAAAGAATACAAAAATACTAATTCAAAGGGCCACATGCACCCGAATGTTTACAGCAGCATTATCTACAATAGCCAAATTATGGAAACAGCCCAATTGTCCACTGATGGATGAATGGCTGAAGACAGACAGACAGACAGATAAAGATATAGACACAATACACATACACACAGTGGAATCTTATTCGGCCATAAAAAAAAGAATGAAATCTTGCCATTTGCAATGACATGGATAGAGCTAGAGATTATAATGCTAAGTGAAATAAGTCAGCCAGAGAAAGACAAATACTTGTCTGTGGAATTTAAGAAACAAAGCAAACGATCATAAGGAAATAAAAGAGAGAGAGAAGCAAACACCAAGACGAATCTTAACTACAGAGAACAAACTGATGGTTGCCAGAGGGGAGATAGGTGGGGCAGGGGTGAAATAGGTGATAGGGATTAAGAAGGGCACTTGTCTTGATGAGCACCTGGTGATGTACACCTGAAACTATACTATAATGTATGTTAACTAACTGGAATTTAAATAAAAAGAAAAAACGATATTTGTACTATTTATGGAAACTAATTTCTCCATTTCCCCTTTCCCTCAATTCAATAGGCCTTGAGAAAGCAGTCCCAGTAGCACGGAGCACTCCTGGGAGCAGCTCCTACCTTCTCTCCAGTGTCACAGGTTAATTGTAGAAAGGGGGGAAGGAGAAAGAGGAAGTTCTTCCTAAGTAAAAAGAACATTTTAAAAATAAGATTCATCAACTTATGGTATGCACATTCTGAACCAATCTTGAATTCTTTGTTTTCATCTGATGTGACCCAAACTGTTCTCTGGATTATGAAACAAAATGGCTTCATTCAGAAAGTCCATGAAGGGAGATGGAGCACCAGAACCAGTGAAATTCCAAACAGTCCATGGGAACAGTCTAATGAGTCATTCACACTGGGAGACCGTAGCCCCTGACTCAACCCTGTAGGAATGTGTTTCCTCCAAGTTGCTAGGAGCCAAGACACACATAAAACCTCTGTTATGAATCATTCCACAGCCATCAGTGTGCATTGAAGGCCCATCTGCCCTGCTTGGACAAGGAAGGTTGCTCTAAAAAGAGAACTTGGAACAAGAATGGAAATCTCCAAAACATAATGGAAAAAAAGATCAGTTATACATGCTTTTTTGCCATAGGCTCACTCTTCATTTTCTCTACACCCTTCAAAAGAAGTCTGAGTGTATCTAGACTGTCTTCATACTCAAGATTACTATTGGTTTGAATTTAATTATGCAAAGAACTCTTCAGTGGGCTTACAAGAAAGTCCTAGAAGCAAAGGTGTTAATTGGAATAATCCAAGGCTCTTCAGCAGGAGTGGATGCCATTACCACCAACCCCTGGAAGGGCACGGAGTCGTTGTCTTCCACACACTATCCAACCAATCATTAAACAGTTACAGGGCATGTAGTTAACTATGTGACTCTCTGTTCTAAGTACTGGTTACAGACTGAAATTGGCATCATTAGATTATGTCCTTGGAGAATGACTTCAGAAGGCCTCCAAAAGATTCACAGCGAGAACTGTACTTAAATTTCCCAGGAAGAAAGGCCCAGAACCAAGAGATCACTTCTGGGTTATGTTTCTTAGCTAAGACACTCCTCTTAGATAAACCAATCATGGAAAGACAGAAAGTGTAGCTCCAGAAATTGAGAGGAGCACAAGGTAGCTATATTTTAACAGGGAGGGGAGAGGCCAGGGGAACCAAAACCCTAGATGATTCAGGAAGGGTTGGTGGGAGCACAGGAAGAATTGCCCAGAAGGAGAACCAGGCTTTCCGGTCAGCATCCAGGAAAGGATGGTGGAGACACCATAGACATGGAAGAAAAAGGTCCTTTCTATACAATGTTGCCTTGTGCCAGTTGGCTCCTTGCATCTGCCTGTCACTGTGCAGATGTGGATACGATTATCATTTGCTACTAATTCATAAATTTCAGAGGTTTCATGTGGCTTTCCAATAATGCTCAAAGGTAAAGGAGAAAGGAGTGCCAATTACAAATGATGACAACCTACAAGGGGCAATAATTTCTTTAGTTTATGCATATTCTGCTCTTGTGCTTAAATCTCATCAGGATACACAGCATATTCTATATTTTGCATTATTAGGAAAGCATAGCCTTTTTAAAAAAATCTAAAGATATGCCAGCATAGAGAAAAACACAGCTTAAGCATTGCATAATCCTTGAAATCGTATAAAGGAATCAGGCAGCCAAGCTCTGGAGTCCTAACTGGCTGAATCCTAACTTGGCAGCATGTATAATCATCTTCAGAGCAGAGCTCACACCTCCAGGGAGAGCATCTCAAGATGGTGAATAAAAAAGTGACAGAGGGGAGAGGCTATGAAGCAATTCCTGTAACTATCATGGCAGCTACAGCAATCCTGATCTAAATGCAAAGATAATTTCAGTGAAATTACAAGGTCTTTTTTTTTTCATGCTATTCCATCACCAACGGGAACAATTATTTATTTATGGCAAGCTATCACAGCAAGGCATGGGGGAAATTTTTCAATCAGCACTCACACTGCTTTGGATAATCTTCAATCTATGGTGATGACACTATGCAAAGATAATAGCAACAATTAACATCTGTATCATCAACATTATCATAAAAGCAGCCGCTTATACAATGAATCAGTACTTACCATTATTATCAAATCCATGTGTAAATTCATGTCCAACAATTACTCCTATAGCTCCATAACTCAGAGATCTATGGTATAAATATATAATTTGGAGAAAATTAGAAGCATGAACCTCAGAGCATAATCGTTTGATTTTTTTTTTTTAATTTTTTTTTCAACGTTTATTTATTTTTGGGACAGAGAGAGACAGAGCATGAATGGGGGAGGGGCAGAGAGAGAGAGGGAGACACAGAATCGGAAACAGGCTCCAGGCTCTGAGCCATCAGCCCAGAGCCTGATGCAGGGCTCGAACTCCCGGACCGCGAGATCGTGACCTGGCTGTAGTCGGAGGCCCAACCGACTGCGCCACCCCGGCGCCCCTCGTTTGATTTTTCTTAATGAAAAGCCAAGATAATCTGTTTTCTAGTAACTGCAACTTATAACCACACCCTCAAAATTGTAAAAAAAAAAAAAAAAAAGAAAAAATCTAAACACACCCTTCTCATTGAAATGGACAAAGAAAATCAATTGTAATACTGCCACAATGACCATGTATGAAATTAGGGATGCAAAAGAGATGGCTTCTAAAGTCCCTTCTAGCCCTAAGGTTTCTATGATTCTGTATTGGCTCTAGCCACTTTATATTTATAAACATGAAAAGCAGCAGCAGGGTTTGAGAAGACCCTGTCTGTAAACATACCATTTATTTTTTATCTGAGAACTGTTGAAAAATCACTATAGAGTTAGAAGTTAAATTGTTTCCCAAATGCAATCATAAAAAAGGAACAGAGCAGAGATTGAAAGAGATCACTGCTTTCAAAGGTAGTCACATTCCCTTGCTTCTGTGAAAGACAAGCTTATGAGTGAATGGCAAAGATCATGAAGACTTAACCAGATTTGGAAATTGCAGAATCATAAGCCAACAGTTGTTGTTTCGTGGTGCTGTTAGGTAGCAGTAGAGAACTGAAACAATATATTAATGATATATGAAGAAATCCATAAGGAGGCTTCTGGATGTGTGTGTGTGTGTGTGTGTGTGTGTGTGTACACACATGCCCTCCCCTCCCCTCCCCTCCCCTCCCCTCCCTCCAGGATTCTGGGTCAACAGGTCTGTCATAAGACTCAAAAATTTGCATTTCTAACAAGTTCTAAGGAGAGGCTGAGGTGCGTGCGCATGTGCGTGTGTGTGTGTGTGTGTGTGTGTGTGTGTGTGTCTGGGACCTCTCTCAACTCTAAGTTTCATGAAGGCCAAACCCTTATCAGTTTGATCCACTACTCAATTCTCTGTACCTAGTATACAGTAAAAAAGTAACAATCATTTAATCGGTTAATTAACTTTACCATTTCATGCAAGTGATAGGTCTACAGGTAATTTAGTTATTTACCACGTGGATGAGGATTAAAGACAACTTAAAATCCTTGTTACGAGAATTCTTTCTGAGATTTGCAATTATGCTGGAAATATTTTGCAGTTGCCTCCTGACATGCAACATCAAAGTCATCCAGCAAATGGAAAGGACCCGTAAGTGGAAAGAATGAGAATATTTGAAGCAACATGTTATTACAGGACATTATGATCCTTAACATGTTAATTGTTTGTCTCAACTATAACCAAAGAAGTGCTTTAAGATTTCATTTTTCCCCTTGGTGGCAATTCTTTCCTTTGTTATTTCTTTCCTGCAAGGTAATTTGCATTTGAACAAAAACGCTTCCTACTGTTTTTACATCATTGCAAACCTTCATTAAAGAAGTAAGAGTAAAATTATGCATTTCAATCATGGAGCTATCATGGCAGTGTGGGACAAACTTGTAATTTTACATTGTGCTAGTTTCTGCAGCAGTAGCTGTCACTATGCAGGCCTGTGACATTTCGTTTTTTCATACCTCTCAGCCCTGACAACAGGACTCAGTCCTCTACCACCCTTGGTCAATGCTGTTGACCAGAGGAATTTCAGCGATGAACAATGGAAGCTTACAGGAACTGCTCTACAATAAACGTCCCTTAAGAAGGGCTGCTCCAAAGAGCTTCCTCTTTGCAAGGGGTAATAGAGAACTCAGAAAATGACTGAATTATTCCAAGTTCCAATACTCAGTCACATAATCGTGATCCTTTGGACAGGAGACAAGAAAAGGTAATTCTCTATGACTGAGCCTTACAATGATCATATTTCATAATGCTCAGTTCACATCTTCCATTTTATCAACGGCCATAATTATCAACGGCCATATGACATAATTAGCATGTCATAAAAATAAATAAGTAAACTCACATGCTTTTTGAAATGTGACTGGCTGGCCAGAAACAAGAAGACTGCTGCAGAGAAAACTCCAGCCTTCCAAAAATGAAATGGCAAAGATGACAATTTTTGCACCTACTCAGTTGCTCTTCTGTTCTTACTGCCCCATGGGTTTAACACATGCACTGGATTTTGCTGTCAAGAAGAGGACAGCCAGACTTCTGTCCGGAGCAACCATGATCTCATGCTGTCAACAAGGAAGGGCCACTTTGCCTGAATCAGAGGCAAGGGCCTACCTAGTCCACAGTCCCATTCCAAAAGTCACAGGACTTCTCTTTGGGCATTTCCAATAAGCAGGGGCTCATGAGGGGGACCGTTCCCTCAGGAGGTTCTAAATAAAACAGCTCTCCTTAACACTGAACTGGAATCTTTCCTACAGCTGCTATCTATTGGTCTAGTAGAGTCTCTAGCTGAATACCCTCTGTCCCCCTGAGTACAGCAAGTTGTCTACCACCTTCACTCTCCTTCAGTAATGTAAAGACACTTACAAGGTTCCCCCTCCAGTGTCCTCAAGTTCTTTCAATTGCTTTTCTTTAGTCAGGGATTCTAGATGAGCATTTCCCAAAACATAGGGAAAGGGGGAGTGTAGGAACCGCTGGATTAAACACATTTCAATAGGTTTCCTTCTTGTGGAACTTCTTTGAAATTTTTATGCTGCTGAGTATTGTAATTCTCCAAAACAAAAGGGAGGATGACCGACCTCTATTACTGCATTGTGGAACACACACTTTGGGATGTTGTCTTGGGCTACTGATAGTCCTGATTCATTCCTCTAAAAACACTTTAGCTTGTTGATATCCCCATAATTAGAGCCAACATTCAGGCAAGGACTAAGCTGACCAGTGTGAACACAAAGGATGCCCATTGGCTGAATCTGGAGGCTATCCATCCAAAACAGATGTATGGAAAGCCATCTCAGTGGACTGCGATTCCCATGTCTCCAGCATCTCGATCTTTCCAATGCCAAATACCCAAAAGATGCTTAATAATTACTCACGGAGCAGATATAGTAATACAGGGTGGAAGGCTTCAGTGAGGACATAGATTCTTTAGGATAAAAAATACAAATCTCTCTCCCATCCAAATACCAAATATGGCTCAGCATAAGGTTGAGCTAACAGACACTAATATTATTTCCCAGGTTCCTAAGAGTTTGACTTTTATATCAGAAAACCATGCTCACAGACCCAATAAACAAATTCACTTCATCAGTAACTTCAAAACCTAACCAGATGATTTCCAAGTCTCCAGGTACCTAACAATAATAAGAGAAGTGCACTCAAATTGCTAATGATAAGCAGAATCAAAGAATTTGAGCACATTTTTAGTTTGAAGAGAATTTAGACAATATTTAGCCTAGATATTTATTTTTATAGAAATATCTGCAAATTTTTAATCTTAATAATAGGGAAAATTGATTCCAAATATCTAAACACCAATAAAAACTATGCAGCTGAGGACTGGGATGATATTAATGGACTTGGCTAATACAAACCAAGAATTTTCATTTATCCTAACGCAGTGCTTCCCTACAGTAGTCTTTATTGAAGCCTGCTCCTGTCTCCTCACCACTCGCCAGTTTTGAGCACACAATCCAAAAGCTTCCAACTGCCAACACCTGAAACTACTTGCCTAAGGACTTTTTCTGGCTACTAGGGCCCTCTGGGCCTAGACTGGGCAATGCCAGAGAGTTATTACAGCTGTTGGCAGCCCTCAAATCAGTGAGGGAAGGGGAGTTGATAAATGCCCCAGCTCCCTTGCCCCTGCAGTAGGATTACACTGAAGCAAGTTCTACAGGTCCTTGCCAGGGCTGAGCCCCAGCTGGTCACAGTGGTAACTGGCTTTGTAACACATGTGTGGTAGGTAGAACAATGGCCCCCAAAAGAAGTCCACAGGCTAACCCCCAGAAGTCATGAATATGTTATTATGTAGCAAAGGGGAATTAAGGTTGCTAATCAGCTGAGTGAAAAATATGTAGAGTGTCCTAGATTATGTGGGAGCAGCCAATATAATCACAAGGGTCCTTCAAAGTAGAGGAGAAGGCAGAAGAGGAGAGTCTGAAGGAGATGTGAATATGAATCAACGGTCACAGAAATGCAACTGTGCTAGTTTGGAAGACAGAGGAAGGGGCCATGAGCCAAGGAATGTGGGCTGACTCTAAAAGCTAGAAAAGGCAAGAAAAAAGATTCTTCTCTAGAGCTTCCAGAAAGGAATACAGCCCTGCCAACACCTGTTGTTTAGCCCAGTGAGACCGGGGTTGGACTTCTGACCTACAGAACTATAAGCCAGTAAGTTTGGGAAAAATATGGCAGCCACAGTAAACTCCTAAAACATTCATTATTGGCTTCCTTCCCACCCTGTCTCACTTCTCCACACCTCCGCCACTGTTTCCTGGTGTCACCTCCCATAACAACTCCTTGAACTCAAATCCTTGTCACAGGACCTGCTTTTGAGGAAGCACAAATCAAAACATTGCTACCATATTTCTCTTATTTTTATATGTATGTGATCCCCTATGTTTTTAACCTACAAATAATATTTAAATTGTCATTTATTCAAACCAAGACAGAAAACACTAAATGTCTACAATCAAGACTAAATTTTCTGTGTATTAAACCACCAGAACAAAGAAAGGCACATAATAAAAGTGGTAATATTACCAACAATGAATATTATCAGACTTCTCACTATATGTAAATTGTGAATTACCATCTGTTGATCTTAATGACCTTCAATATCTCTAACTTCAGAGAGTATCAGTTTTTGGCCTATTGTATAACTACCAAGGTTTTATTTTTAAAGACAAATTTGATAATCTTTACTTGTTCAAAAACTTCAATATTTTCTATTGCTCATTAATGATGGCTCCTTACCTGGCACTTAGAGCTTTCCAATATAAAACATCAACCTTCTTTTGTAGATGCCCTTTCCACTATTTCCCTTTGTATACTAATTGGACCAACCAAACAAAATCTTTGCTTTCTATAGGTACTTTTCTTTTCTCACATTATTTCTTCCATTTCTTCCATGGTTTTAGACCCATCACCATCAACTCAAATCCCAACAATCCTTTGAGGTCCACATATTTGTCCTATAAGTCAATGCATGAGTGAATAAATGCACAAAGGTTAAAGTCCCCTGTGTGGACTCTGCCTTTGCTGTCCAGTCACACACCCTGGTAAAAAGAATCAGGAAAAAAAATTCCAAAAGTGAGGAAAGTATGACTGACCCACACCAGGTTCCATGCTCTCCTATTGCTGAACAACCACTGGCATTGGTTTTTGTTTTTGTGACTTTATATTCTACCCTCAGCCAAAGCAGCATGTTCCTCCTTACTTGTCAATAACTGTTTTTTTCATTAATTTACCTACCGAGGATATTCTGTTCCCCAAAAAAAAGGCTTCTGCAGCTCTCCTGCTGGAAATCCTGGGAGAAAGACAGACAAAATTTTAAGAGATATAGAGATTGATTTGACGATGAGTACTTGGTTCAAGCTTCAGCCTGGAAGTCTCAAAGGCCCATCTGAAAAGTACTCCTCATGAAGCTGGGAGCACTCAAGAGATTCACTGTTTCTAAAATGATATGAATTCAACAGAGTTTGAAACAAGTGCATCACAATAGTTTCAAGGAAACTACTTTGCATGAATACGCTATTGGCATTGTCCACCCTGCCGTGAACTGGGTTCCTCCATAGCATGTGCAGGAGGCTTCTGGCAGTCCAGCAGCTTCCCCTGATACAGGAAGGGCCAGCTACATGGACACTCAACCTGTGGGCCCCATTTGCACACAGCATTCTTGAGGATTCCCAGGAGCACAGAACTCCAGTAGACCCACAATGTGGGGGGATTCCGTGAGACTCAAAGTGAGTACAAGGTAAGCATAATACATCCAGGACTGAGTAGATGGGAGCTCTGACAGCCCCAAGAGGGCTCTTTCTATTGGAACCAGGATTTGCTTTGATCACTAAAAAAAAGGCAGTAGCACTCTAAGAAACATGAATGACCAGGGAACTCTATCAGATCCTTTCTTACTTTTGTTACTTCCCTGTATTAACCAATCACATACACTGAAAATGACATACAAGGAAAGGGAAAGACAGGGCGACCCATAGTGTCTTTTCCTTTTTTAGTCCTTCCTTGCTCATGAGTAAACTGAAGGTGGAGAGTGTTAGGAGAATCTATGTGTATTAAGAAATGACATAAAAACAGGTGGGATCAGTTTTGTGCAGCATTTCCATTGTTATGGCAAGAACAGAATACCTATGCATGTATAAGCTGCAAAATAGAAACTGCGTAATTTTAGTGATCCCACATCCAAGTTAAAAGCTCTTATATTTTCATTTAAAATGGGCATTGCACAATATAAAGGTGAACAGTAAAAATATGCTGATGACTTAAAACGTTTATTTTTCTTACAACTTACAATGGCATTGAATAGCAAATAAACCAGGGAAAGTCTAGAGAAAAAGAAGCCACAGAATGCAGGATAAAGCTTCATACTTGAGCACCCTTAATGGCACTCTTTTCCAGCTTTCTGAACAGGGGCCCCCATATTTTCAATTTGCAGTGGGTCGTACAAGCCACGCATCTGGCTTTGTGCAGATGAGTGTGAGAAATGCCTTGCTTTGCGATTCCAACTCTCCACTAAATTTATCACCGTGGGCTGATGCTATGAGCTGCACCTGTAAGTCGTAACTATCGGAAATGCAAAGAATAGTAACAAAAGACACACACACACACACACACACACACACACGGAAGGAGGGGGAGGGGGGGAGAGGGAGAGAGAAGAGAGAGAGAGAGAGAGAGAGAGAGAGAGAGAGAGAGATGGAGAGGGAGAGCGCTCTGCCTTCTGCAATGTCCTTGGCTGTTGCAGAGCCACTGCTTTCGACCCCCTTTGAGACCGAAAGCTCTTTTATGAGTTAAAATGTTTTCAGGGCACCTGGGTGGCTCAGCCGGTTAAGCATTTATTTGAGTCTTGATTTCTGATCAGGTCATGAGCTCATGGTTCATGGGATTGAGCCCCGTGTCAGACTCTGTGCTGACAGTATGGAGCCTGCTTGGGATTCTCTTTGTCTCTCCCTCTCTTTCTGCCCCTCTCCCACACATGCTCTCTCTCAAACAAACATTAAAAAAATAAATAAATACAATGTTTTCTCTTCACTCTCTCCCTCTCAACATTCTGTCTACCTCCCCATCATGAAAGGACACTACAAAAAGTGAGGGCAAGAAAACAAGTTCTTAATTCACAAGTGAAATGTTAACCTCATTATAATTGTTATTATAAATGTTAACTATTCTTTCTATTTTCTTAACATCAGTTTGAGATTTCAAGGTCCAAAAACCTCACTGCCAAACAGAGATGGATCCAGCTAGCAGTTCTCCCTCTTCCTGCAGCTTTCATATAAAGGAAAATGCATCTGACTTTGAAGGGGTGACATCATATTAATCTTCCTAATTTTTACATTTCCTTAAATTTCTTTTTGCATCTTTACATGAATATCCCACCCTCTTTTCTGGTGATTACTTTCAGTAAGTCATTCTGAGTTGGAGATATATATGCAAATATATATTACATATATATGCAAATCACAGTGTTCATTTGAAAGTCTCGTCTCCCACTGTAAATCATCAAAAAGCAATGATGGGGTGCCTGGGTGGCTCAGTCTGTTGGGTGTCCGACTTAGCCTCAGGTCATGATCTCACAGCTCGTGAGTTAGAGCCCTGCGTCAGGCTCTGTGCTGACAGCTCGGAGCCTGGAGCCTGCTTGGATTCTGTGTCTTCCTCCCCGCCCCAGCTCCTTCTGGCCCTCCCCTGCTCACGCTTTCTCTCTCTTGCTCTTTCTCTCAAAAATAAATAAACATTCAAAAAAAATTTTTTAAAGCAATGATATCTCCTAATAGGAACAATGATCATAAACCAATGTGATCTAATTAGGAAACCATTATGACTTTCCTGCCTGGTACTGTGCCCAGCTGGAAGCAATTCTGTCCACTGCCAACCTCTTCACAGGAAGACATCTGACATGTGACACCTGCGTGCACCTCCATTTCTGCGGCTTTTGCTGCGAGGGGCCCAAGACCAGCAGGCCACGGCCATCACGCTCCTCTGAGCAGATGTCCGCTCGGCTTGTCGGGGCCAGGGGACCCTATGCTGACCAACAGGAGAATCTAATGCCCTCAGGGCTGCTTCACTGAAGTGAACGGATTAACAGTGGAAGCTACAGTTTTGGAGGTGTCGACTGGCTCCAGTGAAAGATCAAAGCCGCACAGAGCGAACTCATATCTTACGAGGTGGGAAGTTGTAGTTAGCAAAGGTAAAAGTAAAAAATAATTAAACAGAAAGAAAATGCTTTTCTCTTCTCTCCCTTTTTAATAGGCTTTTGTTTTTTGTTTCTTTTGCAAATCCATTTTATTTCCTTTTTTCCCCATCTCAGCACCACTTCACTACCTGTTTTACACTTTCAAAGCTCCTTTTTTCTATCAGCATATTTACGGGAGGCACTTCTCATAATGTCCATGTGTGTGTATGTACATATACATATGCCTACACACGTATCACGACCAGACACATTATGCATACATACAAACATATATAGATATACCTATGAGAGGAGAGAGAGAGGGAGAAGAAGGAAAAAGACGTGTAACTAGCAGATCGGCAAAAACCAAAAAGTGTGATAACAGGTAATCCTGGCCAGGGTGTGGGATGCATGTTGGTGTGAGAGCCAACTGTTGCAAGCATTTTGATGAGCAGTTTAGTCATCTCCTAAGGCTGTAAATGCCATTTTCAAAAATATGAGTGACTACATGCTGACATTGGAAAAAGTATCTAAAAGATATTATTAAATGAAAAAAATAGTAAGTGGAAAACCAGCATTTGGTTGTGTGTGTGGCCCTTCTATGTGAAAGATATACATATATTTATATATAGTTCATAACACTTACACTGAAAAGGCAAATTTGATCCAAGGTCATTGATATATTGGGACAAAACACTGGGGGGTAACTCCAATTTCACGTTTGCTTATGCGCAATCTCGTGCTCAAGAAATGCTAAGTGAAAGCAGAAAAACTCATCAAATGAACCAAACCACACAGGAATACACAAAACGCACACATCTCAACCTGGACCGGTTACCGCGGTTCACCGCGTGTGTTAGAAGCCACAGCCACCCACACCTGGTGTTAAAATTTCCCTTCCAACTTCACATCACCCTCCTTCACACACTGCGAAGCCCTCCAGCACCCGCTTCCACAAGCAAACTTCAGGTCTTTTCGGGGGAAAATGCCGTATGTGCTGTAGTTTTATGTATTTGCTCAACATGTTTAAGACTGTGCTATCCTTTTTTTTCTTCCAAATTTTTATTTGAATTCTAGTCTGTGCTATCATTTTTATTAGGATCCTGGCTTTTGTTTTCCTGTGTCACCGATAATGTTTTATTTTTATTTTGTAATTTAATTTTTACAGACAGAACGCGTGCGAGCGGGTGAGAGAGGAAGAGGGAGAGAAAGAATCTTCAGCACACTGCATGCTCAGCGCAGAGCCCAACATGAGGCTCGATCCCATAATCCTGGGATCATGACCTGAGCAGAAATCCAGAGTTGGACGCTCAACTGACTGAGCCACCCAGGTGACCCACCGACAACGTTTTTGATTGTTGTGTCCCTAACCCCACTTCTCCCATAAGCCTGTGGCTTTTATTGCACAATCTTGCATAACACAGCAATGCTTAGGAACACACAGGTCACATTATAGAACTAATGTATATGTACATGTACGCATCTATGTGTATATGGACACATATACATTCCTGCCAGTGGTTCTCAAGTTTCATCATGCATCAGGATCACCTAGATGAAATAGGTGGCTTATTGAAAGAGATGGCTGGGACCCACCCTCAGAGTTTCAGAGTTAGTAGGCCTGGAGAGGAGGCTAAGAATTTGCATCTTTACCAAGTTCTCCTGTGATGCCAAAGCTGCTGGTCTGGGAGGCACACTTTAACAACCATTGCCCAAGCACTGGCTCATGTGCACTTTGCGGTCATGGCTAAATATGTTCACTGCTGTGTTGCTGTAACTGAGAAAAGTGTGCAACAAGCTAAATGTCCAACAGGAGAAAAACGGCTTCAATATGGCATAACCATATTATGGAATGCTTTGAAGCAAATGAAAATAAAGAGGTAGGTCTTAGTATTCTAGCATGGAAAAAATCTCCAAGACATGTTGTTGGAAGAAAGCAAGGCACAGATACAAATATATAAATATAATTTCAATTTTTTAAATAAGTGCCATATTAAAATGCACAGAAAAGGTCTATGAAATATATATGATCACATAGTGGCTGCTTCTTGACGGTAACTAGGACTTGGGGTGGTGCGTGGTTAAGGGAGTTTTGGACATGAACGTAATGTTTTAAATATTAACTAGTCAGAGAGGCGCGGCAAGATGGCGGCTTAGGAGGACGCTGGGCTCACCGCACGTCCTGCTGATCACTTAGATTCCATCTACACCTGCCTAAATAACCCAGAAAACCGCCAGAGGATTAGCAGAACAGAGTCGCCGGAGCCAAACGCAGACGAGAGGCCCACGGAAGAGGGTAGGAAGGGCGGCGAGGCGGTGCGCGCTCCACGGACTGGCGGGAGGGAGCCGGGGCGGAGGGGCGGCTCGCCGGCCAAGCAGAGCCCCCGAGTCGGGCTTGCAAAAGCGGAGGGGCCGGGCGGACTGTGTTCCGACAGCAAGCGCGACTTAGTGTCTGGGAGGTCAGAAATTAACAGCTCTGCTCGGAAAGCGGGAAGGCTGGAGGACAAAGGGAGGGAGAGCTGCTGAGCCCACTGACAACAGAGCTCAGTTTGGTGGGGAACAAAGGCGCTCGCCAGCGCCATCTCCCCCGCCCATCCCCCAGCCGAAATCCCAAAGGGAACCTGTTCCTGCCAGGGAACTTGCTCGCTCCGCGCAAACACCCAACTCCGGCAGCGGATCTGACTCCCTCCCGCTGCCACAGGGCCCCTCCTGAAGTGGATCACCTAAGGAGAAGCGATCTAAGCCTGCCCCTCCTGCCCCCGAGCACCTTGCCTACCCACCCCAGCTAATACGCCAGATCCCCAGCATCACAAGCCTGGCAGGGTGCAAGTAGCCCAGACGAGCCACACCACCCCACAGTGAATCCCGCCCCTAGGAGAGGGGAAGAGAAGGCACACACCAGTCTGACTGTGGCCCCAGCGGTGGGCTGGGGGCAGACATCAGGTCTGACTGCGGCCCCGCCCACCAACTCCAGGTATACACCACAGCACAGGGGAAGTGCCCTGCAGGTCCTCACCACGCCAGGGACTATCCAAAATGACCAAGCGGAAGAACTCCCCTCAGAAGAATCTCCAGGAAATAACAACAGCTAATGAGCTGATCAAAAAGGATTTAAATAATATAACAGAAAGTGAATTTAGAATAATAGTCATAAAATTAATTGCTGGGCTTGAAAACAGTATACAGGACAGCAGAGAATCTCTTGCTACAGAGATCAAGGGACTAAGGAACAGTCACGAGGAGCTGAAAAACGCTTTAAACGAAATGCATAACAAAATGGAAACCACCACAGCTCGGCTTGAAGAGGCAGAGGAGAGAATAGGTGAACTAGAAGATAAAGTTATGGAAAAAGAGGAAGCTGAGAAAAAGAGAGATAAAAAAATCCAGGAGTATGAGGGGAAAATTAGAGAATTAAGTGATACACTAAAAAGAAATAATATACGCATAATTGGTATCCCAGAGGAGGAAGAGAGAGGGAAAGGTGCTGAAGGGGTACTTGAAGAAATCATAGCTGAGAACTTCCCTGAACTGGGGAAGGAAAAAGGCATTGAAATCCAAGAGGCACAGAGAACTCCCTTCAGACGTAACTTGAATCGATCTTCTGCACGACATATCATAGTGAAACTCGCAAAATACAAGGATAAAGAGAAAATTCTGAAAGCAGCAAGGGGAAAACGTGCCCTCACATATAAAGGGAGACCTATAAGACTCGTGACTGATCTCTCTTTTGAAACTTGGCAGGCCAGAAAGAATTGGCACGAGATTTTCAGGGTGCTAGACAGAAAAAATATGCAGCCGAGAATCCTTTATCCAGCAAGTCTGTCATTTAGAATAGAAGGAGAGATAAAGGTCTTCCCAAACAAACAAAAACTGAAGGAATTTGTCACCACTAAACCAGCCCTACAAGAGATCCTAAGGTGGACCCTGTGAGACAAAGTCCCAGAGACATCACTATAAGCATAAAACATACAGACATCACAATGACTCTAAACCCGTATCTTTCTATAACAACACTGAATGTAAATGGATTAAATGCGCCAACCAAAAGACATAGGGTATCAGAATGGATAAAAAAACAAGACCCATCTATTTGCTGTCTACAAGAGACTCATTTTAGACCTGAGGACACCTTTAGATTGAGAGTGAGGGGATGGAGAACTATTTATCATGCGACTGGAAGCCAAAAGAAAGCTGGAGTAGCCATACTTATATCAGACAAACTAGACTTTAAATTAAAGGCTGTAACAAGAGATGAAGAAGGACATTATGTAATAGTTACAGGGTCTATCCATCAGGAAGAGCTAACAATTATCAATGTCTATGCACCGAATACCGGAGCCCCCAAATATATAAAACAATTACTCATAAACATAAGCAACCTTATTGATAAGAATGTGGTAATTGCAGGGGACTTTAATACACCACTTACAGAAATGGATAGATCATCTAGACACACGGTCAATAAAGAAACAAGGGCCCTGAATGAGACATTGGATGAGATGGACTTGACAGATATATTTAGAACTCTGCATCCCAAAGCAACAGAATATACTTTCTTCTCGAGTGCACATGGAACATTCTCCAAGATAGATCATATACTGGGTCACAAAACAGCCCTTCATAAGTTTACAAGAATTGAAATTATACCATGCTTACTTTCAGACCACAATGCCATGAAGCTTGAAATCAACCACAGGAAAAAGTCTGGAAAACCTCCAAAAGCATGGAGGTTAAAGAACACCCTACTAACGAATGAGTGGGTCAACCAGGCAATTAGAGAAGAAATTAAAAAGTATATGGAAACAAACGAAAATGAAAATACAACAATCCAAACGCTTTGGGACGCAGCAAAGGCAGTCCTGAGAGGAAAATACATTGCAATCCAGGCCTATCTCAAGAAACAAGAAAAATCCCAAATACAAAATCTAACAGCACACCTAAAGGAACTAGAAGCAGAACAGCAAAGGCAGCCTAAGCCCAGCAGAAGAAGAGAAATAATAAAGATCAGAGCAGAAATAAACAATATAGAAACTAAAAAAACTGTAGAGCAGATCAACGAAACCAAGAGTTGGTTTTTTGAAAAAATAAACAAAATTGACAAACCTCTAGCCAGGCTTCTCAAAAAGAAAAGGGAGATGACCCAAATAGATAAAATCATGAATGAAAATGGAATTATTACAACCAATCCCTCAGAGATACAAACAATTATCAGGGAATACTATGAAAACTTATATGCCAACAAATTGGACAACCTGGAAGAAATGGACGAATTCCTGAACACCCACACGCTTCCAAAACTCAATCAGGAGGAAATAGAAAGCTTGAACAGACCCATAACCAGCGAAGAAATTGAATCGGTTATCAAAAATCTCCCAACAAATAAGAGTCCAGGACCAGATGGCTTCCCAGGGGAGTTCTACCAGACGTTTAAAGCAGAGATAATACCTATCCTTCTCAAGCTATTCCAAGAAATAGAAAGGGAAGGAAAACTTCCAGACTCATTCTATGAAGCCAGTATTACTTTGATTCCTAAACCAGACAGAGACCCAGTAAAAAAAGAGAACTACAGGCCAATATCCCTGATGAATATGGATGCAAAAATTCTCAATAAGATACTAGCAAATCGAATTCAACGGCATATAAAAAGAATTATTCACCATGATCAAGTGGGATTCATTCCTGGGATGCAGGGCTGGTTCAACATTCGCAAATCAATCAACGTGATACATCACATTAACAAAAAAAGAGAGAAGAACCATATGATCCTGTCAGTCGATGCAGAAAAGGCCTTCGACAAAATCCAGCACCCTTTCTTAATAAATATTAACTAGTCAAAGGTAATCAACTCGTGTAATGAAAATTAACTTTTAGAAATAAACGTGTGCATATTATAGAAAATTCTTCTAAAGGTTAGACAAAATCTATTTACAGTTAACTAAGCTTATGCAGTAGTAATTTGGCTCTTGCATTTGTCAACACCAGCAAATTTTATTCCTATTTCAAGCAAAAATACAAATTGTGGTTATGTAATTCAAAAGACTAAAATTCTGACAAAACTTCGCACTCTCTTTGAAAATCAATTGATCATAAATGTAAAGGTTATTTCTGGACTCTCAGTTCTATTCCTATTTTATTCTTTTGGGGACTATTATAGATTGAATTGATTTCTTAACATCATTTCTGGTTTACTCATTGATACTGTATAGAAATATAATAGATTTTTGTATGAAGATCTTGTATCTTACCGAATTACTGAACACATTTAATAGTCCTAATTTTTTAATGTATTCCTTTGTATTTCTATTCATAAGATCATATCATCAGCACATAGAGATCATGTAATTCCTTTCTTGCAAGTATAGATAACTTTTATTTCATTTTCTTGCTCACTGTAGCCTTTTAAAAATGAAAATGTTCTTAAAATATAAAAAAAATAAACTCTGACAAAAGAAAATATTCCTATCTATATGTTGTAATCACCTCATTATTTGCTAGAAAAAAATTCTCTCTTTCAAACCTGTACCTAGGAAAACCACTAAATCCTGCTTTTGGTTTCTTACTTGGGTCAAACCTTTCTTTTTTGCTCGAGTGTCTCATAACTCTCACATCAGAAAATACTAACCTCGAGTGCTTCTGTTTAGAACTGCACTG
The DNA here is from genome assembly GCF_016509475.1 of Prionailurus bengalensis. Taxonomy (NCBI): domain Eukaryota; kingdom Metazoa; phylum Chordata; class Mammalia; order Carnivora; family Felidae; genus Prionailurus; species Prionailurus bengalensis. Next base: position 18,580,663 of record NC_057361.1, on the reverse strand, counting down.
CCAAAGAACTCATCACTTTCAGTGGGCAATTAACCCCAGCAGGAGCAACTAATTGACCTTTAAAGTCATAAAGTTATATTTTAACTGTATTTATAGCTTTCCAAGAAAACTTAAATGCCTCGACATATTTGGGTTTTGATGTCCATTTTATTACTGGAAAACTGCACTAATTAGGTTCTTTAGTAGAGACAAATAAAGAGAAGAAAACAAAAGAAGCCCATTATCTCATAGCTCAGACCCAAGAAAACAAATACATACTTAGAGATAGCAAATTCACATTGTATGAAGAGATATGAACAAAATTAATAATCTCCCTTTCTTCCCACTTCTCTCTCCCCATCCTGGAACTTTCTTTCCACTACTATCTACATAGCTTGCTTCAGATATTTACTCAAATGACACTTTCTCATCAAGGACTTCCCTAGTGCTTTTTAAAGGAGAGAGGTGTTATCCTATCTGCTTTCTTGCTTTACCTCTCCCCGTAATACCATCAGCTGTGATACTGTACATTTTACTTACTCTGCATAAATTATGGTGTTTTTCCCGAACCACAATGCATGCTCCGTAACAAAAGAGATTTTTATTTCCACTATTCTTTCACTCCAGAGCCAGAACAACACCTGCCATGTGATAAGCTCTCAGTAACTATCTATTGAGTGAATGGAATCTGCACCTTGTGGAACGTGAAGGTCTAACTGGAGTTAATTAAGCATTACCTATGATTATGAGTATATACTGTGAGCCAAAGTCTAAAACATTACATGCTAACTATTAGTACCACCAGTGTGCTACTTCTTGAAGTTTCTATACTCAATACCAGAGCAAAGGCATGTTCCATTATTCAAGTTCTGTTTTTCATTTTCCTTCTGGATTAAGGACTTTGCTGGTTCCTTCCTCTTGCATTTATGGCAGAAATAGCATAGTTGGTCAGCACTTTTCTTCCCCCAACAAACTCTCAACCAGAATGCAGATTTTAACAAGATGAAAAGCCCTGCCCAGCTCCCTGCAAGTTCCATCACCCCTATGTACTCTTAGCCCTCCCTACTGCCAAGGAATAAAGGAAAACATTCTCCCTTTTTATGGCTGTGTCATGTGCTGAAAAGAGAAATCAGACAAAACACTGGTTTAGATCAGAGTCCTTCAGTCCTGACAATACTGAATGAATATATTCTCTTTTCCCTATATTATCTGCATGCTTTTATGTATTGCCATGTTAAGTTCCATGTTCATAAAAGCATATGATTCAAGACAGTAACCATATAGCCAATTTTTTGAAAGCATTACTTTCCAAAGTTTTCTGTTATGTTTAAGTTTGGGGGATTTTTTTATATCAACACTTACAAATGGTGATTATTTTAAGACAACTGTCATCAGACTCACATCTTTTCCTATTGTTTCCATGTTTGGTCAGATTTAACAAAATAGAAGGCCTCCAACTTTCTCTTGCCAGACTTCAAAGCTCAGATGGACTGCTTCTTCCTTTCCTCTTTAGCAAACTTTTGTAAATACACTTATACAATGCAAAGCAACTCAAATTCAACTAAATTTGGGAGTACATTCTTGAATTCAATCTCTCTTTTGACCCTTTTGAAGGATTAGCGAATTATTGGTGAATTTGTACAGCTAGGATCCCTCCAGCAGCCTCCGGGGCAGAAATGGCACATCCAGGGCCAAATGATGAAGTTCAGTTGAGAAAAGGGTGACTCGGGGGGCTGAATCCTAAAGGAGAATCCCGTGCGCTGGAGAACATGCAGGCCAAAGTACATACTGGCTGGTTTAACTCAATCCATTTCCATATTGGCTGTTGCTGGTTTCTCCAGCGATGTACTTGGATTTTCCACTGAGTGTGTCTGTGTCTGCTTTCTTTTCACTATGGGTGTCTGTGATACTTTTGCTAAGGGGCTGGCTACATCAATACAATGTATTATATTATTAGTTTTGTGAAATAATAGGATGTTTAGTTTTGGCATGGATTTACTGATGTATTAACATGACTTTAATCCATGCTATGGCAGTTATTTTCAAGTCTTAAGTGTATGCTTATATTACTGAACTAATCCTCATATTTCCAAACTTAGTGCTGATCTTAGCAACATTATACTTCTTGGTGAGATTGACTTGTAGTTACTTCTGCTCACTTGATTATTTTACTTATTCTATGCAAAAGCTCCTACTTCTACCACTAAATGAACATATCTTATAACCCTAATTTTAGAGGTGTTAATATATTTAAATACCATCATAAAAACTACCGGGTTATGATGATGCAATTTCTATACATAGTCATGGACCACTGACATTTACTAAGCACCTACAATGTTCAAAGCCACAAAAGTAAGCTCTGACCATACAAATGTCCTCAAAAAACCTACTACCTAGTGAAGGAAAAGGGATATAACCAAAAAAAAATTCTATTTTGCGACATCTAAAAAGGCAAACTGATACCAAACCAAAGCTCTTTGAAAGTGTATGTTTAAATGAAAATATGTTCTAAATTCAGTAAGGATGCATAGAAGTGTTTTGGGGAGAGGGGGGTAACTATACACATGTGTACATTAATGAGTAAAAGATACAGCTTGTGAAATCACTTGAGGTTTGAGGTAGGAATGGTTTAGGAGAATGGCACTCAACATGTGGTCATGGTCCAGCAGCATCAGCCTCACCTGGACAGGACGCTTGTCAGAGATACAAATTATTGGGCCTGACCCCAGACCTGTCGAATCAGGAACTCCGGGAGCGGGGTCCAGAGTTTTCAGCAGGTCCCCCAGGTTATTCTGGTGCATGCTGGTTGATACGTACTCATTTAGGTCAGGATAAGAATTCACATCTGCAACTGTACATGAGAATCCCTTGGAGAGCTTGTAAAAAATATACCCTTGCCAAACCTCCACCCCACAGCCATCAAGCCACAGTCTCAGATGGAGACCTGCACATGAGTATGTTTTTAAAAGCACCTCAGGTAATTCTAATATACCAAGAAATTCAGAACTCTCGACTTGGGAAAAATAAAGCACTGCCTGTATTTAACTTAAATGATATATATCTATAAATAAGCCCTTCTGCCTCATTCTCCTCTCTTCACTGTTTCTCAATACTGTGCATGTAACATACAACTAGATACTTTTCTCATAATTTTGTAGACTACACTTTCATAAGTAAAACTTTACATGACTAACAAATTATCATTGCACAAAGGACAAAAATAGTTTTAATTGCAACTGCTTTGGAAATCTGGAATGAATGCCCACTCTAAGAGGGAATGAGTGTTCTATCTATCTTATTCAGGATTAGTTCTCATAATCAGATAAGCTGGACACCATTCTCCTAGAATCTAGGGGACCATCAGTTGGGACATGGAAATTACTGCAATTACAAAGCACTTCTGGTTATATTTTGTGCTGTAAAGGGATTTCATTGTCATCACTGCTAAGATTAATAGTGGCTTTTTTTTTCAATTTGGCATCTTGCAATAGTTTGGTGAATGCCAACCTTCCCCTTTCCAGAAAGTATCAAGTGCTAACAGCTGTGACTCATGTCAAGGGATTCAGCAAGATGCCTTAGCCATCTGCTGGCTTCCTACAGGTAACCTCCCGCCATCTTATCTATCAGCCTAGAACTGACAAGCAGAAAGCTTCTAAAATCTGTCCTCCATCTTGAAATTTCCTCTTCTGGTGCTTCTATTCTTTATCTGCCATAATTACCTTTAGGCTGCAACAAAGAGAACCTCCTCTCTTTTAGCAGGGTGACCAACCATCCCTGTTTGCCCAGGTCTGAGGGAGCTCCTGGCATCTGGAACTTTCAGTGATAAAATTGGGACAGTCCCAGGCAAGCAGGACAAGTTAGTCCCCCTACCTTTACTCAACCAAATTGACCTCTTTTGCATTTGCTGCATTTTTTTATAGCTCAGTAGATCTCAAACTGCAGCATCTAGCAGAGATTTGATGGTTAAAATCTTAAAATATAAATTGCTAGTCCCACAACCCAGAGTTTGATTCCACAGGTCAGAGGTGGGACCAGTTGATGCTCATGTATCACAAGTGATGCTGAGGCTGATGATCCAGGGACAACACTTTTGGAACCACTGCTATAGTTCAGTGGGCAGAGAAAACACAAATCTCCTCCCACTATGAAGCTCACTATCTCATATTCTACTATTATTCCAACAGGTCATTTCACACACACAATTGCTGTCCTAGGTATTCAAAACTGACACTAAAGGCAGTGATGTTTAGCCCAGGCCTGGAAATAACAGCAGGTTCTCAGAAAATACTTGTCTGGGTTCATTGATCCATATCTGGGTTTACGATAATAGTCTTAAGAATGAAAATATGACTGAGGCACCTGGGTGGCTGAGTCAGTGAGGCATCTGACTTCAGCTCAGGTCATGATCTCACAGTTTGTGGGTTCAAGCCCCACATCCAGCTCTGTGCTGACAGCTCGGAGCCTGGAGCCTGCTTCAGATTCTGTGTCTCCCTCTCTCTGACCCTCCCCTACTTGTGCGTGCTCTCTTTATTTCTCTCTCTCAAAAATAAATAAACATTAAAGAAAAGAATTAACACATGACTAACATTTTCCCTTAGGTTAATTCGACAAAAAAAAAAGTTTCATCTCCTCCAACAGCATCTTGACAATGAATAACTCAGTAAAAGAAAACCATCTCATCTACTGTTAATGGAAATATAAATTGGTACCACTTTTCTCAAGAGAAGTCAGGTAAGCTATATTTAAAAACCCTTATACTGGACGTACCATTTGACTCAGTAATTCCTCCACATCTAGGAATTTACCCTAGAGAAAAAAACTCAGATTTGCACAAAAACAGAGACCCAAAACTTATCAGAGTTTTTTTTTAAATAGAGAAACAAACAGCCCACGTGTCTATTAGTAGATAACTAAAGAAATCAAGGTGTTTTCATTTGGTGGAATACTATGTATGATGACTTAAAATTACAAGGAGTAAATGGGGAAAAAATCATGTTACAATGTTCAGTGAAGGAAAAGCAGTATTTGATGAGTACATATTTAGTTTCAATTTTGAAATGTGTAGATAAATGTAAGTTTGAGAGGTATTCAACAAAATCTTTAAAGGGTGAAACAAACTTTAAAACTTCTTACCTTAAAAACATGCAAGAGAGACAAGAAAGGATCAGAGAAAATCTTCAGAAACAACCGCAAAACAATAAAATGGCAATAAATACATATCTATCAATAATTACTTTGAATGTAAATGGACTACATGCTCCAATTAAAGGACATAAGGTGATGGAATGGATAAAAAAGCAAGACCCACCTATGTGATACCTACAAAACTCATTTCAGACCTAAAGACACATGTGCATTGAAAATGAAGGGATGGAAAAGCTTCAATCATGCAAATGCAAGTGAAAAGACAGCCAGGGTAGCAATACTTATATCAGACAGAATAGAGTTTAAAACAAAGACTGTAACAAGAGACAAAAAAAAAAGGATACTATCTAATAATAAAGGGGACAATCCAATAAGAAGATATAACTATTCTAAATATGCACCAAACGTAGGAGCACCCAAATACCTAAAACAGTTACTAACATAAAGGAACTAACCGATAATAATACAATAATAGTAGGGAACTTTAACACCCCACTTACAACAATGGACAGATCATCTAAACAGAAAATCAACAAGGAAACGATGACTTTGAATGACACGCTGCACCAGATGGAATTAACAGATATGCTCAAAACATTCCATCCTGAAACAGCATACTCTTTTAAAGTGCACATGGGGGGCGCCTGGGTGGCGCAGTCGGTTAAGCGTCCGACTTCAGCCAGGTCATGATCTCGCGGTCCGTGAGTTCGAGCCCCGCGTCAGGCTCTGGGCTGATGGCTCAGAGCCTGGAGCCTGTTTCCGATTCTGTGTCTCCCTCTCTCTCTGCCCCTCCCCCGTTCATGCTCTGTCTCTCTCTGTCCCAAAAATAAATAAACGTTGAAAAAACAAACAAACAAAAAATTTAAAGTGCACATGGTACATTCTCCAGAAGAGATCACATATTAGCCCACAAAACCAGCCTCACCAAATTCAAGAAGAACCAAGTCATACCATGCCTCTTTTCTGATCACAAATACATGGAGTTTTAACAATATGCTACTAAACAATGAATGGGTCAACCAGGCAATCAAATAAGAAAATTTTAAAAATACATAGCAACAAATGAAAATGAAAACACAAAGGTCCAAAATCTTTGGGATGCAGCAAAAGAGGTTCTAAGAGGGAACTATGTGGTAATACAGGCTGACCTCAAGAAGCAAGGAAAATCTCAAATAAACAACCTAACCTTACACCTAAAATAACTCAAAAAACAACAAAAGACAAAACCTAAAACCAGCAGAAGGAGGGAAATAATATAGATCAGAGCAGAAATAAATGACATAGAAACTAAAAAAAAAAAAAAAAGAATAGATCAATGTAACCAGGAGCTGGTTCTTTGAAAAAAAAAATCAATAAAACTGATAAATGTCTAGCCACACTTATCAAGAAAGAGAAAGGATTCAAATAAATAAAATCACAAATGAGAGAGGAGAGATCATAACCAATACCACAGACATACAATCATGAGAGAATATTATGAAAAACTCTATGCCAACAAATTGGACAATCTAGAAAAAATGGATAAATTCTTAGAAACATATAAACTACCAAAACCGTAACAGGAAGAAATATAAAATTTGGACAGACCAATAACCAGCAAACAAATTGAATCCGTAATAATAATAATAATAATAATAATCTCCCAATGAACAAAAGCCCAAAACCAGATGGCTTCACAGGTGAGTTTTACCAAACATTTAAAGAAGAATTAATACCTATTCTTCCCAAACTATTCCAGAAATTACAAGTGGAAGGAAAACTTCCAAATTCATTCTATAAGGCCAGCATTATCCTGATACCAAAACCAGCTGATGAGCCAATATCCCTAAATCAAAGACCTAAATGTGAGACCTGAAACCATAAAAATCCTAGAGAACACAGGCAGTAACCTCTTTGACACTGGCCATAGTAACTTCTTTCTAGATCAGTCTCCTGAGGGAAGGGAAACAAAAGCAAAAATAGAAAACAGTGTGGAGGTTCCTCAGAAAATTAAAAATAGTTCTACCCTATGACCCAGCAATAGCACTGCTAGGAATTTACCCAAGGGATACAGGAGTACTGATGCATAGGGGCACTTGTACCCCAATGTTTATAGCAGCACTCTCAACAATAGCCAAATTATGGAAAGAGCCTAAATGTCCATCAACTGATGAATGGATAAAGAAATTGTGGTTTATATACACAATGGAGAACTACAGGGCAATGAGAAAGAACGAAATATGGCCCTTTGTAGCAACGTGGATGGAACTGGAGAGTGTGATGCTAAGTGAAATAAGCCATACAGAGAAAGACAGATACCATATGGTTTCACTCTTATGTGGATCCTGAGAAACTGAACAGGAACCCATGGGGGAGGGGAAGGAAAAAAAAAAGAGGTTAGAGTGGGAGAGAGCCAAAGCATAAGAGACTCTTAAAAACTGAGAACAAACTGAGGGTTGATGGGGGGTGGGAGGGAGGGGAGGGGGGGTGATGGGTATTGAGGAGGGCACCTTTTGGGATGAGCGCTGGGTGTTGTATGGAAACCATTTTGACAATAAATTTCACATATTGAAAAAAAAAGCAAAAATAAACTATTGGGACTACATCAAAATAAAAATCTGCGCAGAAAAGGAAACTAAAAGACAACCTACAGAATAGGAGAAGATATGTATAAGTGACATATCTAACAAAGGGTTAATATCCAGAATATATAAAGAACTTATACAACTCAACACCCAAAAAACAAATAATCCAATTAAAAATGGGCAGAAGGAATGTATAGACACTTCTCCAAAGAAGACATACACATGGCCAACAGACACATGAAAAGATGCTCAACATCACTCTTTATCAGGGAAATGCAAATCAAAACTACAATGAGGTATTACCTTACGCCTGTCAGAATGATTAAAATCAAAAGCACCAGAAATAATATGTGTTAGGGAAGATGTGGAGAAAAACAAACACTTTTACACTGTTGGTAGGAATGCAAACTGGTACAACCACTGCAGAAAACAGTATGGAATTTCCTCAAAAAGTTAAAAATAGAAGTACCTTACAATCCAGCAATCGCACTCCTGGGTATTTACCCAAAGAACACAAGAACACTAATTCAAAGGGATACATGCATCCTGGTGTTTATAGCAGCATTATTTATAATAGCCAAGATATGGAAGGAGCTCAAGTGTCTACTGAATGATGAAGAAGACACACACACACACACACACACACACACACACACACACACACACACACTGGAATAGAATATTATTCAGCCATAAGAAGGAATAAAATCTTATCATTTGCAATGACATGGATAGAGCTTGAGAGTATAATGCTTAGGGAAATAAGTCAGTTAGAGAAAGACAAATGCCATATGATTTCACTCATATTTGGAATTTAAAAAAACAAACAAGCAAAGGGAAAAAATAGCAGAAGAGAGAAGCAAAGCAATAAACATACTCTGAACTATAGAGAACAAACTGATGGTTTCTGGGGGCAGAGGCCTGTGGGGAGGGTGAAACAGGTGATGGGCATTAAGGAGGGCACTTGTTATGAGCACCAGGTGATGTATGGAGGTGTCCAATCACTATACTGCAAATCTGAAAGGAATAGAACACTGTATTTTAACTGGAATTAAAATTAAAACTTTAAAAAAAGAATACTTTTTGCTGGAAAATTTTTTTTAGCTTAGCTAAAAATTCTCTAGATTTCCTACAATAAATGTTAACTACTTTCGTAATAAGGGTGAAAGATTTACTGACTATTTCAAAGGAGGACCAGTGAGGTTGTGACCATGTACATAAACGAGTGAGCTTTCTCCCTGACTCCCTGTCTCCCATCACCGTGGCTTTCTGCCAGCTTCCTGATGCTCACTTCACTCTGGCTCACATCCAGGTTACTCCCAGTGAGTGTCCCACTCACACCCCACCTCTTTAATCAGACTGACTGTGATAATCGTCCCATGCTTTCTGCTACCAGCCCTGCAGCGAAGCTGCACAGCCCTGTGTCTGGAAACAGCATTTGTCCTGCCCCACGAGTATGTTTTCAGAAGCTCCCTGCAGGTGTCAAATGTATGTCCCTCCAGGCATTGGTCCCCTGGGAGTCACCACAGTAATGGGAAGGCCATGAGATGGCAGGGCTTCCCAGCTGAGGGCACCTCTGTCCTCCAGTGGCAGTGCCCAGAATGTCATTGTTAGTTGCCTCCTTGGTCAGGCCTCAGAGTCAGGGTGCAGGGGGGATGGGGCAGAGACGGACTGTATTAAGAACTCCAGAGTCCTTGACTAGAGCAGGACAAGAGCGTCTTAAAATAATTCTAACAGGTATCCCACAACCTTGCTAAGTGCATCATCTTGCAATTTTGCAACCTATTCTAAGTTTGTTTATGACAACTTCAGCTCCTTTAACAAAACTTTTTAAATCCCTTAGTCCATCTTATGAAGTAAAACCTTTTGGACAGTACATCTAAATATTCTTTTTAAGGTAGCTTACGGCATCTCTCAAGTAACACCTGTTCCACTCTACCCAAATCCAAGGATGCGTGGAGATTATGGGCACAGCCAAAGGGCCTGCAGAGAGCAGCTGTGTTCCAGCTGCCAATCATAACCTGCTGGTCCATGCCTCAGCCCCTTGGGACGTGGCATCAGCAGGATCTGGGAACCATCCGACCTTCTGACCCCCAACTCCTATGGGTACCCACATCTTGTAGTGTCTTATTCCCATACCAAATGGAAACAATCTCCCCACCACATGAGTGAGGGTATGACATAACGATGATATATACTCTAACACATATTATGCTCTTCACCTTTTCAGAGTGCACTCACGTGTATCATTTCACGTAATTCTCACTTTCTGATGCAGTAATGAATAGCATAGGATGAAGATTAAAAACATGAAAGCAGAGAAGCTGGGTTATACTCCCAACTCTGCAATATTCTAGTTGTGTGGTCTCGGGGAAGTTACTTAGCCTGTCTGACCCTCAATTTCCTCTTCTATAAAATGGACCCACAATACCAAGTGTATAGAGCTACCGTGAAGATTAGAGATATGTTCAAGTATCTGTTGCAATGCTTGGCATATTAACAGCTCTTGGTGAAGAAGGGCTGCAGAGAACAGTTATCTCCATTTTATGTGCTCCGTTTCAAGCCTCAGTGGAAAAGTTAGAAAACTGCCACCTGTATTACCACTGCACAGTTATTTGAAAGCAATCTTTCCGGATTTAATTTATCTGCTCCCTACTCCCTCGGATCACTGCCACTGCCTAAATTAAGACTCTCCCCCATCCCGCTCTTGAACTGTCTGCCAAAATCCTAACTGGTCTGAGCGACCTCAGTCTTCTCCCTGTCCAAGGGATGCCTTGAGCTTTAAGACTAAGAAAGCAGAACTTAAATTTCTTGCCTCTCAAAGAGAACTGTCCTAGCTCCCTGTAGCCTGCTTGTCAATATGGCTTCCAAGGCCCTCATCTACTTGTTCCACATGCCATCTTCCATGATTCCTTCTCCTGCACAAGCAGCCTGTGCCCCAGCACGTGTGCCCATCTCACCACTCTAGGGATTTTACTTGCCAGCCTCTGCTATCTGTCGCCTTTGCACCAGCAGCTTTCCTTCCTGCATGGCCCAACCTCCTTATTTGCCTAGAAAATGTCTTTGTCCTTTCGATGCTGACCCAAACATCACTGTCACTATGAAGCGCATCTCTGCTCCCCAGATTAGTTACCCTTCCTCCATGGCTCTCACGATGCATGGCACACCTTTCTGTTGCACACTCATGATGTCATATAAATGACTGGTCACATTTCTGTCTCTCCCAACTCCTCAAAAGCAAGGACTCTTAATGGCTATGACTTATTGAATACCCACTGAAAACCAGTCTTTCATTTGCTGTATATATATTATCTCCTTTAATCTTCATGACAACTCTATAGGAAAGTCACTACTATTACCTCTACTTTGAGATAATTAAACTGAGGCATAAAGATATTAGGTAATTTACTCAAGGTTCCAAGTTATTAGTGGCCCAGCCAGGATTCAAAATCAAAGCCCACTCTCTTAACTACTACAGTATACTATAGTATACAACCTAGCACCAAACTCAGTATCTATCAAGTTGTAACATCTCTATTGGTTATCTCTTGCTCTGTAACAAAGTATTCCAAAACATAATGGCTCCAAAGAGTAAACATTTAATATCTCACACTTTCTCTGACTCAAGAATTCAGAAACATCTTCTATGGGTGGTCTGTCTCAGGGTCTCTCACAAGGTTGCTCTCGAGATGCCAGCCTGGGCTGCTGTCATCAGAAAGCTTGGCTGGACTGAAGAATCTGCTTCCAAGATGGTGTGCTCACGTGGTACTGGTTATGGGCAGAAAGCCTCAGGTCCTTCACAAGTGGACCTCTCTACCAGCTTCTTGAGTGCCCTCATGACATCCGTGCTGACTTCCTCCCAGAGTGATCAATCCAAGAAAGCAAAGCAGAGGCCACAATGTCTTTTATGACCTAGCCTCAGAAGTCATACTCCATCATTTCCACAGTATCCCATTAGCTACAGGGGTCAGCTTTATTCATTGTTGGAGGGGACCACACAGCGGCGTGAACATTGAGAAGTAATCAGAATTATTGGGGGATCCATAAATACTAAGTGACAAAGTAGAAAAAAGTATGAAGAATTACCATGAGTGTCAGAATCTCTTATAGATAATGAGAAATTTGGATTAGGTAACCACTGCAGTTTCCTCCCTCTTACCTCCAAAACCATGAAAGACTATTCCCAAATTGTCCCCAAATAGAGTGTCAAATGGATGCAGGAATTTAATTTCATTAAATTCCACTAGAGGCCACAGGTGAGTGAGTATTTGCTAACGTGGCTTCTACTTTATGGTTTTAGGCAGAGTCAAAAAAGTATGAGAAATTCTCTCAGTTTGAAACATCATCATTTCCTTAACAGCAAAACAAATCTATGTTTGATTTCAGGACTAATACTATAGTTTGATGACAGCCTAAGCCCAGCCTCTGGTCAAAGGCTTATCTTATTTAGCAGAATATCTGTGATTAAACTCAGGTAACCAATCTCTTGTGTATTACAACAAAGGTAATAATATCATTGATCTTAGTCCTTAGTCCTTGCTTGTTTTCAAGTCAACATGTTATTTGTTTAAACTAATTCTTTAATATGATTTAAGACATATGAAGATAAAAACTAACATTGAAATGAAGCATTTTAAAGACACACATTGATACTGAGCACACAAAATTCATTTTATTCTAAAGTTCAGTCCATGGTAGTAGAAATGGAAGCCAAATGTGACCTTTATGCCCTACCACCCTCTTGCTCCTGGTACTACCACCTGATCAGACCCAAAGCAGTTTGTAATCTGGGTCAGAACACTCTTCAAGGCCTCTTGGAGCCCATCCGTTTACCGTGCTCCACACAAGGGGCTGGAAGACTATGGCCCATGTAAATAGTTTTACTAAAAACACAGCCATGATCATTTGTTTATGAATTGTCTGTGGCTGCAATGGCAAAGTTGTGAATGGACAACAGAGACCAGACGGCTTGCTAAGGCAAAAGTATTTGCTACTTGGCCCTTTACAGAACAAGTGTACCAATCCCTGATCCACATCTCTGGAGGTTGGCCTGATGTAAGTTATTACAAGCCCAAAAAGTGGATGCATGCTATATGCTGTTATAAACAATTTTACGGAGGGGGGGGGAATAGGAGTGTTATTGTTTATGTATTATACACATATAGTAAAAGCATGAATCTTAACAGAACACGATGAGATTTTATACAACTATCACCTGTGCAACCCCCTCATAAATAAAGAAAATGTGTCCTGTGCCCCCTTATAGTCAGTACCCCCAACAAAGGGAGCCATTATTTTAACTGCCATCACTTAGATTCATTCACCTAGCCCTGAACTTTCTATGACTGGAGCCATGCAGTGTTTCGCTAAGCATTAAGTCAGTGGCATGCTTACATAAGGTAGAAGGGGGTTTATTCTTCATTGTTGTATAATATTCAATTATAGGACTGTACCACAATTTATTTACCTATCTATTCAAGGACAATAGGTTCTTTCAAGGTTTTTGTTCTTATGAACATTCAATGTTCATGTGTTTTGGTGGGCATAAGGATTGACTTACTTTATGAAGAGTGGAACTTCTGGGCAATAGGAGATATCAACAAACTGCCAAACACTTTTCCAACTTGGTTGTACTTTTTTTTAATACATAAAAATACTGTCCTAATTTTTAATTCCTTGAAAGCAAAGGTAAAAAATACCCCTCCCCCCCCCCCAAATTCTCACATTCTGCTGTTCACCCTGTGACGGACTAGCTAGCTATCCTAGGGATTACGGGCAAACTCCAACCTCGACAACGCGCTGGCACTTTTCAAATCCATCTTGTTAAGTCATCACCGAAGACTGTGAGACTAGGTAACCTCAACGTATGGCCTAAGGGGACAAGAGGGGTCAGGAAGGAAAAATGTCTTGGCCAGGGTCATACAACTAAATCAGTGGCACTCAAGGTCCTTACTGTTTTCCTATAAAAAGCAGGAAGACCAGTTTTGTCGTTATCACAAAGCTAGGAAAACATAAGCGGAGGCAACAATAACCTCAGCTCCTTGGTTTCCCCTCTAACCACCTTATCAGTTCAAATATAATTAAATTCTGCCACGGCTCCACTGTATAACTCCTCACAGAGTAGACTTAAATCATTACTGTCACACTACACTCTGTGCCCAAAGACACTGCTACCCAGCTTGACAATGGTAGAAAAATAAGAAGTACAACCACACTGCAAAATTCTAACATTGAAATATGGCCACAAACCATAAAGTTTTGGACAAAGGCATGAATTTGCAAACAAAAAGCAAAAATAATACAAACAAAAAAACCTATAGGCTTTTGTGTTGTCTACTCAAATCTCTACTGCATGCAGAACTGGACTTAAGTGGCATAAATCAGAAAACGGTAATGGGAACTGAATGAAATTCTCATAAATCACGTTACTAAGTATAGTTACATCTTAGATGTGAAACCCAATTAAACAGATGGCCACATGCTGTCAGAATCAGCCCCTAATCAATAAAGATGTTCATTTCAGAAAATCACCTCAATTTTTCACTTCTTCACTGAAGGAACAAGAAGGCAGTTGGGGGTAAGGGGAACTCCCAGGAAACCCAGTGGGGAATGTCTAAGAAGGAACTCCACCTGTCTTAATTTGTAGTCCAAAAAGTCAGAAAGAAGAGAGAAAGAGAAAAAGTCACCCAAAGGACTCCTTGTCATCTTGCCTGGTAATGTAATTTACAATGAGAGCAAGCACTGGTCATTAGGAAAATAGAAACAGCTTGAATCTCTTAATTAAAACACTGCTTCAAATTGTTCATTTCAAACCCCTGTGTTCATAAGCTTTCCAGAAACCACTGGGTTACCCTGAAAGGGCTGCTTCTTCAGTAAACCTGTGATAGGATCACCTCTTCCCAGACAAGAAAAAGGCTGAGCAGGGGTGAATCCCAGAGGCAAAATATTATTAGGCACATTGAAATCCCCAAAGGAGCCGTTAAGCATTCACTGACACTGTTAAGTGAGTGTGGGAACACGGGTGAAGCATCCATCTCAATGCCACTATTGGTGAAAACTAAGTCTACCAATGCCAATAGGCGATGAAAATGAGAGTTGATGAAAATACATCTGTACTCTGTAACATGCTGTTTGGCACCCATTTGATGTTATCTGGTAAAGTTAAGTATTTGCATAACCTGTAGGCCAGTAATTCTACTCTTAGTATATACCCAAAACATCAGGGGACAAGCAGAGGAGTATACAGACTGGCAACACTGTCCATAATGACAAAAACCTGGAGTGGGAAAACACGTAGGTCTGTCAACAAAGTCTGTAGTCTAGGTAAATAATCTGATGTACAGTCATGCAATGGAATATTATACAGCAGGGAAAATGAAAAACTCACTGCCACATGCTACAAGGATGAATCCTAAAAACATGTTGATTTAGGGGTGCCTGGTTGGCTTAGTTGGCCAGGCGTCCGACTCTTGATTTTGGCTCAGGTCATGATCTCAGGGTTGTGAGATAGAGACCCGCATAGGCCTGCGCGTGGAGCCTGCTTGGAATCCTCTCTCTCCCTCTCTCTCTGCTCTCCCCTCCTCATGCTTGCTTGCTCTCACGCTCTCTCTAAAAAAATAAAAATTTTTAAAAAACAAAGTGGCTTTAAATTGCATGCAGTATACCATTTTTATTATGCTATAAAAATAAGCAAAAATAAGTATCAACAAATGGTTTAAAATTTATTTTGAGAAAAAGACAACAATAAGCACAAAAAGCAGAAAACTAGTTACCTCTATAGTGAGCAAGATGAATGGGATGGGGAGAAGCATGGACAGATGTAATGATATGGAGAATGTTCTAGTTCTTGGGGGGTGGTAGGTTCATAGGAATATAATGTATATGTTTTAATATGTTACATATATTCTTTGGCATGTACCAAATATTACACAGAACACTTTCTTTTAAAATGGGTAATCTAGTCCAACTCCAGTTTCTGGATCCAGTCCAACCCCGACGGGTCAGGTTTCTACATTGGAGCCAGCCAGACTCCCGCCAGTTTCTGGACCCCGTCCGGAAGAAGAAATGCTCAAGTCAAGTCTGAAAACTCCTAACAGAAAAGCTGGGATCCAGGCTAAGCGAGGGACTCATCCACTTGCTCTAGAAACAGAGAGAATGCAGGAGCTCAAGGAGCTCGGCAGGCATTTGCTTCAGTTAATGAAAAACAAGTTAAGGAGCACTATGACGCCAGGATCCAGTGGCAAATCCACATGATCGCTTCATGGCCAAAGCTAAACACTCTGAGCGATGAAACAGAAAATGATAGCATTGGATAAGAATCCACATAATAAAATAAATATCCATGAGTTCATAAGGCTATAAAAAATATGTGATTGCACAGATAGATGCCCGTGAAAGGACGGTCCCTTCTTTACAATAGAATTCACATTAATACGAATGGAAGGGATGAAATTGAAATTGAGCAATGAGAAAACAGCACAGGGATGCTTGCTGCATACAAGTTTTATTAATGGAGGCTAAAATCAGTGAACGAACAACTGGAGACAAACAGGATAGATAGAGTCTCAGAGATATAGTTCCCAAGATATTTGCCAACTACACTGGCAGGGAGGATAGCAACTTTACAGTGGAACAACCCAGCAGAAATCATCTTCTCCAAGTGAACAAGGGTAGCCTCACATCACCAGCAATAAGACACATAAATAGCACAAACCCGGTGATATGAGGCACCAAGGAGGATACGACACCACTTCTGTGACATTCATGCCCCAAATGCATTCACCTCAGTCCTATTGCGTGAAAACAATAGACAGACACAAACTGAGGGACCTTCCACAAAATGACTGACCAGTACTCTTCAAAGGTGTCAAAGTCATGAAGGACAAAGAGAGACTAAAGAACTATCAAACTCTGTAGGAGACTAAGAAGAAATAATGACTAAATGTAACATGGGATCTTGATAGGATTCTGGATCAGAAAAAGAACTTGAGTGGCCAAACTAGTGATATTTCAGTAAGGCCTTAAGTTTAGTTAATGGTGGTATAGCAATGTTCATGTTCTGGTTCTGATTGTTGCATTATAGTTATGTAAGATGGTAACGCTGAGGGAAGTTAGCTAAAGGATACATGGAAACTCTGTGTTCTGGTTTTGTAACTTTTTAGTAATTGTAAAAGTATCTCAAAGTAAAAAGTGTGTTTTTTTTAAAAAAATGGACAATCTAAAGAATTTTCTATTGCCCAATAGGTTATTCCAACTGTTATTATAATTTATATATAATTCATATCATAAGTAGTAATCATTAATATCTCAAAAATCTTAAGTTCCCATGTAACATATGCAGCTTAATTCTCAATTTGGAGCTATATCAAAACATCAAGGTGCACATGTTAACTATATATACTTTTCGTTGATTATACCTCAATAAAGCTGGGGGACAAAAGTAAGCAATGATTTCACGATAACAATGAGTATTTCTATAGTAAGGAGTGACATTCAAAGTATTAAATATATTCAACAACCGATTTTGTTATACAAATTAGTGCAGAAATCAAATATTACCACCATCTGCTTGTTTTACTTCTGTTTATTAAGCTCTCACACCAGTCCTTCAGAAACTGACATTCCCAAAGGTGACCACACGAGGGCGACTCTCATCAGCTGTGCCTGCCCAGAGTGGGCAGCCACAGCTCCAGAGCTGTCCTCTCTGGCTAGTGAGTCCTGCGGGTACGAGGGTGAGCAGAGAGGATCTACAGAGGGCAGGTAGGATGCCTCATTGAGAAGTTGGCACTCAAGCAAAGATTTGAAGGAAATGGGAGCATGAACCATGCAGATCACTTGGGGAATTTTCCCAGGCCAAAAGAGCCTCTACTATAAATGCTAGGAGAGAACAGAGTCCCGCGCTCTAGGAACAGGAAGGAGGCCAGTACAGCTGGAACAGAGGGGAGATAAGGCAGCAGTAAGAGGTCTGAGGGCCATCACAACTAATTTGGCTTTTATCCTGAGTGAGATGGGAAAGCGATAAGGGGTGCTGAGCAGAGGAGGGACCTGAGATGATTGTAAAACATCTTAAAATGGCTGCAATATTCTATTTAGAAAAGGCTGAAGGGGGATAAGGACAGAAGTGGGCAGGCCAGTGAGGAAGCTACGTCTCGCGGGGAGGAGGTGGGCCCGTGGCCAAGGGTGGCAAGCATTTGTAAGTTCCATCGCCCACATTCAACAAAGCACACGGAGATGCACTTAAAAGCATGAAATTAGATGTTATCACCACACGAGGGAGTGAAGACAAAGACCAGAGGAGGTGCAGAAGGGATGAGAAACCAGCAAGGGCTGAAGCAGGAGCAGCCTCCCCTCCCCACAACAGGTCACTGCCGCCCTGCATTCAGATGTTTGTCATTCTCATGAATGTCTTCCTACTTTCACTACAAAAGGATGTACCTCTAGACAACACATAGGAATGTTTTTGCATGCTTTTCAACTTTTTTATATGGTATCACACTTGATAGCATTTCCCCAGTTGTTTTCCCCCCACAACCAATACTTGTGAACTTTATCCATGTGAATGCATGTTGCTCTAGATCACTCATTATTCACTGCTGTCTGGCATTCCTGTGTGTGAACAGGCCACATTGGGGTCATTTTCCCACAGACGGACACATAGGTTATTTCACTATTTCTGCTATGATAAACAACACCGGTACGAGTACTCTCACACAGCCTCCTCCTGTGAGACTTCTCTAGGGCAGTGGTTCTCAAACTGTGTCAGAGTCACCTGGAAGCCTTAATACAACAGATTTCTGAGCCCCGTGTCCAGAGTTTGTAAATGACAGGTCTAAGGTGGGGCACAAGAACTTGCATTTCTTTTTTTTATCATTTTTATTTATGCATTTGTTAATTTACATGCAAGTTAGTTAGCATAGAGTACAACAACGATTTTAGGAGCAGATTCCAGTGATTGATCCCCTATGTATAAAACCCAGTGCTCATCCCAACAAGTGTCTTCCTTAATGCCCCTTACACATTTAGTCCATCCCCCTCCCAAAACCCCTCCAGCAACCCTCTGTTTGTTCTCTGTATTTAAGAGTCAAGAATTTGCATTTCTAACCAGTTGCTCCATGATGCCATTGCTATCCCTCCCAAGATCACACTTGGAGAAACAAAGCACCAGGGCACATGCCAGGAGGGCAGTGATGGTCACAGACATGCATGGACATCTTCAGCCTTTCTAGGTATTGCCAAATTGCTCTGCAAAGTGGGTGAAGCAATTTACACTTCCACCAGTAATAAGTATGTGTCCCTGCTGCCAACACTTGGTACCGTCAGATTTTTTAATCTGACCTTTAGTCATTTTGTAAACTTATCATGGCATTTTTACCTACACAGTATGTGTAAATAAAAGCCACTTAAGACTTTATATCCTAGGGTCAATTAGAACATTTCCAAGCATTTCTATAGACAGGCCCCTCAGGTTCTATCATCTGCCCAGCTACCTGCTTGCTTTCCCCATCAATCCTAGAAATAAACAAAAATGGTGCAAAGTCATTAAGAACATTATGAAAGACGACTACAGTTTTCTTTTCATGGCCAACTGCCCTGTAGTGTTATTTATCGTAGTTCTGTCCTCTTGGGGTTTTTGTTTGTTTTCATTTCGTTTTGTTTTTACTTAATTAGGTGAAGGGAGTGAAGCAAATCGGGCATATGGATACAGAAACTTAAACTTCCTTCACCCACATACCTGATCACTTTTGGAGGTAAATAAAGAAATCACAGTCAGGGAAAAGATCCTTCCATTTTGTACCACATTAACAAGGAGACAAGAAGCCAGTACTCACGAATCTGGTTGGTGGATGCACTGTAGAAGGCATTGACGGTTGTGGGATTCGTAAACCACCTGTAGAAAGAGAAGCAAATACCACCAAGAAATCATCATTATCCAGGCAGGAGGGCAACAAGAATGAACACAATGTGGCAAGATTTATTAGCAAATAACCAGCGAGCAATGGGGAAATAGGGCACATGGGGAAATTACCACCTCAGTTTAGGGTTATTGCTCTGTTCAATGAGCAGCCTCATCATAAACTGAACATGGTTCAGTGAGAATATATTAACATGCCTGCTTATTCACTAGTACTAACTTAACAGAAAAAGTCAGCACCAGTGCTTCTGAAATAGCTTTAATGAGAAATTCTAGAATCTAAAGGGCTCTCCCCATAGATGGAAACAGCAAGAAGCTGATGTTTGGCAGGCCTAGTTCAATGGATCCATGGGACAGCTAACTTTCTATGCTGCATCACTTCTGACCTGTCCATTCGAGGTTTGGCATTGATGACAACACAGAAATCCATGTAAAGAGAGATGGATAAAGTATAACTATGCCACCCAGAGGTTCTCCCTGCTCCAGTGGACAGTTTACAGATGTAAGCATCCAAAGAGCTAATGAGTCATCCTGCCTCTTTTACTAAGTAGCCAGATTGTGTTGGAATAGTTGCCCACCTTCCTGGGGTTTGGTTTCAGCTATAAAATTAAGATACTGCATTAAGAGGCACACCTGAGTGGCTCAGTCAGTTAAGCGTCAAACTCTTGATTTCAGCTCAAGTCATGATCTCATGGCCTGTGAGTTTGAGCCCCACATCGGACTCTGCACTGACAGTGCAGAGCCTGCTTGGGAATCTTGCTCTCCCTCTCTCTCTGCCCTCTCCTGCTCTCTCTCTCACTCTCTCTCTCAAAAAACAAATAAACTTAAAAAAAATTTTTTTTAAAGATCCTGCATTAAGCAATCAGGGGAGTACCTTCCAGCTATAAAGAGTCTACATTCCAGGGGCACCTGGGTGGCTCAGTCAGTTAAGTATCTGACTTCTGCTCGGATCATGATCTCACGGTTGGTGAGTTCAGGACCCAAGTCAGGCTCTGGGCTGACAGCTCAGAGCCTGGAACATGCTTTGGATTCTGTGTGTCTGTCTTCTGTCTGTCTGTCTCTCTCTCAAAAATAATTTTTAAAAAAGAGTCTACATTCCACTTTAAATGCATGGACTACTTAGCTCAGGGCTTCGCAAAATTTTTTTCTGTAAACAGATGGTAGACAATTAGGCATTTTGTAGCCAAAGAGGCAAAAATCAAAGATGTTATGTAGGTACTTCTTTCGTAAGAGAAAGGGTTCCACAAAATTTTATTGATAAAGTTAAAAATAGAACAAGTGAATACAATTTTTTATAAGACAGCCTGTTAATGAGAAGAATGGAATTCTTTAGAGGCAAAATAACATTTTGCTTAATTGGGATTCAGAGTTAGTGCTTCATATCATTAGATCGACTACAAACATTTATCTGTAAAAATCACTCTTTGCTCATGGGCCCCACAAAAACAGGCATCAGGCAAGATTTAGCCCACAAGCTGCATTGTGCTGACCCCTGATTTAGAGGCCTGTGAGTTTCTGCCCTTTATGATAAAAACCAAGCAATCTGTCTTAAACTAAATTGCTCAAAATAAACTCATATAGATCCCTTTTCAAAACAATCATTTTACTGATTTATATATAACAGAAGAATTATGGCAAGCTAATAATTTAAGTCAGACTAATATGAAACTGGTAGGAAATCCAAGGGTTGATTCTAGTTGATCGGCCCACACCTTCTCCCTATAAAGAAGTCCACAGGAATTGCGGCAAGATGGCGGCTTAGGAGGACGCTGGGCTCACCGCACGTCCTGCTGATCACTTAGATTCCATCTACACCTGCCTAAATAACCCAGAAAACCGCCAGAGGATTAGCAGAACAGAGTCGCCGGAGCCAAACGCAGACGAGAGGCCCACGGAAGAAGGTAGGAAGGGCGGCGAGGCGGTGCGCGCTCCACGGACTGGCGGGAGGGAGCCGGGGCGGAGGGGCGGCTCGCCGGCCAAGCAGAGCCCCCGAGTCGGGCTTGCAAAAGCGGAGGGGCCGGGCGGACTGTGATCCGACAGCAAGCGCGACTTAGCGTCTGGGAGGTCAGAAATTAACAGCTCTGCTCGGAAAGCGGGAAGGCTGGAGGACAAAGGGAGGGAGAGCTGCTGAGCCCCCTGACAACAGAGCTCAGTTTGGTGGGGAACAAAGGCGCTCGCCAGCGCCATCTCCCCCGCCCATCCCCCAGCCCAAATCCCAAAGAGAACCAGTTCCTACCAGGGAACTGGCTCGCTCTGTGCAAACACCCAACTCTGCGCTTCGGCGGAGCCAAACCTCCGGCAGCGGATCTGACTCCCTCCCGCTGCCACAGGGCCCCTGCTGAAGTGAATCACCTAAGGAGAAGCGATCTAACCCTACCCCTCCTGCCCCCGTGCACCTTGCCTACCCACCCCAGCTAATACGCCAGATCCCCAGCATCACAAGCCTGGCAGGGTGCAAGTAGCCCAGATGAGCCACACCACCCCACAGTGAATCCCTCCCCCTAGGAGAGGGGTAAGAGAAGGCACACACCAGTCTGACTGTGGCCCCAGCGGTGGGCTGGGGGCAGACATCAGGTCTGACTGCGGCCCCGCCCACCAACTCCAGTTATACACCACAGCACAGGGGAAGTGCCCTGCAGGTCCTCACCATGCCAGGGACTATCCAAAATGACCAAGCGGAAGAACTCCCCTCAGAAGAATCTCCAGGAAATAACAACAGCTAATGAGCTGATCAAAAAGGATTTAAATAATATAACAGTGAATTTAGAATAATAGTCATAAAATTAATTGCTGGGCTTGAAAACAGTATACAGGACAGCAGAGAATCTCTTGCTACAGAGATCAAGGGACTAAGGAACAGTCATGAGGAGCTGAAAAACGCTTTAAACGAAATGCATAACAAAATGGAAACCACCACAGCTCGGCTTGAAGAGGCAGAGGAGAGAATAGGTGAACTAGAAGATAAAGTTATGGAAAAAGAGGAAGCTGAGAAAAAGAGAGATAAAAAAATCCAGGAGTATGAGGGGAAAATTAGAGAACTAAGTGATACACTAAAAAGAAATAATATACGCATAATTGGTATCCCAGAGGAGGAAGAGAGAGGGAAAGGTGCTGAAGGGGTACTTGAAGAAATCATAGCTGAGAACTTCCCTGAACTGGGGAAGGAAAAAGGCATTGAAATCCAAGAGGCACAGAGAACTCCCTTCAGACGTAACTTGAATCGATCTTCTGCACGACATATCATAGTGAATCTGGCAAAATACAAGGATAAAGAGAAAATTCTGAAAGCAGCAAGGGGTAAACGTGCCCTCACATATAAAGGAGACCTATAAGACTCGTGACTGATCTCTCTTTTGAAACTTGGCAGGCCAGAAAGAATTGGCACGAGATTTTCAGGGTGCTAGACAGAAAAAATATGCAGCCGAGAATCCTTTATCCAGCAAGTCTGTCATTTAGAATAGAAGGAGAGATAAAGGTCTTCCCAAACAAACAAAAACTGAAGGAATTTGTCACCACTAAACCAGCCCTACAAGAGATCCTAAGGGGGACCCTGTGAGACAAAGTCCCAGAGACATCACTACAAGCATAAAACATACAGACATCACAATGACTCTAAACCTGTATCTTTCTATAATAACACTGAATGTAAATGGATTAAATGCACCAACCAAAAGACATAGGGTATCAGAATGGATAAAAAAACAAGACCCATCTATTTGCTGTCTACAAGAGACTCATTTTAGACCTGAGGACACCTTTAGATTGAGAGTGAGGGGATGGAGAACTATTTATCATGCGACTGGAAGCCAAAAGAAAGCTGGAGTAGCCATACTTATATCAGACAAACTAGACTTTAAAGGCTGTAACAAGAGATGAAGAAGGACATTATATAATAGTTACAGGGTCTATCCATCAGGAAGAGCTAACAATTATAAATGTCTATGCGCCGAATACAGGAGCCCCCAAATATATAAAACAATTACTCATAAACATAAGCAACCTTATTGATAAGAATGTGGTAATTGCAGGGGACTTTAACACCCCACTTACAGAAATGGATAGATCATCTAGACACACGGTCAATAAAGAAACAAGGGCCCTGAATGAGACATTGGATCAGATGGACTTGACAGATATATTTAGAACTCTGCATCCCAAAGCAACAGAATATACTTTCTTCTCGAGTGCACATGGAACATTCTCCAAGATAGATCATATACTGGGTCACAAAACAGCCCTTCATAAGTTTACAAGAATTGAAATTATACCATGCTTACTTTCAGACCACAATGCCATGAAGCTTGAAATCAACCACAGGAAAAAGTCTGGAAAACCTCCAAAAGCATGGAGGTTAAAGAACACCCTACTAACGAATGAGTGGGTCAACCAGGCAATTAGAGAAGAAATTAAAAAATATATGGAAACAAACGAAAATGAAAATACAACAATCCAAACGCTTTGGGATGCAGCAAAGGCAGTCCTGAGAGGAAAATACATTGCAATCCAGGCCTATCTCAAGAAACAAGAAAAATCCCAAATACAAAATCTAACAGCACACCTAAAGGAACTAGAAGCAGAACAGCAAAGGCAGCCTAAGCCCAGCAGAAGAAGAGAAATAATAAAGATCAGAGCAGAAATAAACAATATAGAAACTAAAAAAACTGTAGAGCAGATCAACGAAACCAAGAGTTGGTTTTTTGAAAAAATAAACAAAATTGACAAACCTCTAGCCAGGCTTCTCAAAAAGAAAAGGGAGATGACCCAAATAGATAAAATCATGAATGAAAATGGAATTATTACAACCAATCCCTCAGAGATACAAACAATTATCAGGGAATACTATGAAAACTTATATGCCAACAAATTGGACAACCTGGAAGAAATGGACGAATTCCTGAACACCCACACGCTTCCAAAACTCAATCAGGAGGAAATAGAAAGCTTGAACAGACCCATAACCAGCGAAGAAATTGAATCGGTTATCAAAAATCTCCCAACAAATAAGAGTCCAGGACCAGATGGCTTCCCAGGGGAGTTCTACCAGACGTTTAAAGCAGAGATAATACCTATCCTTCTCAAGCTATTCCAAGAAATAGAAAGGGAAGGAAAACTTCCAGACTCATTCTATGAAGCCAGTATTACTTTGATTCCTAAACCAGACAGAGACCCAGTAAAAAAAGAGAACTACAGGCCAATATCCCTGATGAATATGGATGCAAAAATTCTCAATAAGATACTAGCAAATCGAATTCAACGGCATATAAAAAGAATTATTCACCATGATCAAGTGGGATTCATTCCTGGGATGCAGGGCTGGTTCAACATTCGCAAATCAATCAACGTGATACATCACATTAACAAAAAAAGAGAGAAGAACCATATGATCCTGTCAATCGATGCAGAAAAGGCCTTCGACAAAATCCAGCACCCTTTCTTAATAAAAACCCTTGAGAAAGTCGGGATAGAAGGAACATACTTAAAGATCATAAAAGCCATTTATGAAAAGCCCACAGCTAACATCATCCTCAACGGGGAAAAACTGAAAGCTTTTTCCCTGAGATCAGGAACACGACAAGGATGCCCACTCTCACCGCTGCTGTTTAACATAGTGCTGGAAGTTCTAGCATCAGCAATCAGACAACAAAAGGAAATCAAAGGCATCAAAATTGGCAAAGATGAAGTCAAGCTTTCGCTTTTTGCAGATGACATGATATTATACATGGAAAATCCGATAGACTCCACCAAAAGTCTGCTAGAACTGATACAGGAATTCAGCAAAGTTGCAGGATACAAAATCAATGTACAGAAATCAGTTGCATTCTTATACACTAACAATGAAGCAACAGAAAGACAAATAAAGAAACTGATCCCATTCACAATTGCACCAAGAAGCATAAAATACCTAGGAATAAATCTAACCAAAGATGTAAAGGATCTGTATGCTGAAAACTATAGAAAGCTTCTGAAGGAAATTGAAGAAGATTTAAAGAAATGGAAAGACATTCCCTGCTCATGGATTGGAAAAATAAATATTGTCAAAATGTCAATACTACCCAAAGCTATCTACACATTCAATGCAATCCCAATCAAAATTGCACCAGCATTCTTCTCGAAACTAGAACAAGCAATCCTAAAATTCATATGGAACCACAAAAGGCCCCGAATAGCCAAAGGAATTTTGAAGAAGACCAAAGCAGGAGGCATCACAATCCCAGACTTTAGCCTCTACTACAAAGCTGTCATCATCAAGACAGCATGGTATTGGCACCAAAACAGACACATAGACCAATGGAATAGAATAGAAACCCCAGAACTAGACCCACAAACGTATGGCCAACTCATCTTTGACAAAGCAGGAAAGAACATCCAATGGAAAAAAGACAGCCTCTTTAACAAATGGTGCTGGGAGAACTGGACAGCAACATGCAGAAGGTTGAAACTAGACCACTTTCTCACACCATTCACAAAAATAAACTCAAAATGGATAAAGGACCTAAATGTGAGACAGGAAACCATCAAAACCTTAGAGGAGAAAGCAGGAAAAGACCTCTCTGACCTCAGCCGTAGCAATCTCTTACTCGACACATCCCCAAAGGCAAGGGAATTAAAAGCAAAAGTGAATTACTGGGACCTTATGAAGATACAAAGCTTCTGCACAGCAAAGGAAACAACCAACAAAACTAAAAGGCAACCAACGGAATGGGAAAAGATATTCGCAAATGACATATCGGACAAAGGGCTAGTATCCAAAATCTATAAAGAGCTCACCAAACTCCACACCCGAAAAACAAATAACCCAGTGAAGAAATGGGCAGAAAACATGAATAGACACTTCTCTAAAGAAGACATCCGGATGGCCAACAGGCACATGAAAAGATGTTCAGCATCGCTCCTTATCAGGGAAATACAAATCAAAACCACACTCAGGTATCACCTCACGCCAGTCAGAGTGGCCAAAATGAACAAATCAGGAGACTATAGATGCTGGAGAGGATGTGGAGAAACGGGAACCCTCTTGCACTGTTGGTGGGAATGCAAATTGGTGCAGCCGCTCTGGAAAGCAGTGTGGAGGTTCCTCAGAAAATTAAAAATAGACCTACCCTATGACCCAGCAATAGCACTGCTAGGAATTTATCCAAGGGATACAGGAGCACTGATGCATAGGGCCACTTGTACCCCAATGTTCATAGCAGCACTCTCAACAATAGCCAAATTATGGAAAGAGCCTAAATGTCCATTAACTGATGAATGGATAAAGAAATTGTGGTTTATATACACAATGGAATATTACATGGCAATGAGAAAAAATGAAATATGGCCTTTTGTAGCAACGTGGATGGAACTGGAGAGTGTGATGCTAAGTGAAATAAGCCATACAGAGAAAGACAGATACCATATGGTCTCACTCTTATGTGGATCCTGAGAAACTTAACAGGAACCCATGGGGGAGGGGAAGGAAAAAAAAAAAAAGAGGTTAGAATGGGAGAGAGCCAAAGCATAAGAGACTGTTAAAAACTGAGAACAAACTGAGGGTTGATGGGGGGTGGGAGGGAGGAGAGGGTGGGTGGTGGGTATTGAGGAGGGCACCTTTTGGGATGAGCACTGGGTGTTGTATGGAAACCAATTTGTCAATAAATTTCAGAAAAAAAAAAACTCTTCAGAAACAAACAAAAAAAGCTATCTCATAGCTTCCTATTTCTCCGAATAAAAGTAAAAATCTTAGAAAAAAAAAAAAAAAAAAAGAAGTCCACAAATACATCATTCTATTATCATTAGAAGTAACAGTGGCCGTAGGAAACTTTCACTGAGCGCTCACAATGCCCTAGGCACTTCCTATTCGTAGTCTTCCCCATAGCAACTGTAGGAATCACTAGCCTATCTCACAGATGAGGACAATGAGACTTAAGAAGCATTATGTACTTGTGCAAGGTCTGCTGTGACTTCAAACCGGTTCTCTTAAGTGTTACAGTATACCGGAGACGTTACTGGAAATCAAGAGAGTGCCTCCTCTAGTCAAAACTGAAACATGTACTCCTTTCCATAAAATGTGTACTCTTTTCCTTCAGAGTTAGGATTAGTATTTCAATAAGCCCCAATGTTTAGCAAACAAACTTACTGGCTGGTCTACCTTCTTGAGGAAACAAGTGGAGGGGAAAACACTTTCATCATTCTAAGGTCACTACCTGAGGTAGGTGGAATTATGTTCAGGTCCTAATCCCTGGATCCTGTGAAGAGGTTACATTACATGCCAAAAAGGACACTGCAAATACAATTAAGGTTAAGGAGCTTAAAACATGGATGGTCTCCTGGATATCCAGGTGAGCCCAATCTAATCACTAGTCCTTAAAAGTAGAGAACCTTCTGTGTCTGGAGTCCCAGAGATGGCGGGGAGGAAGTCAGATTCCAAGAGTTAAAAGGATTCCACATGCCGTTGCTGGCTCTGAGATGTAAGGACCATGGTGCAAGGATCAGAGAGAAGCCTTTAGAAGGGAACAGTGGCTCCCAAATGACAGCCAGCAAGGAAGTAGGGATGTCAGTTCTGAAACTGGCAGGTAGTGAATCTGCCAACAACTCAATAAGCTTGTAACAAAATTCTTCCCAGAGCCTCCAGCTATGAGCCCAGCCAGCTGACAACTTGATTCCAGTCTTATGAAACCTAGATCTCAGAAACCAGCCAAGGCATCCTGTACTTCTGACCTACAGAACTGTGAGATAATACATTTGTGTTATTTTGAGTTGCTAACGTTGGGTAGTTTGTTACAGCAGCAACAGAAAATTAACACATTACCATACAAAGAACCCAGCATTGGTATGTCTGAAGATTGAGTCAAGTCCTAAATGACAATGGACTGAAGCGTAATAGGTACAAAAGATGATTTATATCCCTAGAGCTCATCCCTTCTCTCCCCTGCCTTCAGCAAAGAATGAACTTGCAAAATGTGAGGATAAGGGCCATGCAGGAAAAATGATTCTAACTGCTGATGAACAAAGGTGGACAAAACAAAGAGATCAAACAATCAGACAGGGCCTGATGGGGCCTCTGAAGCTTCAGCAAGAGTACCTACAACCTCTTATTTCAGGCCCACGATTTCACCTTTCCTGAACTCCCAGAGCTGGTGCTGTCTGTAAAGTATGTTTGGAGCCTTGATTGTACCCAGAGCTGATATTTAGTGGCTGCACCAGTAGATCTTACCACTTGTGGGCGCTACTGCTGCTTCTTATTGGTCACTGCCCATGCCAAACCAGCCATTAAATATTCTGTATATCTCCCTGATTATATCCAAGTGTATTATATATTTAGTTTTACCATTCTCTAGTATAAGGCTACCTATTCTGATTTTAACATGTGTTTGCAATTTTTTTTGCGCTCCTCCCATTAAAGAAGTGGAGTCTACATTCCTCTCCTCTGGATTATGGGCTGGCCTTGGTGACTTGGTTTTAAAACATAAAATGCAATGGAAATGACACCACGGGACTGCCTATGCCAGGCAATTAAGGGCAATACAACCTCCCCCTAGTGTGCACACAGGGTTCCTTCCTCCTCTCTTTCTCAGGAACCTGCTCTTTGGAGTTTCTTGCTCAATCAGCACGCTATAAAGAAGCCCAGTATGCAAAGCCAGAGGCAGCCAACAGCCATCATCAGCCACTAGACATGAAAGAAGACCCCTCCCCCATGACTCCAGCTCCAGCCACTCTCTGACTGCAATTACATGAAAGCTCATAAACAACAAGCACCCCGCTGAGCCTAGTGGAGTGGTTTGTTAGACTGCAGGAGATAGATAACTGAAACACTGACAAGTGTTGTCCGTAGATGAAGTTGTAACCAATGGGTTGACTTTTCTCATGAAAATGTTTTGTCTGCCCATCACAACGGTTTTTAAAAGGACTGAACTGGAACTCCTTGAAATGAGGTGTACAATGACTAGTTCTCCACGGTCCCCACCGCCCCCCATCAGTTTACATTTGTCTACATCACCATCTGTTAACTGATTGGGCCCTGAAAGCATATGTGTTAACACAACTTGTCTCCCAACAAGATGTTAAGCTCTTTATGGGCTAAGACCATTGTCCCAGTGGCATGTGCTGATCAGAAGATCATTACATCTATTGAAATGAATTTATTGCTATATATACATCTACTTGAATAAACGAAAACTGTCATTCAAGTGCTTTAAATTCTTCTTACCATGACTTTAGGGTGTTCCTGCTGACTGTGTTTGGGGAAGGATTTAGTGGACAAGGTGGGAAGAGGTCTCGTATAAATTTCAAAAGAAAAATATATGGGGATGAAATTATACTGGACAATGGAATACACAAAAGGAGTGTAATAATGAAACACAGTTGTTTAAAGACAAGGACATTGGTACTCTGATTTTTTGATCCATATAAAATAGATATACATCAGGCTAAAGTTCTACATTTTACCTATCAGCTCTTAAAGATAGTCAAAGGAATAGGGAATGGTCAAACCATAGAATATTTATTACTTTATTTCTAATATCCTGTAGATTATATCCTTCCCATTCCATGCTATAGAGAATGCTTTTACAAACAAAAATTCTGGGAAAAATCATAATTTGTATAGACATTTGATCTATTTTTACCTATTTTTTGAAAAGATAGAGAAAGAAATTCCAGACATGTCTGGTCACAGCAGAGTGAGAGTGAGTTAATAGGGAAGCTGACTTAAAGCCATTTCTGTCAAAGAAAGGGGATCCTAAGGGAAAAAATTACTTTTGACTCAAGCCAAGCAGTAGAGTAAATCCTCTATTTTTAAGTGAGCTGATGAAGTAACAATTCTGAGAACCAACCCCTCAATATGTACCTTCAGGGATGACCACCCAATTAACTCCATTCTTGCTGACATTTCCCATCGCGTTAGAAACTTCTTAATGCACATTAGTTCGGCTAAAATGGATTCCATGAGAATGAAAGATAAAGGGTATTTATCTCCTATACCCACAAAGAAGCAAAATGTTATTTCAGGGCTTTGTGGAAATATAATCGTGATGTGCTATTCAAAGTAAACTAGTGTAGTGGAGCTACTCCAGAATCACTCCCACTAGATTAACTCATCAATTTTCAAAACTAAAAGATGTCGATTAAAGCCAGTGGGTGTCATGAAGCTAAAATTCCCTACAATGCCTGAAAAGGAGCAGCCCAAAATTTCTTCTAAAAAATGGACTATCCTATCCCTTTACCACACAAAGAGGACCTTCAATTTCTTAATGTTACTTTCCCTGAAATAGACACATAGTTTGAGGAAGCAAGAATTAGTACTATTGCATGGATTTTCATTCGTGCATAACTTTTCCAGAAACATTAACCAATTTAATGTCCTTGTGAAAGAGGTATTTGTTTTTTGCTGATGGAGAAGAAAACTACACAGAATCATGCGGTTTGCCTAAGCCCACAAAGTCAGCCAACATTTTTCCAAGGCATGAATGAAATATGAAAAATAGACAAGGCCCTTCGAATCTGAAAGTCCATCAGTATTTTAGGATGATGGTAAAAAGGACACATTTAGGAGGTTTTCAATTAGCAGCACAGGCCTTGTCACACACACAAAAGCATAATGACATTTTGAAACTGAATTAACTTGACAGTATCCCTAATATGGAGAAGCACAAACGCCAAAAATTCAGGAAAATACTGGTGACAAAAATATCTTGAATTATCCACAAACTGCAAGAAGAGTCTGAACCGATCTGAAGTAGATCTGAAAGAGCAGGATGATTCACACAGATCTGTGACTACCATACTACATGGAGATGCTCATCCGGATACTGGAAAACATTTGCTGAGGTTGTCAGATTCAAGGAGCTATCTCTAGAACCCTAAATCTAAAATTTCGTTTTTCTTTTACATCTAAAATTTCAATTGACTGATTGAGGTTAGGAATGAAGCAGGAGAGACGGGCTGAGAGACACTGTGATGAGAGGAGAGAACCAAGGACACTGGAGCACATGGCTTGAAAGCAGTTGCCTGTCATTTCCAAAGAAGTCTGAAAACCTTCTAACCTATGTTCTTTTGACTGGAGTCAGGGATGGGTAGAGCAATGGTTCAGCTTTAGGCCTACTCCTTAAAGTGAGCACTTTGAACTAACTTTGTGGGTGGATGCTGTAGGAAGGCCAGAAGGGCAGAGGGCAGAGATAGGTAGATTGGGAGCCATGGGTAAGAGGGACAGCTAGTATTCACAGCTTAAGCCAAGGGCTGGTACAGAGCCTCAAGTTTCTACAGTCTAGAAAAGAGCAGGGAGTTGAAAGGGAGAGTAACAAGAGACCCAGAGAGCATAAAAAGAGCCAGTCAAATATCCAGAGACCAGAATATCAGCCAAGGTTAAAAAGTAGGCCATAAAAAAAAAAAGTGGGCCATGGAAACCAGGCTTCCAGCTATGATGATATGAAATAGTCAGCAAATTCCTTCCACAAAAATCAAGTATAAAACTGGACACAATGGCCAACAAACAACCATTTTAGGGCTCTGGGAATTGATCATCAAATCCAAACAACAAACTGAAAAATGTTTAATTATGAAAAAGTGCTAGAGCTTGGAAGTAAGTAGAACAGGAGTCTGTGGCCTTCTTGCCAGGGACTGCTCCTGCCCTTCCCAGCATGGTCAGTGAGAACTCTGTTCTATCAGGACAGGTAGGGCGGCTGGCAAATCAGCAGCTTTGTTGCCACAGGGGGTGGACTCAGTTGGAGGTGGAGGTGAAAACCTGCAGCTTTGTCAGCTAAAAGTGGCAAACTTGGTAGAAAACAAATGAAAGGATGCCCACGGCTCTGCCAGCCTGAAGTTACAGTTCCCATTGGGAAGACTGACAGGCGAGCCAGGAATTTTTTTAATATTTATTTATTTATTTTGAGAGAGAGAGAGAAAGAGAGAGAGAGTGAACACTTGAGGGGGGAGGGGCACAGAGAGAGGGAGAGAGAGAATCCCAAGCAGGCTCTGCACTGTCAGCACAGAGGCCGACACAGGGCTCGATCTAACAGACCATGAGATCATGACCTGAGCCAAAATCAAGAGTCAGATGCTTAACCAACTAACCCACCCAGGCAACCCCAAGCCAGAAATTTAAAAGGGAGATCTTAGAAATAAAATAGTCATAGAAGGGTGAGGTAAGATCTCCGCATACCCCTGGCGGCCTGGGACCCTAGACACACATACAGGAAAGATTCAAGCGAGCCCAGTGGAAAGTGAACTCCAAGGCTAACTGAGAAATATACTCCCAGCCCATACACAGATCAACTGGTAGAGGACAGAAGCCCTCCCTATTCCAGGTGTTTGAGCACAAGGTCTACCCCAATCCCTGGCAGAGCTCTAAGCTGTGCAGGCACAGGGACAACCTCTAGGAAATGAGGCTCAAAAATAAACATAAGAATTTAAAAGATGAGAAGAGACCTCCATGGCCGCCTACTATATAAGGAGATAGATTCTGCAATCTAAGTCCAGGAAAGTTATCTTTTTTTAAGCCTCAGGAAAATTAATCAGAATCCATAGTTGTTACAATGTAGTATCCAAAATGTCATTTTCAACGACAAAAAAATTATGCTATACAAAGAGAGAAAAGTGTTAAAAAAAATGCAGTCAATAAAAACTGAGCAAGGCCAGATGTTGGGTTTAGCAGACTTGAAAGCAGCCATTACAAATTAGCCTACAGAATTAAATTATATTCAAAGAATTAATGATAAATATAACAGTGACTGAACAAACAGAAAATCACAACAAAGAGAAACTAAAAAACAACCAAATGGCAATTCTGAAACTGCAAAGTACAATCACCAAAATGAAAAATTTGTTACATGAGTCAAAAGCAAATTTGAAAATGCAGAAGGAACAATCCATGAATTTGAAGACAGATCAACAGAAATTATGCAGTCTGCAGCACAGGGAGAAAAACAATGGAGAAGTGGGCACCAGCAGAACAGTATCTAAAGTACCAGCAGGCAGAACCAACAGTAATCTAAACCTTACAGGGAACACTGTGTCAAGTGTATTTCAATTAAAAAAAGTGATCTAAACCTCAAGTGAAGATTTCTTAATTGTAAGCCTCTTATTTGATAAGTGAGGATAATAAATAGTACGTACACCTCACAGAAATGACAAGAGGTTAAATTAATTCTAACATGTAAAACACTTCCTGGCACATTGTCAACATAATAATGGTTAGATGCCATCATTAGCATCATACACATGTTGCTAGGGAAGGAAATCATGGCTGGCCTTGGCCCCAAAAGTTCCTAGGGAAACTGCCTACCTATAGGGAAAGTTCCTACAGGCAGCTGGGAGGAAGGGGAATAAATTATAACTGCTATTGGAGAAAAATTATACAGCCATCAGTTCTGTGACACTTACTGCTTCAACAAAATCTTCTAGTTACTTCATAAGTATACAATTACTTCTACATTTGTACCTATAGTTTGTAAGTATTTGTTCTTTTTTAAGATCTTCAAAAGTTTCTGCCTGAGTGTGAAATTCTAGAGCAATTTGTTTTCAATATACATATATTTATAAGTACATCTAGAAATGATTCACACGTTTGTACCCTAATAAGCATTCCTGCAGTATGTTTTGATGCCATAATTAGAATTAAGAACTGATTCATATAATATCACAAATAAGACTTATCAACACCTAACACAGATTTTGCCAAACCAAGGTAACTGGACAGCCAGCTACTCTGACTAGAGGAAATTACAAAATTTGACCTAAAGGGTCTTCACTTCCCACCACATATTTATCTCTTTCACCTTCTTTTATTTTTTAATTTTTTTTTACTCACTCTGTTTTTGGAACCGCTTTTCTCAGCCAGAAGAAATCAGACTGTGCTAAATACTTGCGGGTTTGCAGGACATTGCCAAAGTAGTCAGATTCTGAAAACTTGATCTGAATAAAACAAACCACAACCATCATTGTTCAAAGTGCAGATAAAAGAGGGCTCTGCCAACGGAGAGGCTGCATTCCTCACATCACCTCCACCAGTTAGCCCAGTATCCACAAAGCCATGAAATTTCATCTCAGTGATTTTCCTTTCAAATAAAAAGCCCCAAAATCAATACAATGGTTTCTGGATCACAGTAAAAAACAAGAGAAGCTGCAATAATTTATGATGCGTTTCACTTGCTTTATAATTGAAAAATCTACTTTAACCTTTACAGAACCTATTATCCTAGGTTTGAAATTTCTTGGCTCACCTGAGTCCTTCATCTTTTCTAAAATGGGTACGTTATTTACTTGTAACATAGGTTCTTCTAATAATATTCAGTTTAGTCAGCTAAAAAAACTTCATTTAGCTTATACATGATGATTTAGTCAAATGTTAAAATCCAATTTACTGTAATCAGCATTTGTTCATGAAGGGAAAAAAAAATCAAAGTGATTCAGGGACTTATTTCCCATCCTGAGCACAATGGAGCCACTAAGATAATTCCATTATTAACAGATATTTGTCTATTACCACACAAAAAAATTCTCTGGTCACCAAAAACTAATGACATTATAGAGGCAAATCCTAGATTCAGCTTACATAGAAAAACAGGAAGCTGATGTCTCACAACAATTTGTACATTACAATTGGGAAACAGACATCAAGGATTCTTGAGTTCCTTATCTTTTTTTGGAAGGAGAATGGCAAACAATTTCAATTCTATAGCCACTCTCTACAAAACTAGCAGTACTTAACCTAAATATTATTAAATAATATCTGTATAACAGTAAAAGCAATGGTTTGTAGTAACATCTAATACTTTGGTTTTAAAATGTATTAGTGGGGTGGGGCACTTGGGTGGCTCAGTCGTTTGAGCATCCAACTCTTGGTTTCAGCTCAGGTCACTATCTTGTGGTTCATGAGTTCAAGCCCTGCATTGGGCTCTGTGCCGACAGTGCGAAGCCGGATTAATATTCTTTCCCCCCTCTCTGCCCCTACCCTGCTTGCTCTCTCTCTCTCTCTCTCTAAAAATAAATAAATAAACTTTTAATTAATTAATTAAATATATTACTGGGACAAATAAGAAAAATACATGTTTGAATAAGCAAATAACCAACAGTAATCAAATTCTTACCGGCTATATTTTTTGTGTATTTAAACCATATGATTTTAAAAGCAAAAATTAAAATACAGCAAACTCAAGTATATGAAACCCACAGGCATTACATTATAAATATACACACATGCACACACAACTTGATGGTTATAGATTTGACAGTCACCTATTCGTTGGCCAATGTCTGGCTCTCTTCCCTAACATACAATAGATACTCATTATGTCTGTAGAGTATCTCTGTTAATGATTCATCTTGACCTTTCCATGGGTCAGGCCAAAATATAAAGGAAGGAGCAAAACAACTGAAGGCACAGGGAGAAATGCAGGAATGAAAGTATCAATTCCTGGCACCTTTGCTGTTCTACTTGACCAACCAATTATAAAGATACGACTTTAAGCTGTCCCTCCATCAAGCCTCTTAGTGAAGTGGCTGATAAACTGCGGTGCAGTCACATAATGGAAAGCAACATGGCACTTTTATTTAAAAAAGTGGCATGTATGCATGAACATGAAATAATCTCAAAAGCGATGCTGAGTGAATAAGGCAAGCTGGATGTATGAACTAATTTAAAGTTTTAAAACATGTAAACCAATACTATATGTTGCTTATGGATACATACCTATGTAGCAAAAGCATAAAGAAATGCATGGGAGTGATAAACACTGAAATCCAGATAGAGTTTATATCTAGGGAAGAGGTAGGTAAGAAGAAAGGGCATCATTAGGTCAAGGTGGATTACAGAAAGAATTTCCATGGTATCTATTTTATTCATTTCAAATGTATATGTGCATTACAAAGCTAATGTAGCCATGTTTAATATTTATTAAAGCTGATGTGTTCAAAATTTGATTTTACATACTTTTCCAATGTTTGAGATGCTTCAAAACAAAATCTTATAATTGTTTGTATTTAAAAATAGAAGAAATTTATACTCAAAGTCTCAGAAGACACAGAGTAAACTCCCTGTTTTAGGAGGCAACCTTAACTAACAATCCTAATGCATTCCTGAGTCATATAGTTAAAAGATGTGTCTGCTGTTCAACCCTTAGCCTTTTTTAGCTTTTGTTCCCAAGACAGCTCTGCCAGAACTTTCAGAATGTGATTGTAACTGATGAAAAATTCAGATACATTCTTGGGTTTCTCAACACTTTCTGGCAAATTCTCTCAAAGGAATTTCGTTCAAAAATAGTAACTTTTCAGTAATATCTGTGGGATCGGTTGTTACTTTTAGAAGAGTTTGCTAATCATGATACTTTCCTGTTCCATTAAAAAAAAAAAGCCTTAATATTCAGGTTGTTCTATAGACATTAAACAGAAAACCATCCAAAAATTTCCTTAAAAAGAACAGGCCGAAGTCTAAAAATACTTTTAAATAAATAAGGTCCTACCACTGCCATAAAAATAATCATAGGCAGGGGCGCCTGGGTGGCACAGTCGGTTAAGCGTCCGACTTCAGCCAGGTCACGATCTCGCGGTCCGGGAGTTCGAGCCCCGCATCGGGCTCTGGGCTGATGGCTCAGAGCCTGGAGCCTGTTTCCGATTCTGTGTCTCCCTCTCTCTCTGCCCCTCCCCCGTTCATGCTCTGTCTCTCTCTGTCCCAAAAATAAATAAACGTTGAAAAAAAATTTTAAAAAAAATAATCATAGGGAACAAAACTCAGAGGCAAGTAACTACAATTTGTCCATGGCTTATGTATATTTAGAAGGACAATTTTAAAATAGTATTAATTATTAAACAGAATTTTGTGATTTCTTACCCTAGTTTAATCACTCTAGTCCATTTATTTAATGGAAAACACAGGTAACGGGACAAAATTTTACTTTTCTCTGTGACACAAGTTAAGTGTTTGGGGAGACAGAAGGGCCAGCATGTTATTCCCAAATGATGGATGGGAAAAGAGCTGAAGAGATTATGGAACTTGGCAAGGCCACATGGTTCAAATCATTAGGCTCCTACTTCAATGTTACTTTCATTGGTCTCAATAAGAATGCTGGTGATTCAACAGAAACAGTACAGGGAAGGAGGAGGGGACTGTAAGAACTAAAGGTGGGAGGAGAAGCAGTGAGTAAATACATTATGACAGTTTACTTATCATACAGCTGTGAAAATAATGCTAGTTAAGGCTCTGGAAGACCAGGACAAGAGAATAAGTCATGGTAAAGGTCAGTATACAAAATTATTTGTAAGCATCAATTTCAGCAATACAAAACTAGAAAGAAAACAATACACTGAAACAGAAGTACGCATTATTATGTGCCAGTACCAATATCATGGGTGCTTTTTCATTCCTTTTCTCTATTTCCCAAATTTTCTACCATGTGATAATACTTTGATAATTTCAAATATTTCAGGAGGCCCTTCAATGAAAGGGAAAAAAAAAAACTATGAAACCCAGCAACCACTGGGAAATTTTCACTTGCAGAGATAGCAGCAACAACAATGAATGCACATAAACATTGTAAAGCCACCTATACTCTTCAAAAATAATGTTTAAACTCTGAAAGGGACACTAATTGTTTCAAAAGCCTCTTGTCCTGTTACTGGTGAAAACATAGGTCAAGCTGATAATGATTTTCAACCAATTACATCTGACTTTTCAACTGAGTGATCTTTGGGAAACTATTTGGGGCTCTCATGTCATTTCCTAGGAACAGCCATCCAGATCCGAAAATTCAGGGGAATGTGAATTTCTCTTCTTGGAAATCCTATCCTGGATGCCAAGCATCAAGTATCACAGACTTAAGGGATAAAGAGATAAAGCTATTACCACACCTCAAGGGTGAGGAACATGTAGGAAGGGCAGAACAAGGAAATGTGATCAGCTTCCCTGTAGGATAAGTACATGTTGATAAGACACTACACAAGCCAATAGGATGTACAGATTCTACAACACTTAAGTTAAATCCATGTAAAGATACTCAGATATATCCAAGTGTCTATAAGAAAGGTTTTATGCTAGGCATCCATAGAATTTTCTAAAACCTTAACGAAATTCAGATTCATACTTACATTTTCCCTTAGTTATGGCACAGTAATATGCAAGATTGCTGCATTTAGATGGCTTTGTCCATAAGTGTTATGTGTGTATACATACGTACATACATACATAGAGATAATGTTCAAAATGTTGAACTTACATATATGGTATACTGTGGATGATGGAGTTCCCAAAAGCAGCCACATATGGGTGACTCTCAGGATCGCCAGCTAGCACATCAGCCAGGAACCACATGGAACCAGATACCCTGTAGCCTCCACTGGGGGAAAGAGGAGGTCATGGCCTGCTCTTGCCAGAGGAATACTCAAGATGGAGGCCAGTGTGTGGGAGTTAAGGAAGGCTAGCTGGAAGGTTAGCAGACACCAGGGCACTGCCCTCCAGTGGCAATTCTTGGTTCTTCAGGGCCATGGTGGCCAGAGGTAACTTGCAAGAACTCAGGACAATGTTTTGTTTCTTTACCTACTGTATAGAATTATTTACACCCTGTTTTTCTGGAGCATGTCACCTAAATATCACCTCACTCTTGCATAGCAGCAGTAGCACTCTCTGTCACTGACAAACACACATGCTCCACTGGCTAGAGAAAACCAAGACCCACCCCCAGAGAATATTGTGTGGGTTCACACATCTGTATATCTCTATATGTGTGTTTATATGTTTATGTATGTATGTGTTTATCACTCACCAGAAAACCTGATCTCCTCTGAAAAAATTACCTAGATCCAATTCTCCTAAGTAAATAGAGGCCAGCTGGGACTCTGACTTTAGCCCTTACTCTAATTCTCCATTGGCTTTCACAAGAATGAGTGAAACGCCTAGTGGGGCCGACTATTTACCTACTGTGTCTCAGCTTATTCTGTTCTATAATGCTGGGGCTGGGAATCTGAAAACTCTATTTCCCAGGCCCAAGTGCTAGTTGGCTTCCTGCCAATAGGAGGCACTGGGGGAAATCAGCAGGTGGCAGGAGGTGAAAAGCTGCTGTGTTTGTTCTCTTTCATTCTCTCTCCTGTTTCTTATGATGATGCTGGAAGAATCTTCAGCCCCTCTTCCTATTAATTCCCCTCACTCTGAAATGCCTAGTGTGGTTGTGGCTTTCCTGGCTAATAGGCTAATGCGCCAACCCTTCCACAACTGACGCCAACTTGCTCTTGAGTCTGTTTTCATCAAGGATAAATGAAAGAACACTTTGTGAGGCTAATTTGAAAATGGACCTACACCTACATGTTCAAGCTAACTAGTAGGTTTTCCCGCATGCTACTCGGGATTCACACAAAGGGCATCTCCTGCTCTTTGCAAAGACTAAATTACAAGCGGTGTTCAGAAATACTTTGCTGGGTATCTCAGTTTACCTTGTCAACTCACAGAGGGAAAAATTTTTTTCCTCTAATTCTTTACATTTGCCTCTAAGTTCTTTTCCATTTGCTCTTACCTCCACATGAGCCCAACTTCAGACTTCAACCTTTCTCCTTGACCTTCATCGGATCCATTACCTAATCTCTATGCTCTTTCCTTTTGCCTTTCTGCCTGATGAATCGTATCTTTGCTTGCGTCAAATGAAGTAAGCTGTTTTTCATTTCCAACAGCCTCTCAACACTCGGAGCTTGTATTACCAAAAATTTCTCACAGGCCCTAGAGTAGCCCTTACCTACATGTTTCCCAGACCTGAAAACACAGCCTCACTGTACGCCAGCTATTACCTCGGTGACACTATTACTATCACATCTAGCATCCTTTACCTAGTTTCAGGTTGGGGGTTATTCATTTCTTCTATCCATTTCTGAACACAGACGTATTTTTATTTCACTATCTGGATGTTTTCTCACTGCCCATTTTTTAAACTGTTAGCATCTCTTGAGTTCAACTGTGTCTACTCCGGCAATGAGTCAGACGAAAGCCGTTTCTTGACAAAAGCGCTTAACATCTTGGTGTCTAATGGCTTCAGTTCAGACCCTAGAGAAACAAGGAAACATACCGAACAGTGCATCCTGTCTGGCATCTGGATTCAGTGCAAGCACTCACTGCATTCGGTGAGTACTTACATTTTGGGCACTCACCTTAGACAACAGCAGAGTGCCAACAAAAGTTGATCAACTCAATATGGACAGTGGGCCCTTGATGCTATCTTATTTGCTTAAAGCTTGAGACTGTTCCATCTGTATAGCCTTTTAAATCAATTTGAGGCACCTGGATACCACACGAGTCAATTCATAATGAATTTTCCACACCAAAATAACCTATCATAACTACATATTAAAGATGTCCTAACTAACACTTATATTGTGCTTACTGTGTGCCAGGGTAGGTTTTAAATATTCTAAATATGTTAACTTACCTGATCTTCACAGCAGCCGTGTAAGGGAGGGATTATTACTGTCATCGCCATTTTAATATGAGCAATCTGAGGCACAGAGAGGTTATATAAGCTACCCTAGGCCACACAGCTAGTAAATGGCAGACCAGGGATTTAACTCCAGGCACTTTGATTCCAGGGCCTGCGTTCCTAACCACTACACCAAAATGCCTCTCACACCGTCTCATCTACATCTTTGACTTGGAATAGTTGCCAGTCTCACTCAGGCTCTCTTCCTAAGGAGTTTTGTGCCCTGGTGATGCTCTTCTCAGCAGTGACAGTTCTCATTCTGACCCACAAAGTAATAGCTACCCCTCACAGGGAACCTACTTATGCAGCAGAACATTATGCAAGGTGCTTTTGCATTTGTATACTTGTCCTTGGAATGTGAGTTCCACTTGCCTTTCCCCACTCCCAGAGGCGGCTCCAAGGACACGGCCTTGAGATAGTGATGAGGTGTTGAGAACACTTACACAGTATACATGACTGAACCTAGTTATAGCCTCTATATAAACTTTTAAGATTTGGCGAGCAGGTGCAGGGATGCACTCGTCTTGCTGCCCTAGTATGTAAGCCCCTTGGCTTATTAAACTACCACCTACCAACCTGGAGTGGCCTGCCTCTTCCTTCACTCCCCACCCGCTGAGCATGGGGCCTGGTTTCAGATTACCCCAGGAAGCTTCTGAGAAGCTTGCAAACCCACAGCCAATAACCAAAGGGAAGCTAACCAAAGCTGCACAAGATCAAACAACTAATAAGTAGAAAAGGCAGAATCACTCCAAGGCCTGTGCTCTTAACCCCTAGACAATATGACACCCCCCCCCATATTCTTCCCCCTTCCCAACCAGCTCTGGGAAGGAGATCCCATTGATTCTTCAAACCCACAACTCTTCCTCCAGTGCAGGTGCCTGACCAGGACCTTGCAGAGCTTTCTGGGCCCAGATGTCAGTCCAGGCTCGGATTCCCCGTAGAACACTGAAGAAATCACTGAACATCTTTGAGGCTCTACGTCCTTTTCTGCAAAATGGGGATAAACACCATCTACTTCATAGGATCACTGTGGAGCTTAAAATATAATGTACAGGAATGTGTCAGGTGGAGCAATATTTTTAATTATCATAGTAATAGTGAGACCATTCAGCATCAAAACAATGTATAAGACGGGCTGAAGCATATGTATTTTCCTGCATAGCAACTGGATCAATATGCTTTGGATGGCCACATCTTGGAGCCCAATGGGGAAACTTTATCATTAAAGCTTTCTCTCACTTCTGAATAAGCTTATAAAAGTCTGATGTTCATCTACAAAGCTAGGACTTCTTCTAGATATGTGACTTGTCAAACTACAATTTCAGGAAAGACCTGTACCTCAGAACCTTACTTATTTAACAAACTAAAAAACTGCTTTTTCAAGAAAATCTAGTAAGTGGTAAAAATAGGGGGTTTTGTGAGGAAGGAAAGTTCTTTATCAGAACTATATATAGGAAAGGAAGTAACACTGGTTGTGATTAGAAAGCCCTGTGGTGAATATATCTACTGGAAAATACATGTCCCAAAATATCAGAAAATAAAAGAATTATTACTATTCCTCCATCAATAGCTTACTTCAAATATACAGTCCAACTCACAATAAATTATGGAGTCATATGTATGTGCACTTAATCTGCCAAAACACTCATGAAGTTTAATGAAGTTAACTCCCAGCAGGCAGATTTATTAGTCGTCATTTAATAGGAGTGAAGCACATAAAGAATGTTTAACAACAAACATCATGCATTTTACATTAGAACATGCCCACTAATTGTAAAATACTCAATTTGCTTAATTCTTTCCTTTATGATAAAATTAGACCGAATCCAGGTCCATTTGCTTTATGGTACCCACTCAGCTATGCATTCTTTCTGACACTTCCTTTAATTTGAATCTGCTCTAAATCTTGTGATACTCCTGGCATATTAAGGCTCATATCTAGCCAAGGAATGAATCAAAAGTTGGTGCTTTCTGGCACTACCCGGTTTAAGTGCTTGGGACTTGGGTTAGTTGAAAGGCACAAGGCCAGTAAAACTTGCCAAAAAAACAAAAACACAGTATATTTAGCACTTACTGCTTTGAGGTCTTCATTAACATAAGTATCATTCATTATAAACTCAGGATAGCCAACTTTTGCCAAAACAGCTCTTGCCTATAAAAATGAAAGAAAAAAATGATGTCAGAGTCTCAGCACTCAAATCATTAATAATCACACAACGTAGGAATGCAACTTTCATCTGAAAACTCTCTTTACTGAGTATCTACTACACTATATACAACCCACTGTGAAATGCAGAAAAAAAAATCTACTTTTTTTTAATTCAGTCCCTACCCTCAATACATTAACAGTACAGTGAATGTAACAAACAAATATATAGTAAGAATAAAATACAGGTTTTAAAACAAAGAAAATATTGTTATCAAAGTCCAGAGCAGAGACTAATTCCTCATGGGAAAAAGGTTTAATGTAGGTGACCAAACTGATCCTTAGAGAATGGTTGGGACTTCAAAATGCAGAAGTGAGATGAAGAACATTCCAGGAGAGCAAACAAAAGGGGCAAAGACAGGGCCCAGGAAAGAAGATCATGGCACAGAGAGGGGGGCGTAGCTTGCTGTAGCTGGACTATAAAGTACTAGGAGGGGAGAGCAGTAACCAATGCAGGAAAACTGGTTTGGGCCAGTTCACAGGGATTCCTGAATGCCATGCGAAGAGTCTGTATTTTATTTTATAGACAGGAGAGGACAGGGGCGCCTAGGTGGCTCAGTTGGTGAGGTGTCCGACTTTGGCTCAGTTCACAATCTCACGGTTTGTGAGTTCGAGCCCTACGTCAGGGAGCCTGTTTGGGATTCTCTCTCTCCCTCTCTCTCTCTGCCCCTCCCCTGCTCACGCTCTGTCTCTCTTTCTCTCTCAAAAGTAAATAAAACATTTTTTTTAAAAAGTCAATAGATAAGAGAGAACTAAATATTTTTAGCAGGAGTCAAACAAGAGGAATCACCCTTCAGCAAGATTACCATGCAACACTGAGAATGATGCTGGCCAGAATGCCAGAAAGATTGGAGGTAGAGGGTCCAAACTAACGTAAGATGCGTCACAACCATCCCTTTGATAGACATACTAGTTACTCCCTGTGTTCTGCAGCATAAAGAGAATGAATAGAGGAAAAATCACCTTGGGCCCATACAAGGAACTTGCATATTAGGGACTGGCAAACCATGGGCCAAATCTAGTGTCCCCTCTCTTCCCCACCCCACCTCCATCTGTTTTTATAAAGTTTTATTGGAACACAACCACACCCGCTCATTTACACATATCTGTGGCTGC
Organism: Prionailurus bengalensis; assembly: GCF_016509475.1. NCBI lineage: Eukaryota > Metazoa > Chordata > Mammalia > Carnivora > Felidae > Prionailurus > Prionailurus bengalensis. The sequence continues at coordinate 18,536,317 of NC_057361.1, read as the reverse complement.
TTTTGCACTACGGAGGCAGAGTTGAGTAGCTGGAACAGAAACTCTGTGGCCCACAAAACCTCAAACATTTACTATCCAGCCCTTTGTAGAAAAGGTTTGCCAACTCTTGCTCTAGAGAAACTTTACAATCCCATGTGAAAATATGTCTCTCTCCTCTCCCCAGATTCTAGATTTCATAAAAACCAAAGAGTGGCTTACTCAAAGAGAAATTAGGGATTTACCCAGATCTCCCTGGGATCCCTTTTATTGCTTCTCCACATCCCTCCCCATATCTAATGTTCTTTTTCTTTTTGTGGCCAGCACATCAGATCTTAGAAGGCCTGCCCTAGGGCTACTGGAGCCCCTGGCCTGTACTCAAACAGTTCTTTCCTGGGAGTTCATCTACCTTCGGATCCTATCCCCACCCCCCACCTACCCCAGCAGCCTTCAGCCAATGCCTGGCTGTAGCAGGAGTAGGAAAGCCCCGCTATTTTGCCTCAATTTGGGACAAACTGTGAGGTCTAATTTGCACTCCAAAGTTCCCCTGAACAATCAGGCTGTTTGAGACTTCCCCTAAAATCACACCCTTGGCTGTCTCTCACCCTTCTCTGGCTGGCTTCCCCTATTCCTTTGCTGGTTTCTCTTGGGAGCACTTGCAGAATAAATCCTAAATCACTTGCACCCAAATCCTCATCTCCAGCTTTGTCTCCAGAAGACCCAACACTAGACACCAGGCAACCCCAAACACACTGGTTTTATTTGAGCACAGCAAAACCAGTGACCTTTGCATATTGCTCTTGCTAATGAGTTTTTTACCTTTAGTCCCTTTCAATTTTCCTCACTCAAGAAATAAACAGAATAACATAATACATTTTCCTTATCTTCCTTGAGATAATTCAAATATTAAATATCAGTAGAAACTTGAAACTCAAAGACTCAGAAAGGATTTTACAAGTGCCATAAGACACAGTCATAATGGATTTTGTCATTCCAGCCTCAAATATAGCACAGATCAAATTCCGCCTTCAAAAACCTGTGAGTTACACTGAAAGCCTGATGTGATCTAGAGAACAGATAACTAGAGGTTACAACTCTCCCCCAACGCCACACAATGCCTCCTATGCCCATAAATTCCCTTGTTTCAAGACTGTTGTAGTAGTGTTTCCCTCATTGCATTTAAGTCCTCGTTGCATTTTATGAGCTCGCCACTAGTCACTTGCGTAACATAGAGCAAATAAAGAGCTCCAGATAGTTTCCCCAAAAGTGAAGAGATATATAAGCTGGGTCATCCACAATCATTTTCTGAACACTGGTCTTCCTGGAGCATGCTGATGAATTATGCATTGTTTTTCAAACCTCGCGTTCTGGGACCCCCACTGCACTATGGAGCTTCACAGAATATATTACCTTCTACACTGTACATGCAGGTCATTGAATCCTTTTTTTATTATTTATTTAGCAATACCAAGACTTGAAGATGCCAGAAGAGAGCTACAAAGAATCTGTAATTCATCTCCCAAGGACATATACATAGAATAAGATAATAAGACTAGTAGCAACATTGCCAACAGCTGAACAGAGTGCTCTTCTTTCCAAAATGTGCCCTTTGTGTATGCCTCCATTCAAACTCCAATGGTCCCTCTGTCAGACAGTTTGTTGTCAGTTCCACATCATCCCACCCCGCCCCATTCTACATTCTTCTCCGAGAAGCTTCAGAAGTCCCTCTCCAGAAATCCCATGGGGCGTGGCTCCACGTTAGAATCTGTCAATGAGAACAACTTATAGGACATTGCAAAGGTAGAAGGAGACAATATTTATTCACTTCATTGGGAGCTATGGGCAGACACAGAGCCATCTGCGCATGGCAGAGGGAGCGCTGTGCCAGCAGCTTCCAGGCAGTCTCCTGAGAAGACCCCTTCTGTGTGAGGGCAGCAGTTCACTGAGAGATTGTGGCCTTTGCTCTCCAGCCTTCCCAACAGTTGCAGAAGCCTCCAATTCCCTGTATTGTACATCTTCTTCCTTGATACACTTTGAAGGGCATTCATGTTCCCGCATGAACTCTGATACACACTTTAAGGCAAACAGTGATTACATCACCTTTTTACTTTTCATGAATGAGATAAATGAATACCAACAGCTTGATGACTTGCTCAAGAGCAAAGTATGGTGAGACAGGCCTGAAATTAGTTACCCCATGGGTTGGTGACACAGACAAGAAGGAAAGGCAAGTCCCAATGCAAATACTGAGAGAATGGTGGTATAAATAGGTAACAGACTGCATATTATGTTCGACAAGGAATATTTCCTAGGCTGATTGTGACTGATCAAAAACTCCAGAGTTTTCTGTAACCACTGCATGCATTTGCATTCCTTATTCAGACAAAGTTCTGGAAAGGGACTGCTGCATGTGACAACCAAACGTCCTTCCTCAATGGAGTAGGCTCAAGCCACTGCTGATCTTCACCACCTCTGTGACCTTGTGCAAAGTTCTTACTTTTCAGAAGCAGGTATTTCCTGTTGTCTACTGAATATCCATTCTACTTTCCTTCTCTTAGTATCAGACTCCAATTCTGTTCAGGATGACAAAAGAACAAACAAAAAAATAGCTGTATCACCTAGCTTCCTTTGCAGCTAGAATTGGCTATGGAATGAGATTCTGGCTAATGGCTGTGTTCCACTTCCAGGAGTCCATTTTTAAAAAAGACAGATTTGGCTGGTTTGTGTTTTCTTCCTTTGGTCCAGGGTTTCTAGATCTCAGCTCTATTGACATTTTTGAGCCAGATAATTATTGTGGAAGGTGTCCAGTAGACTGTAGGATGTTTAGCAGTGTTGTCAGCTTCTTCTATGCACTAGATGCCAGTATAAACACCCAACCCCAAGTCTGGACAACCGAAATTATCTCCGGTTATTTCCAAAAATTCCCTAGGGGAAAAACTGCCCTGAAGTGAGAACCACTGCTTTAGCTTTTCCTCTTCTTTCCTATAATGCCAATTCAATGCCAGAAGTAGAGCAGCCATCTTGTAATCACAAGGCATGAAATGTGAAGAAGATCTACATGCTAAAGATGCTGGAATGACGGGTTGATGGCATCTGGAGCCCAGCATATCAGCCCTGAACTTCCTACCTTTCTCCTCCATGACATAAGGAAAGTAAACCCCTTATTTGTTTAAGGCATGGTATACCATGTTTTCCATTAGCTGCAGCTGAATGTAACCCTAATATGCTCTCCTTTTCCTCAGATGCAGTCTGAGAAAAATATAGGGCCTACTTCAGAGGGTTGTCTGCAAGGATTCAGAATGACACATCCTGTAAAGCACTTTTTTATGCCTTGGTCCTGAGTAGACGATGAATAAATGCTAACTGCAGGTTACAAACAGAAAGTAGAAACGTGACTTCTTCCAGGGATTTAGAGTAATTGTTGTGTGCTTATTTAGAGGGTCCTTCAGGTAAGGCCAGACCAGATCACACTCTTAACCAAATGCCTGAACGCCCCTGAGGAAGACTGTCACTCTCTTTAATCAGAGGTCCAGTTTCAGAGAGCCATGCAAAGTGGGGAGAGAGAAAGGCTGGTGAAGCAAGCCAGTAGTCAACGCGGAGACAGATGTGCCCGTGAGATTCTTGGAGCATGGTGGAAGATTTTCCAAGCAAAGCCAAACTCTATGCATGAGCCAGGAGAACCCAGACTATTCACACTTCCAAAAAAGTCTGGGGACTCCTTTGAGGGCCACTGTTCACACACCTTAGAAAATGGACACAAGCAACACTATGAAAGCTAATTCTAGAAAAGATCAAAGAAAAAGGTTGCCTTTCGTATTTGCCATACTGGTTTCTGCCTCCCTCTCCTTTCTGTCTCCTGTATCCATTCCTCCCAACATCTAGCAGGTCCTGGGGGTGTTCATACCACTTGCTCCCTGACCATACCCAAACTGGCCTCTCCTTGGCAATGCACTGGCTCCAAAGTCATCTCCCCTTCCCTCACCATCCATCAAAACTGTTATTCCCTTAAGGCAGCTAATCCATTAGCTGTCACTGAGGCCTCAAACTAATGTTTAATAAAATGTGAGTGACTAATAGCAATCTAATGTATTAACCCTGAAGAAAGATCTGTATTTAAAACAGTACTTCATTAACCAAAGGGATAAATCCAATTATAAAGGAGGCTTTTATAGCTAAGAGAACCTTCTTTCTGCTACTACTCAAATTAAGCCAATGGCCTATTCCATGTAATCACCATTGTGTTCCCCACATGCAACACAATGGCAGGCACACAAGTGATAGACGCACACACAATAAATGTTGATTCATATAATGAGTAATTTGGTTGATAAACCACTCTGACCAATGTCAACAACAGTATCAGAAAATATGAAAGGTTACAGTCTGCCACATGACATTTAAGGCTGCTAATATCAAGGCACATTTCCATATTAACTGATCTTACCATAGGAGGAAAAAAGTAGGGGAAAAAGAGACTTTGTCAGAACCAAGGGAACTTTCTGGAAAATGGAGCAATGTTTAAAATCCATTGGAATTGATTCCTGAGGACAACCAAAACTGTCTTAATATAAGCTATTCCAATCAATCAACAAATAACTTATTGATAAAGTACTCTAAGGCCAGGATTTTCCTTGGCTAACGAAACATAAAAATATATAAATGATCCATGGTCTCACTGTATTTGTATAATGGAACTGAGGAAAAATATTCTATGACAACTTGCCATTACTGCTACTACAAAGTAACAGCACTGACTTAATTTTCTGAACCTGTCAGTTTCTCATGTGTAAAATTGGGTAATTTTACTTCTAATACAAATACAGTAAAACAGAGAGTTGAAAAGAAGTATTTGAATAATAAAGGAGCTGGGAAAAGAAAAGTTGAATCACCTAGATCAAGGGCGAGCAAACTTTTTCCGTAAATGATCAGATAGTAAATATTCTCAGTTTTGCCAGCCATATGGTCTTTATTGCAACTACTCCACTCTGCTATTGTACCTAGGAAAGCAGCTGTAGATGACACACAGATGAACGGCTGTGTCTGTGTTCCACTAAAATTTGAATCTCATATAACTTTTATGTATCATGATATATTCTTATTTTGATTTCTTTAAACCATTTGAAAATGTTAAATCCATTCTTAACTTGTAGACCATACAGAAATAAGCAGCATGCCAAGCACAGCTCAAGAGCCGTAGTTTGCTGGGCTGACATAGACAATTCAATAAGAGTGGAATGTTCATCAAGTCGCCTCAATTGGTGGCACGGGGCCTAGTACACAGTAAGTGCTCAACAATGCCCGCCCAAGTGATTCACACTGAACAGTGCTGCGGGCGGGGGGGGGGGGGGGGGGGGGGGGGGGAGGGGGGGCAGGGGTATGTGCATCTGCATGCATTTTTAGCTACTTTTTATTTTGTTTTGCTCTTTGCTATTACTAACATGTACATACGACAAATCTTAATTGCTTAGGAGTTTATTCCTTGCCCTAAAGTCTTAGGGCTAGAGCTCTAAAAAATTACAATTAATCCTGTGGAGACAACAAAGAGTTCATAAAGTGAGGATTATTCCATTGAGAGAGAGAGAATAACTATCACAGATGAACTCAGAAAAACAATGAACATCAGAAATTTAAAACACAATGTGATTTAAACACATAAGTCACCCCTCCTTCCCAGAATTTTCCACAAGGTACACTACAACGTGACAGTGCTGGTGGGAAAAACAGAAACAAACGTAATTCTGCTTTACTTGGCTGTGACAATGAAACACTGTCTAATTTTGACACAGATGACCAAACTGATTTAAAACTGGTCAGGAGGGGTGCTTTACTCCTGAATTTTCAAAGCCACTTGGTATTAAGCTGATTGGCAGAAAGCAAGATGGAAAGCTCATTTGTTTTAATCCCCACCGACTTGGCTGTTTTGGAGAGTCAGGTAAATTCTCAAACATCTTGCATGTATTACATCAAAGGGATCACTTTAATCACTTAATTAAACAGCTTTGTGTTTCTGCTTCCTAGTTAAGTCTCTTAGCACATTTTTTTTCTTTTTTATAAATTTAACCAACTTTAAAAAAAAGGAACACGATGATCAATTGCCCTTTTACAAACAATTTATAGCACGATTTTTTTAAGCTTGCAATGGCTTTGAAAGCTTCAGTCAGGGGGCACCTGGGTGGCTCAGTTGGCTGAGTGTCTGACTTCGGCCCAGGTCATGATCTCACGGTTCATGGTTCGAGCCCCGCGTCGGGCTCTGTGCTGACACCTTGGAGCCTGGATCCTGCTTTGGATTCTGTGTCTCCCTCTCTCTCTCTGCCCCTAACGCACTTGCATTCTGTCTCTGTATCTCTCAAAAATAAATAAACATTCAAAAAAAAAAAAAAAGAAAGCTTCAGTCAGGCTTAACCACACTGAGGCCTCATTCTCTCTGATGAGTTCTGTAATAACGATTAAACATCAATCAAAATTCTGAGCTTTAAGCATCCAAAAGTTCAGGAGACCGTACATGAAATTACACTATCCTTCAAAACAATGGCAGTTTTCATAATACCAAACAAATGATGGACTAGTGTAGATGCCTTGGCGGAAGATATTATCCTAAACAGAGCTGACGGTATTGATGAAAATTAGCCTGGGGAACAGGCTTTAATATCCTCTGGGGCTATCTGGATCCCACAAATAATAACAATGCATTTATCTGAAAAATCAAATTTTATCTTCTCAGTAAGAATGGCACTGATTTATTAGGAGTCTTCGAAAACTTTAATTCTGCAAATTGCTTTTGGGTGTGGTTCACAGGCTCATGCATCATGCTGGGGTGGAAGATAAGTTCAGCGCCCCCCTAAATCAGAGGGCTTTATAGGCGCAAGTCACAGCTGTGATTTTACAAGAGCTGGAAGCCAGGAAGGCTCAGATTTTGGCTCTTCCATCCTAAACCCTGCCTGAGTCATGTCCCAGTGGAGCAGACAATACCCATTTCTCGTGAAACACAGACAACATTCTAGGAAGTATTCCACATCGCAAACCAGCTCCATCCATCCCTCCTCTTGTTTTGAAAACTCCAACTCCATGTGTCTTGGAGGTGGGCAGTTTTTCCAGTCTGAAAAAGGAAAACTACACACGCACGGGTAAGCTATAGTGTAGCCAAACTGGTGCTGAACATTTCCCGGATGTCTTTGTGATGGTCCCCTCACTTGGATGAGTACTGCACCCAACAGAGTTAAACAAACAAAAATTTGGATGTTCTTAGTAAATAAATGGAGCAGGTAACAGTGATAGAGTTAAGAATCCAAAACTATCCAAGGATTAATCCATAAAATAACATATCCCCCTGAGGGTAGATAGGGGCAATATTACCTTAAAAACAGAGGGAAGTCTCATACACTCCCTTTAAAACTGAACAGGAAGAGTGACAAGATCATACAATTTTTTAAAAAATCAGTGTCTTTTTATTACTTTCAATCACATATAGTCAATTGCTAACAAACTTTTTGCAAACACACAACAGCTGCTAAACCTTCTCAAATGAATATCCTAAGCTTCAATTAGCTAAATCCATTTGTCCAGACATAGCCAAGATGAGAAAAGCCCAAGAGCTGGAACAGTCCTATATTGTACTCAGGCTTTTATATGGGCCAAAGTCACAAAAATTTTTTCTGTCACCCACACAGGGCTCTACATCAGGTCAGCGACTACAGCCCACAGGCCAAAACCAGTCCACCACCTGTTTTTGTAAATGGTTTTACAGGAATCTGCTGAAGGGGTGCACAATATGCCACCATGGCCTAAGAATTCTTTTGAACTGGAGGTATTTGAGAATCAATAGATGCAGGAATAGGCTTTCTCTACACTCCCCTTATTTGCTTAAAAGCAGAGCCTTCCAGAAGAATTCCACTCTCATGGAAGCTTCAAGGGAGGCTTTCTATGCCAGAGGAAATGACTCCTATAACCAGAGATGAGATTGCATAAACAGACCTCACTAAAACAAACTGTACTTTCTATTAGTTTCCCCCATATATTGCTCAATCATTTCCCACCATTTACTGCCACTTGAAATCCTAACCCATTCCCATTAAGATGGTATTTAAGCCCCAAATCTTCAATGGGGTTCTCTGAGCTACATTTGCTGTGGGTTCCCATCTACTTAAGGGAATAAACTTTGTCCTTTTTCTTGCTAATCTGTCTTTGGCAGTTTAACTCACAGGCCCCAAACACTGGACCTCAAAGGGTAGAGGAAAACTTTTTCCTCTCCAACAATAGCCAAGCTTATTTGTCTAGTGGCCTATGTCCATTCTCAAGCTCCAGCTGCCAAGCTGAGTAACCACAAAAGAGACCACAGGGCCTATAAAATATTTACTACTTGGGTCCTTGTAGAAGTAGTTTGCCAACACCTCTTCACAATAAAAGCTTCACAGATTTTTCAAAACTAATAGTAAAGATAGCAAGGGGAAGATAAGGGTCAAAGGTTAAGTTTTTGAACAGTTTCATCAAGATATAAACACGTGACTCAACATAAGGTTTCATGTTTTGTTGAGGTAACCACCTGAATTTTAAAACAGGGACAGCATAAAAATATTAACCAGAAGCAGGAATTAATACCATGGAAAAATCAATGTGCTTCTGGGGGGGAAGAAAAACTGCATGGAAATTATTAAAAATCACTTTCAAATGTCAAAATTCAAAGGGCTTAGAAACACACAAGCAACATCCAGTCCCTAACACGTAATATTTCTCAGGTAAATTTAGTCAGCTATTTAATCCTCCTTCAATTATTAAGTTACTTATTTAAATGGAAACCAAGTTGGAGATTAACTTTAAGAAACATATCCTACTCTCTCATCAACACTGCAAATGAGTGGGTCTTGTGGTCATTCTTTTTTTTTTTTAATGTTTGTTTATTTTTGAGAGAGAGAATGAAGGGGGAGGTGCAGAGAGAGGCAGGGACAGAGGATATGAAGCAGGATCTGTGCTGACAGCAGAGAGCCCGATGCGGGGCTTGAATCCCCGAACTGTGAAGTGATGCCCTGAGCCAAAGTCGGATGCTTAACCGACTGAGCCACCAGGTGCCCCTGTGGTCATTCTTTCCATTAAGGTTTACCTGTGACATAAACAATTCTTTACTAGCCTAAAAAACTTCACCTCCCTCCCTCATAATGTGGGGGCAAATAGCATATGAGATAACCTTGCTGAATGATTAAACGAGGCCAATGTGAATTGTCACATAGTTTTTCTACAAGAGAGGGATGCCACACAACCAACGCCCATACCTACAGCTCACAACTTTGACACCATAGCCCTCTAGTTCAGGGCTTCTCAAAGCTTTACTTTTAGACTGGCAGTGGCAGCAGCACTTGAGAGCTTGTTAAGAATGCAAAAATTCACAGACCCACCTCAGACCTACTAAGGCAGAACGTCTCAGGACTCCGCTCCAGTAACCCGCATTATAACAAACCTTACTGTGAGGCAGGGTTTCTCAACCTTGGCACTAATGACATTTGGGCCAAATGATTCTCATCTGTGGGGGTCTGTCCTGCACACTGTGGGATGTTTAGCAGAATCCCTGGTCTCAAGCTACTAGATGCCAGTAACTCTCCCCTTCCCCACGTCACAGTTGTGACCAAAACTGTCTCCAGACCTTGCCAAATGTTCCCCAGGGGTACAATGTCACTCAGTGTTAAGAAGCAGTATGGTAAGGGATTCTCCTGCATGCTCAACTTTGGGCTAGATTGCTAGATGCTCTATGTTGTGATACTTGCCAAGGCTTCTAGAATCACTTCTGAGACGCCTGCCATGGTGGTGTCCATCCATAAGACAAGGGTTCATCCCCCCTTCATTATTGCTTAGGCATCCCACTGGTCACCACCACTCTTACACCAACAGGAGTACTTTATGAAGAAAGCACCAGGCTCTCTTCCAACAATTTCTGACTGTTCACTGGGCATCTGCAGTTCAATCCAGTGGCCAGTGCCACCTAAATCCCAGGATGACAAGGGCAAAGAATTGATCAACCATTGGAAAATACTTTACAATGACAAGTCATAATACAAATGTACCCCAAGATCTCAGAGATGTTTAGATTAAAAGTTCTAGTAACTTTTCTCTCAGTAACATGGCAAATCTATTTTAAGTACTTTGAAGCATCTAAAAAGCCATGTTAATACAATTACAGTTCACTGAAAAATTAGCATGCAATCCAGTTTGAAAGCTAAAATCAGTCATAACAGGGTAATATTCCATTTAATTATAAAGATTAATTCAACCTTCATTCATTTGTGCATGTGTTTGGTCTTTTCATTTTTCAAGTAACACCCGAGATTCAAATACCATCTGGTAGAGCTGCCACATGAGCGTCAGTAGCATCTATTAGAGTTGCAGATTTCACTTCAAAGTACGAATGATAAAAGGACAAGGGGAAGGAAAGAAAACAGAGGTGGAAGCAAGAGACTCAATTAAAAATGAGGTGTTCCATCGACCTGATGGGACTATAGCCCTAAATCTCCGTTGTCCCGTGCCATGCCACCTGCACAAATGGTCCCAAATCACAAGTCCTGCTATCCCTATTTTATTTTCTGCAACAGCCAGGCGAAGATGCAATCAGTGTTGCAAATAACAGTACCAAATCAAACTATGACATCCTCTGTGTTTTTCAAAATGTATGCTACAATTTCCTTAAAATTTGGCCAAAGTCATATGGTGATTAAAACTGACCACTTTCTTCATAACATCCATTCAATATTCAGCCTTTTTTTGAAAGACTAATAATCGCCAAACAAGTGCTGCATATTGGAAAACGTCTTTATAAATTTTTATTAAGCTATAACATACACAAAGTACACATACGTTAAGTGTACAAATCAAAAACATTTTAAATGCACATGCAGGCCCCTTAGTAGATCCAAGACAAGATTTAAAACAATTTTAAGTATCCAGAAGTCTCCTTTTGTGCCCTGCCAATCAATAATCCCTCTACACCCAAGATAACCATCATTCTCACCTCTATCTCCACAAATTAGTTTTGCTTGTTTTTATTTAATTAATTTATTTTAAGTAGGCTCCATGCCCAACGTGGGGACTGAACTCACAAACCTGAGATCAAGAATCACATCCTCTACTGACTGAGCCAGCCAGATGCCCCTGGTTTTGCCTGTTCTTAAACTTCAAAAAAAAAAAGTGTGTATTCTTGGTGTCTGGCTTCTTTCACTCAACAGTACATCTGTGAAATTCATCCATGTTGTCGTGTATGGCAGGAGCTGAGATACAGAGTTTAATAAATTGCATTCCTGTCCTCAAGGAGCTCACAGTTGATCATATATGGAGAACAAAATGCAAAAGGAAGGAAGGAAGGAAAGGAGGGAGAGAGGGAGAAAGAGTGGGAGGGGATAAGGGAAAGGAAAGGGAAAGGAAAGGGAAAGGGGAGAGGGAAGGGAAAATACTACAAGAATATAGAAGATGGGATGGGAACAGATGGGAAGAGAAGCACCTTGTGAAAAGGTCGTCTTCAAAGAGGAGATCCCAGAGCCAAAATGAATTAGTAACAATAGAAATAACATTTTAAATAATAACAAACACAATGCTCTTTGTTGAATCCCAACTATGAACCAGGTACTAGGCTAAATGCTTCATTTCTTCATCAGATATAAATTCTACCTCAACAGGTAGGTACAGAGCCTTCCCATGTCACAGCTCAGGGAGCTGAGACTCAGAAAGGGTATATAACTCTCCCCATGTCCTGAAGACATTTAAGGGCCAAAAGTAGCCTCTTAGCCCAGATTCATTTAGCCTTAACCTGACTTCAAAAGCCCATATTTTCACCATCTTTTGAGGATGAAAAATAATATTCTATTATGTAAATATTATTCATTTTTATGAATCCAAATGAACTAAATAATGTGTAATGTACGGACCACCTCTGCACCAGTAACTGTATTCAATATGCCCAGACAAATAACTTTTTCAGCTGTAAGAACGACAAGATGCATGTAGACAGAGTTTTAAGTATACCTTTGAGAAGCTTCTGGGGCACCTGGATGGCTCAGTAGGTTAAGCACGCAACTCTTGGTTTTGGCTCAGGTCATAATCTCACAGTTCATGAGATCGAGCCCTGTGTTAGGTTCTGCGCTGACAGCATGGATCCTGCTTGGGACTGACTCTCTCTCTCTCTCTCTCTCTCTCTCTCTCTCTCTCTCTCTCTCTGTCTCTCTCTCCCCCTCTCTCTCAATAAGTAAGTAAATAAATAAATAAATATTAAAAGAAAAGAAGTCATTTCCATCCCTGGACACGTGGGTGGCCCAGTCGGTTAAGTGTCCAACTCTTGATTTCGGCTCAGATCATGATCTCACCATCATGAGATTGAGCCCAGCATCGGGCTCCATGCTGAGCATGGAGCCTGCTTGGAATTTTCTGTTCCTCCCCACCCCCGGCTTGTGTATGTGTGCACATGTGCTCTCTTTCTCTCTCAAAAACTGGAATGAATGAATGAATGAAAAGAAAGGAGAGAGAGAGAGAGAGAGAGAGAGAGAGAGAGAGAGAGAGAGAGAGAAAGAGAGAAAGAGAGAAAGAGAGAAAGAAAGAAAGAAAGAAAGAAAGAAAGAAAGAAAGAAAGAAAGAAAGAAAGAAAGGAAGGAAGGAAGGAAGGAAGGAGTTACCTTCCCTCCCTAAAAATCATAGCATTGAGCTTTTGGTTCTGGACACCAATGTAACTAAATTTTCACAGGCAGACCAAGAGTTTGCCAAGGGGGGAGGTCAAAACATAAAAAGAAAGGCAAGAAAGTATTTCCAGTCTAGAAATATCAGAGCATCTATTTTTCAGACCAACCAAGGTAATGAGGTAAATAAGACTCCACCAATAGAATGAAAGTTGTAGGGAGTGGGTCCCCAGGGAGAGATTATCAATCTCAAGGAGATCCACTGGCAAAAACCACCCTGAGAAAAAGAGTCTAGCATGAGCATCCCTGACCCAAGATTTCTGGCCCTTGTCCTCCCATTTCAAAAGACAAATAATATCTCTCCCTTAAGGATTTAAGTACGGTCATAACGACAAATGAGAAGCAGTTTCAATTTTGAACCAATTAAACTTAAAACTTTCCTAAAGCTCAACCCTAACTAGCTTTGGGATTAGAAATACAAATATGCACAAGCCACAGATCAAGAACGTTTGAATCCTACCCCAGAAGACCTTGAGAAGGAACACGGGCCTTCTGAGCAAAGAGTCCTTGGTTCCAAAATTGGGTCCCCCAAAACTCACAATTTGGTCCTGCATCATCTGTTCTTGAGGATATATCATCAGCAACATGTAACTTTCTGCTGCCAGAATAGCCAGACCTATGAGGGTGACATATGTCAATGTGAACTGCTTGGGCCCAGGTCCCCTGTTGCTCTCCAGAGTACCAGTGGCCATCCCTTCAAACTAAAAGCTCCAGAGGTAAGTGGTGGAAGAAAGAAAAAGGAAATGCGACCCAAATCCACCATAGTTGCTTTGCCACCACAGTTCAGCCCTGGTTATTTATTCTACGATGCCCATGGGTCACATTTTGGAACAAGTCTTAGCTCTGTTTTGATCTACCTCTGAAAAGGCAGTCTAGGGAAGGAAATCAGAAAGGCCACCTATACTCAAGGAAAAGCAATGAGCCACAGCCAAGGGACAATGTGCATTGCTTGTAAACAGCAGCCTAAATGTCATCATCAATTATTCATCATTCAACAAAGCAAATGAGTAATCTCTTATAAAACTACTTAATTCTTACTCAAGATTTGGCCCAACAAGAGAGAAAAGCAGCAAGGTGTTGGTCAAAAACTTGAGACTATGAAAGCTCTAGATCAAGTCGGCAAGCCATGGCCTGCAGGCCAAATTCCAGCTGCTGCATGTTTTTATAAATAAAGATTTATACACACAGCCATATGCATTTGTTCACATATTGTCTGTGGCTGCATTCATGCTACAAGAGTAGACTTGACATGGCCTGCAAAGCCCAAAATATTTACTATCTGTTCTTCTACATGAAAAGTTTTCCAACTCCAACTCTATACTTTCAGTACTCAAAGTGTGGTCCATGATCCGAGCACATCGGCCTCACCTGGGAGTTTATTAGAAATGCAGAATCTCAGGCTCCACTCCAAACTTACTAAAAATCTGCATTGTAACAAGGTCCCTAGGAGACTGTTGTCAACATTCTAGTCTGAGCAGTACTACTCTAATAGGGCTCTGCTTCTCAAACTTGACTGCCTCATTATTATAATAGCCAAGATGTGGGAACAACCTAAGTGTCCAACAATGAATGAATAGATAAAGAAGTTGCGGTATGGCACAAAAACAGACACATAGACCAATGGAATAGAATAGAAACCCCAGAACTAGACCCACAAACGTATGGCCAACTCATCTTTGACAAAGCAGGAAAGAATATCCAATGGAAAAAAGACAGTCTCTTTAACAAATGGTGCTGGGAAACCTGGACAGCAACATGCAGAAGAATGAAACTAGACCACCTTCTTACACCATTCACAAAAGTTAACTCAAAATGGATAAAGGACTTGAATGTGAGACAGGAAACCATCAAAAGCCTAGAGGAGAAAGCAGGAAAAGACCTCTCTGACCTCAGCCGCAGCAATTTCTTACTTGACACATCCCCGAAGGCAAGGGAATTAAAAGCAAAAATGAACTACTGGGACCTCATGAAGATAAAAAGCTTCTACACAGCAAAGGAAACAATCAACAAAACTAAAAGGCAACCTACGGAATGGGAAAAGATATTTGCAAATGACATGTCAGACAAAGGGCTAGTATCCAAAATCTATGAAGAGCTCACCAAACTCCACACCCGAAAAACAAATAACCCAGTGAAGAAATGGGCAGAAAACATGAATAGACACTTCTCTAAAGAAGACATCCAGATGGCCAACAGGCACATGAAAAGATGCTCAACGTCGCTCCTCATCAGGGAAATACAAATCCAAACCACACTCAGATATCACCTCACGCCAGTCAGAGTGGCCAAAATGAACACATCAGGAGACTATAGTTGCTGGAGAGGATGTGGAGAAACGGGAACCCTCTTGCACTGTTGGTGGGAATGCTAACTGGTGCAGCCACTCTGGAAAACAGTGTGGAGGTTCCTCAGAAAATTAAAAATAGACCTACCCTATGACCCAGCAGTAGCACTGCTAGGAATTTACCCAAGGGATACAGGAGTACTGATGCATAGGGGCACTTGTACCCCAATGTTTATAGCAGCACTCTCAACAATAGCCAAATTGTGGAAAAAACCTAAATGTCCATCAACTGATGAATGGATGAAGAAATTGTGGTTTATATACACAATGGAGTACTACAGGGCAATGAGAAAGAATGAAATGTGGCCCTTTGTAGCAACGTGGACGGAACTGGAGAGTGTGATGCTAAGTGAAATAAGCCATACAGAGAAAGACAGACACCATATGTTTTCACTCTTATGTGGATCCTGAGAAACTTAACAGAAACCCATGGGGGAGGGGAAGGAAAAAAAAAGAAAAAAAAAGAGGTCAGAGTGGGAGAGAGCCAAAGCATAAGAGACTCTTAAAAACTGAGAACAAACTGAGGGTTGATGGGGGGTGGGAGGGAGGGGAGGGTGGGTGATGGGTATTGAGGAGGGCACCTGTTGGGATGAGCACTGGGTGTTGTATAGAAACTAATTTGACAATAAATTTCATATATTGAAAAAAAATTAAAATAGGTGAAATAAATTTGATACATAGATAACAAGTATCAAAACTAATTGGTAGGTACGTGTATGTTTATTATGTTATTCCTTATACTTAACCATGCTTTGCCATTATCATAAAAAATTAAAATACTTAACAATGGGATAAAACAATAAAAAAAGACTATTTAAATTTGTAAATATTTTTAAAGTAATTTTTTAAAAACTTCATTTTCATGCTTCTCCAAATCCACTGCCAAACTACAAAATTGAAAGTGAGTTTGCATATAGAATTATTTTAGATGTCTTCTCTACACTTAGTAGTAATGCAATGTCACAGGGCATTTTAACACAATGTATTAAATGTTTGAATTTTAAAATTACAAAAAAAACCACAACTTTTATTCACATTGTGGTGGGGTGCATGATGGAGTATACCCTGTCATAATAGTCTACCATTGTTTCCCTGGAACAGGAGGCTTTGGCAAAAAAAATAATGATGATAGAATACTTCAGAAGAGCTAAATTATACTAGATTCTACTGATTTATTTTAATGCTTGCTTTTCTTTTTTTCTAGCTAGATACATTATGTTTATAACATATTTCCAGATAATGGTTATTTTGAAAGGAAGAAAATTTAATTATATTAAATGCCTTTTTTAAAAAGTAATACTCAATGTAATGTACACAAAGTGGTTTCAGATAAAAGTTTATTTTTAAAACTGTATTAATATCTTAACACAGTACCTGCCAATAAATACTGATGTCAATAAATACTTTGTGCTTAAGAAAAAAAAAAAAAGAAGTTGTGGTATACATATATACATGGGAATATTATTCAGCCATAAAAAGGAATAAATCCTGTCATTTTCAACAGCATGGATGGACCTTGAGGGCATTATGCTAAGTGATGTTAAGTCAGACAGGGAAAGACAAGTATTGTATCATCTCACTTATATATGTGGGATTGAAAAAACTAAAACAACAACCAAAAAAAAAAAAACCCCACCCAAACCCATAGAAAAAGAGATCAGATTTATAGTTACCAGAAACAGGGGGTGGGGGATGAGTAAGTAGAGATACAAACTTCCAGTTAGAAGATAAATGAGTACTAGATATGTCATGTAAAACATGATGACTGTAGCTAACACTATTATATGATTTACAAGAAAACTGTTAACAGAATAAATCCTAACAGCCCTCATGGCAAGCAAAAATTTGTTTCTTTTGTTTCTTTGTTCTTACTTTTACTTATGTGAGATCATTGATGCTAACTAAACTTATTGTGGTAATCACTTCCTAGTATGTGTAAGTCAAACCATGATGCTATACACCTTCAATATATACAGTGATGTATGTTAATTATAGCTAATAAAACTGTGGAAAAAAACCTTGATGGCTGCATGTTGCATTCACCTGGGGAGTTGCTTTCGCACTACTGATGGCCTGGGTCTGAGGCAACTCCAGGCTGGAAAGTTTGCAGGAATTTCCAACTCCTCACAAGGTCACTCCACACAGCTCTCACTGCCATTAGATCCCGAAGGGGTATGCTCAAATAAGCAAGGGAGGAGGTAGAGAGGAGGAGGAGGAGAGGAAGAGACTTTCTCCTCTTCTACCCTGTCATATTTCCCCTTTCAAAAATACTCTCTCTGCTGCACAATTTTGAATATTTTTTAATGGAAATCAGAAATTGCTTAGAACCAATTATAGGACCTCATTAGAACATGACTTATTACAGATCTATAAAAATTGCTTTGCCAAACTGTAGCTTGCATTTTCAAAAGCCCAGAAGATCTAGACAAATTTTTCTATAAACTTGTAAATTCATTTTTATAACTAAACATCACAATTAAGCAAAGGCTCTTTTCTGTGGCCCTAAAGGACATAACTCCAGCATCATCCTCAACTCAACTCTGCTCTGGGACAGGTCCATTTGGCTCCTGAGTTTAAACCTTACAAACTCCTGGGAGGAAACTCTTATTATCCTCCTGCATGGTGACTGTGAGTGCTGGAAACACCAGAATGGACCAAAGGCAGAAGATCTGCCCCCTTTACCTTAGGTCACCAAGGACACATGATGAAGCATGGCCCTTGTCAACACTGAGTCTTTGCTTATGGAATATAGGAAGTCAGTATAGAATGTGTCTATACTGAAAATTAACTGTATTTTCCAAGGAACTCAAATGTAAAACAGAAAAAAAAAAACCTGTCTATTAGGATGGGGTTGGGTTCCTTGTGATTTATTTCAACTCTGGCCTCCAAAACCTAGTAGGAATTTCTCACAGCAGGAAGGAAGGTCTCACAGACTGAGGCAGAGTCCTTTCCCTATCACAGCTCAATAATTAGATTACTCAAATAATTATTTGAGTCAATATATATACTGGCCTTGAGCTAAGAAAAAGAAATCAGTCAGTAATAAGAAACAACCCAACCAAACAAACAGGAAAATAGCAAAAAATAATAATAATGACACTCAGTCATCAGGGTGAAAGAGAGGCTAAAAACAGTTCAAAATTCTTTAATGTAAACAATGAAAAACTGAACAGAGACAAGAGAGTCAAAAGATCCTGACTGCAGGTAGGTAGTTTCCAAACATAGCTACCAACAATAGCTCTTGTCTGTGTATGCTCACGCTGCTCCTGAAGCCAAGAGGTGAAGTCTTTCTCCTGCCCTTGAATAAGGACTGGGCTTGTCCCCAGCTGTGACCAAGAGAATGTTGCAAAAGAAACCTAGGGCTTCTGAGCCCAGACCTTAGAAATACTGGCAAATTTGGCTTCCTCCTCTTGGAACCCTTACCTTTCCTTTAAGAGTATATACCATGCCACCCTGCTGGAGAAAGAAGCCATAGGAGGAACATTGTGGTACCAGACATGAGTGAAGAAGCCACCTCAGATGTCCAGCCATGTCCAACACATGAAAGCAACTGCATGAGAGACTCCAGGTGAGGCCAGTAGAAGAGCCATCCAGCTTAGCTCCAGCCAACCCACAGAATCATGAGAAATAATCATAAGGTATCTTCCACTTTGAGCTGGGAATTTTGGAGTGGGTGCTACAAAGCAATAGATAACCCAAACGCAGAGCAATGCAGTAGGTGAGGCATTCTACCTGCAAGAAGAAAATTAACACTTGTTCTCTTCCCTCTGGCAATTGACTGATCCAGACCCAAAAAGAACAGCAAATGACTCCAAAATCCTCTGAAGAATCAATCCTTCCATAAATTCCTTTTTCAGAAAAAAGGAATTGTTTTCATTTGAATCACCAAGAATGATGGGTATTAAGGAGGGCACTTGTGATGAGCACTGGTTATTATAGGTAAGTGATGAATCCCTAAATTCTACACCTGAAACCAATTTTACCACGTATGTTAACTAACTAGAATTTAAATACAAACTTGATTGAAACTCTTTTTCTCCTTCCCTTCCCACAGGGTCTTCTGTTAAGTTTCTCAAATTCCACATATGAGTGAAAACATATGATGTCTATCTCTGACTGACTTACTTCACTTAGCATAATACCCTCCAGTTCCATCCACGTTGTTGCAAATGCCAAGATTTCATTCTTTCCCATTGCCAATTAGTATTCCATCATATATATAAAACACATCTTCTTTATTCACTTATCAGTTGATGGACATTTGGGCTCTTTCCATACTTTGGCTACTGACAGTCCTGCTGTATGTAAGTGATGCATCATGGGAAGCTACTCCCAAAACCAAGAGCACACTATATTCGCTTTATGTTAGCTAACTTGACAATAAACTATAGTTTTAAAAAAAAATTTAAAAAATAAATTTTTGTGAAAACTGAAAAAATACAAACTTGAAAAGAAAAAAATCAAAATAAAATTTATGTGGTAAAGTTGTCAGAATCCAAATACTATCCAAATACCATCCAAATACTTCAGTCATGCCATTTTTTCCTAGCACTGCTTCCCTGGACTTTTCCAACCCCAAATCTTTACCTTTTTTCCCAAGTATCATTCACCTTCTTTCTCTTGGTGCTGGGTTGTTTCTCTGGCTCATAAGTGAGATTCTGTCACAAGTGGATTTGCTGTCACACCCTTAGACTGCCTCTACCCGGCCATGCTAGGGTCTAGAAAATGACAACTCAGAACACTGGGTTAAATACAATTTCTTTCTCTTCACCCATTTTCCACTATCTGCCTGTCCAGTCCTTGGGTTATTAATGGAACTGACATTCCTGTACAACTGACTGAGCAGGACCAGCAGCCAGATAAGAAGGGAGCCGCTGACAGCAGCAGACGCAACCCCAGAGATAGCAGATACACAGATGCGTCGAGGCTATTAGTTTCATCTTGGGCTGGAGAGAAGCATCACAAAATGTACACAGAGAACTTGAACATTCCTAATGAACTCGTTTTCCCTTTCAGTTAAAAATCAATATATCAAAACAGATTCTTTTTCACTAAGTTGTATACCTGAAGCTAATGTAATATTGTATGTCAAATAGACTTCAAAATAATAATGTAAAAAAAAAGTTTTTAGAGTGATTCTTTTTATATCAAATCAAAATAAACATATATTTCTAAGTGAATTCCTAACATACTCAATTTGAATTTGGACCAAAAAAGAATAAACTCAGGCATTAAATTTCCCCCACTCATCCCAAGAATAAAAGTAACAAATAGTCCCCATGATATTTAAAATGCAGCTCTGGTATGCTTTGGGCCGCTGGAATTTCATTTGGAGGCTATCATGGCATTTTCCCAAATGCTTTCAAAGTCCTACAACCAACCCATCCCTCAACCTAAAATAATACCCAATAAACTCTTAAAAACTAAACACTTTTACAGTACCATATTCAAACTATTACAGGTGGCTGACATTGTTAACATTTTTAAATACTTACTATTCCAACTTTTATCTTTTAATATAGTTCCATTGTTCCACATTGTTCAAATTAGTTCTATTCCTTGAGACTAGCATAATTTTTTTTTCACATATGTCATGGTCAAACACTAGTTATACACTTATTTATATCCTTGATGAACAACACTGGGACAACACTAAAAACATTTTCGAAAACCATACAGTAAGTATTACATGCACGTGCCCGCAGAAATGAGCTAGTGCTCCTTACAAATGAACATTTACATCCACTTCTAACTCAGATTTCTGCACACTTATTACTACAACTCTGTACTTCAAGTTGCTAAGGAGTCTCTCTTCCACCAAGACAAAAAAAAAACAATATATTGCTCATTGGTGGGAGAACTAATTAACGCACTAATTTATAATTGTTCAAAACAGTTTGTGATTAAGCAGAGCTCGAGCATTAAAGACGTTATCTTGTCACACCAGGAAATAAAGACACTGTTAGTGGGGCGCCTGGGTGGCACAGTCAGTTAAGCGTCCGACTTCAGCCAGGTCATGATCTCGCGGTCCGTGAGTTCGAGCCCCGCGTCAGGCTCTGGGCTGATGGCTCGGAGCCTGGAGCCTGTTTCCGATTCTGTGTCTCCCTCTCTCTGACCCTCCCCCGTTCATGCTCTGTCTCTCTCTGTCCCAAAAATAAATAAACGTTGAAAAAAAAATTAAAAAAAAATTTTTAAAAATAAAAAAAAATAATAAAAATTTAAAAAAAAAAAGACACTGTTAGAAACAACTAGAGTCCGTCAAAAATTCCCTAAAGGAAAGCAATTGTTGGCCACTGGGGGAAAATTTGTGCTTAAAAAAAAAAAAAGAAATAAAGAAAGAAAAAGAAAGAAAAAATGATTGTAATGAATTTAAACAAATCAAGTACATAAAATTCCCTGAGCTTATGATGATACTTAAATAAAACTGCTTTGGACTTCCCTGGAAGATGGCAGAGCAGGAGGAGCCTTAACTTACCTTATCCCATTGATAGAACTAGGTAACAACCACATCAGTGTAAATAACCCAGAAAATGGCCCAAAGACTAGCAGAACAGACTCTCCACAGCTAAATGTAAAGAGGCCACAATGCAAGGAGAAGAAGGATGGACACTCAGTGGGGAACTAAACAGACACACAGGACTGTCTGTGGGGGGTAAGGAGAATGCCACACAGAGAAGGCAGAGAAACATACCTTCACACCAGAAATCTCAGGTAAGGAGAACCCACATGGGGAAGATGAATCCCCAAAATATCTGGCTTTGAAAACCAGAAAGGCATAATCTTGTGAGTTCTTACAATCAGTATGGCTTACCACCCAGAACTTTATTTTTTTATATAATTTTTTAACATTTATTTATTTTTGAGACAGAGAGAGACAGAGCATGAGTGGGGGGAGGGTCAGAGAGAGAGGGAAACACAGAATCGGAAGCAGGCTCTAGGCTCTGAGCCATCAGCCCAGAGCCCGACATGGGGCTCGAACTCGTGAACCATGAGATCATGACCTGAGCCAAAGTCGGACACTTAACCGACTGAGCCACCCAGGCGCCCCACCACCCAGAACTTCAAAAATTAATGGGCTCAGCTCTGGGAGAGCCAGGAGGGTGAGAGGAAACTGAGCTCCCACCCTTAAAGATACAGCACAACAAACAGTCCATGGAGATACAATATAGAAGCAACAGTTTGAGGGGCGCCTAGGTGGCTCAGTCAGTTGGGGCTCTGACTTCAGCTCAGGTCATGATCTCATGGTTTATGAGTTCAAGCCCCATGTCAGCTCTGTGCTGACAGCTCAGAGCCTATAGCCTTCTTCAGATTCTGTGTCTCCCTCTCTCTCTGACTCTCTCCCACTTGTGGTCTGTCTGTCTCTCTCTCAAAAATAAACAAACATTAAAAAAAAGAAGCAACAATATAAAAACACATGAGGTATATGGGAAGGAGATTAGTTTACTAATCTCAGAGCAAATGCTAGGGATACAAGGATCATTGGAAGACTTTTCAGGAACAAAGAAGCTGTCAAGTGCCATTTCCCTCCTTCACTCTGCAGTCTAGACACACAGTAACCTGAGGGAACCAGCAGAGAGCGAGCAAGTGCTATCTAACTTGCTAACAGTGCACCCAGCCTCCTCATTCCCCTGCAGACATGCCCCCTCCAGCCAGGTCTCAGCTACAGGTTTCCTCCCACAGCAGACCTGCTCACAAACTTTACTAACAGCATGTGTCCCATCCCCACATTCGCCTGAGGATGGACCCTATCCAACATGCCCTTAGACACAGCCCATCCAAAGAGATGTCACAAGCCTGGCACTGTGCGAACAGCTCCAACAGAGACCACTACCACTCCAAAGTGACTCCTGCCCCACGGAAAGGGGAAGATAACCACACACACCCGTCTAACTGCAGCCCCAGCAGTGGGCTGGGAGCAGACATCTGGTTTGACTGCAGGCCCCTCCCACCAATGAAAGCTTCTCAGAGGACAACACAGGCAAAGTACCCTGAAATTCAGTGCTACTGCATCCTGGCAAATGCCTGGTCTGACTCAATGCAGCCCAAGGCAGGTGGAGACTGGTCCACTAACAACACAGGGACCAAACCTGCCCACAACAGGCAAAGAGAACCATTGAGGGCAATTGGACTGCAGACAAACACGGCTCAACTACAACAGTAGGGTGCATACAACACACATACGAGATACCCCCAAAAAGCCAAGCTCTGGCAAACAGGGGACATTGCACTTCAGCCACCACAGGACCTCTTCTTCATAAGGCCACTACCTTCAAGAACAGGAGACATAAGTGACTTTCCTAGAACATAGAAATAGACACAGAGAGTTAGACAAAATGAGGAGACAGAGAAGTATGTCCCAAATGAAAGAACAGGACAAAATCACAGCAAGAAAGCTAAGTTAAGCAGAGAAAAATAATACACCTGGTAGAGAATTAAAGTAATGGTCATAAAGATACTGTACTTGCAAAAAGAGTGGAGAACCTCACTGAGACTCTCAACAAAGAGACAGAAAACATAAAAAAGAACCAATGAGAGATGAAGAACTCAGTAACTGAAAATAAAAATACACTAGATGGAATAAATAGTAGACTAGAGGAAGTAGAACAACATATCAGTGACCTGGAAGACAGAGTAACCCAAAGCAATCAAGCTGAACAGGAGAGAGAAAAAAATAAAAAATAAATTAAAAGAGACTTAGGGAACTCACCAATCCCATGAAATGTAACAATGTTCACATTAGTAGGGATCCCAGAAGGAGAAGAGAGAGAAAAGGGGGCAAAAAATTTATTTGAAGAAATAATAGCTGAAACCTTGCCTAATCTGGGGAAGGAAACAGATATCCAGATCCAGGAGGCACAGAGAGCCACCAACAAAATCAACCCAAGGAGGTCCATACCAAGACACATAATTAAAAGGGCAAAAAGTAGTGATAAAGAGAGAATTTTAAAAGCAGCAAGAGAAAAGAAGACAGTTACATACAAGCAAAATACCATAAGGCTATCAGCAGGTCAGAAGGGAGTGGCATGATATATTCAAAGTAGTGAAAGAAAAAACCTACAGTGAAAATTACTCTATCCAGCAAGACTAACATTAAAAATATAAGGAGAGATAAAAGAGCTCCCCTGATAAGCAAAAGTTAAAGGAATTCATTACCATTAAACCAGCTCTACAAGAAATGTTAAAGGGGACTCTATGAGTGGAAAGCAAAACCTTGAGTAAGAAAAGTAGGAAACACAAAAGCAGTAAAATTAATTATACCTATAAAATCAGTCAAAATATTCATAAAACAGAAGGATGTAAGTATAACACCATATACCTAAAATGTGAGGAAGGAGTAAAAAATGGGTTTAAATTTAAGTTATCATCAACTTAATAGAGACTACTATATGCAGAAGATGCTACATACAAACCTAATGGTAACCATATATCAAAAAACCCTAATAAGCATGCAAAAAATAAAGAGAAAGGAATGCAAGTATATCACTAAAGAAAGCCTGCAAACTGATAGAAGAGACCAAGAGAAGAAAGAAACAGAGAAGAACTACAAAAACAACCATAAAACAAGTAACAAAATGGCAATAAATACATACATATCAATAATTACTTTCAATGCAAATAGACTAAATGCTCCAATCAAAAGATACAGGGTGATGCAATGGATAAAAAAGGAAGACCCATCTATATGCTGCCTACAAGAGACTCATTTCAGACCTAAGGACACATGCAGATTGGAAGTAAAGGGATGGAAAAACATTTATCGTGCAAATGGAAGTGAAAAGAAAGTTGGGGTAGCAATAATATCAGACACAATAGACTTTAAAATGAAGACTGTAACAAGAGACAAAAAAGGACACTATATAATCATAAAGGGAACAATCCAACAAAAAGATATAACAATTGTAAATATGTATGCACCCAACATGAAAGAACCCAAATACATACAACAGCTAATAACAAACATAAAGGAAGTAATTGACAGTAATACAATAATAGTAGGAAACTTTAATAGCCTATTTACATCAATGGAAAAATCATCCAAACAGAAAATCAACAAGGAAACAGTGGCTTTGAAGGACACATTGGGCCAGATGGATCTAAAAGATATATTCAGAACATCCCATCCCAAATCAGTAGAATACACATTCTTTCCAAGTGCACAAGGAACATTCTTCAGAATAGATCACATGTTAAGCCACAAAACAAGTCTCAACACATTAAAAAAGACTGAAGTCATGCCATGCATCTTTCTCAACCACAACACTTTGAAATTAGAAATAAATCACAAGGAAAAATCTGGAAAGAACACTAATATATGGAGGTTAAATAACATGCTACTAAGAACATGTTACTAAACAATTAATGAGTAAACCAAAAATCAAAGAGGAAATAAAAAAATGCATGGAGACAAATGAAAATGAAAACACAATTGTACAAAATCTTAGGAATGCAGCAAAGGCTGTTCTAAGAGGGAAGTTTATATCAACAGGCCTATCTCAAGAAACAAAAAAAATCTCAAATCAACAACCTAACCTTACACCTAAAGTTAAGCTAGAAAAATGACAGACAAAATCCAAAACTAGTAGAAGGAAGAAAATAATAAAGATTAGAGCAGAAATGAATGAAATAGCAAAATAAAAGAATGAAAGAAATGAAATAGAAACTCAAAAATAACAGATCAACAAAACCAGGAGCTGTTTCTTTGGAAAGATCAACAAAAACCTGATATACATTTAGCCAGACTCATCAAAAGATGGAGGAGGGAAAGAGAGAGAGAGATGGAGACAGGGATGGAGGGGGGAGAGACAACTCAAAATTAGAAAGGAAAGAGGGGAAATAACAACCAACACCACAGAAATACAAAGGATTTTAAGAGAATGTTATGAAAAATTGATGCCAATAAATTGGGCAACCTAAAAGACATGGGTAAATTCCTAGAAACCTATAACTTCCAAAACTGAATCAGGAAGAAACAAAAATTTGAACACACCAATTACCAGCAATAAAATTAAAGCAGTAAGCAAAAATCTCCCAACAAAGAAAATTCCAGCACCAGAGAGCTTCACAAGTGAATTCTACCCAACATTTAAAGATTTCATACCTATTCTTCTCAAACTATTCCAAACAACAGAAGAGGAAGAAAAGCTTCCAAATTCATTCTATGAGGTCAGCATTATCCTGATACCAAAAACACTACAAAAAAAAGAGAACTGTATACAGGCCATTATCTCTGATGAACATAAATGCAAAAATCCTTAACAAAATATTAGCAAGCTGAACCCAACAATACATTTAAAAAAATCATTCACCATGATCAGGTGGGATTTATTCCTGGAATGCAAGGGTGGTTCAATATTTACAAATCAATCAACATGACTTATCACATCAACCAGGGAAAGGATAAAAACCAGAGGTTCATTTCAAAAGATGCAGAAAAAGCATGTGACAAAGTACAACATCCATTCATCATTTAAAAAAACCCTCATCAAAGTAGGTTTAGAGGGGGCCACCTAGGCAGCTCAGTTGGTTAAGCGTCCAACTCTTGATTTTGGCTCAGGTCATGATGTCACAGTTTGTGAGTTCAAGCCCTGGTGTCAGACTCTGTACTGACAGGGTGGAGCCTGCTTGGGATTTCCTCTCTCCTTCTCTCTCTGACCCTCTCCAACTTGAGTGCATGCACGTGCACCCTGGTGCACTGCTGGTAGGAATGCAAAGTGGTACAGTTACTGTGGAAAACAGTATGGCGGTCCCTCAAAAACTTCAAAAGAGAATCACTATAGGCAGCATCCATTAATTCCACTACTGGGTATTTACCCAAAGAATACAAAAACATTAATTCAAAAAGATATATGCACCCCTATGTTTATTGCCTTATTATTCTCAATAGCCAAATTCTGGAAACAGCCCGAGTATCCATCAGTAGGTGAATGAATAAAGAGGAAGTCTCACACACACACACACACACACACACACACACACACAACCGGACTATTAGCCATAAAAAAGAATGAGATTGCAATTTACCATAAGGATGGATCTAGAGAGCATAATGCTTGTGAAATACATCAGAGAAAGACAAATACCATATGATTTGACTCATATGTGGAATTTAAGAAACAAAACAAAGAAAAAAAAAGACAAACCAAAAAAAGAGACTCTTAACTAGAGAGAACAGACTGGTGGTTACCAGAGGGGAGGTGGGGTGGGGATGGGTGAAATAGGTGAAGGGGATTAAGAGTTCACTTATGGTGATGAGTACTGAGTAATGTCTAGAACTGTGGAGTCACTATAATGTACACCCAAAACACTGTATGTTAACTATACTGGTATTAAGAAAAAAAACTGCTTTGGCACCTTTGGAGGTATTAAGAGGCCAACTCATGGTATAAATTAATAATGACAGGTGACAGACACTAATGCCACCTTTCAGCAGTTTCTGTCAGTATAAACTATGTATCATCATATTCAAGTTGTTTGTTGATAAGAGGAAATCTTTTTTATAGAACAATTCCAGTTAATAAATGCAGACAGAATGACAAAACTTGAAAATCACTAGTTGCAACACCCAATGAACTCATGTACCTATGCGGTATTATCAATGACCGTGAAAATAATTAGGCCAGTGTTTTTCAACCCTGGCTGCACATTTACATCTCCTGAGGAACTTTAAAAAAATGCTGATGCCCCAGGGAGTCTGGATGCCATTGGCCCAGGGTGCCAACTAAGCATCAGGATTTTCTTAAAAGCTTCCTAGGTGAGCTTAAGACACAGTGGAGAAAGAGGATCACCACCTGAGGTGAAAGGTTGAGGGGTAAGTTAAAATGGACCCCAAGACCTCTGATCAACCTCTGCCCTGAGATGGGGGAAGTCCATCATCACAAGCCTCCTGCGAGGCCACAATAGGAAGCACACAGTGCTGACCACCGAGTCTTCTTGCCAGACAAAAATTGAATCTGAATCTCATCAAGCCTCTCGATTCAATTAACAGGAAATGTAAAGGACAGAAAAACACTAGGATATACTCATCCAAATCAAGATTGTTGAAAACTCTACCAGGCAAACAACACAAGTTTTTCAAGAGATAACATTCACAGATAAAGCAGGAGTGGGAGCTCTTAAAAGTTTTGAAGGCTTAAAAGATGGACCTATAACTGCAATATGTACACTCTGGATACTGATTTGAACCAACTGCTTAAAAAAAAGGAACAGACATGTTTTGGATAATTACAGCATAATACACACAGGCTACTAATTAATGAGGTATTGTTAGTGTTGTTGGGTATGTTCACGGTACTGTGCTTAGTTAAAAAAATACTTATCTGTTGGAGATACATAATAAAATGTTTATAGTAAAATGATGTTGGGAATTAGCTTTTGAATTCTCGAGCATAAAAACAGGTTGGGTGGAGAGTACATGACATCAGAATGGCAAACAAAGCTCACTGGTGAGGCTGGGTGAGGAGGACCTGGGGGTCTAGTAGGTACACTTTTACACATTTAAAAATTTCTGCAATAAAACATTTAAAATTTTTGAACAGAGTAGAAGTCAATAAAGGTCCACGTTGTACCTCCACCCCCAAAGAAAATTTAATTGACATCAGTTTCTCTCTCTTTCAATTTTAGGAGACTATAATGGCACATCGCATTATTTGGTGAGGAGGAAATAAGAGGAAACTATGCTTACTTAATCCTACCAAACACTCTGTGAAATGGTAGTTTACTTGTTCTAATTTCATGGGTGAAGAAAGGGAGGTCCCCCAAAAGATGTCTTTCTTTCCTATGTGTTTGGTGGAGCCATGAGCCTTATAAAGGTCTGCCCAGTAGCCACAGAAGGGAATGCCAGATGATGTTAGGTTCTGAGCTTACAAGAATCAACCAGCCAGCCACAGTTCTTCCCTTACAGTGGTCATGTCAACTCAGTAATCTAGATTTTGAGATAGAGCTTTTCAGTTATGAATAAACACTATGATGCTATTCCTGAAGTTCAGAGAAGACAGGGAAGATGTCACTATCAGAAATGCTAAAAAAAAAAAAAAAAAAAAAACGTTATTCTGCTATTCTCTTTCCAAGACTATAAATGAGGAAATGGATTAAGAAGGATGAAAGGATACATGTTACAACATGAACCTATAAACATTTTGTTGAGTGAAACAGGCTATACATCAAAGTTCTCATATTATAGGATTCCATGTACATGAAATATGCAGAATAGGTGAATCCATACAGAGAAAGCAGACTCGTGGCTGCCTGGGGTTGGGAGAAGGCAAGAATGAGGAGTGACCACTAATGGATATGAAGTTTCCTTTGGGGGTAATGGAAATGTTTTGGACTGGACAGAGGTGATTGTTCTACCACATTGTGAAAGTACTAAAAGCCACTGAATTGTAACTTTAAAATAGTTAATTTCATGTCATATGAATCTTACCTCAATTTTAAAAAAATAAGGAAAAAAGTATGAGAGGCTAGGGGAGGAAAGAGCTATGAAACAGAAATGATAAAGATTTAAAAGTTGTTTGGAAGATACACTCAACAGGATTTGAGTGCTTCCAGTTGGCTGGGAGGGAAGATTTTGGGAGTCTGAACAGCTGGCTGTAGCCCATGGAATGATGTAATCTGCACTGAGGATAACATGGGACCTTAGAAAGAATGGGAGGCCAGTGAATGTTCAATATCATCAGATTTCTACTTTTTTTAAATAACAAGAGTAAATCAAGGTATATCCTAAATACAGTGTAACTGGGTTACATCAAGGCATTGCTGAATACCTCATGATCTCTGAGCAGACAAAATGGAGAAATTGGAGGATGGCTTCATGGAGTTGTTCAAAGTAGAAAAACTGGAATAAAAATCTACTCATAAGTGAATTACTTAGCACCTAACAAAAGACCTACCACAGAGCAGATTCTCCATAAATCTGCCTAATAGATCAATCTGGAAGGAGTCTCCAAAGGATAAGCATATAGACCAATTCCAGCTCCATTTTGTAAGCATGCTCATTAATAGCCCAGAAAACCAATCAAATAAAACAGCAGATTTATCAGATTACGAATGATTTAGAGGTGGAGACAGCAGTTGAAACACTCAGTTACAGACTTGAGATTTTTAACGGTTTTTTAGAATCCCATTCTAAGGAATTAGTTCTGAATGCAGGGAAAGCTTTATTTATGCACAAAATTGTTTATTATAATATCATTAACAGCACAACCTAAGTACTCCACTAGGGAGAACTGTTTAAGTAATTTCCTGTATAACCAGTGGAAAAAAAATATGCAGTAATAGTGAAAATTCTCTTATAAAGACTGGATGATGGAACTAGCAACAATTTTTTTCTTTCTACTTTTATACTTTACTTTCAAGATTTTCTTCAATGAGCACAGTTTTTTGTAACAAAAATAAATATACAGAAGATCCAGAAATATATATATTTTTAAAAGCTGAGCCATGAACCAAAGGTAAATGGATTTAAATAAGAATAAACGTGCAGTTCTGGGATGAGGGGCTTAAAAAAAAAATCCAAGTTTAGGGCTGGAGCAACAGGGCTTAACAATAGTTCCTGGGGGATTAAAAAAAAAAAAAGACCTAGATATTAACTGACCGTAAATTCGTTATGAGCCAACAGTGATATGGCTGAGGGGAAAAGAAAGCCATAATCTAAACTTTGGATTTTTTAATGTAATTTGTATGCAAAACAAATGCAGTAATAATATTCCCAATGTGCTGTGTGAGTTGGACTATATCTAGAATATTGTGTTGAGCTTTGAACTGGAGCTTTAAGAAAAGATGTTGAAACCTGGACAGCAGCCAGCAGGCTGAAGCATCACAACCACAACCCAGAGCAGTGATTCCCACACTGACTGCATCAGAATCACCTGGAGGGCTTATTAAAATGCAGATTCCGTTTTTGTTTTGTTTTGGTTTTTTTTTTTTTTTGCAAGATGGCGGCTTAGGAGGACGCTGGGCTCACCGCACGTCCTGCTGATCACTTAGATTCCATCTACACCTGCCTAAATAACCCAGAAAACCGCCAGAGGATTAGCAGAACAGAGTCGCCGGAGCCAAACGCAGACAAGAGGCCCACGGAAGAGGGTAGGAAGGGCGGCGAGACGGTGCGCGCTCCACGGACTGGCGGGAGGGAGCCGGGGCGGAGGGGCGGCTCGCCGGCCAAGCAGAGCCCCCGAGTCTGGCTTGCAAAAGCGGAGGGGCCTGACGGACTGTGTTCCCACAACAAGCGCGACTTAGCGTCTGGGAGGTCATAAGTTAACAGCTCTGCTCGGAAAGCGGGAAGGCTGGAGGACAAAGGGAGGGAGAGCTGCTGAGCCCCCTGACAACAGAGCTCAGTTTGGTGGGGAACAAAGGCGCTCGCCAGCGCCATCTCCCCCGCCCATCCCCCAGCCCAAATCCCAAAGAGAACCAGTTCCTACCAGGGAACTGGCTCGCTCTGTGCAAACACCCAACTCTGCGCTTCGGCGGAGCCAAACCTCCGGCAGCGGATCTGACTCCCTCCCGCTGCCACAGGGCCCCTGCTGAAGTGAGTCACCTAAGGAGAAGCGATCTAACCCTACCCCTCCTGCCCCCGTGCACCTTGCCTACCCACCCCAGCTAATACGCCAGATCCCCAGCATCACAAGCCTGGCAGGGTGCAAGTAGCCCAGATGAGCCACACCACCCCACAGTGAATCCCTCCCCCTAGGAGAGGGGTAGAGAAGGCACACACCAGTCTGACTGTGGCCCCAGCGGTGGGCTGGGGGCAGACATCAGGTCTGACTGCGGCCCCACCCACCAACTCCAGTTCTACACCACAGCACAGGGGAAGTGCCCTGCAGGTCATCACCACGCCAGGGACTATCCAAAATGACCAAGTGGAAGAATTCCCCTCAGAAGAATCTCCAGGAAATAACAACAGCTAATGAGCTGATCAAAAAGGATTTAAATAATATAACAGAAAGTGAATTTAGAATAATAGTCATAAAATTAATTGCTGGGCTTGAAAACAGTATACAGGACAGCAGAGAATCTCTTGCTACAGAGATCAAGGGACTAAGGAACAGTCATGAGGAGCTGAAAAACGCTTTAAACGAAATGCATAACAAAATGGAAACCACCACAGCTCGGCTTGAAGAGGCAGAGGAGAGAATAGGTGAACTAGAAGATAAAGTTATGGAAAAAGAGGAAGCTGAGAAAAAGAGAGATAAAAAAATCCAGGAGTATGAGGGGAAACTTAGAGAACTAAGTGATACACTAAAAAGAAATAATATACGCATAATTGGTATCCCAGAGGAGGAAGAGAGAGGGAAAGGTGCTGAAGGGGTACTTGAAGAAATCATAGCTGAGAACTTCCCTGAACTGGGGAAGGAAAAAGGCATTGAAATCCAAGAGGCACAGAGAACTCCCTTCAGACGTAACTTGAATCGATCTTCTGCACGACATATCATAGTGAATCTGGCAAAATACAAGGATAAAGAGAAAATTCTGAAAGCAGCAAAGGGTAAACGTGCCCTCACATATAAAGGGAGACCTATAAGACTCGTGACTGATCTCTCTTGTGAAACTTGGCAGGCCAGAAAGAATTGGCACGAGATTTTCAGGGTGCTAGACAGAAAAAATATGCAGCCGAGAATCCTTTATCCAGCAAGTCTGTCATTTAGAATAGAAGGAGAGATAAAGGTCTTCCCAAACAAACAAAAACTGAAGGAATTTGTCACCACTAAACCAGCCCTACAAGAGATCCTAAGGGGGACCCTGTGAGACAAAGTCCCAGAGACATCACTACAAGCATAAAACATACAGACATCACAATGACTCTAAACCTGTATCTTTCTATAATAACACTGAATGTAAATGGATTAAATGCACCAACCAAAAGACATAGGGTATCAGAATGGATAAAAAAACAAGACCCATCTATTTGCTGTCTACAAGAGACTCATTTTAGACCTGAGGACACCTTTAGATTGAGAGGGGATGGAGAACTATTTATCATGCGACTGGAAGCCAAAAGAAAGCTGGAGTAGCCATACTTATATCAGACAAACTAGACTTTAAAGGCTGTAACAAGAGATGAAGAAGGACATTATATAATAGTTACAGGGTCTATCCATCAGGAAGAGCTAACAATTATAAATGTCTATGCGCCGAATACAGGAGCCCCCAAATATATAAAACAATTACTCATAAACATAAGCAACCTTATTGATAAGAATGTGGTAATTGCAGGGGACTTTAACACCCCACTTACAGAAATGGATAGATCATCTAGACACACGGTCAATAAAGAAACAAGGGCCCTGAATGAGACATTGGATGAGATGGACTTGACAGATATATTTAGAACTCTGCATCCCAAAGCAACAGAATATACTTTCTTCTCGAGTGCACATGGAACATTCTCCAAGATAGATCATATACTGGGTCACAAAACAGCCCTTCATAAGTTTACAAGAATTGAAATTATACCATGCTTACTTTCAGACCACAATGCCATGAAGCTTGAAATCAACCACAGGAAAAAGTCTGGAAAACCTCCAAAAGCATGGAGGTTAAAGAACACCCTACTAACGAATGAGTGGGTCAACCAGGCAATTAGAGAAGAAATTAAAAAGTATATGGAAACAAACGAAAATGAAAATACAACAATCCAAACGCTTTGGGACGCAGCAAAGGCAGTCCTGAGAGGAAAATACATTGCAATCCAGGCCTATCTCAAGAAACAAGAAAAATCCCAAATACAAAATCTAACAGCACACCTAAAGGAACTAGAAGCAGAACAGCAAAGGCAGCCTAAGCCCAGCAGAAGAAGAGAAATAATAAAGATCAGAGCAGAAATAAACAATATAGAAACTAAAAAAACTGTAGAGCAGATCAACGAAACCAAGAGTTGGTTTTTTGAAAAAATAAACAAAATTGACAAACCTCTAGCCAGGCTTCTCAAAAAGAAAAGGGAGATGACCCAAATAGATAAAATCATGAATGAAAATGGAATTATTACAACCAATCCCTCAGAGATACAAACAATTATCAGGGAATACTATGAAAACTTATATGCCAACAAATTGGACAACCTGGAAGAAATGGACGAATTCCTGAACACCCACACGCTTCCAAAACTCAATCAGGAGGAAATAGAAAGCTTGAACAGACCCATAACCAGCGAAGAAATTGAATCGGTTATCAAAAATCTCCCAACAAATAAGAGTCCAGGACCAGATGGCTTCCCAGGGGAGTTCTACCAGACGTTTAAAGCAGAGATAATACCTATCCTTCTCAAGCTATTCCAAGAAATAGAAAGGGAAGGAAAACTTCCAGACTCATTCTATGAAGCCAGTATTACTTTGATTCCTAAACCAGACAGAGACCCAGTAAAAAAAGAGAACTACAGGCCAATATCCCTGATGAATATGGATGCAAAAATTCTCAATAAGATTCTAGCAAATCGAATTCAACGGCATATAAAAAGAATTATTCACCATGATCAAGTGGGATTCATTCCTGGGATGCAGGGCTGGTTCAACATTCGCAAATCAATCAACGTGATACATCACATTAACAAAAAAAGAGAGAAGAACCATATGATCCTGTCAATCGATGCAGAAAAGGCCTTTGACAAAATCCAGCACCCTTTCTTAATAAAAACCCTTGAGAAAGTCGGGATAGAAGGAACATACTTAAAGATCATAAAAGCCATTTATGAAAAGCCCACAGCTAACATCATCCTCAACGGGGAAAAACTGAAAGCTTTTTCCCTGAGATCAGGAACACGACAAGGATGCCCACTCTCACCGCTGCTGTTTAACATAGTGCTGGAAGTTCTAGCATCAGCAATCAGACAACAAAAGGAAATCAAAGGCATCAAAATTGGCAAAGATGAAGTCAAGCTTTCGCTTTTTGCAGATGACATGATATTATACATGGAAAATCCGACAGACTCCACCAAAAGTCTGCTAGAACTGATACATGAATTCAGCAAAGTTGCAGGATACAAAATCAATGTACAGAAATCAGTTGCATTCTTATACACTAACAATGAAGCAACAGAAAGACAAATAAAGAAACTGATCCCATTCACAATTGCACCAAGAAGCATAAAATACCTAGGAATAAATCTAACCAAAGATGTAAAGGATCTGTATGCTGAAAACTATAGAAAGCTTCTGAAGGAAATTGAAGAAGATTTAAAGAAATGGAAAGACATTCCCTGCTCATGGATTGGAAAAATAAATATTGTCAAAATGTCAATACTACCCAAAGCTATCTACACATTCAATGCAATCCCAATCAAAATTGCACCAGCATTCTTCTCGAAACTAGAACAAGCAATCCTAAAATTCATATGGAACCACAAAAGGCCCCGAATAGCCAAAGGAATTTTGAAGAAGACCAAAGCAGGAGGCATCACAATCCCAGACTTTAGCCTCTACTACAAAGCTGTCATCATCAAGACAGCATGGTATTGGCACCAAAACAGACACATAGACCAATGGAATAGAATAGAAACCCCAGAACTAGACCCACAAACGTATGGCCAACTCATCTTTGACAAAGCAGGAAAGAACATCCAATGGAAAAAAGACAGCCTCTTTAACAAATGGTGCTGGGAGAACTGGACAGCAACATGCAGAAGGTTGAAACTAGACCACTTTCTCACACCATTCACAAAAATAAACTCAAAATGGATAAAGGACCTAAATGTGAGACAGGAAACCATCAAAACCTTAGAGGAGAAAGCAGGAAAAGACCTCTCTGACCTCAGCCGGAGCAATCTCTTACTCGACACATCCCCAAAGGCAAGGGAATTAAAAGCAAAAGTGAATTACTGGGACCTTATGAAGATAAAAAGCTTCTGCACAGCAAAGGAAACAACCAACAAAACTAAAAGGCAACCAACGGAATGGGAAAAGATATTCGCAAATGACATATCGGACAAAGGGCTAGTATCCAAAATCTATGAAGAGCTCACCAAACTCCACACCCGAAAAACAAATAACCCAGTGAAGAAATGGGCAGAAAACATGAATAGACACTTCTCTAAAGAAGACATCCGGATGGCCAACAGGCACATGAAAAGATGTTCAGCGTCGCTCCTTATCAGGGAAATACAAATCAAAACCACACTCAGGTATCACCTCACGCCAGTCAGAGTGGCCAAAATGAACAAATCAGGAGACTATAGATGCTGGAGAGGATGTGGAGAAACGGGAACCCTCTTGCACTGTTGGTGGGAATGCAAATTGGTGCAGCCGCTCTGGAAAGCAGTGTGGAGGTTCCTCAGAAAATTAAAAATAGACCTACCCTATGACCCAGCAATAGCACTGCTAGGAATTTATCCAAGGGATACAGGAGTACTGATGCATAGGGCCACTTGTACCCCAATGTTCATAGCAGCACTCTCAACAATAGCCAAATTATGGAAAGAGCCTAAATGTCCATCAACTGATGAATGGATAAAGAAATTGTGGTTTATATACACAATGGAATATTACGTGGCAATGAGAAAAAATGAAATATGGCCTTTTGTAGCAACGTGGATGGAACTGGAGAGTGTGATGCTAAGTGCAATAAGCCATACAGAGAAAGACAGATACCATATGGTTTCACTCTTATGTGGATCCTGAGAAACTTAACAGGAACCCATGGGGGAGGGAAAGGAAAAAAAAAAAAAGAGGTTAGAATGGGAGAGAGCCAAAGCATAAGAGACTGTTAAAAACTGAGAACAAACTGAGGGTTGATGGGGGGTGGGAGGGAGGAGAGGGTGGGTGATGGGTATT
The DNA here is from genome assembly GCF_016509475.1 of Prionailurus bengalensis. NCBI lineage: Eukaryota > Metazoa > Chordata > Mammalia > Carnivora > Felidae > Prionailurus > Prionailurus bengalensis. The sequence goes on along the minus strand of NC_057361.1, from coordinate 18,499,538 downwards.
GAGGAGGGCACCTTTTGGGATGAGCACTAGGTGTTGTATGGAAACCAATTTGTCAATAAATTTCATTTAAAAAAATGCAGATTCCTGGGTCCCCTCCCAGAGTTTCGGATTCTTGAGCTCTGGAGTAGGACTACAAATCTACATTTCTAGCTCCTTTCTAGGTGATGCCAATGCTGCTGGTCTGAGTACCACACATGAAGACCCACTGGCATGGTGGATAAAAGCCCAGAGCAGACTGCCAAGGATGGAGGCCTAGCTCTTCTGCCTACTGGCAGTACGGCCTTGGGGGAGCCTGCACGCTTCAACTTCCTCATGTGGAAAACAGGAAAATTTGACCTTGCCTCATACAAGAATTATGGCACTAGAGTAGTTAATATTTGTAAAGCATTTAGAACTTCCAGCCTGGCATATAATGTTTTTTAATTTATTAGGAACACTAAAGACATTTCATGTGAAAAAGAAACACATTAAACATCTTCGAATATTAGAAGGGCTTTTACATGGAAGACTTATTCTGCATACTTCCTGGGGACAGACATGGAGTCAAGGTTAGAAGTGACAGAGAAGGAGTGTATGGATCTCGATCAAGAAGGGCTTTTCAGCAGACATAACAGCAGTGCAGCAGAGAGCCTAGCTGGGTTCTGATACTCATGAGGGCACTCCCTTCCCTTGTGAGAAACGTGAGAAAGGATTCCTGTAAGGGGGATAACAGCCGCTTAATAAATGTTAACTAGTTCTAGTAACACAGCCTTGGTGTAAGAAATTTTCACCTATAATCACCAATCACCCAAGAACAACAGAATCACTGAGAACTTGTCAGAAATGCAAATTCCTGGGGCCCCAACTCAAAGCTTCCTACTCAGAAGCTCTGGGAGTGGGGCCTGACAATCTGTGTTTTAACAAACCCTCCAGATGATGCTGATGCACCTCAAGTGCGAGAACCAATCACCTACAGCATCAACCAAAATAATGCCTCCATGAAGTTCCAGAACACCAAAACTCAATTAAGCTCACATGAATAAGGTATCAGGTATATGCCTCTGATAAATATATGCATCCAACTCCTACTTACACCAAATATCTGCTTGTGTTTAAAGTATATAAACCAATGGTTACCAGAGGGGAGGTGGGGGCAGATGGGTGAAATAGGTGAAGGGGATTCAGAGTACGCTTATCCTAATGAGCACTGAGCAACACACAGAATTGCTGAAACACGATACTGTACACCTGAAACTAATATAACACTGCATGTTAACTATATGGGAACTAAAATTACAAAATGTAATAAAAATAAAATAATAATAGTAGTAGTAGTAGTAATAATAATAATAATAATAATAATAATAATATGTATCACAAAGATAATGCTGGATTTATAATAATAATAATATGTATCACAAAGATAATGCTGGATTTGTTCAAAACCAGAAAATCCGAGGGGCATCTGGGTGGCTCAGTCGGTTAAGCGTCCCAACTCTTGGTTTCTGCTCAGGTCATGCTCTCACGGTTTGTGAGTTTGAGCCCCACATCTGGCTCTGTGCTGGCAACATGGAGCCTGCTTGGGATTCTCTCTCTGTCCCTCTGTGTCTCTGCCCCTCCCTCAAAAATAAATAAATAAAAACTTAAAAAATTTTAAACAAAGAAAAAGAAAGCAGAAAATCTGAAACCCACAAAGAAAAGCAATGTACTGCCCCATCACCCTCTCAGCAGGGGCTGTTCACTATGACTTGCCCTGTGGGGGGTGCGGTAAGGAGAAGGGCAGTACTCTGACGTGGTGCATCAGGACACGTAAGGTAGGAGAGGTACCTCAGAGACTGTGGCCTCTGTCACCGACCTTCCTAACAAAGGAAACCACAATGACCCAGATACACACAAGGAACCTCACTTCCCACTGCTCTCTCCTCACCAGCCAGTGCAGCCAAAGCCTCTCCTCTCCCACGGGACAGCAGCTTAGAACAAACAGCTGAATGCAGGTGGAGAGACTTTCTCAGGATCCAGGCCCCCTTCTAAGTACTTTAAGTACATGAGCATGTCATAAACAAATCTCTGAGGTTGATACTAATCTTCCCATTTTAGAGATGTAAAAACTGAGGGTCAGAGAGGGTAAGTAACTTCCAAAGGGCCATACAGCTAATAAGGGGCAGACACTGGCTGAGAGCCTAGGCAGTCTTTCTCCACAGTCTAGAGGCTTAACCTCTATACTGTACTTCCCGTTGAGGCCAGTGAGAAGAGATACAAGTATGAAAGCTACTACCTTGGCCAACATGTGCAATGTGAGACAGAGAAACATGGAGGCAGAGAGATGTAGTCAGAGAGAGCCAGCGAGCTCAAGATGGCAGTACATGTGAGCCAGGGATCTACAGGAAGTGGGGAGGGATGCTGAAATAGGTTTATATGCTGTGTGTACCCAGGGGAGCAGTCGAGTAGAGCCAAGAACCGCACATTCTCAAGCACATGCAAACAGTCTTGAATTTGGAACAGGGAAGGTCAGGAGACAGTTTGACAAAAGCACTTCCCTATCTTCTTTTCCATGGAACAATTTAAAACGAAAATGTGAAATGAAGCAAGAGTGAAGGTACCAAAGCAAAGTGAGCTGTGTGCAGAGCTGTTGAGACCTACAAGGAAAAGCCACCAGAGACCTTACCCACAGGCTACAAGCACACAGGCAGAGATGAGAAGGGAGACAGAGAGAGGGCAGTGCCTGAGTAAAGGGCCCCCACAGGGGGTTTGGGCTCCTTAGAATCTTCCTCCCCTACAGTGATAGCCAGGAACACTTTGTTTCTCCATTGCATTAACTAAAATTTCTCCCATTTGCTCAGCACCCATGTTCCTGCTATCCTCTTCCAGAAGAGTGAAAGCCCCAAGTAAAGGAAACCACTAATCATCTTTGAACCTGCAGCTACTACTCCAGCACATGACACATCATGGGTTCTGAAACTGTTTGTGGAATTGAATTTGCTGAAGTGCTGCTCGCATGGAAATGCAGTGAAGTGCATTCAGGAAGGACAGAAAGAGCACATACCCCAGGGGCTACGCCCTAGTTGGGGGCCCCCAAGAGCAGACCCTGACGCAAGGACTGGAGTACAAGCAGTTCATCTTGCAAGTGAAAGAAACATTAAACACCAGGAAGGGACTGGGGAAGTGAGCAGAGCAAGGCAGGCTGTCAGTAAAAGTTCTTGAGCCAGTTGCCCATGTGAGCAAGCCGAGCTTACCCCATTGGGGGAACTCTGGAAGCCCATGTTGAACACATACTTGAGGGAGGAGCGGGCTGCACCACATACACAGCAACTCCCATCAGTCATTGGGTGTGCTCCTTCCCCAGACCACTGGACCCTCTCTGTATGAGTGGCACGGCAGGTTCCAATAGTAAGAGAAAGTTCTTGGGGAAAGTGCAGGTGCCTGCAGCTGGAGGTCAGACAGATGTGCAATGAAATGGTAATGGCACAGCACTGGGCCTCCCACCACCACCCCAGGGCTCAGCAGGTGTGAGGTGACCCAGGAATTTGCATCTCTAATGACCTCTCCCCTCTCTACCAGGAAGGACAAAGGTGAATCACCAAAGACAACTATCAGCCTGGAGATAACACCAGAGTAATCCAGGCAACAAACTTCACTAACTATCCTGTATTCACTAACTACTATTTGTTTCCCATATATTTACCTTCCCACAATCTGCTGCCCTTGGAAGTCTAAAACCTCTTTCCTTTTTCATTTCTCTGCAAATTTAGTGTTCTTTGTTAAAGATGCTACCTATGTAAGCCAGGGCTCTAAGCCACCTCTATGAGTTATTCATTATTCTGAGTTCCTCTAAGGTATGTATGAGATACACATGTTAATAAACTTCAGTTTGATTGTCTTTTGTTAATCTATCCTTTGTTACAGGGGGCCCAGTCAAGTAGTTAGAAGGGTAGAAGGAAAGACCATTTTTCCTCCCCAACAGAGACAAAGCCAAAGAGGTGAGATACACTTTTGTTTGGCCCTCTGTAGGAAAACTCTTCTTACTTGCTCAAAGCCTGTGCCTGGGAGTCACATGCCAGCAATGGGGCCATGTAGTATACTTCCAGGAACCCTCTGCACCTACTATGGCCAAGGTTAAGGCCACTCACAGCATCCTAAGGAGACTGCCTTCCTAGGTGTTCCATCTAGGTCTTTTTCTTGATGGGTGGCCAGGCAAACACAGGTCCCAGGAGCAAAGAGCACAAACAAGTATCTCAGAAAGGATCCAGCCTTTGGATACAGAATTCAAACTAGGTGGGGACCAGCTGAAGTGAGGAAGCTGCTCCTCCTGATCTGACACAGACCTTGCCAGCAGAAGCCCTGCTCCTGCCACTAGAGCAGCCAAAGGCAGTGCTGCATCCCTTCCTGCCAGGCCTCAGAATCGCTATGTAGTGACCTTGAGATCTTCATACTCTGTTCTGAAAAGGCAAATCTTCCAGAAGACACCCCCCAACATAATTTGTATCACCTTACTTACACTCATTCCACATCTATGATAACTGAAAAAATAACAGGCTTCCTGTCCTTTGCTGCTAGTTTACAGTTAAAGCATATGCTTGCAGGAAACAGAATCCTGAAGAAAAATTGGTGCTTATTTCATGATGTTAAATTTCCAGTTGAAACCTACATTGTCAGTTTCACAACACTAAACCACTCATGACCCCTTAAGAGATGAGAAGGGAAAGGCAGGGAGACTGAGATAACAAATTTACCTTTCACAGGGGCAGAAGCACCCTCGTTTATCTTTTACAGTGATCACCCCTAGTGAAGAACACGACAAAGTCACATCCCCACACTTCCATTTGGAAACCAGGGTCAATTCCACACAACTCAAGGTGTTAGGCCTCAACCCACTGCAGGTATCTAGGCCCTCCCCATTCAGGAGGCCAGGTACTAGGGAATGCTTAGGTCAACACCCAATATAGGAGGTGCTGCCATTTGCTGCGGTCCAGAGCTTCATGGTGAGAGAAAGAAAAGCCTCTCCCACTTGCAAATCAGAACATTCTTCCAGCTTTCCCAATGGGTTGCCAAGTGACTCAGCATTGGCCCAGTGTGGGCACTATTATTGATGAGAAATCTTCCGCCTGGGTGATATACTGCATACAACACATGCCCAAAGAACAGTGCCAAGTCATACCAGGAAGAGCAGGCAAATTATTCACCTCCACTTTGAACGCAGGCGAATCCCGTCTTAATGCAGAGGCTATCCAATATCAGAAAGACAAAGCCCTAAAATCTTCAGAGATTTCCATCTAAGATTCAAGGAATTAGTAGGCAGAACCTCTCCTTTCTTGTTGACTATTAAAAGGCAATCAAATTGAGGACAGCAGAGGAAAAGGGCAAGGAAAAAAATAATTTTTCAAAAACAACCCCAGAGCAGAAAGCTGCATAAATGCCTTCGGCTTCCTAAAATGTTGTCTTTGTGAGTCTATGAGCTCCTCCCAGAGGTCATTTCCAAAACTGCATGTTCATTTAATTTAGCAAAAGAAAATCTGCATCTTCTGGGGTCCAGGGCCTGACATGTTTTGGAGAACTGCTGAAAATTCTTGGAAAACATTCCCTCTTTATTGCCTTTTATTAAAGGAACATCCCTGAACTCTGAAATGACATACTCAGGGAGCCTGGTGAGATCCAGGAGGAAAATTCTCTTTGATATTTCTACCTGTCAAGGAACTAGTTGAGTTCCTGGCAGGTTGAACTCAGCTCAAAGAAAGCAGAGTGTTCAAAGAGTACTTTTAGAAGAAAAAATGACAGCTCTCATAGAAATAAAATAGAAGACTGGAGAGCAACTCAGGGGCAAACAAGAACATGCTAATACTAGAAGAATTGAGAATAATGTGCCTTCAAGAAGGACCCATGGGCCATTTGCCTAGAAGACCCAACTATAAGGTGCCTACTGCTTTATGCAACTCAGAAAATCTCCCCCTGAGGCAACCAGTCATACTTCCCAAAGAAGTCACTGCGGTCCCCAGAACATTCCTCTGGTATCTATCCATTCATAACACACACTCATCCCTCATAACTCCACCCTGCCCTCCATACAGGTGACCCTGGGTCCATGAAGGGTCAGGCTAGGATCAAGAGTCCCCAGTGCTCTGAGTTCTCAACTGCCCAGTGCAAGACAAATTGTGTTCCAGATATCACAAGCTGGCCCAGAAAATGAAGCCTTCAAAAAACAACAATATGTTGGTGCCAAAAGTTTCATCTACCATCTGGAAAACTTCTCATCAACAGCCCGCATGCTCCTGCCTTCATCAGCTTGTGCCTTACATGACTTAAGACAGCTTTGACAGATTCTCAAAGGGAAAAAATCCAACCTAACCTTTGTCTTCTTCCAACACCTGCCACCCTCGGCCACCCAAGTTGTTTCTTCACTGTAAACACTGAACAGCCTTTTCACGTCTATGGACAAAAATATCTATGGCAATGTTTATCCATTTCAGGAGTAGTAAACCTCTAGAAAACACCCTTGCTAAACCTCTGCACATTCTCATTTCAATAAGGCTAAGCATTCCACGAACGCTACCCTCTTTGGGTTTGTTTGTTTAATAGGCTTTATTTTTTTAGAGCAGGCTTAGGTTCACAGTAAAACTGAAAAGAAAACACAGAGATTTCCAAAGAAACCCAACCCCGACACATGCATAGCCTCTCCCATTAACAATATTCCCCAAAAAACTGGGACTTCTGTTACAATCAATGAACCTGCACTGATACATCATTACCACCCAGAATCCATAGGCTCTGTTAGGATTCACTCCTGGTGTTGCCCTTCCTATGGGTGTGGACAAATGTATGACAACATGTATCCACCATTATAGTATCATATGGAGTAGTTTCACTGCCCTATCTTCTCCCTCTGTTTTGTGACCATAGGGCAAAAATATCTGTTCTCGCATGACTCAGAATGTCTCTCAGCCATGTTACCCAGGCCTGTCTAGCACTAAAAATCACCAGGGAGACTGGCTAAAACCACAAATGTTCAAACTGCACCCTCAATCCACTAAATCAAACCTTTCAGGGGAGGGGCCCAGAAAGCTAAAGAGCATTTAGGCATCCCAGGGGATTACTGTCATTAGCAAAGTTTCAAAATACATCTATAAAAAAGAAGTGCTCCTAGTTCAGAGTCTCTCAGACACAGAGAAGCATCCATTAAGAATGTAGCAAGGGGGCGCCTGGGTGGCGCAGTCAGTTAAGCGTCCGACTTCAACAAGGTCACGATCTCGCGGTCCGGGAGTTCGAGCCCCGCGTCGGGCTCTGGGCTGATGGCTCAGAGCCTGGAGCCTGTTTCCGATTCTGTGTCTCCCTCTCTCTCTGCCCCTCCCCCGTTCATGCTCTGTCTCTCTCTGTCCCAAAAATAAATAAACGTTGAAAAAAAATTAAAAAAAAAAAGAATGTAGCAAGTATTCCCTACCCACCTGAGCTCCAGCTCCATCCCAACACCTAGAATTGAAGATGAGTCTGATTATTTGTTTTTTTCAGCAGCATGGCTGCTAATACATCTCTCAATTATTCCTTTCTCTTGTTGCACAAGGCCCACTGAATGTCCACTTCTATTAAACATTTTTGTATTCCGACACAATGCTCTACCAGCGGTCTGCAGTTTATAAGCATGCTATTTGGATCATCAGAGCAAAGTGATGGGTTAGGAAGTAGACCTGCTTGGTTACAGGGAAAGATTTTCCAGAGGACATTTGCACACACTGTGCACAGAGCAGAAGGACACACAGCCAGTATGGGTTTTTCTTCTTTGTGCCTTGAGGGCTCTTCTGCCAGCTGCTCCCCATGGTTCCCCATTGCTCTGCACTCTGCCACAGCCAATGATGGTTTGTGGCAAAATTCGCTAGGCAGCAGGCCATGTGGCTCTTAGAAATAGCAATTAAGAGAGAAGGCAAGGCTGCATTACAAGGTGTTTGAAATGCAGTTTGAGAAAAGAAAAAGGCATATCTTATTTTCTCTTACCCCCTAGTGATGAAATCTATGTATTCATCCCAAAACAGACACCTAACTCTGGGGTCATTCAGAGTCAAGAGCTCAGTCAATATAAAAAACCAAGTACAGAAGAGGTGCCTAGGTGGCTCAGTCAGATAAGCATCTAAGTTCAGCCCAGGTCATGATCCTGCGCTCTGAGTTCGAGCCTCCCGTCGGGTTCTATGCTGACAGCTCAGAGCCTGGACCCTGCTTCGGATTCTATCTCCCTCTCTTTCTAACCTTCCCCCATTCACACCCACTTTCTCTCTCTCTCTCAAAAATAAATGAATATTTCACTGAGGAGGGCACTTGTTGGGATGAGATTGGGTGTTGTATATAAGGGATGAACCATGGGAATCTACCCCAAAACCAAGAGCACATTGTATACACTGTATGTTAGCCAATTTGACAATAAATTATATTTAGAAAATAATTTAAAAAATAAAATTACAGTGTAAGCAAAAATAAAAATAATAAAATAGATAAATGAACATTAAAAATTTTTTTAATCAAGTACACAATACTGAGCATAAAAATCCATTAAATCAAAAGTCATATTTTTTTTATCAAAAGAATCCTTACCTTTTCTTTGGCTTTCCTTTTTGTCCCTGCATCCATCCACTCATTTTCTTTCTCCAGCATGTCAATAAAGGCCCAGCGAACACCCTCAATCAATTCCTCCATCTATAAGGAAATACCCAAAGAGACAGGTCAAAACTAAGAAGTTACAAACAAGGTTTTCTTTTAATGTTTATTCATTTTTGAGAGAGACAGAACATGAGCAGGGGAGGGGCAGAGAGAGAGGGAGACACAGAATCCAGAGCAGGCTTCAGGCTCTGAGCTGTCAGCACACAGCCTAACGTGGGACTGGAACCCTTGAACAGTGAGATCATGACCTAAGCCGAAGTTGGACACTTAAGCAACTGAGCCACCTAGGTGCCCTCAAACAAGGTTTTCTGAGCCATGAGAAATAGTTCAGGGCCATACATGCTGGGAAAGAGGTTCCTTTCAGCTTGACTCCAAATTCTGGCAACATTTCTTTCTCCAGGAAAATGCCTTTTTCCCCCCCAACTAGAAGATAAAGAAACATTCCTTTGCAGAGGACAATTTGATGATCCAGTTGTAAAATGATTATATGGGGAAAGGAATTCACCAAAGGTCACTAATAACTGACCTCCCTATACCTAAAATTAAGCTATCCTTATCAAGGTGGCAACTAATTTCAATAGTTAATAAGGATTTGAGAAAGACAAGCAAAGGCATGGACTGTATATTTCAGGTGGGTATTGCAGAAAAAAAGTGAGCAAACAGCTGAAAGAGATACTGTAAACAGGGAAACGGGGATGAAGAGCCAGCACCCCAAGGCACACTTCCCCAGTATAAATCAGACTTATGTCAGGACCCTAGTTCTTCCCAAATTTAATGCCAGTGGTCAAACCAAATGCTTGGCTGTTCTCTATAATCCTCCTACTCTCTTCTCTATTCCCGTGCAGCTTAGAAAAGTCTTAGGTTATTTCAAATATAAAATGGTAGGTCTAAAAGGGGCTGCTACATAAAAGCAGTCTTCTGAAAAACCTATTCTAAAATGTTTCAACAGTGGAACCACATACCCACACTGATGGTGTGTTTGACCTGGCTTTTCTTCCTATGTTCATGGGTCAGCAGGGAGAACTAGGGAAAGGAAAATTCTCACACTTGCCTTCAGAGGCCCACACAGAGTGGTCTGGGGAGGCCTTGCCTGTTTATGGATACAAACCCCGCAAAATTCCATTCTCTTGCAGAGATGCTTTGATTTTCTTGATAGGATATTCAAGAAAGGATCAATACTAGGTTTGGCACCAGAATTAAAATTTTTATTTGAGATTATGGGGTTGTAAATCCATTTTTAGCATTAATGTTAGAAGGAAAGTTTAGATGTTTCCTTGGTTCTATAATGAATTGTTGGCACAAAGCTCAAAATAATTTTTTTTTCTGTTTAATAAGTTTTCAGCTATGTTTTCAGTTCAATAACAGTTGTAGGGAACCAGAACTGTAAATCAGTAGGCTGGGTTCCATCGTATGTAAATAAGAACAAACAGCAGATGGAAGGGGGTGGGGGGGAATTTCACAGCTATTTCTTACCAACTTAGTAAAAACATTAAGGGAAATCTCAACTTGGGATTGGGGCATGACTAAAAACACGAAATAACAGGAGAGCTGAGGCCCTTTAAAATCATAAAATCAATGGTTCTCAACCTTGTCTACACACTGAGATCTCTGGGGGGAGCTTTAAACAATGCTGAGGGTGAGAAGTCAGGATGCTAATGTCACTGTTCCAGTGTGCAGCCTAGGTTGAGAGTTCCAAAAGCCCCCCAAATGATGGTAATTTACAGCCAGCATGGAGACCCACTGGTCTAGGGGAAGCCACTCATTTTATGGATAAAGAAAATAAGAGTCAAGAGAGTCCATGATCTGATCCAGCTCTTATAGCTAAGGAGGTTCAGAGCCAAGACGCAACCACAGAGCTAAATGACAGCTGTGAGCTCAGAACTTCTAGGAGCAACAGAGGTGTGCCTCATAAATGAGAGGAAAATGCCAGGGAAGTAAAAGTTAACCAACAGAGAGATGCAGAAGTCACTATTTTAAACAGAAAGTCCACACAAGGAGGATGTTAAAATGACAAGTAAATCTCCAGCGACTGGATTTTTCGCCTGTGCAGTCACCAGCACCCGTAAGTCTTTACGACCCCATCACATAACAATGCACATCAACCTTCCCATCATCTTCACATAAAAGAAGAAATAATATCTTCCCAAATTAACTAAGGAGGGGGAAATCAGAGTGGGGACAAGTGGGTAAATTGAGAAACACTCAGTGACCAAATTAATGGAACCGGGTGATTAACTTTATGTGGGGAGGTGAGCAAGGGGGCAGAGTCAGATTACTTCCCAGGCTTCAGGCAAGGGCAACTAGGTGAATGTTGCTGCCATTTTATAAGTCTGGGGATGCTGGAAAAGAAAGAGGGCTGGAGACAAAAGCCACACTTCAGGAGGATAAAAGGTGCATGGGAAGTAGAGACAGCAAGTCTGAACAACTCAATCAAGGAGTTTGTCTACTATCAGGGAGCAAGAATTCCTGACCACTTCAAGGGTCCTTCTAGCTGGACTAAGAATCAAACTGACATGAGACAGCTTAAAAGGAGAAAATCAAATTTAATAGTGTATGTACAGGGAATCCCCAAAGATGTGGAAATTCCAAAGACAGGCAAGATGAGGTACATACATGTCATCCTGACTCCCATCCTGTCAGGGAAAGAGTCCCAATTAAGATTCTTCTGTGTGGTTAAGGGAGAGACAAAAATTTCATATTTCAAATTTCCTTCATATAAAAATTATCTCTGATAATAACCCTTATTCAGGGAAAGACTCCCAATTAAGATTCTTCTGTGTGGTTAAGGGAGAGACAAAAATTTCTCTGGAGCCTATAGGGTCTCAAATGCCTTCAGCTCAAAATAATTTTCATACCAAAGTAACCCACCTTGGGGCAGTCTGCCCTTGGCCTCTACACTGAGACAGACAGAAAGCAAAGATAAGGCAGAGGTGGATGTGGGGTTAAGAGAGGAGTCTGAAGGTCTGGGGCTTGGGTTGTATGCATATGTTTGTTGCTACTGCTACTGCTTCTGTTGCAGTTGCTGACCATGTGAGAGATTTAAGTGTGTTTAAATGTCAATGGAAATGCAACAATAAGAACACAACCAAACTGACTTTAAAATGAAATGAAGACAGGGGCGCCTGGGTGGCACAGTTGGTTAAGCGTCCGACTTCAGCCAGGTCACGATCTCGCGGTCCGTGAGTTCGAGCCCTGCATCAGGCTCTGGGCTGATGGCTCAGAGCCTGGAGCCTGTTTCTGATTCTGTGTCTCCTTCTCTCTCTGCCCCTCCCCCGTTCATGCTCTGTCTCTCTCTGACCCAAAAATAAATAAACGTTGAAAAAAAATTAAAAAAAAATGAGATGAAGACATTAACAGACACCTCCCTAAAGAAGATATACACATATGACACCTGGGTGGCTCCATCGGTTGGGTGTCCAACTCTTGATTTTGGCTCAGGTTTATGGGATCAAGCCCTGCATCAGGCTCCACCCTGACAACATGGATCCTGCTTGGGATTCTCTCTCTCCCTCTACCCTTTCCCTCATTCTCAGACTCTCTCTCTCTCTCCCCCCCCCTTAAAATAATTAAACATTAAAAAAGGAAGATAGGGCTCCCTGGGTGGCTCAGTCAGTTGGGCACCGGACTTCAGCTCAGGTCATGATCTCCCGGTTCATGAGTTCAAGCCCCACATCGGGCTCTCTGCTGACAGCGCAGGGCCTGGAGCCTGTTTTGGATTCTGTGTCTCCTTCTCTCTGTCCCTCCCTCAAAAATAAACATTAATGGGGTTGAAAACAGACTAGAATCACTTTCCATAGAGATAAAGGAAGTTAAAGCTACTGAGAATGAAATAAAAAATGCTATAACTGAGCTGCAATCTCGAATGTATGCCAAAGTGGATGGATGAGGCAGAGCAGAGAATGAGTGCTATTGGGGACAAATTTATGGAAAAAAATGAAGCAAAAAAAAAAAACAGGGAGACTAAGGCAAAAGAGCATGATTTAAGAATTAGAGAAATCAGTGACTCATTAAAAAGGAACAACATCAGAATCATAGGGGTTCCAGAAGATGAAGAGAGAGAAAAAGGGGTAGAAGGGTTATGTGAGCAAATCATAGCGGAAAACTTTCCTAACCTGGAGAAAGACAAAGACATCAAAATCCAAGAAGCACAGAGGACTCCCATTAGATTCAACAAAAATAGACCATCAACAAGGCATATATCATAGTCAGATTCACAAAATACTCAGGCAAGGAAAGAATCGTGAAAACAGCATGGGAAAAAAAAGTCCTCAACCAACAAGTTAAGACAGATCAGGTTTGCAGCAGACCTATCCACAGAAACTTGGCAAGCCAGAAAGGAATGGCAGGATGTATTCAATGTACTGAATTGGAAAAATATGCAGCCAAGAAGTCTTTATCCAACAAGGCTGTCATTCAAAATACAAGGAGAAATTTAAAGTTTCCCAAACAAAAATTAAAGAACTTTGTGACCACTACACCAGCCCTGAAAGAAATTTCAAGGGGGACTCTCTGAGAGGAGAAAGGATGAAGAAAAAAAAAAGACCAAAAGCAATGAAGACTAGAAAGGACAAGGGAATATCACCAGAAACTCCAACTCTACAAGCAACATAATGGCAATAAATTCCTATCTTTCAGTACTCACTCTAAATGTCAATGGACTAAATGCTCCAATCAAAAGACACAGGGTAACAGAATAGATAAGAAAACAAGATCCATCTATATACTGTTTACGAGACACCCACTTTAGACCTAAAGACACATTCAGATTGAAAGTAAAGGGATGGAGAACCATGTGCCATTCTAATGGTCAACAAAAGAAAGCCAGAGAAGCCATACTTATATCAGACAATCTAGATTTTAAAATAAAGACTGTAACGAGATGAAGAAGGGCATTATATCATAATTAAGGGGTCTATCAACCAAGACCTAAAAATTGTAAACATTTATGCTCCAAATGCACCCAAATATACAAATCAATTAATCACAAACATAAAGAAACTCATTGATAATAATGCCATAATAGGAGGGGACTTCAACACCCCACTTACAACAACGGACAGATCATCTAAACAGAGAATCAACAAGGAAACAAGGGCTTTGAATGACACAATGGACTGGATAGACTCAACAGATATATTCAGAATATTTCATCCTAAAGCAGTGGAATATACATTCTTCTCCAGTACACATGGAACATTCTCCAGAATAGATCACACACTGGGACACAAATCAGCCTCAACAAGTACAAAAAGATCAAGATCATACCATGAATATTTTCAGACCACAATGCTATGAAACTTAAAATCAACCACAAGAAAAAATTTGGAAAGGTAACAAATACTTGGAGACTAAAGAACATCCTAAAAAGAATGAATGGGCTTACCAAGAAGTTAAAGAGGAAATTAAAAAGTACATGGAAGCCAATGGAAATGGTAACACCACAGCCCAAAACCTCTGGGACGCAGCAACGGCAGTCATAAGAGGAAAGGAAATAGCAATCCAGGCCTTCCTAAAGAAGGAAGAAAGGTCTCAGATACACAACCTAACCTTACACCTTAAAGAGCTGGAAAAAGAACAGCAACTAAAACCCAAAACCAGCAGAAGACAGGAAATAATAAAGATTAGAGCAGAAATCAACGCTATCAAAACCAAAACAAAACAAAACAGTAGAACAAATCAATGAAACCAGAAGCTGGTTCTCTGAAAGAGTTAACAAAATTGATAAACCACTAGCCAGTTTTGTCAAAAAGAAAAAGGAAAGGACCCAAATAAATAAAATCAAGAATGAAAGAGGAGAAGGGCACCTGGGTGGCTCAGTCGGTTGAGTGCCCGACTTTGGCTCAGGTCATGATCTCACTGTTCGTGAGTTCGAGCCCTGCATCAGGCTATGTGCTGATGCCTTTGAGTCTGGAGCCTGCTTCAGATTCTATGTCTCCCTCCCTCTCTGCCCCTCTGCCGCTGACACTCTGACTCTCTCTCTCTCTCAAAAATAAACAAACATTAAAAAAAAAGTTAAAAAAAAGAATTAAATAGGAGAGATCACAACCAACACAGCATAAATAAAAACAATAAGAGAATATTATGAGCAATTATATGCCAATAAAATGGGCAATCTGGAAGAAATGGACAAATTCCTAGAAACATATACCCTACCAAAACTGAAACAGGAAGAAATAGAAAATTTGAACAGACCCATAACCAGTAAGGAAATCGAATTAGTAATCAAAAACCTGCCAAAAAAACAAGAGTCCAGGGCCAGATGGCTTCCAGGGGAATTCTACCAAACATTTAAGGAAGAGTTAACACCTATTCTCTTGAAGCTGTTCCAAAAATTAGAAAAGGAAGGAAAACTTCCAAACTCTTTCTATGAAGCCAGCATTACCTTGATTCTAAATCCAAAGACCCCACTAAAAAGGAAAACTATAAAAAAAAAAATAAAAAAATAAAAAATAAATAAATAAAAAGGAAAACTATAGACCAATTATCCTGATGAACATGGATGCAAAACTCCTCAACAAGATATTAGCCAACCAGATCCAACAATACATTAAAAAAATTATTGAACATGACCAAGTGGGATTTGCACCTGGGATGCAGGGATGGTTCAATATCCACAAAACAATCAATGTGATTCATCATATCAATAAAACAAAAGACAAGAACCACATGATCCTCTCAATAGATGCAGAGAAAGCATTTGACAAAATAAAGCATCCTTTCTTGATAAAAACCCTCAAGAGGGGCACCTGGGTGGCGCAGTCGGTTAAGCGTCCGACTTCAGCCAGGTCACGATCTCACAGTCTGTGAGTTCGAGCCCCGTGTCAGGCTCTGGGCTGATGGCTCGGAGCCTGGAGCCTGTTTCCGATTCTGTGTCTCCCTCTCTCTCTGCCCCTCCCCCGTTCATGCTCTGTCTCTCTCTGTCCCAAAAATAAATAAAAATGTTGAAAAAAAAATTTTTTTAAACCCTCAAGAAAGTAGGAATAGAAGGATAATACCTTGAGATCATAAAAGCCATATATGAAAGACCCAATGCTAATACCACCTTCAAGGGGGAAAAACTAAGAGCTTTCCTCCCAATGTCAGGAACAAGACAGGTATGTCCACTCTCACCACTGTTATTCAACATAGTATTGGAAGTCTTAGCCTCAGCAATCAGACAGCAAAAAGAAATAAAAGGCATCCAAATTGGCCAGGAGGAGGTCAAACTTTCACTCTTCACAGATGACATGATACTGTATATGGAAAATGCAAAAGGTTCCACCAAAAAAAACTGCTAGAAGTGATCCATGAATTCAGCAAAGTTGCAGGATATAAAATCAATACACAGAAATCAGTTGCATTCCTACACACCAACAATGAAGCAACAGAGAGAAATCAAGGAATTGATTCCATTTAAAGTAGCACCAAAAATCATAAAATACCTAGGAATAAATTTAACCAAAGAGGTGAAAAATCTATACACTGAAAATTATAGAAAGCTTATGAAAGAAACTGAAGAAAACACACACTAAAAAATGGAAAAAGATTCCATGCTCCTGGATAGGAAGAACAAATATTGTTAAAATGTCGATACTACCCTAAGCAATCTACATATTCAATGCAATCCCTATCAAAATAACACCAGCATTCTTCACAGAGCTAGAACAAACAATCCTAAAATTTGTATGGAACCAGAGAAGACCCAAATAGCCAAAGCAATCTTAAAAAGAAAACCAAAGCAGGAGGCATCACAATCCCGGACTTCAAGCTGTATTCCAAAGCTGTAATCATCAAGACAGGATGGTACTGGCACAAAAACAGACACTCAGATCAATGGAACAGAATAGAGAACCCAGAAATGGGCCCACAAACATATGGCCAACTAATCTTTGACAAAGCAGGAAAGAACATCCATTGGAATAAAGGCAGTCTCTTCAGCAAATGATGCTGGGAAAACTGGACAGCAACATGCAGAAGAATGAACCTGGACCACTTTCTTACAGCATACACAAAATAAACTCAAAATGGATGAAAGACCTCAATGTAAGACAGGAAGCCATCAAAATCCTCAAGGAGACAGCATGCAAAAAACTCTGTGATCTTGGCCACAGCAACTTCTTACTCAATACATCTCCAGAGGCAAGGGAAACCAAAGCAAAAATGAACTATTGGGACCTTTTAACAATAAAAAGCTCCTGCACAGCCAAGGAAACAATCAGCAAAACTAAAAGGCTACCAAGAGAATGGGAGAAGATATTTGCAAATGAAATCAATAAAGGGTTAGTATCCAAAGTCTATAAAGAACTTAGCAAACTCAACACCCAAAAAAACAAATAATCCAGTGAAGAAATGGGCAAACGTCATGAATAGACACTTCTCCAAAGGAGACATCCAGATGGCCAACTGAAACATGAAAAAATGCACAACATCACTCACCATCAGGGAAATACAAATCAAAACCACACTGAGATACCACCTTACACCTGTTAGGCTAACATGAACAACTTAGGCAACAACAGATGTTGGTGAGGATGCAGTGAAAGAGGATCTGTTTTGCATTGTTGGTGCCAATGCACACTGGTGCAGCCACTCTGGAAAACAGTGTGGAGGTTCCTCAAAAAATTAAAAATAGAACTACCCTACCACCCAGCAATTGCACTATTAAGTATTTATCCAATAGATACAGGTATACTGTTTTGAAGGGACACGTGCATCCCAATGTTCATAGCAAAACTATCAACAATAGCCAAAGTATGGAAAGAGCCCAAATGTCCACCAATGGATGAATGGATTAAGAAGACGTGGTATATGTATACAATGGAGTGTTACTCGGCAATTAAAAAGAATGAAATCTTGCCACCTGCAACTACGTGGATGGAACTAGAGGGTATTATGCTAAGTGAAATTGGTCAGAGAAAGACAAATATGATAGGACTTCACTTGTACGAGGACTTTAAGATACACAACAGATGAACATAAGGGAAGGAAAGCAAAAAATAATATAAAAACAGGGAAGGGGACAAAACATAAGAGACTTAAATTTGGAGAACAAACAGAGGGTTATGGGATGGGGGATGAGCTAAGTGGGTAAATGGCATTATTCCTAAACACCCACACACTTCCAAAATTCAAACAAGAGGAAATAGAAAGCTTGAACAGACCCATAACCAGCGAAGAAATTGAATCAGTTATCAAAAATCTCCCAACAAATAAGAGTCCAGGACCAGATGGCTTCCCTGGGGAATTCTACCAGACATTTAAAGCAGAGATAATACCTATCCTTCTCAAGCTATTCCAAAAAATAGAAAGGGAAGGAAAACTTCCAGCCTCATTCTATGAAGCCAGTATTACTTTGATTCCTAAACCAGACAGAGACCCAGTAAAAAAAGAGAACTACAGGCCAATATCCCTGATGAATATGGATGCAAAAATTCTCAATAAGACACTAGCAAATTGAATTCAACAGCATATAAAAAGAATTATTCACCATGATCAAGTGGGATTCATTCCTGGGATGCAGGGCTGGTTCAACATGCACAAATCAATCAATGTGATACATCACATTAATTAAAGAAAAGATAAGAGGAGGAGGGCAAGATGGCGGCTTAGGAGGACGCTGGGCTCACCGCACGTCCTGCTGATCACTTAGATTCCATCTACACCTGCCTAAATAACCCAGAAAACCGCCAGAGGATTAGCAGAACAGAGTCGCCGGAGCCAAACCCAGACGAGAGGCCCACGGAAGAGGGGCCCCTCCTGAAGTGGATCACCTAAGGAGAAGCGATCTAAGCCTGCCCCTCCTGCCCCCGAGCACCTTGCCTACCCACCCCAGCTAATACGCCAGATCCCCAGCATCACAAGCCTGGCAGGGTGCAAGTAGCCCAGACGAGCCACACCACCCCACAGTGAATCCCGCCCCTAGGAGAGGGGAAGAGAAGGCACACACCAGTCTGACTGTGGCCCCAGCGGTGGGCTGGGGGCAGACATCAGGTCTGACTGCGGCCCCGCCCACCAACTCCAGGTATACACCACAGCACAGGGGAAGTGCCCTGCAGGTCCTCACCACGCCAGGGACTATCCAAAATGACCAAGCGGAAGAACTCCCCTCAGAAGAATCTCCAGGAAATAACAACAGCTAATGAGCTGATCAAAAAGGATTTAAATAATATAACAGAAAGTGAATTTAGAATAATAGTCATAAAATTAATCGCTGGGCTTGAAAACAGTATACAGGACAGCAGAGAATCTCTTGCTACAGAGATCAAGGGACTAAGGAACAGTCACGAGGAGCTGAAAAACGCTTTAAACGAAATGCATAACAAAATGGAAACCACCACAGCTCGGCTTGAAGAGGCAGAGGAGAGAATAGGTGAACTAGAAGATAAAGTTATGGAAAAAGAGGAAGCTGAGAAAAAGAGAGATAAAAAAATCCAGGAGTATGAGGGGAAAATTAGAGAATTAAGTGATACACTAAAAAGAAATAATATACGCATAATTGGTATCCCAGAGGAGGAAGAGAGAGGGAAAGGTGCTGAAGGGGTACTTGAAGAAATCATAGCTGAGAACTTCCCTGAACTGGGGAAGGAAAAAGGCATTGAAATCCAAGAGGCACAGAGAACTCCCTTCAGACGTAACTTGAATCGATCTTCTGCACGACATATCATAGTGAAACTGGCAAAATACAAGGATAAAGAGAAAATTCTGAAAGCAGCAAGGGGTAAACGTGCCCTCACATATAAAGGGAGACCTATAAGACTCGTGACTGATCTCTCTTTTGAAACTTGGCAGGCCAGAAAGAATTGGCAAGAGATTTTCAGGGTGCTAGACAGAAAAAATATGCAGCCAAGAATCCTTTATCCAGCAAGTCTGTCATTTAGAATAGAAGGAGAGATAAAGGTCTTCCCAAACAAACAAAAACTGAAGGAATTTGTCACCACTAAACCAGCCCTACAAGAGATCCTAAGGGGGACCCTGTGAGACAAAGTCCCAGAGACATCACTATAAGCATAAAACATACAGACATCACAATGACTCTAAACCCGTATCTTTCTATAATAACACTGAATGTAAATGGATTAAATGCGCCAACCAAAAGACATAGGGTATCAGAATGGATAAAAAAACAAGACCCATCTATTTGCTGTCTACAAGAGACTCATTTTAGACCTGAGGACACCTTTAGATTGAGAGTGAGGGGATGGAGAACTATTTATCATGCGACTGGAAGCCAAAAGAAAGCTGGAGTAGCCATACTTATATCAGACAAACTAGACTTTAAATTAAAGGCTGTAACAAGAGATGAAGAAGGACATTATATAATAGTTACAGGGTCTATCCATCAGGAAGAGCTAACAATTATCAATGTCTATGCACCGAATACCGGAGCCCCCAAATATATAAAACAATTACTCATAAACATAAGCAACCTTATTGATAAGAATGTGGTAATTGCAGGGGACTTTAATACACCACTTACAGAAATGGATAGATCATCTAGACACACGGTCAATAAAGAAACAAGGGCCCTGAATGAGACATTGGATGAGATGGACTTGACAGATATATTTAGAACTCTGCATCCCAAAGCAACAGAATATACTTTCTTCTCGAGTGCACATGGAACATTCTCCAAGATAGATCATATACTGGGTCACAAAACAGCCCTTCATAAGTTTACAAGAATTGAAATTATACCATGCTTACTTTCAGACCACAATGCCATGAAGCTTGAAATCAACCACAGGAAAAAGTCTGGAAAACCTCCAAAAGCATGGAGGTTAAAGAACACCCTACTAACGAATGAGTGGGTCAACCAGGCAATTAGAGAAGAAATTAAAAAATATATGGAAACAAACGAAAATGAAAATACAACAATCCAAACGCTTTGGGACGCAGCAAAGGCAGTCCTGAGAGGAAAATACATTGCAATCCAGGCCTATCTCAAGAAACAAGAAAAATCCCAAATACAAAATCTAACAGCACACCTAAAGGAACTAGAAGCAGAACAGCAAAGGCAGCCTAAGCCCAGCAGAAGAAGAGAAATAATAAAGATCAGAGCAGAAATAAACAATATAGAAACTAAAAAAACTGTAGAGCAGATCAACGAAACCAAGAGTTGGTTTTTTGAAAAAATAAACAAAATTGACAAACCTCTAGCCAGGCTTCTCAAAAAGAAAAGGGAGATGACCCAAATAGATAAAATCATGAATGAAAATGGAATTATTACAACCAATCCCTCAGAGATACAAACAATTATCAGGGAATACTATGAAAACTTATATGCCAACAAATTGGACAACCTGGAAGAAATGGACGAATTCCTGAACACCCACACGCTTCCAAAACTCAATCAGGAGGAAATAGAAAGCTTGAACAGACCCATAACCAGCGAAGAAATTGAATCGGTTATCAAAAATCTCCCAACAAATAAGAGTCCAGGACCAGATGGCTTCCCAGGGGAGTTCTACCAGACGTTTAAAGCAGAGATAATACCTATCCTTCTCAAGCTATTCCAAGAAATAGAAAGGGAAGGAAAACTTCCAGACTCATTCTATGAAGCCAGTATTACTTTGATTCCTAAACCAGACAGAGACCCAGTAAAAAAAGAGAACTACAGGCCAATATCCCTGATGAATATGGATGCAAAAATTCTCAATAAGATACTAGCAAATCGAATTCAACGGCATATAAAAAGAATTATTCACCATGATCAAGTGGGATTCATTCCTGGGATGCAGGGCTGGTTCAACATTCGCAAATCAATCAACGTGATACATCACATTAACAAAAAAAAAGAGAAGAACCATATGATCCTGTCAATCGATGCAGAAAAGGCCTTCGACAAAATCCAGCACCCTTTCTTAATAAAAACCCTTGAGAAAGTCGGGATAGAAGGAACATACTTAAAGATCATAAAAGCCATTTATGAAAAGCCCACAGCTAACATCATCCTCAACGGGGAAAAACTGAAAGCTTTTTCCCTGAGATCAGGAACACGACAAGGATGCCCACTCTCACCGCTGCTGTTTAACATAGTGCTGGAAGTTCTAGCATCAGCAATCAGACAACAAAAGGAAATCAAAGGCATCAAAATTGGCAAAGATGAAGTCAAGCTTTCGCTTTTTGCAGATGACATGATATTATACATGGAAAATCCGATAGACTCCACCAAAAGTCTGCTAGAACTGATACAGGAATTCAGCAAAGTTGCAGGATACAAAATCAATGTACAGAAATCAGTTGCATTCTTATACACTAACAATGAAGCAACAGAAAGACAAATAAAGAAACTGATCCCATTCACAATTGCACCAAGAAGCATAAAATACCTAGGAATAAATCTAACCAAAGATGTAAAGGATCTGTATGCTGAAAACTATAGAAAGCTTCTGAAGGAAATTGAAGAAGATTTAAAGAAATGGAAAGACATTCCCTGCTCATGGATTGGAAAAATAAATATTGTCAAAATGTCAATACTACCCAAAGCTATCTACACATTCAATGCAATCCCAATCAAAATTGCACCAGCATTCTTCTCGAAACTAGAACAAGCAATCCTAAAATTCATATGGAACCACAAAAGGCCCCGAATAGCCAAAGGAATTTTGAAGAAGAAGACCAAAGCAGGAGGCATCACAATCCCAGACTTTAGCCTCTACTACAAAGCTGTCATCATCAAGACAGCATGGTATTGGCACCAAAACAGACACATAGACCAATGGAATAGAATAGAAACCCCAGAACTAGACCCACAAACGTATGGCCAACTCATCTTTGACAAAGCAGGAAAGAACATCCAATGGAAAAAAGACAGCCTCTTTAACAAATGGTGCTGGGAGAACTGGACAGCAACATGCAGAAGGTTGAAACTAGACCACTTTCTCACACCATTCACAAAAATAAACTCAAAATGGATAAAGGACCTAAATGTGAGACAGGAAACCATCAAAACCTTAGAGGAGAAAGCAGGAAAAGACCTCTCTGACCTCAGCCGTAGCAATCTCTTACTCGACACATCCCCAAAGGCAAGGGAATTAAAAGCAAAAGTGAATTACTGGGACCTTATGAAGATAAAAAGCTTCTGCACAGCAAAGGAAACAACCAACAAAACTAAAAGGCAACCAACGGAATGGGAAAAGATATTCGCAAATGACATATCGGACAAAGGGCTAGTATCCAAAATCTATAAAGAGCTCACCAAACTCCACACCCGAAAAACAAATAACCCAGTGAAGAAATGGGCAGAAAACATGAATAGACACTTCTCTAAAGAAGACATCCGGATGGCCAACAGGCACATGAAAAGATGTTCAGCGTCGCTCCTTATCAGGGAAATACAAATCAAAACCACACTCAGGTATCACCTCACGCCAGTCAGAGTGGCCAAAATGAACAAATCAGGAGACTATAGATGCTGGAGAGGATGTGGAGAAACGGGAACCCTCTTGCACTGTTGGTGGGAATGCAAATTGGTGCAGCCGCTCTGGAAAGCAGTGTGGAGGTTCCTCAGAAAATTAAAAATAGACCTACCCTATGACCCAGCAATAGCACTGCTAGGAATTTATCCAAGGGATACAGGAGCACTGATGCATAGGGCCACTTGTACACCAATGTTCATAGCAGCACTCTCAACAATAGCCAAATTATGGAAAGAGCCTAAATGTCCATCAACTGATGAATGGATAAAGAAATTGTGGTTTATATACACAATGGAATATTACATGGCAATGAGAAAAAATGAAATATGGCCTTTTGTAGCAACGTGGATGGAACTGGAGAGTGTGATGCTAAGTGAAATAAGCCATACAGAGAAAGACAGATACCATATGGTCTCACTCTTATGTGGATCCTGAGAAACCTGAGAAACAGGAACCCATGGGGGAGGGGAAGGAAAAAAAAAAAAAAAAGAGGTTAGAATGGGAGAGAGCCAAAGCATAAGAGACTGTTAAAAACTGAGAACAAACTGAGGGTTGATGGGGGGTGGGAGGGAGGAGAGGGTGGGTGATGGGTATTGGGGAGGGCACCTTTTGGGATGAGCACTGGGTGTTGTATGGAAACCAATTTGTCAATAAATTTCAGGAAAAAAAAAAAAAAAAGAAAAGATAAGAACCATATGATCCTGTCAATCGATGCAGAAAAAGCATTTGACAAAATTCAGCATCCTTTCTTAATAAAAACCCTCGAGAAAGTCGGGATAGAAGGAACATACTTAAACATAATAAAAGCCATTTATGAAAAGCCCACAGCTAACATCATCCTCAATGGGGAAAACTGAGAGCTTTCCCCCTGAGAATAGGAACACAACAGAGATGTCCACTCTCACCTCTGTTGTTTAACATAGTGTTGGAAGTGCTAGCATCAGCAATCAGACAACAAAAGGAAATCAAAGGCATCAAAATTGGCAAAGATGAAGTCAAGCTTTCACTTTTTGCAGATGACATGATATTATACATGGAAAATCCCAGAGACTCCACCAAAAGTCTGCTAGAACTGATACATGAATTCAGCAAAGTTGCAGGATACAAAATCAATGTACAGAAATCAGTTGCATTCTTATACACTAATAATGAAGCAACAGAAAGACAAATAAAGAAATGGATCCCATTCACAATTGCACCAAGAAGCATAAAATACCTAGGAATAAACCTAACCAAGATGTAAGAGATCTGTATGCTGAAAACAATAGAAAGCTTATGAAGGAAATTGAAGAAGATTTAAAGAAATGTAAAAACATTCTGTGCTCATGGGTTGGAAGAATAAATATTGCTAAAATGTCAATACTACCCAAAGCTATCTACACATTCAATGCAATCCCAATCAAAATTGCACCAGCATTCTTCTCGAAGCTAGAACAAACAATCCTAAAATTCATGTGGAACCACAAAAGGCCCCGAATAGCCAAAGTGATTTTGAAGAAGAAGACCAAAGCAGGAGGCATCACAATCCCAGACTTTAGCCTCTACTCCAAAGCTGTCATCATCAAGACAGCATGGTATTGGCACAAAAACAGACACATAGACCAATGGAATAGAATAGAAACCCCAGAACTAGACCCACAAATGTATGGCCAACTCATCTTTGACAAAGCAGGAAAGAATATCCAATGGAAAAAAGACAGTCTCTTTAACAAATGGTGCTGGGAAACCTGGACAGCAACATGCAGAAGAATGAAACTAGACCACCTTCTTACACCATTCACAAAAGTTAACTCAAAATGGATAAAGGACTTGAATGTGAGACAGGAAACCATCAAAAGCCTAGAGGAGAAAGCAGGAAAAGACCTCTCTGACCTCAGCCGCAGCAATTTCTTACTTGACACATCCCCGAAGGCAAGGGAATTAAAAGCAAAAATGAACTACTGGGACCTCATGAAGATAAAAAGCTTCTACACAGCAAAGGAAACAATCAACAAAACTAAAATGCAACCTACGGAATGGGAAAAGATATTTGCAAATGACATGTCAGACAAAGGGCTAGTATCCAAAATCTATGAAGAGCTCACCAAACTCCACACCCGAAAAACAAATAACCCAGTGAAGAAATGGGCAGAAAACATGAATAGACACTTCTCTAAAGAAGACATCCAGATGGCCAACAGGCACATGAAAAGATGCTCAACGTCGCTCCTCATCAGGGAAATACAAATCCAAACCACACTCAGATATCACCTCACGCCAGTCAGAGTGGCCAAAATGAACACATCAGGAGACTATAGTTGCTGGAGAGGATGTGGAGAAACGGGAACCCTCTTGCACTGTTGGTGGGAATGCTAACTGGTGCAGCCACTCTGGAAAACAGTGTGGAGGTTCCTCAGAAAATTAAAAATAGACCTACCCTATGACCCAGCAGTAGCACTGCTAGGAATTTACCCAAGGGATACAGGAGTACTGATGCATAGGGGCACTTGTACCCCAATGTTTATAGCAGCACTCTCAACAATAGCCAAATTGTGGAAAAAGAGCCTAAATGTCCATCAACTGATGAATGGATAAAGAAATTGTGGTTTATATACACAATGCAGTACTACGTGGCAATGAGAAAGAATGAAATATGGCCCTTTGTAGCAACGTGGATGGAACTGGAGAGTGTGATGCTAAGTGAAATAAGCCATACAGAGAAAGATACCATATGTTTTCACTCTTATGTGGATCCTGAGAAACTTAACAGAAACCCATGGGGGAGGGGAAGGAAAAGAAAGAAAAAAAAGAGGTTAGAGTGGGAGAGAGCCAAAGCATAAGAGATTCTTAAAAACTGAGAACTGAGGGTTGATGGGAGGTGGGAGGGAGGGGAGGGTAGGTGATGGGCATTGAAGAGGGCATCTTTTGGGATGAGCACTGGGTGTTGTATAGAAACTAATTTGACAATAAATTTCATATATAAAAAAAAGAAATCTACTCCTGAAATCATTGTTGCACTATATGCTAATTAACTTGGATATAAATTAAAAAATAAATGATAAAAATAATAAAAACTAAAACTGAATTAAAACAAAACAAAAATTAAATAAACATTAAATTTTTTTAAATAAATAAATAAGGAAGAGATATACATGACAAGCATATGAAAAGATGCTTCCTGTCATATGTTCTTAGAAAAATGCAAACTGAAACAACAGTGAGATACTACTACCTACCTATTAGAAGAGCCAAAATCCACAACACTAACACCACTAAATGCTGGTGAGTCTGTGGAGCAACAGGAACTCTCATTCACTGCTGGTGGGAATGCAAAATGGTAGAGCCATTTTGGAAAATTCCAAAAATGGAAAACAGATTCTTACAAAACTAAACATACTCTTACCATAGGATCCACAACCATGATCTCTAGTATTTACCCAAAAGTTAGGAACTTATACCAACAAAAAAACATGCACAAAGATGTTTATGGAAACTTTATTAACTTTATTCATAATTTCCAAATCTCAGACACAACCAAGATATGCTTCAGTAGGTGACTGGAAAAACAAACTGTGGTCCATCCAGACAATGGAATATTATTCAGCAATGAAAAGAAATGAGCTATCAAGCCATGAGAAGACATGAAAGAGCCTTAAGTACATATTACTATGTGAATGAAGCCAATCTGAAAAGGCTACATACTGTATTGTTTCCAACAATATTACATTGTGGAAAAGGCAAAACTATGGAGACAGAAAAAAAGATCAGTGGTTGCCAGGGGTGTAGGGAGAGCAATAAACAGTGAGAGTACAGAGGATTTTTAAGGCAGTGAAAACACTCTGCGTGATATTATGATGATGGATACAGGTCATTAAAGTTTTTTCAAAACCAGAGAATGGGTAACACCAAGAGTGAACCCTGAGGTAAACTATGGACTTTAGGTGATATGTCAATGTAGGTTCGCTGTTGGCTTAAAAAAAAAAAAAAGTACCATTCTGGGGAGGAGTGTTGATAATGGAGGAGATTCTGTGGGGGGGGGGCAGGAGGGTATATGAGAAATGTCTGTATCTTTCTCTCAATTTTGCTGTAATCCTAAACCTGCTGTAAAACAATTGTCTTTTTAAAAATTAAAAATATATGTACTGACAAAAAGGATCCAGTGAAGAAGAAGAGGTTGAAAATATAGGAGAGAAAAAAGACATGAATATCCCTGAGAGGGCAAAGGGGGACAGGATCCTGAGAATATATGGAAGGATTCACCTTCAACATGAGGCAGGATTGTGACAGAAGAATAAAATGATGGACAAGAATGCAGAAGAATCTTTAAAGCAGATGATGGAAGGCTGAGAGTCTTTGTATAAAGGTGTGCGTTTTCTCCATGAAGAGCAAGATCTTCTAAAAGGGAGGTTTCTCTTAGAGAGAGAGAGAGAGAGAGAGAGAGAGAGAGAGAGAGAAAGGAAGGAAGGAAGGAAGGAAGGAAGGAAGGAAGGAAGGAAGGAAGGAAGGAAGGAAGGAAGAAAGAAAGAGAAAAGAAAAAACAATTCAATTTCTTCACACAGGGCTATTTGTATCCCAGCAGTGTGAACATGTTGGTAGGAAGAGAGGTATTTAGAGATGAGAACGAAGAGGGCAATGACAGGTTTCCTCCCAGTACCCCAGCCAACAAGTGGTGATAACAGAAAGCACCTAAAGAATCCATAAAAAGCTGAACGTGCCCAAGGAAAATACTTGGAGTAAGGAGTATGAAAACTTGTCTGCTTTCATTACAATTTAGAATAAGTTAATCAAATAGAACAAAGAAAGTAAGCACTACCCAAGCCAGAGAGATCTTTAGCAAATCTGTATTTTGGAATTTTTGGACGTCTATGGTGATTCTTCAGATCATTTTGCCCCTATTCTCTTCGGGGGACATTTTATAATGTACCTACTATTAAAATAAAGCTGAGTGCATCCAGATCCTGCTCTCTAAGCACCTTGGTTTTGTAGGCTCCTCCCTTGCCGTCCCTAAGCATTATAATGGTTCTCAAAGTCTCTTACGTTCTAAGCATTTCTCATAGATGCTTAAAGCTCTTGGTCTCAACCCTGTTGACTGACATTCTAAATGGAAAGCTTTTTTTTTTTTTTTTTTTTTTTTTTTTAGTTTATTTTCCGAGAGAGACCGAGAGATCAGGGGAGGGCAGAGAGAGATGGAGAGAGAATCCAAGAAGGCTGTGTGCTGAGAGCACAGAGCCCAATGCAGAGCTTGAACCCACGAACCGTGAGATTACAGCCTGAGCAGAAACCATGAGGTAGATGCCAAACTGACTAAGCCATTCAGGTACCCTCAAAATGGAAATCTTTTAAGATGTATACGGACAGAAGGCAGGCTGCCCCAAAATGTGCCACTTTAGCATACTGATTATTTAAAATCAAAGGTATTTAAGAGACAGCCTATGCAAGAAGGACACTCAGACCTTCCACCATCCACCTGAAAGCAAGAAAGAAATCTCCCATGTCAAAGGTACCACCCTTGTATCAGGAGGTAAGGAGACATCCTTTTACCAGAGATGGGAAATTTTGAGCCAAGAAGGCTGTATAAACAACCCTGCTTACTTTTTATTAATTTACTCCCACAGCCCAAATTCTGTCTAGAACTCCTTACTAATTGAAGCTCCTAAAGTTAAGTTTTCCTTGTCCTGTCAACTCCTCACAGATTTACTGTCTCTTTGTCTAAAAAGAATAAAACTTGCCTGCTCATTTTGTTAGGTCCCAATTTCATTAGAGGGTCTTGGTGCACACGTAATAAAACTGTGCTTTGTTCTCCTATTAATCTGTCTCATGTAAATGTAATTCTTAGTCCAGCTAGAAGACCGTGAAGGACAGATAAAGAACTTTTCCTTCCCATTCGAAACAAAAAGATTTCTGCCTATTTCCACAATGCAGATTGACAAACAGTTGACCCATGGCATTTCCTTCCTCTGCTTCCTTTCCTTTTCTCCCCTATCTCCTCCCCCTGCCACTTCTGTCTTTCCTAAATCCCTACCTTGATAACTCAGTCTCTCTACTGCCCTCTCACAGATGTCAAAACCCAAGCCATCACTTCCCTCTTTGCTTTCCTAGTCTTCTCTGGTGCCAACTCCCTCCATGGCGCCACTGTAGGTTCTGTTTTTTCCTTTTTTGCAGACTTTGCAGACTTATTGTGCAACATTTCCTGTGAAACAGTGCGGAGCCACCCCAGCAGACTTCACGAACAAGTGAAATCTTTTATGGTGATTAATGTCAGTGGTTGTCATGTCAATGCAAATAATAGAAATAATGAGCTTAGCATGTTGGAACTAAGAAATCACTGAACACTTCTGATTTTCATCTTCAGACTGTTCTATAGCATCACATAATAACATCCCCTTCACTTAAGTTCATGTTCCCTGAGACACAAAAGTCTGCTGTAATCTCAAAAAAAGAGAAATAGTATTTCTTCACTAAACCTTGACCTCATGCCCCCCAGTGGCCAACATATAACATTAATAGAAGTCACTTAAGGTGGAAGTACTAAGTTGAAGTTTTCCATAGAAAATATTTTTTTAGAGACAAAAATAAAAACACAACATAGAAAAATAAACTCAAGTGTTATGCTAAAATCTGCCACCTTCAGAATAAAGGCCCTCCAGGCTAAGCAGCATTTTCCTAAGCATCTATTTAGTTCAGATCTATGGATCCACACTGAAAATACAGTTCATTCAGCTGGTCTTTGGGCAGTTGTTAGTTCTTTTCCTCAACCAGTGTTATTTACAAGTGGTTCCCCTTTTCAGTCTTTGCACTCCAGGATTTTGCCCACAGTGTTCTTTCTGTATCAGACACTGGGGAGTTACACGTGCATATACATGCACCTGCTACCCTTCTGTGCAAGGTTTTTTTTGTTTTGTTTTGTTTTGTTTTGTTTTTTTAACAAGAGTCTCCTACCTGGGTAAACTTTTAAGTTGTCTCACCTACTCATCTTTGAACCTCTCCTTGCCATTTCCCCCATCACACAGACACAAGAACTTTGTTTTATATAAATGAGTCAAGACTGTTCTAGTAATGCACTTGAAGGAGCATATATGTCAATACTGCTCTGAGGAGTCAGTTCATCCCGTTGTCAGTGTAGTTTCCTTCAAAGCTGTGTCTCTAGCAATAAAGAAATCCTAGATGGCCAACTCCAATCCTACTTCGTACCCATGAACCCACAAAATTTAAACTCACACATTCACTCCCTTCTCAGAGTTCCTGTTAGGCTTATGATCACAACAATACAGGGTGTGTTATTTGCCATTTACATAGATTTGGTCTCCACAACAAAATCTGTTAAGTTTTGAAAACAGGAATTACAGTTTAGATCAAATGTGACGAAGGATATGTAAGTGCAGGGACCACTGGTAGACCTCCCCAAATGGGTCACTTTAGCATAACATTATTTTGAGTCAAAAACAATAAAAATCCAACAGATCCAGGAACAGTTCTTTACCTCCCCATCTACTGCATGCTTATACCAAGAAGACAGATATTCACAGAGACTCCTCTTTCCTAAGAAATCTGTCTGCATAATAGGGCAACCTAAGTTTTCCAAACATCTTCTCTTACCTTCATGTTAAATAAATAGTCTCTGTCCCCTTTAGGTTCTCAGATCCCTACCCCTCTCCTTAACTCATATAAACCTCATGTTGCCTCATTGTCTTTGGAATTTCCTAGCTGTGACAATTCCCCATATGTACAAAACTAAAATTGATTTTCTCTTGTTAATCTGTCTCATGTCAAGTGGATTCTTAGTCCAGCTAGAAGCACCATGAAGGGGAAAGGAAATTCTTCCTCCCCAATGGTTGGTGTAGTCAGCAGGATACCAGCTCACTGGACACTGCTCAGCCCAAGACAATGCTGTAGTTGAGAGACCTTGGGACATCTGACAAACAGCTGGAAGAAGGTAAGATTTCTTACATGTCAGTCTCCCGGAATCTCCTTTTGTGGTGTCTTATGGAGTGAGAGTGGGGAGAGGCCTTTTTCTCTTTCTAAATTTAGACTAGCAGGAGAAAATAATTGTGGAACTAGTTTCTTGGGCTTAGCAACTCATTGGTTACATTTGGTAGAGTACTCTTTGGTTTCTGATCCATTTCCTCCCAGATACAGTCTTCGTTTTCCTTCGTGTCTTTTATGTCATTTTTCATACAAACTTTGTTGTGGGTCAATGTGCACATAAGGTAAAGGCTGTTGCTAAGGAACATCTTGGAAGCCAAAGCCATAAAATTGGTGGGCACTTAAAAGCTGTGCACTTAAAAGCACAAAAAACAGGTGGAGCACTTAAAAGCTGTTAGAGCACTCATCACCACTCAAAGCCTTCTGTACTAGGGTACAGAATGGGTTCGATTGACACTAGGTCACCTGTCAACCTCAAGAAAACTTCTGGGCAACAAGGTACACTGTAAAACAACACACCTCCAGAACCCCACAGCACATCCTTCACAGGTATTATTAGTGTGGCTCCAAGAGACCCAAGGCTTAGCTAAAGCTGTTAATGTGCATATAAGACGAACTCTGCTGTGGATTATGATTTTTCCTTTTGTCATATTCTGTGTCCTAAGAGCTTGGTTTTGTGACCAGTGAGAATACTCTCTTTGGTCTCCAACATTCAGAGGGTATGCTTACCAGGGTGCAGCTTGGTGGCCAAAGAGACCATAAATCTGAGTCTCTCTCTCTGTCCAGCTGTGCCAGCTCTGAAGGAAGTTTGTCATGACAGGTTCTATCCCAGAGGAATCTTTGTTGCCTTAACTTTCATTGCTTGTCAGTGCTGGAAAGTCCCATCCCAGTAGCACCTGCCTGGTGTCACAGATGAGTGGGTCTGTGACTGGAGACATCTCATGATTTCATGAGGACAGGAAACACTGTTTTTAATACACCATCCTTATGATCTGTGCAAGGCAGGCTTTTGCTTTCTTGGACTAATTTTGGAAGTAAACTTTTGGATCATAGGGACTGCCCTCTTTGGATGCCTCTTAAGTCTTCATTAAGCCATTCGAAAGCTTATTGGTTTGAGTTGCTTTTCACAGATTTTACTCACCAATGGCCAGATGATGAATCCTTTAAATTTTTATTTTATTTTATTTTTAGAGAGAAAGAGAGAGCATGTGTTCAAGCAGGAGAGAGGGGCAGAGGGAGAGAAAGAGAGAGAATCCCAAGCAGGCTCTACACTCAGCAAAGAGCCTGATGCAGGGCTCAACCCTATGACCATAAGATCATGACCTGAATTGAAATCAAGAGTCAGATGTTCAACCAAGTGAGCCACCCAGGTGCCCCTTTGGCTATATTTAATAGAAAAATATGCTTTATTGAAAGCTCTCAATTCTCTTATTAGAATAACAGCTAGCCTTAGGGACTCCCTTGACAAAATGAAAGAACAGAAATCAGGAAATTTCCACATCCCTTCATCAAGATAAAAAGCTTCTGTACAGTGAGGGAAATAACCAACAAAATTAAAAGGCAGCCTATGGAATGGGAGAAGATATTTGCAAACATTATCTGATAAAGGGTTAATATCCAACATCTGTAAAGAACTTATCAAACTCAACACCCAAAAAACAAACAACCCAGTGAAGAAATGGGCAGAAGACATCAAGATGACTAACAAACATATTAAAAGATGCCCAGCATCACTCATCATCAGGGAAATGCAAATCAAAACCAGGATGAGATACCACCTTGTACCTGTCAGAACAGCTAAAATTAACAACACAGGAAAGAACAGATGTTGGTGAGGATGCAAAGCAAGGGGAACACTTTTGCACTGTTGGTGGAAATGCGAACTGATACAGCCACTCTGGAAAACAATATGGAGGTCCCTGAAAAAGTTAAAAATACAACTACCCTATGATCCAGCAATCATACTACTAAGGTATTTACCCAAAGGATACAAAAATACTGACTCAAAGGGACACATGCACCCCGATGTTTATATCAGCACTATCAACAATAGCCAAACTATGGAGACACCCCAGAAGTCCATCGACTGATGAAGGGATAAAGATGTGGTGTACACACACACACACACACACACACACACTGGAGTATTACTCAGCCATCAAAAAGAATGAAATCTTGGCATTTCCAATGACATGGATGGAGCTAGAATATATTATGCTAAGCAAAATAGGTTAGTCAGAGAAAGACAAATACTGTATGATTTCACTCATATGTGCAGTTTAAGAAACACAACATAAACATAGGGGAAGGAGGTAAAAAATAGAGATGGAAGAAAACCGTAAGAAACTCTTACCTACAGAGAACAAACTGAAGGTTGCTGGAAGGGAGGTAGGCAGGGATGGGCTAAATGGGTGATGGGTATTAAGGAGGGCAGTTGCTGTGATGAGCACTGGATGTTATATGTAAGTGATGAGTCACTAAACTCTATTCCTAAAACCAATATTGCACTATATGCTAATTGACTAGAATTTAAATAAAAGCTTAAAAAATTAATGGAAAAAAATAAGTAAATAAAAATAAAAATCCACATCCATACTAAGTTCCCCTTTTTAAAATCTAGCCTCATCTGCCTGTTGTAACTTCCCTTTTCCTGCAAGATTTATAGGGCTCTAGGTTCAAAGTATACAGATTGCTCATGTAAATGCTAAAAGCCAGAAAGAGTTGAACAAAAGCACCCGAGACTGGCAATAAGGCTTCCTTTACTCCCACCTTCCAGGGCTCTGTAATCACGCTCTGCCAGCTTCAGCCATTTCTATGCAGTGTCCTCTGCAGGTGTATCCTAGACCCCCCACCACTGAAGAGTTCGTGTCCCTGGATGGCAGCAGAGCTTTTAAATCATAAAGTCATTTTACCTCTACTTTCAGAAGATCCTACCAAATTTAGAGGGGAATTAGAAAGATCAAGGACTAGGGGTGCCTGGGTGGCTCAGTTGGTTAAATGTCCGACTTCAGCTCAGGTCATGACCTCACTGTTCAAGGATTTGAGCCCTGCGTCAGACTCTGCTGACAGCTTAGAGCCTGGAGACTGTTTCAGATTATGTCTCCCTCTCTCTCTCTGCCCCTCCCCTGCTCATGCATGTGTTTTCTCTCTCTCTCTCTCTCTCTCTCTCTCTCTCTCTCTCAAAAATAAATAAATATTTTTTTAAAATTTTTTAAAAGAAAGATTAAGGACTATTCACAACCCCCTTCACAGAGTAAACAGGACCAACTTTCATCCACCCCTCCTACAAATGACTTGTAAAAGGCCAATATTCATGGGCCAAGGTTGAATTGTGTACCTAGAAAAAAGGCTTTTGTTAAAATGCTTTGTAGAGACTTGACAAAGACATAAATCTTTTGATTCCCATTTTAGTTAAAAATTTCCCTGATATAAAAAAGCAAACTTAGTTTTTAAAAATGGGAAGTCCCTTGATTTTCAGACTGTGATCTAATTCTTTGAAGGATTAAAAACAACTGTGTGTCTGTCTTATGAATCTCTACAAAACCAGAAATGCAACTCTAGAAACCAGTTAAAGAAGCTCACCTGTCTTTACCACTCCCCAAACCTCACCTACTCCTCTCAAAATGTTTGTAGATATTATAAAAGATCAGGATATTGGAACAAAATTGTCCTGTACTCTTTTTTTGAAGGGCAAAAGTAGAGAGAAGTGGACAAGTGGAGAGAAAAAATTTGCATTCTTTCTTTGTCCCTTGCAATTATAAAAGTTATCATGTCTTTGAAATGTAAATGAAGCTCAGAGTTGACTGAAACCAAAGAAAAAATAAGAAGGGGGGATGCCTTTTTAAAATACAAACTTCTCAAAGAGTTCTTGTGCCCAGACTCTAGCACCCCTGATTACAGGCAGATATGCTCCAAATCTCCACCCTGGAGAAAACTTTCTGTGTATCTTTATGATGTAAATTTTCTACCTCCATCATCTAAACATTTGTAAGAGACATTCCCCAAAATACAAACTTTAGGGAGAAGTTTTTCATTAGAAAAAAAAAAGAGAGAGAAGGAGATAATTGGAAACTGGGTCTTTAATGTCCTTTCCACAAATATCAGTAAAAACAAAAACTACAAGATTTTTATTTTCATCTTGTCTGTTTTTGTGTGTCCATATATGTTCTAAATGTGAGATAGTATCTCCGCCTCCAGATAGTTTTGCTAAAATTAACTTGTAAAAGAGCCCTATGTAGATGGTTTGAAGGCCAGTGCTTATAAGGTTGGGCATTGGAAACTCAGCAAGATAGAAACTAACACAAATGTTTTTCAAGTTCATTTGCTCTGGGAAAATATTTGGTATTAAAGCTAATTTAAGGTTGTTGGTTTAATTAAAATGGATATGTTTTGAGAGTTTAGAGCAGCATTAAATATAAAACTTATTCTGCCTGTGTTTAAACAAGTTCATGTTTCTCTTACAAAATTAATGGTTGACTTTGGGGCACCCAGGTGGCTCAGTCGGTTAAGTGTCTGACTCTTGGTTTTAGCTCAGGTCATGATCTCACAGTTTTATGAGTTCAAAGGAACCCCTGCATCAGGCTCCGCCCTGACAGTGGAGTGCCTGCTTGAGATTCTCTCCCTAGCTCTCTGCCCCTTCCCCACTCGTGCTGCCTCTGTCTCTCTCAAAATAAATAAACTTAAAAGAAATAATGGTTCACTTTGTCTAATGCCTCATTAGAGGGTAATCTAAACATAACTGTTAAGAATAAGTAAATAATTGATGTAAATAAGACAAAATGGTTTGTAGGTAAACTTTTTAATAGCTTCCAAAAGCTACCAAAAGCTGAACTTTAAAGTTTTGGTAAGTTTAACGCTAAGTTAAATTCATTTAACATCTAGATCATTTTCAAATAAGATAAAATAATGAAACATTAAGTACTAAATCTAGGTTTATCTACTTTTGTCTTATGATAGGGAAACTAAAGATGAATTTGGG
The DNA here is from genome assembly GCF_016509475.1 of Prionailurus bengalensis. NCBI lineage: Eukaryota > Metazoa > Chordata > Mammalia > Carnivora > Felidae > Prionailurus > Prionailurus bengalensis. Next base: position 18,463,649 of record NC_057361.1, on the reverse strand, counting down.
TCTGTCAGTAAACATGTTTTGTGCTTTATTGAAAAACTGTACTACGAAGCAGCACGTTTCTAGAAATTCTAAAATTCACTCATAAATTTGTCAATCTAAAGAATACTGGTATACCAAACAGTTCACAATTGCTTACTACTTAGTTTTCACTAGAAATTAAGGTTTCTAAGAGTGAAGAATATTTAATAAACAGTGGCATCTGGGTGGCTCAATTGGTTAAGCATCCAACTCTTGATTTCAGCTCAGGTCATGATCTCACAGTTCATGGGTTCGAGCTCCACATTGGGGCTGTGCAGTGCAGAGCCTGCTTAGGATTTTCTCTCTTTGCCCCTCCCCTGTGTGCACTTGCTCTCTCTCTCTCTAAATAAACATTTAAAAAAATTAAAAAAAATTTTTTTACATTTGTTTATTTTTGAGAAACAGAGTGAGACAAAGCGTGAGTGGGGGAGGGGCAGAGAGAGGAGACACAGAATCTAAAGCAGGCAGAGCCTGAAGCGGGGCTCAAACCTACAAACTGTGAGATCATGACCTGAGCCGAAGTCAGACGCTCAACCGACTGAGCTATCCAGGCGCCCCTAAAAAGTTTTTTTAAAGAATTATAATAAACATAATTATGACTACTAGAAATAATAAGGGAAACAACTCTGTATGCAAGGGAAGTAAGATGTGTGTTTTTGTTAAGAAGTAGTATAAGGAATAGAAATACTTTTTTGTTGAGGGAAAGAAAATAATTTTGTCCTAAAGAGAGTCTAGTTACTTACAGAGGAAAAAACAGGACAAAATCTGAATGTATAGAAGAAAATTGTAAAGGTTTATGGAAAAAAATATTTGTAAAGAAATTTTATGTGTGGCTAGTATTGGCTAAGATTAGCATAAATTTAAGTAAGTAAAGGGGTTTTAATATCAAAAATAAACTGGTGCAAAATTAATATTTTGTCTTCTCTTTGTTAAAAGGACAAAAATTTCTTGAGCTACTGGTCCGCTCCTAAGAAGAAACTATAAACATAACTTTTTCTTTACCTTTAAAGTTTTTTGCCTAGAGAACTAGGATTCTGTGTTTTGTCAAAATAATTACTTATGTTTATCAAGTCTTCAATTACTTCAGAAAATTGAGTCTTAATATTTAAAGAGCTAAATTTTGCTCACAACTCTGTAACATTCTGCATTTGCCTTTCTAATCTTTTTATTGTCACTTTGGTTAAATGGGTAATTATATATTGTTTCATAATAATTTGTGATCCTATTTAATTAAATGTACATATATTTTAGTATCTTTGACATGTTTTCCAAAACCAAATTCTAAAATAAAGTCTTCTGGCTGCAATGTGAGGTGTTACAAAGGGCCCAGAGAACGTTTCAAAGATTTTGTGAGACATTAAACTAATTAAGCTTATTTGGTATGTTAAATTACATGGGAAGCATTGTCAAACAAGTAGTACTAAACCCTCTTAGGTTATATTTGTGTAAATATGTTATTAAAATAAGTGCTCGTGGCACCTGGGTGGCTCAGGCAATTAAGCGTCCGACTCTTCATTTCACCTCAGGTCATGATCTCACAGTTTGTGAGTTTGAGTCCCACACTGGGCTCCACACTGACAGCATGGAGCCTGCTTCGGATCCTCTGTCTCCCCCTCTCTCCCTCTGGCCCTTCAGCACTCTCTTTCTCTCTCCCAAGATAAGGGGAAAAAGAAACTTTTAACAAAATAAATAAATAAAATAAGTGTTCTAAAAATTTTATGAGACTCCTAGAAATCCAATGTCCTGGTATGTTATTATCTTAAAGTGTTGTGTGTCACAGAAATAACCAAATTTCCCTGTCAACTGCACTGTAATGAACTTTAATCAGACCTTGTCATTTACAGTTACTGTTCTATTCTGAGGCTACTGCAAATGTGCTTCATCTTCACTGAGACTCATGAAAAGAACTCTGAGGACAAGTTTCTGATAACCTTAAGATCATAAAACTCAACTACATAAAAATTTCCAGAACTAATGGACAAACTGGATTTAAGCAGAACAGGAATTAATAACATGAGACTGAATGAACTGAAGACAACTGTAATTTTTATGACTCTCTGTTTAAAACATTGCTGACTTTTAAAATAATGCTTTAGTTTTCCAGATTTAAGGAAACTTTTCTCTTAAGCTAACTGACTTACAGCAGTTTGATGAAATACACCTTAGTGAACAACTGAAACGTTTATTTTTTTTCTCCCTACCTGATCCTTCCAGATTCAGAAACTCAGTGAGTATTCCTATATTTTCATGACAACATATTTTTTGCACAAGTTCAATAAGAATCTGTTCACCTTTTGACATGACACAATTGAAAACACTGGTTATATTACCAAGGCTTTGACTGGAACATCATATTTGAGACAGACATGTGTAAGACTCAGATATGACCAGACAGCTTTAAGGAACTAAGGTTGACTTTATGAAACCAGTAAAGCCCCTTAGAAATGTTAGCCTGATACCTTGCTTACTCTGTGAATAAAGAAGATAACTTTCTGGCAGGAACAAAAACCTCAAAATATGTGAGGGACCTGGAGAAGAGAATAGAATTAACTCAAATCCATCCGAACTGCAGGAGAAGTCTGATGGCAAATATTTGGCTTGGCTTCTGGCCTCAAAATTCTGTTCAAAGTTCAATCTAGAGATTCCTTACAAAAAGTTCCAACAAAGCAGATTAAATAAAGAAAAAAGAAAAAAAGCCTTGGCCATCCCTGGTGTCTGACTAATTCCCAGGGCTGAGCAAATGGACCAGATTTCCAGAGCCATGAAGACAACAGCTAACATCCCAAAATATGGACGCATTTTCTCCTCCTCCTTCACTGGCTGAGCAGCTGTCAAGAACAAAGGCTGCATCTTCTGATACCTGGCAAACAAATACAGTATTGCCTCGAGAACTGATTGCTTCTCTAAGGTGCCCACAAGTATGTTTGGGGAGAAGCTTCCAGATCAAGTCAAGGAACAGCTTTCCTTCTATGAAACTAGAGAGACTGCACAAAACAATCCAGATGCCAGGAAGGAGGCAAAAGTTCAGGCAGAAAAAGTGCTTGCTGAGATTTCTAGGAAGCTGTACAAACAGAAGAAAAAAGGCTTGAAGAAGAAAGGAAACTGCTAGCTGCAAGCGGCCTCCTGTCTTTGGAATACAGCAGTAGACCTCCCCTGACGAGTGTGAGGAGACAAGTGAAAGGCCCAAAAGAAGGAAAAAGCAAAAGCCCCAGGAAGTTCCTCACAAGAGGAAGGGAAAACCCATCTGTCTCTGTTTCTTTCTCTAAACCCAAGAACAAGATTTCTTTTTCCAAGGAGAAGCTGGTTAGTGGTGACTTCAAAGAGAAGGCTGGTAGTGGAAGTCTTCCAAAGAGGAAGAAATCATTCCCCACAGAGCAACCAGTTAGAGAGGTTCCTGCAGAGGCAGGAAGCACGAGTGTCCCCAAGAAAAAGCAGAAATTTTCTTCCAAGGAGGAGCTGCCCAGCAGTGGACCCAATGAGGCTGCTGGTAGTAAGAGCAGCTGCTCCAAGAAGTTCCAGAAGCTATCCCAGGAATATCAGAATGCACATTTCCATGGTGGAAACATAATCCAGGGTGATATTTCCTAACCCAACCAATCATTTATATCCCAGTAAAACAAATTCAGAAGAAAAAAGACTAATACAAAAATTAAAATTAAGAAGTCTTATGGTCAACTGTTATTCTTGCTATGCTTAAGTAAATGATCAGGCCAAGGTTTTTTGAAACTAAGCTTTTCACAAACAAATGAGTATTAAGTAGGCTATCTTTGGTTAAAAAAAATGAAGATGATTATAGACAAAATATGTTTCACTAAGACATTTGAATAAATATTAAAGTCTAATACTGTTCATTATAAACTCAACTAGATCCAGATTCCTTCTAGTTTCCTCCAATGCCTGGCTACAACTCTCCAAATTAATGTTTTCAATTTTTCTCCCATCTTTCTGAGTTGGATTCATCTGAGAACTAAAACTACCCTTTATTCTAAAACCCTGAAAACTAAACATGAACAGCTTGATGTAAACTTCAGAGAAATCTCCAAAATAGCTTACATATAGGCTAACTTCACACCTGTTGCTCTGCAGGCCTTTCAAAAAGATCACATGCAACATTCAAACTACAAACTAGGAAAATCAGACTACCACTGCCTGTTCTCATTCTATCTAAAGATGCTTAATCTTGACATCTAGAAATCCTGAGACCCAAAGTGGTTTATAATTTGACCCAATCATTAACCATGGTCTTTCTTTTGTTTCCATACAAATGTCTCTTATTTAATACCTGATTGCCTGAACCATGGGCCTAACTCTGAGAACACACCTGTGTCACCACCTCCTAAAATGAGTTTAACTTAACTGACCTACTGTCAGGACTAAGAGACTGGTGCAACACGATGGAAGAACCTACCAACTCAACTTTTAATGTGTGAAACTTAAAGGAAGTTTCAGAGGAGGAAACTGTAGGGTCAAGGGCAGTACACTCCAAGATGGCTCACTTTGGCAGGAACATTATTTTGAGTGAAAAGCAATCAAAACCCAGCAGATTCAGGAAAAGTTCTTGATCTCCCCCTCAACTGCCTGCTTGTACCAAGAAGACAGCTATTCACAGAGAATGTATTCTTACATTCCCCTTCATGTAAGAAACGTACCCACATAATAGGGCAAGCTTTGTTTTCCAAACATCTCTCACTTTCTTGCAAATGGTCTTTCTCCCCTTTGTATCCTCAGACCCTTAACCCACTCCTGAGCTCATAAAAGCCTTATGTTGCTTGACAGTCTTGGGAATTTCATGGCTGTGTAGATTCCCCATACTTATGAAATTAAATTTGGTTTATTATTATTACTCTGTCTCATGTCAATTTGATTCCTTATTCTGGCTGAAAGGACCTTGAAGGGCAGAGGAAATTCTTGCTCCCTGACAACTGAAACATGTTCTGCAAATTTTATATTGTTGGTTTTATGATTTCATAGCTCATGTGGTATGATCTTTCACATAGGACTTCGTATCTCCTAAAACATACAGCAGATGCTCAATAAATCCATGTTTATCTATGCTTTTCTAGCCCTCTGGTGGTGTCTAGCAAAGAAATGAAATTGAATCTGAAATGGAATCAGCTGTATTTCTTTCATATATGCTGATGAAGGACAGTTATTGTAGCAGTTATTCCAAAAACAGGCTAAAGGAAATCAAATGACTTGGTAAGTTAGCTGGATTCATTCTGAGAGGGATGATACCAACATGGTACAGGACAGATGGCTAACAGTGGTTTAAAATATATATATTGTATATCTGGTAGAAGAAAGGTAAAGAAGAAAAAGAAAAAAATCTTCAAGGTTGATTGTGTGCATTAATCTTAAAACAATGTAATTTTAAGAAAATTCATAAAGCACAAAGGCAAATAGGCTTTCTGCTTTAATATATTTAGAAATTTTAAGTAGTATCTTAACAAGATAGATTCAAAAGTCTCAGTGTCCCTACTGGTACAGAGTGGGACAAGTTTCCTTAAGTTGTTATCAGTTGATGAGTGACTGTGAAAAATGGAAACCGTTATCAAAAATTTATGTGGTTAACCCTGAAGAAATAGGTTGCAGTGTGAGGGAAGCTTCTAAACCTTTTCTTTCTGGTAATTGTCACTTTACTAAAAACAGACACATTATATAAATCAATGTACTAACATGTATTAATATTCATTATTTATACTGTAACTGGGTATTAAAATGAGTTTGAATTGGCTCCTGATAAAAATATAATAATGGCATGAAAATAAGAAGGGACCCATACTGAGTTGAGAGAAGTGGTCAAGCCAGAAAAACTAAGGATAGTTAGAAAATGCTGAGGTTTCTGGCTGACAAGCAAGCTAATAAAATAAATCACACCAGTTCGTTGGGATTAACAAACTTGTGTAGCTATTAAATATGTTGCCAAAAGAAAAAAAGAATATCATGTTATGTGGGCCACAGACATGCTATAAAGCATGTTGGTCGGTGGTGCAAGAGTGTAGCATGAGCTTTTATCAAAAACCTTGAGACTGGGGTGGAGGTAATAAGGAGTAAGATCTTATTTACTAGATATGAACAGTTACTCTGTGTTCAAATTTTCTAACTTGTCTTTTCCTGTTTCCTCCTTTCCTGCTCTAAGAGGGAATGAAGCAGAGACCAGAATAATATTTAGAAGCCAATCAGTCTCATAATGGTTTAGACTTTGGCTGTGGGTAAACTTTCCCCCGGCAAGTAACTGCCTGGTCACCCCCAAAATTCAGCTCTGTTGGAGAGCGTAAATGTTTTTTTTCAGTGAATGAATTTTTAGCACAGGGTCTTCTCAGTCCAAAGGTCTGATCAGATCTGCCTGACAAGACTGTGGCCGAAAATGTGTGGCCAAGGCAATAGTGTCCAACGTTACCCAGGACCAACAAAAAAGGTGGGCCAAATGTGTCGTGATTGTGGCAACACACTCAAAGACAGAGGCAAGAGTAGTGTCCACACTTACTTCAAAAGAATTCCCTATCAGCTATCTAAATTACTTGTTTTGGGGCGCCTGGGTGGCTCAGTCGGTTAAGCGTCCGACTTCGGCTCAGGTCATGATCTCGCGGTCCGTGAGTTTGAGCTCCGCGTTGGGCTCTGTTCTGACTGCTCAGAGCCTGGAGCCTGTTTCCGATTCTGTGTCTCCCTCTCTCTCTGCCCCTTCCCTGTTCATGCTCTGTCTCTCTCTGTCTCAAAAATAAATAAACGTTTAAAAAATAAAAATATATATATTTTTAAAAATAAATAAATAAATAAATAAATAAATAAATAAATAAATAAATAAATTACTTGTTTTGCTGGATGTCATTTTGCCAAAGGTTGCTTAAAAAAGAGCTGTCAGGATGGGGGTCTGATGATGACCTTTGTTGTAACAAGATTTAGCCCACAGAGAGTTGTGAAACCTGGATCTGTTCTAGGAATTATATTTGGCTCCTTGAGTAGCTTCATGAGACTCTCCTATGAGCCAGATTTAGCATTAAATTATAGAGCAGGTTCTAGAATGTGGCCAGATAGGTACGAGTATGAAAAGGATCTTTATCCCAACGGAAAGCTACTATAGTGAGCATGTATGCAGGACCAGGAGTAGCAATAACCCCAGGTACCTCCCTCATTCCCACTCTCTCAAAGAGAAATGAGAAAGAGGAGATTTTATTGCAGGAGAGCTGCCACAGTCCAGGCCAGGACTTTGATGGCATAAACTCCTTCATTAGGATTAACCTCAAGCTTGACACATGGTAATAACAGTAGCTAACATTCACTGGGCACTTGCTATGCACCAGGCATTGTGCTACGCCTTCTATGTGGACCACCTCACTCGGTCCTCACCACAGACCTGAAGTACTATTTGTATCCCTATCTGTGATTCACTGTAATGATGGCTTTAATTCTACACCCCTTCCTCTGTCCACGCCCTTTGCTGTATGACTCTGCACTTCCTCTCACTACAAGTGCAGGCCTGATATCCCCACTCTGTCAATCCAGACCAGCCCCGTGGTGTGGTGTGGCCAACAGAATGCAGACCTGACCTCATGCCAGTTCTGAGCCTGGGCCTCAGGAGGCCTCATGTGTCTCTGCTTGCTCACTTGCACTTCTGCCTCTGTTGTGAGAACACGCCCAGACTAGCCAGCTGAAGGAAGTCCAACAGCTGGAGCAGAGCCGAACCATCTTGATCAGCTCTGCCAAAGCCAGCCTAGACCAGCCAAACCGCAGACATTTGAGAAGCCCAGCCAAAGTAACCAGAGCTGCCCAGGGGACCACCAACTGACTCCAGATGTATCAGCAATAACTGCCCACTGGTGAAGGCCACTGAGGTTTTGTGATTGATCATTACACAGCATTACTATAGCAGCAGAAACTGGTATACCATTTATAAACAGGAAGATGCAGGCACAGAGACATTAATGAACTAACTTGCCCAAATGGATAGAAGTACAGCTGGCCTATGAGATGCTAATGCCACTTTGCAAAAAATGGGCAGAAAATGTAACTTCTATAGAAGGTCAATATTTTGTAACTACATTAAAAGGGCTTTTAAAACTCCTATCATTTTGGGTTGCCTTAATTCAGACAGGTCTTCGGCAAAGAACCAAAGAAACTGATCTTGACGTTATAGCTGATACCACTGACCAGACAAAAAGAGACAGGGATATGGTAGCCAGAGAGAATAGCCTTGCTTTACATGACTTGTACGGAAGGGAACTTGATCTATACAATGGCTGCCCAGTAGCAGCAACCACAAGGAAGGAAGAACCCCTCAGGATACGGGCATCACTATAATGCAGGACACTGACTTTCATGTGACTTCTGCCACCAACATTAGAGTTACATCTCATTTACTCAACCACTGAGAGAAATGGTGAGCAGGGGAATTGGAGAACATCAGTATTAATGGCAGTACATCAATTCAATTATCTTGGCTCACTAATGAGGTGAACTCCTAGTGTATGGAAGTTGCAAGTTCAAACTCCACCACGGCAATTGGACCCATGTGAGTACTTAAGTCTTTGGCGCCAGCTGCCATAGGATGGGATGGGAGGAGAAACCTGTTTGGGGGATAAGAATTACTACGGGAATTGGTCATACAGAACAGCCCAGAAAATTGGAAGATACTGTAGGTCATCTATGGCATTACTTGGGGACATGAACGCTGTCTTTACTAGAAAGGGAAAAAGAAATAAGCTACTAGAACACAGGAGAAATTAGTGAATTGTTTTACACAGTAAAGTCTTAATTCTTCACTTAATAAGGTCTAAATCTGAAGTGTAATAAAAGATTTGTTCCTCTTTAACTAGATTAACCTTCTGCATACAGAATGTTTTAGGGTATAAGAAGAGACTTGTGACTTTAGCTTTGATTTGAGAATTGACCAAGGCTCTTTTCCTGACCAAACTTCAGACAGGTTCCTCTAAGCCCTCTTCTTGACTAGGTCTTGACCTTGGCCCCATCCTGTCCTTGCCAAGCCTGCACAGCCCAGTTTCAGCAAGAATCCTGGTCAATTTAGAGAGAATCCCCCACCCTTGATATCAGAGCCCCCTCCATTTCTGATCAAATTCCCCATCCTCTACCCTTGATATCTGATCACACTGGTCTGCCTTCAGCAAAAGTCCCCTTACTTCTGATGTTTCATCTTAGTAATTTTCCATTCACTGACTCCCTGGTTCAGTTTGTTGGATGTAAATCCCCATGTGTCTTTGCTCTATTCAGAGTTGAGCCTAATCTCTCCCACTTCTGTGATAGTTTTAGCATTTTTTACAATAGTACTGAATAAAATCTTCCTTACCATTTTAACAAGTATCAGAATAATTTTTTTTTCTTTAACAGTGTTCACTCTGTAACAAAAATATAGGGGTGCCTGGGTGGCTCACAACATGATTTCACAGTTCATGAGTTCAAACCCCACATCAGGCTCTCTGCTGTCATCACAGAGCCTGCTTTGGATCCTCTGTCCCCCGCTTTCTCTGCCCCTCCCTCACTTTCTCTCTCTCAAAAATAATAAACATAAAACAAAACAAAAACATATAAAATATGTGATACCAGCAAAAAAAAAAAACCATGCCTATTGGTAGAAGTGAGATACATGAATAAAGATAAGTAGATTTTGGGGACACAGTGTCTATAATGAATAAAATGATATGGTTTATTTTTTATTTTTTTTAATATTTATTTAATTTTGAGACAGCACAAGCAGGAGAGGGGGGACAGAGGATCCAAAGCAGGCTCTGTGCTGACAGCAGGGAGCCCGATGTGGGGCTTGAACTGATGAACTGTAAAATCATGATCTGAGCTGAAGTCAGATGCTCAACCCACTGAGTCACCCAGGTGGCCAAAATGATATGGTTTAACACAGAAGAACAACACAGCCAAAATGTTCAAATGGGAAACCAACTTCACCAAATTTTCTAGAAAATACAGTTAAAGCTGAAATATTTTTTTTGCATTAATACTTAATAGAAAATTGTTCTTTGATGTACATGTTCACATTTTTGTCTTGGTAACTAAAGAATTATGAACATTTTTTAAAAGCCTTTTTTGATGAGAAATCTTACAGAGCTTTGGGTCACCATTCCAGACATCAGGGATCACTCCTCAGAATGATATACATAGAAAATACTGGAGGGGCGCCTGGGTGGCTCAGTCCGTTAAACATCCGACTTCAGCTCAGGTCATGATTTCGTGGTCCGTGAGTTCGAGCCCCATGTCGAGCTCTGTGCTGACAGCTCAGAGCCTGGACCCTGTTTCAGATTCTGTGTCTCCCTCTCTCTCTGACCCTCCCCCGTTCATGCTCTGTCTCTGTCTCAAAAATAAATTAAAAAAAAAAACATTAAAAAAAGAAAACACTGGAAATTGAGCTCAGTGTATAGACTGGGCCAAAGATATACCTAGAAAAGTTGCTCTGAGATGAAATCTGTGATAGCATCTGAATTAGCCTGTTTCTTATTGTTTTCCTCTTCTGAAAACTGTGTGAACATAAAAATGCAATGTCAACTGGTTGGACTTAAATTAAGCTTTCACTATATTTGTCTTCAAAATATTGAAATATTGGGAGGGGGCACCTGTGTGGTTCAGTTTGTTAAGTGTCCGACTTCAGCTCAGGTCATGATCTCATGGTTTGTGGGTTCAAGTCCCACATCATGCTCTGTGTTGACAGCTCAGAACCTGGAGCCTGCTTCAGATTCTGTGTTCTCTCTCTCTCTCTCCCCCTCCCCTGCTTGCATTATATCTCTGTCTCTCAAAAATGAATAAACATAAAAAAATTTGTTTAAATTTAAAAAAATATTGAAATAATAGGAGCAAATCTATTTCAATTGTTTCCTATCTCTAAAACACTAAGAAATAAACAGGTGCCTTTTATTTTTATAAGACCTTAATATCATAATAAGTAATTTCCTGATAAGGGTGTATTAATTATTAAACAAGCCACTTAGAAGTCTCCTCATTATGACTGGTTTCCTCATTCTAGACAAGACATAAAATTGGTGCAGATTCAAGTGATTTTTCAGAGAGAAGCAGGGGAATAAAGCACTAGTTTAAAGCTACACTGTCTAGGCATGAACCCCACCTAAAACATTTGTTAGCTGTATGACACTGAGGTTAAACTCTTTGAGCCTCAGTTTCCTCCTTTGGAAAATGGGGGGCAGTAATAGTGGTTATGGGACCATTATGTGGATTAAATGAGTTTATGTATTAAAAGCACTTAGAAGAGTACGAGATATCCAGTTAAACCTCAATAAAAGTTAGCTACTTTATTATTATTGCCAGTTTCTTAAAGCATAAAAACCCTTACCAGTGCAATCACAATAGGCCCATGGTGACCATTCCTTCTCTTCCTGGCTATCGTTGGAATCTATACCTACCCTTCATGGATGGGGATATCCACCTGGGGCCTTTACTGATATATTTCAGGTCTGAATCATCATTAATAATAAAAAAAGGAAGGGGCACGTGGCTGGCTCAGTCAATAAAGAGTGTGACTCTTGATCTCAGGGTCATGAGTTTGAGCCCTACTTTCGGAGTAGAGATTATTTTAAAAATAATAGTAATAATAAAAATAATAAGGAAATGGAAAAGCAAAATATCAAGTGATACTTTAGAAATACTTCACACACACACACACACACACCCTTAATCTCCTGTCATTTATTTTTTTTAATGTTTTTATTTATTTTTGAGAGAGACAGAGAAAGAAAGCATAAGCAGGGGAGGGGCAGAGAGAGAGGTAACACACTCTATTTATAGTGACAATACATCATGAATTCTTTCAGGAGTCCCACTTCATATCCTGTGTATAACTTTCCATAAAAGCAACCTGTTAAATGTTTAGTTAACATGCAGTATTTTTAATTAAACATGGTCTTCTAAATAAGATTAAAGAAACAAGGTCGGTAATAGACAAGGTCCCGATATTTGGTTCTGCAGACTAAGGAGAGAGAATGCAAACATAAAAGGCACAAAATGATATCCCCAGGACATATTTCATTTTGCCTCCAAAGTACTTACAAAGATTTTAAATGTGGGAGATTTCACATAAGAATCTCTTTTTCTGGGCACCTGGGTAACTCAGGGGGTTAAGCATATGTCTCTTGATTTCAGCTCAGGTCATGATCTCACAGTTCATGAGATCGAGACCCTTATCAGGCTATGCACTGACAGCACAGAGCATGCTTGGGATTCTCTCTCTGCTCCACCCCTAGTCACACAATCTCTCTCTCTCTCAAAATAAAAACACTTAAAAGAATCCTTATTTCTGACTTCTCTCAAAAAACAAAAACAAAGTTTAAAAAAAAAAAAGCCACACACACAAACCAGAAACCTAGCAAGGCAGGCATCTTTCATGAAAATAGCCTGAGCTGAATCCTGGATAGCACATTCTTTCCTATTCACCACTACTGTGTCCCAGACACCAAGGTCCAGAGGCAATTACTACTTATCATTAGACTTACCCTGGCTTTTGCTGACACCTAGCCAGCTTTACTCCTATATGTTATTTAATGTTACTCACTGCCTATGTTTAAGCTTGGAACCCCTGGCTTTCAGCCTGACCAAGTCCTTTGCAACTTCAAGGCACCGAATGCCTTTAACTTATAGACTCCACTCCACCCAGTCTATGCGCCAGTGAGAACCAAGATTCCCAGGTGCTAACCTCAGAGCAGCATCTGGAATTTATCTCCTCCTCTAAGATCATATACCAGGGAACCTGAAACATCCTCACCAAATAGCAGCTTGACTCCAACTCAAAACCCTGGTTCCCAAGCCACGAATCCTGGTATTGCTCGAGTCCATCCCCTCTGATATTAGAGGCATGCATGAAACCCAGTTGGTCAGGGACCAATGACCCCGCCCTCCCAAACCTGGCTCTAAGCACACTCTCACCCAAGGACTAAGCCCCATCACATGGAACTCAAGGGATCCCTCTTCAATTCTTTAAATAGGCACTGTCCAATATGGTAACTACATGTCCAACACGGTAGCCACAAGTGGCCAATGAACATTTGAAATGTGGCTAGTCTGAAGTGAGATGTGCTGTAAGTATAAAATACACGTGCGATTTCAAAGACTTTTAGGGGTGCCTGGGTGGCTCAGTCAGTTAAGCGTCTGACTGGCTCAGGTCATGATCTCACAGTTCATGAGCTCGAGCCCCACGGTGGGCTCTTTGCTGATGGCTCAGAGCCTGGAGTCTGCTTCAGATTCTGTGTCTCCCTCTCTCTGCCCCTCATCCACTCCCGCTCTGTCTCTGTCTCTCAGTCAAAAATAAATAGACATTTAAAAATATATAACATTTATACTTATTACCTGTTGAAATAACATTTTGGATATACTTGGTTGAACAAAATATATTATTATAACTAATTCCATTTGTTTCCTTTTACTTTTTTAATGAGGCTGCTAGAAAATGTAAAATCACATATGTGGCTCATATTCAAGTTCTTTTGGCTGGTGCCACTTTAGGTAACAAAGACAACCACTGTCCAAAGAGTTCTGCAACTTCCTATTCTTACTCAACTGGCCTGTCCCACAGCTAGTCCCATATGAGTTAAGGCCCCATCCCACTCTCTGAAAGGCACGAGATTCTTCCAAATGCCCTCTTTGGGTACTTTTGCACTGAACAATTCTCCTTTTTGTACATGCTATTCTTCCCATTTCTAATTAAAATGGTGAAACTCCCATAGTTATGTGTGAGTGAATTAGTCTGAATGTGTATGTGTGTGCCTGTGTGAACATGCACCCTTGCATATGGGAAATGGAAAAGAAATAGCAACTTGGAATTGTGTGTTTTCCCCAGTGAAGAGAACATTGGTTGGCGGTGGGGGAACGGGCTTTCTCCTCTACAAAGAAAACCTCAAAGTGAACTGCTCAGGTCATTGGGCCAATCCCACCATTAAGAGGCTATAGAAACAGATACTGAGAAGTAGGAAGTCCCTTGGAGGAACCTAGGTACCAGTTTTCAAAGGAAAACTAATCAGTTAAAGGGGAAAAAAACAAACAAACAAGAAGCCTGGAGGCCCCCACACAGGGTTTGACAAAGTCCATTTCAAACAATGTAAACAAGGAAATTTTCAATGATTTGAAAAACTGAAGCAGTTACTTGCATTAATGCAACAGGCTTAGGTAAACAAAGTACTGCAGTCTGAGTCACCAGCAGACCCTGCTCACATTAATCACCAGGAACGAGAGTCTGGTGGTAACTACCTAAGAAAATAAATGATACAAAGGTCTTGTTACTCCAAGTGTGGTCCCTGGACCAGCAACATCAGCGCGACTTGGGAGCTTGTTATGCAAGTTCTTAGGTCCTAACCCAGACCTAAGGTAAAAAGATCCTTGGTAAAATGCCATGAGATTTTGCATTTTTACAAGATCCTCATTTGATTGGTGTACACATTATAGTCTGACAAGTACCTGAAATGTAACCTTCTGAATGTATTCATATGCTTAGCGATCTTTTTTGTAAATCAAACAATGGCAGCCTTCCTTCTGAGTTAGAGTCTCTGGAATTTGTCCCACTGGGGATCTTTCTGGGTTGTTGTTGTTTTTTCTTTTTTTCTCCTTTGGGCTGTAGTTAATAACACAGAATGTTTTTCAAGTAAATCAGTGGTTCCAGGTGGTTCTTGGATGAGAGCCCTGTAACAACGCTATAAAAAGCCAGGTATTTCTCTTATAAGTTTCCAACTTAAGTAGTCCCTGAGGCAAATCGCTCAGCTTAAGGGAGGCAAACAATTTATGTAAAATAGATGAGTATCTGCATTACTATCCCACCACTTCCATGTCCCGTGTATATCAAAATAAGGGGGAAAAGGGCCAAAATCCACTTTATTTTAGAATATTGCACCCTGACACATGAAAAGGGGAGTGTCATACCAAAACTGAGAAAAACAAATTAATCCACATACCTTTCATATTACTTAAAACACTTCTACTGCCAAAAAAAAATACACAAAAACAAAAAAAAAAACCTTCGTTATGCCTTGTTTTTATATCCTTCCCAGAGCTTATAATGTTACCTCTGTGAATATCTGATAAATTCTCAATCCATTTACTCTAAGCAAGGAGTGAAAGAAAACACACAATGGGAATATTGAGTATTTTGAAATAAGACATTAATTCTCCAGTGGAATTATTTGCAAGGAAACTTGCAGGTTCAAATATAGTCTCAAACTTGGCAGAAAATTCCTCCAAAGTATCAAAAAAACAGCCATAATCCTGGTAAATATACTTAGATTTATGGTATTCCAAGGCAAACTTCAGGAAATACATAGTTATGTATCGTACGGGCCAAGGGCAAACAGCCCGAAGATGGGCCACTTTGGCAAGATTATTTTGAGTCAAAAGCAATCAAAACCTAGCAGATTCAGAAAAGCTCTTTACCTTACCCCTCAGCTGCCCACATTTACATTGGAAAGGGGAGCCTGTACCTGGAAGACAGTTAGTAACAAAGACTCCTCAGTACCTGAGTAATCTATTTGTACAGCAGGGCCACCTTTGTTTTCCAAACATGTCCCTGTCCTGAGCTCAGGAGGTCCTAGAAGCCTCATCTTGCTGGTCTCTAAAATGTCATGTCTGTGTGGATTCTCATATAAAACTAAACGTGGATTTCTCCTGTTAATCTGTCTCATGTCAATTTGATTCTTGGTCCACCTAAAAGGACCTTGAAGGGCAGAGGAAATTCTTCCTCCCCAACCGTATCAACACATAATACCACACAGTTGGAACTATATAGCAGCACATAATACCAACCATTTGAATTGTCATGACTTAACCGGCTTTATGCGTTTGCCTTTAAAATCAGTGTTTGTGGACCTCCTGCATCCAAGTTGCTCATGTATTCGTATCTGAATGACTACAACAGATTGTTATTAGTGAAGGGGAGCAAAATATACCACCCCAAAATACACCTCTTTGGCATACTGTTTATTTTGGTCTGATTATTTTTGAGAAGGTGCAGACACGGGAATCTCTCAAAACAGAGTAGAAGTTATTCTTTTGTGAGAGAAATTAACATTTATGAGGGAAATCTCCAATGTAAGGGCATCTTCCTCCCTGTACCAGCAAGAGGAGGATGACTCTATCTCTAGAAACTTTGATCAATGGAGAAAGCATGGACTTAAATCTGCAGAATAACCTTCCATGTGTTTACTGTGCTTTTCCAGGTAACCTACCCAAACCAGCCTGCCCACCCCTGTCCCCACATCTTCTCATCTTTTTCCTTAGCTGGGGATGGTAATTAAAGCCATGGCTTGAGCCATTTCTAGGAGTTCCTCAGTTTTCCTGGGTCTCTTCCTTGTAATTAAGAGATATGCACATTATTAAACTTGTTTTTCTCTTGTTAATCTTTTATCACAGTGGGGTCTCAAGAATCTAGAGGGGTGGAGGGAAATTCTTTTTCCTCCCCTACACCAGTTAATTGTGCCTTGGTATTTTGCTTCATGACATTTGTAAACCATAATGCATCACAAAGAAAATGCACACCCCCCCAAAAAAAAAACCCACCGTGGCTAAATCTAAATTTCTAATTCAAAATATACCCTCTCCTCCAGTGCAGCTGAAACAAATGAAGAAGAACACACCGCAAAGGTGAGGATTCTTTAAATTCATAACCTCCAGCTGCATCTAGACCCTTACTGCCTCTGGGCAACCATATTTCCTCAGTTTACTCACTTTCCTGCTCCCCTGGACAATTATTTCGTGTCTTTTCCTCTCTCCTCCAACTATAAATCCCAACCTCTGTCCTCAAGTCAAGACTCATACCCTACTGCTTCACTGACATCTCCAATTGGAAGTCTGGTAACACCTCAAGTTCAACATGGTCACAACTAACTCCCTGATCTCTCCCAAACCCAAACCTGGTTTCCCACAGCATTCTTCTTCTCGGTTAAGAGCAACCCCATGCTTCCACTGAATAAGACTCAAAGCTCTCACTCTTGGATTCCTTAATGAATCTGTCAGCAAATTGTGTTGGTTCTACTTCAGAATATATTCAGAATCTAATCTCTTTCCACAACTGCCACTGCTACCACCTGGCTCAAGCTACCATCATCTCTCACCTGGTCCCTCCAATAGTCTTCTAGCTAGTCTGCTGACTTCTGTCCTTGACTCCCTAGTCTCTTCTCAACACAAAAGGAGTCAACATAAGTCAGGTTACATTAGGCCTCTGCTCAAATGCCTGCATTGGCTCCCCACTGCACTCAGGATTAAAGTCCACAGTGGTCCACAGGTCTTACAAAATGCTAGCATCCTCTTACTACTGCTCTGCCTGCGGCACCTACTTCTTACCCTCACTCACTCCGCTCCAGCCCCCTGGCTCTCCCTGCTATTCCTTGAGCCTTCCAGGCACAACCCAGCCATAGGACTTTTGTTTAATTTTTTTAATGTGTATTTATTTTTGAGAGAGACAGAAAGAGAGAGAGAGAGAGCACACAAGACAGAGGGAGACACAGAATCTGAAAAGCAGGCTCCAGGCTCTGAGCTATCAGCACAGAGCCCAATGTGGGGCTTAAACCCATGAACCATGAGATCATGACCTGAGCTGAAGTTGGACTCTTAACTGACCGAGCCACCTAGGCACCTCCCAGCCATAGGAATTTTGCCTTAGCTAATCCTTCCACCTACCACACTAAAACAGATAGATACCACATCTAAGTCTCACATTCTACAAATTTTTGCCAAATGTCATCCTCACAGTGAGGCTTTTTGTGACCACCCTATTTAATCCTACAACCACCCCCCCCAACACAACCTCACCTTACAGCTCTCCCAATTCCTCTCTACTCTGATTTCCTTTTTTCTTTTTTCTAGGGTTTACCCATCTTGCAACACATTTGTCTGTCCCCCCACTGATCAGACTCAATGATGTCAGGGATCTCTGATCTGTTCTCTGCTGTATCCCAAGTCCCTTAAAACAGTGCCTGGCATATAATAGGTATTCAACAAGTATCTGTTGAGTAGGTGAATGAAACTAAATCTCATGTTTTATTAGCAGAAAGATCTGGTTGGGCCATTATGCAATTACAGCAACTACAAATCACCACAGATCACAGGTACAGGAAAGCTCATTACACTCCTCATTCCTTTTTTGTATATGCTTAGGAATTTCTGAAATAAATGGATTTCTTCTTAAGTTAATGAAAAAATAGACACAGAGTGTCATCTCTGAAATAAATGTCAACGTTGTGAAGCTTCCAGAAAACAGCATAAGTAGAAAAAAAAAACCCTGCATTTTATTTCTATTTCTAAACCATTTAATAGTTGTTAAATATACTGCAAATCACTTCACCTCTGGGTCTCCAGCTTACTCATCTCTATAACAAAGAAGCCTGATTAGGAAACCTTTACCTTTTGTAATTACACTAGTCTAGTATCTAATCATAAAATTGTCTAGGCTGTCTCTGTTCCTAAGCATTGATTTTACACATTTAACTTCCCCAGGAGAAATTCAGATTCTAGGTGACATGATTTCATGCTTGTTTTCTCACTTCTAAATTTTCTTAATTTCCACGGCTATATTCTAGGTTTGAGTTTTTAGTTAATATTGTACTGTAGGAATTCCTCTTTGAAGCCAAACTATTATTATCTTTCTAGATCCATCACCAAGAGCTAGAAGGCTGACACCAGCCTGCTGACCACATCCATATGAGATCTGGTGGACTGCCACTGTTTTTACCAGTTGGGGGGGGCAGCACTTACCATTTCCTTCTTATCTTCCTTGAAGTGTACATCCACAAACATTTTTCCAACAACATAAGGGAGGGCACTTTCGATAAAGTTTACACATTTGTCCCACTGAGGCAACAAAGTCGTGGTCCCCTGAATTACCTGTGGGAAATAATTGATCCAGATTGGGGTTTGCTTGGATAAAACCTTTTGCTGAACAAAATTCAAACAACATGAAGAAAACAGTCTACAACACAATGCACACCCCAACCCACATACGTGCATCAGATGGTAGGGCCAATGGTGAAATGACATGAAGAAATAAATTCTGCTTGTCTCTAGTTATATTTAAAAGTGAATGAAAATATTTTGACGGTGAAAATAATATATTTATCCCTTCCTTTCAATTTTCCCCTTAAATGAAGGATTAGGACAATGGTATAGCTTTTTTATCCAAGTGTCTAGGTAGTCTTTAACACCTACTGATAACTGAAGTTCTGCTAGGAAAGGTCTAATATCAACCAGTGATCAAAGTTCCTGCCCAGTGAGGGCCTTCCCCCCCCCCCCCACTCTGGGCAGTACACTTACAAGTCCATTGAGAACAGGGCCCACTGTGAACAACACAAAAGGCATATTTACATTGTGTCATAGCAAAGGACACACCCAGAACCAAGTGAAAAACAGATGTAAATGCTTTTTCCATCTGTCCCAATTAAGCCATTACAAGAAAACATTTACAAACAAGTAAGGAGGTTCCAAAGCAGAACTTGGAAAGTTCAAAGGTTTACTCTTGGTGATGAAAGTAAAGAAATAAATATTGTTTAAATTGTCTTTGGAGATTCGAAGTTCAGTGCTGGAAATGCAAACTGAAGGCAAGGAGCAAGGAAGGGAGGCGCTGAGCATGGTGGGGGCACCTTTTCTTTTTTTCTAATTTTTATTTAATTTATTTTTTAAATTTACATCCAAGTTAGTTAGTATATAGTGCAAGGAGCCTCCTAAACAATGTTCCAGCCAGACTGCTGGTGCAGAGCAGACAGGGTTAACACTAGAATTCATCTACTCCTCCCCTTTCTTCTGGCAACACAGCTCCTCTCACAGGTAAGCAATGAATCTATTTTGAAAATCTCTAGAGAAAGAGATCCTACAACTATCTTTGGCAATTCAAGGTCATATTTAGCACTTTACACTCAAGAAACATCCCTAATCATACCTAACCTCAGATTTTCACACACTACTTCTTACACCATTCTCTCTCATTCTTTTCACAGTACAGTTCCAAAGCAGCTGGGTACTATCTTCTATGTGATCCACAGGAGTTAAACACACACACACACACACACACACACACACACACACACACACGTTTATATATAAATATAAAATCTACTTCTTTTGTAGCTTAACCCTTTGATATGACCTCAAAATATAGTTGGTTTATGCTGTTCGGTACAAAGGTCAATAATCTAGTGACTTTGAGGGCCAAAATGTATCCAAAACAATTGTGTTATTGCTTAGTAGTAATGACCCACCAAAAATTCCTGTACTCACTTCTAATAACCAAAACGTCTGTGAAATGAAATCACTGCTTATAAAATTTGTCATTCACTTCTAATTGAGAGAACAATAAATTTAAAATACTTTTTATAAGTCACAAGCTATTTAAAATGCAAAAAAAAAAGACAGCCACAAAATCATTAGTCCTCTATTAATTGGAAAATTACACAAAAGCTTCTGACACAAAAACAAAGTAACACCTATGTAAGTGAAGAGGAAAACAAGAGAGGGAAAGAAGCAAAGATCAAAGAACCAGGTCAGGAGGAGAGAGGAAAAGTGTTTCAGGCAGTTGAGCCAGGTCTCTGAGGAAATTTAGGTCTCTTTGGCCTAGCAGAATTAGGATAAAATCAAAGACTGAACGAAAGTCAAGATAAAGTTAAAGACCAAAACCTATCCCTGAAGATGAAACTTCACCATCTAATATGTTTATCATGTATATTTTGAATATTCAGAATACCGAAAATGAAAAATAGTTACAAACAGATCAACAGATCACTAAGATATATTAATATTGTAATTAAAGTGACCCAGTTAAAAACATCGGGAAAAATGGGAATAAGTTGATAAGAGCGAGTGGAAACAATACGATGGTCTCTAAGAGACTCTTAAACACAGAGAACAAACTGAGGGTTGCTAGCAGGGTGTTGGGGGAAGGGATGGGCTAAATGGGCAATTAATGAGGGCACTTGCTGAGATGAGCACTGGGTGTTATATGTAAGTGATGATGAGTCATTAAATTCTATTCCTGAAATTACTATTACATTATATGTTAACTAACTTGGAATTAAATTAAAAAAAAAAGAAACAGTAAGATTGTCCCAAATATTGCCGCAAATATCTTTACATGGCCTCATCAAAGTACAGCTTGAGTGTGCTTTACAGTAAGTACATAAGGTTTAACTTAATAAAAAGAAATAAAGCAAAAAGAGAAAAAAGTAGAACTTGGGCTGCAAAACTCCCTCTGTCCCATCCCTAAAAATGATTTTTATTGGATTAGTTAATACACGACTGTTCTGGCATGTATAAGTTATCCAATGATAATCTTCTTCAAACTTACCCGCGAGAATTCAAGCCACCTATACTGAAAGCGCCTGCTAAGGTTTGGAATTCTGGAGTAAACCATCCTCCACACCAAATAGTTGGCAATGGTCCTGTTAACAGAGAGAAATGCACATTTATTATAATTAGGCTGATATCGGATACTCTGTAGAACACCTTAGGGAAAACTGTTGGCAAAGCTCCATGGAGGGACCTCTTGCTCATACAAAACTATAGAACTTGTACTTGATAAGTGACATAAGATGATACAATGTCAAAAAGCTCAATCCAAATTGGCCAGCTTTTCACCACTTAATACAGAGAGATGAAATGAAGATTTCAGCCCGAAGCCTCACCATGAACATTTTGCTTTCCCTCTCAGGGCACAGAATCCACTGCTGCCTAATCCTTCAGGTCTAGAAACTGTTCATACCCCGGAATTATTAGGTGACTTGATAAAATGCAGATGAATTCTTACTTTTGGAAACAAACAGAAATACATTGGCTAAAACCACTTATCTAGACTCGCACCCTGGTTGCATACTTACATGAGCTTGAGCTTGTCACTTAACCTTGATCATTTTATCCTTTCTCGTCATACAAGGAGGGTGATCCCTATCTTATAGGGTTACTGTGAGGTTAAAATAAATAACAAAATCCTGGATAAAGAGTAAATTCCATACTGTTTGTCGTCATTCTCTTCCAAACATATAAACAATTCATGTAGTGCCTGTAACAGATATTTCTAAAAATCCATTACATTTTGTTCAGTGTCGCCTTTTTCTCTAAGCAAAAGATGCCCTGACCTCAGAAGGATACGTGATCTGAGTTAATTTCTAACTCAATAGTGATGATGAATTTTTAACGACCCATCCCCTCCTAGCTGTGCCATTACCATGGTGACTAATAACACACATTCCTGGGATGGCTCTTGGGTCACACAGCCATGTAAGAGCCATGTGACACGATGATGATATCTGGCCCATTAAAAACAACCCACACTCTCATTTGCATGGCGCTCTAACCCGGTGGATGCGCATTCTCAGCAATTAAATATATTTCACCATATATACCTAGTACATAGTTATTGTAATACTATAAAAATGGTTATTTTCAGGGTGCCCGGGTGGCTCAGTCAGTTAAGTGGCTGAATTTGACTCAGGTCATGATCTCATGGTTCCTGAGTTTGAGCCCCATATTGGTCTCTCTACTGTCAGCACGGAGCCCACTTCAGATCCTCTGTCCCCTTCTCTCTCTGCCCCTCCCCTGGTCACTCGCTCGCTCTCTCAAAAATAAACATTTAAAAAATAGTTATTTTAATTTACATAGAGATATACTAATGGAATAACATATTAAGAATGTTTTTAACAAATACAGAAATAGGAGTTTCAAAAGATAAAATGAATAGATATTTTCAAAAGTCATTAATTAATCCTTCAAATGCTATTAGTTAATTCTTCAAGACACATTATCGACATAGATTAGGCTAATACAATAACGTGGATAGAAAGCCACACTTCATATGGCTGTCTTGACTATTTCAAAACATTTTGAACAAATATATGAGCTCTCTCTCCCTCTCTCTCAAAATAAATAAATAAACATTAAAAAAAGATTCAGCTTTGTGAGAGGAACAGGGATGGAGCTGTGCCTAAAGACTAGAAGGTACAGGACTGTGAGGCAGGATTATGAACTCCGGATGGGCTAAATAATTAGGAATTGCTTGTGTATTGGAGAAAATGGTGAGCAGGGTCATCACTCGCAGAGACAGGCACAAAGTCTGGCCACAGAGAAGACAAGGCAGGCAGCAGTCAGGGCCCAGTGTCTCGAGTGTCAAAGGAGGCGAGCCTGACTGACCCCAACGCCAGGTCTCCACGTTTCCCCTAGGCACAAGAGCTGTGCTGGATCCGCAGGTGAAGAGTAGAAGGAGGTCTGTGGCCAGCAGATACGCTTACATGAGTTCAGAAGGTACTCCCTTCATGGGACAACGATGAGTGAGATTCAGTGGGGAGGTTGTTGAGATAGGCCTGACGGTGGTTGCTGAAGAAGCAGTGCGGTGCAAGTATGCTGGGGTTTGAGAAGCATGGGCACTGCCACTATAGGAGAGGTGTTCTTGAGCCTATCTTACATATAAAGAAACTTGAGGCCTAGAACCATTAAGTAACTCCTCATGACCACATAGTCAGTGCATCTCCAACTTGGTACGAACACTTGAGGGGTTCAAAAAGTCCACATAAATGCTAGGCCACTTTAGACCAATGAAGTCAGGACCTCTGTATAGGGTGGGATCCACCATAAATAATGTTTTTAAGTTTCCCCCAGCTGAGTCCAATGTGCAAACAAGGTGGAGAACCAGTATAATAAGCAATGGAGGCCAGACCATATAGAGGTGTGTCTACCTCGAAAGCCTGTGTGCTTTTCCCGTGCTACACAGTGATAAATTAATGCCTCTAATTCAACAAAGATTTCCTGGCCAGTCAAAAGACCCCAAATGCTTTGCAGAAATCTGTGGGTGCGAAAAAGGAACAGCGTGTGAGGCCTTCATGGGCAAGGCATTACTAAGACGACAGTGTAACAAGACCTCCGTGAGCTGGAAGATGGAGTGCAGGGAAGCTCACACAGCAAGACAATGGTGCTGATGAGCTGCTCCAGTGCTTTATAAATATACCGATGGAGTGCTAGAAGCGCAGCTTTCCAGTGCTAATATTACCACGCCAGAAACAGATCTGACCGTAATGACTGAATCACTGCCACCTAATGCTCACATATATCAAAAAACAAAACAAAAATCAGATTCAGCAACAGTCCTTCAAAATAATACATAATATCTTTTTTTTTTTTCAAAAAGCATTTGCAGCAGCATGGTAATTTCCCCAAATGGCAATAAATAAAACAGAGGAAAGTAAAACATCTCGGGAGAGATCCCGCCATTGAGAGCGCAACATGAAATAATTTCCCAAAGCCTCTGACTGGGAAGACATTTTTGAAGAAGCTTTTGCTGTCCTTTGTCAATTAGTGACAGCTTACATTTGTTTGCATTTAAGAGAGCATTAAGTGCCTTTTTTGATCCTCATGACAATGCTAGGGGATGGTTATTATCCTCATTATCAAACAAAGAAAACAGAGTTCAAGGGACTAGCAATTACGTGGCAAATCCAGAACTAACATTTGCTCTTCAGGTCCTCTAAGTCAAACTACCTGAGGTAAGCCAAACAGGTTCTTCTCAAAGCTTCTCAAAGCCAAAGAGATCTTCCCAAATCCTAGAGGCTGCTCAAAGGTACACTTAAGGCAGTGGTTCCAAAGTGTGCCCCCAGACCAGCAGCTACAGCATCACCTGAGAACTTGATAGAAAATCCCTAGGCCTCACTTCAGATCTAATCAATCAGAGCTATGGGATGGGACCTAGCAGTCTATTTTAACAAGCCCTTCAGGGAGTGCTGATGCTTGTCAGGCTTGAGAACCACTGGTCTAGGAAAACTCTATCTCCTCATCTTTCTGCAAACACAGCTAAACTAGGACTTTCTAAATCCCAGATCAGTGCTTCTTAAACTTTCATGTGTATATGAATCCCCTGGGGATCTTACTAAATTGCAGCAGGTCTGGAGTGGAGCCTGATTTCTGCATTTCTAACAAACTCTCAGTCCAGGCCCATATTGGTCTCCATGGGTCATACTTTGAGCAACAAGGCCCTAGATCACCCTCAGCAGCGCTGAGCCCTGTAAGAGGTCCACATAACAACACATTTTCCAGGTCAGCCTCTACGACCCTATGTTCATTAAAAATCATCTCACTGTACACCGTGCTTGCTTTATATTAAACTAATACTGAAGACAGGAAAGATCACAGAGGCTTGGCAAAATCTCCAAGGGTTTGCTTTAGGCCAGCCTGCTTAAAAAACAAAACAAAACAAAACAAAGCACTGATGCAGATGATCTCTAGGAGACCAGGTCTTGCCAGGAAGACCCCGAGAAAAATCTCTATAAACCCATCCTTCCTCGGCCTCTCCCCTCCTTCCATTTTGCTCCTCAGACCAAATTAGATGGTTGATTGTCTGAGGTAGCCGCAGGTCTGGAGTCGGGAGAGATCTGATGGGAGGACAGAAGGGGAGGGACATCTGCAGCACCTCTCAACCAGTGACATACTAGTAAATGTTTCACAACTGGCTTTCCAAGAGGGGGGAAAAAAAAAAAAACACTTGCTTTGTAGAATTTGCCGATTTCAATGGTGTGAATATTCCCACCAGAGTTGATTTCAAACTGTTCACATGAGATCACTCAACAGTGAGCTAGGAAGAGACGGGCATAACTTGAGGGACCTAGCACATCACAGCATCTTCACCCTTTCCACCTTGACCACCAACTCCTTTTCACTACAGACAGCCTCCATCTTGTGCCTCCAAATGGCCCTGCCCTGGCCACCGACTCCCTGAACTGCAAGGGCCAATGCAGCCTCTGGCACCACCTCTGGGAGATGCCATTGCTCTAGTTTTGCACCATGCACCATCATTTGCCAGGGAGCAAGTGCCACTGCCCCCACAGCCATTGGGTCAGAAGGAAAACCCTAATACCACGAGGCTGTCAGGGGGCATGCTGTAAGAGGGAAAGCAGCAGTCGAGCAATGACCAGCCGATACCAACCCAGGATGGCCTTTAACCAGGAAATGCCAGGGGAACTATCTCCAAAACTAGCAGTGAAATGTCTGAAAAGGGTCTCTTTTCCATACAGGGACATGTATGTAAGAGACAGGATGTAGAAATGAGGGTGGCCCAGTTTAGAATCTCAGCTCTACCTCTGCATCAAGGTATGGGCTGCAGAAATCCCTTTCCCTCAGCTTCTTCATCTGTAAAGTGGGAACAAGACTTGTTTTTTTTTTTTTTTTAAGATCAAAGATAACTATTTGGGTGCCTGGGTGGCTCAGTTGGTTAAGCGTCTGACTTCGGCTAAGAACATGATCTCACGGATTGTGGGTTCGAGCCCTACGTAGGGATTTGTGTTGACAGCTCAGATCCTGGAGCCTGCTTCGGATTCTGTGTCTCCCTCTCTCTCTGTTCTTCCCCCACTGACGCGCTCGCTCTCTCTCTCTCTCTCTCTCTCTCTCTCAAAAACAAATAAAACATTAAAAAAAAAGATCAAAGGTAACTATTAATCATAATGGTGGTTAACATGAATAAGTCTTCAAAGGTAGTGACATGATGGGGAAAGATAGGGTAAAATAGCTAGAGAGGGAAAGGTTAGGACTTGAGATCTCTGAATGTAGAAAAAAAATATATATTTTAAAACAGTGCTGGGAACGTCTGACCATGAGAAAAACTCCTTCAGGACTGACCATGAGAAAAGCTCCCTCAGATCTAAAGTTTTTCTTAAAATTGTAACAAACACTACCTACTCCCCTGTCATGTTTCGCACAGAAATGAACAACTCAGCACCTACAGTTATCAGGCCAACAAAGAAAAAAAGTGGGGAGGGACGGACCAAAACCCTATAAAATAAAGTCCTTTGCCCATAGTCAGGGGTCCTCACTTTCAAATGCCCCCTCTCCGGAAAGAGAGCTTTTGTGCTATTCTTACTTTTGCTATTCTGGCTTTTTAATAAACTTTTGCCTGCTGCTAATTTTATTTGGTGTCCACCTCTTCATTCTCTGAAGCAGCTACACAGTAAACCCTGGGTACTGAGGTAAAAATCCTGCAATGGTAAGAGTCTCCCCCCCCCAAAAAAAAACAAACCACTAACTGAAAGACTTTCCTGGGGTTCTCTTTGAAATACGGATTCCAGGGGCGCCTGGGTGGCGCAGTCGGTTAAGCGTCCGACTTCAGCCAGGTCACGATCTCGCGGTCCGTGAGTTCGAGCCCCGCGTCAGGCTCTGGGCTGATGGCTTGGAGCCTGGAGCCTGTTTCCGATTCTGTGTCTCCCTCTCTCTCTGCCCCTCCCCCGTTCATGCTCTGTCTCTCTCTGTCCCAAAAATAAATAAAAACGTTGAAAAAAAATTAAAAAAAAATGAAATACGGATTCTGGGGACTTGCCTCAGAACTACTGCACCAGCCCCTGTGGAGGAGGGGCCTCGGGAAAGAGGCCCAAAGAGGCCCTTTTCTCAAGGGCCCAAGTGACAAGGTGATGCTGCCAGCATTGCTGGTCTAGGGAGCACACCTTGAATAGCCAGTCTCCACCCCACACAGACACTTACCTAGCTCTAGACTCAACTTTCACTTGGAAAATTTTCATAGGATCACTGCTTATCTCTAAGTGGCAGAATTTTCAGTAGATTTATTATCTCTTCTCTCCCTTTTCTGTATACTTTCCTCAATGAACACATATTCCCTCTATCATGAGAAAATATCATCTTAAAAGGAAAAGCAGCTCTTCCAAAGTGTTGAAGTGTTCCCACAAGTAGGGATGGATGCTGAAGTTTATTTCTAGGATTTCTGCAGGTGTCTTTTCTTTTTTAACATAAGTCCCGGCAAGATAGCCTTGTCTGAGTCCAAATAAGAAAATATGATTTTTAATTATGGCCTGGCAATTAGCCTAGTAAACTGCCTTTGAAAATGACTTGACCATTCTGTGCTTCATTTTCTGTAGTCAAATCTGAATGGCTTCATCAAGATGTACAATTCTCTTTCACGGGCGATTTCAGGATTTCCTTGTTTTGTAGTGCTGAAGTAGCAAAGCAACAAATTCTAAAACATGCTTTAAAATAAGGAAAACCAGACAGTTCCTGAAGTTGTTTCATCCGTCCAATTTTTCCACGACTGTCAGAGTACTCTTATTCAGCACAGGGGCTTCAGTAATATTGCAACAAAGGGGCTTAAAGGCTAAACAGAAACCAGGAAAAGAAAAAGGCAGCAAAGGACAAAGAATGAACTGGAAAAAAAAAGATATTCATACAGAAAGCTCAGAAAATAATATATATAACTAGTTCCCAAAACTAGGGAACAATTTAGGTTTTCAGACAGAAAATATGGAGAAAGATGAGAAATAAGGAGCAAAAACATTGTGTATTTGCTGCTATCACAGCAAGTAAATTACATCAGATGATCATTTTGGCCAATTTGTCACCAAGGGCACCACGATTTTCCCTAAGACTCTTTTGATGTAACTTTCTTTAACAACAGTTATACCAAAGATATTCGAGGAAAGGCTTTATAATGTAAAAAGAAAAACAAAAGTCACAATAAAATGCAAAAGAAAGCTCTTACTTCTTCCGCTCAGAGCCTAATATCCTAAACAAATCCTTAAAGTACTGCGGGACACGGACAACCACGTTCTCTGAAGGGTCAATGTCTTTCAGACCTGGGTAGAGTCTAGAATCGATGACCTTCTTGATGTAGCCCAGCCAGTCAAACTGAGGAGAGAGAGAAAAACATCGACTGAGGGAGCACCTGTTGGGCAGCAACCAAGGAGAAAGGCAAATATAGTTGGCTGAACATAGTCCATCGCTTGTAATGGATTTGTGACCAAAGTTAGAGATGTAACTGCTCAAATCTACAAAAGAAATGACTGATCACTGCCACCCAGACCTACTGCCTGAATCATAGATTCCACACGTGCTCTGTACCATCTGCCCAGACAGCACACCCCCTCACACGGTGACAGGCACAGTCACTCACTTCCTGGCCCCTCCGGCACCCTCCCTCTCTCCTTAGCTCTCCCTCCTTCATTCTCTACCCCCACCTGGACTCCTTCCTCCCATTCCTTTCCCCACACACTCCATCCTTGTGCTTACCCTCACCCCTGCCCCCTGCCCCCATTCACTCATGTCCACACACAGATGCCCCACATACTACTGGCCTCCCCTCTGGTACAGCCTTTCTTACACAGGGAAAAATAGGCAGCAACAACAAGTAACATGTGTCCCCTCTTCAGAGCATCACTAACTTGGTGTTTTTAACCGGCTACCCCAAAAGTCATTTCTTGTCTTTTTCTTTTTTTCCTCCCTTTCCTGTATCCACTATTGAAATGGAAAACCAGTTAGTCACTTGTGGCCTCCCCTGTAGGCAAGGGATGGCCATGGTTCCCAATCTTACTCAAGAAATAAAGGGAAGATATGTGGGAATATCCTGGAAAAGCTTCGTGGTTGTTTTTTTTTTTTTTTTTTCCTGCTAAAAGAGACAGACATGGCTATCCTGGCCCTTCCCCTTTCTTCCTGACCTGATGGCAGGTGTGAAACGTGGGGCTGTGGCAGTCACCTCGCAGCCATGAGTCATCACACAGAAAGTCAAGAAGCCAACAGACTTAGGAGAGTGGAGTGGAAAGAATAAAACGTTGGTCTTTGACAACACTGTTAGCCAGCAAGAGCAATACCAACAGCCACCTACGTTTAGACTTTTGTCATGTAAGAAAATGGGCTTTAAGTTTTTAAGCCACTCCTGGGAAGGTTTTCTGTTTCCTACAAAAGAAAGCATCCTGAGGCACAAAGGATATCGTATGTGGTGAGTGACAAATAGGATGATAACCAATAAGAGTGGTAGGTTTCACAAGGCAAAAGTTTACACACACATGATGCAAAGTCACTCGTAAAATGACCAGTTAAGATAAAATTTCCTAGATCATTTTCACCAACCTGAGGAATCATAGCACTCAGCTGGGAAATGTTCATTTTGTTATACATGGCCTCACTGGTTCGGTTTTCATGTGGAATCATTATCTGTTGGAAAGAGGCTTTGGTTATTTTTTCAAACAAACCATTTCTTGATGCATGACTACTTTCTACATGTGCCAAAACATCTGCCTAGTATCATAAAGGTTTTCAAGATTTCGGTGCAGTGCTGAACTTGGGAGACAGGGGGGGGGGGGTGGGTACACATCACTTTAGGCAAAATTAGCATTACAATAATAAAAAGAAACTTTCCTGTCCTGTTCAGTGTGAAACACTGTCCTCACCATAAAAACAACTTCCCAAATCCTTTCCTCACTTGTAATGTGGTTGGACAAAAATCTATTACTGGCTCAGGTTTGATAGCCAAAGTGAGATTAGGCAACTAAGACACACATCCAGCTTCACCTGTGGTATCCAGATAATGATCCGAATAGCTCGTGAACCACAGACCATCCCTTCATCCCTCGGAGCCTATTTTCACTAAAGAGCACTGGACTATCAGGATACCACTGCCATCTGTGATCATTCTGTGGACAGCTCATTATCTCCCCTCTCCTCTTTCCTCTGCTTTCTCTGGCCTTGAGATTCCCCTGTCACCACTGCTCGGGGAATGAGTTCAGTTACCACTCAAATACATATTTCTAAGTCTACATGTCCGGCCTTGATTCTTCACACACTTTCTACTCCCAATACTCAGGCCCTTGGCCACTGTGCCAGTACCAAATCTAAGCTTCTAGCCTCTGCTGTGATGAATCTAAGAAGAGCAGCAATGATTATCTTCCTCAAGGGCCACCTTAATCACTTCCATGGACAGGAAGTAGCTCCCCATAGCCCTAAACCACGTCATGCTTTTGCCATAAGGCCCTCCATCATCTGACTCCCTTGCATTAAACTTGTCACCTCCTACCTCACGTCTCATGCAGGACTCTCCTGCCCTGGCACCCCCATCCACCATCACCACTCCCATAGTTTGAACTATGATTCAAAACTTTGCCCAACATTCATTTTCTCTGTCAAACGTTCCCAATTAAACTCTACTTCACTCTAATTACAAGGGCCACTCCATCAACAAGACCTCCTTTTGTACACACTTCTTTCTAGCTGGTACTGGTTAAATGAACACTTGCATGGCTAGATTGATACGGACTTTTTGTGCTTGGCTAGGTTGTCCTGTCTCCCCAGATTCAGAAGTTTCCCTAGTACTATGTGTCCCACTAATTTTGAATGACCTAGGCGTGTACAAGATGGGAGGTGAGAGTTACTGGCTGGCCAAAAATCCATGCACCATAGATTTTTCAAGACAAAATCACACAGGGCTGAGTGATCGACATCGGCCCCCTCTTTTCTAAATGCTTCAGTGCCCTCAGCTTCTCCCTCCTCACCCTCCACAGGAGAGACTTCATGAATCTTACAAACACCTTCCTGGATCTGTCTGAATCGTCGTTGCCTCAGAGAATGTCTCTCCTCCCTCTCTACTAGGGCTCACAGCCCCAGACTGAAGCCCTTTGGCCTCAGAGCTGTTTTCAGCTCTCTGCCAACTACTTCCCCCCACCCCGTGGACTTGTCACTTCATTTAGCCTCTCAACAATTCCCAGTCTTGCCTCAACCCAGCTGTTTTTAGTTCCCGTTTTGGTCCAAATCCCTGGCTCAGGGCAAGGTCTTCTCCCCCTATATCAGAGGTGCAGTCCAAATTAGAGCTCTGGGTCTCCTATTTGCCTGGGAAGGGAATCCAGATGGCCTCTAGACATGACTTAGAGGCCCAGTCTTTGACTCCACAACATCTGCAGCCATCTTCACACACTCTTCAAAGGTAACTGCAGGAATGAACTTTTTGTTCTGCAAGTAGGAGTTTGGAGAGAGGTAACAAGTACATCACTTCAGCTGAGAGAAAAGAAATCCTCCTGACCCTTATCAATTATCCCTACTCAATACCTGAACACCATACCACCACTTTGCCTAACACCAAACCAAGCAGCACTTGGACTCACATGCAACTCCATATTTTTACCAACTTCTATTATAAAAGACTATACTCCATATGCAAGATCTTCTTGATAAAAGTATCATTTTTTTTGTCCACTACAAGGTATCCCCACAAGCAGATTTTACATTTGCTACCTCTGGTCCTGAGAACACATAGGGATTTAATACTTTGCTTCTTCTACAAAAGAAGTTATATTCTTTTTTTTTAATTCTTTTTTTAACATTTATTTTTATTTTTGAGAGACAGAGAGAGACAGAGCATGAGTGGGGGAGGGCCAGAGAGAAAGGGAGACACAGAATCTGAAGCAGGCTCTAGACTCTGAGCTGTCAGCACACAGCCCGACACGGAGCTCGAACTCACGGACCGCGAGATCATGACCTGAGCCCAAGTCTGATGCCCAACAGACTGAGCCACCCAAGTGCCCCGAAAAGAAGTTATATTCTGAACAAAGCTAACCACTGAGGATTTCTCATTGTTCTCCCTCCAGTTTGTTCCTAGGTCTCTACCCTGAATGTGAAAGAACTTAAAGTAACTTACACAGAACATAGCATTTACATGTGGCAAGAGAAGAATAAAAAACAGGATTAGGTACAAGGTAGCACCAGGAAAGCAGCTAAAAAATGCTTAGCAGCATGCCCTATACACTTTCTACATCAAATTATGTATCAAATACCTAGTTTGGGTACACAGACTTCCCAAAGCCCCAATCTTAGGTCAGACTGATCCTGAGTGGGAATGATATAAAGAAGAGACTAGATTTAAAAAGTCAGTTAAGTGTCCAACTTTGGCTCAGGTCATCATGTCGTGCTTCATGGGTTCGAGTCCTGGGTTGGGCTGTGTGCTGACAGCTCAGAGCCTGGAGCCTGTCTCGGATTCTATGTCTCCCTCTATCTTTGCCCATCCCCCATTCATATTCATTCATTCATTCATTCTCTCTCTCTCTCTCTCTCTCTAACATAAATAAAAAACTTTAAAAAAATAAGCTTCCCTCAAGCCAAATCCATACAGATTTATTAACCAACTATTCTTCTATAGGAACCACACAGAGTTTTTTTTTAGGAAAACAGAGAGGATCTCCTTGGTGCTATTCTTTGGCCACAGCTGAGCAGCATCTGGACTTTGGGCTTCAAGCAGGGAGACAGAAGGAGTGAAGAGCTCTTCTCTATGTCATGGTTCTTCCTGTTACTTCCCAGAAGGGATGCTATTAGTTATACCTTGGACCCAAAGGACAATGCCACAGAATGCTATTTTTATATTTATTTTCACTCGTGATATACTTCTTTTAAAATAAGGGGGAAAATAAGAAAGAGATTTCACATTAAGACTTACCTCAGCTATCTTAATTTCCAGTCTAAGCACTGACTTCATGTCATGCTCCGCTCGGGAGCTATTAGCTCCCAAAAGCACAGCAGTATCCACCATGAACTTGTAAAGGGCATCCCGATACTACAAGAGATAAAGAAGCAAGTGACCATGACAAGAGCCTATTCAAAAGTATGTTTCAGGGACACGGAAAGACAGAAACAGCAGGTGGAAATAAATGTTCTTCATTTTCACTCTGTACTCAAAGTATAGTATAGGCATTCGGCAATACCAACCACCCACCTACCACTTTGAGAGAAAGAAGAGTACAGCTACTTGTGTACTGTTTCCATGAGAGACAGAGATGTCCAGCCACCAAGGGTCAAGAGAACTAGTTTTCTGGCAACCAGTGATATTATGGATACATGAAACATCTCCAAATGAGCCCAGAATAGAAAGCTAAAGGTCAGACTCCTCTTTCCAAGCAAGTGAGGCTTTAATAAAATAATGGGAAAGAACCGTTGCTAAAAGCAGGAGGCGTGATCCATGAAGACTAGTGGAAACTGTGATTTATTCTCTTTTGGCTCAATTTACCCACCTTCACATTAAGAAATTAAAGACCTGTGATTGCAGCCCTGTCCTTTAAATTTTGTATGGATTTTACAAAGTTTTCCTCACTGCTCAGGGAACAAAAAAGAGAAGAGAGGAATGATAAAGAGAAACCCAGCAAACAGCATATACCCAGTTTCCTCCTTGCATGTTCATATACCCATTTTCAGGCTATTCACAGGTCATTGGAGAGGGACCCTACTCTGTGGGAACTGTGGAAGTTTGTTGAGGGTCATCTCTCCTTTCAGATATATTTGTGAGAACTAAAAACCCCACATAATAAATTATCTCATAGTTCTGTTATGGGACTAAGATTTCTTCCTAACAGACACTTATGACCTTGAGACCAATATAGTGCTTGCATATAGCAGGGCCTTAACAAATATTTGTTAATCAGTAAGCAAGTTTTGCAAATAGTCTTAATTAGAAACAATGTTTTGTAATTCCCAGTTCAACTTAAGAAATTATTTAGTCAATCAATACATGTATAAAAGGTCTTGCTAGGCATTCGGTGCTTATGGGGGGTACAGATGAAAAATTACATAATGCTGAGTCTGGGTTCTCAATGTGTGATCCAGGGAGGGAGATAAACATGTAATTATTAACTGTAACATTAGAGAGACAAAAATAAGTTCTTTAACAAAGCTGCTAAGGGTTTGCAAACTCAAGAACTGAAGAAGAATTCCAGCCTGGAAAAACCGGCACAGCGCACTTGAAGGAGACAGATTCAGGAGCAGTGAAGAGTCCTCCTGTGTGTTGAGTAAGATGCCTTTGTTGGGGGAAAAGTAAAAGTATATCAGACAGCAAAAGTGCTTTGGGATCATGTCATGAAGAGACCTTGAAATCCCTCTAAGGAACTCAGAGCCTAGCGCATGAGCAGAAGCATGCTGGGAGCTGTATTTTGAGAAGGGGTCTTGTCCAGTGGTGCTAAGGAGGCAATGAAATGAATAGGAGGAGGTAACAGTTAAAAGGCTACTTATTGTAGTCAAGTCGAGAGTTAACAAGGATCTGACCTAAGGCACTAAAAATAGAAAGGAGGGACCAGAGATTAAACAGAGATTTTTAAGTGTCTGACTCTTGGTTTGGGCTCAGGTCATGATCTCGCAGTTTGTGAGTTTGAGCCCCCCATCAGGCTCTGTGCTGACAGCATGGGCCTGCTTGGGATTCTCTCTCTCTTCCTCTCTTTCTGCCCCTTCCCCGTGAGTGCTGTCTCTCTCAAAAAACAAACAAAAACCGTAACAAAACACAACAAAAAGCAACCTTCTTTGATAAGTGTCCTCACAAAGAAAGTTAGTTGCTGAAGATCTTACCTAGCTTCCTGCCCTTCATTCAGAACCTTCCGGTTACAGGATTTAGTATCAGCAAAGATGCAAGGACTTCCATTGTGAGCCAACACTTCTAAGTTCCTACATTCTTAGGCTGGCCCAGAAACCAGTGAACTCCCTAGTCAAGGGTCCCCTGGATCTGAGAGTCCTTTGGAAGTTCAACCAAGTTTCCAAAGTGAATTGAAAGTGTCAGGAGTGACGCAGCGCTACTCCAATCTCCAAGAACCTACCAGGTTTCCAAGCCAACCCAAGAAGTCTATAGGAACTGATCCCATCTAGTTCTCATTAACCTTACATTAACCTGTGGCACCTGTTAGGAAAACAGATTCCTGGGCCCCACTTCAAGTCTCCTAAATCAGACTCTTCTGGGCTGCAGCCCAGGAATCAACATTCAACAGGAAGTTCCCAGATGATTCTTAAGCCATACAATTTGAGAACCACTGGTTAACTATGTCAACACAGTTAACACCCCACCACCACCACTACCACTTTACTTCTGCAATGTAGAGTGAGCTCTCTACAGTTCTGACTGCAAGCTCATTTCTTGGTTACTTCATTCAGGGGTGCTGTATCCCCAGCCTGATCAACAGGACACTGAGCCTTGATGCCCAGACTTCCAAAAGACAGGGAATGCCATTTGTTTGCCTGAATAAAACACCTCTGTTTCCTGCACTGGGAATATGGTCATCCAATAGTCACATTGCTCATGGCCAGTAAAGAGTCAGGGATTTTACAACAATTTATGAACCCAACAACAGTCTGACAAGGTGCAGAGTTCAACATGGGTAAAACTTACAGACTTGGCTTCTGTGCTATTATCGAGGTAATCTTCCCTCACAGCTAGGGAGAGAGTTGCTTGGTCCAGCTGTTGAGACAAAAGAGAAAGCATTCTGTTTGTAATGTAAATTCTTACAAACCCTTTTAATAAGAGTCATGAGATCTGCATTCCAGTCATAGTGTGAGTCTCTGTCACCATTACACAAATAGTTGAATGCACTCAGAGCTACATGCAAACAGGTACTTCAGCAATGACAGAAATTATAAAATGTCAGAGACCTGCCCTTGCTCCATGGTTTCTAATCCTTTTGAGGTTCTATCAATACTGAATAGCATCAAGGCTTTCTGAGTTGAAATAGGTCTTGGAAATGATTTGGTTTTCCCCCTTCTTGTGGATAAACATAAGCCAGAGAAACAAGGTGACTTTCCCAAGGTAACATGGCTGGGCAGGGCTCAGAGAAGCATCAGTGTCTTCTGTCACCAGATCTAGTACTTTTCTGGTATTTTACAAAATGCCAATCTGGAAAGGGCCAATTGACCACATTTTCTACCTCCATACCCCTGAAATACTATGCTGCACTGATTTTTTTTTATGTTTATTTCAGAAAGAGAGTGCACTCAAGCCAGGGAGGGACAGAGAGAGAGGGAGAGAGAAAATCCCAATCAGGCTCCCCGCTGCCAGTGCAGAGCTCAATGTGGGGCTGAATCCTACCAAGAATGAGATCACAACCTGAGCCCAGATCAAGAGTTGGACGGACACTTAACTGACTGAGCCACCCAGGCACCCAGATTTTTTTTAATGTTTGTTTTTGAGAAAGAGAGAGAGACAGAGCATGAGCGGGGGAGGGGCAGAGACAGAAAGGGAGACAAAGAATTGGAAGCAGGCTCCAGGCTCCCGGCTGTCAGCACAGAGCCCGATGCGGGACTCAAACTTACTAACCGCAAGATCATGACCTGAGCTGAAGTCAGATGATCAACCGACTGAGCCACCTATGCACCCCCCAGATTTTTTTTATTTTAAAGGAATCAAATGATAATTTTGTTTTGAGATATCTTTGCAAAATTTAGAACTCTCTCTGGAAAGTTTAGGATAGATGATAAAAATACAAATAATAATCAGACAACTTAACAACCAGAGTTATTATGGAAAAGTAGAGCATAATTTCTTGAATTAAACACCTTCAGCACCTTAAAGGCAATCAAAAGGGACAGACAGCATTTTCAAAGAATGTGCTACAACAAGTGGACATCCATTTGTAAAGCAAAAAAATCAACCTTGTTCCATACCTCACATCTTAAAAACTAACTCAAAATGGATCATAGACTTAAATGCAAACCCCAAAACTATAAAACTTCTAGAAGATAACATAGGGGCAAATCTTTGTGACTTAGGGTTAAACAAAGAGTTATTAGACATGACAACTAAAATCACGATCCACAGAAGAAAAAGTAAGTTGGACTGCATCAACATTAAAAAATTTTGCTCTGTTAAAGACACCGTCAGGAGAATAAAAAGACGAGCTACCGTCAGAGACAAAATATTTGAAAATCACATATGTGAAAGAGGACTTGTATATAAAGAGCCCTCAAAATGTAACAGTAAGAAAAAAAAACAATTTAAAAGCAAGCAAAAGATCTGAACAGACAATTCACCAAAGAACGAATGAAGATGGAAAGTAACTGCATGAGAAGATGCTCAACATCACTACTAATTAGGAAAATGTAAGTAATAAACAGTAAAACATCACTATACATCATTAGAATGGCAAAAACAAAAGAGCCCACAAACAACCTGCTAATGTAAAAACTGTCCAGGATGGGGGAAAACTGGATCACTCACACAATGCTGGTGGGAATGCAAAATGCAGAGCCACTTTAGAAACCAGTTCGATAGTTTCTTATAAAGTTAAGCAGACACTTATTTATGACCCTGCAACCTCACTCCTAGGTACGTTCCCAAGAGAAATAAAAACTTCTGCTCACACAAAAACCTGCATGCAACTCTGTTCATAATTGCCCTAAACTGTAAACAACCCAAATGTTCTTCAACTGGTGAATGGATAAAGGGTGATACACAAGAAAACACTACTCAGCCATACAAGGGAATGAACTACTGACACATGCAACAACACAGGCAACTTTTAATCACATTCTGAAAAAGGCAAAACTACAGGAACAGAGAAGAGGGTGTAAGGATGGGGAAAACGGTTGACTACAGATGGGCACCATGAGGTAATTTTGTTGGGGGTGATGGAACTGTTCTGTTTTCTGACCATGGTGGTGATTACATGAATATGCGTTTGCCAAAATTTATAGACATGTGCATCACAGATAGTTAATTTCACTGTATATAAATTTAAAAATAAATATTTTTTAAGTTCCAGAACCTCCTCTCAATCTATGGCTATTCTTTCTTGAGTTTTAGCAACTACCTAAAGACTGAATAAAATAAATCCCAACAGCAGATTTTCTAATTTATATAATTCACACAGAAAAAAATTAAGCCAAATTAAGAAGATAGAAAATCTAAATAACAAACCAAAAATTAGTAGCATCTGAATAAAAACTGGATCCTACAGGCACATATCATTAGTTTATATTACTGTACACTGTTTTTATCTATCGATTCTAGTTGTTCTTCATTTTTCTACAATCTCAAATATTTTCTTTTTTTAATACATAAAATCTGCAGAGGATCATAGTTTTCCATAAAAATCTCCTTCATATGCAACAAATTCTACAAAGGCCAAGTTAAGAGTTAGTGATGTTATGAAAAATTCAAGGAAAAACATTGCTCTTATTTCAAGGGGGAAAAAAAGAGGTTTTCATAACATCCATCTTGTCTGCATGTATTACTAAAATCCTCAAATTGCTGTGTTCAATCTTCTTGTCTAATTGGCCCCAAACAACCAAGTCATAAGCCAGACTGGCTTCATCCTACTGAAATTCCCAATCTACCACCATTTCTTCCAAAAATTAAGTGAGCCAGGATCGTGAAACACAATATTATGATTAAGATGCTTTGGCTTTCAATTAGATCTGGACAAGGTGGAGCAGTCTTTTGAGCTTCAGTCACATAGGAAAGGAAACTCAGGAAATGATATCAAGAAAGCCAAAGCTTCCCTCTGATGAAATGAAGTTAAATCTGCTTATTATAAAAGTTTAGATGATTCAATTAAAGTTACTGGACATTTTTTAAACGTTCAAACTGTTATAGTTTCTAGGGAACGTTTCCAATACACCAAACAGTTTAAGGTCTGTCAACTAAATCACTTTAGAAGCATATGAACTCTTGAGGCAAAAGACTTTCTCAAGAGACCAACATCAGGACACTGTGTTATTGGAGGTTTGTTAATCTTTGCATTTACAAATGATCTGAATAGCCCAAGTAGAAAATAAAATACGTGTTTTGGAAATCCGATATATTGAACTGAAGGATGAACTTTGTTTCTCCAACTGCAACAAACCTCAGTTTAGGAAAGAAAGCAGTAACACAAAAAGAAACATCTGACAGATTATGATTTAGGATAAAGAAAATACAAAGCAAATAGAAAAACTTCATTTCCAAGAGGGTCTCTCCTTGTCATCCTTACAGATTTTGCTAAAAGTCAGACAAAAGCAGGCCACTGACTAATGACGACTTTAAGTCACTATTTCAGTAACAAATACTGAGACAACCATGGTCTTCCAAACATTCTTTCAGGAGCATACATATTCAAGCCTTTTATTGGCCTTTAAATCCTCATTCTTATTCTCTCCGTATGTAAAATAAACCCAAACACATGTAGCAAGGTATGTTTTGGAGCTTTGACTTCTGTTGTTTCCTATATTTTTGTATTTCCTTTCTCCCATTTCAGGCTGTGATAAATCCTGTGCCATCTCGCCATGGGGGAGCTTTACAGAGGACCACTCTGGATTGGAGCACACCCAACTGTCCGTCCTTGGCATGGGGATACTTCTGCCCACTGGAAACGTGCTTTCTTTCTTCACCCAAAGATATTGCCACAGTGCTGTGCCTTCCCAAAACGAGCCCTTTTTCTTAGCCCCATGGGTTTATGGTATTAGAAAAGCTAAAAACATTGACAAATATAGTATGTGATGGTAAAAGAACTCTAAGTACATCGAGAGAGGAGACTTTGAGGTAAGAGACTTCTCCCAGAGCAAAGAGATCTCCTAGGCAGCCAGAGAAGTCCAAGCTGGTCATGAGCAGAGCGGGCAGTCACTGCCCCTAAAAAATTGTAGGATCGCAGAATGGGAGGCCCAGGGCTCTGGCAGCACAGCAGCACACTGGAAGGGCCCATGTGGGCTGAGATAATGGGTTTGTTCTCAGAACCAGGTACCTGATGAGTGGAGGATCTCCTACTGGCCCAGGAAAAGGCTAAGAAATGGGGCAACCAGAAGGTTGGAGAAATGCCCAGACTGGTTCTGTTTCCCACTACAAGGTGGCATGGGAGCTCAGTCAGAGATGAGACCAATGGAAATTGTCTATTTCTTGCATACGTGAACTCGAGATCTGAGAGGTAGGCTGGGTACCAAAAATGAAGAGAGCCAAGTGGTTCTCCAAATGGTTCTGACCAGCTGTCTCGTCACGCTGTAAGAGAAGGATACCTCTTGTCATGTGCTACTGTGTGTCAGTATCTATCTTGTGAACTCTCACATAATTCACCTCATTTAAACATCACAGTGACAGTGAAAAGTACGTTCTATTTCACCTGTCAATACTCATGGGGAAAATGAGACTCAGGTGAAGCAGTGTGCACACAGATATTCACTGAGTAAATCACAAAGCCAAACCATGAACTTCAATCTCTTTAACCACAAAGCCTATACTTTTTTCCACTACCCTAGTGGTTTTCAAACTATGTTCCACAAAACGTAAAAGATGCTCCAGTGGAGGGGGTGGGCAGTGCACCTGGGTGGCTCAATTGGTTAAGCATCTGACTTTGGCTCAGGTCATGATCTCAGAGTTCATGGCTTTGAGCCCCACATCGGGTTCTGCACTGACAGTGTGGAGCCTGCTTGGGATTCTCTCTCTCTCTCTCTCTCTCTCTCTCTCTCTCTCTCTCTCTCTGCTCCTCCCCTGCTTGCACTTTCTCTCTCTCTGAAAAATAAACAAACTTTAAGGGACGCCTGAGTGGCTCAGTCAGTTAAGCATCTGACACTAGGTTTCTGCTCAGGTCATGATCTCACAGTTTCATGAGTTCGAGCTCCACACTGGGCTCTGCACTGGCAGCATGGAGGCTGCTTCAGATCCTCTCTCCCTTGCTCTCTGACCCTCCCCCACTCACACGGTCTCTGTTTCTCTCAAATAAATAAAATTTTTTTAAAAAGTGCTCCAGAGGCTCCAAATATTTAATCAAATGTTTTATAGTTTTAACTATTTCTAATAAAATCAACACTTGGAAATTCTACAACACTGGCAGCTACCAATACACTAATTTTTGTTGTCAGGTTCATTGGGTTTTAGGCAGATCTCAGAAGAGAGCTTCTTCTACCATATCTAGACACAAGCTTGAACTTCTTTTAACGGTGTCACAATTACAGAGACTGCAGCTC
This sequence comes from Prionailurus bengalensis, assembly GCF_016509475.1. Lineage (NCBI taxonomy): Eukaryota > Metazoa > Chordata > Mammalia > Carnivora > Felidae > Prionailurus > Prionailurus bengalensis. Next base: position 18,422,234 of record NC_057361.1, on the reverse strand, counting down.
TATTTTGTTAATTCAAGTGTGTGACTATTCACATAAAATGGTACAAACAGGGACACAACTAAAGCAAACGAATGCTGCGTTCAAATACCAAGCCATGGTCAAACACATCAGTTTGGAACAAGTTACCATCTTGGCAAAAGAGAGCAGTAGTGAAGTCCATGAGTGCCTACTCATATCTGGAGACTAGTCTATTCATTGACAGTCCAGTGTTTCCAAGATCCATTTAATTGAATATTAAGTATGCAAGGCAAGCTGTTAAAAATTGGTTACCATGTTCCTCTATTCTCCATGTTTCTTGTAAGCTGGTATTAAAACTAGAGGCCTGATTAGATCCAAGTTCATTTTTTTTCTTTTCCTTTGGCAAGACATCATGGGTGATGGTGTATGCTTCCCAGTGCCCAGTATCGGAAGGCATACAAAATCTGGTTGCCCCACTTTTAGCAAGGCTACTGTTGATGTTTGCGTTCATTTGATGTCAGTGTGATCTACCATGAATTCCCCCATCAACCACTGACCTAATGGTTCTAAGCTGCTATTGATGATAGCTGCCTTGATCCTTTATTCTCATTAGAAATGTTTTAAAACAGTAACTTTCTAATTTTATTCTTTCTCCTGCATTTTAAAGCTGTGATTCTCCTATAAACAATAATTTTCCCTCATCAACTATTAGTTTACCCTGAAATCGGTCAGATCTACAATGCTGATGAAAATTGACACATCAACCAAATGCACATGAGATTCCTATTTGGAACCTGACTCAAAGACCAACTGTTTAATTTTTTTAAAGGACATGTTTGAGACATTTCAGGAAAACTGAAAATTAACTAGTTGTTAGATGTTAATTATGGAATCATGATTACTTTGTGATAATAGTCCTTCCATTCTATAAATACTGATTTACCAGTGCAATGATATTAATTTTGGATTTGCTATAAAATGCTCCAGCCTCCCCCACAAAAGAAAAGGTTAGGATAAAACAAGAAGAGCCAAAAGCTGCCAGTTGTTGAAGCTGGGTTGATGAGTACATGGGGGTTTGTTATACTATTCTTTTTATTTTTGTATTATTTTCCATAGTAAAATGCTTAAGGAAATAAATTCTTAGACTAGGTCCAGAAACTGGTGAAAAATGAAATGGTTACCATTTGTAATTACTTTTATGTGTGTGAGTCAACATCTTCTATCACCCAACAGAGTGCAGAAATTTAAGTTTGAAAGTCTCCATCTAACTTCAAAATACTTAAGGTATTTGAAAGGATATCATAACAGTTCTGCAATGAAGAATGACAGCCTTAAAACCCGGTTTGTTTGTTTTTTAAGCAAGGAATCTATTAGCATAACACAGGTCAACTGGACCATTATGTAACATCGTTTCGCCTTGAGTCTTGCATAGCACATCTTATCCAGACAGCATTAGCATGTGTGTCGGTGCCATGTTCCTGTTCCTTCACCCAGCACGGAAGTACAGACATCTCTGGAACTAAGAATTTCCTCCTGAGTAGATGGGAATTCTGCCAGTGACTAGAGATTTACTGAGACTTCCATTGTCTAAACTATAGCTGGGCAGACCACAGCGTGCTGGCCAGCCTGTCACACAACCACACCCATTCATGTATGTAGTGTCTATGGCTGCTTTCCCAGATGCAACAGCAGAACTGAGTAGGTGAGACAGAGACCATATGGCCCACAGAACCTAAAATATTTACTATCTGGTCCTTCACAGGAAAAAAAAAATGCCAGCCCCTTGGTATAATAAAAACAAAACTGTAGGGCATAGATTTTTTAAAGCTGACTTGCAACAAAAGAGGGTAATATACTCTAAAATTTTTATACTTCTACAATTTGATCATCATTATATCACCAATATTTTCTGGTTTGACAAAGGACAGAACTGGGAGGAAAATAATCAGTGATTCAGTAAAATTTTCATAATTAGTCCAAGTAGTTGTGGAAGTAAAACATTTAACCGGATCAAAACACAAAACAATTTAAGAAATGTTATTTGAATCCTTGCCAAGCTGTTTTACTGATGAGTCTTTGTTGGTAGTTTTCAGACAGTCCCAATTTTACCAATATAATAATGTACCTCAAGGTATGTCTGCATGCCCCATTCCTTCATGGGAGAAATGCTTACTCTCCTAACAGAAAATGCAAACAAATACTTAGAACAAGTTTTTCTTCCTTTTTAAATGAGGGAAGGGAGAATCAGGATGAACTTGAGAATGAAATTTTAGATGTGCCTGCAAGAATATGTTAGGGAAAGGTGAACAAAGGCTCGTGGTATGTGTTCTCCTTTGTCAAGGGAAGGATGAGGTGAGGGGAGGAGCAGAGTTCACAAAGTCTTTGCAGCCTGCTCCCCACTGGAATTTAGGGGCCCCACACATGCTGAGAGTAGAGATTTGAGGGCCAGATCAGAGATGACTTGAAACTCATCCACAAGCTTCCTGAAAGGCAGACAAAACTGATTTGTTCCTCATTTACACTCCACAAATCTGGGATGAAGGGGAATATTATAGATCCTAATGATTAACAGAATTGTTATCTGATCATTTCAGTAAGGTGCTAGGATTCTCATTCCCTGGAAACACACCCCAAAAGGCTAACCATGAACTGAACAAACAGGATGAACAAGTGCTCACTATACCTTCAAGATATGTTCGTTGGATGCCTTGTCATCAGGGGACACATACAGTCGGATGAACACAGAATTGCTGTACTGACCACGAAATGTTGCAAGGGTATGCAAAAGACTGAACTTTCTCTCTGACCACACTCCCTCAGGGCCAATATTAGACTCGAGCACAGGCCAGCGGAAAGGTGAGTGCCGCAGGATGTGGAGCAATGGTTTGGCATCTGCTCTTTCGATCGCTTCTGAAAGGGAACAGATATGAAAGAAGAGTTAGAATCGCAAACAGGATCACCAAACTAAAAGGCAAGTGTATCTTCTCAAGAGAAAATTCCCGTAAGGTCCCAACTTAGCATTTCAGCTGTTCGAGGGAGGTGTGGTAGACTGAGCACGGCCACAGAGACAGAACTACCTCTGATTCACACTTCAGTGTGACTGCCTAAACTTGGGGTTCTTGCCAGGAGAGCAGACTAGGAACCTGCTGAAATTCCTGACAATAAAAGATGGGCTCACTACAGCCCAATGAGCGATATTAGGCTGAGAATATTTTGGAAAACTACGGAACCACCCTAGGTAAAGGAAACTGCTTGGTAAAACCAACCCCTCCCCACTATGCATGAATTAATGCCTCAAGGCTCCTTTGTCATCTTTTACTGCCCTCTTCTACCTCACCAAATAATATCTCAAATCCTAAACAAGTTAACACTTCCCACTGGCACTGGTTTCTCCCTGCAGTGGTCTTGAGAAAGCACACCAGATAAAATGACAAGTGTCACCTTAACGCCAATCAGACCCAAGATGCCAACACAGGCCTAACACACCCACCTAAGATGCCTGTTAGACTGATGGAAAAGCAGAAGGGGCCCAGCCCACCTGGGAATCTGGATTTTCTTGGGCCCCTGTAAGGTTCTATGGGATATAGCAACACTCCCAAATACCCTCTCTCCCAGGCTCCTTCTCAGACCAGACCTGGCCTCTGGATTCTTATTTCTGCACCACATACAATGGGGTCTGCCCTTCTGACCCTACCCAAGTTTCTCATGGAGTACTTGATACCTAAAGAATCCAAGCCATAGAAATAAAATTATTTTCCTATTTTCTCCATCAAGCTACCAACAGAACATTAAGAACGGGAGAGTCAAAATCCAGTCTCTGAAAATTGTTCCTTTCCTCAAACAACACTTTTAAACATTAATCGAATTCTTAGTAGTTCTCTTTTTCCTTAAATAATATCTTTAAACATTAAGAGAGTCTGTGAAGAAGAGGGTGGTAAATATTTTATTGTCTTTATTACTTACTCTCATTCATGCAAGATGAATAAAGGATTTTGGCTTTCTGTATGGCTTCGGTGTCCCGCCTTCTACTGATAGATTTCTCCAAAAGTGCTAGGAAGGTGGAGAAAGGATTCGTTAGTATCCACCCACACATGGTGCCAAGTTAGAGGTCATCTGATAACCACAGTCCCAGCCTCCAGAAAATTAAATGTAAAGGCAGACAGCCCTGCAAAAGACACATCTATAAAAGATACACAGATGGAAGAACCGAGTCCAAGTTGCTTGAGGTTCAAATAAAAAATAAAATTTAACATTCTCTTTTCCAAGGTTCTCCTAATTCACAGAATCCAAAAGTTCAATTTCTAACTGAAACTGGACCTGCTGCAGGGGTTAATGTTTTCTGCTACCTACACAAAAGGAAACAGAATTCATTTATTCAAGAACTAAAAATAACTGAATTCTGTTCCTTGTTTCTGCACCGAGTAATATTCTCAAAGGAGGCAATTTCATCAGAGTCGGGTTTCTTAAGATTTCTCCATAGCCCAGCCTCTCAGGGAGGTCACCTGGAAGAAATTTCCCATTAGAAGTTTTATTCAATGTTGCATAAACATGCTGTGGACATGAAAGAAGTTGTTTAGACAGGAAATGGAGAGGCGAGATTGGAAAGCCTACCCAAATTGCCTGAAAACTTGTCCATTTATACATGCAAAGTCCTGGCCATTTAAATGAGGTCATGTGTATAAAATGGTTGCCAGCATAGACCTGAGCCCACCCAAAAAATGATTTGCTATTTATAAAATCAGTGATGCTTTTTTCTGAAGGTGAAAAATGACAGCTGTCACTATTAAATAGAGGAAGAAAGCCAAGACTCAAAAAAAAACTACCCTCTTCCCCAAAACACACCTTGGATGCATTTGAGAGTATTAATTTTCCTACATGAAGCCAAGACGAAGAATCCCCATGCAGCACTGTGTTACTGCCTACATCAAGCATCAAACTGCCGTTGTCAAGGCATTTGGAGTTTATTTCTGAAACATCTTAGCAGCCTCCAAATGCTCCCATAACAGATGCTCCCAAAGTACTCTGAATAGCTTCAAGACACAATGTAGAGTGCTCATCAAATTAACAAACAATTACGTATTACCTGAAGAGGAATCTTTACTTCTAAACTAGAAGTTCTACCTTTCTGAGGGCACCTGGGTGGCTCAGTCGGTTGAGTGTCTGACTTCAGCTCAGGTTGTGATTTGATGGTTTGTAGGTTCGAGCCCCACATTGGGCTCTGTGCTCACAGCTCAGAGCCTGGAGCCTGCTTGGGATTCGGTGTCTCCCTCTCTATCTCTCTCTCTCTCTCTCTCTCTCTCTCTCTCTGCTCCTCCCCTACATGTTCACGTGCTCTCTCTCAAAAATAATTAAACAATAAAAAAAGAAGTTCTACCTTTATGGGGAAAAAATGCAATCCAGAGCTCCTGTCCAGTTTTTTTTGAGCACCTGTACGTCAAACAAGTCCACATTAATTACATGGATTCAAATAAAATACATTGAGTTGGATGTGGGCATTTTCAATTATTTCAACTTGTGTCATGTTTCTTTCTTGTGTGTTATCATAGCAATAAAGCAGGATACCTAGCCCCAAGGATAAAGAAGAGAGATTTATTTTTTTAATAAACATAAAGCTCTAAAACCATATCCACATATCTTTCTATTCAAATCAGATCATGTGCCTTTCCATGGTATTACTTCCACAGTCATTGGACTGTTAGGGAGACACATTTGAAAGTAACTAATCCAAATTCCATTTAAGGACATGATGTTATTCCGATGCTATAAACACTCCACAGATTGCAAACAAGAATGCCCTTAGGACCAAAAACAAGCCACGGGAGCAAAATAATTCAAAGCATTAAACATATGCCTGAGTGTGCACCCAAGGCAGTCTGTGTATCACAAGAAGGGAGAAAGAGGACATGTAACGCTAAGTAGGGCATTCCCAAAACCCTAACTAGGCACAAATATCAATAATATGTTCAGGCATATCCCAGAGATACTGTGGGTTCAGTCTCAGACTATTGCAATAAACTGAATATTGCAATAAAGCAAGTCAAATTAATTTTTTGGCTTCCCAGTGCATATAAAAGTTATGTTTATACTATACTGTAGTCTATTAAGCATGCAATAGCATTACGGTTTTTTTTGGAGAGAGAGAGAGAACGTCAGCAGGCGAGAGAGGCTAGGGGAGAGAAGGGAGGGAAGACAGGGGAAGGGAGAGAGAGAATCTTAAGCAGTCTCCACCATCAGCACAGAGCCAATGTGGGGCTCAATCCCATGAGTCTGGGATCCTGACCTGAGCCAAAATCAAGAGTCAGACACTCAACCAACTGAGCCACCCAGGCACTTCAACAATAGCATTATGTCTTTAAAAAAGAATGTAATACCTTAATTAAAAATACTTGCTTGCTACAAAATGCTAACCATCATGTGAGCTTTTAACAAGTTATAATTTTTTTGCTGGTGGAGGCCCCTGCCTCCATGTTGAGGGCTGCTGACAGATCAGGGTGGTGGCTGCTGACGGCTAGGGTGGCTGTGGTAATTTCTTAAAATAAGACAACAATTAAGTATGCCACCTAGATTGACACTTCCTTTCAGGAATGATTTCTCTGAGGCATATGATGCTGTTTGATGGCATTTTATCCACAGGAGAACTTCTTCCAAAACTAGAGTCAATCCTCTCAAATCCTGCTGCTGCTCCATCAACTAAGTTAATGTAATATTCTAAATCCTTGGTTGTCATTTCAATGATCTTCACAGTGTCTTTGCCAGGAGTAGATTCCATCACAAGAAACCACTTTCTCTGCTCATTCATAAGAAAGAACTCCCCAACTATTCAAGTTTGATCATGAGATGGCAGCAATTCAGTCACACCTTCAGGCTCCACTTTCTCTTCTACTTCTCTTGTGATTTCCACCACATTAGAAATTACTTCCTCCCCTGAAATCTTGAATCCCTTCAAAGTCACCCATGATGGTTGAAATCAGCTTCTTTTCAGACTCCTGTGAATGTCGACATTTTGACCTCTTCCCATCAGTCATGAATGTTCTTAATGTCATCTAGAATGGTGAATCCTTTCCAGGAGGTTTTCTTTTTTTTTTTTTTTTTTTTAATTTTTTTTTTCAACGTTTATTTATTTTTGGGACAGAGAGAGACAGAGCATGAACGGGGGAGGGGCAGAGAGAGAGGGAGACACAGAATCGGAAACAGGCTCCAGGCTCCGAGCCATCAGCCCAGAGCCTGATGCGGGGCTCGAACTCCCGGACCGCGAGATCGTGACCTGGCTGAAGTCGGACGCTCAACTGACTGCGCCACCCAGGCGCCCCTCCAGGAGGTTTTCTATTTACTGTTCCCAGATCCATCACAGGGATCACTTTCTACGGCGGCTATAGCCTTATGAAACTTACTTCTTAAATGATAAGACTTAAAAGTCACAATGACTCCTTGATCCATGGGCTGCAGAGTGGATGTCGTGTTAGGAGACATGAAAACAACACTAATCTCACTGTATATCTCCATCAGAGTTCTTGGGTAAACAGGTACACTGTCAATGAGCAGTCATATTTTTTCTAAGCTATAGGTCTCAACAGTGGGTTTAAAATACTCACTAAGCTATGTTGTGAACAGATGTGCTGTCATCTAGGCTTTGCTGTTCTATTTAGAGAGCACAGGCAGAGTAGATTTAGCATAATCCTTAAGGGCCTTAGGATTTTCAGAAAGGCAAATGAGCAATGGCTTCTACTTAGTCACCAGCTACATTAGCCCCTAAGAAGAGAGTCACAGCCTATCCTTTGAAGCTTTGAAGCCAGGTATTGACTTGTCCTCTCTAGCTATGCAAGTCCAGGATGGCGTCTTCTTCCAAATAAGGCTATTCCATCTACATTGAAAATGTGTTTAGTGCAGTCATCTTCATGAGTTATCTTAGCTACATCTTCTGGATAACTTGGATATCTGGATAATGCAGCTTCACCTTGTTTTACGGAACAATGTTTTATAGGTTCTTTCCTCAAATCTCATGAACCAACCTCTGCTAGTTTCCAACTTTTCTCCAGCAGCTTCCTCGCCTCTCAGTCTTCATAGAATTGAAGGGAGTTAGGTCCTCACTCTGCATTAGGCTTTGGCTTAGGGTGCCTATATTGTGGCTGGTTTGATTTTCTATCAAACTTTCTCCATATCAGTAATAAGGCTGTTTGACCTTCTTATCATTTGTGTGTTCACTGGAGGAACACTTATCATTTCCTTCAGGAATGTATCCTCTGCATTCACAACTTGGCTACTTGTTTCGTGCAAGAGGCCTAGCTTTCAACACACTTTCCTAAGTTTAATCATTTCTAGCTTTTGATTGAAAGTGAGAGACATAGGATTCTTCCTTTCATTTGAACACTTAACAGGCCACTATAGAGTTATTAACTGGCCTTATTTCAATATTGCTTGTCTTGGAATAAGGAGGCCTGAGGAGACGGAACAAGATGGGCAGACAGCCAATTAGCGGAGCAACCAGAACACATACAACATTTATCAATTAAGTTTGCCATCTTATATGGTTTGTGATGCCCCCAAACAATTACAATGATAACATCAAAGCTCAATGGCCACAGATACCATAACAAATCTAAGAGTAATGAATAGGTTTGAAATATTTCAAGAATTACCAAAATGTGATGCAAAGACTCAAAGGAAGCAAATGCCGTTGGAAAAATGGCACCAAAGAGACTTGCTTGATGAAGGTTTGTGGCAACCCTGCAAGTTTTTTAAAAACGCAAGCTCTGCCCAGCCCAACAAAGGAACTGTTATAAAGTGAGGTATGCCTGTACGTGTTAAAATTCTGATTTCTGTACCAGAATATGGCTTTTAAATACTTTTTAAGTTTGTTTACTTTAAGAGTGAACAAGCATGCGTGTGCATGAGGGGCAGAGAGAGAGAATCCCAAGCAGGCTCCACACTGTCCATGCAGAGCCCGATGCAGGGTTTGATCTCACAACCATGAGATCATGACCTAAGCTGAAATCAAGAGTCGGCCACTGAACTGACTGAGCCACCCAGTCGCCCCCAGAATGTGGCTTTTAAAACACATGTAGCTATCACGGGTTACCTGTCACACACCTTCCCTTCTCCTCTCCACCTCACGCCCAAGCAGGCAGGAGAGCAATGATATTAAGACAATAGCATGGCAATCAGTTGGCAGCATTCATCTTATGTATCTCTGTATTTGAATTAGTGGTAAGAGGAATAAAGTCTAGCCTGGAGAGTCATTAATGAGCAGAAAACAAAGCCTGCCTACCAATGGCACTTACTCAGGTTATTAAAATGTCCCTAAAGCACTGAGAAGGACTCATGGGTCACCCATACAAGGGCATTCCATCATAACTGAAGTTGTTTCTCAAATGATTTCTCAATCCTCACCCCCTTGCATGCATCCTTAACCATGTGATGACAGAAAAGTGAAACTCCAGTTCATAAAAACCTACAGTGCAACACACCTCAGACTTTAAAGCTGGTTTCAAAGCGCTTCTGATCAAATTTGAACATAACACACATTACGTATCTTTTCCTCTCATTAATCTTAATCAAGTAAAATTGTTTTTTCAAAAAAAGACAAATAGACATGTCAAGTGGGTGGGCTTTCAAATCACACCAAAGTGGTTTCTGGTTTCAGCTTGCTGCTTCTTTCTAGCTGGAACCGGGCAAGTTATTTAATCTAAGCCTCAGTTTCTTCAACTGCAAATTTGAAAGATAATAGTGCCTACCTCCCAGGAGTGTGGTGAAGATCAAACATTTTAATGCAAAGAAACTCCCAATATCAAAGGGCAGACACCTACATGATCAACCAATGGTGGCTTAAACAAGATTACAGGCCAAGTCAGCCATTTACAAAACTGTAATAAAGCTTGTTTCTTGTGCTTTTCCATAAATGTGTTTTCCTCCTCCCTTCTTAGGATAATGGTAGCCAAAGGCCACATGCTATAATGCAAGACACTGCCGCTCCATGTGCAGGACTGTTTTACAAACTGTAGCAGCCCTAGCCACCTCGCAGAGCCCCACATTCCATGCTTGCTTTGCTTCCACAGTAGAGGCAATGCTCCATGATGAGGGATATTCCACAGTGTTAACCCATAAAAATATTTTGCTCACATTCCTCTTAAACAAGGCATTTTTCTGATATATACATTTCTAATGAAACTATAACATACATACAAGAAAACTACACTGATCATAATTTGAAGGATTTTCACACAGTAAACACACCCTTCTAACCAATTTAACAACCAGAGCCCCAGAAGTCCCTTGGGCTCCCTTCCAGTCACTACTTCTGATCAAGACAACAAATATCCTCTTTGGGGAAGTGCTTACTCAAGTCTATGACCCTGCTTTTATTGGGTAATCTATCTTTTACCGATTTGTAGAATTTCTTCATATATTCTACACCAAGTCCTTTGTTGAATATTTGTATTGAAAAATCTCCCAATTAGCTTTGTTTTTCTTTATTTTTATTTTTTAGTTGAGAGAGAGAGAGAGAGCAAGTAGGGGAGAGGGGCAGAGAGAGATAGCATCACAAGCAGGCTCCACGTTCAGTGCAGACCCCGACACAGGGCTCGATTCCATGACTCTGGGATCATGATGGGAGCTGAAATCAAGAGTTGGACGCTCAACCAACTGAGCCACCCAAGCACTCCAATCAGTCTTCATTTTCTTAATGGCATCATGTAATGAAGGAAAATGCTTTCTTTTAATACAGTCCAAGTTCCCTATTTTTTCTGTGTACGGTTAGTGTATTTTGTGTCTCACTTAAGAAACCTTTGCCTGCCCCAAGATCATGACAATATTCTATGCCTTTTTAAGAATCCTTATTGTTTCGGGGCGCCTGGGTGGCGCAGTCGGTTAAGCGTCCGACTTCAGCCAGGTCACGATCTCGCAGTCCGTGAGTTCGAGCCCCGCGTCAGGCTCTGGGCTGATGGCTCAGAGCCTGGAGCCTGTTTCCGATTCTGTGTCTCCCTCTCTCTCTGCCCCTCCCCCGTTCATGCTCTGTCTCTCTCTGTCCCAAAAATAAATAAATGTTGAAAAAAAAATTAAAAAAAAAAAAAGAATCCTTATTGTTTCATGTTTAGATCTACAGTCCATGTAGCACTGGTTTCTGCCCACGGTGTGAACAGGCATGCCTTTGTAACACAAGCCTGGCTTCACAAGGGACAACTAAAGGGAGAATTTTAATGAGGAAGCTATTTTTGGTCATAGGGCCCCAAGTATTGTCACATACAAAGTAATATCAGTGCATAAAATTAGCATTAACAGTGGCTATTCTCCATTAAATTGAGTAGTCTCTGTGGGGCAGGGGCTGTGTCACATTCATCCTGGAGCACCCAGGACCTACTGCTTGGCATGGTTGGTGCTCAGTCCACATTTGCAAAGTTGAATTTCCAAAAAGGTTAATTAAGTCTGAGAGTTGTTCATCCAACAGAAAAGGAACTGTGAGAAGTTGGACTTTATTTATTATTGCTGGGTATAATCAGCAATGTCCTGATTACACGAACATCTATAATCTCCTTTTCTCACATCCCAGCGTCTGTACCATACAATGCAATCCAAGATTTCATTCATCGGTTTTCATGAACACGAGTTTTTAGGGTGCCTAAGTTTCATCATACCAATGGTCTCAGCTTAATCATACATTTCCACTTCCCTGGGCTTCCATCTGGGGGAAAATACTTGGTTGGCATTCAACTTCCTTTAAGCTAACAAGTTGACACAGGACGACCAATTCTACTCATTCAACTCACTTCTCCTGCTGAGACAAGGCCTTTATTGAGGGCTCTGGAACTGGGAAAGAGAATTCTCCACAAAGGACAAGACTCCTGAAGACCTGGTAAGTCAAGAGCTCAAAACAGTCGCATGCAGCCCAGGCCAGTCATTTGAAGTTTCTGCAATATTTAGGACCTTTCACCTAATATCATTTTCAAAAATTTCATATGCACAAATTTTTAGGCCTATGAGCAAATACCTACCAAGAACCTCAGTGCTGAGCTGATGCCGTTTGAATGAGATGGCTCAAGAGCACTGGAACTCTGTCAAAACATGCTCCTTTGTGTTCTTTCTCCCAACCCTGCAATCCGTCTATGTGTCTAGCTACTTGCTAAGAGAGCAAAGCTGTCTGCCTGATTTGCTTAAAAGCAAACAGTAACTGCATTCTCAATCTTCATGTTACATGCCATCCATGTGAATTCTCAATCTCATGATTGATTACACCAACATTTCTCACTTAGAAATCAGGGGGAGTATCGTCTTAATTCTAGTTAAAGAAAAAATAGGAAAAGTCAAAACTTTGAAAGGTCAAATCCACACTTAAGGAAAGGTATGCCCTTCCACACTTAGGTAACAACCAGAAAGCTCTTTAGAAACGTATGTATTTTTAAACCTATCATATCATGGCCTGGTTTCCCGTTTGGTGGTACTTAAAAACCACCTTAGGATGGTCCATAGTTGAATGTCGCCTCTAATCTTACTATTTTTAGTCCCTGTTGATTTTCCAGGCTACAGACTTCAATTTGGCTTCCAGGCTCCTCAGTTTATTGACCGTACTGAGAAATTTCATTTTTCTAACCCACACTGCATGGGCATTCAGCTCTTATGCAGGTGGACCTGGAGAGTCTAAATCGACTTGCAAAGCCCATTGTTACTCTCGTTAAAAAATAAAATTCAAGTTGACAAAGTCATGGTCTGTGGATCCCATAACCCTCATGTTTGCACACGAGCAGTGCGACACTCTACCTGGCAGTTCCTCCGCCCACAGCCACTCAAGCATGGGATTACCTGAGTCTTTCTGACACACTGCAAAGACAGTAAGAACTGATATTTCTCATTCTTCAGGGAAACTCCCATCTAAACATAGGGAGAGAAGCTGTCAGAATCCTTTTCTCCGTTCATTTTTTATGATCATCTTATAAATTATAATTGTTGGCTGGTGTCCGCTTAAGAAGAAGAGGCACGGATTACTTGAGGGGCACTAAAACCCTCTAAACTCATCCATCTGAATCAGGGCTTACCAAACAACATAAAAATACTCCCCATTTAATACAAAAGACCTCTTTGTCCATAATGAAATCAATTCAGACATTACAAAAGTCTAATAGAAGGTAACTCTTTTATTATGTTCACTTGTAAGTGAATTTATGAGGAGTACACTTAGCAGGGTTGTACTTCAAGATAATTTAAAATAAATTTTAACATTACTCTTTGACAGCACAGAATTACAATGTATCTGCCAATATGATATTTTAACTCATAAAAATAGCTTTCCTATTTAGATCATTTGTACCTTAGCAGATAATTCAATGTAAGGCCTGTGTGAATTTAAAGTCACTAAAATCCATCTTCAGTTTTTTTTCCCATAGTAAAAACCCTAATTATATATTTTGTCCTACCTATTTCTACCATCTTAACATTAGAAGGAAAAGGCCATGTATGGTTATATAACCCCTCCAGGGGTCCTTCCCGAGCAGTCCTGAGACATCCAAGGACCCAGTGGTGACAGCATTCATTTATTAAGCACCAGCTCTGTGCTAGGTGTATTGTATACAACCTCAATTAATCTCCCACCAACCCTCAGAAGCATGTATCACTGATCCCATTCTGCTTGTAACAAGACCCTAAGAACCTGTCCAAGGAAACTCAGGCAGGAAAGGTTAGAGCTTTGATCTGGGCTTAGGTCTCTAACTCCTGCTCACTCAACCATCAGGTGCCCAGTAAAACTCCACACGTTGCTTTTGTGTGTGAGAACAAGGCCTCCAAGCGTGTAATCCAGAGGCAGCAATGCCCTCATAGAATGAACAGATCTCTTGACCTTGACCGGAAGAAAGGCCTTCCCTGGTTACATCGAGACATGTTTTTGCAGTGGTGGACTGACTCTGGGCTGAGCCATCTACCCACTTTGCCCTGTGACCACATCTGTGAGCAAGGAGACGCACTCCTGAGGTACCTACCCAGGGGTGGGAGGCCTGGTGAGGTTAGGGCAGGACAAAATTAGCTGGTCCCTAAGGTGTGACTTCATATTATGCCCTAGTCTAAACCAGTAGTGTCCAAACTTGAACCTGCATCAGAATCACTGGAAGGGCTTATTAAAACACCAAGTGCTGGGTCTTCCTCCAGATTAATATAGCCTAGGTCTGGGGTATGGCCCAAAAATTTGCATTTCTAACAAATTTTCAGGTTATGCCCATGTTACAGGTTGAGGGAACACGCTTTAAAAAGCAATAGCGCTTACCAGCCCTCCTTTACTTACCCCAACTTTACTGAGGTATAGTTGACAATTATCACCAGCCCTTCTTAATGTCTGTGATCCCAGAAAACATCACCAGCCCACAGGCCCTCCTCCTCCATTCCCCATCCTACCCAAAGTCACTGCTGATTCCCTCACTCCACAACTCCATCTTAATTAAGCGTCAACATTCTTCAAGGACAGTACTACTCTGTTTTGTTCCAGAGACACTCTCCTCATATTGGCCCATTTAGGTCCAACTTAGTTTCTCAGTTCTGCAAAGTCCAGCTTTAAAAGTTCCTTTCTAAAAGGTGAAATGCAACAGGGGTTTGAGGTGAGGGTTGATTCACTGGTTCAAGAGAAAAAAAAAAAAAACAAACTACACAATGCCAGGAAAACTTTCAAAGTGGAAAAAATACAGGACATCTATTTTTAACTGTCATTTATACCACACCCTATGGCAAAAAAGAGTGGGATAAATACCGCGTCCCTTAAATCCTGAAAAATCTGAGCCCCAGACTTCACAACTCCTCCCTCATCTGTGAAAGTGGCATCAAAAACACTGTAAACATAGCTTTCAAAAGCCACTTCCCAACCAAGCCCTGTCTTCACTCCCACCTTCCATGAGGAGGTAAGAGTAGCAGAGGCTCTATTCCTGGCCATTCAAACTACAGTGTGTGGTCAAGAAAAACCATCCTCCTTAGATGGCATTTCTAACAGTGAGGGATTAGGAACCAGGCTCTCTTCCCCGCTCTGTCCCAAAGAAGGGAAGCAACAACACCTTGGGCACAAGACAAAGGGGCAGAAGGGCTGGCAGGAAGACAGAAAACTTCCACGCCCACCAGCTGCTGCCGCGTGGCTTCTGCAGCAGATTCTGCTGGGGGACTGGAGGTGCTTGGCAAAGTACATTTCCAAGTTCAAAGAAACCAGGGGCTACAGAGAAGACACAAGGGCCCTTCACGCTGACCTGAGGAGAACACAGAGAAAATAATCCCCAATGATGCTTGGAGTTTTCTGTAACAAGGAAGACATCTCTACCTTCACCTGGATCCCAAGCTAGACAAGAGGACAGCATGATGGGGCCTTCTGAACTGGTCTCCTTACATCCACTCCTTCCTCCAGTATCATTCTCCACATGCAGCCAGTGTGCTCTGGCAAAACCCATCACACCCCTCAACATGACATTTACAAATGGCTCCCCGGGCCCGACGACAGAGGGGAAAATCTTTACACAGGCTAAGAGGCCCACATGCTCTGGCCCCTCCTTTCTCTCCAGTCCTGTCTTTTGTCCCTTTTTCCCTTCCAGCTCTGAGCTCCAATCACACTGGGCTTCTTGGGTTTCCTCAAAGGCACCAGCTGGAAAAGGCTCTGCTCATGCAGCTCTTTCCGCCTGGGTTAAAATTGGAGACATTTGAAATGTTAGACCCATAATCTGTGGGGGACAAATTATATGGCTGGATTGGTTTGGGCAAGTCACATAATTTCCCTGACCTTCGCTTCCTCGGATGTAGGGCAAAGACAGAAATAAACAATGATGGCCAACAGCACCAAATTAGAGTGAGGAACCAAAGAGAAAACAAATGATAGGCTAACAGAATAAAATTAGTAACAAGAATAGTTTGGGCCTTGGGGAAGTGAACTTACGAATTCAGAATAGACAGCAGGTAGTAGAAGTGGTTCCATTTGGAACTTCATCTAAGTGACCACCATAGGAAGCAAACTTGAGAGCATACTGGCATACATCCGTGTGGGTTTCTCTCAGAAATATCAGTGCCCACACCCATCTAAACTACTGATGAAAATCAAATCCCCTTCTAGTTTTCTAAATTAAAAGGTCCATACGTGTTTTAAAAATACCTCTCACTGTATAAATATGAACACCAGTAAGCCTTTCCAAACAAACATTTCTTATTTGTGACAAGCTATTCTCCAACCAGCATATAATTAATTTTCCTGTTATGGGTAGTGCCTTTTTACATGGAATGTTCCCTTGACACTTTAAAGCAAATAGTCCATCATTACTAATTCATTAAGCATTCACAGAGATGCTATTAATCACAATGAACTAATGTAGTATTAATGGTTAGGTTATTAATCTGCAATTACATGCAGATTTCCTAATAAATTCAAGTTGCCCAAGTTTTTTGAGGAGGAAGGCAAGGGAAAACAAAATGAACATATCTTTCAGAAAACAAACTAAGGGAAAGAAATTGCTCTCCTTGAATCATGAAACAGTACATACAAACACCCTGTATGTACAACAAATCTTTGTATTTACCCAATATAATGACATTTGTACTATATAGGTTTTCATCAAAATGATAGTATGAATGGAGGAAAAACAAAACCACCCATGCACTCTGGAGATGTACTGAATTTCTTCAGTCGCGTGCTGTGTCCTTAGACACAGTAAAGCCTGGCTACTCAACACGTGGTCCCCAGACCCGCAGTGTGGCCAACACCTGAGAACTTCTCAGAAATGCAAACTCTTGGGTCCCTTCTCAGACCTACGCAATCAGAATCTTCACTTTTAAAAAAAATTCCCAGGTGATTTATGTTCACACTAAAGGCTGGGAAGAATAGTGTTAAGGTCCAGCTTTGTAGCTGCACACGAGAGGGGAAGAAGGAAGTGGTGTACATGAAGACCGAGGAGTGCAGACGAGGGAACAGCATGCCAATGTCACTGAGTGTTGTTAATTGTTTTTAAACCTTTTTTAGTGTTTATTTTTGAGAGAGACAGAAGGAGAGAGCGAGAGACAGAGAGAGACAGAGCATGGGGGAGAGGCAGAGAGGGAGGTAAATAGAATCGGAAGCAGACTCCAGGCTCTGAGCTGTCAGCACAGAGCCTGATGCGGGGCCCCAACCCCACAGACCACGAGATCATGACCTGAGCCGAAGTCAGGCACCTGACTGACTGAGCTACCCAGATGCTCCTCACTGAATATTGTTGAAAGTACATAAACAAGGTGGATGTGACAAGCAGTTGGGGAGCCTGGATTATCGGAAATATAATTTATATGCCATATTTCACCAGTTCTCAGAAGCACACTTTTTTCACATCTTAGCATGTCTGAAATGGGAATCCATCTTACAACTGTCAGCTAAGCACAGTCATGATGTAGTTGCCATCGCCCGGCCGTGTGGGAACTTGATCTCGGAGCTCTTAGGGTAGGTATCTCAAACGAATTGGTTGCATGGCCGGTAAACTGCCACTTAAAAAGCCTTCAGAAAGATTTCCATATGATTCGGGCATGAAATAAAAACTGACTGCGTATCCCAATAGGCAATCTTAGAGGAAAACAGCTGAGACAATTGGGGAGCACTTTTTTCAGAAACGCTGAATCACTGCTGCTATTAATGGAAAGAAGACAATGTTTTGTGAGAAAACAAAGCACTGAGGACTTGAAATCAAAAGGACTGTGAAGAAGTTTTAGCACTACTCTAACCAGTCTCTTCTGCCTGCATTTTTCTTTTTAATTAACGCAAAAGAGTAATATGATAAAAATTAATGTCTAAAAGAACTCTTTCAAGCAAGTAAAAATTTCAGGTGAAAAGGAGACATTGTGTGATGGCTTAGTCTTTGTTGACATGAAGCAAAGATGCATCTTACAATTGAAAGTATTTTTATTTACTGAAATATGGTATTAATATAGTTAAGGCTATGTAAGCCTCAGCAGTGTTTGTGTGCTGTCTTGCTAAATTTTAAGTCAAATAAATGTAAGAAAATTGCATATAACTATAGCATTACCGCTACAGAATACCCAGAATTTTTTTTTATTTAAACACTTATTTATTTTTGGGAGAGAGCGAGAAGCAGGGAGGGGCAGAAAGAGAGGGGAGACAGAGGCTCCCCTCTGTCAGCACAGAGCCTGATGTGGGGCTCAAACTCATGAACAATGAGATCATGACTTGAGCCAAAATCAGGAACCAGATGCTTAACCGATTGAGCCACCCCGGTGCCCCAGACCCAGCATTTTTCATCATGAAAAATAATAAAGATGTCCAGAAATTTAGGATTGTGTGGATTTAAATAAAAAAGGGCAATATAAAAAATTTTTCCAAAAGACTCCAAAAGCATTTGAAGGACAAGTGAAGCTCTGAGCGAGTTGAGGCATTTTAATTCCTCAGTATTGGGTGTCACACACACATCTCGGGTTTGGCCGAGCGCGCAGGCAGACACGAGGCCTCTGGCAAGAGCAGTTCCATACGCGTCCTGCCACACCGTGGGCCGTGCAGCCTTCAGACCTCAGCAGGAGCCACAATTGCCTGCTTTCCTCACCCAGCACTTCCCACAGGTTCCCCACCAGACATTTTTCATTCTGGCAATGACCTGCAGCTTGCAAACCCTAACTTCCTCTGCTCCACAGTTCAGAGGTTCCAGGCCGACACCAACATGTCTGACTTCAATTAAAATAAAGGAACTTTATGTCTTAATTTATTTGCACTGGTGTGTATCCAGACCAGTGAGTACATCAAGGGAAAAAAGAAATCCCTTTTCTTTTCTCACATTATCCTGGGACTTGGCCAAAAGGTTAGGAAATGTAAATTGAGAGAAATTAATAAATTAGGGCATTGCCTGGCATTCTTTAATGTCACCTAGCAAAGCATGCTGCCAGAGCAGTAGTTTTGAATGGGTCTCAGTTCAGAAAACTCACAGAACTTTCTCCAATGGACAGTGCCTACAGTTCTCGACTCAGTTGGTCTGGTTATCACCCTTGAGAAGGTTCTCAAACTTGGATCCATAATAAAATCACCTGGTGGAAGGGAGTAGTTAAAAATCCAGAAGGCCAGGGGCACCTGAGTGGCTCAGCCGATTGAGAGACTGACTCTTGATTTCAGCTCAGGTCATAATCTCACAGTTCATGAGTTCAAACCCCCATGTCGGGCTCTGTGCTGACAGCAAGGAGCCTGCTGTGGAGTCTCTCTCTCCCTCTCTCTTAAAATAAACAAACAAACTTGAAAAATCCAGAAGGCCAGGCTATACCCCAGACCAATTACATCAAAACCCCTAAGGAGGGGATCCAAGGATCTGTTTTTAGGCCCCCTTGTGATCTTGGTGTGCAGCAATCAGTGAGAAACACTTCTCTAGAGCAGCACTATCCACTACAGAAGCTGGTATTAAGCACTTGAAATGTGGCTGGTCTATGTGGAGATGTGTTTCAAGTATAGGAAGCATACCAAATTCCAAAGACTTAGGAACAGAAGAATGTCACATGACTTGCGAATAATTCTTTGGTTATGTGGGTTTAGATAGAATCATGTAATTTCACCTGTTTCCTTTTTCCTTTTTAAGGCAGCTGTTTAAAAATGTAAAATTGGGGCTGGGGGGCACCTGGGTGGTTCAGTCGGTTAAACGTCCAACTTCGGCTCAGGTCATGATCTCACGGTTTGTGGGTTCGAACCGCGCGTCAGGCTCTGTGCTGACAGCTCAGAGTCTAAAACCTGCTTCAGATTCTGTGTCTCATTCCCTCTGCCCCTCCCCACTCTGTCTCTGTCTCTCTCTCAAAAATAAATAAACATTTTTAAAAAATGTAAATTCGGGGCACCTGGGTGGCTCAGTTGGTTAAGCGCCTAACTCTTTATGTGGGCTCAGGTCATGATCTCATGGTTCATGAGATCAAACCCCGCATCGGGCTCTGCTTTGACAGTGTGGAGCCTGCTTGGGATGCTCTCTCTCCTCTCTCTCTGCCCCTCCCCTGCTTGCTCTCTCTCTTTCAAAAATAAATAACATTTAAAAATGTAAAATTACATGTGACTTGGATTTGTGATTCACATTACATTTCTTTTGGACAGTATTGACTTTATAGGTCACCAGCTATATATATGTAACCTCTCCAAGCCTCAGCTTTCACAACTGTAAGATGGGACAATACCACCTTCTTAGTTTTCAAGCTGTTTATCAGGCACTAAGAGTCAAACCATCTGAATTCTAATCCCAGCTCCACTGCTTATCAGCTATGTGATCTTGGGCTGGTTAATGGTACTGCTCAGTGCCTTTGTTTCCTCTTTTGCAAAACGCAAGTAAATCTCTCAGCTTACAGACCTGGTGGCAGTTCAGTTTAGAGAGTTCAACTAAGGGTATTATTAAACAAAGTCATCTCTATAAAGTGCCTGGCCTACTAGGCCCTTCTCAGTGTGAGATTCCTATGAATTTTTTTTGAATGGTTAAAGGCTCACTTTATAGCCATGCATAGAAATTGTGCCCATTAGTAGTATACTAGGAGAGAAATGGGGATTTTGCCACATCTTAAAGATGCTCAACCCATCCACACCATCAAGCTGCATTTGAAATATTCTCAGAATTGAAGGTGAGAGTACAGCTAAAGCCATCTCATCAGGGAGACTGGAAATGAGAGGCTGAAATTTTCCACTCAGTATGGCCATGTATTTTTGTATGCAAGCAACTTTTTAATTTTTCTGGTGCCTAAGTTTTGCCACTGACTAATTAGGAGTCTAGTAAAGGTATGTGACCCATTTCTTTAACACACGGGTTTCAAGGCCCAGACTGAGTCATCTGCTTCTGCTGTGCAATCTGGATGACCCCTGGAAGTTCCTACACAATCCCATATTCTCAGCTCCATTCCCATTGCAGCTTGTGGCAACCAACAGCAAGCACACGTGGGAACTTGGAGAAGCTTCAGGAATCATTACCACCACAGCTCACGTGGGTATACCTCGGAACTGTTACCACCAAAACAGCTAGGATTTTTCTTCCCTTTCCAAACAGTCAGCGTCTTTCAGGAAGTAGCTTTTCAAAAATATGCAACCCTTCTGAACAACTGCCAAACAAAATACACTTACACCAACCATGCAAAACA
This sequence comes from Prionailurus bengalensis, assembly GCF_016509475.1. Taxonomy (NCBI): domain Eukaryota; kingdom Metazoa; phylum Chordata; class Mammalia; order Carnivora; family Felidae; genus Prionailurus; species Prionailurus bengalensis. The sequence continues at coordinate 18,401,225 of NC_057361.1, read as the reverse complement.
GGGCCTGGGTGTGGGCAAGCTGAGAAGTGTCACTGTAGGTGTACAGAGGCCTTTCTCAGGATGCACATATCCTGTGTCATCAGTCAGGCCAAAGAACTTATACTTAGTCCAAAGAACCTAAATTTAGTCGACAATCTCCTCAAGTAAAATGTCTCTTTCTTCCTACAACATTCAAGCTAACTAGCAGGAAACTTCATAATGTGTAAATTCATATTTACACAACACAAATGCCCCTCATCTGCTTCCCCACTACTTTTTCCAGTCGGTATTTGCAGGCACAGCATTTCCAAGCTGTAGCTCCACTTCTCATGAACCTTAGCATTTCCTGCTGCAAGTCAAAAATCTCACAAATGAATTTCAACATGTTCATCGGCCCATCTCATTCCTGTCACCTCTCCCCAAGACATGTTCGTGCCTTCCTCCCAACCAAGCCCAGTTACATGGATCCTGTCTTTTCCTAGGAACTTCATTCACAGCACCTCCCAATCTCAAGTTCCCCTCTACATCTACCTTTCCCAGTTCGACCAAGAGTAAGCGTCTTCAAGATCAGCTAACAAGCAAGGTCTTTCAAACCATACGTATTGTGTACTTGGAATGAAGATTCTACTTTGTGTATTACTGTCTTCAATCATTTGCATTGCTTGTAAGTATTTTTAACTACACCACACCAAAAGCTGTACCATCTCTAGCTGGGTGCCAACCTTTAACTCTCCGCTTTTGTAATAGGCACATGACAGCTCTTAATAATCTCATCTATAAAATATTTATTCCATGGCATAGGTAACTGCATAAAGCCCAAATTGTAATCAGCTCAAGGTATGGCATTGACACAAATCTCTGGTTTCATCTAATATCCTTATAAACATATGAACTGTTGGTAATGTGCTCATTACCTGGGGATTCAAGACAGTAGACTGTTCAGAGATTTGGGTATGAATGGACCTATGGGGTTACATTAATAGCCAACTCTGCTTTAAACACCTAGAATTAGGATGCATCAAAAGGCTGAAGTTCAGTGAAACTCTACTTTCTCGAGGCCTGCCCAGCAACGTTTACCCAGACAGGGGTTCTTAATCATTTTTGTGCCACACATCTCCTGGGCAGACTCTTAAAACCTAAAGACCATTCACAAAATAATGTTTCTGAGTGCCTAAGAAACACAGGTTTCCAACAGAAACCAGTTATTCTGCAACACGGTTAACAAAACATTTGATTTACTATTTGACATCACAATATATGTGCTACTTCATTAACTCATTTAATAGTAAGATCTAGCATTGGGTCTAAGAACCACTATGACTGTGAAGTGGTGATGTATGTAGATAATATTCCAAGATACTTGCAACATCTATATTAATACAGAAAAATAAAGATTTCCATTGGGAACAGTATCACACCCAATAACACACAGTTCATAATTAAAGAAAATGCTGAAGTTCCATTAGAGGTTACTGAAAATAAAGCTGCATTTTTTCCCCTTCAAGTCCTTGGAAATCTTTTGACAGCCTTCTGTCATAAAGAATCCCCTAGGGAGAAGGCACCTTGGTGGCTCAGTCAGTTAAGCCTCTGACTTCCCAGCTCAGGTCACGATCTTGGAGTTTGTGGGTTCGACCACTGTGTCATGCTCTGTGCAGACAGCTCAGAGCTTGGAGTCTGCTTCAGATTCTGTGTCTCCCTCTCTCTCTCTGCCCCTCTCACACTCACACTCTGTCTCTTTCTCTCTCTCAAAAATAAGCATACATTAAAAAAAAAAAAAGAATCCCCTAAGGAGGGGGGGAAGAAAAAAGAAAGGCAAAGTGGTGTAAATGACAAAAAGTGGCATCTGAAGAGGATCTAGAACAGCCTAACATGACACTTTTCCTCATTTTCGCCCCTTTTCTCTTTCTTTTCCTGCAAGTGGGATTTACAGCTCCCATTTCCCCAATCAATGTGTTGACGAACCAAATAGATTATCGAGACCTTCCAGGTCTGAGGTCATGACCAAGGTGTGGCAATAAAAGCTGGGAACACACACAAATGTCCTAACCTATTGTTTCCACCTCCAGGCTTGCTTCTTTTAAGATCAACTGTGTTATTTACGGGCATGTTGAGACTTCCAGAAAAAATTACATCACACTATTTTACTTTAATGATGCTGGTAAAGTTTTCTTATGAAATTTATAATTTTTATTGGCTAGGAATCTAACATTTCTCAAGCACCTACTAAGTGCCAAGTGCTTTCAAAATGGTAATTTAATGCTCATGAAATTAACAACAGCAGATGTTATTTATTGAACTCTGTGTGGAAGACTGTTGATGCACTTCATTGAATTAATCCAACAGGATCACCAGATAAGAAACTAAGCCTCAGAGGAATGTGGTTTGCCAGCAGTCAGGGAGCCAGGAAGTGGCAGAATCCCAAATGCTTTCCAGAGCCCAACCGTAAAAGACATCCCGGGAGTTTTCCTTTTCTTTACTGTAACTTACACAGAATCACACTACCAGGGAGTCTGGGAGCCTCAGGAAGGTCTCTAGCCTGTCTCAGGGTCCATTCCTCTGTCCTGCCTTCCTGATGCCTCGAACACGAATGAAGAGCAACTGACAATTACCCTTCCCCTCCACCAGGGGCAAGTTCTGTTTGGATCTCATGCCAGATCTTGTGGAACAACATGCTGCGCCTCAGGCACAGATGGAGGGGAAGAAACAAAAGAAAGCCACCCCTCTCCACTGAGTCAGCCAGCCACTCACAGAGGGCACAGTCTTTCTCTCCACTCTTTAACAAGTATTAGTGAAGACCAACTACATGCCAGGCACTGTGCTGGGTCACAGTGAAGCCCAAAATGGCACCCTAGTTAAGAAAAACAAGCAAACAAGTACACAAAGAAGGTAATTCAAATGGTTCTTAGTACCACAAAGAACACTAATAGGGTAACAGAATAGAAAGGGACTGGAGATGAGAGTAGAGAACTATTTTTAGTAAAGGTGTTCTCTGACCTTTCTCTACTGCTTAACTCTACCACTGACAGAAACTGGAATTCATTCCCAGATAGCTCACCTTTCTAATAGCCTATTCAGGGTTCTAGAACAGGACTGATAGAAACATTATCTGAGCCAGGTGCCTGACTGGCTCAGTGGGTTGACTGTCTGACTCCTGATTTTGGCTCAGGTCATGATTCCAGGGTTGTGGGATCAATCCCTGTGTCAAGCTCTGGGCTGAGCATGGAGCCAGCTTGGGATATTCTCTCTCTCTCTCTCTCTCTCTCTCTCTCTCTCTCCCTCTCTCTCTCCCTCTGCCTCTCTCTCGCTTGCACATGCTCTCTGAAATCAAAAAATAAAGAAACATTATCTGAGCCATATATATCACTGTTAATTTCCTTGTACATTTAAAAATAAGAAAAATGAAACAAGTGAGGTCATTTAACAATATGTTTTAACCAAATAGATCTTAAAATACTATCATTTCAATATGTAATTGAGGAAATAAATCATCAATTTCTTGGTGAGATATTTTACATGTTTCTTAAATGAAGTCTTTGAAATTTGGTGTGTATTTTATATTTATACCACATCTCAATTCCAGTTAGCCATACTTCAAGTACTCAAAAGCCACATGTGGCTAGTGGCTACCGTATTGAACAGTGCAGCTCTAGACTCTTGATTACAGTACCTGTTGAAACATTTTGTGATGTGTAGATTTTTAACTTCCATAAGGGTAGTCTTGGGGACCTTATTAATCTCTGCACTTCTGTATCCTCCTATGTCTAACACAATGGCTCTTGTTGGATAGGAATGAGGAAGTATAAATTCTCATTGCTACTGGCAAGGATCTTATGAGCAAACAGACTTACAATCACGAGACGGGGTGCCTAGATGGCTCAGTTGACTGGGCATTTGAGTCTTGATTTTGGCTCAGGTCTTGATCCCAGGGTCATAGGATCAAGAACTGCATTGGGCTCCATGCTGAGCCTGGAGCCTACTTACGATTATCTCTTTCTCACTCTGCCCCTCTCCCCTGCTCAAACTTTCTAAAATTAAAAAAAAAATTAAGTTAAAAAAAGAAAGAAAGAATCATGAGACGGTGAAAATAAAAGTAGAGAGAAATAAAGAAACATGACCCTTAATGTCATGGTTCAGCTGCTGGATCAACCCTTACCTGAAATCCACATTATCACCAGACATTTTGGTTACATGAACCAGAAAATTTCTCTTTTTTTAAGCCAGTTGGAGTTGGGGGTTCTATTACTTGTGACTGAAGGCAAGTGGTGCCCAAAAAAAGTAAATGCCTAATCAATAGTCTTACATTCACAGATTCATTAATACAGTCAAAATGTTGTGCATTTCAATACATTTGAAACGAGTGTATTTCCCTCAAATAAAAGAGCATAAAACTCAGGATGAATGTAATGAACCCAACTTATTTGTAATATTAATCACTATGACAGAAGAGCTACCTGAAGGCCAAAAGGGAAAAGATGAGATCTTAAAAATGAGTGCTTGGAGCAGAAAAGAGTCAAAAAGACAAGGACATGCACTGGGAGTAGAAAAGGACGCACAAGAAGAAAGCCTAAAATGCTGTCAGAACTACTGGAACACAAGCTTTTACACTTGATGGCCATTCTCATGGCCTCTGCACTTCCTTCAGCTATTTAGGAAAACATATTCTAGAGTTACATATACATTTTTCAGAGAGGCTTCAGGAAGAAATGCATTTGTATATTCAAAGTGAATGTTTACTAGCAGGAAATTGCTGAACTTTTTAAATTTGACAACTTCTTTCTCCTTCCCCACGCTATACACACCCAAGTTCAAATGGTGTACTCAGATTAGGAAAAATGCTTTACTTTTCAAGTAAAGTCATTTCATTTCACATTCTGAATGTCTTCTGTACAGGCCCAAATCTTCATACAGCACCCCTCTGTGTATGCAGGACTTATGATGACATAGGTATAATCTGGCAATTTGCTAATTCCTGTGTGGCTACATAAAAAAGAGCCGCCATGGTCACAAAAATAGGAATCTTCTGTGAGTGGGCACCCCCCACCCTAAATCCCATCTATAGAGCAGGTTCACTGAGATTTACTGGGGCTGAGTTTCACTGGGAATAAGCAGCCCAGCAAAAGGGCTGGTTGCTTCCTAGCACTTCCCCACCGTATCCCCATGTTTTTTTCTAGTCTGACATCATGTGTTTCAAAGAACTTAATGTCAAAGCTCAGTTTGATACATCATATTATGTTCATGGTGGGAGGAAAATGGCACAATTCATTGTCTTCAATTGTCTGAGCTTCTTAACTATCAAATGACTTTACAGGTGCTCAAGTTTTCAGCTTTCTATTATCTTTAGAAGATGATTTGGCTAGGATCATTACAGCAAAAACACGATTGGGGGGGTATTTAATTATGAGAACCACTTGAATCTCAGGCAGCAGATATTTACAAATAAATAACCCATCTATGAATCACAATCATCTTTCTCTGCTCGTTAATGCATAGACCCTACTTCATCTTATTGTTCTGCTGATGCTGTCTTGCTGGAACATAATAATATACTGCATTTCTTTACAAAATAGTGGCAAAGATTGCTATTCCATAATAGAGATGAGCTGGCTCTACCTTGAGTCATCTGTCTTCTGTTTGACACAAGTGTTCTATCTCACTTATTGCCTCATGTTTCATAAGCGCTCATTTGCAAAATTTTCATCTGCTCGTTCATAAGCAACACATTGCTGTGTCATCTTCATGGTCACATGAAGACAAATTTGGGAAGTTTTGTAGGAAGGAAATTTTGAGACATCCAAACACATGACTATATTCAGCCTTAAAAAAAAAAAAAAAAAAACCCTGCTTCTTGGAGAGAATACGAAATAATTTTATCTTCCAAGTAGAAATCTGAGTCTTATATACCATTTAAAGAAAAAATTCACGGAGCCAGGTTGCTGACTTCAATAGAGGGCAATTTTTCATCAGCCAGGTCTGTCAAATCCATTTTATTTCACAAATTGGACAGCCGTATCTGTGTGTTCTCTATCAGCCGTAAGAAAATGGTATTCTTTTGATTGGTGGTATTGGGTTTTATTTTTGGATGTTCTCTCTTTTTATCAAGGGTGAGGAAAATATCTAGACAGTATTCAATATTTTTGAAAGCACATGATATTTACAAATGATAAGACCAGAATAAAGCGTAAAGCATTTGGAAGACACTACTTCATGAGCCTTAGAACTAGCTGTGAGACAAAAATAGAAGCAGAGAGTACAAACATTTACTGAGGACCTGCTATATGCCAGGAACTTGACTGGGATGAAGTGTAATTTATACGGGTCACCTCCTCTAGTCCTCACAAACCCTATGAAAAAGATTCTCTTATCTCCATTTGCAAGGTAAGAAAACTGAGCTAGGTGAATTATGTAATCGGCCACAGGTGACACGGAGGAGAAATGAAAAGTAACTAGGATTCAAATCCAGCTCTGCAGCTTCAATGCTCATGCTGAGGGGCTTACAGTGAGGACAAAAATCTGGAAATAATCCAAACGGAAACACCGGAATTGACTGAATCAATTACAGTATATCCGTATAAAGCAGTCATGGCAAAGGATGGTAAAGATCTCTTTTTATGGACATGAAAAGATGTTAACATGTCCAATAAAAGGAAATTATAAAAACAATCTACGATCTCTTTTCACATATACATATAACTTTGTATGTATATTTGCATTTAAAAAGTTATCGGTGGTGGGATTTTACATAGGTTCTTCTTTTCGACTAATTTTTATTTTGTTGTTCTTATTATTCAAATATAATTGGTATACAATGTTACCTTAGTTTCAGGTGTACGACATAGTGATTCAACAATTCTGTACATTACTGGGTGCTCACCATGATAAGTGTAGTCACCATACAACGTTATTACAATATTATTGACTGTATTCCCTATGCTGTGTTTTTCAATTCTGCAACTTATTTTACAACTGGAAGTTTGTACCTTTCATCTATTCTGCCTTTCCCCTCCTGCCCCTCCGCTCTGGCAACCACCCATTTATTCTCAGTATATAGGAATCTGTTTTGGGGATTTGTTCATTTGGTCTTCAGATTCCACATGTAAGTGAAATCCTATGTTATTTATTTCTTGTTATTCACTTATAGTTGGTATACGATGAGCTTGTATTACCTGGACAGTTGGATGGATGGGTAGACAGACTGTGAGATACATAGATACATACAGTATACAAAGGGACACAGAATTTAAAGATCAGAGGTTTAAAAAAGCAAGACTTGTCAGCACATCTGACATTTGAAAAGTTCCATTTAAACACTTTAATAATATGTAATCATCTGCAACATACTTGCAAAATCACAAAAATATCTATAAATCTGTTTCTACTTTTATAGGTATAGTCTCACTATTATGTATAGGTGTACAGTTAGAGACAAAGAGATAATATACATATTGACAGAATGAAAGAATAATAATAATGCTAATGTAGCAAAATGGTAACTACCAAAGAATCTGCATAAAGGGTATATGGAAGTTCTTATGCCATGCTTTCAACTTTTATCTTAGTTTGAATTACTTCAAAATTAAAAAGTGTAAAGAAGATGTATTTTATATATAAAACACATACATCTGGTACAAGATGATACTAATTTTTAAAGAGACCCTAATTGACTATTTGCACTCCTTCTTGGCACTTAAAGCAAGAGCCCCAATGGTCAATTTTTGAGTTCATTCTTTACAGTGCTTGTCACAGAGTAAGTTGGGATTTATCTGGTTGGGTCTTTAACAGAGCAGAGAAATATATGGGAAGCCTCCCATTTCATTTCAAAAGGCCAGCACGATTTTGATGAGAATGTGACAAACCTAGCACACAAAAGTCGCAGACCAATCTGAATCATAAATATAGACACGAGTGTATGAAACGAAATAGCAGCCTATTCAACTTCAGCAATGTCTTAAAAGAAAAATAATAAACCATTCATAGGTAATATTTATTACAAGATTCTAAGGTTAATTCAGTGTAAGAAAATCTAGAGAGGTTAAAGAGATACTCCATCTGATTCTCTCCATAAATAGTGAAGACACCTTTTTCTTGAACAATGCCTTCTTGCAAACTAAGAGTAACAGAACACAATAAAGAATACCTATTCAAAACAAAGAAAAATATAATTGGGGGTTGGACGGGGGAATACTGAGGGCATTAGCCACCAAACGAGGAATAAGAAAACTATACCCATTATCACTGCTATTATTCAACTCTGTTCTGGAGGCTCTAGCCAATACAGTAAAAGGAATGGGAGAGACAGAAAGTATAATTATTTCTTAAGTTTATGATTACCTACCTAAAAAATTCCAAAGAAGCCACCAAAAAGCTATTAATTAATAAGCCCATTCTAATGAGGTCCCATATGGATATATCAAAGCTTTACAACAGGCATCAGGAGTTGGCAAACTTTTTCCATAACGGTCAGAGAGTAAATATTTTAGGGCTGCAGGTCACATGGTCATATGGTCTCTGTACCAACTATTCAATTCTGCCGCTGTAGTGCAAAAACAGCCTTTGACAACACATAAGTGAATGGAGATACTGTCTCCTAATGAAATTTTATTTATAAAAATAGGCAGTGGACTGGATTTGGCCCACAGGCCATAGTTTGCTGACCTCTACTTCCTACCTCAAAAAACAAACAAACAAACATAAAACAGTTGATGGAAAGGAGTTACCATTTAAAGCAGGAAGCAAATATATAAAGACCTAGAAATAACTTTCTAAGGGCAACTTGGCTGTATGCAAAAATTAAACTGTGAATACTCTTTCAACACAAATATCCATGTGTATTCGAAATGGAATTGTTACTATAGTGTTATGTATGTTTACTATAGTGTTAAAGCACGTGACACAGTAGTATTCATAATATTAGCTAAGTTTTTATTTAATTTATTTTTAAATATAACTTATTGTCACCTTGGCTAATATATGGTGTATACAATGTGCTCTTGGTTTCAGGGGTAGATTCCTGAGATTCATCGCTTACATACAATACCCAGTGCTCATCCAATAAGTGCCTCCTCAATGCCCAAAATCCATTTTCCCCTCTTCCCCGCCACCACCCCCCCCCATCAACCCTCAGTTTGTTCTCCATATGTAAGAGTCTCTTACAGTTTGCCTCCCTCCCTCTCTGTTTGAAACCATTCTTCCCCTTTCCCCGATGGTCTTTTGTTAAGTTTCTCAAGTTCCATATATGAGTGAAAACATATGACATCTGTCTTTCTCTGACTTATTTCATTTATTAGCTAAGTTTTTTTAAATATGAAATTTATTGTCAAATTGGTTTCCATATAACACCCAGTGCTCATCCCAAAAGGTGCCCTCCTCAATACCCATCACCCACCCTCCCCTCCCTCCTACCCCCCATCAACCCTCAGTTTGTTCTCAGTTTTTAAGAGTCTCTTATGTTTTGGCTTCCTTCCTCTCTAACCTTTTTTTTTTTTTCCTTCCCCTCCCCCATGGTCTTCTGTTAAGTTTCTCAGGATCCATTAGCTAAGTTTTTAAATAGATGGGTGTGTACATGAGGTTTTGCATATATACCCACAAGTGGAAAAGAAAGAATCTGGAAAGATGTATACCCAATTACTTCATTAGTCATCATTTCTAGGGGTGGATTTATGAGCAACTTTCTTACTTTTTGCTTTTAATTTTTGTTCCTTTTTCTTTTCCCAGAAGAGCTTAGAAGTCAAATTCTTCATTTTTAAAAGAAGCAAGCTAACAAAAAACCCTTGTGCCACTCTCAACAATTTAGTCTTATTTATATGAATGTTCAAGGATCTCATATACAGTATCCTCCTAAAAAAGCATATCAGTACTGAATTTAATTTTTACATTAAGACATCCCCAGGAAGTGCTTTAAATTATTGTAACTGCTTCATGCCCTGAAGATAGAAATCTTCTGGCTCTAATTAACATATAAGGATCATCTACGGCAAATCTTATCTTTTTCTTATCTTTCACTGTCATTTCTGCGTGCATGATTGTATGTGTGTCTATGCACACACCTGTGCACACATCTCTCTGTCTAGGAGGAAAAGCCAAAGAAAGGAAACAGGAAATAGGCAAGAATGGTAGGTGAAGGACCAACGTAAGTTAATATTATACAGGAAAGTAAGTAAATTCATTTCTCAAGGTGTTATTTATCATTCTGTACTACAGGAACCTCACCTGTTGGGTTAGGGGATAAGTGACATTCTTGAAAATTCTCTTTTATTCTAGTTTATGAAAAGATAAAGCCCGCCTTAAAAATTTAAGTGTATATGATTTATACTTAGTTGTGAAACTTAAGCACATTTTTCCTTACTACTGACAACAGGTATCTAATTATTGTACCAATAGTGACGTGTTAAAATGTATATATAAATTGATACATTTCATTTTCATGTACTTAAAATATTGGGGAAATGGAGATCAAGTAGAAAGAAAAATGATGATTCTTATAACGTCTCAGAAATTCTAGGTCTTATATGGCATAACTCACAGTTATCAAGAGAGGAAAAAAACATACCTATCTTTGTCTTCTCAAAACAATTACCTTATCTACCCTTGAAATCTCCCTACTTCCATCCCAAAGTGCCTTTCTCCAATAGTTCAGAATAAAAAAATAGATCTAATATGAAGAGAAGTACCTCTAGTAAAAGACTTTTCCAATTTTTGAAGTGTGTGTATGCATGCACACATAGCTATGTGTATGCACACATATGTGAGTATGTGTGTGTGAACCTGTTGTTGCTACAGAGGCCATGGGAGAAAAAGTCCCCCCAGAGCCAACTCAGAAGTTAATAGGAACAATATGGCCAACACAAGGTCATCCAGAGTTCTCAAAAGACAATGAGGTGTTAAGTACATCTTGTAGCCATGAAAATCCAGGACGCAAATGAGCAAGTGAAGTTTGCTCCGAACACAAGAGACAAATAAGTATATTGATATAAAATAACTTTCATTAACCATTCCTTTGCTCCCAGTCTCCATGAAATGCTATTTACCCTTCAGCAGAACTTACTATTACCAAATGCAAATGTAATGAAGCCTGTGCGAAGGCTTGTGTATGAGGTGTGGGAGGATGAAATCCTACTATTTTCCTTTCAATATTTTGTTTTTAAAAACCCTGGAAATGAATTTAGTTAAAAAGTAAGCAGGCATGCCTCAAATCCAAAACTGTGTTTTTCTTGTCAAGTACTGCTCTCTAAAAAGTACATCACCAAACCCCAGTAGAAACTTACCCTTCAACTTGAGGTCAACGTTATGTCTCAGCCAAGGGTAAACCCCATAGCTTGGCATATCTTCAGGAATTGGATTATTCTGTATCCAGCCATCACAAGCGAACCGGAAGAAATTATCACAAGGGTCCACAGAGAGATTTACCTTACTCAAGATAGCAGCAGCTATTTAAAAAGAAAATCATAGGATTAATGACAAGCACTGAACACTATGTACTATTCTCTTCCAAATTAAACAACAATTTCACATGAACCAGCTTCCAAGCCTTGGCTTTTACTTTTCCTCTCAAATGACTCCCCAAATCAACTTCACAATATGAAATTACCATAATCAGATTGAGTAGGTAAAAGCTTGGTGGTATTTATGGTTTTTGCAGCACTGCCCCTAACATCTGTGGGCCATGGGACATGAATACAAACGGAGCCTTTGGTATACTGTCTGCAAAGATGTGTGCAACATTTCCTTCCATCCCTCTCCTCTTTTTGCAGCGTGATTTTGTGACTCATTCCATCAAGTGATAGGATCTACTTCCCCTGTCAGGAATCTAGGTTGGCCTTGTGACTTACTGTGATCACCAGAATATAGCAGAGTGACTGTTTTTGAGTTTCAAAGCTAGGCCTTAAAAGGGCCTTGTACCTTCCATGTTAATTCCCTTTGAATGGAGCCCTATGACAAAGCCTCCTAAAGGAGGTGAGGCCACACAGAAACTAACCAAATCAGCAGAAGCCATCAGGAACCTTCCAGGCCAGATGACCCTCCAGCTGAATACAGCTGTATGAACGAGCGTAGGCAACAGCAACAGAGAAACTCCCAATGAACCCACGGAAGCATAAGAAATAGTAAATCACTCATGTTTCAGGACGCTAAGGTTTGGGGGTAGTTTGTTCCACAGTGAAGGCTAAGTGAAACAGAGGCCCACAGGTCATATCTAAATCTCTAAAAGATATATTTACAATATACCTTCATAAAGACTTGGAAAGCCAGGTATGCATTCTTGAGCCCCTGGATATACAATGTAGCTCTCAGAGGAATGAACTCCTGGAAGAGATCCCCATGGGCCCTGCAGGGAGGCTCAGGGCCGTTTAGCAGGGAATTCTGGGTTATAAAAGGATATGACTGCTGACTTGGCCCTGGATTCAGGGAGAGGCACGGCCAGAGGAATGCAAAGTGGGGCAGTGTAAATGAGGGCAGGGCCCTTCTTGCCCAGGAAACAGGACAGAACTGAGTATTTGTGTTAACAGAAAGACACAATAGACTGATTTACCATTTCTTCCTCTTTCATAAGCCCACACACAATTACACGTGAAACATAGTCAATAAATAGGAAGTATGTGCATACTTAAATATGTATCCATGAGCTTTAAAAAAATCTTTCGTTAAAACATGAGAAGGTTCCAAAACTCCTAATACAGAACTCCAACTCTCTTCTGTCACACAGCTGCTGGCTACCACTCTAACACAAAGATATGCACTGATTTAAAACACAAAGTGGCCAATATTTCAATGACATTGGAAAGATGACATTCTGGGTAATTTTCATACTTTAATTAATGGCAGAATATATTTATTTGAACTAATAAAACCCAATGAGTTTTCAGCTAAATAAGAAGGAATTGCCCAAAAAAAGAATAATCTGCATAAATTCATATATGCCAATTATCAGTTTGCTACATGTGTCCTCCAGGTTTAAATCTAAGGCTAGAGCAGCAATTTGTCAACACATCTCCAGAGGTAAGGGAAACAAAAACAAAAATGAACTACTGGGACCTCATCAAGATAAAAAGCTTTTGCACAGCCAAGGAAACAATCAGCAAAACTAAAAGGCCACTGACAGAATGGGAGGAGATATTTGCAAATGGCATATCAGATAAAGAGTTAGTATCCAAAATCTATAAAGAACTTAGCAAACTCCACACCCAAAAAACAAAAACTCCAGTGAAGAAATGGGCAAAAGACATGAATAGACACTTCTCCAAAGAAGACATCCAGATGACTAACAGACACATGAAAAAGCTCAACATCACTCATCAGCAGGGAAATACAAATCAAAACCACAGTGAGAATACCACCTCCCACCTCTCAGAATGGCTAACATGAACAACTCAGGCAACAACAGATGGTGGCGAGGATGCGGAGAAAGAGGATCTCTTTTGCATTGTTGGTGGGAATGCAAACTGGTGCAGCCACTCTGGAAAACAGTATGGAGGTTCCTCAAAAAATTAAAAATGGAACTACCCTACCACCCAGCAATACCACTGCTAGGAATTTACCCAAGGGATACAGGAGTACTGATACATAGGGGCACTTGTACCCCAGTGTTTATAGCAGCACTATCAACAATAGCCAAAGTATGGAAAGGGCCCAAATGTCCATCAATAGATGAATGGATAAAGAAGATGTGGTATATATATACTATGGAGTGTTACTCAGAAATCAAAAAGAATGAAATCTTGCCATTTGCAACTACGTGGATGGAACTAAAGGGTATTATGCTAAGCGAAATTAGTCACAGAAAGACAAATATCATGACTTCACTCATGAGGACTTAAAGATACAAAACAGATGAACATAAGGGAAGGGAAGGAAAACTAATATAAAAACAGGGAGGGAGAACAAACAGAGGGTTACTGGAGGGGTATGGCAGGGGGGATGGGATAAATGGGTAAAGGGCATTAAGCAATCTACTCCTGAAATCATCACTTCCCTATATGCTAACTTGGATGTCAATTAAAAAATAATTTAAAAATTAAACAAAAAAAACCCTAAGGCTAGATATTTCTCTGGCCTAGACTTGCCATAATTTTCAACAGCTTTTTGTCCTCAATTAAGTGAATGATATACTAATGTCCTAGTTTCTGTAGGACTTCAAAATCCCCAGCACTTCACCCCTTCCCCCCAAAAAAAGACAAAGAAAAAAACTGGTTTAGAAGTTTGATAAATTTAAAACTGGTTTAATATTTTCATCTTCCAGAATTAATTCAGTGGTCTCCAATTACATTTTTACTTACTGCTACTACTTTATCATTAATAAATATGCAAATAAGCTAGAACATACAAGATCTTTATTTCAGTTTGTATTCATGATGATTCTGGCTGTATAGCCGCAGAATAAATCTGCTACATGACACCCCAGTGACATCGATTATACAAGTTTCAGTGCCACACAATATTTATAGTCACACACAAGAACCTTCACAAACATTTTTATTCACATAAGCACACTGCTTTCTGGCCACCTTCCCAAACCTCCCTCTGCCCCCAGCCTCAAACATATTCTCTCCCATCTTCTCAGTATTCGTGCAGGTAGCTACCAAAACTGCAGTATCCACTCTGACCTCAGCCCCTGACCTAAGGTGGGGGAATACATCACTCACACAGAATTTGGAAGTCAGCCCACTGAGTAGGAAAACTCTAGTTTCAACCTCCTAATCCATCATTCAGAATTCACAGCTGGGCACAGGGCTGTGCTTTCTGCAGGACAACTGAGACTTCAGGGGGACCACAGTTGTCAAGAAACCACAACTCCTTTTCCCCTGCTCAGTTCCATGGAGAAAACCCAAGCAGTCTTGTTTTAATAAAAGAAACATGATGATCAAAGAAAGCTGTGAAAGGCCAGGCTATGTGTTCTCTTTAGTTATTGCATATAAGGCAAATGACTATGTGGTCTCTTACTAGTGTTTATGTAGAGGTGGAAGCATCACACCCCACATACCAGCCTGAGTTTTCAAGTTTAATCAAGGCTTAAAAGAGAAGGTGGTGGTGGTAATAATGAAATCCTTAATAATGAGCATTTCCTCTGTGCCAGGAACAGACCTTTTCAGTACAGCATCATCTGGAGCCAGACTACCTGGGATTAAATGCCAGCAACATCAGGGGCACCTGGGTGGCTCAGTCGGTTGAGCGACCGACTTTGGCTCAGGTCATGATCTCACAGTCTGTGAGTTCAAGCCCCAGGTAGGGCTCTGTGCTGACAGTTCAGGGCCTGGAGCCTGCTTCTGATTCTGTGTCTCCCTCTCTCTCTCTGCCCCTCCCCCACTCATGCTCTCTGTCTCAGAACTAAACATTAAAAAAAATTTTTTAATAAATAAATAAATGCCAGCAACATCATGCACGAGCTATGTAACATGGGGTGCCTGGGTGGCTCAGCTGGTTAAGCATCTGACTCTTCATTTCCACTCAGGTTGTAATCTCACAGTTTATGGGATCAAGACCCACATTGTGCTCTGTGATCAGTGTGGAGCCTGCTTGGGACTCTTTCTCCCTCTCTATCCACCCCTCATCCACATGTGCTCGCTGCCTCCTTCTCAAAAAATAAATAAACGTTAAAAAAAAAAAAAAAGACTATGTAACCTTGGGCAGGTTACTTAACCTCTCAGTTTCCTCATCTGTAAAAAGGGATGACTGCCACAGGATCTTCATCAGAATTAAATGAGTAAATACCCATTAAGTGTTTAGAGCAGTGTCAAGCATACTGCCAAATAAATACAGTTGCCAAATAAAATACAAAATGCCTAGTGAAATTTGAATTTCAGATCAATGACCGCATTTATACTTTAGGTACGTACCAAGTATCCCAGGGGACATGTACCAAAAAAAATAGCAGTTGTTATCTATCTGCAATGCAAATTTAACTGAGCATCCTGATTGTACATATGTAGCTAAAGCTGGCAACCATACATATAATTTTTTGCTATTACCATTCCCTATTTATCTGAAACTATTGAGGTAAGATAGGTTTCAGAGATCATAGATTTTCAGATTTTCCAAAACTAATACAGTGCATATAACCACAGATAATTTACTACCCCCAGCAATATTCTGGAGTGGCACTCCTGAATCAAGCACATTAATAATTCCACAAGAAATACATGCATATTTTCCAAAATGGGATAAACAACACCCACAACAGCCTGACATGAATTAAGATCTACTTTTGCCATCCCAAGAACTGAGATCAGGTCCAGTCTTGCAAACTGACAGTTAAAATGTTCTCTGGGTCTGGGGTTAAGAATTACATATTGTGGACCCGGATTACTTCTACCACTGCCGCCATTGTTTTTCTTCTATTCTCACAACTAGTATTCTAAGTAAAAACCAGTATTCCCATTTCACAGAGGGTGAACAAGAGGCTTAGGATGTGTATGTAATTAGCCCAAGATCATGTGGCTTTTAAGTGGCCACATCATGCTTCAAACTCAAGTCAGCCTGTCTGCCCTTATCCATGATTAATATGCCCTTTCCTTGACATCTTTCTCCACCTCTTACTTTGAAAGCGGGACTAGGAGAAGAGGATATGGAGAAGAGGAGGAAAAGAGAACTAAAGACAGCAGATATCTCAGAAGGGGGTGGCACCCGTTCAGAAAAGGTCCAGAAGGTGATCAGTCACTTTTGTCTTCCATCGTGCAGAGCTCACACACGTGGCACCACCCCCCACCCCCCAGACACACACCCACGCAGGCCCCCTCACTTGCCCTTGTTCACAGGCAGCCCCTCCTCCATTGCCCACACACGTGCAAGCACGCACCCGCGCGGGCCCCCTCCCTCACCCACGCACGCACGCACCCCCACACAGGTCCCGCCCACGCACGCACCCACTAGGGCACCTCCCCCGCCCTTGCCCATACACTTGGGCCCCAAACCTTCCCACCTTTTCTCATTTGAGAACTTCCTTGGGCCCCATTTATTCAGTGTATACTTAACAGCTGTTTTGCAGGCCCCTAAGCACAGTGAAGCTCATGTTACACTGAAAAGGATGTATCCTTGGTGAGGCTTTCGTCACAGAAACAGAAAAATCAATAATTTTTTCAATATTAGAAAGCCATTCACCAAAGTGAAAATTAAAAACAGAACAGCCTGGCAAAACACACTAGCTGGCAGGAGGCGACATTATCAAATGTCATTCTGTAAGTTTTCCTCTTGCATTATTACGATGTGTAAATAGAGATAAAACACATGCAGTAAGTGGCTGTCCATACAAAAAGTTGCCTAAACTCAAAATGAAAAGTTTTTAGTTCAAAAATTTCATTCTCACACATCTGCAAGGACTATACCACAGCAAAAGCACAAGGTGACATGAAGACTAAAATCTGATTTCTGACAGCCCCACCTGGTGCCCCACTCTACTCTAGGTCATCTTCTCTCCGCTGGGAAACTCTAGGTTAGCTGCTCAAGGTGGAAACAGGAAAGGGCGTGGGAATTCCCAAATCGTTCTTGCCATTCCTGGGATGAGATCAGGAAGCTGAAACAATTGTCTAGTCACCTCACACTAGTAGGTCTATAGTATCATGAAAAAAGAGCAAGACAGGACCAAGGCCAAAGAGTTTCATGGCACGGCCTTAGGGCACCAAAGCAATGATGGAGAGCAAACAGACATGAAGCCAGCCTGCTAATTCAGGAGGTGACCCTGGGCAAGTTATTTAGCTTCTGGAAGCCTCCATATCCTCATCTCTAGTTGGGCCTGGTGATAGCACTGACATCACCAGGTTCTAATGAAGATTTTATGACATGGCACCTGTAGGTCTCTTAACACAATGCCTGGTTAAAAGATATATATCGATCGATCAAGAATAGGACAAAAAAAATAACATAATTGTCTAATCCATTACCTTTGTATAAGGCCGCTGAATCTAAAAGCTCTTTCACCTGAATCTTCTCCATCTCAATCACTGCCACCTCTAAAAATTTAAGCATTACCTTGATTCTCTGCCTTTTCTCACAACGCACATCAAATCCTTTCACAGCCCTCTGGCGCCTAAACCCTGTACACTGTGCCCTTCCATCTCAGAATTCAAGACAGCCTCACCTCTCCTCTGGCTTACTGAAATAAGCTCCTGCCTGACGACCTTCTTCCATCTTGCTCCCTATGGTCTCTTCACCACCCAGAGAGACTCCGCTGAGATCTTTTTAAATGCTAATAAGATCATGTCTCTTCCTCAAAACCTTCCGGAGGCTTTTGAGTACACTTAGGACAACCCCACAATCACCAGCACCTGGGTTCCCCACTGACCCTCATCACCTGCCCTCTTCCCCTTCACCCAGTAAGCTCTTTCCTCGATCTTCCCACAGCACGTCCCTTCTCATCATTCAGGGTCACTTCAGCATTACTTTCTCAGACTTTTCAGTCTAGCCATCCTGTCACTTGCTATCACAGTGTCCTACTTTAATATTTTGATTTTCTGCATAACATTACCACCAGTCGGTATTTTTCTTGCACAGTGATCACCTCGTGTGTATTGATGGTCTTTCTTCCCCTACCTGGTCATTCACCTTCACTGCTACCTCAGGGCCTGACTTGCAGTAAATATTTGGCAAATTAATTCATTAATCTCTTAAGAACAAGAGGAAGTGGAAGGGCCATGTACTTAATTCCTCCTTATGACTTTCCCCTTGGAAAATAAATTAGTGTTCCTGCCACTTAAAGAACGGGGTGGGGAGGGTGGGAGGCTGGACTCTGGGCCCTGCAAATCTAGACCCTAACCCTCTTCCCTACAGACGGAATATAATAGCTGTGGCAAAACTGAGGCAACTTGAAACCCTCATATTCACTGTGGAGCTCCCACTGATACATGGCCCAGTCACCTCAAGAAAAGCTTGACTCGCCAGGCCCTGAAGTGATTCCGCGTGACTGCGACTGCAGAAGCACAGATTTACAGAGGGTTCCTGCTCGGAGGCTGACAGGTCAGACCCACTGACCAAATGATTCAGAGAGACTGCTTATGGTAAATAGGGACATAGATCGAGCTGAGGCCCAAGGAATGCCGATGGTCTCTCTGTTCGGGTCCTAAGAAAGGCCATCGGGCCTTCTAAAGCCCTTCCCGATTTCCATACAATGACTTGGAACACCGCACAGCTGTTTTTCCGCCAAGAAAACGAAAACAGGAAACCTGTGCTCCACAACTTCACACTGAGACTCGAAAGTAAACTTTCAATTTCATCAAACTTGCATTTCGTACATGGTAAACCTCAAGCAAACAGAATACTAAAAATACCACCTGTTTTCTCTTCCTCTCCCCAAGGTACCATAATTATATCTTGACACAGGAGGGAGAACTGACTTACCAGCTTCGATGCATTCCGGCTTCAGGCAGTACTCCTGTTTGGCTTGGAGACTTAAGAAACCTTGACTCACTGAAAAAACAGACCAAAATAAAGAAATGACTGGCTGGTAGCAGAGCACCATCAGGTAACCCACAGTCAGGCACATATGCTAGACACGTGATGTCAGTTCATCCTTCTGAGCATTGACACAGAATTGAAACTTCCACTTGGCTCAGGGCCAGACTCTGGTCACAAGCTAGGTAACCTTGGTGAGCCTCTTGGCTGCTCTGAAATTCGGTTCTCTGGAATATAAGATGAGGGGGTACAATTAGACCAGTGCTTCTCAGAGTGGGGTGTCCAGGCATCCACTGCCCTCCCCCCCCAGCTCTTTAGAAAGGCAAATTACTGAGCCCCACCTCTGACCTGAATCAGAAACTGTGGGGGTGGGGCCCAGCCATTTGCATTTTTGCAAGCCCCCCAGGTGATTGTGATGCAGGCTCAGGTGTGAGGGCCTCTGGGCTAGCTGATCTCTAAAGTCTCCTTCGTCTCCAATTATCCGTGACTTAAGTCTCAGAATTTCACTCTTTTTGTTTACAACTACATTCTCATTTTAGATGGGGAAAAAAGTGAAACTTACCAACCATACCATTGGGAGCAAATCCAGAGTGGAAGAAGAAAATTAGCATTTCAAGTTCTGAATCTTTTGTGAACTATCCATAGATCTGTGAAGGGGTTGGGGGAGTACACTGGATATTATTCAGCCATCTAGCTCAGCATAGCTATTGGACAGAGGCAGCATGTGGGCCAAGCTTCCGACTACTTCCACCAGAACAAAACAAAACCAAAACCCTGCGAGATGGAATTAGCTTTTCACCAATAGCTTAATTTCACCCATCTGGCTGGCAATATTATCTAAATGGATGTCTGCAGAAAGACAGAAGGGTGCCCTGTTTGTCAACTCCAGGCAGCACCTGGGCATTAGCAGATGTGGGTTTAGATTTCAAAAATATTCTTGGTAGCCAAGGAAGTTAAGGGGGTTCATTACTGCTGTACTCTGTGAGCAGAAATAAGGAATCATTTGGAGATGTGACCGTGGGGAGATGGATGGTGGGGGGTGAACGGTAGTCAAGGCTTTCTGTGGCATTGTCCACTGAGAAGCAGGATCAGAAAGCATAGCGGTACTGATATTTCTGCTAGAAATGGAAGACTTGTACATCTGTTGTCAGTGTGACGATTTGTATTCTTTATTAACCCACACTGTAAGAGGAACCTGCTTTTTCTTTGTTCTTTGCCGCCATCCTCCAAACAGCCTTTTTACTGGTGATACAATACAGATACAAGAAAACTGCCTATGGAACATCTCGGGCCTATTTTTAAGAAGTATCTTAGCATAACGGTGTGTTTTGATTTCTTTAAAGAGCAAAGAAAAGTTAGATAAAAATATAAATGTGCACCATAAACATTAGTATGGAATATTTTCTTAGGACTGGGTGAGGGAACCATGGGGGACGTTTTCCCTTCAGTCTACTTCTACATGTTTACCAAATGTTCTTTGATGAGCCTGTGTTATTTTTTACAATGAGAAAATAAGTCTTATTATAAGCAACATTGTTATGATTACGAACAGTACCACCTTGATACTAGCCTTATCTTATTTGTTTAAAAAAAGCTAATGAAATGCTGTACTTAAAGAGTTACCACTTTCATGGAAAAGAATTCTTGACCCAAACCCTCTAAGGAAGCAGAACTAGGTATCTTTATCTGAATATGAGTAAAAGGGAGGTTTAAATTAAATTAATTGAGATGCAGACAGACCTCACCCCTCGAGGAAGAGCATTATATCCATGCAGGGTTGAGATCCCACAAATAAATAAGGATCAACAAACCCAGATAATGTGAGGGTGCAGGTGAGAGACATCAGGACAACAAGGAAAACATTTTTAATATAAAACATGATAGTGTTACTTTTTACTGGTTAGGTGCTTTAAAAAACAAATTTAAGAACAGTTTGGTTTCTCATTTTAGATTTTTCTGTAACCAGTGGAAATGACCTCAGAATGCAGTGGAGTCATCCACATATCGGCAGCATGAGAAGAACCATAAAGCGGGGGCTCAGCATACTATGGCCCATGGGGCCAAGTCCAGTCTCCTGCCAGTTTCTGTACAGCCTGTGAGCTAAAAATGATTTTTATGTGTTTTAATGGTTGGAAAAAAACACAAGAAGAATATTTCATAAAATGATCTGAAATTCAAATTTCAATGTTCAGAAATCAAATTATATCAGAACACAGTCACGCGCATTTGTGTACACATTTGTCCGCGGTCGCTTTCTTGCCACGACAGGGTCAAGTAGCAGCAACAGAGACTGTATGGCCCAGAAAGCTGAAAACATTTATTATCTGACCCTTTCCAGAAAAAGTTTGCCCACCATTGCATTTGAGAAAGAGACTGTGGGGATGAAGAGGTGAGGGAGGAGGAAAAGAAAGGACACTTTAAAATAAACTGATTATTGGCATATGGTTATACCTGTCGTTTTAAATTCTATTGCTGTAGCTTCTCTGAGACCACCCCAAGGCCAGTGGCAGTCGCTCTTACTGTGGAAGGACTAAGATTTAGGGAAGAGATTAGCCCAGAACCTAAAATACAAAGAGGGATGCTAGAAATTGCAGGCCTGTGCCTGAAATCAGACAGAAAAAATATCAACCAGCAAGCACCTTGAGAATAAGAGGACTTAACCAGAATATTATCACACAGAGCATTGCTTTTCAGGTCCCTAGATATTTTTAGACGAGGACTTCACTAGGTGCAGGGTGGAGGTGGCTGGCAGAGCCTGGGGGACTAGGCAGTAAAGGGTCTGGCTGAAGGAAGGCTGAAACAGTGCAGAGATGTTTGACAAAAGCTACTAAAGAATGTGCATTTATCTTAAAGCAAATATCCCCAAATGTATACATCCAAATGGACGTGGTCAGCTAAAGCAATGCTTCTCAAACTTTAATTTGCAAATGAATCGCCTGGAGATCTTATGAAAACACAGATTCTGAATTAGTGGGTCTTGGGCTGAAGCGCAGGCTCCCAAATGGTGCTGATGCTGCTGGTCCATGGACCGCACTGAGTAGTGAGGGTGTCGGGAGGCCACACCTTTATTCTCTAACATCATTCAGACTGCTCTTAGAAATCTGCAGTAAGAGCCAGGTTACTGGGCACACTGCAAAGTTATTTTTTTTCTGCTTTATGCAGGCCTCCTTACCCATAATAGCATTGCCTGGCTTCATGAACTTTACTATGCTCTAAAACCTTTAGAGCTGTTTCCAAAGAATCATCTCCTGTTAAAGAACAAAGATTTGCTGCCATGGAGAATATTCCAACTAATATGGAACAGCCTCAGAATGTAATCATAATGGTGGAATTTCAAAATGCTCAAGCAATAGTAACATCGTTAAAAAGAGCACATATTTTTCAATAAGCAATCATCATTGGGATTTTTGAGTGTAGGAGTGTTCGCAAAACACAAATAGTCTAACTTTGCACTCACTTCCCACATCCTATGTAGTCCCTTGGCATGCCTGTATCATTTTTCCTCCTGTTTGTACTTCAGGGTAGGACACATCTAAATCCCAAGTGCCGAGAAATCTCAGAAAAGTGTTTGAGAGCCACAAATTCAGTTGCAGGAGTAGGAGGTTAGCTGTATATTGAAAGCAATAAACCTATCTAATTTCCTAAATCTTCAGCCACAGAAAACATGGAAAGGTGGTTGACTGCTTTTAGCAGAGTTTTCAACCACACAATCCTAACTCTTTTAAAGTTTAATCACTGATTTCCCTTGCCAAAACAAACATGGCCTCCTGAAACCTATACAAGCCAAAGAATGTTTCCAGGCTTGCTGTATTTCAGACTGCACCTAAACTCTCCTAAATATAGGGCTTGTTCCTATATACCTTTCAAGCTAATGAAATAGTATGGGCTGTATGACAAAAACACAAAGGATAATAATCAAGGGCTCAAAATGCCTACAATTTTAGAACACCTGTGTCCCCTTTCCAAGACATTTCATTCTTATTCATAGGAATGTGCTTTTCATCACATATGCTCTCTGGGTACATCATTCTCACCAAGAGTCATTACAATAATTGAAAACCTCTGTTTTCCTTCATATTAATTTTTAAATCTACTAGAAAGGCAGAGTTAACATTTCATCCCACCAGAGTCACTGGATTAGAAAGACACTGAAGAATATCATCAAGGCTCATGTTTAAAGACTGCTTTGTATTTTTTTTTTTTTTAGTTAAATTTCATGATTCGTTCAGGCAAACATTAACAAAAATCAAAGGGGCAAAAAATTCCAGCATGGTTTTGATCACAATGTAAAAGTCTCTCCTCACAAAATAAATGAAAGTATCTGACTATGAAATCACAAACATTCATTCTGCTAAATGTAAAATGTAATGCGTAAAGAAAATGTTTGCCCAGTACGACCGAATCCTCCAGCCACCGGAAGCCACTTTATACCCATTTCACATTATGGACTACATGCCTCGAGCTTGGGCGTATTTATTCATTCCGCGTCCTAAAGAAAAGGCCCCTTTCGCACTTGCATATTTAATAGAAACTAAGGCCACACCACCTACTAACACGTGCAAGCGGCCCCCCACCCCCCCGCCTGCATCCTGACAAGGTTTGCCAGGATAAAGCACAAGGACACTTAACTGCACTCGCCCTGTTCCCTGGCCTCACCGCCCCACTTACCTAGAAAGAGGATCGTGCCCAGCACCAGAGTGCCACCAATGAACACAACCAGGGCGATTCGAGTACCTCTGTTGGCTGTTTTTCCAGACTCCGTGCTGCTCCCCATTTCTGCTTCCATCAGGAGGGACGTAGAGAACACGCGAAGAGAAAGTCACTTTTTGTGGTTTGGTGGCTGGTCTCAAGAACCTGTGAGACGTTGACATCCAAGGTTCTCTTGCTCTTCTACTAAAAGACAGCTTTAAAAAATCCCGTCAGAAAATCTTCCCTCGCCACCCTTTCTCAAATATTTCTTCACAAATGAAATAAAAGAAACCCAAAATATTGGTTGCCTTGGCTTTCCCCCTGACCAGACAAAACAAACAGTGGTTGCTTTATCTTGGGGCTCTCCCCCCAGCAAAGTCCCTCTCAACCGATTGTTTGGCAGGCTCTTCTCTCAGGCGTTCTGAGTGTACATGTTTTACTATGCTGCTGAACAGATGTTTTAGCTATTTAAATGTATAGTCACTTGGGGAGGAAAAAACAATTGTCTTTATCAAAACTGGATTCTCATCAAACTCTTCTAAACCATGATAAGTTAGGTGGCAAGGATTCTCCGGACCCACTTTAAGGTCTCAATGAATCACGTAATTCTTTTGCAATAATCATTCTGCTCGCCTGAATTGTCTCCATCAAAGATACTGTTTCTGTGTGCAAGTCCCTTTTTAAAGCCCTCTAAGAGTTCCTGGGATATCCTGGAGCATTTTATTTTAGGAACTTTGTGTATGACGGCATGTGCCAAAAATCAGAGTCACAGTCCAGTGCAGTGCAAAGTAGCAATTAAGACAACCTACGGAGGCTGATGGTTTTGACTGGAATTTTTTTTAAGGAAAAGGAAAAAGCATTTCCTCTCTGTGGTGCTAGGAATTGTACAGAACACGGGTAAGTGATCGAATTCGGCTTATTAGCAACCACAGAAGAGATGGTAAAAGATTTTTTCTTCCCTGCATGTTTTGATGGAAAGTACCCCCAGGTATTTTGTCCTCCAGTCCCACGGAGGGAGCCATTGGTTCATAGTTTTGTGTTTACATAAAATGCCCATTTCAGCAGATTCTGCAGGATAAAATCAAAGGCAATTTGTCTCTCTGGAAAGACTGAGTTAATGACTGGGTCTTTGATTTCTTTAATTATGCTAACAATTTAAATTATGACAATCTGCTTTCTTCATGGGGAAGGGCAACTGAGATCCCAATGCTATTGAAATGATACCGATTTTATTATCCAGTGATACAAATATCATTAATTCTCAACACAATTATTACTTATCTGCTTTTGTTTCACTATAGGTCACAGTGGGGGTGGGGGTGGGGGTGGAAGCTCAGTCTGAAAACCAGTAGAGCACAGTTCTCATGCAAAACTTGTGCCCATGGCCTTGTGTGTCACACCAGAGCTAGCAGACGCTGGTGAGCCCAGTATAACATGGCCACGTGTTCATGGTCCTATCCGGCTGGTCTTGGTCAGGTCTTAGATCCTTAGCATGGGATTCTTCTGAGGTTTATTCCAAAGCACATCCTACCTTACTTTCTGCTCATTTCATGTTGCTCCAAAGCCAGAAAAGCATAAGCGTTTGTCCAAATTATGACATCACAGTATATTGTAGATATTATGTGCTCATTAGCTGTTGATGTTATTTTGTTGCTGTTACACCATACACATCTTAGCAGGCCTTTGGCTCCTAGGATGGGATTCTCAGAAGAGTTTTTGGACTTGACTCCATAGTACTTCTTAAGACTGTGAGCTCCATGAAGTCAGGAATCATGTCCACCAAGTTCAATGCTACAGCCCCAGCACCTACAGCCCATGGCCCATAGCAGTGAAGGGAGAAATAAGAACAAGAAAAATCAGGCAAGTTAGCTCCAGACATTCACTCTTAAAAAGCAGCTTCAGGAAACTCAGATGTTAGTGTCTGGGGGTCTCTCAGGCTCCCAATTCCTTCTAAATGCTCAAATGATAAGGATACATCACCTAGGTGTAGCACTTTCATATCCCATTTTAACTTCATGGTAAATTTACGTGCTTGATGGCAAAGGTATTTTTTTTTTATCTCTGGTTTGCAAATGACAACACTGAGACCCAAGGACCAGCCTCAAGCAGCATAGCAAACTCAGGAAAGGGAAAGCTGGGGAGAGAGGATCACTGCCATACACTGTTTGTCTGCTTGACAGAGGTCCCTGTGCACGTGGGAGAGGCCATACACACAAACGTGACACCAGGACCCACCTCTTCCAGCTTTCCTTTCTTCTCTAAGTCTCCTCACACCTTCTGGGTCCAGACTAGCATGCAGTGGTGGCTGCTGGTTGCCGGCTGGGGTAGGCTTCACCCACCTTGGAATGGTGATTTCCCCAGAGGTGAGGGCAATGGGGACTTACCCTGATCTACACCTATCCATCACTTAACCACATGAAATCATTCCTGAACTCTCAATTGCAAAGTGAAAAGCCATTAAACCAAAAAATACTTCCATTAATTGTAATAGGAAAACTATGATGCAGTCCATCCCAAACTAAGATATGCAAATGCAGGAAGAAAATGTATTAACTCAACAATGAAAACAAGCCTATAAAAGTAATCACTTTTGTGGTGTTGAAAATAAATACAGTTTGTTCATGTAATGCAAGAAATGAAGTTTTATTTTACTCAACAAAGGAATAAGGAAGACTTGAGAGTGGGTGAGGATTGGTAGGAGAAATGGTGCCAGTGAATCACCCATTAGAAGGTGCAGTCTTCATTCTGTGCCATTTTCTGCATTAATTTTCTACCTTTTGGGAGAGGTCAATTATCTTTCACTCAAACTACATTGAAAAACACATTTGTAGCAGACGGGGTGCCTGGCTGGCTCAGTCAGTGGAGCTTGCTACTCATGATCTCAGGGTTGTGGGTTCAAGCCCCACATTGGGTATAGAAATTACTTTTTAAAAAATCTTAAAGAGAAAAGAAAAAAGTTGTAGCTCAGAAAAAAATTATGGCAAAATAAAGAAATTCAAAGTACAGAGAAATATAATGAGTGCTTACAAGAGACAAAAGCAAGGGTTTGCAATCTAGGGCACATGGGCCAAATCAGGCCCATTGCCTATTTTTGTAAATAAAGTTTTATTGAAATAAAGTCACCCCCATTCAGTTACATACTGTCTACGATGGCTTTCATGCTACAAGGTTAGAGTTGAGTCACTCTGCAACACAGATATGACCCATGAAGCTTATTTACTCTCTGGCCCTTTACGGAAACCATGGACTAAAGAGCAATAGAAGATACTACCTACGTGGCACACATACAGAAAGCAGAATGTTCACTCGCACTCAGCCGGCTTCTCAAAACCGTTCCATTTGATGTTCTCTGAATACAAGCTGTCGTGTTAGGGAAATTGGTCAATGTGTCTTTGTCTAAAACTGTATTAAAACTATGGCATATTACTTAGTGTGTTTTGGGGTAGAGTGTCATACTGGGATAAAAAAGGAGGATGTCAAAAAATTTTATAATCTCTCAAGAGCTGTGAAAATTAGTTACCTGAAAAGTCACTCTGCAGGAAAGTCCGCTTAATAATCTGGTGTGCACCCACTCAATTGTTTCAATTAAGAACCTTCAGGATCGGGGCACCTGGGTGGCTCAGTCAGTTGAGCGTCATGTGTCTGACCCCTGATTTCAGCTCAGGTCATGATCCCAGGGTCATGGGTTCCAGCCCTGTGTTGAGTATACAGCCTGCTTAAGATTCTCTCTCTCTCCCTCTGACCCTCTCCTCCACTCACACAAGTTGTCTCTCTAAAATAAATACATACATACATAAATACATAAATCTAAAAAAATATTTTTAAAAGAACATCCAGGACTATCTGGAGCTTTAACTAGAATCGGTCAATGGAATCAGCAGAAATTTCTTGAGCATTTCTCGGGTGCCTGGCCCCGTACAAGGCCCTGTGAGGGAAGACAAAGAAGCCATGCCAGAGATTCCAGACTGGCAAACTGGGCTCAGTCACAAAAATATGTAAAACCCTTGGCAACTTAGTCACAGAACACTAAAGGCCAACAAGTGTCCAGGGAAGTAGAAATCCCTGAAGGCCAGATTTGTTGGGGAGACTTCCAGGGGGACCCGCAAGAACAGACAGCTTGAGGGGAAAGAAAGGCTTCCAGACAGGCCAAAGCCCGCCCCAACATGGGACTTGCCTGGGCATTTACATCTCTCCCCGCCGGACTCACAGGTAAGATCATTTATCCAGAAGTAAGTGAAGCCCACAACCTGTGCCCTGCCTCAGTGGCCGGGAGGACAACTGAAGCTGAGTCTTTATGCTAGACGAGCGCATCTGCTCGTTACTTGGCTGTGCGGGGTCTTCTGTTTCAGGCAGTAAAATCCCATGTGAGCTGCAATTTCAGTGAGGAAGAAGGAAATTCAAAACCTGAAAAATGTATTCATCCATCCCCTGGAAGGAGGAGGGAGAGAGGGAGGGAAGAAAGAGAAAGAAGAGCTAAATGCCGAAAACTCGAGAGCTGAGGGCTGTGGCGGAGCTCTGTTACTTGTTGGCAGGTCCTTCAGACTAGGGAGGGTTCCAGTCCCAGGCCTTCCACCAAAGAGACTCATTACTTACATTATCTCTGATCTTTTTCAACATCTTTCTTAGCTAGGTGTTCTGTCTCCTTTTACAGATGAGGAAACTGAAGTTCGGAGCTATTGATTTGCCCAAGGTCACACAGCAGGTATTTGTCTCAAGGCCTGAGAGGTTTCAAATTCCAACCTCTTTTCTTTCTGCCCTGTTACTTGATAAATTTGCTTATCTACCTCAAGTAATTAGTGAAGGTGGGTGTAGCATGTCAAAATGACTCTTGAGACCTAGAAAAAGCGATAAACTATGCCTCCTGTAATTCTCTTGTTGAAAAGACTAATTATCAGCTCTTATTTCCTTAACAGGAACAGAAGTCATCATTAAATATGAGGAAAACCTTTGTTCAGTTGGGCAACAAGAATAGCAATGCACAAAATATCTCCTGATTTGCTGATGCTCATAAGTGAACACTAGGACAGGTATATAAATATGAAAGGCTTTCTATCCGTGTATTGTACTGTTCACTTCTGAGCCTAAAGGGGGATTTCATTTCTTTTTCTCTTTTGATTTTATAACACTTTTTTTAACGTTTATTCATTCTTGAGAGACAGAGCATAAGTGGGGGAGAGGCAGAGAGAGGGGAAGACACAGAATCACAATCAGGCTCCAGGCTCTGAGCGGTCAGCACAGAGCCTGATGCGGGTCTGAAACTTGAACTGCGAGATCATGACCTGAGCCGAACTCAGATGCTTAACAAACTGAGTCACCCAGGCGCCCCTGGGGGGATTTTTATTTCTTGATTTTCTCACACCCTTGGCCATACAGCTTCTTCAGTGCACATTCACGTCATGTGTATTATCCCCAGTCCTTACAGCAGTCTTATGGTATAGGAATCTTCTCTGTTTTACACTCAAGGACAGGGAAGCTGTCAGAGGATAGGTAATATTCCCAAGGTCACATGGTGGGCAAATTGTCAGTGCCCAGTGGGAACTCAAATCTGTCGAACTCTTGTTTGGAAATGTACCCAGGATTTGTTTTTAACAGGTATAGTAAGATGACAGACACAGAGAAAGGCTTTGAAAGAACAGTTTATTACTTGCAGTTTTTGAGAGGAAGGGGCATGCCATGTCACACAGGGCCACATGGGGAAGCACTGGGGTTGGTCAGGTGGCAGAAGGAGCAAGGGGAAAGTATGCACAAAAGCCTTTTATTGTGGTTTTCAAAAAAAGAAATGGGCAGGCAGGTTAAGCAGCTGAGGCAGGCTTAGGAAGGTAGAATTTGAATAATGAATAATGTCAGCAGGTGGTGGTCTATAGGAGGGGTCTCTAGTTGTCAAGCACCTGGCCTTGGTGTGATTTAGGTTCTGGGTGGATGATGTCCTGGACTGCAGGAGCCTGAGAAAAGGAGGCAGGTGAGGGGATGGATGCAGAATTGGTTGGTTTGCATTTCTTTTTTTTTTTTTCTTCCTCTCTCTCTCTCTCTCTCTCTCTCTTTTTCTTAAATGGGGGAGGGGCAGAGAGAGAGGAGAGAGAGAGAATCCCAAGCAGGCTCCTCACTGCCAGCGTGGAGCCCGATGAGGGACTCGAAACCATGAACCGCAAGATCATGACCTCAGCCAAAACCGAGTCTGCCGCTCACCTGCTCACCCGCTCACCTAAACCACCCAGGTGCCCCGGGTTGGTTTGCATTTCAAAGGCACGCTACAAGGCATTTACTATCTCTAGGAATTAGCTAATCTGGGAGGCCCTCCCTGCGGGTCCACTAGGCCCAAAGATGTCAAAGACTCACAAAGTATAGAAAATTAAAGACATGAGTAACACAGCTCCAAAACCCTTCAGACCTTTCCCAAAACATTCTACTGCATAGCATTCTACTGAAATGTAATAACTGTTCATCCAAGTAGTGTTTCCATGCTACATCCTCAAAGTGATCAGATCCACCCTGACCTCTTGGTTAGACTACTAGGATACAGAAGTTTGTATGCCTTTGATTAATTACAGCCAATGGTTCAAGGATGGCTTACTCGGATGTTTAATGAAAGCAAGAATCTCCTGGAAGCCTGGTTTAAACACAGATGAGTGGGCTCTATCCCTCGAGTGTGTTTCAGTAGCTCTTGGATGGTCTGAAATGTGTATTTCTTTTTTTTTTTTTAAGTTTATTTATTTTGAGAGGAGGGGAAGGGCAGAGAGAGAGAGAGAGGGAGAGAGAGAATCCCAAGCAGACTCCACACTGTCAGCGCAGAGCCCAATGTGGGGCTTGAACTCACAAACCATGAGATCATGAGCTGAGCTGAAATCGAGTCAGACACTTAACCAACTGAGCCATCCAGGTGCCCCTGAAATATGTAACAAGCTTCCAGGTGATGCTAATGCCGTCGGACTTAGGACCACATTTTGAGGACCGCCGGCTTAGAAACACCATTGAATCTTTCAGTAAGGCAAACTGAAGAACTAACAAAACTAAACATTAAACTTATGTAGCGAACCCAGGGATGACATTCAAAATATTTAACAAGATTTAAATAATTAAAGAGCCAACCTGTTATGAGTTGGTTAAAATAACATTTGTTAACTAGAACACAGGGTGCTAGATTGTGAGCCATGGTTCAACAAATGACTGCAGAAGAAATTGAAATGGAGAAGTTTCTTACCTGCCCAGCATGGAGGTCGTGGAGGACGTGCTCGGCAATGCCTCAGAGCAGGACATGGGGAGGTCAAGGCAGAGCACACAGAGAAAGAGGCAGGACCTGGGCACATGCCTTCATTAGGCCCTGTGGGTGGAGCGCTTTGGGGTTCCCAGGCCAAGGCCAAATTGGTCACTTCAAACTAAAAAGGGCAGAATTGCGATAAGCCTCGAGGAGGTTTATCTAAGGGGCACCCTGAGGGGCGAGGGCGACTGTTCCTCGATAAGGGCTGCTGGGGAAATCCGATCAGGAACTTACATGTGTCTGTGATCCTGTGGGCTGTTATCCAGGGCATGTGCTTGCGTGAGGGGTGAGGGTCAACTGAAGGTCCCCACGGGCTGCTTGGCCAAACAAAATGGATGTCTAGGCAACAGCACCATGGGGTAGCTTAGCTAAACACTCCAACAGGCACTACTTCTTAGCTGCTGGATCTGCAGGGGCCCAGGGGAGGGGCTGGGGTGGATGAGGCTGCCAGGAGGGCCTGGAGCCATTGCCAAGTAAGGACGCATTTCAATAGTTAACAACAGCTACAGCCACACCAGCGGGAGCCAACTGAATTGCGATCCTGAGTCAAATTTCAAATGAACTTATGATGGTGCTTTAAGGCCCTTCAGCAGCAGCTGTCAGCCTGTGGGAAAATGTCCAAGTGTGTCACATGGAACTCCTGCGTGACTGAACCCTCACAATCCTCCAGTCATTCTAAACCCCTTCAAGTTCGCAGACACACCCAACTTCATCCAGCCTTTGTGCTCTCAGAAAAAAGATTTTTGCCTGGAAAACCATTTCCTGAGAAACTCAGATTCGTCTTTTAAGACTTAGTTCAGACTCCTTTGGAAAGCGTCCTAAACCCCTGTTCTTATCCAGGTCATGGAGTGACCTGTCACATCACTTGGATTGTATGATGATGAGATCTCTATAGGGATCCACCCCATTAGACTACAGGCAAGCATGGGGCAGGCGTTTACCATAAGGCATCAGTTTTAAGAGGGACTTTTTTTCAAGCCTTAACATCTCTAGAAGTAGAGTGTACCTCTTATTTACACAGCATTTTTCTCTCTTAATGGTATATAGTATGGTAGTACATCTTACAATCAATTGTATCTTACATTCAACGAAATAAGCTTTTTTTTCCTTCCCTGGACCTACATCTCTTTGGGCAATACTGAGCATGTAGGATATGCTTTGGCTCTCAGCTTCATTCTGACCTTCTAGCATGTTCAATGTCAAGGCCACAGACAACATCTTCCGGGCTCCCTTGCCATCTGAGTTCTGGATTCTGTCAGTGGAAGGCATTCTTGGGCAGGAGGCAGGTAAAAGTCTGCTCCAGATTTTGCCAGCTGTTCCTGCTCCTACCGGTTGGCTCCAGCAGTCAACAGCGGGCTCCTGCAACAGCGGGGGCAGAGGCGACAGCAGCAGAGGCATAGGGCCACCGGTGCCCACAGACTCCAGAAGCATCAGCAGGACTGTGGCTCCTGGAGTCCCAGTCAGGCAGCAGCCGCAGGGGCAAGTGTTTCTGTGGACTCCGGGTCCACACATTTCCTCCTTTGCTAGCAATAGCAGCTTTCTGAAGTTACAGAACTCTGAGTGCCATCGTCCCCTCTTTGCTCCTTCTGCCAATTGGTTCTGATACCTTTAGAACCAATTCTCTGCATTAAACAAACCCTCTTTATGGGGCACCTGGGTGGCCCAATGGGTTGAGCATCTGACTTCGGCTCAGGTCATGATCTCGCAGCTCATGAGTTTGAGCCTCACATCGGGCTCTGTGAGGACTGCTTCGGATTCTGTGTCTCCCTCTCTCTGCCCCTCCCCTGCTCACACTCTGTCTCTGTCTCTGTCTCTCTCTCTCTCTTTCTCTAAAATAAATAAACATTAAAAAATGCAAATACACCCTCTTTAAGATAGGCAGAGTGGTTTCTGCTTTCCTGACCGAACACTGACAGCCATGGTGCCCTTCCCTGTCCTTCTGTAACTGCCAGCAGTGCCATTCAGGTTGATGCCGATCTCCATGCTCCTGGGCAGCACAGCACAGTGGTGACAGTGGTTAAGTGCATGGCATCCATGAGTGAACTTCCTGGGCTAGATTCCTAGCATTCGCTGCTACCTACTTCTATGTGACCTTGAGAAAATTGCCCAATCTCTCAGGTTCTCAGTTTTGTCATCGGACAAAAGGGGATAACAATAATCTTCGTCTTCTAGCGTTATCATAAGATGAGGTTCTTAAAAAGGTGCCTGAAGAAATGTCAGGCATCATTATTATTGTGCCTTTTAACAGTTCAGATGTTTTGTCACACGCCTAAATATACCTGTGGATGCTTCCTGGTGTTTGTTTGTTTTTAATTCTTATTCAGGGCTATCTATGCCAATGGGAAGTATTCAGTGCAGATCGACTGGAGGAGGGAAGGAGGAAGGGAGGGGGGAAGGGGAACAGAGGAGAGGACAGGAGAGAGGAAGAGAAGAAGGCAAAGGCCCTGAGAGCTCAGGGCAGCAGCTCCTTTCCAAGAGGCATAGAATTATTTCAGTATTTTAAGAAGCAGCAGAGCCATCCAGTTGCTTACCAGCAGAACACCAGGCTGGCTCCCTTCCTCATCCATGATCTTAAAGTCACACCACCTCCTACTCTTCCCCAACACAAGATGCACAGATTAATTCTGCCAAAGGCATTGCAATGGTTTTCTCTTTCCTTGGAAGGTACGTCAAAGTGGTGCCTGTCCTTCATATCTGGAATATATACAGAATGTGTACAAAGCGGTAAGAAAAGACAGATCACCCAATAGAAAAAGTGAACCAAAGATTTTGAAGAGACACTTCAAAAAGAGGTTCTCCAAGTGACCAATAAACATTAGAAAAGCAGCTCAACTTCATTAGCCCTTAAGGAAATGCAAATTAGAACCACAACAGTGTCCCCTCTTCTCTGGTTCTTTCTCTTGCTCTTCACCACAGACCCTGGTCATCCTCCAATTCTAGTTGGTTGTGTTCCTATTGGCTGTAAAAATAGCCAAGTGTGAACACACACCTGTCTGTTTTCTCCTGTCTTTGAGCCACTTGAAGGCTTCCTCATGGTCCGGACATCTTTACACCCCTGGGACTTTCCAGAGAAGGCACTTAACATTACAGGATGAATGCAACTGGAATCTCAGAGATGACTGAAAAGCTAGCCTGAACAGGCTGGGTTCAGAATGTGACTTTGCAGCTGGGATGAAAAGAAAGGAATAGAGAGTAGCGATAATGAACCTTTTCTCTGAAGTTACTAGACATCATCAAGGACAAGAGGGAAATTATTTCTTGTTCATGTCTCATCTGCCGTAATAACTCACCATTGTATTCCTTAATGTCAAGTGTTCTCTGAGTGCACTGAACCTGGTTTTTATCAAATGAAGACCTATTCCTTTTCTCTAGAACTTTCTGCCAATCAAATACTCAGTGGGGGAAAAAAAGGATGCATGCCCATTACATAGGGCATCTTCTACAAATGGAGGAAGGGAACTAAGATAAGATTTTCAAATATCAACTGATTATTTTCAGTTTCTTATTTGTTTGTTTCTTTTAGAGAGAGAGAGCCTGTATGCATGAGAGCAAGGGAGGGGGCAGGGAGAGAGAGAGAGAGAGAGAGAGAGAGAGAGAGAATCTTAAGCAGTCTCCATGCTCAGTGCGGAGACCCATGCAGGCCTCAATCCCACCACCCTGGGATCATGACCTGAGCCAAAATCAAGTCAGATGCTCCCCCAGGCACCCCTATTTTCAGTTTCATAAAGCATGTGAAAATTTTTGACTCTACAAAGAGCTTGTTTGACACAATATAATATTTGCCATTATTCTTCCAAACATAGCTTTTATGAGTACTCACTCACTGTCCATATTTTTAAACATTTTTTATGCAGTTCCTCAGGCTCATTCCTACACTGTGGGATCTGAGATCAGGGCGCAAATGCATCCATACACCATTTAAAGCTGTAAATCAGGCTACAAACCATTAAATACATCCTCTCCTAACGTGTAAGTATCTTGCTTCTACACCTGGAAGGCCAGGTTCCAATTCAGAATTCTCAAACTCTGTGCAGTTCAATGCAAAAACATGTTGGCAGGCCAGGGCCCTCAGCCTACCACCTTTTCTCTGCTCATACCCCCAGCAGCAGCAGCACCTCGCCCACCTGCCAGAGCCCAGGAGGAGTCTTCCATCAGAAAGATGGGATGAAAACTGAGAAAGAGACCCCCATGGGCCCTGGAAGTGTGCTCTGAGTGGTTTGGGCAGGAAATTTCAAGTCTCGGGGATACAAACTGTGTTCTAGAAGGGGACACAGGCACACCCCTTGGCACGGCAGACAGCTCACCCAGTGGTGAGGGGCACAGCTATTAGGACAGCCTCAGTGAAAGGCGTCGTGAAACCAGGACCCAGGGCGGGGGTCCTCTTGCCCAGTTCTCAGGGCAAAACTGTAGCCCTTATCACACAGCTTACACTTTACATCATTTCACATCCAACCTACTCAAATAGATTTAACCTACAAGAATTTTTTTATGTTTTATTTTTTATTTAAGTTTACTTATTTATTTTGAGAGAGAGAGAGTGAACAGGGGAGGGGCAGAGAGAGGGAGAGAGAATTCCAAGCAGGCTCTGCACTGTTGTGACAGAGACAGATGTGGGGCTTAATCCCACGAACCGTGAGATTGTGACCTGAGCTGAAATCAAGACTTGGATGCTCAGCCTCCCTAGGCACCCCTGCAAGAGTTTGTTTGTTTGTTTGTTTGTTTGTTTTAAGAGAAATCTAGATGTCAGGTGTTGGGAATGAGCTACCCCCTGCACCCAAGGGACTGCACAGCTGAAACAAAAAGGAAAAGATCTATGAGGCATTCTTAAATAAAGTAATTTATGCAAGTTCATTTGTTGAAGGAGCATTGTTGTTCAACATGTCCAATTGCAGGAATGTTTTATTGTGCTGGTATTATATAAAATTTATCAGGTGATATATGAATTTCAAAAAAACCTAATACATTATCCAAAAAGGAAAGATCATTTGTCTTCCCTTGGAGGTGATAAATACTGCATTAAACAGACTGCCTCACTGATATTCTTAGCCATGAATTCCATTTGGAGTTTACTGCTCATCTTAAAGGCTTAGCATTATTTAACTGTAATAACCCCCAATCATAACCACTCAGACAATCGATCCCATTTAATCACTGAGGTTTCTGTAATGTGGAAAAGGCCGGATTATTTTTGTTTGAAGTGAGCATAGCAAGTCTCACAGTATGGTATAATTAAGAACTGTTTACTTTTTCTTAAATTCAGCACCCTCACCCCCACCTCAAAGGCTAGACATTAAAGTACTAAATATAATGATCTTGGAAAACCAAATTGCTATGTTCCTGGCAGTCCTTCCCTGGTTTCCCTTAAACATTTCTATCTGAAATGAGGATGAATAAAAAAAGAAAAAAAAAGAAACCTGGAAAATATACAGCTATCCCTTCACTGTATCTTCCACCTAACCATCAGAGTTTCCGTTCAAGGACTGAAAAACAGTCCCTCCCTCCTTCCTCTGTCCCTTTTTGGCTATTTTAGATTGTTACCCACATTGTTTCAAACGTCCATGGGGCACACCATGCAGGATCAGGAGACCCCAGCCCGCTATTTTATGTCTGTGAGTTAGTCTCCCCAGGTAGACTGGAGGATGTCTCTGAGGGCCTTAGTCATCTTGATATGTTCAGTATCCCCACCAGGGCCTGACACGTTAGTACCCTTAGTGTTATTGAACAAACAAATGATTATCTTTTTGCCCTCACAGGCTTTATAGTGTTGAGTTATTTGGGCATAAAGAATGTCAGAATCAGTTCCCTGTGTAAGCAAATTAAGTCAGTGTGCTACCACTACAAGGTTTAGAATCTAAGAGTGAGAAATTGTAGCTATAACATCCTGGATGATTCCATTCAAATCCCACTGGCTAGAGTATGACAGAGAACTCCCAGAACAATGACAAGACTGACAAGGCATGCCCTTGTGAAATCTTTTCTAAGATACACTTCATTTTAATTACATTTTATAATCACCAGGAGACTAGGTTTGGCTAGGCTTTGAGTAATTATACAACATTGCACTTAATACAAGGTTGTTTTTTAGAGGTGAAATTAAAGACATCAGATTCTGGAAATACTTAGAAGGGAATCGTTCTGCATGGGGTTGGAATAGGGGAGCAATACAATATGGCAGCTGATGTTGTTGTTCTTTTAAATGTGTTTTTAACACTGTGAGCTGCCTCTTATCACTTTGGGGAATGGATGAGTTATAGAGTATGAAGAGAGACAGATAACCACATGGATTTCACTGCTTAGCTAAGCACAATTTTGTGGTCTTCAAAAAACTAAGTAATGTTTCTTTTTTAAGGTGGTACATGGGCCCCGGCTTAACACATTTACTAGCACTTGAATTGTTCCCCAGATAGAGCTCTTTTTTTTTGGTCGATTTCACATGCTGAACTGCTTTGTCCACAAACTTAATAAACTTAGATATAACTACCACATTTGATTAAGTATTTTATGCACAGCATCTTCAGTAATTTGTTATAATGCAGTTGTATAGCCTATGATAACTGATCCTACACAACTTAGGTGTTAATTTAAATGTTTACATTTAATGTGTTTTTCAAAAGTTTATTTATTGTGAGAGAGAGCACGGGAGAGGGGACAAGAGAGAGGGAAAAAGAGAATCACAATCAGGCTTTGTGCTAACAGAACAGCTCAGGCTCAGGCTCATTAAATTTAGCCACCCTAAATTTAATGTTTAAAAATAAATTGGGGCACCTGGGTGGCTCAGTCAGTTAGGCGTCCGACTCTTAATTTCGGCTCAGGTCATGATCTCATGGTTGTGGGATCAAGCCCCATGTCCGGTTCTGCGCTAAATGTGGAGCCTGTTTAAAATTCTCTCCCTCTCTCTCCCTCTGTCCCTCTCCCCTGCTTGCGCTTGCTCTCTCAAAAAATAAAAATAAATTAAAAAAAAATTAAAATAAATAAATTATATAGTGGGCCATCAGAAAAAAATAATTTCATCTAGCCTGGGATCAGCATCTTTTCCTTTTTGTAATATTCTAGAATAAAATACAATCCATTGGCATTCTGTGGCCATCTGTATATCTTTTTTTAAGTACATTTTTGGCACAGCCCCGTCAAATATCACTTTCTCAAAGTCCAAAAAAGCTGCTGAGCTCAGAAACAGGCCCATGAATAAATGAATAACTTAATGTAGGACAACAAAGGCATTTCAAACCATTGGTGAATGAATGGACAATTTAATCAAGGGTATCGGGACAAGTGGTGATCACAATGGAACAAAATACCCTCACACCTCACAGCATACCAAAAAGAAAATAAAAAAAAACCCATAAAGACCTTTCCTTGCTCCTACAAAAAAAAAAAAAAGTTGCCAGGTAAGTGAAAGAATTAATTATAAAAAGCAAAAGTTCAAAACATGGCAGATTGTGTGTGTGTGTGTGTGTGTGTGTGTGTATGACGAGGCTAGGGAAACGTTTTTAAAACAAGACCAATAAACACAAGCCATAAGGGAAACAGACTGACAAATAGATCTTAATCTCACGGTTTGTGAGTTCGAGTGGGTTCTGCAATGACAGTGTAGAGCCTGCTTGGGATTCTCTCTTTCTCCCTCTCTCTGTCCCTCTCCTCTCTCTAACTAATAAACAAACAAACTTAAAAAATCATTTAAAAAATAAAAAACTCATGTGCATCAAAAAATACCATGAATAAGTAAAAAGATAAAGCATGGCCAACGCTAGTCTTCTGATGATTACAAAATGTAATTTTAAAAAAAGGTGCAACTTAGAAATATTTCTCAAGGGTAGACTGGGAATAGATACTCCTAACAATATAAGCAACACAGAATTAGGGCACCTGGGTGGCTCAGTCAGTTAAGCATCTGACTTCGGGTCATGATCTCATGGCTCATGAGTTCGAGCACCGTTTCAGGCTCTGTGCTGACAACTCAGAGCCTGGAGCCTGCTTCGGATTCTGTGTCTCCCTCTCTCTCTGCCCCTCCCCCACTCACGCTCTGTCTCTCTCTCTCTCTCTCTCTCTCTGTGTCTCTTTCTCAAAAATAAATAAACATAAGCAACACAGGATTATTATCCTCAACATGTAAACACAATAGATCAACAAGAAAATAAAAGTCCAAAGGACAGAAGATAGGCATTTTTCCAAAGAGGAACACTGGCTAGCCAATTAACTTATAAAAATGTGCTCAACCTCATTAGTCATCAGGTAAATGAAAATTTAAACCATTACCATTTCACACTTCTAGGCCAACAAAAATTTTTAAATCTAACAATACTAGATGTTGAAAATGGAGCAACTTCAATTCTGGTGTCCTGTCATAAATGTGTAAATTGGTACTTGATCTAAATTTCCACTTTGGAAAGCAATTTGGCAACATCTAATAAAGTCGAAGCCTGAAGAAGCAACCATGTGAGAAGGTACTGGAAGAGATGTTTGTTTTTAAATGAGTCTACCATGAGGTGCCATTTCTAAAAGAATTGTAAATTTAAAGGCCAGAAACCAAGGTGGGGGGGGGAGCAGATAGTTAAAGGAGACTTGTAGGTCTCCTCTGATAAATGTGGCCAAGTACCTTTCTAACTTCTGATGATTTTGTCTATTAGCCCCTCACATGCAGCATTGTTTTAAAGGAGTTCTTTGGCACATAACAGAAACCCACAATAATGTATTTTCCAACCTCTCCATTGCTTTCTTCCTAGTAACATTATTGTAGCATTCTGATTCTTCCATGAGGATGTTGACATTAGTCCTCCAAATTTTGATGGCCTGTGGATTTCAGCCGGGTTAAATGCATTTGTTCCATGAAAGAGAAAGCTGGTCATCTCATTTTGGGTTGTTCATTTCTTCCTATGTCAGTGTCAAAATGAAACATAAATTAGTCACTACTCTTACTGTTAAGCTGAATCGCTTGCTAAGTCTTTTGTACATTACTGGGTGTTTCATACCCAAGCTACCAGATATGGTATCTCTTTGATGATTTACATTCCACAGACTCTTAGATCACTTATATTTTCATTCTTTTTACTGGGTACTGTGTCCTGCTAAACTGTGGGGACGTGAAGCTCTTTAGGGCATGGTCCCTACTCTCCAAAAGTTTATATAATAACACAAATATCAAATCTTAACCAATCTGAACACACAAATAGAACATCACCCAAACCTGCCTTACAGAAGTCCTTCCAGGACATATCAAAAATGCCTAACCTCTTTACTGCCCCATTTAATTATCAGTTAATATAGCCAGTTACCCTGAAGATGTCTGGAGAAATTAGAGAGAAAAAAAAATGAGCATTTGGGAGAATTATAGTGGGTTTTAAAGATTAAGTAAAACCAAAGCTGAATAACTGTTCTTGGCAAATACAAAGACTGACAAGGGCATGGCACTTAATATTCCTTAAGATTCCACCACGTGGTTTCTTTTAAAGGCAGCAGTGGCCCAAAATATTTGACAGTTTGGCTGCAGTGCTATACATTCTGCTTTTGCATAACTCATTTTTGAAACTTGATTCTTGCTGGTAAATAATAAAAGCTAACATTTGAGCCCTTACTCTGTGCCAGGCACCAGTCCAAGCCTCACAATGATCCAGAGGGAAGTTGCTATGGATTGAATGCTTATGTCCCTTCAAGTTCATATACCGAAATCCTAACCCCCACGGTGCCTGGGTGGCTCAGTCAGCTAAGCATCCAACTTCGGCTGAGGTCATGATCTTGCGGTTTGTGACTTCCAGCCCTGTCCATGTCAGGCTGTCTGCTGTCAGCACAGAGCCTACTTTGGATCCTCTGTCGTCCTCTCTCTCTGTACCTCCCCCTCTTTCTCTCTCTCTTTCAAATTAAAAAAAATAGATATAGATACATATGTACGTATTTATAAGAAATCCTATCCCCCAATGTGACAGTATTAGGAGAGGGGGCACGTGGGAGGTGACTAGGTCATAGAGGGCAGCCCTCATGAACAGGATTAGTACTCTTACAAAAGGGACCACAGAGAGCTCCTTGACACTCCCACTATATGGACACAGAGAGAAGAGGGCCATCTATGAACCAGGAAGCTGGCTATCACCAGACACTGAATCCGCCAGGCACCTTGATTGTGGACTTCCCCACCTTCGGTACTGTAAGAAATAAACTTCTGTTTATAAGCCACCCAGTCTATGGTATTCCGTTCTAGAAACTTGAATGGGCTAAGACAGAGTTGCCATTATTGTTCCTATTTTACAGATGCCCAAAAGAGGGCCATCATCCCAGAGGCAGGAGTCGGCAGAGGCAGGATTTGAAGCCAGCAGTCTGGGCCCAGAGCCTATGCTCTGCACCTTCCCATTCTGCATCCCACAAATAAACAGCATTTGCAGGAGTCAGCATTCCTTGTCCTGAATGTAGTATCACTACTATGTATTAGCACTATTGACTTTTACGTCTGGAAATTCATAATGGTTTCTCAAACCAGTCTTGATGCTATTACTAAAAGCAAGGAGTGGAGTGAAGGAACAATGCTGCCTTGATTTCCATGTGCAAGAAACAATACAGTCTGGTGTTTCAGGCTCCCTAATTACCGAGAATATGTTTGCCAAACGGCACCTTTCCTCAGTTTTCTGAATGATGTCCCATCCGGGAAGTGACAGACGTTGGCATCTCATACCAAAGTAGTAGATCTTTAAATTCACAGTACTGTGTTACCTTGCGAGGCACATGTTCGTGTTTTGCTTTATTTCCTTAAAGATTTTACCAGCTGTTCGCTAACAAGAGGTCATCTGTTGACTGCTTCATTCAAAGTGCAATACAGG
This sequence comes from Prionailurus bengalensis, assembly GCF_016509475.1. Taxonomy (NCBI): domain Eukaryota; kingdom Metazoa; phylum Chordata; class Mammalia; order Carnivora; family Felidae; genus Prionailurus; species Prionailurus bengalensis. The sequence continues at coordinate 18,359,126 of NC_057361.1, read as the reverse complement.
CTTTTAAGGTTCAGTCTTCACATATGTCAGTCAAGATGGACAGTCTGTGCTGCTCCCTCTGAAAAACACATTTTCCTATTTCCTTAAACACCATGAGTTTTGACCAGGGGCATCAAGCACCCCTTGGATTTCACATTCAATTCTGAAGTCAAATGCCGTCTGTTGAATTACAGTTCTCACTTCCTCACTCCCCAGTCGTCCACATCATGGCTATGGCTTCATGCTGCTGGATTGCACTTCCTTACCTCTCAGACTTGGGCTTGGCTACACACTGTGATTTGACCAACCGGACAGCGACAGACATGAAACAGAGGCTAGACAAGTACCTGCATCATCATGCTTACCCTCCTGTCTTTCACCATAAGAACATGTCTCAGGTAACTAGTGGTGTGAGGAGAGTGAGAGCCATGTGGAGCCGACCCTGATGGAACACACACCTTTGAGCAAAGCCCAGCAGAGCCCTGTCTGGATCAGCTGAACCCCAGCCAACCCACAGGTGAGCGAGAGAGAAACCAACGCTCGTTGTTGCTCTAAGCTATTGAAATTTGAAGTTTGCTCGCAGGCAGTCTTACTGCAGTAACAGCTAATACATAAGAAGCCCTCCTCTTTTGCCATCTCATTATTTTGAAGAGCACCTGGGATCAATGTAATGGAGTACCACAAGCTGGCTGGCTTAAACAACAGAAATGTATTGTCTCACAGTTCTGGAAACTGTAACTCTGAGATCAAGGCGTCGGCAGGGTTGGCTCCTTCTGAGGGCTGAGGGAGAATCTGTTCCAGGACTTTCTCCTTAGGCATTCCTTGGCTTGTAGAATAATGTTCTCCTGCCTCCACAATGTACATGTTTCTGGGTCCAAATGTGCCCTTTTGTAAGGACACCAGTCATATCAGATGAGGGCCCACCCTAAAGACTTCCTCTTAACTTGGTGATCTGCAAGGACCCTATTTACAAACAAGATCACATTCACAAATACTGGAGGTTGGGACTTGAACATCTTTTACAGGGGACACAATTACACAATTCAACCACAACACCATCCCAGATGCCTTTCTGGTGGGGGAGAATAAGACTGCAAGGGCCTGATGGGCTTTGATTAAGGAAAATCTAAGAGTTAATCTTTTTGCATAGCTGCAGTTGGGATAAACAGGTTTTGCTGTCTTCTTCTAAACATTTGGTGTTTTGTAATCTATTTGCATAAATCACCTCCATCCTACCCATCCCTTAACTAAAATTTGTGTGTTCTGTTTATAGCCTTCACCTTACTAAGCCTTACCCTCACTCCAGTGGGCTTTCACCTCCTGCAGTTCTCACAGTGCGCCCTATTGCTCTGTGCTGGTGTTTTGTGCTTATTTTTCTTTGCTGCTTAAGAGGCTGCCCACAAGTTTTCTTCCTCTGCACAATACCCTGAACAGACCCCAAACATGGTCTTCTATGGCCTCCTACACAGTGGCTGCTGTGGCCAAAGGGGCTAATAAGTGCTACTGAAAGCTGTTAGTATATCAGAACTGAATCATGTAACCTCTAATCCTCCCCCTGATCATTCTTTGCATCTTGAATAAACCTGCAAAAGACCCAGTGTCAAATTGAAATGTGTTCTGGTTGTACTCTCCACAGAAATAAACAAACTCAACCTAAACCCATCAAATCAAAGCACAATCCAGGCTTCGGTAAGTTGCAGGTTTGGCTGAATAAGAAGTATAATCCTTTATCCTTGTGTTTAGAACCTTCTAGCTGTCAGGGCGATGTCTGCACACTGAACAGGGCCTCCATATCCTTTCAGAATCATGAAGAGGACTTGAAAACGGACACTATTCATTGCTTCAAAGTCTCCACTAAATGGCCTCCATCCATTGCTGACTTTTCACATGCTGGGGGTATAAATGCCTTTTGATTTGGGGAGTACTGGGAGCTTAAAAGTGAACCCCAAATAATGGTTTATCTAATTGCCTTTTTAACAAAATCCATGAGAACATTTCTAACCCTTGGAAATCAGATGAAAGTCACTTTAACAATTACTATGGCAATGTCTATTGCTTTTGGGGCTGCCTGTAACAAGTTGATATTCAAAACATTTTGATTCAGCAGTGGGCCATGCCAACAGCTTTCTGCATTTTTCCTACAATGTCACCCATCTGATTTTCCATTCACCAGCACTCTAGCTCAGTACTACTTAGAACACGGTCCACACACCGGTAGCATGGACTTCAGCGGGTTGGACTGTGAGAACTGCAGAGTCCTGGGCCCTGCCCCAGACCTAGGGAATCAGACTGTCTTTGAAGGAAATAAAATCAGGTAATCCTCATGCACACTCAAGTTGGGAAGCACTGCCCTCATTTTTCTCTTCCTACTTCTAAATAGCAAGACAGCCACTGTTCCAGCTGAACCTTTTAAAGTCCTCAGCCAGTTTTCCTGTAAAACTAATTAAATAGCTTTTTAATGTTATCCTATTTTCAAATCTAAAATATTACAATACAGGGCTCTTTGCCTTCAGTCAAGAGGAGGCTTCAGGCCGGTTTCACTCTCCATTCCTTCCTCCTGCCACATACACAGGGAAAGAAAAAAAAAAAAACACCTCTTCACATCCTGCAGCCTCTTAACAGAAACTCAGAAACAAACATCTCACAGCAAAGAAACAGTGGGGTCTTCAAAGCAAGATCTTCTTTGTCCGAGGCCTTTTGCCTCTAAGCCAGCAGGACCCCCAAGAACCTGAGTGTGGATGGACACCGAACTGCCACGACATCCTCTTCCTCCTCCTGGCATCTCTATTTACTTCCACCGCAGCCTTCACGGTCTCCTGTGGGGCCCCCGACAGGTACCGTGTAGTGACAGGCAGAAAGCCTCAAAAACAATTTCGCCATTAGAATGTCTGCCTCACGAACACTGCCTTTTATCGTCTCCTGTACTAACTAGATCGTAAAAGCAGCAGATGCTTCTATGGATCCTTTGACCATTATTCCTCTTAGGTTTTTCATTCTTTGTCCAAAAATCTTGCTGTCATGTCCATCAGGCAGACAGGAGACCAATTGTGCCAGGAGCACCACTTGCTTGTTTTAAGATTTTATTTTATTTTACTTGAAGTAATCTCTACACCAAAATTGGGACTTGCACCCAAACCCCCGAGATCAAGAGCTGCACACTCCACTGACTGAGCCAGCCAGGTGCCCTATTGTTTTTTCTTAATGTTAAATATTTTACTTGGAAGGAATCTCAAACTTAAAGTTGCAATAAGAACTTGAGTAAATTTAATACCAATACTTGTATCGAAACTACCGTTCATATTCCAGTTTGTCAACTGAAGCAATATGGGATGCACTGTAGCGCCAGGGATCACATTTCATTGCCACATTTCTTTAGCATCCTTCAATTTGGAAACCTCTTTCACAGCCTTGTGCGTTTTTTGACATTAATGTTTTTAAAGAACTAGGGTCTTTTTAAAACAATGTTCTCGGGGCGCCTGGGTGGCGCAGTCGGTTAAGCGTCCGACTTCAGCCAGGTCACGATCTCGCAGTCCGTGAGTTCGAGCCCCGCATCGGGCTCTGGGCTGATGGCTCAGAGCCTGGAGCCTGTTTCCGATTCTGTGTCTCCCTCTCTCTCTGCCCCTCCGCCGTTCATGCTCTGTCTCTCTCTGTCCCAAAAATAAATAAACGTTGAAAAAAAAAATTAAAAAAAATAAAACAATGTTCTCCCTTTGGGTCTAATGCTTCCCTGTGATTAGATTCAGATATGCACTTAGCCAGACACAGGACTGCACAGGCGGAGAGGGGCCCTTCTCAGAGTACTGGAGGCATGTGTGTCCACCTGCTCCTTACTGGGGATTTTGATCACCTCAGCAAGGTGCCGTTCAGCTTTTCCACTATAAAGTTGTTTTCTCTAGCAATGCGTGGGAGGCTGAAGAAAGCCCACCGATGGATGTCCACACCCTAATCCCAAGAACTTCGTTACCTTGTAATGCCTTTGCAGCTGTGGTAGAGATCTTGAATGGAGGAGGTGGTGGATTATTGGGTAGTATTATATAATCCCAAAGGGGCCTTATCACAGGAACGCAGGAAGAGAAAGACAATGTGAAAACAGCAGCAGAGAGACTTGAAGAGGTTAATGGACTGCTGGCTTTGAGACTGGAGGAAAGGAACAGACACTAAAGCATGCAGATGGCCTCTACAAGCTAGAAAAAGAGAAAATGGATTCTCCCCCTAAAGTTTCCAGAAGCAACCCACCCTGCCCACAAGGTGATTTGATTTGAGCCCTAGTTTCAGGGGCACCTGGGTGGCTCAGCTGGTTAAGCATCGGACTCTTGATTTTGGCTCAGGCCATGATTTCATGGCTCGTGAGATCAAGCCCCGTGTCCGGCTCTGTAGCATGGAGCCTGCTTGGGATTCTCTCTCCCTCTCTCTCTCTGCCCATCCCCAACTTGCACACATGCTCTCTTGCACACATTAAAAAGAAAAAGACCGCAGGGGGCGTCTGGGTGGCTGAGTCAGCTAAGCGTCTGACTTCAGCTCAAGTCATGATCTCATGGTCTGTGAGTTCAAACCCCGCATCAGGCTCTGTGCTGACGGCTCAGAGCCTGGAGCTTGCTTCAGATTCTGTGTCTCCCTCTCTCTCTGCCCTTCCCCCACTTGCACACTGTCTCTCTCTCTCAAAAATAAATAAATGCTAAAAAAAAATTCAAAAAAAAAAAGAAAAAGACTAGTTTCAGACTTTTGATCTCCAGAACTGTAAGATGATAAATGTGTCACCTTAAAAGGAACTTAGTTTGCTGTAATCTGTTGGAGCTACAATAGGAAACTTATACACAGCTCATAAGCAATCTCTGGGAGACTTTATAGCCATGTAAACAGGCTTCTTGTCAAATTTTCCCCAAGATTTTACATCAGAGGGTGATGCTCACCTGATTCTGCCTTCCATGTGAGGATGACAAAATGCTAATTTTTCAACTCCAGCACTCACAACACTTAGTTGGCACTCAGGATTCTAAGCACCTTATCTGTTTGTATATGCGTTCCCACTTACTCATGTGTTTTCCATATACCTTCATGACTTCCAATGTTTTCCACTGGTTTATAATTCATCACCATACTTAACTACTTTAGTGCACAAACCCTTCCAGATTTATCCAGTGGAAGCCAAGGGCCTGGCTCAAGTCTTGTGGCCTTGCTGCCTGGTCTCCAGAGACTGGCACTGAAACCCAAGCCATGGGCCCAAAGTGGAGGCCTGGTGCAAGAATTCCACCCAGTAGGTGAGGAGTCACCAAGGATGGAGTCATTGAAGAGTGATGAAATTGACAGTGGACGGCAAACAGGAAAAAAAAAAGGTGGGGGGAAAACTCACAGAAACGGCTAACACCAAAATGGCCACAGATTCTCAGTTCGTCCCAGTTTTACGGTCTGAATGCTGTACACCTTCCTGAGTTTCTGCTCTTCTTCAGCCCTTCAGGGCACCGAGAAGGAACCCAAAAGACACAAGCCCTAGAGAAATACCCCTTTCACCAACACAGCACTTTCACCCATATCGGGACTGTACTCTTGCTCCTTCGATCCGCGAAGATGCAAGGACTTCTCCCTTTATCTCCGCTTTTCTTCTTGAACATACCCAACTCTGTATAATTTCTTTACACTAGCCTATTTCCTCCATGCCCCACATGGAAAATGGAATTCTAAGCATTCCCTTTTATGGTGCACTTTAACCTCTTAATACCTACTACATGTGCAAAGTGTTCAATATGACCAATGGGCACCAGGTTGTGGTGGCTGGAGCTTACGTTCTAGCCATCTGTCAACCACACTTGAGCCTCAGATCTTGCTTCTCTGCCCACATACTTCAGTTAAAGACCTCCAGCTCTTCTTACACGGCAGTCAAAAACCATCCTGCAGTGTATTCCTTCTCACCAGGACACACTCTCTCTTCAGACACTAAACAGTAAACGTATGTGGACAATACATAATGAAGAATATTTAATATGATGAGAAAGAAAGAGAAACACGGAGTGTGAAGGGCCCATGCAATGAGTGCACAGGCTATGTTGACAGAAGCTCCCCCTTAGCACCGGAAGGACAGGAAGTTTCAGGTTATCAAATTTAACTCCCACAACTGAACACAGGCAAAGGCAGAGTTATCTAGAAAGTAGAGGACGCGGAACATAGCCCAAGGAGCATTTCTGTCGCTCTGCAATGAACTCAGAGCTGTCAGAATCACTTAGTGAGAACCTAAATACCAACATAATCATCAACCTATCAGGAACAATACTAAGTTAACACCAGAGGCAAAGCCCTCATCTGTAAGAGACCGGCCCCTTTCCTGTCTTTACAATCCTGGGTTTTCATCTCTAGGCAATGGGGGGAGACAGCCCTCCAGGCTTCCCTCTTTGGTATCAGAGGGCATCTGTTAAAACAGACCTCTCTTGATTAGTCTGATTTCCCAGGCAGAGCCCCTGATTTATTCTGCTATACTCCTGAGCAAAGTGGCACTGACAGGGCCTGCTCCCTAATACTACATCATAAAGAAACTGCTCGCTGAAAATGACCACACGTCATTGGCTGCTGCCTGGTGGCTGGCGTCTGTATTAGTGAGCCGGCCAGGATGTCTCCAAGACCCCCAGATACCGGAGATAAGCATGCCTGTCCAGTCACATTTATCATCTGATTTCCCAGGGAAATCCCATCCAAGGGTATTCAAATCGCTTTCCAAAAACACTGGGCTATTTCTTGCCCATGTTATATTTCTTATTTTTGAAATAATGAGTAAAGCACAAATCAGTGGAATAAGTGCACCAGGTAATTGAGATTTTAAACGGTTCTGGCTGAGAAGAACTGATCTGCCAGCATTGATTTGAGGTTCTGACAGCAGGATGAGGGGACCCAGCTACCCTTCCCCACCACCTAAATACAATCAAACAATGAAGGAAAAACTGTAGGACAGAGAGGTTCGTAAACTGGGGCCTGTGGACAGAACTATGTGTCCCTAAACTTGAACGGGAAAACATTTCTATCTTTATTTTCACTAACCTCTAACTGAAATTTAGCACTTCCCTTAAGTACCAATGTAGGTGACAAGCCATATTAGTACTGGTAGTACCTAGGACTTTGTCAACCAGAGAAATCAGATGCATTCTTAACCACATTTCAGTTGCTGCAGATAATTATGTTCATTACTACTCCAAAATCCTGGTGTCTGATCCACCACTACATTCACCTATGTAACAAGTAATTAAAGCACAAATGTTAAGTCATAAATTTTTAAAAGACAGTATCACTTGTTTCCTTATAATCATATCTACTTTACATATTAAAAACCAGGTTTCTGAGGAAGGGTTCACAGGTTTAATCAAGCTGCCAAATGAGTCCAAGGTACAAAAAAAGGGTTAAGAACCACTGTCGCAGGCTCAGAACGCTGGAACGTAGATTCAAATTGTGACTAGCTATGGGACCCTCTGGGACACACTGAAAATTATGATTGCTGCCTACTCAGTGATACTGACACTGAATTCACAAAGTTATTTTAAAACTGAACAAGATAGGGGCGCCTGGGTGGCCGAGTTGGTTAAGCGTCTGACTCTTGGTTTCGGCTCAGGTCATGATCTCACGGTGCATGGGTCAAGCCCCGCTAGCAGGGCAGAGCCTGCTTGGGACCCTTTCTCCTTCTCTGCCCCTCCCCCACTCGCTCTGGCACTCTCAAAAATAAAACTTAAAAAGTGGGCAAGATAATGTAAATAAAAGTGGTGTATTAGCCCAAAGCATAGCAATACAAAAGATTATTTAGCACAAAGACACTTAGCAACAGGAAACAGAAAGGGGTTAAGTGTCTCTTCACGACCACACATAGCAGCTCCTATCAAATAATGCTGTCCAACTAGCCTCTAGAACAGTGCCACTCAAAGTGCTATTCCAAACTAGGGAAGAAGCACAGCTACAGTGTAAATCAGCATACAGCTTCCTTCACTGAGGTCTTGCTTGGAACAAGACGTTCAGCTGAATTAAACAAAATACTCAAAAAACAAAGAACTGGTTGAAGGACCGCGCTTTGAGTAGCACTGCTCTCAAGTCCCCAACACAGGCCAATGATGTGGAACATCACACACACCCTTCACCCTAACCCAGGAGCCATGGGAACAGAACAAAATCCATCAATCTTAGACCACTGGAGCTTACCATAGTTAATGCAAGCAAGGAGGTGACGATTCAACTGTGCAGCAAATGGAAGGCACGTTTTTATTTTGACATCAGTACTGCTCACACCCAGGAAAAACACTGTTAACCCAGCCTTCCTTCAGCCATTAATCAAGTGTTTTAAATTCTCAATCACATTTTTAGGAGAAAGCACCATTTTTTAAAATAAACCAGGGGCACCTGGGTGGCTCAGTCGGTTAAGCCTCTGACTCTTGGTTTCACATAGTCAGAATCTCACCATTTGTGGGATAAACCCGCGTCAGGCTCTAAACAGACAGCATGGAGCCTGCTTGGGATTGTCTCTCCCCCTCTCCTTGCCCCTCTCCCCACTCACTCTCTTTCTCATTCTCAATATAAACAGTAAAAATAAAATAAACCAATTCTTGATATCTGCTAATGTGTTGAATGGAATTTAGATTACACAGCCAATATTGGTCTTTAATTAAAAAGTGGCTGTACGATACAACAGTATTCTTTTAGATTATCTATAGATTATATAAAACACAACAGCCATTAACATAAAATAACTTAATATTGTATAGTATTTCCTTAAAATGCAGCTAAAGTACAGGTTGTTTTTGGCTATCAGAGATCAGTTTGCATGCTTCATTTTAAACAATTACAAAGATGTTCAAAAACAGGCATCATCCTTTCTCCAATACAAAGAAACGAGCAGGGTCAGAATCTACCATTATCACCCCAAGTAAAAATCTCCTTTCCTTCCTCCCACCCCACACCCTTTACTCTCTCGTGAATGTATCTCTGACGTCTGCCACAGCCTGGTCCGGGTCAGTTCTAACTCTCAGCTCTCGGTGGTACATGTGTGTCATCAGGCTCATCACGGGGTTTAGCCTCTGCACAAAGCTAGCCTTCAAGTATAAAATTATGCTGACTTATTAGTAACACTACATCCAGATAGCAGATAGACTTGGTTTCTTTCCTATAATGGGAAAAAATCCAATCTGTTAAGCCAAAATGGTGTTCTAACAGTAATAATACCACCATTTTTAATCTCACACAGTACACAAGTACAAAGCCTTTGCAAAACATTACAGAAGAATTTGAGGGAGTAGGTAGGACTCTGTCTACCAATGCTTTTTATAAAAGCTCAATGCACAAGAAAAATATTTGCTGAAAGCCAGTCTAGTTCCAACATGACAAACTCTCCCTTTATTCCATTATTGTTTCTTCTCCGTGCCAATCCAATCAAAAAGAAAAGTAGGCATGCACTCATTTTTTAAAGAATATCTGTTAGAGGGGTGCCTGGCGGCGACTCTTGATCTCGGGATTGTGAGTTCAAGCCCCACGTTGGGCATAGAGATTACTTAAAAATAAAATCCTAAAAAAATAAAATCAAAACAACAAAACTATTAAAAAAAAAAGAGTATCTGTCAGAGAAACCTATCTTGGGAGGAAGAATGTTCCGGGTTGACACTAATTTTCTCAAAACACACACTGAATATTTCAATTTTTAATGCTTTCCTCACTGCAAATTCACCATAAATGAACGCAGTGCCTTGATAAAACATAAAGCTGTTACAAAAAGAACAGAATAACCACTGATGTCTAATAATCCAAGTCAGTGTACCTTCACCTTTGATGTGGATTCTTATCCACAAATACACTTTACAAGCTGTTAGCTGCCTGCACTTCCTGAGTTTATGCCGCTCTTATTGCAGGCCTCTACAAACTCTCATCTATCTGTATATCTAAAATCCTTCTTAAAAAGTTTTACAGCAGCAATCCAAAATGCTCTGTGTTTCCACATCTAATACACCAATAAGAATGGGAATAGAAACAAGCTTCTGACTTTCAACTTTCCAGTAAGACCAAATCTTTTCCTATCCTCAGGTCAATTTTATAATGAAGAACTGGTGAATGTAATAAGTTGTGTATCATTTACCACGGGGGTAAATGAAGTCATTACTACTGTTCAAAAAGGCCCTAAGGCCATCCTGTTATAAAGAGATAAATGGCACTGAGTGATAGAAAAGAACGAAAAAAGATCAGGAGACACCTTTGTTCTGTGAGATCAGCAGTGAGAAAGTGGGGACCTGGCTGAAATAAAACGACAAACACATGAAATTTCTCATTTATAATTTTAATTGAAGCATTGCTATTCATTTTTTCTTAACTCTTTCTTATAAGCACCAAATTTTAATAACTAAGTCAATTTTCTGGGAAAAAAACACCATCAAGAACTTCCCTCCAGAACAAAAACAATGATGTTCATTCCTCCAAACAACCAAATTTGAAGTCTACCAAAACAAAAATAAAAAGCCCACACACACAAAAGAAAGTAACAAAAATCACATTCTAGGGGTTCAGTGCATTTAGCAGCCTTCGCTGTGCTGTCTAATCATCCTTCAGCTGACTTTCAAAAAAAATAACACCCTAGTTCATCAAAATATACATTTTCCATTTGCTTTTTTTAAATTAAGAATAATAATTAAAAAGAAAAGAAAACTTGAAGGAATTCACAATCAATTGCCTGACTCCTTTCGATGTCATGTACAGCATATGAAGGTCAGGAAGGCTATTTGCAGCACACACGATTGGGGACAACGGTCTTCAAGGGTTAGCTTTCTTCCAAACAGTGTAAAATACCCACCTGGACAGGGAGTCAAGGAATAAGTGCAGATAATTCAAGGAAGAACAGACAGCATTTAAAATTTGTTTGCTGGCCTACAAACTGGAAGGTGGATGCAAGTTTCAAGGCTTAAAGCATTGCAGTGATGAGCATTAGGTCCTCTTAACAAGGCCACTTTAACAGCCTGCATACCTACCACCTGTGACTGGGTCGCCAGTGGGGAGGAGCGGGGAGCAAATGGGGGCAAGGCTAAAGGCATACAAATACTCCCTCAGGTATGCTACTGCTTTCCGAGGTCTTTCAGACTTCTTAGGGAATTAACATGACAAGGAAGGGTGGGAAGGTGAGAGGCTGGGGGGTGGAGGAGGAAGAGAGGGGTGGGAAAAAGAGAGGGAGGGAGAAAGAGAAGGAAAAACAGGTAGAAGGATGGAGTGGAGCCAGAGGGCAGAAGCCTTTTCTCCAAATGTTATCAACTGGATTTCTACCAAAAAAATGCTCCAGAAGGAAAGCCTGATGAAGGTGGACAGTTGGTTAGGGGAGAGTTATCAGAGATCTCCACAGAAAAAAAGTGGCTGCCCAGCATATACAGAGAGCTTCTTCCAGGGGGATCTAGGGGTTTTCTAAGGCCCGTGTCTGTCAGAGGCTGCCAGGGTTTGCGGACAAGGACCTCACTGCAGGCCAGTGGCAGTCACAGGATCTCTCTAGACAGCAATGAAGACAGCTGTTACAGAAAACTAGACTTGGCCACCTCAGATAAGGAAGCTTTTATCTGGAGACTAGAAGTCTGCCTTTTAGGAGGAAACACATTTTAAATTTCCAGTGACAATGCTCCTATTCTGCCTTTTCTCTGGGTACTTTTATTTCTCTGGACTAACTTTACTAAGTGGAACTAATGAAGAACACCAACATTGGTTTCTACTGCAAATCAGAATCAAGTGAAGTGTAGAAACTAATATCAAAGTAGGATGATTTTAATATAAAAAATAGAATGAGGGGCGACTGGGTGGCTCAGCTGGTTAAGCATCCGACTCTTCATTTCGGCGCAGATGATGATCTCATGGTTTGTGGGCTCCCTGCTGACAAGCGTGGAGCCTGCTTGGGATTCTTTCCCCTCTCTGCTCCTCCCCACCCTGTGCATGCACTCTTGCTCTCAAAATAAATAAACTTAAAAAAAAAATAGAATTAGCATGTTTACTCTTTTTGCCCGCTACAGCTCAGGTGGTATTTTAGACGAGGGCTTCTGAAGCTTTATGTGCACAGCAATCTCCTGGTAGACCAGTCCAGGCAGGTAACCAGACCTCAAGCCAGCCTCTGCCAGCCTCTGCTGGAGCAGGAGGCCAGGGTGGGGCTTGAGGATCTTCATGCTAACCGGTTCCCAGGGGATGCTGCAGTTCTAGGGACAGCCTTTGAGAACCAGTGCTGCTTAATCAGTAGAACCACCTGGGGAGTTGTGGGAGGCCACACCCCAGAATCTGAGAGTGATCCAGGAATCAGTAGTTATTTTAAAGCTTCAGGGAATTCCAATGTGCAGCCGCATCTGAAGACCATGGCCTTAGATAGTATAGAGCTAATTCCATTTATTATTGGGATTTAAAATGTTGAACTGGCATGGGATTTACTTGGGTATTCTGATCTAACAACATAATGTCATGTTATGTCGAAGGATACAATTCCAAGTATGAAGGAACACAGACGATCTCCTTTGAGAATTCCACAGGACAATACAGGCGCCCAAGCTGTTCTTCATAGAGCGACAAGGCTTCTGTCAAATTGACACAGTTACCCTAAATCAAAGACAGGAAAGCAAACAATGGGATTCTTGAGTCTTACTGAAAGCCCCCCCACTCATTTGAAGGTCTCTAATAAATGAAAACAATTTTAGCTTTAGATGAAAGTTCTCCTCTTCGAAAATGAGAGAAGGCTTCTGTGCTATGACACACTGCATTCAATTCTACTTATAGATCCATTAATTAGCTCATTATCCTTCTACCTCATTTACCAAGCCATTTCACATTCAGAGAATGAAGCTACAGAAAGCAGTGAGACCAATTTCTCATTAGTAACACAGTCACTGTATCAACACCATGCAATTAGCAAAGATTCATACACATGAGCCATTCAAAATGTTTTCCCACTGGTCACCACTATGTTGAGAATGAAACATCAGAAAGATAATGCTCTTCGTTTCCAGAATGGCTTAAAACTATGACCTTCATAAGAATCTAAGACGTTGCCAAAGAACTATGTTCATACCTCTAAGCTTTCCCCCAAATATGTGATTTTCAGGCCTAAGAAAACAAAAGTTTACTCATAATATGTATACTAAGTAAGGATATCCCACAGTTCCACTCCTTATCAAGCATCCTCCCTTGACTTCATTGTTCTAATTTTTCTCCCTTTCTTGCCACCACCTTTTCAGTCTCCCCAGCAGTTAGGAGTGGTCAGTGAGATGTAGTTAACTCTGCTGGGGGCTACCAGGAAAGTTTATGCTTCTGGACAATCAAGGATAAACAGAGTGACCCGTCTCTTCAACTTACTTCCAGCCTATGACCTAGAAGTGACATTTGAAGCTGCAGCAGCCACTCTGTGACCATGAAGAAAAAAAGGATGAATCAGATGCTGGCCAAGAACAGAGCAGAGCTACTGAAAGGATCTGCCTAGTTCTATAGCAGTGCCTTTTTTTTGTTTTTAAGTAATCTCCACACCCAATATGGGGCTTGAACTCACTCACAACTCAAGAGTTACATGCCGCCCCGCCCCGCCACCCCCTCCCACCCCCCCACCCCCGCTTACTCAGTCCAGGAACCCCTAGAGCAGTGCTTCTTAATCTTTAATGTGCATATGAATCACACGTGATTTTCATTCATTAGGTCTGGGTTAGGTTTTATCATTTTAGCTCAAGTTTCCTAATTGTGGCTTTTCATAATGGGTACTTAATACCACCTATTTCCTTTTAACCTCTAAAATTCTTTACAAACTAAAGACTACTGAATGCATGTGGTGATTCCATTTCTTAAGAACTTCACTATCAATTTGCCTTAGAATAGCCAAGTACAATGTAAAATGAAAATTATTCACAAATTAAAATTATTTGTGAGCGATACTCACAAATGAAGGCATTCAGTGATGTAAGCATCACAAATGAAATGCATTTCGAAACCAACCAACTAGCCACAGGCAAGTGGGCAAAAGAACTATTCTGAGAGCCGGCCTTGGCGGTTTTCACTTAGCACGTTCGTTTAGCATGACGTCGTCCTTCAGTGTCAGCCTGTTTAGTAACCCATCATCTAGGGTCCTGTAGTGGGATTTGGCCAAAGTGCCCTTCACCAGCATATAATTTGGTTTCAACATTAAGTTCACCATGAGAGTATATAAACACCACACATGTAATTTAAGATTCACAAATAGAAAACAATGCTGGATGTTTTTAGAACATATCACCACTGGGGAAGCTATAGAATGGAAATGCCACCTAGGTGCACAGTTCAATGGTTTTTCTTGCCATCTTAAAATTGACACCAGACTCTCTTTACTGAAGGCATGTGGGAGGATCTCCTTACTGAGAATGTGGTAAGGAGATAGGAAAGTTTCAATTTGTTCTTCCCCAGCATTGTCAAAAAGCAGTTAAAAAAAGGAAAAAAAACCTCACCACAAATGGAGACCTACCCCAAAAAAGTAATGTGATACATTTTACTTTCCTGTGTATTTAAATGGAAATACATTTTTTTCTTGTCTTAAGAAAGACATATCGGTTTTTTCAGTGCCACCGTAACAGTGCGCATGAACATCCAGGTGGTTGCTCTCAAGAGCAGCAACAATGCCGAAGAGAGAGGCAGACACCAGGTACTTATTAGGCCATGCTCCAAAGTCATCGTTGGGTTTCTAGCTGGGAGATGAAGCATGGTTACATTGGCAAATCTGAAACCATTGATGTCACAGAGCTGGGAAAATTGTTGTGACCTCACGGGCAGGTTAAACAAGTATAGAATGACCAGCCCCAGATCTGGTGTACAACGAAAAGATCTAGAAAAATGCTAGAATAATCTGCTCCCGTCCTACCAGTTCGGTTTCATAGTACTGACAACCTCAGTTGGCATCGTGGAGCAGGAGGAAACAAGATGAAAATCCACAAGAGGGAAAATCCTGGGATTCTTTTTCTAGCCATGTAATGCATACGTGCAAATCCAATGCCTCGATGAAAAAAAGGAAGGCTGGATGGACAAAGGACAGACATTGGAGATGCAGAACAAAAACCCAATAGCAGAGAATTAAATACCTATTAAGGATGAGAAGGGAACTGGGGCACCTGGGTGGAACAGTTGGTTGAGCATCTGACTTCGGCCCAGGTCATGATCCCACGCTTTGTGGGTGTGAGCCTGCATCAGGCTCTGTGCTGACAGCTCAGAGCCTGGGGCCTGCTTCGGATTCTGTGTCTCCCTCTCTCTTTCTGCCCCTCCCCCACTCTGTCTCCCCAAAATAAACAAACATTAAAAAAAAAAATTTTTTAAGTTTGACAAGGGAATAATTGGGGGGAGGTGGGCATCCTAAGAGGTAAATCCCTATTCAGTAGTTTGGTTCTAGGAAGTTTTCCTTGGCCCATGTTAGGTGTGAGTAGGTGACACTGCTTTTTTACTCTAGATTTCTATATTGTTTTTATCTTTTAAATTTAACAGTATGTATGATTTTTGTAACGTAAAAAAAAAAAACAAAAATGCAAGTCCGGAAGAATATATCCTTAATAACATCATTCTCAGCAAGTTCAAACGCAAGCTGAACAATATAATGACAGGAAATTACACATATGTGAAACATCTATAAAGAAAAGTACAGGGGGGCACCTGGCTGGCTCAGTCAGTAAAGCATGTGACTCTTGCTCTCGGGGTTGTGAGTTCAAACCCCACTTGGGCACTGAGTTTACTTAAGAAAAAAAAGTACAAGAATAAAAAAGAATAACACTAAAGATGGGTTACCTTCTAAAAGGTGGACAGGAGTTTAGGGAGTAATGTAGACGTGTCGAGGGTACCAGTTATGTCCACTTCTCAAGGAGGGGGTACTATTTTGCATAATAACTTACATGAATGACACATACATAAGTTTGTATGTATCAAAGAACCTCTAGAGTTTTTTTGTTACTTTTTTTTTTTTTTAAAGGGGAGTGGGGAAGAGAAGGGAAGGAGGTCGAGTCCCTGGTCTTGAAAACAAATATTCCCTGGATTGAAATTCCCCTGGCCCACCAGAGCCAGCTCAGTTCCCACCCACTCCATTTCCACAGCTTTCCCCAGCTCTGTGGCACTAACTAGGCTGCCTTCATGCAGCCACGGTGATTACTAATGACATCATGAATTTGCTACTGTGATGCAATTTCAGGCAGGACATTTAGTCTGCCTGAGGTCCGCTAAGAGGTCAAACAACATTTTCATTCCATCTTTATGTTTCAGTTCTAAGCTACATGCTGAGGTAAAGGGGGTAGGCGTGAATCAAGAGTATCTCCTGAGCATTATCACATGGCAGTTTCAAAAAAGGTACTACAGGGACGTCTGGGAGGCTCAGTCAGTTAAGCGTCCAACTCTTGATTTTGGCTCAGGTTATGATCTCCCGGTTCATGAATTCAAACCCTGTGTCTGGCTCTGCACTGACAGGTCAGAGCCTATAGCCTGCTTCGGATTCTGTGTCTCCCTCTCTCTCTCTGCCCCTCCCCATTCATGCTCTGTCTCTTTCTCTCTCAAAAGTAAAATTAACATTAAAAAAAATTAGAGACTCAAGTCTAGAATGTGTTAAAAACAAATCATTTCTAGGGGCGCCTGGGTGGCGCAGTCGGTTAAATGTCCGACTTCAGCCAGGTCACGATCTCGCGGTCCGTGAGTTCGAGCCCCGCGTCGGGCTCTGGGCTGATGGCTCAGAGCCTGGAGCCTGTTTCCGATTCTGTGTCTCCCTCTCTCTCTCTGCCCCTCCCCCGTTCATGCTCTGTCTCTCTCTGTCCCAAAAATAAATAAACGTTGAAAAAAAAAATTTAAAAAAAAATCATTTCTAAACATCAGGCAAAAAAATTCCATTCATATACAGTTGTCTCTTTCCCTCGAAGCTTCTCAATACTTTCACCAAGTTCAAGGTCTTACATGCAAGGGAAAGAAAAGGAAAACAGGATGGGCTGAAGACTAATTCAAGGTGTCCCTTAGAGTTTCCAAGTTGTATTCACCATTATTAATCTCAGATCCCAACAAGTGCCCAGAGCCTGCATTAAAATGCCTCTTTGGGAGAATAAAGTTAAGTCCTCTCTACTAGTTTTTGACATTTAAATATGCTATTGCTTTTTAAAGGGGTGGGGGAGGGCTCCTGAAAACACTTAAGAATTACAGGGACCAGAGTGCAATACTGCCTAGGTAAGTGCTTATTTTCTGCTTATGAATTAAGGGACTGGTGTACCAAGTAAAGAGACTCGATCAGCATTTAGCACCTTTTGTGGTCATTTTCAGAATTTTCTTCAGGACTTTAGCAGGGTGTGTATACACACACACACACACACACACACACACACACATAACAAGATATATGTATATGTATATATATATTATATATATATTACATAACAAGAGATACAAATTTTAAACTTTCTTTTAAATTTAAGAATCCCCTAGAGAATGGGAAAAAAACAATTTGCTTCCATCTGGTGGCAGGAACTCATACTACAGTCAAAGCAGTTTATTAAGCTTTATGTTGATAAACTGGCTTTCCAATGAAGAATCTCCTAGAGGATAAGGGGAGAGAAATTAAAAAACAAAGAAACAAACAAAAAACAAATAAAATCACAATCTGTATCTCCATCTGGTGGCAGGAGTTCATACTACAGCCACAGCCCAAGGTTGATAAATTAGGACAGTGGGCAATAAAAGGACATAAGAGAACTCATTAATTCTGGAGAGGACAGGTCAGCTATTTACAAACTTGTTGTCTGAAAGAACATAATACAGTTATGATGTTCTATCCTTAACAAATATAAATTTCAGTAATATGCATGCAAATTTCAAAATATAAAAATTCTTATCGAGCGTTCTGGGGAAAAAGAGTTAAGTGTATACCTGTGTAAAATACTTCCCATCCGGTTTCAGTACTTTCATCGAGAGGTCAAGAATCAGTCTGAGAAACTCCCATGTAGAATCTGGATAATAAAAAAAATTAATTATATAAATATGGGTTTACATGCATCAGAAACATCTAATGTCAAATATTCGCATTAATATTCAAAAATACCAACAAAAGAAAGTAGCCAAGAGCTTGAGACTCCATATTCAAAATCTTATTTGTAAAAATGTACTGTCTTTTTGGGGTGTCTTGCACACACGTGCATATACTCAACGTCAAAAGCAAACATCCTTGGGGCGCCTGGGTGGTCAGTCGGTTGGGCCGCCGACTTCAGCTCAGGTCATGATCTCGCGGTCCGTGAGTTCGAGCCCCGCGTCGGGCTCTGTGCTGACAGCTCAGAGCCTGGAGCCTGTTTCAGATTCTGTGTCTCCCTCTCTCTGACCCTCCCCTGTTCATGCTCTGTCTCTCTCTGTCTCAAAAAAAATAAATAAACGTTAAAAATTAAAAAAAAAAAAAAAAAAAAAAAAAAAAAAAAAAAAGCAAATGTCCTTGTGCTTAGCACTGCTCTCACAGTACCAATAAAGATTAGACAGAAAGGCAGTGGATGAAATCTAAAAGACAACAGGTTTAAGAGGGAAGTTGCAACATCCCAAGAGAGAAACAGCAAGGGTCATCAGGTGGGGACCCAGTCTGCAAACTCAGCAGGAAGACAAGGTTATAGAAAAACAGTAACACTGACATGCCAAACCAGCAGTGATTTACAGCATGTGGTTTGAGAAGGGGAATAGTCACTGGTGTTGCTTAGAAAGGTCACCAGTTTGTCCAAGTACAGGTTAAAAATCATATAATGTAGGGGAGCCGGGGTGGCTCAGTTGGTTAAGCACCGACTTTTGATTTCGGCTCAGTTTATGATCTCACAGTTTTGTGAGTAAGAGCCATGTGTCCGGCTCTGCGCTGACAGTTCAAAGCCTACTTGGGATTCTCTCTCTCTGCCCTTCTGCTCACACTGTTTCTTTCTCAAATAATTTTTTTTTAAATCACATAATTTAAGTAAATTACCAAACAAGCTAATTTCTCAATAATGTGATTGAGTCATTTTATTTAATGTTTCTCTCCAATGACTGAGTAAATGTGCTTATTTAGTGACAGAACAGGATTTGACCAAAGCCAAATTCAGCCATCTTTCCACTGTACACTGCAGTTTAACTACCTTGAAAAAATGAAGGAACTTACCATGTAGACAATCTCTAAGAGCCTTTCATTCTCACGAAGTGCCAAGAAAAACATTTTCATGAACATTGTCTTGGTCAGAAAACAAAAAACAGAATCTACCTTCTTCTGGAGATGTGGAGATTGGAACAGCTGTCAAATCATTAATCACATAATCAAACTCTCTCCCTTCTTTGGCGTACCTCTTCAGTACTGGAATACAGTCTTCTATTAGAACCTTCCAAAGAGAAAAGGAATAGATGTATGTAAGCCAACTCATGTGGAAGCAGTTAAGCCCTTGTAGAGGAGGGAGGAAAATGCAAGCCGTTGCTGAGATCCACGAACGAGGATGAACAAGGAATGACTTCCATCCATGCCTATAAGAGCTACAATTCAGTGCCTACTATATGCTTTAGTATGCCTTCTCATTTAATCTAAGCAACAATCTACAGGTACTATTAATGACCCCTAGTTTATAAGTGGAAAACAAAGTTAACAGAGGTTACACAGTGCTTGCTTTGCTAGCACACAAACTAAAATTGGAACGATACAGAGAAGATTAGCATGGCCCCTGTGCAAGGATGACACACAAATACTTCCGGAAGAGAGAGAAAGAAAGAAGAGATGGGTACCATATCTTGCCCAAAGGTACCCAAAATAAGAAACGGAGCCAGGGCACCTGGGTGGCTCAGTCGATTAAGCATCGGATTCGATTTTGGCTCACATCATGATCTCATGGTTCGTGAGATTGAGTCCCAAGTCGGGCTCTGTGCTAACAGTGTGGGCCCTGCTTGGGATTCTCTTTCTCTCACCTCTCTCTGCCCCTACCCTACTCATGTGTGCGCTCTCAAAATAAATAAACTTAAAAAAAAAAATACAGTATATAATACCTATAACATACAAAATGTGAGAGAGGGAGGGAGGGAGGGAGAGAGAGAGAGAGGGAGAGGGACAGAGGGAGAGGGAGGAGGAGAGAGGGAGAGGGGGAGAGAGAGAGAGAGCGAGAGAGCGCACGCACACACGCGCACAAGTGTGGGAGGGGCAGAGAGAGGGGGGACAGAGGATCTGAAGCGGCCTCTGTGTGCACATCAGAGAGCCCAATGTGGGGCTAGAATTCGTGAACCATGAGCCAAAGGCAGACGCTTAACCGACTGAGCCACCCAGGCACCCCCCCCTACTATTTACGTTCTTGATAAGGTCTCTGGTCAAGGACATGTTATGAGTAGTTAAGTTTTGGGGGAGTCTAAAGTTAGAGGCAGATTTTTTACTATAGGGGAGGGTTGGGGGGGTCAGCACCCCTAACCCCCATGTTCCTCATGTTGCTCAAGGGTCAACTGTACAGGAAGTTTGGGGTTTGCCTTCTCTTTGAAGTACTATAGGTACATGCTGGGGATGTGTAGGCTGCGGGCAACATCTTGAACAGGAGTTACTCTCCTTGTCTTTTATTTTTCTAGTTACAAAATACACACTACAAATTCATGTAAATCAGAAGTCAAGTTTGCCACAATTCCCTGAACAACCTATTCCAGAATTTTTCCTATGAATGTTCTTATACAAATCCTCAGTCACAATTTTATAGTCCTGTTGTTTTGTAACTTGCTTCACTTAATACACCATCTAAGTGCAACCATATAAAGACATAGAAAACACTAATCAATCCTATTTGATATGCTGTTTTTTCCTATGCTCATATACACTTTTACTAACACAAAAACACAAATGCTTGTCCCATTTTATAAAACTAGGATCAGAAAGAATGCAAGCAAGCAAGCTAGGATCACACACATGCTGAACTTGAAAATTTTCATCTAACACCATTCCAGGTAATGGTATTTTTAAAAATTGTATCATTCCACTAAAAATATGCTACTCAACCTCCGTGTATAGATGCCTGTCTGTAGGCTAGACACTCAAACATTGGGTTGCTGAGACAAAAGGCATGTACATTTTAGTTTTTAGTTTTGATGGCCATTCACACTCCAACTAGCAATAATTGCGAGCATCTGTTTCCCTGGCATCCTCCCCAGCACTGTATATTGTCCCTCTTCTATTATGTCAGGTCCCTTCCCTTGCTCATGTTTCCACATGTACTTGCGGAGTCACTAACAGGGGTGAACATTTTGTTATAAGTTTACAGGATAGGGGTGCCTGGGTGGCTCAGTCAATTAAGCATCCGACTTCAGCTCAGGTCATGATCTCACGGTTCGTGGGTTCAGGCCCAAGCAGGGCTCCGTGCTCCCAGCTTGGAGCCTGGAGCCTGCTTCTGATTCTGTGTCTCCCTCTCTCTGCCCCTCCCCTACTTGTGTGTTCACGCTCTCGCTCTCTCTCAAAAATAAACATAAAAAAAATGTATAGGATATTTGATTTTCATTTCCTGAGATTGACCAGTTCATATCCTTTACATTTTTCTATTTAGTCATCCTGGTTTTTAAGTTTTAAGTTGTAGGGAGGGGCTCTCTGTATTATTAAAGGGATTAAATACCTGTCACTTTTGTTACTAGTTTTTTGGCTTTATGGTATTATGTTGTTACAGTTTCTGGGTTTCTTGTCTTTCTTTAAAAGGTTTCCCAACTTCAAGATTAAATATGCTAAATTTCCCCTAAATGTATTAAGTTTATGTATCTAGACCTTAAGCCATCTGAGATTAATTTTTCTATGGCTTCTGAGGTTATGTTAACTTTGTTCTCATGTAAATGAGAACAGCCCATTGTGCTGGCACCACTTATGAAATCAACTAAATCTCCTTTTCCCAAGCAAACTTGAAATATACCTTAGGTCATGTATTAGCTGTGTGTGTACAAATACACACTCAGACATGTTCAAAGTCTCTGTGCCATTCCTCTTATCTGTCGATTCCTGTGTCAACATCATACTTCCTATTTGATTACGCTTTAACAAACAACAGCGCAAATCTCCCTTCACTATGATTATTTAAAATTGTTTTTCTTGGCTATTCTTAGGTATGTATTGTTACAAATGAACTTGAAACCATTTGGTCTAATTCTAAAAACCTCCTTGGGATTCTGATTGGTATTAGTTGTAATAGGAAGTTACAGACACTGTTCCAGTATTCTCATTCTAGAAATATAACATGTCTCTCCATATGTTCCAACTTCAGTTAGTCTTTCAGTAAGACCTTGACCTAATTCTTATCAGTCCCACAATACCATTCTTATTTAAATATACTCCTAGGTATTTAACGATGGGTCATTATTCCTAAATGTGAAACCTGAAACCATAAAAAATCCTAGAAGAGAACACATGCAGTAATATCTCTAACACTGGCCATAGCAACATTTTTCTAAATATGTCTCCGGAAGCAACAGAAACAAAAGCAAAAATAAACTATTGGGACTACGTCAAAATAAAAAGCTTCTGCACAACTATCAACAAAACTAAAAGACAAACTATGGAATGGGAGAAGATATTTGCAAATGACATATCTGATAAAGGGTCAGGATGAAATAAAGAACTTACACAACTCAACATCCAAAATATAAATAATCCAATTTAAAAATGAGCAGAATACATGAACAGACATTCTTCCAAAGACAGCCAGATGGCCAACAGACACATGAAAAGATGCACATTATCAGGCAAATGCAAATCAAAGCCACAATGAGGTATCACCTCACACTTATCAGAATGGCTAAAGTCAAAAACACAGGAAACAACAGGTGTTGGTGAGGATGCGGAGAAAAAGGAACACTCATGCGCTGTTGATGGGAATGCAAACTGGTGCAGTCACTATGGAAAACAGCATGGAGGTTCCCCAAAAAGTTAAAAATGGAACTACCTTATGATCCAGCAATTGCACTACCAGGTATTTACCCAAAGAATACAAGAACATTAATTCAAAGGGATACATGCACACCAATGTTTATGGCTACATTATTCACAGTAACTGAGATACAGAAGCAGCCCAAGTGTCAATCAATTAAAGAAGAGGTGGCCTGTGCACACACACAATGGAATATTACTCAGCCATAAAAAAGAATAAATCCTTGCAATTTGTAATGACATAGACAGAGCTCGAGTATAATGCTAAGCGAAATAACTCAGTATAAGATAGACAAATACCATATGATTTCACTCATAAGTGGAATTTAAGAAACAAAACAAATGAACAATTAAAAAAGAAAGAAACCAAAAAACAGACTCTTAACTATGGAGAACAAACCAATGGTTACCAGAGGGGAGGTGGATGAACTAGGTGAAGGGGATTAAGAGCACATATATCATGCTGAGCACTGAGAAGTATATAGAATTGTTGAATCACTATATGGTACACCTGAAACTAATATAACAATCTGTAAACTACACTGGTACTAAAATTAAAAGCTTAGGGGCACCTGGGTGGCTTAGTCAGTTAAGCAGCTGACTTCAGCTCAGGTCATGATCTCATGGTTCGTGGGTTCAAGCCCCACATCGGGCTCTGTGCTGGCAGCTTGGAGCCTGGATCCTGCTTCTGATTCTGTGTCTCCTTCCCTCTTTGCACCCCCCCACCCCACACACACTCTGTCTCTGTCTCTCAAAAATAAATAAAAATGTAAAAAAAAAAAAAAAAGTTAAAAGCTTTAAAAAAACCTCAATTGGCCATCATTTTGAATAGGATCTCCAACCCATTCTCCACCTCCAATTTCTATTCAAACTGTTTTGCATTTAACAAAGCTAAAAAAATTTTTTTAGACTGTCTCTGTCCAATCACTGCACCAAATTCTCATGAACTCAACTAGTTTTCTAGGTGAGTTTCCTAGATTTTCTAAGCATTCGTATCATCTGCAAATGATTCTATATTTTTACTGTTTTCATTTTTCTACCTTACTACATTAGCTAATGCCTCAAAAGTGAATAAAGGTAATAAGCATTTTCACCTTATTTCTAATTTTAATGGAAATGCCTTATGTATTTTGATATTTTATAGAACATTTAAGTTTCTCTTTTTCAAATTTTTTAATTATTTATTTATTATTCGTGGGCAGGGGGAGAGAACACGCAAGCAAGGGAGAGGGCTAGAGGAAGAGAGAGAGAGAGAAAGAGAGAGAATAGCTCAAGCAGGCTCTGTGCTCAGTTCAGGTCATGATCTCATGGCTCGTGAGTTCAAGCGGTTTGAGTTCAAGCCTGGCTTGTGAGTTCAAGCCTGGTGTCAAGTTCTGTGCTGACAGCTCAGAGCTCGAAGCCTGCTTCGGATTCTGTGTCTCCTCCCTCTCTCTCTCTTTCCCTCCCCTGCTGGTGCTCTGTGTCTCTCTCTCTCTTTCAAAACTAAATAAACATTAATAAAAAAATTAAAAGTCAGATGCTTTACTGAGCCACCCAGACACCCCAAGCAAATACATTTGAACAGAATCTTGAATGTGTATCTCCAGATTTATAAACAATTTAGATGAGTGCTTTAATTTGTTGATATGTAAATTACTTACCCCTCCCTACCCCATCTTCCCTAATGTGTTTGCATCCAATTTTGATTTCATGGTACATGTGTGTTAATTTTTTAAGCCGAGGCAAGAATTCTATCTATATTAAAATGTAGTTGTGATGGTTTTGTGAGCAAAGGGAGAAAAAGATACATACATATTTCACATCTACTATTTTGAGAGTTTAAAAAGGGAGAGGGGAGGGGCGCCTGGGTGGCGCAGTCGGTTAAGCGTCCGACTTCAGCCAGGTCATGATCTCGCGGTCTGTGGGTTCGAGCCCCGCGTCGGGCTCTGGGCTGATGGCTCAGAGCCTGGAGCCTGTTTCCGATTCTGTGTCTCCCTCTCTCTCTGCCCCTCCCCTGTTCATGCTCTGTCTCTCTCTGTCCCAAAAATAAATAAACGTTGAAAAAAAAAATTAAAAAAAAAAAAAAAAAAAGGAAGAGGGGATTAGGTTCTTCAGAGCATGACAGATGTGTTTCACACAAAGCTAAAAGTTACCATTGTTGGCAAATAATGTTTGCATTGTTAGCCAGACTTGGCTAAGGTGTTTTAACCTGTAATCCTCACACCTGTGCCAAGTGGGTATTATTTCAATTTTACGGGTGGAGATTAAACTTAGAGAGTTCAAAGGACATTTATACAATGTTATAGGGTAACTTTAGAAGGGTGATTCAGATTCTTGTCTCCCTGGCTCTTTTTTCTAACTTCCTTATATGGATTCAGAAAAACAATTTAAGCATAAACAGAACCACAAACGCAAACCTGCAGTAATGTTGAGTTGTAGATTGTTGTAATTAGAGGCTGGATATATGTGGGACAGTTTACTAATGTCCTTGGAAAACAACTCTTGACTTGCAAGTCTGTCTGAAAATAGAGCACCAAAGGCAGGTAGTGACATTGACATTTAGACATTCTAGGGAATGGTAAAAATAGTATTTTATTTTGAAATGGTTTGGCTTTTGAGGAAGGTGGGTGTCTGAATGCATCCCCCCCCCTCCACTTTGCTGGATTAGAACAACCATTAAGGGGAACCTGGAAAATTCTGAGGTTGAGAGTTTTCTAGGTGTGTTCAAGGGGTTGAGGGTTCCTAGTCTGGGGGTAGCAACAGGCAAGCCCCTTAGCCATTAAAATATTACTATTAAAAAACACCAGGTCTTTGCAAATGAGTATCATTTGAAAAACAGATACTCTGCTGACCATTCAAAATGTACCCGATAAACTGTAATGACTGGTTAACTTGCAAGCACAGTACAATTTAGGAAACTAATTTACTTAGCAAGAAGCAAATGTTTAAATACACATATAAATCACACAAAGAGGTCTGAAGAGTAGCAGAACACGTCACCTCAAAATATGCCACTTTCATATATTGATTATATTGAGTGGTAGGCACTTGAAAAACCGCAAATGCAGAGAAGCTTTCTTTAAACTCCGCCTTCATCTGCCTAAAAGATGGAGCCTCTGAAAGAAACTCAATTGTCAGAGATCCCCTCTCTGGGGGATTCAACCAGAGAAGGTTGACCCTTATCACGGAACACCAAACTTTGTCACAAACATCAAACCTGTCCCATCTGTTCTTCCAAGGGCCCTTTATCTTTACTAACAGTCACTCTAAGACACCTACGACCCCCTTCCCTATTCAGATGATATTTAAGTCTAAATCCTAAAGCTACCTCTGAATTACTCAGTTATCTCTAGGTCTCTCCCATGCATACACGAACTATATATGTTAATGAACTTGTCCTTCTCTTGTTAAGCTGTCTTTCATTATAGGAATCTCAGCCAAGAACCAGAAGGGCAGGGGGTAAGAGCGCTGACAATACAGAGTCTGTCCATCTCTGGCCCTCCACCTTGTTCATGCTTGCTCAGTGACCTCTCACGGAGCTATGTGTTCCAGCACCTTGGAGATTAATATACATACCTTCAAAATGCCTATCAAGGCCAGGATAGGTTTGGCTTCCCATGAATCTGTTAGAGATAACATAGTCTTTCCCCCTTCCTGATGCACAGGTGGTGCCATAAAATATAATTAAAGGTTAGTTGTCAAGTAGGTGCACCCAAACCCTCTGATCTCACTACAGTGCCCCTCCTGCATATCCTCTCACTCTATAAATCTGTGGATTACAGTCTGGACTTTGCAGAGAATAACTATACAGCTGCCACGGGTCATCCTCTGCCCCATCCCACCTGTCAGCAAGTATCTCTGAATAAAACTCTGTGTAACCTGTATGGAGTGGTCTACTTTGTTTTCTGGTCACAAAGTGCCTTCTCAGTTTGGGGGGATATTTTACTCTCCTTCCTCCACATTCTAGAGAGAAAATTTTTCCTTCCCTACAAGGTGATCTATTTATTTCTTAACCAATGATACTTAAAGCTGTTTTAGGAAGGCACAATTCAAGTCAATAACGTATCAGTTGACTTAAAAATGTTATCCGGAAAATATAATTACCTGATAGCAGTCTCCTTTAAGATTGTCTAAGACGTCGCCACATGTTTTTCGCATGTATTTCTTACATCCATCAATCACCATTTGGTCAATGTTCAAACAGGTCAAGGAGAAATTCATCCTGAATTTAGATCAAAGAATTCTGAAACAGTAACACTATTGTTTTGAGAGCGAGAGGGTGCCAGTGAGCAAGGGACAGAGAAAGAATCCCACAAGAGGCGGGTGAGGGTAGAGGGGGGAGAAGCGGGGTTCACTGGATGTGGGCCTCAAACTCATGAACCATGAGATCATGACCTGAGCCGAAGTCAGATGCTTAACGACTGAGCCACCCAGGTGCCCTGAAACAGTAACACCTTAAAGAAAAGGTACAGGGCAGCTGGCTGGCTCAACCAACGGAACAAGTGACTCTTGATCACAGGGTTATAAGTTCAAACCGCAAGCTGGATGGAGATTACTTAAAAATAAAATCTTTAGGGGCACCTGGGTAGCTCAGTAGGTTGAGCGTCGGACTTAGGCTCAGGTCACGAACTTGCCATTCGTGAGTTTGAGCCCTGCGGTGGGTTCTGTGCTGACAAATCAGAGCCTGGAGCCTGCTTTGGATTCTGTGTCTCCCTCTCTCTCTCTGTTACTTCCCCACTCACACTCTCTCTCAAAAATAAATATTTTTTTAATTAAAAAAATAAAAAAATAGAATCTTTAAAAAAATAAAGAAAAGGTAAGACAATTATTTTATAACACTAATGGGTTTCATATTTACCCCAAAAAAAACCCATGAATGAGATAATGATTTCATTTTTGTACCAAGGTCATTCAAAAGGGACTGAATTTTCTTTTCTCCTCATGAAGCCCTTCCAGGAAGTGCTAAGCAGTAGATGCTGGACCAAGATTGTTTTCTCTTTATTTTGCAACTAGAGCCATCTCTGCTGCTTTGTTCGTAACCACATGAAAAGGCTACTAGGACTAAATTGAAATGTTCGTTCAAGACAGTATTTATAACACATTTGCCTCATAACATTAACTGGAGCCTTAAGACAAAAAAGGAGGAAGAAAGCAAAAGAAGTCAACTGAACTTCATCTCTAAGTAAAGGATATCTCTACCATAGTGACCATCTTTGGTTTCAGTTTGACTATTTCACATAATATGCCCCCATCTCCGCCCCCTAGAATCAGCACGTCTTTGCCACTGTAGTCTTCTTTTCCACTGCCCATGATGGCCTGGGTGTACGCCAAATCACTCTCCGCCAGATCTAGGGAGGAAAAACACAGGTCCAAAATGGTGACTCTACCCAAAGCCATACCATGACCTGACTCACCATACTGGAAAGTGCTGGAATCTAGCCTAAAATACAAATTTAAAAAATTGTTGATCTTTAAAAACTGTCAACAATGTGCAGAGATACTTTTATTTTTTCTGGACTGTGGATTTTTCATCAACGCTACCCACTGACACCTAATACATTACATACAGATTACACACACATATACCTTGAAGAAAACTCAGTCTTACAAATGTTCTGATATGCCAATTAAAAGCAATTACATCTTTCATTACATGAAGTATAACATCTAAGAGTTGTTCCAAATATGAGAGGGAGAAAGCAAACCAGGGTTTAGAGGAAACAAGATTGACCAGGAGTTGCTAATTACTGTCACTCAATGGTGAACATACATGGGTTCATCATACTATTTTGTACACTTGGGTTTGAAATTTTCCATAACAAAAAGATTTCCTAAAAAATAAGCAATCATATTTTCTTTACAGAAGTATTATCCGAATACTCAACACTAAGAAAACTAAAAAAAAGGAACATCAAGACCAAGTTTTCATGGCTCTGCCATAAAACATGAAAGCCCAGACAATTCACAGGTTAATGTGACATAAACATTCCTATCAAAAAACAAAAAAACAAAAAAAAAACAGCACTGCCAAGGACAAAGTAGGACAAATCCACAATGGTGTATTTGTGAGGAAAACATTGTCACTTTGCTATGCAACTGGGGTAGGGATGGAATGAATACTTACTAACATCCCCACTAAGGATGAGAATGTTTCCAAATTGCTTTGAGTGTAGAATTTTAATGTTCTGATAAGGTGAATCTTCATCATACACCACTTCATCTATGTCATACTCAACCAGGCGACCATCAGCAGTGGGCCAGTATCTGTCGATGGCCCCTCCTCGAACTATGGGTGGTAACCTGGAAAAAAGGAAAAAGGAATGAGCCTTACAGGAACTGCTTACGGGCTGCTTATGGTGACACTGCCTTAAAAGCGAATCTTTTGGGGCGCCTGGGTGGCTCAGTTGGTTAAGCGTCCGACTTTAGCTCAGGTCATGATCTCGCGGTGAGTGCGAGCCCCTGCTTCACATTCTGTGTCTCCCCCTCCCTGCCCCTCCCATGAGCATGCTTTGTCTTTGTCTCTCAGTAATAAACAAATGTTAAAAAAAATTTTTTTTTTTTTTTTAGGGTGAATCTGGAGGAGCACCTGGCTGGCTCAGTGGAGCATGCAACTCTGATCTCAGGGGTGATCCACAGGAGTATAAGCCTCACATTGTGGGTAGAGACTACCTTAAAAATAAAAGTGGGGACACCTGGGTAGCTCAGTCAGTTGAGCATCCAACTTCAGCTCAGGTCATGATCTCATGGTTCATGAGTTTGAGCCCCACATCAGGCTCTGGGCTGACAGTGCAGAGCCTGCCTAGGATTTTCTTTCTCCTTCTCTCTCTCTCACAAAATAAATAAACAAAAAAAAAATTTTTTTAAGTGAACCTGGAAGCATGAGTGTACAAAAAGCAAGCCATAATGACCTCATGGCCAATTCCTGAGTAGTATATAAATCTAAAGCTTGGTCTTTCAGCTATATACAAACATGGCCCCTACCAAATCTAAACAACTGTGGTACATTAAGAGTTTACTTTTTAAATAAACCTTTCTGGCATAATTTAATTTTCCCTTAAAAAAAAGTTGGGAGAAAATGGCAACCTCAGACATCATACTTCATACCCCAAATACTTCAGCAAAAATCAAAACTGCCTACACAACCACACTGCCATTACCAAATTCATATAAGCGCACATGGAAGCAATACTATCATCCAGTACACAATCCATATTTAAATATCCCCACAATCGTCTCAATCATGTCATTGATAGCTATTCTGCTTTTGAATGAAGAATCATACACTATATTTTGTTTTCCTTTTTTGACCCTCATTTCATCTAGTATAGTTTTTCCTCTCATGTGTTTCACAACCCTGACCTCTCAGTCCAGACCAGTGTTCTGCAGAAAATCCCTCATGAAGGTTTGCCTGAAGATCTCTTCATCAAAGTCAGGTTGGCATGTATTTACACAGGCATCACATCAGGGGCAGAAGATGTGTGCTTCCTATCGTTAGAGATGTAAGTGTGACCACTTGGTTCAAATAGATGGCACCAGATCTCTTCATTTGCAATAGTACCTTTTTCCCTTTGAAATTACTAAGCAAGCTATGGGGTAGTCCTCTGAAATTGGGTGAAGGTCCTGATCTCCCAATAAACCTCCAGTAGTGGCTTTGGCATCTAGAAAATTCTTGGCCAAACCAGTTATTATTACTACAAGGACTGCAAACTGATGATTTTCCCATTCCATTCCATTTTGTAAAAGTTCAGTATTGTAGACAAGGTGAATGTACTAGAAACTACCAGCAGAGGACACTAAATGACAATGAAAACAAGACCCAGAAAAGGAGCTTGGCAAATCTAACAGGAACACAAAATGAAAACTGACTACACGTATAACACAACTATGTGCAAGTCATATGTTCTCAGATACAGTGGTTTCAACCATAAAACAGCTTAGCAATAAAACAGCTGTATACTGGCATCTGCTACCTCTGACTTGCTCTGATGACTCTCTTTGTTCCCCTCACTCACCTATTTCCAGGAATACAATCTGAACCTGTCTTAATGAAGCTTCCTCTGAGCAAACACTAACAACTATAAAAAACATAGAGATTTACACAAAGCAAATTTCCATAAACTCTCATTTAATCCTAACAACTCCTGATTTAACCACTTGATCTTTTAAGTGAATAAGTGCAGCTGTTGTAATTACTAGCAGACAAGAGGTTTGTCTTGTAAAATGTGGTGCCCCAAACAGGGTAATATTTCCCACTCCCTCTCTCCAGAACAGGCAAACAGGACTTGGAGGTAGCCTCTTCCACCCTGGCTGAGGGTTGGTGGGTGGAAGGAGGTGGGGAGGTAAACCACCTGTGACATTAGATGATGGTGACAAATATCAAGTCATGGGTTTTCAAGGGAGTAAATCCACCCCTGGTTGACCACCAGCCAGCTATCGACAATTACTGAACTATGCACAAACCTGCTGAAAATACATGCCCGTTCTCAACTGTGTCACTAGTGCCTTGGCTAAAGAGCTCTTCCCTTGATTTCAACACAATGGTTCTGTTTTTCTTTTTTTTTAGGATTTTATTTCTGGGGCACCTGGGTGGCTCAGTCAAGTTAAGTGTCCGACTCTTGATCTCAGGTCAGTCATGATCTCGCGGTTCTTGAGTCTGAGCCCCACATCGGGCTCTGTGCTGATGGCACGGAGCCTGCTTGGAGTTCTCTAATTGTCTCTGTCCCTCCTTCATTTGTGCGCTCTCTCTCAAAATACATACACTTTTTAAAAAACCTTATCTTTAAGTAATCTCTACACCCAATGTGGGGCTCGAACTCACAACCCCGAGATCAGAAGCTGCAATGCTCCACCGACTCTGGTTATGATCTCACAATTCAGGAGATCGAGCTCCACATTGGGCTCTGTACTGACAACATGGAGCCTGCTTGGGATTCTCTCTCTCTCTGCCTCTGCATCCCTCTCTCAAAATAAATAAATATATTTTTTTAAAGAATCCATAAAGTTTATTTATTTTGAGAGAAAGAGCGCGAGCACAAGTGGGGAAGGGACAGAGAGAAAGAATCCCAAACAGGCTCTGAACCATCAATGCAGAGCCCGATTCAGGTTCGAACTCATGAACCGTGAGATCATAACCTGAGCCGAAATCAAGAGTCAGATGCTTAACCAACTGAGCTACCCGTGCACCCCAACACATTGGTTTTTAAAGCCTGGCAAAGAAACAGGAGATATTCCGGAGCCCCACACAACTCTGGTTTCAACTGTCACTGCTGAACATTAAAAATGGATCCTAGAGAGAAAGTCAGGTAAAGTATGTCCTGGGCCTCAGGTACACTGGGTATGTCCCTCCACTCCTCAACAAAACTTGAATGATGTGAGTTTGTTTTCCTGTTCCTTTTCTTTTGAAAAACAATATGAAAATAAATTCTCTAATACATCCCATAGCTTCTTAGTTGAAAATTCAGATTTAAGTCATCAGCCACAGGGGAACAATAATTTCAGATGTTACTGAGTTACCTGTTAATGACTGAATTTCTTTTTTTTTTTTTAATTTTTTTTTTAACATTTATTGATTTTTTTGAGACAGAGAGAGACAGAGCATGAACAGGAAAGGGTCAGAGAGAGAAGGAGACACAGAATCCGAAACAGGCTCCAGGCTCTGAGCTGTCAGCACAGAGCCCGACGCGGGGCTTGAACCCACGAACCGTGAGATCATGACCTGAGCCAAAGTCGGACGCTTAACCGACTGAGCCACCCAGGCGCCCCAATGACTGAATTTCTAACCATGTCATTCCTCAAAGAGAAAAGTGGCACCATCCTTGTCCTTTTGAGGCCAATAACAAAAAGCCTACCACCAAATATTCCCAATAACTTCTCGACCCCTCCACCCTGGTTTCATGAAAAGATTTAACAGCAGCAACAAGCAAAAGCAAAGTCTGTATTGTGAATTGAAAATATGAAGCTTAACTCCACTCTCAAAACTCCTCTACCAAAAAGAATCAGACTTGTCATGAATGCCGAAAACCACAAACGCATTCCATCTATTTACTCACTCCTAAAAACAACCCCAATAAAAGACCAATAAAAATCAGAGGCATTTTGATGTTGGCAAATTCATTATCATGGAGTTAACACATTTTACAACACAGTGGGAACCTGCTGAATGCAAGCTGGTGCAGATATGAAAATGGTGCAAGCAGGGAAAGATGGAAAATCCACAAGTGTGAGGGTGTGAACATATTTTTAAGGATAGGAAAGAGGGAAATACAGCTGCAGATGCATACACTGAACTTAGGCGGGATACACAAATCTAGGTACTCTGGCAGATTTCAACAAAGTGGGCAACTTGTGGACTGTTACACTCGTTTACTGGCAGTTCCCTGCTTTCTACCTTACCAGAGATCAAACAACTTTCTGGTTAAGCTTACATCAGCCCTGGAGCTTTCCTATGGGCTGAGGAACTCAGCATGCTGAGCAATTCAGTCCTTACACATCCTCGGTCTTGCCAAAATGAATTCCCTCTTCTAGAAAGTGCTGTCAACTAGGGAAATCTGTATTCTGGTCGCTTCCATCAGTGGTGGTGCAACCTTGGTGCAGTGTGTTTGCTGTTGTGAGTAATGGGCCAGCCTCCTACTCCTGGGGCCTGATAAGGAGCCACCCAGACAGGGAAGAGCAAACTGCTGAGAATTACCTGCTGGACATCCATGATTCACTTAATTCCCAGGACCCACCCGAGACTCTGTCCAACAAACGTCAAAACTGTTATTTCTATCAAAGCTCTTTTAACAATTGACATCACGGACAAATACCTCTACACTGTTCAAGAGAACTTTTGGTAGGGACAGAAACGTTCCTTATCTGTGCTGTGCACTATGATAGTCACTAGCCATTAGCTACTAACAGGAGACTAGTGAGAGGAAAGGAATGGAACTATTTTTATTAAGTTTAAACAGCCAAAAACTGTCTTCATTACCATTTGAAAAGAACCGACCTGTGGCTGCTCAAAGTGGGTGGCCTCTCAATTCTTCCTATCTTGCAGTTACCTTACTTGAAAGCTGTGAGACAAATTTTCTGTCACCTCATCTTGTCCTGAATCTTAGAACTGAATTCCACTTGAGAGCGCAGAGTTCTGAGCAGAGAGAGCGTGTTTTCACTTTACTGGACCAGGTTGGGAAGTTTTCTAACTCCCCTGTGACTGAGATGGAAGCCCCATCAGCTCTCTGCTTTATACAGTTCCAGCTCCTGAGACTCACTCCCTGTCTCCTTTCTACCTTGTCTTGTTTGGGTGTGATGCACCCGTTAGCTCAGGCTATCATGTTGCCAAAAGCAGCCCGTACTCGGGGACAACACGACCATTCCGATGATCTTACCCGACATTCAGGAGTGAACTTACCGCTTCACCCGCCCAGTACTGTCCTGACTCAATTCTTTCATTCTTTCTTCTACTTTGTTCAGAAGCTACAATTAAAAGAAAAGAAGTCAATGGGCTTACAGAACAGGCTAAGAGGTACACCGAAGTTATAGACCAGGAGGCTGAGGCCGTGGTGATAGACCTGTGCTTTTACTCCTGTCCTCCCCCATCCCTTCAGCAGCCTCCAGACCTGGCCCAGTTCCACACACCACACCAACCAGGCCTCAAGGTGCTGACCCAACCTCAGTCTAAGTCACCAGTGAAATAACGGGGAAGGGGAGAACAGAAGGGTAAGGCACATAGAACATCCTGCTTAAAGGTGTACGTTCCATCCAGTGGCAACAAGTAAAATTACTCAGTATTCAAGCAGTCAAGGGAATGATGACAAGCCAGGTTCCTAACAATAACTGAGGAACAACTATTTTTCTTCTAAAATCATTGATATGGAGGGAGGAAAGTTTAAAGTTAACTGGGTTGTCAGCAATTAAGTAAAATAACTTTGCCATTAAAATAGACATTTAATAATCCTCAAATACTTATAATTACATCGAAGTAAATAAAAAGTCAATAAAAGTGAAAAACCAACACTGTCAACTTCTTGGCCTTGTGAATCACCATCATAACTCTGAAGGTCCAATAACACCAGTCCATGTGGGTAAATTCTCAAATTGGCAAAACTACAAAGGAAAGTATAATTGTAAGGTTAGGAATTGTATCATGGCATTCCCAAGAAAAAGACACCAACCCACCCAATTAAAAGGAAAGACCATTGCTTTTTTTCCCCCTAAATTACATAGTTAACCCTTTTGGTTTCTTAGGAGAGCCTCTTCTTGGGGGTGAGGGAGCCACCTATCAGGGAAGATTTAGATGGAGTCACCACATGCTAACGTTTTCACATAACAGGTTCTTGGGCCCAGAAAGTGATTCAGTAGCAAGTTCTGTGAACCTGATGATTTTTTTTTTTCCAAAGTAAATTCTACCCCCAAAGTGGGACTCAAACACACGATCCTGAAATCAAGAGTCGCATGCTCTACCATCTGAGCCAGCCAGAAGCCCCTGTGAACCTGCTTTTTAAGAAGGTTCCCTGGCACATGATTGGGCCAGGTTTAGTAACCATGGCCTTAAGATGAAGGGAGGGTAGGAAAGGGCAAGTGGGTCCTCCCAATTAACCCTCAGAGAGTTCAAACCAGAGCCTTGTTTTTCTGACTGCAAGCAGGTGGTGGTTAAACTGACTTAGTTGCGGACTGGCACACCCCAGCCCTATACTGCAAACCAGATCCAGCCCGCAAGCTGTTTTGCAAAGCCTGCAGATTAAGAATGGTTTTTACATTTTTTAAAGAGTTGTTTAAAAAAGAGAGAGAGAATGTGACAGACACTTAAGTGGCTTCTTACAAAAAAGCTTTCTGACCCCTAATTTGGTGAATCTGCACATTTTTCTTAAAATGTCAGAGTGTATCACACCTAATAGAAGTTAATTATTTGGAAAAACTT
This sequence comes from Prionailurus bengalensis, assembly GCF_016509475.1. Lineage (NCBI taxonomy): Eukaryota > Metazoa > Chordata > Mammalia > Carnivora > Felidae > Prionailurus > Prionailurus bengalensis. The sequence goes on along the minus strand of NC_057361.1, from coordinate 18,323,427 downwards.
CTGTTTCAATCATACACGTGTATCTGTACTGCATAGACACAGAGAAATATGTACAGGGTTATGACATAAAATTACTTCCTAGCATAAGCTGTGGTTAAAGAAACATTTGAAACACACTAAATTAGAAGAATTCTGTTCAGAGAATACCGGTAGTGTGCTTAGATTAAAAAAATAAACACAGGGGCACCTGGGTGGCGCAGTCGGTTAAGCGTCCGACTTCAGCCAGGTCACGATCTCGCGGTCCGGGAGTTCGAGCCCCGCGTCGGGCTCTGGGCTGACAGCTCAGAGCCTGGAGCCTGTTTCCGATTCTGTGTCTCCCTCTCTCTCTCTGCCCCTCCCCCATTCATGCTCTGTCTCTCTCTGTCCCAAAAATAAATAAAACGTTGAAAAAATTTAAAAAAATAAATAAACACTACTAGTTAATTTTACCTTCAGCCCCCAAATCAAGTTCAGGCCCAGGAAAGCACAAATCAATTACATCTGAATGTAGCTAATCATCTTTCCTTGCCCCTCCACCACCAGCAGCACAAAGGACAGGGGCTGGGGATGGGGGAAGGGTAGAAAAACATCACTTTTAACCACCTGATTGATTCTAGCTGAGTCCTCTGCCAGAGAACTGCAGAAACACAGGAACACAGACAATGCGGGAAGTTAAGGTCTAGTAACAAACTCAACCATTAAAAACAGAAAGAAATAGAGAGGAAAATTTGTGGGGCGGGGGCCCCCGCGGGGTGGAAAACATGTAAAAAGGTGGATGAGGATCAAGACCTCAGCATCACAATGTGGCCATTAGCCAGAAGTCAAGCCAGAAGCGGGTGCTGTCCCCCTGAGCCTGGTGGCCTGCCAACCACCCCCCACCACCACCACCAATCCATGCCTGGGCGGGAGAAGTGAGGTTTCAGGACAGGAACCACAGGGATGAGTCCCAGTTGACCAAGCAAAAGAAGAGGGAGACCAATGTGGAAAATAAGTTTTTAAACAAAGCAAGTTGGGGAGCCTTGGTGGCTCAGATGGTTAGGCATCTGACCAGCTCAGGTCATAATCTCAAGGTTTGTGAGTTCCAGCCCCACACAGGGCTTTCTGCTATCAGCACAGCCTGCTTCACACCCTCTGTCTCCCTCTCTCTATGCCCCTCCCCTGCTTGCACGCTCTCTAAGTAAAAACATTTAAAATAACCATGTTAATTTTCATTTTTTCTGCTTTCAGAAGCAAACAGCTCTTGTCACTCAAAATTCCCTTCCAGGAAGAATTCTAGACTCCCTAGACAACGGGAATTGGTGTATATGGTACAAGATTCAAGAAATGAGGTACAGAAGTAGGCAGGGCCTGGCTGCAAAGGCAGTTAGGAGACTGTTACGAGATTCAAGGCTTCACCTAAAGTGGAAAAGGAGCCTCCTGGGGCGGCAGGGTGACATGGCTCAATTTGCTGTGGTTCCCAAAGGATGGCCCGTACCCAGGACAGCAAGAGACCATGGCAGGAAGGTGGAGAAAAGAGGCCAGGACAGAGAGGGACTGAATGCAAACCTGCAGGAGCTGGAAGGATCAAGGACAGCTGCAAACCTCTACTTCCAGGAAACGTGCTGTTAACTGGGTCAGAGCATGGACCAGGGGAGGCAGGAGAGTTTGGTGGTGATGTTGATTTGGGGTCAAATCAACATCTTCCTTGAGGAAAAAATTATTTTAGATACATTTGAGGTATCTGCTAAACACATACATGGAGATTTGCTACATAGTTAAAAATACATATCTGGGCTTGGGGAGAGAGGAGCTGGGAAGTCTTTGAGAGGCATCAAGAGAGGGAAGTCCATTACCCCCATGGGGTGGACCATGTTGACTTATACAGAGAATAATGAAAGGGCGGGGCGGGGGGCATGCTAAGAAGTTTCCCTCATCTTCCAGCATTGCCTTCTGAACCTCTGTAAGAGCATGGGGGTGGTTATTTTTTCTTTTAATAGAAAAACAAGTGAGAGAACATGGGACATTAATGAAACCATGTGGAATTCTAGTACTTTGTACCTTGGGGGAATGGAATTAAAGTCACTGAAAATACCCAGGAGTTCACATTTTAAAATTAAGAGGGCAGGGGCACCTGGGTGGCTCAGTTGGTTAAGTGTCCGACTTTGGCTCAGGTCATGATCTCACAGTTCATAGGTTCGAGCCCCGCATCCGACTCTGTGCTGACAGCTCAGAGCCTGGAGCCTACTTCAGATTCTGTGTCTCCCTCTCTCTCTGACCCTGCCCCGCTTGTGCTCTGTCTCTCTCTCTCTCAAAAATAAATAATAAACATTAAAAAAAATTTAATGTTTTAAATTAATAGTGCAAATCACTAAGAATCTTACTAGTTTCCACGCTAAACCAGACAAGATAGAATACAAACCTAGACTTAGGAGAGCACAAAGAGCTCAACACACTGGCAGCTTCTTATCGGTCAGTTCTTAATTTAGGTTTCCTTTCCAACTCCCAGAACATATTGGCTTTCATCTACATACTGATTATGTAAAGTCTAGATAGTCTATAAAGTCTTAAGGAAAAAAAATCTTGAAATCTTGGATCTCCTCATCTTCCTGTCAACCTTCTTGCAGACATTCTCATCCTGCATTTGACCATGGTCTGCATTAATTAATAACTTATAACCGTGCTAATCGCAGTGGGATTCACAGTGGGGTCAGCTGACCAGCACCACCAGCACTCCCTGGGAGCTTGCTGGAAATGCTATTTAGGGTGCTGCCCCAGAGCAGTATACTGCATCAGAAATTCTTGGAGTGGGGCCCAGGAATCTTTTAACCAAGTCTGAATCATGGCCTACCAGTTCACAGTGCTTATGCTGCCCAGGGGGGTTCTGGGTCCTGGCCACACAGCAGAATCATCTAGGCAGGGGAGTTTGGAAAAATACTGATGCCCAGTGGCCTCAATCTCTGGGAGAATGACTGGGGTAATGGCATCTTGTGAAAGCGCTCCCAGACGAGTCTACTGTGCAGTTAGGGCTGAGAAGCACTGAAGTCTGGCTCCCTCCTACAAGGTGTCACAGGAGGAAATAAAAATATCTGGACACCACCCCACCACTGCCCTTTGCCCCCACCCTTCACACCCCACCCCCAACTGAAGTACTCAGATCTGAAGAGCAGCACTCAAAGACACCTCACCTGCCGTTTTTGTTTATGTAGGTCGCTAAATAACCATGGTCTTGCCAGGTGTGCACCGACTCCGTCATCCCTTGCTCCTGGAAAATGGACTGGAGGCCTTTTAGAATGGTCTCACCATCAGCTAGAGAACAAGGGAGAGAAGGCAAGGAGGTCAGGATGAAGTACATTCCAGAGGAAAGCCAATGAGGCAGTTTGACGACCGAACTTTCTGAGAAAACCTGAACAAAGAGTTGCCAGTGTCACCTATCCCTTTTGTCATGAGCTGTGTAAACGTTCAACTCCATGAGGAGACACTACACAGATTACCAGGTAACACAATAAAGACACCAAAAAAAACCCACAAAATAATTGTGCTGAGGATGCAGACATGTATTCAGCCAACTAGAGATGGCACAACAAAATATTTAGCCTAAACCAGAAATCAAAGATATGCAAATAAAGGAGCTTCTACTTTAGGGTAAATTAATGAGCATATACAGTGCTAGAAAGGGGATTCCATCCTCTGTTGATGGGTATTATAAATGACTTCAAAACTTTTGGTTCTATGTTCCAGATGTCTCACAGTAAGGATGGGTTGCTATTATAATTTGAAAAACATAAATCAAACAGGGCCACTCAGTAACTTATTTCTATATGGTAGAAAATGAACAACTCCATATGGGACAAGCTGCTATGCAGTGTGAACCCCTCCTTGGCCAGAAGCCACTCTTCCCCCTCCCTCCCACCCACCTCCAAAATGGAGCTCAATCAAGGTTACAGAAATTGCATTAATCTCTGAAGATTCACTTGAAGCCAGAATCTTCAAGAATATCCAACATTATGAGACTGAGAGGAAAGGCAAAATGCCATTTTTTCTCTTCTAGTTCTATATGCTAAGCAGTCATTTTCTGAGAAGGGTTAAGATAAAAAACCGAGATGAGACTAAAGGAATTACTCTGTACTGGCCCATGAGCCCTGCACAGGCTGGTGCTTTTTCCACATAAAATAGCGGAGGCGGCAAAGCGTCAAAATGAAAAGCGGGTCTGTGACCTGAACCAAGGCAAAAGAAAAAACAGAAAGATTCACAGCTGACCACAGTGTGGTTTCACAAGAAAATTACACTAGAATTCCTTCCATAAACTAACTAGTGCCAAAACCTGGACTAGAAGTTAGTATTTTTTTCACTCTACATAGAATGTATCTCCAGTGATGTCTGGAACTATGTTCTAAAGACCTTCCAGAGCATAGTAAATGAAGACCACAAATGGGGTCAGAGGCCAAATTGGATAGCAGATATGTCTTATTCTGGCTGGCACAGACTTTTTTTAAAAATGTAAGTCAGTTGCCCCTTAAAAACCTGATTTCACCTGCCCCCCCCCCCTGCAGTGGGTGGAATGGTGCCCCCCCCCCAAAGGATATGTCCACATACTAACCTCCAGAACCTGAAAATGTGACCTGATTTGGAAAAAGGGTTTTGCAGATGTAATTATAGATCTAGAGAGGAGATCATCTTGGATTATCCAGGTGGGCCCTAAATCCAATGACAAGTGCCCTTATGACAGAAAAGGAGACACAGGAGTAGGTGACAGAAAGACAAAAGTAGAGACTGAATTGATAACAGCCACAGGCTGAGAACACGGAAGAGCCATGAGAAGCAGGAAGAGGTAAGCAAGGACTCTCCCCTAGAACCTTTAGAAGGGACCACAGCCTTGCCAGCAATTGTTTTGGATTTCTGGCCTCCAAAACTGGGAGAGAATAGGTTTCCGTTGTTTTAAGCCATCCAATTTGTAGCACTTTGTTACGGCAGCTCCAGAGGACTAATACACCCACCAAAATTCCTATTTTTAACATCACTTAACAAACAATAGTGGGGCACCTGGGTGGCTCTGTCAGTTAAGACTCTAACTTCTGCTCAGGTCATGATCTTGCGGTTGAGGAGTTTGAGTCCCGCGTCAGGCTCTCTGCTGTCAGCACAGAGACCACTTCGGATCCTCTGTCCACCCCTCTCTGCCCCTCTTCTGCTCATCCTCTCTCTCTCTCAAAAGAAATAAACTTTAAAAAACAGCAAATAGCATAGCAAAAATGGCAGTGAAGGCATCATTTTTTAATCTTCCAAATCCCCAGAGACAGAGATATTAGGATAGCACAACTAAAACTCACAGACAACATTTAAAATAAAACTAGATGAGTGTGCACCCCCAAGCGCCCAAACAGGAGCAGGTAGAGACAAGCAAGTCACAACCTAGAGGCCTGTGTGGTACCAGCAATGGTGAGAGGAAGTAAGAAAGCAAAGGGACTTCAAATTGCTCATAAAAACACCAGCTGGGGTTCATGCACAAGGAAGGGCTCTCCTCCTTTGAGAAGGCAGCACCCAGAAGGGACACAGTGAGAGAGAGCAGGGTACACAGTGAGAGAGAGCAGGATAGTTTATGGAGCCAGATAATGTCAGGGTGGCCAATCCCTATGACGAGCAAATGAAGGGAGGCTGCTTCTAGGGAAAAGCCCCCCATCAGGGAAAGACTACTGGAGCAGAATGCACACCACACCCACAGCATAAGCATCAACGAACGAGTGGTGACCTTATGTCTCATTAGTCTAGCTCATTCCCACAGAACTATGCCTTTGGGAAACTCATTTGGCAGAAAATAGCTGGCTTCGCTATTCTGAAATTGGTTTCAGGAAATTAAAAGGGGGAAGCCTGAATTTTATCTGCTGAATTATATTCGGTTTTAAGACCGAAATCCACCCCCTAAAAAAATTCTGATTTCAAACTTCATAAAAAAGAACTGACCTTGTTCAGTGTGTTTGTCAGTGAAGCCTGGTGGGGTCAAGCCACCATGGAAGTGACTGAGCTGCAGGGCGGGAAAGACAAGTATGCCCAGTGTGCCCGAGTCCCACATACCCCAAGCAGTACTTGCCCTGAATAGGAAAACCACTATGTCATTATTCAATCCCTCCTCGGCTAGAACAGATGTTTTCTGTTTCGAAAGTGTATAAAACAAATCATCACTCCTGGTAAATGGCCTCAAGACTGGGTCCTGCTGGCACATTAGAAAACAGAACACAAATCCCTCATGCCGGTGAAGGGGACAATCTAGACAGGGCCACCCTATCACTGGCCAGGCTGTACAGTGAATGAAGACCTCAGCTCCAAGGCTGAGCCAGGGCAAAATCTATCCCTTGGGCCAAGGAAAGGGGGATCTTTGATACACCTAAAACCCTTGTCTGCTGGCCAAACCCAGCATGGTGACCATCCCCCTTTTCTAACTGGCACTGGCAGAAAGGCACTGAGGGGGCTAATGGAGGCCCCCCATCCAGCCAGGTTTCAAACAGAAGAAAAACACATTATGAAAGAAACCCAATTGAGAGTGTTACTTGTTTCTGTACTGTGGGCTTGCCCCTCAATTCAACACAAATATGCCAGGTCTGAATGTTCTTCCTGGCTGTCGCCACCGCCTGGTCCCTTGTGGGCAAAGAACATGCCAGCCCTGCCAAGGATACAGGGACTGTACTTTTCTGCACTATCCTCCTGCTCTCTCCTCTCTTGTCATCCACATCACTCACAGTCCTTGGAGAAGACTGAGAAAGGGGAGCCAGAGCTGAACCAACTGCCCAGCAACTCTTTCCCAGAACCAAGGTTTTCAAATGAAAACAAAGCCATGAGGTGCCAGGGTGGCTTAGGCAGTTGGGTGTCCAACTCTTGATTTCGGTTCAGGTCATGATCCCATGGGATCGAGCGCCAAGGTGGGCCCCATACTAAGCAGGGAGCCTGCTTAAGATTCTCTCTCCTTCCCTTTGCCCCTGTCCCCTGCTTGCTCTCTCTCCCTCGCACTCTAAATTTTTTTAATTACAAAATAAATGAATAAAATAAAATGAAGCCAAAGACCTGAGCTCTGCTAGGTTTAATGATGTGAGCTTGGTCATCTTAACCTCAGGTGTTCAATAAATGTTTTGCGGGGAAATGAATTTATTTCAGTTAGCTAAATTAATCATCCATATTGCTATATCTTTGCAGAGTTTCCAGAACTTCTAAATCAGTGATTTTCAATCCTAGCAGTGCATTATCATCACCTGGAGAGTTTTAAAAACCGGTATGTCACATCCTAGACCAATCAAATAAAAGTCTGGGGGTGGCACTCAGGCATCAGTATTTTTCAAAGCTCCCTGGGAAATTCCAATGCACAGCTATGGTTGAGAACCACTGATCTAAACCACTAGATAACAAGAATGAACAAGAAATCCCCGCTATTTCCAAACTAATTACACTCGAGTCACAAAAAGGTTACAGAAAATGTTGAACAAAGTCGGACAAAAACCCAAACTCCTTACTAACTATAGCCACAGGTAGCCTAGGACATGCCCCAGAAAATGCTCTGCAGTTATTATCCAATTTCAACCTTTCATACCCATCTAGTAAGAAACATGTAACACAACCGAACAAAATATATTTGGCTATATCAGGGCTCCTCAATTGGTGATGACAACATATGGTGTGAAGGACTGTCTTGTGCCTCACAGGACCTTGGCAATCCCAGTCATACACACGACATGTGGGTAGTACCCCCCTTTGTTAAAAAAAAAAAAAAATTTAAGGGGGCGCCTGGGTGGCTCAGTCAGTTGAGTGACCAACTCTTGATTTTGGCTCAGGGAGGGCACTCTCTGTGTGATTGAGCCCCGCATCAGGCTCTGTGCTGACAGTGTGGTGCCTGCTTGGGATTCTGTCTCCCTCTCTTTCTGCCCCTCCTGTGTGCATGCATGCTCTCTCTCCCTCTCTCTGTCAAAAATAAACAAATAAACAAACTTTAAAAAGTAAAAAACAGGGACGCCTAGACGGCTCAGTTGGTTAAGCAACCGACTCTTGATTTTGGCTCAGGTCATAATCTCACGGTTTGTGTGATAGAGCCCCACATAGGGGTCTGTGCTGACAGCAGAGCCTGCTTGGGATTCTCTCTCCCTCTCTCTCTGCCTCTCCCCTGCTTACGTGCTCGCTCATGTGCTCGCTCTCTCTCAAAATAAATACTTTAAAAAATAAATTAAAAAAAAATTTTTTAAAGACTCCACACCATCATTGCCCAGGGGCAGAAGTGGAGTGGGCAATACAATCCCTTGAGAACTACTAGTAAAACTGAGCCTGGGGTCAGAGCATATCCAAATTTGGGAACACGAAGACTGCAATGTCATAAATGCCTACAAACCAGAGAATTTGAAAGTAGATTCAAATGCTAAGAGATATAATCACACAGCTTTCAAGTAGGCATGGTAATCCAAACTAGGCTAATAAAATGTCGTTTGGCAGAAGTTCTTAAAAAAACTCTGGCCAGGCAAGAATGATGTGCAACTAGTATACCACTCAGCCTTCCAAAGTGCTCAGCAACACAAGGACCTGTCCCAGGGCAAAATATGTCATTTGTCAACTAGACAACTCAATGCCCCCGTTTCCAGACCACTGCCCACTTTGAGTTTATTCAACAATAACTTTAAAAGAAATCAACTTAGAGGTCTGATCCAAATTACATACACCACTATCAAAAGAAAGGAAGGGAAGAGAGAAAGGAAGGGAAGAGGGGGGTGAGGGGAGAAGAGCAGGGAATGAAGGCCCACATTTCATCTTCCTGCCTCATTTTCTCCCAGAGATTCACTGCTGGAGAGCTCTGACTGTGAGTATCAGCTCCAGATGGCTGAATCCCAAATGCATATATCCAGCTGGAAGATACCTCCTGCCTAAATGCTCACCACACTGTCCCAGTCAAGTCTGAAAATGGGCTTGGACTTCTCTACTCCACCCCCCACTAGATGTTAATACCCTTGCCACTTAAAATCCCCCATGAAGCTCCCCTTGAAACTTTTCCCACAAATCCCCCACCACAGCCTCTCTGCCCATCCAAGCTCACTGGCCAGGCACCCCTCACATACCTCACTTCCTCAACCATAAGATGCGGACACCACTTTGCAGGTTTCCTGCAGGGAACCTGACACCAGTGTTCATTCCCTCCATCCCTCCTGGTCTAGTACTGCCATTTAATCATTGCTCCACTAGGTGGGCAGCCCCAGTCACAGAAGTTCAGATCAGCTGCACCCACCCAGCTTACAAGCCCAAAACAATGAGTAAGGGATTCATGCTGAGTAAAAACGTAAGATACCCACCACCCTGGCATAAAGAGGGGAAAACATGCTTCAGTCATACATATTCCCACTTCTTTCTTCCATTTTAAGTAATGGTCAAGATACTGTAACCTCCTTAACAAGATGAATTCCAGCAGAAGATGCCCTGAGGGGAGAAGCAATTGTCACCCAGAAAAAAAACTCTGCAGGTTCTCTCTGCACCTGCAGACCCAACTTTGCATCTTTAAGTCCTTTCAACTTCAGAAACTTAAGAAAACTCAGGACATAGGGTGTGTGTCAGTCACCTCCTGTGCAGGGCCATCAGCCTGCCCGGCCATGGGCCAGAGCCCCAGTGGCCACCTCTGCAAAGTCAGGGGTTTGGAATGAGCGAATTCGCTCACATTCAAGCAGCAACTGGCTAGTGAAATTAGGAGACAAATTTCTATTCTTGCCAAACATATCTTTAATTATGAAGGCTGGAAATTCCACACGTCCCCATCAAGCCTCCGTCCCCCATTTCTTTGCTTCCTAGCTCTCCCTCACAATGGCTCAAGCTACTTCATAGCCAAGGGGTTGATTACTCCCATCATCGCACCATACCCAAGTGGTGGAGCCGAACGTCCGGCCTCCTTCCAGTTCGCGCCTACTGCACAGACCCTGGTACCTCCAGAGCCCCGTGCCTTACTCCACTTGACTCTCTGATCCCACTGGGTCTGTCTCCCCATCCCACTTCCCCTTTATGCTCAGGTCAGGGGCCACCCCGATCCCCCTCCTTTCTGAGAGCCGTACTCCCCTAATGGGCAGTGGCAACAGAGAAGTCAGCAGCTCACAGCAAGGAGAAGCATCAACGTAGGCATCCTTTACCCAAAACCTGAGAATCTGATGTCAGAGAAGCTAAGAGCCAGTTTTGCGTTGTGCAGTTTTCCTTCACACAAAACCAGCTTTCAGGTCACCTTGATAGGCTCCTAAACCTAAAGTGGAAGAAAAGGCAAACTGCATTCTAACACACTCTGAAGTCATTCAGGTATCTGCTTTAAAAATCCACTCAGGGGCGCCTGGATGGCTCAATCGTATAAGCATCTCTTGGTTTCAGCTCAGGTCATGATCTCACGGTTTCTGAGTTCAAGCCCCACGTCGGACCAGACAGCACTGAGCTAGCTTGGGATTCTCTCTCTCTCTGTCCCTCCCCAGCTCCTGCTCTATCAAAATAAATAAATAAATAAATTTTGAAAAAAATAAAAGTCATTTATTAAATAAAATAAAAATCCACTCAGATGTCCTAATCTCAACAATGGTGGTAGTTACGTGACTGTATGCATTGGTCAAAACTCAGAACTATACATAAAATTTACTCAACATGAATTATATCAAGTTTAAAAAAATCATGGGGCACCTGGGTGGCTCAGGCGGTTAAACATCCGACTTCGGCTCAGGTCATGATCTTGGGGTTTGTGAGTTCAAGCCCCGCGTCAGTCTCTGTGCTGACAAGCTCAGCAGAGCCTGGAGCTGGCATGGGATTCTGTGTGTCTCCCTCTCTCTCTGCCCCTCCCCTGCTCATGCTCTGTCTCTCTCCCTTTCAAAAATAAATAAACATTAAAAAAAACTCCATTCCAGGGGCATCTGGGGTGGCTCAGTTATGCATCTGGACTCTTGCTGATCTCAGCTCAGGTCTTGATCTCAGGGTTGGGAGTTCAAGCCCTAAATTGGGCCCCAAGCTGAGCGTGAACCTACTTTATAAAAAAAAAAAATCTAGGGGCGCCTGGGTGGCGCAGTCGGTTAAGCGTCCGACTTCAGCCAGGTCACGATCTCGCAGTCCGTGAGTTCGAGCCCCGCGTCGGGCTCTGGGCTGATGGCTCAGAGCCTGGAGCCTGTTTCCGATTCTGTGTCTCCCTCTCTCTCTCTGCCCCTCCCCCGTTCATGCACTGTCTCTCTCTGTCCCCAAAATAAATAAACGTTGAAAAAAAAAATTAAAAAAAAAAATCTATTCCAGAGTTACCACCACCATTGGCATAACCACTCTGAGAATAACAAAATAGCACAGCATTCCTCATGGGCTCCCTCTCACCCAAGTGCATGCTCACAAGTATTTAAGGGTGTGAGAATATCTTTGAACTCACTTGGGATATGCTACATGTAATCACAAACATCAGTGTTGACAGGCAGCAAGCCCAGATTACTGAAATCAAGTGATATAGAGAGAAAACCTTCACATTTCACAAGAGCTCAACACTTAATCCAAACCAAGTTCCAGGCTCTGAGCTGTCAGCACAGAGACCAACACAGGGCTCAAACCCATGAACTACAAGGTCATGACCTGAGCTCAAGTCGGTTGCTTAACCGACTGAGTCATCCAGGCACCCCCACTTTTTTTTTATTTTTAAATTTTAACAAAGGGTCTTGTGCATCAGGAGACTTCTCAGACATTCAGAAGCCTAATAAATTTCCAAGGATTAAAGTGAAGGTCAAGCATGTGGTTCCTTGGGCTATCTTACGGCTTGGTCTTCTAGTCCCACATCCAGTTCTTTTTACAACAGCTGCAAGATGATTAATCTGACACAAAACCCAAGATGACAGCAATGTTCAGAGCAGCATGTTTCATAATAATGAAAAAGTGGAAACATCCCAATTGTCCATCAAGCTATATAAATGGATAAACAAAACGTGGTATATCCATACCATGAACTATTATTCAGCCATAAAGGAATGCAATATTGATATACGCTACAACATGGATGACATGATGCTAAGTGAAAGAAATCAGTCACAAAGGACCACATATTGAAGGAGTCCATTTATATGACATAGCCAGAAAAGGTATATACCTACACATTAAAAGCAAATGAGCGCATGCTAGAGGCTGGGAGGAACAAGAGGCTAGGAGGAATAGGGATGATGGCTAAGGGCTACACATTTCTTTCTGGGGTGATGAAAATGTTCTAAAATGTGGGGATGGTCACACAAAACAATGTGCTGAAAACTACTGAAATGAATATTTTAAATGGGGGAACAGTATGGCAAGAGAGTCATCTCAATAAACCTGTCCCAAAAAATACAAACACACAAGCTGCACTTCCAGATTCTCAGGTACTGTGAAGTAGTCAAGGCAACAGAAAGTTCCAGAAGTCGACTGTTCCCCTACAACCAACCATAAATAAGCCAGGCCTTAGGCACAGGTTAAAGGGGCTCCAAGGGGCAGTCTCCTCTACCCATCCACCCGACCCATTAACGAATAACAAGTATCTGAGCAGCTGGTGTGTGCAGGCACTGTCCCAGGCAGCGGACATGGCTTTCATGCCACGAACACACACCTGCGGCCAGTCTCAGTGCCTCAGTTCAATCACTCAGTGCCTCAGTTCCATGCTATGTGTGGCATGGCCACTATAGTTAATAACAGTGCATCATGTATTTGAAAGTGGCTGGGAAGAGTGGATCTTAAAAGTTCTCATCACAAGGGAAAAACCTGTAATTATATATGGTGATGAATCTTAACTAGACTTCCTGTGGTGATCTTCACAAGACAATACAAATATCAAATCATTATGTTGTACACCTAAATCTAATACTTAACATCAATTACACATCAATAAAAAAAAATGCTTAGGGCACCTGGGTGGCTCAGGTGGTTGAGCATAGGACTTAGGCTCAGGTCACGACCTCACGAGAGGTCGAGCCGCACATCAGCCTGTCAGCGCAGATCCTCTGTCTCCCTCTTTCTGCCCCTCTCCTGCTTGCGCTCTCCCAAAAATAAATTAATATTTTAAAAATTCTTTTGGGGCGCCTGGGTGGCGCAGTCGGTTAAGCGTCCGACTTCAGCCAGGTCACGATCTCGCGGTCCGGGAGTTCGAGCCCCGCGTCGGGCTCTGGGCTGACAGCTCAGAGCCTGGAGCCTGTTTCCAATTCTGTGTCTCCCTCTCTCTCTCTCTCTCTGCCCCTCCCCCGTTCATGCTCTGTCTCTCTGTGTCTCAAAATAAATAAATGTTAAAAAAAGGAAAAAAAAAAAAAAAAAAAAGGAAAAAAAATTCTTTTAAATTTAAAAATCATAGCAGTGATATATAGGGCCACAAAACACAGAAAGGGACAAATGACAAACAATTTGGGGGGTTATTTTCCGAGCAGTTTCTGATGTTCACAGAGAACCAAACCAAGGAAAAGTTAGCTACAGAAAGAAAGAAAAAAAAGTACTGACATTAGACTGACAACCATACAACACAACACAGAAATGACACCCAAGCTCTTTTCACACAAATGTGCATTAAGAAACCCACATGTGGGGCGCCTGGGTGGCGCAGTCGGTTAAGCGTCCGACTTCAGCCAGGTCATGATCTCCCGGTCCGGGAGTTCGAGCCCCGCGTCGGGCTCTGGGCTGATGGCTCAGAGCCTGGAGCCTGTTTCCGATTCTGTGTCTCCCTCTCTCTCTGCCCCTCCTCCGTTCATGCTCTGTCTCTCTCTGTCCCAAAAATAAATAAACGTTGAAAAAAAAATTTTTTTAAAAATAAAAAATAAAAAAAAGAAACCCACATGAGGCTGTTTACAGTACCGGCCACAACTACTATTTCTTAAAACTCACATTACAGTACACTAGGCATACTGTAAATATGTTGCTAATTATTTCATTGCCCTGCCTTCCCTTCCCAGCTTCAAGAGAGCAAGAAAGCAAGAGAACAGTTCAAGAGGCATTTCCCGTCACCCCCAACACTTACTGGAAAGAGGCAAGAGCCTCATTCTACGTCTCTCCATGAGCCTTATGAACTAATCTCCTTATGAAATTAAAGAAGGGTTCATAAAAATATAATTTATGAGACACAATCCTAACCCCTCTTTATTCTGGAACCCAATACTGTACCCTCTTCTTCCTGGTACACCCGTTTCCCCCACAAGGAGTCTTCAAATCAGCCACAACCCACAAGCCTCAGTGAGCACAGAGAGGGAAGCACCCCCAGAGAGTGCCCACATTCTGACCTAGCCCACATGGGAGGCTAACCAAGAGTTATCAAGTAAGGCACAGAAAGGGGAGATTATGCAAAAGCCTGGCTTTCACATGGGGAGAATGGAACAATTTGTGGTCATGAGATGCTGGACATCTGGCCACCTGACCTCTCCCAGAAGGCATCATTTGAGCAACACAAGGCATGCCCCAGACTGCACAGGTCCAAGGTCCATGTTTTCAAAGAGGAAGTAGTCAACTCGGGGTAGAGCTGTGGAAGAGAGAAGACCACCAAGGCAGAGGACACAAAGAGGCCAGGACCACAAAAAGCCCTCTCTGGGGGCCACACTCAACCCAACGGTTAGAAGCCCCCAAAATGAGATGAAACCAGACCCAGCTGCAGCATAAAACGGATGAGCAAGGTGGCAAGAGGGGACTTGTAGAGTCTGAGGTTAGAGGACAGGAGAAGATTTAACCTAAGGCGCCTGGACCAAGAAAAATAACCAGCCCTCACCTTCAGTTCACAACTGCCATCCACAGTCCACTGGGAGGAGTGGAAAGGTCCCAGTGGCCACCTGCCACCACCCCTTCATCCCACAAAGCAGAGAGATGAAAACGGGTTACAAGCTGGCCCAAGGTCAGACAGCAATGCTTTCCTTCAGCTCCACCCAGAAGGAAAACCAGATTTCTTCCCCAAAGTACTAACTGTGGGATTGCCGATTCTACTATCCAGGAACACTTAGCCAGTACCAGGAATATCCAGCTCTCTTCCCGCTAACTTTAGGTGGGCAGAGTGTCTTATCAACCATTTATATTTCCTTTTAATTTTTTTAATGTTTATTTATATTTGAGACAGAGAGAGAGAGAGCACTAGGAGGGGAAGAAGGGGCAGAGAGAGAGGGAGACACAGAATGTGAAGCAGGCTCCAGGCTCTGAGCTGTCAGCACAGAGGCTAACGCGGGGCTCAAACCCACGGACCCTCAGATCATGACCTGAGCCGAAGTCAGCCACTTAACTGACTGAGCCACCCAGGCTCCCCTGAATCTTAATTTTTAATAGGGGAGTAGATTCCATTATATTTATCATGATCATTAACACTTTTATTATAAATGTCATATTTTTATGCTATTTTTAATGTTGCCTTATATTTTTAATTTGTTTTATGAATTTTAAATTTGTTTTTCCCTTTTGAGTGTTTGCTTTTATCTTCTTCATTTCTTTGGAAGCCATATATACTCCTTTTGATACTGGTAAGTGTGACTTTTCAGTTTGAGATCATGACCTGAGGCAAAGTCAGACACTCATCCGACTGAGCCACCTAGGCGCCCCCCCAGTTATATTTCTACAAACAATTCTAGGGCTTATGCCCAAGCTTCCATGCCAGACTGCAAATCAACAATGAACAGTATTTCTAGAGATAAAGCAGTTTGGAGTTCATGTTATCAAAAGAATTACATTTATATCAAAGCTGCCCCTGAGGCAACCCCAGGACCGTCTCTTCCTCCGGCACCTTCTCTTCCTCTGGCTTTGGCCAGGGCACACTCAGCAAAGTCAACATTCAGGATGGCACCCTCCAGAATGAACCTCCAAGATTACTCAGCACCCAGGAGGTGCTGGAACCATAAATGCCACAGAGATAAAGACAAAGGACACAAGTCAAAAACTCCCTGGACAACGAGAGGGGTGTGTACTATGATGGATTCCAGATGACAGAAAGGCCATGGCGGGGGGGGGGGGGGGGGGGGGGGGGGGGGGGGGGTTTGCTGGGAATCAGTGCTTGAATATTTTTCCAGATGGCTCTAAAGCAAGCCACTGGACTTAGATGGTCTAAAGACATGGGCGGGCAAACTTGTTCCATAACGGGCCACACAGTAAAGATTTCAGGCTTTGCAGGCCAAATCAGGGCTGTGTCAGTCACCAGGAAGCCAAACAAAGGATGCCAGAAGAGCAAGATGTGGCTCAAGGGCCGAACTTTGTTGACCCCTAGTCTAAGGTCTTTTCCAGCTCTAAATTCCTAACCAACAGGCATAGGGACACTCAGCTGTAATTCTACAACCTGAATTTCCAGAAGTGACGTTCTTAGAATTTGAGACTAGAATAATATGAATACTTCCTCCATTCAAGTTGGCAACTTATTAAATGGGGGGGGGGGAATAACAGCTAATAACCTATATAACTAGGACCCCTGCTTTTTAAGGAATACATAGAAGTAACATTAGCAGCTAACAGAGAAGCTGCACTGGAGAATGACAATATTTAAGAGTAGCAGTCAAAGGGGCACCTGGGTGGCTCAGTTGGTTAAGTGACTGACTTCGGCTCAGGTCATGATCTCACAGTTCCTGAGTTCGTGCCCCTAGACAGCTCAGAGCCTGGAGCCTGCTTGGGATTCTGTGACTCCCTCTCTCTCTGCCCCTCCCCCACTCACACTGACTCTCTCTCTCTCTCTCTCAAAAATAAGTATTAAAAAATACTTTTTTAAAAAAGAGTACTAGTCAGCATTTTAAAGTCACAAATTGCTAATCTATGCTCCCACTTCAAGAACATAGAAAAAGAGAAAAATAAACCCTAAGTAAACAGGAGATAAAGATAACAGCAGAAATCAATGAAATTAAAGACAAAAACTACAGAGAAAAAAAATCAATGAAGTGAAAAGTCATTTCTTTATCAAGATCACTAAAAATGAAAAACTCTAGGCAAGATTGACAAGAGAAAAAAAGGAGCAAAGATAACAGATTGCCAATTATTAGGAACAGAACAAGAGATATCAATACAGACCCGCAGACACCAAAAGAATAAAGGAATCCCACAAACTCTACACACATAAATTTAGCAACTTAAAAGGAAATGGGCCAATTCCTAAAAAAACAAACTACCATAACTCACCAATGTGAAATAATCTGAATAGCTCTATAACTATCAAAGAAATTGAATCTGTAATTGGAAAACTCCAAAATAGAAATCTTGAGGGCCAGATGATTTCACTGGAGAGTTCCAAACATTTAAAGAGTAATACCAATTCTATACAAAATCTCGTACAGAATACGGATAAGGAATGCTTAACTTATGAAACTATGATCCTAATACCAAACCACACAAAGACAATCCACAAAGATACCAAACAAATATCCCTCATGAATATATAAACACGAAAATCCTTCACAAATTATTAACAAATAAGAATTCAGCAATAAATAAAAATTATGTACCATGAACAAGCGGGATTTATTCCAGGTTTGCAAGGCTGGTTCAATATTAAAACAAAACAAAAATCAATGTGATCCACCATATATAATAAGACGCTAAAGAAAAATCACATTATTAATTGATGCAGACAAAGTATCTGACAAAATCCAACATCCATTCAAAATAAAAACACACACACAGGGGCGCCTGGGTGGCTCAGTCGGTTAAGCGTCCGACTTCTGCTCAGGTCACGATCTCACAGTTCGTGAGTTCGAGCCCCGCGTCGGGCTCTGTGCTGACAGCTCGGAGCCTGGAGCCTGGAGCCTGCTTCCGCTTCTGTGTCTCCCTCTCTCTCTGCCCCTTCCCTGCTCATGCTGTGTCTCTCTCTATCTCAAAAATAAATGAACATTAAAAAAAAAAAAAGAAAATGATACATCAAAAACACACACACAAAAAGGCAGTAACAGAGGGGAACTTCCACAACTTGGCAAAGAGTGTAAAAAACCTAAAGCTAGCATTGTACTTAATGGCAAGACTGAATGCTATTAATGCCAGCTTAGTAAGGCACAGAGAGGTCAAGAACTTGCCTGAGGTCACACAGCTAGTAAGTTACAGATCCAGGATTCAAATTCAGTGAGTTTTGAGTCCAAAATCCAGTGCTTTTAATCACAACATCGTGTTGTCTTTCCTCAATTATAGTTGTGACAAGAATAAGTAATTTGTTCCATATAGCAAATCATCAACAGTGGTTATCTACTTCTAATAGTATTCTAGATCTGGGTTCCCCTCTTTATATTTCCCTACATATCTTGCACATAGGCTAAAATGAGCAAAGAATTTTCAAAACAAAAAAATTATGTAAAAAGACAAACACATAAACCATTACGTGAACAGCTCCTGCAGTTTCTTCAAGTAAAGCCAGATCCTTTATCAAAGAAAAAAACACAAGAGCTCTATTAACAATTTAATATTCACAAAATGCTTAAAAAGTTATGGAGATGTAATGCACAGCATGGTAACTCTAGTTAACACTGCATTATATAGTTGAAAGTTGCTGCGGGCAGATCTTGAAAGTTCTCATCACAAAAAAATTTGTTAACTATGTATGGTAATGGATGTTACCTAGACCTATGGTCTTGATCATTTCACAATGCATAAATATAAAATCAAAACATTGTACATATGAAACTAATATCATACATCAATAATTAAAAAAAGCATTCCACCCTGTACCAAGTTTCAGATACTTATATATTCACCTCTAGAAATTAAGAATGTCCATTAGCATATCAGTTGTGCAGTTTTTTGTTTTTTTTTTTTTTTTTGAGAGAAAGAGAGCAGATGGGGCAGAGAGACAGAAACGAGTGAGAATCCCAGAAAGTAAGAATCCCAAGCAGGCTCCATGCTGTCAGCACAGAGCCCAATGCGCGGCTGGATCCCATGCAGAGCCCAATGCACGGCTGGATCCCAAGAACCGTGAGATCATGACCTGAGCAGAAGCGTGAGCTGGTGAGCTGTGTGAGCTGACAGGTCTTAAACACAACAATGTCTTTGGCGCCTGGGTGGCTCAGTTAAGCGACAGACTTCAGCTCAGGTCATGATCTCTCAGTTTGTGGGTTCCAGCCCTGCACTGGGCTCTGTGCTGACAGCTCAGAGCCTGGAGCATGTTTCGGATTCTGTGTCTCCCTCTCTCTCTGTCCCTCCCCTACCCACACTCTGTGTCTCTCTGTCTCTCTCCCTCTCAAAAATAAATAAATATTAGATACAACAGGTCCTAGAAATTTTTCAGGATTCTCACTGGAGAAATGTCCATTCTAAGGAAATGGAGTCATGCAATACAAACACATGTCATATCTTAAAACTCAAGAGTGTTCCTTAAAAATTCTGCTTTAACTTAAAGAGCTCCTTTAAATAAAGACCAACCTTCAAATCACATGCCAATGCTTTACTTCCTGCCTCTTCTTTTGCCAGCAGAACTTGCTTCTCTTTCAGTAAGTTAAATTCACAGGTCTTTATAACTGAACATCTTTATCCACTGGCACAATTTCAAAGTACTCAGTATTGCAATTAGTGTTAGGTGTTTTATGTATCATTTGACACTCTTCCAAACATTTTATTGGACATCCCACCCAACAACACAGTGTGTGGGATTTTGGTATCATTAGCGCCTTCAAGCAGAGGGAGAAATTAAGGTGCATGTGAAACTAACCCAGAGGGTCTTCTGGAACATGCTACCAGTTCTTCCCAGCTCCTTTTGGGTGTACTGCTTGGCATATAAATGCAATTGATCGCAAGCATGGCCACTAGTTCAGTGGCTCCTTCCAGAGCTCAGATGACAGTATCAGTTTAATGAAATCCAGGCCCACCACAATTTAGGGCCCCCGAGTTGTTTTTCCTGGGGTCTGGAGAAGTGCCTAGTTGTAAGGGTTTCAAAGAGCATTTGTGCCATGGTTTACATACTCGGTTTAAAGATTCAATTGAGGAGGTTTCCCGACTCTTCAAAAAGAACTGAGCCTGTAAGTAAACTACCATGAAATGGTGGTTGGAGTGGCAGCACACACCAGCAGGCTTGGGTTACAAGTGCAGTGAGATGGCGGATTAAAACGCTTGGAATGTGTGGGACTCCAGATACTAAACTCAGAAACAGCTTCACTGAACACGTTTTTAAACAGATGCCCAGCCACAATCCAGGAACTTTCTAACCAATCCTTACCTGCCAAGGATTAGTATGACCGCGTTGGTCTCAACTCAAACGACAAAGCCCATAATTCCAAATCCTACCCAGGTACGGAGCCTGACACCAAAAGCTCTAACTTTTCAAAGCTATGAGACCACAGCACTTTGTTCCGTCCATCTCCCAACAAAGTACCAAAGTCCTGTGTGACCATTCAAATACAGCCCATTTCATTATATTTAGATGCAAAGATTTCCAAGCTGCTAACTCATGCACTGCAAAACCTTCCATTATGTTTAGACGAATTTCTTATGCTCATTTAATATATTTTAGAGAAAGTGAGAAGCAGGAACAGGGAAGAGCAGGGGAGAGGGGTAAAGGAAGAGAGAGATCCCAAGCAGGCTCCACACTCAGCACAGGGCCCAACACAGGGCTCGATCCCACAACCCTGTGACCATGACCTGAGCTGAATCCAGAGTCGGACATTCAACCAACTGAGCTACCCAGGTGCCCCTAAATATCAATTAACGTAAATATCAATTAATATCTTAAGTTTTTTTCAGTTTCCAATCTGGGAAGTTAAAAAGAACATTCTATTTTTATTTGCTTCTCTCCTTGTTGGGTTGAACACCATCATGTATACTTCTATGCCACTTGTATGGTTTTTTTTTTGTTTTTGTTTTAAATTTTTTTTTTCAACGTTTATTTATTTTGGGGACAGAGAGAGACAGAGCATGAACGGGGGAGGGGCAGAGAGAGAGGGAGACACAGAATCGGAAGCAGGCTCCAGGCTCTGAGCCATCAGCCCAGAGCCTGACGCGGGGCTCGAACTCACGGACCGCGAGATCGTGACCTGGCTGAAGTCGGACGCTTAACCGACTGCGCCACCCAGGCGCCCCGTCACTTGTATGTTTTTTTCTATATTACCCAAATATGATTTTATTTAACGGTATACTAGTGTCTAGTCATAAGACCTTTGGTTTGTTGTTTGTTAAAAATATTAAGTTTTTGCCATACATGATGCATACATTTTCTATCTTAATTTTAGCCAACTTAAAATCAGCTTTCCCCCTTCAAAAAAACACAAAGTGTCCACTGTTGGTTACTAAGTTGGAAAATGCTATCCTTAACAAATGTCACACGCAGGACTTCAGAGTACTTGAAAATGCACCTCTCATTAGGTGGAGTGGAGATTGTTCCTAATGCCTGGATTATGGAGTCAATTTCTTAAACAGGTGTTATCCCTTCCACAGCACTTAAAATTATGATAGAGAACCACCAAATAACTAGATGAGGCTTCTTGAGATAAAGCACAAAGTAATTTTAACATACACTACCTCTACAGGTTAAAAAAAAATGGGTGTAACTTTGGAACTACACTCTAAAAAGATTCATTATGGTTTATACAATTTTTTAATGGCAAGCTCACAAAACTAATTCCCAGCAATGTGCAATTACTCAGCCTGGAGTCAAATACAGCTTCATTAGTGCAATTAAGAATCTTTGCAGAGTTGGGGTAAAAAGAGTTTAAAAAAAACAAAGAGTGTGCCAAAGGAAGAGAGATTCCAGAGACCTCCCCCAAACAGTCCATAAAACATTTGCAAACAACATTCAAGTTGAAAGAATACCTAAGGGACAAAAAATACCTCACCCAGAGCTGTTCAATTCCTAGTGTGGGTGCCTCCCAGCTACTTGGAAGCACAGGGAGCATGAGACTCAAATGGGTGTTGGGGGAGGGAGAACTGAGTAGAAATGGAGAACTGAGGGATGATACGGAGTTCCGCCTTTAGCCACAAGGAGATGAGGACACACTGGAGGCTTTTTAAATGAGAAACGGGACAAGGAATCTGTTGAGTTTCTGGCGATCAAGCCCGTCCCCAAAATGGAGACAAACTGGGAGAATGTGGCCAAGAAGTGTAGCTGGGAAAATGGCTGAGCAAGGAATTGGGTGTAGCAGGTAGAATGCACAGGATTTAACTGGCTGATTGGTGCCTGAGATTGGGGGATGCCCCAGGTTCCTGATACAAGAGTTTTTTGTTTTAATGAGGATCCTATTATAGTGGTTCTTGTACGTAATTAGCATCAGAATTAGTGGAAGGAAGCTGGCTAAAAATGCAAATTCCAGAAACTCCCCCCAGCCCAGACCATGATTTGGCCAATCTAGAAAAGGACCCAAGCAGGCACTCCCCTCTTCCCAGTCATCAGCCCTCAAGGCTTCATTGTTAAAGCCGGTGTTGAGGGGGCGGGGGTGTTGTTATCACAATGGTAGATAAAGTGTGATAGGATAAGAGGAATGATAATGCTGAGACAAAGGGGAAAGTTTTCTCCTCTTGAACAATAAATAGTAGCAATCAAAACTGGATTTTTTGGGGTTTCAACCACACAAAGACGATATGCTTCTACCTGAAAGCAACTTAACAAATACAAGGAAAGAGTGGGAGCTCCAAGAATGGATGGAAGGTTCAGGAAATCAAGGAGCGAAGATCACCAGAAGCCAATGGGCTCAGCTGCGTAGGAAATGCTGGCCAAGCCCTCTGCTCTGAACCAACCCCAGGGCAAACCTTGGAGGAAGGTAACACCCTCCCTCCCTCTAGAACTACTCATGTGTGTATAATGGAGACTTCCAAAAAGAACCAGATCAGTCACCTGGATTACAGCAATGACCTAGCTAAAAATTTACTTCGGGGATTCTCTACCCCAGCACCACTGATGTCTTGGGGTGTCAATGTTGGGGGCGGGAGGGATGCTGTCCAGTGCATCGTAGGGTGTTGAGCATGCGTCCCTGGCCTCCCCACTCACGATAACCAAATATGACCCCAGATACTGCCAAATGCCCCCAGGAAAGCACGGGGGTGGGGGGAGACAGGGTTGGGAATCACAGCCTCAAACTAAGAGGCTTCGCAGTTGTGGAATTAACAAAGGCCTTGGAATCAAATAGACAAAGCTTTCAATCCCAGCTACCACATTTATAAGGTGAAAAACTTCAATGGGCCTATTTATTCATCTTTAAAATGGGGATAACAGGACCTACCACAGGGTTGTAGCGAGGATTAAGTAAAATAACGTGTAATGCGCTTAGGGCAATGCTTAGCCCAGGAGGCAACTAATAAATACTGGCTTTTATGTTTTCAAAGGGTGTCTGTCTTGAAGAGGAACCAGGGATATCTGCTTACAGCTCTGGCCTTGAGTGGAAACCTACTCTGCCTAAAAGAAACTACACAGAAAAGACAGTCTCCTTTCTCTCCAGCTTGTAGGGGCTCTGAACCAGGGAGCTTTTGGACTCCCCAGGGGCCAGTAGATAAAATTCAGGGGGTCTGTTAACTTAGATGAGAAAAAAATATGCATCCTCATTTACACTAGTTGAAATTGAGCATTTTCTTCAATTATGCTTGTAAAACCACCTATCAACTATACTGGGCTATTGTCACCAATAAAATCATTACAGCTTTTTCTTACATCACAGTTGAAATACCGACTTTCTCAGCTCTACCTCGAAATTATGGAAGTTATTAGGCCTGATGCCAGATACTGTTATTTAGTATGCTGCTGAAGAAGCATATATTACTATGCTACATATGTGGGATTTTTTTATTTTGAAAATTGTATTTTAAAGTAATTAGGTTACTTTATGCATTTACAATTCTTACTGAGGGGGTGCCTGGCTGGCTCAGAAAGGCATGAGACTCTTCATCTCAGCGTCATGAGTTCGAGCCCCACGATGGGTGTAGAGGGGGCTTAAAGAAATAAACCTTAAAAAAAATATATAGCAAATTCTTACTCTGAGAAGAGCTCCACAGTCTTCCCTGATGAAGGTCAAAGGCACAAAAGAAGAACCCCTACCCTAAACCTTTTTGGCCAAGCCTATAATCCCCAAGCGGCCTTCTGTTCTTAATTTACTAAACAACATCTTTGTTATAAAACTAATTTCTGAATTGGATTAACACAAGTCACTTTTGGTCCCTATATAGAGACCAGCGGTCCAAACATGAACATAACAGCATCAGACAGGTTTCTTTACTCAGGACCCATAATGTGTGCCTTGTTTTCCCCTAGGGTACTTGAACTAGCTTTCAATCTTTACCATAACATCAATCGGGTCCATTTAACACTTACTAAACATCTAGGATGTACCAGAATTGTGTCCAGGATACAGACATTGGGGCCTGCCTTCAAAGACACTCCCAGCTCAGGGGAAGAAATGAGGCATGGAACTGCTAGACCTGAGGGCTGACCAGCCAGCTAGAAGACTGTTGGCTCTAACGGGGCAGGCAGAGGCCATGTGTACCACACTCACCTCTGTGTACCAAGGTAGGGGTTCTTATTTTGTGCCTTTGACCCTCATCAGGGAAGAGGGTGGAGCTCTTCTCAGACGCTTCCTAGCATCTATGACTAGGAACAAAAACCATGTGTCCTCCGCCAGCCCAGAGATGCTTAAACCATACAAACATGGGACATGTTGGTTCTTGTTCGCCTCAGCTGAGAAATCATAAAATATTTTCTGGGTTCAAGAGTCCAATACTTTACTGACAAGATGACCAAAGATAAAGTTTTGTTTTTAGCAAAAATTAAAATTTCCTGAGTTATGTCATCAGCCACAACACTAAAGAGGCACCACCAGGCCCAACCTATAATTGTCCTTAGTGGCCCAGTGGCTGCTGGGTACCAGCTGGCTTGCACTCTTAAGTTATATGAAATCGCAATGTAATAACTAAGTGGTTCAAGTTTAATTCCATTAAAATCAAAAATCACATCATGGAACTCAAGCATTAGGAAGGATTACTGACAAATGGGAAAAAGAACATGAATCCAGGCTCCACAGGCATTTGACTCACCCCTGAGTCACATCCAGTACTCACCATGCCAAGACTAACGCCTTTTGACTCATTATCAATTAAAATAAATGTTTTTGGCGACGTCACACACAGGTGGTAGATTTCTCACCTAGTGCCCCTAAATGAAAAGTAGAACGGGGGTGCCTGGGTGCCTTAGTTGGTTAAGTGGCCAACTCTTGATTTCAGCTCAGGTCATGATCTCACCATTTTTGAGTTCGAGCCTGGCATCAGGCTCTGCACTGACAGGGTGGAACATGCTTGGGATTTTCTCTGTCTCCTTCTCTCTCTGCCCCTCCCCAGTTTGCGCTCTCTCTTTCTAAAAAATAAATAAACATAAATTATGAAAATAAGAACTTATAAGATCCTACTCTAGCCAAATCCCCTTATTTTCCACGTGTATACACCTACAGGCAACAAGGGTGACAGGTCTCCCTCCAAATCAAGTGATGGGGGAATACAATAAGAATCAGAGTTTTCTTACTCCCAGAACACTTTTGTAGGGACTCAAGAACTAACAAAGATGCATACATACACACCTCCCTCTTTAGTAGTATTTCTTCCTAGAATTTTCTTCAGCTTGCCAACAAAATTTTTTCATCTTTGGGGTGCCTAGGTGGCTCAGTCATTTTTAGTGTCTGACTCTTGATTTCGGCTCAGATCATGATCTCAAGAACCATGAGTTTGAGTCCTGCATCGGGCCCCGAGGCTGACAGCCAGAGCCTGCTTGAGATTCTCTCTCCCTCTCTCTGTCCCTACCCAATTCGCATGCGCACACATGAGCTCTCTCTCAAAATAAACAAATAAACTTAAAAAAAAAAAAACACAAAACTTTCTCAACTTTAAGACCAACAGATTGAGAATTAAGGATAATTGGCTAGGATTTTTTTTTTCTTTAATTAGATGCCACTTACACACCTTGCCAGCTCAGAACCTTCCAGTTTCTCCAGCTCCCTTCTAAACTGTGATAAGGGCCTATGTTCTAGGTCTATGGTTCTCTCCCTCTCTAGCCAGTATCAACCCCAAGTGTTAAAGTTCTCTTGCTTGGGGCGCCTGGCTGGCTCAGTCAGTAGAACACGTGACTCTTAATCTCAGGGTCATGAGTTCAAACCCCATGTTGGGTGTGGAGCCTACATAAAAAAAATAATAAATTTCTCTTTCATTTTCTTCATAGGGTGAAGGTTTCCCCCCACTTTCACAACGGAACACAGATGCCCATTGTAAGCCATCATTTCAACATAGAACACTTGAATGAAGCTGAAAGCTGTTTAAGGCTTCAGGCAAGGACACAGATGGAGAGAATGCCATAATCTTCCAGCCTCCTCCTGAGATTACCGTTCTTAAAGCCTAGAAAAACCATGCTCAGTAAGTACAGGTGAGTGTTCACAAATGCTTACTACCAAGGACACTTCCTAGACTCACCTCTTAGCAACTGGATGACCCTGAACCACCATTTCTTCCTCAGGCCTCAAGCTCATACATCACCTCTAAACTGAGTATGCAAGAACCTTCAGTAACCACTAATCCCTAAAATTGGCAGGTCAATCACTCAACAAAACCTTAGCTATCTCATACCCCACACTAGCTGCAGGTCCCAATCACCATTTTATCTCCTGATTCTCTCATTTGTATCCCTTCTCTATACCCTCAACTAAGAAATGCGGGAACTAAAAAATGCTTTGTTTTCTCCAAGTCACTTCCCAACCACCCGAATACACTGACATTACTTAACAACCTTGTATGTTTTGCAGCAACTGCCTTAACATTAAGCTCTATAAAGTGTGCACCGTCCTCCCCCACTTTTTTTTTCTTAACCACCGGGAAGGGAATACTCGGAAAGGCTGAGACCTAAGGCCAAATTCACATGCAGAGTGAATCAAGAAAGATGCAAACCTAGGTCTTGCTTCTAACCCTGAAAGGTTTTTTTGTTTTTTGTTTTTTAATTAAATCTTTGCCTTTGGAAAGCCTTTAAACTTGGGGGAGAGAAACGCAAAGTGAGTATTCAAAATTTCAAGGAAAGAGAAAGTGAGAAAGTCAAGGTTTTAAGTGGGAGCCGAAAAGGTTGCTCCATCCAATTTGAGGAAAACGGTGAAAAGGCGAGATACGGATGAGACGCTACAAATGGAATGTACGGGAAGCGCTGATTCAAGTCTGCAGCGCCTAAAGGTTTAAAAGCCACCAGAAAAAAGGCTGGCAGTCCTACCCCTCCCCCCCTCAACACACACGAGAAGCACCTAGAGAAACCATGCAAAATACCCTTCCCCTTCCTAATTCCTACACACAGCTCCAACTTTCCAGCTCTCTGTTGTGGCCGGCTCTGTGTTCCAAGCCTCCTCGATTGGGGGAGTTATAATTCCCGCGCCCAGATCTCGCCGCCCGCCCCCCCAGCAAGAATCATCGTTTCCCCTCCCGTCCCCCCACCCCGCCCCGTCTCTTTCCGCGGGACCCGTCTCCTACGCAGTCTGCTAAAGAATTCTGCAAGCGCCGCACGGCTCCCACGAGGGGACCCCGCGCCCCGGGGTGCAGGGAATTTACCCGCCTCCGAGAACAGGAAAAGGTCACGCGGGCGGCCCCGCGCGGCGCACGCCCCCCCCCCGCCCCTACACCGCCACCCCAACGGGGGCCCGCGGACGTGGGGGGTGTTCCTCCCGAGCCACGCTGTGCAAAGGGGACCCTCGCAGCGGCGACCACGCCCGCGTGGGGCGCGGGTGGGCGACCCGGGCCTCGAAGGGCGGCGGCGCCGCCGCCGGCGGAGGGGTGCGGGGAAGGGGCCCCTCCGGGACCCACGCTGCAGCGGGGACCGAGCGCGGTGCGACCAGGAGCGCGGCCTCCGCCGGGTCGCCGGTCCACGCGGCCCCTCAGCGCGCTCGGCGCGGCAGCGGGAGAGACGCCGGGGCCGCGCGGGCCATCCGCATTGTTCGGCCCGCGGCGCGCGCCCCGCCTGGTCCCCGCTGGCCCCGGCCCGGCGGGGGCGGCCGCGCCGGGGCCGGGCAGGTGGCGGCCGCGCGCCCTCACCTTTGGCGCCGAGCATGAAGTCGAGCGTGCTGTGCCGTGCTGCTGCCATAGTGAGGCGAGGCCCTGTGCCATGCCTGGGGGAGGCGGCCACGGGAGACTGGGGGGCCGTGCGGCGTGTCAGGCTGCGGCCGGCGGGGAGTGCGCCGCGCCCGGGAGGCCGAGGGTAGGAGGTGGGAGGGACCGCCGGGAGCGATCCGGGGCGCGGGGGCGGGGTCGGGCCCGCCTCCGGGAGGGAGGAAGCGAGGGCGCCCGCAGCCCCGAACTTAGAGCGCAGGGTGTGGGGCCTCGCTAATGTAATGGTGGAAACGTGGGCGCCGTGCTCCCCGGCGTGCGTCACCAATGGCCGCTCCGGAGCCGAAGATCGGGCGGGCGCTCCCGCCATCCGTTAGGTCACCTTAGGTTTGAACAGCGCAGCACGACTTCCGGGGGGCCCACCCCCTACACTTCCCCCAGACCATCCCCCAAGCCAGGGCCCCTCTTATTTCCTGGCCAAGTCCAGAAAATCAAGCGCTAGTATCCACCCTGTAGTCTAAAAGTACTGCCGCTTTTTCCTTAACTCTTCGAATATTACAGTTAAACCCATTAGAATTATTGCCATTATTATTAGCAAGGGTCGGTTTGCATTTCAGAACCAAAGAGAAATCTCTTGGGTATTTAAGTTACCTGCGTTTGCATGAAAAATGGGAATGGTGGAGAAGCAAGTCGGAGGATAAGGCTGTTAATGTTGATTTAATTACAGATTTCAGAGTTGCTCCACCATTTCGGATGCCTCTGTTCGAGGCAGTGAACCTTTCCGTTGTGGGCTTGTCTTTGAGTTGGGGCTTATGGCTGGTGTTCAACACGATGTGGCAAAGGAGAGAACATCAATTTCTGCGCACTGAAGCCCTCCTTTATTCCACTGACAGTATTACTAGGCAGATGACTCCATCATCCCATCAGTCTTCTGTGAGTCTCTGGGCGTCCGGAAGCTCCACAGGAATTGCTGTAAAAGCAGGACAAAGTTTAAATCAGTGAACTCATGTACCCCCGTAAAAGCAGGAAGAACCTAGGTATTAAACTCCCCTCTCCTGCAAGCAGTCCCTAGTGGCTATTTTCCTGAGTCCTTCACCTTTCTACAAGGAACTGGGCAGTGTCTTCATAAGTGATCTTTACAAACTATCCCATTAAGAACTAGATTTCCTTTTTACCACTTGCATTTACCTTTTCCCACCCACAGCCACCTGTTTGCTGCTCTGCGTGTTTTCCTTTCTTCTGGGATCCCAGGTTCTCAATTTCACGAGCTATTCTGTTGTCTCACCCTTCAGTCTCTACAGCTTAGTCTGCAGTTCCTGCTTTCATCCTGGGATATTCTCCAGTTCTTGCCACTCCTCTGGAGTCAGGTCAGGGGGATACAGTTGTCCCTTGTCACACTGCAGGAACAGTAGGACTCCAAAGGTCTCAAGTGGGCCGCTTGCCAGTCAGTGGCAGGGTGGGCCTCTAGGGCATGTAACCTATGTGTTGGCACAGGGCCTCATGCTCAGAAGGGCCCTGCACTTGGTTTCTCTGCTCTCACTTTCTTGAAATTCTTAGTAATTTTGAACAAGGGGCCCCGTGTTTTCCTTTTGCACTGAGCCTGCAAATTATGTAGCCAGTCCTGCTCAGCAGCTTGTGTCCTGTGGTGCAGGCAGCAGTGGCCAGTGTAAGTGCCTCACCTTGCTTGTGCAAGGTGTGAAATAGAAATGAAATTCCTTGAGTTGCTTTGCCATTAGCTCATCAGATAGCTGTAACAAACGTGGAGTTTAACAACAATGCTTCACGACGTTAGCGCAACATCAGAGATAAATGGGCCTTGAAATGGAGCCGTTTTGTTGAGGTAATTTTAAGAGTTATTGTAAAGATGCTCACAATGTAGTGTATTACCTACCAATGACAGAATCCTGGCAAGATTATTAAAGGTAGGTCATGAACAGGAACCAAGGTCTTGAGGCCTCTTTAAACGTCTCCAACTGGGCTGTGAGTACCTATTTGGATTCTGGAATGTGTTCTCATTGTCTGGGTTTTATAAGCTAGGCCCCTGGCTTGGAGGCCAGGATAAATCCTGCTACAGGATGAATAATCACTTTGTTTGTGGGAATTGTTTGTGTTACAATTGACCAATGTATCCTGTGCAGCTTTTGTCACACCAGATAATTCAGCAACATATCCTGCAACAGAAAAGCAGGAGAAATTTACCAAACTATTGTCTGCACCCTTTTTTTTTATGTTTATTTATTCATTTTTGAGGGAGAGACAGACTTCGCACATACACGAGTGGGGGAGGGGCAGAGAGATAGGGTAAGAGAGAATCCCAAGCAGGCTCCAAGCCACCAGCGCAGAGCCCCACGAATTCACAGAGCTCCAACTCGCCAACCGTGAGACCATGACCTGAGCTGAAATCAAGAGTCAGATGCTTAACCGACTAAGCCACCCAAGCCCCCCACTGCCTACACTCTTGAAACAACCTCCTAATCAAAATCTTGGCGATGGTGAAAATGTGGATATCAGGGATTCATATCCTCTGGCCTGACCTTGTCTGCTCTTGGCTGAAAGTGAAGTCTGACACAGAAAAGCAGCCCCTGCCATATGGGAACTGGCCCGGGCCATCTTCCGATGAACATAAATAATTCCTCAGAACACCAACATCAGACAAGGCCACTCTGTGACTAGGATGGGACAAGACAAAAACAAGACCACTCTGTAATCCTGTCCGAACACGGAGAACAAGTGAACCTTGTCCAAACCACAACAGTCTCCACACATCCCTGAATCCTGGCCAATAGGAGCGACTGCTGCTCCTTTACCCATCACAGCCTTTCTCTGGTCTTCCCTGCTTCTCAGGAAGATGCATGAAGACCCCCTACCGTGGAAATCCCTCACTTCCAGCCAGCATCCAATCCAGAGATCACCTGGCTTCCTTAAACACTCCCCTAAAGCCCCTCCCACAGGCCCAGTCCTACTCGGGGTCCTGTCCAACGCAGCTCCCCGTGATGCACGCTGTCCGTCGCTGCCAGGAGAGGAGAACCGCTTGTTCCGCTCCAGGTGTGTTCCTGTGGGCGAGAGATGGCTGGAGGGTAGTAACAATAGTGACAATAACATGAATGAAGTCTGTACTTAGAGTGAAAAATGCGTAGGTGATCCTCTTAACAAAACGCTACTTGTGTTAGGTATTACTCTTACCCAAAACTCACCTTCACATGAGTCCACCTGCTTCTTCGTAGTCAGGCCAACTTGGACGTCTGCAGCAGAGCTTTTATAAACTTGGAGTCACACTGCTCAGCAACAGTAACTACCTAGAGGGAAAAAGGAAGTCAAAAATAGAAAAAGACTCCGGGTGCCTGGGTGGCTCAGTCGGTTGAGTGTCCAACTCTTGATTTCGGCTCAGGTCATGATCCCAGGGTCATGGGATCAAGCCCCCTGTCAGGCTCCATGATGAGCATGCTGAGCATGGAGTGGAGCCTGCCTGGGATTCCCTCCTCTCTCCCTTTGCCCCCTCCCCTAGTTTTGCACACACACACTGTCTCTCTCTCTCTCTCTTTCTCTGTGGAAAAAAAAAGTTAAAAAAGAAAATGGAAAAAGGCTCTCCAGTGAAGAGGGGAAGGTGGTGACCGTGGCAGGGAAACAGAGTGCTAACTGGAAACCTCCCAGGCTGTAAGAACCCAGAGGCCACCGAGCCTTCCTTGTGAAGGGAGGTGGGGGGTGGGGTGGGGTGGGTACCAGCAGCCCTTAGCAGCTGCACCTGCCATCAAAGCCACTAGCCTTTTGTTTAACTGTTTTATTTTTTCTGTTTTCAGCAGTTCACTTGGGACCCATGGAGACACTCTGCCTCCCTGCCCCCTGTGTGCAGCTGTGGTGAAATCACTTCCTCTCTTAAAAAAACAAAACAAAACTCTGGCCTTAGCTCTTAGGGTTGAAATGGCTGTCAGAAAGCCGTATCACTCCCCCACCATTTTTCAGATAAATGTGGGCCTGGCCCAGTAAGTTAAACGTGATGTGAATTTCTGATTAAAAAGTATGTAACTGAGACTGGCTTGGAATCTTTGACACAGCGATTCTCAACTTTGCCTGCATACTGGCATCACCTCAGGATGAGGTTAAAACTGGCTGCTGCCCGGAACCTGACAGAGGTGCCACCCAAACATGGGGATTGCTAAAGAAAAACAAAGCAGATTCCAACACAAAACTGAGTGTGCCACTGCAAAACCAAAAAGCAGTGTGAACCACAATACATACAGCTACACACCCACAAGGATAGTTCTGATATAAATAAATACATTATGAAAGCCAGAAAGTAACAGGCGTCAGCAAGGCCATGGAGAAATTGCAGGTGGAAATGTGAAATGGTGTGGCCACTCTGTAAAACAGTTTGGCGAGTCCTTAAAAACTTAAACGTACAGTTACCATACGATCCAGCAATTCTACTCTTGGGTACGTACCCAAACAAATAAAAAACAAGTGTTCAAACAAAAATTTGTACACAATTGTATTTACAGTTGCCAAAAGGTAGAAACAACCAAATTCCCAGTGATAAATGAGCACAGATAAACAAAATATCATTCAGTCATAGAAAGGAATGAAGGACTGACATAAGCTACAACATAAATGAACTTCAAAAACATCATGTTAAGTGCAAGATGCCAGACAAAAGGACAAATAGTGTATGATACCACTTGAAATGTCCAGGACAAGCAACTCCATAGAGATAGAAATGAGGTTAATGGTTGTGGGGGGAGGGGACAATGGGTACGGGGTTTCTTTGGGGGTGATGACAATGTCTTGTGTCTTGGAATTAGATACAGCTGGTTGTTGCCCAACATTGTACCTGCACTAAGTGCCAGTGAGTTTTTCACTGTAAAATAGCTAATTCTGTTATATAAATTTTATCTCAATTGAAAAATAGAAAAAAAGACTTGTAGCTAAACCAAGTTTGTAAAGTAAAGCTATATGGAAATTTTTTTAAGTTTTTTTTTTTAATGTTTACTTATTTTTGAGAGGGAGAAAGAGCCTGCAAGTAGGGAAGGGGCAGAGAGAGAGGGGGACAGAGGATCCCAAGCAGGCTGTGTGTTGAGAGCAGACAGCCCAATGCGGGGCTCGAACTCAGGAACCATGAGATCATGACCCAAACCGAAGTCAGAAGTCTAACCGACTGAACCACCCAGGTGCCCCTAAGTTTTTTTTTTTGTTTTTTTTGTTTTTTTTAAGTAGGGGCTTGAATTCATGATCCTGAGATCAAGAGTCACTAACTTTTCTGACTGAGCCAGCCAAGCAGCCCTGCTATATAGAAATTTTTAAGTGAACTTCATTACCTCAAGCAAATTTCAAGCAAATGGCAGATGGGATGGAGTTTAAGTGAGATATTCACAAAAATGAGCAAAATTGAAGGCTGCTGGGAAACTAGCCTCATGGTTGTGGTTTTCCCAGAGAAGAGCATTCTTCAGTCTCAAATGCTTTCTTAATCCTTACAATAGCCCTAAGGAGCAGGTGTAATTATCCCTATTCTACAAACTGGTTAACTGAGGTACAAGGAAGTTTGATGGCTAGAAAATGGTAAAGCCAAGACTAGAAGCCAGACAGGTGGCTCTCTAGTCTGGCTGTTCACCCCTTCATGGTACCACCTCTGATAACCCTGCCTGTGTCTCAACATGTCTGCACTTTCTTACAGCTCCGGAAAGCCAAGATGTATGAGTCCACCTGCCTCCCACCAGCAGGTGCCCCTCCCCATCGGGGTGTGTATGAAATTGGAGAGGGTGTCCTGCCTCCCTCCTCTCTGGAGCTACTGCCTATCTCCAGCAAACAATTCCTGGGGTGAATTCCTAACCCACCTCTTACTAGCTATGTGACAGTGAACAGGTTCATCAAGTTCTCTGGGCCTGCTTCCCCACCTCTGTAAAATGTAAAATGGAGCTAATAATAGTACCCACTTCATAGAGCTGTTGTGAAAATTAACTGAGTAAATACATGACAAGCACAGAGGGTAACATCTGACATGTGACAAGCATTCAGTAAATGGTAGGTAGAGACGGTGATGAAGATGTTGATATCATTATTAAGGCACACCTTACTCTCAGCACCATGCTCATTCAGGACACCTCTTTTCACCAGTGCTTGGCATGTTGCCTGGCACACAGTAGGCCTTCAATATCTGTGTCTTTGAAATAAACTGAGGACTAGAACATTATGCTTGACACCCCAAAGGACCCCAAGCAAAGAGCAGGTTCTCTGGGTTCAGAGGTTGGGGAGGGAGATGAGGATGACAGGCAGCCCGTGCGATTTCCCCACTCTGTTCCTCATCGTTTGACCCAAAGTCCCACCCCCAGAGTGCCAGGCAGTCCACAGCCTATTCAGAAGCCCTGAGAAGTTTGTTGGTAGAACTCTGGATAATTATTTAAGACAAGTAAATAACAAAACAGGTTTTCCTCAAGACAGTCATAATCCTCATTTTTGTCCCTGCTGACCCTTTTAGACCTAGCATGCAGGACACAAAGACATGGAGAGTCAGTTCCTGCTATTACCCTGCAGCCGCTGTGTTTACTCCTGCAGACTCACAGTGCCCTGAGATGTGTCTGAACACCCCCAGAGTATTCCCCCAGCTTGACAAAGTCTGACTTAGAAGGAAAACTGACAACCTGAGTCTCTGTCACACAACCCGAGAAGATACACCAGGCCAGCCTTTTTCAAAAATGTTTACTTATTTAATTTGAGTGAGAGTGCGCATGAGCGAGGGAGGGACAGAGAGAGGAAGAGAGAGAATCCCAAGCTGGCTCCATGCTCAGCACGGAGCCCGACGTGGGGATCCCACAACCACAAGATCACAACCTGAGCAGATATCAAGAGTCAGAAGCTTAACACACTGGCACCTCGGGCCTTTTAAGAGAACTTACACTTGACACAAAGCCCCTACATGAAATGCTGTCCAACCCACTCCATTTCCTCCTCTCCTCTCACTTCCAGCAAAGAATGACACATTAGGGGGAGGGAAGACTTATTTATTGCAATGCATTACCTAAGCGCCTATGCCCAAATAATGACATAATTAAAAGTGTTACCAAAGAAAATAATGGAGTGTAGTTGGGTCCAAAAGTAACGCCTGGCTTTTTGTCTGAATGCAGCATTTAAGTACAGCTGTACTTGAAGATGCGGCTAAATTCTCAACTCTCAGTGCTAGTTAAATGTGTATTTTTCTGTAAGAATGATTCCTTACTTCCTCAGTCTCTAGAGACAGTTCATAGAATGATTAGTATCAGGGGTTTTGTCAGCCAGCCTGGATCCTAATCTTGATTCTTCCATTTGCTGGCCGGTGACCTTTGGCAAATGATCTCATCTCTCCGTGTCTGTTTCTTCATCTGTGAAGGGAGTATCCCTCTTTCACACAATTGTCCTGAGGATTAAGTGAATTAATGGAGGTACAGCACTTAGATCAGTGCCTAGTGTGTAAAAAGCCCCATAGAAGGATTAATTACGAATTACTAATGAGTTAAGACTAATGTCTAACTCGTAGTTTCCTTTGCCCCAGTCCACATGGTGAGTACATGGGTGCTTACAGAGCAACTCCCATTTCAGTTGCCATTTCTTTACAGCAGGGCTAAAAGATTTCCAAAGACCGCAAAGGGTCCATTTATCTTAAAATGTATTTGATACAGCTCAACACTCAGAGGTAGTCCCCGAAGCTGATTGCACTGGAATTGGAGTGGAGCTGCCATTTTGCCGCATGGCAACGCTTTGCCCTTTTACCTATCGGTCCCCTGGGTCTTTGTCCTTACCTGAAACACCTCCTATGACCAGTTGAAAGGCCCACACGTGATCATTCAAGGCTCAGATCAATGTCAGCCACAGCCCACTCACTTGCTCAGCTGTGTTCCCACAGCGTGGCAGTCAGCTCTTGTACTTGACCTCTGTTTCTCTCCAACCAACACTCCTTCCTTATGTGGACTAAAATCCAGTAAATTTGAATGACCAGCCATGGTCAGGTGCTTGTTAGTGAACCAGGGACCAGGGACCTGGATGCTGGTACCCCAGTTTCCAATTCAGGGCTCTTTTCTTTAAATCATATTGCTCTTATGTCCAACTTCCACTATTGAATACTGTCCACTATGGGCCAAAGTATTTGTAAAGTATGTCATTTCTAATCCTTCTAATCCAGCAAAATTTATTCCCCGTTTAAAGACATAGACACTGGGGCCATGTGACCTGCTCAAGGCCACATGCCAGTCTGTGGCAGAGTGAGGTTTGGAATGTGGGTCAGTCTGACTGTAAAATAAAGAGAATTTCTTTTTCTTTTCTTTTTTTTTTTTTGAGTTTGTTTATTTAGTTTGACAGAGAGGCAGGGAAGGGCAGAGAGAAAGGGAGAGAGAAGGAATCCCAAGCAGCCTCTGCACTGTCAGCACAGAGCCTGATGTGGGGCTTGAGCTCCTGAACTGTGAGATCATGACCTGAGCCAAAACCGAGAGTCGGACCCTTAACCGACTGAGCCACCCAGGTGCCGCAAGTCAGGAGAATTTCTAGTCTATCATGTTGCCGCTCAGTACTGGAAATGAGAGCAGATAAAAATCACTGAGTGGTTCATTTAAAATATACTCATTCTACATGCAGACAATTGTTGTTTTAAGGAAAGGGTAGAAGAAAAAGAGATCACATTTTGGCATGCAAAGGCAAAACAATAAATATTCTTTTACCAGTTCCTGAATCCCATTGCAGCTTCTTCAAAGCAAGTGAATTTATGCATGTTGACACAGCTCGGATTTTAAAATCTTCTTTGGCTCCATTTTCAGCTTCTTCCCCTTGACACAACCAGTCCCATGACCGCCCTTCTGTCAGGCTCTGAGAATCTGCCTAAAGTTGTTATATAGCAGTTACTCTTAAGATGTGCATTGTAGATGATAATTCACTCCTCCCCACTAAGTCATACGTTTCTTCTGGTTTTATATGTATTGCCTGGCATATCACCATGTTAATCATAAAAGTCTAACACTCTAAGGATATATTGATGTTACTATTTTCCAAATATGTTCATTGTGTCAGGAAGGTTTTTTTAGTCTTAACTTGCATATTCTCAAAATTAATTACAAATATACAGTTTTCTCGTTTTTGTCTGAAATAGATTTGGTTTCAATCTAAGTATACCAGTTGACATTAAAACCCCACAAGTGAACATTAACACATTTTTTAAAAAAAATTTTAACATTTATTCACTCTTGAGAGACAGAAACAGACCATGAGCGGGGGAGGGACAGAGAGCGAGGGAGACATAGAATCTGAAGCAGGCTTCAGGCTCTGAGCTGTCAGCACAGAGCCCAACGCGGGGCTCGAACTCATAGACCGTGAGAGCATGACCTGAACCGAAGTCAGACGCTTAACCCACTGAGTCACCCAGGCGCCCCTAACACATATTATTTTAAACATGCTTCCTTAAAAAACAAAAACAAAAACAAAAACACACCAGTTTATTGCATTTTGGTTATTTGCAATTAATCAAAAATATAAACTTCATATTATTACGCCTGTGCAAAACAGAAAATCATACTGCAATGTAAGATACCTGCCAAATGAGAAGAATAAAGCTAAAAGAACGTTCTGCTGTTGTTACAAAGTAAAGGTAAGATTGTTGACTGGGTCAACCTGACCTCACGTGCCTCCTGCTGCGGTATACGGAGAAGGACCCAACATCCTTTCTGAGGTCTTCTTGCCAAAAATGCACAACCTTCCTCTAATCATGATGAAACATCAGGCCAATTCAAACTAAGGGACCTTCCACAAAGTGAATTGCCCATGTTCTTCAAAAAATGTCAAGGTCAAGAAATACAAAGAAAAGCTGAGGAACTGAACTGTTCCAGATGAAAAGAAACTAAGAATATATAACAACTAAATCGCAATGTGTGATTCTGGATTGGATCCTGGAGCAGGAAAGAAAAATAGCCATAGGAGACATTATTGGAACAATTGACAAAAGTGGAACGAGGACTGTGGAAATAGCTTTGTAGCAATGTTCAATTTCCTGACTTTGATCAGTGCACTGCGGTTGCGTAACAGAACGTCCTTGTTCTTAGGAATTACACCCTGAAGCCTTTTGGGTAAAGGGGCATAATGTCTCTGACTAACTCTTGGTTTGGAAAAAAAATTACATATGCATGTATAGATATGTGTATGCATATATATATGCAGAGAAAGAGAGAGACAATAAAGCAAATGGGATAAAGTATCCATGATGGTTGAAACTGGGTAAAGATAAACAAGAACTCCTTGTACTCTTTCTGCAACTTTTCTGTTAAAATTATTATCAAAATAAGGTTATCAAATGGTGACTGCACAGAAAACAGAATGTTAAAAAGAAGAAGGACAAAAACCTCACGCTCCTGAGGCATATATGACACAGCAGTGTCTAAGACATGCTTGAATCTCTTGGCAACAGGCAGGCTTTACTTAAGGGAAACAGTCTGCCTTTTCAAGTGCAGCGGTGAGGAAAACAGGAAGGTCTCCTTTTTGATACTTTCAGCCCATTGCTCACAGATTTAATCAAAATCCCCAATAGGTCCGTGCCCTATCCAGCCACTCTACCAGGCCTCCAGGTCCTAGCTCACCTTCACTGCCAACTTTGACACCAGTATGACCTCAGCTCAAAGCCTACCTCATCCTGGGAGGAGTTGGGCTTCTGGGTGGAAGATTTCAGCCAATGCCCTGTGTCAGTTCCTTGATCTCAGCTTCAGTAATTGTGGATACCTGGAGCAGGGCAGGAGAGGAGGCAGCGTCACATACAGGTCATGGGCCACTCAGAATATGTGTGCTGTGCCCATTCTCTGACCACATCAGGACCTTGGATGTGAGTCCCTGGACCACCCTATCTCCTCCTCACTCTCTCACTCACCTCCTTTCCATTCTCTCTCTGTGGTTGGTCCTCTCACTGTCAAGTCCTCAAGTCCTAGTCCTCTGTCCCTGCACACTCGAAACCCTGGATCAATCCAGCTTCTTTCCTCTGCCTGTCCTTCCCACCTGTTGCTCAGGATGAGGACAGCCTCACATTGGTGATGAATGGTATACAAACACACACGTATGTGTAAGCATGTACATGCGTATGTGTGTGTATTTTTTTTCCCCCAACATGCCTGGGATTTCACTACATTCAGCAATCTTTGTTCACTTTTTCTGGTTCTTTTACTACTTCATCTTTCTTTGTTATTTTACATCTTTCAAAACGTTTTCCTGTGTCTGCCAGGACATCACTGTCTTTGGGTTTCTGCTACTTCTTTGACTTCAAAACTACATCTTTCCAAGCTAAATAAATTCATTAATTTGTGTCAACTCGGTATTAGTTTCAAAGGGGTATTGTGCTATTTGAAAACCAATGCTGAATTTATCAATATAAATGAGCATTCTTCAAAATTTTTCTTAGTTTTTATAGCCAATTTACAAAACCCTATTATAATTAAAATCTTCTGCATATTGATTCATGTTAGAATAATGTAGGAAATTATTATTGGCTTGAATCATGAAAAGTGTCAATTTTAACAAAAATTCTTCTGTCTGGTTAAATCCCAAATAAGCTTTTCCTTTCCTTGGAGCTTCAAATTTATCTGTTCATATGCAGTGTAATATCTATGGGAAAACATGTAAATCATATCGCCATTTTTTATTAATGAATATTTAGCAAGCATTCCTTTTGTTTCAAGAAAATCTAGACTTGCAGTCAACAGCACAGTAAAAGTTTTAAAACTCTCTGTGGCTCAACCAATGAGCACTGGCAACAAACACAAGATCATTAAAATCATTGTCTACTTCTTTCAACAGTTCCAAAACCACTGGTGAGGAGTCAAAGCATTTACACGTATATGTTGAACAGTTTTAACAACTGCATCCATGATGCTTTTCATACAGTTTGTTTCATAGAACTGAGCAATTTACAACTGGTTTTCTTTTATGCACAAAAAATCCAAACCATTGTCAAGCTGACCAAAGTTACAAGTTCAGAACTTGTTAAAACAATTTTCACTGAATGTTCAATTTTGAATGCAGGCAACTAATTTTATTGATTCTTTCTAGACTATTCTCATCAAATTCGCTCTGTATTTGCCAAAAATGTCCTGTATTACTGTCCATTTTATTATCTTTATTCAGTTTTTACACAACAAAACAACAAACCGCTTTTCTGTTTTGTTCTCCAGCAAATTACATGACACTTAAAACATACTGTCTTCTAATTTCTTTGTGCTTTTTAAAGTTTATTTATTCTGAGAGAGAGAAAGAGAGACAGAGAACACAAGTGGGGGAAGAGCAGAGAGAATGGGAGAGAGAGGATCGCAAGCAGGCTCCATGCCATCAGTGCAAAGCCCGACTCAGGGCTTGATCCCATGAACCGTGAGATGGTGGCTTGAGCCAAAATCAAGAGTTGGATGCTTTACTGACTGAGCCACCCAGGTGCCCCTAATCTCTTTCTTTTTTCCTTCTTCTGGCACATTACTAGTATCTACATCTCTACTCAATTCTCCCTCAGTGATATGCCTTCATTTTAAACTTAAAAATTAGTCCATACTTCTTATTTTAAAAATAGTTTAATTCCATCATAGTTTAAAGCATAAATATTTCAGTGTAGTTACCAATTATGATTCATGAATGTATCCGTGTAAGTGGTACATTCTGTATAAAAGGTTCAAGTAAACACCTTTCAATGTTATATTAGTACATAGGAAGTTACTGAATTATTAAATTTACTCAATCTTCTGATCCTAACTAGAGTGATAATGTGTTTATGTGTAATACTGGAGATGACTCACCTACTAAAGCCAGGAAGTACAGTGCAGCGATATCTATGAGTTGCAACAGTTTAAGGGAAATGTCATCCTACTGAAAGAATAGAATTGAATGGGCTTTTGGCGACTGTGAGGTTCGCAAGATTCCTGCTGAGCCAAGAACGTAGATCACCTTCTACTCCACTTTGACTTTTCCCCGAAACCTTTGAATAAAATGGTTTGATCCCCCCCCAAAAAAGAATAGAATGGAACGGAATGGAAAAATAGTTTACACTATTTCAATTTTAAAATAAAATTTAGGGGCACCTGGGTGGCTCAGTTCGTTAAGTGTCCAACTCTTTATTTCCACTCAGGTCATGATCTCTTGGATTGTGAGATCGAGCCCCACATGGGGCTCTGCATTGACAGTGCAGAGCCCGCTTGGGATTCTGTGCCTCTCTTTCTGTCTCAAAGTAAATAAATAATTTCTAAATTTAATTAATTTAAAATTAATTAATTTAAAATTAAAATTAATCTAAAATTAAAAAATTTAATTTCTAAAAAATTATAAAAAAATAAAATAAAATTTAAAACATTTCCTGAACACATGGTAAGAAAAGCTGAAAAACAGCCTAGTTATTCTGGAGAAGACCCCAAACATTTAAGAATGGGTAATATTTCTGAAAATGGGTGTGAAGGTAAAAAAAAAAAAAAACAGAAGGAACAAATGAATATCCATTTAAGGAATATATAGAGCCC
Organism: Prionailurus bengalensis; assembly: GCF_016509475.1. Taxonomy (NCBI): domain Eukaryota; kingdom Metazoa; phylum Chordata; class Mammalia; order Carnivora; family Felidae; genus Prionailurus; species Prionailurus bengalensis. Next base: position 18,282,088 of record NC_057361.1, on the reverse strand, counting down.
CCAAAACCTTCCTTGTCTCAGCTAGATAGAAGGCTTCCATGTCTATTCTCACCCCAGCAGAAGTTTGGGGTTTATTCTCTGGAGAGGTCCCTGAACTATAGGATGCCAGGCATACACCCTAACCCTAGCCCTAACCCTAGCCCTAACCCCTAACCCCTAATCCCTAACCCTAATCCTAACCCTCTGGAGAGGTCTCTGTACTACAGGATACCAGGCACAGACCCTCACCCTGGCACATACCCTAACCCTAACCCTAGATCTGAGGGGGCAAAAAAGAGAGAGAGAGAGAGAAGATGTGGTATATATATTCAATGGAATATTACTCAGCCATAAAAAAGAGTGAAGGGGCACCTGGATGGCTCAGTCGGTTTAGCGTGGAACTCTTGATTGTGGCTCAGGTCATGATCTTACGGTTGTGGTGGGATCGGGTTCCGTGTCATGCTCTGTGCTGTGCGTGGAGTCTGCTTGGTTTCTCTCTGCCCCGTCCCCTCTCCCTCCCTCTCTCTCTCAATAAATAAACATTTAAAAAATATCTGTAAAAAAAAAAAAGAATGAAATCTTGCCATTTGCAACACCATGGATAGAGCTAGAGAGAGAATATAATTCTAAGTGAAATATGTCAGTCAGAGAAAGACAAATACCATATGATTTCACTGATATATGGAATTTAAGAAACAAACAAGGAAAGGGAAAAAAAAAAGAGAGGCAAACCAAGAAACCGACTCTTAACTATAGAGAACAAACTGATGGTTACCAGAGGGGAGGTGGTGGGGGATGGGTGAAATAAGTGGTGAGGACTAAGGAGTGGCCTTGTCATCATGAGCACCAAGTGTTGTGTGGAAATGTTGAATCACTATATTGTACACCTAAAACTAATATTACACTGGATGTTATCTAACCAGAATTTAAATAAAAACTTAAAAATTTAATTTAATTTAATTTAATTTAAAAAATTAAAACAGTATGGAGGTTCTTCAAAAAATTAAAAATAGAGGGGCACCTGGGTGGCTCAGTTCGTTAAGCATCCGACTTCGGCTCAGGTCATGATGGCATGGTCCATGGGATTGAGCCCCATGTCAGGCTCTGTGCTGACAGCTTGGAGCTTTGAGCCTGCTTCAGATTCTGTGTCTCCCTCTCTCTCTGACCCTTCCCCACTCATGCTCTCTGTCTCAAAAATTAAAAAAAATAAAATTAAAAATTAAAAAAAATTAAAAATAGAGTTACTACATGATCCAGTAATTCCATTACTGAATATTTATCCAAAGAAACTGAAAAAACAAATTTGAAAAGATATATGCACTCTTATTTATTACAGAATTATTTATAATAGCCAAGATAGGGAAGCAACCCAAGCATCTATCAATTGATGAATGGATAAAGATGTGGCATATATACAATGAAATAGTACTCAGTCATAAAAAAGAATGATATCTTGCCATATGTAACACCATGGATTTATCTAGAGGGTATAATTCTAAGTGAAATAAGTCAATAAGAAAAAAGCATATAATTTCACTCATATGTGAAATTTAAGAAACAAAACAAATGAACAAAGAGAAAAAGGGACTAACCAAAACCAAAACCAACAAACAAAAAAAACCCCCAGAGTGTTAACTCTAGAAAAGAAATTGATGGTACCAGAGGGGAGGTGAGTGGAGGGATGAATGACATAAAGGGGACTAAGATGGGACACCTGGGTGGCTCAGTCAGGTAAGTGTCCAACTTTGGCTCAGGTCATGATCTCATGGTTTGTGATACAAGCCCTGCATCAGGCTGTATGCTGACAGCTCAGAGCCTGGAGCCTGCTTCAGATTCTGTGTCTCCCTCTCTCTCTTTCCTCCTCCTCTCACACTCTGTCTCACTCTCTCTGTCAAAAATAAATAAACATTAAAAAAATTAAAAATCAAAGGGGACTAAGAGTACACTTATCATGATGATCACTGAGAATGTATAGAACTGTTGAATCATATTGTACACCTATAACTAATATAACACTGTATGTTAATTATACTTGAACAAAAATCAATCAATCAATCATTTATGGTGAGAGGCACATGCACGATAAAAAAAAAAAAAACAAAAAAAAAAACCACTCAGGTTGTCAGTTGCACTAGCCCTTCAAGTGCACAGCAGCCACATACGGCTAGTGGCTACTATGTTGAATAGTGTAGCTCTAGAGAAATGGAACTTTAATTTACTAATTACTATTGATAGGGCCCAGATTCCATGAAATTACATATATACATGTTAACTTGTAGAAAAGATGGATTAGACTGTGCATGATTTTTTCTGTCTAGCAGAACTGTAAATGATTTCCCCTGGTAAAAATGACAATACTAATAGTTGCATTTGTATCTAACTTTGTAGCTTAGTCGGCAATTTTATTCCAACATTCTCTCTTTCCATATAGTGCTTCCCTTAACTTTGAAATCATAGGAGAATATTTGTTGATGCAAAAACATATTCACAGAGTATTGTTAAGTGAGAAAAAGCAGGTCACAAAAGAGAATATACAGGTTGGTTCTATTTTTGTGTATTTTAAAATGTATATGTTCTAGAAAAATCAGCATATAAACAAAGATGTTTACCATTATGTATGGGTGGACTTATGCATGATTTGTAAATACTTTTCTTTTTTGACTTTAATTTTTGACTTTTTTGGGGGGCAGTTATTTTATTTTATTTTATTTTATTTTATTTTATTTTATTTTATTTTATTTTTTTGGATCTCTACACTCATCATGGGGCATGAATTTATAACCCTGAGATCAAGAGTTGTATGTTCCACTGATCAAGCTAACCAGGCACTCTGTCTTAATTTTTTTTCTGTCTTCATTTTTAAATTTTATTCTTTTTTATTTTGAGAGAGAGAGAGAGCATGTGTGGGGGAGAGGGGCAGAGAGAGAGAGAGAATCTTAAGCACACTCCACCTCATGTGGAGCCCGACTTATGGCTCGATCCCATGACCCTGGGATTATGACCTGAGCAGAAAACAAGAGTTGGATGTTCAACCAACTGAGCCACCCCGGTGCCCCTCCAACTGTGTTTATTTTTATTTTATTTATTTATTTATTAAATGTTTATTTATGTTTGAGAGACAGAGAGAGAGAGAGAGAGACAGAGCACGAGCGGGGGAGGGATAGAGAGAGGAGGAGACACAGAATCTGAAGCGGCCTCCAGGCTCTGAACTATCAACACAGACCCCAACACGGGGCTCGGACCCACGAACCGTGAGATCATGACCTGAGTCGAAGTCCGTCACTTAACCAACTGAGCCATCCAGGTGCTTCTCCAACTGTCTTCATTTTTAAAACTACAATTTACACTAAGAAAAATCTCATAAAAGCATTTTACAATTTTAACTCAGGTTAACTGCAGGAGGCCTTTTCTCACCCCTCTCTTCCCTGTTCCTATAAAAGTGCACTACTCTGAAACAGTTTAGCAACACTGGTTACCCCAGGTACTTGTCAGCTAATTCAGGTAATCCTTTTAAAAAATGATGATGGGGGCGCCTGGGTGGCTCAGTCGGTTAAGGGGCCGACTTCGGCTCAGGTCATGATCTCGTGGTCCGTGAGTTCGAGCCCCGCATCAGGCTCTGGGCTGACAGCTCAGAGCCTGGAGCCTGTTTCAGATTCTGTGTCTCCCTCTCTCTCTGACCCTCCCCCATTCATGCTCTGTCTCTCTCTCTCTGTCTCAAAAATAAATAAAACGTTAAAAAAATTAAAAAAAATAACAATAAAAAATGATGATGGTGATGACGTTGATAAATATGTATACAAGACTGTGGTGTCTTTCACCTGTCTTTTCTAGAATTGTGATATGTTCTTTGTGCTGCTTGCTGAGATGCTGTGGTTTTTTTTTTTTTTGCACTTCCCCGTGAATAATACTTCGATGCGTCTAAACTGTGAATACATGGACAATGTATTATAATAAATACATTATAAATACAACAACAAACCCAGTGCATATTTCTATCAGTGTCTGCCCCCTCCCAAGTTTTATAATTCACTGTTTAGGTTTCTTTCCGTCTAGCCTGTGAGCCCTTGAAGGAGGGGCTGTATTTTATTAACCTTTGTGATTCAACGCCTACAGTAATTCCTGGCATCTAACAGGACAGTGGGCAGGCTATAAATCTATAAGGTATGAATGAAAGAATGAGAATCCCCATGTATTCACTTATGCGTGTATGCACACACTCAACCCCTACTAAGTGCCATCCTAGGCGCCAGAGATATAGCCGTAAACATTTGTGTTTTTAAAATTTTTTAAAGTGTATTTATTTTGAAAGAAAGAGAAACAGTGCATACACAAGCAGGGGAGGGGCAGAGAAAGAGAGAGAGAGAGAGAGAGAGAGAGAGAGAGAGAGAGAGAGAGAGAGAATCCCAAACAGGCTCCATGCCATCAGTGCAGAGCCCAATGTAGGGCTCATAAACCGTGAGATCATGACCTGAGCCGAAATCAAGAGTCAGATGCTTAACTGACTGAGCCACCCAGGTGTCCCTAGCCATGAATGTTTGTAAGCTTGGAATATAAAAGGACTGTGATTTGGGGCGCCTGGGTGGCGCAGTCGGTTGAGCGTCCGACTTCAGCCAGGTCACGATCTCGCGGTCCGGGAGTTCGAGCCCCGCGTCAGGCTCTGGGCTGATGGCTCAGAGCCTGGAGCCTGTTTCCGATTCTGTGTCTCCCTCTCTCTCTGCCCCTCCCCCGTTCATGCTCTGTCTCTCTCTGTCCCAAAAAATAAATAAACGTTGAAAAAAAAATTAAAAAAAAAAAAAAAAAGGACTGTGATTTAATTGCTTGAATATGATCAGACGATATATTTAAAAGCAGAAATCAAAAGACTTAACCAAGAAAGCAACATGAACAGACTAGTTTTACATGGTGGGACCTTTGTCCTAACTAGGAAACAACTGTGTTACTCTGAAAGTGATAAGCAGTGTCCTTAATAGACTTCTTTCTCAGTGGGCTTCCGATCCGAGCTCCTTATGAAAAGCCTAAAATAAAAAGACTGCTCTTTGCTTCTTTTCTTTCTCCAAATCTCATGATTTGGGATCAGAATCACAAGTTGGAAAACCTACAGTTTGTAGCATTCTGTTTCAAGCACAGACTCTGTTGAACTACAAATAGAATTAAGTGTTTTCATCACAGCTGGGTTTCCACCTTCTCTGCAAGCTGTGGAGTCCACCTGCTGGGTAATCAGTCAATAGGTGCTAGCTTTCTCTCTGTATTCCTATGGTATTAAGGAAGGCATTTCCACAGAGAAAAATGTAACTTTGAAGTAGGGTCCCTTGATTGTAGTTATGGTGGTCTTAAGTTCATGTATCAAGACTTACTAAAGAAAAAAGATAAGACACCCCACAGATTAGTGAATAATTATAATGAAGTGATTTGGTACATGAGACCTTAACCAAATGATCCAACTTTTCATTAATGATAATGGGGCAAACTGACATCAAGTGTCTCATGATATGGTGCCATGGTTGCTGGTTATCCATTGCTGAATTTAGTGGCTTAAAATAACAATTTAGGGGATCTTAAAATTGAATACAACAAATAAACAGAAGCACTTTTCAAATGCATAACATAGTCACATTGGGGAAGGAGGCATTAATCAAAGTAATTTTGATACCCAGAATTTGGACCACAAGCTCTCAAGGCTAAAGGGAAAATGAACTCTTAACAAATATTGAACTCTAGTAAGAGCTTTTTTAGCATAGGCATGAGATCACAATTCTGAAACTACTGTCTATGCATTCTAGGATTGACTGAATAAGTCAATATATTGTGAATGATGAGATCCAGATTTTCATTGTTGGAGAAGGTAGTTACAATTATGGAACTGCTGTGTTGGATTGGAACCAGAAGTATCAGTTTTAATACATAGAGACAGCTAGATATAGAAATGGTATAGATATGTGTGAATGTTATGTATGTATTCAATACACATGTGTTATATATGCATACATATGTATATGTACATACATGTATCTATTTCCCAGCTCTGTCTGCTGAGAGGGTCTAGAAGTAATCAAATCCCAACAAAATTAAACATACCCAGAAACCAGATCTTGGTTTCTAAATAACATTCTCCACTAAAAAGAACCTGGGATCCTTGGAGAAATGGCTGATTTTAGGACTGGAGCAAGGAAAATAACAGGATAAGCCTGGATCATCTTGTGCCAAAAAGTAAGGAAGTGCTCAAGACATGGTGGGGACATGTTAAAAGGTCACAGAAGCCAGTTTGAAAAACTCTGGAACAATTTGAGCATAAATGTAAATAACACTAAGGGTTATAATTTATTTTTTAGTGTTTTTTTTAAGTTTTATTTTTTAGAGAGAGAGAAAGATCTCTTGCGCAAGTGGGGGAGGGGCAGAGACAGAGAATCCCAGGCAGGCTCTGCACTGTCAGTGCAGAGTCTGATGCGGGGCTCAAACCCATGAACCGAGCCGTGAGACCACGAACTGAGCCATAGTTGGATGCTTAACCGACTGAGGCACCCAGGTGCCCCAAGGGTTATAATTTATTGAATAAAGTAAGAATCTACGAGTACACATTTAAATGAATGAACAACAACAAACCCAAGCAAATAAATAAGAGGAGAAAATCTTCCCTACTATAGCAAGCCAAATAATAAATGTAAAGGAATGATGGAAATATAAAAATCACAATTTGGCCATTTGGCCACTGTTATAATAATAACTGATGTAGGCAATAAGTCCTGGGGTGCCTGGCTGGTTCAGTGGGTAGAGCACATGACTATTGATCTTGAGGTTGTAGTGTGAGCCCCAGGTTGGGTGTAGAGATTACTTAAAGGTAAAATCTTAAAAAAAAAAATCCTCAGTGAGTCCTAAAACCAGCAGGAGAAAGTTTGGATAGTAACAGGATATTTACTGAGTATCAAGGTATCTCTTTAAACAAAATTTATTAATTAGAAAGGTGAAAGCAGTAACTTTACTCACTGGCAGATACCAGCCTGAACCAGCCTCACGGGCCTCACGGGCATGCCAGCCCGAAATGCATGCTCTGAATCTAACCATGAGGAACATGAGACAAACTGCAAGTGAAGGCCATCTGCAAAATAACTGTCCTGAGCTTTTTGAAAAATGTCAGGGTCATGAAATACAAAGACTCAGAAAGTGTTCCAGATTTAAAAAGTCTAAAGAGGCAAGATAACTGAAGGCAACTGCATATCTTGGAATTTTAGAGGCTTTGTTTTCTGCTATAAAAGACATTATTAGGACAGTTGATGAAATCTTAATCCAGTATAGAGATTAGGCTATAGCATTGTATAAATGTTAATTGTTTTTTAAACTGTATATGGTTACATAAGAGAATTTCTTATTTTTATGAAATACAGACTGAAATATTTAAGGATAAAGGAGCATCATAGTACTGCTAACTCTTAGTTCAGAAAACAACTATGGGAATGCAGACTGGTGCAGCCACTCTGGAAAACAGTATGGAGGTTCCTCAAAAAATTAAAAATAGAATGACCCTACGACCCAGCAATTGCACTACTAGGCATACTCCAAGGGATACAGGTGTGCTGTTTTGAAGGGGCACATGCACCCCCATGTTTATAGCAACACTATTAACAATAGCCAAAGTATGGAAAGAGCCCAAATGTCCATCAATAGATGAATGGATAAAAAAGATGTGGTATAGGGGTGCCTGGGTGGCTCAGTCGGTTGAGCTTCTGACTTTGGCTTGGGTCATGATCTCATGGTCTGTGAGTTCGAGCCCCACATTGGGTTCTGTGCTGACAGCTCAGAGCCTGGAGCCTGCTTCACATTCTGTGTCTCCTTCTCTCTCTGACCCTCCCCCCGTTCATGCTCTGTCTCTCTCTGTCTCAAAAATAAATAAACACTAAAAAAAATTAAAAATAAATACAAATAAAAAAAGAAGATGTGGTATATACACATAATGGAGTGTTACTCAGCAATCAAAAAGAATGAAATCTTGCCATTTGCAACTATGTGGATGGAACTAGAAGGTATTAAACTAAGCGAAATTAGTCAGAGAAAGACAAATATCATATGACTTCACTCATATGAGGACTTTAAGAGACAAAACAGATGAACATAAGGGAAGGGAAGCAAAAATAATATAAAAACAGGGAGGGGGACAAAACAGAAGAGACTCTTAAATATGGAGAACAAACTGAGGGTTATTGGAGGGGTTGTGGGAGGGGGGATGGGCTCAATGGGTAAGAGGCATTAAGGAATCTACTCCTGAAATCATTGTTGCACTATATGCTAACTAACTTGGATGTAAATTTAAAAAATAAATAAAAATTTAAAAAAAAAGAAACAACTAGGGGAAAAAAAAAGAAACAACGAGGGAGGGAGAGAGATACCGATAGAGTAGATCAATGATAGAGACTAAAAGAGGAATAAAGCAGATATAGCAAAGTATTAACATTTGGTGACTCTAGACTTTTTGGAATTTATTGTACTACTCCTGCAACTTTTCTGTAAGCTTAAAATTATGTCAATAAATTATATATATATATATACATATATATATGTGTGTGTGTGTGTGTGTGTATTATTTCTTGATTATATATAGAGAAAGACAGAGATATAAAACTACCTCTTGTGTGAATTGACTGGGCTCAGTTCAGGAATTCTTGTTTAGGGTCTCATATGGAAGAGTCACTACATGGTCCTTTATTGTATACTGAGTTGGGAGAAAAATAGCTATAAAGGACATTTGAAGGACAACTGGGGAAATGTGAATGTGATCTATATACTAGATAATATTGTTGCATTGTTAAGTTTCTTGGATATGATAATATTGTGACTTTGGAGCAAAATATCCCTACTCTCAAGAGATACAGGCTAAAATGTTATATTCCAGGGGTGGCTGGCTGGCTCAGTTGGTGGAGCATGCAACTCTTGATCTTGGAGTTGTGAGTTCGAGCCCCACATTGGATGTTAGAGATTACTTAAAAATAAAAAAATCTTAAAAAAAAATAAATGAAATCAAATATTATATTTCAGGATAAAATATAATGTTTCCCTGTGCTCCTGGTTGGCTCAGTCAGTTAAGCACCTGACTCTTGATTTGGGCTCAGGTCGTGATCTCACAGTTCATGGGTTCGAGCCCTGCATTGGGTTCTGAGCTGACAGTGTGGAGTCTGCTTGGAATTTTCTCTCTCCCTTTCTCTCTGCCCCTCTCCTGCTTGCTTTCTCTCAATCTCAAAATAAATAAATAAACTTAAAAAATTTTTAAAAATAACATCTACAAATTATTTTCAAGTAATTTAGCAAAAATAATATGAATAAACTTAAATACACACATGTGGGGGTATTGGGAAAGAAAGAATGTGGTAAAATAATTGTCAACCTTGGTGAGTGGTATAGGGCATTTATTTTACTATTTCAAATTTTTCTGTAGATAAAAAACTTCTCAAAATAAAGAGAGATACAAATAAAACAAAAGCATATCTTGAAAACATTTGCCCCATTACTGTACTTATTTATGTGATCCATACATATCTCATAGAATGTCAGAATTCATCCAGTCCAATGTTTATCAAGCTATGAGCTGCAATTTAATCTTTGGTCATAAATAGCAGGTCACTGGCCAGGATTTCTTTGAATGGAATGGAATGTCATAGAAAAAAAAGTTATCAGTGGGCCTCATCACTTACTAAGAGAAGTCAGTTTCGGGGCACCTGGGTGATTCCACTGGTTAAGAGTCCAAATCTTGATTTCAGCTCATGTCTTGATCTCGGGGTCAAGAGCTCAAGCCCCACATTGGGCTCCGTGTGGAGCATACTTAAAAAAAAGAGGAAGAAGAAGAAGGAGAAGGAGAAGGAGAAGAAGAGGTAGAAAAATAAAAAAAAGAGAGAGGTCAGTTTGGGGAAACTTTTCTTTGAATCACATATATGCGTATGCATGCATGTGTGTGCTAATGAAAAAAGGTATTTCTTACTGTTGGTGGTACTCAAAAATGATTTGAAAGACACAGCTGCTCAGGATCTTGGGATAACAACAGTTCACTTCAAGGCTAGGTATTTTGTTCTTTATCAGGGCATTTTTAAATATCATTTTAAATATTTAATATTTTAAATATTTAATATTTTAAATATTATCTTTTTAAATATTATTATTATTATTATTGTTGTTGTTGTTCAAATGTCCAAAATTTCAGAGATACAATTAAATGAGCCTATGTGTAGCACATGAATAGCACAAGAATTAAAGAATTACATATTACATACTCAAGAAGCAGATACTAGTACATTTAATAATCTAATACATGATAAAGGAGGCATTATAAATCAATGGTAGAGACATGAATTCAATAAGTTGTTTGGGCACATTTAGTCAATTCTTTGGTTTAAAAAATATTTTACAGCTTTACTCCACACCCTACAAAATGTATTTTTTAAAAATAACCAGAATACAGCTCAGATGAATTTGCATCCCAAACCTATAGTCACATTATTCCTTTTTCTATATTGAGATATAATTGACATATGACATTATATTAGTTTCAGGCCTACAACATAATGATTTGATATTTGTATATATCATTTATCTACTCATTGGCATTTATTCAAAAATTAATTGTGTCATATTTCTTGTTCTTAGTATGGTGGCAGCATAATTCATTGAGATACTAAGTTGAAAATCGTTCTTATAACCCCCCTTCCCCAAGGGCCTTTGCACCAAGCAGGCCTTAGGGACCAGGAACACTGAGCAGAAAGCAGAAATGGTCTTTGTGGCAACATGGATGGACCTAGAGGGTATTATGTTAAGTGAAGTAAGTCAGACAGACAAAGACAAATACCATATGATTTAGCTTATTTGTGGAATATAAGGAACAAAATAAATGAACAAAGAAAACAAACAAACCCCATAATACTCTTAAATACAGAGAACAAACTAGTGGTTGCCAGAGGGGAGGTGGGTGGAGGGAGATGGCAAAATAGATGAAGGGGATTAAGAGGTACAAATTTGCAGTTATAAAACAAGTCACAAAGGTGAAAAGCATAGCATAGGGAATATAGTTAATAATATTGTAATAACACTGTTTGGTGATAGATGGTGACCACACTTATTATGGCAAGCACTGAATAACGTATAAAAATGTTGAATCAGGGGCACTTGGGTGGCGCAGTTAAGTGTCCAACTCTTGATTTTAGCTCAGGTCATGATCCCAGGGTCATGGGATCGAGCCCTCTGTCTGGCTCCACACTGAGTGTGGAACCTGCTTAAGATTCTCTCTCTTCCCCTCTGCCTCTCTCCCCTGCTCCCTCCCCCTGCTCTCTCTCTCTCTCTCTCTCTTTCTCTCTCTCTCATACATACATATATATATATATACATACACGTACATATGTATGTATATACACAGAATTGTTGAATCAATATGCTGTATGCATGAGACTAATGTAACATTATATGTTAATTATACTTCAATTTTTAAAAAAGCTGAAATGGTTTAAGGACAACTTTTCCAAGTGTTTTTTTTTTAACTCCAAGTTCCTTAAGGGAAGTGTGCTGATTTGAGAGAGGCCAACTGCATAGACTCCATCAACGGTTTTCTTTGAATTAATTTTATTTGAACTCATTTTACATATTGCAGATAAAAGTGAATCTTTAAAGATTCACTTTAAAGATTACCTTTAAAGTGAAGAGATTGGACTAACCCAGGAGTTCTCAACCTGGGGTTTAGCAGATCAGTGAATCTGAGAGAAAAACATTTCCTCTTCATTTTCAGTGATTTCTAACAAAAGTGTCTCCTTCAACTACAAATGTAAGTATCAAACCACAGTCCTGTTAGCAGGTCCTGTGACGTGTCACCAATAGAAATCACAAATACATTTATATCACATGACTGCTGCAGATATCAAAATATTGTTTATGCTCATTGCTACTTCAAAATCATGGTAGTTATCGGACTGCTGTTAGATCTTGTATTTAGTACATTAAATGAAGAAGTACATATAGCAGTATTCCTATGTCTGATGTTTTATGCATTCAAAAACATTATTATGGGGTTCCTGGCTGGCTCAGTCGGTGGAGCATGTGACTCTTGATCTCGGGTTGTAAGTTCGAGTCCCACAATGGATGTAGAGATTACTTAGAAATAAAATCTTTTTTTATTTTTTTAAAAAAGCATTATTCTAGAAGCCAGATTGAAAGGGCCCCTGGGTCAAAAAAGTAGTTAGAGCCTCTGAACTGGATACTCTGGTTTTGAATGTTCACATTGGTATGTACACATGATCTCTATCTGTCCCTCTGGGAAAATGGCCCATAACTTAGATAAATATCTCTGTGACAAGGTTACACTGACATTTTCATCATTCCATATCTCATACCAAATGCAACCTAGTCCACAAGACAAAATGCCTAAGACTTTAAACTCAACCTTCCACGCAAACCTTTCTATTCAATTATTCTCTAACACTTTCACAGCAAAGTGTAGGAAAACAGCATCAGAAATGGAACCAGAAACCTATGTCTTCTAGTTCTGCTGCCTGATCCTGGGAAAGTCATGTAACTTCTCTAAACTTCGTCTATAAACACATTAAGATAATCTGCATCCCTGCCTCCTACTCTGCTCTGGTAGCTGCTGTCGGGGCTCTGTGGACTGCCCTTGGCTTTCATTAAAGGTATTTATATTTGTAAAATAAATAAATAAAAAGGGCACCTGGGTAGCTCAGTCAGTTGAGTGTTCAACTCTTGATTTTGGCTCATGTGTTGATCCTGGGGTCCTGGGATTGAGCTTCACATCAGGCTCTGCACTGAGCATGGAGCCTGCTTGAGATTCTCTCTCTCTCTCTCTCTCTCTCTCTCTCTTTTTCAACCTTTGCCCCTCTCCCCTGTGCTCTCTCTTAAATAAATAAATAAATAAATAAATAAATACTAAACACATTAAAATAATCTGTAAAATCTAGAAGCTCCTTTTCCAGTTGTAAAATTCTGTACTTCTGAAGTTGTGTATTTTTCTGCTAGGTGTGTTCTTTGGGATTCAGTTCTTAGTAATCTAAAGTCTACTTGTTTGTTTGTTTATTTATTTATTTATTTAGAGAGAGACAGAGTGAGCATATGGTGGGGGGGTTGCAGAGACAGAAAGAGAGAAAGAGAATTGCAAGCAGGCTTTGCGCTGTCAGTGAGGAGCCCAATGTGGGGCTCAAACTCATGAACTGTGAGATCATGATCTGAGCCCAAATCAAGAGTCAGACGCTTAACTGACTGAGCCACCCAGGTGCCCCCCACTTTTTTTTTTTACAGTTTATTTACTTATTTTGAGAGAGTTCTTAGTATTCTATCTTTAATTAATTCATTAACTTCAGTTATTGAGATGGGAATAACTAAGTAACTAAGCCAGAGGATCCTGGAAAAATTTTCCAATGAGTCATACTTAAGCTAGGTTTTGAAGGCTGAGTATGAGTCCATTAAGTAAGGACAGGACAAGAACACTCCAGGTAGAGAGGACACTGACAAGGCCCAGTGTGCTCAGACCCAGCATATTAAGGGGCTTGATAGGGGTTTGAAAGGGGACCAGATCTGTACTGAGTCTGGGCTCCTTGGCTTATAAGAAAAGGGAGAAAGTGTACAAACAGGTTGAAGTGACATGGTCAAGTTTGTTTTGGATAAATAGCCCTAAGAGCAATGTGAAACATGAGAAAGACCAGTTAGAGGGGCACCTGTGTGGCTCAGTCGGTTAAGCATCCGATTCTTGATTTTGGCTCAGGTCATGATCCTGGGGTCACAAGATGGAGCCCTGCATTGGGCTCCAGCTGAGCCTGGAGCCTGTTTAAGACTCTCTCTCTCTCTCTCTCTCTCTCTCTCTCTCTCCCCCTCTGCCCCTCTCCCCTGCTTATGCTCTCACTCTCTCTCTCTCAAATTAAAAAACAAAGAAACACACACACACACACACAAAACTGAATTAAAGATCAGTTAGGAAGGAGGATACTGCAACATTTGAAGTGAGAGATAATGGAGACCCAAATCAAAACATTGGCAATGAGAATAGCAAAATGAATAAAAAGAATGGAAGTAGATTATCTCTATAAGAAACTGTGTGTGATGATGAAGGAGGAATCAAGGGTGAGCCTAGTTTCTAGTGAGGACAACTGAGTGCAGAGTGGTATTGAAGGGAGCAATTATTAACCAGAACAGGGAACACAAGAAGAAGAAAAGGCTCTCTGGGGAGGAAAGCTAAGATTTGTGATGTTGAGTTTGAGGAGCCTATTTGACCTCCAGAGAGAAAGTCTGGCCAGCCCTTGGAAATAAGGGCATGGAATTCTGGAGAAAGATATCTCTGGAGATATAGAATTATAAAAATCACAAGAGGTGGCTGAAGCCATTTAATCAGCTTCCCCACCACCACCAATAGTACCACCACCTGGTGGTCCCTCTGCAGTGCTGCACCTCACCAATCCCCTAGAGTCCTGACTCCTAAGCTTGCTATTAAGGCTCACAACAACAGCTTCCTCCTCACCCTCACCTCTCCCACTAACCTTTGTTACTCCATAACACATCTCTGTGTTAGTTAGGACATGGGCAAGATTGCTGTAGCAAAGGAACTCCAAAGTACAATAGCTATAGATTACAGGAGTTTCTTTCTTTCTTATATAACAGTTCAGGGCCTGTAGGGCAGCTCTGTTCCATAAAGATATATAGGAACATAGACTGATAGTGAGCTCTGCCATTCTCGGCATGCCTCTTAGGACCCAAGGGATTGTTCCAATCATTGTCATTTCCCAATTGGTGTGGGAAAAATCAGGGCAAGAAGCGTCATCTTTTTTGTTTATTTATTTTTTATTTTTTAAGTAATCTCTACCCCTAACATGGGGCTCGAACTCACAACCCTGAGAGTCGCATGCTCTAATGGCTGAACCAGCCAGGCACCCCAAGAAAACTTCATCTTTTAAAAAAAAAGTTGATTTATTTATTTATTTTGAGAGAGAGAGTGCACGCATGCATGGGAAGGGCAGAAGAGAGACACAGAATCCCAAGCAAGCTCGGCGCTTAGCTCAGAGCCCAACAGGGGGCTGAATCTAATGACCGCAGATTTTGACCACAAGGTCATGACCTGAGCTGGTAGCAAGAGTTGGAAGCTTAACCGACTGAGTCACCCAGGCACCCCAAAGCTCCATCTTTAATAAAGATAAATACACATTGGGGTGCCTGGGTGGCTCAGTTGGTTAAGCGCTCGACTTCGGCTCAGGTCATGATCTCACAGTTCATGGGTTTGAGCCCCACGTCTGGATCTGTGCTGACAGCTCAGAGCCTGGATCCTGCTTGGGATTCTGTGTCTCCCTCTCTCTATGGCACTCCACCACTCATGCTCTGTTTCCCTTTCTCTCAAAAATAAATAAACATTAAAAAATTTAAAAAAAAGATAAATACACATTATTTGAGCTCACTCACATCCCATTCAGCCAAACTCAGTCACATGACCACACACCTACCTTCAAGGGAGACTGAGAAATGTAGTATCTTGGTGGGCAGCCATGTGATGAGCTCACGCTCACAGGGGCTCTGTAACTAAAATGTAGAAAGGGATAATGGACACAGGGAACAATTAGCAAACTTTGACATTTCTAAAGCCCTGGCCATCTAAATAAATACCCATGCATACCTTTATTTACACACATAGAATACATTAATCTCTCCCCTCAGGAGACAACCCAAAGTGCAATCCAAGAGCACCTAGATACTTTTCCTGTCTTGTGTTCCATTTTCTTTCCTTCCTTGACTTCTTTTGGACTGATAATTTTATTCTTAATTTTTTTAATGTTTATTTATTTTTGAGGGAGAGAGAGAGCATGAGCAGGGGAGGAGCAAAGAGAAAGGGAGACACAGAATCCAAAGCGGGCTCCAGGCTCTGAGTTGTCAGCACAGACCCTGACGGGGGACTCGAACTCACAGGTCATGAGATCATGACCTAAGTCAAAGTCAGACGCTTAACTGACTGAGCCACCCAGGTGCCCATGGATTGGTAATTTTCATCATTCAATTTTAAAGTCTCTTTTAGTTTAGATATCCTCGACTTTTCTTCTATTCTTTTGGTGGTTATCCTAGTTATAGCATGTACCCTTCACTTATAAATATCTAATGCTAAGTGATATCTTTCCTCCCCTCTAAATGTGAGAAAATTAGAATATTTAACCCCCTCCTAAACTTTTATGCTATTATTGTCATGCATTTTAAATATCTATTTCCACAGGACATCATAATAAGTTTCATAGTCAATGTTCATTTAAACTTACCCATTATGGGGGCGCCTGGGTGGCGCAGTCGGTTAAGCGTCCGACTTCAGCCAGGTCACGATCTCGCGGTCCGTGAGTTTGAGCCCCGCGTCGGGCTCTGGGCTGATGGCTCGGAGCCTGGAGCCTGTTTCCAATTCTGTGTCTCCCTCTCTCTCTGCCCCTCCCCTGTTCATGCTCTGTCTCTCTCTGTCCCAAAAATAAATAAACGTTGAAAAAGAAATTAAAAAAAAAAAACTTACCCATTATGTTTTGCTGTTCATTTTTCCTAGTGGTTCTTGCTCATGGTTTTTTATCTCTTATTAAGACTTAGTTATCTTTGACTATGTGCTAGAAAGATTATTTGTAGAAAAAACTGATGCCAAGTTTGATGTTTCTTCTAGAGAGAATGGCCATTTGCTTTTTCCAGGATCACTTTAGTTCAAGTTCAAGATTTGAGATTTTCTTAGCAAGCCACTTCCAGTTCACCCTTACTCGTAGGGGACTGTGTGCATGTGGAACAGGGTGTGGTTTATCAGGTGTCCACCTTTGTCAGGTCCTGATCTGACTTTTGTCTCCCTAATCCCATAAGGTTGCCTAACAGCTCACCCTCTCAAATGTCTCTTCAGGATCAGCTAATGACCCTAAGGTAAACATGTTTGAAAATGGCTAGGCTCACCCCTCTGCATTTCCATTTTCTTCCAGATCTCATCCTAGTAATTTGTGAATGTTTTATTTTTATTTTATTTTTTATTTTTAAAAGTTTACATCCAAATTAGTTAGCATATAGTGCAACAATGATTTCAGGAGTAGATTCCTTAGTGCCCCTTACCCATTTAGCCCATCCCCCCCTCCCACAACCCCTCCAGTAACTCTGTTTGTTCTCCATATTTAAGAGTCTCTTATGTTTTTGTCCCCCTCCCTGTTTTTATATTATTTTTGCTTCCCTTCCCTTGTGTTCATCTTTTTGTCTCTTAAATTCCTCATATGGGTAAAGTCATATGATATTTGTCTTTCTCTAATTTCACTTAGCATAATATCCTCCAGTTCCATCCACGTAGTTGCAAATGGCAAGATTTCATTCTTTTTGATTGTTGAGTAATACTCCTTTTTATATATATACCACATCTTCTTTATCCATTCATCCATCGATGGACATTTGGGCTCTTTCCATACTTTGGCTATTGTGGATAGTGCTGCTATAAACATGGGGGTGCATGTGTCCCTTGGAAACAGCACACCTGTATCCCGTGGATAAATGCCTAGTAGTGCCATTGCTGGGTTGTAGGGTAGTTCTATTTTTAGTTTTTTGAGGAACCTCCATACTGTTTTCCAGAGTGGCTGCACCAGCTTGCATTCCCATTTTGTTAACTTTTTGATGCTTCTAAGAAGATTTTTAGTAAATTATGTTCAGCAGGAAGGGTGATCAGAATTAGCTAGTGTGCCATTACTGAAATTGGAAGTATTACTTCTTCAGAGTTCCTAGAACAACATTTCTCAAGATGGGGGTCCATGGACCAGGTACATCAAAATCACATTATGCTTCTTAAAAATTGGGATTGCAGGGCTGCCATCTCAACTTCATTCAGAACCGATGGCACCAAAACCCAGAAGTCTGCCCTTTTGGAAAGCTCTCAGGCTCTATTTATTAAGACTTAAGTTTGAGAAATCTTGCCCCAAAGCTCAGCACAACACTCTTAATAATAGGCATTCAAGGAATTTGACTTGATTTTTGTTTTAAGGTCATGTAGATCAGAAGAAAGCCAAATACATGACCCAGTCAGAATTTGGTTAATGCTTACATCTCCTATCTCCTCACCATTTGAAAAAATCCTCAAGACAGGATGATCCTAAGGAGGAACTCTCAAGAACCAAGACCCTATCTAGAGTCAAAGTTTAATCCTGTCACATTCACTTGTCTCAGGAGTAGCATTCATTTTGATCAGTCATGGATGGCAGGTACTTGAATGTGCTTGTTAGTCACTAAGGAAAGGTTTGGGAAAGAAGTTAAGGTTACCTTAAAGATATCTTGACCACCAAATCTACTGGTGAATCCATTTGTGAACTAGCCTCAAAAAAGAAACCCAAAAAACCCAACCTGTTTTTTTAAGGCTATTTTATAATTGGATATCAATTATAAATATTAAGATATCTCCCCCAATATTATTTGGCTAAATAAGAAGTTAACACCATGTTGGTCTTCAACATTATTTTGAAATTTTACTGGTCCAAAAAATCTGTAGATCTTGAAATCACTGACTTACAGCTCCTCAAGCCACTCCAGTTTCCAGTAATCAAGAAAGCCCTTGGCCTGCTTGTTAATGTTTCTGCAAATAGCAGGCAAATCTGCATTCCAAACTGTCAGGAACATGATTAATTATTTGGATTAGCCAACAAAATCCATGTTCTTGTGTTTGTGACACGCTTACTTAAATTTCTTAGCTTTGGTCATTCTTTTGAGTTACAATGTTTTTTGAAATGTTTGTCTTTGCTTTCCTGCAGGACAAAAAGGAAAAAAAAGAAAAAAAAAAAAAACCAAACCAACCAAACAAAACCCAATGCCGACCAGTTGCTGACAGACATTTAAAGATTTCTCATTGCTGCACCAACATGTGGTCTTAGGTTTCTTCAACCTTTAAAGGAAAAACTTTGAATGAGTTCTTGTGTTTTCCACAGCTGAATAACCTTAATATGGAAACGTACTCATGTTACACACCATAGACATCAATAGAAAGTTTCAGAAAATTTGAGCTTTTTAATCAGATGATCTAGTGCTCTACTCAGAAAATAAAATTCCATGGGGAAACTGCTACTCAGGATAGACTTTGTTCTTTTATAATCTTCATTTTCTTTCATTGCTCTGTAATCAAGAGGATACTTCAATAACCATCTGAATAGGGAGGATGGGATTAAAAATGAGCGGTTATGAACTTTTTAAAAACCAGATCTGTTTTGGAAACTACTAGCAGTTGGAGAGTGGTTTATATGTGAACTGTGCTAAAATCCTTAAAGGTAAGCCAACTCTGAATATGCATTACTGATGAAATCATGTTTGTCACTGTGGTAAACTAATAGGATAGCATATGTTAAGTGGGCTGTGGTAACTTATGTAACCTATCATTTAAAAATCATCACATGCCCTTATGGTTTCATTTAACCTGATTAATCTGCTTTGGTAATGGAATCATTTATACCCAATTAGATATATCTAGATTATGATGCTAAGGAAAGGGTAATTTGTGAGTAATAAGATATCTCTAAAATCTGTAGGTTGGGGGCAACATCACCATTTTAGGTTTTTACAGATACCTATTCATTTGTGTCTCTAAGGCCAAAAACTGGCCTTGCTTTAAGCCACATGTTTTATTTCTGTAGACTCTTTAGAAATCCATTCGTGGCTCTTTATTTCATCAGCTTCCACCATACTGAGTTTGTATCTATTAAGGTGGGTGGAGTGTATGCAACACTTGATAATGTGAAGAAAAATTACCCAACACTTGGAACAAAAGCAAAAGGATGACTGCTTGTCCTTTGAATGTTGGACTAAAGCTTTATTTCAAGGTCTTTATCTAACAGGCCCACTCAAGGATTATTTAGTTCTTCAGAGGAATGCACTGTTGCTTGATTAAAGCTCAGACAAGTTAACTTGTAGATTTTTGTCCAGGAGAGATGCAAAAGATTTCTGTGCAGAATTTCTGGTTTTATGGTCCTATTTTGCTTCTAATTTAGCAAACTTATTTTAGCATGCTTTCCCTTTTTGAACATATAAATCTCTGTCTTTCAAATTCTCCTTTGTCCCAGATTTATCATCCTCCTTCTTTCTTCATCCTATATTTTCATTACGGTCATGTTTTTCAAAGTTAAACTTTGTCTCTATGAAGAAAAAGAGATGAATCTCACCAGGCTTTCAAGAAAATGAATCTCCTTTCTTTAGTTCATGCAATTTCACCTCTCTGGGGAACATATTTTATAGGAATTATGTCAATGCATTTTGATTCCCCCCTTTAAATCCTATTTCTTGTTAGCCTTCTGATAGAGTCATCAAGCTTACTGTCCCAAGAAAGAAAGGACAGGCAGGTGCTGCTCATAACAGAGAGGCCATTCATCTGCTTTGAATTTCAAAGCTCATTTTCTTCACCTTTTTTTAGTAAGACAATGTACATAAAACCCAAGCTTTTTGGAGAAAGGGATTTCCAAATGACAAAGCCTTCCTTTTTAATACATAGGGCCTGAGTGTAGAATGGAAGGGAAACACTCCAGGCTGTAAAGAATGAAGGGAAAAGCAATTCTGGGTCAGTTATAGGGGAAAAGGGGGTAGAGTCTGGGAGGGAAGTCACAAGACACAACTGTCCCGATCTCCTCCCAAGTTAAAGTACTAGGGCAGAAAGTAGGTTAGCTAGGTTGCTGGGAAAGCAGAGGACAGAAGGGGTGAGGTCTGGATTGTGCTTTTCTTTGGGAGGATTAACATCTGCCCTTTGCCATTTTGAGGTCATGAAAGCCACACTCCCTCTCACACCTGGATGTCTTCTTGGAGAGGAGTTTAGGGAGGGGTAGAAATCTTAGAGGTTGAGTTCTTAACAGAGTTATCCAAGTAGAGACTGATCACCTACAAAAACATTTTAAATTATAGTATTGAATTGAGGTTAATAAATTGGACTTGGGGGGTGCCTGGGTGGCTCAGTCAGTTAAGCATCTGACTTTGGCTCAGGTCATGAGCCATTTGTGTGAGTTCGAGCCTCACGTTGAGCTCGCGTTGAGCTTAGAGCCTGGAGCCTGCTTCAGATTCTGTGCCTCCTCTCTCTACCCCTCCTATGCTCATGCTCTCTCTCCCTCTCAAAAATTAAAAAAAAACATTAAAAAATAATAAAAAATAAATTGAACTTGATCTTGTCCCTCCTCTCAGCTTCCACCTAGAATATGGAAGCTTGTTAAGTTAGATCAGAGCAGACTTAGATAAGAAAGCTACATTTTTTAGCCAAGCTAAGGATATTATGAGTAAATTTGAAAGGTTGTGTCAGGGAGGAAAAATTTCTTCTGCCCTTCAAGATCCTTCTAGCTGGACTAAGAATCAAATTGACACGAGACAGATTGATTTTTTTTTTTTTTTTTACATAAGGTCCACACCCAGTGTCGGGCTTGAACTCATGACCCCGAGATCAAGAGTCACATGCTACACTGACTGAGCCAGCCAGGTGCCCTGACATGAGACAGATTAACAGGAATAAATCAAATTTAACTCCATAGGTATGGGGGAATCCACAGACATGGAAATTCCAAAGATAGTCAAGCAACATGAGGCTATATGAGCTCAGGAGCAGGGTAGGGGTCTGAGGATACAAAGGGGGAGAAAAACTTATTAACAGAAAGGTGAGAGGAGTTTTGTTTTGCAAAAAAAACAAAGTTGTCTTATTATGTGGATAAGTTTCTTAGGTAGAGAGGAATCTCTGTAAATAGCTGTCTTTCTGGTATCAGCAGGCAGTTGAGGGGGGATAAAGAGTTTTTCCTTACCCTACTGGGTTTTGATTGCTTTTGACTCGAAATAATGTTCATGCCAGACTGGGCCATCTTGGAGCGTACTGTCCTTGGCCCCTGTAGTTCCCTCCTCTGACACTTCCCTTAAGCTTCACGTATAAAAGTTGAGCAGGTAGATCATTCTGTCTTGGTGGACCAGTCCTTGCAATAAGTCAGTTCAGTTAAACCCATTTCAGGAGACAGTGATGGAGCTGTGTCCTCAAAGTTGGGCCTATGGTTTAAGCAATCAGGTTTTAAATAAGAGGCATTTCTATGGAAACAAAAGAAAAAAAAATGGTTAATGATTGGATCAAATTATAAACCAGTTTGCGAGTTCTGAGGGTATCCAGTTGAGATTTCTAGATGTCAAGCTTGAATCATCTGTGGATAGAGTGACAGCAGGTGGTGGCAGTCTGATAGATTTTCTCGGTTTATAGTTCAAGTGTTTGTAGTGATCTTTTTTCATTTTTCTTTTTTTTTTTTAAAGAGGAGTTTATTTGACATTCTTTCTGTTAGAATTACATACTTCTGGAAACCTAATTTCTTTCTTTCTTTCTTTCTTTCTTTCTTTCTTTCTTTCTTTCTTCCTTCCTTTCTTTCTTTCTTTCTTTCTTTCTTTCTTTCTTTCTTTCTTTTTTTTTTTTTTAGGTAAGCTCTATACCCAATGTGGGACTTGAACTCACCACCTTGACATCAAGACTCCTGCGTTTCACTGACTGAGCCAGCCAGGTGGCCTGTGGTGATCCTTCTGAAAGGCCCACAGAGCAACAGGCATAAAGGTTGCCTGTATGGGAGCTACTGTGGAGATTTCTCTGAAGTTTACATTAAGTCGTTCCTATTTAGTTCGCAGGGCTTCAGGAGAAAGGATAGTCTTAGTTCTCAAATGTATCCAACTCAGAAAGATGGGAAAAGACTCAGAAATGTTACTTTGGAGAATGGTAGCCAGACATTGGAAGAAACTAGAAGAAATCAGGATCTGGTCTAGTTTATAAGAAACAGTATTAGAATCTAATATTTACTTGGTGTGTTATTGAAACATATTTTCTCTCTATAATCACCCTCATTCTACCAAAGATAGCCTAATTAATACTAATCTATTTGCTAAATAAGTCTAGTTTCAAAACACCTTGGCCTGATCATTTATATAAGTGCAGTGAGAAGATCAGTTGAAGGGCATCTTGGTGGCTCAGTCGGTTAAGCCTTTGACTCTTGATTTCGGCTCAGGTCATGATCTCATGGTTCATGGGATTGAGACCCATGTCGGGCTCTGTGCTGACTGTGCGGGGCCTGCTTGGGATTCTCTCTGCCTCTCTCTCTGCCCTTCCTCTGCACACAAGCTCACTCTCTCAAAATAAATAAATAACTTGTAAAAAAGTAAAATATAAGAACATTCGGGGCGACTGGCTGGCTCAGTCAGTGGAGCATGAGACTCTTGATCTCAGGGTTGTGAATTTGAGCCCTATGTTGGGTATAGAGATAACTTAAAAATAAAATCTTTAAATTTTTTTTTTAATCTTAAAAAATACATATAAGAACACTCAACTGACAGTTTCTGAATTCTGGAGGCATCAGGTAGGAACAAAAGATAAATGTTTCAATTTGTTCACAAAGGTATATTTTATCAAATTGCTATAAATCAGTAAGCTTAAGAGAAAAAATGTTTTTAAGTTTATTAATTTTGAGAGAGAGTGTTCACAAAAATGGGGGAGGGGCAGAAAGAGAGGGAGAGAGACAATCCCAAGCAGGCTCTGTGCTGTGAGTGCAGAACCAGAACCATGTGAGATCATGACCTGAGCTGAGATCAAGAGCCAACCAGTCAGTTTCTCACTCTATGAGAAAAAAAAAATTTTTTTAATTGGAAAAACAAAGCATTTTTTTAAAGAGTCAGCAACATTTTAAACAGAAAGTCATGGGGCTCCTGTGTGCCTCAGTTGGTTAAGCATTGACTTCGGCTCAGGTCATGATCTCACAGTTCATGAGTTCCAGGCTCACATTGGACTCTCTGCTGTCAGTGTAGAGCCTGCTTTGGAAACTCTGTCTCCCTCTCTCTGCTCCTTCTCTGGGTGCGTGTGCACGTTGGCGTGCTCTCTCTCTCTGTCTCAAAAATAAAACATTTCTTAAAAATTAAAAAAATAAACAGTCATAAAAATTACAATTACTTCCTCACTTCATTGAGTCTCATGTTATTAATTTTCATTCTGCTTAAATCCAGTTTTCCCTCTAGTTTTAGAAATTCTTAGTTCAGTTTAGGATCAGTTTAGGATCCTAAGGTTATCAGAAACCTATACTTTGAGGTTTTCTATGAATATCTTTAATATGAAACACATTTGCAACATCATCAGAGTAAAACAGTAACTGTAAATGACCAGACTTAAAAGTGGCCATGGTCAGAGATGTAATTAGAGTTCATTACAATGTAATTGACAAGAAAATTTGGTTATGGGGTCACCTGGGTGGCTCAGTTGGTTAAGCATCTGACTCTTGATCTCAGCGCAGGTCATAATCTCATGGATTGTGAGAATGAGCCCTGAGTCAGGCTTTGTGCTGACAGCACAGAGCCTGCTTGGGATTCTCTCCTTCCCTCTCTCTCTCTGCCCCTGCCCTGCTTGCTCTCTCTCACTCTCTCAAAAATAAATAAACATTAAAAAAAAAGGAAGAAAATTTGGTTATGTCTGTGATACACAACATTTCAAGTTGATAACATACCAGGACTTCAGATTTCTAGGAGTTTCATACAGTTTTTAGAATTATCCTAATAACATTTATACACAATAGCATCTACACAAATATAATCTTAAGAGGGTTTAGTATCACTTATTTGACAAGGCTTCTGATGTAATTTAACATACTAAATAAGCCTAATTTGTTTAATGTCTCATACAATCTTTGAAATGTTCCAGGAACTCTCTGAAACACCTTGGTGAGATTGGGGTCAAAAAACTTAATTTTAGACTGTGATTTTGGGAAGTATGCCAAAAAACTATTAAAAGGTTTGAAAATGTGATTAAGTAAAATCATAAAATATTATGAAACAATATTTATCCATTTAACCAAAGTGACAATAAAAGGTATTAAAGGCAAATACGGAAGGTTACATAGTAGTGAGCAAAATTTAGCTTTTTTAATATTAAGACTCAGGTTTTTTTTTAAGTAATCACAGACCCAATAAAAATAGGAAATTATTTTGACAAAACACAGAATCCTTGGGTTTTTTTAGGCAGATACCTTTAACGATAAAGAAAAACTTTTTATAATTTCTTATTAAGAGCAGATGAATAGGGATGCCTGGGTGGCTCATTCGCTTGGGTGTCCGACTTCGGCTGGGGTCATGATTTCACGGTTTGTGAGTTCAAGCCCCCAGTCAGACTCCATGCTGACAGTTTCGGGGCCTGGAGCCTGCTTCTGATTCTGTGTCTCCCTCTCTCTCTGCCCCTCCCCTGCTTGCACTCTCTTTCTCAAAAATAAACATTAAAAAAAAAAACAGATGAATAGTTCAAGAAAACTTTGTCCTTTTAACAAAAACACAATTTTAATATTTGATATTAAAATTCATTTACTTAAATTTATGTTAATCTTAGCCAGTACGGACTGCACATAAAATTCCTTTCAAAAGATTCTTTTTCAGTAAATCTTTTACAACTGTTTTTACATTCACATTTTGTCCTCAGTTTAAATAACTGGCCCCATTTTAGGACGAAATTATTTTCTTTCCCTCAACAAAAGTGTATTTCTATTTCTTATGCTACTTCTTACCAAAAACAAACATCTTATTTCCCAGCAAACAGAGTTGTTTCCCTGATTATTTCCAGTAGTCTTATTTACATTTATTAGAATTCAGAACTTTTAGAAACCTTAGTTTCTGGTGAAAACGAAGTAGTAACTGTGAACCATCAGTTATACGATTATTCTTTATATTAGCAAACTTATGAATACATTTCCTAATTTTTATACATGTGCTTTATTCATAGTACCGTATTTAAATAAAGCACAAACCAAGTTCACTAACAGACTCAATTTATCTTTAGTTTCTCTGCGATAAGACAAAAACAGATAAACTTATGTTTCATACTTGATGTTTTATTATTTTATCTTACTTCGAAGTGATTTAGGTAATCAATAAATTTAACCTAACTCATTATTTAACAGCAAAATTTTAAAGTTTCATGTTATCAAAGATTTTGAAGCTACTTAAAAGTTTACTTACCTTTTTACTTTATTTACATCTATTTAATTTACTTGTTTCTAACAATTATGTTTAGATTAGTCACAAAACTTTATGAGGCATTAGACAAAGTCAACCATGATTGTGGGTGTCTTTTTGGACAAATTTTGCAATAGAAATAATGAATTTATTTGACTTTCAGTGAACATAGGCAGACTAAAAGTTCTATATTTAATGCTAGTAACTCTAAAAACGTGTATTTTAATTTAACCAACAACCTTAAATTAGCTTTAATATTGAATATTTCCCCAGATCATGTGAACCTGAAAAACATTTGGGTTAGTTTCTGTCTTTCTGAGTTTTAAATGTCCAATCTTATAAGTGCTTACCTTCAAACCAACCACATAGAGCTTTTTTACAAGTTAATTTTGGCAAGACTATCGAGAGGTAGCGAAAATATTACACATTTACAACATATATGGACACACATATACAGACAAGATGCAATAAAAAATCTTATAGCTTGTTTTTACTAATCTTTGTGGAGAAAACATTAGGAGCTCAATTTCCAAATGCCACCATTTTTTTTTTCTGTTGAAAATTTTCTCCCCAGAAGTTGCATTTCAAAAAATGACTTACATCCTAGAAAGGATGAGAATTGAACATTTACATCACAAAGGCACAGAGTATCCAAGTTTTCTCCAAGGTTGAGATTTGGAACATATCTGCCTGTTATAAGAGCCACTAGAGTCTGGGCTGAAGAGGTCTATCAGCAGTTTGCCTTTCAAAAAGTCCTCTCCCTCCCCGATCCCACACTGACACACAGCCCTTTTTTTCCCCATTCTTGAGTAGGCACTGTTTACATTTTATTTTATTTTATTTTATTTTATTTTATTTATAATTCTTTAAAAATGTTTATTTTGGGGGGGGAGGGGCTGACAGGGGGGGCAGAGAGTCCGAAGCAGGCTCTGTGCTGACAGCAGAGAGCCTGATGTGGGGTTTGAACTCAAGAACTGTGAAATTATGACCTGAACTGAAGTCAGAAGCTTAACGGACTGAGCCATCCAGGTGCCCCTATTATTTTTTTATTTTTTAATTAAAAAAAAATCTGAAATGCTTCATCAATTTGTGTGTCATCTTTGCTCAAGGGCCATACTAATTCTTCTCTGTATCATTACAATTTTAGTACGTGTGCTGCCAAAGTGAGCACTCTGTTTACATTTCAAAGACATAAGATTTATTTTGATTTCAAGGGACAGAGAATCTAAAAAAATTTTTTTTTTCTCTTAGAATTTCAGTATAACTGTGATTTACAAATTTTCCTTTTTTCTCTTCAGTACAGGACAATTTTGTTCCAATATCCAGACCTTTTATAATATCTACAAACATTTTGAGAGGAATAGGTGAGGTTCAGGGAGTGGTAAAGATAGGTATGCTTTGACTTGTTTCTAGAGTTGCATTTCTGGTTTTGTAGAGATTTGTAAGACAGTTATTTCTAATTGTCTAAAGAACTAGATTGTATCCTGAATATCAAGGGACTGGCCTATCTTTTTAACTAAATTTCCTTCTTTATGTCAGGGAGATTTAAAAAAATTTTTTTAAGTTTATTTATATTGAGAGACAGAGACAGTTCAAGTTGGGGAGGGGCAGAGAGAGAGGGAGAGAATTCCAAGCAGGCTCCTTGCTGTGAGATCATGACCTGAGCCGAAATCAAGAGTCAGACACTTAACCGACTGAGTTACCAGGTGCCCCTATTTTTAAGTCTGATTTTTGTTATTTCATCTTATCAAGGGAGTCCTTAAGGCTTGCCACTATACTAATAAGACAGTTGAGAGCTCTCTATAAAGACTTTTTTTTAATATAGCCAATTTAAAGTATCCATCCTCCAGCCATTGATGAGCAGGATCTATTAACAGCAACTCAAACCAATAAGCCTTAATGGTTTAACCAGTGATGCAAGGCATCCAAAGAGGATATAGATTACACGGCCCCCATGATTCAAAAGTTTACTCCCAAAATTAGTCTAACAAAGCAAAGGCCTTCATTGCACAAGTGGTGAGGATGGTGTAGGGAAAATGGTGTCTCTAGTCCTCACAAAATGGTGAGATGCCTTTAGTCAAAGACTCCCTCATTTGTGACACAGGGCAGGTGCTACTGGAATGGAACTTTCCAACACTGACAAGCAACTAAGATTGATATAACAAAGGTTCCTCTGGGCTGGAACCTCTTATGACAAACTTCCCACAGTCGGTGGGGTGGAGGAGAGATATTTGGATCCCCAGTCTATTTGACTGATCCCCTGCAGAATTCTGGAAAGTGCACCCTCTGAATGGTGGAGACCAAAGAGAATATTCTCACTGGTCACAAAGTCAAGCTCTTGAAAGAGGACTTTGACTACTTCCATTTTGACCTCAAACTTTCTAACTGATTAAGTTCTTCTTTCTAGCTTATCTCTTAGACAGAAGATCCTGTGGGCAGAGCATCCCCTGATGGGAACCAAAACTAGCCCCTCTAGCAATAAAGACTGCCCCCGCCCCAGCAAGACCGCACCCATGACTGACTCCAAGACAGTAATAGACTTGACCTTCACTGCCCACCTACAGGTACCCACCCACCTTTGCCCCACATTTTCCTTATATAAACCTGGAAGTGTTTGTAGCACTTTGCAGACAGTCTGAGATGCTAGTCTGTTGTCTTCTGGGTGGTGGCCTCACTGAAGTACATTCCTTTCTTGTTCCACCAGCACTCATCTCTCTGCCTCTGGATCTTGTTTGGGACCCCTGAAGCCAGGTGCTCTTGCACCCCTTCACACCGGCTACATTCTTAGAACATAGAACAAGATGAAAGGACAAATCTCTTATGCGCACATAAACAGCCTTGGCTAGGCCTTGGGTCTCTTGGAGCCACAGCCACCCTAATAACTAGGAGGGATGTGTGGGGATTTTGTGTTGTTTTACAGTATATCTCATTGCATGGAAGTTTTCTTGAGATTTAGGGGTGACCTAGTGTCAATCTAACCCATTCTGTGACCAACTTTTCCTAACATGGGAGTCTTCTTGAGGCGGCGAGCACTCTAACACCTTTTAAGTGCTCGACCGGTGCCCACCAATTTTGCAGCTTTGGCTTCCAACATGTCCGTGAGCAACAGCCTTTACTTCATGTGTGCATTAAAGACACCAAATACACAGACAGAGGAAAACAAAGACCATCTCTGGGAGGAAATGGATCAGGAACCAAAGAGTACTCTACTAAATTTAACCAAAGAGTAACCTAGTCCAAGAAACTAGTTCCACAAGGATTTTCTCCTGCTAATCTAAATTAAGAAAGAGATAAAAAGACCTCTTACCACTCTGGCTCCATTTGCCTCCACACACAGACATTCCACGAGGCTGGAATTTCACCTGGTAAGAAATTTCACCTGCTGCCAGCTGAATGTCATTGTCCCAAGGATCTCTCAACTGCAGCAATGTCAGGTCAAGAGGTGTCCAACGAGTAGAAAGTATACTGCAAAATGTGCCAACCGTTGGGGAGAAAGAATTTCCTCTGCCCTTCAAGACCCTCTGGCTGTACTAAGAATCAAATTGACATGAGACAGATTAATAGGAGAAAATCAAATTTAATAGTGAACATATGGGGTATCCACATAGACATGACATTTGAGTTGTTTCCACTTTTTTACTAAAAAACCGTTAAGGTTGTTTATACTTTCTTGCTTAGTGATTAATTTCTTTATACCAATCATTCCCCTAGGATAATCTCTTAGAAGTGGAATTTCTGGGTAAATAGCTTTGATTACATGAGTTTACAGGATTTTGCTTGATTTCTTTCTTTCGTTCTTTCTTTCTTTCTTTCCTTCTTTCTTTCTTTTTTGGTGTCCCTGTGTGGGCTCAAATGATTTTTTTCTTATGCTATTATAATCATGCAGCGAACAATGTTTCATATCCTATTTTATTTTTTACTGAAAAAATATTGCCCCATGTTATCACATGTGTTCTGGAAAACAATTTTTAAGTTTATTTATTTTTTTAGTAATTTCTACACCCAACATGGGGCTCAAACCCATGACTGGAGATTGAGTCACATGCTCTTCTGAGCCAGCAGAGCACCCCAATTTTTCATATCTTTACGTGGACATAAAGCTGACATAAAGTTAGTCAATTTAATCTACCCATTCTACTATTCTGGTTGTGGTACAGTTAGGAGTTTCTAGTTTTTCACTGGGGTAAAACACACTTTCAGGAACATCTCGTGTAGAAAGCCTAGTGTGCATTTAGGATAATTACTTCAGGATAAATTCTCAGAAAAGGAATTACTGCCTCAAAGGCCATGGACATTTATGAGGTTAGTTGATAAATATTGCTAAATTGCCTTCCAAACTAGTTATATCAGTCTACATTATAATATGTGATATCTCATACAGGTTAGATATTAGAACAACCTGATGGATTGTGGAACAACTTTCCTTAGAGATCTTTAAAAAGAAAACAAATTTCCTTCTCTGTGTTCCAGATTAAATTTTCAAAGGCATACGAAATGTATGCCAACTCTCGATTAAAAAGAAAAGACGTTTGGGGCGCCTGGGTGGCGCAGTCGGTTAAGCGTCCGACTTCAGCCAGGTCATGATCTCGCGGTCCGTGAGTTCGAGCCCTGCGTCGGTCTCTGGGCTGATGGCTCAGAGCCTGGAGCCTGCTTCCGATTCTGTGTCTCCCTCTCT
Organism: Prionailurus bengalensis; assembly: GCF_016509475.1. Taxonomy (NCBI): domain Eukaryota; kingdom Metazoa; phylum Chordata; class Mammalia; order Carnivora; family Felidae; genus Prionailurus; species Prionailurus bengalensis. The sequence continues at coordinate 18,251,490 of NC_057361.1, read as the reverse complement.
CTCTGCCCCTCCCCCGTTCATGCTCTCTCTCTGTCCCAAAAATAAATAAACGTTGAAAAAAAAAAAAGAAAAGACGTTTAAATTATGAATACCAAGAATGTTAACATGAACTAGGTGTTCTTGACATTCTCTATCATATCAGATCTTAGATTTGAATGGTCACTTTCTTTCCAAGTAAAATGTTTTCACATTGTACAAGAAAGGTAGGTTTCTAGTCTATGGACAGGGAAATACAGAAGCACAAAGAAAGTTTTCTAATTCATTCTCCTGTTGCTATATAATTTACACTAAACTCACATCTATAGATTCACGCCTTAGGAAGAACACTTTGCAATGTTAGTAAAGTTCAGGTTCACCTCCAGACAGATGAGATAAACAATTTTTTTTCTTTTTTTTTTTTTTTTTTTAGAGAGAGAATCTTTTTTTTTTTTTTTTTTTTTTTTTTAATTTTTTTTTTTCAACGTTTATTTATTTTTGGGACAGAGAGAGACAGAGCATGAATGGGGGAGGGGCAGAGAGAGGGAGACACAGAATCGGAAACAGGCTCCAGGCTCCGAGCCATCAGCCCAGAGCCTGACGCGGGGCTCGAACTCACGGACCGCGAGATCGTGACCTGGCTGAAGTCGGACGCTTAACCGACTGCGCCACCCAGGCGCCCCTAGAGAGAGAATCTTAAGCAGGCTCCATGCCCAGTACAGAGCCTGATGCTCAGGGCTTGATCTCATGTCCCGGAGAGCATGACCTGAGCCTTAATCAAGAGTTGGATGCTTAACCGCCTGAGCCACCCAGGCGCCCCAACAACAATTTTTATTTATTTATTTTATTTTATTTTATTTTATTTTATTATTAAAACAATTTTTTTAATGTTTATTTTTGAGAGAGCAAGAGGCAGAGTGCAAGTGGGGGAGGGGCAAAGAGAGAGGGAGACACGGAATTCGAAGCAGGCTCCAGGCTCTGAGGTGTCAGCACAGAACCCTATGTGGGGCTCGAATTCCCCAAGCTCAAGATCATGACCTGAGAGGAAGTTGGACGCTTAACCAACTGAGCCACCCAGGTGCCCCCACAATTATTTTTTAAAGATGGAGTTCCAGGAAGGAAGGCTCCATCTAAGTTCTATCTACTTGAAAGAAGATATTATAATATAAAAAGAAGGAATTTCTCATATAAAACAAATGATACAGGAGAGCCTGGCTGGCTCAGTCAGTGGAGCATCTGGGTCTTGATCTTAGGGTTGTGAGTTTGAGCCCCACGTTGGGTGTAGAGATTACTTTAAAAAAACACCCAGGGGCACCTGGGTGGCTCAGTTGGTTAAGCATCTGACTTCACCTCAGGTAATGATATCGTGGTTCATGAGTTTGAGCCCCACAGTGGGCTCTGTGCTGACAGCTCAGAGCCTGGAGCCCGCTTTGGATTCTGTGTCTCCCTCTCTTTCTGCCCCTACCCTGCTTGCTCCCTGTCTCCGTTTCTCTCTCAAAAATTAAATAAACATTAAAAAACTTAAAAACACACACACAGGGGCGCCTGGGTGGCGCAGTCGGTTAAGCGTCCGACTTCAGCCAGGTCACGATCTCGCAGTCCGGGAGTTCGAGCCCCGCGTCGGGCTCTGGGCTGATGGCTCAGAGCCTGGAGCCTGTTTCCGATTCTGTGTCTCCCTCTCTCTCTGCCCCTCCCCCGTTCATGCTCTGCCTCTCTCTGTCCCAAAAATAAATAAATGTTGGAAAAAAAATTAAAAAAAAAAAACACACACACACACAAAGAAACAAAAAATGCATACAAGCTTCAACCTATATTTTACAGTTTCTAAGAATCAAGGCTTCCCCTGAGAATCTCTTGAGATGACTTTAAAACAATAATAACCGATTCTTTCCTCTGCAGGGATTATGAAGAATGAGTTTGTGATACATTTTATTTAATATTTTGATTTTTACTTTTATTTATTTATTTTTAAAGTAAACTCTACCCCCAATGTGCGGCTTGAATTCAGGACCCCAAGATCAAGAGTCACATGGTCTACTGACTAAGCCAGCCAGGCACCCCTGTATTATATTTTAAACATCAAAGTGTTTGTTGTAGACCAGAGTTTTCCAACCCTATTGGCATTTTGGCTCAGGATCATTCTTTCTTTTGGGGAGCTGTCCTGTGCATTGTGGGATGTTTAGCAGCATCCTTGGCCTCTACCCGCCAGATGCCAGTGGCACCCTGCTCCCTCCCCAGTTGTGACAATCAAAAGTGTCTCCAGACTTTGTGAAATGTTCCCTAGGGGATACAATCTTCCTGATTGAGAACCACTAGTGTGGTACATAGGGTATATTTAATTCTATTTAACAAACTCTTTTATGTCCAGATGGATATCAGACAGAAAAGATGGACAGCTTGGACACTAACATCCTTTAATAGATATTTTCATATTAATTTCATTTGTTTAACTTGATCTAACACATTTTGGGAAAATTGTATGTCTTATCACAACAAATAAATGGAGAAGTAAAATGGACAATTGCTAAGTATAAAGTTTTCCAAATCTATAAATACAATGTGTGGGTTCCACATAAATTACGTAAATCTACGTAATGTAATTATCTGTGAATGACAATATTTTATCAGCAAATGGCCTTTTCTGTTTTACTAAGTGTAATATAAGTTCAGATATCTGAGTTTTCTAAGGCATTACAGAAACAATTTCAAAGCTGCTTTGTTTATAAATTCTATTTTCAATCTTGAAAATTTAAATGGCATTTCAAATAGGACAATTTAAAATTCTCATTACAGGTCTCCTGGGTGGCTCAGTCGGTTAAGCGTCCAACTTTGGCTCAGGTCGTGAGTTCGAGCTCTGCATTGGGCTCTGTGTTGACAACTCAGAGCCTAGAGCATGCTTCAAATTCTGTGTGTCCCTCTCTCGCTGCACCTCCCCCATTCATGCTCTATCTCTCTCTCAAAATAAACATTACAAATTTTTTAATAAAATTCTCATTACAATCAGAATGACACATTTGAATTAGATCCTTAAGAAAAATCTTGAATAATTAAGATTGGCAGTCATCTTTGCTCAAAAAACCTAAACCAATTATTTTTGAATGGTTTTCCAATAATTGTGTCAATAAATTTGGCTAAACCAAAAAATTTTCCTAACATACATTTTCACTGTTATAGTATGTCTTTTCTCAGACATTATGAACAACAAAACCTGAGACATCACCAGATCAACCCTCAGGGTTCTATGCTGGGAGCCTCCCTTTATTTTTATTTATTTATTTATTTATTTTAAATAAAAAAAATTTTTTTTTAACATTTTTATTTATTTTTGAGACAGGGAGAGACAGAGCATGAACAGGGGAGGGTCAGAGAGGGAGACACAGAATCTGAAACAGGCTCCAGGCTCTGAGCCATCAGCACAGAGCCCGACACGGGGCTTGAACTCACGGAGTGTGAGATCATGACCTGAGCCGAAGTCCACCGCTTAACCGACTGAGCCACCCAGGCGCCCCTAAATTTTTTTTTTAATATTTATTTTTGAGAGAGAGAGAGAGAGACAGAGCAGGAGCGGGGGAGGAGCAGAGAGAGAGGGAGACACAGAATCTGAAATAGGCTCCAGGCTCTGAGCTGTCAGCACAGCACCCGACACGGGGCTCGAACTTACAAACTGCGAGATCATGACCTGACCCCAAGCCGGACGCTCAACCTACTGAGCCACCCAGGCGCCCCTGGGAGCCTCCCTTTAACCCAATGTTATAAGGACTTTCTCATATGCTTATGTTCACTAACATGCCTTCTCAATATGTGAGGGAGAATTAGTAAATATTTGGTGTAAAATAGTTTCCTCTGAACTGTATTTAAAATCTTCCTGAATCAGTTAAGATGCTTTCTTTCATCTGTGAATAACAATACCCAACTAAGAGTGGCAGATATAACAGGAAGTTTTATTGTCTTACCTAACAAGTTTAGAGGTAGATGGTCATCCCGAGCTAAACAGTGCTGTCAGTGACCCAGGCTCTTTCCATTCCCATATGTTGCCGTTCTCAGCATGTTTGCTTTTCTCTACTGCTTAATGGCTGCAATATGGTCTCCACAGCTCCAATAGCCTATGAAATGACAGAAAGGAAGAGGTGTGAAAGAAAGCTCTATTTGAATATCTTGCTTTCATCAGGATGGAAAATCTTTCTAGAAGCATCTAGAGAGAGTGCTGCTGAAAGGCTGGCTGCAATATGGTGTCCACTGCTCAAATAGCCTATGAAATGACTGGAAGGAAGAGGTGTGAAAGAAAGCTCTACTTGAATATCTTGTTTTCATCAGGATGGAAAATCTTTCCAGAAGCATCTAGAGAGAGTGCTGCTGAAAGGCTCACTGACCAAACCTCAGCCACATGGCCAGCATTACCTGCAAAGAGGGTAGGAGAGGGAGTATCTGGCATTTTTAGTCTCTATTATAGAAGGCAGACCTTGCCGGTAGGTAAAAGAGAGGAATGGCTTTTTAGTAGGCCACCAAAAGTGTGTGCCAATTGATATTTTGGGAGAATGTTCCTCAGTCTCAAAACCTGTGATGTCTCATATGTGGATCCTGAGAAACTTACCAGAAGACCAGGGGGGAGGGGAAGGGGGAAAAAAGTTACAGAGAGGGAAGGAGGCAAACCATAAGAGACTCTTAAATACTGAGAACAAACTGAGGGTGGATGAGGGGTGGGGGAGAGGGGAAAGTGGGTGATGGGCATTGAGGATGGCACCTGTTGGGATGAGCACTGGGTGTTGTATGAAAACCAATTTGACAATAAATTATATATAAAAAAATAAAAACCTGTGATGTTATCAAAGTTCTACGAGCATTCTAGCTTTATTTTTTTTTTAAGTTTTATTTTTGAGAGAGAGCAAGCAAGTGTGCACGTGCGTGAGGGGCAGAGAGAGAAAGAGAGAGATGGAGAATCCCAAGCAGGCTCCATGCTGTCAGCGCAGAACCCATTGCCAGGCTTGAACTCACGAACTGTGAGATAATGACCTGAGCTAAAATCAAGTGCTGGAGGCTGAACCAACTGAGCCACCCAGAAGCCCCTTTGAGCATTCTAAATAGCTACCTCTTCTCTACATTTCCCATTTTGATTTGAGAATGAAAAATGAAAAAAAAGATTTAATAAACCCAATCCAGTATGACAAATATACTACATAAAACAACCACAAGTAGATTAAGGTTATAAGTATGTTGCCAAAATAAAAGCCTGCTTGATTTCCCTTTAGTAAGGGAGGTCCTTTAAAATTCCGTATGTTTCCTATTCTCCTCAGAGCTTGCATATTTGAAAAATGTGCTACTGGGGCTTTTGTAGACACACAGAGGGAAGTCATTTAGTATATTCAACAACTTTACTTTTCAGGTTGCCTCCAATTATTTTATGCCACCACTGTCCAAAGTGTGCTAGAGGTCCTGGCTCAGAAACACTTGGGTGAATCCTTCAGGTTGCCTCTCTTCTGGGAGAGCCCTTTCTTCAAGTAGAGTGAGGCTGGTTGAAGCATAGCCTTTCTTCCTTGGAGCAGCCAGCTTCTGCTTTTTGGACACACTCCTTGAACATTCTGCTTCAGGAGTGGGACTGGTGGCATGCGGTCCAGCAGCATCTCCTGTCAGATAAGATGAAGGTCTTTGAGTTTCTTGGGGCTGCTCCTGACCACATTACATTCTCTCTTGGGCTCTGAAGCCATGTTTGCCCTTGAAGTTCTGCCGCTCCAGAGGTGGAAGCATGGGTGTGCTAGTGAGAAGGGATTGCAAAGTCTTCCCCTTCTGAAAGTCACTAGTAGGTGGCAGAGGTAAAACCTGGACTCAAAATATTTCTTATTCCATTTCTCCTCGTTTTGTCCTTTAATGTTTATAGGAACTATGTAATAATTAGCATGACAAGTCAAATGCGACTTCACCCTTGGATAACATCAAGGATGGATGATCAATCATCCAAAGAGTTCATTCTTACCATAATGTGATGAGTCACTTTTATTTTTCTCAGGGGAGGAAAAAAAAACATTACGAAACTCTCACATCATAATACTAAAAGATTTCTTTCTTTTTTACTTTTATTTTTTAAATCTTTTTTTTAAACATTTTTATTTATTTTTGAGAGATAGAAAGAGGCAGAGCGCGAGTGGAGGAGGGGCAGAGAGAGAGGGAGACACAGAATCTGAAGCAGGGTCCAGGCTCTGAGCTGGCAGCACAGAGCTTGATGCAGGGCTCAAACTCACAAACCGTGAGATCATGACCTGAGCCGAAGTTGGATGCTTAACGGACTTAGCCACCCAGGCATCCCACCCCCTTCCTCTTTGAAAGAATATTGCATATATGATTTTTACAGTGAGCAGGGAGCTAACTGTACATGACAAAAACTCATGTTTCTGCCATCCTTCCTACCCAGGGAAACTTCTGGTGTTATATCTGGCCTTCCACTGCAATAATAGAACAATTATGCTCATCCATTTCCTTGTCTCCAGCAGCTGAGAGGAGGCATGAAATTGGGATGGACAATATAAGAGGAGGATCACTTTCTACTTTAGAATGGCCGGTAGCCGTCCAGTCAAGAGAGCTCAGTGACTACTGTTATGAACTAGGCACTATGAGGGTGGCCATGCCAAGAGTAAGCAGAGTTAGAGTCCTCAAGGAGTTTATAAACTGGGAAATGAAATAGGGCACATTAAATCACAGGTGAATGCCAGGAGCACAGATTTTTATAAAACTTGGGAAGAACATAGGCTACAATATAAATAAACCTTGAGGACATTAGCCTAAGTTAAATAAGACAGTCACAAAAGGACAAATATGATTCCACTTACATGAGGTACCTAGAATAGTCAAACTCCTAGAGACACAAAGTAAAATGATGGTTTGCAGGGGCTGGGGCACAGGGGGGAATGGGCATTACTGCTTAATGGGGATGGAGTTTCAGTTCTGCAAGATGAAGAGTTCTGGAGATGAACAGTACTGATAATGTGCACGACAATATGAATGTACTTAATGCTGTACAATTAAAATGGTTAAAATGGCAAATTTTATGTCATGTAAATTATGGTATATTTTACTATAATTAAAAAAAAACACTTGAAGAAAAATGTCAAATTACGGTAAAACAAAGAACGCAAGAGTTAGGACGAAAAGAACCTGGTTCTCATCCTTGCATTTTTACTGACTGACCCTAGCCAAGTCATTTAACGCCATTAAATGTCTTTAATCTATAAGACAAAGAGAATGATTGTAAGGTTATTGGGAGAACTGAAAGATGTAACGTATGAAAAAGCCACTTAGTTAAATGTATGGTGCAATACAAAGTAAGTTTTGTCATGGAGGTGATGAGGGAAGGTTTCATAAGGGCATTGTAATTTGAATTGGTCCTGGAAAGGGAAGGAACAGCATTTACTGTGTGATTGCTGTGTAATTATTTCAGTTAACATAGCATAGTTTTGAAGGTATTATTCTCAAAAAGAAATTGAGACATAGAGATATAATTTGCCTGAACCCAAAAAGCAGCTCTCTCTCTCAAGTTCCTTATTCCCATAGTTAAGTTGGAAAATAAAAAGTGTTGAAATTGGAAATAGAATAAAATAGAAAATGAAAAAGTAGAGATGATAATAAATGCAGAAGCTGCTTCTTTTTTAAAATATTTTTTTTTATTTTGAAACAATTTCAAGCAAGTTTCAGGAAGAGTACAAAGGAAAAAAAAAAAAAGAGTACAAATTACTCCCTGATGCCCTTTATCTAGATTCAACAATTCCCAATATTTTGCCATACTGGCTTTGCTATCTCTGTGAACCATCTGAGAGGAAGTTTAAAACATCATGCCACTTTATCAGAGAGAAAAAAAACTTTTCCTTCTACCCCCTTTTAAAAAATGTTTGTGTATCTATTTTGAAAGAGAGAATGTGCAAGGGGGAGAGAAAGGGAATCCCAAGCTGGCTTCGCACTGTAAGCACAGAGCCCAGGGCGGGGCTCAAACTCAAGAACCATGATTGTGACCTGAGCAGAAACCAAGAGATTGATGCTGAACCTCAAGAGGTTGATGCTTAACTGACTGAGCCACCCAGGCACCCCTCCTCCTACCCTCTAAGGTTAATGATTTGATGCCTGCAAATGAAACTGACAAAAGACAGATGAGCAAGAGAAAAAAGAGATTTACACATGCGCACAGGAGTTCACAAAGAATTGCGATTCAAGGTAGTTAGAATGTGGGGCTTATCTGCCATCAAATAGGGGATGAGTATGGACAGAGGGTCACTTCTGGCAGAATAAATGACTTCTTAGAAGGACAAGGAAGGGCACTTATGAAAAAACAAATGACTTTTTGGAGAGATGAATAGGCCCTCAGAAGAACTGGTGGAAGATGTGATAGTTTTGTGTCAGTCTGCTTGAGAAGATTAGGGGTACTTCTGAGGAGGAGGCTGATGACAATTGAATTCCTTTGGAAAGCTTTGCTTTTAGTCAGGTAAGGCATTTTAGGAACTCAAATGCCTTCAGCTCAAAATCATTTTTTAGGCCACAGTGCCTTATTCTGGACCCTTTCAAATTCTATACTTCAGCCCTGTGTTTCCTGAGAACTTAGGTAAACACAGAACATTCTCAAATCAGGAAATTCAATGCTATTATCCCAGAGCTGAGCACTCTGTACCTACCTGTTCAAGTGCCTCTGCCAGTATGTCTTACCTAGAAGTGAGGTTGGCTCCACTGTTCCTTGCAGCTATGTGAGGACTCCATCTTACTCCACAAAGATTTCTGGAAGTGTCTACTCTCTTCCAAGCACTGTTCTAGACACTTAGGATTCAAGATAACTGTATCTGCATCTGTGTTTCCTCTTTCCCCCTCTTAGAAAGGGCATCCCTCTTGCTGAAGACTACTTACTACTCTACTTGTGCTCTAGATGCCATCTCCTGATGGGTTCTTCCCATCAGCACCAAAAACATACCAGTGATTTTCCCACTGCTAAAACAATGACAACGATGCTTTCCTCTACATCCTTCACCAAGTCCCATGAGCTTTCTTCCCACACCTTTGAAATGAAACTTCTTGACTGCATTTTCTGCATTTGCAGTCTCTCCCTGCAGCCACTTCCCCCACCCCCCACCCCCCACTCCCACCCCCACCATTCCTCCACCCACTACAACCTGGCTCAGCTTTCCCTGATGCACTGGGGCTGCTCTCTCAAGATTGCCTATAAACTCCTGCTAAAGCCCAAGGACATTTGGCAGCCTCTCTCAGTAACATCTCATATTATTGACATGTTCTTGATATATTCTCTTCCCTTTTGTTTCTCTAATACCAAATTCTCCTTTGTGGTTTTCTTCCTAATTTTCTAAAGCTCATTTTTTCCTCTTCCTTGTACCTTTTTAAACCTAAATGCCGGTGTTCCTGAGAGCTCTATTCCAGCATACCTTCTTTTTCCTTTTCATTCTTCTATCTTCTCCCCAGACTATCCATTCCCATAGGTTGGATTACATATTTGGAGTGCATCAGCTCATACATGGTGTCTCCAACTAATTTCTACTGAGTTCCTGACAGTATCCAAGAATCCACTTGAAGTTCTCCCAGGCAGTCAAACTCAAAAGTTCCAAAGTGAACTGCTCCTTTTCTGCTGTTCCCTGGCTGTTAATGGCACTGCCATCATTTAATTGTCCAAGCCAGAAAGCTGAAGTCTTCTTGACTCCTTCCTGAACCTAAACTACACGAAACCATCAAATTCAGTGGATCCTATTTTTGAGTTTGTCCTCTTCTCTTTTTCAAACCTCTACTGCCAAGATCATCAGCACTTGCCTAAATGACGAAAATAGTCTCCTAACCAATTTCATTGCCACCAGACTTGCCTCCCACCAATCTATGCTTTATCCTCAGTCAAGGTGATCCACTGAAATGCAAATCTGATTATGGCCCTCTCTTGCTTGAAACTTTCAATGACTCCCCATTTGCAATTAGGCTAAAGTCCATAACATACTTCTAAGACCTGGCTTCTGATAACTTTCTTAGCTTAATCTCTTGCTACCCCATGCCTAAAACACTTAGTAGTGATTAGCATATATTTTATATTTATTGTTTTATTATTTTAATGTTAATTTATTTTTGAAAGAGAGAGACAGGGATAGAGTGTGAGAGGGGGAGGAGCAGGGAGAGAGGGAGACACAGAATCTGAAGCAGGCTCCAAGATGTGAGCTGTCAGCACAGAGCATGATGCGGGACTCGAACTCACAAACTGTGAGATCATGACCTGAGCCGAAGTCGGACGCTTAACCGACTGAGCCACCCAGGCGTCCCTATATTTATTTTAAAAACAAATGGTATTTTTCCTTACAAAATACAAAAAAGAAAAATTGTCTTGTTTATTGCTGTATCCCCAGAGCCCAGAATAGTGCCAAGAACACAGTAAGTGAGCAATAAATATTTCTTAAATGAATGAAAGAATATATGTATCAGTTCTAGTGACTACAGAATGGGGATAAGCAAGAAAAATGGAAACTTTCTAATTCAATAAGCATCTCTTAGAGTAGCATATTTACAAGAGTCATATTCTAAGATCTAGCAAATTTAAAAACCAACTACAGTGATCTCAGAAGAAAAACATTTTAAATGTGGAAAAAAGCACACTTGTTTAAATTTTACAAGAAACAAAATACAAATTCATAGTATCCTCATTACCTCTTATCTTCATGATTTTAAATTATGATTAATGCAGTGTTCCAAACTTAATCATTATATAATTAAAACAGACGAAGATAAGATACTTACTTTAAAATCAGGATGTCTATTCCAAAGGTAGTTTTTTTAGCCTTTAAAGACTAATATTAAATAACCTACAGAGAGAAAATTTTAAACTTGAACATCCAAGAAGCAAAAAAGTATTTTCATTAAGAAGTTGATTAAGAAGTTGATTATCTTTAGATAATGATATATATTAAGGATAATCTCCAGATGCTAATCTATACTGCTTAGGAATGAGAAACACTATTTCAATAAAAATAAAAACACCTTAGGGGAAAAAATGTTTTAAGGACTCTTTTCAACTAAAGTATGAGATATATTCTCAATTCCCTGTATTACTAAATTGAAAAAGTAAATAATAGTTGCATCCTATACACATAAGAATGATTTATCAAGTGAGAGATAATTTCACTTATTGTATCTTTTCTCTCCAAAAGATATAAATTTATGTCTCTTCCTCTTGGCATGAAATATCTCTTAAGATTGCCTGGGGCACCTGGGTGGCTCAGTCGGTAAAGCATCTGACTTCAGCTCAGGCCATGATCTCATGGCTCTTGAGTTTGAGCACCACATCGGGCTCTGTATTGAGCTTGGAGCCTGCTTTGGATTCTCTCTCTCTCTCCCTCTGCCTGTCTCCTGCTCGTTCTATCTCTCTAAAAAAAAAAATCTCCTAAGACTAACCATCTCCTTTGAGGGGGACCTGGGTGGCTCAGTGGGTTGAGCCTCCGATTTCGGCTCAGGTCATGATCTCATGGTTTGGTTCATGGGTTCAAGCCCCACACTGGGCTTGCTGCTGTCAGCGTGGAGCCCGCTTCAGATTCTCTGTCCCTCTCTGTCTCTGCCTCCTCCCGACTCATGCTCTCTCAAAAATAAACAAAACATTAAAAAGAAAAAAATCTCCTTTGAGATGGATGACTGGCTAAACATTTGGGGATAACAAAACACAAGGTTCTATCCCTATTCGGCACCAACATCAAGACAGAGTGCATGTAAATTAAAGATGACAATGTTTGAAAAACCAAAATCATAAAACTATCATAAAATATTTGTGAATATTTATAAAATCTTTAGAAGCATTTGAAAACATTTCACCAAAGGTGGAAAATATAAGGCAAAGCTTGAGAGATCATGATATATAAAAACATAAAAATAAACATTAGCATTAGACTTAAATGAGGTTGTTTTTCTTTTTTTTTTTTTAATTTTTTAATGTTTATTTATTTTTGAGAGATAGAGACAGAGCATGAGCAGGGAAGGGGCATAGAGAGAGGGAGACAGAATTGGAAGCAGGCTCCAGGGTCCAAGCTGTCAGCACAGAGCCTGATGTAAGGCTCGAACTCATGAACCATGAGATCATGACCTGAGCCATAGTCAGATGCTCAACTGACTAAGCTACCCAGACACCCCTTAAATGAGGTTTTTAATCAATTAATTAATTAATTTTGAGAGAGAGAGAGAGAGAGAGCGAGCATGCAAGTAGTGGAGGAGCAGAGAGAGAGGGAGAGAGAGAACTTCAAGCAGGCTCCACACTGTCAGCGTGGAGCCTGACGCGGGGCTCAAACTCACAAACTGCGAGATCACGACCTGAGCCAAAGTCAGAAGCTTAACTGACTGAGCCACCCAGGCGCCCCATTAAATGAGGTTTTAATTTATTCACATGTAAGAAATCAAATAGTAGAATGGAGCTTATGATGAAAAGCAGTAAGACAATAATCACTTCCATGAAAAATGGGCAAAAGATGGGGACAAACAAAAACAATACGATGACCAATAAATACATTTAAAAATGTTCAACCTTTTTTCTAATCAAAGAAATGCAAATTAAAATGAGATGCCATTTTCACATATCCAATTAAGAGGAAAAAATGTAAATGCAACAAGGCAGTATGTATATATAAAATGTTCACATTTGAAAGATACTAATTTTTCCTTTAAGATTTTCTTAAGAGTTTCTATAATTACCCAAAAAATCTTGGATATGCCAAAAGATTTAGTTATAAGGATATTCCTCACAGCTTTGTTTATAACATTGCAACATTGGAAATAATAGGGGTCGGTTAATTATGGCACATTCAGGGGTTCCTGGCTGGCTCAGTTGGTATAGCATGTGACTCTTTATCTCAGGGTTGTGAGTTCAAGCTCCAGGTTGGGTGTAGACCTTACTTAAAAAAAAAAAAAAAAGAAAAGAGAAAATTACGGCATAGTCAATGCTGCAATATTATATATCCATTTCAATGACACTAGAATATTAATAACATTGAAAAATGCTTACATCCAGTTTAAAAAGCAGTTTGCCAGTTAATGTATAATATAATCCTATTTTTTCAATTATAATTTACTTTCATTTAACATGTTTTATATAATAAATGTGTATCTTTTTAATCTTAGAGAATGCAAGCTGGGGAGGGGCAGAGAGAGAGGGAGGGAGACAGAGAATCTGAAGCAGGCTCTGCACTGTCAGCATCAAGTCCAACATAGGGCTCAAACCCATGAACTGTGAGATCACGACCTAACCCATAGTCAGATGCTCAAACGACTGAGCCACCCAGGTGCCCCTTTCTTTATTATTTTATTTTTTTAATTTTTATTAAAAATTTTTTTTTAATGTTTTTATTTATTTTTGAGACAGAGAGAGACAGAGCATGAGCAGGGGAGGGGCAGAGAGACAGGGAGACACAGAATCTGAAGCAGGCTCCAGGCTCTGAGCTGTCAGTACAGAGCCCAATGCGGGGCTTGAACTCACAGAGCATGAGATTATGACCTGAGCTGAAGTCAGATGCTTAACCGACTGAGCCACCCAGGCGCACCCTGCCTTTCTTTTTTTAGTAAGAAAATTATTTTTCTATAAAGGCCAAGGAAATCACATTAGCTCTCTCCTGCTCCAATTCTATACTCTCCAAGCAAACTCCCGATTACCAACTTGTTTCCCCCAGGTATTTCCATAACAGAAAAGGGGGTGCCCTGGAGTGGAGACATGGACAATCTGTAAATTGCAAAGTGCTACCTCCCGTTGTAGATTTCTGGTGATACATATTGCCTAGGAAAAAAGTTAGACGCCATTAAAGGATGGAAACAAATTGAAAGGGAAGAAAACAATAAATAGGAATAAAGTATTAAAGTCAGGAACCTGGAAAAGAAGCTGAGGTATGGTCTAATATGTTTGCAAAGCCTCAGAACAAATATGAGTCTGTAGTAATGAGAAGTAATAAGAAGGTGATGATCATTGCAGGAAAATACGGACAAAGGATGTGGATAAGAAAAATCTACAAAACAACACACATTAAAAAAGAAAGTTTAGCCTCTTTTCTAACTAATTAATGCAAAACAAAATGAACATTAAAAAAACAACTTATTCTGAAATGCAATATCCCAAACTATGCAGGGGGTAGTTTTTTATTGTCTGATGTAGTCCTCAAAGTCCATTCTACCTCAAATTCTCTCATAATGGCTTGTCATAGTGCCTCCTTCTCAGTTGAGATATTGTTTGGGTAAGATCAGATTTAAATGCCTAAGTTACTATCAATGAACATACCCACAAACGCAGGTTATTTTGGATAGTTTCAGTGAGCAAAATCTTTAGCCAACATCTTAAATATGATGAGTTTTGGTTTATTTTGATTGGAGGAAGAAATATTAAAAAGGGTCAAGTCTTGGAAGACACTCTGGACAACCAGAGCTAGCCTGAAGGCAGTGGAAGCCAAGAAGGCATACCAGAAGGAGGCAGGATCGAACACCAGTATGGATGGGGATATGAGGGCAAATTTATGTCATAATTCTGCATTCTGAAAATAAGTAAGTACGTAATATCTTGAGCATGCCAGGTACCATATTAAGAACTTCATGTAAACTTCTTTAACAATCTTATAGAAAATACTGTTAACAGCTATTTTATAAAATAGTTCATGCTGTATAGAAAAGTAAACCTGGATTTCCTACCTCACACCATATATTCTAAAATTTTTTTTAACATTTATTTATTATTGAGAGACAGAGAGACACAGAGCGTGAGCAGGGGAGGGGTAGAGAGAGGTAGAATCCGAAGCAGGCTCCAGGCTCTGAGCAATCAGCACAGAGCCCGACGCGGGGCTCGAACTCACAAACTGTGAGATCATGGCCTGAGCCGAAGCCAGTCACCCAACCAACTGAGCCACCCAGGTACCCCACACTATATATTCTAGAAATCAAAGATCTCATTGTGAAAGTATACTCTAAAGCAAATAGAAGAAACTGTATAGAATATTACTGTGACTTTGGGCAGGACAGCACTTTTTCAGTAATACCCACAAAACACAGATAATGAATCAAAAAATTAATATATTTGACTACATCAAACTAAAGATACTTGTTCAACAACAAAACCTTATAAATAAAATTTACAGGTGGCTGACAGACTGGGAAAAATTATTTGCAACATCTAACATGGCCAAGAGATGATATCTAGAACATGGGTTGTTCTGTAAACAGTTAGACAGTAAATATTTTAGGATTTCTGGGTGATATGGTCTTTGTTGCAACTGCTCAACTCTGCTGTTGTAGCATGAAAGCAGCCATATACAATATAAACATGAACGAATGTGGTTGTGTTCTAAGAAAACTTTATTTATAACATAGGTGGTAAGCAGGATTTGGCTTGTAGGCTGCAGTTTGTTGACCCCCTAATCTAGAATATACAAAAAATTCTTATGGATCAGCAAGAAAAATTTAGTAAACTCAATGGAAAACTAGGCAAAGGATATCAAGAAGCAATTGGCAAAATGAAAAATCTAAATGGCTAAACAAGTATATGGATGTGCAACTTTATTAATATGAGAAATACAAATTAAAAGGAAATGCCATTTTGCACCCAACACATTTGTGAGAACATGAAAGTCAGACAATTCAGGTGGAGGAAAGGGCATGGGGAAACATGGAATCCTCATGCCCTGCTGATGAATGTCAGTTCTAGAGAGACATTCTGCAGAGCAATCTAGAAGTGCTAAGTGAACTTAAGTATGTGTTTCCATAATCTGAATAAAGGAAAGCTCTTTGATAAAGGGCAGCAGGCACTTTCTAACAACACAAGAACATTTTCCTTATTTTGTGATTAGATACAACATAATTTTTCTCCTTTCACTACAAACAGATAAAAACACCATCATAGACTGTCACTAGTCTACAGACCAGCTATTATAAACTACTTTCTACCAATGTGTTTTAGACATGAAAAAAACCTTAATATTCTTAGCATCTAATTATTTTGCAGTTTAGAGCTTCACGTCTTTAAGAGAACTGGCTTTATGATACTGATGAATGGAGTGTAAAATTTACATAAATGTAAGATAAAGCAAGACTTCAATTTTGTAGGATAGACAGACAGTTACAGGGTTCTGCTCTTAGACCTTTCTGTGTTCTCCCTCCTCTCAGGTGTCAGGAGCATGTCAGTAGAAAACTGTGAGAAATGGTCAGTTAATAAGAATGGACAAGTATTGAATATCCATCAATCTTTAGCTAAATAAAACTATGATATAAGGATGTTTTCTCTCTTTTCAATGGAAAACTAAATTAGACAATATAACCTGCTTGGTAATTAGAATTGCAACTTCCTTTAGCCATTTTTTTCCTACCTCCACCCTGAGTACAATCTATTGTGGCATTAGGTTTTGAAATAGAGGCTTTCCTTTCATTGAATTCATTTGCCATAGCCTGATAAAATATACAATGGATTATTCAAATTATTATGGCCTAAACAGCAAAAGTAGCTTGCAAAAACACTGATTAAAATGGCTTATTGTCTCAAAGAAAATATATCCACATGCTTTACCTTTTTTTCTTTTTTAAAGTTTTTATTTTTAAGTAATCTCTGCACCCAACGTGGGGCTTGACCTCATGACCCACAACCCCGAGATCAAGAGTTACATCCTCCACCGACTAAGCCAGCCAGGTACCCCTCTACATGCTTTACCTTAAAAATAATTTGTGACTCAACTTTACTTCCAGTACTGAAAACCACTTCAGAGTTCAAAAAGCTGTGAAATAAATGAAACATTTTCTTTCTTCTCAGTCTTGTATCACATGTTCATTTGCTTAAAATGTTAGATTACACTAAAGCATATGTATACTATTGTTTGAGTAGTCATTAAAAGAAAAATAGTTTACAGTGAATTGTACACATTAAACAGGTGAATTTTATGGTATTTAATTGTATCTCAAGCTGCTAAAAAAAAGTGGTTTAGATAATCAGTCATCTAGTCTCGTGGCTCTTAATTATAATAGAATGAAATCAGAGGCAAAAAGGAGTGGAATGAGGCTAGCCAATCAAGAGTTGGGCTAAATTTCCATCCTATTGTATTTGGCCTTTAAGTAATCTCGAAAGAGAACATGTGCATGTGTGTGAGAGGGCAGTTAGAGAGAGAGAGAGAGAGAGAGAGAGAGAGGAGGGAAAGAGGGAAAGGGGAGACAGGGAGAGAGAGAGAGAAAGGAGGAGGGAGAGCCTGGCTCTGTGGACAAGGGAGGAAGTACTAGAGCAAAAGGTCAAGATCAATCAAATGTCAGAGTTGAAATACTTTTCCACGAATTCCTAAGAAACATACACTAACCTAGAGAAGACTTCTGTCAGACACTATTGAAAGGAAACATGATAGTCCTCTTTCTTCACCCATAAACAGGCCATTTCCAAAACAATAGAGAGAGCACAGGAATCTCATTTAAAAAAGCCTTCTTGGGGTGCCTGAGTGGCTCAGTTGGTTGAGCGTCCAACTTTGGCTCAGGTCAAGATCTCAGTTTGTGAGTTCAAGCCCTGTGTCGCGCTCTGTGCTGATAGCTCGGAGCCTGGAGCCTGCTTCAGATTCTGTCTCCTTCTCTCTCTGCCCCTCCCCACTTGTGTTCTGTCTCTCAAAAATAAATAAATGTAAAAAAAAAAAAGCCTTCTTTCTGTGGCCTGCAACAACTTTCATATACAGGTTGCTTGAGTGAAAACTGAAGGCTGCTTTTAGAATCAAGAATTTAAGAACAACAAAGATCATACTGTAATGTAAAGGGAACAATTTTGACAGAAAAGAATAGAAGTTTTTGAAAAAAGACAACACATAGATGATGGTAAAACATACAATGCTGGTACACATTTATTCTTTTATTGCTAAACATCAAAAGCCAGGAACCATGGTATCTTTAAGTTAAATACTAAGAATGAATTACAGCACAGTCGCAAGATCTGTAGGAAAAAATACCTGTGCACCATTAATTAGTATGTGGATGTTCAATAAATACCATAGGACAAACTGATGACTGAGAGCCATGTATCCATGAAGTGCTTGTTTGAAATTTGCTGTTAGAATAGATGACCATGACCTATAAGGGCGATTATCAAAATGTCAAGTTTAACTGCATGTCTTTTCAAACTGAGATGAAAAAATATATACCTTCTATACAGATTATAGGGGATTAAAAAAAACCTCTTGAAAATGTAAACAATGTAGTAGGAACACTGAAAATAAAGTTTTACTGTTGAACAACGTGACAACACAGACAACATTTTCTTCAAATCCTTAAAATAATTCATTTTTCTAATTGCTCTACAGAAATGAAAATGGATTATTTTCATAAAGATGATAATATCTTTATAGGACACAAAGACCTTCCAAGTTATTTTTTATGTTAACATATATATACAGTATTCAATAATACTATTTGTAGCTTAAATAGAAACATGCTTTTCTAATCCATAAATAACACTATTCATCATCCATTCAACCACATTTATTAAGTATTTATGATGTCTCATGCACTGTCCCAGGGATGCAAAGATGAGTATGACATGGTCCTTACTCCAGAAGTGCCCACAGTCAAGCTGGACACAGATAACATTTCCTTTCTTGCATGATAAGGTCATTTCTATACAAATGCGATGGATCTGCTCAATATCCTAATAAGGGTGGTTCCCAAATCCTGACCCTAGAGAGCAACAGACCACGATGTTCAAATTCTACAAGAAAATTAGTTTTTTTTTTCCCCAGAGAAAGAAGTTAAGGGGTAGGATTTCCTCTATTAAAATTTTTTTCTCAGTTTCAAAAAAACTGACCTGCACATATACAACATGTTGATTAGTAAATTGCTTAGTTTATGTAATCAAATTAATTATACAAGTATTTCATGGCATTTCCCAGGCTCTACTACCTAAACAGGTCTGAGCTCACTCTGCTAACAGTCTTTGGTCCCAAAGGACTATCTACCGAAGAACACAACAAAAGTTTTTCTTTCTGGGATAAACGAATAATGTGTACGGTTTTAATAGCGGTAATAACTGATGACCTCAAGTCATTAATAACATCTTAACATACTCCATATATAATTTCTATTTAAGAAGGCAGGCAAACTTGTAATATAGTCTAAAGAGTTTCTTAAAAATGATTAAAAAGTTTTAGTGCCTGAAGAGCAACTCAATGATGGGAAAAAGGTGAACACCATGGAATATCTCACTTAGTGAAGAAGTTGGGTACATGGGTGTTAATGTTCTTGAGTGCATGAGAGAAGCACTTATTTTTCATCAAAGAATTGCATGCTCATACACTTAGAAGACCAATAGCTTCACAGTGGCCTGTTGACTTTCTGGATCTTCCAGGGCTGCATCTCCAGTGCAAAAGACCTTGAACTACTCAGGGCACTTTTGGGCTCAAGAGTCAGTTCCCAGCCTCTGGCAAGTCCACATCTGTATTCCCGTGTAGCCATTCTCACTGTACTACCAAGTCTTCCGTGGACCCATAGAGGTAGCTTAGAGGAAAGATGGAAAACAAGGCCTGGGCATTTAATTACTTAATATAGAGAAACATGGAAGCTGCTGGTGAGGACAAAGTATGGTTGAGAGCTTAAGGTAGGTGCTTCTTGAAGACAGGAACCCAGGACCTAGGCCCCAGATAACCCCAGCAGCACAAGAGAAAATGTCTACCCTGGAAGGGTTTCAAGCTTCAAAGCTTTGTAGAGAATGGTAACCAGGACTGTAGCAGATCTGTCTTGTGATCTGTTAGAAGACCAGGCTCAGTTCTGAGGTTCAACTTTAACTTCCTCAGCTCACAGGCTGCAAGTGAAAGACACCTCTTTCAGCTTACTCTAAATGTTAAGGCTAGTGCTGCTTTATGAGGGCATGGGGACACATCAAAGAGACAATTCCTGTGGGGCAAAACATGCATCATGGTATTGTAGGCCCTACTTCCTACTTTTTTCACTTATTTGGCATCATTTGACAAAAATTTCTCCTTTCATGTCAGCAGATACTTTTATAGAATTTTATTAACTGCAATCAGACCTCAGTTGTCAGAGTACAAAATAATACACCATTAAATCTTAAAATTCTTTTCAAACAAGACAAAGGACAAGAGATACAGGCCAAGAAAATGCTCACCCTTCCACTTGGCCAGATTCTGGTCTTCTTCAAATCTGGATTCATGATGTTTTTTCAAAAAGTTTGCCCCAATTAATTCCACCTAATTCTGTTCTCCTTTACACTACTGCAACATGATCCGGAGTTGCACAAAATGGTTTAACATGAATTTTCACTTGTTTAGAAATTGTTCCACAAGCATCTGAAATTTGTTAAGTTCAATCTTTAAAATCAGAATGTAGTCAGAGACTATGCCTTTCATTTCTTCTGTTTATCCTCCATCCCAGAGTTTGGATATTCTGATACATGAGGATCTTAAAGTTGTTAGTTAAAATGTAATTTTAAGGAAACACTTTATATTTCATACCAAGGATCATTCTGCCAGATGAATGCAAATATTACCGTGCTGTAACCATCCAGAGTCCCAGGGTCACGTTGGCAGCCAAAAGTACACTGCCACCAAGCAAGATGAAAAATCCTATCAGATCTTTGACATCATTGTCTCCAATCACTGAGGTAAGGGTGGCATCTAGGAAAGAGTTTAAAATCCACTGACCATCCAAAGCAAAGCAGGGCACTGCATTAACAATAGCCAGAGCTCCTGAGAGGGAAATCAGGTACCTGGGTAAAATCAGTTAAGGATCCGACTATGAGGTCTGAAAAGAAACCACATTTCTGGTAGTCAGAAGAGAATGTTTTACTAGGGCTGGATTTGAGATTATAGCTGCTTTCTTTAAATCTCTGCCCACAAGTATAGGACATTCCTTCCTAGATCTCTACCATTTAAAATAAATTATTCATATTATTTCAAAGCTCAAAAATCTTGGCTAGAAAAATAAGGGCCAACCATTTGTAAACTAAGACAATCTATAACAAACTCCAAGGAAGACTGAGTCTTTGTAATACTTTAATGACACAACAAGAGAAAGGAATGTGGAAGCAATTACCAATAAAGGAAAATTACTTTTTGATCCCTACAAAGTATTACCTTATCTTAGGGAACATAAGGATTTTGGCCCCTTCAACTCTATTTTACTATTATCTATAACTAGTGTACACTATAAGTAGTATAAATATTAACTGTAACACAAATATAATTGTATTTTACTGCCATCTAAAAGCTTATATATGTCATAAATCTCTGAGACAAAGCTGCAATCTACAAGGTACTATCTTGATTGTACATATTTTTTACTAACTGTTCATTTGTTTTCCCTTTCATATTTTCGCAAATCATTGAGGAAGGAAATGAAAATGATTTAAAAGTGACAAAAATATGTATTGTGCACCTGAAACTGATATAATATCGTACGTTTACTATACTGGAATTAAAAAAATCCATTTTTAGTAATAAAATCTAGAAGGTAAAAAAGAAAAAACAATGACAAAAATAAAGAACCCTTCCAAAGTGTTCAAATTCTTCATAATAACAAATTTTAGAAAATGTCAAGTTTTATATTCCAACATAATATGCTAAAGAACACGTGAGATTTTGTCCTCTGAATTGCTATTTTAGTAGTGGAAACCAGTTTGATCTCCCTTATGCATTCTTCCACTTAGTCCAAGGTAACAGGTTCACAAGGGGCAGAGTTCATCACCTCACTGGCATTTTGAGCTTTCATTCTTTATAAACTTACTAAAAAAGGTCTTAGATCTGTAAATTCAACTCTCAAATTATATTCTGGGTTTCCTCCCTTCCATATCTTAACTTTTCTCCTTCCCTGAGCAATCTCTTTCCTCTGACTTCTTCCTTCCTATATACAATCTGATCTTTTTCAACTTTAAAGTCTCTTTTTCAGTTGTTAGCAATCAATGGACACTTGTAAGGTCTATGCATGCTCTATTCAAGGTAAGCCTAATCACGTTCCAAGTAACACCTTTTAAAAACATTCTTTACACCAGAAAGGATACTTGACAAATGTCTCCACAACCACAGGCAGATCTATGCTTAGAAAGTTGAAGCGTGGGATAAAACTGGTGATGCTCACTGAAAAAGAAAAACAAGGAATAATGAATATTGTTCATATAGAGAAGCAACAGCATTATAAATTTTTCCATGTGGTCAACAATTGGGCTAGTCTATTAAACTGGTTGAGAAAGCTCTTCCCAAACATAAGCAGGCAGCCTATATGCCCCACATATAAAAACAATTATTCTAGAACATCTAATAAATATAGTGGAATACAGAAATTCATATCTCAGTATGTACTTATATTTGGAGGTAAGAATAATATAAAACTGACTATATACCAAGCATGACTACCAAATAAAGAGACTGACTTAAAAACTATGGCAGAATTTATGAAGAGTCCTTATCCTTCAAAGAGGCATAACCTGAAAATCACATTTACTCTATTATGCCACTTAACTTCTTTCTGGTCTTGGTTTTCTCTTACTAAATCATTACTAAAACAAGGATTATGACTAGGGGAAATTTTTGGTCTCTTCCACTCTGTGCATTCCGTAATCCTGTTTTTGCTCAAAACATTTACAAACTTCTCTGTAATTAGGTAGAACATATAGTACATATTTCTGAATTACATAGTACATAGTTCTGAATTATTCTAAAAGGGAACTTCCTTTCCATTTGTTGAGGATATATTTAATATTTGCATTCTAGGGGTGCCTGGGTGGCTCAGTCAGTTGAGCATCTGACTTCGGCTCAGGTCATGATCTCACGGCACATGGGTTTGAGCCCCACGTCGGGCTCTGTGCTGACAGCTCAGAGCCTGGAACCTGCTTCCAATTCTATGTCCCCTCTCTGACTGTCTCTACCCTGCTCCTACTCTGTCTCTCTCTCTCAAAAAGAAATAAAACATTAAAAAAAATAATATTTGCATTCTAGAGTCACTTAGTGTCAAACTGATAAAGAAGAAGAATGACCCAGGTTACAGGCTATGACTATGAAACAATGAGACAGCCTTTTAAAGAGTAATATAAAACCCCCATGCCCATCAACTGATGAATGAATAAAGAAAATGTGATATGTCCATTAAACAGAGTATTATTTTGCCACAAGAAGGAATGACCTACTGAGACATGCTACAACATGGATGAACCTTGGAGACATTACGCTAAGTGAAAGAAGTCAGTCACAAAATATCCTACTTATATGAAATGTGCAGACTAGGCAAACTTATAGAAACAGAAAGTAGATTAGTGGTTGCCAAGGACTGGGGGTAGGGAGAAATGAGAAGTGACTGATAGTGAATACACTGTTTCTTTTTGGGGTGATGAAGATATTCTAGAACTAGACTGTGGTAATGGTTGCACAACTCTGAACATATTAAAAAACCTTCAATTGTATGCTTTAAAAGGCTCAAATATATGGCATGTGAATTATATTTCCACAAAACCATTATAAAAAAAGGAACTTAAAAAAAAATCTTGTACAACAAAATTAGACTATATGATCTTCAGCAATATGAAGAAGCTATCTATTTAGTCCCAATAATGTAGCCTCTGTTAAAACAATTATGCCAGCCCAGTTCTGAAAATTATATTCAAGGGCACCTGGGTACCTCAGTCAGTTAAGATATGACTTTGGCTCAGGTCATGATCTCATGGTTCATGAGTTTGAGCCCCACATTGGGCTCTGCACTGACAGCACGGAGCCTGCTTTGGATCCTCTGTCTCCTTCTCTCTCTGCCCCTCTCCAGCTTGCATGTGTACTTTTTTTCTCTCTCTCTCTTTCTCCCTGTCTCTCACTCTCTCTCAAAAATAAATAAACATTAGGGCACCTGGGAGGCTCAGGTGGTTGGGCATCCTACTCTTTATCATGGCTACAGTCATGATCTCATGGTTTGTGAGTTTGGGCCCCATGTGGGGCTCTATGCTGACAATGGGAAGCCTGCTTGGGATTCTCTCTCTGTCTCCCTCTCTCTCTGCCCCCCCCAACTCGCTCTCTCTCAAAAATAAAAAATAAACATAAAAAAACATGAAAATTATATTAATATAAAATTCATGTGTTATGCATAAATTATAGTCTTACCACTATAACTCCCGGCATTCTTTGGGGTATGTTGCTCTTGCCATAGTTTGGGGAACTGGGTAGGTTTAACAAACTCTCAGAGAACATCTGAGAGATCATCTATGTGACTTGGACATAAATGGTAGTGAAGAAAATAAGTCACTCTCCATAGGCAGACATGGGATTCAGTTACACCTTGTTTCATAAAATTCAGATTATTTTCCTAATGCCTAAATTTCATACAATACTGAAGAACAAGTTAAGACTTAAAAAGTAGTCAAATTTATAATAAATAAAATTAACCCAAGGATTTGTACTGAGTTTCTACCATGAAGAATATATGACATCTTAATGATTTTCTGAGGGTCTACCATAATAAGTACCCACCTGTGTAATGAAGATGCAGTGGATGGCCTACATACAACATATCAATTTGAGGAGGATGTTTCACTTTTATTAAGCGAGTATGAGTTTCCAAAGAAGGTATTATACAGAAACTGGAACTTGAACTTTTTTTACAATCTTTATTGGTTCTACAAACTTGTGTGGCTTCAACTGCTTTCCGGGCGGGTAGGCATGTATGCTATGAGTAAAATATTAATTAGTCAATACCCAAAATAATTTACTAACAAGAAAAACAGCAAGTTCCAGTGCTCAGTATCTTTCATGTTACAGAGCATATTAGGAACAAAGTTCATTTAAAAGAAATGCCATTTATGTGCACCTACTATAAATTAGATTCAAGTATTCTACTTCGGCCAAATAAGATATTATACCTATAAATTTTTAAAGATTCTCAGATGAAATGTGGCAAGTGAAATATAGAAATTTTAATAAAACGATATGAAACAAAAGAGAAAAGTGTTCATAGATTACATTTTAGTTCTATATGCTTATTTTATAAAAATTATATCAGACAAGCAAGATTGCTTCAGGGACAACTCACCAAACGTTTATTAAAGTTATTTCTGTAGGAAAAGCACACATCTGTGAGGCTGTGATTGTTACAACATTCAGTCGAACCATCTAGCCGTTTGTATGCTAAAGAGAAATAGTGAATTAGAATCTGTTATATAGAAGTACATATGTAATGAAAATTTTGCTTTCAAGACAAAAAGAGTAAGTAAAATGCATATGAATTTGGAAACAATTGTATGATTCTTAGTTCAGTCTGACAGGCTACTCACTGCAGTCATTTTATGTTACAAAAAGAGACATGATATTACAAAAAGACTTGTCCAGTTTGAAATCAAGAAGCAGCACTTACCGTAGATTTCTGTCTTCCTATAAACTTACCTATTAATAAAGCTAGAGTTCCAGGGTCTCAGTAAGTTTTGCAGTAACTCCAGCTAGTCAAGCACAAATATTTAATGAGCCACTATTAGCTGTCCTAATGCTACTGATCCAGTATTACTTGAGTTCAGCAGAGTGGGCAAGAGGATGCCTAAAAGACTCTCATCCCTAAAGACATCCCCATTAGATCAAATATCTATCCTGCCTCCTTGCTTACCTTACGGCTTTCCTCATAAAATCAGGGCAGCCCAATCTGACCCCAGAGATGTGCACATATTTGCCTGCATACCAATAATCCAGTTACCACTTTTGGAAGACAATGCAAACAGGGTAACTGTTTATTCTCATTATTCATTTATTTTTCAAAGGTTTTTGGTGTACTCCCTCACTTGTATCTGGGGCAGAATAAGAAAACTAAATCACTGATATAGGTGGAATAAAAATGATTCCATGTGTTTATTTTGGAAGGTTTCCTGCACTCAGCATATCAAACCTGTAAAGCATAAACTGATGTGTAGCAGGGACCAATTAAACTTAGAATCTTATATGTATGCTACCATAGATGTGCTAAGGAAGACAGATTGAAAAGCAGTTACCAGAGAACTACCAAAAAAAAGTACGTTTTCTAGTACCACAAAAAGCTTTTCTATTACAAGTGTGTCTTCAAGAGCACTGGCAGGAAAATGTTAGTTGATATGCAATATGATTGTACAAGGATTTTGTATTTTAGTCATCAGTCGTTGTTTGGTTTTCAAACAGTTTTTTTTTTTAAACTAGGTTATTTGAGGGAGACATCTTGTATTGGTTAGAGTGGATCCCCCCCAGCCACTGTGGCTCTCTCTCCTTGGTCTACATAAAATGAAGAACAAAACAGGTGAAACAAACTAACTGATAAATCAGTTTCTCTTCTGCATTGCTTGGCTGTGTGGGCAGTTTTGTTTTCTTTTTTCTTTCTCTGTTGTTTTCTTATAATTGAATAGGTATTTAAATTTTAAATGAGGATTTGTATTTGAAATATGAAGGCAAACTGTGAGTAGCAAATGGTACAGATAAACCTGTGCCTGTAATCAATAATCGGTCACTTTTTTTTTGTTTGTTTGTTTTTTCAACGTTTATTTATTTTTGGGACAGAGAGAGACAAAGCATGAACGGGGGAGGGGCAGAGAGAGAGGGAGACACAGAATCGGAAACAGGCTCCAGGCTCTGAGCCATCAGCCCAGAGCCTGACGCGGGGCTCGAACTCATTGGTCCGTGAGATCGTGACCTGGCTGAAGTCGGCCGCTTAACCGACTGCGCCACCCAGGCGCCCCAATAATCGGTCACTCTTAATAGTAAAGTATAAAGTACAAAGTTGTTTAGGATTTTTTTTTTTTTTACCAATCCAGGCTACAGTTTCAGGGTTGTCTCTGATCAGTTGCCAAGTCCCACCAATTTTTACCTCCTCATTATTTTTCTCCTATATATTTGCATTTGAGTGCAGGCTCTAACTTCTCACCTGACCCATTTGAAGAATCCTAAGAAGTCTTGTTTGCTTACCACCTATTAGCATACGCAAGCCTTTCCTACATACCAAATGCTTCAGATTCATCTTCCTGAGTAAAACAATGAGAATGTAACTCCTCTGATCAAAACTTTCCAAGGACTGCACTACTCCCAAATAACGTCTAAATTCCATAGCCTAAAACTGAAAGATAGCTGATTTTTTTTTCTCATCTTATCTCATACTATTATCTTGCTGAACCAAATTACTAGCAGTTCCCTAACTGCTTTCTAGGTTCTGGTGCCAAGGTTTATTTCCATTTTGGCCTCCTGAAATTAGACTCATTGTTGAGGCCCAACTCAAGGGGTGATGCTATGAAACCTGCTCTCATCTTCCCAGTGAAGATTGACCACCACCAACTCCCACAATTCCCACCAATTCCTGTCATTACCTACAATTAACCTTGTACTGCAATTAACCTTGTACTGTAATAACGTGGGCATGGTCTGCTTTTTTTTTTAGTTTAAATTCCAGTTAGTTAACATATAGTATAATATTACTTTTAGGTATACAATATCATGATTCAATACTTCTATGCATCACCCGGTGCTCATCACAGGTACACTCCTTAATCCCTATCAAATGCTCTGTGTCTTTGACTGGACTGTGAGCTCCTTGAGAAAAAAGTTTCTCAATCTTACATAAGGTAGATAACTCAGTATACATTGAATACATATATGACATTCTGTGCCACTTTCCTTTGTATTAGAAATCTAGAAAATTTACATCTGATACTTGATCACTAACTTTTCTTGGAGGAATATATACAATACAGAATTTAAAGTCAAGAATTTGATATCACTATTGATGCAGCATGTATGGAAACACAAATGCCAAAACAGGCCAAGCAGGTTTCAAATAAATGAAGTAGATAGTGTGTGGGGAAAAAAATAGGGAGTAGAGGGACTGCGATGAATTAGAAAATGTAGACCCTGCTTTATGGAATTAGCAGCCAGGCACTCAACTTGGGGGCTTGATTCCACGGACTGTTGATTTTATTCCAAGAGAAATCTGAAATCTGGACTTTGTGAAACCTCTTCAATTTTAAATATTGGCATCTAATTAATATAAAAAAATACCACATAAGCCAGACCAAATACATTTGCCAAGGCTGGATTTGGTCTCTGGGCTACCACCAATTTGCAACCTTTATGTTATGGCTTCTTCCTATGATGATTACTCTAAAACATAAATCCATGGCTGTGGCCATCCTCACAAGTGTAAATATCTCCCGACAAACAGAATTTTCCAATAAAGAGTTACATATTTTGTGGTCATTTGAGAGGTAAATTTGATATTTCTCTGTTTATCAATTAAAAAAAAGTTCTATGTTTAAAAAAACTTTTAGAATATTTTCTACTGGGTCACATTAAAGGACAAGTTGCTAAGTCAATTTCTGTAACTCGATTCTTAACCTGGGGATGCCACAGACAATTCTCATATTAGCGTATGTACCTTTTTTACTAAGCATGACAGGCCAATCCAATTCTACTTTTGAAGAAGCACTCAAGATTGTATTGAAAGGTCCCAGAGGCATTTGTAGGTTGAATGTAACTCTGAAAGATTAGACTTCTCCCTTAAATCTCAGTCTGGGAGACAATTAGGTAATTCAAGAACAGATCAGTTTCATAATTCTACCATAGGGAGAAGCTGCATATTCTGAATGAACCCTAAGATGGGTCCTAAGATAGTTGTAGAAATAGTTTAGCCTCCAAAGCATAGTCTAGAACAGAGGTTAATTTTTTAAAAGTAATCTCTGCACCCAATGTGGGGTTTGAACTTACAACCCTGAGATCAAGAGTCACATGCTCCAGTTGAGCCAGCCAGGTGCCCACCAGAGGTTAATTTCATTTTTTTATTTATTTAAAAAATGTTTATTTATTTTGAGAGAGCGAGAGAGGGAGAGAGTGTGCACGTGCACATAAGCAGGGGAGGGGCAGAGAGAGAGAGAAAGACAGAGAATCCCAAGCAGGCACTGTGCTGTCAGTGCAGAGCCTGACATGGGCCTCAATCTAAGGAATCACAAGATCATGACCTGAGCTAAAATCAAGAGTCAGACGTCTAATGAGCCGCTGAGGCGCCCTGAGGTTAGTTTTAGAAAAAGACTGGAACCTTCTTCAATGTATAGTTCACAGTCCCCACTACTTTCTCTATTACCAAAATGAACTGAATAATTTTCTTATCCTAGCTTATTAAATATATAAATGTAGTTAGAGCTCCAACACAGGGAGGCAAGCCTATTTATTTATTCTTTAAAAAAAATTTTTTTTTATATTTTTAAGAGACAGAGAGAGACAGAACACAAGTTGGGGAGGGGCAGATAAAGAGGGAGACACAGAATCAGAAGCAGGCTCCAGGCTCCAAGCTGCCAGCACAGAGCCCGACGCGGGGCTTGAACTCACTAACCACGAGATCATGACCTGAGCCAAAGTCCGATGCTAAACCAACTGAGCCACCCAGGCGCCCCTCCTCTTTATTTGTTCTTAGTTCTATAGAATTTATACCAGCATCACCTAATAAGTAGTTAAAAAAAATTATAAACACACACACATATACACACATTCTCTCTTCAATTTAGGATAGCAAAAAAACTTTGGATCATAACTTGATGTTCACAATGAAAAAACAGATACTTTTCCCCAAACAGTAGAGAAGATTAGGCATAAAAACAATCTGAGTACTCAAAATACATGGAAAGGATTCCTGGAAGTTTCCTTTTATTATCTTAAACTAGGTAGGGAAGGGTCTCTTCTCACTTCAGTTATAGCTACATATGTATAGATACATAAGACAGGAATACAATATTCCTGTTGCCAGGCAGTTACAGGGATATACCCTCGCCTCCTCTGAATAGGAATACAGGCTGTTCAATGGGGATGGCTGAGTCTGAGCTCAAAGCTTCTTTTTAGGGAGCAGTTGCTTTTAGTTTTCAATCTCATGCTCCTGGAAACCTAGTTCAAATGCTGGACTGTTGAGTACAGTCTTTCTTATTCGAGATAATGCTTTCAGGAAAGAAAAAAGGAATTTAGCTTTATGTGTATACGAAATGAAGGATTCCTCTCAAACTAAAGAAAGAGGATGCAAGCTACTTGTTAGGAAAATAGTCCCAAATAAAGACCCAGACTAGTTCTTTTCTGTAACTTTCAATTCCACTCAAATCACAAAGTGGCATATGGACACCCAGCAATTGTAAAAGTAGAGGCTTGACTATGAATGGGGGTAAAGTTTTGTTTTCTGTTCTGACCCAGAATGAGATCAGAGATCTATTTCAGGTGCAATGGGCTCCAAGTCCTGACCCAGTGTCTTTTTTGGGGGCTTCCTGGAAAGGCCATTCAATCTCCAAGGAGTGTATGGGACAAGCTCCTTAGGCTGGCCCCATGTACCAGGGGAAGAAGTGGAATTTAACCAGCCTTACCTCTGTCGGTGACATTTGTAGTTTAGTGAGTTAATGTTTAAAAATCAAAAAGGAAAGGATTAACAGAAGAAAAGCAGGTCTAAACAATTTCATATCATAGATTAACCACATTTTTTTCTAATTTGACAGAAATTTCTCAGAGCCTGGAGCCTGCTTTGGATTCTGTGTCTCCCCCCTCTCTGTCCCCCCCAACTCACACTCTGTCTCTGTCTCTCAAAAAATAAAACGTTAAAAAATCTAATTTGACAAAAATCTACTTGTTAATATCTTAAGGAGAACATCCAGTCTGCTTAATTATATCTTAAACAACTTGATAATACACCTATGAGAGGTAAGTGGCCAGAAACAATTGGTTGGGACAGCTTACATGCACTTCCAGGGTCAGATCTTTTTTCCAAGGTGGCTTTATTGTTTTTGCAGTGGTGTAAATTTCTAGAATTTTAATTATGTATACTAAAGTCCACTCCAAAATGAACATGAATCACTTTCGGATTATTGCCCACTTTGTATTACCATATTTAATTGTATCTTTTCCCTCTCTTTATAACTAAGGATAAAAAAATGTACCTAGATACATATAAAATACTATTAATCCATAGCTTTCTTTTCTTAAAAAAGTTTATTTATTGATTTGGAGAGAGAGAGAAGAGAGAGAGAGAGGGAGGGAGGGCAGAGAGAGAGGGAGAATCTCAAATAGGCTCCATGCTTTCAGTGCAGAGCCTGATGTGGGGCTTGATCCCACAAACAGTGAGATCATGACATGAGCCGAAATGAAGAGTCAGACGCTTAACCGAATGAGCCATCCAGGCACCATAATCCATAATTTTCTTTAAAATATCTACAGCCTCAGTGGTCAAGTCTGCCATTAAAATTAATTTAGTATATATTTTAATTTAATTTAAATTTACAGTCATTAAGATTCCTATAAACTGGCTAAATGTATTCACTCCATCTAAAAATGGTTAAATAGAGGTACAGGTTTATCAGACATAGTCAACAGTCATCATGTAAAATCAACATGTATCCTAATACAGTCACTCCTAAGGAGATGAAATAGATATTGAAGAATTACTTTGGGATTTATTTTTTTTATTAAGTAGAAAGAGTAATATCTGCTTTATGTTTTAACACAAATACCTCCCAAATACATAACAGTGAAATACTCAAAAAGCTGACAACGAAAGAGTTTCAGAAGGGCACCGGGGTGGCTCAGTTGGTTAAAGATCTGACTTCGGCTGAGGTCATGATCTCGTGCTTCGTGGGTTTGAGCCCTGTGTTGGGCTCTTTGCTGACAGCTTGGAGCCTAGAGACTAGTTTGGATTCTGTGTCTCCCTCTTTCTCTGCCCCTCCCCCTGTTTGCACTCTCTCTCTCTCAAAAATAATAAGTAAATGTTAAAAAAAAAAAAAGGAGGGGTGCCTGGGTGGCTCAGTCGGTTAAGCGGCCGACTTCGGCTCGGGTCATGATCTCGCGGTCCGTGAGTTCGAGACCCACGTCGGGCTCTGTGCTGACAGCTCAGAGCCTGGAGCCTGTTTCAGATTCTGTGTCTCCCTCTCTCTGACCCTCCCCTGTTCATGCTCTGTCTCTCCCTGTCTCAAAAATAAATAAAACATTTAAAAAAAATTAAAAAAAAAAAAGGAAAGAAAAGAGTTTCAGAGTATTTCCAGGAAAACTTTCATTTTCATTTTGTATGCCAGGAAAGGGGCAAAACCTTAAACATTTGAAATGCAGATGTCCTAAATAAAACAATAAAACAATTCTACTAGAGAGAACTTTGATTACTGGGTCAGTTTGGCTTTTGTAATTCAATACATATTACACCAAATTTAGAGAAATTGGAGGAAAATGATAAAGGACCTAAGAAGTGTGAAATAATGGATCATTTCTCTCAGAGAAGAACACATTACAGGTCATATACCAACCTTCCATCATCTGAAATGTTTGGGAAGATGCTAAGTGGCTCTTGAGAATAGTAAAAAGTATAAATATTTCAACCTTAAAGAATCAGGTTAGCCCACTGAACAATGTTAACATTACCACAAGGGAGAAGACTAGATATTGGGTGCCTCTTGACATGATGCAATAGGAAGTAGTGAGCGCCACCTATGAAGTATTTTCACCCCCTCAAAAAGCGGATCCTGAATTTAATCAAGTGTCTACACCTAATGAACATCTATAGAAAATCTGGAGGCTATCTGAACATGTTAATGACATCATAAGCATAACACAGAGCCAGACAAATCCAGAATATGGGCAGTTCAACAAAACAAGTGACAGTTTCTTAAATGAGATCTCAAAAAAAAAAAAAAAACCTAAAAAAGAAAAAAACACCAGGGGGAATTGTTCCAAGCTCAAAGACACTTAAAAGACATACCATCCAACTTGAAATCAACTATTAAAAAAAGCAGGTAAGGGGGTGCTTCAGTGGCTCAGTCAGTTAAGGATCCAACTCTTGATTTCAGCTCAGGTCATGGTCTCATGGTTTGCGAATTTGAGCCCCACGTTGGGCTCTGTACTGATAGAGCAGAGCCTGCTTGGGATTCTTCTCTCCTCACTCTCTGCCCCTCCCCTGTCTCTCAAAATAAATAAATAAATAAATATTTTTTAAAAATTAAAAAAAAAGTAGTTAGAGAAAAGTGAATACTGACTAGACATTAGGAATTAGTGCTAATTTTGTTAGGTGTGAATAATAGTACTGTGGTCATGTTTAAAAAGTCATCATGTACTAAAGACATGCTAAAGTTCATGGATGAAATGATATGATGCCTGAGATGTGCTTAAAAATACTCCCCTCAAAAGTGGGATAATTAGATATAAAAGCTGGAAAAATGTTGATAATTACGGAAGCTGGGAGAATGATGTATAAGGTTCCATTTATACTACTTTTCTTTTCTTTCCTAAGTTTTATTTAAGTAATCTCTACATCCAGTGTGGGCTCGAACTCACAACCCCGAGATCAAGAGTAGCATGTTCCTCCGACTGAGTCAGCCAGGCATCCCTCTACTACTTTCTTGACTTTTATGTATGTTTGAAAAGTTTTTACAGTAATAAAAGTTCTTAAAAATGGGTAATATATGAAAGATTATATTTGAAAAAAAATTTTTAAATCAATTCTTATTACTCTGCCACTGTTGTACATAGTACTTCAGTGAAGTTATTCCTGATTATTTATCATATTTCCTAACCCCAGTAGATGTGGACAAGCATTCCAGGGCATTTCTTGACCTAAAGATATAATCCGTGAATATAATTTTTGTTTTTAAACACTCAAAATAATCTGGGCCCCATGATTTTATATAAAGAGTTGGGAGGCTGATTTTTCAGAGCTGAAAGAACTCAAAATAAATTTGGGAGCATCTGAGAATAAACTTGCTTCACCTTGTCGCTTGCTACACAGAACAACAGATCTGACTTCAGAGGATATTTTCAGATACCAACATGACTTCCTCTGGATGCTTGCCACATAAAATAACTCTACCCCAAATAGCTTTGGATATGACACCATCCATATAGCATGGGAGTATTTAATTACTGGAATTTACTTAATTGGTTACGGTTGAGCTTGAATGCTGACTTAACACAAGTTCTTCTGAATGTGGAAAGAATTAGATACTAGAGTCTTGAAAGTCAAATATGATATTACGAAATTAGACATTGAACAATATATAAATATTAGTATCCAACTTACCAAGATACTAGTTTTGCCTATTATTACTTTACTGATTTATTTAAAAAAATTAGAACAAAATAAATCTATAGACATGGGCTAAGAATTGGTGAATGGCCAAGTACTGCTGCTTGAAGCATATTATTATTACTATTAATGTTATTATTATTTAAAAATATTATTAAAATATTATTATTTATTTTGGGAGAGAGAGAGAGTGAGCGAGCAGGGCAGGGGCAGAGAGAGAGGGAGAGAGAGGATCCCAAGCGGGCTCTGTGCTGACAAGCCCTATGAGGAGCTTGGACTCATAAACTGTGAGACCATAACCTGAAGTGAAACCAAGAGTTGGACACTTAACCGACTGAGCCACCCAGGCGCCCCTGAAACATGATATTATACTGAAGAAATATACACACCTCTAACTGGGAAGCTTAACTGCTGTAAAGTTGATGCACTAATACAGTAACCAATTTGGGGCTCATAGGCGATGGTATCTAGACATTCATTCCAATCTTGTACATTAGTAACAGGACAATCCTGTAGATGGGTGACAAGGTCTCCCACAAAAAGGCCTCTGGGTCCAATGGCAGGTGAGTCCTTGGGAAGAGGGTACAACCAAATCAGATAATATATGAAGACAAGCTATGATTTATCTGACCAAACAATTAAAGACTCTGATTTAATTAAATAGAATATTTTGGCTAATGCAGAAAATAATCCAGCTTTGAATCCAAGATGTACAGTCCTAGAACATTAACAAAATCAACCTAACAATTATAGTTACTTTTCCTACTTCTCTAATTGAATTTTTCACAACCGAAGAAACCCCACTTGCCAACTATGAAGATTAAAATGATAAAGTTTTTCCCAAACTGCTTATTAAAATTTTTTGTGAAAGTAGTCACCAGAATGCCTTCATTATCTTGTATATCCTCGGTGGATAAAATTGTAAGACAAGTCCTTATCTAAACACAGTCCCAAATATACAGACAATACCACAGCACAATGAATATGTGAATCAGTTGTTCACAAAGGTAATTTTCCTTTTCTGAAAGCCTGAACAGAAGACTTGATGTCATTGCAGTAATTATTGTTTAAGGGAGTGAAATACAGAGTTGAAGACATTTACTTAACTCCCATGAAATGTTCCAGCTGGCTAGCCTAGGTTTCAATCTTCTTACTTAGGAGTAAGGACATTTGTCTCAAAAGCGCAGTTATAAAAATAAACAGTAAAGGTAAATGATGCATTTGATCAACAAACTACAGGTAGAAAACCTTGATACTATCTTTGTAACTCAGAACAGAAACAAATTTAAGTATTTTTAAAAAGCCAATGTCTTCCACAAAACTTTCTGTTCAATTTAAAAGGATGACAGCAATTTCTTCAGGAAAAACTGAGCATTCTGTATATGAGAACTTGAATAAAAGTTCCTGACATCATAAAATGCTGTGTTACATCACAATCTGGTAAAAGGATGCCCCAAGTAATCCTCATTATTTACCTCAGCAACTTCAGTGATGAGCACCCCAACTCCAGTGTAGTAAAACGGCAAGAGAATTATAGGGAGGAGCACGAGAGCTAAAATACCTAGGAGTGCAAGGACGAAATTATGCCAGATACCTGAAAAGAGAAAAAAAAAAAAAAAGAGCTCAACCAAGGGCAGGAATGATCTAGGTATCTGGACTTCATAACAACTGGGCATTCTGATAAATTACTGAAGTAACCAGAAGAAGCCGCGAAGCAGACAGATCTACTTACTAGTACAGCAGACAGATGTTCAGTTAGAGGCCCCTTCCATTTCAGATAGTGAAATGTAAAATGAGCATGTTTATACCACATTAAGAAGACGACATACTAATATGACTTAACATTAAGAGAATCTATATTCTAATACACATATAAAACATAAATTGAATTTCTACTCACTTTATCCTCTTTTCAGAAAACATATACATTATTAATCAAAACATACTTGTGATCTTTGAAAAAAATTTCAGAGCTATTCAAATAAAAGTTAAGACTAAATAAAAAACATTCTTGCTGAGCTGGGTTATGGACGAATGGGTAAAGAAGATGTGGTTTATATATACAATGGAATACTACTTGGCAATGAGATAGAATGAAATCTGGCCATTTGCAGCAACGTGGATGGAACTGGAGGGTATTATAGTAAGTGAAATACGCCAGGCAGAGAAAGACAGATACCATATGTTTTCACTCATATGTGGGTCTTGAGAAACTTAACAGAAGACCATGGGGGAGGGGAAGTGGAAAAAAAGAAAGTTACAGAGAGGGAGGGAGGCAAACCATAAGAGACTCTTAAGGACTGAGAACAAACTAAGGGTAGATGGGGGTAGGGGAGAGGGGAAAGTGGGTGATGGGAATAGAGGAGGGCACCTGTTGGGATGAGCACTGGGTGTTGTATGGAAACCAATTTGACAATAAATTATATTAATAAAATAAAATAAAATGGAAAAAAATAAATTTCAACACACACACACATATATATGTTTATATATATAAAGGAAATCCAAATGGTACTCAGAAAAAGAGATTGTTTTAAGAATTAAACTATTAAGGAGAGTATTATTGATGAACTAGAGTATGTATCTTACACCATGTCACAGACTATAACCATCTCTATCATATATGCAGAAATGGTTAAGGTGAACCCAGTGGTGTGCTGGAGGCTGGTCCTGCCAGCTTGCCACAGCAGACTGTGTACATCTCTTCCTAATTCCTCCTTCAGGGACTATGGGTTGGTACCTTAAAATTGGCCATGGCAGGAGTAATTATACTACAGAAACCAGCAAATGCTACATATCAGAGCTCCTCACTCTCCCTTCCAGAGCCAGGGGTTAAACAATCACTAGCATAGCACTAGATATCCTCCTCCCCCATACCGATCCTTTCCTTCTTGTACCAGTTTTTCTCATGGGGCAGAGTGGGGGCTCTACTAGCACTCTGAACCTTGCAATTCTTATTTGTGCAAGTCTGTCCCTCACACCCCAGGATATTTAGCCTTTCTGGCTCCCACCCACTGAATGCCATTAGTACTCTCCCTTCACTGAGACAACCAAGGAATGCTCCCTGCCCCCCACACATTCCAAACATCTACAGGAGGGTGACAGCACCAGTGGTTGAGAGCCAATGTTTTATAGTGATAGAAATGTAACCTAAAGACATTTCCCAGACTTGCAGGAATCTGAGTTCGGCCATATGACTGCTTTGACTAACAGGATATGAGTGGAGGTGATGGGGATATCATTGTCCTTATGGCTGGAATGTAGCTAAGATAGAGACAAGCCTGAGTCTATGACACAAAAGCTGCATGTTGGGAATAGTGAGCTAACAAGACAGAAGAGCCTGAGTCCTCCAAATAACACAATTAACACTTCAGTGCTGAACTACTTACATTTGGAATGTTGTATGAGAGTTTAAGCCATTGTTATTTTTAATTACAGCAGATACCCAAGACAAGTTTCTTGTACCTTATTCATACTGTTAAGATGTTCTTTTCTTTTTTTTTTTTTTTTTGAGTGTTGTAAGTTGTTTTAATTCCAGAAATATCCAGGGCAACTCTAGTCCAGGACATTATGGGTAAACAATCTTTTCTGTTCTATACAGAGAGAGATCTTTTAAATACACCAATTGTATCAAAGTATCTACTGGAAACTGTATTTTGATTTTACATTTTTGAACTTTGGACTTTTTCCTTATTTGCATATTCTATTTATCCCATTTCTTACATCTAGTACTTTACTAATTTTCTTACATCCATTATTTTACTAGTTTATCAGAATGCCCAGTTCTTATAACCATTACAGAGTAATTCATTTTTGAAAACATATTGACTTATTTATAAGGTTCCCTACTAATGATAACATAGGCTGCTTTAACTTTTTCATACAATACTACAATAAACAGCTTTATTCATATTGTTATATATCTAATTAAGTATGCATCTGTGAGGGTATGGAAAATTCCATAGAAATGGAATTGCTGGGTCAAAAACAATGTGCATTAAAATTGACCTCCAATGAGTCTGCATTGATATTCTCATAACTGGCATGTTTCCCTACCCTGTAAATAACCCTAGATGCTAGGAATATGTTAGACTTTGTCATCTGCTAGGTGAAAAGTAAAATCTATTGTGATTTGAGTAAGCTTGTACATCTTTCATGTTTATTAAAAGGCTATTTGTATTTCTGTTGTCTGAGAACTATTTCTATCTATCGCATTTACATTTTTTTTTACTAATTTGTATGTATCATTATTGAATGTATATATTGAAAAATTTAGTCCTTTGTAAGAGTATTACAATTTTTCCCCCAGTTTGTATTTTGGCTTGGTTTATAGTTCTGCCTATGCAGACATTTTACATTTTGGTATGGTCAAATTGCTCCTTTGCATTAAGCCTTTCCCAGTTCAAAATTATAGAAGATACTCACCTAGGGTTTTCTTGTATTGCTTTCATAGCTTCATTTGAAAAAAAAAACAAAATTAAAAACTTGTTTTTGCCTAGTGGAATTTACTCTCTAGTGAAACTAACTTAGGGATACAGCTATAACCGCCCTCCTCCCCACTGCCCCACCAAGTAGCTGGTCCCAACACAATTTCACAAAATTATCCATCTTCCACCCCTCCCCCCACAACCCTAGCCTATTACATTTGCCACTGTTATGTTTATGTTAAATTCAGCTTTCTCCCAGATCTACCAGGATTGCCTAGATGCTTGCACTCTCACCATCACTCCCTTATCAGGATAATCCCACCACACAGTCATAGCACAGACCATGCTGTTTTCCCACCCAAACAACAGCGTGCTTTCTTGACTTTCTGAGCAGCCTCTTATCTCTGGTCAGGGACTTGTCAGGGACGCAGCTGGTATGAGATCACCCCTCTGGATTCCAGATTTGCCCATGATGGCTAAGTGGCAAGAAGGGTGGTACAACACGTTTCCTTTATTTAAACAACGTGTTGTCCATTAATGATTTGTTTATACGTATACCAAAGGAATATTTGTTCTTTTACTTTTTCTAGAACAGGAGTTTTTAACAGCACTATTGGCATTTTGAGCCAAATAATTCTATGTTGTGGGGAACATGTTGTTGTGCATTGTAGGATGTTTAGCAGCATCCCTAGCTTCTATTCACCTGATGCCACTAACAACCTGCCCATTTTCTCTATTTTCTAGCTATGGTGTTTACACAGACAAGTTTTTTTTCCATCTTTGGAACAGGTTATTTTATTTTTGCTTCTTTTATTACACAAGATGTTAAAAAGTGTTATCAAGTGTTAAAAGTCAATACATACAAAATACATTCTACAACTAAGTACCACTCTCTTAACTGAACATGCAAAGAAGTTATACTAAACACCACCTGCAGTATTTTGGGGAAATAAAATGACTAAAATAGATTGAATTTGACTATTAAGTCACATATAATATTCAATACTACATAAATCAATGCAGCTAAAAGATAGTTATGAAAAATGTTTTAACATCAAAGAATACAACCAAAATTAAGATAGCAAACAAAGCCTATTTAACTTTTTTTAAACAGGAAAATACTTCATGTAGGTTACTGTTCATTGTTTTAAAGAAAATCTATTCCAAGCAAAGTTATCAACCTTCAGAAAAACCATACAAAGAATTACTAAACATATTCCTAAAACTATAAATATGAACATTTGGAAAATACACAACTTTAAAAATTTGTGAGCAATAGGTGAACTTCGTATTTTAAAAAATGTGAAAAGAAGTCCCATTTTTAGAAGAGTTGTATAAAGAACCATCTTTTGATGTGAGGTTCATAAATTATCCTTGTTGGGACCAAACGTTACAAAACACCATGTTTTTCAAATAGTATTACAGAACAAGATATAGCACCCTAACAATGTTATATAAAGGTATATATATTAAATATATATATTTTACTTTTTACTTTTATTTTTACTGCTCTATCAAAACATGACCCTTATTTATACAGGAATCAATAAAAATATTATTTCCTACAAACAATACACAAAAGTGGCATATTCATTTTCAATCATGCTCCTGGAAGACACTTCCCAACTTTGAGAAGGGTCTTCCCTTCTTACTGGCTGTTTTTGTTTTTAGCATGCGTTAAGATATGAGATTTCAGGTTAGTTGACTGAGCAAACTTCTTATTACAACCATCAAAGGGGCACACGTAGGGCCTGTCTCCGGTATGGATTCGCACATGTGTACGCAAATTGAAATCCAGGGAAAAGCGTTTTCCGCAGCCTTCAAATGTGCACTGAAAGGGCTTCTCTCCAGTGTGCACCAGCTGATGTCGTTTTAGTTTGGAGCTCTCGACAAAAGCTTTGCCACATTCTGCACATACGTGGACTCTAGGACCGTGGATGTGCAGATGTTTTCGCAAAGCAGAGTTATCCTTGAACATCTTCTCGCAACCTTTATGAGGACAAGCTACTGTTCTTGGAGCATCTTCTTTTTTTTTGGCTTCATTTTAGTAAATTCTGCTAGTTGTTTAGGATCTGAGAGATCAATACCAGGTAGTCCTTCAGGAGGAAGCTTCTTCCCTGTCAGGTACTCTGAATAATCAGGAGCTGATTTCTCAATCTTCCCTGTCTCCTGGTCTCTTTGGTCATCTGGGGGCCACAGGGTGATGGAGAACTCATCCTCCAGGGTTTTGATCTGCACCTGCTTCTGCTCCCACTTCTTGCTGCCAAACTCAGAGCTGCTACTTCCCCCATGGGCCTCACTATCAGTGTAATTCTTCTTACCGCTCGCCTTCTTGCTTTGGCTGCTGCGCTTCCTGCTGTGGCTGACCGCTGACGACGACGCTGAAGCTGCCAAGGAAGCCAGGGTCTGCTGGAAATCGTCGTCTTCACCGAGCGGGATGACCACCTGGCCCTCGAAATTGTTGCTGGCCTGCAGATCGTCTGACTCGTAGTAGCCCACCACTTCCTCCTGCGTCTGCACCATGATTATGTCCTGGTCGTGGTCTCCTTGGCTCGAGTTGCTGGTAAACAGCGGCTGCAGCGCGATCAGAGGCGGCTGGTGGTGGCCTCCGTGGACCCAACTGCCGTGGATAATCTCGTACTCTGTCATGGTTTCCATCGACATAGTCTCCACAGGGACGGCCTCCACAGGCACGGCCTCCACGTGGATCTGGCGCAGCTCCGTAATATCTTTAAGTAACTCTGAATTTTCTGGGGGAATGTTGAGAGAGTCCCCTGAGGCCATGGCTCGGCAGCGGTTTTGGCTCCTGGAAGAGCAGGTGGCGACTGGAAGGCTGCGGATAAGGCTGCGAAAGAAAAAGGCAAGCCCCACAGAGCGACGGTTGCGGCGAAAGACGCGGAAGACGCGAAAGCGGTTGAGGACGCGAGGACGCCGAGAACGCGGAAGACCGCGAGGGCTTCTGGGTGCCACTGGCGCATGCGCTTCCCAGCGCCTCAGCAAGTGCGTGCTCACGTGCACACCCACGCACTCGTGGACGCTCCAGCCCTCACGCACACGTTCCCCCCCCCCCCAACGCCACGCTGTTGTTTGAATATTAATTCGGAAACCAGCTTCTTCCCTGAAGTTTTCTACATTTCCGTTGATTTTCATGTTTTCTTCCCCCCCCCAACCCACTGCAAGGCATACAACAATATCTAAAAAAAAAAAAAAAAAGCTTACTCCTTTATACTGTTTTTGTCTTTTTCTCTTACTGTACTGACCCACATTTAGAGACCATTTAACAGTACCAGTGTTAATTGATAATGGGATTGCTTGCCTTATCCTTTAATAGGAATACTTTCAAGTGTTAACCATTAAGAAGTATCCAGCTATTTTTAACCTTTACTAAGGATTTTTGCTTTTTAGCCATTAATGGATGATGAATTTTGTTACTCAGTCCGATACCTGCTGAGACAAGGACTTCTTTTTCCCCAATGGTAAATAATGTTTACCACCTTAAAATAGATTTCCTAATGTTGAACCATCCTTGTATTGTTTAGATACACCATAGGTAGAGTTTCTGGTACTTTCCAAGATGTTGTATCAGTGCTCTATTAGCTTAAAAAATTTTTTTTAAGTTTCCTTCTCCATGTGATCTGAAAAGTTTATACTAAATTGGAATTAAAAAAAAAAACCTTTTCCTTTAAGATTGGAAAGAATTACCCCTATGAAACTTTTGGGGGCATTCTTCATCAACTTTCTTATTTTCTCCCATTGTAATTAGTCTATTGAGATTTTTTTCTTTGTTCTCTGGAGTTTACGCCATTTATATTTAATAATCACCCAAGGTTTTGAAAGTTTTTTGCAGAGATGAATAAAGAACACTTT
The DNA here is from genome assembly GCF_016509475.1 of Prionailurus bengalensis. Lineage (NCBI taxonomy): Eukaryota > Metazoa > Chordata > Mammalia > Carnivora > Felidae > Prionailurus > Prionailurus bengalensis. The sequence continues at coordinate 18,209,236 of NC_057361.1, read as the reverse complement.
TTAAAATAGTTGTTTTAATTTTCTCTGTATCAGTTGTCATTCCCCAATCTGACTATAAATTCTATTGATGCTTTCTCCCAGTATAATCTTTTTTTCTTCAAAAAACCTCTTATATTTTTATTTTTTAATTTTCTTAATGTTTATTCATTTTTGAGAGGCAGAGAGAGAGATAGCGTGAGCAGGGGAGGGACAGAGAGAGGGGGAGACACAGAATCCAAAGCAGGCTCCAGGCTCCGAGCTGTCAGCACAGAGTCAGCCCCACGCGGGGCTCGAACCCACGAACCGGGAGATTATGACCGGAGCCGAAGTCAGACACTTAACCATCCAGGCGCCCCAAACCTCTTATATTTAAATTTTATTATTACTATTATTTATTATTTTCTACCTACATCTTTATTAATGACATCATCTCTTAACTTATTTTACAGTTCTTTTCTCACTTTTTCAGTTGAATGTTTAACATTTATTTTCATTTATTTCATAGTAACTACATAAGGGAGTGACTTTTCCTTTTAGCAAAACTTTACACATTATTTCATTATCACTTTTAAATATACTACAATTATGTAGTATAAATGTATGTATGTATGTAGTATAATTGTATAAAACAATTATGTTTTGAATTAAATTGGTCAATTTTTATGTTTCATGGTCACTTGAAAAGAAACTGTCATGGTATAGGGTTTGACATATCTATTGATTTTTAATTTACTAATTAGTTTTGATGATCTGACTTCTCATCTTACTGCCATGTGTTGAGAGATGAGATTAACTTCCTTTATTAAATTTGTTGGTTTTTTTTCTTGCACTTTTCCATTTTCGTTTTGATAGTTTGTTAGTTGATGCAGTAAGATTCACAATGATTACATTTTCATTGTGGATTACACTCCTTATGATTATTAAGTGACCCCCTATGTCTAACTAACTTAATGTAGTCATATTTTCTGTTCACATTTGCATGGTATATTCTGTTAATTTTACTTTCAACCTTTTAAAAATAATTTGTTGTTTTTACTGAAGAAACTGGAGTGTATAAATAATTTTGCTTTATTTTTTTCTTTTAATATTTACTTAAGTAATCTCTACATGCAATGTGGGGCTTGGCTGCATGACCCTGAGCTCAAGAGTCACATGCTCCTTAGACTGAGCCAGCCAGGTGCCCCTTGCTTTATTACTTTTGAGAATCTTATAAGCTGAATTTATCAACCAAAAAGTGAGATGTTTTCATTTGTGATGTGAATACTTTCCATAACAACACACAGATGAATAAAGAAATTTAAGTCTGTTACCTGCACAGAATATCCTTAGCTGCTGGACCGGTGATATAAGTTGCAAATGAGTGGTGAACAGATCAACAAATGCTCCAGGATAAATAATGAAGAGAAAAATCCCAAAGCCATTAAATCGAACTTGTTCCCTAAGAAATCAAATAAAAAAAAAGGAATTTACTACTAGTATTGCATTTTTCCAATTAATAATGTATTTAATCTTAAAACTTCCCACTATAATTTAAATTCTTGGTTAAAAAACAAGTGTCTCTAGACAGTCAAGGAAAATATACCCAAATATATGATATATATTTATCTCACAATTTTACAACAGCATACCAGTTTGGTTATCTGCGAAATTGCATTTTGTAAAATAAGGGTATTCTGAAATAGACTTAAAACTTCAAAACTTTTAGAAACCAGTATGCTGAACAAATAACTTGAAATTAGTCACATATAAAAAGAAATGGTTAATATTTCCATGAGGAACTAAATGAAAAACACTTCAACTGTTTACTCTGAATTATTTTCACAGAAGAGGGGCGCCTGGGTGGCGCAGTCGGTTAAGCGTCCGACTTCAGCCAGGTCACGATCTCGCGGTCCGTGAGTTCGAGCCCCGCGTCAGGCTCTGGGTTGATGGCTCAGAGCCTGGAGCCTGTTTCTGATTCTGTGTCTCCCTCTCTCTCTGCCCCTCCCCCGTTCATGCTCTGTCTCTCTCTGTCCCAAAAATAAATAAACGTTGAATTATTTTCAGAGAAGAACACAACAGAAAATATAATTCAAGTAAGGTATCTAAATATATTTATCTTGGCTAATATAAACAAAAGTGGAGGTTTATCTAAGTGTATTCCTATTGATGTTAAAATAAGTATACCTAAATATCCATAATGTTCAGATTGTCCTTAAGAGAACCATTTGTTATCAATTCAGTCTCTAAAAATGGAATTATACTTAACAGCCTCATAAGACCAAACAGCTACTCCAAAAAAACCATCCCCTAAATATACTGTGCTGTCATTTAGTACTATATATTTAAGATGACTGTAAAATTCGCTTTTACTTGATAGTTGGTTTTTATAAAAGATTACCCATACTATTTCACAAACATACTGTGAAGTATTAAACTGTTAATAACAATGATTTTGTATGTAAAACTCTAAAAGCTACAATGCTAAAAGTATGGAAGCAAAGATGAGAGATTAAAAAAGAAAAAGTAGCTGCCCACTTAAACCACTACATGTGGCAGTATATGCTTTGTCGAGATTGAGAGTTTATTAGCAGTCAACAGAGTCTTGTTCATAACAGGAAAGTAATAAGAAGTGATTACATCTTCTCCTATAAAACCTTTTATCTGGTCCACATACCCAGAGGATAAAACACATTCCCATCAGTATGTGTGTTCATCATGGCAGTAATTACCAGTAGGAGTGAAGGGGGAATTGTGCTCCCCTATCACAAATTTGTAAGTTTAGGAGCCTTTAAAATGCTCAGGCATAATTACAATATACATTTGAGTAGTCAAGACAAGAACAGGGCATGATACTTGAAGAAAGACCCAGGTCTCATCCTCTCTTGTCTTCTTTTACTTAGGTTTCTAGATAGGCTATGATATTTGTTAACAAATTCAGAGCTTTCAATGTTCCTGCTCTAGCCAGCAGAGGCTATTAGTGGAAGCAGGAAAGTATTTTGGCCAATAAGTCAAACAAAGTAATAAGAAGGCAGGTCGGTGGGCTCCAAGTGCAGTGGTTATCATTCTGACCTAATGATGAATAGAAAGATTAGGTTTCAGGGTTCGATTAAAATCTTGAAACACCATGAAGATATAACCATGCTGTCAAATGATTACAGTGTGCACATGGTTAATTGACTATATTCATCAATATATTAATCTTTATAAAAGAGTAGTTACCTCAAAATAATGTGGATTTGCACTAGGCAATATTCACAGAAAGAAAAAGTATCAAATGAAGCAGATTTTAGTAATAAACCCTACTAAGTAAAAAGCTTTTTTTTGCATTAGTAGAAAGAAAAATATCATTACCTAATAGCTGCTATCCCATGTCCAATTTCATGTACAACACCACTAATGAGAACTGCAGCGAAGAAATAGGTCAGTTGGTTGACAGGTAAATTGATACCAGGAACCTGTTCATAGACACAATGATAAATACACAGTTGGGGACCAAGAAACCATGATGTTCACTCTGTATTAAAGCTTAAACTTCCAGGCCAAAGGTTCTGTAAACTAAAAGTGATATGAGTATCAATAGTTCACTTCTCTACTTCTTTCACAATAGAAGTAAAAAATCAGCTTTTTGAACTAGGCAGTTTTTGAACTAAGCACAGCACTAATATAAAGAGAACAGGAAACACAAGGTTAAAAACGTTGAAACTTTGACTTCCTGGAGTCTTCACCGTGGGAAAGAATTAGGGAGCCTGGCTAAGTGCCAGGGAATGCGGAGTGACAGTGACAAGGAGTCAGCAACTGTTCTACCCTCAAAGGCTAGAAGCCTGATTTGGAAATTTTTGTTACAATCTTAATCCTGCCTCTGAATTGTTATTGCAAGGTTCCAGATACTTAAGTAATATAGGATATTCCTGCCCCTCATCAATGAGTTTTCATTTTAGTATTCTCAAGTAACATGAGTGCTGGTAATTAAGGGTACTGTAATAAAGTGCCTTATTGGCGTGGGAGCACTGTGCTGTCCATTTCTTGGATTCCAACAATTTGTGTAGTAGAGTGGTCAGAAAAAGAGTATCAAAATTATACGTATTATATTAAAACTGAAATTTAATGCAGAAAGTAAGTTGTCTGGAATAGACAGACATATTAAGGACCTATGAAGAAGTCGTCTTGCAATCACATGCTCCTAAGATGATGCATTTGTATGTATCACTGCATACACAAGGGAAGTTTGCTATTGTAAGAGCTGCATGGTAAAGTCTTATAGATACCCAAGAATCTTCTCATACGATAAATAATCACTCTTGAGTTATGTCATCTGTTAAGGAGTCTATAAATTAGGTTAAGTGGGGGCACACCAGGCATCATTTATATTATTCACATACTGAGCATCTATTTCTCACAGTCCAGGAGTTGGGACCCTAAAAGTATCCTTCTAGAGGAAATTCTTGCTCTTATTACTTTAATTACAAAATATGTTTAAAGCAGGAAAACTGGAAAACTCAAAAGAAAAACAGAAGACTATACTCCTGCTCCCCAAACACAAAACCAAAAACCATTCTCAATGTTTTAATGTATGTTCTTCTAGTCTTTTCACATACATGTATTTTTAAGAATTATATTTTTATTATAAACATGGTTTTGACATCTGCCCTCTCAATAGTATCACAAACATTTTTTCCATGAGTGTTTTCTGGTTCAACATTTTTTAATTTGTATTTAAAAAAAATTTTTTTTAATGTTTATTCTTGAGGGAGAGACAGAGTGAGTGGGGGAGGGGCAGAGAGGGAGGGAGACACAGAATCTGAAGCAGGCTCCAGGCTCTGAGCTGTCAGCACAGAACCCGATGCAACTCAAGAGCCGTGAGATCATGACCTGAGCTGAAGTTGGACACTTAACTGAGCCACTCAGGCGCCCCTATTTTTATTTTTTTTTAAATTTAAATCCAAGTTGGTTATCATATAGTGTAATAATGATTTCAGGAATAGAATTTAGTGATTCGTTGCTTACATGTAACACTCAGTGCTCATCCCAACAAGTGTCTTCCTTAATGCCCCTTGCCCATTTAGCCTATCCCCCCAGCCAACACTCCTCCAGCAACCCTCAGTTTGTTCTCTGTACTTAAGAGTCTCTTATGGTTTGTCTCCCTCTCTGTTTTTATATTATTTTTGCTTCCCTTCCCTGTGTTCATCTGTTTTGTACATTAAATTCCACACAAGTGAAATCATATATTTGTCTTTCTCTGACTTAATTTCGCTTAGCATAACACACTCTAGTTCCATCCATGTTGTTGCAAATGGAAAGATTTCATTCCTTTTGATTGCCAAGTAGTATTCCATTGTGTATATATATCACATCTTTTTTTATCCAGTCATCAGTCGATGGGCATTTGGGCTCTTTCCATACTTTGGCTATTATTGACAGTGCTGCTATAAACATTGGGGTGTATGTGCCCCTTCGAATCAGCACTCCTGTGTCCTCTGGATAAATATCTAGTAGTGCCAAGTGCTGGGCCATAGGTAGTTCTGTTTTTAATTTTTAAAAAAAAAATTTTTTTTTTCAACGTTTATTTATTTTTGGGACAGAGAGAGACAGAGCATGAACAGGGGAGGGGCAGAGAGAGAGGGAGACACAGAATCGGAAACAGGCTCCAGGCTCTGAGCCATCAGCCCAGAGCCCGACGCGGGGCTCGAACTCACAGACCGCGAGATCGTGACCTGGCTGAAGTCGGACGCTTAACCAACTGCGCCACCCAGGCGCCCCTGTTTTTAATTTTTTGAAGAACCTCCATACTGTTTTCCAGAGTGGCTGCACCAGTTTGCATTCCCACCAGCAGTGCGAAAGGGTTCAAAATGATTTTTAAGAACTGTACTGTATTCTATAAAATAGACTGTTGGGCATTTAATTGTTTTAAAGTTTAAAGTTTCTGCTCTTATACTGTAATAAACATATTTGGACACATATATCCAAATATTTTGGGGGTAAAAATTCTTAAGCATGGTTGGTTCAGGCTCAGGAGACAGGTCACTTCGGTTTGACATTTTGGATCCATCATTAACTAGCTAAGTGACCTCAAAGAAATTTGGATTATTCCTCCCAACAGTGCAATTTCCTCATTATTAAAATGGAAATAACCACATTTACATTTACATAAAAAGGTAATTTTGAGGATTAAATGAAATAATCCTTGTCCCATATTTAACATTATGCTTCAGGGCTCCTGGGTGGCTCAGGTGGTTGAGCATCTGACTCTTGATTTTAGCTCAGGTCATGGTCCCAGGGTTGTGGGATTGAGCCCTGTGTTGGGCTCAGTGCTGAGTGTGGAGCCTGCTTGAGATTCTCTAATTCTCTCTCTTCCTCTGCCCCTCTCCCCCCACTTGCACTCTATCTCTCTAAAAAAAAGAGAGTAACATATGCTTTCATTACACAAAATTTAAAGGACTTTGATACATATCAAACTGTTCTCCAAAAGTAGACCCTTTGTAGCCTTGAGCAAGCTTATTTATTCAAATCTGCAATTTTAGGAAAATAAAAAGTATTTCATTGTTTGATTTATATTTCTTTATTATTAAAGCTCAACGTTTCCCCTACTTCTGACCATTGATAGGTCTTTTGTGAGTAGCCTACTCATGACTTGTCTATTTTTTTCTCCTACAGTGTTTATTTTTTTCTTATTGCTCTGTAGGATCACTTCAAATATCAATTATCAGTCCTCTGTAATACATATCATAGATGTATTCCCAAGTTCTTTTGCCTTTTAATTTTTTCTTTTAGTTTTTTGATATATAAAAATTTTATGTAGTAAAATCTATCAATATTCATGGTTTCTGCCATTAGTTTTATGCTTATGTCTTCCTCATTCTGTGTTCATATAAGCAGAAACCTATTTTTTGTCTTTCAAGGTCTTTTATGACTTTGTTTCAATCTTAATTCAACTGGAATTTATTTTTGTGCATAGAAGAATTTTACTTTTAAGACTCCTTTAGTACCTGAAGAGAAGATTCAAACTATGTTGCTTGGATTGCTGTCTAAATTCATGAATTCCAAGCGTCCTTTCCCTAGTTATGAAACTAGTTTTCATAACCTTCACCTTTAATGTATACACAGCATTTCACTGAATGACAATCCCACAACTTAAGCAGCATTCCTCACTTATACACTGTGGTTATTTCCAATTCTTCATAATAAATAATGTTAGGATAAGAATTTGATGAATACTATTTTTTCCACATTTGGAAGTGTTTACTTAAAGCTAGAGTCCTAGATGGTGGTATACAAGTAAATGGTCAAAAGATATGGACATTTTTATGATGCTCATTATCTGAAGTTCTCTTTACTCAGACCCTACTAAGCCATTCTTTTTAAGAATATCAGGGTACCTTCTTCTACATACCTGCTCCATTTCCATGTTGTCAGGTGTCTGCCTGTTCAGATAAGTAGCTTCCTTTTCTCTGACCCCTCTCTAAATTTATGTACTTAAGATTAATTCTTAAAAAAATTTTTTTAATGCTTATTTTTGAGAGAGAGAGAGAGAGAGAGCAAGCACGTGCAAGCAAGGGAGGGGCAGAGGGAGAGGGAGACACAGAATCTGAAGCAGGCTCTAGACTCTGAGCTGTCAGCACAGAGCCTGACGCAGGGCTCGAACTCAGGGACTTCGAGATCATGATCTGAGCCATGCTTAACCAACTGAGCCACCCAGGAACCCCAAGGTTAATTCTTATAGATTTTCTCAATATCACAACATGTCCTGGTTATCTTAACTTTATTTCAAATAAATCAGTAGGCTTGATTCCATAGGACATTGGTTCCTTTGCTTTATTATCTTATGGATGTAATAATGAGATAAGGTAAGGATTTGAGTGAGTGATTATACTAACAGATGGTAGGTCTTATTTTCTGGCAACAGTATGTGACTGCCCATCTGTCTTGGCCATGATCACACAGGGTATTAGATGTACCAGAATTCTGATCTCTCAGTGACAGAGTGCCAGGTTTTTGGGAATTAATACTGAATAAGGCTATAGGTAATTATGATGTAAATAGAAAATATATTCTCTGAGCTACAAGAACTCATATCAAAGCCAGGAAATAGAACATTGGTTTTTTTTTCTTTTTTTAACGTTTATTATTTATTTTTGAGAGAGAAAGAACATACGTGGGACGGGACAGAGAGAGAGGGAGACATAGAATCTGAAGCAGGCTCCAGGTTCTGAGCTGTCAGTGCAGAGCCTGACACAGGGCTCGAACCCACGAACTGTGAAATCATGCCCTGAGCTGAAGTCAGACACTTAACCAAGTGAGCCACCCAGGCGCCCCAGGAGATAGAACATTCTTAGATATATACATAAACATGCACAGTGTACTACAGAGGGCAACTGACTTCTTCATGATTCCAAAGCAGGACTCCTAACAGAGTCAACATTTTTGTGAGCTCTATGAATGAACTGAGATGCAGAAAGAAGAAATAATTTCTTCTCTGAGCTACACTTTATCATTCTAATCCTAGGCAGACAGGCGAATGATCACATTTCTTCCCAACCTGCTTCTTTCTCTACTATCCTCTTCTTTGGCAAACAATAACCAATCATGTAGCCTGAGAGTCATCCTTAACTCTTCCCTCTTGTTCCAGCCTCACATTCACTTAAACACCAAGGCCTGAGAACTCCACTCTAAAAGACCCTTTGAATCTGCCTCCTTCCTTCTTCTTACCACCAATTTAGTTTAGATCTGTATCACTTCTACAGTGAATTATTCCAAAGTGCCCTCTAATATGCTCTTCCCATCTTCAGTGTAACCCTCCTTTGGTCCATTTTATACAGACCTGTTATCTACAAGTAAAAATCAAAACTACTTAGTAATCTCCACACCCAACACTGGCGTTGAACTCAAAACCCAAGATCAAGAGTCACATCTCTACCAACTGAGCTAGCTAGACACCCCCCAAAATCAAAACTCCTTAGGATGATCTTTCATAACCCAGGCCTTACCGGTATTTCCTATTTTATCTCCTGCATCATATACCTTCCACCATATACCTCCTAGACACAGGTCAAAGTTAGTTTATAGTTCCTTGAAGAATTAGTGGTCTTTCTTAAGGGAATAGAGCATGATGGCTCTGAGGTCAGTGGTGGGTGAGTGATGGACCCACTATTTATGAGCTGTGACCACAGGCAAGTGACTTAACATCTCTCTGCCTTGCTTTTCTTATCTGTGATGAGATACTTACCCATAGATTGTTAAAGAATAAAATAAAATGGGCACAAAAACCTCACATAGAAAACATGTATATTACCTAGGTTTTATTATTATTCTATTATTCTCCCCAATCCCCCACCTTTCCATATTATAAGGTTCCCTCTGTTATTGGGATGCTCAATTGCCATCTTTTCTTAGAGGCTTTGAGGACTCTCCTCACCCTTCCCTTGAAGCTCTCCTCTCCTCTCTTCCCAGTGCCAGGCACATCTCAGCATGCCTTTTCTCTGTTCTCACAGCACCTTGTACTCTGTCCAACTATAGCACAATCACAGCAGCTCTCCCTCTAGACTAAAACTTCCTGAGTGCTAGGATTGGATTTTGTTCCCCATATAAGCAGGACTCAGCATATGGCCAGTAGGCAGAATATACTTAGTAATTGTTGAGGAAATTAATCATCTCTTCTAAGGCCATACCTGGCAAATCCTTTCAACCTCTAAAAAAGAGCTATTACCATAAGAGAGATTCATTATCATTCTCTACTAATGACTTCTAAATATCCCCATAGTGACCCAGCCTACTAGAAACCACAAAAAATGAGTTAAAAAATATATTATTAGCTCTTAGTCTATTCCATTAATAAGAGCATGATTAAGAACATAACATCCACGACTCATGAAAATAAAAACTACACATGTGAAAAATTTGAAATAAAAGTCAATGGTAAAGCACCCTTCTAAACCTTGGAGACATGGATCAATACGGTATAGGTTTGTTTACACATGTGCTTTGAAATGAGAATTATTATAAATGGCTTACAGTCTAAGGAGTAAAACTCAGCACATTATTCTTCACATCAGGAAATCACAGTGACCATTCAAGGTCTTATATCTTTAATTAAAAGGATATTATTGGTTAGAGTCTGAAAGACATGAAGAGGAAAGGCAACACTTCGCATAGGGTTAAAATGCAATTTATTTATACATTATAGAGATCTTAAATCAGCATGCTTATTCTTTGATAGAAACAATCATTTAACACCTCAAGAAGATACTAAGTTAATTCAAATATCTGTGTAATTGTAGACAGTTTTCATGGTCCATTTGTTCTATTACTACTACTACCACCCCTACTACATATTCCAACAAATCTTTGCTACGTTCCTATTAATATTTTTGTTTAAGCAGGTAATTTGAGAAATCGTGAGACTTTTCATCTGTTTCCATATTTATAACATGGATAGGAGTTATGCTAGCCAGAAGAAATATCTTATATTCATGTTGCAATAAATTTAAAGCAAAAAGAAGGTACTTACCACAACTTGTAGCACTTGTTCATTGTGAAGTGAGGAGGAGGAGGAAGAAGAGGAGGAAGAGGAAGATGATGAAGAGGAAGAAGAGGAAGAAGAGGAAGAGGAAGAAGAGGAAGAGGAAGAAGAGGAAGAGGAATAAGAAGAGGGTGAGTCAGCCATCATTTGTGCCAAAGTCTGCATCAGCGTTTTCCCCAGGAGAAAAAAAGAGCTGAACATAGCAATTACGCCAAACACCATTCCAAAATTGAACCTGTCGGGAGGAAGCAAAATTGCATAAACATACACTTCCTCAAAATTCACGGGTTAGCAAATTTATTGACCAGCCACATTTCATAGCTTCAAAATAATGGCTAAAAATTTCAATAACTCTGCTTCATTTTCCTACCTGAACTTGAGATACATGACTGAAACACAGGCACTGGTCTCTTTTAAGCAGTTGTAGTAATTTACAACTCTCACATAACTGAAGAGGCTGAATATTGTTCCCAATAAAGTTTCTTTCCTCTCTTTTGTCCATTTACATAGAATTGTTTTGATCTTGTTCTCACATAATTATAAAAGCTCTTCTGACATTACAGACATCCATTTCTTTTTTATCTCCAATTCTTTTGTTTTCATTTTATTTTAGCTATTATTTTGTGATGAGCTTAAATATTAACATGGTAAAATTTAACAACAGTTTCCTTCTTCTACTGTTTTAATAATTACAATAATTACAAATTACCCTTCTATAGTTGGGAATAATCTATTACATTTCTTCACTTTTTGGTAAGTTGTGTTTTTCAACGAACTTGTCCATTTTGTCTACACTGTCAAATTTATAGGCATGGAGTTGTTCACAATCGTTTCATTTTGAAAAAATGTACATGGAATCTGCAGTCGTGTTCCCTTTTCTCAATTCTGATTTTTTAAAAATTGAAGTGCAATTAACATACACTGCTGCATTACTTTCAAGTGTACAACATATTGATCCTATACATTATTCAAGATTCATCACGTACAGTGTAGTCGACATACAATATTGTTACAGTATTATTGACTATATTCCCTGTGCTGTACTTTTTCATCTCTGTGACTTATTTTGTAACTGGAAGTTTGTATGTCTTAAACCCCTTTATTTATTTCACCCATACCCCTACCTACCTCCCCTCTGGTAACTACCAATTTGTTGTCTGTATTTAAGTCTCTGCATATTTTGTTTGGCTCTTCGTTGGTTTTGTTTTTTATATTCCGTACATAAATGGAATCATATGGTATTTTTCTTTCTCTTAGTTCGCTTAGAATAATACCTTCTAGTTCCATCCTTGTTGTTGCAAATGGCCAGATCTCATTCTTTTTTACGGTTAATATTCCACTATGTATATATACCACATCCTCTTTATCTATTCATCTATTGACGGACACTTGGGTTGCTTCTGTATCACAGCTATTGTAAATAATGCTGCAATAAGCATAGTGGTGTATATATCTTTTTGAATTAGTGTTTTTGTTTTCTTTGGGTAAATATCCATTAGTGGAATTACTAGATCATATGGTATTTCTTTTTTTTTTTTTAATTGAAGTACAGTTGACACACAATGAAGTATAGTTGACACACTATGTTTCAGTGTACAACATAGTGATTCAACAAGTTTATACATTATGCTATGTTCACCACAAGTGTAGCTACCAGCTGGTGGTATTTCAGTTGTTAATATTTTTGAGGAACCTCCATATTGTTTTCCACAGTGGTTTCACCAATTTATATTACCATCAATAATGCACGAGGGTTCCCTTTTCTCAGCATCCTCAATAACGCTTGTTACTTATCTTTTTGATACTAACCATTCAATTCTGATTTTTGTTACTTGTGTTTTCCTCTTCAGAATTATGGAAGGGGTTTATCAGTTTTATTAATCTTTTCAAAGAACCAACATTTGGCTTTGCTGATTTTCTTTACTGTATAGTTTTTATCTCTCTGATTTCTGCTCTTTATTGTTTCCTTCTATTTTGCTTGCTTTGATTTGCTATTGCATTTTCTGCTTTTTAATGACCTGTTTACATTTAGCTCTGTAACATGTGGTGCTAAAATTTTAGCAAAAAGGAATTTAGACAAAGGCCCTTTACACCCATACTAGAAATTCTGTCAACTACAAAATGTGTTGGTCCTTAGGGTGGCCCAGAGATCATTATAAACCTCCTAACAATAAACTATATGCTCCTTGATTAAAAAAAATAATAACTTAAAAGGAGTATACCTGGCATGGCCAGGGGACTCCAGAACCCTGCTGCTACAATCTGGCTGATCATTTTGCCTAGTGGTTTGTGCATATGCTTTACTGGCTGTGAAATATTTTAAATACCATTACCCAGGAGGACTATCAGAAAAGAAGTATAGGGGAAAGCCTGAAGACTTTTGGGTATCCTATGACTCCCAGGACCCTTGTTTCTATGTGTTATGATAGGGGACATAATTCTACAGAATTAATTTCATAATGGAAAATGTTCCAATTTTTTGGCATTTCTATTAGTGAATAACTTACACAGAAAAGTGCACAAGTGTCAAATGTACTGCTCACTGAATTTTTACGTGTGCACCCATGTACTACTATCCAGATAAGGTATAGAACCTTGATTTTTGATGTATGCAAAAGCACAATGATGTAATCCCATTTAAGTTTATAGAAAACCAGACGTTTTATACTGTCAATATTTTAAAACTCAGTAGATTGAAAATGATGGAAATAGTTCATTTGACAAGCATTTCTCATGATCACAATGATTACTTTAAACCAAAAAGAAAAATGAAGAATACCACTGGTAAAGCATCCTCGCTTTCCGCCGTCCCCAACTGTAAAAGGCACGATTGAAAACAGCAGTTTGCCACCTTATGTGAAATGGGGAGATGCTCAATCCATTGTTTTCCAACCAGTCTTCATAAGAATGCTTAAAATACACAGATGACTAGGAGAGAAAAAGTTCCACATCACTCAGTTTTGAAGAACATGTATGATGTTTAAGAAAATCAAAAAGAAGTCTTTTCTACAGGAAAGGAAGATACTGACTGCCCAAATACTTATAATTTTAAAGCTGTATGTTTCTTTTTCAGGATATTAAAGATCTCAGACTAGCTGGTCTGTTGAGGTTAGAGTCTGGCAAACTATGGCCTGTAGGCCAAATGTGGTCTACAGCCTGTTTTTTTTTTGTTTTGTTTTGTTGTTTTTTAGGTAATTTCTACGCCCGATGTGGGGCTCAAACTCACAGCCCCTGAAATCAAGAGTTGCATGTTCTATCAACTGAGCCAGCCAAGTGCCCCATACAGCCTGTTTCTTTGTATAGCCTATGGGCTAAGGATAGTTTTTATACTTTTAAGGGGTTAAAGACAACAAAAAAACAAGAATATGTATCAGAGAGCCTATGTGGCTCACAAAGGCTAAAATACTTATCATCTGGCCCTTTACAGAAAAAGTTTGTCAAAGTTAGAACAGCGCTGTCCAATAGACATATGTGAGCCACAAATGCAAGCCACATATGTAATTTTAAATTTTCTAGTAGCTGATTTAAAAAAGTAAATAGAAACAGATTAATTTAAACATACTTTTTAACTAAAAATATCTAAGATATTATCATTTCAATATGTAATCTATATAAAAAACCTATTTAAATACTTTACATTTCATTTACTTATTTGTACGTAAGTCTTTGAAAGCAGTGTGTTACAGCACATTTCAAATTTAGACCAGCCCCATTTCAAATGCTACATGACCACATGTAGTTAGTGGCTCCCACACTGGACAGCAGAGGTCTAGAAGCCTTGTTATCACAGAAAGAGATCTTGTGTTATAATCTAAAAAGACCTCCAACCAATCCAACTCAGAGGACAGGTTAGCTGCAATCAGTGCTTTCTATCCTCTTAGCAACCACTCTGAGACCTTAAGCTGCCTTTGATCATGTGGAAGTACAAAACTTTTATAAAACCAAATTGTTCTTAATAACTTACATTTTTCAGGGTTGATGGGATAGCTGCTTATACACACCCGAACAAGTTTTATCTTTAGGGAAGTTTGAACTCCTTGAGTAATGTAGGATTTTGGATGATATAAGGTTGTTTTATATACCCTGACAATGACCCCTTTTACCCCTCAGTTACAGTAAATACAGTTAAGTATTTTATCATATTGATGCCCATCCATCTGAGGAATTTGTTTGTAAGATATTTCAGTCCTATCACAATCATAAAAAATGACCTGACTGATACAGGTATCCGTTTGTCTTTGGATCTATAATGTCCTCTGTTTTCAGTCTTCAGGTGAAGTTTTTCAACCTGCTTGTTTTCTGAGACTTAGAAAAGTAGAGTGACACGCCCCTTCAGTAGATGTCTACTGAGGAAATCCTAGAAGAACCAAACATGGAACAGCAGATCAAGTTAGAAGCAGAGAAGCTGAAGGTACAGACTCCCAGAGCTTGAGGTCTCTCCATTGCCCAGACAGTGACTCTGAGTGAGAGTGAGGTCTTTTGCTCAAGGAATAGTACTCTGTTGGGGATCTAGGGGTTGTTACTGAAATTAAAGTAACCTCATCACCTCACACACTTGACCAGAGACTGGAGAGGTTTGAAAAGTTCTTCTTATTTTGGATTAAAATTTTTTTTAAGTTTATTTATTTTGAAAGAGAGAGAGAGCGAGCGAGCACAAAGGAGGGGCAGAGAGAGACGGAGAGAGAGAATCCCAAGCAGGCTCCACGCCGTCAGCACAGAGACTGATGCAGGGCTTGAACTCACAAACTGTGAGATCATGACCTGAGCTGAAACCAAGAGTCTGATGCTTAATTGACTGAGCCACCCAGATGCCCTTTATTTTTGATTTTTGTCACATATGCAACATGAGGAAATGATGTGGCTTTGTTTTTCCTAGACAATAAAATCACTGTTTAAGGAAGCAGTGGCCTGTACTGCTTATGATAGGCTAAACACTATGCCAAGTACCTGCAGAGGAAGCACCAAAGGATCTGGTAAAGATTCAGATTTTGATTCTGTAGGTCAGGGAGAGGACTGAGATTGTACATTTCTGAAGAGCTCCCTGACGACGCAAGAGCTGCTGGTTCTTGAATTTCAGGTGAAGTAGCAAACCTTTACGTGTGTGAGCTAACGTAATCCTTTCTACTATCTCAGAAGATCCTTACTTTTTGAAAATGAAGAAACCCAGGCACAGAGAGTAATTTGGCCAAGGCACAAAGGCTGGGAAGTGGCTGAACTCAGCCATTGTTCTAAAGACTCTATAATCTCCTCACTTTGCAAGTTTAAATGCAACAAAAAAGCACAAGTATCATTTCATTTTACTGTTACACGTAAAGCACACAATACTAAATTATAATATTCTATTTAAAACGGTATTCATAACATGAAGGTTTTATTAAACATTTGAGAACGGTATTGTGGAATAAACTCTGTATAATGACTTTACCTCCCCGCCCCACCTCCCCCATTCAATTCCAAAGGTTGCTAGAAGCATGTGGTCAGACAATTGTGCAGAATTTTTGCTACCCTTCCCAAGTAACTCGAGTGGACCGTACACCCAGGGCGTATGTGTGGGGTGGGTACAGGGTGCAGATTAGAAGTGGAGTAGTCAGAAACTAGCTATCTAAATCCTGTTACCTGATGATGCTACTTTGAAGTATGGTCCATAGACTAACAGCATTGGTAGCACATGGGAACTGGTTACAAACGCGGAATCACAGGCCCCGCCCCAAGCCTGATTAATCAGAATTCGAATTTAAACAGGAACCCTAGACGACTGTATGCACTTTAAAGTTTGAGACTACAGGTTTAAATTACAACTTGATTTAGATTCATTCCAGTACGAGAGTCTTTGGAGGGTCGTGGCCTTAAAGACAATGAGGGAAAACAATGCCTTTCCTAAGTGACTTTTTATTTTCCTCCCAGGTGCACTGCCGCGGGGTGTGGTATCGGCCCGGCCCCCCCCCCCCAAACCCACTACTGGCGCCTCCCGGGCAGGAGGCCCCGAAAGCGGCGGGGCCTGCACTGCCCCGCAATGCGACTGCGGTAGCTGTGCAGACCGCCATACCCCTGCCTGGGCCCCGTGGTGTTTTATTTACTCCACGAGGCCGGGGCGCCACGCGGAAAGGCGCACGTGGGTATCGGCCGCGCGGCTTCCAGCCCGGGAGGCGCGAGGCAGGGGAAGAGAAAAGGCCTCGGGCCTTGCGCCTCAGCCCTGGACACCGCGGGCTTCGGCTTTAGGCCCGAGGCCCTCACCTTCAGCACCAAGTCGGTCAGGTAGACGGCAGTCCAGCCGCCCACCACCACTACCACCAGCGACACCGGAATCATGGCAGTGGCGGAGCCAGCGTAGGGAAGGCGAGCCCCGGCGTCTTCCTCCCTGGGAGCTGCAACCAGCTGAAAGCTCGGCGCCTACAGCCCCAGCATCCGCGCAGGAACCAAGCTGCCACCGGTTCCTTTCGCGCGGTGGCGCCGTTTCCCTCCGGAAGCTTTCGAATAGCACACACAGACGGACTTGTACGCACCGGAAAAGGGTGCGGGGGCTTATTTTCATGGGACACTGGGGCGCTGAGGTCTGGGTGTTTGCTGGGCTCCTGTTGCCAGCCCTCTAGCGATTTCTTAGGCTTTGGCCCTCCCTGCTGTTGGCTATCTATACTCTCTGGTTCTGGCCTTGGGTTTGCCATTCCTTTTTTTTTTCCAAATGGAATAGGATTTATGACAAAATTATTAATAGATACAAAGGACATTTTATGATGATAAAAAGGTCAATCATTCAAGAATATCTAAGAATTATAAATGTATATTTACTTAACAAGCATGTGAGGCAGAAATCAACAGAACTGAAGAACAGACAATTCAAAAATAATATTTTGAGACATCAATACTTCATTTTTAACAATACAGCAATAATTAAAACCATAATTAGGAGATTAGGGAAATAGAAAACTTGAACAACACTGTAAACCAACTATATCTAATAGACATATTTAGATCACTATGTTCAACAACAGAATACACATTCTTTTTAAGTGCACATGAAACATTCTCTAAGATAGACAACATATTGAGCCATAAAATAATTCTCAATAATTTAAAGAGACTGAAGGAGTACAGAATATATTATCTGACCACAATCTAAATGTAGAAATCAATAATAGAAGAAAACTTGGGAAATCCACAAATATGTGGAAATTAAACAATACATTTTAAAATAACGGACTAAGAGAAAAATAATCACAAGGGAAAGTGGAAAATTTCTTGGGATAAAGGAAACAAATGCCATTCCTTTTAAGCTAGTGAGAGGTTGGGGTCATCTGAAGTAATAATCATCTTCACCTCTTAAACCCTGTCATAGGTATCCAGATTTAAGTTAATTGTGTTTCTTCTATTTTTAAAAATTGAAGTGTAATTTACATATAACTAAACCATAATGCAGGTCTCAACTGTCCATTTCTATTAGTTTTGATAACTGTATATGTCTGTCTATCCTAATCAACACAGAGAACGTTTTCATCTCAGAAATTTCCTTCCTGTCCCTTCCCAGTCAGTACTTGCCCCCTTACCCCTGTTCTAATTTATTTAAACTTTATGTAACTAGAGCCATACAATCAGTACACAATTTGGTGTTTGGCTTATTTAGCTCAACGTAGTATTTTTGAGATTCATCCATGTTGATTAGATTAGGTTCATTTAGCAACCCCTTCCATAATATAATTTGAGATTGGTGCTATGTTTTAAAATTGGAGCTCTGAATATTTGCACAGATTTTTATGCCTATCTATATATGATTATATATTGACCTAGAGTAGTGGTGCTGAGCCTTTGACTGTATAAAAGGATCATTGCAGGGCTTTTAAAATTTCGGATGCCTTTTTGCAGCCTAGACTAATTGAATCAATCTCAGAGTGGGACCCAAGGGTCAGTATTTTTTTTTTTTTTGAAGCTCCTTAGGTCATTCCACTGTGCAGGCAAGATTGAGAATCACTGAACTGGATGACTTCTAATGGGAAGGAAAACTCATAGAGTGTTTTTATGCATTCTCTCTTAATGTTCATGTCTTTGTAAGTTAACTTTTCTGGAAAAGCATCATTAGCAATAATAATACCAGTACTAATATCGAGAACATAATAGTATTTAATAACAAGTATCCCAAATAAAAATGGACCCTCAACAGCCCTCAAAGAAAAAAAAATGATAGTATAATACTAGAAAGCTGTATTACAGATATTGCTACTAATTTGTCTTATTTTTCTATCCTTTTCCTAAAGTTTTAATGATTTAACACCATGTCCTTCTAGCTTCAAGAGATCTTATGACTCAGTTTTACATTTCTTTGCATATATGTATGGATATGTGTTGTTACAAAATATTTCAACTTATGTTGGACATAACTGGGTGTAAGTTATGAAAGCTTATATTCAAGCACTCTGTGACCACACAGTTTTCCATGTACAGGTGCCCTGACAGTCTTAGTGCAGTTTTAGGTTTTGATAATTTCAGAAGTATAATTGCTGTAAACTTGTAAAAACCATCACTTGAAAGTTTATTTAAATTTCTTTTACATTTATTTCATTTTGTGAATTTTGAATAACTTTAAATTTCAAGTTCTTTAGTCTATCAACTGAAGATAACAAACATTGAAACAAAAAATTGAAATACATTTATTCTTCAAAAATTCCCAAGACTAAAGCATGAAAGAAATTTAGGTATTTTTACTTTCAAATGATGTTTTAAGTTTGTAGAATTAGTAATTCTGAAGCTATTAATGCTTAAAACTACACAAAGACTGTAGGTAGGCTGTTGTGTTTGAACTGACCTTTGTTCATTCTTACATAATGACTGTAGTTTTTAACACTGTTCTTCCCTTGGAAGAGAATATTAACTTAAGATCTTTTTGTTAGGCTGAAGCCTTGTCTAGGCTCCTTGCTGGGACAAGTACCAGCTACTGTGTGGCCATCTGATTACCCAAAATATGTTGGAAATGAGTTGATTGTGTTTTTCTGTTCCCACCCTAAAAATTTACTTATTCAGCTGACTTGGTGTTCTCAACAGGGACCCAGCAGTCAAAACAAAACATTGAATTGAATCCTTCTGGTTTCTGGAACTTATCAGTAGTGGAAGCCAGCTGGTGGCAGCTGAAGAGACCAGTTAGAGGATGCAAGATGGAGGCTAAAAACTGCCTGAATTCCATAAGATCGAGGTATTTTTTTCCTTCAAATAAATTTGTGACGTAATTTACAGATCATTTCGGGTTTCTTTCAGTTATGTATGTATGTATGTATTTAAGGAAGCTCTACAGCTAATGTGTTGTTTGGGCTCACAACTCCAATATCGAGTCACATGCTCTACTAACTGAGCCAGCCAGAGGCCCCTGTCAGGTAACAATTTTAAATAAAGGACACAGAGACAAACTTTTATTCATACAATTTTAATTTATTGTATTATTTTTAGAGGGGGCACTAGATTTTTATTTTGGCTGAATGCAAAATAGCCTCAAATTAAAAATCAATATTTGGCTGAAGCAAAATATATAATCATATAATGAACTTCTGAGATACCAGAATCATCATGAAATATAGCATTAGATATTAATTTTAAAATATTATTATTAATTTATTATTAAAAACATTAGTATTCAGATTTTAAAATAAAGTTTGATGTTTTATGCTGGAATTAAAAAAAATTTTTAATGCCTATTTATTTTTGAGAGAGAGAGAGAGAGAGAGAGCGAGCATGAGCAGGGAGGGACAGGGAAAGGGAGACACAGAATCCGATGCAGCTGCAAGCTCTGAGCTGCCAGCACAGAGCCTGATGCGGGGCTGGAACCCATGGACCGTGAGATCATGACCTGAGCCGAAGTCGGACTCTTAACCGACTGAGCCACCCAGGCACCCCTGGAATACTTATTTATTTATTAAAATTTTTTTTAATGTTTATTTATTTTTGAGACAGAGACAGAGCATGAGCAGAGCAGGGGTAGAAAGAGAGGGAGACACAGAATCCAAAGCAGACTCCAGGCTCTGAGCTGTCAGCACAGAGCCCGATGTGGGGCTCAAACTCAGGAGCTGTGAGATCATGACTTGAGCCACCCAGGCGCCCCAATGGAATATTTATTTCTTATCAGTGTGAGCTGATAGTTTGCTTCTCAGGTCATTACACTGTGCATTTATGACACTAAATTATACTAGTCAGAATGAGCTAGGTTATCATGCTTGGGTAACAAATTCCAAATCCCAGGGGCTAAAAACAACAAAGAATTATTTTTTGTTTCTACTATGTATCCATCATGGGCTGGCACGCTGGTGGATAGTCCATCATTTTATCATGCTTACATCTCACAATGAGCTTCAGAGTTCACTACAACAGAGAAAGAGAAGACTAGAGTAGCTACCCCTGGCAGTGAAGTGCTACAGCCCAGAGGTGCACACATTACTTCCACTCATGTTTCATTAGCCAAAAGTAGTCAAATAGTTGTGCTTAATGTAAAGGGCAGAGGGAGTGTAATCACCTGGAAGGAGAGAAGAATACCTGGAAATAAACAGTAGCATTATCTACCATGGAAGTAGATATTCACTTTCACCTATGGAGGGTATAATCGCACATAATGTTTGCTTAGTGCTGCCATTATGGGGTACTGCTAGTATTGATGCGGCCACACAATTTATTAAGCCTTCCCTTTCTCTTTAATAGGAACCAACCAAGGCAAAGACGTCCTCATTTTAAATCTTAGTCCTGGTATGGTTCCTGAAGGTGGTGCAGTTTGGTTGAAGCAGTCCCACAAATGGAAGTTTCTAGTACCAGTTGAAGAAAATATTTTATGAATCTATTCTGAAAGTGCTGCCTTCACTTATGTTTTAATCCTAATATATGTAGATTTTTTGCCAGCAATTGCTGCTTTACATTCATGTAAATAATGTTTGTCCTTATAAACCTTGGCTCTAAAAATGTGCAAATAGAGCAATATAATTGGCTTTCAAGAAACCAGTCATCTAGGTTTTTCCATCTGCATTTCATTTTCATTTCATGTACATGAATGTCTGAATCTTTCTGGAGTGAGAAGAGAATCTTTTCAGCAGCTATCATGTAAGAAGTACTTGTACTCTGAAAGCATCAGTTTGGTTACTTCTTCCTCAGGTTCCAGCAAGCAAAGTACTTTCTCTGCAAACAGTTTTAATAAGATATATTGTTTCCATCTAAAAAGCATATTAGTTTGGTTTTGTTTAGGATGGCTTTTAAACATGTAGTGGCTGCTATTCCATGTTGTTTCAACATCTTGTCAAATGTATGACAAGGCAATTCCAAAGTCTTTGGACATCGTGTACTTTTGTCTTTGACTGAAGTATGAGGAAGTGGCTCACTATCCTTCTGCTTATTAGCCATCCTTCATCTTCAACTACTGAAAATAGTTTATAGTATCTAGTAGGAGATGTCAAATTATGGCCTAAGGCTCAAATCTAGCCCACTGCCAGTTTTGTAAATAAAGTTTTATTGGAACACAGCCATCCTCCTCTGTTTGTGTATTATCCCTGGTAGTTTTGCACCACAACAGAGTTGAATAGTTGTGACAGACACCTAATGGCCTGCAAAGCTTAAAATGTTATCTGGTCCTTAAAAGAAAAAGCATGCTGACCTATGGTCTATAGTAATATTGTCAATAAGATTTTTCTTTTACTTTTAGCTTCCCTAGGCATAGAACTATAAGGAATTCTCTTCCTAAAGCTTTCTCAAGAAGCCTATTATTTTGAAATTTAATAAGTGGCAATAAAATGTGGTTTTGAGATCTCATTTTGCTTTAATACTTTCTTTATTCTTCATAAACTTTATATTATTTATATATATAAATTGAAGATGATTTATCAAGGATGCTGTTGAACAGGACTTTGGAATTTTTCCTACTTGTGAAATTTTGAAGTGGCAAACTGATTTCCTGCAAGATGTGAAGAATTCCTTAGTGACACTTTTTTCTTGTAAGGCTTGTAATGTAAGTGGAAGTGAAGAACAAAAAATTAAATACAGTTGTTAGAGTTTTAGAGTTTGTTGCCACAGCATAACCTAGCAAAAGCCAAGCAATGTAGATTCTTAACTGGTTTTCTACATAAGCTTAATAGTTTTAAAAATTATAATGATCACAGCATTTTACTCTTCAGTAATGGGTATACATTTGCTAATCAAGTGATGGATTTAACCTTAGAAAATACATAAAAAATCTTTTCACCTCAAGTTATTTTAGAATCTGTGTATGTTTGAAAGTGAATATTGGGGTGCCTGGGTGGCTAAGTTGGTTAAGTGTCCGGCTTTGGTTCAGGTCATGATCTCATAGTTCGTGGGTTCAAGCCCCGCATCAGGCTCTGTGCTGAGAGCTCAGAGCCCGGAGCCTACTTTGGATTCTGTGTCTCCCTCTCTCTCTGCCCCTGCCCCATTCACGCTTTGTCTCTCAAAAATAAACGTTAAAAAATTTTGTTTAAATACATAAAAAAGAAAGTGAATATTTTCAATACATGCAAGTGACACACCTTATTCATATTATTGACATTGTTTAACAAATTATATATGATGATACCTACTCCATCATATGATCACTGGTTGTGCAAATTTTTAGAGATTCCAGAAATGATGTTGAAGTAGGCATTTGGCCATATAGGGGAGGAAAAATAATTTTCCCTACCCTTCTAGGTGCTTGGCTAAGAGCCCCGCCCCCCCCCCCCAATAAAACATTAACAGGAGAAAAGCAAACAGAAGTTTAATAATGTGTATACCTCCTATATACATGGGAAAGATCCAGGAAAACTGAGTAACTTCTTGAAATGGCCCAGGCTATCACTTTATTTATTTTTATTTTTTGCTATTTTTGTTATTTCTTTATGACAAACATCTCACACCCGCGATCCTCTCCAGTCAGAAGTTGTTTGAAATGATGCTGGTGGCCTTGGCTAGTCTGCAGCTGAACCAGGCTACCATTTTAAATATCATATTCAGCTAAAGATAAAAGATGTTGGTGGGGGGAGCCAGTTATGGGAGGTTACCAGGAAAAGCACAATAAACAAGGGTAAGGTTGTTAAGCAGATTTAAGTTGTTGCCTTCTGCACTGATAAGAGTTTCTAGAGATTGAGAATCATTCTCCTCTTCCTGGTACAGAGAGGGAGACAACCCTACAAATGGAGATTTGCCTTGTAACTGTTTCTTTCAAAGGGTAACTTCTGTTCAGTTTCAGAGCTTCTCCTGTATCTGCTGCTTCTTAAAAAATAGTTTAAAATAATCAATATGCTGAAGAAGTATATTCTGGAGTGTTATCTTTTGCTGAACTTCAGCCTTTTGGACTTCTAAAGGCAAGGCCCAGGGGGAAACAACATCCCAAACCCCAAGTTTCAAAGTTTAAACAAACTTCAGTGCGTCCCTGTTATTTAACGCAGCAGGCTTTAAGAGTAATCTCTTACTGCTTGTCTGAAAATATCTTGATTTCCCTCTTATTTTAGATTATAGTTTCATAGGGCATATAATTCTAGTTTCAAACTTGTTTTCATTCAGCATTTTGAGAATGTTACTTATTTTCTGGTTTCCATTGTTGCTGTTGAGAAGTCTGGCATCAGTTTAACTGTCTCTTGTTTTAGGTAGTCTGTCTTCCTTCTAGTGTTCCACTTTGGCGTGTCTAGATGTGCATTTCCTTTTTATTTAACTTGCTTGCAATTTGTTAGCATATCGGTCAGAGTCCAGGCAAGAAAACAGAAACCATCCTAGGTACTTCAAAACAGAGAGGATTTTATAAGGGAATTGGCTACACATATAGTGGAAGGTTAAAAGCGGAACAAAGGTGAAGTAGCTGGGAGATTAGAAAGCATAAAGTAGCTAGCCTATCCCTAGGGTTCAAGGCACCAAAGGGAGGAGGTTATGCTACCAGAACCTTGGGGGGTGGGGGAGGGGGCCACCATCCCATGAATGGTTGGGCTGGATGGTTGGAGGAAATATGGCTAAGGGCTTGTGGCCAGAAGGAGAAAAAGGAAGAGAGCAAGTATGAGAAAAACTTCTGCTATTACCCTCTTCCTACTTATGATTAGGTACCAGTGCCTCTTATTGGTAGAATCCAGGAGGAAGCCACCTGCTAAAGGAGCCTGGAAAAGCATTTTACAAACACCCAATCCCAGTGCTACTTTGCTAGGGATAGAAAGATGAATGTGGAGCTGAAGGCTAGGTAGGTACCCAGCACTATTCAGCTTGTTGAATTTTAGGATTTGTCATCTTTATCAAACATGGCAAATTCTTAGCCATTCTTACTTTGAATATTCTTTTTACCTTGCTTTCCCCCCCCCATGTTGAAAGTCCCATTAGATGTAATTGCTTTTTATCCTCCATGTCTTTTCCCCTCTCTAATATTTCCCACGTCTTTATCTTCCTGCATTCTGAGTAGTTTCTTGAAATCCATCTTGCAGTTCATTTTTTAAAAAAGTTTATTTATTTATTTTGAGAGAGAGAAAATGTACTCCAACAGGGGAGGGGCAGAGAGAGAGAGGGAGAGATTGAGAATCCCAAGCAGGCTCCATGCTGTCAGCCCAGAGCCTGACATGGCACTAGAACCCATGAACCGTGAGATCATGACCTGAGCTGAAGTCAAGAGTCGGACGCTCAACTGACCGAGCCACCCAGATGCCCCTCAGTTCATTATTTCTTACTTCAGTTGTGTTTAATCTGTTGTTATGACCAGTCTATTGATTTTATAATTTTAATTATTTTATTTTTAATTTCTAGAAATTGTATTTGTTTTTGTTTCAAATCTGGCTTGCTTTTTTAACTTTCTCTTCCTTAGCTATATTTTCAATTCTACATATTAAACATGTTTATTATATATTGTGTATCTGATGATTCCAGTAGCTATAACATTGGCAGTTCTGATCGTTTGTGTCTGCTGATTATTGCTCATGGTAGTGTTTTTTTTTCTCCTTTTTTATTGCAAACTCCTATTTGTTGTAATTCTATCTGGTGGAAGTAATTAATGCCTGAGCTTAACGTAAGTTCCTCCAGAGGGGATTGACATTTACTTTTGCCAAGTACCTAAGAGCCCCACTAACCTGATGGTTTACTTAAATCCAAATCATTAAGGTACAGCTTTTTAACGTCCCAGTTAGGTGGATTAGAAGTGTGATGTCCAGTTGTGGTAGGCTGCTTCTGAAATGGCTCCCAATGATCATTGCCTCTTGGTAATCATGCCTTGTGTAATCCTCCCTTTGTGTGTGGGCTAGGACTAGTGATATGCTTCTGATAGATAGAAGACTGCAAAAATGAGGGGTCATAAAAGACCATGACTTCCATCTTCCTTATTCTCTCTCCCCCCCCCTCTCTCTCAGGTTCTTCTCACTTGCTTATTCTAATGAGGCAAGCTATTGTGTTACAGGCTATCCTGTTGAGAGGCAAGGAACTGGGGGCAGCTTCTGGTCAACAGCTAGTGAGGAACTGAGGCCTTTAGACCAACAGCCTGAAGAAACTGAATATTATCCACAAGTGCATGAGTGAGTTTGGAAGCAGATTCTTCCCCTGCTGAGCCTTGAGATGACTGCCATTCACCTGATGACTTGACTGCCTTCTTGTGAGAGACCCTGAGCAAGAGGACCCAGCTAAGTTGCACCCAGATTCCTGACCCACAGAAACTGTGAGATCATAAATGTTGTTTCAGGCCACTAAATTTTAGAGTTATTTGTTATCCAGTAGTAGATAAGTATTACACCAATCACAAGCAGTAATAGTCCTACTCTACTCTGTACAGGTTGAGCCAAATCTGTGTAACTATTTCCCATCATGGCCATGATTCCTTAAGAGGATACTGGAACACACCAGAAAGTACCTAAAGGAAGACTGTTGGAAAATGTGTCTGGAAAATATGTTATATGAACAACAGGTGAATGAATTAGGGAAGTTGTACCTAAAAAATTTATCTATTATGATTTTTCACATTTTAAAAAAAGATGGTGGAAAAGAAGTCTAATCTAGGAGCAATAGGAATTATCAAGACTTATAGGCTCCAAAGCTTGGAGGCCAGTTTGTAATCAGAAAATTTCATGAGAGGGGTGCCTGGGTGGCTCAGTTGGTTAACCATCCGACTTTGGATCAGGTCATGATCTCATCATTCATGGGTTTGAGCCCCCCATCAGGCTCTGTGCTGACAGCTCAGAGCCTGGAGCCTGCTTTGGATTCTGTGTCTCCCTCTCTCTCTGCTCCTCCCCTATTCATGCTCTGTCTCTCTCTCTCAAGAATAAACATTAAAAAATTTAAGAAAAAAAAATTTCACGAGAGATTTTTTTTTCTCCTCAATCTATAGCGAAGGCCGAAGTTTCTTCTTCAAGGTAACACTCTGGGGATGATTGGTCATGTCTAGTTCACTCACTGAGGCCCAGTTTCCACATCTCTGGGCGTTATCTTCTGTCTCTACTGAAGGTCCATTAAAATAGCTAAGGTCAGCAGATGACATCAGGGCAGCTGCCAGTTTTAGAGCTTAGCCCCCTCACTGAATTTACCTTTTATCATCCTGAATTTTTTTAAAAGATTTTATTTTGAAGTAATCTCTATGTCCAACGTGGGGCTTGAACTCAAGACCCCTAGATCAAGAGTTGCATGCTCTTCTGACTGAGCCAGCCAGGTGCCCCTCATCTTGAATTTTTTTTAAACCTCTGAGGATTTCACTTACTTTCCACTACCTCAATCATGCATTTATGAAATATTTAAAAGACTTTTCTAACCTTTCATGTATTTTTGTCCTAGGAACATTTTCAGGATAGCTAATATGCCATATTACCGGAATTGGAAGTCCCTATAGACCTTTTTAAAAACTGTGGCAAAATATACATAACATAAAAATTACAGTGTCAGCCATTTTAAATTCTTTTTTAAAAATTTTATTTATTTTGAGAGAGACAGCATCCAAGCAGGTGCCACAATGTCAACACAGAGCCTGATGTGGGGGTCGAACTAATGAACTGTGAGACCATGACCTGAACTGAAAACAAGAGTCGGCCACTTAACTGACTGAGTCACCCAGGCATCCCTGTTTCAAGCACTTTAAAGTGTACAATTCAGTGGCATTAATTGTAGTCACAATGGTATATAACCATCATCACTATTTCTAGAACTTTTTCATCATCCCAAACAGAAACTCTGAAACCATTAAATAATAGCTTCTTATTCTCCACTCCTCTCAGCCCCTGGTAGCCTCCTATGGGCCTTTTCTAAAGGGATAAGTTACTGCAGATCTTTAAGAATATATCTGCTGAACCTCAGGTATTCTCAGATCCTATGTTGATAAAAAAAAATGGTCAGAGACTATAAATTTAACATTGGCGAGTTACACCAGGGAAGTGCTATTGATTATTTCTGTCCTCTGTGCCCATGACCAGTTCCTTTTAAAGTTGACATGTGCTGCCAATATTCATATTTTAGGAATTTGCAATTTAGCTTTTCTGCCATTCTCCAGAAGCCCTGCTGTTTCCCAATTTCAGCTTTATAATCTTCAGCCAAAAACATGCTGCATGGAATTCCTTGTATAGGCTAGTAGATACTGCTAAGAGCAAGGTCAAAGCTTACTGCATTTTAAGTGAAGAGTCTGTTATTTGTATGGGTATCCACTCTCATTAAAGAGTAATAATTACTCAGTGGTACCATTTCCCTAGGAAAGTTTAATTAACTTCATAACTAAGAGTGTGTGAGAAGATGAGATACATGACTGGCTGAGCATTCTTTACTTCTCTCTCCATAGCTATCTAGCAAAGAGAATTTTATCTTTGCTCTCCTGTTTGAGATCTTTCAGGATGCAGAATTGGGAGAGCAAGATAGACTTAGAAAGAGATGGACCTGAGAGGTGGTGCTGAGCAAGAAGAAAAGATTTAGTGAAAAGCCAAGTTAAACCTGGGATTAAGGTTGAAAGAAGGGAGACAGAAAGGAAAAACTATGTGCTGGATGGCAGAGAGAGTTTGGGAGTCTGGTTAGTGAACTGGAGAGCAGAGGAAAGCTGACTCTTAGCGCTGTTTCTATAGTTATGATTCAGATCTCCTTTAATATTCTTCTTTAATTTCATGTTTTTCCTTTATTTTGAGATGTTACTCATGTATAGTCAAGTGCACAAATCTTAAGGATCGAGCTTGATGACTTTTTACATATGTCTACTATCATGAAGCTCAAGATAAAAAACATCCCACATCCCACATGTCTTCCTCATCCCCTTCCCAGTCCACTCCCTAAGAAGTTATCACTCTTCTAAGTTTCTTCTATCACCACACATTAGTTTTTGTGTGTTTTCTTAACTTCATAAAAATGGAATCATATATACTCTTTCTTGTATGCTTTATTTCACTCAACATTACATCTTTAAGACATCAATATTGTTGCAAGTGACAAAAGCAGGTTATTTCTTAATTTTTATTATTTTTTTAATTTTTTAAGTCTTTATTTATTTTTGAGAGAGATAGACAGAGTGCGAGTGGGGGAGGAACAGAGAGAGATGGAGGCACAGAATCCGAAGCAGGCTCCAGGCTCTGAGATGTCAGCCCAGAGCCCTATGCTGGGCTCTAACTCACAAACCATGAGAACATGACCTGAGCTGAAGTTGGCCGCTTAACCAACTGAGCCACCCAGGCACCCCTCATTTTTTTTTATTAAAATCAGGTTATTTGCAGTATTCCACAAATTATTTATCTGTTGTATACTTGACAGATATTTGAGTGTTTCCAGTGTTTGTCTATTATAAATGCTATGACAATTCTTGTATATATGTATGTGCTGGTAGATATAATCACTCACTTATGTTGGGTGTATATCCAGGTATGGAATTACTGGGTCATAGAATGGGCATACCTGTATCTTTAGTCTTTGTTGTTAAATATTTTTCCAAGGTGGATGTACCAATGTACATTCCTACCAGCAATGTGAGAGAGTTCTAGTTGCTCCATATCCTTGCCAGACTTGATATTTAAAACATCTCTTCAAGCTGTGTTGAGATATTATTGACATACAAGGAGTTGAAAGTTTTGGTCCTTTAATTGTAGTCACCTTTAATGTTCATTGAGAGGCACAAGCAGAGAATAGAAGTCCTTTTTAACTATTTTCATTGTTAAACTCTGCTTCACTATAAAGAATTCTGTGCAGGGGCACTTGGGTGGCTCAGTCAGTTAAGCATCTCACTCTTGATTTTGGCCCAAGTCATGATCTCACAGTTTGTTAAGATCGAGCCCCATGTTGGGCTCTGTGCTGACAGCATGGAGCCTGATTCAGATTTTCTCTCTCCCTTTCTCTCTGCCCCTCCCCAACTTGTGCGCATGTGCATGCGCTCTCTCTGTTTCTGTCTCTCTCTCTAAGTAAGTAAATAAACTTAAGAAAAAAGAATTCTGTACATAGACTGGTACATGAAGCCTTGGAAATTCTCAGGGTCACAGGAGATCTGAGGTTTTGGATTTGTGCAGATTTAGTTCAGCTGTTGAAGTAAGCACATACTTGAGAAGAACTGAAGAAGATCACTGTGGTCTTGAAGGTAAATTTTTATTCAGTAAAGACAGAAGAGTAGCTCTTAAAAGACGGATGTTTCAATAAAGACTGGCTAAAGTTGGCAAAACTGTCGGAAGAACAGACTACTGCATCTTTTTGTTAGGCCAGTTGTTAAACTTGACTCTGTACTAGAGGCCTCTGGAGAACTTGTTAAAACACAGCTCACCACTCCCATCCCCCAGAGTTTCTGAGTAATCAGGTCTCGGGTGGCAGAGGGGGTAGAGAATCTGCATTTCTAACCAGTTCCCAGGTGATGCTCATGCTGCTGATCCCAAGACCACACTGTGCTCTGTGAACCACTGAGGTCCCTGATTGCAGTGTCCCAGTGAGAGGCAGTGGGGGTGAGAGGTTGTTGGATTTAGGATATATTTGGAAGGGTCAAACCAATGAAACTTGATGTTAAACATTGTGATCCTAGGTTGTTCTTTAAGTTTGTTTCCCATTTGTGTGTTTTTGCTTTTTAGGTTTTTATTTTATGTATTAATTTATTTAAAAAAAATTTAGGGGGGTTGGAAGAGCCATCTGAGGCTTTATTTGGGATTGGCTTTTAGCTGGGGGCATGGGCAAGAGGGGGTACCCAGGGCAGCAGACTACCCCAAGGGTAGGCTGAGGGCCAGGGTGAGCCTTAGTGGGTCTCCTATTCCTGATGCTCCCCATGCACAGCTTCTTCCCCCAAAGGCTCTATGGCAGCCTCAGGAGTGGGGTG
This sequence comes from Prionailurus bengalensis, assembly GCF_016509475.1. Taxonomy (NCBI): domain Eukaryota; kingdom Metazoa; phylum Chordata; class Mammalia; order Carnivora; family Felidae; genus Prionailurus; species Prionailurus bengalensis. The sequence continues at coordinate 18,178,565 of NC_057361.1, read as the reverse complement.
GGTGGGTGAGAGGGACTACAGTGACTGTTCATTTGGACAGGACATCAGATGATTTGTACATCAGCTTCCCATCATGGGTCTTGATCTTCACAACCACGGCCTTGGAGGAGCTGACTCGGATGAAGAAACTGGAGCCCTTCCACATCTGAAGCTGGACTGGAAAGAGCCCAGGCTGTAGTTGAGGCCAGGGCTTCTAAGGCCCCCATAGGCTGAGCTCAGCCCACCTGAGTAGTTATGTTCTGCATCCCACACTCCAGCTGGCTCTCCTCGCCCTCCAGCAGCTTGCAGTATAGGTGGCGATCCCGATCTCCAGGGCCCACTTAACATTCATGGGCTTGTGGTACTCCCACAGCTGCCACACCATATCCTGCTTGCCTTGCTGCAGGGGAGCCTCCAGCTTGGCCAGCTTGGCATTAGTGTCCTTAACCACCAGCTCCCCACACTGCTCTGCATCAGCAATGGAGGCCTCCAGGGAAGCCCTCTGGCCTTTGAGGCCCCCAATCTCAGAATCTCCATCTTTGTATGATAGCAGTCATCCCTGTGCTTCTCAGCCAATATATGCAGCTCCTCATACTTGATCTGATATGTGGTCTAGGCCTCAGCTTGTCTGCAGTTGGCGATGTCCTCATATTGAACCTTGACCGTGGCGATAATGCTTTCCAGTTTCAGGGAACAGCTATTGTCTGTGGACAGGACCATGGACGTGTCTGAGATCTGAAACTGTAGCTCACGAATCTCCTCTTCATACAGCTGCCTTAAGAAAGTAATCTTGTTGGTGAGCCCTTCCAGGTGAGACTCCAGGTCTACCTTGTTCGTGTAAGCTTTGTCTGCATCCTTCTTGATTAGGACAAATTCATTTTCCATGTCTGCACACTCTTTGATCTCCTTGTACTTATTCTTGAAGTCCTCCACCAGTCCCTGCATGTTGCCAAGCTTTACCTCTGGCTTCAGCTTCTCCTGGCCCAATGTGTCCAGTTGCCGCCCAGGGTTGTTGATGTCGCTCTTGAACATGTTGTCCATGTTGCCCTGAGCTGTTTTCTGCTGCTGCAGGAGGCTCCACTTGGTCTCCGGAATTTTGCTCTGCTCCAAGTGCCTCACCTTGCCGATGAAGGAGGCAAACTTTTTGTTGAGGGTCTCGTTCTGCTCCTTCTCCTGGGTGCTGACAGCCTGGATGTTGGGGTCTACCTCCAGCTTAAGGAGGCTCAGTAGGCTCTGGTTCACGGAGACAAGCATGATGTGCCCCATAACCCTGGCCCTGCTGTAGCCCCTGACCATACTCATGCTGGCACCCAGGCCACCCCAGAAGCTGCTATTGCTGCTCATATAGGAGAAGGCTGAAGAGTTGATGCAGGCACCAGGTGCACTCATGTATGAGTGGCTGCTGACGGCCCCGGGGGCTGGAGGTGGACACCTTGTCAGAGGTCTGGGTCATTCTGATGGACATGGTGGAGGCTGGACTGGAGGCGATTAGGCTGTACGTGACAGAGGTTCGAGAAGGACACAAGATGCTGCTTCTATGTGGACGCTTTTTAGTTTTTTTACTTTGAGAGACAGTGCAGTTTTCTTAAACATACAAGCTCTAGGTTCAAATCAATACTCTACCACCTATCAATTGTGCAATCTTACACATTACTTCATTTCTCATTTATAAAATGTGGATAGTATGAGCAGGGGTTTTTTGCAAGAAATAAATGAGATACCTCATATAAAACTTATCAGGAGGTGCCTGCCTGGCTCAGTCAGTAGAGTGTGTGACTCTTGATTTTGGTGGTGTGAGTTTGAGCCCCACGTTGGGTATAGAGATTACTTAAAAATAAAATCTTAAAAAAAAACTATCATGGTATACAGAATATGGACTTTTGATTGCTTCAAGTGGGCAAGGAGACACTTAGATATTATAATGAGGGTTGTAAAAATAACTGAGAAGAAAATTCTTTTTTTCGTTTTCAAAAAAGATTTTATGGGAATGCAAGCTGGTGCAGCCACTTGGGAAAACAGTGTGGAGGTTCCTCAAAAAACTAAAAATAGAACTACCCTACGACCTAGCAATTGCACTACTAAGCATTTATCCATGGGATACAGGTGTGCTGTTTCAAAGGGACACATGCACCCCCATGTTTATAGCAGCACTATCCACAATAGCCAAAGTATGGAAAAAGCCCAAATGTCCATCGATGGATGAATGGATAAAGAACATGTGGTGTGTGTGTATATACATATATATATATATATATATATATATGTATACACACACACACACACACACACACACAATGGAGTATTACACAGCAATCAAAAAGAATGAAATCTTGTCATTTGCAACTATGTGGATGGAACTGGAGGATATTATGCTAAGTGAAATTAGTCAGTTAGAGAAAGACAAAAATCATATGACTTCACTCATATGAGGACTTTAAGAGACAAAACAGATGAACATAAGGGAAGGAAGACAAAAATAATATAAAAACAGGGAGGGGGACAAAACAGAAGAGACTCATAAATATGGAGAACAAACTGAGGGTTACTGGAGGGGTTGTGGGAGGGAGATGGGATAAATGGGTAAGGGGCATTAAGGGATCTACTCCTGAAATCATTGTTTCACTATATGATAACTAATTTGGATATAAATTAAAAAAAATAAAATTAAAAAAAGATTATATTAATTTATTGCTTTTTTAATGTTTATTTTTGAGAGGGAGAGAGGGAGAGAGGGAGGGAGGAAGGGCAGGAGGGACACAGAGCATGAGTGGGGCAGGGGCAGAGAGAGAGGGAGACACAGAATCTGAAGCAGGCTCCAGGCTCTGAGCTGTCAGCACAGAGCTGATGTGGGGCTCAAACCCACGAACTTTGAGATCATAACCTGATCCGAAGTTGGACGCTTAACTAACTGAGCCACCCAGGCAGCCCAAGATTTTATTTTTTTTTAAAGTAATCTCTACACCTAAGGTGGAGCTCAAACTCACAACCCCAAGATCAAGAGCCATATGCTCTACCAACTGAGCCAACCAGGTGCCCCTCCATTTATTTTCTAATATTTTTTTGATAACTGAGAAATTTGCAGAAAGCTAATTTTAAAACTTTCTATTTTTATCGCCTTTACACAAAGCAAATGTTGTGTCAATAGTAATTATAATTCTGATAGGTGACTTAAAAAATTTAGCTTGTACGTTCTGGACAAATCTTGTATAATGTGTACAGTATTCACAATGGAAATTTTATCCATTTGGATTTAATGGGTTTTGGTGAGAACTGCAAACTAGATAGTTGTACTTGGCACTGAAAATTCTTCATTATTCAGTTATCTTATCAGTGACACAATTAAAAATTGCTGAATTATTATCTATTCAACTACAAAACTGCCAAAGGTCAAAATCTCTGATACTGGTTTTCAGCATATGGACAGGCCAAAGCAAATGATGCAAAAATTTTAAAATGTTTTCAGAACTCAGCAAAATTTTGGCCAAGCAAAGTTTTCATGCAGGAAACATTATGCAAGCATCTATTTTTTATTATCCCTTCAGAAAATGGAATTGTCCACTATATAATAATACATAATTCCAGCAAACTCTTCTGCATCCCATTAGTTATAAAATGAACTGACCATCAAAAGGCAGTCATCTGTAGCAAAAGCATTTTATCTTTGTAGATGCAATAAAGGTTTCATTTCCTTTGAAAAATAGGCAGAGATTATTTTCCAGCAAAATGTTAACAGTCTCCTTACATGCTATAATGATACAGGCTTATTATTTTCTGTTTCAGTGGTTTTTAAGGGGAGACACCTATCAGAATCACTTGGAGGATGGTGCATCTTCAAAATACCCCTGGTCCTGGGCCGCCTGGGTGGCTCAGTCAGTTAGTGTACGACTTCGGCTCAGGTCATGATCTCACCATTCCCGAGTTTGAGCCCTGCATTGGGCTCTGTGCTGACAGCTCAGAGCCTGGAGCCTGTTTCAGATTCAGTCTCTGTTTCTGCCCCTCCCCCACTCATGCTCTGTCTCTGTCTCTCTCTCTTTCAAAAATAAATAAACATTAAAAAAAATTTAAGACCAAACAAACAAAAAACAGAATACTCCTGGTCCTGGGCCCTGGCTGGATGCAAGGCTGGGACTCTCTGAGGCTGAAGCATGGACATGTTTGTGTTTATATGTTTTTTAGCCTCCCATAGGACCTCCCTTTTGGGTCATGTGGCAGTTTGGATAATCTGAAAGCCCTTCTTCTATAGAACACCTAGAAGTGCTGGATAAAATAAGGCAAGTATCTTTTTTTTTAAGTTTATTTATTTTTGGGGGGCACCTGGGTGGCTCAGTCGGTTAAGTGTCCAACTCTTGATTTCTCCTCAGGTCATGATCTCACAATTCATGAGATTGAGCCCTGCATCAGGCTCTGCACTGACAGCGCAGAACCTGCTTGGGATTCTCTTTTTCCCTCTCTTTCTCTCTCTCTCAAAATAAATAAGTAAACATTTTTAAAAAGTTTATTTTTTCAGTAATCTCTACTACACCCAACGTGGGGCTCAAACTCATAACTCTGAGATCAAGAATCACATGCTCTTCTGACTAAGCCAGCCAGCCCCGCCATTTTATTTTATTTTATTTTATTTTATTTTATTTTATTTTATTTTATATTATTTTTTAAAGTTTATTTACTTTGAGAGAGAGTGTGTGTGTGTGTGTGTGTGTGTGTGTGAGAGAGAGAGAGAGAGAGAGCGAGAGAGCGTGCAAATGGGGAAAGAGCAGAGAGAGTGGGAGAGAGAATCCCAAGCAGGCTTTGCACTGTCAGCACAGAGCCTGACGTGGGGCTTGAACTCATGAACTGTGAGATCATGACCTTAGCCAAAGCTGGATGCTTAACTGACTGAACCACCCAGGTGCCCCGTGCCTCCCCTTTTTAAAGTCTATTATTTTTTAGAAGGCAAGTATCATTTTTTAACCATTTTTATTTTTTAATGTTTATTTATTTTGAGAGAGAGAGCAAGAGCAGGGGAGGGGCAGATAGGGGGAGAGAGAATACTAAGTGCAATGTGGAGCCTGACATGGGGGTCGATCTCATGAACTGTGAGATCATGACCTGAGCCAAAACCAAGAGTCAGACACTTAACCAACTGAGTCACCCAAGCACCTGTAGAAGGCAAGTATCATTTTAAATGCATAGTAAGGAAAATACTTCAAGGCCAAAATCAGAGCTAGACCTATAGTTTCACATGGTAAGCAGCTGCTGACACTGTTTCCCCCAGAAGAGGAAGAGAGAACTCCTACCTTTGCAACCAAGTTGGTTTTAACAACTTTTCAGGTCCAGAGAAAAGGGTCTGGGACCAGACAAAATGGGGAACTAGAACTAAGAACCTTGTATAAACTTGGGACTCTGAGAGGGCCACAGTGGAGTAGAAAGCAAAGCCATCCATCAGCTGAGGTAGAAAACAAAGAAGCTTGTCTACCCTTGTCTGAGCTTTGAGTGGGGGTGGGGGTGGAGAATACACATACCCCAACCCCCACGCACACACATACGTACTTACAAATATATCCATGGGAATAAATAATCATCAACTTTCCTCAGGGTAGTTTTCAGTCTGAATTTATATTCTATGGTCTGACAGCCCCAAACTAGGAAATTAGTTTAAGAAATAGTTGCAGACTGGAACATTTTCAGGGCTCTTGGAAATAGCAAATGCAGGACTTCTCATGAGGGGCACAATCAAGTGAGACAAAACCATGATTGTAGGGGACTGTGGAAGTAAGTTAAGCAGAGACCAGGTGTTCCTGGGGTGCTGAATGGCTGAGACAAGATGGACTGTCTAACCTTGGGCAATCACCCTGCTCTCTGCATAGTGACTGCCTTCTCCAAGTGCCACTACTCTAAGGGTTCAAAGGTGTACCCCTAGTCTGAGAATTTGCTCAATAGGGTGAGAGTGAACAGGTAACTCTTTTGCCACCCTATCCCTAGCATATAATATAGTTAGAACCTTGTGTAAGAAATTGCATATAGGGAGTACTCCCTCTTGCTGCTTCCCTTGAACTCTGGAGTTGACCCAGATTAGGGGCTGGCCTTCAGCCATTACCTGTAGATATGAGGTCAAGCAGCCAGTACCTCCATGGGAATATGAGTTCATAGGCCAAAATAACCAGACATCTAAGGAGTACAGATACCTCAAAAGGGAAGCAACAATTTATGCTGGAAATCATGTACCAATTGTAGCAGAAATACTAATAAGCCAATCAAGGGTTTTAAATAAATATGAAAGGACTTCCCGTTCCAGTTAGAATGTAGAAAGTTGCAAGATACTGCCATTCCCACCCTATCAGGAGATTCTAAAGCAACTGCCTATTGAAAGCTGCTACTCTGTTCCAGTAAACTGTAGAGCAGTAAATGCATGGGTAAATGTAGACAGGCTAAGTTTGACAAGAATGGTGATCTATGGTAATATTATTTACATGCTTATGCTTACATTTTATTCAGTACCATGCAATTTTATCTTGAAACTGCTTAGTCAATTAGGGGTAAGTTGGAGGAGATGTAAAGGTGAATACATCACTAACAGAATTATTTATTAATTTGTGGTTCATTTGGAAGACTAAAGATTGTTCAAACAGACGGCTGTGAAATTTTCCCTAATGCTTTGTCATGGAGGTAAAACCCCAAATGAAAATCAGTGTGTCAGCATTGTAGTACTTCAATTGGCTTTATAAGAAGAGCCATCCAAATTTTAATTTATTTAGCATTATTTACTTCACTTGCAGATTGTTTTTAAAAACTGGATTGGCCTATTTAACCTTTCTGGATTCAAACATTCCACGTGGGAGAGCTACATGGCTTTGAGGTAGGGAATTGTCTTGAAAAGCTTTGTGGAAACCCAAGTGTCAATCAAAAACAAGAATTGGTGAGTAATGGAGCCATAGAAAAAAGCATAGTGCGCTAGGTAAACATGGGTAGTGCCTTTCTGTGCACTGTCGTAGGGAGAGAGGTGTCAACAAATATCCAAAATGCCTGATACCTCAAATGCTGAAATTATGTCAGGCTAATAAAACCTGATTTCATTGTGGGGAAAAGATAGTCTCTTCACTAAAGGGTGCTGGGAAAACTGGGTGGCTACATGTAAAAGAATGAAACTAGATCACTTATTAAAACCACACACAAAAATAAGCTCAAAATTAAGACCTAAATGTGAGACCTGAAACCATATAAATCCTAGAAGAAAACACAGGAAGGGGACACCTGTCTGGCTAAGTTAGTAAAGCATATGACTCTTAATCTTGGGGTTGTGAGTTTGAGCCCCATGGTGAGTGCAGAGATTACTTACATTTTTAGTCTTTAAATATTTAAAAATATGTTTTATTTATTTTGAGAGAGAGAGTGTGCATGTGAGCAGGGGGAGGGGCAGAGAGAGAGGGAGAGAGAGAATTCCAAGCAGGCTCCACACTGTCAGCACAGAGCCTAACACAGGGCTCAAACCCACGAACTGTGAGATCAGGACCTGAGCTGAAAACTAGAGCAGGACACCCAACTGACCAAGCCATTGAGGTGACCCTTTTTAAAATCTTTAAAAAAAAAAAAAGAAAAGAAAACACAGGTAGTAATTTCTTTGACATCGGCCATAGCAACATTTTTCTAGATATGTCTCCTAAGGTAAGAGAAATAAAAGCAAAAATAAATTACTGGGACTACATCAAAATAAAAAGCATTAAAAAGCTTTTGCACAGTAAAGGAAACCATCAACAAAACAAAAAAGCAACGTACTGAATGGGAGGAGATATTTCCAAATGATATATCTGATAAGGGTTTAATATCCAAAATATATAAGGAATTTATATAACTCAAACCAGAAACAAACAAACAAACCAAAACCACACAACCAAACAATGTGATTAAAAATGGAGGACCTGAACAGACATTTTTCCAAAGATGACATCCAGATGGCCAATAGACACTTGAAAAGATACTCAACATCACTCATCATCAGGGAAATACAAGTCAAAACCATGATGAGATACCACCTCACACCTGTCAGAATGGCTAAAATTAACAACATAAGAAACAACAGGTGTTGGTGAGGATGTGGAGAAACTGGAACCCTTTTGTACTGTTGGTGGGAATGCAAACTGGTGCAACCACTGTAGAAAACAGTATGGAGATTCCTCGAAAAGTTAAAAATGGAACTATCCTATGATCCAGCAATTGCACTAGGAGGTATTTACCCAAAGGATACAAAAATACAGATTTAAAGGGGTACATGCACCTCAGTGTTCATAGCAGCATTGTCAACAATAGCCAACCTATGGAAAGAGCCCAAATGTCCATCAACTAATGAAGGGATAAAGAGTGATTGTTTCCAGTGATGTGTCTAGTAAGAAGTTGCTGCCTATGTTCTTTCTTCTCTAGGATTTTGATGGTTTCCTGTCTCACATGTAGGTATTTCATCCATTTTGAATTTATTTTTGTGTATGGTGTAAGAAAGTGATCCAGTTTCATTCTTCTGCATGTTGCCATCTAGTTTTCCCAACACCATTTGTTGAAGTGACTGTTTTTTTTTCCATTGGATATCCTTTTCTGCTTTGTCAAAGATGAGTTGGCCATATAGTTTGGGTCATTTCTGGGTTTTCTGTTCTGTTCCATTGATCTATGTGCCTGTTTTTGTGCCAGGACCATACTGTCTTGATGACTATAGCTTTATAATATAGCTTGAAGTCTGGAATTGTGATGCCTCCAGCTTTGCTTTTCTTTTTCAGGATTTCTTTGGCTATTTGGGGTCTTTTGTGGTTCCATACCAACTTTAGGATTGTTTGTTCTAGCTCTGTGAAAAATGCTGGTGGTATTTTGATAGGGATTGCATTGTATGTGTAGATTGCTTTGGGTAGTATAGATATTTTAACAATGTTTGTTCTTCCAATCCATGAGAATGGAATGTATTTCCATTTCTTTGTGCCCTCCTTAATTTCTTTCTTACGTGTTCTAGAGTTTTCAGAGTACAGATCTTCTGCCTTTTTGGTTAGGTTTATTCCTAGGGATCCTATGTTTTTTGGTGCAATTGTAAATGGGATTAATTCCTTGATTTCTCTTTCTGCTGCTTCATTATTGGTGTATAGAAATGCAAGAGATTTCTGTACATTGATTTTGTATCCTGTGACTTTGCTGAATTTGTGTATCAGTTCTAGCATTTTTTTTGGTGAGTCTTTTGGGTTTTCTATATAGACTACCATGTCTTCTTTGAATACTGAAAGTTTTATTTCTTCCTTGCTGGTTTGAATGCCTTTTATTTCTTTTTGTCATCTGATTGCTGAGGCTAAGACTTCCAATTCTATATTAAATAACAACACTGAGAGTGGTCATCCCTGTCTTGTTCCTGACTGTAGAGGAAAAGCTCTCAGTTTTTCCCCATTGAGGATGATGCTAGCTGTGGGTCTTGTGTATATGGCCTTTATCCCTACTTTGTTGACGGTTTTTATCAAGAATGGATGCTGTACTTTTTCAAATGCTTTTTCTGCATCTATTGAGAGGATTATATGGTTTTATCCTTTCTTTTATTCATGTGGTGTATCACGTTGATTGATTTGTAAATACTGAACCACTCTTGCAGCCCAGGAATAAGTCCCACTTGATCATGGTAAATAATTCTTTTAATGTATTGTTGGGTTGGATTTGCTAGTCTCTTGTTGAGAATTTCTGCCTCCCATGTTCACCAGGGAGATTGGCCTGTAATTCTCCTTTTTTAAGTGAGGTCTTTGTCTGGTTTTGGAGTCATAGTAATGCTGGCCTCATAGAAAGGGTTTGGAAGTTTTCCTTCCATTTCTTTTCTTTTTTTTTTTTTTTTTTTTTTGGTACAGTTGGAGAAGAACAGATATTAACTCTTCTTTTTTTTAAAAAAAGTTTATGTATTTTGAGAGAGAGATAGCCTGCATGCGTGTGTGTGCATGCATGTGCCTGAATGGGGGAGGAGCAGAGAGAGAGAGGGAGAGAGAGAGAATCCTAAGCAGGCTCCGCTCTGTCAGTGTACAGTCCAATGTGGCTCAATATCACTAACAGTGAGATCATGACTTGAGCCAAAATCAAGTGTTGTTTGCTAGGGGTGCCAGAGTGGCTCAGGCAGTTGAGCATCCAACACTTGATTTTGGCTTAGGTCATGATCTCACGGTTTGGTTTGTGGGTTCGAACCTCACATTGGGCTCCATACTGACCATGTGGAGTCTGTTTGGAATTCTCTCTTTCCTTCTCTCTCTGTTCCTTCCTCGTTTGCACTCCCTTTCAATCAATCAGTCAATCGATCTTAAAAAAAAAAAAAAAAGAGACGCTTAACTGACCGAGGCACCCAGGTGTCCTGGTTATCAGTTCTTATTTTTTAAAAAATGTTTATTTTTGAGAAAGAGACAGAGTGTGAGCAGGGGAGGGGCAGAGAGAGGGAGACATGGAATCAGAAGCAGGCTCTGAGCTCCGAGCTGTAAGTACAGAGCCTGATGTGGGGCTCAAACTCACGAGCCGTGAGATCATGACCTGAGGCGAAGTCAGACACCTAACCGACTGAGCCACCCAGGTGCCCCTCTTCTTAATCTTTTTTTAACATTTTCATCTTTTATTGAGAGGCAGAGAGAAACAGAGCACTAGCGGTAAGGGGCAGAGAGAGAGGGAGTCACAGAATCTGAAGCAGGCTCCAGGCTCTGAGCTGTCAGCATAAAGCCTGATGAAGGGCTCGAACCCACAAACCAAGAGATCATGACCTGAGCCAAAGTCGGAGGCTTAACCTCCTGAGCCACCCAGGTGCCCCTCAATTCTTCTTTAAATGTTAGTAGAATTCCCTTGGGAAGCCATCTGGTCCTAGACTTTTGTTTGTTGGGAGATTTTTGATTACTGATTCAACTTCTTTGCTGATTATGGTTCTGTTAAAATTTTCTATTCCTGTTTCAGTGTGGGTAGTTTATATGTTTCTAGGAATTTGTCCATTTCTTCCAGATTGCCCAGTTTATTGGCAAATAACTTTTCATAAAATTCTCTTATAATTGTTTGTAATTCTGTGCTGTTGGTTGTGATCTTTCCTCTCTCATTTGTGATTTTTTTTTTTGAGTCCTTTCTCTATAACATGAAGGAAGTGAAGAACTGGGAGCAACAATCCAATCAACCTCACTTTCCTTTGACTTTTGGGTCCAGTTGTAAATGCTTCACAATCTGTTTTCTTACTTTTCCATCTTCTTCTCTTGCAGCTTCTCCACTTCTCTCACTGCATTCTCCTCAGTCTTTTGATGATCAGGGGATGATCAGGTGCAATAATAGGGCATGATGTATCTCACTTGCAAGGCTTCATCCATGCTACTGCCTTCTCCTGATGCACTCTTCTGTCTCTCTTTCTCACCCCTACCTTCCTGCTCCCACTCACCACAGGGGATTCACCTCTCCTGGCTGCCAGTGTAAATGGTACCTCCTGTAGGAATGAACTAGTTACTCCTTGCCTGCATTGCCAAAGCTCCAGCACTTGATTTTATCAGAACCCTTACCACAAGACATTGCTTTTTCTTATGTAATTGACTGTATCCCGTGATTGACTAGGACCTTCACGAGGTCTGTAACTGTAACTATATCATGAAACTGTCCCCAGCACCTAATACACTTAGTGCCTTGCATATAGTAAGTACTCATTTTGTTTTTAGTCAACGAATGTATACCTAAGTGAGAACAAAGAACTGAGAATACAATTTGGCTTGAGGGTCTGCTCAAAGTAATTTATTCTGAAAAGTCTAAGGTATATGTATTGTCCAAAAGACTCAAGGTAATGAAATGTGTATATGGCCTTTTCATTTTTTCAAATTCGTCTCTGGTCTCTGCTGCTTATTTTCATTACACAAATCTCCCCTTTGTTAGACTATTGTCATCTACATACTAAATTGCAAGGTAGCCTATAGGTGACTCTACAAGTTTGAAGAAAGACTTTGTCCTGTGGCTGTAATAAAAAGACAGAACTGGGCTGATAATGTTTGCAACAGTTCAAAGGATGCAGCCAGAATATTGATCAGCTCTTGTGGCCGACTGTATGCCAAGGGACAAAGCATCTTCCCTAGGAGGGAATGGTGGGATCTGCCTTTGTAAGATACACTGCTCTAAGTTATTTGTTTAGAGCCAGAAGACTAATTCTTAATTGATGCATTTCTGAGTGAAGAGACCCAGATGTTATATGCTAATTTTCTCTTTTAGAGTGTGTCAATTTATGCAATTCTGGCTTGAGGGCTGGGAGAGTAGATCAGTCACACCTGACTACCTGCTCTACATGAAAATATGTGCACTAATGTTTTGTCTCTGGAATTGGAGGAAGAAAATTTCATTAAGGACAGGAGCTATTCCTAGTCCCAAATAAAGGGCAAAGAGGCCAATTAAGGATCTGAAAGTGATTGGCTGGTGGGTGTTGGGTGTACATAGGGAGGATGGTGGAAGTCATGGAAGACCCAAATCTTCCAGGTCCCAGCATATGGGTTTGTTTACTTCGAGAGGTGATTGCCAGCTGAGGTCTGTGTTCTTGTAGCTCATTTCAAATTCTGATGATAGAGAAAATTATTCCTTTTTCTGATGATGAGAAATCTGATCCAAGTCGCATAGGCTTAGAAATGTCTATGTTAGTAATTTGCTAAATTTAAGGATATAGGATTTCACAATTAGATTCTCATTTAAGAAAAACCATCTTGCTTATTTAGAGAATTAGTCTTTTATTAGTCAAAATGGATTTGCTTCTGAGGTTTAAACTACTTGGACTCATTTCAGGCAAATGTTTTCTAAGGGCTGAGTTCTTAAATTGAAAGAGATACATAAGCCAACATAATAACATATTTAATGAGCTGCATGAATGTCTTGAAAAATCCCATCCTGGCCAAACAGTAGAACAGAAATCATAACCAAAGCTCCCAAATAGTTTCCCCCAAAGGGCCCAAATCATCCTAGGTTACAGTACAGACCCATGCATTTATTTATTTTTTCTATTTTCTGAATTTCTTCTTATATAAAGCTTGGTCCTTTAAAAATGTAGCATGATTTTTTTTCTTAGCTAGTTTAAGGGTATGACTGGCAACACTGAATTGTTTCCCAGATGAGATCAGTAATCTCTTTGGAAGAGTGGGTTCGTGTGTGTTTGGGAGCAGTAGGAGGTGGTTATAAAGAGACTGTTGAAACACTTCACATGTCCAAGCAGGGATGTGGAGAACTCTAGATTGTATGATTAATCTCTTCCAAAACATCTCCCATCCTTTGTCTTGTGACACTTTATCTTCCAATTATTTCAAAAGTTGTCATGAAATTCTCAGGGCAGCTGCTTGAACTTCACAGTGGCCTTGGAGACTTCCCCTCTTCCCAGTTCATTATTCACAGGACAGTGAACCTCTCAAAGTGCAGGTGGGAATTGTTTCAGTGGCCAGAGAGAGGAGCCCAGCAGGATAGGGCCTGGGTGAGGAGTGGAAGTGAGGGAGAAACGGCTGAGGCTAGAGGGAGGGGCTGTTCCTGGATCTGGAGGACCGGAGGATTGTGGATTACAAGGTGAAGAAATGGCTTCTCAATGTACACATTTCCAGGGTTCCAGGAAGAGGCCCCGGGAGAACTTTCACAGATGGATGATCTGCTGACCATGGTTCTCTGACTCACCTAAATCTGACCTCCTTGGGGTTCTCTCATGGGTATTGCTGCTACCACTACCAAGAACTGTTAGAGTTCTTGTAAAGGAACCCGAACCAGTGTGACTGTTCAGTCATCATCAGGGTTTTTGGTTACTATAAAGAAATACTTAATGATCAGAGACAGATGAGAGTTATAGATCTCCTCCCCCACAACCAGGTGAATATCACTGTAAAAGCAAACCTAATTTTGCTAAACATACAAGTACTTAGAGTGAACAGTCACCAAACAGACAAACTGTTACTGTGAGTTCAGTGACCTCACTGTCGGTTCCTTAGGCATTCTGATAAGCACCTGGTCCCAAATGTTTAACCCAAGGCAGACCCAGCACTGTTCTGAAGACAGATGACCAGGCCTTTTAATGAGATCAGGCCCCACTGTCCTTTTTGAAAGGAGCGGACACCAGATCAAATAGAATGGTGTACGTACACGTTAGGGGGCTTGGTTTAGTAGATTCTTATTTTCTTATTTATGTAAGAGTCATGAGGCTCATATAGTCTTTCTGACCCCTCATATACCTCCAACACCACTCATTTCAGCAATGAGCAATTATTTCTAACATCCGTTGAGTTAATATAAAAGCCCTAGGGAAGATTCAGATTCACATAGCTACCCTGGAATGTGGTTCACTGATGACAGCCCTTCAGGGTTCACTAACTGCCCCTGGGGTGTAGATTAAAGTACATTTTCATTCCTGTAGCAATTCCTGTGCTCCACCCCCCCTGCCACTAATCTCCATAAATGATATTATAAACATCATTCATGGAAATAAAATAACTCAATAAAACCCCTGCCACTCACAGTAAAGCAGAGTGCAGGTTATTAAGCCATTGTTCCTCAATTCCATGCTCTTTGTGATGCTGGGGTGGGGGACTCTGCAAACATTTGTTTTGCCAGCTGTCCCTGCTAGGCTCTGCTGTAGGGGCGCTGGAGAGAGACTGCTCCTTCCTGTGGCCAGCATGAGCGAGCAACTACACTCCACACTTTGTCAACAGTGGCATCTTCCCATGCTTCTGAGGAACCAGCCATCCCAGCACCCTCCACCCCTCTGGTCTGAGTCCCAGCTCCGTGGGACCCCTCCTCTTGGCCGCTAGACTCTGGGAACTGACTTCTTCCCTTTGTTTCTTCAGCCGACTATTTCTTGCAGTTACTGTGTTTGTGTTACCTCATTGTTCCCATTTTATGTTTCCAGGTCTCCAGTAACCTGCTTTACTAAATTCCTGTATTAAATTACTCTATAAAATAACTAGTTTGGGTTCTGCTTTCCAGATTGGATCCTAAATGATATAGTCAAGGGTCTAAATATAAGAGCAGGAGCAGCAAAAAAATTCTAGGAGTTTTGCAAAGAAAATTTCAAACCAAAAGGTTTACAAGGAAAGGACTAATAGAATATGACTATCTTTGGATAGCCCAAGATCTGAAATGTCAGTATGGTAGGCCTATATCAGATAAGTAGAAGATTTTACAAAATCTAGTTATCACAATGATCTGACAGCATATATTGGGGAAGCGGGCACTGAGTGCCTAGGAGTAGTAGACAGTGTGCTAGCTAGTCTCCAAAGATGGCCCCGATAATATCTTACCCCCCCCCACCTTTACACACATGCCACTCTCTACATCAGGGTACAGCTTCTTTTCCCTCCCTGTGAATTTGGGCTTGCCTTGAGACGGGCTTCATGCTGACATTCTGGGAATTCTGAGCCTAGTCATTCATAGAACTACCAGCTTATGCTTCTTCCTCTTGCATTGTGCATTCCTGACACAGTTCCTCCCATAACCCAGTCACCATGGTATGAGAAGCTCGAGCCACATGGCAAGGCCACATAAAGGAGAACTGAGGTACAGTGGTCAATAGCCCCAGTTGACATCCCTGCAAACAACCAGAATTTGCTGCCAGCCATGTGAGTATGCCATCCTGAATGTTCCAGTTCAGCTAGGCCCCAGATGACTGCAATCCTAGCTGATATCATGTGGAGTAGGAGAACCACCCAGCTGAGCTCAGTCAATCAAGGGACTGGTGAAAAAGAAGGAAATGGTTGTTTAAGCCCCTAGGTTTATGGAGTATGTTGTATGCAACAAGAGAGAACCAAAATAGACAGGAAGCCCAGTTCCCAGATACTAGGAGGCTAAGATCACTGATAGGAAACCTAGAGACATAGTTACTAAGGTTGATCAAACCCAACCTGCAGTATTAAGGCAGCACAGCAGGGTGAACATTTGATTATATCAGCTGCTACCAGAATTTAGGGAAGGGTCTCAAATCCTTTGAGAGGCTGCTTGGGGGATGGAAGACGAAGCACATGGACAGAGCAAAAGGAGACAACACAGGTACTGGCAAAATTGCCTACAGAAGGATGGATGAGAATTCCTGGAGTGAGTGAAGACAGGAGAAAGGAGAAGAAGAAATACAGAGTGAGTGAGGAAGCAAGGCCCAGGGTGGACATGAAGCAGAGAGCAAGAGTGGGCAAGGCATTGGGCATTGGGCCGTAGGCTGAGTTCATGAGAAGTTCCTGGCAGTGAACAGGTGGATAACTTTGAGAACAAGGTCATCCAGTAGTCAGTATTTACTATAAACTTAGGCGTTTTTGGAATGTTTTCTGTTGAAACTGATGTGGAAATGAGACCACAGTCTAAAAAGTTTTTGAAATAGCAACACCTGACATTTACTAAAAATATTCATGTAAGGAGAAAGGAGGAGAGCACCTACAAGCCAGAGTCACGTGTCACTTTGCCTCGGTTCTCAATACATCAGCTCTACCACTTCTCTTATTTATGTGTGTGGTCCAAGACAATGCCCCTACCCTTCCAGCAACTGTGTTGGGATCCACAGGGAATGGAGACTCTTGTATTCATAAAAAAATTTATGCAATTTTGAAAAGCAATTCAAGTACACATTTTGAAAAGGGAGTCAAAGTAAACAGAATGAGCGTTCACTGGGGAAAAGATTCAGGTGACTACTTAAAAAAGAAAGAGAATTGCAGCGATGTCTTTTTGGCTCTGTTGATAGAGCATGTGACTCTTGATCTGGGGTTATTAGTTCGAGCCCCACATTGGGGCATAGAGATTGCTCAAAATATAAAATCTTTAAAAAAAAGAGAACTGCAGTATTCACTAAGAGCCAAGAGATTTAACGTTGAGGGAATGAAGCATTAAGGATCTATTTTGTTTGTTGGGTTTTTAACTGTTGGGACATGTAACATAGAGCTCTTTTGCTTTGGGGGTAGCTAATTTCCCTCAACTAGATGAAGGAAAAGGCCTTTCTCACCTGGACAGAGATGAGATGACAGAATAGGGAGAAATGTATGAGTGAGACTCCGCAAGACCTGGACTTTCTACTAAGAAGAAGTCAGGAAGTCATGAGCTTCTAGCTATTTGCAGACATTTGGGGACAGCATTGAATTTCGCACAAGATTTGGGGGAGCTTGAGCTGAGCTCCTTCAAATCCAAAGAACAGACCCAGGTGATAATCAGAAGAGAGTTCCAAGAGGGAATTAGACCCTGGTGCACATTTGCATCCATTGTATGTAATGAATTAACTTCTTTCGTGTACATCTAGAATGGTATTTGTTCTTAGTTCTCCTTGGGAGAATTGAGAACAGATCACATGAATCATTTTCTGTGTTCTGGGGTTCAGAAATGGACTCCCAGTTGGGAAATCAGGCTTTTTATAGTCCAAATAAGGTACCTTCTGATAGAGTCAGAAAAGTTTAGAGTTTTTAGAGAAAAACTCTGGCAGAGTACTGAAGGCTCTGGTTGGTAAAAGGATCCCTATTTTAGCAATCAGGAACCTCAGGTCTCCAAGCTGGAAGCTACCTTGGGCCTTGAGAGTTATGGAATTCAGTCCCCTTATTTTACTAATTGTAAAATGAAGCTCAGAGGGGTGAAGTGACTTGTCCAAGGTCAAGAGTTTGTTAGGCAGCAGAGCTGGAAGGGGAACCCCGTTTTTTGACTCTAAGCTTAGGGGTCTTCTGAGATATTTCATGTACTTGTGGCAGATTGTATTACTGTTCCCCCAAATAGTCCCTTTTTTTCTTTCTCTTCAGTACCCCTTCCCTGTGGCTCATGATTTCTCTTTTCCTTCTGCCTCAACAGTCTGCGTGAATATGGCAAGGAGCAGAGCTGTGCTAGACATCTGGTGTGAGTGAGCAATATTTTTTGCTGGTTGTAAGCCACTGAGTTTTGGAGCTGTTTGTTACCACAGGCTAACTTAGCTATTCTGACTATTGCAGTTTTCTTCTGCCTTGTAAGCAGGCTGTCTTGCAAGTGAGGGAATGTATTATCCACTGGTCAGCCTGAAAACTGCCTTTCTCCTGAAAGCTATTAATTTAGAATGCTGCTACAAATTTGTTTCCTCTGAGTCTGGGTTGCCTGAGTAGTATCTGAATAGATCTAATCAACCTGGATAACTGGAACATAAGAGCCAAGAGTTTAGTCAAGACAGTGATGTTGAGGCCTTCCCTGATTATCCCTTCCTCCACTAGAGAGAAAACAAGAGAGAGATGTGGGAGAGTGAGGGGAAGGGGGCCAAGCCAAGAAAAGGGGCTGCAGACAGGCAAAATTTCCTGACCTTCATACATTTGCTTAGGACCAATCCTAAGAGTTAGCTCTGTAACTGACCCTTAGAAGGTTCTTACTTGGTACCATTCCATGTGGCCAACCCTCTCACAAGAAGATCCCTAATCAGAGGCAGAAGGAACTTTTAAGATGGTGGCTTTTGGACTGTATCCTAAATATTAAATTTCAGTTTCCACTTTAGCAGTGCAAAACAAAGTCCTCATTCTATATAGCTTATTTTTTCAAAACCAAGGTTTAAATGATCAAAGAGGTTGAATTAGGGTATTCATTGGTGATTATTTCTCACATTATGTCATTAATGTCACCCATCGTGTAATTAAAGTGAATCAGCTTAAGGTGAGGTAATGGTAGCTCCAGAAGTAGATGATGTCATTAGGGAGTCACCCTTTGGCTGAAAATATTATATTCTTGCCCTATAATTAACACAATATCTAGAAGCAAATCCCAAACACCCGATTTAGGTGAAATATTATTTTTGAGCGTTTAGAATTTTGGTATTCCCTTCAACAGAGTCCGAGTTACCTAAAGGTTCTGCCAAAGTCAGAGGGTGATTGACTTTCATAATTGCAACCCCCAAACCCAAGGTCATGAAACAGTCTGCATATTTTAACTCAAATTTTATATATTTTATAAAGTTGTGAGTGCCCTTTAAAAAGGAGCCATGGAGGAAATCTGTATATATAAACAAACCTTTTTAAAATGAATTTTACATTTAGTACTTCATGGATAAAAAAAGTCACAAAGCAATTAAAACAGGAGCAAGCTTTGTGTTTCAAATATTGTTACCTCATGTCTCTGGGAGTTAAGACAAAAGCAATTTCATGCCAGCATTAGGCAGGCAGCCATAAAATCTCTTTGAAGTAACTGCATGAGAAACAAGATGTTTTGTTTATGTATCATAAAAAGTTCACAAAGACTCTATTATGTGGGAATGTTAAGTATAACTCAAGTGACAACTACATTCTAACAGAGGCTGTGTCTGATCTTGTCTGGCCCAGAGTAGCCTAGCTACAGAGACTGCTCTTTACACAAATATTTGGATTAGATACTCTCCATTTAGGTTTCTTGTTTTCTTTTTTAAGTTTATTTATTTATTTATTTTGAGAGACAGTGCACGAGCAGGAGAGGGGCAGAGAGAGGGAGAGAGGGAGAATCCCAAGCAGGCTCCATGCTGTCAGCACAGAGCCCGACACAGGGCTCGAATTCACAAACTGTGAGATCATGACCTGAGCCAAAATCAAGAGCTGGACGCTTAAACTGAGCCACCCAGGCACCCCCACTTAGGTTTCTCACTAACACAGTGTGCCAATGTCGAGATGGAGTGGCCCTCACTGCCCACTGGGTGCCACCACAACCTACCATAATAGTACTGGGTAAAGGCACCAGACCCTGGGGGAAAATGAATGAATGAATGACAGTGCCCAGTATTCTTTCTTCATCCATATGCTTCCTACTGTCTCTGTGAGCTGCATTTTTGCAATGTTTGGTTCAAAGCACTGCAAAGTTTACTTGGATAAGAGGCGGTGTAGTGGTTAAGAGCATGGATTCTGGGGCTAGACTGTGCTACTTCAACTCCTGGCTCTGCCATTTATTAACTGTGTGACCTTGAGTGAGTTCCTTAATCTCTCTGTGCCTCAGTTTCCTCATGTATAAAATGGGTATGATGATAACTACCTAGTCACAGGTTGTTATGAGGGTTAAATGAGTTTGGGCATATAAAGGGGATAGAACATACTGTTCCTGGCTCATAGTAAATGCTACATAAGTGTTAGCTGTCACTAATTAGCCATCATTGCCTCTGGTTACAGTTGCTGTGATTTGGAATTACATCTGTCAGGAGAGGGTCCATCTGGTTTATCAGAACACTCAGTTGCCGAGGGTTGATGGGGGGTGGGAGGGAGGGGAGGGTGGGTGATGGGTATTGAAGAGGGCATCTTTTGGGATGAGCACTGGGTGTTGTATGGAAACCAATTTGACATAAATGTCATATATTAAAAATAAATAAATAAAAATAAATAAAAGAACACTCAGTTGCCAAGACATCTAGAAAGCCTATTACAGGCACTAATTTGAGGTCCTGGCTTCCCAAAGGCCACCCAAGGAGGCCAGAGTCTTAGGGGGCAGTTTCACTACACTTTGTCACCGGGTGGGGGCAGGGCAGGCTTGGCAGTTCTTGACATGGGTGTAAAGATGGACAGAGAATTGATGGCAGCAGCCAGGCTCCTGGAAGGGCATAAATGATGGACTTTGCCATTATGTCTTATATGAAGAGGGTATTTTACACACACAGTTTTAGGTTAAGAGGATTGTTCCAAAACATATGTCTGTGCTAAAGACCTTGAACCAAAGATTTAGTCTCATACAGGCCCTGTGCCATCTGAACAAGAATATTAGTAGTCCCATCCTTACTAGGAAATGGGGGTCTGGAATTGGTCTGGTTGCCCAAATCTGGTGTCTGGGATGCTTGGTGGGGAGACCCTGGGCCCCAGCATATCCCATCAACCTGAAGCCTCTCTGCCACACTGTGGCAGGTACTGTTAGCTGGTTATCCTATAACTGTTCCTCTTTTTCCTTTTCCTACCTCACACTGTAGAAGTGCATACTCAAATACTACATGGTTTTGTAGGTAGTCATGTGATACAGGTCTGGCCAATGAGACATAAGGAGAACTCTTCTGAGAAATATTTTTCCCCTACTTTCTGCCTTTGGGGACAGTTATTTGAGGATATAATGCTTATAGCTGTGGCAACCATTTTGTGACCATTGGGTAGCAAGGCCAAGGGCAGAAAGGCCAATCTGCTGAGGAATGGTAGAAGGGAAGGATGGAAAAAACCTGAAATCTCTATGTCCTTGTTGAGCTCCTGAACGAATCTTGGGACTGCTTAAACAATAAATGCTCTTAAGGTTTAAGCCAACGTTAGCTGTTTTTCTGTTACTTATAGCCAGAAGTATTTCCAAATTATGCTTTAACTCTCACCCTGTGTGTCTAGTTTGTG
The DNA here is from genome assembly GCF_016509475.1 of Prionailurus bengalensis. NCBI lineage: Eukaryota > Metazoa > Chordata > Mammalia > Carnivora > Felidae > Prionailurus > Prionailurus bengalensis. The sequence goes on along the minus strand of NC_057361.1, from coordinate 18,157,365 downwards.
TATCTGAACTGCTGTCTTTTCTCCTGATTTGTGTACCCTTTGGCCAGGAGGCAGGCCCTTGTTTGACCAGGCTTTGATAGCTTTACCAGCTTTTACATTTCTCTCTCTCTCCAAGGTGCTGGAGTTGACTATCTTCAGCCACTGGCTGAGACCCAAGGATGCCCTGCTTACCTGTTCTCACATGCAGAATCTACTCAGATATTCCTGCCATGGTGTCCCATTCACTGTGTTGATGTCCTTCTAGACCTAAGGCTTCCCTATTATTTAGAACATTTTGATTTAAACTACAGGCCACCCAAGGCAAGGTCAGATCCCTTAGTCCCAGTCCTGCCCAGTTCTGCCTTACTCATGCTTCCCTGATAGGCCTTTGGCTGAGGCAACATCCCATCATGTCTTGTAGCTAGGCCCACACTGGCTGGGACCCACACAGCTTGGAAAGTTAAGGTCTAGAAACTGCTCCTCTCCATCCTGAAGATTTTGAGTTCAGGGTGCTTTATCCCTCACTCCTCAGAATTTTTCATGCTGCTGACTTGTCATTTTGACCTTAGCCAAGAAACCTGATCTTAATCCCTGCATTGTATCTGTTCAGAACAGTATTTCTGAAAAGAGGCCTGGATTTTAAGAATTAGGAGGTTTTGGCTCCAGTCCTGCCTCTCCCACAAACAAATCAAAGCAGGCTGCTACTGTTCCTTCCTAGGTTTCTGTTTTCTGTGTACAAAATGGAGTGTCCATCCTTTGCCTGATACTGCCATTCACATATTTTAGGAAGTGAATTTTAAACTCAGGGACACAATAAAAATTACAGAGTACACCTTAAAGAAATTATTTAGAGCACTGAGGGACATTCCTATAAGTACTCATGGTGTCTTTTTAATTTTGAGGTTTGGGGAGTATAATGAAAATTTCACTGCAGCCAGTCTTAATTTTGAACAAATCACATTAATTTTCCCCTAGGGCTTTCTAACACGCCAGAAATAAATTACAGAAAGGAGAGGAAAAAAGCACTACATAGTAATTCTTCCCAGCTGTAAACCTTGCTTTTTATGTGAATTAAGTCTTTGATCCCTAAAAATCCATTTTGCTCTTGGACAAATTCCAGAGACACTGCCCTCTTGGGGAAGCAACGGTGCCAGGGACAGAATGGTTGTTCAGGGACAAGGTTTCTCCTATGATTGTGCTGATACAGAAGGAAGCTTGAAGAATGAGAGTGGGGCCGTGAGCTCTGTGTTCCTGCTTTCTGGCATATGCAAGGTACCTCCTCTCCTTTTAAATTTACTCTGCCGCTCTTCTCTGCTCTCTTAAGAGATGTAGGCCTTGACTCTTTCCCTTATGAGTACATTTGTCTTTGTAACTCTGCAAGGCTGTGGCAGTCCTGCTGAATAAACTCTGCTGGAAATGGCGAGGCCTTTAGTGCATGGTCAATTCTATCCTTAGTTAAGCTCATCTGTTTTTCATATCTGTGCACTTCTATGTGCCAACTACTCTCCACAAATGTACTGAGAGGCAAAGTGGGTGCAGGGCACCAAAAGACGAAAGCCCTTTTGGGGTAACTCATACTGGGCTGCTAATAGAGACTTTTTTAAAAATAGTTTTTAAAGTTGTGGTAAAATGTGCATAGTATTTGTCATGTTAATCATTTGTAATTGTACATTTCATTGGCATTAATAACATTCACAATCCTGTGTACCCATCACCAAAACTTTTCATCATCCCCAGTATAAACTATACCCATTAAACAACAGCTCCTCATTCCCTCTTCCCCCAACCCTGGTAACCTCTATTCTGCTTCCTATTTCTTTTTCTTTTTTCTTTTATTTTTAAAGTTTATTTATTTATTTATTTATTTTTGAGAGACAGAGAGAGAGAGAGAGAGAGATGGACAAAGAGAGAGGGGAGGATGGAGGATCCAATGTGGGGTCTGTGCTAACAGCATGGAGCCTGATGTGGGGCTTGAAGTCATGAACCATGAGATCATGACCTGAGCCGAAGTCAGGTGCTTAACCCAACACCTGGGTGCCCCGCTTTTTCTTTCTTTTTTTTTTAAAGTTTATTTATTTGACAGAGAGAGAGAGAGAGAGAGAGAGAGAGAGAGAGAGAGAGAGAAAACGTGTGTGTGTGAGTTAGCAGAGGAGGGGTAGAGAGAGGGAGAGATAGAATCCCAAGCAGGTTCCACACTATTAGTGCAGAGGCTGACATAGGGCTTGAACTCACAAACCATGAGATCATGACCTGAACCGAGATCAAGAGTTGGATGTTTAACTGACTGAACTACACCCAGGCAGCCCTCTGCTTCCTATATCTATGAATATGCCTATTCTAGATATTTCATATAGGTGCGATCATACAATATATGTCCTTTGTGTCTGGCTTCTTTCACTCACCATAGTGTTTTCAAAGTTCATCCATGTTATAACACATGTCAGAACTTCTTTTTTATGGGTGAATAATATTACATTGTATGCATAGACTACATTTTGTTTATTTCATCTGTCCATGGACACTTGAGTTGTTCCTACTTTTTGGTTGTTGTGAATAGTGCTGCTATGATCATTCACGTATAGAAATCTGTTGAAGTCCCTACTTTCAGTTCTTCTATTTTTTGATTTTTTTAATGTTTATTTATTTTGAGAGAGAGAGTATGTGTACATGCATACATGAATGTGCACAAGTGGGGGAGGTGCAAAGAGAGAGGGAGGCAGGGAATCCCAAGTAGGCTCCATGCTGTCAGAGCAGAGCCCGATGCAGGGCTGGAACACATGAACTGCATGCAAGATCATGACCTGAGCTGAAATCAAGACTCGGATGCTTAACTGACTGAGTCACCAGGCGCCCCATCAGTTATTTATATATTTATGTATTTATGTATGTATGTATTTATTTATTATTTTTATAAAATGTTTTTATTTATTTTTGAGAGACACAGAGAGAGAGAGAGAGAGAGAGAGAGAGAGAGAGAGAGAGAGAGAAAGAGGGGCAGAGAGAGAGAGGGAGACAGAGAATCCCAAGCAAGTTCTATGCTGTTAGTGTAGAGCCCAATGTAGGGCTTGAACTCATGATCCATGAGATCATGACCCAAGCTCAAATCAAGAGTTGGACACTTAACTGACTGAGCCACCCAGGTGCCACCCCCCATCAGTTCTTTTAGATAGATACCTACGAGTGGGGATGCTGAGTCATAAAGATTTTACATGTAGACATGGTGTCATTATACCAACCCAGGCAGTGGAGGTTTGCAAAGATAAGACATGTAGCCATGTCTACAGGGCTGAGGCAAGGATCAGAACCATATGAAAGAGAAAAAAAGGTTGGGAAGAAATGGGCCATGTGGTTCTCCTATAAGATGCTGAGATTTAGTTAGGTCCATGGTGAAGACAGAACCAGGGGTCAGGAGCTGGGTAAATGGTCCCTTTGTTGAAAGACTGTAGGAGCTCCAGGGAAGGTATAACAGAGCTGACAACCAGAGAGACTGACTAGCCAGGAAGGCAAGAGACAGAGTGTCAAATAGTGACTTTGTAGTAAAGAACCAAAGAATCCACAGGAGCCAAGTAGCTGGGCAGAGTAGGGGTCGGGGGCCAAACTAGTCATCCTGAAGGCAATATAGGACCTGGAAATTAACAAGTCTTGATCCTGTGGACACTCCCCCTAAGATAGAAGACCTCTTGTATCCCTCTTGCTGATATAGGATAAAACCCTGTTGGATCTTGGTTTGTGAGGGAGGGCATCTAGATAAGGGCCCATCCTGACCCAAGCACACCTGTGGGAAAAGATCTTTGAAGCAATTTCCTTTTGAGACCAAAGTGAGCATCTAAATCTCAAGATGATCCATCATCCTGGACTATAATATGAGTAACTATTACAAAACAGCACTATTTTATTATATGTTGCATCCAAGGGTAAATATATTACATATGTACTGAGCACAGTGTTCTGTTAGGAAGCCAAGAAACACATACTAAATTCTAGGTGATGACTAATTTTCAACTACTTGGCTTAAAAATAACTGCAGAGGTCATTCCAGGCCACTGAGGTCAGTAATTCTGTGAGGGCATAGACCAGGTGGCATCCTAAACCTCCGGTCCTACAGCCTGCTGGGAAGGGAGTTTGCACCTCATTTCCAGGTTTATCCTTCGAGTAGAAGCAACAATAGAAAAGGTTATCTAGCAAAGACAGCCAGGAGAACAGCTGCCTGGGACAAATCCAGAGTAGGTGAGCTATCAGCCCAGAACTGTACAGCTATCCACATTCAGGCTCACCAAACAAGGCAACACACATCTTGGAGGGTACAAAACCTGCTTGGCTGGAAACCCCAGGTGGTTTTCAAAGCAGCCTTCTAGACCAAATAATTTCTGGAGTCAGAAGGTGCAAAGTCCAATCAGGCCCTATTTGTGAGCTTCACTGGGACTAATTTATACTAAAACTAGCATCCATATATGAATAGGAGAGTTTCCTCTGCCACATCCCTGCTGCAGAGAATTGCACCAGTGCTTTCAGAAAGCACACAAACGCTGCTCTGAATTTGCACAACGCATAAACCAAGTGGGCAGAACCCACATTATGAGAGAAGTTACTTCATGTTCCTTCTCTGAAGCATTCTAAAATAGGCCTCACTAGTAACAGGCCCAGCTGTAGTCATTCTGACACTTGGAGAAAGGCCTGTGCTTTCCGGCTTCTGATGCGTTCATTTATGGCAGCTCCTTTCTCTGGTGGGCTCTCATACCCTCTTCCTGCATGCAATTCTGAACTCCTCACAGCCTTTCATAAAGGCTCACACTGCCTTTTATGAAAAGCTCCCCAGGACTGCTTGCTACTTTCATAGGCCTCTCCCTCCTCTGAAAACCTAAAGTCAGTTGCCATACTCAGTTTTATTTATGTACCTTAAAATCTCCTCTACTGTGTATGATAATCTTCTTGAGGTCACATGGTTTTCTTCATTTGTCAATTTCTCCAGTGTGTCTTATACTGAAGAAGCATGAAGTAGGTATTTATAGAGATAATTAATGAATAAACTCACAGATATAGGAAATTATATTTAGTACAATTTTTTGGAATCCCTATTCTATAAAGTTGTGCCAGCGCATTTTGGGAAAAGTGTTTTTAAGTATCTGACATTCCTAGTGTTCAATATATCTATTTTTCTTAGTAGAAAAAGCACCATCTGCTATACAGTATGACTATGTAATAAATGATCAATTAGGTCCTAAATGCCTCCGTGGCTCCTCCTTCTTCAGGGTGGCTATCTCTCATTCTTTCTGTCCTCCATTTTCTGCTGCCTGTGCCTTACTTCCCTTGGCAGTGGAACAGGTCAGTATGTGACCTCACTGGGTTTTTGTCGTGAGGACAAAATAATATGGTGATGCAGAAGTGTTTAGGAAAGTGACCAGTGCCAGGCAAGTGATACTGGACTAGGAACTTTTCAACTCCCCGTGTAGAATGACACACTTGACTGAATGGAAGAAGAGAGCACCATAGAACAAGTTATTTGTCATAGCGAGCTCTGGGGAGATGGTATACATAAGAGTCAAGCGAGGAACGGGCAGAGAACAGGACTAAGGACATTTCCTCCATTAATCATGGGACCGAGAACAGAGGTCTCCTGTGTACCCACTTAATCAAAACAGCATACCTTCCCTCCAAAGCAAGCAATACCTAAACCACACAAGTGCATTATTTCAAAGTCACAGGAGTTGCCTTCCAGAACAAGACAGCCTATTAAAAAATGACTAATGTGCATTTCTTCCTGGAAAGAACAAATCAATACCCCTCAGTGGGCCCAGTGCCACACACTAGCCTCCAGTAGTTTGCCTGTATCCACAAGGAGGGGATGGAAAGGACAGCTCTTTGTCCCCCTCCTTCTGGCCCACCCATATTGCTCCAGTGGAAGGGACACTTTACATCTCCTCTCCCCACAGAGGCCGAGTCTGAAGTAAAAGAAGTTTCCCTCCCCTTAATAATACATTATCCATTTCAGCTATGGTGGATACTCTGCGGGCAAATATTTTCTTCTAAACCCACACAGACTTTAGGTTCAGATTACTCAGAGAAGTACAGTTGTTCATACTGTAGATTCAACTACAATCTCGTGACAGTTCAATTCAGTTAAATATTTATTTTAAGGTTAATATTTTTGAGCTTCTACTATGCACTAGATACTGTGCTGAGCATTTTCTATGAATTGTCATTTTGTTCTCTTATTTTATAATCAAGGAGAAGGAGATTGATATCAGAGAGGTTTATGGGCACCTGGGTGTCTTAGTTAAGCATCCAACTCTTGGTTTCAGCTCAGTTCATGATCTCACAGTTTGTGGGTTCGAGCCCCGCATGGGGCTCTCTGCTCACAGCGTGGGGCCTGCTTCAGATCCTCTGTCTCCCTCTTTCTGCCCCTCCCCGACTTGTGTTAGCTCTCTCTCTCTCTCAAAAATAAATTAACATTAAAAAAAGCTTTAAAAAAGGACAGGTTTAGTTATATGCCCAAAGCCACACAGCTGGTAAGTGGTAGAGCTAGCTTTTTTTTTCTTTTCGAATTTTTATTTAAATTCTAGTTAGTTAACATATGGTGCAATGTTGGTTTCAGGAGTAGAATTCAGCAGTGATTCATCACTTACCTACAGCACCCAGTGCTCATCACAAGTGCCCTCCTTAATATCCATCACCCATCCAGCCTATCCCCCTCCTCCCACATCCCTCCATCAACCCTCAGTTTGTTCTCTATCATTAAGAGTCTCTTATGGTTTGTTTCCCTCTCTCTTTTTTTTCCCTTCCCATATGTTCGTCTGTTTTGTTTCTTAAATTCTACATATGAGTGAAATCATGTGGTATTTATCTTATTTTGCTTAGCATAATACACTCTAGCTCTATCCACGTCGTTGAAAGTGGCAAGATTTCATTTTTTTGATAGCTAAGTAATATGCCATTGTGTGTGTGTGTATTATACACACATATATATTATACACACACACACACCACATATTGTTTATCCATTCATCAATCGATGGACATTTGGGCTCTTTCCATGTCTATTGTTGATAATGCTGCTGTAAACATCGAGGTGCATGTGTCCCTTCAAATCTGTATTTTTGTTTCCTTTGGGTAAATACCTAGTGGTACAGTTTCTGGATTGTAAGGTAGTTTTATTTTTAGCTTTTCGAGGAACCTCCAAACTGTTCTACAGATTGGCTGCACCACTTTGCATTCCCACCAACAGATGCTTTCTCCGCATCCTCACCAACACCTGTTGTTTCTTGTGTTAATTTTAGTCATTCTGACAGGTGTGAGGTGGTATCTCACTGTGGTTTTGATTTATATTTCCCTGATGATGAGTGATGTTGAGCACCTTTAATGTGTCCATTAGCTATGTGAATGTCTTCTTTGTAAAAATGTCTATTCATGTTTTCTGCCCCTCTCTACTGGATTATTTGTTATTTGGGTGTTGAGTTTGATCAGTTCTTTATAGATTTTGAATACTAGCTCTTTATCAGATATATCATTTGTAGGTGTCTTCTCTCACTCTGTAGGCTACCTTTTAGTTTTGTTGATTGTTTCTTTCACTGTGCAGAAGTTTTTTATCTTCATGAAGTCCCAACGGTTCATATTTGCTTTTGTTTCTCTTGCCTTTGGCAATGTGTCTAGTAAGAAGTTGCTATGGCCAAGGTCAAAGAGGTTGCTGCCTGTGTTCTCCTCTAGGATTTGATGGCTTCCTGTCTCACATCTAGGTATTTCATCCATTTTGAATTTATTTTTGTGTATGGTGTAAGAAAGTGGTCCAGTTTCATTCTACTGCATTTTGCCATCCAGTTTTTCCAACAACATTTTAAAAAATTTTTATATTTTATTTTTGAGATAGAGAGAGACAAAGCAAATCAGTCATTTGGAAAATAATTATAAGAATCGTCATTTTGTTGTAGTTGTGATGGTTCTACAAAGTAAAAAAAAATACCTTTTAAAATAAACATGCCATTTGTACCGAAACTTTCCTCTTAGGAATTTATCCTTGAGAAATAATCATAGTTGTGCCCAAATGTCTGTACAGGAATGTTCCCTGAAGTGTTAAAATAGTGAAAATACCTCAAAACAACCCAAATGGTCAACAATTAGAGATTGTATATCTAAATTAACCATTTGGCAAAAACTATACAGTCATTAAAAATCATATGGAGAAAGAAATTGAATGACTTTACAGTGTGATCATAAAAGCAATATGTATATTATCATCCTGATTGGATAAAACATACAAATGCATATGAAAGTGTAGGAGTAGTCTTCACCAACATATTAATACTGTTTATTTCTCTGGTGGGGCAGTGAGAGATTTTTCTTTCTTCTTTGGCCTTTGTGGAGTTTCTACATTTCCTTTACAATGAATATATTTTAGTTTACTATCCAGAAAAAAAAATATATATATATATCTTTTGAGTCAGCTGATTGAATCAAGCTGTACATCATTTCATAATTGTGTTTAACTGGGACAGAAGACAGGCAATGGAAAATGGAAACGTTAGTCCTACAGGATTTAATAGCTAATTTAAAAAAAGTTAGGCCATGTTTATTCTATATTCACTCCTTATTTGAAACAATTAGCATTAAGACCAAAAGAAACTTAAGATAAATGAAAAAGATAGCAACCTCAGCAACCTGAGTGGAATAGGAAATAATTGTTTCTTCCGTGCTTGGTTGGGTTTGTCATCATGAGTCAGATTTCTCTGCACAATTTGGCTTTGCAACAGCCACATTTTATAAATTCAGGTGCTTTATAAATTCACAGTAAAGGTATTTAATCAAAGCTGGGATCAGTTCTATTACAAAGATTCAAGGTCCCCTTCAACAAGATGGAGGTTACTTGGGCTTTATAAATAAGCTACAAAACAAGAAGCGGTCTCCATTTTTCACCAGCTGCCTGATAGCATGTGGCTCATCCTGTGTTTCAGGGGACCAGGAGTTTGGTTCTTCCCTGTTGTACCTGTTTTTTGGGCTGTTACTTCCATGTCCAAGCAAAAAGACTAACTAGGTCTCCTAATGTGACTGCCCTAAGGATTTTGTCTTTTTTAATTTATTTATGTATTTATTTATTACATATAATTTTTTGTCAAGTTAGCTAACATACAGTGTATACAGTGTGCTCTTGGGTTCAGGAGTAGATCCCCAGGATTTATCGCTTACATACAACACCCAGTACTCATCCCAACAAGTGCCCTCCTCAATGCTCATCACCCATTTTCCTCTCTCTCCCATCCAATCAACCATCAGTGTGTTCTCTGTATTTAAGAGTCTCTTACGGTTTGCCTTCCTCTCTGTTTGAAACTATTTTTCCCTGTTTCCTTCCCCCATGGTCTTCTGTTAAGTTTCTCAAATTCCACATATGAGTGAAAACATATGATATCTTTCTTTGCCTGACTTATTTCACTTAGCATAATACCCTCCAGTTCCATCCACATTGTTGCAAATGGCAAGATTTCATTCTTTTTCATTGCCAAGTAGTATTCTATTGTATATATAAACCACATCTTCTTTATCCATTCATCAGTTGACGAACATTTGGGCTCTTTCCATAATTAGTGAATCTTTCCATGATGGTGCTACTATGGACATTGGGATACATGTGCCCCTATGAATCAGCACTCCTGTGTCCTTTTGATAAATTCCTAGTAGTGCTATTGCTGTGTCATAGGATAATTCTATTTTTAGTTTTTTGAGGAACCTCCACACTGTTTTCTAGAGTGGCTGCACCAGTTTGCTTTCCCACCAACAGTGCAGGAGGGTTCCCATTTCTCCATATCCTCACCAACATCTGTTGTTTCCTGAGTTGTTAATTTTACCCACTCTGACTGGTGTGAGATGGTACCTCAATGTGGTTTTAATTTGTATTTCCCTGATGATGTGAGTGATGCTGAGCATCTTTTCATATGTCTGTTGGCCATCTGGATGTCTTCTGTGGCAGAGTGTCTACTCATGTCTTCTGCCCATCTCTTTACAGGATTATTTGTTTTTTGGGTGTGGAGTTTGGTAACTTCTTTATAGATTTTGGATACTAACCCTTTATCTAATCTGTCATTTGTAAATATATTCTCCCATTCCATCAGTTGCCTTTCAGTTTGTTGATTGTTTCCTTTGCAGTGCAGAAACTTTTGTCTTGATGAGGTCCCAATATTTCATTTTTGCTTTTATTTCCTTTGCCTTCAGACATGTGGCAAGTAAGAGGTTGCTGCAGCTCAGGTCAAAGAGGTTGTTGCCTGTTTTCTCCTCTAGGGTTTTGATGGTTTCCTGTCTCACGTTTAGGTCTTTCATCCATTTTGAGTTTATTTTTGTGTACAGTGTAAAAAAGTGGCCCAGGTTCATTCTTCTGCATGTTGCTGTCCAGTTCTCCCAGCACCATTTGTTAAAGATACTGTCTTTTTTCCATTGGATACTCTTTCCTGCTATGTCAAAGATTAGTTGGCCATACATTTGTGGGTCCAATTCTGGGTTCTCTATTTTATTCCATTGGTCCAATTCCAATTGGTCTATTTTATTCCATTGGCCTGTTTTTGTGCCAATACCATACTGTCTTGCTGATTACAGCTTTATAGTAGAGGCTAAAGTCCGGGATTGTGATGCCTCCCGCTTTGGTTTTCTTTTTCAGCATCACTTTGGCTATTCAGGGTCTTTTGTGGTTCCATTCAAATTTTATGATTGTTTGTTCTAGCTCTGAGAAGAATGCTGGTACAATTTTGATTGGGATTGCATTGAATGTGTAGATTGCTTTGGATAGTATTGACATTTTAGCAATATTTATTCTTCCAATCCATGAGCATGGAGTGTATTTCCATTTCTTTGTGTCTTATTCAACTTCTTTCATAAGTTTTCTATAGTTTTCAGCATACAGATCTATTACATCTTGGTTAGGTTTATTCCTAGGTATTTTATGGTTCTTGGTGCAATCGTAAATGGGATCGATTTCTTGATTTCTCTTTCTGTTGCTTCATTATTGGTGTATAGAAATGCAACTGATTTCTGTATATTGATTTTATATCCTGAGATTTGCTGAATTCATGTATCAGTTTTAGTAGACTTTTGGTGGAGCCTATTAGGTTTTCCCTGTATAATCTCATGTCATCTGCAAAAAGTGAAAGCTTGACTTCATCTTTGCCAATTTTGGTGCCTTTGATTTCCTTTTGTTGTCTGATTGCTGATGTTAGCACTTCCAACACTATGTTAAACAACAGTGGTGAGAGTGGACATCCCTGTCATGTTCCTGATCTCAGGGGAAAAGCTCTCAGTTTTTCCCCATTGAGGGTGATATTAGCTGTGGGCTTTTCATATATGGCTTTTATGATGTTAAGGTATGTTCCTTCTATCACAACTTTCCTGAGGGTTTTTATTAAGAAATGGTGCTGTATTTTGCTGGGGACTTTGTCTTAAGAAATAATCCTGCTTCCTTTCCTCAGATAAAAATACTCATGTTTAAGCAGTGACTTAAAGGGGGTTGGCAACAGCTAAAGAGTGCCAGTGAGGGGAAGAGTACCAAAGGAATCAGGGACCGAGAACTCAGAGTGCAGACCAAACCAAACTGACTTTCTTATCTGCTGTATTATTAGGATGATATACATTTCTAATTGCATGTCACATGCCGCATGGTAGAAAAATAACTATGGCCCATTGGTCAAATATCTGACATGCAGAGATTTTGAGGACATGTCCAATGAGTGGAGGCAGGGATCAGTAAGGGAACATCATGAAGTCTTGGGCAAAGAATAGCTCACCAATGACAATATTAATTGAATATCTACTTTGAGCCAGATGCTGGCCTGGGTATTTTAAATAAATTATTTCATTTGCATGTTTATTTTCAAAACCCTTACAAGGTGAGTCTTTTTTTTTCTCACTTTACAGATGAAGAAAGTAATGTTCATAAAGATTATTAATTAGTATTAATACTTCTATTACTAGTGCTACTACTGTAACTGCTGATTAATTTTATTGAGCACTAGCTATGCACCAGGCACAATCTCTGTATATCTTTATCTCATTTAATCCTGGCAACAACCCAATTAAGTCAACATCAGAATACACACCTAGTAACCTGAAATTTATATGCAGGTGTGTTTGACTTCAAAGTCCAACTCTTACCATTGCACCATACAGTGTCATTCACGACCAGTTATTTTTTAAAATGGTAATTAAATGATATAAATGAAGAACAGCTGATGAATGAAGGTAAACTTAATATTTCTTCTAGTTCTAAATTTGCTATAGGTTTCTTTGGGGGGGTTGCTAATATGTCGTCTATACCACTAATTTTTGTTTTCCTTGAGAAGATGAAATTTAGGGGACTTCCATTTATTGCAGTGTTTATTTTCATCCCATTCATTGAAGTAAGAACCTTTGGCTCACTCAATGATGATTCTTGGAGTGGATCCTCAATCTATTCCCATACTGAGTCTCCATGCCAACCCAGTCCTCAACAAACATGGAGCAGTGTCATTATTTTCCTTAAGAGCTTGTCCAAAATCAAATAGGAAATTATATTCCACCCCAAGTCATGGAAATAGAGATCATGAATAAGTGTCATCTAGTCTGTTGGGTTTATCCCCAATGAGGTAAAAGGAATTCCCACATCCAGCCATATGTTCTCTCTTAGGCACATTTGTTCTGTTCCTTCCTCTTGCAGACCTTATCGACCAAATGCTCATTAAAAAATTGTTGAGTCTAATTCCAAAGCCTTCAAGAGCAATTCAGATCTTTTTTTTTACATTTTTTTATTACATTTAAAAAAAAAATTTTTTTTCAACGTTTATTTACTTTTGGGACAGAGAGAGACAGAGCATGAACGGGGGAGGGGCAGAGAGAGAGGGAGACACAGAATCCGAAACAGGCTCCAGGCTCCGAGCCATCAGCCCAGAGCCCGACACGGGGCTCGAACTCACGGACCGCGAGATCGTGACCTGGCTGAAGTCGGTCGCTTAACCGACTGCGCCACCCAGGCGCCCCTATTAAATTTTTTTAAATGTTTATTTATTTATGTGTGTGTGTGTGTGTGTGTGTGAGAGAGAGAGAGAGAGAGAGAGAGAGCACGAGTGGGGGAGGGACAGAGAGACAGGGAGGCACAGAATCTGAAGCAAGTCCAGGCTCCGAGTCATCAGCACAGAGCTGGACATGGAGCTTGAACTCATGAACAGTGAGATCATGACCTGAGCCAAAGTCAGACACTTAACCGACTGAGCCAGCCAGGTACCCCTGCAGATCTTTATTCAGTACTCAGCTAGATTTCCTTTTGTTTCTCCCTCCTTTTCCATTCATTGTCAGTCACTTGCTCTTACAAGTATGCATTTCTACCTATTCCCCTGATCACAAGGATACCAATTATCAGAGCAGCACAAAGTAGGGGTTGGAGGGGCATAAGAGTCAGGAGATTGACTTTGTATATTTACAATGATTGTGTCCCTATTACCTCTTCAACAGTGTCTTTGTCCCTTCAAGGTGGTCTTTCTCAGCCTACTGCACATTTGAATCACATGGGAAATTTAAAAAAAAATTTTTTTTCAACGTTTTTTATTTATTTTTGGGACAGAGAGAGACAGAGCATGAACGGGGGAGGGGCAGAGAGAGAGGGAGACACAGAATCGGAAACAGGCTCCAGGCTCTGAGCCATCAGCCCAGAGCATGACGCGGGGCTCGAACTCACGGACCGCGAGATCGTGACCTGGCTGAAGTCGGACGCTTAACCGACTGCGCCACCCAGGCGCCCCCATATGGGAAATTTTTATAAAAATCAGATACCTCAAACCAAATCCAGATCAGTTAAATCAGAATTTCTGTGTGGAAACTCGGTACTGTTTTTTTTTTTTAATTTTAAATTGAAGCATAGTTGAAGCATATTAATTGAAGCAATTGAAGCATAATTTAAGCATATTAGACTAGTTTCAGGTGTACAAATAGTGATTCAACAATTATACACATTAAGAAATGCTCACCACGGTAAGTATATTACAGTATTATCGACTATATTCCTTATGCTGTACTTTTCATCCCTGTGACTTATTTATTTTACAATGAAGTTTGAACCTCTTAATCCCCTTCACCCATTTGGCCCATCCCCCCTCCCATCCTTTGGCAACCACCAGTTAGTTCTCTATATTTATGAGTCTGTTTCTCTCTCTTTTGTTGTTGTTGTTTGTTTTGCTCTTTAGATTCCACATATAAGTGAAATCATATGGTATTTGTCTTTGTCTGGCTTATTTCACTTAGCATACTACTCTCTAGGTCCATTCATATTGTGGCAAATGGCAAAGCTGGAAGTATCACAACCCGAGATTTCAGGACATACTACAAAGCTGTAGTAATCAAAACAATATGGTACTGGCAAAAAAAAAAAAACACCAAAAAAACAAAACAAAACAAAAAACCCCAGAAATATGGAACAATGGAACAGAATAGAGAGCCCAGACATAAACATATGCTTATATGGTCAATCAGTCTATGGCAAAAGAGGCAAGAATATACAATGGGGAAAAGACTGTCTTCAATAAATGGTTCTGGGAAAACTAGACAGGTACACAAAAAAGCATAAAAGAGGACCACTTTCTTATATCATACACAAAAATAAACTCAAAATGGATTAAAGACCTAAATGAAAGACCTGAACCATAAAACTCCTAAAAGAAAACATAGGCAGTAATCTCTTATACATCAACCTCAGCTGTATGATTCTGTATCAGGCAAAAGAAACAAAACCAAAAATAAACAATTGGTACTACTTCAAACTAAAAAGCTTTGACACAGCAAAGGAAACAATCAAAAAAACAAGACAACATACTAAATGGGGGAAAATATTTACAAATTATGTATCTGATAAGGGGTTAATATTCAAAATATATAAAGAACTGATACAACACCAAACAAAAACCAAAATAATTTGATTAAAAGATGGGCAGAGGAGCTGAACAGACATTTTTCCAAAGAAGACATCCAGATGACCAACAGGCACATGAAAAGATGCTCTACCTCACTAATCATAGGGAAATACAAATCAAAACTACAATGAGGTATCATTTCACACTGGTCAGAATGGCTAAAATTAATGACACAAGAAACAACAGGTGTTGGCAAAGATGTGGAGAAAAGGGAAACCTTGTGACTGTTGGTGACAATGTTAATTGATACAGCTACTATGGAAAATAATATGGAGGTTCCTCAAAAAATGAAAAATAGAAGTACCATACAATATAATAATTCCACTTCTGAATATTTACCCAAAGAAAATGAAAACACTAATTTGAAAAGATATACACACCCCTCTGTTTAGTACAGCATTATTTACAATTGTCAAGGAATGGAAACAACCTAAGTGTCCATGAATAGATGAATGGAAACAGATGTGGTATATATACACAATGGAATATTACTCAGCCATAAAAAAGAATGGTTTCTTTGTTTTTGATCTCAGGTTATTTTAACATGCAGCCAAATTTTAAATCCTCTGATTTTAAGGGATCTGTGGTTGGATTCTTCTGTTTCATCTATTCTAGGACTTAACAAGTTTCCTTTTTGTCTTTCCTTCCTTTTATTTTATTTTTCATGTTCACTTTTCAACCTTTCACTTTTCCATTCTCATTTGTGCTCTCACATGTACTTTATTTCTAATCAACATATGGAATGACAATTAAAATACAAGTCATTTCTTTGGGAGGTGATCCTAGGAAATTTCACTTTGGGAATGGGGAAGGCAGACAATAAAGGATGCATTATCAAGGGTGTCAGCTCTGGGCAACTAGAGCTTCATTTGGTTAAAAAGGTAAACACATACCTCAGAGTTATGCCATCCATGGAGGAGGGGAGCTAGCGACTGTATCTACCAATTATTGCCAATCTTTGGTTGAGGACTTCTCCCAGGGGGGTCTTAGTTCCCTG
Organism: Prionailurus bengalensis; assembly: GCF_016509475.1. Taxonomy (NCBI): domain Eukaryota; kingdom Metazoa; phylum Chordata; class Mammalia; order Carnivora; family Felidae; genus Prionailurus; species Prionailurus bengalensis. The sequence goes on along the minus strand of NC_057361.1, from coordinate 18,141,486 downwards.
CCACTTCTAGCCTCTAGGCAAAATGGGCAGTAGTAACCAGACAAGTCTCTGTAGCCAAGGACTACAGGTACTGAGAGTTGGAAATCTGGCTAGTACATAGCAGAGTTAAGCCACACCATACTCTTGCTCACAACCACTGGTAATCAGCTTCAGGTTCAGCACGTTTACAACTTCTTTAGTGTCTGCATCTAGTCTGTTCTTTCTCAGCTTTATTCTCTTTTTTTTTTTCTCAATGTCTTACTTCATACCAGGATACCTCATATTTTCTCTTTCCTCATATTTCTTCTTTTCTCTCTGGAATTCTCATTTGACATTTAAGGTGATGAGAGTCTCCCTCCTGGGCAAATCTGAAGGACATACTGGTGGTCTAAACACTAGTGTGTTTGTAAAACACATACTTGATCATGTCACTTTCCCAACTGTTTGTCCTCAAGCTCTAGCCTTTATTCTCCTCATACCTTTATCATATTTTACATGTGGCTGACTTTCCTTCAATACCTAGCTCAAATATCACCTTCTCTGTAAAGACACCTTGCAGAGCCAAATTAATCCCCCTTTCCTCAGTGCTGTCACAATGCTTTGTGTAAACCTCCGTAACAGTATAGTGCTCATCCCAAAACATCCTAAGTATTTATTTACATGTTGGTTTCCTCATATGGAACATGATTTTTAGGAGGACAGAAGTTATTTCTCTTCGTATTCCTTCCACAGGTGGAGTGTTCTGTAAAATTATGTGTTTGAAAAATGTTTATAGGTTTATACCAAATTCATATTGATTTGAAATTGGTTTTGAAATATGAACATTGTTTTACAGGTATATAACAAACACATTCATGGAAGACATACCTAATGGATCTATCCAGAGAAACTTTCATCAAAAATGAGTTTGGGAGTTGTTCTGACACTGGGAGAGTGACAATAAAAGTTAGGAAGTGACTGGAATTTGAGGAAATACAATTATTTATAGCCAAACTACACCCTGGAGGACAAATTATGAGAATATTCATTGTGTTTGAATCGTTGTAAGGGTGAACTCTTACTTGCATGATAAAAACAGAATATCAGTCAAAGGTACATGAAGTATCACCGGGTATATGAGTCATAATAGCTTTCTACAGCACAAGTTAGAGATGATGGAGAGAAGTCTCGGGCAGTCTTTTACTGAAAGAATGGCATAAAAGAACGCCAGAAAAGAATTTGAATCAGATTTCCACTGAAATGAAATTATTTTCATTTCAGTCTTGTTCTGTAATTTTACCTGTGTAATATGACCTCCCTGATTTAATCACCAGCTCATTAGCAACTTAATATAATACTTTACCTCCCTGATATGTCATTGTATTTACATTGGTATCTATTTTTATACATTTTAATTTTAACATTCTTGATTCAGGAGGTGGAAATTGGAGGTGTAGGGGTGGGGGTTCAAAGAGGGGAGGCATTGTGTTGGCAAATGGTTTGGAGGTGGACCAAGTAAAATGTTAGGAACTCCTGGCAGATCTGCAATTTATGAGTTGGGGAATATTTCCTTATAAGGAATGTATAAAAGATTATCTCTGTCTTTCTTCTATTTGAATTTATTAGCTACCTTAACCTTCTCCACTTTAAATTAATGTCTTTTGTATTTTTTCATTATTTACTTATTTTTAATTTTGACAGTTTTTTAGAAATATGGAAGAGTATGGAGACCAATATAATGAATACTTTTGTACCCACAAACAAAAATTTGCTAATTACTAACATCTCATCAAATTAATTAATTAATTAATTTGAGAGAAAGAGAGAGACAGCATTTGTGTGTGAGCAGGGGAGGAGCAGAGGGAGGGAGAGAGAGAGAATCTTAAGCAGGCTCCATGCCCAGCACGGAACCTGTTGTGAGGCTCTATCTCACAACTGTGAAATCATGACCTGAGCTGAAATCATGAGTTGGAGGCTTAACTGACTGACCCACCCAGGTGCCCCAAATTTAGGTTTTATATAGAAGAGGTATTATAGCTAAACTTGAAATCTCTTTCCCCATTTTTTTTTCTCCCATTCCTAGAGTCAACTGTTTTCATGCAGTTCATATGTATGCTTATCATTCAATTTTTGGTTTGATATATTTAGGTTTGCTTTTTAAATTTTTAACAAAATTTTGTTTTCTAAACATTCTATATCTCAGAACTGGAGAGTCTTTTTCCAGGCTTCTCCACCTGGAAAACTCCTACTCATTCTTCAGAACCCAATCCAAAAATCATTACCTCTTTGAAGTCTTACCTTAATCCCTTATGCAGATCAATGGTGAGTTCCTCAGTACTTCCACAGCATTCAGCTCCTGTTTCTATTGTACCAGCAGTCTGGTTAGGTCTTTCTAACTGGTCTGGTTAGGTCTGTCTGGTTAGGTCTGTCTTTCTCACTGTGAAACCCTCAGGGATCAGAACATGTCTGATTTATTGTTGCATTCCCAGGTCTAATTCACTGCCTGTCAGAGAGGAGAATCTCAGTAAATATTTGTTGAACAAATAAATTGAAGTTTAGAACATATGAGTAGCTAAGGAATGAATAAACAATTCTTTTATTAGAGAAGAGAGATCGTATGGGAGTGGGAAAAAAGAACATGATGTGTTAGATAGTCTTCAAGAATTAAGACTCGTTTGGGGTGCTTGAGTGGCTCAGTCAGTTAAGTGTCTGACTCTTGATTTTGGCTCAGGTCATGATCTCGCGGTTTGTGGGTTTGAGCCCTGCACTGGGCTCTGCACTAAGAGTGTGGAGCCTGCTTGGGATTCTCTCTCTCTCTTTCTCTCTCTCTCTCTCTCTCTCTCTCTCTCTCTCTCTCTCTCTCTTTCTCTGTCCCTCCCCTGCTCTTTCTCTCTCTCTATCTCAAAATAAATAAAAAAATAAACTTAAAAAAACCCTAAAAATAAAAAAAATTGAGACTTGTTTGACTTGAGGTTAATTTGAGAATAAAATATGTTTACACAAAAATCAATGAAGAAAACTAACCCAAGTTTGTTAAAAATTTACATTACCTGTTTGAAATTAACTATGCTTATTTTCTCCATGATAAAGTGCAAATTTTAAGCTATTTCATCTAAGGGAGATGTGTAAAAACAGTAAGAATGAAGAAATTATGAATATTCATGAGGGATTATTACTATATTAATAGAAAAATGAGTCAAGTCCAAATTTGTTCAATCTAGGTCATAATTGCTTGCTGACATAAAGTGCCATTACAATTTTTATGAAAGCACATTATCTTTCAAAATGGTTTAATTAAAAGTACTCAGGAAAACACTTAGAACAAATTCAAAGTTTTTTTCCTCCTTTTTTTCTTGTGGGGTGGTCAGGGAGAAAGCAGGTCAGAAACAACTCTGGAGATAAAGAACAACACATCTTACACCAGGCCCCAAAGTGCCAATTGCAATTAACATCTCGCAAACCACGTAGTTCACACTGTGTTGGCAAGTGATTTTCTATCACTCAATTTTCATATTCCAAATTTTGGGGGATTTTATAAATGTACATGTTCCTGAAAATGCTTTACTTTTAATTTTCAAGGACATTCTGGGCATCTGTCTAGTGTCTGACCTTGTTTCCAGGGGCTGTAAGGTGAACTAGACCCTGAAAGATAACCTTGGGGCTTCCTGGGAGCCAAGTCACTAGTTATGGCATTCAACTTGACGAAATGCAGCACAGAAATGTCTCTTACGTTCTGTGTATATGTGTGTTTGTTTGTACAAGCTACATAGCAGTTTGTAAGACTGACATGATACTCATCTTCTAAATTCTACCTATGCCAGCGCTTCTTAACCTGGAGTTAATTTAGGGGCTTAAGGACTTCTTTCTTTTCATGATCTTCTAACTGAAATTTAGTATTTATCTCTATTATGAATATAGGCAATGAACCGCAGCAATATTAGGCATTGATCTGTAACTTTATCACCAGTGGAACAGGTATTTTCCAAGGACATTATAATTATTGCAGTTGTTGAAACACTTTATGCTCATCAATTGGAAATTATGATAGTTAATGGGACTACCTCTAGATTTTATCAGTGAATGCATTAATAAATCAGCATGTATATCACAGATTTATCTTTAATATTTTGATATAATTGATTAGGTTTGTAGTATTATGTGTTTTATTTTATGCATTAAAAGCATTATTCTGAGAAGGGACCCGTAGGCTTTACTAGACACACAAGGGTCCATGGCAGAAAAGTAAGAATCCAGGGTCTCCAGAAGGATTCAACTTGCGCAAATGAAACGCTATAAATTCCAGCTGTGGTGTAGACCAGTGGTTTTGAATCTCTGTAAAGTTATTAAGCCCTATCTTCGAACAATAGCTCATGTGGAAGGCCAATTATATACAGTAGATCAAAGCATGGCTGCCTTGTTTGAGGTGGGACCCTTAGCCCACAGCCCCATCTTGTGGTCTGTCATTTTGAAGTTGGCCCTGCACAATGTCAGAAAATGAAGTCCATGATATACTCTATACTCTTGGGTGGAGTCACAGAAGGCAATAAAGAACAGAAGAAGAGAAAAAAGTAATGGAGGTTGAGGAAGGCCACTGTAGAAAGCAGACTAACAAAAGATAGGGGAAAGATAGGGAAGCAAATCTTCATGCCACTGGGGAGGATATCTTTGATGTACCAGATACAGCTAGACCTCCTTCCGATTTTGTATTACAGTTGACCCTTGAACAACATGGATTTGAACTCCGTGGGCCCACTTATATGTGAATTTTTTTACAGTACACTACTGTAAATGTATTTTCTCTTCCTTATGATTTTAACATTTTCTTCTCTCTTGCTTACTGTAATGTAAGAATACAGTATATACTACATATAACAAAATATGTGTTAATTGACTGTTTATATTATCAGTAAGGCTTTTGGTGAACGGTACACTCCTAGTAGTTACGTCTTTGAGGAGTCAAAAGTTATACTTGGAGTTTTGACTGCGTGAGGGGCAGGTGCCCTTAACCCCCATGTTATTTGGCTGTAGTTGTAGAAATCCAGTACTTTTATTATGACAAGCCTGTTGGCTTGCTAGAGTCCAAGGAAAATGCATGAAAGTCTGGTCTTGCTGTATGAAGGCAGACTTAAAAAATGGAGTATTCTCTCAGACCCACACTGGAGGTTCAGGGTGGCTTCTTGGTGGAAATGACATCTGAAAAGGAACTTGGAGGACAAGTTCTTTAAGTCTAGTGAATGCTGTTGGTGTTCTACCCAGATCTCTTTTACTAGTCAGTGCATTAGCCCTCCAGCTCCTGTGAGTTTGGGTGCTCCTTCTCCAGAGTTGCCCTTGGTTCAATGTAGATTCTCCTATCTCAAATCCCCCAGGAAAGACATGGGGGTGCCAATGCTGTCCCTTATTGCTGTTTTGCCATTTTTAGCTCCACAGCCCTTTACTGCATCAGGCTAAAGTTGGTCTCCAGCTGAGACCACATTCTTGCAAAACATCTACCTTTCCTATCCTGTTTCCCTCCCAGCCCTTCTCCCCACAGCACCCCCACCACAACCATGAGACCAGGAGTCCCATCGCAGGCTCTGCCTCCAGGGAACACAAATTAAGACCTGGATTCGTCTTCTCCCCCTCCCTCCCTCTCTTCCTTCCTAAGGCTAGTTTTATTGAACACAGGAACAAAAAACAAGAGGCATCAGGACACAGAACCTCAGTTTCACGGGCTTCATAATTTTGCCTCGGATTTGGGACAAGGATTACTCTATTTTTATATAATCAGTGTCTTTGCCTAAAAGCTTATCAGTTGCTTTGAAAAGCAATGAGTCTCTCCTACTTATGCCATAGATTACCTTGGTACCTGATCTTATTAATGTGATGTATGTACAAAATCTTTCCTTATGGATTCCTCGTCTTTTTTTAAAAAGCAAATAACTCCTACCTCTCAGAATTATAGCAAGAATTTAAAAAGGTCGTGTACCTACAATTAGAACATATGATAATTAATTGCTTCTAAGAGCATTAAAAATCAATTCCCCCAATTCTGGACCCCCAGTGTCTTTAAATGACTACAGGCTTTTGTCTTGGAAACAAATATTGCCTCCAACTTCCCACATGCAGAAACAGAGAGACAAAATATAAACGTGTATGTGCCAGAATGTTGGGAGGCTGTGTCACAGAGAGGTTGGTGTGTGCACTGGGGAGTCAGGCTGCCAGAGCATCACCGCTGCACCACCAGGCTAGCTCAGGCAATTAACTTAATTTCTTGGTATCTCAGTTTCTACAATTCTAAAATGGGAAAAATAACAGTACTACCTACCTTAAAGATTATGCAGTGGAATAAAACACTTAACCACATTCAATATAGAAACATTAGATATGTTTTAGCCTTATTATGTGTACATTCTTTTCCACTTTATTCATGTCTTACGGACTTGATCATAGCTGAAGTCTGCAAACCATTTTTTCTTACAAAGTTGACTATTATGCTTTTGTGAGGATTCCCCATCAGATTCTACGTATCTGTAACAGCATGGCTCTGAATCTGATGGGGACTCTGTTCATTTGCTAGAGCTGCCAGAACAATGTACACAAACCTGGGAGCTTAAACAACAGGGATTTATTGTCTTCTAGTTCTGGAGGCTAGAAGTTGGAGATCAAGGTGTTGGCAGGGTGGTTCCTTCTGAGGGCTGTGAGGGAGACTCTGTACTGTGCCTCTCCTCTAGCTTCTGCTGGTTGGATGGCAACCTTTGTGGGGTTTTTTTGGCTGGTAGATACATTACCCAGATCTCTGCCTTCATTTTCACATGGCGTTCTCCCTGTGTGTGTGTTTGTGTCCAAATCTCTCCTTTTTTTTTTCAACGTTTTTTTATTTATTTTTGGGACAGAGAGAGACAGAGCATGAACGGGGGAGGGGCAGAGAGAGAGGGAGACACAGAATCGGAAACAGGCTCCAGGCTATGAGCCATCAGCCCAGAGCCTGACGCGGGGCTCGAACTCACGGACCGCGAGATCGTGACCTGGCTGAAGTCGGACGCTTAACCGACTGCACCACCCAGGCGCCCCTAAATCTCTCCTTTTAATAAGGACACCAGTCATATTGGATTCGGGGCTCACCATACTCTTGTAGTAAGACCTCATCTTAACTGATTACATTTTCAATGATTCTCTTTCTAAATAAAGTCACATTCTGAGTTAATAGTTCAACATATGAATTTTGAGGGGACACAAATCAATGCATAACATCTATTAATGGGAAAAGCACCAATCATGGTTTTAAAGCTTGGCTATGCCCTAGAAGTAGATTGCTAATGGCTAAACTCTTCAGATAAAGAAAGTGTGGACATAAAATATATTCAAAATTAGCAAGAATATTTCTAGCATCTTTCTCTAAATAAGCAGGATTCTTACTTCCTTTATCCTGAGGACATTCCCCTTATCTTCTTTCCAAAATATTCTCATGTTAATGCATATGTTTCTGTCTAAGGCCTTGCTTGGCCTACGCTGCTTTTCGCTTCTATTTTGGGACAATATCAGCCATGGCAGCAGGTGATCTAACACTCCCCAAAACACTCAATGGATGGTGAGTAGAACAAACTATTCGAAGAGGAGTCACAGACTACAGGAGTGATATGTCCAAATGGCAGTAATGAAGAGGACTGTGAATATTAAGTATCACTATCGTTGAGGTTTTCAAAGCTAAAATTTGCCTAGTTCTTACTTTTTTCAGGGCCTAAGTTCTAGTTCAAAAATAAGCTGAAGGTTTTTTCCTAAAACTACTTCAAATGTCAAGGGACAGAAAACCTGTTGATTCTAGGTGGAGTAATAGTTTTTAGAATACATAAAAAGTACTACTCGGCAGGGAAGAAGAAAGTTCATGATGCTCTCTTCGTTAGGTCACATGGCTGTGGCTGCAGGGTTTTGATGATCACCAAGGCCTATCTGGGACTAATCCAATGCCAACTGATATGTTAGTTTCTTTTTTTTTTAAAGTTTATTTACCTATTCTGAGAGAGAGAGAGAGAGAGAGAGAGAGAGAGAGAGAGAGAGACTGACTAAGCATGAGCAGGGGAGGGGCAGAGAGAGAGGGAGAGGAAGAATCCCAAGCAGGCTCCACACCACTAGCAAGGAGTCCAACACAGGCCTTGATCTCACAAACCACAAGATCATGACCTGGGCTGAAACCAAGAATCGGACGCTCAGCTGACTAAGCCACCCAGGCTCTCCTGATATGTTAGTTTCTCAAAGAGTTTTTCACTGCTGGATATTTTCTATATTCAAAGATTAAGTGGTAACTGAAACCAACCTTGGGTTAATGCAGCTGTCCCAGAGTTATATTTCAGTGTTCGTGTGGGCTACATTCATAATACGCTTTGTAAGAGCTTAATATAAATTCTTGGAACTCAGATAATACCTCTATGTCTATTAAAAGAAGTTAGAACTTTGGGATTTAAGATGAGGTTGCTTGGCAATAATAAAACAGAATAAAGCAAGTCACCTTAACACAAAGCAATTATTTCTTCTACAAGACAGACTGTCACAATTTAAGGGGGAAAAGAGCTCTCGTTTAAAAAAACCAGAAAAAAGCAAGTTACCACATTGTAGAATACATTTTTTCATTTGTAAAAGCAAAATTTTATTTCTAATAATTCAGTAAGATAGAAACAAACAATAATTATAATTCTGTGTTAAATGTATTACTACATAAATATAATTCTATGTATTTTTGGAACAGTTGAGAACATACCATCCCATGTTTTTCACATGATTATAAAGGATTTGTATGAATGAAGGTGGTCATTTTCACATAAGAAAGCAAATACAGTTATTCCCCACAGGGAAAAGAAAGAAGATTTAGAAGAAATCTAAATGACACTATGTATCAGAAGTCAGCAAACTTTTGCTGTAAAAGGCAGATAGTAAATATTTTAGGCTTTGTGGGCTGCACCATTTTTTTAATTTAAATTCAAGTTAGTTAACATACAGTGTAGTCTTGGCTTTAGGAGTAGAACCCAGTAATTCATCTCTTATATATGACACCCAGTGCTCATCCCCAAAAATGTCCTCCTTAATGCCCATCACCCATTTAACCCATGCCCCCAACTACCTCCCCTCCAGCGTCCCTCAGTTTGTTCTCTGTATCAGAATAGTTTCTTATGGTTTGCCTCCCTCTCTGTTTTTATCTTATTTTTCCTTCACTTCCCTTAGGTTCATCTGTTGAGTTTCTCAAATTCCACCTATGAATGAAATAATATATTTGAGTTTCTCTGACTTATTTTGCTTAGCATAATACCCTCTAGTTCCATCCACATTGTTGCAAATGCAAGATTTCATTCTTTTTTCATTGCTGAGTAGCAATGATATTACTGCTGTAAACATTGGGGCTCCTGTTGGTCCATGTCATTTCTGTTACAACTACTCTACTCTGCCTTTGTAGGGGAAAGCATCCATAGACAGTATGTAAATGAATGGGTGTGGCTTTGGTCCACTAAACCTTTGTTTACAAACACAGCCAGCAGGACTTACTTTGCCAACTTCTATTTATCTATTAAGGAGACCATTATGATTAAGTAATAAATAGTAGAAATAATACTATAGAATTTGGTGCTTTATAACTTTTCAAATAATTCCACATACATTTTTCACTAGATCACTCTAGATTTCAATTCTTTTATCACCACTAAGGAGGACAGCTTTGATCAACATTGTATGAGAGCCTCTATCAGCTGTGAGATCCTTGAAGACAGGTGTCAGATCTTGTTCTCCAGTTCCTGGCAGTATGTGTTGAATCAACTCAGTGCATTTCCTGTGAACTCAATGCACGTATTGTACTTCTCTACTTACTTCATTTTCTCTGACTCAGTGATGCATTTTACCCTTCAAGGCAACTGTTCCTGTGACTCTTGTACATTTGCAATCTTCCATATTTATGCTGTTTGTATTCCTAAAGATATTTCAGTTGATCCAAAGAATTAGGGTGGAGTCAGAGGCTTTTCTTCCTCATATCTAACCTGCCTGTGTGGATGAGCCTAATTGAGCATCCATCACTAGACACTTAAAAATGAAAGAAGGACTATTCATATGGGCATAGACAAAGAAGGGAAAGACAGAATCCCTTATTTTGTTATTCTCCAGACCTTGGAAACAAGGCAAGATGCTCTCTTAGTCTGGCCATGTCCTTGAGATACAAGAGACTGGACAGGATGAGATGTTATGGTGATGGTTTTGGACCAAGTGTTGACTGCTACTGGTCTCCACTTTGAGTCATTTGTTCCTAAGCAAGAAGTATTTGAACTTACTAAATTGGCTCTCAAAAGTATCATCCAGGGGCGCCTGGGTGGCTCAGTCGGTTGAGCAGCCGACTTCGGCTCAGGTCACGATCTCGCGGTCCGTGAGTTCGAGCCCCGCATCAGGCTCTGTGCTGACAGCTCGGAGCCTGGAGCCTGTTTCGGATTCTGTGTCTCCCTCTCTCTGACCTTCCCCCATTCATGCTCTGTCTCTCTCTGTCTCAAAAATAAATAAACGTTAAAAAAAATTAAAAAAAAAGTATCATCCAAATAAGAAGATATACCCTGCAGAAGTTTCCTCATTACCTCAGTAAGCCTTATTATTTTTTGCCTTCATGGTGATTGAAAAATACAGCCACATTATTTTGTAGCTTCTTGCATCAAGAAGCAGAGCTTTAGGGGCACCTGGGTGGCGCAGTCGGTTAAGCGTCCGACTTCAGCCAGGTCATGATCTCGCGGTCCGTGAGTTCGAGCCCCGCATCAGGCTCTGGGCTGATGGCTCAGAGCCTGGAGCCTGTTTCCGATTCTGTGTCTCCCTCTCTCTCTGCCCCTCCCCCGTTCATGCTCTGTCTCTCTCTGTCCCAAAAATAAATAAACGTTGAAAAAAAATTAAAAAAAAAAAGAAGCAGAGCTTTAGGGCTATGAATTTTCCTGTGAATGTGCATTGCTTTCAATGTGGTTAATTTATAAATGGGTTGTACTTGTAATTTTCATTTATTCTTCAGCCCCTGAGTTATTTGCAGAGTATTTCAGAGTTTTCCTAATAGTTTTAGTGTTTTCTTGTTGTTGTTAACTTCTGTTTTTTTAGCATCTGGGTCATACTTGGAATATGCAAGTACTAAATGTGGGGATTTCAGGTTTTATTGGTCTCGTGTACCTTAACACTTTTTAAAATATTTCATTGCAGTAAGAAATGAATATAGAATTTACAAAAATTTGTGTGTGTGAGGGCACCTGGGTGGCTCAGTTGGTTAAGCATCCAACTTTGCCTCAGGTCATGATCTCGCAGTTCGTGGGTTTGGGCCCTGCAGCGGGCTCTGTGCTGACAGCTTGGAGCCTAGACCCTGCTTCAGATTCTGCGTCTCCCTCTCTCTCTGCCCCTCCCCGATCACTCTGTCTCTCAAAAATAAATAAACATTAAAAAATTTTAAAAAAATTTATGTGTGTGTGTAACATGTATAATCATGTATGTCGCTCTCTAGTCTGTCTACATATCTATACTATATATAGTATAGATACATAGATATAGTATATGTAGTTTATATAGTATAGATATAGATATAGTATAGTATAGATATATAGACAGTTGGGTTTAATAACTGTAATACTACAGTCTTTTGTATCCATTTTTAACATTTTTAAAGTCTTTTTTAATCCATTTTAACATTTTCTCCAATTCCAAAGAGGTGTTTTGTCAGAACTTTTGTGTATTGAAAATAGTCTCTGCTTTCTATATTTTGATAAAATGTTGTCAGTACTTACAGATTCATGATTGATATACTTTAGTGGCTTATATTTGTATTAAAAATACTCCTAACTTCTTAGAAATATGTAAAAAATGCACGTGTATAGGGGCACCTGGGTAGCTCAGTCGGTTAAGCGTCTACTTTGGCTCAGGTCATATCTTGTGGTTCATGACTTCCAGCCCCACACTGGGCTCTGTGCTGACAGCTCAGAGCCTGGAGCCTGCTTCACATTCTATGTTTCTCTCTCTCTTTCTCTCTCTCTCTCTCTTTCTCTCTCTCTCTCTCTCTCTCTCTCTCTCTCTGCCTCTCCCCTGCTTATGCTCTCTCTCTCCCTCAAAAGTGAATAAACATTAAAAAAATTTAAAATTCATGTATATAATACATGAATAAAAGAGGAAATCAAAACTGAAATTACACACTAGTAAGAAAATATTTATAAAAATAATATATCTTCAGATGAAAAGTGATCCTGGTCTCACTTGAAATTTATGACCTTAATTGGGCCCCAAGAACTACCTCACAGCCCAACTATGTTTTCCAGGGCAATTCCCTCTCTCTCTCTAAGAGGGCTATTTTAAACCTTCTTGAAATTCCCATACTTCTTCCTTAGTCCTCACTCTTAGCTGCCAACCTGTTTCTTATTTCAGTGCAAAGTTATTCTCCATCAGAAAAGCACATCCCCCTGGCAAGCAAAGCAACCTGCTTGCCTCCGAATCCCATGCCTCATCCCCTCTTGTCACACCAGTCAGCTGTCTTTGCGCCTACAGAGGCCAGCGCCGCCACCTTGTAAATCAGGTCCCCACCGTTTGGAGCTGCTCATGGCTTAGCCCCACTGCAAAAAGTGTCACTTTTCCTGTTTCATCAGTCTTTCTCTCTCTGTGGGACCATTTCAACCTCAGCCTTGAACTCTGATGTGTTATCTTTTGTGTTAAAATAAGCTTCCTTCTATGGCCCCTGTCCCCATTTTTCTGCTGCCTGAGGAGTTAGCCACCTTCTCCATGTTGCCTAACTCATCCTCCTGATGTCTTTGAGCCTACTTCAAGCAAGCATTTACCTCCACCTGCTTTGTTCTCAAAGTCACTGCCACTCTCCACATTGTCAAAACCAAGGGTTAACTCTTTGTTGATTTCTCAGCAGTATTTGACTTGATTGACTCCTCCTGCCTTCTGGAAACACTTCTTTCATTTGGGCTTTTGTACCCGTTTCTCTCTCTCTCTCTTCCTTTTTTAAAAGTTGTAGTAAAATAGATATGACATAAAAGTTACCACATTAACCATTTTTTAAAGTTTTCAAAACTTTTTAAAAATTTATTTAAGTGATCTCTACACCTAACGTGGGGCTTGATCTCATGACCTTGGGATCATGAGTCAGATGCTCCACTGACTGAGTCAGTCACATGCCCCCCCATATTAACCATTGTTAAGGCTATACCTCAGTAGCATTTAGTACATTCACATTTTTGTGCTGCCATCACTTCCCTCCATCCACAGAACTCTTTCCACCTTGCAAAATGGAAGTGCTGGGCCTATGAAACACTAGCCCCCATCCTTTCCCCAATCCTCAGTCTCCCCTGCACTTCTAAATGTTGTCATGCTCCAGGGTTCAGCACTTTGACCCTATCTCTGCTCTAGTTACACTCCTTCTCTGGGAAATCTCATCTAACCACCTGGTGTTAAATACTACCTCTGCAATGGTGATCCCCAGATTTGGATCACAGCCTGGACTTCTTTCCTGAACTCTGTATTTGGATGTCCAACTTCTTTTATATCTCCATTTAGAGATTTAATAGGCGTCACAAACTTAACATTGTCCAAGCCAAACTTTGTTTTCTGCCCCCAAACATGCTTTTTCCATAGTGGCCCCAACCCAGAATTCCCTACCTCATCACTCACTTACTTGCCCAGGCTTGGAGCTGGAGGTTCTTCCTAGAATATAAGATCCAAGAGGGCAGGGATTCCTGTTTTGTCTACTGAGGTACCTACAGCACCTAGAATTGTATTTGGTGCATAGCAGATTCTCTAAGGCTTGACATGATCTAACTGTGGATGTTTTTTTCTAACCCTCTGGCTTACTGCTCTAAAGCCATTTGGTTTAGCATGACAGGCAGATGCCTCCCTTAGAAACTTTACAGTTATTCTTCTTCTGCCTAGTTCTGAGGTGATTTTAAAAATACAAACTTAAAAGAAAGTTCTTACACGGACTTAGGAATATCCAAATTAATCTTTTAATAGTCGTTATCTCCCCCACCCTACCTCCTGATATGGTCCTCAAGGAAACAGATGCACACAGGAGGCAAACTAGGCTCTATTACATAACGGAGTTGTGGCTTCCAACCAAACTGCCAACTCATGGACATCACAGAAACTTCCTTCACCTCATCCAGGTTCACCTAAAAAGCCAGCCTTCTTTTCAAACCCTAAACCTACATTGACTCTTGGCCCTTCTAAATGCAGAAGGCCACACCTTTCCACCTGTGGAGTAGGAAATGGGGTGAGAGGGACCCAGCAAATGAGCATGTTTGTTTCAGGGATTAGAGTTGCCTCTCCAAACCTTTAAAACTTAAAGTTTATTTATGTTGAGAGAGACAGAGATAGCACAAGTGGGGGAGGGGCAGAGAGAGAAGGGGGAGAGAGAGAATCCCAAGCAAGCTCCACACTGCTAGCACAGAGCCTGATGTGGGGCTTGAACCTACAAAACCATGAGATCATGACCTGAGCCGAAACCGAGTCAGACGCTCAACTGACTGAGCCACCCAGGCACCCCTCTAACCCAACCCTTTTAAAAAATATATTTTTAAAAGGTTATTTATTTTCAGAGGGAGAGAGAAAACATGAGGAGAGGAAGGGCAGTGAGAGAGGAGAGCGTGAGAATCCCAAGCAGGCTCTGCACTGCCAGTGTGGAGCCCAACGCGGGGCTCAACAGGGGGCTCAAACTCATGAACCATGAGATCATGACCTGAGCTGAAGTCCAATGCTTAACCAACTGAGCCACCCAGGCGCCCCCCTCCAAACCTTTTAATGCAGGACAAATGGCCCTGGGTGGGATGCCATGATGGAGGGAGAACATAATAAAGTGGGAGACAAAAAATTGGAAGGAATGATCAAAAGTTGGGGAGGGGGAGACAGAGACTGACTGAGAGACAAAAAGCGAAGAGAGACAAGTGCAGACAGAACCACAGGTAGAGACAACTACAAAGAGACTTGAGAGCAGGTCAGAAAGAGCAACATGGCAGAATGCAGGTCTGGGGAGAAAGGTAGTTAGTGGTGCTCACAGCAGGAGGAGCCAAAGAAATCAGGACAATAGCTTAAAGTTGTTTATTAAGCTGTGTGTTGTGACAACCCTCCTCCATTATACACTACAGCCTCTTCCCCACACACCACAGACTTTTGTACATGCTGATTTGGAGGTATGAAGGAAGGAGGGGTGGGTGCAGGGTGGGGCCTATGGCAGGGCTCCTGGATATACATGGGGGTAAACAAGGGGGCAAGTGGAACTGAAAGTCAGCCAAGCATATTCCATTTGCTAAGCCCTGTGCCTATGCGGCTGTGCCCTCTGCGAGTGAGGGTGGTATATTTAAGACAGAAGGTTTTCATGGAACTCTGTCCCTTTGCTCACCTAGGTTATGTTTCTTCACATTTCTTTTGATGTGAAGCAGCCTAAGTTTGAATTGAGCTCCTACTACATGTCACTGGGGGTTCCATCATCAACAAAACAAGTGTGCTTCCAGTCTTGTTTTCCAGTTTTGAAGGGGAATTCCTACTCATTCTTCAAGTCACAGCTTAACCACTGTCACTTCCTGGGGGGAGTTGCAGTGGCTACTGTTGATACTCAGCCCCATGTCCCCACAGCTTACCCCTCATCTCCAGCATCCTTTTCTTCCTCGAACTAAGGGAATGTTCTGGCACTGGAGCTTCGCTCAGCTGCATGTAGACAAGGGGACACTTGGCAGTATCTGGAGAGATTTTTGGTTGTCACACTTTGGTGTGTGTGTGTGAATGCTACTGGCATCCAGTGGGTAGAGGCCAGGGATGCTGCTGAACAACCTATAATGTCTAGGACCTACCCCCTGCACACACAACAAAGGACAAATGTCAGTAGTGCCTGGCCAAGAAACACTGATGTTGATACAACTCAGAAGTATGTGCATTAATGCTCCTGGGGGCAGCCCTCAAGGAATGGAAGTAAATACCTTCCACAGTGGGTAAATACCTGTGGCTTCCTGTCCTCTAGTGGGGTAACCCTGAGGTGTGTTCCCCACGGGTTTCTTAAAGGGTCCCCACCAGGACTGAGCCTCAGTTGCCCACAAAGGCAAGTTGCTCACTATGGTACCTTTCATTGGATTTTACAAAAATCTTTTCATCTCATTCTCCCTGCTCCCTTGTTCCTGTTCCTAGGGATAGCTTCCCAAAGCAACTACCTGCACCCAATTTCTCCCAGGGTCTGCTTTTAATACAGATTCCTTTTCTGATTCTCCAGTTAGATTAGGTTTCTCTGCCTTGAGTGAAGCCACCCCTCTTCGTAGTGACTTTGTATTTATTGTCTTTTTCATAGACTGTGAACACTATAAGGATGCCTGTCTTGTTCAGTGCTTTATTTTCATGGCTTAGTGCAGTTTATGGCACATGGTAGATGCTCAAAAGATATTTGTTGAATGACTGAATGAACAAATGAGTGAATTTAGGCTGTTTTCTTCCTCTGAATTGGGAGCCTCTTTGATATGTTCTTTCCCCCCTGCTTTTTTAAAAATGTTTATTTATTTTTGAAAGCGAGAGTAAGTGAGTGAGAGAGAGAGAAAGAGAGAGAGAGAGAGATGGGGAGGAGCAGAGAGACAGGGAGACACAGAATGTGAAGCAGGCTCCAGGCCCTGAGCTGTCAGCACAGAGCCTGATGTGGGGCTTGAACTCATGAACTGTGAGATTATGACCTGAGCTGAAGTTGGATGCTTAACCAACTGAGCCACCCATGTGCCTTCTTACCCCTGGTTTGAATGGCTTAGTGAAACAGCTGGGAAAACCTTCAGAAAGAGTGGGAGGTCAAGCCATGGGTGACTTGATGGCAATATTCCTAAGGTTAAAATGGGGCCATTGTGTCAGATTCTTCAGATTTGGGATTAGGACCTTGGAATATGAAATAGTCTGAGAACATTCTCAATAATTTTGTTTAACAAAGCAGAGACTCAAGGCCTACCAAGTAACAAAGAGGATTATCTCAAGGCTTCAAGAAAATAGACAAGTTTGAAACAATGGGAGAGTTTAGTGAAGGAAAAGAGAAGGAAAATAACATTGATGGGTCACGTACTATGTGCCTGGCCCTGTGCTTTATTCCTACTGGCTCTCTTGGTGGTAGGTGTTATTATTGCTACCCATTTTTCAGATTAAGAAATAGGAATTCAGAGAGAGGAAATGGCAGAGCCCAGATATGAACTTCAACTGACCCTTTCCAAGGCTTATGGCATTTTCTGTTATGGCATAGGATATGTGTGTGTGGGGGGATGTCTAGACACTGAGGACATTTGGAGCAACTGTGGTGGGGGGGCAGCTATTGGGCAAGAGTTTGGACATGATGTCCTTCTGGGTTCCTTACTATGTTAGGAATGTCTTACTGCACTGACCGCAAGCTGTCCATCAGGCCTTTTTTGTCGGCTTATCAGTTTTAGCTCAGCGGCAGCAAGCATTTTCCCATCATTTACTTTCCTTTTATTGCTTCTTATTAGCTAAGGCTCCATCTTGTAGATATTGAGTCCCTGGCATTTATTGTATTTCAACTGATAAGCTACTGGGTGGATGGTACACAGTCATCTAATGTACCCTAAGAAAGAAAAAGCAGTGCTAAAAATTATTTTAAGATGTCATAAATTGTAACAAGTGTCGATTTTAGAGATGTTAAAATGTAAAAAATGTGACTCTTTGAATCCGTGAATTATTGCAAACTCAAATTCCCACAACCACATACTCAGTTATCCTCAAAACAGGAGCAATACTCCTGGCTTCCCCCTCTCCTATCATCAATATACACCTAGTGGATGCCTGCTATGGGTAAGGCTCTGGATCAGATGGCTTGAAAGGAATATAAGATAATATGGAACCAGAACCACAAATCATAATCCTGGTGAGGTGGTTTTAAAAGATGGCCAGATGGATACTGACAGGGGCACTTGTTGGGATGAGCAGTGGGTGTTGTATATAAGCGATGAATCATGGGAATCTACTCCTGAAGCTAAGAGCACACTGTATACATTGTATATTAGCTAACTTGACAATAAATTATATTTAAAAAAAATAAAAGGATTTCAGCCTTAAAAAAATAACTAAAATATGGCCAGAAATTTTACGGCATTCCTCCCATAGCAAGGGAGGTCCATGTCCTCTTCCCTTGAATCTGTGCAGGCTTGTGACTACTTTGGCCACAGAATACAGCAGGAGTGATGCTATGTGACTTCCAAGGCAAGACGTAGGCACCATCCTAGAGAGGCCACATGTAGGCATTCTGGGTGTCAGCCCCAACCGACTTACCTTCTAGCCATCCCTGCCGAAGGGCACCAGACATGGGAGCCAAACACCCATTCTGGAAATAGGACCTCCAGCTCAAGCTGGTCCAACTCCCAGAAAGATGACAATAATCCCTTGTATAAGTTAAATGACCCTAGGCCATGCCAGTTACAAGCCCGAATGTCTGTAGACTTACATGGTGAACATTCATTTGTCATTCATGTCAGAGTCCTATGTGGGTCTAGTGATCCTTCTGCAGTTTGCAGCTATGACATCCAGGAGCAGTGGCTTCTAAGATTGCTACAGATTGGGGAGACAGGTCTGGTTTGCATAAGATGCTTTTAAAGGCCAGGCTTGGGGGGCGCCTGGGTGGCTCAGTTGGTTGAGCAACAGACTTTGGTTCAGGTCATGATCTCACGGCTTGTGGGTTCGAGCCCCACATCGGGTTCTGTGCTGACAGCCTGCTTCAGATTCTGTGTCTCCCCCTCTCTCTACCCCTCCCCTGCTCACACTCTGTGTCTCTCTGTCTCTCAATAATAAATAAATGTTAAAAAATAAAAAAAAAATAAAGGCCAGGCTTGGAATGGCTTAGAGCAGTGATTCTTAAACCTTCTCAGGATGAAATTTTTAAATCAATCACAGACCAATACTTTTATAAAAATGCAACAAAAATGAATTACTAGGAAAAAGAAATGCTGATCAGATATAGTGGTAATGTCAAATTGCTATAAAAGTCCCTAATTACTTACTTTAAAATTTCTGTATTAGCTTATTGCAAACTGGCAACAATCTGCAAATGGGCACTGGTGCACAGACCATTGAGTACTGTGGCTTGCAGTAATTGGGCCCACATCGTATTGGCCAGAACTCAGTTACATGGCCCCATCCAAATGAGTGAGCCTGGAAAATATAGTGTCCTATGTGCCGGGAAGAGAAGACAGAGTGCTGAATTCACAGCACTGCCTCTGCAACATGCTGCAAGTCAGGGGTTTACTCCTTTTTCTCTCTAGGAGGACCCAGTTGTTTACAAGTATATTGTCTTATTTATGTTCCAAGATCTAGGTTAGAAAACCCCAGTTTTGTAGGACAGGAAGGAAAGGAGACTGGGAAACTGCCCTGAACAGTATATGGTGCAACTGTGATTCTCCCCAGTTTTAAAGGTCCTGACCTTGGGTGCAATTCCAGTTGGATAAAAATTTTGTTCAAGGGCACACAGGCTGCAGTGAAGTTTCTGTTACATTCCAGATCTCTGGTACTGTGTCAGGTGACTACTGTTACTGCCTCAGACCCTGGAGGAGGACTCTCCCCCATCTACCATGTAACACCAAAGGGAGTAGAGTTACCTCATATTTGAAAAAGAGCTAGGTTATAGAGGTCTCATATGACAATTCTAGAAAAAGTAATTCTAAATACATTTATAGGCAGCCAAAGCTCTGCAAAAATAGTCTCTTTTAACACTCATAGAAAATGACCACTAAGAAACAGAAGTGTTCAAAATTGCAATAATATAACTTTGTACGATGGTTTCTTTTAAAGTTTTTATTTATTTTGAGAGAGAGAACACAAGCAGGGGAGGGACAGAGAGGGAGAGACAGAATCCCAAGAATGCTCACGCCATCAGCACAGAGCCTGACATGGGGCCTGATCACACAAACTGTGAGATCATGACCTGAGCTGAAATCAAGTGTCGGACGCTCAACTGACTCAGTCACCCAGGCGCCCCTGTAAGATTGTTTTAAATAAACTTGGCTTTTTAGATACAAGATGCCAATGTAGTTAGACTTTGCTCAACTTTGCTGAGGCCTATGTGCCATAAAGGACAGCTGTGTGGGCAGATAATGATGGAACCCAGCCCAGACCCCCTCAGATCCTGTTTCCCCATTTGTTGTCTGCTCTTGGCTTCACCAGGCATTTGCTTCCAACACCTCAATGCTCTTTTTGAGGCCTGCCCTCCGGCCTATGGAGCAGGCCTCTACAGCTGGTAAGGAGAGCCAAAAGCCCTGGAAATTTGTTCCCCTGGGCAGCCCTGAAGCAATGACAGACAGGTACAGGAGTATGACAGCCCCACTCCTTTGCCTGGGTTAGAACAACTCTATGGCATAAGTTCTTACACTCCAGATCAAAAGGACGATACCTTCTATGGGACCTGAGATCTCATCTTTGTTCCCCAGTTTTTCCTGGAAACATTTTCTTCATTAATCACTTGTACACAAATCCTCACATCCAGATTTGCTTCTGGAGAAACCCAACTGAAGACATGTGTCCTTTAGAACTAATACCCCCGCAGAGCAGTCACCTTGTTGACAAAGTAGCCATGTCCAAGGCAGCAAGATTTCCAACCTCGGCTGGATCCTCAACACTGCTGGGTGCTACTTTCAGCTCTTCCCTGTTCTCTATCACTGGTTTCTTGTTCAAGACTTTTAGAAAGGTGAGGCAGGCTGTCAGGTGGCCTCTGTTTTCCCCGTTCCCCTCCTTCCCAACCCCACAGACCCTCTTACAACCTTTTTTGGGATCAGCTTATTTCCTCCTCAGAGGAAAGAACATGTGTTCCTGCCTCTATGGGCAAGATTTCATCTTCTCCTCTGGACTTTGCTCATCAGTGACCTCCTTTTGACCTTTATCATCCCTGTCACTCTGGCTTCTAAATATGTTTAAATGTTGTTCTGAATGTTATAAGATACAGGCTCCCTCAAATTCTCTCCATATTGGAAATCTCCAAACCCAACTACGATCCTTTTCCTCCATTCTTAGTCACAGGTCTAGAAGAGATGTGTCCACTCGCAGCCTCAACTGTTCATTGGTGCCACAACCTGCAGTGATCTGGGTTTGGAACCAGCCCCCACGGTCTGTGGAAATGCTTCCCTCTGATGCCACCACTGGATTTGTAATTCTTCATGGCCCATCTAAGAGCTTACTATGTGTCAGACTCTACGTCCAGCACTTAAGATGTGTCTCATTACTTCACTCCCACCCCAAAGCACCACATTTCGCTTTTTTGTCCTCCCACATCCAATCAGTTAGCAAGATTACTTTTGACTCTATTAGTAAAATACATTTCAAACCTCTCTTCTGGTCTTTATCTTCACTGTCAATGCCTTTGTTCAAGCACCATCATCTCTAGCCTTTTAATGGTTCTCCCTTCTTCTCTGCTCGTTCTAGTACGGTCCACTTTCCACATGACAGTGAGAGGGAGTGCATCAAAGCTGAAATCAGGCAACTCCACTGCTTAAAACCTTCTAAGCGTTCCTACTACATTTAGAAGAAAATCAGCATTTCTTGCCAAAACAGCCGATGAAGTCCCTGCTAGCTTCTGCCTCTCTTTCTCACCTTGTCTGATGCTTTTCTTCACTGTGTTGGGACTGCATTGTTTTTGTTTTTGTTTTTGTTTTTGTTTTGTTTTTGTTTTTGTTTTGAGTCCTGAGAATGTCCTTTCCCATCCCAGGGCCTTTGCACATGCAGTTCCCTCTGTCTGAAATGTTCTTTTCTTGCTCTATCAATCTGACTTCTTGGAGAGATGCTGCTCCTGCCACACCTCCCCCAACTTATTCTCTAACTCAGCCTTTTGTCTGTCTTCATATCACTTAATAGGATATATAATTACTTTGTTAGTTGTTTACTTAGCTTGGTCTGTACCCTCTTTTCCCCAGTGTAAGTACTGATGGCAGGAACATAGGCTTATTCACTCTTTTCTCCCCAGTGACAGTGGGGAAAGAATGGTGCTGGCATTTAGTATAAGCTCAGGACATTGGGCTGAAACATATCCTTCTCTGTGAAGCCCTCAGCACCATGGGAGAGTTAGGGGCACCGTCCTGTGAATTCCCATAGCAGTTTGAATACAGCACATAAATCCAATAACCACCTTGTTATTTATTGTCTCCTCCACCAGACCATAGTGAACAGAACTATATCTTACTCATTTTTAAACCCTCAACATCTAGCACAGTGCCCTAATCATAGTAAGCACTTAATAAAATAAGTGATGGATGAATGTATGAATAAATGAATGAAATCTTATTCTCCCAGCTGGGAGTGACTGAGAGGTGGATGCCAGCATTTTCTCTGAGGACAGAGAAACAGGCACCATGTTTTTGGAGATGGGGGTCTGAATTTCACTTCCAAGGCTAGATAGCTCTTTTATATCTGCAAGGAAAATACTTTTGGGGGAAAAAGCTGTTGAGATATACAAAGATGAAATGAAGGTCCCTTTTTGAAATGAGGAATTTGCAGACAAGGAGATGCTAAAGTGTTCTGCATAATTATGTAAAAGATTTTTTCATGTGGGTAGAGTTATAACTCTGCACATTACTTCTTTTTGGAAAAACTGTTTTTCCTCTCTGTGGCTACTCACGGAAGTAAGCTACATTCCAAGGGAAGAGTCATAAACATGGCTGCTGTGTCACTGTGAAGGACCGGGGTTAAGGAGACCTCAAGAAATCATAGAGGGAAGAAGTTATCACATAGTATGCACCCCAGGGGACAAACCTTGTCACCTACTCTCCTGGATTAAAAACAAGCATCGAGGGGCGCCTGGGTGGCTCAGTCAGTTAAGCATCCGACTCTTGGTTTAGGCTTAGGTCATGATCTCACGGATTGTGAGTTCGAGCCGCATAGGAGGCTCTTTGCTAACAGTGTGGAGCCTGCTTGGGATCCTCTGTCTCCCTCTCTTTCTGGCCCTCCCCTGCTCGCTCTATCTCTCTCTCACTCAAAATAAATAAATGAATAAATGAATGAATGAATGAATAAATAAATAAATAAATAAATATTTTAAAAGCCAAGCATTGCTTTGTTCATAGTTATAGTGTCAAAAATTAAAATTTAACATAGAAGTAAATGTTATGGGAAAATAAAGTGTTTTCATAGATCACAGCTACTTTCTTTTTCATAATTCTTCCCAGTTAATCATTTTTCATTTATCAATTTTTCTTCTTTCTGTCAGCATACAAAGTTTTTTTGGGTCACATCTTTATACATAATGGTACAAATATTTATTAACTAACTTATTTAAAAATTTCATAATATGATTTATTTTACTCTTTGCCCAAACTGTAGGCAGACCTACAATAGAGCAGAACTGAGGAAAGAGGACCCCGAAAGAAGCCTGTAGTTTGGGGCACATGATAAGAGTCTTATCCATGAGGACATTCAGGGGTGGGGCAATGGTATGAGCAGCCTGGCTCTTTCTGTTGGCTTGCATAGTGGAACATGAAAAAACCTCTGGAATTTGGAGGCTGAAGACCTAGATTACGGTTCTGACTCAGACACTTCTTAGTCATATGACTTTACCTTTTTCAAGGTGTTTTTTATAAAGGTGTCATTTATAAAATAGAGATTTTCTTATTTCTCCTTTGCAACCATGAGATATAATTACAGCTAACAAAATGTAAGGGGAAATCTGCTGGGGCTTCTGGGAGAGTTTCTTTCTTGAGAAGAGGAAAGCTCTTTTTCCCACCATCCCTGCTTTTCCTTCTTGTTTGGATGTTAGTGGAAGATCCTGATTCTTGGAGCTGTGGCAGCCATTTTGAGAACATGAGGTAAGAAGCATGAAGATGAAAAGCTGACTTGTTGAGAGTGGCAGATTAAAGAACTAGAAATTGCCTGGGGTTTTTAAACTTCATAAAATTTCTGAACCAATCTGGAACTACCTCCCTTCAGGTTTCTAGACTTGTGAGATGACTAAATACTGATTGAACCACTGCTACTCAGGTATTCCATTACTTGCAGCCTTGTCTCTGTGTCTGGATTTGAGACAATCCAAATCATGACAAAGAGGTTCACTGGAGTTTCATATTGTGGCAGGGGCGGAGGGGACCCTCAGAAATAACCAGAACCAAGAATTCAGACCTCCTTAGAGAGTGCCAAATCTATTTCTCCAACTCTAGTTTTTAAAATGTCAGCGTTCTGGGGTTCCTGGGGGGCTCAATCAGTTGAGTGTCTAACTTCAGCTCAGGTCATGATGTCACACTTCATGGGTTCGAGCCCCATGTTAGACTCCCTGCTGTCAGTATCTGAGTCTGCTTCAGATACTCTGTCTCCTTCTTTCTCTGCACCTCCCCTGATTGCATTCTCTTTCAAAAATAAATAAGCATTAAAAAAACCTTTAAAATCCCAGGGTTCTAATTGCCCCCACCCTGAGTCCGTCACTCAACTTCTGGCCAGGGGCAAGGTCATCTATCATTGGGGTTCACACCTGTGGATGAGGTTCTTTCCCGAGGGGGGTATAGCAGTGAGCTGAAGAGCCCTCCCAGGTGTGGTCTCCCAGAAGCACCAAGAAGCCAAATACTTATCTTTGACCTCTTACCACAGCCCCTTGAAATTTCTACTACTGTTGTCACTTTGTCAGTTTAAGGAACCTATATAACAGAAGAAGCCCCAGGCACACAGTAACACGTAACTGGATTGGTGAGTGACAATTACCAAGTGGATGGGCACAACATGAGTCTATTTCTTACTGGGAGGATACAAATGAAAGGAGAGGGAAAAGAAACAGTCTTTAAGTATGGGTAATTCTGCTGGGGACCTCTGGGAAACTGTAGATCACACTGAGGAATCATTCCACCGGAAGACAGGGAGGTGGAGCATTTACCACCATCCCCATTACTTGAGGTTTGTCCCTAGGGTGTCTGCTCCCTGGCACTATAGGTCATGCCTGCAGCACACCCAGGAAACCTGTCTTGGAGACAGAGAGAGCTCTAAAGCAGAGAGGCAGAGAGATTCAGGCTTTTGAGGTGTGAGGCTGACAGCGTACTGGGAAATGTCTACAGCTGCAGGGAAGCTCAGGAGGGCACAGGTGATATTGAGAAAGGCATCAACAGTATCTGCCACACCCCCTCTTGGCTGAAACTGGTTCACTTTGGGTTTCTGTCACTTATGACCAAAGGAGTCCTGATAATGCAGCTCGCTTCAGTTCTTCCACAGAAGCAGCCATGCCCAAGTCGGGCCAGGCCTGTGTACAAGACACTGCTGCTGGGAGCACTTTCCTTGACATATATAACACCACTGGCTACTGAGGGGTCACTGAAGGCAAAAGGACTGTGGCAGAATTGATGTACCAACTGCAGGGCAAGGGGTCAAGAATGGCTCACTGTTTTATTTGTCCAAGGAGTGATGCAACCTACTGTTTGGTGAAGAGCTCTAGACACATAAGAGTAGCCAAACATGTAGAGAAATAGTAAGGTGCTGAGTGTATTTTGTTTTCCAGTGATAAATAACTCACTTTTTGTGCCACATATTCTCAAAGCATGATGCTTAAACTGAAGTTTAAAGATTCTTTTAAACAGCACATGAATGGAATGGAAAGGTGAGCTGCAAACTGAGATGAACTGCAATTATCTGCTGGCCTTCTAGCTACAGAAAGTTTGTTTTCTTTTTACCAACCTGAAAACAAGCTAGTTGCTTCTGTGTGGAATGCATTCAGCTGCAGGGAACAGAAATGTGACTTCAGGGGCTCATATGAACAGGACCTTCTTTTCCTCACGTAATGAGAGAACTGGGCGGGGATGGTGGCTGGCGGTAGCTCATTGGCTGACTACACTGCCAGGGACTCATACCTTCATATAGTGGATGAATTATGTGTGCTTGCTCTGTTTGATCCTTCTACTGAAGGGAGCCTCTGTGTAAAGTTCCAGAGACCGAAGAAACAAAGTAAATCAACGGATTAATAAAAGTAGTGTTGGGGCGCCTGAGTGGCTCAGTCAGTTGAACTGCAGACTTTGGCTCAGGTCATGGTCTTGTGGTTCGTGGGTTCGAGCCCTGCATTGGGATCCCTGCTGTCAGCCTGTTGGCGAGGAGACTGCTTCGGATCCTCTGTCCTCCTCTCTCTCTCTTCCCCTCCCCTGCTTAGTCCCTCTCCAAAAATAAATAAAAAACATTTAAAAATGAAAAAAAACGTTAAAATGATGAGCACGAGAAAGAAAATCCAATCCCCCTCAACCCCCAAAACCATACAAAACGAAAATAATGAGCATGTGTCTTAGATTTGGTAGTGTTCTGTTTAAAATGTGTTTTGCCTCCTACCTGGTCCTGTCCCCTGTCATACTTAAAACAGATATTTCCTCTTTGTTTTGTTTTGTGCTGTTGTCTCGTATGGTCTGTGATCAAAGTCATTGTCACCAGTAGAGGCTGTAGAGCACAGAAGGCAAGGACTTAGCCTTGGCACCAAATCTGAGTTGATTGATCTGGGACCGTTTATGACCTACAGAAAGGGTGATGTCTTTTTTTTAAATTTTTAATGTTTATTTATGTTTTAGAGAGAGGGAGAGGGAGAGAGAGAGAGAGAGAACATGAGCAGGGGAGGGGCAGACAGGAAGACACAGAATTTAAAGTAGGTTCCAGGCTCCGAGCTGTCAGCACAGAGCCTGACGCAGGGCTCGAACTCACAGATTGTGAGATCATGACCTGAGCCAAAGTTGGATGCTTAACCGACTGAGCCACCCAGGCACCCCAGAAAGGGTGATGTCTTATAGTTCAACATAATATTATAATTATCATCATTTAGTGGCCATTTATTGAGTACTGATCATGAAAGAAATTTAACAGCTCCTCAGTGACCAAGCCAGGACTTAAACACTGCTGCATGTCTGTGCCCCTGATAGGCAGCTTGGTGCCATGCTGCTTCTCTCTAATTTTTATTTTTATTGAACACCCCTCATCTTCTGGCCTCTGGGTGATAATGCTAAAGATAGAAACTTTTCCTACTTTTTGAACTTCACTGTGTCCCCTCAGAACATGTGAGAAAGTGCTGCCAGCATCTTCTGGAAGATTAGGAGGGCAGTAAGATTCCGTAGCCACCTTCCGGCTGACATTTGAGCCCTGCTTTCAGCACGGTCAAGCCTTTTGGAGGAAGCCAGTATATGGTTTGTATCAAACTCTATATTTAGGAAGAACAACTGTGAGCTATGACAGGAATTCTCTTTAACACTTAGCCTGAAACCGAGTTTCCCTCTAGCCCCGAGCGGAGAGCAGCTCTCAGTACTGAGTGAGGCACCGAACACTTGAGCTATTTCAGCCACATGCAAAGCATCGGAATTGAGATCACAGCTCAGAGGACACCAGGCGTCCCTTCCACCTTCTGAGGAGCCTTGTATTCTTGCATCTCGCTGCTTGGGACTTTCCTTAGGCAGTAAACAAATACATAAAGCAGGTAAGCAAGAGGACCCAGCTCAGGGAGCTGGGGATCTGAAGGAGATTTCCTTGATACCTAACTTGAAGTGACTACTTAGAACTTTGTAGGCTTGTGACTAGTGGATGTAGCTTCCGTGTAAATTCACTGTTCAGTGGTATTGTTGCTGATCCTGTTTTATAAGTTGTGTGTGTGTGTGGGAGGGAGCTATTTGAAAGAATATTGAACTAAAACTAGTTTTTACCGATGGTGCCATTACAAAAATTTCCACAGTCCAGATAGGATGACTGTGATCCTGAACATCATGTCATTTTCATTCTTATGGCCAGGATTACAGTCAGTCATCTGCAGAGTGATTCAGGCTGTAAGCCTAGAAATAATCAGAAGAATTTGCAGCAGAGGAAACCTGTAATGCTAGCTCTCTGATTTACCTAAATGCAAACGATTGCCGGAGTTGTTGCACAGTACAAGTTTAAAATGCTTTGCCCCTTTCCCTAAGCACCGGGCTTGGCCCCAATGATAAAGTTCTATCAACATACGGATCGATTAACATTCCAAAGGCATCTTTTTGAAAGCTCCACTTTGGTCAGGTGTTCCCGGTGCCCAGCAGGGTGGAGGGCAGCACTTGTCTGTCTCTGTGGGCACCAGGTTCTGAGACATGGCAATGATGAGAGTGTCTCTTGCCTCTCGGCATATTTCAGGCAAAGTGAATAAGGAGTTAGTCAGTTCAGACAGCTGAACATCTTTCTACACTCTTCTCAGGGATTATTTTTAGCTGCGGGACAGAAGATAATTCCCTGTGAGAGTGAGCTTCAGCCATTTAGCAGACCTTGAAAAAGAACAAACAAAGCCCCTTCTATCCAGATATTGATTTATTTTACTCTGAATCCCTTCTTATTAAATTAGTGATATTAATGTTGACAAATTTTTAGTAAGTGTAAGAGTCTTATTTAGAAGTCAGATATTAGGTGCTGCCCAATCAAAACATCAGCAGAGGTATATTGTATATGACTCAGCATACAGACCATTAAAGTTCCCCCACTGACTTGCAGATCTTCCAGGAAAACCCAACTGTGCTAAGCTGGCAAGCATTTCCATTATAGTATAGGCTTTGTAAAAGTCAATATGTCTTGTCAAACTTTCCGTGTTCCCAAATTTTAGCCAGAACCAGGAGACACAGTAATAGAGTGCTTTAAAGAGTACCTCTTTAGATGAAAAGCTGGGGCCAGCTGTGAGTAGACTTGTACGTCTAAGGCATAGCTTTCTTTTTTGTTGGTGAGACGAGGCGTGCAGATAAAGAAGGAAGGTGCATTCTACACTGCATCCCTAACGGAGGTGAATGCAGGGCCAGGGAAACAGCCAGGGAACACTGTCTATTTTTATTCATCAGCGTGCTTTGCCCTGATTTCTCTGCAAATAATGAGGACAGCGGGAACGGCTTGCAGGACTGATTTACACAAATGTTATATAGCCTGTTTTCAAGGACTGAGAGCTGGGATCTGACCAATTTTCTAAAGATGTTTCTATTGCAGATTGACATATATGTTAAGAAGGAATTCATATGTAAATGAGATTATACAGAGGCTATATAGGAGACAAGGCCCAAGGTAGATCTATCTTTTAGTCTCAGAGGTCCACAAGAAACAAAGCAATCCGATAGTTTAGTGAAAAAAAAAACAAAATCAGCCTAATTAAAAAAAAATAAATGTCATATAAATAATACAATCATTCATTGCCTAATTTTTTTTTTACATTTCAACATGCTATTGTAATAACAAAAGAAATTTCCTACTTCTCATGTTTCAAATCAATGTACAGTAACTTTTTAAAATTTTCAAGTGATATTGGTTAGACTGTAGCTGTACACACAGAGAAAACTATATGCGGAGATGTTTAAAGTCCTGTGAGAACTATTGCTTTGCATGACTTCTAATAGCTTTTGAGGAATAGAGACATTAAATATTAAACTACTAAGCTTTTCCTTTTGAAATTGAACTATGTATCCTAGATCCAAAAATTAAAAAGCCTTCATTGAATCTTTGACACTGTAGGAAAGACAGAAATCTACATGAAACATGTCATAGAGAAAAATGCATTCCTAATTGTTCAATTTCTTGTTGCTTTTTAATTTTTTAACCAAAATGAAAATAATTCTAACTAGACTCTTCCGGATGGAGTCCATGTATCTATGTATTACCAAAACATTCAGGTGAAACTTTAAAAAATCTCATTGTTTTCATGTATGTGACTCCAAAGACTTATATTTGGATTAGAGATTTAAAAAATTATGTAATTGTTTGACTTCATATAATAGAACCTAAGACTTTGAAAATCTAAAAGAACATGTTTTTCAGAGTTCTCAGCTCTTTTTTCTTTATAAGTGGTGGCGGCGTCACTACATCAATTCCTTTTTTTAAAATTTTTAAAAAATGTTTTTATTATTTATTTTTGAGACAGAGAGAGAGCATGAGTGGGGGAGGGGCAAAGACAGAGAGGGACACAGAATCTGAGGCAGGCTGCAGGCTCTGAGCTGTCAGCACAGAGCCCAATGTGGGGCTCAAACTCATGGAGTGTGAGATCATGACCTGAGCCGAAGTTGGATGCTCAACCGACTGAGCCACCCAGGCACCCCACATCAATTCTTTTTTTAAAATGTGTACTTATTTTGAGAGGGAGAGAGAGAGCATGAGTGGAGGAGGGGCAGACAGAGAGGAGAGAGAATCCCAAACAGGCTCCACACTGTCAGCGCAGAGCCCGACATGGGGCTCAATCTCACCAACCGTGAGATCAGGACCTGAACTGAGATCAAGAGTCGAACACTCAACCGACTGAGCTGCCAAGGCACCCCCACCAATTCTTTCTCCATACTTGAAGCTGTAGATCAGGAAAGTACAGAAAAGTCACTAGCTGTGGACAGTGGCAATAAAACAATAAATATTTGCATCAAGCTTAAGTGTTCACAAGGTAGTTTGGGGAACATTATGTCATTTTGATTCTCACCACAGCCTGTGAATCAGGTAAAATTTGAGGAAGAGGATAGGGGCCTATAAATGTTGAGTGACACAGGCCAGGTTGCACACAACTTGTAGGAAATGCCCACGCTGCTGTCTGTGTTCATTTATTCACAGGTTAGCACATGCATTTACACCAGTCAGTAGAGGAATGTCACTCAACCCATTTTATACTTTGGATTTAAGTAGCAGTATGTTTTTCATTCACTCAATTTTCACCTTTTTCCACTGGGCCTGTCAACATTTAATAGACCTAGCTATGACACTACTTAGACTTGCGATAACATGCTAGAGCTGGGCTGTTCCCTGTCCCCCTAGCGCCAGGAAAACCTTGGCCACTAGTCACTGTGCTCTAAGCCAGGTCTCCTGATCTGAAAGAAAGCACAAGTCCTTTGGGAAGGAAGCACTGCTACATCTTGGGGAAATGATATAGTCATGTAAGTCCTATTTGCTTTCTGAGGCTATTTTGTTAAGAGAAGAGACGACACGGCCACCTGGGTGGCTCAGTCTGACTCTTGATTTCGGCATTGGTCATGATCTTGAGGTTCATGGGACTGAGCCCTCCATCGGGCTCTGCCCTGTCAGTGCGGAGTCTGCTTGGGATCCTCTCTCTCCCTCTCTCTCTTCCCCTACTCTGCTCGTGCTCTCTCTCTCTCCCCGCCCCCCCCCCAATATAAGTAAATTAACATGAAAAAACATTAAAAAAAAAAAAGAAGACAGGTGAGGCTTATGGCTGCCTGTGTTTACAGAGCCTGGGGTCTGCATACTGTGTGGGGAGAGGTGGCCCCATCCTCACAGCGTCTCCCAGGGCTGTGCACAGTGAACACAGACAATGTGCACAGTGAGCCGAGGGCGTCACAGGAGTGAGAACGTAGTTGAGGCCATTTCTATTTGGGTGTTCGTGGAGAGGAGGAGCTCCCAGTGGACTGACACACAGCCCCGGCAACAGCTCATGCAGATGACAAGTTCAGTTTCAGGCGGAGAGCTTCTGAGGCCCCAAACAAAGGTGTTTTTTTCCCACAACCTCTTTGCTTTGCTGCTCTTGGCAGTGGGGGCAGGAGGGCAGGGAAGGAGATGATAGAGCCTTTCAAGTTTCTGATTGCCTATCATTCGATCAGGGGCAAGGCGTCTCAGCATTTCTCCTCCTGAATGATTTATCCGGGCGCTCTAGTGTTCCCTCTCCCCAAGGCATTAGGAAGGACAGTCTCTCAATAACTTCGGAAACTGAGACGGAAAGAATATATGGCCAGTGAAAGGGGTGACTGCCCAGTTGAATCATGAGTTAAGTTCTAATTTATCAAGACTGAGAATCTCAATGCCGCCACCTTTAACAGTTTCTCACTTGTTTTTTTAGGGATAAGACCCCGTGAATATGTCGAAACAGCCGGTTTCCAATGTCAGAGCCATCCAGGTAAGTAGGCATATTTCTGTTTTAACATCAGCTCTGTGACGCCTAGCCTGTTTGCTTAATAACTCAGACCTTTTGTGATTGTTCACCCCTAACTTGGTAATTAACTTCAAGAAAAGCGTGACTCATAGGGGACAAATGAGACAGGATATAAGGCTGGTAAGGTACGACTGAGGAGGGAGAAGCTATTTTTGCTCAATTGTGCTCAATTGTAAGACAATCAAAGTTATAACTAAGAATCAAATGATTGCCTACCAAAAAATGCAGTGTTTATTTTTTGGACGTTTTTCAATCTATATGTTTTTGACATGCTCATAATAGCCATTAACAAAAATCAATTTCCATTTTTATATCCAATTAAATTTGCTGACCCATGTGTTTAGAATACATCCTTTCCTGTCAAGTGTTATTCCCAAGGTTTGGGTATTTATCTTGTAAAGTCTGCATGCTATTATGTCTCCTCCTGTCTTCCCAGCAAACAAATTCTTTGGTTGTTTCCACTGACTTAAGAGTCACCCCAAAAAGGGGAGGGGGAAACAGGCATTTTGGAACACAAATACAATTATGAAGGTAACTTTCAATATTGTTTTTACTCAATACTTAATTTTTTATTTTTTTGAGGTTTCTGGGTTTAACTCTCAAATGGCTCCCACACTGTGATGCTGGGCACACTGCTTTAGTATAAATTTCCATCTTTCTCTTCCATCAACATGGAGTCATCTGTGCTTTCTCTAAAGGAGCTTTTAAACTTTTTTTTTTTCCTGGACTTTTCTGAATCCCACAGGACATGAGGCATAGTTCCTGAATATTTGGGGTCTGATGCACTGTCACAGCATAAACATAAGCGATTGACCATATTGTGGAAGGGTGTGCATGTGGCCAGATTGTGGGGTTAGAAATCCTAGCACACACTGGTGGTACACGAGGTGGGTGGGGGGACAAATCTTCACCTGTCATGACTAATGCACAGTCTTAAGTGGATGGGCTTCTTAAGTGGAAAGATGTATTACAACCTCTGGAAACCAGTCATAGAACAGACTACCAAGAAAGAGCCTATTGGCAAGGATCCAACTCCGCATTGCCACATTTAGCCCTGTTGTGTCCACCTAGTGAGTGTCTGACATACCTTGAATTTATTTTGCCTCCCAGATCTGTGGGCATCCTTGAGCCTTTGAATCTTCTTTACATGAGTTTGAATCCTTAATCCATACCAGTGTGGAATCATGGGAAAATGACTTCATCTCTCTGCCTTTGTTTCTACATCTGTAAAATGGGGATAATTGTTATTATCATGTCCTCATGTCCTAGAGCTACACATACAAGTTGTTTAAACAGCATAGTAAGCCCTCATTAAATGACAATTATCATAATAATTATCATTCAGGAATGCTCTATGTTAACGTGAAGAGAAATAATATCATTTAACCACTGCATTTAAAGCTCTCAAAGTGCTAAACAGAAAATTTCCTTTTTATTTTGCAGGACAGAAAAACATAGTCTTCTCTCAGGCTGTCTTTGCTTCTTTTCATTTTAAAGCTAAAAGTGTGTTCATTTTTCTTCCTTAGCGCTTTCTAGCTTCCCTCACATCTACACTGAAAATTCACCAGTATTTTATCTACTAATTTTGACCTTGATATATTTTTAGGTCTGTAATATTTAAAAAGCTGCTATTGACTATTCTCAGTAGCTGTTATTTTACTGCATTTAAAAAATTCCATCCACTCTACCAACAAAGGCAGTAGAGTGATTTCTTATGGATGTGGTATTGCCTCTTTCAATATACTTTATGCCACTCAAAAAGCCTAATTTAAGGCACCTTCAAATGAAATATTATTTCTTGTGGCTAAATAGGATCTGCACTATCTGATACTTTTCTATAATTTCTGCATTAACCTAAAGTAGGGTCTATTAAATAAAATATGAAAATGGTTACACTATGTAAAACGGTTTATAGTAACATTATTTAGGGTACAGTCCTGTCTGGAACAAATAGAAACCCCAAATGATGAGGGAATGCTTTTATTGTTTAAATACCACTTAAAGATCTTAAATGTTCTATTCAACACATTCTAGTTGCTTCTTCTTTTTTATTTTAAATTAAAAAAAAATTTAACATTTATTTATTATTTTTGAGAGACAGAAAGAGAGTGCGAGCAGAGGAGGGGCAGAGAGAGAGAGGGAGACACAGAATGCGAAGAAGGCTCCTGGCTCTGAGCTGTCAGTGCAAAGCCTGATGTAGGGCTTGAACTCACAAACCTCAAGATCATGACCGAGCTGAAGTTGGATACTTAACCAACTGAGGCACCCAGGCACCGCTTGAAGTTTTTTTTTTAATTTTAGAGGGAGAGACAGTGCGAGTGGGGGAGAGAGGCAGAGAGAGAGAGAGAGAGAGAGAGAGAGAGAGAGAGAGAGAGAATCTTAAGCAGGCTCCATGCTCAGTGTGGAGCCCAATGTGGGGCTTGATCCTACAACCCTGGGATCATGAACTGAATTGAAATCAAGAGTAAGACACTCAACCGACTGAGCCACCCAGGTGCTCTGCTTCTCCTTTTTATCAGGATCTTATTTCCAATTCAACTGTCATTTCCTGGGTATACAATTTGTGACAGGAACTGTGCAAAGTGCAGGCCATGCAGAGATGAACTGATATCTGATTCCTCTCTTTGAGGAGCTCATAATCTCCAGGCCTTACTAGCTGTGTGACTTTGGGCAAGTTGTTCATCCTCTTTGTGCCTTGGTTTCCTTATCTATCAAGTGGGGAATTAATAACAGTACTGTTCTCATAGGTTTGCTCAGAGAGTTAAGTGAATTAATACATGTAAATACTCAGGCCAGTATCTGGCTTATTATAATTGCTTAATCAATATTAGCCATTATCATCAATCATCATCATCATCATTATCATCATCATCATATCACCACCATCATCTAGTTCAACAGTTCCCAAAGTCTGTCTCTTAGAATACTAGTTTTATGGAAGCTTTTTGTTAATTAAAGGATTCCATGATAAAATGTTTGGGAAATACTACATTAAGCAAAGTTGAATAGGATCTTTACTGCATAATTTTTCAGAGTCCGTAACTTGGTAATGGCTTCATGTATTTCCAAGAAAATGATGATGTATGCAAAGTTTTATACATATTGGACCTTTAATTTTTTATTATATTTTTAAAATGTTTGTTTATTTATTTAGAGAAAAAGCATGAGTGGGGGAGAGGCAGAGAGAGAGGGAGAGAGAGAATCCCAAGCAGGCTCCATGCTGTTAGTGCAAAGCCTAATGTGGGGCTCAATCTCATGAACCATGAAATCATGACCTGAGCCAAAATCAAGAGTCCGATGCTCAACCAACTGAGCCACCCAGGAATCCCTAAATATACTGGACCTTTTAAATGAGTATTTTGCAGGATAGTATTTTGCAGCACAAACTTCTAAAAAATAATGTCTTAGATCTCCATTTTGTCTGGATTGAGCAACTTAAGCCACTGTCAGCTATACTTACAACAGGTGGGCATTTAGATAGTTGAACTATTGCATCTGTGTGCATCAGACATGTTAAGGATTGTTATAATGAATAAAATAATGAATAGCAAGGCCCTGGTTTATAGCACACAATTCCTTAAAAGATCTCTCTCCTTTTAATTTTTTTTAATGTTTATTTTTGAGAGGTGGGGAGGGTCAGAGAGCAAGGGAGACAGAGAATCTGAAGCAGGCTCTGCATTGTCAGTGCAAAGCCCAATGTGGGGCTTGAACCCATGAACCATGAAATCAGGACCTGAGCTGAAGTTGGATGCTCAACCGATGGAGCTACCCAGGTGCCCCAAGAGAAGTCTCTTTTAACTCTCCAGGTAGTACATGGAATGGCCTTGGTTTCTTTTCAGCTGGTTCCATCTCCCCCATGCCCCAGATTAATAAGGGAGGCCAGAATTAGGCCTAACCTCTGAGGACATGGACAGTTGTCTTTCATATCCACATTGAAAAGGTGGCTTTGAATTATAAGGGGATTCTATATAAGTCTGCATTACTTTTCAGTTGTATTAATGCAATCACATTTATGCCAGGGACATAAAAATATCCTGCAGGAGTCAGTTGATCCTTTCCTTGCCTGGACAGGGCCTCTGTCTCCTAAGCAGCTATAAGGCTGTATCCCAGATGTTGGCAAATGTTTTCTATAAAGGGCAAAATAATAAATACTTCAGGATTTGCACATCATAGGGTCTCTATTCTGACTACCCAACTTTGCCATTATAGCACAAAAGCAGATATAGGCATTACATAAATGAATTGAGTGTGGCTGTGTGCCAATGCAACTTTATTTATAAAAACAGGTGGCAGGTTGTATTTGGTCCATGGGCCATAGTTTGCTGACCTTGGTTCTGTACTCTCCAGGCTGCTTGTTAAACCCCATTGTTGACGGGGATGGAGTTGCAACCAAGGTAACATCAGCACACTCAGCATAGTGGGTCTGGTCCCTTCAGATGAAAGAATTTGAGATGACAGGTGGGGAAAGCTAGAGCTGGTGGGAAATCCAGTCCTATCGGTGATCTGCTCAGCAAATCTAATGAGACCAAGTGACACTGGCCACTGGCAGCACCTGCCTGTCCTTCCCCTTCCTTCTGAACACACTCCCTTTGGAAATCACCATGGGCCTCAGCTCACCCAGAGCCAATGTTCTCTGGGTCGTCACTGGCTTTTATCTCCACCATTGATCAAAGTGAGCTGAGTTTTATGTGTCCTTTCTCATGAGATCAGAGAGCTTCATGGTTGAATGGAAAAGAGTCCTGTGCCCTACTCGTAGCTCTGCTCTGTGACTTCACCGCCCCCCCCCCCCGGTCCTCATGCTATGCAAAAGGAGGGTGTTGCATTATATGGGCTCCCAGCCTCTGTGCAGCTTCTAATAGTCTATGAACTTCCTGAGAATAACTTCTAAGGTTTCTTATTAGGATGATAATAATAGTCACAGTTTATTAAGGGTTTACTATATACTTGGCATAGTACAGTGAGATCCCCATGGATTATGATGGAAGGTTTAGAGAAGTGAAAGAACTCACACAGGATCACGCAGCTTGTAAGTAGGAGAGTCAGGACCTGAACTCAAGTCATGTGATCCCAAAGCCCATGTGTGGAAGCTCTCTGCAACATGCTTTTGTCTCATTACTTACCAGCCCAACCCTGGCACAGAGAGTGAGAATGGAGGGGTGGGTGGGACCATCTAAAGGGTAATCATAAGTACCAAGGCTACCTCAGGGGACAATTGCCATTTTATGGATGCCAGGTCCTGCCTTTTAAAGAGCTCAAGTGACATTCAGAAATAGTTTCAGCATTTTAGGGAAGAAGCTAATAGCATACCCTGATTAAAGTCATCTTAAACATTAGTTGGCTAGGAGTGAAAAGTACAAAGTGACTCAGTGACACACATGGTCTCAAAGTACAAACAGCCATGGCCACTGCATTACCACCTCTCTGCTTAATTGACTTAACTAAGCTGCTTGTAAAACAAAACCTAACTCTTTTATTATATATTTTAAAGGAATGATTATATGAATGCTGCATCATTAGTGAGTGTGTGGCTTCTTATGGGAACTTGTCTGTTGCTACCCAACCCATGTGTAGAACAGAATATCATGATGCCCCAAGCCTTAATATTTTTTTACCTTCACCACTGGTTATCATTGCTCTTTCACTCCTCATCTCCCAGGGAATAAAGGCTTCATGGAAGAAAAAAACAACCCAACAAAAGTCTTTACAGACAGGCGTCAGGGACTCTGTTTCCTGACTAGGATTTCTAGTTTATTTTTTTTTTTAATTTTTTTTCAACGTTTATTTTATTTTTGGGACAGAGAGAGACAGAGCATGAACGGGGGAGGGGCAGAGAGAGAGGGAGACACAGAATCAGAAACAGGCTCCAGGCTCTGAGCCATCAGACCAGAGCCTGACGCGGGGCTCAAACTCACAGACCGCGAGATCGTGACCTGGCTGAAGTCGGACGCTTAACCGACTGCGCCACCCAGGCACCCCTAGGATTTCTAGTTTAAAAAGTATTACAGGTACATGACAGTCCTTGGCACAAGGGAGTAAACTATAACCACCCATATTTTGTCCATTAACCAAATACAGTGGTTAAAGCTACAAATAATATGATACATATCTTCCTTTAATATTTTATTTAAATTTAAAAGTAAAAATGAACCTTCATTTGCCACTTGTTTTAATGTATAATCAAGGCCTTTTCTTTGATCATGGATCTACTATTTCTTCTTTTTTTTTGCTTTTATTTTTTAAATTTTATTATTTTTTTAATTTTATTTTTTAAAATTTATATCCAAATTAGCTAGCATATAGTGCAACATTGATTTCAGGAGTAGATTCCTTAATGCCCCTTACCCATTTAGCCCATCCCCCCTCCCACACCCCCTCCAGTAACCCTCTGTTTGTTCTCCATATTTATGAGTCTCTTCTGTTTTGTCCCCCCTCCCTGTTTTGTTTTTTTTTTTTAATTTTTTTTTCAACGTTTATTTATTTTTGGGACAGAGAGAGACAGAGCATGAACGGGGGAGGGGCAGAGAGAGAGGGAGACACAGAATCAGAAACAGGCTCCAGGCTCTGAGCCATCAGCCCAGAGCCTGACGCGGGGCTCGAACTCCCGGACCGCGAGATCGTGACCTGGCTGAAGTCGGACGCTTAACCGACTGCGCCACCCAGGTGCCCCTCCCCCTCCCTGTTTTTATATTATTTTTGTTTTCCTTCCCTTATGTCCATCTGTTTTGTCTCTTAAAGTCTTCATATGAGTGAAGTCATATGATTTTTGTCTTTCTCTGATTGACTCATTTCATTTAGCATAATACCCTCCAGTTCCATCCACATAGCTGCAAATGGCAAGATTTCATTCTTTTTGATTCCATGAACATGCTAGAAATCTCAAAATGTCATATCCTGCTCCATTCAGAGAGGCCCAGGACACTAAGAATAGGAAAGTGCAGAAAGAAATACTGCAAAATGCAGCCCTGTGGGGTTTCCTCTGCCTGTCCCCTGGGAGGATGACGTGGTGGGGTGGCTATAGATTCTGGCAGGAGTGGCTAGAGACCTTTGAAAACTAAAGATAGAATCAGTAGTGGTCATCTGAAACAAATATGCAGTGAGAGGAAACTCCAAAAGCTTCAGCACTAAAAGGAGAAACAGAGTGGGGACCAACAGAGAGGGGTAGATAGCAGAACAATGGCTATGGAAAGCAAAGTGGATAGGGATTGTCAGTACCCAGTGTCAGGCAGCTATCAAAATCCAACCCTCTGAGGAAAGAAGATGTCACTCCATTGTAAGTCACATATGAGTGGCTGTGGAGGGAATACTGTTTCCAGAATCCTCAGGCTCAAAACCTGGAGCCAAGCAGGAAAACAGTACAAATAATTAAGGGAGTAGTGGAATTAACTTACAGGGAATTCTTTCTACTTTTCTTCACCTGGTGAGATCAAGTGTAGTATTCATTTCACATCAGATAGGTCTATTATCAGGGAACTGTATCCTGTTCTGGCAAGAGATGATCTAGTAGATTTTTTTCCATTCCAAACTTCAAGGATGTAACAAATTATGTATAGTTTGGGAAAGCGATGCGCTAGGCTTGCTGTATCGGGGGGCATATTTAAAAATGTGTAGGATGAATAAATGTCAGTGAGGGAAAAGAAATGCAAGAGAATGTGTTACAAAAGGAAAAAACAAAAGCCTGCTTCCTTTGCATTTATACAGAATCTGTAGAGAGAAGGAAGTCCAACCCTTATCGAATAAACAAAGTCTAATAACATCAATGATATGGAGTCAACTCAACATACAGAAAGTCTAACATCAGTGACTTGGACAGACTCCATTTGCTTTCACAAAAATGTACCTCATACTAGAAATCCATTTTGAATAGCAAATACCATACCCAACTTGCAGATGGAAAAATTAATCATTGAGAAAGTATTTTATTTGTGTTGAAACAGAATGAGTCGGTGAAAAACAAGAATATGACACAATTCTCTGGCTGATGAAATGAAAAAGACAGCTAAGGTCTACATATTTCTATCAAATTCAAGTTACAAGGAATTTTTCTTATGGCTATAATTCAGTGTATAATTTGTCACTCAAATATCACCACCCTACAATTACATTAATGAAACATCTCTAATCATTTACAAAGCACTCTTCTGACACTCCCTTCAGGTGTATGTTCATGACTGGATAATTGACGCATTCTTGGGCTGCTTTGGATGCTGTCTATATCTGCTGTCAAAAAACCCATTTAGGTTCCTGGTTTTTGAGTGATGCCTTAAAGATTAAAAAGCATCAAGTCAGCAAGTTAATGGCTCATTTTTCAATGTGGCCTTTCTTTGACACCTATTTTTGAATTATCCACTTTGCACGCCCATTTTCCATGGCCATTTTCAAAGTGGAAGCCTGCAATTTTTGTACCAGTTTAGAGAATTTTAGAGTGGTTAGAGCTCATTATGGCCAAGTAAAAAGAGCTCTTTGGACAGGGCTTGAGAGAGTGAAACTGTCCCTAAGGTGAGGTGGCTCTGATTTGGAATCCTGGCTTTTCCTCAGACTGTTTGTGTGACCTTGAGCAAATCCTCTAACTTCTTTGAGGCTAAGTTTCTTCATCAGTGAAACTTATCAGTGATAGTCTGAACCTCAG
The DNA here is from genome assembly GCF_016509475.1 of Prionailurus bengalensis. NCBI lineage: Eukaryota > Metazoa > Chordata > Mammalia > Carnivora > Felidae > Prionailurus > Prionailurus bengalensis. Next base: position 18,101,101 of record NC_057361.1, on the reverse strand, counting down.
AAGTTTGTTGTGAGGATGTAGGACCTAGGCTGAATCGGGGCTTGGGGGTGGCTAAAATAGCGTGTAGTGAACGGTGCGTGCAGGGAGGGGTTACTGTCCCCAACATCACACCAGGTTAAGATGAAGGCCAGTCTCAGGCCCAACTCTGCCACACGTATGGGCATTTGTTAAACACACATTTGTTAGCAAGCAGGCATGAAACCATCCAGGCAGGCTGTCTGTGAGCTCCACGAAGCCTTAGCTCTTTTCTCTTTACGTACTCCAAGTGACTGTCACCTCACATAAAAGACTCGTGTTGGAAATCCTCATTATTGATGGCTTGAGACAGGCCATTTAGGGATCACTTGTTGAGCTCTGTCTCTAAAGATGCAATCTACAGGCTATCAGGTTCTTACATTCTGTTCAGCAGGGTGGGGATTGTCTCTAAAATATTTTAACCAATCTACATACCCTAACCTCTAATTTCATCAGTAAGAGCCATTTGTAAAGCTCATGCCTCTTATTTCTGACATTTCTTCAAACATCAAAACCTCAGTGTTGGTGGACATATGACTAACAGAAAGACTTGGGGTAGCAATCATGGGAATGTGGTCTTAGTGATATTCTACCATCCAACCACCACCCTATGAGGATGAACTCTCAGAGCAATAGAATTCTCTAGAGCTGTAGTTTAAACCAAACTGAACATATAAAATATCACATGGTCTATGCTAGTTTAAAGTAAATGACAGATGACTTAACAATGGGAAGAGCAAACGTTTGAAATACATGTCAGTACTCATCCACTTAGGGATGATCTCTATCAAGGGTTGTCAGATTGGGCCCAACACGTTTGAAAGAACCTGTCATGGCCCAGGGTTTGGGGGAATCAGATAGGGTTCTGGGATCCCTACTACCTTAGCCAGAGCAGCTCTACCTCCACCTAGTTTGCATTTTAGATGTTCTCACAATACTTTACTTAAGGAAGGGTTCCATAGCTGAAAGGTTTGAAAACCACTGATGAAGCCTAATGTTCATATTGCAAATGGGAAAGATGAGACCCAGAACAGTTGTCACTTTTTCAAGTACAGAGAATCTGTAACAACTCCTTGCAGTGGGCTCTTTTCACTAGCATAAGCCACCTGTTTACCATGGAGAGGCTACATGCGTTGCTAAAATTAAACTCTAAGCAGGAAAAGGTGGTTTCCCATAGCATGTGCTTTACCAAATACATTACCCTGGATGACCTTTATGTGTTCCTTTACTGAAAACTACAACCTACTGTAGAGTATACACACTTCATTAAATAGGTTAGTTCAGCAATCAAGTCTTTCAGAAACTATGTTAACTTCAACTCACTATTAGGAAGACACTCTCTGTAGATACTCAATAAATGGGTCAGGGTAGTGATGATATAATAAAACTTTTAACCGGTTAACCTTCTCCCCAAAAGTCCCTATATTGACTTTTCCCTTTTTTCATTCAAACTGTAGAAATGGAGATAGATATTGGTTCAATGTGGATAAACTTCTTCAGGTCTTAAATTGTTTAGATCTTATTTCAGGACCCTAATGATATTTCATCATATCTAAGACACTATCAATTGTAAAATACCATTATTTTATGTCCTGCTAAAAAAGAAAACAAATGTGCCAATGAAATATTTAAGAAACCATTGGTTATAAGACACATTTTGATTTTGGGGGTATTAAAAGAGGTGCATCTTGGAATTCATGAAGTATGCTACCACATTTGCCACTGCATAAGACATATTTTCCCCCTTGTCATATGCTCCTCCCTCCTCCCACTCTAGGCCACTGATATTTCCAATAAACAGAGGAATAGCATAGAAGGTTCAGCCTTAGGCTTTTAGAGGAAATGGCTTTCTCTAAGATTGTGTTGCATTTATATTTTGACATATATAGTACACACTGATCAAAAATACTTCTTGGCTTGGTGGCCCTAGGAATGGTGATTTACCTCTCTTGATACCCGCCACAAACCTTTGGATCTGTTTCCTTTCTGTGGGATCAGCATTATTCTAGTACAAAAGGAAGTTTTAAAGACCCTAGGGGGAAAACGTCACTTCCTTCTCTTGGGAGAACACAGATCTGCCATGTTCCCTGAACATGGACCCTGTATATTTCCTGTGTCTTGAGTTGAACATTCCCCTAGTAACAGAGCTCACATCAGGCATTTCCAAATGGACCTTACCACACTTTCTAGTAATTTTGTTGGATGTGGTACCCAAATTGTCCAAACTGTATCATAAGGTAGTAAAATATTTTGTTTCCTTCGCTCAGGCATCACTTTGATGCATAACATCAAAGTGCAATTTCAACTTTTCAAGTCCACGTATCCATTTATTCATAAGGCAACACTTTATCTTAAGTGGAAAAAATTAGGTTCTATCTTAAAAAAGAAGTTTTAATGCTTGTTTTATGTGAGTGATGCTCCTGGTTGGTCTGCATTAAACATTCTTGCCTTTTGATATCAGATGAAATATGGATAAAATTAAAATTTACAAATTCTTTCCCCCAGATTCAAATTACTGTGTCAGTATATATTCCTCACATAATTTAACATTTAGCCTATTTCATGTTTACTAGAAGATGTTTTATGTTTACTGGGGATGGAGATTAGCGTGTTATCTTAATGAAGGACAAGAATCTCTGAAGTGTGATACCAGGGAACTTGGCTTTCCAGCACTCTCCTTATGTGCTGACCCACACAGTGGTGTGCTGGGGAGAAGGTAGAGGAGTGTCAATCACAGAGACCACAGAAGTGCCAGGACAGCCATAGGACATTACAGAAAGGAGGAAGGGGTTCAGGAGGTGTGAGTGCACCCCTCCTAGGGTGAATCTGAAGGAACCCGAAGGAGGGGCTAAGGTGGGATGGCTTCTGAGAATGCTGTTTCCTCCTTTCCTATCATTATGTGTTCCTTTTTCATATGAGGGAGAGGAAAATGTAAAGTGCCACAGGAGGGCAACAGCTAGAACAAACTGTCTTGAAATTCTTCTATCCATTAGGGAATCGTGAAATCACTGCACAGACCTAAAGATGAGTACCAGAAATCTGTAATAAATGGAAGTCAAATTTCCCTTTGCATATTTTTGTACTGTCATTATTGCAATTTTCTTGAGGAAAAAAGATTTAAAGATGTACTTTTTGGATGCGTTTTTTATCACAGTGATTACGGTCTCCGAGTGTCAATGCAAGTTCCTACTTTTTTTTTTTTTGAGTTAAATCTTCCCTGCTTTTTTCTTTTAGGCAAATATCAACATCCCCATGGGAGCCTTTCGGCCGGGAGCTGGGCAACCCCCCAGAAGAAAAGAGTGTACTCCAGAAACGGAGGAGGTGAGGAAAACTTAGTGGCAGAGCTCAGCCCTGTCTTTCTCCTCCAGACTCCTGACTAGAGTGGGGCAAAGCCAAGGCGAGTGTCAGCTCTCCAGGACAAGGGAGGCATGAATGGATGTGGGTCAAGGAGTCATCACAAAGTACATACATTTCTTTGAGCCTCTTGCTCACTTACCATGGAACACACTGCTCCTTACTTCTCTTTAGCCCTTTAAGGGCTTGGCACAGTTACTTGAAGATGCTGAGTTTAACATGTTGTTTGTTGATAGTGTGTGTGTGTGTGTGTGTGTGTGTGTGGTGGGGGGAGCATAGCCTCTCACATGCTTTTGGTCTGGCAACAGTCACTAGCTCGGTAAGGTCTCACTTGGAACTTATTCTGAACTGAGCAAGATGTATTTAGTACAGCTTCTGATGAGTGACAAACCCCAGTGGGAGCATAGGTAATAAGCACATTAAATTACTTGTGATTCAAACAAAAAGCCCCAATCTCTGTGTATTTCCTTTGAAAAGAGCACTTTGCAAGGGAGTCTATAAATTTCTGTCTTTTTTTCCTCCCTCTAATTCTTTACCTTTCCTCTGAATTCAGATGCCCACTTGGCTGAAATGAAGGCTAAAATTCATAACAAGTGCATTAAATAGAGAAGGGTACCTTCCTCAAGGTCTGTATTTCTTCTCCAACTGTGACTTTTCTGATGAAATTTGGAAGGTCTAATTCTGAAAAAAAAAATGCAGGTTTTGGAGCATGTCATTAGCAGAAGACAAGGAAAGTGGAATTCAACAAAGCCATAGGGCATAGCCAACTGTATTTTATCTTTCTAAAAAGACCTATTTTTGAACTTTTGTAGGTGACCTTTTTGGTATTTGCCCCCAAAGAACACCTATCACCATTTCAAAGTTTCCTAATAAAACTTTGGTTGTCCCTCATCTAACCTTTCTCCTCCCCCTCCCCCCGCCCCCCGTAAATAATTCCTGATATGGTCCCGAGTTAGTAGTTCCAGCCTCCTATCATTAGAAAGGTAAGTTTTCAAAGAAGGAGATGGGAGTATTTGAGTGATATCACCAAGTTCTGGAATTTCAGCCACTAGGTCACCTTTGATGAATAAAAAGTTTGAACTACAAGTTGAAAAAAACCCAGCACTACCCTGTTCTTATGGTACATAATCTCAAACTCTGATGCTACTGACTTGGCTATCCAGTTAACTCATAATCATGGGCTCTCCCTCTGGGACTTTGGTCAAGTATTTCTGAGCCTATGTCTGCCAAATACGATCCACTCTTTTCCTCAGAAGGTTGCTGAGAGGAGTCGGTGACATAATGGACACAGCACAGCCTACCAACCATTCAATAAATGATTGTTCATAATTTGATCTAATTATCCAATTTTCCTGAAGGACTCCTAGGCCTATTATTTTGCATATTGTAAGAAAAAGGCATGGAGAGGTTGAAGAGAGGGCAGTGGAACTCTTCCCACACTTGCATGTATCTGTAATTAGGTTTTCTTCCTGTGTTTCCCTAAACCGTGTCTGTCACTACCATGGCAGTCATTCAAAAGGTGACTTGACCCTTTTCCTCACTGAACTGATGTATGTAACAGTGGTTTTGGAGGTTTGCATCTCATCTTCCCCTATGGTACAGATGACCTTCAGTTCTCTGTACAACTGGTACTTTCCTCCTCACAAGTGTCCCAGTTAGGGGTTTGGGAAAACATTTTGCTCTCACTCTTGTCCCCAGTCTGATGGTTCCAGCACATTCTAAAATAGACAAGAACTTATACAGCCTGTTTGTGAACACTTACTTTATGACCAGCCACATGTACAAATGTCTAATCAATATTCTTCACAGGATGGAGGGAGTCAGGTATCCACAGAGATCCAGAGACCCCAGAAGTGTTTCTGGAACTGAGGTATATCTTTCTCATGGGCTATAATCCCAGCTCATGGGCTGGGAGGGTGGAGTTGAGAATGGTATTCCATTACTGTATGAGCAGAAATGAGCTCTCAGTACTTGTGGGATCTTAGGTAGGGGGAGGATCTGATGACTCAAGGCCTGGGCTGGACCTTAGAGTAAGTTTCTCATGGAAACAACATTGCAAGGGGAGCAGTTAGGCAGCTTGGCTTGGCTACAAGGTGAGTTAAGTAGGATTTTGTGGGTTTGCTACCTTTTGTCGTATAGTTTGAAGGCAAAAATGGAATCTGAATTAAAAATAACCTATACAGGGGTGCCTGGTGGTTCAGTTGGTTGAGTGTCCCACTCTTGATTTCAGCTCAGGTCACGATCTCATGGTTCATGGGATGGAATCCCGAGTTACGCTCCACGCTGACAGCATGGAGCCTGCTTGGGATTCTCTAACTGCCCTGTGCATACACATGTGTTCTCTCTCTCTTAATAAATAAATAAATAAATAAATAAATAAATAAATAAATACACAGATAAATAGATAAATAAATAAATAACTCATACAACCACACTTTTAAAAAATTACCTAATTTGCAAACCTGGAAATGCTTACTTACCTAGTTTTGGGATTTGTTGCCTAGCCTTGCATTAAGATAAGCACTGTATAAAATGGAGATCATAACATACCATCCCTGAACACAACAGGCCACCTCTATCACAGCCAGTAGCTCCCCCATCTCATGCGTGAAGAGGTTGTATCCCAGTAGGAAGCCAGGACCAGCCTTTGGCCCTCTGACAAGGCCTGCGAGTGCTGGCTGGGTCTCCAGCCCACCTATGGTCTCTGGGAGCCCTTTGCTTTGCTCACAGAGCTGGAGTACACCCTCCGTCTGCCCAGCCCAACCAGAGTTTGGCATGTGCCTGACACAGAGGCCTTGTAGCCAAATCCTAATAAATAAGGCCAATCTTTTGGATAAGACAAGGCAGCTGCTTGTTTAAAGCGATTTGAAGGGTACTGACAAGGCTCCACTCTGCTTCCCAAATCTCTCTTTTGACTGTAATTCCATCATTATTAAGCCAGAAAATAGCATGTTGGCACTTTCTGTTAATTATTTCCCCCTCCACCTTGTCCCTTTACAAGATGCAAACACACTACTTAATTCTGGTCTCACACTTCCTAGCCATGAGACTATGGGCAATTTTCTTACTCCTTCCCTCCCTGCCTTAGGCCTCAGTTTCCTCAACTATAAAACAGGGATAATAGTAATAGCAAATGTATAGGGTTGGTGTGAGGATTAAATGAGTTAGCATATGTAACTTAGAATAGCTAGCATTGTGTTTGCTGTTATTAGTAAGTCCTCAGTGTCTAAGCATGAATGAGCACATCAGACTGTATTGCCCCACAGAGATGAGGTTAGGGGAAAACTCAATAGAGTGGTAGTAAAGAGGGAAATGAAGGCAAGATAGCTGGAAAATGGTTCACCATTTTGCCAAATTTTACAAATACTCTATAACCCCACCCCCACCCCCACCCCAGGGGAACATTTCCCTTGACAACAGCCATTCCTGACACTGGTAAAGGTGCAGGGGCTGATAAACCTTCTCTCAAGCTCTCTTTATCTCAATAAAAGAATATCTTTCATGTCCCTTCTCAGTTCAAATATCTACGTACAAAAGAAAAAAAAGTACCACATATTAGCCAGATGGAGCCATCTGGAACCTTGCTTGTTCATGTCTTTATTTATTATAATTCTTACAATAAATTTATAGAAGAAATGGAATCGATTCCCAATTTTTTAAAAGATGAGAGAAGATTCAGTTAAGAATATGTACCACCATTAACCCCTTCCTGAGTCAATGTCATATCTACTTATTGAATATATCCACTATAATTTCTATTATATGTGACCATACCAAATCAAGTGCTGAAAGTCTTACCTTATTAAAAAAACACAGTGCACTGAGGTTTTAATAACTTGAAAGTGACTAATATTAAATATTATCATCCTTTTTTCTGTGTATGTTCACATAAGTCTTTGCACATAGACATAACTATACACATTGGCTTTACATATTAAATGTGGCAACAGAGCGCATTTTGATATTACAAACACAGTGAAGGTGACATACCCAGGAACTTAACAGAAAGAATTGGAAACATTTTTCTTCTTCATGCTTCTTCATTAAGATCTACCCACCCAACCATCATCAGAACATTCATAAGTGAGGAAACATTTTTCATTTCACTGCTGCACATATTAAAAAACCCCATTTTATAGCCTTGTTTAAAATCTCTTTCCAAAAGTCTAGGAAAGAACATTTTGGAATACATGGTCCTCCAGGTGGATGTTTAATAGTTTTGATTATTGCTTCTAAATCGCCATTTATAAATGGTGAATGTGTGCACATGACAAAAGGAAGCTGATTCTATGACTGTGTACATCAGCCTGAGGAAAAACTATTTGCCAGATATTTACAACAGGCACAGTCTACACTGAATTACTTTATCATTTTGTGTGGGTTACATCTTAGCTATTTCATCAGTACTGTGCCAAGGTTCAAAGAAAATGACTATAGGAAAAAACTATCAGCCCTTCATAGAAGAACAGTAGATGTACAATGTTTTATATTTGTACTTACCCCTCAAATAGGCAATTCTATAAAGGATATGCCTACAAAATAATTGGTTTGAGGTTGGGAATCTTGAACAGTCTCTTCCCTTTCCCTTTAGGTTCTAGACAATTTGAGAACTAGACGTAGGAGCCAGATGGGGGCAAAGAACAGCATTAGCTTTAATACCCAAGTCACATCGCTGCCTGATTAGGTTGGCAACAAGTATGGGCTTAGGGCTTGAACCAGAGGCAAATGTGCATTGTTTTACTCCTTTTCCCTAGAACTGTATCATTCATTCAGTTGTTGGCTGAGCAGATGAAGCCCTGCCAGTCCCACATTGTGACCATGTAACAGTGGTTCCTCCAAGGAGCAGACAACGGTGGGCTGAGATGTGGAAAATATTTACTGGGGAAACCATTTGTAAGGAAAAATGGCAAGGTGGTTAGACCATGATGTGGGTGAAGAAGAGTGGGACAGAGAGTTGGAGCGAAACCTCTTAGATCTCACTGCTGTTCTAAGGACAATTCTATAGCCGCAGTTCCTCCTCAAGAGTCTTGTCTCCCAGGAATGGGCTGGCCTTAGGATCCTGTGGCACTCAGTCATTGGCCACGAGCAGCCGTGGGAAGTGTGACCTCAGCGTGGTGCGGCAGGTGGGTTGCAGGGTGAGGCAGCTGGGACTGTTATTGAATTACCCTCCTGGCAGAAAGCTGATCCGACAGGCGTGCTCTGATGGCTGCCACAGTGATCAAATGTTCCTCCAACACCTTCCTTCCAGGGCTGGAGAATATGCTCCCCATGTCTAGCATAGGCGTTTAGCTAACAAGCAATTTCTTCTGCAGTAATGACTTTGGAGTTCTAGGAGCCACACACAGCAACTGATCTTATTGTTTTAGTCACTGTTAATATGTATGTTTGGTGTATGTACACAGAGGCATATATTTGTCATTATGGTACATTCTTGGGATTAACGAACTAAACAAAAATCGGCAAGCATGTCATCTATACCAGGCTCTGGAGGAGCCACAAAGAAAAGTATAGAATGTGGTCCTGCCTTAAAGCTGCAACAATATAAAAACATTAAATAATAAGGAATTTAAAATAGTTCCCAAAGCAGGAAGAGAGAAGTGGGCCTCCTCTTGCCCCATACTCTCCCACCCACATTCGAGAAGGTTTTGCTTATGTCAGTGTCAGTTTGTTTATGCTTCTAGGAGACGTTGTTGGAACAAAGGCTGACAGCTACTGCACCCCAAACAAAAAAAATGTTAAACTCCTGGACGAAGTCATTGCTAGAGCCAACCATGCACAAACATTCTACAAATCTCTGCTGTTCAGGCATATTAGGATCCTAAGATACGAAATTAAATTTGATCTCGTAAGGTGCTTCTCTTGGAAACACAAATCCTAACTAGTCATAATTTTTGTTAGTTATCAGACATTGAACAGTACTCTTGTGTTTTCTAAGTCATGTGGAAGTTACTTGTTTTCTTCTTCCAACTTTATTCCATATTCCTCCACAGACTTCAGGCGATCTTCTTGGGACTCTGAGGGTGTCTCAACAGCACAGGAATGCGGCTAGAATTATCCTTTGACAGAGAGACCAAATGCCTTTTTCAGTGAGCTGATCTCTTTCTCTTTTTTCTCTTCAGGGTGCTCCTCCCACCTCGGATGAGGAGAAGAAGCCAATTCCAGGAGTGAAGAAATTTCCAGGACCTGCGGTCAACCTATCAGAGATCCAGAATATTAAAAGTGAACTGAAGTATGTCCCCAAAGCTGAGCAGTAGTTGAAAGAAGGTGAGTGAAAAATTATTTCCTTCCTCTTAAAAAGACCACTGTAAAATGGATGAAGGAAGTTTTCCACAGGAGTCTGGAATTCCAGAAGCACTGATTAAGCGCCAGGTCCTTCAGTTTAGAGTGGTTTTTATCGTGCAGAGGTTTTCTGGGAAAGCAAAGCTTTGTGGCCATTGAGGATGTCTGCCTGCCAACCCCTTTCTTAGTTGGGGGAGGACAAGGTTGGGGGAGGGGAGATGCTTGGGAGGAGGCCTTGAGGAGCTTTTGATTGTGGAGTCCAGGGAGCCCTCCCTCATTCCATGCCTCAGTTTCCCCACCCAGATGCCACAAAGAGTGATGAGCAAGTCCTGAGGACGGGATAAGAAGAGCAAGGTGCTGAGGAGGTCTGGAAGTGTAAAGGGGGCAGGGACCAGTTTAGGCCTTGAAACCAGTAACCCAGATGTGTGCAAAGCGGACCAAGAGGACCCAGTGATGACTCAAAATGTGCATGAGGGAAGGGTAGGCACAAAACTGTACCTGCCATCCTCCCAAAGAGGCAGTGCAGGCAGGGCCTGTGACCTTATTTTCATTTTAACTGGATCTGCTCAATGATGACCCTTTGGTGAGGGCTCCGCCCTGCCCTCCATCTGCAGACCCGACACATGCGGACCCGCCTGCGAATTCTGCCACCAGGGGGCGTATGGAACTGGCCTGGCCTTCCTTTCCAACTCTCCTGTGAAAGCCTGAGAGCAAATCTACTATGTCTAACATTACTGAATCCCGCCGTGCACAGTTTGTTCCATTCCTTAAGCAGAAGTTTAAGTTTAGAAGAGAGGAATCTATATTGATAACATAAAACAGGTATTTTTTTTTTACTTCTACAGAGAAATTTATTTTTATTTTATTTTTTCTAATTCAAGTATAATTAATATACCATGTTGTATTAGTTTCAGGTATGATAAAACAGGTATTTTTCTGGCTGACTGCCCATTCATTCGTTTGTTTGTTCATCAAGTCACTCATTTATTCAACCAATATTTACTGAGCAGCTATCATGTCCTGAGCACTAGAAACATTTATTAATCACATACCATGTGCCATTTACTGTGTGAAGAGCATCATATCCATTGTTTCTGTTGAGCCTTATTGATACCCACTTACTGCCCTCATTCTTGAGATGGATCTTCTAGAAAGACTGATTTTCCCCATCTTTCATGCACCCTAAAGAAGAGGTGTGACTTCAATGTTAGTGCTGTCACTTACTTGTTATCCTGCCTCACCTCTTCCTCCCACTGCACCTTATGAAGAATGGCATACTCCCTGTGGGTGTCAGGGTGAGGTCCTCTGACCATGTAGGTACAGGCACAGCACTGGGGCCCTGCTGTGTCTTCTCCTGTAGACATAACAGAGGACAGAATGTTCTCTGGGGTAATCCCATGTGTAATGGCAATGTTACTTGTGTCATGTTTATGCTGACTTACAATGACATTTGAAAGTTAGTTCTGGGGAAACGATTACTTTATAGTACAGAGAAGGAGGAGTTGTTTTGAGTTAAAATAAAAGAACAGTATCTAGTGTTTTCAGCATGCTTACATAAAAGAACAAAGGAGTAAAAATAAAATACAGTGGACTCTATGACTCTAGAATGAATCCCAGGAACCTGGTTGGGAACAAAGTTACATGAGCAGATTTGACCCAAAGTGTGGCTACACACACTTGTCATTATTTATGACAGAATGACACAAGTTGATGGCGAACATCATTACACTCAGTCCTGCTTATATAGCCAGGCGGAGATGAAATACTCCAATATGCTTGGGACAAAGCTGCAGGACATTCTTGTAAGAAAGCCTGGGGAAGGGAAACTAATGTTTTGTAATATTTATCATCATCATCATCCAACCAAGGCCAGTTACATACATGAATCTTTAATGTAAACTTTAAAGGGTTTGGTTTTATGAAATCCATGTAGACCTAAATTTAACCCCAGTTACAGTTTCAGAAGAACCTGGTTTCGAAGATTCAAAGGAATGCTGTTTTAAAATTAGCTCAGAGAAGGGGCGCCTGGGTGGCTGAGTCGGTTGAGTGTCCAACTTCGGCTCAGGTCGTGATCGCATGGTTCATGAGTTTGAGCCCCACACCAGGCTCTGTGCTGACAGCTCAGGGCCTGGAGCCTGCTTCGGATTCTGTGTCTCCCTCTCTCTCTGACCCTCCCCCACTTGCACTCTCTCTCTCTCTCAAAAATAAATAAATATTTAAAAAATTAGAAATAAAAATAACATAAAATAAAATTAGCTCAGAGAGGATCTTGTACTATTATCTGGCAATGATTCTGCAGCCTTGCATCTGTGGGTACTGTAATGGGGAACAATATCAACTCAATAAAATATTAAAAAGTTACCCAAACATCCAGGACAAATTTTTGTTACTTCATTTTTCCTAGAGAAGACTTTAATGATTATTCTCTCACGAAGCAATTCCAATAATGCAAAACCACTCAGAGAGGCCTATTTTTCCTTATTCTTACAAGAATGTGAGAACCTACATTGTCAGAATAATTGATCTGAATTCTAAATGAGGACATTGCCAAGGAATGATCTTTATTTCTTGTAGGAGAGGTATTAAGTTGGTTTGCTTTTGACTTATCAATTCTTCTCCTGCAAATACGTCAGATTTTGAGACTTCCATGGTCAAGGTTTGTGGTCACAGAGGGAGAGCATTTTATTTTTAATACTGATTGATTCAGTGGACTTATAAGGAGTAAATATCCTGGACCAGCCATCATTTAGCCCCTCACTGGTTGGATTGATTTCCTCCTTCTTGGGCTACCATTTTGTTACCTATCCTCACCATGTCCAATTCAATGATTCGATCAAACAGATTGTTGTTTGAAGTTTGAGTGAATAAGTCCATAGCATCAAACACTGTGAACACCACGAGACTCAAGGCTCAAAGTCCAGGTTATAACTATTACAATATTTTAGACATGTAAGATAGACCGGCATCTCCTTCCAGCTGAGATCAATGCCTCCTTTTAAGTAGGATTTCAGATTCTTTCCATGTCCTATGCCATGGCTAGAATTTTTCACAGAAATTGGTTAAAAACATTACAGGATAGGAACCAGAAAGGCCGGTAACTAGCCAGTTGAGGACCAGGAATGGCTTTTGGCAAAGGACTTAGGGCCTGGACCCAATCAGGAACCAGAGCCAGGCAACACAGGGACAGTATGTACTGAGTCAAGACCAAGAGACACAGTACTGTCCCAAATGGGACCCCAATCCAGGTTGGTATAGTCATGGGGCACGGGGCAGGGTAGGGTGTTCAGTCATGTACCTCTCAAGATTCTCCTGGCTGTGAGTTAAGGTGGCCAGATGGTAATTTAAGCAAGCCCAGGAGCCAGAGGAAGAGACAGGACCAGTGGCAATGTCTGAAAACCAAGAGCCCTCCAATACTCCCATGCTTGTTGTTTGCTGCTTGATCAGGAATCCCCCATGTCCATAGTCAGAAGCCACCACCTGGAGGATGGCTTAGGGCTGGTGTCCAACACTCTGTGTCCATTTCTGCTCCCTCTCAATCCTCAGATCAGACCACAGATGCTCAGTAAAGAACCTCTGTACCATGGCCATTTTCTTCATTCTGTGCTAAGATATATAGATAGCAACCTTTGTCTGCTCTCAGGATACTTCAGTCTTGGTGGAAAGATAAAATAAAATACTCTAAAAGGTAAAAGGCAGCAATTAAAGAATTAGACAACAGTTCAGTGATTCAAGATATCCAACAGCTGTTTATGACCCCCTAAGTAGGCAGTTATGTTATGATTTATGAGAGGGAGAACTCATGATGATTTTGGGTCAGGGACAATTTGAAGGAGGTGCTGAAAGTGGAATAGTTTAACAGAGGCTTATAATTAGCCTCTGGACATATGGAATGCCCAGAACACCATTAATAGATAAGTCTAGTGAAAGCAAACAGTTCCTCTAGGGCAATATTCTTAAACTTCTGGAGCAGAGCAAAATAAGATCCCACAACCAGCCCATACCATCTCTTCTCTTTTTCCAGCAATAAAAGAACTCAGTGATAACAAAGAATTGGAGAGGAACAAAATAAATATCAAATAAAAATGATTAATAAAGGTAAAGCCTTAGGTCTACAATTATGTTAATGAACACAAAGGGCAGCAATTGAAAGTACTGGGACCGATGAAGCACTAGAAAGAAACTGTCGTTCTGAAAAAGCTGCAGGAATTCTTCTCTGTGTTGGACAGTGCAGCATGGCCACATGTTGTGTGGCAGCAGACTTCATGATTAGGTACTAAACCAGGGTTTCAGAAAGAGGCAACATTTTAGTGATTCTTAATAACCCACTTAATAGCTTTTGGACATGCATATAAGTGAAAATCCCCATTTGCTGTTAAGGACTGAGGAAAGCACTTGTGCTTTTGCATCAGGAAGACTTCTGAGGTCAACCAGTGGGCACTGGACCATACTCTGAGAAACACTGTGGTAGGGCTGTGAGAGTGAGTTCAAATGATCTGCAATGCCTACGTAGCCATATACACCACCATGATCTCAAGTTAGCCTCAATCCCATACCCCACATCAGTCAACCAGCCTTGCTTCTGGATTTTGTGTATGTGAAAAGAACTATTATGATGCCTGATAGAGGAGATGTGCCTTCTTCCAGCACTCTGTTCCACCCCCGGCATCTTCTGTTTATGTGGTCACAATAGTTACCAAAGTGATGTATTGGTTTTCTTGTTTATAGCTTCTCAAAGGCTAGGAGGCACCTGATAGATTATGCACACACAAGGCATGTCTGTAGAATGTCACAGGTGCTCTGACCATAGCAAGTCTGCGGGTCCCTAGAAATGCGTTCTTGTAAACTTCCCACGTCCTTTTATTATCAGGGAGATTACTACTTAAAAGTAAGACTAGCCTTCCTTCCAAGGTCTGAAAGTAACAGTGTTGACCACGATCACTTAAGGGCTCAGAAATTTGACTTTAATTCAGATTATAACATTATTCCTCTGGGAAACCGAAAAATGAAGGAAGACATCAGTTTTGGTTCATAGTCTTCAAAGGGGAGAAAACCTTGTAAAACCAGAAGAAAATCATTTAATTATCAATAGTTATTTAGTTTTACTTTTCTAAGACTATCTAGGTCCAGATAAGACATATTTATGAGATGCCATTTCTGCTAGAAGAGAGCATAAGGTGTTCATTACTCTTAAATGTTAAGTATTATGCATCACCGTTGTTCATGCTGATTCAAGGGCTAATTTTGAGACTGCTGGCAGGAGGGCAAATTGACGTATCCAGACATTTGATGAAGAGTACATTTAGCACTAGACCCCCAAAATACATGGCACAAAAACTGACAAAATTGAAGGGAGAAATGGATAATTCAACAATAATAAAAGGAGACCAAGACCCTATTTTCAACAATGGATGGAAGAAAGAGACAAAAATAACAAGGAAATTGTTTTAGTCTTCTGGGGCTGCTGTAACAGAATACCATAGACTGGGGGGGGGGGCGCGCTCATAAACAGGGATTTATTTTTCAGAGCTCTGGAGGTGGGGAAGTCTAAGATTGAGATGGCGACAGATTCATTGTCGGGTGAGACCCTGCTTCCTGGTTTATAGATGGCTATTTTCTCACTGTATCCTTGCATAGTGGAAGGGATCAGGGAGCTCTCTGGGGTCTCTTTTATAAAGGCACTAATCTCATTCAAGAGGGCTCCACTGCCCTCATGACCTACTCACCTCTCAAAGGCCCTACCTCCAAACAGCAGAAATAGAAGACTTGAATGATACTATAACCAACTAGATCTAATTGACATCTATAGAACACTCCCACCCAACAACAGAAAAATACATTCTTCTCCAGTGCACATGGCACATTGTCTAGGACTGGCCACAGGTTAGGCCATAAAGCAAGTCTCAATAAGTTTAAAAGGATTGAAATCGTGTCAAGTATGTTGAAATTAGAAATGGGATGAAATTAGAAATTGGCAACAGAAGAAGTTTGGGAAATTAATATGTGTGGAACTTAAATAAGCACTCCTGAATAACCAATGAGTCAAAGAAGAAATCACAAGGGAAATTAGAAAATACTTGGAGAAAAACAAACAAAAAATACAATAAACCAAACTTGTGGGATGCAGGAAAAGCAGTGCTTAGAGGGAAATTTATAGTTGTAAACACATTAAAGAAGATCTTAAATCACTTGGCAACCAATCAAATCAATATTAGCAGTTCCATATTTGGGAAATATGCCCTTTATTCTCTTAAACTTAATTGATATCAATCATTGCAGATGATTAAACTGATATGTAAATGGAAATATCCTTCCTTTCAAATGGTAAGATGTAATTGTAAGTGTTAAAAATAAATTTGTATAGATACCATAACAACAAAATAGAAGGTGGGAAATAAAAAATAATCACTCATAAGATCACCATTTTACCATAACACTCATTTGGATAGCTACCCTTCCAGTCTTTTCCTCTGAGTTTACATATTGGATACAATACAATACAACTGGTTCTCCTTTTACTTTTTCCACTCTACATTTTCTTGGAAGAGCATTCTTTATGTTGCTTTGTGGCCTTCAGAATTAAGATGATTTATTTCTCACACTGTTTGGCTTATCATGATTCATAGCCTTTTCCCTTTTCCAGAAGACAAAGGATTGGTTTATTGTTTTCCAGATAACTAAATTTAAAAAAAGAAAAAAGACTTCTCCAAATATCTTTTCTGTTGTTTGCCAGAAATTTTTGTCGTCAATTTTAAAATGTTCCCCACTTCAACTCAGTTACAGAAGCTCTATCACTTTTTTTTTTAAGAAAATGGCTTTATCCTGAGATTTTTCACTCCCCAGTGAAGTCATATTTCTTTTGATTTGTGATGCTCTTTTTTTTCTCCCCACTTGGTTAGGATAAAGATGAGTTTTGCCATGGTTCTGAACTGCCTCAAGGTTTTATTCATTTGTTTTCCTGACCAGCAGAGCTATTGTTCTAGGCCCTGGTACAACCTGTGTGGGTGTAAAGTGCTCTTGAGGGTGAAAGTAAGGAGCCTTTGAGCTGATTGTGTCAGTTGCTTTAAGAGCCTCTCCATAGCAAACACACAGAAGCTATCTGGACGGTTTCTATTTTTTTATATAAAATTTTTTTAACGTTTATTTATTTTTGAGACAGAGAGAGATAGAGCATGAACGGGGGAGGGTCAGAGAGAGAGGGAGACACAGAATCTGAAACAGGCTCCAGGCTCCGAGCTGTCAGCACAGAGCCCGACGCGGGGCTCAAACCCACGAACTGCAAGATCGTGAACTGAGCTGAAGTCGGACGCTTAGCCGACTGAGCCACCCAGGCACCCCTGGATGGTTTCTATTAAAACAGAGATCTGGAGGGCTGAGCAGGTGAGCTGGTGGGAGGGAGTTGGAACTGGCGATAGAGTGTTCAGGGACTAGACCTGAGACCAAAGAAGCGCAAATGCTCCAGCCAGCTTGGTAGAAGATGGAGGTGACTCAGGACCCAGATCTGTAGAACCCTGGACACTGGCATGTAGATTTCCATGGGATAAAGGACAGTTACAACTGACACCACTTGCCCTGTTTGCAACACAATGGAACTCATTACCCGGTCTCAGTAGTTTGGGGACTGGTGCAGGGCAGCAGGGTCTGCAGACAGCTTGAGTTGCCACAACTGGAGGGAGGTATGTATGGCTGGTACTGTCATCTAGTGGGAAGACCCCAGGGATGCTAGGAAATGTCCCATAAGGTCAAGGACAGCCCTCCCCCTACAAAACAAAGAATTATCTAGTCCCAAATGTTAGGAGTGCTGAGAGTAATAACCCTGATTTACCTAGTTTAAAGGTTGATGCCAGGACCAACTTTTTGCAAACTTACCTTTCGAACAATCAGTGCATTGTATTTTAAAGAAATTAAAACATTAATAAAAATAATTAATTGCCTAATATTTATAATCTCTTTACATTAATCAGAGACTTAGGGATAAAACCCTCTTAATTAGGATTATTTTGTCAGCTGCTACACTAAATATATTTATGATATATGGTATATATGGAATATCCCTGAGTTATAATATTGGGCCTTAAACACAACTACTTTTTGTAGGTTTTTATCTCAAATGTATCAGAAAGCAGTAGGTTATCTTAGCAGTTCATCAAGTCTTTTAAAATATTAATGTTAAGCATTTGCAATCGTCAGCACCAACATCAATGTCATCATTTGTATTGTCCTTGTTAGCACTACCATTTAGTATGTGTTCAGGAGATGCCCAATGGCATGTCTTATGCTTCACATATTTCATTCACTCCTCGTGCTGACTACATGGGGTATATACTATCATGACCGTTCCCTTATGGGGGAAAGAAGGCTAAGAGACTTTACAAATTTGACCAGGGTCACCCTGGTTGTAAGTCACAGAGGTGAGATGTAAACTGTTATCTGCCATACTCACAGCCACTCCTTCTAATCACTATCACCCACTGCATTGTTTTAAAATGTTCTTAGTCCTATCTTCCAGGCTTTGCAAATCTTTCACTGTGTTAGTTTGGAGTAAAACAAGCAAAGGCTAAAGAGACTGCAGAAACTGTCACCTTCACAAAGAGGTGACACTATAATTGTGACATGTTGGTTTGTTCATTCATTCTTTCATTTGCTAATTCCTTACTTCCTTCATGTGTGCATTCATTAAGCATCAAGCATGTGCCTGGTGCTGAGGATATCAGTGTTGTAGACACCAACACGAATCAGTGTCTAGATGGGTTCAGTTGAATGGGAGAACAATGCATGAAGCACAAATAATTGGCTCTTTTTAAAGGTCTTGAAAAAGAGGAAGGGTAAATATCAGAGAGAGCATAACAGAGAAAAGGACTGAAAGAAAGGCAAAGGAAGAGAAGGGAAGGAAGGAAAGAAGGGGGTGGACGAGCAGTTGATAGCGGCTGGGGACAATGTGGACAGGGCTCAGTGCTGACAAAGCTGCACCAGAAGAAGGAGCACGAGGCCTCTGCAGAGGACGCCTTTGCCACGGAGATGAGAGAGGGCTTGGCAGGCATCTCCGTGTCATCATGAGGCAGCCGGCTCCTACCCGTGAAGTCTTTTCTCTCGTTTCCTCTCATGCTGTGTGCAGCCCACACAGAAAACTGGGGAAATGAATTCCAGGCTGTCTAATTGGGCTTGGCTGCATTGTGACAACACTGCTCATTTTAACTCCCTCCACACATTGTGGCATTTGAGAAGGAGAAGGAATCATGAGGAGTGAATCAAGACTTGCACATTGAGCTCATAGTCCCTTGCCACCGCTCCCTGTGGATCATTCCACACTCTCTGGTTTAGGGCTTTATGCAGATGGCAGGTGGTCGCTGCTTTAATCCCAGGCAGGGTCGGTCAACTAGCTTCTCACTGAGGGAGATTTCTATTAAGCAGTCAACAGATTGGAGTTGCTTTTGTCCAGGCAGGTGGCAGAAAGGGTGCTCAGAATAATTCATCTCGACTGCTGGAAAAATAGCAGAAAGCAAGCATGTCCTCTTGCCCAAAAGTCATTGGATGCCTTCTGTAGAAAGGACAGTGGCACTTCCTGCCATCCCAGAAGACCTGCCCTGACACATAGGAGGCACGGCCTAATCCTTAACAAGTAATACACATGTTGCACTGCCTAGCTCTTGCTTCACCCTCAATTTTGGACACAGATGACAGGTATCACAACTGCCTTCGAGGTTCAGATGCAGTGATTAATTCCTGTGAACTTACCAAACAGGTTTCTTAAATTCTGAGTGTTCACACATCCATTTATTCAGACTCCATTATTTTTCATCTTCTAATCATTTTGTACATGAGCTACCTGGAATTTGATTCAGCTGAATGAACCTTTTTCTTCATAATGCAAGGTAATAGCATCAACTGGATTTGAATGAGAAGGATTAAAGCACTGGAATAATTTACTCAGTGAGTTAGTGAACATCTGCACACCTACTACATGCTGGGCACTATGTTAGAGGCAGACGATACAGGAAGGTGCCCCTCCAGGCACTCCCAGTCCAGTCAGGTTAGGATGTGAGAGGCGACATTAGCACATAATGGCTACAGCAGGAAGGACGAGACAAGACACAGCCTTTGAATATAGGTGACGAAGATTCTAGACAGGATGCTGGAAAACAGATATTCTACTGAAAGAAGGTGGAAGGGCGTACACTTTAGAGGTGATTCAGGTGTAGGTTCATGCCCTGGCTTTGCAATTCCCTTGGTCTGTGATTTGGCATAATTGCTCTGTTTCTTTTTCTGAAAAATGACAAAAATACCTAGCTCAGAGGGGCGATTTTGCTCCCTACCCTACGGGATATTTAGCAATGTTTGGAGAAATTTTTGGTTGTTACCCCTCAGGGTAGATACTGTTGGCATCTAGTGGGTAGAGGCCAGTGATGCCACTGAATTTGTCACAGTGCATAGGACAGCTCCCCACAGGAAATGTCATTAATGCCGAGGCTGAGAAACACTGAACTCCACAGTGTGTATACAGTCCTCAGCATAGTGGTAGCTATTATTACTGATGATAGCATGTTAGCATCAGAAGGAACTTAATTGAAGGCACTGGCTGTACTAGAGTAGGTACATCTGCGCTCCGCTTCCAGCCATATCGCATAGTAATTCTGTTACTTTGGGCAAGTTTCTGGTTACTGTGAGCCACATCTATAAATAGGAGTGGTAATACCTATCTTGAGAGGGAACCATAAAGACACTGAATTGACTCAGGTGGTGACCTGGCATGAAACAGCATCCAGAAAGTGTTCATTCCCTTTGTGGTCTCCACGTCTTGCTTATGCCCTCCATCCTCTGACCCTTTCTACCAAAGGCAGGGGTCAGTTGGTTGGTTTTTAAATGAAATAATCTCTAAAGAATAGCTCTGCATCTTTTGCCTGGGGAATACGAAAAATCTCACTGAAAATGAAACCCAATTAACTGTCTGTGACTAAGATGAGCTCACTGCAGCACTTGTAAGCATCGGAAAGGATCTCTTTCTCAGTTGCCACCCACCTTACATCATTTGAGCTTGAGCCAGTTCGTGAGCTGATTTCTAAGGTGTAAGTATGCTCGTTCTCCTGGAGGAGGCACTGCGGCCCCGTTTTTCAAAACTGGCAGTCGCTCCAGTATCCAGAGCCCTTGTCTCGACAGCAACATTACAAACATTTCATTTGAGCACTTTCATTTTGTTATGGAGACTTCAAGGGATTTCCACCCCTGACCATTTTTAAGTAGCAGATACATCCGGTTTGTAATTTCAGACTTTTCTCTGAAGGCAATCAGTTTAAGAAATATTTCGAAGGTCAAGCTGCCACACTACTATCAAGGAAAAGTGAAACAATGCATTTGAGACACCATTTTACTGAGCATTTAGAATGGGCTTGATGGCAAAAAGAGGCATATCATCTTTTTAGTAATCTTCTGTGCACAGACTATGTACTATTGGAGTCTGGTCTAGAAACTAAAACAAGATCCATGTCAATCTGAATATCCAGAGGTGTCTTCTCTATGACATCCTGTCCTGGCTCATGCCCCATTCATATCCAGCTTACACCTATTATTACTCTCCAGGAGTGTTCTCTCCCTCTTTCTGATGTTACTTAACTTGATCATTAAGTTACATCTACTTTGCAATAAGAGTGAAACAGGTAGGCAGTCATTAATACACATAGGCACCAAACAACATGGCAGCTTAGACACTGTGATCGGACGCTTAAGGGGGTATCATGAGCCAGACAATGAGGAAACAGAGGCTTATTTGGAGTTTTAAGACAAAAACTAACTCACATCTTTTAACGAGAGGCTAATAGTAGCAATAATATTAACAAGCCCTTGCATCTGATTTTAAGAATTCCAAATTACTTCTATGTTGTCTTCTGAGGCCCACAACAGTTCCATAAGACAGGCAGGGCATTGAATTTGCAGTTCATTTTTTTTTAGTTTATTTATTTATTATGAGAGATAGAAATAGAGAGACAGTGAGAGTGAGAGCATGCGCAGGGTCAGGGCACAGAGAGAGAATCCCAAGCAGTCTCCGCACTCTCAGCACAGAGCCTGATGTGGGGCTCGAACTCATGAACTGTGAGGTCATGACCTAAAGCAAAATCAAGAGTCAGACACTTAGCTGACTGAGCCCCCAGGTGCCCCAAAATTGCAGTTCATTCTTATGTGACTTCCAACTTCACACAGCATAGAAGATTGTGGAATATATCATCATCTCCTTCCAGAGAAAGTTCATTTTAAGACTAATTATTAAATTAAGCCTAGATAAGTGCATCTGTAGAAAATGGGTGTGACCTCTTTTAATCAGAAAAGTAGGATCATGACATAGTCTGTAGCAGGCACCAAAGACCCATGCATGGGCCACAACTGAACAGGAGGATTTTTCTCACTGACACAAAAAGAAAGCCAGGATTAATCTACCCACTTCTATCTATAGCTATATGTCAAAGGAAATGTACTATCTCAACTTTCATCTGTATTTACTGTTTTATTGCTGCCTAATTTTAGAAAATCGTATTTTAATCCTTTATTTTATTTATTTTAAGTAGGCTGCATGCCCAGTGTGGGACTTGAACTCACGACCCTGAAATCAAGAGTCACATGCTCTACTGACTGAGCCAGCCAGGCACCCCAAATTGTATCCTTTATACACATATAAACATACAGCACACACACACACACACACACACACACACACACGATCCCAGATTTGAAAATTGGGTTGAAATGTCTTCATTTCAGGAAGACCGGGTGGCAAACAAATGCCCCAGGGAAAGACCTCCCTTTAAGAAACCCCCAAATCATCACCCTGAAGGTAAACTCTCCTAGAAACCTCTTCATTGTCACCAACAGCCAAGAAACGGCATACTGGATTCCCTGTAGAATCACAGAAGAAGTTTACTGCTGGCTATCTGTCAGGGGAGAAAGCCTGGGAGTCATTCTGAGCCAAATCCAATTCAATTATGGGCCAATTATAGACCTGCTTCCATTGCCAGGAATGGGCCATACCACCAACCCAGCTGGTTTCAGAGCCCCTGGCTGGCAGGGACTCCCTGTACAGGGGTAGGAGAGATCATGGCCCAGATAAGACAAAATAGCTGAGACAGTGTTTGGAGACCAGCACAGATGGGAAACGCAACTGCATTATAGTATGACCCCTGAACCTCCTCACCATCTCACTACCATTCTTTCACAACTGACTTCAGACTCACTTTTCCCTCCTGGGCGACACCCTTTCTAATGAGGTGATCAAATTATGACATGTCAAGAGGTGGCAGGTGGGACTTTGCTCTTGTACCCAGGGTCAGCCTGCTATAGTCTTGCAGCCCTGGCCACAGTGCTAACAAGAAACACAGTGCCTGGATACCCACATCCACTGGCAACTTCATTGAACATGAAGGAGTTAAAATGCCAAGAAACTTGAGTTAGAAACTTGGGTCAGGTAAAAATAAAGCTATCTCTGTTAAAAATCAAAACAACTTTGTGAATTTTGGCTGACACTGCCAGATGAATGACGTCATTTCAGGTCCATATTCTAGCAGCCTGAGTGCAGCTATTCCTCCAGGCTGGTTTCGCATGTCTGATGTGCCAACTGCAGAGGCAAGCCTGTCCCTATCTTTAACTGAGATCCTGAGGAGAGTGGGGACGAGGCAGCACCAAGGACAGCATCCTGTGGACTGTGGCAATAGAAACCATTCAGATTGCCCTATAGCAGTGGTTCTCAAACTTTCTCGCACATCGGCATCAGGTGGAGGGCTTCCTGAAACTTAGATGGCTGGGCCACACCCCCAGTGTTTCTGATTCAGTAGCTCTAGGGTAGGCACGAGAATCTGCATTTCTGACAAGTTTCCAAGGGCTGCTGCTGCTGGTTTGGGGACCATACTTTGTGAACCACTGACGTAGAGGCATCAATCTAGATTGTTTAGGTCTGGACATTCAAAATCCCCTAACTAACCTATCATCTGGTCCACAGTTTTATAGCTAGTATCCAAACGTATAGTGAGCAACTTGGTTAAACGCCCTTGCCGAAATTCAGATACACAAAGCATCAATGAAGCAGCAGTCATTCATGCTTAGAAAAGTGCTTCCAAGGGTCAGTCACTGTGCCAAGTATTTTACCTTGTGATTCTTGTATGAGTTAGTACACATAAGAGCTCCATTTTACAGGTGACAAACCTGAGGCACAGACAGGTTATGTGACTTCCCCCAAGGTGGCACAACTACACAATGGGGCATACAGGATTCAAATCCAGGTCGTCTGACTTTTTTTTTTAATTTTTTTTAAATTTAGTTTTGAGAGAGAGAGTGCGAACAGGGGAGTAGTAGAGAGAGAGAGGGAGACACAGATTCCGAAGCAGGCTCCAGGCTCTGAGCTGTCCGCACAGAGCCCAACATGGGGCTTGAACCCACAAACAGTGAAATCATGACCTGAGCCGAAGTTGGAGGCTTAACCAACTGAGCCACCCAGGCACCCCAGGATGTCTGAATCTCAACCCATTACCCCATGCTAACTCCATGTGGCAGATAGGGTAAGCTCCATAGAGGTGAAATGTGCTGTGTAACTTAAGAAGGACCTTCCTAATATAACAGATGAGGAATTCTGCCAGTGGCATCAACTTATACCTGCTAGTCACTTAACCTCACTGATTCGACATTAATTTATGTAATTGTTTATTAAGTTCTGACACTGTTACAATCCAAGGGTTGGCAAACTAGGGCCCATAGGCCAAATACAGTTTACCACCTGGTTTTCTTTTTAAACTTTTTATTTTGAAATAATTCTAGATTCACATGCAGTTGTAAGAAATACACAAAGAGATCCCTGGATGCAATGATTTGGAAGAAAGAAGAAAAATCATTTTTCTAATCTCTGTAGAAATATTTCTCAGGAAGGCCTTGC
Organism: Prionailurus bengalensis; assembly: GCF_016509475.1. Classification (NCBI taxonomy): domain Eukaryota; kingdom Metazoa; phylum Chordata; class Mammalia; order Carnivora; family Felidae; genus Prionailurus; species Prionailurus bengalensis. Next base: position 18,076,551 of record NC_057361.1, on the reverse strand, counting down.
CATGTTTCAAATATATGCAGAGACAAAAAAGCTGGATTTGACACTCTTTATTCAAGCATACTGTTATGGATATCTAGGGATTGGAAGGAAAACACAAAAGAGGTTCTAAATTTGAACATTTTTCAAGTCCAATACAAGACAGGACCGGGATCACAGCTACTTGGCTGATTGATTGGCAGTTGCATAGCTTTTCCCAAATATTGTGGCATAAGAACTGAAGCCAGTTTCTGAACAACGGAGTTGTCCAGCCTTGGGCTTTCAGTGGGAATCACTTTGTTTTTATTCTAGTTATCGTAGTCTTGGAGTCAGGCAGCAGTGAATTGCTGGATACAGCTAGACCTGTGGTTGTAGGTGCAGACTGCACACTCGGATCACCAGGACTTGCCTGAGACCCACCTCTGACCAATTAATTCTTTGAGGGAGGGGTATGTTTCACAAGATCCTAAGGTGAGTATAACACGCAGTTTGGGTCAGAAGGACTGAGTTAGAGAAGGTTTCTCAGTTCCTCCCAGGACAAACCAAACTGAAATGTTTCTTGCTTAGAAAAGTGTTCCTTTGGTTGAATGTCAAGGTTGCTGGTATGAAAGTCCCTAAATGTGGGAAATAGCTAAGCATTCTTGAAAAGCCATGTAGCATAAATATACACTTATTCATAGGGTGGTCCAATAGTGAGCCACAGCCTCTGTTTGGGATAGCACATAGGGAAGAGATATTGTTATCCAGAATGCCAGAGGAGTCCAGAACAATAGTCATATTGAGCTTAGTAGGGGCTGAAGACACTCTGGTCCCCACTAGTGAGTATGCTGTGCCTTGTCAGTGTTGTGATGTATTTAGCCAGCAATACGTAAAGTCATACTCTAATAGGTCAGGGGACCATCCGTGTCACTTAGTCCAACCCAGTCCAGTAGGTCCTCTCTATACTCCCTGTTTTCCAGATATGTCCCCTACCCTGGAGAGTGACTTGGGTTTAACAATGAACTCAGCAACTTTTTATCTCTATCCCAATCCACCTCACTCTAAAAACTGTCAGGGCTGCTGTCCCCTCCAAATAATCCCAGTCGCACCCTTTGGAGTGACTCATTGAGAGTCCAAGTAAGTCCCATTCCATTGGAGTTTCTTTTAACTAGTTCTACCTTTGGGTATAAACATAATACAAGTGGGTTATATTTTTAGTGTGATATGCAAAGTACTAACTGCTGAGTGCTGAAGTGTTGCACTGTAAGCTTTGGTTCAAGATCAGTCAGCTATGTTGGCCTGCTCCTGCAAAGTTGAATCCATGAGTTCTCAGGATGCCAGATCTCTAATGTCTGGCTATCCACCATTTCAGAAATGCCCAAAGCAATATGTTCCTACCCTGTGGCTAAGGAACTGGTTTTTGACATAAATGCCATTTTTTTCATGATTCCTACCAGTAACACCTATTTATTGACACATAAAATATAAGAGCTGGGCTTGGCTTACAGCAGTTGTAAAATATATATATATATATATATATATATATATATACACACACATACATATATATATATATACACACACACATATATATACACACATATATACATATATACACACACATACATATATGCGTATATATATACATATATGTATATATGTGTGTGTGTATATGTACATATGTGTGTATATATATACGTGTATATATATACACGTATATATATACGTGTGTGTGTGTGTGTGTATATATATATACACACACACACACACATATATATATATAAAGTTTTTATTTAAATTCCAGTTCATGAACATACAGTGTAATAGTTTCAGGTGTAGAATTTAGTGATTAAACACTTATATACAACATCCAGCGCTCATCTCGACAAGTGCCCTCCTTAATCCACATCACCTATTTCACCCATCCCCCTCCCAACTCCCCTCTGGTAGCCATCAGTTTGTTCCTTATAATTAAGAGAGTATTTCTTGGTTTGCCTCTCTTTTTTCCCATGTTTGTTTGTCTTGTTTCTTAAATCCCACATATGAGTGAAACCATATGGTATTTGTCTTTTTCTGGCTTTTTTCACCTAGCATAATCCTCTCTAGTTCCACCCACATCATTGCAAATGGCAAGATCTCATTCCTTTTTTATAGCCAAGTAAGATTCTATTGTATCTATATACCACATCTTCTTTATCCATTCATCAGTTGATGGACATTTTGGCTCTTTCCATCATTTGGCTGTTGAACAACTGTCTTACCTATTGCTGTGTAACAAATTTCCCCAAACCCAGCAGCTTAAAACAATAATAAATATTATCTCAGAGTTTCTGTGGGTCAAGAAATCAGCAGTGACTGAGCTGGGTGGTTCCAGCCTGGGGTCCCTTGTGCGGTTGCAGTCAAGACATCAGCTGAGACTACAGTCATCTAAAGCCTTGACTAAGGCTGAAAGATCCACTTTCAAGACCGTGCATTCATGCCACTGGTTAATGGGTGCTGACTGTTATCAGGAGGCCTTGGTGCCTTCCCATGTGAACCTCACCACTAGGCTACTTGGGTGCCCTCACAATATGGTGGCTGGCTTCTCCCAGAGCAAGTGATCCAAGAGGGAGCAAAAGTACAACATGCAGTGGCTTTTATGAGCTAGCCTTAGAAGTTACATTCTGTAATTTCTGTAATGTTCCCCTGATTACCCAAGTTAGCCCTATTTGGTGTGAAGGGGACTATACACGGGTATGAATACCAGAAGGCAAGACTCACTGGGAGCCATCTGGGAGGATGCCTACAATATCACCTTAAAAAAAAAAAAAACAGTGAGAACACTGAGGTCCAGAGAAGTGAGGTTTGCCCAAAGTCACATAGCCTTAACATTTCAATATTTGTTTTTCTTTCAACCCCAGTGATCCTCACCACCCACACTTTCTTGTATTTATTTAAAACACCAAATGTTGTTTATCTTTGGGAAGATTAGAAAGATTATTTCCAAATGTGAAGCCAGTTTCCCTGATGTTTTTTTAACAGAAGAAGCCTTCAGAAACCAGACAATGTGTAAGCAAAGTGCATACTCTGAGCACTCAGGAAAGGTTTTTCTTCATTTCCTTGGGTCATTAGGGAGGAAGTGCTACAGAAGGAGGGAGAAAAAAGCAGAACCTCTAAGGGAAGACAAATACAGAAGAGAATCCAGTGTTTGAGGGATAAATTTTACCTTTTTTGCATGCTCTTCTCTCTCCTCAGCTTGTTCCCATATTGTGATGGTTTTCCTGCTCTTTCTTTTGATTTCTGAGGGTGAAAACAAGAAAAAAGAAGACAATAAATAAGAAAAAAAAATCAGAGTATCACCAAAAATCAAAGCATTGGCAAGGCCACCCTCCTTAGGAGTTTGGGTTTCACTAATCCCAGATAAAAGACAGTGATCTGGCCACAAGGACTCCCTAGGAAAATCACAGAATTTTTTTCTGTAAAAACTTATGTTTCTGAAAACACACATACGCACACAAAGATTTTTAACCGCAAGACTCAGAACTGATCAATATTATCAGTTCTTTTCTCTTCAGGATCCTCTTTGAAATAGCCATCTCCTAAGAAAGGCAGCAATAAGAAAGAAACCTCTTCCTTATTCTCTATCCCTTTTCAGTCAGTTAAAAACCGACAAGGCCTGTCATCTCTGATCAATGTAATTGTCAGGAGACACGACGGCTTTCTCCCTGCTTGACCTATTTTGTCTAATGGGGCCCACTCGTTTGTCCTCTGCCATGCTACCTTCTCTCCTGAGTTTCATTTATAGCAGGGTGTATTAATGGTTAAATCGTTAGAAGTGGATCTGTCTCCCTCCCAAGGCTTATTTCCCCTATTCAATAAATTAAGCCATGGGATTGGAGAGACTGTCCATTTCTGCTCTATTTAAGTTCAGATTCTTCCTTGCCCACAAAATACTGCGAACCGACAGGTGAGAGCTCAGTATGAGTTCCCACTGCCCGCCCAGCAGTCTGTGGTCACTTGCTATTTGTTTCCTATTTAGTTCTCTAAGAAATGCTTGTGTGGCCCATGGGAATTTTCCTAAGCCCTTGATGGAAGTCTGATATCTGGAGCTGAAGTGCTTTACTGAGGAGCTCTTGGGCATTTGTGCATACTGAAGGACCTCCTTTCTCAATCCTCAGGCGAGAGCCCTTGGACAATTGGTAGGAGGTTCTGATATATTTGATCCCTCTCTTCACCTTGAAAGAAGGTATGCAAACGCCATTCATCCACCATTCTTGTTGCTGTCACACAGGTGACCTCACTGAACAATTGGAGCATTAATGGCCCACAGCTGTCAAAGTGACCTGTGCACTTCCCTTCTCAAAGCCTTTTCTCACTTGTTTGTAGTTGCCAGAGCCCTGCAGTCAAGACCTTTCAAAAACAAAAGTGATAATGTCACTGCCCTGCTGAACATCCTTCAGTGGCTCCCCATTACCCCAGGAGCCTGCATTAACTGGCTCACACTCACCAATTTTTCCCCATCTTGCATTTCTGCCCCTTCAGGGCATTCCTTCTCTAACCCTAGTGAACTTCTCCCAGTCCATGGAGGTGCCACGCTGACACGAGGTCTTTACACATGCTGAGAATTTTCTTTGCAAGTCTTTCTCTCCTCCCCTACCCATTAGCTGGTTCACTCCCACCCCTCATGCAGTCTCAGTTTAAATACACTTTCTGGAAAGCCCATGGCCTTTTAACGGGATAGCACCGACAACAGCACCCACAGCAGCTGTCATTTATTTTATTGTCTTACTTTCGTTCTAGATGTTCAATTCCTTGAAGGGGGTAACTTGTCACTTGTCCCCTATTGTGCCCACAGTGCCTAATACATTTTCTGACATATGATGTAACCAAATTTAAGCCAGGCATTTAAGACCATTTAACCACCAAGCCACATCCAAAAGAAACCTAAATTGATTTCCAAAAACGGCCTCAAAAATGAATGCAAATCTTCATCTAAGAAAGATTTACATTGTAAAACACATAGTAACACTACCCCAAAAGTCTCTTGATTCATTATCAGCCCACGATTCCTTCACCCACGATTTCTTACCCCAAATATCTCATTATTTACCTAAAACCCAGCTATCCACTGGTTGCCCCAGCCCTTCTTTTTTTCGTATAATTTTGAGTCAGTTTACTCCTTTCAATTCTACACTCCAGCCCTTTAGACCTCCACCAGCTGTCAACACCACAAACAGCTTCAAGCCAAGATGACAACGACTGAATCTTGCTTGGAAGGCAGAGGTGGAGGAAGGGATGTGTTGACTTATAAGCTTTTTGTGGGACTTGTTTTTTGTTTTTTTGTTTTTGCTATATGGGAGGCACTCTGCTAAATGCTTTATTAAGTAATGCGCCCAACAACCCTACAAGCTTCATACTATTAGTTTCCTGTACTTCAAAAGAACACTTGCCCAAGGTAGCACAGCTGGGAAGCAGGAGAGCCGGGATCTGAAGGCAGAGTCTGCGTTAAAATGTTTCCACACTAGGCGTTCAGTAAACATTAGTTGAACATATAGACAAGGGTCCCACCTGGGAACCAGTTTGGAGGCTGGCAAGGCAAAGGCTTTTAAAGCATTTTCTCTGGTGAATTGATTGCAAGTATACGTGAACGCTTTATTTCAAAGTTGCTTTTAAAAAGGGGGAATGAGAGATACAGGCTTCCAATTATGGAATGTATAAGTCATGGAGATGAAAGGTGCAGCACAAGGGAACACATTCAATGGTACTGTAATAGTAATACGTGGTGAAAGACAGTAGCTATACTTGTGAGCACAGCATATCATACAGACTTGCTGAATCACTATGTTGAACACCTGAAACTAATGTAACGCTGGTGTCAACTATGATTCAATAAAACAAACAAAAAGTTGCTAAAAGAGGCTTCAAAAAGTGAGTTCAAAAACTTGGAATAGGAAAAAAATGTGGTTAGGTAACATTGTTAGACAAGGTAGATGTTGTCATTAAACTCTGCTACAAGGCTAATTTAGTGAGGCAGGTAAATCTAATTTCCAAGAAGGGGCCATTAATCTAATCAAAGTTGATCAGAAAATCATTCATATGTTTTATCACAAATGCCCCAGAAGGGACTGTTCATCACACTAGAGCACACAGCTGTCCCAGCTCAGGTTTGGGATCATTTTCTTTCACAGAAGCATTTCTCAACCTCAGCAATATTCACATTTGGGCTGGATAATTCTTTGGGGGTGTGGGCTGTCCCAGGCCCTATAGGATGCTTACAGCATCCCTGGCCTCTACCCACCAGATACCAGTGGCATCCCCTCCTCCTGGTTGTAATAACCAAAATGTCTCTAAATATTGCCAAATGTCCATGGTGGGGAGGAGCAAAATACCACCCCACACACTGCGAATGACTCCTCTAGGCCCTTGATTCTTAAAGTGTGGTCCACGGACCAAATGCAATAGCATCTCTTGGAAGGTTGCTAGAAATGCACAACCTAGGCTCTACCCCAGAGCTCCTGAGTCAGAATCTGCAGTTTAACAAGATCCCTAGGTGCTTCCTATGGGCATTAAAGTCTGAGAAGCCCTTCTAGACCAGTGGTTGTCAACCCTACCTGCACATAAGAGGCCTTGGGGAGCTTTAAAAAATACTGATCTCACCCCCAGAGACTCTGAAGTCATTGGTCTGGGGCAGCCTGGGCCTTGGGATTTTTTTAAAACTCTCCAGGTGATTGTAATGTGCAGCCAAGTTTATGTTTCTTGTTGTGGATAGTTTAAGAACAACCTGTCCTACAACTTTGGGAGTAATTTCCAAAAGCCTGTAAGCAAGACCTCACATCTCCAGAGTGATGCTTCTTTCCTTTCCATGAACATCCTTCTCTTTTGACTTATTATCACTTTTCAGATGATAAAATGAAGGTCCTTTGATGATAGCTTTGAAAGGTAAATTTGCAGCATCTGGGTGGCTCTGTCGGTTAAGCGTCCAACTTCAGCTCAGGTCATGATCTCGTGGTTCGTGGATTCGAGCCCCATATTGGGCTCTGTGCTGACAGCTCAGAGCCTGGAGTCTGCTTCCGATTCTGTGTCTCCCTCTCTTTCTGCCCCTGACCTGCTCACGCTTTGTCTGTCTGTCTGTCTCTCTCTCTCAAAAATAAACATTAAAAATGTAGGATTTGGCCATAACTAACTTGAAATCATGGTTGGAAAGATTTGGAAGAAAAATGAAGTCATTGGCTTAAGCTTCCCCAGATAGCTTTTTAAAGACATAAAAGCCATATAGTCAGTGATATTGTAATGGTATTGTATGGTGACAGATGGCAGGTACACTTGCGGTGAGCACAGCATAATGTGTAAACTTATCAAATCACATGTTGTACACCTGAGGCTACTGTAACATTGCATGTCAAGTATACTAAAAAAATTTTTTAAACCCCTTTAATTAAAAAAAGAAGAGCCATCAGAATCATATCTCAAACTCTTGCTAATTTAAAAAAAATGTCTGTACTTGAAAAAATTCCAAACATTAAACAGCAAACTCTATCAGGAAAATTGTTTTGCATGAAATGTGCAATAATATAAAGAGCCTGTGAAAATTGGGAAGCAAAAACACTAACACCTTAATAGATAAATAAAGGAAATGAACTCACAATTCACAAAAGTAGATGTATAATTAGAGAAGCATGAGAAAATGTGCAGCCTGACTAGTAATCAAAGGGATGCTCAATGGAAAGAGTTACCAATTTTCTTTTTACAATATTCACAAAGATGAATGGGAAAATGATCATGGAACAGGCCCTTGCTCATTCCCTCAATAGATAGTGAGTGTCTTCTGTAGAGTAGGCACTCCGCTAGCCTACACAGGGTGTGGGGCTTACTAAATGGAAAAGTTCCAGCCACTGAATTTCTATCTCCCCCAACCCAGTTGGGCCTTGATGGAAGGCATCCTAAAGAAGATGTTCATGTGGGAAAAGTTTTATTCATTTACAATAGCAAAATTGATTAAAAACACAAATGCCCATTAACAGGATTATGATTAAGTAAACTTTGGTGAATCCACCTGATGAAATACTACAGACACTATTTGTTATATAATGAATAATTAATGAAAAAAGAATACAAATAGTAGAAAACTGGAAAAATGGTTCAGTAATAAGGTAAATTTTGAAAATGCTACATGGTGTCATCCCCACAATCCAAAACACACAATATGCATCTGTATATTTAGAGCTCTGAGGAGCCCTAGGGGTGCCTGGGTGGCTCAGGTGATTAAGCCTTTGATTTTGGCTCAGGTCATAATCTCACTGTTTGTGGGTTCAAGCTCCATGTCGGGCTCTGTGCTGACAGCTCAGAGCCGGACCCTGCTTCTGATTCTGTGTATCCCTCTCTCTATGCCCCTCCCCCGTTCGTGCTCTGTCTCTCTCTGTCTCAGCGATAAACAAACATTAAAAAAATAAAGCTCCAAGGAGCCCTAAAACTTAGAAAATGGTTTATCTTTGTTTAACCCAGTATTTCTCCATTTATCTGACCATGGAAAGTTTCTTTTTTTTTTCCCTCCCCTCCTTTTCTTTCAAAAGTGAAACTTTATTGTCTCTTGGAGCTACTATTTCTCAAACCCACCAACCAACCAACCAACCAACCAACCCTTGAGGATATGCTAGCATATACAGTAGTATTTAAAAGCTATATATACTATATATTATTAACTTAAATTTAAATTAAAAAAATAAAATCTATGTAAAAATAAAAGCCATACATGCTATGTACATAAATTAAAAAATTCATCAAGTTGTTCACTTAAGATTTGTGCGTTTACTCTACAAAAAATATTAGAAAGAAATCCTGCTAAATTCTGAGAAGGCAAGAAATATTTTTAAGTTAAATTTTGGTGTACATTAGAACAAGTACAAGAATGTTTAAGTCAAATTATTGATACACCACAGACAGGCAAGGTGACTCTGATACTGTCAATATGTACAGATTACTTGTGGCCATTTTATATAGGTTTTGAAAAAGGGGTTAGCATAGGGGAAAGAGCTCCAGAAAGGTTTTAAATCATGGACTGGCCATTAACTAGTTGTGTGACCTTAGACAAGCAAGGCAATGTATCTGGATTTTAACTTCCTAATTTCTAAAATGAGAAGCAATACTAAAATTCTAGTTCTGTTAATCTTCAAAAATAGTTTTAAAGCTTTGTAGTTCTATCTTTGCCTGATGGTACATCAAAAGCCATATTTTTATTTGAATACTGAATCTTTGGACCTCTTGGTACCATCATTGTTACTGTAAAAACAAACAAAGTCAGTCAGCTCTAAGGTGATCTCAATGGCAATGTGTTTTCCAGGATGCCTTATGGGTGAGAGACAGAGAGGCCTATATTTATTTTACAGATTCTGTTAACTTTATGTCAAGAAATTGGTTTACCATTTGGATGTTCCAGAACCTGTGACTGCTACAGACAGTTGCCAGATACTTCTAAGAGGATGCTGGATATTTCTGATGTAAGCACCATTGTCTATAGGCCTTGAATGCTTAGGCCTGAACAACACAGAAGGGTTTCGCCATCTTTGGAAACTTGGAGAATCTCTTGGATGAGACAGTAGTCTACTCCATTTTGTTTTATCACTTTGTCTACCTTTGATGTTTGTGAGTTCTGTTTTGTGTGGGAAGTCTTGGGTCAGCTTTCTCCAGTGAAGTCACTGGCTCCTTTTGAAATAGGGAGGTCTGTGCTCTGGTAGATGGAGAGAAATTGACCACAAAACCAGGAGCTGTCAGTGGTGACTAGTCTTGGATGATGCCCTTTTCTCCACTAAGATCTCCCCAAATTCATTGTTGTCTCAGCTGCTGTCCCAGGCCCTTGACTCTGGCGTGATTACCTAATACAACAAATTCTCAGTACAATAGGATTAAAATAAAACCTTCTGAGCTTGTTTTAATGAGATTTGACCTGGACATGCAATTTGCCTTTTCCTTACTCAAACTTTCCACGTCAAGCACAGAACACTATTTGAATCTGGATTTTAGGTGCAGAATTTTAAAAAAATGTCCTACTCTTTGTGCTTTTTCTCATATTCCCTGCTTCTAATAGCTATTGGTAGAAAGATTTAAATTTTCACTTTATCCACCAAAAGCTTCATGATGCACAAAAGCCAATTTGGGTGGATGTTTCATGGTTTAAGAAAAAGATTTTAAAGTTTTTATTTAGAGTTTTGTTTCTTTTAATGAGAACTGTGGGTTTGGAGTTCACCTGAGTGCAATTCCAGGCTGTGCACTTCCTCTTGTTTCCCTGACCCTGGTGTGGGAGGTTCTGTAGGAGCCATGATTATAGCTTGCACTGCCTCCTCTCCGTGCTGTCATTTACACAATACAGTGTGTGTGAATGTGCTTCATTAACTCTGGAGGGCCCTGACAATGCCCTCTGACCAATTCCAAAGCTTCAGCTAGTTTTCTCTGGGTGCATGGCTACCCCCTGCACATGGAACCAGACAGAATGTGAGATACACCTTTCTCTTGACTACTTTTGAGTGTCACTGTGTTTATGGCTCTATGATTTAGCACCACGCAGGAGGAAGTAATCATTGCACAGTCCCTGAGTGTCTGGTTAAAGGACTAAATGCAGACAAGTGTTGAGTGGACTCCGTTTCATAAATGATGTATGAGGGGCCACAGCCACTATGACTAACAGAGCTATAAATGGATCATGGCAATGTGTAAACATCACATGCTCCTCAGCCCAGACTTAAGGTGACACAAGGGAGGTATTTGGTGTAGCACCCCTGTACCAGCCAAGGTGTGTCTTTCCCAAATATAAACTAGAAGTGGTGACTCTGTGTCTTTTTGATTTAAGTACAAAAGGAGTGTGGGATACCTGGCGAGTGACTGTTCAGCAGAATGCCTCATGTTCCCCATCGTTCTCACAAGTGTCCCCTATAGGAGAACAGGACACAGGAGAATAGCTGACAGCTGTTGTCTAGGCAGCAAAGCAGTGTGGCCCGGGATACCGCCCAACACACTTGCATTCCAACAACTCGACAAACAAGTGTGCTTTGCGGCATGGGCAATTTTAGCTCTGGATCCTTTCCCATTGTTCCCATTTCTAAAATTGAGCCCTGACCCCAGGTCTCTGAATTCCTGCATTCTTGTATTCTGGTAACCTACAGGTACCCCAAGAACACACTGAGGCCCAGAAGGCTAAGGATGGAGACTCTGGTCCTTTGGAGGCTTTGCAGTGCTGGCAGAACCATATGTGACCTCAGCTATCAGCAGTGTCCTGTGTCCAGGATTGCTGGGTCCTCTTGGATTCCACTGGGACCTGGGAGAGAGGGAAAGCTGGGGGGTGGGAGAGGACAGGGTGGTCTGCAGAAGGACAGCTGCCATAACTCCTCTCTGCTCTATCTGCTGCCTCCTGCCTGGCTCCTTCTACAAGGAATAATCAAGTTCACACTGTAGATTAAATGAAGTAATTGTGTAAAGTGGCACATAATAGGAGGTCAAAAAGGACACCACCACCATCAGCTCCTTCTCCATTCCCCTATGAAGCACAGGCCGATGGTTTGGGCACAGGGGCCCTTCTTTCACCAGGTTCCCCAGGCTTCCCATGGCTTGCAGGCACACTAAGTGAAGGGGAAGAGCACAGTTCACCCAGGAATAGTGTTGCATAAAGAACTCCAGACATTTGTTTCTCTATATCATATGGCCATCTTACAGGGCCAAGCGTTATCTAGGAAAGCTGGGTCAACATTTCCCTATGTTTCCAAAGCTGTCCCAAAGATAGAGGTCTACCGTCTGAACCCAGTCATGAGGAGTGCCTTAGGGCTTTTATTTTATTTTTATTTTTTTTAAATTTTTTTTTATGAAATTTATTGACAAATTGGTTTCCATACAACACCCAGTGCTCATCCCAAAAGGTGCCCTCCTCAATACCCATCACCCACCCTCTCCTCCCTCCCACCCCCCATCAACCCTCAGTTTGTTCTCAGTTTTTAACAGTCTCTTATGCTTTGGCTCTCTCCCATTCTAACCTCTTTTTTTTTTTCCTTCCCCTCCCCCATGGGTTCCTGTTAAGTTTCTCAGGATCCACATAAGAGTGAAACCATATGGTATCTGTCTTTCTCTGTATGGCTTATTTCACTTAGCATCACACTCTCCAGTTCCATCCACGTTGCTACAAAAGGCCAGATTTCATTTTTTCTCATTGCCATGTAATATTCCATTGTGTATATAAACCACAATTTCTTTATCCATTCATCAGTTGATGGACATTTAGGCTCTTTCCATAATTTGGCTATTGTTGAGAGTGCTGCTATGAACATTGGGGTACAAGTGGCCCTATGCATCAGTGCTCCTGTATCCCTTGGATAAATTCCTAGCAGTGCTATTGCTGGGTCATAGGGTAGGTCTATTTTTAATTTTCTGAAGAACCTCCACACTGCTTTGCCTTAGGGCTTTTAAATACTCACTGAAGGATCATTGCAAATGGATCATCCTATACTGAGAAGTACAGCCATAATTTCAGGCACCTGGGATGTGTATGTGATGGTCAAAGTCCATATTGAGCCTGTTACAGAAATGGTTCCCATTTCTGGGTTGCAGATGGCACTTCACGGTCTGGACACTTCTTGGAGAGAAATCACACCTCATGGAACATGCTTCAGTGACAATTTGCTATGACTCATCACCCCTCCCACGCTGCTCAGAGAAGCTGGAGGAATGTCTCAGCTTCAAGGGCAGATTGTCATGGGCCTCTCACTTAGCCAGAAAGACTGGCCATATGTCACCCAGCACGGTCACCACAGTAATCACATGGCTTGAGTGTACCACATTAGGGCTGAGGGCAGATGTGACAGCACCATGGGGATGTAGCACATCAAATCAACACTTCTGGTTTAGTGTGTCCCCCCTCACTCTTTCCTGCTGCCTCGCACTGAAGAAGGTGGCTTTGGCTGTAACTCCAACTCCAGTTCTCTTCCTGTTCTTACTTCCCCAGTGGTCCCACTGGTCAGTCAGCAGGCCCCTGCTCTGTGTCAGGGGCTGTGATAGGCAGTAGGATGTAAAAATGAATAGGACATGTTCATACGCTCCTAGAGGTCACAGCCTAGTGGCAGGACAGCTATGTGGGAACGACATGAGAGGAGAGAGGGCACATATAACAGATAATTACAGTGCAGCGTGTTAATGCGGAGAGTCACGGGGAGGGACTTTACTCAAAAGTTATAAGCACAGAGGGCGAGGCCTGACAGCTCTTCTCACATTACAGAAGCAGTGAGGGTCCAGCAAACTCAGAGTGTGGGGTGTGTGAGGGAAAGTGGTTAGATACAGACTGGCTGGAAGGCCCAGATGAGGCTGGGAGTTTTGCTGGCCAACAAAATGAATTTCATCCAGAACTCCTGGGCTGGGAAGGGGTTGGTATCTTGCTTCCTCTTGGTGACTGGCTTGGACAGAAAACAGGAGTTTCTAAAAAAAATGCTAAAGAAATATGAGAGCCTATGCCAACTGCTATTGATAATGTTTTCTGTTTTATAATTATTCATCTTTTCCCATCTTTCCCTCTGGTTTGAGAATTATCCAAACCTTCCCTGTTAGTGGAGTGGAAAAAGCTCTGGAGTCAAAACACCTGAGTTCGAATCCCAGATTCTCTATTCACAAGCTATGAGACTTTGAGCTATTTTTGACTTCTGACCTCTCTGTATTTCATCTGGACAACGAGTATAGGCATACCTTGGAGACACTGTGGCTTTGGTTCCAGACCACTGCAATAAAGCAACTGAAATGAATTTTTTGGTTTCCCAGTGCTTATAAAAGTCATGTTTACACTATTCTGTAGTCTATTAAGTGAGCAATGTTTTATATATATATATATATATATATATATATATATATATATAATGACATACCTGCCTTAAATAAAAGACATTATTACTAAAAAACTGCTAACCATCATCTGAGCTTTCAGCGTCACCATCTTTTTGCTGGTCTTGCCTCCATGTTGAGGGCTGCTGACAGATCAGGGCAGGGCTACCGAAGGTTGGGGTGGCTGTGGCAATTTCTTAAAGTAAGACAACAGTGAAGCCTGCTGCATCACATGACTCTTCCCTTCCCTTTAACAGTTAGAGGCCACTGTAGGGTTATTAACTGGCCTAATTTCAATATTGCCATGTCTCAGGGAATAGGGAGGCCCGAGGAGAGAGATGGGGGGACAACCAGTCAGTGCAGCAATCAGAACACACCCAACATTAAGTTTGCCATCCTACATGGGAACAGTATGTGGCACCCCAAAGCAATTACAATAGTATCATCAAAGGTGATTGGTCACAGATCACCGTAACAAATATAATAATGAAAAAACCTGAAGTATTGTGAGAATTACCAAAGTGAGACAGAGACACGAAGTGAGCAAACACTGTTGGAAAAATGGTGCCGATAGACCTGCTCAGCGTAGGGTTGCCACAAACCTTCAATTTGTAAACAATGTAGTATCAGCAAAGTGCAATAAAGTGAAGCACAATAGAACAAGGGGTGCCCATGTAAACAGAGAGTGCATCACGGCGATGCTATAAGCGTTAAATGACATGACAGGCTCTAAGAAAAAAACACCAGAAAGCAAAGCTTTCTAAAAGGCCTCTGCTACAGGAGAGATACCCTCTTGCACTGCTGGTGGGAATGCAAACTGGTACAGCCACTCTGGAGAACAGTATGGAGGGTCCTCAAAAAGTTAAAGTAGATCTACCCTACAATCCAGCAATTGCACTACTAGATATTTATCCAAAGGATACAAAACTACAGATTCGAAGGGGTACATGAACCCTGATGTTTATAGCAGCATTTTCAACAATAGCCGAACTGTGCAGAAAGCCCAAATGTCCACTGACGATGAATGGATAAAGAAGATGTGTGGGGTGTGTGTGTACGTGCGTGTATATATATATGTGTGTATATATATATGTATATGTATACATATATACATATATATATATATATATATATATCTCATGGAATATTACTCAGCCATTAAAAACAATGAAATCCTGCCATTTGCAACGACATGGATGGAGCTAGAGAATATTATGCTAAGCAAAATAAGTCAGCCAGAGAAAGACAAATACATATGATTTCACTCATATGTGGAATTTAAGAAACAAAACAGATGAATGTATGGGGGGGGGAAAGATGGAGGGAAACAAACCCTAGAGTCTCTTAATGATAGAGAACAAATTGAGGGTTGATGGAGAGAGGTTGGGGCGGGGAGATGGGTTATATGGGTGATGCATACTAAGGAGGGCACTTGTGATGAACACTGGGTATTGTATGTAAGTGATGAATCATTGAATTCATCATTGAATCCATTCCACTGTATGTTAGCTAACTAGAATTTAAATAAAAATTTGAAAAGAATAAAAAGACCTCTGCTATAGAATTCTCCTCAGGGCTCACTGGCCATGACTGGATCCCACAGCTGCCTCTAGTTTTAAGAGACACTGGGAGGTAGAGTATTTGCCTATCAGCCTTTGTAGTAGAGAAAAAACAAGGGTGAAGGTAGTTGAGAATGGATACAGAGAGAGACAAGCCGGTGGGTGACTGGGTGGCTCAGTTGGTTGAGCTTTTGACTTTGACTCAGGTCATGATCTCATAGTTTGTGAGTCTGAGCCCAGTATCGGGTTCTCTGCTGTCAGCACAGGGCCTCCTTCAGATCCTCGGTCCCCACCTCTTTCTTTCCCTCCCCTGCTCAAACACACTCTCTCAAAGATAAATAAAACATTTTTAAAAATTAAAAAAAAAGAGAAAGAGAAAGAGAGAGAGAGAGAGAGAGCACCAAGCCATAGTGTCTGTCACAGCAGTGGCAGAGCTTTGTTTGTGGAGTTTTCCTTCTCCAGCCATTGACAATTAAAAAAAAAATGTAGCATTTTATTTGTTAAAAAAGATGCAACCTATTCACATAAAATCACAAGGTATGACACCCAGGAATAATGAAAAACAAATGTGTAAATAATGTCCAAAGATCTCTACATACAAGAGATTTTAAAATAAATGGCACCACATCCATGATCTATTGCTGCACCCACCAAAATCCAATGGGTTAGAACAAAATCATTCATTATACTGGCTCATATGTTTGTGGCTCATTTAGGTTGGGATCACTTATGCACCTCTATTAGCTGGGGCTCTGTGCTAGATGGGGCTTTGTTGGGGCATGTTAGCTGGGGTGGCTCAACTGCACATGTTTCTTATCCTTTTCCTGGGATAAGTAGGCAGGCCAATGGCAGACATACAAGAGAGTTAACAAAAAACATGTGATACCTCTTGAGGCCCAGGGTCATAACTGGCAGATCATTCTGCCTCATTCTGTTGGCTGAAGCAAGTCTCACAGCCAAACTCAGACATGAGGAATTATACCCCACCCACAATAGTAGGAAACAAAAAAGTTACATGGCAATGGAAATAGGCAGGGGTGTAAAATTGGATCCATGATTGCAAATTTACCACAGAGACCAAAGGTCTTCAAGTCATAAATGTAAGGTTAGCCTTATATTCTAATCATTTCAGAGGTAAGCCATCCTAATTTAGTTTGGAATTACTTAAATCACTAGAGCTGAAGTTGATGGTCACAGCTTCTACTCATAGTTCATTTTACATTCATGGAATCAAGAAATGAAGTTTCCAAGTGAAAATAAGGTCTTCAATCTTGACTTGTACCTAACATATTGATTTTCAAGTTATCCCTAAATAAAACCATGAAAACAAAACTAACTCTTCCTTTGGTTTTTATTTTGCAGGTTTGATGTGAAGAATTGAAGAGAAAGAGAATGGATTCAAATGAAAATAGCTCATGAAAAGATTTTATATATTTGTATGAAGATTATGAACCTCCTGAATGCCTGAGACTCTAGCAGAAACGTCTTCTTTGTACATTTATATCTCTTCCTTCTAGTTGGCTGCACTTCTTACTTTATCTTCATGTTTGGCACCTTGCAGAACAAATCAGCTCAAGAATTCACAACTGGATGGTGTGGTTTTGAGGAAGAGCAGGATTTACTGAGAGGGATAGGGCAATACGAATAACAATGATTTCCATTGGAAGTTCTCTAAACTACTTCACACACTATTTTGGTCAGTTTGGGGAATGTATTTTAGTTCTTCACGTCCTCAATTATATCAATAAACTTTTTATGAGTTCAAATACTTGAGTAAATGTAAAATGTGAATCTAGACTAAATTAATTTTCATACTTTCAGATAGCTACATATTCTGCCACATGGAGAGAAATGAGATATAAGAACCAACCAAATCCCACATTGCTTAAGTGGGGGTTTCTTCTTTTGAGTAACCAGCTACCATGGGTAAAATTATGGCTGACTGATCACTGCAAATGAAGTTAAATATTGCCCTAAGAACTGGGCATTGTTGATATTCCTCCTCCAAGGATGACCTTTATGTTGAATGCATTTTACTTCCATAGAGGCTCAGAAATTCCCTTTGTTCAGGAGGGAAAGAGTTCATTAAAAGGCACAACAAAATAAAGCAGAAGGATCAGAACAAAAGAGAGGGGCAGGTCATATCTTAGTTGTCCAAAGAAAGACGAAACCTATCTCCTGCTGCTAAGATAGAGAGTCCCTATGAAACTTAATCAGTGGTCAACACCATCATAAACCAAAGAGTTACTCATGTCCCTCCAGAGCCTTCTGATCTTCACAGATACCGGGGCAACATCACAGTGTAAAGGTTTGAGGAAACAGGTTCTGGAAACCACAATGTTTTAAAGGCAAGTGTGTCACCTACCAGGTATACAGAGACCCCAGCATCATGAAATTTTCCTTGCTTCAGTGCCTCCCATTAAAAAAAAAAAAATCAGACGTTCTTCTAAACATCCCAAGCAAAAATTAGTCTTTAGCTTTCCTGTTTCTTAGAGATCAGTTTCTAAAAGCAGGATAATTGTGCACAAACACGTGACTGGCTATAGATTCAGGAGGGCCTGATGAGTTTAGGTTTTCCTGAAAGGGCACCCGTCTCTGGGCTGTGGTTTAGCCTGGTGATCTAAGTCTAATATAGATGCATGGGAGGAGACTATCAGTCAGAACAAAACCTGCCAGCTTAATCCTGTTAGCAGAACAGGTCCTAAATAATGTGGCATTGTGTTGCCTTGGGCAATTCCACTCCTTCCTAATTAGGGTAGTTGGGAAGGTTTTTTGTTTTTTGTTTTTTGTTTTTGTTTAACCTCAGTATTCCCTTTGTTTATATATAAATGATCCATGTTCATTTCAAAATTACATTCTGGTTGTATGTTATAAAAATTGTCTTCATACTTTCCTGCAGTCTCCCAAGTCAAATGTGTACCATAATACAGACCAGAGTCATCAAATTCAATGGATTCGTTGACAGCTTTTAATTTACTATGTGTTTTATTTTGTTAAGGCTCAAATTCACTGTATTTGGGATCTAGCAAGTTCCACATTCTATCATTCATTGGACAGCACATATAAGAAAAGACAGCATTTACTTTCAATGAAGGTATTTAAAAATATTCACAAGCCTCATGCTAAATGGCTCTTTAACAATTAATATTTGGAAAAGCCTTATTTATCTTACTTGTTTGTAAACAACCAATTATTATGCAACTTTTCCATGCGGAAGAAACAAGATACAAGTAGTTGAAGGTTCATTAGGAGAGAGAACAAAACCAGACATGACATCAGTTTGAGCAATTAAAGTAAAGCATAAGGTAGAATAGCATTTTCAGTGCCAGCACTCTACATGGTACAAATGTTAGGTGTTCTCCTAATAGGTGAGGATGCCCCATTGTGATCTCAGTAGCCCTGCCCACACTGCCTGGCTGCCTACTCTTGGTGGCAGGCTCTAAGCTAAGTGCTGGGAGGAGTGCACATTCTCCCAGAATATCACCTTGCTAGAAACCCTCTTTCACATCCCTTCTCCCCGCTCCATCCCCATATGGGATTTTCTGATACTTCAATACTGCGTTTGAGTGATGAAAGAGAAGACCCCACGGGGTTCAGGGCTGTGTGAGACACCTGAAAAGCATCTCTTTTGGAGCAGAAGCCATCTGGGACACGCAAGGCTCTCCAAAATCCTCTCAACCAATCATTTTTTAGGATCTTTATATTTTAAGAGCACAGATTGGAAGGTAATTAGCTTTGCTTCCAAGGTTACTTCCTGAGTAGATGAATGACAGTAGTAGAATTTTAAAAGTTAGGCCCAGGGTATGGGGGATGATAATGACTCAAATGAATCCCTTATTTCTAACTAGAACAGAGGATTTACAAAAAGCCTCTCATTTTTGATAAGGAACAGTACTAATCTGCATGTACCATCCCATGAAGCTACCACACTTACATTCTTGGGCTGACCTAGAATCAGGGCTCCCCGCTCTGAGATAAGACATGGGAAGGTTCATGAGGAATGAGAAGAGGGCTCATCTGGATTCAAGGACCACAGGTTGATCAATTACAACGGGTTCCCCTGGAGGGTGTGTGGCATTATCCCAGGGCTTTGTAATCAACTTGAGATAGAAACTGCATTTAACCTGGTAATTGATGTTCCTTTGGGATTTTAACCTCTCTCTGAATGTAGGCATCGATGTGGTCCACAGCTAGTTCCTTGCCTCATATACCATTAATGAAATTTCTCTAAAGGAGAGGATATATTATCATCCCATTCAGACACAACTGTGTATTCAGTCAACAAGCCCCACACAGAACAACCACTTGGGGAGAACATGACCTACCAGCATGTTGCTAGGTGAACAAAACCCTTCAAGTTAATGCACTGAGTTTATTTTCTTCTCAAAGCAAATGACCAAATCTGCTTAGATTCTGCACTGAAGGCAAATCACACTGTCAAAAAATATATATACACTGATTATAAAAGAGGGAATTCAGCTGTAAAATAAGATTACAGTGGTAACAACACAATCACCTAAAGGTGTTCTTCAGAGAAAGAAAAACAACCTCAATTAAGTAATCATTTTCAGATTCTGGGACGCACTTGGCCTCATATCCCTCAACCCCATACTTGTTTATTAAAGGAGAAAAATCACTCTCATAACATTTGACTTCTGTGCAAAATAATTCAGTCCCACCCTTGACTAGGAGAGACTGCACCATCAGATAGCAAGGCTCTTTTTTATGACCAGCTCTTTCCCTGGTTCGGTGAGGATACATTCAAGACATGGATTCCACAGGGTAAGGGGCTTTCCTCTTGGGCTTCAGATGCCTGCAGATGAGCTGCAAAGCAAAAGAAGGTCTGCACTCTAAAATCTAATTTTCATATGTGATCTTGAGTTGGGTGGAACAATGATGCCTGGGGTGAAGGGGGATATGCAGGCAGGAATTTATCCCAGTATGGGTTGCTTACAGTCTCTAGACATACAAAATGAGAATTCTAGGCTTCTCTAGAAACTATTCCTCCTTTTAAATATTGCTCATGCATCTATGGTGCACTAGACAAAACAGGGTCCTGGAGGAATTTGTTCAGAAACATTCTGAAACACACAGTTCAATCCATGCACTCACACAAGCCACGCTGCCTTACAGGTCATGGCAGGCTTTAGTCAAGTGGAAAAAAAGGGGTGCCTGGGTGGCTCAGTCAGTTAAGCATCCAACTTTGGCTCAGGTCATGATCACTCTGCTTATGAGTTCGAACCCCACGTCAGACTCTGCACTGACAGCTCAGAGCCTGGAGCCTGCTTCGGATTCTGTGTCTCTCTCTGCCTCTCTCCCACTTGTGCTATGTCTCTGTCTCTCATAAATAAACATTAAAACATTTTTAAAAAGGCAGGGGAGGTTTTGTACTTACAGGGGTTTAAAATTTTTTTTAATCTTTTTATTTATTTTTGAGAGAGAGAGAGAGAGCATGAGTCAGGGAGGGGCAGAGAGAGGGGGAGACACAGAATCCGAAGCAGGCTCCTGGGTCTGAGCTCTCAGCACAGAGCTGGACACGGGGCTCAAACCTACCATGAGATCATGTCCTGAGCCCAAGTCAGACGCTTAACGAACTGAGCCACCCAGGTGCCCCATTTTTTTCTTTTTTTGTTTTTTTTTTTTTTTATTTTATACTGTGCCTTCTGGCTCTGACCACACAGAGAAAGATTCCTGGGTTCAGGCAATCCTCACCCTCCTCACCCAGCCTGAGATGAGCTTTCCTGAATTAAATGGGAGGTGATAAACATTTGAAAAAACTAAAGAAAATATCTCAACTCCTAGGGGCCTCAACACCCATGAGGGCATGGATATTTCTGCTCAGTATTGGCAATTAGGCGTTTGGTTGGCATTCTAAAATCTGAGTGAATCCAACTTTATTATAATCTCTTTAACATGGCATGCTGCATTTACTTACATTTGCAGGCAAGGAAACGGGCCTAGTGATTACATAATTGTGCACAGACCAAGACTCCTTAAATTGCAAACAAACAAAAAACACCAAAAACCCCCCACCCCAAATTTATTTTTTTCCAAATCTTTAAGTCATTGCCAGGCATTGTGGTTATGATAATGATGGCCAAGGGGGGGGAGGGGGGTGCCATTTGTAATCTAGGTAAACCCTACACACATGGAGTGGGAAATCTAGAAGAAGGAAAAAGCCAGGAGGGATGTCCCTTAGTGAGACCCACTGGTCTCCAAACTCTGCAGTTAGATCCTGGTCAAGTGCTGGAACACCAAACCACAGAGTAAACATTTTGGCCCTACTTTGCTTATTGCTTATTTCCCTAGACTTTTCCCATTATATTTTCTTTACCAGCTGGGAAAGGAACTCTCTCCTCTCTGTGCTCTGGAACCTTCCCATCTGGATAAGTGGACTCTGCCTGCAGATATACTGAAATGACTGTGGCATTAATTTCCTTGGAGAGTGTGCTTCCACCAGAGGCTTTACCAATATCTGCCACCCCGGAGTCATTCCTTCCATTTGGCCCTGGGTATAAACAATAATGCCTATTGCTGGCTTGGAAAATAAACTGTGGGAACTGGCATGCTTTTCAATGAGAGGTCATCGAGAACAGTGCTGGCAATGACCCATTGTATCCCCCAGAACTTTTGTTTAGAGGCTGAGCAAAGGCAATGATCTCTAACAGATGCACCATTAGGCAAGACCTACATCTGAAAGCTTAGTTGATTCAGACACTCATAATTAAGTTGTGGGCCAGCGAGCACATTATCTGCAATCAAACATGTCCCTGATCAGTGATTAGACGGGCAAACATGTGACCTCATTGTCTCTGCCAAAGGATGATTATGTAACAGTCTCTTGTCCTCAGACATCATGGTTATTTGCCAACTTTTCATCCCAGTAAATAAGCTGAAATCACTTGCTATGGTTCTGGGAATCAGATTTTTAGGACAACTGATTCTTCCTCAGGAGACTTGACCCATTCAACCTGATAACTGATGTACTAAGAGACCCAGATGCAAGGAGGGTGGGTGAGAGAGCTGGGAGCTGCAAAGAATGTCTGAGGGGCAGCCTGGAGTCACATGACTTTACCCAAAGACATGTCCAAAGGATGTGCTTTTAAACCTCAGAGCTTTCTTGCTGCTTAAGAAGTAGTAAAGAGAAAGGTGTGTAGGAGGGAAGGAGGGAGAGACAGAGAATGAGAAAAAGGACATGAGAGACCAAGAGAGAGAGCATTTGCTTCTAGAGCCTGGTAGTCAGGTCACTGAAGAAGATTCTGTGGCTTCCCAGGGGTCTGGCTGAGCTGGGGAAGCCTATCTGTTTTGTGCACAATCGAACACTCATCATCTATTTTTTTTTTTCTGAAGGGCAAGGAGGATGCATGAGAGCTTCCAAGTGTGTGTGGGAAGCCAAGCAAGGACTAAAAGATAATCTGGCTTGAGGTGACCCGAGACATCTAAATGTCACATAATCTTGTACATGTGACCTGGAACTGCCCTGGGGTGACTCAGGCACTGGCCCTTTCTTAATCCCTTATTTGCTCTCCTTCCTCCAGTGAGATTAACACAGCCACAGCCCACAGAGCAGCTCTGAGCAGCACTCCTGCTTTCCGGGACCAGCTCCACAGTTCTGCACACAGGAGCGTGGTCTCTGAACTCGTATCGATTTGCACTGAAATCCTGGCTGCTCTATTAGGGTAACGGTCACTTACAATGCTGCATGTGTTTTCAAAACTAAAACTATGGCCAAATCAATAGGCAATGTGTCTTTATCCAGCACAGAGCCAGGCCCTACTGGAGGAAAGAACGCTGTATTGTGGAGTCCCTCACCCAGACACTTACAAAGAAGAGTTGCAAAGACTCTGAGGGTGACAGTGAGGGCCGTATCTGATGAGCATATGGAGAGCTAAATTACAGGGAGAAATTACCAACAATGATTTAAGATGAATCTATATAACTAGTGATTTAAGTCATGATCCAAACATTTGGATTTAATTTAAACCCCCCATAATCCAGACTCCTTTACCTAAATCAGAAGTTATGATTTAGGCAAATGTTCAGGGTAGTAAGCACATAAATAAGCATTTTTTTTTTTTGGTTTGCTCTTTGTTTCTTTCCTTAGTAGCAGACTCTGAGACAAGGATTCAAGTGAAGGTAACTTGTTTCGATAGGGAAGGGGATGCCAATAGCGCTCTGGTGAGGTGAGATAAGGCCGGGAAGGCAGCTCAAGAGGGAGGCTGGGAAGGCAGTTATAACTATGGGTAACTGAAGCCTAATTCTACAGGGGAAGCTCTGGAAGTCTGAAGAGAATATTCGCTCCAGTTCAAATGAGGGAGCTGGGGTATTTATGCACCAACCCCCATCCATTGTTAATTGAGGGCTGCCTGCCGCACCAGCAGGCAAAGCGCATGCTGCAGGTCAAGGAAAGCCCCAGACAAAGGAATGCGGTGATTGGCAGGTTGGAAGCTGAGTCATGTGTGCTAAAATGTACACGCCAAGAGGTGAGTGAGGCACAGGGCCAGTTACAACTTCTACGTACAAACGGAAAAAATTTTTAAAAATATTATTGAAGATCACAGACACATTTTCTACTGAAGATGTGACTGGCTAAAATATACAACATTACTTTAATTCAGAAAGTGAATCATTCCTGCTATTTTCCCACTACAGATGAGTGAAGGGTCAAACACATGCATAGGGATCCTTTTCTTTTTTTTTTTCCTACAAGGGTAACCATTTTGAAACAGTATTGATGATGCAAATAATTTTAAAAATAGAAATTCTATAGGACATCTTATCTCAATTTCACAACTATCCCCCTCCCCGCTCCTGCATATTTGTCAAACTACATTTTCATCATAAGGATCTAGAGATAAAGCCAGGAAGGCATATATCTATATAAATACATATGTAAGTAAGTATATCTATATAAATATAGATAATTACTATATAATTAATCTTATTTGCTCTCCATATACAATTAACATACAAAATTACTATAACTGTGAAGGCATGTTTTTTAAAATAGATAGATGTGTCCCTAGAAAAATAGTTAATCAGACCCAGATTTCTCTTTTCTGTAAAAACAGTTTCATCTCCTAGAATTTTTTGAAAGCTGCAAAAAAATATCCTCATGGTTAAACCCCATGGCCCCAAAGCACCCTTGACTTTTCATCATTCTTGTTTATGTGTCATTGCAAAACTGTACACGACTTGGGGCTTAAGTGTCAGTTCAATAAGAAAGCACCCTTGAATAAAGTAATAAAAAGAGCTAGAGAGAGAAAGATGACTTGAACATAATGTGTAATCGGTATTGATGATCTAGTGGGCTGCTAGGCTTTGCAGTGAAAATGGCAAATGAGATAACAGCATCCAGGAGGAATAGTAAGTGAAAGCACTGGTGGTGGAAATGTGGCTGAGCAGATCAGACGAGGTTCTGAAAAGCCTTGAGGTTGAAGGGTGGCAAGCAAGTCCTTTCCACCCAGTGGCTTCCATGCCACGGTGAGTCAGGGTGATGGGAGTCCAGAAGAGCAAGAGGGCAGTTTCCCAGCTGCCTAATGTAAAAATGCCTTGAGTGGCTGAGAGCGGTAGGTGTCCCTCAAGATTCATTCTTCCCTGTCTTCCTCAGCAATAAAACCTCTGAACTTCACCTGCACAGCCACCCCTTTTGCAGCTCAAAGGAGCCCCGAGGTGAAATTCTGGCTAAGGGTCATTAAGCAAAAGCAGTGTTTATAATTCCTCGTAAGTATCCCTGAAGGGAGAGGTCAGCTACTTCTTTCTTCCCTTAAGTATCCCTGAAGGGAGAGGTCAGCTACTTCTTTCTTCCCTGCTCCTCCTTCCTTGTAGCTGAGATGCATATGTAATGGTGGGAGTGGAAGCAGCTCTCCCGGGCTAGGTGCTGGAAGCTGTGTGGGCAGGGGCCCATAGAACCACCACACTCCTCTTGGACTGCCTCCATTTCTGAGGGAAAGAAACAGAACCACTTACTTGTACTTTGAGCTTTTTGTTACTCGCGTTGAACCTTATTTTGACAAGCATAATGATGATTCTTCCATGTAGATGAATATGGGAACCTGTGAGTTATTTGCTGGAGTAGATTTCCTGTTTGACCAGCCAATGTGCTCACTTCTTAACATTCAGAGGTTCTGTCATTCTGTATCTTACCCTACCTGCCTGTACAGAAAGGACAGATACTTGTCTCCATGGAGAGCCAGAGCTTGGGCACATGCATTAAGGTAAGCAGGCCATTTGAGAATGGCAAAAGGAACAGTGGACAGTTCAGAATTTATTTAGATTTCATTCCAGATTGATGGAAGTGGCCTCCCCAGTCTGATGGCAGCAGTGCCTGAGGCATGGCTCAGTAAGGTACACTGGTGTCCTAACCAAACTTTTCTGTGGCATAATTTGGTGACACACTCACTCCTTTCTCTCCTATTCTCCTTCCAATAAAGTTTCTCCAGCACTCCCACTGAATATGTGAATTATCCAATATGCTGCCAGTGATGGGTCAGCATCTACTATGTGCAGTCATAAACCTTGACTCATACAGAAATTTCTATCTGGGCATGAGATGTGACAAATAGCCTTAGAGAAACAGAAGCTATTGGGAATGAGTTATTCGTCCTAGTTGGCTCTAAAGACAGTGTTAAGGGGTAGGCATGTGGCAGCCACTGGAAAACCAGCAAATTACACATGTATGGTCACTTGGAATAATGTCTTCATTGAAGACTCATTCCCCCTTGAACAGCCACATCACCACTGGCAGCATCACAAGTGAAGCCCTCGCCCAAGAGGTGGGATCGTTTTCCTCCTGGCAGGAGAGAAGAGGCAAGCAGCTGTAGGTTCTCATCTCTCCCACCTTCCCTTAATACTCACCCCTTCACCATCAGCCTCCTTAAGACCACCAGGACTAGTCTCATTGTGTCCTAAATTCCCTTCCTTCATTACAAGAAACCCAGACTAACATGTCACCCTCCTATTCTCTGCTAGAGTCCCACAGGGCTCTGTATATCCCCATTCAGTTTCCACCTCCCAGCCCTCCCTACCTCCTTTAAAGTGCTCTCTGCAACCCCTAGCTGGTAATCATCAAAAGCCACTCTGTCTTCAATCTCTTCTCTGAACAAACCCAGAGCACTGGGCATGTTGTAAGGAAAACCTGCCTTTATTCAGAGGACATTACTTCCTGTTCATCCCTCACAAATGGTGGCTGTTTTTATTTTTACTTCCATCTTTCATAGAGTTGGGTTTAACCAGGGCAGGGAAATGAAATGGTTGACCAAAGAAATAAAGCTAAAAAAGGGGGGGGTGCAATGAGGATCAGAAGGGAAAATATGAAAATATGAAAGATGGCAGGATCATTGGCTGTAGGTCCAGTGAACATCAAGGGATTGTTGAGGGCAGTCCTTTGTTTGGTGAGGTCATTCCTATGCCAGCTATCCATTTATCCACTCATTGCCTACCAGAGCCAGACCTGGGAGACATTTCTCCTTTGCCCTCTTGCATGATGTTAAGTGTTGGCAGTAGACATGACCTACAAGGGCACAGCAGAAGGAAGGGGACTCTCCTGATGCTGGTGTGCTTTCCCTTGCATCTTCAGCATGTGGCAACCAGGGAGGTGCAAGATGCACAGGGGGACTTGCCATCCAGTAAGCGTCTGTGCACCCCCACTGGCGGTTTCCCCGGCAAGTGCTACCAGCATCTCAACAGGGAGCTTCCTGATGAGTTTCACTGATACTCCAGGAGTTGGTTTCCAGCTTGCCATAGCTATTCTGTGGCGCCACAGCAAACTCATCTGCATTCCAGGACTACTGCCTTACTCTCTCTACCAAGGTCTGAATCTCAGCCTTGGTTGATAAGGCTTCTTTCATATTTGTTCCTTCCTTAGGTGTTCTGCCTTAGCCTAGACGTAGTGGCTGCTCCCTATATCAACTATTCCTGTATTCTTTACAGTTGTCCAAAGTATTTAGTACCTAATCTCCTGTTACTAGTTAGTAATCCTTTAAACTTTCCCCCAAATTACTATGTGGTATCTGTCTCCTAACTTCCTAAAGGAAGCAATTCAATAGAAAGCCAATTCTTACTCTCTATGCCCCCCACCACTAGAGTCAGACCAGCATGTTCTGGTAGCCAATCGTCAAGTCACTCCAGAATAAGAAGGGTTATACACCAAAATAATTGCAGGATGTTCACTTATAATCAGCAAAAATCTGGGGAAAATGTAGAAATGAGGGTATTAGACCAAAAATGGAAAAGCACAACTTTATACTGGGCTGAATTAATCAACATGGGTCCACTTCCCAGAGATTTTGGATCTAGTAGGCTAGCTTGAGAGGCTGAAAATATTTCTAAGAGTTGACTTGGCTGCTTCACTGAAACCTGTAGTCAGTTGTGGCTTACCTTAAATGATACAGATCCAAGAAATTCATTTGCAAGGATTCTAAAGACTTACAGACATAGTAATGTTTACATTGATTCATTTATGTGCTTCCACTAATGATGTCACTTGAGAACCCCCAGAAGATGCCCCCCCCATGGCTTTAAGAAATAAATTTGTGATGGTAGAGCTTCTTCTCTATAGGCCAGAATTACTGACAGGATATGATAATGTAGAAATGGGCTTCCTGATATCAATGTGTTAGAAATACATCAGAGTAACAAAGGCCAGGGGACACTTCTTCACCACCAGAATCAAGATGATCATGGCTACCAGAGTGGGAAGCAGAAGATTCTGAGCCACAAGGATCTTTGGCAGTAAAGGACTGATCATGGGATTTCCAGATATGAAGATCCTGGGTAGTCTACTAAAGCCCTATTTAACTTTTAAAACAACAACAAAACCAGATAAGGAGTTAAGCATGTGCCAAAAACTAAAAAATATCTGGTTGAGGCCTCTCATCCAATTCTTTTTTTAAATGCTTATTTATTTATTTTGAGAGAGAGTGAGAGAGACAGCAGGGGAGGGGCAGAGAGAGAGGAGAGAGAATCCCAAGCAGGTTCCACACTGTCAGCACAGAGCCTGACATGGGGCTCGAACTCAGGAACCCTGAGATCATGACCTGAACCAATATCAAGAGGTGGACACCAACCTGACTGAGCCACCCAGGTGCTCCCTCTCATCTAATTCTAAAACTTGAGCCACTCAACTCCCAGAATAGAGCTCCTTGAATGAAGCAAGGAACCTGCAGAGACCTCCCCAGAACCTCTTGGGTCTTTCTTCTGGCCCTCATCAGAGAAACTGTATTGTTTACCATAGTAAATGTGCACTGGAAAAAGGGAAACACATATGTCTAATGGATTATTGGACATTGGCTCTAAGACAGCCCTAATTCCTGAGGACCCTGGAAGTTACTGTGGCCCATTAGTCAGAATAGTCAGAAAATAAATGGATGTTGGACAGGAGTCCACCTCATGGTAATGCCTATAGGAATCCATCCCCAGGTTGTTTCCTCAGTTCCTAAGTATGGATGAAATACATTCTCAGAAACAGGCTGTGGCAGACTGTTTTTTCCAAGGATGGATACAGAATCTCCCATCCAACAGTCTTCTGAAATGTGGCCTTGATACTTCCCCAATGAGAGGTAGAGTCTATTTCTCTACCCTCTTGAATCTGGGTGGGGTCTGAGGCTGTTATGATCAATAGAACAGGGCAGAAGTGATGCCATACCAGTCTTATGTGTAACCCTTAACTGGCTGCGCACTTCCTGCTTCCCACTTCTCGGAAGACAGCCTCCCTGGAAGAAGACCAACTACCTTGAGACCACCACACTGTGAGAAGCCAAAGTCAGTGTGAGATGTCACATGGAAAAAGAGGCAAATATGACTTGATGAACTGATCTGACAATGAAAATGGGCTTTCCCATACAGATGAAATGGAAGACATTTTCCAAACCTTGAATGATTCAATCTAAAGCTGTGGTTCCAAGCTTTGGATGAAAATATAGTTTTTTAAAAAAATTTAATGTTTATATATTTTTGAGAGAGAGAGAGAGAGAGAGAGAGAGAGAGAGAGAGAGAGAGACACCAAGACAGAGCATGAGCAGGGGAGGGGTAGAGAGGGAGACACAGATCTGAAGCAGGTTCCAGGCTCTGAGATGTCAGTACAGAGCCCTATGTGGGACTTGAACTAACAAACCGTGAGCTCATGACCTGAGCCGAAGTCGGACACTTAACCGGCTGAGCCACCCAGGCGTCCCTGAATGAAAATATAATTAAAGCACGTGGCAATATACATCACAATTTTGGACTTCAAGCTGTATTCAAAGTTGTAATGATTAAGACAGTATGGTACTGGCACAAAAACAGACAAATAGATCAATGGAACAGAATAGAGAATCTAGAAACAGACCCACAAATGTATGGCCAACTAATCTTTGACAAAGCAGGAAGGAATATCTAATGGAAAAAAGACAGTCTCTTCAACAAATGGTGTTGGGAAAACTGGACAGTGACATGCAGAAAAATGAACCTGTACCACTTTCTTACACCATACACAAAAATAAGCTCAAAATGGATGAAAGACCTAAATATAAGACAGGGAACCATTAAAATCCTAGAGGAGAAAGCAGGCAAAAATATTTTTGACCTTGGCCACAGCAACTTCTTACTTGATATGTCTCTGGAGAGGAAAGGAAATAAAAGCATAAATGAACTACTGGGACCTCATCAAAATAAAAAGCTTTTGCACAGCAAAGAAAACAATCAGCAAAACTAAAAGGCAACCAACGGAGTGGGAGAAGACATTTGCAAATGACATATCAGATAAAGAGTTAGTACCCAAAATCTATAAAGAACTTACCAAACTCAACACCCAAAAACCAAATAATCCAGTGAAGAAATGGGCAAAAGACATGAATAGACAATTATCCAAAGAAAACTTCCAGATGCTAACAGAGACATGAAAAAATGCTCAACATCACTCATCATCAGGGAAATAGAAATCAAAACCACAATGAGATACCACCGCACACCTGTTAGAATGGCTAAAACAGACAACTCAGGCAACAACAGATGTTGGCGAGGATGCAGCAAAAGAGGAAGCCTTCTGCACTGCTGGTGGGAATGCAAACTGGTACAGCCACTCTGGAAAACAGTATGGTAGTTCCTCAAAAAATTAAAAAAAGAACTACCCTGTGACCCAACAATTGCCCTAGTAGGTATTTATCCAAAGGATACAAGAGTGCTGTTTTGAAGGGGCACGTGCACCCCAATGTTTATAGCAGTGTTATTGACAATAGCTAAAGTATGGAAAGAGTCCAAATGTCCATCTACTGATGAATGGAAAAAGAAGATGTGATATATTTATACAATGGAATATTACTTGGGAATCAAAAAGAACAAAGTCTTGCCATTTCCAACAATGTGGCTCAAACCAGAGTATAATATGCTAGGCAAAATCAGAGAAAGAGAAATATCATATGACTTCACTCATATGTGGAATTTAAGATACAAAACAGATGAACATAAGGGAGGGGAAGCAAAACTAATACAAAAACAGGGAGGGGGACAAGCATAAGAGACTCTTAAATACAGAAAACAGGGTTGCTGGAGGGGTTGTGGGTGGGAGGATGGGCTAATTGGACAACAGGCATTAAGGAGGATACTTGTTGGGATGAGCACTGGGGGTTATACATAGGTGATGAATCACTGGAATCTACTCCTGAAATCATTATTGCACTGTATGCTAACTAACTTGGATGTAAATATTTAAAAAATTAATTAAGAAAATGAAAAAAATATATTAAGAAATAAAATAAGGCACGTGGCAATATAAAAATATTTTATAAATAATATTGTAACAACAAATAGCTAAAAGGATTTGCTAAGCTTTTCTGAGTATAAAGGCTAAACAAGATGACTGTTGGAGAAAGGGCAACAAGTAATGTTAAGAGTTGTGTTGTAAGTCACAGTAATGTCTTTTTAGTATACTCTCTGAAATGGAGAATGTAAATGATGCAAAGAGTAGATGACAATTTATTTCCTAAATCATACAGTTCTAATTCTTTGCTTTCAACAAAACTGAAAAACCTACGAGCTAGGAGCTGATACCTCACTGAAAATAACATTTATTGTAAGATTACTATGTCACTTTAGCACATACTTGGAAAGAGTTCAACAAATTGAGGGGCAAAACTATTCCATTCCTGTATACTTATTTATATGAGCAAGACTTCTCAGGACTTACATCTCTAACAATGAAAAAACAGAAATAAACTGTTTAATTGCTGCCGAGCCCTGCCTCATTCATATTTATCCACAGATACATGAACTAGTTTCTAAAAATCATCCCCTTCCATATTACTGAGAAATGCAATTTCCATTAAAATTTGCTTTTTTGTGTTTTATGATTATCAATATTTATATTTATGTCATTTTGATCAATTGTGTACAAATAACTAATGATAACTTAATCTAAAAAACATTTAAAATTTTTTTATGTTTATTTATTTTTGAGAGAGAGCAGAATGTGAGCAGGGGAGGAGCAGAGAGGGGGGAGAGACAGAATCAAAGCAGACTCCAGACTCTGACAGCACAGAGCCAGACGCGGGGCTCGAACCCATGAACCGTGAGATCATGAGCTGAGCTGAAGTCAGACGCTTAACCGATTGAGCCACCCAGGTGCCCCAATCTAAAAATTATTTTTTAACTCTTAGAAACAGAATTTAAAATCCCTGATGACTGATATATATCATATCACAAAAATCTGAGGAAACAGTCATCTAATATTTCAAAAGTTACTTGATTCAGTAAAGCAGTTGCTCACGTCACTGATGAACAAATACAATTCTGTCATATATCTTTATTTTTTCCCTGCCATCTTCCTTGTTAATGCAAACAGAATTATCAACCAATATCCATGTTAGAAATACACTTATTAATGACTTGAGCAACTTCTTGGACGAGTTGGAGTAGTCATCATGCCTTTATTTGTAGTCTAGTTTTGTCTAATCATGGTTGAACTACAACCACAGGTTGGCAAAAGAACCCCAATGAGACATTCCAAAAAACCTAAGCTTTGACAATCAACTGCCAATATGGAATTTTCAATAAAGATCATTGTGTATTTTATTATTATTTTACTTATTATTGTGCTAAACATCCTTTGTGTCAGTACAATTTATAATGGAGAGCTGATTGTTAAACGCTTACCAGCATACTGCTGCAGTCAGCTGTAGTGGGGTTGAGGGTTATGGGAATATGAGGGAGTAATGGAGGAGGGAAGTCCTAAATACCTAAATACCTCAGGATCAGAAACAAGGACAAGAGCCTCTTCCAGATTCTTTTCATCACTGCGCCAAGTATATATTTACACATTTTAAGTGACTGCACTTTCTTTCCTCTTCCTTTGCTCTGCTACTGCACATAGAGTGGGCTGGTGGCTGACAAGGGATTATATCAGAAATAGATATCCCTTGGATGCTATGGGCAGGGGTACAGAAGAAGTAACCGAGGAAATACTGGGAAATTCTTTGGGAATAGAGTAGCTTGCATTATTTGAAGGGGGAGTGTGTGTGTGTGTGTGTGTGTGTGTGTGTGTGTGTGTGTATTTTTTAGACAAATGTGTAGATGAGTCTCCACTTTGCTCCTTTTTTATGGGTGAGGAATGGCACACAGTCTAAATTTTAGAGGGAAGAACAGTCCTGCCTCCTACTAAGGAAACTAAAATATGTGCTTGTACTGACCTTTGGTAGCTGGAAAGTTTTATTTTTGCCTATTATCTAAGCTGAGAAAAATTAAATCCTTCCACTTGGGATTTCAGATATGGAAGCAGAAACAGGGAACAGTTTAGAATTCTTAGCAGCTACAGTCACAGTCGTCAGTATCCAGAGGTGACAGAGTCAGGGGTAACAGCATTGGTGGCTCAGAGGTGGTTTTGTTAATCCACTCTTGCCATGATATAATTTTAGCAGTGGATCCAACTGCCTAGCTTCCTTTGTTTCCGGCCCATTTTCAGAGCCAATTCTCCAACCTTCCTGTTAATTCTGTGAGCTATTCAATAAATTACTGCAATAAATTAATTTTCTGCTTAAGGTAAGTAGAGTTGGTTTTTGTTGTTGGAGTTAATAAAATATGCCCAGAAGGAAGCCTTTTAAAGGATCATGCTATGATCCTAAAATGCAGGCATTTCCTAATGACACCCTTGGCTAGGTGCTAGAAATCTGTTGCTGGGAAATTGAGAAAAACATAAAGGCTGCAGGTGCATTTGGCTGCTTAACATAACATCCATGGGAAATGACCAAGATAGATTGCTCAGAAGTCCCTACCGTTCTCCTAGGTCTATTACAGAGGAAAATTGTCTTGACGATAGTCAAACCTCTTTTCCAAATCATGCATTTTGAACATTTTTTTTTTTTGCAATCTTCACACCTCTGCATCTTATTTTCACAAGAGGCCTGGCTGGGCATAATAAGTTCCAACACCTATCAGAATTTCCCTTTACTATGTTCCGAGGACTTTGTAGAGAGGAACCTCATCCAAGTTGTCATCATCACAACTCATGTTTGGCCAGTCAACAGTCAGGCTAAATGTTCAAGGGGTAAATTGACCACCAAAGCTTGCCCAGTTTTGCATCTGTCAGCGTGCAGTTTGTGCTGCACAGTCACTTAGGTTGTTTATCGGCAGGGCAATAGTTCAAAATGTGTCTTGCAGTTACATTAGGTTTCTGTTGTTGCTTTTTAAAGAATCACTTCAAATTAGCAGTTTGAAACCATATGAATTTATCACCTCATAATTCTGTAGGTCAGAAATCTGGGTGGGCTCCCCTGCTTCCCCTGTTCTAGGTGTCAAGGCTGAGGTCAAAGGGCCAGGTAGCCTGAGCTCTTTTTTGGAAGTTCTGGAGAAGAATATGCTGTTGGCAGAATTCAGTTCCTTGTAGTTAGAGTATTGAGGTCTCCATGCCCTTGCTGGCTGTCACCTGAGAACCTCTCTTAGCTCCTGTAGGCCATCACATCCTTATCATGTTGCCTCTTCCATTTTCATTGTGTTGATGGGGCACAGAGTCTCTCTCCTGCTTCAGGTCTTTCCTACTTCCCCTCTTGCAGTGTCTTTTCTGCCACCAGCCAGAGAAGGTTCTCTGCTTTTAAGGATTTATGTGATGAGATTGGAACTGCCTCAATAACCCAGGATAATCTATTTTAAGGCCTGTAGCCTCAACTACACTTGTAAAGCCCCTTTTGCCAGATAAGGTGATGGTAGTCATGGCTTCCAGAGATGAGGGCATGGACATCTTTGGGAGGGGTGAGTCATTCTGCCTACCACAGCAATCCTCTGTCAGTCTTAGCCAAAGATTCTAAAGATACAGCTTCCTACCACTTTTATTAAGCTCTGGCTACTTGGATTGCTAGAAATATCTACAGGACACTGATCATTTTAATTTATAGACTGTCAAGAAATTGTATGGAAATATGGTGCTATGGACTGAATGTGTTCCCTCAGAGTTAATGTGTTCAAGCCCTTAAGGCCCACTGTAACAGTATTAGGAAGGGAGGCTTTTGGGAGGTAAATAGGTTGAGATGAGGTCATGAGGGTGGAGCCCCCATGATGGGATTAGTGCTCACAGATGGAGAGGAGGCCCCAGAGCTTACTCTCTTGGTCATATGAGGACACAGCAAAAACACAGCCATCTGTAAGCTTGGAAGAGAGTTCTCACCAGGGACTAAATTGGCTGGCACCTCGATCTTGGGCTCCCCAACCTCCAGAACTATGAGAAATAAATGTCTGTTGTTTAAGCCGTCCAGTCTGTGGTGTTTTGTTACAGCAGCCCAAGCTGACTAAGACCTATGGAGATCATTTTGTCTGCCACACTGTGAAACTAGAACTGATGGAAATTTTATGGCTTAGCCAAAAAAAAAAAAAAAATGAGCATCCTGAATAAAGCTTATGAAAAAGAATGAAATATCTTTGTCTCTCAAGCCTTAGCCCCTTCCAATCTCCCAGATGAGCCAGAGCACAGTATCACCAGTCAAGGTAGCTGTAGCTGAGTTCTCCACTCTGACTTGGAGATGTCTGTCTTTGAATGTCTCTTCCTGGCTTCTGTGGAAGATCTCTGCAATGTGGGTACTCTGTCCATTAGCTCTGCGGACCTCAGACTTTAACAGATGCCAAAGGGAAATGCTATACGGCAGTGCTTCTCCAACAGCACTTGGCTTTGGAATCACCCAGAGAGCTTTCAAAAAGTACCTATGCCCAGGCACCACACCCAAAGATCCTGGTTCACTTGATTTAGAATGGGGCCCAACACCTGGCTCAGTCGGTTGAACATCCAACTTCGGCTCAGGTCATGATCTTGCAGTTTGTGAGTTGGAGCCCCCCATCAGGCTTATTGCTATCAGCACAGAGCCCACTTCTGGTCCTCTGTCCTCCTCTCTCTGCACCTACCCTGCTTAGGTATACAATGTCTCTCTTTCTCAAAACAAACAAACAAAAAAAACATTTAAAAAAAAAGGAACAGGGCCCAAAAATTAGTATTTTCAAAAAACTTCCGGGGCGCCTGGGTGGCGCAGTCGGTTAAGCGTCCGACTTCAGCCAGATCACGATCTCGCGGTCCGGGAGTTCGAGCCCCGCGTCAGGCTCTGGGCTGATGGCTCAGAGCCTGGAGCCTGTTTCCGATTCTGTGTCTCCCTCTCTCTCTGCCCCTCCCCCGTTCATGCTCTGTCTCTCTCTGTCCCAAAAATAAATAAACGTTGAAAAAAAAAAAAAAAACTTCCTAGCTGCTTTTAATGTGCAGCCAACGTTGAGAAACACTGCTCTAAGACAGCGGGCTGCAGGTTGTCCCTGGGTGGCTGTAACAGATGAGCAGATTCCAGTTGTCAGGAAATAGGACATTACCCACATTGGGAGAATAGGGAAGGCACAGTTCTCAAAGCCTGACATTTAGGCAGGGAGCACAAAGTGTCTTGACACTTGTGTTACTTTGTATGCAAGTCGTCTCTGCTTCTCTGAGGAGGCAGCATTAGTGGGGGCACAGGGTAGGGACTCTGATGGCAAACTACAGATGGCCTGAATAGAACTGAGGGAGTGAGACACCATCATACCTTGTACAGTGTGCACGTGGGATCCCTGTGCCATTGGCTGGGAACTGAGAGACCAATTAAGACAGGCTGACCTAATGGGAGACTCACCAGCCACTGCCTCTGATGCCCTCTGGTATGGATACTTTGGTGAACTTTCTAAGGGCTCCCCCAGGCCACAGATGAGAGAAGCAATTCTCACCTTACCCACTCCTACTGAAATAGAATCACTACTTTCATGAGTTAAAAAGACATTCTCAAAGAGTATAATAATAATAGCTAATACTGTTTGAGCACGAAGTGCTGTAACAATTTACCACAAACTTAGAGGCTTAAAACAACACAATGTATTATCTTACAGTTTTGGAGGTCAGGAGTCTGGCACAGGTTCCTTCAGGCTAAAACTGAGGTGTTGGCTTGGTTCCTTTCCAGAAGCTCTGGGGAAGAATCTGAAGAATTCAGTTCCGGTGGCTATAGGACCAAGGGTGCCACATCCTCATGGGCTGTCAGCTGAGAGCAGCTGCCAGCTTCTAGAGGCTGCCCAAGTACCTTGGCTCATGGCCCCTTCCTCCATCTTCCCAGCCAGCTATGGTGGATCAAGTCTCTCTACACTTTGACTGTCTCTAGCCTCTTCCTCCACCATCATCTCCCTCTTCCACTTCAAGGACCTGTGTGATGACACTGGGAATCCAGGATGTGCTCCCATCTAAGGTCCAGAACCTTAATTCCATCTTCAAAGTCCCTTTGGTGATTTGAGGTAAAGCTTCACAGGCTGCAGGGGTTAGGACATGGATGTTTTGTGGCCACTGTTCTACCTACCATAGAACTCATCAGGTTTTCCTCCTACCCTCGTGGTTAGTCATTTTCATTCTTTTAGCCCAGTTGCTATTCCTTGCTTCCATCTTCATGTGGTTTTTCTTGAGGTTCAGTCCTGACCCTGTTTCTTTTCTCTCTAAACTTTCTTCCCAGGTGATCTCTTCCATCCCCACTGCTTTAAATAGCATCTGTATACAACATCTCTAATAAATATCTTCTCTCTTCTGTGCCCCAGAATCTTTTCTCCAGTGGCCTACTTGACAGCTCCATTTAGGTGTTTCATGTGAAACTTCAAAATTACTGCATTTTTGGTCTCCTTTACCCATCTCCAGCCTATTTCACACACCCTATTCCTGGCTCCTTCATGACGTCATTATCGCCCATTTGACTACACCAAACACGTGAGGTCCATCCTATTTGCTTCCATCCTCCTCAGCCACTTACTCATTCATCCCCAAGCCCCCTTTCTCCTTAGCCACAGTCAGGAGCTCAAGCCAGGCCACCCCGAGTTCTCCACTGAATCCCCTGCTCTCCCCCCAGCAGCAAAGGAGATCTTTCACAAGCTTTAATTGCAAGTAACAATGCTGAAGTTCTACGAGGTTATTTCTGGATGGTGGAAATGTGGGTGGCTGTTATTTTCTTCTTGGTACTTTTTTGCACTTTAAACATTTCCATAGAAAACTCAAAACAAAATGTTCCATAAAAACAAAACAAAAAATAAAATATTACCTTCTCAGAAGGGCTCCCTACCCCTTCCCCATCCCTACATTATTATCTCTAATAGCATCCTGTTATTTTCCTCTCGGTCTTTATCACGCTTTGCAGGGGTATACATTTTATTCCTTTGCTGCTTTATTGTCTCGCTCTCTCACTAGCTATAAGGCCACGAGGGCAGTACCATATTTATTGTGTTGATTACTATATACCCAGCACCCAGGCCTATGCCTGCCATATGTAAAGGTTTGATTCACCCAGGTATCCCTCATTATCTGAACTCTCACTATCCAACTACTCACTAAAATGACTTACAAAAATGTTTATGCCAGATTTATTGTCTGAATCAAAAACTTGCTATTGCAAATCAGTAAGCAAGTTCCAGAAAGCCTGTTTACATTGCAAGTGAGTCCAGGTAAGAGGCTGCAGAATGTGTTGCAGTCCTATCTCGGCCACTGCCTGATAGATGTTGTTTAAATGTGTACCATCAACATCCAGAGGGTCAGTGTTCCCAATCATTAAATGAAAAATGTTTTCTCACAAAGTAGTATTCATTCAGCTTCATGTTCATCAGCAATCAGAGGAAAGGGAAAAAGAGCATCCAAATGCTGAATCTTCAAAAGAAATTGTAGCTCACATCCACAAAACCAATGCTGCAGTGAGTGTGTGCATGATACCAAAGTAAGCACCGTGCTCCAAAAATGCGATGAGAGGCCCGTCTCATGTTGTCTAGAGCTACATAACCTTAAGCAAAGAGAATATGAACAGATGGCCACTTGGAGAACTTTTGTTCCCTTCATGTTGTTACATCTACAGCTTCAGACTATGGCTCAAAGTCACACCCACTTCAGGAGTCTCACATGCCAGAGAAAGCTAACCCTGAGTTCCTTGTATTTGGACTTCTAAGATGTGAGGCCTCTACAGCTCCACTGACTCTTTTACTAACCCCCAAATGCCAACCTGACTGAAGCGTCCATCTCCTTCTTCTGGCCACCAGACTCTGCTGAGGCAACTCTTCCATTGGCCAATAACCATCATTAGAAAAATTGCCCTTTTATTTCATTTTACTAAGTGTAATTTTCATTCGTTATTTAAAGCATCTTAAAGATATTATTTCCACCCTGGTTATCTATATTTCAGCAATGTTCACTGAATGTGGAAGAAGGATGAAATTCATATATACTCTACATGCAGGCTGCAACAGTATCACCAGAAATCTTGTTACAAGTGATAATTCTTGGGTCCCAACTCAGTCTCCTGAATCTGAAATTCTGGGTCACACGATTGTGTGCTTCAGCAAACTCCCCAGATGATTCTGACATACACCAAAAGTTGAAAAAATGTGAGCCTGTTTCTGTCCTTCTGTTCATTTGTTTTGTTTGAAAATCAAATGAAAAATGCATTTTTTCCTCTACCTTACTTTGTTGTTAGAATACAGGATATAATATATATGACATGCAAAATATGTGATAAACTATTTATGTGATTGGTAAGGGTTCCAGTCAATAGGAGGCTATCAGTAAGGTTTTTGGGGAGCCAAACGCTATATGAGGATTTTTGTGCAAGGGGTCAGCGCCTGTAATCCCCATGTTGTTCAACAGTAATACTGTATGTCAATTATGAGAAAATGTAAAAAAAAAAAAAACAACCAGAAAGCATAACAGAGAAAATAAAAAATGTCCACATTTACGCATCCAGAATATACTGCTAATATCTTGGCATGTTTGCTCTCAGAATTTCCTCCCCTCTCTCTTCTCTCTCTGCCTCTTCCTTCCTACCCTCTTTCTGTCCTTAGTTTTTCTGTAAATTTTTTTTAACATTTATTCACCTTTGAGAGACAGACGGAGCACAAGTGGGGGAGGGGTAGAGAGAGAGGGAGACACACAATCCAAAGCAAGCTCTAGACTCCAAGCTGTCAGCACAGAGCCCGGCATGGGGCTCAAACCCACGAACTGTGAAATCATGACCTGAGTCGAAGTGGGATGCTTAACCAACTGAAATACCCAGGCACCCCTATTTTTTCTTTTTTCAAAAGAAAAACTAGCCTTCTTTTGTCAACACAATATGTGCTTATTTTATTTATTTGTCATTTATTATTTTTTAATGTTTATTTATTTTTGAGAGAGAGAGAGAGAGAGAGAGAGAGAGAGAGAGAGAGAGAACAAGTGGAGGAGGGTCAGAGAGAGAAGGAAACACAGAATACCAAGCAGGCCCCACGCTCTGAACTGTCAGCACAGAGCCCGATGTGAGGCCCAAACTTACGGACCATGAAATCATGACCTGAGCTAAAGTTGGATGCTTAACCAACTGAGCTACCCAGGTGCCCCAATACATGCTTAGAGAATTCAAAAAGTTTAGAAAAGCACAAAGTTAGGGAAGTTGAGAGTTCCCACAAAACACAATCCAAAACCAATTATCACTGATATTAGGAAGATTCCAGATAAGTGCTTAGTCTCATGCAAAAAAGATACAGAAGTATATAGATAGACACAGACACGGAGGCTTTAAAGAGGATGCTATTTCTTAATTAAAATAAGAATTAAATCGTATTTTAATTAAAATGTTACTTTTAATTTTACTTGAATATCACAGAAAAAAAGCAACTGAAGCGAAACTAAAGAATTCCTAATCAATATCTCTTCCCCACCAGATATTATTTCCTAACAGACTCCTGAATTTAAGAAAGAAGATTCTAAAATATTAAGTGGTTGAACCTGGAATTTTTTTAAGGTTTATTTATTTTTGAGAGACACAGTGCGAGTGGGGGAGGGGCAGAGAGAGGAGACACAATTCAAAGCAGGCTCTGGGCTCTGAGCTGTCAGCACAGAGCCTGATGAGGGGCTCGAACTCATGAATCACGAGATCATGACTTGAGCTGAAGTCAGATGCTTAACCGACTGAGCCACCCAGGTGCCCCTGAAGTTGTAAATTTTTAACTACCTGTTCCAATTTTAGACTTCCTGCTATGAACAATGAGGATGCTCATGTTTTCACACCACCTCACACCTCTCTCCCCCCACTTTCCAGTGTTTGGACATTGTATTCTTTTTAAAAAACATTTATTTTATTTTGTTTTAAGTAGTCTTCATGCCCAGCATAGAGCCCAATGTGGGGCTTGAACTCATGACTCTGAGATCAAGACCTAAGCTGAGATCAAGAGTCAGATGCTTAACTGACTGAGCCACCCAGGTGTCCCTTAAAAACATTTTTAAACTGAATTATAATTGACATACAATATATAGTTGATCCTTGAACAATGCAAGGGTGCTGACCCTTGTGCAGTTGAAAATCTGCATATAACTTTTCACTCCCCAAAACCTAACTACCAATAGCCTACAACTGACTGGAAGTCTTAGTGAAAAGACTAACAGTTGATTAATGCATATTTTTATGTTATATGCATTATACACTGTATTTTTATGACAAAGTAAGAGACAATACATTTACAGTACTACCCTTTATCAAAAAAATCTGTATATAAGTGGACCCATGCAGTTCATACCCACGTTGTTCAAGGGCCAAGCATATATTAGTTTCAGGTATACAATATATTGATTCAAAATTTTTATACATCACAAAATGATCACATCAATAGTTAATAGTTACTATTACCAAAGTTATTCCAATACTTTGGAATACAGTATTGAGTATATTCCCTATGCTGTACACTACATCCCCTTGACTTATTCTGTAACTGGAAGTTTGTACCTTTTAATTCCCTTCACCTATTTCATCAGTCCTGCCACCACCTTCCCCTCTAGCAACTGCCAGTTTGTTCTCTGTATCTGAGTCTGGATCTGTTTTGTTTGTTCATTTGTTTTGT
The DNA here is from genome assembly GCF_016509475.1 of Prionailurus bengalensis. NCBI lineage: Eukaryota > Metazoa > Chordata > Mammalia > Carnivora > Felidae > Prionailurus > Prionailurus bengalensis. Next base: position 18,034,876 of record NC_057361.1, on the reverse strand, counting down.
TTTTTTAGGTTCTACATGTAAGTGAAATCATATGGTATCTGTCTTTCTCTGACTTATTTCACTCAGCTGTATCCTCTAGCTACAGATACTCAACTGTATCCTCTAGGTCCATCCATGTTGTCACCAATGGCAAGATCTTATTCTTTTTTATGGCTAATATTCCATTGAATATATGTATCACAACTTCTGTATCCATTCATTTTTGATGTATGCTTAGGTTGCTTCCATGTCTTAGCTATTGTGAATAATGCTGCAATAAACATAGGGGTGCATATATCTCTCCAGAATGGTGTTTTCATTTCCTTTAGATACATACCAAGTAGTGGTATTACTGGATTGTATGGAGGTTCTATTTTTAATTTTTTGAGAAACTTCCATACTGTTTTCCATGGTGGTTACACCAATTTACGTTCCTACCAACAGTGCACAAGGATACCCTTTTGCCTACATCCTCACCAACACTTATTTCTTTTCATTTTGATAAAAGCCATATGATGGGTGTGAGGTGGTATCTCATTGTGGTTTTGATTTGCATTTCCCTGGTGATTAGTGATGTTGAGCATCTTTTTCATGTGTCTGTTGGCCATCTCTATGACTTCTTTGGAAAAATATCTGTTCAGGTCCTTTGCCCGTTTTTATTTATTTTTTTTAATTTTTTTAACGTTTATTTATTTTTGAGACAGAGAGAGACAGAGCATGAACGCGGGAGGGTCAGAGAGAGGGAGACACAGAATCCGAAACAGGCTCCAGGCTCTGAGCTGTCAGCACAGAGCCCGACACGGGGCTCGAACTCATGGACCGCGAGATCATGACCTGAGCCGAAGTCGGCCACCCAACCGACTGAGCCACCCAGGTGCCCCTCTTTGCCCATTTTTAAAACAGGCTGTTTAGGGTTTTTTTTAATTGAGTTGTATGAATTCTTTATATATTTTGGATATCAATCCCTTATTGGACATACTGTTTGCAAGCATCTTCTCCCATTCAGCAGGTTGCCTTTTCATTTTGCTGATGGCTTCATTCGTGGTACAAAAGCAGGTATAGTATTATTTTCTCATTGGCAGTTTAGAGCCTTCACATCCTACCCTGTCATGGCTGAATAGTTGGGAAGTCCTGCACCTGACCCTTCCCAAACTCCTCCTTTGAGGGTTTTCGATGTTCCTGGTGCTCCTGCACCAAGTCCTGTGCTTCCTACATCTTCAATGTGTCACTAAAGCCACCAGTATCAGCCACCTCAGCACCACTACCACTAGCCCCTCATAAGCTGGTGGTCGAGTGGGGACAATTTCCTTAGGATGAAGGGAAACTTATTCCCCTTCCAATTCTCTCCTGTATCTTATGTTTCTCAACCAACCAGATAAAGCATCCTTCCAGATTTTGGAGGTCCCAGCATCCTTTTCTTCTGGCACCTTCCATTACTCACAGCTGTGGGGCTTATCTTTTTAAGGAAAAATAGGATCATAAGAAGAAAAATACAGCTTAGGAAAAGTGTGTGGAATATTTCAAAGGGTAAAAGCAAGCAATTCGCTTAACAAAGGAGATTCCTGACGAGTGAGGTACAAAGCCCTTCATCAGAGGAAATTATAGGCAAGTGCTAGGTAACAAGAAAATATGTAAGTAGAAAGCACAGCAGGGGTGGTGGGATAGTGGGAAGGAATCCAAGCAGGATGAGTAACAATATTTTTACACTGATGAGTATTTTATATTTACATGCAGCAAAAATACAGGGCATCCCTCTATCCTTCCCCTGCCTCCCTGCACATATGGTCTTGGGTTGAATAAAATTTAGTCCCTAAAGTCTTTGTTAAATGATGATTAACTTGTTCAAATGTATGTTTTAAGAACTATCTATGCTCAAAAATAAACAAGAATGTTTAGCAATCACAGTTTCCCCAAAGTGCTTATGTTTTAGAAAGTCAGGAAAGAATGGCTCAGGGATACCATGGATCATAGTAAGCCCAAGATTTGTTTTCCATCTCACTGGGAATGGCCATTTTTGAAGGGCTGCCCCAATACTACATTCAGAACAGTGTCCCTGGTGTGGGAGTCTGCCTTCTACGATGGCCCCCAATGATCCCCGCCCTCCTTTGTGCAATTCTCTCTCCATGAGTGAGGATGGGACCTGTTACCTGCTTTTACCAAAAAAATATGGCAAAGGTGATAGCATGTCTCTTCCATGATTAGGTTACAAATGATTGTGCAACAGACTCTGTCTACTGACTTCTCAGTTTATATGTTTTGATGAAGTAAGTGGTCATGTGGGAGAAGCTGAGAGAAGCCTCATCCAATAGCCAGCAGATAACAGAATATTGCTAACAGAATGTATCACTGACTGTTGGACACCACATGAAGAGCTTGTAAAGAGGGTGAAAATTCGGATGAGACTGAGGACCCTTGGCCAACACCTTGATCAAAGCCTCATCACAGACCATGAAGCAAAGGACCCAACTAAACCATGCTTAGATTCCTGATTTACAGAAACTGAGACTTTATAAACATGTATTGTTTTTAAGACACCAAGACATGGGGTAATTTGCTACACAGCAAGCAATAACCAATACACCTGGAATAGTATATACTACTACATGCTTCCTCCAGTCAGTTCACCCTCATGGAGAATCACTGAGTCAAAAAAAAGCATATGAGGATGTCAAGAGTAGTTATGGGGGATTTACAAAGAGAGAGTGAAGTTAATGTAGATAAGATTTTTAATTCAATTGGCTGTGAAAAACAACCACCATTTAAAATTCATGTTCTATCTCAGTAATTTACATCCCATTTCTTTTTATTCCAGGGTCTTACTGTATTCTCAGTATAGTCCCTTTTAATGATTACTGGTATATCTTCATGAATTTAATATAAAATTCTTTGCAGATAAATGGCCCCTCAGGGACAATTAAGAGATCCTAGCTTTAGATAGTAGCATTTGTATGCTTTTGTTGATTTGGCTTCTTGAAGTGACTACCAAAAAAACCCCCATATTTGGGTATATTTTTCTATTTTTTTTTTGCTTGAGTTTTCAGCACACCTTTTATCTTCAAACAGTTCAGTTTTAATACATGTTCTTACAACATTTACTTCAAATTCCCATCTTTCAAATGAGGAAAATAATACAGCTCTCAAACATGTCAAGGGTATTAAAGATGATGCTTAAAGTGCTATGGAACTGAAAAGTGCTATTAAATTCATTTTCATCCAATCTACTCTTATGAGCCCTTACAACATCACACTTTTTCACAGGCTCCGGATTATCTACTGCCACCCAGAGAACAGGGAATTCAGTCTTATTATGTGAATCATTTGGTGCTTGTATCAATCAAGGTTCTTGGCTATAAGCAACAGACACTCTGGCTCATTTAAATGAACAAGGAATGATAAAATGGTATCAAGTGGCTCATAACATCCTCAGTAGGGCCAGAAAATAAGGCTTAGGAGGCTATGCAGCCAAGAAAGATGCACAAATCACACCCCAGTACTGAAACCACATAAACATCATTAGAACTGCCACTGCATTTGGACATCCTATGTATCACTGACTGTTGGACACCACATGAAGACCACTACCCTCCTTGGAGAAATGGCTGATTCCAGGCATGGGGCAGGGAAGGTACAATGTGAGCCTGGAGCATCCTGTGGTGCAGAAAGCAAGGAAGTGCTCAAGGAACAGTGGGGATGCATCAAAGGGGCACAGGCATTGGCTGGAAAGCCAAATTTGGGATAATTTAAGGACCACAAAGACTAATGATAGTAATGGATTATAACAAGGAAATCAATGATTCTGCAGTAATACTATATATAAAAGGTGGGAGGAGGAATAGCTCTTCAAGAGAATGTCAGCTTAGACATGTAGAAGAAATGATAGAATTCAAAAATCTCAATTTCACAATCAACAATGTAGTTATTGATTTATGAAAATCATCAGTGGATACTAAAACCAATGAGTGAAATGCTGTTGGATAACAAGATATTCATATAATCTCAAAATGTCACCTTACAGATTACTGATTAATTTCAAAGGTACAAAAGATATCTTTACAGTTGAGAGATCTGGTAGACCCCACCTTAAACAAATGATCAAATCTAGCACCTCCAGTAATGGGACAAACTGATACCATGTCCCTCCTGATATGATGCAGTGGGAAGGACACAGTATCACTTACATAGTATTCTGACCAAAAACATGATCTATACCTAAGAGTGAGAAAATAATTAGACAAATCCAGAATGTCAGTAGTCATGAAAGATAAATAAACATGGAGAGACTGTTCTGGATTAAAAGAGACTAAAAAAATCCACAACAGCCACATGTATAACAGCCATATACAATTTTTTTATTAAAAAAAATACAAATGGAGCACCTGGGTGGCTTAGTTGGTTAAGTGTCTGACTCTTGATTTCAGTTCACGTCATGATCTCATGGTTGTGAGACTGAGCTCCGCATTGGGCTCCTCACTGGGTATGGTGCCTGCTTAAGATTCTCTCTCTCCCCCTCTCTTTCTGCCCCTCCCCTGCTTGTGCATGCACCCACACACACAGTCTGAAAAAAAAAGTACAAATAATATTTTGGAGACAATTGGAGAAGTTATGAAATGTATACTAGATAATATTATAGTAGCAACATTACATTTCTTCGATGTGACAATTGTGTTGTCATTATGCAGGAGAATGTATTTAGTAGATGAATGCTGAAACATTTAAAGGTAACATACTATGATATCTTCAATTACTTGAGTGTTCTGGAAAAAGATTAAGCAAATGTGGCAAGATTTTAAACAATTTGTGACTATAGATATATGGAATTTTGGACTACTTTACAGGGCCTCACATTTCACTTATTCTCTGTTCCTTTTGTTTTTTCATTAAATAAATTTCCAAAGAGGGAAGAACCATTCCTAAGTAAGCAGATAAATGCAACTGCCATCCCCTCCAGAGCCATTTACCAAATGTGGGCAAGTACTGAGGAACAAGCTTACCATATGCAGAGAGACATCATAGGGGTAAAAAGAAACCAGGGACATTTCTAACAGTTGTGTGGGCTGGCACAACTGACTGAAATCAAGAGAAGCCCCAAACATCTAGATAGTTTTCTCCAATAGGCCTTTTGCCAAGATCTGGGGCAATGAGAGAGGTTGGGAATAGAGGCAACTTGGTAGACTTAAACCGAACTATATCATAATTATATTAAATGTAAATGGAATAAACATTTTAATGACAAGACAAAGACAAACAAAATATCAGGGAACAGAAAAAATAAAAATAAAATATGGGAAAGATATACTGAAAAGAAAACTCTGTAACTATATTAATGCTGAAGTAGACTTTAGGGAAAGAAGTATTACTAGATAAAGAGGATGACCATAATGAAAAAGAGTCAGCTCAACAGGAAGGCACAGTGATCCTAAATGTGAATGTACTTCTAATAACATAGTTCCAAAATATAAAATGAAAAACTTCACAGAACTAAAAGTACACCCAGATCAACAATATTATTTGTATGAACTTAAACTTTCTCATTAATTGCTAGAACAAGTAGGAAAAAAAAATCAGTAGAGACATAAAAAATTTAAACATACTATCAACCCCCATGATCTAATTGACATTTGTAGCATGCCTGCAGAAATCTCATGAAACATTAACCAAAACAGACCAACGTTCTGGAGCATAAATGAGTCTCAATTAAGTCAAAGACTGAAATTGTATAAAGTAAGCTCTCAAACCAAAGTGGATTAAACCAGAAATCAATAAAAGAAATATACTTAGGGAAAGAAATAAGCAAAAACTTCCAGTTTATGAAAAGCATTTGGGTCCCTGATGATTCTGCCACGGACCCAAAAAGAGCTGTGGCTGGCTGAATGATGCATGTGGGCTATCATTTTCCTGCCTGCCAGTAAGAGGAGAGTTCCTGAGATGGGATACATGGGCAGTATGACAAGATATATGCCTCGGGGCAGCAAGAAAAGAGTGGACTCTAGGTAGCTCCATTGGGTAACTTTCTGTTGTGACCATCTGAGAGAACTGGGAGGAAGAGTAGTGATTTCTTATCCAAAGATAAGATCTTACCTTTCTGAAATACTTACAAAGTGGAAGTTCAAAATTTTATGGGAAAGAAGATCTGAATGGGTATACAGATGAGACAAGATCAGCCATGATTTGGTAATGAGTGAAGCTAAGGTGGTTGGGTACATGGGTGTTTATTACTTTATTCTCTCTGGTACATAGTTTAAATTCTTCTATAATAATTTTTTAAAAAGCACAACAAATTGGTATGGATAACTAACTGGTTTGAACCATGGAGATAATGTCTCTTCAAATCTGTCCTGGGCAGGAGGCAAATGAGAAGGAACAATTCCCTTCTTCCCTTTTCCACACCCAGATAAGAAACCTATGGGAGGATGACTGTACAACAATGGAAAAGTCCCAGCTGGCTCTGAATGAGAATATATGGGTTGCATTCAGGATAAACTTGGTTTCCAACTGATTTACAAATTGATTCCAGGGTCAGGAGTTTTAGAAAAAACACCATAAATAACTTGCATAGTAGAACTTTGCATAATAATCACTCTTTTGACATTTTATCCTTTCCAGTTTTTAGTTTTAAATGTATACAAAATTTCTCCGCCATGGGCCTAATGTTTTTCCCCCTGCATCTGGTGCTTGTGGTACTTAAAAGGCCAGTTCTCTACTTTTAACTTTTGTGGGTTTGAGCAGTACTTCCAAGGTCAAGGGATAAAGATTGCTCATTGATATCTGTTTAGAAGATGAGGCAATTTCACAAACCAAGCTATGAAGACCAACAGTGTATAGAATTTGATGAAACTATGAATATCAACTCTTGTGAGAAGCATGACTCAACAGAATTATGCAAAATTATGGGTACATTGATATGATAGACTTTATTAATCTTTTATAAACTGCATGAATTATTGGAGCATGTATATAGCATGTGGGCCATGTTTTAATAAGCACACTGCTGGAGGCATTAATCAATATCAAAATAATGGAGATTTCTCTACTTATATTTGTGAAACCAAGAGATGCATTGAATTTAGTGGCTGTATCAAAACAGCCTTCTATTTATTCGTGCTTTCATTCATTTGATAAATGTTCATAAAGTCTCTAAGTAGGCCTGGGGCACCTGGGTGGCTCAGTCATTTAAACATCTGACTCTTGATTTGGACTCAGGTCATGACCTGCACTGCTAACAATATGAAGCCTGCTTGGGATTTTCTCTCTCTCCCTCTCTCTCTGCCCCTCCCCTGCTTGCACTCTCTCTCTCTCAAAATAAATAATAAACTAAAAAAAAGTCCCTGTGTAGGCCAACCACTTTATTTTTCAAATTAATGTCCAGTTTGCAAATATCTGATACCCTTCCTGAACCCTAAAGAAAATTTTACTTCTAAGGGGAGTAAAATTTCATCTAGGAAAGAACTGAAAGTTGGGATTCAATTTGGAAGCAAAGCCTTCTATAGCATTTGCTGCCTGCTATCCCACACTTAACTCCACAGTGGGTTCATTGGAGAAGATAGATTATAGCCTGGTCCTTACAGAAATCATGATCTTAAAATTGCACAAACTCTTACATATGCCTGACAAGGTCCTTCACAATCCGGTTCCTGGCACCTCATCTCTCCAAACTACTCATCCCACCATCCGTTACCTCTCTGTACTTCCTTCAGGTCACAAAATACACCATTGTTTCTCTCCCTTCCTAGACTTAACACATACTATTCTCACTGCTGGCAACATTTTGCCACGTCCTCCTTCCAATGGCTGACTACTTTTTGTCTGTTAGGTCTCAGTTAACTTGTGTATTGGCCAGGATAGGCTATCTTGTGCCACAGTGAGAAACACTCAATCTCAGTTGCTTAAGATAAAAAGTGTTTGTTTTTCTCTCACACAAGGTCCTTTGCAGGCCTAGCCCCCTCTCCAGGACAGCTTTCCTCCTCAGGCTGGCTGAGGACTGTACCCTCATATCAGCATAGGTTTCCACACTCACCATTACAGGGAGAAAGAAGAGCTGGTCTCACACCAACCAAGGATTTCTCTGGCCTAGAAGTGACACATGTCACTTGCATTAACAACCCACTGGCAGAACAGTCACAAAGCCAAGGCCATGCCTCAGGTCATGACCTGAGTCCAAATTAAGGGGACAGATATGTAAAATCTTTCCAGGTGCCACGAATGATGAAAAGCGTCATTATCCATAAGCAGCACTAACATTTATCACAAGGTACCACTTCCACTGATAAGCCTTCCCTTGCCCTGTAAACAGATGCAACTGGTTTGTTGAGGACTCTCAGTCTGTGTGCTTGGTTTTTGTCCAATTACTACCTCCCCCTTCTCCACCAGGTAGCAGGTCCTTGAAAACATCTTGACCAGTCACTTTTGCTTATTGGAACAATTCCCATTCAGCTCAAATATTCAGTCCTCTTCACTCTGAAATTTCAATCTCAAGGTCAACTGAACATTCATCTGATTCTTCTACCCGTAGGTCAGGCTTGAAGTGGGGGATGATGCATGGTCTGTTTACGTACATTCCTTTCCTCCCTGTTACAAAGACTAACTTCTGCATGCGTTAGGGCAGAGGAAAGGCAAAAGAAAAGAGCTAATGTCCCTTTCTGTACTGATTAAGTTGACACTACTCTTCTTTGTTTTTCTCCCCTCCTCTGACCAACACTAACACACAACAATAGACACCTGTTTCAGCAGGCTCCTTGCTACCTGAGTCTCATGGAGCACATACATGGCTCCTTCACAACACCTGGGTAAGTCTTCCTCACTGCATTCTTTCCTGTCCTGGGAGACCAGCTTTCACCAGGACCACTTTGATTCCCACCCTTTACCACAACAAAGACAGTCTACCCTTTGACCTCTTTCTGCAGCATACCCCTTTGGTGGAAGAGACCAGCAACACTGCTCAAGCCCAGATACCTTGCAAGGTGTCCACTAAATCCATAGGAAGCTCCCAAATCCTCCCCTTCTGAAATGGTGGGCAGGCAAGCAAGTATGTTGCCAGCTCCTTTCTTAGCCCTGTCACCTTTTGCCTGTTCTCTTTGCCATTGTTCAAGGAAGCCAGGGACTAAATGACAAGTCCAATGGCTAAGCCAGTATCCAATTGGAGATGAAATGTCAGTTGACCTTTCCTGCCAACACTTGTGTACTAGTGATTCTTTTTGCTTCAACAGATTCAGAGAAGAGAAAATAGCCTCTTTTATGGAATGCTGCACTAACCCAAAGGCCTTCAACATGTTCCACTCTTGGTAGAATTATGCAGACTTGGGGGATAGGATGGGTCTGAACTAATTCCCCATTGGCAAGCCCTAAGATGGCTTTCCCTAACCTGTGAAAATTCCTTGACCTCAGAACGTTGGGTATTCGATGTCTTGTCTTTAGAATGGATACTAGTGGGGTTCCTGGGTAGCCCAGTCAGTTTAGCATCTGAGTCTTGATTTTGGCTCAGATCACAATCCCAGGGTTGTGGGATCAAGCTCTGCGTGAGACTCAGTGCTGAGTGTGGAGACTGCTTAAGATTTTCACTTCTCTCTCTCTTCCTTTGCCCCCTCTCCCCTGCTTGTGCTCACTTGTGTGTTCTCTATCAAAAAAAAAAAAAAGCATACTAGTAACACTCTGGGACATCAGAAAAAAATCCTGGACTTTACAGAGATAAGTGCCTTTTGCAAGGGCTTGCAGAGACCCTATGCTGCTTAGATCTGGGGACCATTACATTCTGTGGCTCTTGCTTGCTAAACTATCTCTCTCCCTCTGATCTAGCCAATCTTGGGATTTTCTGGCCCATCCGGGAGAACAACTCAGTGTCTACCACATGGTGAGAGCTCAGTAAGTATTTGTCAACAAACCAGGAGAGCTAACTTTAGTGTGGGAAGGTTTTAAGATATAAAACTTAAAAGGACTTGAAAGAGATATACCTGTTTTCAAAAGAAAAAAAAAATAGAACATATTCTTTTCTTAAAATGTTTTATTTATTTTTCTGGAGATAGAGCACTTGTGTGAGTGGGGGAGGGGAAGAGAAAGAGGGGGGACAGAGGATCTGAAGCAGCTCTGTGTTGACAGCAGAGAGCCCAATGCGGGGTTCGAACTCACAAACTGTGGTATCATGACCTGAGCCAAAGTTGGACGCTTAACCTGAGCTACCCAGGTGCCCCCAAAATAGAAGATATTCTACATAAAGTAAATAATTGGAGGGATAAGTCTGCAGACAGAAAAATTCTGTGCCTATGAATAGAGTTAGGTTTATTTAAATAGAACAAATGGTGATTGCATACTGTATCAAGAAATGAGAAGTTGCTTTATAGAATATATACTTTCACATGTTAATTTTACAGAATCAAGTGCTTCCATTGTAGATATCTAGTGAAAATATAGCAATCTGTCAATATGAAAACATATGGCCTCAATTGTTACAACAGGACTAATCTTGGCCCACTTCCAGAATTCCTAGAACAGACAAACTTTTCAAGCAGAGATAAAACAAGTATTGCATCATATTACCTCATTCCTTATAGCTATCGATGCAATCAAGGTTTGCTGAACAGTATAATTTCCACTTTAAAGTTACCACTGATTCCCTCTAGTAACTCAATACATGCTGAGTGAATTCTGAAATCATTTAGGCTTACAAATGTGGTCACGGAATAAATGCCCTGACCATGGTATATAAATGCCTAATCAAAAGCATTATTCTTGCTGAAATTCTTTGTTTGCTTCTGTTTGGTGTTACATGCCTGGGGTCCTTTTGTGAGTATTTCAAGCCAGATGTAATTTACCTGTACTGGATAGGCATTTGTAAGTTATTCTTACAGAGATTTTCTCAGAGTTAAGGAAAATGTGTGTGTTTTGACCTATGTTTATATTTGAAGCAGAAGGGTAAAGCTGATTTTCTGGATCACCTATCTCCACAAGAAATTTTCTCTTGGATCACTCTACGCTGTTTGACTCCTTTTGAACTTTACATAATCAGTGGAATTCTTCATGACTGTTGTGAGAAATGTCAAGGCTTGAGTACAGACTTGGTTAATGGAGTCTTCACTTGAACGAAGCCAAGTGGTGCTCCACTAGGACAGGAGTTTTCTTTAGACCTGTCCTTAACTGGCTGTGGCTGATGGTAACCTGCAAAAATAGGTTATTTGAAGAATCTGGTTCACATCAGTTCTGGTTGCAGACTGTCATTCTCTCTGCATTGTTATTTTTTAGAGTGAGAATCTGAGCTGCTATTCCATACAGCCTTGAGTTTTCCCTTGGGGTTTCCTTGAACTGTTTTTTTCTTATAATCCTAAAAAATCTTCACGTATTTCCCAAAGTATTTCGTACCACCACCCCACGATTTTCCTCCTTTGGCTCATGTACATGTTCTGTCATGAGGCAGTTACAAATGAGGCAAGAAAGGGGCAGTTTTTCAACCAGACAGGCTCTTTAATGCTGTGAAGGAATTCTTGGCAGATGCCTCTCAGTCTCTCTACATTAATTTTGTGAATGCAGACCTCCCTTGCTATCTGCATCTAATCCATTCCTGAAAACACGTGGGATAGCAAATGTTCAGATAAAGGAAGCTTATACTCTATTATTTTAAATGGCAAGAACAATGTATTCACAGCCCATCCAAAAGCTGCAACCAATTTTCTCAAATATCACCGGAACACTCTTAAAGCTCTCTGGAACCATGGACCAACGATGTAAATGTTAGAACCTTTAAACATTTAAAACATTGACTACCTAATGTTTTGTGTGCATATGCCATTATATGATGGAATGTGTTTTCCTAAACTGTTTGGATTCTTCAAGCTAAGTATGTATTGTGTTCACAAAAGAAAGCTAGTTTTTCTTTAACAAAAAGAAAAAAAATAAGAAATTAAAATAGCATTTAACTATTTTATTCTTATTTTAAATAAAAGCATTCTCTTAAAAAGCCTCTGTGTCAGAAACAATGGCTCTGAATGACACACTGGACCAGATGGACTTAACAGATATGTTCAGAACATTTTATCCTAAAGCAGCAGAATATACATTCTTCTCCAGTGCACATGGAAAGTTCTCAAGAATAGACCATATACTGGGACACAATTCAGCCCTAAGTACAAAAAGATCGAGATCATACCGTGCATATTTTCAGACCACAATGCTATGAAACTCGAAATCAACCACAAGAAAAAATTTGGAAAGGTAACAAATACTTGGAGACTGAAGAACATCCTACTAAGGAATGAATGGGCTAACCAAGCAGTTAAAGAGGAAATTAAAAAGTATATGGAAGTCAATGAACATGAAAGCACCACAACCCAAAACCTCTGGGACGCAGCAAAGGTGGTCAAAAGAGGAAAGTATATAGCAATCCAGGCCTTCCTGAAGAAGGAAGAAAGATCTCAGATACACAACCTAACCTTACACCTTAAGGAGCTGGAAAAAGAACAGCAAATAAAACCCCAAACCAGCAGAAGACAGGAAATAATAAAGATTAGAGCAGAAATTAATGCTGTCGAAACAAAAAAAAAAAAAAAACAGCAGAACAGATCAATGAAACCAGAAGCTGGTTCTTTGAAAGAATTAATAAAATTGATAAACCACCAGCCAGTTTGATCAAGAAGAAAAAGGAAAGGACCCAAATAAATAAAATCAAGAATGAAAGAGGAGAGATCACAACCAACACTGCAGAAATACAAACAATAATAAGAGAATATTATGAGCAATTATATACCAATAAAATGGGTAATCTGGAAGAAATGGACAAATTCCTAGAAACATATACACTACCAAAACTGAAACAGGAAGAAATGGAAAATTTGAACAGACCCATAACCAGTAAGGAAATCGAATTTGTAATAAAAAATATGCCAAAAAACAAGAGTCCAGGGCCAGATAGCTTTCCAGGGGAATTCTACCAAACATTTAAGGAAGAGTTAACACCTGTTCTCTTGAAACTGTTCCAAAAAATAGAAATGGAAGGAAAACTTCTAAACTCTTTCTATGAAGCCAGCATTACCTTGATTCCAAAACCAGACAGAGACCCCACTAAAAAGTAGAACTATAGACCAATTTCCCTGATGAACATAGATGCAAAAATCCTCAACAAGATATTAGCCAACCGGATCCAACAACACATTAAAAAAAATATTCACCACGACCAAGTGGGATTTATACCTGGGATGCAGGGCTGGTTCAATATCCGCAAAACAATTAACGTGATTCATCACATCAGTAAAAGAAAGGACAAGAACCACATGATCCTCTCAATAGATGCAGAGAAAGCATTTGACAAAATAACAGCATCCTTTCTTGATATAAACCCTCAGGAAAGTAGGGATAGAAGGATCATACCTTGAGATAATAAAAGCCATATATGAATGACCCAACGCTAATATCATCCTCAATGGGGAAAAACTGAGAAGTTTCCCCCTAAGGTCAGGAACAAGACAGGGATGTCCACTCTCGCCACTGTTATTCAACACAGTATTGGAAGTCTTAGCCTCTGCAATCAGACAACACAAAGAAATAAAAGGTATCCAAATCGGCCAGGAGGAGGTCAAACTTTCACTCTTCACAGATGACATGGTACTCTATATGGAAAACCCAAAAGAGTCCACCAAAAAACTGCTAGAACTGATTCATGAATTCAGCAAAGTTTCAGGATATAAAAATCAATGCACAGAAATCAGTTGCATTCCTATACACCAACAATGAAGCAACAGAAAGAGAAATCAAGGAATCGATCCCATTTACAGTTGCACCAAAACCCATAAAATACCTAGGAATAAATCTAACCAAAGAGGTGAAAAATCTATACACTGAAAACTACAGAAAGATTATGAAAGAAATTGAAGAAGACACAAAAAAATGGAAAAAGATTCCATGCTCCTAGATAGGAAGAACAAATGTTAAAATGTCGATACTACCCAAAGCAATCTACATATTCAATGTAATCCCTATCAAAGTAACACCAGCATTCTTCACAGAGCTAGAACAAATAATCCTAAAATTTGTATGGAACCAGAAAAGATCCCGAATAGCCAAAGCAATCTTGAGAAAGAAAACCAAAGCAGGAGGCATCACAATCCCAGACTTCAAGCTATACTACAAAGCTGTAATCATCAAGACAGTATGGTGCTGGCACAAGAACAGACACTCAGATCAATGGAACAGAATAGAGAACCCAGAAATGGACCCACAAACGTATGGGCAACTAATCTTTGACAAAGCAGGAAAGAATATCCAATGGAATAAAGACAGCCTTTTCAGCAAGTGTTGCTGGGAAAACTGGACAGCGACATGCAGAAGAATGAACCTGGACCACTTTCTTACACCATACACAAAAATAAACTCGAAATGGATGAAAGACCTCAATGTAAGACAGAAAGCCATCAACATCCTCGAGGAGAAATCAGGCAAAAACCTCTTTGATCTTGCCTGCAGCAACTTCTTACTCAACACGTCTCCAGAGGCAAGGGAAACAAAAGCAAAAATGAACTACTGGGACCTCATCAAAATCAAAATCTTCTGCACAGGAACGAAACAATCAGCAAAAAGGCAACTGACAGAATGGGAGGAGATATCTGCAAATGACATATCAGATAAAGGGTTAGTATCCAAAATTTATAAAGAACTTATCAAACTCAACACCCAAAAAACAAATAATCCAGTGAAGAAATGGGTGAAAGACATGAATAGACACTTCTCCAAGGAAGACATCCAGATGGCTAACCGACACATGAAAAAATGCTCAACATCACTCATCATCAGGGAAATAGAAATCAAAACCACAATGAGATACCACCTTACACCTGTCAGAATGGTTAACATTAACAACTCAGGCAAAAACAGATGTTGGCAAGGATGCAGAGAAAGAGGATCTCTTTTGCATTGTTGGTGGCAGTGCAAGCTGGTGCAGCCACTCTGGAAAACAGTATGGGAGGTTCCTCAAAAAACTAAAAATAGAACTACCCTACAACCCAGCAATTGCACTACTAGGCATTATACAGGTGTGCTGTTTCCAAGGGATACATGCACCCCCATGTTTATTTTTTTTTTAATTTTTTTTCAACGTTTATTTATTTTTGGGACAGAGAGAGACAGAGCATGAACGGGGGAGGGGAAGAGAGAGAGGGAGACACAGAATCGGAAACAGGCTCCAGGCTCTGAGCCATCAGCCCAGAGTCCGACGCGGGGCTTGAACTCACGGACCGCGAGATCGTGACCTGGCTGAAGTCGGACGCTTAACCAACTGCGCCACCCAGGCACCCCCATGCACCCCCATGTTTATAGCAGCACTATCCACAATAGCCCAAGTATGGAAAGAGCCCAAATGTCCACTGATGGATGACTGGATAACAAAGATGTGGTATACCTATACTATGGAGTATTACTCAGCAATCAAAAAGAATGAAATCTTGCCATTTGCAACTATGTGGATGGAACTGGAGGGTATTATGCTAAGTGAAATTAGTCAGAGAAAGACAAAAATCATATGAGGACTTTAAGAGACAAAACAGATGAACATAAGGGAAGGGAAACAAAAATAATATAAAAATAGGGAGGGGACAAAACAGAAGAGACCCATAAATATGGAGAACAAACTGAGGGTTGCTGGAGGGGTTGTGGGAGGGGGGATAGGCTAAATGGGTAAGGGGCATTAAGTAATCTACTCCTGAAATCATTGTTTCACTATATGCTAATTTGGATGCAAATTTTAAAAAATAAAAAGTAAAAAAAAGTAAAATTAAAAAAAGGCTCTCTGCGTCTGTCTATCTACTTATCCATCTTTTTGCATGAGGCTAGGTAGTCACCTGGAACCTTCTTAGTATCAGTGATAACTACTTTTGGATGGTGTTTTGTGGGGGACTGTCAACCTCAAAATAAGTATGTTTCGTGTTGACAAAAGAAGGCTAGTTTTTTGGGGCACCTGGGTGGCTCAGTTGGTTAAACATCTGACTTCGGCTCAGGTCATGATCTCACGGTTCATGTGTTTGAGCCCCACGTCAGGCTCTGTGCTGACAGCTCGGAGCCTGCTTCGGATTCTGTGCCTCCCTCTCTCTCTGCCCCTCTCCCGCTCATACTCTGTGTGTGTGTGTCTCTCTCTCAAAAAAATTAAGAAATGTTAAAAAAATATTTTAATTTAAAAAAGGCTGGTTTTTCTTTAAAAAAGAGAAAATAAGACAGAAGGAAGGTTATGGCGGGAGGTAAGAGAGGAGGAAACTCTGGAAGCCAAACATGCCACGATACTAACATTTTATTGTGGATGTGTAAATGTGAACAATTTTCTCCTTTATACTTTCTCATTCTGTTTTTAGATTTTCAAAAACAGTTGTTTTTGGCTGAGAACAGGGGAGCTTTTGGTCTCTTTTTCTCCCAAAGGACACTGTGAAGAGCTGGGCCACTATTAACTGAGGGGTTGTAAAATGTTGTTACTTTGCAAAATGATCCTCATAATGAAAGGCTGGGAAGGAATCCATAGTTCAGCCTCCTTTAAAGTATTCATGCGAAATTCCAGAGGGAGTCTATGGGTATGTTTTATGGCATGGGGATATAAATAATTAACTGCTCATACGTGTTGCTTCTCATCGGTGAATCTGAGTACATAGCTCACTCTATAGGCTTCCCCTAGCAAGCAGGTGGCTACCTGGGGTCATAATCCAGCAAAGTTCCAAGGATTTAAGCATAATGATGTAGAAACAGTCATGTGGATACGTTTCTGTTTACCTGTGCAAATGCAGTGGCCTTAAGTTTTGTTTTAGAGTTACCCTTTGAGATTTATACATACAAAACTTGAAGATGTTCAGATGTAAGCCTTGTGTAAATTTTAAATATTCCTCTTGTAAAAACTAAGTAAATGTCAACTTACAAATTTCTGGTATTGTAACATTTTCTTTGCAGAAATGTTAAGCTTATCATAAAAGGAAATTTGTGAGAAGAAAAAACCCAACTCTGCAGTATTTTTGGAAGGTCACTAAGAGCTGAGGGAGGGCTTTTGTCTTCAATAGCTTTTAGGGCATAACAATGTTGAGAGAGAGAGCCCCTTTTGCATACTTCCAGTTTAACATGTTGCTGCACTATGGAAGAAATTCCTAAGACTCAAATAAAAGAAACAGTAGATTCATAACAGACCAAGGACTGACTAAATGACTAAAACTGTTCTGAAATTTAAAATATCACCAGGAGAGGCCACCAAGGAGCTGTAACGAGTCTCAGAAGTCATCACTGGTGTCATCCAACCAGCATGTTGGGACAAAAAAATCATTTCCAGCTGTGAATAGAAGGGTGGACTTTGGACAGGCTGTCATTTGGGCAAGGCCTTGTCAGAAATATTGGGTTTCCACGTGATGGATGACGAGTGTCCAAATAGAGGAATAGCTCTTATTTCCTATTTGGTGGAGGAAATTTGTTGTGGCAATCCAGGTATCTAGCAGTTTTGAGGAACTTGGTCTTAGCTCTAAATGCATCAAACAGCAGTGATGTAAGACTCATCTGGGTGGCTCTGGGGCCTAATTTCCTCCCTACTAATGGGAGTTGAGGGACAATCTGGCTCAGCAGGTCTAGTGAGCTCAAGGAAAGGACAGGCTGCTACCAGCTACTGGGTCTGGAGGCTTCCTTTTTCTACCAAGGCCACAGGAAATGTTCACGATGTTACACAGTTCCTGACCCTGGAACTACAGTATGTAGAGCATCACAGGGAGAGGAGGGCCCTCTCTATTGGAACGTTGGCCATGGTAGCAGTGGGATAATGCCACTTTGGGAGGACTGCACATGCTTTCTACTCTTTTATACATTGTCCCTCAATAAATGCTTTTTTTTAATGCACACCATGTGTCACCATTGATGTGTGTTCTGACAACAGTCAGATACTAGATTTTTTTCAGAGGCCCATTTTACAGATACATTTATTCATACCATGAAGCAAATGGTGCCTATCCAAGCATACAGAGATGCTCTATGTTCCCATCTAATGTAGCCTGCTTAAATTTATAGCCCGACTGACATTTCATCTGATTTGTAATCCAAGTCAAGATGGTTAATGGTGATCATGAGCAGGTTTAGGAGTTGAAGTGTTCAAAACTTTATTTCTTTTATGAACCCATCCTCAGGCTAATTGCTCACGAATAGGATTGGCTGAGTTTTCCAAAAGTCTAGTCAGAGAAACTGACCCCAAATCTTATAACTCTATACTACATTATAAATCTTGCTGATTTGTTACCAGTAACATCTTTTGTATAATTGATTAAATAAAATTTATCATTTTCTCCCCAATATAAAAGCAATACTTGTCACTGTTGGGAACTTCGTAAATGTAGAAAAGGACAAAGAGAAAAAATATCCCTGTAATACTCTGCTAGATATAACTGCTCTTCTCGTTTTCATGTACATCCTTCCAGCCTTTTTTTTTTCCCTCCACATGTGCACAGATTTAGTTAGAGTAATACTGTGATTACTTTTTTGTAACATGATTCTTTCACTTGACAATCATATTACAGGCATTTCCCCATGTCATTAAGTAGTCTTTAAAGGTTGCCTAGTATTCTAGCATTTAAATCTTTCTTGAATTTCATATATTTGAAAAAAAAGTTTATAAATAATGTATTAAATATCCTTTTATGTAGATCTTGAATTTCTTTTAAATGTTTATTTTTGAGAGAAAGAGAGACAGAGTGTGAGTGGGGAGGGGCAGAGAGAGAGAGGGAGACACAGAATCCAAAGCAGGCCTCAGGCTCTGAGCTGTCAGCACAGAGCCCAACACGGGGCTCCAACTCATGAACCATGAGATCATCACCCTAGCCAAAGTCGGATGCTTAACTGACTGAGCCACCCAGGCACCCCATAGATCTTGAAACTCATCTAATTACTTCCTTAGAGTAAGTTCCTAGATATAGAATTATTGAGTAGTGGGTATGAGTAAGTCTGAGGCAGCCTGATTATTATTTAACCCTTGTAGCTATTTTCATTTTCTTCCTGGACACTTGAATTTTTTTTTAATTTCAAAGTTCAAAAGCTTAAAAAGGAAATGTCTTATTGTTGAATGTTCTGCAACACATTTCGCTGGAATGAAATGTTACCTTTCAATCAGCAAGTTCATTTATTTCTTTATTTTATGGAGATTTTCTTGTATAATACTGATGAGCATACCTTCTTTCATTAGCAGGCTTCTCTATTTCTAGAACATCAATTATTCTTATGTTGGCTCATCATTACCTGTCTTCTACATCTATCTATCTATTTATCCATCCATCCATCCATCCATCCATCCATCCATATGTCATCCATATTCCTGTGATCTATCTATCCATCTATCCATATATCATCTATATTCCTGTGATTATCCCAAGTACTTCTCTATAGCCTTACCTAGGTTTTAGCTGACAGCTCTATGAATATTAAAAACAGGAGAAAAAATATCTATAGCCTTATAAAATTAAATATATAGATGAGAACAAAATTACCTAGTTCACTCAGTTATGATTACTGATCGTATTCTGGCTCATACCCTCCCAGACTTATATTTGCATATGCAAGTACTTATATACATGCCTCCCTTTAAAAAATGCATTCTTTTGAAATCCTGCCATTTGCAGCAACGTGGATAGAACTGGAGGGTATTATGCTAAGTGAAATAAGTCAGTCAGAGAAAGACAGATATCATATATGTTCACTCATATGTGGAACTTGAGAAACTTAACAGAAGACCATGGGGGAAGGGAAGGGGAAAAATAGTTATAAATAGAGAGGGAGGGAAGCAAACCATAAGAGACTCTTAAATATAGAGAACAAACTGAAGGTTGATTGGGGGGGGCGGGAGAGAAGGCAAAATGGGTGATGGGCACTGAGTAGGGCACTTTCTGGGATGAGCACTGGGTGTTGTATGTAAGCGATGAATCATCGGAATCTACCCCCCAAACCAAGAAGATCACACTGTATAGACTATATTTTAGTGAACTTGATAATAAATTGTATTTAAAAAAAATGCATTCTTTCTAATCTAGGAATTACATTTGTGGACTTTATCCCAAGGAACTAATCACACAGCAATTCAAAGAGTTTTGTATAAGGACGTTCCTTACAGCTTAGTTTATAAGAATGAAAACAAGGAAGTAACGTAAATATCTATTAGAAGAGAATTTGTTAAACTGCTACATTCATATAAACAATACTACACAAATATTAGAAAGTGTATGTAGACCCATATACATTTGCTTGAGAATATCCCCACAACGTACAATTAAGTGAAAAAGCTGGCCTCAAAATAGCACATGGTGTGATCTCACTCATGCAAAATTATTTATCCTAAGTCTACATGAATATGAATATGTTCCATTCAGTAATAATCCCCAATGACAGCAGTGGTTGTTACTGAATGGAAGGACTTGAGGTACTTTTGCTTCCTTCGTTTTGGCAAAAAATTTGAAATTTCTATATCTTTGAACAGAGATGGGGAAAATTAACAACATAGTTTATTTAAGGGGAAAATGTGTGTAAGTTAGAAAAATGCTAACAGTATTTATATTATTATGCAATGGGTCAATTTTAAGACACGTGGTTCCATAACCTTAAGCATAGGAAGATGGCTGATATGCACAACCCTTAATCTGAACACTGACTCAGAGTGTCGTTACCAGGCCACCATGGCTTGGGGTGCACCCTCCAATTAACGGTCACAGGCTTATATGATGTACTCTGTTTACAATGTCAATTTGTGAAACTATTCAATATTTATTTACTATTAAACATCTATGTCACACAAGCTCATTCCTTTGAGGTTTGCAGCTGAAAGAAATATTTTGTGAAATCCCTTCATGCTGTTTAGTTTGATCTGAGAACATGACTACAAGGAAGACCTCACATGCTGCTGTTTTTGTGTTGCAGCACTTCCCATCACATTGCAGAATCTTATTCTAGGGGGCTCTGGAAACCTGGGTTCCAGGTCTGACTCTGTGCCTGTGTAAGCTTGAGTGCCTTGGAGTGTTATGGAGGGATCCTGGGCAAAATCTCATTACAGGACATGAACTTACTGATCCCTCCCATTTAGTGAATTTTCCTTCCTACAGAAGCATATATTACTAATGAATGGTTGCTTAGTAAGTTAATATATTGTACCATCAATCCTGGCTATTAAATACCTTAGTTCAAGAGTCACTCTATGCTTTTCGGTAAGATGTTTGTATATTTACACCGAGGTTGCATGAACAATATATATGAAAACTCCTGAGTGAAAGTCATTTTTCTAGAGCTATGTGTATTTCCGTAATGTATTTAGGGAGAGTATCTATGTTTATTATTTATAATGTACCAAGTGCTGCTATGAATTAACACACTCCTTATCCCTGTTCTGTGTACTTCCACACTTCCAGAATGAGAAAGCTGAAACTGGGAAGCCTCATAAATTGTCTCATACTAAATGACTTGAGAATGGTAGAGCCACGATTTGAACCTGGGCACAATGGCTCCAGAGCACCCTTTTAACACTACATTAAACGTCTCTATTTGTAGGTAAAAAAGCACAGAGAGGTGAGTTGCCTATGGAGTCACAACTAGTTGCCAGACTCAGAGGAATAAGAAATACCAATGAGGGAAATAGGGACAGATGGGGGTGAGACAAAAGGAGAAGGGCAGATTTACGCAGTCACCCTCAGAAATCTTATTTGGAGAGGAGTGTGCCAAGAGTTTGCCATCATCCTTCAGTAACATTGCTCTATAATGTCCTCCTGAAGAGTAGGGGATGGGGGATGCTGGCTGACCACTGCACTAGTAGGTGGACAGAGAGGGAGCAAAAGTGAGTGTGTTCCAACCTCCCTCACAACACCTGTCAATTTGGGCCTGTGATGTGTCGCTTTACTGATCTTTGGGCATCAAGCAGTGTCTTTGGGTCACCAGTGCTTAGCCATGCAGCCCCTGAGGACAAATCTGTTCATTGCTTAATGGGCAACCAGTCTTCCCAGTATTTGACATTAAGCATTATCTGGGTAAGGTGTGTCTGATCCTCACAATGTCATCAATAGCTGGTATTGCTGGGACCATGGATACACCACCCATCCAGTGTTCTCCTGGGGTGGGAATGCTGAGTTCTCAGAGCCTCCCTATATATTAGTAGATGTTGCTGACCTGTTAGTTTAACATGGGCATAGTAGATGCAGTCAGTGCTCCACGCATATCACTTGCCTTCCTTCACCATTTTTGTGTTTCATTCCCAACAGTAGCAACTGCATCTCCTTGCTGGAGGACTGTCTTTGGCTGCTGGCCCTTGCTTTGCCTGTGTAAAGAGAGAGCTGGAAGTGTCCCCAGGAGCACTTGGTCCTTGACCAATGACTGATATCCAGAAGTATCAACACTCCAGTCCCTGTGCTCCCAATGGGGACAATTCTGAGGTATGACCTCTATTGTCCCAGGGATTCCTCAGGACCAAACCCAAGTTATCCTTTGAGGGATTTGCTGGCTGCTGCATCCTTGTTTGGCGTCCTTCCATTCCCAGGCCCTCTTCACCTCTACTTTAGTAATTTTTTCTGGGCACACTTCCTACAAAATCACTTCTAAGCACAGGAGTGTATTCAAAATTTAGACCATTTCCAAAATTTCCCTGGTGTTTACTTTCTGCCAGACTGTCACATCTCCTCTGCACAGTGCAGGTTCTGTCAGTCAGGGACATGTGTATAAAAATGCCTTAAAGGTTTCTCTGCATATGAAAGGGAAGGCTGAAGACATAGTCATGGAACAAAACAGGGACTCCTGAATTCACTATTCAACATGAAATTGGAAGTTCTAGTCAGAGCAATTAGGCAAGAAAAAGAAAATGAAGCAAAATTGTCTCTGTTCAAAGATGACATGATCTTATGCGTGAAAAGTCCAAAGATTACACACACACGCACACACACACACACACACACACACAGAACCAATAAATGCGTACAGCAAAGTTTTAGAATACAAAATTAACAGGCCAAAATCAGTTGCTTTTCTATACACTAACAACAAACAGTCCAAAAAAAGGGAGTTAAAAAAGCATTTTCATTTACAATAGCCTCACATATAATAAAATACTTAGGAACTAACTTAACCAAGATGGAGAAAGACATGTACACTGAAAAAACTAGAAAACAGTGCCAAAGGAATTTAAAGAAGACACAAGTATATGGAAAGACATACCGTGTTCATGGATTAGAAGACTTAATGTTGTTAAAATGGCTATACTACCCAAAGCCATCTACAGATTCAGTGCAATCCCTACCAAAATCCCAATGATGTTTCTTGTAGACACAGAAAACTTCATCCTATTATTCACATAAAATTTCAAGGGACCCCAAGTAGCTAAAATAATCTTGAAAAAGAACAAAGTTGGGACAACTTGCAATTCTTGACTCTAAAACGTACTGGTAATAAAAACATAAAACAGTCATATAGACAATCAGAATAGAATAGAGAGCCCAGAAATACACCCTTGCATGTATATATGGTCAAATTATTTTTGACAAGGGTGCCAAAACCATCCAATGGAGAATACAGTATTTCCAACACATGGTTCTGGGAAAGCTGGATGTGCACATGCAAAAGAATGAAGTTGGACTCTTACCTTATATATAAAAATTAACTCAAAATAGATCAAAGACCTAAAGGTAAGAGCTAAAACTATAAAACTCTTAGAATAAAACATAGGAGAAAGTCTTAATGAATTTAGATTTGGCAGTGATTTCTTGGATATGACACCAAAAGCACAAGCAACAGAAGAAAAAATAAACTGGATTTCATCAAAATTGAAAACTTGTATGCATCAAAGGACACTGTTAACAGAGTGAAAAAGCAACCCACAGAATGGAAGGGAATATTTGCTAATAATTTATCTGAAGAGGGATTAATATCTAGAAAATTTAAATAGCTCCTACAATTTAACAACAAAAACCCAAATAAACCAATTCAAAAATAGGCAAAGGACTTGAAAAGACATCTCTCCAAAGAAGATATGCAGAGGCCCAATAAGCATGTGAAAAGATGCTCAACAACACTAATCATTAGAAAAATGCAAATCAAAACTACAATGAGATACTGCCTCACACCCATTAGGATGGTGGCTAGAAAAACAAAAACAAAAACAAAAACAAAAACAAAAAACAAAAAAACAAGTGTTGGCAAGCATGTGGAGAAACTCATGCACTGCTGGTGGAAACTCATGCACTGCTAGTTGCTAGTTGCTGTGGAAAACAGTATGGCAGTTCCTTAAAAAATTAAACAGAATAACCATATGATCCAGCAATCCCTCTTCTGGATATATACACAAAAGAATTAAAAGCAGAGACTGTAAGAGATATTTGTACACCTGTGTTTACAGCAGCATATTCACAAAAGCCAAAAGGGGGAAACAACCCAAATGTCCATCGACAGATGAACGGACAAACAAAATGTGCTCTATACCTACAGTAGAAAACTACTCATCCATACAAAAGAAAGGAATTCTGACACACTCTACACAATTGATGAACCTTGATGACATTATCCTAAGTCAGACATAAAAGTCCAAATATTTTATGACTCTGCTTATATGAGGTACCTGGAATAGTCACCCTTGTAGAGATAGAAGGTAGAATAGTGGTTGGAAGGGGTATGGGGAAAGGCAATTGGGGAGTCAGTGTTTAATGTATACAGAGTTTGTGTGACATGATGAAAAAGTTCTGGAGATGGACAGTGGTGATAATTGCACAACAATGTGAATGTACTTAATGCCACTGAACTGTATATTTAAAAATGGCTAAAATGGTAAATTTTGCATTATGTATACTTTAATAAACACACACACACACACACACACACACACACACACACACACAGACACACACACACACACACACACACACAGACACACACACACACCATAATCAGGTCTGGCCAGGACAAAGTGCCTAGAGAAAACAGAAATCTGAAGTGTCCTCAACAATGAAATGACACGCATTTTGGATTTCTAAAACAAGTCTGGGAGACAGGGGTGTGGTGGGGGCAGGGAAGAAGAGGAGAAGGGAAGGAGACCGGGCCCTACACAGCGTAATGGCCCCTGGAGAGAATGAACTGACAGGTGGGAAATTTTAAAAACTGGACTAGGTATGGATTTTATCTGCTACTCTATGCTTTGCTGTTTCTCTGTGCCTATCATACTCAAGTCTTCAGTAAAAGTTTTTATAGACTCTCACAGGTTGTATGAGAAGTAAAGGGGGAGAATAAAGGCTTAGTGACTGTGTTCCATTGGTGGGTGAGCACAGAGTAGAGAACAGGGAACAACCCCAAGAGGCAAAACATGAATGATATGAAGGCATCAGCAGAAGCAGGAATTGGAGCAAAGAGTTACTAGGAGAGATGTAAGTCCTTTGAGTTTCTTCAGAATTACTGGGGGCAATACTGGGTTTTCTGCCATTTGCAGGGAGAGGGCTGGTGCCATTTTTACTGAACTCCTGAAGGAGGCTGAGGCCAGGGTTACATTAGTTGCATATGGTGGTGCATGGACCTCCTACAGTGGGCAGGTTCTGGAAACACTGCTCTTACCCTGTGCCCTCATAATTCTGATGGTAATATGCCCTTTCTAGGGTGAGAGGGCAGGGCAGATCTGATTGCTCTAGTGGGAAATGTCTCCTGCTTGGAATTCAAACTGAAACTTCGTGAGTGAAAGAATTGAACATTGCTCAGAGAACAGTCACTTGTTTAGTTACTGTTTAATGCCCATGATTGTATAGGTAAATCTTAGTAGATACTTTTGCAGAATTTTTCTTTTTTCAAAAATTTAAAAAGTGTTTTTATTTATTTTTGAGAGAGAGAGAGAGAGAGAGAGAGAGAGAGAGAGAGAGAGAGAATGAGAATGAGTAGGGGAGGGGCAGAGAGAGAAGGAGGCACAGAATCTGAAGCAGGCTCCAGGCTCCGAGCTGTCAACACAGAGCCCTACAGGGGGCTCAAACCCACGAATTGCAAGATCATGACCGGAGCTGAAGTCGGCCGCTTAACCAACCGAGCCACCCAGGCGCCCCCTAAATTTTCCTTAACAAATGGACAAATGCCACAAGATTTTGAGGCTGTTAAGATTATGAATACCTTTAAGAAGTTTATAAGCACTTGAGAGCAAACTATCTGGTAAGCTCCCTCCTGTTGGCGAGATATTGTGCAGAATTTTTCTATATTAGTCACTGACCAGCATCATTAGAAAAAGGTTCTGAAAATAGCAGAAGTAATTGGTGCAGCTGACATGTTGGCCATGTGTCAGATACAGGAAAAGTTCAGGAAAGAGTACAATACCTCTATAGAGGAGTGTTAGTTAACAAAAAAGCATCTGATGTTCTAAGCTTTGCAACTCCTTTAACAGGCATGGGTGATTGGAGAAACTTACTAACACCCCAAAGGTATTCCATGATTTTATTTCTGGTTATGCTCAAATGACATATCTGAGCCACTTTCCATTATATGACTTGGTTTGTACTCTGCAGCCATTTAAAAATTTTTGTTAATGTTTATTTATTGTTGAGAGACAGAGAGAGACAGAGCATGAATGGGAGAGGGGCAGAGAGAGAGCAAGACAGAATCTGAAGCAGGCTCCAGGCTCTGAGCTGTCAACACAGAGACTGATGCAGGGCTTGAACTCACGAGCTGTGGGATCAAGACCTGAACAGAAGTTGGACGCTTAACCAACTGGGCCACCTAGGCGCCTTGAACCATGCAGCCATTTTGAAAAATGCATAAGAGACCCTGATGTTAATGTCAAAATGTGGTTTAGGGGTACCTAGGTGGCTCAGTCGGTTGAGCTCAGGTCAGGATTTCTCGGTTTGTGGGCTCAGGTCACGATTTCTCGGTTTGTGAGTTCAAGCCCCATGTCAGGCTCGCTACTGTCAGTGCAGAACCTGCTTCAAATCCTCTGTCCCCTTTTCTCCATCCCTACCCCACTTGTGCTCTCTCAAAAATATTAAAAAACAAACAAACAAAAAAAGAATGTTGTTTCATCTTTCTGAAGAAGGTCCAACCATCAAAAGTCATGGGCTTGGGTATCTGTACACAGCTATAAGTGGTTGACAGCTGGCTCTCTGGGATCAGATGCTAAAAGCCAACCCACTTCATTGTGGGCCGATTGCAGACCTGGTGCAGGGTGTGATCAGCTGACACAGGATGTTCCATCTTCTTCTGGGAAACCCCTCAGCCAGCGCAAGTCTGCACCTCAGCAACAGTCATTTGGGAGCTGGCACTAGATTCTCCTACTTAGATGGCTTATTGCCAAATGAAGTAGGACAGGCAAAGACCTAGTGAAAGGGACAAAGAAGGCTGAATTTTCTTGGCAATCTAGAAGACATACTGAAGCACCAACATGACATGGAATCCATTAAGGCTTAAGTTTTTCTAGGGCAGGACTTCTGACTCATTCTCTCATCATTGTGCCATCAGTGCCTAACATATCTGGAACATAATAGATATTTTTTAAATGTTTTCTTTTTTTTGAATTTATTTTTATTTTTTGAGAGAGAGAAAGAGAGCACAAGCAAGGGAGGAATAAAGGGAAAGGGAAGAAGGGAATCTTTTTTTAAATAATTTTTTTAATGTTTATCTTTGAGAGACAGAGAGAGAGCACGAGCAGGGGAGGAAGAGAGAGAGAGAGAGAGAGAGAGAGAGAGAGAGAGAGATAAAACCTGAAGCAGACTCCAAGCTCTGAGCTGTCAGCACACAGCCGGATGTGGGGTTCGAGCTCGTGAACTGGGAGATCATGACCTGAGCTGAAGTCAGATGCTTAACTGACTGAGCCACCCAGGTGCCCCACAGTGGGAAGGAGAGAATCTTAAGCAGGATCCCTCTCAGTGTGGAGCCCATCGTGGGGCTTGATCTCATGACCATGAGATCATGACCTGAGCCTAAATCAAGAGTCGGACGCTTACCCCACTGAGCCACTCAGGTGCC
This sequence comes from Prionailurus bengalensis, assembly GCF_016509475.1. Taxonomy (NCBI): domain Eukaryota; kingdom Metazoa; phylum Chordata; class Mammalia; order Carnivora; family Felidae; genus Prionailurus; species Prionailurus bengalensis. Next base: position 18,006,988 of record NC_057361.1, on the reverse strand, counting down.
CCGACATCTTTGAATGAACGAATTGAAAATTCTACATGGTTCTTGAACTTGAGAGCAATGTTTCTCAAGTCTTAGTGTACACTGGAATGTCCTGGAGGTCTTGATAAAACACAGATGGCTGGACTCCACCTCCCAAGTTTCTGATTCTGGGGGTCTGGGACAAGGCCTGAGAATATGCATCTTTGACAGGTTTCCAGGTGAGGCTGTGCTGCGGGTTGGCTGACCACACTGTGAGTAGTGCTGCCTCAGAGTGTGTGAGAAACACCCAGGAAGCTTATTACAAGGCTGACACCCTTGCTCTGTGCCTGGGGATTATGATCCAGTTGGTCTGGCATGTAGTCCAGAAGCCTGCATTTTAACAAGCTCTGAGGTTCTGATGGTCTGCAACCACATGGTCAGAACCGCGGATGGTTTGTATCTCTCTTACTGAGAAAGTTACCAGAGTCATCAACTGCCCCTTTGGAAACCAAGTCGGTTGCAAAGCTCAGTGGCAGCCAAGTGTGGCAAGCCACATGCACGAACATGGATGAAAGTGGGACCTCAGGTGTGAGCTGTTGTAGAGTGAAAGAATAGACATGAGGCCATCCCATGTAGGAAGGAGAGAGAGAAGTATTAGAAGGAAAAAGCTGGGCATAGTTCTAAGGTACATGCGATGCAGATGGAAGCTGGAGGTGGTGAGGCTCATAGGCAGCAGCTGGCCTGAGGAGGGGGGGCATGATACGGAAGAACCGAATCAATCCTACAGAATAAAGATGTCAGGTAAAGCTCACATTTAAATGGCACCTGCAGATGAGACTTCAGGGCCCAGTGATTCCGAAGTGTGGTGTGCTGGCTTTGAAAGGACCCTGGAGTTCACTCAGTTCCCCACAAGATCCCTGAAAGCCCACCTGGGTAGAGGTGGAGGTGCCCAGCCCCAGCATCAGGCTGTCCTGACTCCCAGGCCTTCTGTGCCACCGGACACACATCTATTCACACAGCACATCTGTCGTGCTCCGTACATGGCTGCAAGCGGATGACAGATGGCTCTTTGTGGATATAATATGTGCCACCACCTTCTGAGAAATTTCCCACTTATATATCTTGCATTGGGTTTCCCAGAGGCAGGGGTTCGTTCTGAGATGAGGACTCCTGTGAAAGTCATTTATTAGGAGGTATTCCTGGAAAAAATAGGTAGGCAGGCGAGACTGGGAAGAGAAGGAAGTCACCACACAGGATCTGACAGAAGGTGGCTTTGGCTCAATCCCATGCGGGATCTCTAGAAACTGTGGGTCACACCTGGAAAGGGAGCTGTCAAGGGTGGCCCTCAGGAGGTGTAAATTTTCCGGTACTTTTTCTTTTGTTCAGGTGCAGTGGCAAGGTGGGCTCCAGCAGCCTGGGGTTGGGGTGCTGTCCACCAAGGGACCCAGGTGCTGGTTGCTGGGTAGTAAAAGTGACTGGGATAGATGTGCATGGGTGGGGCTCTGACAAGGTCTGCTGTGTCACTTTGGACGAGTTCCCTATCTTCTCCAAGGTTCAGGTAACTCTTCTAATGGCCTGGTATGTTCTACTTCTACTTCTACATTTTCTTTCAAAGTTCTAAATTGCTAGAAGGTTCCCATTTATGCTGTGGCCAAATATCTCTTTGTAACTTCTACTTACTGGTCCTAGGTCTGTAGCCACAAGACCACCACCTATGTCCCTCCTGCCTTTGAGAAAGTTGACAACAAAGATCATTTAACCTCTAAAAGATTCTTTTGTTTTAGCCTAAAATCTTCACCTCCTTTACCTGATCCCTGTTTGAGAGAAAGAATGTTTCCAGACCCTCCCCTCCTTCTAGCTGGCCTCTTTGGACATTACCTGATTCATCTGAGGCATCTTAAAATGTGGCTCCAGATGGGAACTCAGGGCTTCTCATTTGAGTATTCAGTCAAGAGTTTGAGAAACTGGATTGCTTACCAAGTCATCATCTCATGCTTCAGTGATCTGCTGTTAATGTTATCATCATGTAAAGTATGAAAGGCAAATAAGTCCACAATCTATTTTTGTTAATATGACCAGTCATATGACACGGGGCCACTAATTTTTCCCATCTGGGTCTCTGACCTCTGACCTTTGGGAGCTAGTGCCTCCTCTCTTCTTTGGAAAACGCTGACATCATACCCAGAACAAGTTGTTACGGAGTATGGTGAATTCAGGATGTAGCAGAACAATGCTCGATTCCAGTGCTTCTCACACTTTTTGAAGAAGGGTTTGGAGAAGCATATTACTGGGCTCCCCACTAGTGGAGCTTCTGATGCAGTAGGTTTGGGGGGGTGAGAATTTACACTTCTTAATAGGTTTCTAGGTGATACTGCAGGAAGATCACTGAGAACCACTACTCAGTTACACTTCCAGTGTGCTTAGACTCTGGTATTAGGAGTTTTCAGAAAGCTTTAGTCAAGGAAGAAAAAAGAAGGAAAAAAGCACATTTATTGTGTGTACTTACATCATGAGCAGTCATAATCTAATTTTAACAGATCTGTGAGTGTACAGTTATCATCCTCTTTCTAAAAACAATAAAACAACACTCATAGAATTTAAGTCACTTGCTGAAAGTCACATGGGGCAGATCTGGAAATGAAGCCCAGGTCTGTCTGACCCCAAAGCCCAGTCCTTCCCCATTGCCAGGCTGCTTCTTAAACTGTCAGCTGGGCCAGAATGCCAAAATCACATGTGATTAACACACACACCCCGTCCCTTGAAATTCTTTTGCTTGAACTGCATGTCACAAAGATAAAATACATTTCCTGTGCACAAAAAGTGGTCTTGGAACAGGGGGAAGATGACACGGGAGTGTTTTTCTACTGTATGTCTTTATTGTTTGTGATCATGTTTTCACAGATAGCTAACTTAAATGTGCCTATTTCTAGTAACAGGCTCTCTATGGAGGCTGCCAGAAGCCCTACATAAGAAGGAAGTATATTGGGACTTAAAGGAGAACTGAAGATAGATGATAAAGAGTTAACCTGCCAAAAACAGTATCCTAAATACCAAACGAGCACAGTTTAGAGTTTTGTGGTTTTGAGAAAAGGTTCCCAATGTTATTACTATACATAATCGTTTTCTTCCTCAAAAGTGCACTACAACGGATGAAGCTTGAAAACATGGTAAGTCACAGAAGTGGGTCACAAAAGATCAGGTGTTGTATGACTGCATTTATATGAAATATCCAGAGATAGAAAGTAGATAAGTGGTTCCCTCGGGCTGAGGCCAGGGCTGCTTGGTGGCATAGAGAAGTGATAGTTTAAAGGGCACAGGGGTTGGTCCTTCCTTCCTTCCTTCCTTCCTTCCTTCCTTCCTTCCTTCCTTCCTTCCTCTTTCCCTCCTTTCATTTTTTTAAAAATTTACATCCAAGTTCGTTAGCATATAGCGCAATAATGATTTCAGGAGTAGAATCCAGTGCTTCATCCCCTATGTATGACACCTAGTGCTCATCCCAACAAGTGTCCTCCTTAATGCCCCTTGCCCATTTAGCCCATTCCCCCACCTATAACCCCTCTAGCAACTCTCAGTTTGTTCTCTGTATTTAAGAGTCTCTGAGGCACCTGGGTGGCTCAGTCGGTTAAGCAATACGACTTGGACTCAGGTCATGATGTCATCGTTTGTGTTGAGCTCTATGCTGGCACCTCAGAGCCTGGAGCCTGCTTCCCATTCTGTGTTTCCCTCTCTCTGCCCCTCCCCTGCTGGCACTCTGTTTCTCTCTCAAAAATAAATAAAAACATTAAAAAAATAAAAAAAGAGTCTCTTCTGTTTTGTCCCCCTCCTTGTTTTCATATTATTTTTGCTTCCCTTCCCTTATGTACATCTGTTTTGTATCTTAAACTCCACATATGAGTGAAGTCATATATTTGTCCTTCTCTGACTAATTTCACTTAGCATAATACACCCTAGTTCCATCCACATTGTTGCAAATGGCAAGATTTCATTCTTTCTGATTGGCAAGCAATACTCTATTATATATAAATACCACATATTCTTTATCCATTCATCTGTCGATGGACATTTGGGCTCTTTCCATACTTAGGCCACTGTCGATAAGAGCTGCTATAAACATTGGGGTGCATGTGCCCCTTTCAAACAGGACTCCTGTATCCTTTGGACAAATACCTAGTAGTGCAATTGCTGGGCTGTACAGTAGCTCTAGTTTTGATTTTTGAGGAACCTACATACTGTTTTCCAGAGTGGCTGCACCAGTTTGCATTCCTACCAGCAGAAAGGGTACAGGGTTTCTGTATGAGGGGATGAAAATGCCCCCAAATTAGACTCCAGTGTTGTTGCCTAACTGTAAATATGCTAAGAACCACCTAACTGTACACTTTAAATTAGTGAGTTATATGGTATGTGGATCATATCTCAATAAAGCTGTTACCAAAGAAAGCACATTACATTTGCAAAGAAATGCTGTGTCTGTTATACGTGGATATTTGCAATTTTTGATGTTTTTTAAAACATACACAATTCTTTTAGAAACGAGGACTATGAAATGTAGGTTGAGCTAGACAAGACTGATTCAGGCCAAGTGGGGCTCCAAGGCTGACAGCAGTGCCACCCTGACGTGGCAAGTAAGGTGTATGCATGGAGGACTGCGGTTCTAGGTTCTCTCACAGGAGGTTCAGGTGTATGGAAGGGAATGCTGACAGGAGGTCACAGTTCTGACAAGGGGTGAAGGGTTCAGAGAAAATTGCAGGATCCCATCAGGCATGCTGGAGTGCATATCTGGGCCTTCAGTAGAAGCCCAGCCAGGTGAACTGGGACCCAGAGGAGCTACTGGGGCACTTGGGGCCCCTCCTCCAGGGAGGAGTAGCAGCAGCATGTCTGACTAGATGCCAAGAGTCATGTGGGACTGATCTAGGTAAAGGAGTCAGGCTGCAGGGCAGTGCTGGCTTGCAGTGGGGGCTGGATGAGGTGGTCTGGCCTTTTCTGAAGAGTCGGGTCTAGTCAGGGGCCACCCATGGTTACCCATTTGATTCTTAGTGTTGTTAGCTCACAGCCTGACCAGGATGTGTCTTCAACCCTAGCTGTGTGAATGCAAGAAAGAGAGCCAGAGAGAAGGAACTAATTGTTCTTGTCAAGTTCCTCTTAATAACCTGTTGCTCCTCCCACTGATGGTACCACCAGGTACCTAGATCTGTTCAACCCAACATTAATTATGCCAAAGACTGTGACAGGGGCTAGAAATAAAAAGACCAAGAAACGGTCCTTGCCCCCAAGGAGCTTATAGTCTAAATGGGGAAGGCCACTCATAGCAGATCATTTTTAACATGATGATAATATCCTATCACATGTGCTCATCACCAAGCATTCAGGTTGGGTTGCAGAGCCTGCTTCTAGGGGACCCAACTTAAGACACACATCTAACACAACTAAAAAAAGCACACTGAAATGTTTTTTAGTATACTTAATATTGCACAAAAATTAAAATTTTGACCCTTTCTGCAAACATTACTCAAAGGACAAAAATGTTCTTGGATGGACTGATAGTTATATTTTCTAGAGAAAACCTAGGAAACACACCCAATATGAAAATTTCCTCAATTAACACAATTCATTTATATCCCCAATGTCAAAACACATTAAGTTGGCATATTGGGCCGGCAATGAACACAAGCTTATCGTGCACAATTGACTTTTTGATGTCAAGATGTAGAGTCTTCCACAGCATCTCTATTTTCAAGTAAGTGTGACATTTTGGATTCAATCTAAATGCATGATGATGGATAGATCTGACAAGATGTGATTGATTCTGGGGTAAAAAAAACGTGTTTAAAAATTGTATTTAAACTTTACTATTCTGAAATTTGGTTTCAGTAATCTTTGTGTTGCACTATTTTATTTTTATCATACAGAGGTCACATAATATAGTGGGGAGAGAGCCCTGGATTCTCGTCCAGACTCCGTAACTCAATATCCTAGTCACCCAGACAAACTGTACTCTCTCTGGGGCTCATTTGCTACATTTGTTTGAAAAGAAAAACAAGAAGTTGCAGAGGAAAAGGAGAGTTTGGTTAAATGATCTATAATATCCCTTCTACCAAATTTCTATTAAGTCCGTTTAATTTCACCATTCAGATTTGTGCACACTGAACCAAACTGGTATCTTATTTTTGAACTAAGAAATTTTAGTACTTAAAAAAAAACCCCAAAACACCCAGCACCCCGCCTGAATCCATCTGTAGTTTTAACATTAGGAATTCAAATTGGAGTATTTTTAGCCTCTGGAGTTTAAGTAAGCCCTTAACTTGAGCCTCTGCCTGCATTTTATAATTTGGCTAATTTAAGTCATAATGCAGTTCCATCTCTGACAAAGAAAGCAGGATCATTTTACTAATATTTTTTTGCACTTCAAGAATTCTAATTGGAAACGTTGTAAGTACAATGGCATAAGAGGAAGAAAATGATTCATTTTAATCCTTCATTCGACATTTTTTCTTCTTTTTTATGAAACACAATCCCAACTGTCAGAAATGCAAGTTATTTCAGATGCTCTCAAAAGGTTCACTTAGAACAGATTGCCAGAGGGGTTGCATTAGAAAACAGAAAAATCAATTCTAGATGAAAGCAAAACACAGAAGCTCCAAATTGGCAAGAAAGAATAGTTATATTAATCATTTAGTTATTTAAGAGGAGGATGGAGGAGATGGAGAAATGCTTCCTAATGTCTCAAGATTGGGTGGTTTTAGTCACCATTTCTGTGCTGGGTGCATCTTATAAATAACTTCATGAAATGGGGCCCTATGAAACTCTAGCCTCTACGGAACTTTGTGACCTTCCTTACTGCCCATTATCTCGTCACAGCGTTGAAGATGTAGCAGGCAGTAATCAGATCAGAGTCTGGAAAGTCAGGGAGAGAAACTGGAATGAATTACTTTCTTAAAGGAAGTGGTCATTCAAAGGCAGAAAATCCAAGTCACCTGCAATCTTCTTGTCCACTTTGCCAAGGGATGGGTTGGGTTGGGTCCAAGAACAGGAAGGGAGAACTCAGCTGGAGTCAGGGAGCGGGGGTAGGAGCAAATTCCGCAACGCAGAATGTGAGACGAGCCAGCCCGGGAGACGCGGGCCGCCTCGGGAAGGGCGCAGAGTAGGCCCAGCATCTCGAAAGGGTGAGTCCAGGTGAGGGGCGTGTAACGAAGCGCCCCTGGCAGGGAGCCCCAGATTCCCCCGGGCGTGGTTCCCGCTAGTAGCTCTCAACTCAGCGGCCTCCTGGGTGTCAGCGCGCAAAATCGCCGCTTAATCCCCGCCCCCGCCAGATTAATTAGGGCCTTCCCAAAGCAGAAAGTTTCGAGCCAGGGGGCTTCTTTCCCAGGCGCAAGGGCACCAGGGGGTCGACATTCCTCCGACCCAGCCAGCCGCCTCTCCCCCAGACACCACCAGGTACAGCGTCCCGGGAGACTGGCGCACCTCCAGTGAACGCTTCCCACAGCCCTAGCCGAGTTCCCGAGACCCCCTGGTGACCGGCGGCTGGTCGGGTCACCGGAGTCAAGTCCCAGGCCCGGGGCGCTTCCTCCAGCGCCCCGGCCCTGGGTTCGCCGCCAGCAGCCCGGGGCGCGGGGCGGGGCACGCCGGGGAGGCCGAGGCCGCGCGCTATTCCTGTCGCTGTGAGCTACCGGCATGTTATGTACGGCGCCCAATCATGCCTCCGACGCGCCGCGCTGACCTGCGCCCCCCCTTCTTAATCCCCCAGGCTTTGATTTGATCCTCCGCGCGGAACAAGTTCACCCCCCTCTCCGCCCCGTACCCAGTTGTCCCCGGCCCTCGCGGGTGCCCGCAGAATCCGTCCTCCTCGTCCACCCCCGGGAGGCCAGAGCCCTCCTTCCGCACTCCCGGGACGCCCGAGGCGGGCCACATCCTTGCATCTGCGCCGTCGGAGATCCAGCAACCCCCACCCCGAGTCAGTCCACCCTCAGCTCGGCCCTTCCAGGTGATGGTGTGTGGCCACTGCGGCCCCTGGCGCGCAGGTGTGGGCTTCCCAAACTGGGCCGGGGAGGGGGCTTTGGGCAACGTGCTGGCAGCCTCGGCAGACGCCGGAACCAAATCCTGCACCCTCCGGAAGAATCCAAACTCCGTGCCCTTTGCTACTAGGAGCTTATGGAAACCGTTCCCCGACCGGGTTTGCTCTGAGAGGGATACAGGGCTATCTGCAGGCCTGGATGAAGGAGCCCTGGGCTTTAAGCTGAGCAGGCAAAAATGGGCCCCTGCTAGGGGCTCTGCGGCTCGCGTGGGGGACCCAGGGGCGCGGTGCCCCGAGATGACTCTGGCCGTGCCCGGCGGCCCCCAGCCCCGGCCAGGCCGCTTTCCACCCTGGACATCATGAGTTACTTTCTATCTTACTGTAAAGCTCATGGCGGTGCACTGCTCACCGGCTACCAGGCCCTGCGCGCGGAGGGCTTCCTGTGCGATGTGACGCTGGAGGCCGAGGGCAGCGAGTTCCCGGCCCATAGGTCGCTTCTCGCGTGTTCCAGCGACTACTTCAGGGCCCTGTTCAAGAGCCACACCCGGGAATCCAGGGCGCGCGTGATCCACCTGCACGTGCCGTCGGCGGCCGGCCTGCAGCGCCTGCTGGACTTCATCTACACCGCCTGGCTGCCGCTCTCCATGGACACGGTGGAGGACACGCTCGAGGCCGCCAGCTATCTGCAAGTCACCGAAGCACTGGGGCTGTGCGGTCGCTACCTGGAACGCCAGCTGGCTCCAGAGAACTCTTGCTTCGCCGCCAACGTGGCGGCGCGCTTCGGCCTGGCGCACACGTTAGGCGAGGCCGAGCGCTGCATCGTGCGCCACCTGCGGGAGCTGCTGGTGCGGGGCGCGGGACGCGCGGGGCTGCTGGAGCTGAACCCCACGTCGCTGAAGGCTGTGTTGGGTGCCCCCGACGTGGCGCGGGTGCCTGAGACCTGGCTGCTGGGTCTGGCGTTGGCCTGGCTGCGGCAGGAGCCTGAGGCCGAACGCCTGGCCCACTGCACCTCGCTGCTTGAGCGCGTTCGCTTCGGCCTAGTACCTGCAGACGTGCTGCGGCGCGTGTACTCGGGCTCTGGCCTCGTGCTGCCCGCCCGGGTTAAGGGTCTCATTATCCAGGCCCTCAACTACCACACTGCGCCCTCCCGCCAGCCTCTCGTGCAGGGCGAGCAGACCAGCGTCCGGAGCCCCCAAACTCGCATCTTGTTGGTCGGAGGGCGCAGGGCGCGGGAGGCGGTGACCGAGGAGGTCGCGGCCCCACCGCCAGTAGCCAGGGGCAGGGGCGCCATGGTGGAGCCCGAGGAGGAGGAGGGGGAGGAGGAGGAAGGTGAGTTGGAAGAGGAGGAGGAGGATTGGGAGCTCACCCAAGACGTGGTGGCTTTCGACGTGTACAACCACCGCTGGCGCAGTCTCACGCGGCTGCCTGCACCGCTACTGGGGCACAGCGTGTGCACCGCAGGCAATTTCCTGTTCGTCCTGGGCGGGGAGAGCCCTTCGGACGGCGCTTCTTCACCCCTGGCAGGCGGACAGCGGGCCGTCACGGCCCAAGTGCACCGTTATGACCCGCGCTTCCACGCTTGGACGGCGGTGCCCGCTATGCGAGAAGCGCGGGCCCACTTCTGGTGCGGCGCGGTGGGCGAGGCGCTCCTGGCCGTCGGGGGTCTGGGCGCCGACGGCGAGGCGCTGGCGTCGGTAGAGATGTACGACCTGCGCCGGGACCGCTGGACGGCTGCCGGGGCGCTGCCGCGGGCGTTGTATGGCCACGCGGGGGCCATCGGGGACCGCGGCATCGTGTACATCTCTGGGGGTAAGGCGGGGAGAGGCGAGGGCAGCTCGAGCAGCCTCCGGGACATGTACACCTTGGGCCCTGGGGAGCGAGCGTGGAGCAAGAGGGCGCCCATGAGCACTGCCCGCTTCGGGCACCACATGGCTGTGCTGCGAGGCGCGGTGTTCGCCTTTCTGGGGCGCTATGAGCCCTTCTCTGAGATCGAACGCTACGAGCCCGGCACGGACCAGTGGACTCGACTGCGGCCGCTACCTTATGATCGCTTCTGCTATGGGCTGGCCGTTGTGGAGGAGACGGCGCTGCTGCTGGGCGGCCTCAAGTGGCGGGATTCGCGGCAGGTGTCTACCCGCAACGTGGTGGGCTACGACCTCGACCTGGACCGCTGGGAGGACATTGGCTGCGCGCTACCCTGGGCCTGGAACGGCCTCCAGTGTGCAGTGCTGCAGCTGGCTGAGGGTGGGGATGAGGAGAGGGAGGGAGGGTTCGGAGAAACGCTAGATTTAATGCTGGGCTTAATGGGTTAGTGCAGTCTCCGGGCGACGGGGGAGAAAAAGTCGCGCTTGAGCAGGTTTACAGAGTAATACGTGGGCTTTTCCTAAGAATGGGACTCTGGGAGCAGGGCGGCTTCTGAAGTTTAAATATGCAAATAAGGGCTTGGCCCAACAGGAACATTTCCCCTTAAGCTGAGAATGGGAGACAGGATGAGTCAAAACAGAAGGATATATGTATCTGCTTCAGTGAGCTGGAAGTCTAGGAAGACTCACGCTGGACTAGAGATGGACTTTTGCAAAGAAGATATGACACTGTTTTCCCTCTTAAAGTGTTTCCTTAGGTGCTAGACTGGTTACTTGTGCCAAACAAGGCCAAAAATGTACAAGAAATTATATACAAAACCCAGAAAATTGTTAGCTATAAAAGCTGTAATAAATAGTCCGAAAATATGGCATTATCTGAATAAATAGTGAAGGGAAAGTGCCTTCATTAAATAGCATGAAATCACTGTAAGGAGAGCTATGATTTTATGATCCAGAACCATGTTTATAGTTCTGTTTTGTTGGTTTAATATAAATGTAGAACTGAGAAAGAAAAAAAAAATCTCTAGGAAAGCACTTGTTTTTGGAAAAAGTATACTAGGTTAAGTTTTTGTGTCCCTCATCCTTAATCCCTAGCCTGCTTTTGCCTTGGCTTTAGGCCATTCATTGGTTTTATTTCAGCAGTCCTTAGCCATAATAATCAGGCTTTTTTGGTTAAGCAGCACATCTAGCAAAACCCAAACCTGTTTCTTTCATCTTTAAATATTCATTCTGCAGACATGCCATAGGTTATATTTGTAAAAAAAAAAACAACAACCCCCAAAAACAATAACTTATTTTTGGTGGTGCACCCCCCCCCCCAACTTCCCAAGAATCAACAGAGGAAGGAAAGAGGAGTATGTGAAATTTTCAAGTTTGTGGCAGTTAAGTGGGAAACCAGCTTGATTTTGCAGGGTCTCAGAAAACATACTTGCATACACTGAACAGCTGCTGCTTCTGGCTTATACCACCAGTGGAATGGCAAAGTTAGAACTGGTAACTAGGGAAGGGGGTAGGGGGAAGATGGCTCTGTGATTAGGTCTCAAAGAAATGTGGTGAGGAACTCTGCATGAATAAAGTAGGTGCTTTGTAAGGATTCATTAAGAGCTAAATTTATTTCACTTCAGTTTACAGTGCTGCCTCTCTCCTAGATTTGAAACTAATGCAATAAAATGTACAGATAAATATAGTGTTAAAAGGTCTCTTTCATGCTAAGCTAGTCACGAGTCTTTTAAAATTCATTAGTTTAATTTTTACCATTTAAAACAACAGAGCTGACTTTACAAAGGTAAAAGCTGCTTAGTAGCAACACAACTAGTCTTTCCATCAACTGCTCGTTGTTTACAGGGTACAACCTTGCTGCTGTATCCATGACACATCCATCAGGTACAGATATTTTTAAGTGAATGTACACATTTGGTCTAGTAAACATCAACAAGTCTAAACACCTGTAACAAGCACACTTCATTTTAGGACAAGAGGTTTTTGTTTTTTTACATATACAAAATTCCACAAATTTAATGTACGTCAATATCCATGCAGTAAATAAATGTTTTTACAAATAGTTTTTTTAAATGATAAAAATATTACACTAGACCCCAAATTCCATACAAACATTAATACATGATTTCTCATCCATTTTGACTAAATATAGGATTACTGAAAATGTGCTGTAGAAAGGCCACTCTCCTGTACAGTGTGCAAAGTCTGCAAAACGATAGTGATTCAATGTTGATTTCAAAAGCAAAGAAAATGATCCCTGCTGTGGAGTTTTTACTTCCTCCCCTACAGCAAAAAATATTCACTGGCATATATCTGAACTCTTAGAGATGAAAGTACATTCACTGAGCTGTACAGGCAACAGTATAAAGCTGATTAGAAGTAGATTTAGGATATAGAATAGTAAAGGAGGGCCCCTTCCTCCTCCTAAAAAAACAGCAAATTGTGACTTGTACGTTATGCAGCCAGACACTAAAAAGCAGCACAGTCATTATCATGCTGTGATCACTTTCAAAAATGAGATACTTATAAATGGAAATATGTGAAGAGTACTTTTTCGTAGACTTCATCCACTCTACAGAACAATTCATGAAGCTAGGAAGAACCTCTATAAATTCTTTCTCTCATGTAGTTCATTGTAATATATCTCTGAATGACCATCATCCTCTTGCTCCTCAGGAGAGAGGCACATTTTTATTTTTCAACATTGTTTTCATATTAGAACACACACCAGCCTGTAACTAAACATATTTTACTCCCCTGCTTGAAGTATAATTATGTAAGCTTAATTAATGGACTGGGGGAAAATTGGAAAAATAACTGGAAAGTTGAGTCATTTCAGTTTATACCTTGTTTTTTAGGAGCTGGAGTTTAAAAACATGAGTTTGGGCTAAAATTATATATACATACATATATATATGTATATATGTATATATATATATATATATATATATATATATATATATCTTAGCTGCCTTTCTGGGTGAATTAGCTGTGTTTTAAAAAAATCCACTCTCAAATTCCTCTGTACACAATCAGCATTTCATCACTACAAAAATAAAGGAAGATTTAAACCAAGAAAATAAAGCAGCTCTATCTTCAATTTTGGTCTTAGTTACAAAAACATCTTACAAAGCTTTGCCCTGATACACCATTAAGTGTCCCCATAGATTTGGAATAATACTTCCATTAACCAGCTTTCACAAGTTAATAGACTATTAAGACGAATATTAGATACCTGAACTTTTCTTATGTTGATGCTCTTCTATTTTGCTTAACTCTTGTATGCACATCTACATTTCACAAAAATAAAACTACAGCATTAAACTTTGTGCAATGTTTAAGAAAATTCTTAGAACATTTTAATAAATATAAAAAAGGTTTAAATTCTTTCCCACCCACAAGGATGTCTGCACCTGAAAAAGTGTGATTTACTTTTGAAGTCTTGTTTATATAAAATTAACTTAAAGGGAGAAAAGATGACCTTATATAGAAAACTGCCTTTTTGTGGTTTTACTACTTGAAGACCACCTGTCTTCAGAGTTATTTGCAAAAGTTAATTTTAAGTCATTGAAGACAGTTGATTTTGCACATGGTAAACATAAGCTGAGCACTAATTGCATATAAAATATACAAATGCTCATTAAAGACAGTGGTATAATGACCATATATGGTTTGTTTCGTGTAGTTTGGTAACATTAAAGTATAGCTTGTCAAGTGTCCCACACACTGATATAAAACTACCTCATATACTTATTCAAAGTACCAAAAGGTAACAGATGGCCAGAGGGCAGAATACACTTACACATGAGTTTCAATGTATGAGTGAGTGTGTGCGAGAGAGGAAGTGATTACATCTACTTCAGAAGAAATACTTAATGGGTCATTTGAGGTGGTGTTTTGACAGATATCCAAGAAAAGATCGAGGTACATCTGCTTCCATTGTTGGAATTCTTTAGATGTCAAGTCTGGATTGTCTAGGACTTTATCAATAATGGCTACTTCCCCTTCTCTGGCCTGAAAAGCAAAAGGATTCAACAGTTAAGTTGGGTACAGACTTTTGTTCAAGTTTAACATAAAAAGTTAATATGTAAATATTAAGAAGCCCATATGACACAGTTATGGTTTGCTCAAACCCAGCTATTTATTTTTTTTTTTTAATTTTTTTTTTCAACATTTATTTATTTTTGGGACAGAGAGAGACAGAGCATGAACGGGGGAGGGGCAGAGAGAGAGGGAGACACAGAATCGGAAACAGGCTCCAGGCTCTGAGCCATCAGCCCAGAGCCTGACGCGGGGCTCGAACTCACGGGCTGCGAGATCGTGACCTGGCTGAAGTCGGCCGCTTAACCGACTGCGCCACCCAGGCGCCCCAAACCCAGCTATTTATAATCAAGTCCTAGTGTACTTTTTTCTACACCCAAGGTATGCCTGTATTGCCCACTGTGTGTGGTTAAATTTTTAATCTTGGCCAGTCTTGTTTCCTGTCTCTGCCTATGGAAACCTTCCTCATTCTTTGAGAGCCGGTTCAAATGCCTCTCATTTCTTAAAGCTTTCCTTCAACAATGGGAAAAAAAAAGGTTTTATCCCTCATTTATGTCCTCCTGACACTTTATCAGTGCCACTGAGTGGACTTCTCTCACATTCTGTCTTGAGTTAGTCTTGCACTGTTCTGTCTCTCCTGCCAGATGGTTAGCTCCTCATCCTTGCATGAGAGAAGGCATGGCCCTTCTGTCACTACAAATACATAATTCTTGTTGTATGAACATCATGACTGCTTTCCTGTAGCAATGGGGGTCTGAGATGCAAAGTAGCCCTCCCTTCTCAGCTGGGGCTGGTTCTCAGCTGAAGAATGAGCTCCATTATGAGAGAACTCAGTACAGCACAGCTATCACCTGTGGGAGAAGTGAGTCTTCCGGGTGGGAAGGGGGATGGAAGATGAGGGAGTGAGACAGTCTGAGAAGCTGAGGCTTGTCTTTAAAAAATTTTTTTTTCAAGCATTTATTGGAACACCTGGGTGGCTCAGTTGGTTAAAGCGTTGGACTTCAGCTCAGGTCATGATCTTGAGGTTAGTGAGTTCGAGCCCCGGGTTGGACTCTGTACTGACAGCTCAGAGCCTGGAGGCTGCTTCAGATTCTGTGTCTCCCTCTCTCTCTGCTCCCCCCAACTCTCTTTCTCAAAAATAAACATTAAAAAATTTAAAATAAAATGTTTATTTTTATTTATATTTTTCTAATTTGTTTTAAATTTTATTTATTTTTAAAATTTACATTCTAGTTTGACATATAGTGGAAAATGTTTATTTTAGAGAGGGAGAGAGCACAAGCAGGGTAGGGACAGAGAGAGAGGGGGACAGAGAATCTGAAGCAGGCTCCACGCTGTCAGCACAAAGCGGGACCGGGGGCTCTATCCCACAAACCATGAGATCATGATTTGAGCCGAAGTCAGAAGCTCAACCGACTGAGTCCCCCAGGCACCCCTTAAGGCCTGTCTTTTAAGGGCTCAAAGAAGAGATAGGGAAGTCTAGGGAATGTTCTTCAGGAGGTGGGTAGGGAGAGCTGGGAAGGAAAGATAGCAAGGTGCCTAAGCAGTTGTTCCAGTTCCAGGTGGGGACAATGGGGCTGCAGCCAAGGATGTTGGGAGTCGTCCTGTGCTTGGGGAGGCAGGTCTGTTACAATTCCAGGGACTACACAGTCTATGGCCATACCACCCTGAACGCGCCCGATCTCGTCTGATCTCGGAAGCTAAGCAGGGTCGGGCCTGGTTAGTAGTTGGATGGGAGACAATTCTAGGGACTACACACATCCAAGGTTGCTTGGGCAGTTATCCTTCCCTAATGGGAGATTTGCATTCTCTGTTAATTTCCCACACTGAAAAGTATAGGGCTTCTTAGTTTGGTTTTATCAATGAGGGGCATTTTTTTACACCGACTTTTCATCATCTTTACCCCAGAGAGTGGAGCACAGCGTCACATACCTAGTGATGCACCAATACTCAATGAACTGAACACTGGCAGGAGCTCAAACTCTTTGCTACTGGAAGTAAATATTTTTAGGGAATCCAGAGCGTAAAAGACAGGGGTGAGGTGCTTAGAAAGAAAGACAGAAGCAGGTCTTTAAAATATGTAAGCTCGAACTGCTTCAAAATGCCTGTCTGCTTTCGCAACTAGACAGTTTGGATCTGAATGGGGTGGGGTGCTCTATAAGGTGGGAGGGTGGGGTTATCTTTGGAGTAGGGCTGGTTAGCAGAATTATTCTTATGAATATTATAGCTCTTTTTAAAATTCTGCTCTTAGTTACCAAAAGGCTATTAAGTTGTCCCACGGATTTCCAGTAGTGTTTGCATGAATACCAACTGAAAGCTAATTTACTCTGAAAACTTGGCTGCTTGCTTCTGGAAACTTTTTCAAATCATGCATTTTCTATTTTGTTTCTCTCTTTCGTACTCATCTATGCTTTAAAATCACAAAACCTCAGCAGTATACTATGGATCTGAAATATTTCCCAAAGGAGCCCTCTGACCTTTTGTTTCCTGAGATTACTGTACTACATACTCTGTATGGTAGTTCTTTTCTGTTTTTTATTTTTCAAGGGCACAAGGCCTGCTTATGGAGAGTTTTTGTACAGCAGGCCCTGTCCCCTCATATACACTCACAGTGAGGGGGCTCTGTTTTCTGCCTCCTTCAATTTCCTGCCTCTCTGCTCCTCTCTCTCCACTACCTCCTCCCCACTATGGGGGTGGGATAATAAAGAGACTGGAGATAATGTAAGCACTTACGGAAATGCAGAATAAGAAAGTAACATGTGAGCTGGGAACTGATAGCGTAAACAGAACAATTATAAAATTTCTATATGGAACATGAATCACTGTGGCTTCACTCCAAATGTGCTGCAGGAGATAGGCACCAAATATCTCAAAGCCTTTTAGTGCCCACTATTGCATTCTGCATGCATGCTGTGTTCTTTTAATAACTATATTAATAACTACATGGCAAATTTATCTTAGGAAAATGAAAGACCGAGGAATAACACCAGCCTCACATTTTTGAAAAAAATTTAATTACATCCTGTTTTCTCTGAGAATTAAGTCAAATAACATTTAGCCAATGCTTTGATATAATGAAAAGTTAAGGTTACTTTCTCTTTATGCACTTACTACCCTATAGGAACAGCTCAGTTTCAGGTTCTTCCTGTTTACTTGCTGTCCACTCCACCTCCCCATTTAGTATTTCTTCATTTAGAGTATCTGGTAATCCACTGACTTCAAGAATGAATATCTTGAAAGGAATTTCTCTTTCCATTTCATATCTTACCTTTAAAGTGCTTTTGAGAATTCTCAGCCTGTGTAGTTTTTCATTCATCACAGGGTCATTACATCTCTTTATAAATGATAGCTTGTATTCCATCTTGGTTGAAATGCGATGTTCTCCCAGTGGTGACAGACTGGCTTGCTCCAATGCCCTGTATAAATCTTGCAATGAATCTCCTAACTTTTCTTCCCTACTTTCACCTGCAATGTGCGAAAAAAGAGAGAAATGAATCTGGTGTAATGAACACTTATCGGATACTCCAAAAATCTACTAAAAAAAAATCCAAACCATTTGAGAAACAGAATAATGAATGATTGGGAAAACACTCTATTACATTAAAAAAAAACCCCACAGCTGCTAGTTATAGTGGGTAAAATTTTTAAAATGGTCAAATAATAAGATGTTTGATTAACAAAATATCTCTTAATAGCAAATCACCATACATATCTTGAGTCCATTAAGTTCAAAGATAGAGTACAAAAGGTACACAACACAGAAACAATCCTGCACATAATTTAATATTTTGACACATTAGTGAATATCCCTTATCATTATACTGAGAAGCACAGAAGTGCTGATTAATAGAGCTCTCCTGGTTTAGCAATACTGAATGAGCTGGTTTTTACATTTTTCCAGACTGCATAAGATGGAATGGCATTCACTGGAGTATATTTGATTATAAAAATCTTCCAATAGTGTACCATAGAAGATCATTAGGTTTCATGTGACTGCCATAGTAATGCCTGCCACATTGTAAATACAGTAAATTATCATATATTACCATTAAAAATATTGCTTTAATTAAAATGAAATATGAGAATATGTTTATGTGCAAATGTAAGGAAAAATCTGGCACATACTAAGAGAAGCTACGTAGCATTTGTAATATCTGGGAGGAAAATACTGCAATTAAATATTTTTGAGAAAAAAAATTAGAGACTGGTTCAGGAAAGGAACTAGATCTATCTGAATAAATCAAACTCCCATCTTCTTCTTTAATTGCCTGAATATTGATGTCATATCTTTCTCAACAATGATAAAGATAAACTTGGATTTTGCTTTGAGTGGTAGACAGGATTAGGGCTATATCACATATCCTTTAATAGAGAGCCAAAGAATCCTATTTGAGGAATACTAATTATATTGGCTCAAGGAGTAAATATGGAATGTTGTTCATTCTACCATGGTCCATATGAATATTTTAGGTTTGCTGACCTAGTTAAAAAAAATGGACTCTCTAATTGCTAATTGATAACAATACTAGTTAACACTTGTATGTGCTGGGCAGAAGGGTAAATGATTAACATTCATGATCTCTTTTAATTTTCACAATACTGAGAGTAGATGTATTTGGTTTTCATTTTACAGCAGGGAAGCACCTTGCTCAAGGACATACTTAGGACGTGTAAATGGTGGAGCCAGAATTGCAACTGGGTAGTCTGGCTCCAGAATCCATGATTTTAACAAGAATTCTACACTGCCAATTTTGCCAGTGTTCATTTCAACTGTGTATTTAACAGTAGGTGTTGATGAATTTGTGAGGATTCCTTAAAAAGGAGCATTCTAAAAAAATGTTTGAGAGTGTACCTAAAGTGCCCCCAAAGTCCATAAACACAGTACCTTAACTTGAAAGGATCACCTTTAGGGTTAAAAAATAGCTTCATTTCAGTTTCATACTGAAATTTTGGCTCTACTGCTGAGGTTAGTAACTAATGGTAGGTATGGTTATTGAGTCTTTCCATTAGAAAGTTCCTTGTTATCATCAGCACATGCTATCATTAATTCCTCTATAACGAATTTTTAACTTCCTAATCATGTACCTAAATTAAAACTATGAAAATACAAAAGCCCCTTTAAACAACAGCTTTTTAATTCTCTGTTGGCTCATCCTTGAATGTCTGCAACACCTAGAGGATTTCGAGGGATGGGTGAGTGGAGGACTGCGAAAAGGAGGGAATTGCTTTGTGGGTTAAGAACAAGATGAAAGTAATATGGGGAATTATGACTGAGAATGGTTTGGAGCCAGGAAGGCACAAAATCATAAGGTCATTCAGAGTAACTAAATGGGAGTTGTAAAAACAAGGATATATTTGAACAGCATAATTCCATTTCATAAAATCACAGGCCAGGAAAGGACCCCAAGGAATTAGTTAGTAGTCCTCATTCTTTTTGCCTCAGGGCAAGACTGCATCTAAAGCCAGATGTAATTTCGTACAGCTGGGGTGAGGGGGGATGGAAGGCCTGACTTATGTGAATTACAGTAGTCAATGTATCAGGTGGCCTACTGTATTATTAGTTTTTCAGTTTTTGAAAGAATATGAAGAAAAAAAGGGATTCAGATGAGAGTTTCAGGATTTAAGGGAGGAAGAAGTATTTTCACATTTTATAGAGTAAATTTTTATTATACAATAACCTTCCATAGTAGCTAATACTATAGCACATATATATTTTCTTTAACAACATTCTTACCCAGTATTCTTTCTCCCCAGTTCTTAAAGTTTGTGGAATACTGGGCTAGGGAACTGATTTTTTTTGGTAAAATTTCAATGTGGTTTTACTTTAAGAAGGGTAAATAAAGATTTCATATTAAAAAGTGACAAACACAGCTATTAAATAAATAAAAATGGAAAGTTTTTTTCCCCCTTCTTGCTGTTAAGGGGGAAAAAGCATTTAAGCAAAGGACAACATAATTTTGCGAAGAATCTGGTTTGACAGCTGTTAAGAAGAATTGAATATAGATTTATCTTTGGGCAGCACATTTGAACAAGGAATCACAATGAGACGGAACACAGAAACATTTCCAAGTATATTAAGGGAATAGTGCGGCTCCTATTAGAGATAAGTAAGGCTCCCCTCCCCCCAGTCCATACACGTCATACACATATGCAACACCACAAGACAGAGCAGTGGGATGAGAAAGGATGAGGGATTGAGATGCCAGGCTACCACAAAATGCCACCAATTACTTAACATTTTAAGACCAGACAAAGAGTCCTTTTATTGTTAAAGGACGGGGGTGAGGAGCAAAGTCACATTATAAATCTGATTCACTGTGCTCAACAGTCAAAACAACACAGAACTCAACATTCAAGACAAAAACAGACCTTTATTTTCTTTTATAATTTTCAATTGGTTTCCTTGATTTTTTTTTCTCAGATGAATAGCAATTAAGTCAATTGGAGCTACTGTTGCAGCTGAAAATATGAAAGCACCTTTATTTTCTTCTCGTTTTGCCCTCTTCATCTCCTCACTTCTCTTCTGGTTTCTCTTTTTTCAACTTTGGCTTTTCTTATTCTAGAAGAGGCTTGCTTTTGAAGATGAGGCAAGAAGTTGTTGACTTCGGCTTCCCAATGGACTTGCCTTCAGTGTATCAGTTCAGCCATTTGGAGCACTGGCGGAAAACCAGCTCTTTTGCAATTTGACAGAATGTTTTCTGAAAGTTGGCAGAGTGCAGAAGACCTCATGCAAACCACAGGATGCGCATAGGAACCTTCTGCAATTCCTAATGAGGAAGTGTATCAGCTGCTACAATGGAATTTTAATTTGTATCCAATTTACTCAGGAATTCTGGGTCTACGGCAGGAATAAATTCCCTCCCAAATTTTATTTGTGGTTATTTTACAATATGCAAATTGATCCTGTGTCAGATGACATACTCTTCCACTTTTATTAAAAGCAAAGTGAACATATAAATTTCCTCTTTCCGATATAAAATTTCATTGATAGATTTGAGGATCACAATAAAGTCACTGATGGATTAAACTTGTATTCTGTGTTTGGGGGGGTCATTTCTGGCTGTGTCCTACTTGGTAGGGTTGAAAGAAGACCCCCTATTGTCTCATTTATACTCTAACTACACTATGAAATATGGTGACTCTAGGAATGTGGTATCACAACAGCTCACTGTCCGGCGGTCTCAGGTGGCATGTGACTTCCAGGTGGTGATAAAGAAAAGTTCAAGGAAAAATATTAGCTAACGCAAAATAATACGTTGTTGGAACTTTCTTGCAAGTGGCTTATTAGCAGATGATAATGCATTTCTCATACACTGAAAGGTATTTGGGTCGACGTATTTCCCTACATTCATGCTCAGTGGTTTCCAAACTTTTTTCATTGTGCATCTTTACCAGTTAAAACACTTCTATTGTTGATAACCTACATATATGTATTACTGTATATTAATAGATATGCATGTTATAAAAAAGACACAGAAAATAAATTCGAAAGGACGAATTATAAAACCTGAGGAGAAATTCCAATGTTTTTTCTTCCTGAACCTTAATGGCACTGCATGTACTCTCCTTCAGAGACAGACTGTGACTTTCCCGGAGCAGAATACACCTCCCTCTCATTTGCGTTCCCCATTCTTCTACCTGGCACAGTGCCTTTTGCACCCAACGTTTAAAGTGAAGCACTCCAAAGAGGGCTCCCTATCAGGTGACTGTGTAATTTTTCTGACAGTCTATTGTATAATTTCCTTCATGTTTCTTTGGTGAACGTTAAGGAGAGCATAATATAGACTTGGAGACCTAAAATTTCATGCTGGTGTCCTTACCGTTTCCCTGACCGTGCAATGGCAATGTTGTAAGAGAGTAAAAAATAAAAATAAAACAAAACGAAATGCATATACTAACTGGGCTCTTGAAGAACCAAGCCAACAACAGATAATCAGTTCTGGTACATGTTTTGGAAGGGAACCGTGCTCTTTTAAAATTGGACAATGATGTTTTCGTGGAAACAGTTGTTCCTTCCGCAACACAGCGGGGTAATGCAGAAAGCTGGGAAAAGCTAAGTCACAAGTGAGAGAGAAGGCTGGACATAGCAGCATTAGTCACCAGTCAGATGTGAGAGGCATTCGTTCTTGTACAGCCGCAGAGTGCTCTGAGGCTTCCAGGCTGAGGGCGTCACGTATGTGGAGTACTATTCTTGTCATGAAGGGCAATTAACATTTGCATTGAGACTCGGGAGTATTTTCTGTGAATACTAATTTACTACCACGCCATAATAAACAACTTCTTTATATGTAGGTGACAATTAAACGTTTAATGGGTTCAATGTAGACAGGTTTAATGCTTCCAGGTTTTATGCTAAAGATGATTATGTATTCAGGAGTTTGCACTGTAATTTGAATTGTCTTATAATTAAATATTAGATCTCTTAATTCATGTTTTTATATAAGTCCACTAGTTATGTCTAGCATTGTAAAACTGGAGGGAGGGCAGTTTGTTATATCAGAAAAAAAAAAGGCAGAAGATATTAAAAGCTGGCTTTTACTTGTTGCTCTGTACCCCACCATCCTTTTCATAATTAGAAGTAATTTATATTCTTTTAGGCACAATAATAATGATGAAAAAAATGATTTCAAGTGAGAAAAACTTTCTTTTAAAAGAACAGCTCGAGTGAATCCTCTTTTTAAAGAACATGTGAAGCCTATTCCTGCAAGAATGACCTTGTGCTTCATCAGAATTAAGTATAGCCCATATTAGTGTCAGTCAATCCCTTCTGCACAACATGAAAGCTTACTTCCTAAAAGATGTGACAAAAGAGACAGAACTGAAGTTTATTCTACACTTCATTCTCTAAGCATGTAATTTCTGCCAAATTGTGTGGTTTACTGCCACAAATATGACAGTGGTCAAATTTTCAGGGCACTACAGTAGTTTTTATGACGAATAGTACAGATGGCAAAATCTTGGTGTCCTTGGTATTGATATATTGATCCAAAAGGAAGGTTCTTTGAAGGACAATCACAAACATAAATGACAGATTATAGATTTGCCCATAGGATATAGAAAATTTAACTAGTAGAGACATGTAGGTCAAAGTACCTTACTCTCAGATGGGAATTCATAAAGGGGACAGTTTAAAACCAAAGCTAAGAGATGATTATATTAAAAAATCAATGTGGAGTCACCATATTCCTTAACGAGAAAAAACTAAAATTTTTCTTATCATAACAATTTACCATGACTTAAACAGAGAGAATGACCTAAGAAAATCCCACTAATATTAGATGCCAACAAAAAGCTTTTCAATGGATTTCTTCATACCACAACCATCATTTTTACATATACTTAAAAAACACATTAAAATGGTTAGAGCACAGAGGCAAGTGTAAGGCAGATCAATGTGATTTTATTCACAACACAAATTCCATTTGTGGGAAAGAAGCATAGATTTCTCCTCTTTGGAAAGATATTTACTATCAAGCATACTTAGCAAATTATTTAGCTATCTAAAAAGATTTGATACCAATTGGTCATATTTTTATTTTTAAGTAATTTATATGTTTACAGGTATTCACATTATGCAATACCACACACTGCGGTGACAGGAAGGAAAAAAAACATTTCCAAATACAATGTTAAATTATTTGTTCATTGCACAGTATGAAATATCCATTAATTAGCATTGAAATTATTACAGAGTGTCTTAATCCAACTAAATTAAGGAAATTTCACATCCACTACAGAAGAAAAATAAACATTATTGAGCCATAGGGACCCAGTTACATAGTATTAAATAATATCTGCAGCTAATTCGAAAGACATCCAGACAAAATACTTTTTCAAAAGTGAGAACCACAGCCTATAGATTTGGAAAATTTTACAGAAAAAGAATAGCTCATGCCTGTCCTATGAGGCAACACCATTTGTATACAAGTGCCAAGAAATAAGGAGAAAGTTAGGATTTTAGCTGAGGAATCTAATAAAGCCTGGCATGAGGAATTTTCTTCATTAGTGTCACCGAAAGCAGTCTCTGTGTTGCACCTGAATACACTTTATAATAGAATAAACATAGTAAATTTCAGAGCAGGTTGTGTATACCTTGCCTTAATAGATTACACTTAATTTAGTACAATACAGCACGTCAAGTTTTAAAAATGCAAAATACACTTAATACACAGAATTTGCTTCCTCGCTTTGTCTTAAAGAGGCCACCAAAGAGTCCGTTAAATAGCCAGGGTTGTCTAGTTATCGGAGCTGATCCCTCTCCTTTCCTGGTGTCAGGAGAACACAACTGAGGTGTCACGACACACAGCCCTTCCCCGGTCAGTACCCTTCCCCTTCTGTTCTCCCATAGAAACGGCAGTTTTCTGTCACTGTGCTCCATCTTGATAGGCTTTGATCTTACGCTAGTCCCAGTGTAGGAAGCTTGCATTCTTCTTAAGAGTGGCCTGCCCCTCTTAATATCCCTTTAGGGAGGCCCCCAATCCAAAACACTTGATGATCTAACCTTTTTTAAAAGTCATTTTTCTGTTATAAACAGCAAGGACGAGGCCATTTTAGTTGCTTGCAAGAGGTTGATGTTGAGTCTGCGCCGTGCCGACTCTCTCCGATCTAAATTCTCTAAACATTAGCTTATCAATCTGTGAGTCCAATGGGTTGAGTGCCAACAGAAGTGGATCCGATTTGGCATGGAGAGGTTCTACCAACTCTCGCAGTGTATTAGCCTAATATGATAAAGCAGTGATACAATATGATGAAAGACCTGCGAGTGCCATTATTATTTCCAAAGCACATTAGTATTTGTATTAGAAATACCATCATGCAATACCCATGAAGAGAAAAGAGAAAAAAATGGCTAGAATTGCATATGGTTTTAATACTATCATGTCTTTCTGTTGGCATGCAAGTCTACTTGGCCATAAATGGGACAATTTTTGTTTTTACGCTTGGTTATTTGGAAATGCCAATCTTATGTATACAAAATAATACACAGCGCAGATACATCTTTTCCCACTTCTATACTTGTATATGCACATATATAATTGTAATCAGAAAAGTTTAGGGTAAAAGTATGCTCCATACACATTTAAAATGATCAGTCTTTCAAGAAAATTCAACTGTATTTCTATATGAGATCTTTCCTCGAATTCATCCAATCAAGAAGCATGAGGAAAAATTTTCTGGTCTGCCTTCTACCTAACTGCCCTAATATATATGCTACATGTGTTCATCAGTATGGCTCCAATGAGGAGGCTGCATGCTGACCAATACAAAGTGGAGAGAAATGAAAAGCTCTAACAGGGTAAACACGATGAAATGGTGACTTTACACCTGAGCATTAGCCACATGCCAAGGAATTAAGAAACAACAAAAGACCAAAATTTCTGAGTGACCTGGGAAACTAAGAACAATAAGGATAACATAAACTGTAGTCTTTTTTAGTTCATTTTGTTTTGGGTTTTGGGGAATCCAAATATTATCATCAGGCACAAATCAGCCATATTTTTTCTTTCTAGCCTGAGGCAGATTTTTATCTCCAGAATCCTATAGCATCCTTTTTTGAGTTATATTAAGAAGAAGGAACAAAGTGGGAGAGGGAACAGATAAAGCATGTTGCTCATTATTACCTCCCTTAGAATGGGAAGGGCACATGTTGCCCATAGCACAGTATCTAGATAACAGAATACAGCTATTTTTTTTAAGTAGGCTTCACACCCAGCATGAGCCTGAACTCATGACTCTGAGGTCAAGACGTGAGCTGAGATCAAGAGTCAGATGCTTAACTGACTGAGCCACCCAGGCGCCCCAGAAGAACTAATTTTTATTTTATCATATCATACCCTTCTTTTGCAGAAAAGGGCCTTGGAAGTAAGTAATCATGTAGATCAAATGAAAGAAAAGACAATACTACAAT
This sequence comes from Prionailurus bengalensis, assembly GCF_016509475.1. NCBI lineage: Eukaryota > Metazoa > Chordata > Mammalia > Carnivora > Felidae > Prionailurus > Prionailurus bengalensis. The sequence goes on along the minus strand of NC_057361.1, from coordinate 17,981,211 downwards.
TTGTAGAAATTATAGTACTGGAACACTAACTTTGGCTTGTTTCACTTTATTATGTTAGGTCATGGAATTGCAAACAGCAAAATCAGAGGCAATCTAACCTTGAGCACAAGGTCATTTCCAAATTTAAACTGTTCTTAATTTGTCTATGCAATTCAAACAGTTTCCAAGTTGTTGTTTTGAACACATCCTTCTTTCCCCCTCAGAAACAGTGTTACATGACAGGTTCAATTTCCTTGTGCACCTAACTAATAGTTAAATTTAGTTCACACTAAACCTGAACCAGAGTCCTGGTAATTAAGTCACATTTGGTTACATTTGTGACATTGTTTCTATAGGATTGCTGAAATCTACTCCCAGATACTGGAAACACCTCATGGGAGCACCTTGCCACAGTGCAGGATGGTGGGGGAAGAAGGATGGCTACTTCAAATGGTTATAGGACCACCTGGCTGACTCGGTTGATTTTGGCTCAAGTCATGATCCCACGGTCGGGATCAAGCCCCCATGTTGGGCTTGGCTTGGGATTCTTTCTCTCTTTCTTTCCTTCTGCCCTCCCCTCTCTAAAACAAAACAAAACAAAACAAAACAAAACAAAACAAAACAAAACAAAATGAAACAAAAACAAATGGCTACAGCTAGTTCCCAGTCAGTATACATTAGCATAAAAGATAACTCCTTAGGGCAAGATGTTTATTCAACTAGCCGTGGTCAGGACCATTGGCTACCAAATCTTAGGGGTGGAGATTTGCTTATTAAACACAGATTTCTGGGCCCTACCCCTAATCTACTGTATCAGAATTTCTGGGTATGGAACTATGGAACTCAAGAATCTGTGTTTTAAGGAAGCAACCCTGGTGATTCTTGTACCCAGTGTAGTTTGTGACCTCCTGCTTCAGGACAGGCACAGAGGGATGGGCTATACTGTTGGTAGGGCTGTTTGAGTAATGGCAATTTTGTACTGCATATACAAGTAGTCTGTAAGTCATAAGTTCTACAACTATAACACTGTGTATCAAAGCTCAAACAACTTTAAGGTTTTTGCTGAGGAACTGGATGCAAATGTCTTGGTCTACAGAGAATACAGGAAGATTTGGAAAACGGCTTGAATAAATTCTTTAAAACTTAAATTTTATGTAGTGTCAAATAGCTTATTTTAATTTTTGAGGCAAACAGAACAACTATAAAGATACTTCCAGACTCCAGCCCACTGAATGAACTGTACATCTGTGCATTCTGAATCTCCAGTATAAGAAGCAACGGCAGGCAGATCAGTTATGATGGACTAGTACATGGTTAATCTACATGAAATCTCTAAAATACAAAATGAACCCACTTCATAAATGATACTGCTCCACATAGGCCTATCTTGGACTTCTGTAAATCTCATACTTTAACTTTTTCAAGTCCTTTTCTGATTCTCAACAGTATTTCCTTTTCTTTCCCTTTGTACTTTTGTGGGGCTTTCTCTCTCTCCCTATTTCTACTCTTCTTTGCAGCTGACAACTTCATTTATCCCCAAATAGTCAAAATATTCAAACCAGTTAAAACTAATTTACTATAATGAGACTATTTTTATTCTTGTTTTTTAAAGAGTAGGTGGAAATTACATGTTCTTGTAAAAAAAAAAAAACCTTAAATTACATGGTTCTTGATTGGTGTTTGTTTGTTTGTTTGTTTGTTTGTTTGTTTTTGGCCGGTACCCTAACTATAAAAATATCCCCAGGGCTCTTGGGAGGGCTCAGCCAGTTAAGTGTCTAACTTCGGCTCAGGTCATGCTCTCGCGGTCTATGGGTTTGAGCCCCGGGTAAGGCTCTGTGCTGATAGCTCTGAGCCTGGAGCCTGCTTCAGATTCTGTGTCTCCCTCTCTCTCTGCCCCTCTCCTGCTCGCATTCTCTCTCTCTCTCTGTCACACACAAAAAATGAATAAACATTAGACAAATTTAAAAAATATTCCCTACTTCCTGCTCTTAAAATAAACTTCACTATTTAGCAAGTTTTTAAACAATTATACTTTGAAACAACAGCAACACACCTGCATCTATGCTGCTTCAAGCACATCAGTAATATTTCTTTTTGATATATTACTTAACAAATATTTATTGAACTTCCACTCATCACTGAAACCTTCAATTGTGAGGCCACCAGCCTAGCTGTATAAAAAGAAACAGATTCTGTTTTACTGTTACTAAACCCCTTGAGAGATCAGAAAGGTGAACCCAGATGCGATACCATGTTGAGTCATGTATAAAATGACTTATTCCAGTCTGGATCCACCTCCTATGCAAAGCTCTTCACAGATTGTATTTATGTAGCAATTACTGAGGAGGATATTTCCTTTCCTTTTTGTTTCATAAATTTAAAAATCTCCTAAGGATTATCCAGATAATTAGCAGAAATAGAGATTCTAGAAACATAAGTTTCAGAAATGTAATCAGGCTTCTAATAGTGTACCTGGTAGGAATAGCTGATGATCCTTGAATCAAATGCCTGAGAGTTAGATTATATGGTAAGGACATAGGCACAAACATTTGCGAGAGAATGATTAAGTTTGAATTCAAAATAGGTGACAAAAATCTTTTCCTTAATGAATGAAAGAGAAGAAAATATGTGAAAATGGAAATAAGAAGTGCTTAAGCTTCCCAGCTTCCCAGTACTTTTCTACTTCTGGGTTCTACAGGAAAATTTGGTTCTATCTATTCCATTATCATTGAGATTGAGGGGAAATTTAAGGGCAAAGCTACTGACTACTGGTCTTAAACTGCTAGCAGATAACAAAGGTCACCAAGTGCAGACATCCAAACAACATTGTAGAGTTCTCAGGAGAGTAGAACCGGTTTGTGTGCTTTAAAAAAAATTGTTTAACATTATTATCTGGAGCCTCACCTTTTAAATGTGTGTTCAGATTTAGGTTTTTCTTTTTGAAAAACAGGAATATCTAACACCATGAATTGATAATCAGTGATACTTTTCTCAGTGTCAGTATTGGAAAGAATGGGCTGACACCTTGGTTCAGAATGTTCGAACCAAGAGACTTGTTCATTGTGGCTTGAGTAAGTAGTATCTGTCCAAATTTTGAGAGCCTATTTTCTTGTAAAGGTTTAAGTTCAAAAAGACAGGATATCAGATTTTTAAAAAAATTTCTTTGCTTATTTTTTATTTAATACCATAGGGGAAAGGAACTGGAAAGTCTTTATTTTTATTTTATGATTGAGAAGTAAAATTTTCACAACAAAGTATTCTTTTTTTAAAAAATAAAGTGATAAGTAGTAAAATGTAATACAGTTTGTTTTTATACTTAAAGCACTTATGGAGATCTTTAAATAGCAATTCCAGGTAAAATAAAATACTTGATAAACCTAGCCACAGGCAAAACAGATAAGGAAATACTGTTTCCATATAATTAGAATGTTCCTCTAAATTGCCAAATCACAGTTCTCTCTGTGTATAATTCATCGGAGACAGTATTTCCTTATGAAAGTAGTATTTCATTGTAATGTACCTATTGCTATACTATGACATTAGAGTGCACTTAGGCTTAATTAGTTATTATGAGTATACCACTTATTTTGGCTTTTTCTACCTGCATTAAAAACCACTATCTGAAATAGAGGCACATCTAAACTACCCTTTAAATGTAACATATATTAGCAATCACTGAAAGGTCTTTTATATTTAATAGTCACAAAAGTACCTAATATGTTAATTTAGTTTGCCACCAGTTTATTTTCAATGAAGTGTCCATAGATAGTTCAGAAGAATGTACTCTGGAATTTTACCACATTATATTGTCGTCCTAAATATCACCAATCAGACTTTAAAATAGAAAATGGGAGGAATTCATTTTTATAGATACGGATTATTTAATGAGGATTTAATGGATGCCTATGGGTATGTATACTCTATCAAATGTTAGGGATAAATAAACAAACATGAGAGTCTGATTTCAAAAAGTTCATGGTGTAGTTGTATGACCTTTATCCATTTGTCTTAAAATTTTATAGTTAAGAATTATCAATAAAATAAAGTTCTACTTTATTATATATATATATATACACATATATGTTATATATATATATATACACACACATACATGTATACAGACTCAATTATATGACTATAATTATACAATTGTCCTAATAATGTATATTATATGTAATCATAATATATATAATTACATTAATAACATTGTATGGATATATTAATTTTAATTGATAAATACAATTGGAATACATAGAAAGTAAAAATACTCAAAATTTAGGGCACATTTAAAGAAGACAAATAAAACATAACTGTATATATGTATGTGCTGAGTTCTGATGCTTACAATAGACTTCAAAACTGAAGGGGATCATAAAATGCCAACCCAAAATATGCCACTTTGGCATAAGGATTATTTTGAGCTGAAGGTAATTAAGAAGGAGTAAACATAGAAAGACCTTTGGCTGTTCCCTGATCTGCCAAAAAGCAGGACATAAACTTCCCTTTGTAAAGGTGTTCTTCATCTCCTCTTCCATACCAGGAGAAGAACACCCTTATCATTGGAGAAAAAAGAAAACTGACATTAAGATGGTTTGCACAAACACACCTTACTAAAATAACCTTTATCTTCCATTATTTTCCCCCATATGTTTACTTTTCCACAATTCACAGCCTAGAAGCCCCAACCCCTTTCCTTTATCTTGTCACTTCTCTACAATTTACTGTCCTTTGTTAAAATGGTATATAAGCTTCCACGTCTAACTACCTCTTTGGGTCTTGTCTTCATTTCTTTTCTTTGAAGGCCTCTGTGCAGATAAAAATTAAAATGCTAACATAGAATAAAATGTATATTTTCTTCTGTTAATCTGTCATTAGTCAGTTTAATTTGCAGGTCCCAGGCAAAAAAATCTAACAGGACAGAGGAGGAAAAGTTTTTTTCCTACTCTATAAAATATTGAGGTCATTCTTTAACCATTCTATACTAATTCACCCATATTTTAAAATATTTCATAGATAAAATTATTTTGAGATTATTTAAAAATCATGTTGAACTCCAATGAGATAACCTTAATAAAAAGACACCCATTCCTAGCAAATTTTTCTTTACAGCAACGTGGGTGGACAGCAGCTTATTGGCAGAATGGGTTGCTATTGCAACCTATTTTATGATTAATAATTATTTATTTTTGGGACTCATGGGTGGCTCAGTCGGTTAAGAGTCCAACTTCGGCTCAGGTCACAATCTCACGGAGTTTGAGCCCCGCGTCGGGCTCTGTGCTGACAGCTCAGAGCCTGGAGCCCGGATTCTGTGTCTCCCTCTCTCTCTGACCTTCCCCCAATTCATGCTCTGTCTCAAAAATAAATAAACATCAAAAAAAAAAAACAAATAATTATTTATTTTAGAATAATCTCTAAAATTCTCATTTCCAGATGTAATAGCTACAGAGGTAACATAGTTGAAATCTGAGACATGAACCCACTATAGGAAATAGACTTTTTTATACTAAATATTTTTTTTTTTTTTAATTTTTTTTTTTTTCAACATTTATTTATTTTTGGGACAGAGAGAGACAGAGCATGAACAGGGGAGGGGCAGAGAGAGAGGGAGACACAGAATCGGAAGCAGGCTCCAGGCTCCGAGCCATCAGCCCAGAGCCTGACGCGGGGCTCGAACTCACGGACCGCGAGATCGTGACCTGGCTGAAGTCGGACGCTTAACCGACTGCGCCACCCAGGCGCCCCTACTAAATATTTTTAATTTGAGAATTTTTTTAATGGTTTATTTATTTCAGTAAGCTCTACATCCAATGTGGGGACTGAACTCAACAACCCAGAGATCAAGAGTCGTATGCTCTTCTGACTGAGCCAGGCAGGTGCCCCAATTTATGAGAATTTTCAACCTCTACTACCACCTTATATGATTATAGTAAAAGGATATAATTAAATAGGTCATATTCACTCCGGATGATAACTGGTATGAAATAGCTCAGTGGTAAGAACTGCCAATGGGGTGAACAGGTAAATGATACTGACAACACTTCATCTGTTACTATATCTGGTCTGCCAAAATGAAAAGGCAAACTGGGGCCAACTATATCTCAATTGGTTTCTTGTCTATTTCTTTCAGTGGGTTTTCTGTAGTACTTATAACCCTTTTAGGAAATTCTCTTTGCTACCTGATAAACACTCTAAAAAGCAGTTCCAATCTTATCTAAACCTGAACCACTTATGTGACTGGATAGTAAAAAATGTCTTCAGAACACTGGTTATACTTCTGTGACCCAACCTATTTGATTTGCCCATCACATTTGACTTGAATGTTCCAAATTGGACACTTTGGAATAAAAGGTAAGGGTATTAAGGGTATCTGTACCTGGGGAGTGGGGGTTATAAAGATACATTTAGCATGTTCACTCCATCAGAATCTAATCAAAGTAAACAAAGGACTTTGCTCTATGGCTTCTGCCAAGTTTCTGATCAGCAAACATGATTGTGATAGATAAATTTTGATGCTATGCAAATTGTACTATTGCCTAAGCTTCTTTAGTAAGTAGGCAATCAATGGCAGAACTTTATTCTTAAAGATTTGATCCAAAATAAATGAAGACATATATATTTTTAAATTAGTAGTAACAAAGATCTTTGTGAAGTTTTGCTTTATGGAGTCTGCCCTATTCTTTTTTTTTTTTTTAATTTTTTTTTTCAACGTTTATTTATTTTTTGGGACAGAGAGAGACAGAGCATGAACGGGCGAGGGGCAGAGAGAGAGGGAGACACAGAATCGGAAACAGGCTCCAGGCTCTGAGCCATCAGCCCAGAGCCCGACGCGGGGCTGGAACTCACAGACCGCGAGATCGTGACCTGGCTGAAGTCGGACGCCTAACCGACTGCGCCACCCAGGCGCCCCGAGTCTGCCCTATTCTTATTCTAATACTAAACTAATTTACTATCCTCAAAGTGTTGCCATGTTTTAAAAAATATTTCATTTTATCTTATCTTACTTTGTTTTATTTTAGAGAGACAGAACGTGAGCAGGGGAGAGGGGTAGAAGGAGAAAGAGAGAGAATCCCAAGCATGCTCCTTGCTCAGTGCAGAGTTCAACGTGGGGCTCCATCCCACCACTTTGGGATCATGACCTGAGCCGAAATCAAGAGTGGGATACTCAAGTGACTGAGCCACTCAGGTGCCCCAAAGTACTGCCATCTTGATATTGGTGGGATTACTTCTATTAAAAAAATATCATTATCAGTTCCAGTATCATGACATCCCTTGAGACTAAGTGAGGGGAAAAAGAGGTACTGATCTGCCAAGGTGAGTAAAATATTAATTTGGGGGGGGGGGTAACCTGGGTGGCTTATTCGGTTAAGCTTCCAACTTTGGCTCAGGTCGTGATCTCACGGTTCATGTGTTTGAGCCACGCACCAGGTTCTCTGTCCACCGCCACCCGCCCCCCCCACTGCCCCCTCCAGCTTGTGTGCTCACAGTCTCTCTCTCTCTCAATTATAAATAATCATTAAAAAAATAAATTCTTTTCAACCAGAGTACATCAAAGCATGAGTAGAGCTGTGGGGGCGCCTGTGTGCACGTTTTGGAGTAGAGGAAGAAAAAGAGTAATTCTTATGTTAAAAATTTAAAGACCTGGGGCGCCTGGGTGGCTCAGTCAGTTAAGCGTCCTACTTCAGCTCAGGTCATGATCTCACAGTCGGTGAGTTCAAGCCCCGCGTGGGGCTCTGTGCTGACAGCTCAGAGCCTGGAGCCTGCTTCCGATTCTGTGACTCCTGGATTCTAGGGAGGAAGATGGCGGCGTAGGAGGACGCTGGGCTCACCGCCACCTGTGGAACACTTAGATTCCACCCACACCTGCCTAAATAACCCGGATTCTGTGACTCCTTCTCTCTCTGCCCTTCCGCCTCTCACGCTCTGTCTCTCTCTCTCTCTCTCTCTCTCAAAAATAAATAAACATTAAAAAACATTTAAAAATATTTAAAGACCTTATCTCCTTTCATGCTATAACATTGTTTATGATTGTAGAAGCTTGAAATAGACTTCTACTTACTTTTTCTGGGTGAGCTTACAATATTACAAGATTTACAATATTCACTTTCCCTCTTTAATAACTTCAAAATGGCTTGTTACTGACCTCCTTGGCATACCAACCTGATACTTGGGATTATTTCCTCATTAACAACACTGGCAAGAAGAAACTGCTCTAGGGGCCTTGCCAACTAAATTTTGTAGCAATAACGATAACCAAAAATACCTTTCCCACAAAAACAAGTGACAAAAAAGGTCAAAGAGAAAATTCAAGAGACGTAGATAAGAACCGAAAATTGTATCTTGGGGTGCCTGGGTGGCTCAGTCGGTTAAGTGTCTGACTTCAGCTCACGTCATGATCTCACAGCTTGTGGGTTTGAGCCCCGCATTGGGCTCTGTGCTGAAAGCTCAGAGTCTGGAGCCTGGTTCGGATTCTGTGTCTCCCTCTCTCTCTGCCCCTACCAACCCCCTCTCAAAAATAAACATTAAAAAACATTAAAAAAATTGTATCTTAACAGTTACTTATCATAATTCCTATTTTTCTTTACCTCAAATCTATCACAAATCTAATTTCCCACCTTAATCAATAATAGTTTCATATTCTCTCTTATTTTTCATTCCATAGTTATTATACCATAAACTATTATCATAAATCCCCATTGTTAAAGTCTTCTGCATATTATGATATTGAAATTATGACATTTAAGTACTCAAAATGTACAGCATAAATGGTAAGAAGAAACATTATTTTGGTAAAAATCACTATCAAATCATGTTTCTTAGAAATATAGCATGGATAGGGGCGTGGGGGTGACTCCTGGTTAAGCGTCCGACTTTGGCTCAGGTCATGATCTCACGGTTTGTGGGTTCGAGCCCCACATCGGGCTCTGTGCTGATAGCTCAGAGCCTGGAGCCTGCTTCGGATTCTGTGTCTCCTTTCTCTGCCCCTTCCCCACTCATGCTCTTTTCCTGTCTCTCAAAAAAAGTGTTAAAAAAATAATAAAAAAAAAAGAAATATAGCATGGATGTAAATAAATAAGCACAAACATCCATCTTAGCAAAAAAATCAGAAGTTAGAATGAGTATTCAAACTCAACCTTAGTTGTCTTGAAATTATTTTGCATCAGCAAACTCATCGTGCATTTGGGATGGAAAACTATAGAATCTAAGAACATATGAAGAATACTTTTCAAAAATGTCCTATTATGTTCTCTCTCTCTCTCTCAAAAAACAAAACAAAACAAAACAAAACTTAAAGAAGCAAACACCTGGGTGGCTCAGTAGGTTAAGCATCCGACTTTGGTTCAGGTCATGATTTTACAACCATGAGTTTGAGCCCCACATCAGGCTCTCTGCTGTTAGCACAGAGCCTGCTTCGGATTCTCTGTCCCCCTCTCTTTCTGCCCCTCCCCTGCTCATTCTCTCTCTCTCTCTCTCTCTCTTTCAAAAAAAAAAACTGAAAATTCCCTATTATATAGGAATTTCATTTTTTTCCCTCCTGAAAAAATTGTATAGCACTTTACTTTTAAAGAAAGTAAGTTTTACTAAAGAGTTAGAGATATGCTGACTCTCAGCGTTCTTATGGACAAATACAAATGACTTTATAGTTACTGCAAAAGGTTTCCAGCTATATCTGTGTTTAACATTTAGCATCTCATGTTGAATTCCACACTCATCAGTGTAATTACAGAAAACTAGAATCATACAGGGACTTCATTAGGATGATAGTTCATTTTGCAAGATACAAATGTTTGAAATGTCAGAAGGTTCTCTGTATCATACAACTTAATTTGTATTCAAATACAGGAATAAATTGCTAACTTCCTGCTAGTGAACAAAACAAAAAATCTAATTATACTAATACATTTGTTTTCCATTTATAAATTAATGAATTCATAGCAACCTTGTGATGTTAGCTTATTTATAATATCCTTAAAAAATTAAGGACAATTCCATATTTCACTGAAGCCAGGCTTTAAAAAAATTCCTATTTAGTATATTTACATGAAAACAAGGACCATGCTACCTTCTCTAGGGTAAAAAAAAAAATCAAACAAAGGATAAGAATTTGTAAGGATGTGCAAGTCAAGGGGTGAATTTGGGATTCTCAAGTTCCACTTAAGATTCCCTTACCATCTCTTTTGACTGGTGCCACTGGGTGGAGGGCATGGAGCAGCTATGGTGTAATTAGAATCTCCTTAACAAATATGATTATCAAAAAACTCTGTAGAACTTTGGCCCTTTTCGTGATACTGGTGTGTATAACACACACACACACACACACACACACACACACACACACACACACAGGACCACATTACTACCACAATAAGACAAAATTGAAAAATTGAAAAAAAGGATACATTACAATACAGTTGTACTGGTGTATATGATCTGCCAGAAATAATTCACCAGCTCTATCTGGCTGTGTTATACTGGATTTATAGTGATAAATGACACCAATCCTTTCTTGTTAAATCCATGTATAGTTATGATCAAATTTCTAGAATGACTTCTCACACATATTTTATTGTGAGCAAGTGAAAAACTAATTTAAAAGACACCAACACTGGATTTAGAAACAAATTTGCACAATCCCACACTCAAATTAAAAGCAGCATTTTAAGACGACCATAAAAGTATACATTAAGTGTGTCTACTATTAGGTAAAACTGTCACATAATTTGAAATGAAACATTACTCTCTAGTAATTGACTATGCAGAATATACCATAAATAAACACAAAACCAGAACTTGACCAAGGAAAGTGTCATGATGACATTTTCTTTCTCTTTATTGTAAATCTTCAGCACAGGACTAGAAGGCCTGTTTTCTCTTTGTGGAAAATCAATATACTTCAAAGGCAGAAGCAGGAACTCTTCTTCAACAAAACAATGCACTTTAATTGTAGAAGGCCTTGGTTTCCAAGGCCTTAGTTTTAGCCATACTAGGAATGGTTTCAGATCTTAGTTGTGTGGGCAGATCTGGTCTCCATGGTAATGAAAAAGTAAACCTGGGAAGTGTAAAGAACTGTGGTACATTGCTCCCCATAGAAACAGACAAGCTGAAATCAAATGCAGCTTCTGTATTTAGCACTGACAAAGCTTGAAGCTTCAGTGTACTGGTACTGTACCTCAGGAGTTGCCATGGCAATCTTCTAAGGAAGGTGGGTTACAGATACCCACATCAGTTACTACTGAAATGTCAAATCAAAAGCCAGTTCTCAAGTAGTAATTTATTCATTAGTTTCTGAATTTGGTTTTCTTAAATAGCATCTAGGAGTTTGATAGAGACCTTGTTGTTTTTAAAAAAGTCATATAATCTAATTAGAACTCCTTTTTAAAAAATTCTAAGAAATATCCCTGAACAACTTTTACTCTTCTTCAGTTTAGTGTAAACATTCTGAAGGCAAATCAATTTAGCTTGTTAGCTTAGTAATAACAAGGATTGTGATACTAACACATTTCTGGTTTGCTTTTCACTTCGTAAAGTGCTTCTACATACAATATTGTAAAAGAAAATGCAGAAACTGTGAGATTTTCACTAGAGTTCACTTTGGTAATTTCCAAATTTGGTAATTTGGTAATTTGATACTACTTACTGTATAGGAAAAGTGAGAAATTAGAAGTTGGAAACATATGTTAAGTGTGAATATTGCATGTGTTAATAGTTCCTTGACTGACTTTCTGGATTCGTAAGCAAATAGGAAGTAATGTTTTATCACAAGAGAAGACCAAGTAACCCACAAATCCTCAGACTTGGCATCTGTGAAGAGGAACTAGGAAAATCAGTGGCATCTCCTGACTGTACCCCCGAATCTGTGGCTTTCCTTCCACTCCCTACTTCCACCAAAAGATTCAAAAATAAATAAAAAGATCCATGAGCTGATTTAAAAAAAGGCAGAAATATTTGGATTGTTTAAAGGAAGATGGATAAAGAGGAACCTGGAAGGAAAAACTGCAATAAAAACTTTGGCTACCATGTGAAATACTTTTCAAATTGGTCTCAAGACTTAATTCTTCACAAGTAGCAATTTTTTTCTAATATCCCAATATTAACTTGGCACAAATTAGCTGTAAAAGGAATCCTGTCAAACTTGAATATATGAAAAAAGAGTTTTGACTCAAGTGGTGGACTCAAGTTGTTTCACTGATTACATATGTCATGGTACATGATTTTGGGATACTCATAAGTTAAAAATAGAAAGTACACTAATTACAATTTTTAGTAATAAAAGGTAAAGTGGTACACAGGTTTTGCCTTACTTGATAGAGCATATTAATAATGATTTTGACCTGCTGTAATAAAATGTAAAAATTTTAGTTTCTTTTATATAGATCAAACATGACACATTTTGCTAAGTTTTAACCTGAATTAAAGTGATAAATCTGAGGAGGCAATAAGTGGTTGAGAGCATTCACTCTACTGTCAGGATGTCTTAGTCGAATCTCAGATCTGCTATTAACTAGCTGGGAGTCCTGGATCATGTTCTTTAAACTGTTTCCTCATCTAGAAGATGAGGACAGTGACAATATTTACTTCTTAGGGTTGTTGTGAGGATTAAACGAGCTATATTATATAAGGACATCAGCTACTAGTTAGCTCTCATTTAAATCAGCTATTATTTGGATAGATTACTGTTCACTAAACATAGGAGATTTAAACAAAATGCACCACACTATAGATGTATTGGCTTTACCTCAGGGAAGGCAATTGTATTTTAGTGTTTCTTCCATGTGGAAAGATATCTTCTCTCTCTACATGGGAAAATGATGAAATATTCAGATTTATGAGCAAGCCTAGCTTTGCAGATTGCATTTCAAGTCCAGACTATGTAGCATACCTTTATAGAAAAGATAAATCCCTAAAATGTCTTTCATTCAACAGACAAGTATAGTTCACACGAAGGAAAAAAGAGTTTTCCTGAGACACCATTGAAAGTAGAGGGCAAATATATGTAATCAGTCATTCCATTCAGAGTGCCCCTGATATCATCTTTAAAATTATTTTCTTCAAAGACTGATCGGTTAATGATGCTGTAAACCTGAATGAAGCAGGTTAATTCAAGACTTACTTTAGAGCTGAGGTAGCAAGTTAAAACATCTTCAATTTTCACTTCCTTATAATAGAAGTTATGTTCATCGAATATATTTCACTTAACAACTGAAATACATAATGAATCATAATAATATAAATGGGATTTATTTCCTATATCAACGGGTATTTTCCTCTTGCAATTAGATAGCTTACTTTAGATACTAATGTGGCAAAGTATTCTAAGTATTTTTTTTCTTCAAGATGCAAACATAAAAGTGAGATATTGAAGACTGTTTTGAAATAAGTGCCCTCTTTGTTGGTTCTTGCTGTAAAATCCTAAAACACTACACATTTCAACTTGTCATCATGGTGAATCACGTCACCTCTAAAGTATTACAGTTTTTCTTGATTCCAGTTTCCTCTCCTTCTATCTTTTCTATTATGTCTAATCTTTGATCTCAAGAACACAGCCCTCTCCTGAATTCACTTCCTTATCCAATCTGGACCGCTCTGACTAGACCCTTCAATTTCCTCATCCTCTTGAAAATGTACTATACATACACTTTCCAGAAATCAACCATCTTCTTTCTTATTCCTGCCTGGCCACTAAACAATGCTAGAGAAAACAGTATATCCAAGCTGACTGGCACCATTCTAAATTTGATTTCTGACTTTTGGTCATTCAGGACTACTTGGCAGACCAGTTGTTAGTGGTTGGTTAGCTCAATTTCCAATTCCCCATTGGGGGTGCTCCAAACTTCCATTAGACTCTTCAAACCTTACTGTCTACCTGTTGATCTTCCAGTAGCAGATACCTTTTTGCCTCCACATTTGTCTCTCTCATCTGAACTGATGAAATAATTTTCTAACTGGTCTCCCTATCACTTGCATTCTCTCACATCAATACATCTTCCACACTGCCATCAGAGTGACCTTGCTGAAACTGGTATCTGATTTTGTCATCTTCCTAAGGAGATCTCCACAGGCTCTCCATCATGTTTTTTTGAGAAACATATTCTCTAAATTACTTTTTTCCCCCTCTCCCTCTCTGTCTGCCTTCCCCCGCTTATGCTCTCTATCTCTCTCAAAATAAATGAATTCAAAAAAATAAATTATTCTTTTTTTCCATTTCTGCCCTTGTTGATGTTTTGTTTTGTTTTGTTTTGTTTTGTTTTGTTTTGTTTTTTTACCACATAGAATGCACCCCTCCCTTTTTTTCCCTCTTGGTTAAATTTTACTGATCCAGCTCAGATGTTATATCCTCCTTGAAGCTTTGTCTGATTTCACAAGATAGAAATAATCAAGACTTCTTAAGGGCTTTTGTGGAACTTAACATGTTTATCTTTGAAAACACTTAATATGCTATACTGTTACATCTAGATGTTTTTCTCTCCCATTAGATGACAAACATTGTTTATGTGATTTCAAAAAAATCTTTGTTTTTCCAGCACTTAGCAGAGTGGGTACTCAAAACATTGTGGCTGCTCCATATATATCACTTGAATTGAATTAAATAATTAAAATACATTTTAATTTAGTGTCTAAGAATATGAAATGTAAGCTGAACACTAAATAAAGAGCTGTATTGAACAACTTGGTAAGAAGCTTTACCTCACTAGATTTTCAATTCTAGTAAGAAGATCTACATCAAGTCTTTGATGTGAACTATGTGGCAGAGGAGAGAACCTTAGGAAGATAGGTCACTGAGGTTAAAGACTGCTATTTATGGCACTGTTATGTCAAGAAAGAATGATCTAGACCTTATATGAAGTGATAGTCTAACCACTGCCAAAGGGTGTTTTCTTTGAATGACCTAGATTGTCAAGTTATTCACATGTCATTCATACTAGAAGTAGATGAGGTGAGTCAGAATCTCACTGAGGATGAATTTTTAATTATAAATATAGCTACCACTACACTCTCTAAAGGTCCTCTGTTGACAGAGGCTGATTAGAAGGAACTACTGCCAAAAAAAGTCTTATCACTTTGCTACACTAAAGAGATATTACAAGGGCTTGCAGCCAAACTGCCTGATAAGGGTTTATTGCCATGTCTAAAATTTACTCTTTAAGAAGATTTTTTGAATGACTAGGTTTCGGTACCACATGGATCAGGTACAATAGATACAATTATGACATAACCATTAGTTACTATTTTAAAATGCCATATTATACATCTATTCATCTCAGTATTTCCATAAAATATTGAGAATTTAACAGAAAAAGAGTAGCCAAAATTTACCCAAAGATTTGAGTGATTTACCCATTTGTTCATTCCTTTTTAACTTTTAGAATATAATGTACTTTTATTTTAATAATCTTTGAAAACTGGATTGAGATCATCTTAATTCTAAATAAGCATTCTCCAATCACTAAAAATATCTGATTTCTTATATCACTGGATCACTCAAGAGGCTTTTCTAAAGATTCAGTCACTTATTAGAGATAATTATAACATAGTTTCACAAACCTAATGGCTTATATCATTCACACTTTCATTTAATTGGGCAATAACTACCTGAATTATGAGCTATTGGGGGTAATATCCAAGCATGTCAGATACAAACAACCTCTGACTTTAGAAATTGAGCAATGGATAGAATAAAAGCTTGGTTAGGCAAATAAATTAATACATCATAATTGTACTTAAGTTGGAAACCAATGGAACAAGTCACGATTGCAAACTCAAGGGCAACCTATTCCTTTTCTGATATGAATCCTTTTCCAGATTGCTCCCATTCTTTATCCTTAAGAATTATAACTTTATAGGCACAATACTCATCATTTTAACTCTGTGAAAGTCAACTGCAAATATAATAAAGTGTTCTTGAGTTTTTACTCATTGGCCAGATATATGATGTGTTAAAAACATCTGGTTTATGACTGCTTTTATGATTCACCTTTGGGATATTAACCAAGCCCTCTTTATTAGGCTTTTGATGACTGACTGTAAAACAAACTGCATTGTCTTTTTTCCTTCTTTTTTTTTCTTTTTCTTTTTTAAACTTAAGACACAGAGTAAAATAGAAGTGCTTTGCATTTTGTAAAAATAGTGTAACTGGCTTAAAGCTCCTGGTTTGGTGTTAATCATCTCAGTATACTAAAAAGATATTTCTGAATATCAGTAATGCGTAGAACTTCCTCACACATTTCACAAGTTGAAGACTGTGATATGATGTCACCAGCGGAAATATTACTGATGTTTAAATAGTGCGTCACTCATGTTATTTGCCTGTCTCATTATCACTGCTGGAGTGTATTTATTAAACTCTAAAAACCTGGGGTGCCGGGTGGCTCAGTTGGTTAAGCGACAGACTTCAGTTCAGGTCATGATCTAATGGCTCCTGAGTTCAAGCCCTGCATCGGGCTCTCTGCTGTCTGCACAAAGCCTGCTTTGGATCCTCTGTCTCCTTGTCTCTCTGCCCCTCCCGTGCTTGCATTCACTTTCTCTCTCTCTCTCAAAATAATTAAACCTTTGAAAAATAAAACTTTCTTTAAAAAAACTCTAAAAACCTGAAAGTGATTTATAAACTCACAGCTCAAATGAATAGATGGAATTACTAAATTTTGGCTGGAATTATAGAAGAATAGTTATTCCATTCTCTTTTTCATTCTCCTCATTATAGTTGATCAGAAATCAATTTTTGGACACCCATGTCTTTCTTCCTCCAACAGTATACAGTATTTTGTAAGCCATAAATCCCCCAAATAGTTTTAATCAGCATTTGTTTAGTCTTGGTTCCATGACAATGAGGTACAGGCTATAAACCTTGTTTAATACACGCATGCTCAATGAACTATAGGCATGCAGTTTTTGAAGGGCCAAATCTAGTTTGTTTGCTTATTTTTATTTTTATCATGAGCTATATTAATTCTTCATTTGGGAGAGGTATATCACTGGCTTTTGTGAAAAGCTCAAGGAACATGGACAGTGGAACTCAACATTACTTTTCATTAAATCATATGTTATAAAATCTTACCATGTATTCCCTAAAAACTGTAATAAAAGAGATCACCTTCAAGAAATAGCCTTATCCTTTATATATAGGCAGCAAATATCTAGCACTGGATACATTATAGCAAGTAACCTAATAAACAAAAATATTCAAATTTTACCCCATAGGCTTTTTAGAGCAGAAACTGATAGTATAGATTTTTACCACCATTATTATTTTATAAAAAGGGCTTAAGATGAAGAGGTGTGAATGCAACTTGTTTCTTTAATTTGAGGCTATAACTCATAATGGATGTGAGTTGGGTTATGTATAGAAATGGTAATTCTTAGGAAACAGTGAATGCAATTGACCAAGAACTATGGCTCACCAGGGACAGGACACTGATCTAAAATAATAAGTTAGTAGAAATCTCCATTCTTCTTTCCTTATTCCTACTGACTTTTGTAGACAGCCAGGGTCTGTATGATTTTAACACTCTATCTTGACACATTCTGGTACTGATTGAGGGATGTAAGAAAAAAGGATTAAAAATCTTGCAAAATGTCATAATTAAGTCACCTGATTTTTATATCCACTTTCCCCTTTATTTGCAGAATAAAAACTGGTGGATCAGTATCTATGAAACCTTCCAAAGATGACAAAATAAAAAATGATATAATTTAAGCTCTAATATTTTTTTGCTTGTCACCAATATACTAAGTACAAGAGTACTGTATTAAAAATGAGATTAATAAATGTAAGTAATTGCTGCATGCATTAAAATTCTGATAATTTCATGAATCAAAAATATAAAGACACTAGTAAAATCTATTTGGGATCTAACACTGAACCACAGGGAAGAAGTAAGCATCACTCTAGATGTGAAGGGGACTAGAAAAAGCCCTATCAGTTTGGGTTTTCTTTTTGTTTTTCTAGTGGTGAAGAGAGAAAACACACATTCAAATATGAATCCTAGATGATAAGAAATACTATTTTAAAACTTCAGACAAATACTAGTTTTTGATGGTCAGTAGTTTAAAAAAATTAAATTCCAGTACTACAAATGTAAATTGTCCCTATAAGACAGGGAAAGGAGATGCAGCTGAAGTCAAGATAGTTACAAGGAGATTTTTCTAAGCTTTAGTTGAAGGAGGATTTCTATAAAAGATGGAAGAAGAGGCTACTAGAAATGAACAAACAGAAAATAATCTAATTCCTTATAAAAAGAGTGTCAGGAAGGCAAATGTTCCGTTAAGGCTTATGAAAAACCTGAAGACAGAGCTTCTTTAAAAAAAAATAACATAAGAAAGTAGAAACATACAGCTTCAAAAATATTTTAGGTTTTTCCTGTATGGAGTAAGTCTTCAAACTGGGAAATTTAAAAAGAAGTGTTTCTTGACATAAAGGATGACTAAGACCCACCTTGTGGTCTCTTTGAGCAGAATGATTTTAGGAACTGAACAAACTTTCTGGAAATTATCTTAGGGTCACTGTCAGAATCCCTCAAGACTTATGGCTTGAAGAGAGGTCTCTTATCCAAACAAACAATACTCCGCATGGGTTCTAAGAGAACAAAATGATAAATCTGTTATAGACACACAGAAAAGTTCTAGAATAGAGTATTATTGGGAGGAGTTTCATTTTTTAATTTCAACAGAAGGACCAACATGGATTCAATAAAAATGAAGCATTTTAAGCTGGCCTTTTCTTTCTGGACAGTATCTCTAGTTTGGGAGATAAGAGGAAAGCCAAGAGCAGCATGTCTTGCATATGATGAAATTTTGTATGATATCTTTTTGAATAAAGTACTGTACTAGTTCCCATACACTTGGCAAGGGGACACTAAAAGGAAACAAGGTATACAGATGAAGGTAACCAGAATAGTGAGTTATCTAGAACTCATGTCAGAAAGTTAAGGTGATTATGTGCATTCAGTTCAGAGATGAGACACACAAACTATGCTAGATAACAAAATTCCACTGTATAGTTTTGGACATGTACAATGTACACAGCACTAGAGTGAGAGTAAAAGCAAGGCCAGTATGTTGAAGAGAACCATAAAACTTTAGAGATGGAAGAAGCCATCAGGTTCAAGTGTCCAACTAGCTTGGGAAGCCCTGACTGGTAGCTGGTTACTCAGCCTTCTCTTAAGCAATGAGTAATGGGGAACCCACTAAACTGACTAGAAGAGATATTCCATTCATGGGCAAATGCAACCATTGGAAAATTTCCACCTCATATCAATCAAAAAGCCCCCCCCCGCCCGTAGCTTCCACCTATTATGTCCTCTGAAACTTCAAAGACTATCTTAGCCCTCTTCCACATATCAGCCATTCAAATACTTGTGTAGTTTTCTAAATTGCAATGTCAAGGTCCAAGAGTGGAAAACTTACAGGAAGTCAGCTTTTGTGTCAGTACAAGGGAGAATTTTTAACTAGAACTGTTCAACATGAATTGCCCTGCCTGGGGGCAGTAGGCTCTGAGTGCCTAAAATATGCAAGCAGAGTCTCAATAATAATTTTTCAAGTGTATAAAGAGTATTTCTCTATTGGGTGGGAAAATGAATATTTAAAACTCTAAGTTCTAGGGTGAGATGGCTAATTATTATGCATATTTACATACAGCATGGCACATATTATATGCCTATGCCAGTAAAAAAAAACTCCATTAAATGAATTATTTACCTTAATATAAAGCATTTAAAATGGGTTCTACAGTATTAACCAGAGAGATACTGTTCGCTGTAGTATATACCAAAAATAAAAAGAAAACAACAACCACCCAGAAAAGGTGTTACACATTTAAAGAAGCATTCAAAGTAAAGCCTAACTTTTCACTTAATTATTCAGCAAATATATTTAGTATTTGTATAGAATTATTTTTGGAATGGTAAACATCTTTCCTACCTCCAGTGCTGGGGCAAAAATCCTTCTAATTAGGTCAATAAAAGAGTCTTAGAACCCAGGATGCTAAATCAAGAGATGGCTCCCAGCAACTCCATGTGGTGTAAGAAGACAATAGAGTACAAAGTGAGGGGTGGGACTTACTGTCAGAGTTGGCAGAGGGTTGTATTAAAGCCCCACTGATTCCAAGTTGCTCTCCTCCCTGTTCTTTTTAGAAAAGGCATGAAAAAACCCCTGTGTGTTGGCATTGTTAAAAAACAAGGAAAAAACAGCAGAGATGCTCAAGGAAAAAGATATGAAGTTTAAGTTCAGGGATAGCAAGTTGTGGGCTATTTTCTGTCACTGAGAATCCTGAAGTGAATGACTGCTTTAAAATACCCATTTTATAATGTTAGAATAGACTCTAAATTAGGCCAAGAACAACCACAACAATAATTTAAGGAAAAAAATATAGCTAAAGAAGCCATTAAACTCATGGGTGAGAAAGTTTGGAGGTCATTGAATAGATCTTAGGCATTAAGTCAATATATTCTATGAATGATTTACCAAACAAGAAAACAGCACAATAAAAATATCAGATTCAACATCACGGAAGATTAGGGATTATAAATGTGGAATTAAGTGAAAAACTGTTTAAAAAGCTAAGGTTGATATTTCCCTAAAACAGACAATAGAAGTACAACATAATTTTCTGTATTAGGCACTCTGCTAATATTAGATTTTTCCGAAAATTAAACTCCATGTTAGTTTGCTGTAAAATTAGGAAGGATCTTATCAATTATCAAATACATATTAATCTATGGTCAGTATAATACTATGCCAGTATAGTATTAGGGCCAGTATAGTATAATACTGACCATAGATTAATATTGCTTTGATGATAGTACAAATTGATTATTAGTAGCTGAGTAACCAGAATACATTTTCCCCCAACCGTAATGTTCAAGGAATGAGCCAAAGCAGAAATAGCTCTAAAAGTGATCTGTTTTATCTATTCTAACCAGTTTTATCACTTTTGCATAAGTGATAAGTACCTTAAAATGAACACAGAATATGATGTGCCATCTCTCAAAGAATCATTTTTATAATATTATTAATTGGTTACTTGGGAAAATGACTGGTACAAGATAACAATGATGCTGCATACTTTAAATTCTTTGTTCTATTCCATGTTATCAGAAAGGAATATCTTTCTTATTTCTTTAAGAGAATTTATAAATTTTTGTTGTAAGTAGACTTATGGAAGAGCTATAGAAGAAAGACTCTTAACATAGTATCTGGTATATATTAAATAAACAATAAAAAATGTCTGTCAAATACATGAATATGAATAAATGAATACATGCTGAGAACTAATTAGACTATACATTGATACAGCAAACCAAAAGTACAGTATAAAGGTTTAGTTTACATTTTAGTAAGCTACATATAGATATTGAAATGTTAGAGAATCCATGACTAAGAAAGTTAAAGGATTTGTAGCTCTGAACTTAATCCACGAGTTTAATAACTGTCATCCTTACTTTCAAGTATTCTGCAATTTCTCAGAAATTCTGTGAAATAACTCAGAAGGTTCATTTTATTGGCATACTTTGTGCTTGTAATAGAAACACATGCATATAAAATTGTCATATTACATTCCTGAGGTAAGAACCTTTTAGGAGTCCACAAGTATGAGTTTTAAATATTAAAATACTTTTTTATGACAAGGTGTCACTTTTGCACTTAAAATACATAGTAATAAGCACTGTTTTCTTATGAATGACACAATAAGAGTATTCTTCCATTAAAGGAAAAGTTTTAGAATAAAATAGATTGAGATATTAAAGCCCAACTAACATGTGCCTATGTCCTAACATAAGAAACACCAGAAGAATGCAGCTAATGAGAACACTGGAAAAAATAAGGAAGATAGTTTAGTAGAAGGGTTAACGTTTTATAACTTAAAGCCAAAAGCTACAGGTAAACTCTGACCATCAGACACAGTGGTTCTGAAGCCAATCTCTGAGTTCTACATTCTAGCTCTTAGAGGCTAGACTTGCTACGATTTTTAGCTAGCTGTCTCTCGCTTAGCTGTTTTCAGCACAGAGCTTTGGGATAAGATGACATTATTGGAAGACCTTCATAAAGAAGGGTGGGCAAAAGTCACATGGCACCAAGACATGAGGCAGGTAGGCAAGGAGCTTCTGATCAGTGAGTGTGCGGGTGTGTATAAGAGGGTGTAATTGTGCATGAACAGGCACTATCATTTCTTGCTTCTCACACTTCTCCTCCTATTGTTTTTGAAAAGGTCAACAGGTAATTGCTGAATTTTCTAGGGTGATATATGCTGGGGTTGGGGCTGGGTTCTCAGGTGGTAAGTTATCTCACAAGACTGTTGCTTATATTATAAACTATGATCATATCAAAAAAAATTCTGAGGAAAAACTGAAAACCAACTAAACCATACCTTACCTCCCTACTCACACTGAGTGACAGGAAAAAGATACATGAAGAAAACAAAGTCATATGAGAATTAATTTTTAAAACCTTAACTTTGAACAGAAATTCTGTAGAATAAGGAGAGAGGGTAGCTTTTTGCTTTCACCATTGTTTTATTTATTTATTTTTTTTTTTTAAATTTTTTTTTTCAACGTTTATTTATTTTTGGGACAGAGAGAGACAGAGCATGAACGGGGGAGGGTCAGAGAGAGAGGGAGACACAGAATCGGAAACAGGCTCCAGGCTCTGAGCAGTCAGCCCAGAGCCCGACGCGGGGCTCGAACTCACGGACCGTGAGATCGTGACCTGGCTGAAGTCGGACGCTTAACCGACTGCGCCACCCAGGCGCCCCAACCATTGTTTTATTTATTTAGCAATAAGAAAGTTATTAGTTTTCAATTAAAACAATAAAAGAAAAACATGGGGAAATTTAAAAACTTCCAAGCTATGTTTTATGGAACAATCCTGTTATGTATTAATCTACCATCTTCTAGTAGTTGGTGACCATATGAGGTAGATTTCATATGTAGAGAGGAAAAAGGGGAAGCATTGATGATCTTCAGCTTTCTCTGGCAAGGTAAAAGGAGACTGAACTTAGGACAGGTTCTCATGAAATAAAACAGAAAATTATTCTACTGAGAAACTGACAATAGGCTAATAATGACCTGAAGAAACGTGGTTTGCTTTTCTGATATGTGAAAATATTAGCAAGTAAAACAGTGGCTGAACCTAATCAAGTTTCTTGGTAAAACAAAGTGTACATCATAACTTGTCCTAACTATACTGGTGAGGGCTCGTCATCCTTTTATGTGAACTTCAACTCTTATCTGGCCACATCTTCTACTGGTGTGACTCTGTAGTATCTAGAATTCATTCTTTTGCCATTTAAATCTGGCTTCATTGCTTATTAACATTCCTGAGTTTATTTTCCTGGCCAATGCAGGGCTATTGGTTATTCATTCAAGTACAAGTTGCAATTTCAACACATTTTACAAATGAATCAGGATGAAGCTAGGCGGCTTCATCTACCAAGGGGGCCAGCCTTCTTTCCACAGACAGCAGATTTTGGTAGGAAAAACAATTGCTTAGGGGTGCTGGAAGATCTGGTTTCCAACAATGAACGGGTTATCTCTTATGTCATTTTCTCATGGCTTTCGTCTTTGAAATGCAACTAAATCAGGAAGAGTATGGTTTCAGTAGGAGAGAAGGTGACTATAAATGAGCCATACTAAAAAGAGCAGTAATTACAGTTATTTGCATCCCAGCTTTGTGATGTCCAGCATGAAGACAGTATTCTGAACATGCAGTCTTGTCCTTCTCTATAAAATACCCAAATGAATTTTACAATGGTTTTATTCATGTCTTAAGTCACATGATGGATAGAACATTAACTTTAGCTTTAACCGTTATATACTAAAATGGAAAGGCATTGGTGACAAAAGGGGTTAGCTATTATTTATTCATTCACTTATTCATTCACTCATCCAATATTGTCTAGCCTACCATGGCCATATATCATTTTAGGCACTGGGTGTACAAAACAGGAATAAAATCCCTGCTCTTCACAAACTTATATTCTGCTAGGCAGAGATGGAAAATAAATCAGTGAACAATATTTGGTATTGTACTCATAGTGATAAAGCTGTGAAGAATATAAAATGGGGTAACATAGCAGAGAAAGAATGGTGGTGGCTATGGTAGTGAAGCGGCATCTGGGTCAGACTGGGTTGTCAGGGGAGGGCTCTGAGGGGAAAATATTTGAAATGAGACCTTATTGGCAAGGTGTATAAATACATATTTCAGTAAACATATAGAAGGCTGTTGCTATATGGAATTCTCAAATGTCCAAAGTCAAAAATGAAAGGAGTAGTGAGTGAGTGATAAGAATGTAAAGTGAGGGACATTTCTATTTTAGCTCCTAGGATACAGTTAATATATTATGTTGAAATGTACAAAATTGCTGCTATTTCATCATTTTGACCTATAAAAACAGCAATTCATATGATTCAACTCAATAGCTAGAACTGAACAAAGTTAGGGCATGTAGTCAGGTAAATGTTATTTATTGAGGTTTGCCAGGATTAATTCACTATTTAAGTATTATAATTGCTCTCACTGCCCAAATCCAAATATGCATAAAACCTACATAAATTATATAGTTATAAAAAATTTATTGGAAGACCTACAGTGTGTCAGATATGGAAACTAAGTGCTTTCTGGTATTACCTCATTTGACTCTTACCTAACTTCAAGTACTGCTATCACCTGATGTAACAATGAAGACATTGAGGACCAGAGGTGTTAAATAGCTTCATCAATCATACCGCTTGCCAATGGAATACTACTTGGCAATGAGAAAGAATGAAATCTGGCCATTTGTAGCAACGTGGATGGAACTGGAGAGTGTTATGCTAAGTGAAATAAGTCAGGCAGAGAAAGACAGATACCATATGTTTTCACTCATATGTGGATCCTGAGAAACTCAACAGAAGACAGATACCATATGTTTTCACTCATATGTGGATCCTGAGAAACTCAACAGAAGACCAGGGGGGAGGGGAAGGGGAAAAAAAGTTACAGAGAGGGAAGGAGGCAAACCGTAAGGGACTCTTAAATAGTGAGTACAAACTGAGGGTTGATGGGGGTTGGGGGGGAGGGGAAAGTGGGTGATGGGCATTGAGGAGGGCACCTGTTGGGATGAGCACTGGGTGTTGTATGGAAACCAATTTGACAAAAAATTTCATATTAAAAAAAAAAGAAAAAAAAAGAAAAGAAGCAAAAAAAAAATCATGTCACTTGCAAGTGGTAGAGTCACAAAGCAAGGATTTAAACTGAGGAGGAATATCTCCAGAGAATATATTCTAAGTTCCGATCACTTAGTGTTTAGAGGAAAATATGCTTATTCATTTCAAATGACAATAATTATTATATCTAACTTGCTATATTTTCAGGGCTACATAATATTTATTTTATTATTTTTTTAATGTTTATTTATTTTGAGAGAGAGAGAGAGAGAGCAAGTGAGCATGAGAGAGTGAACATGAGTGGAAGAGGGGCAGAGAGAGAGGAAGAGAAGAATCCCAGGGAGGTTCTTCACTGTCAGCACAGAGCCCGATGCAGGGGCTTGATCTCATGAACTGAGAGATCATGACCTGAGCTGAAATCAGGAGTCAGACACTTACAGGGCACCTGGGTGGTTCAGTCAGTTAAGCGTGTGACTTCGGTTTGGGTCATGATCTCACAGTTTGTGAGTTTGAGCCCAGCGTCGGGCTCTGTGCTGACAGCTCAGAGCCTGGAGCCTGTTTCGGATTCTGTGTTTCCCTCTCTCTCTGCCTCTCACCTGCTCATGCTCTCTTTCTCTCAAAAATAAATAAACATTAAAAAATTTAAAAAAAGAGATGCTTAACCTACTGAGTCACCCAGGCACCGCAAGGGTTACATAGTATTTATCCCCTTTTATAGATCTAACATTTCGTTAGTGCCAAGACTTAAATGATGTGATGTGATATGGGGTATATGTTTGCATATATACATATATATTAAAAGAGTGCCACACTGCTTGAACAAATATATTTGAGGATATAACATACATAATAGTGGACAGGCTCATGTGGATAGTAACGATAAGCAGTTTGGTACAGTTTTTTCTTTATGATCTTAAATCAAGGTTAGTCTCAACTATTCATAATCATTTCACTTGCTACTTGGGCATATGATGAAACCTTGGACAATGAAATATGGAGCTAAGTCTGCTGGAAGGATCTAGGAAAGGCTTTCCTTGTTCTTACAGAAAAAGGACTACAGGTAGGGTTCTTTAGATATTGGTCTTTGGCTCTCTGGATGCTGTCTTATAAGAAGAGATGATTAGAGCTATTGGCATTACAGAAAAGTTAAGTGACAGTCTTACATTGCAGAGCCACAAAATTCACTCTGGAACAACCCCACCTCTGAACATCCTGTAAGTTAAGGTAATAATTTTTCCTCATCATCTAAGCCAAAACTGAGGGAGGTATGATTACAAATCCAACCTATAATCAGTATCAGCATTATAGCTAGACCCTACTTTCTATCTAGTCTTTAGGGTTTTATGTCTCTGTAATAGTATTTCTTCAAAATCAGAAAATATGGTATTAAGAGAACATTTGTTTACTACTTTCTAGAATTTTTTGTGTTCTCTATATATACTTGTTACATAACCAGCCAAGAATAATGCCCTTAAACTTCACAAAAGTGACAAAGTTAAGGTTCTCTGCTATTTTTTCTGACTTTAATGCATATTTTTTATTCACATTGCTTATATATCTTTTACATCTGTTCTTTTAGGCCTGAACTATAATTTAGGATAATATTGATGATTATGCCCTTCTAAATTCTTTGTGCATAATTTATCTTGACAATCAATAAAATAGTAAAAAGTGCTGTAACACTTTTCTTTATTTTCAACTTGTTCCTTTTTATCCTTTAACACAACTTCATATTCTAGGAATATTTTCGCCTTGCCCACATACTTTGTACCTGAATGTTCTTAAAAAAATAAAAGTCATAGCTTTTAGAAACTCTTCAGGAAATTACTCTAGGACCCTTAAAATGATTGAAGAGGATTAATCTATATTCTTCTACACTATATTGGCAGTCATTATCTATCCTCTCTGCCTAGATAATTTAAGATATTAGGCCACTGAGCTGCAGACTTTGCACAACTCTTAACTTACCAATGCTATGCAAAGGAGGTTAGATTTAAAAAAATAACTTTAAAAACCATTTCTCAGCAAATCTCATTTTGAGAGCATCAGTAAGTATCTTGGCCAGATAACCTGATGGGCAATGTAGCTACAAGGTTTTATCCACCCTCCACCTCCACCCCCACAAACCCCATCCCCCACAGCTGTAGGTTTTGCTATACATTCCTAAGACCAAGCTAATACATGTGTAAATTAAGGGAGAATACTGGTAAGTTATCTCTAAGACAATGAAAAAGAGCACATTATAACTTCATTGAGTACATGGAGGCACCAAGAATGTATAGCTAGTAAAGAGTATTCTTACAACTGCCAAGAGGGACATCAGCAGGATTAAAAGATAAAGCTTTTGAAAACCTCATCTAAACTGCCTAGTATGGCAAAGAAAAGAGATCTATCCCAAGTAGACTTCAAGCTGTATTAACCAAAACAGTATTTTAGTGTTACAGCAGTTGATTTCAGAATGAAGTATATCTTTATATTTTGTCCCACACTTTAATGATTTATACTCCTTGGAAGTTGCACAGGCTGACATAATTTATAATTTAATATAACTGAGGTATTATAAGGCCCACATCTCAGTAAGCTTCGAAACTGCTAATTGGGATAATAGGAAATTACTTGTCTTCTCCCAAATGCCAGTGAAGTAGGTCAGGATAATTAATATGTAAGCTGGCTTTTAAGTCAAAGGAAAACAAGACAGGTCTCATGTGTGTACTTTTAATACCATCCATTTTACACCAAAATGAGTTCTGCCTGTGAAAAATCATAGTATGATTCAGTTAAATACATGAATTTCAAAATAAGAGAAAAAGTAGTCCAACCATGAGAAGACACAGATTGAAGACTTCTCTAAAGAAGGCTACATTTATACCTCATAAGCAGGGAAATTGAAAAAAAAAACACATCTAGATCACCGATTTAGGTACATTTTGTTTTTTAGATTGCTTTGTAAACTTGTAAGCACTGTATAATATAGATCACATTATATAAAGTTAAGGTAAACATAAATGATAAGACAGGGGTTTGGGTGATGACATAATTCTTCATCCTTAAAGCAGAAGATAGGCTATATTTTCACATTTTCTTCCATTACTCCTTCTGCCCACTTGCCTGATACTTTCTAGCTTTAATTTCTTGGTAAGCTGAGAAAAAATGTGTGTATCTAGAGACACAAAACTTATGTCCTCTGCAGGTCTGTGCTGGATAAGTGCAAATTCACTATAGTAGGTCAAAGCAAACGCTGGCCTCGAGCATGACAGTTAGTAATACATCCCTGCTTGACTCTAACAAGCACAGGTGCCTGCCAACCTGTGGGCAGCATAGTGAATGCTCTGCGCTGGAAGGCATGTCCTAAGCCTGAGACTGGTGGGATGGCCACAGCTTCTTTTGTGTATATAATTTTTGCTCTGTTGACATAATACCCAGCAGCTTGATTTGAATAATAAGCCTGGAATACTAGGTCCTAATGGCCAACCCAGGGCAGCCATGAACACGACACCCCTTAACTAGACCTTAAAGATTCTTTTGAAAACATGGATTTTAAAGCTGGTGTTTCTCAAGTGAAGTGTTTATCAAATCGTACACTCCTAAATATTAAAAACAGTAATGCAGAAAAACCATCATTAGGAAGGCAGACAGACATTCTATTAAATACAAAGCATCTTCTAGTAGACAACCATGAAACACATGTTCTGCTGAGAATGGTTTGATGAACATTGACACATCAAGCGAAAGATCTGGGGAAAAATGCCCAGAAAGAAATGGGGCCCTGAATTATAGTGCATGGCCACATTTAGTGAAGCAGATCTGACTGAAATAGCATGAAATGCCCCAAAATATTGAACTGTGAAGACAAAATGTGCAATATTAGATTTATAGACACACTTGCTAAGACTGTTCTGCCTTATCACAGTTATTCCACAAAAAAAGAGACACTGAAAGAGATGGAAAGTACCGAAAAATTGCCCACTTGACTCATTTGGGAACCTGAAGGAAAACCTCACCAATTTAGTAGTGCATGTACAAGGTAAAAATAAATTCAATCAAGAAAACAGCAAAGAGACACTAGAAGAACAAACTCGAAAGCCATCTAACTATAGATGCTCTGTGGGCCCGGGTTTTCCTTTCAGGCCCTAGGATGCGCCTTCTCCTTTCCAGGACTCCCTCCTGCGATGGCCAGAGGGAACTGGGAAGTAACTGGCTTAAGCGAAAAAGATATCATCGATGACTTCTACCTGTGGCCATGATGATATGTTTTCTGAACAGAATTCTCTATTTCAGAGGGCTGTGCAAATTTCAACACAATTTATCTTAAAATGGCAGAGTTAAAGTATTTTCCCCAATATGTTTGTAGAATACTGAACAAACTTCACATACTTAGTTACAGCAGTTGTGCAGCACATAGATGACAGTCAAAATGAAGTTTCTAACTCATCTTTAGTTAAATTTTAGAAAACAGTATCCTGATTTTGGTAATCATCATAACACTAAAAAATGTATCATGCTTGCCAGAAGTCCTACAGAGACCTCACATGGCTCCTAGATATTTCTTCACCAGTCTCTTCCATAATCTCTGATAAATGTGAATGTTGGGAGGGCTTGGCAGGTAGTAGATGGTAATTACCTTTTCCTGCACCAACAGTATACCTTTTGTAATGCTCCTTATGGAGATTATGGCCAACATACACTTCACATGGAAACTGCTTTAACATATGATTTTTATTACCAGCAACTCATATTTTCATGGTATAAGATAGAATTCTCCTTAAATAAGGCAATGAAGACCATAAAAGAAATTCTACTGTATTTTCTTGCTAATAATCTCCAAAGTGACTCTCATTTTAAATGAGCCAAGTTTAACATGGGCATGAGGATACTGATCTGCTGGCCCTCTGTGAGCTTTGAACTGTTTTTCCAATTGTGAAGAAGAACTTGCAGTAATATATCCCATAATCAAAGTCTCGTATACTTACAAAATGGGTGGATGGCTATAGTCTGCTTATATCCTTTAAAAAGGGAAGTCTAATGCCCTGGTGGGAACAAATCAGAAACTGTGGTTTCATCAACACTAGCTTGGGTCAGCTGCACTAACTGGCCCAAACTTCATTTTGAATAAAGACATGCAAACAGTTTTATACTACTTCTTTAATACTGTACTTCTTTATTGGGGGGGGGGAGGGAATTTTTACATTTAGGACTTACAGCCAAACCTAGATTTTCTTTCTAAGTAAGGTAACTGAGTTCTAGCCTTTCCCTTAAACTAGCCTGGGTTTCTGGACTGGTGTATCACATTAATTATAAACAGATGCTTGGTAAGGCATGTTGGATAAAGAACTTGAGAATTAGTAAACATATTCTTAATGCCAAAAAGTCAGAGGATTATTTAATTGACTTTGTCTCTCTTCAAAGTTGATTCACATAAATTGAGTTTTGTAATTAACATATATACCAAGAAAATAAATAAATGCTTTTGGCAAACTGGTTTCTAGAAACAATTTTGGCCATTTGGAGTTGACAGAAATGCTATTTGAAATTTCTTCTTGGAAAACTCCTTTGAATTTTTCCTTTAAATCTTTTAATAGTGAAAAGGGAAGTTGTATATGTATGTGTGCGTATGTATGTGTTTCTGTGTTCACTTACGTATTCAACCAAGGTTCTGCTAACACTGTGCTTGAAGCATTTAGTTTCTTAACCCAAACTCAGGGGGCAATGACTGTGGACCAAAGGGATGATATATACAAGGGAGAAGAAAGTGGATAAGAGGTAGGAGAAAAAGAAATGACTATCATTAACCTTACAAGGAAAATGGGTAACTGGGGAAAAGCATTTGCTCTAGCTTTGGGTGTCCGGGGATATAGGCTTCATTATCCACCTTTCTCCCCGCCATGTTAATCAATTTCTGAAAGTAAAACAGCAAAGGATACCTAACGTCCTGTGCAGCAAGACTATTATTTTAAGAAAAAAGGGAAACAAAATTCTATTTTCTTAAAATAAGAAGTTTGAAAAGGTTAGGACTCTGTGTACACAGGCTAAGGATCTCCAACATACTTACTTTTGTCTCCTATGTTTTCCCCTGCTGCCTCCCCTTCCTCCTCCTCCTCCTCCTCCTCCTCCTCTTCCTCCACCTCTGTGGGCTGCACGTCATCCTGCGGGTCACAGGCACTAACGGGTGCGTTCAGACAGCAGTGGTTGAACCCGCTATCTCGAGGCAGAGTAAAACTTCGAGGTTTGCCCCCATTTCCATTTAACACTTGCATCCTCTCACTCTCAGCCAAGGGGTACGGCCCATAGTGATCCTGTAGGTGGCACTTCTGAGTTGGAAGGGTGGACTGCCGCCTGTGCTCTGGGGAGATGGCCGTGGAGTCAGAGAAGACAGAATCCTCCAGGGGCAGAGTCTGAAGATAGTGTAATCCTGAGCTTGTCAGGGGCGTCTCGATTAAATCCTGCCAGGAGCGGCGCTGACTGGCTGTCTTGCGAATGGGGGACACAGCACTGCTCCCAGTCACTTCCTGGCGAAACTCTTCATGGGAGGACTGTGACTGAGAGGTCTCTGTGGAAGAGAGCCGGCTGTGTTTTGCTTCCACGTAAGGACTGGCACAACTCATCTGTGGAAAGGAGCCTCTGATCAGTCTCTACAGAAAATAACAGACTACTTCTGTTACCAAGGAACACATTAGATTTCTAACAGTTAACATTTACCAGTCAAGTTAATGACTAGTCAAGTTTACAGACATCTCAAAGTTAGGCTCAGCTGATATTTTAAGAGACTGAGATGTGGGGTGTTGAAATTCTCCTATACCAGACTCTCATGAAAAGTCTGACATATTAACATGCAAAGTTGCACAACAGTGAAGCATAAGAAAATTTGAGTGCTTATGTAAGAAATATTCAGCAACTAAGAAAAATCTGAAGTTTAAAAAATCTCTAGGAATTTAAAACCCTGAATAATTGCTGCCAAATTCATATTTCTGGATTTTGTGGAGTTTGGGGGTGAGAGCAAGGAGAGAGGCTTTTGGATGTGAAAAGAAGGTGCCTATAATCGGACAGAACCCCTCCCCTTCTTCATAGGTGAATGAATCCTCCTATGGGCCCCAATGAAAGGTGTTCTTGTGGTCCTTTCAATTTGTGGCACTTTGTAGAGTTAAACATACAGGCAAGGTGAGATTATACTCTGATGGGGATGAGCATCTGCCTTGGGCATGGGCACCTCAGGGTACATAAACACAAAAGAAAAATGGAATATTTCTATTCTTGGAATTTAAAGTTTGGGAGTATATATTACAGTACAAAGTACAACCAAGAAAATGGACTGGCATCAAGTGAATGCTGTAAAAGACTTGCAGGTGCTCCTACTGGGGACAAGGCTTACTCTAGCTCTCGGGGCTAACAGATCAGTTCTGGCTCCTTTCTGGCAGGAGGAGTTGAATTTGTCAAATGTGATCAAGGCAAATGGGGCTCAGGTGGTGGCCAGGACAAGCCTGGCTGAGGCAAAAGCACACGCTGCCCCTCTGGGTAAAGGAGAAGTTAAATGGCATCTTCTGGGGGCAGTTTATCTTCCCACATGTTAATAACAATGTAAATAGCTTCCTTCTTGAAATTCACAAGTTGCTATGATTAAAGAGCTGTTCCCTGAAGCTGCAGTTTCCCTTTCTTCCTCTTTTATAAATATTTAAAAGGAATTATTCAGGCCCTAATGTTTTAGTCAAAGAGGGAAAATATGATATAAACTGTATCTTGTCACTGACTTCATGATTTCATTTCTATAGCTCATCCTTGCATTCTGTTACACTCAGCATTTATTAAAGAAATGTGCATACATATTAGGAACAATTCTTAGCTAAGAGACATTGACATCAAACACTGTTATTAAAAATGTGGCTTCCCTTTTAGTTATTAGTCAAAAGGACCCATTCATTTATTTCAGAAATATTTATTTATGCATTTCAGAAATATTTATTAAGCACTTAATAAATAAGTGCCAGTGCTGTGCTAAGCCATGGGGATGTGTAGATGAATACAGCAGGCCCACAGTCTAGTCTAGTGAGCTGTTTGTAGTCTCAGATATTCTGATTTAATGTCTGGATAAGGTCTGAACATCTGCATTTCTAAAATGTTACAGAAGTGATTCTTATGCACAGCCAAGGTTGAGAAATGGCCTAGAATTTTATCAACATCTTGTGTAGCGTCTTATTTAAAATCCTCTAGAGTAATATGGAGGTGTAATTAGGTTGAGTGCTGTTGGCACCTAAATTCAGCTTCCATTTCCTATGTGGAAGACTCAGTCCCAAGATAGCCAGAATTAAGTCTTATGACGCTGTAACCATGCAATGTATTGTCAAAACTGGGAGACTACTGAGATGCTGTTAGTAGTTCTGATGGGCCACGGGCATAAAGTGGGATAGTCTCAAGCAAACTAGGGCAGTTGTTTACCCCATTAAAAGATTATAAACTACAGGCTATACACAGAATCATTTACACAGGTTTAAGAAGTCTGGAGCACCATATAAACACATACATTAAACCAGACCCCATGACTATCTGAAGAGCTATCTGTCAAAATATGTTTAATATAGATATAATATTAATTTTTATGAGTCATTTCTGAAGGATATAGGAATGAACTTTATTAGTGTGGGATACATAAAGCCCATTTATATATCTTTTTCTAAGAAAACTTATTTTTGTTGCTGATATTTCCAGGAAGGCTACTCTGACACAAACAGGATTTTTTAAAATAAAACTGGGCAGATATTATGCCTGGAATCTGTGGTGACTGTTTCTCCTGATTAAATAGTCTTTGCATACTAAATTTTTTCCCCTTATTGTTTTTAGACTCCTTATGTTCTTTCCTCTTAGGGAACCTGAGGTCTGACGTGCAATTCACTACATGGGGATATTTTGGGTCAAAGAATCTGATGCTAAATAATGTCCATTCCTGTTGGC
The DNA here is from genome assembly GCF_016509475.1 of Prionailurus bengalensis. Classification (NCBI taxonomy): domain Eukaryota; kingdom Metazoa; phylum Chordata; class Mammalia; order Carnivora; family Felidae; genus Prionailurus; species Prionailurus bengalensis. The sequence goes on along the minus strand of NC_057361.1, from coordinate 17,947,159 downwards.
AACTTACAGAGGGAGGTCGTGGGTATGTGTCGTAAGGGGGCGGAGGGCTGTCCTGTTTGGGTGTTGATGGAGTATCTGCTTCTTCCTTGTCACTCTCACTCCAGTAATCTGTAAATTCACACACACAGATACAACATTCTATTAAATATTTCTAGCCATATTTTCATTCTATTAAATATTTCTAGCCATATTTTCTTTTTTTAAAAAAAATTTTTTTTTCAACGTTTATTTATTTTTGGGACAGAGAGAGACAGAGCATGAACGGGGGGGGGGGGGGCAGAGGCAGAGGGAGACACAGAATCGGAAACAGGCTCCAGGCTCCAAGCCATCAGCCCAGAGCCTGACGCGGGGCTCGAACTCACGGACCGCGAGATCGTGACCTGGCTGAAGTCGGACGCTTAACCGACTGCACCACCCAGGTGCCCCTCTAGCCATATTTTCAAGAACACACACTACCAGCTAACACAAAGACATTTAAATTCCACTCCTATACCCTGCTCCACAGCACCCACTACTCCAGGCCCACAAACTTTTATTTTCAGCTGGGTGTTCAAGAAGAAGGAAGAGTGCAATCACTTAATTCCAATAAAGCATGCAATTATACATAGCTATAATTTTAAGGAGTTAAGAAAAAGACACTGCAGAAGTCAAATCAGGTTTAGGGTGCTTTAGATTCCAGGCCAAGTTATTCTGATGCTTGAATTAGTGAATAATAACACATGATGCCTCTTAAAGGTGTATCATTTTACCCTAAAGATGAACACTCAAAGAAAAGCAATATATATACAACTGTAGATCTCTACAGATATAAACAGCTCCAAAAATAATGTTCTCAATTCTCTTTTCTGGCTCCAATTCACTGGTTATCTAACAATCACTGTTTCCAGAGTCATGCTGACATGACTCTCTATAACACGATACTCCCACCTCTACTTGGAAACACATGGCAAACCTTGATTCTTGCCAAATGCAAAAGGGCAAATTTGCTGATGTGGGCTGCAAGTTCCAAACTTCTAGAACTACTTAAAAGGGTAGAAAATGTAAGCCGCTAGACTTGGCAGAGCTCAGGCAAGAGGGAAAGGAAAAAATTTTGAGACATAAATTAGTTGAGTAAGTAAAATACAGCACAAAGACCAATAATCAGAACCCGTTCCACTAATAACGCAACCATTCTTAGGTTAATTCCTTATAAGATTTACGAGGAAAAACCTGTAAGTATTACCCATTTTTATTCTTAAAAAATCTAAATCAAAAGAATCATCATTAGGCTTAACTGATAATCAGATTTAGGTGAAAAAACTATGGCACATACTTTTACAGGAACCTCTTTCCACCCAGGAATCTTTTACTGTAGTATTTATATATATTTTCCTTGTGGTGTTTATGAATATTTATTGAGTACTTACTATATGCTGCACATACTTTTATAGGAACCTCTCTCCACCCAGGAATTATATATATTCTTATATATAAAAATTATATAATATTTATATATATTTTCCTTGTGGTGTTTATGAATAAGTATAGCTAATATTTATTGAGTACTTACTATATGCTGAATAGAAAGTAGTAGAGCTGGGATTTGAGCTAAGAAATAGCCTTGCCCTAAACCTTGGAGGGCTATCACTGGGACTCTTGAATGACACACTGGGAGAGTTTAATTTGACATATATTCATGATGCTTTGAGCCCTCCTCCTCCTGCTGTTCTGTAACCCTGGCTATCATGAAAAGAAATTCTTTAGCAGTGGAGATTATTACATTCAGGCCTCAAAATACAAAAACTTTGAAAATGCTATTCCTATTTTAATTATTCCCTTTGACTAAAACGTAAGCAGAAACTACTTAATCTAAATTTGTGTCTGGTATTTATAATGGATCATGCTGGTGACAGCTAGTATACTAAGCTTCCTCTCAAATATGAATTGATATAGTTGCCCAGCGATGTACACAACAAACAATGGTGGGAAAAGCATGAACTATATACCTGGGCAGATGGAGGTTCAATTCTTGGTTGTACCACTTACCATCTCTGTGCTCTTGTGATGGTTACTAAACCAGAGTCTGTTTTGTCATCTGTAAAAGGGGGCTAATAATAACTGACTTTCAGAGTCGTGTATATGTGTGTGTGTGGGTGGGTACTAAATAAGGTAATACATATTCAAGTGCTTTGCACCTTGAAAGCACTCGATATTAGGACCCCTGATTTTATTTGGTGGATTTATAGGTAGCATTCTAGGACAGTCTGACCCAGATCACAGAGGAGGTAAATGCCTTGTGTTTATCTTCTTGGACATCAGCTTTTTTTTTTTTTTCTCGTAGCAAGTTCCAGCAATGAAAAGTGAATTCTGTAGCTCTGGGATCTGGGTTAGGCAGTTTTGTGGGAGTTTGAAATACTATAAGGAAGTCATTGCTGGAGGTGAATGGAATAAGCACCACCCCATCCCAACCCTAAGCAGTGGTTTGCCAATATCACTTTGCTCTTACCTTTCCCACTATTTCCTGTGTTGAATTTCTCCTTGACCTCTGTACTGATACCTTGGGGGTCTCAAGGAATTAGAACCTCAAGGGGCCCTGAACAGCATGCTGAGAAGGAGATGGTCACCATTTTATCAAGATCTCTATAGCTATCACTACAAGTGACAGATGTGGGAGATTCTCTCTGCTTTCCCACCTCAGCTAAATTAGGGAGAATTCTAGTCCACTACTTAATGTAATTTTTGGTTTACTAAAAAGCACCATCAATCTATAGCTTATTTGGGTTGCCGAATAAAAGACTGAAATTCCCCTTTGTAAATTAACTTCATTTCTCACAGTAAGTTGTAGGTCTTTGAGAGAGCAGTGACAGAGAAGAACCTACATAGAAAACTCAGTCAGTCTTCTTTTGGGGTTGTGTGGAAAATTACAAGCACATTGTTTGCTCAAGAGGCTGAAATGAGTTTGATTTTCATTCTATGAGCAAATTAATTTCTTTTTCTTAGCTTTCCATTTAGCAAAAATAAATGGATACTTTTAATGTCTTGCAGTGATATTCAATATTATATGTAACTAATCATGAATAAATAGTGCCATCAGTAGAACAGGAAGATTTCCACTTTATTCTCAGGTTGATACAAAAGGATAATTTGAGAAACTTAACAGAAGACCATGCGGGAGGGGAAGAAAAAAAGAGGTTAGAGAGGGAGGGAGCCAAAACATAAGAGACTCTTAAAAACTGAGAACAAACTGAGGGTTGATGGGGGGTGAGAGGGAGGGGAGGGTGGGTGATGGGTATTGAGCAGGGCACCTCTTGGGATGAGCAGTGGGTGTTGTATGGAAACCAATTTGACAATAAATTTCATACTAAAAACAAAAGGATAATTTGAGAAAAATGACTTTTTCATCTAGAACTACCAAAAAATACAATATATTTCATTCATTTTTATGTGATTAAAGCTTTAGGAAGACATTGTGTGACTGAAAATAATGTGTCATGAATGTCTGACTTGCACGTGGAAAAATATAGAAAAATTATTAATAGGCAATTAGCCAAATTTTGATCTTCATGTAATTTAGTGTAACCCTGTTTTCTCTAAGTACAACAACAAATAATGAAAGAGAAGCCCACATCCTTTACACTTCTGGAGCTAAAGATACTAATTCATTAAACTTTTATTTAAATCAATGAAAAAGTCACTTTGAAGCTGCAATGGATATTTAAATAAAAAGTGTTTTGGAGTTACTCCTTTGCATGTTTGTGAAATATTCCCAACCCTCAACCACCTATATTTTGTATGAAGCTTAACTTCAGTACTGAGAACAGTACTCGGAAGATGTCAAATAATTCTACAGAAGTGTGGAGTAGACACATGCATACAGTTGTTTTCTATATAGAATACCATGAGACCTAATGCAGAAGGTAGGAAGTCTATTACGTTTCTGACCTATGTTAGAGTGCCTGAGAAATATACACTCTATGTGGAAAACCAAATTATTTCAGATATTCTGGTTGCATTGTGCTAGCAAGGGAGACGTGACTTGTTAACTATTATAAGCTTCTGCCAGTGATGGTCTACTACTGCAGAAGGTACTAAAATATGCACTCACATGCCAGACCAGTGCATCATGAATCCATGCATTGAATACTTATTGGAACCTGTATGTACGGTATAACTTACCAGTTCCTTAATCCATAATGATATATGGCTATATAATACCACATACAAAGAAAATTAACTAAAATAAAGACCATGCTAAACTTCAAAATAAGAAAGTTAAGCTTGAGAATTCAAGATTCCTTCTTTATGCAAACCAAGTTTTTCAAAGATTCATTTCCTATCAGTATACTGTCTATACTTTTAATTTTTGCATCTTAAAAAAATCAGAAACAAACCTATATGCACCTATAAAATACAGTTTTTTTATGCCTTTAAAAAATGTGAGAAGGAAGGCTAACAGATTTTTTAGTAGTCTTAACACAATTTTAGGCCTATAAATTAAGTTGAAGTATGAAAAGTTTAAATAAACTTAAGTAAACTTTTAACAATGAACAAATGTGGCTTAATAACTGGCCTGACACCCCATAGTCCTGGCTGGGATTCACCTGTGCACCCTGATTTGATGGAGATTGTTTCCTCATTATTTGTGGAAGTATCCATGCTGCTTCCACTCCCAGGAATGTTTTGTCACTTTCCATTTTTTAGACATTTATTATTATTTTTGAAACACAGAAAGAGAGTACGAGCAGGGGAGGGGCAGAGAGAGGACACGCAGAATCCAAAGCAGGCTCCAGGCTCTGTTGACAGCAGAGTTCATGGTTTGATGCAGAGCTTGAACCATGAATTGCGAGATCATGACCTGAGACGAAGTCAGATGCTTAACCAACTGAGCCACCCAGGCGCCCCTTTTTGTTACTTCCTATCTACTTCATTCTCATCCTGTGAGAATAGGTTCAAATAATGGAGTCAACATAAAGCCTTTCCCACTCCCTTCCTGGAAGCAATCTCTCCAGCTTAATTTCCACAGAACTTGATTTGTACTTTCTTACATTTCATTTTCTTTATTATATTAAGAGGATCTTTTCTACTAGAATTCAGTGTAATTTCAGGCAGGATGGGCGCCTATTTCACCTTAAGTCAATCAGCGTGCTAGTTGAAGGCCTTACACAGAAACACTTCATACTTAATAAAATATCTTCTCTTTCTCTCTACTGCTGACTTTACATCAGCCTCACTGATCAACTTCTCTAGCAAGTTATTTCCTCATTAATTCTGCCTCTTTACCAGTTTTTTAAAAAAATTTTGCATCCACTTAGCAAATTTTTAAAAAATCAGTTTCACATTGTGCAACCATTAGTACTGATTGACTTTATGTTGTTCTTTAATTTTTTTTCTGCTGCTCTTCAATTTTTCTTAAGCAATTTCAAGTGTGTATCTTTTTTTAAATGTTTACCCATTTATTTTCAGAGAGCATGTGTGCACAAGAGCGCTTGAATGGGGAGGAGCAGAGAGGGAGAGGGACAATCCCAAGCAGGCTCTGAACTGTCAGCACAGAGCCGGATGCCAGGTGAGAACCCACGAACACGAGAACATGACTTAAGCCGAAATCAAGAGTTGGAGGCTCAACCGACTGAGGCACCCAGGTGCCCCTCAAGTGTGTATCTTTGATATCCTCAACAAGATGATATATTCCTATTGGCAGGAACCATGTTTTGCTATTTCTTTGAACTCTTCCTGCCCTAAGTCCTCACCCTTCACTGCCTTACTCATCCCCATTCCCTCACCCATGGCTCTAAACCAGGGGTTGGTAAACTGTGGCCTGCAGGCCAAATGAGGCTCTCTGCCTATTTTTATATGGTCTGTAGATCAAGAACAGTTTTTACATTTTTAAATGGTAAAAAAATCAAAGGAAGAATAATTTTTTGAAATGTAAAAAATGATATGAAATTTCATTTCACTGTCCATAACTAAAGCTTTATTATAGCCCAGTCAGAATCCTCATGTGTGTACAGCTGCTTTCATACTATAACAGCAGAGTTGAGTAGTTTAGACAGAAATCTTATGGGCCTGCAAAGCCTAAAATATTAACTATTTGGCTTTTCACAGAAAGTTTCCCAACCCCTGCCCTAAACATTTGCTGACAGATTGGTTTTGGGATCTGGATATCTACTTTAGATATCTCTAACCTTCAGCTTTTAGATGTTTAGAAAAGTTTTGGCTGAGGTTTTACTTTGAGAGGGAACACAAGGTTTTTAGAATTTCCACATAAACAAATAGTCTATGCCCACTGGAGACACAACTAGAAATAAGTTTGTGTATATATATATATATATATATATATATATATATATATATATATATCAATCTGTAGAATTCTTTTAGCTTTAGGAAGCCTCAAAAGATTTCCAAAAACTGTTGATGCTTCCAAGGGATATACAATAAACACTTTTTGGAAATGTAAAGCAACTTCAGAATGGTGACCACAGCTTTCATTAAAATTTAAATCTGTATAATGACATTGTGTTTTGTATATCTGAGGTCAATACTGAGGCAAGATCCATAAGATCACAGAATTACAGAGTAACAGAACTGAAGAACATAACCAATTGAGATAATTTATGGAAGGAGGAATCATCCATCTGAGCTCTTTGCATAAAGTCCACTTAAATGTCTATGACACCACTAAACAGAAAAAAAAACCTCACCAACAAGGACCTGGACTCTAGTCGATATTTAGGACCAATTACAGATTTTTAAATTTGTAAGATTTTTGTCCTCCATTGGAAACAGACTGAGAGAGACAGCAACAAACTCCACATCAGCTGCTCCAAAAATTTTAGAATTTATTCCCCCTCTGTTTAATTTACTAAACCTCACCTTTAAGATGGTATGGTTTGGATTCAAAGTGCAAAAAAGAAAAATAACTACAGCCTGATATATGCATTTTCACAACTGATAGTAGTGAATCACTGTATAGGATAACAGCAGAACAAAACAAAACAAAAACCCCAGAACTGTAAAAAAAAAAATTCCTTTACCTTGTTCTTGCTTAATCCTCTCTCTTTCTGCATATCCTGCAGTCAGCATGTTGATTCTGTTAAGCCACCTGAAAAAACAACTATTAAAATCAGTAACACTGCAATTGAATTTCGTATATTTTACTTTTAAAAAATATTTATTTTAAGGGTAAAGAAGATGTGGTATATATACAATGGAATATTATTTGGCTATAAAAAAGAATGAAATCTTGCTATGTGCAACGGCATGGATGGAACTAAAGTATATTATGCTAAATGAAGTAAGTTAGTCAGAGAAAGACAAATACCATATAATTTCACTCCTATGTGGAATTGAAGAAACAAAAGGAATGAAGTGGGTAAAAAGAGAGACAAACCAAGGAACAGACTCTTAACTGTAGAGAACAAACTGATGGTTACCAAAGGGGAGGTGAGTGGGAGGATGGGTAAAATAGGTAATAGGGATTAAGGAGGGCACTTGTTGTGACGATTCCTGAGTAATGTGCCGAATTGTTGAATGACTATACTGTATGCCTGAAAGTAACACTGTATGCTAACTATCCTGGAATTAAAATTTAAAACTTAATAAAAATGTTTATTTTAAAATGTTTAAGAATATATGAGATAATTCTACATAAAAGATGTGTTCTTTGCTATTCTTGACACATCGAGCTTTCAATGAGCTGTATAATTTGCTGTGGTATAAATTGCTGCCACACTACAGATGATATTTCGATAGAAAAGTCTTAAGCAAACCTGTAAATATATGTAATATAGAGGGTTTTAAGATGATCGGAGCCCTATCAATTCTGTTGCTCCAAATTTAGAAGCAGTCCAAATAGTTCTGCTGTTTGTTTCTTCAGAACAAATGCTCTTTTAATATAATATATACTGATGAGAAAAAAAGTTATGGACCTCGCCGGTCAAAATAAATTTCACTATGAAGTATTAGTTTTGATGAAAGTTATTTAAGTTTAATGTTCCAGGGGGAAACACATCTTGGGAATACTTTGGAAATTTGTCTCTAAATACAATTTGTTTTCTAAAGACCAAATGAGCAAATACAATTTTAACCTCTATTTAGATCTTAAAAACTTATTTCCATGAACAATAGTAACTTAAAAATAAATCTTAGTTCTTTCCTCTCTCAGTAGTGATGCTATTTCCAGTGTTGTTTTTTTTTTTAAATTTTTTTTTTCAACGTTTTTTATTTATTTTTGGGACAGAGAGAGACAGAGCATGAACAGGGGAGGGGCAGAGAGAGAGGGAGACACAGAACCGGAAACAGGCTCCAGGCTCTGAGCCATCAGCCCAGAGCCCGACGCGGGGCTCGAACTCACGGACCGTGAGATCGTGACCTGGCTGAAGTCGGACGCTTAACCGACTGCGCCACCCAGGCGCCCCATATTTCCAGTGTTTTAATCTCTATCTTTTGTTCCACCAGGTCTCCCCCTGTGTTAGTTATTCCAGCTCTTTATACTGTACCAGATGATCAAATCACAAAATCTTTAAATTAACCTGACAATTTCCCATTAGCCTATTCTGAGGTATGATCCATATATAATTTCCTAAATCAGAAATTGAGGAAAAACTCCTCTTCCAAACTACCTCGTTTGGAATCAATACTATAGTTAACATCATTAAACTGTGGAATAATCTGATCAAGATGTATTTTTAAGAAAAAATTGTTTGAGAACTTTTTCTCCCAAGAGCTTATCTACTGTGTCAAATGAAAGATGATGCTTTTTTCAGTGACTCATATATTTCATCATTTATGCCCAGTAGTATTAACTGTGCAACAGATAGTTAGAATATCTTGGAAAAAAAGGGAGGAAAGTTGTGTCTCTAATTGACAAAATCATATCCATGGAAATTTAAACTTCAATGTTAAGAGTAAGTCACCTAAAACCCAACTTTATTTTGAGAAAGCCTACAATGTAATTATCACCTCAAGTATTTTGGGGAAGTGAAGAAGGGAGTGGAACATAAAGGAAATAAAATAAAGATTGAACAAATAAATTCAGTAGCATAGTATACAGCCACTCCAAAAAATTACAAATTATAAGTTAATAAGTCAACTTCATGATGAGTAACCTTTAAAAAATGACTCTATTCTTAGTAAAAAGGTCAAAATTGAAATTTAGTCTATAGGTCATTTGTAGTGAGAATGGGGTTGAATTTGTACTACAAGACAAATCTTAGCACTCTTAGGAAAGATGTGCCTGGCGCTTTTGGGGTGAAAATGATGATAACAGTACTACAGGAACATATATTAATGAATTTTAATGAAGTACCTCAAATTGACTATTATTTTTTAATATAGATAAACCTAGACATTGTTTTATTTATTTTTTATTATAATTTATTGTCAAATTGGCTTACATACAACACCCAGTGCTTCTTTTTTTTAATGTTGATTCATTTATTTTGAAAGAGAAAGAAAGCGTGAGCAGGGGAGAAGGGCAGAAAGAGAGGGAGAGAATTCCAAGCAGGCTCTGCACTGTCAGCACAAAGCAGGATGTGGGCCTCAATCCCAGTAACTGTGAGATCATGACCTGAGCTGAGATCAAGAGTCTGATGCTTAACTGACTGAGCCACTCAGGTGCCCCCCCCTCCTTTTTTCTGAGAGAGAGAGAAATAGAGAGAGAGAGAGAGCGCACCTGTGCAAGGGGCAGAGAGAGAGAGAGAGAGACAGAGAGACAGAGAAGTGGGACTCACCTGGGGCTTGTGTTTTTTTGTTTTTTGTCTTTTTTTTTTTTTTTTACCCTAAGCGGGACTGGAGCTCATCTGAAACGGGGCATGAGCTCACATGAAGCGGGGATCATGCTCACCTGAAGTGGGGCTCGTGTTCACCTGAAGCGGGGATCATGCTCACCTGAAGCGGAGCTCAAGCTCACCCAATGTGGGACTTGAACTCACCAACTGTGAGCCGAAGGCAAATGCTTAACGATGAGAACCCCTCATATTGACTATTATAAAAAATATCACTGAAATTTCATTTTGTCAGAAGTTTAAAGAACAATGAGGTCTTTATGAGATGAATTAGGAAACTAAGAAAAAGGCTTCTTTGATTTTTCAGTTCAACAAATTTACTAAGTGCCTGCTATATGCTGAACAATGAGCTATGTTTTGGGGGCACAAAAATGAATAAGACATAATTCCTGCCTTCAATGAGTTCCAGAATTGCTAAATGTCATAAAACAATTGAAAAATTAGCCTACTTTTAGGAAGAACAATTCTGTTCATGATAAAAACTCTGCAGAAAGTATGTGGATAAACTCAGGTCAGTGTGCATAGGCACAAAAGGCTGAACACTACACAGTCGTTGGTGCTGTCTTCGGTAAACTTGTCCTCAAGGCCTCAACTAGAAGAGGCTTACCTATATACTTGCTGCAGTATAATTTGGTATTTATAGGCCATTATAAACAGCAGATACATATGCATTAACTGAGTCAGGTAATATTTATTGAGAACCTATGACTACAAGGTACTGTTATTCTAAGCTCCAAGGATAGAGAGAAACCAAACAAAGTGCCTGCCTTCTCAGGAGACTACATCTTAGTGAGGGCAACAGATAATAAACAGGGATACAAATAAACATATGTCAAGTAGTGTCAAGTGCCATTTACAAAAATAGCAACGTAAAAAATTAGAAAGTCAAAGGTGCTAAGGATGGGGGGGTGGTTAATTTAAGAAAAGGTGGTTAAGGATACAAGCACTGAATTCAGTGATGGGGAAGGGCTTTGATATGAGGTCCACATTCAGCACCTTATCCTGTCACTGATGCTTTAAAACAAGACAATATAGGTAAGGGGATATTGAGCCTTTCCATGAAGCTATCAATAACTAACAAAGAATAATGTATTGAGAGGAAAAAAATGAGTACAAACTATGGGAAAAATGTCCAAAGAGTAATTACCAAATAGAAATGAGTGAATCCTCACAATTATAAAGACCTAAGTGCTGAAATAATAAGGAATATATAGGCCAAATGAATTCAGTAAATAAGTCTCAGAATACTTGAGAAACATGATATTTTGTTTTCTTCCCACAGATTTCACAAAGACTGGCAAAAATTTTTTTTTCATGTTTTAATGCTCATTTCTGAGGAGGAAACAGATGGATGGTGGGGGGAGCCTCCAAAGTATTTTTGCAAATTACCTCACAATCAAACTTACAATTGGTCAAAAAATAGAAGGTGAGATTTAAATATTTCACGCTTGTGTATATGTATACATATATATGTATATATATATGCATATATCTGGGTATATGTATATACATACATATATTTGGGTATATACAGGTACATGTAATTAAATTTACTTTATATCTCTTGTCAAAACTTGCACTATATTTTTAAAATGTATATGATAGTTTTTTGGAAATTAAGAAATAACCAGATAAAGCTTATAGCTATGATTAGCATAATTATAATATCATAAATATAAAATCTCTGAAGACTTAGGTACATTCCTTTAAAAGATTATATATAGCATGAACCAACACCCAGATTATCTTGCTGTTAAGTAACAATCAGGTTCCTGAACAAAATCTTTGGAGGGGATCTCTCCCAACCTCTAATCCTCTATTTATTTACAGCACTGAGTCCCTCCCGTCTATTAACAAGTAATTTTTAAGAACTTGCCTATTGAAAGTAGACATTGGGAATATGATTATAAAAAAAAAAAGAAAAATAAAAATATAAAAGTCCATTATACTTAAAGTTTTAAAAAAATTCAGTATTTCAGGACAATTTAATTCTGAAGTTTCTAGTGCACCATAGCAAGGCTTACATAAAACAGCACTTTTTTTTTTTTTAATTTTTTTTTCAACGTTTATTTATTTTTGGGACAGAGAGAGACAGAGCATGAACGGGGGAGGGACAGAGAGAGAGGGAGACACAGAATCGGAAACAGGCTCCAGGCTCTGAGCCATCAGCCCAGAGCCTGACGCGGGGCTCGAACTCCCGGACCGCGAGATCGTGACCTGGCTGAAGTCGGCCGCTTAACCAACTGCGCCACCCAGGCGCCCCAAAACAGCACTTTTAAATGTATGATGTGGAGATGACATATTTGATCAGTTTCACATTTTCACTTTGACTCATTGCTTAGAAAAAACAACAAAAACAACAAAAACAACAAAATGGGTTTGCTTTAGCTTCTATGATATCCTGAATCAGATACAACTATAGGATTATTAGGGAAGAGCAGTGACATGACACACTTTTTTTTTTTTAATTTTTTTTTCAACGTTTATTTATTTTTGGGACAGAGAGAGACAGAGCATGAACGGGGGAGGGGCAGAGAGAGAGGGAGACACAGAATCTGAAACAGGCTCCAGGCTCTGAGCCATCAGCCCAGAGCCTGACGCGGGGCTCGAACTCACGGACCGCGAGATCATGACCTGGCTGAAGTCGGACGCTTAACCGACTGCGCCACCCAGGCGCCCCCATGACACACTTTTGAAGTTATTGCTAACACAGGGCAGGTAGAGACCAGGCATGGTTTCGTACTTCATAAAAAGACCATGATTAGCATGTTTCATGAATAATTAAATCATGTTAATTCTTAGAGATGGTTGTATTCCAGTGTATCCATCTTGTAAAATAGGATAATGCTCATTTTTACCACTTATTTTCTGTTTGGTCATGATGTAAACCCATCATATTCATCCCAAAGGCACTGTGCTCAACATGTGATAAAATAAATAGTGAATAACTAGAACAGTAGAATTATAAAATTATTAAAACAAAAAATAGAGTATCACAACTTTTCCTTACCCCATGAACATGTGAATAAACATTTTCATTTTGAGAACAAATTAAGGAGAAAAAGCTCTCCAAATTCCAATTGCCTAGTGTGAAATGTCAAGAATGGTAATGTACATCAAAAAAAGATTTTGGGAAGTACAAGAAAGACTCAGTTCCCTTATTAATAATAAAACATTTTATCAAGTGTTCTCAACACTTTTGTTTGCCATTTCCTTGTATTCATATCCTTGCTTTAGGACAAACCATGCCTGTATTCCCAAGTGTCAAAACACCAAGATCATTTATAAAAGCATATTAAGTGTTCATTTAGTGTGCTCAAGTACATTTATAAAGTTGCTCAATTTTGTGCTTAAAAATATCTGGATACTAATTTTTTTGAGACACATAAAGAAAGGTAAATGGGGGCAAAAGCCCAAAATATATGAAAGGGATATACATTGCTAGCAAACATTTACATAGCACTTATAATTGAGCAGGGACTGTTGTAAGCCCTTTATGTGTGCTCATTTGCTCCCGACAAAAGTCGTTTGGGTAGAGATTATTATTATGTCCATTTTTCAAGGGGTCAATACCTGGCATAAAGAGGTCCAGTTATATATCCAGGATCACACAGCTAGTAAGTGTGAGATCTGGGATTTGGACAGTCTGGTTCCAAAGTCTATTCTCTAAATCACTATGCTGTGCTGCCTCTCCCTAACTGTTGGCAAGTTATGTATGTAATATGTACTGCCTGCTAAAGACCTGTAAAAAGGAAACATCTGAATCTTAAACCTAATTTCTATAAATCTAGAAAAGAGAGAGGGGAAAGGAAGGAAAATGAAGAATCAAATTCATAAATGCTAAAGTGGGAAATCTGAAGCAGAATGTTGTAGATGATGGAAATTTATATATACACATACATATATTTTTCCCCCCACAGGTCCGAATGACCATGTAGCCAACCATCTAAAGTTTATTCATTCATTTTGAAAGAGAGAGAATCCCAAGTAGGCTCTGTGCTGCTGGTGCGGAGCCTGACACAGGGCATGAACCTACAAACCATGAGATCATGCATCACCTGAGCTGAAATCAAGAGTTCGACACTTAACCGACTGAGACACTCAGGCGCCCCAACCATGCAGCCATCTAATCACTTGGCTGTATAACCTTGTTCAGTGATAGAAGAAAGGTTACAGAAAGAAATATTAACTTTGTTTAGGACTAAATAATTGAGATGGATGTTATGTCATGAATACCCAGCACTTCGAAGAGTCAGGTTTTTTGGTGAGTATCTTTTTTTTCCCTCCACCTGGGAACACATTTTAAGACATATCTTTAAAAAATTTTTTTTAATGTTTTTATTTAATTTTGAAGGAGAGAGAGAGACAGAGCATGAGCGGGAGAGGAGCAGAGAGAGAGGGAGACACAGAATTTGAAGCAAGCTCCAGGCTCTAAGCTGTCAGCACAGAGCCCAACATGGGGCTGGAACTCAAAAACTGTGAGATCATGACCTAGGCTGAAGCCGGATGCTCAACTGACTGAGCCACCCAGGCGCCCCTGAAGACATATCTTGAAGTGGACTTCTAAAAAAATCTTTTATTTTTTACAGTGGATTTTTTTGGTCTATATATGGATTCAGGCATATTTTTGGTAAACCTGGTAAACAGTCAACAAGTTTATTTTGACTTTTAAAATGCTGTTCTCTGAAGTTAGGTATGGCTACATGCAGCAATGCCTGAGTCCATTTTATTTTAAACTGATGTACCACAGTGACATTATTCTCTAAGCATTAATATGGAAAACTTAGAATTCTAAGCCTAACTGACTTTCTAAGTACTTTGAAATTTTAGTAACACTTTACCTGTTCATATCATCAAGATGTTCAGCAGCAAAATAAAAGCTTTTGATTTTAGGATGACAGGCTTTGAATGCACTGCAAAAGGAAACAAAGTATATTTATTTTATTTCAAATTGGAAAATAAGTTAGAACCAAATAATTTTTATAGATAAAATTACCTCAACATCTAACCTGAATTCACATATATAATGCTTATGCCATGATGACAGAAATCAGTAAAAAATTCAATTTTCTGCTCATAAAACTGCTTTGTTTTTACCTCAGTTTGAAAGCATTAGAGAAGTGACCTATGATTTAAAAGCTAGAAATAAAAAAAAAACAACAAACACCCTTCCCTTCTCTCCCTCTCCCCAAATAAATCAACTTACTATTTCTTGCGGCATTCACTGGCTCTGTCAATTTTAAATTCGGGCAGACTGATGAATCCTTCTGCTTTTTCATCCTAAAGAGGCAACAATCTTGTTCAGGGTGTTATACACATAGGTTTGAAGCTGATAATACTATAGACCTATACCTTAAAAATATAAACTAATAAATTTTTTTACTTAATGTCTTAAATTTGACATTTTAGAGATTAGAGTTCCACTCTTACTTGTTATATTCCATTAAACTGAAGATATATTTTGAAAATTTAGAATAGTACAAATTAAGATACACACAGAAATTCTGAAAAATCCTTTTTATATTAGAATGAAGATAGAAAACTATTTAAATTCTCAAAATGAAACATGATTTATGAGTAATTTTCTCACCAGAATGTATATACACTTTTATAACGTATAAAAATAACTTCAGTCCACATTCACCATTCACAATTTTCTGTCACTTTTAATGTTCATATGTAAAATATATGGATGTTTACTAATTCAATTCCTTTTCTGTCTCCAAAAAAATCTTTTATCAAACCTGAATTAAATATGTTGTATAGTCCAGATTTTATAAATGAAATAAGCTGATTTTATCTTCAAATATCTAGCTTGGTATACATGCTATTATATAAAGATCATTTTCCACTTGGAAAATTGAATGAAATCCTTAAAATCTTCCTCTCTCTAACGTGGGATGGAAAAACAAGATAGGAGAATTATCCAAAATCTTATGTTAGATACAAATTATTCCAAGTAGGCTAAGACTACCCTTGGCTAAATCCTTTCATTGTTGTCCTTTTCATGCTCATGACCAAACTCCTCAGACTTTTATTCTCCAAAACTTTTTGATCTGTGCTGTATCAGTTAATGGCTCCTTATATAACAAGTTCAAGTGAGGTTACACCCCCATCTGCTAACCTTAAATAAAAAAAAAAAACAGATTCTCATTCTTTTAGTGTGCGTGTATGCATAAATGTAAAACTTAATAAAAATATGATATTACTGATAGTGACTGAAATGTGTCATAAAAAAGAGAGTATTATAACTGTTTCAATATTTTTTTAGTATTTGAGTATTTTTTTCTTCCAATCTTGGTAAATAAACACAATAGTCTCAAATCTCTTTCAACTTTGATTTCTGTTATGTCAAACTTGATGTCTTTTAACTTAAAAATTCTATATTTCAAACAATTTAAAATATTTCGGGGGATAGATACAATCTTCCCATAATGATGTGATGAGAGATTTCTCCTAAAAAATCACACTAACTTATTCTTACAGTGTATACTAGGGAATTATTCACTCACTTCTCACAAGGCTAACACAGTAATACCTCTGATCGAAAGTTAGCAACTGTTCAATAAAAAAGGGCCTCAGTTTTTAATCACTTGAACTTTGAAAGAATATGATATAGCATACAGCAGAGAAATCTATAAGTGACCTTAAAATAAAGGGAAACAGAGGCTATATTTGGATAATACTTGATTGGCATATAAAAAGTATTTGATATATGTTAAATGAAAATGTTGGTAAAATTGTTTTCTATATCTAAAATAAGATAGACTTAGTGAAATAGAAGATTTTTTAGGTAATTATGTGATTGGCACAAATAATATCAAAAGTGCAAAAAATAACCAAATCCTTTTATATAATATAGGCATTTGTATTAAACAGCGGAAGATTAATTTGAGATTTTACAAATGAAATTAGAGGTCAATTTGAAAAGTATTACTAATAGCATATGTTTAGTGAGTATTGAATGTATGCCAAGCATTGTTCTAAGTGGGCTTTACATGAATTGATTCTTTTCATCCATATGATAGCCCAGTGAGCTCGGCTCCATTATTACTCTCCCTCTTTGCAAATGAGGAAATTGATGCATAGTAATTCAGGTGGGTTAATTCTATTCTCTAAACCATAACAAACATAACTCCTCTACATATTTTATGTTATAATCGTAAGCATAATTATATTGTTAAATTATATTTCAAAAATTAATATTCAAATGCAAACTGATGAATACCTTAACATAATAGTATTTCTGTAAGACTAGTCAGCACACTATATTAAACTATGTACATTTTTTGAGAAAACAAGTTAACAATAGAAATTATTGTTAAAAAAACCTTAATAAGGTGAACTGACAGATGGCTATGGCAAAAGAGTGAAAATGAATGCGGAGTCAAAGAAAATATCAAGGAATAAGGTATACTCTTGTGCCCCTGTTGTGATAGGTGGTAGGTTATAATATAACTACTCTGAATAAAGATTTGTTTACTACAAATGAAACGGGAATTCATAAGAACAATTTAAATATATTATATATACTCCCCATCCCCATCCCCATCCCTCAATTGGGTCAAATGAATACTTGCAGATTTTCAAAACTAGTCTTCTAGTTCACATATTCTTTAAGAAAAACAAATAAGTTCATGCAATATTAATTTACTTAAATTATTAGAGGACATCTTCCAAAAACAAACAGAAAAAAATAGAAAACTTTGAATAAAAGTGAGACATTTAAAAATCTATTTCAAATTTCCATGTATAATCCTTTTAGTTAAGCTATTGCTGGAATTAGTTTGATATTTCTAATTAGATACACAGAATTTTGTCTGTTTCATATAGGCTGCCACATTAGAATAATTGAGACAACTATCTTTCCAGAACTCCCAAAATGCAATCATTTTAAGAAGCCAGATTAAAAAATAACTAGTGGCACTCTCCTGGATTAGCATTAAGGTGGTTATATGATTTGAAAATCTAAGTCTCAAAATGGTGATTCTTTGGGTTAAAGATAGAAAGTGGATCAGAGAAAAATATGTTTTATCTTACCTCCTCATTAATATACCAATATAGAGATGCATCCTTAAGGACAAACCAATATTTCTTCCATTTCTGTGAAAAATAACTCTTTGCATCTTTCTTTTTCCAAAGCCAACCTTCACAGTCACCTCGTCCAAGATCTTTGCAAGAAATTCGTCTTTTGCTCTTGCCAGCTATAGGACCTAAAAATAATAGTAGGTAAAAGTGCTCTTTTAATTTTATACAAGTGTGAAGGTAGAAGATTAATCTATAGCTCATTAAAATAAGTCTGGGTATTTAACAACCTTAAAAATTCTTATTTTTACATTGTATCAGAAGAGAAAACTATGGAAATCTTTAATACCTTCCTCCCCCCAGATAAGTGACATGCAATGTAATCAGAATTGTGTAATCCCAGTGTCAAACCCTGTTGAGACCATTTATTGTAAAAGGTACCCCTAGCATCACAATTGAAGGAGGAGCTGGTCTTGGCAGCTCTTAATAGGGAGCTGTGCTCTTGCAAACCACAATGGGCTCAGGCAAGAGAGGATGGGCAAAGTATGCTGGTGACTATCACGGTGCAAAATAAGCAGCTATATATTTCATTTCACTTCCTTTCCTTACCTTTGTTTTTCTTCTTTGATTTGTGCTGCAGAGAGGACTGCTGAAATGTCTGAAATCCAAGATATGGAAGAATGTTATTTGATACTCAGGATGCCATCCACAGTGCTAACATGCTGCTAAGAACTCTCAAGAGTTGAACGATGACTCTGAACCCAGGTCAGAGAAAGCATTTTCTGTTTCCAAAGACTCAAAACAAATTCATATATATCATGGCAATTAACTTTCTAATCTCACATGAAGCAGGACAGGTTATTATCATTGTCTTTCTTTTGTAGGTAGACAAATCAGGGCATAAAGCAGTGGTGAAACTCAGGGCTCTTATATAAACACAGTACTACTTTTTACCCCTTTTTAAGGGATTTATTGTGCTTTCTCAGGCAACATCTCAATTGATTCTCAGAAAGTCTTATGAAATAGTCAGGCAAATATGACTACCACTTGTTATTTTGAAGTTCATTCTCTTCCATAAGCCACCAGCACCTACTGATCCTCCTAGGCACTCCCCCTCAGTTGCTAAATACTGCAGCACTTGAATCAATATTTTCTTCTCACACCTACTTCTGTCGCTATTACTGGTAACTAATCTTCATGTAAGTGATGTCAGTACCCTGGCTCCTCAGTCCCTCATCTCCAATGATCTTTACTTCTCTCCTCAGCTACCCATCCTTCTGACAATGTTTGTTATCTTAAGCAGACTCCAACCACTGCTTCTATTACCTACATTTTATGTAGCCCAATAGTTCCAACCCAGTAATTTTTAGCAAATTTTCATTGAGGCATCCATTTCATTAACCTTGCCACCCTTTTGTGACTTTATTATTTCTTTCTTCTCAGTTATCATGAGATACCATTATAATCATTCCCTTGAGCCATGCTCTCTCCATCATACTTGCCTAGCTAAATAGGCAGTTTAGCTGCCTGTTAAATCAGTTAAACCTGCCTGTCTACTCCATGCTAACTACAAGAAAAGCTTAATGTCTTAATAGAAAAACCCACAGCTGTATTGGCTGGTCTAGCTTTCAATGACTATAAATCACTGGTTCCAGTCAGATACTAAGTCAGATGCTAAGCTACATTGTTGTTCACTGGTATAATAAGGTTAATTGTGTTCATATGATTAGCTAGCTAACAGAGTATAGAGATAACATGTGTAATTTCAATTCATAGATACTCCTTTGAAATGAATTTTAGGTACCTAGAATCTTCTTTTCTTTACAAAGGTATGCCTGTAAGGGGTAATTGGATTTTGCTTACATAAAATTCACTTGTCTTGGTTTTATACAACACATTTGTATTCTGTGACATACTTTCTTGTTTGGTATCTTTGTCCATAAGATAACATTCTACTTACAGTAGCAATTTTCTTGTTTTGCATATGGTTTACTTAATTCTCATGAATATGGTATTATGGGTGGATACCAGTCCTAAAGGTAAGTAGCATATAATTTGCTGATGTACAGCATAACCCTGAAATAATCACCCAAGTGTCAAAGCAATAGAAACATGTATGCATGTGGTATGTGTGTGCGTGTGTTTACAAAACTTTGCAGGATACATGGCTATGGAAATTCATAATCAATTTTTCAGAGAAAACATAAAAGATAAAACTCATTATGCTGTGTTGATTTTCCTGAGTGCACTTTGCTCCAAAATAATAACTCAGGGTAGTGTGCTTAAGTAAAGGTAACTTACATATCGTGATTTCCCCTAAATTGTTAAGCTGTAAAATTACTGATTGGTTATTTTCTTTTTGTGTTTCCACAAGTAGTCATTATAATCTTATGGCTGATAATTTTTAAAAATGACAAAGATGGGGTGGTTTGTTTTTAGGAAGCTACATGGACAAAAGACAGCTTGAAAGAACTGAATTATAGAAGGTACCTCCTATGCCTTTTGTATGCTATTCCTTAGATCCTGGAGGTCTATTTTATTTTATTATTAGTTTTTTAATGTTTGTTTATTTTTGAGAGAAGGACAGAACATGAGTGGCGGAGGAGCAGAGAGAGAGGGAGACACAGAATCGGAAGCAGGCTCCAGGCTCTGAGCTGTCAGCACAATGCCCGACACGTGGCTTGAACCCTTGAGCCCTGAGATCATGACCTGAGCCGAAGTTGGACGCTCAACCCACTGAGTCACCCAGGCGCCCCATAGAGGTCTATTTTAAAATCTATACAAAAACGTATTTTATGCTTTCTAGGATTTCTTTTTAATAATATTATCTTTTCTTTTCCCATAAATATATATTCATACTGATTGTGATTACAGTGTACATATTGTTGAAACCCAAGAACTCATATGTACACAATATAGATTTATGCAACATTCAAATAAACAAAGCCATAGATGTCTTTTGTATATACTATATATATATAACAATGAAATTATCTTAAGAGAGATTTTATTATTTGTCCAAGTGATTAGACATTTTCTAAAGTAAAAAAATTAACTGAAGTACAGTAGACCCTTAAACAATGTGGGGTTAGGGGCACTATAACTATGGGCTCCCCCCAAACTTAACTAATAGCCTACTCTTGACAAGAAGTCTCATCAATAATGTGAATAGACAAATAACACATAGTTTGTATGTTATATGTATTATATATTGCATTCTTACAATAATACCTTTTTCTTATTTTTTTCCAGTATTTCTCAGCAATGTGGTTTGCCTGTGAGTTTTTTCAAATTGTCACAAATCTCTAAATTTTTTTCCTATTTATTGAAAAAAAATCTACATATAAGTGGACCCACGCAGCTCACATATAAGTGAACACGTGTTGTTCATGGGTCAACTGTATATGCTCTTGGAAGTCATAAGAAAAACAATGAAAACTACAGCTAAGGAAATAGGTCTCTGCAGAAAAGAGTTAATACAGCAGGTTTGAGGCTGCTATCTTAGAAGAGCCTGCTTGCAAGGTTGACCCTCAGGTGCCATCTGGGAACTTGGCTGGTAAACAGTTCCCTAAAATGACATGAGATTCACTAAGCAATAAGACGGTTTTGCCCACCCATGAACTAAGCACCTGTTTTCCTTTCAGGAATCTATAGTTTTGTAGTTGCTAGACAGAGGATGTGTACGTGACCAACCCAATACAATCCCTCAGTGCTGAGTCTTTAATGTGCTTCCCTCGCAGAGACACTATACACGTGACCGCATTTTTGCTGCCTGGGTGAGAATGCCCTCTGCATGATCTGTCACAAGGAGAGAGCATAGGAAGCCTGCACATAGATTTCTCCAGATTTCATAGGTGTCTTTTTTCTTTGCTGCTCTGACTATACATCTTTGCTGTGTCACTGCTGTAAATCTTCGCTGTGAGCAGAACTACATGCTGACTCTCATGAGTCTTTCTAGTGAATGTGTGTGATCTTGGGGACCCCTGAAACAGCCTCATAATCAAAAGAGTCTTTACAAACTTATATTAAAAACTGTTCATTGTTCATATGCATAAATAAGTTCCTGACAGTGAAGGTTTTATCATATCATCAGCAAGTGTGATTAAGCACTCCTGAGGTGCAAATTTATAATCTTGTGTAGTCTTTTCTAGTAAAACTGATGGAAATATTCATTCTGAGTGACAAATATTTCACTGGTATCACTTTTTTTGTTTCTAATGACATCATGAAAAATTTAAAATAAGCATGACATTAAGAACAGACACATAACTATAATGCCTAATACAGCAGATCATATAAGATGCTATAACTAAAAAAAGAGAGGGAGAGTGAGAGAGGCCTGGAATCTTTGCTTTCATGATGATGAATGCTTTTCTCCTGACAGTGAAAATTTATAATATATTTTATTTTTGTATTTTTCTTATTAGCTTCAGATCATCCTTCTTCCAGGTTCATGCTTAAGTATATCCTTTAGAAGTTCTTTCATAACAGACTGTGAGTATGAAACTCTTTGAGATTTTTATGTCTGAAAATATAAAAATCCTTCCCTCTTGAATAATACCTTAGCTGGGCATAGAATACTGGGTTGAAATTAATTTTCCATCAGCACTTTGAATATATTTGATTTATTTTAGCATTTATTGCTACTCTTAAGACAACTGTAGCTACTCTCTCATTTGTTACAATTTGTCTTTAGTCTCTCTGTAGCTTTTAAAATATTTTTCTCTTTATCCCTGATAATCTGAAATTGTACTATGAAGTGTATATGTTATAATTTCTTTTAATTAATCCTATTTCACATTCATTGTATTGTACTTGAAGATATTATTTCTTTAATTCTCAAAATTCTCATGTCTTAGGTCTTCAAATGGTCTTTTTTACCAGTCTTTTTTCCCCTGAAGACATATATTGCCACCTCTCAATTATCATCCTTGTATCTTTCATATTTTTTATCCTTTTATATTTATGCAATGCTTTTTAGGTAAATTCATTCTGATGTCTTCTAACTTCCTAATTCTCTCACTGTATCCAATTCAAAGTTTATTCCACTTATAGAGTGTTTATTTTACGGACTATATTTTATACATCCAGGATGTCTAGTTGGTACTGGCTCTCTAAAAAAAAATTTTTTAACATTTTTTTCATTTTTGAGAGACAGAGTGTGAGAGGGGGAGGAGCAGAGAGAGAGAGGGAGACATGGAATCTGAAGCAGGTTCCAGGCTGTCAGCACAGAGCCCGACGTGGAGCTTGAACTCATGGACTGTGAGATCATGACTTGAGCTAAGTCGGATGCTTAATAGATTGAGCCACCAAGACGCCCCAGTTTGGCTCTTTTGAATATCCACTGTTTTTTTTTTAAGTTTCTTTATTTATTTTGAGAGGGAGAGAACAAGCAGAGGAGGGGCAGAGAGAGAGGGGGACAGAGGATCTGAAACAGGCTCCATGCCAACAGTAGAGAGCCTGATGTGGGGCTCGAATTCATGAACCACAAGATCATGACCTGAGCTGAAGTCAGATGGTTAACTCACTGAGTCACCCAGGTCCCCCGAATATCCACTGTTCTTAATCATCCTGTTATTATTTCAAAATTTATTTTAAGGGCTTTTGTGGATTTTCCATAATTTGTATACAATTAGGAAAGTATCACCCATGTACACGTCATAGCTCTGGTCAGTGGCTGTTTTTTTATTCAACCTCCTTACTCATGGGTGAGGAAGCTCTGCTTGCTTTTCCAGTTGGTTTCA
The DNA here is from genome assembly GCF_016509475.1 of Prionailurus bengalensis. Classification (NCBI taxonomy): domain Eukaryota; kingdom Metazoa; phylum Chordata; class Mammalia; order Carnivora; family Felidae; genus Prionailurus; species Prionailurus bengalensis. Next base: position 17,923,626 of record NC_057361.1, on the reverse strand, counting down.
CTTAGTGAGTCAATTCCATTTCCTGAAATAGTTGTAGTTCATTTGTTCTCTGTTACCCATTATGGTAGACTCACAGCCATCTCTACCTCTTTCAGGATGCAGAGGCTATTAAGTATGTGCCTTAGTTCCCATTTATCACTGAAAAATTTTGTTCTTTTTTCTGGTCCTTGGAGACTAGCTCTTGTTTTTGACCATGATCATATCCTTTTATGCTTGGAGTAGGGTGAGTGTGTGACAGTGTGTGTGTGTGTGTATTTTAAGCATAAACTCATTAATGCTTATTGACCACCAAAAATAGATTCCTTCTGTAAGCATATGTGAAGATTATTTGCCTTAAAAATGTATTTTTATCTTATTTCCTAAATTATCATTCAGTCTTTTTAATGCCCTTGCTAATACTTTCTGTTTATTGTAGTGAGCATCTGGGTGAAAGTTCTTTGAACTTTCTCCCTAAGAATGTCTACAAACTCTGATCTTTAGTAATTTATGACTTCATATCATTAGCTGGGACTTCTTGGCTGAGCTGCAGGTGTCCTAACTCAATAGATTTGATGTATACAAAATGGAGTTTATGATATCCACTATTTGTCAACCAATCTGCTCCTCTCTCAGTCTTCTATACCTTAGTAAACAGCAATTCCATACCCCCTACCCTCATGGTGGCTGACATCCAGAATCTTGAAGTCACCTTAACTCTTACATCCCATGGCCAATCCACCAGCAAGCTATATCAACTCTGTCTTAAATGTGTTTACAATATGACTTCTTCTTACTACTTCTACTAGTAGCATCCTGGTCTAAGCCACCATCATCCCTTACCTGGATTATTGAAATATCTCCTTACTGCTCTCCCTCTATTTTTAACAAAAGAGCCAGAGTGATTCTGTTAAAATATGATTTGAGTCATGTCATTCCTCTACACAAAACTCAAATGGCTTCTCATCCCATTCTGAACAAATGCCAAAATCCTTGCAAAGAACTTGAAGACCCTGTATGGCCTGGCCCCTTTGCCTCCTACCCCTACTCTTGCTAACTTTGCTCTAGCCACACTTGCCATACCTAGAGCATGCCAAGTAAAATCCCATCTCAGGGCCTTAACTCTTGTTGCCTTTGTCTGAGATGTTCTTTGCCCAGATGTTGTTGTGGCTTATTCTCTTAACTTCTTCAAATCATTACTCAAAAGCTTCCTTTTTAGTAAATTCTTCCTATGCTTCCCTATCTAAAATTGTTATTCTCATTGCCCTCAATACTTCCTGTTTTCCATCCTTGCTTTATTTTTCTCCTTAGCACTCAGCATTATTAAAGTACTTAGGGGCACCTGGGTGGCTTAACCGACTGACTCCTGATTTCGGCTCAGGTCATGATCCTGCACTGCTTCAGAAGTTTGGGCCCTGCCCTGCATCAGGGTCTTTGCTGACAGCTTGGAGCTTGCTTGGGATTCTTCCTCTCCCTCTCTCTCTGCTCCTCCCGTGCTAATGTTCTCTCTCTCTCTCTCAAAATAAATGAATAAACTTAAAAAAATAAAGTATACTTATATTTCTTGTTTATTACTCAGCCTTCCCTCCAAATGTAAATGGCATGAAAGAGGAATTCTATTTTATGCACTGTTTATCTTTTGGCTAGGACAGGGCCTAGTACAGAGAAAGTGCTCAATAAATACTGGTTGAGTGCAAACCATCAGTAAAGAGCAAGGATGTAGTATTTATTTTAAAGTTTATTTATTTTGAGAGAGAGAGAGAGACCATAAACAGGGGAATGAAAGAGAGAATCCCAAGCAGGCTCTGTGCTGCCAGTGCAAAGCCCAATGCGGGACTTGAATTCATGAACCCATGAGTCATGACCTGGGTGGAAATCCAGAGTCCGATGCTTAACCAACTGAGCCACCCAAGTGCCCTGGATGTAGTCTTTTTTTTTTAAGCCTTATTTATTTTTGAGAGAGCGTGAGCAGGGGAGGGACAGAGAGAGAGAGGGACAGAGAATCTGAAGCAGGCCCATGTGGGGCTCGAACTCATGTACCACGAGATCATGACATGAGCTGAAGTCAGACGCTCGACTGAGCCAGTCAGTTGCCCCCTCTGCCCCCATGTAGTCTTAATTAAAGTCTTAAAGTGATTGTTTTAACCTGAAGAAGTCCTTCAGCAGGGGATATAAACAAGCTAAGTATCCTTTCTCCAGTAATCCATGTATAGGTCTATTCTTTACTAGGCTTTCTTTTGGTAGGTAAGAAGTATTCTTTTTATCCACTCTCCTTTAGCATTACTTGCACCGAGACAGTCTTAGTGCACTTAACAGTTTAAATTTGAATTCAAGATGTGGCTGGCAAAAAGACATTAAATCTGTGTCAAAAGATATATATGCGAATAATTATATGATGAATTATGAATGGACATGTTGAAATCATAATTCTACCCATAAAAATAGAATGTGCTAAAATAAAAGGCCATTATGAAAGTATTGTTGATCCTCTACTTAACCATGGCGATGCATGCAATAGTATTCTGTTTGGCTATAAAAGATCCCTTTTTCAGACATTTGCCTGAAAAGACCATTTATCTTTCATTTTGTCCACAGATGTTCTGTTCAAACTCCATTCCCCCCTCTTTTGGATGAGGAAATGTGGGGGAGGGTAATTTGGGTCATTCTTATCCTGAAACTTTCAGAAGCACTTATTTTAATTGTGGAAGAAAATGACAGTTTCTGTGTTACATTTTGAAAGCTCAGCTACTATTAAATTCTTCTCAAGTTGCAAATTGCCACACTTATGGAAAAATTTGCAATCAAAATACTCTCTTGTTGCAATATAGCAACTTCCTCTTACTGTAATTTTCTGCAAAGTTCCAACATTTCTGCAGTGACTAGTCAAACCAATAGCTTATTTTCTTATACATAAGAAAAGAAGGTGCTTAGCAATTTGAAACACTTGGGATAAATGATAGCTACTTTCACCTATTTAATTTTTAAATAACAAAGCCTTTGAGAATTAAATATTTCACAAAGAAAAGTATTTTGCCTTACTTTCTCATTAGTGTCCGTTGGCAGAAAAAATACCTAAATATAAGGAAGTGGGGTGAGATTTTAATCGGACTGAATATTAAATCAAGAAATCTTCCACTTACAAGAAATAACAGCATAGAATTGAACACGTTTCCTGTTGGTGGTAGCCTCACATTCTGGTGCTTGAGAGGGAAACTGTGAAGTGAGCAGAAAGGGTAAGAGACACTGCTCACACACGAGGTCTCTGAGTACAGTGGGGTGAGGTTGCTCTCGGTTCCGTCAATAAAGCCAACCCGACTTATGTTGACTCAAAATGATTCCACATGCACTCAAAAAAATAAGAGTGTTTTTAAGAACATTAAGCATGCTAATAAATTATCAGTCAAGTAACAATAAAAAGGCAGTAATTGGCAAGGGGAATCTAGAGGTCAAACTCATTAGGTTGGGCAGAATCTATGTTTCATCAAAAGAATACACTATACATCAGCCTGTGAAGGGAGTCTTATACAGGATCTTATACAGGATCCCATAAGGTGATTCCACTTTTTCTATGGGGTGGTAAGGTGGGAAGAAGAGTGATTAATGGTGAGGAGCTAAGAAGGGTAACAAGAATCACCGCCCTTGGGAAACAGGAACTGTCATTCTTGGATCACAATAATTATCATTTACTGAAGGCTTCTATGTCAGGCATAGTATTAGGGACTCTACATCAGTTATTGATCTTAATCCTTACAATAAATCTTTACAGTTGTTATCATTAACCCCATTTTAAAGGAGAGAAAATTGAGACACAGATTGTGTAAACAACTAGTTCAGGACCATAGAGATAGTGCAGTTAAAATTCAAACCCAGGTCTGTCTATCCCCAAACCTATTCTCCTAAGCACTCTGTGCAATACTGCCTCCCCCAAGTAAGTATTCTGTAGTCATAGTAACAATGTGAGAGTAAAGAAAAACTGATTCTGACACGATGACTTTCACTTAAGAAAACCTCTCGTGACATGTGATATAAATACACTGCTATGTGAACGAAAGGATTCTACATAACAGAAAGATATTAAGGGTAACACCTTTAAATTAATGGAGATAATTCAAACTGGAAACATTTTATCAATTTCTAATTTTCATGCTTTTGTCAATTTTAATTAGCAAGTTAGATTGCTCTGTGGATTAAAATAAAGATTTGCAGGGTTTTTCTTTTTTTTCTGGCGACCATTAATCAAAATATTTTCATGAGAGGAAGGCTCATGTTAACATTTTAATTTTGCAAACGAGATAGAAACTAAGGTACAGAAAGGTAATAAGGCTCAGCCAAGTTAGACAAGGATGGGACTGCAATAACATTTTATTCAAATCTATTAACAGTGTTAATTGAGCTCAGTGCAATTAAAAAACCCTATGTCAATACTGATGAGGAAATCAGTGATCCAAATAAGGCAAGCCTGCCTCTCCACTAATTCTTTACCCAGGAGAAATCTCTTGCAGCTGATTCATTGTGTTATGCAATTTTTCACCTGATACACTGCTGATTATTATGCAATGCCTAAAAATTACTTGGTTTACTTTCTCAAGATGTGGTTTTTAACTACTGCATTAGTTTCTATGAAGGCAGAAACCATCTGCTTTAGCTCACCATGCTATACTCAGCTCCTAGCACAGGACGTGACATAAAATTATCTGTTGAAAGCATGAAATCAAACAGTTACTAGTCACCTATGTGTGCAGGACACTGAGGCTATGCATTATGGCATTTCATATGTAATCTGACAGCACATTCTGTCCACTCTCCCTTCAAAACATATCCAGAGTGCAACCTCTTCTCAGCACTTCGACTTCAGAGCCCAGGGGTAAGCCACTGTCATCTCTCACTGGAATCAACCAAATCACATCTTCACTCTCTGTGCCCACACTTGCCTCAGCCCCTTCAGTTTATTCTCAACACACCAGCTGGAGTGACACACTTGGAAAATTTATATTTCACCAAGAATGGAATGCTTTGTACCACTGGAGCAACAATGTGGTAGGAATCAGGAGACCTGACTTCTAGTTCTTCATATTCTAGCCCATATTCCAGCTCTATGATTGCAGTCAAGTCACTGAACTATTCTTGACCTCTATTTCTTCATCTGCAGTGTTGGGGATTTGGACCAAATGCTCTTAGAATATCTCTTAGATCATTAACTGTACATGATTCTGACTTTAAAATGAAGGGAAAAATAGCCATTTTTCCTTAGTCACTAATGTATATCCAATAACTGATGTTTCAGGAATCATGTATACCCATAATCAGTGTCACTCTTAATACTTAATGCTAGATTATTCATTGAAAGGCGCTTAAGTTTACGCTAAAGCTCCACTATGTATGGAAATAACTTCTTGCCAGCCATATTACATACAGCTATTTTGGGGTGCTTGATTAATGTGTATAATGAACACAGATTTTGCACAAGATGGAGGCAGATAGTCTAAACAGGTGAAAAGCAGAGTTAGGGCAGTTCTTGCTCCTGACACTTCCATTTAACAAACTGTCAACATCTAGGTGTCAAAGAAATCAGGGTAGGCTCACCCATCTTTTGTGACAAAGAAACCTTTATGATCAGAAAAAACTGAGAGAACCAGATTTTCCTTCTGAAGACTACTTAGTGACAAGGAAATAAATTATATGTAAAAGAAAAGAGAAATAAATAATATAAAAATAGTCACCTCTATGAAGATGCACAAAGCCTAACAATCCCAAAGGAAGACACTGTATATGGCATGATAATGATGTCAGCAATGATATTACTGAATCATAATTATTGAAAAATTTTCCTGGCTACTGACTTACTGGCTTAGAAGAATATGAAACTAACCAGCTTTTTCTGGATACTTTTATTTTTAGGTTTGTTGCTCTGATATATTGTAAGATTTTTCCAACATGAAAATTTTGCCATGTCAGTGTAATGGATTCCAAGAATGCTAGCTTTTATCTAAATACCTTTATGGCTAAGAGTATGTTTTTATTGAGCTCTTATTCTGAGATTGTTGCTTTTATAGACTAGACAAACTCTCCAAGACAACCACTTCAAATGTTTCTACATCTGCTACTTTTGCTGCAGTTTCCTTGATCTGGAGATTTTTTTTTTTTTGTATCAGAAAATCTTTCAAAGAGAATACTGGGTAAAAATAAAAATTAAATTTAGAAAGTTTTATAAGTCATTCTATATGATAATAAAATAGTTGAAAAGGTAAATAATATGATCCTTCTCTTCCATACTGAACCATCTAGTAGGCCATCTAGTAGCACACAATTTTGAGACTAAGAAAGCAAAACTGTTTTTATCTAACAGAAGGGAAAGAAGGACTTGATGGGAATTTTTTTTTAATTCTGTGTTTGCAGCAGGAATCAAATCATCATTATGGTATCAATTTAGATGGCATTTTCCAGAGTCCTCTCTGCAGTGTTACACTCATCTTGTAAATGAGAAGACTGAGTAAGAGAAAGAAAGCAATTTATGCAAGCTCAGATATGAAAAACTAGATTTCTACAGGGCCTGATGTTTGCTGCCACTTCTCTAGACTGGTTGCCTTAAATGTACCTAGACTAGGTTTGGCTTGTTCTCATCCCACTGGTGAGGACATTTTGGGAGTATGGTTGAAGGAAAGATACTTAGAATATTTGTGTACTATTGCAGTGCCAGATACTGTATCAGATATTTTCCATACATTGTTATCACAGGGAGCCAATGCTTTTAGCCAATTATAAAAACATATATGGGGGAGGACACAAAGGAGTTGAAAACACAGTATCCTTAAAAATATTTTCATAGTAAACAAAGAATTGGATTTCATATGGTTGTTTCTTAGGGTAGTCATCTGATTACAAAATGAGGACCGGATGCAATGCAACTATGTGAAGGAGATTCACCAAGTGGCTAAGGTAACGTGGTCCAGGTATCAGCCTTGTGGTACTCCTCCTCAGAGTATGCAAAGAGATTCTTTAAGGAACTGTTAGACATATTGTATTAAGTACAAACCCCTTCAGGTAGATTAGACATGTTATCCTAATTATTACTTCTATTAGTCAATTTCTTGATTAAAGATAGATAAATGACAATTTGAAGTTGGATTTTCCAGTATATGCTTTGGAAGATTAAGTCAGTGGGCTATAGGGATGATACCTTCAGAGAGGTGGGCTGTCCCCTGAGTTCATTCCAGATTTATGATAACTTAGAATTTTTCACTTTACCACTGATGTTCATACGGGCTGTCCTTAGACAATTTTCAAAGAAGATTTAACCTGGTAGGCACCTACAGTGGCCACAGAAAAGGAAACCTCAGTGTGCTGGCTTCCTCCTGTGCCACTTTAGCAAAGCTGGAAGTATGTGTTTCAGAATTCCCTTCTCTATATGGTTCTAGTTTGGGTTGGCCACAAATAAATTTGTGTGAACTTTGGAGAACACAAGTGAGGCAGCAGCCCTTATGCTCTGAAGGTTGGTGTAGGATGTCAGTCACTGCTGTGGCTCACATACATTGTCACTGTTCAGCTGCTTGTTCGTATGCATGAGTCAGCAGTTGAACCCACAACTTCAGCTCCTTGAAGTGCTGGACTGGGAGCCTGTGAATCTCCATGGTGGAAGGCATCAGCTTTGTTGTTGAAGTTGGAGGCAAGGCTCAAGTTTGTGCTCATGGGTTCTAGTTTATCTTGCTCTCCCTGGCTTCACATCCAGATTTTCTTCATGATCACTGGCTGTGCTGAGGCATCTTAACCAGCTCCTCAAATGAGTAAGATCTAGTCCTTTATTCCATGTCACTTAGTGCTTTTTCCCTGATTTAACCCTAACTGCTACACTCATTAATGTCCAAAGAAAACACACATTTTAGTCCTAGAAAGCTTTCTGATTTTCTCGACAGGAAGTTAATTCCCTTCCAATGTATACAGATTAATTTCTGTTCCATATGGCATTAAAGTAGTTACTATGTACCCAGTGCAGTGAAAAAAACTTTATACACAACATATGATTTAATTGTGAAATAGTCATGTTAGGTAAGTATTATCCTCTTTTTACTGAGAAACTGAGGTTCAGAAATGTGTCTAGGTTCATACAGCTGACTTTAAGCTCATGTTCTATATGTACAGCATTATTCTTGGCCATCTGAATCTCAGAAAAAACAATTCTCTTCTTTTATCCAGAGGAGGTTAAATACTAGAACCACTCTCTCTTGAGGCCACTCCAAATTTATAATAAAAGGAAATATGAGAAGATAACTTAATCTACTCTTTCTTATAGGAGGAAAGTTTGTATCTAGTTAATTTAAAATTATTTTCACATTAAGAAAAGGAACTGAAACACTGATATATTTCTCAACATGGTTTTGGGTTCAAGCCTATTAGGATCCTGTTCTTGGCTTAGCCTGATATTTGCAGAGATGTTAAAAAACAGATTTAGCAATATAGTTTACAACTGAGATTCTAGGTTCAGTCAGTGACCTTTGGCCCACTGCCAGTTGCTGCCTGAGCCAAAAGCCAATGAAGAGTCCATGAAGGCTGCAAACAATTTAACACTGTTTTTCAAAAAGTTACCTTCAAGAAACTAGAACGGAACAGTAGTCAACAACTGTGCCTTAAACTTCATTGCCATACCAGGTATGGGCCAAGAGATGCAGACATGTAGTCTGGGATATCGGACAAAGGGCTAGTCTCCAAAATGTATAAAGAGCTCACCAAACGCCACACCCGAAAAAAATAACCCAGTGAAGAAATGGGCAGAAGCCATGAATAGACACTTCACTAAAGAAGACATCCAGATGGCCAACAGGCACATGAAAAGATGCTCAATGTCACTCCTCATCAGGGAAATACAAATCAAAACCACACTCAGATTCCACCTCATGCCAATCAGAGTGGCTAAAAGGAACAAATCAGGAGACTATAGATGCTGGCGAGGATGTGGAGAAACGGGAACCCTCTTGCACTGTCGGCGGGAATACAAACTGGTGCAGCCGCTCTGGAAAACAGTATGGAGGTTCCTCAAAAAATTAAAAATAGATCTACCTTATGACCCAGCAATAGCACTGCTAGGAACTGACCCAAGGGATACAGGAGTGCTGATGCATAGGGGCACTTGTACCCCAATGTTTATAGCAGCACTCTCAACAATAGCCAAATTATGGAAAGAGCTTAAATGTCCATCAATTGATGGATCGATAAAGAAGATGTGGTTTATATATACAATGGAGTACTACGTGGCAATGAGAATGAATGAAATATGGCCTTTTGTAGCAACATGGATGGAACTGGAGAGTGTGATGCTAAGTGAAATAACTCATACAGAGAAAGACAGATACCATATGTTTTCACTCTTATGTGGATCCTGAGAAACTTACCAGAAGACCATGGGGGAGGGGAAGAAAAAAAAAAAAAAGAAAGGTTTGAGAGGGAGGGAGCCAAAACATAAGAGACTCTTAAAAACTGAGAACAAACTTGAGGGTTGATGGGGGTGGGATGGAGGGGAGGGTGGGTGATGGGTATTGAGGAGGGTACCTGTTGGGATGAGCACTGGGTATTGTATGGAAACCAATTTGACAATAAATTTCATATTTAAAAACAAAAGAGGAATCTTTGGATGAGATTTGTGTATACATGACGAATCACTAGGCCTATATATAGTTTTGTGGAATTGGAGGATGCTAAAACCATCAAGGGGGTAATAGATTTTAGGAGTTGAGTGAAGAAAATAATTTGATATAGATTATGGTCCTTCAACCAGGAGAGGCTTTAAAGAGTTCTAGGGGTAAAATAATTTTACCTGGCATTTTATTAGACTTGACATGTTTGATTAAAGGAGTTATGGTGGTGAAGTAATGTGGGTGAGATGATTATCAGAGTGAAAAAGGCCTACTGCCAACAAAATTTGAGGAAATTTTTCTGTGGCTAGAAAGCTGGACGACATAGGTCTACAACATGAGAGAATGGGGCTTCTTTAACCTCTCTGATCAAGGCAGGTATATCTCCAAATATTGACCTTAACAACAAGTCAGAGACCTCGCCTCAGAATTTAGGTTTTATTTTTCCAAAGGCAACAAGGAACTTGTAATAAGATTCAAATTTAATAAATTTCAACTCAGTAATTCCTAATTCATTTGTTTTGTGTCCTGTTTTGCATGATGCCTCACTAATTAAGCCAGATTTGGTGTTGTGCTTCCTGACAGCCATTATCTAACCAGGAACTAGCAGAAGGAAACCTACATTTGTTCAAACATGAAACCGAAAAGACTGGCTTCCATCTAAAGTAGTGGGTCTTAACAGTTTTTGACTGTGGCCCCCTAAGACAGACCAACAGACTCGATGGTCCATTTGTCCCCACTTTATGACTGTATAAGTACCATGTGGTCTGGATGATTCATAGTATCATTTTTTAGAAAATCATGTGTAATGTGAATCATATGCTAGAAGGTAAAAGAGCAAGCAACCTAAAACAAACTAAAACCAAAAGTGATGAAATCTAATCATAGTTTATAATGAAAAGGAAACAGCAACCAAAAACTACAGATAACTTAAAACAAATCCTAATGACATTATCAATATAGCATTCCACCTGAAAATGGCAGGAACCTGAACTGTCTACATTTGTTCATGCTTGTATAGTAATAGCTCAATTACACCCTCAGCTGCATGGATACCAGGCTTCTTGGAGAAACAGTGAGTTAGAATATTCGGTAAACTCTATCAATACATTATTTAAGATTATTTAACTTGTAACTTTTTACAATTATATTGTAGGTTACTAGTAAGCAATATCCAGTCACAAGTGAAAATGAAAGTCTGTGAAATGTGTTATTTGCCCATAAGAATCACTGCATCAAGCATCAGCCAGTAGGAGCCCTTTGCCAAGGATTGCCTGTACTTGAAGAATCACTGCTCTGGTAAAATGGCCCAACAGGAAAGGCTTTTCACAGTCCAGGTTGTTCCTGTGCAGGGTTTTGCTAAAACTACTCTTTAAAATCAATTTTTTTTAACGTTTATTCAATTTTGAGAGACAGAGACAGAGCGTGAGTGCGGGAAGGAAAGAGAGAGAGGGAGACACAGCATCCCAAGCAGGCTGCAGGCTCTGAGCTGTCAACACCGAGCCTGATGAGGACCTTGAACCCAGGAGCTGTAAGATCATGACCTGAGCTGAAGTCGGACGCTTAACCGACCAAGCCACCCAGGTGCCCTAAACTACTCTTAATATGACATTAACACTCTATAAATAATCAAGTCATCCATAGGGAATCAAAGAAAACATACAAATGGGAATACAATAATGTTTATAATGTATATCTAACATGTCTGCATGCACCCTGGTGAAGAAAACATCATGTAACACTGTACTATGGCTGCTGTCCAAGTGAGTAAAGTAAAAATGCAGAAAAAGTGGTTGTTATAAACAACTGTTAGGTCAGAGATGGCTTTTAGCCACCAAAATTTATTTGTTTCATTGATCCTGAAACAATGCAGCCAAGTCAGGTAGTGATTAGACAAACTAACCTTTATGAATACAGATAAATTTCATTATAAATGTTTATATCTTGACAATATAGCATAGTTTGCATCATTGTGATAATAGGTCTGTCTTCTCTAATAGATGGTAAGACACTTATGAGTAGAAATGGCGTTATTCACCTAAAAATGTGAAATTTGGAGCCACACTGCTTGAACTCACATCTTAAGTCTGCTACTTTCTAGCTGTGTGACTGTAAGTAAGGTAAACTCTGTGTTTCAGTTCTGCAAAATAGATATAAAAATAGTAGCAACCTCACAAGGTCAATTTGAGGATTCAATGAGATAATGTGTATAAATTCTTAGGATAGGAACTGAGAAAGCAATCAATAAATGTTAGCCCTCATTAATAGCAGCAGTTGCATTATTATTAGTTAATATATATTCTACACTATTTAGATTGAGCTTTACACATGGTTGATACTACTAGAATTGCTGTAGAGTTTCTGCTAAATTATGTTATTTATTTTTTTGAGGGGCAATATAGAATGGTAAGAGGCACAGTGCTAATGTTCAAATTCCAGCTGTACCACTTGCTATTTATTTAATCCATGTGCCTCAGTTTCCTAATCTGTAAAATGAGAATAACACCAGCACCTTCCTCATAAGGCTGTTATGAAGATTAAATAAGTTAAGATTTATAAACTACTTAGAATAGTGTCTGTTTCATAATGTTAAGTTAAAAAAAGTGTTTTGACCGTTCTCCACCTCCTTCCTCCAGGAGTTCCACCAAAAATACCTTCACAAGTTGAAGAGGATGGATAAAAGTAATTATCAGAAGTAAAACAACAAATGAATGTTTGCTGTTATATCCTAAGACAAACCATATAAATGTTGGAATGTTATGAAAAGATTATCCAGATTTTTGAACACCTACTCTAAATCTATTTTAAATTAATCAGTTTATGAAACTATACCTGCATGTTGTATGGATCCATAATCAAATTTTACTTGTTCTGGCATGTCAGCATGTAGATTTAAAATAAATTATTATTTTGTTTATGGATTTAGTACAGCAGCTTTAATGTGAGAGCAAGTTGTCATATGTATATCATATCAAGGAAAAAAAAGACCTGAATCTAATCATTCTTTATCTAAAGGGTTTTATTTTTATTTTTTTTTCAATAAATGAAATTTATTGTCAAATTGGTTTCCATACAACACCCAGTGCTCATCCCAAAAGGTGCCCTCCTCAATACCCATCACCCACCCTCCCCTCCCTCCCATCCCCCATCAACCCTCAGTTTGTTCTCAGTTTTTTTTTTTTAATTTTTTTTTTTCAACGTCTTTATTTATTTTTGGGACAGAGAGAGACAGAGCATGAACGGGGGAGGGGCAGAGAGAGGGAGACACAGAATCGGAAACAGGCTCCAGGCTCCGAGCCATCAGCCCAGAGCTTGACGCGGGGCTCGAACTCACGGACCGTGAGATCGTGACCTGGCTGAAGTCGGACGCTTAACCGACTGCGCCACCCAGGCGCCCCAGTTTGTTCTCAGTTTTTAAGAGTCTCTTATGCTTTGGATCTCTCCCACTCTAACCTCTTTTTTTTTTTCCTTCCCCTCCCCCATGGGATTCTGTTAAGTTTCTCAGGATCCACATAAGAGTGAAACCATATGGTATCTGTCTTTGTCTTTATGGCTTATTTCACTTAGCATCACACTCTCCAGTTCCATCCACGTTGCTACAAAAGGCCATATTTCATTCTCTCTCATTGCCACGTAGTACTCCATTGTGTATATAAACCACAATTTCTTTATCCATTCATCAGTTGATGGACATTTAGGCTCTTTCCATCATTTGGCTATTGTTGAGAGTGCTGCTATAAACATTGGGGTACAAGTGCCCCTATGCATCAGTACTCCTGTATCCCTTGGGTAAATTCCTAGCAGTGCTATTGCTGGGTCATAGGGTAGGTCTATTTTTAATTTTCTGAGGAACCTCCACACTGCTTTCCAGAGCGGCTGCACCAATTTGCATTCCCAGCTTATCACTACATTTCAATTTCTCTCTCTCCCTCTCTCTCCCTCTCCTACTCCCTCTGTCTCTGTCTCTGTCTCTCTGTCTCTGTCTCTCTCTCTCTCTCACACACACACACACACACACACACACACACACACACACTGCTGTCTGGCTTTTCTTCCTTTGCTCTCAAGGTCAGATGAGGGCTTTGGTAGCTAACAACTCCTACATTTTCAGACAGAGAATCAGTGAGTAGGTAAAATAAAATTACAGTCTTTTCAAAAAGTAACATGCTTGGCAGAAAGGTATATTGCGACCTCCATAATGAGATGGTAGTGATGAATAAGAAGCAAGAACCAAAGCAGAATTTAGTAATGTGGACTAGATAAACATGAGAGAGGATATTCAGAGTCCTAGGACTCTCCTCTGGCACATGGGACACTGAGCCTATGGTAATAAGTTCCTGGGAATTCCCATTATGCATACATTCCAAGTGAAGGCCTGTTTGTGCTGAGCAGGGCTGGCCTACGACATGGAGGTAGCTGTTTGCAGGCTGAGGACAACAATGGAGATATCCTGAGACAGGCAATGAAGTTATTGTCACATTTACTCATTCATTCATTTATTCATCACATGCTTACTGAGCATTTATAAGTTACTATACCTATATTAGGTGTTGAAATATAATGCTGAACAAAATGGGAAAGCTATCCTTTTCTGTCATGCATGTGGACATGTCCTCCCTACTATGTACAAGGGAGAAAGACACTTGGCAGACAATCACATAACTAGGCATATACTTACAAATCATAAAAAAAGGTTTTGAAGAAAATATAGAGAGTGCTAAGAGATTGTAATAGAAGAAGCTGATTTAGTTTAGGGTAGTAGTAATCGTGCAAAGCCTCTGTGTAATTTCACATTTAGATAGAAGTCAGCCAGGAGGGGAAAAAGGGGTAAAAACAGTTTCAGTATAGGGCACAGCATGTCAAAAAGTAGATGATCAGGGTGGTTAGAGCATAGTGAGTGATTTCCTTTTAAGTAACTTTAAGAAAAATATATAAACTGGAATAACAAATATATGTAATTAATAAAAATCTGTGTATTTTACAATACCACAGATGTCTCAATCTTCTCTATTATGAAATAAACATTTCTGCTATAATTGCAAAGCGCAATGAGTCAAACAGTAAAACCAAATTGTATTTGCCTTGTTTTGTGTATTTTTATTGAGCTGCCTTCCAAAACAGACCACTGGGGATTATAATCTGGTTCTGCTTAGAGGGAACCCCGTCTTCCCTCTCTGCCACACACACACACACACACACACACACACACACACACACACACCATTCTTTTCGTAAATTGTTTAAAGGGTATTTAAAATTGATATAATCCTGCCATTAAATTCAATTAAATTTTCTCTAAATTTGAACCCAGAGCACAGGGAGTTACTATATTACAACAGAGATAGCAGTCTATGAAACTCAGTACTCAGGTTTCATAGTCCACTTCCACTTCAGCCCCATTCCATTCAAAATGGCTGTGCTATCCAAATGAATAACTGTAAGAATGAAGATGAGTGGTTCATCATGAAGGTGATGAAATACTGATATTGATCTTCTGTTTTAGGACAATTTAACATAAGGAAAAATACTTTAATTTTTAAATAGGTGTGTATAAACAAAAACAACCAAGTATTCCTGCAAAATATAAAAAGCAATCATTTAAGTGTATGTTGTTTTGTCTCCAAGGTCCAGGCAATTTTAATTACAATCTTCCACAGTCTCAGCAATATATCATGCCAAATAACTACTTGTGCTTTATAACAGCAGTGCCTCTGTATGTTTTTTCTGAACTTAATAAAAAATAGGAACACAGAGCAAAAGAGAAATCTGGGTACAAATCAATCCAGGTACTGAAAATGTTATCAAAATCAACATATGAACACACATGTTTCTTAAACTTTTTGAAAATTCATTCAATTAGTTGTTAAAGCATAAATTCATTTGTGGAAGGAATCCTACCATGCACAGAGAAGCAGGGTAGAGTGTGCAAAGATCACTGGAGTAGGTGATCTGGGTTCCAGTCCTTACGCTCACACTTTTTGCAACACAGTTTTGGGTAAATCATATAATCCTTCTGAGTTTGAGTTTTGTCATTTGCAAATGAGGTTGTTATGAGGTTTGAAAGACAATAAATGTGGAAGCTCCCTTGATAACTGTCCTCAAGGGAACTCAGAGCCTAGTGAAAACCTCACTAATAAATGTTTTCTCCTTTGAATGTTGGTTATAGGCATTTGAACATTGGTTAGGCATACATTTTGGGGCTAGCAATTATTTTAAAACAAGGAATAGAGTTAGAAAGTGTCAATACTTCTACTACGGGATTAGTGGGTCAGTGTTACAATGCAGGACTCCCCTGCTCCCCACCCCCTGACATAATTAACAATATTCCTTACATGCTGTCCCTCTGTCAAAAGTTAGTTGGGATAAATATCACCTGTCTTAGAAATACCTTCTTACAGACTCAGGACACATTAATAAAAGTAGGAGGCAAAAGGAGACTGATTTCCTTCTTGGAATAATCTTCTAGAAGTGAAGTTACTAGACCTACCTCTTGATAACATGTAACTAAATAATGCCCTTCAGAAAAGTGGTAACAGTTTATATTCCTCTACAATACTCAATACTCAGGGATATTCCTGATTACCAGTTTGATTCACTTTTTACTATATTCCATAAGGTAAAACCACAATCCACAACATTCATCTATTTTCTTCCCTCACAGTATACTACTGTCCAGATGTGCACGACAGGATGGCACAGGGGGAGTGTTTAAAAGTGCCTTCAATGGCTTACTGCTGCTTTTAGGATAAATCCAACCTCTTCAATAGTTTACATGCTCAGGGTGAAGTGGCCTCTTCTTCCTTTTTGAGTCCCATCTCTCACTACCAACTTCCTTCTTGAATAGATCAGCTGTCTCTCATGTTTAGGATTTTTGACTGGAGCACTAGATTCTAGAGGGAGCCTGGTGTTCAGACAGCATTTCTGACAGTGAGAGCGAAAGTGGTCCCCTTCACGCAACTAAGATTCAGACTGACTACGAATGTTTGTGGCAAATATAATCATTTGATTTGTCAGTCACTTAGGGGATCAGGTTTTGAGACAGGCATTATTCTCTTAGAGGGGAAGACGCTTGGAGAGGGTACAGAATGAATACCTAGGAGTGCTAACTGCTCTCCTACTTCAACCCAAATAAATGAAGATATTTTTCTACACTCTAGTTTTATGAGAGAGCTATAGAATAAGAAGATGATTTAAAAGATTTGCTGAGAAAAGTAATTCAAGTATAAATGATTAAATCTTACACACTTTATATACCTAGATGGTATACCTTCTACCATGTGACAGATTAAAAATTTTTAATATTCTGATCACCAAGAAGAGTTGTTGAAATTACTTAAAAACTTGTAATCCATGTTTTTTAAGGGCTCCTAGTAAGAAGCTACAGTTACATTGGCACAACAAATTCCCTTTTAATGAAAATGGCATACAATGGGTTGATTTTGTTAACTGAATGTTCTGGCTAACAAGATTCTCAGTCTCCACAGTGCTACTGTCCTACTTTCTCATCATCCACCTAGCCTGGGTATAATGGCTTTGACTTTGGCCTCCTACCTCTTCATTAGTGCTATGCAACAGAGGGATACAACAAGCCACTCTCATCATTTCAGTCCCCAGTTCAAAATTCTTCAATAATTTTTTTTTCACTGCAAGAAAGAGCCTAAGTACTTTATCTTGAAATTCCTGATCTAAGCCCTGCCTACTTCTCTAGGCCCATCTACTGGCCCCTCCTCATGTGCTTTCCCTCTGTTTTTAGTGAACTGGTAATTCTGAGCATCATGAAGTCCCTGGAACATACCATATTCTCACACAAGAGAATGTGGTGCACTTCCATATACTTCTCCCCATACTACTGCTACTTATCTTTCACTCTTCACACAAACACTCCACATTCTAAATCTTTTCTCACTTTCCCAGAAAGCTAAGGCTGCCCCCCTCCCCTAACGCTCCTACACTTCTTGTACCCACCCATTACAACAATCAATTTACATCAGAACTCTTGGTGTTTCTTTCTCTCCATATAATAATGCGCTATCTATGTGTTCTCAGTTTTGCCTTGAGCACCATGCTCCAAGACTAATAGGTAAGAGATGCTCATTTTTATTTTTTTGGTTTTTGAAATTTTTAAATGTTTATTTATTTTTGAGAGAGAGAGACAGAGAGAGAGAGAGAGAGACAGAGAGAGAGAGAGAGAGAGAGAGAGAGAGAGAGAGACAGAGAGAGAGCATGAGCAGGGGAGGGTCAGAGAGAGAGGGAGACACAGGATCCCAAGCAGGCTCCAGCCTATGTATGAGCTGTCAGCACAGAGCCTGACACGGGGCTCAAACCCACGAACCATGAGATCACAACCTGAGCTGAAGTCGGACTCAACTGACTGAGCCACCCCGGTGCCCCAAGAGATGCTCATTAAAAAAAAATTTTTTTTAACATTTATTTATTTTTGAGGGACAGAGAGAGACAGAGCACAAGCAGGGGAGGGGCAGAGAGAGAGAGGGAGACACAGAATTGGAAGCAGGCTCCAGGCTCTGAGCTGTCAGCACAGAGCCTGATGTGGGGCACGAACCCATGAAATGCAAGATCATGACCTAAGCTGAAGTCGATGCTTTAACCGCCTGAGCCACCCAGGCACCCCGTGATGCTCATTTTTAAATGAAATCATGAATATATTAAAAATCCTATCTTTAATTTGAACTTGATAGCCATCCATTTACTATTTATTATTTTAGGTGATTAATCAACTAATTAATTATCATTCTCTGTCACTTTGAGCCTATGATTTCATTAAAAAATTGAACCTGGTACAACATATGAACTCACTGAACAGATGAACTAAAGAAGAAATCAAGCCATCAAGGTTTTTTAAAAATTTTCTAAACTTAGGATCTTTTGTCGAAATCTGGCAAAGGGATAAACATACAATATCTGGAATTTACCCCCAAAGAGTCATTTGCCAGGCTCCCAATAAAAGCTGTAGCACAGAGTCTTTGAAATTTTACTTACATGGTATAGTGTGGTCTCCGGCACAGGCGTGCCCATGATGTCCTGTCTCAGTGCATCCATTTGCAAACTAGGTAGCAGTGAATAGTGAGTTGGGCTATTACTCTTATCACTCTTCTTTTTAGACTTCTTCCCTGTGTCCTTCTTGCTGTTTCTCTGAAACATGTATTCTTCTTGAGCAATTTTTTCATTGCTCATATATCGGAGTAGAGAGTTTTCTATATAAAAACAGATAAATACACCAATATAAATATGCAAATATTCCAAATTTACCATTCTCTCCTAATTGTGCTATTAGATGTCATTTCAGAAATGTAACTGGATTATTTATAAAATACCTATGTAGTGAAAATATAGAGAACCTTATTTGGGATCATAGGGCAATCAGAAATAGCCTATAGATTATTTCTCCAGATTTTATCTCTGGACCAACTACATGAGAATCACTGAAGCTTGAATCAGTAGTTCTGGGTGTGTGGCTCATACAATTTTTAACAAGTTCCCCCAGTGGGATTCTGCTAAAATTGATGACAAACACTGACTTCTAACTGACTAGGTAGCATTTTTGGACAACTTAAGGCCCACATTCTGAATCAGGAAACTCAGTTCATAAAATCTATGCTTACACTGATAGCCAGCACTTAGAACTTCATAAGGCATTTTTCCCCCAAGATAGCACTATCATATGAACTCCCAAAACAGTGACTCAGAAATGGCATATGATAAGCGTTTCTCTTTTTATTTTTTCTTGATTAATTCTATAAAACAAATGAAGTTAGAAACTAAAGTTTGGAAAATGGAATGAATACATAGATGTAAAGGAATCTGTCAATGTTCCTGTATTCACTAACATTTTCTGAAACGCTCACTCCATAAAACCAGTGTTGAATAACTAATAAAGCAAATATTCGTGCTTGGTTATCCCTGTATGGCAAATTCTGTACAGTGGCTAGAAATAACAGGCAAATGGGTTCAATATTTATGAAGGAAGCTTAATGAGCTGAGGTTCTATGAATACTTTTTTGCTTTGTTTTATTTTTTATCTACAACTTTATGGCTCTCTATTTCTGAAAGCAGAAGTAGCCTACCATATCCACAGTTGGTCAAATCCCACTTAGTAGTGAGACTTTCAGCAGCTCTCTTTACGGCTCACCTCAATAGCAGGACAAGTGAACATAAAAACTTACTTTTGGTAGATACTTCAAGTGTAGCCCACCCCCAAGTAAGAAGATAACCCTGAACAGCAAACAGAAGAGAAAAAAAAGCAAAGCATTTTTTTTTCCATTTCTATATGGTTTTCATTAGAGTCACTGGCCCAGTTTCCATTAGCTTTACTCATGTATGTCAATGCTCATTTTAAGATTTTACTAATACAAAAGTAATGAGTTTGCATTGCGGACCAATGGGGACTGATTACAATCTCTTCCTATTCACTGAACTTAACTCTTTTATGCAGTTTCACACTTCTGACCTTGTTTTCCAAATAGTAACTTTCAAATAACAATCAGATATTTATTTTTTAACAGTGTTCTTATCTACCCTGAATCCCTTAAGAGACATTCAGAGAAGATATCTATTTAATACCATATCAAGATAGTTAAATGCTGGTCTGAGTTGGTTTGGGTGTATCATAAAGTCAATGACAGAATGAAGTTTTCCACTGAAGCCATAACATCCTATTTAAAGAACATTTAAATTTGCTTTTTGTTCCAACAACCCAGCCTACACTGAAATTCTAGAACACTTACCTCTTCTACTATCTCTCTTCATCTTATTTGGATCTTCATAGTCCCCCACCCAATTATATTCCACTGGCATAGATATAGGTCGTAGCTTGCCTAAACACAGAGAACAAAATTCACATCACATTGTTTTTCTTCCCCATGTCCGCTCAAACTTAACACTGATTTTTAGCTACAGTCTGCAAAACACACTCACCCATATGCAACGTTATGGTTGGCATTTGTGTAGATGAAAAATGTGTGTTTTGAGCCAGAAGGTGAAACTGCCTGTAGTAATTGGCCAGATGATAATGCAATCTTAAGGCATTCTTTTATAAATAATTAAGAATAGCCTAGGTTTACTTTCTTAGGAGCCCTTGACTTTAAGTGTATGGTTCTTTACAAAGAGTACATTATTTTAGGGATTTTACTTCATCTTCTGTCTTGTTCTCCAATGCCCAAGTGCCTACATCTTGATAGCCAATCTCCAAGATACTAGCCCCTTGCGTTTAACCTGCTTGCAAGGACATTAATCCACTGTTTCATGTTGAAACACTACAATGCTAACTTCCCATCTTGTCTGCCCCCCAACTCCTGTCACAATACATTCTGGATATACCACCATGCTTCAGCAATATGGTTAGATTCCCTTTTATGGCCTATAGCTGGCTCTCTCCCCAAGCATCTCTTTTGCTATTGTGAACAAGTCTAGTTTCCAGATCCAAGTAATCACTGCTTTGGTCTATTCTGCTTCCCCTCTAGGTCTATATTCTTACTAAACAGCATTTTACTTTAAGCAAGCAGAACTCATGGCACAGACTTCAAGGATAACTTTTTGGTGAGGCTTCAGTGTATTATTTTTGACCAACTTGAAATTCCTGAAGCACAAAAGGGCCAAAGAAAATCATACAAAACTTTAAAAAGGATACCGAGCACAATGCCTGGCATAAAATAATTGCTAAATACACTTTAAATGAAAAGCAAAGACACACACAGGACTGGATCATAACAATGATTTTGATGATCATGACAACAGTACTAACTCATATATCAATACTAAGGTGCTTTTATATTAAATTGTTTAATCCTCATACTTATGAGAAATATATTATCCTTACCCTCATTTTACCAGATGAAGAAATTGAGACAAGTTATGTAACTGGTCCAAGGACACACAGTTGGGAAGTATGTACTGCCAGGGTTGAAACTTGTGCCATGATTCTTGGGGACTTCAATATTCACCCTCCAATACTCTGGTCACTGAGTTTCTCGAGGTTCTCTCCTTCTCCCTTTCCCGTAGTCATATGCTTAATCCTGTCCTCTCCCAAGGCTGTAATCCCTTCAAGTATCCCACTTTTCACTACCACCTTCTGTATTTCTAGTGCATCCCTACAGCACTCCAAGTCCAAATATCCTCCCCCTTAGTCTACTGATCTTCTCACCTTGCGACACCTCTGGGTCACTGTATATCCTCTTCATTTCCCTCCTTGCCCAGCTAAATTTCATGATCAATTACTATGATCAGTCTATGTATTAAAAAAAATTCCATTAGGAGACTTCTAATTCTGTTCCTACAGAAAATGTAACATTATGGATTTATATTATGTACAATGAATGATAGAGTTTACGTAGTATATTTTGCTAAGCTCCTGGAAAATCTGAAAATGAACTAGATATGATAAAATTATAAATGAGCCAAAAAATGTAGTGTTTATTTAATGGCTTCTTTTCAAAGTATGCAAATGAATTTATAGACAGTCATCTAAGATTCCAAAATTCTCATGGAGTAGATCTGTTTACAAAGGGAAAGCTTAGGGAGAGCTGATGCAGGTCGATATATTCTGTCCTTCCAGCGTGGTGTAAAGGTTTTAGGAAAGGTCTCTTTTGTCATGTCTATTCAACTGCTTGGCATATTCAGTTATGCAGATTTTCAATGTTCTGAATTCTGTGTTTTCAAAACTACAACTTATTTCTTCAGAATTTGGTTTTTAAAATAAACTCAATTTCATCATGTGCACTGAAACTGAAGCAATTAACAAGTCTAACACTGTTTCTACATGTCACCAAGAAAATCTTTCAGAATGTGAATAATGCAATAAATAAGCAGTTGTTTTATGTGCTCTATATCTTATTTGAAAGTAGTTTGATGCTTTTCAAAGAATTGATTGGTTGTTTAAAGTCAAATATATATGTACAAAAACAAGAAGAAACATACTTCACACACAGAATATGAAATACATAATTGTATTTGTTGTATTTTGGGTCATCTTCTAAGATTCTCAATAAGCTAAGTCATTGAGGTATGTAATTAAACCTTTGATATGTCTGGTTCTATTATTAACCACAGGAGAAATTTTGCAGAAGATTAAACACTTTTTGGTGATTTTTAAATAGAAGTATACTATATATTGCTAACATAAAATTGAGAAAAAGATATTGAATTAAATAAAAAACATCAAAATCTTAATTAAAATGTACTTTTGTAAGACATCAGGCTTTTGCTTTTATTGATTATAAAGCTATGAATTTAGCAATGCAAGTAAAAATAACCATTTTTAGAAGTATTAGTTAATAATTAAGAAATCATATTCTTATAACTATTGCTCCTTTTATAATTTTTTTTATTGTGCTGCAGTATTGAAACAGACTTAATAAGAGAATGAGGTAACATTCTTACATAAATAGCAGTCCTTGGCAAGTTGAAAAAGAAACAATAGCTTAAATTATTTCTAATTCCAAATACAGAGATCTTTGAGTGCAGCTTAGAAATGTTTGCTACTGCATGTATAGCAGTATTTTAATTTCACAAGACAGCAAAGTTCAAATGGAAAAACAACTTTACGGCTTGTTGCTGTAGTACTACTGGCTAAAAATAAAAGGGTACTATAAACATCATTGTTAGATTTAAATCAAATGTACACTATTATTAATATATGTATTTTAATACATACAAACCTAAAAGTATTTTTAAATAAAATAAAAGTAAAAATACTTGTAGGTTTGTATGGTTTGTAAAGGCTTATTAAACACATTTGACTCATTCTTTATGTAACTGTACATAAATTAATAATATCTCTAAAAATAATCTGAAAATTTTTAAGACATCTCTTTAGGTAATGACACTTACATTTACTAATTAATGATGAAAATTAATAATTATAGCCAAGAACATAGTAAAAAAAAAAAGAGCCCATTTAAGAATTTTGCTGACCACTACCTCATAATTGTTTTACTCCTCTAAGCACAAAGCATTTATTAACTGTAGAGTACATTTGATACCCTATCATAAGCCTTGTGATATCTCTGTGCTAGTGTCACACAGTTAAACTACTTTGTTACTTGGCTTTCATATCTATTGCACATCTGGACCTTTTTAACTTGGATTTACAGACAGGTGAGAATTGTGCACTGGGTATCTGTATTCTAATAAATGTAGTAGAGTTGAAAAATCATTATTTTTAGATTTTGTTTGAATTTTATTCTGAAATTAAAGGTAAGCAGTCTTTTTTATTATGAACTATATTTAGCTGTAATTAAACACAAATAGAACACTAAATATAATTTTAAGAACACTGACAAGGATGAAGTACTTTATATTGATCTAAAGTACTTGTTTTAAAATGGAATTGCTATGTTTTAATACTACTGTACAGAATTGCTTGAAAATAAACTAACTTCTTCCTTAGATAATAAAGCATATTTAGTGCAGTTGCAAATGCCACAATGCCCTTTGGCAGAGCTAATTGCCCACTGTCCTGGGCTCCTTCCTAGTGCTTTTGGTATATTTGTATTATTATATATTATTAAACTGTATTATATATATATCTGTCTGTTAGAGGTTTTTCTACTTTTTTTTGCAGAAACTAGGTCTTAGGTATCTTTGTTATAAGTGCTCCTGGCAAATACTTTGACCCAGAGCAGGTACTGATTAAAGTTTTTTTTTTTTGAATGCTTGAATGGAAGGATACTAGACATTATGGATATTCCAAATTACTGAGCTGTTCACTGGATCCTAGTCTCTCTTATTTACTCAAAGGTATCTCTTGAACAATGTTCGTTTCTTTCTCCTGCAGCATCAATTTTTCCCTTTCTACCCAATGATTCCGATTAGCAAAGAAACATGCTGTAATTCTCCAATTTTGAAAAACCAAAATGCCACCTCTCTTCACCCACAAACTACCACTCTACCACCTCATTTCTCTGTTCCCCTTTACAGAAAAAACTCCTAAAAGCCTTGTTTATATTTTCAGTCTCTAATTCCTCTCCTTCTTTCTTCTGTAGCTTTATTGAGGTATGATTGACAAATAAAAATGTTATATATTAAGGCCATACATACAAAATGATTTTTAAGGTGTGCAACATGATTATATAATATACATATATGATATGAAATGATGACCAAAATCTAGGTAACACATCCTTCACCTCGCATGGTTACCATTTATATGTGTAGTATATGTGTGGTGAGAACACATGAGGACTACTCTCAAATTTCAACTTTAAAATGGAAAACAGTATTGAGGTTCCTCAAAAAAACACAGAACTATCTTGTGATCCAGCAACCCTACTTCTGGGAATATATTCAAAGGAAATGAAATTAGTATCTTGAAGAAATATATCAACTCCCATATTCATTGTAGCATTATTCATAATAGCTAAGATATGGAAACAATCTAAGTGTCCATTAATGGATGAATGGATAGAGAAAATGTGGTATATGTATTCAACAGGGTATCATTCAGCCATAAAAAAGATAGAAATCTTCAATCTGTGATAACATGAATGAATCCAAAGGACATTATGCTAAGTGAAATAAGCCAGACACAGAAAGACAAATAGTGTAGGATCTCACTTTTATGTGGAATTTCCTCCTCTCTCTTTCTTGAACCTACTCTGATTAGGCTCTTGCCCCCAAACTATACCAAAACTGCTATTTTGTCAAGGTCACTAGCACCTTCATGTTGCAAAATCCAGTAGACAATTCTTAGGTCCCTTGACTTTTCTGATCTATCTTAGCTTTAACACAGAGGACTACTCCCTTCTTTGTAAAATTATCTTCATATGGCACCCAGGACTCTGTCCTCCTCTGGTGTTCCTTTCCTCTTGCTAAAAATTCACACCCACACCCTTCAGAGCTAAGCAAAAATGTTATTTCTTCAGGGATACTTTCCTTGACTTTACTCTTGATTGGGTTTCTTTGTATTTGTTCTCATTTTCTGTTGTAGTTTTTCTTCATAGCATGCCATTTATAGTCCAATAAGTATTTATTAAATCAGTTGCTTGAATTCTGCCCCTCTTCTAGAATGTAAATTTCACAAGGAAAATTTCTCTGTTGTTTACTGTGGTATCTCCAGCCCATAGCACAGTGCCTTAAACATAGTAACTGTTCAATATTTACTGACTGATAACTTGTTAAAAGGGAAATGGGACATTCCGCACACACTGGACTGAAAAGGGTGGGAGCTATATCATCAATTTTTTATTTTCATAGTTCCCTTCTCCTCCCTCTTTGTCAACTTTCCATTCCCCTCCGTCATTTTTCCTTCCTTTCCCCTTCCTCCCTCCCTTGCTTCCTTCTAACCAGGGATGTCAACCTGACTAACCTCCTTCATTTTTAACATATTAAACCTTAGAGAGATGTTTGGTAATCACGTCAGAACTAGAGAAGTCCTGCCTCTGGATATGTAGAAACATTCCCATTTTAGGCTACCCATGATGTCTGTTGAAATACTATTGAATTGCTGCCTTTTTCAATTGTATTTATCCCCCTATCTTTTAAACTCTCTCTTCAAACATGCTAAAATCATTAAATTTCAGGGTGATAAATAGCACCTTAGAAGCAATCTTCTCTCTAACAGTTACCAAAGAGTTTAAGAAAAGACTAAACAGAAATTTCTCCTTAAGTCTGAAAACCCTTTAACACTCACAAAAAAAGTTTTCTCTAGAGTCTAAGGAGAAAAAATATATATACATACATACACACATAAACACATCTGTTTTGACTATTTTAGCCAATATTTTGATGAGAATGAGAGTAGTAAGGAATGTTAAGCTACAAGCATGCCACATACACACATCAAACTCCCTACATACCAGACAGAAAAATTACTTTCAGATGGTTGACTGCATTTCTATGAAAACATCCCGAGGTAATTTAAGGTAGATAATCACACATTTAAAGAGGAATAAAAGGAATTGAATGGAAAGTCAGTAATTTTTTAAGAATAAAGGCAATATATCTGGATCTAATAAAATAAGTAAAAACAGGCACTTTGATCTTTAGGGCCATATTTTTTAAGTTTCATTTTTGGATAAAAGAGCTTGAGAAAAAGTAGGATTGTAAACATTGCAATGTGATGATTTAAGTATTGGCTGTAAAGCCTTCTAACAATCTAAATCAAATAAAACCCAATTATTATTAACTTCAAGCCTTTTCAGTTTCATTAATGGAGGACAAAAACAATTAAAATCTCATTTCAAAGAATAAGCTACATCTTATTTGTAAATTTTCCTATTGCTTTCTAAAAGTGATCTAGGCTTTAAATGGGGATTAACATAAAAACTATTGAAGGAGAAAATTTTGAAGTGTTTCAAAAATTATATGGAGCTTTTAACACTTGATTCCAAGGCTAATTATATTTTGAACCAAATCACCTTTTGTAAACATTCTACCAAGAAAGCACATGTGGAATACACATTGGAGTTTGGAAAGATAGGTTGTTCCAAGTTGAAATGTTTGCCACTGTGCATAGAATCAATTCTTCTACAGTAGAAGGCTATGTGAAGACTAGGAAGGATTCAGATGGTTTAAATCTGGTTTAAGTGGCAAAAGAATTCTGCATCCTCCTCTGAAGGCTCTGGTGGGTAAAAAAAATGAGCTATGCTAAACTCTTCTTGCTCTGTGCTGTGCTCAGAATTAATATAGTAGTGGATAAGAAAGATTACATGAGTATGTAAATATTATTTGGTTTAAAACAATGCATTTTGAAGTTAAACAACTACAAATTAAAAACTATTCCATTTATTTTATTTTTGTAGTTTCAAGTTTC
The DNA here is from genome assembly GCF_016509475.1 of Prionailurus bengalensis. Lineage (NCBI taxonomy): Eukaryota > Metazoa > Chordata > Mammalia > Carnivora > Felidae > Prionailurus > Prionailurus bengalensis. The sequence continues at coordinate 17,896,263 of NC_057361.1, read as the reverse complement.
TATTTAAATTCCAGTTAGTTAACATACAGTGTAATATTAGTCACTCTACTTAAAAAAATCTTAGTAAAGCAGTATCTTGAAAATCTTTATCAACATACGGAAAAGAGTCAACTTTTTTCATGAAGAGTAAAAAAGACAATGATTAAGACTTGTCACATGAAGACTCTCTTTTGAAATAAACCAGAATGACATCTTGTAATAACTTTATAATTCCTTTCAAATATATTTCTCTTTGGGATTATATTACTCAGTGAAACTAGCAAGAAAGGGAAAAATGAAAATCATAAGACACACCGAAGTTAATTTCTCTAGATTTCACTGGTAGTCTGTATTAGAGTCAGCCCATGAATATACTTAAAATTTTTTTGTTTATTATATTTGAGAGAGAGAGAGAGAGAGAGACAGAGACAGAGACAGAGACTGAGAGAGAGAATCTGAGCAGGGGAGGTGCAGAGAGAGAGGGAGATACAGAATCCAAAGCAGGCTCCAGGCTCTGAGCTGTCAGCGCAGAGAGCCTGATGTGGGGCTCTGAGATCATGACCTGAGCCGAAGTCGGACGCTTAACTGAGTATACTTTTAACTTCCGATCAGTGTTCTCTTCACTACATGAGATTGCCTTGGTGATGAATTCAAGACCATTGCATTACACAAAAATCCGATTCATTTTTCTTCAAAAACAATTTAATGAGATGTATGATTACTGCTTTTGTTTAAGTGTCCTCTCTGCCAGTTTGTAAGTCTTGTAAAAAAATTCTTAAAAGCTATGTGAAGAGCTAATGGAGGATAAGAACATAAACTGTGGATGTAACTTTGTATTTGCTGTCCATTGCCTTAAACAAAGATGGAAAATACGTTGCTGTAAAAAGGTGTGTCAACTTATAAGCTTAGAGACTTATAAAACAATGCTATGTTACCATATGTATACTTATAAGTGGTTGTATATTGTCTTAATTATTTGCTCTAATGTCTCTAGTCATTAAGCTGATCAATGTACAATTTTTAGTTATCTCTTTTTTAAGAAGATTCAATGTAACAGTTGACATTTTCTACCCCCACCCCCCACCCTCGAGGATCTATTTCCTCTATGATTTCTGGTAAATTGTTTTGCAGTGATACCAGTAATTCTACAAGGAGCCTGGAGTATAGAACACCATGCACTGATCTTTTTAGTTAGTATTTATTACTTGAGTTCGGACTTTTATCAAAAATAAGATTTACTCTAGAAAATGGCTTTTCTGGAAGATAAAAATGAAGATGACATTCAACAATTAGTCTGCTGGGGTAGGCTTCAACTGAAGAATAGAGGCTTTTCCAAATGCTTATCTATTAAGTCAGCTGTTTGGAACTTAAAACACAAAGAGATTTTTATCATTGGTGTATGGGTCTTAAAAAAATTTTTTTTAATGTTTTTCAATGTTTATTTATTTTTGAGAGACAGAGACAGAGCACGAACGGGGGAGGGGGACAGAGAGAGGGAGACACAGAATCGGAAGCAGGCTCCAGGCTCTGAGCTGTCAGCACAGAGCCTGATATGGGACTTGAACTCATGAACTATGAGATCGTGACCTGAGCCGAAGTCAGACGCTTAACCAACTGAGCCACCTATGCGCCCCTTAAAAATTTTTTTTTAATGTTTATTTTTGAGAGAGAGAAAGAGAGAAAGAGAGACAGAACACAAGTGAGGGAGGAGCAGAGAGAGAGGGAGACACAGAACCTGAAGCACGCTCCAGGCTCTGAGCTGTCAGCACAGAGCCCGATGCCGGGCTTGAAACCACAAACTGGGAGATCATGACCTGAGCCTAACATAACATGAGACGCCTAACTGCCTGAGCCACCCAGGTTCCCCAGTATATGGGTCTTTAAGAGGAGCTATAAAAGTCTATTTCAGCATTTTCCAAAATATACTCTATCAAACATTAGTTCATTGGGAGGTTAATGAGTATTTTGTGACCCAAACCAAAAAAGATTCAATGTACAAATACATTTGGGAAACAATAAGCTAATCCAAATTCAAGAAGACCTTCAAAGCCTTTAGTATGCTAATGTGGACTTATTAGTTGCCAAGAAAGATATAAAATATTCAGAGTTTCTCAATTATATTTAACCAGATAACCTCTTTCTTTTACAAACATCCTCTTTCAGAACTAGAGATCTAAAGAACATATTTGGGAAAATGATGGATCCTTAAGCCACACTGTGATGTGAAAGCTAACACTAACCACTCTATTTAAATTTTACCTTGCTTCCATTTATTACATTTTTTTTTTCCATAGGGGAAAATGCATTCTGATTTCAGCTAGGGACAATAGGACTCCTCCTGCTCCAGGGAATGTCATGATTAGGTTTTCTATGGTACAGCAGGGTAGGTCATCCCAGACACTCACAACATTATACTACTTCTGCCCAGAGAATATGCTAATTGTGAATAAATGTAGGTCTATCTTTCCAGGGCAATAATTTCATTGATTTTTTGAATTAAAAAAAAAAGGCAATTGGCCCTGTGTCATACAAGGGCTCTTTGATTTTCTAGTCTTATATACCTGCTTCTGTATTAAATCTCTCTACAGTTGATTCTTAAATTAGCTAAGGGTTTCTTTTTATTTTATTTTATTTTTTTGCTAAGAGTTTCTTAAGAGCATCACTGTTGACATTGTGGACTGGATCATTCTTTATTGTTCAGAGCTGTCCTGTTCTTTGTAGGATGTGTACTAGCATCCTGGGCCTCTACCCACTAGATGCCAGTAGCATTTCCACACCCAGTTATGACAACTACAAATGACGCCCCCCCCCAAATTACCAAATGTCCCCTGGAGGGCAATACTGATCCAGATGAAAATCACTGAGTTAGATGGTTCCTATTCTTGGCTTCCCATTTTGTCTTTAAGGGATGCACTATTTCACCTTCATATCTTTTTGTCAATTAATTCATTTGAAGAGTTACTTTTTTCCTCTGATAGTTGTTGCATCGGCTTTGTGGACTTGGTTTGTTAATCTTTCCATTTTATCCACATATTGATACTCTGGAACTTGGTTAAGAGCTCCTTTTTCTTAATCTTACTATTTTATCCATTACCTAGTGATTTAATTTGTTCAGGCTATTCTTTTTTTCTTGCCTGGTTTCATTTTTTTTAAGAGTCTCCAACTATTTTATATATTATTTTTGCTCTCCTTTTTTCCCCTAGCAATTAATCTTAAATTTTAAAAAAAGGTATGGCATCAGAACTGTTTTCAGAATTCTGATGCTGTAAGGTTATATTCAGGCTCTTCTGCCCAGAGTATGAGCTAGTGGTTTCCATAATGGAACTTAAAAGAAGGCTTGGATCAGGGTAGTTTCTAGTGTTATTACCTATTTGAACACTCTTCCTTCTGCTTTTCAAAACCAAACCAAAAGAAACAGATGAACTCTTTTCATATTTATTTTGAAAAAAATTTTCAAAAGTTTGTTTTATTTATTTTGCGAGAGGTGTGCGGGACAGAGAGAGAGAGAGAGAAAGGGAGAGAGAGAGAGAGAGAGCACACACAAGCAGGGGAGAGGCAGAGAGAAAAGGAGAAAGAGAATCCCAAGCAGGCTCTATGCTGTCAGTGCAGAGCCTGATGTGGGGCTGGATTCACGAATGGTGAAATCATGACCTGGCTGAAATCAAGAGTCGTATGCTTAACCAAATGAGCCACCCAGGTGCCCCATATTCATATTTCTTTTAATTGCTAGGATTTAAGTGGCTAGTTATTGGGTAGCTAGAGGAACCAAACCAAGGAAATACTTCTAGCCCTGTTGTCCTTTATTAAATCCCTCCACAGGGAGAAGAAGTGCTAATTTGATCCAAAGGCACTTGACAATCTTTGGTATACTTTTATTTATGAGCAGGAGTAATATATTATGGCATTAAATACTATTTCTTGAGCATTTTCCACGTGGCAGCAAGAGTACTAAGTACTAGACATACATTATCTCATTTAATCCTCATAAAAATACCACAGGTAGTGTTGCTATCCCATTTTACAGGTAAAGAAAAAACATAGTGAAGCTAAGACTCAAGTTCAAGGTCAATCAGTTATTAAAAGGCCAATCTGTACCACCAAATTCAGATCTATATGACATCAAAACTCATGCTCTGGTATTTCTATTTGTAAAATTACACAAATTAAAGAAGAGTGCCTTCCCTTGCAGATTACTCTGATTTTTACATTAGGAACAGAAAATTTTCTATTTCTCTCAAAATACTGCTGAACTACTTTTCTATCCATTACATGGTCCTTTATCACCATCAGCTTGATACTGAAAATTATTTTGTGAAACTGATCAATATGCAGTCTTTATGAATTGTATTAAGTCCAAAGGAGTAAGAATTCCTATGAGTAGAGTATACATCTCATATTTCTACATTTTTGATTCACTAATTTCTATTTCTATGGTTAGTTCTGCCTTGGAAGTGGTACATTTTACTTAAACACAAACATTTCCTGTGGTGAGAATCTCAATTTCTTTTCTTTCTAGCATAGCCGATGAATGACAGCTGAACTTTTATCTGATTAGAAAGACAATTTACATTTGAGAATCACAGGAAAAAGCAGTGTATTACATGATCCTTTAGGGAATTTTTTATTTATTTTATCATTATTATTTTTTAATATTTGTTTATTTTTGAGAGAGAGAGAGAGAGAGAGATTGTGTGAGCGTGTGCATGTGAGTGGGGGAAGGGCAGAGACAGCGGGAGAGAGAGAATCCCAAGCAGGCTCCATGCTGAGCACAGAGCCTGATGCAGGGCTCGATTTCAGGACTGTGAGATCATGATCTGAGCTAAAATCAAGAGTTAGACACTCAACCGACTGAGCCACCCAAGAAATGTTTTAAATAGTGCTATTAATTATAATTGAAATGGCCAAAAGTTGGAATGATGTTGTACGACAAAGAGAAAGATGATGTTGAGGTATGATAAAAGACTCTGGGGCCTACAAATAATTTCTTTTCCTCACACTGATAAAATAGTTTATAGTGTTATTGCCCATAGGTCCTTCACAATGCTATTGTAAGTAAGTCATTTCAAGCCATTTGCTATTTATGTGGATAAGAGGGACATGGTAGTTAGTTTTCTCTTGTCCCAACTACTTGAATGGAAAACGTGCAGGTATGTAACAGAAATTAATTTTCCTCAATGCAAAATGTGTACAAATAACATTTATGAGGAGCATTTCTAAAATAACAGCTTTGCACTCATTCGTGTGTTTTTTTTAGTGAGGTCCTGGATTCTCAGTAAGTCAGAAAAGGTCTAGATGCCTTCAAGCCAATACTATTATGTGATATTATTGTAAAAAATATGTTTTCCTCCTATTATTATAAAATAGGCCACATTTTATATGGCACATATTATAAAATATGCCACATATTATAAAATGTGCCACAGCCACAAAGAGCCTCAGCCAACTGTGACTACCTTTCAGCAGATTTCTATGCATAGGAATGTGGTATGATGGAATAGCAAGGGCAAAGAGTCTTGAAGAGTGAAAGGGAAAGCTGATGGGGATTATTACCATTCTGAAAAGTTGCCAAGCAAATGATCTCATCAAATTTGAACCTTTGCCTTTGAAGCATGAGCAGATGAGACAAAACAGTTAAAGTGATTTAATGCTGTCCTCTTTTCCCTTCTTTTAATTTTCTCATTAAAGTTTCTTTTTAAAATTGAACTGTTTATTCACCCCATCTTATTCTTCAAATAATTTCAAATGTCTGATATTATTATTTACTTGTTGGGATCTTTAAGTTATTTTGTTTTTTTTTCTCCACCTTTATTGAGGTATAATTGACAAATAAAAATAGTATATATTTAAGGTATACAACATGATGATTTAATATAAATAGAATTTTGAAATGATTACCATAATCAAGCTATTTTAACACATCTATCACTTCACATAGTTACTCTTTTTTTTTTCGTGTGGGGTGAGAATACTTAACATCTATTCTCTTCACCATATTAAAGCTTCTATGCAACAGTGACAACAATGAAAATAAATACCTAGCACATGCTAGGCACTTTCTAGGCAACTTACAATGCACTGTCATTAAATTCTCACAAAAAGTCTATGAGGCAGGTATTATCATCTTCATTTAACCAAGGAGAAAATTGAGACCAACATCCCCAAGCTCACACTAGAGTAATTAGATAAAAGACAGCATTACCAAGTAGGGCTGATGATACAGCCAAGGCTAGTAACCACTTATCTAGGCTGCTTCCCCTACTGTCTCCATGTTTCCAGAAATTATTCTCATCTATCTTTTTAGCAAAGTAAAACCTATTTTATTTTCTCTGATTTAAAAAGGACATAATACATTGTTACTAATTTTTCCCCTCAATTTAGCTACCTTTTCCTAAGGTCTGTCAGGGCCATGTCTTTGTAAAAACATGTTTACTTTAGTGCCACTAAATATTAAACAGCATATACAAGCATAAACAGCACATACAAAATCAGACCTACTTTTGCTTGCCTGAAGTCAAATGCTTGGATTGGGAAGGAATAATACAATTTGTGAAAATTATTTCTCTATAATTTAGCAAATTACTTTCATCACATTTAGTTAGCTAGTATCACTAACAGAGTCCACAAATATCCATGGGTACATATAACAGGCTCTACCACTTACTAGTTAGGTAAGTTACTTAACCCATCAGTAAAATAAGGATTCTGTTAGCAACTACCTCACTGGGTTATTGTAAGGATTAAATGGGTCAATGCCTTTTAAATGTCTAGAACAGTGCCTGGCATTTATAAATATTATTTACTTATTTCCAGAAGGGCCATCCACTGTCTATCCATATTATACTTGTCTGATAGCTTAGAGCAAATAATTGTTCTTTTTTTAAACTCACTCTTAGCAACAACTAGTAGGTCTACAATATAAAATGAGAACCTTCATTAAAAATGTCTTTTAAAGCCCACAATTAGGATATTTTCAGGCATTTTTCTTTACATCTTTTCTTTGTCACTGTCTAAAAACAGAGTTTCCCTAAATATTTTTTTCTTATGTATCTAACTTTATTACTTATTTTTTAAAGTTTATTTATTTACTTTGTGTGTGAGAGAGAGCAAGCAAGCAAGCAGAGCCCAAGGTGGAGCCCGAATTTCAGAAAATATGAGATCATGACTTGAGTGGAAATCAAGAGTCAGACACTTAACCAACCTGAGCCACCCAGGCGCCCCTTATATATCTAACTTTAAAATATGAATGCACTAAGAGAATATGACAAGTATATACATATTTAACCACAAGCACATAATAATAACTGAATCATGTTTCTTCTTTGCTTCTCAAAATCCTATCTATACTCTTACAACGTTAACTCTAAACCTCCTTGAATAAACAGGTAATCTGGGGAGTTAATAGGAAAGAATGGTGGCTAAGCTCACATACTTCAAGATAAGGGTATTTGCGACTAAGAACTAAGTTGAGCACTGTAAGCCTGAAGGACTTATTAATTACATTTTAAGGTATCATACAAGTGCTAACACGTGAAATTACGGTCATTTCCAGAAAATATAAAATATGAACTTTTTTGTACTCTATGTTTTTTTGCAATGTACTTCTCAGCAGAATCATGTATTTTTATTATCATTACTTTTTAAATCTAAGGAAATACTGTCACACTTGGGAGTGTATGCAATGGGACCACCTTATAGGTTAAATAAAGAAGTTATTGATAATTGCTTATAAAGTTTTGGAGTAATTTGTACTGGAAACATCAGGGTCTGGGCTGAGAGATTTATATGAACCCTCAGATCTCAGACCTATGTTTGAGAAGCTGCCAGGTATTTGGTGGGGATAACTAACATTTAGAAACCATAGAGGATGACTATTCATCATTTAAAACAGCGTGTCACTTTTCAGCTCCTGGGCTATAGGTATTACTTTGCTCACATTTTCCTACTTTCCTAAAGTGATTCCAACACATCTCTTTATTTGTTTCTTCTCTCTAGGTTATGAATGCCTTCCAGGGAAAATTTATGTTTTATTCACCTTTGAATCCCCAGTGACTGGATGACTTTATGTACACAACAAATATTAGCTGAATGAGTTAAGAAAAAATTTAATCTTTGGAAAAATTAAGGACACAAATTCATGTGTGTGACAGGTAGAATTTATTATTTACAATCTGATTTTAAAAATGTTTTAATACATTAAACCGCTAGTGATCTGGAGCAACCTACAGGCTGTGCTAGAAGATCTTCACTGAAATATATCTGTAAGAATCTCCACTGAAGGTTCAGATTATATTTCATGTTGAAAAGTTAAAAAAAATTCTGGATCAAAAGTAAAAGACTTTTTTTTTACTTTGTATCAATCTTTTGGGCATATATACATTTCTTTTCTCCTAAGTTGTTTATAAAAATATATCAAATATCTGTAAGATATCTAAATTTTCTAAAATTTAAACAGTATTTTATTTTATTGGGAGAGAGAGGATTTGTGAACATGATGACACTAGGTGGTTTAAACTGTAGCCTGAAGAGACTAACAATTCATATCCATTCAAGTAAGAACCAAGTAACCAATTTTTTATAAAGCTATCAGTAATCAGCTTCATCTGGTGACTATAATTTCCCCTCTAAAATTCTAATCATACTTCAAAATAAGCAGAAAATAGCCAGAGAATTCTAAGACAGAAAAAAAGATCTGATATACATTACTGCTTATCCAATAACAGGCAGTCAATAAGTATTTGTGGAATGAATGAATAAAAATAAAGATCTTATGTTATAAAGCAGGGGTAGGGATAACAAAGATGTCAGGCCTCTACACTGCTCTCTACTGCAGACGTTTATAGTATAATAGGGGAGGAAAGCAACGGTGTAAATACCTTCAAATTATGACAGTTCAAAATAATTGCCACCAGAGTGGTATAATTGAGGAGCTATGCTAAAAAATATCATTATGTATTATTATGATAAAAAAGCACATGTACAGAGAATAACACAAAGTAAAGTAAGTATGGTTCCTATTTTTTAGGACCATTTTGAGTAAAATTTCTCATATATAATTATTACCAAAGAGCTGTAAGGAAATAAGGCATGTGTAGTAAGGTACATGATGACTAATCATTTGGGACCACAGGAGGGAGGCATATGGCCATGCTGGGCAAGTAAGGAGGGCCAGTGGAAAAAAAAGTTAAAACAACCTTCCTTCTGCTCAGCTCCCATTATTCATCTGTATTAATCATCAAGGATCCTATATTTCCCCTTCTCTATGCTCCTCACTAAAAATGATTAGTTTGAAAACTAGAAAATGAGGAGCACAGAGTTCCAAATAAGTCCATTCTTTCTTGGAATAGGATCATAGCTTTACTATTTTAACTTTAGGCAGCCTTATCTGCAAATCTTTCAGATACAATGTATCAAGTGAAAGCATGTGTGACCAGGTTGCTTTCTTGGTCATGCATGGGAAAACAGAAGTCAAAGGTGAAAAATGCTAGGTATGTTGTAACTGTAAGGCCATCTCTGATTTAAATATGGTGTGTACTTCCTAGTTAGAATCCACTTCATTCAAATTTTCTAACTTCTTAGAAAAAAAAAAAATTGAGGTGAGATTTTCCCCAGAATGTATATCTAAAGAGTTTTTAATCCCTGAGGAATAAGGAGTTGATTTTATATAAGTCATGTTAAAATTTTTTCCAGGGTTACTTCAATGAACAAGTCAGAGCACACCTCCTGGAAGGTCCCAACCACCACTACAAGTAGGGAGCTAAAGCAACCAGAGTCACAACAGAGAGTACACAACACATTCCAAAAACACCTCCTGAAGGGCCAGGCCCTGGACAGTGTGTGACCCCTTTTTAATATAGTAGTGGTCACAGGTGCAGAACACATAGCAAGCTATTATATAAGTAATGTTAGTAGGGAGCATTCATCGAAAAAAATTAATCCTTGAATGATTCCAATTTGGCAAAATCTGACATGATAAAAATTACATGTGATTCAAAAGGGTTTCCATAAATCATTAAAGAGCTAAAATGCTACTTATTGCTCTTACCTATCTTTGGAAATTTTAGAATACTGTTTAATGTCATGCTTCGTATTGTTGCATTAGAAGCACATCAATGTAATTCCATTAGAAGCACATGACAGGCACAGATCAATTATAAAGATTCAAAAGCTATCAAGTAAATCAAGTAATTTTCATAACCCAAAAGTCTATGAAAAGAAGTAGAAGTTCTCATATGAGACATATGTTCTTATGTCAGTGTAAGAAAAGAACTCTTACCATAAGTCGGGGTGCTTTCTCGTCTTCCTTGACTACTGGATCTTCCTTTTTCATATTCATAGCAATACAAGACAGTATCTTCCTCAACAATATTAAACCTCTTTCGATATTCCTGATCCAGAAATGAATTTGGTGATTCAGATCCCTTATGCACCGGCTTGCCAACCATATGTCCTCTGAGGTCTTCACAAGGAAGGTTTCCTTTTTCATCCCTAAAAATAGGGAAATGTAAAGGAGAAGAATGTAGGGAAGTGTTAGGGTGGTAAAATGGCAGAGAGGTTCTAAAAAAGTAGTCATATCCTTTCCATACAATGTGTCCTCTAATCTTTTCAAACTTTCTTTGAGGCTTCTAGGGCAGTTTTTAATTATTGCTATATTGCAAGAAAATAAATGCTGAGGATCAGAGAGGTTAAATGACTTGCCTAAAGGTCACACAGCTAATAAAGGACAATGCTAGACATGGGCCATGGATCTTCTAACTCGTGCTCTCGTCCATTTTCACTGTACTATGTCATATAAAGAAAATCATCTTGGCACATAAATTACTTTTAGGGCTCAAGACAGTAGGTATAAGGTAAACATTGCTAACAACATACCTTTCTTCTGCCACTGTAACTAATTGATTCATAGTAACATTAGCACTGCTTAAAAACAAAGATGTGTTTAAGAACTACCACCTCTGTAACAATATTTGCAGCCTTAAGAACCAAATTAACATGATATAAACTGATACTGTAAGAATTTCAAACAGCTTGTTATTAATTTAAAATAAACCTTACTGAAAAGAATTACTTAGAGTATTTAAACTCTATGCATCTCATTTAATAGTAAAAATATAAATTCACAGAACTAATTCTAAATGGATAGATCAAAATTTCATTACACATCAGCAACATTTCTTGTGAAAAGAGAGTAGAGAAACCTGATAAAATATGGAATTTAAGATGATGGCAAGGTGATTTTTTTTCTGTAGTATTCTAAAATAGAAAAATACAATAATTTATGGGATCCCTAAAACTGTTACTGACATATAGTATTACACAGTCCAGGCAATTGGGCCCCTTATGAGTGGTATTTTGGTAGAAATACTCCATTAGGATGGGCTAAATTGAACCCTGTTTATTTTATGATGTTTCACTGACTAGCTATGAACTCTTTGTTAGAAAAGCCTGTCTTCTAGAACACAGCTATGAATGTAAATGCAATATTTTCTTCTCTTGAAGGTCATTAATTTTATTTCCTACCACTTCTTAATTGTTTCCAGTTCTACACTGAACAGTGCCATGAATGCTAAAAAAAATTAATTTTATGTTAAGTACCAAGACTTAAATCTTAAATCAATAGAATAAAGTAAATTATAACAAGAAAGATAAAAAGAACAAAATTTTAATTTACACTATGTCTTATAAAATGGTGATGAGCTTATAAATCTAATGTCAATTCAAAAAGATGAGTTATGTTTCAACAAGAACACTATACTTCCATACTTTCATACTATGGTACAGTACACTTCCGTAGGTATATGGGAATGTCTAGATTAGGTCTCTCCAAATGAGAACTACATTCCCAGTATTTGAAATATATCAAAAGTAGAATAATATTATTGTCAAGACTAACTGAATCAGCAAGCTGTCCCATGTATTTAACTCATCTGAAGTTGCGATTGTCATTTACATTGCTAATTCACTCTTCTACTTTTAAAAATAAAAGTATTGCTTATTGCAAAGTTGTAACTGGATAGCTAGGTCTTAGGCAACATGAAGAAAGCATATTAAAAAAATGCAGATAGAATTTTACTGACACTGCAATTAGCTTGAAAATAGCCCTAAGGAACTCGTGGCACTGGATTAAGGTTTTGCCTATCTATAAATGGGCAGACATTTCTATCAGGCCTGTTACGTGAATGTTAATGCAGCTGAGATCAGAAGGTGATTCAGCCCTAGTTAACTCACCATGCTCTATTTATATGGATATTCCTGTGGCAGAAAATTGGAAGGGCTGGTATTATTTACTCTGTAATGATATGAAAGGAGGGACTCATACCAACAAGGAAGATTTATTAAAGCATGTATATATGAAACGAATACAAATAAAGCTGAGTTAAGAAATGTATGCACCAAAAACAATTTTTGCAGTAGAATGAAGTAATACATGCATTGCGTATATAAAGTATGTGCCCATTTGCATGTGTATCTCTGTATGTGTGCTTGTATGTATGTACTTACATCGTGAGTCCCTGAATAACTCAATGTATTAATTCGTTCTGCTGTACAGATTGAAGGAAAACTTTTCTTAATGTTATGTATGTAATAAATCTACACTTTTACTCTGAAAAGGATTTAAGGAAATGGATGAAAAGTCAGAACACTGCTTTAGTGGACTTTCTTTACATTTAATGGCTCAGAGTAAAATTAATGAGAGAAATTAGTGCTTAAACTTCAGAGTTGTGCAAAGACCTACAAATTCTTGATTTTTATCATAGAAAAAGAAATTTGGTTAAGTATGTAATGCAGTATATACTATGAAAATGAAACTGCATATAGTCACAAGACATATAATAGAAAACTGATGAATTTTCACTCACTCTACATACATGAGTGTCTTTCAGAGAAAAAGGTACTTCTTCTGGAATAAATGTGTTTAAAGAATGGTAATTACATGAAAAAAATTCTATGTAACTTGACAGCTAGCCCTGACATTTTTATGTATTTTTTGGTTTTAAGATGAGAAAGCTTTTATTATTTACAATTAAATTAACACTAAAATGCCTATCCTACATAAACAAAATTTTTTACTATATGAAGAAACAAATGTTCAGATGAGTTACATTAGGTGAACCACATTAAACATCAAAATGAGAAAATGGGACAAAAGTTCTGGGGCTGTATCTATGGAAAGAATGACAACTGCAACAGTTTTATGGCCATAACTTCAAGTCAAACCAGAAAATGCAGATAATTTATACAGGCTGGTGTAAAAAGGGACTCTGATGCATGCATTGTTCCGATTGTGCTATATCAAACTATTGTGTAACTTGGATAACTAATAATTTGACTCAAAATATAGTTAGAATATTCCATTAAATTATACACTAGACTAAGAATCAATTAAAGTGAGATAACACCTCTAATTATGAATTTTCCTGAAGAGTATGAAGCAATACTGATAAAACAAATACCACCATGTTGATACTTGAACTTCTTATATTTTTAAGTATTTTTAAATAGCATGTTCAAACTTTTCATTGGTCTCAATACATTGCCGTAATCATAAGGCCACCACACTGAGAGGACAGAACCCAATTACTTTATTCTTGTCTTCTGAAGCGTATTTTAAATATTTTACGTCTAGGAAATATTTTCTTTATCATAAGTTCCTCCCTACTCAAAAGAAAAGGAAAAAGCATGAAAAAACTGCAGAGATTTGATAAAAATAATTTTCTGATGTTTATCTGTACATGTAGCCCTTGGAATAAGGTCTCTTAAATAATCATTTGCACTGAAATTAAAAATTTTTCCAATTAAAATGAAAACAAACCAAAAAAGTCACTATTCAAAACACATATTTTTATTGCTCCTCATGCAGGAATATTCAGAAAGTCTGACACTATCTTAATAGAATTAAAATGCAACTTGCGTTTGACTAGGATATCAAATGAATCTGTACATCTAATTATAAATTTAACATAAGACTATAAATTATATACTTGAAAGACTTGTGAAATGACAGCTCAGTAAGTTAAATCTTCTCATAAACCATGTTCCCACAGCTACATTTAATTCTAAAAATTAAAAACTAAAATGTTTATAAAATGGACTACAGTTTTATTACCAGACTATATAGTATTTGCAGACACACCATGTCATGTAGCATTTAAATCATAAAATGTCAGTGCCATCATATCTTAGAGAATGAAACATTAGGTGCCCTAAAGAATGATGAAAATTAACACAAGATATTTCAGTTCTTTTATATACTGAAGAAATTTAATATTAAGTGTGGCTTGAAAATAAGAGACCTTAATCTACTGTTTTTGAATGAATGCACAACTAATTTAAAAATGGAACCAAATTCTTTGTGATTGGTACTAATTATCCCCATTTAGTGTGGGCCCCTTTCCATAATTTTTGTATTCCATGAGGCTGGGTATCAGAATGCTTTTGGAGAGAATGCATTATGGCACAAAGTTGTATTCTTTCACACCCGCCAGGAATTTCAAATAGAAATCTGGAAATGAAATGGAGATATAGCCTCAAGAAATCTAGAAAACAGACTTTAAAGGCAACTCATTCTCTTGCAAATTGTCTCTACTTCCTGACAGAAACATTAATGAACTGATCAGGTAGAAACTGTAGATACATAAGTATTAGGGGAAACAATATTCTCCCTTCTCATCATCTATCTCCCCCCACCAAAAGTTCCCTCACTGCATACATTTAAGAGGGCATAAAAGTTATCTGTAACTTTCTCTTTTAGAAAAAAAAATGTATGAAATGCTTCAAAGTAACTTGAGATTTCCTGGGGCTTCTTAGCTAAAGACCCTCGCTTATTCCTTCCTTATTAAAATAATCCTAATTGTTATTTAACATTACTTTCCTATTGTTTTCTATCATATGACATGTTTATGAGATATTTAATGCATAGTGTTTAATACAGATTAGTTATTGTTATTATTATTATTAACCAAAACGCATTCTCTACAATGCAACAATTTTCCAGAATGTGTTCAGAATTCCTATCTAAGAAAATATTCAAGGTGTTCCCTGAGAATTTACTTCACAGTTTACATACGGTTAGGTTAGTCTCTGGATAGAAGTTGCTCACAGCAACATGATAGTTGGTACTGTACCTGGGAATATATGGTTCTGCAGGAGGAGGGGGGATGTAGAGATCCTGGAGAGCAGAACTGTCTCTTTTAGTTGGTGTACTGATGGTGCTGGAAGGCGTGGCAACGCTGCTTGTGGGACTTCTAGGTATAAGAGGCTGGTTAAAATGAAAAAGAAAATACATACACACACAAACAACACACAAAACAACAACAACAACAACAACAACAACAACAACAACGACATATAGTTATCATTTTAAAATTATCTATTTCTGCAAAGTTTCTGAACTTGGCTGAAATCAAGAAGCACGTTATTTAGCACATCGATATTCCTCTGAATGTCCAAAAACAAGTAATTTATTATTTTAGAGGCTTCGCTTAGTTCTCAACTCACCTTATTCTATGGCATAACAACGTAAAAGCTATTTATAAGGTAAAAGCACCATGCAGTGTTTCATAATGGTAAGATTTGTTTTATAGTCAGAAACTTATTTAAATCAAATTTGCTTTGTTGGAATCCCACCTTTGAAAGAAAGATAATAAAGAGGAACTTTCAAAAGAATTAGCTCACTCACATCCTGACTGATATACAAGAAAGATGTTTCATTTTTTTCCCAAAAAGATACACCATACTCTTTAGTTAGCAGAATGTCACACATTCTCAGAAAAGGTTACAAAAATGGAGGATGAAAGGCCAATACAAGAAAATACTTTCTTTTTTTGTATTTTGTTTTTTTAAATATAAACACAATGAACTGTCCTCTCAAGGTCATTTATGGTACATCTTCAAAAGTATGGTGACTAGTGGAACACAATCGTTTCATCCTTCAGAGGTACACACATTTGTCACTGTTTAAATAATGTTTAGATACAGATCTATAGATTCCATTTTCATGCCTGCTTAAGTATTAAATACTTTTAAAAATTAAGATAGCATGTATACTGAATAAAGTGATACATCAGGATGCATTAACTTAAGACCACTCCCAATTCTAAGCTTCACAGCATTTGAAAATGATCTTGTGGATCAAAAAATTATTCTAAAGTGAGACTAAAATTCACAAATTTTCATGTTTATCTTACAGATCTTACTGATTAGCTATGTATACAATAACAATAAAAATAAGAATTTTGGTGCAATTGCAAACACAAACGTAATGATCACAAAATGAACTGTATCTTCACATGACAAGATGTTGCCATTTTAGCCAATATGAAAACACTTTTAGCAAATCTATATAGACCCGCAGTTCTATTACTTTAACATGTATTGCTGGACAAAATGGCATATTACAACTATTTAATATTGTGACAATGCTTTTGTACAGATAAGCAAAATGTTCAAAAAACCAAGCATAAATACAATGTACAATGTAGGCCACTGGGGAAGGCTACACAGTTTATGATTCAGTTCACAGTTTTTGACCTTCCTTATTACACAGCTCACCTTAACAGGTTGAAATCACACATCCTGCCAAAATGACGGTTAAGTTTTAATCTATGTGAAATAGAAATTAAAGAGAGAGAGAAGGGAAAAAAATTGATAACTTATCTGGGGACTCTACAATATTCTATCTTCTATGATGTAAAAAAAAGTCAGATATTTTACATGTTTAGGAATTTTGAAATATTATGAAAGTATGCAGTAGACTTATGTTTAACTATGCTGATTTTGAAATACTGTCCACTTAAATTATATGTGTCTTTTAGAAACAAAAATCTTGGCAGTGGGAAATTATTAGATTATATAGGCAATCAAGAATCATTTGTATGGATGAACACCATGAAGCCTGAGGAAATGAAGAATTGTATTGTTTCTAGTGATACCTCTACAATAGATCTTTGAATTAATGATAGGTTCTTTAGATAAGTCTTTAGACACACTATATATATAGTCACTGTGATATGACTATAATTGCTTTTCATCAGGACATCTTGGTATTAAATACAGATGACATAAAAAAAGTCTGACTAAGTTTCATTATTATAGAAATATAAAGAAAACCCCATTATTCAGTGCATTACTTTCCAAAACTGTCTAACAGATGTACTGTGAGAGAAAAACGTATATTCAGTATGCTTTTTAAATGCTCTAGTATCTTTTATTTTAAAATATTCTAATACTGCAAGTGAAATTAAAAACAAGTTCTAAAAACACAAACAATTAAAAAATAATCTAACAAATTTTTATTCTTTTTCTTTTGTTTTAGGGTCACTATTTCTATTCTGAAGACCTCTCTCTCCTTTTATTTTACCATCAATAGAACTAAAGATAATCTTTCTTGGTTAGTACCTATTTCTGCCTTCCCTAAACAAAGAGGAAGAAAGGAAAAATGGAAGGAACAAAGGAGAAACAACAGTGGTTACAAGTGTATTTTAAATAGCTGTGAAGTGTGAGGTAAATATGAACAGAATATTTTATTTTGCCTAGACTACTACTAGGATTCTATCCAAATTATTACCAGGATTATTTAGGGTACTTGTGCCTTTCCCCTTCCAGTAAACTTAAATATTAGCCTTGTCAGCTTCCTTCAAATTGCTATTTTCTCTAGGTTTCTATTTTCAGGAAAGAGTTGCTATTAATATCATCAGTTAGCATGATTAGCTAAATTAGCAAATACACAGAAGAAAGACTCTTAAATAAGTTTAAATGGATAACAGGTTTGATTGTGCCAGCTGGTTCAATAAATTGAATTGGTTAAAAAAACACAACTTATTCTTTCAAAGAAAATGGAAATTAGTTAATCCTATTGTTCAATTCAATTGGCTAGTTATTGTATTAACTGATAAATCATAGAAAACATTTCAAATGGTTTATCATGCAGATATCATCTGGATAATCAGAATGCTTTGTACCAAATGAAACACACAGTAAAGATTAAATATATTTGGCATATTTTTGTCTATTCATTGTGTTACTTCTGTCAAGCTAATCCACACTAAAAAAGTAAACATTGTTTTTGAGAATCTTATTTTAAAAAATACACATTAAGCAGTGAGAAAATAAAGTATGGTAAAATAGAAACTTCATGGGAAAATGGCAATAGCTACTTAACGGAAGAGGACGTCTTTGTGATAATTTAAAATTATAATCTCTTAAAAATTTTTCTACCTTTGAACAAGAACTGAAAGAATACAAAATTAAATGATTAAAAGAATGAAAAAAAGGCATTAAAGAGCATTAGAAAGATAGGCAAAATTTGACTAAATCAAGCGCAGAATAAATGATGCTATTAGCTGAAATCACCAGCAAGAAATTCCTAGTTGTAACAAGTGGCATTAAAATTACAACCACCACCAATAACAATTTAAGTGTGTGGAAATACCCAAAAAGTGACAAATACAGCTTCCCTCAGATCAAAAAAGGACTTCTCTCGGCATCCAATTCAAATTTTAATATACATATTTCTTAGTTTCAGGAAAAATATCCAAATATGTTGGCATGAAAATGCAGAAAGATAGCTTCTCCCATCTTGACAAAATTTCCTTTCAATAATTGTTCATAACATTGTAAAAGAGCAGTTACCACTGCACTAAGAAGAATTTCCAATTTAAGGCAAAAAGTAGAAATAAAGGGTAATATTTTTTATCTTACCATTTTGCTACTTTGCTACTTTGTCTATATTGGCAAATATGGAAAGAGAATTAAGAATTATCATCATTTAAATACAAGGTTATTTTAAGGCTGCATCTTGTTACTCAAGTAAGCATGAAGCTTCTGTATACCTTGGTCGACTACAGTATGTAATCAAGTATGATATGGATCCATTTTGGATTCTATGCAAACAGGTTTATTTCCTGGAAGAGTCTTGCCAAAATATTTAGTTTTCATATATAAATGGTCCTACTGACCTAAAGCTCTCCTTTCACAGATCCAGTGAGGCTCCATAAGGGAAGAGGCATTTGCATGTATGTCATTACTCTGCTAAAACAGCTCTGATAGATAAGTGGGGGCACAGGCATGCATCTCTTAAAATATCCAGGTTCTAAATAAAATGATCATATGCATCTCTTTAAATATACATTGATAAACTTAAGTCAATTACTGATAACTTGCTACATCAACAGGACTACTACTAGAAATCTACTAGGTAAGACATACGTACATTTTTTCATATTGTCAGTTTGAACTACATAAAATACTTTCAAATTGTATCCTACAATATGGTACGGCACAAATCTTCCTCTGAATCATGTGTGATGACTTTAGTAATAATACCCTACTCATCCAGTTTAAAAAGCATATGAAAGATTGTGATTAATGTAAAATAAAGTTTTCAGCCTTTGTAAGGGATCACTGAGATCTCATTTTAAATCCTCTGATGGCTCAGGTCTTTCCCTTGTGTCCCCAATTCTAACACGTGAGCACATCTGGAAGGTATACCTCTGAAACCCCTACGGTCTTAAAGATTATGAGAAAAGAACTTCCATACTTAAACTACATTTTACATTGAGGTTTTACTTGAAACATTTTTCATTTTAACAACTTGTGGCAAGCTTATCTTAATTTACTTGTCCTTCTGTCTGGTAAGTGACCTGGCTTTCATAGAGCTATAGAAAGTCTTGAATGATACCAGTGACATAAAGACAGCCCCAGCATTAAAGATTAAAACAGTGTGTTACACATTATGTGGTTACGTCTAAAATTCACTACTGCAAAGATCACAAAGAGCTTACTTTGCCTTTCGGGGGGAACAGACCCATTGAAATATGCATGATTACATCAAGTATAAAACCTGGCCATTTATTTTATTCACTCTTGGGAATAAGCACAGACTCAGAGGTATCACAATACCCCATTATTCTAGCACAGAACATTCACACAAGTCCTTACTCAGTTCAAACACATTTTTATTATAATTACCAACATAAGTACCAGAATATTGTTTATGTTAGCAACTCTGTTCTTAATCATCTAAACACTCCAGAGAAAATGTATGCTGGATTTTGGGAGGCAAGACAATGCATACATGTTTCTTGACCATATAAAAAATGCTAGATATAATTTGGAAAATTTGGGGCATACTTTTCCCTGGGAAAATTTTTTTAAGTAGTAACTTATCTGAAGGAAGTCTAAGCAAAGGAAATGCATGTATTTAAATTCTCCTACTCTGTGTTTTCACAGTTTTTTCTAGGATCTAAATTCATAAATACAAAAGATTTGAGTCTTCTTTTATAAACACGTAATCTTTCCTTTCCTATAAGACCACCAAAAAAACAAACATTTTTTCCTGACCATTAATGTGATCAGGAAACCATATCTGTATAGGTTTAAAAATACAAGATATACAAGAAATATAGACTTCACAGTCACACTACAAAATGGCTTTATCCACTGAGTCATCATATTTTGCACATTGTACTGAGACTACTACGACTGTATTTACTCTTGTGCTGTCCAGACTTATTGGCATAGTTAATACTGCAACATTAAAACTGGACTTCCAATTTTTTCAAATTACAGTAAACATAATTTTTAGAATATTAATTAAAGAATAAAAAAGTAAAGAATAAAGAAAATAAAAAATAATTTTTGCATTTTAGGTGATCATTTGTAGTCAGTGTAACACTTGAAAGCATTTGGCTGAAAAACACAAATGCCATTTAGATACTTTAATTAATTTGCTTAAACACTGCTGACCAAAAATTTGATGTGACAATTGCTTACAGCTATTTACTAATTTGAGCATGTAAAACATATAATTGTTTCTGCCTCTCAGTCAGCACAATTACATTTTCAGTTAAGATTTATTTTTTTTCTTTAGTGTCATACCTAATATTGGTTATCTTCCTCTTCAAAAAATGCTTTTAAAACAAAACTCTCAGAAACATAAATTTTGTTAGTAATGGATTTTTCAGTCACCCTGACCCATAACTTTGATATTAAAATAAATTTTATTATTTCTCATGTTTTGGTTTTTACAGAATGAGTTTAACTATTCATATCTGTAGGTATTTGAAATGTAACACAATCAATTAAGTGTTCTTCAGGTGTTACACCAGTTGATAGACAAAATCGACTGTTATGACTATTTGCTTTCCATTTCTTTTTCTGCTCAAAGTTAAATATCCTGTAAAAATGGCATCAAGGTAATGCTAAGCAATAAAATTTTAAACGAAAAGCACAAAACCACACAAGAAAACTACCACATGGATGTATGAGATTTATGGATCAGAATGCAGTTTAGGAACATAATTCTAATGATACAGCTTGATATTATTTCTTATAAAAATGTGTTTAATGAAACCTTTATCAGTATGTTGAATTCCAACACTAATTATAGTGATCATTTGAGATGCATTCCTACCAAAAAAGCTGGGTTCTTTAATGGTTTCAAAAATGCTGATTCTCAGTGATGATTTCAATCAACATTCTTGGTAGTATCCAGTTAATTCTCCCGTGCATCTCTTGTAAGAAGAAAATGACACCACCTACACATGCTTGTGACCTATGCACACTAACGTAAAACCACAAACACCAAAAATATACCTTGAGATTTATCCAGAGTTCCCTGGGATTTTTTTTTTCATTAAATTGTTAAGAACTTGACCATAAGCAATCACCAAGCTCACCAAAATGCAGGACATGAGAAGTGCTACTAAGAACATGTTTTTAAAAACAAGTTATTGGAAAGCAGGGAATCCCTGATTTGCTCTCATAGAATAAAAGATTTTATCTCAGGTAAAACATCTCTACTATTTATAAATGGGTGCAGATGACAACAGAATTCAACTCCAGATTAAATCTGTTCACAGTATTTGACTAAGGTATCTTTAAGTCTTTCAATTTCATTGTAAAATATTTGACAAATCAGGAATTTTAGAAGAGCTGCCAAATTTCATGAAATGTACTCATGAAATTGCTCTGTGAGCATGAAGTTTAGTTGTATGCTTTTGTTTATTTTTATTTGTTTATTTTGCTATTATTTCATAAATAATTTTCAAAAGAAAATCCAAATCTAAATTCATCATTGCAGTTGATTATTAATAGAAGTTACTATCCTTTCAAAATATTTTTTAGGAATAAAACTTCTTTCATTACAATGTGGTATTCCATAACAATCTTCTACCTTAGGGTCGATAAGGTTAAATTTTGTGTAGGTACAAATTATTTCCTTAGTTTAAAAAATAATTATTCCTTACATTAGAATAAAGTTGTTCTTTTTTTTTTTAATTTTTTTTTCAACGTTTATTTATTTTTAAGACAGAGAGAGACAGAGCATGAACGGGGGAGGGGCAGAGAGAGAGGGAGACACAGAATCGGAAACAGGCTCCAGGCTCTGAGCCATCAGCCCAGAGCCCGACGCGGGGCTCGAACTCACGGACCGCGAGATCGTGACCTGGCTGAAGTCGGACGCTTAACCGACTGCGCCACCCAGGCGCCCCAAGTTGTTCTTTTTTAAGGTACATGTATTAGTGTCTGTTTCCACACTACATAAGCTTTGCCATATTTTATTTGAAAATGCTAGTAGGTAAGCCTGGTAGAGAAGAAAAAGTTGAAATAGACATATCAAATTAAACAAAGTACATAAATTATTTCTTTTTGTAATATCTAAATAATTCTTAGTAGAATGTTAGTATGCCCAATGAAAAAAGAAATAACCTAAGGTCCAATTCTTCAGGTGTGAACACTGAAGATTTATACTTAAGTGAGTTAATGGGGATTTTAGTACCAACGTATTTGTACACATACCAGAAGCAAGAATACAGTAAGACTGGTACTTATGTCTGCATAGAGGGTTATTCCTACATTAAGCATTTTATTTCACCTCAGGTCCTTTCTCAGCCACTAGGAAAAAATATGTGGCCTCAGGCAAAGTCACAAAGGAATCACAAACTGCCTGTAAGACCTTCTTATCTCATGATTTCTTTGACATTTCCTCCTCTGGAGGCAGTTTACTTTTAATCTACAGATTCTGGTACCATCCGGTTTTGTCCATCTTTGGTTAATCTACAGTTTAAAAATTCTGACCAGGTAGGTCCCATTATGCTTCCAGTGTCTTAGTATTTTAGAGTAGGCCAAAGCTGTACGATCAAGAAACAACTCTGTATTGGTACAATTTCAGGTCTTCAAAATTTCAGGGATATTTGGTGGTGGTGGTGGTGGTATAGTATGTTAGAGGACTTATCCATTGCTCTTTAACACCAAGATGTTGTGTTACCACTACTACGAAGTATTTAAAACTAATACTCTTCCTTTTGCTCTGTAAAAGGTCAACCACTGAAGCAATTTGTAAAGAAACAGAAAATAAATCCCCCACCTTCCCAACAGCATTGTTTATCGTTAAGGAGTTGAGCTTTGACAATACATTTCAGTTGAACTAAGTTCAGCTGAAATAACAAATTTACAAAAATGTTGATACATATAAGCACTTATGGAAATGCTGATTTTCTTTTTTTCTGACTTCAGCAATCTGAAACAGTAAATTTATACTGAGAGTAACTGAACAGACAATGAGGAATAAATATAATTAGTGATCTGGTGAGGCATATTTCTTGGCAATTAGGAATGGACCTAGAAACAGTGTGCTAGTAACCTATTATAATTATAATTTTAAAATGATGTGGGATAATTTAAAAAATTAAAGTCTTTGTTCTCCAGCACTGAATATACACATCAAATGTGTAGCAAAAAAGAAATGTTGGTCTTTCAATTATTTCAGCATTTTATATAAAAGTGACTAACTGGATACTGTCATTACCTTAATTCTCCAGTTTGTGTTTGTGGAAAAGAATCTAAAAAGGGACCAAATTATCAATTTGTTTCCTAGAGATAGTCCCTCAGTGTCCATGGATCAACAAGAAAACAGTGTCTTTTTTGGTGTTCAAGGTGAAATAGAAGGGATTAGAGAGAAGTTGTTAACTTTAACTACACATATACAGAGAAAAAACCTAATGGCTGAAATTGTGGGACTCTTCTTCAGTGTTCCCACTTCTCAGGATCTTTGAAGAAGACATGTCAATAGGAAAACTACAGGTGGAACAACAAAGCAACTTATAATACAGCAAGAAAATAAAATGATATGATGGTAAAGTCTGTTCTGCTTATCTATGATTTAATGAGTCAAAAAACATTAAACTCTGAACTTTAATGACATTAAAAATATTTGATAATAGACATATACTGCAAGTCAAATATATTTGGACATATTAATACAGTGTACATGTATTTATTTGAAAAATTAAATATTAACATCAACAATTTAAACACCTTAATGTTAGAACATTTTAACGTTTAATGTTAATAACATTTTATGTTATTTAAATATAATGCAACACTGAGGCCAATAAGTAGTAAAGTTTTAAACAATAAGAAATCATTATAATCTATAAGGCCATTCATGTGTAATGGAGAATTTAGGATTTTAGGGGAAAAAAATCTAAGAATGGTATAAGGTACTAATACAGGACTTAGAAATAATTTACAAAGCAGTGATAGCAATGGCACTTACATATATTGCTTTTCTTTTTAATCTGAACAATTGGCAATGTTCTAGTTCAACAGGCAATTAAGTTGTTAAAAAATTAGACTTCTAAGAAAGCTAATAGTTTCCTATTTTAAAAATGCATGTTTTGTGAAAGACAATTTCTTTTATGATGTGTTTAAAGATTATATTGACTGAAACAGAAGGAAACGTATTACTTCCTTGTCTTTCATTAATCAGAATCATATTTTTATAACTTCCTAGATACTCTGCTTCTTAACGAATGTCATTTACCAACATTCAGAGTAATATTTTAGAGTGGTTTCATGCTGAAGAAAAATGTAGAAATTCTAAAGCAATAACTTCCCTATTTTGCTACCCTACAGGGTGGAAAAGAAAAAAAAAGATCAGTCAGAAGGAATGTAGTAGGTACATTTTAATTACTAAATAAAACTTTCTTTACCTACTGTTTAGAAATAACTATTACTATCTTATGACTTGATTTAAAAGAATTCGACAAACTGTCATCTAGTTTCTTCAAAGTGTACGAGTATAACTTTGAAATAGAAGATTACATCTACAAATGAAACGTCTCTTTTCATCTCTATTCACATTTTGGTTTGAAATAACTTGTGTTCTTTTGTAATTATGCTTTAAATGTTTACAAATTAAGGCAGAGTTCTTTATCATTTGGGTTTTAGTTAGAGTAACTTACAGATTTCATCACATTAAGCCTATTAGGATAAGCTGTGAAGAGATAATTTCACAAACAAATTTTCAAAAGCATACAAGATTAATCCATATGCTGCTGAGATGAGGCACAATAAAGAAGCATTACGGAGATAATCTATGGCTAAAATGATGGTGTATGACTTATGATTAAGCTTCATTACCTGCAGAGCAAGGGGCTTCCATCTCATATTTTTCAGTAAAGCTGGTGCTGAGGTAAGCATGCTCTGAGGTCGCTTTTTCAAAGTTAAGATAACACCACTCGGGTCCTCTCGTAGTGCATTCACCAAATTTTTCAACTGCCACCCCACCTGGTAACCAGCAAAATCATTACAATAAAATTGAGGTACAGTATTCAAAGATTTAATGTTCTCCCCCTTTAATAAGATTAGTAAAAAAAAAAAAAAGAAAATCACATAATTGGTGTACCATCCTATCAATTTTAAGGAGATATATACTCAAAAGAAATTTTATCTCTGTATTGGTTAACCAACCATGTTATTGCATTAGAGTCCATGTTATTTATTATGAGATAACATAATGGACATTTACCATGTCAAAGGAGAGACTAAAACGGTATTCTACCAATGGAGTAATTTAGAGTTTAAAGAAATTATGTCATTATCAATGCTGTTCAAGGTCTAGATCCAAGCTCTGCTGACAAGTACAATTTAAAAATCCACAAGGACTTGGCAATGTCCTGAGCTTACAACCTATACCACATGCTTTCTCATCACCATCTTTTAGAGATCTGTGGTACAAGTGTCTCTAAATTAGAGTGACTTTATACTACCATTAGCTGGTACTGACAAACCAAGGCAACATTCTGATGCATGGAAGACAGCATCAGTAAAATCAATCCTTTCCCATGCTATAAGGATAAAAAAAAAATGACAACGTAACACTACTCCCATGCTGCGGCTATTGGACATGTGTTCCAAACAACCCTATAAACTTAAAATGTGCTGAATTTAATGAAGCCATTCTACTTGAATATCACCTCAAAACATAATGTATAATTAAATTGAAGTATTTGATAAATGTCCTGAAACCTGGCTCAACTGTTATCCATGTTAAATTACTTCACTCGTCATCCCTTTAAGCTTTTAAACATAGAATAATTTTAGTTTGCTTCAAGATGGACTAGTTATGCAGTTATCAGGTAACTGAAATCCTCTAACTATGCTTTAAAGAAACATATTAAAAATAGCTATGATTCCAAGATTAAAAAAAACACACACTTCACACTTAAAAGAGAGAACCTTTTATCCCAACTTTAATGGATTAGAAATTTCCAGGATGTTATATAAATACATTGGATCAAAATTTATCCTGGATTACAAGTGGGATTTAGCAAATCATCTGAACAGTACTGTAGTTTTTCCTAGGCACCCAAGTGTAAGGGAATGGGTGCCTTTGCCTGTTATTCATCATGTTTTTTGCTGGGAAGATAATGATCAAGCTGAAAAGAATAAGTACTTCTACCAAAAGAACCACAGATCCTGAGACTATGATGAAGAGGTACTCTGGATGGCAGCTACTGTAGGATAATGGGTGACTCTGGCTTATCTAATGAGTGGGCATTCATTTAAATCATAACCTCTTTTGCAGCTGAATGGAGTGATGGTGAAGAGAAAAAGGACAGAAAAGAGGTGAGATGTTACAATGCTTAAAAACTCAGGGGTCTCAGATATGAATCAAAGTGATCATTATGATACTTGCCTAACACGAATAAGAGGCTGCCAGTTAAAAAATCACATTAATGCAGATCACTAAAGTAATGAAACTGGTCAAATATCTCCCATTACATATAAGTGAGGATTATTATGTGCCCAAAGGTATATTACATTGAATCTGATTTCTCTGATAGCCAACTAGTGTCTCTATAAGCCATTTTGATAAGCCAAGAGTCAAAGCAAAGTGAATTCAAATCCAAGTGTTCATTTTGCTTGTCAAAAAATATGTGAACAGATTTTTGAGTTCAAAGTTTGGATGGAGAAAACATACTGTTTATACAAAGAATTTATGAGCAAATTATTAATAATAACCACATTTTATCATTTATTTTTTTCAAAGAATTACTAACTATACTAAAGCATTGAATATGATGGCCATATTTTCCTTTCAGCATATGTATTCTCAACAACAAATTACACATTTCTATCCACCAATTTCTTTCCATTTTATTCTGATATGATCATGGTGACTAGTTGAAAATTTCTAAGGCTAGATGGCGTTTTCCTGTATAATATTCACTGTAATTTGATTCATCCTGTTCTTTTAAACTTTCTCTATGCTCTTTTTGAATATGAAATTCTCCAAAATGGAATTGCTTTTTCATGAGAAATTGGAATTGTTTATTGATGAGAAAGTAATAACTTTGTTAGAGTTTAATTTTATAGCTGAATGTTATTTAATGGCAGAAAAGTACATAATTTTAGTATTTTTTTCAGTGTTTTTCCAACTTTTTATTTAAATTCCAGTTAGTTAATATACAGAGCAATATTAGTTTCAGGTGTAGAATTCAGTGATTAATCACTTACATACAACACAAATTTTCTATGTTTTAATCAGCCTTCCCATTCTCACTGACATAACATTAGTAGTACTTTAAACGAAAGTAAACAAATATCCATGAAGACTCATTAAAGTATGTATCTCTGGCCTCCCAATTCTACTTCCACTACCACAAGGAAATGATTTGAATAAAAGCAGAGATAAATGTGTAACATGTGTGTCACAGTACTGTTAAAACCAACCAAAATTTGTACATTATGTAAATGTCCATTAGTAACGGAAATAAAAATTTTTATGTGGAAAAAAGTTCCAAGATAGCAAATGTAACTCAACTCTATTTTGTAAAAAAATTGTATATAAATGTAGAAAACATAGATATACAACAGCGCTAACAGTGGTTATGCTAAATGGAAGTAAGGACTGAAATATACATTTTCTTCTTTATACTTTTATTTTCTGAACTTTTAGTGATAAACACAAATCATTATAAACAACAAAATCAACAAAATAAATGGGTTTAGCCCATGAATATAATATTCCAGTTATAAAATAATGAATTTTATTAATTACTTAATGAGGACTGTTTGTTATGGAGGGACAATTTCCACAAAAAGTATAGAACTAGAAAGACAACACTATTTAAAAAAATGAAAGGTGGCAATGGGGTAATCATGTCTGCTGTTAATTATCCTTTCAGATGATTAGCAAAAAAGATTATTAGCAGTGCTTACTAAGTCAAGAATTATATTATCTGTTGATTTTTGATTCAATAAATGATTTCAGTAGATAAACTTAAGTGTTAAGTCAGGTTCATACGTTATTTACTGAATGGGAATGAAGCTGGCTAAGTAATTCACAGCCTATGTGTGACATTTTTTTTCTATGAACACGGGTAGGCTATAGCTGTATCAGTCCCATCCAGTGCTTGCTAGTTGCAACTAGATCTTTCATCTCTCATTCAAATAGTCCTTTTCCTTAGTCCTATCTGGAACTCTCTAATTTGGTTCATTTCTTCATTAGTTTCTATCTTGTCTACTACATACAATTCTTAACAATTGTACCCATTTATTGCATTGTACCATGTTCTATTGAAGGGCAAATATGACATGGTACTACAGTTCTGGGGAAAATGATTCCCATCTTTGGTTCTATGATATCCTAACATATCTTTAGCCATATAATTAAGTGTAGTGATTTCTTGAAATTAACTTATTTCTCTTTAACTGTTATTGAGATACTTATGGTTGACAGATTATAGGCGGTATGATAAAAAGAGGCAAGTATGTGAGTTACAACTTCAAGAAGTTTGGAGCCTCCATGTTGGGATCTAAAGGTAATGGTACACACATGTGAAAATAAGTAAACTATTCATTTTTCAAGATTAGTTTTTCCTTTTCTCATTTGTTTCTGGCTATAGTTTTAACATATTATGTGACAGACCCAAGAAACCATGTAAAGATATAAAAGTAATTTTAAAGAACGATTGTATTCTTTACATTGGCTGCAATGAAAGCCTTTTTGTACCAGGAGATGGAGCTTTGAAAGAAGGAAGAAGGGATCCTAGTGGTGGCTAACGCAAGAGACTAATCCACTAATATGGAAAGGCATTAAATAAGGTACAAAATTTTAAGAGATAAAGGGCTAAAGATACATATGAAGAAAAACATTCTAATAATTAAAGACATCCAAAACAGAATCAGCTAACTCGTGAAATAGTGAGCTCAACACCACGAGAAATGTTTCAATATTCTTGCAGAGGCTAAATGATTACAACAGATTTCCAAAGCCACGATACATTCCAACTCTAATGCACAGAATGGGTAGGAAAATGGAAATAAATGAAACAACAGATTAGGTACTGGCATATTCTCAGATTGCTCATTCTCCACCTTTTCTTCCTCCTCACAACCAATAAATGTAGGTATTTACCCTAGGCTGTTAGACCCCTAATACTGCATGCTGTCTTCTTACAATGATCTCTTCTCTTCCCAGAGATTCCTTTAACAACTTTGTGTATATGACTCTCAAATCTAATCATCTCTGCTTCCTCGAAGAACTCTAGTGACATACTTGCAAGAGTTCAGTTCATCCATACTAATAGCTACTTACTAATCAAGCAACAATAATTCACTATGCTATATTCTTCATATCTATATTACATTGCTTTTATTTATATTTTAATTCTTAACAGCTCTATGAGGTGAACTATTAAACTTACTTCACATGTGAAAAATCTGAAGCAAAAAGAGATTAAGTTTTCTCAGCTACTATTACAAATATGGTTAAGTGGCAAAGCCCGAATTCATATTCAAGTCAGTTTGATTCGAAAGCACAAAGTATTATGAGAGCAAGCATGCCCCACTCCCTAAATATCCCACTGGTAGTTCAAGAATGCAACATTTTGAAAATCAAACTCAGTATCTCCCTGCCCTCATTCAACATCAATAACAAGTTCCTCCTCATCCTCTCAAATTTGGAGTATGGCATTACCTATGACCACTTCCCCCTTTTTTAATCCATGTGTCCTAACGAATAGATCATAGCAACTAATGTCTTTTCTTACTGACTTAGTTCTGGTTTGCTTTGCTTGCTAGACTTAAAATAGGGTCCTAACTGGTCTTTCTGTCTCTATACTTTTGCAGCTCCAAAATACTGCTACAGTGAAAAAGTATTCTTCCCTTCTCTGAAGGCCCAACCAAAGAATCAACTCCTCAAATAGTTCCTTTGTCAATATGGCCATAGTTGTCTATTATTTCCCTTTCATGTGGTTCTCAGACTTCATCATGTGTTAAAATCACCTGGATTCTAAACATTTCTAAATAAAACTAGAGTCTTATTTGTCTGGATATACATGCAATCAATAAGGTGCTTTACAAACGGCAGACACTTAATATATGTTAAAAACTCGACTAGTGACATGATATAGTAACAGGAGAATGTGTTTCAGAGACAATAAGGTGCTTTGAAACTCCAATGGGAGTTTAGTTTTGTGTGTAAAACCAAGATGTATTGAATTTTTCTGTAAATGAATATACTTGATGATACTTAAGTTATAAGAGACTTTCTTTACACCAAATTACCAAATAAACTTTCTTATAAATGAACATTTGAAAAAAAATAGCATTTGCATCTTGGATACTCCAGACCTAAAGTCATAGTGATGTGATTATGACAAGAAATGTAACAGTGAATAAAGTATGTATTTGTCATAGAAAGACTCTGCTTTATCATACACATTATAGAAACACTTTTAAGAAGGTTTTTTTTTTAATCAGTAAAATGTTTATAGTGGTTGTAAGTAGTCCAAGTTTCTCTTTCTCAACATTAGAATATTTCATTCATATTAACTTCATGGTCTGGAATGAATCTTTTAAAAACCACCATATGCATGTTATACAAATTATGTATTATTATAAGTTATAGATAGTATATTTTTCACATGTTGAACTACTAATATTATCTTCCCTGACTGTCCAAGGTAGCACAAGCCAGTGTCTCTAAGCAATGGCAAGTCCTACCACTTACTAGTTTAGATGTACTCTCCAACTTGCACACTGAAATGTATTTTACATGCAACACAAACAGGATTAAAATTTCCCAAGAGAGTCTTTAAGGTATCCCAAGTGTTAAAAGCCAGAGGTTCTGCTTTCTTGTAGATGGGGCTTGTAATTGCTTTGATCAGGCTTTAGCAGACACCAGGGGTTCCTTGGGTGAAGGGCACCATAAGTGGCAGGTCCTTGGACAATGGGTTGCCCAGATTAGGTGCATAAGAGGTTTTGGGGTTGGTGCTGAAGAGATGAGTGGCTTCCTTTCCTCTTGGTACATAGAGGGAAGAAGTAGTCTCTGATCCCTTTAGTACATGACCTAGCCTATCTGATTCCCAAACACCTGGTGAATTATTTGACTAACACATGAAAATAATCTCTATACCAAGAAGCCAAAGTTAAAATAAGCATAAAGGAATAATTTAGGCCTATCAACCCAGAACTTCTTTACCTTTGTCACAGCTGTATTTGAAGTTACAAGAAAGCATCTCTATACCTAGACAGGGAGATAGGACATTTCTTAAACTATTTTTAAAGTTATTATCCTTCACAAGACAAAGTAATAGATTCATTAACATTTACACATGCTCTTGTGTATACACACACTCTTACTCACAAGTTGTAATGTATAAATTATACCTCTTCACAAGGGATATTTCGAAGAGATTTGAGGTGTGCCTATATGAATGTCTGATGACATCAGCCATGCTATACCCAAATGTCCTGCTCTTTTTAAAAGCACTGAATAGACTTAATTCAATACACAATCCACCATGCTGTGACTGATGACACTCAATTTTTACCAAATCTTTTCTGGCTGAGATATTTATTATAATGTTCTATTCCTTTGCATTACTAAAAGTTACTGAGGTAACTTAAAAAATGTTTTTAATGTTTATTTTTGGGAGAGAGAGAGGGAGAGCATGAGCAGGGGAGGGGCAGAGAGAGAGGGAGACACAAAATCTGAAGCAGGCTCCAGGCTCTGAGCGGTCAGCACAGAGTCCAACGCGGGGCTCGAACTCACAAAGTGCGAGATCATGACCTGAGCCGAAGTCGGATGCTTAACCGACTGAGCCACCTAGACGCCCCATGAAGTAACTTTAAACAAAACCTTAGTATTGTTATTTTTACAAACATTAGTTTAGGAAAGGTAATATAGAGAGAAGATAAAGGGAACAAGCATTTGAAAAGAAGGAATATGGGAATTAAAAGTTTGACTTTTATTAGGGGAAAAAATTCCACAATTTTACATCTTTATTCATTGAACCATGATTCATCTCATGTCCTCCTTAACTTTACAGGTCACTTATCCAGTGAAATAAGATGATGTCAAGGCATTTGTTTTTTATGTGGCTTCATTTTAGTGTGAAACTTGGACCATATTGAGTTGCTCACAATTTGATTTACATGTATGTTTTAGTACCTAATATTTTCATGTGAACCTCACAGATAGTCATATACACAATGTGTGTAGTATATTTAAGGAGAAAGCACAGAGAACACAATTTCTCACTGCTACAAAATGAACAAGTAGTCCAAGACACAAAGCCAACTTAAGGACTACAATAAACTAGTAGTTTTACCTACTGCACACCACCTTCCTGGAACCTTTTTCTCCATAACCAACAAGTTCTGAGGGCTACATCAGAATTTCTTGGTTGGCTCATGGGGAAGCTCGTGGGAGGAAGAAAAGTCATTTTTTTTCCTGTAAGTTTTACGAATCACCCACATAGTTTTCACCAAGAGTGACTGATTTACATATCCTGTTACTTGCATAATTTCCTGTTTCTATTACATATACTAACTGCAACCTTTCTGTCACTGGTGTCTTTGCTTCTGTGGCAGGCTTATTTAAAAACTGTGGGTACAGTTTAGCATCTTGAGCATAAAGCTCTCTTTCCCCTTTTCCACTTCCATATGGTGTTTGGTAATATTGTGGTTTCTGAAGGCCAAAGGTTTATTTTGGGGGATTAATGGTTTACATTCATATATGCTATAGAAAATTCAATAAAAGCCAATGTTATTTTTATTTCATTCTAACATAAAATTGAGTGAATCTGAAAGCCTCTGCTAGGGAAAGATGGAGGAAGAAGACAAATCACATTCACTTTGGGGGTGAATAATACCACAGAACCTCATTCTCCCCAAAATCAATAACATTTTAAAAGAACCAGAATAATATAGGTTTTTAACTAAAATTTTAAAAGATATTTACATGAGTTAAATTTTAAACAATTTTGTGTTTACATATTAAGAAATTATTATATCAGCCATTCCTTCTTATATTCCATTTCTGTTCTTATTGTAAAGATGTTGGAAATAGGCATTTTAAAACAAAGAGTCTTAGTCAAGGAAACTAAGGAATGAAACAGAGCATTGTTATCTAAAAATCTACAGCTCCTATTTATAAGAATTTTGAGAAGGAATGAAGAAAACACGTGTATTTATGAAAAATCATGCTTAAATTTCATTTAGGAATCCAAATGGAAAATATAATTAAAAGTAACCAAACCCCTACTATTCAAAAAATAACAGGCTTATAAATGTACAACTTTTGCTATGAATAATGTTTATAATATCATTTACTGTTAGACATTTAACAAAGACACATTTACTTGAAAATATAAGCAAACAGTGCAATAGTTATCTATATGTAGCAAAAAACCCCAAAGCATGTGTATATATGCAGATATAACTAAATAAACAGCATTTTAAATCTTTATTAATAAAAAATATAGTTTAAAAACTTCCATAATGGCTGTAAATACTTTGACTGCTGTAGTTATCTTTAGAAATAATTTTGTCAGAAACCTAATAACTCAGACAAAAAAGGTAACTCAATGTCAGCTCCAAATGGGGCCAGAGTGAACTCTCTAAGCCATTTGTTCCAATTAAAAAAAACTCTTTATTGCCCAGTATTAGGATAGTAAGATGAGTGAAATGTAAAAGTAATCAGTTGTTACATTACCTAAAATTTCAGCCACCAGGCTGACCAGAATATTAATTTAGTGGATGAAGTCTACATTTGAATCTTAAGGCTAAGTAACCTAAAAAAGAATTTAAGATTATTATCATTATCTCTTAAATTCCCTATTTTGTGATACTCTAATGTGTTTCCCTTTCATGCGATAATTTTTTCCTTTATCAGGCACTTAAATGTTATCTACTAATTGCCCACCTCTATTATAGACAGACAGTGAATGAGGCAATTGTGACTGGCTGACTTTTGCCTTTTTGCTAGGGGTAGGAAAAGGGCTGCAGGTATTGATACTAA
Organism: Prionailurus bengalensis; assembly: GCF_016509475.1. Taxonomy (NCBI): domain Eukaryota; kingdom Metazoa; phylum Chordata; class Mammalia; order Carnivora; family Felidae; genus Prionailurus; species Prionailurus bengalensis. The sequence continues at coordinate 17,861,693 of NC_057361.1, read as the reverse complement.
TTTGCAAGTGAGTTGCACACTTAGTAAGCTTAGTAAGTAAGAACATCAGCCAATAGATACATTTGAAACACAAAATAATCACTTATAAGAAAATCTCTTAAAATTGCATGTAAAAATAATGAGATCATGTTAACTGTATGTTGAAACCAAAGATGTATACTACTAATAACAACAAACTGGAGTAACCATTTTCAAAAGCAATTATGTTTTCCTGGTGAAGCTAAGAAAAAAATGTCAGAATGTAGAAATCTGCAGAAAAAATAAATTGGTTAACAGGAAGTTATCATTACTAAGGCATCATACAAATTATCTCCTTTATATAAAACTTAATATAATAAATTTCAGTTGGTAATAGAAAACACATAAAGTATTATGTTGGATAATAAAGTAATGAATTAATTTCTCTAGGCAAAATAAAATACATAGCTTAAATCAATATGTGGAACTTTGAAACCAGTTTCCACACATTCTCATCAAATCTACAATGTTTAATGCCAAAAAGAAGAAAAAATCTATTATAACCTCATAAACTACCTATTATATAAGGTGATCTGAAATTCAATATTACTATGAGTAACTAAAATCCATGATGCACTGGATCCTTTAATTTTTGGTAAATGACTCTTCATGATTTTTTTTTCCCTTAGAAAAGAGAACATTCACGTCCTGTTTTAGAATACCAATTCCTTAAAATCTTAACAGAGTTATTTTATGGTATTATCATAATCATTCATTTAGCAATATGTGAAACACCATGCTAATATAATCAATGTCTGTATTCCAGCAACATCTTGTGTTTACAGGGATAAGACATGAGGTGCACCAGAAATACTACCATTTGAGGTCTCAGTTTTCAATATATTGGGCATAAGGAATTATAAGGTAAATACTTTCTCATCTTAGAAGGAAGAACAGAATAAAATAGGCAAGAATAAAAAAAAATGAACAATGAAGAATGGAGGAGAAACAGTCAAGTGAGAAGTGATGAGGATGGCAAAGGAAAGGAGAAGAAAATAGAATTAGAAAAAAAAAACCTTAAAAAATAAAGACAATAATTTGGTAAATTAAAAGAGAGAGAGAGAGACAGAGAGAGAGAGAGAAAAAAAGCACATGTGGTGTTAGTCAATACCATGGTATTGATTTCACTGACTAAGCCACTCCTTGTGGAAGTCCAGGGACTGGGTGGTAGGATGAGAGGGAGGAGAAGGGAAAGCTTGGCTTTAATGGGTCACCACATACTGCATCCATTCTGAATATGCTGGCTTCCCTTTTAAACAATACTCTTCCTGTTGTTATGGGGTTGAAGGAACAAAAGGGTGAGGACAGAGTCAAAAAGGAGAGACTAGAGGTGAGAATAAGATAGAATAAGGGAGACACCTTTGAGAATTATATAAATGAAGTTAGAATGACCTTTCCAGATGATTCAATAGTTCTTTAATATGTTCTCCTTCCCCCAGCCCCCACTGCCACCATCTGCAAATCTTGTTGAGCAATTATTTACCATTTAGGGGGTAACAAAGACCACTAGCTCATAGAATTCATCTTCCATTTCTCACTAATCAGTGTCCAACATCCCAGCTATTTATTAATGTCTATCTTTTTTACTATCCCAACCTAGTTATTTTCCATTCCAGTAGCCTTATAAAGGCCACATATATTATAAAAGCCACATATATTAAACCATTTCTTGCCAGAAGGTACTCAGGTTCCAGAAGACCTTTCAAAATAAGAGTGAATATGTTTGAATATTTACACAAAATGAAAGGAAATTTTCCAAATGTTGGATTCAACCACCACATACCCCACTCCTTTTAACTGATATTTGTAAGAAGAAAATACTTGTTTTTAGTATGGATAGAATCTTTAAAACACTTACACACCAAAAACAGTATTAACATAAAATTTAACAGATTCATTAGGAATATGCCCAAATAGATTTAATAACTATAGTCTCATCAGCTAAAAAAACGTGTTAAAAGTGCATCATGAGGGCAGAGTTGCTGGTTCAAACTATGCCGAGGTATCTCCCAGAGAGAGGGATGTAGTGTGGCAGATGAAGTGGAAAAAATCTTGGGAGATTCCAGCAGCTGTGAGGAGTTGGATCTTCACTGGCGGGCAAGACATGCAATAGGACTCAGTCTGCTTTGCTTGGATGTTCATGATTTTTTCTTCTTTCTACCTGGCAGCCACAGTTTCTCAGCCACAGAAGTGTGTTGATTTGAAAAGCTTAAAAGCCATTTATAATAAAGAATATAGCAATATGAAAAAGGACATAAAACTTCCAGTTTCATTTCAAATAAGAAAATATACTTTTTAAAAAAAGAGCAAACTAGAAAACACATACACCTAATTGGACATCTTGAAGATATACCATACTAGCAATTTCAAAAAATAATATTAGAATTCATCTGTGAGTTATTCAACTTTCTCATATCCTTAGGGAAAAATTTCAAATTGCTTTTCTATGGGTTTTAAAATAAGAAAAGTTGTCCGATTTTATATTGTACATTACTAACTTTAGCAGTAGAAAATTTTAGAATTACAGAAAAATACTAACTGAGGTAATAACATTCAAATTATAAGATTGAACATTACTCTTCATTATTAGGTCTAAATTGTTTTTGAACAATATTGGCAATATCTCACTATACTGGTCAATTAATCACTGGATTAAAAAATAATATTAAATAAGTATTTCCAATGTTTTAGGTCATACCTTAACATAATTATTAAATCATAACCAACCCCGAATATCTCTGTTAATTAATGTAGGGATAGAAGGGGACTTTGTAGACTACAAATAATTTATATCTATTTCAACTAATTTATCTACCTACCAAACCTTTTATAGTAACAAAAACAAGATAACTTCCATTTTATCACCTCTGTATATTATCTAGTAAGAAGTTAAAAGCATTGTATAGACCACAAAGGAGGCAACAGCAAGAGAGGGCAGACTAGGCTGCCTTTAATACAATGCACCATTCTTACATAAATATGCTTCTCATTTGAATGTAAAGAAGAAAATCTGGTAATTGATCACGTTATTAAGGAAGTCTACTTTCAGGGAATTCAATGTATTCTCCTGTCAGGGAATGTCTGTGTTACTCCCCAGAATCAATTTGTAGGCTCTAGTAGCAGTTTGCCAAGAAATATGACTCCAATTGGTCCAATAGCTGTTGTAGGTAAAAGGGAGGAAGGGAGGTCGGAAAGTTAATTTTTATTGAGTTCTTAATGAGTGCCTGGCATTGTGACACGTGTTTACGTATCAATCTGAAAGAAAGGAGTGAGGAAGTAACAATAAAGTTAAATTTCTTACCTTTCACCCCTGCTTAATCTCTCACTGAATCCTGAGTTTTACTTACATGATCCTTAGAATTCTTCCCCTTTGTTTAATACTTTTATAATTTGAGTTTGGGGAGGGAATGTAACAAAATTGAAGGCCCTGGAGTCAGAGAGCTTTGAGTTGCAGGTGAGTCAAACATTCTGAGTCTCAATTTCCACAAATACCTTCTTCATATAATTATTTTAAGTAGTAAGTGACATAAAATACATGAAGTACTTAGCATGATGCTTGGTACTCTGTAAGAACTCAGTAAGTGTTGGCTATGGTTATTATTATTATGAAATGGTAAGGTGATGCTTAACTAGTTAGTATGATTTGCTTAAAGCCATAAGTCAATTTCAGAGCAAAAACTAGAAGCAAGTTTCCCCAACCATCATTCTCTGTCATTTTCAATATTCTAGAATATACCTGTGATGCAAAGATGTATTTATACATTTTCACAGTATTTACATATTGCCAATCCATATAGATTTTATTAGTTCACTTGTAGTCCTTTAAAGACTTTCATATTCATTTGTAAACATCAGAATCTTTGCTCCACAAAGAGTATCCTTTGAACAATTTTATTTTTCATCAGAGACTAATTTCTACTCTCTTAGGATTGACCAACTTGATATTGGTCCAAGTATTGAAAAGATGTCATGTTTGTTAAGGTCACATTGCAAGAATGGAGGCAGCATGAACATTATAAGAGGAAGAAGTTTCCTGTCTACTGGAGTACCTGCTTTATCCCACTGCCCAAATCCTCAGTCGAGGGGACAAGAAACTTTAGTTAGGACGGCCACTTTGTATAGTTTCTAGTAATGACAACTTTCTCATTATCAAAATTGTTATAGTGTGGAAAGGTTTGCTGATTACCAAAATTCTGCATTAATTAGTATTAACCTTACACCTATACGTTTAATTTTTTAAACTTTTATTAACTTTTATTCACTTAGTGAATTCATTGAAGAAACAGCATAAGTTTGATTATCAGTGTTCAGGAGCCTCTCTACAATATCACAAAGTTCTCAGTTCACTCAAAGCCAAAAATGAAATGGCTTCTGCCTCGACATTAGTATCAATTAGAAAGATTGGAGTTTTTCACGCCAGTCTTCTTATCCCCAAAATATAGCCTTTCTTTTTAAAAGTTTCTTCTATGACTAGAATAGGCAAAAAAATTTGGTTAAAGGGTACAATAAGAAATAACTATTAATTCTAAAGGATTAGTGAGCTATAAGTAAATATTTACCACAAAAAACACATTTTTTTCCAAATGAAGCTTATTGTATTAATAATTATTATTTTAACTTCATTTGTTTTAAACAATACACTTTATTTTGGCAGATATAGAAGAAGTAAGTAAATCAACTGAGACAGAAAACAAACCAAAGTGAAAAATCACGATGTTCATTTTCTAAACCTAACATTAAGAAAAAGGCCCTTGAAAGTCTAACACTTACACAAAAGTGCCGCTGTCAAGATCTTAGCCTAGAAATGGATTCATGAGGTTCACAGAGCAAGAAAATTTTAGGAACTTATTTAGTTAAGTGCAACAGTTTTAAAACAAAAACTGTAGTCTCCTTCTGGGAAATGAAGAGCCAATTTAGCTATTAATGTTAAAATTAAAAAAAAAATTGACATTTAAAATAAACCATTCTACCAGACACTTCAGTGAACAAATCAATGTTAAAGTAGTTGAATGAATGTATGCTGTTACAAAACATACCTACTAGGTAATTCAATAGTTTGTAAAGTAAAACTTAAAAAGTTTTATCAAGAAAAGGTTGAATTTGTATGCATTTACATTAATTTCTATCCCAAAATTATTATCTCAATTCATGGGGTGTATAACGTTATCCCATACCTGCCCATGTAGAAATGCATATGTAACCTCAGTCAACACCAATATTTCCAAGCCTTATATTAAAACCATGTTTTTTAAAAAACTATGCCTTACCTTCTATCAAATATGAATATTTATTCAGCTATCTTAAGAAAGGCTGTTCAGTCATTTTGTACACAACAGGTGTTTTATTTCAATTGCTATTCTTTTAAAGCTTTAGCAAATATTTATATTAGTTCCTCCCATTGACTCATAAGGTAATTATACATACCACAGTCTGATGGTTAACTTGAATCACTTCATCGCCAGCATGGATTTTCTTGCACCGATCTGCAGGTGACTAAATTTAACATAATGGAAATGATAAAAAACACAAATTTTATCAGTCATTTCCTTTCCCTGAAAATACTACAGTAAGTATACATCTTTAAATTAGATCAAGACTTCAATTATCTTCTTTAAAAAATTAAGCTAATACAAATCACTACAAGTGTTTAATATATTGTTTGTATTCTATAGATAACTAAAATAATTGAAAGTTAAAATTTACTTGAAAAGTGATATCCAGTTTATTTTTTATTCATTTCCAATTTCCAATTATTTCAAAACAAAGAAGTCTTGAAGTAATATTAACCTCAATTCAACAAATTTTGAAATTCGCAAAAGAATTATCTGTCATAGGCCAGAATTCAAGGTAAGATGATATCTCAGACAAATCCAGTTACTCAAGTTATAATACAAGTAAACTCTTAAGAGGGTAGTTCATCTAGGATATTAACTCAACCCTAAGAATGGTATTGTAACAAGAAAAAAATGTATTTTTTCATAGCACCTTTAGAAGGTAGGCTTATTACCAAATCAGACAAGTATGATGCAATAATTCTGACAAGTTTGTAAATCATTACTGTAACAGAGTTGTAACTATACTCAGTTCCTGTGCTATCTGATTCATAACTGATCTTTTTAAAGGAGAATATAGAAGAAAAACATCAAGCCAATGGCTCTAGTCATGGTGTAAAAAGAAAATGATAGTTGGTATATAAAATTGAAAGAAACTGAACCAACCTCTTTCACAGATAAGTAAAAAAGGGAATAATATAAATTATAGACTTTCAGTGTTAAATGGGACTCTAGAGATCATTTTGTCCAAGCTTCTCATTTTACCTATGAGAAAATTAAGAAACTAGGGCAGAGCAGAGCAAAGTAACTTAACCACTTTAGTGAGCAGCTCTTTACTAAGACTCAACACAGATCTCCTAATGATAAATGACTAAGGATGCCAAAAAGTATGAAATACTTTCAAGAATAAAGAATTAAGTGATGAGCCATTAATATATGGTTCATATCTGAACTACTCACAAAATCAATCTTTCTGTGATCACTCACCCATTTATCAAATATTACTGAGTAATTAATATGAGCTGTACATAGTGTTTAACTTTTTTACAGACTTCAGACAATAGAGAGATGAATTCCTATCAATTTCTTCAAGATACAGTTCCACATCAACATTTCTGTGATTCCTTCTCTGGTTTTACTTGGCAGAATTTATGATTCTTTCCTTTGTCTGTCTATGCAAATTTCACTACCTGTTTACACACATAAACCCCTAGTTGCATTCTTTAGGAACAGCAAGCTAGTTTAGTTTAAAAATTCAATACTTAGCCCCTTGCTTGGAACACAGCAGACATGAAGCAAAAGTTTGTTATAAGAACAAATGAATAAATGAAGGGTCAGAGGAATGTACAAAAAAATAAGAATGATCAGTGACAGGAGTATAGTTTACAGTATATCACTGCATTTAAATTTTTTAAATGGTTGACAATAAGCATATAACTGATATTTCTGATCCCATATAATTTATACTTAATACCAAATGTGAAACCAGTACAGGAATCCAACTGCAATCTATATAATGTGTTTCACTATTCTCAAGAAACCAAGAGAAGTGAGTAGAAAAAAAAACAATAAATGATTAATAAGTGAATTAGATGAAGAGAATGTTGATTTTTTTAAAAAAAGAAAATGCTGGTAAGATATTGAGATCTATAATAATTAGAGATTAACTCCGCCTCAGTCTTTGAAGGAACACAGCATTAATATGCAGTTAGTGAGAATTTCTAAAAGAAAAACAATTCATAGCTCAGCACCTACTTAAGAGTAAGATGGAAATCTGGGACAAACAAATATGGGAATAATGATTTATTACACTATTCAAATCTATTATACTGATAGTGTTCAGGCTCAACACGATCATTTCACATTTCTGTAGCTCTTTACAGCATAGCCTTACACATTTATTAGCTTATTTGATTTTCGTATCAACTTAGTGAGGTATGTAGTGCAGATAATATTTCCAATTTACAGCTGAAGAAACTAAAGCAATGATAGGGTAAGTGACTTGCCAAGAATTACACTGCCATTAAGATGTAGAACTAATTGTGGGACTTAGGTCTAGGGACTCTGACCCATGGTTTGCAGAGGTTCTCAAATTTGAGCATGTCTCAGAATCACCTGTTAAAACATACTCTCTTTTAATAAGAAACAGGGTGGTCTGCAGAATTTGTGATTCAGTAGTTCTAGGGTCGGGTGTGAGAATTTGTATCTCTAACAAGTTGCCAAGGGAGCGTGATGCTGCTCATCCAGAGAGGGACCTCACTGTGAAAACTGGTGAGCTATACCATGCTGTCTCTCCAATGAATTAAGCTGAATTATAATGCAGTATTCAGAAAGCCTGAATTATCTGATGCTTCTTTCTTACATAAATTTTTTTAACATAACTAACCTATTTGACAGATGGAAGTGGATTCTTTCAGATGTCACAATAACTTGTCATAAACCAGGAAATACTTAAAAAGGCAAATATCTGGCTGTAAACAGAAAACATCTGATTTACTCTAAGTAACCAATTATTCTAAACTAAATGAAATGACTGAAATTCTTTCCAAACCAGCACTAACTCAATGTGTCTTATTTAGTTTTTTCTCCTAATCTGTTCATGTCCTCAGAAGTCAACCTCAATTATGTGTGGTAAGTAAGTTGTTTAACAATAAAAAGAAATACACACACCAAAATCTGGAATGTTACAATACTTACATTTTCTGTAGTTCCAGTAATTACATGGAGCCCATCATATGTTGATTTAATATACATACCCTAAGAAAAAGACAGCATCATAAAAACAAGTGAAGTGACTAGAATATTGGAATATTCAAGTATATTATAACCTCATTTACACACACAAAAAATTTATCCTATCAAAATGCTACAGGCCCAATGAATCCTTATTCAATAATGATGTCTTTAAACTAGTAAAAAATTCCTAACTGAATGTTCTGGTTTTTAAAGTTTGGCTGAAGAAGCCTGTACTCAACTTAATCAAGTAACTACTTGTTAAGTAAATTGCCTGTAAAATTTATAAAATGTAGCATGGTAATTCAATATCCTGAAGAAAGAACACAGCTCACTCCCCCAACGATTCTTACTATTTGTTCTGTGGCAAAATAAAAGTTATAATGGGAAATTCAAATACTGGTTATTAGCGTATTGTACTTGAAACAAATTACACAATAAAAAATAGGTTTCTACAGAGACACTTCAAGTACAACTAACTAGAGACAGATGAGTAATAGAATACTGTTAATGTAAACTTTTTTCTCCAGCTCTTTTGTGGACCCCTGTATTTCCTGCCTTCATTTTTATTGATGAAATTTTAACAATTATATCCAATCACTTCTATATCAATAATTAAGAGGTAATGTGTGGCACATCCTCCTCCAAATAAATAGGGTGAGATTACATTTTCCATTAAAATTTTTTTTAATGTTTGTTTATTTTTGAGAGAGAGAGAGAGAGAGAGAGAGAGAGAGAGAGAGAGCGTGAGGTGGGGAGGTACAGAGAGAGAGGGAGACATAGAATCTGAGCTGTCAGCACAGAGCCTGATAGCCCGATGTGGGGCTTGAACTCAGGAACCACGAGATCATGACCTGAACCGAAGTCAGATGCTTAAGGGACTGAGCCACCCAAGCAGCCCTCCATTTTCCATGTAAATAAGTCCATTTTAGGGATATCTGGGTAGCTCAATCAATTAAATGTCAAACTCTTCATTTCGGTTTGGGTCATGGTCTCATGGTTGGTGGGATTGAGCCCTGTGTAGAGCCTGCTTGGAATTCTCTCTCTCCTCTCTCTCGGCCCCTCCCCTCATTTGCACATGCTCTCTCACTCTCTTTGTCTCTCTCAAAAAAAAAAAACATTAAATATGGAAACTCTCTATTACAATTTAAAGTTATCTAGGTATCTTGAAATTGTATAAACTGTAAAAACAAACAAAAACTTTAAATTATGGATAGTGATAGAACTTGAAGGGAAAAAATATCACAAGAAAATATTCACATTATAAATGGGGGCACCTGGGTGGCTCAGTCAGTTAAATGCCCACCTTTTGGTTTTGGCTCGGGTCATGATCTCATGGTTGGTGGGTTTGAGCCCCATGTCCAGCCCCATGCTGATGGTGCAGAGCCTGCTTGGGATTCTCTCCCTCTCTCTCTCTCTGCCCCTCCCCTGCTCTCTCTCTCAAAATAAATAAATAAACTTAAAACAAAATTAAATATTAAAATATTTAATATTTTATGGCCTTTTTTCCTCTCTAATGAAGATTCTGTTACTTTTCTCTTTGGGAAAATAATTACATGAAGTTTTACTAATACAAGTGCTTTGCATTTCAAAATATTGATTTCAAAAATAAAAAAAAATACGAATTTTAATGAACTTGAAGTATAAAATATAATGGACTTAAAAAGAACCAATAGGGGCACCTGGATGGCTCAGTCGGTTGAGTGTCCGACTTCGGCTCAGGTCATGATCTCATGGTTCGTGAATTCGAGCCCTGCGTCGGGCTCTGGGTGGACAGATCAGAACCTGGAGCCTGCTTTGGATTCTGTGTCTCCCTCTCTCTCTCTGCCCCTCCCCAGCTTGCACTCTGTCTCTCCCTCTCTCAAAAATAAATAAACATTAAAAAAAAGAACCAACAATATCTTTTCAGAAAAGCACTTATTCTAGCACTTATGTAGACGGTTACTATATGTTAATTTCTCATACCTTTAGGTTAATTGTGTATTTAGATAACTGAATGTACATGTATTTCCATTGAAAATAAGTAAGAAATAAAAACAAGAAGAAGAAAAGTTCATGGGATAGTACTAGTAAAAACTGGGTAGGTTTGGGGGTGCCTGGGTAGCTCAGTTGGTTAGGCGCCTGACTCTTGATTTAGGCTCAGGTCATGATGTCACAATTTGTGAGATTGAGCCCCATGTCAGGCTCTGCACTGACAGCAGAAGCCTGCTTGGGATTCTCTCTCTCCCTTTCCTCCATGTGCTCTCTCTCTCTCAAAATAAACAAACATTAAAAAAACACTGAGATTTGAATTAAGAAGTCATTTCAGTAATGTCTTCTACCTAAAATGTTGAGGGGCGCCTGGGTGGCTCAGTCAGTTATGTGTCCAACTTCAGTTCAGGTCATGATCTCGCAGTTTGTAAGTTTGAGCCCTGCGTCAGGCTCTGAGCTGTCAGCACAGAGCCTGACGCCTGCTTCAGATTCTGTGTCTCCCTTTCTCTCTGGCCCTCTCCTGCTCACACTCTGTCTTTCTCTGCCTCAAAAATAAATAAACATTGAGCAAATAAAAAAAATAAAATGTTGATATCTGTTCCAAAAATGGCTGAGCCTGGATCACTAATGTGAAACAAAATGAATATAATTTAAAAGGTATGTATTTACCTGTGAACTCTAGTTCCTTAAATGAAAGTTCATTACTTCATCTAAAATAACTAACTAACCTCAACAGAAGTGCAAATAGAAATTAATTAAGAAATTGGCTAGTAGTTGTTGCCTATGACCATATGGTAATATTCAACCTTACACTGGTGGCAAGTGTATACCATACTCACTTTCTAAGTTAATATTCATCTCATTATTTATGGGAAGGTAAATCTAATGGTGTTATTATAGAAGTTAAAAGAGGACAAGATCCTTGCCATCATTTTTCTCTAGGCATTAACAAAATTACATCAGATTAATAAAGGATCTGAAGTATATTTGTAAGAGATAAACACTAAATTTTGTTTTAGGTTTTTTACATAGAAGTATTGTGATAGAATAAAGTGGGAAAAGACAGTGAAAGAAATAATATATATTACTTGGACATACAACAGTCATCACTTATCATTCTCTATCACAATCATCACAAATACCTACTTGTTAGCATGTGCCAGGGACTGTTTTAATTGTTTTCTATTCATTTCACAATAGCCTATGTGGTATAAACTATCATTATTTCTGTTTTAGAGATAAGGAAACTGAGGTACAGAGAAGCTAGGGAGTCTGTCCAAGGTGGTGAAGCCAGGTTTCAAGCCTAGGCAGTCTGACTCCAGACGACATTCTCAACCAGTAGGCTCCTGACTTACCGATTTATTAACAGAAGAGTTGTGCACCTTCACTTTTATTATAACATAATATTTGGCAATTGTAGATATTCAATTCAACCATTGACTGTTTAACACATATTCTGAGGACCTCTTTAGCCCACCTGCACAATGTGCAATGTGGTTATAAAGACTAATGGGCATTTTACAAACTTATTTTATTTATCTTTTCTTCTGAAAATGGTAAGCAGAAGTTGACTATATTTATCTCTACACTTCTTTCAATATTGTTCATTACTGATTACAAATTAAGGTGTCCGACAAGAGCTCTAAATAGTTTCATTAATGGTTAGGGCATAGAGAAAGTCTAATATTCTAAGATAAATGTTTAGAAAAGGCAGTACAGTCATGCAGATAATAAAAATTCATGACATACTCTAGTTGTGCCTCTGGAAACAAAATTTTGAGCAATTATTACACAAACTAGGAACTTCAAGACTGGCAATTATAAGCTAAAGCAGGTATCTGTTATTTATAGGAAGAAAATCTCACCATTAATTATATATAACTGTTACACGATTTATATTAAAGTTAATTTGTTCAGAAGGATAAAAATATATATTTTTCATTTTTAATGATTTTTTCAATGTTTCCTTATTTTTGAGAGAAAGAGAATGCACACAATCAGGGGAAGGGCAGAGAGAGAGGGGGACATAGGATCTGAAGCAGGCTCTGTGTTGACAGCAGAGAGCCAAGTGAGGGGTTTGAACTCATGAACCATGAGATCATGACCTGAGCCGAAGCTGGAAGCTTAACTAACTGAGCCACCCAGGTGCCCCCCAAAATATTTTTAAAATGCTTAAATACAGAAGGATCTAGTTATGTATACAGAGTTTAATTCTAGCAACTTCATGGAAGCAATAGGATACAAATAAAGCACATTTTAAAACTGCCACAAAGAATGAAGATATTGTGTTATGCAATATTTTCATTTCAAACCTAATACACCATTTGTTGTAACGTCTTTTAATAATAAAAACAGACTTCATAGTTTTTATCTCCCTTTGGTAGTATTAATGAGAAAAATGGCCAAAAAAGTCAGGTGCCCAAAGAAAGTAAAAGAAGCAAGTTGCTTGGATGAGTTTCAAGTTAATCATCTTCCAAATAATGAAGAGTCCACAGAAATACATCTGATCATTTGTTCACCTTTCAGAAAGGGTCAAACAGTAGGAGGACATGTAATTCAAATGGCTCTATTTCTGGAACAGAGACAAATCTGGTCTTCCATTTCATCAAAACCTTCATTCTTCCTTATTCTTTTTTTCTTTTTTTAAAACCAATTAATTAATTCCAGAGCTGACTTGAACAGTTCCCTCTCTCCTGCTTAGCTTGCCAAAGTGACATTTGCTTCACTTGGTCTCCAAATGTCAACTAATGGGAGCCAGAGCAACCTCACAGTCAAGTCAATGGAGGTGGGCATATTTGAGGATAATCCAAGTGTCTAATTCAAAAGGACACTCTGAGGCCAAGAGGTTTCCCCAAGGATGTCTCCCCCAAGCCCTTTCTTCTCTGTTCAACTCATCTCTTGGTTCTGATCTAGTCTCGATATGTTGCAATAGTTCTCATTTTGCCTCCTTTAATTTTCTGCTAATCATTGTTGTTTAAAAACATTTTAGAAGCTAGTTTCATGTTTTAATCATAACTAAGTATGTTTCCCATCATTCCTTATAATGCTTATGACTCTCAAAACTAAGAAATCCTAGGGGATTTGACTAATCAGGTATAAAGTTGATGAACAATTTATCTAGTTCATCAGTGGAAGAACCAACCAGTTACCCTTTGCCTATGAAAGATGTTGTTTTGAAACTGGCAGAAGACCTTCTGCAGATGTTGTAAGCTAATTAAACTTCTTTAAATCTTGGTATACTCTTACCTCTTTCTATTTCTCTCCTTCAAGTACCATTTAGACATTTCTTATGGCTAAGCACATGCTAAATGTTACCAAAATTCTTAAATCTATTTATTTCAAATGTGACTGACTAAACTTGTTTATGTGGTGAATGATTTTTTTAAAAATTAAAAAAAATATTTTTAATGTTTATTTAGTTTTGAGAGAGAGAGAGAGAGTACGAGCAGGGGAGGGGCAAAGAGAGAGAGGGAGACAGAATCTTTAGCGGGCTGGGCTCTAGGCTCTGAGCTGTCAGCACAGAACCCGACACGTGGCTCAAACCCATGAACCATGAGATCATGACCTGAGCCAAAGTCAGATGCTCAATCTACTGAGCCACCCAGGCGCCCCAGTGAATGATTTTTAAAATGATACCTTGAATGAATCATATAAAATTTATATTTAGGCATCTCTTTAATACGAATCACAAGAAATAGTTTTTACTTAACTTTTTACTAATATTCAACATTTTGGGTTTTTCTTTTCCTCCTTTGGAAATATTTTCCCAATGAAGTGCTGCCAATTGTCCTTTAATAATGATTTCCCTAGGTGGTTCCAGTTTTAAAATCACCCTCTGAGGGGCACCTGGGTGGCTCAGTTGGTTAAGCGTCTGACTCTGACTCTTGACTCTGGCTCAGGTCATGATCTTAGGGTTTGTGTGTCCCTCTCCCTCTCTCTGTCCCTCCCCTACTGGCGCTCCCCTTGCCCTGCCATCTGGCTTTCAAAATAAATAAATAAACTTAAAAAAATAAAGTCACCCTCCTAATTCTCTCACACTTCCGTTAAGCAATTCCAGCTTTAAATGTGGGATAATGGAACAAGCTTTGCTAACGTGTACTTCATTGAGATTTACCTGGACTTAAACCCTGGCTCTATTACCTATGTGATATAGGGCAAATTGGTGAAGATCTGTGATTCCATTTTCTCATTTGGAAAATAAGAAAGTACCTACTCTACAGAGTTGTGAGAAAATACTTGGCAAATGGTAAACACTCGTCTTTTTTTTCTCTTCCAGTCTTTCTCAGACTAACTGAATCTGGTTGTTAGCATTTTAAGTTTATGACTGTTCCAAAGAGCAGACCCATATCTACCTCTTTCAAATTTAAAAAATAAAAGACCTGTCCAGGGCTATACTTTCCATTAAAACAAATCAAGATTTTGGGGCACCTGGGTGGCTCAGTCAGTTAAGCATCTGACTTCAGCTCAGGTCATGATCTCATGGTTAGTGAGTTTGACCTCACATCAGGCTCTGTGTGGATGGCTCAGAGCCTGGAGCCTGCTTCAGATTCTGTGTCTCCTTCTCTCTCTGATCCTCACCTGTTCGCTCACTCGCTCCCTCTCTCTCTCGGAAAAAAATAAACATTAAAAAATTTTTAAAAAATCAAGATTTCATAATGTCCATTAATTAGCACTGTGTTGACTCACCTCACAAGGTTACTTTCCCCAATGATTTCAGGGGAAATTGGTGGGGGAAAAAATCAGGCTCTTTTCTCCAAATACTGTCCTTAGAACCACAGGCTCATAGAGTTAGAGGAAGCTTTAAAGATGATCTAGTCCACCCTCCCTTTCTTCCTCCAACATTCTATGCATGAAAATAGCAAGGCCAAGGAGGTTAAATTTACTCCTCCAACTCCTCAAGATCACACTCACGGCTATATTTTATGTAAGTGATTTGTTACTAGGTGTCCTGACTCCTAATCTAAAAGAATATATACTAATTCCTAATCTCCCACTCCACAAATCATGCTGAGAGAGCTTCCTTTCTTTATAACTACTGAAAAACGGGGTGCCTGGGTGGCTCAGTTGGTTTAGCGTCCAACTCTTGGTTTTGGCTCAGGTGGTGATCTCATAGCTTGTGAGTTTGAGCCTTACATCGGGCCCTGTGCTGACAGTGCAGAGCCTGCTTGGAATTCTTTCTTGCTGCCCCTTCCCCCCTCTCTCTCTCTCTTTCAAAATAAATAAACTTAAAGAAATATAACTACTAAAAAGGGAAACATAAAAAGGAAAATCTTCAATACTACAGGTTGAAAGATGCTTTAAATGAAACTGGACTGTGTAAAGATAGCCAAAGGGAACAGTAAGAATTTAAAATCATAAGTATTACTTCAAATAAATTTATAAATATTAAAAATAAACTCTTAAAACTAATTAAATTTAGATACTATACTTATAGGCTATGATGATGGTATACTTGCTGGCTTTTTGATATACTGATTTCCATCTTCCTAGGAAAACACTGATAAAAGGTACAAAAGCAGGAGAAACTATAGTTATCAAAAAGTAATTTGCCAAATATCAGGAGAAAAGTCATTCATAATATAGATGGCTTCACAGTGAAAAATCACTATTATGCATTGGATAAAAGCCACATAAAAAGCTAAACTTGCTTATAGATCTTTAAGAATATATTACTTGAATTATATTATTTCCAAGACTTCTATTTTCTAAATATCAATAATTATATCCTATGAAAATTCATCTGCAAGGAGAAAGGAGAAACACTGGAGCACCAAACTAATAATTTACAATTGTGTAGGGGGTAAGATGTTCTCCAGTCAGTTTCCTGTTTTTTGTCTCTCTCATTAATATTAATTTTATATGTTTTATTTCTAGAGGCCCATTAAAGAAATTTAACCTCTGGGTTAAATTTAGAACCAATATAATTTTTAATCAAGTGAATAAAATATAGAAGATGATTATTATTACATAATAAAAAAATATATCTCTAGATGCCAGCCTAGTTTTGGCAAAATCCACCTGCTTACTCACTCTTTTAAGAAAGAATGGATGTGAGTTATAAACAATATTGGGTTTGTTTAGCTTATACAACCTAAGAGAAAAGAGTCCTATTAAAACCAGTACAAAACAAAGCAAAACAAACAAAACACCTACTGGCATGGGCAGGTAACAATGTAGTTCTTAGTATAAAACAGTTGAACTTCCTTTAAACCTAAGGAACTTTGGTAGGGGGGGTGAAAGAATGTAATACAAGCTAATTTATCACAGGATAATTTAGAAATCGCTATTTTAAATTCCTTTTCATTTTCACTTATCTTCATAAAACTTCTTTTCACAACAAACTCCCACTACTTTAATTTACCTCTGGAAAAAAAATACCAAAATATTCTAAGTTTGTTAGAATTTATGGATTCCCATATTTGGAGGCTACTTTGCCCACATCATTAGCCATCCAATGATGGATGGTGGCTTTGATAAACATGGTAGCTCTTACCAGCCCTTCACTTGGTTTGATGTTTGCCAGCTGAATCACTTCTAGGTGGGCAGACTGTGAAACCAGAGGATCTGATGACAGGGATATGATGTGGTCACAGACTCCAGAAAGAGTTTTACACTGAAAAAAAAAAATTAGGATGAACACATGTTGTATGTAACACGTGAATCACTTTTTGTTATAACTTTCTTACAAGAAAAAAATAAAGAAACATAAGCAGGTGACTTTTTTTCTATAAAATCTGCATAAAATAGGTATTCAGGTGAAAAAAACATAATACATACACAACACACCTATATTCTAAATTATGGATACAAGAACTAAAGATCAAAATACAAGAAAGTTATGGTTTTGTTTCTCTTGTTTGATTCATCAGACCTAAAATCAAATCATTATTCCTAAATAATCTTAATAACCACACAACTTCTTGGTAACAACCTCTGGATGTAACTAAACTCAATAATTTCAAAACCACCAATGATATGATCAGAAAAGTTTAAAAACAATCCAGTAAACGACCAAGAAGATGAATGTTCCAAGTCTGCTCAGTGAACTTCTCCTACTTATTTGTATATACTTTACTGTTCAAGGTTACCTTTCTATAAATTTCCTATGTCCTTCAGGTAAAGTTTGCCACTTCTTCAATACTGGTTTCTCAGCATTCTATGAAGTCTAAAATTGCAAAAATTCTAAAATTGCTTCATTCTGAATCCCTTGAGGCAGAAGCCATGTCCTACTCATCTCTGACTTCTCTTCCTCCCCCTTCCCCACACCTCCACACCAGGTAGAGAGATCTTACAACATATAAGGTACTCAGTAAATACGAGCTGAATAAACTGAGGAACAAAGGAGCTTTAGCATTTAGTAGAGTGGCTTGACTGAGGACAGAGAGCTAATACTTTAGGTTAGGATAAATCTATTCATGCTGCTATAGAACAGATATAAATATGTTAGAGTGAGACATGGTAAAATCATGAAGAGTGGAACATAAGTGAATGACGCTTGGAGTATACTTTCCTCAAATATGCTAGCCCTTAGAAACTTCAGACTCTCACTGTGCTTACTGGAACCAGGTGTCCATCATTTGGTTTCTTCTTGTTATTATTATTATTTACCTTTATTGTAGGAAGAGCTATTATTTTTCAGCAGTCAAGGTATCATTTTCTGTCCATTTCCAACATGTTACATTTGTTCTGTGACCACTACATTACTCAATTGTAAGGGAGACAGTTCTCTCTGTCTGGTCAAGATAATAATGACTCTCTTCTTAGTTGCTACACTCTTTGTACATGGCCCGTGGCCTCTCATTCTGCACTGGGTTCAGCTTCCTCATACCAAAAAAACTGCCAAACTAAATTTCCCTTGTAATTTCACTCCTTTTTGCATCTACTTCTCAAGGCTGCACTTTTATTGCAGCTATCAGCCTCCAAAGTGAGACATTAGCTGGTAAGATACCAATAACCATGGAAAGAACATGGGCTTGATATAAAGATAGATGTGGGCGATCATCACAGTGCCAGTTACTTGCTGTGTAACTGTGAGCAAGTTATTTTATATCCTTGAGGCTCAATTTCCTCATGTAGAAAATGGGGTGATAAAAATTGCTCTATATGACAAATCAGGTTAAGGTATAAAGAAAGAGCGTAATATGGCTCCAATCCAAACAAGACACTATATAAATGCTTATTTTCCCCCTGTTGCTTTCTCTACCCTCAGAGGGCTTAATCTTTACTCATGAGATGAATAATCTCATTATTCTTCATTACATGGCCGTGTTGACCATTTTACAATGACCAGTGATCATACTGCATGGCCATAATGGCAGAGTTCACATCTCTTTACTATTTCTGATGTTCAAATCTCAATGCTCAGATACAATGAAGGTATTTACCCCGAAAAGCTGCTAAGCATAGTGCCAAGAGGAATACCACTTCTTAGAAATTGGGAATTCTACAGGGCCTGATGTATTTGACCTGTGCAATTGCATAGGGGGCTGTACCTTAACATTATGCTCTGCTGTTGAGGTCTTGGAATTCTCCATTGTTCTTGAACAAGGGATTTAACATTTTCATTTTGCACTAGATCTCACATGTTTGTAGCACATCTTGGCACCCTAGTTGTGTGTGTGCACGAGCATTTTAATTCCTCTTGAAAATATTCATCAGCAGCCATGGGGGAAAGGATAGAATGGCAGTACTCAACATACAAAAACTGGCTGCATTTCAAATTGTTGATGTTTACAGGAAAGAAAACACTTTTGGGCAGATTTAAATCTTTTAGCTATTCCTTTCCTCCCATGTATGGCTACATTTTCATTCTTATTTTCTCTTTATCTCAAGAGGGTGATAATATTGTTAATTCTTAAGCATTTCTAAATAGGATACTTGGATTGCATGATAATCTAAAGGAGATATAATCTAAATCAGTACTAAATCAGTATACTAAAAAGAAACCTTTGTCGTTTCTACAAATTGAATTATTTTAAAAGTCCAATGCATAAATAAATAGGAAAGCAATGGACATATTTAAATGGCTCAACATGTGTACATGACAACATTCAGGGCCTCATACGACACACTGGTAATGAGCAATAGCAGCTCTCCAATTCAGGCACTGGAAGCACTTAGAAGTGGGGTAGAAGAAGGAAAGGCAGAAATACTAGACTGTAGACATGTTTACAAAAAAGAAAATACCAATTAAATCCACCGTATTAAGTTGCAAATCATTTTCTCAGATTCCTCTTCTTGAGTAATTTTGTTTGCCAAATACTTGCTATGTGCAAGGTCTGCTGGAATACAAAAGATGAGTAAAACAATGACTTTACCAGAAAAGCCATCAGGATTTAACAGATTAAAGATCTTGAAAAAAATAATAAAAAGACTTAGAAAAGAAACTCCACTAGAACCTTGCTGCCTGTTTTAGAGATAATGTACTAGAACCTTTATATTATAGTATTTGGCACTTGACTTAATAAGCCAATTAGAAGGGGTATAAAGCCTGGTTTTATATGCTAATTCTACACTCATTACTGCATCATACATCAAGCCACTGCAGGAAACCACATTAAAAGTACTAGGCAAAGTTCCAGGGAAGTTATTTGACACATTCTTGTAAAAAGCAAATTTGCTCATTCAGTAAAATCACGAGATATTATGTTGTTAACATTTTAAAACACAGCATTATCTACTGTTACCTAATTTCTAGAAAAAGAAAATTATAAGATAGCAAGAAAAATACATCTTCTATTATTATAAGTGAACATCAATATTACAGAGCACCTATAGCATATCTGGCACAATGCTAAATAGATGACCTTTGAATGACATGGGTTTGAACTGCGTGGGCCCACTTATACACAGAATTTTTATAGTACAGTCCTGTAAATGTATTCTCTCTTCCTTAGGATTTCCTTAATGACATGTTCTTTTCTCTAGCTTAATTTATTATAAGAATATACTATAAATACATAAAACATACAAAGTATGTGTTAATCAACTGTCTTATAGGTAAGGCTTCTGGTCAACAGTAGGCTATTAAGTAGTTAAGGTTTTGTGGAGTCAAAAGTTATACATGGATTTTTTTTAACTGCATAGCAGTTTGGTGCATTGTTCAAGGGTCAATTATACTTCATATTCATTATCTCATTTATCCTTATAACAACTTCCTGAAGTAGATATTATTATAGCCAGCATAGCAGAGGAGAAAGCAAGGCTAAATAAACAGATCAAGGTCCATTGCCTTGGAAGAAAAAGGACTTGAATTCTTCATCGTTATGCTTAACATCTCTCATTTCAATCTCTAAGTTGGAACTTGTTTTGATCAGTTTCTTTTTATATTGCTTAATCCTATGTCTGTATGAAATGGATGTTACATAGTATGTTTAAACTATATACTATAATGAAATACAAGGCAATTCTGCAAACATTCTTGCAATCTAGAATGCCATTTAGATAAGGAATAGTAGATCTGAGAGTGTGAAAGACACAGCTCTCTGGGAAAATGTAAAGCCATATTTGCAGCAGCAGGACAACTCTATCCTAGCTAGAAGATGACTTGGTAACCACCTTTATTAAGGGGATTCTTCTGGTATTTCTGCAATATTCATACCAAAGAATTTTTAATTCTATTTATCTTTAGTTCTAAAAACAGAAAGAAAATTTGAACCTAAAATTAAACCTAGTAAATAATATGCCTTTAATAAAGTTAAAGGAAAACTTAAGATAGCAATGAATATTATAACTGACCTTGTGGATTCTGTTATGAGCTACCCATGATGGTAACAAAAAATAGTGACTAAATAGCAGGTGACAGGGCTAGCTAGGACTTAAGAACCTTTTAAAACAAAAGAGGGTCATGGGCTAGAAGTAATGGTACTGTGACTTTTTTCTCTCCAACTGTTCATATTAATTTCAACTATGAATTAATAGAGCATGTTCTCAGAGTGAAATGGGAAGTTTTCATATTCCATTCTATATACATCTTATATTTTACATACATTTGCACACACACACACACACACACACACACACACACACACACATCTGGTTCACCCAAATCTAAAAGTTCAAAATGGAAAAAACACCTGAACACAGCAGGTTTAGTATAAAATTAATGGTTTTAAAATAGTTGTAAAAGCAACATTTTAGTCACTGTGGAGATTGAAAAAACAGCACCCTTACATTAACATATTAACTAATAATAACAGTATTATTTCATTATCACTGAATTTATCAAATAGTTTTTAGATTACTATGTAAAGTTTCAGTGATTATGTTTTACAAAGGGAACACAAAAAGTATTCTAAGTACAAACAATAGTGAAAACCTAAGGGAAAGGAAAGAAATCTTTCCTATATTAGTTACCATCAGAACATACTCAGACATGATTGAGCTACTTAAAGTATTTTTATTTGTTTTTCTAGATAAGTGAAGTGCTGGAATCAGTTATTCTGAATGTATTGGAGGAAATGAATGGAACTATCTTTAGGTTAAAAAATCAGAAATTCGTTTCAATTAAGAAAGAACTTCAGGCTCATAAGCTGAACAAGAGATTCTACCACCCCCCAAAAAAAGATTTTACAAACGGACATTTCTAGAAACTCTTCAGGTATATACATATATACAAGGGACAAGAATATAAAACAAAGATAAAATGAGGAAACAACAAACAGATGCATATACATTTTAAAATAGCAACATTGATGTAAAGCTACGATTTAAGAATAGCTTAAATGATTCAGGTTTATTATCAATAAAATGGAAAATAGTAGCAAAAGTTTTATTTTTTATGAACTTTTTATTTTATTTATTTTGAGACATAGAGAGACCACGAGCAGGGGAGGAGCAGAGAGAGAGGAAGAGAGAGAATCCCAAGCAGGTTTCACACTGTTAGCACTGAGCCCAGTGAGGGACTCAATTTCAGGAACCATGAGATCATGACCTGAGCTGAAATTAAAAGTCAGATGCTTAACTGACTGAGCCACCCAGGTGCCCCAACAAAAGTTTTATTTTGACAGTGTGTACACAGTAAAAGTATTAATATAACTGATATTTCAATTAAAATAGTCTGGAGGACAGAACACGTTTTTACTTTGGTTTGTCTATTAGTATAATTCAGTATTACAAATCATGTAATCCTGTGACAATTTAGGATAACATCTGCATTGTATTTTGTGAATGAGAGGTTTTGTTTTTACAAAATAGTATACATTTATTCTAATATTAATAGTGAGAACTCTAAATGATATAAGCCTCATTCGGAAATATAGTATTCTTAGTATCTTAATACTTCCTATATCTCTGTTGAGCTAACAATTTTGTAGTTCTAATTATCATGGCTCCCTAATAAGATACAAGGAGTAAAGAATCAGAGGTAACTTTGAAAGAGTAAAATCCACAAACAGAATTTAAATTGGTATTCAAAAGCATTATTCTATGTAAATATTCCCCAACCCAGGAAGAATTTCTTGCTCATATGAGTAAACAGAATTGAAGGAGAAACAATCTTTTAACCCTAAAAAACAAATAGAATGAAATTTCAATTTTAACCCAATGTAAAAAATCATATCTATATACAGTGAAGATTAAGAGTTTCAAATAGCTTCAGAATACAACTGTAGGAGCAAATAAATAAAGGTTTTATGAACTTTGTTCCAACAAGGCCTAGAAAGCTCTGCAATTCCTTTAGGTTTCAAATTCTGATGGTGGGGAGAAAAACACAACAAAACAACTAACAGAATGAAAAGAAACCACCACCACTCTTCATACAGCCATTCATTCATTCAACAATCACTGAGTATCTGCTAATGATTCAAATGCCCACTATTACATTCAAGGATTTCACAACCTGGTGTTTCAGGTAATCTATTTGGCTTTGTCCTTAATGTCACTTACATTAAACATGTTGTCCTTGTGTTCCTGATAATGGAAAAGAGGCAATAACACTTTAAAACAACCATCATTCACGAATGATGAGGCTATGAAGGATGAGGTCAGTACCAAACAGTGAGAGAACATCAGTGCCAAATATGTACCTGCTTTGATGAGCAAGAAGTGGACCCATGACACTTCCAAATTATTTCCAACTGCATCTCTGAAGCATCCTGGTCTGAATTAAAGTTGACACAAGACGCTCCACTCTCTGGTTTCTGACAGGAAAACAGTCAGCTGGAAACCAGTATTTAATCTAGGAAAATCTCCATTATATTTGCCTGCTCTCTCAGGGGCGAGAAATAGAGCCAGACAGGCTTGCAGTGGGTCCCCAGATAGTTGAGAGAACACTCATTAGGGTGAAAATTTCCAGGCTCAAAATTAACAAGGGTCTGGACATGCTAGTGGCTCAACTAAGAAGTGGGTTATTAGGAAGAGGATGCCCTTTTACTTTAGAGTCAAATAGCAAGACTGAAGGAGTTCATTATAATTAAATGAACTGCTGGAAAATCCAGGCACTGTGTGTGTGTGTGTGTATGTGTGTGTGTGTGTGTGTGTGTGTGTATGTGTGTGTATATATATATACACACACATACACACACACACACACACACACACACACACTATACACACATACACACACACACACACACATACACACACACACACACAGTGCCTGGATTTTCCAGCAGTTCATTTAATATATATATATATATACACACACATACACACACACACATACACATATGGTATAGGTATACATACACACACATATACATACATACAGAGAGAGAGAGAGAGAGAGAGAGAGTTAGTTTATGGGCAAATATTGAAAAATAGCAGAGACCTGGAGGGTAATGTCTTCACTTACAGCTGAGAAATTCAAAATTGCCATATGTGGGTTTTTTTGGAGGAAAGAACTAATTGCACTGTGCCAGTTATGACTTTACTGGCTCTCAGTTCCAAATTCACCCTTCAGTGCTTGCTCTGTGATAATGGCTGGGACTTGTCAAGAATTTCTGCTTTACACCAAGCATTATGTTAAGCTTTTATCAGTAGAGGGCACTAAAGAAATGTGACCAGGGGAACGAGGCTTCTCTTTCAGGTTCCCTTGTGCTGCATTTTTGCTTGGTCTTGTTACTGCTGCATGGTCCATCAGTGATGGATGTGTGTGACAACACCCAGTGGTTCCATGATCATGCAGTCCCTCAGTGAACTCAAAGTCTCAGCCTGGGCTCAGTGACCATCATCCTGGGGCCCTCTCAGCCTCATACCCACAGCAGCACTCTACTCTCTCTATGAGTCTCCTACCAGCAACAGTTGCCTATATCTTAGAAGGCTGTCTCTTGCTTGCCTGGAAACTGTGGACCAGCTCTGGCTTAGGCAACCCTCTGGCTCTAATGAGTTCTGATCCACCTCAGCCTGGTGGGAGGGTGTTTGCCTATCAGCTGTCCTTCATTGTATATACCACCCTCCTTCATTCTAGGGAATGTTTTACAGTGTCTTTACATAGGTACTTTTCTATGATAACTTAATAATTATTTAGATTAAGCTTCTGTTGTTTAAGTTATAGTTTGATTTCTGCCTCCAGACTGATCCCATTGTCTTGATGAAGAAATCTTGATATTTACAGTGACTGTAACTGTAGTTAAAAAAAATTCATAGTGTCAAAAACATCCATAGTGTCTTCGATCACAAAAAGAATGGTCTCAGGTGAAGATAGCCCTTCAATTTATCACTTCATGTGACCATACTGTTTTCTACTGATTTTCTGAATTATCACCAAAGAATTATGGCATTTAGATCTTACTCCTATAACCCAACTTAATGAGAAAGGCGAATTTAGTTTCTTCACAGCTAGTAAGTGCCAGAATGAGGTCAGTCGGGACACCAAATCTCTTTAACTCTCAAATTGATACTCTTTCTACTACATTACTCTTGTTTCACTTGACTCCTCAACAAAAACAAATATTCTCGGAGAACAAGGATTGCACACCCAGTCTGCATAAGCATTTTATAATGTATAATGGGATCAGCAAATGTAATGTTAGCAAGAACAACCATATAAATATACTGATGTACATACTGTCTATGCAGATCATAATAAAACATATTAAAAACAGATTATCTTAATTTGTTATGTATGGCCACATTCCCTTTAGTGTATACACATATTTTCTTTTTGTTTCAGAAAAGACAAAGATTTTTTTTTACCTCCATGATATTCTATCTGATTTCTTCTTTCCTCCTTAAAACATTGATTGTGGAAGTTACAGTTAAAATAATTTATAAGGCAATTAACCATCAAAATGTCAAAACCTGAAGATAATCTAATAGAACACTCAAGAAATCAATGCCTATTTCAGTAATAGTGTTAGCATGTATCTTCAGGGTGACCACAAAAATGACAGTGAAGGGGGCCAAGACAGAAGGGTCACATTAACTGTGACAACAAAGAAATATCTTAATTCTTTTCACTATAAAACTGTTAGAATTCATGTTTTAATGAGATGGCTCAAAATTTGCATGTCCAAATGCTACCATTATAACCAAAATGTCAACCATGCAACAAAACAAAACAAAACAAAACAAAAACCCCTCCATTTGCAATGGCTCCAAAACACAGCTTTAAGAGAAGAGTCTAGCTATAATTGCCAAAGCTGCCTTTTCAAAGCATTAGGGACCTTTTGAAAACCAATGTAAAATTATTTTTATGGTGTCATTTGAGTGCCACTATTTTCAAGAAATCTCTAAATTTAAAATATTAATATCATTTTTATTTTATTATAGGGCATGCTGCTACCTGGTACCTATATCCTCAAGGTTTGACACAATCAGAAGAAAGCTATGCTTACAAAAATGATATGACATAGATAGTGGGGAAGAATCTCAAATGAGCTCTTTATTTTCCCCTCCAAGCTCTTCCCTTGGATCTGTTGCTTCTGTGTAGTTTTAGCCATTTCAAGACTAGATATCAGAGAAGGCATAATACTTTCAGTCCAGATGGAGTTTAGGAGTGAAGAACTCATACATGCAAAGACAGAAAAAAATTACACAGAATGTTTATGAAATAAAACAATTAGTTAACATGCCAAAATCAGCCTAATTCATGATCAAACCTAAATTAGTAAAGAAAAAAAATAGCTTAGAGGGAAAAGAGAAAAGAGAGAAGAGAGCATTTATGAGAATTTCCTTCCTATAAACTGTAAAGTACTGTATAACAAAAAGATAATCTTAACACTAACATAATAAAGTAGGCATTCACTGTGTTTATTCTTCTCATTATTTTTATGGAAGCAATAGGGGATAAAATGCCACTACAAAGCAAGTGCCATACACAAGACCACACAGTTGGTCAATGTAAAAGGTGCATTTGAGCTCAGTATAATCTGATTTAAACAATGTAACTTAATGATCTTGCCTGGTCTGAGATTTCCATGAGTTTATCAAAGCTGGCAAGTGTTCCAGGCTCATCAGCGAGAGCAGCAGGGCTATGACAAGCACAGTTTAAGTCTGCTGAAGCACAGCGTCTAAAATAGCTTCCCAGGAGTGCTCCTCTCTCCACATTCAAAGACTGTTGTGAAAGGTGGGAGTGAGGAGAAAGTAGGGTACGGAACTCAAGAGAACTCCAGATTCCTTATAACTGATTTACTGTGTACAAAACAAGCATCTGTGCAGAGCAAAAACAGATGAGATGGGCTGTAACCTATCAGAGAATGTGTAATCAGGGCCAAGGCCTAACTGAGAGGGAAATACCAGATCAACAGAGGGGAAATAGCTTACTGCTTATCATTAGACAACAATCACGTAGATACATAGTGCACATATGATCTGCATTTCCTTTCTGTCCTTTATGGCTGCACTGTGCCATCAGTTCCATTATACTTAATGACAAATTAAAGGAAACCCAAGTTGTCATTTCCTTTTGCTCCTTCTCACGTTTCATATTAACAGACATCTCCATATACCACTGCAACCAACCAACCAACCAACTTTTTTCTAACAAGTCTTTTGGTCTTCAGAGTCTACTGCTTTTGAATTTTAAGCATTAAAAAAATCCTATTTCAAAGATAAAAACAGTGAACATCAAGAAATCCAGCAGGTGTATCATAAAATTATCCATTTAAAACTATCAGAATTATGAATATAATAGAATATATACTTGTATAATTTTCCACTATAAAAGCAATGCAAACTAATTGAAGAAAATTGGGAAGATATTTGAAATTAAAAAAATCAGCTGTTACCTTACCAAGCAAACACAATAAATATTCATATAGAATATTTTTTCAAAGTTTCAACAGTGATGATTTGTTATGTTTATAATATTTTTTTTTTAATTTTTTTTTCAACGTTTATTTATTTTTGGGACAGAGAGAGACAGAGCATGAACGGGGGAGGGGCAGAGAGAGAGGGAGACACAGAATCGGAAACAGGCTCCAGGTTCTGAGCCATCGGCCCAGAGCCCGACGCGGGGCTCGAACTCACGGACCGCGAGATCGTGACCTGGCTGAAGTTGGACGCTTAACCGACTGCGCCACCCAGGCGCCCCTAATATTTTTAATCTAGTTTTTACTTAACATTATTATTTAGAATCTTACTTTTAACTTTGGAACATATTTTATGTATATTTATAAATATCACTTATTCCTAAATTATATAATCAGATACAATTTGAAACAGTAACTATGAATAATAAATATTTCATCCTGTAATTGCACCATAATTTACTGAAGCATCACCCTATTATTTTCTGTTTTTCACTATTATACATAATGCTACTCTAAATACTTTCTGTTGTATTTTATAATTTATTTTAGACCAGATTCCCAAGATACTTTAGAAATATAGACTCTAGAGCCAGACTGCTTGAGTTAAATCCTACCTTAAATCCTTTCCATCTGTGTCACTTTGGGAAAGTCAACTAACCTCTTTATGCTTTAGTTTCCTCATCTGTAAAATGGACATGATGGTATTAATACGTATTTTCCAAGGTTGTTATGAGGACCAAATGATTAGCTTATATTTAGCACTTGAAATAGTACCTACAGCATACTATAAATACTACAAAAATATTAGCATTAATGTTTTTGAGTCTTGAAATTGCCTAAAACTTAAAAAGGTTTAATGAGTGCACATGCTTAGCAGTAAGGTACGTCCATTCAATTTCATTAGATTTTTGCCAGCATTTGACTATTTTTAGTCTGTATTTGTGTATGTGTGTGTATTTGTGTTTATTAATTGATAGGTGAAAGTTTGAATTTCATTACTGTGTTACAGGGATTCCTTGTTTTCTGAGGGAAACTGCCACTGGAAAGTAATGGTAGTCTTTGTGATTTAATTTAGGGATGCTGAGCTTGTCTCTTTAAGAAATATATAAATGCAATGATATTTGCATTATCTTTCTGATTTTCCAATGATATTTATCTATTTGATTTATTTAACAACCCTCATTTAAAAAACAGCACTCATATATTTTTTTATTCTTCACTATCTGGACAGATTCAATGTTTGTGCTTCCCCCTAAATTCTTATGTTGAAACCTAACCCCCACTGTGATGGTTTTTTGGAGTGGAGCCTTTTTGAGAGGTGACTAGGTCCATAAGGGCAGAGCCCTCTTAAATTGGATTAATGTCCTTATAAGAGATCCCAGAGGACTCCCTGACCCCTTCCATCAATGTGAAGACCCTCTATAAATCAGGAAACAGGCTCTCACTAGACACCGAATCTGCAGGTGCCCTTATCTTGGACTGCCCAGCCTGCAGAAATGTGAGAAAGGTGTGTTGTTTAAGCCCCCCAGACTAAGGTATTTTTGTTATAGTAGTGTGAACGGACTAAGACACCATAGCATCTGGTTTTGTTCTTCGTCTCCAGCCCTTTGCTACCACAAGTTTCCTATTCTAGAATTTGAAACTTTTGCTTCATTTATTTAGTAAACTTACTCAAATCCATTTTTCAACAAGGTACTTTAGTGACCTTGCTGATCTGGAAATATCTTTTTGTTGCTCTCACACATGAATGATAATTTAGGTATAAATATTTTGGGGCATTACTTTTCTTATGGATTTTCAATCAGACCACAAAAAGAAAAAAAAAGGAATCCAAATCAGCAAGGAAGAAGTCAAACTTTCACTCTTCAGATGACATGATACTTTATGGGGAAAACCCGAAAGACTTCCCCCCAAAAATGCTAGAACCGATACATGAATTCAGCAAAGGAGAAGGGTATAAAATCAACATACAGAAACTGGTTACATTTCTATACAACAATAATGAAACAGCAGAAAGAGAGATCAAAGAATTGATCCCATTTACAATAGGACCCCAAACCATAAAATACCTAGGAATAAACATAACCACAGAGGTAAATGATCTGTATGCTGAAAACTATAGCAAGCTTATGAAAGAAATTGAAGAAGACACAAACAAAATGGAAAAAACATTCCATGCACATGGATCGGAAGAACAAATATTGCTAAAATGTAGATACTACACAAAGCAATCTACACATTCAACGCAATGCCTATCAAAATAACACCAGCATTCTTCACAGAGCTAGAACAAACAGTTCTAAAATTTGTATGGAACTAGAAAAGACCCCAAATAGCCAAAGTGATGTTGAAAAAGAAAACTAAAGCTGGAGGCATCACAGTTTGGGACTTCAAGCTGTATTACAAAGCTGTAATCATCAAGACAGCATGGTATTGGCACAAAAACAGATATATAGATCAATGGAACAAAATACAGAACCCAGAAATGGACCCACAAACATATGGCTAACTCATCTTCGACAAAGCAGGAAAGAATATCCAATGGAATAAAGACAGTCTCTTCAGCAAACGGTGCTGGAAAAACTGGACAGCGACATGCAGAAAAATGAACCTGGACCATTTTCTTACACCATACACAAAAATAAACTCAAAATGGATGAAAGACCTGAATGTGGGACAGGAAATGATCAAAATCCTAGAGGAGAAAACAGGAAGTAAACTCTTTGACCTAGGTTGCAGCAACTTCTTGATGTGTCTCCAGAGGCAAGGGAAACAAAAGTAAACACAAACCTTTGGGACCTCATCAAGATAAAAAGCTTCTGCACTGCAAAGCAAACAATCAACAAAACTAAAAGGCAACCAACAGAATGGGAGATGATATTTGCAAATGACATATCAGATAAAGGGTTAGTATCCAAAATCTATAAAGAACTTATCAATCTCAGCACCCCAAAACAAAATAATCCAGTGAAGAAATGGGCAAAAGACATAAACAGACACTTCTCCAAAGAAGACATCCAGATGGTTAATGGACACATGAAAAGATGCTCAACATCACACATCATCAGGGAAATACAATCAAAACCACAAGGAGATACCATCTCAAACCTGTCAGAACGGCTAAAATTAAAAACTCAGGAAACAACAGATGTTGGTGAGGATGCGGGGAAAGGGGAACACTTTTGCACTGCTGGTGGGAATGCAAACTGGCACAGCCACTCTAGAAAACAGTATGGAGTTTCCTCAAAAAATTAAAAATAGAACTACCCTACGACCCAGCAATTGCACTAGTAGGTATTTTCCCAAAGGATACAAAAATGCTGATTTGAAGGGGCACATGCACCCCAGTGTTTACAGCAGCACTATTGACAATAGCCAGATTATGGAAAGAACCCAATGTCTATCCACTGACAAATAGATAAAGAAGATGTGGTATCTCTGTGTGTGTGTATACACACCCAGACACACCCAGACACACCCAGACACACACACACACACACACACACACACACACACACACACACACACAGTGGAATATTACTTGGTGATGAAAAAGAATGAAATCTTATCATTTGCAGTATCGTGGATGGAACTACAATACATTACACTAAGTGAAATAAGTCAGATAAATATTTATGATTTCACTCATATGTAGAATTTAAGAAACAAAACATATGAACACAGAGGAAGGGAAGGAAAATTAAGATACAAACAGAGATGGAGGCAAACCATAAGAGACTCTTAAATACAGAGAACAAACTAAGGGTTGCTGGAGGAGTGTTGGGTGGGGGGATGGGCTAAATGGGTGACATGCATTAAAGAGGACACTTGTTAGGGTAAGCACCAGGTGTTATATTAAGTGATGAATCACTAAATTCCACTCCTGAAACCATTATTATACTATATGTTAACTACCTTGGATTTAAATAAAAAAATAATATAAAGTAAACAGAAAAAAACAATTTGTGGATTTTGTTTCATTGTCTTCTGGAAGTTATGGTTTCAGAGTAGACATTTGAATATAACATAAGTTTAATTTCTTTGAAGTGAAACTTCTCATGTATCTCTTCTTACTAGTTAAACGTAGTTGCTTCTTGACATAGAAACTGTAATATATTAACACAAAATATCTTGAAATCGTGATCTTTCCAATTCACTTTCTTAACTTGTTGAGAAATTCAATTTTCCCAATTTTTATTCCTAAATTATTCTATTATATCCTTAATTATTTCCTATTGTTTTCTTCTTTAGAAACTAATAATTAGTTGAAGGTGGGCTAACCATAATCTATCCTCTATAGCCATTATCTTCTCTCATTTTTTGTCTTTTTATTAATTTACTAATAATCTGAGCAATAAAAAAGTTTATTTTGGTCTTACTGTTTCAATTTTCTGTAATAATTAATATGCTTTTTACTGCTTTCAGCATGGTTTAATTTCTATTTCCATGTTCTCAGTTTTAAAGACTTTTTTAAGTTTATTTTGTGTTCAGTTTATAGTGGCCTTACTTTCTTTATAGTATGGTATTCTATTTTAATGCAAACAGTATTCTTTTGATTCTTACTGAGATCATTAAATAGATGTTCTTAATAAACTTATTTCATGGAAAAAGATTTTCTTCTGACATATGAGGGACAGTTCCCCTTCTCCTTCCCATTCTTTTTCTTCACTCATCCCTAAATAAAGATCTATTTCAGGAAAAGATACACCTCACAACTTTCCTAACTATCTTAGTTTGCGCAGCTGTTGAAGAATACTCTGATACTTGTGTTGCCTATGTAACTCCCAAGATAGAGCAGATTTTCATAAATGATAAGTTATCCTTCCTCTTTATAAATGCCTCCCCTAGCCTCCAGACAAAATACAGATATAGGGAATGGGTCTGGGCTGAGACAGTTGATGTTCTAGTGCCTATCTCAAGTTACTGTAATCTCTACTCATTTGTATGAGCACTCTGACTCAAGTCTCATAGGAACAAGGAGAACATTCAGAGTCAGTAACCATTTGATTCTAAACAAGTTATATCAAAACTCAGGCTTTTTATTTTCTGGTACACATAAAAAAGAAAAAGGGAAAATAAAAAAAAACATAAATAAATATTGGAAAGAAGGTAATGAGACTATAAACAATTGTACTTAGAAGAAATTAATATTCTCATTTTACATATTAAGAACAAAGTCACCTACAAATATCTAATCATTATGTTATATACCTGAAACTAATATAATGTTATGTGTAAATCAACAATAAATTTTTTTTTTAATTTTTTTTTTAACGTTTATTTATTTTGGAGACAGAGAGAGACAGAGCATGAACGGGGGAGGGTCAGAGAGAGGGAGACACAGAATCTGAAACAGGCTCCAGGCTCCAAGCTGTCAGCACAGAGCCCGACGCGGGGCTCGAACTCACGGACCGCGAGATCATGACCTGAGCCGAAGTCAGCCGCTTAACCGACTGAGCCACCCAGGCGCCCCAACAATAAAATTTTTTAATGGTTAAAATTTACCTTAAAAATATCAAAGACAAACTACTTGACTAAGGTCACTGAGATACAAACTGTTAGAATTAGGGTGCAGGGATGCCTGGGTGGCTCAGGTCATGATCTCGCAGTTCTTGAGTTCAAGCTCCATGTTCAGCTCTGTGCTGACAGCTCAGAGCCTGGAGCCTGCTTTGGATTCTGTGTGTGTCTCTCTCTCTGCCCTTCCTCCACTTGCACTCTGTTTCTCTCTCTCTCTCAAAAATAAACATTAAAAAATTTTAAAAAAAGAATTAGGGTTCAGACAGTCCTTTAGACTTAACATGATTTTCTCTACATTACAGGAAATCTGGAAAGATACTTTATGAATATTTTGTTTCCAAGAAAGTATTCTAGCATCATATATACCAAGTGGTATAGTATACTATTTTATTATTTTTTAAAAAGAATTCTTATTGTGAGAAAAGTAGCACACAAGAATATAACCTTCTACTAAAGGCTAGCCCATCTTTACATTAAAAGGCTGGGAAGGGAGAAGTGGAAAGAGACAAATACCATGTGATTTCACTCATATGTGGAATTTAAGAAACCAAACACACAGCAAAGGGGAAAGAAGAGAGAGAGGCAAACCATGAAACAGAGTCTTAACTACACAGAACAAACTGATGGTTACCAGAGGGGAGGGGTGAGGGGGATGGGTGAAATAGGTGATGGGGATTAAGAAATGCACTTGTGATGAGCAGCGGGTGATGTGTGGAAGTGTTGAATCACTATTTTATAATGCCTGAAACTAATCCTACACTGTATGTTAACTACTGGAATTCAAAAAAAACCTTAAAACAATGTTAACAAAAAAAATAAATAAAAGAATAGGAGAACTGTAAAAAAAAAAAAAGAAAGAAAATACAAGTGCTTTCTGAGCTGAACTATTTGGTTAATGCCATCCACAGTCTCAATCATCGTCAAACAGGATCTTTAAATTGTCACTAGCTTGAATGCAAAATTGACAAAGTAAATATATAGCATTCATTTCTAAACTTCTTTAATGTTACTTATGTTGTCACTCATTTCTAACAGAGGTGAAGAAGTTATCAGGACAGATGAGCATCAACCAAGATACGGATTTACAAAGAAAAGCAGTAAACTGTTCATTAACAAAAAAGGAGATACTTTTCTATAAAAGTATAGTGTATTCATACCCTGTTTCTAGTAATATCTACAAAATGATTAACTGATTCAACAAATATTGCCAAATTAAAATTTGGAAGGAGGTTTGGGGAGTATAGAATCTGATCAAAGGCAAATTGATTATTTTATTAATTATTTCACCCAAATGATGATAGGTTGTTTACCCCATTATACAACCAAATACTTTTCTCTGATATCTTTCTCAAACGAATGGTAAAAAATACTGACTTCAAGTTCTCTTTTTTTCTAGATTCTTCATTCCAACCTTTCTACATACTACAATCTAAAAATTTTTATCATATTATATGATATTTTCCTATTAGGATACAAAAGAATGATTTTAACTAATATAACCTGTTCTTTTATACTTTTTATGTTCTTTTGTAGTTTTCCTATAAAATATACAGGTCTCATTTTTTATAGGCTATAGCTTTTTATTTAATTACTAGTTAAACAAAGAACCATTTTCTAATGAAGATGAAAATAAACCCAAATAAACTTACCACATGAAGAATTTTATTTTCTGTTTCATACACAGTACAATCCTTTAAAAAAAGAAACATACACATTAGTTTTCAAAACAAATCAAGCATTCCTTTTAAAATACTTTCTTAGGAAATGTACAACAATTTGAAAAAATCTTGACAATTCAAGCAAAACCAGCAATAAGAATGTGAATAAAATCTGGAAAGCTATATACAAAATTTTCATAGTGGTTAGCTCTGATGGTCAGTTACACAGATATTCTTATATTTGCTTAACTATATTTTCTACTTTTACACAGAATACAATACAGAATAATATACATCAGAAAAAATATTGTAACCATTTTCTATCTAAACTTTTACATCTGATAAATACATTTCATTGAAATATTTCCAACATTTCAAATACTAATTTATTATAAATTGGAACATTAGGAAAAATACTAATATTTACTTCTATAGTCATATCTTAATCTCAAAAATGCTTTTATATTTTCAATTATTTCCAGCTATTAAATATCCTTAATATTATAAAATTGGTACATATCAAGTTCATAGTTCTTAACATAAATTTGAATCCTTGAAATTGTAAAAAAAATTATTTTAAAAAATCACCATTGTTTTTTTACCTGCAATTGCTAGACTTACAATGAGCAAACATATAGCAAAGTGATCTTTGCTTAGAAACTTCTGTTTCTATGGCTTAGTTTCCTGAAGAAATTCATAAAATGGGCATGACATTAGTAGTAACACAATAAGGGTGTTGTGAGGATTAAGTGAGAAGATGGATGAATGGCTTAGCACAGTATCTGGCATACAGTGATAAATACATTTTAACTATGAATTACTGTTGTTCTGTGTCTTTATTTTTAAAATGTAAACTAATTACCTTTACTTCAAAGTAGAAAGTTAACTAATTATTATTTGGCTATCTAATTTTGAAAAAATATCCATGTTTCACAGTACTGCATATTTTAAGGAATGACAGCCCATTTCATCTCTTTCCCTGAATTTAATTTTAACAAAAATTAATACTGTTGAACATAGTTTTTGATCATGCCATTTCACCACAATACCTTGTCAGAAGTAGTACATATTCTTATCAGGCGTAAAAGTTTTAAGGTTAAATATAGGTCTGATTCATTTCATAGACTAAATGAAATACTTAAGGATTGGGTCTTGCAATTCTGCAGGGCTTCTGTGCCAAAGAAGAAGTCTGTTACAAATATAGCCATATCTATGTCTTTACAAATTAAGTATGAATTATGTGTACAGAGGAAGAAAGGTATAGATAAAGCATTTATGTTGGAAAAGTGCACCGTACTTACATCCGAATTTGGAAGACTGCAATTTTATAGAATTAATTTCAGACACAATTACATTGGTAAGAGATGAGTTGGGAAAAGTTGGAAAGTTGCCCAGTTTCCCCAAACTGCCTCTACAACTTGCTTCAGCTATAATGGATACAAGTTTGATTATTTACCTACCTTCCCAGAAACAGAGAATATGATTAAATGTTCAAACTTCAAAGGAATTTTCCTCAAGGAAAAAAGTAAATATGATCTAAATGTATATCCTGCCAGTGATCACACAGCAATAATTACACAGAGAATAACTATTTCAAGTTCTTTAAAATATAATACTTTACTTGCATATCCCTAGTATGACATAACAAGAGAACTACTAAACAAAATCTTACACTATTGGCAGCAATCATATTGTTGGTTAGTTATTGCTAGTCTGTTATTGTTTTGCTGAAACTACTGCATTCCATAGGATAAAGCAAATGAACAATTATGTGATACTACTATCATTCTATCATTTTTGGTGTCCTAAGTAATTTTAGCATGAGACAAAGCAGATACATATATAAGAAGGTCAGTAAAACCTAGAGTCTCTTAATGCATCATGTACACACGTGTGTATGTATTTCTTAGGCCCACTGAAAAGACATAACTGAGTAATAAATAAACTCCTCACAGTTAGTGATTTTCAAATACTATTTCTTGGGGCTTTGGTTAAGGAAAATGGTGGATTCCAGATCTGGGATATGAATGTATAAGATGAGCCTGGATTATACTGTGACACACATAGAAAGAAGCTATCAAACTATACAAGGATTGTTTGTGTCAGTAGGACTCAGAAGTCAACATGAAGAGATTTTCACTGGCCAAAGATGGAGCAATTTGGGAATCTAAAAAAATAATAGTTGCAATAGATGGAAACAGTAAACTAAATATTAGTTTTATTTATATGTATTAATACATTTGATACTAAATTAAAAAATCACTTATTAGCTTTACAAAGTCCTTTTTAAATTTTATTTTGAGAGAGAGAGTGTGTGTGTGTGCATAAGTAGGGGAGGGGCAGAGACAGAGGAAGACAGAATCCTAAGCAGGCTCGGTATTGTCAGTGCAGAGCCTGATGCGGGGCTTGATCCCATTAACCATGAAAACATAGTCTGAGCCGAAATCAAGGGTTGGTTAAACATCTGACTTTGGCTCAGGTCATGATCTCACGGTTTGTGGGTTCAAGCCCTGTGTCGGGATCTCTGCTGGCAGCTCAGAGCCTGGAGCCTGCTTCAGATTCTGTATCTTCCTCTCTCTCTGCCCCTCCCCTGCTCACGCTCAGTGTCTCTCTCTCTCTCTCTCTCTCTCTCTCTCTCAAAAATAAACATTAAATATATAAAGTACATCCAAATATATTTACTAATACTTGTGTAATACTGAATATATTAAGCAAATTGGACAATGCATAATAGATGTACTTTTCCTCTTGTTTCGGCAAATATTAATCAACTGTCTTCATGATACAGAGATAAATAAAACATGTCCCCTGACTTAGAAAAGCACAGTTTAAAGAGACAGGCATTCACATAAGTAAGTTAAAATATGTAGAATTCCAAAGTCTTCATGAAGTTTGTTTCAATAACTTTATAAGTATAAATGCGACAAAAATATACAAATCCACATGTGAAAAGTCAATTATTTAAAATTTTAAAATATTGACATATTTCTCATTAAAATGCAAAGTGACCACTGTGTTGTGTTATACATTGCTCAAGTCAAATTTCAAACTTTGTAGAATTTTTCATCAGCTGCTGCTCCTCAGTGACTAAAAGAAATACATCTATAATCCAAGCTTTAAGATTATTCAAAGAATGAAGTACTGATCCATACGTGATAATTCTGACATGACTCCAAAAGACAAAGTCTAAAAGAGATACATCAAGTGACTGAGGTGGCCAAGGTTTTACATCAGTCGAAAAAACTGTCACAAATATTAAAATTAAAAACTATCTGAAATAAACAATACTAAAGGACTATAAAATAAATTGAAATAATTAAATTTGCAAAGGATGTGTGTGTTACATTTATAGCATATTCACACATGTGAACGTATTAAAGCTTAAATCTGTACTAACATATTTGGGACACTCACTATAATAAAGGCAGGATCATAGGGCTGGGCAAGCAGAGGAGAAAACAACTAGCTCTGCCTTAAAAAGAAATTAATAAAGACAGCTTTAATTGGGTTTTGGAAAAAGTATGTTTTTGGGCAAAGAAAATAAAGGCATTACTGCAAAAGCAATAAAACTGCACTCAAACACTGTTAAACTACTGCAGTAATTTTCAGATTTTACTCTGTATACATGTAACAATCACTTGGAAAGTGGGTTAAAATGCATATTCCCAGGTTCAGCTCCAGATATACAGATAGGGTAGACCTGGAGTGGGGGTCCTAGCATGATTTTGATAAAGATGGTACTGTGAAAAACAATCTATTTTACGGGAAATACTGTGATAGAAGAATGCCAAACCAAAAATGATCAAAAATATAAAATCTGTAAGACAGTAGACTGATTTAAAAATAGTATCTGGTGGCTCATTCCAATTTTCAATTCCTCAGAGCTTTGTGCTTTTGTTACACATTCCCCCAATTTATTGGTTGGTTTCTCTTTTTTCCCTCCTATTAAACTTATTTCTTTCTTTAATCACTTACTACTCTGAATAACTGCTTCTACTTGTTTATATCTCTGCCTTCTTTCAGCCAGACTGGCCTGTTCATTACTGAAAGCCAAAGGCTTTCACAAAGGCTGGACACAGCATAATAAAAACAAAACAGAACAATACAAAAAAAGTATATATTAACCTGCTATTTTATATTAGGGAGAAGAATAGAAACTAAATGACTGTGTTTTATTTAGTTAAGCTATCATGTTAAGGAGTTCATTTTATCATGCTAAGTATTTAAATAGCCCTAGGTACCTTAGGGGATTAATTTTATTAATAAGTTATTTTATTTCCATCCAGATGTGAATTTAAAATATTTGCTTCTCAAGTATGGTTTTATTAACACTTAGGGCCAAATATTTTCCCAAAAGATCATACCCCACGTTTTACAAAGAAAATAGCACTGAATATGGAGAAATCCACATTTTTAACAACCTATTCATGCTAAGGAAAGGTACACCTCTGACGTTCTACTTATTTTTAGGTTAGGATTAAATTTAGATTTTCAAACCTGGATTTAGAGCTATGCCAGTATATACTCCCAGGAATTCTCTTCAGAAGCTCATGCTGTCTTTTACTATGCATGCAAAATGACACTTGCAATTTCTTCTTTATCCTTTTATATATAATGCTTCTACAAACCATGTGATGCACATTTAAATGCATCAAATTCCTAACAAGACAATATTCATAAAAATGAGTGTTTATTCAGTTTTCATCATTTTTTCTTTTTGAAAAGTATAAGTGTGCACAGAAACTGTCTCCCACAGATGAGCTATGTGCTCACACAGGATCATAATCAGTTATAGTTTTTGTGAAACAGTGATGCAACTGCCATACTGAGAAAAATACAAAGAAACACTTCTATCCTGTATGTTATCATTGATACTCCATACTTTGTCAACAATTTTAAGCAACCTGGGGTCAAGATGTTCAGTAAAAGTAATATTTCTCATCAACTGTGTATTAGAGTCATAGGAACAGTTCACAGGTTATTAATACTGAATACATAAAGCAAGAGAGTGAAGGGAAATAGTGTATGTCTCAAATGCTGTATATAATTATATTTCACAAAACTTTGGAACTATAAATGCCATAAATTTTCATATGTCTCTTTTTGGTATATTATAGTATACTTGTACAAATAATTTAAGAATATTGTTTTGCTTGCATGTAGTATTTAAATGATTCATCTATGCAAAATTTTAATAATGGTACCGTCATACCAAATACTTCACATATTCTACTGCTAAGCTATCAAAATGTCTTCAATGCTTAAGTAACTAATTCATGAGTTACTGTTACTTTTATTCATTCACTCATTCATTTACTCAAGTCACAATTCCATTCACTAAAAAAGGGTATTTTTTGCACATCTTCTAAATGCAATTCACTATCAGGCACTATTAAGGTGATCAAAGATAAACTTGGTCCTTGGCCATCATCACTTAATTATTTAGTGGAGAAAACATTCAAATAATAATAATATAAGGTACATGACAAATGCTAACAGAAGATCCCATAAAAAAGGAGATAAATTCTAACTTGTTCACTCTGGAATGACCTTCTAGAGGAGATATTTTACTGACTTTAAATAGCTTTTAAATCTGTAAATTTATTAGGGGTTCACAGGGAAAGACCATTTCACTTTGTGCAAACATGATTAACAAGGCATAATCAGAAGTAAGCATGCCAGGCTATAGCATAAGATATGTGGAATGAATGCGACAGGAAAGAAAGCCTAGAAAATAACATAAGTTCATATTGTGGAGAGCTACCAATGCTAACCTGGAGAAATTTTGTTTTGAAGGGAATAAAATTTTTATTATTCTGTAATAATTTATTTTGAAGTCCCATTCCACCAGGATTGCACTTAACTTGATCAACTGATAATTTCTTGTGATTTTATTTTGGGAGGGGCTGAAGTCAGGGTAGCTGACTTCATAGCCATAGTGCCATGGCTGGTGTTAAAGAGCAATGATAAAATGGTGAGTGAGTGTATCAGGGTAGGGGGTGGAGAAGTGAAGTCCAAACTCTCTGGTCTAGCTAACAACTCTAATAGGTATCTCTTCTTATTCATTTTCTAATAGTTCTTTTTCCATTCCCGTGGAGGAAACTTTCATGTCATGTCTCAGATAACGAATCTCTGCAAAGCTGTGTATCTTCCTAAATATACCAAGTAGACATTTCATCTCTAGGGAAGATGGAGGAGTATGTACTTTACTCTGATACAAGGAAGCGCTCATGCTTCTGAGCATGGGAACTATGTGATCAAATACATGTTTTATGAAAACAATGGGGAAGAAATTGTGGATTTGGAAGGGAAAAAAAAACTGAAGGCAGCAAGATCAGTTGGAATGTTCTTTCAATAGAAAATATAATATATAATCAAAGCTTGAATGGAGGTTATGATGGTGGAAGGGGAGATGAGGAGATGGATGTCATACATGTAGCCAGGAATGAGAATTGGGTGACTGATACATTAGACACAGAGAATAATGTGGAGAGGAAAGTTAAACATTACTCCAGGGGTTCAAACCTGAGCAAATGGATGAATGGCCAAGTAGAGATGGTAGAAGAAAATTTAAGGAGAATAAAATAATTATATTTGGGGCATGTGAAATTAGAAGTGGCTGAAAGGTCATTTTATACAAAGTTGTCCAGTAAGCAAGTAAAAAGCTGATTTGGATCTAAAATAGAGTCAGATCTGGGAGTATTTACACTGAAGTGATAGTTAAAGGTACAAGAAAACAACAACAAATCCATTAAAAAAGAAAATGTATAGTGAGATGATAACTGAAGACTGCTCAGACAATGCTAGTATTTAGGAGCAATAAGAAAGGGTTAGTTGCATAGCCAGGAGTAAATGGAGAAAGTGATGTTACAGAGACATATTTATTAAAACTTACAGTGATAATAGAATTATCCTAATTATGTTCTATGTCTGTGCTGCCTAAAATTTAGTGGTTTCTAGGCATATGCGGCTACTGAGCAATTAAAATGTGCAAAGGAGAAAGTGGATTTGTAATTTTATTTAGTTTTAATTAATTTATATTTCAATTGCCACATGCAGTTAGTGGTCATCATGCTAGTCAGAAGGTCAGGTCTGGAGAAATATACTATGGTCCATCCAACAGTTACAAACTGGGAAGCCATTTAACAAGAATTTCAATCAAATAACAATAAAAGCAATATCTGAAAAGAAAAACATGCAGAAATTTAGTTCCCAGTTATTGACCAGATGATTCGCTTTCTTTTCCCTTTTGCAAGAGCAGATTCCAGTCTATTGTGACATTTACAGTAGCAGCATAGTATCATGAAAGCAATTCTCTTTGTAGGATGATACACAGAATAGAGCTATTGAAAGGAATTCAAAGTAGTCATCACCTAGCTTTGTGGACATAGGGAAGCAGTGCTAGGGATAAAAGATTTGCAATGGATGGAAGATCAAAGTCCAAACTAAATTTGGATTCATCAAAGACCAAAAGCTGACTGGGTGCTCTGAGTGAAAAGAAGAATATCCATAGTGAATAGAGAGTCACTGGTCTTCTTAAATGTGTTTTCAAAATGCTACTGTTTAATTTCAGAGCTATAAATGTCCTTGGCAAACAAGGTAGACAGAAGCATAATCATCCCACAAGTACATCCCTGGCAAACCCTTCAACATTTTACTGGCTTAATGACCACAAACTTGTTGGAACAGTCTTCTTGCTGTTGTTTTGGGAATGAGAAGAGGAGAATTCATGAAGGATGGTATCTATTGAAATTTTAAAATGACCCATTTTGAAAAGAATTGGCTAAGATTTTCATTAGGTCAAATAAGGTATCGAGTTGTAACATAAAAAGAGCAATAAATGAGGGATGGGAGGAGAATGTGAGTGGGTATGACCTTAGAGGTTGTCTATAGTCTTTCTGTCAGTGAACATAGCCATATTCTTCTGCACCTTGCACCATAGTGCCCTTCAAAATTCTGCTCCAGTTCTGCCCCAAGAGGTCATCTAAAATGAAGCCCCATCTGGCTTTAATTATTCTGGCCTTTCACTTGACAATGAAATACTACTGTCCCAATAGTTGAATGGGTGTAGAAACTAATCTTTTAGCATTCAGGGACTTGGAAATGCAGGCAGAAGTAAGGCTGTTGTTGCAGCATCCAAATGGCTCTTTAACAAATCCAAAAACCACCGAGGCTTGCAAAGATTCAAGTGTCAAAAGGAATAAAAAGTAAAAATGTCAAGTCAAGGTATAAATGACCAGAAAACTCATTAGGGTTAGACTGTGATCCCTGTAACTTTAATCACTTTGTTTTGACAACCTGAAAAGGCAGTGAGCTAATCCCTATCATGAGCTAAGTTTGTTTATTCTGCATGTCTTGAGTCAACCCAAATATTTTTGAAAGGCCTATCTGATAACTACTAACTGTACATTTTTTAATGTTTCCACCAGTTATTTATTTGTTAGTCTCTCCCATTAGACTGTCAGGAAAGGAACTGTCTCCTTAATTTCTGAAGGTGTTCTGTACACTCTAAAAAGATTGTCTGAATTTATCAGTTATGAATACTTTATTCCATTGATTATCTATTTTCACATTCCATAATACACATTTCACATTGGCTCTACAGATTAAATACACAAATGAAACATTTAAAGC
The DNA here is from genome assembly GCF_016509475.1 of Prionailurus bengalensis. NCBI lineage: Eukaryota > Metazoa > Chordata > Mammalia > Carnivora > Felidae > Prionailurus > Prionailurus bengalensis. The sequence continues at coordinate 17,818,418 of NC_057361.1, read as the reverse complement.
CATTTTTTCAAAAACAGAGTTTCTAATTGCCAAACTAGCACAGTACATTTAGTTTCTTTACACTCTCATTTTGTACAAAAATAGACTGAGTTTCAGTTTCAAAATAATTTTAAATATGAGTTTAGTTTTAAACATTAATCTGCATGATCTCAGCAGATATTTTCAACAAAAATAGATTTTCTCTGCATACAGACTCATATTATGTAAAAGATATCAAGAATTTATATTCATACAATAAAGCTAACATTTTGTTGTAATAAAAAGCTAAAATAGGTTCCGGATGTTCAAGTTACTTACTATAATGACCATCTAATATATCACAAGGGAAAGAAAATCTATAGGGTCTAAATGACAAGAGACAATTTTTCCCCCATGACAAATTCAACTAAGGAGTTCAAGCAAAGATAAATACCATGCCACATCATAAATGAAAATATAAATTAAACGTTAATTCATCAGTTCAATATCATCCACCTGGCTGCCAGAAAATAAATGGAAATTATGGTATATTTGAAACAAATTCCAAGTATTAATTTTAAAAGTTCCTTAGCCTACATACTTTTGTCCTTTTTATCTATTTACATTGAATTTACTTTGACAAAATGGAAGCATTTCTTTTCATTATATGCAACATCTGAAAAAATAACATTTGTACTCAGGCACTCAATAAATATTTTTAGATCACTGAGGATAATAAATTATTTAAATCCTAATGAATACTAAATTGCCCAAGCAACAGTACCAGCCCACATCTAGGCTTAGTTTTGTATATACTCAAAAGTCATTATCATAAATAATCAGTATCCATTTAGGGTTTCCTGGTAGTAGCACTGCATGATTTATAAAGAAAATTTTATGCTTTGGAAAACCAAAAGGTCTTCCCCTCCCACCACTATTGCAGTAGAATACAGTTAAATTACTAAGAGACAAACCAATGCATATAACCACACCACTGAGGAGAGAAGAAACTCTTCAAACTCAACCTTTACTAAGATATTTTTTGGGATCTTTAAAAATTTTTTCCACATAATTTAATTTTATTGTGCTTTCCTTATGTTCACATAAAAAAGATTACTCACCTTAAAATTCTAGTATAATGCTATCCTGGAATTCTTTATAGATTCATTACTGTGTCAGATTTGTATTATGATTTCTAAATATACATTACATTTTTTTTTAAAGAAAAAAATAAACATCCTGGAGCCACCAAAGTCAGCCATGGCTATATGACTTACTTTGTCTAATGAAATGCAAGCAGAAGTGATGTGTCCCATTGGCATGCAGAAACATTAAGAACTAGTGCATAGTTCACCATGCTCTCTTTCCTTTCTGCTGTGATGACCAGCAGTGTTCAAGAAGAGGCTACTCTCGGCTTTGAAGTGAAGAGGATGTGGAGTAGAGCTATAGTAACCCAGAATGGACATGGAGCATGAGCACTGGTCATGAATGATACTAAAAGCACAAATATTTCCAGGTTGTTGATTATTGCAGCATAATCTAGCTTAACTTGACTGATACAATCTTCCACTAAATGCAAGGGGCAAAAATAGAACACACATGCAAATGAAGACCTAACCAAAGCAGAATTTAATGCAATAACTATTACATGAAATTTTTTTATGTAAGCTCTACGCTCAACGTTGGGCTTGAACTCATGACCCTGAGATCAAGAGTCTCATGCTCTAGACTGAGTGCCCCTCCCCAAATCCATGAATTTTATATCCTGTACTTCATTTCAGGAAATGTTCTACTTTTCAGAGGTGCTATGTCACTCCTCACACAATATAATTCGCAAGTCAGCCTCAGATAATATTCTGTCACCTTCATGCAAATCTAGTCTTTTACCATCTTGAATTTATATATAATTTTTGCCTCATTTTATAAGTCTTATTCATGCTCACTTATCCTAATTACTTAATTCTGATCAGTTCTTCAATCTGCCACTTCCAGTTATAATTTCAATCCATTATTTCATTTGTGTTAAGGCCTAATTTCATCTGAATTACCTATCTGATGTTGCTGGTCATGCTGACCCAATCCAAGGGGCCTGGGTTATTAAAAACTACTTTGAAAAAAAAAAGAACTATTTTGTCAGCAGAGACAAATGCCTTAAAAAATCACTGTCGACAACTAGTAGCTATATTTTTTTTTGGTATGCTTTAACCTTTTATAAGTATGAAAATCTATATTTATGATGATTAGATAACATAATCCATGTAAGGCATAATGATTCATAACATGCTAAAATGTTATTATTATTCCTCCTTATTTTATTAACCCTAGTTCCCAACACATTAGTTTCTAATTCCAATCCTCCCCTTATGACAAATGGCCAATGACCATTTTCATTAATATCTTACATTTGATGTTTTAAAGAACACGTTTAATCCTTTTGGATAAGCATTTATGGCACAGATTGACTATGAACAACTGATAACTAGAGTTACATATTCAAAACTTTAACTAGCTTCCTTTGTAAATGTGTGGCCTCTGGGCTGATATCACCTATAAATAGTTGAACCTGCTGATCCATAGGACCCAGTCATTCAACCTATGGTGGAGTCTGAACAATCTGCATCTTAAAAAGCTTCCCCAGGTGAATTATAGTCCATGGCCCTGCTTTTGAGAAAACACTGTTCTTGAACACATACATTTTCTTCTCACATCATACTCATCTCATAATAAACTAGTTAAGTATGAATACAGTGGCTCCATGTTAGAATCAATGGAGCCATCATTTAAAAACTCCTGATGCCAAGCCCCACCATCAAGAATCTAATTTAGTAGGTCTTATGGGGCACAGATATCGTACGTTTAAAAGGCTCCTTACTTCATTCTTTTTTTTATATGTTTGTTTATTTTTGACAGAGAGACCGAGCACAAGTAGGGGAGGAGCGAGAGAGAAGGAAACACAGAATCCGAAGCAGGCTCTGGTCTCTGAGCAGTCAGCACAGAGCCCGATGTGGGGCCCGAACTCATGAACTGCGAGATTGTGACCTGAGTCAAAGCTGGACACTCAACCAACTAAGCACCCAGGTGCCCCAAAAGGCTCCTTACTTCATTCTAAGGTAAAGCCAATTTGAAGAGCAATGAGCAGAAAGTATTACAATGTCAAAGCATGGATCTAAGTCCTGGCCATGACACTTAATGTCACTCTCCCTATCTTAAATTTCATTTACTCACTTACAAAATTGAGATAATGACATCTGGTCTACCTACTTCACTGGATTATTGTAAGAAACAAATCTGATAATATGTTGTAAAAGTACTTGGCCAACCTCAAAATATCAATGTTAATATTCCCTGCCCATTAAATTTTATAGAGACCCTTTGTTCTTGCTAATAATTTTTAAACATCATAAGGAATAGCATTTAGATGATATGGTTTAAGGGAGGGGTTACAAAGGTGAACAGAAGAGCCCAGGGCAGTATACATTTCATTTCTAAAAGGCTGTTCAGAATTCTTGTGGGGAGAGACAGCAGTAAAATATTTGTGTAGAAAGTTTAAATGTGAAGAAACAGAAAGCCTAGTGACATATTTAGTAGGGTAAGGAGGGCTATAGAAAACAGTGAGACATTAAAACAAAAATTCACAGTTATATTATTAGTAACTGCTAAATAGCCCAACTATAGACAAAAAGGCATTAAAAAAGTTTGGGGATGGCACCTAAATTGGAGCCAGATACATAAAATAGTTACAGAACCAGAACCCATAAAGGTATCTAATCGAACCTTTTGATTTTTCCAGCTTAGGTATTTTATAACTCCCACTCTAGCATTACATAGTCTCACAGCATTATATTATATATTCCTTTACGGCTCAGGTTTCCATATTTGGTATCAAATCAAAATTGAAATTTTTAAGCTACAAAAGCATGCTTAATGATAGTCAGAAATGCACACATGGGTTTATTTGGGGAGGGTTTGCAGACTAGACAGTAATGGTACCCTTTTCTAGCTCCAACACCAGCCCTTTCCTCCTAGGCTCTGGTCCTCTCCAAAGTAACCCCTCAGCCCACCTCTCCCTCCTCAAATTCACTAGGGCATTACCTGTCTCATGGAGAAGACTGATACTATCACCACTCTTCCTTCCCACCCCCATTCATCTCCCTGTAGTTGTAAGAATTAATAGGAGAAGAAATAGGAACGAGCAACCTTAAAATGTAAAGCACTAATTGTATATTTGTAATACTTACAATATACCTGGATTTCATCAATTTTGAAGGATCATTTCTTTTTTCTGTTTAGCTCTCTTTAGATCTTCACCAGTATCACAGAGAGTTACAGCAGCTAAATCAAAAATATGTAGCCCCTTTTTGGTGAAATTTTAAGGGGAAAATGAATTATTTCAACAATCATTTATTTTCGAGGCACTAGAAACACAGAGATGCATGATACAGATACCTGCCTTCACTAAGTCTCCCACAGCAAATATTTTCTTAAATGGATTGGTATTACTTTTGGCTTTATTCTTTAAAGATAATAATCACAGTACAATACAAATGGTAACATATCAGGATTCTCTTCTGAAGTTTATTTTATCACCTATAGGGTTAAGAATCACCTAACCCACCTTTCTACATGTTTCCATGTACACAACATAGCAATAATGGTAAAAGTTCTATCTTTATAGGGTCTTTGTGAGAAAATTTTAATAGCCTCTTGAAAGATGAACTCCATCGTAAGACAGCATGATGAACAGACGGTACTTCAGACAATGAAAGACAATGAAAGTACATTACATAAATGAGCAATAAAACTTTCAGAACAGGATGTGGTACAATTATAAAGATGAGCATGTACATACTGTACAACACAGCAATTACACTCCTATGTAATACACTTAAAAGTAGGTATATGTCCAAATATTCATGGTCACAAAAAGGGATAAACATATTGGAGTATATAGACACAATTAAGTATTATATGAAGTAAAAGTGAATGAACTACAGTAACTGGGCAAAACATGAATGAATTCAGAAACACAAATCAAGTGAAAAAGGAATTATGCACAGTGATACCATTTTTACAAACTCAAAGACAAGTATAATTAAAAAGGGTTTTAGAAAAGTATATAAAACTATTTTAAGGAGAAAAACCAAACACTTTGAGAAGAGGCAGCATGAGGAGATTGGGGAGGAGCACAAATGTAAGTAAAATAATATTGGTAATGTCCTATTTATTATATGACAGATTCATGAGTATTCATTGTTATGCTTCATAACACACACAAACACACACACACATCTATGACATGCATTCTTTTGTATATGTATAAAATACTACATAAATTTAAAAATATAATCCTTTGTGCAGAAAGTTTAAATGTGAAGAAACAGAAAGCCTAGTGAGATATTTAGTGGGGTGAGGAGGGCTCAATGGGTTAAGCATTTGATTCTTGATTTTTGCTCAGATCATGATCTCATGGTTTGTGGGTTGGAGCCCTGCACTGGGCTCTGCACTAGCAGCACAGCATGGTGTCTGCTTGGAATTCCCTCTCTCTGGCCCTCCTCCCATGCATGCACTCTCTCTCAGAATGAATAAATAAACTTTAAAAATATAATACACAGAAGAAAAAAGATGTCTGAGAAATAGTAGCCTGCTATTTGCCATATAAAAGAATTTGATTAGTACACAACACCTCTAGTTCGTCTTCTGTTATTGGTGATAGTGATACGGTCTACATCTTTAAAAGTGTTTTGGCAGGATGCTCACATAATATAGTCTAGGTGTTTTAAAAAAATAAAGCTTTGAAAAGAGTCAATTTCAGAATTAATTTTCATATAATTTACATAAGATTTGAAGTTTTTGTTCATAAGTCAGGCCAATGTCAGAAAGCTGGAAGAATAATAAATGATTATGTCCCAATGTTCTAAATAGTGCTTTGCTAAAGTCTTAGCATGTGGTAATTTCATCACTCTTAATTACCTTTTCATTCTGAGCCTTCAGAAAATTTACAGCTACCAATAAACATTTTATATTTTATATCAAGAATGAGGATTTCGGTGTGTGTTTATATTTGTTTTCAGACTACCTTCTAGGTCTTTTAAGAGATACAGGCATACATATATAATATAATCTCGGCTTTGCAAATTCTATATATTTTTAGTTTTGTATTTGTCTTTAGAATAAAAGTCCTCAAGTTATCTGGCTACTATGCCTAATAGTTCTAGCTATAACTTCTGATTCACTGTATTAGGATTATATATAGAAGTTTTAAAAAAAAAACACTAGTTTTGCTTCTTCATGATCAACTAAAACAGCGAAAGCAAACAAAGGATTAAGTATAATTACACTGAATTAAATACGCTGTTTAAACACAAAATAAAACAGAATCACCTTTTATGTTTCCATCAACGAGTGTACTAAGTAATATAATACATATTGTTTAAAATTTACATATAAAATCTGTCCTGGTTTTTGATCTGAAATGTCCCAGTTTTAATCTCAAAAGCCCCAGTCCAATTTTCAGGTCACCTAGAATGTCTCATTCAGGAAGGCTTAAACACTAACCCTAATATAGCAAATATATTATTTAAAGTTGTGTCTGAGATGAATGAGAGACTCTCCTAGTTGGGCTTTTATAGGTTTTAATACTGACTATACGAACCATAGAATATATATATAGTGCCTACCCCAGTAATTTATACCCCCCACTTTAGAACTTTACATATATTTACTACCTGAATCTTAATATCCCTTCTACAACACACATTCTGTAGGACTGAGTATTACATACTGGCATTTTACCTTTGTATGTTTTGAGTTCTCCATTTTCAACTCTAGGTAATTTGAATGTGTAGGACAGGGATGGCAGGTTCACAGGTGATCAAAATTTGTGCCAGTTTACGTCAAAATATCTTCCAGAATATGAAGCACAGTAATCATTTTGCATTAAAATCTAAAGAACATCCTAAATTAAAGCAAAGTCCTTTTTAAAAAAGCACTCCTTCTAGAAATAGGTCTTCCTTCACTGCTACTCAATACCCAAAGTAAGCATGGCAACACTCCTTTAAGTGTCTGCAGAGCAAAAACTAGCTAAGTTTAGAGTTTCCAAAGGCTCTTTTGCATATAGGGTAAGTAAAATGGCCATTTATTAAGTTTCCACTAAATGCCAGATTATGGGCTAGATCTTCTACTAATTCACTGCAACCCTAAAATGATCCAACAAGGTGTGATGCTCTTTTACATATAAAGAGTATCGGAGATGTGAAGCAATTTGTCCAAGTTCATATAGCCTGTCAAAAAGCAGAGCCAAGATGATGAACTCAGATATACTTTATATCAAAGCCCACTACCCTATTTTGTCATAAAATGTAAATGATACAAAATGTCCACCAAGAAGGTAAAGGATGTACCATTCACACATATAAAATGTAATGAAGCAAAATATAATAGCTATTGTCAGAAAACTTATAGGGCACGTTTCCTTGCGTAAATACTTAATGAAGGGAGCCTGGGTGGCTCGGTCGGTTAAGTGTCCGACTTCAGCTCAGGTCATGACTTTGCTGTTCGTGAGTCTGAGCCCTGCATTGGGCTTGCTGTTGTCAGCTCAGAGCCTGCTTCAGATACTCTGTCCCCATCTCTCTCTGCCCCTCCCCTGCCCGTGCTCTCTCTCAAAAATAAACATTAAAAAAATCTTTAATGAAATTGTATTTTATTATTTTTTAATGTTTATTTTTTAAGTTTTCATTTATTTAGTTTGAGAGAGAAAAAACATGAGCAGGGAAGGGGTAGAGAGGGAAGAGAGAATCTCAGGCAGGCTCTGCACTGTCAGCACAGAACCTGACACAGGGCTTGATCCCATGAGTGTGAGATCATGACCTGAGCTGAAATCAAGAGTCAGATGCTCAACTGACTCACCCAGGCGCCCCAAATGTTTATTTATTTTGAAAGAGAGAGAGAGAGAGTGAACAGGGAGGAGGGGCAGAGAGAGAGGGGGGAGAGAGAATCCCAAGCAGGCTCTGCACTGCCAGTACAGAGCCTAATTCAGGGCTCAATCTCATAGACCTTGAGATCATGACCTGAGCTGTAAGAGTCAGATGCTTAACTGACTGAGCCAGGCACCTTTCTTTAATGAAATTTTAAAAATCACTTCTAGGCTATCGGGGTGCTTGAGTGGCTCAGTTGGTTAAGCGTCTGACTCTTGGTTTCGGCTCAGGTCATGATCTCACAGTTGTGAGCTGGAGCCCCATGTCAGGCTCTGTGCTGGGCGTGGAGCCTGCTTAAGATTCTCTCTATCTCTCTGACCCTTCCCACTCCCCACCTCTCAAAAGAAAAAAAAATCACTTCTAGGATATTTATTTTTACAAAATTCTGCAATCTTTATTTTTAATTTTTTAGTATTCACAGATAATATGGTCTAAGAATTTAAACCACAAATATCAATTCAATAAATCCTAGAAAAGCTCTTCTTTTCTCTCAAGCATTTACCTTGAGTAAATAACAACCTGATTAAGATAAAACGGGTTGGATTAAACAGCAGTAATACATTTTAAAAAGGGCAATACACTCAATATAAATATGCTTATTTATACAGGGGCACCTGGGTGGCTCAGTCAGCTGAGCATCCAACTTCAGCTCAGGTCATGATCTCGTGGTTTGTGAGTTCAAACCCCACACTGGTCTTGCTGCTGTCAGACTGTCAGTGCAGAGCCTGTTTCGGAGCCTCTGTACCCCGCTCTCCACCCCTCCCCTACTTGCATTCTCCCCAAAGTAAATATTAAAAAAATATGCTTATTAATACATTTTTTTTTTGAGAGAAAGAGAGCATGAGCAGGGGAGAGGAGCAGAGGGAGAGAGAGACAATCTTATGAAAATTTTTATTTAAAAATGTATATTTAGAAAATACTTCATAAACAATTTATTTTTATTGATTTGTATTGAAAAAAGTATAACGGATGGGTGCCTGGGTAGGTCAGTTGGGTAAGCATCCAACTCTTGATTTTGGCTCAGTTCATGATCTCAGGTTTGTGAGAATGAGCCCTGCGTTGGGCTCCATGCTGAGCAGAGCCTACTTGGGACTCTCTCTTTCCCTCTCTTTCTGCTCCTACCTGCTTGCATGTGTGTACTCTCTCTCAAAATAAATGAACATTAAAAAAATAAAATAGTATACAGGTAAGAAAAATGATTAGAAAACAAACATACATAATTTAGAGGGAATTGTCCATCAAAAAAACCCAAAACAAAACAGTTTCAGGGCACCTGGTTGGCTCAGTTGGTTAAGCATCTGACTCTTGATTTTGGTTCAGGTCATGATTCACAATTCCTGAGACTGAGCCCCGCATTGGGCTCTGCACTGACACTATGGAGCCTGCTTGGTATTCTCTCTCCCTATCTCTCTGCCTCTCCCTAGCGCTCTCTCTCTCTCTCTCAAGATAAATAAACATTAAAAAATAAACACTTTCAAAATTGATCTTTGAAGAATATTTTTTTCCATTTTCTTCAATAAAGATTTAAAAATAAAATAACACTGGTCAATTTGGCTATTACTGAGAAGACAAAAAGTAACAAGTATTGGTGAGGATGTGAAGAAAAGGGAACACTCATACACTTTTGGTAGGAATGTAAATTGGTACAGCCACTATGGAAAACTCTATGGAGGTTCCTCAAAAAATTAAAAATAGAACTACCATATGATCCAGCAATTCCACTTCTGGGTATTTATCCCAAGAAAATGGTAACACTGATTCAAAGAGATATATGTATCCCTATGTTCACTGTAGCATTATTTACAATAGCTAAGATAAGGAAGCAAACTAAGTGTCTATTGATGGATGAGTGGATAAGGATTTTGTATCTATACAATGAAATATTATTCAGCCATAATAAAGAATGAAATCTTGCCATTTGCAACAACATGGAGAGACCTAGAGGGCATTATGTTAAGTGACATAAGTCAGAGAGAAAAAGATAAATACTGTATGATTTCTCTTATACGTAGAATCTAAAAAAGCAAACAAACAGGGGTGTCTGGGTGGCTCAGTCAGTTGAGTGTCCGACTTGGTATCAGCTAGGGTCATGATCTCATGGTTCATGGGTTCAAGTCCTGCACTGAGCTATACACTGACAGCACCAAGACTATTTGGGATTCTGTCTCTCCCTCTCTGTGCCCCTCTCACACACGCATATGCTCTCTCTCTCTCTCTCAAAATAAATAAACTTAAAATAAAAACTAAAAACAGAAGCAAACAAACAAAACAGAAACAGACTCACAGATATAGGAAACAAACTGTTGGTTACCAGAGCAGGGAAAAGTTGGGAACACAAGCAAAATAAGTGAAGTGGATTATGAAGTACAAACTTCCAGTTATAAAATCAGTAAGTCATGGGGATATAGTGTATAGCATAGGAAATACAGTCAATAATATTGTAACAACTTTGCACGGTGACAGATACCAACTAGACTTACTATGGAGCTCATTTAATCATGTATAGAAATGTCGAATCACTTTTCTTTATGGTTTTCTGTATTTTTAAAAATTAATGAATACTGTCATGTTATAAACTTTTTTAAAAAACAAAGTTCTAAGGAATACAAAAACATGAATTCAAAAAGATATATGTGCCCCTATGTCCCCTATGTTTATTTCAGCTTATTTACAATAGCCAAGATATGGAAGCAACCCAAGTATCCACTGATAGATGAATGCATAAGGAGGTGGTGTGTGTGTGTGTGTGTGTGTACATGCAATGGAATATTGCTAAGCCATAGAAAAGAATAAATCTTGCCATTTGCAACAACATGGATGGATCTACAGGGTATAATGCTAAGTGAAATAAATCAGTCAGAGAAAGACAAATACCGTATGATTTCACTCATATGTGAAATTTAAGAAACAAAATTAACAACAACAAAAAAAAGAGAGACAAACACTCTTAAACAGAGAGCAAACTGGTGGTTACCAGAGGGGAGGTGATTGGCAGGGGGAGGGAAGGATGAGTGAAATAGATAATGGGGATTAGAAGTACACTCAGCATGAAAAGAACTGAGTAACGTATAGAATTGGTCAATCACTGCATTGTACACCTGAAAATAACGTAATGCTGTATGTTAATTATACTGGATTTTTTTTAAAGTCCTAATATGGACAATGCAGTAAAATAAAAAAAATTCTGGAATAATACTAAATGAAAAAAACTATATTCAAAATATATAGGTGTATATACATGAAAACAGGCTGAAATAAAAAGGGAAAATAACAGGATTTTCTTTGGGTGGAAGGATTAAAAGCAATGCTTTTCTTTTCATTACTCCAAATTTTTCTATGAAGAAGATATTACTTTAAAAAATGTAGAAAAATATACTGCAGCATATACTACATACAAACGTTTATATTTATGGCATACAGCATCAGTGGAATGAATGGAAGCAAAGATCATAATCTCTTTCAATATCTCTTTCAATAAACTCTTTCAATATCTAAATAAACTTTCAGTTCTTGGTGATGATTCTCTCAGTTAAGATTTTTTGAACAGTACATGACATTTCTTCAAATTTTAGAGGGTGGGGAAGGAAAGTGTGGACTAAGCAGTAGGTAACAATTACATACTTAAAATAGGATGTTTTAAGAACTTTTTCTAAAATTTCCTTCTACTCTGCATTTCTTTTCAAAAGTTAATTTAAACAATCTCATGTGAAAGACTACTAATCTTTTCTCTTTTCTACCCAACTTTTAGCTGGGAATGGTAAGCTAAAGTAACATTTCAAATACTATAAAAAAAACCAGTGATATCTAAGGACAGGGAAAATGGATCTAAAAAGGCTAAGAAATGAGTAAGCCCATAAGAAAACAGCAAGACATTTTAATATATACAATTTAGAGGAGACATTTCAGGTAAAAGTATATTACTGGAACTTGAATTTTAAAAGGAAGTTTTCACTCTGGTATATTATCATTTCAAAATCTGATCTAAAATGTTTCACATCATGTTGAAAATTTTCTCTCAGCATATAATTCAGATTTCACTGAATTTCACTGCAGCTGAAGAAAATGAACACTAAAATGAGAAAAAATATCTGTGTATATTCATTTTTTAAAACAAATTCCTTTTATCAAGTCTGTATTTCTTACCAATTTTATAAATATTACTTTTGTTTTGCACTTCACATTTTTGAACAATTTTTAACACATCTAATTTGATACTCACAATAGAATTATTTCTGTTTATAGATGGCACAAGTAAATGTACATGGTTTGTCCAAGGTGAAATGCTCATGAAGCGATGGGCCTAATTCTCAATTCTTCCAATAGTCACTATCCCTACCCTCTGTCTCTTTTCCCAAGTATTCTGAATTCCACCAAAGCTTCACTTTGCAAACTGATACTTTTGTGTCAGTTTCTTTACTAGTGACAATCTAATCATTTTTGTGTTTGAGGTAGAAAATAAAAAACCGTTATAGTAGAATAATTTTAGGTCAAGCTGCAACCCATTAGGGCAGGCATCATGGCAATTATTTCAGTACTGGCATGAAGTGTGTGGGTATCTGCCTCATTTTTCTGCTGACAGTGCTCTAAATGAGGATTCAGTTCTTTGAGAATTCTTTCTATTTAAGATTTTAAACTATTTTCCCCTTTTTCTCAAATGTGGTATGATAACCAATCTTATGTGGAAAGGAAAGTACTAGGGGAGGGATCTCTTTAAAAAGACTTCAAATATAACTATCTAACCCCATCACAACTGTAAATAAGTAAAATAGATATAAAGGATTAAATAAATCACTCCAAATAGAGCTTGCTAAAAGAAATTTATATTTTTTTCACCTCTAATGTTAGTACCGCTTTAAATATAAGTAGCCAATACCAAGAAGCACTTTCCACTTACTTCATAGTACCACCCCCTTTGTGTTAAGAAGGGAAAAAAGCTATTTGTGACAGTTTATTTTTAGATATTGATCATCTCCTCTTGTTGCAATGGGAATAAAAATAATTAAAGTTGAGTGAAAAATAATTTGAAGTACAGCATATTTCAAAGCATAACTATCATCATAACTGTTCAGATGAGATTTCTTGAAAGCCTAGCAATAAATGCATGCCCTAGATATATATATATATTTTAAATCTACACTTTGCTTATTCAAATTGGCCTCTTTTACTGGTAGCTTAAGTTTAATACCTATCTTCAGATACTGCATACAATTCCAAGTGAATGCAGTGATTAGTGTGTATACAATGGCTGAATGAGACCATTAGATGGACACTGACTGTAAACTATGTCATTTAAAATGTAAGTATTTGTCTATGTTGTGCTCTTTTATCAAACAAAGCAGTATTACTTTATATAACATTTTTTTTTCTTCTGACAACTTGAATTCATTTTAGAAAATTTGGAAAATACAGAAAAGTAGAGTCGAAATGAAATAAAACCACTTATAGTTTCATTATCAACTTAGCTATTTTATTTCATTATTTTATCAACCTCATTCCTATTGCTATGAAAGGTAGTAACAGACTAGAGCCCAGAAAAACTTGGTACCAAAGATACGACATCACCTAACAGTAGAAAAATAATAGATTATTTTAAGAGATGATTTACAAACACTAATATATCATGCTTGTAACTGTTTCCTCAAAAGATATTTTTTGTTAGCATTCTATATTTGCATAGTGTTTCAGAAGTCTTGTTCGCTTTCATTCTACCTTGGAAAGTAGTTATGAGGATCAATACTCTTATTTTAACTCAGTGAATAAACTAAGATGTAAAGTGATGGGTATCTTTAGATATCTCTGGGGTTCTTTTTTAAAAATATTTTTTAAGTTTATTTTTATTTTTTTAATGTTTATTTTATTTTTGAGAGAGAGAGAGAGAGAGAGAGCAAGCGAGCAGGGGAGGGACAGAGAGAGGGAGACAAAGAATCCAAAGCAGGCTCCAGGCTCTGAGCTGTCAGCACATAACCCAATGTGGGCTTGAACTCATGAACTCCAAGATCATAACCTGAGCTAAAGTCGGACGCTTTAACCACCTGAGCCACTCCAGGCGCCCCTAAGTTTATTTATTTTGAGAGAGATAGCACAAGCAGGGGAGGGGCAGAGAGAGAGGGAGAGAGAGAATCCCTAGCAGGCTCTGCACTGTCAGTGCACAGAGCCGGTTGCAGGGCTGGATCTCAGAACAGTGAGATCATGACCTGAGCCAAAAGCAAGAGTTGGACACTTAAGTGACTGAGTCACCCAGGCACCCCTCTCTGGGGTTCTTTACATAACTAGCAGAGAAAGAACGACAGCTTTTACACAGGAGATGAAATAAAATGAGTACCAATTCAAGGATCTAATACCAAATTTTTCTTGGAAGAGTACAAATGAGCATGTGCTAACCAGAGGGGATAACTGGATCTCAGGTCAATTTATTTTACCAAGTATGTAATGTGCACCTACTATATATGAAAATCAGCAAGACACCATTCTTTAAGAAGTTCATAATCTAATGGAAGTTAGATAATTATTATTCAAAGCAGAATATAACTTTCATAGGTAAGATGTGAAATGCTATGTAAAGTAGTATTTAGTATTATGCCATAGTTTTTAAAATTTTATTGTGTTGTTCATATTAGGACTTTAAAAAAATCCAGTATAATTAACATACAGCATTACATTATTTTCAGGTGTACAATACAGTGATTGACCAATTCTATGTTACTCAGTTCTTTTCATGCTAAGTGTACTTCTAATCCCCATTATCTATTTCACCCATCCTCCCCTCCCCCTGCCAATCACCTCCCCTCTGCTAACCACCAGTTTGTTCTCTGTTTAAGAGTGTATGTCTCCCTTTTTTTGTTGTTAATTTTGTTTCTTAAATTTCACATATGAGTGAAATCATACGGTATTTGTCTTTCTCTGACTGATTTATTTCACTTAGCATTATACCCTGTAGATCCATCCATTTGTTGCAAATGGCAAGATTTCATTCTTTTTTTATGGCTTAGCAATATTCCATTGCATGTATATACACACACACACACACACAACATACAACAAAGAATTATAGCTAATGAGTCATCAAACAGGACAAAATGGAATCATAAAAAATAATTAATGAAAACATATACAAAAAAGAAAAAGAATAAAGAACATATGGTAAACATAGAAGACAAACAGCAAGGTGGCAGTTACGATTCCAACCATATCAATAGTTACATTAAATATAAATGGTCAAGTAGGAAGAAAGTACAAAGAGCTGTGGGATATAGTGAAAGTTTCATGAATGAGGCACTTCCTAGAGGCCTGAAAGAATAGAACATGATTTTACCAGGCTGAGAGAAAGATATATAGGACATGTTCTGAGGAGACCACACACCATAAAAAGATGAGACACAAAATCTATTTTATTAACAGTAAGTCATCCACATGAAGTAGACTACAATTAAGATATATGGTAGTACTGGAAGGTAAAACTGAAATTATGGTAGGACCATACTTGGAATGCCCTTGAATTCCAAAGAAAGGAGTTTGTAATCAATTTGGAAACTAGAGGAAAATTGCTAAAAGTGACAAAATTAAAGCTGGGCTCTGGGATGACTAGTCTGAAAGTGATCAATTCTATACTTATAAGTAAATTACATCAGGATGTCAGGAAGATGTATTTTATGAAGAGAAATTGGTATCTTAACATTTCCCTTAAGATACAACAGAAAGGATGTAGTTAAAGTAGATGAATTAAGTAATCTGGTCAGGTACAAGTTGGGAAGGAGTGGGCAAGGCAAGAACCAAAACTACCTATGTATAGAGGTTTTTGTTCAGAAGCATCTTAAAGTTGATGAGTGGAACAGGACATGTGATAGGAAAATGAGAGTGAGGTAGAAGGAACTGTGGCAAAAGAGCTACTGAACTTTAAAAAATAGAAACAGGTAATGTTAGAACAAAATGTCCTAAGAACGGCAAGGCATCCTCTTTAAACCAGAGTGTACAGTGGGTGGAAAGTACAGAAGGTCCTTCTACATCTGAGTATATTTGGAATATTTCAGTTATTTGGAGTGTTTTCAATAATTCTGTATTTGGGCAAGACAGAATGTACATCAAGTTCAACTTCTGAAAGCATGTCTCTATACTCTACCATGTTTCCTGAGCTATAAACAGCAAAACTTAAACCCATTAGTGTCTTAAAGTAAATTCCTAAGGAGAATGTTGAGCCACATAGTACATCTGTTAAAGGTTGCGTTGACAGCACAAATAAGCCTTTGTGGGTAATATCAGAATGGCATATGTTTGTTATGAAGTAGTTGTCAATAGCAGGTATTCATACATTCTGGAACAAAAGCTGAATCACTTGTTATTTAGATGGTATGTTCTTAAAAATAGCAGAATAGGTGGGAGTTAGTCATATCTGACAGAAATCGCACTTCCACCACTGGACAATTTCTCTACAGGAAATCTTAATTCACTGAAAATCATTTCAGCCATTCTTCTCAATGTAACATCTGAAGGTTAGAATGACAAAGGTATGTTTTGGAACCTGTGAGTTCTAAACATAGAAAACTCTCCATATATGATCTCACTGTACACTTAAAGGTAATTTTTTTCAAGATCACTTTGTTGATCCCTTTTTGATGTGAGAAAACATTATGCATTAATTAAGGGAAAATGAATACACCTCAGTACTCTTCTTCAAGATTTTCAAGAAAACATCATAATTGCCATTTAGATTTGCAGTCTTCGTTTTTAAGGCAACAGAGAGTCAGCCAATTACTCAAAAGTAAACTTTTAAATAGGCTATCCAGGTCCAGATGTTTGGAGGAGACACAAGAACTGAAAAATTCCCACTTTCTGTCATAATTATGCTTGGAAATGAAGTTACTTGGCAAGATGATATCAGATGGATGGCATTCTCATAGAATTGACAATAGGAGTTTCTCATGTATAAAAACTTGAAAAATAAACTTTTAATTCTCACATTCAACTTCACCATCTGTTCATTGTTTTGGGTCTCATGTATAAATAAAAAGCTTAAATAACACACATAATACAGTTATCACAGATCTTCTCATGTAGCAGTTAATAATTCTTATATTATTATGATTGTTTAATACAGATTGCTAATGAGCACTATCTATATTAAAAGGTATGGGGGCGCCTGGGTGGCGCAGTCAGTTAAGCGTCCGACTTCAGCCAGGTCACGATCTCGCGGTCCGTGAGTTCGAGCCCCGCATCGGGCTCTGGGCTGATTGCTCAGAGCCTGGAGCCTGTTTCCGATTCTGTGTCTCCCTCTCTCTCTGCCCCTCCCCCGTTCATGCTCTGTCTCTCTGTCCCAAAAATAAATAAACGTTGAAAAAAAATTTTTTTAAAAGGTATGAAGAGTACTATAAAAATACTGTGTAATATGCATCTCTAAATCAGAGAGAATTTCTCTCTCATAGTAAAAGAAAGAAACTAATACACTGTTGTCCATATCTCAAATCTTTGGTTAAGTTTAATGCCTTTAAAAGAAATCGAGTTTTAAAAAATACATTTTAAAAAAAATGTCATGGGTAAGAATAATAACCCATAGGTTATATTATTGCTTTTTTACCCCTGGGATCATAATAATGCTGGTCCACAGACCACACTGGACTAACAATGCCCTTGAACGTTTGCTTGTCAGCAAAAGATGGCCCAAGGGGCAAATTCAATCTGCAGCTTTTTTTTTTTTTTTTTGCAAAACAAGTTTTATAGGCACATAGCCACACCCATTCATTTACACATTGTCTAACGCTGCTTTTGCACTAAAACAGCAGAGTTGAGTAGTTTCAAAAGGCCCTTATTGCCTACACTACACAGCCTATAAAACCTTAAATACTTAATATCTATCTTCTACAAAATGTTTGCTGAGTCTTGTCCTAAAACCCCACTCTTCTCCCCATCATCCAGTTGAGACCTTGTAAATTCAGAAATTACATTTACTGATATCAAATATAAAGACATGCAGTGAGACTGTTAGGGTATCTCAAAGCTCATAAAAAATGTTCACTCTCTCCATGCATGTCTCTGAGTAACAAACAGTTGTTGACTTTATCATTGCCATGATATAACATTGATGAATGTCTGATGTGTTCCACAATTAAAAGTCACAAAGTTACCCTCCTTCCTATAATTATCCCTGGTAATAAAAGACAGGGAGTAGAATAAAAAATTAAATCATCAGTTTTCCCCCAAATCTCCTGTATCATCTTATTTTATTGTCTGCTTTCTTTCTGAAACACTGGATAGGTTAACAAATACCAGCACCCAAGAAAGCAGCGTCAGCAAGAGGCTGCCATCAGGGCTTACACAGCATGGTGGCTGTAGGTTTCAGACTTCTCAGATGTGTTTCATTATTAGATTTAATTAAATTTTATAAAATATGTACTAGTCAATTCATCACTCTATGATTTCTCCATATCTCATGCCTGGCTTGATTTATATTAGTGGCGGTACTCCTGAAGGCATTTGATTTGGGGATCCCTGGTTTGGATAATATTCAAAGTAAAAATAAAATCAGGTCACATAAAGGGATCACTGTTAAAAGCTATTATGAGTATTTTTTTCATATGTGCAATATATAAATGAAACTAATAATTGTACTAATAAAGAACAGTGTCTTAGAGCAAAAGTCTTAGACTGTTATCTAAATGGGGAAATTTAATTTTGTGAAAGGCAGTACAGTCCTCCCCACTAAAATGTGAGATTACCAGACTTATGATCTTATAATGATTTCTCTGGAAGTTCAGTATACTTTTACATTTTTACATCTTCTGGTAAATAAAATGCTTGTTTATTGGGATATATGAATAGTTTCCCAAACCACATATTTGGTTTATTTAGAACCATTTGTCTTTAAGTAGAAACTCCCAAACCAGTATCTTACAAACTCTTGGTAAAAAGGAATACTATTCATTGTTTGAATATGAAATAGATAATAAATTAAGAGAAGGAAATGTTGCCAGCTAATACCTGTTGCACAATTGTTGTTAATTCCAAGCAGAGCTGTATGACATTATTCCTTGTAACTGAATAGTCTGTGACAGCAGCAAATGGTGACCTATAAAGGGAAAAGGAAAAAAAAATAGTGAATAATAGGAACAGATTTTGAAAAGTCCTAAAATGCAATGCCTAAAGTTAAGGTCTTGAATAATAGGAAATGAGTTGTTCTGAAGTTTACGTAGTGAAAAACAATATTCAGGGCATATTTAAGAAAAAAGATTCAGGAAATGGCTTAGAACAGAATTAAATTCAAGAAACATAATGTTTGCTTTCTATCAAATTTCTTTTTTTAGTTCTTAATATTTATTGGTTCTTTGGTATGTAGAAGGCGTCTACACTACGTCTACAATAAAACACCAAATAAAGGAGTACTTTAGGCAAAGACAACATTTTAGTTTATTTTCAAATGAAGATTTTCAATACATTACCTTCTTGAAATACTCACAATTCAGGGCTAACACTGACAGCCAACACTGAAGACCTATGTGCCAGTTACTGTTCTGAATGCTTTACATGTACTAAGTTATTTTCACAAAAACTCTTATGTCAATAGGCACTATTATTATTCCCATTTTACAGATGAGAACGCTGACAAAAAGGGTAACAACTAGTAAGTTGTAGAACTGCTATTCAAACCAAGGAAGTCTGAGCCCACAAGGCAACAGAGTTAAACACTAATATACTGCCTCTATCGACTTACCTAGGTTTTATCTTGTACTAAACCAATCATTTATGTCACTTCATAGCCTTTTTAAAACAACTTGGTACATATATAATAAATATATTCTGATATAAGGTTTATATTTACAAGGCTGTTATGAACAAACAGCAGCAAGCAAGCAAGCGTTTTGTCACCAAATGAATTCACAATGACTTTCCATTACTTCTTAACCTCTCTCATCTGTGAATGACAATGAGGTTTTGTAAGGCCAAAGCTTACAGGATTTAGGAGGCCCAGTTTAATGAAAAGAAAATAAGTCAGTAATATAAAAGAAGGTATGGAGGTGAAAATTTAGTAAAATTATTGAATCCTTAGTGCTTTAGGCCTACTCTTTGATATCTCTTCAGGCAATTTACTGGGAAGGCTTATATGGAACCACTTCCTGGTTACAAACAATTTGTTTCTTCTAGGAAACTATAACTCAAGCACCTCCCACTCTCACATGGGTTCATATAAGAGAGAAGTCCTTTATTTGCTATTTTTAAGCTTATATTTCACTCATGTATTTTTCATATTGGCCATTCTATTAGCTATGTAATTATTTTCCCAAGACATTTTTTTCTGGTTTTATTTTAATCACCCACTCATCATGACAAGTGCACTCCTTAATCCTCCCACCTACCTCCCCTTTGGTAACCATCAGTTTGTTCTCTATAGTTAAGAGTCTGCTGGGGGTACCTGGGTGGCTCAGTCAGTTAAGCGACCGACTTTGGCTCAGGTGATGATCTTGCAGTAAATTCGAGCCCTGCATCAGGCTTTGTGCTGACAGCTCAGAGCCTGGAGCCCGCTTCAGATTCTGTGTGTGTGTGTGTCTCCCTCTCTGCCCCTCCCCGTCCCCCGCTCATCCTCTGTCTCTCCCTCTCTTTCTCTCTCCTTCTCTCTCTCTCAAAAATAAACATTAAAAAATATTAAAAAAGAGTCCGTTTCTTGCTTTGTCTTTTTTCCCCCTTTGCTCATTTCTTTTTGACTCTTAAATTTCATACAAGTGAAATCATATGGTATTTGTCTTTCTCTGATTGACTTATTTCACTTAGCATTATATCCTCCAGGTTTATTCATGTTGTTGCAAATGACAAAATTTCATTCTTTTTTATGGCTGAATAATATCCCATTGTGTATATATACCACTTCTTTATCCATTAGATAAATGGATAAATTTATCCATGAATGGATAAATCCATGAACACTTGGGTTGCTTCCATGTTTTAGCTATTGTAAATAATGCTGCAATAAACATAGGGGTGCCTTTATCTTTCTGAATTAGTGTTTTCATATTCTTTGTGTAAATACTCAGTAGTGGAATTACTGGATCCTATGGTAATAGTATTTTTAATTTTTTGAGAAACCTCTAGACTGTTTTCCACTGTGGCTGCACCAGTTTGCATTCCCACCAAGGGTGTGGGAGTGTTCCTTTTTTCCCCACATCCTCACCAACACCTTTTGTTTCTTCTGTTGTTGATCTTAGCCATTCTGACAGATGTAAGGTGATATCTCATTGTAATTTTGATTTGCATTTCCTTGATGGTAAGTGATGATGATCAACTTTTCATGTGATCATTGGCCATCTGGACATCTTTGGAAAAATGTCTGTTCATGTCTTCTCATTTTTTTTAATTGGTTGTTTTTTTGGTGTTGAGTTTTATAAGTTCTTTATATATTTTGGATACTAACCTTTTGTTGGATATGTCATTGGCAAATATCTTCTCCCATTCAGTAGGTTGCCTTTTAGTTTTGTTGTTTCCTTCACTGTGTAGAAGCTTTTTATTTTGATGTAGTCCCCATAGTTCATTTTTGCTTTTTTTCCCCTTACCTCAGGGGGCATAGCTAGAAAGAACTTGCTACAGCCAATGTCACAGAAATTACTGCCTGTGCTCTTTTCTAGGATTTTCATGGTTTCAGGTCTTACATTCAGGTCTTTAATCCCCCAAGGTGTTTTTTTCTATATTTACTTAGAAATCTATTTATATTATATTTATATCTAATTTATATTTATATATATTTATATCTAAGAGTTATCTGTATTTCCTGAATGGTTTCCTAATCGGTGATGCTGAACATCTTCATATGCATATATATGTCACTCTTTAGTGAAATGTCTCCTTAAGCCCTTTGCCAATTTTCTATTTGGATTTTTGGTAGTCTTACTATGGAATTTAGAGTTCCTAACACATTTTGTATACAAATTCTTTGTTGAATAGGCGACCTGTAATATTTCTTCTCAGTCCCTAGAATGAGCCATAGCTTATCTTTCCAACCCCTT
The DNA here is from genome assembly GCF_016509475.1 of Prionailurus bengalensis. Taxonomy (NCBI): domain Eukaryota; kingdom Metazoa; phylum Chordata; class Mammalia; order Carnivora; family Felidae; genus Prionailurus; species Prionailurus bengalensis. Next base: position 17,796,508 of record NC_057361.1, on the reverse strand, counting down.
AACAGGAACTTTAGCATACCAGGTTTTTAATTTGAGGTCAAACTTGATAATTTTTCTGGATTAGACCTTTAGGGCTGTATCTGAGAAAATCTTCACGTGACCCAAAGTCATATTTTGTAACGAAATTTGTATAGTTATATGTTTCACCTTTAGCTCTGTAATTCATTTTAGTGTCAACTTTTATATGATGTGTGAGGTCTGGCTCGAGTTTCACTTTTTGCCCTGATGCCTATCCAAGTGTTCCAAAACCATTTGCTGAAAGGCTATCCATTCTCCACGATCAAAAATCTAGGTGTTGATCCTGTCACCAATACCAATTTTGATTACAATGGTTATATAATACTTAAAATTGAGTAATTTATTTTTCAAAATTGATGATCTATTCTTGTTTCTTTGCTCTTTAATATAAATTTAGAATCATATAGCCTGTGGCTATTAAAAAACCCCTGTGGGGGGCGCCTGGGTGGCGCAGTCGGTTAAGCGTCTGACTTCAGCCAGGTCACGATCTCGCGGACCGTGAGTTCGAGCCCCGCGTCAGGCTCTGGGCTGATGGCTCGGAGCCTGGAGCCTGTTTCCGATTCTGTGTCTCCCTCTCTCTCTGCCCCTCCCCCGTTCATGCTCTGTCTCTCTCTGTCCCAAAAATAAATAAAAAAAAAAAACGTTGAAAAAAAATTTTAAAAACCCCTGTGGGAATTTCTATATGAATTTCCTTATATATGTAGGGAGACTTGAGAATTGACATTTTTACTGAGACTTCCAACCTATGAATACAGTATACAGTATGTGTCTCATTTATGTCATTTGATTTTCCACATCAGTGTTTTATAGTTTTCACATACTGATCCCATAGATATTTTGCTAAATTTATATGTAGGCAACTCACTACTTTTGGAGCAACTGTAAATTGTACATTTTTAATTTTGGTTTCCAGTTATTCATTGTTAGTATGTAGGAATACAATTAACTTTTGTGTGCGGACTTTGTATCCTACAACCTTGCTATTTACTTACTAGTTCTAACATGTTTTGTAGATAGCTTGGAATTTTCTACACAGGGATATATATGATCTGCAAATAGGGGAAGTTTTGTTTTTTCATTCCAATCTCTAGTCCTTCTATTTCTTTTCTTGCCTACTGCACTGAATGTGACTTCCAACAGATTATTAAATAGGAGAGGTGAGAGCACATAGCATTACTGTATTCCCAGTCTTAGGAGAAAACCATTCATTTTCTTAAGGGAAGTAGAAGTTTAGCTGTTCCTTTTTATATATGCTTTATATCACGTTCAGGTATTACCAATCTGTTGCTACACTTCTGAGTAGTTTTCTAAAGAATGGGTACAGGATACGCATTCATTACCAATTACCAAATTACCAATTACCATTACCAAATGCTCTTTATACATTAACGATTACGATCATATGATTTTCATTTTTTAACTCACTTATGAGGTGGACTACACTGATTTAATTTTAAATCCACTTATGTACTTATTTATTTTTAGAGAGAGAAAGAGCGAGGGAGGTAGAAGAGAGAGAATCTTAAGCAGGCTCTAATGCAGGACTCTACCCCACGACCCTTGGATCATGACCTGAGCCAAAATCAAGAGTCAGATGCTTACCTGAGCCAACCAAGCATCCCCATAGTGATTTATTTTTAAGTGTTAAAGGAGCCTTGTATACCTGGAATAAATTCCACTTTGTCACAGTATATAATTTTATTTATATATGGTTGGATTTGGTTTACCAATATTTTGTGGAGGATTTTAACTTGTAGGTTAACAAGTTAACATGTAAATTCATGAGAAATGTTGGTCTGTAGTTTTCTTTTTTTTATGGTCTTCATCGAGTATTGAGATCAGGATCATGATCATCTCATAAATTGAGATGGAAGATTACCTACTTATCCTTTTTCTGGAACAGACTGTGTAGAATTGGTGTTATTTCCTCTTTAAATATATAGAGTTCACCATGGAAATCATCTGGGCCTGGACCTTTTATACCCCATTACACAAGGTTTCTAAGTCTAATTCAATGTCTTTAATACTTACAGGATTATTCACAGTATCTATCTGATCTTAGGTAAGTTTTGACAGTTGGTGTTTTTCAAGGAATTGTAATTGGTCGATTTAATCTAAGCTGTCAAATTTATGTATAAAGAATTATTTGTAGTATTCCTTTATGATCCTTTTATTTTGACTGACTTCTCCATTGTGTTTCTGTTTTCAGTTTCAATGATTTTTGGTCTTTTGTCATTATTACCCTCTTCTGCTTGCTTTAGGCTTATTTTTTTTCTTATTTTTCCATTTTCTTTTATTTTATTGTAAGAATACTTAACACAAGATTACCCTCTTTACAAAACCTTAAATGTACAAGAAAATATTGTTAACTACAAGTACAATAAAAACTACGGGTTAACTACAGGTGTAATATTTTATAGAAGACCTCTAGGACTTTTTCATCTTGCTTAACTGAAAATTTACACACAATGATTAGCAATTACTTTCCTATTTTCTTAAGATGGAAACTTAGCTGATTGATGAGATCTCTTTTCTGATATAAGCATTCAGTCCTATGCACATCTCTTTCATCACTGCTTTATCTGTGTGCCACAAAAATTATGATTTGTTCTCTTCTCATTGTTTAACATATTTTTTACTTCCCTTGAGACTTCCTCTTTTATCCATGGATTACTTAGAAGTGTGTAGTTTGATTTCTAGTTTGATTCCATTATAGTTATAGAATACACTCTAACTGGATTTTAATTCTCTTGCATTGTGTTGAAGTATGCTTTATGAGTCAGATATTGTCTATCTTGGAGAATACGCCAACGGGCACGTAAAAATAATTTGTATTCTGCTCTTGTTGGATTAAATACTCTAAAGATGTCAATTATATAATGTTGTTTGGTGGTGATATTCAGTTCTTTTAATTCTTACTGACTTTATGTCTGGTAGTTTTATTAATTTTGAGAGAGTGGATAGGAAGTATCTGATTATACCTGTGGATTTGCCTTTTTCTTCTTGTTCTATCAATTTTTACTTCATGTACTCTGAAACTCTATTGTTTGGTACATACATCTTAGCAATTTGTTTCCTCTTTTTTCAAATGTCTATATGTTATCTCTTACATTTTGATATTAAAAATATGCATGTAATATTCACATAGTACACATCAATACTCTGCTTCTTTCATATGTTTGTTGCAAGTATTTATTTTTTCCAGTTTGTCATCTGTCTTATACTTTGACACATTTTTCAGTTTTATGTAGAAGTTAATTAGTATGTTCATTTGTATTTTATTCCATATTTAAAACACTTAAGTCTTTGTACATCTAGCAATTATTTTTTGTCTATATTTTCTATAATTTTCTTATGGATTTGTTTTCCACTTAAATAAATTATATACTTAAAATGATTTAGTAAACAAAAGGTAGTGTTTTATTATTATTTTCCAAAGACTTTACCTAGTGTCCCAATACTATTTGTTAAATGAGTCTTTCTTTTGTCAGTGGTTTTAACATATTGTTTTCTAAATGATTCTATATAGCACAGCCTATTATGGGCTGTCTTCCACTAATCTATATTCCAAAACTCAGTATATTTTTCATCATAATTTACTAAAACAGAAAGAGACATTAAGAATTCAATTGGAAAAAAATGTATGTAATTGATTAATCTATGTTCTCAGTTAAAAAAAATTAACCTCTTTGTGAGGAAACAACTTTAAAAAATCTATTCTCATGATAGTTTTATAAAATGGATTGTAGAGATATTTACTGCATAGGTGTATCTAAATTTACTACAACTCATTAAATTGTACACCTAAAACAGGTGAATTTTACAGAATGTAAATTAGGCCTCACTAAACCATTTTAAAAAATATATGTAAAATATAACACTTCTAAGACAAAATCATTAAAAAATAACTAAAGGCCATTTTTACTGCACTGAAGCATACAAATTGGCATTTTAATTAAGAATTCAAAATGCTCCGGCATGAGTACAAAGAGTTTGGGTTCCTAGGTTCGAAAAGGTCAAAGTCTGTTAATAAAATTTCAAAACTTCCTTCAAAAGTGATAAGATGAAATACAGCATGGTTTTTCCCATAAATTTGATCTTCAAAATATATAAAATGAAGAATCTATTTGATGACAGAATGCCTGTAGCAAACTGAATTCTAAGGCATTTTCCACTTTCTTGACCACTCACATTTCATGTAACACAAGCTTCTTGCTCAAAATTAAATGTCAAAAAATCTGGGGGAAAACTAGACATAAACCAAAGAAAACACTGATTTTCTATTTTAGTGAATTCCCCTAAAGTTTTTATTTCAAAGGCAAATCATGTACAACCATACTAAAGAACTATTCTTATTGTGAAGATATTAATGTTTGGTATGATGATTTTTGGCTATACACATACATAAATAAATGAAGAATGACAGAGTTCCAATCTTTGTGAGTTACCAAAGATGATTACTCCATCATGACTTAAAGATCATCTGAGATACAGAAACAGATCTTTGTAGAGTAAATGAGCATGATGAGTTCATAAACAAAACATAAAAAAAAGAGAGGAATTTATTCTTCAGTCTGGAAAAAAAAAACCAAGCTAGAGCTCAGCCTACTTAAAAAAAGAACATAGTGACTCCAAGTAAAGGAAATTAAATTCATGGCAGGAAAGCTTCTTGAGGCCAGAAAGTTAAAAAGAAATTCTTGGCTCATTAATAAATGGCCACTACAGGAACTATCCTATTTAGAACTTAAAAGTTAAGCAACTGTTCCTCTTAAATCATCATATAGAGAATACAATGCTTATACCTCTTGCAAATGCAAATGTTGATGACCCTCTAAGACAGTATTCTTTATATGTTCTTTTCAAACAAAAGTATTATTTATGGAAAAGTTATTAATGGTTCAGAAATGCTAAGCAAATTAGAAGCCAATAAGGAAAGTTAAAAAGCTAAGAAGTTAAAAAGGACATCTGGAATGCCTTACTATTTCTCAGGCTGGCACTGCTGAGCCTGAGGGGCAGTCCATGAACAGCAGCAGTGCTAACATTAGTGCTTCTCTCTGGAACAAGTACCAAGTGAGAGCAGTGAGCACAGGAGAAGAAAGAAGACCAAAGAATAGGCCACAGTATGTGGTACTGTTTGTGGTAGTTTGGTTTTTATAATTTTTTTCCTGGTATAGAATTCATTTTTGTCCTATAGTTTCCCATCATGAAAGAAATCATTTCAACCATTTTTTTAGACAAGGCTAAAGATTTCAAAGAAAATATTTTTTTCTTATCACCCTACTCTTATGCTTTAAACATTTAAAAGGTTTTCAATGACACAAAAAGATATCTCATTGATCACTTCAAAACAGAATGGTCTTGAAAGGTATTTTAGAAACATTAGAATTATATATTAATACTAAAAATGAGAGAAAATAATAAACTTTCAGTATAAATAGCAAAATAAACTTTTTCTATAAATTATACTTAGAATACTGTTAATGATGTTACTGTACATCGTGATAAATACAGTAATCCATAAACCCCCAAGTATAGATTGACTTGGCAAAGCCATATAAAACTGTAGGAAAGATGAGGTGTGAAGAACAGCGGGATTCAGGTTAAAAATAGACAAGTAAACCATGCATTGAAAATAAACAGTAAAGCTACCAAATGTGATTCATGTCTGAAGCTTTTCCTCTGGAAAAGGCTGCTGCTTCATTCAAGTTAATATTTAAAATGGGAGAAAAAAAGCAATTTTGTCACCATTTGATTTTATATGATTTAACAAATGTAGGGATGCGTGGGTGGCTCAGTAGGTTAAGTGTCAGACTTCGGCCCAGGTCATGATCTCATGGTTCTGAGCTCGAGTCCCGCTTTGGGCTCTGTGCTGACAGCTCAGAGCCCGGAGCCTGCTTGGGATTCTGTGTGTGTGTGTGTGTGTCTCTCTCTGCCCCTCTCATACTTGTGCTCGCTCTCTCTCTCTCTCTCTCTCTCTCTATCTCTCAAAAATAAATAAACATTAAAGAAAAATTTTTAAGAAGAAATGTAAGGAGCTGGTATTTAAAAATGAATTTTATTTGAATGAAAGCTCCACTGAAATTGAAGTTTTTGTGAACTGCAAACATTTTTTCTGTAACTTTTAATTCTTAAACATTCAAAAGGTTTTCAACGATTTAAAAGATATCTCACTGAGGACTTCAAAGTAGAATGTGAACTACACTTTATACAAATAAAAATTCTATATAGTGATTTTTAAGTATCCAGGCAAAAAAAAAAGAGAAAAGTTGCACTCTTGTTCAGCACTTGAAGAGCAATACCAAAATGAAAATAAATGTTTATTTATGCAGCATTTCTAAGAATAACTTCCTCAAAGTTTCTGAGAATTAGTCAACATTCGAAAGGAGATGTAGCATGACAAAGGAAAATCACAAATGAGAAACAAGAAGCACTTTGGTATCAGACAAAAATAGATTCAAATTTTAATTTTCATGCTAGATGAATGACTTTAGGCAAATTACTTACTGTTTCATATGTAAAATGGAGATAATGATACCTGCCTTAAGAGAATTCAATGAGTTGATATATAGAAAGCATCTAGTTCAGTATCTACAAATATATTAAAGATTTTCACCTATTGTTTCTTTTCCTTTTTCCCCCTTAAAGTGATACAAAGGAAATTGTAATAAACCCATATCATATTGCTGTGCATGCAAGTTCTCCCCAAATGCAAAAAAATTTTTGATGAAAAAATATATATCACTGTTTCTTTAAATTAAAATAAATCTACATCAACAGATCAAAATATTAAGAATTTTTGGTCAACATCATTTCTATGGAATTTTATAATTAAATACCTAAGTTTTATGTTCTTCAAAAGCAAACAAAAATAAACAAGGCACAGTCTTACATTTTATAAAGAAAGCATAAAGAGATTAGTTTTGTTCTAGAACTTAAAAATATTAACTAAATTTATTTAGAGAAGAGACAGGGAGTTAAATCATGATTCTATAAGTAATTAACAAATGTTGTTAGTGTTCATTCTTTGATATTATTTAGAAGGAAATAAGTTGGATATATTGCTCATATAGCTTTGGTGAACAAGGTCAATGAATTATAGAATATTAGTGCTTAGAAGAGAACTTCAAATTCTGCAGGTTTTACATCCTTTTCTAAAAAGAAAATAAAAACAGAAGTTAATGTTCAAGATTACCCAGGACTAGAGGGAGAGCTGAAATTCAACTCTTTCTCAGCCTTCTACTCCTCTGCACTATTTCATGATGCATTTTGGCTGGGACTCAAAATAATGGTAATTTAGAACACTGCTCTTGTGGCTATTCTAGCAATGATTATGTGTTTTGTTTCCTGTGTAGCTTGTAGGACATAATGAAACAAGAGGACATGTGAAGTGTTGTCTTGTGTTCTTGTTGCTACCTAGAAAACATTTTTTTTCTTTGAAAGGAATAAAAATATAACTTAAATACAAACCCACTAATAATCTCTGACAAAAGTCTGGGTTACTTGTCAGGAAAACAAACAGCCTAAACATTTCACCTGGCATGGTTACAGATAAAGTTCTATTACATTTAAATTGATTTCAGGACCTTCTGAAATTTAGCCAAGGAACAGTTAAAATATTCATACAATCCATGGTAGAGGAGGAAGCAAAGTTAAGCTCCCAAATAAAGAAGTAACCATTCATCATTTACCTTTCCTCTTTCCTAGCACCACTATGGGATTAAGAATTTATGAAAAGGGGAAGTTAATATTACACAAAACTATTCCAAACTACACACCACTTCAAAGAAAAATTTCTTCAAAGAGGAGATCTCACTTACTTTTTTTTAAAACAAAATTAATGTTTATTTATTTTGGAAAGAGAGATAGAATGTGAGTGAGCAAGGGGCAGAGACAGGGAGACACAGAATCGGAAGCAGGCTGCAGGCTCTGAGCTGTCAGCACAAAGCCTGATGAGGGGCTCAAACTCAGGAACCTTGAGATCATGACTTGAGCTGAAGTCTGAAGCTTAAACAACTGACCCACCCAGGCGCCCCATAGAGGAGTTCTCACTTTTAACTCATAACCAACTCATGCATCCAGTTTTCATGACTTCTAAATAAAACCACTAAACTGGACAACACATATATCCTGATTCCCTCATGCACCACACACTTTCAGTCCTTACCCTACCTAATCACTTAGCAGCATTTGATCTTACAGACCTCTTCCTTTTCCCCATAAAACTCTTTACTTCCATCTTAAATGTTCTCACTACTCGCACAAAAAAAGGTGATGGATGTATTAAGTAATCCTACTGCAGTAATCATTTCACAATATATATGTGTATCAAATCACCATGTTGTACACCTTAAACTTACACAGTTATATGTCAATTACAGCTCAATAAAGTTGGAAAAAAAAAACCAATACTGAATTCTCCAAAAAAAACCCACAAAAATTTAAGAAAACCTCTTTGTTCCCTTGGCTTCCATGACCCCAGTCTCATTTAATTCTCTCCTACCTTTTCGGTTATGCCTTCTCATTTTTTTCCACAAGCAGCATTTCTACTCAACCTTCAGTTGTTGGTGGTTCACAAAGCTCACTCCCTGTCCCAGTTCTCTTCTTTTACTCAAAATATTTATTGAGCACCCACTACAGGCCAGGAACTCTTCTAGATAATTCTGACAGCAGTGAACAAATCAGATGAATATCCCTGCTCTATTGAAGCATACATCATATAATCAGACAGAAACAATAATATATAAGTAAATTATATAGTCTTAGAAGGGTATAAGTGTTATGGAACACAAATGGAGCAGGATAAAAGGAATCCATTCTAAAAAGCTCCTTAAACCACCATATTAATATATCCATGACTTTATCATCTCTATTTTAACTATTCCCAAATCTCTATTGATCATACATCTTTTCTGAGCAGCAATACTCTAAAGACCTTTGCACAATTTATCATGCCTGACACTCAATTCAACATTCATCTTCCACCATAACCTGTTCCTCCTATATTGATAATGGCATCAACATCAACTGGGCCAGCCAAGTCAGATACCTAGATGCCTCCCATAGTCTCTAGATCTTACCTGTCCTGGATTCTTATTTGTCTGCATAAATATCTCTGACATTATTCCATCTTCACTGTTGTTTCTCTAATTAAAAACTTCAGTAAAGAGCAGGATCAACCCTGTAGTCAGATGCCTGGACTGAATCATGGCTCCACCACTTACTTGCCATTTGGTTTTGAATTTAACCTCTATAAGTGCTAGTTGTCCTATCTATGAAATGAAGACAACCCTCCTAGGATTGCTTTGATTAAATGAGTGTGGCTGGAGGTATTAGCATCAGAATCATCAGCATGATTAACTGATGTAGCAGCAGCATGATTAATTCCTAAAATAGCCTCTTAAGTTAGTTTTCCTTCTTTCACCCTTACTCTTCTTTAATTTTTCCTAAAACTACAGCTCTAGTAATTATCAAAATCCACAGGTCTAAACACAATGACCCTAAACAGGTTCCCAAGGCCTTCAGCATAAGTCCAAGTGCCTTAGCATGGCAAAAAAATTTTTTTCTCCTTCTTTCCTCTTTAAAACTTAAGCTTGTTAAAGGATCATCATTATAGTCATCATTATAGTCAAGCCAGCCTGGACCTGAACTTTTCTGTGAAAGATCTTCAAAATATAAACTTCAGTTTCTTTTTTCAATTTACAGTCTCAGCAGATGATTTTAAAGTTATCATAATATTGTCTTTTTTTTCTTCCAAGTACATATTTCATTTTTACGGTCAAAATGTTAAATGGTCTTTGATTTAATCAATCATTGTGGTATGATGGAATACAAAACAAGCATTGTGAAAACCTTTGCAGCAATGAAAGCCAAGCAGATGATTTAAATTATTTCCTTCAGGCTTTTTATCATGTTTTCTCTTTCTATGAAACAAACTCAAAACACCATTGATGGATTTTTATGCATGTGTTTGTATGTGTTTTTTGTATGTGTGTATGCACTCATATGTGTTTGTAGGTTAACTGGCATTTACTAAAAGCATCTTCTTACATGATAAAAATAACATTACCATAAAAAATTATGTAATACAATAAAATGTGAGAAACTATTGTAGTGTTCTAGAAGCTTTTTGTATGTTTTTATAAACAGCCATATCTGCCACAAAAAAGTAACAACATTCTCTAATTATTCTTTTTATTAATATATTTCACAAGTACCAGTGTAAAAAATATATATAATGAAATTTACTAAATACAAATATTGGGACCGAGCAAATTCACAATTATAGAACAGATGATAGTTTAAGAGGATGTAACAAAAATTGAGTATGTGTTCTTTACACTTTCTAATTAGTGAGAAGCCTTCTGAAACAAATATATTACACTGCTTAGGGACTAAGCCATATGTTAAATATATTTTACCTAAAGATCATTATGAAACTTGTAGAATTTATATATTTAAAATGTAAACAATTTAATCAGTTGATAAATGTAGTTTAGACAATGATGAGAATTAAATTTTAATCATGTCATAATGGAAAAGAAACACGCTGTCCACCAGTTAATTGTCAAAAAGCTAATAACACAGAGCTTAGTATTAAGATCTGGATTTATTATCATCATGCTGTATGTTATTATTAATATATATAAATTTAGATAATATAGAATAAAGTTAAATTATCTTAACTTTTACTTTAAAAATACAAATACTTTATTTATAATATAAGGCCTCATATTTTTAAAAAGCCAAAATGTTATATATAATATATATCCTACTGACATTTACTCAAGAAAGAATTCTGGTAAAATTTTATATTGCTGGAGTTTCTTATGAGAGATAAAATGTTTTTTAAAATTTGGTTATGTAACCATTATAACATAGTACATATCTCTTACAACAAAATTCTCAAAATGAAAATAAAGAGCTTAATTTTTTAAATTGTAATTTGTTTTACCATTACAATGTTTAATCACATATTCAATTTTAATCTTTTTCATTTTATATCATGAAAACTTTTGTTATTTTATGTGTTCCAAGACAAATAAAAACTAAACTAGAAAAAAAACCTAAAACTATGTTTATGATATCTAAGATTGTGCAACGTGGGTAATAACAAAGGATGAATAAAGCAAGGGTAAGAAAACATGCAATGCAATCTATGAAAATGTCAGTGTCTAATTACCTTACTTAAAACAGCAAATAGAATCCTAATGGTCACTTCCTTAAATATGACCAATTAATTCAAAGAATAAAGAAAATTAGGAGACAAAACAGTTCTATAAATCTTGTTATGACAGGCGAAAATGACTTTGCTTATAAAGCAGTTAAGATATTCTGAAAGTGTCAGGGACTAATTATTAATTGGCTACGTAGATATAAAACTTTACAAACAATTAATATCTATTTGATGATACCCTTATATTGTGGTGAATCATAATTAGACACTTGTCACTTGATATTCCTCTACCTGTCCAATCCTTTCACAAGAATACATGAAATAATGTTATATTCAAGCTAGTACCTGAGGAGGATTACTTATGAAACATGTGGAAGATTTTACCTGTCCAACCAGGCAAGCAGACTCTTGGCTGCTCCTATCAGGTCCACAACTGAAGTCAAAAAGTCATTTGGCAATTTTCGGCTGGTTCTCCCATCATAATGGCCACTCCTTCTCCTCCCTGTTATAAAATTCTGTAGATTTTTGGCAGATGCATTCAACTTGTGAGAAAGGGTTTTTAGATTCTCTGTTTCCAAGCCATAATTCTGAATTATAAAAAGAGAGAAAACAAATAAACTTAAATTCAGTATTACATTCATTCACTAAAATATTTACTGAGTACGTTACTATGTACAGGTAACAAAATTAGTATTTAGAATTACAAATGACTAAGATAGTATTCCTGGCCTAGCAGAACCCACAGTTAAGTGAGGATCTGGGGAAATGTCAGATAAACAAATCACAATAAAATGTGTTAGGTGCTAATAAGAACAAGCAAAGATGAGGGCATTATATCTTGGAATTCTGCCACGCAAGAAAGAAAGATCACTAAGACACATAAATGTTTTTCTTTTAAACCAAGTCCATTTAGTTGTGAAATTCATTTTTATCAATAATTATCTTTAGTATCTATTCTATTAGCACATGCATAGTCATGAATGTAGATGCTATTAAAAATTCTGTAGTCTCAAAGTGAGTAAAGAAAGCACAACTCAACTATAAAATGAAAAAGCAAGAAATAAATCATATCCAATATAGCTTTATTCTGTGTCCTCTCCATGACTCACATAAAAAATTTCTTCTATAATATGGTACAAGAAAAAAATGATTCCTTAGTGAAACCAATAAACTTTCTCCTTTTTATCACAGAAATTATGAAACTAAACTCATTTTTATTTTTGTCATGGTTACATTAGCTCACAAATACGAAGCATATCTAAAGCAATTATACTGATTTTTTGCTAAGTATGTTTTCTTACTTTCCTCGGTCTCACTTTGAATTTCTAGTAATATTTATTATTTCACCATAAATATTGCCTATATATTAATGTGGAAAGAAGTTATATGAATAAATATTTATAAATAAGCTTTTTTCTTTTTACTGCATTCAATAGGAAATACTATAAGACCTCCACAAATAAACTTTAGGGAAAGATTTCATAAGTTACAATTAAATTTTTTTTGACATTTTATTTATTTTTGATAGAGACAGAGCACAAGTGGGCAAGGGGCAGAGAGAGACAGAGACACAGAATCCGAAGCAGGCTCCAGGCTCCGAGCTGTCAGCACAGAGCCTGACACAGGGCTTGAACCCACAAACTGCGAGATCATGACCTGAGCCAAAGTTGGATGCTCAACTGACTGAGCCACCCAGGTGCCCCAGTTACAATTAAATTTTAAAACAGCTAATTGTGACTTGTAAAACATCTCCAAAAAAAGCTTGTTAACCTGCCCAAAGGATGACCTTGATCAAACTATTCAGCAGCATGTACATTATTGTCACATATAAATAAAAAATGTTATTTATTACCTTATAGAAAATCATAAGACCCAAAGAATTTTAGATAGCCTCTGAGGCCCAAATAAACTCTAATTTTGACTTACACTCCTTTTACAGTTGAGAACAATGTGGCACAAAGAGATTCTCCCCTGTGTTTAGAGAGCTTAGAGTAGACAGAGTTCAGAATGGAACTACAAGTCACCAGGCTATATGTGAGGGGATGCATAAGCAAAATGGGAGATAAAATACTAGGGGTATGAAAAAAGGAAGCAAATGGCAGAATAAATTTAGCTGTATTATTAAGTCAACAAGCACTGGGTACCTACTTGATATGAAATTTCGATTTATTTCTTCTATAGTAATTTAAGAAAAGTAACTCAGAGGAGAAAAAGGAGGGATCAGAGGAGTTTGCACACTTAAACATTAAATGCCAAGTTATGTATGTTACCAGTGAAGATTTAATAGTGATACAAGTCTGAATGTTCTTTGCTAAGAATTTAAGAACATTCCTTTTGGAGTCATGGGCTTGTTTTTTAAAAAAATAGTCTATTCAACATTCACTACTAAATATGAATTGCAATATTCTCTCAAGTAAAAAGGTTTTGTTTGCACAAATAAAACAACATTCTCTTCAGATTCTCTTGCATCTGAGTATGGATTATCTGTGAAGCATTTGGGAGATTTTGTCCAGTGTGGCAGTATATTAAGTAGGAAATCTTTTTATAAGGTTATTAAGGATACTCTCTAGTGGCTAGATAACAACAACTTATAATTATATCAAATTATTTATTCACTTATTTGGCTTAAAACAACAGAAATTTATTTTCTTGAACTTTGGAGATCAGAAATCCAAAATCACTATCACTGGGCTGAAGTCACAGTGTTGGCAGGTCCATGCTTCTTCCGGAGGCTCTAATCTTGCCTCTGACAGCATCTGGTAGTTGTTGTCATTCCTTGATTTGTGGCCATTATAACTCCTGTCTCTGCTCCTGAGATCACATGGCCACCTCTTCTGTGTGGGCCAAATCCCCCTGCCTCTCCCTCATTAGGACACTTGTGATTGGATTTAGAGCCCACAGGGATAATCGCAAATAATCTCCCCTTGTAAAGATCTTTAATCACATCTGAATATGCACATTGCTCACTCTTTGGAGGAAGGATAAGGCCTTCTGCAAGTTGAAGGACATGTGCCGGTCCCCTCCAAAGCTCATTCCCAGCTGCCCTTTGGAGACTATATGAACTAAACTTAAATGATATATCTGAAATGCTTTCCTGACATATTTTTGGAAGTTTTCCCCTGTATCAAAGCATTTTTCTTGAAGTAGAAAAGTATTTTCATTTTTAATTTTTGTGTATTAATGATTTTCATGAAGAAATATTTGTTTACAAACACATTATAATAATTTTTTAGAGAAGCTCAATGATAGTAATAGTTCATTAGAGAGGAACCTAATCAGGCCCTGCCTGTGCTCCAGGGACTGTGGTAGGGGGTCTTCCAAGCTCTCAGTTCACCTCCCAATGGTCCACAGAGTCCAGACCAGGGAAGATGGTGGTGTAGGAAGACGCTGGGCTCACCGCGTCCTGCTGATCGCTTAGATTCCACCCACATCTGCCTAAATAACCCAGAAAAATGCCAGAAGACTAGCAAAATGCACCCTTGGGAGCCAAGCGTAGACAAGAGGCCCACGGAAGAGGGTAGGAAGGGCAGAGAGGTGGTGGTGTGTGCTACACAGACTGGCAGGAGCCAGCCGGGGCGGTGGAGGGGCAGCCCGCCCGGCAGGGCAGAGCCCCTGAAGTCTGGCTTGCAAAAGCAGAGGGGCTGGACTCCATGAGTTCCGACAGCCAGCAGGGCTTAACGTCTGGAAAGTTAAAAGTCAATAGCTCTGCTCTCAGAAAGTGGGAAAGGTGAGAGGATGCCAGGAGGGAGAGTGTTGAGCCCCAGAAGACAGAACTCAGCTCAGCGGGGGAACAAAGGAGCTGGCAAGCACCATGTCCCCCTCCCATTACCCAGCCAAAATTCCAAAAGCAACCAGTTCCCTTCAATGAACTTGCTTACACTGTGCAAATGCCCAATGCTGTGCTTCTGTGGAGCCATCCCTCCGATGGGCGTGCCTCCCTCTCAGTGCTGCAGGGCCCCTCCCACAGGGGACCACCCATGGCAAAGCAAGCTAAACCAGCCCCGACCACCCCTGTGCACCTTGCCTATCCACTCCAGCTAATACGCCATTGGCCAGATCCCATGGAAGCAGCACCACAAGCCTGGCAGTGAGCAAGCAGCCCAGAAAGGGACCACACCACTCCACAGTGAGTCCTGCCCCTGGGAGAGGGGAATATAAGGTACACACCAGTCTGACTGTGGCCCCAGCGGTGGGCTGGGGGCAGACATTGGGTCTGATTGCAGCCCCGCCCACCAACACAAGTTACTCCGGACAGCACAGAAGTGCCCTGCAGTTTGGAGCCACCACAGGGACTACCCAAAATGACTAAACAGAAGAATTCTCCTCAAAAGAAACTCCAGGAAATAGCGACAGCTAACAAATTGATCAAAAACGACTTAAGCAATATAACGGAACAAGAATTTAGAATAATAGTCATAAAATTAATCACTGGGCTTGAAAAAAGCATAGAGGACAGCAGAGAATCTATTGCTACAGAGATCAAGGGACTAAGAAGTACTCGTGAGGAGCTAAAAAATGCTATAAATGAAAGGCAAAATAAAATGGAGGCGGCCATAGCACAGATTTAAGAGGCAGAAGAGACAATAGGTGAATTAGAAGATAAAATTATGGAAAAAGAGGAAGCTGAGAAAAAGAGAGATAAAAAATCCAGGAGTATGAGGGGAGAATTAGAGAACTAAGTCATGCAATCAAATGGAACAATATCCGTATCATAGGAATTCCAGAAGAAGAAGAAGAGAGAGAAAGGGGCTGAAGGTGTACTTGAACAAATCATAGTTGAGAACTTCCCTGATCTGGGGAAAGAATAAGGCAATGAAATCCAAGAGGCACAGAGAACTCCCTTCAGACATAACTTGAATCGATCTTCTGCACGACACATCATAGTGAAACTGGCAAAATACAAGGATAAAGAGAGAATTCTGAAAGTAGCTAGGGATAAACAGGCTCTAACTTACAAAGGTAGACACATAACAATAGTAGCAGACCTATCTACTGAAACTTGGGAGGCCAGAAAGGAATGGCAGGAAATCTTCAATGTGACGAACAGAAAAAAAAAGACAGCTGAGAATCCTTTATTCAGCAAGTCTGTCATTCAGAATACAACATGAGATAAAGGTTTTCTGAAACAAACAAAAACTGAAGGAATTCATCGTCTCTAAACCATCCCTACAAAAGATCCTAAGGGGGATACTGTGAGTGAAATGTTGTAAGGACCAGAAAGTACCAGAGACATCACTACAAGCATGAAACCTACAGACATCACAATGACTCTAAACCCAAATCTTCCCATAATAACACTGAATGTAAATGGACTAAATGCTCCAACCAAAAGACATAGGGTATAAGAATGGATAAAAAAAACAAGACCCATCTATTTGCTGTCTACAAGAGACTCATTTTAGACCTGAGGACAGCTTCAGATTGAAAGTGAGGGGATGCAGAACTATTTATCATGCTACTGGAAGTCAAAAGGAAGCTGGAGTAGCCATACTTATATCAGACAAACTAGATTTTAAAGGCTGTAACAAGAGATGAAGAAGGGCATTATATAATAATTACAGGGTCTGTCCATCAGGAAGAGCTAACAATAATAAATGTCTATGCACTGAATATGGGAGCAAGCCCCCAAATATATAAAACAATTCGTCACAAACATAAACAACTTTATTGATAATAATGTGGTAATTGCAGGGGACTTTAATACCCCACTTACAACAATGGATGGATCAGCTAGACACAGGATCAATAAGAAAATAAGGGCCCTGAATGATACATTGGATCAGATGGACTTGACAGATATATTTAGAACTCTGCATCCCAAAGCAACAGAATATACTTTCTTCTCGAGTGAACATGGAACATTCTCCAAGATAGATCATATACTGGGTCACAAAACAGCCCTTCATAAGTTTACAAGAATTGAAATTATACCATGCTTACTTTCAGACCACAATGCTATGAAGCTTGAAATCAACCACAGGAAAAAGTCTGGAAAACCTCCAAAAGCATGGAGGTTAAAGAACACCCTACTAACGAATGAGTGGGTCAACCAGGCAATTAGAGAAGAAATTAAAAAATATATGGAAACAAACGAAAATGAAAATACAACAATCCAAACGCTTTGGGACGCAGCAAAGGCAGTCCTGAGAGGAAAATACATTGCAATCCAGGCCTATCTCAAGAAACAAGAAAAATCCCAAATACAAAATCTAACAGCACACCTAAAGGAACTAGAAGCAGAACAGCAAAGGCAGCCTAAACCCAGCAGAAGAAGAGAAATAATAAAGATCAGAGCAGAAATAAACAATATAGAATCTAAAAAAACTGTAGAGCAGATCAACGAAACCAAGAGTTGGTTTTTTGAAAAAATAAACAAAATTGACAAACCTCTAGCCAGGCTTCTCAAAAAGAAAAGGGAGATGACCCAAATAGATAAAATCATGAATGAAAATGGAATTATTACAACCAATCCCTCAGAGATACAAACAATTATCAGGGAATACTATGAAAAATTATGCCAACAAATTGGACAACCTGGAAGAAATGGACAAATTCCTGAATAGCTGAGAACACTCTTCCAAAACTCAATCAGGAGGAAATAGAAAGCTTGAACAGACCCATAACCAGCGAAGAAATTGAATCGGTTATCAAAAATCTCCCAACAAATAAGAGTCCAGGACCAGATGGCTTCCCAGGGGAGTTCTACCAGACATTTAAAGCAGAGATAATACCTATCCTTCTCAAGCTATTCCAAGAAATAGAAAGGGAAGGAAAACTTCCAGACTCATTCTATGAAGCCAGTATTACTTTGATTCCTAAACCAGACAGAGACCCAGTAAAAAAAGAGAACTACAGGCCAATATCCCTGATGAATATGGATGCAAAAATTCTCAATAAGATACTAGCAAATCGAATTCAATGGCATATAAAAAGAATTATTCACCATGATCAAGTGGGATTCATTCCTGGGATGCAGGGCTGGTTCAACATTCGCAAATCAATCAACGTGATACATCACATTAACAAAAACAAAGAGAAGAACCATATGATCCTGTCAATCGATGCAGAAAAGGCCTTCGACAAAATCCAGCACCCTTTCTTAATAAAAACCCTTGAGAAAGTCGGGATAGAAGGAACATACTTAAAGATCATAAAAGCCATTTATGAAAAGCCCACAGCAAATATCATCCTCAATGGGGAAAAGCTGAGAGCTTTCCCCGAGATCAGGAACACGACAGGGATGTCCACTCTCACCGCTGTTGTTTAATGTAGTGTTGAAAGTTCTAGTATCAGCAATCAGATAACAAAGGAAATCAAAGGCATCAAAATTGGCAATGATGAAGTCAAGCTTTCACTTTTTCAAGATGATGATACTATGTATGTAAAACCCGATAGACTCCACCAAAAGTCTGCTAGAACTGATACATCAATTTAGCAAAGTCACATGATACAAAATTAACGTACAGATATCAGTTGCATTCTTATACACTAATAATGAAGCAACAGAAAGACAAATAAAGAAACTGATCCCATTCACAATTGCACCAAGAAGCACAAAATACCTAGGAATAAATCTAACCAAAGATGTAAAAGATCTGTATGCTGAAAACTATAGAAAGCTTATGAAGGAAATTGAAGAAGATACAAAGAAATGGAAGAACATTCCGTGTTCATGGATTGGAAGAATAAATATTGTTAAAATGTCAATACTACCCAAAGCAATCTGCACATTCAATGCAACCCCAATCAAAATTGCACCAGCATTCTTCTCGAAGTTAGAACAAGCAATCCTAAAATTTGTATGGAATCACAAAAGACCCTGACTAGCCAAAGTAATATTAAAGAAGACGAAAGCAGAGGGCATCACAATCCCAGACTTTAGCCTCTACTACATAGCTGTAATCATCAAGACAGCATGGTATTGGCACAAAAACAGACACATGGACCAATGGAATAGAATAGAGACTCGAGAACTGGACCCACAGAAGTATGGCAACTAATCTTTGACAAAGCAGGAAAGAATATCCAATGGAAAAAAAAAAGACAGTCTCTTTAACAAATGGTGCTGAGAGAACTGGACAGCAACATGCAGAAGAATGAAACTAGACCACTTTCTTACACCATTCACAAAAATAAACTCAAAATGGATAAAGGATCTGAATGTGAGACAGGAAACCATCAAAACCCTAGAGGGGAAAGCAGGAAAAAAACCTTTCTGACCCTAGCCACAGCAATTTCTTACTTGACACATCCCCAAAGGCAAGGGAATTAAAAGAAAAAATGAACTATGGGGGTCTCATCAAGATAAAAAGCTTCTGCACTGCAAAGGAAACAATCAACAAAACTAAAAGGCAACCTACAGAATGGGAAAAGATATTTGCCAATGACATATCAGACAAAGGGCTAGTATCCAAAATCTATAAAGAACTCACCAAACTCCACACCCAAAAAACAAATAATCCCGTGAAGAAATAGGCAGAAAACATGAATAGACACTTCTCTAAAGAAGACATCCGGATGGCCAACAGGCACATGAAAAGATGCTCAATGTCGCTCCTCATCAGGGAAATACAAATCAAAACCACACTCAGATATCACCTCACGCCAGTCAGAGTGGCCAAAATGAACAAATCAGGAGACTATAGATGCTGGAGAGGATGTGGAGAAACGGGAACCCTCTTGCACTGTTGGTGGGAATGCAAACTGGTGCAGCTGCTCTGGAAAACACTGTGGAGGTTCCTCAAAAAATTAAAAATAGATCTACCCTAAGACCCAGCAATAGCATTGCTAGGAATTTACCCAAGGGATACAGGAGTGCTGATGCACAGGGGCACTTGTACCCCAATGTTTATAGCAGCACTTTCAACAATAGCCAAATTATGGAAAGAGCTTAAATGTCCATCAACTGATGAATGGATAAAGAAATTGTGGTTTATATACACAATGGAATAGTGCTTGGCAACGAGTAAGAATGAAATCTGGCCATCGGTAGGAAAGTGGATGGAATTGGAGAGTGTTATGCTAAGTGAAATAAGTCATACAGAGAAAGACAGAGACTATATGTTTTCACTCTTATGTGGACCCTAGAAACTTAACAGAAGACCATGGGGAAGGGGAAGGAAAAAAAAAAGTTTGAGAGGGAGGGAGCCAAAGCATAAAAGACTCTTAAAAACTGAGAATAAACTGAAGGTTGATGGGAGGTGGGAGGGAAGGGAAAGTGGGTGATGGGTATTGAGTAGGGCACCTGTTGGAATGAGCACTGGGTGTTGTATGGAAACCAATTTGAGAATAAATTTCATATTAAAAAAATTAAAATTAAAATTAAAAACAAAACAAAAAAACAAAAAAAATAAAGTTAGAGTCCATTTTAAAAAAAGAGAGGAACCTAATCAATCAACCTGTAATGTAACATTCACTCTATAGCCATTAGCACCTATAAAACATTAATTTGTCTCTTTATATATAATACATTTCAAATAGTTTTTTTAGAAAAGGTCAGAATAATTTAAAAAGGATAATACAGTTGTTATAAATAAAAATATGAAGGCAAAGTAAAAATACTTTGAAGCCTTCAAAATTTAAGATCATACTCAAATTACTTTTTTAAATGCAACTCAAGAATTAGAGAATAAAAAATCTTCTGGACAAAACCTGGAAGGATACCCTGAGAGAACTCCTTAACTGAAACCTAAGGGAAACTGTTGAATTTTTATCTTGAATGGGTGTTGTACTTTGTCAGATGCTTTTTCTGCAACTATTGAAATGATCATAGGGTTCTTATCCTTTCTTCTATTAATGTCCTGTATTAGATTGATTGATTTGCAAATATTAAAGCACCCTAGAAACCCAAGAATAAATTCCACTTGACCATGGTGAATGATTTTTTTAATCGTACTGCTGGATTCTATCTGCTAGCATTTTATTGAGAATTTTGGCAACTATGTTCATGAAAGATATTGGCCTATAGGTTTCTTTTTTTAGTGGAGTCTTTGTGTGGTTTTGGTATCAGGGTAACACTGGCCTCATATAATGAATTTGGAAGTTTTCCTTCTTTTCTAGCTTTTGGAATAATTGAGAAGAATAGGTATTAGCTATTCTTTTAATGTTTGATAGATTTCACATGTAAAGCATCGGGCCCTGGACTTTTGTTTGTTAGGAGTTTCTTGATTGCTGATACAGTGTCCTTGCTGGTTATCGGTCTGTTCAAGTTTTCTATTTCTTCCTGTTTCAGTTTTGGTAGTTATATGTTTCCAGGAATTTTTCCATTTGTTCCAAGTTGTCCAATTTGTTGGCATATAGTTTCTCATCATATTCTCTTATAATTGTATTTCTGTGGTGTTGGTTGTTATTTCTCGCCTCATTTTTTATTTTATTTGTGTCTTTTTTCTTTTTGATACGTCTGGATAGAGGTTTATCATTTTTATTGATGTTTTTCAGAGAACCAGCTCCTGGTTTCATTGATCTGTTGTTTTTTTAGTTTCTGTGTTATTTATTTTGGCTCTATTCTGTATGATTTCCTTCCTTCTTCTGGCTTTAGGCTTCATTTTTTGTTCTTTTTCTAGCTCCTTTAGGTGCAAGGTTAGACTGTTTCTTTGAGATTTTTCATGCCTCTTGAGCTACGCTTGTATTGCTATATACTTCCCTCTTAGGACTGCTTTGTTGGACTCCTTTGTTTTCATTTTCATGTTTCCATGTAGTTTTAAATTTTTTCTTTGGTTTTCTGGTTAACCCATTTGCTGTTTGGTAGCATGTTGTTTAACCTGCATGTATTTGTGGTCTTTTCAAATTTTTTTCTAGTTGACTTTTAGTTTTACAGTGTTGTGGTCAGAACAGGTGCATGGTATTTCAATCTCTTTGTACTTGTTGAGATCCATTTTGTGATCTTATATGTGATCTATTCTGGAGAATGTTCCCTATTCAATTAAGATGAATGTATATTCTGCTGGTTTAAGATGGAATGCTCTGAATATATTAAGTCTATGTAGTCCAGTGTGCCATTCAAAGCCACTGTTTCCTTGTTTTTCTGTTCAGATGATCTCTTCATTGGTATAAATGGGCTGCTAACATCACCTAGTATTAGTGTGTCATCTACTAGGTTGTTTTATGTTTGTTATTAATTGTTTTATATATGTAGGTGGTCCCATTTGGATGCATAAATACTCACATTGTTATTATATCTTTTTGTTGGCTTGTCCCCTTGAGGACTATATAGTGCCCTTCTTTGTCTCTTTTTTAAAGTCTAGTTTGTTCAATAGAAGTATTGCTACTCCAGCTTTCTTTTGAGATCCATTTGTACAATAAATTGTTCTCTGCCCCCTCAATGTCAATTTACAAGTTTCTTTAGGTCTAAAATGAGTCTCTTGTAGGCAGCATATAGATGGGTCTTGTTTTTTTTATCCATTTTGACACCTTATGTCTTTTGATTGGAGCAGTTCACTTACATTCAAAGTAATATGCGGTAGATACAAATCTATTTAGTTCCATTTTATTAGCTGTTTTCTCATTGTTTTTGGAGATTTTCTCTGATCCTTTCTTGTCTTTGTCATTTTTGGTCTCTCCTTTTCACTCAAAGAGTCCCCTCTAATATTTCTTGCATGACTGGTTTAGTGGTCATGAATGCCTTTAGTTTTTGTTTGTCTGGGAAACTTCATTTTTCTTTCTACTCTTATAGCCTTGCTGGATAGAGTATTCTTGGCTGCAGATTTTTCCTATTCAGCACTTTGAATACATCATGCCATTGCCTTCTGACCTCCTAAGTTTCTGTTAGGAAATTTCCAGCTACCTTTATGGGTGTTTCCTTGTAAGTTAGGGACTTACTTGCTACTTTTAAGATTTTTTTCTTTATCACTATATTTTGCAATTTAATTACAATACATCTTGGTGTTGGCCTGCTTTTGTTGATCTTGATGAGAGTTCTCTGTGCCTCCTGTATCTGGATGTCCATTTCCTTATCCAGATTAGGGAAGTTTTCAGTTATTATTTCTTCAAGTAAGTTTTCTGCCCCCTTTTCTCTCTTCTTCTTCTAGGACTCCTATAATATGAATGTTATTAAATTTGATGGAATCACTGATTCCCTAAATCTATTCTTGTGTTGCATAATCGTTCTCTCTTTTGTTCAGTTTCATTCTTTCCTATTATTTTGTGGTCTAGGTCACTAATTCATTCCTCTGCTTCTTCCAGCCTGCTGTTCATTTCATCAGGCCTCTTTCCAATCCTGTTTACTGCATTTTTTCATCTCCGATTCTTTTTAACTCTTTTATCTTTGTGGTAAGGGTCTCACTGATGTCTTCTATTCTCAAGCCCAGTGAGTCGCCTTAGGATTATTATTTTAAATTCTCCAACAGGCATGTTACTTTTATTGGTTTCACTTAGATATATGGCAGTGGACTTATCTTGTTCTTTCTTTTGGGATCAATTCCTCCATCTTAGCCTTTTGTCTCAGTCTCTGTCTTCTCTGTGTTAGAAAAGCCAATATGTCTCCTGCCCTTGAAAGTAATGGCCTTATGAAGAAGAGGTCAAGTAGTGTCCTTATCTTGGTGCTTCAGGGGGTGTCTGGTGTATGGTGCATGTACTCTGCTGTTGTGTTTTGGCTGCTCTATCCTCAGGCCAGTCATCTGCATAGGCTCTTCTTGCCTACTGTGGGCAGTGTTTGGTCCCTGGCCTGAATGTGACAAATTTTAACTAGGTGTGCTCTAGTCTGCTTGTGAAATGAGACCTGACACTAGCTCCACCAGAACTGAGGCCTGGCAAGGCTCTCTGGTTGGGCAACATGGTGGGGGCAGGGGTTTATGCTGGTCTTCTGGGGCAGGAGCCCACTGTGTAGGGACTGAGGCAAGCTTGACTGAGGAGGGCAGCCCCACTAGGATGCAGGGGGTGGGTAGGGCTTGGTATAAGCAAGTTAGGCAGCCAATGTTCATTCTTCACTACTTCCTGCAAGTATTCTGGGTTTATATTGAGGGATGGGCAAGGGAAATGGTAGCAGCCAGCTCCTTTGTTTCTGGGGAGACAGCTCTGTGAAAGCTGCCTCTCAGGGATACACTCTGAGTGAATACTTTCTCCCCTGTCTACCCCACGTGTTCCTCAGATCATTGTTTCCATGCTGTCTACCCCTGGGTTGTTTGCCTACCTTCTCTTCAGGAGCAGTAGAGTGCCCTCTGGACCCTATCACAGCCAAGCCTGCTGACCTTTAAAACTCCTGGATTTAAGTCCTGCTGTTTTCAAGAAGTCATGAAATTCAGCCCCTCTTATTTTCCAAGACAATGCCTGTGGGAAAATGTTTTTCTTGTGTGTTCCCATGTGCTTCTCTCTCTCTAGCCTTTCTCCATGACCAGGGCTCCTGCCCCTCTACAGCACTGCCATTTGTTTCTCACCTAAACCACATCTCCACACTTCCTATGTTCTTTGATGTAGTAGTCTCTTTTCTCCCTTTAGTGGTGGAGTTTGTTGTGTCCATCTTCAGGTCAATTTCTGAGGTATTTAGGATGATTTAATAGTTATCAAGTTGTGTTCTTGGGACAAGACAAGGCTAGGGATCTCCTACTCTGCCACCATCTTCCTCTCCTGCCTATTCTCTCAACTTTTAAAAAGTGCAGATTTATTCATTACAGACTTGCTTTTTACTGGATATGCATGGGGAAATTATGTATTATTACTGATATAGAAAGGACTACATCACGAAAACAAAAGCTTAGCCCTGAAATGTAGTTAGCTATTTTCTTTGTCCTATATGTTACCTATTTGTTTATTTGTAGTCTGCCAGGAAACAATTGTGGCTACAGTGATTTAACACAGCCAGTCTATTCGTACTGTTCTTCCTTTTAATTATATGCATGTGAAAGCACAGGAAAGAAAGAAATGAAGGATATATTTAACATTTTAGAAGATCACATTTGCTATATCCTCACTAGTAGCAAATTCTCTAAACACTTAACAAAATATTCAATATTGGCACCACACATTTTACAATGTCAATGCTATTTTATTCAGAGCTCTTAATTTGATTGCATCACATAGCAGGTGTTTAGGTTTTATAATACTTTGCTTTATAAATATGAGTGAGTCGTAAAAAGATTGCTTTAATGAATATTTTTTAGAAATGAATTATTTTGAGATGAACGAACCGAGCAATTATGTTGCAAAGAAACAAATCCTAGCAATTTCAGACATCTAAATTTTCATGCAAAATACCTATTATATGAAAAGTAAATGAAGAATCAAATGAAAGCTGTTCTTATCCTGTCATAAATGATCCACTTACACTTCCCAATAACAAGGTGTATTGTCAGAGCATAAATTAAGGGCTATACATTAAGCTATATATTTTATTTATGCTTACTCTTGCAGTTAATATACAAAGCTCTCTATTGAGGCATACTAAATGAGAGCATAACAGCAGGAAAGAGTTAACATACCTCCAAATCATGAACAGCTTACTTCTTTCTAGAATAACATGGTACAAACAATATAGCTGGTGTTTAAATAAATACATGTTGCATGAATGAACATGTTACTAAAGAAATCTTTGATTTTCATCAACTGCCATAACATTTATTCCCCATCAGTACTAACTTTAAAATAAGACAGATGAAAATATTCCATAGCTCTAAAGAAACAAAGAAATTTGGTGAATTTTTTGTGTCTTCCTTATATTAGGAACAGAAACTTCAGAGTCAGAGGCAAGAGAAAAATTTACAGTTCTCTGGAAAACGGCAGAGAACTTCATTCAGTAAGATAACATTAATTTAATATCTTCTGCATGTAAGCACCGGGCAGAAAGCATACTGAAGAACCAAAATAACCCATCTAAGGGAAAAATTATAATGTGATACAAAATGTAAGTTGCCTTTCTTCCTTTCACTTCCCTCTCTGCACCAGCCAAATCAAAATTCTCATTTTTCTCTGAATACTTCATACTCTTTCACATTTATGTATTTACATGATATTTCTTCTGCCTAGATAACTTTTCCCCGACTTTTTGTCTGGCAAACATCTACTCATCCTGCAAGTCCCAAAGCAAACCCCACCTACATTTCCTGGATCTCTGGATTCATTATTTCCTTCTGCAATCCTCTGGGATTTAAAAAAATCTGTATTATCTTTTAATGACTACTGTCTTATTTACTGGACTGTATACATCTTAGGAGCATGGACTGTGCCTTTTTCATCTTTGTAATTCCCATGGTATCACTGTTTGATCATGAGTATATAATTGTTAAAATAAATAAAACCAGTAGATGTAAGGAAAAAGTAGAAAGCCAGTAGAGACATTAAAGTTTCAAAGAGATATTTCACAATACCCCATTCCCAACAGCACACCTCCTGGTCTAGTCAACTCAGCTTGCTGATGAGGGATCTCATCCCCTAATTTTATAATGGTATGTAGAAGTAAATCAGAATTCACTGCCTAGAAATTTACTTTAAATTCACTGGAAAATATCCGTTCGCATAAATTAGAAGGTATCTGCACTTCTAACTTCCTGATGTATAGTCATTAGGAAGTGGTAGAAGGGAAGTTTGATATTTGACTTCCTTGGGGAATGTAACCAATTTATTGCTGAATAAACACAGAAAGAATGAATTTAATGTGTTTTTTCCCCAAGAAAATGATGCAACACTGTAGTGCTTAAACTCAGAACTGTGGAGGAATTAAAACTCAACATATGAAGAGATTTACCACAGCTCCATGGTGAGAACATTGAAATAGTCTAAACATATATCTCTGATGCCATCTTTCTTTTTTTTTTAATTTTTTTTTAACGTTTATTGATTTTTTGATAGAGCATGAGTGGGGGAGGGGCAGAGAGAGAGAGAGAGAGGGAGACACAGAATCCGAAGCAGGCTCCAGGCTCTGAACTGACAGCACAGAGCCTGACGTGGGGCTTGAACTCACAGACTGTGAGATCATGACCTGAGCCGAAGTCGGATGCCCAACCGACTGAGCCACCTAGGTGCCCCTCTGATGTCATCTTTCTTTTTTTTTTAATTTTTTTTTAAATTTTTTTTCCAACGTTTTTATTTATTTTTGGGACAGAGAGAGAGCATGAACAGGGGAGGGGCAGAGAGAGAGGGAGACACAGAATCGGAAACAGGCTCCAGGCTCTGAGCCATCAGCCCAGAGCCTGACGCGGGGCTCGAACTCACGGACCGCGAGATCGTGACCTGGCTGAAGTCGGACGCTTAACCGACTGCGCCACCCAGGCGCCCCCTGATGTCATCTTTCTAAGTAAGTTTAGGTCAGCAGAGATTGTTAATGACCCAAACTCCAAAGCCTGTAGGTTCAGACTATTTGTGGGTAGAATTGTAATCATCAATCTTATTTCCTTCTTCAAACTGACAGTGTAAAGTTCAGCACATGAGTGGTTCATCTGTGGAGTCCTGCTTATGAGACATAACACCCTGAACTCTGACACACCCAATTACTTACTGTTATAAAAGACGTGGCAGATAGAGGACTTCTAGATGGTGTGCTCATGTCCAAGCCACTTCCAGTGTACCTTCATGGCCACACTGACTCATATTTGGAGACTAGTATGCAAAACCATGGAAGACTCTTACCTTACCCTGAGTACCATCTCTTATATCCAGCATAATTTCTGTGATCTGATTCTGATAAGGGATAGAGTGCAAGTGCATGCTCGAGTCTAAACTGATTTCTCTTATCTCAGCAATAGGAAAATAAGATCCCCAAACTATCATGTGAAAAATGTCTCAAGACTTTTACAATGCCACTTTCAAAAAATATTTATTCAGCATCCACTATTGCCAGGGATCTGTGGTATACACGAGGTGTTTAATAAGCATAGTTACTTTTGCCACAAAGCTTACAATCTACCAGATGAAACAGACATTAAACTGACAAATGTGGAATTACAAAATGAGATGAAGGTTAAAAGAATAACGGTAAGGGGCTAATTTTAGAACAGTCAATGGTGAGAGAATAATTAGAATGTCTTTTTGAGGAAATGACAATTAAGGTTAAGACTGAGATGTCTAAGTGGAAGGTAATATTCAATCAATCTGGTTTCACATTGTAATCTTTTTTAGAAACTGTTTTCAGTCAGGTCTTTCTTTTTTTTTTTTTTTTAACTAGGCTCCACACCCAATGTGGGGCTTGAACTCATGACCCTCAGGATCAATAGTCACATGCTCTACCAACTGAGACAGCCAGGCACCCCTCAATCACGTTTTTACTTGCTTATTCTAATGGCTTTTAGTGAAATTTGATATTATTGATGTTCCTTAATGAAAAGTACTCCCCATTGCTTTTCTGACAATTCTTTTGAAGTTATCTTCTCGCTTTTCTGACCACACCATAAGCCTCCCCTGCAGCTTCCTCTTCTTCCTTCCCAGCCCAAATGTGGAGCTGAGTCCTTTGTTCATTATATTCTACAGACCCTCCTTGGGTAGATCTGCTCTTTCTCTATGGATTCAATCCTTATATCCTGGAGACTCCTAAATCTCTATCTTTAGCCACTTCTCAACCTCCAAATTCATTTGTTCAACTATGTGATGAGGATTTCTTCATGGATAACTCAGAGATGTCTCAAATTCAACAAATCTAAAACTCAATTTATATTCCCAGCTAAATCTACTCTTGATACTACTGTCCATCTTCATTATTGCAAAATCATCTACTCTATCTCTGCAGCTAGAAAGCATGGAATCTTTCTCAACTCCCTTTATCTCATCCCTCATATTCAACACATCTTCTCTATTCCTGTTCCACATCCTTAGTTTAAGCCCTACTGGTAGCCTAAGTAGAGTATGTTACACATTACCAAACAGTTCACCTGGTCTTCAGATTACACCCACTCCATCCCATCCTTTTCACTACCATCAGTTACCTTTTTACTATAAGTATTCGATCATTCCTACATGGTTTTCCAATATCCACAAAAGAAGTACAAATCTCTTACCATGATGTTTAGGTACTTTATAGTCTGGGCCTATTCTATATTTTATAGCCTAATCTTCTGCCAATGTTTCCCATGTATTTTTGTCCTCTCAAAAAGTTAACCACAGTTCAAACCTACCAGGTATGCTCTTTATTGTGTGTGCCTGTGTAGGTGTTGTTTTACCTACATGGAAAGCCCTTTGTTCTTGTTCTTCCAAACACATGCTCATCTTACTCTAGGATGCTTTTGCAATATGAACCCATCTATCATAGTCAAAGCTAGCTATTTTCTCTTCTGTGCCCTCATAATACTTAGCTTATACTTTTATTTTGGTAATTATACTATAGTATTGTGATTATTTGTGTGCTACTCTCCACCCCTAAGGCTCTTCAAGAGGGCAGGAACTTACATCTGACACACAAGTCCTGGGAGTATTAACTGACAATTGAATTTTTAAGAATTATCTACTCATTTCTTATTAATTATCATCTTAATAGTTAACTACTTATTGAATGCCTACTGTGGGCCAGGCACTGAATTAGGCACTATATAAACACTATCTCATGTGCTTTTCACAACACATCCAAAAGGCAGTTGTTATTATCAACATTTTAAATAAAAAACTAAGGTTGTGATGAAATTACTTGCCCACAAGTGTCAGTAACTGAGCCAAATGTCAATCACAGATGATTATATTACAAGACTCACGTTTTCTTTCTCACTGTAGCTCTAGCCCCCTTGCAACTATCTACAAAAATTTAAAATTAATCCGGTGTCACCTTACCCAACATGGAAAAAAAATGTTCCTTTCAGAATATATAATGTGTTATCAGACTCCTGAAGGATTATTTTGACATTGATTTCTCTTGTAAGTTGACAAAATAGACCATATAATGTATAATATTCAATTTTTATTGGAGGTATACATTTAGAACATTCAAATAATTTGATTATTTTATCAATGATGTTTCTAATAGGATTTCTTAATATTTGTGACACTAAATCAAAACTTTCAGAGGGGAATGGACTTTATAACTGATCATATTCACCTGCATACCCCAAATGATGCTGTGAACACTTCCTTGGTGAGCTCTAACATATGGTTTTGAAGTAACTAAATGTAATGTCACTAGTTGGGTTATAAGCCTCTTTAATTTGTAATTTGGCACTATATAATATATCAAATTTAATGAAGGAGGAAAATACCACTTCTAGTCAGTTGAGAATTAGGAGAGTTATAAATTTTTAAAAAATTAAATTATTTTAAAAAGAGAAGAAAAAAGAAGGGAAGAAACAAAAAAAGGGAAAAAAATTTTAAATGAAATAAAACAAATTTCACTTTCCACCAGTTAATGTCCTTACCAGTGCACACAGAAGATCAACTGCTTCCAAGATCAATTCCTGATGGCCAATGCGGCTGACTCCCAGATCTTCTAGTTCCTGATGTGTAATGCGCAGCAGCTGGTCTCCACTGATCTTCTCCCTCTCAAAGTTCTTAATATACTGCTGCAAACAATCATCAAGACCTGCAAAAGAAAAAATATGGAAGACAAGAATGAAACAGTTTAGCCAAACAAATAGAAAAAATAAAATAAGCATTAACTCCTACCAAGTCACAAGTTAACTCCATTTCAACTCTGGACCAGTCCACTTTTTTCCAACCTACATCTTGGCTGCAGGAGGAAAAAAAAACCCACTTCATCATATCCCTAGTTGTTAGGCTCCTATTTGAATTTTACTCAGTAATTACTGGAAATCTTTAAGTCACTTAAGCAGCTCTCTTTGTTGCTTATTTCATAAAGTGTGTTAGTAAGCAGATTGTGCCCACTTCTAAACTTATCTGCACCTCACTCCCCCTTTCTTCTTCAACTCCACTGCAGAGGGAGAGGCATCTTTCTTCCTATATAAGACTTATTGATCTTCCTGTGCTCTGGAATCCCATCCTCTGCCACATTAACATTACTTCAACAATTAAAAAATTAAACACTCTATTTCAACCATTTCCTAGCCAATGACTCCTATATTCGAACCTCTGCTATCTTAAAAAACAAAATAAACAAAACAAAAACTTTTCCTTGTTTTTTTTGATCCTGTGTTCCCCACTAGTTTGTTCTTTCCTACACAGCCAAGCCCCTTACCTCCCCCCCTACACCTGCAATAAACTCCCTAATCCACTAACATTTGGATTTCATCAAAATCCAAAAGTGGAATCCAGAGTGGATACATTTTTCAGGATTACTCAGGGCACTTCATAAGTGATTAGCTTGGCTACAGATTGGGTCAGCATCAATCGCCTATGAATTTCATACATATGATATAAATGATGAACAAATGATGAACTGGAGTAACAAGATTACTTCTCTCTAGATTTTTAAGTAAGAGATACCAAGAAAATGAGGCAATTAGCAAAAACTAACAGGTCTTGATTTTAAATCAGGCCATCTAGATTAAATATCGTCCATCTAGATTAAACCAGTTTTATGGTTTTTCTGCTGAGTCACTCACTATCCCCTCCAATTCATCTTCCCCAACATAAAAATTCTTTAAAAAAATTTTGAGTTTATTTATTTATTTTGAGAGACAGAGAGAGAGAGAAAGAGTGAGAGAGAGAGAGAGGAAGTGTGAGCAGGGGAGGGGCACACAAAGAGGGAGAGAGAGAGTATACCAAGCAGGCTCTGTGCTAACAGCAGGGCTCAAATTCACAAACCAGGAGCTGAGCTAAAACCAAGAATCAGACTCTTAACCAATTAAGCAACCCAGGTGCCCCTAAAAATTTTTGTCATTTTTTTCCTCAAAACTTTTCAGTTTCCTCATATTTATGATGGAATAATATCTGAACTCCTGTATATAGTGTTCAAGGCCCTTTCTGATCTGGACCTTGCCTTCCTATACAGACTCCACACTTCCCAATCTCCCAGTCTACAGATCTCCATTACAAAAATGTCAACATTGTATTAAATTTTGTTCTCATCTCTGTGTGCCCAATACATAGCCTGGAAATTCCTTGAAGTTTGGCAGTGTATCTTCTAAATGAAAACCCAGGACTGAGCACAGTGACTAACACAGAGTAGGGCTCAATAAGTGTAAAATGAACAAATCAGATGTGTAATTTTATGCTATATCACCTGGTTGGGGAAAATCAGGAACATTTTATTTTTTTTAATATGAAATTTATTGCCAAATTGGTTTCCATATAACACCCAGTGCTCATCCCAACAGGTGTCCTCCTCAATGCCCATCACCCACTTTCCCCTCCCTCCCACCCCCCCATCAACCCTCAGTTTACTCTCAGTTTTTAAGAGTCTCTTATGGTTTGCCTCCATCCGGAACATTTTAAATAAGAGCTAAATCTAAAATCAAGAGTGGAGAGAAAGAACATTTGGTACATGGCATTTTGAGGCACTCATGTCTTGATACATTGCAGAATAATATGAGACAAATGTTATTATTTTGAGTTGATTTTTCTAGATTCTTCTATGTAAAGGAATGATAAAAGATCTCCTAGAGCACCAATGCCACCAACATCATCATTAAGGTTATAGACCAAGTCACATAATATGTGGCAGTGTAGAAATAAGGGAGAGAGGCTTATCTTACATCTCATTAACTGGTGCCTAAGTTAACTATCAAGGCATACTACTCCATAATATAGCATTTTGGCTCCCATATTTAAAATGTAAAATATATGACAAATATACAGCTAGGATATTATAATACAATTATAGTAATCCCACTTTGTGATAATATGCATATTTATAAACCAAAAGGTACTTTTATGTACACTTTTTTCTTACTTGAATTACAAATAATTAATGACCTTATAATTTTAGAGTTTTGATTGAAAGGCCAAAATCAACATCTGAAATCTGTATATGCATAAAATATGGCCCAAACAGGGAGGAGGGCACTTGTTAGGATGAGCACTGGGTGTTGTATGGAAACCCATTTGACAATGAATTATATTAAAATAAAAAAATAAAAATAAAAGTAAAAACAAAAAAAAATATGTGAAAAAAAGAAAGAAAATACGGCCCCAAAAGCTATCTACAAAAACCACAAAAATCAATACATTATAATATTGGGCTATAGGCCTGAATGTCATGATTCCAGAATCTATACAGCATACATGCAATAATTAAATCTCACTCACTCATACACAATTTTATTTAAAGTGGAACTGTCCCATTTTCAAGAATGAGAAATTCTTTAGGGATCATATGACTAGTCTTCAATACTCTAATATTTATTCACTAGATAAAATGAGAATATATACCAAATTTTAAAAATATTGTCTACCCTTTTTTTAAAGCTCTAATGTTGCATGAATTATTTACTCACTTTCCATCAAATTTTACTTTCTTGTTGACATATTTCTAAATAATTATAAGTAAAATTTATAACCTCTACTTAAAAATTCCTATTCTTTTTAAGAAAACATACAGAAAATAAATTTAGATCCATACTCTAAACCACACAAGTGTATCGTGAAGAAAATTGTGCACTTTTGTCAACTGAAACATTAAACTACATGCATTATTGTGTCTAAAGCGACACCCAAAAACCATTAAAAAGAATGCTTGAAATCATTACTATGACATGTGTCTCTGACTTTTTCAATGAATTACACTGCTTTCCATCATCTTTAGGGAAGAGGAATGAACATAATCATGGATCTAGAAACATGTTCCAAAAATAATGAAACATTTACAAAATTATGACATTTGAGAGATGTCTTAAGGATGTACACATTTCCACTAAAACAACGATATTCCAAAAGATTGAGTAAAATAAATTAATCCAGTATATTGTGGAAGTAGATAAGGGAGGTGTAAATTATTACATTTAGTGTTCAAAATATTAAAAACCCATTTAAAATGGTATTAAGAGGATGACTCTATTCCTACTACAGGAAATTTTACTTTATACACCATTTTATACATAATATATGTGCTCGTATCTATAAACTGAACACTCTCTAATATTTACACCAAAAAATAAAAATGTAAATTCATTTGTTAGAGTTCTGTTGCCACTATTTACTGTGAAGAATAAAGATCGACAGACATATGAAGATTTGTGAGGATTCTGTCCCTTCTGCAAAATAAGGTTAGGAAATTAAAACAAACACATATCAGTCCGATTTCCTTTTGCTTACTCAAATACATGAATGATAATTCGAGGCAGAAGATCCATCTAGTTTTAGTCTAGTTTTCAGTCCCCTTATTTTACTTGACACTGCTTTTTTCCCAAGATCACCAATGACCAAAATCACACCAGACTCAAATGCCTCATTTACAATCTCATTCTCCATAAGCAAGTTATTTATCTATTTCTACAACCATTTTTACAGTCTTAGAACCATCTTAGAAGATTCCCCAATTTAATCTCTTATCTTGTCAGTTAGTGAGAAACATAATTTCTTCATTCAAAATAGCTCTTGCTCTGCCCTTTCATTTCTGATCTCATTGTCATCAGATTACTCATGCTGTACAGCCTGTCCTGATGCCCATCTACTCCCCCTGGCACCAGTCTGTTCAGTATATCACTGTCAGATCTCTAAAAACACTCTTTGATCAAGCCATTTCCCAATTCAAAAATATCAAGGACTCTTCCTGCCAAAAGGTTAAAATTCAAAAATGTTTAATTTTTAAGGCTTTTTTAAGGGAGAGGTCTTGGATATCATTATCACTTAGCACTCATTTATTAATTGCAACTACTACAAGACAATAAAAGCGTTTTATACATTATAAACAGCCAGAAAGTTCATATTACCATGTTTTTCTTCTATGCACAAGTAGTATATAATGATAATTGATCCAGCAAAAGACAATTCCCATTTAAGATTTTGTGATACTTCAAGCTCTGACTTCGCTCAGGTCATGATCTCGTGGTTCATGAGTTCGAGCCCCGCATCGGGCTCTGTGCTGACAGCTCAGAGCCTGGAGCCTGCTTGGGATTCTGTGTTTTCCTCTCTGTCTGTCCTTCCCCCACTCGTACTCTGTCTCTCTGTCTCTGTGTGT
The DNA here is from genome assembly GCF_016509475.1 of Prionailurus bengalensis. Lineage (NCBI taxonomy): Eukaryota > Metazoa > Chordata > Mammalia > Carnivora > Felidae > Prionailurus > Prionailurus bengalensis. The sequence goes on along the minus strand of NC_057361.1, from coordinate 17,761,403 downwards.
GTGTCTCTCAAAAATAAACTAAAAAAAAATTTAAAAATTAAAAAAATAAGATCTTGTAGTACTCCCTAAACCAACTGAAAAGGATGAAATTATATTCAACAGCATGTTGGCACTAAATGACTTTACTGTATTCTAATTATTGGAAAAATCACTAACCTATGTATGTAATATACAAACTACTTAAAAGATACCCAGAATATTTAATAAATCAAATTCCTGAAGTATTTTAGAAAAATGAAAATTTTCTTTAGAACCTATAAAGTTAAAAATCTGTTTAATAATTCCCATGCAGTTCTGGGATGATACAGCCTTATAGATTCTTGATTTAATTCAGAGATGAGCAGCCCATCACTCTTACGTAGTAAATAGAAGTATATTTACTCCTTGATATTCTTTTAATTATACTCCAGTTTATATTTTGTTCAACCAAAAAGAAAATAAGAAACATTTTTCCTCAAAAACACCTATGCCACTAAACAATTCTAAATTCCAATAAAAAAAGGCAGTAACTGTTTTAACAAGTGAGAAACAACATGAATAAGAATAACAAAATGTGGGCAACCATACTTTGAAATACTACCCAGCAATAAAAAAATGATATATACTTGGATGGATCTCAAGGATCTCACTGAGTGAAAATTGCAAATCTGAAAGAAGTTACTCAATGATTTCATTTATAGTACATACTGAAAAAGGCAAAACTATAGCAACAGAAAGGAAATCAGTAGTTGCCAGGGATTGGGAATGTAAAGAGGCTATGACTATGAAGCAGCAGGAGGGAGTTTTTTGGGGGTGATGAAACGGTTTTGTATCCTGACTGTGGTACTGGTTACATAATTCTATAAATATGTTGAAACTCATACAACCCTAACACCAAAAAACTCAATTTTACTCTGTAAATTAAAAAAATTAAATTACAAATAGATTACAGGCTATCAAGCATTTGGAAAATACTATTAAACTCAAAATTTAGTTAAAAATTTTTCCTTCTGGCATTTTATCATGGCATTTGATATAAAAGACCCAGACCAGGGAACAATGTTTCTGGCAGTGTATTCAGCAACTATATATTAAGCACCTACTAAGATTAGTGTCGTGTATATTAATGCATTTAACTACCTTTGAAAAGACTGCTTTGCTCTGCTGTCTGGCAGAGCTGAAAGCTATAAACAGAATTCTGAGAAGCTGTATATGAGGCAGGGTATGCAGACTAATGCATTAGAAAACGAATCACTGCCTGTTGTCTCTGAAGACGTCTTATAAGGCCAGGCCCCACTCTGCTGATCATTGCCATTTCTACTCTTCTCAGACCTAATTTTTTTCTCTAACAATATAATGCTGTCTTTAAGATACAAACTAAAAAAATCAAGACTGGGAAACAATATGAAATTGTTCCATTTTGCAAAAATAATTCAGCCTCCTTGCAATCTGTTTCTGGTTCTTCATTTTAAACCAGAGTAGATTTTTAATGCCAGGCAACTTTAAAATGAATTTCAAAGAAATATCTGGTTGAAAATTCCCCTCTTTAGAAAAGACCAACAGAAAGCAAAAATAAAGAAGAAAACTTTATCAGCACTGAAACCAGGAGACATTGCTAACCACCTAAAAGACAGACTAAAGATGCAATGTTACAAAATAAAAAAGGTACTAGAAGAAATCTAGGTTCTGTATCAAACCAGAGCAAGAAACAGTGAAGAAAAAAGACAGATATGTTTGACTATATAAAAATTAAGTTTTTGTTATGACATATCAAATCAGAATATTCACAAAAAAAGTACTTAAAATATATCCAGTGATACACTACATGAAGGCCAACTAAAGAGGACAAAGTAACCCATGGACATACTATCAAGCTGCTTAAAATTTCTCAGTTTTAAAATACTGATATATGGTAATCTGAGATTGCAACTTGAAAATGTGTGTCACACAAAACAATGTCTGAATGGTTTTATAATTTTGTAATTTTTATTTTATTTTATTTTATTTTATTTTTTATTTTATTTTATTTTTTTTATGAAATTTATTGACAAATTGGTTTCCATACAACACCCAGTGCTCATCCCAAAAGGTGCCCTCCTCAATACCCATCACCCACCCTCTCCTCCCTCCCACCCCCCATCAACCCTCAGTTTGTTCTCAGTTTTTAACAGTCTCTTATGCTTTGGCTCTCTCCCATTCTAACCTCTTTTTTTTTTTTTTCCTTCCCCTCCCCCATGGGTTCCTGTTCAGTTTCTCAGGATCCACATAAGAGTGAAACCATATGGTATCTGTCTTTCTCTGTATGGCTTATTTCACTTAGCATCACACTCTCCAGTTCCATCCACGTTGCTACAAAAGGCCATATTTCATTTTTTCTCATTGCCACGTAATATTCCATTGTGTATATAAACCACAATTTCTTTATCCATTCATCAGTTGATGGACATTTAGGCTCTTTCCATAATTTGGCTATTGTTGAGAGTGCTGCTATGAACATTGGGGTACAAGTGGCCCTATGCATCAGTGCTCCTGTATCCCTTGGATAAATTCCTAGCAGTGCTATTGCTGGGTCATAGGGTAGGTCTATTTTTAATTTTCTGAGGAACCTCCACACTGCTTTCCAGAGCGGCTGCACCAATTTGCATTCCCACCAACAGTGCAAGAGGGTTCCCGTTTCTCCACATCCTCTCCAGCATCTATAGTCTCCTGATTTGTTCATTTTGGCCACTCTGACTGGCGTGAGGTGATACCTGAGTGTGGTTTTGATTTGTATTTCCCTGATAAGGAGCGACGCTGAACATCTTTTCATGTGCCTGTTGGCCATCCGGATGTCTTCTTTAGAGAAGTGTCTATTCATGTTTTCTGCCCATTTCTTCACTGGGTTATTTGTTTTTTGGGTGTGGAGTTTGGTGAGCTCTTTATAGATTTTGGATACTAGCCCTTTGTCCGATATGTCATTTGCGAATATCTTTTCCCATTCCGTTGGTTGCCTTTTAGTTTTGTTGGTTGTTTCCTTTGCTGTGCAGAAGCTTTTTATCTTCATAAGGTCCCAGGAATTCACTTTTGCTTTTAATTCCCTTGCCTTTGGGGATGTGTCGAGTAAGAGATTGCTACGGCTGAGGTCAGAGAGGTCTTTTCCTGCTTTCTCCTCTAAGGTTTTGATGGTTTCCTGTCTCACATTTAGGTCCTTTATCCATTTTGAGTTTATTTTTGTGAATGGTGTGAGAAAGTGGTCTAGTTTCAACCTTCTGCATGTTGCTGTCCAGTTCTCCCAGCACCATTTGTTAAAGAGGCTGTCTTTTTTCCATTGGATGTTCTTTCCTGCTTTGTCAAAGATGAGTTGGCCATACGTTTGTGGGTCTAGTTCTGGGGTTTCTATTCTATTCCATTGGTCTATGTGTCTGTTTTGGTGCCAATACCATGCTGTCTTGATGATGACAGCTTTGTAGTAGAGGCTAAAGTCTGGGATTGTGATGCCTCCTGCTTTGGTCTTCTTCTTCAAAATTCCTTTGGCTATTCGGGGCCTTTTGTGGTTCCATATGAATTTTAGGATTGCTTGTTCTAGTTTCGAGAAGAATGCTGGTGCAATTTTGATTGGGATTGCATTGAATGTGTAGATAGCTTTGGGTAGTATTGACATTTTGACAATATTTATTTTTCCAATCCATGAGCAGGGAATGTCTTTCCATTTCTTTAAATCTTCTTCAATTTCCTTCAGAAGCTTTCTATAGTTTTCAGCATACAGATCCTTTACATCTTTGGTTAGATTTATTCCTAGGTATTTTATGCTTCTTGGTGCAATTGTGAATGGGATCAGTTTCTTTATTTGTCTTTCTGTTGCTTCATTGTTAGTGTATAAGAATGCAACTGATTTCTGTACATTGATTTTGTATCCTGCAACTTTGCTGAATTCCTGTATCAGTTCTAGCAGACTTTTGGTGGAGTCTATCGGATTTTCCATGTATAATATCATGTCATCTGCAAAAAGCGAAAGCTTGACTTCATCTTTGCCAATTTTGATGCCTTTGATTTCCTTTTGTTGTCTGATTGCTGATGCTAGAACTTCCAGCACTATGTTAAACAGCAGCGGTGAGAGTGGGCATCCTTGTCGTGTTCCTGATCTCAGGGAAAAAGCTTTCAGTTTTTCCCCGTTGAGGATGATGTTAGCTGTGGGCTTTTCATAAATGGCTTTTATGATCTTTAAGTATGTTCCTTCTATCCCGACTTTCTCAAGGGTTTTTATTAAGAAAGGGTGCTGGATTTTGTCGAAGGCCTTTTCTGCATCGATTGACAGGATCATATGGTTCTTCTCTCTTTTTTTGTTAATGTGATGTATCACGTTGATTGATTTGCGAATGTTGAACCAGCCCTGCATCCCAGGAATGAATCCCACTTGATCATGGTGAATAATTCTTTTTATATGCCGTTGAATTCGATTTGCTAGTATCTTATTGAGAATTTTTGCATCCATATTCATCAGGGATATTGGCCTGTAGTTCTCTTTTTTTACTGGGTCTCTGTCTGGTTTAGGAATCAAAGTAATACTGGCTTCATAGAATGAGTCTGGAAGTTTTCCTTCCCTTTCTATTTCTTGGAATAGCTTGAGAAGGATAGGTATTATCTCTGCTTTAAACGTCTGGTAGAACTCCCCTGGGAAGCCATCTGGTCCTGGACTCTTATTTGTTGGGAGATTTTTGATAACCGATTCAATTTCTTCGCTGGTTATGGGTCTGTTCAAGCTTTCTATTTCCTCCTGATTGAGTTTTGGAAGCGTGTGGGTGTTCAGGAATTCGTCCATTTCTTCCAGGTTGTCCAATTTGTTGGCATATAAGTTTTCATAGTATTCCCTGATAATTGTTTGTATCTCTGAGGGATTGGTTGTAATAATTCCATTTTCATTCATGATTTTATCTATTTGGGTCATCTCCCTTTTCTTTTTGAGAAGCCTGGCTAGAGGTTTGTCAATTTTGTTTATTTTTTCAAAAAACCAACTCTTGGTTTCGTTGATCTGCTCTACAGTTTTTTTAGTTTCTATATTGTTTATTTCTGCTCTGATCTTTATTATTTCTCTTCTTCTGCTGGGCTTAGGCTGCCTTTGCTGTTCTGCTTCTAGTTCCTTTAGGTGTGCTGTTAGATTTTGTATTTGGGATTTTTCTTGTTTCTTGAGATAGGCCTGGATTGCAATGTATTTTCCTCTCAGGACTGCCTTTGCTGCGTCCCAAAGCGTTTGGATTGTTGTATTTTCATTTTCGTTTGTTTCCATATATTTTTTAATTTCTTCTCTAATTGCCTGGTTGACCCACTCATTCGTTAGTAGGGTGTTCTTTAACCTCCATGCTTTTGGAGGTTTTCCAGACTTTTTCCTGTGGTTGATTTCAAGCTTCATGGCATTGTGGTCTGAAAGTAAGCATGGTATAATTTCAATTCTTGTAAACTTATGAAGGGCTGTTTTGTGACCCAGTATATGATCTATCTTGGAGAATGTTCCATGTGCACTCGAGAAGAAAGTATATTCTGTTGCTTTGGGATGCAGAGTTCTAAATATATCTGTCAAGTCCATCTGATCCAATGTCTCATTCAGGGCCCTTGTTTCTTTATTGACCGTGTGTCTAGATGATCTATCCATTTCTGTAAGTGGGGTGTTAAAGTCCCCTGCAATTACCACATTCTTATCAATAAGGTTGCTTATGTTTATGAGTAATTGTTTTATATATTTGGGGGCTCCGGTATTCGGTGCATAGACATTGATAATTGTTAGCTCTTCCTGATGGATAGACCCTGTAACTATTATATAATGTCCTTCTTCATCTCTTGTTACAGCCTTTAATTTAAAGTCTAGTTTGTCTGATATAAGTATGGCTACTCCAGCTTTCTTTTGGCTTCCAGTCGCATGATAAATAGTTCTCCATCCCCTCACTCTCAATCTAAAGGTGTCCTCAGGTCTAAAATGAGTCTCTTGTAGACAGCAAATAGATGGGTCTTGTTTTTTTATCCATTCTGATACCCTATGTCTTTTGGTTGGCGCATTTAATCCATTTACATTCAGTGTTATTATAGAAAGATACGGGTTTAGAGTCATTGTGATGTCTGTATGTTTTATGCTTATAGTGATGTCTCTGGGACTTTGTCTCACAGGGTCCCCCTTAGGATCTCTTGTAGGGCTGGTTTAGTGGTGACAAATTCCTTCAGTTTTTGTTTGTTTGGGAAGACCTTTATCTCTCCTTCTATTCTAAATGACAGACTTGCTGGATAAAGGATTCTTGGCTGCATATTTTTTCTGTCTAGCACCCTGAAAATCTCTTGCCAATTCTTTCTGGCCTGCCAAGTTTCAAAAGAGAGATCAGTCACGAGTCTTATAGGTCTCCCTTTATATGTGAGGGCACGTTTACCCCTTGCTGCTTTCAGAATTTTCTCTTTATCCTTGTATTTTGCCAGTTTCACTATGATATGTCGTGCAGAAGATCGATTCAAGTTACGTCTGAAGGGAGTTCTCTGTGCCTCTTGGATTTCAATGCCTTTTTCCTTCCCCAGTTCAGGGAAGTTCTCAGCTATGATTTCTTCAAGTACCCCTTCAGCACCTTTCCCTCTCTCTTCCTCCTCTGGGATACCAATTATGCGTATATTATTTCTTTTTAGTGTATCACTTAATTCTCTAATTTTCCCCTCATACTCCTGGATTTTTTTATCTCTCTTTTTCTCAGCTTCCTCTTTTTCCATAACTTTATCTTCTAGTTCACCTATTCTCTCCTCTGCCTCTTCAAGCCGAGCTGTGGTGGTTTCCATTTTGTTATGCATTTCGTTTAAAGCGTTTTTCAGCTCCTCGTGACTGTTCCTTAGTCCCTTGATCTCTGTAGCAAGAGATTCTCTGCTGTCCTGTATACTGTTTTCAAGCCCAGCGATTAATTTTATGACTATTATTCTAAATTCACTTTCTGTTATATTATTTAAATCCTTTTTGATCAGCTCATTAGCTGTTGTTATTTCCTGGAGATTCTTCTGAGGGGAGTTCTTCCGCTTGGTCATTTTGGATAGTCCCTGGCGTGGTGAGGACCTGCAGGGCACTTCCCCTGTGCTGTGGTGTATACCTGGAGTTGGTGGGCGGGGCCGCAGTCAGACCTGATGTCTGCCCCCAGCCCACCGCTGGGGCCACAGTCAGACTGGTGTGTGCCTTTTCTTCCCCTCTCCTAGGGGCGGGATTCACTGTGGGGTGGTGTGGCTCGTCTGGGCTACTTGCACCCTGCCAGGCTTGTGATGCTGGGGATCCTGCGTCTTAGCTGGGGTGGGTAGGCAAGGTGCTCGGGGGCAGGAGGGGCAGGCTTAGATCGCTTCTCCTTAGGTGATCCACTTCAGGAGGGGCCCTGTGGCAGCGGGAGGGAGTCAGATCCGCTGCCGGAGGTTTGGCTCCGCAGAAGCGCAGAGTTGGGTGTTTGCGCGGAGCGAGCAAGTTCCCTGGCAGGAACCGGTTCCCTTTGGGATATCGGCTGGGGGATGGGCGGGGGAAATGGCGCTGGCGAGCGCCTTTGTTCCCCACCAAACTGAGCTCTGTTGTCAGGGGGCTCAGCAGCTCTCCCTCCCTTTGTCCTCCAGCCTTCCCGCTTTCCGAGCAGAGCTGTTAATTTCTGACCTCCCAGACGCTAAGTCGCGCTTGCTGTCGGAACACAGTCCGCCCGGCCCCTCCGCTTTTGCAAGCCCGACTCGGGGGCTCTGCTTGGCAGGCGAGCCGCCCCTCCGCCCCGGCTCCCTCCCGCCAGTCCGTGGAGAGCGCACCGCCTCGCCGCCCTTCCTACCCTCTTCCGTGGGCCTCTCGTCTGCGTTTGGCTCCGGCGACTCTGTTCTGCTAATCCTCTGGCGGTTTTCTGGGTTATTTAGGCAGGTGTAGATGGAATCTAAGTGATCAGCAGGACGTGCGGTGAGCCCAGCGTCCTCCTAAGCTGCCATCTTGCCGCAACTCCAATTTTGTAATTTTTAAAGTTGTGTATCCCAAACGTGGTAAAGGAGCTGGACAAGCAGTTTTTCTCAAACTGATTTTCAGGACAGCTTGCAAACAAACTTTTAAATGCTCTTTAAGTAAACACAAAATAAACTCTAAATCTTATACGATTATTCTGCACTTTCATATTTTAATTTTAAAAACAAAGTCTAAAATGATTTTAATGACATGTTCAGTAAACAAAGACAGACTGCTTTTATAGTGAGGCTTAAAGCTATTAGATACCTAAGAATTCACATAGAATATTTTTCAAAGATCACACTTTCTCCCTCAAATTAATAGTCCATTTCAGGGGTGCCCAGGTGATTCCGTTGGTTGAGCATCTGACTCTTGATTTCAGCTCGGGTCATGATCCCATGGTCATGAAATTGAGCCCTAGGTCTGGCTCTGTGCTAAATGTGGAGCAAGCCTACTTGAGATTCTCTCTCTCTCTCTCTCTCTCTCTCTCTCTCTCTCTCTCTCTCTCCTTCTGCCCCTGTTCCCAGCTTGTGCTCTAAAATAAAATAGAAAAAAAACAGTCCACTACAGAGACGGTTGTAACTAACACTGAAACTATTTGTTTCTTTGCAAGTCTTTACAGTCTTTACTAATAATAATTTATTAACAGAAAAGTGACTTTAATAAAAAAGGTAGACCAAGCATAAGGAATTAGCTGCAAATCTAGAGATTAGTGAAGTCTTTCATTTTACAACTTAATAGGTAATCATTTTTTATTTGTTTGTTTGTTTAAGGAAGCTTAAGGGCATCTAAGCCTTACATCTTTCATTCTAACATTCAAGAACCTCCAAGTTCAGGCCCCAACCTATTTTTATAACATTATCTCTAACACATTCATATATCCTATTCTGCAGCCAAAGTCAACAACTCAACTATTTCCTTAATGTGATTATTCCTATTACCCAGAATAATATTTACATATTCTACATACTTAATTGTTGAGATCATGCCAGGTTTTGATCACTGAATCAGGTGGATCTCTCTTCTCTTTATATCTATGGATTTTACACTTATGGCATTTATTTATTACTCACGCTGTTTGTTATAATGTTTGTATTAGTATCTTATTACCCCCAACAGATTATAGAACCCTGAAGGATAGCATCACTGACTCCCTCCATACAGCAATGGGCAGAGCAAGCATCTGATACATATTCAGTCATTCCTTTATTTAATTAATATTTACAGAGGTAATTACTATGTGCTAGGCACTGGGAATCAAATGCCGAACAAAAACTAACATGGCCATTGACTTTATGGAGTTGATATAATACTGAAGGTGACCATTAAACATTAATTATTTGATTGACAAAATAGATGTATAAACACAAGCTATGATAATCATCATGAAGGAAAAAAAAATACACAGCGCTATGAGAAACAAAAAAGTAGACTTAACCATATACTGAGGTGGCAAGTCAAGAATGGAAGGCTTACTTGAGAGATCGATGACTATATTATGATCCACAAGCTTAAAAATGGTTAAAGGAGGAGGAGTAGAAAATTCAACCAACAGAAACAACATATGCAAAGATTGTGTGCTACAAAAAGAAACACCACACATTTGAAAAACTGAAAGAAGTTTCTGTGTCTGAAATGCAGAGATAAGTCAATGAAGCAAGAGGGGGTTAGAGAGATGGGCCAGAGGCAACATGATGCAGGATCTTGTAATCCATGGTCAGAATCCTAACCATGACCCTAAAAGCAATGAGAAGGCACTGAAGGATTTGAACGAGACAGCATTAAAAGTGTTTTGTGAGCATTACTCCAGCTGTAGTATAGTAAATGAATTGTAGGCTGCCAAGAGAGAGAGGCAGGTTGGATGACATTTTTTTGTTAATTTAAAATTTTTAAAAATGTTAATTTATTTACTTAGGTAGAACACAAGCAGGAGAGGGGCACGGAAAGAGGGAGAGAGAGAATCCCAAGCAGGCTCCACACTGTCAGCTCAGAACCCAATGCAGGGCTTTAACACACAAACCGTGAGATTGTGACCTGAGCTGAAGTTAGAGGCTTAACTGACTGAGCCATCCAGGCACCCCAGGTTGGGTGACATTTGAAATAATCTAATTATCAAAAAGTAGTTGTTTGTCCAAGGATGATGGCAGGAAAGGAAGAGAAGACGAAAGAAGATAAAATCATGCAGGAATTGGTGCTGGATTAGATGTGATGGAGGGGAGACCATGGGAAGGAAGATGACACCTACATTTCTGAATTACAGAAATGGATTAATGGTGACATTATTCACAGACAATGGAAATACCACAGAAGTAGTTTAGGGTAGCTGGCTGTCTTCTGGACATTTGGGATTATAGTTCTTTTGAGACAGGCAGGTATCAATGTTGAGGAGTCAGTCAAAAATAAAGGTCTGCTCTGGAGAAGTATAGTTAAAAGTTATGGGTATACAAGTATAAAATGGAAGCCATGAGTATTACTGAGACTAAATAGGAAAAAGGAATAGAGTGAAAAGAGGATTTAGAATTGAACCAGAAGACTCCAAAATGGAAACACTTGTTACAGAGAAACCTACAAAGAAAACTAAGGAAGTGCATCCAGAGAGGAATGAAAAAAAGACATGAAGAAAAGTGGTGTCATGGAATCCAACGGAAGAAAATGTTTCAAGATTGGCAGTAAAGGACAATGGTAAAAACACAACAAACAAACAAACAAACAAACAAAAAAACAAACAAATCTTATGGGTCAGATTACTAGAATTCAAAGCCTACCAAGAATTTGACAATTAGGAGATTATCAGTGACTTTAACCAGAAAGTATTGTAATGACACAAATAGAGTGCATAGAAATGTGTCATGTTGGGTCAAAGAGATTATTGTTGTAACAATTTGAGACATGAAGGAAAAAAACCTTTGTGAGATTAAGTAGCTCCCTAAATCTACACAGTACGTAACTGACTGGCAGAGCAAGGACGAAAACCTAGTCCCAGAGGATTCTTAAATCCAATCTGTTTTGACTATATCAGACTTTTTCAAAACTAAAAAAAATATATCTTAGCAATCAAGTGGATTTATATGCTTTCAAAAAAGAGTAAATTGAGCTTGACTGAAACATACAGTTATCAAAACAAAGAAGGGATAACACAGGACAGTGGCTAGTAAAATCATAATCTTCCAGACCTACAAGAAAAAGTATTTAAAATTACCAAGGATTGAGGTGTTAAGATGGCAGAGTAGTATGGGGGCCCTGAGCTTGTTTCATCCCTGAAACACAGCTAGACCAACATCAAACCATTCTGAACACCTAAGAAATAGATATGAGGATTGACGCAACAATCTGTATAACTGGAGCCAGAGAACTTGGCAGTTATGTGGTGTGGAAAGGTGAATTGGGGAGAGAAAAGATGTAGAGGGTAGGGAGCCATTTTTTGCAGAGAGAGGACAGAGAAAGAAAAGAGAAAGGGGGAGAATGCAGTACATCAGGATCGCACAAGAAAAGCACCCCCCCCAAAAAAAAAGTAGCTGGAGAGAAAGAGTGAAAACACTCGCAGGGGACTGGACAAAATATCTATTTCCCAGAACCATTGATGAGGAGAAAGGAGAGGGTTTCAATACCACCAGGATTCTATAAACACTGGAGTGCAGAGTCTGAAGGTTTGGAGCTCAGTGTCTAGTGGTGCTCTGGTGAGGAAATAGGTCAAATCCCCAAGAGCAGGCAGCGAAGTATGAGGGGTCTGTGTGCCACACAAGGAGAAGTGGATCCCCTGATTAGAGTGCATGTGGTAGAGATCATACGGCTTCCCTGAGGGCAAAAGCCCAGCAGACCCCAGAGAGCAGCCACGTTTACTGATAATGGGACAATGATGCCAAAGGACAACAAACCTTGACACTGGCTCTGTGTTGTGATTTGCCATAAACTCTGGGCCTCTGCCACTGTGCAATCACACAAATGTTTTCTGGGACAAGCTGACACCCAGCCATTGCTCGGTGAGACACTTCCCCAGCTGCAGGGGTCTCTGAAGTGTGGGGTTTTGAAATATAGTTCCATCTGAGATAAAACCCTGGAGTGAGGTGCCACCTGGAAGGCAGACAGCTTGGACAAGGACAGGGTCGAGGCAGGGAGTGGATGACCCCTGAAACAAGGGAGGGGTGCTTGATCGCAGGTCTGTGAAGGTGCAGGGTTCCTTCCTGCGCCAAAAACTAGGAAGTAGGGTGAAGTCATTTTCACTTGTAGCATGCACATGTGTCCCCACACAGAAATCATACCCAGTAAGCCAAGCAGGGCCACCAAGTGGAGAATGGAGCAGTTATGCCAAGCCCTGCCCACTTGTGACCTCCAGGCACATCCCCCAGAAGACGGGTACAAACCCTTTCCACCTGCTTATTAGTCTATGGACTATAGAGTGCTTCAAAGTTTCAGTTTGAGGGGAAACTGGATGTCACTTCATTTGAGTTTCATTCTGTTTGCTGGTTGATTTGTTCATTTACTTTGCTTTTGTTTTTGCTTAAGTTGTTTTTTTCTTTTTCTTTCTTTTCTTTCTCTTTCTTGGATACAGAAAGAGCAAATTCTTTTTTACTTATTTTTATTTTTTTACTATATTTTATTTTATGCTATTATTTAAAATTCTTTATTAAAAACATTTTTAACCTTTTTTTTCCTTTCCTTTCTCTTTTTTCTCTATTCTATCAAGCATTTCTCAACAAGTAGACTGAAACACACCTAGGATCTGGCTTCCTTTACTTTGTTTTGTTTTTAATTTTTCAATTTTAATATTTTATTTTATTAATCTTTTTCTTCCTTCAAAATTAAAAGATGGAGGAATTCACACCAAAATAAAAGCCAGTAAGAAATGACAGCCAGGAATTTAATCAACACAAATATAATTAAGATGTTGGAACTAGAATTTAAAATGATTATAAGGATACAAACTGGGGTTGAAAAAAGCATAGAAGACACCAGAGAATCCCTTTCTGCATAGATAAAAGAACTACAGTCTAGTCAGTCCAAAATAAAAAAATGTTATAACTGAGATGCAATCTTGAACGAATGCCATGACAGCAAAGGTGGACAAAGCAGAGCAGCAAGTTAGTGAGAAAGAAGATAAAATTATGGAAAATAATGAAGCAGAAAAAAAGGGACACAAAGGCAAAAGATCATTATAAAAGACTTAGAGAACTCAGTGACTTATTAAAAAGGAGTAACATTCAAATCACAGGAGTTCCAGAAGATGAAGAGAGAGAAAATGGGGCAGAAAGTTTATGTGAGCAAATTATGACTGAAAACGTACCTAATCTGGGGAAGGACAAAGACATCAAAACACAAGAAGCACAGAGAACTCCCAATGGATTCAACAAAAACCAACCATCACCAAAACCTGTTATAGTCAAATGCACAAAATACAAAGGTAAGGAAAGAATTATAGAAACAGCAATGGAAAAAAGTCTTTCATATACAAGGGAAGACAGATCATGTTCACAGCAGATCTGTCCACAGAAACTTGGCAGACCAGAAAGGAGGGGTAGGATATATTCAACGTGCTGAATAGGAAAAATATGCAGCCAAGAATTCTTTATCCAGCAAGGCTATCATTCAAATAAGAATGAGAGAGAAAGACTTTCCCAGACAAACAAAAACTAAAGGAGTTTGTAAACACTAAACCAGCACTGCAAGACATTTTATGGGGGACTCTTTCAGTGGAGAAAACAAAACAAAACAAAACAAAACAAAATGGACCAAAAGCAACAAAGACTAGAAAGACCACAGAATATCACAGGAAACACCAACTATACAGGCAACACAATGACACTAAATTCCTTTCTATCTTTCAATAATCACTCTAAATGCAAATGAACTAAATGCTCCAATCATAAGACATAAGGTATCAGAATGGATAAAAAAAATAAGACCCATCTATATGCTACTTACAAGACACTCATTTTAGACCTAAGACACCTGCAGATTGAAGGTTTGCAGACTGAGGAGATGGAGCGCCATCTATCATGCTAATGGATGTCAAAAGAAAGCCAGAGTAGCCATACTTATATCAGACAACTATCTCTCTCTATCTCTCTCTCTTTTTTTTTTGCATTTTTATTTAATAGTTTTCAGGAAAATAGTACTATTGTTTGCACACAGCAAATCAATATGTGTCAGCCACCAGCTTAAATTACACTGTACAATCAGGTACTCAAACTTGGACAAAATAAATATACACCACCACAGTGACACTTTGCACTAACAACAATGAAGTTTGCCCTCAACAATCATAACATTACTGGGTTCTGTAAGGAAAAATAAGTTGCTGGTTGACAAGTTGAAGGGGGATAAAAATGACATCAGGAATTCAAAAGGTTATTTCAGGTGCTGGTCACCACATTTAGGCACTCAAGCATAGCAAGGTGATAAACTTCCTCCTTAGCTTCCCCCTTTACTTGTGCCATATGAGATATAAAGGTAAGAGAATGAATAAAGATTATGGGATTTCTTTCAAAAAACTGTGTACAAGCTAAGCACAGACTCACTTTAGAAGACAGTAAATGAATGCCTCACCAAAAAGGCCACCATGCCAAGTTCCTTTTCACATTCTGCCCAAAAGTATCCATAAAATACTTTAATTTTCCTATTAATATACAAATCAACTATATTAGTTGTTTCTTCACATTTTATAAGTTGTAAAACAACTTCAGAAAGGTTTTGCTAAAGACAACTTGGCAAAAATAAAGATTTTTTTTACATCTTGTTTTGCAAACTAGGAACAGCAAGATTTTTTAAGAGACCAGGTAAATAACATTGAATTTAGGATGGGCAATCAGATCCAAACTGAAATCAGATAGCCTGGATAGCCCAAAGCATTAACACAAGTTCAAGTGCACTAAAGTAACAAGGCATAAGAAGAAAAAAAAAAGATTCTCAGTTAAGTTCAAATAAATGCATGGTGTCAATGGTTATGTTTCAATTTTGTGCTGAGCAAAGTTATCCTCCCAGCTACATCTAATTTCAAAATACTCTGGGAAGCTATCTAGATAAGCTATACGTTGAAATTATATTCTAATATGGCCACTGGATTTATTTTTTAATTATTATAAAGTTATTTACAATAGTGAAGTAGTACAAATGTGTATTTTTTCCTCAGGTGCTAACTAGCTAAAAAAGTTAATTTGGGAAGTGGGGGGAAGAAAACCCTATGTATTTGAAATACAATTGGCAATGGAAGCTAATAACCAAAAGAATATATATAAGCTTCCTATCACACAAATATAATTTAACATTCTCCATCTTCTAAGTAAGTATTCACTTTTATTTACTCATGTGACAGTATTTGTAACAACACATTATGATTGAGTAGTGAATAAAAGAATATGAGCCTTACTGGGAAACTGGCATAAAGTCATATATATATAGATAGATATATATTTTTTTCTTTTTTTACAAAACAAGAACACTAAAATTAAAGTCATAAAACTCCTACTATGAACTATTAAACTTGAAAAATTCATTTCAGAAAGATATGCCATTTGAATTCTAAAAACACAAGAGTCAAAATCGCAACTGTCATTATTCCCCTAAGAAGCTGCCAAGCAGAAAGAAATCTTAATATTGAAGATTTCATAGGTCATGTTCCAGCCTGGTATGGATGGTTCCATGGCAGAATACTCAAATTTGAAATAATAGTGGTACAAAATCACTACTTGACTCTTTAGATATTGCAGTAAAATCTGGCTGTAGCACTACTGGCTAAAAACTATTACGTCTTGCTGCCCAGACAACTATACTTTAAAACAAAGAATATAACAAGAGATGAAGAAGGGTATCATATCATAATTAAGGGGTCTATCCTCCCAAGAAGACCTAAAAATTGTAAATATTTATGCCCCCAACATGGAAGAACTAAAATATATAAATCAATTAATCACAAACATAAAGAAACTCATTGATAATAATAAGATATTAGTATGGGAGTTAAACACACCACTTATACCAATGGAGAGAACATCTAAGCAGAAGATCAACAAAGAAACAATGGCTTTGAATGACACACTGGACCGGATGGACTTAACCGACATATTTAGAACATTTCATCCTAAAGCAGCAGAATACACATTCTTCTCCAGTGCACATGGAACATTCTCCAGAATAGGTCACATATTGGGTCACAAATCAGCCTTTAACAGGTACAAATGATCAAGATCATACCAGGCATATTTTCAGACTACAACACCACGAAGCTTGAAATCAACTACAAGAAAAAATTTGGAAAGACAACAAATACTTGGAGTTTCAAGAACAGCCTACTAAAGAATAAATGGGTTAACCAAGAAATTAAATAGGAAATTAGAAAGTACATGGAACCAAAGAAACTGAAAAGATGACAATCCAAAACCTCTGGATGCAGCAAAGGCAGTTGTAAGAGGCAAGTATATAGCAAGGTACGCATTCCTAAAGAAGGAAGAAAGTCACAAATACACAACCTAACCTTGCACCTAAAAGAGCTGGAAAAAGAACACCAAATAAAGCCCAAAGCCAGCAGAAGGGAAATAATAAAGATTAGAGTGAAATCAATGATATTAAAAAAACAGTGGAACAGACCAACAAAACCAGGAGCTGGTTCTTTGAAAGAATATACAAAACTGATGATAACCCCCCTAGCCAGATTTACCAAAAAGAAAAAGGAAAGGACCCAAATAAATAAAATCACTTATGAAACAGAGATCACAACCAACACCACAGAAATAAAATCAATAATAAGAGAATATTATGAGCAATTATATGGCAACAAATTGGGCAATCTGAAAGAAAAGATAAATTCCTAGAAACATATAAACTACCAAAACTGAAAGAAAAAGAAATAGAAAATTTGAACAGCTCCATAACCAATAACGAAACTGCATCAGTAATGAAAAATCTCCCAAAAAGAAGAATCAGCAGCTGGATTACTTCCAAGGGGAATTCTACCAAACATTTAAAGAAGAGTTAATACCTATTCTTTTGAAGCTGTTCCAAAAATAGAAATTAAGAAAACTTCCAAACTCATTCTATGAGGCCAGATAACCTCATAAACCAGATAAAGATCCCACTAAAAAAGGAGAATTACAATCTCCCTGATGAACATGTATGCAAAAATTCTCATAAAGATACTAGCAAACCGAATCCAACAATACATAGCAAGAATTATTCACCATGATCAAGTGGGATTTATTCCTGGGCTGCAGGGCTGGTTCAGTATCTACAAATCAATCATGATACATCAAAGTAATACATCACATTAATAAAAGAAAGGATAAGAACCACATGATCCTCTCAATAGATGCTGAAAAAGCATCTGACAAAATATAGCATCCTTTCTTGATAAAAACCCTCAAGAAAGTAGGGATAGAAGGAACATACCCCAAGATCATACAGGCCATATATGAAAGGCCCACCGGTAATATCAGCCTCAATGGGGAAAACCTGAGAGCATTCTTCCTAAGGTCAGGAACACGACAGGGATGTCCAATCTCACCACTGTTGTTCCACATAGTGATGAAGTCCTAGCCTCAGGAATCAGATAACAAAAAGAAATAAAAGGCATCCAAAATGGCAAGAAAGAAGGGAAACTTTCACTCTTTGCAGATGACAGATACTCTATGTGTAAAACCAGAAACTCCACCAAAAAGCTGCTAGAACTGACACATGAATTAACAAAAGTCTCAGAATAGAATTTTTTTTAATGTTTATTTATTTTTGACAGAGAGAGAGAGAGACAGAGCATGAGCGGGGGAAGGGCAGAGAGAGAGGGAGACACAGAATCCGAAGCAGGCTCCAGGCTCTGAGCTGTCAGCACAGAGACCCACGTGGGGCTCAAACTCATAGACAGTGAGATCATAACCTGAGCCGAAGTTGGACGCTCAACCGACTGAGCCACCCAGGCGCCCCAGAAAGGTCTCAGAATATAAAATTAATACAGAAATCGGTTGCATTTCTATACACCAATAATGAAGCAGCAGAAAAAGAAATCAAGGAATAGATCCCATTTATAATTACACAGAAATCCATAAAATACTTAGGAATAAACCCAACCAAAAGGTAAAAGGTCTGTATGTTGAAAACTATAGAAAGCTTATGAAAGAAACTGAAGAAGACACAAAGAAATGGAAAAATATTACATGCTCATGGATTAGAAGACCAAATGTTAAAATGTTGATAGTACCCAAAGCAATCTACACATTCAATGCAATGCTTAGCGTAATAACAGCAGCATTTTTCACAGAGGTAGTACAAACAATTCTAAAATTTGTATGGAACCAGAAAAGACCCCAAATAGCCAAAGTAATGTTGAAAAAAACGAAAGCTGGAGGCATCAGTTTGGAACTTCAAGCTGTATTATAAAGCTGTAATCATCAAGACAGTATGGTATTGGCACAAAAATAGAAACACAGATCAATGGAACAGAATAGAGAACCCAGAAATGGACCCACAAACATATGCCCAACTAATCAGTGATAAAACAGGAAAGAGTATCCAATGGAAAAAAGACAGTCTCGTTAGCAAAGTGTGCTGGGAGAACTGGACAGTGACATACAGAAGAATGAAAGTGTACCATTTTTTTTAAACAATACAAAAAAATAAATAAGAAATGGATTAAAGACCTAATGATGTGAAACAGGAAACCATGAAAATCTTACAGGAGAAAACAGGTGACAACCTCTTTGACCTCGGCTACAGCAACTTCTTAGTAGACATGTCTCCAGAGGCAAGGGAAATAAAAACAGAAAGGAACTGCTGGGACCTCATCAAGATAAAAAACTTCTGCAAAGTAAAGGAAACAATCAACAATACTAAGAGGCAATCGATGGAATGGGAGAAGGTATTTGCAAATGACACTGTCAGACAAAAGGTTAGTATCTCAGATCTATAAAGAAAGTATCAAACTCAACACCCAAAAAAATAATCCAGTGAAGAAACTGCCAAAAGATATGAACACTTTTCCAAAGAAGACATCCAGATGGCTATCAGACCCATGAAAAAATGCTCAACATAACTCATCATCAGGCAAATACAAATCAAAACCACCATGAGATACCACCTCCCACTTGTCAGAATGGCTAAAATGAACAACTCAGGAAACAACAGCTGTTGGTGAGGATGAAGGAAAAGGGGAACCCTCTTGCACTGTTGGTGGGAATGCAAACTGGTACAGCCGCTCTGGAAAACAGTATGGAGGTTCCTCAAAAAATTAAAAATAGAACTACTCTATGACCCAGCAATGCCACTACTAGATATTTATCCAAAGGAGTGTGCTGTTTCGAAGGGGCACATTCACCCCAATGTCTATAGCAGCACTTTCAACAATAGCCAAAGTATGGAAAGAGCCCCAGAGTCCATTGCTGATAAATGGATAAGAAAGATGTATTGTATATATATACACATACATAATGGAATATTACTCAGTGATCAAAAAGAATCAAATCTCACCATTTGCAACAACATGGATGGAATTAGAATGTATTATGCTAAGCGAAATAAGTCAGTCAGAGAAAGAAAAATACCATATGATTTCACTCATATGTGGAATTTAAGAAACACCACATATGAACATAGGGGAAGGGAAGGAAAAATAAGATAAAAATAGAGCAGGAGACAAACCATAAGAGACTCTCACAGAGAACAAACAAAATACAGAGAACAAACTGAAGGTTGCTGGAGACAAGTGGGTGGGGGGATGGGCTAAATGCTGATGGGCATTAAGGAAGGCACTTGTTGGCATGAGCACTGGGTGTTATATGTAAGTTAAGAATCACTAAATTCTACTCCTGAAACCATTATTACACTATATCTTAACTAACTTGGATTTCATAAAAATAAAAACAAAATCAAAGAACAAAACAACAACAACAACAACAACAAAAAACTACCAAGGACTGAAAACCATGCTACTATACACTGATGAACTGAACACAATGTACAATACCCAGATGACATCTGATATGAAGTTGCATTCAAATGAATGAAAGGAGAAACAATGCATAACAGTTTTTAGATGTCACTGAAATCGATGAAATACATGCTGACTTGAGAACTCTTCTTTCCATCTTCCCATGTTCTTTAACGCAAATCACCCACCTCCTACAAGCAAACAGTTGCTCTATAACAAATAGTGTATGAATTTTTTGATGAGGGTGCCCAATAAAACCAAATATAAGAGAAAAGAAGGACAATTTTCTTCTGGGCGTGTTCTCATTTACTCTGTCGTAATTTCTTTTAGAAAATGTTAAGCTGGCAATAATCTTCCATTATTTCCAAATGGAAGAATTGATGCTGATTAACAGTAATACCTTTCATTTATTTTTTGGGCTCACCATGTGCCAAAAACTTTTTAAGCACTGTATAAATATTCTCATTTAATCCTTAGAACAATCTTATGAATTACATATTGTTACCTTGATTTTACAGTTTTAGAGACCATATCCAGAATCCCACAGCTTATTAAATAGTAAGGCAGGGTCTCAACCCAAGTCCTTCTGACTCCAAATCCCTGCCCTTACAGCCTGCACTAAATTAGAGGAAGTTGGTGAAGGGTGTAAAGGGTCGTTTCCAAACCTCAGAATTGTTCTTAAACTAATCATCTGTACCATACCAAAAGATGTTATGCCAAAAATATTGTTTTCATTTTCCATTTACAACTTTAAATACAATGTTTTACAAAACACTTATTTAAATTACACTTTGCTTCAAAATGGATTTAAGTATGTTGTTTACACAAACACCCACACACTATTCGCCAAGGTAACACAAATTAAAAGTAGATGAGAAAAATATGGTTAAAGGAAAATACAATTAGTAATAAACCGGAAGCCAGAAATAATGCTAATACAAGAAATTCATACCAATGAAAAATATTACACTTGTGAAAGTGTGGGAAGTGCTAGAACACTGGTTGTGAGTTAGCTAGAGGCTCATAAAGAGGAAAACAGCAGTAGATACATAGTTAATAACATTCATTAGATAAAAGTAAGCCAGTTTCTCAGAGAAACTCATCCATTCCTATACTGAAACCAAAAAAAAGAAAGAAAGATTTCTTAAGAAATTCTTGTGTAACATAACGAACACTACCTTCAATAATAAACAGTTTCAATAAATATATGTTCCCATTGGACTACTTTTTGTTGTTGTTGTTGTTCTGTTTTTCTTTGAGAAAGAGAGAAAATGCACACAAGCAGGGGAGAGGGGCAGAGAGAGAGAACCTTAAGCAGGCACCACACTCAGCACAGAGCTCAATCTCAGGACCATGAGATCACGACCTGATGTTTAACCAACTGAGCCACCCAGGCACCCCGCCCCCCCCCATACTGGACTTCCTACAGTGATGCTGAAATATTTTATCCAATAATTATATTGTATTGTATACCAAATAACAACTCATTATCATCAAAAATATTTACAGTTTACTGGCTTTAAAGAGGTTTCAATTTATCAACAGAGGTTATAATTCTATGGAGAAAATAGCTAGCAGTGTTTCTCTTTTATAAGGGTAAGAAACAAAGAGGCACAGTGTATTTGAATCATCTTTGGAAAATTGGTAGTTTGTCAAAAGGTGCCTAAAATGTTTTGAAGATACATACTATATGTTTATTTAATACAATGGCAATTCGAAATGAAATATTCCTGGGGCTCCCAGCTAGCCTGGTCAGTGAAGCATGTGACTTTTGATTTCAGGGTCATCAGTTCAAGCCCCACAATGGGTGTTAAGTCTACTTAAAAAAATAATAAAATAAAATTAAAGAGTCCTATTGTCATACTTCTTATCTTGAAAAGCATGTTTAAAGATTTTGAATTTAAAAAGTACAAGTTAGGGGTGCCTGGGTGGCTCAGTTGGTTAAGCATCTGACTTCAGGTCACAATCTCACAGTTCGTGAGTTTGAGACCCGCACTGGGATCTGTGCTGACACCTCAGAACCTAAGCATGCTTCTGTGTCTTCCTCTCTCTGTCCCTCCCCCATTTGCACTCTGTCTCTCTCTAAAATAAATGAACATTAAAATAATTTTTAAAAATTAAAAAATAAAAAGTACAAGTCACAGGTAACAAAAAATAGATAAAATGGATTTTATCAAAATTAAAAACTTTTGTCCAGCTAAGGACACTATAAACAGAGAAAAAGGGAATATACAGAATAGGAGAAAATATGTGCAAATCATTAATTTGATAAGGTATTAATATTGAGAAAATACAAAGAATGCATGTAATTTCATTTAAATAGCAATGAAAACAAGAAACTCAACTAAAAATGGCAAAAATATTAAATAGTTACTTCTTCAAAGAAGATACAGATGACAAATAAGCACATGAAAAGATGCTCAAAGCCACCAATCATTAGGGAAATACAAGTCTAAATCACAATAAGATACCATTTCACATCCATTAGGATGGCTACTATCTAAACAATAACAACAATAGCAAACACACACACGTACACAAACCCAGAAAATTACAAGCATTTGCAAAGATGTGACTAGACTGGACGGAACACTTGTACAGTGTTAGTGGGAATATAAAATGGTGTAGCCACCAGGTAAACAGTATGGTAGTTACTCAAAACAAAAAAGTTGCAACAGAATGACCATATGAGCCACGAATTTCACTTCTCGATGTATATACAAAAGAAATAAAAGCAAGGTCTTGAAAAGATACCTGCACACCTGTGTTCACAGTAAAATTATTCACAACTGCCAAAAAGAAGCACCCCAAGTGTCCACAGACAGACGAATGGACAAACAACATACAGTGTGTATGTGTGTGTGTACAGATATATATAATGAAATATTATTCAGTCTTAAAAAATTAGGAAATTCTGACATATGCTATAACATAGATGAACTGCGAAGTCATTATGCTAAGTGAAATAAACTAATAATAATTAGTTTATATAATACCTTATATGAGGTACCTGGAATTCACAACTACAGAAAGCAGAATGGTGGTTGTGAGGGGGAATGGGGAGGTATTGTTTAATGGGTAAAGAGTTTTAGTTTTGGAAGATGAAGAGAGTTTTGTGGATAGATGATGGTGATGGTAGCACAGCAATGTGAAAACACTTAAACATCATTGAATTGTATATTTAAAAATTATTGATAATAAGTATGATGTTATGTGTACTTTATAATTAAAATTTTAATGGTAAAAATAGTAAATTATACATATTATACCACAATGAGAAAAGTACAAGTTACCTAATAGCCTAAATTTGCTACTTTCAAATTTTACTTAGACTTAGGCATCTGGGGAAGTATATGGGTATATGAACATCACAAATGTAAATTAGTATTTTATACATGATTATAAATGCTATGTTCAAGGGTAAACAAATTTCTCTGACAGAAACACAACTTTCCTTTATACTGACTACAAAGAAATCATCAAAGGCAATGATTTACTAAATTCAGTACATCTTACATGGAACCAAAAAAAACCAATCTTACACAGAACTTATGAATAGGACATCTCACCCAAACGAATTGATCATGAAAAAACTAATTTGCCTAAGGGTGTCTGTCTGGCTCAGTTTGTAGAGAATGCAATTCTTGATCTTAAGGTAGTGAGTTCAAGACCCATATTAGGCATAGAACCTACTTAAAACAAATAATACTTTGCCTAATCACAGTGGGACTTATTAATAAAGCTGCCATCTTTTTTATTTTTTTAATTTAATGTCTAAACAACACTGTTGAAAGTTAAGACATGCCAAAAACTTTTCAGCAAGGTGGGAATTTTAAAACTTTCAAAAAACTGTAAATCAGATATACCAAGAGGGAAAAAAAAGAAATTTTGTATCCAAATGCCATCTAGAAAAATTGTGAAGGAACAGTAGCACAAAGGATTAATCAGTCATCTTTGTCTGAATGCTAGGACAGAGTCCCTTCCTCCAGGCAGGAAATGCCCATGGGTAGAAGGACGCTGTCTCTCATGGGGAGTGAGAAGGGGCGGTAGAGTTGGGTGATGGGGATAACTCTTGAGTCATGTAATTGAAAAGAGCAAAACTTGATGATTCAACCTTTCTTCTGGAGACACATCTAATCCTGGCTTATTCAGTCCCTGTCGTTCCTTAGTACCCTTAATTTCTTCAGATTTTTAAATTTTTTAAAAAAAAATTAAGTGGGCTCCACACACAATGTGGGGTTTGAACTCACGACCCTGAGATCAAGTCACATGCTCCATCAACTGAGCCAGCTGGGTGCCCCTTGATTTCTTCCTAAATCAGTAACTGTCCATTCCTTATACTTTTACCATAGTACACACCTCCATGTGACTTGGGTCTTAACCAGCTAGCTTGCTGAGCTACAGAAGCCCTCCCTTCCTGTCCCCTATTCAAGATATCTACACCACTGATTTTCCAATTCCTGATACCAACTTCTATTCATTCATTCAACAAATATCTATCAAATGCTTAGTTATGAGGTAAGCATTATTCTAGGAAGTATGAATAAAATGGCGAGCAGAAACAGATGTAGTCTCCTCCTTCGATGAGCTAGTAGTTAACTGGGAAAAAAGTACAATTAGTAAAGAATCACACAAGTAACCAAAGCAAGTAATCTGAAGGGAAGGAAAGATGCCTGTGCATAGTGCTCCAAAAGCCTGTAATGGGAGGATTTGACCAAATAGGACAGATTAAGAGTAGGTGTTCTGGGAGAAGTATGGCAAGAACTGAGGTCTGGAAAAGAGGGAGTCAATAAGGCAAAGAGGGAGGGAAGAGCATTAGACTCTGGAAACAGCAAAGACACAGGGGTAGGAGACAAGATAGAGTGTGAGACACTGAAAGAAAGCCAGGAAGTCTAAAGGTTGTGTTCAGAAATGTGTTCTAAAAAGCCTTCTGGTTTTGATGTGTAGAACAGTCACTTGTGGCCAGTTTGCTTTCTTCCATAGAAAGGATCATCCTTGAAGGAAGAGTTAATATGGTGGAGAATTAAGGGGATCCAAAGTTACCTCATCTCTCAAACACAGAAGCATTGAGGCCAGAAGACTAGGAATTCCAGGAATCCAGGCTACAGAGTCACAGAAACATCTGCAGGAGCCCATGGGGTAAACAGGGCCATAGGTGCGTGATTGCAAATTGGGAGAGATAAAAAGGGCAGCATAAGCCCAGATGGGAGGGATCCCCTTCTGTGGAGAAATAAAAGGAAGAGAAAGAGAGACTGTGGAAGTGTAGGATTGTATTTGGACAAGAGAAAAAGCATGGACCACAAAACAGAAAAAATGGAGAAAGAACCAATTTCTTTTTTTTTTAATTTTTTTTAATGTTTATTTATTTTTGACAGAGAGACAGAGCCTGAGCAGGGAAGGGGCAGAGAGAGAGGGAGACACAGAATCTGAAGCAGGCTCCAGGATCTGAGCTGTCAGCACAGAGCCTGACACGGGGCTGGAACCCACAGACTGCGAAATTGTGACCTGAGCCAAAATCACACACTCAACCGACTGAGCCACCCAGGCGCCCCAAGAAAGAACCAATTTCTAACACGATCCAGAAAGACCCAGGTCTTTCTCCAAACTGGGGCCTGCCTCTCTGTACACGCACCTGGGGGGGGGGGAGCCAGCCCCAGCTCAGTAGTGAGCTCAGAGGTGAGGTTGGAGAGAACAGTCCCCTTCCTTGAGTGCTGTGGGAAGAAGGTATACAACCTCTCCAAGGACAAAATCCCTACAGATGCCCACCAGCCAGAGGCTCTCTGTCGGCTGGGTGGAGTGGCTCTATCCCGGATCTGGAGCATGTGGAGTAAGATCCTTTAAGACATCAGGGTTTGAATCGCAGCTGAGTGCCTGGAAGGTGCAGGCGACTGTGGAAAGGACAAACTAGCCTGCTTGCACCTCCAAGGCACTGTGTGGATGACCTGAACAGAGCGGTTTGGGACACCCGGTCAGGAAGGAGGGACTGGGGTGACCCATTTTTATCCCAATCACCAACAAGGCGGGGCTTCAGAGAATGGATAGCAGACCCACAGTAGAGGCAGGACCTACCTACACCAAAACACACCCCTCTGTGCCTGGTAAATGCATATCTACCAGAGCAAGATTGACAGTGACCAAACCAGATGGCCCCTCTCCCAGACCAGTGTAGCCACTAGTTCCAAGGCAACACCAGATATCGGTCCAGCAGTTTTGCATTTTCTGATTTGATTCTTGAACAGTTCTTACTATTGAACAGTTCTCACATATATATATATATATATATATATATATGTATAATATATAGTATACATATATATTATACTATACACAGTATACCTATACATATAAGTCATTTTACATAGTATACATTTACATGTATACTATGTAATTTTATAGTATACATATATATGTAATTCTATAGTATAATATACATATATACTATACTATATATAGTAAATATATATATGTATATACGTATATATATATATATATACACACACACACATATGTATACATATATATATATAATTTCTTTTCTTCCTCTTATTTCTTCCCTTCTCTATTCTGGTTGTTGGTTTGGTTAAGCAGACATTTTTAATCTATTCGTTTATACCTCTTTATATTTCCTTCTTTATTTTCCTCTCACTTCCTCGATTAAGCCGTATAGTTTCCCTGATTCTCTGCCCTGCCAATTTTTTTTTCTCTTCTTTTTCCCTGTCCCTATCATTTCTGTCTTTATATGGGATAAGGTTTCCACCACCACCATCACCACCACCACCACCTTTTAAATTTTTTCCAGTGTTACTCCAACGAACAAATCAAAGCACACCTGGTGGAAGATCCAAACCACAACTATGAGTAGGAAGATAAAGCAACCAGAGTCACAACAGAGCACACAACACACTCCAAAAACACATGCTGAAGAGCCAGGCCCTGGCTCTTTGATCCCTATGATCCCTATAATCCCTTTTTAATATAGTAGCGCTCACAGGTGCAGGACACTTAACAAGCTATTAAAGCATGTAAAGGACAGAAAACTAGCCAAAATGACGGAATGGAAGAATTCTCAAAAGAAATTTCAGGAAGAAATGACAGCTAGAAAATTGCTCAAAACAGATATAAACAATATATCTGGTCAAGAATTTAGAATAATAGACAATATTAATAGCTGGCTTGAAAAAAGCGTAGAAGACAGAGAAACGATTGCTGCAGAGATAAAGGAACTAAGAAATAGTCACAACGAATTAAGAAATGTTGTACATGAGGTACAAAATAAACTAGATGCAGTGACAGCAAGGATGGAGGAAGCAGACAGGAGAATAAGTGAAAGAGAAGATAAACTTAGGGAAAATGATGAAGCTGAGAAAAAGAGAGATAAGAAAATCCTAGAATTTAGTATTTTATTTAGTAAAAATACTAGACTACGAGGGGAGAATTAGAGAACTAAGTGATTCAATGGAATGTAATAATATCTGTATCATAGGAGTTCCAGAAGAAGAGAGAGAAAAAGGGGCAGAAGATTTACTTGAACAAATTATAGCTGAGAAGTTCCATAATCTGGGGAAGGAAGCAGACATCCAAATCCAGGAGGTACGGAGAACTCCCTTCAGATTCAACAAGAATAGATCTTCACACAGCATATCATATTGAAACTGCCAAAATACAAAGATAAAGAGAGAATTCTGAAGTAAGCTAAAGACAAATGGGCCTTAATCTACAAGGGGAGACACAAAGGGTAGTAGCAGACCTGCCCACTGAAACTTGGCAGGCCATAAGGGAGTGGCAGGACATATTCAATATGCTGAATAGGACAAAAATGCAGCCAAGAATCCTTTATCCAGCAAAGCTGTCATTCAGAATAGAAGGAGAGATAAAGGCTTTCCCAGGCAAACAAAAAGTAAAGGAGTTCATGACTACCAAACCAGCCCTGCAAGAGATCCTAAGGGGCACTCTGAGTGGAATGCTGCAAAGACTACAAAGGACCAGAGGCATCAGCACAAAAATGAAACCTACAGATAATACAATGACACTAACTCCATATCTTTCAATAATCACTCTGAATGTAAATGGACTAAATGCCCCAATCAAAAGATACAGGGTATCAGAATGTATAAAAAAACAAGATCCATCTATATGCTGTCTACAAGAGACTCGTTTTAGACTTGAGGACACCTTCAGATTAAAAGTGAGGGGGGGGGGATGGAGAACCATCTATCATGTTATGGAAGTCAAAAGTAGCCATACTTATATCAGACAAACTAGATTTTGAACTAAAGGCTGTAACAAGACATGAAGGAGGGCACTATATCATAATTATGGGGTCTATTAATCAAGAAGAGCTAACAATTGTAAATGTTTATGACCCCAACTTGGAACAACCAAATATATAAATCAATTATTCACAAACATCTTACTTATAAGAATACGGTAATTGCAGGGGACTTTAATACTCTACTTACAACAATGGATGGATCATCTAGGCAGAAAATCAATAAACAAACAATGGCCTTGAATGATATACTGGACAAGATGGACTTGACAGATATATTCAGAACTTTTTATCCAAAAGCAGCAGAATACACATTCTTCTCGAGTGTACATGGACCATTCTCCAAGATAGATCACATAGTGGGTCACAAAACAGCCTTCAATAAACATAAAAAACTGAGATCATAGTATACATATTTTCAGATCACAACACTATAAAACTTGACATCAACCACAAGAAAAAACTTGGGAAGCCTCCAAATGCATGGAGGTTAAAGAATCCTACTAAAGAAAGAATGGGTTAACCAGGCAATTAAAGAAAAAAATTAAAAAATATATGGAAGTATATGAAAATAAAAACACAACAGCCCAAACCCTTTGGGATGCAGCAAAGACAGTCCTAAGAGGAAAATACATTGCAATCCAGACTATCTCAAGAAACAAGAAAAATCCTAAATACAAAACCTAACTGCACACCTAAAGGAATTAGGAGCAGTAAAGAAAACACAAAGTCAGCAGAAGAGAAATAATAAAGATTAGAGCATAAATAAACAATATAGAATTAAAAAAAATAGAACAGATCAATAAATCTAAGAGCTGGTGTTTTGAAAAAATAAACAAAATTGATAAACCCCTAGCCAGACTTCTCAAAAAGAAGAGAACCCAAAGAGATAAAATCATGAATAAAAGAAGAGTTATCACAACCAACACCACAGAGATACAAACAATTATTAGAGAATACTATTTGAAATGATATGCCAACAAACTGGACAGCCTAGAAGAAATGGACAGATTCCACACACTACCAAAACTCAAATGGGAAGAAACAGAAAATTTGAACAGACCTATAACCAGCCAAGATATTGAATCAGTTATCAAAAGTCTCCCAACAAATAAGAGTCCTGGGCCAGATGGCTTCCCAGGGGAATTCTACCAGACATTTAAAGCAGAGTTAATATGTATCCTTTTAAAGCTGTTCCAAAAAATAGAAGCATAAGGAAAGCTTCTGGACTCATTCTATGAAGCCAGCATTACCTTGATTCCCAAGCCAGAGACCCCACCAAAAAGGAGAATTACAGGCCAATATCCCTGATGAACATGTATATAAATTTCTCAACAAGATACTAGAAAATAGAATTTAACAGTATATTAAAAGAATTATTCAGCACGACCAAGTGGCATTCATTCCTGGGCTGCAGGGCTGGTTCAATATTCACAAATCAATCAGTGTGATACATCACATTAACAGAAGAAAGGATAAGAACCATATGATCCTGTCAATAGATGCAGAAAAAGCATTTGACAAAATACAGCATCCTTTCTTAATAAAACCCTCAAGAAAGTCAGGATAGAAGGAACATACTTAAACATCCTCAAAGCCATTTATGAAAAGCCCACAGCTAGTATCATCCTCAATGGGGAAAAACTGAGAGCCTTCTCCCTGACATCAGGAACATGACAGGCATGTCTGCTCTCACCATTGTTGGTTAATATGGTGTTGGAAATCCTAGCCTCAGTAATCAGACAACAAAATGAAATAAAATGCATCCAAATTGGGAAAAAAGAAACCAAACTTTCACTTTTTGCAGAAGACATGACATGGAAAACCTGAAAGACTCCACCAAAAAGCTGCGAGAACTGATAAATGAATTCAGCAAAGTCTCAGGATACAAATCAATGTACAGAAATTGGTGGCATTTCTATACACCAATAATGAAGCAACAGAAAGAGAAATTAAGAAATCGATACCATTTACAACTGCACCAAGAACCATAAAATACCTAGGAATAAACCTAACCAAATATGTAAAAGATCTGTATGCTGAAAACTATAGAAAACTTATGACAGAAATAGAAGGAGACACAAAGAAATGGAAAAACATTCCATGCTCATCAACTAGAAGAAAAAATATTGTTAAAATGTTAATACTACTCATGGCAATCTACACATTCAATGCAATCCCAATCAAAATCGCACTTGCATTCTTCACAGAGCTAGAACAAACAATTTTGTTTGGATGGATGTTTGTTTGTTTGTTTATATGTTTTGTATTCCAACAAAAAATTTGTATGGAACCACAAATGACCCTGAATAACAAAGTAATGTTGAAAATACATTATGCTAAGTGAAATAAGTCAGTCAAAGAAAGATATCGTATGTTTTCACTCTTATGTGGAACTTGAGAAACTTAACAGAACATCATGGCGCGGCGGGGGAAGGTGAAAGACAGTTTCAAACAGAGAGGGTGGCAAACCATAAGAGACTCTTAAATACAGAGAACAAACTGAAGGTTGATGGGGGGGGGTGGGGGAGAGGGAAAAATGGGTGATGAGCATTGAGAAGGGCAGCTGTTGGGATGAGCACTGGGTGTTGTATGTAAGCGAGGAATCATGGGAATGTAGTCCTGACGCCAGGTGGACACTGTATACACTCTATGTTACCTAACTTGACAATGAATTATATAAAAAATAATAATAATAAAATAAAATAAAAAGAAAGGATCACCCTTGGTAAGAACTCATCTTCCTGCTCAGCATCTTCACTTTGTATGTTATTTCAGCTATGTGAGCTGAAGCATAAAGATTTCCCAAACATGTCCTTTCTTTGGCCATGTTATTCCTCTGTGCTAATCTATATCACTCTTACTCTTTTCTTGGTAAAAGAAGATAAGGAAGAGACCTACAAGTAGAACCTATTCCATATGTTATGTTGAGCTAAATCCATGGTCTCCTTAAAAACAAATCAAAATCAACAGAAAAATGTGGTAAGAAGATGGGGCATGTGGGTGCCTCAGTCGGTTAAGTGTCTGACTTTTGGTTTCATCTCAGGTAATGAGCTTGAGGTTCATGGGTTCAAACTCTGCACGGGCTCCATACCGTCTACTTTGGATTCTCTCTCTCTCGCTCTCTCTCTGCCTCTCCCCTGCTCATGTTCTCTCTCTCTCTCTCAAAATAAATAAATAGACCTAACAATTTTTTTTTAATTAAAAAAAAAAGAAGAATGTGATAAGAAGGTTGAAACATCTTTTAAACTGGTGATTTTAGAAAAACGGTATGGCAATAGCTAAAAACTGCTTTTAGAAGTTGCACTAGATAATTTTATTTTATTTTTTTATTTTATTTTTTAATTTTTTTTCAACGTTTATTTATTTTTGGGACAGAGAGAGACAGAGCATGAACGGGGAAGGGGCAGAGAGAGAGGGAGACACAGAATCGGAAACAGGCTCCAGGCTCTGAGCCATCAGCCCAGAGCCCGACGCGGGGCTCGAACTCACGGACCGCGAGATCGTGACCTGGCTGAAGTCGGACGCCCAACCGAATGCGCCACCCAGGCGCCCCTGCACTAGATAATTTTAATTCAGACACAGGCAACTCATGAATTCTGACTGAAATAACTTCCACAAAAGAAAACTAGCATAAAAGTGACTATAAAAACAAAGGGTACTATCCACTATTAAACCTAATTTCAATTCATCTCCTACGACTGTTCCTTAATACAAGACAAATCCTTTTCAGCATTTCATATCCATTGTTTGGAGCCTACTGTTACACACACACACACACACACACACACACACACACACACACACACTTTCCCACTATAAAACAATGTCAGCATTACTAACCAATAATTTCACAGGATCAAGCAAAAAAGAAACCTTTGGCGTTTTAAAATCTTTATGTCTCCTAAAACTGGTTCTAAAATACTAGGCCCAATTTAATTTTCAGTCAACATGTATTTTCCACCTAATATTTTTGTATCACTTAGTTTCACTTAATATTAAAATTAAAAGCTATGAATTTTGGCCTTCTAACACAAAGTTAAAATGTTTTCGTAAGGATTTATTTTCAAGTTAAAAGGAATCCTACATTTATTCCATAGCCATTTCTAGGTTGTCTAATAAAAACATAAGTGGTGATATTGAATTTTATATTCATTTTTCTTCATGTGTCAGAATCAATATGTAATAGCATATAGTTATATTAAAAGCCAAATAATTTTTATTAGCCTATGATGTAAATTTTATTTGACCTAGGAAAATAGGCTATATGGAGGGGCTGACTTTTCCCCCAAAATTCCTAAGACGTTTTCAAAATGATTCTAATAATTATAATTCAAAACAACACCAGTTTTCCACTGCTTCTCAAGTTTCATGTGCACACAAAACACCTGAGGATCTGATTAAAGTGTAGATTTGATTCAGTTTGTCTGGCATGGGGCCTGAGATTTGTGTTTCCAACAAGCTCCCAAGTAACAATGGGCATTACCAGAGAGCAATGCTTGTCAGAAACAAAAAGAAACTTGATTTTTTTCCTACAAGTGATGAGGTCATGATGAAACAAAACAATTATGATGACTGATAATACACATAGACACAAGTAGGTTTATGTTGCTAAATATCTAGCCAAATTCATTATGGGCTTACCAGTCCCAATTTGGATACACATTTATAAAGATACCCAAGGATCAACAAATATTCATTATAAATTTATAAACCACAGAAAAACAAATTTGTCAAACCATAAACTAGGCATATTATGTTAAGTGGAAAGAAAAAAGGCTATTCCAAACTAACTGTAATTATACTTATTTAAATAAATCCTTAATTGCATGTTTTCAGGATATACATTTAGAAAACTTCCTAATTTTCCAAAATGTGAAGCCCATGGAGAAATTCATCAGCCTAAAAGAGCACAATTAGTCTCATCCATAACAACTGTTATCAATTAGAAAAGAGTGTGTGGTGGAGGTACTTCAAAAATAAAGGAAAAGAAACCACAAACAATACAAACTCATGTTCCTTATCATTAAGCATTTCTCAAAGAGCTCCTAAAATGGGAGAATCTTCTCATATTGCTCATAATTCCTCTCTGCTCAGTAAAATCCTCCTTCACTATGATAGCATTCTATGGCAATCACAATCTGTTAGGAAGCAGGGTTTCTCCTGTCACCAAACTGGAAAAGGGTATCAGCAGGCATTGCTTTCTCTGTGTTCCCTCCAGATGTCAAATTCCTTTGTGTGGGTCAGAATCAGAAGTACTGGAAAAGTAGAAAGTAGAAAAAAGTTCTAAAGACACGCATATGAATCAGGAAAAAAGTGGGCAAGGGAGGGCTCCAGGGCCTTGACTAAAACTGTGTCAAATCATTTGACAGGCGCACTTTTAAAAAAATTTTGCACTCACTCCTTACTGAAGAGACAACATTGCTTCTCTAGTCACAAATTAACCTCCATAACATCTGTTTCTTAGCAGATTGCAAGAGCTTGCCAGGAATTTAAGAATTAACTTTTAGATGACATTTGCAAAGTTCCAAGTCATAATTTAATCCTAGATCCATATTGTTGTCAATCCAACAGTTAATGGAGTTTAATGTCCTTGTGATTCTCTTCATTAAATTACTGTTCAAAAGCCTAGTTTCATAGACAGTGGTTTATAAAAAAAGAAATACATGGACATCATCTTCACTCAGTTCTGAGAATTTAAAAACTGTCTAACATGAAATGTAATTTAAGATTACTAGATAGGAGAAGACAGTTTTTAAAAAATTACCTCCAGATGACACAAAGCATAAACAATTATCTCTACAAGGGAAAGGCAACTAAGAAAGAAAGAAAAAAGGAGTGTGGGGGTTGGGGAAGTTTGGGCAAGGGCAAAAGACCCAATACATGTAATGACTTCATATTATGCAAAGTGCTACCCCAAAACTTCCGAGCTAGGACCAACAAGAGCATATTCACTCACACTCCAATGAGACTCTGGTTTATGCCTGAAAGCAGCTGTGCAAACAATCTTTCATCAAGCTTGTATTTCAATTCAGTCTCAAGTCTCTCCATTCGTGAATTTCAATGGAAAGATCCCGAGGGATTCAAGATTTGCACGTATATAAATATACTACCATTGACTGCATCACAGGCCTATATTCTCAACAGCTGTATGTCCACCTGTGAAAGGAGCTAAGCACTTACCAAGTCATCTAGAGTAGCCACAAACTAAGAGCTATTTCCTGCACTGTTTCACAAATGTTATAAATATAAAAAGTAAAAGTGTAATAAGCACTACAAATAATCCAAGTGAAAGATATAAAAATATTGGTAGATATTTCTAAGTGTGTAGGATTAATATTGTCTATTTTAATTTTACACTTGAGTCAAAACTGCTCCTTTCCCAAAGGCAATAGTTCACTATTCATAACCTTTAACAGTAGGCTACTGAATTGAAGGTATTTTTCCAGAAATGGAAAGTTTTTTGAAGGAACCTAGAGTGAATAAGAATTTCACATTTGAATAAAGAAAATATGAAATATATTAAAATATATAACAACGCAAGAAAACCTACAATTAATTTTTATTGTCAGCAGCCTCCTAGGAAACATGTTCTCTTTAGTTACAGCATCAGAGATTAGAAGTCATTTAGGAAGAGTGTGATTCATTCAATAATGATAAAGACAACTTTAAATTCCTGTGAAAATTTTGGACACCTCTATTTATGAACAAAGCACACTGATCCTGACCTCCCAGAGCTGTAAGTCAAAAAAAGGGTAAAGAATTCAAAATGAAACTGTGCATTTCTATTCAAAACTGAGTCATGTCATCCCAGCAAAGCATTATATAGAAAAAGAGCTGATTTCATTACTTTTCATGGCAATCTTTAACTTTGTCAAAAAGGAGGAAAACCAACCGAAATTATTTCTGCTTGAATAGCAGGGGCATGTAGTTGGTGATATCTTGCAAGAACACAGCAGTGGTGAAAAAAAGAAACTAAAAATTATAAAAGCCTACCATAGGAAACAGAGTGGAACTAATCTGGAGAAATTGGTCCTCTGCATCAAAATATGGTTTATACTGTGAGTCTATCACAACTACTCCAATGCTTTACTATGCCATCTTTTCTCCAATACATACACTGTATTCCAGCCTTGAGGTTGACTAGTTCAAACTTAGGCAGATCCTAACACCTAAATATTGGTGCTAAATTAGGGGCATTTCTTCTGAAGTCAGATTTATTTATTTATCATACATTTCAAGCTTCTAATCATTTTTAAGAGTACAATGTTAACTACAATTTTACATTTGTTTCAAAATATCTTACAAGTCTTAAATTTATTTTAGAAATTAATAAAGTTCTAAACCATGTTCCACAACTAAAAGTCTCACCAGAGTCCATCAAATGGAAAAAGAGTACTGTTACTCTATGACCATGATCTAGTAAAGTTACAAAATCTAAAAGGGTTACAATGAGGAGCAGAAGCAATGGCACTTTTCAATTTATGGTTCTTTACACAGTGTGATTATTAGGGAAAAAATGGAGGATAATACAGACAACACTTCGCTTTTCTTTTTTATTTTTATTTAAAACCTTTTTTAATGTTTACTTATTTTTGAGAGACAGAGACACAGAGCATGAGCAGGGGCAAAGAGAGAGGGAGACACAGAAGCAGGTTCCAGGCTCTGAGCTGTCAGCACAGAGCCCATACGGGGCTTGAACCCATGAACTGTGAGATCATGATCTGAGCCGAAGTCGGATGCTTAACCGACTGAGCCACCCAGGTGCCCCTCACTTTTATTTTTTAAAAGCAGGTCTTACATTAGCAATAAGATTAATATTCCTCACATATTTAGAAGACCTCAAGAAGATTGGACTTCAATCTTGGACTTGAAATCACCAATTCTATAAACTGAAGAAAGACATAATACTGACTCTTCTACTCCCATGTCTTCTTTCTTCTTGCCTTGAAACAAAAGAATAGAGAGAGTGGTCCAATGGTCTCAATTCTGCCCTTACTCTCAGAGGCTTGCTTTATGAATTTCCAGAGGAATACAAAAAACAGTTTTCAGAAACTTTGCACATAATAATGGGGGCACATAGTTAGGGGCCCTAATGTTTCAATTTTTAAATATTAATGATACCATCAATACATATAAACTGAAATCAACTCAAAATAGAATTGTTTTACAGCTAAAATTGCATTTTTATCATAAAATCTGAAAGCCAGTTACTTGATAAACTAAGTGAAAATATGTATAAATCATCCTCAACGTAAATTTGCTTCCTAGGAGATAGGAAGCAAATTCCTTAACTGTCAGAGACCATTAATGATCATTTCCTTAAACTTTTCTAAATCAATTGTTAGGATTTATATATGGGATACTTTTTAATTAGAAAACTTACTTATAAACTTAAATTTAACGTATCAATTAACCAGACCTTGTCAAATGCAGAGGCACAATTAGAACAATTCAGAATCATATGATCAATATAAAAATGAAACTCAAAAAGTATTCTAAGGACAAGAATATTCAACATCGAGCAGTGGCCCTAGCCAAACACAAAAAGGAAAAAAAATAAGAGTTACAGACAGTATGAGAAAAAACTATCAACTACTTAGAAAATTCAAGAAAATCAACTGCAAAACTATTAGACTAATCAACAAGTTAATTAAAGTGACCAAATATAAGACCAGTATACAATAATTTTCCTAACCCACAGCAAAACCAATTAGAAAATATAATGAAAAAAATTCCATTGACAATAGAAATAAAAATAAGCTACATAAGAATAAACTTAAGAAGAAATGTAGAAGACATTTTCTAAGTTTATTTATCTTGAGAGAGAGAGAGAGAGAGAGAGAACAGGCAAGGGAGGGGCAGTGATGGAGGGGGACAGAGGACCAGAAGCAGGCTCTGCGCTGACAGCAGAGAGCCTAATACGGGGCTCAAACTGCAAGATGATGACCTGAGCCATGACCTGAGCCACAGTTGACACTTAATCGACTGAGACACCCAGGCAACACAGGACACATTTATTTTTTAAAAAGCTATCAAATTTCACTGAAGACTATAAAATAAGATCCAGGTAAATAGAGAACACATACATTCCTGGATGTGAAAATTCAATAGCAAATGGGATATGAATTTTCCCCAAATT
This sequence comes from Prionailurus bengalensis, assembly GCF_016509475.1. Lineage (NCBI taxonomy): Eukaryota > Metazoa > Chordata > Mammalia > Carnivora > Felidae > Prionailurus > Prionailurus bengalensis. The sequence goes on along the minus strand of NC_057361.1, from coordinate 17,724,160 downwards.
AACCAAAATATGGGTTGGGGGGAAGCCTGCCATTCAGACAGCAAATGTTCTATAAAGCAACATTAACTGCACTGAAAGAAAACAGATAAATGAAACAAAATGAGAACCCATAAACAGACCTATCCATATGAATTTTAGTTTACATGATTGAGGCTTATCATTTTAATTTCTTATAAAGTTGGCAATTAAAATAAATGGGAGGAAAAGAAAGACTATCCTATCAAGTTGTGTTAGAACAAAGGGCTATCCATTTGGTAAAAATATAAAGTCAGACTCCCTACTTTATGTATTGTACTTTTTAAATTTTTTTTCATATTGAAAAGCTAAATTAAGGTTCAAAAAAATGAATGTAGTGGAACAATAGAAAAAGATTTAAGAATAGTGGAATGGAAAAGGTCTTCCTAAGCAAGATACAAGACCGAGCTGTCATAAAAAGGGGAAAATAATGACAGATACAGCTACGTTAAAATTTAGTATTTTTCTAATGAAAGATACTTAGGGGACTTTTTCAACTACACACATGAGCCCTAGCTTCGGACAAAAATCTCATCTTCCCTTTCTCCTTTCAGTCCTTTAAGAAGCTAAGCTTTAGCGACTCACTGTTTCTTTTAGAACTGTTGCATGTTGCATTTGGATCCCAGAATCAGTCTTTTTTTTTTCTTTTCTTTCAAAGCAGACTCTGTGAAAGGTTAGTGATTAAGTGCACAGATTCTTTAACTAATTAAGCTAATCTTGCAATCTAGTTGATTTTACGAACATGTTGCTGTATGTTTCTATTTATGAATATAGAAGCTACCAAGAAGGACCCTACATGGGGGGTGCCTGGCTGGCTCAGTTGGTGGAGCAAGTGACTCTTAATCTTGGGGTTGTAAGTTTGAGTGTCACATTGGGTGGAGAGAGTACTTAAAAAAATAGTGTAAAAAAAAAAAAAAAGAAAGACCCTATGTGGAATAGTATGTTACATAATGCTATTTTCTACATGCAGTGAAAATGTACCACAGTTTAACCTTTGTTATGACAAGCAGTATGTGGTTTAAGTAAAATATAGCAGCTAAGCAGCTTTATTCTTTACAGAATAAAGAATGGAAAGTCATATACTGGAGTCAATATAATGACCCTTACTTAGGATATGATTCTACATTTAATTTTAGATATTTAGTAAGACCAGCTATGGGACTACATATACCATTTCTGTATTTCTAGAGCAGAACTTAGCTCACAGAAGGCACTTAATACATATTTGCATAATGAATATTTCTTCTGCTTTATTTTAAAATTCAACACAGATTTCAACTAAATTTTATCTACGATTTTCTCCTTCTGAAACCTTTATATACTGAACAATCACCAGTTAACTCCTTTTTAGAATTCAACTTTACGCTCATTAGCCACAGTCACATAATTTAACATACATTCCCTGTCTCACCATCATGGAATATGAGTTCTGAGTTACCTTTGTTGTTTTATGTTGTTAGAAAAGCTAACACCAGGGGAGCCTGGGTGGCTCAGTCGGTTAAGTGTCCCACTTCAGCTCAGGTCATGATCTTGTTCCTTAGTTCAAGCCCCACATTGGGCTCTGTGCTGATAGCTCAGAGCCTGGAGCCTGCTTCAGATTCTGTGTCCCCCTCTCTCTCTGCCCCACCCCTGCTTGTGCTCTGTCTCTCTCTGTTGTTCAGAAATGAATAAACATTCAAAAAAATTTTAGAAAAGCTGACACCAAAGTTCATGTAAAAAAAAAAAAACAGGGTAGAATTGCTAATGTATGCAAACCTATGTTGGTCATTGGGAGTGAGTCTAATTTTAAATTAGTACCAGTATGAATTCAGTTTTGGTAGTGATGTTTAAAAAAATAAAATACATGCCCTGGGTTATAAGATTCAGAATACTGAAGGAGAACAGATTTCCACTATGTCTGTTACCTGACAAGGATGACATCTGCAAAATGAGGGGGAAAATGTCCAATTTTAAGAGAAAATTTTCCTAATATGTGGAAATTTTCATTAAAAATGAAGACTGAGGAGGGGCGCCTGGGTGGCGCAGTCGGTTAAGCGTCCGACTTCAGCCAGGTCACGATCTCGCGGTCCGGGAGTTCGAGCCCTGCATCGGACTCTGGGCTGATGGCTCAGAGCCTGGAGCCTGTTTCCGATTCTGTGTCTCCCTCTCTCTCTGCCCCTTCCTCGTTCATGCTCTGTCTCTCTCTGTCCCAAAAGTAAATAAACGTTGAGAAAAAAAAATTAAAAAAAAAAAATGAAGACTGAGGTAAAATCTTGTTTTTTTCTAGTAGTTTCGTGCTTTCATCTTTTACATTTAGATTCTTCATTCATTTGGAAGTTATTATTGTGAATGGTATGAGGTATGAATCTAATTTTACCTTTAACATATAGTAAATTTCTGTGTGTTTGGGTCTAGTTTAGGTTTTCCATTCTATTCCACTGGTATATTTGTTTATGCATGTGGCAGCACCCTGCTATTTTTATTATAGGAGCTTTATAATGTTTTAATGTCTGGTAAAACTAATCCCCTCACAGTTTTTCTTTTTCAGTGTTTTCCTACCTCTCCTTTTTCTTTATAGGTTTGAAAGGTTTATAGGTTTCATTATTGACATACTCAATTATAAGCTTAAGGATTCAACAGATTAATTTAAGAATTATGTCCTAGGGGCGCCTGTGTGGTTCAGTCAGTTAAGTGTCCAATTTTGGCTCAGGTCATGATCACACGGTTCGTGGGTTCGAACCCTACCCTGGGATCTGTGTTGACAGCTCAGAGCCTGGAACCTGCTTCTGATTCTGTGCTCCTTCTCTCTCTGCCCCTCCCTTGATCACACTCTGTTTCTCTCAAAAACAAACATTTAAAAAAAAAGAAAAAAAAAGAATTATGCCGTAATCATAAACTAAACATAAACTAAGCACAAAAAATTAAATTGTTAAATAAATACGAAAATTTCACTGTCTACTATAATAGCATGATCTTCTAGTATTTAAGAGCTAACTAAATGTCAATTATTTTCATGTTCTGGGATACCAAAAAATGTACTTTTATTTGTAAAATGTTATAGTATAATCTATATGTTCATTTTCCATTAAAATTTCAGATTAGTTGCTAGATTAAAAACAAAATTATACCAACATTGTTTTCTTTAAAAATATTAAATCTGTTAAGTATCATTAAAATTCAAATACAGCCGGCGCCTGGGTGGCGCAGTCGGTTAAGCGTCCCACTTCAGCCAGGTCACGATCTCGCGGTCCGTGAGTTCGAGCCCCGCGTCGGGCTCTGGGCTGATGGCTCGGAGCCTGGAGCCTGTTTCCGATTCTGTGTCTCCCTCTCTCTCTGCCCCTCCCCCATTCATGCTCTGTCTCTCTCTGTCCCAAAAATAAATTAAAAAAAAAAAAAAACGTTGAAAAAAAAATTAAAAAAAAAATTAAAAAAAATTCAAATACAGCCTTTGGCATAAGCATTTACCTAATTTAAGTATGGACTTATGCAAAATCATTCTAAAATATAAATGATTTATTTGTATTTTCTCAATTTTACTGGAAAAGTGAAATCAATAATTTTATGAAGTTTCCTTTACTTAGCCAAAGACATTCAAGTTGTACAGTTGTGCAGTGCAAAACCTGCACAACCATATACAGTATAGTAAAAAGCTACACAACTGAATGCAGCAGCCATGTGTTTGCCTTTTTTCTCTTATCAGAGTAAAAAAAGCACTTCTTCAAATGCAGCAGGGTGTCAGAGAATTCAACTCAATTCTGACACTACCCAGAGTGTGTAAGAGATAGCATCAGTTTCCACATGTAAAGGGCTTAGTCTCACAAGACCACTTTCTACTTCAGAGGCTAACTGCAAACCCAGTTTGTTGTTAGCTGTGCTTCTGGCTGAGCAGTTACAAATTGGATGTTCCAAAAATCCCCTCCAAATCAGGATGCCAATCCCAAATTCAGGTTGTTACCTCTACTTCTGATCAACTGTCTATAAATTGGAGATTCCCATGACCCCCATTATCCTTGGGTTTGATTAATTTTCTACAGTGGTTCACAGAACTAGAGACATTTTACTTACTAGATTACTGCTTTATTACAACTCAGGAAAAGCCAGATGGAAAAAACGCCTAGGACAGAGTATGGGGAAAGGGCATGGAGCTTCCTTCTTATCCCTGAGCTGGCCACTTTTCCCAAATCTCCACGAATTTAAAACCCCAAAAAAGTTCTCCAAACTCTGTCCTTTCAGATTTTTATGCAAGCTTCATTACATAGGCAGGGTTGATTAAAACACTGGCCACTATTGGTTGAACTCATCTCAAACCCTCTCCCCTTCCAATAAGTTGGGGGGTGGGTCTGAAAGTTCCGACTCTCCAATCACATGGTTGGGGGTCCACTGGCAACCAGCTCCCATCCTTAGGTGTGGACCAATTCAGCTCATTAACATAACAAGACACCTTTAACACTCTCATGGTTTAGGAAATTACAAGGGTTTTAGGAGCTCTAGGTACTAAAATGAAGGAAGAGCGAATACAGATTTCTAACTGTAACACACTTTCTGAACCCACAAGTGATTTGTCTGGCTTTGAAAAAAGTAAAAATGAATTATGTCTGAGCCAGATATTAGGAGCTCATATCCTCACCATTTTGATGAAATGTTTGCAGTTAGATAAATACCAATAAACAGGAACATATATTATTTCCAGTTTTAAAACCCTATGTTTCTGACCATAGACATAGAACCTCAAAAGGTTACTTACTATCTGCTTTTACAAATTCAGCTATTCTAAGACTATCCTTTTAGTCTGGACTGTCTGGCCTTCTGACTGTTTCCTGATCATTTAACCAAGTTTTCCAAACGTACTCATTCTAATACTATTAGTATTGATAACATCCAGGCTTGTAATGGAATTCCTAACTTAACTAATCACTGCTCATAAAAGATACATCTTGCCAAAAGGAACAAGCTTGAACAGGTATAGCTGTACGTTTCAATTCTAGGGTGTTCTTAAAAAGCAGAACTAAAAGATTTAAAAACTTATTTGCATTCTTATACTGCTGCAAAATACTTGTAAAGACCTAAGGAAGAAAGGAATGATAAAATATATATTAGTTTTAAAATGTTTCTTTCATCTACTCTTTCTTTTCATAATGAATTTTCCAAATTTAGGTATCTGCCCAAAATTAATTAAGAAAATGTATTCATTTAAAAATGTTTTCTGGGGTGCCTGGGTAGCTAAGGCGGTTAAGTGTCTGACTTCCGCTCAGGTCATGATTTCATGGTTTGTGAGTTCAAGCCCCATGTCAGGTGGAGAGATTACTTAAATAAAACTTAAAAAAATAAAAATGTTTTCTTTATATATTTTGATCTGATTTTTCATTCAGACAACAAACTTTGAACTTTTAGTTCATAGAAGAAAAGCTCTCAATAAAACGTTTAATCTACACAAACATAAAAAGGGGAAATATTTGCTCTTGAAATAAAAAAAAACTATCTTTCTTAGATCTTTTATTTTTTAGCATTTATTTATTGTTGAGAGACAGAGAGAGAGCATGAGTGGGAGAGGAGCAGAGAGAGGGAGACACGGTATCTGAAGCAGGCTCTAGGCTCTGAGCTGTTAGCACAGAGCCCCATGCAGGACTCAAACTCATGAACTGTGAGATCATGACCTGAGCCAAAGTCAGACGCTCAACTTCCAGAGCCACCCAGGTGCCCCTTTCTTAGATCTTAAAAAGAGACGAAAAAAATATTCCTGGTCCTGTCCCTAAATTTACATATGAAACTGAAATTTAAGAGTAGACATTATCGTTATCTTCAATTGGGTTATAATAGGTAGGTTGATTTCATTAATTCCTCCTTCATTTGACAAGTATTTATTACACAGATATGCTAGATGCTATTCTTAAAGTCTTCTAAAACTCAGATATTGGTAAGTCTGAACAAAATATTTCCTATAGCCAGATGAAATTATGTAGAGTTCTCCATTTCAGAAGTATGGCTTTTTAAGTGGTTAGAACAGGGTTATCCAATATATCAAGACATGAGCCACCTAATGAGAAATTTTTATATGAAGTCATGCTGAGTTGGTGGTCCATTCTTTGAAGACTCTTGATTCTGACTCCAACATAAAAGTACTTATGGAATCTTTAGGTCTATGGTAATCTTTTATTTTTCTCCAGTTTCATTCTGTAATTTCAATGAAGTTAAATTGGAGTGGCTCAAAAAAATCTCTTTACATTTATCATCAATTACAGTAATTGTAGGCCACTGGCATGACACCTGGCAGTAACAAATAATAACCAGTACCTTTCAGTACCTACTATGACCTTTGCATACATTATCAGGCCAACTACAACCCTCTTTTATAGGTGTTGTTGGTGGTGATAATAACAATAGTCAGTGTTTATTTAGAATTTACCAAGTACCAATGACTGAGGTATATGACTTTTATATAGATCACTTCATTTAAACCTCAACAGTCTTTAAGAGGTAGGTGCTGTTATTCACTCATTTTATAAAGGAGGGGCGCCTGGGCTAAGTGACGCTTGAATTTGGCTCAGGTCATGATCTTGTGGTTCATGGGATCAAGCCCCACATCTGCCTTGTCAGAGCCTGTGCTGTCAGCACAGAGCCTGTTTGGGATCCTCCCTCTCCTCTCTCTGCTCCTCCCCTGTTCATGCTCGCTTACTCACTCTCTCAAAATAAATAAATAAATAAGTAAACAAGTAAATAAATAAACTTTAAAAAAAAGGAGAAAACTGAAACTCAAGAGGTTATTACATGTCCAAATCCATACAACAAGTAAACAGCAAAGCTGAAATTTAAAGCTAGGTATAGCTGGCCTAGTGTATTTGGCTTCAAAGCCCAAATTTTCCCCAATGTAATGTAGTGACTACCAGAGTGGTTTCTGTAAAAGAATGATCACTCAAGTAGATAACTAGAGGTGGTTAGTTATACAACCGTCATGGTGTTCAGGTCTGACAGGAGTTCAAATTGATGTGATTAAACAATATAGAAATTCTCACAAAGTTCAGAATTAGAATATGCACATTCTGATCACCTAAAGAAAAGAATAACTGCACTATCCCTTTTTTTTAAGTAAACTCCACACCTAAAGTGAGGCTCAAACTCAAAACCTTGAGATCAAGAGTTGCATGCTCCACTGACTGAGTCAGCTAAGTGCCCCTACCAAACTGTCAAAAGGTTGTGTAGGCTCCAATGTGTAGGGCAACTTTTAAAAATACCTAACTATGGGGATGCCTGGGTGGCTCAGGCGGTTGACTGTCCAACTTCGGCTCAGGTCATGATCTCATGGTTCCTGAGTTTGAGCTCCGGTTTGGGCTCTGCGCTGACAGCTCGGAGCCTGGAGCCTGCTTTGGATTTTGTCACTCCCTCTCTCTCTGCTCCTCCCCCGCTGGTGCTCTGTCTCTGTCTCTGTCTCTCAAAAATAAACATCAAAAACATTTTTTTAACACTACCTAATTATATAGCAACACATTATATTTTATTATAAAATACTAAACAATCCATATATAAATATAAATATTACCCAAACATACAGAAAGAATCCTGTTACAATTAGCAAAGTACAAGTTTCAAGTGCGACTATAAAGATAGACGGGAAAATGTCTCTAAAACAAATTTCCTTTCATTTGAAGGATATATAATTAACTTTTACAAACAAAAATACAAAGTAAAACTTGAGGATACACCTTCAAAAAGAAGCCATTCCTTTAAAGGGTTTGGTCTTATAGGGCGCTTATTTTCATCATACTGATATTGACAATCTTATTAGTAAAATACTCCAAAATAGCTTTTGCGCTTTAAGGTTGTTTGAGTAGGTGGAGGTGGACACTTTCTGTGATTCAAAATTTTACTGGTATTTATCAGGGCAATCAACTATGTTTTCTAATATTGTATTACTATTCTTCAAACTTGTATAAATACTTCAGAAGTCCAGCAATTATCTAGGCTATATTAACAGTCTAGATATAAAATATAAAAAATGTTAAGTGTCACAGTGCAGTGTTGTCTAGGTTATTAAGACTAGTAAAAAAAAACCCTAGAAAGTGAAAAATTAAAAAAATAAGACTGGTTAACACATTAAAAACTATAAAAACAAGACTCAATTCTTTAGCTTTTTACTGTACAAGGTGCTTTAAGTTTTACCATATCAAGCTATAATATAAATTCAGCTAAGTTAAAACACAACTACAAATTTTTGCAACTAACATACCTAAATTAAGAATTAAACTCTACTGGTTCAAAGTAAGTTATAGGCTTCTGTTTCTATACTCCTTAACATTATTTTTTTTGGGGGGGAATCAGACATTTGAGAAACTTTTCAGTTACACCATGTGCCAGTTTGCCATTTGTCATGGAACATGAAGATCCCAGGTGGCTGCCAATGAAGCAAACTTTTCCTACTGACCCCAGAAGTATGACTCAGTGCTTGTCCTGAGTTGACCACACTTCTTATAGTGGCAAGAAAAGTATTATTACTCCATCTTTGACAGCAGCTATCAGAAAAAGTACATAATGCTACATTTATTCTCAAGTAATTAAGTAATATAATTTTGCCTTTCTTTTTTTTTTTTTCTTTTTTTCAACATTTATTTATTTTTGGGACAGAGAGAGACAGAGCATGAACGGGGGAGGGGCAGAGAGAGAGGGAGACACAGAATCGGAAACAGGCTCCAGGCTCTGAGCCATCAGCCCAGAGCCCGACGCGGGGCTCGAACTCACAGACCGTGAGATCGTGACCTGGCTGAAGTCGGACGCTCAACCGACTGCGCCACCCAGGCGCCCCTAATTTTGCCTTTCTTAAAGGAGACAAATCTCAACAAATACCTAAAAAATAACATGTAAAAGAAAGTAATTCCTGAAGGACAGTAAATGCCATTATAAAGAAATTTACACTAAAAAAAAGAAATTTACAATAGAAAATATACAATGATATTTCAGTAAAGGAAAAGTACTTTCCATTTTTATCTACTTATTGAATACTTGACAGCACACATAAGACCCACACACATATTAAACTTGGAAAAATCCATTAAACTGTTTTTAAAATATCCATTAATATGTTTGCTTCCATTTTGTTAAATACTTTTATTTAGTCACCTCTCCCTATTTGACATCCATATATTTATTAACAAATAATTACCAGAAATCTCACTATGGTCATGTAATTTACATACCATATCAAATCACTGATAAATGCTTATATCACACTGCTATACTCTACATTTTATTTTTTTAATATTAAAATTATTTTTTAATGTTTATTCATTTTTGAGAGACAAAGTGTGCACAGGGGAGGGGCAGAGAGAGATGGATACACAGAATTCAAAGCAGGCTCCAGGCTCTGAGCTGTCAGCACACAGCAGGATGTGGGGCTTGAACTCATGAACCTTGAGATCATGACCTGAGCTGAAGTCAAACGCTTAACTGCCTAAGCCACCTAGGTGCCCCTACTCTAGATTTTAAATAAATAAATATTCATTGAAATAAGAGATTCTAACTGTTAAGATTTTAACTCTGAAACATAGGAAAGCTGGAAAGAGATAAGAACAGCATCAATAAAAAAAAAAAAAAGAACAGCATCAATGATGCAGTATCTATTATACAGAGGAAGAAAGCAATATTTAAAACAGTCCAAAGGAGGATATCATAGTAAGCAAGCTCTATGAACAAATATTAAAATAATTCAATGGCCTGATCTTTCAAACATATATATATGTGTGTGTGTGTGTGTATATATATATATATATATATATATATATATGTTAATCAGAATAACAGTGTAACAGTATTTGACTTTAAAGCTTTTGAGAAGTATCTTTCACTATGATTTTGTTGTTATTGCTTCTTCCATCCTTTTGATGTTGACATGTTTCTGAATGATGGGTCAACAATATGCCACATTTTTTCTTTCATTCAAATTTTGAAGATCATTTGGATTGTTTTTAGTTGGCCCTGAGCTATATATAACTCACTTTTAAAAAACCATGTAAGTTTTTAACTAAATGAGTGCCTTAAAAAATGGTATCATGAGACAGCTCCACTTCTATCAGTTACCTACGGAAAATAATTTGAATATCTGGTTTTCTTTACTATAAAAGAAAGTTGGGTGATATGTTCTCCTTTAAAACTCTTGCATTTCTGTGGTTCTAAATTTTTAATGCATTCTCATATTTGTTTTAGAAGCAATGAATGATGAGCCTTCTTATTTTTTTATTTCCATTTTAATTACCCCTAGAGATACTTGGACCTTCTGAATTTTTAGAAGGTATACTTTTATTTTATCCTATAAATTCAATGCCAATTAACTGTAAGCACTGTTATATTACATAAACCATGATTTTACCAAGTATGATTTTTTTCAAGGTTTATTTATTTATTTTGAGAGAGACAGCATGAGCAGGGGAGGGGCAGAAAAAGAGGGAGAGAGAGAGAATCCCAAGCAGGAGCCTCACTGTCAGTGCAGAGCCCAACATGGGGCTTAAACTAATAAGCCATGAGATCACAACCTGAGCCAATGTTGGATTCTCAACCAGCTGAACCACCCAGGTGTCCTACAAGTATGATTTAAAAATGAACATCAAGAACAAAATGCACTGGTTTTTCACAGATTCTCTACAACTTACATTTACTACTCTGTTTTCCTTGCTCTTGTGAGTGCGTTTATAATTCATATTTTTATTTTTATATAGTAGGACTTTAGAGCCAACTGAAATATTTTTAAAAATATTACCAAAGTCAGGCAAAGAAAGACTTATCCAAGTCTTTCCAAGAGAAAAAAAAAAAAAACAAAAAACTACTGGTAATGAAAAAAAAAAAAAAAAAAGCCAGCATACTAGCTTCAGGAAAGTACATTTTCCAACAACCATTCTATACAACATGGGAACTAATTTGTTCTCTTAATGCTTTTCAATTGTCCTCAATCCAAATACTACTTGTGACACATGAATAAGAAAAGGCATTGTTTTGCCAGTGATTCTCTCTAGTTTTCAGTGATCCAAGCTCAAATGAATTGGTTCATTTGTTTCTTACAATTGACTGTTTCTCCTATGAAAAGTCAATGTATTCTTATCACTTAAATGGAGCTCTAGTGCTCAGAAGTGCCTTTAATTTTCATTGCACAAGTCAGTGTTTAATAATACTGATCACCATTTATATGCCTGTGATGACAAAACTCTTATATTCCAATCTTCTGACAAAGTCAGTGAAATGAGATTTCAATGATCGTGAACCTTCTGATTAAATAATGCTGAGAACTATGAGGAACTATGATATGCAGAGCCTACTACTGAGATGAGGCTTACACCGGTTCAGACTTAGGCAGGAATGGCAGTAATCAATAGCAACACCTTAGGGGGCCTTCGTACTGCCTTCCCTCCCCGGAATAGTGAAATATACCATTCCAATAATTAGGATGAATTACTTAAGTAACCATTTGACTCAAGAAAAAACTCGTCTAGTTAGAAATGCTCCAATAAAGCTGTTAGAGAACTAGCTACCTGAATCCATACCCCACATACATTTTTTAATCAGTATAATCTTCTTTGTTATGCCAAATATTTTTTTAATACTTTTTTCTTTTTTTTTTGTTATTTATTTTTGAGAGATAGAGACAGAGAGTGAGCGGGGGAGGGGCAGAAAGAGAGGGAGACACAGAATCCGAAGCAGGCTCCAGGCTCTGAGCTATCAGCACAGAGCCCGACACGGGGCTTGAACTCATGAACCACAAGATCATGACCTGAACTGAAGTCAGATGCTTAACCGACTGAGCCACCCAGGTGCCCCTGTTATGCCATGTCTTAAAGCAAACACATGTGAGCTATATCCAGTAATTTATTTCTAAACTGAAATTTAATTCTTAAAATAACCTTTACAGAAAGGTCATTTTAAAATCATGTTCAGTTATTAATAAACTATTATTTGCCAGTATCAACATGCTAACTCCATTTCTATGTGGACTGCATCCTGACTGACTACTCTTTACAATACTCTATGAAGCACATTTTCCTTATCCCATTTTTAAATAAGGAAACTGAGGGCTTGAGAAGAAATGAATAAAACACATAAGGCAAATACAGGACAGAACTGAGGCTGGGCTACAACTGGAGAGACTTTCAGTTCCAACTCAATACTACAGACAATTTGTATTGTCTTTTACATAAAGTGCTTCCTGCTAGATACTTGTCTCTTTAATCTTTTTTTACCCATGGGTATGAAATATAGATGAAGAGAAGATTGTAGGTAGGAGACTAAGTCTTTTGATATGGGTACAGGTGATAAAGATAAAGGTGATAAAGAGGTTTTCAGCAGCCCTGAAAAGCATCATTTGGCATTTTTATTTGGGACAATAGAATACTAAATTCATGGCAACCTACACGACAATGGTTACTATACAATGATTATTCTTAATTAACTTCACTGAAGAACTCATATCCATCTGCACTCTGAAAAAAGTTTCCAAGTCTACTTCTAAGCCATCTGTATTTCATAAGTCATGCAAATGACACAAGTTGCTTCTAACATTGGTTTTAATTATTATAAGACTGTATTATTGAAATAGGTAGTCATCCTAAATCTATACATTTTGTTATGAAAAGTATCATTGAAAGGTTGTGAAAATAATTTCAATGCAAATGTTGCTCACCTATCTTGAGACAGACTCTATCCTGGAATATATATTGAAGAATCTTGGAAAGTTAAAACATCCTTTCCAGTCACATATTTGAAGATAGCTTCACTTGTACCCCAATGTTTATAGCAGCACTCTCAACAATAGCCAAATTATGGAAAGAGCCTAAATGTCCATCAACTGATGAATGGATAAAGAAATTGTGGTTTATATACACAATGGAGTACTACGTGGCAATGAGAAAGAACGAAATAAGGCCCTTTGTAGCAACATGGATGGAACTGGAGAGTGTGATGCTAAGTGAAATAAGCCATACAGAGAAAGACAGATACCATATGGTTTCACTCTTATGTGGATCCTGAGAAACTTAACAGAAACCCATGGGGGAGGGGAAGGAAAAAAAAAGAGGTTAGAGTGGAAGAGAGTCAAAGCATAAGAGTCTTAAAAACTGAGAACAAACTGAGAGTTGATGGGGAGTGGGAGGGAAGGGAGGGTGGGTGATGGGTATTGAGGAGGGCACCTTTTGGGATGAGCACTGGGTGTTGGATGGAAACCAATTTGACAATAAACTTCATATACTGGAAAAAAAAGATAGCTTCAAACCCTTGATACTTAGTGTATAAACTACACAGGCTGGTTTTTTTTAAGATTTTTTTTTTTTTTTGCACGCAAAGCATTCTTACCTTACTAAAACAAAGCAGACAAACAAAACAAACTCCTCTTCATTCCTGTGCATGTAGCTTAAGAAACACCACTTTGTACAAAAAGCAGAAGCATTTCACAGAGAACACATTAAGGCTTATCTTGGCTCATAATCATAGAGCATAAAGTTGGAAAAAGAAGAAGACATTTAGTAGCAATCCAGGAAGACAATTCTAATACATTCACATCAACATCAGCAAAACTTCACGTTTTTACAGATGTGGATTAATAACAAAGAATCAAGTAAGTTGAAACTGTGATAACTATAACATTTCGATATTATTGTGGCAAGAAAAGTTATCAGGTTAATGCATCAAATTCCTGGTCAGTTTTATCTACTTATTACCAGAGCTTGCTCCTTTTAGAATGTTCACACTAGTAAACTAAGAAACATGGAAGAGCTTAATCAAAAAGATACAGGAATAAAGTGCAAGTATTAAAGTAGTTCTGTTTTGGGGGGCTCCTGGGTGGCTCAGTCGGTTAAGTGTCCAACTCTTGATTTCAGCTTAGGTCATGATCTCACCGTTCGTGGGATGGAGCCCCACACCAGGCTCTGCACTGAGAGTTCGGAGCCTGCTTGGGATTCTCTCTCTCCCTGTCTCTACCCTGCTCAGTTCTCTCTCCCTTTCGCAAAAATAAATTTTAAAGTAGTTCTATTTTGAAATATAATTTCTTAGATATGTGACCAAAAGAGGCCTTAAGTTATAACCACCCTAATTTCCAAGCCTAGCTACTAACACACTACACGATCCCATAATACAACGAAAACAAGGTGTAATATTTAATGACAAAAAGAAAAATGTTGACTTCTTTCCAGAAAAGCAGTGAGAAAAGGTCATTTAGCTATATTCAATTTCAGTATATCTGCCCCAGGCAAATATATGCCCTAAGTAAATACGTGCATGTATTTACACTCGCATTTATATATTCAGCTTAAAATCCATTATTATAACCTACAACATTTATTTGCTCAAAAATTTTCATGCCTTGTTTAACATTCCTAGATAGTGTTTGCAAGACTCAGAAACTACAATTAAAAGGAGTATTGGGAATCAGGTTTTGTTAACAAGTTTAGAAATAGCACACTCTTATGTCCAAGGATTTCTCTGTATGGGAGATTTTTCTCTTTTCCCTCATTTCTTTATTTATTCAGATGTTTATTTACATCAGTATGGATTCATGGATATTTGTTTTATATACTGATTTATAATCCAATACTACTTTCTTGCTCACATTGTTACAGTTTTAACCAGTGAGACCTCCTTCAGAATGGATCCCAAGTCTTCGACATGCTCTCATTGTGTTTTTGAGCACTTCCTTACTTTCTGGCAATGAAAGATGCTCCAGGCTCACCTTAAATATTCTGTCCCAACCCCAGAGTCTGCCATTCCTCCCAAAAGCTGTGGTTCCTTCCCACATGACTTTTAAATACTCAATGGGAATTATTAGGATGACATATCAAACAAGCCTAGCTTGTACTACTTCTCCTAATAATCACTTTTAGTCCAGTGTCTATCATGTCATCTGCTCTTCCATATTCTTGTATTTATATGGAATGACTTCTGAACTTACTACTTCTCTTAAATCCAGAAATGCTCATTATAAGTAGGGAAATATATCAATTAATTTCTCCTGATATAGTTATATTGAGCACCTACACATAGAAATCTATTTTATTTTTACAAATTATTTTTTATTACAATATGGTCATTACAGTAATTTTTAAATATTATACTAATAGTTAGGCTATATTATTTATGAGTTTTACTTCAGGAGATATTACATAAGGTAATTGGGTCCTAAAGAATTGATGTAGGGAAAAAATAAGGTACACTACAGTGTTTACACTTTTCTTCCTGATTTAAGAAAAACACTGTAAAAATGTTTATAACATTGCTGAAACTAGAAATTTGAACCACTAGATATTTAATGATATAAAGAAATAAATTTTGGTGTGATAATCGTGTTATAGGGGTGAATGGGTGTGATGCATATATTTTTAAGTCCTTACTTTTTAGAAATACATACCAGCTTTAATTTTTTGTTTTCTAATTACTGGTGTGTCACTCGGGAGAGAAAGGTTATTAGATCCATAGCTATTATTCTTATATATTTAACTTCTTTGTGTATTGGTGACAAATATAAGAATAAGGTGGCAAAGCAGCCTCATGTGAAAGAAAATCCCCAACTTAGAAACCATTTCCTTTAAACATTAAATAAGAAACATCTTAAAATTAATGCAGATGGAGATTCATGGTGTTAGCATATTTAAAAGTCTATCTCTACCAGAATGCTTATTAACATGGAATGTCAATAATTATTTCAAGGAAAGTAATAAAATTCTCAAACATCCCCAAAGAAAATTAATCTTAATTCGTATGTATTTTAAAAGATAATGAGCACTTTAGAAAAGGTGCTTTACATACCCAATGGACAAAATACTAAGGCAACTTCAAAACAGCTGGTAATTACCAGAGTTTTTTTTCTTTTTTTTGCTTATTGTCCTGGGTACTGTCATAACTTTCAAAGTGAGAAACTTTAAATTATTCTCTCCACAAGCAATGAACAATTTAAGTTGTTTTCCCTTATTTTAATACTTCCAGTCTAAAGCAAACTCACCTCAATTCCATTAAAGAAAAACAAAGAAAAATAAGAAATATTATCTTTGTGTTTTTGCTCTGAACAAATCCAACTTTATGTTCCTATATACATACTAGAATGAATATATATATACATATGTATATATATATGTGTATATACATATGTATATGTGTGTATATATAGGTGTATGTGTATATATATATACACACACACACATCACACACATGCAAAACCATGTGTATCATTTTATTTTCTTTTTCCAAAATTTTATTTCAATTCTACTTAACATATAGTGCAATATTGGTTTCAGGAATAGAATTTAGTGATTCATCACTTACATATAACACCCAGTACTCATCACAAGTGCTCTCCTTAATGTCCATCACCTGTTTAGCCCATCCCCCACCTGTCTCCCCTCCATCAACCCTCAGTTTGTTCTCTATGGTTAAGAGTCTCATGGTTTGCTTCCCTCTTTGGTTTTTCCTTCCCATATGTTGATCTGTTTTGTTTCCCCTGTGTATCATTTTAAAATATAATGTAGATGGAATTTTACCTTTCATTACCATTTTATAAGTACTCAACTGATCAAACATCTCTACTTCAACTTGACCACTCCATATTTTACATTGATTTCACAGTAGCTTTTGACCATTACAATTAATTTGTGATTAACTATGCTAGCATATCATATCACAATTTCGTTGATGATAAAGAGTTTCCAAACAAAACAAAACAATTTGGGGGGAAAACCTACTATCTGATAGGTAGGTAAGGGTTTCAAAGCTATAGGAATGCACTGATTAAAGTCTTCTGTTCAAAGACACACTAATGAAATGCAGATAGCAATTGCTAACCACTGCTAAGTAAAGCTGAACAAAAGAATATAACAGAAGCCATTACTTCTGGTATAATGTAAAGCTGTTATGAACATCTATTATAAGGCACCATGTATTTTTATTAATACCTTAATTTTTTATTTAAATTTTAATTACTTTACATATTATAACCTAACAGTGCAATATAGAACAAAGCATCTAGCACTGGGTGGGTAGTAGCAGTGGTCTTAAGCAGATATTTTGCCTAGGTCTAGACTAAGCAGAGGTGAGAATCAAACTCCTGAGGTTTATGTCAAATCAGGAAAATGTCACCAAGACTACAATTATATGTGTTATCTTTGTCACTGGCTAAAGTCCTACTTGAAGCAGAAATACCTCAACACACACCCACCTACCTCTAGAGGCCAAAAGGACCCAAGAACCATAGTCTATCTTACCACACACAATAGAAGGTAGGTCTGAGGGAGAGGACATGCACATCTTTGAAAGTATTCCCAGGAGTCCTCTCATTTCACATCTATCTCTGGTAGAAAGCCAAGGTGGAAATATTATATGTTTTGGAACCAGTTAGAAACCTATTCAAATTCAAATTCTGTTTCTTCCACTTATTATTTATTCATTCTTTAAAATATTTATTGAACACGTGCACACTAAGTAATTGAGTATATAGAACAAGTCATTCAATGTTTCTAAGCTAAAGTGTCTTCATTTGTAAAACAGGGATAATTCCAACCTTTCAGGGCTAGAATAGGGATAAAATAATGCAGAGAAAGCATCTAGCACAGTAAATGGTATGTAGTAAGTACTGAATAAATACTATCTATTATTAGTTGTGCCTCTGAAGACTACCAACAGAATGCAAAAAAAAAAAAAGAGCTGACATTTACCATGAACTTACTATGTACCAGGCATTATTTTAAGTATACCACAAACCTTACAAGGTAGGTAATATTATCACCCCTATTTTACAAAAATGAGAAAATCTGGCAATTAAATTCTCCCTCAAAAATCACACAGCTAGGAAGTAATAGAGTCTGGATATATCTAACCCAGGCATCTGATTCCAAAGTGCTCTTTACTGTATACTATATGGTACCAATTTTTACAGGGTGGAAAATTTAGGAAATTTTTTAGAAATCAAGTCTGGTATGGAAGTGTTCAATCACTATATTGTACACCTGAAACTAATATTATACTGCATTTTAACTGGAATTTTATTTATTTATTTATTTATTTATTTATTTATTTATTTATTTATTTATTTATTTATTTATTTTAGAGAGCATGAGAGCAGGGGAGGGACAGAGAGAGAGGGAGAGAACCCAAGGAGGCTTCATGTTGTCAGTGCAGAGCCCCACGTGGGGCTCAGTCTCGTGAAGCACAAGATCATGACCTGAACTGAAATCAAAAGTCAGATGATGACCCAACTAAGCTACCCAGGCACCCCAATGAACTGGAATTTAAACAAAAACTTAAAAAAAATAAAAGTCAAGTATGAAGATAATCATGTACAAACCTGAATTGTGTCCTTGAGCTATTAAAGTGTAAATCCAATCCAACAGGGGGAAAAAAATTGATGTCCAACCTCATTCCATCACTGAATGGTTGTATAATCCCTGTTGAGCTCCTTAATTTCTCTGTACCTTACCTGTAAAAAGGTGTCAATAATGGTTCTTTGTTTTAAGGACTACTACTAAAAATAGACATGAAAACTTCCTAACTTTGGAGAATGAGAGGAAAAAACAAGCTGTATCACAGAATGTTTACAAAAATATTCTGAAAAAAATTAAAAATCATGACTCCAAATATGCAGAAATTCTAATTAAAAATACAACTCACTTCTAGTTAGCAGATTTCCAGTATGGAAATGGCTCCTGGCAAAGTACAGTACTTGAAAACACTGTATCCTCCAGGGTCAAATTCTTTCTAATCTTGTTTGCATTATTGGATTGATCAGCAAACCCTTCCTTCACATATTAAGAGTAAATTTCAATAAGAACCTACTATAATTATCACAAATCCCAAATAGATGAGATATGAATTAACATATTTTTACCATAAATATACTTACAGCATTATGTCTAGAGACAGAGTAGAAAGAAAAATTATCTACTCCTAAATATTTAATAGATCAAGCTTCTCTGTGTGTGACAATTCAACATCAAACTGAAAACCTTGGATCTGACAGGTAGAAGGAAAAGAACAGTCTTTTAGATAAGAAAACCTCTGCCACTGATTTAATACAACAGTGATGTCAACAGAGACTGCCACAGACTCACCATGGAGTCTACTATGGAGGGAAACTGGGAAGGAGCGGCTAAGCCCTGTCATGCACAATGGATATTTACCACATTGAACTCAGCATCCACGTAGGTTCTGGCAAGTGGGAAGGAAAACCAGCAACTGAACTACATGTCTGTTTTGAGCACCATTAACAAAAACTCTATAACACTTTCTCTTTTATATGTTTTTAACAGCTCAGTGGTTTGCTTTGAGAGTTAATATATAAATGAATTACATGAAATTAAAGTATGAATTTTCTGTTCAGCCAAGGGAAAAAAAATCACAACATCCCAGGACTATCAAACATTTTGAAAACAATGTAGATGGTTGAAAGCAAAAAAAAGTATATGAAATAAACTCATATATATATGTATATATATATAACATACTAAATTTATACTATATATAGTATATACTAAAATTATAATAAGAATTCAGCTAATGTTGAAATTAATCATTCAGTGTAATTATTTAAGGTCAGTATTTTAAAAGTTTTTATTAATAAATCACATTATAGGAGCACCTGGGTGGTTCTGTCAGTTAAGCATTCAGCTTTGGCACAGATCATGATCTCACAGTTCATGGGTTCGAGTTCTGTGTCGGGCTCTGAGCTGTCAGCTGGAGCCTGCTTCAGATTCTCTCTCTCTCTCTCTCTCTCTCTCAAAAATAAAATAAATAAACATTAAAAGATTCTCTCTTTAACTTAAAAAATAAATCACATTATAAATCTAATGACTTGCTAGAAAATAGATTTTCATAATTTTTGGTGAACAAGTTGAAAAAAGTAAAATCCAGGATCAAAGCCAGTCTTCAACTGATTTGTTGTAAATATTATTTGAGAAAACATGTTGCAAGCCCATTTTAAAAATAGCAGATGTAGCTGACATAAAATAAAAAATCCAAACAAACAAAAAAAGGGTATTGGGCAACACTTTAAAAACAACTAACAATGTGGTTTCTTCTTATCTATCACCTTATCAGAAGACTTTGTAACCCACCTAATGAAACTAATTTCCAAGAACATTAATGTCAAGTAAATATAAAAGAGATTGTGTTATACTTGATACTAGTTATGTAATGCTTTTATGTGTTTTAAAAATTTTTATTATTGAAGTATAATTGACATGTTATATTAATTTCAGGTGTACAACATAGTTATTCAACAATTCTGTATATTATGTAATGTTTACCACTATAAGTATAGTCACTGTGTGTCACCATACAATGTTATTACAGTATTATTGACTTTATTCTTTATGCTGTACTTTTCATCTCCATGACTTATTTTATAACTGAAAGTTTGTACCTCTTAATCCCCTTCACCTGTTTTACTCATCCCCCAACTCTCCCCTCCAACAATTACCAGTTTGTTCTCTGTATTTATGAGTCTGTTTGTGTTTTTTGTTAGTTCTTTTGTTTTCTAGATTCCATATATAAGTGAATTCATATGATATTTGTCTTTCTGTGATTTATTCCACTTAGCATAATACCCTCTGGGTCCATTCATGTTATCATAAATGACAAGATCTCATTCTTTTTTAAGGCTGAGTAATATTCATCTGTGTGTTTGTGTATGTGTGTGTGTGTGTGTGTGTGTGTGTGTGTATCACATCTTCTTTATCCATTCACCTATTGATGGACACTTAGGTTGTTTCCATATCTTGGCTATTGTAAATAATGCTCAAAAAACATTGGGGCGCATATATCTTTTCAAAGAAGTATTTTTGTTTCCGCTGGATAAAAAGTAGTGGATATAACAATCTTTTTATCTTGGCAAACTATAATACCTTAATGCCATTTTGAATTTGGCTTATTTAATAGTTTTTAAAACAATTTTATGTTGTGACAAAGTATTCAGTAGATGAACACAGAAAACTAAAATTGCAGTTATCGTACTCAGTAAATTTTAAAATTCAATAAATTTATGCAAATACCCACTACCCTTTCTTTCCTGAAATTGCAAGAGTAAGATTAATGAAAACTTTTATTAGAAATTAATTACTGGGGGTGCCTGAGTGGCTCAGTCGACTGAGTGTCCGACTTTGTCTCAGGTCATGATCTCAGAGCCTGGAACCTGCTTCGGATTCTGTGTCTCCTTCTCTCTTGGCCCCTCCCCCACTCACACTTTGTCTTTCTCTGTCTCTCTAAAATAATAAAGGTTAAAAAAATTTGTTTAAATAAAAAAAAATTAATGACTGTAATGTAAATTAAAACCAATCAGAAATTAAATACATCTTTAAAGTTTAAAAAATTCTATCATATTGTAATTTGTATTTGCAATTTATTTGTATTTAGTGTATTGTACATTATTTGCAATTTAAATCAGGGCACAATTGCAAAACATTGTTTTATACTACTAACTAGAAAGGTTAAGTCTAAAGGTGGTGTTTCTTAAGAGTTAACAGATATACAAAAAGCTATGTTAAAGTCTTAAAATTTTCACTTATTCTGGAGTGCCTGGGTGGCTCAGTTGGTTAAGTGTCCAACTTTGGCTCAGGTCATGATCTCATGATTAGTGAGTTCCAGTCCCACATTGGGTTTTCTGCTGTCATCACAGAGCCCACTTAGGATCCTCTGTCTCCCTCTCTCTGTCCCTCCCCCACTCGTGCTCTCTCTCCTTTTCTCTCTTTCTGTTTCTCAAAAATAAATAAACAGTTAAAAAAGTTTAAGAATTTTTTCATTTACTCTGATTTATACTGTAACCATTGTAAATTTGTAGGTAGGGGCTTGCTTTATTAGAAAAATCTCCTATTACTTTCTATTTGATTATCCAGTAACATGTAATTAACAAAAAAATCCAAATGAGGCACATATATTCAAAAAGTTACGCTTCACAATAACTCTACATAGGTTCTTAACAAGTGCCGTTCAAAAATTAGCCCAAATTTATACCTACTTTAAAAAGTTAAAATTCATTTACCAAAATCAGGAGGGAAGGAAAATTATATAAAAAATTCTGATTTAAGATGCATTTTTAAATATCTGAGTTTTATTCCTATTAATAAATAATATCAATTCAACATTAAATGTAATAAACATAATGCTTCTTATTAAATTAAAAGCAATTTTTCCATTTTTATCCTCCAAGTTAACAAATAAAAGACATTTTCTTCTCACAAGAGAAAAATACATTTTAATTTGTTACATGAATTTTTTCTTTTCATAAGAGAAACTTAAAGCATTTATCAATTTCACTCTACCATGCATTCCAAAATGCATAGAGTTCTTTTAAAAACACCAAAATGAAGAAACAGTTAGAAAATCTGCATAAAAAATAAATTTAAATTCTTAAGGGGTATGTTTTAATTTTTTAAGCAATGTTTGCCTATTGTGTTGGCCAATTAAGTGACATCAGCAAATAATATTCACAGCTTAAAAACAGAAGTGTCGTAGATTCATTGAAATTATTAACATTTCTTAACAAAATGAATCTAAACTATGATTTAGGCCATAATGAATCTAAACTATGAATTGGCTAGAGTGATACAACTATGAATTAAAGCAACCCTTCCACTCTATTCTGGCACACAGTATACAACTTGGCACTGAAGTATTCATTAGAGTATTATAAGGGACTTTACATGCATCGTCATTTAGGAGAGCAGATTTGCTCTCAGACCAGTAATTTGTGAATACGTATGTATTTCTTCACTCAACAAATATTTCCTGAGTGCCTGCTTTTCACCAGATACTTTCTTCTGAATTGTTATGCAAATAAGATGATGTCCCTGCCCTCAACAAATAACCATAGAAATTAATGTAAAAATAAAACTGGCATATGGGACAAAGATACAAATAGTACCAGGAGAGCACACAATTGAGGATTTGATGTGACTGTGGCAATGGAGAAAGCTTTTCTGTGGTGTAGTAGGGGAGGCTTGAGATGTGTCTGATGGATGAGTAGGATTTAAATGGATGAAGAAAAGAGGCAAGAGATACTGTATTAAGTGCAAAGGCTCAGTGGTAGGCAAACAAAATTGAAAGCCAGTATAACTAGTACCAGGAATAAGGCTTACTTCAAAGGCAATAGCCAACCTTCAATGGTCTTACATGCCATATTAAGGACTCTGATCTTTATCCTAAAAACAGGGAGAAGCCATTAAAATTTTTAAGCTGATGGGGTGAGAAGTGAGAGGATTGGATAAGATGAAAACATTCCCAAGAAGTTTATGGATCAAACACACACACACACACACACACACACACACACACACACACAAACAAACAAAAAAGTAAGATACTATAATTATCATGACCTTGACTGAGTTTGGTACCTTGCAATAGGAGAAAAAGAGGAAGGACATTAATTTTACCTTTCTTAAACCCAAACCAGCGTTTCTCAAACGTTTCCACTGATGTATCCATAATTGCTGAATGAAGTATACTCATAACCCTGGAAGGTCTGGGAAATGTGGTTTGAAACAGCTTGCTGCAAGCTTAAATTCCTGTAAAGCCTCTGGTCTCATCTTTAAAATCATGCCAACTTTGCTTTCTACACCATGAATATATATTTTTAATTTTTTAATGTTTATTTATTTTTGAGACAGAGAGAGACAGAGCATAAGTGGGGGAAAGGCAGAGAAAGAGGGAGACAGAATCTGAAGTAGGCTCCAGGCTCTGAGCTGTCAGCACAGAGCCCAACACGGGGCTCGACCTCATCAACCATGAGATCATCACCTGAGCAGAAGTCAGATGCTCAACCACTTGAGCTACCCAGGCACCCTCTACACCATGAATATAATATCTATGTTTGTTTTAATACAAAAACAATGTTTTAAAATACTTAGCAAAAATCAACTCCTTGTCTTCTTTTGATCATTTAGTTCCCACAACAACAGAAATGTTCCATTTTGGGGAACAGAAAGCTATGATATGCATGAAAACTGTGAATTCACTCAATGAGTGTTATTCAACACAAAGATCCTGTAGTGAAGACTATTTGCTTTTCTTTAGTGGACACTAAACTATGGCAAAGTCTTAAAAAATAAAAAGCTTTTGGGGTGCCTGGGTGGCGCAGTCTGTTGAGCGTCTGACTTCAGCTCACATCATGATCTCACAGTTCGTGAATTTGAATCCCACGTTGGGCTCTTTGCTGTCAGCAAAGAGCTTGCCTTAGATCCTCTGTCTCCCTCCCTCTCTCTCCATCCCTCTCTCTCTCTCTTTCTCTCTCTCTCTCTCTCTCTCTCTCTGTCTCGGCCCTTCGCCGACTTGTGTGTCTCTCTCTCCCTCTCTCTCTCTCTCTCAAAAGGAAATAAAATATTTTAAAAGGGGGTAACATTTACAAAAATAAAAAAAATTAAAATCTTTAGACTGTATTTTTTTTCAAATTACTTACTCTCACTTCCCTTTCTTAAATTACTACAGATGATCTATTCTTCTAGCACTCTTCATAAAAGCTAATCCTTCATCTTTCACAATAAACCTTATGTGTTGAGGGCTGTAGTGAAGTCACATAGAAATCTAAAAGTTATTAAGAACAAATTTAAGTCCTAATCTGAGATCACTCTGTTATACATGAAAATGAAAATTTATCATTGTTTTAAGAACAATAGCAATATTTAAGTCTATCTTCATTTTTCATATCAGAATTTGGATGAGTAAAATTCTAAATATCCAACAACATAATGTTAATGATGTAATTAATTTTCAAAATAACTCACTTAAACATTATTTCCAAATTATTCCTAAGAAACAGATTTGAAACAGCTGTACTAATTCAATACACACTCTTTGTGGGCTTATTTTTGGCAGCCAAGGTTTTATAATGTGGTATTTATTTAAACTCAGGACATGATGAGAGTTTTATTGTCTTTGTAAAATGCAGATTTGTTCTTGTACTTTTGTGCCACCTACTCATGGCTCCACCCTCACTTTCCCTCTACTGCCCACCTCTCTCCTTCAACCAGACAAACTTAGACATAACCCCTCTGGTTAATAACCTCATTTCAACTCTAGAGTCTCCTGCTGTGCCTCTGCATATGGACTAAATCCATCTAAGAATATAAATTAGTTAAGTAAATTGTGTAAAAAGTTGTTAAAACCCCACCTTCCCCATGGATTTCTCCGACTTACTAAAAGCATCATCCTGTCTTTCCATTGGTGCTTGTATACATAATGCAAATGTTTTTGTTTTTGTTTTTTAAACGTTTATTTATTTTTGGGACAGAGAGAGACAGAGCATGAACGGGGGAGGGGCAGAGAGAGAGGGAGACACAGAATCGGAAACAGGCTCCAGGCTCTGAGCCATCAGCCCAGAGCCTGACACAGGGCTCGAACTCACGGACCGCGAGATCGTGGCCTGGCTGAAGTCGGACGCTTAACCGACTGCGCCACCCAGGCGCCCCGCAAATGTTTTTTTAAATTTAGCAAATGTTGTAGTTGGCACCGGTCTCTGTCTTGGCTTAGGCTTGTCAATGTCACTGCCTTCCCTTACAAGAGACTAATTTCACCAAAGCAGAGAATAATTTATTTAAAACAATCCATTAAAGCCCCTTCCATGCAGAAGTACTGAGTAAATAATCTCTAAGCACCAGAATATACCTACATAAATATACTTTTTTTTCCTAATCTGCACTAAATCATGAATGTTACCTTAAAGAACAAATGTTAAAGATAGTATAAATAAAATGATGTTCCCTGTGAACTAAACTCTATGTACAGAAAAGGTAAGTTTCTTCTTTGTGTGAAATGACAAGTATTCAGTTTCAAAAAATGTCAAATCCAAAGCAGGTGATTGTTGTTGACTATGTAGTCATCCTGCAATTGAGAAAAAAACCCTAATTTTTCAAAAGTAAGTGATACGACCAGTTTGATCATTTGAGTTTAACATATTTTCTTCTTACATATGCACTGTATGCACAGTATGAACTTCTCAAGTTCCTGCCAGAAATTTTTTTCCTCTGTTTCTCTCAAGACAGTTTAACTCAAAAATTTGACATTTTTTTTTTATCTAATTAAAATAAATTTCAACCTCAGCTCTAGGTCCTATGGTGCGGGAACTACTCGAGAGCATTGTGCCTGTCAAAATTTCTTTATCAGATACATTCTCCTTGTAGCATTTAACTTTAATAATAAATAGGCCTTACTTTATCACTGCATTTTCCTCTTTTGTAGGGTTGTATGCAAAGTGTTGGCTTTATCTTTGTTTGTTATACCTAAAATAATGTGTTTCATTTTCTATCCTCAAGATGGCTGAGTCATCAGGACAGAAAGTAGAAGTTAGGGAATGGTTTTTAAAGAAAATGGTTTATAGTAAACAGGAAAGAGCAGAGCAGTTAACTGTGGGATGGTTTGCAAAAAGCTATCTTAAAATTTAAAATTTTAGGAATCATATTACAAGAGTAGAAAGAGTTAAGTCACAGAGACCATAAGAGGAGACCAGCAAAGCAGGGCCTGTTGATTGACTCCAAAAACAATAATGCATTTTGTTTGATCAGAAAAGGGATTAAAGAGCACTGGAAAAAAAAAATGCCATGAAGGGAGCTGGTCACAGAAAATATCTTAGTCATATGGATATTTTGAAGGAGTTTCAAAGTTGGAAAAAGTGTGAGAAGAAGAAAATTGAATTATTGGGTGTGACATGGACAAGGAAAATTAATAATGAAATTAATAATAGGGGCCTGAAGTGTTCAAACATTTTTGCTATATTTCAGTTGGCAAAAAAGTAAATCAAACAACTACAGATTATGAAGTATTTCTACAGGTCCTGCAAGTGAACAGATAAGAACTGAGATATGATGTATTTTAGAGTAAAACACTGAGCAAAAATTAGAAACCATTACTGGCCTACTTTTTAACCTATACCTTCTTCCAATAAAGGCTTGGCCTTTACTCTAAAAAGGTTTACATTTCACAATTTTGTCAAAACTATAAGAGGATCGAATGCAATTTCCTATTGAAAAAAAGGGCTGTTTCAAATGCTAAATGATGAACACTTGATTTTCTCAAAAAATACTTTTATAAAATGAGTTAAAAAAAATTTTAACATTTATTCATTTTTGAGAGACAGAGAGAGATAGAGCATGAGTAGGGGAGGGGCAGAGAGAGAGACAGAATCCAAAGCCGGCTCCAGGCTCTGAGCTGTCAGCACAGAGCCTGATGCAGGGCTCAAACTCACGGACTGTGAGATCATGACCCGAGCTGAAGTCGGTGCTTAACCGACTGAGCCACCCAGGAACCCCTATAATTAATTTTCAAAATTAATTTTGAGGTTATTTATTTCCAAATTCCCTGAAGTACTATCAAGATTTCTGGAATGTAACTGCGTATTTTACTGACTTATGAGGAGTTCATATATTTACAGTAACTAACATTGACAGTGTGCCACATCAAATTTTTATTATCAGGAGAAAATTCAATGAGTATTGGATTTTACAAATAGTGGAGTCGGGGGTGAGCAAAAAATAATGTAAGTGTTTCCTTATATCTTTAATCATAATTAATATATAAATTTAATATTTGTCTCCCTCAAATATATTTTAATAAAAAAGATCAAAATGAATTGCAATGTAGAAATGGTCCTTCATGAATAATCTTGAAAATATGCTACCAAAGCTTAATAATCTCATTAGCTCATTTTTTCCCCTTCATTTCCATCTCTGCTGAGTTTCTATACCATTTGTATAAATTGTCTAGAAGCATGAATATATGGCCATGCTATTTTTATATGCTCAATGGCTCCTTTCCTGTTTAGTAAAGAGAAAAATACCCTAGAAAGAGCATAAACCATGTACCTTACTAAAAAAAAACCACAACTATTTATGATTGTGACTAGCTGAGAGCCTATGCCATATATTTTAAATGTTAAGGATGATGAAACTGTCACATAGGAGCATGCTTTGAAGAACTCCTACAATGTTGCAGTTGTTTAAAAGTCCTATTCATTCTTTGTTACTGTTTTTGTAACACAATATCTTATACAACACCAAATGAAGTTTAGTCATTCCAAAGCTACAGCCTAAATTAGTTGAGTTTTAAACATTACTGCATCTGAGAAAAGGGGGAAAATATTTTTAATGTGTTTTATAAAGCTTATTTGAGGAAAAGTGTAGGGAGAAAAAATTAAGGTAACAATGTAATTACAACTTGAGGAAATGTTCATTTTATCCAACTATTTTTCAAAATCTTATTTTATGATAATATCTTAAATCAAATTTATATGAATATTATAGAAATTTCAGCAGTAAGCAGTTTGGGACTTGAAATATACAGATAATGACACTGGTTTTTTCTTCCAGTCTAATGTGTTCAAAAATACACAAATTATATCTTGGCTACTTGCTTGATCTTTTCAAATAGCTCTAAAATGTATCACCAACAGGTATGAAAACAAGTTATTCAACTTACATATGACAATCATTTAAAATCACAGCTAACAATGTTAGCCCAACTTCAAAGATGCTCATTTTAGACTGGAGAGATTTTTAAAGGGCTGGAGAGATCTTTAAAGGAGTAGTGTTCTGGAAAACTAATAACGCGTGTCAGAATATGTATATCACATGTTCTACTTGTTTCAGTGGACCTAAACTGTAGATAAAGAAGAACTGCAAGATTATACTGGGAGAGTGGAGGCAAAGAAGATGGAGTATGCATCACTCACTACAAGCATCATGGGAATTTGTGAGAGGTAGTCTCTGAAGGTAATCAGACTCCCATGGAGCCAAGATAGCTTTTTGTTGAGTATTTCAGTATAGATTCCAACTAAAGTAACCTTTTAGGCAAATTGAAAAAAAGGTTTTAATTAAGCATTCTTGCTTCTTGCGTGTAGCCTGGCTGTTTATCCCATGACTGAAAAACAGAGAAGGCAGATGTTTGTCTCTGACAATCCAAAGGGGGTGGGGGTTGGTGGAAATCTAGGAAAGCAGAATTTCAATAGCAAATATGAAAAGAAGAAACAGAAAAGATGAGCCACTGCAGGACTTTGTCTTAGTCATGGCACCCATGGCACCTTAGCACAATGCATCGCACACAGGGGGGCAGTCGATAATTAATTCCACTTAATTCAATAGACTCTCAAGTGTACTGTGCTTTGCAGTTACGAAGCACTTTCACATATTAGAAAAGAAAAAAACTAAACGAGGAATAAAGGGGCAAGCAAGGGAATAAAAAGAAAACAAATGTAATAAGGAAAATCCGTAAGAATAAGCAAGAGGCTGAAAAGGTTCGTAAAAGGGGCAAAAAAATAGACTTTCTCTCTGTCGTTCTTAATCACTTCCAATGACCCTACCTTTCGTTCTAAAGTACCCGGAGCTTAGAAAGTCAGTCGGCTAAGCAAGCCCTCAGAAGGGGCTCCCTCATCTTTGCAACGTGCATTTTTACAAATAGTAATCCCTTGGTCCTTGACTAGAGTTTGTGCCTAGGAATAACCACGAGCAAAGCTCTAACATCTCCCAAGTGTGGTCAAGAGTCTTTTATTTCAACCCATCCATCCCCGTCAGAATTCCCCAAAATTTAGGAATCTGGGTGATGAGGGGAGGAAGTGCTCATGGGGAGGGGGCAATCCTCTACAAGCCCCTTAACTCAGACAACAGAGGGAGATAGTGAGGCAGGAAAGCCCAGGGACTAAAGAAAAAGCCCACGTTTGCGACTAGGAGGGCGAGTGTCTACAACCGGTTATTAGAAATTGCCAGGGAAAAAAAAGGGTGAGCCCTCAAGATGGAAGAAATGGGGGGGGGGGCACTTGAATGCGTATCACTTTACACCTGGCGTCGAGGCCCCAATAAAAAAGCCATGAGGTCCAAAGCCTCAACGGGTCAGAAGAAGCGGCGGCAAAAGACGCTAGGGTTTGCGGGGGTGGGCAGGGGTTTGCGCAGGAGGGAGCCAACAGATACCACCGCGGATGCTGTCCCAGGGGAAAGCACGTTTTCCTCTCCCCCAAAGTAGCGCATCCGCCCAGCATCCTCGGCTCAACCTGGGGAAGCTACCGGGATCCAAACCCAGGCAGCCGCGTCCTGACCCCATTATATGGGCTTAAAAGTTGGAGGAAGAGTTGGCGCTGGAAAAGGCACCTGGCAGGGGCAGTCGCTGAGGGGGCGTTAGGTTTCCCGGGAACAAAGGGGCCCGGGAAGGAATGAGCAGAGGAGCTGGTCCCTGGGGGCTCCTCCCTGAGGGGAAGAGACAAGGGTGGCCACGTCCTCCCAGCCTATGGGCGACGTGGGGAGCGGGAAGCGGGCGAGATGCACCGGGATTCCGCGGCCCGCCTTCTAACCTCCTATCGGGTAGCGCCGGCAACCCCGGCGCTCTCCGCGCCCCTCTGTGGCTGGGGAGCCACCACTGAAGACAATAGGAGATCGAGATCCCGAGCCCCCGCCTGCCCTGGAGGACCCCGCCGTCGCCTCGGCGCACCACAAATCAGCCAGTGGAAGCCCCGATGGCGTGCTCGGCCCTGATCTGCGCCCCATCCCTCTGGCGCTCCGGGACCACCGACCCCAGAATCGCCTCGCCCTCCGCACAGCGGGCATTACCTTTCATCCAGTCCACTACTTGACTCGGAGACCATTTGCTCACGGGTTCCATGATCAGAGCCATGAGCACGGGGTCGCTACCGCGCGGGGCGCGGAGATCAGACACAAAACGAACTCGGCAGCCCGAGCCGCCCTCAGGTGGGGTCCTTTGCTGGCCGTTGCCTCGCTGGGCGGGTGGCGAGAAGACGGCTTTTGTGTGTTGGGTATCGCGGCTTCAATGTCTCTTAACAAACGGCCGACAGCGCGGTGGGAACGGCGACGGGGAGAGAAACGCGCCGGGGTCGCGGCTCAGTGCAGACTCTCTGCTTGGTCCCCGCAGAGACGACTGCTGCTATTGCTCCCCGACTCCGCTCGGGTCTCCGTCCTTCCTGGGCTTCAGTTCATGCCTTGCACCGCCGAGGGTCGAGACGGTGAGGAAAGGAGCCGCCGCCGCCGCACGCCCGCAACCAACTTGCTCGCTCGCCTCGAGCGCGGGAGTGAAGCCCCGAGCACCACAAGCTGCCCGGCGGAAATGACGAGGGGCCTCCTGCCACCCAAAATATCTCTCCGCAGCCCTCGGGTGCGGGGCGCGCGCGCCACGAGCCCCCCGCCTGCTCGCTGCCGCGCGGTCCCGCCCCCGGGGCCGACGGCAGGCGCGCGAGGCGTGTGCGCGTGCGCGCTCCAGCACGAGGCCCGAGCCCGGGGTCTGTCAGTCAGGCAGGTGCGGGCGGCTAGCAGCTTCGTGTTCCCGCCCCGCGAGCCGCCCCGGGACAGAGGCGCGCTAGGAGCGCGTGCGCAGCGGTGTCCGCGCGAGTCCCAGCCCTGGGTCGGTCAGTCAGGTGCTGGCGGCTCGGAGGGGATTCTGAGCGGACGTGGCGGCTGCGGGACGGGCCGCCCACCAGTTGAACGCTGAAGGCTGAGGCGGCTGAGGAGGTACCTGTGGCCGCGCTGCCGAGGGGTGGGGGACACCGCCGAAGCGCGGGGGTTACAACGACAGCCCGGGCTTTCCTCGCTCTCGCCCTCCCCACTGCTGAGTGGGCTTCCGAGGTGATTCCCGAGCCTCGCGCACGCCTGCGGAGACCTAGGCGAGGAATGCTGCGGACGGTGACCGGCTCCGCCAGCCAGACACGCAGCGATGACGAGGCAGGATGGCCAGTGCTGTCGGACCGCCCCTGGTGGTGCCCCGGGCCTGGGAAGTCAGGCGTGGAGCCTGGAACCTGCAACTGCTGGTCGTGGTGATACGGAGACAGGTTCGGCTCCACGTGCCTTTTGAAAGGGCGCTGTGTTGGGTTTTTGGCCAACTCCTTCAAAGCCGAGAGTGCTCAGTACCTATTTTAGAGGATGTCCTTTTGTTTTCAGATAATCTTATGTAAGAACCAAAGGGTAACACTGGTATTTAAATGAGTAACAAATTGTAAACATGATTCTTCGAAACTCATGTTCTTCAGAAATGTTTGGAGGCTACTATGAACCCTTAGTAAAAGACAGTTTGTCTAATGAGACCACTGTAAATGACAAATAATCCTGGAAAGTATAGATGCACACTCTCTACCACCATTATAGATGTTTTCTCTTTGTCATTCTTAAATAGCCCCATTGAGTAAAAGAGAAACTCATTTTATTTCTGTAACCATTTCAATAATGTCATTTGTTTTTGCCAGTTCCTGCAGTAACCCATTTTCTCTAGTTCTATTGCATGAGCTGCAGAACTGCCACTTTTCTCAACTGACTTGAGTTGCCATCCCTGCACACACACACACACACACAAAGAACTCAAACCACAGTAGTTAAAATATTTTGATGTTTTCAGGCTAATGATATAAACCAAGTAAAACTTAAGATGGCCTGTCTGTACACTTGTTTATTTTTCTAATAATCCAAACTTAAAAGTATATGGGAAGAAATTTAGAAGATTATCTAGACAAGTCTAGGTTCAGAGATATAGCACCTTCCATTCACAATCCAGATAATAGCTGTGATTTACAATTTTTTTTTTAGCTAATCAGGTGTGCAAGATATTTTGGAGTGCTTATGTTCCAATTGACTTTCAACATTGCATCAGTATTTTCTAGAAAAGATCATTTTTAGCATCAGTAATTTATGGAGTAGCTTTATGTTCAGAAGTGGAATGGATACAAATCCATCATGAATCAGAGGTTACAGTCATAGGGAGACGTTAAAAGTAATTTCATCAAAGTAATACTGCTAATAATAACAACATTTTATTGAGCAGTGTGCTAAGTATGTTACATACATTTTATCCTCAAAACAGCTCTGTTATTAGTCACATTTTACAGTTGAGAAAATCTTGGCTATCACATTCACTTCCTATTCCCAGAGCTTATTACACATTGTTTAATACATGTTGAAAAAAAATGAATAAGGCTTAAAGAGGGTAAGTAATTTGTTTGAGGTCATGATACATGATTGTAATACCAAGTTAAGGTGATTCCAGAATATGAACGTTAAAATTTTTTTTAAATGTTTATTTATTTTTGAGAGCGAGAGAGAGAAAACAAACAGGTGAGGGGCAGAGAGAGAGGGAGACAGGAATCCAAAGCAGGCTCTGTGCTGACAGCAGACTGTGAGATCATGACCTGAGCTGAAGTCAGACACTTAACTGAGTCACCCAGGCGCCCCAGAATATGAGCTTTTAAAACTAGTAAGAACGTTTATGTATCATAAGACGAAACAGTACTTTGGAAGGAGAAGGTCCATTGAATGTTAAGTGAATATGTCTCATCAGAAAGTTAACTACAAAGGAGTCTGTCAGTCACCATAAGTGTTCCTGACCAGCAACTGTGAGAATGTAGGAAGTGACCAAATTTGACTGAAACTCCAAACTGCATATTCTGATTGGGTATGCTTAACAAGCAACCAGCCTATATATTGCAAAGAAGTTTAGAGTGAGATATTGTTTGCATAATGAATGAAATATCAATCGAAACAAATGCCAAAGACCAGGATGCAGTAAAATTTAAAAATATGTATTTCATGAAAAGATTGGTGCTGAAGATTCCAGGGAGAGAGGATTTTAAGGAAGACCCTACATCAGAATTAAGTTGTACATATTCTCCTATTTATGTTACAGGAAGGAATTTATTTAGTCTAATTACCTGAAATAAATAATTCTAAGAACTAAGAATGAGCGAAAATGTTGGTATGGAGTTACACTATCTTACAGAGTTCACCAAGGCCTTACATGTTCTAAGTTCTCCTCCTCAAGACTTCTACAAAACATTCAAAAAATCAAAAGAATTGCCTTTGATTTTGACAATATAATAGGCATTAATTATTTCATTGAATTAGTTCAGAGCATAACTGGCTTTTCACTCAAATATCCTTAATTTGGAGAAGAAAAAGGATTAAGTCATCCCTGCTTTCACTCTTTTATTCCTAACTCCGAATGACTCAGCTAAATCTTTCCTTCACTTTTCTTTCTACAGCTTTTCAAATAAACTAGGCTTTATATTTTTTTGCCTATTATTTAAAATGTTGATACCTGGCCCCATGTTTGTAAGTATAATACAATGTGATTATGTACAAACTTTGGCAGCCTAACTTTGCCTTCTCTTAATGCACAACACAATCCCAAAGATTAGGGGAAAAGCTATGTTGTCATAAAATACACATCAAAACATAATGGTCCAAATTATATGATATCACATACACTTCAACAATGTAGATATAAAAGCCAAACTGATTCTTTGGAAACAAACTTGGATTCTTTTTGGAAGCAGGCAGAGGGTAAATATACTAAGTTAAATTAATTGGAGACATAAAACTTGTGAGATGTTTGCAACCATATCAAAACAAATCATTTAAAATAATCTTTTCATCCAGCTGTTCTAGTTTTGCCTTTTTATTCTTCTCCTTCTAGATGTCAATAAAAGATTAAAATCTCTTGACCAAAATATTTTCAGTTAAGATTTTATAGTATATATAATAAGTCTAAGTACTTCAGATGTGAAATTTACAAAGGTTCTCAGACTGGAATCTAAGTGCTTAATGGGTGTGACTCTTAGGGTTTGGGTCAGATAGGGAGGAAGTCTTCCACTGGAAGGATCTTCAAGCCTTTGTCTCTTTGCGGCTGTAGACAGAAGTAAATAATGTGAATGCTTCTTCTGGAACTGCAAGCTGAATATCTCTAACCTCCACACATTCCAACCTAGGTTATCTTATAATGGCCTTAATAATCATTTCCTATTTCTTTTATTAAGAAGCTAGCTCTGCATTAGACCTCAGACTTGTCATGCAGGACATATTTTAATGTTTTCAGTTATTTAACATTTAGAGAAAATGTCTTGTAGAGCCTTTTCTGGTGATTTTTCCAGTTTGCTTAGGTTGTGTTTTTGCTATAGCTGTCTAATTTTTAGACTTCTTTTTTAATGAGTAATATTTTATAATTTTTTTCTCTTACATCTTTCATTTTTGAATGATGAGTGAGAAGTCACAACACAGAACAGCTATGAGGATAGTCCATGTCCTAAAATACAGGAAAGGATAGGAGCCCTTTTTTTCCACTTAGTTTTGCCCAGACCTTTACTATAATTTCAAAAGCAGGTGTTCTATGCCGGCACAAGTTGTATACCCTGATCAGAAAAATTAGCTAAGCACTTCTGGTAAGACTGGTAGTGATAAAACAAAATACAAGTTATTTTCAAGAACAGTATATGAAACTTGCTTTAGAGAAGGCTTAGCACAATTTTTGGAACAATGTTTTCATTTTCTTGCAGTGCAATTCAGCTATGAATAGCTAATAACTAGTCTTTGATATAACTGAGGAGATAACAATCTCCCCTGCCTCCAATAGTCAGAGATTGAAGTAGGAAGAGACCTTGAAATGTAAATGGGGCTATAAACTTGATGCTCTGGTCCAAATCTCCCTTTAGATTATCAGGGAGAAGCACCCAGAGACTATAATTAAATTAGTAAAATTCTTTCTTTGCTGCTCTGCCACTAGGGTAAACTATTAAATCAAGCCTTGTCCTTTGCAGACCAAGATTCACAGCAGTCATCTCTAGGTAAGGAGAAAATGGCTTGAGTTCAGGTTATCCCAATAGGGTTTTTTAAGGATTCTTTCTAGGTATTCCCTGATATACTAATCATAGTCTAATAAAAATCCCAAAGCCCACCTAGATTAGGAAACCTAGGTTTTTTTGTTTTTTTTTTTTGTTTTGTTTTTTGGTTTTTTTTTTGTTTTTAAACACACGAAGCCCTAGCCCATCAGGGAAGTTTCTAGTGTACTTTGCAGCCATTAATTAAGAGCATATAAAATTATTCAACAAAAATTGTTTAAACACTACCAGTGTGCTGGCCCAAGTTGTATCTTTTGATCAGAAAAATTAGTTTGATTTTGCGCATGCAAAGATAACCCAATATACTCAGAGACTGGTAGGGGAACGGAAACATTCACAGTTAATTCAATAGGATAATGTGATAAGTGCAATGATAGATGTGCCCAGTACTATGTGCTGAGGAGTATGTAACTCCTTGGAGGAAGACTTTATAGAGGAGATAATGACTATTGTAAGTCTTAAAGGATAACAGCCAAACAATAATGCGGAAAAGACCTTATAGGCAGGACAGTATGAGCAAAGTTACAGAGCACTATGTAGAGATACCTGGAAGCCTAAATTTGAAAAGAGGTGAGAGTAGATGGACTGGGAGAGGTAAAACACCAGCAGATCAGGGGAAGAAACTCAAACTAAAATATAACCTAAAAAGATAGAGCCATTTAAGAATTTTAAGCAATGAAGTGCTCGTATTTATATACTTATGTTTTATATTGACTGCCAGCTATGGAGAGCATAGATTTGAGAGGGACAATACTGAGGACGGAGGTCAATGTGGAGGATGTGGCAATAGACCAGTGAATAGATGTCTTGGGTCAGCAATAGAATAGTAGAGGTGGGTATGGACAGAAAGGGATGGATTTAATAAATATTCAGAACTTGGTGATTGATTAGAAATGAGAGGTTAGGAAAAGAGCAGTATCAAGAATGATACCCAGGATTCTAGACTGGGTGACTGAATAAATTATTCCTTCTCCACTTAAAATAGAAGCAGAAGATTTGGGAGGCAGAAGTAATCTGAGAAATTAGTTTTGTATTGGACATTCTAAACATGAGATTCCTATGGACAGCCAAGAAGGGATTTCCAGTGGGCATTTTCTGCATTCACATATATGAATGTGAAACTCAGTTTGGGCTGAATATAAAGATTTGAGAGTCACTACTAAAACAAGAATATGAATGAGACAGGAAGAGTGTGAGATGCCCCTGGAGGAAGCCCATAGAAAAAAAGAAAATAAGTGAATTATAAGAAGAACCAAGAGAATTGAATGTCATGATAGCCCAGTGAGAAGAGAATTTCAGGTAGAAAGGCATGGAAAGCTGTGGGAAGTGCAAAAATGATGTTGTTCCAGTAAGAACTGAGAAAAATCTGATGGTTTTGTTAGTTTGGATATCCTTCATTGCCTTATTAAGATCTGCAAAAGAACTGGATGTCAAAATGGGGAGTGTTGGTATATATAGGGCATTAACTTTTTCTTGAGTCAATTTTTCTTCTTCCTCATAGCCACCTCTGTGTATATCTAATTCAGATGGCTCCACAATGAATGCTAATGATCCTTCAATTTACCACCACCACTTACATTTCTCTTTTCTGATGAAATTCCAGACACTAATGATGATCTCTACTCTTATCTGATTATATTTTTGCCACTTATAGAATGGTAGCATCTTTTAAACTAGGCGAGGTTTGAATTCCTCTCCTCATCAGACTGTAGAACATGTTTGCCATGGCATTCTGGCGATCTTGCACATCTCTACATAGGCCATGTAGGCAAGACTCAACCTCAGTAAGACACATTTCTTGGCAAAATGCCCTGTGATCTTCCTTGGAACGTGGCAACAGAGTCTTGTGCAGAGCTATCCCAAGTCCATTTCTCATTTGCCACCCTGGTTCCAGTGAGGCATCAGCTTCAGGTATAAACAGTTCAGACTAAAGAACTGTTCAGCTATAGCCTAGAGTTGGCTCCTTGATGACAGAGCAATGCATCACTTGTATCCTCTGGCCCCTCTGGTTTGGTATCATCCTGAGACTAGGGACATTTGGAGTTGAGACATGCTGATCTTGCATTGCTGTCTGTGTAAATAATACATTTTCTAAATCCATGTGGGGTTGTTTTCACCTTACCCAGTGAATCTATGGAAGTGTGATAAGCCAGCCTAGCAGCTGCCACCATTCTGTTGCTCAGGTATTGCTTGACCATTTGGCACAGATCTGATCTAGGAAGTCCATAAGTACTCCCCAAAAAAGTGAGCTCTGCTGAACCTCTGTCTGAATAAAGTAGGGCAGTCCAGCCCTGGCCTAGTAAAGTAGCAGCAGCAGCAACTTGATTTCAAATTGGGAAAGACTGCATTTTCCCTAATTATTTGAGTTCCCTAAGTTAACCCCATAATTAATTAAAAAAACTCTATTACTGTTGCATGATAAAAACAAAACCGTGATCTAAACACTTTCTTCTGAGGTTTGACATTATTTTTTTATAAAACACCTAGATTTTAGGGAATTCCTTCATATTCAAGATGTTAGGTCCATTTTCCTCTGAACATTTATCAGTCTTATTTTCTAGTGGAAAATGTGAACTGGCAAAACTGGTGCTAGATAAGTTCATAGGTCCTGTTTATAAGGTAAATGGTACATCCCTATAGATCATATTTTTTAAATGCAAAAAGTACTTAAGGTAGGAGACAAATTGTTTAATCCTTGTCTAATAATTGACAGACTACAGAGGCATAAAGGTGGGGAGTGGGAAAGGAAGATTGCTTTCTTTCTCCATGGATTTTTGTCTTTGTTTTCCTGAAATGGGTCTTATTTACTTCTAGGAAAATTGGCATATTAAGGATGCTCATACCAAGTGGAACAAATGACTTATTTTCACTGACCAGGAACTGTATCCTGAAGGAGAGAGAGATGTAAGTTTGTCACTACTTTTGACATTTTCTTGATTTTGAAAGGAAATTTAGTGATTTTGGTGATCTAATTAATGAAAATATTTTCCTTAGTTTCTCTTCAGCACTGTTTGAAATACTCTGTAGCACAATGCAAGGTACCATTTATTGATTTTTCATCAAGAGCATCTACTCTGTATATATTTTGTGCTAAGCATTATTACAAAAATGAGTAAAATATGGTTGCTGTCCTCAAATCCTATAAACCAAAGCATACCAGTATATATTTTTGATAAATATAGTAAGCAAAATGACAGAGACATACAAAAGTATTTTGAGTATATTCCATAATATGGAAATATGAATTCATACCAAATGAATAAATAAGCATCTTTCTAGATTATAAGATGGCAATGTAATTTGTACATTGTACAATAGGCTAAGCTTTGTGGATAAACTAGTGAATATAATGGATATGGCTCATGACCCTAAAGAGTTACAACATAGTTGTAACATAGTGAGAAATATACAATATACAAGTAGACAAAATGCAAATTATGAAAGTACTGATATGAAATGTACAAGGTATAGTGATAGAGAATT
The DNA here is from genome assembly GCF_016509475.1 of Prionailurus bengalensis. NCBI lineage: Eukaryota > Metazoa > Chordata > Mammalia > Carnivora > Felidae > Prionailurus > Prionailurus bengalensis. Next base: position 17,685,105 of record NC_057361.1, on the reverse strand, counting down.
ATTGAGATGAGGAAGAGAGGAAACTCCTAAAGGTGATCAGAGAAGACTTTTCTGACTAGGTGACTTCTTAGGCACAGTTTTAAGATGTAATAATATAAGCAGGCAAAGATCATAAATAGCTCATTCAAGGGGGAAGTAAAATCATGTGTGAAGTCCAGGTGGCAATAAAGAATTTGAGGTGATTGAGGAACAGAAAGGAAATTACTGTGGCTGAAACATAGTGAATGAGCAAAGGCATAAAGGAGGCTAGAGAAATAGGATGGGGTTGGAGAAAACAGGATCTTGTAAGTGTGTGGTAACTAGTTTGTAGTGCAGTAAAAAGACATTAAGACTTGTAAGCAGGTCAGAAACATGGTCTGATTTATATTTGTAAATTGAGGGGGACCTCTTTTTCCAGAAGGATCAAGTAGAGGTACCTTTCCCTATTATTCCCACTAAATACAACTAAAACCCCTGGACATTATGTATAAAACAAACATAAGACTTTGAAAGAAGTAAAAGGGGGATCATTACTGCCTGGCAAGGATGAGTGTTCCAGTTCCCACTTGGCCTTGTCTGATACCACCATGGCAGGGGCACTGGAGTGCTATGCTACATCCTAGCAAAGTAGAAGTGTAGGCTCCCTACTTTGCCTTTGCTGGCATAGGTGGGAGTAGGGTCACAGATCTTTTCTGTTGTATTTGGCTGGAGCAGAGTGGTTATTATTTCAATGTTTTCTACTTTGCTAGGCTGCCCCTTTCCTGGTCACTTAGCTAGAGAGCAGGCTCTTCCTGAGATTTTTTTGTTTGCACCTTCCAGGTTTCCAGGGTGCTGTGTTATTCAGCTCTGTAATATATGAGCAAAAATGTAAAAACCCAGAGAACTCACCAGCATGTCATTCCTTGGATATGAGTTCCATTGCTGGTTTTCTTTCTTCTCTTTTTGAAATAATAGATATTACCAAATCTAGGGGCACCTGGGTGGCTCAGTTGGTTAAGCATTCTACTTTGGCTCAAGGCATGATCTCAAGTTCAAGACTTTAAGCCCCGTGTCAGACTCTATGCTGTCAGCACAGAACCTTCCTGGGATCCTCTGCCCCACCCCCCCGTCCTTCCCCTGCTTGTGCATGTGCATCCGTACTTTCTTTCTTAAAAATAAACATTAAAAAAATTACCAAATCTGAACAACAAAGAGGATATAGATTTTAAAAAAAGAATAGAGCCTCAGGGACTTGTGGTACAAAAATAATAGATCCAGAATTCATGTCATTGAAGTCCTGTAGGAGAAGGGAAAGAAGGCAGGGTTGAAAAAAGACTCAAAGAAATAATGGCTAAAAACTTTCCAAATATAATAAAAGACATAAACCTATAAATTCAAGAGGCTGAATGAATTCCAAACGGGATACCCAAACAAACCCACACCAAGACATGCCATGGTCAAATTCCTGAAAACTAAAGGCAAAGAAAAAAATCAGCCAGACAGAAACAGTACCTTACTCATAGGGGGAAAATGATTTAATAGCTTATTTCTTATCAGAAACCATAGGATCCAGAAGGATGTCAGCCAAATGGCTACCTGGAAGCTCCAAGTTCTTGTTCCCCACAGAAACATTAAAAAACAACAGCAGCAACAACAAAAACCCCGGAAATTCACATGCAAGAAAATGAATATGGATACTTACCTTATACCATATATAAAAACTAACACAAAATACATCAAAGATATAAGTGTAAGAGCTGAAACTATAAAACTCCTAGAAGAAAACACTGGAGACAATCACCACGACATTGAATTTGGCAGTGATTTTTTAAGTCTGACAACAAAAGCTCAGGCAATGAAAGAAAAAATAGATAAATTAAGAACTTTTGTGCACTAAAGGACATTATAAAAATAGTGAGAAGACAACCTATAGAATGGGAAAAATGTTTACAAATCACGTATCTGATCAGGAATTAATATCCAGGGGCGCCTAGCTGGCTTGGTTGGTAGAACTCTTGATCTTAAAGTTGTGAGTCCAAGCCCCATGTTGGTTGTGGAGATTAAAAAATAAAATCTTAAAATATAAAATCTTAAAAATAAAATCTTAAAAAATAAAAATAAAATATCCAGAATATAAAAAGAACTCTTACAAGTTAAAAACAAACAAGCAAAAAAAAAACCCATCTAAAAAAGTGAACAAATTCTCACCATCATTAATTATTAAGGAAATGTACATGAAAACCACAATTAGATACCACTTTACACTCATTAGGTGAGCTACTACGAAAAAAAAAAGAATTGGTGAAGATATGGAGAAATTAAAACTCTTATGCATTGTTGATGCAAATATGAAATGGTACAGCCACTGTGGAAAATGGTTTGGCATTTCCTCAAAATATTAAAAATAGAATTGTCATATGATTTAGCAATTCTACTTCTAGGTATATACCCAAACGAATTTAAAGCAGAGACTCAATCGGATACTTGTATACCAATGTTCATAGAAAAATTAGTCACAATAGTTAAAAGGTAGAAACAACCCAAATGTTCATCAACAGATGAATATATAAACAAAATATGGCATATACATACAATGGAATGTTATTCAACCTTAAAAATGATTGGAGTTCTGGGGTGCTTGGGTGGCTCAGTTGGTTAGTGTCTGACTCTTGATTTCGGCTCAGGTCTTGATCCCCAGGTTGTGGGATTGATCCCGAGGTTGTAGGATTGAGCCCCGCATTAGGCTCCGTGCTGAGCACGGAGCCTGCTTGAGATTTTGCCTCTCTCCCTCTGCCCCTCTCTCCTGCTCTCTCTCTCTCTCTTTCTAAAAAAATTAAAATTAAAAAAAATATTTTAGGGGCGCCTGGGTGACTCAGTCGGTTAAGCATACAACTTCGGCTCAGGTCACGATCACGCTGTTTGCTGTTCATGAGTTTGAGCCCCGTGTCGGGCTCTGTGCTGATAGCTCTGAGTCTGGAGCCAACTTAAGATTCTGTCTCCTTCTGTCTCTGACCCTCTGCTATTTATGCTCTGTCTCTCCCTCTCTCTTAAATATAAATAAACATTTAAAAATTTAAAAAAATTAAAAGGATATTTTGAAAAATGGACTAGAGTTCTGACACATGCTGTAACTTGGATGAACCTTGAAAACACTATGCTAAGTGAAATAAGCCAGACACAAAAGGACTGCTATTATGATTCCACCTATTTGAGGTGCTTAAAATAGGCAAATTTATAGAGACAGGAAGTAGAATAGTGGTTACTAGGTGCTGGGGGAGGGTAGTATGAGGGGTCGATTTTTTAATGGATGTTTTAGAAATGGGTAGTGGTGATGGTTATACAACATTGTGAAGGTACTTAATGCCACTGAATTTTACACTTAAAAATGGTTAAATGGTAAATTTCATTATGTCTATTTTATCACAATAAAAAAATTCTTAGAAAAGGCAAAAAAAAAAGGAGGAAACTGTAAAGTCCAGAAAGAAATGTTACATTTTTCACATCCTGAAAGAGCCATCAACTCAAAATTCAGAATTCTGTATTCAGCAAAAATATCCTTCAAGAATGAAGGATAAATCAACACATCTTCAAATGAAAGACAAGAAATTTTGCCAGCAAGTCCACCCTAAAAGAAGGACTAAAGGAAGTTCTCTAAACAGAAAGGAAATGATAAAAGAAGGAACATCCAGATGGAAGAAAGAACACAGTAAGCAAAAATATGGGTAAATACAATATAATATAAACTTTCCTTCTTCTCTTGTTTTTTAAATTATGGCTGATGGTTGAAGCAAAAATTATTACACTGTCTAATATAGTTCTCAATGTGTGTATAGGGTGTATATATATATATATATATGATTATTATAGTATAAATGAAAGAGAGTGAAGTCATACAAAGAGAGGTAAGGTTTTTAAACTTCAGTTTAACTGGTAAAATGATGATACTAGTATGCTGTAATAAGTTATGTATATATAATACCTAGAGCAACCACTAAAAAGTTGTACAAGATATACCCTTAAGGGGCGCCTGGGTGGCTCAGGCAGTTAAATGTCCAACTTCAGCTCAGGTCATGATCTCATGATCCGTGGGTTCGAGCCCCGCATGGGGCTCTGTGCTGACAGCTCAGAGCCTGGAGCCTGCTTTGGATTCTGTGTCTCCCTCTCTCTCTGCCCCTCCCCCACTCACACTCTGTGTCTCTCCCTCAAGAATAAATAAACATGAAAAAAAATTAAAAAAAAAAGATATATGCTTAAAAACACTATTGATAAAATGAATTTCTAAAAAATATTCAAGTAACCCCCTGGAATATAGGAAAAAGAACAAATGAAAAACAGAGAGAACAAACAGAAAAAAAAAATAAAATGACAAACTTAAGTTCCAACAAAATAATTACCTTAAATATAAATGGTCTAAGTACACCAATTAAAAGATATGTGGAGTGATTTAAAAAACATAACCCAACTATATGCTGTCAGAAACTCCAAAGATAACAATACAGGCAGGTTGAAAAGTAAAAGGATGGAAAAAGGTATTTTCAACAAATGTTAATTAAAAAAAATGCAGGGGTGGCTATATTAATATCAGATAAAGTAGATGTCAAGGAGGGAAAAAAAACTAAAGGAGAAAAGTAGAGGTGCTGGTTTATTCATCTTACATGGGAAAGAGTGATGGGATATTTTATATATTAGATGGTAAAGAAAATAAACATGTAAATATATTCTTTAAAGTTACAATGGTAAGCAACACACGAGCTGAAAATAATCATATTGGAGGGAATGGATCAGCAGTATAGGTATGGTATAGATTAGTTAAATCCTGTTTTGCCCTGGAAGAAAGTCCATGGATAATGTCCTAAATTAGCAAATCTATTAATAGTAACAACAGCTTAAATGCGTTAAAATAGGAATACAGGAGAGTGGGGCAAAGTACTATGGCTTTCTCATTTAAATCCTTCTATCCTACTTGATTGTTAAATCTCCTGCATGTATTATTGTAGCAAGCATTTAAAAAATATTTAAATAAAACCAGAAGTGTCTACTGTGACTGACTAGAGCATAAAGACTGAAATTCCATGCATGGTGGTTGAAATAGTTTATAGCCAATTTAGTTTTTCTGGTCATTTCCTAGAACACTTTGTTTTAGCCACATCAAAAAATAGTCTTGTGTGTCTTATCTCTTCTTCAAGTACACTTCTCACCCATCTAGACCCTATTGAAATGTAACTTCCTCTTTGGAGCCTTTTCTAAACCAGCCACTCTCCATCCCTGGGGACAGAATTGTTATCTCCTTTCCAGCATGTTTTTTTTAATTCTACTTTTGTATGCAATGGGGTATACAACCTTTTGAGTTTTAATAAGTAAATAGAAACATAAATTCTGGGAATTCAAAATAGAAAGCATTTCACATATTCACAGGGAAAAAGTAAAGGAATTGTGTATGTAATAAGAAAATATGGGGACAACCACATTAAAAAGGGACGTTTGTTAGTAGTAAAGTACAGCCTGTCCCCCTGGCAATTCTAATGGAGCATATTTCATGAGAACTCGTCCTCTCTCCCTGACTTCATGAAGATTCACCATATGTCTTCTAAGTCAGAAACCTTATATTTAGAACAATATATTATTTCTGAGCTTGACTGAAGCAGCACATCTTTTTAGTTATAGCAGGTAAACTTTTTCCCATGTCATTATTATAAGTTAACACAATTTTCATGGGATTTGGAATGTGATAGAAGAAACTGGAATCAATTGATAATGAGATTCTGACAGCACTTTCTTGTTTCCCAAGCAAATAACTTTTAGCAGAAGTCCTATATGACAGTATAATTACCAAGCCTTTTTCCATTGGTGAATGGCTACTTTTATATTCTACAAAGGAATCTTAGTTCTTGGTTTATTTCATGGTAGATTATAACCATTAAGAGAAAGAGTGAACTATAGTTTATTGTCCTTTGAATGCGTCCAGATTTTAAATTGGTATCAAGGATTGGTTATTCTAATACAATGACTTTTATAGTACCAGATGTCCAGAAATTTGGAAATGACAATTTGAGGTTTTACATCTGCTTAGGTATTAATCTGAATATGTGAATTCAAAGGCAAAGTTAAGTATGTTTTCAGTAGCAAACATTAATTTTTATTGAAGTATATGTTCTCATCAAAATTATCTCAGAGCAGCTGCATAATTATGTTATTACAACTTATATTAGAATAAATTTCATATAAAATTATGAGAATAGTCATAAGCTTCCCAGGATATGTAGAATTGCAAAGGAATATGATGCATTTAGAAAGAGAGCTAAATTAGGAGTGAGAAGAGTTGGACCTCCTGTGTAAACTTCAAGTTCAATGCTCTGTAATGTTGGGCAAATCATATAACTCTACTAACCTTCAGTATTTTTATCTGCAAAATGGGTATTCCCGTCTCTCAGAATTATCATAAGGCTCAAATGAGAAAATATATTCAAAATCACTATAAACTATACAAATATAAGCTAATATTTTTTCAGGTTGCATAGAATTCATAGCACAGTCTTCTAAATATCTTCAAAATTGGCAACCTTTTTTTTTTCTTTAAGGATAACTTTACTAATCAAAATTTATGTGAAACCATGTCTGCCCAGTAAAGTTGATGCTGCACTTAGCTAATACTATTTTTGGTTAAGGAAGAAAAAATAAATAGCTATAAAATTGACATTTTTAGAAGCATGCCACATAAAATTACTGAAGGCAATTTTTTAAAAGTTCCCAAAATGTTTTGAGTTGTATTAGCATCCAAAAGATAACAAGGCTTAACACTAATAGGTTATACTTCTTTGGTTATGTTTCTTAAAGGAATATGTTTATCTACATTTTACTAATGTTTCCATATAAGTTCCTATGTTATTTTATCTTTTTAAAAAATATTTATTTTTTAATTTACATCCAAATTAGTTAGCATATTGTGCAACAGTGATTTCAGGAGTAGATTCCGTAATGCCCCTTACCCATTTAGCCTATCTCCCCTTCCACAACCCCTCTAATAACCCTCTGTTTGTTCTCCATATTTAAGAGTCTCTTATGTTTTGTCCCCCTCCCTGTTTTTAAATTATTTTTGCTTCCCTTCCCTTATGCTCATCTGTTCTGTGTCTTAAAGTCCTCATATGAGTGACATCATATGATACTTGTCTTTCTGTGACTAATTTCGCTTAGCATAATACCCTCTACTTCCATCCACATAGTTGTAAATGGCAAGATTTCTTTCTTTTTGATTGCCAAGTAATACTCCATTGTGTTTATGTACCACATTTTCTTTATCCATTCATCCCTCAATGGACATTTGGGCTCATTGCATATTTTGGCTATTGTGGATAGTGTTGCTATAAACATTGGGGTGCATGTGTCCCTTAGAAACAGCACACCTGTATCCCTTGGATAAATACCTAGTAGTGCAACTGCTGGGTCATAGGGTAGTTCTATTTTTAATTTTTTGAGGAACCTCCATACTGTTTTCCAGAGTGGCTGCACCAGCTTGCGTTCTCACCAGCAGTGCAAAAGAGATCCTCTTTCTTTGCATCCTTGCCAACATCTGTTGTTGCCTGAGTTGTTGATGTTAGCTATTCTGACAGGTGTGAGGTGGTATCTCACTGTGGTTTTGATTTGTATTTCCCTGATGATGAGTGATGTTGAGCATTCTTTCATGTGTCAGCTGGCCATCTGGATGTCTTCTTTGGAGAAGTGTCTATTCATGTCTATTGCCATTTTCTTCACTGGATTATTTGTTTTTTGGGTGTTGAGTTTGATAAGTTCTTTATAGACTTTCGATACTAGTCCTTTATCTGATATGTTGTTTGCAAATATCTTCTTCCATTCTGTTGGTGGCCTTTTAGTTTCGCTGAGTGTTTCCTTGGCTGTGCAGAAGCTTTTTATTTTGGTGAGGTCCCAATAGTTCATTTTTGCTTTTGTTTCCCTTGCCTCCGGAGATGTATTTAGAAGTTGCTGGGGGCAAGAACAAAGAGGTTTTTGCCTGTTTTCTCCTCGAGGATGTTGATGGCTTCCTGTCTTACATTTAGGTCTTTCATCCATTTTGAGGTTATTTTTGTGTATGGTGTAAGAAAGTGGTCCAGGTTCATTTTTCTGCATGTTGCTATCCTGTTTTCCCAGCACTGCTTGCCGAAGAGACTGTCTTTATTTCATTGGATATTCTTTCCTGCTTTGTCAAAGAGTAGTTGGCCACACGTTTGTGGGTCCATTTCTGGGTTCTCTATTCTGTTCCATTGATTGGAGTGTCTGTTTTTGTGCCAGTACCAGACTGTCTTGATGATTACAGCTTTGTAGTATAGCTTGAAGTCAGGGACTATGATGCCTCCTGCCTTGGTTATCTTTTTCAAGATTGTTTTGGCTATTCGGGGTCGGGGTCTTTTCTGGTTATTTACAATTTTTAGGATTATTTTTTTTAGCTCTGTGAAGAGTGCTGGTGTTATTTTGATAAGTATTGCATTGAATATGTAGATTGTTTTGGGTAGTATCGACATTTTAACAATATTTGTTCTTCCTACGCAGGAGCATGGAATCTTTTTCCATTTTTTTGTGTCTTCTTCAATTTCTTTCATAAGCTTTCTATAGTTTTCTGTGTATAGATTTTTCACCTCTTTGGTTAGATTTATCCGTAGGTATTTTATGGGTTTTGGTGCAATTGTAAATGGGATCGATTCCTTGATTTCTTTTCTGTCGCTTCATTGTTGGCATATACGAATGCAGCCGATTTCTGTGCATTGATTTTATATCCTGCAACTTTGCTGAATTCATGAATCTGTTCTAGCAGTTTTTTTGGTGGAATCTTTTGAGTTTTCCATATAGTGTATCATGTCATCTGCAAAGAGTGAATGTTTGACTTCCTCCTGGCCGATTTGGATGCCTTTTATTTCTTTGTGTTGTCTGATTGCAGAGGCTAAGACTTCCAATACTATGTTGAGTAACAGTGGTGAGAGTGGACATCCCTGTCTTGTTCCTGACCTTAGGGGAAAGCTCTCAGTTTTTCCCCATTGAGGATGGTATTAGCGTTGAGTTGTTCAAATATGGCTCTTATGATCTCGAGGTATCCTCCTTCTGACCCTACTTTCTTGAGGGTTTTTATCAGAAAAGGATGCTGTATTTTGTCAAATACTTTGTCTGCATCTATTGAGAGGATCATATGGCTCTTGTCCTTTCTTTTATTGATGTGATGAATCACATCGATTGTTTTGCAGATACTGAACCAGCCCTGCATCCCAGGTATAAATCCCACTTGGTCATGGTGAATAATTTTTTTAATGTATTGTCAGATCTGGTTGGGTAATATCTTACTGAGGAATTTTGCATCCATGTTCTTCAGGAAAATTGGTCTATAGTTCTCCTTTATAGTGAGGTCTCTGGATTGGAATCAAGGTTATGCTGGTTTCATAGAAAGAGTTTGGAAGTTTTCCTTCCATTTCTATTTTTTTGGAACAGCTTCAAGAGAATAGGTGTTAACTCTTCCTTAAATATTTGGTAGAATTCCCCTGGAAAGCCATCTGGCACTGGACTCTTGTTTTTTGGCAGATTTTTGATTACTAATTCGATTTCCTTACTGTTTATGGTCTGTTCAAGTTTTCTATTTCTTCCTGTTTCAGTTTTGGTAGTATATCTGTTTCTAGAAATTTGTCCATTTCTTCCAGATTGCCCATTTTATTGGCATACAGTTGCTCATAATATTCCTTTATTATTGATTTTATTTCTGCTGTGTTGGTTGTGATCTTTCCTCTTTCATTCTTGATTTTATTTATTTGGGTGCTTTCCTTTTTCTTTTTGATCAAACTGCCTGGTGATTTATCATTTTTGTTAATTCTTTCAAAGAACCAGCTTCTGGTTTCATTGATCTGTTCTACTGTTTTGTTTTTTTGTTTTTTATTTTTTGGTTTCGATAGCATTAGTTTCTGCTCTAATCTTTATTATTACCTGTCTTCTGTTAGTTTGGGGTTTTAGTTGCTGTTCTTTTTCCAGCTGTTTAAGGTGTAAGGTTAGGTTGGGTATCTGAGACCTTTCTTCCTTCTTTAAGAAGGCCTGATTGCTATAGACTCCCCTCTTATGACCGCCTTTTCTGCATCCCAAAGGTTTTGGGCTGTGGTGTTATCATTTTGATTGGCTTCCATGTACTTTTTAATTCCCTCTTTAATTTCTTGGTTAGCCAATTCATTCTTTAGTAGGATGTTCATTAGTCTCTAAGTATTTGCTATCTTTCCAAATTTTTTCTTGTGGTTGATTTCGAGTTTCATAGCATTGTGGTCTGAAAATGTGCACGGTATGATCTTGATCTTTTTGTACTTGTTGAAGGCTGATTTGTGTCCCAGTATGTGGTCTGTTCTGGAGAATGTCCCACGTGCACTGGAGAAGGATGTATATTCTGCTGCTTTAGGATGAAGTGTTCTGAATATATCTGTTAAGTCCTTCTGGTCCAGTGTGTCATTCAAAGCCATTGTTTCCTTGTTGATTTTTTGATTAGATGATCTGTCCATTGCTGTGAGTGGGGTGTTTAAGCCTACTACTATTATGGTATTACTATCAATGAGGTTCTTTATGTTTGTGATTAATTGATTTATATATTTGTTGTTTCCACATTTGGCACATAAATGTTTACAATTGTTACGTCTTCTTGGTGGATAGATTCCTTATTTATGATATAATGCCCTTCTGCATCTCTTAATACAGTCTTTATTTTAAAGTCTAGATTGTCTGATATAAGAATGGCTACTCTGGCTCTTTTTTGTTGATCATAAGTATGGTAGATGGTTCTCCATCGCCTTACTTTCAATTTGAAGGTGTCTTTAGGTCTAAAGTGCATCTCTTGTAAACAGCATATAGATGGATCTTGTTTTCTTATCTATTCTGTTACCCTTTGTCTTTTGATTGGAGCATTTAGCCCATTGAAGTTTAGAGTGAATACTGAAAGATATGCCGTTATATTATTATGTTGCTTGTAGAGTTGGAGTTTCTGGTGGTGTTCTGGTTCTTTCTAGCCTTTGTTGCTTTTGTTATTTATTTAGTTTATGTATTCATTCATTCATTCATTGATGCATTCATCTCTTCTCCCCTCAGAGAGTCCCCCTTAAAATTTCTTGCAGGGCTGGTTTAGTGGTCACAAACTCCTTTAATTTGTGTTTGTCTAGGAAACTTTTTATCTCTCCTTCTATTTTGAATGACAGCCTTGCTGGATAAAGAATTCTTGGCTGCATATTTTTCTGATTCAGCACATTGAATATATCCTGCCACTCCTTTCTGGCCTGCCAAGTTTCTGTGGATAGGTCTGCTGCAAACCTGATCTGTCTTCCCTTGTAGGTTAAGGACCTTTTTTCCCTTGCTGCTTTCATGATTCTCTCCTTGCCTGAGTATTTTGTGAATTTGACTATGATATGTCTTGTTGATGGTCGGTTTTTGTTGTATTAATGGGAGTCCTCTGTGCTTCCTGAATTTTAATGTCTTTGTCTTTCTCCAGGTTAGGAAAGTTTTCTGGTATGATTTCCTCACATAACCCTTCTACCCTTATTTCTCTCTGTTCCTCTTCAGGGACCCCTATGATTCTGATGTTGTTCCTTTTTAATGAGTCACTGATTTCTCTAATTCTTAAATTGTGCTCTTTGCCTTAATCTCCATCTTTTTTCTGCTTCATTATTCTCCATAAGTTTGTCCTCTATATTGCTGATTCTCTGTTCTGCCTCATCCATCCTTGCCACCGTGGCATCCATTTGAGATTGCAGCTCAGTTATAGCATTTTTTATTTCATCCTGATTAGCTTTTGCTTCTTTTATTTCTGCAGAAAGGGATTCTAATCTATTTTTAACTCTGGCTACTTTTCTTATTATTGTGATTCTAAATTCTGGTTCAGACATCTTGCTTATATCTGTGTTGTTTAAGTCCCTGGCTGTCATTTCTTCCTGCTGTTTCTGTTGAAGTGAATTCCTTTGTTTCATCTTTTTGAAGGGAGAAAAGGTATTAATGAGGTAAAAAAATTAAAATTAAAAAATATTAAAATTAAAAAAATTAAACACCCACATGCACACAAAATCGAATAAATGATGCTAGATCCTAGGTGTTTTTTGGTCTGGGGGTTGAAAGAGGCTTATAGATCAGAGAAAAAAATGAGAGAATAAAATAAAAAAAAGGAAATCGTTTGACAATTTGAAAAATTAATACACTGAAGGAGACCCAAATGAAATGATGGAGTAAAATAGAATTTGAAAAAAATTACACAAAAGTAAAAAAATATAGCAGAAAAAATTTAAAGAAAAATATTTTTAATGACAATTGAAAACAAAAATGTTTTTTTTCTCTTTCTATATTGAAAAAAAAACGAAAGAGAAAAAACAAAAAAAAAAGAAAGAAAATTTAATAGATGGACCAGTTAACACACTGAAATACGACTGAAGTTACTTCATTTTCTCCTAGAAATCAAACTATGAAGCACTTTATAGTCCGTAAACTAGGTAGGCGGAAAGCCTTGTGTTCCTTAAGAGCAAGGTTGGCCCATTTTGGCAGGGCTTAGTGTAATGGCTCCATTCTCCACTGGATGGCGCTGCTTAGTTTATTGGGGTGGATTGTTGTGGTGCTTTAGGTGCGTATGTGCTTGCACGGGGAGAAAATGGCGTCACCCACCTACCCAGTCTCTAGTATTGGAATTCTGTTCTCCCTGATCAGCAATCGCACACCCATCCTTTGTCTTAGGCTTTTGTCCCTTCCCCGCTTCCACACAGTCGGTGACCAATCCCCAGGCAGCAATTCCCTCCTGAGTTTTGTCTCAGATGCAGCTGTTTCTCCTGACCCCTTACCTCCAAGGGACTGCGGCTTTGACCCATTCTTCATCTCTGTGGGAGGGTCTCACCAAGCAATGGCCGGCCATACCCAGGAACTTTTGTGGGACCATGCTGCTGCCAATGCCCAGAGACTGTGGTCTGGTGCCAGCCTGCCCCAGGAAAAGTTCACGTGATCATGTACCAGCAGCATTTCAGGGATTATGGAAAATCACAACACACATCTGGTACCAGGCTTCACCGTTAGCTACCTTGTTTCAGCACCAGCAAATGTGGTTGTTCTCCTGGGTCCACTGGTGCCTTGCCTTTGGGGGATCCACACAGCCTCTACCAGGTGTCCTCCCAGCAGGGGAACTGGTTCTCCCCATGGATAGGGTTCTCCCCCTTTTCCTTTATTTTCCCCCCACCAGTCTTGGTCCTCTCTCTGCATGCCAAAGCATCTCCCTGCCCTCCACTGGCTTCTCTCTCCCCCAGTTCACCTCTCTGCGCCACATAAATGCTGAATTCTGTGGTTCAGGTTGTGCAGATTGTTGTGTTATCCTCAGATCAGTTTTCTAGGTGTGTAGGATGGTGTAGTGTTGGTCTGGCTGTATTTCATGGACACAAGACACACACAAAACTTCCATGCTGTTCCTCTGTCTTGGCTCCTCCCCCTATGTTATTTTATCTTAAATCTACAAGTTTGTTTTAAGATATTATTCCGTAGAATTTTAGATATCTTAAATCTACATGTTTGGTTTAAGATACTACTCTATGGAAGTTTAAGGTAAAGCACAAAATAATCAAGTAAATTTATGTTTGTTTAAAATGAGACATATAAATTATTCAGTGATTATGTATTTTATCCTGTGTGGGTATATAGGAAGGTAAATAATTGATCACCTCCTGTAAACTATTTCTTTTGTCAGGATTATGAGTAAAGATTTGAAGAGAAAGGAAGAGAGTGGGAAGGAAAATGTTTGAATTACTGAAGTACTGATTCAATGTGAATATATTCAAATGTATAGCAGCATAAAACAAAATTGTCTTAAAAGGGTATACCTTGCTTTTGTTTTCCATATATGTAAATACACTTTCTTCAGGCTGATTGAAAGTAAACTGTGGTTCAGTCTTCCCCATTTCAACCTAGGTACCTGTAGTTCCTACAGAGCATTGTCAGAATCCTTACATGGCATGGGGAGACAGAAGTCAGAGAATTATTGTAAACAATTTTCTCAGAAAAATATTGTGCCATGCTTATAAAATGTAGAAATTCACTCTCTTAATGGCACAGCTTCTGGTATGCATAATCTCATGGAAAAAGAAAGACTGATCACATACAAAATATATTCCTGAACAGGAATATGAAGTTGTAGTTAGTAGGGAAAGATAGGTTATAAAGATGATGGAATTAATGAAAACCAATATTTAGTTTAAAAAATACTATTCAGAAATTATATGAGGTACCCATTGTGATCTTGTTTTGGGGGAAGGGATATTTTCTGATATGCAGTATGTTTCTCTTTTATCATGGCTTTTTAATATAGTATTGATTACCCAATTTTTCTTTGTTCATTGAAACATAAATATGTAACAAATAGAAAGGCATTAAGTCTCTTTCAAAAACTGTTTAGTGTAATCAAAAGTATTCTAATAACATGCAGTGTACCTGATTTTTAGTATTAAAAAGATACTTGGGTTCTAATGGAATCTTACCAAAGTTTGGTTCAGCAGCCATATAAAAATAGAAAATCTTTTAACACTAATTTACCTGTTTTGTAAATCACAGAATAAGCAAACTAAAGCAAATATTCATACAAAGATTTCTTGTATCCATTTGACAAAGATGACTCCAACTGATACCTGCCATTTATACGATTGTGTTTTGCATTCACTTTGAATTAAGAAATTAAATCATTTGGTAACACTTTAGTTATGCTTCTTACAAGTTGGTTTCTGCAGATTTAATATAGCTGCGATTATCACTGTAGGGGAGGAAAAATAATTTTCCCTCTACCCTTCTGAGCTCTTAGCTGAGACCCCTATTGCCAAAGGCAAATTAATAAAAGAGGTAGCTCTAGGATTCAGGACTAAATACTATCTTAATAGGGAAAGAGGAGGCAGGTCATAGGCTTCTTAGGGGCGACTAAATGATTTTTAGGGAAGGTAGGCCCTTAAGAGAATAATTGAGAGGTATGATCATTTGTGACAGAGTTTGCATGAGTGTAGTGTGGACTTCTAGTTTTTTCTCCTATGATGAGTCAGTCCTATCAGGTTGATAAAACTTCTGGGGAGGGGATTTGACAATTGAGTTCCTTTTGGAGGATTTATCTTCATAGGAATTTAGGGGAGTTCAGAGAAAACCTTTCCCTGCATTTTCCTCTTTAATCACTTTAGGTTAAAAATAATCAATATACCAAGCAGCATATTTTGAGGTGGCATATTTTGCTACCCTTCATCACCTTAGATATTTCCTACAGTGAAGGCTTTTGAAGAAATCTATCAAGATTGGTAGAGAAAATAAAAAACTTAAGGTGAGTAGAACTTATGTAAAAATTTTCCTGTAAACTGATTATAAAAATATTCTCAAGCAAAGATATTTATGACGATTTGACTTTGATTATTCTGCTTTAATGACCTTTGTTTTCCCAAATGAGTAATCAAAACCTATTGTTTCCCTATTCACCAATATCTAAAGATTTCCTCAGATATAGATAGCAGCTAAGCTCTACCATCAAGTAATTTGGGAGGAGTACCAATATCATTAGTGATCATTTGAATTGGGATGGGCTGCTTTATCAGGTAAAGACACTTCTGGTTGCATAGATCTGTGATTAAATGCAGTGAATTTGCATGCCTCAAATCCAGGCAAAAAACGTGGCCAAAACATTTTGCTGTTCAAGATAACTGAGAGTTAATGTACAGACACATCAGCATCATGAGCAAAAGGTTTGATTATTTCAGAAGAAAATCTTGCTGTCATAGCATCGTCATTCCACAAAAATTTTTAACTACCTATAGAGATACATAAAAGATTTTTCCAGAATGTGGGGCACCTGGGTGGCTTAGTCAGTTAAGCATCCGACTTCAGCTCAGGTCATGATATCGGAGTTTGTGAATTCGGGCCCTGTGTCAGGCTCTATGCTGACATGACAGCTCAGAGCCTGGAGCCTGCTTAGGATTCTCTGCCTCCCTCTCTCTCTGCCCCTCCCCCACTAGTGCTCAGTCTCTCTCTGTCTCTCAAAAAAAAAAATAAATGTTTAAAACAACTAAAAAAAAAGATTTTCCAGAACGAATAAGAATCATTGAAGTAGAAAGCAAGCCTCCTAGAAAGTTGTTTGCACAATCAAACCATATGCATGGGTTCATTGAAACAGAAGAAATCACCATGCAAGCTGCTCCTTCCCATATAGTTATCATATAAAGACTTGAGGTATTTGTACTTATATAATCAGTGAGAGTGTTTATGATAGTTGGCCAAAATTTTCAGTTCCGTTTAAAGATATTGGAGAAAAGCATGGAGGTTAAAGAACACCCTACTAATGAATGAGTGGGTCAACCAGGCAATTGGAGAAGAAATTAAAAACTACATGGAAACAAACGAAAATGAAAATACAACAATCCAAACGCTTTGGGACGCAGCAAAGGCAGTCCTGAGAGGAAAATACATTGCAATCCAGGCCTATCTCAAGAAACAAGAAAAATCCCAAATACAAAATCTAACAGCACACCTAAAGGAACTAGAAGCAGAACAGCAAAGGCAGCCTAAGCCCAGCAGAAGAAGAGAAATAATAAAGATCAGAGCAGAAATAAACAATATAGAATCTAAAAAACTGTAGAGCAGATCAACGAAACCAAGAGTTGGTGTTTTGAAAAAATAAACAAAATTGACAAACCTCGAGCCAGGCTTCTCAAAAAGAAAAGGGAGATGACCCAAATAGATAAAATCATGAATGAAAATGGAATTATTACAACCAATCCCTCAGAGATACAAGCAATTATCAGGGAATACTATGAAAAATTATATGCCAACAAATTGGACAACCTGGAAGAAATGGACAAATTCCTGAACACCCACACGCTTCCAAAACTCAATCAGGAGGAAATACAAAGCTTGAACAGACCCATAACCAGCGAAGAAATTGAATCGGTTATCAAAAATCTGCCAACAAATAAGAGTCCAGGACCAGATGGCTTCCCAGGGGAGTTCTACCAGACATTTAAAGCAGAGATAATACCTATCCTTCTCAAGCTATTCCAAGAAATAGAAAGGGAAGGAAAACTTCCAGACTCATTCTATGAAGCCAGTATTACTTTGATTCCTAAACCAGACAGAGACCCAGTAAAAAAAGAGAACTACAGGCCAATATCCCTGATGAATATGGATGCAAAAATTCTCAATAAGATACTAGCAAATCGAATTCAACGGCATATAAAAAGAATTATTCACCATGATCAAGTGGGATTCATTCCTGGGATGCAGGGCTGGTTCAACATTCGCAAATCAATCAACGTGATACATCACATTAACAAAAAAAAAGAGAAGAACCATATGATCCTGTCAATCGATGCAGAAAAGGCCTTCGACAAAATCCAGCACCCTTTCTTAATAAAAACCCTTGAGAAAGTCGGGATAGAAGGAACATACTTAAAGATCATAAAAGCCATTTATGAAAAGCCCACAGCTAACATCATCCTCAATGGGGAAAAACTGAGAGCTTTTTCCCTGAGATCAGGAACACGACAGGGATGCCCACTCTCACCGCTGTTGTTTAACATAGTGCTGGAAGTTCTAGCATCAGCAATCAGACAACAAAAGGAAATCAAAGGCATCAAAATTGGCAAAGATGAAGTCAAGCTTTCGCTTTTTGCAGATGACATGATATTATACATGGAAAATCCGATAGACTCCACTAAAAGTCTGCTAGAACTGATACATGAATTCAGCAAAGTTGCAGGATACAAAATCAATGTACAGAAATCAGTTTCATTCTTATACACTAACAATGAAGCAACAGAAAGACAAATAAAGAAACTGATCCCATTCACAATTGCACCAAGAAGCATAAAATATCTAGGAATAAATCTAACCAAAGATGTAAAAGATCTGTATGCTGAAAACTATAGAAAACTTATGAAGGTAATTGAAGAAGAATTAAAGAAATGGAAAGACATTCCCTGCTCATGGATTGGAAGAATAAATATTGTCAAAATATCAATACTACCCAAAGCTATCTACACATTCAATGCAATCCCAATCAAAATTGCACCAGCATTCTTCTCAAAACTAGAACAAGCAATCCTAAAATTCATATGGAACCACAAAAGGCCCCGAATAGTCAAAGGAATTTTGAAGAAGAAGACCAAAGCAGGAGGCATCACAATCCCAGACTTTAGCCTCTACTACAAAGCTGTCATCATCAAGACAGCATGGTTTTGGCACAAAAACAGACACATAGACCAATGGAATAGAATAGAAACCCCAGAACTAGACCCACAAACGTATGGCCAACTAATCTTTGACAAAGCAGGAAAGAATATCCAATGGAAAAAAGACAGCCTCTTTAACAAATGGTGCTGGGGGAACTGGACAGCAACGTGCAGAAAGTTGAAACTAGACCACTTTCTCACACCATTCACAAAAATAAACTCAAAATGGATAAAGGACCTGAATGTGAGACAGGAAACCATCAAAACCTTAGAGGAGAAAGCAGGAAAAGACCTCTCTGACCTCAGCCGTAGCAATCTCTTACTCGACACATCCCCAAAGCCAAGGGAATTAAAAGCAAAAGTGAATTACTGGGACCTTATGAAGATACAAAGCTTCTGCACAGCAAAGGAAACAACCAACAAAACTAAAAGGCAACCAACGGAATGGGAAAAGATATTTGCAAATGACATATCGGACAAAGGGCTAGTATCCAAAATCTATAAAGAGCTCACCAAACGCCACACCCGAAAAACAAATAACCCAGTGAAGAAATGGGCAGAAAACATGAATAGACACTTCTCTAAAGAAGACATCCGGATGGCCAACAGGCACATGAAAAGATGTTCAACGTTGCTCCTTATCAGGGAAATACAAATCAAAACCACACTCTGATATCATCTCACGCCAGTCAGAGTGGCCAAAATGAACAAATCAGGAGACTATAGATGCTGGAGAGGATGTGGAGAAACGGGAACCCTCTTGCAGTGTTGGTGGGAATGCAAATTGGTGCAGCCACTCTGGAAAACAGTGTGGAGGTTCCTCAGAAAATTAAAAATAGACCTACCCTATGACCCAGCAATAGCACTGCTAGGAATTTATCCAAGGGATACAGGAGTACTGATGCATAGGGGCACTTGTACCCCAATGTTTATAGCAGCACTCTCAACAATAGCCAAATTATGGAAAGAGCCTAAATCTCCATCAACTGATGAATGGATAAAGAAATTGTGGTTTATATACACAATGGAATACTACGTGGCAATGAGAAAGAATGAAATATGGCCCTTTGTAGCAACGTGGATGGAACTGGAGAGTGTGATGCTAAGTGAAATAAGCCATACAGAGAAAGACAGATACCATATGTTTTCACTCTTATGTGGATCCTGAGAAACTTAACAGAAACCCATGGGGGAGGGGAAGGAAAAAAAAAAAGAGGTTAGAGTGGGAGAGAGCCAAAGCATAAGAGACTGTTAAAAAGTGAGAACAAACTGAGGGTTGATGGGGGGTGGGAGGGAGGGGAGGGTGGGTGATGGGTATTGATGAGGGCACCTTTTGGGATGAGCACTGGGTGTTGTATGGAAACCAATTTGACAATAAATTTCATATATTAAAAAAAAGATATTGGAGAAATGAAGAATATCTGTGGTTATATAATGGGTATATATTTCTCAGGCTACAAACTCAGTTGTGATAGCAGTTTGGGATCCTGGATAGGATCCTGGAACAGAAAAAAAGATTAGTGGAAAAATTGGTGAATTTTGGATAAAGTCTTTAGTTAATAATATTGTACCAATGTTAATTTCCTGTTTGTGATAATCAAACTATGGTTATATAAAATGGTAATGATAGGGGGAGTAAGTTGATGGATAAAGGTTATGAAGGAGTTCTCTGTACTACTTTTGCAAATTTTCTGTAAGTTTAACATACATATGAATAGGGAAGCTTTACTATTTATATAACTAAATGTAACCTCTAAATGAAGTTCCCAGAAAATTTTATCTAGTAACAGAAAAATTATGTCTGAGAAAGTTTTATTTGGTCACAGGCAGGTTAAATTGGTTACTCTTGTTATTTTTCTTAAGGAAGTTCACAAGTTTCACCTTCTCCTCCTCTCCAAGATGGATGTAAAGCTGGAAGGAAGCTTAAACAATATATGAAAGAGCAAGGAGAGAGAGCAAGTGCATGTTTGACCAGGGGAGGGGCACAGAGAGAGGGAGAGAAAGAATCCCAAGCAGGCTCTGTGCTGTCAGCAAGAGCTGGAAGCAGGGATCAATATAAAAATCGTGAACATAACCTGACCTGAAATCAAGAATCAGGCGCTTAACCAACTGAACCACCCAGGCATCCCTACACAAGTATTCTTTATATTCTCTCAAATATTCACACTTAAGGCAGGATTCTTTTTAGCGCTTAGAGGCAAGGACACAGTCCTCCACTACACCTGGCTGTCTTGTTTTTGCTCTTCAAATTTTCCTTTCTTCTTTGCCCTGCAACATTTAAGGCTTTTATTTTACAGAGAGGAGGAGAAAACTTATGAAGCCAGTACACTTTCTAAGTCTTTTAGTCTTATATATAGATCTTGACTTTGCTTTTTATTGAAGTACAATTAAATACATTAGCTAAATAGTATGTGTGTACTGTTCAGTTTTGACAAATGCATAAATTTATATAACCTATACTATCATTAAGACCCAGAACATTCTCCTAACCATAGAAAGTTGTTTTATGCCTATCTCAGTGAATGTCCCTCAGAATAACCATGATCTGATTTCTATCATCATAAGTTAGTTTTGTCCATTCTAGAATTTCATAGAAGTGAAATTATACAGTATGCATTTTTTTGTGTCTTGTCTTTTATTCAGTATAATGTTTTTGAGGTTTGTCCATATTGGGATGTGGATGTGTAGTCCATTTCTTTTTGTTTCTGAAATATCCCTGAGAGGAAATATTATGCCTCAAGGTTTTATACGTTGTGTTTAATTTTAGTTATTTAATGCATGATTTTAAGGTCATATATTTGTGTTTTAATTTACTCTATCTAGCTGATCAATATCAATCTGTTTGTGGTATATAACTTATATTCAATAATGAAATTCTATTTTGTAATTTTGTACATACAAGAAATTAGGATCGACTTTTGATAGGAACCAATTAACGGTTGAGTGTCGCCTCTATCATAATTTTTATATATTTCTGAAACATTGTGAAATAAAGTAAGCTTTAAGCAGTTGTCAGATGAGATATGGAGGAAGAGCATCTGATGTTAACTGAAACAAATTTTGGGAGACACTTGGCTGAGCAGCTGCTCTCATACTAATATACTGCACATATAGCCATTAAAATGGCTCCCAGTTAACTTGTACATACTTCTGTTTGGGAGGTTTCCAGCTTCACTGGTAGACTCTAGCTTCAATAGATTCTTTAGCACTTTCTAGCCATCAATTTTTTATCTTAAAAACATCAAATATTAAAGCCTTTAGTACTTATATCAAGTTCTCTACAAAAGTGGTGAATCTTAAAATCCATTTTTAGATTTTAAAAATTAGTTGTCAGTACACCATCTTACCTCCTTCATAGAAAAAAAGTTCATGCCATCATGCGTAGTTTTCTAAATATCCATCCTAACCTTAATTAGTAAATCAAAGGTCGAAACACATATTAACCTCTATATAAAAAGAATTTGGTAAAATTAAATATTGATTCCCTGTTTAAAAAAAACTCTAGGGGTGCCTGTGTGGCTCAGTCAGTTAGGCATCCGGCTTCGGCTCAGGTCATGATCTCACAGTTTATGAGTTCGAGCCCTGCATTGGGATCTGTGCTGACAGCTCGGCGCCTGGAGCCTGCTTCAGATTCTGTGTCTCCCTCTCTCTCTGCCCCTCCCCCGCTCACGCTCTTTCTCTCTCTCTCTCTCAAAAATAAATATACATTAAAATTTTTTTTAAATAAAAAAAATCTAGTAAGGTACAAACAGAAAACATTGTCTTCTTAAAATAGCTTTTTGGGAGACTTCTTGTTCTAGCAAGATAATGTAGCTCCATTCTTTCTGGTTCTTCCCTCTTAAACCTAAAAAAACATGGATATAGTACAATCACAGAGACACTGAAGGGTAGAAAGAAGAAGGGTGATGGCTTAGGTACATTGTAACTTGAGGGAAGACACAGTGGTGAGTTCCCTGGGTTTCCTTGTTACCTCCCCAAACAGGCAAAGACAAAACAAAACAAAACAAAACATTTAAGAAAAGCCATTTCTTATGCTCTAGCCAAAGGTACAGAAAAAGGATGGCCTAAGAACAGAACACCTTTTGGGCAATACCCCCTCTATACCAGAGAAACAGTAAGAGAAAAAGTGCGCTTCGTCCCCCGTGGTTTCAGTGGTATTCCACTTGGTGCAAGTGGCGCTCTGATTTCTCCACTAGGTGGTGTCAACAAGCTGAGTGGGAATTTGAAACAGGGAGCAGTTACATGATTTTCTTGTAGAGACACTAATGATTGGCCCACTTGGGCAGTTGATCTTCCATCCCCTGCCTGGTGGAAGTGAGTGGTGCTGTAATTCTATTCGTGGGGCTGAGTAGAGAATCTTCCATCTACCACCTGGCAGAGCAGGCAGTGCTCACATTTCCCCAACAGGCTAGTTTCAGTGTGGTTCAGAGGTGAGCTGATCATCTAGTCATACTTAGCAGTCCTGAGGCTTAATGAGGTGGCAGGGTGTGGGGCTTGTCACTACTAGGGTTTACCACCTCCTCCACGTTACAGAGCTCAGTGGAAAGCTGAGCCCCTACCCTATCTGGGATCAGTGAGACTGAATAAGTTGGTAAAAGTCAGGGTTAGTAAGCACTGCACTTTCCACCTACCTCTCTTATCAGTAAAGCCAGTGAAGAACTGAACTTTCAAATTCACCCAGTAGCACAGAGACTGAATGATAAGGTACTAAGCAAGGCTAGTCAGCACTATTCTTCTCTCACTAACAGTGCCAAAGGGGGCCAGTAGGAAGTTGAGCCTCTACACCCACCTTCTAGTATCCTACTTTCACAGAAAAGGTGTCAGCAGGACTGAAGGAGGAGCTGACCTTACACCCCACTTATCTGCAATGAAGCAGTGTGAGTCACTGCCCCACTTTTGTCAGGGTGGAGTTGGCAGGACCCAGCAGAAAGCAAAACATACACTCCACCAGGTATGGGAGATGTATCTCAATAGGTGGACTGCCTGATTAAAATAAAGATTAAATAGTGTTCATAGTCTCATAATACAATTTTCAATATGTTGAGGATATAATAAAAAAAAATCATTCACCACTGCAAGAACCAGGAAAATCAAATATTAATGAGGAAAAAAATAAATAGATGTATATCAGTCACATCAGATCAGGTGGTGAAATTATCTGACAACATTTTAAAAAGCAGGCATCACAAAAATGTGTTAACAAGCAATTATGAGTTCTCTTAAAAAACTGAAACAAGCTGACCAAAGAAGAAGTTGTAAGAAAAAAATAGAAATGATAGAACTACAAATATAATAATCAAAATGTACAAATAAGTGGGTCAGGAGTAAGGAAAACAGGTACAATAAATGGGCTACAGGTCAGTAGAATTTACCCAATCTGAACATCAGTGAGAAAATAGAAAATAGAAAAAAAAACGAACAGTCTCAGGGATCTATGGGGCTATAGCAAAAGACAGAATTTGTATTGTCAGACTTCGCAAAGGAGAGGAGATTGTGTGCCTCAGTGGCTCAGTCAGTTAAGTGTCTGACTCTTGATTTCGGCTCAGGTCATGATTCCAGGGTTGTGGGATCGAGCCCTGCCTTGGGCTCCATGCTGATAGCACAGAGCCTGCTTGGGATTCTCGCTCTCTCCCCCTCTCTCTGCCCCCCCCCAACTCATACATGCATTCTTTCTCTCTCTCTCTCTCTCAAATAAATAAACTTAGAAAAAAGAGAGGAGAGAGACACCTGGTCTGAAATATTATTCCAAGGAATAATGGCTGAAAATGAATCCAACTTTGGCAAAAGAAGTAAACCTACAGATTCAAGAAGCTGAGCAAGTTCCACATAAAATAAACCTAAAGACTTCATGCTATGACACATCATAATTAATCTTCTGAATGCTAAAGACAAAGAAAAAAATCTTGAAAACAGCAAGAGAGAAATGTTTCATTAAACAGGAGCAGTGATTGGTATTTCGGCAGATTTCTAGTATGAAATTATGGAGATCAGAAGTAAGTGGCACATTTTTCAAGCACTGAATTAAAAATTATTGTCAAGAGCAAGGTTATATCTGAAAAAATTATCCTTCAGAAGTAAAGGGGCAATACAGACACATTCTGGGACAATGGAAAAGTAAGATAAATATTTGGTAGCAAAACTCCCATTAAGGAATGGTTAAAGTAACTTCTCTGATCAGAAAGACAATGATAAAAGAAGGCTTGGGACTTCAGAACAGAAAGAAATTGCATTTGTAAAAATAGGGTTAATATAACAGATTATCCTACTTCTCATGAGTTTCTTAAATCATATTTGAAGGATGAAGCAAAAATTATGACACCAGCTGCTGTAATGCTTAGCATATGTACAGGACATACTTTAAACAAATATATTTTTAAAGTGGTGAGGGTAAAGGGACCTAAATGGAAGTCATGTTTCTATACTTACCTCAAAGTGGTAAAATGTTGAAACAAGCACATTGTGATGTTATGTACATATATTATAATACCTAGAGCAACTGCTAAGAAAACTATACAGAGAAATCTATTCAAAAACACTATAAATTTATCAGGAAAGAACCCTTCAAAATGTTCAAATACCCCTCTAGGAAGTAAGAAAAGAGAAGAGGAATGTAAAACGGAAAACAAATAATTAAATGGCCAACTTAAGCTATAACATATCAATAATTAAATGTAAGTTGTTTATATGCCTCAATTAAAAGAGATCGGCAGAATAGCTTAAAAAATTCCCATAATCCACTTTCAGTTTCAAGTCCAACACTTATAGATCTTAGAATTTGTCATTCCTATCCTTAGAATAAAAATACTAAAGAGACTGGGAATCAACAATACATCTTCTATCTATCAGAAGATTGAAGTCACAGGGCAAATAATAAGCCCTCAAATTAGAGAGACAAAAGAATATAGAGAATAAAAGCTTACCAGTATCAGAAGCTGCAATTGGAGTCTGGTAGGAACGCATAAAGGGTAATTGACAAATTGCTGGAGACTAAGAATGGACTACTTTGAGAGATAAAAACTACTAGGGACTCATCCTTAGGGAGGCACCCATACTTCTGTGAATTGGATTTCCAGGAACACCACCAGATTCACAGGGTAAAGATTGGAGAAAAATCCTCTCTTTTGGCAAAAGAAGGGGAAAAGTAATTATTTTGAAATATGCCCAGAGCATTCTGTTTTAACACTTGGTCTTAAGAGAAACTATTTTACCAGATCCTAACACACATGGATTTTATCAGAGCCTAACCAGTGTGGAAGAAGGGAAATACCCATCTCCAGCCCCCCTCTAGCCTTCCTGTTTCACTTAAAGGGGAAAAAGCTGCAGAGCTCTCATGAAGGTTACACCCCAGGGGCAAAGGCCAAGGAAAAGATGATCTATTTATAAGGATATATAATGCTTTTCCTTCCCCTGAATCTTTCCACAATATCAACATAGCCCTTCTATAATAATAGGGGATTATAACTTAAAGGAATTACAAGGCTCAGGCTGTATTTAAGAGGGAATTTCTAGGGTAATCCAAAGACAATAGAGAAGACAGACAGAAGGAAGCAAGACGAAATCTTAGTTTCTCATACTTACAGGTACAGCACACAATAAACACAGCCTAATTCCTTGTCAGATAAGTGTAAAACCTCACACTAAAAGCCTGTTCACGTCAGTTCCTTTCCTGACATATCATGCCTGGGTCTCATCAAAAACAGGAACAAAACACCAAGGCATACAAAAAGGAAAAATGAAACAAAAACAAAAACAAACCAAAAAATTATTCTGAGTAATCAAGCCTCAAAACCATACCCAAATATGGCAGAGATTTTGGAATGATCAACATGAGAATTTAAGATAGAAAAGTATTAATATCCTAAAGGCTGTAATAGAAAAGTTGGTACATGCAAGAACAAGTAAATAATTTAAATAGATGGACAGGAACTAAGAAAGAATCAAATGGGAATTCTAGAAACACAAAAATGAAGAATGCCTTTGGTGGATTCATTAGTAGACTGAATATAGCTGAGAAGTTAGTGAGCTTGAACATGAATCAATAGAAATTTCCAAAACTGAATATATGGGGTGGTTATAGCTTGTGGATAAGTGAAATATTATAAGGGATGTAAAAGGGAGAAATTAGTAATACTATACTCCGAGGCACTCATACTACCTGAGAAGTGTATACTGTTATTTGAGAGTGTACTGGGATTAACTGTAAATGTATATTTTAACCACTAAAACTTAAAGGATGAGACTGTCAAAATGAATAAAATAATAAGACCCAACTATACTACAAAAGGCAGAAAAAAAGTGGAACACAAAAATAGAAACAAAGAATAAGGGCAACAAACAGAAAACAATGAATATGCTAGATATTACTCCAACTATATCAATCACTTTAATGTCAGTGGTCTGATTGTGCCAAATAAAAGACAAAGATTCTCAGAGAGGATCAAAAAACAAGAACAGAGTATGTTGTCTACAAAAAAAACACATTTTAAATATAAAGATACCAGCTTATTTTATAGGGCCAGCATTACCCAGGTAACAAAATCAGACAAGGACAAGAAAGAAAGAAAGAAAGAAAGAAAGAAAGAAAGAAAGAAAGAAAGAAAGAAAAAGAAAATTATAGGCTAATGTTTCTGATGAATATGGATGCAAAAATCCTCAACAAAATATTAGCAAACAGAATTCAACTATACATTAAAAGCATCATACACCATGACCAAGTGGGATTTATTTCAGGGGTGCAGGAATGATTAAACATCTGCAAATCAATCAACATGACATACCACAATAAATTGAAAGATAAAAATCATATCACCATCTCAATTGAAACTAAAAAGCATTTGGCAGAATCAACATGCATTTATAATAAAAACTCTCAACAAAGTTGGTATAAGAGCAAATGCATGTCAACATAACAAAGACCATATGTGACAAACTCAAAGCTATTATCACACTCAATGGTGAAAAGGTGAAAGCTTTTCATCTAAGATAAAGAATAAGACAAGGATGTCCACTCTCTCAACTTTTATTCAGCATAGTATTAGAAGTCCTACCCACAGAACGTAGGGAAGAAATAAATAAAAGGGAATCAAATTGGAAAGAAAGAAGTATAACTGTCACTATTTGTAGATGACATGATACTATATATATATATATATATATATATATATATATAACCAAAAAGACCACAAAAAACTGTTAAAACTAATGAATTAAGTAAAATTTCAGGATATAAAATTTATATACTGAAATATTTTGCATTTCTATACACTAGTAACAAATTACCAGAAATAAATAAAAAAATAATACCATTTACAGCCTCATCAAGGAGAACAGAATACCTAGGAATAAATTTAAGCAAGCAAGGCTTGTACACTAACTGTAACACTGGTAAAAGAAACTGAAGAAAACATACATAAATGTAATGATATTTTATGCTCATGGATTGGAAGACTTAATATTAAGAAGTCCATACTATGCAAAGCAATCTACATTTTCAGTGCAATCCTTATCACAAATCCAATGTCATTTTTCACAGAAATAGAACAAATAATTCTAAAATTTATATGGAAGCATAAAAGGACAAGATTAGCCAAACCAATCTTGAGAAAGAAGAACAAAGTCAGAAGTATCATACTCTCTGATTTCAAACTATACTACAAAGCTATAATAATCAAAACATTATGGTAGTGGCACAAAAACAGACACATAGATCAATAAATCAAAACAGAGAGCTCAGAAATAAATCCATGTGTATATAGTATATTCAACAAAGGAGGCAAGAATATGCAACAGGGAAAGGACAGTTTCTTTAATAAATGATTTTGAGAAAACTGGACAGCTACATGCAAAAGAATTAAACTGGACCACATCTTATACCACATATAAAAATTAAGGAAGGTTAAAGACTTGATTGTGATACCTGAAACAATGAACATCCTAAAAGAAAACTTAAGCAGTAAGCTCCTTGACATAAGTCTTAGAGATTTTGTTGGATCTGACTTTAAATGCAAAGGAAACAAAAGCAAAAATTAAAAAATGGGACTACATCAAAATAAAAAGCTTCTTTGCAGTGGAGGAAACCATCATCAAAACAAAAAGGCAACCTACTGAATGGGAGAAGATATTTGCAAATCATATATTCAATAAAGGGTGAATATCCAAAATGTATAAATAACCCATAAAACGAAATACAAAAAAAAAACCCCAATTTGATTAAAATATGGGCAGAGGATCTTAACAGACATTTTTTCAAAGAAGACATACAGATGGCCAACAGACACATGAAAAGATGCTCAACATCAGTAATCATCATGAAAATGCAAATCAAAACCACAGTGAGTTACCATCTCACACCTGTCAGAATGGCTGTAAGTAAAAAGACAAGAAATAACAAGTGTTGGTGAGTGTGTGGAGAAAAGGGGACCATCATGCACTGTTGGTGGGAATGCACTGTTGGTGCAGCTCCTGTGGCAAAATGTATGGAGGATCCTCAAAAATTAAAAATAGAATTATCATATGATCCTGTAATTCCACTACTGGGTATCTGTTTGATGAAAATGAAATCACTAATTCAAAAAGATATAAGCACCCCTGTGCTCATTGTAGCATTATTCACAATAACCAAGGTATGGAGACAACAAAGCGTCCATCAATGGATGTACTGTTGAAGAAGATATGGTATGTGTATAAAATGGAATACTAATCAGCCATAAAAAAGAATGAAATCTTGCCATTTGTGACAACATGGATGGATCTTGAGGGTATTATGCTAAGTGAAATAAGTCAGACAGAGAAAGACAAATACCACATGATTTCACTTATATGTGGAATTAACAAACAAACAAAACAAAGCATAGACTCATAGATACAGAGAACAGTGGTTTCTTGGGGAGATGGTGGGGCTTGTGGGGCATAAAAAGGGGTTCAAGTGCAAACTTCCAGTTATATAATAAGTAAGTCATGGGTATTCAATATACAGTATGGGGAATATAATCAATAATACTATATTAACTTTTATATGACAAATACAAAAGATGGCAAATAGACTTATTGTGGTGATCATTTCACAATGTGTTTAAATGTAAGTGTGCTCCTCAATGTCCATCACCCATTTTCCCCACCCCCATCAACCCTCAATTTGTTCTCTGTATTTAAGAGTCCCTTATGGTTTGCCTCCCTCTCTATTTTTATCTTATTTTTCCTACCCCTCCCCTATGATCATCTGTTAAGTTTCTCAAATTCACATATGAGTGAAATCATGTATCTTTCTCTGACTTGTTTATTTCCTTAGCATAATACTCTCTAGTTCCATCCGGATTGTTGCAAATGGCAAGATTTCATTCATTTTCATTGCCAAGTAGTATTCCATTGTGTATATATACCACATTTTCTTAATCCATTCATCAATTGATGGACATTTGGGCTCTTTCTATAATTTGGCTATTGTTTATGGCACTGCTATAAACATGGGGAGCATTGCCCCTTCGAATCAGCACTTTTGTATCCTTTGGATAAATTCTTAGTAGTGCAATTGCTGGGTCATAGGATAATTCTATTTACAGTTATTTGAGGAACCTCCACTTTGTTTTACTGGCTGTGCCAGTTTGCATTCCCACCAACGCTGCAAGAGGGTTCCCCTTTCTCCACATGCTCGCCAACATCTGTTGTTTCCTGAGTTGTTAATTTTAGCCACTCTGACTGGTGCAAGGTGCTATCTCAATGTTGTTTTGATTTGTATTTCCCTGACGATGACCGATGTTGAGCTTATTTTCATGTGTCTCTTTTCCATCTGGATGTCTTCTTTGGAAAAGTGTCTATTCATGTCTTCTGCTTATTTCTTCACTGGATTATTTGGTTTTTTGGTGTTTGAAAAGTTCTTTATAGATTTTGGATACTAACCCTTTATGCAATATGCCATTTGCAAATATCTTCTCCCATTCTGTCAGCTACCTTTTATTTTGTTGATTGTTTCCTTTTTGTGCAAAAGCCTTTTGTCTTGATGAGGTCCCAATAGCTCATTTTAGCTTTTATTTCCTTGCCTTCAGAGACATGTCAACTAAGAAGCTCCTGTGGGCTAGGTCAAAGAGGTTGCTGCCTGTTTTTTCCTGTAGGATTTTGATGGTTTCCTGTCTCACATTTAGGTCTTGCATCCATTTTGAATTTGTTTTATGTATGGTGTAAGAAAGTGGTCCAGTTTCATTCTTCTGCATGTCACTGTTCAGTTCTCCCAGCACCATTTGCTAAAGAGACTGTCTTTTTCCATTGGATACTCTTTCCTGCTTTGTTGACGATTAGTTGGTCATATATTTGTGGGTCCATATGTGGTGTTCTCTATTATATTACATTGATCTATGTGTCTGTTTCTATGTGCCAGTACTATACTGTCTTGATGATTACAGCTTTCTAATACAGGCTAAAGTCTGGGATTGTGATGCCTCCAGCTTTGGTTTTCTTTTTCAACATTTCTTTGTCTATTTGGGATCTTTTGTGGTTCCATAAACATTTTAGGATTGTTTTTTTAGCTCTTTGAAAAATGCTGGTGTTATTTTGATAGGGATTGCAGTGAATGTGTAGATTGCTTTGGATAGTATCGACATTTTAGCAATATTTGTTCTTATGATCCGTAAGCATGGAATGTTTTTCCATTTATGTGTATCTTCTTCAATTTCTTTCATAAATGTTCTATAGTTTTCAGCATACAAATCCTTTACCTCTTTGGTTATGTTTATTTCTAGGTATTTTATGTTTTTTTTTTAATTTTTAATGTTTATTTTTGAAAAAGTGAGAGAGACAGAGTGCGAGCAGTGGTGGGGCAGAGAGAGAGAGAGGGAGGCACAGAATCTGAAGCAGGCTCCAGTCTCCAAGCTGTCAACGTAGAGTCCCATGCAGTGCTTGAACTAATGAATCATGAGATCATTACCTGTGCTGACATCAGATGCTTAACCAACTGAGCCACCCAGGTGCCACTGTTTTATGGTTTTTGATGCAACTATAAATGGGATTGATTCCCTGATATTTCTTTCTGTTTCTTCATTATTGGTATATGGAAATGCAACCGATTTCTGTACATTGATATTATATCCTGCAACTTTGCTGAATTCCTGTATCAGCTCTAGCAGTTTTTTGGTGGAATCTTTTGGGTTTTCCAAGTAGAATATCATGTCATCTGCAAAGTGTGAAAGTTTGACTTCTTTCTTGATTTGGATGCCTTTTATTTCATTTTGTTTTCTGATTGCTGTAGCTAGGACTTCCAACACTATGGTGAACAACAGTGGTGAGAGTGGACATCCCTGTTGTGTTCCTGATCTCATGGGGAAAGCTCTCAGTTTTTCCCCATTGAGGATGATTTTAGCTTTGGGGCTTTCATATACGGTGTTTATGATGTTAAGGTATGTTCCTTCTATCCCAACTTTCCTGAGGGTTTTTATTAAGAAAATATGCTGTATTTTAGGGCGCCTATATGGCTCAATTGGTTAAGTGTATGACTTCAGCTCGGGTCATGATCTCACGGTTCATGGGTTCAAGTCCCATGTCGGGCTCTCTGCTAACAGCTCAGAGCCTGGAGCCTGCTTCAAATTCTGTGTGTCTCTCTCTCTCTGCCCCTCCCCTGTTTGCACTCTATCTCTCTATCTCTCAAAAATAAACATTAAAAAATTTAAAAAATGGATGCTGTATTTTGTCAGATGCTTTTTCTGCATCTATTGACAGGATCATATGGTTCTTATCTTTTCTTCTATTAATGTGATGTATCATTTATTGATTTGTGAATATTGAACCAACCCTGCAGCCCAGGAATAAATCCCATTTGATTGTGCTGAATAATTCTTTTGATATATTGTTGGATTTGGTTTGCCAGTATCTTGTTGAGAATTTTTATATCCATGTTCATCAGGGATACTGTCCTGTAATTCTCCTTTTTAGTGGGGTCTTTGTTTGGTTTTGGAATCAAGGTAATGTTGGCTTCATACAATGAGTCTGGAGGCTTTCCTTCTAGAAGTTTCTATTTTTTGGAACAGTTTGTGAAGAATAGATATTAAATCTGCTTTAAATCTCTAGTAGAATTCCCCTAAGAAGCCATTTGGCCCAGGACTCTTATTCGTTGGGAGATTTTTTGATAACTTACAATTTCTTTCCTAGTTATGGGTCTGTTCAAATTTTCTATTTCTTCCCGTTTGAGGTTTTTTTTTTAAAATTTTTAACATATTATTTTTTGAGAGACAGAGCACAAGCAGGGGAGGGGCATAGAGAGAGGGTGCCACAGAATCAGAAGCGGTCTCCAGGCTTTAAGCTGTCAGCACAGGTCTGACACGGGGCTCAAACCCACAAACACGAGATCATGACCTGAGCCAAAGTCAGATGCTCAACTAACTGAGCCACTCAGGCACCCCCTGTTTGAGTGTTGGTACTGTGTGTCTAGTACATTGTCCATTTCTTTCAGATTGATCAGTTTGCTGGCATATAATTTTTCATAGTATTCTCTAATAATTGTTTGTATTTCTGCAGTGTTGGTTATGATTGCTCCTCTTTCATTCGTGATTTTATCTATTTGGGTCCTCTCTCTTTTCTTTTTGAGAAGTCTGGCTAGGGGTTTATCAATTTTGTGTATTGTTTCAAAAAAACAGCTCTTAGATTCCTTGATCTGTGCTACTGTTTTTTTTTTTTATTCTATATTGTTTTTTTTTTTCTTTTTCTGCTCTAATCTTTATTATTTCTCTTCTGCTGGATTTGGGCTTTCTTTGCTACTGCATTTCTAGCTTCATTAAGTGTAATGTTTATGCCACATGTTGGGGCATAAATATTTACAGTTAGCTCTTGATGGATATACCCCTTAATTTTTATATAATGCCCTTCTTCATCTCTTGTTATAGTCTTGTTTTAAAATCTAGTTTGTCTCATTTAAGTTGGGTATTCAGGCTTTCTTTTGATACCCATTAACATGATAGATGGTTCTCATCCCCCTCTCACTTTCAATCTGAAGGTGTCCTCAAGTCTAAAACGAGCCTCTTGGAGACAGCATATAGATAGATCTTGTTTTTTAATCCATTCTGATACCCTATGTCTTTTGATTGGGGCATTTAGCCCATTTACATTCAGAGTGATTATTGAAAAATATGGAGTTAGTACAATTTGTTATCTGTAGGTTTCATTTTTGTGGTGATGTCTCTGGTCCTTTGTAGTCTTTGCTGCTTTCCAGTTACAGAGTCCCCCTTAGGATCTCCTGCTAGGCTGGTTTAGTAGTCATGAACTCCTTTAGTTTTTGTTTGTCTGGGAAAGCCTTTATCTCTCCTTTTATTCTGAATGACACCCTTGCTGGATAAAGGATCCTTGACTGATATTTTTCCTATTCAGCACATTGAATATTTCCTGCCAGTCCCTTCTGACCTGCCAAGTTTCAATGGACAGGTCTGCTACTACCTGTATGTGTCTACCCCTGTAGTTTAACCCCCATTTGTTCCTAGTTGCCTTCAGAATTCTCTCTTTACCTTTGTATTTTTCCAGTTTCACTATGATATGCCGTGGTGTTGACCTCTTTTTGTTAATTTTGAAGGGGGTTCTCTTTGCTCTTGGACTTGGATACCTGTTTCCTTCCCCAGATTAGGGAGGTTCTCAGCTATAATTTGTTCAAATAAACCTTCTCTCCCTATTCTGGTTTATTTTTCATCTCATTTGTAGCATTTCTTAATTTATCATAACTATTTCTTAAGTCTTTGATCTCTGCAGCAATAGATTCCCTGCTATCTTCTATGCTTTTTTCAAGCCCCACTATTAGTCTTATGACTGTTATTGTAAATTCTTTTTCAGATATATTGTTTATATCTGTTTTGAGTAATTGTCTGACTTTCATTTCTTCTTGGAGTTTCTTTTTGGGAGAATTCCTCCATTTTGTCATTTTGGCTAAGTTTCTGTCTTTTGCATTTTAAAAACTTGTTATGTGTCCTGTACCTGAGAGTACCACTATATTAAAAAAGGTATCATAGACTCTCTAGGGCCTGGCACTTCAGGAAGTATTTCTGGTATATGTTGTGTACACTTTGCTGTTGTATTTTGGCTACTCTATCCTACTCATTAGTCCCTTGTAGAGCTTCTCATTGCTTGTAGTTGTAGAGTGGACCTTTCACCATGTATGCTTTGATTTGTATGTTGAATTAACCCTGGAAAAAGGAAAGAGGGGAGAGGCTGATCCCATACAAAGAGAAAAATTAAAGGGGTGAAGAAAAGAACAAGTAGGGAATCAAGAAGAACTTTAAGGCTTAATCCAGAGAGAGAGAAAGGAAAATAAAGAAGGAGATATAGAAAAGGTATAAAAAGAATAGAGTAAAAATGCATGATTGAACAAAGAAAGAAATATATTGATATATATAATATATATACACATATAATATATATATGTATATATATAAAATGAAAATTGACTAAAAACCAAATCAGAAACTATGAGCCTGTTTCCAAAAGAAAAAAGAAGAGTATTGAAAGAAAAAGAGAAGAGAACAAAAGTAAATAAAAGAAAAGAAAAAGTTGAACAACCTAACAGACTAACAGATAAAAACACAAGATCGTTGTCTGTTGGCTTTTGGGACAGGTGGCTGTGCCGATCTGGAGGAGAACCCATCTGAATTGGGTCAGTCTTCCTTCAGTAGATAAGCCATTGCCAGGCACAGAGGGCTGGGTTTGGTGTAAGCAGGTCTTGCCTCCCCTGGGGGCTGCTGTGCTGCTCCTTGAAGCTCCACCATGTTGGTTATGGGGAGAAAAATGGCAACATCCCAGTCTCTCATCCTATCAAACCATGCTGTTCAGGCATTCCTCACAAAATAGCAAGGATGGCCGGCCTGGCCGGCTCCACAGTTCTGAGCCTTCCGAGCACTTGGCTGGGATTGAAAACCCGAAGTCTTAAAGGATCCTGTGCCATGTGGACCCTGTTCTGGTGCAGTACCACTCAGCCTTGCCAATAAAAGGCCTTTGGTGCCTCCAGAGTCTTTTGTCCTTGGGAAGGCAATGAACTCTCTTTCCACAGTATTCGAGGAAGGGGACTCTTTTCTCCCATTGTGCCCCTGCTATCACTATGACACCCCTGGGCCAGCTCTTCCCCCTCAGGTGTGCACACGGTGGCTTTGTTCTGGAGAAAGTCACCCACTTTTGAAAATTCCAATCTTCAGCTCTTTAAGCTGTTTGCAAACTAGAAAATGGAAGTCTCTCTATTTTTCATTCCCCCGTCCCTTATCCAGAGAGATTTTTCTCTTGTACTAACACAATACTGCAATTCCACAGCCTCTCTGTCTTTCCCTTTTGTCTCTTTACAGAAGGGGTTCCCTCCCCACCATGCCTATGTCATTTCATCTCCCCCAATTCACATACACGCACCATGATACCACTGACTTGTCTCTCTCCACCTGTGGAGATCCTTCTGCTACTCTGAAAATTGATTTTGTGGGTGTCCCAAGTGATCTGATTTCAGTACAGATGTGTTTGAGGGATAAGGGAAATGCCTGTCCCCCTACTTCTCTGAAATCTTAACTCCTCCCAATGTTTTTTTTTTTAGAAAAAAAATTCAGAGAAAATCTTTGGGATTCAGGGTTAAGTACAGAATTCTTGGATTTGATACCAAAAGTATGATACATAAAAGGTAAAATTGATAAACTGGATTTCATGAATATTAAAAACTTCTGATCTGTGAAAGACAATATGAAGAGAATGAAAAGACAAAGCTACAGACTCTGAGAATGTATCTGCAAAGCACATATATGACAAAAGACTAACATCTAGAATGTATAAAACACTCTCAAAAAGTCAAAAGTATGGGGGCACCTGTGTGGCTCAGTCGGTTGAGCTCCAACTCTCCATTTAGGCTCAGGTCATTATCTAACTGTTTGTGGGACTGAGCCCACCCAGCATTGGGTTCTGCTCTTACAGTGTGGAGCCTGGTTGGGATTCTGTCTTTCCCTCTCTCTCTGCCCCTCCCCTGCTGGTGATCTCTCTCTCTTTCTCTGTTTCTCTGTCTCTCTCTCTCTCAAAATAAATAAATAAACATTGAAAGTCAGAAGTATGGATACAAACAATATGAGCAAAGACATAAATAAGTCAGAGTAAATCTTAAATGTTCTTGCCACTACCACCACAACACAAAATGGTGATTGTTTTTATTTTTTATTTATTCTTTCTTTTTTATTTTATAAAGAGAGAGAGTGAGTATGGAGAGGGGTAGAAGGATAGAGAGAGAGGAAATCTTAAGCAGACTCCCTGACCAGCAGTGAGCTTGACCTGGGGCTCAATCCCATAACTCTGTGATCATAAACTGACCCGAAATCAAGTCAGATGCTTAACCAACTGAGCCACCCAGGTGCTTCAACAAACTGGTTACTATGTAAGATGATGGATGTATTAACTAACCTTATTGTGGTAATCTTTTTTTAGTATATACATTTTTAAAATCATGTTGTATACCTTACTAATGTTATATATTAATTATATCTCGATAAAGCTGGAAAAAATCAACGTAATTGACTATATAAACAGACTATAGAAGAAAAGTAACATATCTCAGTAATCCGCAAAAAGTATTTGATGAAATTTAATGTTTATTAATAATTTAAAAAATCTCAGCTGATGGAGAATAAAAGTCAACTTCATATATTTTAGGCTGTTACTCCCAGTCAACATACTAAATGATGAAAGACTAATCTTTCTCCATAAGGTGAAGAATAAACAGGTCAAAGGCATTTATTCTCCTTACTCTTATTCAACAGCATACTGGAAGTCCTACCCAATACAGTAAGTCTAGAAAAAAGAAGAAGACTTCCAGCCTGGAAAGAAACAAAGCTAACACTATGGTCCAATGATATGTTGTCTATATAGAAAGTCTTAAGGACTTTACAAAGACACTCAAAGACCTATTAAGTGACTTTACCAAGGTTGAAGGATACAAGATCAATATAAAAAATCAGTTATGGGGCGCCTGGGTGGCTCAGTTGATAAAGCATCTGACTTTGGCTCAGGTCATGATCTCATGGTTCACGGGTTCGAGCCTCACATCAGGCTCTGTGCTGACAGCTTGGAGCCTGTAGCCTGCTTTAGATTCTGTGTCTCCCTCTCTCTACCCCTCCCCTGCTCAACTCTGTCTATTCTTCTCTCAAAACTAAATAAACATTAAAAAATCAGTTATATTTTAATATATTAGCAATGAACAATTAGAGTACAAAATTGAATGAACAGTATCATAACATTGAAATACTTATGTTTAAATCTAACAGAATCTATGTAAAATCTGTATGGTGAACACTAAAAGCCTAATGAAAGAAATCAAGGACACCTTATAATTGGGTTCTCTCCTGATTTCGAATATGTGGACAGGAGTTTTTCCTCACACCATCAAGAGATTCGCAGGATACCAGCTGGTGTTCCATAATTAAGTGCAGTTCTGACACTACTACCCAGAGATAACATAAGATCCCACAGATTAAGAGTTCTGTTTCATAGAACTGTTCTCCCACTTCCAATGCTAGTTGCAAGCACAGGTGATAACCTGTGCTTCTAACCACTTGGCTATAGATCTTAAGTTCCAACAACCTCTTCCTTAGATTTAATTAATTTGTTAGAACACCTCACAACTCAGAGAC
This sequence comes from Prionailurus bengalensis, assembly GCF_016509475.1. Taxonomy (NCBI): domain Eukaryota; kingdom Metazoa; phylum Chordata; class Mammalia; order Carnivora; family Felidae; genus Prionailurus; species Prionailurus bengalensis. The sequence continues at coordinate 17,647,331 of NC_057361.1, read as the reverse complement.
ACATTTTACTTAACAGATTACCACTTTATTATAAAAAAGGATATAATTTAAGAATAGCCAGATAGAAGAGATGTATAGGGGAGGTTATAGGGACAGGACATGGAACTTTCATGCTCTCTCTGAGCATGCCAGTCTCCCCAAATCTCCATATGTCACCAACCTAGAAGTTCTTCAACCCTGGCCTTTTGGGTTTTTATGGAGGCTTTGCTACGTGTGGGCAATTGATTAAATCAATGGCTGTTGATGATTGAGCTCAGTCTGTAGCCCCTTTCCCCTCCCAGGGTTGGGAGTTGTAGATGGGACAGAAAGTTTCAACCCTCTAATCACTTGGTTGGTTCCACTGCTGACTAGCCCCCATCCTTAGTTGGTCTAGGGGGTTTTCCCAAAGCCACCTCATTAACATAACAAAAGACACCTTAAGTACTCTCAATACTTAGGGAATTTCAAAGGTTTTAGCAGCTCTGTGTGTGCCAAAAATGGGGAATGAAGACCAAATATACTTTCCGTATTAGAAATCACAATATCATACCTAAAAAAATGGAGACATACAATATGTTCATTGATTTGAAGACTTGATAGTGTTGTCAGTTCTTTACCAATTGATCTGTAGATTCAACAAAATCTTCATGAGACACCAGCATTTATTTTGCAGACATCAACAGGCTGATTCTAAAATTTATATTGAAAGGCAAAGTAACTAGAATAGCCAAAAACAGTTTTGCAAAAAAAAAAAAATGTTGGAAGACTCACCACTATCTGATTTCAAGACTTACTTTCTAGTAAGATAGCTTTTATAAGCTAATCAAGATAGTATGATATTGGCAAAAAGAAACGTAAATCAATGGAACTGAATAGAGTTCAGAATTCGACCCTCACAGGTACAACCGAGTGATTTTTGACAAAGGTAAAAGCATCCAGTTGAGGATGGATTATTCTTTCAACAAATGGTTTTCGGACAATTGGACATCTATATATAAAAAATAGACCTTGACCTAAATCTCACACCTTATGGAAAAATGAACTCAAATTGTATCATCAACTTAAAGGTAAAACTTAGAGCTATACAGTTTCTAGAAGAAAACATAAGAAAATAATCTTTGTGACTTTGATTAGGCAGAGTTCTTAGATATGACATCAAAAGTACAATTCATAAAAGAATAAATGGAGCTACCATTATCTCTTTATTTTCTCATACAAACTTCTAAAAAATCTAAACTCAACTCTAGTTCTTCACCCATTATTTTTCAATGAAGCTAATGCAGTCAGTTTTCTGCCTTTATCCCCACTGAAAATTCTCTCATTATGTTCTGGAAAACCTGGTGATTATCAAATATTACTGAGCATTTTCAGTTCCTATCCATTTGGGCCTCTTTGTGTTTGACATATGGGTAAGTTCCTCCTTGAAATTCTTCCCTTGTTATCTTCCATGGTACTACTTCTCTTAACACTTTCTCTGCTCACCCTTAACTCTACTTTCATGGTTTCAACTGCCAAAAGATCATGGGGTGATAATTACATATCTAACTTTCTGATATACAGTTCCAATCAGATGCCCTAGCATTATCTCAAATTCGCCATGTATATTTATACTCATCCTTTTCTCAAACCATCTCCCCCTTTTTCATCTGTAACTCCTTTGCAAGTAGTACACTCACTTATTTGCCCCCATTAGAAACCTGGAAGTCTCCCTCACAGCTCACATTCCATCAATCACCAAACCCTGTTAAATATTTCTGGAACTCATCCCCCTTTTCCCCCCCAAATTTACGCCCTCACAATCTTTCACCTTTATTATTGTAATACTGCTTTCCCTATCTTCAATAGTATACTTTTCAACTTCATCCTAATCCCAATTCAAATGATCCATCTAAAATACAAACCTAACCCTGACATTGCTTTGCTTAAATTTTTTTGAGGGTTCCATTTACTTCCACTTTCCATAATATGGAAAATTCAGCTCTCTGCTATCTAGCTACTGATGTGATATGTTGGAATCTGGGAGCAAACTGTGAAGAAAGAATTCTTGAGACGTCTTCAGTGCAAAAAAAAAAGTGGTTTTATTAAAGCACAGGGACAGGACCTGTGGGCAGAAATAGCTGCACTGTGGTTGTGAGGAATGACTGATTATATACTTATAAATTGGGAAGAGTTTAGGGAATAGCATAAATCTCTAAGGAATTTGGGAGCATGATTTTCAGGACTTTGAGGCGCTAGCTACTGTTACGATAAGATTATTTACTACTGTCTAGTAAAAGAGTATTCATGAGACCCTTCAGATGCCTGTCAGTGGGCCATATGTTTGGAAGTTGATTACTAATATATATCTTGAGGGATAGGAGATAAAGGAAGTTTCAAAAGGGATTATTATATGTTAAATAAGACTTACAGGATCATGTAGATGTGGCTAACGTCAAGCTAAGATTGCCTTCACCTCTAGCAAAATATTAGTATTAATATTGAGGCTTTTGAGTTCCTGGAGCAAGGTCACTCTGCCTGTTTTACTTAAGTACTTGTCAATGGGGTGCAGGTTGTAAGAAAATTTAATTTTTTTCTACACTTCCTTTTGCCTTTGTTCTTTACATCAGCTGCTGCTTGCCTTTTCTGCCATGTTTTGTCGCGCCTTTCTTCACTGTGCCTCTGTGACACATAAATGTTTATCTTTCTCCCTACACCCCGTGTACTTTCTGTTTTTTAAGTTTTTGCTTTAATCATCGTTTCTGCCTGACTACTCCCTACTCATTCTCTTAGACTTAGACCTTCCCTAAACCCTCTGATCTGGAATAGGTGCCCTCCCTCTGCCATCCCCTAATACCCTGTTGTGTAAGACTTTTATTGTAGGAATCTCTTTGATCAACTAGATTGTATAATATTTTAAAACTTGGGTTTATCTCTCATTCATCTTTGTATCTGCAACATTTAGTATATAACCTGCAATTCAATAAATATTTATCAAATGAATTGAATGAATGGTTGTTGGTTTTACTTATGTGAAGCTGAACTCATCAACATAATTGACATTTTAACAACTTTAATTATTATGTCATAGGTCTCATTTCTTGGACATTAGAGTATAAAGAATCACATACTGGTTTTGAAATTAAGCTTGTGAAAAACTGTCATTCCAAATGATAACAAGGGTGAGAACTCAATTAAGAAAGTATTTTCAACTTCTGTATTTTTCCATGAGCTTGGTTTAGCAGCCTGGTCAAATAACTGATATTGCTCCATTGTAATAGCATTTTTGTGAAGCTTAAGTTTTCCACTATACAAACCAACATTTATTGAGTGCATCATCTAGGAACTGAGAATACAAAGATAAACAAGATTAATTCTCAAAGCTCATAACTTTCCTGAGTACTAAAGAGAAATGAGCTAATAATCAGGAACAGTGTCTTATTTTGGCTATAGGGTAAGGAGGAAGAGTTGATTGATTTTTTTATATCCCTCTTTAGCATCAATTTGTTTCTGGCTGAAATCTCATCGTAATAAATCAATTCATTGGTCAGGAGGAAAACAGCCAGGGGTTGTGCATAGGTAAGAAAAATTTTAAACAGCCACTGGGAGAACAGAAACAAAAAAAACAACAACTTAGAAGCACAATCCAAAAATGAAAACAAATAACCAAAAACCAAAACTGACCTTAGAGTCCATGTCTTATAGATAGTAAGGCAGTAATATCACCTTTCTAGATGAGGTAAAGTTCCAGATTCATCAATGATTGTAGTGGTAAGGAAGTACTTGTTTTACTAATAAAGGTCCTGAATTAAACTACTAATATGAGTCTCTACTTTGGACTTTCATGGGGCATAAATTATTTTCCAGGATTGAAACAGTTATCATAAATTCTATGTGAAGAAATATAGAAGATGGATAATTATTCCACTCTTTTTTCTAAAAGATAATTATTCAGTTCTGTCAGCAGGCATTATACTTCACTTTCTTTTTTTTTTAATTTTTTTCAACGTTTATTTATTTTTGGGACAGAGAGAGACAGAGCATGAACAGGGGAGGGGCAGAGAGAGAGGGAGACACAGAATCGGAAACAGGCTCCAGGCTCTGAGCCATCAGCCCAGAGCCCGACGCGGGGCTCGAACTCCCCGACCGCGAGATCGTGACCTGGCTGAAGTCAGACGCTTAACCGACTGCGCCACCCAGGCGCCCCTATACTTCACTTTCAATTAGGTCAGGTTGTCTCTGTAGAGCAACCAAAACACACGTTCATTCATTTTGCCAATAAACTTGCAGAATGATTGCAGAATCTTTTCAATTTCTATTCTTCTGTTTTAATTTGAAGAAAACAAAATTATTGTATATCATACAATTTTCTATTAAAAGGTACTTCTTTAAATAATATCATTTATGCAAAGTCAAGAAATCTGTCTTCATCAAACAGGCAATTTGATTTGCTATGTGATTTTTTTATGACATTAAGCAATGAACTTGGACTTTGTTTTAAAAAAAGTTAATCTCAAAATTATCAGTATTTTACTCTCTCCACTTTTATTTAACATAGTACTGGATGTCCTAGCTGAAGAAATCAGACAACAAAAAGAAATAAAAGGCATCCAAATTGGTAAAAAAAAAAAAAAAAAAAGAAGTAAAACTTTCACTATTTGTGGAATATATATAAAACCTGAAAGACTCTACAAGAAAACTATTAGAGCTGATAAATGAATTAAGTAAAGTCACAGGATAAAAAATTAATGTGCAGAAATCTGTTGCATTTCTATACACTAATATATACACTAATAATGTATTTACATTTCTATACACTAATAATGAAGCAGAAGAAAGAGAAATTAAGAATCCCATTTAAAATTGCAACAAAAATAATTAGATACCTACAAATAAACTTAATCAAAGAGGTGAAAGACCTGTACTCTGAAAACTATAAAGCACTGATGAAAGAAATTGAAGATGTCACAAAGAAATGGAAAGACATTGCATGCTCATAGATTGGAAGAACAATGTCAAAATATCTATACTACCCAAAGAAATCTACAGATTTATTGCAAAATCTATCAAAATACCAACAGCATTTTTCATAGAACTAAGACAAACCTGAAAATTACATGGAACTGCAAAAGACCCCTAATAGTCAAAGCAGTTTTGAAAAAGAATAGCAAACCTGGAGATATTACAATTCCAGACTTCAAGTTATATTATAAAACTGTAGTAATCAAAGCAGTATAGTCCTGGCACAAAAAAAGACACATAGATCCATAGAGTGAAATAGAAAACTCGGAAATAAACCCACTATTATATGGTCAGTTAATCTTTTACAAACCATAAAAGAACATCCAATGGGAAAAAGAGTCTCTTCAACAAATGATGTTTGGAAAACTGGACGGCTACATGCAAAAGAATGAAACTGAACCACTTTCTCACACCATACACAAACATAAACTCACCATTAATTAAAAACTGAATGTGAGACCTGAAACCATAAAAATCCTAAAAGACTGCAGAGGTGGTAATGTCCTTGACATTGACCATAGCAGCATTTTTCTATATATGTCTCCTTAGGCAAGGAAACAAAAGCAAAAATAAACTATTGGGACTATATTGAAATAAGAAGATTCTGCATAGTGAAGAAAATGATCAAGAAAACTAAAAGACAAACTACTGAAGGGAGAAGATATTTGCAAATGACATCTGATAAAGTTTAGTATCCAAAGTGCATAAATAAATTATACAACTTAACACCCAAACAATCAAATAATCCAGTTAAAAAATAGGCAGAAGACATGAACAGACATTTCTCCAAAGAAGACATCCAGATGGCTAACAATCACATGAAAAGGTTCTCAACATAACTCATCATCAGGGAAATACAAATCAAAACCACAATGAGATATCACCTCACATCTGTCAGAATGGCTAAAATCAAAACACAGGAAACAAGTGTTCTTGAGGATTCGGAGGAAAAGGAACACTTGTGCACTGTTGGTGGGAATGCGAGTTGGTGCAGCAACTGTGCAAAACAGTATGGAGTTTCTTAAAAAAGTTAAAAATAGAACTACCCTGTGATCCAGCAGTTACACTATTGGGTATTCACCCAAAGAATACAAAAATATTAATTCAGAGGGATACATGCACCCCTATGTTTATAGCAGCATTATTTACAGTAGCCAAATTATGAAAGCAAACAAAGTGTCTATCAATAGATGAATGGATATAGAGGTGGTAATACATATACAATGGAATATTATTCAGCCATAAAGTGTAATGGAATATTGCCATTTCCAATGACATTGATGGAGATGGAGTGTAATGCTAAGCAAAATAAGTCAATCAGAGAAAGACATATATCTTTCTTTTTAAAATTTTTTTTAACATTTTATTTATTTTTGAGACAGTGAGAGACAGAGCATGAACAGGGGAGGGTTGGAGAGAGGGAGACACAGAATCTGAAACAGGCTCCAGGTCCTGAGCTGTCAGCACAGAGCCTGACGCGGGGCTCGAACTCACGGACCGAGAGATTGTGACCTGAGCCGAAGTCGGCCGCTTAACCGACTGAGCCACCCAGGCGTCCCAAGAAAGACATATATCATATGACTTACTCATATGTGGAATTTAAGAAACAAAATGAGCAAAGGAAAAAGAGAGAGACAAACCAAGAAACAGACTCTCAACTGTAGAGAACAAAGTGATGGCTACCAGAGGGGAGGAAGGTGGGGATGGGTGAAATAGGTGATGGGGATTAAGGAGCACACTTGTGATGAGCACAGGGTGATGTATGGAAGTGTTGAATCACTGTATTGTACACCTGAAACTTATATAACATTGTATGCCCACTATATTGGAATTAAAAAAATTTTAAACTACTAGATTTTTAAAAGATCCTACTTCTATATATGCTATGCATAAGATTTTTAAGAAATCTCTTTTTAAAATGGCATTTTTAGGAAATGGAACAAAGTTTAATTCTGGTAATTACCAGCTCCCCTACCTTTTATGTGAAAAAAATCAGCATTTAAATCCCTGATTGATATCCAAGTCTAAATATCTATGCTAGTATATCAGAGTATAACATATTCCTCTCTTACCTGCCTTCCAAATCAACTATGTCTCCTTACCACTTGTCTTAATAACTACTTCTCATTTATAGAATGTGTTATGTTTTTCCAAGTACTCATAATTTTCTACAACAAAGAATTTGGAAAATTATATATTAAAAAATATTTTAGTGGCACTTGCCTGGCTCAGTGAGTAAAGCATGTGACTCTTGATCTCGGGTTATGAGTTCGAGCCTCACAGTGGGTGTAGAGATTACTTACAAATAAAGCCTATTTAAAAATTAAAAAAAAATTAAAGCTAATATATTCAGATGGTACAAAATTTAAATAGTACTAAAAAGCATGTGTTGAAAAGCAGGTCTCTCTATAACCCTTCACCAGCCACCCCGTTTTCTTCCTTAGGGATAATACCCATTATTTGTTATTTGTTTCCTTCTAGAGAAATGCATGTATGAGCATACAAGTGTAAAAATACATCATGGAATTTTAAAGATATGCCTCAGAAAGAATAAATATTTTGTTATACCATCTTTTCCCATTTCTTTTTTATTAATCAATTGCATATAGAACATTTCTTTATTAGACTACCAGCTTCTCAGAGACAAAGAATAATCTTACTCATCTGTTTAATGTTACTGAACATATATTTTTGCCATTATAGGAAAGATTTATTCAGTTAACATTGGGAGAATTTAGACAAAACAATGTCCAGCAAGTCTGAGGAGATCAAATAATTTAAGAAAGTTATTTTCCCACTTCATGGTATATGTAATGATGATATAAGACTGCATATATAATTGTCATCTCTTTCCTCATCTCTATTACCACTGTTGTTATCCTCTTTCAGGTCCTTATTACTGTACATTTTAGGTAAGGTAGCCTAGCAGCCTACCCTTTGTCCATCCTTCTTCCATTCTCTTCATCCCCTACCTCTCCCATAAATTTCCCCATACACTGCAGCCACGTTATCCTTGTAAACCCACAGCTTTAATCATCTTACTTTGTAAACCTACTCCTAATTCCAATGCTTCCTGCTGTCAACCGGTGTAAAGTTCAAATTCCTTTGTACAGCAAGCCTTTTCCAATTTGATTTCAAATTACTTTTCTAGTATTATCTTCATGCTCATTTGTCTACTTTCATCAAATCAAACTGTTCACGTTTCTATCAAACAAAAGTCGGTAAGGTCCACTATTATATGAGACTGTAATGATTTTTTTTCAAGAATATTAATGTCTCCTCGTTAACAAAGTATATTTATAATTTATAAGGTTTTTTTGTAGTCAACCATATAGGTAGCAGAAAGAAAAGACAAACACTAAACTGAGATACACAAAAGTTACACAGTATGTTCTATACTAGCATGGCTTAAGATACTCATAATTAAGTCAATTTTAATTTTTAAAAATAGTATAGGTTCCTCTGGCCTTAGCATGTTTTTATAAAGCAAAAGAACAATATTCTTGAATAAGTGAAGCATTCTTTTTTCTACGGAGATGCACTAAGTTTTCTGTTGACTTTTACTTCTTTAGAGTTACCATCTTTCTTGTGGATTCTTCTCCAGATTTGAGCAATTTCTTGTAAAGATTTAAGAAGTTTGTATAGAGAGAATTTACTTCAAAAACTTAATGAATATTAAACTTGGAAAGCCATTTGTGAATCCAGTAATGAAAGAATGGCACTCTTGAGGTTTTACACATTTTCCTTCACCTTATCTTAGATTTTGTTTAATCTAATTGCTAGTGAGCTGAATCATTCTTTAAAAAATGAAGTAAAAGTATACTCCAATTTAGGTGGCCTCCAGAAGAGCTAAAAAATTTGCTTCTTCTATTTTCTGTATACAGTATTTATATTTAAAGCATCTCTGTTTGTCAAATTATCTCAGTGGTGGGAACATTAAAAAAGACAGGAAGCTATATTTTCAAATGCCTTTGCCCCCTTAAGTATTAATGGTTTATTTTTCTCCAAATGTCCATCAATGCTAGAAAGAATAGATAAATTTTGGTACATAGGTAACCGACGTACTATATAGCAAAGAGAATGAATCAGTTACTGTTACACCCAACTGGAGTGAATCTCACAAAGTATAGATCTTGTTTGACTTGCGATGGAGTTATGTCCTGATAAGCCCATCATAAGTTCAAAATATCATAAGTTGAAAATGCATTTATTAAACCTAACCTACTGAACATAATAGCTTAGCCTAGCCTACTTTAAACATGCTCAGAACACTTACATTACATTTGAGCAAAATCATCTAACAAAAAGCCTCTATTATAATAAATTGTTGAATACCTCATGTAATTTATTGAATGCTGTGCAGAAAGTGAAAAATAGAATGGTTGTATGGGTGTAGAGTGGTTGAACGTAATTGCAGGTAACTTGTTCTGCAAGTGTTCTGCAAGATGAGCAAACATTTCTAATAAATTTTGATTTGATAAATGAGTGATGTTTTGCAATGAGTAGTATGTGATGCTGACTGTCACTTGATCACAACTGAGTCAATGGTTCTTCCTCTCTCTCTCTCTCTCTCTCTCTCTTGCTGTGGGATTGTGGGTGATCATCAATGCATTGTCACATTTCTGCAGAATACTCAAAAGGAGGCAAAAGCCAGTGTCATTGGATAGGTTCATTGTTAAAGTTGCAGGAAAAGAAAAAGATTCCATTGAGCCAATATATAGCAATGATTCTGTTATTAATAGTGAAAGTCATCCTATACAAAAACCCTTCTCTCCCTCTCTTGTCTTCTGCATACCAGCCACAATGGTTTTTAAAGGTATTTGCAGGTTGGGGCACCTGGGTGGCTCAGTTGGTTAAACATTCAACTTTGGCTCACGATCTCACGAATTGTGGGTTAGAGCCCCATGTTGGGCTCTGTGCTGACAGCTCGGAGCCTGGAGCTGGCTTCGGATTTTGTGTCTCCCTCTCTTTCTGTCTCTCCCTCGCTCACGCTCTTTCTCTCAAAAATAAAAATAAACATTAAAAAAAAGGTAAGTGCAGGATAATTTTATTTTTCTTTATATTTTGTATTTTCTTTATTATTTTGTAATATACTATAGTATTATCATTTTTATATGAATATTTTGGGGTTGTGGGACAAATCATCTTAGTTTCCATGATTTCTTATGGGGTTTCATTATGATATACATGTGCTTTGGATTACAAGCATGTTTCCAGAATAAATTATGCTCACAAACCAAGGTTTTACTGTATATTAACTATTTACCCTCATGATTGTGTAGCTAAGAGCTGTGACTCAACTGCCACTGCCCAGCATCATGAGATAAGATGTATCACCTGATACTGTACCATGTATTAGTAACCCAGAAAAATATCAAAATTTAAAATTCAAAGTACATTTTCTGCTGAATGAGTAACAGTTTCACACCACTGTAAAGTCAAAAATTATAAGTCAAACCATTGTAAGTCATGCATTGTCTGTACCCTGCAAGTATTATGGGTACATAATACCCATAATATTCCCAGTACCTTAGAGGCCCAATAATTCATGAAAAACTATTCTTGATTCTCTTTTTGAATGTTGAGAAGCACTCTTATTCTAAAAGTTTCCTCCACATGACCATTTGGTTTGGAGGAGTTAAAAGAGTGCTTCCTTTGTCTCTAGAACTTTCTTCAAGTCTTTAATCTCTTACATCCATTATAAAATAAGTCTATTATGAGATTCACTTCAAATACAGAGATATAAAGTGTAAAAATTTGTGCTTTAGAATTGACAGTGGGATTTATCCTTGAATCTTTATCTGTCAGAAATCCCTGAGCCTGGGGGCACCTGAGTGGTTTAGTTTGTTGAATGTCTGACTTGATTTCTGTTCAGGTCATGATCCCAGGGTAGTGGGATTAAGCCCCATGTCAGGCTCCATGCTGAGCTTGAAGCCTGCTTAAGATTCTCTCTTTCTCTTTCCCTCTGCTCCTCTCCTTGGCTCACATGCACACTCTCTCCCTCTTTCTCCCTCTCAAAAAAAAATTCCTTGAGCCTAGGTTGGTGTTGCCTTCCCATACTGAAGATTTACTATTTACTTGTGGGCTATAACAATCTTGAACCACTTTGGGTTTTTTTCGGGGGGGGGGGTGTAGTTTATTGATGTACAGCTGACATGCAATATATTAGTTTCAAGTGTACAACATAGTAATTTGACATTTAAACACATTGTGAAATGATCACCACATTAAGTCTATTTGCCATTTTTATATTTGCCATGTAAAAGTTAATATAGTATTATTGATTATATTCTCCATACTGTATATTGAATACCCATGACTTATTTATTATATAACTGGAAGTTTGCACTTGAACCCCTTTTTATGCCCCACAAGCCCCACCATCTCCCCAAGAAACCACTGTTCTCTGTATCTATGAGTCTATGCTTTGTTTTGTTTGTTTGTTAATTCCACATATAAGTGAAATCATGTGGTATTTGTCTTTCTCTGTCTGACTTATTTCACTTAGCATAATACCCTCAAGATCCATCCATGTTGTCACAAATGGCAAGATTTCATTCTTTTTTATGGCTGATTAGTATTCCATTTTATACACATACCATATCTTCTTCAACAGTACATCCATTGATGGACGCTTTGTTGTCTCCATACCTTGGTTATTGTGAATAATGCTACAATGAGCACAGGGGTGCTTATATCTTTTTGAATTAGTGATTTCATTTTCATCAAACAGATACCCAGTAGTGGAATTACAGGATCATATGATAATTCTATTTTTAATTTTTGAGGATCCTCCATACATTTTGCCACAGGAGCTGCACCAACAGTGCATTCCCACCAACAGTGCATGATGGTCCCCTTTTCTCCACACACTCACCAACACTTGTTATTTCTTGTCTTTTTACTTACAGCCATTCTGACAGGTGTGAGATGGTAACTCACTGTGGTTTTGATTTGCATTTTCATGATGATTACTGATGTTGAGCATCTTTTCATGTGTCTGTTGGCCATCTGTATGTCTTCTTTGAAAAAATGTCTGTTAAGATCCTCTGCCCATATTTTAATCAAATTGGGTTTTTTTTTGTATTTCGTTTTATGGGTTATTTATACATTTTGGATATTCACCCTTTATTGAATATATGATTTGCAAATGTCTTCTCCCATTCAGTAGGTTGCCTTTTTGTTTTGTTGATGGTTTCCTTCACTGTGCAAAAGAGTTTTTAGTTTGTTATAGTCCCATATTTAAAAATTTTTGCTTTTGTTTTTCTTGTCTGAGGAAACAGACTTTTAAAAGATGTTGCTAAGACCAAAGTCCAAGAGTTTAGTACCTACGTTTTCTTTCAGTGGGTTTATGGTTTCAGGTCTTAATATACATCTTTAATCCACTTTGAGTTAACATTTATATATGGTGTAAGAAAGTAGTCCAGTTTCATTTCTTTTCATATAGCTGTCCAGTTTTTCTAGCACCATTTATTGAAGAGACTGTCCATTCCTTATTTTATATTCTTACCTCCTTTGCTGTAGATTAATTGAACATGTAACTATGGATTTATTTCTGTGCTCTCTTTCTTGTTCCATTGATCTATATATCTCTTTCTGTGCCAATACTATACCGGTTTTATTTACTGTAGCTTTGTGTAATTTGAAATGTAGCTTTGTTCTTCTTTTTCAAGGTTTGGGTATTCAGAGTCTTTTGTGGGTTCCTTACAAATTTTAGTATTATTTGTTCTGGTTTTGTGAGGAATGACATTGGAATTGTGATAGGGATTGCATTGAATATGTAGGTTACTTTCAGTAGTATAGACATTTTCACAGTATTATTCCAGTGTGTGAGCATGGTGGATCTTTACATTTATTTGTGTCATCTTCAGTTTCTCTCATCAACCTCTTATAATTTTTAGAATGCAGATCTTTCAACTCGTGGATAAATTTATTCCTAGGTAGTTTATGCTTTTTGATGTAGTTGTAAATGGGATTGTTTTCTTAATTTTTCTTTTTTCTATTTTTATTTATTTATTCATTTTAATTTACATCCAATTATTTAGCATGTAGTGCAACGGTGACCTCAGGGTTAGATTCCTTAATTCTCCTTACTCATTTAGCTCATCCCTCCTCCTACAACCCCTCCAGTAACCCTGTTTGTTCTCCGTATTTAAGAGTCTATTATGTTTTGTCCCCCTGCCTGTTTTTATATTATTTTTGCTTCCCATTCCTTGTGTTCATCAGCTCTGTGTCTTAAAGTCCTCATGTGAGTGAAGTCATATGATATTTGTCTTTCTCTGACTAATTTCGCTTAGCATACATAATACCCTCTAGTTCTATCCACATAGTTGCAAATGACAAGATTTCATTATTTTTGATGGATGAGTAATATTCCATTGTATATATGTACCACATCTTCTTTTTCCATTCATCCCTTGATGGACATTTGGGTTCTTTCCATACTTGGGCTCTTGTTGATAGTGCTGCTATAAACATTGGGATGCATGTGCCCTTTGAAAAGAATACCTGTACCCCTTGGCTAAATACCTAGTAGTGCAATTGCTGGATCCTAGGGTAGTTATTTAAAAATTTTTTGAGGAGCCTCCATACTGTTTTCCAGAATGGCTGCATGAGCGTGCATTCCCACCAGCAGTGCACAAGGGATCCTCTTTCTCTCCATCCTCACCAACATCTGTTGTTGCCTGAGTTGTTAATGTTAGCCATTCTGACAGGTGAGAGGTGGTATCTCATTGTGGTTTTGATTTGTATATCCCTGATGGTGAGTGATGTTGAGCATTTTTTCATGTGTCAGTTGGCCATCTGGATGTCTTCTTTGGAGAAGTGTCTATTCATGTCTTTTGCCCATTTCTTCACTGGATTATTTATTTTTTGGGTGTTGAGTTTGATAAGTTCTTTTTAGATTTTGGATACTAGGCCTTTATCTGATATGTCGCTTGCAAATAAATATTCCCATTTCATAGGATGCCTTTTAGTTTTTCTGATTATTTTCTTTGCTGTGCAGAAGTCTTTTATTTTGATGAGGTCCCAATAGTTCATTTTTGCTTTTGTTTCCCTTGCCTCTGGAGATATGTTGAGTAAGAAGTTGCTGCGGCCAAGATCAGAGAGGATGTTGTCTGCGTTCTCCTTGAGGATTTTGTTGGCTTCCTGTCTTACGTTTAGGTCTTTCATCCATTTTGAGTTTATTTTTGTGTATGGTGTAAGAAAGTGGTCCAGGTTCATTTTTCTGCATGTCGCTGTCCAGTTTTCCCAGCACCACTTGCTGAAGAGACTGTCTTTATTGTCTTCTTGCTTTGTCAAAGATTAGTTGGCCATATGTTTGTGGGTCCATTTCTGGGTTCTCTATTCTGTTCCATTGATCTAACTGTCTGTGTTTGTGCCAGTAGCATACTCTCTTGATGATTACAGCTTTGTAATGCAGCTTGAAGTCTGGGATTGTGATGCTTCCTGCTTTGGTTTTCTTTTTCAAGATTCCTTTGGCTATTCGGGGTCTTTTCTAGTTCCATACAAATTTTAGGATTGTGTGTTCTAGCCATGTGAAGAATGCTGGTGTTATTTTGATAAGGATTGCATTGAATATGTAGATTGCTTTGGGTAGTATTGACATTTTGACAATATTCTTTCTATCCAGAAGCATGGAATATTTTTTCCATTTTTTGTGTCTTCTTGCATTTCTTTCATAAGCTTTCTATAGTTTTCAGTGTACAGATTTTCACCTCTTTGGTTAGTTTTATTCATAGGAATTTTTTGGGTTTTGGTGCATTTGTAAATGGGATCGATTCCTTGATTTGTTTTCAGTTGCTTCATTGTTGGTGTATAGGCATGCAACCGATTTCTGTGCATTGATTTTATATCCTGCAACTTTGCTGAATTCATGAATCAGTTCTAGCAGTTTTTGGTGGACTCTTTTGGGTTTTCCATATAGAGTATCATGTCATCGGTGAAGAGTGGAAGTTTGACCTCCTCCTGGCCGATTTAGATGTGTTTTATTTCTTTGTGTTGTCTGATTGCAGAGGCTAAGACTTCCAATACTATGTTGAATAACAGTGGTGAGAGTGGACATCCCTGTCTTGTTCCTGACCTTAGGGGGAAAGCTCTCAGTTTTTCCCAATTGAGGATGATATTAGTGTTGGGTCTTTCATATATGGCTTTCATGATTTTGAGGTATGATCCTTCTAGCCCTACTTTCTTAAAGGTTTTTATCAAGAAAGGATGCTGTATTTTGTCAAATGCTTTCCCTGCATCTATTGAGAGGATCATGTGGTTCTTGTCCTTTCTTTTATTGGTGTGATGAATCACATTGATTGTTTTGTGGATATTGAAACAGCCCTGCATCCCAGATATAAATCCCACTTGGTCATGGTGAATTATTTTTTTAATGTATTGTTGGATCCGGTTGGCTAATATCTTGTTGAGGAATTTTGCATCCATGTTCATTACGGAAATTGGTCTATAGTTCTCCTTTCTAGTGAGGTCTGTCTGGATTTGGAATCTAGGTAATGGTGGCTTCATAGAAAGAGTTTGTAAGTTTTCCTTCCATTTCTATTTTTTGGAACAGTTTCAAGAGAATAGGAATTAACTCTTCCTTAAATGTTTGGTAGAATTCCCCTGGAAAGCCATCTGGCCCTGGACTCTTACTTTTTAGCAGATTTTTGATTACTAATTCTATTTCCTTACTGGTTATGGGTCTGTTCAAATTTTTTATGTCTTTCTGTTTCAGTTTTGGTAGTGTTTATGTTTCTAGGAATTTCTTCATTTCTTCCAGATTGCCCATTTTATTGGTGTATAATTGCTCATAATATTCCTTTATTATTGATTTTATTTCTGCTGTGTTGGTTGTGATCTTTCCTCTTTCATTCTTTATTTTATTATTTGGGTGCTTTCCTTTTTCTTTTTGGTCAGACTGGCTAGTGGTTTATCAATTTTGTTAATTCTTTCAAATATCCAGATTCTGGTTTCATTGATCTGTTCTACTGATTTTTTGGTTTCGATAACATTGATTTCTGCTCCAATCTTTGTTATTTCCTGTCTTTTGCTGGTTTTGGGTTTTAGTTGATTTTCTTTTTCTAGCTCTTTAAGGTATAAGGTTAGGTTGTGTATCTGAGATCTTTCTTCCTTCTTTAGGAAGTCCTGGATTGCTATTAACTTTCATCTTTTGACCACTTTTGCTGGTCCCAGAGGTTTTGCGTTGTGGTGTTATCATTTTTACTGTCTTCAATGCGCTTCTAATTTCCTCTTTAATTTCTTGGTTAGCCCATTCATTCTTTAGTAGGGTGTTCTTTAGTCTCCAAGTATTTGTTACATTTCCAAATTTTTTCTTGTGATTGATTTAGGGTTTCATAGCATTGTGGTCTAAAAATATGCATGGTATGATCTTTATCTTTTTGTACTTGTTGAAGGCTGATTTGTGTCCCAGTATGTGGTTTATTCTGAAGAACATGCCATGTGCACTGAAGAATGTATATTTCATGGCTTTAGGATGAAATGTTCTGAATATATGTGTTTTTTTAAATATATGAAATTTATTGTCAAATTGGTCTCCATAGAACACTCAGTGCTCATCCCAAAAGGTGCCCTCCTCAATACCCGTCACCCACCCTCCCCTCCCTCCCACCCTCCATCAGCCCTCAGTTTGTTCTCAGTTTTTAACAGTCTCTTATGCTTTGGCTCTCTCCCACTCTAACCTCTTTTTTTTTTCCTTCCCCTCCCCCATGGGTTTCTGTTAAGTTTCTCAGGATCCACATAAGAGTGAAACCATATGGTATCTGTCTTTCTCTGTATGGCTTATTTCACTTAGCATCACACTCTCCAGTTCCATCCACGTTGCTACAAAGGGCCATATTTCATTCTTTCTCATTGCCACATAGTACTCCATTGTGTATATAAACCAAAATTTCTTTATCCATTCATCAGTTGATGAACATTTAGGCTCTTTCCATAATTTGGCTATTGTTGAGAGTGCTGCTATAAACATTGGGGTACAAGTGCCCCTATGCATCAGTACTCCTGTATCCCTTGGATAAATTCCTAGCAGTGCTATTGCTGGGTCATAGGGTAGGTCTATTTTTAATTTTCTGAGGAACCTCCACACTGTTTTCCAGAGTGGCTGCACCAATTTGCATTCCCACCAACAGTGCAAGAGGGTTCCCGTTTCTCCACATCCTCTCCAGCATCTATAGTCTCCTGATTTGTTCATTTTGGCCACTCTGACTGGCGTGAGGTGATACCTGAGTGTGGTTTTGATTTGTATTTCCCTGATAAGGAGCGACGTTGAACATCTTTTCATGTGCCTGTTGGCCATCCGGATGTCTTCCTTAGGGAAGTGTCTATTCATATTTTCTGCCCATTTCTTCACTGGGTTATTTGTTTTTCGGGTGTGGAGTTTGGTGAGCTCTTTATAGATTTTGGATACTAGCCCTTTGTCCGATATGTCATTTGCAAATATCTTTTCCCATTCCGTTGGTTCCCTTTTAGTTTTGTTGGTTGTTTCCTTTGCTGTGTAGAAGCTTTTTTATCTTCATAAGGTCCCAGTAGTTCATTTTTGCTTTTAATTTCCTTGCCTTTAGGGATGTGTCAAGAAAGAAATTGCTATGGCTAAGGTCAGAGAGATCTTTTCCTGCTTTCTCCTCTAAGGTTTTGATGGTTTCCTGTCTCACATTCAGGTCCTTTATCCATTTTGAGTTTATTTTTGTGAATGGTGTGAGAAAGTGGTCTAGTTTCATCCTTCTGCATGTTGCTATCCAGTTCTCCCAGCACCATTTGTTAAAGAGACTGTCTTTTTTCCATTGGATACTCTTTCCTGCTTTGTCAAAGATTAGTTGGCCATACTTTTGTGGGTCTAGTTCTGGGGTTTCTATTCTATTCCATTGGTCTATGTGTCTGTTTTTGTGCCAAAACCATGCTGTCTTGAAGATTACAGCTTTGTAGTAGAGGCTAAAGTCTGGGATTGTGATGCCTCCTGCTTTGGTCTTCTTCAAAATTACTTTGGCTATTCGGGGCCTTTTGTGGTTCCATATGAATTTTAGGATTGCTTGTTCTAGTTTCGCGAAGAATGCTGGTGCAATTGTCACTTTGAATGTGTAGATAGCTTTGGGTAGTATTGACATTTTGACAATATTTATTCTTCCAATCCATGAGCACAGAATGTTTTTCCATTTCTTTCTATCTTCTTCAGTTTCCTTCATAAGTTTTCTATAGTTTTCAGCATACAGATCTTTTACATCTTTGGTTAGGTTTATTCCTAGGTATTTCATGCTAGGTATTTCATTCCTAGGTATTTCGTGCAATTGTGAATGGGATCCGTTTCTTTATTTGTCTTTCTGTTGCTTCACTATTAGTATATAAAAATGCAATTGATTTCTTTACATTGATTTTGTATCCTGTGACTTTGCTAAATTGATGTATCAGTTCTAGCAGACTTTTGGTGGAGTCTATCGGATTTTCCATTTACAACATCATGTCATCTGCAAAAAGTGAAAGCTGAACTTCATCTTTGGCAATTTTGATCCCTTTGATTTCCTTTTGTTGTCTGATTGCTGATGCTAGCACTTCCAACACTATGTTAAACCACAGCGGTGAGGGTGGACATCCGTGTCCTGAGAAAAAGCTCTCAGTTTTTCCCCATTGAGGATGATGTTAGCTGTGGGTTTTTCATAAATGGCTTTTATGATCTTTAAGTATTTTCCTTCTATCCAGACTTTCTCGAGGGTTTTTATTAAGAAAGGTTGCTGAATTTTGTCAAATGCCTGTTCTGCATTGATTGAAAGGATCATATGGTTCTTATCTTTTCTTTTATAAATGTGATGTATCATGTTGATTGATTTGCGAATGTTGAAACAGCCCTGCATCCCAAGAATGAATCACACTTGATCGTGGTGAATAATTAATTTTATAGGCTGTTGAAATTGATTTGCTAGTATCTTATTGAGAATTTTTGCATCCATATTGGCCTGTAGTTCTCTTTTATTTATTTATTTTTTTACTGGGTCTCTGTCTGGTTTAGGAATCAAAGTAATGCTGGCTTCATAGAATGAGTCTGGAAGTTTTCCTTCACTTTCTATTTTTTTGGAATAGCTTGAGAAGGATAGGTATTATCTCTGCTTTAAACGTCTGGTAAAACTCCCCTGGGAAGCCATCTGGTCCTGGACTCTTATTTGTTGGGAGATTTTTGAAAACTGATTCAATTTCTTCGCTGGTTATGGGTCTGTTCAAGCTTTGTATTTCCTCCTGATTGAGTTTTGGAAGCGTGTGGGTGTTTAGGAATTTGTCCATTTCTTCCAGGTTGTCCAGTTTGTTGGCATATAATTTTTCATAGTATTCCCTGTTAATTGCTTGTATCTCTGAGGGATTGGTTGTAATAATTCCGTTTTCATTCATGATTTTCTCTATTTGGGTCATCTCCCTTTTCTTTTTGAGAAGCCTGGCTAGAGGTTTATCAATTTTGTTTATTTTTTCAAAAAACCAACTCTTGGTTTCGTTGATCTGCTCTACAGTTTTTTTTAGATTCTATATTGTTTATTTCTGCTCTGATCTTTATTATTTCTCTTCTTCTGCTGGATTTATGCTGCCTTTGCTGTTCTGCTTCTAGTTCCTTTAGGTGTGCTGTTAGATTTTGTATTTGGGATTTTTCTTGTTTCTTGAGATAGGCCTGGATTGCAATGTATTTTCCTCTCAGGACTGCCTTCGCTGCATCCCAAAGCATTTGGATTGTTGTATTTTCATTTTCATTTGTTTCCATATATTTTTTGATTTCTTCTCTAATTGCCTGGTTGACCCATTCATTCTTTAGTAGGGTGTTCTTTAACCTCCATGCTTTTGGAGGTTTTCCAGACTTTTTCCTGTGGTTGATTTCAAGCTTCATAGCATTGTGGTCTGAAAGTATGCATGGTATGATCTCAATTCTTGTATACTTATGAAGGGCTGTTTTGTGACCCAGTATGTGATCTATCTTGGAGAATGTTCCATGTGCACTACTCAAGAAGAAAGTATATTCTGTTGCTTTGGGATACAGAGTTCTAAATATATCTGTCAAGTCCATCTGATCCAATATATCATTCAGGGCCCTTGTTTCTTTATTGACCATGTGTCTAGATGATCTATCCATTTCTGTAAGTGGAGTGTTAAAGTCCCCTGCAATTACCACATTCTTATCAATAAGGTTGCTTATCTTCATGGTGAATTTTTTTATATATTTGGGGGCTCCTGTATTCCTCACATAGACATTTATAATTGTTAGCTTTTCCTATGGATAGACCCTGTGATTATTATATAATGCCCTTCTTCATCTCTTGTTACAGCCTTTAATTTAAAGTCTAGTTTGTCTGATATAAGTATGGCTATTCCGCTTTCTTTTGACTTCTATTGGCATGATAAATAGTTCTCCATCCCCTCACTCTTAATCTGAAGGTGTCCTCAGGTCTAAAATGAGTCTCTTGTAGACAGCAAATAGATGGGTCATGTTTTTTTTATCCATTCTGATACCCTATGTCTTTTAGTTGGCGCATTTAATCCATTTACATTCAGTGTTATTATAGAAAGATACGGGTTTAGAGTCATTTTGATGTCCATAGGTTTCATGCTTGTATTGATGTCTCTGGTAGTTTGTCTCACAGGATCCCCCTTAGGATGTCTTGTAGGGCTGGTTTAGTGGTGACGAATTCCTTCAGTTTTTGTTTGTTTGGGAAGACCTTTATCTCTCCTTCTATTCTAAATGATGGACTTGCTGGCTAAAGGATTCTCAGCTGCATATTTTTTTCTTTTCATCACATTGAAGATCTACTTCCATTCCTTTCTGGCCTGCCTAGTTTCAGTAGAGAGATCGGTCATGAGTCTCATAGGTCTCCCTTTATATGTTAGAGCACGTTTATCCTTAGCTGCTTTCAGAATTTTCCCTTTATCCTTGTATTTGCCAGTGTCACTCTCATGTGTCATACGGAAGATCGATTCAAGTTAGGTCTGAAGGGAGTTCTCTGTGCCTCTTGGATCAATGCCTTTTTCCTTCCCCAGATCAGGGAAGTTCTCAGCTATTATTTCTTCAAGTACACCTCAGCACCTTTCCCTCTGTCTTCCTCCTCTGGAATACCAATTATGCATAGATTATTCCTCTTTAATGCATCACTTAGTTCTCTAATTTTCCCCTCATACTCTTGGATTTTTTAATCTGTCTTTTTCTCAGCTTCTTCTTTTTCCATAATTTTATCTTCTAGTTCTCCTATTCTCTCCTCTGCCTCTTCAATCCGAGCCATGGTGGTCATCTCCATTTTATTTTGCAGCTCATTAATAGCATTTCCTCCTGGCTGTTCCTTAGTCCCTTGATCTCTGTAGCAGTAGATTCTCTGCTGTCCTTTATACTGTTTTCAAGCCCAGTGATTAATTTTATGACTGTTATTCTAAATTCACTTTCTGTTGTATTGTTTAATCGTTTTTGATCATTTCGTTAGCTGTCGTCATTTCCTGGATTTTTTTTTGAGGGCAATTCTTTTGTTTCATCATTTTGGATAGTCCCTGGAGTTGTGTGGAACTGTGGGGCACTTCCCCTGTGCTGTCTTGAATAACTTGCGTTGGTGGGCAGGGCTGCAGTCAGACCTGATGTCTGCCCCCAGCCCACCGCTGGGCCCACAGTCCGACGGGTGTCTGCCTTTTCTTCCCCTCTCCTAGGGGCGGGATTCACCGTGGGGTGGCGTGGCCTGTCTGGGCTACTTGCACACTACCAGGCATGTGGTGCTTGGGATCTGGTGTATTAGCTGGAGTGGATCGGGAAGGTGCACAGGGGCAGGATGGGTAGGCTCAGCTCGCTTCTCCTTAGGTGATCCACTTCAGGAGGGGCCCTGTGGCAGCGGGAGGGAGTCACACCGCCAGAGGGATGGATCCGCAGAAGCACAGCATTGGGTGTTTGTGCAGCGCAAGCAAGTTCCCTGGCAGGAACTGGTTCCCTTTGGGTTTTGGCTGGGGGATGGGCGAGGGAGATGGCACTGGGGAGCACATTTGTTCCCTGCCAAGCTGCGCTCTGTCGTCCGGGGCTCAACAACTCTCCCTCTCGTTGTCCTCCAGCCCTCCCGTTCTCCGTGCAGAGCTGTTAGCTTATAACCTTCCAGATGTTAAGGCCTGCTTGCTGTCCGAACACACTCCGTCCGGCCCCTCTGCTTTTGCAAGGCAGACTGGGGTGCTCTGCTTGGCCAGTGGGCTGCCCCTCCGCCCTGGCTCCCTCCCGCCAGTCCGTGTAGCGCACACCACCTCTCTGCCCTTCCTACCCTCCTCCGTGGGCCTCTAGTCTGTGCTTGGCTCCAGAGACTCCCTTCTGCTAGTCTTCTGGCAGTTTTCTGGGTTATTTAGGCTGGTGTAGGTGGAATCTAAGTGATAAGCAGGACACGGTGAGCCCAGCATCCTCCTACGCTGCCATCTTCCCTAAATCAATCTGAATATATGTGTTAAGTCCATCTGGTCCAGTGTGTCATTCAAAGCCATTGTTTCCTTGTGATTTTCCAATTAGATGATCTGTCCATTGGTGTAAGTGGGGTGTTGAAGTCCTCTAGTATTGTGGTATTATTGTCAATGAGTTTCTTTATGTTTGTGATTAATTGATTTATATATTTGGGGGCTCCACATTTAGAGCATAAATGTTTACCATTGTTAGGTCTTTTTGGTGGGTAGACACCTTAATTATGACATAATTCCCTTCTTCATTTCTTGTTACAGTCTTTATTTTAAATTCTAGATTGTCTGATATAAGTATGGCTATTTTGGCCTTTTTTTTGTATTGACCATTAGCATGATAGATGGTTCTCCATCTCCTTACTTTAAATCTGAAGGTGTCTTTAGGTCTAAAGTGGGTCTCTTGTAAACAGCATATAGATGGATCTTGTTTTCTTATCCATTCTGTTACTCTCTGTCTTTTGATTGGAGCATTTGGTCAGTTGACATCTAGAGTGCGTACTGAAAGATATGAATTTATTGCCATTATGTTGCTTGTAGAGTTGGAGTTTCTGATGGTGTTCTCTGGTCCTTTCTAGTCTTTTTTGCTTTTGGCATTTTTCTTTTTCTTTTCTTTTCTTTCTGTTTCTATCTATCTATCTATCTATCTATCTTTTTTTCCTCCCCTCAATCTCCCTTGAAATTTCTTGCAGGGCTGATGTAGTAATCATGAACTCCTTTAATTTTTGTCTGGGAAAATTTTTATTTCTCCTTCTATTTTGAATGACAGCCTTGCTGGATAAAGAATTCTTGTCTGAATATTTTTCAGATTCAGTACATTGAATATATCCTGCTACTCTTTTCTGGCCTGACAAGTTTCTGTGGATAGGTCTACTGCAAACTTGATCTGTCTTCCCTTGCAGGTTAAAGACTTTTTTCCCTTGCTTCTTTCATGATTCTCTCCTTGCTTGAATATTTTGTTAATTTGACTATGATATGCCTTGTTGATGGTCGGTTTTTGTTGAATCTAATTGGAGTCCTCTGTGCTTCCTGAATTTTGATGTCTGTGTCTTTCCCCAAGTTAGGACAGTTTTCCACTATGATTTGCTCACATAACCCTTCTACCCCTTTTTCTCTCTTCATCTTCTGGGACCCCTATGGTTCTGATGTTGTTCCTTTTTAATGAGTCACTGATTTCTCTAGGTCTTACATCATGCTCTTTTGTTTCAGTCCCTCTCTTTTTTTCTGCTTCATTATTCTCCATACGTTTGTCCTCTATATTGCTTATTCTCTGCTCCTTGCCTCATCTATACTTTGCACTGTGGCACCTATTCGAGATTGCAGCTGAGTTATAGCATATTTTATTTCATCCTGACTAGCTTTTACTTCTTTTATTTTCTCAAAAAGGATTGTAATCTATTTTAGACTCCAGCTAGTGTTCTTTTAATCATGATTCTAAATTCTGGTTTAGACGTATTGCTTGTATCTGTGTTAGTTAAGTCCGTGGCTTTCATTTCTTCCTGCTCTTCCTTTGGGGTGAATTCCTCTGTTTCCTCATTTTGAAGGGAGAAAGGAATTAATGAGGTAAAATTTTTTTAATTAAAATTAAGAAATTAAAAGCAACACACACACACAATATAAATGATGCTAGATCCTAGGCGTGTTTTGGTTTGTTTGTTGAAAGAGGCTTGATAGTTTAGAGAAAAAAGGGGAATTGAAAAAAAGAATTCCTTTGAAAATTTGAAAAAATGAATGCACTGGAATAGAATAAAATGAAATGATGGAAGTTAAATAGAAATTGAAAAATTTACACAAAAGTAAAAAATAATGTAGGAAAAATTAAAATATTTTCAACAAAAATTGAAAATAAAAATAAATTTTTTATCTTTCTGTATTCAAGAAAAAAGAAACGAAAAACAGGAAAAAAAGAAAATTGAATAGATAGACCAGGGAACAGATTGATGTAGGATTGAAATTACTTATTTTTCCCTTAGAAGTCAAACTATGAATTGCTTTATAGTCTGTAAACTAAGCAGGTGGAGAGACTCGCTCCTGAAGAGTGAGGTTGGCCTAGTTTGGTGGGACTTAGTGTAATGGCTCTGTTCTCCACTATATGGCACTGCTTAGCTTATTGGGGCGGAGTGTTGTGGTACTTGTAGGTGTGTATGCATATATATAGGAGTGGTGAAAATGGCATCACTCAGCTATCCAGTCTCTAGTAGAACTAGAAGTTCTAGAAGAACTCTAGAACTTCTAGAACTTCTGGAAGAACTCTGTTCTTCCCGATCAGCATCATGCACTCATCCTTTGTCTTTGGCTTCCGTCCACTCCCCACTTTTACACTGTCTATCACCAAGCCCCCGGCAGCACTCCCCTCCTGAGTTTTATCTCAGATGTGGCTGTTTATCCTGACCCCTTACTTCTGAGGGATTGCAGCTTTGACCCATTCTGCCCCTCTGCAGGAGGGTCTCACTGAGCAATGGCCAGGTGCCAACTGCACCCAGGAATGTTTGAGGGACTGTGCTGCTGCTGATGCCCAGAGACTGTGGCTGAGTGCCAGCCTTCCCCAGAAAAAGTTCACGTGATCATGTAGCAGCAGCATTTCAGGGATTAAGGCAAATCACAACACACATCTTGCACCAGGCTTCACCCCCAACCACCTTGTTCTAGCACCAGTGAATGTGGTTGTTCTCCCAGATGGGGACTTTGCCTTTAGGGGAGCCGCACAGCCTCTATCAGATGTCCTCCCAGCAGGGGAACCGCCTCTCCCCATGTGGCCCAAAGAACCCCGGACTTCACTGTGCTCCTGGGGATTCTTCCTTCCCCCCAGAGCACTGCCAGGTATCAAGCTGCAGAATTTCAGACTCTGTGCTCCCCCTGTTTATAGAGTCTTAATGGAATTTAAACCCTTTCCTTTCTCCTTTCTCCATTTTTAGTTCATTTACTGCAGCTGTTTCCACTTTTCCACTTTCTCTCCAGCTGCTTTTGGGGGGGTGCTTTTCCCACATTCTCACCCCACCCCCCATCTCTGCCCTCTCTCCACAAGCAAAAAGAGCTCCCTGCCCTCCGTGGCTTCTCTCTCCCTCAGTTCACCTCTCTGGGTCGTGTACCTGCTGAGTTCTGTGGTTCAGGTTGTGCAGATTGTTGTGTTCATCCTGAAGTCAGTTTTTTAGGTGTGCAGGATGGTTTAGTGTTGGTCTAGCTGTATTTCATGGACACAAGACACAAAAAAAACTTCCATGCTGTTCTGCCATCTTGGCTCCTCCTATCTTTTCTTAATTTTTCTTTCTGATAGTTCATTATTAGTGCATATAAATACATCAGTTTTCTGTATATTAATTCTGCAACTTTACTGAATTCATTTATTCTCATAGTGTTTTGATAGATCTTTTGGGTTTTCTATACATAGTATCGCATCATGTGGGAATACTAACAGTTTTACTTCTTTCTTACCAATTTTGATGCCTTTTCTTTTTCTGTTTTTTTCTTTTCTTTTTTTTTTCTGTGGCAAAGATTTACAGTACTATGTTGAATAAAAGTGGCAAGAGTTGGCATACTTATATTGTTCCTGTGTTGGAGAAAAACTTATGGAAGGTTTTTCAGTTTAATTATGGTGTTAGCTGTGGGTTTGTCATATATGGCCTTTTTTATTTTGAGGTATATTATCCCTATACCCACTTTGTTGAGAGTTTTTATCATAAATGGATGTTGACTTTTTTTCAGATGCTATTTTTGCATCAGTTGAAATCATCATAAGATTTTTATCCTTTAATTCATTCATGTGCTATATAGCATTGTTCATTTTGTGGATGTTGAATCTTTCTTGCATTCCTGGAATAAATCCCACCTGATTATGGCCTGCAGTCCTTTTAATGTATTGGTGAATTCCATTTACTAATATTTTGTTGATGAGTTTTGCGTCCATGTTCATCAGGGATATTGGCCTGCGTTTTTTTTCTGGTGTCCTTCTCTGGTTTTGGTATCAGGATAATGCTGGCCTTGTAAAATAAGCTTTGAATCATTAGCTACTCTTTAGAGTTTTGGAAGAATTTCAGAAGGATAGCTTTTAAATTTTTTTGAATGTTTGATAGAATTCACAAGTGAAGTTGTCTGGTTTTGTACTTTTGTTTACTGGAAGGTTTTTGATTACTCATTCATTTTCATTACTAGAAATAGATCTGTTTGGATTTTCTATTTCTTCCTGATTCAGTTTTAGAAGATTGTATGCTTCGAAGTATTTATCCTTTTTTTCCAGTCTATTAGTGTAAATTTTTTTACAGTAGTCCCTATTATATTTTGTATTTCAGTGGTGTCAGTTGTAAATATTTTACTTCATTTTTAATTTTATTTATTTCAGTCCTCTCTCTTATTTTCTTGCTCAATCTGGCTAAAAGTTTATCAATTTCATTTATCTTTTCAAAGAAACAGCTCTTTGTTTCATTGATCTTTTCTATTGTTTTTTTAGTGTCTCATTTATTTCTGTTCTAATAATTATTATTTCTTTTCTTTTACTAACTGAGCTTTGTTTTTATTTTTATGTACCTTTCAGGTATAAGATTAGATTATTTGAGGGTTTTTTTGGGTTTGTTTTTGCTTTTTTAAAATAAGCCTGTGTTTTTATAAACTTCCCTCCTAGAACTGCTTTTACTGCTTCTCATAGACATTGGAATATTGTGTCTCTATTTTCATTTGTGTTATGGTATTTTTTAATTTCATTTTTGATTTCTTTATGGACCCATGAATTAATTTTTTTAATTATAAAAATTATTTATTTTGAGAAAGAGGGAGGGAGAGCAGAGGTGGGACAGGGAGGGAGACAGAGAATCCCAAGCAGGCTCCATGCCATTAGCACAGAACCCCATGTGGGGCTTGAACTCATGAACCATGAGGTCATGACCTGAGCCAAAATTAAGCATTGGATGCTTAACCAACTGAGCCACCCAGGCACCCTAACCCATTGTGTTGTTTAGTAAAATGTTGTTTAGCCTCCACATGTATGTATTTTACAAGCCATTTTTCTTGTAATTGATTTTTAGTTTCATCTCATTGGAGTGTGGAAAGATGCTTGATATGATTTCAGTTTTCCTAAATTTATTGATACTTGTTTTATGGCCTAAAATGTGATCTGTCCTGAACAATGTTACATGTTCAATTGAGAAGAATGTGTATTCTGCTGTTTTTGGGTGGAATGTTGTATATATATCTGTTAAGTCTATCTGGTCTAATGTTTCACTTAAGGCTACTGTTTCCGTGTGTGTGTGTGTGTGTGTGTGTGTGTGTGTGTGTGTGTGTGTTTGACCTATCCATTGATGTAAGTGGGAAGTTAAAGTCCTCTACTATTATTGTATTACTTTCAGTTTCTTCCTTTATATCTGCTAATATATTTTTTATATATTTAAATACTTGTGGGGCGCCTGGGTGGCTCAGTCAGTTAAGCCTCTGACTTCTGCTCAGGTCGTGATATTGCACTCTGTGAGTTTGAGACCCATGTCGGGCTCTATACTGACAGCTCAGAGCCTGGAGCCTGCTTCGGATTCTGTGTCTCCTTCTCTCTGTGCCTCTCCACCTCTTGTGCTCGCTCACTCTCTCTCTCTCTCTCTCTCTCTCTCTCTCTCTCTCAAAAATAAATAAACATTAAAAAATTTTAAATACTCCTGTGTTGTGTGGATAGGTATTTACAATTGTTATATTATCTTATTGGATTAATCCCTTTATCATTGTGGAGTGCTTTTGTCTTTTGTTACAAACTTTGTTTTAAAGGTTGCTTTGTCTGATAGAAGTATTACTACTTTTAGCTTTCTTTTCATTTACACTTCTATCAAATAATTATAATTTGATGACATTCTTTGATATTATGTTTGAATTTCTTTTTCTTTTCTTTCTTTCATTCATTCATTTTGTATTTCATATTTCTTGGCTCAGTTATCATGAGCTTCATATATAACACCTCATGTATATAGCACTCTATTTCATTTTATTTGTTGATTTATTTTTAATTTTAATTCCAGTATAGTTAACATACAGTGTTATATTAGATTTAGGTGTAAAATATAGTGATTCAACTATTCTAAACATTAATCAGTGTTCATCATGATAAGTGAGCTCTTAATCCCCTTCACCTATTTCATTCATCCCCCTACCCATTTCCCCTCTGGTAACAGTCAGTTTATTCTCTATAGTTAAGAGTCTGTTTCTTGATTTATCTCTTTTTCCCATTGCTCATTTGCTTTGTTTCTTAAATTCTACATAAGTGAAATCATGTGGTATTTGCTTTTCTGACTGATGTATTTCACTTAGCATTATATCCTCTAGGTCCATTTGTGTTGTTGCAAACAGCAAAATTTATTCTTTTCTTTTTTTATGGCTGAGTAATATTCCATTATATATATACACCACTTCTTCTTTATCCATTCGTCTACCCATGAACATCTGAGTTGCTTTTGTATCTTAGCTATTGTAAATAATGCTGTAATAAACATAGGGGTGCATGTAACCCTTTGAATTAGTGTTTTTGGATTTGTGTAAGTGCCCAGTAGTTCAATTACTGGATCAGAGGGTAGTTCTATTTTTATCATTTTTAGGAACCTCCATACTGGTTTCCACAGTGGCTATTCCAATTCACATTCCTATCAACAGTGCACAAGGGTTCCTTTTTATCCATATCCTCACCAGCACTTGTTGTTTCTTGTGTTGTTGATTTTAGCAATTCCAGCATGTGTGAGGTGATATCTCACTGTGGTTTTGATATATATTTCAGTGAGTGATGTTGAGCATCTTGTTATGTGATTATTGGCCATCTGGATATCTTCTTTTGAGAAATGTTTGTTCATGCTTTCTACCTATTTTTAAATTGGATTATTTGGTGTGAGGTTATATAAGTTATTTATATATTTTCAGCACTAATCCTTTATTAGATATGTCACTTGCAAATATCGTCTCCCAATCAATAGGTTTTCATTTTGTTGATCATTTCCTTTGTTGTGCATAAGCTATATATTGATTAATTTATTTTTCATTAATTATAAGCTTTATATTGATCAATTGATTTTTAGAAGCTTTTAATTATGGTGTAGTCCCAATAGTTTATTTTTGCTTTTATTTCCCTTGCCTCCAGAGATATGTCTAGAAAAATGTTGCTGTGGCTGATGTCAGAGAAATTAATGCCTATGCTGTCTTCTGGGATTTTATTTCAGATCTCACGTTTAAGTCTTTAATACATTTTGAAGTTATGTTTGTGTATGGTGTGAAAAGATGGTCCAGCTTCATTCTTTTGTATGTGGCTGACCTGTTTTCCCAAAACCATGTGTTAAAGAGACTATCTTTATCCCATTGCATAATTTTTTCCTGCTTTGTCTAAAATTAACCCTATAATGGTGAGCTTCTTTTGGGATCTCTATTCTGCTCTGTTAATCTTTGTGTCTTTTTTTTGTGCCAGGGCCATACTGTTTTGATTGCTATAGCTTTGTAGTATATCTTGAAATCTGGGATCATGATGCTTCCAGTTTTGTTTTTTGTTTTTTCAAGATTGTATAGCAGTCTAGTTTAAACTGAGGGTCACTTATATTCAAACACATACTGGACACACTACATTTTTACTATCCCTGTATTTTATGTATTTAATTTCATGTTTTGCAACTTTTTATTCTGTGTATTCCTTAACTAATTATTATATGGTTAATTTTACTACTTTTTTCTTTTAATCTTTATTTTAGCTTTATAAGTGGTTGATCTACCATCTTAGCTATGTCTTTGCTTTTAATAGTGAGATTTTCTTCTTTCATCACAATCCTACTTTTCTTTATGGCCTTTTGTTTTCTGCTTAAAGATATCCATTTAACATTTCTCAGGTCAGTTTAGTGGTGATTAACTCAACTTTTGTTTGCCTGGGAAACTCCTTATTTCTCCTTAAATTCTGAATGGTCATTTTGTTTGGTAGAGTATTCATGGTTGTAGTTTTTTCTTTTTTATTTAGCATTTTGAATATCCTTCTGGCTTATAGAATTTTTGCTGAAAAATCAGCTTACAATATTACATGTGTTTCCTTGTACGTAGGTAGTCATTTTCTCTGGCTACTTTTCAGATTCTTTGTTTATCTTTTGGGTTCACCTTATATGGGGCTCTCTGTGCTTTCTGGACCTGTATGTCTCTTTCCTTCCCCAGGTTAGGGAAGTTTTTAGCCATAATTCAAATAAGTTTTCTACTCCTTTTTTTCTCTTTTCTCATGGAATCCCTGTAATACAAATGTTAGTACACTTGATTTTGTCTTAGTGGTCCTCATTTTTTAAATTATTTTTTCTTTTTGCCATTCAGCTTAGATGTTTTCCACTACACTGTCTTCTAGATCACTGATCCATTCTTTTCTATCCTTTATTCTGCTTTTGATTCCATGTAGTATATTTTTCATTTCAGTTATTGTATTTTTCAACTTTATTTCTGATATATTCTCTCTCTTTGTTGAAGTTCTCACTCTGCTCATCCATTTTTCTCAATTTTGTGAGCATCTTTATGACCGTTACTTTGAACTCTTTATCAGGTAGATTGCTTATCTTCATTTTGTTTAGTTTTTTTTTTTCTGAGGTTTTTTCTTGGTCTTTCATTTAGAGATATTCCTCTGTCTCCTCATTTAGCCTGACTCTCTGTTTGTTTCTATGTTTTGAGTTGATGATCTTCATCTGCTGGTCTTGAAATAGTGGTTTTATTTAGAATGTGTCCTGTGTGCTTTGGAAGCACCATTCCCCTTGTCACTAGAACCAGGCCCTCCAAGGTTGTTCTCTGTGTGGGTTGTGTGTGCCCTCCTCTTGTGGCAGAATGCATCTGGTGTAGATATGCTGTTCAGTGGGTCTGGCACCTTGGTGAAGTTGGTTGAAAAGCCTGTTTGTAGCTGCTGTAGGATCACTTGTTGGTGGGTCTAGCCCCAAGTATGGCTGGCTGTGAGTCTTGGTTGCTACTATTGCAGATATCTTAGTGGGTGGCCTCTCCCCCTCTCCTAATTCCCCAGGAACCACTTTAGAGAGGTACTTTTTCTAGCCAAGGCTACTCACAGGGTGTGGTGGGATAGCAATGACTTTGGAGTGGGAGGTAGTCCCAGCCAAATCTGCCCACCAGGTATGGTGAGGTGCGAGTTGCTTTGTAGGGATGCCTGCCAGGGCAGGTGTGTTTGGTGGGGTGGTCAAGCAGGGGAATGCCATGATGGGAAAATTGAGTGCTATGGTAAATATAAAGTGTCAGATATGGTGCCTGCCAGAGTCAATACAGTTAGGCAGAAGGGGGCAAGTAAAATGGCACCTGACAGTGCTTCTGTTACCACATAAAGTTCCTAAAGATTCCTGCCCCTCCAGCACTTGCCACAAAATTAGTCAATAAATGCCCTTTAGGTATGGTCTGGATGCTTTTCAAAGTTTGTTTGTTTGTTTGTTTTGAGAAAGATACAAACAGTGCAAGTGGGGGAGGGACAGAAGGAGAGGGAGGGAGAGAGAATCCCAAGCAGCCCTCATGCTGTCAGTGCAGAGCCCAATGCAGGGCTTGAACTCACGAAACTGTGAGATCATAATCTGAGCCAAAACCACAAGTCAGATACTTAACTGACTTAGCCACCTACATGCCCCAATCCAGATGCTTTTCAAACTGCTGCTGTGTGCTGGTCTTGGATTGAGTCAGTGTGCATGGATCTGTGAAGAGCAGAGTCTTGGTTTCCTGTAGCCCTTTGGCTCTCCTGGAGTTAAGCCCCACTTATTTTCAAAGCTAGACATTATGGGGGCTCATCTTCCCATATTTCTCGGCACTGTGCTGGGGAATGAGTCCCAATCAGACCACTTCTCTTTGCCCCTTACCCTTCTTGATGTGTTTTTTCCTTATATTGTTAGGTGTGGAAGAGCTGTTCTGGTCATCTTCAGGTCATTCTTAGAGTTACTCTATAAATAGTTGCAGCCTTGGTGTGTCTCTGGGATGAGGTGAGCTCAGGATCCTCATATGCTGCCATCTGCCATCTTTATTTAGGACCTCTGAGTCACTTCAAATTGCATTCTTTGGTCAAGGTATTTTTTGGCCATGCCGGTAATTTGGATTTAGACTATAGGTTTTTCAGGTAACCAGTTTACGGTTATGCATGAGTTTTCAAGGCAGACTTTTTCTCTGCTCCACCCAGTATTACAGTCAAGATTAGCAAGTTTTTTCTGTCCCTTGTACATGTAGTTTAATTTTTATTTGATTTTCTTAGGCATTTACTCTTCCACCTTTGGGTCCCATCTTTATGAGGGGTTTCTTATACTTCACACTTTCAATGTCTTGGCTTTATCTCCTGTTCCCCTTCCATGTTAATGCAGCTAACAAGGCAAAAGCATATAGTGCCTAGGATCCAGTAGAAACTTCCAGGATGAGGTTGACTTTAACATTAACTTAAATACCAGGTTTCACTGTTTTACTTCTACAGAATTCTTTTGTATCAGCTTACCAATGCACTTAAAAAGATGTTCTTTTTTAGTTAAGAGGTTGATTGGGGGAACTAGTCTTTAATTTGACTATCCTAGAAACTCCATACATTCATTCATGTAGGATGATAGCTTTAGGATGAAAATAAAGTGTCTATCATAATATAATTATAGGAATGATGTTTAACTGTTCTTAGAAATAACTGTTCTATATATTTCTTTAATTTGGGGAACTACCTTAGCATTATTCTTATCTTCCTATGTTCTACCTTGGATATCAAAGTCATTGATGGAAATGGAAAATCCTGAGACAGGAAATCTCAATTTTTTTTTGAGTTTTCAGAATACAGACAGCTCAAGTGTTTATTCTCAAATCATATGTTTCGTTTTCATAACTTATTTAAGATGTGGATTTAATGAGCATCTTCTGAACCAGAGAAGATGCTCAGTACTATCAATATTTGTTTATATTAATTATTGCTTATTTAAACTCTTTTGGTTTATGGTTTGTCATAAATCAGACTACATACTACCCACCACAAAATTGGCACATCTCTCAGTGTACCTTAATTCTACCTAAAGTCAGTTATTCTATTATATATTTATATATAAATGTTCATTCTATTGTATATTTTTTGAATGAATAGAATATCAAAATATATAGCCACAAATTGAAATGTTGACTCAGCAGAACTGTGAAATATGAGATATCAACAAAGACATACAAATCTGGATTTTGGGAATTAGACATGTAGAAAGTTTGTTGTTTGCTGACCTCCTTGTTTGATTGGCTAGGTATAGAATTCTAGGCTGGATTAATTATTTTGAATATGCATAAGAAAAACAGTGGGTCTTAGGACATATCTATGTCAAGTAAACATAATTGCTCAGGAATATGCACAAGCATTGTATTTTTGAAGGATCTGTATGTTTGATTTCTGACACACTGATGGTTAAACGAGGCAGTGAAAGTGGAAAAAACTTCTAACCCTGTTTACTGACTTAAAGCGTATTTTTTACTTAAGTAGGTATGTTGTTTAAGAAGATAGAGCTGTGAATAGCAGTAGGTTTAGCATTTGTGACTAGATTAGGTTAAATCCTTTTGTCATGTGCTTTTTTATTATAGTCACCAAGCTTGTAATAATGTATTATAACTTTTTCCTTTGGATTAAAACCTATGAGGGGAGATTATTTGGGTACTATTTGTGTCTGTCATTCACTGATTGTCATATTGCTGTGTTTTAAGTATACACACAGACATACACATATATATTTATATTTTATTGTTCCAAGTTTTGTTATTTTGAGAGAGAGAGAGAGAGAGAGAGAGAGAGAGAGAGAGAAAGAGAGAGAGAGCATGAGTAGGGAGGGCAGAGGGAGCGGGAGAGAAAATCCCAAGTAGGCTCCATACTCAGTGTGGAGCCCAACATGGGGGCTCGATCTCATGAACCATAAGATCATGACCTGGGCCAGAATCAAGACTCAGACACTCAACAGTTGAGCCACCTAGGCATGCTTATTTATATTTTAAAATTAAATTCTTAAAGCTAAGAATTGAAGGGCCATTTTTATAAACACTAGGTGGAGTAAGAACTGTTTATCAGGCATCCCATCTCTCTTTGTAAGTATTGCCCCTTACAAATACACTTGAAAACAATGAACATGATAATCATTCAGTTCTAAGGGCAAGGCAAAATACCCACTTTTGAATTTTCAATGGTAGAAATGAATTAGCAGTACCACCGGAAGATCCTTAGCTCTGTCAGTGAAGGACTCACTGTTTCAAACCAGCAAAGCAGAGGGTAACTCGAAGCCCAAAGTACTTTTCATGTTCAATCCCTGTATCTTTCACCACAGAGTAAAACATTTGAAGAAATACCTTTGGAAGGAAAGTAAATGCTACTTGGTTGACAATGTAATTCCCCTACTAGGCATTTTTTTTTCTGAAGGGAGACTGCTACATGGAGCACCTCATTTGCTTGTATCTGAAGTCTTATAAGCTTCACTACCTTATTTATACTCTTTTACAAATGGACTTGAGAGATTCTTTGGATGTTCAATTAGGGGGATGCAGTGACCTTTGAAGAATGGTTGTCCTCCATCCTCTTTGAGTACACAGCTTTGCGAGGGACACACATGAAGTACTAAAAGAGGAAGAGGGCACCCGTCTAGCCTAGCCAGTCAGATCAGCTGAATCACCCCTGGTAATCAGTGGGGTGGTATATGTTACAGCCAGATCACCCTCCAGTCTGTCAGGCAAAATTTTAAAGTCACATTGGTGTAAATAAATTTAAAAAAATAACATACATGTTAATCTTTCTTTATTCAAATGCATTAGATAACCATCAGCTTTTTTCCCCCCTTTGGAGATCCCTTCTTGAAACCCATTGTCCTCTCTCTTCCTGATTGGTTACTTTCTAGGTTTGCTGCCTAAAACTTCCCTTTACCATCATCCTGGGAATTTCCTTCAAATCTCTCCTGTGAGGAGTGATTTCATTTTTTTTTTTCTTAGAACCCATGTCTTCTTGGTTTATTTATCTTTTGGTGGTGTACATCCTCCAGTAGTTTTTGGAAAAAGAGGACACAAAAGGTATATATTTTTAGTTCTTATCTGTCAGAAAATGTCTTTATACAACTGTCACATTAGATTGGCTATGTATAGAATTTCAAGCTGGAAATAAATTCTCTTCAGAATTTTGAATACAATGTGTTCTTCTAGCTTCTAGTGTTCTTTTAAGAGGTGCATTGGCATTCTAATTTCCAGTCTTTTACGTGTGTGGTATATTTTCTTTCCAGAAGCTTTTGGAATTATGCTTGATCCCTAGTATTTTGAAATTTCATTATCACATGCTTTAATATGAGTCTCTTATTCACGATGTTGAGATTTCCTTAATTCTATCTCTTAATTCTTTTATCTATATTTTTTAAGTAAATAGGATTTTTATCCACACATTCCAAAGTTAACCTTCAACATATACACTCTTATATTTTATTGTTAAGATGTAGTAACTCTAGGGGAACCTGGCTGGCTCATTCAGTAGAGCATGTGACTCTTGATCTTGGAGTTGTGAGTTCAAGCCCCAGGTTGAGCTTAGACTTTACTTAAGGAAAAATATATAGTAACTCTTACTCAGATAATTTGTATTTTAACCTTTAACTACTTCTGATTAAAAAAAACAATACATACTAGACTGTGGGGAAAAGTAAGCCCTCAAAAATGCCAGGAATCTAAATAGTAGAGAGTATCACCTAAAATCCTATTATCTAGTAAGAAACCTTTTAATATTTTTCTGTGAAAATTTTAGTGTGTGTTGTATGTGTGTGTGTGTGTGTGTGTGTGTGTGTGTGTGTGTAGTCATACCATTTGGCAACTCAAAAACAATATGTCTTGGACATTTTTAGAGTCTCTGTTTTTAAAATGACTGCACAATATTCCACCTTGTGTATGTACCATTATTTATTTAACTATTCCTTTATAGTGAAGGTTATTTGAATTTTTTATAATTTTTATTTATATAAAAATTCTGCATTGAAAATCCACTTACATTTATCTTTATATATGTGTATATTATATCTGTGGGATAATTTCCTAGAATTGCCATTACTAGGACCAATGGATAAAATACTTGTTTTTAAGTTTATAGCATACATTTCATAATGATTTAATAGTCACTTTACTGCTTTAATTGGTATTTAAGGAGTCACAGAATTGCTTTTTCTTCTGTAATCAGCATTGTACTTTCTTCTGGTTTCTTACTAAACAACAAGCAATTGCAATAATTACCATCTTAATTGGTTATAAATTGATTGCAGAGCCTACAGAATGTATGTAAATAAGGTAAAGAGAGACCGTATAAACCATGGCATGACTGGTTCATTGTCCTAATGGCATAAACTTTATTATCAAATGTATGAGTTGTACATATTCCCATTTATTTAAAAAATGTTTATTAATCTTGAGAGCAAGAGAGATCAAGGGGGAAGAGGGGCAGAGGGAGAGAGAAAGAAAATCCCAAGCAGGCTCTGTGTTGCCAACACTGATCCTGACAAGGGGCTCAGTCCCTGAATCGTGAGATCATGACCTAAGCCAAAATCTAGAGTCTGACACACCCAACTGACTGAGCCACCCAGCTGCCCCAAAAGATTACTTATCTGAATAAGCATTGATAAATGTATAAAATTGCTGAATCATAATATTGTACACTTGAAGCTAATATAACACTGGATGTTAATTGTAATTGAATTTAAAGAGTTGACACCAAAAATAAAATAAAATAAAATAAAATAAAATAAGTGTAGGGTATTACACATAGTTATAAATATCATTTGAGAAATAACTAATGAATATGATTACCTACCATGCCGAAAGCATAAAGAAAAATAAATTTATAAATAAACAAATATCTACTAAATTAAACTTTGTTTTCTTTACAATATGTGAAACAGTCAATAATTTAAAAAATGTTTTCTTCAGCACTTAGTGATAATGTTCAACAAATATTAACTGCTAATTGTTATTTTTATAAATTTGTTGTGGTATTTGAAAACATGTTTAAGAGTAATTAAGAAATTTTAAAAAAACTTTCAGAATTTTATTAATATCACTCTTGAGTTATATATCATAGGTAGCAAACATTGGAAGTGGTATAAGAGATGGTAATGGCTGAAAATGTATGTAGACAGCACAAAGTTTATTAATTACAGTCATAATGGATTACTGGGAGAAACTAGGATATTTTTGTACTGTATTTTTTTTTGCATTTTGAGGATGATAGCCTAAAAATACAGAAACGTCCCATGTTGTGTTTGTCAGAAAAGGTGCTATACATTTTTTTGGACCTTGAAATTTAGTTTTTGGGCTATTACTTTGTCTGAACATTTTATTCATTGAGAAGAAATTACCTAAATCATTTTTATCCCATGGTTTTTTGTTACTCTTATATAATGATTAAAAAATATCCTCTTTATTTTTTCCTGACATTTACCTTTTTTGCCTTTCTCTAGAGCTTAGACACCTAAGTTTAGGCTCTGCTCTGCAGTTGACTTACTCTGTTAGTCACTGTAACTCTGTAGGCTTTACTGTCCTCATCTCTATAATAGTTAAACAAAATAATCACTATGGTCTCTTCCAGTATTATATTTTAAGATTATAAAAAGGTCAATCCTGGGGCACCTGGGTGGCGCAGTCGGTTAAGCGTCCGACTTCGGCCAGGTCATGATCTCGCGGTCCGTGAGTTCAAGCCCCGCGTTGGGCTCTGGGCTGATGGCTCGGAGCCTGGAGCCTGTTTCTGATTCTGTGTCTCCCTCTCTCTCTGTCCCTCCCCCGTCCATGCTCTGTCTCTCTCTGTCCCAAAAATAAATAAACGTTGAAAAAAAAATTTAAAAAGGTCAATCCTTACAAAACCCTGTCAGTGACTTTCTATTGCACTAATAAAATCGAAACCTCTTTCAGCAGCCTTTAAATCTTTACATGATCAGCCCTGCCTCTATCTCCTTCCATGTTATGTCATGGTACTGCACTTTCTACAAGTCAGCCACCTCGACTTCCTAACCTTTTAGGGATTAACTCAAACATTACCTTTTTAGAAAGATTTCCCTTGACCCCTTTATTTAACTTAAGCCACCTCTTGGAAGTTATTCAGGCACTATCATATTACTTTTTAATTTTCCTCAAATCTGTTTTATCACAGCCAGTTGTTAGCTTTATTTGTTTCTTCTCATGCCAGATTAGGATGTCAGCTTCATGGAAATGATACCTGGTTTATCTTATTTATCCATATGTCTTCAGTGCCAGCACAATTCCTGACACACAAAAGATGTTAAAAAATACTTGCTAAATGTTAATTGGTGGAAAGAGACTGTTGGAGTAGAAATGATACATGAGCTAAGAAGCAGTAGCCAAAAGAGGCTCTATGGTATATTGTGTCATTTATAGTTGCCAGTGAAACCCTTTAGTCTACTTACAACAACCACACAGCCAAACAGTTGGTTTAAATAGATGCCCTGTATAGCTCTGGTACAAACCATAGGAGAAATTGCAACATTTCATGGCTTTTTCTCAGGAACGTAGTCTATTGAGAGGACTGAGAGTGCCTTTGTGTGCTTGTAGGTCTCCACTGTTCTTTAATCAGGCCTTTTTTCTTTTATCTCTTCTCAGGTGAGGCTCCAGAGATAATAATATTAGGAAATCTAAATTGAAATGGGTCATAGGGCAATTTCAAGGAAGAAAGAGGGTGATATTTGGATATCAAATATTTTATTACTTAGCTTTTTGTTGTTGTTATGATAGTGCTAGTGTGTAAGGCAGAGAGAAACTGACAGAAAAAAAAAACATAATTTAGGATTTAATCAAGTATCTATATGATTTGACCAAAATCCTAGAAAGAAAAATTTGATAACATTTTTTCAAAAGTAACAAAAGCAAGTTAATTCATATTAAAAAACATGTATACTAGGATCTCACAAGTCCCAGGTTTAGGCTCTTCTCTGTTCTATTAGTCATTTTAACTCTTTAGGCCTTAGTGTCCATATATATAAAATAAAATAAATAAAATCTTTGTGGTTTTTTCCAGATTAGCATTTTGTGATTTTATGATATGAAGTACTAATGTGAGGACCATGATCTTTGTCTTTTAAAAATTTGTCCCTTAAAACTGGATTTTGGAATGAAAAATTATAATATCAGAATTCAGAATAGAGCTGAATAAAATTAGAGACTGTATTGTATACATATTTTTTCTAATGCTTAATAAGTAGCAGGCACCAATTCTTTGGGTGCTGTAGTTGAATCAAGCTCATGTTATTATCTTATTTCATTATAGCTATACTATTGTGATAGAATGCCTTTGGATAAGTAGATTTCCCCCTTAAAACAGGTTTACCACATTTGTAATACATAACTAAAATAAGATGATTGTGATACATTTATAGGAATGAGAACTAAATGACCACTGAAGATGCTGGATTGATCTTCATGAAGAAGGTTTTTTTTCCCTTTTCCTTAGATATCTAATGAGAAGTGTTTCACTTTAGAATTGGCTTTGTCACTGTCAACATTTGTATGGATAAATATGATTGACTGTTATGAAAATCACATCACAGCAATTTTTGTTACTTTGAACAAAGTGACCTTTCTCATTCACATTCACCTGCTGTCTTCCATGTGTCACAGAGGAATCAACCACCATGTGAAAAATGAGTCATCTATCCAAAGAAAATACAGCCTGCTAAGACCATTCTTCTACTTAATTCACATTAGCTTGAAAGTTCAACTGCAGTGATTAGGTTGGATTGTTACTTAGGCAGCATATGCAGATGAATTTTATTTATAATGCTTTCTGTAAGTGGCAGTCATATTAATCAAGATATAACATAAAACTTAATTGCTTTGTGTTATGCCTGAGATCATACTCACCACATGCTTATCCATAGTATGAAGAAACATGCTATGGTAGCATTTGGAAGACAGTCTCAGCATAGTTGAAAAATAATCCCTAAACTACAAGAAGGAAGTAATTGCCTGAAAAGAGACCCCAGATGAACCCCAAACTAAAGCAATCCTTAGATTATAAGATATACAAATATAACACAGTTACACAGTGACTTATAGTTTTTAAAGCTTTTTTAATATTTATTCTCTCATTTGAATATCCTTAGTTGGTGAGTTAGCAGAGCAAGCATTATGATTATTTTTTTTTAATTTTTTTTTCAACGTTTATTTATTTTTGGGACAGAGAGAGACAGAGCATGAACGGGGGAGGGGCAGAGAGAGAGGGAGACACAGAATCGGAAACAGGCTCCAGGCTCTGAGCCATCAGCCCAGAGCCTGACGCGGGGCTCGAACTCACGGACCGCGAGATCGTGACCTGGCTGAAGTCGGACGCTTAACCCACTGCGCCACCCAGGCGCCCCTATGATTATTTTTTAGAGATGAGCAAGTGTCTTGCTCTTAATGGGCAGTCAGTGGTTACTAAAAGTAAGAACACATTTCAGTTGGGCGTTTAGTATATGTTTACCTTACAGTATAATTTAGAAGATCTCCACTACTTTATTTTATATATGTCTGGGGAGAAGGATTCTTACCAAAAGCAAATAAATTTTGACACTGACTGCATTTGCTAGGTAACATGTCATTATAAAAGTAAATTCTATTCTTTTGGTATTATAATTGACCACACATAATATTAGAAATTTTGTGTTAACATTCATCGCAAACCCTATCAGAATACCACCAGCATTCTTCACAGAACTAGAATAAACTATCCTAAAATGTGTATAGAAACAGAAAAGATCCCAAATAGCCAAAGTAATGTTGAAAAAGAAAACCAAAGTTGGAGGCATCACAATGCTGGACCTTAAGCTGTATTACAGAGCTGTAATCATCAAGACAATATGGTATTGGCACAAAAACAGACACATAGATCAATGGAACAGAATAGGGAACTCAGAAATGGACCCATAAATGTATGGCATGTGAATATTTGACCAAGCAGGAAAGAGGATCCAATAGAAAAAAAGACAGTCTCCAGCAAATGGTGTTGGGAAAACTGGACAGAAACATGCACAAGAATGAACCTGGACCACTTTCTTACACCATACACAATAATAAATTCAAAAGGATGAAAGACCTGAATGTGAGACAGGAAACCATCAAAATCCTACAGGAAAAAACAGGCATAAAGCTCTTTGACCTCAGCCACATCAACTTATTACTTGACATGTCTCTGGAGGCAAGGGAAATAAAAGTAAAAATGAACTATTGGTACCTCACCAAGATAAAAGGCTTCTGCACAGCAAAGGAAACAATCAGCAAAACTAAAAGGCAACTGACTGAATGGGAGAAGATATTTGCAAATGACATATAAGGGTTAGTATCCAAAA
This sequence comes from Prionailurus bengalensis, assembly GCF_016509475.1. Lineage (NCBI taxonomy): Eukaryota > Metazoa > Chordata > Mammalia > Carnivora > Felidae > Prionailurus > Prionailurus bengalensis. The sequence goes on along the minus strand of NC_057361.1, from coordinate 17,605,638 downwards.
TCTCTGAAGAACTTACCAAGCTCAACACCCAAAAAACAAATAATCTAGTGAAGAAATAAGTGAAAGACATGAGTAGACACTTTTCCAAAGAAAACTTCCATATGGCGAACAGACATATGAAAAAATGCTCAACATCGCTCATCATTGGGGAAATACAAATCAAAACTACAATGAGATACCACCTCACACCTGTCAGAATGGCAAAAATTAACAACTCAGGTTACAACAGATGGCGGCAAGGATTCTGAGAAAGAGGAACCCTCTTGCACTGTTGGTGGGAATGCACACTGGTGCAGCCCCTCTGGGAAACAGTATGGAGGTTTTCTCAAAAAATTAAAAGTGGAACTACCCTATGACCCAGCAATTGCACTACTAGGTATTTATCCAGAGGATACAGGAGTGCTGATTCGAAGAAGCACATGAACCCCAGTATTTATAGCAGTGCTCTTGACAATAGCCAAATTATGGAAAGAGCCCAAATGTCCATCAACTGTTGAATGAATAAAGGAGATGTGGCATATGTATCAATTGAATACTACTTGGCGATCAAAAAGAATGAAACCTTGTCATTTGCAACAATGTGGATGGAACTGGAACTGGAGGGTATTATGCTAAGCAAAATAACTAACTCAGAGAAAGACATATATGAATTCATTCATATGTGGAATTTAAGAAACACAACAAATGAACGTAGGGGAAGGGAAGGAAAAATAAGATGAAACCACAGAGGGGGGCAAACCATAAGAGATTCAAGTACAGAGAACAAACTGAGGGTTTCTGGAGGAGATGTCGGTGTGGGGATAAGTTAAATGGGTGATGGGCATTAAGGAAGGCAGTTTTTGGGATAAGCACTGAGTGTCATATGTAAGAGATGAATCACTGCGTTCTACTACTGAAACCAAGACTACACTGTATGTTAACTATCTTGAATTTAATTTTAAAAAGTGAAGAAAAATATATACTGTGTTAGATAGACAAATTCTTTATTATAAAAATACAAGATAGCTTCATGAAAATTTCATAATACTGTATTTTGGTTTTTTACATTGACTTAGAAGTTCACATTTTATTTTGTATTCAGTTCATACTCAATTAAGTTTAAAATGAAAGCAAGCATGGTATGGGGCATAAGTTATTTAAAAGTAAACTATCTCTCTTTGGAGTGAAATTAGGTCATGGGATTTATGGAAGCTCCCTGTTTAAAGAAATGGTGCCCTCTTATTCTATCTTTGAATCCCTTTACTAGCTGCTATTCTGTTCCACAAGAAGATACATAGTTTTCACCTTCCTCTATTTTCAGAAGGCATACTTTCTTGCAGGTCAGTTTATGAAGAAAAAATATCAATGTATATTGTGGTGAAATCATTACTCTGATTTATTTGTACAAAGTTAATTAGAACCAATTCTTTGTATTCTGCTAATAAAACTCACTTTTTTAAATTCAAGAGAAACATTAGTACCTTCCTTTTATCATCCTTAAACAACATTCTGGCATAATAATGATATTTTAAATTGGATAGAAATCGCACACAATAATAAAATATGTAAATTTGTTAGTATTTCTTATATTTTATTGAGATAGTGACGATGACAGCCCTCCATATTTCTTTTAACATTCCTCAGGTCACTTAGGCCTTATATTGTGTGAAAAAATAACTATCAACAAAACATTCTCTTAGTCAAAATGGAAAATATTCTACTTCAAATTTAATCAAACAACTGCCAAGAATGCTAAAGGAATGAGATATATTTCTTCTGAAGACAGTAAAAGGTTCCTCTTTGCTGTGGCCAGGAATGCTTCATCCAGAGATAGTCTGAGAGAATCAAGAGAAGACATAAGAAGACATGGTTTTCATAGCTTAATGAGAGAACCAAGTCTTTACTTAAGGAGCTATAATTATAAAGACCTATAATCATCCTGCTAAATTAGGATGGGGAATTCTAAGCACCTCACAGTGATTATCTGGGGGGTATTAAAGAACTAAGAACACTTGGAAGCTCTGAGAAGGTGTATGACCTGAAGCAGAGTCAGCTTCACGGACGTCTGACCTGTGTAGATGCACAGGGCCAAGGACTAAGAAAGGCCTTGAACTTAATTCAATGCTGTGCTTTTACATTCTTGAAATGTTTAATTTTTGAATAAGGGACCCTACATTCCTTTTGCTTTGAGCCCTGTAATAAGTAGCTAGTTTCTGAGCTGAGGTCGCTTGGGTAACAACTTTTGTATGAAATAGCTGGTTAGTGAGAAAGACCTATGCTGCAGCTTTGCCAGTAAGGTACCTGGAGAAAACTATAGCATAGAAAGTAGTGCAAATTGGGCCCTTCTAGGAGGTGAGTATTGATTTTTAGAATAATGAATTTTGGTGGGGATTTTTGAGGAAGAAAGGGAAAAGGATGGAGATGGATGTTCTTTTGGTACCTTATGTCCTACATTACTTAAAATGGATTTCCCATTTGGCTTTCTAGATCATCAGTTTTTTAAAATTTTTAGTTAACATACAGTATAATATTGGTTTTCAGGAGTAGAATTCAGTGAATCATCACTTACATACAACACCCCATGCTCATCACAAGTGTACCCATCACCTATCTAGTCCATTTCCCACCCACCTCCCTCCATCAACCCTCAGTTTGTTCTCTAACATTAAGAGTCTCCTGTGGTTTGCTGCCTACTCTTCTCTCCCTGCCCCATTCCCCATATGGTTCATCAATTTTTTTCTTAAATTACACATATGAGTGAGTTCATACAGTATTTTTCTTTCTCTGATTCACTTATTTCATTTAGCATAATATGTTCTAGTTCCATCCATGTCATTGCAAATGTCAAGAATTCTTTCTTTTTGATGGCTGAGTAATGTTCCATTGTATACAGATACCACACCTTCTTTATCTATTCATCAGTTGATGAATATTTGAGCTCTCTCCATAGTTTGGCTAGTGTTGATAATGCTTCTATAAACATTGGGGCGCATGTACCCCTTTGAATCTTGGTTTTTCGGTAAATACCTAATAGTGCCATTTCAGGATCATAGTGTAGTTCTATTTTTAGTTTATTGAGGAACCTACGTACTGTTCTCTAGACTGGCTGCACCAGTTTGCATTCCCACCAACAATGCAAGAGAGTTCCCCTTTCTCCACATCCTTGCCAAAACCTGTTGTTTCCTAAGTTGTTAATGTTAGCCATTCTGACAGGCGTGAAGTGTTATCTCATTGTGTTTTTGATTTATATTTCCCTGATGATGAGTGATTTTGAGCATCTTTTCATGTGTCTGTTAGCATCAACTTCTTTGGAAAAGTGTCTATTCATGTCTTCTGCCCATTTCTTAACTGGGTTTATGTTTTTTGGGTGTTGAGTTTGATAAGTTCTTTATATAAATTTTGGGTACAAATCCTTTATCTGATGTCATTTCCAAATTACTTCTTCCATTCTGTAAGCTGCCTTTTATTTTTGTTGATTGTTTCCTTCACTGTGCAGAAGCACACCACATTAATATTTTTATCTTGATGAAGCTTCACTAGTTCATGTTTGCTTTTGTTTCCCTTAACTTTGGTGATGTGTCTGGTAAGAAGTTGCTCCTGCCGAGATCAAAGAGGTTGCTGCCTGTGTTCTTTGGGATTTTGATGGTTTCCTGGCTCACATTTAGGTCTTTCATCCATTTTGAATTTATTTTTGTGTATGGTGTAAGAAAGTGGTCCAGGTTCATTCTTCTGCATGTCGCTATCCAGTTTTACCCACACCATTTGTTGAAGAGACTTTTTTTCCCGTTATATATTCTATTTTCTGCTTTGTTGAAGATGAGTTGACCGCATAGTTGTGGGTCCATTTCTAGGGTTTCTGTTCTGTTCCATTGATCTATGTGTTCTTTTTTGTGCTGGTGCCATACTGTCTTAATGACTACAGCTTTGTAATATAGCTTGAAATGTGGAATCATGATCTCTCCGGTTTTGTTTTTCTTTTTCAGGATACTTTTGGCTATCCAGGGTCTTTTGTGATTCCATAACAGTTTTAGGATTGTATGTTCTAGCTCTGTGAAAAATGCTGGTGACATTTTGGTAGAGATTGCATAAATATGTAAATTGCTTTGGGTAGTATAGACATTTTAACAATGTTTCTTCTTCCAGTCCATGAGCACAGAATGTTTTTTTACTTTGTTCTGTTCTCTTCCATTTCTTTCATAAGTATTCTAGTTTTCAGAGTATATGCTTTATTTCTTTAGTTGTGTTTATTCCTATGTATCTTATTGTTTTGGGTCCAGTTGCAAATGGGATTGATTCCTTGATTTCTTTTTCTGCTGGTTTTTATTGGTGTATCAAAATGCAACAGATTTCTGCACATTGATTTTATATCCTGTGCCCTTGCTGAATTCATGTATTAGTTCAACCAAGTTTTTTGGTGGATTCTTTTGGTTTTTCTGCATAGACTCTCATGTCATTTGCAGATAGTGAAAGTTTGATTTCTTCCTTGTTGATTTGTTTGTCCTTAATTTTGTTGTTATTGTTGTCTGATAGCTGAGGGTAAGACTTCTAGTACTATGTTAAATAATAATGGTGAGAGTGGGCATCCTTGCCTTGTTCCTGTCCATAGGGGAATGGCTCTCAAATTTCCTCATTGAGGATGATATTAGTTGTGGGTCTTTAGTAGATGGCTTTTATGATGTTGAGGTATGCTCCATTTATCCCTACTTTATTGAGGTTTTTTTTTCTAAATCAAGAATGATATTGTTTTTTGTCACATGCTTTTTATGGATCTATTGTAAGGTTCATATAGTTCTTATTCTTTCTTTTAGTAATGTGGTGTATCATGTTGATTGATTTGCAAATATTAAACCAGCCCTGCAGCCCAGGAAGAACCAAGCCCATTTGATCGTGGTGAATAATTCTTTTGATGTACTATTGAATTCATTTGCTAGTATTTTGTTGAAAATTTTTGCTCCATGTTCATCAGGGACATCGGCCTGTAATTCTCCTTTTTAGTGGGGTCTTTGGTTTTGGAATCAAAGTAATTCTGGCTTCATAGAAGGAGTATGGAAGTTTTCCTTTTATTTCTATTGTCTGGAACAGTTTGAAAAGATAGGTATTAACTCTTCTTTAAGTGTCTGATAGAAATCCTCTAGGAAGACATCTGGCCCAGTGCTCTTTGTTAATAGATTTTTGATTACTGATTCATTTTCTTTGCTGGTTATGGGTCTCTTCAAATTTTACATTTCTATCCTGTTTTGGTAGTTTTTGAGTTTCTTTTTTCAAATGTTTATTCATTTTGAGAGAGAGAGAGAGCATGAGCATGAACAGCAGAGGAGCAGATAGAGAGGGAGAGAGAGAATCCCAAGCAGGCTTCTTGCTATCAGCAGATTTCCTGATGCGGGGATTGCTCTCATGAACCATGAGATCATGACCTGACCTGAAATCAAGAATCGGGAGGCTAACTGACTGAGCCACCCTGGTTCCCTGGTAGTTTGTGAGTTTCTAGGAATTTGTCCATTTTTTCTAGATTACCCAATTTATTGGCATATAAATTTTCATAGTATTCTCTATAATATTTTTTATTTCTGTGGTGTTGATTGTGATCTCTTTCATTCATGATTTTATCTGTTTCATTCCTTTCTCTTTTCATTTAGTCTGGCTAAGGATTTATCAATTTTATTAATTCTTTCAATGAACCAGCTCTTAATTTCATTGATCTATTCTGAGTGTTTGTTTGTTTGTCTCTTTATCATTTATTTCTGCTCTAATCTTTATTTTTTCCCTTCTTCTGCTGGCTTTAAGCTTTATTTGCTGCTCCTTTTCTAGCTGCTTTAGGTATAAGGTTAGTTTGTATATTTGGGATCTTTCTTGCTTCTTGAGATAGGCCTGATTTTAAGTATACTTTCCTCTTAGGACTGCTTTTGCTATATCCCAAAGTGTTTGGTCTGTCATGTTTCATTTTTATTTGCTTCCATGTATTTTCTGATTTCTTATTTAATTCTTAGTTAACCTATTCATTCTTTAGTAGGATGTTCTTTAACATCCATGTATTTGGGAGCTTTCCAAATTTTTTCTTGTGGTTGACTTCAAGTTTCATAGTGCTGTGTTCTGAAAATATACAGGGTATGTTCTCTATCTTTTTGTACTTGTTGAGGGCTGACTTGTGACCCAGTATGTGATCTATTCTGCAGAATGTTCCATGTGCACTTGAGAAGAATGTGTATTCTCTTGTTTTAGGATTAAATGTCCTGAATATACCTGTTAAGTCCATGTGGTCCTGTGTGTCTTTCAAAGACATTGATTCCTTGTTCATTTTCTGCTTAATCTGTCCATTGTTGTAAGTGGGGTGTTAATGTCCCCTGATATTATTGTCTTATTATCAATGAGTTTCTTTATGTTTGTGATTAATTGATTTATATATTTGGGTGGTACCAATTTGGGGGCATAAATATTTACAACTATTAGATCTTCTTGATCGATAGACCCCTAAATTATGATATAATGCATTTCTTTATCTCTTGTTCTGGTCTTTGTTTTAAAATCTAGTTTATCTTATTTAAGTATGGACATTACAGGTTTCTTTTGATGACCACTAGCATGGTAGATGGTTCTCCATCCCCTTAGTTTCAATCTGCAGGTGTCTTTAGGTGTAAAATGAGTCTCTTGTAGGCATCATGTAAGATGGATCTTGTTTTTGTTTTTTTTTTCCTATACATTCTGAAACCTTATGTATTTTGATTGGAGCATTTAGCCCATTTACATTCAGAGTGATTATTGAAAGGTATGAATTTAGTGCCATTTTATTTCTGTTTCTGGTGATCTTCTCTTGTCCTTACTAGTCTTTGTTGCTTTTGTTTTTTTTTCCTGCACTAAAAGTGTCCCCCTTAAAATTTCTTTCAGGGCTGGCTTAGTAGTCACAAACTCGTTTAGTTTTTGTTTGTCTGGGAAACTGTTTATCTCTCCTTCTATTGTGAATGACAGCCTTGCTGGATGAAGTATTCTTGGCTGCATATTTTTCCCATTCAGCACGTTGAATAGATCTTGCCACTCCTTTCTGGACTGCCAAGTTTCTGTGGACAGATCTGCTGCAAACCTGATCTTTCTTTCCCTGTAGGTTAAGGAATTTTTTCCCATGATGCTTTCAGGATTCTTTCATTGTCAGTCTCTTTTGTGAATTTGACTATGCTATGTCTTGGTGAAACCTGGCCTTTATTGAATTTAATGGCAGTTCTCTGTGTTTCTTGGATTTTTATGTTGGTGTCCGTCTACATATTAGGAATTTTCAGCTATAATTTACTAATGAAAATCTTGTGCCCCTTTGTCTCTTTCTTCATATTCTTAAACTCCTATGATACAAATATTATTATTATTTTTTTAAAAACTGAGCATCACTTTTTAAAATTTAAACTGAAGTTAGTTAACATATAGTATAATAATAATTTCAGAAATAGAATTTAGTGATTCATCACTTACATATAACACCCAGTGCTCATCCCAACAAGTGGCTTCCTTAATACCCCTCACCCCTTTAACTGTTTCCTCTATCCAACACCCCACCAGCAACCCTGTTTGTTCTCTTTAAGAGTCTCTTATAGTTTGACTCCCTCTCTGTTTTTATATTATTTTTGCTTCCCTTCCCTTATGTTCATATGTTTTATATCTTAAATCCCACCTATAAGTGAAATCATATGGTATTTGTCTTTCTCTGAATGACTTATTTCACTTACTATAATACACTCTAGTTCCATCCACATAGTTCAAATGGCAAGATTTCATTTTTCTAAGTTTTTTTTTAAATGTTTCCTTAGAGAGAGAGAGAGTGAGAGTGCTGGGGAATGACAGAGTGGGGAGAGAGAGAAACCCAGGCAGGCTCCACACTGCCAGCATGGAGCCTGATGCAGGGCTCAGACTCATTAACTGTGAGATCATGACCTGAGCTGAAATCCAGAGTCGGATGCTTAACTGAGCCACCCAGGCTCCCCTAGATTTGATTCTTTCTGATGACTGAGTAATATATTCCATTGTGTATGTATACCACATCTTCTTTATCCATTCATCAGTTGATGGACATTTGGGGTCTTTCCATACTTTGGCTATTCTCAGTAGTGCTGCTATAAACATTGAGGTGCATGTGCCCCCTTGATTCAGCACTCCTGTATCCTTTGGAAAAATACCTAGTAGTGTAATTGCTAGGTCATAGGGTAGTTCCATTTGTAATTTTTTGAGGAACCTCCATACTGTTTTCCAGAGTGGCTACACCAGTTGGCATTTCCACCAACAGTGCAAAAGAATTCCTTTTTCTCTTCATCCTCGCCAACATTTGTTGTTTCCTGTGTTGTTAATGCTTGTGTTATTTTGACAGGGATTGCATTGAATATGTAGATAGCTTTGGGTAGTATTGACATTTTAACAATATTTGTTCTTCCATTGGGGCATGGAATGTTTTTCCATTTTTTTGTGTGTCTTCAATTTCTTTCACAAACTTTCTATAGTTTTCAGCATATAGATTTTTCGTCTCCTTGGTAAAGTTTTTTCCTAGGTATTTTATGGTGTTTGGTGCAATTGTAAATGGGATCAATTCCTTGATTTCTCTTTCTGCTGCTTTATTATTAATGTATAGAAATTCAGCCAATTTCTGTACACTTATTTTATATCCTGATATCTTGCTGAATTCATGTATCAGTTCTAGCAAGTTTTTGGTGGAGTCTTGGGGTTTTCCACACAAAATGTCATGTTGTCTGTGAAGAATAAACGTTTGACTTCCTCCTTGCTTATTTGGATGCCCTTTGTTTCTTTGTGTTGTGTGATTGCTGAGGGTAGGATTTCCAACACTATGTTGAATAACAGTAGTGACAGTGGACATCCTTCTTATGTTCCTGACCATAGGGTGAAAGCTCTCAGGTTTTCCCCATTGAGGATGATATTAGCTGTGGGTCTGTGGTATATGACCTTTATGATCTTGAGGTATGATCCTTCTATCCCTAATTTCTTGAGGGTTTTTATCAAGAAAGGATGCCATGTATTCTCAAATGCCTTTTCTATACCTATTGAGAGGATTATGTGGTTCTTATCCTTTCTTCAACGTTTATTTATTTTTTGGGGGGGACAGAGAGAGACAGAGCATGAACGGGGGAGGGGCAGAGAGAGAGGGAGACACAGAATCGGAAACAGGCTCCAGGCTCCGAGCCATCAGCCCAGAGCCTGACGCGGGGCTCGAACTCACGGACCGCGAGATCGTGACCTGGCTGAAGTCGGACGCTTAACCGACTGCGCCATCCAGGCGCCCCCTTATCCTTTCTTGTATTAATGTGATGTGTCACACTGATTGATTTGTGGATATTGAACCAGCATGCATTCCAGGAATAAATCTCATATGATTGTGGTGAATAATTCTTTTAATGTTTTATTGCATCCAGTTTTCTAGTATCTTGTTCAGAATTTTTATATTCGTGTTCATCAGGGAAATTGGTCTGTAGTTCTATTTAGTGGAGTCTTTGTCTGGTTTTGGAATCAAGGTAATGCTGGCCTCATAGAATGAGTTTGGAAGTTTTCCTTCCATTTCTATTTTTTTGGCACAGCTTCAAAAGAATATGTGTTAACTCTTCTTTAAATGTTAGATAGAATTCCCCCAGAAATCCATCTGGGGATGGATTACTAATTCAATTTCTTTACTGGTTGTGGGTCTGTTCAAATTTTCTGTTTCTTCCTGTTTCAGTTTTGGTAGTTTGTGTTTCTAGGAAATTGTCCATTTCTTCCAGATTGCCTAATCTGTTGCCATATAATTGCTTATAATATTCTCTTCTTGTTGTTTGTGTTTCTGCAGTGTTGGTTGTAATCTCTCCCCTTTCATTAATGATTTTATTTATTTGGGTCTTTCCCGTTTTCTTTTTGATCAAAATGGTTAGGGATTTATCAATTTTGTTAATTCTTTTAAAGAACCTGTTTCTGGTTTCATTGATCTGTTCTGTTTTTTTTTTTTTTAATTTCAGTATGATTGATTTCTTCTATAATCTTGATTATTTCCCTTCTTCCAAAGGTTTTGGGCTGTATTTGCCATTCTTTTTCCAGCTCTTTAAAGTGTAGGGTTAACTTGTGTATTTGAGACCTTTCTTCCTTGTTTAGAAAGGTCTGGATTGCTATGTACATTTCTCTTATGATAGCCTTTGCTGCATCCCAGAGGTTTTGGGCTATGGTGTTTTCATTTTCATTGTCTTCCATGTCATTTTTAATTTCTTCTTTATTGGTTCACCCATTCATTTTTCAGTAGGATGTTCTTTCATCTCCAAGTATTCATGGTCTTTACAATTTTTTTCTTGTGATCGATTTCTAGTTTCACAGTGTTATTATCTGAAAATATGCAAGGTATTGTCTTGATGTTTTTGTACTTGTTGAGAGCTGATTTGTGACCCAGTATGTGATATGTTCTGAAGATTGTTCCATGTACATTCAAGAAGAATGTGTATTTTGCTGCTTTAGGATGAAATGTTCTGAATATGTCTGTTGAGACCATCTAGTCCAGTGTATCATTTAAAGCCATTGTTTCCTTGTTGATTTTCTGGTTAGATGATCTGTCCATTCCTGTAACTGGGGTGTTGAAGTCCTCTACTATGTGGTATTATTATCAATGAGTTTCTTTATGTTTGTGGTTAATTGATTTATATATTTTAGTGTTTAAATTGGCATAAATGTTTACAATTGTTAGATCTTCTTGGGTGTATAGACCCCTTATATGATATAATGTCCTTCCTCATCTTTTCTTACAGTATTTATTTTATAATCTAGTTTGTCTGATATAACTATGCCTATTCCAGCTTTGTTTGATGACCATTAGCATGATAGATGGTTCTCCATCCCCTAACTTTCAATATCCAAGGTCTAAAATGAGTCTCTTATAAGCAGCATATAGATGGGTCTTGTTTTATTATCCATTCTGATACCCTTTGTCTTTTAATTGGAGTGTTTAGGCCATCGACATTTAAAGTTAGTACTGAAAGATATGTATTTATTGCCATTGTGTTTCCTGTAGAGTTGGTGTTTCTGGTGATGTTCTCTGGTCCTTTTTAGTCTTTATCCCTTTTGGTCTTTTTTTGTTTTGTCTTTTCTTCACTCAAAGGGTCCTCTTTAAAATTTCTTGCAAGTCTGCTTTAGTGGTCATGAATTCCTTTAGTTTTTGTTTTTATGGTAAACTCTTTCTCTCTCCTTCTATTTTGAATGGCAGCCTTGCTGGATAAAGAATTCTTGGCTGCATATTTTGCAATTCAGCATGTTGAATATATCTTGCCACTCATTTCTGGCCTGCCAAGTTTCTGTGGATAGGTCTGCTGTGAATCTGATGTGTCTTCCCTCATAGGTTAAGGACTTTTTTCCCCTTGCTGCTTTCATAATTCTTTCCTTGTCTGTGTATTTTGTGAATTTGACTTTGATATGTCTTGGTGATGGTCAGTTTTTGTTGAATCTCATGGGAGTTCTCTGTGTTTCTTGGAATTTGGTGTCTGTGTCCTTCCCCAGATTAGTAAAGTTTTCCAATATAATTTTCACACATAAATCTTCTGCCCACTTTTCTCTCTCTTCGTCTTCTGGGATCTCTATGATTTGGATGTTATTCCTTTTTAATAAGCCACTGAGTTTTCTAAGTCTTGTATTGTGATCCTTTGCCTTTGTTTCTCTCTTCTTTTCTGCTTCATTCTCCATAATTTTGTTTTCTAAATCACTGATTTTCTGTTCTGCTTTGTCCATCCTTGCCATCGTGGCATGCATTCTAGTTTGCATCTCAGTTATAGCATTTTTAATTTCATCCTGACTAGATTTTATTTCTTTTATCTCCACAGAAAGGGATTCAATGCTTTTTTCAACCCCTGCTAGTATTCTTATTATCATGGCTCTAAATTTTATTTCAAACATCTTGCTTATATATCTGTGGATTAAGCCCCTGGTTGTCATTTCTTCCTGTTCTTTCTTTTGGGGTGAATTCCTTCATTTTGTCATTTTGGAGAATGAAAAAGATTAAAATAAAAATTAAAATTAAAAATTAAAGGCAAAAAAAATTAAAGAAAGGAAGCTAGCTCCTAGGTGTGTTTTTGTCTGCTTGTTGAAGGAAGCCTGATAGAATAGAGAAAAAAGGGAAAGAAAAAAGAGACAGGAAAATATTTAAAAATTTAAAAATATATATATTAAAATAGAATAAAATGAAATAAAGCAAATGAAGTAGAAAATAAAATTTAGAAAATAAAGTAAAAAAAATAAAAATAAATTTTTCTCTTTCTGTACCCAAGAATGAGGAAGAAAAGAAAGAGAAAAAAAGAAAAGAAGAAAAGAATTTAACAAAAAAACAGAAAGAAAACAAACAAATAAATGAACTAGCAAACAGAATGAAACCTTAATGAAGTTACATTCAGTTTCCCCTAGAACTGAATCTATGAAGCCTTCTATTATCCATATACTAAGTAGGTAGAGTGACTTGTGCTGGCCTTTTAGGGGATGTGCTTTGAGGGTATAGTTGGGCAGGGCTTGGTGTAAGGGCTCCATTCTCCACTAGGTAGCACTGCTTAGCTTACTGGGGTGGATCTGTGTGGCGCACATGTGCTTGCACAGGAGAGGTGGATATGGCTTCACCCACCTCCCTGGTCTCTGGCAGAGGAACTTCATGCTCTCACCGACCCACAATCAAGCACCCCTCCTTTGTCTCAAGCCTGTTCTACTCCCTGTCTCTACCCTGTCCATGTCCAAACTGTCTGCCTGCCTTTAGCACCTCCCTCCGGAGTTTTGTCTCAGATGTGTTGTGTTTCAAAACCCCACGCTTCAGAGGCCCCTGCAGCAGCACCAACCTGCCCTGACTCTCTGGGGGAGAGTCTTGCTGAGCAATGGCCAGGTGCTGGCTTGCTTCAGAAAATGTTCCTGTGATGGTGCAGTGACAGAGCTTCAGAGATTATGGCAAACCACAACACACATCCAGCACCAGGTTTCACTGTACTCTGGTGTCTTTGTCCCAATACCAGTAAACATGACTGCTATCCAGGGTCCACTGGGACCTTTGCCTGTGGGAAGGCCGTATGGCCTCTATCAAATGCTCTCCAAGCAGGGAAACCACTTCTCTCTGGATGGCACATGGGCCCTTCAGACCTCGCTGTCTGCTCCTGAGAATTCTCCCTGTTTCCTCACCAGAGCACCACCAGGCACTGAGCTCTGGAACTTCAGACTCTGCCCTCCACTCTTTATAGAATCATGGTGGTATTGAAACCCTCTCCTTTCATCCCATCAATGGTTTTGGGGAAGAGATTTCTTGTTCAGTCCCCTGTGTTTTCACTCTTTATCTCTCTTTCTCTCCACGTACTTTTGGGGGAGTGCTTTCCTTGCACTCTCCACCTTTCTCTTTCTCTGTCCTCTCTGCAAAAATAGCTCCCTACTCTGTTTGGTTTTTCTCTCCCTCAGTTAACCTCTCCACACCATGTACCACTGCCGAGTTCTGTGGCTCAAATTATGCACATTGTTGTGTTAATCCTCAGATCAGTTTCCTAGGTATTCAAAATGGTTTGGTGCTGATATAGCTGCGTTTCAGAGATGAAGCAAGCTCAGTGTCTCCCTAGTGCTGGCCGTCATTTCTTCCTGTGTGTGTGTGTGTGTGTGTGTGTGTGTATGCATGTGTGTATTTTTTTTTGAGGTGAATTCCTTCCTTTTGTCATTTTTGAGGAAGAAAAAACTAACAATAATAATAGAATTAAATAATTTTTTTTTTAAAGTAAAATAAAGTAAGATAGATCTTAGGTGTGTTTTAGTCTGCTTATTAACAGAAGCTTGATAGAGGGTTACCTGGGTGGCTTAGTCAGTTAAGCATCTGATTTTTTTATTTAGGCTCAGGTCAGGATCTCACGGTTTGTAAGTTTGAGCCCCACATTGGGCTTCATGCTGACAGTGTAAAGCCTGCTTGGCATTCTCTCTCTCTGCCTCTCCCATGCGCTCTCACTCTTTCTCTCTCTGTCTCAAATAAATAAATAAACTTTAAGAAAAATAGAAGCTTGACAGAACAAAAGAGAAAAGAGAAAAAATACTAAAAATTAAAAAATAAAAATAAAATAAATTTTGTTCTTTCTGTATCCAAGAAATAAAAGAAAACAAAACAACAATAACAAAAAGAAAAACACAAGCAACAACAGCAAGAAAAATGAACAAACAAAAAAATCCGAATGAAACTAGATCCTATTTCCCCTAGAGCTAATTGTTTGCAGTAGCTCATGGGTGGATTTTTGCTGGTCTTCTGGTAGAGTAGCTCACTACTCTGATTCTCAGGTCAACTTGTCCTAGTGGAGGTGTGCCCATAGGGAACAGGGAATGGGGCTTGGGGTAACAGTACCATTCTCTACTTGGTGGCACTATTTAGCTCACTGGGGTCATCCATGTTGGGTTAGTGGTGAAAATGGCTTTGGCCCTGTCCTCTAGTCTCCAGAGCAGGAAGTTTGTACCCTAATAGACAGTCATTCAGTCACCCCTCCTGTGGCTCCCACTTCTGTCAGCTCCCCATCTTCCCCCTGTCTGTATCAGAGCTCTCAGCCTACCAGGTTACCCCTCCCTCCAGAGTTTTATCTCAGGCTGTGTTTCAAAACTCCACACTTCAGAGACGCCAATGGTTCACACCTACAGTGATCCTCTGGGGGAGGTTCTCACCATGTCGTGGCTAGTACTGGCTTGTCCCAGGAAATGGTTGTGTGACTGCACAATAGCAGTAGCTCCCGAGTTTATGGTAAATCACAACACAGCCAGCACTGGGGTTTGGGGTTTGCTGTCCTCAGTCAGCATCTTTGTTCCTATAGGAGAGAATGCAGCAGCTTGATGGCACCCGCTGGGTCTTTTGCTCACAGAGAGGCTGTATCACCTCTACCAAATGCACTCCAAGCAGAGGAAGTGTTTCTCCCCAAGCAACCCAGGGATCCTCAGACCTTGAAGCCCTCTTCCAGGGTTCCACTCGGCTTCCTTGTAAGAGCACTGCTAGTCCCTGACCTCTGAAACTTCTGACTCTGTGCTCTGCTGTTAATAAAAAACTGGCAGTATTGAAACCCTCTCCTTTTCCCCCCATCATTGGTTTTGGGGAACAGTTTTCTTGTGCGGTACTGTGTGCATGTTTTCACTCTTTCTCGCTGCTTTCAGGGAGAGTGCTCTCTTGTGCAAACCTGATGCACTGGTCTCTCTCCCCCTCTCTTTTTCTCCTCTCCATGATAAGTGCTCTTTCCCCTCTGAGGCACAGCGGCTCTCCTCTCCCCTGCTTCACCTCTCTGCACCACATACCTGCTACATTCTCTCCCTCAAATTATGCAGATTGTTCGCTTAATCCTCAGATTGATTTCCTAGGTGTTCAAAATGATTTGATGTTGATCTAGCTGTGTTCCAGGGTGAGACAAGCTCAGGGTCCTCTTAATACTACTCCATCTTAACTCCTCCCCCTAGATCAACTTTTTCTAAACATCTCTAATTGCCCACTCGTATCATCAAAGTGTGTAAACATGTATCTGTGCAATACAGGTTTATTAGTTTAAAAAATATATATCGTATTACTAATTATGGGGAGAAAAATTTTTTCTATCCTTCAACATTCTTCTAGCTGATCTAAGAATTAGATCGACATGTGACAGATTAACAAGAGGGAAAAAATTTTATTATGTGCACATGGAGGCCCAATAATGAAATTGGGAACCCAGGAAGTGACCAAGATATGTAGTTTTTATACACGTTAGACAAAGAAACAAATCTGTGAGGAATTGAGATGCCAAATAAACCTTAACTTTGGGAGCTTCAAATAGTAAGGAATTATAAACAGTATTTGGGCTGGGGTAGTAAATTAGTAAAAGTAACAAGGTTTGTTTATACAGCCTTCTTGGCTTTGAATTCTCTATCTTGGGTGATATAAATGTCTATTTACCTCCTGTTATAGGAGAGTGTCTTTCACCTGGAAGATTCATTTCCTGCTTTCTGGAGACAAAGGAAGGTCAAAGTGTTCTTCCCACATTGGCTGTTTCTTAAGTAGCTTTAATTCAAAATACTCAATATACCAAAGTGGCCTACCCTGAGCCCCTACACTATAAAACTATGTTATATGTCAGCATTGTCAAATAGAAATATACTATGAGCCAAAATGACAGCTACCTATGTAATTTCAAATTTTCTAGTAGCCAAATTAAAAAAAAAATAAAAAGAAATAAGTTGAATTAATTTTAATGATGTTTTAATTAAGCTAATATATCAAAAATATCATTTGAATATGACATCAATATAAAATTCTGATGAGGTATTTTACATTTTTAAATACTAAGTCTTTGAAATCTGGTATAGATTTTAAAGTTTTTGCATCTTAATTCAGACAACCCACATTTCACTTGTTCAATAACTATGTGCATCTAATGGCTACAGTATCTGGTAGTATAGTTTTATACTTTTTTAACATAAAATATAAATTAAAGATGTATGACAATAAAAAATACATCAAAAGAAGTTCCAAGTCCTAATATTTTTCCCCATATTCTCATGAATAGCTTGGCAAATCCCCTGGGGTATATACCTCCCACATTGAAAACTAGTGGTATAGAATTATAGTGGTATTGGATTTACTAAGTTTGTAGGTATGACAGTTTCTAAAGATGAAGTCATTTTTATGCTGTGGTTGGACCTGATGCAGACATTGCCCCCCCCACACACACACACACTCAATTTCTTTCATGAGGAAGTAACATAGAGCCTATCTCTTGATGGGAGGATTGCCAACTTTCACATTTAAGAAGAGTGTGTAGGATAAGATCTATTTTGGCATCCATCTTTGGAAAATATAGTTTGCCACAGTTTCTTACTATGGTGTAAAGTTGAAGCTCTCAGAAACTGCACTATACTGATCTCTATGGTATAGTGTTTCAAATCTCTGGGCATATACATATTATGTTTCGGGAAGCTCAGAAAGAAATATGAGAAACTGTAATGGTGACTAGGATATATCAGGTCATGAAAGAGTTTTTGTGCCATACCATGCCATGCCATGCCATGTAGCTTGAACTTTATCTCACTTGTGATTTTTCAGCAGTGGAATGGCATAGTCATAGCATATTTTTAAATAGGTTCCTCTAACTGCAGTGGGAGGATGGATTTAAAGGCCAAGACAGCCTAGGGCAAGTAGAAAGCAAACTAGTGTATTATAAGCATTGGTCTCAGCTGTTCACCAAATCTCATCAGATACACATGCTTGCTTATTAAAATGTTCTTTATGGAGCAACCGAAGTTCTAAAAATAGTAACAGAAAGAAGCAGTTGAAAAGCTTATAATGACAACATTAAGTTTGAATCTTAATGACTTTGAGCTTATTCATAACAGTGTCCACTCCTATTTCCTCTGTTTCTACATTGCCTTTCTGCTTCCCTACAAATCCAAACACATTTCATTTCTTTACATTTAAGAGAAATTTTAGGTGAAGACACCTTCACCTGTCTCTATGGCATCCACAAACCCTGAAGAAGTCAAAGGCCTAGAGAATAGGAGTGAAGATGTTTGATGTCAGAGCTACAGTAAGACGATTGAGATACATTCCCAGAACAACTGATCTATACTTTTCAAAAAGTCAGTGTCACAAAAAAAAAAAAAATTAAAAAGACCAAGGAATTATTTCACATTAAAGGAGCTTAAAAGGATATGATACCTAATACAATCTTGGATTAGATCAAGGATGGAAAATATTTACTATAGAGGGCATTATTGGGAAAATTGGAGAAATTTGAATGTGGACCAGTATTATATCAATGTTACATTTCCTGATTTTGATCATTGTAATATAGTTATGTAAGGAAGTATCCCTACTCTCAAGAAATACATGCTGAATTCTTTCAGGGTAAAGGTTCAAGATATTTGCAATTTGAATTTACTCTTATATGACTCAGCAGGAATAATTGGAATATGTTTACACATATATTTGTATACTATATAGAAAAGGATAAAGCAAATCTGGCAAAATACTAGCAGTTGGTAATCTTGGCAAAAGAAATATGGGTATTCATTGTATTATTTTTATAATTTTTAGAATATTTGAATTTTTCAAAAAGTCTATTTTAGATATGCACAGTTAAATATACACAATGAGAGTGGGTAGAAATACACATGAAATAATTATCAAGAGTTATAGACTGTTGAAGGTGAGTGATAGGTAGGTTCATTATACTAGTGTGTCTACTTTGGTATACGTTTGAAAATATCAATAATAAAACATTAAAAATGAGGACAACAATTAGAGGTTCTAAACAAGGAAGGGTATGGTGCCCTATCCTCATAAATAAGTAAAAAGAAATGATGTTAATACTAAAGGAAGGAATTCCATCTGAGTTGTAACTGCCAATTCTGCTTTACTTTTTAAATTTTTTGCCAATTTTACTTTAATGTGGGGGAGAGTGTCCACATATCAAATATCACATTTTTTCATAAAGGATTTTTGGATGTTGCTCTTGTATTGGTGTCCTAGCATACATTTAATTTGTTTATTGGATAATTCAGTATGGGTTGAGGTAGGGAGGATAATTAAAAAGAAAATTAGAGAATTGCATAAATTTATTCTGGTTGAAAAATTTACATGATAAAAAGAGAAACTTCTGGGAGGATATCCATGTTTTCAGACCCTAGACTGTATAAGTGTTGATCTGTATAAAGCTGTAAAGTGAGTTGCTAAAATTCTAAACACTTCTATGTTTTTCCAGTGGTTTAGAGACTAGGAGGTTTCTAGCACAGCTGTTTTCCTTTCATGAGTCTTCCTAACCATCACATATAATGTTCATCTGCTAAACATTTGTCAGGAACAATTTATAGAAAATACCAAGTTCATAATGATATGCAAACTCTTGTTTCACACTTGTTCTGTTTTTCAAAATTTCCTAGGTGGCACTTCTCCAAAACACAGATCTACAGAAAAATGAAAATAATTTTGCCATAGTTGAGTTTTGTTGTGAGTTCAGTTATGAGGCCCTTTGAACAGCACAGAAAAACACGGAGTACTGTGTGTTACCTTATGGATTAGGAAAGATTAGCACTGGGAAAGGACTTTAGTAGGGGCAAAATATTGTGAGACTCACCATAGTGAACACATAAATCTTTGGTTCATTTCATTGCTTAAGAGAAGATTTATACCCACCTTCAAAAGTATCTACACAGTAGTATACATTGTCTTCACATTAGAGAATTTAATGCAATATTAACAAATCCTGAAGAGTGCAAAGACTGTTGATATTAGGATAAAATGCTTTTTTGTCCATGCTACTTAGGCCTTACCTGTAATATACAAGATTTCCACTAAATTCAAAGGTGACTTGGGAAATAATTGATTATGATTGGTGATAAGTAGAATAGTTACAGTGTACATATACAGAGAGTACATCAGATCTGCTTGAGTAGTTTTAAAGAGATTATATAACAGATTTTCTTTCAATAATCAAAATATAGGAGTAGTTAATGTTATTAGAAAAAATTAAAATCTCAGAAATATAAAACATGGTTTTTGAATCTTAACATACCTAAAACACCAAGTCAGAGCCATCAGATAATATGATAAATTCTGACCAAAGAAATTATATTATGCATTGTGTATTTCTTTCATTATTCAAATATAAAAATAAAATTTTCTTAAATGTTCCCTCAAGTCATTGTTAATTACAAATATAAAGGTAATGGCCAAAAATGTAGGGAAAATATATCAACTATTTTGTTTCTTAAGAAAAGGAATTTTCATAAACATATTAATAAACTTTATCATTTTTAGATAAGGGATTTAATTAATAAATTAGAAAGCATTATACTATTTTTTAAATGTTTATTTATATATTTTGAGAGAGAGAGCCAGAGTGAGTGTGTGTGAGTGGGGGAGGGGCAGAAAGAGGGAGAGAGAATCCTAAGCAGGCTTTATAATGTCAGCTCAGAGCCCCACACAGGGCTCAATCTCATGAACCTAGAGATTATGACCTGAACTGAAATCAAGAGTCAGATGGTCAACTGACTGAGCCACCCAGACACCTTAGAAGGCATTATACTATTGTTCTAACCTATATTATTATAATAAATACCCAATTAGAGTGGTAAGTATTAAAGTAAGTTAAGATGAACATGTAACACTGGATTGAAATAAACAGTGGTGTGACATATATATCTAAAAAGAAACCAGTTGTAAACAATTGTAATAAACACTTCCAAATACTTTTTTTTAATATGAAATTTATTGTCAAATTGGTTTCCATAGAACACCCAGTGCTCATCCCAACAGGTGCCCTCCTCAATGTCCATCACCCACCCTTACCTCCCTCCCACCCCCCATCAACCCTCAGATTGTTCTCAGTTTTTAAGAGTCTCTTATGGTTTGGCTCCCTCCCTCTGTAACTTTTTTTTCCTTCCCCTCCCCCATGGTCTTCTGTTAAGTTTCTCAGGTTCCACATAAGAGTGAAAACATATGGCATCTGTCTTTCTCTGTATGACTATTTCACTTAGCATAACACTCTCCAGTTCTATCCACGTTGCTACAAAGGGCCATATTTCATTCCTTCTCATTGCCACGTAGTACTCCATTGTGTATATAAACCACAACTTTTTTATCCATTCATCAGTTGATGAACATCTAGGCTCTTTCCATAATTTGGCTATTGTTGGAAGTGCTGCTATAAACATTGGGGTACAAGTGCCCCTATGCATCAGCACTCCTGTATCCCTTGGGTAAATTGCTAGCAGTGCTATTGCTGGGTCATAGGGTAGGTCTATTTTTAACTTTTTGAGGAACCTCCACAGTATTTTCAGAGTGGCTGCACCAGTTTGCATTCCCACCAACATTGCAAGAGGGTTCCCATTTCTCCACATCCTCTCCAGCATCTATAGTCTCCTGATTTGTTCATTTTAGCCACTCTGACTGGCGTGAGGTTGTATCTGAGTGTGATTTTTATTTGTATTTCCCTGATGAGGAGCGATGTTGAGCATCTTTTCATGTGCCTGTTGGCCATCTGGATGTGTTCTTTAGAGAAGTGTCTATTCATGTTTTCTGCCCATTTCTTCACTGGATTATTTGTTTTTCGGGTGTGGAGTTTGGTGAGTTCTTTACAGATTTTGGATACTAGCCCTTTGTCCAATATGTCATTTGCAAATATTTTTTCCCATTCCATTGGTTGTTTTCTAGACCACTTTCTTACACCATTCACAAAAATAAACTCAAAATTGTTAAAGGACCTGAAAGAGACAGGAAACCATCAAAACCCTAGAGGAGAAGGCAGGAAAAAACCTCTCTGACCTCAGCCGCAGCAATTTCTTACTTGAAACATCTCCAAAGGCAAAGGAATTAAAAGCAAAAATGAACTATTGGGACCTCATGAAGATAAAAAGCTTCTGCACTCCAAATACTTTAATGCTAGTTGTGATAAAGTTTCTTTCAAATTATCCTGTTCTGTGGAATCACTCTAACAAACTCTTATTTTAGACATAGCAGTTTGTATTTCCTTTCTTTTCTTTTGATTACACATAGTTTTCATGACTGAATCAATTTACATTAAAATATAATGAAATATTTATTGGCACAGTGAAAACATCCCAAACATCCTCAACTAAAGGATCAACTGTTGTTAGCTCTTACTTCAGTCATTTGGGTTTATTTTCTAGCACTGTCTGGGCATAGTAGATGTTTTATAATAGGAAAAAAAAAACCCTGGTAAGTTAAAGGTTTTGTTTTGTTTTTGACTGCATTTCCCATTATGCATTATTATATGCAACAATATTCTAGGAGTTTGGCATATATTTCAAAATACATGAATAAAATTACTCATGCTTACAGAATGAATTTTGTTGTATTGTTTTTGGTCAATCAAAGCAGCATTTGTGTTTATACACAAATACAAATAAGAGCTGTATGTGATTTTAGGATTCATAGAGAAAAAATTCTCACTTTGCAGTTGAAGTAAGTGAAGCCTCAGGAAGGCCTTGGGGATGCAAATCTACAGTGCATTCTGCATGTTTCCTAGTAGGGTTCCCAGTGGATTTGAGCCCCAGTTACCAACAGCATTAGGTAGCTCAATAAAGCACTCTTTGATTGGCTTTCTTTCCTTCTCTATTTCAGCATATCCATTTCCTCAAAATAAATCATCTGCATGTAAGCCCTAGTGTCAGTTTGCTTTTTTTGGGAAATCAAGCTAAGACATATAGACTTAAAAGTATCACTAATATAAATAAATCTAATATGTGGTATTAAGCAAAATGAATGTTAAAGGAAAAATACTTTCTAAAGTTTTTATCCCTTTCAAAATATAATACAAGTAATTTTTACATGTATTTTAGAAGTAATAACTGCTTACGTTTTAAAATTTATATTTATAATATATATTGTGTTCCCTGATGTCTGAATCTAAGAGATTTGTCTTAATTTAATTTTATTCCCATGAAAAGAAACAATGAAAAATGCAAGTAGAGTTCATTTTTCATTCGGATAGAATGAACTTCCTTTCTTTCAAAAGGCCATATGTATGTAATACCAAAATATCCCATTAGTTACTTTTTAATTTTTTTAATGTTTATTTATTTTGACAGAGAGAGAGAGAGAGAGAGAGAGACAGAACATGAACAGGGGAGGGGCAGAGAGAGAGGGAGACAAAGAATCTGAAGCAGGCTCCAGGCTCTCACCTGTCAGCACAGAGCCTGATGTGCGGCTCGAACCCACAAACCCTGAGATAATGCCCAGAGCCAAAGTCAGATGCTTAACCAACTGAGCCACCTAGGCACCCTCCATTAGTTACTTTTAAATTATCATGTTACTGATTTACAGTTGTGTTGATAACCCAGCTGTAATGGTTATAAATTTTCTGTCTAAGTAGTAGGAGATTTGACTAAAACTGACTTACTTAAGATGTTTATTACTTTATATAATCCGAAGTCTGGAGGTGAGATTTTTGTAAACTTCAGTATCATAGTGATTTTTTTTGTTTGTTTCTGACTTGGTTTCCCTGAGATTCTCTCTCTTTTCCCTCAGTGGAGGCAAGGTAGCTATTGCATATGTGAACAACATGACTTCATATATATATGCATGTATATATTATATAGCATTTATAGATGCATGTAATGCATATATAGGTATAATTTATAATATATCTTGGACAGCTTTCCATATCATTACGTGTAACTATACCTCATTCTTTTTTATGGTGGCACAATACTTCATTATATGGATGTTTGGTAACTTATTTACCCCTTTCTGTTAAAGGACAGGTAGGTTCATTATATCATCACTTTCACAACAATGCTGCAGTATGTATTCTACATATTTTTTGTGCAATTGCATAAGAGTTTTATACAGTAAGTTTTTAAAAGTGGAGCTACCGAGTCATGAACAATACATATTTTACAGTTTAATAGAAAATTCTGAATTACTGCCCAAACACATGTACTGATTTACACTCCTAACAACAGTGTCTGAGAGTGCCTGATTCTCGATACCCTTGTCATCACTGCATAGTATTGCACATTTTAATTTTGGCTAACCTGGTAAATGAAATAAAAGTCTTAATTTAGTTTGTTGATTACTGATGTGGTTTTATTATCCATTTCCCTGATGAATTACCTGTTCTTGTCTTTTACTCAGTTATTACTGGCTATCATTCCTATTATTATTATTATTATTTTTTTTGCCAAAGTACTTTTTAAAAAATACATGTTACAAACATTTTGCTCTATTCCTTATTTGTCTTTTAAACCTGTGGTCACACATTTGTGTAGTCACACAATAAGTGTTTTTTAAAATTATTTCTTCTGTGTCATATAGTATCACCTCAAGATCAGAATTCTTGTATAATTTCTTCTATATTTTTCTATTTTATATTTTATTTTAAAATATTTTATTCATGTTAAGTTTATTTCAGTGTAAGGACTGCTTTTCACATGTATTTTTCTTTTCTACTTGGCAACTTGTTCCAATTCCATTTTTGGACAATTGATGTTTTCCCTAAAGGCTTGAAATTCCACCATTTTTATGTGCTAAATTCTTATAGATATTAGGCCTAACCAATTTATTCATTTTTTCTCTTGGTCTGTTCCTAATGAGTAACATGCTATTTTAATTAATTAAGGTATATATTAAGTTTGACATTTTGACAGGATAAGTGCATCCTTACTTTTTTTTATAATTATTCTTTTTTTTATTTTTTTATTTTTTATGAAATTTATTGACAAATTGGTTTCCATACAACACCCAGTGCTCATCCCAAAAGGTGCCCTCCTCAATACCCATCACCCACCCTCTCCTCCCTCCCACCCCCCATCAACCCTCAGTTTGTTCTCAGTTTTTAACAGTCTCTTATGCTTTGGCTCTCTCCCATTCTAACCTCTTTTTTTTTTTTCCTTCCCCTCCCCCATGGGTTCCTGTTAAGTTTCTCAGGATCCACATAAGAGTGAAACCATATGGTATCTGTCTTTCTCTGTATGGCTTATTTCACTTAGCATCACACTCTCCAGTTCCATCCACGTTGCTACAAAAGGCCAGATTTCATTTTTTCTCATTGCCACGTAATATTCCATTGTGTATATAAACCACAATTTCTTTATCCATTCATCAGTTGATGGACATTTAGGCTCTTTCCATAATTTGGCTATTGTTGAGAGTGCTGCTATGAACATTGGGGTACAAGTGGCCCTATGCATCAGTACTCCTGTATCCCTTGGATAAATTCCTAGCAGTGCTATTGCTGGGTCATAGGGTAGGTCTATTTTTAATTTTCTGAGGAACCTCCACACTGCTTTCCAGAGAGGCTGCACCAATTTGCATTCCCACCAACAGTGCAAGAGGGTTCCCGTTTCTCCACATCCTCGCCAGCATCTATAGTCTCCTGATTTGTTCATTTTGGCCACTCTGACTGGCGTGAGGTGATACCTGAGTGTGGTTTTGATTTGTATTTCCCTGATAAGGAGCGACGCTGAACATCTTTTCATGTGCCTGTTGGCCATCCGGATGTCTTCTTTAGAGAAGTGTCTATTCATGTTTTCTGCCCATTTCTTCACTGGGTTATTTGTTTTTCGGGTGTGGAGTTTGGTGAGCTCTTTATAGATTTTGGATACTAGCCCTTTGTCCGATATGTCATTTGCAAATATCTTTTCCCATTCCGTTGGTTGCCTTTTAGTTTTGTTGGTTGTTTCCTTTGCTGTGCAGAAGCTTTTTATCTTCATAAGGTCCCAGTAATTCACTTTTGCTTTTAATTCCCTTGCCTTTGGGGATGTGTCGAGTAAGAGATTGCTACGGCTGAGGTCAGAGAGGTCTTTTCCTGCTTTCTCCTCTAAGGTTTTGATGGTTTCCTGTCTCACATTTAGGTCCTTTATCCATTTTGAGTTTATTTTTGTGAATGGTGTGAGAAAGTGGTCTAGTTTCAACCTTCTGCATGTTGCTGTCCAGTTCTCCCAGCACCATTTGTTAAAGAGGCTGTCTTTTTTCCATTGGATATTCTTTCCTGCTTTGTCAAAGATGAGTTGGCCATACGTTTGTGGGTCTAGTTCTGGGGTTTCTATTCTATTCCATTGGTCTATGTGTCTGTTTTGGTGCCAATACCATGCTGTCTTGATGATGACAGCTTTGTAGTAGAGGCTAAAGTCTGGGATTGTGATGCCTCCTGCTTTGGTCTTCTTCTTCAAAATTCCTTTGGCTATTCGGGGCCTTTTGTGGTTCCATATGAATTTTAGGATTGCTTGTTCTAGTTTCGAGAAGAATGCTGGTGCAATTTTGATTGGGATTGCATTGAATGTGTAGATAGCTTTGGGTAGTATTGACATTTTGACAATATTTATTTTTCCAATCCATGAGCAGGGAATGTCTTTCCATTTCTTTAAATCTTCTTCAATTTCCTTCAGAAGCTTTCTATAGTTTTCAGCATACAGATCCTTTACATCTTTGGTTAGATTTATTCCTAGGTATTTTATGCTTCTTGGTGCAATTGTGAATGGGATCAGTTTCTTTATTTGTCTTTCTGTTGCTTCATTGTTAGTGTATAAGAATGCAACTGATTTCTGTACATTGATTTTGTATCCTGCAACTTTGCTGAATTCCTGTATCAGTTCTAGCAGACTTTTGGTGGAGTCTATCGGATTTTCCATGTATAATATCATGTCATCTGCAAAAAGCGAAAGCTTGACTTCATCTTTGCCAATTTTGATGCCTTTGATTTCCTTTTGTTGTCTGATTGCTGATGCTAGAACTTCCAGCACTATGTTAAACAGCAGCGGTGAGAGTGGGCATCCTTGTCGTGTTCCTGATCTCAGGGAAAAAGCTCTCAGTTTTTCCCCGTTGAGGATGATGTTAGCTGTGGGCTTTTCATAAATGGCTTTTATGATCTTTAAGTATGTTCCTTCTATCCCGACTTTCTCAAGGGTTTTTATTAAGAAAGGGTGCTGGATTTTGTCGAAGGCCTTTTCTGCATCGATTGACAGGATCATATGGTTCTTCTCTTTTTTTTGTTAATGTGATGTATCACGTTGATTGATTTGCGAATGTTGAACCAGCCCTGCATCCCAGGAATGAATCCCACTTGATCATGGTGAATAATTCTTTTTATATGCCGTTGAATTCGATTTGCTAGTATCTTATTGAGAATTTTTGCATCCATATTCATCAGGGATATTGGCCTGTAGTTCTCTTTTTTTACTGGGTCTCTGTCTGGTTTAGGAATCAAAGTAATACTGGCTTCATAGAATGAGTCTGGAAGTTTTCCTTCCCTTTCTATTTCTTGGAATAGCTTGAGAAGGATAGGTATTATCTCTGCTTTAAACGTCTGGTAGAACTCCCCTGGGAAGCCATCTGGTCCTGGACTCTTATTTGTTGGGAGATTTTTGATAACCGATTCAATTTCTTCGCTGGTTATGGGTCTGTTCAAGCTTTCTATTTCCTCCTGATTGAGTTTTGGAAGAGTGTGGGTGTTCAGGAATTTGTCCATTTCTTCCAGGTTGTCCAATTTGTTGGCATATAATTTTTCATAGTATTCCCTGATAATTGTTTGTATCTCTGAGGGATTGGTTGTAATAATT
Source organism: Prionailurus bengalensis (assembly GCF_016509475.1). Taxonomy (NCBI): domain Eukaryota; kingdom Metazoa; phylum Chordata; class Mammalia; order Carnivora; family Felidae; genus Prionailurus; species Prionailurus bengalensis. The sequence continues at coordinate 17,578,650 of NC_057361.1, read as the reverse complement.
CCATTTTCATTCATGATTTTATCTATTTGGGTCATCTCCCTTTTCTTTTTGAGAAGCCTGGCTAGAGGTTTGTCAATTTTGTTTATTTTTTCAAAAAACCAACTCTTGGTTTCGTTGATCTGCTCTACAGTTTTTTTAGATTCTATATTGTTTATTTCTGCTCTGATCTTTATTATTTCTCTTCTTCTGCTGGGCTTAGGCTGCCTTTGCTGTTCTGCTTCTAGTTCCTTTAGGTGTGCTGTTAGATTTTGTATTTGGGATTTTTCTTGTTTCTTGAGATAGGCCTGGATTGCAATGTATTTTCCTCTCAGGACTGCCTTTGCTGCGTCCCAAAGCGTTTGGATTGTTGTATTTTCATTTTCGTTTGTTTCCATATATTTTTTAATTTCTTCTCTAATTGCCTGGTTGACCCACTCATTCGTTAGTAGGGTGTTCTTTAACCTCCATGCTTTTGGAGGTTTTCCAGACTTTTTTCTGTGGTTGATTTCAAGCTTCATAGCATTGTGGTCTGAAAGTAAGCATGGTATAATTTCAATTCTTGTAAACTTATGAAGGGCTGTTTTGTGACCCAGTATATGATCTATCTTGGAGAATGTTCCATGTGCACTCGAGAAGAAAGTATATTCTGTTGCTTTGGGATGCAGAGTTCTAAATATATCTGTCAAGTCCATCTGATCCAATGTGTCATTCAGGGCCCTTGTTTCTTTATTGACCGTGTGTCTAGATGATCTATCCATTTCTGTAAGTGGGGTGTTAAAGTCCCCTGCAATTACCACATTCTTATCAATAAGGTTGCTTATGTTTATGAGTAATTGTTTTATATATTTGGGGGCTCCGGTATTCGGTGCATAGACATTTATAATTGTTAGCTCTTCCTGATGGATAGACCCTGTAACTATTATATAATGTCCTTCTTCATCTCTTGTTACAGCCTTTAATTTAAAGTCTAGTTTGTCTGATATAAGTATGGCTACTCCAGCTTTCTTTTGGCTTCCAGTCGCATGATAAATAGTTCTCCATCCCCTCACTCTCAATCTAAAGGTGTCCTCAGGTCTAAAATGAGTCTCTTGTAGACAGCAAATAGATGGGTCTTGTTTTTTTATCCATTCTGATACCCTATGTCTTTTGGTTGGCGCATTTAATCCATTTACATTCAGTGTTATTATAGAAAGATACGGGTTTAGAGTCATTGTGATGTCTGTATGTTTTATGCTTGTAGTGATGTCTCTGGGACTTTGTCTCACAGGGTCCCCCTTAGGATCTCTTGTAGGGCTGGTTTAGTGGTGACAAATTCCTTCAGTTTTTGTTTGTTTGGGAAGACCTTTATCTCTCCTTCTATTCTAAATGACAGACTTGCTGGATAAAGGATTCTTGGCTGCATATTTTTTCTGTCTAGCACCCTGAAAATCTCGTGCCAATTCTTTCTGGCCTGCCAAGTTTCAAAAGAGAGATCAGTCACGAGTCTTATAGGTCTCCCTTTATATGTGAGGGCACGTTTACCCCTTGCTGCTTTCAGAATTTTCTCTTTATCCTTGTATTTTGCCAGTTTCACTATGATATGTCGTGCAGAAGATCGATTCAAGTTACGTCTGAAGGGAGTTCTCTGTGCCTCTTGGATTTCAATGCCTTTTTCCTTCCCCAGTTCAGGGAAGTTCTCAGCTATGATTTCTTCAAGTACCCCTTCAGCACCTTTCCCTCTCTCTTCCTCCTCTGGGATACCAATTATGCGTATATTATTTCTTTTTAGTGTATCACTTAGTTCTCTAATTTTCCCCTCATACTCCTGGATTTTTTTATCTCTCTTTTTCTCAGCTTCCTCTTTTTCCATAACTTTATCTTCTAGTTCACCTATTCTCTCCTCTGCCTCTTCAAGCCGAGCTGTGGTGGTTTCCATTTTGTTATGCATTTCGTTTAAAGCGTTTTTCAGCTCCTCGTGACTGTTCCTTAGTCCCTTGATCTCTGTAGCAAGAGATTCTCTGCTGTCCTGTATACTGTTTTCAAGCCCAGCGATTAATTTTATGACTATTATTCTAAATTCACTTTCTGTTATGTTATTTAAATCCTTTTTGATCAGCTCATTAGCTGTTGTTATTTCCTGGAGATTCTTCTGAGGGGAATTCTTCCGCTTGGTCATTTTGGATAGTCCCTGGCGTAGTGAGGACCTGCAGGGCACTTCCCCTGTGCTGTGGTGTATAACTGGAGTTGGTGGGCGGGGCCGCAGTCAGACCTGATGTCTGCCCCCAGCCCACCGCTGGGGCCACAGTCAGACTGGTGTGTGCCTTCTCTTCCCCTCTCCTAGGGGCGGGATTCACTGTGGGGTGGTGTGGCTCGTCTGGGCTACTTGCACCCTGCCAGGCTTGTGATGCTGGGGATCTGGTGTATTAGCTGGGGTGGGTAGGCAAGGTGCACGGGGGCAGGAGGGGCAGGCTTAGCTCGCTTCTCCTTAGGTGATCCACTTCAGGAGGGGCCCTGTGGCAGCGGGAGGGAGTCAGATCCGCTGCCGGAGGTTTGGCTCCGCAGAAGCGCAGAGTTGGGTGTTTACGCGGAGCGAGCAAGTTCCCTGGCAGGAACTGGTTCTCTTTGGGATTTTGGCTGGGGGATGGGCGGGGGAGATGGTGCTGGCGAGCGCCTTTGTTCCCCACCAAACTGGGTTCTGTCGTCCGGGGGCTCAGCAGCTTTCCCTCCCTTTGTCCTCCAGCCTTCCCGCTTTCTGAGCAGAGTTGTTAACCTATGACCTCCCAGACGCTAAGTCACGCTTGCTGTGGGAACACAGTCCATCAGGCCCCTCCGCTTTTGCAAGCCAGACTCGGGGGTTCTGCTTGGCCGGCGAGCCGCCCCTCCGCCCCGGCTCCCTACCGCCAGTCCGTGGAGCGCGCACTGCCTCGCCGCCCTTCCTACCCTCTTCCGTGGGCCTCTCGTCTGCGTTTGGCTCCGGCGACTCCGTTCTGCTAATCCTCTGGCGGTTTTCTGGGTTATTTAGGCAGGTGTAGATGGAATCTACGTGATCAGCAGGACGTGCGGTGAGCCCAGCGTCCTCCTAAGCCGCCATCTTGCCTTTTTCTCATAATTAATCAGAAAATTCCTGGTTCTTTTCACAAGATTATTTTTTTAGATGTATTTTATAGTTTTTTGGAATTTGGGATTAGGTTTTATAAAACACTTAGATTTTTATGGTCAGAATTGACATATTTCATTATTGAACCTTTCTACCTAGGAAAAAATGTGACTTTCTGTTTGTTGAGTCCTTATTACTCTCCTCTACGGTTTTATAGTTTTGTTATATAGGTCCTGGACAGTCCTTATTAAATTCATTTGTAAATAATTCCATAGATTTTTAAAATATACGTTTATCATAATGTATTACAATAGTAAAAGAATATATACAATACATATAAGTCCTAAAGAATTATGGTAAAGTGAATATCAATATACTGACTTCCCAACTTATGAAACATCATTACCAGTACCTAGGAGCCCTATTTGTGTCATTTTCTGAACAGAGTCGCTCTTAACCCTAGCACCCTAGAAGTAACCACTACCAAGAATTGTGAGATTTTTATTCTAATTTTCATTGTAGTTTTACCATACATATATGAAATCCTGAAAAAATATATATATACTTTTACTGGTTTGGGAACTTTGAAGAAATAATAACTTACTGTGTATCCTTTTATATCTTGCTTTTTCTTCATTCAATGACAATTTTTTTTTAGATTGACCCAGGTTCATATACTTGGTAGTGGTTCATTCCATTGTATGAGTATACGACAGTTTGTTCATTTTACTGTAAAACATTTTAATTATCTATTATAAAATTAAGAACTTTGTATGTTTCCTCATGCAAATTTATTACAGTTTCTGTCTTGAATATATGTACGAGTAGAATTGTTGGATTATAGAGTATGTATATCTTCTAGTTTACCAGATAATGTCATTATTTTTCAGAGTGGTCACAGTAATTTACCTTTCAGCTAGTAGAGTATAAAAACTGTCTTTTCTCCTTTTCTCTTGCAAACCCTGGTGTATTATAAATTTCATTTTTTTCCAGTGTTGGATCTGAAATAGTTTATCATTCTGGCTTACATTTGCGTTTAATTGAGGAAGACCTGGTTTACACATATTTTCTTCTGGTAAAATGTCTCTTAAAAATGTTTGCCTCTTTTCTATTGGCTTACTGCTTTTTAAGGGATCTTTATGTGTGTGTGTGTATGTGTGTGTGTGTATACATACATATATTTTTTATAGTTTATTTTTTATCCAATTTGAGATATGATTGACATATAAAGAACTGTACATATTTAATGTATGCAAGTCTCTGAGATTGTAGAGTTGTGAAACCATTATTACCATCAAGACCTTAAATATACCTATCTTCTCCCAAAGTTTCCTCCCACCCATTTATTATTTTTATGTTATTATATTTGTGTATATGTGAAGAATGCTTAACAAAAAATCTACTTTTTATATTGCATTTTAAGCATCCAATACAGTATTGATAGGTATAAGCACTGTGCATTATAGTAGATCTCTAGAACTTAAGTATTTATTTATTTATTTTGAGGGAGACTATTTATTTATTTATTTTAAATTTACATCCAAGTTAGTTAGCATATAGTGCAATAATGATTTCAGGAGTAGAATCCAGTGATTTATCCCCTACATATAACACCCAGTGTTCATCCCATCAAGTGTCTTCCTTAATGCCCCTTGCCCATTTATCCCATCCCCCCACCCACAACCCCTCCAGCAACCCTCAGTTTGCTTTCTATATTTAAGAGTCTTAAATGAAATTAAAACATTCTTATGTTTTGTCCCCATCTTTGTTTTTATATTATTTTTGTTTCCCTTCCCTTATGTTCATCTGTTTTGTATCTTGAATTCCAAATACTAGTGAAGTCATATGATATTTGTTATTCTCTAATTTTGTTTAGTATAATACACTCTAGTTCCATCCATGTTGTTGCAAATGGCAAGATTTCATTCTTTCTGACTGATGAGTAATACTCCATTGTAAATATATATATATATATGTATGTATGTATATACACATATACACACACATACGTAAATACACACACATACGTAAATACACACACACACACACACACACACACACACACACACACACACTACATCTTCTTCTTTATTCATCCGTTGATGGACATTTGGGCTCTTTCCATAATTTGGCTATTGTCGATAGCTCTGCTGTAAACATTGGAGTGCATGTGCCCCTTCAAAACAGCAAACCTGTATCCTTTGGATAAATCCTAGTAGTGCCATTGCTGGGTCATAGGGTAGTTCTATTTTTATTTTTTTGAGGAACCTCCATACTGTTTTTCTAGAATGGCTGTACCAGTTTGCATTCTTGCCAGCAGTACAAAAGGGTTCCTCTTTGTCTGCATCCTTGCCAAAATCTGTTGTTGCCTGAGTTCATTTTAGCCATTCTGACAGGTGTGAGGTGATATCTTACTGTGGTTTTTATTTGTATTTCCCTGATGATTAGTGATGTCGAGCCTTTTTCATGTGTCTGTTAGTCATCTGGATGTCTTCTTTGGAGAAGTGTCTATTCATGCCATTTGCCCATTTCTTCACTGGATTATTTGTTTATTGGGTGTTGAGTTTGCTAAGTTCTTTATAGATTTTGGATACTAACCCTTTATCTGATATGTCATTTGCAAATGTCATCCCATTCTGTCGGTTGCCTTTTACTTTTGCTGCTTGTTTCCTTTGCTGTGCAGAAGCTTTTTATCTTGATGAGGTTCCAATAGTTCATTTTTGCTTTTGATCCCCTTGCCTCTGGAAACGTGTCAAGTAAGAAGTTGCTGCGGCTGAGGTCACAGAGGCTTATGCCTGTTTTCTCCTATAGGATTTTAATGGCTTCCTGTCTTACGTTTAGGTCCTTCATCCACTTTCAGTTTATTTTTGTGTATGGTATAAGAAAGTGGTCCAGGTTCATTTTTCTGCATGTCGCTCTCTAGTTTTCCCAGCACCACCTGTTGAAGGGACTGTCTTTATTTCACTGGATAGTCTTTCCTGCTTTGTCAAAGATTAGTTGGCCATATGTGTGTGGGTCCATTTCTGGGTTCCCCATTCTCTTCCACTGATCGAAGTGTTTGTTTTTGTGCCAGTACCATATTGTCTTGATGATTACAGCTTTGTAATACAGCTTGAAGTCCCAAACTGTGATGCCTCCAGCTTTAGTTTTCTTTTTCAGGATTGCTTTGGCTATTTGGGGTCTTTTCTGGTTCCATATAAATTTTAGGATTGTTTGTTCTATTTCTGTGAAAAATGGTGGGTTTTTTTTTTGATAGGGATTGCATTGAATATGTAGATAGCTTTGGGTAGTATCGACATTTTAGCAATATTTTTTCTTCCAATCCATGAGCATGGAATGTTTTTCCAGTTTTTTGTGTTTTCTTCAATTTCTTTCATAAGCTTTCTATAGTTTTCAGTTTGTAGATTTTTGCCTCTTTAGTTAGGTTTATTTCTAGGTATTTTATGGTTTTTGGTGCAGTTGTAAATGGGATCGATTCCTTGATTTCTCTTTCTGCTGCTTTATTATTGGTATATAGAAATGCAACTGATTTCTGTGCATTGGTTTTATATCCTGTGATTTTGCTGAATTCATGAATCAGCTTTAGCAGTTTTTTGGTGGAATCATTTGGGTTTTCCTTATAGAATATCATGCAGTTTGCAAAGAATGAATGTTTGACTTCCTCCTTGCCTTTTTTTTTTGTGTGTGTGTTGTCTGACTGCCGAGACTAGGACTTCCAATACTATGTTGAATAATAGTGGTGTGAGTGGACATCCCTGTCATGTTCCTGACCTTAGGGGGAAAGATGTTAGTTTTTCCTCATTGAGGATGTTATTAGTGGTGGGTCTTTCATGTATGGCTTTTATGATCTTGAGATATGATCCTTCTATCCATCTTTTCTTCAGGGATTTTATCAAGAAAGGATTCTGTATTTTGTTTTTTTTTCTTCAATTTTTGTTTAATGTTTATGTTTGAGAGAGAGTGAGAGGGAGCAGAGCATGACAGGGGGAGGTGCAGAGAGATAAGGAGACACAGAATCCAAAGCAGCTCCAGGCTCTGAGCTGTCAGCACAGAGCCCAATATAGGGCAAGAACCTATGAACCATGAGATCCTAACCTGAGCCGAAGTCAGAGACTTAACTGCCTGAGCCACCCTGGCAACCCCCAGAATGCTATATTTTGTCAAATGCTTTCTCTCCATCCATTGAGAGAATCATGTGGTTCTTGTCCTTTCTTTTATTAATGTGATATATCACATTGATTGATTTGCGGATATTGAACCATCCCTGCATCCCACGTATAAATCCCACTTGATGGTTGTGAATAATTCTTTTAATGTTTTGTTGGATCTGTTTGGCCAGTATCTTGTTGAGAAATTTTGCATCCATGTTAATCAGGGAAATTGGTCTGTAGTTCTTGTTTTAAGTGGGGCCTTTGGTTTTGGAATCAAGGTAATGCTGGCCTAATAGAAAGAGTTTGGAAGTTTTTCTTCCATTTCTATTTTTTGGCACAACTTCAAAAGAGTACGTGTTAACTCTTCTTTACATGGTTGATAGAATTAACCTGGAAAGCCATCTGGGCCTGGACACTTGTTTTTTGGGGGATTTTTGATTGCTAATTCAATATCTTTACTGGTTATGTGTCTGTTCAAATTTTCTATTTCTTCCTGTTTCAGTTTTGGTAGTTTATGCTTCTAGGAAATTGTCCATTTCTTCCAGATTACCTAGTTTATTGGCATATAATTGCTTATAATATTCTCTTACTATTGTTTGTATTTCTGCATTGTTGTTTGTGATCTCTCCTCTTTCATTTGTGATTTTATTTATTTGGGTCCTTTCCTTTTTCTTTTTGATCAAACTGGCTAGAGGTTTATCAATTTTGTTAATTCTTTGAAAGAACCAGCTCCTGGTTTCAATTATCTGTTCTCCTATTTTTCTGGATTTGATAGCATTGATTTCTGCTCTAATCTTTATTTCCCTTATTCTGATGTTTGGGGACTTTATTTGCTGTTATTTTCCCAGCTTTTTAAGGTAGAAGGTTAGGTTGTGTATCTGAGACCTTTCTTCCTTTCTTAGGAAACCCTGGATTGCTATATACTTCCCTCTTATGACCACCTTTGCTGCATCCCAGAGATTTTTGGTTGTGGTGTTATCATTTCATTGGCTTCCATTTACTTTTTAATTTCCTCTTTAACTTCTTAGTTAATAATTTCATTCTTCAGTAGGATGTTCTTTAATCTCCAAGTATTTGTTGTTTTTCCAAATTTTTTCTTGTGGTTGATTTTGAGTTTCATAATGTTGTCGTTTGAAAATATGTATGGTATGATCTTGATCATTGTATTTGTTGAGGACTGATTTGTGTCCCAGTATGTGATCTCTTCTTGAGAATTTTATATGAGCACTCAAGAGGAATGTGTATTCTGCTGCTTATGGTTGGAATGTTTTGAATATATCTGTTAAGTCTATCTGGTCCAGTGTGTCATTCAAAGCAATTATTTCCTTGTTGATTTTCTGCTTAGATGATCTGTCCATTGTTGTAAGTGGGGTGTTGATTTCCCCTACTATAATGGTATAATTGTCAATGAATTTCTTTATGTTTGTGATTAATTGATTTATATATTTGGTTTTGCCACATTGGGGTCATAAATGTTTACAATTGTTAGATCTTGGTGGATAAACCCCTTAATTATGGTTTTATGCCTTTTTTCATCTCTTGTTATAGTTTATTTTACAATCTAGATTGTCTCATATAAATATGGCTACTCTGGCTTTTTTGTGTGTGTGTGACCATTACCATTATGGATGCTTCTCCATCCCCTTACTTTCCATCTGAAGGTGTCTTTAGGTCTAAAATGTGTCTGTTGTAAATAGCATATAGATAGATCTTGTTTTCTTATCCTTTCTGTTACCCTGTGTCTTTTGATTGGAGGGTTTAGTCCATTGATATTTAGAGTGAGTACTGAAAGATATGAATTTATTGCCATTATGTTGCCTGTAGAATTGGAGTTTCTGTGATGTTCTATGGCCCTTTCTAGAGTTTATTGCTTTTGGTCTATTTTGTTTCGTTTCGTCTTTTCTCCCATCAGAGTCCCCCTTAAAATTTCTTGCAGGGCTGGTTTAGTGGTCACAAACTCCTTTACTTTTTGTTTGGGAAACTTTTAATTTCTCCTTCAATTTTTAATGATAGCCTTGCTGGGTAAAGAATTCTTGTCTGCATATTTTCCAGAAATAGCACATTGAATATATCCTGCCACTCCTTTCTGGCCTGCCAAGTTTCTGTGGATATGTCTGCTGAGAACCTGATCTGTCTTCCATTGTAGGTAAGGACTTTTTTTCCCTTGATGCTTTCATAATTCTTTACTTGTCTGTTTTGTAAATTTGACTATGATATGCCTTGTTGATGGTCGATTTTTGTTGAATCTAAAAGGAGTTCTCTGTGCTTCCTGGATTTTGATGTCTCTGTCTTTCTCCAGGTTAGGAAATTTTTCCACTATGATTTGCTCACATAAATCTTCCATCCTTTTTTGTCTCTCTTCATCTTCTGGTACTCCTATTATTCATATGTTATTCCTTTTTAATGAGTCACTGAGTTCTCTAATTTTTATATCGTGCCATTTTCCCTTAGTTTCCCTCTTTTTTATGCATTATTCTCCAGAAATTTTTCTTCTATATCTCTGATTTGCTGCCCTGCTTCATCCATCCTTGCTACCATGGTATCGATTCAAGATTGGATCTCAGTTTTAACATTTTTAATATTGTCCCGACTAGATTTTACTTCTGTTATCTCTCCAGAAAGGGATTCTATGCTTTTTTCAACCCCACCTAGTATTCTTATTATCATGATTCTAAATTGTAGTTCAAAAATCTTGTTTATATCTGTGTTAAGGCTCTGGCCGTCACTTCTTCCTGTTCTTTCTTTTGGGGTGAATTCCTTCTTTTCATCGTTTTGGAGGAAGATAAAGAATTAATAAAATAAATTAAAAAATTAAAAAAAACCAGAACTCTGTGCTCTCACCAGCTGGCCATCAAGCACCCCTTTGTCTCTGGCTTCCCTCTACTCCCTCCTTCAATACTGTCTGTGACCAAGCCATCAGACTGCCAGGCAGCACCTCTCTCCCGGATTTTATCTCAGATGAGGCTGTATTTCCAAACCCCTCACTTCTGAGGGCCCTATGGCTGTTGCCCACTCTGACTCTCTGGTGGAGGGTCTGATTGACCAATTGTGGGGTTACAGCTTGCCCCTGGGAATGCTCACACAACCACACTACTTCAGAGGCCCAGAGACTGTGTCCAGGTACCAGCCTGCCCCAGAAAAAGTTTGTGTGGTCATGTAACAGCAGCAGTTCAGGGGACTATGGCAAATCACAACACACCACTGGCACCAGGTTTCATTGAACCCTAGTGTCTTTGTTTCAACACCAGTAAATGTTGCTCTTCTCTAGTGTCCACTGGGACCTTTTCCTATGTGGAGACCACACGGCCTCTACCAAATGTCCTCCCAGCAGGGGAACTGCCCCTCCCTGTGTGACCCAAGGACCCCTCAGACTTCTCTGTCTGATCCTGGGGATTCGCCCTTCCCATCAGAGCACTGGCAAGTATCAAGCTGTGGAGTTTCCAACTCTGTGCTCCCCTGTTTATAGGGTCCTAATGATATTGAAACCCTGTCCTTTATCCTTTCTCCCTTTCTCATTCAGATGCATCTGGGTACTTCCACTTTCTCTTTCTCTCCAGCTGCTTCTGGTGGGGAGTGCTTTTCCTGTACTCTACCCGCCTCTATTCTCTCTCTCTGCAAAGAAAAATAGCTACCTACCCTCCGTGGCTTCTCTCCCCCAATTCATCTCTCTGTGCTGAGTACTTGCCCAGTTCTGCACCCCAGGTTATGCAGATTGTTGTGTTAATCCTTAGATCAATTTTCTAGGTGTGCAAAATGTTTTTTTTGTTTTTGTTTTTGGGGTTTTTTTGCTGATCTGGTTGCCTTTCAGGGACGAGTGAAGCCGAGAATTTCTGTGCTGCTCCACCATCTTGGCCCCTCTAGAACTTATTTGTCTTGCAAAGCTGAAAATTTGTTCCCCTTTGATGGTCCCCTGTGATGATCACCTCCCCATTTATTGCTACTTGAGAGGCTGGCAACCCAACATTCTGCTCTCTACTTTTGTAAGTTTAAATATTTGTGATTTCACATACAATTTTATAGTATTTATTTTTCTGTGTCTGTATAATGTACTTCTGGTCCATCCTTGTTGTTGTAAATGGCAGGAATTTTTTTTCTATTTAAAGGCTGAAAACCATTCCAGTATATGTAAATACCATAATTTCCTTATCCAATTTTCTGTTGATGGACATTGAGGTTGTTTACTCATTTTGGCTCTTGAAATAATGCTGCAATGAACATGGAAGTACAGGTATCTCTTTGAAATCTAGATTTTTATTCCTTATGTAGAAGTGGAATTTCTAGAACATATAGTAGTTCTATTTTTAATTTTTTGAGAAACTTTCATACTATTTCCCATAATGGCTGTACCAATTTATATTCCCATCAGCAGTGTACCAGCGTCCCTTTTTCTCCACATCCACACCAACATTTGTTATTTATTGTGTTTTTGAAACTAGACATCCTTAGAGGTGTGAGGTGATATCTCATTTTGGTTTTGATTTGCAAGAAACCCTTCATTTTGATGTAATAAAATTTATTATTTTTTCCTTTATGGTTTATTACTTTTCCTTAGTTGTTTAAGGAATTCTTCCTTACCCCAAGGTTATGATATATTCCCAAATTTTTTGTAAAAGTTAAATTTTTTTTCTTACTTAAATATTTACTATTTCTGGAGGTGATTTTTATGTGTGCTATGTTTTATAAGAGATATAAATTCATTTTTCCTATGTGAATAACTATCCCATCATGAGTTATTGAAAATTCTTGCGTGGGTGCCTGGCTGGCTCAGTCGGTTGAGCATCCAAATTTGGCTCAGGTCATGATCTCACGGTTCATGAGTTTGAGCCCTGCATCAGGCTCACTGCTGTCAGCGCAGAGCCCACTTCAGATCCTCTGTCCCTCTCTCTGACTCTCCCCCACTTATGCTCTCTGTCTCTCAAAAATAAACATTAAAAAAGAAAAAAAATAGGAGGTTGCGGCAAGATGGCGGCTTAGGAGGACGCTGGGCTCACCGCACGTCCTGCTGATCACTTAGATTCCATCTACACCTGCCTAAATAACCCAGAAAACCGCCAGAGGATTAGCAGAACAGAGTCCCCGGAGCCAAACGCAGACGAGAGGCCCACTGAAGAGGGTAGGAAGGGCGGCGAGGCGGTGCGCGCTCCACGGACTGGCGGGAGGGGCCGGGGCGGAGGGGCGCCTCGCCGGCCAAGCAGAGCCCCCGAGTCGGGCTTGCAAAAGCGGAGGGGCCGGGCGGACTGTGTTCCGACAGCAAGCGCGACTTAGCGTCTGGGAGGTCAGAAATTAACAGCTCTGCTCGGAAAGCGGGAAGGCTGGAGGACAAAGGGAGGGAGAGCTGCTGAGCCCCCTGACAACAGAGCTCAGTTTGGTGGGGAACAAAGGCGCTCGCCAGCGCCATTTCCCCCGCCCATCCCCCAGCCGAAATCCCAAAGGGAACCGGTTCCTGCCAGGGAACTTGCTCGCTCCGCGCAAACACCCAACTCTGCGCTTCTGTGGAGCCAAACCTCCGGCAGCGGATCTGACTCCCTCCCGCTGCCACAGGGCCCCTCCTGAAGTGGATCACCTAAGGAGAAGCGATCTAAGCCTGCCCCTCCTGCCCCCGAGCACCTTGCCTACCCACCCCAGCTAATACGCCAGATCCCCAGCATCACAAGCCTGGCAGGGTGCAAGTAGCCCAGACGAGCCACACCACCCCACAGTGAATCCCGCCCCTAGGAGAGGGGAAGAGAAGGCACACACCAGTCTGACTGTGGCCCCAGCGGTGGGCTGGGGGCAGACATCAGGTCTGACTGCGGCCCCGCCCACCAACTCCAGTTATACACCACAGCACAGGGGAAGTGCCCTGCAGGTCCTCACCACGCCAGGGACTATCCAAAATGACCAAGCGGAAGAATTCCCCTCAGAAGAATCTCCAGGAAATAACAACAGCTAATGAGCTGATCAAAAAGGATTTAAATAATATAACAGAAAGTGAATTTAGAATAATAGTCATAAAATTAATCGCTGGGCTTGAAAACAGTATACAGGACAGCAGAGAATCTCTTGCTACAGAGATCAAGGGACTAAGGAACAGTCACGAGGAGCTGAAAAACGCTTTAAACGAAATGCATAACAAAATGGAAACCACCACAGCTCGGCTTGAAGAGGCAGAGGAGAGAATAGGTGAACTAGAAGATAAAGTTATGGAAAAAGAGGAAGCTGAGAAAAAGAGAGATAAAAAAATCCAGGAGTATGAGGGGAAAATTAGAGAATTAAGTGATACACTAAAAAGAAATAATATATGCATAATTGGTATCCCAGAGGAGGAAGAGAGAGGGAAAGGTGCTGAAGGGGTACTTGAAGAAATCATAGCTGAGAACTTCCCTGAACTGGGGAAGGAAAAAGGCATTGAAATCCAAGAGGCACAGAGAACTCCCTTCAGACGTAACTTGAATCGATCTTCTGCACGACATATCATAGTGAAACTGGCAAAATACAAGGATAAAGAGAAAATTCTGAAAGCAGCAAGGGGTAAACGTGCCCTCACATATAAAGGGAGACCTATAAGACTCGTGACTGATCTCTCTTTTGAAACTTGGCAGGCCAGAAAGAATTGGCACGAGATTTTCAGGGTGCTAGACAGAAAAAATATGCAGCCAAGAATCCTTTATCCAGCAAGTCTGTCATTTAGAATAGAAGGAGAGATAAAGGTCTTCCCAAACAAACAAAAACTGAAGGAATTTGTCACCACTAAACCAGCCCTACAAGAGATCCTAAGGGGGACCCTGTGAGACAAAGTCCCAGAGACATCACTACAAGCATAAAACATACAGACATCACAATGACTCTAAACCCGTATCTTTCTATAATAACACTGAATGTAAATGGATTAAATGCGCCAACCAAAAGACATAGGGTATCAGAATGGATAAAAAAACAAGACCCATCTATTTGCTGTCTACAAGAGACTCATTTTAGACCTGAGGACACCTTTAGATTGAGAGTGAGGGGATGGAGAACTATTTATCATGCGACTGGAAGCCAAAAGAAAGCTGGAGTAGCCATACTTATATCAGACAAACTAGACTTTAAATTAAAGGCTGTAACAAGAGATGAAGAAGGACATTATATAATAGTTACAGGGTCTATCCATCAGGAAGAGCTAACAATTATAAATGTCTATGCACCGAATACCGGAGCCCCCAAATATATAAAACAATTACTCATAAACATAAGCAACCTTATTGATAAGAATGTGGTAATTGCAGGGGACTTTAACACCCCACTTACAGAAATGGATAGATCATCTAGACACACGGTCAATAAAGAAACAAGGGCCCTGAATGAGACATTGGATCAGATGGACTTGACAGATATATTTAGAACTCTGCATCCCAAAGCAACAGAATATACTTTCTTCTCGAGTGCACATGGAACATTCTCCAAGATAGATCATATACTGGGTCACAAAACAGCCCTTCATAAGTTTACAAGAATTGAAATTATACCATGCTTACTTTCAGACCACAATGCTATGAAGCTTGAAATCAACCACAGAAAAAAGTCTGGAAAACCTCCAAAAGCATGGAGGTTAAAGAACACCCTACTAACGAATGAGTGGGTCAACCAGGCAATTAGAGAAGAAATTAAAAAATATATGGAAACAAACGAAAATGAAAATACAACAATCCAAACGCTTTGGGACGCAGCAAAGGCAGTCCTGAGAGGAAAATACATTGCAATCCAGGCCTATCTCAAGAAACAAGAAAAATCCCAAATACAAAATCTAACAGCACACCTAAAGGAACTAGAAGCAGAACAGCAAAGGCAGCCTAAGCCCAGCAGAAGAAGAGAAATAATAAAGATCAGAGCAGAAATAAACAATATAGAAACTAAAAAAACTGTAGAGCAGATCAACGAAACCAAGAGTTGGTTTTTTGAAAAAATAAACAAAATTGACAAACCTCTAGCCAGGCTTCTCAAAAAGAAAAGGGAGATGACCCAAATAGATAAAATCATGAATGAAAATGGAATTATTACAACCAATCCCTCAGAGATACAAACAATTATCAGGGAATACTATGAAAACTTATATGCCAACAAATTGGACAACCTGGAAGAAATGGACGAATTCCTGAACACCCACACGCTTCCAAAACTCAATCAGGAGGAAATAGAAAGCTTGAACAGACCCATAACCAGCGAAGAAATTGAATCGGTTATCAAAAATCTCCCAACAAATAAGAGTCCAGGACCAGATGGCTTCCCAGGGGAGTTCTACCAGACGTTTAAAGCAGAGATAATACCTATCCTTCTCAAGCTATTCCAAGAAATAGAAAGGGAAGGAAAACTTCCAGACTCATTCTATGAAGCCAGTATTACTTTGATTCCTAAACCAGACAGAGACCCAGTAAAAAAAGAGAACTACAGGCCAATATCCCTGATGAATATGGGTGCAAAAATTCTCAATAAGATTCTAGCAAATCGAATTCAACGGCATATAAAAAGAATTATTCACCATGATCAAGTGGGATTCATTCCTGGGATGCAGGGCTGGTTCAACATTCGCAAATCAATCAACGTGATACATCACATTAACAAAAACAAAGAGAAGAACCATATGATCCTGTCAATCGATGCAGAAAAGGCCTTCGACAAAATCCAGCACCCTTTCTTAATAAAAACCCTTGAGAAAGTCGGGATAGAAGGAACATACTTAAAGATCATAAAAGCCATTTATGAAAAGCCCACAGCTAACATCATCCTCAACGGGGAAAAACTGAGAGCTTTTTCCCTGAGATCAGGAACACGACAAGGATGCCCACTCTCACCGCTGCTGTTTAACATAGTGCTGGAAGTTCTAGCATCAGCAATCAGACAACAAAAGGAAATCAAAGGCATCAAAATTGGCAAAGATGAAGTCAAGCTTTCGCTTTTTGCAGATGACATGATATTATACATGGAAAATCCGATAGACTCCACCAAAAGTCTGCTAGAACTGATACAGGAATTCAGCAACGTTGCAGGATACAAAATCAGTGTACAGAAATCAGTTGCATTCTTATACACTAACAATGAAGCAACAGAAAGACAAATAAAGAAACTGATCCCATTCACAATTGCACCAAGAAGCATAAAATACCTAGGAATAAATCTAACCAAAGATGTAAAGGATCTGTATGCTGAAAACTATAGAAAGCTTATGAAGGAAATTGAAGAAGATTTAAAGAAATGGAAAGACATTCCCTGCTCATGGATTGGAAAAATAAATATTGTCAAAATGTCAATACTACCCAAAGCTATCTACACATTCAATGCAATCCCAATCAAAATTGCACCAGCATTCTTCTCGAAACTAGAACAAGCCATCCTAAAATTCATATGGAACCACAAAAGGCCCCGAATAGCCAAAGGAATTTTGAAGAAGAAGACCAAAGCAGGAGGCATCACAATCCCAGACTTTAGCCTCTACTACAAAGCTGTCATCATCAAGACAGCATGGTATTGGCACCAAAACAGACACATAGACCAATGGAATAGAATAGAAACCCCAGAGCTAGACCCACAAACGTATGGCCAACTCATCTTTGACAAAGCAGGAAAGAACATCCAATGGAAAAAAGACAGCCTCTTTAACAAATGGTGCTGGGAGAACTGGACAGCAACATGCAGAAGGTTGAAACTAGACCACTTTGTCACACCATTCACAAAAATAAACTCGAAATGGATAAAGGACCTAAATGTGAGACAGGAAACCATCAAAACCTTAGAGGAGAAAGCAGGAAAAGACCTCTCTGACCTCAGCCGTAGCAATCTCTTCCTCGACACATCCCCAAAGGCAAGGGAATTAAAAGCAAAAGTGAATTACTGGGACCTTATGAAGATAAAAAGCTTCTGCACAGCAAAGGAAACAACCAACAAAACTAAAAGGCAACCAACGGAATGGGAAAAGATATTTGCAAATGACATATCGGACAAAGGGCTAGTATCCAAAATCTATAAAGAGCTCACCAAACTCCACACCCGAAAAACAAATAACCCAGTGAAGAAATGGGCAGAAAACATGAATAGACACTTCTCTAAAGAAGACATCCGGATGGCCAACAGGCACATGAAAAGATGTTCAGCGTCGCTCCTTATCAGGGAAATACAAATCAAAACCACACTCAGGTATCACCTCACGCCAGTCAGAGTGGCCAAAATGAACAAATCAGGAGACTATAGATGCTGGCGAGGATGTGGAGAAACGGGAACCCTCTTGCACTGTTGGTGGGAATGCAAACTGGTGCAGCCGCTCTGGAAAGCAGTGTGGAGGTTCCTCAGAAAATTAAAAATAGACCTACCCTATGACCCAGCAATAGCACTGCTAGGAATTTATCCAAGGGATACAGGAGCACTGATGCATAGGGCCACTTGTACCCCAATGTTCATAGCAGCACTCTCAACAATAGCCAAATTATGGAAAGAGCCTAAATGTCCATCAACTGATGAATGGATAAAGAAATTGTGGTTTATATACACAATGGAATATTACATAGCAATGAGAAAAAATGAAATATGGCCTTTTGTAGCAACGTGGATGGAACTGGAGAGTGTGATGCTAAGTGAAATAAGCCATACAGAGAAAGACAGATACCATATGGTCTCACTCTTATGTGGATCCTGAGAAACTTAACAGGAACCCATGGGGGAGGGGAAGGAAAAAAAAAAGAGGTTAGAATGGGAGAGAGCCAAAGCATAAGAGACTGTTAAAAACTGAGAACAAACTGAGGGTTGATGGGGGGTGGGAGGGAGGAGAGGGTGGGTGATGGGTATTGAGGAGGGCACCTTTTGGGATGAGCACTGGGTGTTGTATGGAAACCAATTTGTCAATAAATTTCAGAAAAAAAAAAATTAAAAATAGAATCCATTACCTGTTGAAACACTTGCATCACTGCGAGATCTGAAAAAAAAAATAAAAATAAAAATAAACATTAAAAAAGAAAAAAACTTCCTTTTACTGGTTATCTGTGATGATAATTTATCAAATATAGGTTTTTATGTGTGTGAGGATCTGTTCTATTGTTTTATGTATCTGCCTGTGAACCAGTGCTATAACATGTAAATTAGTCTAGGTTTATGAAAATTACTGATATTTGGTAGGGCAAATTCTCCAGAGTGTTTTTTGTTTTCAAGAGGTTTTTGTTTGTTTTTTGATTTTGGACTATTCTTAGTACTTTTCTATCCATTACCAATTTTAGAATACACTTATCATGTTCTGCAAATAAAAACACTTAATTTTAATTTTATTGAACTTTTATTGAGGTTATGGGTCATCAGTATAAAAAGAATTAAGATTCTAAAATTTCATTTATCTGATGCATGAATGTTGTTGGTCTCAATTTACTCTGGTATTCTTTTATATTTTCCATTTACTTTTAACTATGTGTGAAATGATTTATTGTTTTTCCATTTAGTATGATACTTAATATAGTTATTTTTAATGTTTATTTATTTTTGAGAGAGAGAGAGAGAAAGTTGGGGAGGGGCAGAGAGAGATGGAGAGAGAGAATCCAAAGCAGGTTCCACACTGTCACTGCAGAGCCTGATGCTGGGCCTGATCCCACTAACCATGAGATCATGATCTGAGCCAAAATCAATAGTTGTTCGCTTAACCAACTGAGCCACCCAGAAGCCCCTATTTGCTATAGTTGTTTTAAACACATTAAGTTCCTTTCTGTTTTAGAACTTTTAACTTTTGGCTTAGAGGTTTTATCTGGAATGGATATTGAATATTAATATCTGTGCCTTCTACATCAATTGAAATGAAAATGTATAGTTAAATCTTAGTCTTCTAGTCAATTTTCTAATATTAAGTCAATCTTTAATTTCTGGGATAAATTCATTTGTCCATAATTTATTTTTGTTTTTGTAGATTATTTATTTGTAATGCAATTTTCATTTTTTAATGATGATATTTTTCTTTTTGCTTTCTTTGAGTTTATCAGTTTCTTTTAAAAAATCTAGTGTCTTGATATCTTAATTCGTACATTTTGGGGGGATTTCTTATTTCAAAGAGTTTTTTATTTGTGTAATAGTGAAAAAGAATTTTGGTCTGTTTTTTCTACTTTCCTTAATAATTATTCCTGTAATTGGTGTATAGTTTGTATTTAGTAGTACTTTTGAAAAGGTTTTATGGCTTTTTAGCTTATTATTTTTTTTATGATGGTGCAATAGTACCAAACACTTTAGTCACTGAAAAATACATGGATAATTCTGCTGAATCCTACCATCGTTTCCCAGGCACTACTTGAATCATTCTTTCAGACCTTGAGCTGGGAGGTATGTATTTTTCACTATAGTCATCCAATTGTTTGAAAAGCAGTGCTGGTGAGATGAGGGAACAGACAGTTGGCTGCTGTGATTTAAAGGTTCCCCACCAAATTTTTGGACTCTTCTACTCTCTGTTCCAGATTATTATTTGAGGGAGGTGCGGGATGAAAAAGAGAATTTTGTTTCTCATGATTCATGTGTAAGGACTTTATGCTCAAAAACTTTCTTTTGTTGTTTGTTTGATGTTTTTTTTTTACCTTTACTCAGTGAACTGTGTTAAACGGCTGTATATTTTGACTACAAAGTCACTCTTGTTTCCTTCTACCTTAACCATATTTTACCTGAATAGCACATTGCTGTTTACAATTTTTTTTTCTCCCACTTCATCTCCATGGTATGTTGATTAGCTCAAAGGCAGAATATGGAAAAAAGAAGATATTTAAACACATGTTGGACTTTACTTTAGGTCTGTCTCTCTTGTAATACTGCTGTGTGGAAACTGGCTCCTACCAGAATGCTTCCACTATGGCCTGCTAACATTCCTCAGATCTTCATGGATTTTAGTATAACTTTCCACCAGTCTTTCATTTATTACCTGATAACTTCACCCTATACAGTGTATGAATCTTGGAGACCTCCTTTAATTTGATTCAAATTTTATTGTATATGACAGATATTTCTCCAAAATCAGTGACAAGGGAATTGTGTGGGTGTGTGGGAGGGTGGATCAGAGTTCATTGCCTTATTTTCAATGGGATTTTCTTCTCATTTTTAGTTTCTTCATTTCTATGGGTTTCTTAGAAAGAAATTATGCAAATATGCACTCATGCAGTACAGTCCCAAGTAATTCAGTAGTACAATTGACCTTCCAAGAAATGTATGGTAATTTATGCTTATTTGGAAATTTTAATCATGCAAATGTATAGTGTAAGTTAAAACTTTCTCCTGAGACTAGTAAGATCAATGATACTTGTCTTAAGGATGAACTATAATTTCCTTTTTGAATAAATCCCCATCAAATACAGTAGAAGCCCCTTATAAAACTGATGTGAAGGTACAAATTTTTAATTTGTTTAGGGCATAATTAGTCAGTTCCAAAGTGTATTTGGTCTATGTACTGTCATTTTTATGATCACATAATTTGCAATTAAATATAATAGAAAACATTCTTATTTTGTTAATATTTTTTCCTTGAATTATAGTAAATTCTTAACTTCTCTTTTATAAAAACTCAAATGGAAAAAGGAATAAAATTACACTTTTTATCTAAATGATTCTCATCTACCTATAAAAAATGAGCTTATAATGAGAAATTAAATCTAAGAGTAGTACTTGATTAAATATAACTATACTTTGTTGTAGTATTTCATTGGTAGTTTTAGTATTACATCCCAGGCAGGGAACAAATATCCCCTTTAAAATACATTACCTTTATTATTACTTTGCTTCCAGCCTGGTAAGATCCAATGCTTTCATAAATTCAATTCCAAATTTCTTGAAAATCAAAAGGGAAAATAAATATAAGGCTAGCAAAGTTTATTTTCTACAAACTTAAGTATCATAGGTTATTGAAGAGATCATCAATATTCATTTGACACCTTCAATTTAAAGGGAAATAAATATTGTGAGTTTTATGAGAGAAACGGTACTGTTGTTTTTTTCCAGTCCATGACATATGCTAGTAATTAAATTAACTATAAGTCATTAAAGTATACATGGATGTCTTATTAACAATTTGGAGAATCATTATAATCTCTAAATTACAACAGTACTTTTAATGAAAGTACATTTGAAATACTACATAGTTGCTATCTATAGGTAGAATGTTTTAAAGTAATGATAAAATCTTTCTATAGCAGAAAAATGAATTACTGGAAGGTTAATGAATAATAAAAAAATGTGCTCAACCATTATTTAACTAAATTGGCTATGAATATTTTTGGCCAGTGACAAAAATACATAAATAATCAAGGAGATTACTATAAGCAAACAATGTGGAGTATTTTAATTATATTTCATTTATATCTTTCACTTCTGTCTTCCATTCTTGGCATAAAATTATTGTCTGTGCCAGATACAGGGCCAGGGAGAGCCTGTCCCCAACACAACATTATGAAGTATGACCTAAGAGTTGAAAGGCTGTGATATAAATAATAAATGGTGCAAAGAAATAATTAAACAGCTAAGGAAATATCTTTTGGGTATAATTTGCCTTAGAAAAACGTACTTGGAGAGGAGTGGCTATATTGGGGGTAGAATAAGGAAAATGCTATAGCATACCCAGAAATAAAAAAGGAACCTTTGCTGAAGTATTCTTCAGTGGCTGATGTTTACCTGGTTCGGACTTCTAAGGGCTCCTTATTCATGATTAGAACATTCAGATAGGGTTGACCCAGTCTAGATATTAATCTATTAATTGTGAAGGTGTTTTCTAATTCAAGACTTTATAGATATAATAAAAATGTTGAAAATTATCAAACTCTGAATTATATGAGGTTTATGTATATTTTTTCATATAATGAATTTCACCATAAATAATCAACTTTAATGGGTATATGGGCGTATAGGGTGGAGATTTGGGTACAATATTTTAGTCCTCCTTTGGTAATGAGTGAAAATTATTTGCCAGTGTTGCTAGGAGATTTTTGTTATTTAGTCTGATGTAGATTCCTGGAACATACCATATAGTTTCCTGCTTTTGAAACTTAAAGCTCATGCAGTCAACTCTTTCTGGAATTCTCTCAATCCGCCACCCCAAACCCTCAACCAACACACACACACATATTTATTTGGATAATTCTTTCTCATTTAATAAGACTTCCTCTTCTGTGTTGTATAACTACTTGTGCATACCTTTGCACACATACTTAACATTATAGGTATCTATTCAAATATCTTATTCATCTTTGTAATTTCAGTGCCTAGACATAATAGTCTTCAACAAAATGTACCCATTCTGTGTACAACATGATACTAGAATGCCTGTCCACTTAGTTATTTCATTTTATGGTAGGACATTTTGTCTCAAATAATCGTGATGTTACCAAATAAAACCTATTTCTTGCCATTTGAAAGTCCCTAGAAAAGGTATATGCCTTTTATTTTTTATTTATTTAAAAAAATTTTTTTTAATGTTTATTTTTGAGAGAGAGAGACAGAGTGTGAGTGGGAGAGGGGCAGAGAGAGAAAAGGAGACACAGAATCTGAAACAGGCTCCAGGCTCTGAGCTGTCAGCACAGAGCTCAAGGTGGGGCTTGAACTCTGGAACGGCGAGATCATGACCTGAGCTGAAGTCGGATGCTTCACCAACTGAGCCACGCAGGTGCCCCAGGTATATGCCTTTTAAAGCCAGCAAAAAGATAGCCTAAGGGGACAGGATTAGAGAGCCTATGTAAGAGTACTTTCAATTCTGGAATTTTTTTCTTATAGGGTAGGCACTTTCTTTTGTTTAATTTTGGAATGACAGTGTAGGAAGGGGAATAAATAATCTAGAAGCTAGGTCTGAGTTCTGAAGCTAGAGGATATTGTTGACTATATCCACATCTGTCTCTTGAATGGCTGAAACCAGGATTAGAGAAATTCCAAAGCAATTTAAAAAAACTGTTCGCATTAAGGATCAAGCTAACTTCCATGAATCATGCATGTAAAAGTCCCTCAAGAAGAATTTTTAAAATATCTCAAGGACTCATATATATTTGCCACATGGTGATAGACACTAAGATAGTTGGTATATAAGACTTGCAAATACTCCACTTATTCTGCTTTTTAGCCTCTTATATTCCTTTTGGTTTCTTTTTCAGCAATATTTGATTTTTATTTTTTTACCATTGTGAAAATGCTTAAGGCTTCATCAGGATTTCTTTGAGAAAAAAATGAATATATCATCACTGATGCTCACAAGTTTGTAAAAATATAAAAGTCACTAAAATTTAAGACAGCATAAAAGAACACTGCTTTATCTGTATTTTAGGGAAAAGAGCTCTCAATTCACATTTTGGGAATGTTCTATATCAAATTTAGGCTCTTTTTTCATACATTTACATAAAACTCCTGTAATCCTTACGAAAATAGTGATGGTAATTTAAATCCAGAGAGTCAATCACTGCCAACATTTATATTACCACCTGCCAAAAATACCTGTGAAGTACCTATTCGCTTCATTTTAAGGATAGAAGGAAGGATTTGGGACAAATTTACAACAGAAAAAAAAAAACTATTGAAGCCTTGTATGTTAAATATCTATTGCTCCATAACAAATTAGTCCAAAAATTGATGCCTTAAGATAACATCATTTATTATCTGATACCTTCTGTGGGTCAGGAATCTGGATATGACTTAATTGGGTTTTCTGTCTCAGGGTCTCTCACAAGGCTGCAGCAGGGTGTTTGGCAGGGGCTGAATTTATGTTAAGGCTCAACTGGGGGTGGATACATGTTTCCAAGCATGCTGAAATAGTTGTTGATAGAATTCAGTTCTTTTTTTCCTTGTACTTCTTTTTGTTTTTGTTTTTTTATATTTTATTTTAATAACAGTATAGTTAACATACAGTCTTAAATTAGTTTCAAGTGCACAAAATAGTGATTCAGCAATTCTATATATTACTGGGTGCTCATCAAGGAAGTGTACTCTTAATCCCCTTCACCTATTTCACCCATCCCTCCCACCTATTTCCCCTCTGGTAACAATCTTTTTGTTCTCTATAGTTAAGAGTCTGTGTTTTAGTTTGTCTCTATTTTCCTGTTTGTTTTGTTTCTCCAATTCTGTATACACTTGAAATAATAGTATTTGTCGTTCTCTGACTGACTTGTTTTACTTAGCACTGTATCCTTTAGGTCCATTCATGTTCTTGCAAATGGGAAGATTTCATTCTATTTTATGACTGAGTAATATTCCATCATATATATATATATATATATATATATATGAATATATATATGAATATATATATGAATATATATATGAATATATATATGTCTGAGTGTGTGTGTATATATATATATATATATATATATATATATATATAAATGTGGGGGTGCATATATTTTTTTATTTATTTGAATCTTAGTTAACATACAGTACAATATTGGTTTCAGGAACATGTCTTTTTGAATTAGTGTTTTTATATTCTTTCAGTAAATACCTAGTAGTGGAATTACTGGATCCTATGGTACTTGCATTTTTAATTTTTTGAGGGACCTCCATACTATCTTCCACAGTGGCTACACCGGTTTGCATTCCCATCAGCAGTACACCAGGGTTCCTTTTTCTCCACATCCTCGCCAATACTTATTGATTCTTGTGTTTTTTATTTCATCCATTCTGACAGGTGTGAGGTGATAGTTCCTTATGGTTTTGATTTGCATCTCCCTGATGATTAGTGATGAGCATCTTTTCATTTGTCGGTCATCTGTATGTCTGTTTTGGAGAATTCTCTGTTCATGTCTTCTGCCCACTTTTAATTGGATTATTTGGTTTTTTTGGGTGTTGAGTTCTATAAATTTTTTTGAAAGTTCATTTATTTATTTTGTGAGAGAGAGATTGAGAGAGAAAGAGAGAGAGAATGAGTGGGGAAGGGGCAGAGAGAAGGACAGAGGATCCAAAACAGGCTCTGTGCTGACAGCAGAGAGCCCAATGTGAGGCTCGAACTCAGAAACCACAAGATCATGCCCTGAGCCAAAGTGGGACACTAAATTGACTGAGCCAACCAGGAGCCCATATATGTTCTTTATATATATTGGATACTAACCTATTATTGGATATGTCATTTGCAAATATCATCTCCCATTCAGTGGATTGTCTTTTTGTTTGTTGATTGTTTCCTTCATTATGCAAAAGATTTTTATTTTGAGATATTCCCAATAGTTTTTTTGTTTTTGTTTTTGTTCTTTTGTTTTCCTCCTCTCAGGAGACATAGCTAGAAAAATGTTGTTATGGCCATATCAGAGAAATTACTGCCTGTGCCCTCTGCTATGATTTGTATGGTTTTAGGTCTCACAGTTAGGTCTTTAATCCATTTTGAGTGTATTTTTGTGTATGATATGAGAAAGTGGTCCAGTTTCATTCTTTTACATGTAGCTGTCCATTTTTCACAACACCATTTGTTAAAGAGACTGTCTTTATCTGCTTCGTCTATGATGAATTGACTTTATAATGGTGGGTTTATTTTTGGGCTCTCTATTCTGTTCTATTGATCTGTGTATTGATTTTTTTTGCCAGTAGCATACAGTTTTGATTACTACAGCTTTGTAGTATAAATTGAAGTCTGGAATTGTGATACTTCCAGCTTTGTTTTCCTATTTCAAGATTGCTTTGGCTATTTGGGGTCTTTTGTGGCTCCATACAAATTTTAGGATGATTTGTTCTAGTTCTGTGAAAAATGCTGCTGGTATTTTGATAGGAATTGTATTAAATATGTAAGTTACTCTCGGTAATATGGACATTTTAATGATATTTGTTCTTCCAGTTCCTTGATCTTTCCATTTGCTTGTGTCATCTTCGATTTCTTTTGTCAATGTCTTATAGTTTTCAGAGTACAGTTCCTTCACCTGCTTGGTTAAGTTTATTCCTAGGTATTTTATTATCTTTGGTGCAGTTGTAAATAAGATTGTTTTCTTAATTTCTCTTTCTGCTGCTTCTTTAGTAGTATACATAAATGTAACAGTAATAGAAATAGAAAGGTAATAGTATAGAGGTATAACAAAGGTCATATCCTGTGACTTTTCTGAATTCATTCATCAGTTCTGGTAGTTTTTTGGTAAAGTCTTTTGGGTTTTCTGTATATACTATCATGTATTCTGCAAATAGCAAAAGTTTTACTTCTTTCTTACCAATTTGGATGCCTTTTATTTCTTTTTGTTGTCTTATTGCTATGGCTAGGACTTCCAATACTATGTTGAATAAAAGTGGTGAGAGTGGACATCTTGTCTTATTCCTCACCTTAGGGAAAAATCTCTAAGTTTCCTCATTGAGTATGATGTTAGCTGTGGGATTTCATACATGGCCTTTATTACATTGAGGTATGTTCCCTCTAAACCTACCTTGTTGAGGGTTTTTATCATGGACGGATGTTGTACTTTGTCAAATACTTTTCCTGCAACTATTGAAATGATCCTATTGTTTTTATCCTTTCTCTTGTTAATGTGATGTATCATGTTGATTGATTTGTGAGTATTGAACCACTCTTGCACCCAGGGAATAAACCCCACTTGATCATAGTGAGTGATTACCTTAATGTATTTTTGGATTCTATTTGCTAATATTGTATTTTGTTGAGGATTTTCTGCATCTATGTTAATCAGAGATATTGGCCTGTAGTTCTCTTTTTTTTGCGTCTTTTCTAGTTTTGGTACCAGGTTAATGCTGGCCTTGTAGAATGAATTTGGAAGTTTTCCTTCCTCTTCTATTTTTTTAGAGTAGTTTCAGAAGAATGTGTATTAACTGTTTGGAAGAATTCACCTATGAAACCCAGACTTGTGTTCGTTAGGAGTATTTTGATGACTGATTCCATTTCATTGCTGGCAATTGGTCTGTTCAAAGTTTCTATGTCTTCCTGATTCAGTTTTGGGAATTTATATGATTCTAGGAATTTATCTATTTCTTCTATTTTGTTCAATATGTTTACATATGATTTTTAAACATATTCTCTTACAATCCTTTGTATTTCTGTGGTGTCAGTTGTTACTTCTCCTCTTTCATTTTTGATGTTGTTTATTTGAGTCCTCTGTCTCCTTTTTTTTATGAGTCTCACTGAAGATTTATCAATTTTGTTGATCTTTTTAATATACCAGCTCTTGGCTTCATTGATCTGTTCTAATTTTTTATCTTCTATTTTATTTCTGCTGTAATTTTTATTATTTCCTTCCTTCTACTAGTTTGTAGTTTTATTTGTTCCTGTTTTTCTAGTTCCTTTATGTGTAAGACTAGGTTGTTTGAGATTTTTCTTGATTTTGAAATAGGCATGTATTGCTATAAACATACCCTTTAGAACAGCTTTTGTTACATCCCAGAGATCTTGGACCATGTGTTTTCATTTTTATTTGTCTCCATGTATTTTTTGATTTCCCCTTTGATATCTTGGGTGACTCTTTAATTGTTTAGTAGCATGTTATTTAACCTCCATATATTTGTTTTCTTTCTAGATTTTTTTCTCATGGTTGATTTCTAGTTTCACAGCGTTGTGGTCAGAAAAGATGCATGATATGACTTCAGTCTTTTTGAATCAGTTGAGACTTGTTCTGGGGCCTAACCAGTGATCTGTTCTGGAGAATGTTCCATGTGCATTTGAAAGGGATGCATATTCTGTGGTTTTAGGATGGAATGTTCTGAATACATCTGTTAGTGCCATCTGGTTCAGGGTTTCATTCAAAGCCTCTGTTTCTTTGTTGATTTTCTGTTTGGGTGATCTATCCATTGATCTAGGTGGGATGTTAAATTCACCTACTAGTATTGAATCACTATCGATTACTTCCTTTATATTTGTTACTGTTTGCTTTATGTATTTGGGTGCTTCCATGTTGGGTACATAAATAAATTGTTATATCTTCCTGTTGGATTTTTCTCTTTATGATTACATAGTGTCTAGTCTTTATCTCATATTACATCTTTATTTAAAATCTATTTTGTTGAATATAAGTAATGCTACCCTGGCTTTCTTTCACTTCCATTTGTATGATAAATCCTTCCCCATCCCTTCATTCTCAATCTGCATGTTTTTAGGTCTAAAATGAGTCTCTTGTGGGCAGCATATAGATGGTTCTTACAGTTTTATCCGTTCTGTCACCCAATGTCTTCTGACTGGAGCATTTAGTCCATTTACAATCAAAGTAATTATTGATAGGTATGTATTTATTGCAGTTTTTAATGGATGTTTTTGTAGTATTATCTGTCCTTTCTTCCCTTGCTATCTTCTCTCATGATTAGTTGGCTTTCTCTAGTGATATACTTGAATTCCTTTCTCTTTAGTTTTTCATATCTATTACTGGTTTTGATTTGTGGTTCCCATTCAGTTTGTATATAACCTATTGTATATATAGCAGTCTATATGAAGTTGATGGTTGCTTACGTTTGAAGACATTATTTACTCCTCCCCCCATGCTGAGGTATATGGTATCATACTATATATCTTATAATAATAATAATAATAATAATTATTATTATTATTATTAAATTGCGAGTGATACCTCTTTTTAACCTCAACTTAAAACAACAAAACAATAAGATACTGCGTCCTTGGCTCAGAGTAAGGGAGTTCATGGGTCTGTTCAGAGAGGGTCAATTCATCTGCAATATGAAAATCCAGCGTTCAGCAATCTGGAATATTTTCTTCTTTGGGAGATGAATAAACATTGTCCATGACACTAGGTGTAGGTGATGTTATAGCATATACACCTCTGAGGGGCTGAGAAGTCAGAGGGGCACAAAGGGCCCATACTGGTACTGATTAAGTGCTGAATTCCAGAGGACCTCCAGGTGATCTGCTCTGTTTTCCTGCTGCCAACTACAGCAAGAAATGTCAGTGCAAAATGAACAAACTCTTTGAAGGCTCTGGTTTGTGGCCTGCCTTTGGGCTCCTTCTGGTCTTGCCCATACCCAGCGTCTCTGCCTAGATGGGTCCAGGATGAGGCGGACACTGGAGGCAGGGAGCTAGGAGAACTGAGTTGGAAATGGTGCTTCTGCAGCTGAAGGAAAGGAGCTCAAAAACTTTTGGCTTTGCAGTGGAGATTTAGGGGAACCGGGAGTACAAAGAAGGTCATAGGAAGGAACCTGAGTATGTATGTAAGTGAAGAGTTGTAGGATGAGACACCCCAAAATGTGCCACTTTGGCATAAAAATTATTTTGAGTTGAAAGCATTAAAAACCCAGCAGATGCAGGAAAAGCTCTCTGCCTCCCCCATAACTGCCTAAATTTACATTGGAAAGGCCTTTATATCCTTTTATTTTGTGAATCCCTTGACTGATTTTTGCAGATATACTTATTTTTATTGTCTTTGTGCTTTCTACTTTTCTTACTCTTAATTATGGTCTTTCCACTCAAGGATTCCCCTTTTCAATTTCTTATGGGCTGATTTAGTGGTGATGAATTCCTTTAACTTCTGTTTGTCTGGGAAACTTTCTTTTTCTATTCTGACTGATAGCCTTGCTGGATAGAGTATTCTTGGCTGCAGATTTTTTTCAGTACTTTGAATATATAATGCTACTCCCTTTTCACCAGTAAAGTTTCTGCAGATAAATCAGCTAATAGCCTTATGGAGTTTCCCTTGTATGTAACTGTTTTCTTTTACTTCCTAAAAATCTCTTTTTTATTACTACTTTTTGCCATTTTAATTACTGTGTGTCATGGTGTGGACTTCCTTGGGTTGATTTTGTTGGTGGTTCTCTTTGACTTCTGTATGTGGATTTCTGTTTCCTTCCCCAGATTAGGGAAGTTTTCAAATATTATTTCTTCAAATAATTTCTCTGCCCTCTGTTCTATCTCTTCTCCTTCTTGGATCCCTGTAATACAAATGTTATTTCACTTGATGGTGCCACTGAGTTCACTGAATCTATTCTCATTTGGCACAATTTTTTTTCTCTCACCTGATCAGTTTGATTACTTTCCATTATTCTGTCCTCTGGTTGCTGATCCATTTTTCTGCTTCCTCTAGTCTACTATTTATTCTATCTAGTGTATTTTTAATTTCATTTATTGTGTTCTTCATCTCTTGGTTATTTTCTATCTCCTTGTTAAGGGTCTTACTGAAGTTTTCCACTCTTTTCAATGAATATATTTATGATTATTACTTTAAATTCTCTACCAGGCATATTATTTATGTCCATTTTGCTTAGGTATCTTGTGATTTTGTCCTCTTTCATTTGGGACATACTCCACTGTCTCCTCATTTTGTCTAACTCTGTCTCTTTTTCTCTGTATTAGGAAAGTCAGATACATCTCCTACTCTTGAATGTAGTGGCTTAATGAAGAAGAGGTTATGTAGTGCTCTGCAGTGCATTGTCCCCTGTTAAATGGAACTTGGCAGTCAGAGGTGTTTCTTATGTATGTTTTGTGCACCCTGCTATTGTGGCTGAGCTGCTTTTTCTTTCAGTTCAGTCATCTACAGTGGCTATCTTTCCTGCTGTGGGCAGTGTTTGGTCCCTGTTTTGTTAGCGGGTCATTCTGGGGCTGCCTTTGGCTTGAGTTGAGTCAGACCAGGAATGTGCAAGATACAGTAGCACCAAACCCTTGTGTGCTTTCCCTGTGTTGTTCCCTGAGAAACTTTCGTTGGTAGGTGGGTCCTGCAGGCAGACCAGCTATCTGCCCTCAGCCCACTGCTGGGTCCACAGTTTGACCATTGTGTGTGTGTGGTTATCTTTCCCTCTTTCCAAGGAAGGAGCCTCTCTGGAGTGGTTCTGGCCACTGTTGAGGCTGATTGCACAGTGCCCAGCTTGTGGTACCCCCTATGGAGGGCTCCAGCCAAGAGCCTATTAGAGGAGGGTGATTTGAAAGGTGCATAGGGGTGGGATGCGCAATGTTTGCAAAGTTTGTGTGCAGGTCCTCTGGGGGAAGGGACCTTTATAACCAGGCCTCAGGCAGGATCCACCAAAGCACCCAGGGGCCAGGCTTAACAAGTTAGGTGGGGAGTATAGTTGCTTCACTGGTTTCTGCAGGTGGCCCCATGTATTTATGCTGGGGAGCAGGGAAGAGAAATGGCTCCTGCTAGCTCCTTTGTTCCTGGAGCAGTCTCCTAAGGATCTCTTTCCCTCCAGAACATGCTCTGAGATGAATAATCTCTCCCTCCTTGATGCTCCAGGCATTTTCAAGCTGCTGCTTTTATGCTTTATCTCTATGGGCTCTTTCTTGTGCTGCCTATGAAGGGTAGGGCTCAGTTTCCTCTCAACCTCCAAGCTTTCCCAGAGCCAAGCCTACTAATTTTTAAAATTCCAGGTTTTAAGTCCCATTGGTTGTAAGAACTCAGGAAATTTGGCTTCCTAGTTTTCAAAGCCAAGTGTTATGGGGATTCATCTTCCCCATGCAGGCTTTCCACTGTGGCAGTCTGTTTCTCTCCCCTCTCTGTCCTGGTGTATCCCTTCCTCCTGTGGACAGCCCACACAGGTCCATCTGCGTCTTGACTGTGTCTCCACCCTTCCTACCTTTTTAGATGCATCTTATTCTCTACATTTAGTTGGGGAGTTTGTTGTGCCAGTCTTCAGGTAATTTTCTGAGTTATTTACAGTGATATGAAAGTTATCTAGTTGTATCTGTGGGATGAGGTGAGCTTAGGGTCCTCCTATTCTGCCATCTTCCCAACAATCTCGGATTCAGTTTCTTACTGGCCATTGGACTGAAGACTTAGTTCCTCACTGGTAGATGGCCAGGGGCCTCCCTTTGTTCCTTGTTACGTGATCTTCTCAATAGAGTATTTCACAACATTGCAGCAGTCTTCTCTGAAAACAAGTAAGAGAATGAGAAAAGGAAAGCCAGACAGAAGCCAGAATCTTTATGAAACCTGATATGAGAAGTGACATACTGTTGCTTTTGTTATATTCTCTTCATTAGTAGTGAGTCACTAGGTCCAGCCCGCTCTCAAGGGGGAAAGGATTACACAAGAGTATGGAGGAGGCAGGGATAAGTTAGGATCATCTTAGAAGTTTGTCTACCACACCACTTTTATGAAAAAAGGCCTCTCTCCCTAGGCTAGCTGATTTGGAGTAAATAGAAGCTAGTTCTCATTTTTATTATTAAACATTCAGGGGTTTTGTTTCAAAGAGAGAATTACAGTTAGCACCTGACATTTCAGGAGAGGGATCACTTCAGACCAAAATATACTATCAGTGTTTTCTTTAATTAAAATGTATTAAAGATTAAGTAAAACATAGCAACAGGTATCTGAAACTATTAGGAATTGAGGAGGAGGATCATCTCAATAAATGAAGGTTGTCTTACTCATGCCTTCCTCACATTCATATGTAATATTTTCTTATTCACATTTTATATGGTAAATAAGAAAAAGAAAATGTAGAGAAAGAATGAGATTAGTGACAGCTGCCCATTGGGAAGAATGAATGGGGGAAATATATCTCTCATTGAAAGACTCAGAATTGACAGTGTAGGGGCTAAGGGAGAGAAATCAAATCGCAATCTTAGTTTCAACATCGTTAAAAGGCTTTTCAGAAATGATACAAACCAGGGATATTAAATGCAGAGCCCTTATTTCAAGAATAAAATCTATTAGATAGACAACAAAACAAAACAACAAAATCTTTTGTTCTTATATCTTGGTTTAAAAGGGATCTCAAAGTATAATTTCATATCCTTATTGAGTATTCCTATTAGGGCTTATGGAGAACAATTCAAAACTATATTATAATTTTTTTTTAATTTTTTAATTTTTTTTAATTTTCAAAACTATATTATAATTTTTAATGGTTATTTATTTTTGGGAGAGAGAGAGACAGAATACAAGCAGGGGAGGGGAAGAAAAAGAGGGAGACACAGAATCTGAAACAGGCTCTAGGCTCTGAGCTGTCAGCACAGAGCCTGACGCAGGGCTCGAACCCCCAAAGTGTAAGATCATGACCTGAGCTGAAGTCGGACACCCAACTGACTGAGCCACCCAGGTGCCCCATAACTTTTAAGATTATACCTGTGGGATTGCAGTTAGGAACCTCTTCTGAAACCAATATTGTACTGTGTATTAGCTAACTAAAACAAACATAAGATAAAACAAAAAATAAAATAAAATAAAGAAAAAAAAAGAAACTTTTATAAAAGTAAAGAAAGGAACTTCTTCCAAAGCATGAGCTGCAGAGGTATGGCTAATAAGAAAATGCCATATTATGGCATATAATAGCTCCTAGAAACTTCTCATAAGTTTTTCCATATAAGGACTCAAATAAGAGCCCTGGAAACTAGGTAACAGCCTTAGTCCGAAAGGATTCCTGTGATAAGGCTCTTTGTATTGGTCTAAAATCTTAGTGCCATCTAACTTTCTGGTATTAGAGTCAAAGGGCTTGTAGTAGATACTGCTTCACTCACATTCTGTTTACTGTACTGATACATCCATTTGCTACCTGCTGTGAATGTCAGGTTCTTAAGGCTCACAGCTACACCCTTCTCTGGAAACAACTGATCTTGAGAGAGGGGAACTGGTTTGTGTGGGAGAGCAGTACCCCTTACTGCGGAGCATGGGACAGTCTGCAGGCAATGGCTAATTGAAACTGAGGTACCAAAGACTGGCCATCATGTCTTGAGGGGAAAATCAAACTTTGGAACTCCCCAGGAGATCAAGCTGAAGCTAGTCTCCAGCTGACACCACATCTTCCCTTTGCTTTCCCTCTGGTCTATCTTGGTTCCTTTATTCTTTTACAGGATCCTTCTGAGAGCGGTCCCTCAGTAAATCACTTACACAAGAATTTCTACCACAAGCTTTGCTTCTAGGACCGTGATCTAAGACATGAGTCAACTGCAAATGAAATGGAAGACTGGGTAGTTCTTTTTAACATTAGAGAGTAGAAATCTACTTTCGTTTTTGCTTTAAGAACACTATTTTTCATTGGAGATAGTCTCTTCTGTTTAACTTCCTCTTTCCAGGTAAAATTACACTATTGAAAAATAGGTAAAATGGTTATACTGTAATACCATAGCCTTCCTGTAAACCAACTTCCTTTTATCTCTTCTTTCTGTTTTTATTCTTTTCTTTCTTTCCTTCCTTCCCTGTCTTGCTCCAGAAAGATTTAAGATATATAAATTAAAACATGGATAAAAATGTCATATGGTAACAAGTGTACCCAGAATGCCCTTCTCACAAAACTTTCTAGGCCAGTAACCTAGAATTTTCAATCTACATGGGACAAAGAAATGGCCAAACATGCTTACTGACATTCTTAGTTCAAGAAGATTGAAAAACAATTAACAGAAGGAATATAGAGCTATCAATTCCATATATTTCACAAATTCTCTACCCTTAGTTCATGTTCACCACATAAACCCCACATTTTTAGAAAGAAAAGCAAAGGATAGGTGGTCACTGTGGAGGACCAGTTGTTCTGGAGGCCACAGGCTGTGCACTATGAACTTTTTGAAATTTGGGGTCCTCACTCACTTTAAGTAGTTGACTTTTAAATTAATGATTTAACAGTTGTTGCCTTGATCTAAAGTACAGGAGATATTCTGCAAAAATCATGTCTCATGACCTGTGTATTTTTTGTTTTTTTGAGAAAAGACAGTTACTACTAATCTTGGTACATTGCTGACTGTCCCTTGCTTTCCACCCTTTGTACTTTTTTCCACCATACATACTTTTTACCAGCATTTAATTTATTGTATTTTGCCAGTGCCCTGGTAAAAGCAACCATGGCTAAAACAAGTCAGTTTATATTGCACCTATAGTAGAAAGCTACTCAAAACCAAGCCCAGAATGTAAACCTTTCTGTAAGAATCAAACAGGACCCTTTAGAGGAGTTTAAAATAGCTATAATCAACTGACAAATGCCCTGTGAGTATCTGTAATGACATATAAAATCTTCTGTGGGAGCAACTATTTTTTATTTTTTTAATTTTTTTTAATTTTATTTTTTGTTTTCTTTAAAATTTACATCCAAATTAGTTAGCATATAGTGCAACAATTTCAGTAGATTCCTTAGTGCCCCTTACCCATTTAGCCCATCCCCCCCTACAATCCCTCCAGTAACCCTCAGTTTCTTCTCCATATTTATGAGTCTCTTCTGTTTTGTCCCCCTCCCTGTTTGTATATTATTTTTGTTTCCCTTCCCTTATGTTCATCTGTTTTGTCTCTTAAAGTCCTCATATGAGTGAAGTCATATGATTTTTGTCTTTGACTGACTAATTTCACTTAGCATAATACCTCCAGTTCCATCCATGTAGTTGCAAATGGCAAGATTTCATTCTTTTTGATTGCTGATTAATACTCTATTGTATATATACACCACATCTTCTTTATCCATTCATCCACCGATGGACATTTGGCCTCTTTCCATACTTTGGCTATTGTGGATAGTGCTGCTATAAACATGGGGGTGCATGTGTCCCTTAGAAACAGCATACCTGTATCCCTTGGATAAATACCTAGTAGTGCAATTGCTGGATCGTAGGGTAGTTCTATTTTTAGTTTTTTGAGGAACCTCCATACTGTTTTCCAGAGTGGCTGCACCAGCTTACATTCCCATGTGGGAACAACTTTTTAAGAGCAAGAACTGAATCTGATGTCTCTTTCATGGTTCCCAGTGGTCCAACACTAAAAACTGCTTATAGAGATCCCCAAAGGCTTGCTCAAGAGCTAAGGGCATTCAAATTTGTGCCCTTGAAAGACAGGAGAAAATAGATCTCTACTGCCAATGGTTATCTTCATTTATTCTTCCTAAACAGCAGCTATACCATTTTATATCCCATCTCTCTTCTGGACCCTCAGCTCCCCAGATACCTTCATAACCATATTGTAAAATACGTATGGATTATTAATTCTGCATATCATACTGAAAAATTAGAAGGGCCAGCATTTTCACGTAAGAAAGTTTAAATTAAAAAATGCAAATCAGAATACAGTGGTATGGATACATCCAAACAAAATTACCAGTACTTCCCTAAGGCAAAATTGAAATATAGGCACAGCTCACATGTATCTTCCTTCTTTCTTCCTGTTCATACCTCTCTTTTGCCAGTGGAAATAATAGGTATTCATGCTTTCCCTTGTTTGCCAGAATCTCTCCATTAAATTGTACCGTTCTAACTTGCAGCCCTTGGACTTGGCTTCATATTTTTATTGACCTTCTCTTGTCAGAATTAGTTCTTCTATGTCTTATATCTTACTGTAACAATTTAACTTATTAATTTATATGGGTTTATGGAGTAAAGACTGTTAATGATTTAATATTTTAACCTTTTAAAGTTATGTTAGGCAGTCCATGGAAGATAACATTTTTTTTTAACTCAAAGGGAGAATTAGTGCAATTTCAAGCCCTTCATTAGGTTGGTGGGAGCAGTGGTTTTGAGAGGCAGGACAAGGTCTTGTCTGCTTTGTTTAGCTGGCCCTGTATATATGTCCATTAATTTGATAAACACAAGGGAAATATATTCAAGTTCCACAAGTACACAGTATAGGAAGTTTTCCATTGAAAAGAAATAAATGTTTTTCTTAAAAGAAACTTTTCTACATGATTTCATCCTTTTTATGAATTATTTTTTTCCAAAGGGAATAAAATAAAAATCTTTCTAGCTGCCTTCAGTTTCACAGAGTATCCATTTTGTTTTAGTCAATGAACTCTAACCATTACTTTGAAAACCTTAAATTTGTTAACCCAGGTATGCAGCTTATCTTGCTGACTCAGTGAGTGGCAAATCTATCAGTTCTACCATGTACAGTGTTTAATGCTATGTTGGTTGCTGTGTGCAACGAATTCTTTTCCTTTTGGCAGGAACTGGCTGATTGCTATTTCATCAAGGGAATGTGGTGGCAGCTTCAAGCTTAAAAAATTATGACATAATTCAAGAGTGACTCTGTTCACTCGATTCCAAGACTGTCTGTTCTGTAGAAATGAATTTACTCAGGGCTATGGTTTTGGAGGGTCAGCTAACCAGGGATTAAGTAAATTTTTAATGGTTTTTATACATCACAGGCAAAATCCATCTATTAAATGCATGAAAATTTTTACAGTTTAATCAGAAGAGAATTGTCAATGGACATAAAGCATTGCCAAATAGACATATTATTTGTCTTCATAATAAAGCTGTACTTCTGCCTTGACTTGGCACTGAACAAGACAGAATCTGCTGCACATTTTGAGACTGTAAAACTTCCTACCTTCTGTATCTTACTACCTTTATCAAATTCTTGTGCTGAATCAATATCTATAAAATATTACAAAAAGAACTTGATGTATAAGCCATTAAAATGACATGATGAAGACAAAGCATCTTCCCTCAAAGGGACCTTGAATAAATGGTAGTTATTATTATTATTATTATTATTATTATTATTATTCTGAGAAGAAATTTCAGCTTCATTAGTACCATAGAATTAAGGTGCAACCCACTTCCTATAAATAGCTATTTGTGTATTTGATAGCTAGAGACTAAGTTAGGGCAGACTCTATCTGTGTTGGAATTTTTTTAAACATTAAAAAAAATATCCTTTGAGATCTCTACTCTGAAAACTATAAAAACACTTATCAAAGAAATTGAAGAGGACACAACATAATGGAAAAGCATTCCATGTTCATGGAATAGTATAGTATTGTTAAATAGTATAGTATTGTTAAAATGTCTATACTACCCAAAGAAATCTACACATTTAATGCAATCCCTATCAAAATGCCAACCAGCATTTTTTGGAAAGCTAGGACGAATAGTCCTAAAATTTGTATGGAACCACGAAAGACCCTGAATATCCAAAGCAATCCTGAAAAAGAAAAACAAAACTGGACACATGATGATTCTAGATTTCAAGCTATATTACAAACCTGTAGTCATCAAGACAGTATGGCACTGACACAAAAAAAGACATATAGATCAATGGAACAGAACAAAGAACAGAAATGGACTCACAGCCATGTGGTCAACTATCTTTGACAAAGCAGGAAAGAGTATCCAATAGGAAAAAGATAGCTTCTTCAAAAAAGGTGTTGAGAAAACTGAACAAAGACATGGAGAAGAATGAAACTGGACCACTTCCTTACACCATACACAAACATAAATTCAAAATGGATGAAAGACCTAAATGTGAGACAGGAAACCATCAAAATCCTTGAGGAGAACACTGGCAGCAAGCTCTTTAACCTCAGCAGGAGTAACTTCTTATGAGACACATTGATGAAGGTAAGGGAATAAAAGCAAACATGAACTACTGAGACTTCTTTAACATAAAAGCTTCTGCAGAGTGAGGAAACAATTAACAAAATTAAAAGGCAGCCTAGGGAATGGGAGCAGATATTTGCAAACTACATATCTGATAATGGGTTCGTACCCAAAATCTATAAAGAACTTATCAAACTCAACACCCAAAAAACAAACAACCCAGTTAAGAAATGGGCAGAGGACATGAATAGACTTTCAAAGAAGACACCCAGATGGCTGACAGAAACATTAAAAGATGCACAACATCATTCATCATCAAACTCATGAATGGATAAAGAAGGTGTGGTCCTCTCCTGGCAGGTGCTGGCTCATCCTTTAAGACCCCTACAGAGGCAAGATGGCGGCTTAGGAGGACGCTGGGCTCACCGCACGTCCTGCTGATCACTTAGATTCCATCTACACCTGCCTAAATAACCCAGAAAACCGCCAGAGGATTAGCAGAACGGAGTCGCCAGAGCCAAACGCAGACGAGAGGCCCACAGAAGAGGGTAGGAAGGGCGGCGAGGCGGTGCGCGCTCCACGGACTGGCGGGAGGGAGCCGGGGCGGAGGGGCGGCTCGCCGGCCAAGCAGAGCCCCCGAGTCTGGCTTGCAAAAGCGGAGGGGCCTGACGGACTGTGTTCCCACAACAAGCGCGACTTAGCGTCTGGGAGGTCATAAGATAACAGCTCTGCTCGGAAAGCGGGAAGGCTGGAGGACAAAGGGAGGGAGAGCTGCTGAGCCCCCTGACAACAGAGCTCAGTTTGGTGGGGAACAAAGGCGCTCGCCAGCGCCATCTCCCCCGCCCATCCCCCAGCCGAAATCCCAAAGGGAACTGGTTCCTGCCAGGGAACTTGCTGGCTCCGCGCAAACACCCAACTCTGCGCTTCTGCGGAGCCAAACCTCCGGCAGCGGATCTGACTCCCTCCCGCTGCCACAGGGCCCCTCCTGAAGTGGATCACCTAAGGAGAAGCGATCTAAGCTTGCCCCTCCTGCCCCCGAGCACCTTGCCTACCCACCCCAGCTAATACGCCAGATCCCCAGCATCACAAGCCTGGCAGGGTGCAAGTAGCCCAGACGAGCCACACCACCCCACAGTGAATCCCGCCCCTAGGAGAGGGGAAGAGAAGGCACACACCAGTCTGACTGTGGCCCCAGCGGTGGGCTGGGGGCAGACATCAGGTCTGACTGCGGCCCCGCCCACCAACTCCAGTTATACACCACAGCACAGGGGAAGTGCCCTGCAGGTCCTCACCACGCCAGGGACTGTCCAAAATGACCAAGCGGAAGAATTCCCCTCAGAAGAATCTCCAGGAAATAACAACAGCTAATGAGCTGATCAAAAAGGATTTAAATAACATAACAGAAAGTGAATTTAGAATAATAGTCATAAAATTAATCGCTGGGCTTGAAAACAGTATACAGGACAGCAGAGAATCTCTTGCTACAGAGATCAAGGGACTAAGGAACAGTCACGAGGAGCTGAAAAACGCTTTAAACGAAATGCATAACAAAATGGAAACCACCACAGCTCGGCTTGAAGAGGCAGAGGAGAGAATAGGTGAACTAGAAGATAAAGTTATGGAAAAAGAGGAAGCTGAGAAAAAGAGAGATAAAAAAATCAAGGAGTATGAGGGGAAAATTAGAGAACTAAGTGATACACTAAAAAGAAATAATATACGCATAATTGGTATCCCAGAGGAGGAAGAGAGAGGGAAAGGTGCTGAAGGGGTACTTGAAGAAATCATAGCTGAGAACTTCCCTGAACTGGGGAAGGAAAAAGGCATTGAAATCCAAGAGGCACAGAGAACTCCCTTCAGACGTAACTTGAATCGATCTTCTGCACGACATATCATAGTGAAACTGGCAAAATACAAGGATAAAGAGAAAATTCTGAAAGCAGCAAGGGGTAAACGTGCCCTCACATATAAAGGGAGACCTATAAGACTCGTGACTGATCTCTCTTTTGAAACTTGGCAGGCCAGAAAGAATTGGCACGAGATTTTCAGGGTGCTAGACAGAAAAAATATGCAGCCAAGAATCCTTTATCCAGCAAGTCTGTCATTTAGAATAGAAGGAGAGATAAAGGTCTTCCCAAACAAACAAAAACTGAAGGAATTTGTCACCACTAAACCAGCCCTACAAGAGATCCTAAGGGGGACCCTGTGAGACAAAGTCCCAGAGACATCACTATAAGCATAAAACATACAGACATCACAATGACTCTAAACCCGTATCTTTCTATAATAACACTGAATGTAAATGGATTAAATGCGCCAACCAAAAGACATAGGGTATCAGAATGGATAAAAAAACAAGACCCATCTATTTGCTGTCTACAAGAGACTCATTTTAGACCTGAGGACACCTTTAGATTGAGAGTGAGGGGATGGAGAACTATTTATCATGCGACTGGAAGCCAAAAGAAAGCTGGAGTAGCCATACTTATATCAGACAAACTAGACTTTAAATTAAAGGCTGTAACAAGAGATGAAGAAGGACATTATATAATAGTTACAGGGTCTATCCATCAGGAAGAGCTAACAGTTATAAATGTCTATGCACCGAATACTGGAGCCCCCAAATATATAAAACAATTACTCATAAACATAAGCAACCTTATTGATAAGAATGTGGTAATTGCAGGGGACTTTAACACCCCACTTACAGAAATGGATAGATCATCTAGACACACGGTCAATAAAGAAACAAGGGCCCTGAATGAGACATTGGATCAGATGGACTTGACAGATATATTTAGAACTCTGCATCCCAAAGCAACAGAATATACTTTCTTCTCGAGTGCACATGGAACATTCTCCAAGATAGATCATATCCTGGGTCACAAAACAGCCCTTCATAAGTTTACAAGAATTGAAATTATACCATGCTTACTTTCAGACCACAATGCTATGAAGCTTGAAATCAACCACAGAAAAAAGTCTGGAAAACCTCCAAAAGCATGGAGGTTAAAGAACACCCTACTAACGAATGAGTGGGTCAACCAGACAATTAGAGAAGAAATTAAAAAATATATGGAAACAAACGAAAATGAAAATACAACAATCCAAACGCTTTGGGACGCAGCAAAGGCAGTCCTGAGAGGAAAATACATTGCAATCCAGGCCTATCTCAAGAAACAAGAAAAATCCCAAATACAAAATCTAACAGCACACCTAAAGGAACTAGAAGCAGAACAGCAAAGGCAGCCTAAGCCCAGCAGAAGAAGAGAAATAATAAAGATCAGAGCAGAAATAAACAATATAGAAACTAAAAAAACTGTAGAGCAGATCAACGAAACCAAGAGTTGGTTTTTTGAAAAAATAAACAAAATTGACAAACCTCTAGCCAGGCTTCTCAGAAAGAAAAGGGAGATGACCCAAATAGATAAAATCATGAATGAAAATGGAATTATTACAACCAATCCCTCAGAGATACAAACAATTATCAGGGAATACTATGAAAACTTATATGCCAACAAATTGGACAACCTGGAAGAAATGGACGAATTCCTGAACACCCACACGCTTCCAAAACTCAATCAGGAGGAAATAGAAAGCTTGAACAGACCCATAACCAGCGAAGAAATTGAATCGGTTATCAAAAATCTCCCAACAAATAAGAGTCCAGGACCAGATGGCTTCCCAGGGGAGTTCTACCAGACGTTTAAAGCAGAGATAATACCTATCCTTCTCAAGCTATTCCAAGAAATAGAAAGGGAAGGAAAACTTCCAGACTCATTCTATGAAGCCAGTATTACTTTGATTCCTAAACCAGACAGAGACCCAGTAAAAAAAGAGAACTACAGGCCAATATCCCTGATGAATATGGATGCAAAAATTCTCAATAAGGTAGTAGCAAATCGAATTCAACGGCATATAAAAAGAATTATTCACCATGATCAAGTGGGATTCATTCCTGGGATGCAGGGCTGGTTCAACATTCGCAAATCAATCAACGTGATACATCACATTAACAAAAACAAAGAGAAGAACCATATGATCCTGTCAATCGATGCAGAAAAGGCCTTTGACAAAATCCAGCACCCTTTCTTAATAAAAACCCTTGAGAAAGTCGGGATAGAAGGAACATACTTAAAGATCATAAAAGCCATTTATGAAAAGCCCACAGCTAACATCATCCTCAAC
Organism: Prionailurus bengalensis; assembly: GCF_016509475.1. Lineage (NCBI taxonomy): Eukaryota > Metazoa > Chordata > Mammalia > Carnivora > Felidae > Prionailurus > Prionailurus bengalensis. Next base: position 17,536,184 of record NC_057361.1, on the reverse strand, counting down.
GGGGAAAAACTGAGAGCTTTTTCCCTGAGATCAGGAACACGACAGGGATGCCCACTCTCACCGCTGCTGTTTAACATAGTGCTGGAAGTTCTAGCATCAGCAATCAGACAACAAAAGGAAATCAAAGGCATCAAAATTGGCAAAGATGAAGTCAAGCTTTCGCTTTTTGCAGATGACATGATATTATACATGGAAAATCCGATAGACTCCACCAAAAGTCTGCTAGAACTGATACATGAATTCAGCAAAGTTGCAGGATACAAAATCAATGTACAGAAATCAGTTGCATTCTTATACACTAACAATGAAGCAACAGAAAGACAAATAAAGAAACTGATCCCATTCACAATTGCACCAAGAAGCATAAAATACCTAGGAATAAATCTAACCAAAGATGTAAAGGATCTGTATGCTGAAAACTATAGAAAGCTTATGAAGGAAATTGAAGAAGATTTAAAGAAATGGAAAGACATTCCCTGCTCATGGATTGGAAAAATAAATATTGTCAAAATGTCAATACTACCCAAAGCTGTCTACACATTCAATGCAATCCCAATCAAAATTGCACCAGCATTCTTCTCGAAACTAGAACAAGCAATCCTAAAATTCATATGGAACCACAAAAGGCCCCGAATAGCCAAAGGAATTTTGAAGAAGAAGACCAAAGCAGGAGGCATCACAATCCCAGACTTTAGCCTCTACTACAAAGCTGTCATCATCAAGACAGCATGGTATTGGCACCAAAACAGACACATAGACCAATGGAATAGAATAGAAACCCCAGAGCTAGACCCACAAACGTATGGCCAACTCATCTTTGAGAAAGCAGGAAAGAACATCCAATGGAAAAAAGGCAGCCTCTTTAACAAATGGTGCTGGGAGAACTGGTCAGCAACATGCAGAAGGATGAAACTAGACCACTTTCTCACACCATTCACAAAAATAAACTCAAAATGGATAAAGGACCTAAATGTGAGACAGGAAACCATCAAAACCTTAGAGGAGAAAGCAGGAAAAGACCTCTCTGACCTCAGCCGTAGCAATCTCTTCCTCGACACATCCCCAAAGGCAAGGGAATTAAAAGCAAAAGTGAATTACTGGGACCTCATGAAGATAAAAAGCTTCTGCACAGCAAAGGAAACAACCAACAAAACTAAAAGGCAACCAACGGAATGGGAAAAGATATTCGCAAATGACATATCGGACAAAGGGTTAGTATCCAAAATCTATAAAGAGCTCACCAAACTCCACACCCGAAAAACAAATAACCCAGTGAAGAAATGGGCAGAAAACATGAATAGACACTTCTCTAAAGAAGACATCCGGATGGCCAATAGGCACATGAAAAGATGTTCAGCGTCGCTCCTTATCAGGGAAATACAAATCAAAACCACACTCAGGTATCACCTCACGCCAGTCAGAGTGGCCAAAATGAACAAATCAGGAGACTATAGATGCTGGCGAGGATGTGGAGAAACGGGAACCCTCTTGCACTGTTGGTGGGAATGCAAACTGGTGCAGCCGCTCTGGAAAGCAGTGTGGAGGTTCCTCAGAAAATTAAAAATAGACCTACCCTATGACCCAGCAATAGCACTGCTAGGAATTTATCCAAGGGATACAGGAGCACTGATGCATAGGGCCACTTGTACCCCAATGTTCATAGCAGCACTCTCAACAATAGCCAAATTATGGAAAGAGCCTAAATGTCCATCAACTGATGAATGGATAAAGAAATTGTGGTTTATATACACAATGGAATATTACGTGGCAATGAGAAAAAATGAAATCTGGCCTTTTGTAGCAACGTGGATGGAACTGGAGAGTGTGATGCTAAGTGAAATAAGCCATACAGAGAAAGACAGATACCATATGGTTTCACTCTTATGTGGATCCTAGAAACTTAACAGGAACCCATGGGGGAGGGGAAGGAAAAAAAAAAAAGAGGTTAGAATGGGAGAGAGCCAAAGCATAAGAGACTTAAAAACTGAGAACAAACTGAGGGTTGATGGGGGGTGGGAGGGAGGAGAGGGTGGGTGATGGGTATTGAGGAGGGCACCTTTTGGGATGAGCACTGGGTGTTGTATGGAAACCAATTTGTCAATAAATTTCAAAAAAAAAAAAAAGAAGTTGTGGTATCTGTATGCAATGGAATATTACTCAGCCATAAAAAGAATGAAATTATGCCATTTGCAATGATGTGGATGAATCTAGGATGCATTATGCTAAGTGAAATAAGTAAGCCAGAGAAAGACAGATACTATATGATTTCACTCATTTGTGGAATTTAAGAAACTAAACAGATGAACAAATGATGGGGTGGAAGAGAAGAGAGGGAAACAAACCATGAGAGACTTATTAATAGAGAACAAAGTGGGTTGATGGAGGGACGCAGGAGAGAGATGGGCTAGATGGATGATGGATATTAAGGAGGGAACTTGTTGTGATGAAGACTGGATGTTGTATATAAGTGATGAATCATTGAATTCTACTCCTGAAACCAATATTCCATGGTTTGTTAGCTTAAAAGGAAATTTAAAAATAAAATAAAAAAAGAAAAAGCCAATAAAGCCAAATATAGAGTTTTTTATTTTAATGTTTTATTTTTTTAAATTTATACCCAAATTAGTTAGCATATAGTGCAACAATTTCAGTAGATTCCTTAGTACCCCTTACCCATTTAGCCCATCCCCCCTCCCACAACCCCTCCAGTAACCCTCAGTTCTCCATATTTATGAGTCTCTTCTGTTTTGTCCCCCTCCCTGTTTGTATGTTATTTTTGTTTCTCTTCCCTTATGTTCATCTATTTTGTCTCTTAAAGTCCTCATATGAGTGAAGTCATATGATTTTTGTCTTTCTGCGACTGATTTCACTTAGCATAATACCCTCCAGTTCCATCCACGTAGTTGCAAATGGCAAGATTTCATTCTTTTTGATTGCGAAGTAATACTCTATTGTATATATATATACCACACCTTCTTTATCCATTCATCCACCAATGAACATTTGGGCTCTTTCCATACTTTGGCTATTGTGGATAGTGCTGCTATAAACATGGGGGTGCATGTGTCCCTTAGAAACAGCATACCTGTATCCCTTGGATAAATACCTAGTGGTGCAATTGCTGGATCGTAGGGTAGTTCTATTTTTAGTTTTTTGAGGAACCTCCATACTGTTTTCCAGAGTGGCTGCACCAGCTTGCATTCCCACCAACAATGCAAAAGAGATCTTCTTCCTCTGCATCCTCTCCAGCATCTCTTGTTGCCTGAGTTGTTAATGTTAGCCATTCTGATTGGTGTGAGGTGGTATCTCATTGTGGTTTTGATTTGTATTTCCCTGATGACAAGTGATGTTGAGCATGTTTTCATGTGTTGGTTTTTCATGTGGATATCTTCTTTGGAGAAGTGTCTATTCATGTCTTTTGCCCATTTCCTCACTGGATTATTTGGTTTTTAGGTGTTGAGTTTGAGAAGTTCTTTATACATTTTGGATACTAACCATTTATCTGATATGTCATTTGCAAATATCTTCTCCCATTCGGTTGGTTGCCTTTTAGTTTTGCTGATTGTTTCCTTTGCTGTGCAGAAGCTTTTTATTTTGATGAGGTCCCAATAGTTCATTTTTGCTTTTGCTTCTCTTGCCTCTGGATACGTGTTGACTAAGAAGTTGCTGCGGCCAAGGTCAAAGAGGTTTTGGCCTTCTTTCTCCTCAAGGCTTTTGATGGCTTCCTGTTTTACATTTAGGTCCTTCATCCATTTTGAGTTTATTTTTGTGTATGGTATAAGAACTTGGTCCAGGTTCATTTTTCTGCATGTCGCTGTCCAATTTCTCAGCACGACTTGTTGAAGAGACTCTCTTTATTCCATTGGATATTCTTTCCTGCTTTGTCAAAGATTAGTTGCCCATACGTTTGTGGGTCCATTTCTGGGTTCTCTATTCTGTTCCATTGATCTTAGTGTCTGTTCTTGTGCCAGTACCATACTGTCTTGATGATTATGGCTTTGTAATACAGCCTGAAGTCCGGGATTGTGATGCCTCCTGCTTTGGTTTTCTTTTTCAAGATTGCTTTGGCTATTCGGTGTCTTTTCTGGTTCCATACAAATTTTAGGATTGTTTGTTCTAGCTCTTTGAAGAATGCTGGTGTTATTTTGATAAGGATTGAATTGAATATTTAGATTGGTTTGGGTAGTATTGACATTTTAACAATATTTGTTCTTCGTATCCAGGAGCATGGAATATTTTTCCATTTTTTTGCGTCTTCTCCAGTTTCTTTCATAAGCTTTCTATAGTTTTCAGTGTATAGATTTTCACCTCTTTGGTTAGAATTATTCCTACATATTTTATGTTTTTTTGTCCAAATGTAAATGGGATCAATTCCTTGATTTCTCTTTCTGTCGCTTCATTGTTGGTGTATAGGATTGCAACTGATTTCTGTGCATTGATTTTATATCCTGCAACTTTGCTGAATTATCAATCTTAATTTCTTCTCAGTGGTATAATGTCTACTTCACAGAGCTATGGCAAATGATATAACTTGTGTAAAGTACCCAGCAAAGAGTAAACATGACTTGGTAATTTACTTCTCTGCCTTTGATGTAGCACATTTTAAAAAGTATTATGTGAACACAGAGTATCAGCCAGTTCACTGAGTCTACATAATTTACCTTTATTTTTTAAGATTTTTTTTCAACGTTTTTTATTTATTTTGGGGACAGAGAGAGACAGAGCATGAACGGGGGAGGAGCAGAGAGAGAGGGAGACACAGAATCGGAAACAGGCTCCAGGCTCCGAGCCATCAGCTCAGAGCCTGACGCGGGGCTCGAACTCACGGACCATGAGATCGTGACCTGGCTGAAGTCGGACGCCTAACCAACTGCGCCACCCAGGCGCCCCTATTTTTTAAGATTTTTTTTAACCTTTATTCATTTTAGAGAGTTTGAAAGAGACAAGGCATGAGTTGGGGAGGGGCAGAGAGAGAGGGAATCTGAAGTAGGCTCCAAGCTCTGAGCTGTAAGCACAGACCCTGACGCGGGGCTTGAACCCGCCAACCGTGAGATCATGACCTGAGCTGAAGTCAGATGCTTAACTGACTGAGCCACCCAGGCGCCCCTACATAAGTTACTTTTAATTTGCAACTAATACCAGAGCTGATCTTAACATATCATTTGCTTTCTGGAGGTGGGTAACAATTTTATTTCCACATGGTGGGAAATCTCACTTCACTTTTTTCCCATCTAAGAAAACACAGGTAATGAATTGGTTATAGTATATACTGTTATGGATAACTTGAATGTCTTATATACTTGAATTCTTCCCTATTAAGATGCATGGGAGGTGGTAAATTATCACATTTGAGTTAGGCATGGAAATTTTCTGAGAATTTTTTGTACTCCAATGATACCTTAGTCACATTATTGGCCTCAAACTGTTTATCCCTTTTGGCCCCATTGTTCTGTTTGCTTAGATTCTGTAGAAGATTCTGTTATTGGGTACTGAGGGTTCTAAAAGCAAACAGCACTGTCTTCTGCATTCTGGAATGACTGACAGTCTCTTTGAAAAGAGATGTTTCATCTGGAGCAAGGATCGATACAAACCAAATAAATTAAAAACAAGGTAAAAGACCTAGGTCATCAAACATCTTTGCCAGTATTTTTTTCTGGGGAAGCAAACATTCATGCATTTTTCCATATTTGGAAATAAAAAATAACAGTGTGACTTTTGCTTATTTTCTTCATATGAAAAACAAATAAAATATCTTGATGATAGAATGATTAAAACAAAAATTGGTGATTAATATGGGACTTATGTATTATTGTTATTATTATTATTATTATTATTATTAATACACATGAGGGGAGCTAAGGTGGTGGCATAGTAGAAGGACCCTAGGCTTTCCTTGTCCCTTGAACATGGCTATATAACTATCAAATCATTCTGAGTATCCAATAAATTGATGTGAGGACTGACAGAACAGATTGAACAACTAGAGGAAGAGAAGAAGCCACATTGCGGAAGGTGGGAAGTACAGAGTGTGGTTTGGGGGAGGAACAGATTATGGGTGCCGTACAGGGGAAGGAGCCCTGTTTGTGGACAAAAGTGAGAGAGCAGAGTGCATAGGGATATGCATAAGGAGATCACTTCCCCAAAGCCATTGATTGGGAAAATGAGAGGGACTGATTTTAATGAGTTTTTGTGACCAAGAGGAGCTTACAGACTGGAGTTTTGGGGTTTTGCGGGCTTGGCTGGGATAGAGCCCTGAGAACATTGCCCTGCTTCTGCAGAGAAGGCAGGCAAGCAACCCCAGGACTGACTGAATTATCTGAGGATAGCCTATAGCACACGGAAAGAGACTGCTCACTCTTCCTGCATATGTGAGATGTGGAATTTTCAGAGAAGCCTCCCTGCAGACAAAGAGCCATCAGGTACCATTTCCCTCACCCATTCCTCAGCATAGGCACAGAGACACCTCTGAGGGCAGCTAAACCAGACACTGGCTGTTTTTCATGCTTTGCTCCAAATCCCATGTCCCTACACTCTGGGGCTACTGCCTTTCTCAGTCAAACCTGCATCAGTTCCAGTACAATGAGATCTTGCCCCAGAAGACCAGTGCAGGTCCCTGTCACACCAGGTCCTTAAAGTTTGGAGATTTTAAAAGTCAACAGGCTAGGCTGGGAAAGAGCCCAAAGTGCACTGTGCTGCTCCAGGCAGGCAAGCAACCTGTCCTCCAGGCAAGACAGTGTGAAAACAGCAATCTCAAAAATGCCTGGGTCAGGGGAGGGGAAATTGTTCACTCTTCTGGGAGTGCTTCCCTGACGGCAGCAAACATGGGAGTCCCTTCTCTGGGGACACATGAGCTGGCTGGCACATTTACCTCCCTTGCTCCTCACTATAAATCAACTTCATTAAATAGCACAGCACCAACACTGGCTACCTAACCTGCTTACACCAAGTCCTGCCACCCAACACTCTGCTGGTACTGCTTTTCTCAGGCAAGTGTGCCTAAGGACCAGCGCTGTGGGCCTCTTCCCCAGAAGTCCAGCAGAAACTTCCACAAGCACCATGCCTACCAACCATGGAGTTCTCCAAGACTTCGGTTCTAGTGGAAGTACCATTAGGTCTTGTTTAACAAGCAGATTGTACCACGCCTAGTTAAAATTCACCACACTCTTGGTAAGATTAAACACTGCCCACTGCAGGCAAAGAGAGCCTTTGTGGAAGACTAACCTGAGGGATAACACAGCCAAAACATAGTAGCAGGGTGCATGCAGCACATATCAGAGACAGTCCCTGAAGCTCCAGGCCCTGGACAGCATATGACCTCTTCTTCATAAAGCCATTACTCTCAGGAAAATGAAACATAACAGGCTTCTCTAATGCTGAGAAGAAGACAGAGACCTGGAAAAAATGCCAAGGTGGAGTAATTCATCCCAAAAGAAAGAACAAAAAGAGGTCCTGGCCAGAGATCTAATAGAAACAGATATAAATAACATACCTCATGGAGAATTTAAAGCAACAAGGATACTCTGTGGTCTTGAGAAAAGCATCAAAGACATCAGAGAGACCCTTAGTGTAGAGACAAAAGAGTTGAAAAACAGAAATGTAAAATGCAATGAATGAGATTTAAAACTATCGGGATGTAATGACCACAATGATGGAAGAAGCAAAGGAATGAATAAGTGATATAGATATAAAATAATGGAAAACAATGAAGCTGGACAAAGGGAGAAAGAACTATGGATTATGAGAATCAACTTAGGGAACTCAGTGATTCCATCAAATGTAATAACATTTATATCATAGGAGTCCTAGAAGAAGAAGAGAGAGACAAGGGGGCAGAAGGTTTATTTGAGTAGATAATAGCATAAAACTTCCCTAATCTGGGGAAGGAAACAGACATCCAGATCCAGGAGGCACAGAGAACTCTCATCAAAATTAACAAAAGCAGGCCAACACCAAGACTTATTGTAGTTAAATTTGTGAAATACAATGATAAAGAAAAAAATCCTAAAAGCAACAAGACAAAGAAGTCCCTAACTTACAAGGGAAGACCTGTAGGCTAGTTGTGGATGTCTCCACAGAAACTTGTCAAGCCAGAGGGCGTTGTATGATATATTCAAGGTACTGAATGGGAAAACTCTATAGCCAAGAATACTCTATTTTGCAAGGCTATCAAAAATGGAAGGAGAGATAGTTTCCCAGACAAACAAAAACAAAAGTTGTTCATGACCAATAAACCAGCCTGGTAGAAAATATTAAAGGGGACCCTTTGAGTGTAAAGGAGAAACCAAAAGTGACAAAGAGAAGAAATAATCACAGAAAATCTCCAGAAACAAGACAAGTAATGAAATGGCAATAAGTACCTATCTATCAATAATTACTCTGAATGTAAATGGACTAAATGCTCAAGTCAAAAGACATAGGGTGTCAGAATGGATAAATAGACAAGACCCATCTATAAGCTGCCTCCAACAGACTCATTTTAGACCTAAAAACACCTGCAGGTTGAAAGCAAGCGTGTGAAGGAACATTGGTAATGCAAATGGATGTCAAAAAAAGTCGGAGTAGCAATATTACCTTGTAGAAAGTAGTCTTTTTTCTTCTTGTATCGTTTTTATCCTGCTTCGGTATCAGGTTAGTATATATAAGGAGTTAAACATGCTAATAAGGAATGAATGGAAATCAGGAATTGAAAGAAGAAATAAAAAATACATGAAAACAAATGTAAATGAAACACAGCAGTCTAAAATCTTTGGGATGGGGGGCCTGGATGGCTGAGTTGGTTAAGTGTCCAACTTCTGCTTTGGTCATGATCTCATGGTTTGTGAGTTAAATCCCCATATCAGGCTCTGTGCTGACAGTTCGGAGCCTGGAGCCTACTTCAGATTCCATGTCTCCCTCTCTTTGCCCCTCCCCTGTTCACACTCTGTCTTTCTCTCAAAAATAAATAAACAAACACTAAAAACAAAACCTTTCGGATGCAGCAAAGCTGGTCATAAGAGGGAAATATGTAGCACTACAGGTCTACCTCAAGGGGCAAAAAATCTCAAATAAACAACCTAACATTACACCTAAAGGAGCTAGAAAAAGAACAAGAAATGAAAGCTAAAGCCAGCAGAAGAAGGGAAATAATGAAGATTAGAGCAGAAATAAATGATATAGGGGCGCCTGGGTGGCGCAGTCGGTTAAGTGTCCGACTTCAGCCAGGTCACGATCTCGCGGTCTGTGAGTTCGAGCCCCGCGTCAGGCTCTGGGCTGATGGCTCGGAGCCTGGAGCCTGTTTCCGATTCTGTGTCTCCCTCTCTCTCTGCCCCTCCCCCATTCATGCTCTGTCTCTCTCTGTCCCAAAAATAAATAAACGTTGAAAAAAAAATTAAAAAAAAAAAGAAATGATATAGAAACAAAAAGAAAAAAAACAGAAGAGATCAATGAAATTAGGAGTTGGTTCTTTGGAAAAATTAATAAAATTACCCCCCCACCCCAGCCAGATTTTAAAAGAGAAAGGACAAAAATAAACAAAATTGCAAATGAGAGAGGAGAAATAACAGCCAATACCACAGAAATACAAACACTTATAAGTGAATATTATGATAAATTATATGCCAACAAATTGGACAATCTGGATGAAATGGATAAATTCCTAGAAACATATAAACTACCATAACTGAAAAAAGAAGAAATATAAAACTTGAACATACTGATAACCAGCAAAGAAACTGACTCAATATTCAAAAATCTCCCAACAAATGGAAGTCCAGAGCCAGATGGCTTCACAGCTGAATTTTACCAAACATTAAAGAAGAGTCAATACCCATTCTTCTGAAACTATTCCAAAAAATAGAAATGGAAGGAAATCTTCCATATCCATTCTCTGAGGCTCGCATTACCCTGATTCCAAAACCAGAAAGACTCCACTAAAAAAGAGAACTACAGGCCAATATCTTTGATGAACATGAGTGCAAAATTCTCAACAAAATACTAGCAAATTGAATCCAACAGCACATTAAAAGAATCATTCAGCACAATGCAGTGGAACTTTATTCCTGGGCTGCAAACTGTGTCTCAATATTTGCAAATCAATCAGTATAATACACCACATTAATAAATGGGTAAGAACCATATGATCCTTTCAATAGAGGCAGATGAAGCATTTGACAAAGTATACCATCCATTCATGATTAAAAAATACTATGAACAAAGTAGGAATAGAAGAAACATAACAGCATTGTAAAGGCTACAGCTTTTTCCTCTATGGTCAGGAACAAGACAAGCATGTCTACTCTCACCAGTGTTATTTAACATAGTATTGACAGCCATAGCCTTAGCAATCATACAACAAAAAGAAATTAAAGGTATCCAGATTGGCAAGGAAGAAGTCAAACTGTCACTAATTGTAGATGACATGGTACTCTATATAGAAAACTCAAAAGTCTCCACCAAAAAATTCCTAGAACTGATATACGAATGTAGTAAAGTTACAGGATACAAAATCAATGTACAGAAATCTATTGCATTTCTATACATCAATAATGAAGTAGCAGAAAGAGAAATCAAAGAGTCAATCTCATGTACAATTGCACCAAAAAACTTAACATACTTAGTAATAAACCTAGCCAAAGAGGTAGATGATCTATTCTCTGAAAACCATAAAACACTGTTGAAAGAAACTAAAGGTAACACAAAGAAATGGAAAAACATCATATGCTCATGGATTGGAAGAACAAATATTGTTAAAATGTCTACGCTACTCAAAGCAATCTACGCTTTTAATGCCATCCCTATCAAAATACCACCATCATGTGGGGAATAAGTTTAGGAATTCTCTGAGCCTGCACTGATGGGTTAACAAGGCATAAAGAGTTGGAAAGCCATAGGATGAACACCCATCTGTCCTAGACTCTAGGTCTCATGTTCTCTCTTATCCAACAAGAGAGTGGAACGCAGGATTAAAGATGCGAGAGAGGCCCAAGTAAGGGTCCTTACTCCGTTTTTATTAGGATCAAAAGGATTACAAGCGTGATGGCATGCATAGAGAGACAATGAAACTGGGAACATTAACTCATGGGCATGGGGGAAAGGGGTTTTTTGAGATATGCGGTGTTAGGAGTTTGGGTCAATACAAAACAAGATTCTGGTGCTGGGTGGAAGGTTGTGTACAGCAAACACGATGCCCCACCTCTTTTTACCTAAACTGTCCTAGGGGACAAGAAATATAGAACATGCTACCTCAGGGTCAACAAGGCATCTTTCTTTTGCAAATTAGCTCCCCTCTGGGAAACTTTGCCCTTTTGCTGTCTATAGCCCTATTTACCTGTTTGCCTGATTTGGTCCTTCCTTCCTGTGAAAGCAGCTTTCTGCTATTGTCCTTTACCTTTGTCCTATACTGGGGGCCTTTGCCCCATTTGTCCTATACTGGGGGCCTTTGCCCCGTTTATCTAATCTTATTTACCTCTTCTTGTTTACGCAAACTTAGGTGTGTTCATCCTATGGCTTTCTAATTCTTTATGCCTTGTTAACCCATCAGTGCAGGCTCAGGGAATTCCTAAGCTTATTCCCCACACCATCATTTTTCACAGAGGTTAGAACAAACAATCCTATAATTTGTATGGAACCACAAAAGACTTTGCATTGCCAAAGAAACCTTGAAAAAGCAAAGCAAAGATGGATGCATCAGAATTCTGGACTTCAAGTTATATTACAAAGCTGTACTTATCAAGACAGTATGGTACTGGCAAAAAACAGACACATAGATCAATGGAACAGGATAGAAAACTCAGGAAGAAACCCACAACTGTATGGTCAATTAATCTTTGACAAAGCAGGAAAGAATATCCAGTGAAAAAAAGACATTGTCTTCAACAAATGGTGTTGGGAAAACCAGATAGCAACATGCAACATAATGAAACTGGACCACTTTCTTATACCATACACAAAAATAAATTCAAAGTGCATGAAATACCCAAATTTGGGACCTGAAACCATAAAAATTCTAGGGAGAATTCTAGGAGAACACAAGCAGTAACCTCTTTGACATAGGCTATAGCAGTTTCTTTCTAGATATATCTTCTGAGGCAGGAAAAACAAAAGCAAAAATAAACTATTGAGACTTCATCAAAATAAAAAGCTTCTGCACAAGGAAGGAAACAATAAAACTAAAAGGCACCCTATGGAATGGGAGATGATATTTGCAAGTGACATATCTGGTAAAGAGTGAGTATCCAAAATATATAAAGAACTTCAAATAATCCAGTTAATAAATGGGCAGAAGACATGAATAGAATTTTTTTCCAAAGAAGACATGCAGATGGCTAACAGATACATGAAAAGATGTTCAACATCACTCATCATCAGGGAGATACACATCAAAACTACAATGAGATATCACATTACACCAGTCATGATGGCTAAAGTCAACAACACAGGAAAAAAAACAGGTGTCGCTGGGAATGCAACTTTGTGCAGCTACTGTGGAAAACAATATAGAGGTTCCTTATAACATTAAAAATAGAACTACCCTATGATCCAGCAATTGCACTATTAGGTATTTACCCAAAGGATACAAAAATACAGATTCGAAGGGGTACATGCACTCCAATGTTTACAGCAGCATTATCAACACTAGCCAAACTGGAGAGAGCCCAAGTGTCCATCAACTGATGAATGGATAAAGAAGAGGGGTGGTGTGGATGTGTGTATATATGGAATAGTATTCAGGCATAAAAAAATGTAATCTTGTCATTTGCAATGACGTTGATGGAGCTAGAGAGTATTATGCTAAGTGAAATATGTCAGTCAGAGAAAGGCAAATACCATATGATTTCATATGTGAAATTTAAGAAACAAAACAGATGAACATAGGGGAATAAAAAACAAGAGAGGTTAACCAGGAAACAAAATATAGAAAATAAACTGAAGTTTACTGGACAGGAGGTGTTGGGGGGATGGGTTAAATAGGTGACGGGTATTATGGAGGGCAATTTTTGTGAGGAGCACTGGGTGTTTATGTAAGTGATGATTCATTAAATTCCACACTGAAACTAATATTACCCTGTATTCTAACTAACTGGAATTTAAATAAAAACTTGAGAATAATACACGCTAGAAACTTCTGTATTATTATTAATTACACAAAAGCCCTGTGGACTAGAGAAACATAGTCTTACAGTTAAATAAATTATAATTTATAATTAAATAATTTAATCAAGATCACACAGGGAATGGGTGGAGTGCTCAAACCCAGGTCTGCTCTTAATCCCACTTAATATTGCCTGAATATCGGGGCGCCTGGGTGGCGCAGTCGGTTAAGCGTCCGACTTCAGCCAGGTCACGATCTCGCGGTCCGTGAGTTCGAGCCCCGCGTCAGGCTCTGGGCTGATGGCTCAGGGCCTGGAGCCTGTTTCCGATTCTGTGTCTCCCTCTCTCTCTCTGCCCCTCCCCCGTTCATGCTCTGTCTCTCTCTGTCCCAAAAAATAAATAAATGTTGAAAAAAAAAAATTAAAAAAAAAAAATATTGCCTGAATATCAATAAGCTTACTCATGTGGTTTTAAAATCACAGTGAAAAAATACTTATAGATTTGCCATGCTGGGTATTATCCACTGGAATCAGACTGATCACTGAAAATCAATTTACCAAATACCATTTAGTCTAAAGCTTAATTTGTCAAATGACCATTTCACCAAATGGCCAATTTTCCAAATTTACCAAATTTAGCAATTTACCAAAAAATATGATTTGTTTTCAAAGACTAAGAATATACATTAAATGAATACCTTTATTATTGTATCCTTTATTGATATATTTGATAATATATTTAAACTACTTCATTTTATTCATAGTTATCTTCCTTATGAATATGTTGTTTGAAAGAATAGTTTCATAGAAGACTATGCTATTCAATGACCCTTAGCTTTTGACTAACTGAACATTACTTAAAATGCTGCTAAGAAGAATATAGGTATTGAATATATTAATTAGGTGAATTCAACACTATTCCTTAAAACATGCTTTTGGTAACTTGATAAATTTAGAAAATTTGGCAATGTGGTCATGCAAACTTTCATGTGAATACTAATCACCCAAAGTGGTCATGTAAACCTTAGTGTGCATCATTTGGGGATACTGTTAAAGCAAATTCTGAGTCTCTATCTCTGGGAGGGGCCTGAAAGTCTGCATTTCTAAAAAACTCCCAACCAATGCTGATGCTGCTTGTTTCAGACCATTCAAATTATTAGCATAGACTTATAGTGATGTAGCTTTCAGTGAGTCAGTAAGGGGTGAACTGAAGTAGAATTGCATACATCACAACTATTTCATTCCCTCACTTGGAATGGCCTTTGTTTTAGACATCCTGTATAAAGAAGATTTTACTTAGCTATTAACATGACTAATCTTTAAACTGACAAGGGGCGCCTGGGTGGCTCAGTCGGTTAAGCGGCTGACTTCGGCTCAGGTCATGATCTCACGGTCTGTGAGTTTGAGCCCCGCGTCGGGCTCCGTGCTGACAGCTCAGAGCCTGGAGCCTGTTTCCGATTCTGTGTCTCCCTCTCTCTGACCCTACCCCGTTCATGCTCTGCCTCTCTCTGTCTCAAAAATAAATAAACGGTAAAAAAAAAAAAGTAAATAAACTGGCATAAATTTGGGTAACAAGACAAAAGTAAAAAATTGCTTTATTATTATGTCAGTCATCTAAATAGTTTGAGGAAATCCATGATACCATTTGCTGTCCTTCCTAACCTTGTCTAAGCTCTAAGCATAAAATATGTCCATAGAAGTTTTAGCAGTTAGAATTATGCATAGAGTTATAGCATAATAATGGAACTTTAACAACTCACTGACAATTTGAAGTACCTGTTTTTATTGCATTTAATTAAATATGCCTATGTCATATTTTTAAAAAATGAGGATAGAAAGAAATATGTTATAAATTATAGTTTTTTGACCAAAATTATCTTGATAAAATGAGTTATTACCAATAGTCAGGAAGAAACTGTATATTATTATCTACAGCTATGAAGAATATTTTGTTATACTGACAGAATTGCTTTTTTCTTTGAGAAAAATATCTTTCAAATAACTTACCTTAAATACTCAGTTAAATATGATTGGTAATAGACCTGAGTTATACATTTTGTTTAGTGTAGTAGGTCTCAACCTTGGCTGTATCTTGGAATCAACTGGGGAGCTTTAAAAAAAAAATCCCAGTACCCAAGCCACTCCCCAGATTAGCTAATTTAAATCATTGGTGTAGATTTTTTAATCTCTTCAGATATTCTAATATATACTGAATACAGTGATGCTTTTCTTAGTCTCTGAGTTTATATAATTGCTTTTTATTCTTTCTTTCTGAGCATGCCATTATATAGGAACCCTAGTAATTACCAATTCTTTCTGTTCTTTCGTTTTTTTACACATAGGGCCATCTGTTAAGATGACAGAATTTTTGCTTATAAATTGGACTAAGGCATAAATTCCAGACAAAGACATATATGGGTAATCTTTATAAACCCATTATTTGTTTTATTACAAAACTGAAACCTCTGCCCACCCCTAGGCAATAATTATTATTTTAACCTTATGTCTTTGGCCTGGGTTTATATATAATCATTAAACAGCAAATAGGCAGAGAAGTAAAGCAATGGCAATTTGAACAAAAGATCCAAGCAGTTCAACTCATTCTATTCAACAATATTTTCATGGCATATAGTTCCATTTTTTAAAGTGCTGGGTTTGGACACTTAACAGACACTCTTCACTCTTATTTTTTAAGGTTCTACTGAGTTTCTGAAAATGTCATACCATGATACTAAGAACTAAAAAGTGTGTGAGAAACTGATGTGCTGGTGTGTGGGCTTTTAATGACATTGCTATGTGTGCAAGTACTGTTGTCTTCTCTTTCTTGTTAAGAAAAGGGAGTGCACATGGGTGTAATCAGGAGGTTAAAGTTCTTGAAAGCTCAAATGGAGATTATTAATTTTTTACCTCCTTCCTACCCAGTACTTAACATTTGACCTACCATATATAATACATTTGGCTGGTGTAGAGGAAGATGATTTGGGGTGAAACTCATATAGGATGAATCGGAGAGAATAAAGATGCTTTCTTTCCAAAACAATGATCTTAATCCAAATAATCACAAAAATTAAACATTAAATAAGAATGGAATAGGACCTTTTTAGAAATAGGGAAAAGTCTTTGTTTATTAAGCAGAATTAATGTAGAAACACTGACTAATACAGCAGACAGTTTCATAGTAGCACCTCACAACATTATGAATAGAGACACCATACATTGAGTTATGGTCAACAGCTAGGTTTGCCCCTTGAAAAATAGGCTCTGACTTGGTGATTCAGTAAGGTACTTAAGGTTTTTGGAAGGGGGTGGGTATCAGGTGGTAAGAAGAGATCAGTACCCCTGAGAATTTTCCTAGCCTAGATTTTCTCGAACTGAGTGGTCTATTAAAGCAAGAGTTGCATAAGAAAAACAGTTTGCCGTGTATCAAGGGTAACTTATCTTGAGACTGGTGAGATCTGAGCCCCAGAAGACTATTGGGCAGGATCCCCCAAAACATTAGCAGGTAAGTCTTGAAGCTGCTGTATGATTGATATGCCCTCCAGTCTCTTTACACTTTAAAATTCATTCAGTGGAATGAATGAAAAAGAGCTCTAAAGGAAACGGATAGAAATAGCAGTAAAATTATACTCCATGTGTCTGGAAAAAAAATTAAGGAGAAAAATCTGAAGCAGTTAGAAGCAGTTTGGTATGAATTGTAATGGAGCCAGTATTGGAGAGCTGCTTCAAAGTTAATTAGCACTTAGAGACTTGGTAAGGAAACCTGAACAGTTATGTCGGACTTAAGGGCATCATTTACACAGCTGAAGGGAATGCTTGTGTTGCCAATGGGAGTTACCATGGAGAACCTTATTAAATTAAGTCTAATGAAGGAAAGGGATGAAACATTATCAACTTTCATCAACATTTCAAATTTCATGGGATCATAGAATATTTTCAAGCTGGAAGGGAACTTGGGGTTTGGTCTAATTGCTTAATTTTTACCAGGAAATTGAGATGCAAACAGATTGAGTTGGTGTGCCCTAAGTCACACAGGCAGTAGCAGATTTGACACTTGAGTCAAAGATCCTGAGTCTTTTCATCTTTTGTTCTTTGTCTTTTTTATTCTAAATTCTAATCAATGAATTGAATTATCCTGGGGGGAAAAAATTCTCTTAAAAATGCTACCTAATCTGTTCCTTGAAATTTTGATATTTTGCTGAGAAACTATGGACTTTTGATTCAAACCCTTTACTTTCCACTCTGACGTGGTATTTGAAGATATTTTTCTTTCTGCCACTATTACTTTGAGATTGTAGTATTTCAAAGCCTTATGTACATTTAAAATTTTTTAATTGTTTTTTTTTTTTGAGAGAGAGAGGGAGACACAGAATCTGAAGCAGGCTCCAGGCTCTGAGCTGTCAGCACAGAGTCTGATGCAGGGCTCAAACCCACGAACCCTGAGATCATGACCTGAGCCGACGTCGGACACTTAACTGACTGAGCCACCCAGGCACCTCTGTACATTTTAATTCATAGAGGAGGTGCTGGCAAAACACAAGTGGCCACAGGAGAGGTTTTTAAAGTCCTAAAGATATACCAAAAATACAGATCTCTGATTAAGGGAGGATTAAGAATGCCTAGAATACTTCTTACTTGTTCTCAGTGAGTTCAGGGTAGCCTTTTTTTAATGAAAATTTTTGTTGAGATAAGTGTATATCACATGCAGTTGTAAGAATAGCACAGAGGAATCCAGTGTACTCTTTACCCAATTTCCCCACGTGATAACATCTTTAAAAGGTATAGTACAGTACCACAGAAAATATTGACATTGATATAATCTACCAATCTAATTCAGATTTCCCATTTTACCACCATTCTTGTGTGTGTGTGTGTGTGTGTGTGTGTGCATTTAGTTCAATATAATTTTATCACGTGTTCATGAACCACCACTACAGTTAAGAAAAAAAAAACAAACAACAGTTTATTCACTACAAGGATCTCACCCAGCCCCCATCCTGATACCTAATCTTTTCTCCATTTCTGTAATTTTGTCATTTCAAAATGTTATTAATTGAATGATATAGCATGTAACCTTTTAAAATTGACTTTTTAAATTCAGCATAATTCCCTAGAAATGTATCCAAGTTGTTTCGTGTATCAATAGTTCATTCCTTCTTATTGCAGAGTAGTAGTCCATTGTATGGATATATAATAGTTTGTTTAATCACTTATCTGTTGAAAGACATCTTCATTATTTCTAGTTGTTGGTTATTATGAATACAGCTGCTATGGACACTTGGGTATAGGTTTTTGTGTGAACAAAAGTTTTTATTTCTCTGAGATAAATACCCAAGAGTGCAATTGCTGGCTTGTGTGGTAATGACGTTTAGTTTTTGTTTGTTTCAATTTTTTTTTTACATTTATTTTTTGAGAGACAGAGACAAAGCACAAGTGGGGGTGGGGAAGAGAGAGAAGGAGACACAGAATCCGAAGCAGGCTCTGGGCTCTGAGCTGTCAGCACAGAGCCCAAAGTGGGGCTCGAACTTACAAACCGTGAGATCGTGACCTGAGCCGAAGTCAGATGCTTAACCAACTGAGCCACTCAGGCGCCCCCACGTTTAGTTTTTAAAGAAACTGCCAAGTGTTTTCTAGAGTGGTTGTATCATTTTACATTTACACCAGCAGTGTGTGAGTAATCCACTTTCTCCACATCCTCACCAGTGTTTGGTGTTATTGCTGGGTTTTAGTCATATGAATGGGTATATAGTAATACCTCATTATGATTTTAATTAGCATTTCCCCCATTATCAATGGTGTTGAATATTTTTTCATGTACTTGGTGTGATGTGATTATTTGAATAAATTTATCAAGTTTCTACTTCTATGGATTGTGTTTTTTGGTGTCAAGTATGAGAACTCTGCCTAGCCCTAGATCCTAAAGATTTTCTCCTATGTGTTTTCCTGAAAGTTTTATAGTTATATGTTTTACATTTAGGTACATTATCCATTTTGAATTACATTTTTATGTGTTAAGACTAATTAAGTCAAGGGTTTTTCCCCCCTCATTTGTGTTCAATTGCTCCATTATCATTTGTTGAAAAAGCTGTCTTTCCTCTTTTGAATTGTTTTGCTTATGCACCTTTGTAAAAACAATTAAATAAACATACTGATTTGGACTTTTTCTATGTATCCATTCTATACATTGATTTATGTGTCTATCCCTGTGCTCATATCACATTGTTTTGATTATGTTATCTATATAGTAAGCTTCTTCCCACTTTATTCTTCTTTTACAAGATTGTTTTAAGTATTCTATAGCCTGCATTTTTTATATCAGTTTTAGAATAATAATCTTATATCTACAAAAATATTGCTGGAATTTTGATAGGAATTGGATACTAAACCTATAAATTAATTTGAAGAGAATTGACATATTTGCTATGGTGACTCCTCTAATACATACATGATATGTCTTTCTATTTATTTTTAATTTAATTAATTAATTAATTAATTATGAGAGAGAGAGAGGGAGAGTGCATGTGCAAGGGAGGAGCAGAGAGAGAGGGAGAGAATCCCAAGCTGGCTCTGTGATAGCAGCGTGGTGGAGCCTGACACAGGGCTCGGGCTACAAACCGTGAGATCTTGACCTGAGCTCAGTCAAGAGCCAGACCCTTAACCAACTGAGCCACTCAGGCACCCCAGTCTTTCATTTATTTAGATCATGTTTGATTTTTTTTTTCATCAGCATATTGCAATCTTCAGCATACAAAGCCTGTATATGTTTTGGTAAATGTGGAATTAAGTATTTACTTTTCTTTGGAGAGATTGTAAAGAATATGAAGTTTTTAATTTTGTTTTTAATTCTGTATGTTCACTGTTAGTATATAAAAATGCAATTGCTTTTTGTGTGTTGATGTTTTGTGACCTTTCCAAAGTCACTTATTAGGTCTAGGGTTTTTTTTGGTGATTTCTTGGGATCTCCTATCTCCTATCTCTATTCATAGATAATCATGTGTCCACAAATAGGGACAGTTTTATTTTCTCCTTTGCAAACTGTAGGTTTATTATTATTATTGTTATTATTAGTAGTAGTCCTATTACAGTGACTTTAACTTCAAGTTATTTTTTTTTTAATTTTTTTTTCAACGTTTATTATTTATTTTTGGGACAGAGAGAGACAGAGCATGAACGGGGGAGGGGCAGAGAGAGAGGGAGACACAGAATCGGAAACAGGCTCCAGGCTCCGAGCCATCAGCCCAGAGCCTGACGCGGGGCTCGAACTCACGGACCGTGAGATCGTGACCTGGCTGAAGTCGGACGCTTAACCGACTGCGCCACCCAGGCGCCCCAAACTTCAAGTTATTTTGAATAAGAGTGGTGAGAATGGACATTTTTCCCTTGTTACCAAACTCAGAGAGAAAGCACCCAATCTTTCTCCATGAAGTGTGATGTTAACTAGTTATTGTGTAGATGCTCTTTAAAAAATTTTTTTAAATGTTTCTTGTTTATTTTTGAGAGAGAGAGACAGAGCGCAAGCGGGGGATGGTTAGAGTGGGAGACGCTGAATCTGAAGCAGGCTCCAGGCTCTGGGCTTTTAGCACAGAGCCCAACAAGCAGCTCGAACTCACAAACTGTGAGATCACGACCTGAGCCGAAGTTGGATGCCCAACCAACTAAGCCCCCCAGACACTCCAGTGTCGATGCTCTTTTTCAAGTTGGGGTAATTTCCCTCTATTCTTAAGCTGCTGAGACTTTTTATCATGAATGAGTATTGTGAAATGCATTTTGTGAAATGTTTTTCTCTTGTATCATTCGATACGATATTACCTATTTTCTTTAGTCTGTTTGTAAAGTGGATTACATTGATTTTCAAATGTTAAATCATCCTTGTGTAACTGGAACAAATTCTACTTTGTCATTGTATATAAATATTTTGTATGTATTTGGATTTGATTTGCTAATATGTATTGTTGAGAATTTTATGTATAAGTTTGTAAGAGATGTTTTTCTTTTTTTTTTTTTAATTTTTTTTTCAACGTTTTTATTTATTTTTGGGACAGAGAGAGACAGAGCATGAACAGGGGAGGGGCAGAGAGAGAGGGAGACACAGAATCGGAAACAGGCTCCAGGCTCTGAGCCATCAGCCCAGAGCCCGACGCGGGGCTCGAACTCACGGACCGCGAGATCGTGACCTGGCTGAAGCCGGACGCTTAACCGACTGCGCCACCCAGGCGCCCCAAGAGATGTTTTTCTGTAAGTTTCTTTTGTATTGTCTTATATTTGTTTTGGTATAGGAGTGGTACTGGTGTCACAGAATAAGTTGGGAAGTGTTCCTTCCTCTTCTGTTATGTGGATGAGTTTGTGTAAAATTAATGTTAAATCTTTTCCAGTGTTTTGCACAGTTCTCCTGTGCAACTATCTGGGCCTGAAGATTTCTTTTGAAGGACCTTTTATTTTATATTTTTAAGGGTTTATTTATGTGTTTTGAGAGAGAGACAGAGTGAGAGAGAGCAGGGGAGGGACAGAGAGGGGGGTGGATAGAGAATACCAAGCAGGCTCCTCTCTGTCAGCACAGAGCCTGATATGGGTCCTCGATCTCATGCTTAACTGACTGAGCCATCTAGGTGACCTCAGGAGCTTTTAAATTATAGATTCAGTTTCCTGAACAGGACAGTTCAGATTATCTTTTTCATCTTAATTGAGTTTTGGTAGGATTTGGTTCCTTTCTTCTGAGTTGTCACAGTTATGAGCATATTGTTGTTCGTATTTATAAGTTTCTTAGGGCTGCCATAATAAAGAATTACAAACTAGGTGACTTAGAAAAACAGAAATTTATAAGTCCAAAATCAAAGTATGGGCAGGACCATGCTCCCTCTGCTCCCTCTGCTCTTCTGACAGAGATCCCTCCTTGATTCTTTCTTCCTACTTCTAGTAGCCCCAGTTGTTCCTTGTTTTATGGCAGCATAATTCCAATCTCTGATTTCATCTTTACATGGCATTTTCCTTGTGCCTCTTCACATTGTACTCTATGTGTAGCTCTCTCTATGTCCAAATTTGTCCTTTTTATAAGGACATCATTTATATTGGATTAGAGTCCATCCTAATGACCCTATTTTAGTTGATTAACTCTGTAAAGATCCTATTTCCAAAAAACATCTCATTCTGAGATACTTGGTGCTAAGACTTGAACACATCTTTTGTGGGGGAGCACATAACAATATTATTCTCTTATTATTCTAATGACTTCATTATCTCTAGTGGTAGCCTCTATTTTATTCCTGATATTGATGATTGTGTCTTTTCTTTTCGTAAGTCTTCCTACAGGTTTATCAGTTTTATTGATTTTTTTCAAAGAAACAGCTTTCTGTTTCATTGATTTTCTTTTTTTTAATGTTTATTTATTTATTTTGAGAGAGAGAGAAAGAGAGTATGCATGTATGCACGTGAGTGGGGAGGGGCAGAGAGAGAGGGAGATAGAGAATCCCACGAAGGCTCTGCACTGTCAGGGCTCAACATGAGGCTCCATTCCATGAGCCACGAGATCATGACCTGAGCCGACTGAGCCACCCAGGCACCTCAGTTTTCTCTTTTGTTTCCCATTTTCACCTTCATTATTTTCAGCTCTTATGTTTATTTATTTACTCCTTTGGATTGCATTGGGTTTAGTTTGCTCTTCCTTTTCTAGTTTTTTGCAGTGGGAACTTAGATTACTTATTTTGCTATTTTTCCTCATTTCAATTTAAGCATTTCATACTGTGAATTACCCTCACAGCACTGTTTTAGCTGCATCCCATATATTTTGATGTGTTGTATTTTCATTTGAATTAAGGTTTATTTGTTTATTAAAAAAATTTTTTTTTACATTTATTTATTTTTGAGACAGAGACAGAGCATGAACAGGGGAGGGGCAGAGAGAGGGGGGGACACAGAATGGGAAGCAGGCTCCAGGCTCTGAGCCATCAGCCCAGAGCCTGACGCGGGGCTCAAACTCACGGATGGCGAGATCGTGACCTGAGCTGAAGTCGGACACTTAACCGACTGAGCCACCCAGGCGCCCCATATTTTAAAATATTTTTAGGCTTCCTCTTGGACCCATGGATTATTTTAAAGTTTATTGTTTAATTTCTATATATTTAGTATTTTCCTGTTGTCTTTCTGTTATCTAGCTTGATTCTGATATGGTGGAAAAACATGGTCTGTATGATTTCACTTCTTTTAAATTTGTTGAGGGTTGTTTTATGGCCCAGGTTATAGTATATCTGCTGAATGTTATATTGGTGCTTGAAAAAATTGAGTATTCTGCTGTTGTTGGATGGAATATTCTATATATGTCAATTAGGTCTTGTTGGTTGAATGTGTTGTACAGATTTTCCATATCCTTGATTATTTTCTATACTAGTTCTATCTGTTGTTGAAAGGGAAGTTTTGGTGTACCCAACTATAATTTTGGATTTGTATATTTTTCTTTTCAGCTCTATTAGTTTTGCGTCATATATTATGAAGCTCTTTTGTTTGGTATGTACATATTTAGTATCATTTTATCTTCCTGGTATATTAATCATTTTGTCTTTATGTAGTATCCCTCTTTGTCTTTTGTAGTTTTATTTGAAGTCCACTTTATCTGATATGTATAGAGCCACTTCTGCTTGTTTTTGATATTTGCATGGTGTATCTTTCCCCATCTTTTTACTTTCAACCCACCTGTGTTGTTGAATTTGAAGTCATTTTCTTGTATATACCATATAGTTGGGTCATACTTTTTAGCTATTCTATCAGTTGGTATTTCAATCAGTTTATTTAGGGCATTTACATTTAAGGTTATTATTGATATTTTAGAGCTTAAGTATTACATTTTATTTTTTTTCTATTTGTTTTCACTGGTTCTTGTGCATTTGTTTCTCTTTCCTGCATTCCTGTTGGTTACTTGAATATGTCTTAGAATTTAATCTTGATTTATTTGTAGCATTTTTGAATGTATATCTTTTTAGTTTTTATAGTAATTTATGAGTATTAGAGTGTGTATATATATATATGTGTGTATGTATATATATATATATATATATATATGTATATCCAATGTCTACTGGTATTAACATTTTATCACTTCTAGTGAAATATGAAACCATTCTTCCATGCACTGTTCAATTTAGCATTTCATTTGCTCCTCTACTTTTTAATATTATTGTCTTGAGTATCAGATGGCATTATAATTCTTGTTTTTATTATCATGCAGAGGATTTATAAAATGCATGCAGAGGATAATCTATTTTATATACCCATATTTTTGTTCTTTCCACTTTTCTTTCTTCTTGATGCTCTAATATTCCTTCTTTTATGATTTCCTTTTTGTTTGAAACAATTCCTTTTGCTATTCTGTAAGGGTAAATTTACTAATGAGAAGTCCTTTTAGTTTTTCTTCATGTGAGAATAATAGAATTTGAAGTTGACAATTCTTTTCTTCTAGCACATAGAAAATGTCTGCCACTTCCTCCTGACTTTCACGGTTTCAGTTATCATTTTAATTGATGGTCCTGCATAGGTAATTTGTTGTTTCTCCTGGTGTGTATTTAAGAGACTTTTTTTCTGTCTCTAGTTTCTAGAAGTTTAAAAATGGTATATCTTTGTGTGTATATTTTTGGATTTATCCTAGTTGGGTATTACTGAATTTCTTAAGTCTGTAGCTTTTTGTCTTTTGCCATATTGAGAGAATTTTCAGCCATTATTTTTTCTTATGCTATTTCAATCCCATTCTTTTTCTTTTCCTTTTTTATGACTCTGATGATAGGAATCTGGAATCTTCTGTCGTTGTCTCACAGGTCTCTAAGGTTCTGTTTATTTTTCTTTTTCAGTCTATTTTTATGCTTTTCAGATTAGGTAAATTCTATTGATCTGATCTCAAGTTTACTGATTTTATTCTGTCATTCAACTTTACTATTAGCCCACCCCAAAATTTTTTTAAAATTAAAAAAAATATATTGCATTTATTAGTTCCAAAATTACATTTACTTTAACTTTTGGTTCTTTGCTGAAGTTTTCCCTTTTTTTCATTTTTTAAAAGAGAAATTATAATTGATTTCTGAAGCCTTTTTTTGATGGCTACTTTAACATCCTTCTTTGATAATTCCAATGTCTGACTCATTCTGATGTTGGTGTTAGTTGATATCTTTTCTCATTTAAGTTGTGATTTCTTGCTTCTTGGAATTATGGGTGATTTTTCACACACTAACTGCACATTTTGTTATTATGGTAGGAAACCTAGAATCCTATTTAAATCTGTTATTTTAGTAGGCACTCATCCTGTTTAGGTTTAGCACACAGATCTTGGTCTACTTTTGTGGTTTGTGGTTCTAATGACAATTTAATTTTCAGAGCTTTTACAGTTATTTACAGTTCTGTTCAATTTATCTAGGATCACTGAGACTCCCACTGGTCTTCACTGGTGCTGCCTGAGAAGATGGAGTGTCCCAAGGTTGGGTTGTCCAGTTTCTTTTCTTGGGAGAGGAAAGTCAGTCTCAAACTTTTGGGGATAAAGAGCTTTCTCAGGTTGGGCTCCTTATTGTGGAACATCTCTGTTGGTTCTGCCTCACTGGCCTAATAAGGTTTTAAAGCCTTTAAAAGTTATTTCTTTCATTCTTTAATTAATTAATTCAGCAAAGAAATACTTATGGGGCATTCACTGTAAGCTAGTCTCTGGAATTTTGTGGTTCTCCAGTTGTTGGCAGATAAGAATTTGTATGTCTTGAAGTGGTTCTGGGAATCTTAGACCTGAACTGATTTTGATCAGAGTTTAGTTTAGCTAAAGCTCAGGGGAGAAAATGTCTTACTTTACTTTTTAGAAGTGTAGCTAAGTGAGAAGTGTAACAAGAAAACACTTTACTCAAGATATTCCTTAATTGTATGTTTTGGACTCCTTGTTTTATACTAAGTATTGATTTGTGTTTTAATGCATATTTTTTGGCAAGTCCTACTCATCTTTTAAGACTATATGCAGCCTTTGGGGCACCTGGGTGGCTCATTTGGCTAAGCATCCAACTTTGGCTCAGGTCATGATCTCATGGTTCATGAGTTCGAACCCTGCATCAGACTCTCTGCTGTCAGCACAGAGTTTGCTTCAGGTCCTCTGTCTCCATTTCTCTCTCTGCACCTCTCCCACTGGTTCTCTCTCCCTCTCTTTCTCTGTCTCTCTCAATAAATAAACTTTAAAAAAAGACTATATTCAGCTTTTCCTGATTCTTGCTAGGTTGGATTTGTTGTCTTACCAAACATTTGGTACTATTGCAAAAATGGCCCCATTTGTCTACTCCTTCCTGCAGACATACTTTTTGCACTGTTACTTTGCTGCTCCTTTCATCAAGAGGTGGAACCTATATAATTATTCCTTAAATCTGGGTTTGACTTGTGATTGCCTTGACCAACAGGATACAGTGGGCCAGTTTAAAGCTTAGGCCTCAGGAGTACATATGTACTTTCCGTCCTTTTCTTTCTCTACCCTTTCCATGAAAACTATCTCAGGCTAAGATGCTGGCAAATGAACCAGTGGAGAGAACAGAACTAAGTGGTTCCCATTAAGACTTTTATAGACCATAAACAGCTGGCCTGGAAGTTGACTTCCTATCTATCTCATTCTTTAGACATGAGATTTTGGAGAGTTGGGACCATTCATTTCAGTATCCTTTGAGTCTGGGAAAATGTTAAGTTCATGATAAGTAGTTAGCAAAATGCTAATAAAAAGGATAAATGAACAAATTAACAACAGTGATGAGATAAAGATCAAAAGGAGACAAAAAGAAATGCATTGTTGCACAATGACAATTTTTTGTCACTATAAGATTAATTTTTGATGGACAAAAGTAATGCTAAAATATGTGATTAAACTGTGGGACTGGGGCACCTGGGTGGCTCAGTCAGCTAGACATCTGACTCTTGATCTTGGCTCAGGTCATAATCTCATGGTCCATGAGATTGAGCCCTATGTCAGGCTGTGCACTGACAGTGCAGAAACTTCTTGGGATTCTCTTTCTCCCTCTCTCTCTCTGCCACTCCCCTGCTCACACACATGTGCTCTCGCTCTTTCTCAAAATAAATAAACATTAAAAAAACTGTGGGACTATTTAAAATAAATAAGTTTTTCAACTAGATTGAATTAGCATATGGTTCTTCTTTGCAAAGACTTAATTAGAATTATGGAAAGACTGACTACCTTTTATTCCTCCAAAGAATATGTCATCTTCCTTAAGAAATGTCTGAAAAGTAGGAGAGAAAGAAAAAGTATCATTTAACCCTGACTGAATAAAAAACTTTTGATTGAAAAATTCTTTTTAGACTTGATATTTTCTTTTTGATTTATTTGTAAAATGCACAGTAATTGATCTTGGCAATATCCTTATAAAGGGCAAAAAGTTATTACCCAGACTGCCCAGTCAAGCAAGGTATTTAAGCACAACTAAGAACTCTTAGTAATATAAAGACTGTTTAGAAAGGGAGGCTTTTTTACAAAAAAAATTAACGTTTATTCATTTTTGAGAGAGTGAGAGAGAGCATGCGCACATGTGCGCGTGAGGAAGAGGCAGAGAAGATGGAGACACAGAATCCCAAGCAGGCTCCAGGCTCTGTGCTGTCAGCACAGAGCCTGATGCGGGGCTCCAGCCCACAAATCATAACCTGAACCAAAGTTGATGCTTAACCGACTGAGCCACCCAGGCGCCCTGTAGAAAGAGAGGCTTTTGGTGCTTTGCTCTGATACAAAAAAAGAAGATGGTGCCGCTTTTTTTTTAGAAAATTGTCAGTGGACACTCACTCCACTCTAGTTTTGCTATGATAGGACTTAATTTCCTACTGACATTTTTTGCAGAGACAGTTCTGGATCATTTTAGGAGCAGAGGATTATAATTAGGTGGGTGGCTGCCGAGGCCTTTTTACTGCAGTGAAAGAGAAAGGGTAATAGGGAGTCATACTAATAAAGGGCTTAGGAATTATCAAGAGATAGAAAAACCGGAGAGAAAATCTTTTTTCATCATATCTCTTTTCCACGTACTCCTTGACCTCCATATTTATTGTGTTCTCTGAAATGTAATGCTACATGTGTAATTAAGAATGGGTTCTATGTGTGCTCTCTACTTGCAAACATGCGGTTGCTACCATGGCAACAGCAAAGGAACCAGCAGAACAGGCACTCTGATTAATGTAATTACACAGCAAGCTGTATAATACCCTTAAACACCGTTTATTTCTGCATGAAGAAGACATTAGAATGGATATTATGTTCAACAACTTAACATTTCCCACATTCTTTAGGATCATGTGATTTTTATGTCATGATTAAGATAATGTTTATCTTGTTCATTCAAGATCATAGCCTAGGAATAGCTGTATTGTATTTTAGTTCAACTCAATTCCTCAGAATAATTGTTGGGTGTCAGCTATGGGGCAGGAGCTAGTTAGGCCTGCAAATGTTATAACCATGTGTACGGTATGATCCCTGCTCTTGAAGATCTTACAGTCTAATAGACCTAGACTGCTACCAAAATATATTATTTTTTAAAGCCCAGAATGTTGTATTAGACTGCAAGAACACTATTAATCCTTGTGAGTTGTTAGGGAATATTGTACTAGTCAGAGTCTCTGCTGGAAACAGATGGCATTCAAATTGGGTAATCTGAAAAGAGTTTAGTAAAGGTACTATTTACAGATGGTCACAACAAGGTGCTATCACCACTGAAGGGATAAAGGAAGAGAATGGTAACTGCAATCTGGAGAGAAAGATGAATTGCATGATAGAAATTGTGATTTTTAGTTGAGGATGTGGCCAGCCATAGTGACCCCACAAGGAGTCAAAGACATAAATGTCTTTCTCTTTTCCTGCCCTTTGATCTTTTGATGGTGCTCTTCCCATTGTCTGAACCTAACTGGAAGCCAGAGGGTGAGGAAACTCAATGATGTAATTTACATAGGTCATTGTCCCAGGATACAAAGCAGGTGGAGAATAGTGGAGAGTGAATCTTGGAAGGCAACTGGGGAAGGGAAGTGGAGGGTATCCAGAACATATATATATATATATATATATATATATATATATATATACACACACACACACACACACACTCACTAAAGGCACACACACATATGCCCATGTACCCATACCTTAGATACGCATGTCTCTATGGTCAAACTTACATCTGTGTGTAGTGTCTGTATCCTCTCTTCTTTTTGCTAAGCATGTCTCTGGACATTTTAATATTTGTAGAAGACCAGACCCATGAAGTCTGAGACCATTTTTGTCTCCAACACCATATAGTAGAGGCTGAATTAATTTTCTAATGAAGATCAAATTTTAATAAATGTGACCCCATGCATCGTTTTTCTCTTCCAAGTGGCATATGGACATATTTACAGATTAGGTGGTCATCACCAAACATTTCTAGACCACATCCCCATGAGAGTATGCTACTATTGGGAAGAAAACTGAAATAGGAGTTAGGAGATAGTTGTTCAGCAAATAATTTTGAACATGTATTGAATTCCTGAGTTTGCTTCATTGGCTCAGCTATAAACATTATAGGACATGAAGAGAGAGAGAGGTTGGGATATCTCTTCCCTGTTCCACCTGGCTTCATGCCTTGGTTCTGGCTGTGGTTGAGTCTCTCCTTGACTACAGCTTCTACTGTATGTCTCTTCCTTCATGGTTCCAGCTCTTACTGGTTTTTGTAACACTATTTACTCCCCTTTCCCTTTTAATCCTAGGGTCGGTAATGGCTTCTAGCTATGACTCATCTCTTGGTTTCTCAACCTTTCTTATTGTTTCCCTTAACCCTACTCATACATCTGTAAGCAGTCCTTTATGAAAATGTTTTAATTGAATTATCTGAGTAGAATTCTATTTCCTGTAGGAACCCTGATACACTTCTGAATTACAATTGCTAAAAACTACCAAGCAGCTGAAAAGCAGATATGGGTGACTATATTCCTAATATTGTGATGGAAACAGTATGACAGGAAATGAGGCTTCTTTCCTGTCCATAGTCCTGGGTCTAAGTACCAAGAAAAATGATTTTCCCTCCTCTGTAATATTTATAATAATAATACAAACACAGCTGACTTCTTTGGTTCCTGGGATGTTGAGTATATGATAAGCTATTCCTCTTTACTCTTATTTTTTTAAGTTTATTTATTTATTTTGACAGAGACACAGCACAAGTGGGGGAGGGGCAGAGAGAGAGGGAGGGAGAGAGAGAGGATCCCAAGAAGGTTCCAAGCTGCTAGCATAGAGCTCGATGTGGGGCTTGAACCCATGAAACCACAAGATCATGACCTGAGCTGAAACCAAGAGTCAGATGCCCATCTGACTGAACCACCCAGGCACTCCCTCTGTACTCTTATAAAGACTCAGAATGTGAGAAATATGTGACCAATTAACTTTGCTCATTATGTACTATTTAGTAATACAATAAATTAATGAAAAAGAAAATGTTTGTTGTATTTAGTTCCAGGTAATATAGTGATATTACAAAGAAGCCAAAGATAAAGATACTCTTGAAGGGTAATTCCTCTCAAAGGCAAACTGATTCTCTTTGAGCATCAACCATAGCTCTCATGTAATCTTTCTCTTTGATTAAATCTGTTTTTAATTCCATGGTGGTGATATGTGCATTATACTTTCACTCTTGTTTCCCCAGAGAAGAAATCCACTAAAATTTGTTGGTCTATGTAAGAGTCCCATTGTTAATAAATTAGGTTGGCCTCAATTGATTTGCTACCATAAGGTTGACATCAGTATTAAACTAACCTGATTTGGGGTTGTTGTTGACTCTGTCAAGACATTGCCTTTACTATCAACTTCTCCTCATACTCTTGCCTCATTAAAAGAGGAAAAATTAAGTCCCCCAATGGTGGTTATACAGCTAGTTAGTGGGTGAGCAAGGACAGTGACTCAGGCCTCTTAACTACTAGCTCAACATCCTCCCTCATACCTAGAATCTGCACAGAAACCAGACATTCAGAACCCAATCATTTTACTCCACAATCCCATCCCATTGCTTGGTTAACCTCTTTTAGAATGCTTCTTGAAATATTCTATTCACTTGACTGTGAAGCTATTATATAACTGCATGGCTGTCCCTTACACTGATTCACATCCAGTCCCCTGAAGTTCTAACCCTTGGGGTAATAAAGAACAACTCAAATCCAGCTTCCATATGTGATACCTCTTTAGATATTTCAGTTTAATTATCAAATGTGTCTTGTCTCCACATCCTTCTCTAGAGCTTAATAGCCAAATTCTATAAAATGTTTCTCATGTGGGGATGCTTGGGTGGCTCAGTCAGTTAAGCATCCGACTTCGGCTCAGAACATGATCTCATGGTTCTTGAATTTGAGCCCTGCGTTGGGCTCTGCACTGACAGCTCAGAGTCTGGACCCTGCTTTGGAATCTGTGTCTCCCTCTCTCTCTCTATGCCCCTCCCCCACTTGTGCATATGCTCTCTCTCAAAAATAAGTAAATATTTTTAAAAAATGTTTCTCATGGGAACCCTCTTACACTGTTGGTGGGAATGCAAACTGGTGCAGCCGCTCTGGAAAACAGTGTGGAGGTTCCTCAAAAAATTAAAAATAGATCTCCCTATGACCCAGCAATAGCACTGCTAGCAATTTACCCAAGGGATACAGAAGTGCTGATGCATAGGGGCACTTGTACCCCAATGTTTATAGCAGCACTTTCAACAATAGCCAAATTATGGAAAGAGCCTAAGTATCCATCAACTGATGAATGGGTAAAGAAATTGTGGTTTATATACACAATGGAATACTACCTGGCAATGAGAAAGAATGAAATCTGGCCTTTTGTGGCAACATGGATGGAACTGGAGAGTGTTATTATAAGTGAAATAAGTAATACAGAGAAAGACAGATACCATATGTTTTCACTCTCATGTGGATCCTGAGAAACTTAACAGAAGACCATGGGGGTGAGGAAGGAAAAAAAAAAGGTTAGAGAGGGAGGGAGCCAAAACATAAGAGACTCTTAAAAACTGAGAACAAACTGAGGGTTGATGGGGAGTGGGAGGGAGGGGTGGGTGGGTGATGGGTATTGAGGAGGGCATCTTTTGGGATGAGCACTGGGTGTTGTATGGAAACCAATTTGACAATAAATTTCCTATTTAAATAAATACATAAATAAATAAATAAATAAATAAATAAATAAATAAGTTTCTCATATGGTATCGTTTTGGATATGTTGACTTCCAGTCTGTTTGTCTCTATCCCCAGCTCAAAGTGTTTCTCCTGGTGCTTATTAATGGCTATGTTAGCTGTGGTTGTGAGCATGCTGTTATTTCTGTTATGCTGAGGGGAGGCACTGTTTTGACAGTGAATGGTAGATGTTTCACATTATAATTTATATAGTGCTAGAAGAAAAGGCAGTGACACTGAATAGAAAAGGTAAGTGCAAAAAGAAGTAAGTGTCCTAGGGACAAATAGCTATTATGATCCTGTATATCCTATTTGCAGTGCTGAGACTTAATATATATATCTATATATCTATATATCTGTATCTATATCTATATCTATATCTATATCTATATCTATATATCTATATCTATATCTATCTATAGCTATCTGAGCTAACACAGGCAGTAATGAGACGATAATTTTACTTTTTTAATTTATATTTTAGTCAATTAATATATAGTGTAATGTTGGTTTTAGGAGTAGAATTCAGTGATTCATCACTTGAGTACACACCCAGCGATCACCCCAGTAAGTGCCCTCTTTAATACCCATCACGCATCTAGCCCATCTCCCACTCACCTCCCTCCATCAACCCTCAGTTTGTTTTATATCATTAAGAGTTTCTTGTGGTTTGATTACCCCTCTTCTCTTCCCCTACCGTTCCCATAACGTCATCTGTTTTTCTTGTTAAATTCCACAAATGAGTGAAATCATATGGTATTTTTCTTTCTCTGATTGACTTATTTCACTTAGCATAATACATTCCAGCTCCATCCATGTCATTGCAAATGCAAGATTTCATTCTTTTTGGTGGCTGAGTGATATTTGATGTATATGTATGCCACATCTTCTTTATCCATTCATCAGTCAATGGACATTTGGGCTCTCTCCCTACTTTGGATATTATTGACATTGATGCCATAAACAATGGGGTGCATATACCCCTTCGATTCTGTATTTTTGTATCCTTTGGGCAGATACCTAATCGTGCCATTTCTAGATTGTAGGGTAGTTCTATTTTTAGTTGTTTAAGGAACCTCCATACTGTTCTCTAGACTGGCTTCACCGGTTTGCATTCCCACTAGCAGTGCAAGAGGGTTCTCGTTTCTCTTCATCCTTGCCAACACCTGTTGTTTCTTGTGTTGTTAATTTTAGCCATTCTGACAGGTGTGAGCTAGTATCTAATTGTGATTTTGATTTGTATTTCCCTGATGATGAGCTATGGAGAGCATCTTTTCATGTGTCAGCCATCTGGATGTATTCTTTAGGAAAGTGTCTATTCATGTCCTCTCCCCAATTTTTCACTGGATTATTTGTCTTTAGGGTGTTGATTTTGATAAGTTCTTTATAGATTTTGGATACTAACCCTTTATCAGATATGTCATTTGCAAATATCTTCTCCCATTATGTCAGTTGTCTTTTAGTTTTGTTGATTGTTTCCTTCACTGTGCAGAAGCTTTTTAATCACAATGAGGTCCCAGTAGTTCATTTTTGCTTTTGTTTCCCTTGCCTCCTGAGATATGTCTAGTAAGAAGTTGCTGTGGCTGAGGTAAAGGAGGTTGCTGCGTGTGTGTTCTCCTCTAGGATTTTGATGGCTTCCTGTCTCACATTTAAGTCTTACATCCATTTTGAGTTTATTTTTGTGTATGGTGTAAGAAGGCGGTCCAGGTTCATTTTTCTACATGTCACTGTCCAGTTTTCCCAACACCATTTGCTAAAGAACCTGTATTATTTCATTGGATATTCTTTACTGCTTTGTCAAAGATTAGTTGGCCTTACATTTGTGACTCCATTTCTGGGTTTTCTATTCTGTTCCACTGATCTATGTGTCTGTTTTTGTTCCATTACTATACTATCTTGATGATTACAATTTTGTAATACAGCTTAAAATCCGGAATTGTGATGCCTCCAACTTTGGTTTTCTTTTTCAACATTACTCTGGCTATTTGGGGTCTTTTCTGGTTGCATACAAATTTTAGAATTGTTTGTTCTAGCTCTGTCAAGAATACCGCTGTTATTTTGATAGAGATTAAGAATGCTGGTGGTATTTTGATAGGGATTGCATTAAATGTGTAGATTGCTTTTGGTAATATAGACATTTTAACAATGTTTGTTCCTCTAATCCATGAGATGGGATTCTTTTCTATTTCTTTGTGTCCCCTTCATTTTCTTTCATAAGTCTTCTATAGTTTTCAGAGTAAAGATCTTTTACCTCTTTAGTTAGGCTTATTTCTAGGTATCCTACTGTTTTTAGTGCAATTTTAAATGGGATCAATTCCTTGATTTCCTTTTCTGCTGCTTCGTTATTGGTTTAGACATGCAACAGATTTCTGCACATTGATTTTATTTCCTGCAACTTTGCTGAATTCATGTGTTCTACCTATTTTTTTGGTGGAGTCCTTTGGGTTTTCTACATAAAGTATCATGTCATCTGCAAATAGTGAAAGTTTCACTTCTTCCTTGCTAATTTGTATGTCCTCTATTTCCTTTTGTTGTTTGATTGCTGAGGCTAAACAATTATTGTGTTAAATAGTAATGGTGAGAGTGGGCATCCTTGCCTTGTTCCTGACCCCAGAAGAACTGTTCTCAGTTTTTCCCCATTGAGAATGATATTAGCTGTGGGTCTTTTGTATATGGCCTTTATGATGTTGAGATATGTTCCCTCTATCCCTACTTTGTTGAGGATTTTTGTCAGGAATGGATGCTGTATTTTGTCAAATGCTTTTTCTGCATCTATGGACAGGATCATATGACTCTTATCCTTTCTTTTATTAACATGGTGTATCATGTTGATTGATTTGCAAATATTGAACCAGCCCTGCAGCCCAGGAATAAATCCCACTTGATCATGGTGAATAATCCTTTTGATGTACTGTTGAATTAGATAGGCTAATATCTTGTTGAGAAGTTTTGCATCCATATTCATCAGGGATATTGCTCTGTAATTCTTTTTAGTGGGGTATGTGTCTGGTTTTGGAATCAAGGTAATGCTGGCTTTGTAGAATGATTTTGGAAGTTTGCTTTCTATTTCTATTTTTTAGAACAGTTTGAGAACAATAGGTATTAACTCTTTTTTAAATGTCTGGTTGAATTCTCCTGGGAAGCCATCTGGCCTATTACTCTTGTTTTGGGGGGAAATTTTTTATTACTGTTTCAATTTCTTTGCTGGTTATGGGTCTGTTCAAATTTTCTATTTCTTCCTGTTTCTGTTTTGGTAGTTTGTTAATTTATAGGAATGTGTCTGTTTCTTCCAGATTGCCCAGTTTGTTGGCATATAACTTTGCATAGTATTCTCTTATAATTGTATTTTTGTGGTGTTGGTTGTGATCTCTCCTCTTTCAGTCATGATTTTATATATTTGGGTCCTCTCTCTTTTCTTTTTGATAAATCTGGTTAGGGGTTGATCATTTTTCTTTATTCTTACAAAGAGCCAGCTCTTGGTTTCATTGATCTGTTCTACTGTTTTTTTTTTCTTTCTATATTATTTATTTCTGTTGTAATCTTTATTTTTTTCCCTTCTAGTGCTGGATTTAGGCTTTATTTGCTGTTCCCCTTTGTGATCTTATAGTTTTCTTTCCCTCTTCTTTCCAGCTTTATTATTTTCCATTATTTTATCTTCTGTGTCACCTATTCTCTCCTCTGCTTCTTCAATCCTCTTTGTGAGTATATCCAGTCAGTTTTGTGTCTCAGTTACAGCATTTTTAAATTTCATCCCGACTAGTTTTTAGGTCTTTGATATCTGCAACAAAGGTTAATCTTGGTGTCTTCATGCTTTTTCAAGCCCAGCTAGTACTCTTATGACTGTTGTTCTAAATTCTTATTCAGATATATTGCTTATATCTGTTTGAGCCAGTCCCTGGCTGTGATTTCTTCTTGACCTTTCTTTTGGGAAGAATTCCTCTATCTTGTCATTTTGGCTAAGTTTCTGTCCTTTGCATGTTTTGAAAGCTTGTTATGTTTCTTGCACCTGAGAGTAATGCTATATTAGAAAGGGGTCATACACTGTCCAGTGCCTGGCATTCCAGGAAGTGTTTCTGGTGTATGCTCTGTGCACTCTACTGTTGCGTTTTGTCTGCTATCTCCCGCTGGTCATTCCTCTACAGAGCTTCTCCTTGCTTGCTGTATGGAGTGTTTGGGCCTTTAATCTGGTATGCTTTGATTTGTTTGTTAAAATAAGCCTGGAATAAAGAAGAAAAAAAGCTTGATCCCCCACCAAAAGAGAAAAAATGAAAAAAAAAATGAAAAAACAGATAATCAAAAAACTATAAGCCTTATTCTAAAGAAAAACAAAAAGAAAAAAAAGAAGACTGATCCAAAAAATAAGAGAACAGGTAATGAAACAAATTATCAAACAAACAAAAAACTATAAGCCTGATTCTAAAAGAATAAAAGAATAAGAAAGAAAAAAAAGTAAGCCTGGTCCTATTTCCAGCAGAACTGCAGGTGTCATTTTGAGGCATTTAATTTTTCAGTGTACTTGGTGCAGTGCTGCCAGTGCTGGTCTTCTGGAGAAGACGCCTGTTGCACTGGCTGAGTCAGCTGCCCCAGTAAATATGTAGTTGCCAGGCATATAGGGGCAAGGTTTGGTGTAAGTGGGTCCTGCCTCCACTAGGGGCTGCTGTGTTGCTCTCAGAAGTCCCACCCTGTTGATGTTGGGGGGAAAATGGTGCCACCCCAGTCTCTCAACTCCAGACAGGGGATCTCACCCCCTGCTGTTCAGGCAACCCTCACAAAATAGGGAGGACAGTCAGGTGGCCCTGCACCACAGCTCTCCTGCATTTTTTCTTTGGTGCTCACTGGTTTTCAAAACTCAAAATCTTAAAGGACCTGGCACTACAGGGACCTGCCCCCCTCCTCTGGAGTAGAGCCTCTCCATGCTATGTCTGATGACCTCTGTCCCAGAAAAACAGTCCTACACTTGTGCAGTGTGTGGAATTTCTGGTGCAACACTGCTAAAAGCAACAAAATTATATGTGCTCTGTGTGTACCTCTGTCCCCTGCCAATGAAAGGCCTTTCAGTGGTTCCTACAGGGTCTTTTGTCCTTGGGGAGGCAATAAACCCTCTCCCAAAAGTATTCCAGGAAGGGGAATGTTCTCTTCCAGTGCACCTGAGAGCTCTACACCACGCTTGCATGCCAGGGCCAGCTTCCTCCTTCATCCCAGGAGTGCAGGTCACAGCTCCGAAGAAAGTCACACACTTGCAGAACCTCAGAGTTTGAGCTCCACACGCTGTTTGCAAAAAAAACCTGTGACACTCAGTACCTCCCACTCCCTAGTCTGTGGTCCAGAGAGGTTTTCCTCTTTTGTGAACCCAATTCTGCACTCTTTCAGTCCCCCCAGTGCTTTCTCTTTTCTCACTCCACAGAAAGGGTTCCTTCTCCTCCATAGCACCACCATTTTTCTCTCCCCCAGTTCACTCCCATGCACCTCATACCTGCCATTCTGTATACCCCAACCATGGAGACCCTTCTGCCAGTCCAATGATCAATGTCCTGGGTGATCTGACCTCAATCCAGCTGTGTGTGTGGGGGGGGACAAGAAAGCCCAGGTCCCCCTACTTCTCTGCCATCTTAACTCCTCTGAGACCATAATTTATAAAGCTTCCTGTGCACAGTCCTATAATAAGTTAACAGGAAGAGCAAAACTGGTAAAGGGCAGCAAGATATTCATTTTAAATAAAGCTACTAAATTTTTTCAGATGGTAGGTTATATATTATACTAATGACCTTTTTACCCTTGCTTTTCTTACGTTTTACCTGATAGTTATGTTTAGTTTTGTCTGCTTTTGAACTGTAAATAACTGGAATCATACTGCATGATGTCTTTTGTACTTCCTTCATTCTCTATTATGCTTTGGAAATTCATCTATGTTGTGATGTGTAACTGTAGCTGATTCATTTTTACTGCTCTGTAGTATTCCACTTTATATATGTACCATATTTTGTTTATTCATTTTGCTATTGAAGGACATTTGGATTAAGTTTTTGGTAGTATGAGAGCACATTTGCTGCTGTGAACATATACATATCTCCTGATGTACAAGTGCAAGAGTTTCTCTATATTAGCCCCTTTATTTACTTTATCATTTTTAATTTTTTATGTTGAAAAATTTCAAAGCTACAGAAAGATTGCAAGAATAAATTGATCTGTATTTTAACTGTTATACTTGCTGAATCATTTGCAAGGAAATTATAGACGTGCTATCTTAACTCCCTGAATACTGTAGCATGTGTCTCCCAGGAATAAGATATTCTTTTACTTAGCAACAATTATTCAATTGGGGACATTTATCCTTGATACAATAGTATTATCTTATGCAGGCATACCTAGTTTTATTGTGCTTCACAGATTTTGTTTTGTTTTGTTTTGTTTTACACATTGAAGGTTTGTGGCAACCCTGTGTCAAACAAGTCTATCAGCACCATTTTTCAAACAACATTTGCTCACTTAATGTCTGTATGTAACATTTTGGTCATTCTTGCAATATTTCAAACTTTTCATTAGTGTTACATTTGTCGTGATCAGTGATCAGTAATCTTTGATGTTACTTACTATTGAATTGTTTGGGGGCTACTCCAACTGTGCTCATATACAAGATGGTGAACTTAAATGCTTTTTTTTTAAAAACGGAAGATGGTGAACTTAATTGATAAATGTTGTATGTGTTCTGACTGCTCCCCTGACCAACCACTCCCCTGTCTGTCTCCTTCTTCATGGGCTTCCCAATTCCCTGAGACCA
This sequence comes from Prionailurus bengalensis, assembly GCF_016509475.1. Lineage (NCBI taxonomy): Eukaryota > Metazoa > Chordata > Mammalia > Carnivora > Felidae > Prionailurus > Prionailurus bengalensis. The sequence goes on along the minus strand of NC_057361.1, from coordinate 17,497,178 downwards.
ACATTATTGAAATCAGTCCAGTTAATAACCCTGCAGTGGCCTCTAAGTGTTCAAGTGAAAGGAGAGATTGTGCATCCTTCATTTAAATCAAAAGCTGGAAATGATTAAGCTTAGTGAGGAGGGCATGTTGAAAGCCAAGACAGGCCAAAAGCTAAGCCTCTTGTGCCAAACTGTTAGACAAATTTTGAATACAGGGAAAACTTCTTAAAGGAAATTAAAAATCCTACTCCAGTGAATACACAAATGATAAGCAAAAAGTTCTTATGGCTGATATGGAGAAAGTTTTAGTGGTCTGGAAAGAAGGTTAGACCAGCCACAACATTCCCTTAAGCCTAATCCAGAGCAAGACCCTAACTCTCTTCAATTCTGTGAAGGCTGAGAGACGTGATGAAGTTTGAAGCTAGCAAAGGTTGGTTCCTGAGATTTAAGGAAAGAAGCCATCTCTGTAATATTAAAGTGCAAGATGGAGCAGCAAGTGCTGATGTAGAAGCTGCAGTAAGTTACCCGTAACATCTGGCTTAGATAATCAATGAAAGTGACTACACTAAACAACAGATTTTCAGTGTAGATGAGACAGCCTTCTATTGGAAGAAGATGTCATCTAGGACTTTCTTAGCTAGAGAGAATTCGGTTTCTGGCTTCAAAATTTCAAAAGGACAGGCTGACTCTCATGTTAAGAGCTAATGTATCTGGTGACTTTAAATTGAAGTCAATGCTCATTTACCATCCTGAAAATCCTAGAACCCTTATGAATTATTGTAAATCCTCTCTGACTGTGCTGTATAAATGGAACAACAAAGCCTGGATGACAGCACATCTGTTTACAACATAGTTTATTGAATGTTTTAAGCTCACTGTTGAGACCTACTGCTCAGAAAAACAAATTTCTTTCCAAATATTAGTGCTCATTGACAATGCACCTGGTCACCCAAAAACTCTTATGGAGATGTACCATGAGATTAATGTTGTTTTCAGCCTGCTAACACAACATCCATCCTGAAGCTCATGGATCAAGGAGGAATTTTTACTTTCAAGTCTTATTTAAGAAATATATTTCTTAAGCCTATAACTGCCATAGATAGTGATTCCTCTGATGGATCTGGGCAAAGTAAGTTAAAAACCTTCTGGGAAGGATTCACATTCTAGATGTCATTAAGTACATTCGTGATTCATGAGAAGAGGTCAAAATATCAACATGAACAGGAGTTTTAAAGAAAGTGATTCCAAACCTCATGGATGACTTTAAGGGGTTCAAGACTTAAGTGGAGGAGTAACTGCAGATGTGGTAGAAACAGCAAGAGAACTAAAATTAGTAGTGGAGCCTGAAGATGTGACCGAATTGTTGCAATCTCATGATAAAACTTTAATAGATGATTAGTTGCTTCTTATGGATGAGCAGAGAAAGTGGTTTCTTGAGATATAATCTACTCCTGGCAAAGACACTGTGAAGATTGTCGAACTGACAACCAAGGATTTAGAATATTATATAAACTTAGTTGGTAAAGCAGTGGCAAGGTTTGAGAGGATTGACTCTAATTTTGAAAGAAGTTCTACTGTGGGCAAAATGCCACCAAACATTGCATGCTACAGTGAAATTATATGTGAAAAGAAGTGTCAATTGATGTGGGAAACTTCACTGTAGTTTTATCTTAAGAAATTGCTGTAGCGACACTAACCTTTAGCAACCATCACTCCAATCAGTCAGCAACCATCAGCATCTGGGCAAGAGCCTCCACCAGCAAAAAAATTGTGACTCATTGAAAGCTCAGATGATGGCTAACATTTTTTTGGCAATAAACTATTTTTTAGTTAAGGTATGTGCATTGTTTTTTACATATAACACAATTTTACACGTAGTAGATTATAGTGTTAACATAACTTTTATATGCACTGGGAAACCAAAAATTCATTTGACTCACTTTATTATGATACTCGCTTTATTTTGGTGGTCTGGAACGATCCTTCAGTATCTCTGAAGTATGCCTGTATGGTAATAAAATTTATATGAGCATGGTCTCTCTCTCTCTCTCTCTTTCTCTTTATCTCAAAATATCTTATTTTACTGTAGTCACTCTCCTTCTTGTGATGATGTGAGATGATAAAATGCCTACATGATGAGATGAAGTGAGGTGAATGACTTGGGCATTGTGACATAGCTTTAGGCTACTATTGATCTGACGATATGTCAGAATGAGGATTACCTGCTTCTGGACTGTGGTTGACTGTGGGTAATTTAAACCTCAGAAAGTAAAACTACAGATAAGGGGAGAAATTCTGTATGGGAAATTTCTGTGTTTTCTTCTCAATTTTGCTGTGAACCTAAAACTGCTCTAAAAAGTCATTTTTTAATGTTTATTTATTTTGAGAGGGAGAGTGTGAGTGCGAGTGGGAGGGGGCAGAGAGAGAGGGGGAGAAAGGCTCTGCACTGTCAGGGCAGATCCCAGTGTGTGGCTCGATCTCACGAATCATGAGATCATGGCCTGAGCTGAAATCAAGAGTTGGACGCTTAACCAACTGAGCCACTTAGGCTCCTGTAGTCATTTTTTTTAAAGAGCACATAAAGGAAAAACTTTGTGATCTTATGTTAGATAAAGGTTTCCTGTATATAATACCAAATGCATGACACATAAAGCAGCAAATTGATAAAATGGACTTAATAAAAAATAAAAACATTTCTTTTTTGAAAGACACTGTAAGGGAAATGAAAAGATAACCCCTTGACTGGGATAAAATTTACACAAAATGTTAACAAACCATATATCTGAGAAAGGATTTATATGTAAAATGTATAAAGGACTCTTAAAACTTAAAATGAAAAGCAAACAACCCAATTAAAAAATGAACAAATTTGAAGAGATTCTTCACCAAAGAAAGCATACCAATGGCAAATCAGTGCATGAGAAGATGGTTAACATCAGAATTGATTGGGTAAATGCTAATTAAAACTATAGTGAGATACCACTATATATCTATTCATTCTCATAACTAAGAGTAAAAAGACTGACCATACCAAGTGTTGACTAGGATGTAATTAAATTGGAACTGTAATACGTTGCTAGTATGATTGAAAAAATGGTAACACCATTTGGAAAATAGGCATTGTTTTAAAAAAAATTAGGGACGCCTGGGTGGCTCAGTCGGTTAAGCGTCTGACTTCGGCTCAGGTCATGATCTCACGGTCCGTGAGTTCGAGCCCCACATTGGACTCTGTGCTGACAGCTCAGAGCCTGGAGCCTGTTTCAGATTCTGTGTCTCCCTCTCTCTCTGACCCTCCCCTGTTCATGCTCTGTCTCTCTCTGTCTCAAAAATAAATGAACATTAAAAAAAATTATAAAAAAAATTAAACATGTACTTACTGTATCTTCCAGTCATTCCACCCCTCAGTATTTACTCAAGAGAAGTGAAAGCATATGTCCATCCAGAGGCTTTTGAATAAATGTTTATAGATGTTTATTTGTAATTCCCCAAACTAGGAAGAACTCAAATGTCTGTCAACAGATGAATGAATACACTGTAGTATATCCATGCAGCAGAATACTACTTAGCAATGAAAAGGAATTGATTATTGATATATCTTGCACTGTGAATAAATATAAAAATAATTATGCTGAGCTAAAGAATACAGAACAAAAGAGGGTGTATATTTTATGATTCCATTTATGTAAAATCCTAGGAAATTTAGTATAGTATGTAATGATAGAAAAAAGATCACTAATAGCTAGGGATAGGGCAGGGAGGGGCAACAGGGAGGGATTACAAAGAGCTATAGGGAAACTTTCGGGTCGGTATGATGGTGTAGTTGGTTGAATTGTGTCCCTTACAAAGATATATAGAAGTCCTAACCCTTAGTACTTATGAATGTGATCTTATTTGGAAATAGGTTTTTTATAGATGCAATTAAGAATCTGAGAAGAGGTCATCCTAGATTTAGAGTGGACCCTAAATCCAATGACTGGTATCCTTAAAAGTGCAAGGAGAGGGTGATTGGATACATACAGGTAGAAGGCCACGTAAAGATGGAGGCATAGATTGTAACTATGCTTCCACAAGACTAGAAACACCAGGAAACATCACAAACTCCAAGAGGCATGGAAGCCTTCTTTCCTAAACTCTTTGGAAGGGGTGTGGCCCTTCTGATGTCTTGATTTTGGATTTAAGGCTTCCAGAACTCTGAGAGAACTGTCATGTTTTTTTAAGCCCCTGAGTTTGTGGTAATTTATTATGGCAGCCACAGGAAACTAATACAGATGGATGTATTAATTATTTTTGTTGTGATAATGGTTTTTCATATGTATATGAATATAAAAACTTATCTATTTGTATATTTTACATATATGTAATTTTTGTATGTTAATTAGACACCACTAAAGCTGTTAAAAAAGCCAGCAGTGACATAGAAGTTTTAAATAACATTCTTAATATACTAGACCTAATTTTTGTATATTGAGCAGTGTACCCCCAAACTATAGAGTAAATAAAATAGAGTAAATAATGTGTTTTCAGGGACACATTCATGGAATATTTGCCAGTGTTGGCCAATACTAGTTCATAAAGCCACTCTCAGTAAATTTTAAAGGATTGAAATCATAGATTATATTGTCTTATTGTTGTAAAATTAAGATAGAAGTTAATGAAAAACATTATTGGACAATACTAATACATTCAGAAATTTATCAATGTATTTCTCAATAATTTATACACTACGTTAAAGAAGAACTCAAAATGGACATTAGGAAATATTTTCACTGAATGATAATAAAAATATTGCATATCAGTATTTGTGAGATGCAGCTAAAGCCAGGCTTAAAATAAAGTTTATTACCTTAATGGCATATGTTTAGAAGAAAAGAGTCTTATAATCAGTAATCTAACATCCATTTCAAGCAATCAGAAAAATAACAGAAAAGTAAACACAAAGAAAACAGAAGAAAATAATTAATGCTGGCCAGAACAAAAATTAGTAAAATAGAAAACAAACATGAGTTTGCTAAAAACTCTTGTTAACAAGACCAAATTTATTTCTGTGAAAAGATTAATAAAATTGATACTCTCTCTTGCAGGATTCTGTAAAACAATAGAAGGCAAAAAAAAATTCCCAATAGGTAGGGGTGAAAAAGAGGTTATCAACAAAAACCCTAGAAACATTAAAAGTGACTTTATATTAATAAATTTGAAAATTAAATGAACACATTATTATAATTTATAAATTTAGTAGAGATTCTGAATACAAGTCCACATATAAAAATGAACTGTATTTAATTATTTGATAAATAATTAAAATGAAAATGGAAATGATATAATTTATAGTCACGTAAGATGAATTAAATAGATAGGCATAAGTCTAATGAAGTTCAAGACCAGTTCACAGAAAACTTCAAAATTTTGAAAAGTTCTCTCAATAAATAAATTAAAAAATATATAAACAAGTTGAATATAACACCATTCATAGATTGGAAGAAAACACAAAAATGTTACTGATCTCAAAATTGATAAATTGACATAAAATTCTATTTAATTCCAATGAACATCTTGGAATATTTTTTAAGTTAATTTATTATTTATTTTGAAAGAGACAGAGCACAAATAGGTGGGGCAGAGAGAGAGAACCCCAGGCAGGGTCTGCCCTGTCAGTGCAGAGCCCAACATGGCGCTTGAACTCATGAAACTGTGAGCTCATGAGCCAAAACCAAGAGTTGGACTCTTAACTGACTGGGCCACCCAGGTGCCCTGCAATATTTTTTTTATGTTGAAACTGACATATTACATGAATATTCAAAAGCCAGAAATAGCCAAGACAATTTGTAGAATAATAAATTTAGAGGACTTGCTTCATAAAATATCAAGCATTATTTTAAAGCTACCTTAATTAAGCTTGGTATTAGTGCCAGAATATAGACTATTTGAACAGAATAGAGAATCTAGAATTGACTCATGTATATGAATACTTAATATAAAACATAGATGGCCATTCAGAACACTGGTGAAAGGACCATCTTGTCAGTAAATGGTGCCGAATCAACTAGATATCCATATATCCAAATAACCGTATATCCAAGAAACTCTGCCCCTATTTCAGACCAAAACTAAAAATCAATTCCACGTTCATTGTAGGTCTGAATCTGAAAGGTAAAACAAAGTTTCTAGAAGAAAATATAGATTATTTTCATTCCAAGTTCTATAGAAATCCTGCTTAAGTGTTGGCCAAATGGCTTGATGCTTTGGGTCCTGAGTGGCAGCTATGCTTGGTTTTGTGTGAGATTTTTTTCTCCTAAATTAACTTATAAAGTTTTGCAATAAATTCTGACTACCTTAGATAACTAAATTAAGTATGTTTCCTATAACCTAAAGGGTTCAACAAACCTGTGTCCAAGGAACTGCAAGTGGTTCAGTAAGAAACTGAAGTAAGAAACAAGACTGGATATCTAGGCAGAATTAGAATAACTATCTTGAAGATAATAGAGAGACAATGAAGAATTTTAAAACAAAGAACTGCTTCCCTCCTAATTCCTAAATGTTGAATTGAATACTTGAAAGTTGGCAAGAGTGGAAGTGGAGAGAGTAGTTTAGATGTCTTTATAATCAGGGCAAGAAACAGAGAAGGCTTGAAGCTGAAGTTATAGCATGTTTGATTGTGAAAGTGATGAGATCAGTTAGACTGTGAGTTTGAAGTTCTTCTGGTACATTTGGATGGGATGTCTAGAGGCTGTTGGATTTGTGGGTTTGAAACACAGGAGAGGTATTTGAGCTGGTGACATAGACATTAATCATTAGTCATTGTTATTGGTGACCATAGCTGAAGGTGGGACCTCCCAAAAAGATTATCCATAGTGAAGGGAGAATAGGATCGAGTGTGGATTTGTGGGAGCAGCAAAATTTAAAGGGGAGGGAAGAGAAGGAATGCACTTGTAAAGGAATTCGAACACTTGTCAGATAAGTACAAGGAAAACCAAGAGGTGCTTTCTCTATGAATTATAGTAAATGCATACATTTGTTGACTGAAAAAATACCCCCCACAAGCCTTTGGAATTTATAATTATTTGCATTTATTTGGTGGAAAATACATAAATATGCCTTCATAGTACTTGGTAGACATATTAAATGAGTTCAATGCAAGACAAGAGTGAAACACAAGAGTTGTTTTTCTTTTCTTTTTTTTCTTTTGAGAGAGAGAGAGAGAGAGAGAGAAGGCATAAGTGAGTGAGAGGCAGAGAGAGAGAGAGAGGGAATCCCAGGAAGGGCAGAGAGACAGAGAGAGAGAGAGAGACAGAGAGACAGAGAGAGAGAAGCGGGGCTTACCTGAACCGGGGCTTGTGCTTTTACCTCAAGTGGGGCTCAGTTCACCCAAACTGGGGCTTGAGCTCCCTCAAAGGAGGGCTCATGCTCACCCAAAGCAGGGCTTGAGTTTACCCCAAGCATGGCTCATGGTCACCTGATGCGGGGCTTGGGCTCACCCAAAGCGGGGCTCGAGTTCACTCAGTGTCGTACTCAAAGTCATGAACCGTGAGATCATAACCTGAGCTGAAATCATGCTTAATGACTGAGTCACCCAGGTGCCCACAAAAGTTGTTTTTCTACTCACACATGATGTTAGATGTGACATACTTTGACTCACAACCAAAATCGTTGATTCATTATTATAGCCCAGGTATCCATCTCTTTGTTGCCTCAGTCAACCACATATTCCCAGCATGCATTCATCCCTCTAGTACTTATTTTTAAATAAAAACTAATATTAAGCCTTCATATATTGATAAATTATAAAATGCTTCCATCTTCTCCATTTTTATATATACTCCCTGTTTTCTGTTCACCTTGGCATGTGATACTGTTGCTCTCACCAAATAAGTCATTTGAAATGGGGATATGAATTTAACAGGTTAAGCCATCTCAAAAAGAATGACATTCCACTCTCTCATATTTACAACAAATATAACAAGTGCAGAATGAAGTGTAAATTTCCAAGTCTTAGTAGTTTGGACTGGTAATACATTTCCACATTCATAATTTTATAAGCAGAATATTTTATATCTCTTTGTTTTGTATTTTCTCTTGTGTTTCAGTGAGATCTTTCCAAGTGGTATAACTGTGTCAATTGAAATGTATCTCTAAAAAGGTATGAAATGGAAGATACTTTATTCTTCAGGATTGGTTAAATGGTTGTATGCACCATAAGTTTAATGAAAATTAGATAAATTTAGGATGTGTACAAGGCTCACCATGGATAGTGTACGCAATTGAGGGTTTCTTCTAATTTTCTTCTGACCTTGGCTGTACAATGTATAAACTTTTATTTTTGAGTTAAAACTAGAATACATGTTCACTATAGAAAACTTGCAAAATACAGAATATTGTAAAGAAGCATATAATCTCACTGCCCTCTTGCAATTTTCCTACATATGTATGCAATTAAAATGAAAGTCATCACACTGTATATACATACAGTTTTGTATCATTTTCTTTAATATATTATGCACATTTCCCCTTATAATACATATTCTTAGATGCCATTTTAATGGCCTTATGTGTGATTTGCCATGATACTGATTTACCATATTTATTTTCTCAGGCACTGCTGTGCAAATGGGTATTTTAAATGACAATACAAAGTTGTAATTTAATTGTTCTATTTGGTGTTACAAATGACTGACGGCACTGCAGAGGATCACATGGAGGCAATATATGTGGACCATTTTGAAAAGGCATAAAAACAACTCTGAAAATATTCTTATAAGTGCATTAGGACTAAATGTCCATCAACTGATGAATGGATAAAGAAATTGTGGTTTATATACACAATGGAATACTACTTGGCAATGAGAAAGAATGAAATATGGCCTTTTGTCACAACGTGGATGGAACTGGGGAGTGTTATGCTAGGTGAAATAAGTCATACAGAGAAAGACAGATACCATATGTTTTCACTCTTATGTGGATCCTGAGAAACTTAACAGAAGACCATGGGGGAGGGGAAGGGGAAAAAAAGTTAGAGAGGGAGGGAGTCAAATCATAAGAGACTCTTAAAAACTGAGAACAAACTGAGGGCTGGTGGGGAGTGGGAGGGAGGGAGGGGTGGGTGATGGGTACTGTGGAGGGCACTGTTGGGATGAGCACTGGGTGTTGTATGGAAACCAATTTGACAATAAATTTCATATTTAAAAAAATGCATTAGGAAAGTAAACATATCAAAGGTAAGAAAGGTAAATTGAAATAAAGATCTGTATTAAGTAAAGTTTTAAAAAGGAATAGTCAACTACAGTATTCTGTAACTGGGATAACCACACAGTGAGTTTTATAAGACTGTTCTGGCTTTATATATTTTGTCTTGTTGATCCTCCATTAACCATCAAACTGTCCAAAATTCTCAAAATTTAAGCATTCAAACTATCTCTCAGACTCCTTTTTGTATCTGGAAGCAGCAAGAACACTAATGCATTATAACATTGGGATTAGAAAATAGAATTTTCATATAGGTATGCAACAGCCTGAAGTTGACGGTGCTTATAAGTCCTGTTTAATGTTAAACAGTAATTATTACTTATATGTATTTTAAAATATTCTACAATGAATATATATCATTTATGTAATTTTTAAAAGTTTTATATTGTCAGAGACTGTGTTTTTCAATGTTGGGCATTGATATATGTTTGTTTTCCTGATTAAGTTATAAAAATATTTTCAAGTTTCTTTTATGACTTCAAAGTGTTCTGCATGCATTATCCCCCCTGCACTGAATTTTATTATCCACAGCTTTAATTGTGGGGGACCAAGTGAGCGGTGGGCTTCTATGAGGCCTGGCAGCATAGAGGATATTGAAATACAAAGTGCATGCATTCATGTAGTGGTGATCAGCTGACATAGTGAACAATCAGGTTGCATACCTAGGTGACTCAGAGTTTCAGGCTGGCCTCCCTGTGTGGCAGACTCAGAGAGAGAGGTTAGCATGCAGGAGATTTACTGGGGGAGGGTGCTGTATATATCAATACCTGGAGGGTTAGGGAAGGAAGCATACCAAAGCAGAGGGAGAAGTTGGGTGGTAATACAGTCCCTGAAGGTTGAGTGTCCGACATCAGTTCAGGTTCCCACTCGTACTCTGTCTCACTCTGTCTCTCAAAAATAAATAAATGTAAAAAATAAAAATAAAAAAAAGTACAGTCCCCAAAGAGGCTTCAACCAACTCTACAGAGACTACTGCATCATAGGGGCTATATCTTTATACTTCCCCATTATGCTTATTGGATGCAGGTTGCCCCTGGAAAATACCCATGCCCTTATGTGAAGCAGCTCTTTTCAGCTGAGGGTAATTTCTGGAGAAGGCTGATAGCTGAGGACAGTTTCTTGGCTGTATTACCGGAAGCCGGGGGAATGAGCCCTTCAGTCCTGAAGAGGGACCTAGATGGCAAAACACACTATCTACTATACTCAGAATGGATCCAAAGAACTGTCTTCAAGTTTGTGCTAGATCTGGTTGATGCATTTGACCTGAGAATAAGTGCTTAGGAAGAAAGAGGAAGCAAGAAAAGCAATCACTGCCCCTAACTACATTGTCCCAAAAGGAATCTTTAAATTCTTGTCAAGACATAGATATAAGTGAAAAAAATATTAGAGGAAACAATTTGAAATATCTGTTTGCAGTGTTCAGACTATGAGATGAATAGAGATGGTAGTCAAAGGGTAGTGTCTCATATGTGAGTGGTCTATAAAGATGATCCATTAGAAATGGAGAGTTAAGGGGTGCCTGCATGGATCAGTTAAGTGTCCAACTTTGGCTCAGGTCATGATCTCATGGTTTGTGAGTTCGAGCCCTGTGTTGGGCTCTGTGCTGACAGCTCAGAGCCTGGAGCCTGCCTCAGATTCTGTGTCTCCCTCTCTCTCTGCCCCTCCCCCTGCACTCTGTCTCTGTCTCTCTCAAAAATAAATAAACATTAAGAAAATAAAAGAAAATATCAAGAGTTGAGAGCCACAAAAGAATAATGTCATGCAAGCCAAGGTAAGAGATAGTTTTCAGAAGGAAAGAGTGATCAGCAGTGTCAAATTTCAAGTAAGAAAAGGACAAAAAATATCATGAGAGGGCTCAGAAAGTAGGCAGGCAGTGGTCACTTTGGACAAAATCATTTCAGATGGATGGTTGGGGCAGAAGTAGGTTAAAGAGTGACTGTAAAATTCAGAAGGGGCATCATGAGAGCAAACCACTCATTTTCAGAATCCAGGGAAGAAGAATATAGGGGCTCATCACCCATATTGAGATTTTGGTCTAAAGAAAGATTTCTTTTGAAAATGGGAGTGAAGTGTACATGGGAATAAACTGAGAGGAAGGAAGTAGGGGAAAAGAAAAGTTGAATATAAAGACAGTTAAGGATAATTCATGAGTTCAGGTCCTGAAGCTGATAGGAAGAAGTGAAATCCATGACAGATGTGTAAGAGTTAGGTTTGGATGGTGTAGGAATTCCCCTCTTCAGAGGCAAAAGAAAAAGAGGTAATTGTAATTATTTTAAATATTCATGAATGATACCTTAATAACCTTTTATTTAATAAGGAATAAGTAAAAAAGACTGCCACACAGCAAGGACAGCCCCTAATCAAAAACCAACATGGGTGCCTCATGGTTCCTCAAAGGCATTTAAGAAATAGATGACTTATTTAGAATATAACACTGAATTAAGATGTATACATCTGTCATCATCCACATGCTTGGCTGGGATATTATTTATTAATAAAATTATAGAATTTTAAAGAAGAAAGGAACCATTGTAGTCAGTGCCTCTGATTGGCAACTATGACCATAAATGTAATGTTTATTGAGGAAACCTGCCCTAAGTGGTTACAGATACTGAGATGACCTTGTTCTGTACCATGTGATCCCAATAACTCAGGCCACAGCTGACTGGACTGGGGAGAGTGTCCAACTGTCAAGCAGCCAAACTACAGGCTGTCTAGTGGTCCAGTGGCCTATGAGAACATTGTCCATCAGGGATGATAATGGTGGATTGAATCAATTTAATTTCCTTCAGGTACTCAGAGTAAGAAACAAAAGGGAAGAGGAAGGAAATTATTAATGACAGCAGAAGCTGAAAGATATATAAAGAGAAGGTGCCTAAGACAGGCCCTGAGGCAACTTGAATTTGAAAGGACTTATGAATGAGAGGAAGCTAAGAATAAGGGGGAACTGGAAAACATACAGAGAAGAGGGTAAAGTTGAGGGAATTCTAAGTGCTTAGCCCAAGAACACAAATTTGGTGACCAGCAAAATCTGAATCAGAGCACTATTTAGCCTTTTTTATTTGTTTCTGTAGCAAATGCTTTTGACTATCCGCAGTGCCTTCCAAACCTGGCTGTGAATTAGAATCAACTGAAGTGCTTTTGAAAAATACTTTGCTGATCCTTGGGCCTCACTTCTGGAAATTCTTCTCCACTAAATCTGGCTATAACCTTTGGATCTTTAATTTTGACAAGCTCTGCAGGTGATTCAGATGTGGGAGGTCAACTGACCTGTGTCTGGGAATCACTTTTCTAGGACATATCTCTGTACCCAAGTGCTATTAGTTACTCATTTTAAATTCAGGTCCAGGAAGACTTCATTGTTACTATGGTGACAGAGCAAGCATTAATAGGAATATTTATACTACTAAATTGGAAATGAAGGGAATTGTATTACTAGCGTAGCAATTACTTTTCCCTGGGTTGGCACCAAACCTAGAGGCTCCTGTTTAGAAAGCTGATCATGCATTCCTTCCCCTGACTCTAGCAAAATGACTATGGCTGAGTTTTCATTGCATTTTTGAGATTTTTCACATCTTTGTAAGCATATCTGTATATAGAGAAGTATTTTTCAGAAGTGCCCTCCAGAGAATGAAGTAGTAATTCAATTACGTTTGAAAATCATGGCAACTATATGAGGCACATCAGAAGATGGACTGTGCATATGGAGTAGATATTTAAAGAATGGGACCTTTAGAAAAAAAGCACTGTACCCTGTATCTTTTATATCTGCATGATTATACAGCACAGTCAGAACTCAGTAAATCTCTTGTTGATTAATTGATTAGGACCTTACATCGAAGTCATGATAGTCTTTTATTTTCATCCCCTTTCCACCATTATCCTTCACTTCCAGATAAAGTAGAACTCCAGTAAACCAATATCTTGTAATTTAGAGGTCTCCAAGTAGTCCTTCAAGTCCTCCAAGTCCTCTAAGTCAGGCATGCCTTCTCAACAGAGGTGATTATCACTTGCAAGGAGATACATATTGGTTCTTTGTCAGGCCAAAAAATCTTGGAGATTTATAATGATTTGTGGCCCTCCAAAGGGCCACAAAGTATATAAACAGATATACAGTGATTCTGTGGTATTAAAATTTCATGGTGTGTGGAGGTTATTTGGAAAATATATCTAAAAATCTCCATAGGTGAGGGTTGGTAATCAAAAAAAGGCTGAGAAATACTCTGTGAAGGACTACAAAATCCTGGCTACCTAGCATCTGGACTTTGCCTCAGTACATAAACAGAATGCTGTGAGAAATTTCAGTGGTGGATTGGCAGAGTGAATCAGTCAAGAGGGCTGGTTCCCTGGCCAGCCGTTAAAGACTCCCTGGGTAAAACCACATTAGCAGCCAAATGCTCTGTTTGAGGAGTACTTGAAGAGTTAGCACTCTTCAGAGGACACTGAAGGATTTATTATAATAAACATTATTTCAAGGGATGGCTGGGCTTTTATAGATGGAAACCCCTCATTCAGTTCTAGAAGAGGAAATGGGAATCAACTGATACTAACAGTAGAAGAGCCAAATGGTGAATGAGTTGTTCAAAATATTATTCACCTAGAAATGTCTCAAGAAATAGAAGAGAAAGACAAAAGTTTAAAAGTAAATTAACTCAGGGGCACCTGGGTGGCTCAGTTGGCCAACTTCAGCTCAGGTCATGATCTCACATCACAGCTTCTGGGTTCAAGCCTTGCATCAGGCTCTGTGTTGACAGCTTGGAGCCTGGAACCTGCTTGAGATTCTGTGTCTCCCTCTCTTTCTACACCTCTCCTGCTCACACCCTGTCTCTCTCTCTTAAAAAGTAAATAAACACTAAAAAAACAGTAAAAAAAAAAGTAAATTAACCCAAACATTGTGACTTAGTTGAGTATGTTGAATCCAGAAGTCATTAACGAAACAGAAATACTGCATCTAGATAGTGTTTGTAATAATTTCTATAGAAAAATAAAAATCTCCAGTGGAGTATTTATTTGATTATTCAGGTAATGACATCATCTAGAGTTAAGGGAACATTTTTGTTATATTATGACTTTTTGTATTCAGGACTAAACCAGTTGTGTTGATATGAACAATGCATTATACAGTGAAACTTTGGGAAAAATAAAAAGAAATTAAAGATTACATTACAAATATATTTAAGTTTTTCAAAGTATGTTAGTATAGACTTAGAACTTAACATCAATCTCCTACAACATATTATTTCAGTTCATGCATCTCTCATATGTTATTGGTAATTACTTTCAAGCTATTGAACCAGTATACCTCTGGGATGCTGAATTTTCAGATAACAGTTTATTAGTACATCATAACTACAGACTATTGCATTTATAATATACTACTTATTATGTAGTTTACTTAAATTATTATATTCATGGTACAGTACATGAAATATTAATCTTGCCTTTCACAATGTGACATAAAAAGATCGTGACTTTATCATTAGAGCAGAGTCCAAAAACATCCAACAATGAGGCAGGGCTTCCAGGCTGAATGTCTTACATGTGCCCCTTTTTATCCCATTACTTTATATCACTCTTTGCCTGAGGAGGCTGACCTCTGCAGACTACCTCACTAGGCTCCCTTGCCCTTTTGCTTCCCATTTAGCCAATGGTAGGCACTTGCATGAAATAGGAAGGTGGTTAAGAATAGGAGTGGGTGTTTATCCTGTGGCTCCCTCTCTGTTCACCAGGAGTTTACTGCTTCCCTTTAACTGAAGGCCACAGCTGAATCTATATAGCTTACTCTCCCCAGCTTCTAGTAATGGCTCCCTTCCCTTGTTTCTTCAGGCCTTAGAGTTTCTAATGTTGCTAGCCCTGGAGACATTACAGTATTAGTTTTCCTAAACTCTACCCACACCTTTGTAAATGGTTCAACTCGTAAATTCTCCTTAATTATCTTGTTTGAGTGTGTCATCTCTTTCTGCAGGAACCCATACTGGCACCACACCATAATGGTCTCTGAGTATGTCAGATAATTGGCCTTTTACTGTATTATGTTTATCAACAAGTTAAATTACCAGAAATGGACATTTGACTTTCTAAGCCCCAGATATCAGTAAATGACTTAGTTATCCCAAAGCTATGAAGGGCTGGAATATTATACAAAGGTGGGCACAGCTCCAGTATGAAATACTATTGTATGCTATTTAAGATAAATTGAGGTGCCTATTAACTGTGAAGAAGGACTGTTGGTAATGCAAACTTTTACCTTCAATTCGAGACAAGCAGAATAAACAATGGACATTTTGGAAGGTACTAGAAAAACACTAGATCCCAGAGAGCTTTTCTTTTATTAGTAAGAAAGGTAGAAAAATTAATTTCATGTGGTTACTGGATAATTTTTATTACTTCTTTTAAGCCAGAATTAATAATTTAGAATGGTTCAGAATAGCCTTAAAATGCCTCAGACTTATTGTGGACTTATATACCAATCTTCATGTCTAGCTATCATTGTGTAAGTTTTCAAATATAGAAAATACAGGTAAAAGTTTATTTGCATACATAGCGCTAAAGCTAACATACTGGTTCTAATTCAGGTTTGCTGTGTTATCTGGAAAAGTATATGTGGCACTACCACTGACTGTGCCTGCCAGTGAGAAATATTAAGCAGTAAATTTCAGAGCAAAGAAAACTTTGAAAATTGTCATCCCTTCACATTTGGAAATCCTTTAACTTAGCTTTGTTTTATAGAGAACTGGAAAGACACTGGGTTATCTCTTTATACCTTTTCTGGGGGAGGATGGGGAATCAGTTTCATCTGAAACTATTGGCTGAATACATTCTAAATATCAACATTATTACTCTTCTTTTTTTGCAAACAAAAATTAAATGTACCTTTTTTTTCTATAGTTAGGATTGTACTTTGTTGACATCCTCTAAACATCTTATTACAGAGAGCTGTATAAAAAATCCTTGGCACAGACAAAGGCAGATGTATCAGACAGATGTACTTCTTACTTGCACTGGAATTCCTCTAGGGTCATATATGTCTACATAAGGCAGATGGCTTAATAATTACTTCTGAAGAGTTCATGAAGTCCAGTTATTCAAGGTCAGTGGGGGTGCTGGAAATTTTCATATTGATGAATACATTCCACACTAGAAATATGGACAGAGGGAGTGATTATCCTTATTTGGTTCCCCACCCCTAGCTGGGCCTAGCTCACTGTGGATACTTGATGAATATTAATTGAGATAGAAATTAATTGAAGCAATGAACTCCCAATGAGGGAGAAGTACAAGGACTGAGGGCATATTATCAATTGATATGTGAAGGGTTTTCCTTTTTCCCTCGAATCATAGAAGTAATATAGATTCAAGATTTAGTCATTTTCCCCTACTGGCAGCTCCATCTGGCATCCACATAAAGAAGTATGTAATGCAGCCTTGTGTTTTGTAGCGATACAGAATCTGGCACTGCGTTTCCATGGGGGTTAGTCAGTGGAGAAGCCCTCCAAGTGGACTCCTGCAGCTAGAGTGGCAAAGAGCCTTTGCTAATCTTTTTCATCTCTATGGGTTTAGTCCTTGGAATTATGGGACCAAGCCACAGCTCGGCATGCAAAAGCCATAATAATGATGATTTCATCTTAGGCTGTTTGTAGAACTCTGACTCCCCTGTGGAGTATGAGAGTTAGGGGAAAGACAGGTTACATAACAGGGAGAAGTAAACACAGATTGGCTAACTGTGTAGCGTCTGGGGTTTTCATTGGTACGAGTAGAAAAATATTTGTTCTGTGAAGAAAAGCAAGAGAGGCATTTTCATTTATATCATTATGGCAGTTTGTGCTGAGGTCTTTTCTAATACTCCAACTATTATACTGCCAGAGTTTTTTCTCCCAAGGGCAAAAAGCATTATATACATGTTCTCTCCCTCTCCCGCTCCCTGTCACCTGCCCCCATCTCAATTGCTTGGGTATATTTTGTTTTATCTAGGTTTTCATAGGATTTCTATTTTATAGTTGTTTTTTTGCCTCATTGTTCTACATTTCATATGATAACATTTTGGACAGTTCTTAAGCATGTTTTATAGCCACTTATTAATGAATCATATACCCCAGCTGACTCTGACTGAATATGTTGAAACATATAGACTTATTTAACTACCTGTTTTGTGATGATTTCAGTGAGACATTTAATGCCTCCACCTCACCACCTTGTGCTGTGTTAATTATCACATAATTAACACTGAAACAAAGTTTGGCACATTAAAGAATAGAAAATCTTAAGTATTATTATCCAGGTTTATTAATAACAAATATATTTTGTTATTATTTTCTTAAAAGTAAAAAAAGAGAGATGGAAATATTTTATTTTAATTCATCCAGTCACCGGGATCATTCAAGTGAAAAACCTGTCTTGGAGGTGATAAAGCACTTTCAGACCACAAGATAATCATCAAGGACACTGAAATCCTAGTTATTTACCAAGTTGTACTAAGAACACTCAGATTTGTCTTAATGGGTGGCTTACAGATAGGGAGAATATGCTTACTATAGAACCTGAGAGTTGATTTCACGTTGAGGCAATTTACTTTAAGGGAATCAGAACTGAAGTGAAGTGAGCCTACTCTCAAGAATCAGATACTTTAATAGCTCCTCTTCACCTTTCTCAGGTGCATGGGGCATATTTAAAAAAAGATATCTATGAAAAATAAACAAGCAAAGAATCCCAACTCTGCCTGTCCCACATGATTTGAAAGCAAGCACAGCCATACCAGGACAGTGCTCCCAATCTCTTTTCTTTCATTGTTGATGGCTGTGCAGCATGTAATAATTCAGTTCTGAATAGAACATATTGTTTAGCTTTCATGGGAAATCAATTTGCTTCCTGCTTTGGAATAATATTAAGTTATGCTTTCCCCATCTGTGCCTGTGAGTATAGACCAACAAAGGATTCAATGGCAGAGCTTTCAGAGATTTGATTCAAATAAATCATGTATATGTTGCATGCACATTTAAACCTTATATAAAACTTAGTAAATTAGCATAATTGTCAATGTTGTATGTCTCTAATCCTTAAGGATATGCATAGACAGATATAATGGATATCTCCACACAGATATTTCATAGGCATCTCTGACTCAGCATGTTCCAAACTGAACTCATTACCCCACCTTCCAAGCAAACCTATAATCTTTAATGTTACCACCATTCATCCAGTTAGCTAATCTGAATATTAGGAATTATTTCAAGATCCTTTATTTTACTTACTGATTGTGCTGAGACATCTAGATGTTTTCCAAAATCCATTTCTTTTTCTTCTTTGGTGTGGAGCTATACTACATTTCCCAGCCTCCATTACAGTAATATGTGGCCATGGTACTAAGTACTAGTGAATAGAATGTGTGTGGAAGTATTATGAGCCATCTTCTGACCAAAGCTTTTAAAATGAACATGTTCCCCCTTCATACTCTTTCTTCCCTTCTGTCATGAAGTTCTACTGGATAGTGGAACCATAAGATGGAAGGAACCCAGATTCCTGAATCACCAAATGAAGGAGAGCCTCCAGTTGTCAAGGAACATCTTCCTTGGACAGTAATGTGAGCAAGAAATAAACTTTTATGTTGTTTGAACTATTATATGTATTCAGGTCCATTTTTTTTTACTGCAGCTTAGCCTACCTAATGAATACATTACTGTTCCAACGTTAGTCATTTCTGTTTTATAGGTAGCTCTCAAATTCTCCCCTTCACCTTCAGCTCAGCTGCCCTTTCTTTTATCCAGGTTCTCACTCTCCTTAGGCTGAGGCTCTGCAGTAGTCCCACGTTAGCTTCCTAGCCTGCCTTTGGTCTTACTTCCCTCCAAGGCATTATCCCAAACTGTCAATAAGTATCTTTCCACAATATTAAATGGGAATAGATTTTGGTCTTGAAAACTATTCAGTGATCACCATCATCTATATTAAAAATTCTACACCCTTGGCACAGCACTAAAGGCTCTTTGTAGTTCCCTGCCATCACTTTTGGTCATACCTCTTTGCTGAACCACCACCCTGTAGCCTGGGATGTACCTTCACTGATCTGCTTCCAGTTCCAAGAAGATGCTCATGCTGTTCTTTATCCCCAGAATGCCCTTTCCCCTCTGCTTTATCTTTTAGTCAGGAGGGGCAGCTCATAGAATATCTTGTTGTTTCCACTCCTAAGGAGGAAGGGTGTGCTATTGTCACTCAGATATATAGCCATCCCTTAGTAGTTCTTTTTGAGCTCCTCCGAACTGACACTCCATTCACATAAAATTATTAGTGAATAATGAAAGTTGTATTAAGGATTTCAAAGGGGACTGTTAGGAGAGGGTTTTTAATTCACAACATACAGTGGATATTTAAGCAAGTCTCCATTTAATGCTTTCATTCTTTCAAAAATCTTTCTTTAGACATTCTGACCTAAGGGGCCTTATCTCCTTGATCTTTCCCACAGAAAATTTCCAAAGTTATTCTTACTTATTATGCAGTGACCCTCTCTCGTTTCTGATGAAACTTGAGCAGTCTAAGAATTATTTCTGCCTCACAGTGAGCTTATCAAAGCCTCTTTGAATATAACTGTTTTTTCCTACAAAGATGTTCTCATACCATTTTCTAATAAGATAAAATGTTTTCTCACATAATTCATATGTGTTCTTTAAGTTCAATGTTGCAAACTGAGACATGTGCAGAGAATGGGACTTTAGTGAGGATAATATGAAATAGAACACTGTTGGGACAAACCTTGTTGTTCTTCCTCTCAGCAGCATCGAGAATAGCCCCATCAGTTTTCCCCTCTCTTTTTCGTCCACTACTTCTATGACTTCTATTACTACTATCTCTAGTATTAGCGATTGCTAACATTTAATGACCTCTCACAGTATGCTAAGCATTCTTCTAAGATATTTACATCTTTTAATATTTGCTGACTTTTTTATCTTTCCTAACATTTCTATTTGGGGACACCTAGACAATATGGTAGATTAAATAAACTGAAAACTCTCCCACAACATAGCAGAAAATCTGGATAAACTATTACAAACATCTTTCAAGTCATAGCTGAGATTGCAAGTAAGTGAAGGAAAGCCTTCAGCATCAAAAATGAAGGGGAAATGGAAAACCAGAGTTTCAGTGAGTGGACACTCTAAATTGTATAGTATATAACCCTAAAAGATAACCTACATGGTCCCCAAGAACTTAGCAGGATTATGTCCCAGCCACCCATAGTGGTAAGTTGCTCGATAATGTATGCTTTATTGGTTTTCTTCCCTTTCCTATCTCCTCTCTCGCTTAGTGAGTGTTCTATAATGATTTCTCAAATAAACTATTTGCATTCAAATCCTTTACTTGGGCTCTGCTTCTGAGGGACCCCAAACTAAGAAAGAACTTCACTCATCTGTTCATATTCAGCATACTGTGATAGCTTGTACTTTAAATGTGCTCTAATTATAATTTCCTTATTTTTGTTTCTATTTTTTTTATAAAGAGAGAAAGAGAGAGAGCACATGAGCAGGGCAGAGGGGCAGAGGGAGAGAGAGAATCCCAAGCAGCCTCCACGCTGAGTGGGGCTCGATCCCACAACCTTGGGATCATGACCTGAACTAAAATCAAGAGTCGGATGCTCAATCAACTGAACCACCCAGGTGCCCCCAATTATAATTTCTATATTAACCTATCATAATCAAGGTGACTCTCACAAAATTGACAAATAGCTTAAAAGATTTCTGTGAAGAATAACAACAACAACAGTTTAAGTACAAATGAACAAAAAGAAAATTAATTCTTTAAGAATTAAATACAATGACAATCTAATCAGTTTACCTGAAAGTCAACCCCTAAATTTATTTGATAAAGTGTTGGCAGGCAGCCTGCCTGTCTGCTACCTTGCTTCTGTACCCTGAAGTGAGGGCTGCCATATAATGGTGTCCTAATCACAACTGAAGGTTGTTAGTTAGCTCTCTTATTCAAATAAGGTAAGTGGATTTGAATTATGGAAAGGGTATAAATGTCCATTGACTGATGAATGGATAAAGAAGATGTGTGTGTGTATTATATATGTATGTATATATGTATATATGTATATATATATATATATATATATATATATATATATATATATAGGAATATTACTCAGTGATAAAAAAGAATGAAATCCTGTCATTTGCAACAATGTGGGTGGAACTAGAGTATATTATGCTAAGTAAAATAAGTCAATGAGAGAAAGACAAATAACATATTTCACTCATAAGTGGAATTTTAGAAACAAAACAGATGAACATAGGAGAAGAGAAGGAAAAATAAAATAAGATAAAAACAGAGAGGGAGGAAGGGGCACTTAGGTGGCTCAGTCTCTTGAGTGACCAACTTCGGCTCAGGTCATGATCTCACAGTTTGTGAGTTCAAGCCCCGCATTGGGCTCTGTGCTGACAGCTCAGAGCCTGGAGCCTGCTTCAGATTCTGTGTCTCCCCCTCTTTCTACCCTTCCCCTGCTCATGCTCTGCGTGTCTCTTTCAATAATAAATAAATGTTAAAAAAAATAAAAAAAAACAGAGAGGGAGGCAAACCATAATAGAATTTTAAACATAGAAAACAAAATGAGAGTTGATGGAGGGGAGTTGGGTGGGGGGATGGGCCAAGTGTATGATGGGTATTCAGGAGATCACTTGTTGGGATGAGCACTGGGTGTTATATGTAAGTGATGAATCACTGAATTCTACTCCTAAAGCCACTACTACACTATATGTTAGCTAACATGAATTAAAAAAAAAAAGAAAGAAGTGGCTTTGGAGGACAATTAAAGGACACCAAAGATTATCCTACATTTGGAAAAATCCAACAGCACAAAAATGAATAAACAGAGCAAATACATCTATAGTAGAATCAGCTCAGAGAATTTTTAAAAAATTCTAATGAGTTATCTCAGAGACATTTGAGAAGAAGTTCTATATACAAAATAAAATTCACCTGCTAAAATAAAAGAGTAATCAGAGTACAAAGAAGAGAGACATAGACTTTCATAATATTATTGCCCAAATTATAAAATGAATAAAAAGACTGGAATAAAATAATAAATCTTCTGTAACATAAAGGAGAAAGACAACATAAGTTCTTGGAAATATATATTTTTTCTGTAAGTTCATCCCCTCATACCTTTCTTATTTCCAGGAATTTAGCATGGTTCAATCTTCTCAATTTTTCCCTTCTTATATTTTTACTTTCTTTCAAAGTTTATCCCATAAACTACCTGAATCAAATACACTGTGGGTAGTTTTGATAAATTCAGATTCCTTGGCTATATTCCAGAACTTTTGAGTGTGAGGCCCAGTAATCTTTTTAAGCAGGCAGAAAGATTTTCAGGTAGTTTTTATGTACACAAAAATTTGAGAACCACTGATTTATAGTAAGGGAAATAAACAACATCATAAAGATGAACATAAAAATATAGCAAAATCTGTAATATAATTGGAAATTATGATTGGGATTGGCACAAAGGTGGGAAGGAGAAAAAGTGTAAAATTTCTTTTTATTTCTCTCTGTATGGTTTAAATTTTTTTCCCATATGTAAATGTTATATTTGTAATTTCAAAAAGTGAGACAGGACAGAGTTTGCCAGTGTCCTTCCTAAACCCCTTCATTTCATCCCTAGATAACTAGGAGACATGGGAACCACTTGAGGAGGGCCTATATCATCTTTGGAATTTGGGTGCTCTCTACTATTAATGATAATAATATCGGTAACCCTTCAGATATCTCTTAGTTATGTCTCTAATGTTTGGGATGACATGTACTTACAGCTCATTGCTAAAAATTAAAAATTGGGGGGGGGAGATAAAGTTATAAAATTACCTTCAATATATACTATATGCATTGTGTAGAAGCTGGGGTAAGACAATTTTGTACTGTTACTATAAAGTCCTAAGTGTCCACACAACGTTACCCTTACAGCTATGGCTTCTGCCCCTTTTCTCCTCCCCCATGTCCTTTCAGTTTCTCCAACTGCCTGCCCTCCCACCATGTTTTCATTTGTATCCTCAGAAGGCAACTTCAGATTCTCCTAGTCCTGTGTATCTCTGGAGAATGACTTAACTTCTTTCCATTCTTTAGAGCAAAAAACACTTACAAGAAGAACACTCCTTTTCTTTTCTTTTCTTTTCTTTTCTTTTCTTTTCTTTTCTTTTCTTTTCTTTTCTTTTCTTTTTATACTGACTTTATCCCATCTTCTGATTTCTGTGTCTTACTTCACTAATACACTTTCTGCCTCTTCATTTTACTAAAGTTCACATCCCATCCTCTATTGTAATGTTAAGAGGTGCCCTGTGTGGAGTGTTGATTCTCTGCCAGGTGCTGTTCCAAATGCTTTATAGAAATTATTGTCCTTAATCCTCACATCAGACTTAAGAAGTAGAGTTATTAGTTTCATCTTATAGATGAGATAACTGAGTCTTAGAGGGGTTTAGTGACTTGCACAAAACTACACAGTTAGAAGGTGGCAGACACATGATTGAAATCCAAGTCTATTTGTCAGCAGAACCCAAGTTCCTAACTTCAACAGCATTCTTCCTCCCTAATTAGTCCCTATTAGGCTACCATACCTATAGTCATCCCCATATCTTTCATCCCAACTCAGATTTTGTCTCAGAAATGTATGTGACTTAAGATCAGCAACATTCTGGAGTTTGAAATGCCCACATGAAGGCATTAGCCTTCCTTTTATTAGAATGGAAGAGCGGGACTCCTTTTTTATCCCTCCCAAAAATGGAGTTATAGGAATATATTTTACCAAATACTCCAAATTTCAAGGTATATGGGTCTGATAAGGTAGTTTCAGAAGGAATTTTTTATTCAGTCTTGAATTTAAATCTCAGCAACACCACTATCAGCTCTTGACCCTCAGCAAGTTGTATCAGCTACCTGAGCTCCCTGCACCTCATGTGAAATGTGAGACGATATTGTTATATTAACTTAAGAACTGTTGTGAGGCAAAATCCTGTAAAGCTCTTGCATGATGCTTGCCAAATGGTAGTTATACCTTTTATTAGAATTATCATCTTTGTCATCGTCATCACAGTTACCATTGCTAATTCAGTAGCATTTTTTTAACAGCTTTATTGAGATATAATTCACATAACATATAATTCACCCATTCAATGGTTTTTGGTATATAACATTATCAATATTTTTAAACTGTGGATAAATGTCTATATAACATAAAAATTGAATTTTTAAACATTTCTAAATGTATAATTAAATAGTATTAAGTATATTTACAGTGTTGTGCAACCTTTGCCACTATTTCCAAAAGTTTTTTTTTATTACTCCAAACAGAAACTCTGAAATTTTTAAGTAGTAACTCCCTATTTTCCCCTTTCCCCAGCTCTTGTTAATCTTAATCTATTTTCTGCCTCTATGAATTTGCCTATTCTAGATACCTCATATAAGTGGAATCATGCAGCAATTTCCTTTTGTTTCTGGTTTATTTTGCTGAACATAATTTTTTTGAAGTTCATCCATGCTGTAACATACGTTAGTACTTCATGTTTTAAGGCTGAATAATATTCCATTGTATGGATACACTACATTTTGTTTATCCATTGATCTGTTGATGGATATTTGGTTGTTTCCACCTCTTGGCTGTTGTTGATAATGCTGCACTGAACATTAGTGTGTATCTTTTAGTTCCTGTTTTCAATTCCATTGAGTATATACACAGGAGTGGAATTGCTGGGTCCTATGGTAATTTTTTGCTTAGCTTTTTGAAGAACTACCAAACTGTTTTTCATAGCATATGCACCATTTTATTTTTCCGCCAGAAATGAACAAGGGTTCCAATTTCTCCACATCCTTTCCCACACTTGTTATTTTCTATTGTTTTTATTATAGCCAGTATCATAGGTGTGAAGTGGTTCAGGAGCAACTTTCTTTTTTCTTTTAATGTTTATTTATTTATTTTGAGAGAGAGAGAGACAAAGAGAGAGCAAGCACTGTCAGTGCAGAGCCTCATGTGGGGATTAATCTTGTGAACCGTGAGATCATGACCTGAGCTGAAATCAAGAGTCAGATGCTTAACCAACTGAGCCACCCAGGAACCCCTCAAGAGCAACTTTCTAATCCAGGCTTCCTCGTGAAAGTGAGATGTGACTAGACAATGGTGATGGACCATACTTTTGGATACTGTGCTCAATCCTTAGCTCTAAAGATACTATTGGTAGAATTTTCCTATAATCTCAAAAGGACAGTATTTTTGTGTGTGTAAGATCCTTGGAGAGTAATTTTGTTGCCAAGAATTGGCCTTAATTTGCAAGGTTTTCAGTAGGCTACACGTATTTGCAAGCAAACATTCATAGTATACAACTAAACAAACTTTATAGATGAGATCCAATACAGTAACACAATAAGTAATCACATTTTAAAAAATTGACTTAAGACACTGGTTAAAGATTTGTAGAATTGGAAACTAAAACATATGATTCCTGTAGAGACAAGATTATTATAATAGTGGCTGGAAGAATACCTGAAGCAACATCAAAATGAACCACTACATATTTAATAGAGTTTCAAAATCTAGCAAAAAAAGTATATTTGTGTGCTATAAGATGAAACATGAGCTTTTTCTTATTTTCTTTTACTTTAAGATATTATTCTCTGTAAGGCTGAGGCCACATGCCACTCTGGGTGGATATATTGGGCTGACTTCATGTCAAATCAATGTTTCTCTGCCCCTTAGCACAGAGAAAGTAGAAAAGAATGATTTGGGATGTACTCGAGCTGAAACAAAGGATAGTCACCACAGCCATAAAAGCTGTGACTTTTTCTTTTTTAAATTGATGTTTAGTTGACATACAATACTGACATATTCTTGTCTGCCAATATGGTGTGAACTGAGGACATGTCCCTAGTTAGTGATTTCTAGCAGCATTGGCAAAATAATCTGCTTTTGTGACGTGAGGTTTTTATTTTTTCTAAGTACTTGGCTGCCATTAGACATACATACATACAGAAGCATTTAATACACATGCTATTAATCTATCTGATACTATGTAAAGCCTTGTGGACAGACATAACTCCAATAAACAGAAGAGTTTGCATAGAGTTTGTATAGAGCTAGTATCTTGATTTGGGAGGTGGTACAGACTACTTTTTTTTTTGAGCACCTACTTAGGACCTAAAAAAAACCCTGGCTCAACCATTTAGCTATATGACTGAGAAAGACTGAATTTCTTTGAGTCTCAACTTTCTCATCTGCATTACAGAGATTATGACATCTGCCTCATAATATCATTGTGAGGATTTCATGAGTATCTATAATGTGCTTAGTGTTATGCCTCAAAAATCCCCTAAGTGCTCAATAACAATAACATGACTAACGTTTATGAACTGTTATCATCATGGCTCCATAAACATAGTATTTTCTATGTGTGGGAAGTACTTGTCAAATATCTTGTTAGCAGATACAACTATGATATTATTTTATATAAGTATAAAACAGTAATAAATATAATGATAAAATGTAGTTATGGAAAACTTGGATTAATAATTTATTACTATGGAGAGACTGGAGAGGAAGAAACTTTTCACTCCATTATGACAAGAGCCACCCAAAGATGGAATGAGTCAACTCTGGAATCCAAGCATTCTCTGGAATGATTTTAAGTATAGGCAATGACCCGTTGTGGAAGATACTTAAACCCAAATGACTGCCAAATTCCCTTCAAACTTGAGACTCAGTATTTCATTTCCATTTCCACTAATCCCTTGATATCAACAATGGCTTCCCATCATTCATCAACAGAACAGAAGGTTCAGAAAACTTCACCCCAAAACCTTTCTTTAGAATAGCTGCAGAAAGAACTAGACTCAATTTTGTTCTAATTGGTGGATACTAGACTCCCTTGGGCTCTTTGAATGTCAGATATAACTTGATCTGTTTTCTTTCTATTGAAAATGGGTTGTGTTTACCTCCTTTTCTAAGCTGAGGTTTATCACCCCTTGATAGGTGGATGAAATATGGTTCTACTGCAAGGAAATGAGGCAAAAACACCCACACAATAATCATTCCTTTCTTTCTATCTTGGCTGAAATAAGCCAAGAAACAAAAAGCAAACTATCAAGCTGAAAATATTTCAAGGACAAGCAACCTTGGGGGCTGTGCTATCCTTCTTCATTTTGCCACAGACACAATGGCTGATGTAATAATAATTTGCAGTTAGATTAACAAGTGCAGAGATGCATCAAAATATTAACACAAAGCTAATTAACTTTTAGGAGCTTTATGGTTTCAGAAGAAGGTATAATTTTCATTTTCATCATAAGCAAAAAAATCAGTTATTGTTTTGGCTAACTTAATCCAGTATTTCTTTTTAGGTCCCTTATTAGAACAAATGTTTTTAGAGCATCTTAGTTTCTTTTTATTGCATTCTTTTGTTGGCACTGTGTCCAAAAGGATAACATGTATCCCTGATCCTCAGAATCTTACAAGTAGTCTAGTGCTTAGGAATCAAGGAAATGTATTGTAGGTATGTAATCTAGGTTTTAATTTTGAATTGCTTCATACTCTCTGTGCAACCTTGAATAATGTCATTTACTTCTATGGGCTTCAGTTTTCTCATATTCAACGGGGGGATAGTAAAACCTATTTAGTAGAGTTGCATGTAAAGATTAAAGGAGAGATTATATGTGAAGATGAGACAATATATAAAGTCTAATGTGTGGCCTTTAGGTACTGCATCATCTTTTAGTGGGTAAATTGCTTTCTCTGCCTCAGTTTCCTCATGTATAATATGGTGATAATAATTGTACTAGTTGAACAAGGTTATTATAAATTAAGTAATAGGGGTGCCTGCAAGGTTATTATAAATTCAGTAATAGGGGCACATGGGTGGCTCAGTCAGTTAAGCATCCAACTCTTCATTTCAGCTCAGGTCATGATCTCATGTTTCGTGTGTTCAAGCCCCACATCAGG
The DNA here is from genome assembly GCF_016509475.1 of Prionailurus bengalensis. NCBI lineage: Eukaryota > Metazoa > Chordata > Mammalia > Carnivora > Felidae > Prionailurus > Prionailurus bengalensis. The sequence goes on along the minus strand of NC_057361.1, from coordinate 17,469,007 downwards.
CTCTGTGTTGAGAGTGTGGAGCCTGCTTGGGATCCTCTCTCTCTCTCTCTCTCTCTCTCTCTCTGCCCCTGCCACAATGCTCTCTCAGTCTCAAAATACATACATACATACATACATACATACATAATATGTGTATAGAGCTTAAAACAGTGCCTCAACATAGTATATGATCAATAAAGGCTGGCTATTATTGCCATTGTTACTGTAATTATGATTACCACTACTACTGGAGTTTTTGAGAAAAAAATTGTCCAGAATGGCCAAGAAATAGGGCTTAAAGTTGTTCTTGAAAGATGGAAAACTTTTGATTTACTTGGAAAGAAAAAGGTAATGGGAGAAAAAGTGAGTAAAAACCCATAAATATAAATGGACATAGCTGTTAATGGGAGTAGCATGATTTGAGAAGTCAGGATGTCTTGGTTGGAAGCAATGTCAGGTCATTAATTTTGGGCTTGATTCTAGAGGCTTCATAACCCAGATACTGACTCTAGTTCTAATTTTACATGTCCTTTCTGTTCAAGTTCCCACCATCCCTAACTGAGAGTTTTAATTCCCATGCTTAGAATATAATTTGACTGGTTGGCCCACCCTGAGCCATGTATTTATCTGTGGTCTAATCATCTGTGTCCATGGGTTTGAGTCATGGAGCATATTAAGTTGAGAATCAAGTAAAGCAATGATTAGCAAAGGAGACCATCATTTTGCTTATATATCTTGTTTGGGGGTGAGGCAGGCCAACATGACCTTTGAACAGCTTGGGTAGACTCTGTCTTATTTATCATCATCTTTCAGTGTTTGGCACATAGTAGGCACCCGAACAAACATTTACTACATTAAACAGACACTTCGAAAGAAGGAATATATTTAGAAATTCTCTCTCTCCCTACTCAACTTCACAGCATAGGTACCTAGTCCAAATTCTGTATTTGTGTCACACTTAAAACAAATGTCACTTAAAGTGTTTGAGTGGTCAAAAAAGCCAAGGCCAAGTCTAAAAATGTTTTACAATCACTTTATTCAAGGGAGTGTTCTGTATAGTTTGTAAGTTCCAACATTCAAATTTGTGGAGTATAGTCCTAAAAATATATCCACAGTCCAGATTTTCTGTATATATCACATTAAGGCTTAAGAAAAGTCCATTTTGAAATGGGTGATGGGCATTGAGGAGGGCACTTGTTGGGATGAGCACTGGGTGTTGTATATAAGCAATGTATCATGGGAATCTACTCCTGAAGCCAAGAGCACACTGCATACACTGTTTGTCAGCTAACTTGACAATAAATTATATTAAAAAAAGAAAAGTCCATTTAGAAGATCAAATAGCAAATGTCAACACATCAGATGTTAAGTTTAAAAATATATAAGTAAGCATTTTTATTTATAAAAGCCTTGCCTATCTTTCTTTAATAACTTTTTAAAATTTATCCTAAATTAAAAAGAAGGATCTACAAACTTTTAAATTATTTATTTTTACTTTTCTTTTCTCTTAGTTCTATTTGTCAGTTTTTATTCTCCTTAATCTAATTATATGACTATGGTGGTGTCACCTTTCTATAATGGAGAATTTTTTGAAAGGCCTTTTGAATGATAGAGGTATGAAAATTTCAAAGGTCTTCATTAAATTCAGCTAAAGGCAGGGGGAAAAATATGAGCCATGATCCTCAAAGCCCAGTTGGCTTCATGTATTCTAAATTTAACTCACATCTTATGACTTCATCATTTTTTACTCATTTAAAAGTATCCTATTCATAGACTCAATCATCTTATTAAGATCTGGAAAACATTTTTCATACTTTAACTCCACCACTGAAACACCCTTTCTTGTTGCCTATAAAATCTGGCACCATCTTAATCCTAAAAAGGAAAATTTATCTCTAAAGAAATTTTCAGTAGCAAATTTGAGCACGTTGAATATTATGTACCAATATTTTAAATGTTTTTCACTTAAATCTCATCCTGAATTATTTAAGGCCCCGAATTGCTAAGTAGACCAACAGTGTAACATGCATTTTCCAACATACATTTTGTGTTTGTAGAGCCATTTCTGATGTTATATTTACATGAAAACCCACAATTGAATGTTTTTTTCTAACTTTTGGCCAGACTGTTATTCTCTGTGCTTGGTCCCAATGGCCTTTTGTGAGTGCCTTAATTGAATGTCTGCCTTGGTGTGTGCTATGCCCTTTGAACCTACTGATAGGAGCATTCTGGAATGAACCAAGTACACTATCTTATGGCAGGTCTGTAACCTCTTACCTCTCTTCATTGCTCTACAGAGATAAAGCAACTAATATTTTGAATGACCTTCTGTTCTTTCAGTTCCCATCTGTTGTGGCCTGAAATTACCATCTAAGTTCTTGCCATGTGAGGATCTGCAGGGTGCCCCTTGATCTGTCAACCAAGCATGAGCAGTTATACAAATAGCACACAATTTCAAAGGCAGACAGGCTGGTAGAAGCAGGTTCCATTTGCCCATTCTTTTACCATGTCATAAAACTAAGCTGTTCCTGTCTACTGCCCTCAGACAGAGGCCTTTTTAAAATTCTAGTAAACCCCATCCCAGGCACTTGCCAGCAAAGTCTTAGTCTTGTTAACTGATACAGGTAATGAAGTCCATCTGAAACCAAGCTTCTTATGAGCAATAGGTATCTCCATTTTCAGTCAAGTTTTTTCATGTTTTTAAATTAAATTTTTCCTGATTATAATAATGACATGTATCTATTGTGGAAAGTTTGGAAAATACATCAAATAAGAAAGGAAGTAACAATTACTCAAAACCCAATACCTACAGATAACCAGTGTTAACCTTTTACCATATTTTCTTTCAACCTTGAGATTTTACTCTGAGCATAATTTTTATAACATTATATTATAAACTTACTCATTTAAAGGATTATTTTAAAGCATTATTTAAGTGGATACATATTAGCCCATTATCTGAATACATTATAATTATTTTAGTATACTATAATTTATTTGTTCATTCACCTAATATTGGACATTGTACAGTTAGGTTTCCAATTATTCAGAATGGTAAATAATCCTGTCAAAATATTCATTGGCCTAATTATTTCCCTAAAATTGTTATCCATGTTCATCTTTTCAGTTCTTAACAGCTTCTCAAATTGCTTTCCAAGAAAGTTATAATACTCCCACCTATATGCTAATTTTATAGGTGAAAAATTATATCTTACTATTCCACTTCCTTTTAATTAAAATTTGGTTAGCATAGAGATCATTCAGGGTGCAAATCAAGAAAAAAAGGAGTGGTGACTTTGACTCTCATCATGGTCCAGCCATGGGGGTAGGACAATGCTCACAACTTCTACCACTATCTTCTCTGAGGTATTGTCTAGTGGCCAGGGAGGTATAAAGAGAGACTTCTCTGGAACCAGACTTCTTAGAGTATAATAAAATTTCAATTTGTATTTTCATTAGCACTCTTCAGTTTATTAAGTCCCTTCACATCAACTGTCACAGTAGATTCTCAAACAAACCTTCTCAAGATGGTGTTCTGGTGGAGATACCTGAGTGCCTAGGTTGCTGGGGTCTTCCATTTCCCCTAGCTTCTCTGACCATGGCAGTGTTCTAGGCTGGCAAGTAATAGATAAGGGGCTAGAAATCTAATCCAAATATAACACTCTTTCTGTTATCCTTTCTGTAGTACCATAGTCCCTATTATATAAGCTTAACAGATATACTGAAAAGAACTTAAGCTTCAGGGCCCCTCGATTACATAGGTCTTTTCTTAGGCCATGTGCCTAATTTTGTATTTGTGGTTTTGTAACTTCTTTCTTAAAGAGGGTCCCTAAAATATCTAAGTTTCAGGGCTCCACAAAACCTGGGTCCACCCCTTCTCCACTGATAGTAGGACACTAAGAGCATAAATACAACTGCCAGAGGCTAGGGTAGAAGAAAGTCTTAGAAACAAAAAGGTTGGGGTGGAAAGGGCAAAATATTGCTAGAGTATGGGCTGTGAAACTTCTAATGCCAAATATAGGGGTCCCACACACATTTGGCTCTCAGTAACCTTCCTTTCTCAGGCAACAGACTCAATCATTTTCTTCAGAAAAATCTTGGGTCATTGGCCTCCTCAGGGACAAAGCTTAGCTGGTGTATCCAAAGCACTGAATTAGGACCCAGGGACCTCAAGAACAAGGTGGGCAGAGAGGAGGCCCTGCCCAAGTGGAGAAGTGACAGGATATAGATTGAGCTGATGTAAAAAAAAAAAAAAAAAAAAAACCAAAAACAAACAAACTGGATCTTATCCCTGCCTCTTCAGCACACTCTGAGATTAGTAAACAAATTCCCCTGCCCCCCACCTCTGCCATATACCCCAAGCAGTTTTCAAACTGCTGCTTCTATGCTGTATCTCTGTGGGCTGTTTGTTGTGCTATCTCTTTATGGGCGAGGACTCAGTGTCCTCTCAGTCTCCTGGCTCTCACATAGCTGAGTCCACTGATTTGACAAGTTCCAGGTTTTAAGTCTGCTGATTGTAAAAACTTATGAAATTTTACCCCTCTGTTTTTCAAAGCCAGATGTTATAGGGATACATCTTTCTTTCCCATGTGGGCTCCTCAGTATGATAATCCATTTCTCTAACTCTTTTCACAACTGCAGCATCCCTCCTTTTGACAGACCACCCTACTGGTCTGTTTGGCTCCCAACTGCAACTCCACCCTTCCTACCCACTTCGATGTGGCCTTTTCTCTACATACAGCTGTGGAGAATTTATTCTGCCAGTCTTTGGATTGTTTTCTGGGTTATTTACACTGATGTGTTACCTAGTTGTATCCATGGGAAGAGGTGAGCATAGGGTCCTTCTACTCCACCACCTTCCCTAGAAGTCAAAAGAGAACATTTCAAAGAACATAAAGTACAAAGCTCAAGACCATGGTTGTCTGGAGAAACATTGTTTTGTTTTAATTTCACAAATAGGGGCACCTTCTTGGCTCATTCAGTAGAACATGAAACTCTATCTTGGGGTCTTGAGTTTAAGCCCCACATTGAGCATAGAGCTTACTTAAAAAAATAAATATTGTTACGAATAACATTTATTATGAAGTAGTTTGTAGCTAGAATGAAGTTTGAGAAATAATTGGGAAATTTGAGACTTCAGAGATCTGAATTGGGAGAAGGGAACGAATGTATCAACTTGACCAATGTTTGAGAAATTTACTTTCCCTGTTAAATTAGAAAACGGATAATTGATAGAATTAGAATTCTGTATTTATTGGGCTGATTTTTATCTATATCCAAATTTGTATGTTTTGGCCAGTACCTGATATGCGGTCTGTCTGAAAACAGGAAAGATGAATTACCAAATTAATTATTTAGGCCTCTGGCCACTAGTCTAATCACTTCTAATTATTTCTTGGTTTGAAACCACAGCTTCTTTCTCTGAGTCATCATTATCTGTCATTGAGTTCTTTTGCATTTCAACATGATAGTATGGATTTCACATATTTTGTGTGTCAAATAAGGGATAGAGGCTCATGTAAATTTTAATATACTAAATTTTATGTCAAAATAAATTGTCTTGCTTAGATTTCAAGTGTGCATCTGTATACATCTCAATAGAACCCCAAAGTTCTTTACTCTCTTGATCATCCAACCAGCCTGGGCTATCTGCAGCTTTGGGTACACTCCCTTATTCATTTACTCACCTTTTCGAACCTCTCAAGTATGTTTGCAAAAGTCATGTAATCCTAATGATTAATTACTCTTGAAATTCCTTTTATCTCATTCTAGGTGAACACTATTCAATTCCTTTGTTTTGACTCCTTTATTCCATTCCTTACATTCACTTTTCCATTCTACAGTGTCCTATAAATACCTCAAACTTACATGCCCCAAACAATCTGAATCCTACTATCACTGCTGCCCAAACTGGGCTTGCCAGTTGGTTTCCTTAGTCAGTTGATATCACAAATTCTCTGATATTTCTTGACCAATTTCCATACTGTACAGATTTTCTTCTCCTCTTCTCTGGGCTAGATCCTACTTCTTCAGTCTTCTGCATCTGTATTCACCTGCATCAAAGGTGCATGACAGAAGCCTTCTCCTCCTTCAAGACTTGTGTCAAAAATCACCTCCTCCATGGGCCTTCTCTGATCCCTTAATTAGGATGATTTTCTCCTTCCTTTGTGCTCCCACAGCACTAAATTTTGCACGTATTTAGTGGTTTGTGGCTTTCCCTTACTATATTGTTAACTCTGAAATCAGGGATGCATTCTATGTAATTTTCCCTTCTCATAACCTAAACTCAATGCCTTATACATATAGTAAGTCACTCAGAATATGATTTGTTAGTTGAAATGCTTCATGCTAAAGTTTTTCCCTATCATAGGTAATTATACGTATCACCAAAGCAAAGACACCATTGAATATAATTTGCATTGTTGTTTTATGGACTGCTAAATTTTTTTAAATGCCAGTGAAATCATGATATACTATTCGCTGTAAGATGCATCCTGGTTTGTTAGATATGAAAATGTGTAAAATACTGCACCTTACAATTTATGAAATGTCACAGTTATTGTGGTTTCATATCAATAGGATTTATTCTACAAAGCCATCAGTTATGGATAACTTGCAGTATATTAAAAAACAGAAATCATTATTTGGGGCTAGATTCTCTCAAACTCTATAGCATGGACACTCATACTAATCCATATATGCTTCATTTCTTTTTGATGTTATGCCTTTGACAAATGTCTTCTCTGTTATTCAAGGCATTGTCTTTAAGTATTATGGCATTTACAGTATTATGGTACTCTTTAGGTATTTATGGCTTGGGTCTGAAATTTATGAGGCTACATTTAAATTACATGTTTTCAGTGTCAGGGTGCTGACATTTAAGAAGGTGGCTATTTCACTTGTTTTCATTTCTTCTTGCCCTCTCTCATCTGATGTTCTGGGAGGGGCTTGGAGAAAAGCTCAAAGCTCAAGACTCCTGACCTGGTATGAGGGTAGTGGAGAGGAAGAGGGATGTCCTCTGCAAGTGGCTAGACTAAGGGAAGTTCTGGTGTGAGCAAGTTTCCTAGGAGAAATCACCTCACCAAAAGATCCACAGATAGTATATGTAAGTGTTTTCTAGGTAAAAAGAAAATGTTGCCCAACATGAAATCTGTTGTTTCTAGCTTGGCTTGGCTTAGGTTGCTCTTGATCATGCCTCTGACAGCCGCAATTGTGCACAGATGAAAAGAGCTACACAGATATTTCAGCTCAATTTATCAAGAGCACTGAAACAGGAAAAAAGATGAATGAATGGTGATATGTTCATTAAAAATGTTTTTTTTAAATATTCTATTGCTTACCATGTGGTTTTGCTTCAAAAAATATGGACAAATGGAAATAAATACTTTCAATTTAGTGTTCTCTTTTTCCTTTTTATCCTGCCCCCCACCTTGCCCTAGGCCAAATATAATCAATGACACTTTTTGCCTGGTAAATAAGATGGCCTTGGTCCCAGCGTTCCTCTCCTCCAGAGATGGGTAAGGGAATTTATCAACCTTGTGTCCATCCCATTCCCCATTCCTCCCACATGGCTACTTAAAATAAGTGCAGAGTCACTGTACCACAGGCTCCCTCAGCCAGTAGGGTTTCATAACAAGGCAAGTGGGAAACAGGCTGTTCTGGGTGAAAATGAAGCTTCACCACCTATGTTTTGTTTAACTGCAGCCATTTTGTCATTTAAAAAACCTGGGGCTACTCTGAACCTTGGTTTTGCTTGAAGGTTTCTGTGAATGTGCTCGCTGGATATATTAACCCAAGCTCATTTAGCCAAAATGCCATATATGTTTTGGGAAGTGAAGAAAACCCTTTTTTTTTTTTTGAAGACAAATGTTCCCTGAAAATATTGACATTTTATTTCATTATTTAAATTCAACTGAAAGTATCTGGACCCTCAGACTGACATTTATTTTGCTTGATTTCCCCTTTACCAGAAAGAGAAAACATTAAAGATCACTCTCCACACTTTCACAAGCAGCTTTCACAAGGGTAATAGCCATTGACATCTGCTTAAATTTGGGAGTAATTTGTTCCTTACATAACAGAATATTTCAGAAAGCACCAGAGTGCAGGAGAGAGAGCCCTTGTTAAAAACAAGGCTTTTAGTATGGGAATAAATTATTTAAATCACATTGCTTCCTGAAGCCCAGAGGACAAAGCTAAGGAGGTGGGGGCCTGGGAGTGAATGAGATTTAAAGTCTTCAGTTGGAAAACGTCTTGGGTGCAATCTGTTATTTTGGGAGCTTTAAACTCTGATTTATGGTTAACACATAGTTCATGTGATTTGATATTTTCAGCCCTATGACTGTAAGTGTCTTCAACGAAGTCTGTAGACAAGTGTTTCTCTAAGTGTAGTTGTGGGCCTCAAGCATCTGCATCACCTGGGAACTTGTTAGAAATGCAGATTTTCAGTCCCTACCCAGACCTGATAAAACAAAACTCTGGGGTTGGGGCCTGTCAGTCTGTATTTTAACAAGGCCTCCAGGGAATTCTGGTATACATTTGAGTTTGAGAACTGTTGGTCTAAGACAAAGGTCTTATCTGAATAATTTTTCTAAAGAATATATGTTTTTTCCCCTGAGTTGATAATTTGAACCTGGTTTATCAGGTAAATAACCTTGTCTATTCCTATCAAATACATGTACAAACAAATACCACTTGAGAGTAGTCAAGTATATAAAGCTTAATGTGATCCGCATATACCAACAGTCAAAAGCCTGTTTGGTATACTAGTTTGTTATACATAATTTTAACACTGGTCCATATTATAAGTAAATTATTTGGGAAACCTGAGGCAAGCACACCAATTGCAATTCTAAGCATCCTAGAAGATGGAGGCCGTCCTAAAATTTAACTACTCCCATACATACAACTTATCCTTTAGCATCGCATCTATGCCTTTGCAAATACTGTTCCCTTTGCCTGGAATATCATTCTTCCTCTCTTACCTACCTTACTCCTACTTCTTCAGTCTTGAGGAGGCCTTTCCTCAACACCTAAACTGGCACGTAGTCCTTAGCTTGTTCTGAACTTGTAACAACATGTGGTATTATAATTATTTTCTTGTCTCTCTGCACTAGCTACAGACACTACCTAAGTGAAGGGTTGTCTTTAATAATTGTGTACCTCAGTGCCTAGTACAGTACATGGCTCAGATTGGGACTGAATAACATTGTGAATAAATGAATGAATTAAAAACCACTTGCCCCATATACAGGCAACCTGTCAGTGCCTAGAAATTAAAGTGTTAGCTATGCTCTCAAATATCACCTCTGTAGGATAATCTCTCTTCTTCTTTAGTTTTAGTTTTTTGGGGCACCTCAGTGGCTCAGTTGGTTAAGCATCCCATTCTTGATTTTGGCTCAGGTCATGATCTCATGGTTTGTGAGATCGAGCCTCCGTATGGGCTCTGTGCTGACATCATGGAGCCTGCTTGGGATTCTCTTTCTACCTCTCTCTCTGCCCCTCCCCTGCTTGTGCATGAGCATGCATGCTTTCACTCTCTCTCAAAAATAAATAAGCTTTAGTTTTAATTTTTGTTCATTAAAGAATGAAACAGTCCAGAGATTATTATCAGCAGTGCACTATGTTTTATATAGAATATTCCAGAGATATGAATGAAGGGTTAATAGATTCCTAGGAGAGCTCATTTCAAAGGACTTCATTTTTTTCAAAGAAATGTCATACCCTGTTGTTTTATTTTACTGAACTGTATTCATCTACCTCAGGCTAAATGTGCATATCAGAAATCTTTCACAATTTTAAACAGTGAGAAAAGCAGTAAGTGTTTCAAAAGGAAGTTGAAGGCAGAGATATCATCCCAGAACCTAATAAGGTGATTGAATGGATAAAGGATTAATGCTGATTGTCTGGAAGCTAGATAAAATGCAGGAAAAAGCTCAGTAGTCTAGCAGAACCAAAATTAAAGGGATAAGCACAGTTAGATGAAACAAATTAATGAAATGATGTAAATGAACATAGAGGGCCAGGTGTCACTGACTGTGATATTTGCCAACTAAATATTTTGGGGAAAATTGCTGTAATGACTACTAAGAAATAATTTGCACAGCAAGTTCTAAAATATTCACAACTTGAATTTTATTGCATTTTACTGCATTTTGGTCCTTCAACTATAGTGGACTAGAAGACATCATTCTCCCTGTCTGATATGTGTCCAAATGAGTGTGAACTAATTGGTAAAATGGGCAAATTTCTTTTCAAGACTCTGAACACAAATACTAATTGGTAGGAAGGACTGGCAACCCCTTCTCTGAGGTCGTTTTGGAAAATCTGCTCTTAAAACAAATTCAACACCAGATTTAGAAGGTTGTCCAGCATGCTTTCCTGAAATAACAGTGTTGGTTTAAAAGATGGCATGCAAGTGGGTGTAGCAGGGATGGTATCATGCTAGGGAACAAAACTATTCAATTTTAATACTTCCAGCTCTTTATTACCAATATTCTTGTGTGATAAACCCAGGAAAGCAAATGGAAGAGGAGGAGATTGTGTTTCGAAGGAAGGATCAAGTTCTTGTGTAAATGCCTAATATTAGTTAGGACTCATACTCAGAAGTTTAAGAATGATTCAAGTACTCTGTTATACAGAAGATCACTCAGTGAACTTGTCCTGTTAACTAAAAGACAGAATTTTCTTATTCAGCCTCTGCTGAGAGGCAAAAGAATTTTTTAACTCCTTATACTAGAACTAGAGAAAGGGATAGTTTTATCAAAAGACTGGTTACTAATTTGGGAATTGATATGTCAAATCAGGGCATTTCTGTAAATAGGAACACCCCAGCCTGCTAAGGCTAATGTTGGCCTTTGCTGGATTTCATTGAGAGGTCAGCCAGTCAGTACTACTACGTTTCTTCTCCATTATTGGTGCCCACCTACTTTCAGTAAATCAGAATATAAACTTGCTCATGGAAGTCAAGAGTCACTAGGTATTCATTGCTGTCATCTCCCACATTCTTCCCCACACTCTAACCTAGATATACCAGGGAATTGGGGGTTGGAAACTTAGCACATTATTTTTGACCTAGGTCCTACTATAATATTTTGAAACATAGAAACAAAGATTAACATAGGGAGTTGAGGTTCATGTATTAATTATCAAATAAGAGTTAATAGGTTGGATTTTTACTTTCAGGGTTTGGGAGATGAGATTTTATTTATAGTGATTGTTCTAAATGGGTGATCTCATCAAAAAATTACTACCAAGCACAGAGCTAGAACAAACAATCTAAACTTTGTATGGAACCAGAAAAGACCCTGAATAGCCAAAACAATCTTGAAAAAGAAAACCAAAGTAGGAGGCATCACAATCCCAGACTTCAAGATGTATTACAAGGCTGTAATCATCAAGACAGCATGGTACTGGCACAAAAAAGAGACACTCAGATCAATGGAACAGAATAGAGAACCCAGAAATGGACTCACAAATGTATGGCCAACTAATCTTTGACAAAGCCATAAAGACTATCCAATGGAATGAAGACAGTCTCTTCAGCAAATGATGCTGGGAAAACTGAACAGCGACCTGCAGAAAAATGAACCTGGACCAATTTCTTACATCATACACAAGAATAAACTCAAAATGGATGAAGGACCTAAACATAAGACAGGAAGCCATCAAAATCCTAGAGGAGAAGGCAGGCAAAAACCTCTTTGACTTGGGCTGCAGCAATTTCTTATTCAACACGTCTCTGGAGGCAAGGGAAACAAAAGCAGAAATGAACTATTGGGACCTCATCAAGATAAAGAGCTTCTGCACAGTGAAGGAAACAATCAGCAAAACTAAAAGGCAACCGATGGAATGGGAGAAGGTATTTGCAAATGACATATCAGATAAAGGGTTAGTATCCAAAGTCTATAAAGAACTTATCAAACTCCACACCCAAAACACAAATAATCCAGTGAAGAAATGGGCAAAAGACATGAATAGACACTTCTCCAAAGAAGACATCCAGATGACTGACAGACACATGAAAAGATGCTCAACATCACTCATCATCAGGGAAATACAAATCAAAACCACACTGAGATACCACCTCACACCTGTCAGCATGGCTAACATTAACAACTCAGGCAACAACAGATGTTGGTGAGGATGCAGAGAAAGAGGATCTCTTATGCACTGCTGGTGGGAATGCAAACTGGTACAGCCCCTCTGGAAAACAGTATGGAGGTTCCTCAAAAAATTAAAAATAGAACTACCCTAGGACACAGCAATGCACTACTAGGTATTTATCCAAGGGATACAGGTGTGCTGTTTTGAAGGGGCACATGCACCCAAATGTTTGTAGCAGCCCTATCGACAATAGCCCAAGTATGGAAAGAGCCCAAATGTCTATCAATGGGTGAATGGATAAAGAAGATGTGGTGTGTGTGTGTGTGTGTGTGTGTGTGTGCACGCATGTATGTAATGGAGTATTACTTGGCAATCAAAAGGCATGAAATCATGCCATTTGCAACTACATGGATGGAACTAGAGTATAATATGCTAAGTGAAATTAGCCAGTCAGAGAAAGACAAATATCATATAACTTCACTCATATTTGGAATTTAAGATACAAAACAGATAAAATAAGGAAAGGGAAGCAAAAATAATATAAAAACAAGGAGGACAAAACATAAGAGACTATTAAATACAGGTAACAAACAGGATTTCTGAAGGGGTTGTGAGTGGGGGAATGGTCTAAGTGGGTAAGGTGCATTAAGGAAAACACTTGTTGGGATGAGCACTGCGTGTTATACATAGGGTATGAATCACTGGAATCTACTCCTGAAATCTTTATAGCACTATATGCTAACTAAATTGGATGCAGATTAAGAAATAAATAATTAATTAATTTAAAAAATTACTACAAAGCACCTGTAAAATAAAAAGTTTGTATGAGTGTGTGAAATCAATTGAGTTTATTACTTAGGACTTGATCTCACCAAAACATGAAAACTCAATGAGTTTAAGGAAATTAGAGTTTGACTTATTGCATAGTCTAACCTTCCTGGTACACTATAAATGCATTTTCTTTGACAGGTTTATTTTTTTAGCTGTTTTGAGTTTAATTGGGGTCCTCTGTATAAACGATGGACAGCTTTGGAAAATGTGACTGTTATTTACAGAACACCACAAGCCTACACTGTACTTTCTATAGAACTTAAATTGGACTTAATCTTTCATGCTATCATCTCTGGATTCTTTTTGGATGAAGGGAAACTGCAGTTTATTTTTCTGCCTCTGTGTTTGTAATATTAGAAAATGAAAAGATGGTGTAAAATGCATTTTGATTTAATTAAAGAAGTGGAGAAAAAAAGAAAGGAAACATGCTAGAATAATGGAGTTTTGAGCCTTTTTATCTAAGAAAATATAGTATGACTAAATTACACAGAACGAAATTATTATGACACACTCCTATATTAGATGTTCACAGGGAAAACTGGAGGTGAGAGAACAGCCGGGCACCCAGCTGTGAGAGTGATTCCCTTTGGAAAGTCTGGAAGACCAAGGGGAAAATAATGAGTTATATGAAGATGTGAGATATGTTTGTGGGGGTGGGAAATGAGAGATCTATGAAGAAGAAGGAGACAGCATTAGGCAGCAAGAATGTCAGAAAAATAAGACAGAGTCACAAGTGGGTGAAGAGAAAAAGAGAAGTGCAAAGAGGAAAACACTAAGGGAAGAGGAGCACCAAGAGGAGGAGGTAATGATGAAGCTTACCCACAGAATTCATTTTTGAGTATAAAGGGATTTTAATCATCAGTACAGGGGAACATTCTCTGCAGGGTTAGAGACAAGATAGCATGTGCTTCACACACAAAAATAGGCCTTGGTTCATGCCATGTCTCTAATTAGAAGGTTCTAGTTGGATGTCTTTGTGTACATCTGGTTGGAAATGTCAGGCAGAGCTGGAATGAGTTGAGGAACAGAAAGGGACTGAAGACCTCTAGGCCTAAATCTTCAGCTCTCTTACAGCAAAGAGTTTCCTTGATCCCCAGTGGAAAACTTTTTGCAATCTTCTAATTATTGCTCATTTTTCAAGAGTATCTGGGAAATTCTATAACAAAAGCATCATAACTAATCCACCTGATATGACCCTCCAGAGAAACCTCAACAAATGTCCATTTGGGAGAGAATGAAGATTAAAAACTATAGTTAGGGTCTTAATTGTTATGTTAATTATATGAATTCTAGGTTTAAATATGAAACCACTGGACTTATAATGGTAGCTGACTTGGGGAAACACTATACTTGGCTTTCTGTGATGCAGGATGATTATCACACTTCTCTTTCATCCTTACCCTCCTCCACCCTCAAATAGGCATACTTGTTACAGTGAGGAGACTTCTGGCTTTCTGAACAGCCTTTTATGGAAGCAGATGAACTTACAGAACAGGCTTTGAAGGAGGAAATTTCATAAGCTTGACACACATATCCTTACTAAAAATTGGATCTGAAGTTAAGCACAATTATTTGTTCACATTCTTCTTCCTTTTCTCCATCCCTTGATTCTTTACCCAGACTACAGAGTCAGAATCTCCAGTTGTGCATCCCAAATATTTCAGTTTTGTAAACATTCCCATAACACTGATGTGATCAGTCTGGCACTGGTGTTGTGAACATCCTTAGAGGTTTCCAGTGTTCACAGAGGTTATAAAACAGGACCTTCTTTCTGTGTATGTGTCTGACTAATCATAGGTGATTTTGAGAGCAGGGGGAAGAACACTCGTGCCTCCCAAATATCTTCCCTAACTTTGAGTTGATTTTTATAATACATTTGTAGGTGGATAAGACCTTTCAATTCACATCAAGTAAAAAGCTTTTTTTTTCTTTTATTATGTCCAAGATGTGAGTGGTTCATAGAAGAAAATTTAGTAAGAACAGGTGAGAAGGGAGAGAGTAAGAAGGTACCTAATGTCCATGATAGGGAAAGGAGGCATCATCTCCCAGAAGGAATGGGCACATTTTAGTACATTCTTCACATTCCCAGTAAGGGTTGAGTTTAATCAAAAACTAACAGTTTACCTATTTTTAAATAGAAGAGGAATGCTAGAATAAGCCTAAGAGACACATACTTGGAAAGTTAATGAAATGGACACTGCAGTTACATGAGGTAAGTCCAACTATTTTACAAAACCTTAACAGAAAGCCAAGAAAGCAAAATTCTTAAGATGTTCCTCTCAAAAATGACTATCTTGGACATGGCACACAATGCCCAGCACACAAGCACAGGATGAATAAAAGATGAATTTGTTGTAAAAAGCTTAGGAGATGGATAGATGATATTCACATAATGATGTAAATTTGTACATAATGATGGAGAGTAGTTCATTTTTCTGAAAGCTGATAATGCTAACACTTATGAAAGAAGTAGTTGCATGTTAATTTTGAGTTCTTCAAATCTGGACAGTTTTTTTTTCCAAAGGAAAAAATACATTTTCTACTCTTAGAAAGATCATAGAATTAGATAGCAATCATATTCTTTTTTTTCCCTAGGATCTGGGTGCTTTTCATCATTGCCAAGCCCTAAAATTGAAAATCCTATAAAAATGAATTTTAATATTTTACTGCAAATTGCTATTCCATAGATGAATTCCAATTAGCCTTCTTTCTGTACTATATATTTAGGAAATGGAGCTGCGGGTGGGGGAAAAGGGGACATAATTCTGGACAGTGGCCAGGAAAAAAAGTGCAAAAACTTATATTGAGCACAGATTTACATAGTTTTACCATCTGTCTTTGATGATTTAGATCTAGCCTTGATTTAAGAAAGGGGACTATGACAGATAACTCTTAAAAGTTGCTTTCAGAGTTTTGGTTCTCTTTTAATCAGATTTAAATTGAAAATTGAACATTGAAAGTATAGAATAAGTAAGATTTGGGGGAAGACTGGATAGCTTCAAATATGCAAAAGGTTGGCAAGTGGAAGAGGAAATAGCCTTGCCCTATCTCTAGAGGACTGACCTACAATGAGAAGTTTTAAGTTACATGCAAGAGTAGCTCAACTCAATAAAAGTAAGAACTAGCTCACACCTAGCACTATCCTCATTTCATATAGATTGTCGTGCTGATATTCAGCACTATTTTCCTAGAATTTTATAAGCAGAGTCTGATGGTTGTCAATGATATTGTAGAAAACGACAGTGAGTGGGAGACTGAGCTAGATAACTTTACAGATTACTTCTGAACTAAGGCTGAAAGAGAAGGCAAGGGTCTTAATCTGGGTTGTACCTGAAGTAGACTCGCAGTCAAGGAGTTAAATGCAAGTGGTTTGTGATAGGAGTCTTATTAGGAACTTCTGGAATGCAGTTCAGAATTGTCCTACCCAAGGGGTAAAGAAACAAGGGCATCTGTCTTTCATTGTCATCTCTTCTGGCTGGGGACTGTTCTCTGGGACATTAAGTCCCCAGCTTTCCTGGTCTGCCCTGTGCAGATAGAGAATCATGGGTCCTTGCAGTAGAATGCTATTGATGTGCATGGAGT
The DNA here is from genome assembly GCF_016509475.1 of Prionailurus bengalensis. Taxonomy (NCBI): domain Eukaryota; kingdom Metazoa; phylum Chordata; class Mammalia; order Carnivora; family Felidae; genus Prionailurus; species Prionailurus bengalensis. Next base: position 17,452,510 of record NC_057361.1, on the reverse strand, counting down.
AGTTGACAGGTGCTGAAGAGATATGACTGGGATGTGACAACATCTGTAATCTTAGAGGAGTGGCTGTGGACTTAGGTTGATATGAATTTGGTGCTTACTTCTTTAAAATTTTTTTTAAATGTTTATTAGTTTTGAGAGAGAGAGAGAGAGAGAGAGAGAGAGAGAGAGAGAGAGAGATAGCAGGGGAGGGGCAGAGAGAGAGGGAGACAGAGTCGAAAGCAGGCTCCAGGCTCTGATTTGTCAACCCAGAGCCTGTGGGGCTCAAACTCACAGACGGCAAGATCATAACCGGAGCTGAAGTTGGACACTTAACCAACTGAGCCACCCAGGCGCCCCTGGTGCTTATTTCTTATTAGACAACTTATGTAGCCTCTCTGAGTCTGTGACTTATCTACAAGTCATACAAAACATAGGTACCTCACAGGGTGATTGTCAAAATCAAATAACACACTTAAAGCACCTAACACATAGAAATTTAAAAGGTAACTTTTGTTATTATAAGAATAAATCTTGCCTTTCAGATCCAAAATGAGCCCAATCTTGGGGTGCCTGGCTGGTTCAGTCAGTGGAGAGTATGACTCTTGATCTCAGGGTTGTGAGTTTGAGATCCACGTTGGATGTAGATATTACTTAAAAATAAAATCTTTAAAAAATATAAAATAAGGGGCACCTGGGTGGCTCAGTCGGTTAAGCATCCGACTCTTGATTTCAGCTTAGGTCATGATCTCACCGTTCATGAGTTCAAGCCCCACATTGGGCTCTGCACTGACAGCATGGAGCCTGCTTGGGATTCTCTTTCTCTCCCTCTCTCTCTGCCCCTCCCCTGCTTGCACTCTCTCTCTCTTTATTTATTTTGTATAATAACCCTTTATCAGATATGTCATTTACAAGTATCTTCTCCCATTCAGTAGGTTGTCTTTTAGTTTTATTGATAGTTTCCTTTGCTGTGCATAAGCTTCTTATTTTGGTGTAGTCCCAATAGTTTATTTTTGCTTTTGTTTCCCTTGCCTCAGGAGTCATATCTAGAAAAATGTTACTACAGCCTATGTAGACAGAGGATTTACTGCCTGATCTCTTTTATAGGATTTATATGGTTTCAGGCCTGACATTTAGGTCCTTAATCCATTTTGACTTTATTTTTGTGTATGGTGTAAGAAAGTGGTCCAGTTTCATTCTTTTGTATATAGCTGTTCAGTTTTCCCAACACGATTTGCTGAGGAGACTTTGTCTTTTTCCCATTGCATATTCTTTCCTACTTTGTGAAAGATTAATTGAGCTTATAATGGTGTTTTTTAATAAAATTTTTTAATGTTGATTTTTGAGAGGGAGAGAGAGAGAGAGACAGGAGCATGAGTGGGGGGGGGGGGGAAGAGAGGGAGACACAGAATCCAAAGCAGGCTCCAAGCCATCAGTACAGAGCCTGACATGGGGCTCAAACTCATAGACTGCAAGATCATGACCTGAGCCAAAGTCAGATGCTTAACCAACTGAGCCACTCAGGTGCCCCTATAATGGTGGATTTATTTTTGGGTTCTCGATTCTGTTCCATTGATCTATGTGTCTCTTTTTGTGCCAGTAACATACTGTTTTGATTACTCCAGCTTTGTGGTATAACTTGAAATCTAGATTGTGATACCTCCAGCTTTGTTTTCCTTTTTCAAGATTGCTTTGGATATTCAGGGTCTTTTGTGGTTCCATACAAATTTTAGGATTATTTTTTCTAGTTCTGTGAAAAATGCTGTTGGTATTTTGACAGGGATTGCATTCAATCTGTAGATTGATTTGGGTAGTGTAGACATTTTAACATCATTTGTTCTTATAATCATGAGCATGGAATATCATCCCATTTGTTTATGTAGTCTTCAGTTTCTTTCATCAGTGTTTTAATATTTTCAGAGTACAGGTCTTTTACCTCCTTGGTTATTTATTGGAATAACCTTTGAAAATACTTGGTTTATTCCTAGGAATTTTATTTTTTGTGCAATTATAAATGGAATTATTTCTTAATTTCTATTTCTGCTTGATTATTAGTGTGTAGAAATGCATCAGATTTCTGTACATTGATTTTGTATCCCACAATCTTTCTGAATTCATTTATCAGTTCAAGTAATCTTTTGATTGAGTCTTTAGGGTTTTCTATATATAGTATCATGTCATCTGCAAATAATGAAGGTTGTACTTCTTCCTTACCAATTTGTATGCCTTTTATTCCTTTTTCCTGTCTGTTTGCTGTGGCTAAGACTTCCAGTGCTATCTTGAATAAAAGTGGTGGGAATGGACATCCTTGTCTTGTTCCTGTTTTCCCCATTAAGGATGATATAAGCTATGGGTTTTTTAATATGAGGTCTTTATTATGGTTAGGTATGTTCCCTCTAAACCTCTGTTGAGGGTTTTAATCATGAATTGATGTTGTACTATGTAAAATGGTTTTTCTGCATCTATTAAAATGATCCTATAGTTTTTATCCTTTCTCTTGTTGATGTGATATATCATGTTGATTGATGTGTTTTCTTTTTCACTTTTTGTTTGGATGATCTATCCATTGATTTAAGTGGGTTGTTAAAGTCACCTATTATTGTTTTATCACTATCAATTACTTCCTTTATATTTATGTATTTGGGTGCTCCCAGGTTGAGTAGAAAAATGTGTTGGCATATAATTTTTCATAATATTCTTTTACTCTCCTTTGTATTTCTGTGGTGTCAGTTATTAGTTATCCTCTTTCATTTCTTATTTATTTGAGCCCTCTCTCTCTCTCTCTCTTTTTTTTTTTGATGAGTCTGGCTGAAGTTTTATCAATTTTTTTAATCTTTTCAATGAAGTATCCCCTGGTTTCACTGATATGTTCTATTGGTTTTTTGGTTTCGATTCCATTTTTTTTGTTTTTGTTTTTGTTTTTGTTTTGTTTTGGTTTTTTTGCTGCTGTGATCATTATTTCTTCCTTCTACTGCTTTGGGGTTTTGTTTGTTCTTTTTCTAGCTCCTTTAGGTGTGAAGTTAGGCTGTTGAGTTTTTTCTCACTTCTTGCCATAAGGCTTGATTGCTATAAAGTTCCCTCTTAAGACAGCTTTTGCTGCATCCCAAAGATTTTAGACATTGTGTTTTCATTTTCATTTGTCTATATGTGTTTTTGGGTTTCCCCTTTTATCTCTTGGTTGACTCATTCATTGTTTAGTACCATGTTATATAACCTCCATATATTTGTGTTCTGTCCAGATTTTTTTGTGTATGTGGTTGCTTTCTAGTTCCATAGCATTGTGAATTGAAAGGATGCATGATATGACTTTGAATCTGTTGAGACTTGTTCTGTGGCCTAACAAGTGATCTATTCTGGAGAATGTTCTATGTGGACTTGAAAAGAATGTATATTCTGCTCTTTTAGGGTGGAATTTTCTGAATATAAGTTTTAGTGCCATCTGGTCCAATGCATCATTCAAAGCCACTGTTTCCTTGTTGATTTTATGTTTGGATGATCTATCCATTGATTTAAGTGGGGTGTTAAAGTTACCTACTGTTATTGTATCGCTATCATTTACTTCGTTTGTTAATATCTGCTTTAATATCTGTTACTTATTTGCTAATATCTGCTTTATGTATTTGGGCGCTCCCATGTTGAGTGTATAAATAGTTACATCTTGTTGGATTGTTGCCTTTATGATTATATATGTCATTCTTTGTCTCTTATTACATTCTTTGTTTAAAATTTATTTTGTTGGATATATGTATTGCTATGCCAGCTTTCTTTTCACTTCGATTTGCAGTATCAATACTTCTCCATCCCTTCAGTTTCAATCTGAATGTACCTTTACGTCTGAAATGAGTCTCCTGTAAGCAGCATATACATAAGACCTGCTTTTTTATTCATTATGTCATCGTAGGCCTTCTGATTAGAGCATTTACTCCATTTACATACAAAGTAATTATTGATAGATTTGAACTTATTGCCATTTTGTTAATTGTTGCCTGATTGTTTTTGTAGTTCTTCTGCTCCTTTCTTCTCTTATTATCTTCTCTCATGGTTTGTTGGCTTCTTTGTGATACATTTGGATTCCTTTCTCTTTATTGTTTGCATATCTATCACTGGTTTTTGATTTGTGGTTATGGTTCGGTTTGTATATAATATCTTCTTTTTTTAATTACTTAATTTATTTATTTTTAATTTACATCCAAGTTACCATAGAGTGCAACAATGATTATAGGAGTAGATTCCTTTTTTTAAAAATTTATTTATTGTTTAATTTACATCCAAGTTAGTTAGCATTTGGTGCAACAATGATTTCAGGAGTAGATTCCTTAATGCCCCTTACCCATTTAGACCATCTCCCCTTCCACAACCCATCCAGCAACCCTCTGTTGGTTCTCTATATTTAAGAGTCTTTTATGTTTTGTCCCCCTCCCTGTTTTTATATTATTTTTGCTTCCCTTCCCTTATGTTCATCTGTTTTGTAACTTAAATTCCTCATATGAGTCAAGTCATATGATATTTGTCTTTCTCTGACTGGCTAATTTCACTTAGCATAATACCCTCCAGTTCTTTCCACATGGTTGCAAATGGCAAGATTTCATTCTTTTTGATTGCCGAGTAATACTGCATTGTGTGTGTGTGTGTGTGTGTGTCTGTGTGTGTGTGTGTGTGTGTGTGTGTGTGTGTGTGTGTATACCACATCTTTATCCATTCATCCATTGATAGACATTTGGGCTCTTTCCATACTTGGGCTATTGTCGATAGGGCTGCTACAAACATTTGGGTGCATGTGCCCCTTCAAAACAGCACACCTGTATCCCTTGGATAAATACCTAGTAGTGCATTGCTGTGTCCTAGGGTAGTTCTATTTTTAATTTTTTGAGGAACCTCCATACTGTTTTCCAGAGGGGCTGTACCAGTTTGCATTCCCACCAGCAGTGCACAAGAGATCCTCTTTCTCTGCATCCTCACCAACATCTGTTGTTGCCTGAGTTGTTAATGTTAGCCATGCTGACAGGTGTGAGGTGGTATCTCAGTGTGGTTTTGATTTGTATTTCCCTGATGATGAGTGATGTTGAGCATCTTTTCATGTGTCTGTCAGTCATCTGGATGTCTTCTTTGGAGAAGTGTCTATTCATGTCTTTTGCCCATTTCTTCACTGGATTATTTGTGTTTTGGGTGTGGAGTTTGATAAGTTCTTTATAGACTTTGGATACTAACGCTTTATCTGATATGTCATTTGCAAATACCTTCTCCCATTCCATCGGTTGCCTTTTAGTTTTGCTGATTGTTTCCTTCACTGTGCAGAAGCTCTTTATCTTGATGAGGTCCCCGTAGTTCATTTTTGCTTTTGTTTCCCTTGCCTCCAGAGACGTGTTGAATAAGAAGTTGCTGCAGCTCAAGTCAAAGAGGTTTTTGCCTGCCTTCTCCTCTAGGATTTTGATGGCTTCCTGTCTTATGTTTAGGTCCTTCATCCATTTTGAGTTTATTCTTGTGTATGATGTAAGAAATTGGTCCAGGTTCATTTTTCTGCAGGTCGCTGTTCAGTTTTCCCAGCATCATTTGCTGAAGAGACTGTCTTCATTCCATTGGATAGTCTTTATGGCTTTGTCAAAGATTAGTTGGCCATACATTTGTGAGTCCATTTCTGGGTTCTCTATTCTGTTCCATTGATCTGAGTGTCTCTTTTTTGTGCCAGTACCATGCTGTCTTGATGATTACAGCCTTGTAATACATCTTGAAGTCTGGGATTGTGATGCCTCCTACTTTGGTTTTCTTTTTCAAGATTGTTTTGGCTATTCAGGGTCTTTTCTGGTTCCATATAAAGTTTAGATTGTTTGTTCTAGCTCTGTGAGGAAATCTTGTGTTATTTTGATAGGGATTTCATTGAATATGTAGATTGCTTTTTGTAGTATTTACATTTTAACAGTATTTGTTCTTCCTATCCAGGAGTATGGGATACTTTTCCCACTTTTTGTGTGTTTTCTTCAATTTCTTTCATAAGGTTTCTATAGGTTGTATAGAGGTTTTACATCTTTAGTTAGGTTTATTGCTAGGTTTTTATGGTTTTTGGTGCAATTGTAAATGGGATCTTTCTGTTGTTTCATTATTGGTATATAGTAATGCAACCGATTTCTGTGCATGCATTTGATATCCTGTGACTGCTGATTGCTTGATCAGTTTTAGCAGTTTTTTGGTGGAATATTTTGGGTTTTTCATATAGAGAATCATGTCATCTGTGAAGAATGAAAGTTTGACTTCCTCCTGGCCTATTTGGATGCCTTTTATTCCTTTGTGTTGCCTGACTGCTGAGGCTAAGACTTCCAGTACTGTGTTGAATAGCAGTGGTGAATGTTGACATCCCTACCGTGTTCCTGGCCTTAGAAACTCTTAATTTTTCTTCATTGAGGATGATATTAGTGGTGAGTCTTTCATATATGGCTTTTATGATCTTGAGGTATGATCCTTCTATACCTACTTTCTTGAGGGTTTTTATCAAGAAAGGATACTGTATTTTGTCAAATGCTTTCTCTGCATCTATTGAGAGGATCATGTGGTTCTTGTCCTTTATTTTATTGATGTGATGAATCACATTGATTGTTTTGCAGATGTTGAACCAGCCCTGCATCACAGGTATAAATCCCACTGATCGTGGTGAATAATTTTTTAAATGTATTGTTGGAACCAGTGGGCTAGTACCTTGTTGTGAATTTTTGCATCCATGTTAACCAGGGAAATTGGTCTATAGTTCTCTTTTTTAGTGGGGTCTTTGTCTGGATAGGAATCATGGTAATGCTGGCTTCATAGAAACAGTTTGGAAGTTTTCCTTCCCTTTCTTGGAACAGCTTCAAGAGAATAGGTGTTAATTCTTTAAATGTTTGGTAGAATTCCCCTGTAAAACCATCTGGCCCTAGACTCTTGTTTTTTGAGATATTTTTGATTAGTAATTCTATTTCTTTACTGGTTATGTGTCTGTTCAGATTTTCTATTTCTTCCTGTTTCAGTTTTGGTATTTTATATGTTTCTAGGAATTTGTTCATTTATTCCAGATTGTCCATTTTATTGGCCTATTATTACTCAAAATATTCTCTTATTATTGTTTTTATTTCTGAAGTGATGATTGTGATCTCTCCTCTTTAATTCTTGATTTTATTTATTTGGGTCCTTTCTCTTTTTGATAAAACTGGCTTGGGGTTTATCGATTTTAATTCTTTCAAAGAGACACCTCCTGTTTTCATTGATCTGTTATACTGGTTTTTGTTGGCTTGGTTTTTTTTAAAGCATTGATTTCTTCTCTAGTCTTTATTATTTCTGGTCTTCTTCTGATTTTGGGTTTTAGTTGATGTTCTTTTTCCAGATCTTTGAGGTGTAAGGTTAGGTTGTGTATCTGAGACATTTCTTCTTTAGGAAGACCTGGATTCCTATATACTTCTCTCTTAAGACCACCTTTGCTCTGTCCCAGACATTTTGGACTATGGTGTTATCACTTTCTTTGGCTTCCATGTAATTTTTAATTTCCTTTTTAATTTCTGATTAGCCTATTCACTCTTTTGTAGGATATTCTTTAGTCTTCAAATATTTGTTATCTTTCCAAATTTTGTCTTGTGGTTGATTTCGAGTTTCATAGCATTGTGTTCTAAAAATATGCACGGTATGATCTCAGTCTTTTTATACCTGTTGAGGGCTGATTTGTGTCCCAGTATGTGATCTATTCTGGAGAACGTTCCATGTGCACTGGAGAAGAATGTATATTCTGTTGCTTTAGGATGAAATGTTCTGAATCTATCTGTTATGTCCATCTGGTCCAGTGTGTCATTCAAAGCCATTGTTTCCTTGTTGGTTTTATGTTTAGATGATGTGTCCATTGTTGTAAGTGGGGGTGTTGATGTCCCCTTATATTATGGTATTATTATCAATGAGTTTCTTTATGTTTGTGTTTAATTTATTTATGTATTGGGTGCTCTCACATTTGGAGCATAAATGTTTATAATTGTTATGTCTTCTTGGTGGATAGAGTCCTTAATTATGATATAATGCCCTTCTTCGTCTCTTGTTGCAGTCTTCATTTTAAAATCTAGATTGTCTTATATAAGTATGGCCACTCCAGCTTTCTTTTGGCAAACGTTAGCATGATAGATTGTTCTCCATCACCTTACTTTCAATCTGAAGGTGTCTTTAGGTGTAAAGGTGGTCTCTTGTAAACAGCATATAGATAGATCTTGTTTTCTTATCCATTCTGTTACTCTATGTCTTGATTGGAGCATTTAGTCCTTTGACCTTTAGAGTGAGTATTGAAAGATATGAGTTTATCGCTATTATGTTTCTTGTATATTTGGAGTTTCTGATGGTGTTCTCTGGTCCTTTCTACTCTTTGTTCCTTTTGTTCGTTTTTTCCATCTTTTCTCCCCTCAGAGAATCCCCCTTAAAATTCCTTGCACTGCTGGCTTAGGGGTCACGAACTCCTTTAATTTGTGTTTGTCTGGGAAACTTTTAATCTCTCCTTCAATTTTGAATGACAGCCTTGCTGGATAAAGAATTCTTGGCTGCATATTTTTCTGACTCAGCACATTGAATATATCCTGAATATATCCAGGCCTTTCTGGCCTGCCAAGTGTCTGTGGATAGGTCTGGTACAAACGTGATCTGTCTTCCCTTGTGGGTTAAGGACTTTTTTTCCCTTGCTGCTTTCATGATTCTTTCCTTGCCTGAGTGTTTTGTGAATTTTACTATGATATGCCTTGTTGATGGTCAGTTTTCCTTGAATCTTATGGGAGTCCTCTGTGCCTCCTGAATTTTGATGTCTGTGTCTTTCCCCAGGTTAGGAAAGTTTTCCACTATGATTTTCTCACATAACCCTTCTGCTCCTTTCTCTCTCTCTTCATCTTTTGGGACCCCTGTGATTCTGATGTTGTTCCTTTTTTTTGTTTTTTGTTTTTTTACATTTATTTATTTATTTATGAGAGACAGAGAGAGACCGAGCACAAGCAGGGGAGGGGCAGAGGGAGAAGAAGACACAGAATTCGAAGGTTCCACGCTCTGAGCTGTCAGCACAGAGCCTGGCGCAGGGCCCACACTCACAAACCTTGAGATCATGACCTGAGCCAAAATCTGACGCCTAACCAACTGAGCTACCCAGGCACCCCTGATGTTCTTTTTAATGAGTCACTGATTTCTCTAATTACAAATTGTGCTCTTTTGCTTTAGTCTCCCTCTTTTTTTCTGCTGCATAATTCTGCCTAAGTTTGTCGTCTATATCGCTGATTCCCTGCTCTGCCTCATCCATCCTTGCCGCCGTGGCATCTGTTCGAGATTGCAGCTTAGTTATAGCATTTTTTATTTCATCCTGACTAGGTTTTACTTCTTGTATCTCCACAGAGAGGGATTCTAATCTATTTTTGACTAAAGGTAGTATCCTTATTATCATGATTCTAAATTCTTGTTGACACATTTCACTTGTATCTGTGTTGGTTAAATCCCTGGCTGTCGTTTCTTCCTGCTCTTTCTTTTTGGGGTGAATTCCTTTGTTTTGTCATTTTGAAGGAAGAAAAGGAATTAATAAGTTAAAAAATTTTTAAATTAAAAACAGCGCGCACACACACACACACACACACATACACACACACACACACACACACACAAATCAAATAAATGATGCTAGATCCCAGATGTGGTTTGGTCTGGTTATTGAAAGGAGCTTGATAGATTAGAGAAAAAAGGGAGGAAAAAAAGGGAGAGGGAAGAAAAACAAGAAAAAAAGGAAAATGTTTGAAAATTTGAGAAAATGAATACAATGAAATAGAGTAAAATGAAATGATGGAAGTAAAATAGAATTTGAAAAATTTACAAAAAAGTAAAAAATACCATAGAAAAAATAAAAAATATTTGTAATAAAAATTGAAAATAAAAATATATTTTTTCTCTTTCTGTATTCAAGAAAAAGAAAAGAAGTGAAAAAGAAAAAAAAAGAAATTAAATAGATGGACCAGAGAACAGACTGAAATACAATTGAAATTACATCCTTTTCCCCTAGAAGTCAAACTATGAAGTACTTTATAGTCCGTAAACTAAGCAGGCAGAGAGTTTTGTGGTGTTCCTGAAGAGTGAGGTTGGCCCAGTTGGGCAGGGCTTAGTGTAACAGCTTCATTCTCCACCTGATGGCACTTCTTAGCTTACTGGGGTGGATTGTTGTGGCGCTTGTGTGTATGCGCATGCACGGGAGCACTGAAAATGGAGTCACCCAACTACCCAGTCTCTAGTATTGGAACTCTGTTCTCCCTGATCAGCAGTTGCACACCTGTCCTTTGTCTGTGGCTTCCGTCTACTCCCCGCTTTTATACTGTCTGTGACCAAGCTGTCAGCTTGCCAGACAGCACCTCCCTTCTGAGTTTTATCTCAAATGTGGCCGTGTTTTCCAGCCCCTCACTTCTGAGGGACTTCGGCTTTGACCCAATCATATCCTATGGTGGAGAGTCTCACCGAGCAATGGCCAGCTGCATCCAGGAACGTTCACAGGACTGTGCTGCTACTGATGCTTAGAGACTGCAGCTGGGTACCAGCCTGCCCCAGAAAAAGTTCATGTGATTGTGTAGCAGCAGTGTTTCAGGGATTATGGAAAATTGCGACACACATCTGGCCCCAGGCTTCACCCTTAATGACCTTGTTTTAGCATCAGTGAATGTGGTTGTTCTCTGGGGTCTCCTGGGACTGGGTGGCCATACAGCCTCTACCAAATGTCCTTCTAGCCATGAAACCGCTTCTACCCATGTGGCCTGAGGACTCCCAGACCCCACTCTGCTCCTGGGGAATTCACCCTTCCCACCGGAGCACCATGACTTATTGAGCTGCAGAGTTTCAGTATCTGTGCTCCCCCTGTTTATAGAGTCTCAATGGAATTTAAACCCTTTCCTTTCTCCTTTCTCCCTTTTTAGTTCAGTCCCTGCGGCTATTTCCACTTTTCCACTTTCTCTGCAGCTGCTTTTTGGGAGAGTGTTTTTCCTGTACTCTCCCCCGCCCCATCTCCATCCTCTCTCTGCAAGCAAAAACAGCTCCCTGCCCTCCATGGCTTCTCTCACCCCCAGTTTACCTCTCTGCACTGCTTACCTGCTGAGTTCTGTGGTTCAGGTTGTGCATATTATTTTGTTAATCCTCAAATCAGTTTTCTAGGTGTGTAGGATGGTTTAGTGTTGATCTAGCTGTATTTCATGGATGCGAGATGCAAAAAAACTTCCATGCTGTTCCGCCATCTTGGATCCTCCCATGATCATTACTTTAAATGTTGTATAAGGCATATTACATTTCTCCATTTTGTTTAGCTCTCTTGCCATGATTTTGTCCTAGTCTTTCATTTGGGGCATATTCCTCTGTCTCCTCATTTTTTGCTAATCCTCTGTGTCTACTTCTGTGTTTTAGGAAAGTCAACTACATCTCCTGCTCTTGAAAGCAGTGGCCTTATGAAGAAGAGGTCCTGTAGTGCCCTGTCGTGAATGTCCCCTTTTCACCAGAACCTGGCATTTCAAGTGTTTCTCCTATATGTGTTGTGGGTGCCCTATTTTTGTGCCTGAGCCACATTTGTCTTAAGTCCAATCATCTGCAATAACTCCATTTGCCTGTTGTGAGCAGTGTTTTGTCCCTGTGTGTTAGTGGGTCAGTCTGGGACTTCCTTGGGCTTAAGTTGAGTCAGACCAGGTGTTTGCCAGAGGTTCAGTAGCACCAAACTGCAGGATAACACGGGGGTTCAGCACATGGTACCAGCATGGTCTCTTCTGGTGGGAGGAGACCTGTAGCACCTGGGACCAAGACAGTTTGGGTGGGAGGACAGCTTATCAATAGAAGTACACAGGGGTGGGATGCCAAGTGGTAGCAAGGTTTTCACAGGTTTGCTGTGGGAGGGGACCTGGAGCTGAGGCCTGGCTGGAGGGGACATGGTGACAGGAAAATGGATGGGCAGAGTGCAGTTAGCAAGTTAGGGCAGAGTGCAGTTAGCAAGTTAGGTAGTGAGTGTTTCACAACAGTGGTTCCTGCAGGTGTGAGTAGGCTGGGGAGCAGAGGAGGAAAATACACCCACTAGCTCCTTTGTTCTTGGAGAAGTCTCTCAAGGATCCTTCCTCATCAAGCACACTCTCTGTGATTAGTAAACAAATCTCCCCTTTCCCAAATACTTCAATTGGTTTTCAAATTGCCTATCCTATCTCTATCTCTGCAGGTCTGTTTTTTGTGCTGTCTCTTTAAGGGTGGGGACTTAGTTTCCTCTCACCCTCCTGGCTCTCTCATGAGATTGATGATTTTTAAAGTCCGGGTGTTAAGCCCTGCTGATTGTAAGAACTTGTGAAATTAGGCCCCTCTGGTTTTCAAATTCAAATGTTACGGGGATGTGTCTTCCCCATGTGAATTCCCTGGTGTGAAAATCTGTTTCTCTTCCCTCTCTGTGCTCACAGTGTCCCTCCCTCCTATGGTGAGTTCCACGGGTGCATTTAGTTCCTGACTGCATATCTGCCCTCTTGATGTGGCCTCTTCTTTACATTTAGCAGTGGGGAGTCTGTTCTGTCAATCTTCCAGTTGTTTTCTGGGTTATTTACACTGATGTGGGGTTATCTAGTTGTATACATGGGACACGGTGGCTTAGGTTCTTCCTAGTCCACCATATTCCCTGGAAGTCAGTATTTCAGCTTTTGATGCTATTATAAATGGCACTGTTTTCTTTATGTCTTTTTCAGATAATTCATTGCTAGTGTATAGAAATACTACAGACTTTTTAATGATGATTTTGTATCCTGAAACTTTACTGAATTTGTTGATCTAATAGTTTGGTGGAGCTTTATGATTATCTCTATATAAAATCATGTCATCTATAAATAGAGAAAGTTTTACTTCTTTCTGATTCTGATCCGTTTTGTTTCTTTTTCTTGCCTGGTTGCTCTAGCCAGGACTTCTAGTACTATGTTGAATGGGAGTGGTGAGAGTGAGCATCCTTGTCTTGTTCCTGATCTAGGAGCTATTTATTCATGCCTTACACCTGGTTTAACCAGTTAGAGTCTGGTGTGGTTATGTGTCTAGGGGATCATAGAAGAATCTGCTGGAAACTTTTAGGAGCTCTCCCTAAACAAAGACTTATTACACAAATCTTTTGCACCCTTGGATGAATAAGAAGGACCTTTGAGAGCTGCACTTGGAAGACTCTTGGGAGCCTTGTGAGTACATATAATTATCTAGTCATGTTGTAGTCCTTGAGGGGTTACTAATCTCACCAGATTATAATTGGCTCTCTATGTATATGTCTTCCATACTAGATATGAGAATTTTTGAGAACAAGTACTCTGTGTACATATTGTTTTACTGTTGTATTCTTCATACTGAAAGCAGTGTATGGACCACCATGAATAGGGAGTAATGTTTGTTGGATAAGAGTGAATGAAAATATGAAGTGATAGTTGATATCATGGAATAGCTAGATATTTATTGAGTTAAATCCACAACCATTCATTTAATTCCTCTTATGTATAAAATACTATAATAATTGTTGTGGGGATTACAAAGATGGAAATATAGTTGTTCCTGTGTCAAATATTCTATGAAAATGTTTATAGTAAACATAGTTTGTTTGTAGTCTATATTTGATAATTCCAATATATAAAGTCATTATGGGTCTATTTCTATTGTTTATTGATTCTGCTGGGTTTTGCCCATGTGTACTTTTTACCTTGAGTGCCTGGTTGCCCTTGAGCATTTGGTAGTCATTGTGCCCGAAAATTATCGGAAAGAGTAACTGAAATCATAGGATGAATGCATCTTTCTTGGAACGAACTTGCATTTATTTTTACCAAGTCCCTGGAATTACTACCACTCTAGGTTCACCTTAATTCATTTTTAGTTTTTAAGTTACCTGGACCACAAAAGTGACATGATTTGAGGCTGAAGCACCACATACCCCTTCCTTGAAGGTGTATCTCTTTGGGGTCATAGCTTTTTGTGGGGAAAGTCTTGAATAGAATTCCCATCTTCTCTGAGCCTGGGGCTTTGATCTCTATGCCACTATTCCTTTGAGACCATCAGAATAAACATTTGTATTTTAGGAAATATCTAATGCCCCAGGGTTAAAATTGGCTTCTTTGTTCACTTAACCATCTGAGTTCCTGATTTATTTTCTTTTTGTTGTCAGCTATTTTTAATTTTTAAGAGGCTTTTAAAAACTCTTCACTCAGTATTTTTCATTGTTTTCCTCTGGAGGGGTGAGAATAACCAAGTCTCCCACTACTGGAAATTGGAAATTTCTTTCTAGAAAACTATGTGATATCAAAGACCTTGCAAGTAATTGCTTATGGGAGAGGGAGGTAAACCCAAATAACTATATTACAGGGCTTGTTAATCTTTCTCTTATCATCTTTATTTTTCTGCCTCTTTTACCTCACTCAAGTCAACATAAACCTCTTTTTTTCCCAAACATACCAAACTTAGTCCTACCTCAGGGCCTTGTACATGCTGTTCCCTCTGTCTAAAACCCTTTCCTCCCAAAACTTTCTGTAGCTTATGGCTGCATATAAATGCTAAGTCCTATTTTTGCTCCTCCTTCTTGTCACTAGAAGACACTCATCTGTACCATTTTACACTTATTAGCATCTTTACTTCTGAGTGGAAAGAGAAAATGAAAGGAGATAAATCTCAAATTATTTTAATTAAGTTAATAGAGTTGATGGAGAAGTAGTAATAGAGGACATTAAAACTAATATTTGAAAGTGAACTTTTTAGACTTCCTATGATAGAGCAAAAAAGCTAAGGGCTCTGGGATTTGGTGCTGGTGCCAGCATTATTCCCTAAGGAGGACTCAGTTTCCTCTTTTGCAAAATAACTAGGTTGGGTTTCTAGGTACATGTTTAGCTCTAAAATTGCATGTTTTAAGCAATTTATATTATTTCTTAGTGCTACAGTTTGGATAATTTCAAGTGTTTTCAGTATCTAAAAATCTATGTCTATGCAAAGTTCTCCCAGGTAATTATATGTTAAGACTATATAGCAATCCTGAGATGTGTTCAGTCTTCAGGGTTTCTGAAACATTCCAAGTCAGAAATTTTAAAAGAGAAGTGCATATATGAGTCACCTAAGGAGTTTTTTCATAATGTACATACTTGAGCCCTGCTCATCCCAGACCTACCGAATGAGATTCTCCATGTGTTAGGTTGGGTGTTCCAGAACCAGGTGCTAAGATGGAGTTTTGAGTGTAAGATGTTTATTAGAGATTGATATCTGTAAAGGGAAGGGGTAGGAAATGAGATTATGCAGAAGGAGAAGTACAGCTGCAATGTAGGTCAGGCAAACCTTAGCCAGCACAGCAGGGAGCTCTGGAGTAAGTATGGCCTTTCAGTGCCATACTGAAATGGCTAGTATACTTCTGCCTTGTTCAGTCACTGGAAAAAGGCTGCCCTGGGAACAATGTGACCTAGAGTCAAAGTTCTCTCTGCAGCTGAGGCAGACCATGAAGGAACTGACTGTTGGAGGCTCTCAACCCTACTTCCGATAGCTGGGCAGCAAGCCCTTCCTTGAGGTGGAGTCTGAGCAGTGCATCTACCACACCAGGGATGAGACCTAGGAACATGGGTGTTTTATTAAATGTCACTTATAATTTCGATCCATACTTCTGGTTCAAAGCCATTGCTCTTTATAGCAAATGTTATTAGGAATGATGCTCCAGAAATCTCATCTCCCTTTATAGACCAATATAAAACAAGATGGAAAACCTATAATGCATTCCTAATTCAAGTCACAGAGCGTTCTTAATAACCAAATTCAGCAACTTGCATTGAAGACAGAAGCAAAACAAAAGTGTTTGTGGGAACATGTTAGATCCTTGTGTCACTTCATTTGGTGCTAGCTGAAGTTTCTGTAAAATCCTTGGAGACAGAGGTCAAATCTACTGTCCCAGTGAAACTTGCAGGTTGAAGCAATTATTGGTTTCCTCCTTGAGTTTCCCACGGTCAAGAAATTTGTTCCTGAAAATCAGATTTTGGTTGAATGCATTTTGATTGTGCTTCTGTCCTAAAGAAGACAGAATATTCAGAAGCCCTCCCCATGGAACTGAAATTTTCAATCAGGTTAGGGAGAGGTTACATAGGTACTTGTGGTGGCTTATTACCTTAACCCTACCCTGCTTCTGCACTTCTCTATGGAAGTGCCTTTGGTAACTACATTTTTGCCCTTTAACATCCTAGGCCCCTATTCTCTTATTAATTGTTGTATCAGTTAGCTATTAATGTGGAACAAGTCAACCAAAACTTTGAGGCTGAAAACACCACCATTTATTGTTTCTCATGAATCTAGGGTGTGCTAAGAGGTTCTCATGAGCTGGGCCAAACTCATCTGATCGAAGTTGGGCTTGGTCATGCACCTGTAGTCAGCAGACAATTTGGCTAGTGCTGGCTAGTCTAGGATGGCTTTGTCTAGGACAACTTGGTTCTGCTCCATGTGATCTCATCTTTCAGCAGACTAGGTAGGACCTGTTTTCCTGATAGTCACAGGATCTAAGAATGAAATCAGAAGTACACAAATGCGGGGTGCCTGGGTGGCTCAGTTGGTTGAGCAACCGATTTCGGCTGAGGTCATGATCTCGCAGTTTTTGAGTTCAAGCCCCGTGTTGGGCTTTGTGCTTACAGCTCACAGCCTGGTGCCGGCTTCGGATTCTGTGTCTCCCCCTCTCTCTTCCCCTCCCCTGCTCATGTTCTGTGTCTCTCTGTCTCTCAATAATAAATAAACGTTAAAAAATTTTTTTTTAAATAGAACTACACAAATGCCTTTTCAAACCTCTCCTTAGGTCAAGTTTGTTACTATTCCTTTGTCCAAAGCAGTCACATGGCCAGGCCCAGAGTCAGTGTGAGAGAGCACTGTCATAGGGCATGGATACAAGGGTACATGAAAAATTGGGGCTATTAGTACAGTCTATTGCAGTCTACTATATATTTATTGAGAGCATATTGTCCAGCACACTATTCATATATGTAGTATATATACCACAAGAATCTACTGCTAATAATATGCTAAATAGTTGAGAAACATTGCCTTTTGTTGTCCCCATTATTCTCTGATTAACAGTTCCTTGAAGGTAACCTTTTGCAAACCAACTATCACTGATAAGGTACTTTTAGAGACTGTTGCAACTTCCTGACAACCTGTGCTTTTCTCTTCTCCTCTCCAGTGTAGATTCTGCTTTCTTGTGTTGTGACTTCTTTATTTGGGCACAGACTTACACATCACTTTCACTTTTTCAAAGAATAAATTTGGGTGGAAATATTTTCAGACTTTTATCAGCTGTCTTCTTTTTTAATTAATTAATTAATTAATTTTAAAATTTAGATCCAAGTTAGTATATAGTGCAATAATGATTTCAGGAGTAGATTCCTGTGATTCATCCCCTATGTATAACACCCAGTGCTCATCCCAACAAGAGTCCTCCCCAATGCCCCTTACCCATTTAGCCCATCCCCCCACCCACAAACCCTCCAGCAACCCTCAGTTCATTCTCTGTACTTAAGAGTCTCTTATGTTTTGTCCCCCTCCATGTTTTTATATTATTTTTGCTTCTCTTTCCTTATGTTCGTCTGTTTTGTATCTTAAATTCCTCATATGAGTCAAGTCATGATATTTGTCTTCTCTGGCTAATTTTGCTTAGTATAATACACTCTAGTTCCATCCATGTTGTTACAAATGGCAAGATTTCATTCTTTTTGATTGCTGAGGAATACTCCATTGTATATATACACCACATCTTCTTTATCCATTCATCCATCACTGGATATTTGGGCTCTTTCCATAGTTGGGCTGTTGTCAATAGTGCTGCTATAAATGTTGGGGTGCATGTGCCCCTTAGAAACAGCATACCTGTGTCCCTTGGATAAATACCTAGTAGTGCAATTGCTGGATCATAGGGTAGCTCTATTTTTAACTTTTTGAGGAACCTCTATACTGTTTTCTAGAGTGGCTGCACCAGTTTGCATTCCCACCGGCAGTGCAAAAGAGATCCTCTCTCTCCGCATCCTCGCCAACATCTGTTGTTGCCTGAGTTGTTAATGTTAGCCATTCTGACTGGTATAAGGTGGAATGTTAGTGTGGTTTTAATTTGTGTTTCCCTGATGGTGAGAAATGTTGAGCAGTTTTTCATGTGTCTGTTAGCCATCTGGATGTCTTCTTTGGAGAAGTGTCTATTCATGTCTTTTGCCCATTTCTTCACTGGATTATTTATGTTTTGGGTGTTGAGTTTGATAAGTTCTTTATAGATTTTGGATACTAACTCTTTATCTGATATGTCATTTGCAGATAAATATTTCCATTCCGTAGGATGCCTTTTAGTTTTTCTGATTGTTTTCTTCACTGTGCGGAAGTTTTTACTTTGATGAGGTCCCAATAGTTCATTTTTGCTTTTGTTTCCCTTGCTCCCAGAGACGTGTTGAATAAGAAGTTGCTGTGGCTGAGGTCAGAGAAGTTTTGCCTGCTTTCTCCTCTAGGATTTTGATGGCTTCCTGTCTTATGTTTAGGTCCATTATCCATTTTGAGTTTATTCTTGTATATGGTATAAGAAAGTGGTGCAGGTTCATTTCTCTGCATGTTGCTGTCCACTTTTCCCAGCACCATTTGCTGAAAAGACTGTCTTTATTCCATTGGATATTCTTTCCTGCTTTGTCAAAGATTAGTTGGCCATATGTTTGTGGGTTCATTTCTGGGTTTTCTATTTTGTTCCATTGATCTGAGTGTCTGTTTTTTTGTGCCAGTACCATACTGTCTTGATGATTACAGCTTTGTAATACATCTTGAGGTCCGGGATTGTGATGCCTCCTGCTTTAGTTTCCTTTTTCAAGATTGCTTTTTGCTATTTGGGGTCTTTTCTGGTTCCATACAAAGTTGAGGATTGTTTGTTCTAGCTCTGTGAAGAATGCTTGTGTTATTTTGATAGGGATTGCATTGAATATGTAGATTGATTTGGGTAGTATTGACATTTTAACAATATTTGTTCTTCCAATTGAGGAGCATGGAATATTTTTCCATATTTTTGTGTCTTCTTCAATTTCTTTCATAAGCTCTCTATAGTTTTCAGTTTATAGAATTTCCACCTCTTTGGTTAGGTTTATTCCTAGGTTTTTTTGTGGTTTTGGGTGCAGTTGTAAATGAAATTGGTTCCTTGATTTCTCTTTATGTTTCTTCATTATTGGTGCATAGGAATACAACTGATTTCTCAGCTGTCTTCTTACCACCCCTCCTCTCTCCACCCCTCTCTTCCTTTTATGTGTTTATTTTATAAAGAGTTTATATGTTCTTTTGTTTGTGTATTTGTTATGGAAACATGGATTATTGGTATAAAATTTGTTAACAAATTTACAGTAGTAATATTGCAATTAATTTGAAGTATGTTTTTTTTTCTGTTGTAAGCAAGGTCTTTGCAAAGTCAATCAGTATTAGACAATGTTGCTACTGTAATACAATATCTGAGTGTTTGGGTACTTGTTAAATACTTGTTGCAAATGAAGCTAACAATGAAAACAAGGATAATATGAAAGTGTTTCCTTCAATGAATCAGAAGTATGGAACTTCTCTAAAACATCTAGTTTCAAGTTCACTTTTATAACAGTTATTAGTCTTCCCTGACTTGGTTTTTTTTTTTTTCTCAACTACTTTATATAATCTTCTTAAAGGTAATTTCATTTAAGTCCGAATATGATATCTGTATTCATTTCATGAGTGCTTCCAAATTCTTGTGCTTTATAAACTGCTTAGTTATGGTGAGTGAAATCATTCTGACCACATTCTTCCTTAAAGTAAGCTTTTTTACACTTAGTAAAACTGGTTTTGCTGGTTAAGAGGACATATGGGTAAATACTTGTTCTCCAAGTGGGGAAAGATTTACATTAATAAAAGGAATGTGAAAAAAGTCATAAATGATAAGATTGATAGATTTGACTGCATGAAAATTCCAAATTTCTGTATAATGAGAACAATGAAAATTCACCACAAATTAAAATATAAATGCAAAAAACATAGTAGAGAATTAATATGTTTGACATATAAAGATGCTAATGAAACCATGAGAATAAAAAAACCTAACTGCCTAGTAGAAGATATGGGCTATGATTATGAACAAATAAGAAAAGAAAAAAAATGGTCAACATATTTATGTGTAAAATGATAAATTACATTTTAAAAAATGGTAAGGTAATAAAGTAGCATTTTTGACATGAAATTAGAGAATAATGATCCAAGATAACACTCAAGTAGTCACTGGTGCCCTTAGAATGATATGTTCATGCACTGCTCATGGGAGGATACATTGAGATAATCCTTTTGAAAAGCACTTTAGTAAATGTACTGAGAAACTTAAATATATTCCCAACCCTTAATTGAAATATTAAACTTAAAAAAAATTTTTACTGTTTATTTATTTTGAGACAGAGAGAGACAGAGTGCAAGTGGGGGAGGGACAGAGAGAGGGAGACACAGAATCTGAAGCAGGCTCCAGGCTGTGAGCTGTCAGCACAGAGCTCAACACGGGGCTTGAGCCCACAAACAGTGAGATCGTCACCTAAGCTGAAGTCAGATGCTTAACCGACCAAGCCACACATGCGCCCCTGAAATATTTAACTTCTAAGAACCTATCTAAGGAAACATTCATACATCCAGGTAAAATTTTACAAAAGAAGATATCTTTTGTAGTATTACTTATAATAGCAAAAGTTTGGGAAATAAATGCCCACGGATGTTGGAATTGCAGCACCTAATGTATTATTGTATAGCCATTAATAATCATATTTCCAAATAACCCCAGTTATGTTAATTAGAACTAATATCAACATTCAGAGAAAATTGTCCAGAATTAAATATATCAAAATGATGACTTCAGGTGATTTGATTATGAGTAGTTAAAATTTTTTAATACTATTCTCTTTCCAGCAAGGAGCATATATTATTTTTGTCATCAAAAAATGCCATTTAAATTAAACTTATAAATACTTTTAAAAACTTATAAACTTTATTAAAGCTAGTTATGCCAGACTGAACAAGCTCTTCAGAATTTTAGTCCATGTTTTACATTTCCCTCCTTTTTCTCATCTTTCTGATTCATACCCCCAAGATGAGGTTGGTTCTCTTGTTAGGTAGAATACATAGACTATTTTGTGGAGGTATGGTGGAATATTAATGAATTGCAATATGGAAAATGGAGTCAGGAGGGGTGGAGCTTTCTTTCCAAACCACAGAAATCCTTTGATGAGTTCCCTTTGATGTCTAGTACTAATTACAATCAAAGTAATATTTCAATCAGGCTATAGAAGCCCATTCAAAACCTTGTCATTTGGCCCAGTTTAAATTGATTGGTTCAGGTGACTGAAGTCTCTCAAATCCTTACTGAATTGTATTTCAGGAATTCCAGTAGATATATAGTTCAAGTTTTCACATTATCTACTCCATTCCATTTCCAAATGAGTCTGCATTTCCAGCACTGGTTGATCAAGAATTTGTCACATTTTATTGTTTCAGTATTCTGCAGCAAAGGGTACCAATATGTTAGTCTCTAGAGCACCAACAACTGAATGACAAAGAATTCAGGCATGGGGAAAGGCTTGCTGGGATGGTAGCTTCTGCTTCTCCTTGGGGAACTCATTAAAAGCCTGAAAATGGCTGACAGTCTCTTACAGCCTGGCTACACTAGCATTTCAACAACACTGAAATTAGTTCTCCCAATGCCCAGTCATCTAGGAAATGCCCCTATGTGGGAACCTTCTACAAAGTAATGTCACATTTCCATTGTTATGTCATGACATTAACTCTAATTCTTCCAACCAAATTATTACAATAGATCTAGTTAGAGGCTAGGTGTAGCCCCCAAATCAGTGTTGAGGTCAAGAAAATAGGCTGGAGTCAGATATATGAAATACAGGATTCTAGGGAAAGCAGCTGCAGCAAGTATAATAATTCCAACAAGAGCTTACCTTTATTGAGTGTTCACTGTAAGCCACATACTGTGCTAATATCAATTATCTCATTCATTTCTCCTAAACATCTTTAGAGAGAGGAGCTATAATCTCTATTTTACGAGTGATAAAATTTTAACACTGGGGATTTGGTGCTTGAGCCATTGCTCTTAAACATAAGATGAATATGAAATGCATTTAAGAATATAGAACCTGTGTTTGCCAATACAAATTCAACAACTTCAGGTTCCAGTCTTTAGAGTTTTGGGGATCACTACATTTTAGTATCATAGACATGAGCAAGATAGTCACCTTCACTGGCAGGAAGAATTATGTCTAAAAGACTCAAATGCTTGACTAGAAATGCTGGTATTTCTCTACCTGTCATGGGCAGCTGATCACCTTTGTGTCTAACCTGATGGTATCTTACACAGCAAGGCAATGGAAGATTTAGGGAGATGAAGGAAAATCCTTTCTTCACCAGCCAAGCCTTCAAATACAAAATAGACCTAACCATTTTTTATTTATTTAAGATTATCCCTAATATTCCTTTTGTATTTTAAAAATTATATATATGTATGAACAATCCTGCCCTGAGTTAAGTCAAGTTCTTTGTCCTTGGGAGCTTGAAACTACATGTTTCAAAAAACTATAAATTGTTTTGAGAGTAGTTATAGCCACAGTTCATAAGACATTTGGTAGTTTCCCAGCATGCCCATCAGTAAATTCTTTGCATATTTTCATATGTAATACTTACAACAGCCTTACTAAATAGATGTGATTATCCCATATTTTACACAAGAGGGACCTCAGACTCAGAGAAATTAAATAATTTCCTCACAGTCTCACAGCTAGCAAATTGGAGCTTGAGTCTCTTTGATTTCAAAGCCCCTATTTGGGACCCCTGTATCTACTTCAGGGTCCCTCAAATTTTAATGTGTGTAGAAATCACCTGGAAATATTGTTGAAATATAAATTTTGCTTTAGTATATCTGGAGTGGGGCTTGAGATTATGGACTTCTAACAAGCTTTATGATGTGGCTGATGCTTCTGGTCCTTGGACCACTGTTTGAATAGCAAGGTTTTACAGCTTCCCCCTAAAGGGAAAGGTCAGACTTTGGTAATTTAATACCTCAGGTTAAAGGTGCAGAAGGGAACATTTCCTAATTTGTCCTTATGAGTAAAAAACAATATTATAAAAATAGCAGTAACTGAGCAAGTGAAACACTGTTCCAAGCATTTTACTTGTCACATCTTATTTAATCTACACAATGACCCTCAGAGGTAGATAATATTACTCTTCCCTTTTATAGATGGGGAAAATGGAATACAGAGTAATCAATGCATAGACTTTGTTCCTTAACCTCTTGCTATTTTCTCCCATTCACAGGCTTTCTCACTTTATAAAATTTCTTAGATATTCATTTCCTTGTTTACATTTATTTTTTAATGTTTCTTTATTTAGAGAGAGAGGAGAGTGAGTGGGGGAGGGGCAGAGGGAGAGAAAGAATCCCAAGCAGACTCTGCACTGTCAGCACAGAGCCTGACGTGGGGGTCCATCCCATGACCATGAGATCATGACCTGAGCTGAAACCAAGATTCATTCACTTAACTGACTGAGCCACCCAGGTACCCCTCCTTGTTTACATTTTAAAAGCATTCTCCCAGAGGAAGGTAATATTCTGCTTTATCACTTATTTATACCTTAGTCTCCTTTTTATAAAGAAAGAAATAGGAGGAAACAAACTACAAAGCATATGAGGACCTTGGGTTCCTAAGGAAGGTAAAAAAGACATAGAAAAGAGAGACTGAGTCTCCAGTGAAGCTTGGTACTACCTGCTTTACAAATTGTGGTATGAGCCCTGATGGCTTCTCCCACACATATTCTAAAGCTTAAGCTCTTGGTAATTTCAAGATAAGCAATGAAATTAAGTTGTAGATTTATTAGCTATGCAGGGATCACCATGGAGACAACTGAAAAAAACTTTTACCATGGAGACCTCTTCTTACCCATCTCTGTCTCAAATTATCTGTATATCACATAAACAGATACAGAAATAAATTTGGGAGGGACAACTACAAAGCAAGCAGGCTAGAGCTCCAGAATGACTGGTGATGGGGTGACTTAACAATCCAGATAGAATTTCTAAGTTTCGTCTTCAAAAGTCACAGGTTTCTGAATGCTTCGTTCATGTCAGGATGGCCTAGTTGGAGGAGACTCAGTTTAGAGACCATTGCACCAACTCTAACCCTGTAATACAAAGTAAGAACCTCAAATGAGGTTCTTTTCACTGCAGGGGAATTATCATGGCACTGTAACTCCTGGTCTACTCCCCTGTGTCATCAACACAATAATGAAATCAAAAAGTTGTAGGGAACAGTAACCTTGACAATGTGGATTTTTGTCAAACACCTCTGACCTAGAATAAGTGTCTTTTCAGAGAATAAACTCCATAAAATGCAGCAATTTTTTTCTCAATGAATTCTTATAAACATTTTCTATATTATGTATAAAAATAGCATGGAAATAATAACATCATAGGTTGAGCTCCTCAGGAAGCAGACTTTGAGATGAAGTTTAACATGCAAAATATTAATTAGGGAGTGCCCTTAGGGCAATAGGGGAAGAGAGCAGGTTTGGGAATATGGATAGGTTGAAGTACAAGTTAGATGCAACAACAGCTATGGCTGACCCCATAGAAAGCTCTGAAAACTAGAAGGCCTTTCAGAATTGTTTCAAGTTGGGTCAAGATGGCTAGGTCTTTTTATTTCTGCATTGATCGGTCATTTGATGTGAGTCATCAGGTTAGGGGACTGATATTAGGCCAGATTGCTCTTTGCAGCTGAGGCAACCACAAAGGGGCTGACAGCTGAAGGTTGCCTGCTAAGAACAGTGCCAGCAACTGGGGCAACAAGCCCTTCTTTCAAAGGAAGTCAGGATGGCACACCACAGTTTCTACCACAAATAGTAAGGGTTTCAAAGTACCAAGAGCTCCAAAGTCAGATAAGCGAGATTTGATTTTTATTTTTAAATTAGGAAAACTTCTTTCTGATTTATAAACCACATCATGGGGAAAATATCTAGGAGATTCTGCTAAGTATGAGAAGTTATTTCACTGGTCTTATTGTTCAGAAAATTAATAAAAATAAATGATTAATAAAATTAATATTCAGAAAATTAACAAAAATAAATGATTAATAAAAATAAATGAGTAAGTAAATTATCCCTTACTCTGAATAAAAACCAAATAGATTACTCATTCCAACTTTACACTGTACATATGTGTTTAAATGTCAATGTGTATTTTTTCTTTTTCTTAGTGAGTCAGGAAAAGGTGCAAAAAGGTTTAAATAATGAATTACCATATGTGTAATATGCTCATTCATTCACTTAGCAAATATTTTGAGCATCCATTATATGTCATAGCACTGCACTAGCCGTTAGGTCTATAAAATTAGTAATAACATAGAACCTGATTGCATAATTATGCTAAAACAAAAGGAAAGAATAAAAGAGTAGCAGAAAGAATAGAGGTAACAGAAAACATAGGTAGGAAGAAGTATTTGATTCTTCTAATTTTCCTTTTCTACATGCCATTTGGTAAAAAAGATGGGTATGAGCAGTATCTGCAAATAAGGGTAAATAAGAAAAAATAGCCATTAACTTCATTTTCTATCAACTCTTTATTACATCCCTTTTATCATTATGGTTTCTTTTTTTTAGGTAGCTGTCTTTCCCTCTGGCGTTATAGTCTTGTGGAATGCACTCCCATGATTAAGAAACTTAAATCTGCTTGTGAAATGACTGATGGTTATTAAAGTACTGGATAATATCTGTGAAAATGGGCATCTAATGACACCAGTGGCAGAGATTGGAGAAAAGTACTTCTGTTCTTTCAGTGTGGATATTATAACAGTTTGGAAACACTAAGTATTTTCATTTGTAGCAATCTGTAGATTTGCTGAAAGAGATTCCTAAATTGGGAGACAAAGGCCAGACAGCTTCTTGGATTAAAAAGATTAAGGGCACCATTGTGTTTATGTTTACACTCTTGAGCAAGCAATTAAATTCAATAGGAAGCCAGACTTTAGTGGAGGATATTTCTTGGTATCCTGGGGAAAAGATTTCACCCAGAGGTCGTACCAACCCTAACAGAATAGATCTTTACAAAACAACCTCTAATAATATTTTGTTTACTCTACTTCTGAATGCCATACAGAATAGATTTGTTTTCTTTCCTTAATTGGATATCACAGATCTTCCCAAGATCTGTTGAGACACGGATGGAACGTATCGTGGCTGGGCAATAAGAAGATGAAAGTTGACTAAAAATTTAGAACCTTGGACCAGCGACATCAGCTTATCAGGGAACTTGTTAGAAATGTGGAATCTCAGACCCTACCCCAGAACACCTAAGTAATAGTCTGCATTTTAACAAAATCCTAAAGTGAATCACGTATAATAGAATCTAGGAGGCACTGTTTTACAGCGTTTGTGGGAAAGTCTCTCCCCTATAGCCAGATTAAAAACACCGAACAGCAAGATACTGAATTTTCTTCTCTTACTCTCTGTTCTTGTACTAATAACATTGTAACCAGTTTGGGATATAAAAGACAATTACCAGACAAAAGACCTCTCATAAATACAGCTCACAGAGGCCAAAGGGGCCATCTGAACTAGAGTCAAACTTTGGAAAAGCTGAAATAGAGCTTTTCATTCATTTATTTTTCAAAGGGTTTAATTAGAGAAAAATATCTAAGAAGTACATCACAGATGCAAAAATCTTCAAAACAGAACTAGAAGAAAACATTTTGGAAATGGTTTTAAAATGAGTCTGGTAAAATGTACAACACTGAACTGTTTTCCCGTGAAAAGAGTGCAGCTGGAGGCAGCATTTACAGCTGGCAGGGAAGAAGTTTAGTCAGGGCAAACTTGCCTAATTTTACTTCAATTATTATTACATTATATTCATTTAGAAAACCATTAAATGTTCCTTTTTGTAACTTTTCTTTGCCATCTCTTTATATATGAAAGGATATTTAGTATATCCACCAGAACATGAAATAACCATGAAATATAATCTCCAATTTGGTCAGCAGCAACTGACCTAACAAGTCCTGCTGAAACATTTGAGTTTGTTGTCTCCACCCTGAACTCAAGCAGGTGGCAGGTCAACAACAGTGATAACAACTGGCTGCTGAAGGGGGCATAAGTTCAAAGTGAAGAACTCCAATCCCGATCCTTGCTGTGGAGGACAAAAGGCCTATTGTGCTTTTCTAACATAATCAAAGATGCAGTTTTCTGGGTACTACAGGCAGGTGAAATGAAGGACTCTTAGGTGAACCATCACTAACAACAAAAATCCTGATTACATGTGGAAAGAAAACAAGTAATGCAAATAAAGATGAATTGAAACATAAGGTTCCGAAATAGAGCACTACATTCCAAAAGATCATGCTTTCTAATTTGTTAATCAGTTCTTTTTTTTCATCCTGCTCCTTAGTATTTGGACAGAATTGTTATTTTTATTTTATAGAAGGGAGAAGCAGGTTAAATGATTGGCCCACATTTGCACAGCTTATCTACAGAAAAAGAAAACTGAGTTTGAGCATTTTAATTGTCTGTGGCTGACATGCTTTTAACATGCATAGTAACACACTTGAAGCAACTCCCTCAACAACTTTTTTTTAAAAATGCTTATTTATTTTTAGAGGAAAGGGCAGAGAGAGAGAGGGAGAGAAAGAATCCAGAGAGAATCCCAGGCAGGCTATGCACTGTCCATGTAGAGCCCTGTGACCTGGGGCTCAAACCCAGGAACTGTGAGATCATGACCTGAGCCAAAATCAAAAGTCAGACACTTAAAGAGCTGAGCCACCCAGGCACACCTCAACAACTTCTAATGGTAGCATTTAATGATCTCTTTGATATTGTTTACTCATTGTTTCAAATGTGTTGCTGTTTCGTAAGCACTCTCCCCAGCTAGATGCCAAGTACCTTGTGGATAGGCCTGGGCATATTTTACATGCTGAGTGAATGCTGATTGATTAATTAATTAACAAGGAAAGATTAAACATTTGGAAAAGAAGAAAACAAAAGGAGTGGAACATAATGGAGCTGGAGACAAAAATATAGCTCTCAAAAGTTGCATCCTATTCATTTAAATTTAGGGCATAATATCATAGAATATTGTATTTGGAAGGGTCCTTGGAGGTGATCTTACATAACCATCTACCAATTGAGGAACACATTCTATAGAACTTTTCATGGCAGCCATCTAGTCTTCTTTAAATATCTCAATTGTTGTGGAGCTTATTACTTCCCATCATGTCTGCTGTTAGACTGATCCATTCCTTCTGTCTTTATCAGTTCAACAATTATTTATTGAGTAATTCTGTCTGATATGACATGCTAGCTGTCAGGGATACCAGGAAGAATAGCTCAAATTTTCCCTCATGTAAAGCCCAAATAGGTGTTGCTGTTTGGTGAGCCATTCTCTTCCAGGTGTTGGTTCATAGACCCTGTCTTCTTCTATCTCATAGTTCTGCTGTGTTCAACTTATAGTTTCAAAGTTTTCCATGCTCATTTGGGGCAAGCCAGAAGTGATGGAAAGGGCATGAAGGACTTATGTGGGAGTCAGGCCTGGAAGTGATACATATCATCTCTGCTCATATTCCTTGGCTAAATCTCAGTCACAGATCCACACCTAACTTATATCAAGGGATGCTGGGAACAGTTGTGTAGCTGTAGGCCCAGGAAGAAGAGAACAAAGGTTTGGTCATTGGCTAGCAGTTTCTACCACAGTGCTTTCATTATGCAGATTTTTTGGATGAGATGATGGGGGCATACTCCAAATATCATGCAGGTATAAATAATGAGCCAAGACTCAGACTTGGGTGATCTGGAACTAGAGGTCTCCAGTGGTTCTTATGTGTGGTCCCCCAGACCAGCAGCATGAACATCACCTGGAAACTTGTTAGAAATATACATTATTGGATTCCACCCTAGACCTACTGGATCAGAAACCATGAGTGGGCCCCAATAATCTGTATTTTAGCAAGTCCTTTTTGATTCTGACACATACTCACATTTGAGAACCATTGGATCATACTATATACTACTTTTCATTGAAGAGCTTCCAGAGTATTTTTCTAGTTGGCCATTAATATTGTCCATCATCTAGAAGGATGTCTGATAGTGTTAATTACAAACTAGAAAAATAAACATTTAAATTATTTCAACTTAAATACAAGAATATTATTTTCTCTGCTTTAAGTTTAAAATAATGGCATTTCTATTATAGCATTGCCTTGTTTTAAGTGTTATTTATGCATTTGTCTGTTTTCTCATACTAATTTCTAAGCATCCCAAATGCTCTTATATCTCCCACAGCCCCTAGTCATTTGCTTTCCAAATACCAGGCATTCAATAACTGTTGGTTTAATTGAATGGGGAAAAATGTTGTATAATAATGTTTCTCATTATGTTGAAGATATATAGATAACAGCTTTAAATGCTAAAACTCTTCAATCATATTTTCCATGTCTATTAAAAACTTCACAGAATGGGAATTTTAATATCTTCGTTGTGAATACATAGTAAGGCTAAAACACTGCTGTTATCAGATGTGAAAATTTACAATGAGATATTTAAAAATTATTAGTTACTTAAAAATCCACACTATATTTTTCTTCCTAAAATAACTTCCTTAATTAGCTAATTTATAATGCATACAGTAAAACACATTAAAATACAACTTTCATTATTGGATATTTCACAGGTTGTAATGGAATTTTAGAATATGTATAAAATAATTTTTAGTGCTTCAAGTAATTATTGATTCTGCATAGAACTATTTATCATGCAGGGGACTATCTTTGAAGAGTGATGTTTTCAGAATGTTGTTTACATGGTGGTGTCTCATGTAAATTTTGCTGCTAGACATGACTATTATCTTGCATATTTCACAGCCTCACTTCTCTTCCTTCCATAAATCAGAATACTGTAAAGATAACCAGAACCCAGTTTACCATGCATATATGTGACAGCAAATAATATTATCAAATTTTTTCCATATCTTTATCTTCAAGTTGAAAATCAAATTGAAGCATTTATCTATATAGTGTGAATTTCACAGGTGCAGCTAAGCATTTCTTTATAACTGAATCAAATATAATTTGTTATTATAAAATGAAATAGGGTGACTCATAAGCTATTGACCAAGTTTTAATGGTTAATTAGCAGCAGTACATTATAACCCCTCACCCACCCACAGTCACTATTGTGGCTAAAGGAATTTTAATTAGTTTTGGGAGACCTCAGTCAAATAGACCTGCATGTCAGCTCTCTTTTATTTTTCAAAGCTTTCCTAGGTTCTTGCTTTGGAATTTGTATTAGACAAAGGTAGTGATTACAACTTTCTTGGGCTTTGACCACCTTCCTTTCTCTTGTTACCACTTCTCTACCTACATTGTAAACTATGAGATTTATCATAACAAATCTGATAATGGAACCAAAGGCTTTCAGTTTCTGAATGGTAACCCAAACATGCCCACCTGGCTCCATGTGAATCTGCTCATTTCCCCACTTGTTTGGCCCTTGTTTCCAGTGTCATTGCTGTAAAGGGCCATTTTGGAGGCTCACTTGGATTTCCAATCAGTATGCTACTCACTCACTCCAGTACTGGCTTCAAGGTAACTTTTAATGCTTTCAAAGCATTTATCTTATACATGGCTTAGAACAAAGTATTTGGAATGATCTGGGAAGGACAGAATAGGAGTGACAAGAGAAGCCCTTTTCCTTTAGCTTATATTTCTGACTGTTTAAAAATATACCTAAGCTGAGATAGATACATTTGTGGGTGAATAATAAAATTAAAACATTAAAAATAGAATGAGGTCTGGCTTGAATTTAAGGTGAGTGAGTGAATCATGTGCCCGATTAAATTAGCATTGCACAGAAGTGGAACCAGAAGGGGGGTAGAGTATAACAGCTCTCTTCCCTCTGGGGTGACTTTTCCATCTGTACACTGCAAGCCTGCTACCAGATAATGAATGGTGAGAGATCCCAAGATGACAGGTGGCAGAAGAATACAGAAGAGTCTTATTAGCCAACTCCTACAATATGTATTCTGGGAGTTGCTACTTGAGCATTTTTTCCCTTAAAGAATACCTGTTAACAGAAATTGGATTTAGAGATAATATTCTTTACCTCATGACTTCCCTATAGGAGGAGAGGTGCATTAAAGATACTCATGGGAGAGCATAAAGAAGTGAGGGTAAAATTTTTTGGTGGCTGGATATCTATTCATCCTATCTGTGAAATTATTTGGGGATTCACCTGTCTCCTGTTTATAGCCCATGAATCTGAATGGAACACGAGGGTGGAGAATATAGCCAATATTAAGCCTGATATAATCTGAGTATTTGTGTTCCCTGAAAATTCATATGTTGAAATGTTAATGCCCAATGCAATGGTATTAGGTGAGGCCTTTGGGAGATGCCTAGGTCATGAGGGTTGAGCCCTCATGAAAGGGGTTAGTGTTCTTAAAAAGAGACCTCACAGAGACCCCTGGTCACTTCCACCATGTGAAGACACTGAGAAAGCACCAGCTATGAACCAGGAAAATGGTGCCTACCAGACAACGACCATGCTGGCCTCTTGGTCTTGGACTTCCCATCTTCCAGAAATGCAAGAAATAAATTTCTGTTGTTTATAAGCCACCCAGTCTGTCGCATTGTGTTATAGCAGACCAAAGGGACTGAAACAAAGTCAATCCACCCATTGCATTTCCTCAGGACACAGTGATTGGTTCAGTGATGGTCCCATGATCCCACTGAGTCTTTCCCAGGGCTTCTGGGGAGAAGACATTCATTCTTTCCTACTTTACTTGAACATAAGGAGCTGTAGAGTCTGTATTACTACCCTTATACTGCTACAACAAGGAGCCTGAGACTGAAGAAAATAAAATAGGGGGCCTGAGGTAGTGAGATGGAGAGAAACCAAATCTTGATGACACTTTTGAGCACTGACTCCAGCTGTGCCTTGTAGCCAGCCCTGCCTCTGGATCAGGCTGTCTCTGGATTTGTTATGTGAATCAGTTTATTCTTTTAATTCCTTTTTTGTTTGTTTGTTTTGTTTAAACTAGTTTGGGATGTTCTGTTATTTTCTTTTCTTTTTTTTTTTATTTTCAAGTTAGTTAGCATACAGTGTAGTCTTGGTTTCAGGAAGAGAACCCAGTGATTCATCTCTTACATATGATACCCAGTGCTTATCCTGAAAAGTGCCCACCTTGATGCCCATCACCCATTTAACTACCACCCCCCACCAGCAACCTTCATTTTGTTCTCTGTATTTAAGAGTCTGTTATGGTTTGCCTCCCTCTCTGTTTTTATTTTATTTTTCTTCCCTTCCCCTGTGTTCATCTATTGAGTTTCTCAAATTCCACATATGAGTGAAATCATATGATAGCTGTCTTTCTCTGACTTATTTCACTTAGCATAATACCCTCCAGTTCCATCCAAGTTGTTGCAAATGGCAAGATTTCATTATTTTTCAACACCAAATAGTATTGCATTGTATATGTATACCACATTTTCTTAATCTGGCCCGGGACTCTTATGTTTTGGGAGATTTTTGATAACCTATTTAATTTCTTTGCTGGTTATTGATTGTCTAGCAATTTTTCCATTTCTTCTGGATTATCTAGTTTGTTGGCATATAATTTTTCATAGTATTCTCTTATAATTGTTTGTATTTCTGTGGTGTTGGTTGTGATCTCTCCTCTTTCATTTGTGATTTTATCTGTTTGGGTCCTCTCTCTTTTCTTTTTGTGAAATCTGGCTAGGATTTATCGATTTTGTTTATTTTTTCAAAAAACAAGCTCTTAGTTTCATTGATCTGTTCTACAGGTTTTTTTTTGGGGGGGAATGGTTCTGTGTTGTTTATTTCTGCTCTAATCTTTATTATTTCTCTTCTTCTGCTGGCTTTGGGCTTTCTTTGCTGCTCCTTTTCTAGTTCCTTCAGGTGTAAGGTTATGTTGTATATTTGGGACCTTTCTTGCTTCTTGGGATAGGCCTGAATTACAATGTATTTTCCTCTTAAGATTGCCTTTGCTGCATCCCAAAGGGTTTGGACTATCATGTTTTCATTTTCATTTGCTTCCCTGTATTTTTTTGTTTTCTTCTTTAATTTCCTGGTTAACCCATTCATTCTTTAGTATAATGTTCTTTAACCTCCATGTATTTGGGGGATTTCCAAATTTTTTCTTGTGGATGATTTCAAATTTCATAGTGTTGTATTCTAAAATATGCATTGTATGATCTCAATCTTTTTGTACCTGTTGCAGGCTGTTTTGTGACCCAGTATGTGATCTGTTTTGGAGAATGTTCCATGTGCACTGGAGAAGAATGTGTATTCTGTTGCTTTAGGATGAAGTGTTCTGAATATATCTGCTAAATCAATCTGCTCCAATGTGTCATTTGGAGCTGTTGTTTCCTTACTGAGTTTCTAGATGAACTTTCCATTGTTGTATGTGGAGTATTAAAGTCTCTTACAATTATGGTATTATTATCAGTAAGTTTGATTATATTTCTGATTAATTGATTTATATATTTGTGTGCTTCCACATTAGGGGTGTAAATATTTACTACTGTTAGCTCTTCTTGATGGACAGACCCCTTAATTATGATATAATGCCCTCCTTCATCTCTTGTTACAGTCTTTGTTTTAAAATCTAGTTTGTCTGATATAAGTATGATTTCTCTTTCTTTTGGCATCCATTAGCATGAAAGATGGTTCTCCATCCCCTCACTTTCAATCTGTAGGTGTCCTCAGGTCCAAAATATGTCTCTTGTAGGCAAAACGTAGATGGATCTTATTTTTTTAATCCATTCTGATGCTTTATATCCTTTGATTGGGCATTTAGTCCATTTACATTCAGAGTGATTATTGAAAGATATAAGCTTAGTGCCATTGTGTTATCTGTGGATTTCATGTTTCTTGTGATGCTTCTGGTCCTTTGTAGTCTTTGCTGCTTTCCACTCAGAGAGTCCCCCTTAGGATTTCTTGCAGGGCTGGTTTAGTGATCATGAACTCCTTTAATTTTTGTTTGTCTGGGAAAGTCTTTATCTCTCCTTCTATTCTGATTAACAGCCTTGCTGGATAAATGATTCTTGGCCTCATACTTTTCCTATTCAGCACATAAAATATATCCTGCCACTCCCTTCTAGCCTGCCAAGTTTCAGTGGAAAGGTCTGCAAGTACCTTTATGTGTCTACCCTTGTGGGTTAAGGCCTGTTTGTCCTTAGCTGCTTTCAGAATTCTGTCTTTATCTTTGTATGTTGCCAGTTTCACTATGATATGTTGTGGTGTTGACCTGTTTTTGTTCATTTTGAAGGGAATTCTCTGTGCCTTGGAATCAAATGGTGCAATTGGGAATCTCAACCCCACTGCTTCCTAGCTGCATGACCTTAGGAAGTTTACTGCATAGCCTTAGGAAGTTTGCTTGTGTTCTCCAAACCTTAGACTCCTAATATATAAAGTCAGTCTAACAAATGTTAGCTATTATCACCTATGTTTTTCATGTTATAATATTTGTCATTTGTAAAGTGTTTTTCTGTGCTATGTGCTGCACTAAACATAAGTGCACGCATACACATGTGCACACACACACATATACTGAGACACACTTGTAACTCTGAGATAGGTATTTTTTAATTCTTATTTTATATATGTAGAGACCGAATCTCAGGTAAGTTAAATATGTCACTTAGGATCACATGGCTTTTGTGTGGTAAACCTTGGATTTGAACAAAAGTCTACTTGATTCCATATACAATGATCCTAACCTGCAAAACTAAACAATTTCTATGTATTATAACAAGAAAGACAAACAACTTTGAACTTGCACTTTAACCCAACATCACAATTTTGCCTATTTCTTACACAGTTCAAGAATGTATACAACAGAACTTTGTGTAAATACCAGAAACTACATACTAGCTTTGTGATAAACTAGGATACACAGATCCCATAGCTGTGAAACTGGAGAGGGAACAGATTAGCTTTTTAAGTGTTGAGCTGTGAGCCAACCTGTACTGCAAGATATAGTTATGGTCACTCAATAGATGATAGAAACAATCCCTATTCACTGTGGAAAAGTCAAAATCAGAAATCACAGCACACTCCATTGTGACATTAGCATCCTCTTCAACCTAGAACTCTAGGCAACCACTGATACTGATTTGAGAATGGAAGATAATATGAAACTGGAACTCGTGGACCTACATAGATCATGAAACTTCACTCTTACAGCAGCTCTTAACTCTCAAACCTGGTTCAAGTTTATGCTGGTTCTACTGGCTCTAGAATTTTTTAAGTGAAGATACCTAGGTGGATCCTAAGCTTGTACTGAGTACTTGGAATAGACTAGAATTTAGGACAGGAAAGAAACTATGATTTCTGGCCAACAAGCCATACCTTCTGAGCCAGATATTCTGGTTTCATAATGCTTTGTGTTTATTTGTCCTTTGTTATCTGTGAGTTTTAAGTGAAATATGGTTTAAATAACTTCTTCAGTTATTTTATCATTTTTTAGGAAGAGAGCCAAATATCCGTATTTATCTGGGGTGTTAAACTGAGAGCAGCTTACATGCTTGTATTGATGGAAGTTACCCCAATTCTCCAAAAGGAAAATGGACCAATGTTAATAATGGCCAAACTTCAAGGGGCAGGTTGTTCCTTCCCATATGGAGATGTTCTGTAAATCAGCCAGTAATTTCTTTTTACCAATCATTTCCTGGTATATATTAAACCCATAATATTTTTCTAAACTGATTTGACTCCTGTTAAACATTTGATCTTGATGAATTCTTTTCCCTTCTGAAAATGCTTTCCTTGTTTGAATTCCTTCTCTTAGTTTTCAGCCAAGTCTTTTTCAGGCTCCTTCATGAACTTCTCTTCTTCTGCCTCATGTTTAATTGCTGGTTTTCTTCCAAGGTTCTCTATGCCTTGACCACTTCTCTTTTAGCTATATATATATATATATATATATATATATATATATATACTGTATATACATATACATATATAACCATATATATACATTATCTAGGTGATTCCATTGCCATGATCTTAATCACTTAGGTACCCCAAAGCTACATATTATGAGAAAGACACAACAACTTTGGACTCTTAAATAATGGACAAGGTTTGGCCCTGTTGTTATCATACAAGAGAGATGTAATGGAACCCCTGTCACCTATAATTGGTTTGGATATTGAGACTGATGATACCGCATATACACCAAGAGTGTATGAAAGAGATTTATCATCCACATAATAAGACTTTCTGGGTAAATAAAGGTGGATTCCCAAAAACGGTTTGAAAGAACAGGGAGGGGTGGTTGGCTTTGGATTTATTGTGGTAAGGTAGTGGGTGTGGCTGAGTTGAAGGGTTTCCTTGCATGGGCTGGGGCTTGCATAGTTTGAATTTCCCCCTGGCACCAAAGTAGGGAGCATCAAGGCCTTTTACCAACTTGTTCAGATGTAAGGGAAGAGCGTGTGGCAGGATTTCAAAGCTGTCAGCAATCAAACATCAGAAATGGACTTAGACAGACAAAACCTCTTTGACTTTGGCCACAGTACTTCTTACTTAACATGTCTCTGGAGACAAGAGAAACAAAAGCAAGAATGAACTATTGGGACCTCATCAAAATAAAAAGCTTCTGCCCGGCGAAGGAAAAAAATCAGCAAAACTGAAAGGCAACCGATGGAATGGTAGAAGATATTTGCAAATCACATATCAGATAAAGGGTTAGTATCCAAAATCTATAAAGAACTTACCAAACTCAACACCCCAAAAACAAATAATCCAGTGAAGAAATGGGCAGAAGACATGAATAGACACTTCTCCAAAGAAGACATCCAGAAGGCTAACAGACGCATGTAAAGATGCTCAACATCACTCATCATCAGGGAAATACAAATCAAAACCTCAGTGAGATACCACCTCACACCTGTCAGAATGGCTAACATTAACAACTCAGGCAACAACAGATGTTGGTGAGAATGCAGAGAAAGAGGATCTCTTGTGCACTGCTGGTGGGAGTGCAAACTGGTGCCGCTACTCTGGAAAACAGTATGGAGGTTCCTCAAAAAATTAGAAATAGAACTACCCTACGACCCAGCAATGGCACTACTAAGTATTTATCCAAGGGATACAGGTGTGCTGTTTTGAAGGGACACATGCACCCCAATGTTTATAAAAGCACTATCAACAATAGCCAAAGTATGGGAAGAGCCCAAGTTGCATCGACGGATGAATGGATAAAGAGTATGTGGTATATATATACAATGCAGTATTACCTGGCAATCGAAAAGAATGAAATCTTGATATTTGCAACTATGTGGATGGAACTAGAGGGTATTATGCTAAGTGAAATTAGTCACTCAAAGAAACACAAATATCATATGACTTCACTCATAATAGGACTTTAAGATACAAAACAGATGAACATAAGGGAAGGGAAGCAAAAATAGTATAAAAACAGGGAGGGGGACAAAACATAAGACACTCTTAAATATGGAGAAAAAACAGAGTTGCTGAAGGGGTTGTGGGAAGCAGGATGGGCTAAATGGGTAAGGGGCATTAAGGAATCTACTACTTAACAAGGAGTAGATTGCAAACAAAATCAATGTTGCACTATATGCTAAATAACTTGGATGTAAATAAAAAAATAAATTATTAAAAAATGGACTTGAACTCTTTATTACAGATTACCATCATGATTAAGTCATAGTTAATTTATATTTGACCACTAAAATCCACAAATTCAGTCCACTTGTCTCTTCTGAATTATTGACTTCCAGATTGATCTTCCTACTTGCATGTGTGCCAGAGCCCTCAAGCTCAACATGTTCAAAACTGAGTTCTTATTGTAATGTAAGTTAATGACCTCCCAAACCACCTAGTTTTCAAGATTAAAAAGATGAGAGATATTCTATATGTTTCTTTCTTCTCACCAATTCATAAGGTCCTATTGACTCTGCCTTTGATGACCTTGCTGATTCATAACCTTCTCCTCTTGTAGATCCCTATTAACTATCTCAGTTCATTCCCTTGTAGTTTCTTTACTGGATTATTGCAATAGCTAGATTCTAATGGCCATTCTGCTCCTTCTGTCATCCTCCCTGATAATTACACTCCCCTCAACATTTACCACCTTGACCCCAAATGAAAATATTACCATGTTACTCTCCTATTTAAAAATCTTCTGTTATTCTTGATCAGTCATTTGTTGAATATCTTTGAATGGCATACAAAAGCTTTTGTGTTTGGCCTTCACCTATTTATTTGGCCTCATCTACCTACTCCCCTCTCCTGAATCCTATTCTTTTAAATTCATCCTGGGGTTTAGTCATACCAAAATACTTTTATTTCACCAAATGGCCTGAAGCCATTTTTTTTGTTCCCTTGCCTTTTCACATGCTGCTCCTTTTGCTGAGAAAACTCATGTCTCTGTCCTCTAGGCAGCCCTCTTTATTCTTCTAGTCTTAATATAAATAATGTCTCTTCTATGAGGCTTTTCTTAATTTTCCCAGGCCACATTATGAGCATAGCATCCTGTGTATTATAAGTGTAGTAATCATTTATTCGGTGCCTGACATTGTGTTAAGTCCTATACATACATTATCTTAAGCAATTTGTGTAGTAATTTTAGGAACTAAGTATTGATATCTCTATTTTAAACATCAGAATATTAAGGTGTAGAGAGTTGCAATGACTTACTCAAGATAACACTGCTATCAAGTAGTGGATCTCAAATTTGAACCCAAATTTATGTCTTATCTAGACCAATGCTTATTATCATCATATTACTTAGGTGTATTTAATGTCCTTTCTCTCCCTGAAGTCATTTTTGTATTTCGTCGGCCAAACAAACAGTAGTGCCTAACATATGTATATTATATGTAGAAGAAATCAGTATCTGTGAGGATGAGACTGAGAAAATGCCAAAGAACAATTTAATGTAGCCATTAAATCTGTAGGAAAAGTTAAACCAGGGCATCTGGGTGGCCCAGTCAGTTAAGTGTCCGACTTCAGCTCAGGTCATGATCTGAGTTTGTGAGTTCAAGCCCTGCATCGGGCTCTGTGCTGACAGCTCAGAGCCTGGAGACTACTTCGGATTCTGTGTCTCCCTTTCTCTCTCTGCCCCTCCCCTGCTTGTGCTCTGTCTGTCAAAAATAAATAAACATTAAAAAAAAATTTTTAAGTTAAATCATACCATCATATTTGAAATCTAGGAAAGCTGATTAGGAAAAGACTGAAAATAGATGGTTATTTCTGCTTTTTTGTTCAAATATAAATAAGGAAAAATAGCTATTATTTCTTAAAAACCAGAAAATTACTGAAGTAAAAACAGTGTAAAATGTCTGTAACAGTCATATGTCACAACATCTATGTTCCACACATCTTGAATGGTCCGTAAAGAGAAATAACTTTGGCTTCTGCCACCTGCTGCCTACCTCAAGAATAAATACTATGGAAGAGACTGAGAATGCATTTTATGCAAGAACTGTCACACAAAGAGCAGACATTAAGACTGAAATTGCAGCTCTCAGAATGAGGAGCTGAACAATAGCCAAAGATGGGAGAAATCCTAACAGCTGGCAAGTGAGGGAAAGGAAGATGAAAAAATGAGTCTCATTGTTTATCTAACTTCCAAATACGAAGCCATAAAAACCATACAACATAATTGCAGCTCTATTGTCATTATAGGAGTGGTTTTTGCACAACTCAAATCTACCTACCTGGGTTCTATTCTTCCCTACTGATCTTACTCATCCTTTATGATATAGTTCCAATGCCACTGTTGTGATATATTCTCTGGTCCCCCAGTCAGCACCCTTTTTTGCTTATAAAGAACCATATTTACACCTCAATTTAGCAATTTTTAGCTAGATTAAAGATGAAGTTGAAGCATCTTGAGAGCAGAAATTAATTCTTTCTTATCTTCCATGCTCATGACAACTGCCTAGCACAGGGCTGAGCTCTAACTAGGCTTTCAATTAAGGCTTGTTGAATTGAAATAAATCTGTAGGTTAAGGAATTGCTTAACTATAAATCTTTCTTGCCCAAGTGACTTGTTCAAGTAAGGACAAATTTTGAAGAAGAATTAAGAAGTCTCAAATAGTCACCTTTGAGTTCTGTTTGCACTTGATAATTTTTAAGTGAAATATTACCCTCTGAATTGCACACTATAAACACAAGCGACTTCTTCATAGATACAATTCAGACGTTACATATAAGCTTGGCTTTCAGTTTTCCCAATAGTCAACCCTGATTCTTTGTTGTATTTCCTGGAAAGCATCTGCAGCAGTTGTTCCTGCCACTACAACTACTCATGTTGGTCAGCCTGTATTTGGTGCAGCTGTCAGGGGTCTAGGCAAGTAGGTGTCTGAGTGATTAAGCAGTCAGGAGAATGGACTTAAAATCCTGTAGTGTGGGGGAAATAGAAAAGATGTTTGGGCAGAGAAAATGAATGATAAAACTTATGATGAGAGAGAGAAAGAGAGCAGTTTGTTCTCCCTACCTTAAAAGTCTCAATTTTTATTTATTCATTGGATTATCCATTTTAAACCCCAAGTCAGAGATTTTCCTAAGGCCATTTGTAAACTAGAGGAAAGCAAGAGCTATTATTATCATTATGGCATATAAGCAAAGATAGAGTTACTTAACCAGCATCAGTTTTCAAAGTTTTGTACTACATTGTCACATCCCCGAAAAGCCATCTCAGTATGACTTAAGCCACAGGGTGTTTATTTCACATAAAAAAAAGTCCAGAGGTAGGATACTCCACAGTTTATTATTATTATTTATTATTATTTTAATTGTTCAATAATTTATTTTATCATTCTATATTTATATTCTATATTGTACTTCCCCTCATAGTTGTAAAATAGCTGTGGTAGCTCCACCATCACCTTTTTGTATACCTAAGTTCAAAGGAAGAAAAATAAAAGTGCTTTTATATTTCTTCTTTCTTCTAAGAAGAATTTCCTGGATGTATCCCCCTACAACTGACCAGAAGATAAGATTTTCTTTCACATCTCACTGTCCAGTCACTGACCAGTCACCCACTAAGCTAGGGATGGAGCCAGCCTTCCCTGAAGTACTGAAGAACCACATGGAGGAGCCATGTAGTCCTATAGTGTTTGAAAGGAAGAAGGGGGCAAGTCTCCTGGGGAGGCTACCCAAACTGGATGCTACAGTCACTTTCTTGGAAAAATACCAGTGGTATTTAAATAGTTCACACACACATCATTGCCATTTAAGATAGTTAATGGATGTCATGGTTACTCATTGCCAAAGAAGAGGAAAATATTCTAGTGAGACTGAGGATTATGAGAGAGTATTTGGTCCTGGGAGGAGGAAGAGAGAGAAACTGATTAAAAACTAAAAGAGTCAAGGACAATCAAACAAGAAGGAGGGACAGAGAGATGCATGATGTTAGTAGGACCTTGGTTATAATCCCATAAAAAACAAGGGCTATGCATTCTGAACTCTAATTGTAGTGTTGAGCATGCTTTCCAGTAACTTCTTTTTACTGAAAGGCACATTTTTCATTCTAACAGCTCAAAGAAAATGAAATACATTATTTTGCACAGTACCTTCCTATAAGGTTAGATATAAGAAAGAATTCCCAAGCAGTGCAAGTTGGTTATCTTAGAATCTACATTGGATGTTTCTGTAAGTAACAACTTGTCCAGTCTAGGGGGTGTGGTTTTATCTGAAGTACTGAAGGTGGGCCAAATGAATCTGGAGGCATTATCCAGTGATCAGTTTTCACATAGATTAATTGTAAATAGGAGTAACCTTTTGCTTAAAATACTTAAAATCCCACAATTCCACATTCATTTCTTTTAACTTTTCTGAGGGGAGTTACATTATAGTTACAGTGTTGGTTCTATATCCCTTTTCCTCATCTCTGCATACAAAAACCAGTGCTATTTTGCAGGGAAGATACATTGGAACATCATTTCACAACCTCTTTCTCAGAGTTTCCCCAGATAGAATGGCATTGTTTTTAACAGATGCTACTTACCGCTGTATCCAGGTGAGAGGAAGAAGAGGCACAAGCAGCAATCATATGATTTTTTAGTTTCTATAGAACTAAGGGCTAACTCTACTATACAGTTTTTTCTAGTACCTCTTGCTTCAGGAAGGTAGGGGGAAAGGCAGGGACAATTCTACCTATCAAGCTGTTTTATTGACTGCCTCTTGTCATTTCTGTCCTACAGAGATATTATGTGAGGGGATAATTTTGCTATCTATAAAGATAAAACTGGGAACATCTTTAACACCTTTACACTTAGAACAGTGCAGTTTCTTGTGAACAACGTGATATTTCATGAGAATATACAGTTTTTTAAATAATTAAATTATTTATAATTTTCATTAGTAAATTTTAAATGGTATAATTTATTAAAATATGAATAAATCATTGGATTAAAATTTTTCATTTATGTATTCCCTTAACTGTATAGTCCCATATTACTCAATCTTGGGAGGATAGTCTCAATTTAACACTTAAATAAAATGACTTGAGTTTACATCCCATATTGTGAGAGACTTAGCATTTCTCAGCGTCTCTAAGAATTCTTACATAAGCATATGTTTCTCCTAGTCATCTATTGCTCTAATACCTACATTTCTATACATTCTCTGTCTAATACTGTCCATCAAAAATGTAATGAAAGCCACATATATAATTTTTAATTTTCTTATAGCCACATTATGAAAACAAAATGGAAACAAATGAAATTAATTTTAATATCTTTTAAAACCCAGTATGTCCAAATATTATTTCAACAAGTGGCACCAGCTATGATTCAAGTGTTCAGTATCCACATGTGGTAGTAGTTAATGTACTGTATAGCACAACTCTATATTCTCATGTCTTATTTCCAATGATAGGTCTCTTCCCTCTTTGCTAACCCTACCATGAACCACTGACCCTGCTCCTGATTCCTCAAAACGACTGTGAATGAAGGTTTTTGCCTGTATCACTCTTTAACTTAAGGCTTGGGGAGGATAGAGGATGGTTACATTATTACACAGCCTGCCCAAACATTGGACTACTGGAAATTCCAGGTTTTAATGTGCTTCCACCATCTTTGTCATAAAGAATTTTTCTCTGACCATTTCTTCTCAAACCATGACCTCCCACTAGACTTCTAAATAGAGTATTAATGGTAAAGGATTATGGAATGTATTGCAAAACTTTTCTTAAAAAGAGAAATGTCAAGGCCTTACCATCCTGCCCATCTCAAGGTCACATATGGGAGGAACCCTTTTCTGACTTCACCAAATAAATATAAATCCTTATGGAAATGTGGCTGAATTTTTCTTAATACAGTCAGTACATTTTGCCTTGTAATAGCAATATATTTATTTACTAAACCCCACTTTGTCAGCCATAGAATTTGAGGCCTGCCCTGTTTTGAATAAATGATTCTCCTCTTACATAATTATGTTTCCTTTCCTGTATATGATAGCTTCTGAATGTCTCTGACTTGTACCCAGCACAGGGGATCTGATCACTCACATCTAAATGTGATTTCTTTATTGATTCTCATGTCACTCTCCACTGTGTGTCTAACCAAATTGTAATCACCATCTGGTCAAGATGAGCCTGTCTTGATACTTCTGTGTGTAACCATCCTGCCTTCTTCATGTCTGTACATTCCTTGACACTTCTGTCATTCCATTCATCTTCCAGAGCACTTCACTGGACCAAAGTTATTAGTTGGAGCCAAAATATGATACGTCTTGGCATATTTTTATTTTTATTTAATTTTTATTTTTATTTATTTTGGAGAGAAAGTGTGTCAGAAGGGGAGAGGAGCAGGAGTATGGAATCTTAAGCAGTCTCCACACTAAGCGTGGAGCCTGATGTGGGGCTTAATCCCACAACCTTGGGATCATGACCTGAGACAAAATCAAGAGTCAGAGGCTCAACTGACTGAGCCACCCAGGTGCCCCAGTGTATTTTTTATTGAAACTATAGCTGATATAGACTTGAGAATAAACTCTGACTTATAAGACAAAATAAACCTGAAATGTGGCACTGGCTAAGGAAAACAAAATGCAACAAAAGAAAATATTTCAGATGGCTACAAACCTTCACTGACATCTAATACTTCATAGTGCCATGTGCTAACCCATGTGTTTACTCCACAGAGCATGATAGCCCTTATAACCATTGCTTTTGGTGACAGTTTTAATTGTGACACATTGAAGCATTTAAACAATAATCTCCATCCTTAGTCATTAAAAAATTAAAATAACAGTTACAATGCAACCATAATAAGAGTCCTCAAGTATGTGTATAGCAGTAGTGGGAGACAGTTTTATTACTCTTATGGAGTTTGAGAATCCCCAAACATCCTGACTTTCAAATATTAGTAGACAACCGGAACAATATAAATGTGTTAAAATTTTTTAAATGATGATTTATTTATTTTGAAAGAGAGAGGGAGCAATCAGGGGAGTGACAGAAAGACAGAGAGGGAGGTAGACAGAGAATCCCAACCAGGCTCCACTGCCAGTGCAGAGCCTGATGTGGTGAGCAATGAGTAATGTATAGAATTGTTGAATCACTATGTTGTACCCCTGAAACTAATATAACATTGCATGTCATTTATACTTCAATAATGAAAAAGAATGCTCCATCTTTGGAGTTCCTCTGACTTTACTGAATTATATTCAACTGGTTAAAAATCATATGCTATATTGGGAATTTTCTTATATTTTTTATTTTTAGTTTATGTATGTAATAGGGAAACATTTAATCCCCCCCAAATACTTATTAGTTCTTATTTTCCTAATTAGATTATATACTTTATGAAGATCAGGACTAGATATTATTTATTGCTTCACCTATCACAGTACCA
Source organism: Prionailurus bengalensis (assembly GCF_016509475.1). Classification (NCBI taxonomy): domain Eukaryota; kingdom Metazoa; phylum Chordata; class Mammalia; order Carnivora; family Felidae; genus Prionailurus; species Prionailurus bengalensis. The sequence continues at coordinate 17,407,655 of NC_057361.1, read as the reverse complement.
TTCACAAAGCTGAAGTGTGATTTTTGATGTCTCTTAACCCTGTTCTTGGCTTCATTAAGCATATTTCTCTCTTTCTTCTACTGCTCTCTCCTTCTGAGCACAATCATAATACAGATTTCTTTTCTCTAAAAGAGATTACTACAAAAGAATTAGTTCAGGTCTCTGTGGTTGTAATCATCTGGCTCTGCATTTAGGTCCTGATTAATCCCAGACTGTAGGCTGATATGGTAGTCAAAGGGAGACTCGGAAATCCTGAGAGGAATATGACACTTTAAGTTTAGGATTAATTGAACTGTTATCATGATTTATAGGTATTCCACTACTGTATTTTCAAGGTTATTTATGAGACATTTACAAATTAAAGAAGAGGGAATGCTTCCAAGCTCATTTGACAAGGGCAGCATTGCCCTGATACCAAAACCAGACAAAGGCACCACAAGAAAAGAAAATTATAGGTCAATATTCCTAATAAACATGGATGCAAAAATTATCAACAAAATATTACCAAATTTAATTCAATAATACATTAAAAGGATCATATGCCATAATCAAGTGGGGTTTAGTCCAGTGTTAAAGAATGGTTCAACATCCAAAAAGCAATGAACGTGATACACCACATTAACAAAATGGAGGATGAAATTCTATGATCACCTCAAGAAAGAGATGCAGAAAAATCATTTGACAAAGTGCAGCTTCCATTTGTGATAAAAACTCTCCATTAAGTGCATATAGAGGGAATGTACCTTGACATAATAAAGCTCATATATGACAAACATACAGCTAACATCTTGATCAATGGTAAAAAGCTGAAAACTTTTCCCTTAAGATCAGGAACAAGACAAGTATGACCACTCTTGCTACTTTTATTTAATATAGTATTGGAAGTCCTAGCCAGAGCAGTTAGCTTAGAAAAAGAAATAAAAGGCATCCACATTGAAAATGAAGAAGTAAAACTGTCACTGTTTGCAGATGAGAGGAGAATATATATAGAAAACCCTAAAGACTTTACCAAAAAACTGTTAGAACTAAAAAGTGAATTCAGAAAGTTACAGGATATGAAATCAATATACAAAAACCTGTTGTGTTTTTTATACACTAGCAATGAACTATCAGAAATAGAAATTAGAAAACAATTCCCTTTACAATTACATCAAAAAGAATGAAATACCTAAGAATAAATACAACCAAGGAGTTGACAAGACTTGTAAACTGAAAACTATTATACACTGATTGAAAGAAATGGAGGATGACACAGATAAAGGTAAAGATATTCCATGCTCATGGATTGAAAGGACTAATACTGTTAAAATGTCCATATTACTCAAAGACATCCACAGATTCAATGAAATCCCTATCATAACACCAATGACATTTTTCACAGAAAGAGAAGAAAAAATCCTAAAATTTATATGGAACCATGAAAGATCCTGAATAGCTAAAGCAATCCTGAGAAAGAAGAGCAAAGCTGGAGACATCATATTACCTGATTTCAAACTGTATTACAAAGCTATAGTAATTAGAACAGTATGGTATTGGCATAAAAACAGACATATAGATCAGTGGAACAGAATAGAGAGCCCATAAATAAACCCATTCATATATGGTCAATTAATTTATGAATAATGAGGCAAGAATATACAATAGGAAGAGGACAATCTTTTTAATAAATGGTGATGGGAAAACTGGGCAGCCAGATATAAAAGAATGAAACCGGACCACTATCTTACACTATACACAAAAGTTAACTCAAAATGAATTAAAGACTTAATGTAAGATCAGAAACCATAAGACTTCTAGAAGAAAACATTGGTGGTAATCTCCTTAATGTTGGTCTTGGTGATATCTTTTTAGATCTTACTCCAGAAGTAATGGCAACAAAAGCAAAAATGAACAAATGGGACTACACCAAACTGAAAAGCTTCTGTGTAGTGAAGGAAACCATCAACAAAATTAAAAGGCAACCTACTAAAGTGCAGCCCTGGGTGAACATGGCACCTCCTGCCCACTGTGGTCTAGGCTCTGGGCCATTATGGGTCCACAATGGGCCACTGCAGGACATTAAGGCTCTGAAAGAGGAGCTCCCAGGCCAGAGGAGAGCACTGGCTGATTAGGTGCTGAATCTTTCCCACTTCTGCATGTCAGGGGACTCTGCACTTGCCCCTAACCCTAAAGCCTCTCATCCACATCCTCTTATTTGTGCCCTCCCATCCTTTTGGAACATTTGTGCTTCTTTCTTAAAAAATAAAAGTAAATAAAAGGCAACCTACTGAATGGATGAAAAACTTGGCAAATCATATATTTGGTAAAAATCTTAGTATCTAAAATATATAAATAACTACAGTTTAATAATAACAACAAAATTAATCTGATTAATAAAAGTACAGAGGATCTGAATAGACATTTTTCCAAAGAAGACATACAGATGGCCAATAGATAAGCTCAACATCATTAATCATCAGGGAAATGCAAATCAAAACCACAATCAGATATCACCTCACACTTGTTAGAATGTCTATTATTGAAAAGACAAGAGATAACAAATGTTATCTGAGAATGTGGAGAAAAGGGAATGCTTCTGTACTGTTGGTGGGAATATAAACTGGAGCAACCACTGTGGAAAACAGAATGGATGCTCGTCAAAACATTAAAAATAGGACTATCATATGTTTCAGAAACTCTACTTCTGGGTATTTATTTGAAGAAAATGAAAACACTTATTTGAAAGGATGCACCCCCATGTTCATTGCAGCATTGTTACAATAACCAAGATATGGAAACAACCTAAATGGACTTTGATGGTTGAACAGATAAAGAAGATGTACACACACACACACACACACACACACACACACACACTGGAATACTACTAAGCTATAAAAAAGAATGAAATCTTGCCATTTGCAATAGTATAAATAGACCTCAAAAACATTTTGCTAAATGATATCAGTCAGAGGAAGAAAAATACTGTATGATGTTCCTTGTTTCTGGAATCTAAAAAACAAAACATGAACAAACAAAACAGAACAAAACTTATAGATACAAAGAACAGATGGTTAGTTGCCTGCCAGGGGAAGAAGGTTCAGGACTGGGTTAAACAGATGTAGGGGATTGAAAGGTACAAACTTCCAGCTATAAAATAAATAAGTCATGAGGATGTAATGTACAGCATGGGGACTATAGTCAGTAATATTGTATTGCAAACTTGAAAGTTGCTAATAAAGTAAATTTTAAAGGTTCTCATTATAAGAAAAAGTGTTGTAAATTTGTATGGTGACAGATGGTAAATAGACTTAATGTGATGATAATTTTGCAGTGTATACAAATGTCAAATGATTATGTTATACACCTGAAACTATTATAGTGTATCTCAATTATACTTCAATTTAAACGTGCGAGTTGATAAATAGTATATCAGATGGTGAGTTGTGCTGTGGAGAACAATAAAGAAGGATTATGGGCGAAAGGAAGTGTGGAGTGTAAATGGAAGTTATTGTTTAAATTAAGAAGTCAGAAATCTCCCTGTAAAATGGAAACTATAATTCTTGCCTTATAACAGTGTTGTAAAATGTAGGATAAAGTATTCAAATCTCCCTTTGCTGAGAATAGAGAAAACTTATGTTTTATAGATGAGAAACAGATGTGGATTCATGATACTAAGTTTACTCAGTTACTGCTAATTGACAGAGCTGGGATTTGAACTTGGGTTTTCTAACTGTAGAATCTGGATTTCCCATTTCATCTTGCTGTTGTGCTGTTTCCCATGGGTATTGATCACACTTGGACACACATTGAAGATAATATTTGTTTGCAAATGAACCTAAAATAAATGCTTATTTTTCATTTTCATGACAAAATAGTGACATCACATATTGGTGAGGATGTGGGAAAACATGGGTATGTAAAATGATATAGCTACTCTGGAAAATAGTTTGGCAGGTTCTTAAAAAAACTAAACATACTTGTTCCATATGACCCAGCAACCACAGAACTGTGCATTTACACTAGAAAAATGAAAACCTTTATCTACACAACACACACACATGCACACATACACACATACACCTGTACATGATTGTTCGTGGCAGCTTATTTGCAATAGTCAAAAGCAGGAAACTACTGAATTGTCCTACAGTCACTGAATCGTTTAACAAACTGTTGTATATCCATACTATTGAATGCTACTTAGCAATAAAAAAGGAACAAACATTGATGTACACAACAACTTGGATGGATCTCAAAGCATTATGCTTACTGGAAGAAACCAAACTCAAAAGGTCACATACTGTATGATTCCATTTTTATGACATTCTTGAAATGACAATTTTATAGAGAAGGAAAGAAGATTAAGTGGTTTCCAAGGGTTAAGGATGGTGGAGGTTGAATGGATGGATATAATTATAAAGGAGATCTTTGTGGTAATGGAATAGTTCTGTATTTTGATTTCCATGGTGGTTACAGAATGTATTAATTTGATAAAATGACATAGAACTGTATACACAATTTATTCCAAGGTCGATTTCCTGATTTTTTACTTTGTACTATAGTTATGTAAGATGTACCATTGGGTGAAATTGGGTGAAGGGTATGTTGGACCTCTGTGTACTACCTTTGCAACTTCCTTTGAATATATAATTATTTTAAATGAAAAGTTACGAGAAATCCATATTATGTTTTTCCTTCCCAGAAGTTCTAGTTGACTATTTTCATGTCTGCTTTCACCCTATTCTTTTATTTTTATAAACATAAGTATTTTCTCTTCTGTACCTGATATTCTAGTGTCTCAAGTTTTATGCATCTGTTTTTTTATTGCTGTTAGTTTTTCTGGTTCTTGCTCATGGTGCTTTATTTCTGATGTATTTTGTAATTTTTACCTCTGAGATATTCATTTTCCTTAGAAATTTATTTTTGCTAATTTTTAATGGCTTGATTGAAATCAAGGTCTTCCAGAACAAATTTCTATTTGCTTCTGCAGTCTGCTGGGAGTGGTACCAAACCTGGACTATGTTAAACTTAATTTTCCACTTGAGGTTTTTTGGACCATATAAGTAGTATGAATTTAAACTGTAAAGTCTAGAGAGAAATTTCTCATGATTGTGAATTCTCAGAGGATATTTCATGTTATTGTCCTCTATTAGGATCAAGAGAAGCAAGTTTTCTGTCTCCTTCTGTGGTGGGGTATGATTTTCCATTCACCCTTATTCTGTGTATGTGGTAGGTGTGGTCCTGTGTAGCCTCATTTTTATGTGTGGGATGACTTACTGAAAACTCCACTTGGAATGATACTGGTTCTGTCTTCCATACCTTGTGCAGTTATGAAAGGAAGAAGCTCAAAATTTGCAAGGTTTGACAAAAACCCAAGGTTTAAAGCTGCTTTGGCACTCCCCTTCCCACCTGCCCATGTCTTCTGCCTCTAATTTTGGTTTAACTTGTTTTGAAGTGGGAGCTCCCTTAATTTTCTACTTTTATTTGAACACAACAATGATGATGAACTTTCTTTTATCCAGCATTTTAGTGTTTTGGTAGAGAGGGTAATTCATGCTATATACAATCTGACCTATAGCCCAGAATGGAAGTCTTACAAGTTTTCTTATATATGTTTTTAAACTATCTGTTTTGTAATCTCTAGCCTTCCAGAAAATACCATAAACCACCCCCATACACACACAACTTCATGAGTCACAAAGCAGTGCTTTTATTCTACTCAGTTTTGTTTTAAATACTAACTTCTCCTTGTTCAAATTTTGTGCCCCTGAAAACTTGAGCTACATGATTTCATTTGAAGATGAAATGGATATCCATGAGCAATGTGTAAAATACCATACTAACAATTCTAAAAAGACTTTCAAATAAGTTGATATGAGCATAAACAAATTTCATGACAGGCAAATCTGAATAGAAAAACCTTTGCTAGCTTTCAAACAGGAACATTTGTACAACCAACAGAATAAAGCAGCAAGGAGTCTCTAGCTTCACCTTTACCTAGGAAGGTAAATGAGGACGACAGTGCCATCATTTATGTTTCTCTGGAAGTAATCCACCTATGATTTCTCCAGGAGAATAAAATTTCTTAACAGGGGAATCCAGCAAATTTGTTTGCCTCTCTGAATTATTATCTAGGATAAGCCTCTGGCCTGCAGTAAGCACTGAGGTCGGATTTACTTGAAGGTGAAATGAATTCCCATTAAGCCCTTCAAGAAGGGACAAAACAGCTTCTTCTTAAGTAGCTCAAGTCTTGGCTTCTGTAGATCTTTCTTTTCTTAAAAGGGTGGGAGTTTGATTAATGTTTTTATTAAAATGGTCTCCCCTTCTCATAGAAAAGAAGGAGTCTATGCATGTTTTCTTTAATTTTTTTAATGTTAATTTATTTCTGAGACAGAGAGAGACAGAGCATAAGCGGGGGAGGGGCAGAGAGAGAGGGAGACACATAATCAGAAGCAGGCTCCAGGCTCTGAGCTGTCGGCACAGAGCCCGACACGTGGCTTGAACTCACAGACCGCGAGATCATGACCTGAGCTGAAGTCGGTTGCTCAACCGACTGAGCCACCCAGGCGCCCCATTTATTCATGTTTTAAAACAGATTGAGCTACCTCTGCTTTTGTTTCCTCCGGCCTCAGATACATGGTTACTTATTGCTATATGTTAGGAATCCGATTTATTAATGCCTAATATTCTCTTTTCACTGAGTTTTGGAAGGTACTGGAAGGCTTGCTAAGATTCAGTTGATTGGAAAATACCTATTTCATTACATAGGCCTTTCAATTACTTCACTTCTACTCACAAATCTGCTCTTCTTCTGAATCCCCTCTTTCTCCTGGCACAAGCCTCTGAGAGCATATATCAGAGGGCACCTTCTGGTATTTGGGAATCCCCTCTTCCTCTGACAAAATGAGCATTTGTTTTATAAAAAATGACGATAACAAAAAATAATAAAGAGTAGTACATGAAGCAGAAAGGGGAGCTGTGCATAGCCCTTGAAAGAATAAGCAAATGGGGGTGGGTATGTTATTTAAAACTCCAGACAACTGAAAACAATTTTATTGAAGTATAGTTGAGATATAAAATTATGTTAGTTTCAGGTATACAACATGGTGATGCAGTATTTATATACATGATGAAATCACCACAATAAGTCTAGTTACCGTGTCACCATACAACATTATTACAATATTATTGACTATATTCTCTATGGTGTAATTTACATTCTGACACATATATTTTACAGTTAGAAACTTGAACTTCTTAATCCCCTTCACCTATTTCACTCATCTCCACACTTCCTGTCAACTTTCATTGGAATTAAAGACTAAACTGAGAGATACCAAAAAAAGAATACATAATTGGCAACCTGGAAATAAATCAGGAAATTATGATTTAAATACATAAGACATGAATTAAGGCTGGATGATATGGTAATAATAATTATAGATAATGATAATAAAGTAACATGTATATATGTTTTACAGGATTTACTACACATAATTTATTCAAGTGACCCCCAAGTTAATGTGTTTATGAGACAGTTACATAGAAAACCTAGAATAAGCCACAAAGGAAAGAAGTAAAGAATTGGAAAGTTGTAAGTAAAATGATGTTAGAAAATCACTGTGAAGGGAAATTTTGCCCTCTATTGAAATCACAGCTCTGATGAAATGATACAAGGGTAAAATATCCTCTAAAGGCCCTCTATTACCAACAGGGTTAAGTTCACAGCCCTTCATGTGGCAGATGAAGGTACACAATCTCTTTTCACCTTACCATTTTTAGTCTTCTCTTAAAACATTCCTCCCATCTCAAGAACTTAGAATCCAGCCACACAACTGCTCTACCAGTTGATCTCAGAATAAGTCATGCTTTTCTGTTTTCTTTGTTGCTGTTTTTTTAATTGTAAAAGGAATGTAGCCTTGTGAAAAATTCATATTGTATAGAAGAAACTATAATTCGAAATATAAATTTCAGATCTTATCCAACATCCCCACCCAATCTAGTTATACAGAAATAACTATTTCTGGCTATCAACAGTTTGTTAGATGATTTTTACAGATATTTTGTATGCATATAAAATACATGTGATAGGGAGACCTGGGAAGATGGCAGTGTAGGAGGACTCTGGGCTCACCTTGTACTGCTGATTGCTTAGATTCCACCCACATCTGCCTAAATAACCCAGAAAACCACCAGAAGACTAGCAGAATGGACTATATGGAGCCAAGCCTAGAGAAGAGGCCCACAGAAGAGGGTAGGAAGGGCAGAGAAGTGATGCATGCTACACAGACTGGTGGAAGAGAGCCGCAGCAGTGGAGGGGCAGCCTGCCCAGCAAGGCAGAGCCCCCAAAGTCTGGCTTGCAAAAGCAGAGGGGCCGGACTCGGTGAGTTCTGACAGCCAGCGGGACTTAACATCTGGAATGTTAAAAGTCAACAGCTCTGCTCCCAGAGAGTGGGGAGGGTGAGAGGACACCAGGAGGGAAAGTTGTTGAACTCCGGAAGACAGAACTCAGCTCAGCTGAGTAAGTGCCATTTCCCTCTCCCATCCCCCAGCCCGAAATTCCAAAGGGAACCAGTTCCCTTCACTGAACTTCCTTGCACCACCCAAACACTCAACTCTGTGCTTCTGTGGAGCCATCGTTCCAATGGGCCTTCCTCCCTCCCAGTGCTGCAGGGCCCCTCCCACAAGGGACCACCCATGGCAAAGCAAGCTAAGCCTGCCCCGACCACCCTGTGCACCTTGCGGATCCATCCCAGTTAATATGCCCTTGGCCAGATCCCATTGAAGCAGCACCACAAGCCTGGCAGTGTGCAAGTAGCCCACACAGGGGCCACACCACTCCACAGTGAGTACTGCCCCTGGGAAAGGGGAAGATAAGGTACACACTAGTCTGACTGTGACCCCAGTGGTGGGCTGGGGGCAGATATCGGGTCTGACTACGGCCCGGCCCACCAACACAAGTTACTCCGGACAGCACAGGGGAAGTGCCCTGCAGTTTGGAGCTACTGCAGGGACAACCCAAAATGACGAAATGGAAGAACTCTCCTCAAAAGAAACTCCAGGAAGTAGCGACAGCTAACAAATTGATCAAAAACGATTTAAGCAATATAATGGAACAAGAATTTAGAATAATAGTCATAAAATTAATCACTGGGCTTGAAAAAAGCATAGCGGACAGCAGAGAATCTACTACTACAGAGATCAAGGGACTAAGTAATAGTCATGAGGAACTAAAAAATGCTATAAATGAGGTGCAGAACAAAACAGAGATGGCCATAGCACGGATTGAAGAGGCAGAGGAGAGAATAGGTGAATTAGAAGATAAAATTATGGAAACAGAGGAAGCTGAGAGAAGGAGAGATAAAAAATCCAGGAGTATGAGGGGAGAATTAGAGAACTAAGTGATGCAATCAAATGAAACAATATCCGTATCATAGGAATTACAGAAGAAGAAGAGGGAGAGAAAGGGGCTGAAGGTGTACTTGAACAAATCACAGCTAAGAACTTCCTGGGGAAGGAAAAAGGCATTGAAATCCAAGAGGCACAGAGGACTCCCTTCAGACATAACTTGAATCGATCTTCTGCATGACATATCATAGTGAAACTGGCAAAATACGAAGATAAAGAGAAAATTCTGAAAGCAGCTAGGGATAAACAGGCTCTAACTTACAAAGGTAGACACATAACAATAGTAGCAGACCTATCTACTGAAACTTGGCAGGCCAGAAAGGAATGGCAGGAAATCTTCAATGTGATGAACAGAAAAAATATGCAGCCGCGATTCCTTTATTCAGCAAGTCTGTCATTCAGCATAGAAGGAGAGATAAAGGTCTTCCCAAACAAACAAAAACTGAAGGAATTCATCACCACTAAACCAGCCCTGCAAGAGATCCTAAGGGGGATTCTGTGAGTGAAATGTTTCAAGGACCACAAAGTACCAGAGACATCACTACAAGCATGAAACCTACAGACATCACAATGACTCTAAACCCATATCTTTCTATAATAACACTGAATGTAAATGGATTAAATGTCCAACCAAGAGACATAGGGTATCAGAATGGATAAAAACAAGACCCATCTATTTGCTGTCTACAAGAGACTCATTTTAGACCTGAGAACACCTTCAGATTAAAAGTGAGGGGATGGAGAACTATATATCATGCTACTGGAAGTGAAAAGAAAGCTGGAGTACCATACTTAGACAGACTAGAATTTAAATTGAAGGCTGTAACAAGAGATGAAGAAGGGAATTATATAATAATTACAGGGTCTATCCATCAGGAAGAGCTAACAATAATAAATGTCTATGCACCGAATACAGGAGCCCCCAAATATATAAAACATTTCATCACGAACATAAGCAGCCTTATTGATAAGAACGTGGTAAGTGCAGGGGACTTTAATACCCCACTTACAATAATGGATAGATCAAGTAGACAGAGGATCAGTAAAGAAACAAGGGCCCTGAATGATACATTGGATCAGATGGACTTGACAGATACATTTAGAACTCTGCATCCGAAAGCAACAGAATATACTTTCTTCTCGAGTAGTGCACATGGAATATTCTCCAAGACAGATCACATACTGGGTCACAAAACAGCCCTTCATAAGTATAAAAGAATTGAGATCATACCATGCACAATTTCAGACCACAATGCTATGAAACTTGAAATCAACCATAGGAATAAGTATGGAAAACCTCCAAAAGCAAGGAGGTTAAAGATCACCCTACTAAAGAATGAATAGGTCAACCAGGCAATTAGAGAAGAAATTTAAAAATATATGGAAACAAACGAAAATGAAAATACAACAATCCAAATACTTTCGGATGCAGTGAAGGCAGTCCCGAGAGGAAAATACATTGCAACCAGTCCTATCTCAAGAAACAAGAGAAATACCAAATACAAAATCTAACAGCACACCTAAAGGAAACAAGCAGAACAGCAAAGACATGCCAAACCCAGAAGAAGAAGATAAATAATAACGATCAGAGCAGAAGTAAACAATATAGAATCTAAAAAAAACTGTAGAGCAGATCAATGAAACCAAGAGTTGGTTTTGTGAAAAAATAAACAAAATTGATAAGCCTCTAGCCAGGCTTCTCAAAAAGAAAAGGGAGATGACCCAAATAGATAAAATCATGAATGAAAATGGAATTATTGCAACCAATCCCTCAGAAATACAAGCAATTATCAGGGAATACTATAAAAAATTATATGCCAACAAACTGGACAACCTGGAAAAAATGGACAAATTCCTAAGCACCCACACACTTCCAAAATTCAAACATGAAGAAATAGAAAACTTGAACAGACCCATAACCAGCAAAGAAATTGAAGCAGTTTTCAAAAATCTCCCAACAAATAAGAGTCCAGGACCAGATGGCTTCTTGGGGAGTTCTACCAAACATTTAAAGCAGAGATACTACCTATCCTTCTCAAGCTTTTCCAAAAAATAGAAAGGGAAAGAAAACTTCCAGACTCATTCTATGAAGCCAGCATTACTTTTATTCCCAAACCAGAGACCCAGCAAAAATAGAGAACTACAGGCCAATATCCCTGATGAATATGGATGCAAAAATTCTCAAAGAGATACTAGCAAATCGAATTCAACAGCATATAAAAAGAGTTATTCACCATGATCAAGTGGGATTCATTCCTGGGCTGCAGGGCTGGTTCAACATTCACAAATCAATCAACGTGATACATAACATTAATGAAAGAAAAGATAAGAACCATATGATCCTGTCAATCGATACAGAAAAAGCATTTGGCAAAATTCAGCATCCTTTCTTAATATAAACTCTCGGGAAAGTCGGGATAGAAGTAACATACTTAAACATCATCAAAGCCATTTATGAAAAGCCCACAGCTAATATCATCCTCAATGGGGAAAAACTGAGAGCTTTCCCCCTGAGATCAGGAACACGACAAGGATGTCCACTCTCACCTCTGTGGTTTAATGTAGTGTTGAAAGTTCTAGTGTCAACAATCAGATACCAAAAGGAAATCAAAGGCATCAAAATTGGCAAAGATGAATTCAAGCTTTCACTTTTTGCAGATGACATGTTATTATACATGGAAAACCTGACAGACTCCACCAAACGTCTGCTAGAACTGATACATGAATTCAGCAAAGTCGCAGGATACAAAATTAATGTACAAAAATAAGTTGCATTCTTATACACTAATAATGAAACAACAGAAAGACAAATAAAGAAACTTATCCCATTCACAAGTGCACAAGAATCATAAAATACCTAGTAATAAACCTAACCTAAAATGTAAAAGATCTGTATGCTGGAAACTATAGAAAGCTTATGAAGGAAATTGAAGACACAAAGAAATGGAAAAACATTTCATGCTCATGGATTGGAAGAATAAATATTGTCAAAATGTCAATACTATCCAAAGCTACCTACACATTCAATGCAATCCCAATCAAAATTGCACCAGCATTCTTCTCGAAACTAGAACAAGCCATCCTAAAATTCATATGGAACCACAAAAGGCCCCGAATAGCCAAAGGAATTTTGAAGAAGAAGACCAAAGCAGGAGGCATCACAATCCCAGACTTTAGCCTCTACTACAAAGCTGTAATCATCAAGACAGCATGGTATTGGCACAAAAACAGACACATGGACCAATGGAATAGAACAGAAGCCCCGGAATTAAACCCAAAAAAGTATGGTCAACTAATCTTTGACAAAGCAGGAAAGAATATCCAATGGAAAAAAGACAGTCTCTTTAACAAATGGTGCTGGGAGAACTGGACAGCAACATGCAGAAGGATGAAACTAGACCACTTGCTTACACCATTCACAAAAACAAACTCAAAATGGATAAAGGAACTGAATGTGAGACAGCAAACCATCAAAACCCTAGAGGAGAAAGCAGGAAAAAAAACCTCTGTGACTTCAGCCACAGCAATTTCTTACTTGACACATCTCCAAAGGCAAGGGAATTAAAAGCAAAAATGAACTATTGGGACCTCATCAAGATAAAAAGCTTCTGTACTGCAAAGGAAACAATCAACAAAACTAAAAGGCAACCGATGGAATGGGAAAAGATATTTGCAAAACACATATCAGACAACGGGCTAGTATACAAAATCTATAAAGAGCTCACCAAACTCCACACCCGAAAAACAAATAATCCAGTGAAGAAATGGGCAGAAAACATGAATACACACTTCTCTAAAGAAGACATCCAGATGGCCAACAGGCACATGAAAAGATTCTCAACGTCACTCCTCACCAGGAAAATACAAATCAAAACTACACTGAGATGTCACCTCATGCCAGTCAGAGTGGCTAAAATGAACAAATCAAGAGACTATAGATGCTGTCAAGGATGTGGAGAAATGGGAACCCTCTTGCACTGTTGGTGGAAATCCAAACTGGTGCAGCCACTCTGGGAAACAGTGTGGAGGTTCCTCAAAAAATTAAAAATAGATCTACTCGATGACCCAGCAATAGCACTGCTAGCAATTTACCCAAGGGATACAGGAGTGCTGATGCATAGGGGCACTTGTACCCCAATGTTTATTGCAGCACTTTCAACAATAGCCAAATTAGGGAAAGAGCCTAAATGTCCATCAATTGATGAATGGATAAAGGAATTGTGGTTTATATACACAATGGAATACTATTTGGCAATGACAAAGAATGAAATCTGGTCATTTGTAGCAACGTGGATGGAACTGGAGAGTGTTATGCTAAGTGAAATAAGTCATACAGAGAAAGACAGATACGATATGCTTTCACTCTTATGTGGATCCTGAGAAACCTAACAGAAGACCATGGAGGAGGGGAAGGAAAAAAAAAGTTAGAGAGGGAGGGAGCCAAACCATAAGACTCTTAAAAACTGAGAATACACTGAGGGTTGGTGGGGGGTGGGAGGTAGGGGAAAGTGGGTGATGAGCGTTGAGGAGGTCACCTGTTGGGATGAGCACTGGGTGTTGTAGGGAAACCAATTTGACAATAAATTTCATATTAAAAAAATAATAAGAAAAAGAAAGAAAAAATACATGTGATAAATAAAAAGTACTATAGTAACCCTAGCCCTATATAATATATACTATAATATGTAATATGGGACATGTATTTCATATATAATGTACATTTCATATATATGAAATATGTATTATATGAAATGTATATTATATTATTATACATATACATATATATGTTATATATATGTATATGTATATATGTATATGTATATGTATATATGTGTACATATATATGTATATGTTATATATATGTATATATATGTATATATGTATAATATATATATATTATATAAGAGACTATATATATTGTTATATAACATATATATCCAACAAATAAGACAAGGCCTTTATTCTACTACCATAAACTGATCTCATGGCAATGCCATATTTAAAAGAATCCAAATTTAACTTCCTAAAACATTGAACTCTAATGTATGCTTTTAGTAAAACCTCTTGAATAGAGAATGGGAATTAGGATATAACAGCCCAGTCAACACTTACACAAACAGCAAAATTTCCAAAATTTCTTCTTTAAACTGTTCTCTCCCTCAGGTCACCATGACATCTCTTTCTCTTGGAAACTATAGCCCATCTATTTCTTCCCCAGGTAGCATCACACTCTGCTGAATATGAATCAAATGAGAGTATCTATGCTAAGTTAGTATTTCCTCCTTTTATCTCTGAGCAGTGCTACCAAGACCCAGAATTTGAGAGACACAAACAAGTAAAAATCCTCCTTAGAAAGGGAAAATTATTGTGGGAGAGGGACAGAGGTGGATTGTATATTTACTATATATATATATATATATATATATATATATATATATATATATATATATTCTGTAATGTGATGTTTGATGTTTTGCTTAGCAGCCTTTCCAAGTTAGTACAGATAGATCAGACTTATTTTCTGAAAGTGTTACATACTTAATATGTTCCCAAAAGTAGAGACACAATAGTTCTTTAACTTTTCTTTTATTGGTGGACATTTAGGTTGTTTTCTTTTTCTTTTTTCTTTTCTTTTTCTTTTTTTACAGTGATAAACAATGCTACTTTCTTGCACATGTATTTTAATTCTCTCTTCTTTTGGACCACTGTCAAGTTTGTCCTCCTACTACTTCTATATGGTAAAGGCTCTGTAATAGGAGACTGAAAATTTGTCTGTTGTCTGAATTTCCATTGAAGTTCCCAAACTGAGGACAACAGGTAGTAAATATCTCACATTCTAACATCAGGGCCAAGATAATGCCAGACATACTCTCAAGATTTAACCAGATGTAGACCCCCATCCCTATGACCCCATAAAACCCATAAAGAAAGCTTAGTAATTTGACGAGAGCAAACTAAAGAAAGATATTCCATAAAAGAGGCTATTCATAAGATTTTAGTAAATTGTTGACCTTGTTAGATACATTCAGGAATTTTCTCTGTCTTGTGCACTGGCTTGTTTTCAACTACATATCTGATACTCTTCACCTGCATGTGTTTTTCTGAAGCTGCAGATAGTTTCTCTACCTCAGTATAAGGCAAGCTGAACATATTGAGGACACAACCCTCAATGACTCTCTGGCACTTGTGTATTAAATACCTCAACTCCTTTGAATCTCATGTAGAACTTTGAGGTTGATGTTTTATATCAGCTCCTGAGTTTCCCCAGCCCCAGTTGCCCACTGATGTAGCTTTCTTAATTACATATCCTTTATTGGGTTCCTTTCTTTCTTGGTCTCACTTACCTTCTTGCCTGCCAATGTTCCTGGAATCACCTTCCAAATAAACTACTTGGACTTGAATCCTTATCTCAGGGTTTTCTTTGAGAGAACTCTAAGGACAGTGGTGTTGTCGGGGGGGGGGGGGAGGGAGGGGGAAGCAGTGATTGGCAAATCACTCCCAACTGGATGCTTACTGAGATGTAAAACTCATAGGCCTATAAAAGCACAGAATATTTCTGTGGATATTTCCTTTCTTTATGTAGCCTCCATGCCCAGCATGGATCCTAATGCAGGGCTTGAGCTCACAACCCTGAGATCATGACCTGAGCTGAGATCAAGAGTCAGGTGCTTAACCAACTGAACCACCCAGGAACCCATGTGGATATTTCTTAGGAGAGTTTGGTATTGGCCCGTAGGATTTTAGGGAATATATTATCCAAAAGATTGTAGTTTTCTTCTCACTTAGTTGCTTCCAAAAGCAAGACAATGGCTAGAATAATCTATGATATTTGGCAGAAAATAAGAGAGCTAACAGAGAAAAAAGGAATGGACCAAGTATTCCCAATTCTTGATGTGGGACCATGGATCAGGCCTGAAATGGAGGAAGAGAGGAAGTTTGATTTGGACATTACATTACAGTTCTCATTTATACTAGCTTAGACTTGATTTATATCTTTTAAGTTTCTAGAGCAATTTATAGTTATTGGAATTGTTCTTAAGACTGAAAGGGACTGGAAAACTTCATAGTGGCCTGACATGTCAAAAAGAGGTAGAAAATGAGTTCTTGGACAAATGCTTTAAGTCTGTGGATAGGAAAAATAAAGTCATTTTCTATTTGTACTCTCTTGAGTTCAGAGTGTTTACTAAACTAGTTACATACATCTCCTATATCATTCTCTCCCACCACTTGCTAGCTAGGTGATCTTGTGCAAATTTTTAACTTCTCTACACTTCGATTTATCTGCACTATATATTTGTTTACATTTTTAAAAACTATTTATTTATTTTGAGAGAGAGAGAGAGAAAGAGAGAATCCCAGGCAGGCTCTGTGCTGACAGATGTGGAGCTCGATCTCACAAACTGTGAGATCATGACCTGAGCTGAAATCAAGAGTCAGATGCTTAACTGACTGAGCCACCCAGGTACCCCAATTTATTTACATTTTTAATTGAAGTACAGTTGACACAATACTATATTAGTGCCAAGTGTGCAACATAGAGATTCAACAATTACATAATTGCAGTATGCTCACAATAAGTAAGTCACCATCTGTCACCACACACAGTTACTGAAATATTATTGACTATATTCCATATGCTGTACCTTTTATTCTTGTGACTTATTTATTTTATACCTGGATATTTGTATCTCTTAGTCCCCTTCACTTATTGTGCTTATTACCCACCACCCCCCCACCCCCAAACAACTACTAGTTTGGTCTCTGTATTCATGAGTCTATTTCTCTTTGTTGTTTGTTTAATCCTCAAAAGACTGTTAGGGGATTAAATAAGATAGAGTATATAAAACACTTAGACTGATATACATAGGTGCTCAATAAATGCTGGATTGTGTTATTATTATTCTGCCTCCTTATAAATGATATCATTCATTTGGTTTAAAACCACAAGCTCATGTTTTGACCTCTCCCTCAGCTTTATCCTAAACCGATGTAAACAATTTCCTTGCTTTGTAAAATCTACCTTTATAGTTACTCTCAAATCCATTGCTCTTCCTTCATGATTACTGACATTAAACTAATTTTTGGCATTATTAGTCACCTAGGTTTTTGTAATAGCCTTTTTCTTGCTATTCATCCCACCATCAAATTCCTTCTCTTCCAAAGAATTCTATAGATCAATGTCCACATTAGTTTTCCAAAGAACTCCTTTGAGATTGGCTTCCCTTGCTCAAAAAAAAAAAAAATCTCCTTCCCTACTACAGAATGAAGTTCAGATTTTTAATCTTAGTTTTAGAAGTCCCGTATAATTTTATCATATATTTGAAATTATTTATTTTATTACTATCATCTGTCTATTCTTTCTTTCTTTCTACCTGGCTAAAATGTATTACTTGCTGCTTCTGGAAAACAACCCACACTTTATTGTCTTCACTTTTTGATTATGCTGTTCCTGCATTCTGGAATACTCCTCCCTCTTTCTCTGCCTGTCAGGAACTAGCTATCCTTTTACATTTATATTATAGGTCACCTGTTTGTTTGTTTGCTTGTTTGTTACCTTTAGATATTCTTGTGGGGCAGATCTGGGAATGGATTTTCTACATTTTGTGGGGCATGGTTTCTCACAGACCATTACTTTAAAAACCTTGCTTTTAAAACGAAGGATGAGGGGCGCCTGGGTGGCGCAGTCGGTTAAGCGTCCGACTTCAGCCAGGTCGCGATCTCGCGGTCCGTGAGTTCGAGCCCCGCATCAGGCTCTGGGCTGACGGCTCAGAGCCTGGAGCCTGCTTCCGATTCTGTGTCTCCCTCTCTCTCTGCCCCTCCCCCGTTCATGCTCTGTCTCTCTCTGTCCCAAAAATAAATAAACGTTGAAAAAAAAAATTTAAAACGAAGGATGAATGTAAAGGTGGACATTTTAAATCATCTAGGAAACTACTGGAAAATATTTTGAATTAGGTGGGAATTTGATTGCATATCAGAGACCCCTGGTGTGGGTAGCAAACTATATGTACAGATGTCAAATATATTGTTCATAGCTTGTCTTAACTGCTAAACTAGTCCTGTTGTTTATAGTTTGACACCTTTAACCATCATATAAATATTGACTGGTTTAGTTTTTTTGTTAGTATATCTTAAGAGTACATTGTTTATGTTAAAAACAATAAATTTTCACTCATTAGAAAGAATAGTCACCTGCTTTTATGGAGCTTTTTCTGATCTCTGGAAGTATCTGTGATATTTTTATCTTTTGAATTGCCTTCATGAGTACCTTTTCCATTGCTACATGTTGTATTTACTATTAGATTATGATTATTAACCACTTTTTTCTCCTTCTACTAGAATGTGAGTTTTATGAGAGCAAGAATATCTAAATCATTTGTGTATTCCTTACTGTGTTCAATCAGTGCTTTGAAGCCTCAACTTTAATGCCTGCCATATATAGCCTAAATTGTGGAAGTAACTAAGCCGAGTAAGGTAAATTTGTGTTGGACTAAATTCTATCTTAAGAATTGTGAAGCACTTCAAACCCTTTAATGAACAAAGCTGACTATATGTAAACAAATATTTGGATTGGATGCTATTGAGGCTTCATCCCCAGTTTCACTTACTTGGTATGCATTGGGGTCTAGGCATCACTTTTTTTAAAGACCATCCCTCCCACCCACTCACCTAAAATTCTTAGATGCAGCCATATAAGATATGATAAAGAGAAAGATATCTCACCTTTGAATGATTTTATTATTATTATTTTATATGTAATTTATTGTCAAAATGGTTTCCATACAACACCCAGTGCTCATCCCAACATAACCTTTGAATTAAAGAACAATCAGCAGATACATAAACTCCGTGTAGTATTCTATTATTTCCTAGAGTTAATTATTTACCTACTTTAAGTAACTTTTCTCCTTGGTTGGTAAAAACTTGTGTTTGTATCTAGGGAGTATTATTCTCTTGAACTAGTCTTTACTTCTCACTAGAGAGTGTAGTTTCTTCATTTGCTTTTAGATAATTAGTGAAGTATATACAGACACATTCAAGAGAGACTGGTCATTGTTCTTCTGTGCTATGAATATTTATCATCTTTGGCTTTGACATTTGCTTCTACTTCATTGATACTTCTTCAGTGCCTTGCTTTCTTTTGGCATTGACATTTTAGTACCCTTTGCCATTATATAATACATTTTGGGAGAATTATTGTGTATAAAAATTCCCAGGATCTTTCTCACTATTACAAATTTAATTGAATGAGACTCCTGCTTTACTAAGCTTCAGCCTGACCTGAGCTAAGGTGTCTTTCCTGGTTAGCTGCTTTTCTGAAATGTGTCCAGACCTGATCTGCATGTTTTCCTAGTTGTTGTTATCTCTCTTATATTCTTTATCTTTGGCCTTCCAAAGCTTCTCAGAGTAATTAACTGATGCTCCTCAGCTTCATAATCGCCCCATCCTGTGATTTTTGAGCAAAGTTTAGTTTTGCAAGTTGTGTCAATCATAGCATAGTGTGGAGAAGGGGAGGGACTCATAGCAGTGACAAAGCTTGGATTAAAGCTATCTAGTAAACCAAACCTGAAAGAGAAAATAGATCTAGGCCTCCACATTGTTTCTTAGGGATCCTGGTCTTCAAATGAGCCTAGAATGTGATTGTCTCAGGACGAACTCATGTGTGGCTCACAGTGACCTATGGGGGTTTAACTTTAAAACAGACTGGGGCTTCAGTTACAGAAAGTTGATGAAATAAGAGTAGGACCAAGGCTAAACCAAATGGCTTAAATGTAAAGGTGGTTTCCAGTAGGGTCTGACAATCTAAAATTTTAGATAGTAGTTGTTACCACTAAGTTTAGCACAACTTTTTATATCGTGTCAGGTCTTCCTCAGTGCTCTGCCACCTATAGCCTTCACTTCCTCTCTAGAATGAATTTCCTCCCAGGTCATGACTTTTGTCCACTTCTTGCTTCTCCTAATCTAGCAGGCCATAATCGAAATAGCCTGTTCTGAAGAACAACAGGGGGAAATAAGAGAATTTCAAAATTTTGCTCAGTTTGGAACATCCAGGTCTAACTCAGCAAAAGCAAGGAGTTTTGCTGTCCAACTAAATGGAATACCTTATTCCTAGAAATTCCTGGTGTTTCTCCTCTCACATTTGCATAATGACTCTAGAGAACAGAAATGTGCCCTATCTGACTGATGGATCACACAGAAAATTTCTAGTAGAATTTAGCTCTTGGGCTCAGAAAAGTGAATGTTATGCAATTACTTTTTGAGAGGTTCATTTCAAATCAGGTACATAATTAGAGAATGAAGAGATATTAGATGGAATACCCAAGCATATTTGCCAAACTTAGTAATCACCCTGACACTCAAAAAAATTTTTTTTGCATCAGAAGATTGTACTTTAATATGATTGTGTATGTATGTGTAATGTAAAAACCTTATTTGTAAATGAACCATTAAAGATAGCATTACCATTAAGCTATGTTACACATCTTGCTTAGGTATTTCAACATGTCACTCCACATAATCAGTTTGGAAAACTCTAATAAATCAAATCATGCATCTATCCTATGACCCAGCAATTCCACTTTTCAGCACACCCAAGAAAAATGAGTGCATATGTCCATGAAAAGACATACATAAGAATATTCATAAGAGCTTTATTCATAATAGCCAAAGCTAGAAACAAGCCAAATGCTTGTTAACAGAAGAATGGATAAATGGTAGTATACTTATACAGTGGAAAACTACACAGCAATAAAAAGAACATGCTACTAGTACACATAACAACATGGATGTTGGATTGCATTGTGGATTACGTTGAGTGAGAAAAGCCAAATAAAAAGAGTACATATGTATGATTTTATTTATACCAAATCCACGAAGGGGCAAACTACTTGACGAAGACAGGAGACCAAATACTGTTTACCTGGGGGGGTCGATGTGTATGGGAGTGTAGACTGGGAAAAAGAAGGAGGTTAATGGAAATGTTCTATATCTTGATCTGGGTGATAGTTATAGGAAGAGGAAAAGGAAGGTTGCAGGGGTGGGGGGAATGTGTACTCATACAGTAAAAATTACCTGCTGCATACTTAAGATTGGTGCATTTTACATAGTTTACTCTGTGTTTATCCCAGAGAAAATTAACTCCAACATGCACTGTCATACAAACATAGAAGCAATTTTATTAAAGCCATTTACATTCAAATGGATAAAGCCAGATGTGTTTCAATGTTCAACACATGTGCATGTCTAAAATAGTCAGCCTTTGGAAGACTTAATTGGTTGGCATAACAAAAATGGCTGATGATTATACAGTTATTCTTTTGTTCAAGTAGTTTAAAGGCTTTATAAACTGATGTGAGTGTAATGAACACGATAAGTCTAATTCATAAGAACACTTATCTTGCATCCAAGGAGAGTTAGTTTTATGAACAAAATAATTTTAAGACTTAAAATCTGAATATAGGCTCCTGTTTTTTATTTGTCTTATTATTCTATACAGCAGAAGTGCCAAGATTATTGTAGGTCTTAAGGAAATTCTGGGAGCCAATATAATCTAGTGATTCACAGACTCCTCTATTTCCTAGAAGTATGATCTTGGACAGTGTCCTTAGTTTGGGAATAATAGTTAGCAGGATTAAATATGTTAATATGTTTATAAGGCTAAAATTGTCCCTAACCCATAGTATATGCTAATAAATGTTGATACTTTATCACTTAAAGTAAATCAGATGGCAAATATAGATAAAATACAGCCAGCATGATGTTTCCTTTCCAATACAGAAATCTCTCAACTTTAGTAACTTTCCTTTATAAATAAGGATGCATTTTTCCAACAGAGCCATATTTTCTTGTATCAAAATTACTTTAAAAACATAGACTATGGGTAAAATAAAATTAGGATACACATGTATTATTTCAGGCTGAGAAATGAACAGAGCAACTCTAGTTGATCTACAGACCTATGAGTAAGAGGAATAATGCTTATTGCTATATACCACTGAATTTTGGAGTAGTTTGTTATATAGCATTATGTGTCAATAGCAAAGTAATATACTAGGTAGCTAGTCATCTAGAGTAGAGGTTGGCAAACCATGGCCAGTGAGGTAATTCTGGCCTATGGCTTATTTTTTTAGATTCATGAGCTAGGAAAGATTTTTATATTTTTTTAACGTTTTTTTTATTTATTTTGGGGACAGAGAGAGACAGAGCATGAACGGGGGAGGGGCAGAGAGAGAGGGAGACACAGAATCGGAAACAGGCTCCAGGCTCCGAGCCATCAGCCCAGAGCCCGACGCGGGGCTCGAACTCACGGACCGCGAGATCGTGACCTGGCTGAAGTCGGACGCTTAACCGACTGTGCCACCCAGGCACCCCGTTTAAAAGGTTGTTTAAAAATTTAAAAAAACACTTTGAATATGCAACAAGGGTCTCAGAGGGGCCTGAAAAGCCTAAAATTTTTAGTTTCTGGCCCTTTAGAGAAAAATCTGCTTATTCCTGCCCTACAGTAAAAGGTAAGGAAAAGAGAAATTCTCACCATAGCCATGGCAAAGGAAAAGACATTTTTATGCCCACCACAACCTTCTTGTATGGGTGTCCCCAACTGGACTTTGTATGCTGTATAGTGAGTAAAAGACCACAGCACTTTTGGGGAGACTGTGTGTAGAGTAACAGGAGATTGTAGGAGGTGAATGCCTTCAAACTTTCGTTTCTGTAGCCCACTTGACATTATTTACCTTCAGGAGGTAGTACTGTTCATATGGATAACTGGGGAAAAGACTGACAAAAACTTTATAAACTGGAAATAATTTCTGCAGGTCCAATAGCAATTTATAGCCTGTCTCGTTTCACGACATTTAGTTAAGAAGGATTCCTAAGCTCTTCCTGGCTCTTTTCCTCCTGCTGAACTATTTACACATTTGGTATTCCTTGATCTACATTGGTAGTACTGGCTGTCATTGGACAGTGAACTCCTGGGAAACCATGATGAATAAAGGTCTCTGTAGCAGATTGAGTATGTGCTTATATGTGTAGCTTCTGCTTCTTTTTTTTTTTTTTTTTTTTTTTTGGTCAGCTTTGGTAGGCCCCATTGAATGAGCAGGCAAAGGCAGTGGGAAGTGAAGCAGAGACATTTAATAAGGAACATCACATTAACAGAGCCATACAACAGCTGACAATGAAAAGTAGCCACTTCCTATATCCAGATAACCATGTTAGGTGGCAAAACAGTTCTGTATTCACTACCATTCTCCTGATGGGTAAAGATTCTGGAAGGACATGGACCATTATTAATTCAAAGTACTTATACAATATAGACCAACATTGTTTTTGCATACAAAAATTTGGATTCTAAGCAACCTTTGGTACTTTCTCCTACCAAGATATTATGTACAGTGATGCAAGTGAGAGTTGTAACACTAGGTAGTTTATTTTAAAAATCTAACTTATCTTCATTATGTTTTATAACATATTTTGTTTACATGTAATTTGAAAAGAGCCTGAAACCAAATTTCTAATTGGGAAAGAGACTTAGCATTGATTGTGTGTGTGTGTGTGTGTGTGTGTGTGTGTGTGTGTTGTGTCCAAATATATATACATATAGTATATATATATGGACATACATATATATGAAATGGACATAGTCTTTGGGAGAAAGGAAGAAGCCTTTTTGGAGCAATGAAGACAACCCAAAGGTAAAACTTCTTAAAGTTTCTTAATTTTGATGGGTCAATTTCAGGGGTAATAGGGGGTGGACATAAAAACTTGCCTTTAAACTAACTCCTTGGAGAGTAAGTCACCGTGAGATGGCTTGAGTTCTGTGGAAAGAAAGCGCATTAGGTCAGGAGGAAGATCCTCAATACTGGAGCACCTTTGACATCACGATGGAGAGTTTTTTGTCCTGGGAGTACAGGAAAAAGCCTTCCCCAAATGTAAGGAAGTGGGCTTGGTAATCTTCAAATGGCCATTCTGGCTCTGCAAACTTTGGATGAATTACATGGTGAAGACATGATATTTGGGCTCCTAAAGCACTCCATGAAATCACAGTTTTCTTTTTTTTTTTTTAATTTTTTTTTCAATGTTTATTTATTTTTGGGACAGAGAGAGACAGAGCATGAACGGGGGAGGGGCAGAGAGAGAGGGAGACACAGAATCGGAAACAGGCTCCAGGCTCTGAGCCATCAGCCCAGAGCCTGACGCGGGTCTCGAACTCACGGACCGCGAGATCGTGACCTGGCTGAAGTCGGACGCTTAACCGACTGCGCCACCCAGGCGCCCCTAAATCACAGTTTTCAACAACTATATGATTATATGTTCATAATAAAACATTCAATATATACTTGATTGACTTCTTGGCATTTTGTGTTTTAATCCAGCTTCCCCTCCCCAGTCTCAATGCAGTTTCATGTCATCCCATCTCAACCTATCATATCCCATTCTTTTTCATTCCATTCAATCCCATTTCATTCCACCACTTTTTACAACTAACTGTTGGATACTGCTCTGTACAAAGCATTGTTAGGTGCTCATGGTTTGTAACAACCTTCAAGGAGCATAGAACCCCATTGGAGAGACCAGATCATAC
The DNA here is from genome assembly GCF_016509475.1 of Prionailurus bengalensis. NCBI lineage: Eukaryota > Metazoa > Chordata > Mammalia > Carnivora > Felidae > Prionailurus > Prionailurus bengalensis. Next base: position 17,382,690 of record NC_057361.1, on the reverse strand, counting down.
ATATGAAACAAATGGTAAATAACACAAAACCACATGCCACTAAATGACCAATTGTGCACACACATTCAGTATTTAAGAGAGGGGACATATAGGCTTGGTTAATCTGAGATGGCTTCAGGGAAAAGATGGGCTTGAAGACTTGATGGATTTTGTGAAAACAGTATGGAAGAGGTTTTGTGAAAACAGTAGGGAAGAAGGTAGGTTTTCTGGATCAGGGAAGTAATGAGTAAGGAAATGTCCAGTTGAGGGGGAATCATTTTGTCTCTCTTTTCACATACCCACCTCAGCCTATAAAATCATAGCTCTTACTCTGCTGGGAGAATTGAAGAGAATGTTTCAATTCTCTTTTACCCTTTTCAAATGTTTTCTGTGGAGACAGAAATTAATAAACTGAGTGGTGGAATGGTTAGACAATGACGTCCTTGGGTCTATGCTTCTTCTTTATAGGATTGTGCTGGTGGATTAGAGATCACTGATGTTTCTCTCTTGGCCCATCTGTGCTTTCCAAGGCCAAGTTCCCTTAAATGTCTACCCAATGGCCTCCTGTGCAGATTCAGTTCACCTTGTTTGGTTCCCAAGGTCTGGAATTGGAGTAAAGAAGTAGAAAGCCATTCTGACTTCAGACCTGAGCTATATTCTCCAAGGCAGTGAAGGGAAGGGAAAATTCTTCTCAACCCTCAAGGTCTTTGAGCTGCACTAAATTAAATTTACACGAGACAGATTAACAGGAGAAAAAAACAGTTTTCTTACATGGGCATGGAGGCCCAGTAATGAAATTGAGATCTAAAAAAATGAAAAGGCAGGCAGTTTTTTATAATTTTAGACAGATAATAAATCTGTGAGAAATTGACAGGACAAGGAAAACTCAACTTTGAAAGCTTCAATTAGTAAGGATTTCGAGACAGAATTTGGGCTGGGGTAGTACATTAATAAAAAGTAATAAGGCTTGTTTATACAGCCTTCTCAGCTCTAAATTTCCCATCACTTATAATAAGGATGTCTCTTTACTTCCTGGTACAGGGGTGGCACCTTTCACATGGGAGATTTCTTTCCTCCTTTCAGTGGGATAGAGGAGGATCTGAGTCTCCTTGTTGTATAGGTTTTCTCTTTTGTAACTTTTACTTAAAATAATTAATATACCAGAGCACCTGGATGGCTCGGTTGAGAACATGACTCTTGGTTTCTGCTTGGGTCATGGTCTTGCGGTTTGTGGGATCAAGTGCCATGTCAGGCTCTGCGCTTACAACATGGGGCCTGCTTGGGATTCTCTTTTTCCATCTCTCTCTCTGTCTGCCCCTCCCACCCCTCCCTCTCTAAAAAAAAAAAAGACAAAACTTAAACTAATAAGTGGTACATTTTGGTGCAGCCTGCCCTTGCCTGAAGTTCTCTCCTCTGAAACTTCCTTGAAAGTTTCACATATTAAGAGTTGAGCTAGTAGAAAAATGAACTATTGGAGCCTCATTAAGATAAAAAGCTTCTGCCTTGCAAAGGAAACAATCAACAAAACTAAAAGGCAACCGACAGAATGGGAAAAGATATTTTCAAATGACATATCAGATCCAAAATCTATAAAGAAATTTCCAAACTCAACACCCAAAAAACAAATAATCAAGTGGAGAAATGGGTAGAAGACATGAATAGACACTTTTCCAAAGGAGACATCCAGATGGGTAACAGACACATTAAATATGCTCAACATCACTCATTATCAGGGAAATACAAATGAAAACCACATTGAGATACCACCTCACACTGGTTAGAGTGGCTAAAATTAACAACTCAGGAAACAACAGATGTTAGCAAGGATGTGGAGAAATGGGAACCCTCTTGCACTATTGGTCGAAATGCAAACTGGTGCAGCCACTCTGCAAACAGTGTGGACGTTCCTCAAAAAATTAAAAATAGAACTACCCTATGACCCAGAAATAGCACTAGTAGGAATTTGTCCAAAGGATACAGGAGTGCTGATTAATAGGGACACATGTACCTCAATGTTTATAGCAGTGCTTTAAACAATAGACAAATTATGGAAAGAGCCCAAATGTCCAGCAACTGATGAATGGATAAGGAAGATGTGGTTTATATATACAATGGAATACTACTTGGCAATGAGAAAGAATGAAATCCTGAAATTTGCACCAATGTGGATGGAACTGGAGGGTATTGTGCTAAGTGAAATGAGTCAGAGAAAGACAGATATCATATGTTTTCACTCTTATGTGGAACTTGAGAAACTTAACAGAAGACCATGGGGGAATGGAAGGGGAAAAAATAGTTTCAAACAGAAGGGTTGCAAACACATAAGAGACTCTTAAATATAGAGAACAAACTGAGGGTTGATGGGGAGCCAGGAAAAGGGGAAAATGGGTGATCGACATTGAGGAGGGCATTTGTTGGGATGAGCACTAGGTGTTGTATGTAAGTGATGAATCATGGGAATCTACCCCCGAAACCAAGAGCACACTGTATACACTGTTAGCTAACTTGACAACAAATTATATTAAAAAAAAGAGTTGAGTTAGTAGATTGTTCCATCTTTTGAATCAGTCTCTTAATTTTCACAGGTCAGTTAAGTTAAACTCATTTCAAAAGGCCATGTTATAAGTATGTTCTTAAATTTAGGCATATGTTTCAAGTAAGTATGTATTAAATAAGAGAATTTCTATGAAAACAAAAATAATGGTTAATGACTGGCTGAAATTCTAAACCAAGTTCTGAATTTTTAGGCCAGCCAGTCAAGATTTGTAGACATTAGACTGGAAGCATCTTCGGACAGAGTGAGGGCAGGCAGTGGCAGTCTGACATATTTTCCTGGTTTGTAGTTCACGTGTCTTTGATGATCGTTGAGTGGCCCACTGACCAACAAGCGTGAAGACTGTCTATACATGTGCCGTTGTGGTGATTTCTCTGAAGTTTACATCAAGTTGTGTATATTTAGCTTGCAGGGCTTCAGGAAAAAGGCAGCTTTAGTCACAAAATGATTTCAAGCAAAAAGGATAGTGGAAAAAAAAAACATTATTTGAGAGTGTTGTAGCCTGGCATTTGAGGAATCTAGAAGAAATCAGGATTTAATCCAGTTTATAATTAATGGTATTAGAATTAATATCTACATAGGTGTGTTATTGGAACATAATTTTTCACTATATAATTTTCTCCCTATAATTTTTCTCTCTATAATTCTCTATATATCATTTTTATCAATGATAGCCAAATTAAGACTAATTTGTTTGCAAAATAAGTCTAGTTAAAAAAAAACAACCTTGGTATGATTATTTACATGAGTGCAGCAAGAATAGCGATTGATCATGTAGGTTCTTTTAAATCTTCTTTGCTGGAATTTTTAAATAAGGAATCTCTAGACTGAATTTTAAATAGCCTCTCGAGGCCAGAAGGCAAACCAAATACTTGCCATCAGACTTAGCCTGCAGTACCTTTAGATTTGGGTTGATTCATCTCTTCTCAAGGTCCCCAAAATATCCCGAGATTCTTACACCTGCCAGGAAGTGACCTTCTTTATTCACCTGGTAATATTGCTGAGAAACTTGTAAGCAAGGTATCAGGCTATTTTCCCAAGGGGCATTTTTGGCTTTGTATAGTCAACCTTAGTTCCTTAAAGCTGTCTGAACATATCTGAGTCTATGCATGTGTCTCAAATATGACATTCCAATAAAAGCCTTGGCAATATAACCAATGTTTCCAATTGTGTCCTACTATAAGGAGAACAGATTCTTAGTGAACTTATGCAGAGAAATAGGTTGCCATTAAAAATGTAAGAGCACTTATTGAGAGTTTCTCAATTCTGGGGAGATCCGGTAAGGAGAAAAAGAAATGTTCAGTTTGTTCACAAAGGTATACGTTATCAAATCACTGTAAGTCAGTTAGCTTAAGAGAAAAATTTTCCCTACATGTAGAAAAACAAATCATTTTAAAAAACCAGAATATTTCAAACAAAAATGTTATAAAAATTATAATAATCATTCTCAGTTTATTTAGTCACATGTTATTACTTCTTGTTCTCCTTGAATTCAGTTTTTCCATTAGTTCCAGAAATCCTTACTTAGTTCAGTTTTCTGATCTTAAGTTTATCAGAAACCTGTGTTTGTTGAAAGTCTTCTCCATGAATCTCTCTGAAAATGAAACACATTTGTAGGAAGCTTTGGTTAAAGCATTTGAGTAAAAGGATAACTGTCTGTATATGATAAAAGACTTTAAAATGGCCATGGTTAGGGAAAGCTGGGTGGTTCAGTTGGTTGAGCATCTTACTCTTGATTTCGGTTCAAGTCATGATCTCACAGTTTGTGGGTTCAGCCCTGCATCTTGCTCTGTGCTGACAGCGTGGAGCCTCCTTGGGATTCTCTCTCTCCCTCTCTCTTTGCCTTTTCCCCCCCTTGTTCATTCTCTCTCTCTCTCTCTCTCTCTCTCTCTCTCTCTTTCTCTCTCTCTCTCAATAAATAAATAAACTTTTAAAAAATAAACAAAATGGCCATAGTTAAAGATCTGATTAGAGTTTATTACAATGCAGTTAACAAGGAAATTTGTTTTTTTGGTGATATACAAACAACACTTTAAGATAATACATATCAGAATAGCAGATTTCTAGGAGTTTTTTAATACAATGTTAGAATGCTTTAATTCAATTCAATTTTATTTTTACTAATCTTTTTATTTTAATTCCAGTATAGTTAACATAAAGTGTTATATTAATTTCAGGTGTACAATATAGTAATTCAGTACACAGTGCTCATCATGATACTTGTAGTCTTAATCCCCTTCACCTATTACACCCATGCCCCTTACCAACCTCCCCTCTGATATTTTGTGCTTTAAATGAGTACCTGCAGATAAAGGTGTTTTTTTTTCAACAAGAAAATTTTTTTTTCCTGGAACATACTTCAAGAATACATGGTTCTAAAAGATATATGTAAAACATTCCATCCAGGAAAAATAGAATACACATTTTTTTTTCAAGTACACACAGAAGAATCCCTTGGTTAAATCACATAAAAAGAAATATAAAAAATATTACAAATTTAAGAAGACTAAAATTATAACAAGTATATTTTCCAACCACAATGGTATAAAACTAAAGATCAACAATAAAACAAAGCTGGAAAATCTACAATGTAAATATTTGATATTTAATATGTAAATATTAAACAACACCCTACTGCACAGTGGGCCAAATAAGATAACAAATGGTAAATCAAAATATGTTTCAAAACAAAATAAAAAGAAAACACAATATTCCAAAATCTATGGGATGCACCAAAAGCAGATGTTAGAGTGAAATTTATGCTATAAATGCCTGTATTAAGAAAAAGAACTTCAAATAAACAACTTAACATTACACCACAAGGAACTAGAAATAGAAGAAACTTAGCTGAATTTAGTAGAGGAAGGAAATAACAAAGAAAAATTAGAAATAAAGAGACAAGAGTAAACAATAACATAACATTGAAAGTTCTGACCAAAAATATAAACAAAATTGGCAATGCTTTAACTATATTACCTAAGAAAAAAAAGAGAGAAGACTCAAAAACCAAAATGAGAATGGTAGAGAAAAAAATACAACAACCACAGAAATACATGGTGTGATAACAGATTACTATAAATATTGATAAACTAACAACTCAGATAACTTAGAAAAAAACCAGATAATTCCTAAAAACTCAAAAATTACCAAGGTTGAATCATGAATCTTGAATCTAAGAAGGAAATCTTAGAAGAATAACAAGAATGAAAGTTGAACAAGGGAGCAAAAATCTCCCAGCACAAAAAAGCCCAAGACCATATGGATCCATTGGTAAATTCTACCAAACATTTAAAAAAAGAATTAATGGCAATCTTTATCAAAGTCTTACAAACAATAGAATAGAGGGATCACATTCAAAATCATTCCATGATTCCAGTACTACCTTGATACCAAAGCAGGATAAAAACAATATAATACAAAAAAAGTCTGGTTTGTTCCACATAAGTATTGACACTCTGACTTTATTTTGACATCCATTAGCATGATAAATCATTCTCCACCTCCTCACTTTCAATCTGGAGGTGTCTTTAGGTCTAAAATGAGTCTCTTACAGGCAACATATAGATTGGTCTTTTTTCTATATACATTATGACACCGTATGTCTTTTGACTGGAGCATTTAGTCCATTTGCATTCAAAGTAATTATTGATAGATGTATGTTTATTGCCATTTTGTTACTTGTTCTGTCATTGTTCTGGAGATTTTCTCTGATCCTTTCTTATCTTTCTTGCTTTTGGTCTTGCCTTTGCATTCAAAAAGTTCCCTTTAATATTTCTTATAAGACTGGTTTAGTGGTCACGAACTCCTTTCGTTTTTGTCTGAGAAACTCTTTATCTCTCCTTCTATTCTGAATGATAGCCTTGCTGGATAGAATATACTTGGCTGCAGATTTTTCCAATTCAGCACTTTGAATATATCACGCCACTCCCTTCTGGTTTGCCAAGTTTCTGTTGAGAAATCTCCAGTTAGTCTTAGGGGTTTAACCTTGTAAATTAAGGACTTCTTTTTTCTTGTTGCTTTTAAGATTTTTCCTTTATCACTGTATTTTTCAATGTAATTATATGTCTTCGTATTGGCCTTCTTTTGTTGGTTTTGATGGGATTTCTCTGTGCCACCTGGATCTTGATAGGTGTTTCCTTCTTAAGATTAGGGAAGTTTTATGCTATTATTTCTTGAAATAAATTTTGTGCACCCTTTTATCTCTCTTATGGGACTCCTATAATACGAATGTTATTATGTTTGATGGAGTCACTGAGTTCCCTAAGTCTAGTCTCTTGTTACACAATGCTTCTTTATCTCTTTTGTTCAGCTTCATTATTTTCCACTATCTTGCCTTCTAGGTCACTAATTTGTTCCTCTGCTTCTTCCAGCCTGCTATTCATTGCATAAAACCTGTTTCCAATTTTGTTTATTGCATTCTTCATCTCTGATTGATTTTTTAAACTCTTTTATCTCTGTGGTAAGGGTCTCACTGATTTCTTCTTTACTCAAGCCCCATAAGTATCCTTAGGATTGTTGCTTTAAATTCTCTGGCAGGCATGTTAATTATATCTGTTTCACTTAGATATCTGGCTTTGGTCTTATCTTGTTCTTTCATTTGGGATAAATTCCTCCATCTTGCCATTTGTCTAAGTCTGCGTTCTCTGTGTTAGAAAAGCCAGTTATGTCTCCTGCTACTGCAAGTAATGGCCTTATGAAAAAGAGGTCAAGTAGTGCCCAGAGCCTCACACTTCAGGGAGTGTCTCCAGCATGTGCTGCATGTGCTTTACCATAGTATTTTGACTGCTTTATCCTTCAGTCCAGTGGTCTGCAGAGGCTCTCCTTGCCTGCTGTGGGCAATGATTGGTTCCTGGCCTGAATGTGGCAAGTTTTAATTAGGTGTGCTCTGGTCTACTTCTGAAATGAGACCTGTCACCATCTCCACCAGAACTAAGGCCCTTAAGAACTCTGGTCAGGAGATATGATGTGGACCGGGTTTTGTGCTGGTCTTCTTTGGGAGGGGCTCATTGTGCTGGGACTGAGGCAAACTTGACTGAGAAAGGCAGTCCTGCCCAAGTGCCAAGGGGTGGGGCTTAGTGTAACCAAGTAAAACTGCTAGTTTCAGTGCTGAGCTCCTTCCCTTAGGTGGCTCTATGCTTAGCAGATGAGTGGGGGAGGAAAATGGCACTAGAGAGCTCCCTTGTTTCCAGAGCATGTCTCCCTGAAGGCTGCCTCTCTAGGAAGCACTCCTAGAATAGTGAATAATCTCGCTGCTGTGTGCCCCAGGTGTTTTTCATATTGTCTGCCCCCAGGTAGAACACTTATTTTAATAATATATATCTACCCAAATATAATTTAAGAGTGTTTAGTATCACTTATTTGATGATGCTTCCCATGTAGTTTAACGTAACAAATAAGCCTAATTAGTTTGATTTCTCACAATATTTTTGAAATGTTCCAGGAGGTCTCTAGAGCACTTCAGTTAGATTGTTGTCAAAATATATCATTTTAGAATATCATTTGGGGAAATATGTAAAAAAATATTAAAAGGTTTGGACATTTGATTAAATTGAATCCCAGATCATTATGAAACACTATTTATCTATTTAACCAAAATGACAATAGAAGATTTTTAAAGGCAAATATAAAAGGTTACATAGTTGTGAACAAAACTTGGATCTTTTAGTATTAAGAAGTTTCAGTTGTCTTGAATAATGAATGCTTTGATAAAGAGAAAACATAGGATTTTTGTTTTTTAGGCAGATTACATTAAAGGTAGAGAAAACTTTGTTTACAATTTCTTATTAAGAAATTAGAATCTAAGAAAACTTTGGTTTTTAACAGAGAAAAAACAAACTGTAATTTTGTACCAGTGTGCTGTTGATATTAAAACTAATTTTAAAAAATTTATTCTAATCTTAGCCATTACCAACCATATGTAAAATTAATTTTTTAAGGTTCTTTTTTTATGAATGTTTTATAACTCTATATTTTACATTCAGATTTTATCCTAAATTTTTCATCTTTAAGTAACCAGACTCACTTTAGGGCAGTTCTTTTCCTTAACAAAAATGTATTTAATTAATTAATTAATTTATTTATTTATTTAATGTTTATTTTTTTGAGAGAGAGCAGGGAAGGGGCAGAGAGAGAGGAAGGCACAGAATCCAAAGTAGGCTCCAGGCTCTGAGCTGTCAGCACAAAGCTCAACATATTGCTCAAACTCATGAACTGCAATATCATGACCTGAGCTGAAGTCAGATGACTGAGCCATCCAGGCGCCCGTATTTTTTTTTTTAAGTTTATTTATTTTTAGAGAGAGCATGCATGTGCATGAGCCAGGGAGGGGCAGAGAGAGAGAAAGAAAGAGAGAGGGAGAGAGAGAAATCCCAAGTAGGCTCTGCACTGTCAGTGCAGAGCCAGATTCAGGGGCTCAAACACATGAACCATGAGATCATGACCTGAGCTGAAATCAAGTCAGGCAATTAACTGACTGAGCCACCCAGGTGCCCCAATAAAAATGTATTTCTGTTTCTAAAATGTTTTCTTATCTTACTTTCCTTGTATTCAGAGTTGTTTCTCTTATTATCTCTAGGAGTCTTAATTACATTTATTAGAATTCTTAATTAATTCTTAATTTTCTTGTGCCAAACTAAATAGTAAGCAACTGTGAACTGTTATGCCAGAATTTTTAAATTGGCAAATTTATTAATACATTTCATAATTTAGAAACATGTGTTTCTTCATAGTACAATTTTCCAATAAAACACAAAACATGTTTTGCTAACCATTTCTTTATAAAAAGACAAAAGACAAAATTCTCAACACTCAGTGTTTATAACTTTATCTTTTTGGGAAATGACTTAAATATTTAATGAATTCAACCCAATTTATCATTTAATTTAGCAAAATTTTAAGGTTTTAGGTTACCAGAAATGTTTTGGAGAAACTTTTAAAAGTTTATCTGAAAACTTTTAATGTTATTTACATTTATTTATTTGTTCTTAAAAATTATGCTTAGATTACCCATAAAAACTTCAAGAGACCTCAAAATCAGTCATCCTTTCAAGCTATTATTACTATTTTAAACAATTTGTGACAGAGATAACTTATTTGACTTTAAGTAAACACAGGCAGAATAAAAGTTTTAATTTTAATGTAATAACTTTAAAGACATGTCTGTTTTAATTAAAACCAACAACCTTAAATTAGCTTTAATAGTGAATATTTTCCCAGATAACATGAACTTGTAAAATATTAGGGTTAGTTTCTGTCTTTCTGTGAGTTTTGGAATGCCCAATCCTTACAAGTGCTTGTTTTCAAACCAACTAAACAGAGCTTTTTTACAAATTAATTTTTGCATTAGCATTTGGAGGTAGAGAAAATATCTCACATTTACAGCAGACATGGACACATATACAAATATACAAACAAGAGGCAAGCAAACTCTTATAGCTTTTATTTTATTAATATTTGTGCAGAGTACATTATAGGCCCAATTTCCAAATGCCTGCTGCTGCTGCTGGTTCTTCTTTTTCTTCTCCTCCTCCTCCTCCTCCTCCTCCTCCTTCTTCTTCTTCTTCTTCTTCTTCTTCTTCTTCTTCTTCTTCTTCTTTTTAATGAAAAACTTTTCCTTAAAGTTTGCCTTCAAAGAACGGTTCATAGGTCCTAGAGAAGATACAGGTAGAATGGTTTACCGAGAAAGTATCCAAGTTTTCTCTAAGGTGGAGATTTGGAACATATCTGCCTGTTATCAGAGAGATGCTAGAGTCTGGGCTTAACAGCCCTTTCGGCAGTTTCTATTTTTTAAAAGTAGTTTGTATTTTCCCCCTCCCCCCCTTTTTTTCTTTAGTCTCAAGTGGACTAAGTGCTGTGTTTACACTTCAACAATATGGTAAGATTTGTAACTTTAAAGGAACAGAGAAAGAAAGAAAGGATTTTTTTTCTAAATATAAGACAGTTGTGTTACAGTATTTTGATCTTTTATAATATCCACAAACATTTTGAGAGTAATAGGTAAGATTTATAAACATGGGTGGTGGGCTTTGACTTGATTTTAGAGTTGCATCTCCAGTTTTGTAGATACTTGTAAGACAAAGACAGTTGTTTTTAATTCCCCCTCAAAACTGGATTATAGCCTGAATATCAAGGGACTGACCCACAGTTTCAACTAAATTTGTTTCTTTATGTCAGGGAGATTTTTAACTAAAATGGGAATCAGAAGATTTATGCCTTTGTAAAATCTGTATAATGAATTTAACAAAAGCCTTCTTTCTGGGTACACAATTCAACCTTGGCTTCTATTACTCTCTGAATACTGACCTTTTGCAGTTCATATGTAGGAGAGGCTAAGAGAAATTTTGATCATGTTTCCTCTGTGAAGGGGGTTTTTCAGGGGGCAGTCTAAAGTGCCTAATAATCATAATATAATCTTGGCTGGAAGAACTCCCCTTAGCAGCTAGTCCAGGTCTCTGTGAATGAGGTTGTGAATTGCAATTAATCTCCAATTATTCTCTAAATTTGGTCAGATCCTTTGAAAGTGGAGGAAAAAGGGCTTTATAATTTAAAAGATCCTCTGCTGTTCAGGGGATATGAATTCTTTGTAGTGCCGGTGGGGTTTGGATACATCTGTGAAAGTTATTGCATAGAAATGCCTGAAGTTGCCAGAGCTTGATTAGAGAGCAAATTGAGCCATACTGCCTGTCTCAGGTGTTTTTGCTAAATTCAGTTTTGGCTTTCAGTATTTACAAGAGTAGCCTGGATATGTTGAACTTTAAGATTAGGCCACAGTGCTTTCTGCAAATCTTATAGGGAGAGGGAAGTTAAAACAGGCAGATGGAACTGGATTTTAAGAAGGGGAATTTTCAGTAGATGTGGACATTTATTTGTCTTAAGTCTAATATGTATTTTTTAGCTTATTTATTTTATTTTGAGAGAAACAGAGAGAGAAAAGGCAGAGAGAGAATCCCAAGCAGCCTCCGCGCTGTCAGTGCATAGCCCAACATGGGGCTCAATCTCACGAATGGTGAGATAATGACCAGAGTCGAAATCAAGAGTCAGATGCTTAACTGACTGAGCTACCCCGTTTCCCCTGTCTTAAGTCTAATTTTATTCTTTTATCTTATAAAGGGAGTCCCTAAGGCCAGCTAGTATTCTAATAAGACAACTGAGAGATCTTTATAAAATATTTTTTTTCAAATATAGCCAATTTAAAGGATCCATTGTCTGACCATTGTTGGCTATTTGTGAATAGTACCTATTAATAGTGACTCAAACCAATAAGCCTTTTAATGTTTTAACCAGAGATGCAAGAGGCATCCACAGAGGGCATAGATGAGCCCCCATGATTCAAATGTTCATTCCCAAAATTAGTCTAAGAAAGTGTAGACCGTCTTTGCACAGGTGGTAAGGATAGTATAGTAAGTACAGTGTCTCCGGTCTCGCATGAAATCATGAGATACCTTCTTTTACAGACCTGCTCATCTGTGACACTGGGCACGTGCTACTGGAGTGCACTTTTTCCAGCACTGATAAGCAATGAAGGTTGAGACAAGAAAGGCCCCTTGTGGGCTGAGGCCTCTTACGACTTAGTCCCCTGAGAGTTTGCACGGCTGGACAAGGAATGTGCTATCTGTAACTGTGTGTCTTGGATCCCCAGTCTATTTGGCCACCAGGACACCCTGGTAAGTGCACACTCTGAATAGCAGAGACCAGAGAGAATGTTCTCACTAGTCATAAAACTAAGCTGTTAGGACACAGAACAAAATGAAAGGAAAAACCTCATGCAGTTTTTCTTATATGCACATTAACAGCTTAGGCTAAGTCTTGCATCTCTTGGAGCCACACTAATATGTAGAAGGGATGTGCTTCAGGGATGGGGAGGTGTGTTGCTTTACAGTGTACCTTGTTGCACAGAAATTTTCTTGAGGTTGGCAGGTGACCTAGTGTCAATTTAACCTGTTCTGTGGCCAACTTATCCTAATATGGGACTCTTTGAGTTAGGTGGCAAACACTCTAATAGCTTTTAAATGCTTCATCCAGGCCCACCAGTTTTGTAGCTTTGGCTTCCAAGATGTCCCTTAGCAATAGCCTTTACCTCATGTGTGCATTATCCCACAGCAAAGTTTGTCTAAACAGACAATGGTCTGATGAGAACTATGAACTCACCAGTCTGGAGTCTGGCTTGAACAACAGGCTTATAGAGCCTATACCTGAATTCTGCCCTATGGTAATTCCTTTTTATGACAAATGACACAAAAGACAGAGAAAAAGAAAAACAACGACCATCTCTGGGAGTAATGGGTCAGAAAACAAAAATTACTCTACCAAATTTTTACCAAGAGTCTCCAAGCCCAAGGAACTAGTTCCACATTATCTTCTCCTGCTAATCTAAATTCAGAGAGAGAAAGCAAGATTCCCACCACTCTTGCTCCGTATAATTCTGCAGGCAGAGATTACAGGAGGCTGACCTGGTGGGAAATCTTTCCTTCTGTTGACTGTATGTCTGATGTCCCAGAATCTTTTAGTTGCAGCATTGTCTAGGGCAAGTGTGTCAAGCATCCTGCTGACTATGCCAACTAAAGGGAAGGAAAAATTTTTCTCTACCCTCAATATCTTCCAAATGAACTCAGAATTAAATTTATATGAGACAGATTAACAGGAGAAAATAACTCAAAGTTTTATCACATGGGCATGGAGGCCCAACAATGAAATTGAGACCTAAAAATGATTGGTCTGGCTTAGTAAATTAGTATAAAGTAACAAGGGTTTTTTTATACATACTTTTTGGCTCTAAATTTCCCATCTCTGATGATGATAAGGATGTCTCTTTACCTTCTGGTACAGGTGTGGTACCTTTCACATGGGAAATTTCTTTCCTAATTTCAGGTGTACACGGGTCTGATTGTGTTTGCATGGGCTGTCTCTTAAGTAACATATATTTAAAATAATCAGTATGCCAAAATGCCACATTTTGGGGCAGACTGCCATTGGCCCCTACAGCAGTTTTGGTAGAAATGAAGTTGGTATTTTGACCCCTATTACATTCCTATATCTGTTTATCAATCGGTTCAAAATTCAGAAGGATGGAATATCAATAATTATCACTTGTGAGCCATAATATAAGGCAGTAATGATCATAGCATTTTCAAGTTAGGTGGAAGTGAAGAGGACAAAAGAATAAAGGACTTGTGGTAGAAAGAACTGTTGGTGTAAGAAGGAAGGGGATAGACTGTTCTGGTTGCCATAATAAGGATGGGATATTCACATTCTAGCTGCTATAAGAGAGGTGTAAAATTAATTTCAACACAATGAGCTAAATGCTAAACATTATTATAAAGAATCTTTCCAAGAATGGGAGAGGCTAATGATTTTGCTCCAGAAGTGTGTGAGAAGATCCAGGAGGAAGACGGTAGGATAATCTTGGAAGGTTTTACAGAGGTGGTATATTCCAAAAGTTGATGGTCCTGTGTGTCAGCAGCATCTCCCATATCCAACCCCACAGCCCCTTGGGGAGCAGCAAGAGATGATACTGAAAAAGAAGGCAAAAGAGAGTGGTAAAGAATTTGCATTAGGTTTTAGAGGCAAGAGCCCCCTGGAGTTTGTTTCACTGTACAGATTTATACATTACAGCACAGTAGATATATCAGCCATGACACTGTTTCCCCCAGGGCGAGGAGCAAACACACCATTTGAAACCTGCCATGACCTTAGCTGGCAAGAGTTCTTTAGAGAGGAAGAGAGGCGTGCCTTCCTATTTGGTTCTAAATGTGGTAAGAATTTCTCCATTAACTGAGGCTTTTCTTGGAGGTGCCTGCTCATTTTTTCTCTCAGTGGGTTCTTGCTGCTGGTGCCAGGAAAAGCTTTGGAAATGAGCGCAGTATCCATTGGGAGGCTGCAGTGAACATGCCCATTTTGCTCCATGGGATGGTGGCAGGTATTGGGAGTGGGGAATTTGCTTTCCAACTTCAGAACTCACCACAATAGGCTTCCCCTTTCCCTTTCTAGTGTTTTCCTAGCTGTCTCCATCTCATAGCTTATTTAGAGGGCAAGATTGCTGAGAGTCTTTGAGAACTAACAAAAGTTCTTCCTCTGGAATGTTGGATCTGGAATTGATATTAAAAACCTTCAAACTTGGTGATTATCCTTAAGCATCTTTCAGGGGGAACATAGAGGGTGGAACAAGACCCTTGAGCTCTGCTACATGTCATTTTTCCAGTGACCACCTTATTTATGAGACCACTCCCCAGATTCCTTATCCTGCTCCCCACCCTAGTACTCATCCTTTACCAATAGATTCTGTAATTTATTTATGTTGTTTACTGTTTCTCTATCACCTGAATATAAATTACCAGAGGGCAGAGATTTTCCTTTTTTGTTCACAGCTGTATCCCTGGTGCCCAGAACACTGTCTGGCACATAGGAGAAACTCAATTAGTATTTGTTATATTTGTTTCATTTTGTATGGCAGTCCAGATAGGAAGTACAACAGACACTGTCCACACACCCCACATCCCCTCAGCCCTTACCCCTTCCAGGCATACAAGCCTGACCTCCAACTGTGAGCACTTTGCATCTTTTTGCTTAAGAGATTTCTTTTGGCCTTCAGAGCCCATTCAGCTCTACACTACCTGACAGGCCAAAAGAATAGAGAATTAGCACTCTCTGGGAGGAGCCCACAATTAATGGCTGATTGATGGAGTTGATGGATTAAAACTCCAGCTTTCTCCCCCTTTGGTAGGTATAACTCTAAGTTCCCTGTTCTACATTATCCCCTAGAGTTACTCAGTGCAGGTAAGCTATAGTTGCCAACAGTGCCACTCACTTCAAACACATATCTTGTATTAGCTGTCTTCCCTTCCCTGGTTCACTTTCCATCCTTCATTCCCCATTTGTATTTTCTGGGATCACTTCCCAAGAAAACCATTTTCACTCAAATTCTTGTCTCAAGGGCTATTCCTAGGGGAACTCAAACTAAGATATGAAGCATTCAATAAGTGCTCAAATTAATTAATGATTATATTATTATACTACCTTTTATGCCTATTGGAGTAGGCAGCAAACTAGTGGGCTGTGGATGAGTTTTACCTGAAGATGTGTGTTGCTGGGTGGCAATATTTGAATACCTTTATATATGACATGTACTAGACAACCACCTGGTATAGGCATTCATGTAACATATTTTGGGTCTGGAGAGTGTCTTCTGAGAGGCAGCACACGGCAATGAGAAGCACAATTTAAAATATGTTATAATCACACACTGGAATATTATTTAGCAATGAATAGAAATGAAATATAAATATATGGCAAAACTTGGGCAAATCTTGAAGACATTATACTAAATGAAAGAAGCCAGTCACAGAAAATCATATATTATATGATTTCATTTATATGAAATATGTAGAATAAGGAAATCTATAGAGACAGAAAGTAGGTTAGTTGTTGCCTAGGCTTTTTGGAGGGTGGGGGATCTGGGGGTTTGTTGACTAAGGTGGGGCTGGGATTTCTTTTTGGGGTAATGAAAATGTTCTAAAGATTGTGGTGATGGATGGACAACTATGATTATGTTAAAATCCATTGAATTGCATATTTCACATGGATAAATTTAAAGCATTTGAATTATATCTCAGTAAAGCTGTTTGAAAAAAGGGCTTTGATATCTGCCAAATTTGGAATCAAGTTCTTACTATGGAATATGCTTCCCATGCATGAGCCAAATGAGCTGTGCTGGTAAATGGTTAGTGGGAAAAAAGAAGGATGAGTCTTCTGTGTCTGGTTTCTTAGGAAATGGTGAATAGGGTTCAAATGAAGAGAGAGAATTAAGGGAGAGAGCAAAGTACAGCAATGAATAATAATAGTAAAAACTTCCCCTTATGGAGTGCTTGCTATGTACCAGGTCCTATACTAGGCATTTTGGCTTCATTATCTTTTATTCTACAATTCTTCATGGTAGTCATTATTATCTCTATTTTTCAAAAGAAGAAACCAAGGCCCATAAGGATTAAATGATTAACCCATGATCACCCAGCTAGTGAGTCCAGACATAGAATCAAAAACCTAAGTCTGTCTTCATCCAGAAACTCCATGCTTCCCGTTACTAACTATATAGTAATTACAGTAAATACTTGGATAGGACTTCTGTGTGTCAGGCACAGTTCTAAGCTCTGTGTATATGTTAGCTCATTTAAACTATACTGAGGGAATGCCGGGTGAAAAAAATTTGAAGTGTGTTAGGGCCACATTGATAAAGAGAGATTTGAAACATATATTTTTTAAAAGTTCTCTAAGTTTCCTAAAATTGGAAAATCAGAAAATTCCAATATTTGTGTGTGAATTAGAGTTTTTTGGCAGAATATTATTAGAATTATTTTGCTTTTGAAAATAACTGGTATGGCTAAGGAAAATCGAAATATTAGGCTGTTTGTAAATGATTGAAGTTAGCCAAGAAACCATTTTGCAATTTGTATGAACTTTACCTTGTATTTAAAGGGAAGTCATTAAATGTTTATGAATGTGGGACTGCCATGATATCTTCTAGAAATGTGAATTTCTGTTCTGTGGGAATAATAAATTGGAAGGAATACTAAAGAATAAATGTGGGAATATGGCTGCTGAGGTATTAGTACAACATTTCTAGAGAGATTTGAGAGAGTGTGTTACAGAGCCAGGGTGCTGGCAGTGAACGTGGAAAATAAGGGCAGGATTATAAGGGGTGGTGTAAAGGAAGAAGTAGTAAAAGGACTTCTTGAGGAGAGGCTGAAGAGAGAAGGGTATCAAAGGCAGCTTAAAAGTTTAGAGCCTGGGAAACTGTATTATTATCCATCCCCCACCAAATGACCCTGAGAAGCGATTAGCTTAACATGTTAACTTAGCATTTTGGTATTTCCTAAGGGGTGGAGGACAAGTAAACTTAATTCTTCTGAACTCTACTTTTAAAGCAAACATGCTTTGGAGGCATGTGCAGTGTCCTAGTCTGTATTCATGAGAGAGCTGTGGTGTGGTTCTTTTATCCAGGGCATTCTTAGAAAATGTTTTGTATAGTTAGAACATTCAAGGAATGATAGATCCATTTCAGGAGCTAAGTTCCTTGGTGTCCAAATCATAATCCACTTGATATGCTTTTTTATTTTTTAATTTAAATTTAATTCCAGTACAGTTAACATACAGTGTTATATTAGTTTCAGTTGTACATATAAAGTGATTCAACACTTCCCCAAATATCACCCAGTACTTATCTCAAGTGCGCTCCTTACTCCCCATCACCTGTTTCACTCATCCCCCCACCCACCTCCCCTCTGGTAACCTTCACTCTATTCTCTGTAGTTAAGAGTCTGTTTCTTTGAGAGCCTGGGTGGCTCAGTCCGTTAAGCGTCTGACTTTGGCTCAGGTCATGGTCTCATGGTTTGGGGGTTTGAGCCCCATGTCGGGCTCTGTGCTGACAGCTAAAAGCCTGGAGTCTGCTTTGGATTCTGTGTCTCCCTCTCTGTCTGCCCCTCTCTTGCTCACTCTCTGTCTGTCTGTCTCTCTCTCTCTCAAAAATAAATAAACATGAAAATTACAAAAAAAGAGTCTGTTTCTTGGTTTCCCTCTCTCTCTCTCTTTATTCCCCTTGTTTGTTTTGTTTCTTAAATTCCACATGAGTGAAATCATATGGTATTTGTCTTTCTCTAACTAACTTATTTCACCTAACAGTATACTCTCTAGGTGTATCCATGTCTTTGCAAATAGCAAGGTTTCTTCCTTTTTTATGGGTAATATTCCCATATACATATATATATACATACATACACACATACATACATACATACATACATACACATATACATACACACATATATACATATATACATACACACATATGTACATGTACACACACACACACACACACACACACACACACACCAAAATCTTCTTTATCCCTTCATCAATGAGTAGACACGGATTATTTCCATAATTTAGCTGTTGTAGAGAATGGTGCTGTAAACATTGGGGTGCATGTATTCTTTGAATTAGTATTTTTGTATTCTTTTGGTAAATATCTAGTTCTGCAAGCACTGACTCATAGGGTAGTTATATTTTTAACTTTCTGAGGAACTCCATACTGTTTTCTACAGTGGCTGCTTCCCAGTTTGCATTCCTACAAACAGTGCATGAGGTGTCCTTTTTTTCCCCCACATCCTCAATAACTCTTCTTGTTTCTTGTGTTTTTTATTTTAGCTTTCTGAAAGTGGTGCTGAAGAATAGTCATTGTGAAATTTCTAGAAACACATGTTCACTTAACTTCTTAGAAAGGGGAGGAATTATTTACCTTTGCAAGTTCTCTAACTCTCTGGGGATGAAGAGGAAAAGATAAGCGATTACTTTTATTTGTTTCTGCTTAAAGCAAAATGAGTTTGACTATTCACTATCCTAGGCCCTTTTTAGAAGCAATGTGCTATCTCTTTATTTTTTCTCTTCTTAAGGATTTAACACAAGCCCCAAGCCCCATTACTTCTTCTTATCCTTTTAGCAAACAAATTATTTTCTCCTTTTCCTTCTTGTCAACTATAATCGACAAGAAAGTATGAATTTCAACATGATTTCCCAGAATGGTTGATGACCTTGCATTTTATTTTAAAAAAGAACTTCCCCCTAGTTTCAGTGCAATTTTTGTGATATTTGTAATTTTATGATGTTGAATTGGATGCTATGTCATATAAATTGCAAATCTTTCAGAAAGGAGAAAGAGGAGTCCCACTCAGGAATTTACAATCAGATGAAAGGGAAAGCCTCTAGAAAAAAAGAATAGGAAATATATTTACATGAAAATAATTACTTTTGGAAATGAGAAGACAGAGGCAATAACTCGTTTAGATGGAAAAGGAAGAATAAAATAAAATAAATGTTTTCTGTATCCCAAAACATTGGGTCTCCAAGTTGCCCAGTATGAATTCCCTCCTTAGGTATAAACACTTATCTACTTCTTTGATATAAGTTGAAAAGGATTTTAGGGCAAGATGGCGGCTTAGGAGGACACTGGGCTCACCGCACGTCCTGCTGATCACTTAGATTCCATCTACACCTGCCTAAATAACCCAGAAAACCGCCAGAGGATTAGCAGAACAGAGTCGCCGGAGCCAAACGCAGACGAGAGGCCCACGGAAGAGGGTAGGAAGGGCGGCGAGGCGGTGCGCGCTCCATGGACTGGCGGGAGGGAGCCGGGGCGGAGGGGCGGCTCGCCGGCCAAGCAGAGCCCCCGAGTCTGGCTTGCAAAAGCGGAGGGGCCTGACGGACTGTGTTCCCATAACAAGCGTGACTTAGCAGCTCTGCTCGGAAAGCGGGAAGGCTGGAGGACAAAGGGAGGGAGAGCTGCTGAGCCCCCTGACAACAGAGCTCAGTTTGGTGGGGCACAAAGGCGCTCGCCAGCGCCATCTCCCCCGCCCATCCCCCAGCCGAAATCCCAAAGGGAACCGGTTCCTGCCAGGGAACTTGCTCGCTCCGCTCAAACACCCAACTCTGCGCTTCGGCGGAGCCAAACCTCCGGCAGCGGATCTGACTCCCTCCCGCTGCCACAGGGCCCCTCCTGAAGTGGATCACCTAAGGAGAAGCGAGCTAAGCCTGCCCCTCCTGCCCCCATGCACCTTGCCTACCCACCCCAGCTAATACGCCAGATCCCCAGCATCACAAGCCTGGCAGGGTGCAAGTAGCCCAGACGAGCCACACCACCTCACAGTGAATCCCGCCCCTAGGAGAGGGGAAGAGAAGGCACACACCAGTCTGACTGTGGCCCCAGCGGTGGGCTGGGGGCAGACATCAGGTCTGACTGCGGCCCTGCCCACCAACTCCAGTTATACACCACAGCACAGGGGAAGTGCCCTGCAGGTCCTCACCACGCCAGGGACTATCCAAAATGACCAAGCGGAAGAACTCCCCTCAGAAGAATCTCCAGGAAATAACAACAGCTAATGAGCTGATCAAAAAGGATTTAAATAATATAACAGAAAGTGAATTTAGAATAATAGTCATAAAATTAATCGCTGGGCTTGAAAACAGTATACAGGACAGCAGAGAATCTCTTGCTACAGAGATCAAGGGACTAAGGAACACTCACGAGGAGCTGAAAAACGCTTTAAACGAAATGCATAACAAAATGGAAACCACCACAGCTCGGCTTGAAGAGGCAGAGGAGAGAATAGGTGAACTAGAAGATAAAGTTATGGAAAAAGAGGAAGCTGAGAAAAAGAGAGATAAAAAAATCCAGGAGTATGAGGGGAAAATTAGAGAATTAAGTGATACACTAAAAAGAAATAATATACACATAATTGGTATCCCAGAGGAGGAAGAGAGAGGGAAAGGTGCTGAAGGGGTACTTGAAGAAATCATAGCTGAGAACTTCCCTGAACTGGGGAAGGAAAAAGGCATTGAAATCCAAGAGGCACAGAGAACTCCCTTCAGACGTAACTTGAATCGATCTTCTGCACGACATATCATAGTGAAACTGGCAAAATACAAGGATAAAGAGAAAATTCTGAAAGCAGCAAGGGGTAAACGTGCCCTCACATATAAAGGGAGACCTATAAGACTCGTGACTGATCTCTCTTTTGAAACTTGGCAGGCCAGAAAGAATTGGCACGAGATTTTCAGGGTGCTAGACAGAAAAAATATGCAGCCAAGAATCCTTTATCCAGCAAGTCTGTCATTTAGAATAGAAGGAGAGATAAAGGTCTTCCCAAACAAACAAACACTGAAGGAATTTGTCACCACTAAACCAGCCCTACAAGAGATCCTAAGGGGGACCCTGTGAGACAAAGTCCCAGAGACATCACTACAAGCATAAAACATACAGACATCACAATGACTCTAAACCCGTATCTTTCTATAATAACACTGAATGTAAATGGATTAAATGCGCCAACCAAAAGACATAGGGTATCAGAATGGATAAAAAAACAAGACCCATCTATTTGCTGTCTACAAGAGACTCATTTTAGACCTGAGGACACCTTTAGATTGAGAGTGAGGGGATGGAGAACTATTTATCATGCGACTGGAAGCCAAAAGAAAGCTGGAGTAGCCATACTTATATCAGACAAACTAGACTTTAAATTAAAGGCTGTAACAAGAGATGAAGAAGGACATTATATAATAGTTACAGGGTCTATCCATCAGGAAGAGCTAACCATTATAAATGTCTATGTGAGGAATACAGGAGCCCCCAAATATATAAAACAATTACTCATAAACATAAGCAACCTTATTGATAAGAATGTGGTAATTGCAGGGGACTTTAATACACCACTTACAGAAATGGATAGATCATCTAGACACACGGTCAATAAAGAAACAAGGGCCCTGAATGAGACATTGGATCATATGGACTTGACAGATATATTTAGAACTCTGCATCCCAAAGCAACAGAATATACTTTCTTCTCGAGTGCACATGGAACATTCTCCAAGATAGATCATATACTGGGTCACAAAACAGCCCTTCATAAGTTTACAAGAATTGAAATTATACCATGCTTACTTTCAGACCACAATGCTATGAAGCTTGAAATCAACCACAGAAAAAAGTCTGGAAAACCTCCAAAAGCATGGAGGTTAAAGAACACCCTACTAACGAATGAGTGGGTCAACCAGGCAATTAGAGAAGAAATTAAAAAATATATGGAAACAAATGAAAATGAAAAAAACAACAATCTAAACGCTTTGGGACGCAGCAAAGGCAGTCCTGAGAGGAAAATACATTGCAATCCAGGCCTATCTCAAGAAACAAGAAAAATCCCAAATACAAAATCTAACAGCACACCTAAAGGAACTAGAAGCAGAACAGCAAAGGCAGCCTAAGCCCAGCAGAAGAAGAGAAATAATAAAGATCAGAGCAGAAATAAACAATATAGAAACTAAAAAAACTGTAGAGCAGATCAACGAAACCAAGAGTTGGTTTTTTGAAAAAATAAACAAAATTGACAAACCTCTAGCCAGGCTTCTCAAAAAGAAAAGGGAGATGACCCAAATAGATAAAATCATGAATGAAAATGGAATTATTACAACCAATCCCTCAGAGATACAAACAATTATCAGGGAATACTATGAAAACTTATATGCCAACAAATTGGACAACCTGGAAGAAATGGACAAATTCCTGAACACCCACACGCTTCCAAAACTCAATCAGGAGGAAATAGAAAGCTTGAACAGACCCATAACCAGCGAAGAAATTGAATCGGTTATCAAAAATCTCCCAACAAATAAGAGTCCAGGACCAGATGGCTTCCCAGGGGAGTTCTACCAGACGTTTAAAGCAGAGATAATACCTATCCTTCTCAAGCTCTTCCAAGAAATAGAAAGGGAAGGAAAACTTCCAGACTCATTCTATGAAGCCAGTATTACTTTGATTCCTAAACCAGACAGAGACCCAGTAAAAAAAGAGAACTACAGGCCAATATCCCTGATGAATATGGATGCAAAAATTCTCAATAAGATACTAGCAAATCGAATTCAACGGCATATAAAAAGAATTATTCACCATGATCAAGTGGGATTCATTCCTGGGATGCAGGGCTGGTTCAACATTCGCAAATCAATCAACGTGATACATCACATTAACAAAAAAAGAGAGAAGAACCATATGATCCTGTCAATCGATGCAGAAAAGGCCTTCGACAAAATCCAGCACCCTTTCTTAATAAAAACCCTTGAGAAAGTTGGGATAGAAGGAACATACTTAAAGATCATAAAAGCCATTTATGAAAAGCCCACAGCTAACATCATCCTCAACGGGGAAAAACTGAAAGCTTTTTCCCTGAGATCAGGAACACGACAAGGATGCCCACTCTCACCGCTGCTGTTTAACATAGTGCTGGAAGTTCTAGCATCAGCAATCAGACAACAAAAGGAAATCAAAGGCATCAAAATTGGCAAAGATGAAGTCAAGCTTTCGCTTTTTGCAGATGACATGATATTATACATGGAAAATCCGATAGACTCCACCAAAAGTCTGCTAGAACTGATACAGGAATTCAGCAAAGTTGCAGGATACAAAATCAATGTACAGAAATCAGTTGCATTCTTATACACTAACAATGAAGCAACAGAAAGACAAATAAAGAAACTGATCCCATTCACAATTGCACCAAGAAGCATAAAATACCTAGGAATAAATCTAACCAAAGATGTAAAGGATCTGTATGCTGAAAACTATAGAAAGCTTATGAAGGAAATTGAAGAAGATTTAAAGAAATGGAAAGACATTCCCTGCTCATGGATTGGAAAAATAAATATTGTCAAAATGTCAATACTACCCAAAGCTATCTACGCATTCAATGCAATCCCAATCAAAATTGCACCAGCATTCTTCTCGAAACTAGAACAAGCAATCCTAAAATTCATATGGAACCACAAAAGGCCCCGAATAGCCAAAGGAAATTTGAAGAAGAAGACCAAAGCAGGAGGCATCACAATCCCAGACTTTAGCCTCTACTACAAAGCTGTCATCATCAAGACAGCATGGTATTGGCACCAAAACAGACACATAGACCAATGGAATAGAATAGAAACCCCAGAGCTAGACCCACAAACGTATGGCCAACTCATCTTTGACAAAGCAGGAAAGAACATCCAATGGAAAAAAGACAGCCTCTTTAACAAATGGTGCTGGGAGAACTGGACAGCAGCATGCAGAAGGTTGAAACTAGACCACTTTCTCACACCATTCACAAAAATAAACTCAAAATGGATAAAGGACCTAAATGTGAGACAGGAAACCATCAAAACCTTAGAGGAGAAAGCAGGAAAAGACCTCTCTGACCTCAGCCGTAGCAATCTCTTACTCGACACATCCCCAAAGGCAAGGGAATTAAAAGCAAAAGTGAATTACTGGGACCTTATGAAGATACAAAGCTTCTGCACAGCAAAGGAAACAACCAACAAAACTAAAAGGCAACCAACGGAATGGGAAAAGATATTTGCAAATGACATAGCGGACAAAGGGCTAGTATCCAAAATCTATAAAGAGCTCACCAAACTCCACACCCGAAAAACAAATAACCCAGTGAAGAAATGGGCAGAAAATATGAATAGACACTTCTCTAAAGAAGACATCCGGATGGCCAACAGGCACATGAAAAGATGTTCAGCGTCGCTCCTTATCAGGGAAATACAAATCAAAACCACACTCAGGTATCACCTCACGCCAGTCAGAGTGGCCAAAATGAACAAATCAGGAGACTATAGATGCTGGCGAGGATGTGGAGAAACGGGAACCCTCTTGCACTGTTGGTGGGAATGCAAATTGGTGCAGCCGCTCTGGAAAGCAGTGTGGAGGTTCCTCAGAAAATTAAAAATAGACCTACCCTATGACCCAGCAATAGCACTGCTAGGAATTTATCCAAGGGATACAGGAGCACTGATGCATAGGGCCACTTGTACCCCAATGTTCATAGCAGCACTCTCAACAATAGCCAAATTATGGAAAGAGCCTAAATGTCCATCAACTGATGAATGGGTAAAGAAATTGTGGTTTATATACACAATTGAATACTACGTGGCAATGAGAAAAAATGAAATCTGGCCTTTTGTAGCAACGTGGATGGAACTGGAGAGTGTGATGCTAAGTGAAATAAGCCATACAGAGAAAGACAGATACCATATGGTTTCACTCTTATGTGGATCCTGAGAAACTTAACAGGAACCCATGGGGGAGGGGAAGGAAAAAAAAAAAAGAGGTTAGAATGGGAGAGAGCCAAAGCATAAGAGACTGTTAAAAACTGAGAACAAACTGAGGGTTGATGGGGGGTGGGAGGGAGGAGAGGGTGGGTGATGGGTATTGAGGAGGGCACCTTTTGGGATGAGCACTGGGTGTTGTATGGAAACCAATTTGTCAATAAATTTCAGGAAAAAAAATAATAATATCATTTTAGGCCAGGAAAAAAAAAATAAGTTGAAAAGCAGCAGTTGCTCCCTCCCATGCTTACTCTGGCATTGTGCCAGATATCTCCATCCTATTCATATCTGACAATACTGAAAATTTTGGGGTTGATTACTATGATGACCCAGATTCCTTGAAGTGAGGATACAAATAGTTCAAGTTATGACCATGGGTGTGTGTATATGAAGTATAGAAGTCACTAAAATTGAAGGGTCAAGAAATGTATAGGATAGGCTGTTGGATGGGTTATCCATGATGACACTGGGATTTGTAAAGACTGAGCCAGTCTTTAATACGTGGAAAGTTATATAAAAAATAAGTTGCTAACAGTGATGATGAAGAAGAGATGGTTTTATAAGACTGGGAAGATGATGGCATGAATTGTTAAATGAGGGAAGAGAAAATTAGGGTTTTTGAGATTTCTTTGTAGGGATTGGCTCATCCAATTGTTGGAGCTGGCAAGTCTGAAATCTATAGGGCAGGCTGGTAAGCTGGAAACTCAGGCAGGAATTGATGTTCCAGTCTTTTTTTTTTTTAATTTTTTTTTCAACGTTTATTTATTTTTGGGACAGAGAGAGACAGAGCGTGAATGGGCGAGGGGCAGAGAGGGAGGGAGACACAGAATCAGAAACAGGCTCCAGGCTCTGAGCCGTCAGCCCAGAGCCCGACACGGGGCTCGAACTCACGGACTGCGAGATCGTGACCTGGCTGAAGTCGGACGCTTAACTGACTGCGCCACCCAGGCGCCCCTTGATGTTCCAGTCTTGAGACAGAATTTCTTCTCCAGAAAACCTCAGTTTTGTATTTCTACAAAATATTTTTAAAGACATTAAAGAAAACCCAAGTAAATGGGAAGATATCTTGTGTTCATGGATTGGAAGACTTAATATTGTTAAATGTCCATACCACCCAGAGTGGTAATAAAGATTCAATGCAATCTATATAAAATGACCAGTGGCATTTTTGTACAAAAATAGAGAAAACAATCCTAAAATTAATATGGAACCATAAAGGATACCAAATAGCCAAAACAATCTTGAGAAAGAAGAACAAAGTTGGAGACATCATACATTATGGTACATACAATATCATACAATACATACAATATCATACATATTACAAAGCTACCGTTATCCAAACAAGATGGTATTGGCCTAAAGAGAGACATACAGGGGCACCTAGGTAGCTCAGTTGGTCGAGCGTCTGACTTCTGCTCAGGTCACGATCCCATGGTTTGTGAGTTTGAGCCCCACCTCGGACTCGACACTGTCAGCGCAGAGCCCACTTCACATCCTCTGTCCTCCTCTCTCTGTTCACCTCCCCCACTGCATGAACACACACACACACACTCCCTCTCAAAATAAACAAACATCAAAAAAACGCACAGGCAAACAGACCAATGGAACAGAATAGAGAGCCCAGAAACAAACCCACATACATATGATGAACTGATCTTTGACAAGGGTGCAAAGACTATGTAATGCGGAAAGGATAGTCTGTTCAACAAATGATGTTGGAGAAAATGGATCACCACATGGAAAAGAATAAAATTGAACCCTTATCTTACACCATACACAAAATCCAACTCAAAATGGATTAAAGATTTGATTGTAAGACCTCAAACGGAAATTGTCAAACACCCATAAGGAAACGTAAGGGATAGATTCATGAAATTGGTCTTAACAATGATTTCTTGAATATGATACCAAAAATATAGGCAACAAAAGAGTAAATAGACAAGTGGGGCTACATGAGGCCAAATTTCTTTGCAACAAAGGAAATAACTAACAGAATGAAAAGGCAACCTATAGAATGTGAGAAAATAATGCAAATATGTGATAAGACGCTAATATACAAAAACTGTAAGGAATTCCTATAACTCAATGGAAGGAAGGAAGGAAGGAAGGAAGGAAGGAAGGAAGGAAGAAGGAAAGAAGGAAGGAGGATAAAGAAAAGAAGGGAAAGGAACTCCAAATAGCTTGATTAAAAAATGGGCAAAGAAGATGCCTAGGTGACTCTGTTGGTTGAGCATCCAACCTCAGCTCAGGTCATGATTTCATACTTCATGAGTTTGAGCCCCACCATGGGCTGGCTGCTATCAGCACACAGTCTGCTTCAGATCCTCCATTCCTGTCTCTGCCCTTCCTCTGCTAATGCTCTCTCTCTCAAAAACGAATAAACTTTTTTTTTTAAAAAAATGGGCAAAGAACTTGATTAGACATTTCTCTATAGAAACCATAACAATTATATGTAGAGTTGCTCAACATTAGTAATCCTCAGGGAAATGCAATGAGAAACCATCTCATACCTATTAGGATGGCCACTTTCAAAAACAAAAAAAAAAATAAAAATAGAAGATAAGAAATGTTAGTGAGGATGTGGAGGGATTGGAATGCTAATACATTATTGGTGGGAATGTAAAAATGATGTAGGTTTTATGGAAAACACTATGGGGATTCTGCACACATACACACACACACACACACACACACACACAAGGAATTCAAAAGATTTGAAAACAGAATCTTGAAGAATATTTGTACTCTGTGGTTATTATAGCATTATTCAAAAGAGCCATAATGTGGAAACAACCTAAATATCCATCAATGGATGAAGGAAATCAGAAAATATGATTTATACATACAAAGGAATATCATACAGGCTTAAAAAATCTTGTTATGTGCAATAACATAAATGAACCTTGAGGACACTGTGCTAAGTATAATTAGCCAGTCACAGATGGAAAAATACTGCATAATTCCACTTAGATGAGGTATCAAAAATAGTCCAGGTATGAAAGGCTGGTTTAATATCTGAAAATCAATCAAGGTAATCCACCATATCATTAAGCTAATGAACAAAAATTATATCAGTTGATGCAGAAAAAGCATTTGCAGAAATCCAACAATCATACATGAAAAAAAACAAAACCCTCTCAGCAAATTAGCAATAGAGAGGACCTCCTCAAATTGATAAACAGAATTTACAAAAAAAAATCTATCCCTAACCTCATACTTTATGGTGCATGAGTGAAGGCTTTCACACATGGATCTACACATGTGATAAAATTTCAGTGAGCTGAATAAATACAAATATATATCTCTATATAGATATATTCACAAGTGAGTGCATGAAAAGCTAATAAAATCTAAATAAACCAGATTCTATTAATATCAATATTGTGGTTGTGATATGGTACCATAGTTATGCAAGATGTTGCCATTAGAGGAGACTGGGTGAAGAGTATATGGTATCTTTCTATATCCATTTCTTATAACTTTATTTGAATAAAATATCAAAAATGAAAAAAAGGTTAGGTACAATTAAACAATATTATGAATAAGAATGACACAAAACATTGGAAGTTAAATACATCAGAAATTAAAAATGTGAGATTCTATAATCAACTTATATGATCATAAACTTGAAAACTTAGATAAAACAAGCAACTCCCTATAAAAATATAACATTTAAACTTACTAAACAGAGAACTTGAATAAACATAATCACTAAAGAATCTGAGTCAGTTGCCAAAGATTCACTTCTACATGAGCACAAAACACTAGGTTAAACTAATTTAATGGAGGAATTCTACTAAATATTCAAGGGACATAGAATTTTAATTTGTAGATTTTCCAAGTCATTAGAAAATGAAGAAATGCTCAATTATTTTATTGAGGCTAATATAATAAAAATAGACATGGGCGTTTTAAGAAAGGAAATTTTCTGGCTAATCTCAGTAGTTAACACAAACAAAAGATCCTAAATAAAATATTATCAATAGTATTCCAATAATTATAAAAATATTACCAATAAGATTTCATTTAGTATGTTTGCATTTTAATGTCTTAAAATATGCAATACAACCAAGTTAGGATTAACTCAAGCACAAAAGTGTAACTAGTTTAGAGAAAGACCGTATGATTTCACTCATAAGTGGAATTTAAGGAACAAAACAAATAAAGAAAAAATTAGACAAGCCAAAAAAGAGACTCTTAACCATAGAGAACAAACAAATAGTTACCAGAGGGGAGGTGGGTGTGGGGATGGGTGAAATAGGTGGTGGAGATTAAAGAGTACACTGTGATAAGTACTGAGTAATGTATAGAATTATTGAATCACAATATTGTACACCTGAAACTAATATAACACTGTATGCTAATTATACTGGAATTAAAAAGAAAGTGTAACTAGTAAATTGAATAAGTGGGACTCATGGGGTATAATCAGAAAACAACTTTGATTCCCCTATTGCTACTTTAAGTCCACTCTGTGGGATTAGATCTTCTTTTGTTGTGATCAAAGCTCAGGCAGTTCCATGACACTTGAGCATTTTGGTTATGTTTTGTCACAGAAGAGTCTCAGTTTAATTAAAATATCAATCATAATTAAAGCTTCAATATTTCTTTAAAGTTATATCTTCCTCCATTTCATCTTAGGCCTACTGTGGGCTAGGCAGCAGAAGTAAGGAAGGAGATGTGGCCAGTATCTTCTCACTTTCTCCATAGAGTACTTCTAACCCTTTTCCTCCATATTGCTTATGAGGTTTTGTGATCCCTCTGGAATTGCACCAGAGGAGGGGATAGGTGAGAAGAAGAAGAAATATAAGTTTTTTCTTGATTAATACTTCCATGAAGCAGTATCAACATTGTCTGAATCTAGCTCATGTTTAAAACCAATTTGTTTTCGGGGTGCCTGAGAGGCTCAGTTGGTTAAATATTTGACTCTTGATTTTGGTCCAGGTCATGATCTCATGGTTCATGGGACTGAGCCTTAATGTAGTGAGCTTGTGGTGACAGTGTGGAGCCTGCTTGGGATTCTCTCTCTTCTCTCTCTCTGCCCCCCCAACTCATGCTCTCTCTCTCTCTCTCAAAATAAATAAATGAACATTAAAGAAAACAATTTGTTTTATTATGGAATATTTTTATGGCCTTTTCTGAGACCTTTCTGTCCCTCCTATTTCTCAGGCAGAGTTGACAACCAATATACTGTGTCTCCTGGGATCTGGGTGGCACATATCAAACCTTCAAGTGCTTCCAATGAAGCTCCATTCCTTAGGCCTAAGGTAAATGTGATCCCTTCTCCCAAGACCTTTCACTGAGAGAGCTTTAGATACACAGAATGCCTACAGCTTTCTTCCAATTTCTCTCCTAATTTCCAAACCTTTTCTTGTCTTCTCCAGCTTCTTTCAATTTTGGGAATTGGTGGTCAGCTAAGGTCACAAAACCAGTTTGAAATTACCTCCCTTACAAGACCAGCATGGTGGTCTCACACCTCCTATTGGAATGTGTTGTTTATTGTCTTTGGGCTTCAGCCAACATTGAGACTGAAATAGTTTCATTTTAAAATCCTGTTTCACAAGGTTGGCTTACTGTTAGGAAAATTCATTCATGTAATTCAATACAATAAACAAATAAAGGACAAAAATGTATTTTATCTCAATAGAAGAAGAATTATTTGACAGAATTCAGTATATGTTTATGACTTAGAAATCTCTTACAAACTAACAATACAAAAGTATTACTTAATCTGATTAAGAGTATCTAGGGGTACCTGGGTGGCTCTGTTGGTTAAGTATCCAACTCTTATTTCAGCTCAGGTCATGATCTCACAGTCGTGAGATTAAGCCCTGTGCTGGGATCTGGGCTGGGTATGTAGCCTGTTTAAAATTCTCTCCTTCTCCCTCTGTCCCTCCCCCTTTGTGCTTGCAATCTATCTAAAAAAAAATAGTGTTTATAAAAAAACTTGCATAGTAAACATCATAGCAGCCTTATTTTAAAAATAAGGATCAAGGCAAGGATACCTTTGGTTTTACTTCATTTCAACATTCACTGGAAATTCTGTCCAGTATGGTAGACAAGAATTAAAAAATTAGAATAAAATGTGTTAGAAAAGGAAAGCAAGAGATACAACTAACACTATCTATGGAATATGCAATTGTCTATAGAGAAGATCCAAGAAAAACTATAGAAAATTATTAGAAGTTATAAGAAAATACAGCAAATTAACAAAAGATAAGATTAATATGTGAAACTCATGTGGAATTTAAGAATCAAAACATACAAACATGGGGGAAAAAAAAGAGAGGAAAGACAATAAGCAGACTCTTAACTATAGAGAACAAACTGACAGTTACCAAAAGGAGGAAATGGGTTAAATAGGTGATGGGGATTAAGGGGTGTGCTTCTTGTGATGAGCACCAGGATTTGTATGTAAGTGTTGAATCACTAAATTCTACACTTGAAACTAATATTATACTGAATGTTAACTAACTGGAATTTAAATTAAAAAGCGGGAAAAAGTTAAATATGTTAAAATCTATTGTATTTCATCAGTAAAAAAAAATTAGAAAATGTAATTTTTGAAAGGTGCCATTTTCAACAGCAGTTTAAAAAGATACCCACTAATAGATCTAACAAAAGATATATACAGCCTTAATGGAGAAAAAGTAGAAACTGTTATTACAAGACTAAAGAAAACTCAAGGAAATGATGAGAAATACCATGTTTATGGAGAAGATTCAATGATCATAAATATGCCAATTGTCCCAAAATGAATTTAAGAATTTAAAACAATCACAATTAAAAGGCATCTATAGGAATAGTAAACCTAAATTCTGGGGTGGGGGAAATGGGAAAAGGAATATGTAGGAAGTTCCATCCTTTTATAATATTTTATTTCATAAACTAGATAGTTGATACACAGGTATTCATTGTATTATTTTCTTTTTTGTATTTTTGAAATATTAAGTTTAGGAAAAGAGTGCTGAGTATACTACTTCAGCATTGTACTGGTACCTATAAGCCAGTCTCACAAAGTAGCTGCTATTTCAGCATAGATTTTTATCTATATGTGTTTGTACAGTGGATTCTCTATCCCTTACACCTTTGTGACTTGAAACAGATAATCTATTCTTCTAAACCCTCAGTTTCCATATCTATAAAATGTGGTTGTCATAAGCAATTCAAAAACTAAAAAAAAAATTAAATAAGAAGAGAAAGCATACTCTCGGTAAACTTTAGTGTATTTATCTGTAAGGGAAGTTTGCCAATCTGTTTTAGATGGTGAAGCATCTGAGAATCATAGTGCTCTTTGAGAAACACCATGAAATTCTGACATATATAACTCAATCTTATGAAGTAGGAGCAGTTTTACTCAAAGTAAATTTGGCCTATGATTGAAATATATAACCACAATCACATGTGCGAATAAAACATTTCTGAATTACTCCACTAGTCTGCATTTGCTGCCACTTTAATAATAATGTCACTTGCTATCATTTCCAGCAGTGTGAGAAGAATTTATTGATGGAATTATAAGATTGAAAAATTCCCATTTATTAGTCTAACTTTCCCCCCTGTGAATTGAAGAAGGAGCACCAATATTGGAGTTTAGTTGAAAAACCCTCAAATTTGTCTGGTGGGGAAAAAAATTCCTGGGGTGCAAAGCAAACAGCACATTGAAGAGAAACTCCTAGTGGCTCTACTCAGAAGAATGAAACATCTTTAAACAGTCCTGTTAATCAATATGATGAATCTTTATTTTAAAAGTTTCTGAGGGCGCCTGGGTGGCGCAGTCGGTTAAGCCTCCGACTTCAGCCAGGTCACGATCTCACAGTCCGTGAGTTCGAGACCCGCGTCAGGCTCTGGGCTGATGGCTCGGAGCCTGGAGCCTGTTTCCGATTCTGTGTCTCCCTCTCTCTCTGCCCCTCCCCCGTTCATGCTCTGTCTCTCTCTGTCCCCAAAATAAAATAAAACGTTGAAAAAAAAATTAAAAAAAAAAAGTTTCTGGCCTATTGGTGAGAACTTCTGTATTTTCAAGTACTAGGTAAAACTTTCCTTCACTTAGGAAAAAGAAATGCTGTTTTAAAATCCAAATCAGAAACTGTTTGGAATACATAATGTCCTGTGAACTAAGTTTGAAATGGCATATCCACAAGGCACATTCAGATAGTTGTATCAAGCAGGAATCAGAAAAACTTCTCTGATTTTGGGCATTCTTGGGAATGCCCAAGCATTCTAGATTTTGTTGTGTACATATTATAATTAATTTACAAAGATCCTTGTAAATAAAGCCTTGCTCGTGCCTAGACTTTCCCATTATGATTTGAATCTACTATTTAAAGAAAATAGACATTCTCATTCACTTTTCCTCCATAGACTGATACCCTTTTCAGACAAGATCAGATAGTCCTCTTTCTCAAGGTTGTTCAGGAAGTTATTGATTAATAAGTTCAACAGTATTTACTGAGGACTTACTAGGTTAAATCACTGTTCTGGATACTGAATATGCAGCAGTAAACAGAATAAAGTTGATTAGTGGATATGTATTTTGATGCTAGTGGTGTTATGAAAAGGAAATTAATCAGTGCATTAGAATAGAAGTATGGGTGATGGCATTTAAGGTAGAATGATCAGGGAAGACCTCAATGTAGAGGATATATTTGAGCAGAGACCTAAATGAAGTGAGAGAGTGAGTCATGTGAAGATATTAGGGAAGATAGTTCCTGAGAGAGGAAAGAATGTCAAGTGCAAAGGTCCTGAGGTAAGAATATATTTGCTGTGCAAGAGGAAGAGCAGGAGGTCAGTGTGTGGTTTGAGTTTGGTTAAAAAGAGAGCTAGTGGTAGGAAATGAGGCCAGAGAAATAGCTAAAGGCCACAAAGTGAAGGGCTCAGTAGACCACAATAAAGACTAGGTTTTATTCTAAAAGTCACGGGAAACCACTGGAAAGTTTTGAACATAGTAATGACATATTTTTTGAGGGTCATTCTAAAAACTCTAGGAGAATGCACTATAGAGAGATAAGAGTGAAAAGTAGAAAACAAGGTTGGAAGCTACTGTAGTAATCCAAAATATGAGAGATCATAGTGGCTGGGACCTGGAGTACTGGTGGAAGTGGTGGGATGGGTGAGAGTAGAATCTATAGTATTGGCAAATAGATTAAATGTAGTTTGTAAGAGAGGGAATAAAAGATGACTAAAACTTTCATGACTTGAGCAAATGTATTAATAATGGTGCCTGTCTTAATCTCTTTGGGCTGCTATAACAGAATACCCTAGACTGGTGGCCTATAAATAACAAAAATTTATTTTTCATAGTTCTAGAAGCTGGGAAGTCTGAGATCAAGGCACTGGCAGATTCAGTGTTTGTTTTTCAAATTCCAAACAATAGTGATGGCCCATTTCCTATTTCATAGGTAGCTGTCTTCTTGCTATGTCTTCACGTGACAGAAGGGGTGAAGGATATTCCCAGGGTCTCTTTTATAAGGGTACCAATTTCATTCATGAAGGTTCCACTGTCATCACTTCATTACCTCCCAGATGTCCCACCTTCTGATACCATCACACTGGGGGTTAAGATTTCAATACATGAATTTGGGAAACAGATACAAACATTGAGTTTATAGAAGTCCCATTTCTTGAGTTGGGAAACATTTGCTGAGATGGTAAACACTGGAGAAGGAGAAAGTAGGGGGTGAATCCAGGGTTCATTTTTGGACATGTTAATTTTGAGATCTTTAATAGAAATCCCAGGATGAGTAAGAGATAGAAGGCTGGAATTCAGGGGAGGTTGGAGCTAGAGACATTAAATTGTATTTAAAGCAAAATGAAATAATTTTGAGAGTGTAGATAGAGAAGAGAAGGTGTATGAGGACTGACATGTGGGCATTATGATACATAGACGTATGGAACAAGAAGATAGTAAAGGAGACTCAGAAGAGGCAGCCATCAAGGGAACCTAAACCAGTTCCTGGAAGCCAAGTGAAGAAAGTGTTTCATGAGGGAGAGAATGATCAACTTTGACAAATGATGCTAAGAGTTCAAGGAATATGAAAAATGAGGATTGGATTTAAATGTGGAGGTGACTTAAAGAGGCAGATTTCAGTGGGGTGTTGATGACAAAAATCATGTTGTAGTGGATTCAAGGAACAGTTGAAAGGAAAGAAGTGAAGTTTGTATAGGCAACATTTTCAAAGACTTTGGCTATTAACATGGAGTAATGAAGTTTTGAAAATATTGGAACAAGGGAGTGTTTTTAGTGATTGGATCTATTACAGCTTACTTGTGTGCTAATGAAAATGATAGCAAAATAGATGCTGCAGGAGAAAAGAGGGACAGTTACAGAGGCATTGTTCTTCAGGTAGTGAGAAGGATATGGGTGATAATACATAAAGATAGGAGCCAGGCAGTTTACCTGTTGTAATTGGAGAGAAGGCAAAGTGTATGGGTGCAGATGCAATGAGATTGGAAGATGTGATGGTGAAGGATACGGAAGTTACAACTTTTTAAAATTGATTTTTTAGTGAAACAAGAAGTGTACTCATCAGCTAAAAGTGAGGAGTGGGAAAAAGTGGAGTTTTGAAGCAGGAGGCGACCATGTAACTTAATCATCTTAGATAGTGGGAGAATGATTTCATCATAGGAAAGTATAACAGCACTGCCAGGCAGCACTGAAGATCCATGTGTAGCTCATAGTCATAAATCTAAAATGAGTCCATCTCCATACATTTTTTCCATTCATATTCAGAAAGTGAGGTGGGGGCATGAAAAGGTGACAAGATGGATTTAAACCAGGGTTGGGGTTTTGTCTATGGCTTCAAGCTGCCCTGGTCCAATTCATGATATTTCTCTTAACACCATATAAGAAACAATGAAGTACATTGTAGCTAGTGCACTAGAAGTTCAGTGATTTGAGAAAGAAGGAGTGGCTAGAGACAAAGCTGGGGAGATAAACAGAGATACCTCCAAAGAAGAAAAACCTTTCTTTCATTCCTCACACTGTTTCATGTGAATCAGTCTATTAATAATCCCCAAGTTTTGTGATGGATCTCGATTACTGGTATTTATTCCCAACCTATCATTCAATAAACTATCTTCTCATAGCCCCAAATTGGCAAGAAGTGGCATAAAGCAAGCATACATCTGGATTTGGGTTTAACTGTGTGAGAAGGAAAACGATGGCAGAAGAAAGCAGTATCACCCAACAATCCATGAGGTCTCTGGCTCTTCTCTGGGGAATTTTTCCTTTTCCTTTTCATGTGGGACTTACTTTTATATTATAAGAAAAGGAAATCTCAGAAAGGAAATATAATTGTCCAAATGGGTGCTAACAGGGTTTTATGAGTGTGAAGACTGGCATTTGTAGAATTTTTACCTTGTGATCTTTTTTAAGAAGTTAGTTCGAAGACATTTTCTAAAACAATCTTTAAACCAAAATTAATTCAATAAAGAGCCTCTCTCTATGAAAACATAAAAAATCTCTCTCTCTCTCTCTCTCTCTCTCTCTCTCTCTCGTGTGTGTGTGTGTGTGTGTGTGTGTGTGTGTGTGTGTGATTGCAGGCATGGATTCTAGCAACGGCAGCTGTTGGCAATAGCCTGTGACATAAATTGCAAACTGCCCTGCATACCCCAGCATAGCTCTCTGTGAATTCTCCAGAAAACAGCCTGTGTGTAATAGGCTCCCTTTTCAGACTCTGCACATTGGCAGCTGTTTTGCACACTGGCAGCTATTTTGTTGAGTTTTGTAATTATATAAAATGGTGACATCAGCCTAAACAGCTTCCCATGTTTTCCAGCTCTTCCTTAAGGAAAATAGGCAAACATTTCCAATGATCATATATGGAATCTAGGCTCTTAGTGGAAATTTTTATGGCCCATATGATAAAGTACCATGTCATTGTGGACCTCAGAAACCAAATTAATGATCCTGGATCTTATCCTAAAAATATCAACAAGAGGGAAAGTAATGGAAGACTTCCTTTTATTTTTGGCTTAAAACAGCATTGATATGTTATTTTTCATAATTCCATGAGTTGATTGGGTTGTTCTGCTGGTCTTACTTGGACTCATTTCTGAAATGGTGCTCTGCTGGAAGATTGGCTGGTCAGGAAGTTCTGAGATGTCTTCAGTCATATGCCTGGTGGTTGGTACTGGTCTCTTAACCTCCATGTGGACTCTTATCCTCTAGTAGGCTAAACTGTGGTTTCCTTCAGGGCAGTGACTGCGATGGAGAGGTACAAGCTATATGACCTCTTGAGGCCTAGGCTTTGGAACTCAGAGAATGTCACTTCTGTTACATTTGACTGGTGAAAGCAAGTCCCAAGTGCAGCCCAGATTCATGGGGGTGAAGAAACAGACTGAATCTCTAGGTGAGAAGAACGGCAAGGTCACATTGTGAAGGGGCTGGCATACTGCAGGGGAATTACCACTACTGAAAGACAGATCAGGTTTGCGATAGACCATCCACAGAAACTTGGAAGGCCAGAAAGGAGTGGTGGGATATATTCACTATGCTGAATCAGAAAAATCTGCAGCCAAGAATTCTTTATCCAGCAAGGCTGTCATTCAAAATAGGAGAGATAAAAAGTTTCTCAGACAAACAAAAATTAGAAGAGTTTGTGACCACTAAACCAACCCTGCAAGAAATTTTAAGGGGGACTATCTGAGGGGAGAAAAGATGGAAAAAAAAATAAAAAATAAAAATATATATATATATATATATATATATATATATATATACCAAAAGCAACAAGATTAGAAAGGAACAGAGCACACTACCAGAAACTCCAACTCTACAAGCATCATAATGGCAATAAATTCATATCTTTCACTGTAAATATCAATGGACTCAATGCTCCAATCAGAAGACATAGGGTAACAGAATGGATAAGATAACAAGATCCATCTCTATGCTGTTTACAAGAGACCCACTTTAGACCTAAAGACACCTTCAGCTTGAAAATAAGGGGATGGAGAACCATCTATCATGCTAATGGTCAACAGAAGAAAGCCAGAGTAGCCATACTTATATCAGACAATCTAGACTTTAAAATAGACTGTATCAAGAGATGAAGAAGGGCATTATATCACACTTAAGGGGTCTATCGACCAAGAAGACCTAACATTTGTAAACATTTATGTGCCAAATGTGGAAACACCCAAATAGATAAATCAATTAATCACAAACATAAACTCATCAATAGTAATACCATAATAGTAGGAGACTTCAGCACCCCACTCACAGCAATGGACAGATCATCTAATTAGAAAATCAACAAGGAAACAATGGCTTTGAATGACACACTGGACCAGATGAGCTTAACAGATATTTTCAGAACATTTCATCCTACAGCAGCAAAATATACATTCATCTCCAGTGCACATGGAACATTCTCCAGAATAGACCATATACTGGGACACAAATCAGCCCTCAACAAGTACAAAAAGATCGAGATCATACCGTGCATATTTTCAGACCACAATGCTATGAAACTCGAAATCAGCCACAAGAAAAAATTTGGAAAGGTAACAAATACTTGGAGACTGAAGAACATCCTACTAAAGAATGAAGGGGCTAACCAAGAAGTCAAAGAGGAAATTAAAAAGTATATGGAAGCCAATGAAAATGATAACACCACAACCCAAAACCTCTGGGACACAGCAAAGGCAGTCATAAGAGAAAAGTATATAGCAATCCAGGCCTTCCTAAAGAAGGAAGAAAGATCTCAGATACACAACCTAACCTTATGCCTTAAGGAGCTGGAAAAAGAACAGCAAATAAAACCCAAAACCAGCAGAAGACAGAAAATAACAAAGATTAGAGCAGAAATTAATGCTATCAAAACCAAAAAAAAAAAACAGTACAACAGATCAATGAAACCAGAAGCTGGTTCTTTGAAAGAATTAACAAAATTGATAAACCACTAGCCAGTTTGATCAAGAAGAAAAAGGAAAGGACCCAAATAAATAAAATCAAGAATGAAAGAGGAGAGATCACAGCAGAAATACAAACAATAATAAAAGAATATTATGAGCAATTATATGCCAATAAAATGGGTAATCTGGAAGAAATGGACAAATTCCTAGAAACATATACGCTACCAAAACTGAAACAGGAAGAAATAGAAAATTTGAACAGACCCATAACCAGTAAGGAAATTGAATTAGTAATCAAAAATCTGCCAAAAAAGAAGAGTCCAGGGCCAGATGGCTTTCCAGGGGAATTCTACCAACATTTAAGGAAGAGTTAACACCTATTCTCTTGAAACTGTTCCAAAAAATAGAAATGGAAGGAAAACTTCCAAATTCTTTCTATGAAGCCAGCATCACCTTGATTCCAAAACCAGACAGAGACCCCACTAAAAAGTAGAACTATAGACCAATTTCCCTGATGAACATGGACACAAAAATCCTCAACAAGATATTATCTCACTGGATCCAACAATACATTAAAAAATATTATTCACCACGACCAAGTGGTATTTATACCTGGGATGCAGGGCTGGTTCAATAGCTGCTAAACAATTAACGTGGTTCATTACATCAGTAAAAGAAAGGACAAGAACTATATGATTCTCTCAATAGATGAAGAGAAAGCATTTGACAAAATACAGCATCCTTTCTTGATAAAAACCCTCAAGAAAGTAGGGATAGAAGGAGCATACCTTGAGATTATAAAAGCCATATATGAAAGACCCAATGCTAATATCATCCTCAATGGGGAAAATGCAATTTTCCTGGTCTCCTTTTCAGGTGGATTTTTTTTTTCTTTTCTAGCCCCATGGGCACCTTTTTATAAGGTAATTTTCTCTGTTTTTTTTTTACTTATAATTTGAAAACAATAAATTGTCTTTCTGTAGCCCTCTTGTAACTTGGTCCATATTTGTGAGTTTTAATGATAGCTTTCTTCAAAAGAAGGTAAAAATAGTAGACTGACACTGATAGATGGGAATTTATATAGAATATGCAAAACCATAAAAGTTGCCTATTTATTTTTCCTTCAAAAAGAAATCACATAGAAACATTTCTAGTTGCCATTAAGGAAATCTATATATTTGTACTAGGCTTTAGCTGCCTGGATCTTTCTTGGGCAGACATTTTTTTTTTTAATTTTTTTTTTCAACGTTTATTTATTTTTGGGACAGAGAGAGACAGAGCATGAACGGGGGAGGGGCAGAGAGAGAGGGAGACACAGAATCGGAAACAGGCTCCAGGCTCTGAGCCATCAGCCCAGAGCCTGACGCGGGGCTTGAACTCACGGACCGCGAGATCGTGACCTGGCTGAAGTCGGACGCTTAACCGACTGCGCCACCCAGGCGCCCCACTTGGGCAGACATTTTTAAAATTTTTGCTGTTAGCATGAATCACCATGATTGAAATATATTTTTTAAATAGTTTTACCCTATTTATCTTATATTCTAAGTTTCATTCAAATATTTCTTTTAAAAAATGGAAATGTACACTTGGTCAGAAATATTAATTTTTTAATCTGTCCCTTAAAAAGTTACGTTTCCTAAAGGGCCATTAAATTCCTTAAGGTCTTCAATAGTACTCTCATGAGATATTGTAGAGATTGCATTAAGAGATTAGCATATTTGCTATGTAAATGAAGTGATGTACATGGAAAAATTTTAAATCAACATAAATGTTGTATTTTTATTAATACACATCTTGAGGTGATTAAGGCACCTTACGAACTTTATTCTCCACTCCAGATGGCAATTTTGTGAAAAATATGAGTCTCAAATAAGACAGCCAGAATATTCAAGTAATATTTTCCTTTCTCATCAACTTTGTAGTAGGAAAACACCAGTAAACACTCTGCGGGAAACAGCAGAGTGCTAATACTCTCCACCTAGCTTGCTAGTAAGACACCTTGCCCCCACCATTATCCTGCTGAAATGCCCCCTCTATCCAAGCCTGAGCAGTTTTCCCATGCAATTACATGTCCCCTCCCTTAGCAAGCCAACATGGACCTTGCTATCACTGGGTGCCCTGCCCTCATGTTCTTCTATGAACTTCCTCCTCTAATACACCCTTGGCTGGAGCCCATCCAAAGAAGTACCACAAGCCTGGCAGTGTGCAAGCAGCCCTGACTGGGGCCAGTACCAAGCCAAAATGACTTATACCCCAGGGAGAGGGGAAGGGAACCACACATACACCAGTCCAACTGTGACACCAGTGGGCTGGGGGCAGACATCATATATAACTTGAGGTCCTAGCCACCAACGAAAGCTTCTCAGGAGACAACACAAGGAAAGTGGCTGCAGTTTTGTACTACATCATCTCTGGCAAACACCTGGTCTGACTCACTCAAGCCCAAGGTGGGCCTAAATGGGTCCACTAACAACACGGGAACCAAACCAGGCCCACAACAGGCAAAGAGAGATGTTGCAGGCAAAAGTGACTCAGCCAAAAGAGCAGGGTGTATGCAACACACATAAGAGACATCCCCAAAACATCAGTTCTGGTGAGCAGGGAGCATTGCACTGCAGGTCATTATAGGACCTCTTCTTCATAGGGACAGTACTTTCAAGAGCAAGAGATGTAGCTGACTTTCCTGATACGTAGTAATGGACACAGGGAGTTAGACAAAGTGAGGAGACAGAGGAATATGTCCCAAATGAAAAAATAGGCCAAATAAATAACAAGACAGCTAAATGAAATGGAGGTGAGTAATATGCCTGATAGAGAATTTAAACTAATGGTCATAA
Source organism: Prionailurus bengalensis (assembly GCF_016509475.1). Classification (NCBI taxonomy): domain Eukaryota; kingdom Metazoa; phylum Chordata; class Mammalia; order Carnivora; family Felidae; genus Prionailurus; species Prionailurus bengalensis. Next base: position 17,340,777 of record NC_057361.1, on the reverse strand, counting down.
ATATACTCACTAGACTTGAGAGAAGAGTGGGAGACCTCAGTGAGACCCTCAACAAAGAGATAAAAAAGATAAAAAAAGAATCAGAGATGAAGAACTCAGTAACTGAAATTAAAAATACACTAGATGGAATAAATAGTAGACTAGAGGAAGCGGTAGAACTGATCAGTAACCTGGAGGACAGAGTAAAGAAAATCCATCAAGCTGAACAACAAAGAGAGAAAAATAATAATAAAATATGAAAAGAGGTTTAGGTAATTCAGCAATATCATCAAGCATAATAATATCCACATTATTGGGATCCAAGAAGGAGAAGAGAGAAAGGGGGCAGAAAAAGGGAACAGAGAGCTACAAAAACAACCAGAAAACAAATAACAAAATGTTAATAAGCATATACCTATCAATAATTAATTTGAATATAAATGGACTAAATGCTACAATCAAATGTCACAGGGTGATGGAATGAATAAAAATGCAAGACCCATCTACATACTGCCTATACAAGACTCTTTTCAGACCTAAATTCACATGCAGATTGAGAGTGAGGGAATAGAAAAGCATTTATATTGCAAATGGGTATGAAAAGAAAGCCAGAGTAGAAATACTTAATATAGGACAGAATAGACTTTAAAAGAAAGAGTATAACAAAGACAAAGAAGGGCACTATATAATCATAAAGGGAGAAATCCAACAAGAAGATATAACAGTTGTAAATATTATTTATGTGCCTGACATGGGAGCACCCAAATACATAAAGAAGCGAGTAACAAACATAAAGGAAGTAATTGATAGTAATATAATAACAGCAGGGGACTTTCACACCCCACTTACATCAATGGGTACATCATCCAATCAGAAAATTAACAAGAAAACAGTGGCTTTGAATGATACACTGGACCAGATGGCACTAATAGATATTTTCAGAAGATTCCATCTTAAAACAGCAAAATGCACATTTTTCTCAAGTGTACATGGAACATTCTCCAGACTAGGTCACATATGATGCCACAAAACAAGTCTCAAAAAATTCAAAATGCTATGAAACTAGAAATCAACCAGAAGAAAAAACCTGGAAAGAACACAAATACAAGGAGGTTAACTAACATGCTACTAAACAATGAGTGAGTCAATCAAGAAATAAAAGGGGAAATTAAAAAATACATGGAGGCAAATGAAAATGAAAACACAACAATCCAATATATTGTGATACAGCAAAAGCTGTTCTAAGGGGAAAGTTTATAGGAATTACAGGCCTACCTCACGGAACAAGACAGATCTCAAATAAACAACCCAACCTTACACCTGAAGGAGCTAGAAAAAGAAGAACAAACAAAACTCCAAACCAGTAAAAAATAAAAACAAAGAGGGAGGCAAACCATAAGAGACTCTTAAATACAGAGAACAAACTGAGGGTTGATGGGGGTGGGGAAAACGGTTGATGGGCATTAAGGAGGGCACTTGCTGGGATGAGCACTAGGTGTTATATGTAAGTGATGAATCATTGGAATATACTCCTGAAACCAAGACTATACTGTATACACTGTATGTTAGCTAACTTGACAATACATTATTTAAAATAACATAAAATAAATGCTACCTCCTCAGAGTGGCTTCTCTGACCTTTGTAAGCTCCTAACTCTATTTTTTCATCTTGCTTTATTATTTGTCATAACACTTAACAACTTGACATAATATTGAATTATATTGTATTATATTACTTTATATTAAATTGTATCATACTTTTATATCTACTTATAAAAATTTGTGTAACTATTTATTTATTTTCTGTATCCTTCCCTGGAACCTAAGTTTCATGAGGTCAGGTCATTTGCTTGTCTTACACACTGCTGCATCTCCAGTGCCGTAAACAATGTAGGCAAATAGCAAATACACAAAAATATTTGTTAAATGAATCAATGAATGCATAAGTAATATTGATTTTGAAGGATTCCTTTAGAGAACTAAATAAGACAGCTTATAAATAACACAGCAGTAGATGTTCAATCATTGTGAGCTAGCTTTATTCAGTGGCAGGAGAGCAATATTGTATAATTCTCTTGATGTTTATATGTAAAAAGATGGTAAGCCAATATATCAGCATGAAATGCTTCAAAAAACAAGATTTTTTTAGCCCTATAGTGCTGAGAGGTGAGGATTTTTTTGTTGTGGTAAAACATACAACATGAAATCTAACTTCTTAATATATTTTAAAGTATATAGTACTTTATTGCTAACCATATGCATGTTGTACAGCAGATCTCTGGAACTTTTTCATCTTGCCTAACTGAAACTCTATACCCATTGAACAGCCAGCAACTCCTTATTTCACCCTTCTCCTAGTCCCTGGCAACCACCATTCCACTTTTTGCCTTTACAGGTTTAACTACTTTAAACACCTTTATATAAATGGAATCATGCAATATTTGTCCTTCTAAGACTGGCACATTTCAGTTATCCATTCATCTGTCAATGGACATGTCAGTTATTTTCACATCTTGGCTGTTGTAAATAATGCTGCAATGAACATGGAATGCAAATATCTCTTCAAGATATTTTTTTCAATTCTTTTGGATAAATACTACAAGTGAGATTTCTAGATCATATGGTAGTTTTACTTTAAGTATTTTGAGGTATCTCCATGCTGTTTTCATCAGTGGCTGCACCAGTTTTCTTTCCCATCAGTAGTGCAAAAGAGTGTGCATTTCTCCACATCCTTACTAATACTTCTTATTTTTCTGTTTTTCTTTTTTTTTTTATAATCACCATCCTAACAGGTGTGAAGTGATATCTCATTGTGATTTTTATTTGCATTTCCCTGATGATTAGTGATGTTGAGCATCTAAACATAAACTTGTTGGCCATTTGTATGTCTCTTTGGAGAAATGTATAATCAAGTCCTTTAACCATTTTTAATCAGGTTATTTGGTATTTTTTACTGTTGATTTGTAAGAGTTCTATATATTTTTGGGATATTGACCTCTTATCAGATATATTGTTTGTAATTATCTTCTCCCATTCCATAGATTATCTTTTCACTCTGTTAACTTTTTTTTTCCTTTTCTGCACAGCTTTACAGTTTGATGTAGTCCTATTTGTTTATTTTTGCTTTTGTTGTTTGTGATTTTGGTGTTATGTTAAAGAAATAATTGCCAAAACCAATTTCATGAAGCTTTTCCCTATTTTTTCATCTAGGAGTTTTACAGTTACAGGTCTTACATTCAAGTGTTTAATCCATTTTGAGTTGATTTTTGTGTAAGGTGTAAGGTAAGGGTGCAATTTCATTATTTTCTATGTGCATATCCAGTTTCCCCAACACCATTTGTTGAAGAGACTATCTCTTAGCCATTGTGTAGTCTGGTATTCTCACTGAAGGTCAGTTAACCATATACGCATGGGTTTATTTATGGGCTCTCTATTCTGTTCCACTGGTCAATCTGTCTGTCTTTATGCCAGTACCGCATTGTTTGGATTACTGTAGCTTTATAATATGTTTTGAAAACATAGTATGTGATGCCTCCAGCTTTATTCTTTTTTCTCAAGATAGTTTTGACTCTTTGGTATTCTTTGTAGTTCCGTATGAATTTTACAATTATTTTTTTCTATTTCTGCAAAGAAAAGTGCCATTGGTATTTTGATAGGGATTACATTGAATCTGTATAGAGCCCTTTGGGTAATATGGTATTTAAACAATGTTAAGTCTCTCAACCCATGATCATGGGATGTCTTTCCATTTATTTGTTTGTTCTTTAATTTCTTCCAGCAATATTTTGTGTTTTTTATTGTGTAAGTCTGAAAGAAAGATGAAAGTTGACTAGTTAGGCAGGGTTAAGCTGCTGAAGTGCCAAAGAACAAGCTGTAGTGAGACCTTCCAAGAGAACAATACAGAACCCATAACTGGGGGCAGAGATAATCCTGTTTATGTTGATGTCTGTATACCTGTGATGCTTGGTTGTCTTGGGGACTAGGAACTAGAAATGGCATCAGACTAGCTCTCTATCCTAACAAACCCAGATTTCACAACGCATTGCTTCGGTTTCCTCAGTAACAGCCGCCATAAATAACACAGCCAGCTATTGTTTTACATGTTACAGGATCTGGATTACTTCAAAGAACTTCTCAGGCTTATTTCCTTAGGGTTCTCAAGTATATACACATTTTTTTAAATACATAATGATTCTCTTGGATTAAGGCAGTTTTCTACATTTCATATCAGTTTTTCCAATGTAGTTCACATAAAATATTTTTTTCTCAGTTCAGAAGGACCATTTAAATTGGGCTTTAGATAATGCTGGGTTTTAGGTGAGAAAGGTACCCTCCCATATCAAAATATACTAAAAATTAAAACCATGTATTATGCCAATTGACTTCAAAATGTTTATGCTTGGACATAGTAATTTCATTTATAAAATAGAAGCAAATAATCTGAACTAGAAAAAAGCTTTATGCTCATATATGTTTATTATAGTATTATTTGTAATGATACAAAGCTAGAAACAATCTATGTAACTAACACTAGAATAGTTCAATAAACCATTAAAATTATGTTCACAAGGAGGCTATGATAGAATGGGGAAAGTGCCCGGTATAATATTAAGAGTAAAAGGACATTTAAAAGTAGTATATATAGTATAATAAAAATTTTCAAGAAATACACAAAAATGTATACATGCAAAAATATCTGACAAGAAATATACTATAGCAGTGGCTCCCAACTTTCCATGCATGAGAACTCTTCTTAGTATCAAAAACTTATCATAGGGGCACCTGGGTGGCTCAGTGGGTTAGTTGAGTGTCCAACTCTTGATTTTAGCTCAGGTCCTGATCTCGGAGCCTTGGGGTTGAGCCTTGCATCAGGCTCCACACTGAGCATGGAGCCTTCTTGATATTCTCTCTCTTTCCCTCTCCCCTTCTCTCCTGCTTGTGTTCTCTCTCTCTCTCTCTCTCTCTCTCTCTCTCTCTCTCTCTCTCTCTCCCTCATAAAAAAAAAAGAAACTTACCATAGTCTTCTGTTTCCAGTCAAAATGGAATAGCCCCATTCTTCCGAGTTCCTCTCTCTTATACTAAAAATTCCCTAGATATAACATAATAAACAAACATAAGAAAACACTGAAAAGTGGAAGGAAGGCAGACTACTTACGGAGTTTGGGACTGATGGAAAGACACAGTGGTGAAGTTCTTTGGGTTTTCATATCGCTTCAAGTATATTTCAGATGATACAGAAACCTCCAACCCAGGCCCACCAATAGGCACAGACAAAAAAAGCTCTAAGAAAAGCCTATTCCCTTTATTCAAAGGACTGGGAAAAAAATGTGCTAACAACAGTAAACTTTTTAGCAATACTTGCCCTACTCTGGCTAAACATCAGTGAGGAATTGTACACATCCACCTGACAGTTTCAGTGAGGGCCAGCTGGGAGCTGAGCTTTTGTCCTCACCCCGTGACAATAATTGTAAGCAGGGCCAAGGGAGCAGCTGGACTTCAACTTCATTCATTTGAAATGAGGCTGTGTGAGTAAGTTCATACTTCTAAATAATCCATATATCAAAAGGAAGTATTAAAGTAAAATTTAAAAATACATAGAACTCAATGCAAATGAATATACAACGTATCAAAATGAGGGACACAACTAAAGGAGGGCTGAGAGAGAAATTTATAACACTGAATGTACATATCATAAAAGCGGAAAAGTCTCATATCAATAATTTAACTTCCTATCTCAAAAACCCACAGAACAGAGTAACATAAACCCCAAACAAGCATAAGTAAGTAACATAAGGCAGAAATCAATGAATTTGAAAACAGGGAAAGAATAGTGAAAAAGTAATGAAACAAAAAGCTGGTTTTTAGAAAAAAAAATCTGTAAAACTGATAAACCTCCAGGAAGATTAATAATGACAAAAAGTAAGATGACAAACATCACCAATTTCAGGAATGAAACAGTTAATATCACTATTGACTCAGCAGAGAATACTACAAAGAAATTTGTACTAATAAACAAATTCTAAAACTTAGGGAAAAATAGGTTAATCACTAAAAAAATCACTACAAATTACCAGAATAAACCAAGATGAAATAATCTGAATAATTCTATACTCATTAAATAAACTAAATTCATAGTTTTATTTTTTCACATATTAGATATTTTGTTTTTATTTTTTAAAGTCTATATTTTCATTCCAGTTAGTTACTATACAGTGTTATGTTAGTTTTGGGTGTACAATATAGTAATTCAACAATTCCATACATTGCCCAGTGTTCATCATGACAAGTGCACTCCTTAATTCCCATCACCTGTATCACCATGCCCTCATCCCTTTCTCCTCTGGTAACCATCAGTTTGTTCTCTATAGTTCAGTGTCTGTTTCTTGGCTGTCTTTCTCTCCTTTTTCCCTTTTCTCCTTTGTTTTGTTTCTTTTTTTAACATAATTAAAATTTTTTTTAATGTTTACTTATTTTTAAGAGAGATAGAGACAGAGACAGAGACAGAGCATAAGCGGGGAGGGGCAGAGAGAGGGGGAGACACAGAATCTGAAGCAGGCTCCAGGCTCTGAGCTGTTAGCACAGAGCCTGATGCAGGGCTTGAACTCACAAACCATGAGATCATGACCTGAGCTCGAGTCAGACACTTAAGTGACTGAGCCACCCAGGCACCGCAACTTTGTTGTTTCTTAAATTTCATTTATGAATGAAATTATATGGTATTTGTCTTTCTCTGACTTATTTCACTTAGCCTTATACTCTCTAGCTCCATCCATGTCATTGCAAATGGCATGATTTAATTCTTTTTTATTCTGGAATACTATTCCATTGTACACATATACCACATCTTCTTTATCCATTCATCTATTGCTATACACTTAGGCTGCTTGCATAATTTGGCTATTGTAAATAATGCTGCTATAAACATAAGGTTGCATGTATCCCTCTGAATTAGTGTTTTGATATTCCTTGGGTGAATACCCAGTAGTGTCATTGCTGGATCATAGGGTAGTTCTATTTTTCACTTTTTGAGAAACCTCCATAGTGTTTTCCAGAGTGGCTGCACCAGTTTGCATCCCCACTAGTAGTGCACAAAGGTTCCTTTTTCTCCACATCCTCATCAACACCTGTTGTTCCTTGTGCTATAATTTTAGCCATTCTGACAAGTGTGAGGTAATGATATCTCATTGTATTTTTTTAATTTTCATTTCCCTGATGATGAGTGATGATGAACATCTTTTCATGTGTCTGTTGGCCATCTCTATGTCTTCTTTGGAAAAATGACTGATCATGTCTCCTGCCCATTTTTTAATTGAATTATTAAATTTTTGGAGTGTTGAGTTGTGTAAGTTCTTTATATATTTTGGATACTAACCCACTATTGCGTTTGTCATTTGCAAATATTTTCTCTCATTCTGTAGGTTGCCTTTTAGTTTTTAAAAAACATTTTTTAAGTTTATTTATTTATTGTGAGAGAGACAGAGAAAGTGCAAGTGGATGAGTGGCAGAGAGAGAGTAAAAGAGAGAATCCCAAGCAGGCTCCACACTGCCAGCACAGAGCCTGATGTGGGGCTCAAACTCATGAAACTGCAAGATCAAGACCTGAGCCAAAACCAAGAGTTGGACGCTTAACTAACAGAGCCACCCAGGCACCCTGCCTTTTAGTTTTGTTGATTGTTTCCTTGACTGTGCAGAAGAATATTATTTTGATGTAGTCCCAATAGTTTATTTTTGCTTTTGTTTCCCTTGCCTCAGGAGACATATCTAGAAAAAATTTTCTACATCCAATGTCAGATAAGTGACTGCCTGTGTTCTCTTCTAGGATTTTCATGGTTTCAGGTCTCACATTTAGCTCTTTAATCCATTTTGAGTTTATTTTTGTGTATGGTGTAAGAAAGTGGTCTGGTTTCATTCTTTTGCATGTTGCTGTCCAGTTTTCCCAACAGCACTTGTTGAAAAGACTTTTTCCCATTGGATATTGTTTCTTTCTTTGTCGCAGATTAATTGACCATCTAATTGTGGGGTTATTTCTGAATTTCCTATTCTGTTCTATTGGTCTATGAGTCTGTTTTTGTTCCAGTAACATACTGCTTTGATTACTACAGCTTTGCAGTATAACTTGAAGTCTGGAGTTGTGATGCCTCCAGCTTTACCTTTCTTTATCAAGATAGCTTTGCTATTTGGTGTTTTTTGTGGTTCCATACAAATTTTAGGATTGTTTGTTTCATTTCTGTGAACAATGCTGTTGGTATTTTGATAGGGGTTACATTAAATGTGTAGATGGCTTTCAGTAGTATAGACATTTTAACAATATTTGTTCTTCCAATCCATGAGCATGGTATGTCTTTCCATTTCTTTGTGTCATCAATTTCTTTCATTAATATTTTATAGCTTTTAGAGTACAGGTCTTTTATCTCTTTGGTTAGGTTTATTACTAGGTATTTTATTATTTTGGGTGAAATTGTAAATGGGGTTATTTTCTTAATTTCTCTTTCTGATGTTTCATTATTGGTGTATAGAAATGCAACATATTTCTGTACAATGATTTTGTATCCTACAACTTAATTTATTTATCAGTTTAGCAGTTTTTTGGTAGAGTCTTTCGGGTTTTCTATATAGAGTATTAAGTCATCTGCAAATAGTGAAAGTTTTGCTTCTTAATGATTTGGATGCCTTTTATTTCATTTTGTTGTCTGATTGCTGTGGCTAGGACATCTAATACTATGTTGAATAAAAGTGGTGAGAGTAGAAATCCTTGTCTTCTTCCTGACCTTAGAGGACAAGCTCTCAGTTTTCCCTTTAAGGATGATGTTAGCTGTGAGTCTTTCATATATGACTTTTATTATGCTGAGGTATATTGCCTCTAAATCTACCTTGTTAATAGTTTTTATCATAAATAAATGTTGTACTTTGTCAAATGCTTTTTCTGCATCTGTTGAAATGATTATTCAGTTTTTTATCTTTTCTCTTAATGATGTGATGTACCACACTGATTAATTTGTGAATATTGAACCACCCTTGCATCCCAGGAATAAACCCCACTTGATTGTGCTAAGTGATATTTTTAATGTATTTTTGTATTTGGTTTGCTAGTATTTTTTTAAGTTCATTTATTTATTTTGAGAGAGGTAGAGCATGAGCAGACGAGGGGCAGGGAGGGAGAGAGAGAAAGAATCTTAGGCAGGCCCCCCTGTCAGCACAGAGTCCAAAACAGGGCTAAAACCCACAAACCATGAGATTATGACCTGAGCCAAAATCAACTGAGTGCTCTAGGCACCCCTTGGTTTGGTAGTATTTTGTTGAGGAGTTTTGCATCTATGTTCATCAGAAATATTGGCCTTTAGTTCTCTTTTGTGTGGTGTTTTTATCTGATTTTGGTATCAAGTAATATTGGCCTCAAAGAATGAACTTGGAAGTTTTCCTCCCAGTTCTATTTTTTTGGAATAGTTTGAGAAAAGTAGGTATTAAGTCTTCTTTAAATATTTGGTAGATTTCATCTATGAAGCTTTCTGGTCATGGACTTTTGTTTGTTGGGAGTTTTTTGATTACTGATTCAATTTCTTTGATGGTTGTTGGTCTGTTCAGATTTTCTCTTGCTTCTTGTGTCAGTTTTGGCAGTTTATATGTTCATAGGAATTTATCCATTTCTTCTAGCTTGTCCAATTTGTTGACATACAGGTTTTCATAATATTCTCTTAGAATTGTTTGTATTTCTGTAGTGTTGGTTGTTATCTCTCCTCTTTCATTTGTGATTTTATTTACTGGAGTCCTTTCTGTTTTTTTTCTTGATAAGCCTGGATAAAAGTTTATGGATTTTATTGATTTTGAGAAAAATGGCTCCTTGTTTCTTTAATCTGTAATATTGTTTTTTTAGTTTCTGTATCATTTATTTCTGCTGTAATATTTATTATTTCCTTCCTTTTACTGGTTTGGAGTTTTGTTTGTTCTTCTTTTTCTAACTCTTTTAGGGGTAAGGTTACATTGTTTATTTGAGATTTTTCTTGCTTCTTGAGAAAGGCCTGTATTGCTATAAACTTTCCCCATAGAACCCCTTTTGCCGTATCCCAGAGGTTTTGGACCATTGGGTTTTCATTTTCATTTGTTTCCATGTACTTTTTAATTTCCCCTTTGATTTTTTGGTTGAGCCAGTCACTGTTTAGTATCATGCTATTTAACCTACATGTATTTGTGTTCCTTCCAGGTGTTTTCTTGTGGTTGACTTCTAGTTTCAAAGTGTTGTCAGAAAAGATACATGGTGTGACCTTGATTTTTTAAAATTTGTCGTGACTTGTTTTGTGGCCTAAATATGTGTTCTATTCTGGAGAATGTTCCATGCTCACTTGAAAAGATTGTGTACTCTGCTGTTTTAGGATGCAGTGTTCTTAATATATCTGTTAAATCCACCTTTTCCAGTGTGTCATTCAAAGCATTGTTTCCTCATTGATTTTCTGTTTAGATGATCTGTGTATTGCTATAAGTGGGTTGTTAAAGTCCTCTAGTATTATTGTATTATTGCTGGTTACTTCCTTTATGTGTGTTATTAGCTGTTTTATGTATTTCAGTGCTTCCATCTTGGGTGCATAAATATTTACCATTGTTATATCTTTTTGCTGTAATTTCCCCTTTATTATTACATAGTTTTCCTCTTTGTCTCTTATTATAGATTTTGTTTTAAAGTCTATTTTGTTCAATATAAGTATTGCTACTCTGGCTTTCTTTTGGCATCTATTTGCATTATAGATGTTTCCCCATCCCCTCATTTTCAATCTGCAGGTGTCTTAGGTCTATAATGAGTCTCTTGTAGGCAGCATATAGATAGGTCTTGCTTTTTTATCCATTCTGTCATGCTGTATCTTTTGATTGGAGCATTTAGTCCAGTTTCATTCCAAGTAATTATTGATATTTATTTATTTATTTATTTATTTATTTATTGCCATTCTATTATTTGTTTTGTGATTGTTTCTGATTTTCTCTGATCCTTTCTTGTCTTTCTCTCTTTCATGCTTTGCTGGTTTTCTTTAGTGATATCTTTGGATTTCTTTCTCTTTATTCTTCGCATGTTTATTTGTGGTTTTTGATTTGTGGTTACCATTAAGTTTGTATATAACCTCTTGTGCATAAAGCAGTCTGTAATAAGTTGATGTTCTTTTAAGTTTGAACCCATTCTTTACTCCTCTCCTCCCCATGTTTTAGGTATATGGTGTCATATTTTACGTCCTTTTATTTTTTGAATTCCTTGACTGATTTTTATAGAAATATTCATTTTTATTGATTTTGTGTTTACTACCTCCATACTGTCTTTTTTGTTTTTTTCTTTTCACTCAAAGAGTCCCCTTTAATATTTCTTCCTGGTCTGGTTTGGTGGTCATGAACTCCTTTAGTTTTGTTTGTCTTGGAAACTCTTTATCTGTTTTTTTTATCCTGAATGATACCCTTGCTATATAGAGTATTCTTGGCTGTAGATTTTTCCCATTCAGTGCCCCTCCTTTCTGGGTTGGAAAGTTTCTGCTAAAAAATCCCCTGATAGTCTCCTTGTAAGTTATTGTCTTCTTTTGTCTTGGTGCTTTAATTTTTTTTCTTTATCAATATATTTTGCCACTTTAATTACATTATGTCTTGGTGTGAATCTGCCTTTTTTAAAAAATTTTTTGGGGGTTCTTTGTGTTTCCTGGATCTGGATATCTGTTTCCTTCCCCAGATTAGGGAGAGGGAAGTCTCTAAGTCTATTTATATCTGAATTCCCTAAGTCTATTTTCATGTTGATGAGATTCTTCTTTCTCTCTTTTTTCAGCTTGATTACTTTCTATTACTTTGTTCTAGGTTATTCATTCTTCTGCTTCTTCTAGCCTGCTGTTTTTTTCCATCAAGCATGTTTCTCATTTTGTTTATTGAGCCCTTTTATTTTTGCTGTGCTAGTCCTTATCTCTGTATTAAGGGTCTCACTAATACTTTCTACTTTTTTCCCAAGTCCAGGTAACATCTTTATGATCATTACTTTAAATTCTCTATCAGACATGTTAATTATATCTGTTTCATTTAGTTCTCTGGCTGTGGCCTTGTCGTGTTCTTTCATTTGGGACACATTTCTGTTTTCTCATTTTGTCTAAGTCTCTGTTCTTGCTTCTCTGTGTTAAGAAAGTCAGCTATAGTTCCTGTTCTTGGGGGGTAATGGTGTTTTGAAGAAGGGGTTCTGTAGTGCCCTGCCATGTATTGTTCCCTATTTCCCAGGCCCTGGAGCTTCAGGGAGTGACTTCAATGTGTGCTGTGTGTGCTCTGCTGTTGTGTCCTGGCTACTTTATCCTTCAGGCCAGTCATTTTCAGAGGCTCTCTTTGCCTATTGTGGGCAGTGTTTGGTCCCTGGCCCGAATGTGAGTTTTAACAAGGTGTGCTCTGGTCTGCTTATGAAATGAGACCTGTCACCACCAGTGCCAGAACCATGATTCTGCAAAACTCCTGGGTTGGGAAATGCACTGTTGGCAGTGTTTGGGCCCATCTTTTAGTGGAGAGGGCCCACCATACTGGGGGTAAGACAAGCATGACTAGGAATGGTGGTTCACTGGAGCTCAGGGGCATGGTGCTTGGTGTAAGGAAGTTAGGTAGTAAGTGTCTGCTATGCACTCATTCCTGCAAGTGGTCCTGTGCTTATGCTGAGGGATGGAGGACAGAAAGTGATGCCTACCAGTTCCTTTGTTCCCAGAGAGTTCTCTCCATGAATGCTGCCTGTCTGGGATATGCTCCAAGATGAACAAATAACCTCCCTACTGTGTGCCCCAGGCACTCTTCAAATACTGTTTCTGTGCTTTATGTCCGCTGCCTGTTTGCCCTGCCTTCTCTCCAAGAGCAGCCCCAATGTCTTTTAGGCCTTATGTGAGCCAAGTCCAGTGACCTTTAAAACTCCAGGCTTTAAGTCCCACTAGTTGCAGGAAGTTAGGAAATTAGACCCCTCTCACTTTCCAAGCCAAATGCTATGGAGATTTGCTTTACACATGCTCTTCCCTGTGTGCTAGTCTTTCTCTTGTCTTTCTCCACAACTATGGCTCCCTTTCCTCTGCAGCCGCCAGGATCTGTTTCTCTCCAAAATCACTTCTCTGCACTTCATACCTTCTTTGATGGTGCCTCTTTTCTACCTTTACTTGTGGAGTTGTTCTGTCAGTCTTCAGGTTGATATCTGGGGGTGTTTAGGATGATTTGATAGTTATCTAGTTGTATTTGTGGGACAAGGTGAGACAAGGTCCTTCTCTTCCACTGCCATCTTCTCTTCTTCCTGAATTTATAATTTTAATTCTTTCAAGACAAAAAATATCCAGACCCAGATTGGTTTCACTGGAAAATTCTACCAAACATTTAAAGAAGAATTAGCACCAGTTGTTTATACAGTTTATTCTAAAGAATAGAGAAGGTGACATTTTTCAACTCATTTTACAAGGCTAGTATTACCCTTACATCAAAACTGTACAAACACCATGCCAGAAAAATAAAGAAAGAAAGAGAAAGAGAAAAAGAAAACTATAAACAAATATCTCTCCTGGACTTAGATGCAAAAGTCCTCAATAAAACATCAGCAAATCTAATCAAGCAATGTATTAAAATTTATATGATCATATTAATTGTTGCAGAAAAGTATATGAGAAGCTCCAGCACTCACTGAACTTGTTAAAAAACATCTACAAAAAAACTTAATGCTTTCTTTCTATACAGGAACAAGGGAAGGATGTCCACTTTCACCATTTTAATTTAATATATTACTGGAGAATTTTTGTAATAATCACATTTTCTAGGTTCTGTATTTGATGCTTTAACATCTTGGGGACTTCATGACTATGGAGGAATTGCCCACACCCCAGGGCCAGCCAATTCCTAGATATAGTAAATGGTTTGCCTGCAAATGTAACTTTCCTGTGTAAACCAACCAATCAGGAACCCATACCCATTGACCTCCTTTATTGAGGGATCACATTCAGAGCTACTCTTCCCCTGCCTAATCACCCCAGGGCCAGGTGCCAGTCAGCTAAGGACAGCCCTTCTACCCCAGAGCCCACTGAAATTATTCAAATTAGTTAATCCTAAACCTGTTTACCCTGCCTTATCTGTTCCTTTCTGTAAAAACCATAATTAAGGCTCATACCCATATCTTCCTCTCCACCACCACACCTCTTGACCAAACCTGATGCTTCCCTGTGTGTACCCCCTTCACATTAAGAATAAATATTGGAAACAAATTAAAAACAAAATGTCACTTACAATTGCTTAATAAAAAATATTTAGATATAAATCTAACAAAACCAGTATAGGATCTGTATCCTGAAAATTACAAGATGCTAATGAAATAATTTAAAGAGAACCTAAATAAATGGAGAGACATTTGTATTCATGGATTGAAAGACTCCACATAGGAAAGATACCAATTTTTCTTAAACTGATATGCAGGTTTAATGCAATTTTTACTGTAATATCCACAGCATTTTTTGTAGACAAACATGGGCTTATTCTAAAATTTATAAGGGAAATCCCTGTACCTAGAAGAGCTAAAAATTGTGAAAATGAATAACAAAGTGGGAAGAGTCACTTCACCTGATGTTAAAACTTACTGTATAGCTACAATAATCAAAGCAATGTGGCATTAATAGAATGATGGGACACATAGATTTAGGGAATAGAACAAAGAGCCAAGAAATAAACACATATAAATATGCCCTACTGATTTTTTCAAGTTTTACTAAAAAATAATTCACATACATCAATGCATGATTTTAAGGTGTGCAGCATGAGGGTGTGGTTTAAATATATTGTGAAATGATTACCACAATAGGTTCAACTGATATCCATCTGCTCATATACATACAATAAAAAGAAAGAAGAAAAGAAAAAGGGTGAAAAAATGTTCTTCTTGTGATGACAACTCTTAGGACTTACTGTCTTAACAACTTTTTCATATGTTGTACAGCACTGTTAGCTATATTACTCGTGTTGTACATTACATTCCTAATATTTATCTTATAACTGGAAGTTTGTATCTTTTGACCACCTTTCTCCATTTTCCCCCTCTCTTCCTTCTGCCTTTGATAGCCACAAGTCTGATCTCTTTTTCTATGAGTTTGTTTGTTAATTTTAGATTCCACATATAAGTGAGTTCATACAATATTTATCTTTCTGTGTCTCGCTTATTTCACGTAGCATAATGCCTTCAAGGCCCATCCATGTTGCCACAAAGAGAATTTTCTCATTTTTATAGCTGAATAATATTCCATTGTATAGATAGATAGATAGATAGATAGATAGATAGATAGATAGAGATAGATAGATAGAGATGTATAGATATATATATATACCCCACCTTCTTTATTCATTCATCCATCAATGGCCGCCTAGGTTGTTTCTGTGTCTTGGCTATTGTAAACAATGTTGCTATGAACATGAGGGTACAGATATATTTTCAAATTAGTATTTTTATTTACTTTGGATACAGTCCCAGAAGTGGAATTGCTGGATCATAGGGTAGTTTTATTTTTAATTTTTTTGTGGAACCTTCATGCTGTTTTCTCTAGTGGCTGTACTAAGTACAGAATCCCACCAACAATGCACAAGGGTTCCCTTTTCTACACATCTGCATCAGCTTTAGTTATCTCTTCTCTTTTTGATTATGGCCATTTTCACATGTATGAGATTATATCTCATTGTGGTTTTAACTTGTGTTTTTTCGTGTGACTGGTGATGTTGAGTGTCTTTTCATGTACCTGTTGGCCTTTCATATGGCTTCTTTGGAGAAATGTCTATTCTACCCTACTGATTCTGACAAAGCAATTCAGTGGAAGGATAACCTTTTCAACAAGATGTTGGTACAATTGGGCATCCCTATCCAGAGACAAAAAAAGAAAAAAAGAACTTCAGCTTAGACCTCATATTTTATGCAAAAATTAACTCCAAATGGGTTATAGACTTACATGTAAGCATAAATCTACAAACTTCAAGAAATAAACATAGAAAATCTTTGAGACCATGGGTTAGGCCGAGAATTTTTAGAATCAATACCAAAAGCAAAATCTATAAAAGGAAAAATTAATAAATTGGACCTCATCCAAATAGAAAACATTTTCTCTGCAAAAGACCTGGTGAAGTGGATGAAAACATAAGCCAGAGACTTCGAGAAGATATTTTCAAACCCTGTCTCCAAAAAAAAAGGACAAGTATCTAAAATATATAGAGAACTCTCAAAACTCAACAGGGAGAAAACAAACAATTCAAGTGGAAAATGGGCACATGGCAGGAACAGACATTTCATTGAAGAAGGTATGCCAAAAGTAAGCATGTGCAATGAATTTTAACATTATTAACCATTAAGAAAATGAAAATTCAAATCATAATGAGGTATCATTACACTCCTATCAGAATTGCTAAAATACTACTGATAACATCAAATGCTGCAGGAATGTTGACACGCTAGATCAATTATACACTGCTGGTGGGAATGTAAAATGGTACAGCCTCTCTGGTAACAAGTATGGTGGTTTCTTACAAAACTAAACATGAACTTACTATATGACCCACTAATTACACTCTTGTATAACAAAGAAACAAAAATAATTTTCACACAAAAACCTGTACATAAATGTTTATAATAGGTTCATTCAAAATAGCCCAAACTGGAGACAATGCAGATGTCCTCCAACAGGTGATGGTTAAACAAACTGGTATATCCATACAATGGAATACCAATTAGCAATAAAAAAGAATGAGAGCTATCGGTAACAAGTGGAGAAATTTCCAGGGAATTAGGCTGAGTGGAAGAAAAAAACAATCCCAAAAGGTTAACACTATATGATGCCATTCTTGAAATGACAAAATTATAGAATTTGGGGATGTTTTGGTTAACTCTGAGTTACTATGTATCTCATATATAAACAGTGTGTGGATTAGAATTAAATTACAATAAAATATCTAACAATTAGAAATATCCAACTACAATAGCACTAACATTGTACTGAACACAGTTTAACTTGTAGACTCAGAATCTTGCAGCCTCGCAGAACCATTTTAATGAAAGAATTTCTTATTATGAAATGAACAGTTGCCAATTCATGTAAGTTTCTTATCTATAGAAATCTGGATTAAAGAAAAATTCTTTGCCTTTGTTAATAATTCATGGAAAATTATATTAACTAAAAATATTGTCATTTATGAACATTAAATATAAGATTGTGTTGGTAGATTTCTAAAAACTTAAAATAAGTGTTCAAATTATAATTTGATATATTTATTATTCAAAATATTTCTTAGATTAAACCCCAAGGAAATATTTTTTATAAGTTAATATCTCATCTTATATGTGTTTATGAGAGTTGGTGTAGAGCAGTTTCAGGCCTTCTTTATGGCAGGACCAGCTAATAAATCTTTACCTGAGGTTTGCATTCCTGTGCTACATAGTCAGACCTGGGATCTCTCCTGGACCACTGGGCCCTTCTAATTTATACTGTTTTCTCCTCTCCTCCCATAATTCAACATTTTTCAGTCCTAGTTGAGAGAGGCAAACTAATTCCATATTAAATTTCAGAAAGAAATATAAATTTTTTACAAAGCTATTTGTGGGACAGAAAATAACAAAAATAATAACTAATTTTGAGGTCCTGCAAATTCCACATGGTAAACAAAACTTTTTTACAAGGCAAACATGTTTTCTAAGAAACTGAGTAGTTTTGTTTCCTGTTGGCCTGCAGGCTCATACATTTGTATGTTGCCTCTGCCTGTCAGTCTCCAACACTTCAGGGTGAATTTTTATTAATAACCATAGGGGTCAAACATGGATCTGCATGATCCTTAAAGATAAGCGCAAGGGATCCAGATTAGAAGCAGAGCAAAAACAGAAATGGGATTCATTCCTTTTTTCCCCAAGTTTTTATTTAAATTCCAGTTAGTTAACATACAGTGTAATATTAGTTTCAGGTGTAGAATTTAGTGATTCATTGCTTATATACAAAACCCAGTGCTCATCACAAGTGCCCTCTTTAACACCCATCACCTATTTAACCCAGCCCCCCTGCACCTCCCCTCCAGCAACCCTCAGTTTGTTCTCTGTAGTTAAGAGTCTGTTTTCTGGTTTGCCTCTCTTTCTTTCCCCACTATGTTCATTTGTTATGTTTCTTAAATTCCACATATAAGTGAAATCATATGGTATTTGTCTTTCTCTGACTGGCTTATTTTGCTTTGTGTAATACTCTCTAGTTCCATCCATGTCATTGCAAATGGCAAGCTTTCATTCTTTTTTATGGATGATTAATACTATATTGTGTGTGCGTGTGTGTGTATATATATATATATACACACACACACACACGTGCACACACAATGTGTGTGTGTGTGTGTGTGTGTATCACATCTCCTTTACCCACCCATCAGTCAATGGAAATTTGGGCTCCTTATGTAATATGCATATTGTTGATAATACTGCTATAAACATAGGGGTGCCTGCCACATGGGTAGTTGCTAGCCTTCCCAGTCAACAAAACTGACCCTGGAAACATTTTTAAAAAACATAAAACGTATTTGGAAAGACACTGTAAGAAAACAGAGCAAAATCCACCAAGCAATCATTCTTCCTCCTCAATATACCCACAAGTAGTGCTGCCCCACTCTTAATCTTCCACTATTTTGTTTTCATATTTGGTTTCGATATAAAATGATTTAGGAATGAATCTAGAAGATTTTATATTTAGAAGTTTTTTTAATGTTTATTATATATGTATATATATACATATATACATATATATGTATATATATACATATATATACATATATATGTATATATATACATATATATACATATATAATATACATATACATATATATGTATGTATACATACATGTATATATGTATACATGTATACATATAATATACATATATATGTATACATGTATACATATAATATACATATATATAATATACATATATTATACATATACATATAATACACATATATATACATACAGAGAGAGAAAGAGAGAGAGAGAGAGAGAGAGGGAGAGAGAAAATGAATCTGAAACAGTCTCCAGGCTCTGAGCTTGCAGCACAGAGCCTGACACAGGGCTTGAACTCTGACCAGCGAGATCATGACCTGAGCTGAAGTTGGATGCCCAACCAACTGAGCCACCCATGCACCCCTAGAAGATTTTATATTTTTATGAAATATTTCCAGGGTCAGTTTTACTGATTGGGAAGGCCAACAACTACCTACATGGGATGAGTTCCCCAGAACAGTCCCCTTATCCAAAGCCAATCATACTAGAAATTTCCTCATTGGAAATGCATTCCTTTGAGCCTCTGGAGTTTCTAGTCCTCAAGGATTCCCTATTGAAATGCTACATCGTAAGTCCTCTTCCTGGAGTCATCAGACTGTAAATTATAAATAAAGAAGGGAATGGTAAGAGGTAAATACCTGTGGGATTCATAACGTTGTAGCACTTTAGCCTTAATTTGCTGAGTTCAAGGCCCTGAGAATTTTACCTCAAGAAGAGGTGAGTCTGGGGCCTTAATAACTGGAAGGAGAGAGGGGAGGGGTACTGCAAAGAATGGTACTGCTTCCTTCCAGTGTTAGAGGGAGCAGCAGTAGCTGCTGCTGTTGTTGCATACTTCCCCCAATTTCTTCCATCTTGCTAATATTAAGGTGAATGAGCTCATCACATCAAACAGGAGAGTTTATGGTTTTTATTAGCTCTAGTGGCAAGAAAGGAAAGTTCTAGCCTTTTCTGTGAAGAACCACCCTTTCTGTTACTGTCTATCCTTAAATGAAGTAAAGGTCATTGCTGAAGTTAGAGCCTCTTTGTTAGATAAAAATCTGAAGAGGTAAACAGATTAAATTTTAATTTCTGATTGATATGTATGGGCACATTTGAGCATATATTTGATTTAATCAAATTGGTTCTTTCTTATTTAAAATTATAAAATTTGTAAATGTCAAATTATAAAATTAATAGGTATTCATTAGAAAACAATTTGGGGAAATGGAAAAGGTGTTAAACCAATTCTGAAGGGAAATAGGAGATACAGGCTTCTAGTTATGGAATGAATAAGTCACGGGAATAAAAGGCACAGCATAGGGAATATAGTCAATGGTATTGCAATAGCAATGTATGGTGACAGTTGGCAGCTACACTTATGAGCACAGCATAATGTATAGAGATGTTGAATCACTATGTTGTACACCTGATACTAATAGAACACTGTGTGTCAACTATACTCAAGTTAAAAAAAAAACAATTCTACCATCCAACACTATCACTGCTAATATTTTAAATAGAAATATACAAATTGTGAACTTTAGTTTTAATTGACTATAACCAGAAGACAGTCAACTAAAGTGAAACTAAAGGAATTAAACAAGCAATATCTGTTCTTTTTTTAATTTAAGAAGATGCTTATTTATTTATTTTTAATGTTTATTCGTTTTAGAGAGAGAATGCACATGCGCATGTGAATGCGGTAGGAGTAGGGGGGTGGGCAGAGGATCTGAAGCAGGCTCCGTGCTGACAGCAGAGAGTCTGATGTGGGGCTCGAACCCATGAACCATGAGATCATGACCTGGGCCAAAGTCAGACGCTTAACTGACTGGGCCACCCAGGCACCCCTTTACTTAGTTTTGAGGGTGGGACAGAGAGAGAGAGAAAGAGAGAGAGAGAGAGAGAGATTGAGCAAGCGAGAAAGCATGTGAGTGGGGGAGGGACAAAGAGCGAGAGCAAGAGAGACTCCCAAGCAGGCTCCACACTTAGTGTGAAGCCTCACTTGGGGCTTGATCCCATGACCACAAGATCATGACCCTAACTGAAATCAAGAGTCAGATGTTCAACCAACTGAGCCACATAGGTACCCAAAGCAATATCTTTTAAGTGATTTCTTTAATAGTAAAAATTGTGAATACGAAAAGTGGATTTTTATTAGATTTTGAAAAAAGAAAAATTCATGAAACTTCATATGCATGAGTTTACATTTATAAAACCTAAAAAGCCAACTGTCTTATAAAAATTTTAAAAACACCACTAACAAAAAGCATCAAGATGACACCAAACCAAGCCATAACTTTTTTTTGAAGACTGAATTTACTGAAACCTACTTTTATAATTTATTTTATTTTATTTAGTTTTTTTTAATGTTTATTCATTTTTGAGAGAAAGAGAGAGAGTGTGAACAGGGGAGTGGCAGTGAGAGAAGGGGAGACACAGAATCCAAAGCAGGCTCCAGGCTCTGAGCTGTGAGCACAGAGCCTGGTGTGGGGCTCAAACTCACAAACTGTGAGATCATGACCTAAGTTGAAGTCAGATGCCTAACTGACTGAGCCACCCAGGCACCCCAGTTTTTTTTTCTTTTTATTTTAGAGAGAGAAAGAGAGAGACCATGCACAAGAGGGAGAGACAGGTAGAGGGAGAGAGAGAAAATCTTAGCAGGCTCCACACTCAGTGCGGAACCTGACACGGGGCTTGATCCCACCACCTTGGGATCATGACCTGAGATAAAATCAAGAGTCTGACACTCAAGTGACTGAGCCACCCAGGAGCTCCCCAAAACCTACTTTTAAGATGATTTTATTGGGAGATGATTTGGGGGAAGAACTGCTGTATAAGCAAAATGAACCATAAAATGGAAATAACTTCCAGGGATAAACAAGTACACGATACATAAATGGATAGAACTATAATTTAATGTAACCCCAAAGAGATTACACAAGAATTGAGAGAGTCAAATGGCCCTTTCTTCCTTCCTGGCTTATCTGATTAGTGAATGTGTAACTTCGTTACATATTATTTGTTATCTCCATACTACATATTACTTCATACTACATATTACTTCATTTAAATCTTGACTTTTTAATAAAGTTATGTTTTTCCCATGTCTTGTTGCTATTGCTTTTTTTTAAATTTTTTTTGTAATGTTTATTTATTTTTGAGACAGAGAGAGACAGAGCATGAACGGGGGAGGGTCAGAGAGAGGGAGACACAGAATCCGAAACAGGCTCCAGGCTCTGAGCTGTCAGCACAGAGCCCGACGCAGGGCTCAAACTCACGGACCACGAGATCATGACCTGAGCTGAAGTTGGCCGCTTAAGCGACTGAGCCACCCAGGTGCCCCATTACTATTGTTTTCTTAATTAGAAAAGTCACTTATTTTCATCTAATTACCAATAAGCCATCGGTGTACTTATGTGTTCCTAGTAATGTAATTAATATAATTCCTAAATTGTGTCTATCTTCTTGAAGGTGTTCATTCCATACATGCTTCTTTATCCCACTCAGGTGGAGTGAAAAAGTCACAACTTTATGCAATCCTTTCCTTCCACTCCATTTTGGTTGTATGAAAGAGTAGGCATAGGAGGTAAAGGTAGAATTGTGAGACCTTAGGCAAGCATTTTACTTCTGTCATTCTCAGTTTCTGCCACAGGAAAAATGAGAGTACTGGACTAGAAAGTGTATTTCAAACCTTATCGTTACACTTGACCTTCAAACAATACAGGTTTTAGAGATGCCAACACCCTTACAGTATAAAAACTCAGTATAACTTTTGGCTCCACCCAAACTTGACTATTAATAGCCTACTGTTAACCAGAATCCTTACCAATGACATAAACAGTCAATTAACACATACATTATATACGTATTATATACTGTATTTTTTTGTTTTTTTAAAATATAATTTATTGTCAAATTGGCTTCCATACAGCACCCAGTGCTCATCTCAGGAGGTACCCTCCTCAATGCCCATCACCCATTTAACCCTCTTCCCCACCTCCCCATCCACCCTCAGTTTGTTCTCTGTATTTAGGAGTCTCTTTTGGGTTACCTCCCTCCCTCTCTGTTTGTAACTATTTTTTCCCCTTCCCTTCCCCCATGGTCTTCTGTTAAGTTTCTCGATCCACATATGAGTGAAAATATAGGACATCTTTCCTTCTCTGGTTCACTTATTTCACTCAGCATAATACCTTCCAATTCTATACACATTGCCACAAATGGCATGATTTCGTTGTTTCTCATTGCTAAGTAGTATTCCATTGTATATATAAATCACATCTTCTTTATCTGTTCATCAGTTGATGGATATTTAGGCTCTTTCCATGATTTGTCTATTATTGAAAGTGCTGCTATAAACATTGGGATACATGTGTCCCTATGCATCAGCACTCCTGTATCCCTTGGGTAAAGTCCTAGTAGTGCTATTGCTGGGTCATAGGGTAGTTCTATTTTTTTTTAACGTTTATTTATTTTTGAGACAGAAAGAGACAGAGCGTGAACAGGGGAGGGTCAGAGAGAGAGGGAGACACAGAATCCGAAACAGGCTCCAGGCTCTGAGCTGTCAGCACAGAGCCCAACGCGGGGCTCAAACTCACGGACCGTGAGATCATGACCTGAGCTGAAGTTGGACTCTTAACCGACTGAGCCACCCAGGCACCCCAAGTAGTTCTATTTTTAATTTTTTCAGGAATGTCCACACTGTTTTCCAGAGTAGCTGCACCAGTTTGCATTCCTACCAACAGTGCAAGAGAGTTCCCATTTCTCCACATCTGGGCCAGCATCTGTAGTTTCCTGATTTGTTCATTTTAGCCACTCTGACCAGCGTGAGATGGTATCTCACTGTGTCTTTGATTTGTATTTCCCTCATGAGGAGTTATGTTGAGCATCTTTTCATGTGCCTGTTGGCCATGTGGATGTCTTCTTTAGAGAAGTGTCTATGTTTTCTGCCCATTTCTTCACTGGATTATTTGTTTTTTGGGTGTGGAGTTTGGTAAGTTCTTTATAGATTTTGGATACTAGCCCTTTATCTGATGTGTCATTTGCAAATATCTTTTCCCATTCCATCAGTTACCTTTTAGTTTTGTTGATTGTTTCCTTTGCAGTGCAGAAGCTTTTTTTCTTGATGAGGTCCCAATAGTTCATTTTTGCTTTTAATTCCCTTGCTTTTGGAAATGTACTGAGTAAGAAATTGCTGCGTCTGAGGTCAGAGAAGTTGTTGCCTGCTTTCTCCTCTAGGGTTTTGATGGTTTCCTGTCTCACATTTAGGTCTTTCATCCATTTTGAGTTTATTTTTGTGAATGATGTAAGAAAGTTGTCTAGTTTCATTCTTCTGCATGTTGCTGTCCAGTTCTCCCAGAACCATTTGCTAAAGAGACTGTCTTTTTTCCATTGGATGCTCTTTCCTGCTTTGTCAAAGATTAGTTGGCCATACATTTGTGGGTCCAATTCTGGGTTCTCTACTCTATTCCATTGGTCTATGCATCTGTTTCTGTGCCAATACCATACTGTCTTGATGATTATAGTTTTGTAGTAGAGGCTAAAGTCTGGGATTGTGATGCCTCCCACTTTGATCTTCTTCAAAATTACTTTGGCTATTCAGGGTCTCTTATGGTTCCATACAAATTTTAGGCTTGTTTGTTCTAGCTTTGAGAAGAATGCCGGTGCAATTTTGATTGGGATCATATTAAATGTGTAGATTGCTTTGGGTAGTATTGACATTAACAATATTTATTTTTCCAATCCATGAGCATGGAATGTTTTTCCATTTCTTTTTGTCTTCTTCAATTTCCTTCATAAGCTTTCTGTAGTTTCCAGCATACAGATATTTTATCGTTGGTTACATTTATTCCTAGATATATTATCGTTCTTGGTGCAATTGTAAATGGTATCAGTTTCTTTATTTCTCTTTCTGTTGCTTCTTTATTTGCATATAGAAATGCAACCAATTTCTGTACATTGATTTTGTACCCTGTGACTTTGTTGATTTCATGCATGAGTTCTGGGAGTCTTTTGATGGAGTCTTTTGGGTTTTCCATGTAGAGTATCATGTCGTCTGCAAAAACTGAAAGTTTTACTTCGAATCTTTGCCAATTTTCATGCCTTTTATTTCATTTTGTTGTCTGATTACTGATGCTAGGACTTCCAACACTATGTTAAACAACAGTGGTGAGAGTGGACATCCCTTTTGTGTTCCTGATTTCAGGGGGAAAGCTCTCAGCTTTTCCCTATTGAGGATGATATTAGCTGTGGGCTTTTCATATATAGCTTTTATGATGTTTAAGTATGTTCCTTCTATCTTGAGGGTTTTTACTAAGAAAGGATGCTGTATTTTGTCAAATGCTTTTTCTGTATCTATTGACAGGATCATATGGTTCTTATCCTTTCTTCTGTTAATGTGATGTATCACACTGATTGATTTGTGAACATTGAAACAGCCCTGCAGCCCAGGAATGAATCCCACTTGATCACGGTGAATAATTATTTTTATATGCTGTTGAATTCGATTTGCTAGTATCTTATTGAGAATTTTTGCATCCAAGTTCATCAGAGATATTGGCCTCTGGTTCTGCTTTTTTGTTAGGTCTCTGTCTGGTTTGGGAATCAAGGTAATGCTGGCTTCATAGAATTAGTCCAGAAGTTTTCTTTCCATTTCTATTTTTTGAAACAACTTGAGAAGGATAGGTATTAACTCTGCTTCAAATGTCTGGTAGAATTCCCCAGGGAAGCCATCTGGTCCAGAACTCTTACTTGTCGGGAGATTTTTGATAACTGATTAAATTTCTTCACTAATTATGGGTCTGTTCAAATTTTCTATTTCTTCCTGTTTGAGTTTTGGTAGTGTGTGGGTGTCTAGGAATTCGTCCATTTCTTCCAGGTTGTCCTGTTTGTTGGCATATAATTTTTCATAGTATTCTCTGGTAATTGCTTGTATTTCTGAGGGACTGGTTGTGATAAATCCATTTTCATTCCTGAATTTATTGATTTGGGTTCTCTCTCTTTTCTTTTTGAGAAGTCTTTTAGGGTTTTATCAATTTTGTTTATTTTCTCAAAAAACCAACTCTAAGTTTCATTGATCTGTCCTACTGTTTTTGTGGATTCTGTATTTTTTATTTCTACTCTTACCTTTATTATTTGTCCTCTTCTGCTGGATTTGGGGTTTCTTTGTTATTCTGTTTCTAGTTCCTTTAGGTGTGTCATTAGGTTTTGTATTTGGGATTTTTCTTGTTTCTTGAGATAGGGCAGGAGTGCAATGTATTTTCCTCTTGACTGCCTTCGCTGCATCCCAAAGGGTTTGGATTGTTGTGTTTTCATTTTCATTTGTTTCCATATATTTTTTAATTTCTTCTTTAATTGCCTGGTTGACTCATTCATTCATTAGTAGGATGTTCTTTAACCTCCATGCATTTGGAGGTTTTTCAAACTTTTTCCTGTGGTTGATTTCAAGTTTCATAGCATTGTGGTCTGAAAGTGTGCATGGTATGATCTCAATTCTTTTGTATGTATTGAGGGCTGTTTTGTGACCCAGTACACGGTCTACCTTGGAGAATGTTTCATGTGCACTCAAGAAGAATGTGTTCTGCTGCTTTAGGATAGAAAGTTCTAAATATATCTGTCAAGTCCATCTGGTCAAGTGTATCATTTGGGGCCTTTGTTTCTTTATTGATTTTCTGTCTAAATGATTTGTCTAATCCTGTAAGTGGGGTATTAAAGTCCCCTGCAATTATCACATTCTTACTAATAAGATTCTTAATGTTTGTGATCAATTGTTTTATATATTTTGGTGCTTTCAAATTTGGTGAATAAACATTTGTAACTGTTAGCTTTTCTTGATGGATAGGCCCTGTAATTATTATATAATGCCCTTCATCTCTTCTCATAGCCTTTAGTTTAAAATCTAGTTTATCTGCTATACATATGGCTACTCCAGCTTTCTTTTGACTTCCAGTAGCATGATAGATGGTTCTCCATCCCCTCACTTTCAATCTGAAGGTGTCTTCAGGTCTAAAATGGGTCTCTTGTAGACAGCAAATAGATGGGTCTCGTCTTTTTATCCATTCCAATACCCTATTTCTTTTGATTGGAGCACTCAGCATTTACATTCAGTGTTATTATTGAAAGATATGGGTTAGAGTCATTGTGTTATCTGTAGGTTTCATGCTTGTAGTGATGTGTGGTCCTTTGTGGTCTTTGCAACATTCCACTTACATAGTCCCCCTTAGGTTCTCTTATAGGGCTGTTTTAGTGGTGATGCTTTTCTTCAGTTTTTGTTTGTTTGGGAAAACCTTTATCTCTCCTATTCTGAATGACAGGCTTGCTGGATCAAGGATTTTTGGCTGCATATTTTCCCTATTCATCACATTGAAAATTTCCTGCTATTCATTTCTGGCCTGACAAGTTTCAGTAGTTAGGTCTGATACTACCCTTATGTGTGTACCCTTGTAGTTTAAGGCCCATTTATCCCTAGCTGCTTTCAGAATTCTCTCTTTATCTTTGTATTTTGCCAGTTTCACTATGATATTTCGTACAGAAGATCAATTCAAGTTACGTCTGAAGGGAGTTCTCTGTGCCTCTGTGCCTCCTGTGTTTCAATGTCTGTTTCCTTCCCCATATTGGGGAAGTTCTCAGCTATGTTTTGTTCAAGAACACCTTCAGCCCCTTTCCCTCTCTGTCTTCTTCTGGAACTCATATGATACAGATATTGTTCCATTTCATTGAATCACTTAGTTCTCTAATTCTCCTCTCATGATCCAGAATTTTTTTCTCTCTTTTTCTCAGCTTCATCTTTTTCCATAATTTTATCTTCTATATCACCTATTCTCCCCTCTGCCTCTTCAAACCTCACTGTCACCACCTCTAGTTTAATTTGCACCTCATTTACAACATTTTTTAATTCATCATGACTATTTCTTGGTTCTTTGCTCTCTGCTGCAATAGACTCTGCTGTCTTCTATGCTTTTTCCAAGCCAAGCGATTAAGCTTATGACTATTATTCTAAATTCTTGTTCAGCTATATTGTTTATATCTATTTTGAGCAATTCTTTAGCTGTCATTTCTTCCTGGAATTTCTTTTGAGAATTCTTCCATTTTGTCATTTTGGCTGCTTTTCTGTCCCTTATGTGTTTTAAAAGCTTGTTATGTGTCCTGCACCTGCGAGCACTACTATATTAAAGAGGGGTCATACATTGTCCAGGGTCTGGCCCTTCAGGAGGTATTTTTTGGGGAGTGTTACTTGCTCTCTGTTGTTGTGACTTTGGTTACTTATCTCCCTACTCATAGTGATGTTTTGGACCCTCCATCAGGTGTGCTTTTACTTGTTCTTTGAAGTAGCCCTGGAAAAGAAAACAAACAAACAAAAAACAGAAAACAAAAACACGCAAGTACACAAACAAAAACAAAAACAAAAATCAGAAACACCAGCTACAAGTAGACAACAGGGAGGAGGCAGTGCTGATGTAAGAGGCCTTATCCCATACGAAGAGTGAAATGACAGGGGTGGGGGAAAAGAAAAAGTAAAAATTGACCAGAGAAACTATACAGCTTAATCCAGAGAGAGAGATAGAAAGGAAAACAAAGAAGGAGGTGGGGGAAAAGAAAAGAAAATAATGTTGACCAGGCAAAGAAACTATATAGCTTAATCCATAGAGAGAGTAAGAAAAATAAAGAAGGTGTAGAACAGGTATCAACAGAATGGATTAAATATGTCTGCTTAAAGAAAGCAACAACAAGAGTGACCAGACTAGAGGGAAGAGATAAAGAGAAAAGGAAGGAAAAGTATATCTATATAATAAGAATTGTCCTAGAATTAAACCAGGCAATGCAACAGCACTGGTCTGGAGGAGGGGCTGTCTGGTTCATTAGCATCAACCCCCCTCAGTAGATATGAAATTACCAGGTGTGGAGGGGTGTGGTTTGTTGTAGGTGGGTCCCGCCTCCACTGTAGGCTGTTGCCAGTTCTCTGAAGCCCCACCTTGGTGGTGATGGGTAGAAAATGGAGACACCTCAGTCTCTCCTCCATGGACCAGGTGTCCCAAACCACTCTGTTCAAGCCGTCCTCACTGTGCCTCGGGGGCAAATAAGAGGTTTGTCCCGCTCCGCTGACTCCTGTGCCCTGGCACTTGGCTGGGATTCAAACTGCCACTCTGTGCGCCATGGTACTTGAGGAGTGCCACTCCACACTGCTTGATATATGGTCTTTGGCTGGTGGGTGCAAGCAGTCTTTGTCTTTTGAGTGGATACAAACCCTCCTCTCACAGCACTCCATGATGGGGATCACTCTCTCCCACTGTGGACTGCACCCCTGAGGTAGCCACCAAGCCTGGGGCTGGCTCCTCTCCTCCCCAGGTGTGTGATCAGGGCTGCTGGCCCCAGTCCAGGGAAAGCCCCTCAGTCAGAGATTGTATCTTTCTCTGTCCTGGTCTGTGGTTTTTCTCTCTTGTCCAGATACAGTCCTATGCTTCCCCAGTCTCTCTTTCTCTTCCCTTTGTCTCTCAGCAGAAGTGGATCCCTTCCCTCTGTTAATTTTATCTCTCCCAATTTGCAATCATGCACCTATAGCCCATCAGGTTGTGCTGGTGGGTCCCTGGAAGTGACTCTGTCTCTTTGCCTCCTAGACTCTTGGAGTTCAAAGTCCTTTGGCTTCAACACTGCTTTGTTTGAGAGACGAGGGAAATTCAGATCCCCCTTCTTCTCTACCATGTTGGTCCTTCCTCCCTATATACTGTATTTTTAATAAAATACACTAGAGATAAGAACATGTTAAAATCATAAAGAATATAAAATATATTTACAGTACTGTACTATATTTGTGGGGAAAATATCTGCATATAAATGGACCCACACAATCACACTGTTTTATTCAAGGGTTAACTGTATTATTATTATTTATGCAACAAACTTTTTTTTCACAAGTAGAATTATATGAACAACCCAATATGTAAAACAAATGGGGCTAATATGTAAAATGTGGAGCTGAATGGTTCACTGAGGGCCCAAAAGCACAGAACATTGCCCACTTGGCCTGCCCCTTTCCCCATATGTGCTATATAAAGTCTATTTGAACAATTTTTATTGAGCACATATTTGTGCCAGGATCTCTTGTAGGTGCTGGAGGTACTAAGTTCAGAGTTGGCAAAGATTTCCACAGTTGCACAGCTCAAGCCAGCCCCAGGACAATACTGGTTATTAAGAGAAAAAGAAGAGTAAAGGGTGATCTCAATTTTTTTATTTCTTGAGCAGCTGGAGTAATGGTATCATCATCAAATAAAATCACATTGGGGGAAATCAAACACAAGGAGTTAAGTTTTGGACATATTAGTTAGGGATGTCTCTTAGGCATCCAAGTGGAGACATGTGTTGCTGAAGTTAAGAGAAGACATTTGGAATTGATATATGAATATTATGAATGTGAGAGTCAAGAGCATTTAAGTGGTATTTAAACCTATGAAACTGGATAAGATCACCAAAATAGTGAGCATAAACAGAAAAGAGATTAAGTCCAAGGACCGAGCTCTGGAATATCTGATGATTAGAGTTCCATGAGGCAAAGAATAATCAGCAGGAGAGAAATAAAGAGTATCCAGAGAGTTGGGAGAAGAAATAAGTGAAATTGATGTCCTGGAAGCAAAGGAAAGAAACAATGTTTCAGGTAGAAACAATAATAAACTGTGTCAAATGCTACTGATAGGTTAAGAAAGAATAAGACTGAGAATTGACTGTCAAGAAAACTCTGTAGAAGAACTTGCAGTGCTGTTTTAAAACTATGGAACTAAAATCCCATGAGTCTTTTCTAGTCTGAATCTCTTCATAGAGTCCACTTCCATATGACTCATCATGAAAAAAATTTTTTTTTGCTAATAATAAAATTTTGCTTTTTTTTTTTTGCCTATCACCTTTGAAGACTGCCCTGATGCTGGCTACTCTTGTATCCTACAATGTAACACCCACTACCAAACTCTCCCCTAAGGTATTGATCTGTAACAATGAACTTCCTTCTGTCATCTACAGCTGTGTTCAAAACTGTCCTTAAACCTGGGAAAACTGAAACCCTGCCCCAGGCCCCTAAGTCCAGGCTACACAAAGGGCCTCATGCTTTATAATACCTTCCTTGAAAATTTCCAAGATGCCTTGTGGTGGCTGCAACTGGCAGGGACAGCAGTTTCTTTCTGGGAGGGCCACTCCTGGACCAGACCCAGAATGAATATTCTTTCTGCTCTTCTCACTCTGCTAAAAGATCCCTATCCTCCCCATTGGTGCTGATGTGTGGTAGGAAGGGATGAAGTCAAGACTGAGAGAGATCATATTTTAGAAATGCAATAATTGTGGAATGAGGGGTTCAAGAAAATACATGATTGAAATATGAGTTGTTCTACATTTACTCTGTAAAATTTTGAAATGTAAGTTTATTGTGACCAGAAAATGAATTGTTGTTCATATTTTCCTGCATATTCTGGGTAAGATTTGTATGTGTGGTCATCATCAATGTAGCGCAGTAACAACACTTGAGAGAATCACTGGAAGCCAGTATTCACAAGCAGCATGATGGAGATGCAGAATCATGAGTAATGATGTAACTACCATTAAATACAAGATATTAGGGAACTACAGAGACAATATCTATATTATTTTAATACAGGGTTTATGAAGAGTCAAGGTGCTTTAATAATAACAGTTTTATTACCCATTTCTTCTGGTAGGAGATAGGAAATTATTAAGGAATGGCACATTTGACATTAAAGAACATGAAGATATGGTTTCTGGATCTGAACAAGCAGAGATTGTAGGTACATGGACACTAAAAAGAATCTTTATGTGCTTTGACTGGACAATAAACAAATATGTAAATGCCTCTTCTCTACCCAATATTCTAAATATTCATTATCAAATCCAATGGGCCCATGAATTTTGTCATACATTTTTAAATCAAATTGTTTATATAGACACAGGCCATAAAAAATATTTGCTTGTGTTTCCATATACCCTAGAAGAGACATTGTGTTTGTCAATCAACATTTGGACCCCCATCTCATGGGACATCCCAGTTTAGCCCCTATACCTGCAAATGCCAAATAACCTTGACAGTCCATCTTAAATTGGAAAATGACATGACTTGAAGTGTGAATTTATAGTTTGGGGGGCATTAAGCTTTATTGGTAGTTATAAGGTAGGAGCCTCTGTCTGTTTTCTCATCTCTTTATAAGATTATCACCTATTAAGATAGCCCTAGCTCTTAAAACGATATTGTTTTAGTTAAGGTCTAGTTAGACCTTTAAAAATCAAAATGAAAAGTGTTCGCAAGTGTACACAAATTCTCTTTTGGAAACTAGTTGGTATAGTACAATATATAATTACTTCTAGAAGACCTGCTGAATAAACAGGTTAATCACGGTCTAAGAATGGCAACAACCTAAATGTGTAACTATAGAAGAAATGTTTAAGCTTGGTATATTAACTTGATAGAATATTATGCCATCATTTTATAAAATAGATCAGCAAATTCTTCCATGCTCCATAAAAAAGCTGGAGTGTAATTTCCTTCTCCTTGAATATGGGCTGGACTTAGTGACTCATTTCTAATGAATAAGAAGTGATGGAAGCCATGCTGTATGACTTCTGAAGCTGGCTCATAAAAGATGATACAGCTTCTACCTGGTTCTCTCTCATGAGTACCTCATCCTTGAAATCTAGTAACCATCTTTTGAGGAAGTCCAAGCAATTGGAGAGGTCACATATGTTTCTGCTGACAGCCCTAATTAAGCCAACAACCATCATCAGTCAAGGGACATGCAAGTGCACAAGTCATTGGATAATTCCAGCCCCAGCATTTGAAATACCCACATTAATGCTAGGATAACCCATGTTGAGCTATCTTGCCAAGCCTTGCCCAAATCAAAGATTCTTGATCCAAATTAATCTTCTTGTTTTAAACCACCAAGTTTCAGAGTGATTTGCTATGCAGCAGTATATAATTGGAATAGACTACATAAAAACGGAGATAGTAAAGCTTAGGATATATAAGGTGGAAAACAATTCAGGAATCAATATATAATTATACCACTCTAAATGATTCTATGCATAGTCCAAAGACTGGGAGAAAATACCTAAATGCTATTAGTGTTTGTGTTAGGGTGGTGATATCTACAAACACCTTACCCCTATTTTCCAAATATTTGCATACATATATGGAAAAGAACCACAAATCTCATTTATTACCCTTTTCTGAAATTTTCTGGTTTAATATAATTATTTAAGGAGCCATAAAAATAGTGAGCCTTCTTCTGTGATCTGACTCAGTCTCTCATTGTGTGCCAAAACAGCCCTGGCATCTTTTATAGTTGATCAACCAAGCATACACTGAATGCAAGGCAGACATGATTGAAATATATTAATTTATCATAAATTAAAGATCTTAACTGGAAGCAGACACCCAATGCAGACATCTCCCATCTGATGTTGGTGATGTTGACATTAAAAATACCAGTATAGTGAAACTTACCAATTATATATTCTGGGGACCACACAACCATTAACTTCCGTCTGAAATGGCCCAGACAATCAGCTCTTGCATCCTGACTGCAGGACAAGAGGGCCCTTCACATACCTACAAATGGCACTGTGAATTTTCTAAGAAAGAAATGGTAAGTGACCATGATCTATTTTAAAAGTTAATTTGTCTCTGCTAATCAACAAACTAAAAGATTTCTTACTGAAAACTGACCAAATTTGGAGCAAGGAGCTCTCAGAGCTCTCTGGAGTAAGTCCTCCATACTACAAAACTTCTGATCCTACATGCCTTAGCCATGAAAACAACTTTTCAGCAATAATTAAGTATGGAATTTTATTCTTGCTTTGGAATCCCTCTAGGGCTTTAGATCAAGTCTATTCACAGTGTAGTCACTTGACCAGCAGCACCAACATCACCCAGAAGCTTGCTAGAAATTTGAAATCTCAGCCCCACTCCAGACCTGTTGCATCAGGATCTCTGTAGGGAACCAGACATCTTCATGTTTCCTAGCTCTGTGCATGATTCTGATGTTCACTAATGTTTGAGAAACATTGATCTAGGTCAGGTTCACACTAAAGCATATCCCCAAATTTTGGACTTCAAGGTATCACCAAGAGATTCATGCCCATACTTTAACACCTTTTGCCCTCCTCAATGCCACACCCCTACCACCAAAATGGTACTCTTGGGCATGGGAAGTCAAGATGATGATAAAGAAATAGTATTGTTTGCAGACGAAATTCTGAAGTACATCAAATGTGCTTTTGTTTTCCTCTACTCCTTCCTTCTCCTCTCTACCTATCTCCCTTATACCTCTCCTAGAATTCATCTAGGAGATGCCCTTAAGGCATCAGGGTATTTTTTTTTAATTTTGCTTTTGTTTTTTCCTTGTCCCAAGCTCATCTAGGCTCCTATAATGCAAGGTGATAATTCTGTCTGAACCCCTGGCAAAATGTAACTGTCCTCAGTCTCTTATCCACATGATAGTAATTGGTTTGTTAGTTGAAGTTCTGGTAGAGGAAGATGCAGATAAGTTTTGTTTCAAATTAACTTTATTGAGGATTAATTTGTATACAAAAATGTACCCATTTAAGTGTGCATTTTTGACATATTTTTATACTCATGTAACTACCACACAATCAAGATACAAAAAATTTTTATCACCTCAAAAATTCCCTCATGTCCCTTTGTAGTCAGTCCTCTCTTGGCTCCAGGCAACCACTCTTTGGCTTTCTATTATAGATGGGGTTCCCCTTTTCTAGAATTTCATGTAAATGGAACATGTAGTATATACCCTTTTGTGTTTGGCTCCTTTCACTTAATGCATGTTTTTGAGATTCATCTATGTTGTTATTTTCTATTGTATAGTATTTCATTGCATGTATATAACATGATTTGTTTATCCATTCATCTGTTGATGGACATTTGGGTTGTGTACACTTTTTTGACTATCATGAATATAGCTATGAACATTCACATATGGAATGTCTGGGATTTTCAGGTGTGAATTAAAATACTACTGGACTGACCTCTGTATAATACACTATTTTCCAGTGGCAAATGATACAAAACAATTATAAAAGGGAAGGACATTTAGATTCCAACATGGGAACAAAGGATTCAATTTGGGACATGCAAAGACCACTGCTCTTTATGGCAGCATACCTCATTTGTCTCTCTGTTGTATATTCTAAAAGGACACAGATATATGTAGGATCCTAAGTATTATCCTGCTGATTTATTTGGGTAGAGCAGAAGACATTTCTTATACCTTGTCTTTCCACTGCCTTGATGCATCTGTGTTTTGTTAGTGTGATGTTCAAATATTAATGTAGCCCCAGTAGCAATCGTATGGAAGTCCAAATGAAATGCTAAAGGTTGCTAATGACTTTTGAACAAATTCTGTTCAGCTAGTCCTGTTTCATTTGTAAAAAAACATTCTACCCCTGAAGCTGTTCAATAGTTTATTCTGTGGATGTACACAGTTGGCCTGAATTTGTCATTTATCAACACTGAGCCATAAAAGCTGTCATTATACAGAGGCTTTGAGGACAGTAGTTCAAAATTATTCATTTTTTATTATGTGCCTAATGTTTTTACATCAATATTGTACACTCCTGCCCATGCGAAGTTGTTTTCAAGCATGATGCACTTTGGGAAGAGAGGAAGGAAGTCTACAAAATGAGATACTTCTCACTTATTTTTTTTTATTTTTATTTATTTATTTTTTTTGTAAAAGACACCAGAAAAGCTTCATCAAATTCAAGGATTTCGGGGTTGATGGAGTGATCAATCTGAATTAATTACTAGACTCATTTCATCATTAATTTGTTCCATGGAGATTATCTTCCTTTGGAATCCTCCTAAAAGCAGATGCTGTACCAAGGGTTCAAGTGCAGGTAGTTTGTTTGGAAGGTGATCCCAGGAAGCCCTGGTATGAAAGGGGGAATTGAAACAGTGAAGGGAAGGAAGCCAATGCAGAGAGCTTTATCAAACATGTTGTCACTGTTAGAAAATGGGGCTCAGTTCCACTGAGGAAATCTGTCAGACAATGGAGAACAAGCTAAAATCTGTCTACTCCCTTTTCTACCCCACAAAGTGCAAGGATACTGAGGTATTTATTTTCCCTCCAGTGCCCTCAACATATTTTGGAACAGTGTGTGCCTAGGAGATATATGGTCAGAGCACCAACAGCATCTGCTACAGAGCTCATTTCCTGTTTTACAGGTTCTTTTTCATTTCAGCCCATTTCAAAATGATCATGTAAAAGAGTCAGTCATCCTGTAAATTTTATCACACATATTTATTTTTAAGCATTACCTACCACTCGTATTGTATTGATTTTCCTAAATAGACGTACAGTATTTTTTGGTTTGAGTGCTAATTAATTCTTAAGGATTTCCTTAAAGATCTGATTTTCACAGTACAAATCAAGTATCCCAAAAGTAACCAAACATTTCATATATATTTTCTCCTGTGGAGAAACTATGTGGTATTAAGAAAATTATCAAGCATTAATTCTAAACTGCTTCATAGATGACTGATCAGCTCTATTTGAGATTTTATTTCTAAACAAGAATATAAATCCCTATTTTTTTTTAGTACAAGGATTCTTGTAAGGTTTGGGATCGACACTAGAAATGTAATTAGAAAATATGCAGTTCTGTAAAGTTAGGAGGAAAAATTAAACACCATAGTGGCATACCTATATTGGGAAAAGAATAAACATGTGAATGCATACAAAACTTAATACAAAGCTTTAAGTAGAAAACTACCACCAAGAAATAACTTTGAGTATCAACATTTCTATTTT
Source organism: Prionailurus bengalensis (assembly GCF_016509475.1). Classification (NCBI taxonomy): domain Eukaryota; kingdom Metazoa; phylum Chordata; class Mammalia; order Carnivora; family Felidae; genus Prionailurus; species Prionailurus bengalensis. The sequence continues at coordinate 17,304,220 of NC_057361.1, read as the reverse complement.
TCCCATTATAGTGCCAACTATTTAAAGAAGGGTTTTATGAAAGGTATATGTGAAAGCAAATGAGAAAGAGAGTGAGGTCACCAATTTACAATATTTCCATGCTCTCAACATACTGCATACTCAGGGAACCTAAATATCTGGGAGCAAACAAAATGGCAAATAATATAAAAATTCACTGCAACAAGATCCTGCACATCTTTCCATTCATCTTCGTGCAAGATCCCATGGAGCCAAGAATGAATTTGGAATTTCTGCCAAAGATCCTTTGCTGGAGGTTATTTCTCTGTAATTCTGACCTATGAGTGTCCTTTTTAATAATCATTTTTGTGCCTGTCTGAACAATTTTTCCCTTTGTATTTCTTTTTTACTTTTGTTTTCTTTGTATTAACATGCATACAAATGTTAGCGCCTCCTTATCACAATCCAATTATTTACTGCTTTGTCAGTGGTTCCCAAACAGACCTGGAAAGGTTTGTATCTCAGCAGCATAACAAAACATACATGGAATTGTTCAAATGCCTGTAGAGACTTCTTAATTTAAACTATTTTTACCTTGGGGTGTCTGGGTGGCTCAGTCGGTTAAGCCTCCAACTTCAGTCCAGGTCATGGTCTTGCGGTTTGTGAGTTCAAGTCCCACATTGGGCTTTGTGCTGACAGCTCAGAGCCTGGAGCCTGCTTCAGATTCTGTGTCTCCCTTGCTCCTTGCCCCTCCCCAGCTTGCACTCTGTCTCTCTCAAAAATAAATAAACATTAAAAAAATAAAATATTTTTTTCTTTTCTTCTTGTAATTTAGGTAAAGACAGTGTTAGATTACCATTAATGAAAGGAAAGGTTTACAGCGAAGTTTTTAAGATGTCATTCTGCCAGCTCAACCTCAAAAGTAACATGGCAGAAGATGGCTTTACATACCAAATGATTAGTTAGATTAAAGTTATTTCGAGACACCAAGTCAGGACTGGACTAGGGAGAGTCTAGTGAGTGAATGAGTTGAGTGAGGCACTTACCTAGGGTGCAGAATTTATGGGGGCACCACAAACCTTAGTAGTCAAAATAATTAATATTTTAATGTAATACCTTATAAAATCAAAATTCATGCAAGAATTCACCATTAACAAAATATAAACATTTTTAGCAAAGTATTACTGATTTTTCTTTTTGCCTCAGGCTTCAATATGGCTCTGCAAGGCACTGTTATTTATCCTATCTTTATTTATTATTTATTAAAAAATTTTTTTAGTGTTTGTTTATTTTTGAGAGATAGAGTGTGAGATGGGGAGGGGCAGAGAGAGTGAGACAAAGAATCTGAGGCAGGCTCCAGGCTCTGAGCTATCAGCACAGAGCCCCACATGACACTCAAACCCACAAACCATGAGTTCGAAACCTAAGTGGAAGTCAGACGCTTAACAGACTGAGCCACCCAGGTGCCCTTCCTATCTTTATTTAAAATGTTGATATTTTGTTCTGTAATCACTCAAGATGTTTGTTTATATTATTTAGTTTGTACTGAATCTTGAGTCCTCTGATCTAGCATCCTTTTTTATCCTCTAGTTAACCCAAGGCTGATTTGACCATATACACTTATGTCTTTTAGATTCTCTTCATCAAGTTACTGATCAGCACAGCACACATTGGCCAACCAGAATAGATGCTGGCCATTTGACCATACAAGTACATACCAGATGCATGTCAGCCATGATCACATTACCAAATGCATTCCAGGTATAAAAATTTGATAGATAATCGAGGCATAAGTCCATTAAAATTTCAAATGTTTCTATATCTGAAATCTTAGGCTTTACTTATCACTTGCATGTTATTAATGCCTTCAGTAGTTTTATTATTTTTCTAATATATGAAACATATGTGTTATTTAAAAATAATCAAATAAAAATAAAGAATAAAATAACAGTGAAACATCACAATTCAGACTTAAAATATACTAATGTTTTGGTGGAAGATCCTTGCAAACATCTTTTTATGTAGATATGAATATGTATATAATTTTATACATAGGATCATACTATATATGTTTGCTAACATGCTTTTAATATACCGCTCTATGTTACTGGTGTTTTATATGTCTACAAATCTAAATTTACAAAATTATTGCATAGAATTCCATTGTATAAAGTGTAAGTGATACTGTCAGTGGCCTGCTTTTATACCCTTGAGATCCCTATAACTTATTCTGTGTCCCCATCCCCCAGTTCCTATATGCTTTGCTTCCAGTGACTTGCACCTGTGAGCTTTAGAAGGGTGTCCCTTGTGCTACTGGAACTGCTTCAAAGCCACAGAGAGACAGAAATTCCTGAGTATTTACACACCTTCATGGTGCCCCCATAGCTAAGGATTGATGTGACTGATACGAAGGTATGAAAGCCCACCTCTTTTGCCTCAAAGTTGGACAAACTCTGAGATGTAATCTATGCTCTAGAGCTCCCTGCAGTATTAGGCTGAGACTGAGACTTCATCTGATCACATCTTGGCTCGGCTTCCTCTGATTCCCTATCTTGCTTTTCCTGATCTTTTACTAGTTTCTCCTAGATTCTCTTCCTTAATAAATTACTTGTATGTAAATTCTTCTCTCAAGCCTTGCTTCTAGCCAGTGCAATTCCTAGAAATATCTCAGCCACAAATGTGAGTCATATATATGATTTAAAATTTTCTAGTAGCCACATTAAAAAAAGTAAAAAGAAACAAATGGAATTAATTTCAATGTTTTATTTAACCTAATACATAAAAATTGTCATTTCAACAGAAAATCAAAACAAAAGTGATTAATGAGATATTTTACATTCTTTTTTCATATTGCATCTTTGACATTGGGTGTATATCTAGCCACATACCAAAGTTTTATTAGTTACATGTGGCTAGTGACTACCAGTTTAGATAACACAAGTCTAGAGAAACCAAACTAAGACATACACTGCCATATTTTACTTGGCTGGTGCCCTATTTATAAATATTAACTTTGTTTTCATTACCCTTTATTTAATGCTCTGATTAATATCCTTGGGCCTATTATACCTATGTGATCATTTCCTTAAGACAAAATTCTAAAAATTGATTTGCTGATTCAAAATGCCCTTTGGAATAGCAGTTGTCCTTTTTCCTTCATCTCTGGCAACACTGCGTCCTATTCGTTTTTTTCATATTTGTAAATCTCATCATGTAAGTTTAAACTTTAAAATGTTTTTTTCACCTTTTGGCAAACCTAGAGATAGTTTCCTTTTATTTTTCTGTTCTGATTAACCTTCAAGACAGTAGATTAATAGGTAATTTCTGCTGCTCTTCTCATCTAACACCTGGAATAGTTCTGTACACATAAATATATATTATAGCACATAAAATAAAGCTTTATATGGCATCCTTTGCCTATATTAAATTAGATTAGGGAATAATCTAAAAATGGTCTCATGGGATATTTTATGTTATTCTTCCAGTTTCTGTCAATTTCTGAGTGTCAAAGGGGGGAATAAGAAAATTAGAGGCAGTTACAGTTTCACAAAATTTGAGGCCACACAGTAACAACAAAATCTTCTGTGTAATACTAAAGTGACTTACAAACATTTGAATTTCATGGACTACTTGTTGATATCACCTGTTCTGGAAGGGTATTTATCTATAGGCCCATATAGGTATTGATTTTTAAATAAGAAAGGTAGCCAAATGAATTTTTATAAGTTTATTTATTTTGAGAGAGAGAGAGGGAGAGGGAGAGAGCACGAGTGGGGGAGGAGCAGAAAGAGAAAGAGAGAGAGAGAATCCCAAGCAGGCTCTGCACTGTCAGTGCAGAGTCCAGTGCAAGGTTTAAACTCATGAACCATGAGATCATGACCTGAGCCGAAATCATGAGTCAGGCGTTCAACTGACTGAGCCACCCAGGTGCCCCCAAATGATTTTTTTTTAATTTTTTAAATGTTTATTTATTTTTGAGAGAGAGAGACAGAGCATGAGAAGGGGAGGGGCAGAGAGAGAGGGAGACACAGAATCTGAAGCAGGCTCCAGGCTCCGAGCTGTCAGCACAGAGCCCGACGCGGGGCTCGAACACACAAGCCATGAGATCATGACCTGAGCTGAAATTGGACGCTTAACCGACTGAGCCACCCAGGCGCCCCCAAATGATTTAATATAGCTTACAAAGTAATCTCTTGGGCTCTAAGTTGTTTGTGAGTCATTTTGCAGTAAGAGTGAAGTCATTTATCATGACTCAGAATTGATGGTTTCTAAGGCCCAGTGATTAATAGGAACACCCCATTCCTGATATAAAGGATGTCATTTTTCCAGATGATCAAGAAAGCCAACTTTAGGGATTTCCAAATATTTAACTCTTCCATTTCAAATAATTATATTCATTGGATCAATATGTTTGTATTTAGGGAATGTTTTGTTAACTATCTCTTTCTAGGACCACATATAGGATATAGTTCTTAAAAGTAGATGTTCCAAAGGATTTAGACTGTGAATCTTTTATTCAGTCTATATTCCTGTTCTAAAAACATGTATGGGCTAAAAAGATTTCCTCAGTACTATATGATTTCAAAATTTGAGGTTTTGAGCAAATACTTTCATGATTCTGTAGTACATGTTTTTTCTACTCCCTTGCACTTCCGCAGCTCATGCTTGTGATGTAAGAGCTTGGTCTTCTGTTAGAGTGGGAATAGAGATAAGCCCTTAAAAACAACCCTCAAAAATTATTAACAGAATAATAATTTGTCCCTTAGTTTGCCATCATCTCTTACCTAAAGCATTTGACTGCAGAGTTAAAAAAGAAAAAAAGCAAGCAGCTGTGAATTGTTTTAATGAAGCACAAGCTAAAGGCTCATTTAAAACTTGTAACACAAAGTATCTATATTAATTTGTGTCATCATAAACATGCCTGAACTATATTACTACAACTAGCAAGATTTTTCTTCATTCAAGTTATGAATGATGTCATGGTCTACTAGGATCATGGCTTATTGATACCCCATTTTTCACCCACAGGGAAGTCATAATTGTGTTTAACCCCAAACAGAGTCTCATTTTGAAGGTCTGGGCTGGGACTACCCGATACCAAGAACTGTATCAGAGAGCTGTCAAGAGATGGAAACTATGCTAAATATTTCAAACAGGAGGAACTTACTCTAGGAAGCTTATCATAAAGATGATAAAGATCTAAGGAACCAAACAGGAGACAGGTAGCTAACCCAGAGATTAGTGACAGCACAATACCACTACCCATCTAAGGTTTGAAAGGAAAACAGAGGAGGTGGTATTACCAGAGCCCAGGAATCAGAGAAGTTCAAGGGAAATTAATCAGGGCGTGTCTGACCAGGGGAAGCTGGGACTGGGGAGGGAGAGGTTGTGTATCAGGACTTGGAGCCATGGAAGAGACACTGACGAAAACAGAGAAAGAGAGTGAGATATTCTCTTCCTTCTCCCTTCCTTCCACTATCTAGTCCTCCATCAGAGCTTCCACTTGGTTTATCATGCTTGGGATCCAGTCAACAATGGAGTCTGGAATATGTGGTTCCTTTACACATACTCCTTTCTTGACACATGGTTCCTTTCTCTACAGAGAAAGGCAGAAAAGGGCAGGAAATGGATCTGAGAATAAACAGGCACATAACTGGCATGGCAACCTACACACGCATACACATACACACACACACACACCCCTTTGGAAATGAATTTGATATTTACCTTCCTTCTACATTTTGCAAATCCTACTGTTAATTTCTCTAGTGGTATCTGTGCATTTTTGAACTTATATTATTGACAATAGTTTGCCAAAATGAGGAAGGAGTAAATGTGTGGCGTCTGTGTGTATATGATTAAAGATAAAGAGAAATACATGTACTTTTTTGCAAGGTGTTGGGGAAAGCAACTTAAAGACATAGGCATTTATTCAGTCATTACAGAAATATATATTGAGCACTTAATAGGTATCACTGACATTATAATGACAATGATACCTACTAGGTGCTCAATATGTATTTATGGTATATATATATACACACACACATATATATACACATATATAATGTAATATATAGTATAATATATACATATAGTTGCCCATATATATGTTTCATATGTAAATATATGTGAAACTCACATGCAAACACAATTAGATCATCAATGCTGAGTGTGCTGCTGAATTACCAAACTAGTCCAGCACTTTTATGTCTCATCTAAAAGGGAGGTACAATCTAGAAAGAAAAAACAAGGAGTACAAAGCAGAAACTTAATTTTGTGAGTAATAGATTAACCTTTCTTGAATAGTTTCCCCATGTATGGTAGCTCTACAATTATATTACAAGGCACCCAGAAATGCAGACACATTTCACACCTTCTTACTGGTAAAAGCTGTTCATGAAGCTGATAATTTTCACTGAGATCTTTGTTTAGTGTTAGGCTTGTCCGCTCCAAACAACTTCTTGGAGAGCTGTTATAGCTCAGTTTTTTCTCTCTTCTTTCTGCAAAACAGACTTTTTTTTTTTAATAAACCATAGTTGAGTTGCCTATTTTTGGTCCTAGAGCCTCTTTTCATACAGTATCACTATGTAATCAGACAGAACTGATATATTTTATTTTGTTTTTTAATATAATAATATACAAGGAAAGCTACCAGTAATTCCTTAAATGTTTCACCTTCTAGCAGCTTAAAAGATTATCTGTCCACATGGCAAAGTCTGTTTCTACTTTTTCTCAGATGCTCCCTTCTGCATCTTCACTGGACCTTGCCTTTAATAAATTAGCGGTAAGGATCTCCCAGTCTCCACAGCTTAATTTCCTTCTGATACAGTCAATTCATAAATTCAAATTCCCATTGCTCTTAGCACATAAAGATAGTGATTTTGCCAATATCACTTTAAAACCTCTAAGTCCTTGATAGGGATAAAGAGATGGATAAGCTGATAAAGAAGCTGTTAGTAAATAAAGATGAAACAATAATTATAATAGAAATGAAGAGAGATGAGTTAATTGAAGAATTTTTAAAAACCAAACAGTTTTTGGCTCATTGTTTTTCATGAGATTTTATATTATGTATAGTTTTATACAGAACTCACTAAAACTGTTGACTAAAAGTTCCATGATTGGCCACTGAAGGCTGTATATGACTTCATAACAGAGGAGGGAAAAGAACTTTCTGTAAGGTGTTGGGAGAATAACTCAAAGGCATGAACATTTATTTATTCTTTCTGTAAATATATACTGAGCACCTACTAGGTATCATTGACATTGTGTTGGGCAATTGGGACACCTCTGTAATAAAGGCAGACACAACCCTCTGTTCCATTTCCTCTTGCTGAGTAACAAATCACTCAAAATTTAGCAGCTTAAAGCAAACATTTTATTATGCTCATGGATTCTGTGGGTTAGTAATTATAACAGTACCACCAGAAGGGTAGTTTGTCTTTGCTTCTTGATGTCTGGGACCTCAACTAGGAAGTTTCAATGGCTAGAGGCAAATTGATTGCTAGAGATTGGAATTATCAAAGACTTTTTATTCATATGTCTGGCATATGGCTGGAATAATATGAAGATTAGAACTGCCAACTGGAGTACTTGGCTTCTTTAAGCACAGGAGCTTCAGGGTAGTTGGACTTTATACATGGTACTTCATGGTTCAAAGTGCAAGTATTCCAGTGAACAAGGAGGGAATTGTATTGCCTTTTATTATTTAGCCTGTGAAGTCATGAAGTGTCACTTCTGATGTATTCAATTCACAAAGTAGTCATAGGCTTGCCCCAATTCAAAGAGAGAGGAATTAAATTCCACTTCATGGAAAAATCATGAGGTCACATTGTAGAAAGCCATGTGGGATAGGTAATATTATTGCAACCATCTTTGCAAAATACAATCTAGGATAGACTTGTTCTTACAGAGTTAGAACTACTGGATAATTTATTTATTAATAAAATAATCACAAATTAGTGAACTGAGTGAATAAGGAATAGAATGTGGTTATAAAAGTACAAATAACAGGAATCTGACCCAAAATGAGGATTGTGCAAAGTTTCCCTGAGGAACCAATGCTTGACTTCATCAAAATGATGAATAGGAATTCACCAAGCAAAGTGTTTGGAGGTGGGATGTAGAAGAAAGAGCATTTCAAATGCAGATGATAACTCATGCAAAGGTCCTATGGCAGAAGTGACAGTGACATGTAAAAGGACCCAAAAGGAAGACTCAAGTAGCTGAAGCACATAAGAGAGAATGTGACACATGGAACTCTGTAGACCAGCAGGCCCCAGTTGGAAAGTCTGATTTAGCTCATTCTGCTCATTTCTCAGATGAAAAAAGAGATTTAGATACAAAAGTAGCTGAGATGAAACTTGAACCTAGAACTCCTGACTACTATCTCATCTAGTCACTGCTCAACATACCAAGAGAATATTGAAAGCTTATATCTTTTTATTATCCTGTAGTAGAACAAAAGCTCAGGTACCTTGTGTATCTGAAACTCCATAGAAAGAAATAGATCTTCTCTGAAATCTTTCTGAAATAATTTTAGAAACTATTTTTACAAGGTCAACCTAGAAAGATAAATCTTTTGTAATACATTGATGTAAACCATTGGTTGAACAAACTTCTTAATTTTCACAGTGTTAAGATACTGAAAGAAACTATTTACTTCCTTTGTAATATCAAGAACTTACCTTCCTATGAATTGTATCTGAAACACCTGTGAATATAGTTCTGAATGTTTTAATTTCAATTATATCCCAACTGATAATTTCCATCTGAGACATCAATGGCTACCAAGATCATTAATTTTAATAAATCCTAATGCTGAGTGGATACAGTAGGATTTCATGTCTAACTTCATCAATACTTATTTGAAGTGTTCTGTTGTGGAATGATGTTTTACCAATGGCTTTACATATTTACAAAACAGGCCATAGCTGAATTCATGGCTAAGTTATTTTCAGCCTTAGAATGTGCACTGATAGTGCATCAAAGAGTGGATAATTTTGGTGAAGCTTGGTATGAGAATCATTGATAATCCGTAACAGTTCTCATTGTCCTATAGTATGAATGTTCTATAACTTAACAGTGACCATATTTTTATTTATTTAGAAAATTAGTGGTTTCTTTAATGAATGATCATGTGCCAGTCACCCCCCACACTCCCTGTACACACATAAAGGTCATAACTAATGTGACAATCACTGAGAAACCAATCCTAGAAAAGTCAGTATAAATTGATTAGTGTCATATGCTCAGGTGACCATACAACCTAATTTGCCCAGAATAGTCCTAGTTTGTACCTACTGTCCTGGATTAATTATAAACAGTGCCTCTTTCACAGAGTGGAAGAGGCAATCTGGTGTTCTGGATTGGATAATACTTAACTCCTCATCAGTAATCTATTGTAATTAGCTCTGCTCAAAGATTAAGTATATTAGATTTTCACTCTCTACCATTTGAATTAAAAAATGAAATTAGACTCCTGTGATTAACAGTGAAGTCTGAAACTGAAAATTCATGAAGTAGAGAGAAGTGGGAGGGTCAGGATATGCCATGAGTAAGTCAACATTGTGAGTAACTCAAATTTATGAATAAGTAGGAGCTCCAAAGTTAAGAAAAAATCTGCAAAATAGAGGGTGAGAAATTAGTTTGAAGGAGAGGGGAGAAAAGACTTATAAAGAAAAGCAACATGTGTTATGTAATAATGGAAACTCATAGTGAATAATCATAAGATCCCAATGCCAAACCTATCTGCCATGAGACTGAGTCTCATTCCAGTGCCAGTTCTTGGACTCCTATGAGATCCTTTGTCCCTTACTGATCATCCTAGTTGAAGTTTCCCTAGAAGCAGATCTTAGTAAAAGAATTTCAGTGCAGGTAGTTTATTTGGTAAGTGATCCCAAGAAGCACTGGTAGAGGGGTGGAAAATTGAGACAGAGAAGGGAAGGAAGCCAATAGAGGTATGTTTTTGAGCATTAATATTACTGCTGTAGGAAACAGGGACTCAACATGCTGCGGACCCCTGGAAGACAGTGTAGAGGACAACACAAGGGGAAAGGAAGCAGAGATATTTATTCACCATTCTCAATCATTGTTGGTAGATGGCTGCTCCCAGGACGGTTAATTCCTTGGCACTTCTGGCCTGCCCCTTGTGTGGACTGGGCATGCTCCTGTGGCCAGAGGAAATTCTGAGACAGATAATCCCATGTGCTTGAATTAAGACACCATTGACAGGAACACTGAGTGCTAAAATGATATAGATGGGCCTTGATAGAACCTATATTGATCATGTTTCAAGTAGTCTCAATGTGTTTCACTTTACTGCTACAGAAATTGCCTGTGACAGCACCCAATAACTTACATATTTCATTCTTGCCTTCCCAAAATACTAACTGAGGAGCATCTGTCATACTATCAGATTCTAGGAGTTTAACTGGGAAAATGGAAATAACTAGTTCAGTTCACTTTAGTAGGGGTATTTGACCCCACAGCAGTGGCCTCTTAATTTATAGAATATGTGAGAAACACTGATTTGTTAGTATGAACCATAGTGATGTTGAAATTTCCTTCAAATGTATATCTCTATTAGTTCAGTGCTGATGAGAGTCATTTTCTTTTTTTAAAAAAAAAAGTAGGATAGAATATTTGCTTTCTTGGGGCTCCTGGGTGGCGCAGTCGGTTAAGCGTCCGACTTCAGCCAGGTCACGATCTCGCAGTCCGTGAGTTCGAGCCCCGCGTCGGGCTCTGGGCTGATGGCTCAGAGCCTGGAGCCTGTTTCCGATTCTGTGTCTCCGTCTCTCTCTGCCCCTCCCCCGTTCATGCTCTGTCTCTGTCCCAAAAATAAATAAACGTTGAAAAAAAAAAAAAGAATATTTGCTTTCTTTGTCAGTGAAATCTGTCTATATGTAATGGTAGAAAAATAAGCTATCTTACATTATTGTTTGTAACTAAAAACTAAAATAAGAAAAAAAATGGAGATGTATATCCACAACATGGATAATGGTTTCTGATCAAGTTAGCTGCAAATCTAATATTGGACTATTAAATTCCACTTTTTGGGTGGGTTGACAAAATTTGTCCATCATTGAGGCCTATCTTTATTCAACCTTTCATTTATCTTTAGCCCACCATAAAAGATTTCCTCATCAATATAATATGAATACTACACTCTATAACATCCACTGTTATAGAAGCAACTGAACCATAACACTTTATTATATAGAAATGTTCCATCTCCCTACCCACTCTGCTATTTGGCAATCTACCTTAGAAGACATCTTGCCCATTACCAAGAGATGGTTAGCTCCATCCATGAGCAAATAGGATGGTTTATTGGTAATGTGCTAGGGCCAGAGCTTTGAGAGCCAATTTTGCACATTTTTCCTTCCACTCTTTGTTCAGTGACATCACGTTAGTAGCATAAAATTGACCATACTGGGAGTATTTATACCATCGTAATTGACAAACATGATGATTCAGGCCTCTTTTTTTCCAAATGGCCTGTTATTAAAAATTTACCACCCTATCACTCATTTTTACTTTCTATTTTCTTTTTATTTTTCTTTTCCTCCAGCTTTACTGAGATATTATTGACATATATGTAATGTGACAATTTGATACACCTCTATCACCTCACATAATTACCATTTTTTGTAGTGATAACATTTAAGATCTACTCGATTAAGAACATTCAAGTAGACAATGCAGCTGGAAGTTTGTACCATTCGACTAACATTTCCAATATTTACCCCATGCCCCAGCCCCTGACAACCACCATTCTGCTGTCTAAGAGTTCAGCTCTTTTAGATTCCATATATAATTGAGAGCACACAGTATTTGTCGTTCCTTGTCTGAATTATTTCACTTAGCATAATTCCCTCAAAGTCAATCCATGTTGTTGTGAAAGGTAGGATTTCCTTTTTTATGGCTGAAAAATATTCCATTGTGTGTGTGTGTGTGTGTGTATACTAGTTTTATTTATTCATTCATCCATCAGTATAAACAGGTTGTTTCCATGTCTTAGCTATTATGAATAATGCCACTGAACATAGGGGTGCAGATATTTCTTTGAGATTAGTGATTTCACTTCCATTTAATATATACCAAGAAGTGGGATTTTTAGGTCATATGGTAGTTCTATTTTTTCTGCCGTTTTACTGTGATATAATTGATATACAGTACTGTACAAGTTTAAGGTGTACAGCATAATGATTTGACTTACATATATTGTGAAATGATTACCACAACACATTTAGTTAATATCCATCATCTCATATAGATAGAAAAAAAGGGGGAAAAAGTTTTCTCCTTGTGAGGAGTATTCTTGGGATTAACTGTCTTAACAACTTCCAAATATATCATACAGCACTGTTTCTACAGTTACCATGTTGTACGTTAAATCTGTAGTACTTAAAACTGAAGGTTTTCTTCCTTTTCACCACCTTTATCCAAATTCCCCGTTCCCTCCATCCCTACCTTTGCTAACCACAAATCTGATCTCTTTGTCTATGAGCTTGGGGTTTTTTTCTTAAAGGTTTTTTTAGATTCCACATATAAGATCATACAGTATTTGTATTTCTCTGTCTGATTTATTTCACTTAGCACAATACCCTTAAGGTCCATCCATGTTGTCACAAATGGCATGATTGCCTTCTTTTGTATGACTGAATAATATTCCATTGTATATGTATACAAAATGTTTTTATCCATTCATCCATCAATGGACACATAGGTTGTTTCCATGTCTTGGCTATTATAAATAATACAAGAGCAAATATCTCTTCAACATAGTGTTTTCATTTCCTTTCAATATATAACTAGGAGTGGAATTACTGGATCATAGGGTAGTTTTGTTTTGTTTTTTTTCAATTTTTTGAAGTACTTCCATACTGTTTTCCATAGTGGCTGCACCAATGTGCATTCTTACCAAGAGTGCACAAGTGTTCCCTTTTCTCCTCTTCCTTGCCAACACTTGTTATCCTTTGACTTTTTGATGATAACCATTCCAACAGGTGTAAGGCGATATCTCATTGTGGTTTTGATTGACATTTCCTGATGACTGATGATGATGATGATATTGAACATATTTTCATGTATCTGTTGGCCATATGTATGTCTTCTTTGGAAAAATGTCTATTCAAGTCTTCCACCCATTTTTAAAATTTGATTGTTTTTTGCTATTAAGTTGTATGAGTTTCTTATATATTTTAGATATTAACCCCTTATAAGATAGATGGTTTGCAAATATTTTCTCCCATTCCATAGGTTGCCTTATCATTTTGTTGATCGCTTCTTTTTCTGTGAAGAAGCTTTTACTTTGACCTAGTTCCATTTGTTGACTTTTGCTTTTGTTGCTTATGCTCTTGGTATTATGTAGATAAATCATTGCTAAGACCAATGTCAAGAAGTTTTTTTCTCTATGTTTTCTCCTAGTACTTACATTTAAGTTTAAGATCTTACATTTAATGTTTTAATCCATTTCAAGTTAATTTTTTTGAGTGATGTTAAGATAGGGGTCATTGTATTCTTCAACTCTAGGATTTCTGTTGGGTTTGTTTTAATGGTTTATATTTCTTTTTTTGAACTTCTCATTTTGTATATGCATTGTTTTCCCAATTTCATTTGATGTGTATCTGTGTGTTCTTGTAGTTCACTCAAATTCTTTAAAAGGATTATTCTGAATTCTTTGTCAGTTCATAGATCTCCATTTCTTTAGGGTCAGTCATTGGAGTTTGTTTCCTTTGGTGGTGTCATGTTTCCTTGATTATTCACAATAATTGTGACCTTGTATTGGTATCTGCACATTTGAAGAAGTAGGCACCCCTTCCATTTTTTATGCACTGGCTTCAGCAGGCAAAGCTCTTCCCCAGTCAGCCTGTTCAGAGATTCTATGTGAATTGTCTGATGGTGTCTGTGGATGGTCTTGCTGCTGGAGTTCCTGGGTGGACAGATCTGGTGCCTGAGTCAGCAGACTAGCAGGCCTAGTGCTTGGGTACACAGGGGCCATTCTGGTTCCTGGGTTAGCAGGTCAGGGGCCTGAAGCTGGGTTCACTGGGAGAGACCTGACACCTGAGTGCAGTGATATGACTGGGATCTCAGTCTGTGTGGGTAGACCTGAATCCTGGGTCCAAAGGAGCCAACCAGGCATTGGGAACCACTGAGGCCTAGTATCTTGGTCCCTGGCGGCCAGTCGAGGAGAACTGGTTTCTTAGTAGCTGGCCTGGAGGCTGTGCCCATGGAGGCCAGCTGGAAACCTTGGTTTTCAGGAGCTGGTCTATGGGTCTCTGGGGGCTGGTTTGGTGCTGAGGTCTGTGTTGAAGCTGGGCATCTATTTTACTCTTCTCCCGTGGGAGGGTATCTCTCTCCATGCTTAGCTGTCTGTGCTTGGGAGAGGGGTGATAGCATAATGGGAATCTATCTCTTCTTCCCTCTTCAGTGTGTCTTTTTTTATGTCTATGCTTCACTTAGGTGCGTTAATACCTTACCTGGAATCCTTAGCTTTTGTAAAGGTACTTTTGTGTGTGAATAATTGCTTAAATTGATGTTGCTGGGAGGGGGTGGGCACTGGAAATTCTTGTACTGCCATTTTGTTAATGTCACTTACTCCCTTTCTGAGAGTCATTTTCAAAGATTCATCATATCACAGAATCATGGAGTTGAAAAAGCCTTTAGAAATTATCTAACACAGCCTCTCCCTAGTGCAAAAAAATTGCTCTACATCAATAGATGGACATCCCTTTTTGGCTTTAAGTAGCTAAAAATATTTCTGTGAAATATTTTTTTTTTCTGAGCAGGAGATAAATTGGAATTCATTTATAGTGACATACTTTGGTTAGGGATGAGGTTTCTGAAACTCCCAGTCAAGCTATTAAAATACATTAGTATGTTCATCCAATTTTGATCATTTTTTTCCTCAACAGAGTTATTATATTCACCTAATTCAGAAAATAACATGAATGTGGACATAAATAAGATTTAAATAAGTAGCCGCTCATCTTGTCTTCTGAATAGGATGGTTGGAGTCTATTATTAAAATAATGGGACTTTATTTAGGAATAATTAACCATTTTGAATCAAACGTCTGTTTAGATTTAATTTCACTACTTGATGAGCTAACAGCCACAATCATTTAAAATCCTCAAAGCCATTTTACAAATACAACACAATAAAATATGCTTACAATAGGTGTTTATAAGCTAAAGCAGTTCCAGTGAGTGATTAAGGTTTTTCTAGTAAGACATTTTTTTCTAGACCTCAGCTGTTGGGTTTTCTTCCGACAGGTGTTCTCTGGAAATATGCTTCTTTTTTTTTTTAATTGAGGTAAAATACACATAAGATAGAATTTACCATTTTAACCATTTTTAAGTATACAGTTCAATGACATTAAGTACATTAACATTGTTGTGCAACCATGAACACCATGCATCTCCCGAACTTTTATCTTCTTCCAGAACTAAAACTATACTCATTAAACAATAAATTCCTGTTCCCTGCAACCCCCAAACCCTGACAACCACTATTCTATTTCTTCTTTATTAGTTTGACTAGTCTAGGTATCTTATGTAATCACAATCATTTAGTATTCGTCCTTTTTTGACTGGCTTATTTGAAAATGTGCTTCTTAACTCTTCCTTTCAAATTCTCTAAAATTGGTGCAGCATGTCAGGTGCTGCTGCTTTTTGCTGAACTCAGGCTCTGGTAAAAATGCGTGTATATCTAATGCATAGAAAGCTCACTGATGTTTAGAAAACACTGCCACATATCTCACCACTGGCAAAAAAAAAAGTAATTTCCTTGTCCTTGCAAGAAGGTTCACAGAAGGCCCTTCCAGGTGCTTTATATAAAAATAACATTTCCCTCCAGCTACCTAACCTAGATTTTAAGTTATGTAAAATTAGTTACTTGGAAGGAAAATGCTGAATAAACACATTCTAAGGATGTGGCAATGTAGTAACCCTCTTTTTTTTCAGGGATATGTCCATCCCTCAGAAGATTCAGGAGCAAGTTTTTGTTGGTTTCTGGAAGTCTTGGTCATCCCATTTCTTTGTCAGTGATTATTTTGGAGGGATGTGTGATCCCCAGTTCTGCTAGTGACTGAGGGGAGGTCAGCCACAGAGCTTCTAAGAAACAGTATCTTGTTCTTAAAAAATATTCCCCATGGGAAGTATCAGTCCTTTTCCTTTTTTAGGGCGTTTTCACACCTATACGTGATGCCATGCATTCCTGTGACTGTGAGGAATGCTAGCCTGAGGTACATAGCCACCATATTGAGAATGAGAGAGCAGAAAGAGAAAAACCTTAAGGATTGAAAGTTTTAGTGAGTTATTGGATTAACTGAAACAACCCCACCTCAGGACTTCAGGTTATGTGAGATAACAGTATTGTTCAAACCAGTTGAAATGCAGTTGTCTGTTACTTGCAAGCCCTTAACTGATAAGGTAGATTGCCACAGGGTGGTTTCCATGGAAGTAGATTCAGAGTTGGAGTTTACTTCACAGGAGGTTTCTTAAGCAGTATCTTGTGGAAAGGAGTAAAAAGAAACAGAACTGGGCAAAGTAAAGCTGTGAAGTAGGCAGTGACAGTCATAGGTGACCTCATGGAGAGGTTCTAGTTAGGCTTAGATAGCCAAGTCTTTATACCTCCATTTCCATTAGACATTGGAATGTATGCCCCCTCAGAAGGCTGTAACCTGGGGCCTAGGGACTCTCTACAGCTAAGGCAGTCCCTAAGGGGGCAGTTGAAAGATTTCTTCAATTAGTGTTCCTTAGCAGCTGGGGCAAGAAGTTTTTCATCTAAGGGGGATCAGGAGGGTGCAGGAGAATGCCCACCACACATAATTACTGGGACCATTCAAAGAACGGATACCTGTCCCAGGCCCAGAAAAAAAAAAAAAATGTGCCTGAGACTCACTGGACCTACTTAACTTCTGGTAGGTTATGGCTTATGCTAGTGTTAGCAGTCATGTGTTTTTGCCATATTTGCTTTCATTTAACTTCCTTCTGCTTAATTTCCAAAGGCTGATAGTTGAATTGTCCATAAATATTCATACACTTCAAGTAAGCTATTGTCCATTCATGGTCAATGCAATCAAATCAGTTTGGTGTTTACTGAATGACCAATTAACCTTGCTTGACTTCTTGCTGCTCAGTCCCCCTCTTGAAACTCTCCCTTGAGGGGCGCCTGGATGGCTCAGTCCGTTGAGCGTCCCACTTCAGCTCAGGTCATGATCTCGTGGTTTGTGAGTTTGAGCCCTGCGTCGGACTCTGTGCTGACAGCTCGGAGCCTGGAGACTGCTTCAGATTCTGTGTCTCCCTCTCTCTTTGCCCCTCCCCCACTCACATTCTGTCTCTCTCTCCTTCAAAAATAAATAAACATTAAAAAAAAAAAAAGAAACTCTCCCTTGGCTTGCCACATGCCTGACTCAGTTTCAGCCTCTATGTCATCTCTTTTGATCTCTAGTCACAGATGTTCTCTGAGGCACCATCCTTGGTACTGACCTGATTCTCTCATTAATATTTTACTTATTGATCATCCCCTGCCCATGGCTCTCAATGTACTCTAAGCCTACCAATTTCTCAGATGATTTCCAGCCTTGGCCTTTAAAGTAGACATCTGCACTTTATCTTAAAGGACCTCCAAGATATCTTTGCAGGTCCTAACCACTTCCAACTTAATAGAGTGAAGAAATAACTTCATTATCATTCATTATAAAACAAGCTCATCCTTCTAACTTCCTAGTTCTATTGATTCTATCATTTCTCAGTTACTCTCATTCAAAATCTTGGATTCACATTGGGAGGCTGGATGTGAAAGAGAGGGGAGAGTTACTCATTTACCTTATTTGACTGATTAGTCCTTAAAATCTATTTCTGTCCTTCACTGTCTTTTTCTGGGCACTTGTTCTTACTTTGATAATACTTAAATATATCTCTTTGATAATACTTATCACACTAAATTCTAACTACTGTATTTATTTTTTACTTTTTTACCCTACTAGACTGAAAATTCCTTGTAGGAACTGTATTATTCTTTGGATTCCTATTGTTTAGAACACACTTACCATACACTAGGTACTCAGTAAGTGTTTTTGGAACAAATGAATAAGCTATCCTAGTCCAAGACTTTATCACTTCTTCACTGCATCAGTGGCCTCTTTATAGATGCTCTGGATGTGCTGCATCACACTCCCTCTATTCTTTTCTTATTTCAGTTGCAGCTGTGCTGGATAGATAGTGTAGGATCAGACTACTGCCAACACATCCCACCTCAGGTGCCCTGAACTTCTCCATGCCTAAATGCCTCCGTATTGTTCTGAAGCTTTTAGAAATTGTTCATGCCAAGGGCGTATGCATCCCAGATGTGTAGTGGTGAAACAACCTTTTTTCTCTACTCTTTTAGTTTAGCATCCAGGGCCTTGCTGGATGCTGATTTGTCAAATTAATTTGTCAAATTAAATTGACAAAAGACAAATTTATGGGAGAAAAGTCATACAATTTTTATTTAATATTAATATTTTTACATGGTGTGGGGGTCTCACAAGAGCAGGAAGTGAAAACTCCAAAGAGTCAATGAGACCTGGAGGCTTATATACAATTTTAACAAAGTTACATAAATTTGGAGAAGTGACAAAAGGAAAGGGTTTTGAGCATTGCCTGGGTGGCTCAGTCGATTGAGCATCTGACTCTTGATTTTGACTTAGGTCATGATCTCACGGTTCGTTAGATCAAGCCCTGCATCAGACTCTTCACTGACAGCAAAGAGCCTGCTTGGGATTCTCTCTCTCCCTCTCTCTCTGCCCCTCCCCTACTCACACAGGTATGCACTCTCTCTTTCTCTCTCAAAATAAGTAAGTAAATAAAAGGGTTTTGAGCTTCTAAGGGCAGTAAATTGTGGGAAGGTAAATGTATGGGGAAAATTAATGCAAGATGGGTTCTTTAATAAGGTTTATTACACAGATTCCTCTTGGTGTCTTCATTGGAACTGTAAGAGTCTAGAGTCATCTCCAGTGATTAAGCATAGTTCTGCCCCTCCTGTTGAGGGGGTGGGGAATACCTTCACAAAGGGAAATTTATGCCCTGCTTTAGGGCAAATGGGGGAGGGTAGAGCGCTTTTTTCTGTGTCGTTTGTCAGTTGTCTTCAGCTCAAAATAATCCTTATGCCAAAGAAGAATATTTTGGGGCACCATTTTCTGATCCCTTTCACTCCACAGGGGCAACCTTTAATCAATAGGAGCTAGAAGCTAATGGACAAATGTCCTAGCCTTCCTTCTAGGAGGCATTGTATAGGCTTTTCATTGAAACCTGTGGACTGTAGCTCCCACTGCCTTCAGCAACGACTTATATAATACACCCTTAGAGTGATTCTCACTTTCCTTTCTTCCTTACCAAGTTTCCTGGCCTTGTAGCAGGATTCTCACACAAAGTCATAACACCGAAGCTTTTCCCTCCAGGAAGCAACTTTCTTCCTGCTGGCACCGCTCAGTTGGGTTCATACCCAAAAAATTTGCCCCGAATGCCTCGTGGCATAGTTTTTTTTTTTTTTATATATTTTTTACTTGTCTCCTATTTGGTAACACACAAACATGTAGTCTGACTAAGTGGTCTCATCTTACAAGGTCATGACGGATGTTGTCATGTAAGCATACAGCCAGGTTGCCTTGAGGTTTGTTATTTTTTTCTTTCCTTAGGGAGGGGACCCTACCACAGCCTCACTTCCCATATAAATTCCTTTCATAAGTGTCTGTGTTTAACAAAACTCACATCAAGACAGTCTCTTTGATTCCACTCCTTCCTGATCCCCATATTTCTTTTTTTAATAATTTTTTAATGTTTATTTTATTAATTTTTTTAATGTTTATTTATTTTTGAGAAAGACAAAGACATAATGAGAGTGGGTTAGGGGCAGAGAGAGAGGGAGACACAGAATCCAAAGCAGGCTCCAGGCTCCGAGTTGTCAGCACAGAGCCTGACACGGGATATAAACTCAGCAGCCTTGAGATCATGACCTAGGCCAAAGTCGGACGCTCAACCGGCTGAGCCACCCAGGCCCCCCATGTTTATTTATTTTTGAGAGAGAGACAGAACGTGAGTAGGAGAGGGGCAGAGAGGGAGAGGGAGACACCCACCCCGACCCCGTATTTCTACAACAGTTCTGAACCACTGTTTTCATACATCACTTGCTACCCTTCACAGAAATCCCTCAATTGTTAGGGTTGCCTTATGTAGTGAAAAGGTATAGAAGATGCCCAATCAAATTTAAATTTCAGATAAACAACAGATAATTTTTTAGTATAAATACGTCCCATGCAATATTTGGGACATATTTATACTGACAAATTTTCTGTTGGTTATCTGAAGTTCAAATTTAACTGAACAGGGCTGCCTGCTTGGGATTCTGTGTCTCCCTGGCTCTCTACCCCACCCCTGCTCATGTGCTCTCTCGCTCTTAAAAATAAATATACATTAAAAAATGTAAAAAAAATTAACATTCTATATTTTATTTGGCAATCCTACCAATTGCACTCTACTTTTTATTTTTTATTTTTTTTGTTTTTGATTTTTTTTATATATATGAAATTTATTGTCAAATTGGTTTCCATATAACACCCAGTGCTCTACTTTTTAAAAGCCATCTAAACTCACACCTTGTCATTTATGAGTCTCCATAATTTGGCCCTCATTCTACCGATATAACCTTTTCCACTTATTCCAAATGCAAGCTCTCCCTTTCAACTAGAATTTGAGAGCAAAAGTACTTAATTATCATCACTATCATCATCACCATTATTGTAATTCCTTTGCTCCCTTGAAATGTTTCATTGTTTTCAAAGTACTTGCCTATACATTGTTTTATTAGTTTCTCTCAACACCTCTGTGATAAAATTTGGACAGAATTTTAATTTCAAATTTAGAATTTGTGAAAACTGAACAAGAGATATAGACTTGCCTAAAGTCAATGGGTGGGTATTGGAGAAGGGAGCTCAAATCCAGGATATCAATCTTCAAGTCAAGTGTTCCTTCCATGGTATCAGGTCACTTCTTATTCATCTTCCTTCATTTTACAGAATAGGAAACTGAGGTACCTAGAAATTATTTGAGTGAAGCACAGAACAGTAATATGATGCTCTCAGAGTAGAATACCTCTGTTTTCTGTAGTTTCTAATTCTCTATAGTTTGTCCAGGCTCATATAGCTAAATAACCCAGAACTCACAGCTCACTCACAGCTTGTCAGAGACAGTGTCTCTTAAACAGCTCTGCTCTTCTTCGAATATTTTTCTTACCACATCCTGTACTTCATAAGGTTCAGCTTTCATAGGAACTGAAGTATATAATATTATTTGTTCTTTTGAAAGAATGTTCTGTTCCTGAATTTAAATTCTAAAGTGTGGAATTTGAGTGTTTTTTATACTCTAATGGAAACTGCATTAAATGAAGTTGCTATTAGTTCTTGATTAATTTGGGTTTTTTTTCCTTTTCTCTGGGGAAAAATTGATTCTCTATCCAGGGCTAAGCAAAGAAAAATTATCTGAAAGTCAAATATTCATTATAAATAGTGCTTATTGATCTCATTTTTAAAATAAAACTTTAAATAAGTTAACACCAAATAATAGGATCTATTTTCCTTACCCCTGGCTAAATGAGTGAATGTTTTATTAGAACATTAGAACAAAACCCTTATATAGCAAAGGAAAGGAAATCCTGTAACCTATTTTTGTTTCTACCATTAATTTAGTTGTCACCATAACTTTCCTATATCTTCCCAATTTCCTATTTAAAGGGTGTTTAGAAAAAGTTTGAAGAGTATTGGGTTTGGATCCATACATATTGTTGGTTCAACAATAGATGGACTGTAGTAATTGATGAAGTCTTATTCTAATTCTGGCTCTAGAATATTAGCTGTTTGATTCTGTGTAAATTACCAGGACTGTGAACTTTTTTTGCATCTGCAGAATGGAAATTGTACTAGGACTGGGATAAATGAGGTAGTGTATATAGAGAGTCATGCCTGGTATATAATAGTTGCTCAGTAAATGGCAGCTACTGTTATTATCTGGGAGAAACACTTAAGGTTTTAGTGTTTTTCTGAAGAAGAAGCTCTATGCTAGAGGTTTCTAAAGAATCACATTGTTCAAACCCATGGTTTACTTTGTGCGTGGTGATGATCAAGGAGACACCTTCTCCATCTTTTATGACTTCCGTCAGGTATTTTCAGGATGTCAGGTTTTTTTGTTTTTGTTTTTTGTTTTTTTTTTTTAGAGAAAGAGAGAGAAAGAGCATGAGTGGAGGAGGGGAATAGAGAGAGGGAGACACAGAATCTGAAGCAGGCTCCAAGCTCTGAGCTGTCAGCACAGAGCCCGATGAGGGACTTGAACCCATGAACTGTGAGATCATGACCTGAGCCAAAGTTGAACGCTTAACCAACTGAGCCACCCTGGTGCCCCCAGTATGTTATATTCAACAATCCAAACCATGAGAGTGTCTGGGGGACTTTTTCTTCTTCTAACTTGGGAATTTACCTAAACAAGAAGAAAGAGGAAGTAGATAAGAATACAGTTTGAGGAAAAATGTGAATGGAGGTAAGAAGACACTTTAACTGCCAGGAGTTATCCCAGGGGCAAGACTTCCTTTGTGATAAGGCAAGAGCATCCCCCAGAAACAACAGGCCTTGAAACTTACATGCTTGGAAAGGACTTAGAAATCAGTTAGTTCTAACCCCTCATTTTACTGGGCAGTAAACAAGGAGTGGGAGGAGGGAAAGGAGAAGGGTGTGGAGGTGTAAATTCTTCTGGCAAGGCACATTTTTCAGTCATTAATCATTTATTGTGAACTACTGTGGTGTTTCCAGTTTAGGATGGAGAAGGATCCATGTCTGGTTTGGACCAAGGAACTGCCAAGGTGTGGCAGTGGCGGGGGGGGGGGGGGGGTCTTGACAGTAAGTCCCAGTCTCAGGCCATTAGGCTTGGGGAGCCGAAAATGACAAGGGCCTCTGGGAAAGGAGTCTCTATAAAGCAATTTTTTGCCATTTTTATATGCTCAGTATGCAACTAAATTCAAGAGGTTCACTCCTTGGGGTGCATCAAATTGAACAGAACCCAAGGAAGTGTTGAAAGCAAAGAAATTTTTATTACTTGTTACAAGTAAAGAGACAGGGAGACAGCTCTCAATGCACTTTCTCTCCACAAGGTTAGTACAGGAAGCTTTTATTCAGTATGTTAGGGGGCAAGACAGGGAACTTGCATAAGCACTTCAGTTCAATTGTGCATGCCTAGCATGTCAACATTCTAGTGCATACATCATATATTCAAAAAATGGGGAAACTCTGCCTATAGGAGGAGATCTGAGTATTATAGTGAGGTAAAACTGACTTTAGGACAATTCAGGGGGGCTTCTGCACAGGTCCCCAGTTCTAATCCAGGTCAAACTGGCTCAGGTTAGGGGCTAGCAGGTGAAAGACCTAGTTGGGCACCCCCTTTGGCTGGAACTTTTGGCTCTGCAAAACAAAACATATTCCTTCCCTGTTTCTGTCCCTTTCCCTTCCTCCTCCTACTGATAGCTTTCAGCTCTCTTAGTAATTTCCCATTGCATGCTACATAATAATTGGAGCTGACTGGGTTAAGCATGCTGAGGACCACTGCAAACTTGGCAAGGGATTGATTGAGTTTCCTATCTTCATTCATCTCTTTCCCATGCATCTGTCTAAATACTTCCTCTAGCTTTGAAGGGGCAGACAGTAGCTGGACCTCATCAAAGCCACACCTCTGTCATCTCCTGAGATTGGAGGGTTTGGGAATTGTTGGTAAAAGGAAGTAAAAAAGCTAAAAGTTAAACAAGATTCAGAAAGTTTTGGATATGCCTCCAAAATGCTAAATCTTCACTCTTCCCTTCTTCATGCATATTCCTGCACCCTCACTCCCAAAACCAGGCAGGGGTGAGATGGGCCAGGAGCAGGGGATATGGAGTCTCACTCTTTTATCAAGGAGGAGGGGTACAGTTTAGGAACTGAGTAGATTATCACTCCAGAAACCCTTTGTCTGTTTCCTGAGAGATTTATCTGGTGACAAGATTGACATCTACTTCAAGAAGGAAGGACCTTCCCACTTTGGAAGCCCCCAACAAAATTAGCTCAGTGGAAGTCCAAACCTGCCTTCTAGTGCTATCCAATAAGACTTTCTGGGATGACAGAAATGTTCTATTCTATGCTGTCTAATACTGTAGTCACTAGCTACAGTGGTTATTGAACACTTGAACTGTGACTAGTAGGAATGAGGACATTAATTTTGAATTTTATTTACTTTTACTGAATTTAAAATTATAATTATCCACATGTGCTCAGTGGCTATTGTATTGAGCAACACAGATTAGGTGCCCCATCCTTACTCATCTTGTGTGTTCAGGGGTAACCACCTAAAGTTTTATTAACTATCAAGACAACATGGTTGATTGCAATGATGTTGTATTATGTCCTTTTGAAACATCTTTCCAGGAAGTTAAAATTGCTAAAGAAAATTTATTCATTTTACAAATGGATGATATTCCACACAACACTTATAATTCATTTAAAACTGCAAGTTCAAAACTAGTAAGATGCTGATGTGCTGAGTTTTAGGGCAAAGCATTTAACCTCACTGGACTTTTGATTCCTCAACTGTAAAATAAGAAATTTATAACAAATGAATCTGAAGTCCTTTACTAGCTTCTAAAAGATTTCTTTTGGGGCGCCTGGGTGGCTCAGTCGGTTGAGCGTCTGACTTCAGCTCAGGTCACGATCTCACGGTCCGTGAATTCGAGCCCCGCATCGGGCTCTGGGCTGATGGCTCAGAGCCTGGAGCCTGCTTCCGATTCTGTGTCTCCCTTTCTCTCTGCCCCTCCCCTGTTCATGCTCTGTCTCTCTCTGTCTCAAAAATAAATAAAACGTTAAAAAAAAAGATTTCTTTTGAAATGACTGCTGTGGTGGTGAAAAAATTACAGATGTTCAAAGAAATAAAGTTACGGAGGTGGCTGATATTTCTGATAAGGCTGTTACAAATCTAGTAATTAATAAGCATGAATCCAATATAATTACAGGAAGCAAGAGTAAGACTTAATAGTAAAGTATGAGATAAATCTGAAGGATCTAGCTTTCATGCAGAAAGTCTGAGAAGGAGGATTTCCTTAGACTGCTCACTGTTCTCACTATCCATTATACAAAAAGACCATTTCCATTTATCAATAGTAATGAAACTCATAAGTTTAACTTACAGTTTTCTGTAAACACTAAAAGATGCAGTATGAATTTGTTCACATAGCCCTTCAATGACTTTTAGAAGCCACCGCAAAGCAAGAGTTGACCATCAACTAACTCATTTCCCAGCTCTTATGAGGAAGTTACTTTCACCTCAGTCCTGGTCAAAAGATACATTGGCTGCATTTCAAGAGCATAATTTTCACATTAATGAACATCACCCAATATCATCCAGATATATTATGAGCCCAAATCATAAGACAACTGGAGCTGAACCTCTTTGGGAGGAAAATGTTGCTTTTACAAAGGGCCCCCAAAAGTGGTAAATGAAACATTTCTATCACCAAAACTCTAGGTGCACCAAAGACCAACTGCTAACATTGGCCACACCAGCCTAGGAAAGAACAAATTCTGAAGAGAATCTGGGTGGAAGCATTTTGAGAAAATTCTGCCCACAACCTGAACCTAGAGCTCACCAGAAATCCAGCAGTTCTGAATAATAATAAAGAGAATGAGAATGCTAATAACTAATGATTGTATAGCACTTACTCTGGCCAGACCCTGATCTTAGTGTTTGGTAACTAAGTGTTGGAGTAAACCCGAGTCTTCATGAAAGGTATGAAACTTTGGCACATTCCTACTCAGTACAGAGTACTTAGCCAATGGTACCAGTGAAGTACTGCCTAATCAAAATACTTAAAACTTCTGAATAGATGGAATGCTATAGCAACAAAATTTGTTTAAATTGTTTTATAAACTATAGTGGAAATTACCTAGGGATCAAAAAGCTATATATGAATGTAGAGATTTCCTTCTCTTTTCTGGAGAAAATAGGCTGAAATAATTGGGAGGAACGTATGGTGGTATCTGCCATAGTCTGTAGGAACTCCAGTGCAGGCAAGTAAAGGAAACCACATTCCTTGAAGCATTTCAGACTGGTGAACCCCTCCCACAGGAATTTCATACCTCAGTACCCCTTCATGATATCTTAGAACAGATTGGTTGCTCACTGTTCTGACTTCTCTTTTTTCAATTACTAATTCTTTCTTACTAACCTTAAAAAATGTCACAAAACAGAAACCTGTCACCAATGACCTACATCTTGTCTCTCAACAGGCCCTCTTCTAGAAGGTAGTGCTTTAAATACTCATCTTGCTTTCTACTTTCACTTTTTGCCTTGCTTAGTTTCCATTTATAATCAAAAACACATTTCTTGGATTATATCAAAGTTATGTTGTAAAATCCATTGTATAAGCTTCCTCAAAATTAAGAAGTTAAGGCTTATTGTATGGCAAATTGGGATTTGAATTTACTAATGGATAGATAACCTGGGCAAATTTTTTAATCCTTTTTATATTACTCTTCCCTATTTTCAATGAAAGTGGGTAGTGAAATCAACCTCACATACAGTAGTGCCCTCAGTTCACAAAAACTGCTAAATGTTCAGGAATTTTGTGAGTTGATTATCAAACACAGACATTATTAAAAATTAAACTATGTAAACTGACTCTTAAAATTATATTAAAACAAAAATAATAAATACCCCAAACTCATCACTTCCTAAATAGCTTACTACATTTTATTATGGTCTGTGTCCTTGAGATTATTTTTGTCTACTCTATCAGCATGGTGAAAATATCAGCATGGTATATAAGAGTGTACTACCGCACATCTCTTCTAGGACACCCCTTACCACCACCACCACTCCCTCCATCACCCCCACCAAGTTCAGTGAGGTCAGGATGGTAGCTGGAAATAAACCAAGGTGGAAGTATTTACACCATGTAAATCAGCAAACACTACAAATCAGGGCTTTTTGTCCCCTGGAAGAGTTGATAAGCATTTATCTCTACATCACTGCTCAAGTATGTGATGTAAGAATTAATATGAAATAATATGTAAACTGTGCTTAAGTGTGTGTCTCATGTACTCAGTAAATGGTAGTTATTCTCATTAGTATTGCTAATTATTTTCATTCAATCAATAGGTGAATCAGTTCTTTATTATCTAATTCAGTGCACTGAAACATTTCTTACAACATATAAAAAGGTAATACTATGATATGTTTCCATAATGACATAGATCTCAACTTGCTTAACATAATAGCCTTATTTACAGTCCTAATTATTTACAGTTATTTACAGTCCTAATTTTGATTAGTGATATGCATTTTATGAAAATTTAAATTTTTTTCTCATTCTAGTACAATCCACTCATTTGCCAGAGAAGGAAACAAAGGGTCCCCAAAACCTAATGTTTTGCCCAAGGTCCCACAGGCATCTAGTAGTAAAATGGTAGTAATATATGTTAATCTGTGTATCCTATAAACTCTTTTGACACCTTTTATAAGTGGATGAATTATTCATTAAGGGTGTAAATCAATTATAATTTCCATTTTTGGTATTTACTATGTCCCTGTGAAAACTGGAGACAACATACCTAATAGAAGTTCAACCATAGAAAATTACTATTTTCATAAATAAAAGATGGTCAAATGTTGGCATTGTTAATATAGTTCCACTTAATATCATATTTAACCTAATGAAGCAAAAATTCATATGATCTTTACTTTTCTT
Source organism: Prionailurus bengalensis (assembly GCF_016509475.1). NCBI lineage: Eukaryota > Metazoa > Chordata > Mammalia > Carnivora > Felidae > Prionailurus > Prionailurus bengalensis. The sequence goes on along the minus strand of NC_057361.1, from coordinate 17,276,464 downwards.
TCCCACTCCTGTCTTACAAACATAATTTAATTAAGATAAATTGAATCACATATAAATGAGCTACAGATGTTTAAATGAGAGTTTCTGGAATTATTTGGCTAAAAGAATTCTGTGGTTTCTATGCTACCATTGTACTTTAAAACATTGTGAAACAAAAGAATTATTCCCAGGCTTCAAGATGAAGAAGAACAGACAAATAGTTGATACATGTTTGTGTGGATTTTGTGTCATTTTCTGGTTTGGGTTTAAGACCAATGAATGGCTAAATTATATGTATTAGCCTAGGCTTTAAAAAACACTCACCACATAAGCATTAGCTTAGAAAACCCTAAATTGCTTAAAAAAATGGTCAAGCCAAAATAGAAGAAAATCTGTGGTTTTGTGTCCAATATACAATTACACAATTACAGAATTTATATGTTTGCAGTTGGATATACAAAACCTCCTTAATGTACTAAAGTGTGGTCTAATTGCTTACTAATAAAAGGGGGGAAATGCTCTCTAATTAGATAAATACCTTCTATAGCAATCTTAGTAAACAAACTGTTTTCCAGAGGGTAGCAAAGAGTTGGGAATGTGTGCTCAATACCTCTTTTCACTCTGTTGTTCCTGGTGGAGCAGGGTCAGCTTGGAATACAGGGTCCTTGCCCGGAGCTGATCAGCATTCCCAAATAACAGCTCTAATCAGCAACTCCTTTAGTAAACAGTATTAAAGAAAAGAAAGGAGGGGGCACCTGGGTGGCAAATAGGTTGAGCCTCAGACTTTGACTCAGGTCATGATCTCACAGTTGGTGAGTTGGAGCCAGGTGAGTCAGGCTCTGTGCTGCAGGCTCAAGAGCCTGGAGACTGCTTTGGATTCTGTGTCTCCCTCTCTCTTTGCCCCTCCCTGGCTCATACTCTCTCTCTCTCAAAAATAAAAATTAATCATTAAATTTAAAAAAAAAGAAAAGAAAAGAAAAGAAAAGAAAGGAGGCAATGTTTTCAAACTTTTCCCCCCAGATTATTGGAGTCAAATGTAATGGACTCTTGTTCGTTTTTCTAATATGCCCCCTGGGAATAACCTCAGGGTCAAAATAGTTCTCAGAGTTCCTAAATCTTATCCCAAAACAGAAATTAGGGTATTTTTGTTTTCATTCCTGCAGATCCTATTTTGTTTTTATTGCTGTTTGTTTTGTTGTGTTGTTTTACTTTCTGCTAAGGGCTCTAAAAGCTTAAGAAAGCAGCTGTCCTGTCTTTAGTTGACTGAATTGCAGAACACTGGGAAGTGAGGTCATGGTAGCCATAAGACCTGAGTTCTAGTCAAGGATCTGTTACTAATTCATTATGAACCCTTGACCACATCACTTTAATTCAGAGTACCATTAATATTCTCATTTGTAAAATAAGAAGTTGGGTTGGAAAGTGTTCTCTTAAATTCTCAATAGCTCTGTATTGACTGTAAAATTGTGATTTTTAAGGGAGAAAATCTTGTCCCAATGGCATCCTGCATCCATAGAAGCCTTTCTGATACCCCCAGAAAGTATCAGTCTATTTTTTTTCCCCTACCTTGGGAACACCCTTATTGCTTTACTTACCATACATAACAAACTTTCTTACAAGGGATATGAAAACCTTCAAGTCAGAGACTATAACTTATACAACTCTGCTGGGGAGGTGGAAGAGATAGCATAAAACCATACGCATATTTGTGGAAGAAGGGATGAGGATGGAACAGTCTCAATTGCTGTGAGGCGAGAGTGACAAGGGCATGAACAAAACAAGAATAAGAAAAGTAACACACATATCTACTACATTGGTCTTAAGACACGAACTGTGTTGGGTGTGTTGGGCTGTGCTTAGGAGATAAATTGTGGAAACACAGTAGCAAGAGGGAAGCACTCAGCAGAAGCCAGAGAATTCAGAGATCAGAGACTTTTTTCTTAGGAGAAGTGTAATAGTTCATTAAAAAACAATAACATCAAAACTTAAAACAAAACCTTCCATTTTTCTTTTTTTTTAATTTCTTTTTATTTTATTTTTTAAAATTTATTTTTTTTAATATATGAAATTTATTAACAAATTGGTTTCCATACAACACCCAGGGCTCATCCCAAAAGGTGCCCTCCTCAATACCCATCACCCACCCTCTCCTCCCTCCCACCCCCCATCAACCCTCAGTTTGTTCTCAGTTTTTAACAGTCTCTTATGCTTTGGCTCTCTCCCACTCTAACCTCTTTTTTTTTTTTCTTCCCCTCCCCCATGGGTTCCTGTTAAGTTTCTCAGGATCCACATAAGAGTGAAACCATATGGTATCTGTCTTTCTCTGTATGGCTTATTTCACTTAGCATCACACTCTCCAGTTCCATCCACGTTGCTACAAAAGGCCATATTTCATTTTTTCTCATTGCCACGTAGTATTCCATTGTGTATATGAACCACATTTTCTTTATCCATTCATCAGTTGATGGACATTTAGGCTCTTTCCATCATTTGGCTATTGTTGAGAGTGCTGCTATGAACATTGGGGTACAAGTGGCCCTATGCATCAGTACTCCTGTATCCCTTGGATAAATTCCTAGCAGTGCTATTGCTGGGTCATAGGGTAGGTCTATTTTTAATTTTCTGAGGAACCTCCACACTGCTTTCCAGAGCGGCTGCACCACTTTGTATCCCCACCAACAGTGCAAGAGGGTTCCCATTTCTCCACATCCTCTCCAGCATCTATAGTCTCCTGATTTGTTCATTGTGGCCACTCTGACTGGCGTGAGGTGATACCTGAGTGTGGTTTTGATTTGTATTTCCCTGATAAGGAGCGACGCTGAACATCTTTTCATGTGCCTGTTGGCCATCCGGATGTCTTCTTTAGAGAAGTGTCTATTCATGTTTTCTGCCCATTTCTTCACTGGGTTATTTGTTTTTCGGGTGTGGAGTTTGGTGAGCTCTTTATAGATTTTGGAGACTAGCCCTTTGTCCGATATGTCATTTGTGAATATCTTTTCCCATTCCGTTGGTTGCCTTTTAGTTTTGTTGGTTGTTTCCTTTGCTGTGCAGAAGCTTTGTATCTTCATAAGGTCCCAGTAATTCACTTTTGCTTTTAATTCCCTTGCCTTTGGGGATGTGTCGAGTAAGAGATTGCTACGGCTGAGGTCAGAGAGGTCTTTTCCTGCTTTCTCCTCTAAGGTTTTGATGGTTTCCTGTTTCACATTTAGGTCCTTTATCCATTTTGAGTTTATTTTTGTGAATGGTGTGAGAACGTGGTCTAGTTTCAACCTTCTGCATGTTGCTGTCCAGTTCTCCCAGCACCATTTGTTAAAGAGGCTGTCTTTTTTCCATTGGATGTTCTTTCCTGCTTTGTCAAAGATGAGTTGGCCATACGTTTGTGGGTCTAGTTCTGGGGTTTCTATTCTATTCCATTGGTCTATGTGTCTGTTTTTGTGCCAATACCATGCTGTCTTGATGATGACAGCTTTGTAGTAGAGGCTAAAGTCTGGGATTGTGATGCCTCCTGCTTTGGTCTTCTTCTTCAAAATTCCTTTGGCTATTCGGGGCCTTTTGTGGTTCCATATGAATTTTAGGATTGCTTGTTCTAGTTTCGAGAAGAATGCTGGTGCAATTTTGATTGGGATTGCATTGAATGTGTAGATAGCTTTGGGTAGTATTGACATTTTGACAATATTTATTCTTCCCATCCATGAGCAGGGAATGTCTTTCCATTTCTTTAAATCTTCTTCAATTTCCTTCATAAGCTTTCTATAGTTTTCAGCATACAGATCCTTTACATCTTTGGTTAGATTTATTCCTAGGTATTTTATGCTTCTTGGTGCAATTGTGAATGGGATCACTTTCTTTATTTGTCTTTCTGTTGCTTCATTGTTAGTGTATAAGAATGCAACTGATTTCTGTACATTGATTTTGTATCCTGCAACGTTGCTGAATTCCTGTATCAGTTATAGCAGACTTTTGGTGGAGTCTATCGGATTTTCCATGTATGATATCATGTCATCTGCAAAAAGCGAAAGCTTGATTTCATCTTTGCCAATTTTGATGCCTTTGATTTCCTTTTGTTGTCTGATTGCTGATGCTAGAACTTCCAGCACTATGTTAAACAGCAGTGGTGAGAGTGGGCATCCCTGTCGTGTTCCTGATCTCAGGGAAAAAGCTCTCAGTTTTTCCCCGTTGAGGATGATGTTAGCTGTGGGCTTTTCATAAATGGCTTTTATGATCTTTAAATATGTTCCTTCTATCCCGACTTTCTCAAGGGTTTTTATTAAGAAAGGGTGCTGGGGGCGCCTGGGTGGCGCAGTCGGTTAAGCGTCCGACTTCAGCCAGGTCACGATCTCGCGGTCCGTGAGTTCGAGCCCCGCGTCAGGCTCTGGGCTGATGGCTCAGAGCCTGGAGCCTGTTTCCGATTCTGTGTCTCCCTCTCTCTCTGCCCCTCCCCTGTTCATGCTCTGTCTCTCTCTGTCCCAAAAATAAATAAACGTTGAAAAAAAAATTAAAAAAAAAAAGAAAAAAAAAAGGGTGCTGGATTTTGTCAAAGGCCTTTTCTGCATCGATTGACAGGATCATATGGTTCTTCTCTTTTTTTTTGTTAATGTGATGTATCACGTTGATTGATTTGCGAATGTTGAACCAGCCCTGCATCCCAGGAATGAATCCCACTTGATCATGGTGAATAATTCTTTTTATATGCCGTTGAATTCGATTTGCTAGTATCTTATTGAGAATTTTTGCATCCATATTCATCAGGGATATTGGCCTGTAGTTCTCTTTTTTTACTGGGTCTCTGTCTGGTTTAGGAATCAAAGTAATACTGGCTTCATAGAATGAGTCTGGAAGTTTTCCTTCCCTTTCTATTTCTTGGAAGAGCTTGAGAAGGATAGGTATTATCTCTGCTTTAAACGTCTGGTAGAACTCCCCTGGGAAGCCATCTGGTCCTGGACTCTTATTTGTTGGGAGATTTTTGATAACCGATTCAATTTCTTCGCTGGTTATGGGTCTGTTCAAGCTTTCTATTTCCTCCTGATTGAGTTTTGGAAGAGTGTGGGTGTTCAGGAATTTGTCTATTTCTTCCAGGCTGTCCAATTTGTTGGCATATAATTTTTCATAGTATTCCCTGATAATTGCTTGTATCTCTGAAGGATTGGTTGTAATAATTCCATTTTCATTCATGATTTTCTCTATTTGGGTCATCTCCCTTTTCTTTTTGAGAAGCCTGGCTAGAGGTTTGTCAATTTTGTTTATTTTTTCAAAAAAACAACTCTTGTTTCGTTGATCTGCTCTACAGTTTTTTTAGATTCTATATTGTTTATTTCTGCTCTGATCTTTATTATTTCTCTTCTTCTGCTGGGTTTAGGCTGCCTTTGCTGTTCTGCTTCTAGTTCCTTTAGGTGTGCTGTTAGATTTTGTATTTGGGATTTTTCTTGTTTCTTGAGATAGGCCTGGATTGCAATGTATTTTCCTCTCAGGACTGCCTTCGCTGCGTCCCAAAGCGTTTGGATTGTCGTATTTTCATTTTCGTTTGTTTCCATATATTTTTTAATTTCTTCTCTAATTGCCTGGTTGACCCACTCATTCGTTAGTAAGGTGTTCTTTAACCTCCATGCTTTTGGAGGTTTTCCAGACTTTTTTCTGTGGTTGATTTCAAGCTTCATAGCATTGTGGTCGGAAAGTATGCATGGTATGATCTCAATTCTTGTATACTTATGAAGGGCTGTTTTGTGACCCAGTATATGATCTATCTTGGAGAATGTTCCATGTGCATTCGAGAAGAAAGTATATTCTGTTGCTTTGGGATGTAGAGTTCTAAATATATCCGTCAGTCCATCTGATCCAATGTCTCATTCAGGGTCCTTGTTTCTTTATTGACCATGTGTCTAGATGATCTATCCATTTCTGTAAGTGGGGTGTTAAAGTCCCCTGCAATTACCACATTCTTATCGGTAAGGTTGCTTATGTTTATGAGTAATTGTTTTATATATTTGGGGGCTCCGGTATTCGGCACATAGACATTTATAATTGTTAGCTCTTCCTGATGGATAGACCCTGTAACTATTATATAATGTCCTTCTTCATCTCTTGTTACAGCCTTTAATTTAAAGTCTAGTTTGTCTGATATAAGTATGGCTACTCCAGCTGTCTTTTGGCTTCCAGTAGCATGATAAATAGTTCTCCATCCCCTCACTCTCAATCTAAAGGTGTCCTAAGGTCTAAAATGAGTCTCTTGTAGACAGCAAATAGATGGGTCATGTTTTTTTTATCCATTCTAATACCCTATGTCTTTTGGTTGGCGCATTTAATCCATTTACATTCAGTGTTATTATAGAAAGATACGGGTTTAGAGTCATTGTGATGTCTGTATGTTTTATGCTTGTAGTGATGTCTCTGGGACTTTGTCTCACAGGGTCCCCCTTAGGATCTCTTGTAGAGCTGGTTTAGTGGTGACAAATTCCTTCAGTCTTTGTTTGTTTGGGAAGACCTTTATCTCTCCTTCTATTCTAAATGACAGACTTGCTGGATAAAGGATTCTTGGCTGCATATTTTTTCTGTCTAGCACCCTGAAAATCTCGTGCCAATTCTTTCTGGCCTGCCAAGTTTCAAAAGAGAGATCAGTCACGAGTCTTATAGGTCTCCCTTTATATGTGAGGGCACGTTTACCCCTTGCTGCTTTCAGAATCTTCTCTTTATCCTTGTATTTTGCCAGTTTCACTATGATATGTCGTGCAGAAGATCGATTCAAGTTACATCTGAAGGGAGTTCTCTGTGCCTCTTGGATTTCAATGCCTTTTTCCTTCCCCAGTTCAGGGAAGTTCTCAGCTATGATTTCTTCAAGTACCCCTTCAGCACCTTTCCCTCTCTCTTCCTCCTCTGGGATACCAATTATGCGTATATTATTTCTTTTTAGTGTATCACTTAATTCTCTAATTTTCCCCTCATACTCCTGGATTTTTTTATCTCTCTTTTTCTCAGCTTCCTCTTTTTCCATAACTTTATCTTCTAGTTCACCTATTCTCTCCTCTGCCTCTTCATGCCGAGCTGTGGTGGTTTCCATTTTGTTATGCATTTTGTTTAAAGCGTTTTTCAGCTCCTCGTGACTGTTCCTTAGTCCCTTGATCTCTGTAGCAAGAGATTCTCTGCTGTCCTGTATACTGTTTTCAAGCCCAGCGATTAATTTTATGACTATTATTCTAAATTCACTTTCTGTTATATTATTTAAATCCTTTTTGATCAGCTCATTAGCTGTTGTTATTTCCTGGAGATTCTTCTGAGGGGAGTTCTTCCGCTTGGTCATTTTGGATAGTCCCTGGTGTGGTGAGGACCTGCAGGGCACCTCCCCTGTGCTGTGGTGTATAACTGGAGTTGGTGGGCGGAGCCGCAGTCAGACCTGATGTCTGCCCCCAGCCCACTGCTGGGGCCACAGTCAGACTGGTGTGTGCCTTCTCTTCCCCTCTCCTAGGGGCGGGATTCGCTGTGGGGTGGCGTGGCCCGTCTGCGCTACTTGCACCCTGCCAGGCTTGTGATGCTGGGGATCTGGCGTATTAGCTGGGGTGGGTAGGCAAGGTGCACAGGGGCAGGAGGGGCAGGCTTAGATCGCTTCTCCTTAGGTGATCCACTTCAGGAGGGGCCCTGTGGCAGCGGGAGGGAGTCAGATCCGCTGCCAGAGGTTTGGCTCCGCAGAAGCACAGAGTTGGGTGTTTGCGCGGAGCGAGTAAGTTCCCCGGCAGGAACTGGTTCTCTTTGGGATTTGGGCTGGGGGATGGGCGGGGGAGATGGCGCTGGCGAGCGCCTTTGTTCCCCACCAAACTGAGCTCTGTTGTCAGGGGGCTCAGCAGCTCTCCCTCCCTTTGTCCTCCAGCCTTCCCACTTTCCGAGCAGAGCTGTTAACTTATGACCTCCCAGACGCTAAGTCGCGCTTGTTTTGGGAACACAGTCCGTCAGGCCCCTCCGCTTTTGCAAGCCAGACTCGGGGGCTCTGCTTGGCCGGCGAGCCTCCCCTCCGCCCCGGCTCCCTCCCGCCAGTCCGTGGAGTGCGCATCGCCTCGCCGCCCTTCCTACCCTCTTCCGTGGGCCTCTCGTCTGCGTTTGGCTCCGGCGACTGCGTTCTGCTAATCCTCTGGCGGTTTTCTGGGTTATTTAGGCAGGTGTATGTGGAATCTAAGTGATCAGCAGGACGCGCGGTGAGCCCAGCGTCCTCCTAAGCCGCCATCTTGCTGCCCCTTCTCATAAAATTTAAATCCAAGTTAGTTAACATATGGTGCAATAATGATTTCAGGAGTAGAATTTAGTGATTCATCACTTACTTATAACACCCAGTGGTCATCCCAACAAGTGCCCTTCTTAATGCTCTTCACCTGTTTAGCTCATCCTTCTCACCCAACACACCCCTCCAACAACCCTCAGTTTGTTTTCTGTATTTAAGAGTCTCTTATGGTTTGTCTCCCTCTCTGTTTTGAACTTATTTTTGCTTCTCTTCCCTTATGTTCATTATTTTGTATCTTAAATTCCACATATGAATGAAATTATATATTTGTCTTTCTCTGACTGACTTATTTTGGTTAGCATAATACACTCTAGTTCTATCAGCAGTGTTGCAAATGACAAGATTTCATCCTTTATAATCGCCAAGTAGTATTCCATATATGTATGTATATATGTGTATATATATATATGATGAAATATATATATATATATATATATGATGTGGTGTGTGTGTATTTTATAAAAAATGTATAAAATATATATAAAAATATATATAAAATACACACACACACACACATACACACGCACACACACCACATCTTCTTTATCCATTCATCTGTCAATGGACATTTGGGCTCTTTGCATAACTTGGTATTACCATAGTGTTGCTGTAAACATTGGGGTGCATGTGCCCCTTCATGACAACATTCCTGTATCCTTTGGATAAATACTTAGTACTACAATTGCTGGGTTGTAGGGTAGGGCTATTTTTAATTTTTTTAGGAATCTCCATACTGTTTTCCAGAGTGGCTGTACCAGTTTGCTTTCCCACCAGCAGTTCAAAAAGGGTACCCCTTTCTACACATCCTCACCTACATCTGTAGTTGCCTGAGTTGTTAATTTTAGCTATTCTGACTGATGTGAGGTGGTATCTCATTGTGGTTTTGATTTATATTTCCCTGATAATGAGTGATGTTGAGCATCTTTTCATTTGTCTGTTAGCCATCGGATGTCTTTTTTGGAAAAAGTGTCTATTCATGTCTTTCGCCTATTTCTTCACTGGATTATTTGTTTTTTGGGTGTGGAGTTTGAGAAATTCCCTATAGACTTTGGATACTAACCCTTTATCTTATATGCCATTTGCAAATATCTTTTCCCATTCCTTAAGTTGCCTTTTAGTTTTGCTAATTGTTCCCTTTGCCATGCAGAAGCTTTTTATCTTGATGAGGTCCCAATAGTTCATTTTTACTTTTGTTTCCCTTGCCTCTGGAGACATGTCAAGTAAGAAGATGCTGGGGCCAAGGCCAAAGAAGTTGTTGCCTGTTTTCTGCTCTAGGATTTTGATGGCTTCCTGTCTTACATTTGGGTCTTTCATCCATTTTGAATTTATTTTTGTGTATGGTGTAAGAAAGTGGTCCAGGTTCATTTTTTGCATGTTTCTGTCCAGTTTTCCCTATTTGCTGAAGAGACTGTATTTTTTCTATTGGGTACTTTTTCCTGCTTGGTCAAAGATTCGTGAGCCATATGTTTATAGGTTGACCTCTGGGTTCTGTATTCTGTTCCATTGATCTATGTGTCTGTTCTTGTGCCAGTACCATACTGTCTTGATGATTACAGGTTTGTAATACATCTTGAAGTCCTTAATTGTAATGCCTCCAGCTTTGCTTTTCTTTTTCAAGGCTGCTTTGGCTATTTGGGTCTTTACTGGTTCCATACAAATTTTTAGATTGTTTGTTCTAGCTCTGTGAAGAATGCCGGTGTTATTTTGATAGGGATTGCATTGAATATGTAGATTGCTTTGGGTAGTATTGACATTTTAACGATATTTTTTCTTCAATCCATGAGCATAGAATGTTTTCCCATTTTTTTGTATCTTCTTCAATTTCTTTCATAAGTTTTCTATAGGTTTTTCACCTCTTTGGTTAGGTTTATTCCAAGGTATTTTATGGTTTTCTTGGTACAATTGTAAATGGAATTGATTCCTTGATTTCTCTTTCTGCTGTTTCATTATTGGTGTATAGAAAGGCAACTGATTTCTGTGCATTGGTTTTATATCCTGTGATTTTGCTGAATTCATGAATCAGTTTTAGCAGTTTTTTGATGGAGTCTTTTGGATTTTCCACACAGGGTACCATGTTGTCTGTAAAGAGTAAAAATTTGACTTCCTCCTTGCTGATTTGGATGCCTTTTATTTTTTGTGTCGTCTGATTGCTGAGGCTAGGACTTCCAACACTATGTTGATTAACAGTGGTGAGAGTGGACATCCTCAATGTGTTCCTGATCTCAGGGGGAAAGCTCTGTTTTTCTCCATTGAGCATGATATTAGCAGTGGGTCTTTCATATATGGCTTTTATGATCTCGAGGTATGCTCCTTCTATCCCTACTGTCTTGAGGGTTTTTATCAAGAAAGGATGTTGTATTTTGTCAAATGCTTTCTCTGCATCTATTGAGACGATCATGTGGTTCTTATCCTTTCTTCTATTGAAGTGATGTATCACACTGATTGATTTGTGAATATTGAACCAGCCTTGCAGCCCAGGATTAAATCCCAGTTGATCATGGTGAATAGTTCTTTTAATGTATTGTTGGATCCAGTTTGCTAGTATCTTGTTGAGAATTTTTGCATCCATGTTCATCAGGGAAAGTGGTCTGTATTTCTCCTTTTTTAGTGGGGTCTTTGCCTGGTTTTGGAATCAAGGTAATGCTGGCCTTGTAGAGTGACTTTGGAAGTTTTGATTCATTTCTGTTTTTTGGAATAGCTTCAAAATAATAGGTATTAACTCTTTTTTAAATGTTTGGTAGAATTCCCCTGGAAAGCCATATGGCCCTGGACTCTTGTTGGTTGGGAGATTTTTGATTACTGATTCAATTTATTTACTGGTTATGGGTCTGTTCAAATTTTCTATTGCTTCTTGTTTCCGTTTTGGTAGTTTATATGTTTGTAGGAATTTGTCCACTTCTTTCAGATTGCCCTGTTTGTTGGCATATAATTGCTCATAATATTCTCTTATTATTGTTTGTATTTCTTCAGTGTTGGTTGTGATCTCTCCTCTTTAATTTGTGATTTTCTTTATTTGGGTCCTTTGCTTTTTTCTTTTTGATACATCTGGCTAAGGAGTTATCAATTTTGTTAATTCTTTCAAAGAACCAGCTCCCAATGTCAATGATTTGTTCTACTGTTTTGTTTTTTTTTTTAATTTTGATATCATTGATTTCTGCTCTAATCTTTAGTATTTTCCTTATCCTGGTTTTGGGATTTATTTGCTGTTTGTTTTCCAGCTGTGTTGGGTGTAAGTTTAGGTTGTTTGTTTGATACTTTTCTTCCTTCTTTAGGAAGGCCTGGATTGCTATCTGCATCTCTCTTATGACCACCTTTCCTGCATTCCAGTTTTGGGGCTGTGGCATTTTCATTTTCATTGGCTTCCATGTACTTTTTAATTTCCTCTTTAATTTCTTGGTTAACCCATTCATTCTTTGGTAGGATGTTCTTTAGTCTCCGAGTATTCATGGTCTTTCCACATTTTTTTCTTGTGGTTGATTTCAAGTTTCATAAACTTGTGGTCTGAAAATATGCAAGGTATGATCTCTATCTTTTTGTACTTGTTGAGGGCCGATTTGTGTCCCAGTATGTGATCTATTCTGGAGAATGTTCCATGTGTGCTGGAGAAGAATGTGTATTCTGCTGCTTCAGGAAATGTCCTGAATATATCTGTTAAGTCCATCCATTCCAGTGTGTCATTCAAAGCCATTATTTCCATGTTGATTTTCTGTTTAGATGATATGTCCATTGGTGGAACTGGGGTGTTGAAGTTCCCTACTATTATGGTATTATTATCAGTGAGTTTCTTTATGTTTGTGATTAATTGATTTATATATTTGGTTTCTGTCACATTGGGGGCACAAATATTTACAATTGTTACATCTTCTTGGTAGATAGATCCCTTAATTATGATATAATGACCTTATTCACCTCTTGTCACAGTCTTTATTTTAAAATCTACTTTTCTTATATGAGTATGGCTATTGCAGCTTTCTTTTGATGACCATTAGCATGGTAGATATTTCTCCACCCCCCTACTTTCAATATGAAGTTGTCTTTAGGTCTAAAATTGGTCTCTTGTAAGCAGCATATAGATGGGTCTTTTTTTCTTACCCATTCTGATACCCTATGTATTTTGATTGGAGTGTTTAGCCCATTGCCGTTTAATGTGAATAGTGAAATATATAAAGTTAGTGCCATTGTGTTGCCTGTAGAGTTGGTGTTGTTCTCTGGTCCTTTCTAGTCTTTGTTGTTTTTGGTCTTTTTTGTTTGTTTGTTTGTTTGTTTGTTTGTTTGCTTTGATCTTTTCTCCACTCAGAGTCCCCCTTAAAATTTCTTGCAGGGCTGGTTTAGTGGTCATAAACTCCCTTAATTTTTTGTTTGTCTGAGTAACTCTTTATCTTTCCTTCTATTTTGAATGACAGACTTGCTTGATAAAGAATTATTGGCTGCATACTTTTCTGACTCATCACATTGAATATATCCTGCCACTCCTTTTTGGTCTGCCAAGTTTCTGTGGATAGGTTTGCTACAAATATTATCTGTCTTCCCTTAAAGTTAAGGACTTTTTTTCCCTTAATGCTTTCATATTTGTTTTTTGCCTGTTTATTTTGTGAATTTGACTATGATATGCCTGTTGATGGTTGGTTTTTGTTGAATCTAATGGGAGTTCTCTGTGCTTCTTAGATTTTGAGGTCTGTTTCCTTCCCCAGGAAGGTTTTCTGCTATAATTTGCTCAAATAAACCTGCACCTTTTTCATCTTCTGCCTGTCTTCATCTAATGGTACTCAAATGATTTGGAAGCTATTCCTTTTTAATAAGTCACTGAGTTATTTAAGTCTTGTATTGTGCTTTTTTGCCTTTGTCTTCCTCTGTTTCATTATTCTCAATAATTTTGTCTTCTGTATTGCTGATTCACTGCTTTGTTTCATCCATCCTTGCCGTCGTGGCATCCACTAGAGATTGCATCTCGGTTATAGCATTTTTAATTTCATCCTGACTAGATTTTACTTCTTGTATCTCTGAAGAAAGGGATTCTATGCTTTATTCAACTGAAGCTAGTATTCTTAATATCATGGCTTTCAATTCTAGTTCAGACATCTTGTTTATCTCTGTTGATTTCTTGGCTCTTGTTTCTTCCTGTTCTTTCTTTTGGGGTGAATTCCTTTGTTTTCTTATTTGGGAGGAAGAAAAAAAGTAATAAAATTAAAAATTAAAATATTAAGGAGAAAGCGAAAAAATAAAGGAAGCTAGATCCTAGGTGTGTTTTCTTGTTGTTGACAGAATCTTGATAGAATAGAGAAAAAAAGGAAAGAAAAGAAAGTAAAAAAACTTTAAAATTTTTAAAAATTAAAAAAATTATATATAATAAAATGAAATTTTGAAAAGAAAATGAAATAGAATAAAAATTTTTAATGAAGTAAAAAAATAATAAAAATAATTTGAAAATTAAGAATAAAGAAATGAAAATGAAAATGAAATTTTCTATTTCTGTATCCAAGAAAAAGAAAAGGAAAAAAAGAAAAAAATTTAAGTGAAAACAGAAGGAAAAAAATGAACTAATAAATGAATCAGCAAACAGAATGAAATCCCGATGAAGTTACATTCAGTTTCCCTTAGAACTGATACTATGAAGCACTCTATAATCTGTTCACTAAGTAAGTGGAAGGACTTGTGCTGGTCTTCTAGAGTATATGCTTGGAGGGCACAGCTGGGGGGGCTTGGTGTAATGGCTTCATTCTCCACTAGGAGGCACTGCTTAGCTTACAGGGTGGATCTGTGTGGTATGCATGCTTGTGTGCACACATGCACGTGCATGGGAGAGGTGGAAATGGCTTCACGTAGTTCCCTAGTCTCTGGCACAGGAACTTTGTGCTCTCATCGACCTGTGATCAAGCATCCCTCCTTTTTCTCAGGCCTCTGTTCACTTCCTGCCTCTACCCTGTCCATGTCCAAGCTTTCCACTGGCCAGAAGGCACCTTCCTCCAGAATTTTATCTCAGATGGGGTTGTGTTTCAAACCCCACATGTCAGAGACCCCTGTGCTTGGACCCATGCTGACTCTCGGTGGGGAGGGTCTCACTGAGAAATAGCCAGGTGCCACTTTGCCCCAGAAAACATTCATGTGGTCACTCAGGGGCAGAGGTTCAGAAATTATGGCAAATCACAATACACAGACAGTGCCAGGTTTCACTGAACTCTGGTGTCTTTTTTCTAATACCAGAAAATATGGCTGCTCTCCAGGGTCCACTGGGACCTTTGCCTGTGGGAAGGCCATATGGTCTCTACCAAATGCTCTCCAAGCAGGGGAACTGCTTCTCACCATGTGGCACACAGACCCCTTAGACCCTGCTGCCTGCTCCTGGGTATTCACCTTGCTTCCTCACCAGAGCACCACCAGGCACTGAGCTCCAGAATTTCAGACTCTGCACTCCACTGTTTATAGAATCCTGGTGGTATTGAAACCCTCTCCTTTCTTCCTGTCATTGGTTTTGGTGAACAGATTTCTTGTTCAGTCCCCTGTGAGTGTTTTCCCTCTTTCTCTCTCTTTCTCTCCAGCTACTTTTGGGGTAGTGTTTTTCTTGCACTCTCCTGATGCATGTCACTGTCCTCCTTCCTCTGCCCTTTCTCCACAAAACCATCTCCCTACCTTCCATGACTTTTCTCTCCCCCAGTTCACTGTTCTGCACCTCATACCTTCTGAGCTCTGTGACTCAAGTTGTGCAGATTGTTGTGTTAATCCTCAGGTCAGTTTCCTAGTTGTGCAAAATGGTTTGGTGCTAATCTATCTGTGTTTCAGGGACAAGACAAGCTGAGGGTCTCCATGCTGCTCCACCATCTTGATCGCCCTCCACTTTTCTTATAATAAAAATAATCCATGCTTACTATAGAGCATTTGGAAGATAGGGGCACCTGGGTGGCTCAGTCAGTTAAGTGTCCGACTTTGGCTCAGGTCATGATCTCACGGTTCATGGGTTTGAGCCCCGTGTCAGGCTCTGTGCTGACAGCTCAGAGCCTGGAACCTGCTTCATATTCTGTGTCTCCTCTCTCTCTGCCCCTCCCCACTCATGCTCTGTTGCTCTCTCTCTCTCTCTCAAAACTAAATAAACATTAAAAAAATTAAAAAATATATACATATATAGAAAATTTGGAAGATAAAATGAGAATTATTCTGAACACTTTTGTATAGTTAATATTATATTTTATATCTTGAATTTTCACTTAAAAATACATCATAAATTAAATTATATTTCATGAATGCACCATAATGTATCTAATAATTCTCCAACTTCTGCCTGTCTATAATTTTTCTCTATTATATTTCCATGGTGAAAATTATTATCTAATAAATTTTCCCCATATGTATGCATAATTTTCTGAGAAGCAATTTTTGAAAGAGACATTGCTAGGAACAAAGATAGAAATACTTAAGAGAATAAAAATTTAAACAAACATATAAAAATATAAACACATATAAACATATGTGTTACTAAATTGCTTCCTTAAAAAGTGGTATCAATTTCCACTCTCACCAGAAGGGACCATATGTATGGAAATAAGAGCTGTCCAAGGCTGGCATTCCTTTATCATATGTAACTTAATTATTTTGGCCCCTATTGTAGAGGGGTCTCCTGTGAAGAGAAGCTTGACAGAATGACCCAAAAGGTTCCTGCCAACTGCAAGAGTCACTGATTCAGTTAACTGAAATGTCAGAGAACCAGCTTTCCAATAATCGACTCCTCAAGAATTTGGAATCTCAGCTCACATCAGGCACATGCTAGCTGATGAAGATAGAGTCCCTGTCCTTAAAGAACTTACATTCCAGTAGAAAGACAAATATTAAAATAGGTATTTTAATATAATGATAAGTGATCATATATGGGACATTTCCAGGATATTATGGGATCTCAGACGAGTAGCCTTTAAACAATAAAGGTGGGAAAGCTTTGTAAACAAAGGAAACAGCGTTATCAAAGCTGTGAAGTGCACAGCATGGATTGGAAGTATTGTGTGTATGTGTCTACAAGTCATTAAGTTTTATTAAAGGACAAAGTGTGAAGTAAGAGATGGTATAAGCTTGCAGAATAGTCAGAGGCTAGGTCATGGCAGTTTTTAGATGCCATACTGAGAAACTTAAACTTTATAAGAAATGGAGAAATATTTGAGGTATTAGAGAAAAAGTGATGCAGTCAAATGTTATGATAGAATTTCTGACCGTGGTGGAAGAATGGATAAATTTTTAATTAGGCAAGACTAGAAGCAAAGAAGGCTGTTGGAGAGCTCTTGTAGTGTCCATGTAAGAAATGGTAAAAGATTAAATCAGGGCAGTGGCAGTATGGAGGGATGGAGGGGGAAAGGAAAGGCTCAAAAGTATGCTGGGTATCAGTTTGGCAGGAGTTGATAATTTATTGAATTTAAAGGCTAATTGGGAGAAAATCACTGCATATAGAAAACGATAATTAGAGTTGCAAGGAATCTGAGCTCAACAGGTTAAATGTAGAAGAGAGGTCCAGGGGTGCATAATAGAGGAATGTCTATTGGCTTTGATTACATGGGTGTCATTGATGGCTTTTGTAGAAGTCACTTCACAGGAGTAGTGATGAATCAATAGGGTGAGGAGTGAATTGAAGGTGAGTAAATGTAGACAGTGAGTGTATAGTGATCTTTCAAGAAGCTTGGTTCAGAATAACAGAAAACTATTACAGTTGTCAGAGAGGGAATCTAGGATCAGCAGAACTTCTTTAAGTTGGGAGGAACCCAAGCTTCTTCATAAGTAGGAGAGAAAAAGCCGTCAGGGAGGGAGAAATTGAAGGTATAGGACAGAAAAAATAAATGATTAAACAAGACATTGGAGCAAATAGAAAAAACTGAAATCAAGAGTAGATGTGGAGACACTGACTTTGAATGGAAAGAGAGAGTTTCATTGCCTAAACCTGGATGGGAAGAGGGAAAGATGGATGTGGAAGTAAAAGTCGGTCAGTGGGGTCAGAAAGGTAAAGTTGTTTATTCTTCAAGGGTGCAGACTGTGCCAGAGAGAGAACAGTATATGCAAAGACCTTGAGTGAGAGGTGGAGAGAGTGTGATGGGTTTGAATAACTTCAGTGAGACTGGAACATAAATTGAGGGGGGAGGTAAAAGGAAGGATTAAAAATAAGGCCAAGGTGGTATCTGGGTGGTCCCTTGTAATTAATTGATTTGGGCTTTCTGTAGAGGATAGAAAAATGCTTGTAAATGTTTGGGAATGGCATGATCAACATTGTATTTGGAAGCATCACTCTGGCTGCAGTGTGAAGAATGAGTAGGAAGAACAAGATCTAAGACAGGGAGAACACTGTGGAAGTTGCTGGAGTAGTCCTAGTGTTGGATGATAGTGACTTGACTAATGTATTGCCATTGAGAGAGAAAGAAGTAGATGGATTTGAAAGATTTTTAGGAAGTAAGAATTGACAGAGCTTGTTGATAGATGGGATATGGACGTGAATGAGAGAGAAGAGTCAAGGATAACTCCCAAGATTTCTACCTGAGGCAACTGAGAGGATGGCAGAACCATTTATTTTAGACAGGGAACTCCAGGAGAAATGTAGATGTAGGGGTCTATTGAGTTCAGTTATGGACATATTGAGCTTGAGGTGCCTGTGAGACATAATACACTAATTTATTTATTCATTCATTCAACAATTATTTACTGAATGTGTACTACATGCCAGGCACTATGCTATATTTTGGGAATAGAGCAACGAATACAGTGTAGCTTCAATTCAAGTAGATTATGTCAATATTTGAATGAAGCTAAGGAGAGAATTTAAGGCTAAGATATAGGATTGGGAATCACCAGAGCATGAAATCATCGAGGCAGTCTCTAGAATATAGCAGTATGTGTGGGGCAGGTTGAGGAAAAGGTACCAAAAAAGAAAGGTGAGAAATAGTGGCCAGGGGTAAGAAAGAAATCAGGATGAGGTGCCTGGGTGGCTCAGTTGGTTAAGTGTTTGACTCTTGGTTTTGGCTCAGGCCATGATCTCTCTATTCTGTGAGTTCAAGCACTGAGTTAGGATCTGTGCTAGCAGTGCAGAGCCTACTTGGGATTCTCTCTCCCTTTCTCTCTTCCCGTCACCAACTTGTGCTGTCTATGTCTCTCTGAAAATAAATAAATAAACTTAAAAAAAATCAAGAGATGTGGTGTCATAGAAACCAAGAGATAAGAGTGATTCAAAGACTGGTGAATGTCCCTGACATATCAAAGGAGAAAGTTACTGTCCATTGTATTTAGTGACAAAGTGGACATTGGTAAGCTATGTGGGAGTAATATTAGAACCATATGAGCACAAATCAATTGCAGTGAGTTTATGAATGAATAGGAAAGGCAATGAAGATGGGCTTTGTGTATAAGTTAAAAAAATTTACTATAAAAAGGAAAAGAAACATCAATAGTATCTGGAAGAGGAATGTGAATAGCCATAGGTAAGCAAACTGCAATGTTGAGGACATAGTCCTTCAGACTGTCAAGTCTGTCCAAGACTTTTGACCCCAAATACAAGGAGTTAGGGCTTAACTACAAAATTAGAGGGTAGAGTCTATACCTACTCACTTCTAACACCAACTGTAAGTTTGGGAGTTTCCCCAAATCAACCTCAGTTTCAGTAACTCACTATGAAGACATAGAACTCACTGAAACCTATTATACTCATGGTTATGGTTTATTATAAGGAAAGTACATAAATTCTAATCAAAGTAAGAGACAGGTAGGGCAGAGTTTGAGAGGATTAAAAATGTGAAGCTTCCATTGTATTCAGAATACATTACCCTCCCAGTATTGATGTGTGAAAATACATACATAGTATTGCCAACCTGAAAAGCTCACCCATGCTGTAGTGTTCAGAGTGTTTACTAGAACATTATTTATGTAGAAACAATTGATTGGATGGTTTTCCATGTAATTGAACTCTGTCTTCAGCTCCCCCTTCCTTGGAGATTGGGCTGAAATCACATGGTCCTAGGGACCCACCTTGAAGAGCATAGATACTCTTATCCCTTGGGAAATTCCAAGGGTTCAAAGGTTACCCTTGAGGAGCCAAGGATAAAGGCCATAATCCTCTTTGAAAAGGCCAAATTCTTTACTATACAATGAAGTTGAGGGAGAGTTTTGCTTATTTAGTCTTGTTTGGATAAGATAGATGAGATGAGATGAGATGAGATGAGATGAGATGAGATGAGATGAGTTGAGAGTTAAGATAGCAAGATTCTTGAGAAGGTAGGGTAGGAAGGGATGGGTCCAGACAACAGGGGAACAAAGGCATTAGCCTCTTCCAACATAAAAAGAAGGAAAAATGAAAGGATGAGAACTGATTTGATGATAGGACACATCAGAAAGTCTTCACTAATGGTCTCTAATTTCTCTATGAAGTAGGAAACAAAATCATTTGCTGAGAATGATGGCCCAGGAGAGACTCAGGAGTCTGAGCAGTATGGACAATGTTGGAAATAATGGCCATGGACCAGGGATGCCTGACCTAAGGATCTATTTGATATTTTATTTATGTATTTATGTATTCATTTACAGTATATTTAACGTACGGTGTTATATTAGTTTCAGGTGTACAATACAGTGATTCAACAATGCTATACATTACTCAGTACTCATCATGATAAGTATACCTTTAATCCCCTTCACCTATTTGAACCATCCGCCACCCACCATCAGTTTGTTCTCTACACACAAGAATATGTTTTTTTGTTTGTCTCCTTTTTCTATGTTTGTCTGTTTTGTTTCTTAAATTCCACATATGAGTGAAATGATCTGATATTTGTCTTTTTGTGACTTTTTTCACTTAGCATTATACCCTCTAGATCCATCTACTTTGTTGCAAATGGCAAGATTTAATTCTTTTTTATGACTGATTCATATTCCATTGCATGTATATAACACATCTTTATCTATCCATCTATCAATGGACACTTGGGTTACTTCCATATGTTGGCTATTGTAAATAATACTGTAAGATACGTAGGGATGCATATATCTTTTTGAATTAGTGTTTACTTATTCATTGGGTAAATACCCAGTAGCTGAATTACTGGATCCTATGGTAATTCTATTTTTAAATTTTTGAGGAGCCTCCATACTGTTTTCCACAGTGGCTACACCAGTTTTCTTTCCTACCAACAGTGCACAAGGATTCTCTTTCCTCCACATACTCACCTACACTTGTTTCTTGTGTTTTTGAGTTTAACCTTGTGACAGGTGTAAGGTAATATCTCACTGTAGTTTTGATTTGTGTTTCCCTGATGATGAATGATGTTGAGCATCTTTTTATGTGTCTGTTTGCCATGTGTATGTCTTAAGAGAAGCCTGTTCATATCTTCTGCCCATTTTTAAATTGGGTTATTTTGGGTTTTTTTGGAGTTGTACAAGTTCTTTGTGAGTATTGGTTGCTACCCCTTTATTGGATATGTCATTTGCAAATATCTTCTCCCATTTTGTGGGTTGTCTTTTTGTTTTGTTGATGGTTTCCTTCACTATGCAAAATCTTTTTATTTTGGCAGAGTCCCAATAGTTTAATTTTGCATTTATTTCCCTTCATATTTTAATGTTGAAAACCAGGAATTAAGAGCCGTGCCAATCTGCATGGTTTCGTGGTAAGTTCAGTGATGATGCAGTTCAGGCTTAGAGGATTTTGGGGAGAGATTCAGAAATGAAATACTACAGTGTTCCCAATTATGGGACAAGAAGAATGAAGTTTCTAGTAAAGCAAGGAGGTGATAAATTAGAGGCTACTGGGTGCCTCCAAAGGATACAGCTAAATGATTTGGAAGGAAGGGTTGCAACTAGAGCAGCAAAGGAAGAGCAGGACAAATATACCTAAAGAAGTATAAATGAGAATTAAAGGGTAGAGAGATTTGCATCTGGGTGATAAAGTGGACCATATGAGAAGCATGGTGGACTCCACAGTTCTTGGTATTGAAAATGGAACACTTGGGCTTGGTTAATGACATTTATTAGGACTCTCCCTTAACAATGCTCTTTGGGAAGTTATAGGTATCAGTCTTCAGATGGAAGTTCAGCTGTCTCTAGCTTATGGCGCTGGGGCTGAGGAAGTGGGAAGAGGGAAAAGGAGTCCATGATGGCAGCTTTTATACCTAACTTCAATGAATTGGTGTTAGTCACTGTTGTGTTTTAAGTTGTGAACCAGAAATGCCTCTCTAATAATAAAATAAAATTAAGAATCTAGAGGAAAGGAAATTGAGCTTGGTGCCATCAATTTGAGTTCGGAACTGGGGGAAAAGAAGGAATGAACATTTGGTGAGTACTTCTGCAGCAGATGCTATCCACAAACTACTCATGCTCACTGAACCTTACATATCAATGTGCTCTAGACAACTTACACCTGCCAGTATTTTTATTTCTGCCTGAGGGCTTTCTCTAGAGCACCACTCTACTTTTTCACAGCAAGCCATAAGTGCTGGGAAATTCTCAATTCCAGGAGCAGCTCTCAACCAATAACTGACAGAAGTGGGTGCATAAATATCCCAGCCTCCTTGATTCCTGAGTAGGGTTATCTGAAGCATGTGTTTTATACCACTTCCTAGAACTTCCCCAGTGTGATTTAGTCACCCCCTCTGGTAGGTGTCTTAAAAATCATGCTCTTTATTGGCCACCTTTTCTTCCTTCATGCCCCTACTTCCCTGGCTATATTCCCTGTACTTCCCCAATAAACCACATGCACTGAAATACTTTAATTTGGGTCTGCTTTTCATGGACTCCAAGCCAAGTCAACCTATGAGCCTGTTGCTTTGCCTATATTATCTAACTTAATATTAACAGTGTGAGCAATAGATATTGCTTAGTCAGTTTGAGCTTCTATAACAAAATATCACAGACTGGGTGACTTATAAACAGTAGAATTTTTTTCTCACAGTTCTAGAGGTCAGAAGTGTCAGCATAGTCAGATTCTAGTGAAGGCCCTCTTTTGAATTACAGACTGTCAATTTCTTGCTATGTCCTCACATGGTAGAAGAGTCTAGAGAGCTTTGTGGGGGTCTCTTTTATAAGAGTACTAATTCTATTCATGAGAGCTCTGCCCTCATGAATTAAATAATTCCCAAAGGCCCTCCCTCCAAATAGCATTACCTTGGGGGTTAGGATTTCAACATATGAATTTGGGGGGATACAAACATTCAGTCCATAGCAGGTATGATTATCCTCATTTTAGAGATGAATAAATTAAGGCTTAATATGCTAAGGTAATTTAGCCCAGGTTAAAGATATAAATGGCAGAGCTGGGATTTGAACCCAGGTCTTATCAGATTTAATCCATAGGGAAAGGAGGTCACTATGCTAAGTGAAATAATTCAGTCAGAGAAAGACAAATACCATATGATTTCACTCATATGTGGAATTTAAGATACAAAACAGATGACATAAGTGGAGGGAAACAAAAATAAGATCAAAACAGAGAGGGAGACAAACCATAAGAGACTCTTAAATACAGAGAACAAACTGAGGGTTGTTGGAGGGGTGTTGGGTTGGGGGATGAGCTAAGGGGCATTAAGGAGGGCACTTGTTGGGATGAGTACTGCATGTTATAAGTAAGTGATGAATCACTAAGTTCTATTCCTGAAATCATTATTACACTATATGTTAACTAACTTGGATGTAAATTTAAAAAATAATTTAAAGCTCAGGAAAACTCTTTATTGCTTCTGTTTCCTCTATTTAGAAATGGATATTGTTATATTACTTTTATTTGGGGGGCAATTATTTCTATTTTGTTTCCTTACTTTTTAGTAAACTTCTCTTTGAAAGTATTAGTCTGCCTCTTCTATGCTGAAGTGGAGGAAGAATAAATATTTTCATTTTATTTCAGTTGTAGGGAGAAGTAAGTGCTCAGCCGCGAATGTGACTGCCCCACTCAGCCCAGCCATCATTATTCTGAAGCTCATTATTGTGCCGACCTTGTAAGGTTTGGTTTTATTAAGGAATGCCATTCATTATTGAGGACATATAGCAAAAATAGATTCTGAGGAGTTAAATATAGAAAGTTTAGGTCATCATCTGGATGTCAGAATCATAAAGAAAATGACAATGATAAACTGTCAGAACAGGAAGAAATCTCAAATACCACCCTGTTCACTTGATTTTACAGATGAAAGACCTGAGACCCAGAGGTTAAGTAATGTTCCTGAGGTCACACTAAAGTAGTGCAGAATAAAGACAGAGTCAAATCACGTGATTAAAGTTCTTTTTCTATCCATAACTTCACAGTAGCCCAAATTTTGTTTTCTCAAATTCCTACTCTAACTCCCTGAGTCCATAATTCTTTTAATGTTTCTAATTGTCAAGTGGGCCACTTAAATACTGGTCTCTTCTTTTGCTCTGTTGCTAGATTCAAAACTGGGAAAGTTCTAAGAAAAAAAGGTATAAGATAGGTAATATTTCTCACATACCTTTTCTGTGTTTTCCTTATTTCATACTTTTCATTTCTTACCCTCAAAGATGTGTTTTCCATTGTTGGTTGAAGGGTTTATGTCTAAAGGAATCTATATCAGTTATGTATTATGGCAATTTTAGAACATGGTTAAGGCCCTCTTCCAGCTTGCAAACTGCTGACTTCTTGATATGTTCTCACCTGGTGGAAGGGGCTAGGGAATTCTGTGGGGTGTTTTTTAAATAAGAGCACTGATTCCATTCATGAGAGCTCCAACTAATATTGAAGCTCTTTGATACTTCTCAAGAAGCAAAGTCTAAATCCCCTATCATTGAATATAGGCTCTGGGAATGCTTGATAGCTTGGGCCAATTTCTGGATTTAGGCATTAAAAACTCACAGCTTTTACTTTCTGTTTCTTGAGATGCTCATTCTTGGAATGTAGCCACCATGTGTGAGGAAGCTGGCAGACCTAAGGAGAGGTACATGTGGAAAGACCCTAATGAGCTGCAGCTGGCAGCCAGTACTAACTTGCCAGTCATGTGAGTAAGTCTCTTGGAAGTGGGTGTTCCAGCCCCATTCAAGCTGCTCCATATGGAGGAGAGATGAGTCTTCCCTGCAGAGCTCTGCCCAAATTGCTAATCTATGAGCAAATAAATGGTTGTTGCTGTTGCAAGCCACTAAATTTTGTTTTGTTTTATAGTAATAGTGGGGATTACAAAGTAAAAGATAACTAGAACAAGTACTTCCATAAAAATGCTATGTAACAGTGGTGCCTGCATGGCTCAGTCTGTTAAGTGTCCAGCCAGCTCAGGTCATGATCTCATGGCTCATGGGTTTGAGCCCTGCATCAGGCTTTGGCTGACAGCTCAGAGCCTGGAGCCGGCCTCAGATTCTGGGTCTCCCTCTCTCTCTGCCCCTCCCCTGGGCAGAGATGCTCTGTCTCTATCTCTCTAAAAAATAAATAAACATTAAAAAACAATTTTTTAAAATGCTTTGTAACAGACCACCCAAAAACTCATGGGCCTCAAATAGCATTCCTTTGTTTTTACAGATCTTTGGGTCACCTAGATCAGCTCCACTTCATGTTCACTCTTTTTGGGGACCAATCTGAGCGGTTCTACCCCCGCCCCCCTGCCCCCGGACAAGCTATTTTCATGGGATGGAAGAATTATAAGAGGGCAAGCAAGAGATTCAAAGTCACTCAAGGTTGAGGCTCAGAACTGGCCACTGTGGTTTCTGCCAACATGCCATTGGCCAAAACAAGTCACTTAAGTCAAGCAGTGAGGAAATACACTTTGTCCCTATAATCAGAGGAACTCCAAAGGCACAAAGCAAAGATGTGATACAAGGAGTGAGTAATTGGGACTAATTGTGCAATCTCCCACAGCATCTAAGTAGAACTGAACAACTTTGGAATGGCCTGAAAATATCTCAACTTTAAAGCATAAATAGATTCTCTGAAATCTACTATCAAGATGTTTTGCTGATTTTAGAAAATTTAAGAATAAAATAAAAATTAACTCAAGAAAGAGAGAAAAGGGGCTCAAACGCACATTGTTTTAACCTTGAGTGGGCTGAGAAAAATACTTAATAAGAATTAGCTACTGAAAAACATGATTGTCTTTTTCCCTGCCTATACTGCTCTCTATGATATATTCTGGAGATTAATACCTTTGCTTTTGCAAAGTAGATTCTTTCAGAGTAAGTGGTTATTGTATTCCTAGTAAAATCATGAATTTCCCATGAGGATAAAAATACTATCTTTAGGGAGCAGTAGGAAGATATAGCATTCTTCATTGCCTCTCCATAGATATTGAAGATTAAATTGGGAAGCTAGTTTATAGTATGTGAATGTTCCTTTTTAGAGAATATGATTTGTGGTAATATCAGAAGATAATAAAAACTACTGATGGATCTGTGGTAGATTTGTACTGTCAACTTAGCTAACCTGCAACTACATATCCTAGAATTACCTTCTCTACATAGTTTTTGGTTAACATGGGCCACAGGAGACATTTTGGGTAAGATCTGGGTGGTGGAAGTGAAGCAAAATCCATATTCTTTTTTTATACCTGGAAGGACAGTGCAGGATTACTGATGCTGTTGTAATTCCCACATGCTGTTGGTGATGTGCTAGCTCACCCTGTTGGTATGGGGCAGCAGCTGGACCCACAGCTGCTCTTATTCCTGCCAGACCCTCTACAGCTTCTCCAACTCCTGTGCCAATACATGCACCTTCTGGGGTGGCAATCAGTTCTGTAGAGCTCCAACTATATCTTCAGCTTCTCTGACTACTGTGTCAAATCCATGTTTAGCTTTGTAATGAAGGGTGTCAGGTTCTCCATTGTCACTGCACCACTGAACTGGAGCGTTGGGAGCACTTAGACTCATACAAGTTCTAGCTTGTCCTTGAATCCATCTTTTCTCTCCAACTGCCTATCCTGCTGACTTTAGATCCAGGGCCTGGTACAGAAGCAACAGCCACACAAAAACTATTTAATCCACTTCTTTGATTGTATGAGGTCAAATTCCTATAATAAATCTTTTCTTTTTATGTAATTGCTTATGGTTTTGCTTCTCTGATCAAATCCCAAAATATTCAAGGACCTTATGTAAAACTCAACATGATTTATCTTTCATGATATTTTTTTCCAAATACCCAAATACTTTAGTCTATGGTAAATATGTACTAGACGCCAGGCACTGTGGTAGGCCCTGAGGGAAACAAGATGAATAAGGAAGATGATTCCTATACCAGGAAGCTCAGTCTGGGCCCTGTATATATTGCTAAATTGTGTGAAGGAACTAATAAACACATTTCAATATAAAGATTGTTATATTTAAAGAATGTCATTATTCAACTCCTAGAACAAATCTGGGGGCTCCAGTGATTTGTCTGTAACCTGTGACATGTGTCTGGCTACAGTAGAGTTGCCTGATGACATATGTGTATAACACTAGGGGATAGGGTAACATGGCCATTATCTGCTATGATGTCCTAGTGACATGTTGCCGTCTTAAGTGGCCTGGAAATGGTGAAACAAATTTTTCCCAAGTCTAGTGCATAATAATAGAAACTATATGAAAGTAGTATTGCTAATAAAATAGTCTAGGTTGAGAGGTCAGAAATCCAGTTTTCTTACTGGAGCAAAGAAAACAATTCTAGGTATTAAGGGTCTCATGGCAGAGAGATGAGGGGCTGTGCATGCTTCAGGCTATGGTGAAGTTTAGCACCAAACTTAGTGCCCCTGGAGGAGACAGATGCCACATAACTTACCCTAGCAGGGCATGAGGAAACTGCAATAATACTATTTGCTGTAGCAGTGTTTTTTGTACACATATTTCTGAATGCTAAAATGGCCTCATAGTTGGTTAAATATATTATGCCCCATCCATGCCATGTCATACTGTGGAGCCATAAAAAAAGAATGAGGTATGTGTGTATGGACTAATGATGGAAAAAGCTCCTAAGCCAGTCAAAGAAGGAGCCAACTGTGGATAGCATGCTACCATTTGGGTTTATAAAGACATAAAAATAGAGTCACCTGGGTGGCTCACAGTTCATTAAGCATCTGACTTCGGCTCAGGTCATGATCTCACAGTCCATGAGTTCAAGCCCCACATCAGGCTTTCTGGTGTCAGCACAGAACCCGCTTTGGCTCTTCTATACCCCTCGTTCCCCCCTGTCAAAAATAAATACACATTTAAAAAAAGAAATAAAAATAGCCTGTATACATAGTTGCTTGTATAAGTATTGAATATCTTTAGAAGGATTCAGAAAACCTAATAACATTAGTTGCATCTAAAGGGGAGAACAGGTAGGCTGCGGGACAAGAGTAAGAGAGAGACTTTTAACCAAATACTCTTGTACCATTTTCATTTTGTGCCATGTGAAATTTAGTAACCATCCAATAAATAAATAAATACATACATAAATACATAAACCAAGCAAAATGTAAAACTTAGAGGGAAAATGACCAGGTGAACATAAAGGGCATTTGGAATGTAACTCACCCTTCTTGGGAGCCGCACAGAGAGAACTGGTACTGGGGAGGGTGAGAATATATCCACTGGCCCTGCTACTTACTGCAGCATTTGTCCAAGTGCCATGTGCAGGGAAATTAGGGCTTGAGAAAGACCTTGCAAACAATATGTCATTGATACAGTCTGGGGTGAGGAGGTCAAGGGTAATTATCTACAGTAGAGACCATTACAAAGGACATAGCTACTTATTTGGTAGAGCTAATGGCTCCTCTTAACAATGGACAAGTTCCCCAACTTCATAAGGAAACTGGAAGCTTGGGAGGTCTTTTTCAAGGACTACCCCATTCACCTACCACCTAAACTATCAGAAACAAACAAAACAAAACAAAACAAAACAAAACCAAGAATCCAAACATTCTGGAGAGACGCTAAGGGGTAAGTGCTGAACTAAAAACTCCTGCCTGCTAAGAGCTAAGAACAGAGCTATTTGTTAACCACCTCAGGAGCACACTCAGTTAGCAGAACATAGCCTTGTATGACAGAGCCTCAGGGCTTAAAAACATTATTGAAGGAGAGAATCCTGTTAGAACCTTCTGGGGACTGGTTCAGACACTCCCACGTCACAGTGCATTCCTTAGAGAGTGCAGTTCCCATCTCTTTTAGGAGAAATCAGCTTATCCATTTGTTTTCTCAATCACAGTATTTCCGCCTTCATATCTGTCAAGTCAGCAACACAGAAATTCCAAAGGCAGGTCCCTTTTCATCTGGAAGAGAGAGAGGCAGCCAACATCCTCAGTCTCCCTTCATAAAACCCCCTAGGCCCCAGAGTCTAGAAAGTACATATATTTTAGCAGAAAATTCTCAGCTCACTCCTGTCAGGATTGCAGTCTTGGTGTCTGTCATTATGCATACTTGAAAGGTTCATAAGGAAAGGGGAGATGAAAGGATTTAGGACCCTCAGGCACATCAGAAGTTTTCCCATCTCAATTAGCTTTTCCTACACCGTGTCACCAGGTTTAAGGGGAACATGAAAGGAAACTGCAACTGCAGGATGCCCCTTTGCCCATCCCCCTCGCTGTCCAACCTACTTTTTATCTCTTGCCCTAAAAAATAAATAGGACAGCGTGAGGCTAGAGGGAGAAAAGAGTGGCTGGGTCACCAACCTCATTTTCCACCTCCACTCTGTTGCTCTCCTGTTTTAAGACCATCTTTACCTGAACATTACTCCCCTGCATTCATAATCTTTCTTTTAAGAGATCCAGAGTTTATGTTCCCAAGTCAGAATAAAATACTGAGGGCAGACAATGCTCTGTAATGCAAAACACATCAACCTTCTTTTCAGACCATGGCTTTATATAATTATAATATGTTTGAGCTTAAGGAGAACTTAGACATCATCTTTTTTCAAATCTCTCATTTGCAGGCAACTGAAACCCAGAAAAGTTAATTGACCTGTCTAAGCTAGTTGCTGACCCAGTACCAGGAGGGAGCTTGTCTGACTCCTGTCCAGGATATTTATCAATAGACTTCAAGGTTAGAATTATATTTTTTATTCTTTTTTATGCTGCATTCCTTATGCTGAGTTTTGAGCATGTTATAATAACACTCCATATTGAGAAGTCACTTATATAATTGTATCAACTGTCCATAGCACAGTTAAGTTTCAGAAAGCAATTCAAAAGGATCAAACTGCAAAAACTGCCTTTGCGTCTATATACTGTTTATTCACTTCATATATAGGAAAGGTCCTCAAGCCTTCATTCAAAGTCTATGTACTCTAACTTGGCACACAGTCCTAATGAGTTTGGTATTTGGTTTTTTATTCACTTATTCAGTAAACATCCATTGAACCCCAGGCACTGTTCTTGGAGGGTAAGGATTCAAAGATAAGTAAGGCACCGCCTTGGAGCTCACATTCTAGAACTGTAAGCCTACAATTCCAAGACAATGTGCTTGTATGGAGGTTGGTGCAGGTGCTATGAGGCCAGGCAGTCTAGCCTGGGAGAGTCAGTAGACCTTACAAAGCAGGTGAAGTCTGCACTGGGACTGGTCAGGGAAGTAGGTGTTTATTTGTTAAGACAAGGAAAGAAGTATATTCTAGACAAAAGGAACAGCATGGAAAAGGTAATGGACAGGGCAGAATGTCATGTCTTCCAGAAAGTGCATATTTTCTATGACTGGAGCATAGGGTAAGTTTAAGGAGAAGTAGGCTTAATACCACTCCCAGGAGTTTTTTATAGCCAAGTAACCAAGTTCTGACCAGTGGCTGTAAATGAAAGTGGTATGTAAAACTTCTAGGCTGAATTCTTAATGGAATCAATTCAGCCCTGAAGTACTCTCATTTACATGGAAGAAAAATGAACTTCTATTTTATCTAAGCCTCTGTTCCTTTGGGTTGCTGTCACTCATAGCCACAATAAATTTTAATACAGATAATCAAGCAGATGGTGGTAGTATGGATTGAGAAAGTAAATGAAAGGAATAACAAATTTGGGAGAGGGGAAGACTATAAATTTGGATAGTTTGATATTGAATTGAATATAGAACTTCAAGATAGAGATATAAAGCCAACAGTCAGCTCTATAATCTGGAACTAGGAGAGAGATTTGGGATGGAGACCCAAACTTGAGAATGGCCAGTATGGAGGTAGCAGAAAAGCCATGGGTACAATTTTGAGTGAAAAGTGAATGACCAAGAAAATAGACACAACTAGAGATTAGAGAAGTCAATGTAGTAAAAAGGGAGAGTGTGTGTTCTCTGGACACAGAAGCAAAGCCAGAGTTATAGACAATGTGCTTACGCCAAGCTGGAACAGCTTGCATGCATTTAGTGGACTATACTGATTGCACAAGGCCAGAATGGAACACAGATAGGGCATAGGCCAATGGTCACTATACAAGCTTCCATGCTGTTGATGTAAGAACATTTAAAGGTGTGGTCTGAGTACTTAGAAGAGCACAGTAACTAGCAGATTATCTGACCTACCAGGAAACAAGGAACAATCAAGATATGAAGGTACAGTATTAAGAGACCCTACATCATGAGTAGTTTTATACAATAACATGACCCCTAGCATGGTAGCTATCTATCCTCTGCTTTGTTATAAATATCCTTGTGAGGAAGGCAGATACCTGCTAGAAGGCCAGTGTATCTCTTCAGAGTAGGGCAGACCCCTTTAGAAGCAATAGTTAACAATGTTTTGATTCTCTTCAGAGTTCTATTTGGCTTAGTAACTGGCCTTGTCCTGTGAGAAGAGAAAAAGAGAGGAGAATAAGAGAAGGTTGGAGGGAAGGAGAAAGAGCAAGAGTGAGCAAATACTTACTTGGAGCACTAAGTAGTCATATAGTTATTGTGGTATACATAGAATTCCTGTCATCTAGAATGTTTTGTCCTTGTTATCAAAATGTTTCCATTTTTTCAAGATCCATCTCACATTTGTCATCTCCACACAGACTTCTCAAGTCATCCTGTCCCACATTGATGTCACATTCATAAAAATTCAAACAGCACTTCTACCTCATTAGTACTAAGCAAGCAATCATTTAATTATGTACCTATTTTGAATTGTATTCTATGTGAAATCTTGTCTTTCTGAATAAATTACATACTTCTTGAGAAGGATTACATTGTAGATGGCATCTATATCCTTTACATGTTGCATTTATAGTAAGTATAGAGATACTGGATGATGAAATGGAACCAAAGGAGCATATGAGTTGTGTAAAATGTCATGTCACACTTTGCTAGGAACAGAATCTCATGGTGGTTCTTTAACCAGGAGTAGGTACACATCATGCTCCTTGTTCTTCTTGTTTAATGTATATGTTAGAAAATAGTTAAATAATCATGCAGAAGTGTATGAGTCCTCACCCCATAGCAACATGAGGGGACAGTTGCTTATCCACTGGATAGTTTACAGTGTTGACCTTTTGGCTTCTAAAACTTTTTCATGTTTTTGGTGAAGTAATTTGTCTCAATTAGTTGAAACAGTTTAAAAGTTTATTTCATTTTTTAAATCCAGAAGTAGGGAAATGGCTCAGATTTCCTTGTAATAACTATTAGACATAATTTGAATCCTCCCACGCAGAATGGAGCTGAGACTTGGTGTCTGAAAATTTCTATGTAAATCCTGAAGCTCCTAGTGGATACTCTGACCAAAGCAATGAGGATTATGGCCAAGGTGCACTGACTTCTCAGGCCCTGCCACAATGAAGGTAGAGATGCACCTTCAGTCCTCTCTTACTAATAAGTCATTGACCAAACGGTAGGCTCTGTTTAACTGTAGAGGTAGACCAGGTTTTTAGATAGAGTGTATACAAAGACAAAAGCCCAACCCTAATGATTTCAGAATGGAGTGTAGAAAAAATAGAATTCCAATAACACAAACAACAAATACAAAAATGAGTTCCAGATTCAATAACTATTAATCTTAGGTTTGGGAACAAGAACCACCTGATCTTACAGAGGTGTAAACAGTTGGAAATAACAATAGCTGCTTTTATTGAGCTGAAGTGCCAGGTACTATGCATTGCTCTTTAAGTAAATTATCTGTAATCCACAACAATCCTACAGAAGTATTATTGTCTGCATTGTATGGTTTTAAAAACACAGTCAAAAGGATGCTAAGTAAACTGCTTAAGGTTGCAATGCTATTAAAGGGAGAGAACTGGGATAGAAGCCCATATCCATCTGAAGCTAAATCTCATGTTTTATCCATATCCCTATATGTCTGCTGAATTTCTGTACAATGACTTAGTTTACAAAGAACTTCCATGTATATTATTTCATCTGATCATTACGTATGACAGGTTATTGTTATATCCACCTTGCAAATAAGGAAAAAATGAGAGTAAGTCACTGAATATGGTTAAACCTTAATTTCTTCTGCTGTAAAATGGGATAATAATGCACACTTTGGGTTGTTACTGGGGACTAGACATGTTTACAATGTCTAATTAGTAGTCCATAGTCATTGCACAATAAATACTAGCTCTCTTATTGTTATTATCATTGGCAAAGTTATGAATTTCCCAAATCACCCAGCTTAAAGATGACACATCCAGGACTCGTGCAAATTTTCAGATCCTATCCCAGTGATTCATCTATGGATCTATGGCTGAGTCCAACAAAGCCTTGGGAGGATATCTCTCCAGGTCTACATTTATGCCAGACAAGCAGCACAAGGTGTAGGCAGGAACCAGTCATCTAAAAATCCTTACTCTGCAATTATTTCTTGACCTTGGCTACACATTAGAATCATCTGAGAGTTTTTTAGAAATCCTGATGCCCTTGCCACACCCTAGACCTATGACATCAGAATCATTGATGGTAGGACTCAGGCATTAGTAATTTTTGCAGTTCCCCAATGTGCAGCTAGGGTTGAGAACCATCAACCTAGAGAAAACCATGGCCAAAGATTTGTTCATCATGAGATGTTCCTGACTCCCAATGGCCTTGTCATCCACATGCAGCCTCACATTATAACATCTTAGCTACACATTATGCTCTGAACGTGGAAGATACTTTCTTCTTTACAAGCCCATCAGAACACAAAGAAACAGTCCAAGCAAAGACCATCCCCATTTTCCTTATGAGAAATCTTATACCTACAGACATAATTTGGATTATCCAAGACTGAAATATAGACAAGTAAAGTTTTGCTCTTGGGGAAAAACCCACAAACCAGCCAAGGCTCCTTTATTTCAGACCTAAAGAAAATGAAATCAGAAGTATTTTTTCCAATGGAGAGTGAAAATACACAGGCCTGGAGGGAATAATACAGGAAAGTCAGTATGAATTTAGCATCAGTTTAGAAAGACTAATGACTTGTTTGCTGATTCTAACTTCCTTGACTGTCCATTAACCCAGTTTTTAGACTATGTATTTTCTAAAGATAAGAACCATGTGTATTTCTCATCAGACACTGGATTTGCAAAACAAAACAAAATAAAACAAACACCCCTCCCCCAAAATTGGATCAAAAGAGGTATTGGGTGAGGCTACTAAAATATGACACATTTCATGAGCATGGGACAACCATCCCAATCACTGTGTAAAATATTCCCAGTTCCCAATTACGAGAGACTTTTAGGGAAGGCCTGTACTCTTATTGCCTGTTTTTTCCCAATCCACAGTAATTTCAGTTGTATCTTTCTCCACCTAATTCTTTGATGGCTATTGGCACCTTTTTCTCTTAGGTTGGAAGCTGTTGAATCTAAAGTATAGGCCTTTGTCAATTGACGTCAAATTGTTTTATACTTATTTGAGAGTCATGCTGTTCATTTAATTTTTAAATGTCCTGAAATATCAGGTGTGCAATTTGCAGTGGAAATGTAACAATAGACCGTTGTTTTCTAATGGTATTTCAACAGAGATGAAACTAGAGGGATAATTCTGGCTCTCTAAGTCATTAAGAATATAGAACATTCTGGTTCCAAAAAGGTTCCTAACAAGAATTATGTAGCAAATAAGTAAAGAAAAAATACAGGTATTCAGTTATCATAACTACTTACTCCACAGAAAGATGCAAGTTATAGATTTTGGTGAAGAATGTATTTTTTTAACTTAGATAAATAAATCATGATCTTGTTGTGTTTAAGAAGAGATTTTTCCCTATTGAAGAAAACAAAATATGTTTGGTTTGTAGTTTACTGGAAAAACCTATCCAGATCATTTATTGAAAATAAGCATATAAAATTTACCAGTATCCAAACAAGGCAAAACTCTGCTTTTATTTTTTAAAATTACTGGGGATGGGGATATATTTATGTGTATGGAGGGAGGATGTCATATTTACTAGAAGGAAAATGTAATCTTAAGACAGAACAAGAAATGAACTGAAACCTTTACAGTACACATAAGTCATGTTTGGCCCAGGGCAACTGACAATTTATAAAGTTAACCTATAAATCTTTTCATTCTTAGAATCCCTTCAAAGTTTAAACTGGTTGTATATAGCCATCCAAAGCCAGTAGTTTTTTTTTTCTTTTTGTTGTGATTTTCTACCTTCATTCATTAATGATGACAACAAACAAAACAATAAAGAAAATTAAATGCATGATTCTGGATGCATTTATTTTTACAGTGTAAAGATATCTGAAATCAATGCCTGAAGGAAGGAAATTCATTTGCCTAACGTAATGTGTGGGAAGTGTCTCCACTCTACATCTGTTTGTTCTTCAACAAGACACTCTTAGTCCTATTTAGAGAGCTATGGTCACATCCATTAAATAAGACCAGTTATAAATAGCAAGCAACCCCTTCTCCCTCTTCACCTGCTTCATTCCCCATTATTTAAGAGCAAATGTCACAGGACAGCTTGTGGTTAAAATGCATGTGAGACTGTACCATAATCCATGAGAACATAAAGATCTAGCTTTATGAGTTACATACCTGTTTGATACCATTTGGCTGAAAAAATCCATCCTTTTAGCTATATTTCTTCAGTCTTTCAAGGTAGCTCATTAAGTGGAAAATGCTTCTTAGATCTTTAGTTAAGATCCCAGCTACCACAATTCTCACCCCAAAAGGCCTTGAGGCAGTTCCTACTCATGTACCAGGAACATGAGCTCCACAGAGTGAGGGTTCTTTTCTGAAGATGGGACATCAAATGCTCCTGGAAGAATGAGGAGGAGTTCTTCACTGAGAAAATCATCTGTGTTGACAAGAATTGTAGATTTGTTCAGTGTCAACTTAGCTAGGCTGGAACTACATCTCTCCAGAATTTCCTTCCCTGTGTGGTTCTGCATTAGGGTGGGCCACAAGAGACATTTTATATCAGATTAGGAAAATACAAATGAAGCAGACCCATGTTATCCTGAAAGATCAGTATAGTGTGCAAGGTGTTTTTGCAGGTCACACAGGTTCTCTCTCTCTCTCTCTCTCTCTCTCTCTCTCTCTCTCTCTCTCTTTTTAATGTTTCATGTATTTTTGAGAGAGAGAGAGTGGGGGAGGAGCAGAGAGAGAGGGAGACAGAGGATCCAAAGTGGGATCTGCACTGAAAGCAGAGATCCTGATGTGGGGCTTGAACTCATGAACTATGAGATCGTTACCTGAGCCTAAGTTGGATGCTTAACCAACTGAGCCACCCAGCCACTCCCACACAGGTTCTCTTTTATCTGCCTCACCCTGTTGATGTGAGGCAGTAGCTGAGCTCACAGATTCTCTAGCTCCTGACTTGTATGGCTTTTCCAACTCCTGGGACAGTTGAGTATTTAGCTTGAGATGGGGGTAAGCAACCCACCCCCATCATCAAAGATGGAGGCTTAAAGGTCATGGTGAGAGACCAACATGGTTCCATTTCATCTGTGTAGGTTTCATCTCAGCCTTACAGGTTCTAATTTATCTTTGTTTCTCCTACTTCACGTTTGTCTTCCCTTCTTGAATGTTGGCCCTGGGAGTTTGCACTCCAGCATGAGAGTCAAAAGCAACAGCTTCACATGGGCTGTTTAACAGCTTCCATAAGTCCATAGGGTAAAATTCCTATAATAAATCCCTTAATATTGCTATCCATATAGATATTAATACATAAATGTAGCTATAGATAGAGATAGTAATAGGAAAAGAGTGATAAAGATGGAGAAAGGGATAGATATTGCTTACTGATTAGGCTTTCCATATCAAAACCTGACAGATACTAGAAGCCTGGGTTCTGTAAGAACTTGGAGGAGCACCTCAAGGGAAAGGAACTTAACTGATAGTAACTAAGGGAAGCAGACTAGACCTGATAGTCATTTCTTTTGCTAGTGTCTCAAGGTCTGGCTCCATTGCTGAATCCTGTCCTTTGTTCAAAGACTTATGTTTTTAGCCTGCCCTCACCCCTGCACTTGATGACGTCTCAGCCTTCCCTATTGACTATTGCTGCCTTGATTCCTATTTGTGGCCATTTTTCCTTGACCATATTCTTGTATCTTCCCTCTGTGTGTGTGAATGCATCTATCACTGAAGTCTTCCTGCATCACTTGGCCTATGATGCTGCATTTGTGGCCACATCTCCTGCCCCTTTTATCCCCTAGTCATGGTCTTCCACTACCTCTGGAAAGCAATACCTTAACCCTCTAATACGCTGCTTTCTATGCTAAGAAGAATATCACACAGAAAGCTTAAAGTGGGAACTGGTATAATGAGTAGTGGGGGGTTCAGAATTGTGGTGAACAAAAGCAAGCCTAAATAGGAGATCACATTGGTGTCCACTGGTTAATCAAGGAATACCAAGAAAGCTGGCATGACTTAAGAGACTCTCGAAAAGTGTAGATAAGGTTCTAAAGAAAGAGGAGTTGAGAAGCTCAACACAAACCTCATCTCTTCCTAAGTCTGAAGAGAAGCTGCCTTGGGACACCTGCCTGGCTCAGTTGTTAGAGCATGAGACTCTGGATCTCAAGGTCATGAGTTTGAGCCCCCTGTTGTTTTTGTTTGTTTGTTTGTTTGTTTTTTAAACAACCTATTAATAGAAGCTTCCTTGCAAACAGTAATTGATAGAGATACTCTTAGCAACTAGAACGGTGTGCCATGTCT
Source organism: Prionailurus bengalensis (assembly GCF_016509475.1). Lineage (NCBI taxonomy): Eukaryota > Metazoa > Chordata > Mammalia > Carnivora > Felidae > Prionailurus > Prionailurus bengalensis. The sequence goes on along the minus strand of NC_057361.1, from coordinate 17,239,326 downwards.
TAAATGTGGCAGCATATTGCTCTGCTTGAGCATCCCTTTGTAAGGGGTAAGCTAGAACTGAGATTTTTCTATTGTTTCTAGTAATTTTTTACTTCTAAAGTTTCAACCTGAAGTTCAAAGAAATAGCTTTTTGTGAAACTTTCAATGAGAAACAAAGCCTCATAAGAAAATATTAGATTTATAACAGCATCAAAAAGAATAAAATAATTAGTAATAAATTTAACAAAGGAATACAAAACATATACTCTGAGAACTACAAAATACTGTTGAAAGAAATTAAAGAAGATCTAAATAAATGGAAAGACATTTAATGCTCATGAATTGGCAGACTCAATATTGTTAAGATAGCAATACTCCCCAAAGTGATCTACAGACTCAGTGCAATCCCTATCAAAACTCCAGCCAACTTTGCAGAATTTGACAAAGCTCATCCCAGAATTCATGTGGAAATGAAAGAGACCCCAAATAGTCACAAACAATCTCAAAAATGAAGAACAAGTTTGAATGACTCACATTCCCAATTTCAAAATTTACCATGCAGCGACATTACCAACAAAGTGTGGTACTGGCATAAGGATAGACTGATAGATCAATGGAATAGAATTTACAGTTTATAAATAAACTCTTATATTTATAGTTAACTGATTTTTGTAAAGGGTGTCAAGATAATTCACTAGGGGAAGCAATAGTCTTTTCAACACCTGTTGCAAGACAACTGGATATCCACATGCAAAATAATGAAGTTAGATCTCTACTTCATTACCATATATAAAAATTAACTCAAAATGGTCAAAGATTTAACTGTAATAACTGAAACTATAATTTTATTAGAGGAAAACAGGTATTAATATTTGTGGTTTTGGATTAGTCAAGGTACAATATCAAAAACAAGCAACAAAAGAAAAACACAGAACAATTAGACATCATCAAAATTAAAATAATTTGTGCTTTAAAGGACACTATTAACAAAATGAAAAGGCAACCAGTAGATGGGTAAAAAAAATTTGCAAATCATATATATTATAAAAAAACTTAGAATGTATTTTAAAAATCTTGCAACTTAATCATAAGAGACAAACAACCCAATCTAAAAATGAGCAAATAATCTGAATAGACATTTTTCCAAAGAAGGTATACAAATGGACAATAAGCACAAGGAAGAATGCTCAACATCACTAATCATCAGGGAAATACAAATTAAATTCACAATGAGATATCACTTCACACACACTAGATTGGCTATAATCCAAAAGACAGCTAATAGCAAGCGTTGGCAAGGATGTGAAGAAATTAGAACTCTCATATACCACTGGTTGAAATGTAAAATGTTTCAGCCACTTTGGAAAACAGTCTGGCAATTCCTTCAATGGCTAAACTTAGAGTTACCATATGACTTAGCAATTCTAGTCCTAGGTATATACCCAGGAGAAATGAAAACATGCTTACACAAAAGCTTGGACCCAAATGTTCACAGCAGCATTATTCATAAAAGCCAAAAAGTGGAAACAACCCAGATGTCCCTCAACTGATGAATGGTTAAATAAAATATGGCATATCCACACAATAGATTATTATTAAGCAGTAAAAAGAAATGAAGTACTTGTACATGTTACCACATGGATGGACCTTGAAAATACTTATACTGAGTGAAAGAAGCCAATCACAAAAGGCCACATATTGTATGATTCCATGTGTATGAAATGTAAGCAATCAGAAAATCCATAAATATATAGAGTAGATTAGTAATTGCCTAGGTCTGAGAGAGATGGGGAAATTGAGGCTGATAGCTAAGGGGTACAAGATTTCTTTTTAGAGTGATAAAAATGTTCTAAAGTTGATTGCGGTGATAGATGCACAACTCTGTGAATATACTAAATATCATTTATTGTGCACTTTAAATGGCTGAACTGTGTGGTATGTGAATTATATCTCAATATATATATTGTAAAAAGACTAATAAAAAAGTCATCTCTTAGAGAAAAAAAATTCCTCTATCATGACACACATTTGGATCATTGGGAGACAAGAGGCCAAAAGCTTGTAGAGAAGAGTGCTGGGGGTGCCAGTGGGTAAATTACTTGTTCACAAGAACAGGTAATGAGAATGTTTGGCAGGTTTACTCTCCAGGGAGTAAATTAATAGCTGGAATCAACCCAAGTTCAAAAAGGGCATTCTTAGCTAATTATGATTATAAAAAATCTGTCAGGTTTAGTAGTATGGTAGATATATGTTTACAGAGTGGGCTTATCTATAACATTACTGCCAAAAGAAAACTTGTAAATTAAAAGAATTAAGAGTTTTAAGTGTTTCCTTTGAAATGATGCATATTACCAAAAAAAAAATTCCCTCAGACATATCTGACTAGTTTATAACCTGTCTCCTTAATTGAATGTACAGAGTTATATCTAATTCCATTAATTTTGTTTCTGTGTATTGCTGCAAGAGGATTAAAATTGCCTACTCTCTGAAACCATTTTATATACTCTGTAGGTCTAAAAATTGCTGTCTCTTGTGCTCAGACATGGGAAAGAGAGGAAAGGGTCTTATTAAAATGCCAGTTAGTGGCTTTTATATCAGGCTAGAAAAAATTCTGACCTAACTTGGAGAATCTATCCATCCCTGTCTTGTTAAAGAGATAATCATTCTCCTTAAACAATGCTATCCCCATAGAGGTGAGGTTGCTCTACTAATTGTTGTTCAAATGTCAACTCTTCTACTCAGTTATTTCTGATTCAGAGGTCTGCCTGCCACTATCCAGTCCTCAGATCTGCAATGCTGACACCTCATGGTTGCATGGTGTAAATTGGAGCTGGAAGGCATGAACAATATTTTTTAGTGTACATGGTCTCTTCAGATAAATTAGAAAAATACTAACAGTATCATTAATTGAGCCCTTTTTATATTAATTGCTTTATGCTTTTTTTTCTTCACACAACAAACTGCAATAGTTATATTAGTTATATTCCCATTTTACCATTGAGTAAACTGAATTTTAGTGAGGTTAACTAGGTTGCCCAAGGAACCAGTGATACTAAGATTAGAGAGACTAGTTTGAAAACTACTTCAATCTCATATATCATCATTACAAAGCTCATGTTCTTAACCATTAGGTTTCTAAAGTGTGGGCCATGAAGAAAGTATCCTTATGTCATTTTTCTACTAGAACATCCCTCATTTACACCTACTGACCTAGTGAATTGCCAAGAATGTCCCCCCATTTTCTCTTATGGTAGCTATGAGAACACCTTTCAAATTGTCATCTACAGGGAGTGTAATGGACCAATGACTTCTTCTATCATGTAGCTCCAGCATCAGACAAAAGAAGAGAACATGGAAAACAATGGGAAGATTTTGGAGTAGGCTGGTGTAGAATACATCACTTCTGCTCACATTCCTTTGGCCAGAATTCAATTACAAGGGATTCTGGGAAAAGTAGTTTAGTCATGTGACCAGAAGGAAGAGAACATGGATTGGTGAACAAATAACCGGTGTCTTGTGCAATCTGTAATACTTTTGTTATGCTTATTAATGTCTGGCAGCTTATTCAGGAACAATCACTAGAAAAAAAATCCTATTTATCTATTATATGGTCACACATACACAGAGTCCAGGATGTGTAAAATGTTCATTTACTTTAGGTTATCTTTCAGTATATACAGAATATACTTCACATGGCATCTTAGAGACCTCATCGTCTCTTTCTCTGTTCCCCCAATCTTTTGTCCCTTTTTCTATGGTCACTTTGATACTTCCTACACGTCTCTTCTTCCCTAGCATTCTAGTTCTATCCTGAAGAGGTTGTATATCTACTTGAGGTTCTCAGAATCCTCCCCTGGTGCCACCAAAAAGGAAAAAGAGACCATTATTTGGAATGACAAGAAGCAGGCCTAAATCTTTTGGATTCCTCAAAAAATGGGAAATATACAGTTCAAACTAAGGTTTTTCTTGCTAATATTGACCACCACTCAAGGCATAACTTTAAGGTGTTTTATATCCTAACACATTTCCTTAAATAATTTCACACTCTTTTTAAAAAAAAAACAATTTTTTAATGCTTATTTATTTTTGAGAGAGAGAGAGAGCGCACGAGCAAGGCAGATGGGGGGGGGGCGGTGCTGGTGCAGAGAGGGAGACATAGAATCTGAAGCAGGCTCCAGGCTCTGAGCTGTAAGCACAGAGCCTGATGCGGGGCTCGAATTCATGAACTGTGAGATCATGACCTGAGCTGATGTTGGACGCTTAACCAACTGAGCCACCCAGGTGCCCCAATTTCATACTCTTTGAACCCGCAATTCTATTTTGAGGAATTAATCTTAAAGTACTAATCAGACAAGTTAAAAAGACACATACATAAAGATATTTTACTGCATTACTTATTAATAGTGAAGAACCAGAAACAAACTAAATGTCTGAACGTTTTACAATAGGAAATTGCTCCCAATATTTTTGAGTACATAATACAAAGCATGAATACCATGCAGCCATCAAAAATGATGACTCATATCCATATTTACTCAATGAAAAACATTTGTAATTGAGAAATGAAAATTATATTACAGAATACTAATTATAGTATGATTATAATTTTTATATGTATGTATTTTCATTGGAAAATATTAGATCATACCAAAATGTCAACAGTAATTATCTTTAGATCATGGGATTTTATATTGTTTTAATATTGATTGATTTGATTGTCTATATTTCTAAAAACATTCTCCAAATTTATATAGTGGAGAACATAATAATATAGTGAAGAAATAAAATACGGAATTAGAGAGAGGAAGATGAAGACAAGTCTCAGAAGATAGTCTGGTTTAGAAGAAGAGTGCTAATATTTACTTTGGTGTTTATGAAAGCACCTGGTTCCCAATGTTCTCCACCCATTCTTTCACCTATTTCCTCCACCTTAGGAACTGTTAGAAGCAAATTTGCATTTAATAATTTCACTTAAATAGAAATCCAACAACATACACGGGGCGCCTGGGTGGCGCAGTCGGTTAAGCGTCCGATTTCAGCCAGGTCACGATCTCGCGGCCCGTGAGTTCGAGCCCCGCGTCAGGCTCTGGGCTGATGGCTCAGAGCCTGGAGCCTGTTTCCGATTCTAGGTCTCCCTCTTTCTCTGCCCCTCCCCCATTCATGCTCTGTCTCTCTCTGTCCCAAAAATAAATAAACGTTGAAAAAAAAATTAAAAAAAAAAAAGAAATCCAACAACATACTATAAAATATATTAAGTAACTTACCTAAAGACACACAAATTAAATTTCTGAAATAGTGGTTCTTTTGTCCTTTGTAAAGTCAGTTCCTTAGATTTTAATGTGTTAGGAATAAAAACAGTATTATAATATTCTTCCCTTTCACCAGAATTTTAAAAACCTGTGGTCCTTGCAAAAATCAGGCTGGTAAGTCACTTTTGTAACTCAAGAGCAAAACTTAACAAAGATTTTAGCCGATTTCAAAGACAGAAGGCTATTGAAATAGTGTGGTGGCCATGAGAATGCCTCTTGGATCTTCTACTCTGGGGAGCTCAATTGCCTTGTTGCCCTAGCTGCTGCATTATGAAATCTGTTTGCATTCTGCTCCAAAACCACACTTCCCAGTCAATGACAGCTTAGCAGGGCCATCCCCAGCTAATGACTGAGTGCAGCAAGGGTACTAAAGCAAGCACATTCCTGGAAGATGCAGGACTCCTATCAGGGGTGACTTAGGCTCAAGGACTCCTTTATAGTATTGCCAGACTCTCTTAGAACTGCATTGCAGACTAAGATGCTTCCACTCAAACTTCCTTCTTTCACTCTGTCCTTCCCTTGGGTTCAGACCTGCATTGCAGTCTAGTGACTCTTCCAGTCTCTCCCAGCTGCCCCTCCATTTTCTGTCAGAAGCATGTCCCCTAATACATTTCTTGAGCATATAATCTTTTCTTGGCATCTATTCCTCAAAAGACCCAAACTAACACAAATATTTTGTAATGTGTTCAAGACATTGAAGGTTAAGTAATGTGTATAATCACACACTTGCCACAATTCAGGTGCAGACCTGGAACCTAAAGAAAGCATTTTCCCTGTGGCTGTCATTTAGGGGTTCCATTGAAACCTAAACTAAAATTCTATTAAGATTTATTTCATTTTAGTGAAGTTCCTGAAGAAGTCTGCTAATAACACAACAGTCAAAACTACTGATTACTCTGGCAGAGTCAGAACTTAAGCCTACTATCAACTATCATCCAACAACATCATTGATCTTTAAAATTAATATGTGTCTATCTTAGAATACCTACCACTGATTTATTATTGGTTTGAGAGATGTCCCTTAAATTCTCTGCAGCTCTGTTTTGTTCATTTTGAATCATTTACTATATGGGTATCTCATTGTATTTAACAACAGTGGCTCTGGAACCACATTGTAGGGTTTGAATCCTGGCCCCAGGACTTACTGTGTGACCTTGGGTAAGTTACTTATATGTTTGCTTCAGTTTCTTTATCTACATAATGGGTTTAATAATAATACCTATCTCCTATGGTTATTATGAGTAGAATAAGGCTTGCTCCATAGTATATTTTCATAAATGTTGACTATTGTGTTCAGTATTAATTTATGGATCACCTCTTATGTGCTAGGCAATGCCCTAAGTGCTCTGGGTGAAAACTATGAATGGAAAACAGTGTGGTTGAGGAACTTATAGAACAATAGAGAAGGATGGATATAAATAATTGTGCAACTGTGGGATAAGAGCTATATGAAAGGAAAATAGAAGGTACATGGGTTCTATAAAAAATAGCATAAAGTGGGTTTAGGGAAGGCTCCCCAAGAGATATTAGTTACTCTTGAACTGAGTCCTGAAGTCTGTAGAACTTGATTAGTCAAAGCAGTGCTTAAACACAGAAGACAGCTTATATAGAGGTATGTGGATGTAGAACAGCATGGGGTATTCCTGGCAGGTGTAAGAAATTTGATCTAGTCCAACTGAAAAGTGTGGGAGGAGAAGCATTCAGAGGCATATCTTCAAAGGTTGGCCTTGACTTTCATACAATGGAATCTAGATTTCATTCCTAGGGAGTGGAGGATCATTAATGAAAGGATTAGAACAGGCAAGGAATATCACCAAGGATGTGTTTTAGAAAGCTTTTTCTGGCAACTTTATGGAATATAAACCAGGTATGAGAAAGACTCAAGAGAGACAGGAAGACCAATGGAGAAGCTCTTTTGATAGAGCCAGAAAAATGAGATGCCTGGAAAATCCATAGTAGAGAATACATGAAGGGGAACAAATTTTCAGGAAGAGATTGTAAGTTTGTTTTTTTTTTAAATTCATAGTTTATTGAATACCATGAAGGACTTGAAGTGGCTTGCAGAAAATACGCAGGAAAAAAATAGTTAAATAAATAAGAAATAAAGCACTAGGACTAGGGAGAATACAAATTAGACTAGGAAATATCGGCTAAAATGTAAGTAAGATATAAATAAACCAAACTTTTGGGGCATGAGCAGCTGCTACCCTGGAAGCCAAAATGAAAAAAATTATTTGGTGTATAGTTGATCAACTCTGCTATACACCAGTTTTATAATCATTACCCCCAAAAGCAGGAGTTAATGAGCCTGACTGGAATGTTGTGCTTAGGTGTTTGTAGGAATCTAACTAGAAATATCAATAACATTTCTATGCATGGGTTTGATGCTCCAGAAATTGGCCTGTGCTAGAGAAACACATAAGTGTTTCATTGTCCATGTGGCTCTCGGAACAATTATACAGAATGAAATTGTCCAGGGAGACTGTGTTGGCCAACTTTTTGGCAAAGTAAACTACTGGTGTTGGACAAGGTGTTCTCTATGATCCTTTTAGTTCTAGCATCCCATGGTGTCACCTTTCATAGAATGCTAACTGTATCATTTATTAAATTATTAATTGGGAAACTATTTATTGAGAACCCGCTATGTATTGGACACTTATCCATAGACTGGGAGTATGCCAGTGAAAAACAAAAATTCTCATTCTCATAGGTTTTACATTCTAGTGGGTAACTAGGGGATCTTAGCTCACCACCTGTCTGCTGACTTGTAAAGACCTGGAAATCTGTCAAGAAATAATTTAGATCTTCTTTAAGTGTAGAATTAGGAGTTGGTTCTAGCCAGGATCTTAAGAGTAATTCCTAATATACAGAGGATCTAAGAGTATGAGATTTTCCAGTCTAAGCCTAGTCAGACTTTCTTAGCTGCTTCAGATTCACTTGGATCCAACTCACTTTAGTCTGATTCCTTCAAAGCAAGATGTGTTGAATTCAGATGGGTAGGTCAAGAAGAACTTGTGGAGCAGGACATCATTGCCCATGTTCTAATTTGCAAATGAACCAGGTATTTGGATTATATAAGCCATTTCATTCTTGAACTTCAGAAACAAGCCAACCTATTCAGTATTTTTCTACTCTATCAAAAAAAATGTAACCTTTATTGAGTATCTTGTCCATCTGGCTAAAGTAGTACACATAGGCATAATGCCTTCAAATTCTTTCTTACTTCCTTATGCATTGATTGAATTTTAGTTTTTGCTTTTATTCTCTAAGATTCCAATTTTTCACTTCTACTAGATTGGAAAACATACTCTATCTAATCTTTTTGTGATTACCCTAGAATTTTTCATATGCTTATTTATCAAGTCTAAAGTAAATCAATAATGTTATCTTCCCAAATAATTCAAGTACATTAAAGCCTAAATGCTAATCACTCCCTACTCACAACTCCTATGCTTTTATTGACCTTACAACCACATAATTCTATTTTGGTCTTTAACTCTGAAAATTATATACTATTGATATCAATATGTGCTTAATTTTACCTATGTATTGACCATTTTATTTGCTCAGCATTCTTTCTTCCATCTCATACATTACTTCTGTGTTCATTTTCCTTTTCCTGGAAGTAAAAGTTCCTTTAATGATGTCATTGGTGATTAGACCATTAAAACATAGTACTAGTAACAGCAATAATAATAATAACAATAATAAGGGGATGATGATAATAAAAAATTACAAATTTTTGCATGTTTACCATGTGTCAGGAACTGTGCTGAGTATTTTAAATGGATTATTTCTTTTAATCCTCACCAAAAATCTGTCAGATTACCATTATTATCTCTATTTTACAAATAGGAAAACTGAATCTTAGATTAAGAAACGTACTTAAGGGCACACAACCAGATTGCAAACCATTTCTGTCTTATTCCAGTGCTTATGCTTCTAACCATTCGTCTTTCACCTGTACAACTGTGGACATATTTAAAAATTTCTTCTACGGCTTGTTGTGTCTTACTTGTCACTAGACTTATAGATTTAGTTTGTTATAGGATGTTTAGCACCAATTGGAGTTTGTGAATATATAATGCATTCTCATTTAAATTCCTGAGAGATTTTTCACATAAAAAGCTGCCATCACAATTCAGAGTCCTTCACTTGTGTCTATGCATCAATGAGTATATAAGTTGTGAGCAAACTATATTATAATGCCACATCATCAGTTATGTTATAACAGATCTGATTTTAAGCTATCTTAGCCTAAGCAGAAGGAAACCATGCTCAAGTATGTGACCTAACATCCACAACATTGTTCTCCATTATTCAAAGCATGCATGCATGTTGAAACTTTTCTTCCTCTAGGACCTCTTGGAGTCACTTTCTTGGGCACCAATCTCCCCAAATCATAATAGCATTTGTTTGTTCAAAATAACTAGGAACAAGGAGGATTATTCTGTGGTGCATTTTGTGGTGCTGAATCTCACCATAAACCATATGTACTTTATTTATTTATTTATTTATTTATTTATTTATTTATTTATTTAAATATAATTTGTTGTCAAATTGGCTTACATACAGCACCCAGTGCTCATCCCAACAAGTGCTCTCCTCAATGCCCATCACCCACTTTCCCCTCTTCCCCACCCCCATCAACCATCAGTTTGTTCTGTGTATGTACATTTTTTATTAGATTCACTTTAAATCTTGATTAGAATATTATATTATTGAAATGAAACATCATTCAGGTGTAAAGTAGTCACCATCTTAAGGCTCAACACAGCCTAAGAGAGGCACTGAATGGGAAGCTCAATTGAATGCTGGGGAAAAACAATCCTGTCGTGTTCTAATGACTTGAATGGTACCATCTAAAACAAGAGCTACTAGGGGATACTGCTCAATAAATCTTATAGGATAAGCAAAGCATCTTTTCTAGGACTTTTGGCCATTAAAAGAAATAAAAATAAACAAAAAGTGACAGGAAGCATAGGATAGCTGATGAAGCTATACCGACATCACACAAAGTAGACTTCTCTAAGAAAAAGCAGACTACAAGTGTTACCAGGGATAAAGTGGATATTTTAAAAGAAAAGTAGAAAAGTACACTGGATGGCTCAGTCAGTTAAGTCTTCAACTCCTGATTTGGGCTCAGGTCATGATCTTGCAGTTTGTGAGATGGAGCCCTATGTTGGGCTCTAACACTAACAGCACAAAGCCTGCTTGGGAGGCTCTCTCCCTATCTCTCTGCCCCTCTCCTGCTCATGCTCTCTCTCTCTCAAAATAAATAAATAAATATGAAAAAATATTAAAAGAAAAGAACAAAAAGAAAAATAGTCTATATATTGAGAAGGCTTAACAATCCTAAATGTGCCTCTATCTAATAACAGAGCTTTACTATATGAAAAAAAAAAAAAACTTAGAGAACTAAGAGGGAGAATGGAAAAAAAATCAGATTGGAAATTTTATTTTATTTATTAATTTTTAAGGAATGAATGGAATGCTTTATTATTTTTCCTTGGTGTTTATAAATGATCACATAGCATCTTAAAATAACATCTATTTATTATGTCAAATCCTATTTTGTCAATATAATTTATTGTCAAATTAGCTAACATACAGTATGTAAAGTGGTCTCTTGGTTTTTGGCGTAGATTCCCATGGTTCATCACTTACATACAATACCCATTGCTCATCCCAACAAGTGCCCTCCTCAATGTCCATCACCCATTTTCCCCTCTCCCCCACCCCCAGATTGTTTCTGTATTTAAGAGTCTCTTATGGTTTTCCTCCCTCCCTCTCTGTTTGTAACTATTCTTTTTCCCCTTCCCTTCCCCCATGGTCTTCTGTTAAGTTTCTCAAGTTCCACATATGAGTGAGAGCATATGATATCTTTCTATCACTGACTTATTTCACTTACCATAATACCTTCCAGTTCCATCCACATTGCTGCAAATGGCAGGATTTCGTTCTTTCTCATTGCCAAGTAGTATTCCGTTGTATACATAAACCATATCTTCTTTATCCATTTATCAGTTGATGGACATTTAGAATCTTTCCATAATTTGGCTATTGTTGAAAGTGCTGCTATAATCGTTGGGGTACATGTGCCCCTAGCACTACTAGGAATTTATCCAAAGTATACAAGAGTATCAAATCCTATTTTGTGAACTTTTTTTATCACTGCATTTTTGCTTATTGTTTCTTCTTAAAATTTTTTTATTTTTTAAATTTCAGTATAATTAATATACAGTGTTATATTAGTTCCAGTTGTACAATATAGTAACAACAATTCTATACATTACTCAGTGTTCATAAAGATAAGTGAACTCTTTTTTTTAATTAAAAAAAGTTTTTTTTTACATTTATTCATTTTTTTTACATTTATTCATTTATTCATTTGCCCCTATGCCAGCAGGGGAGGGGCAGAGAGAGAGGGAGACACAGAATCTAAAGCAGACTCCAGGCTCTTAGCTGCCACCACAGAGCCCCACGCGGGTCTCAAACCCATGAACTGTGAGACCATGACCTGAGCTGAATTTGGATGCTTAACTGACTGAGCTACCCAGGCACCCCTAAGATAAGTGAACTCTTAATTCTCTTCACCTATTTTATACACCCCCCCGACCCCCCCCCACCTACTTCCCCTCTGGCAACCACCAGTTTGTTCTCTATACAAAGGTATCTGGGGTTTTTGTTTTTGGTCTCACTTTTTCTTTATTCATTCGTATTTGTTTTGTTTCCATGTGTGAGTGAAATTATATGGTGTTTGCCTTTCTCTGACTAACTTATTTCATTTAGCATTATTCCTTCTAGATCCATCCATATTGTTGCAAATAGCAAGAATTCATTCTTTTTCATGGCTGAGTAATAGTGTGCATACATACATACACACACACAATGTATACACACATACACACCTTTTCTTCTTTATCCTTATCCATTCATCTTTTGATCAACACTTGGATTGTGGAATTTAAAAAACAAACAAAGAAAAAAGAGACAAACCAAAAACAGAGTCTTAACTTTAGAGAACAAACTGGTAGTTATCAGAGGGGAAGTGGTAGGATGGATGAGTGAAATAGATGGAAGATATTAAGAGTACCCTTATCATGAGGAGCACTAGGTAATGTATAGAATTGTTGAATCACTATATGGTGTACCTGAAACTGATTTAACACTGTATGCTAACTAAGCTAGAATTAAAATTAAAATAAAATAAAATAAAATAAAGCTGCTATGAGCATTCATGTACAATAAACAAACAAATAGTGGCAAGACTTTTTTGATGTATAATTAACATAGAGTAAAATGTACAAATCTTACCTTGATCACCCAAATCAAGATAAAGAACATTTCTATCTCCACAGAAAGTTTTCTTCTGCTCCTTTCCATTTAGTCCCCCTCCCTTGACCTCCAGAATTATTGTAGTAGTTTGTACAATGGTAGTTTTGAAAGTAAAACTGCCCAATGGCATCAACTTCAGCAGAAATCAAATAGAATAAATAGTTCAGAAGACGTCGCAGATGATAAAAGTGATGGGGGGTGATTGCATATTGTAGTATATCTTGAAATGAATGGGAGGTGAAAAAGTCAGAACCTTTTTAAAAGTCTGACACTGATATTTGTACTTGATGGTGAAAAGGGATGAAAAGCACTTATGTTTTTAATACTTAATACACTCTTAATATATTTGCAGAAATAAGACACTTTGAAATGATCTTTATCAATAGTCTAAAAATGATTTGTAAACAAATAATATTCTAGCATATGCATATAATTTAGTCACTTCTCCAATGTTAAACATGTATAATATATCCAAGTCTTTGTTATTTTAAATAATAAAATCTATAGGGGTGCCTTGGTGGCTCAGTCGGTTAAGCATCCGACTTCGGCTCAGGTCATGATCTCACAGTTCATGAGTTTGAGCCCTGCATCAGGCTCTGTGCTGACAGCTCAGAGCCTGGAGCCTGCTTCAGATTCTGTGTCTCCCTCTCTCTCTGCCCCATCCCCACTCATGCTCTGTCTCTTTCTGTCTTAAAAATAAATAAAACATTAACAAAATTTTTTTAATAATAAAATCTATAATTTTTCACATATGTTTTTGTTTGTTGTTCTGATTAATTCAGTTGATTAACAAATAATTTTGAGTACCTACTAGATTTTAGGCACTTGACTAGACACTGAGGGATGGGTACAAGACAGTGAACAAGACAGATAAATAGGAATGGAATAGTGGACCTTATGAATTAAACTGATAAAAGACATATTAACAGGAGAAAAAATATTTAATTACATATGTATCTATGGGAGCTCACAAAGAAATGTGGCTCAATAAGGTGTTAGAATTTGGGGCTTATATACCATTTTAGGCTAGAAAAAAGAAAAGGGTTTTGGCGATTCCTGGTGGAAGGACAGAAGATAAGTTATGGGAAGGTCTGGGGAGGAAATGTATGGTAAATAAGGGTTGTTTGGTAAGGTTTGTTATGCAGGTAAGAGTTATCTCAGGTGCTACCAGTTATCTCTGTAGTTGTTCTCTTCCTGGTAGACATGGATACACCTTTACAAATGAAAATTTATGTCCTACTTTTAGATAGAAAGGGGGAGGGCAGAGAGCTAATTACCTTCGTTCAAAAGAATCCTTTTGCCAAAGTAGCATATTTGGGGGTGCCATATTTTGATTTCTTCAGACATAATAGCTGTCTCAAGGAGCTTAGAGACTAGCAAAGATGAGAAACATTGACTAATTGCGATAGATCTTAATTAAGCAGAATTATGGAGTTCAGAACTAGGGGATTTAACAGAATCTAGGGACCCTAAAAAAGACCTTTCCGAAGAGGTTATTTTTAGTCTAGGACCTACAGACTAAGAAGGAGTTTGTTTACTGAAAGGAGAGAAATAAGGCATGTCAGTGTGAAGGTCCTAACATAGAGAAAATGATGCCTTAGCACATGTAGAACAGGTGGAGTGAAAGGAAGGTGGGGGCACCATCTTGTAAAGCTTTATAGACAACCAAGTATTTTGTCCATTTTTCTAAGGGCAATAGGAAGCTATTAAAAGAGTCTGATCAGACAGTAACGAAATCAGCAACGCAAATGGCAGTTGACATCTTTAGTAAGCATTTACTTCCTCTGCAGTTTGGAGAGAGGGGAGGGCTTTTCTGACTTGGCTTCTGACTTTGTCCACATACAAGTTTCCTCAGTGTTGTAAATTGCAAGCGACTTCTCTGTGCTGCCTCACTCGTGCTCACTCCACTTCAGTTAAAGCTTGGACATTAGGCAGAATTCCCTGATGGGCTGCAGCACCTTCAAATGGCCCCAGTGAAAGAGAAATGAGGAAGAACACATTTTCGTTTTTTGTTCTGTCCAATTTTCCCAATAGTTCCACCCCTTAAATCTATATGAATATTAGAATTTCTTTCATGGTTGAGAATTATAGTGGAGCAGGAAAGAAAAAATCTAAAAGAGCACAACAAATATGTTTACCTATATAACCCAAAGGGAAAGCACCTAGTATGTATATGGGGAAGGGTGTCCAAATTCCACACCCATGTTCTCAGATTCACTTCTTTTTCAAGAGAACCTTCTAATATCCATCTTGCAAATCTTTACTGACCTTTCAGGACAGCCTTCCATTGCACACATGTTTTATTCTCAACTCAGGATATATCTCTCTGCTCCTACCAGTTTCCCTAAATATGAGTTATTAAATCTATAACTGTGATCAAAGGTCCTGCAGGACAATCCATAGTAATCTTTGACATTCTACATCCCATAGAAACATCCAGGTGTGCATTGGCACCACTCTTATGTTCTAACTTGAGCTCCTCCCACCAGCATGAGTTGCATACAAATCTCTACTTTTCCGATTGCTCAATGGTTAACTGTTGGAAGACATACTTATGTGTACTCACATGCACTCACCTATAGTCTTCAGAGGACAAATGCTGTTTGGTGGAGACAGTACAAACAAGCGCTATAAGAAGGAAAAGGCAATATAATTCCCTAAGTTTCCATAATTTACAAGGTCACATCTTTCACAATGGAGTTAGTACAGTACATAATTATGCAAAGCGATGTTATTTCCTTTCTATTATCCCCTTCTCTCAAATTGTACCTGCTTGAGCCTGCCAAGAATAAGAAATGGCCTATTACTAAGCCATATACCTCTTAATGACCACTCAGTTAGCTACAGAAAGACCTGGTTAAAGCTTGAAATTACCTCTTGAAAATTTCCAATTAGCTATTAGACAAAGGCCATCCATCTCCCCAGCCTCTGTCTTGGAAGAAGGGCTTTGGTGCTTGGAAAGTAGGGGAAGAGAATATAATCAGATTTGCATTTTTATAAGAATATCCTGAGAGGTTAAGTGGAAAGTGGCTGCAGGGAGGAATGTAAGAGTGCATGCTGTGGGACCAAAAGGAGAGAAAAAGGACAGATACATTGTAGTCTTAATTTGGTAGTCAACTCACACACACACACACACACACCCATGCACACACACACACACACACACACACACGTATGCAAATTCAGGGAAAGAAACTTTGTCAAGTAAGATAGGTTCTAGTTTACACTATAGAAATTACACTGAGAAGATGGTGTCTTAGAAAATTTATAGTTTCAGGACTGTGGATTGTCACTGTTTTATAAATAGGAGGGAAAATGTAAGAAGATGAAATGGCACCCCCCAAAATCACCAGTGCTGGAATCCAAAATCTGTACAAGCTAATATAATCTTTTCCTCATCACTTTCCAAAAGGAGCCCCTCATCAACAACAACAACAAAAAAAATGCCAGAAACTTTGTGTGTTGAATATGACCGCTTCATAAGCATTTGGATCAAATTGATACAACTGGAATAACTATGTGGCTTTTGTTCTAAAATTAAATTGGACAAGTCATATTCAGAAAGCACAACCCCCATACCTCAGATACTCTTCCTCAGAAATGAGATTTCAACTTTTCTGACACTAAATTTGGGCAGAGGTGTCAAATCATTATAATAACTGCAAGCTGGCCCCAACTAAAATAGCATCTTACCAGCCTGCCACTGGCATACAATCAACTGCACACCCACTACTGGACTTGATACTCAGTTGTGGTACCAAAAATGATTAGAATGTACTTCTTGGTGCCAAGTATTGCAGTGAAACATATTAACCTTTGACCAGGATAATTATTTTCCCAGTTTCTAGATGTCTAACTCAGTTAAGCATTTTTAGATCAATGCAACCATATGTCCACCTATAACACTTGAGAAATTATCTTTTATTTGCAGAATGTCCCTCTGTCTCACAAAGGACATATTATGTCTTCCAACTCAAAAGTGTGGCCAACTGGCTATTTCAAAGCATTTGATACATAAACAGTCAAGAAATGCTTACCTATTTGCATCATATATGTATATTTCAATGTTCTCACACAAAATTGACCCAAACCAATAGTTTTCTACAAAATATTTCCAGTGTTTTATTTTTCTCGGGATTATCAAGATCAGTACCTTTCTCTGCACTATACATCTTTGTGGCAGTAATTAGCTTTGTAGAATTGTTGTTAGAGAAAAGTAGGTTTCCCTAGAGAAGAAGAAAGATCTACAACTTGTTACGCATATAAAGGCAATTTTAGGAGTAAAATGGTATAGAGTGGGTAGTTTCTCTAACTAGTTTAGATTTTTTCCTTAAGTCCTGATGTTTCTTATTTTTATATTTCTGGACTTTTAGCTAAAGTGCAACACTATCATTATTAAAATGTCCGTTATAGTCATTAAATTAAGTAAATTAAATTAAGCAAAATTTACTTAAAAATTTACTATTAAGTAAAATAGTCATTAAATTAAGTACAAGTTTAATTTAAATCTAAGGTTGCAATGTTCAGGATTACAAGTATTCCAGTTTACTTGCAGCTTTTTTCTTCCATAAAATCTCTGTGGAAACCTTACTGCAGGGCAACCCCTCAAAAGTTATGTACCATTTAATACCAAATATGGGTAATAATACAAATTGTGCTCTCATAAAAGGAGACCCCATGGGGCCAAAACAAGTCATAACCCAAAATCAAAATACTGATAAAAATCTTCAGCCACAATACTTTATTATGTATAAATATACTTTGTAATGTGAATTCTGAATAACGGTATAATTGTTAACGTTTTATGCAGGGATGTTAAATACAATGAAAGAAAAATCATTTTAGAAGTAATAGTTAATGCTTGAAAGCTTTAAATGGCCATTTAACTTTCCATAGAAGTACATATAGGAGTTAATTTGTGAAGGGCTACAGACCACACCCACTGCATCTTCCCCTTCTGCTGGACAGATCCAAAAGAAGGAATATTTTGGCGTAGTATATAACTTCTTTTTTAAACAAGACCAATAGTACACTGTTTTATAGAACAAGATCATAGGTTATAGTGAAAGAGGCATATATATTGGAATTAGAGACATACAACTTCAGATACTGGTCCTGTGACTGTTTTGCAACGTGGGGCTCCATTTTCTCAAGTGAAGAAGGATAAAGCTAACTGGAAGAGATTGCTTTATGAATTAAAGGAAATCTGTATGAAAGCACTTAGCTCAGAGTAAGTAAGTGTTCAATCCTCTCTGGTCCTTTCACCTTTACAGACATGATTTTCATTGTTTTATTTTTAATGTTTATTTATTTTTGAGAGAGAGAGAGAGCAAGCAAGAGGCAGAGAGAAAGGGAGACACAGAATAAAAAGTAGGTTCCAGGTTCTGAGCTGTCAGCACAGTGCCCTATGTGGGGCTCAAACTCATGAGCCATGAGATCATGACCTGAGCCAAAGTCAGACACTTAACCAACTGAGCCACCCAGGCACCTCTTATCTTGATTGGATTTAAGTCGGGTTTACGAGAAGCCCAAACTGGTTTTCTCCAAGACCATAATAGTTTCATTGCAAATAGTGAGGAAAATCAAGAATGTAAATTTCTACTGTAGTATTGCAGGAGGTCATACAAGTTTTTTTTAATTATAATTGGTATTAATTGCTATTTTTTTTAATTTTTAAATTTAAATCCAAGTTAGTTAACATATGGTGCAATAATGATTTCAGGAATGGAATTTAGTGATTCATTCCTTACTTATAATGCCCGGTGCTCATCCCAAAAAGTGCCCTCCTTAATGCTCTTTGCCCATTAGTCCATCCCCCCACCCAACCCCTCTTCAGCAACCCTCAGTTTGTTCTCTGTATTTAAGAGTCTCTTATGGTTTGTCTCCCTCTCTGTTTTGATCTTATTTTTGCTTCCCTTCCCCATGTCCATCTGTTTCTTTTTTCTTAAATTCCACATATGAGTGACGTCACATGATATTTGTCTTTCTCTAACTTATTTCACTTAGCATAATACACTGTAGTTCCATCCACATTGTTGCAAATGGTAACATTTCATTCTCTTTGATCTCTGAGTGATATTCCATTGTGTATATATACCACATCTTCTTTATCCATTTATCAGTCAGTGGACATTTGGGCCCTTTCCATACTTTGGCTATTGTTGATAGTGCTGCTATAAACATTGTGGTGCATGTGCCTCTTTGAAACAGCATTTTTGTATTCTTTGGATAAATGCCTAGTAGTGCAATTGCTGGATCATAGGGTAGTTCTATTTTTAATTTTTTGAGGAGTCTCTATATTGTTTTCCAGAATGGTTGCACCACTTTGCATTCCTACCAGTAGTGCAAAAGGGTTCCCCTTTCTCTGCATCCTCACCAACATCTGTTGTTTTCTGAGTTGTTAATTCTAGCCATTCTGACAGGTGTGAGGTAATATCTCATAGTGGTTTTGATTTGTATTTCTCTGATGATGGGTGATATTGAGCATTTTTTCATGTGTCTCTTAGCCATCTGGATGTCTTCTTTGGAGAAGTGTCTATTCATGTCTTTTACCCATTTCTTCACTTGATTATTTGTTTTTTTGGGTGTTGAGTTTGATAAGTTCTTTGTAGATTGTGGATAATAACCCTTTATCTAATGTGTCATTTGCAAATATCTTCTCCTATTCCACTGGTTGCCTTTTAGTTTTGCTGCTTGTTTCCTTCACTATGCAGAAGTTTTTTTATATTGATGAGGTCCCAGTAGTTCATTTTTGCTTTTGTTTCCCTTGCCTCCAGAGATAACTATAGTAAGAAGTTTGTGTAGCTGAGGTCAAAGAGGTTTTTGCCTGTTTTCTCCTCTCATACAAAATGTTAAGTAGAGAGATGCCTTCAACCTTAAAACAATTAACCTATAAATACTGACATCTTCACACCTACAAAATCTACCAGTTACAAAGATCAGCAAATATATAATATCATTTTCACTCTTTGTCTGGCTTTACAATGACTAGAGAATGATATTGGCCACAAGATGATTAAACCTGATAAAGATGATTAAAAATATGGAAATTATGGAGTCTGAAAAATACCAACTTTATTACATTTTTATTATAAGAAAAAAGGTGGACATCTAATACTAGAATTTGATTATCATAAAAGTATGTATTTTAGTATCCTTATATACAATATATACTTGTCTGTTGCAAAAAGCTGGCCTGTTGACTTAAGAAGCTTGATCAGTTTCATACCCAAGATTATTTTTTCCTAATATAAGTGGAATAAATATTCTAAAATTCTTCCATTGAGGTTTGTGATTCAGTAAATGTTTCCTGAGCATCCCCAAAGGCTTTGAAGAATTCATACAGCAAGGAACATTTTCTCAGGAGGCAGTGTGTCATTTCCTCCTCTCCACATAAGCCTCTTTGTTTCCTTTCCTCTCACTCACATCTTGACATTTGTGCTCATCTTGCCATTTTCCTACATCACTTTAACTGTTTCTAATTTCTCTCTTTCCTAACTATTGGATCTTACTTTCCATATTTGGTGCACCAGCTTTGGATTAGGGGCTTGAGGACAGTGACTGCCAGCACTCACAAGCTTCACAGAAGTCCACAGAAGAAGCAGAAGAACCACAGCTACATCTGATAGAATTAATGTGGAGAGTTGAGAAGGCTGGGTTGTTCCTGAGGCATTGTTATGCTGGGGAAGGAAGGGTTTTTCAGGGGCCTTTAAGCCAAGACTGTTTGAACTAATAGGAAGGGAACTAATTTCTCATGGTGTTTAATAGCCCCACTGAGGGTGTAGAGAACACAGAAGGACCGTGAGTAGTGATTTGAGGAGGAGACTGAGGTGATAAAAGCAAACTTCCTCTGACCACAACTCCAGGCTTACAACATTGCTTTTCTGTTAGTGGTACTGTGTCCTTGTTTCTTTTGCCATTCCATATAGAAACGTACAAAATCAGCACACTGGCTGAAGAAGTCCAGTGACCTCACTTTCTGGAGTCCAATATCCCATAATAACCATCAGATCATGGATTGTGGAAGGGAGGATTTGATGCAGACTTCTCAGCCTCTCTAGTGTATGTCTAGCTATCATTTGCCTTAAAGCCTTGAAAGGATTAAAAATGTGTCCAAAAGTGAGCTTGAGGGCAAAATGTACTAACAGGCAATATTGTGTGTTAGACCTTTGAACTTTTATGGGATTTGTGACCATTTAAGAAGTGGGAAAAACCCCATAACATTTTTTAGTGAGCTAATCTTCCCTTCTGCTTCTTTGAAGCATGTGTGTCTTAGGGGAGTTTTAAAATTCATGTCTTGAATTTGTGTTTCTGAATACACATAATTCATCAAGATCTTGCTCTTCATGAGCTATTTAATACACAGGAAGTCATTTAAGTCATTTTAGAATCTTCCTAAAATCCAACAGGAAGTTATGTTTATAAAGGACACATAAACATTTGCACATTTCATTTAAATCGAAATGTAGAAACCGTAAGTGTTTTGGAATGGGAGAGAAATTCAGCCTATCTCTTCAATAGGAAAGGATTGATGCAATGTCATCCCAGATGCTTACTGATAATCCTACCTGAACATGATGTGTGGAATTCTATATTGCATATACATTATCTGTTGTCTCTGGTATCATAATTACTTGTGTGTGTATATGTCTTCTATCTTTAAGGGAAATGTCTGATATAAGAGGAAGGAAATTATATGTCTTCTATCTTTAAGGGAAATGTCTGATATAAGAGGAAGGAAATTAGATTGTAAGCTCAGTTGACCAACGTTAGAGTTCTGATTCTCACAGCTCTGTGACCTTGGACAAATCAGTGAACATTACTGAGCCTACATTACTGAGCCTCATCTACTCTGTACACTTCATGAATTTTGAACACATCAAAAATGATAATGAACCTAAGCATAGTCTGTTGACCCCCTCAATGATAGATCCAGTTAATTGCCAGCTTTTATCATTCTATTCTTTTATTCTATCCATACAGTTTTTACTTATTTATACTTATTGTTTCAACAAGCATTTGTTAAGGTACAGAACAGAAACATTGTGGGAAAAGAGGATAGAAACACGGGAAAAGGGAGGAGAAATGTTATTTTCAACAGACATTTCTTTTTATGCCAAAGTGGAATGCCATTATCATAGCAATTTTGTGCTATTACACACCCTGTTGTGGCCATTTCTAAATAGAGGATGGGAAAATCTACCAAGTCCTGGGACACTCATTTTTACAATTGTCTCCAGTTTAGACATTTTAACATGTTTTATGGTAAGTTGGTTCAAGCTATTTTATTTTTCAAAGAATATACTATTTACTTTTTGCTTAAAGTATGTATTAATTGTACCATGTAATATACTATATAATTATACAAGAGATATTAAAAAATATAATCTTGGGGGTGCTCAGGTAGCTCAGTCAGTTAAGTGTCAGACTCTTGACTTTGGTTCAGGTCATGATTTCATGGTTCTTGGGTTTGAGCCCCATGTGAGGCTCTGTGGTGACAGCGTGGAGCCTGCTTGGGATTCTCTCTCTCCCTCTCTCTCTCTGCCTCTTCCCTGCTCATGCTCTCTATTTCTCTAAAAATAAACATTAAAAATATATAAGATATTGATTTTTGTATTTTATTTTTGCTTAAAATTTTAGGTGCCAGTATATTTTAGAAGTAAGTAAGTCACTTGAATTTTTCTACTTGTCACAAAAGAAGAAGCAAATGTGTTTACCACCACATGTTATCCCCCAAGAGGGTGCATTTTATTCTGGATGTCAAATTTTAAGTGGAGAAATAACAGGGTGCAGACACACCGAAAACACTCTTTCAGTAGCTGATGTTTTTCCCTCCATTGGGTGATGAAAATCAAATCCCCAAACTGCTCCTTCTGGGCTTTTTACTAATTAACTTGACATCTGTGGTGAAGCGGAACATAGACTAACCTTGTTCATTCTCAGTCCCACAATTAAACTGCTGGTAGTTCAGTTCAGAAGCTTATCTCTTGAAATTTGAGAGTAAAATATTTCAAATTAACAAAGTAAAAAACAATATCTTTAGAAGTTTTACCAAAATATTCAGGAAAAGGAGGAGCTCTCAGGTAGAGTAAAAATTGTACTTTTAGCCCACCATGATTCTGTACTCTAACTACTGTGGTTTTTTTCTATCTATGGATGACAGAAGCAAAGGATCCATGAGAATAGAATCATTCATGTAAAAGAGTTCCTGTCATAGAGCACAGATGAGTGCAATAATGCTGTGATTGGGATGTGATGCACACAGAGATGGGAGTGGGAAAACTAAGTTGGCAGAAAGTTTTTTTGAAAGATCTAGGGAAGTAAAAGAAATGATTCTCTGGAAAATTTAAAAGAATAATATAGCAAAAAATGTTAACAGCAAGAAGAAAGTGTTAAATTTTCCTTAATCATGCTATTATCAGAAAGTGTCTGGTAACCTAAGTATGTCAGCACCATGGAGTCTATGCAGGCAAAACTATTGGGTGACTTGTGGCTTCCCAGAAGGAAGTAAGTGAAAAGATTATAATGAAAAAAAAAAAAAAAGGAGTCAGACTACACTTATGTGCAAACAAGAATTCAGATGAAATGAAGCATTGATGGGCAAAAGGACATGATGTTGGGAGTTTCTTTAAAATAGTTCATCAAAATAAATTTTCTTAGGAAGGGGATTGAAATAAATTCCTTGTACACACAACACGGATAAATGTCAAAAACCTAGTGCTGAGCAAAAGAAAACTTACACAAAAGAGCACATACTACATGATCCCATTTACATGAAGTTCTAAACGTGGGAAAATTAATATAAGGTGAAAAACATCAGAAAAGTAGTTGTCTCTTACATTCAGGGTGGAGGCATGAATTGACTGGAAAGGGGGCATGAGGGAATTTTCTAGGGTGAAGTTTATGTTCTATGTCTTAGAAGTTTGGGCTACATGGGTGTATGCATATGTCAAAACTCTTCAAATGGTAAACTTAAGATTTGTGAATTTCACTGTATGTAAAATATACCTCAAAATAAGGAACTGTGAACAAATGCTAAGCTCTATTACTAATATGCTAGTTGAAGTATTTTGGAGAGATATACTGATGTGTACACCTTAGTTAGAAATACATCAAACTAGGGGTGCCTGGGTGATGCAGTTGGTTAAGCGTGCAATTCTTGATTTCATCTCAGGTCAGGATCCCACAGTTCATGAGTTCAAGCCCGACATCGGGCTCTGCACTGACAGTGCAGAGCCTGTTTGGGATTCTGTCTCTGTCTCTCTCTGCCCCTCCCACATGCTCTCTCCTTCAAAATAAATAATGTTAAAAAAAAAGGAATACATCAAACTATAAGAGAGATTGGTGGACAGATAGATGAAAAGAAGGATAGATATGAAACAAGTATAAGAAAAAATGTAGACTCTAGGTAGTGGACATAGGAGGATTCATCTTACAATTTTTTCTAATTTTCTCTATATTTGAAAATTTTATAATAGTGTTGGGGAAAGTTAGAAATAGGAGAGGTGAAATAAAGTTGACAAAAATGTCAATAACTGGTGCAGCAAGGGGGTAGTTAATGGATTCATTATACCCTTCCCTGTACTTTCTCTGTGTTTAAAATTTTCCCTAAAAAGAAATTTAAAAGGTATTCATATGAAAAGATTATCCAAATTGAATATAGAATTGTATTTAAGTCATGTAACTACGAATATGTATTTTCTCTCATTCTTGTATATATTTAGTAAAAATGTGCCTAATTTTGCAAGAAAATAAGGGAGAAATACATAGAAGTGGGCTTATATAAGAATCCAGGGAAATTAGAAGAGAGGGTCCCAAGTTAAAAATTTCAACTCTGTCAAAAGATGATCATTTTCATAAATCACTTCTCTTACATCTAAGTTCAATTTAATTCTGTATCCTGATCACTGGCTGGAAAAAGAGGATCTACCTCTTTATTGTGTGGGAAGTAAAAAAGTACCCATTAATAATGCAGATTCTTGAACCACATGAAAGAACACGGTGGACAGTGGATACTGCAGCCAAAATACAGGCTTCCTATAGTTTACCATTTCTCTTCTCCCCCAACTTGGCTTTATGTCTCTTTCCGTGATGTTCAAGTAACATGTAAATGTGCTGCTGAATTGATTGATTTCCCAAATCCCAATTCTACTAACTAGCCCCAATACCTGCAACCATTCTTTGTGCTATAGATCCTCATTGTAAATCCTCCCTTTGCTCAGTATTATCTTCTCAACTGATTCTTCAAGAAATGCCTTCACAAAATCACTTTTAACATTATGCTTTCAGTTTTTACATAGAACCAATGTAAAAATGGGCATATGAAGAAGGTCTCTATAGTTGTAAAATTGCTATTGAAGGTTGAGTTCATTATACTGTTTAGTTCCCTGTTTATGTGTTCAGTTTCTCTCAGAGTTCTGAGCTACCATTGGTCTCCCTTGGTTATTTTGTGTGTCTCCCTGTGTTAGATAACCCTTATATTTGTAACCCTTATATTTTTTCTTTCTCCCTTGGCTTTCAGCAAGTTTAGGGTTACTTAATTTATTAAATATAGCTTCCTTTGACTCTTTTTTACCTTAGTTATTACATTCTTGTCTTTTTCATCTCCTTCCCAGCCCTTTTTTCTCATTACTTGGTACTTCCCCTTTAATAATTATAGATTTATTGAATTCATAGTATCTAAACTTCTGTAAACTGTTCTAGAGATGGGAGTAGATAGAGATACGTAATTTCTATAAAACCTCCAAAGCTGCTAATAAGTTATTTTACTCTAGCTCAAATTTTATTGCAATGATATCTAAGCATATTGCAATAAAGTATGGATTTAGCTGATATTTTGAGCAAATAAAATTATTTGTTATATTAGGAAGTCATTAGGAAGCAATTAAGAGGAGGAAGTGATTTTATTAAGACAAAAAACATCAAGGCCAACTTCCTACAGACTATATTGTCCATCCATCCTCCTGAATGTATGTGTGTTCCCAATTTCTCTTCACACTGGTCAGACTGATCACTGATGTGGAAACAGATATTACTTTTTTTCAACTGGCTTCTGTTAAACATAATGAATCTAGGTCATCTCTCTGGATTAGAGAGAAAAAGCCCAACTGTATGACAAAAAAGTCCTACTAAGTTAAACTAAATATCTTTTAACTTCATCACAATTTTATAAGTGTATATTTCCTAAGAGAGGAGAAATAAAGAAAGATTCCTTTACTACAGATCTCCTGGGGTGATTCATTTTTCCTAAACACGTAATTATTAGCAGCTATCATTTACCCACTGATTAAGTATTCAGAAGCTCCCCTCTCCAATTAAAACATATAAAGCATAGAAGAAAATAGCCAAATAATTATCTGATCTTGGGATAAATAAAAGTTTTCTAACTTGAAAGTAAAAAAAATCAAGTAGAAATTGCAATAGATATGCCTACATAACAATGTAAGTCTTCTGTTCATCAAATTTAGAAATAAGACAGTAAACCAGAGTACTATATGCAAGAAATGTGAGAAAAAAGGATTTAAATTTTCAATTTACAAAGAGCTCACAGGAATTAAAATGCTTTCAATAAATGAAGGAAATATACTTTGAAATTCTTCCAATATGAAAATGAAAATTAGTAATAATTTTTTGTAAAACTAGTTAATGGTGTTGGTAATAAAAATGTAAACTAAAGCAGTAATTTTTTTCTTTCAAAATATCCCAGATTTTTAAATAAGCATGTACTAGTGAAGAAGCTCTCATTCACTGCAGTTAGAAATAGGGACTTTTGCCACCTTTTTGGGAGGACAATTTGATATGTTACAAGAGCCTTAAAAATATTAATTCCTCTTTTCCTGATGATTCTACTTCTCTGTGTATATTATAATAAAATAATTAGAAACATATTTTCTTAACATATATTTAGGAGTTATGCATAATAATGTTCATCAACATAGTATTTATATCAATTTACAATGCAAGGGAACCTAAATTATAATAATTTTATTGGGTTATAAACTAGACCCAATGGAGTATTATATATGTATTAAAATTATTTTAGAGAAAAAATTTAATAGGAAACTGCTTAATATTTATTTTTATGGAAAGCATATAAAGCATTATAAAATATTTTAAAGCTATGCAAAATCATATCTAAAACATGGAAATAAATGTGCTAAAATATTAACTACCTCTGGGAAACAGGATTATAAGCAACTGTTATGTTGTTCTTTATGTTTCTCTAGGAATGTAATATTATTTTCTAAAAAGTACTACAAAAAACACTGGAAGAACCTTTCTGTTTTCTGTCTTTAACTCTTCCTCACATTGTAAGGAAAAATCAATTTCTGTTTGAGTTAAATGTTGCTAATTTATATGGTTATAGAAATAAGCATTTCTTTT
The DNA here is from genome assembly GCF_016509475.1 of Prionailurus bengalensis. NCBI lineage: Eukaryota > Metazoa > Chordata > Mammalia > Carnivora > Felidae > Prionailurus > Prionailurus bengalensis. Next base: position 17,212,318 of record NC_057361.1, on the reverse strand, counting down.
ATTTATACTGCCCTCATAATACTGTGCTTTATCCTAGGAAAAGGTCCTCTTAATCCCTATCTCTTGAATATGAGTTTCCAATTTCGGAAGTCAAACAGGATTCTAGAGGGTAGAAAAAGCACTGTCATAAAAGTAATATAAAATTGTTCTAGAAACTCACAAAAGAATAGAATGCTATCAGAAATAAAATATTGATAAAAAAAACATTTCAGGAGTAGAAATGGCATTTTTTTCTTGAGTCGCTGGTCTAAGATGGCCTGAGTTGTGATGGCTTGTCTCTGTTCTATGTAATCTCTCATCTTTCAGCAGTGTAGCCCAGGTATGTTTTAATTTTGCAGACTTAAGCCCGAGAGGGAGAGCAGAAGCAAGACCCTTTGTGGCACTGGGCTCAGAATTGACACACTGTCATTCCTACTTCATCCCAGTGGGAAGTCATCCCAAGCCTACAGGTTCAGAGGGGAAACAGACTGTATGTCTTAGTAGGAACAGCTGCAAAAATCTCACTTTGAGGACACCAGAAGAGTGAAGAATCGTATGTTCTTTTGAAATCCACATTAGTTTATGGCATGTAGGCCCAAACACCCCATTTTACTCAAAAGTATGATTACGTTTAAAAGATCGGACAACCAGGAAACAGATTTTCCCTGCAATCCGTAGAGAAATATAGAAGTCTGCACCTTCCTAAGTTTTAGCAAGGACATTATATACAACTGAAGCTGTTGAGTACCTTTTCCTAAACTACATCCTTCTTTGCAAACCTTATTTCCTTTTTTCTAAAACAGTTATTGGAAAATATTTCCTTTATTTTATTTTAAAATTGCATTTAATTTTTATCAAAGTAGTACTTGCACATGATTTAACAAGTCAAGTAGCATTTAGAAGCTTTTTAACACTGGCATGTGGGTGGCTCAGTCGGTTAAGCATCCAGCTTCAGCTCAAGTCATGATCTTGTGGTTAACAGGTTTGAGCCTCTCATTGGGCTCTGTGCTTACAGCTCAGAGCCTAGCGCTTACTTTGGATTCTGTGTGTGTGTCTCTCTCTGCCCCTCCCAGTTACACTCTGTGTCTCTCTTTCTCTCTCTCTCTCTCTCTCTCTCTGAAAAATAAACATTAAAAAATGAAAATATAGAGGATTTTTAACAAGAAAGACTACTACCTTATTTCAAACCTCCTGTCCCCACCCACAAGCACACAAGGCAGTCATATTTTGTAGAAGCAAACATTTTACACTTTTTTTTTGCTATTTCTTCTCCTTTGGAAATAATATGTATATATATATTTTAAATTCATCCATGTAAGACACTAGATATCATGGCAAGAAAAATAATGAACTCACAAAGATGATCATGTCCTAATTCCTGGAACCTGTGAATTTGTTACTTTACATGGCAAAAGGGACTTTGCAGATGTCATAAAGGTTAAGGACCTTGAGATTGGGAGATTATCCTGAATGATCTGGGTGGGCCCAATCTAATTACATGAGTCTCTCAAAGTGTAAGAGGAAGGTAGAAGAGGGTATCAGAGAGACGGATATGAGAAAGAACCCCTACCTCTACCCTCTATTTTCCCCAAAACACCACTGGTGGTTTTGAAAAGAGAGAGAGGCAGCCATGAGCCAAGGAATGTGGTGACCTCTGGAAGGTGGGAACAGTCTTAAGCTCACAACCAGTAAGAAAACAGGAGACTTGCTTCTATAATTCCAAGAAACTGAATTTTGCCAATAACTCAAATGAGCAGAAGATGGATTCTTCCCTAGTACCTCTAGAAAGAAATGTAGCCTGCTAATACCTGGATTTTAGTTCATTGAGACCCATACTGGACTTTTGAGCTTAGAATTGTAAGATAATAAATTTTGTTGTTTTAAGCTATTGCATTTGTGGTAAAGATGTTGCAGTAGCAATAGAAGACCTCCTACAGGTATTGACTTCCTTCTGAAATAGATGAGGATTTTATCTCTTTCTCATCATGCATTGTCTCCTTTCCTGCTTGCAATTAGTTATATCACAATTTTTAGTTAAGTTTATATTTTATATTTTAAAAATTATTACATTGTAAAGAATGTTCACATCTGAACCAAGAAATGTGCAATGATTAATTTTCCTTTCATGTAAAACTCTTCCTATGTCAAATTCCACCTCCCCACCAACACACACACACACCCCTTTTCTGGCATTAATACTTCTTATTTTGGTCAGTTTTACCTTTTTACCTTATAAACAATAGAAATTTAGTTCTCATAGCTCTGGAGGTTGGGAAAATTGAGATTAAGGTACCAGTATGGTTACATTCTGGTGAGAGCCCTTTTCCTGGTTCATAGCCAGGGACTTCTTGCTGTGTCTTCACATGGTAAAAATGACAAGGGATCACTCTGGGGCCTCTTTTTTTTTTTTCAAAGTTTATTCATTTATTTTGAGAGAAAGAAAAAGCATGAGTTGAGGAGGGGCAGAGAGGAAGAGAGAGAGAATCCCAAGCAGACTCTGTATCACCAGCATGGAGCCCAATCCAGGGCTCAAACCCACAAACCATGAGATCATGACCTGAGCCGAGGTTGGACGTTTGACTGACTGAGTCACCCAGGTGTCCCTGAAGCCTCTTTTATAAAGGCACTAATCCCATTTATAAGGGCAACACTTACTACCTAATCACCTTCTAAAGTCCTCACCTCCTAATACTATGCCATTAAGCATTAAGATTTCAACATACGAATTTTAGGGAGATACATTCACACCATAGCACTCCACTCATGGCCTCCTGAAATTCATGTTCTTCTCACATGTCAACAACTCGAGTCTAAGTCTAAAGTCTTAACTAAATATCATCGAAATCAGATATGGTTGAGACCATTCATCTTAAGTCAAATTGCTCTCCAGGTGTGAACCTGTGAAATCAAACATGCTGTGTGCTTCCAAAATACAAAGGTGGGATAGGAATAGGATAAAGACTCCAATTCCAAAAAGGATACATAGTATTCCCACCACACACAAAAATAAATAAATAATTATAAGATATGATAGAGATTATAGTGGAGGAAAAGGTTTTCATATGCATTTTTAGGTCCCTTTGGCTATTCTATTAATTGACAAAGGACTAATAGGAGAAAAATTGAATTACACATGTATGAGAGCCCCATAAAAAAAGAATAGGACCCATATGCAGTGAGGCAGTTGAGGTTTATATGCCATCCTGAGCTAAGGAGAAGTGGGTAGAGATCTGGGATTTCAAAGGGTAGGATGACAAATTTACAGGAAGATGGGAAGAACAAATGTTTGGTAAATATTTGCCATGCCAAGCAGGGACAATGGAACACAGAAAGCTTACCGCACCTAGCCCATATTCTTTGTAGTTATATCTCTGGTAATAGTTTTCTTTTTAGACCAGGCTATTTAAATTATTTTAGAGAGGTAAGGGGTAAATAAAATCTCTTGTTGGGTCTTTTGAGGTTTGATTGATTGACTTCAGCTAAAAGTAATCTACATGCCAAAGTGGCACGTTTTAGGAAAGCTCATTCTGAAAGCTTTTAAATGCTAACACCACAATGCCAATTATATTAAAATATATAAATGTATCAAATCAACATGTTGTATACCTTAAACTTACACAACATTATATGTCAAATATATTTCAATAATTTTTAAAGTGAAAAAAAATACACAAGAGAGAAGTAGGGAATAGGAAAGGGGTAACAGGTCCTGAACAAGTCCAAAACTTTAAGGTTCATTGAGGCTGCAGTCCTATCTTTTGGATATATGGAGGTGGGAGTTGGGCCCCCCAGGGTTCTTAGTTGGCCCCACACCCAAGTTTTGCTGGGCACACATACTGGTCTTGTGTTGGAATCCAGTGCCTGTGGCTTTCTCAGGGAGCAATCACATAGGTGGCTCTACAGATTTGAGGTCTCAAGGGTGGCCCCACCTGCGTGGATCCACTGTGCCCTAGTGGGGGCTCTCTGTGGTGACCCTGGCCCCCACAGTAACTCTCTGCCAGTGTTGTATGACTGCAGACTTGTGTAGCTCCATCCTTTGAAATCCAGATTGAGACAGCCATAACCTGGGGCTTTGCTGGGCACAGCAAAACCTGCACCTGCGGTGGTCAGGTACATGGTGCTAGAATTCAGGGAGTGGAGCCTTCATATGAGGTGGCATCTGGCAGAAGCAGACTCTTTTTTAAAAAAATTTAGATTCCAGTATAGTTAACATAGAGTGTTATATTAGTTTCAGGTATACATTTCCATACATCACGCATTGCTCATTATGACAATTGCACCCCTTTATCCCCATCAACTATTTCACTCACCCCCCATCCACCTCCCCTATAGTAACCATCAGCTTGTTCTCTATAGTTAAGAGTCTGTTTCTTGGTTTCTCTCTCTTCCTCTTTCCTTCTTGTGCTCACTTGTTTTGTTTTTTAAATGCCACATATAAGTGAAATCATATGGCATTTGTCTTTCTCTTACTGACTGACTGACTTTGCTTAGCATTATACTCTCTACCTCTATCCATGTTGTTGCAAATGGCAAGACTTCATTCTTTTTTATGACTAATATTCCATTGTGTGTATGTGTGTGTGTGTGTATATGTGTGTGTATATATATGTGTGTGTGTGTGTATAAAATCACATCATCTTTATCCATTCACCAGTCAGTGCATACTTGGGCTGCTTCCATAATTTGTTATTGTAAATAATGCTGCTATAAACATTGGGATGCATGCATCCCTTTGAATTAGTGTTTTTGTATTCTATGGGTAAATACCCAGTAGTATGATTGCTGGGATCATAGAGTAGTTCTATTTTTAAGTTTTTGAGTAACCTCTATGATGTTTTCCACAGTGGCTGTACCAGTTTGCATTCCTACCAACAGAGCAACAGGCTTCCTTTTCTCTACATCCTCAGCAACACTTGCTGTTTCTTCTGTTCTTGATTCTAACCATTCTGACAGGTGTGAGGTGATATCTCATTGTAATTTTTATTTTCATTTTCCTGATGAAGGGTGATGCTAACCATCTATTCATGTGTCTGTTGGCCATCTATATATGTCTTCTTTGGGGAAAAGTCTGTTCATGTCCTCTGCCCATTTTTTAATTGGGTTATTTGTTTTTTGAGTGTTGAGTTGTAAGTATTTATATATTTTGGATACTAACTCTTTACTGGACATATAATTTGCAAATATCTTCTCCCATTTAGTATGTTGCCTTTTAGTTTTATTGATTGTTTCTTTTGATATGCAGAAGCTTTTTATTTTGATGTTGTCCCAACAGTTCATTTTTGCTTCTGTTTCTCTTGCATCAGGAGGCACGTCTAGAAAAAAGTTGCTACAGCCGATGTCAAAGAGGTTATTGCCCCTTTTCTCTTCTAGGATTTTTATGGTTTTGGGTCTCACATTTATGTTTTTAATCCATTTTGAATTTGTTTTGTGTATGATGTAAGAAAGTGGTCCAATATTTTTATTTTGGATGTTGCTGTCCAGTTTTCCCAACACCATTTGTTGAAGAGATTGTCCTTTTCCCATTGGATATTATTTTCTGCTTTGTCAAAGATTAATTGACAATATAGTTGTAGGTTCATTTCTGGGTTTTTCATTCTTTCCATTGATCTACAGGTCTATTTTTATGCAAGTACCATACTGTTTTGTTTACTACAGCTTTGTAATATAACTTGAAGTCTGGAATTGTGATACTTTTCTTTTCTCTTTCTTTAACCACTTTAGTTAGGCTTATTCCTAGGTACCTTATTATTTTTGGTGTAATTGTAAATAGGATTGTTTTCTTCATTTCTCTTTCTGCTGCTTCATTATTATTGTATACCAACCACAATTCTTGGTACCAACTTTTTATGTTAGTCCATTCAGGCTGCTATAAGAAAATATCATAAACTGAGGAGCTTATGAACAACAGAAATTTATTTCTCACACTTATGGGGCTGGGAAATACAAGATCAAGGTTTTAGCATGGTCTATTTCCTAGGAGAGAACTTTACAGGTGAGGCCTCCTCACATGAGGAAGTGCTAATTTGATCAGTTTTAATTGAACCTATGGCTAGGTATTCTACACTGGAACAATAGAATTCTAAAATGAGAAAACCCGCCTTTAAAATAAAAATGTTAGGGAATCCTGGGAAGATGGCAGCGTAGGAGGATGCTGGGCTCACCGCGGGCCCTGCTGATCACTTAGATTCCACCTACACCTGCCTAAATAACCCAGAAAACTGCCAGAAGACTAGCAGAGTGGAATGTCCGGAGCCAAGCGCAGACGAGAGGCCCACGAAGAGGGGCCCCTCCCGAAGCGGATCTCCAAAAGAAAAGCGAGCTGAGCCTGCCCCTCCCGCCCCTGTGCACCTTGCCGAACTGCCCCAGCTAATACGCCAGATCCCCAACACCACAAGCCTAGCAGTGTCCAACTAGCCCGATGGGCCACGCCACTCCACAGTGAATCCCGCCTCCAGGACAGGGGAAGAGAAGGCACACACCAGTCTGACTGTGGCCCCAGCAGTGGGCTGGGGCAGACATCAGGTCTGACTGAGGCCCTGCCCACCAACGCACATTATTCAAGACAGCACAGGGGAAGTTCCCTGCAGTCCCGCACCACTCCAGAGACTATCCAAAATGACGAAACGGAAGAATTCCCCTCAGAAAACGTCCAGGAAATAACAACAGCTAACGAACTGATCAAAAATGATTTAAACAATATAACAGAAAGTGAATGTAGAATAATAGGCATAAAATTAATCGCTGGGCTTGAAAACAGTATAAAGGACAGCAGAGAATCTCTTGCTACAGAGATCAAGGGACTAAGGAACAGCCAGGAGGAGCTAAAAATGCTGTCAATGAACTATAAAATAAAATGGAGACAACTATGGCTCAGATTGAAGAGGCAGAGGAGAGAATAGGTGAACTAGAAGAAAAAATTATGGAAAAAGAAGAAGCTGAGAAAAAGATAAAAAAATCCAGGAGTATGAGGGGAAAATTAGAGAACTAAGTGAGGCACTAAAGAGAAATAATCTACGCATAATTGGTATTCCAGAAGAGGAAGAGAGAGGGAAAGGTGCTGAAGGTGTACTTGAGGAAATAATAGCTGAGAACTTCCCGGATCTGGAGAAGGAAAAAGGCATTGAAATCCAAGAGGCACAGAGAACTCCCTTCAGACGTAACTTGAATCGATCTTCTGCACGACATATCATAGTGAAACTGGCAAAATACAAGGATAAAGAGAAAATTCTGAAAGCAGCTAGAGATAAACGTGCTGTAACATATAAAGGGAGACCTATAAGACTCGTGACTGATCTCTCTTTTGAAACTTGGCAGGCCAGAAAGGAATAGTATGAGATCTTCCATGTGATGAACAGAAAAAATATGCAGCTAAGAATCCTTTATCCAGCAAGTCTGTCATTTAGAATAGAATGAGAGATAAAGGTCTCCCCAAACAAACAAAAACTGAAGGAATTTGTCACCACTAAACCAGCCCTACAAGAGATCCTAAGGGGGATCCTGTGAGACAAAGTACCAGAGACATCACTACAAGCATGAAACCTACAGACATCACAATAACACTAAACCCATATCTTTCTATAATAACACTGAATGTAAATGGATTAAATGCGCCAACCAAAAGACATAGGGTATCAGAATGGATAAAAAAACAAGACCCATCTATTTGCTGTCTACAAGAGACTCATTTTAGACCTGAGGACACCTTTAGATTGAGAGTGAGGGGATGGAGAAGTATTTATCATGGCACTGGAAGTCAAAAGAAAGCTGGAGTAGCCATACTTATATCAGACAAACTAGACTTTAAATTAAAGGCTGTAACAAGAGATGAAGAAGGACATTATATAATAATCACAGGATCTATCCATCAGGAAGAGCTAACAATTATAAATGTCTATACGCCAAAAACAGGAGCCCCCAAATATATAAAACAATTACTCATAAACATAAGCAACCTTATTGATAAGAATATGGTAATTGCAGGGGACTTTAACACTCCACTTACAGAAATGGATAGATCATCTAGACACATGGTCAATAAAGAAACAAGGGCCCTGAATGATACATTGGATCAGATGGACTTGACAGATATATTTAGAACTCTGCATCCCAAAGCAACAGAATACACTTTCTTCTCGAGTGCGTATGAAACATTCTCCAAGATAGATCATATACTGGGTCACAAAACAGCCCTTCATAAGTATACAAGAATTGAAATCATACCATGCATACTTTCAGACCACAATGCTATGAAGCTTGAAATCAACCACAGGAAAAAGTCTGGAAAACCTCCAAAAGCATGGAGGTTAAAGAATCAATGGGTGAATGAGGCAATTAGAGAAGAAATTAAAAAATATATGGAAACAAATGAAAATGAAAATACAACAATCCAAATGCTTTGGGATGCAGTGAAGGCAGTCCTGAGAGGAAAATACATTGCAATCCAGGCCTATCTCAAGAAACAAGAAAAATCCCAAATACAAAATCTAACAGCACACCTAAAGGAAGTAGAAGCAGAACAGCAAAGACAGCCTAAACCCAGCAGAAGAAGAGAAATAATAAAGATCAGAGCAGAAATAAACAATATAGAGTATAAAAAAACTGTAGAGCAGATCAACGAAACCAAGAGTTGGTTTTTTGAAAAAATAAACAAAATTGATAAGCCTCTAGCCAGGCTTCTCAAAAAGAAAAGGGAGATGACCCAAATGGATAAAATCATGAATGAAAATGGAATTATTACAACCAATCCCTCAGAGATACAAGCAATTATCAGGGAATACTATGAAAAATTATATGCCAACAAACTGGACAACCTGGAAGAAATGGACAAATTCCTGAACACCCACACTCTTCCAAAACTCAATCAGGAGGAAATAGAAAGCTTGAACAGACCCATAACCAGCGAAGAAATTGAATCGATTATCAAAAATCTCCCAACAAATAAGAGTCCAGGACCAGATGGCTTCCCAGGGGAGTTCTACCAGACGTTTAAAGCAGAGATAATACCTATCCTTCTCAAGCTATTCCAAGAAATAGAAAGGGAAGGAAAACTTCCAGACTCATTCTATGAAGCCAGTATTACTTTGATTCCTAAACCAGACAGAGACCCAGTAAAAAAAGAGAACTACAGGCCAATATCCCTGATGAATATGGATGCAAAAATTCTCAAAGAGATACTAGCAAATCGAATTCAACAGCACATAAAAAGAATTATTCACCATGATCAAGTGGGATTCATTCCTGGGATGCAGGGCTGGTTCAACATTCGCAAATCAATCAACGTGATACATCACATTAATAAAAGAAAAGATAAGAACCATATGATCCTGTCAATCGATGCAGAAAAGGCCTTTGACAAAATTCAGCACCCTTTCTTAATAAAAACCCTTGAGAAAGTCGGGATAGAAGGAACATACTTAAAGATCATAAAAGCCATTTATGAAAAGCCCACAGCTAACATCATCCTCAATGGGGAAAAACTGAGAGCTTTTTCCCTGAGATCAGGAACACGACAGGGATGCCCACTCTCACCGCTGCTGTTTAACATAGTGCTGGAAGTTCTAGCATCAGCAATCAGACAACAAAAGGAAATCAAAGGCATCAAAATTGGCAAAGATGAAGTCAAGCTTTCGCTTTTTGCAGATGACATGATATTATACATGGAAAATCCAATAGACTCCACCAAAAGTCTGCTAGAACTGATACATGAATTTAGCAAAGTTGCAGGATACAAAATCAATGTACAGAAATCAGTTGCATTCTTATACACTAATAATGAAGCAACAGAAAGACAAATAAAGAAACTGATCCCATTCACAATTGCACCAAGAAGCATAAAATACCTAGGAATAAATCTAACCAAAGATGTAAAAGATCTGTATGCTGAAAACTATAGAAAGCTTATGAAGGTAATTGAAGAAGATATAAAGAAATGGAAAAACATTCCATGCTCATGGATTGGAAGAATAAATATTGTCAAAATGTCAATACTACCCAAAGCTATCTACACATTCAATGCAATCCCAATCAAAATTGCACCAGCATTCTTCTCAAAACTAGAACAAGCAATCCTAAAATTCATATGGAACCACAAAAGGCCCCGAATAGCCAAAGGAATTTTGAAGAAGACCAAAGCAGGAGGCATCACAATCCCAGACTTTAGCCTCTACTACAAAGTTGTCATCATCAAGACAGCATGGTATTGGCACAAAAACAGACACATAGACCAATGGAATAGAATAGAAACCCCAGAACTAGACCCACAAACGTATGGCCAACTCATCTTTGACAAAGCAGGAAAGAACATCCAATGGAAAAAAGACAGCCTCTTTAACAAATGGTGCTGGGAGAACTGGACAGCAACATGCAGAAGGTTGAAACTAGACCACTTTCTCACACCATTCACAAAAATAAACTCAAAATGGATAAAGGACCTGAATGTGAGACAGGAAACCATCAAAACCTTAGAGGAGAAAGCAGGAAAAGACCTCTCTGACCTCAGCCGTAGCAATTTCTTTCTTGACACATCCCCAAAGGCAAGGGAATTAAAAGAAAAAATGAACTACTGGGACCTTATAAAGACAAAAAGCTTCTGCACATCAAAGGAAACAACAAAAAACTAAAAGGGAAACAACGGAATGGGAAAAGATATTTGCAAATGACATATCGGACAAAGGGCTAGTATCCAAAATCTATAAAGAGCTCACCAAACTCCACACCCAAAAAACAAATAATCCAGTGAAGAAATGGGCAGAAAACATGAATAGACACTTCTCTAAAGAAGACATCCAGATGGCCAACAGGCACATGAAAAGATACTCAACATCGCTCCTCATCAGGGAAATACAAATCAAAACCACACTCAGAAATCACCTCATGCCAGTCAGAGTGGCCAAAATGAACAAATCAGGAAAAAATTATAGATGCTGGAGAGGATGTGGAGAAACGGGAACCCTCTTGCACTGTTCGTGGGAATGCAAACTCGTGCAGCCAGTCTGGAAAACAGTGTGGAGGTTCCTCAAAAATTAAAAATAGACCTACCCTATGACCCAGCAATAGCACTGCTAGGAATTTACCCAAGGGGTACAGGAGTACTGATGCATAGGGGCACTTGTACCCCAATGTTTATAGCAGCACTCTCAACAATAGCCAAATGATGGAAAGAGCCTAAATGTCCATCAACTGATGAATGGATAAAGAAATTGTGGTTTATATACCCAATGGAGTACTACGTGGCAATGAGAAGGAATGAAATATGGCCCTTTGTAGCAACATGGATGGAACTGGAGAGTGTGATGCTAAGTGAAATAAGCCATACAGAGAAAGACAGATACCATATGGTTTCACTCTTATGTGGATCCTGAGAAACTTAACAGAAACCCATGGGGGAGGGAAGGAAAAAAAAAGAGGTTAGAGTGGGAGAGGGCCAAATCATCAGAGACTGTTAAAAACTGAGAACAAACTGAGGGTTGATGAGGGGTGGGAGGGAGGGGAGGGTGGGTGATGGGTATTGAGGAGGGCACCTTATGGAATGAGCACTGGGTGTTGGATGGTAACCAATTTGACAATAAACTTCATATATTGAAAAACAAAATAAAATAAAATAAAATAAAAACGTTATAAGTATGGAATTACAAGACACTTAGGGCATAGACAATAGAGCTGGCAAACCAGAGATCAGTTGTGGCCCTACACTTTTTGGTCCCCATGTGTCATTGTATCCTACATGGGCTTAGAGTTCTAAGCAAGTAAACTGCATACAAATCTGGGGATTACATATTAAAAATTAGATACTTTTAATAGTTAAGAATGACACTTTCCCATTCCATACATATAGAAATTATTTTAATTACTCTAATACATAAATTAATATTAGCATATATAGGCACTTAAAAATTTCCTTTGAAACCAAATGGAAATGATAGTGAAGACTGAGTGCATAGGTGAAGACAAACATTTTGAAATGAGGCAACATTGCTGAATCTAGGATCTTTCATGATTTATAAGAAATAAAACTCTGAATTTCTTTTAAACTGGAAAATATCACTCCAAATCAGATATTTATTATATATGAACCCTCTTGCCTGCTGGTCAAAGCTATTTAAACATGATGTTTTCAGATTTAACATAAATAAAACATTGAGCTAGAACATCATTTTAGTAGTGGAAAAAAACATGGGTGGAATAATCACATTGGTGAAATAATCTATTTCAGAAGACATAAAAGATCACCCATTCTGGCATTTTATGGCAATAAGTGAATAATGTAATTATTACAACTTCAAAAATTATTTCATTTTCTCTATTCCTTAAAGGTTCATTCACACTTTCCCTGGGACATGAAAAATTAGTCAATTTCCCCTCATCCTGACCTTTTTTAAAACACATAACATCTATTGTACCATTTTCCTTCATCATCAAATTCATCACTGTTAAACACATCAGACTCATCAGAAAATATTTTTATAGATCAGAAAGCAGAGTTTATGCATTCTAGAAACTTCTAACTTTTCAGTGAATGCTGTTACATGGATCAAAATATGTAAATAGTGGGGCACCTGGGTGGCTCAGTTGGTTAAGTGTCCGACTTCAGCTCATGTCATGTTTTCATGGCTTGTGGGCTTGAGCCCTGTGTCGGGCTCTGTGCTGATGGCTCAGAGCCTGGAGCCTGCTTTGGTTTCTGTGTCTCCCTCTCTCTCTGACCTTCCACCACTCTTACTCTGTCTCTCTCTCTCTCTCAAAAATAAATAAACGTTAAAAAAATCTAAATAGTAAACCACAAATGCATAAAAGATAATCTTACATTCACACCCAATTCAATGAAATAATAAGTATATCAACAAAGAGGCATGAATATGTGAAACATGATGATATATTTAGGAACAAGTGAGTGCTTGGATGGCTGGAGATCAAGGATGAGGCAGAAGATGAGGCTGGGAACTTAAGTAGCAACAAAGCATAAAGATTCTTAAACCATACTAAAAAGTTTGGGTTTTATCTGGCAGTATTTGGGGAATCTCTTGTACTGGGTTACCCTGTATAATACACAATCAGATTTGCCTTTTATAAAGATTATTATAGTCTGGTAGTATTGTATTAGATGGATGGGAGTTAAAGATGATTGGAGGCAGGAAAGCCAACTGGACGGTGGTAGCAATAGGCCACATGAGAGATGATAAGAGAGAGAGAGGGGGGGACCAGAGGGCAGAAGGTGGATTTGAAGAAAAGAGCGGTTTGGATATACACTGTAGAATTAAAAATGATGGGACATGATGAGGTCAGCAATTTGTATTAGACACCATATATGATTCAATGCGTCCAATCAGTGTGTTCATCCTGTGTCATTATCAGTTATGCCTCCTCCTTTTCATTCCTCATTCCATACAGGAGCACCTGTTTTATTCTCCACCTATGGTTCTAGCTTCCTCTAATCCTATATCAGCCTTGGATGCACATTGGCTGTACATTTAGTCATGTGGAGAGCTTTAAAAATACTGTTATATGAGATTTTGATCTAAGTTATCTGGGATGTGATGGCATTGGGATTTTTAAAAATTACCTAGTAATTCAAAGCTCAGCCAAGGCTGCCAAACTGATACAAGTTATGGTTTGTGGTAGAAGCTAAACACTTGCAACTCCTCTCCCATTGGTTTCTTAGGGTTCTTCCAGCTCAATCATTACTTGCCTGCGGTGTTACCATCTCATCTTTCTTTCATTTATTGATCTCACTTTACCTTTTCACTGACTTCAACTTTTCTATCAATTTCTACTCTAGCCCTCTGATATGTCAGTCTTAGCTGCAAGAAAAAAAATTGACTAATTGAGACAGCAAAGCAATGTATTTAAAGGATATTGCAATTTTCCATGAGAGCTGGAGAACCCAGTTTGGAGTCAAGATCAATGTCCAAAATAAAATTTCAGAATTGGCCCCATGAAGATATAGTTATTACTGTCACAGGACTCAGGCACAATGGATTGCATGGCCAAAATCACCAATTCTGGACACTACACTACTGCTTGGAGCTATGACTACAGCTACCCATAGAAAGTAGACGTAGCTTTGTCTGCACATGAATGAGTTACCTATTGGCCGTGCTTCATTGTCCATTAGTTTCAGAATCTGGAGAGGGTACAAATGATGTGGAATCGTGTGGCCACACTCTACCAGCCAAGGAGGTTAGAAAAGTGTTTAGCATTTTTGGCTTCTGTAGTGGTAGGAAAACTCAGTGGTAGTCCTCTTATGTAGGGATTTCCCATAAATAGGAAAGAATTTCAAGTCCTTTCTAAAGAAGTAAAAAAATGATAGCTTTTTACCACTCTTAACCCTCATTGCATAGGTATTCCTGCTTGCTTGATTTCTACAAAACTATTTTCTCAAAACCTAGTAGCATGAATAGGTATTTGGTACCTATTATATGTGCCTACCACTTCTTTCACTACAAAGACCTATATGGGCTTTAATTACAATCTTCTATAGCTCTTCATTGAACTCATTTATATGGGGTGAAGGGTCTTTCTTCTAGGCTGCATATTCTCAGCTCTAGTATAATGCTGAGAAACACCAATTCATTGATGAACAAGGCTTGAACTCTTCTCAAGGACTTTAGTTTAGTCTTTTATAACTATTATTGATTGCCATTATTGCCCTGATTCTTTACTTTTCACTGCATTCAGTTCCTTTGCCATGTGATATTGCTATCCCTCTCACTAAAGGAACAATTTTTTTTAATGTTTATTTATTTACTTTGAGAGATAGAGAGAAAGGAGGGGGGCATAAATAGAGGAAGAGAGACAATCCCAAGCAGGCTCTGCACTATTAGTGCAGAGTCCAGTGTGGATCTCAAACTCACAAACTGTGAGATCATGACCTGAGCTGAAATCAATAGTTGGTTGCCCAACCAACTGAGCCACAGAAGGCACCCCTAAAGAAAGAGTTTATATTTCCTTTTCCCACTTGACTTTGGACTCAGCCATGTGACTTGCTTTGGTCAATGTAATGGCGCAGACATGATGAAGTGCCAGGTCTGAGATTAGACCTTAATAAATCACACATATTTCTACTCACATAATTCACCTCTATCAGTGCTATAAGAAGTACATGCCACCAACTATCCCACTGGTCCAGAGTGGATGAGAGATTTTTGGAAGAGAGCACCCCCAACGACCACACATACCAATGACTGTAGATCTCTGAATTTGGGGGCAGTTTGTTATGCAGCACTGTTATGGCTGTAGCTTACTGATACTTTTGATAATGATGAACTATAAGGAACTCTGAGATGAGGATACCACCATTTTTTATAACCTTGCAGAAGTACAAACTGATGTCCAGTGCTAACATATTAAGCTAATAGTCTATAGGTCTTTAAGTGCATACTTTGGCCCTGAATATTGTTATCTGACTTTGAATATGACTACTTATGAAAAATGATCCAAGAAATAGTGGGGAATGAGAGTAGAAAAATACATAAAAAGCCACTAAGTTATGGAAAATCATCACCATCATCGTCATCATCATCATCATCACTGATCTGCTCTTCTACTTGAGCACTTCCTATGTTCAAAGAAAAGCATTATTATCTCCATTTTCCAGATAAGAAAGCCTAGGCTAAGAGAGTTTAATTTTTCCAAGACAACACAGCTAGTACTTGGAAGAATCAAGGTTTTTCCAGGCCTTTCAGATCCCGTAGTCCATGCTGTAAACATGTACTTGATACATCAACCAAGGAAGACTGCTAATAATAATAAAACAATAAATGATAATATGTGTATGGTATTTTATAAAGTATTTGAACAGATATTATCTCATTTGGTTCATACAATATCTTTGCAAAATGGAAACTATTATGTATATGGTCATTTAAAAGGCAAACACCAAAGTTCTGAGAAATTGTATGATTCTAGGCCAAGCTCAAATTTACTGGTAGGTCCTGACACTAGTTACAATCCCATAAAAGATTAGAAATGTATGCCCCAGTGCCATACTGGAACATTTGAGAAAACCTTTGGTATAAGCAAATGAGGACATGGTTCAAATGGATGAAAATCCCTGGGAAGTTGGTTAAAATAGCTTAAGAAAAATATAATCTAATAGAAACAACTAAGCCAAACAACTGAGTCATTCATTCGTACTGAAGATTTTAGTTTACTTTCCCTATTTAATTGATGTGTGAAAAGAACAACCCTAAACATATTCTGTCCATACTCTCAGGATATATCCTACTTATTTCTTCTCACATTTGGTTTCTAATTATTTATCTCTGGCTCCATCTCAATTTTATTTAATATATAGGGTTTTTTTTCCTCTTATAATATTACTCATAAATCATTGTGGGCCACCACTGTGTATTTCATTCTGCCTTTGTTTCCCCCTTCAAAAATATTGTTGTACAATACCATTTGTAAAGACAAGCTGCTAACATTAGGGTACAACAATAACAAGTACATTTCTCTTTATAAACATCACAAAGCAAGTATTCTTTTTTTTAAATAAAGGTTCATTCTTTGATGAGTATTTCATTTTATATTTGTCTCTTTCAGATTTTCTAAAATGGAAATAAAATTGTCAATCAAAACAATAATATTGGAGGTTAATTCTATGCAAAGAATTTGCAAAGGCAGAAACATTAAAAAAAAGTAACAAAGAGGAACGATTGTTATTATATTTTTAAAAAGAATAAGTCAAAAGTGACATTATCTATTTCTTGAAATATGGGCATGATTATGTTGGTTGCCTCATAATCCCTCCTCACATAAAGTCATCTGGAAATAAAATTCTACTTTTTTTGCCATGAATATAATTTAGTGATGAGAGAACTGGCCGAAGAACTAAAAAGGAAGAAAGTTGGTTTTAAGATTTGATATAGAATGCTGACCATTAATGGAAAGTTAGGTAAACCTTTCCATCTGTCAGGTTAATTGGTTCTCAAAGTTTTGGTTTCAGAACACATTTTGGATCATATAAATCACTTTTTAAAACTTTCAAATACCAATGTATCCATATTTTAGTTTGAGTTTCCCCAGAAACTGACCCTAAGACCAAATTGTAAGTGCAACTGGTGTGATTGGAGCATGATAGAAGGAAACTTTGGTAAAGAAGCCAGCAAGTGAGACAGCAAAAGGAAGAAATCCTATATGTAGTGTGTTACCACAACATCCATCACTGTGGGAAACTGTATCTGCATCCTCCTAAGGGACTCTGGGGGCTAATATAAGAATATGCCTCAGAATTATCTCAGCTGAGGTGTGAGTTAGTTGGAGTATTAATCTACTAACTCCTTGCCCATTCTTTGTGGAATGACTACTGCTGGGGCCATAAACTATAGGCACTCTGGCTTGCCATTGGGCAGACAAGCAGTACTTGGGTAGAGTAATGAATATTGAAGTAAAGCAGCTTTTGATGATATGTGAAGGTGAGAGCTGAGCGGATAAGAATGAAGCACAATAATGTGTGCTATATCTTCCAACCAAAATTTTGTATCCACAAGATAGAATGGACATTAATCTTTTTTCTTTACTCTCTAGAATTTAGACCACCTTTCTATGTTTGAAGAATTCCCTAACCCACAAATTTGGGAAGGAACAGAGCTCACCTTCTAGAATTGAAGCTGAGAAAAGGAGATACTCATTTTCCAAGTCTCTTTTGAAGGTAGTTTTCCCAACCATCACATGCTCTTGCTTGAGATGTTGAATCTGGAGCAAGTAACACAATGAAGCTGGGTTAATAAAAAACTAAATCTTGGTCGTTGCGGCAAGATGGCGGCTTAGGAGGACGCTGGGCTCACCGCACGTCCTGCTGATCACTTAGATTCCATCTACACCTGCCTAAATAACCCAGAAAACCGCCAGAGGTTTAGCAGGACAGAGTCGCCGGAGCCAAACGCAGACGAGAGGCCCACGGAAGAGGGTAGGAAGGGCGGCGAGGCGGTGCGCGCTCCACGGACTGGCGGGGGGGGCCGGGGCGGAGGGGCGGCTCGCCAGCCAAGCAGAGCCCCCGAGTCTGGCTTGCAAAAGCGGAGGGGCCGGGCGGACTGTATTCCGACAGCAAGCGCGACTTAGCGTCTGGGAGGTCAGAAATTAACAGCTCTGCTCGGAAAGCGGGAAGGCTGGAGGACAAAGGGAGGGAGAGCTGCTGAGCCCCCTGACAACAGAGCTCAGTTTGGTGGGGAACAAAGGCGCTCGCCAGCGCCATTTCCCCCGCCCATCCCCCAGCCGAAATCCCAAAGGGAACCGGTTCCTGCCAGGGAACTTGCTCGCTCCGCTCAAACACCCAACTCTGCGCTTCGGCGGAGCCAAACCTCCGGCAGCGGATCTGACTCCCTCCCGCTGCCACAGGGCCCCTCCTGAAGTGGATCACCTAAGGAGAAGCGATCTAAGCCTGCCCCTCCTGCCCCCGAGCACCTTGCCTACCCACCCCAGCTAATACGCCAGATCCCCAGCATCACAAGCCTGGCAGGGTGCAAGTAGCCCAGACGAGCCACACCACCCCACAGTGAATCCCGCCCCTAGGAGAGGGGAAGAGAAGGCACACACCAGTCTGACTGTGGCCCCAGCGGTGGGCTGGGGGCAGACATCAGGTCTGACTGCGGCCCCGCCCACCAACTCCAGGTATACACCACAGCACAGGGGAAGTGCCCTGCAGGTCCTCACCACGCCAGGGACTATCCAAAATGACCAAGCGGAAGAACTCCCCTCAGAAGAATCTCCAGGAAATAACAACAGCTAATGAGCTGATCAAAAAGGATTTAAATAATATAACAGAAAGTGAATTTAGAATAATAGTCATAAAATTAATCGCTGGGCTTGAAAACAGTATACAGGACAGCAGAGAATCTCTTGCTACAGAGATCAAGGGACTAAGGAACAGTCACGAGGAGCTGAAAAACGCTTTAAACGAAATGCATAACAAAATGGAAACCACCACAGCTCGGCTTGAAGAGGCAGAGGAGAGAATAGGTGAACTAGAAGATAAAGTTATGGAAAAAAAGGAAGCTGAGAAAAAGAGAGATAAAAAAATCCAGGAGTATGAGGGGAAAATTAGAGAATTAAGTGATACACTAAAAAGAAATAATATACGCATAATTGGTATCCCAGAGGAGGAAGAGAGAGGGAAAGGTGCTGAAGGGGTACTTGAAGAAATCATAGCTGAGAACTTCCCTGAACTGGGGAAGGAAAAAGGCATTGAAATCCAAGAGGCACAGAGAACTCCCTTCAGACGTAACTTGAATCGATCTTCTGCACGACATATCATAGTGAAACTGGCAAAATACAAGGATAAAGAGAAAATTCTGAAAGCAGCAAGGGGTAAACGTGCCCTCACATATAAAGGGAGACCTATAAGACTCGTGACTGATCTCTCTTTTGAAACTTGGCAGGCCAGAAAGAATTGGCACGAGATTTTCAGGGTGCTAGACAGAAAAAATATGCAGCCAAGAATCCTTTATCCAGCAAGTCTGTCATTTAGAATAGAAGGAGAGATAAAGGTCTTCCCAAACAAACAAAAACTGAAGGAATTTGTCACCACTAAACCAGCCCTACAAGAGATCCTAAGGGGGACCCTGTGAGACAAAGTCCCAGAGACATCACTATAAGCATAAAACATACAGACATCACAATGACTCTAAACCCGTATCTTTCTATAATAACACTGAATGTAAATGGATTAAATGCGCCAACCAAAAGACATAGGGTATCAGAATGGATAAAAAAACAAGACCCATCTATTTGCTGTCTACAAGAGACTCATTTTAGACCTGAGGACACCTTTAGATTGAGAGTGAGGGGATGGAGAACTATTTATCATGCGACTGGAAGCCAAAAGAAAGCTGGAGTAGCCATACTTATATCAGACAAACTAGACTTTAAATTAAAGGCTGTAACAAGAGATGAAGAAGGACATTATATAATAGTTACAGGGTCTATCCATCAGGAAGAGCTAACAATTATCAATGTCTATGCACCGAATACCGGAGCCCCCAAATATATAAAACAATTACTCATAAACATAAGCAACCTTATTGATAAGAATGTGGTAATTGCAGGGGACTTTAATACACCACTTACAGAAATGGATAGATCATCTAGACACACGGTCAATAAAGAAACAAGGGCCCTGAATGAGACATTGGATCAGATGGACTTGACAGATATATTTAGAACTCTGCATCCCAAAGCAACAGAATATACTTTCTTCTCGAGTGCACATGGAACATTCTCCAAGATAGATCATATACTGGGTCACAAAACAGCCCTTCATAAGTTTACAAGAATTGAAATTATACCATGCTTACTTTCAGACCACAATGCCATGAAGCTTGAAATCAACCACAGGAAAAAGTCTGGAAAACCTCCAAAAGCATGGAGGTTAAAGAACACCCTACTAACGAATGAGTGGGTCAACCAGGCAATTAGAGAAGAAATTAAAAAATATATGGAAACAAACGAAAATGAAAATACAACAATCCAAACGCTTTGGGACGCAGCAAAGGCAGTCCTGAGAGGAAAATACATTGCAATCCAGGCCTATCTCAAGAAACAAGAAAAATCCCAAATACAAAATCTAACAGCACACCTAAAGGAACTAGAAGCAGAACAGCAAAGGCAGCCTAAGCCCAGCAGAAGAAGAGAAATAATAAAGATCAGAGCAGAAATAAACAATATAGAAACTAAAAAAACTGTAGAGCAGATCAACGAAACCAAGAGTTGGTTTTTTGAAAAAATAAACAAAATTGACAAACCTCTAGCCAGGCTTCTCAAAAAGAAAAGGGAGATGACCCAAATAGATAAAATCATGAATGAAAATGGAATTATTACAACCAATCCCTCAGAGATACAAACAATTATCAGGGAATACTATGAAAATTATATGCCAACAAATTGGACAACCTGGAAGAAATGGACGAATTCCTGAACACCCACACGCTTCCAAAACTCAATCAGGAGGAAATAGAAAGCTTGAACAGACCCATAACCAGCGAAGAAATTGAATCGGTTATCAAAAATCTCCCAACAAATAAGAGTCCAGGACCAGATGGCTTCCCAGGGGAGTTCTACCAGACGTTTAAAGCAGAGATAATACCTATCCTTCTCAAGCTATTCCAAGAAATAGAAAGGGAAGGAAAACTTCCAGACTCATTCTATGAAGCCAGTATTACTTTGATTCCTAAACCAGACAGAGACCCAGTAAAAAAAGAGAACTACAGGCCAATATCCCTGATGAATATGGATGCAAAAATTCTCAATAAGATACTAGCAAATCGAATTCAACGGCATATAAAAAGAATTATTCACCATGATCAAGTGGGATTCATTCCTGGGATGCAGGGCTGGTTCAACATTCGCAAATCAATCAACGTGATACATCACATTAACAAAAAAAGAGAGAAGAACCATATGATCCTGTCAATCGATGCAGAAAAGGCCTTCGACAAAATCCAGCACCCTTTCTTAATAAAAACCCTTGAGAAAGTCGGGATAGAAGGAACATACTTAAAGATCATAAAAGCCATTTATGAAAAGCCCACAGCTAACATCATCCTCAACGGGGAAAAACTGAAAGCTTTTTCCCTGAGATCAGGAACACGACAAGGATGCCCACTCTCACCGCTGCTGTTTAACATAGTGCTGGAAGTTCTAGCATCAGCAATCAGACAACAAAAGGAAATCAAAGGCATCAAAATTGGCAAAGATGAAGTCAAGCTTTCGCTTTTTGCAGATGACATGATATTATACATGGAAAATCCGATAGACTCCACCAAAAGTCTGCTAGAACTGATACAGGAATTCAGCAAAGTTGCAGGATACAAAATCAATGTACAGAAATCAGTTGCATTCTTATACACTAACAATGAAGCAACAGAAAGACAAATAAAGAAACTGATCCCATTCACAATTGCACCAAGAAGCATAAAATACCTAGGAATAAATCTAACCAAAGATGTAAAGGATCTGTATGCTGAAAACTATAGAAAGCTTCTGAAGGAAATTGAAGAAGATTTAAAGAAATGGAAAGACATTCCCTGCTCATGGATTGGAAAAATAAATATTGTCAAAATGTCAATACTACCCAAAGCTATCTACACATTCAATGCAATCCCAATCAAAATTGCACCAGCATTCTTCTCGAAACTAGAACAAGCAATCCTAAAATTCATATGGAACCACAAAAGGCCCCGAATAGCCAAAGGAATTTTGAAGAAGAAGACCAAAGCAGGAGGCATCACAATCCCAGACTTTAGCCTCTACTACAAAGCTGTCATCATCAAGACAGCATGGTATTGGCACCAAAACAGACACATAGACCAATGGAATAGAATAGAAACCCCAGAACTAGACCCACAAACGTATGGCCAACTCATCTTTGACAAAGCAGGAAAGAACATCCAATGGAAAAAAGACAGCCTCTTTAACAAATGGTGCTGGGAGAACTGGACAGCAACATGCAGAAGGTTGAAACTAGACCACTTTCTCACACCATTCACAAAAATAAACTCAAAATGGATAAAGGACCTAAATGTGAGACAGGAAACCATCAAAACCTTAGAGGAGAAAGCAGGAAAAGACCTCTCTGACCTCAGCCGTAGCAATCTCTTACTCGACACATCCCCAAAGGCAAGGGAATTAAAAGCAAAAGTGAATTACTGGGACCTTATGAAGAGAAAAAGCTTCTGCACAGCAAAGGAAACAACCAACAAAACTAAAAGGCAACCAACGGAATGGGAAAAGATATTCGCAAATGACATATCGGACAAAGGGCTAGTATCCAAAATCTATAAAGAGCTCACCAAACTCCACACCCGAAAAACAAATAACCCAGTGAAGAAATGGGCAGAAAACATGAATAGACACTTCTCTAAAGAAGACATCCGGATGGCCAACAGGCACATGAAAAGATGTTCAGCGTCGCTCCTTATCAGGGAAATACAAATCAAAACCACACTCAGGTATCACCTCACGCCAGTCAGAGTGGCCACAATGAACAAATCAGGAGACTATAGATGCTGGAGAGGATGTGGAGAAACGGGAACCCTCTTGCACTGTTGGTGGGAATGCAAATTGGTGCAGCCGCTCTGGAAAGCAGTGTGGAGGTTCCTCAGAAAATTAAAAATAGACCTACCCTATGACCCAGCAATAGCACTGCTAGGAATTTATCCAAGGGATAGAGGAGCACTGATGCATAGGGCCACTTGTACCCCAATGTTCATAGCAGCACTCTGAACAATAGCCAAATTATGGAAAGAGCCTAAATGTCCATCAACTGATGAATGGATAAAGAAATTGTGGTTTATATACACAATGGAATATTACATGGCAATGAGAAAAAATGAAATATGGCCTTTTGTAGCAACGTGGATGGAACTGGAGAGTGTGATGCTAAGTGAAATAAGCCATACAGAGAAAGACAGATACCATATGGTCTCACTCTTATGTGGATCCTGAGAAACTGAACAGGAACCCATGGGGGAGGGGAAGGAAAAAAAAAAAGAGGTTAGAATGGGAGAGAGCCAAAGCATAAGAGACTGTTAAAAACTGAGAACAAACTGAGGGTTGATGGGGGGTGGGAGGGAGGAGAGGGTGGGTGATGGGTATTGAGGAGGGCACCTTTTGGGATGAGCACTGGGTGTTGTATGGAAACCAATTTGTCAATAAATTTCAGAAAAAAAAAAAAAACTAAATCTTGTGGCATTGGCTGGTAGTGGTGGCAGTACTATCTCCAGAGGAGCTGTTGTAAGAGGGAGGGGTCAGTGGTGGTACCCAGTGTGTAAAATTTCCAGGGGCAGTGGTGTAGACTCCTGAGTACAGTATTTGGCAATGGCCCCAGTGGTGCCCTCATCAGATACCTCCTTAGCCTCCCTTGGCAATGCCCATTTTCTATACCTTATTCTTCTTTCCTCCTGGCTCTGTGAGCTACTATTGACTTACCAATGCATCTGATATTTGCTTATATCACACAGTTTCTGTTGCTTGCAACACAAAATGTCAACTAATAGAACAGGTCTAGGGTGTACACCAGAAACTTCTATTTTTAACAGCCTGTGAAAATGATTCTAATGCAAACTTTGAGGACCACTATTCTGTGTTCTATTTCCTCAAAGGGAAAATAAGTATAACAACACATTCTCAGCAGAGCACTTGGGATGTTCCAATAAACTAATTATGAGAGGAGCCTCAAAAGCATGAATAACATAATTTCACAATTGAAGACATTAACTAAAGGATGATTTTGAAGTAATTTTCCACTCAAAATGAACAGATTTTATTAAAACATTTCAGCTACTTTGAGAAACAATCTATTTAAATGCTGATGTCTTATAAAGAACTACCTGGCCATCCTTGTCTCCAGATCCCTCCAGTCCTCACATTTGTAGCCAATGGACCTGTTGTAGATTGATTACAAAAATGGCCAAAATTCTTCACCCCTCCTTGTATGCAGTCCCTTTACAATATGAATTGGTATCTCCTACCATCAAGAAAAAGAATTTAGTTCACCAACTAGAATCCAGCTAGCTAACATGTGAGCAAGAATCAGGTAGACTGCTAGAGGATGAGAGACCATACAGATAACAACGAGACAATCTTTAGAATCAGAGTCACCTGGCTGACCCAAGCTAACTTGCTGGCCCACAGAATCTTGAGTTAAGTCAATCAGATGATTGTTGTTTTAAGCCATTGTGTTTTGGATGGCTTGTTATGCAGCTATAGATAATTGATACAGTCCCCCAAATATTTGTGTATTCTGTTTGATCTCTGCATCTACTTGGGCCTGTGGGAAGGTTGATTAAGGAACTTCTTGGCAGGTGTTCAACATTGTGTAGTATGTACATGTAGTAGCTTTTCCAGTAGCTCACTCTGATTTACATTTTCATTTTCAATGATTGGATCCTTGATTTATCACTTTCTGCTTTGGTGACTACATTCTGTGCTGAAAAACTCACCATACCTTCATGGTTAGTCTTTTGCTAGAGATGCCCTAAATATACATCTTACAAAATGGCAAATGCCAAATTCTAAAATAAACATTCACCTAAAGC
The DNA here is from genome assembly GCF_016509475.1 of Prionailurus bengalensis. Taxonomy (NCBI): domain Eukaryota; kingdom Metazoa; phylum Chordata; class Mammalia; order Carnivora; family Felidae; genus Prionailurus; species Prionailurus bengalensis. The sequence continues at coordinate 17,187,314 of NC_057361.1, read as the reverse complement.
TGAATATCATCGTCATAGAATTACCTTCTGGGATAGATGTTAATTATTACAATTATAAAATTATAATTTTATCATTAGAAATTTAGTATCAAGGAGCTTACTACCTATGTTCTAGGAGTTTTATGGTTTCAGGTATACATTCTTTAATCCATTTTGAGTTCATTTTTTGTGTGTGGTCTAAGATAATGGTTAAGTTTCCTGCTTTTGCATGTGGCTGTCCAGTTTTTCCAACACCATTTGTTGAAGTGACTGACTGCTCTTCACCCACTGTATATTCTTGACTCTTTTGTCATAAATTAATTGACCATATGTGCATGCATTTAGTTCTAGGCTATCTATTCTGTTCCACTGATCTCTGTGTTTTTCTATTTATGCCAGTACCATACTGTTTTAATTAGGGAGCATGATGACTGCAGTTTTGTTCTTCAAGACTTATTTGGCTATTTGGCATCTTCTGTGGTTCCATACCAATTTTACGATTATTTGTTCTATTTCTTTGAAAAATGCCGTTGGGATTTTGATAGGTATTGCATTGAATCTCTAGATTGATTTGGGTAGTACGGACATTTGAGCAGTATTGACTCCTCAAATTCATGAGGGGAGAATATCTTTCCATTTACTTGTGTCTTCAACAATTTCATTAATGTCCTGTAGTTTTCAGCATACAGGTCTTTCACCTCCTTGGTTAAATTTATTCATAGGTATTTTATTCTTTTTGATACAATTGTAAATGGAATTGTTTTCTTTATTTCTCTAATAGTTCATTATTAGTGTACAGAAATACAACAAATTTTTGTATATTGATTTTGTATCCTGTGACTTTACTAGTGGTAATCTCCTTGGTGATGATTTTTTAAATCTGACACCAAAAGCAAAAGATACAAAGACAAAAATAAGCAAGACTATATCATACTAATAAGTTTCTGCACAACAAAGGAAACCATCAACAAAATAAAAAGGCAACCTACCAAATGCAACAAAATACTTGCAAATCATAAATCTGATAAGGCACTAATATCTAAAATATGTAAAGAACTCATACAACTCAATAGCAAAAGATCAAATAATCTGACTAAAGAATGGGCTGAAATGGATAGACATTCTCCCAAAGAAGACATACAGATGACCAACAGATACATGAAAAGATGCTCAACATCACTCATCATCAGGGAAATGCAAATCAAAGCCATGATGAGATATCACTTCACACCTGTTAGAATCACTATTAAAAAAAACAAAAAAAATAACAAGTGTTGACAAGGATTTGGAGAAAAGAGAACTCATGCGCACTGAAGGTTGCAATGTAAATTGGTATAGTCACTATGGAAAACAGTATGGAGGTTCCACAAAACATTAAAAATAGAATTCCCATATGATCTAGCAATTCCACTTTTGGGTATTCATCCAAAGAAAAAACAAAAACACTAACTCAAAACGATATATGCACCCCTATGTTCATTGCAGCATTATTTATAATAGAGAATATATGAAAACAACCTAAGTGCCCCTTGACATACATGTATGTGTGTGTATAATATTCCATTTACATATATATGAATATTTTTCATCCATAAAAAGAATGAAATATTGCCATTTGTGATAATGTGGATAGACTTCAAGAGCAGTATGCTAAGTGATAGAAGTCAGAGAAAGACAAAAACTGTATGATCTTTCATATGTGTGGAATCTAAAATAAAGAAAGCTTTAAGACACAGAGAACAGACTGTTGGCTGCCAAAAGCAGGAGGTGGGAGGCTAGAGAAATAGGTGAAGGTAGTTCAAAGGTAAAAAGAAAAAAGAGAAAACAAAAACAGGCAAATACTGTAGATATCTGTTAAATATTAGTTCAGCTGCATTGTCTTCATATGTTTTATAATAAGTGCTGAGAAAGAAAGATGAGCTCATCTACTTTGCGTTACACTGAGTGTAACAAATTGTACACAGATAATTTATAAACTTCTAATTGTGATGAGGCCTTGAGAAAGAGAAAATTTAAAACATCTTTAGCTCTGACATGAATCATATCTTTCCATCTTTGATTACAAAATATGACATACATCCTTATGTCACACAAAGAATTAAATACTAATAGACAACTTTAAATACTTTACAGGAAAAAAAAGAATTAAACTTTGAAAACAAAGGATATTTTATAACAATACCAGCTTTGCTTCATGAGAGATATGCACCAAATATCACAGAAGCCAGATACAGGCAACAAAATCTCTCAGAAATACAAGTTCTTTATAAAAAGAGCACAATAATGATAAAAGGATTAAATATTCTTCCAGAATTTTGACAAATTAAATTGGCAAAAAGTAAAGGCACAACATTAGAATAATATAAGAAACTTAAGTCCACATTCATTTATTTTGTGATATAACACTTACAAAAACAATTATTTATTGGACACTGAGAAGTCCTTAATAAATTCCCCAAAGGAGATTTTGAAGGCCAGATTTGGGAATGTAACGGATATTATAGCAATAAAAATGGAAAATACTGAAGAAATTATAAGAGGTGATATGGAAGCCCATGGCAACAAAACTGAAAATCTAAAGGAAATGGATGACTTCCTAGTTGAAACTAGACCACTTTCTCACACCATTCACAAAAATAAACTCAAAATGGATCAAGGACCTAAATGTGAGACAGGAAACCATCAAAACCTTAGAGGAGAAAGCAGGAAAAGACCTCTCTGACCTCAGCCGTAGCAATCTCTTACTCGACACATCCCCAAAGGCAAGGGAATTCAAAGCAAAAGTGAATTACTGGGACCTTATGAAGAGAAAAAGCTTCTGCACAGCAAAGGAAACAACCAACAAAACTAAAAGGCAACCAACGGAATGGGAAAAGATATTCGCAAATGACATATCGGACAAAGGGCTAGTATCCAAAATCTATAAAGAGCTCACCAAACTCCACACCCGAAAAACAAATAACCCAGTGAAGAAATGGGCAGAAAACATGAATAGACACTTCTCTAAAGAAGACATCCAGATGGCCAACAGGCACATGAAAAGATGTTCAGCGTCGCTCCTTATCAGGGAAATACAAATCAAAACCACACTCAGGTATCACCTCACGCCAGTCAGAGTGGCCACAATGAACAAATCAGGAGACTATAGATGCTGGAGAGGATGTGGAGAAACGGGAACCCTCTTGTACTGTTGGTGGGAATGCAAATTGGTGCAGCCGCTCTGGAAAGCAGTGTGGAGGTTCCTCAGAAAATTAAAAATAGACCTACCCTATGACCCAGCAATAGCACTGCTAGGCATTTACCCAAGGGATACAGGAGTGCTGATGCATAGGGCCACTTGTACCCCAATGTTCATAGCAGCACTCTGAACAATAGCCAAATTATGGAAAGAGCCTAAATGTCCATCAACTGATGAATGGATAAACAAATTGTGGTTTATATACACAATGGAGTACTACGTGGCAATGAGAAAGAATGAAATATGGCCCTTTGTAGCAACATGGATGGAACTGGAGAGTGTTATGCTAAGTGAAATAAGCCATACAGAGAAAGACAGATACCATATGGTTTCACTCTTATGTGGATCCTGAGAAACTTAACAGGAATCCATGGGGGAGGGGAAGGAAAAAAAAAAAGAGGTTAGAGTGGGAGAGAGCCAAAGCATAAGAGACTGTTAAAAACTGAGAACAGGGGCGCCTGGGTGGCGCAGTCAGTTAGGCGTCTGACTTCAGCCAGGTCACGATCTTGCGGTCCGTGAGTTCGAGCCCCGCGTCGGGCTCTGGGCTGATGGCTCAGAGCCTGGAGCCTGTTTCCAATTCTGTGTCTCCCTCTCTCTCTGCCCCTCCCCCGTTCATGCTCTGTCTCTCTCTGTCCCAAAAATAAATAAACGTTGGAAAAAAAAAATTAAAAAAAAAAACAACTGAGAACAAACTGAGGGTTGATGGGGGGTGGGAGGGAGGGGAGGGTGGGTGATGGGTATTGAGGAGGGCACCTTTTGGGATGAGCACTGGGTGTTGTATGGAAACCAATTTGTCAATAAATTTCATATATAAAAAATAAATAAAGAAAGAAAGAAAATAAAGAAATAAATAAAATTCTTAAAAGGTTATTTTATTTGATGTTATAATTGTTCATATACCAAACAATTCCACAGATTTAGAGTTAATATGTAATTGAATATGTATTCTTCAGTCTTTTATTATTCAAATTATATAAAAAGTTATTAGTCAAAAAGAAAAAAGTTATTTCTAAGTTATTTTCCTCATGCACTTTCATACTATATACAAAAACTGTCCATCGTTTCATTATTAATTTAACCATTTGAAAGGTCTTAATAACTGTCTTATACATAAAAATTAATGGCTTTCACCATTATCCTTAATTATTATAGCATTTTACTCCCACAATAATAAATACATATTTATGCTACAATTGACTGTTAGAATTTCAACAATTAAAGTACACAAGGAGATTTTAACTCCATGTTATACCTAGAATGCTTATATGTAAGTGAATATCAAAAATTAACAATAAATCCTGATGATCTATCTTATTGTACTGTTATTATTTATATTACTGTTACTATTACACTAAGTATATGTAATGACAATTTATAATCCTTCAAATGATGTTAAAGAAGGCAAGAGATTATTTAGCTTTCCAAAGTCCACAGTCAAAGCACAAGTTGAAAACAAGAAATTGACTGAATTCCAAGGTCAAAGTGAAACTTTCATGTCTTCCTGCTTTGTGTATTTAAAATCTCCATCTCTGGGCGCCTGGGTGGCTCAGTCGGTTAAGCATCCGACTTCAGCTCAGGTCACGATCTCGCAGTCCCTGAGTTCGAGCCCCGTGTCGGGCTCTGGGCTGATGGCCCAGAGCCTGGAGCCTGCTTCCGATTCTGTGTCTCTCTCTCTCTGCCCCTCCCCCGTTCATGCACTGTCTCTCTCTGTCTCAAAAATAAAATAAATAAATAAATAAAATAAAATCTCCATCTGAAAGAATAATTTTAAGCATATTATAAGATTTACCTAAAGGCATTTATATATATAAATATATATTATATTTTATATATTATAATATATTGTATATTATTCTATTATATATGTTATTATATATAATACTATATATAATTATATATTATATATTATATTTTAATATTATAAATATATAAATAAATATATATATTTGCTTCTACTTAGAAGCAATACATTATATGTTTACAGGTTTTGTAAAGTTGAACTTAAAACTTGAAATCTTAAATCTTTCCTTGTTGGCTACATGCTAAAGAATTTGTGTAGACAGTCTCCAAACATGGTTGCCAGCAATGTCTTCCCAACCTATATGTAGATACTCTTCTTATTCCTCCCATTAAGACGTAGAATCTATTTTCCTTCCCTTAAATGTAGAGTGACTGGTGAATTTCCCAGTTCCAGGCTTAGCCCTTTAAAAATGGCTTTCACCTTTGCTTTCTTGGAATCCAGCTGTCATTCTGTAAGGAAGTCCAAGCTGTCCTGATGGAGAGACAAAACATTAGGAAAGACCCTACAGAATGAGGAGGATGTGCTGCCATATGGAGAGAGGACACACTGAGTAGAATTGTAACCCCCAAATAACAGTCAGCATTGAGACCTCAGAAGTGCAAGTCCATCTTGTACCTTCAAGCCCAGCCAATGCAACCACATGTATGATCCCACTATTTTATAATATTTATGTTCCATAATGTGGAACCATTGAATCCACACAATCATAATACATAAAAAATTGTTATTATTTTAATCCATTAAGTTTGGGGTGGTTTGTTACCTATCAATAAATAGCAGAGATAAAAAAAAGGAAAGATAATTCTGACATGTTACATTGGCTTTGAGACTTGGCAGAAGGTAAAGGGTGGAAAAGCAGTGAGGAATTTGCTACTGGAGGCTGGAAAATAGGGAATTGGCTATTCACTGGCAGAATATTGGCAAGATACTTGCCTGCAGTACCTTGGAAGATAGGATGAAACCTAATGAACTTGTGTTATTTGGCTAAATTTCCAGGAAGAATGTCAATGATGACAATTGGCTTCTCTAAGCTCTGTATAATATATTGTGAGAAAAAGATAAGCTAAAGAAAAAACTGTTGAAGTTTTTAATAAGAATTTAAAGGTAATATAGAGTGCTCAAGACAGTCTTCTCAAATGGTAGATGAGCTGACAAACAGTGAGAAAACAGTTCAAAATGGACACAGGGAGAATATGAATATCAGAATGCTACCAATAGTCTATAGCCTCAAGGTCAAGATCAAATCAAAAGTGAGGCTTAACCATTTAATCAAGTGTCTCAAAAATCTTTTTATCAGCTAGACAAAGGGGCTTTTAAAAACCATACTGGCATTGTCGTATAATACTTTAACCACAGTCCAGTGTAGAGAAAGCCCATTAAGCAAAAAATTGTAGGCTTTATTGTAATGGAATACATTAATATTTGATTAAGTATAAAAACTACAGGTTTCCCAGAGTAGGGGACCTTGACATCATGTGGCTGGGTGGATTTCAGAATGAATTACTATGGGCCAGTGACTGCTGTACCTTTCATCTCCTATGTTTTGGATGGAGGTATATATTGTGATTTTTCCTATCCTTGTCTCACTTTTGTGTAGTGAGTATACGGGGGACAAATAAATTATATTTTTAATTTGCAGTTTTCTTATTTGAGAGGAACTATACTGAAGCATCTGCATGTACACACACACACACACACACACACACACAACACATGAGGGTCCATATTTAAACTTTTTTTAGATGATAAGATGCTGGACTTTGAGCTAATACTACAATGGTATGGCATTTTTGAGGATGTTCAATGTATTTTTCATGAGGAAAGGATGTGAATTGTTGTGGCTAAAGAGTGAATTATGGTAGATGTTCTCTAAAGACATTTGTGAAAATTTCTCCTCTCCCTGTAATTACATGCTGTTCCTCTCATAAAGATCAAGGGACAGGCTTTCCGTTTTGTTTTGTTTTGTTTTGTTGTTTTTTGAATATAGGCTGGTCAATGACTTTCTTTGACCAATAGAATATAGCAAAAGTGCTACTGTGCCAGGGGGCAGCTTATACTTTTGTTTCATCAGAACCTAGTTGCCCTGGTGGAGATAGAAGACGTGTGGCAAGGCCCTACAGAATAAGCTGCCATGTGGAGAGAGAGATCACATGGGGTAAAACTGAAGTACCACAGGCGATGATCAGCAGCAAGCCCCAGATATGAGAGAGAAGCCTTCAGGGCCCTTGTAGATCAGATCAGGTACCAGCTGAATGCAATCACATGACCGAGCTCAGATAACACTACACAGAGCAAAAGAACTGCCCAGTCAACACACAGAACCTTCATAAATAATAGATTGTTGGGGCGCCTGGGTGGCGCAGTCGGTTGAGCGTCCGACTTCAGCCAGGTCACGATCTCGCGGTCCAGGAGTTCGAGCCCCGCCTCAGGCTCTGGGCTGATGGCTCGGAGCCTGGAGCCTGTTTCCGATTCTGTGTCTCCCTCTCTCTCTGCCCCTCCCCCATTCATGCTCTGTCTCTCTCTGTCCCAAAAATAAATAAAAATGTTGAAAAAAAAATTAAAAAAAAATAATAGATTGTTGTTGTTGTTTTAAGCCACTAAGTTTTGGAGTCGTTTGTTACAAAGCCAAAGATAACTGAGGAGATTGGAAATGCAAATCATTTTATGTGGTAGAAAAAATGTTATCTATAAAAAGAAGCATTATAAATTGCCTTGCTATTTATGGAATTAATTTGGTTAAAATATGCTCCTTTAAAAGGAGATATATATTCCTTTTGGCAAAATGAATTTGTGCACTTAAAAAACCTTTGGAGGATGTGAAACAGTAGTTGAGAAAATGAGCCAATAATATGATGTATTCCTAATTTTAAAAACTCTCAATTCTAGCTAAAACTCTTTGTAATATATAAAATATTATTGTCCACTGTTCCAGGTACAATTTTAAAGATCAGTAACTATTATACTTCTTGGAGAAATAATCAGCTGATATTTTGTCAAAGTACCACACTAACAATGAACTAACATATTGAGAAAATTTTACTTTGCAAGGCAAACTGAATTAATTGGTCTTAATGTTTAATGTACTCTTAATTTAATTTGTCTATCAATAGGACACATTCCTTAAGATCATAGGACTATTTTTCTTCAGATTATCCTCTGTTTTTCTTCTTGACATTATTCTAGAGACATGATAGGTAGCTGATAAAACTACTCATTATCCAACAGTCACTTACTGAGATCTTGCTGTGTGTTAAGCAATGTGAAATGCAAAGACTAGCTAGGCACAGTCTCTGCCCTCAAAACCTTACAACTTGGGGAAAATATGGGAAAAAAATCTGTTCCCCCTGGAGTATGGCAGAAAACGATCTTGGGCCTGGGATCCTACACCAGTACCAACCAGAGTTTGCCTACCACTGAGGAAGGCCCAGGAAAATCCCACCAAAGATAAACCAACATCAGTGAAAAATTCCCTCAATGGAACCATCAGTAGGCTGGACATATTTGAAAACAGACTCCATGAGCTTAAAAACAGGTTAATATAAATGTTGTTTACCAAGGAAGCTCATTACAGACTCAGTACCCATGGTTTTTATTGGAGAAATGTCATATCAGCACCCTATGTCCAGGACATACCAAAATATCAGACTCCCAGAAGGAAAGCAGGTATTCTGCATAAAGTTTATGCACATCTAGGCACTCTTATTAGTTAGGGTGATAGGAACACTCCCATAATCCAAGTTCTCCATTGCCAGCCAAGGACCAACCTTGCAAGCAAGCCTTTTAAAGTATGGTAGTCATAGGCCTGCTATGTTAACTCTTCTGCATAGTAATTAATTGAAATTTGCTTGACTACAGCTCACTCAAGATTTAGGGGAAAGAAGAAATTGTTCCCACAAGAGAAACTATTGTTTGCTGCTCCTGAATAATTTTTTTCTTTACAAATTATGTCTGTTGTTGATATTATGAGGGTGTATTTCCATGGTGGACTTGAATGTAAAGAAATAGACAAGGATTATGTTGATAGCAGAATCAACATAAGGTATCCCTGGTTGTATGAATTAAACATGCTAGTAAGAAAGTAAAGTTTCATTTTTGAATGTGCATTAGCAGGTATTAACTTTTAGTCCAGTGTTAATAAACATTAGATAGATAAAAATGAGATATCAATCAACTAATAAAGTGACTAATATTCAGAGCCTTTTTTAAACAAAAAAAGTGGCAAGCTAAGGTGAAAGCATTGAGTAGAAGAGCTCCTCATAGCATTCTGCAAAATGTCAACCTAGGATGGGAATTGACCCCTACTCCTTCAGACAGAGAGACATTCAAACAGGGAGGTGGCTATTTTTGAATGATAACATTGTAGAATACCTAAAGAGCAACAATAGCCTCTAGAGATAACCCTTGCTTAAGCAAAAGCCTGCTGTTGGAAGCACCATCATTTTCAGCACTATCCATTAACATCACAAGGTTTACTCAATGGCTTACTTCCAAATATCCTTAAATGAAGAAAGATAGGAGCTTCTTCATGAGTGGACAACTGAAAAATGCATAGGTCTTAGCAGGCGATCAACCTAGATTTATGCCACCAAATGACCACTGTGTGATTCTGGCCAAGTTTCTTAATTTCACTGAACCTCCATTTCCTCCTCTAAAATACACATAATAGCAACAAATTCAGAGGGCTGTTCTAAGAATTACCATAGATATAATGTTCCTACTAAAGTGTGTATTATAGTAGGAGCTAAGTGAAAGGTAGATAGCATTATCCTTTACAGCTTTATAGTCAAGATGTTGCATCATAGTTTTTCATGTTAGACTCTCTCTGAGCCATTCTTGAGAAGTGAGTAAAGCAGAGAGAAGCCCCTGCAGTATAACTAGAAAGAAAACTTCTGCTAATTTGTTATCCAGGGTATTTGAACTTATAAAACTACTTTAGGAGTGGAAAGGGATGATTTTTAAAAAGAGTTAGTGCAGTATACATTTTTCTTAATCATAAAATCCAGGAAACCCCTGATTCTTTTTTCTTCTTGTGTAATATGGAAACTTGAAGCAAGAGATCTTTCAAGAAAATTCTAATAAACAAGTAAAGGTAGAGAATACCAATTCCACTGCTCATTTACATTTTCCAGTTTCTGATAAATCCCTTACCAGGTATCACATAAATCTCCTGCAATGGGGGCTTCCTGTAGAGCACACTGTGTGACAAAATTAGAGGGGATGATGCACATCAACATTAAAACAACATGAAGAACAGATCTTCAACTCAACCAGGAAAAGGTGATTTTTTTAAAGCACAGAGCCTCATTTTGTAGAGATTAAAATGATTTCACAGCAGCTGTTTAAAAAAATCTAGTTCCAGTTTGGTGAGATGGGTGAATTACAAAATTAAAGGGATTTGAAAATGAGTAAGCATATTTATTGCTCCCACCCACCCACCCCGCACAGCCCAGAATGAGGAGAGGAAGAGAAACATCATCATGTGAGAAATCATTTCTATACTTAATATAAATGACAGTAATGAGAATGAGATGCTATAAAAATGGGACAGATTCCATATCAAACACAGCAAAAGGACAGGTACTCACATCTCAAATTGCACATCCATTTGATATACTTTTTTTGCACAGAATGCTTCTCAGTTCTGCATGCCCTACACCTGTGAGACCAGGAGAAAGGGACAAAAGGTGTTGTGAACGCTGTTAGAATTTTAATTTACTCACATTAAAGTAATTTTTCCCAGCAAGACTTAGATAAAAGAAGCCTTTTTTTTATGTAGAAATGTCATAGAATAAGTATGTAGTCATGCAACCATCACATAGGCGTTTTATCCAAGGGTAATATATAGAAATCTCAGTTATCCTCTTGGCCAACAATAACATGCTATCATCCCCCTCCATAAATAAGTCAATAGCCTTTCTAGCTTCTTTAATTTTATGCTGTTGCTTTCAGAAAGGAAGTCTTTATGCTTGGTTCTGAGATTTGTATATATGAATATATTTGTTTTTAATTTAATTTTTTAACTTGAGTATAGTTGACACACAATATTACATTAGTTTCAAGTGTACAACATAGTCATTCAACATCTCTATAGGTTTTACTATACTAACCATCTGTCATTTTACAACACTATTGTATCATTGACTATATTCCCTATGCTGTGCCTCTTATTTGTTTCATTTTGTCCTTTAAATTGGTCTCATCTGACTTGTACCAACAACCTTGATTAGCAGTGTGTTGTTAATATGAAGGTCAGTAAATCTCCTTAAAATGAAGAATACAGTGAAAGACTCAATGTTTATTGATTTCTATTTATAATTTCTATAGAAGTGTTTTCTTTTTCTTTTCTTTTTTTTAATTTTTTTTAACGTTTATTTATTTTTTTGAGACAGAGAGAGACAGAGCATGAACGGGGGAGGGTCAGAGAGAGAGGGAGACACAGAATCTGAAACAGGCTCCAGGCTCTGAGCAGTCAGCACAGAGCCTGACGCGGGGCTTGAACTCACAGACCGCGAGATCATGACCTGAGCCGAAGTCGGACGCTTAACCGACTGAGCCACCAGGTGCCCCTATAGAAGTGTTTTCTATATGGTGTCGTATATAGTCTAGTGTAAGAATGATGGGGAAAATCGAAAACTGTTTACCAAAGTTCTTTCTTCTTCTTTCTGAGCACATAACTAGAACTTATTCCAGCTTCCCGTGAAACCATGTGACTGAATCCTAGCCAATAGAATATAAGCAGAATTGATATACACAACCTCTGGCATTACCCATAAAACACCCCATGTGCTATTTTTTATATTCTTTCTTCATTTGCTGAATTGATGCAAATGAACATGAAAGCCATTTATACTGTCTGCTCTCCAGGAATTCCATATTGAACTGTTCTGTGAGCAAGAAATGATTTCCATGATATTTAAGTTTGAGAGTTTATTTGTTATAGCAGCTAGCTTTATCCCAACCAATGCAGATGGAAAACATGGACCTTTACTTTTTCAGCTCTTGTCCATCATATTACTCATTCATTCTATGTCAGTGGTTCTCTATCAGGGGCAATTTTCTCCACTAGGGGAAATTTGGCAATGTCTAGAGTATTACTGGCATGTAGTGAGTAGAGGCCAGGGATATTGCTAAATATCATGTAATTCACAGACTGCACCCCTAGCAAACAAAGAATTATATGGTCTGAAATGTCAGTAGCCTCAGTTGAGAAATGCTGCTTTAAGTTTGGATGAGGCCACAATACCCTTCTCAACAAACCATCTCTGGTTCAGCAAATGATTTGTTATTATTCTTTCTTTTCTAAGATATCTTGCTTGTAGAAATAATGAACAAATTTATTTATTTTCGGCTTTTTTTGGCATAATGAAAAACTTGACTTAGGGTGGCTCAGTCAATTGAGCATCCAGCTCTTGATTTTGGCTCAGGTCATGATCTCATGGTTTGTGGGATTGAGCCCCATGTCGGGTTCTGCATTGACAGCACAGAGCCTGCTTGCGATTCTCTCTCTCTCTCTCTCTCTCTCTCTCTCTCTCTCTCTCTCTCTGCCCCTCCCCTGTTTATGCTGTCTCTCAAAATAAATAAATATTTAAAAAATTTTTTACTTAGCTGTGATCTATTTCCAAGCCACTATACAACCTCCACTCTTCCAGCCAAGTCCATAGCACTTATGGACTTCTTTGTGTTTTAACACATATGAACTTTTACACACATATGAACTCCATGGTTAAGTAGCATGCTTGTTTTCTTGTTTGTCATGTATCCTTAGACCCTAGAACAATGTCTGGCACATATTAGGAACTGAACTAATATTTGTTGAGTGAATAATTGTGTATTAGAAACAATGGGAAATGGTGAAAACTGGAGCATCCAGGGTACACTTGCCCCATTTCAAGGGTCAGCAACTACTCAGAACTTGCAGTTGTTGCCTAAGGAAGGAGACCTAAAGTACCCAATTTTTTATGTAAAGATGTAAAGGCTCCCGATTTTAAAATATTACCATGAATTTTAAAAGCTTACAATGTATAGCCACCAGTTTAGACCACACAATATACATCTGTGAATTTCATTTGACTCTAAGTCTCCCATCTTGTACTCAGTTAATATTATTATTAATAACAGCAGCTATCATCATTAGGCTCTTAATCTGTTGCAGGTATTATATCAGTTAGCCTTTCCTGCATAAAAACCACCCCAATGGCTTAAAGTGAAAATTTTTTATTTATTTCAAAATTTGGGTTTGCAACAGAGGTTGGGCTCAGCTGGGCATTTCTGGCTTTGGCTGTTTTCCTGATATATCTAAAGTTAACTTTCAGTTGGCTAAGTGGTTATTCTCCAGGGGGGTTGGCTGGCTGTCCTCTCAGATGTTCCAGGTAATGAGGCCACATTTTTGTTGTCCTATAGTAAGCTAGCCTGAGCTTATTTACATGGCAGCAGCAGCATTCCAAGAGAGTAAGAGGGCCTTCTGAGGCCCAGGTACAGAACACTAATGTTACATTCCATTGTCCAGGGCAAGTCACAAGACCATCCCAGAATCAAGGGGTGAAGAGAGAGACTTCATCTCTTAATATAAAGAGCTACAAAGTCACATTACAATGGGATATGGATACAAAGAAAGGGATAGTTGAGGCCATTTTTATATAAAATCTACCACAAATGCTATTTTTAAATATATTTTTAAATCTCTTTATTTTATTTTAGAGAGAGAGAGCGTGAGCAGGAGAGAGGGGCAGAGGGATAGAGAGAGAATCCCAAACAGGCTCCACACCCAGCATGGAGCCCAGCACAGGGCTTGATCCCACATCCCTGGGATCCTGACCTGAGCCAAAATCAAAGAGTCAGGCACTTAACCAACTGAGCCACCCAGGAACCCCACAAATGCCATTTAATTGCTGTACATTGATCATGCCATTTAATCTTTATCAAGCTCTTGAGAAGTTTGATTTGAGAAGTATTACTTCACCCAATTTAAAGTTGACAAAGTTGAGGCTCAAAATGTTAAGTCACTTCTCAAGTACTCCTAGGTGTGTGTGTGTGTGTGTGTGTGTGTGTGTGTGTATTTTTTAATTTCAGTGTACTTAACATACAGTGTTATATTAGTTTCAGGTGTGCAATATAGTGATTCTACAGTTCCATATGTTACTCAGTGCTTATCAAGATAGGTGTATTCTTAATCTCCTTCACCTATTTCACTCATCCCCAACCTCTTCCACTCTGGTAAAAATCAATTGTTCTCTATAGCTAAGAGTCTGTTTTTAGGATTGTCTCTTTTTTTCCCTTTTTTTGATTTCTTAAACTCCACATATGTGAAATCATACGGTATTTTTCTTTCTCTGACTGGCTTATTTTGCTTAGCGTTATACTCTCTAGCTCTATCCATGTCATTGCAAATGGCAAGGTTTCATTCTTTCTTATGACTGAGTAATATTCCATTGTATATATTATACCACAATCCTCTATCGACTGACACTTGAGCTGCTTCCATAGTTTGGCTATTGTAAATAACGCTTCAATAAACATAGGGGTACATATACCCCTTTGAATTAGTGTTTTTAGTGTGCTTTGGGTAAATACCCAGTAGTGTGATTACTAGATTGTAGGGTAGTTCTAGTTTTAATTTTTTGAGGAACCTTCATATTGTCTTCCATAGTGGCTGCACCAGTTTGCATTCCCATCAACAGTGCACCGGGGTTCTCTTTTCTCCACATCCTCGACAAAACCTTGTGTTACTTGTGTTGTTGATTTTAGCCATTCTGACAGGTGTGAGGTGGTATCTCCTTGTGATTTTGATTTGCACTTACCTAATGATGACTGATGTTGAGCATCTTTTCATGTGTCTATTGGCCATCTGTATATCTTCTTTGAAAAAATATCTATGTCTCATTCCCATTTTTAATTGGATTCTTTGTTTTTGGGGTATTGAGTTTGATAAGTTCTTTGTGTATTTTGGATACTAACCCTTTATTGGATATGTAATTTGCAAATATCTTCTCCCATTCAATAAGTTGTCTTTTACTTTTGTTGACTATTTCCTTCACTGTGCAGAAGCTTCTTATTTTGATGTCACCCCAATTGTTTATTTTTGCTTTTGTTTCCCTTGCCTCAGAAGGCATTTTTATTTTTTTTTAATTTTTTTAATGTTTATTTATTTTTGAGACAGAGAGACACAGCATGAGCAGGGAAGGGGCAGAGAGAGAGGGAGACACAGAATGTGAAGCAGGCTCCAGGCTCTGAGCTGTCAGCACAGAGCCCGATGCAGGGCTCAAACTCACGAACTGTGAGATTGTGACCTGAGCCAAAGTCGGACGCTTAACCGACTGAGCCACCCAGGCTCCCCCAACAGAAGACATTTTTAGAAAGATGTTGTTATGGTTGATATCAGAAAAATTACTGCCTATGTCCTTTTCTAGAAGTTCTGTGGTTTCAGATCTCACATTTAAGTCCTTAAAGCACTTTGAGTCTGTTTTTGTGTATGGTGTAAGAAAGTGGTCCATTTTCATTTTCTTGCATATAGCTGTTCAGATTTCCCAATACCATTTCTTGAAAAGACTGTCTTTTTTCCATTGCATATTCTTGCCTCCTTGGTTAAGGATTAATTGACCATATAATTGTGAGTTTCTTCTGGGTTTTCTATTCTGTTCTGTTGACCTTTGTGTCTCTTTTTGTGTGAGTATGACACTGCTTTGATTACTACAGCTCTGTAATATTATCTGCAGTCTGGAATTATGACACCTCCGGTTTTGTTTTTCTTTTTCAAAATTGCTTTAGCTATTCGTGGTCTTTTGTGGCTCCATACAAATTTTAAGATTGTTTATTCCAGTTCTGGGAAAAATGCTGTTGGTATTTTGATAGAGATTACACAACATCTGTAGTTTGCTTTGGGTAGCATAGACGTTTTAACAATATTGGTTCTTCCAATCCATAAACAGGGAATGTGTTTCCATATCTTTGTGTTTTCTTCACTTTATTTCATCAGTGTTATAAGTTTTCAGAGGACAGGTCTTTCACCTCCTTGGTTAACTTTACTCCTCGTTGTTTTATTATTTTTGGTGCAGTGGTAAATGGGATTTTTTAAATTTCTCTTTCTGATGCCTCATTGTTAGTGTATAGAAATGCAGCAATTTCTATACATTGATTTTGTACTCTGCAACTTTACTTAATTCTTTATCAGTTCTAGTAGATTTTAGTGGAGTCTTTTGGGTTTTCTATTTATAGTATTATGTCATTTACAAATAGGAAAGTTTCACTTTTTCTTTACTAATTTGGATGCCTTTTATTTCTTTTCATTGTCTAATTTCTGTAGCTAGGATGTGCAGTACTATGTTGAATAAAAGTGGTGAGAGTAGACATCCTTGTCTTATTCCTGACCTTAGGGGAGAAACTCAGTTTTTCCCTAAGGATGATTTTAGCTGTGGATTTTTCATATAAGGCCTTCATTATGTTGAGGCATATTTCCTCTAAACCTACTTTGTTGAGGGCTTTTATGAATGGATGTTGTACTATAACAAATGCTTTTTCTGCATCTTTTGAAATGATAATATGTTTTTTATTTTTCTCTTATTGATGTGACATATCACATAGATTGATTTGTGAATATTGAACCACCCTTACATCCCAGGGATAAATCCCATCTGATCGTGGTGAATGATTTTTATAATGTATTGTTCAGTTTGGTTTGCTAGTATTTTGTTGAAGATCTTTGAATCTGTGTCCATTAGAGATATTGGCCTTAGTTCTCTTTTTTAGTGGTGTCTTTATCTGGTTTTGGTATCAGAATAATTCTGGCCTCATAGAATAAATAAGTTTTCCTTCCTCTTCTAGTTTTTGGAATAGTTTGAGAAGAATACATATTAACTCTTATTTAAATATTTAATAGAATTTACCTGTAAAGCTTTGTGGTCCTGGACTTTTTTTGGGGGGAGTTTTTTGATTACTGATTCAATTTCATTGCTGGTCTGTTAGAATTTTCTATTTCTTCCTGATTCAGTTTTGGGAGGTTATATGTTTCTAGGAATTTATCCATTTCTTCTAGGTTGTCCAATTTGTTAGCATGTAATTTTTCATAATATTCTCTTACAATCATTTGAATTTACATGGTGTTGGTTGTTATTTCTCCTCTTTCATTTGTGATTTTGTTTGAGTCCTGCTTCTCTCTCTCTCTCTCTCTCTGTCTCTCTCTCTGTCTCTCTCTTTTGATGAGTTTGGCTAGAAGTTTATCAATTTTGTTGATTTTTTCAAAGAATCAGCTCCTGGATTCATTGATATGTTCTGGTTTTTGTTTTTTGTATTTTTTTTTTTTTAGTTTCTGTCTAATTTATTTCTGCTGTAATCTTTATTCCTTGTGTTGGTTTTGGCTTTTGTTTGTCTTCTTTTTCTAGCTCCTTTAGTTATAAGATTAGGTTGTTTATTTGAGATTTTCCTTGCTTCTTGAGGTAGACCTGTACTGCTATGAGCTTCCCTCTTAGAACAGCTTTTCCTGCATCCTTAAAATTTTGGACCATTGTGTTTTCATTTTGATTTGTTTACTTGTGATTTTTTATTTCTTCTTTGATTTCTTTGTAGATCCATTCATTGTTTAGTAGCATTTTATTTAACCACCATGAACTTGTGCTCTTGTTAGATTTTTTTCTGTGGTTGATTTCTAGTTTCATAGCTTTGTGGCCAGAAGAGATGCATGGTATGACTTCAGTCTTTTTGAATTTGTTGAGAGTTTTTGTTACCTAACACGTGATCTATTCTGGAGAACGTTTCATATGTACCTGAAAAGGATGTGTCTTATACTGTTTTAAGATAGAATGTTCTGAATATATCTATTAGATCCATCTGGTCCAGTGTGTCAGTAAAATACACTGTTTCCTTGTTGATTTTCTGTTTCCATGATCTATACATTGATTTAAGTGGGATGTTAAAGCCGTATACTATCATTGTATTACTGTAGATTAATCCTTGTATGGAGGTTATTAACTATTTTATATATTTGGGTGCTTTCATATTGGATGCATAAATATTTACTATTGTTATATCTTCCTGTTGGGTTGTCCCATTTATTATTATATAGTGTCCTTCTTTGTCTCTTGTTATCCTTTATTTTAAATTCTGTTTTGCCTGATATAAGTATTGCTGTCCTGGCTTTCTTAACACATCCGTTTTCATGATAAATGTTTTTCCACCCCCTCACTTTCAATCTGCATATGTCTTTAAGTCTCAAATTAGTCTCTTATAGGCAGCATAGAGATGGGTCTTGCTTTTTATCCATTCTGTCACCCTATGTCTTTTGACTGAGGAATTTAGTCCATTTACATTCAAAGTAATTATTGATAGGTATGTATTTATTGCCATCTTGTTACTTGTTTTGTGGTTATTTTTGTAGCTCTTCTCTTATCCTTTCTTCTCTTGCTCTCTTCTCTTATGCTTGACTGGCTTTATTTGGTGATATACTTAGATTCCTTTCAATTTATTTTTTGCTCATCCATTACTGGTTTTTGATTTGTGGCTACCATTTAATTTGTATATGACATCTTCTGCATACATCTGTCTATATGAATTTGGTATTTCTTTAAGTTGAACCCATTCTGCACTTTCCCTCCAACCTAACATTTTAGGTATATGGTGTCATACTTTACATCCTTTCATTTTGTGAGTGTCTTGACTGATTTTTATAGATATGCTTATTTTTACTGCTTTTGTGCTTCCTATTTTTCTTACTCTTACTTACAGCCTTTCCTTTCCACTTAATGAGTCCCCTTTATCATTTCTTTTAGAGCTATTTTAGTGGTCATGAACTACTTTAGCTTTTGTCTGGGAAACTCTTTATCTCCTCTTCTATTCTGAATGATAGCCTTTCTGGATAGAACATCCTTGGCTGTAGGTTTTTCCCTTTTAGCACTTTTAATATATCATTCCACTCCCTTCTGGCCTACAGTTTCTGGTGAAAAAAATTGGTGATAGCCTTATTGGGTTTCCTTTGCATGTAATTATTCTCTTTTTTCTTGCTTCTTTTAAAATTCTCTTTGTCACTATTTTTTGCCATTTAAAGTACTATGTGTGGACCTCCTTGGGTTGATTTTGTTGTGGGAAACTCTTTGCCTCCTGGATCTAGATATCTGCTTTCTTCCCCAGGTTAGGGACATTTTCAGCAATTCAAGTAAATTTTCTGCCCCTTTTTCTCTCTCTTTTTCTTCTGGGATCCCTATAGTGCAAATGTTATTACACTCGATGGTGTTGCTGAGTTTCCTAAGTTTAGTCTCATTTTGCATATTTTTTTTTCTCTCTCCTGCTCAGCTTGATTACTTTCCATGATTCTGTCCTCCAGGTCACTACATCGTTCGTCTGCTTCCTCTAGCCTGCTGTTTATTCCATCTAGTGTATTTTTCATTTCACTTATTGTGTTCTTCATCTATGATTGGTTGTTTTTTTTCTTATCTCTTTGTTAAGGGTCTTACTGATGTCCTCCACTCTTTTCTCAAGTCTGGTGAGTATCTTTATGGTCATTACTAACTTTTCTATCAGCCATATTACTTATATCCGTTTCATTTAGGTCTCTTGCTCTGGTTTTGTCCTGTTCATTTGGGACATATTCTTCTGTCTTCTCATTTTGTCTAACTCTTTGTGTCTATTTCTGTTTGTCAGGAGAGTCATCTACATCTTCTTCTCTTGATAGTAGGCCTTATGAAGAAGAGGTCCTATAGTGTCCTGCAGTGCAGTGTCCTCTCTGCACTAGAACCTGGCATTTCAGGGATGTCTCCTATGTGTGTTGCATGCACCTTGCTGTTGTGTTCCTGCAACTTTTCCTTCAGTCGAGTCATCTGCAGCAGGTTTATTTGCCAGCTGTGGGTAGTGTTTGGTTCCCAGCTGGGGTTGGGAATCCAGTTTTAACAAGGTGCATAGTGGTCTGCTTGGAAAATGAGACCATGCACCACTTGTGGGACTGGAGCTGGCCTAGGCAGATCCAAGAAGCACTTGTGGAAGGGTCACAATTTTTTTTGAGGGGCAGGCAATTTTAACAAGGTGTATGTAGGGCTCCTGCAGGAACTACCACCACCATTGTGGGGACTGAGGCCCTGCAAAATGCACATGTTGGGAGATGTGGTGTTGGCAAGGTTTGTGCTGGCCTTCTATAGGAGTGGACTAGTAGTGGTGGCACTGAGACAAATGTGAGTAGAAAGGGCAGATTCACCAAGTGCATGGGATGGGACTTGATGTGAGCAAGTTAAGTAGTGAATGTTCTATACTGGCTCCTGCAGGTGGCCATATGTTTGTGCTGGTGGGGGGGTGGGCAGAAGAGTGGAATGGCATCTGCCAGCTCCTTTGTTCCTGGGGGAGTCTCCCTGTGAACGCTGCCCCTCCAGAACATGCTCTGAGATGAGTAAATAAGCCTCCTCCCAATATATCCCAGGCATTTTTCAAATTTCTGCTTTTATTCTATATCTCCACATCCTGTTTGTCATGCTCACTCTTAAAGGGCAAGGGGTTAGCTTCTTATCATCCTCTAGGCTCTCCCAGAACTGAGCCCATTGATTTTTAAAGATCCAGGCTTTAAGTCTCACTGGTTGTAAGAACTCATGAAATTCAGCCCCTCTCAGTTTCAAAGCTAAATATTATGGGGATTCCTCTTCCCTATGTAGTTTCCCCAGTTTGAGGGTCTGTTTCTCCTCCCTCTCTGCCCCTATGGCTCCCGCCTTTCTACAGACCACTGTGGGCCACTTACCTTCCCACTGTGGTCCATTTAGCTCCCCACTGCATCCCCACCCTTCCTACCCTCTTTGATGTGGTCCCTTCTCTTTTTGTTATTGTTTAAATATTTATTTATTTACTTATTTTTTTAAATTTAAATCCAAGTTAGTTAACATATAGTGTAATGTTTTCAGGAATAGAATTTAGTGATTCATCACTTACATATAACACCCAGTGCTCTTCCCACCAAGTGTCCTCCTTAATGTCCCCTTGCCCGTTTAGCCCATCCCCACCCAACACCCCTCCAGCAATCCTCAGTCTGTTCTCTGTATTTAAGAATCTCTTAGGGCTTGTCTGCCTCCCTGTTTTTATCTTAATGTTGCTTCCTTTCCCCTATATTCATTTGTTTTGTATCTTAAATTCCATATGAGTGAAGTCATATGATATTTGCCTTTCTCTGACTTATTTCACTTAGCATATTACATCCTAGTTCTATCCACATTGTTGCAAATGTCAAGATTTCATTGTTTTTGATCGCCAAGTAATATTCCATTGTGTGTGTGTATGTGTGTGTGTGCACATCTTCTTTATCTATTCATCTGTCAATGGACATTTGGGCTCTTACCATGCTTTGGCTCTTGTCGATAGTGCTGCTATAAACATTGGGGTGCATGTGCCCCTTTGAAAAGGTACTCCTGTCTCCTTTGGATAAATACCTAGTAATGCAATTGCTAAGTCATAGGGTAGTTCAATTTTAATTTTTTGAGGAACCTCCATACTGTTTTCCAGAGTGGCTATACCAGTTTGCATTCCCACCAACAGTGCAAAAAGATTCCTCTTTCTCCGCATCTTCACCAGCATCTGTTATTGGCTGAGTTGTTAATGTTAGCCATTCTGACAGGTGTGAGGTGGTATCTTATTGTGGTTTTGATTTGTATTTCCCTGATGATGAGTGATGTTGAGCATCTTTTCATGTGTCTGTTAGCCATCTGCATGTCTTTGGAAAAGTGTGTATTCATGTCTTTTGCCTATTTCTTCACTAGATTATTTATTTTTTGGATGTTGGATTTGATAAGTTCTTTATAGATTTTGGATACTAACCCTTTATCTGATAGGTCATTTGCAAATATCTTCTCCTATCCCATGGGTTGCCTTTTAGTTTTGCTGTGCAGAAGCTTTTTATCTTGATGAGGTCCCAGTAGTTCACTTTTGCTTTTGTTTCCCTTGCCTCCAGAGACATGTTGAGTAAGAAGTTGCTGTGGCCAAGATCAAAGAGGTTTTTGCATGTTTTTTCCCTAGGACTTTGATGACTTTCTGTCTTACATTTAGGTCTTTCATTAATTTTGAGTTTATTTTTGTATATGGTGTAAGAAAATGCTCCAGGTTCATTCTTCTGCATGTCGCTTTCCAGTTTTCCCAACACCATTTACTGAAAGACTGTCTTTTTCCATTGGAGATTCTTTCCTGCTTTGTAAAAGATTAATTGGCCATATGTTTGTGGGTTTAATTCTGGGTTCTCTATTCTGTTCCATTGATCTGAGCATATGTTTTTATGCCAGTGCCATACTGTCTTGATGATTACAGCTTTGTAATACATCTTAAAGTCCGGAATTATGATGCCTCCAACTTTGGTTTTCTTTTTCAAGATTGCTTTGGCTATTCAGGTCTTTTCTGGTTCCATACAAATTTTAAGATTGTTTGTTCTAGCTCTGTGAAGAATGCTAGTGTTATTTTGATAGGGATTGCATTGTGTATGTAGATTGCTTTGGGTAGTACCGACATTTTAACAATATTTGTTCTTCCAGTTCACAAGCATGGGATGTTTTCCCATTTTTTAATATCTTCTTCAATTTCTTTCATAAGTTTTGTATAGTTTTCAGTGTATAGATTTTTCAGCTCTTTGGTTAGGTTTATTCCTAGGTATTTTATGGGTTTTGATGCATTTTTGTTAAATAGGATGGATTCCTTGATTTCTCTGCTGCTTCGTTGTTGGTGTATAGAAATGGAGACAATTTCTCTACATTGATTTTACATCCTGTGACTTTGTTGAATTCATGTATCAGTTCTAGTGTCTTTTGGTGGAGTCTTTTGAGTTTTCCACATAGAGTATCATGTCATCTGTGAAGAGTGAAAGTTTGACTTCCTTCTTGCCAATTTGGATGCCTTTTATTTCTTTGTGTGTTCTGACTGCTGAAGGTAGGACTTCCAACACTATGTTGAATAACAGTGGTAGAGTGGACATCCTTGTTTTGTTCCTGACCTTAGGGGGAACACTCCCAGGTTTTCCCCATTGAGGATGATATTAGCAGTGGGTCTTTTGTATATTATTTTTATGATCTTGAGGTATGATCCTTCTATCCCTACTTTCTTGAGAGTTTTTATTAAGAAATGATGCTGTATTTTGTCAAATGCTTTCTCTGCATCTTTTGAGAGGATTATGTGGTTCTTATGCTTTGTTTTATTAATGTGATGTATCACATGACTGATTGTGGATATTGAACCAGCCCTGCAGCCCAGGAATAAATCCCAGTTGATCATGGTGAATAATTCTTTTAAAGTATTGTTGGATCTGGTTTGCTAGTATCTTGTTGAGAATTTTTGCATCCATGTTCATCAGAGAAATTGGTCTGTGGTTCTTTTTAGTGGGGTCTTTCTCTGGTTTTGGAATCAAGGTAATGCTGGCCTCGTAGAATGAGTTTGGAAGTTTTTCTCCATTTCTGTGGTTTTGAACAGCTTCAAAGAATAGGTGTTAACTCTTTTTTAAATGTTTGGTAGAATTCCCCTGGGAAACCATCTGACCCTGGACTCTTGTTTTTTGGGAGATTTTTGATTACTGATGCAACTTCTTTACTGGTTATGGATCTGTTTAAATTTTCTGTTACTTCCTGTTGCAGTTTTTGTAGTTTATATGTTTGTAGGAATTTGTCCCATTTCTTCCAGATTGCCCAATTTGTTGGCATATAATTGTTCATACTATTCTCTTATTATTGTTTGTATTTCTGTGGTGTTGATTGTGATCTATCCTCTTTCATTTGTGAGTTTATTTGCTTGGGTCCTTTCCTTTTTCTTTGTGATCCATCTGGCTATGGAGTTATCACTTTTACTAATTGTTTCAAAGAACCAGCTCCCAGTATCACTGATCTGTTATACTGTTTTTGCTTTTTGGTTTTGTTTTTTATTTCAATAGCATTGATTTCTGCTCTAATCTTTAGTATTTCCCTTCTTCTGTTGGTTTTGGGATTTATTTGCTGTTCTTTTTTTTTCAGTTTTTTTTTGGGGGGTGGAAGTTTAGGTTGTATATCTGAGACCTTTCTTCCTTCTTTAGGAAGGCCTGGATTGTTATATACTTCCCTCTTATGACCACCTTTGCTGCATCCCAGAGGTTTTGGGCTGTGGTGTTTTCATTCTCATTGGCTTCCATGTACTTTTTAATTTTCTCTTTAATTTCTTGGTTAACCCATTCATTCTTTGGTAGGATGTTCTTTAATCTCTGAGTATTCATGGTCTTTCCACATTTTTTCTTGTGGTTAATTTCGAGTTTCATAAACTTGTGGTCTGAAAATATGCAAGGTATGATCTCTATCTTTTTGTACTTGTTGAGGGCCAATTTGTGTCCCAATATGTTATCTATTCTGGAGAATGTTCCATGTGCACTCGAAAAGAATGTGTATTCTGCTGCTTTAGGATGAAATGTCCTGAATATATCTGTTAGGTCCATCCAGTCCAGTGTGTCACTCAAAGCTATTGTTTCCCTGTGGATTTTCTGTTTAGATGATCTTTCCATTGCTGGAACTGGGGTGTTGAAGTTCCCTCCTATTATGGTATTATTATCAATGAGTTTCTTTATGTTTGTGATTAATTGATTTATATATTTGGTTTCTGTCACGTTGGGGGCATAAATATTTACAATTGTTTGATCTTCTTGGTGTATAGATCCCTTAATTATGATATAATGCTCTTCTTTATCTCTTGTTACAGTATTTATTTTAAAATCTAGTTTGTCTGATATGAGTATGGTTACTCCAGCTTTCTTTTGATGACCATTAGCATGATAAATGGTTCTCCATTCCCCTACTTTCAATCTGCAGGTGTCTTTAGGTCTGAAATGAGTATCTTGTAAGCAGCATATAGATGGGTCTTGTTTTCTTATCTGTTCTGATACCCCGTGTCTTTTGATTGGAGCATTTAGTCTATTGACGTTTAGAGTGAGTAATGAAAGATATGAGTGTAATGCCATTGTGTTGCTTGTATAGTTCAAATTTCTGGTGATGTTGTCTAGTCCTTTCTAGTCTTTGTTGCTTTTGGTCTTTTTTTTTTTCATTTTGGTTCATCTTTTTTCCACTCAAAGAATCCCCCTTAAAATTTCTTACAGGGCTGGTTTAGTGGTGATGAACTTTAGTTTTAGTTTGTCTGGGAAACTCTTTATCTTTCCTTCCATTTTGAGTGACAGCCTTGCTGGATAAAGAATTCTTGGCTGCAGGCGATCTTCAGAAGATGGCGGCATAGGAGGACACTGGGCTCACCACGCCTCCTGCTGATCACTTAGATTCCACCTACACCTGCCTAAATAACCCAGAAAACCATCAGAGGATTAGCAGAATGGAGTCTCCGGAGCCAAGTGCAGACGAGAGGCCCACGGAAGAGGGTAGGAAGGGCAGCGAGGCGGTGCGTGCTCCATGGACTGGCGGGAGGGAGCCGGCGCAGAGGGGCAGCCTGCCGGCCAAGCAGAGCTCCTGAGTCTGGCTTCCAAAAGCGGAGGGGCTGGACGGAGTATGTTCCGACAGCAAGCGGGACTTAGCATCTGGGAGCTCATATGTTAACAGCTCTGCTCGGAAAGCGGGAAGGCTGGAGGACAAAGGGAGGGAGAGTTGCTGAGCCCCGGGACAACAGAGCTCAGTTTGGCGGGGAACAAAGGCGCTCACCAGTGCCATCTCCCTCGCCCATCCCCCAGCCAAATTCCCAAAGGGAACCCAAAGGGAAGAAAACATTGGTAGTAAGCACCTTGACACGAGTCTTGGCATTGAAAAGACAACAAAAGCAAAAACTATGAAGCTACTGCACAGTTAAAGAAACCATCAACAAAATGAAAAGAAAACCTACTGAATGGGAGAAAATATTTGCAAATCATATGTCTGATAAAAAGTTCATTTCCGAAAGGGAACCAGTTCCTACCAGGGAACTTGCTTGCTCCGCGCAAACACCCAACACTGTGCTTCTGCAGAGCCACCCCTCCGGCAGCGGGTCTGACTCCCTCCCGCTGCCACAGGGCCCCTCCTGAAGTGGAGCACCTAAGGAGAAGCGAACTAAGCCTGCCCCTCCTGCCCCCGTGCACCTTGCCTACCCACCCCAGCTAATACGCCAGATCCCCAGCACTACAAGCCTGGCAGTGTGCAATAGCCCAGACGGGCCACGCCACCCCACAGTGAATCCCGCCCCTAGGAGAGGGGAAGAGAAGGCACACACCAGTCTGACTGTGGCCCCAGCGGTGGGCTGGGGGCAGACATCAGGTCTGACTGCGGCCCCGCCCACCAACTCCAGTTATACACCACAGCACAGGGGAAGTGCCCTGCAGGTCCTCACCACGCCAGGGACTATCCAAAATGACCAAACGGAAGAACTCCCCTCAAAAGAATCGCCAGGAAATAACAACAGCTAATGAACTGATCAAAAAGGATTTAAATAATATAACAGAAAGTGAATTTAGAATAATAGTCATAAAATTAATCGCTGGGCTTGAAAACAGTATAGAGGACAGCAGAGAATCTCTTGCTACAGAGATCAAGGGACTAAGGAACACTCACGAGGAGCTGAAAAACGCTTTAAACGGCATAAAAATAAAATGGAAACAACCACGGCTCGGATTGAAGAGGCAGAGGAGAGAATAGGTGAACTAGAAGGTAAAATTATGGAAAAAGAGGAAACTGAGAAAAAGAGAGATAAAAAAAATCCAGGAGTATGAGGGGAAACTTAGAGAACTAAGTGATACACTAAAAAGAAATAATATACGCATAATTGGTATCCCAGAGGAGGAAGAGAGAGGGAAAGGTGCTGAAGGTGTACTTGAAGAAATCATAGCTGAGAACTTCCCTGAACTGGGGAAGGAAAAAGGCATTGAAATCCAAGAGGCACAGAGAACTCCCTTCAGACGTAACTTGAATCGATCTTCTGCACGACATATCATAGTGAAACTGGCAAAATACAAGGATAAAGAGAAAATTCTGAAAGCAGCAAGGGGTAAACGTGCCCTCACATATAAAGGGAGACCTATAAGACTCGTGACTGATCTCTCTTTTGAAACTTGGCAGGCCAGAAAGGCATGGCACGAGATCTTCAATGTGATGAACAGAAAAAATATGCAGCCGAGAATCCTTTATCCAGCAAGTCTGTCATTTAGAATAGAAGGAGAGATAAAGGTCTTCCCAAACAAACAAAAACTGAAGGAATTTGTCACCACTAAACCAGCCCTACAAGAGATCTTAAGGGGAATCCTGTGAGACAAAGTACCAGAGACATCGCTACAAGCATAAAACATACAGACATCACAATGACTCTAAACCCGTATCTTTCTATAATAACACTGAATGTAAATGGACTAAATGCGCCAACCAAAAGACATAGGGTATCAGAATGGATGAAAAAACAAGACCCATCTATTTGCTGTCTACAAGAGACTCATTTTAGACCTGAGGACACCTTTAGATTGAGAGTGAGGAGATGGAGAACTATTTATCATGCGACTGGAAGCCAAAAGAAAGCTGGAGTAGCCATACTTATATCAGACAAACTAGATTTTAATTAAAGGCTGTAACAAGAGATGAAAAAAGGCATTATGTAATAATTACAGGGTCTATCCATCAGGAAGAGCTAACAGTTATAAATGTCTATGTGCCGAATACGGGAGCCCCCAATATATAAAACAATTACTCATAAACATAAGCAACCTTATTGATAAGAATGTGGTAATTGCAGGGGACTTTAACACCCCACTTACAGAAATGGATAGATCATCTAGACACACGGTCAATAAAGAAACAAGGGCCCTGAATGATACATTGGATCAGATGGACTTGACAGATATATTTAGAACTCTGCATCCCAAAGCAACAGAATACACTTTCTTCTCGAGTGCACATGGAACATTCTCCAAGGTAGATCACATACTGGGTCACAAAACAGCCCTTCATAAGTATACAAGAATTGAAATTATACCATGCATGCTTTCAGACCACAATGCTATGAAGCTTGAAATCAACCACAGGAAAAAGTCTGGAAAACCTCCAAAAGCATGGAGGTTAAAGAACACCCTACTAAAGAATGAGTGGGTCAACCAGGCAATTAGAGAAGAAATCAAAAAATATATGGAAGCAAACGAAAATGAAAATACGACAATCCAAACGCTTTGGGACGCAGCAAAGGCAGTCCTGAGAGGAAAATACATTGCAATCCAGGCCTATCTCAAGAAACAAGAAAAATCCCAAATACAAAATCTAACAGCACACCTAAAGGAACTAGAAGCAGAACAGCAAAGGCAGCCTAAACCCAGCAGAAGAAGAGAAATAATAAAGATCAGAGCAGAAATAAACAATATAGAATCGAAAAAAACTGTAGAGCAGATCAACGAAACCAAGAGTTGGTGTTTTAAAAAAATAAATAAAATTGACAAACCTCTAGCCAGGCTTCTCAAAAAGAAAAGGGAGATGACCCAAATAGAGAAAATCATGAATGAAAATGGAATTATTACAACCAATCCCTCAGAGATACAAGCAATTATCAGGGAATACTATGAAAAATTATATGCCAACAAATTGGACAACCTGGAAAAAATGGACAAATTCCTAAACACCCACACACTTCCAAAACTCAATCAGGAGGAAATAGAAAGCTTGAACAGACCCATAACCAGCGAAGAAATTGAATCGGTTATGAAAAATCTCCCAACAAATAAGAGTCCAGGACCAGATGGCTTCCCAGGGGAGTTCTACCAGACGTTTAAAGCAGAAATAATACCTATCCTTCTCAAGCTCTTCCAAGAAATAGAAAGGGAAGGAAAACTTCCAGACTCATTCTATGAAGCCACTATTACTTTGATTCCTAAACCAGACAGAGACCCAGTAAAAAAAGAGAACTACAGGCCAATATCCCTGATGAATATGGATGCAAAAATTCTCAAAGAGATACTAGCAAATCGAATTGAACAGCATATAAAAAGAGTTATTCACCATGATCAAGTGGGATTCATTCCTGGGCTGCAGGGCTGGTTCAACATTCACAAATCAATCAACATGATACATCACATTAATAAAAGAAAAGAGAAGAACCATATGATCCTGTCAATCGATGCAGAAAAGGCCTTCGACAAAATCCAGCACCCTTTCTTAATAAAAACCCTTGAGAAAGTCGGGATAGAAGGAACATACTTAAAGATCATAAAAGCCATTTATGAAAAGCCCACAGCTAACATCATCCTCAACGGGGAAAAACTGAGAGCTTTTTCCCTGAGATCAGGAACATGACAGGGATGCCCACTCTCACCGCTGTTGTTTACCATAGTGCTGGAAGTTCTAGCATCAGCAATCAGACAACAAAAGGAAATCAAAGGCATCAAAATTGGCAAAGATGAAGTCAAGCTTTCACTTTTTGCAGATGACATGATACTATACATGGAAAATCCAATAGACTCCACCAAAAGTCTGCTAGAACTGATACATGAATTCAGCAAAGTAGCAGGATACAAAATCAATGTACAGAAATCAGTTGCATTCTTATACACTAACAATGAAGCAACAGAAAGACAAATAAAGAAACTGATCCCATTCACAATTGCACCAAGAAGCATAAAATACCTAGGAATAAATCTAACCAAAGATGTAAAGGATCTGTATGCTGAAAACTATAGAAAGCTTATGAAGGTAATTGAAGAAGATATAAAGAAATGGAAAGACATTCCCTGCTCATGGATTGGAAAAATATTGTCAAAATGTCAATACTACCCAAAGCTATCTACACATTCAATGCAATCCCAATCAAAATTGCACCAGCATTCTTCTCGAAACTAGAACAAGCAATCCTAAAATTCATATGGAACCACAAAAGGCCCCGAATAGCCAAAGGAATTTTGAAGAAGAAGACCAAAGCAGGAGGCATCACAATCCCAGACTTTAGCCTCTACTACAAAGCTGTCATCATCAAGACAGCATGGTATTGGCACAAAAACAGACACATAGACCAATGGAATAGAATAGAAACCCCAGAACTAGACCCACAAACGTATGGCCAACTCATCTTTGACAAAGCAGGAAAGAACATCCAATGGAAAAAAGACAGTCTCTTTAACAAATGGTGCTGGGAGAACTGGACAGCAACATGCAGAAGGTTGAAACTAGACCACTTTCTCACACCATTCACAAAAATAAACTCAAAATGGATAAAGGACCTGAATGTGAGACAGGAAACCATCAAAACCTTAGAGGAGAAAGCAGGAAAAGACCTCTCTGACCTCAGCCGTAGCAATCTCTTACTCGACACATCCCCAAAGGCAAGGGAATTAAAAGCAAAAGTGAATTACTGGGACCTTATAAAGACAAAAAGCTTCTTCACAGCAAAGGAAACAACGAACAAAACTAAAAGGCAACCAACGGAATGGGAAAAGATATTTGCAAATGACATATCGGACAAAGGGCTAGTATCCAAAATCTATAAAGAGCTCACCAAACTCCACACCCAAAAAACAAATAACCCAGTGAAGAAATGGGCAGAAAACATGAATAGACACTTCTCTAAAGAAGACATCCGGATGGCCAACAGGCACATGAAAAGATGCTCAACGTCGCTCCTCATCAGGGAAATACAAATCAAAACCACACTCAGATATCACCTCACGCCAGTCAGAGTGGCCACAATGAACAAATCAGGAGACTATAGATGCTGGAGAGGATGTGGAGAAACGGGAACCCTCTTGCACTGTTGGTGGGAATGCAAATTGGTGCAGCCACTCTGGAAAACAGTATGGAATTTCCTCAGAAAATTAAAAATAGACCTACCCTATGACCCAGCAATAGCACTGCTAGGAATTTACCCAAGGGATACAGGAGTACTGATGCATAGGGCACTTGTACCCCAATGTTTATAGCAGCACTCTCAACAATAGCCAAATGATGGAAAGAGCCTAAATGTCCATCAACTGATGAGTGGATAAAGAAATTTGTGGTTTACATACACAATGGAGTACTACAGGGCAATGAGAAAGAACGAAATATGGCCCTTTGTAGCAACATGGATGGAACTGGAGAGTGTGATGCTAAGTGAAATAAGCCATACAGAGAAAGACAGATACCATATGGTTTCACTCTTATGTGGATCCTGAGAAACTTAACAGGAACCCATGGGGGAGGAGAAGGAAAAAAACAAAGAGGTTAGAATGGGAGAGAGCCAAAGCATAAGAGACTGTTAAAAACTGAGAACAAACTGAGGATTGATGGGGGGTGGGAGGGAGGGGAGGTTGGGTGATGGGTATTGAGGAGGGCACCTTTTGGGATGAGTACTTTGTGTTGTATGGAAACCAATTTGAGAATAAATTTCATATATTGAAAAAAAAAGATTTCTTGGCTGCATATTTTTCCAATGCAGCACGCTGAACAGATGTGGCCTCTTCAAAATTATTAGTTGTGGAGTTTGTTCTGCCAGCCTTTGGGTCATTTTCTTGGTTATTTACTCTGATGTGTTATCTAGTTGTATCTTTGGGAAGAAATGAGCTGAGTTCTCTTACTCCACCATTTTCTGAGCCTTCTCATGAATTTTTTTTCTCTCATAGCTATGTCTTGAACTGAGACAGAAGACATATTAATAGAAGATATTCACAAATTAGGTATTTGGTAAGGGGTTAATATGTAAAATATATAAAGAACTTATACAAGTTAACACCGTGAAAACAAAATTCAATTAAAAAGTAGGCAGAGGACCTGAATAGATATTTTTCCAAAGAAGACATACAGATGGCCAACAGACCCATGAAAAGATTCTCATTATCACTATTCATCAGGGAAATGCAAATAAATACCACCTCACCCTTGTCAGAATGGCCTGAATCAGAAACACAAGAAATAACAAGTATTGGTAAGGATGCAGAGAAAAAGTAACCCTTGTACACTGTTGGTCAGAATGTAAATTGGTGCAGATACTCTGGAAAACAGTATGGAGGTTCTTCAAATAATTCAAAGTAGATCTACCATATGATCCAGTATTTCTACTACTGGATATTCCCCCCCCCCACACACACACACACACCAAAATCCACTAATACCACTAATTCTAAAAGATATATGCACCCCTGTGTTTATTCCATTATTTACAATAACCAAGATATGGAAGCAACCCAAGTGTCCATTGATAGATGAATAGAAAAAGAAGAAGTGGTGTATATATGTGTGTGTATATATATGTGTGTGTGTACATATATGTGTATACATATATATATACACACACACATATATTTATACCGAATTGAATAATGTGTGTGTATATATATGTATATATATATATACCCATATATATATACACAATGGAATAATAGTCATTCAGCCATAAAAAGGATGAGATCATACCATCTGTGACAGCATGGATGGACTTAGATATAAGTGAAGTAAGTCAGACAGAAAAAGACAAACCCTGTATGATTTCACTTATATGTGGAATCTAAAAACAAAACAAACAAAAAGCAGAAACAAACCTATAAATACACAGAACAAACTGATGGTTTCTGGAGGTGAGGGGAGTGGAGAAGTGAGCAAAGTCACTGAGGGGGTATGGGGGATACATGTTTCTAGTTATGGAATAAATAAGTTATGGGAATAAAGAGTGTACAACATAGGAAATATATTGAATGGTATTGTAATAGCATTGTATTCTGAGATATGGTAACTACACTTGTGATGAGCATAGCATTGTGTATAGACTTGTCAAATCACTATGGTGAATACCTGAAACTAACATAACATTTTGAGTTAACTATATTTCAATTTTTAAAAAAAGACAGACTAATGATGATTCCTACAGAGCCACTGTCTAGTTCCCTAGAGGCTTAGAACCCTATTGTACACTATTCTACTCTACTGCCACCTTAAACCATTTCATACTCCATCTCATTCTCAAGGAGTGGAGTGAGGGTCATCAAGAGATTGACCCAATAGTGACTGCTGGCCTTCCTGGATCTCAGAAGGTTGTTAGGGCTGGATTCCTCTTTGTTGTGTTTCAGACATCTGTCAGCCTTTTTTCTTCCTTTTAGTTCCCATGTCAGGCTGGGACTACCACCCACTGTGTCTTAGTCACCCTTTGGTTGCTAGAGTTCACCTATCAGTGTAATGATGAAAATTACAATAGCTATTAATCTTCACTGTGGTCCACTGAGCAGATCTAGCTCTATCTCTCTGTCCCTAATCCTCATCATGCCTTCCTCTGTGGTTAACCAGTAAATATGTAACTCTATATATAACACAGGCAAATAGAGCTCTCATAGGAGAGTTTGGTGCAAATGCCCAGCAAATACTCTAAAAGGGGCCTCTATATGCTGCCTAGATATATGAGAATATACAGGAGTCCTATAAATCTTTTAAAATAAGCATTGTGAAAGCCCTATCCCATCCTTAATTGGAGGCAGGAAATTCTGAATGTCCTCAGAGATCTCCAAGTTTATTTGATAGATGCTTAGGAAACTAGTTTCATGAATCCTGGATTGTTGAATGCTAGCCTTGCATATGTTAGAAAAGCATGACTGGTTTGCAAACTGTTGGGGACAAATGCGTTGTTTTTCTTCTGGTATGGTTTTAAATAGAGAGTAGGAGGTTGGGCGGGGACAGAGGGGGAGTAGAGCAAGAACAAGCATTGTTATACAGGGTTGTGGATGCCCCTGCACGAAGTCTGAAACAAAAACCAGAGCCATTTGGCAAACTGCTTTTAGGATGAGTCATGGTGAGGAAAGTGGGGCTGGGTGTCCACTCTTTGTACTGCCTGGGATCATGGCAAATATTTAAATGGTTGGGAAAGTAGAGTGGGTGGGAAACAAGATGAGGGAGAGAGAGAGGAGTTACAGGCCTCATTAACTTTAAAGGAAGGAAAAAAAGGAGACCTTTTGTTTAACATTAATAATTTTGACCAAAGAAATGAACTTTTTTAATTTTACGAAGCACTTAGAAACCCAGGGGTTTGGAAGTTATATGAAGCCTAAGTTGGACCCTCCAACTCATTGTTTCTCAGCATTTCTTTGGTACATATTAGAATCACCTGGGGAGTAAAAAAAAAAAAAAAAAAAAAAAACGAATGCCCACATTGCTCTCTAGACCAATTACAACAGTATCTGTGGGAGTGGGGCCCAGGTGTCAGCAGGTTCTAAAGTATCCCAGGCAATTCCAGTGTTACAATCAGGTTTAAGAACCACTGGTTGAAGTAAAACTGGACAAATGGTTGCTATGTGATAAGATTTATACCAGTTATAAAAAGCACTGAGTGCCACGTAGTCAGAATCTTAATGAAAATAAAACAATGCTACAAAATGCATCCTGTTTTCCTTCTAACAATTTGTTCAATTTGGTCTAATATTTTAGGCAACTTTCAAATTAAAAATGATGAGACTGTTTTGTGTTCACATTACCCTTGGCATAAAATACAGATGCAATCACTTTGTTTTGTACTGCTTGACCTACTCTTTCAGCTTCTGTTTTCTGTATTTAATCCATTAAAACAAAAGTAGAAAAGAAAACAAAAGTTCCCAAGTGGCTTCCTATCTTGCTAGTAGGTCCTATCATAAAATATACCAGTTTTGGTGGATTCTGTATTAAAAATACATAGAATGTTCCCTTCCAATACTTTTCATCATGATTCTAAAATTTATCTTAGAACTAAAATAGATGATTTGATGAGTTGTTCTGGAAATAGTCCCACTATTCAGTAGGATTTTGTTGTACAATAACTTCTAATGACAGAATAACAACAAAAATCTTTGCTTTCCTTCAGTTGGAGGCTGCATATATGGGGCATGGTTCATCTGATATCTATTTTTTATTCAAATGTAATCTAATCTCAGTAGGGGCTAGATTGAGCCTATGGCTTAATTTAGGGATATTTTTACTCATATTCATATTGTGCACACTTATTTTAAAAGTCTCTTATTCTTCTTTGAAGCAAATTTAAAACAAATATCACAACTCACAGCTATTATTATCATTATAAAAAATTATAGTAATGGTCCACTTAGCCTATCTTTGTCTCGGCTGAAAAAAAATTTAGAATTAACTGGTTAATAAGAAATTGGAAGATGACTCAAATATTGGATATTGTAATAGAAGTCCTTACTTTGTGATAGCAGTGCTTGTATATCTCCTGTATCTCAATCTTACCCATCTATACTTATATCTTTATATGTATTTTAATATACTTATGCACTTGGTAAATTTAATTTTTCTCTTCTGTTGACATGGAGATTATACTTTTTATCTCAAATTTCTTAAAATTTAAAAATACACCATTAAAGAGACACCTGGGTGGCTGAGTCAGTTAAGCATCCAACTCTTGATTTCAGCTCAGGTTATGATCTCATGGTTTGTGGAATGGAGTCGTGCATCTGCACTGTCAGTGCAGAGCCTGCTTGGGATTCTCTTTCTCCCTTTCTCTGCCTGTCCTCTGTTCATGTGCTCATTCTCTCTCTCTCTCACTCTCTCCCTCTCTCAAAATAAATAAACATGAAAAAAATACATCATCAAAAAAACTAAACTTAATATCTCCTACTATATAATGAATATTTGAATTCCACTCAACCCTGTCTTCTTAAATATTTTCTCCAGTGTTTTAGTTCTATCTTGTTAATATCCAAATTAGGCCATTAATTGGTTTTGTATTATTATATTCTAATTTGTCTTATTTGATATCAACATTATCCATGTAAAATGGCTTAGAGTCCAAAAAACCTATAAAGTTCCTGGGAAAAAACAGCTATGCCATGCCCTATCCCTCCCCATCATTTTCTGAGCCCCCAAAGAGACTACTTTCAGTGCTGTTAAAAATTGTTCTTTTGGTTTTACCTCCGTATTTCTTTTTTTCTATTTTTTTATGTTTATTTATTTTTGAGAGAGAGAGAGAGAACAAGTCG
The DNA here is from genome assembly GCF_016509475.1 of Prionailurus bengalensis. Classification (NCBI taxonomy): domain Eukaryota; kingdom Metazoa; phylum Chordata; class Mammalia; order Carnivora; family Felidae; genus Prionailurus; species Prionailurus bengalensis. Next base: position 17,151,491 of record NC_057361.1, on the reverse strand, counting down.
GGGAGGGGCAGAGAGAGGTAGACACAGAATCGGAAGCAGGCTCCAGGCTCTGAGCTGTCAGCACAGGGCCCCACTCACCGCTCCAACCCGGGAACTGTGAGATCATGAACTGAGCCAAAGTCTGTTGCCCAACTCACTGAACCACTCAGGTGCCTCAGTTTTACCTCCGTATTTCTAAATAAATATTGAAAAATACTGCTACTTCTTGGGGCTTTGTGCTGACAGCTCATAGCCTGGAGCCTGCTTCAGATTTTGTGTCTCCCTCAGTCTGCCCCTCCTCCGCTCGCTCGCATTCACACTCTCTCTCTCTCAAAAATAAATAAACATTAAAAAAAAATATAGGGGCGTTTGGGTGGCTCAGTTGGTTAAGCTTTCGACTTTGGCCCAGGTCATGATCTCACAGTTCTTCAGTTCAAGCCCAGGTCGTGCTCCTTGCTGACAGCTCAGAACCTGGAGCCTGCTTAACATTCTGTGCCTCCCTCTTTCTGCCCCTCCCCCACCTCTCAAAAATAAATAAACATTAAAATAGAAAAATACTGCTACTTCTTGATTCTTTGGCTTTAGTGATTCTTTGGTCCTTCCAGTGTAAAAGACAGGATGTTACACCATTATTCAACTTTATGTTATTATGACTACACAAATGCTAATTCATCTGAGGCTAGATAGCAGGCCATGGTCACATTTGCTTTCCTGGAAAAGGTTTTGTTTTCTCTGAAGATAATAGGGTTTTTGCTTTTTTGTTTTGTACTGTGTTTTATCTAGTTGTCTACATACTTACAAATTCAAGCCCAAACTTTCCCCTTGTTATATAAATTTCTTTTCAATATGCTTAAACTCATTCTAGGATAATCTGGCTGAGCCATTTCCTTTAAGAGTCCTTTGTGTCATTATCTTTTGGCCTTTTCTCTCAGTTTGGTTAGATAATCCTTAGAAGAAACTTCCTGTGCCCTTGACTGGATGGTACAAGGCTGCTTGTTAGCATTCTTGGTTCTAGGTGAAAGAAGAAAGCTTATGTCTTTTTGTATGTAAATTTAGACTTAATCTTCTTTTTAAATACAATACTCTTGGGTTTGCAGGTCCAGAACCTCTGTTTTACTTTCTCAAAAAATAAATAAATAAATAAATAAAGACCCTGCTTTCAGAGGGGTAGTTGCCTGGCTGAGTAATAGGAGGAGGGGGATATGAGAGTTTGCTTGTTAAACAAACTTTCAATAAATCCTCTTATTTTGAACTCCAGAGGTAACGCATTCCTCCAATTCAGAGTTCTTGATACAAATCAGATTGCTCTAGGTTCTCTCAGGTTTGCTAAATTAGTGAATACTTTCTTCTCTGCTTTCCATCTTCCATAATGAATTCATGCCTTTAAAAATTTTTCTTTGTCTTTGCTTTAGTGAAATTTCAGGATACTGTAAAAGGAAATGAGTATGCCAAACTTAAGCAAGTTAGGATGTGTTCAAATTAAGGTTACTGTTATTGAACGATTTTTTAAACCCACATATTTTTCAATTTCTTTGTTCACTATCTTTAATTCATTCCTTTCTCTGGGATCATTTTCCTTCTTAAAGCATCTAGTTTAGAAGTTCTTTTAATGAAGCTTTGCAGGTAAACTCTCAGTTTTGAAAAATATTTCACCATTATTCTTGAATAATAATGTATCATATGTTACAATTGTAGTTTCACAGTTATTTTCTCTCAGCATACAAAAGATATTAATCCATTGTTGTTGAGAAATATGTTAGATCTTATTCTGTCCTCTATGTCTCTTGATCTCTTTTATATTTGCTATGTTTACGTCTCTGTGTTGAAATCATGATAATTTTTTCATATCTTATCTGCTGTTAAACCATCTATTTATTTGGTTTTGTTTACTTTCATGACTATGTTTTTTTTATTCTTAAAAGTTCTATTTAGTTTTTTTTAAATCTTCCTGATAATATTTTACACTGAGTCATGTTCTTACTTGTATCTTCTTATTCTTTAATCACTTCAGGTCTACCTATTTGGTATTATTGGTAGATACCAATAATTCTATCATCTGAATTTTTGGAGGGTTGAATTCTGATTTTTTTTCATGATAGGTTTTCTCCTCCATGTGTTTTCTAACCTTGGATTATGACTTCATATTTGATTAGTCTTTATCTAGGGGAATCCTGTAAGGACTGGAGTGTGGCTCTTCTGTTAAGATTTGAATTTGCTTCTGCCAGACAAGCTCAAGACTACTTTAACTTCTTACATTGATTTAGGGCTTCTTAAAATATGGAAGTTGTTTAAATTTGAACCCCAAATCTGCAAGAAGCAAGCCTAGGGTCTACAATTCTCAGGGAAGAGGGGTTTAAATTTATTTTGTTTTTGTATCCAGAACCCAGATCAATTTGTTGTGCAAACAAATTTCTTTGTAATTTTCTTTTGCTGGTAGATTCTTTATTCTATTTCACCATTTCTCTATGTACCCATATACGGTATTTTTGAGGAATCTCAGTTCAGACCCAAATCTTACCCTGCAGATCGTCAGAGATAGTTTCCCACCCTAGTTTCTGGCTATCATTGTATTTTTGTCCCCTGGGGCATTTAAAACTTTTTTTGTAGGCTCAATTATGCATTTAAAATAATGTTATTCCAGCACATCAAGACATTTTACATTTGAGGGCTTTATTTTTTCCCCAAAATAGCTATTCTTCTGCATTGCCAGAAATAGAAGTCATGGTATATCTTTAAGACAAGAGGAGACAAGAGAACTAGTGACATAGACAGGAAGATGTTGAAGCTGGGGAATTGGATGAGATCCAGAAGATAGGTTGATTGGGAAAGAATAAAATGATAGCTGCTGAGAAAACATCAGACAAAGCAAACTGAGGGACCTCCTATAAAATAACTAGCCTACATTATTTTAAGATGTTTAGGTAAAGAAACAAAAAGTAATGCTGAAAAACTATACCAGATTAAAGGAAATTAGAGACATCATGGCTAAATGAAAGGCATGATCCTGGATTGGGATACTATACTGAAAAAAATAGCTATAAAGGACATTTTTGGAACAATTGATAAAATTTAGATATGGACTGTAGATTAATGTTGAAGATCTTAATGTTGATAGCTATAGTGTGGTTATGTAAGAGAAGGTACTTGTTCTTAGAAGATACACAATGAAATTTTTAGAGGTAAAGGGGTACAAGGCTATTAAATGGATCAAAAAATAATACACACACACCTACATATGTATACATACACAGAGATAGATAGATAGATAGATAGATAAAGATAGATAGATAGAGATAGAGATACATAGGTAGGTGGTGGGGGAGGGAGGTTGAGAGACAGAAGGAAGCAAGGAGAGAGCCTGATAAAGCAAATAGAGCAAACTATAAATTCCTTGTACTATTCTTGTTACTTTCCTCTAAGCTTGAGATGATAGCAAAATAAAAAGGTTGTGTGTGTGTGTGTGTGTGTGTGTGTGTGTGTGTGTGTTTATGAAGAAGTGCTGAGGAAGCACTTTGGGGAATGCCTACATTTAGGAAAAGAGAGGGGGAAAACAAATAGGTACAGAAGGCAAAGAGGAACAAGTTATTGATTTGGAAGGATAACTAAGTAAACATAGTGGACCAAAGTCAAGGGGATGTTTCATTTCGTTGAGGGTAATATCTACTCCCTGTGTACCCACACTCAGGTTCAGAGATATATCAGAAAATACTTCAGAACAAAGGTAGTCTTCAGGTCCCTGCAAACAAATGATGCAGTTACTTTGTGAATTACCTAAACTAAGTGGTGTTATGATTCACTGATTCACTTGGCAAATATAACATCCCCACTTTTTAAAATAACTCTGCTTTTGCCATATTAAATTAATATCTTTGGAATAGCTATAGTCTGAAGAGTAAGATCTGACATTTATCCTTTAGAAAGCATTGAATAGAGCTATACTTTTCAGCCAGAATAGTTTGTGATTATTGTGGAAATTTTATAATTACATTCTCTTAATGAGAATGATCCTTTCCCTTATAAGATTTGGGGTTTTCAAAGTTAAGGCATGGTTTCTATATCAAACTTTAGGTTGAGTTATACTAAAATTATGAAATATATAATTTAATTTGATGATATCATGCACCAGCTCTTTTATATCACTCTGTAGCTATTCCTTTAGTATTCTTGTTGAAAAGGCAATGATTTTGCTGAACAATTGGGGGAGAAATGATCATGCCTTCTTTCTTTAGCACTATAATTAAGATGTTTAAATAACCAGCACTCCTGCTGCTTTAGTAATGGTAGAAAAAGTTGGGGGAGGGAAGACAATAGAATTCTGCCTTTGAAGGAAAAATGCCCACTTAGATATTTTAAAAATAATTCTCACAAATAACTTTATTTAAGAATCTAAACATATAGGGGCGCCTGGGTGGCTCAGTTGGTTAAGCGTCCGACTTCGGCTCAGGTCATGATCTCACGGTCTGTGGGTTCAAGCCCCGCATAGGGCTCTGTGCTGACAGCTCAGAGCCTGGAACGTGCTTCGGATTCTGTGTCTCCCTCTCTCTCTGCCCCTCCCCTGCACGCTCTGGCTCTCTCTTTCAATAATAAATAAATGTTAAAAAATTTAAAAAAAAGAATCTAAACATATAATTAACCACGATGGTCATGTAAGTGCTATACCCAGTATACATCTGTAAAATGGTCATATATATCTAAAGTGAGTTAACTGTTTAGCTTAGGTGTTGACAATCTTTTTCTGTAAAAATTCAATAATAAATATTTTTGGTTTTGCAGGCCATGAAATCTTAGTTACAACTAGTAAGCTCTGCCTTTGTAGTGTGAAAGCAGCCATAGAAATTATGTGAATGAGTGGGAGTGGCCATATTCCAATCAACTTTATTTACAAAAATAGGCAATTGGCGAAATTTGTCCCTTGAGCCAGTTTGCCATTACCTACTTTAATTTATAGCTATTTTGTGTTGGAGCTTGTCAGCCTTATTTATCTTAAGGGAAATTCGATACATGAAGGGTCTAATTTGCAAAAACTTCACTTTGGAGAAAAATTCACTGGTTACTCATGTTCCCCCAGTATTGTGTGTCAAGGGCAAACATCAGGAGAAGCAATCAAAATTTAAGAATTGAAAAACAACCAATTGGTGATAATTAAGAAAAACAATACAAAATAAAGTCTGAAACAAAGGAAAACTGAAGATCTAGTTTCTGTTAAAAAAGAAAAAAAATGATAGTCTCATTTTGCTATATCTTCTAACTGCCTCCAGCTTTCATGTACTTCCTTTACCTGCCATTAAAAGTGAAAGATATAAGGTCAGTAGTTAGGGTCCAAATTATTTGTGGAGTGAGGAAGTTTGTTATCAAATGAAGCAATGAATGAATCAATCAATCGATTTATATTTTTGGTAGTACCTATTCCAAGTCAAATGTTCCTTTCAAAAGAATTTGACATTCAGCATTATTAGCTTTATTTGAATAAAGATGCTTTCATTCAAATTAACACAAGCTTCTTCATTTGGATGGTATCTTTAACTAACCTGACAATCAGGTCCAGTTTGTTTTGTAAAGGAGGACCAGTTTTAACATCATCTTCACATTATAATCTTACTGAGAATCAGTCTTTGATGAGTATTAGGCATATTTTAATTATTCCAACAATAGTTTGCAGTTCAAGTTAATTAAATAAAAAAATACATTCTTCCAGAGTTTAATCTAAAATATCAGCCTGAAAGTATTTATTATCCATAAGGAATTTATTGACTTACTGTTAAGACCAGTTTCCAATGAAAGTGGGTTTATGTCCTTTTATCATTTATCAAATACTTTTCATGTACATTATTTCATTTGATCCAAATTAACAACTTTGTTAGATGTACCACCTTAAAAGATTTTTATTTTTTTTGAACAAGTGTTGGAAAAAATACATTTCTACATACATCATGTTTAGGAAACTAAACTATAAGCTCTGTTTAGGCAGGGAAAACGTCTTATTTGTCATTGTAGCCTCAGCTACTGGTATGTAATAGGCACTCTGTAAATATTTGTTGCATTAATAGATAAGTGAATGAGAAAGCAAGACACTTATTAAGGTTTCTACAATAGAGATGAGACAAAATAAAAATGTTTTCAAAGATGTTCAATAACTTGCTTAGGGGAGAATGGCTGGTAAGTGGAAATAGAGCTGTAATACAGGTGAAAAAAATAATGAATATAAATTGCTTAGCCCAATGCCTAAGGCACCTAGTAGTGCTCAATAAGTGTACCCTTTTTATATTGTATGCACATATTTCTTACTTTAGTGTTGCTTCCACTATATTGCACTACAGTAATGGTGGATGTGATAGTCATAGAAAACAGTTCATTATTGCAAATAAGTTAAGTCTTGTCTATTAAATAGCATCTACTAAAGAGTAAATAAGTTCTCTTTTATTCATTTTCCCACATTATCAATGAGTTGATTTAAAACCCAAAGAAATTAAACTGAATTTCATGCAAAAGCATGAAAACCCAGCCATCAGCGATTCATCATATACTGATTTCCTTGTGTCAAAGAGGAAAAGTTCCATTTAGCCCCCTGAATCTATATAGGCTGTTGTTCCATTTTGCAAATCCTAAGGCATTTACTGTGTAAATTACCATGAATTGCAAACAAAGGCCCAGAAATAGGTCTGTGCAGATTCACAGCAGTCAGGCAGCTCTGTAAATAGTCAGCCTTGCCTAAGTCCTATTTTAAATACCTTCATTATTAACGATGTCATGTCATCCTTAGAGCTGATTACCATGCAGAGTCTCCCCAAATAAGATTTCCAACATTTCAAACCAGGCACTGCAACCTTTAAAGAAATTATTTAGCCATATTGCTCCTAAACCAAACCACCTATTGATACAAACAAACATTTTACTTGCATATGGCTGTTATTTGGAGGGTGTTACATTTTAGTAAGGGCAGAGAGAGGTTTTTCAATTAAGGCTCATATTTTTTAAACACAGATGAATTTTTCTTGTTTCAACTTTCTCATAGACTTTGTAAGGAAGTCTTTAGAGAGAGTGTTTATATATTATTACCAGATGACTATTTTACTGAAAGCCTTTTAAAGTGTGATTTCTAGGCTCAAAGAATGAATTTTCTGACATCCTCCTTATTTCAAAGCCTTTTCTCTAGAATCTTATTTTTTCCACAAACAGTGAAACTGTACTTTGAAAAGGCAAATCTAATTTGCCCACCATTAAGCAGCAAATTGATGTTTTAGAGAATAGTTCGAGAATGATGCTTAAGATGAGAATAGCCAGAAGATAAAGTCAATGTCAAGTCAAATGGATTTGCCAAAGATCAGTCAGCCAAATTTGATTCAGGTTCTTTTACATCCAGTCCCTATGATCTCTCCACCATAGCAGTCTGGGAAAAATTGAAAATTTTCCCCTTCAATAATCCAAGAAGAAAATCACTAATGATTAGGAACTAATGGAGACTATAAAAATAATCCAAAAATGTGTGCATATATATCCCCAAAGAATGGACAGCTCTAAAGTTCCATAAGCCTTCTTGAATAAAGTATGTACAGTAAAACTTTGGTTTGTGATTTGTTCCAGAAACATGTTTGTAATCCAAAGCACTTGAGTATCAAAGTGAATTTCCCCACAAGACATAATGGAAACTCAGATGATTCCTTCTGTAACCCCAAAAATATTCATATAAAATGATTACAATACTGTAATATAATGAAAAATAAGTAAAATACAAAATATAAAGAAAAATAAATTAACCTGCACTTACCTTTGAAAACCTTCATGGCTGCTGTGAGGGAGATGAGAGAGGAGGGTTATTGTATAGAACAGTTTTCACTATCACTAACAGAATACATGCTATCTGTTGGCTTAATAGAATTTTTTTCTGCGTGGGACCACTGTATACACTTGCATGGATATTGATTACGGTACACCAGCAATAAACTCTTGTCATATACTGTATTTTATGTAACTGGCAATAAGGCAGCAGAGGAAAGGGTCTCTATCTGCAGGCAGCCTGACCTAGAATGAAGCAAACCATTCCTAAGCTTACTCTTGTATGGAAAAGCAAGGACTGCCCATAGGTTCTTTGAAGTGACAAAAAATATACTAGTGCCAGTTGTGGGCACCTTCCAACATTCTGAAAAATCACTGCTTTATGTCAAACACTGCAGCCTGAGACCAAGCATCTGATCATGGGAGCTGATCACCCACAATCCCACAGCAAGTGAGAGAGAGAAGAACCATTGGCTCAGTTATGATCATGTGATATTCGGCATCACATACTACTGCAATGATGTATTGCAAGACATAATTTGTTTATCAAGTTAAAATGTATTATAAAGGTTTGATTATCTGGCAGAACACTTGCTGAACAAGTTACTCACAATCCAAGGTTTTACTGTATTGTAAGCAACAACATGGACAATATGTGCAACTAAAAGGTAAGGAAGTATTAAGCTACAGAAAATTATTTTTGGCTGATTAAAAAAAAGTAGTTATAACACCTTCCTCTGAGTCTCCTAAGTATCACAAATAAAACACAAGGCTGACTCCAAACTAATGAAGTTTTCAGGATGTTCTAAATGAATTACAATACAGAAAAAAAAAAACACTTAAAATTGATTATCAAACTCTAGTAATCCTAAAGTCCCATTATAGGGAGCCCTGTACTGCCTACCCGTTTTAGGCCTCAGCCCTCAAGTTCAGTTTCCAATCTGTTCCCATAGTCTCTTTAGAGTCTCAGTGACAAATTAGTCACCACCACCCTCCATATGAATTTTGGAGGGACACAAGCATTCAGTCCATAATACCATCAGACTGATTTTAGGTAGATATATGATGATTGATATATCTATAGATAGACATAGATAGATAGATGGATAGGTAGACAGACAGATACATAAATACCTAAAGCAACTAGTAAAAAAGCTATACAAGGAGACAAACTAAAACTAAATAAACTGGAAAAACTTTAGATGGATAGAAATGGAATTATAAAAAATGGTCAAGTAACCCACAAAAAAGTAGCAAAAAGAAAACAGAGAAATGTAAAACAAAGAGAACAAAGAAAAAAGCCAAACTCCAAAATAAAATGGCACACTGAAGCCCTAGAATGACAATAATTACATTAATTATAAATGATCTAAATATACCAATTAAAAAACACAGATTGGAGGGGCTTTAAAAAATGACCCAACTGTATGCCATCTACAAGAAACTTGCTTCAAATAAAATGAAATAGGTAGGTTGAATGTAAAATGATGGAAAAATACATCATACAAATAAAATCAAAAGAAAGCACAAGTGGCCATTAATATCAGTTAAAGTAAACTTCAGAGCAAAGAAAATTACCAGGGACACAGAGATACATTACATAATGATAATAGGTCAATCCACCAAGAAAACCTAGTAATCCTAAATATATATGCAAACAATAGAACTTCAAAATATGTGAGGCAAAAACTTACAGAATTGAAAGGAGAAGTAGATAAATCCACAAATGCAATTAGAAACTTCAGTACTTCTCTCTCAAAAATTAATAGAACACCTAGTGAGAAAAATCAAGGTTATAGAAGAACTTAGCAACACCATTAACCAACAGAATCTCACTACCATTTATAAGACATTCCATCTAACACCAACTGAATGTGTATTCTTTACAAGAGCCCATGGAACATATACCAAGATATAATATATTCTGATCTGTAAAACAAACCTCAAAACATTTAAAGGAATTAAACCATTCAGAGTGCCTTCTTTGACCACAATAGAATCAAACTAGAAATCAGAAAGGACAGGAAAATCTCCAAATATTTGGAAGTTATACAGCACCCTTCTAAATAATCCATGCTTCCAAAATGAAAATCTCAGGACAAATTTTTAAAATATTTTGAGGTAAATGAAAATAAAAATACAACATAACAAAATTTGTGAGATGCAGCTGTAGTAGTGTTGGCAGGGAAATTTATAGCACTAAATGTTTACATTATAATAAAAGAGGAAAAGCCTCAAATCAATAGTCTAAGCCACTAATTCAAGAAACTAGAAAAATAAGAGCAAAATAAGCCCAAAGCAAGGAGAAGGAAAGAGACAATAAAGATAAGAGCAGAAATCAATGAAATTGAAAACATAATAAAGAAAAACAATGAAAGAAAAAACTAATTCTTTAAAAAGAACAGTAAAATTGACAAACCTTTAGCAAGACTGACCAAGAAAGAAGGAAGATACAAATTAATAACCTCAGAAATGTACATCGAAAGGATAATAAAGGACTACTGTAAAAAGCACTACTCATATAAATTTGACAATTTAGACAAAATGGTCCAAATTTTTTAACAGTTTAAACTGTCACAATTCACCCCATATGAAATAGGTCGTTTGACATATTAAAGCTATTAAGGAAATTGAATTCATAATTTAAAATTTCTTAAAAAGAAATCTCTAGAGGACAATTCTAAATTCATTTTATGAAGCCAGAAATAACCTGATGCCAAAAAAGACAGTACCCCCTCAAACCATTACAAACTAATATTCATCATGAATAGAGATGCAAATATTCTTAACAAAATATTTAAAAATAGTATTTATTAATACATTAAATTAATTATATGCCATAACAAATTGTTTATTCCAGGGATGCAAGGCTAATTCAGTAGTCAAAAAACAGTCAATGGAATCGACCATACTAACAGGCTAAAGAAGAAAAAATATCATACCAACCACAGAAAAAGTATTTGACAAAATTCAATACCCATTCAAGATAAAAACTCTCAGGAAGCTTATTATAGAAGAAAACTTTCTCATCTCGATAAGGAATATCTATAACAAAATAAAAACAATATACATTTAAAATGATACTTAATTTTGAAAGACTGAATGATTTGCTCTAAGATGAGGAACAGGCAAGGATGTCTGTTCTCACGACTGCTGTTCAACCTGTTACTAGAAGTTCTAGCCCACACAATAAGATAAGAAAGGGAAATAAATATCATGCATATCTGAAAGAAAGAAATAAAACTTATTATTTGTAGATGACATGATAGTCTACATAGTAAGTTGCAGAAAATTACAAGAAATATCCTAACCACAGAATATAAGATTAATGTATATTAACTGTCTATCAACTTGCAGTGAACTGTGAAAGGCAAAATAAAACATACAAAACAATTTATAATTTCTCTAAAGAAAAGGAAATATATGAGTGTAAATCAAAACATGTACAGGACTTTGTATGCTGAACTACATAATGCTGATGAAAGAAATCAAAGATCCAAATAAAGAGTCAAACATACCATGTTCATGATATGGCTGACTCAAAATGGAAAAAAAAATAAGTCAATTCTTCCCAGGTTGATACACAGATGGAACACCAATTACTGTCAAAATCCCAGCATAACATTATTTGTAGGTATAGACAACATTATTCTAAAATTCAAGTGGAACAACTGACGGAATAGACTAGTTTAAAAAAATTATTTTGAAGAATAAACTGAGGAATCAATCTATCCTATTTTAGGAACCATTACCTGATTACAGTAATCAAGACTGTGTTGATATTGGTGAAAGGATAGACACATAAATCACAGAGATCAATGGGACAGGATTTAAAAACCGAAAATAGTGCCACACAACTATAGCCAATTGAATTTTTGAAAAATTGTGATGGCATTCAATGAAGGAAGAATAGTCTTGTCACAAATGGTGCTGAAATAATTGAATATTTATAGGCAAAAAGGTGAACCTCAACCTAAATCTCATACCTTACACAAAAATTAATTCAAATTAACTCATTGACTTAAATATAAAATATAAAACTATAAAACTTTTAGAATATAACACAGGACAGAATCTTTGAGATCTAAGGCTTTGTGAGAAGTTCTCAGGCATGACACTAAAAGCATAATTCATAAAAGAACCAAATCAAAATTGGACTTCCAAATTTAAAACTTTTGTTCTGTGAAAGACCTTGTTAAGGGAATGACAAGATGACCTACAGACTGTAAAAAAATATTTGCAAACCTTATATCTGGTAAAGGACTCATATGTAGGGTATATAAAGCACTCTCAAAACTCAACCATAAAAATCCACCAGTCCAGTCAGAAAATGGGCAAAAGACACGAAGAGACATTTCACCACAGAGGATGAAAAGATGGCAAATATGCGCATAAAAATATTTCCAACATCACTAACCATGGAGGAAATGCACATTAAGATTATGATGAGCTATTACTATACAACTATTAGAATGGGAAAAATAAAAAACAGTGACACAGGGTTGGGATGGTGTTCAAAAATGTAAGATAGGAAGATCATGAACTCACATCCTCCCATGGATACCAAATCTACAGCTAAATATGAAATAATTTTGCTGGAAAAGAACTGAAAACTACCTGAACAACTCCTTCCACAACAGGAATAAAAGGATCACATTGAGGTGGGTGGGAGTGGCAAGACAATTTCACCAAAACCCCGACCACATCACAGTGACACAAGGGGAAGGAATCCCAGAGCTTCTTCCTAGGGAGCAAGGTGTTTGTGCTCCACATCAGGTACGCTCACCCTTGGGATTTGCATTGGAGAGATGAGGTCCCAAAAATGTTTGGAAACAAATGGGACTTATGTTCAGGGTACCTTTGGTGCTGTGGGTAGTTGAGATACTCCTTTTGAGGGGCTTGTGTGTGTAATCACTCATTCTAGGACCCAGTGCAAAGGCAGCAGTTTGAGAGGTGACTGGTTAATATGTGAAGAAGATTTATTTGCCAATTTTAACTTGTCTGCTGGGAGAAGCAGGGACTAGTTGGGACTTTCTTTGTTTAAGGAGGCACTGGTGAATGCCATTTTTGCATTTTTCCTCTGTCTTGCTAGTGCAGGCAGGCATGTGGGGACAGGACCTTGCTGAAGCTGCATGCATGCCCCACCTCCTGCACTCTTTCCTTGTCTTGCTAAAGCCACAGGCATGTCCTATATCCAGTGCTTTCCCTTTTCATCGCTAAAGCTATGGATGTGTCCCACCGTTAATACTCTTCTTTAGCCTTCCTAAAGCAACATGTTAGTGTGGTCCACATAGTCCTCTTTTTTGTCTGGCTCTGGAAGCCAGAGAGGCTTGCGTTTCTGGGCTCCATGGGACTGCAACAATAGGAAAGACAGTTAAGGGCAGGCTACCACACTCAGTTGTACTGAACAAACATCAGACTTAAACACCCCTTTAGTATTTTTGTATAAAAGGCCCATTTACTTGTCCAGAAACTTCAACCTCAGGAATAGGCTTTAGGTTTGCCACACATCTGAAAGCTACAGGGGCACTCTCAGGGAACATAGACAGGTGGATACCATCTTAGCTCCTTGCTTTTCCCTTGCCACAGTTCATTAGTACCTCCAAGAAAGGAGCTTATACACTCCTCTGAAGCCCCAGTTTTTGCAACTGTCACCCAGAAGAGATCTAGAGGTCAGTAGGGTCACAATCATAAAATGTGGAGGGGTGGTTAATATGCCAGTGTAGTAGGAGGATCCTAGCCTTGTCTCATCCCTCAAACACAGCTAGATAACTATAAAATAATTCTTAATACTCAAGAAATTGACCTGAGGACTGATAGAACAAACTGCACATCTAAAGGGAGAAAAGTGGTCACTTTGAGAAAGGTAGGAAGTGTGGAGATTAAGTTTGGGGGAGAAATGGATCATGGGTGTTGGAGAGGGGAGGGAGCCCTGGTTGCAGAGAAAGGAAAGAGAGAGTAGAGCACACAGGGATAAGCATAAGGAGACCACTTCCCCAAAGCTGAATTTTGTAAGCTTTTGCAACCAGTGAGGCTCAAAGACTGGAGTTTCAGTGGTCCCTGGGCTTGATGGGGATAGAGACCTGAGTATGCTGTCCTACTCCTGGAGTGGAGCAGGCAAACAATGTGAAGGCATATGGCACAATCTGATGATTGCCTAAGTGGCACAAGGAAAGACTGTTTGCTCTTTTTGGAGCACATCTGTGAGGGGTGGCATTGCCTCTCTGGGTACAATAGAACTGGTGGATGCCATTTCCTTCCCTTGCCCTACAGCATAGGTACATGCTGAGGGTGACCAACCAGGACACTGGCTGTTTACCCTGCTTGCTCCAAATCCCACCCCTGTGTTTTGGTGCAACTGCCTTTCTGGTAAAACCTGCATCAGTTGCAGCATGGGTAAGACCATTTCCCAGAGGACCAATGCAGATCCCTGCCACACCTGGTCCCTGAAGTTTGGAATTTTTAAAGTAAGCAGGCCCAGCTAGAGTAGACCCCAAGGTACAATGTGCTGCTCTAGGCAGGCAGGCAACCCAGAAACAGACATTGTGACATCAGTGACGTGAAAAATGCCTGTGATGCACAATGGGAAATTATGTACTTTTCTGAAAGTGCTTCCCTAAGAACAACAAGCATGACTGCCCTCTCCAGGGACAAAGTAGAAGACTGGAACCATTTCCCTCCCCCATCCATCAGCATAAACCAACTTCAATAAATAGCACAGCACCCACACTGGCTGCCTAACTTGCTTACATCAATTCCCACCCACTTGTACTCTGCTGGTACTACTTCTCTCAGGCAAATGTGCCTTAGGACCAGTGCAGTGGACTCCTCCCCTAGAAGGCCAGCACAAACTCTCTCCTGCACCACATCTACTGACATAGAGTTCTGAAGAGCTTGAGTTCTAGTGGAATAGAGTTCTTTTAACAAGCACACCAGAGCACACCTGGTTAAAACTCACCACACTCTGGCCAAGATCCCAACACTACCCACTGAAGGCAAGGAGAAACTCTGCAGACAATTGACCTCAGGGCTAGAGCAATAAAAAAATAGCATAAAAGTGTGTGCTGCACACACCAGAGACACTTCCAGAAACACGAGGCCCTGCATATTATATGACTTATTTTTTATAAAGTCATTATTATCAGGAGCAGGAAGAATAACAGGTTTCCCTAACACAGAGAAGAAGACAGGGACCTAGACAAAATGCCAAAATGGAAGAATTCATCCCAAAAGAAAGAATAAGAACAGGTCATGGTCAGGGATCTAATCGAAACAGATATAAGTAATATGCCCGATCCAGAATTTAAAGCAACAATCATAAGGATACTAGCTGGGCTTAGAAAAGCATAGAAGACATAAGGGAAACCCTTACTACAGAGATAAAAGAGGTAAAACCAATGAGGCTGAAATGAAAAAATTCAATAACTGAGATTCAAAACCAACTGAACATAATGACCGCAAGGATGGAAGAAACAGAGGAACAAATAAGTGATATAGAAGATAGAATTATGAAAAATAATAAAACTGAAAAAAGGAGGGAAAGAAAAATATTGGATCACCAATGTAGACTTAGGGAACTCAGTGACTCCATAAAATGTAATAACATTCATATCATAGAAGTCCCAGAAGAAGAGAGAGAAAAGGAGACAAAAGGTTTATTTGAGGAAATTATAGCTGATAACTAACCTAATCTGGGAAAGGAAACCCAAATCCAGGGGGCACAGAAAAATCCCATCAAAATCAACCAAACCAGGCCAATACTGAGTCATATTATAGTTAAATTTGCAAACTATAGTAATAAAGAAAAAAATCCTAAAAGCAGCAAGAAAAAAGAAGTCCCTAACTTACAAGGGAGACCCATAAAGCTAGCTACAGATCTCTCCACAGAAACTTGGCAAGCCAGATGGGAGTGGCATGATATGCTCAACATGCTAAATGGGAAACCTCTGCAACCAAGAATACTCTATCCAGCAAGGGTATAATTCAGAAGAGAACAAGAGCTAAAGCATTTCTCAGACAGAAGTTAAGGAAATGCATAACCATTAAACCAGCCCTACAAGAAATGATAAAAGGGGGCTCTTTGGGTGGGAAAGAAAGACCAAAAACAACAAAGACTGGACAGGAACAAACAGAGAAAATCTCCAGAAACAACAACAAAACAGGTAATAAAATGATACTAAATACATATCTATCAATAATTACTCTGAATGAATCTATCAATAATCACTAAATGCTCCAATCAAAAGACATAGGATGTCAGAATGGATTAAAAAAAGATAAGACCCATCTATATACTGTCTCCAAGAGACTCATTTTAGACCTAAAGACATCTGCAGATTTAAAGTGAGGGAATGGAGAAATACTTCTCATGCAAATGGACATCAAAAGAAAGCTGGAGTAGCTGTACTTATATCAGACAAACTAGATTTTAAACCAGACTGTAGCAAGAGATGAAGAAGGGCACTATATCATAATAAAGGGCACTATCCAACAAGATCTAACAATTGTAAATTTTTATGCCCTCAACATGAAGCACCCAAATATATAAAACCATTAATAACAAATATAAAGGAACTCATTGATAATAATAAAAAAATAGTAGAGGATTTTAACATCCGAATTACATTAATGGGCAGATCATCTAAACAGAAAAGCAATAAGGAAACACTGGATTTGAAATAATTTCCTGGTTGACCCATTCATTCTTTAGTAGGATGTTCTTTAACCTCCATATATCTGTGGTCTAAGTCAGGTAGAGAAAGACAAATATATGATTTCACTCATGTGTGGAATTTAAGAAACACAACAGATGAACATTGGTAAAGGCAAGGAAAAATAAGATAAAATCGGGCAGGCAAAAAATAAGAGACTCTTAAATACAGAGAACAAACTGGGGGTTGCTAGAGGGGATGTGGATGGGGGGATGGGCTAAATGGGCGATAAGCATTCAGGACAGCACTTGTTGGGATGAGCAATGGGTGTTATATGTAAGTAATGAATCCCTGGGTTCTACTCGTGAAAACAATACTTCACTGTATATTAACTAACTTGAATTTAAATTAACAAAAACTTTAAAAAATATATGGAAATAAATGAAAATTAAAACACAATAGTCCAAAACCTTTGGGATGTAGCAAAAAAGTGGTCCTAAGAGGGAAGTATATAGAAATACAGCCTACCTTAAGAAGCAAGAAAAATCTCAAATCAACAACCTAACCTTACACCTAAAGGAACTAGAACAAGAACAACAGATAAAAGCTAAATCCAGCAAAAGAAGGGAAATAATAAAGATTAGAACATAAATAAATGACATAGAAACTAAAAAACAAACAAATAAAAAAGAGTAAAACAGATCAATGAAACCAGCATCTGGCCTTTGAAAAAAATTAATAAAATTGATAAACCCCTAGTCAGACTTATCAAAAAGAAAAGAGAAATGACCCAAATAAATAAAATCACAAATGAGAGAGGAGGAATAATAACCAACACTACATAAATACAAACTAGAAGAGAATATTATGAAAAAATTATATACCAAGAATTGGACAATCTGGAAGAAATGGATAAATTTCTAAAAACATATAAACTAACAAAACTGAAACAGGAAGAAATAGAAAACAATAACAGACTGATAACCAGCAAAGAAATTGAATCAGTAATAAACAATTCTCCTAACAAACTAAAGTCTAAGGCCAGATGGCTTCACAGGGGAACTCTATCAAACACTTAAAGAAGAGTTAGTACCTATCATTCTCAAACTATTCTAAAAAAATAGAAATGGAAGGAAGACTTCCAAATTCATTCTATGAGGACTGATTCCAAAACCATATAAAGACTTCACTAAAAATGACAACTACAGGCCAATATACCTGATGAACATGGATGTGAGAAATATCAACATAATACTAGCAAGTCAAATCCAAGAGTATATTAAAAGAATCATTCACCATGATCAAGTGGGATTTATTCCTGGATTGCAGGGATCGTTCACTATTCTCAGTAGATACAGAAAAAGCATTTGACAAAATATAACATCCATTCATGATAAAAATGCTGAGCAAAGTAGTGATAGAGGGAACATACCTCAACATCATAAAGCCCATATATGAAAAACCCACAGCTAATATCATCATCAATGCAGAAAAACAGAGCTTTTCCTCTAAGTTCAGGAACAAGACAGGGATGTCCACTCTCCCCTGTTATTTTGAATATAACAGGAAGTTCTAGCCTCAGAAATCAGACAACAAAAGGAAGTAAAAGGAATCCAAATTGGCAAAGAAGAAGACAAACTTTCACTATTTGCAAATGACATGATACTCAATATGGAAAGCCCAAAAGACACAATCAAAAAGTTGCTAAAACTGATACACAAATTCAGTAAAGTCACAGGATACAAAATCAACGTGCAGAAACCTGTTGCATTTGTATACACCAATAATGAAAAAGCATAAAGAGAAATCAAGGAATCAGTCCCATTTGCAATTGGATCACAAACCATAAGATACCTAGGAATAAGCCTAACCAAAGAGGTAAAAGATCTGTACTCTGAAAAATATAAAACACTGATGAAAGAAATTTAAAATGACACAAAGAAATGGAAAAACATTCCATGCTCATGGATTGGAAGAAATATTTTTAAAATGTCTATACTACTCAAAGCAATCTACACTTTTAATGAAATCCCTATCAAAATACCAACAGCATTTTCCACAGAGCTAGAACAAGCAATCCTAAAATTTATATGGAACCACACAAGACCATGAATAGCCAAAGCAATCTTGAAAAAGAAAGGCAAAGATGGAGCCATCACAATTCTGGACTTCAAGTTATATTACAAAAGCCATAGTGATCAAGACAGTATGGTATTGGCACAAAATCAGACACATAGATCAATGGAACAGAATAGAAAACCCAGAAATTAACCCACAACTATATGGTCATATAATCTTCAACAAAGCAGGAAAGAAAATCCAATGGAAAAAAAAGACAGTCTTTTCAACAAATGGTGTTGGGAAAACTGGACAGCAACATGGAAAAGGATGAAACTGGACCACTTTCTTATACCATACACAAAAATAAATTCAAAATGGATGAAAGACCTAAATGTGAGATGGAAACCATCAAAATCATAGAGGAGATCACAGGCAATAACGTCTTTGACATCAGCCATAGCAACTTCCTGCTAGATATGTCTCCTGAGGCAAGGGCAACAAAAGGAAAAATAAACTATTGGGACTTAATCAAGATAAAAAATTTCTGCACAGCAAAAGAAACAGTCACCAAAACTAAAAGACAGCCTTCAGAATGGGAGAAGATATTTGCAAGTGACATACCTGATAAAGATTTAGTATCCAAAATATATAAAGAATTTATAAAACTTAACACCCAAAAAACAAATGCAGTTAATAAATGGGAAGAAGACATGAATAGACATTTTTCCCAAGAAAACATACCAATGGCTAACAGATACATGAAAAGATGCTCAATATCATTCATCATCATGCAAATACAAATCAAAACTACAATGAGATATCACCTCACACCAGTCAGAATCGCTAAAATTAACAACACAGGAAAGAACAGGTAGGTGTTGGTGACAATGTGGAAAAAAGGGAACCCTCTTACAATGTTGGTGGGAATGCAAACTGGTGCAGCCACTCTGGAAAACAATATGGAGATTCCTCACAACATTAAAAATAGAACTACCGTATTATCCAGTAATTGCATCATAAAGTATTTACTCAAATGGTTCAAAAATATTGATTCGAAGGGATACATGCACCCTGATGTTTACAGCAGCATTATCAACAACAGTAAACTATGAAAAAAGCCCCAATGTCCATCAACTGATAAGTGGATAAAGCAGTGGCATATATATACAATAGAATATTACTTAGCAATAAGAAAGAAAGAAATCTTGCCATTTGCAACGAAATAAATGGAACTAGAGACTATTAGTCTAGGTGAAATAAGTTGGTCAGATAAAGTCAAATACCATGTGATTTCATTTATATGTGGAATTTAAAAAACAGATGAGTATAGAGGAACAAAAGAGACTCAAATCAAGTGTCTGTTAGCCATCTCTATCTTAAAGATATAGAACAAACTGAAGGTTGCTGGAAGGGGTTTGGCGGGGGAATGGGTTAAATGGGTGATCGGTATTAAGGAGTACACTTGTTGTGATGAGCACCAGTGTTGTATATAAGAGATGAATCACTAAGTTCTACATCTGAAACTAATATTACATTGTATGTTAACTAACTGGAATTAAATAAAAATTTGAAAAAAAATGAAAAATGTTGGGGAGGGAAGTTAAAATGCAAAGGTTTTAGTGTGCATTTATATTCAAATTGTTATAAAAAATGGATATATATATATATATATGCCATTATATGTGAACCACATGGTAACCACAAAGCAAAAGTCTACAGTGGATACACGAAAGATAATGAGAAAGAAATGTAAATATAATAGGGGCGCCTGGGTGGCACAGTCGGTTAAGCGTCCGACTTCAGCCAGGTCACGATCTCGCGGTCCATGAGTTCGAGCCCCGCATCAGGCTCTGGGCTGATGGCTCAGAGCCTGGAGCCTGTTTCTGATTCTGTGTCTCCCTCTCTCTCTGCCCCTCGCCCGTTCATGCTCTGTCTCTCTCTGTCCCAAAAATAAATAAACGTTGAAAAAAAAAATTAAAAAAAAAAAAAAGAAAAAAAAAGAAAGAAATGTAAATATAATAATAAATTAAGTCATCAAACAAGGGAAGAAAACAAGAGAAGAAGAAAGAGAAACTACAGAAATATCTAGGAAACAATGAACAAATTGCATTAAGTACATACCTATCAACAATTAATTTAAAT
The DNA here is from genome assembly GCF_016509475.1 of Prionailurus bengalensis. Lineage (NCBI taxonomy): Eukaryota > Metazoa > Chordata > Mammalia > Carnivora > Felidae > Prionailurus > Prionailurus bengalensis. The sequence goes on along the minus strand of NC_057361.1, from coordinate 17,130,885 downwards.
ATAAATGGACTAAATTCTCCAATCAAAAGACAGAGTGACTGAATGGATTCTTAAAAAATAAGACTTATCTATATGTTGCTTACTAAATCCCACTTCATATCTAAGTACAGACTGAAAGTGAAAGGATGGAAAAAATGTAAATGAAAAACCTCATATACCTATATTTGTATCAGACAAAATAGACTTTAATGTTGTAATAAAAGACAAAGAAGGGAATTACATAATGATGCAGGGTTAATATAACAAAAGAATGTCACATTTGCAAATGATTATGCACCCAGCAGATGAGCAACTAAATGTACAAAGCAAATATTAGCAGACCTAAAGGGAGAAGTTAACAATACTACAATAATTATAGGGGACTTTAATACTCACTTACATGAATGGATAGAACATCCAGACAGAAGGGGCATCTGGGTGGCTCAGTTGGTTAAGTGTCCAACTTAAGCTCAGGTCATGATGTCATAGTTTGTGAGTTCAAGCCCCTCATTGGGCTCTGTGTGGACAGCTCAGAGTCTGGAGCCTACTTCAGTTTCTGTGTCTCCCTCTGTCTCGGCCTCTCCTCTGCTTGCACTCTGTCTCTCTTTCTCTATCAAAAATAAATAAACATTAAAAAAAATTTAATGAAAAGAACATCCAGACAAAAATCTATAAAGAAATTTTGGGCTTAACTGACAAATTAGACTGGATGAACTTGATAGATATATATACAGAACATTCCATTCAAAAGCAGCAGAATACACATTCTTCTCAAGTGCACGTGAAATATTCTCCAGAACAGATCACTATGAAAAAAAGTCTCAAGAAGTATAAGAATAATGAAATCATGTCAAGCATCTTTTCTGACCACAGTGGTATTAAACTGGAAATCAATCACAAGAAGGAAACTGATGGGGCAACTGGCTGGTTCAGTCAATAGGTCATGCAACTCTTGATCTCTGGGTCATAAATTTGAGCCCCATGTTGAGGATAAAGTTTACTTTAAAAAAAAAGGAAACTGGAAAAATCTCAAATATGTGAAGATTAAACAACATGCTACTTAACAACCAGTGGGTCTAAGGAGAAATCCAAAAATACCTTAGACAAATGGAAATGGAAATACAACAATTCAAAATCTATGGTATAGAGAAAAATCAATTCTTTTTCTTAATGTTTGTTCATTTTTGAGAGAGAGATAGAGACAGAACATGAGCAGGGGAAGGACAGAGAGAGAGGGAGACACAGAAGCTAAAGTAGGCTCCAGGCTATGAGCTGTCTGCACAGAACAAGACACGGGGCTCAAACCCAAAACCTGTGAGATCATGATCTGAGCCAAAGTCAGACACTTAATCGCCTGAGCCACCCAGGTGCCTCAAGCAAAAGCAATTCTTAAAGGAAATTTCATAGCAAGAAAAAAAATCTCAAATAAGCAATCTAAATCTATACATAAAGGAACTATAGAAAAGAACAAATGAAACCCAAAGTTACTTGAAGGAAGGAAAAAGTAAAGACCGGAACAGAAATAAATAAAAAAGAGACTAAGAGAAACATAGTGGAGCTAGGAGCTGGTTTTTGAGAGGATAAACGAAATTGACACACCTCTAGCTAGAGTCATCAATACCAAATAAATTTAAAAGATCAAAAGAGAATAGTACAAACAATTATGTGCCAACAAACTGGACAACCTAGAAGAAATGGATGAATTCCTAGAAACAGTCTTCTAAGACTGAATCTTGAAGACATAGAAAATATGAATAGACTAATTATTGTTAAGGATATTGAATCAGTAATAAAAACCTTCAAACAAACAAAAGTCTAGGACAAAATAGCTTCACTGGTTAATTCTATCAAACATTCAAAGAAGATTTAATACCTATTTTTCTGAAATTCTTCTAAAAAATAGAAGGAAGAAATGTTTCCAAAGTCATCGTAGGCTGGCCTTACACTGATACCAAAACCAGACAAAGACACCACAAAAAAGAATATTACAGGCCAATATCCCTAATAAACATGGATGCGGAAATCATCAACAAAATATTAGCAAAACAAATTCAACAATACATTAAAAGGATCATATACCATGATTTATTCCATGGATTTATTCCAGGAATGCAAGGAGTGTTCAACATCTTCAAATCAATTAATGTGATAGAACACATTAACAAAATGAAGTATTTAAGTTATATGATCGTCTTACCAGATGCAGACAAAATATTTGACAAAATACAACATTCATTTCTGGTAAAAAACATTCAAACAAGTGGATCTCTTCAATAAAAGATGTTCAGAACACTGGGCATACAAAAGAATTGAACTAGACCACTATCTTTTACCATACACAAAAATTAACTCTAAATGTATTAGACTTGAATGCAAAATCTGAAACCATAAAACTCCCAGAAGAAAACATTGGTGGTAAGCACCGTGACATCAGTCTTGGCATTGAATTTTTGGATCTGACTCAAAAAAAGACAACAAAAGCAAAAACTATGAAGCTACTGCACAGTTAAAGAAAACATCAACAAAATGAAAAGAAAACCTACTGAATGGGAGAAAATATTTGCAAATCATATGTCTGATAAAAAGTTCATTTCCGAAAGGGAACCAGTTCCTGCCAGGGAACTTGCTTGCTCCGCACAAACACCCAACGCTGTGCTTCTGCGGAGCCACCCCTCCGGCAGCGGGTCTGACTCCCTCCCGCTGCCACAGGGCCCCTCCTGAAGTGGAGCACCTAAGGAGAAGCGAACTAAGCCTGCCCCTCCTGCCCCCGTGCACCTTGCCTACCCACCCCAGCTAATACGCCAGATCCCCAGCACTACAAGCCTGGCAGTGTGCAATAGCCCAGATGGGCCACGCCACCCCACAGTGAATCCCGCCCCTAGGAGAGGGGAAGAGAAGGCACACACCAGTCTGACTGTGGCCCCAGCGGTGGGCTGGGGGCAGACATCAGGTCTGACTGCGGCCCCGCCCACCAACTCCAGTTATACACCACAGCACAGGGGAAGTGCCCTGCAGGTCCTCACCACGCCAGGGACTATCCAAAATGACCAAACGGAAGAACTCCCCTCAAAAGAATCGCCAGGAAATAACAACAGCTAATGAACTGATCAAAAAGGATTTAAATAATATAACAGAAAGTGAATTTAGAATAATAGTCAAAAATTAATCACTGGGCTTGAAAACAGTATACAGGACAGCAGAGAATCTCTTGCTACAGAGATCAAGGGACTAAGGAACAGTCACGAGGAGCTGAAAAACGCTTTAAACGGCATAAAAATAAAATGGAAACAACCACGGCTCGGATTGAAGAGGCAGAGGAGAGAATAGGTGAACTAGAAGATAAAGTTATGGAAAAAGAGGAAACTGAGAAAAAGAGAGATAAAAAAAATCCAGGAGTATGAGGGGAAACTTAGAGAACTAAGTGATACACTAAAAAGAAATAATATACGCATAATTGGTATCCCAGAGGAGGAAGAGAGAGGGAAAGGTGCTGAAGGTGTACTTGAAGAAATCATAGCTGAGAACTTCCCTGAACTGGGGAAGGAAAAAGGCATTGAAATCCAAGAGGCACAGAGAACTCCCTTCAGACGTAACTTGAATCGATCTTCTGCACGACATATCATAGTGAAACTGGCAAAATACAAGGATAAAGAGAAAATTCTGAAAGCAGCAAGGGGTAAACGTGCCCTCACATATAAAGGGAGACCTATAAGACTCGTGACTGATCTCTCTTTTGAAACTTGGCAGGCCAGAAAGGCATGGCACGAGATCTTCAATGTGATGAACAGAAAAAATATGCAGCCGAGAATCCTTTATCCAGCAAGTCTGTCATTTAGAATAGAAGGAGAGATAAAGGTCTTCCCAAACAAACAAAAACTGAAGGAATTTGTCACCACTAAACCAGCCCTACAAGAGATCTTAAGGGGAATCCTGTGAGACAAAGTACCAGAGACATCGCTACAAGCATAAAACATACAGACATCACAATGACTCTAAACCCGTATCTTTCTATAATAACACTGAATGTAAATGGACTAAATGCGCCAACCAAAAGACATAGGGTATCAGAATGGATGAAAAAACAAGACCCATCTATTTGCTGTCTACAAGAGACTCATTTTAGACCTGAGGACACCTTTAGATTGAGAGTGAGGGGATGGAGAACTATTTATCATGCTACTGGAAGCCAAAAGAAAGCTGGAGTAGCCATACTTATATCAGACAAACTAGATTTTAATTAAAGGCTGTAACAAGAGATGAAAAAAGGCATTATATAATAATTACAGGGTCTATCCATCAGGAAGAGCTAACAGTTATAAATGTCTATGTGCCGAATACGGGAGCCCCCAAATATATAAAACAATTACTCATAAACATAAGCAACCTTATTGATAAGAATGTGGTAATTGCAGGGGACTTTAACACCCCACTTACAGAAATGGATAGATCATCTAGACACACGGTCAATAAAGAAACAAGGGCCCTGAATGAGACATTGGATCAGATGGACTTGACAGATATATTTAGAACTCTGCATCCCAAAGCAACAGAAAACACTTTCTTCTCGAGTGCACATGGAACATTCTCCAAGGTAGATCACATACTGGGTCACAAAACAGCCCTTCATAAGTATACAAGAATTGAAATTATACCATGCATGCTTTCAGACCACAATGCTATGAAGCTTGAAATCAACCACAGGAAAAAGTCTGGAAAACCTCCAAAAGCATGGAGGTTAAAGAACACCCTACTAAAGAATGAGTGGGTCAACCAGGCAATTAGAGAAGAAATCAAAAAATATATGGAAGCAAACGAAAATGAAAATACCACAATCCAAACGCTTTGGGATGCAGCGAAGGCAGTCCTGAGAGGAAAATACATTGCAATCCAGGCCTATCTCAAGAAACAAGAAAAATCCCAAATACAAAATCTAACAGCACACCTAAAGGAAATAGAAGCAGAACAGCAAAGGCAGCCTAAACCCAGCAGAAGAAGAGAAATAACAAAGATCAGAGCAGAAATAAACAATATAGTATCTAAAAAACTGTAGAGCAGATCAACGAAACCAAGAGTTGGTGTTTTAAAAAAAATAAACAAAATTGACAAACCTCTAGCCAGGCTTCTCAAAAAGAAAAGGGAGATGACCCAAATAGAGAAAATCATGAATGAAAATGGAATTATTACAACCAATCCCTCAGAGATACAAGCAATTATCAGGGAATACTATGAAAAATTATATGCCAACAAATTGGACAACCTGGAAGAAATGGACAAATTCCTGAACACCCACACTCTTCCAAAACTCAATCAGGAGGAAATAGAAAGCTTGAACAGACCCATAACCAGCGAAGAAATTGAATCGGTTATGAAAAATCTCCCAACAAATAAGAGTCCAGGACCAGATGGCTTCCCAGGGGAGTTCTACCAGACGTTTAAAGCAGAAATAATACCTATCCTTCTCAAGCTCTTCCAAGAAATAGAAAGGGAAGGAAAACTTCCAGACTCATTCTATGAAGCCACTATTACTTTGATTCCTAAACCAGACAGAGACCCAGTAAAAAAAGAGAACTACAGGCCAATATCCCTGATGAATATGGATGCAAAAATTCTCAAAGAGATACTAGCAAATCGAATTGAACAGCATATAAAAAGAGTTATTCACCATGATCAAGTGGGATTCATTCCTGGGCTGCAGGGCTGGTTCAACATTCACAAATCAATCAACATGATACATCACATTAATAAAAGAAAAGAGAAGAACCATATGATCCTGTCAATCGATGCAGAAAAGGCCTTCGACAAAATCCAGCACCCTTTCTTAATAAAAACCCTTGAGAAAGTCGGGATAGAAGGAACATACTTAAAGATCATAAAAGCCATTTATGAAAAGCCCACAGCTAACATCATCCTCAATGGGGAAAAACTGAGAGCTTTTTCCCTGAGATCAGGAACATGACAGGGATGCCCACTCTCACCGCTGTTGTTTACCATAGTGTTGGAAGTTCTAGCATCAGCAATCAGACAACAAAAGGAAATCAAAGGCATCAAAATTGGCAAAGATGAAGTCAAGCTTTCACTTTTTGCAGATGACATGATACTATACATGGAAAATCCAATAGACTCCACCAAAAGTCTGCTAGAACTGATACATGAATTCAGCAAAGTAGCAGGATACAAAATCAATGTACAGAAATCAGTTGCATTCTTATACACTAACAATGAAGCAACAGAAAGACAAATAAAGAAACTGATCCCATTCACAATTGCACCAAGAAGCATAAAATACCTAGGAATAAATCTAACCAAAGATGTAAAGGATCTGTATGCTGAAAACTATAGAAAGCTTATGAAGGAAAAAGAAGAAGATTTAAAGAAATGGAAAGACATTCCCTGCTCATGGATTGGAAAAATAAATATTGTCAAAATGTCAATACTACCCAAAGCTATCTACACATTCAATGCAATCCCAATCAAAATTGCACCAGCATTCTTCTCGAAACTAGAACAAGCAATCCCAAAATTCACATGGAACCACAAAAGGCCCCGAATAGCCAAAGGAATTTTGAAGAAGAAGACCAAAGCAGGAGGCATCACAATCCCAGACTTTAGCCTCTACTACAAAGCTGTCATCATCAAGACAGCATGGTATTGGCACCAAAACAGACACATAGACCAATGGAATAGAATAGAAACCCCAGAACTAGACCCACAAACATATGGCCAACTCATCTTTGACAAAGCAGGAAAGAACATCCAATGGAAAAAAGACAGTCTCTTTAACAAATGGTGCTGGGAGAACTGGACAGCAACATGCAGAAGGTTGAAACTAGACCACTTTCTCACACCATTCACAAAAATAAACTCAAAATGGATAAAGGACCTGAATGTGAGACAGGAAACCATCAAAACCTTAGAGGAGAAAGCAGGAAAAGACCTCTCTGACCTCAGCCATAGCAATCTCTTAAGCGACACATCCCCAAAGGCAAGGGAATTAAAAGCAAAAGTGAATTACTGGGACCTTATGAAGATAAAAAGCTTCTGCACAGCAAAGGAAACAACCAACAAAACTAAAAGGCAACCAACGGAATGGGAAAAGATATTTGCAAATGACATATCGGACAAAGGGCTAGTCTCCAAAATCTATAAAGAGCTCACCAAACTCCACACCCGAAAAACAAATAACCCAGTGAAGAAATGGGCAGAAAACATGAATAGACACTTCTCTAAAGAAGACATCCGGATGGCCAACAGGCACATGAAAAGATGCTCAATGTCGCTCCTCATCAGGGAAATACAAATCAAAACCACACTCAGATATCACCTCATGCCAGTCAGAGTGGCCAAAATGAACAAATCAGGAGACTATAGATGCTGGAGAGGATGTGGAGAAACGGGAACCCTCTTGCACTGTTGGTGGGAATGCAAATTGGTGCAGCCACTCTGGAAAACAGCGTGGAGGTTCCTCAAAAAATTAAAAATAGACCTACCCTATGACCCAGCAATAGCACTGCTGGGAATTTACCCAAGGGATACAGGAGCACTGATGCATAGGGCCACTTGTACCCCAATGTTTATAGCAGCACTCTCAACAATAGCCAAATTATGGAAAGAGCCTAAATGTCCATCAACTGATGAATGGATAAAGAAATTGTGGTTTATATACACAATGGAGTACTACAGGGCAATGAGAAAGAACGACATAAGGCCCTTTGTAGCTACGTGGATGGAACTGGAGAGTGTGATGCTAAGTGAAATAAGCCATACAGAGAAAGACAGATACCATATGTTTTCACTCTTATGTGGATCCTGAGAAACTTAACAGAAACCCATGGGGGAGGGGAAGGAAGAAAAAAAGAGGTTAGAGTGGGAAAGAGCCAAAGCATAAGAGACTCTTAAAAACTGAGAACAAACTGAGGGTTGATGGGGGTGGGAGGGAAGAGGGTGGGTGATGGGTATTGAGGAGGGCACTTTTTGGGATGAGCACTGGGTGTTGTATGGAAACCAATTTGACAATAAATTTGATATTTTGAAAAAAAAGTTCATTTCCAAAATGGTTAAAGAACACAAACAACTCCATACTAAAACAAACAAACGAACAAGCTGATAACAAAATGCACAGAGAATCTAAATCGACATTTTTTCCAAAGAATACATACAGCTGTCCAACATGAAAACATGTTCAGCATAACTAATTACTAGGGAAATATAAACCAAAACCACAATGAGATATCACCTCATTAGTCAGAATGGCTAGTATTAAAAAGATAAGAAATACCAAGTGTTAATGTTTGGAGAAAAGGGAACCTTCATACACTATTGGTGGGAATGCTAATAGGTTCAACCACTATGGAAAACAATATGGATGTTCCTGAAAAAACAGATCTACCATATGATCCAGCTATTCCACTTCTGGGTGAAGAAAATGAAAACACTAACTCAAAAAGATTTATGTACTGCTAGGTTTATTGCAAAATTATTTACAATAGCCAAGATATGGAAGCAACCTAAGTGTTTATCAATAGATGAATGTATAAATAAGATGTTGTGTGTATGTATATGCATATATGTCTGTATATATTATATATTTTATACATATATTGTGGAATACTACTCAACCATAAAAAAGAATGAAATTATGCCATTTTTGATAACATAGTTGGACCTAGAGGGTATTATGCTAAGTGAAATAAGTTAAACAGACAAAAACAAATATAGTATGATTTCACTTATATGTAAACAAAACAAAACAAATGAACAAAGACAAATAAAACAAAACCAAATTCTTAGATGCAGATAACAGGCTGGTGGTTATCAGAGGGGAAGAGTGTTGGAAGGGTGAGAGAAAAAGGTGAAGGGGATCAATTTTATTGTGACAGGAACTAGACATAGTGGTAATCACTGTAGTGTATGCAAAGATTGAATTATTTGTGTTGTACACCTGAAATCAATATATTGTTATATACCAATTTCACCTCAGTTAAAAAAAAATGACACCAAGTTTTTGACACATGATTATCACTAACTTGATAGTGATAACTTGAGAATCCCAGTGGTTTGGGAACTATTGCTTTGGAAATTTACCTTAAAGCATTTCTCTTTTAGAGTAACATAGACTACTTCTCAGATCCCTTACTAAAAGTTAAATCAATATAAATATAATGCATCTATTAGTAAAGAATAGCCAAAATTCTTAAGTGAAACTACCAAACAGGAGTGCCTGGGTGGCTCAGTCAGTTAAGTGTCAGACTTCAGCTCAGGTCATGATCTCCTGGTTCATGGGTTTGAACCCTGTGTTTGGCTCTGTGCTGGCAGCTCAGAGCCTGGAGCCGGTTTCAAATTCTGTGTTTCCCTGCCCCTCCCCCACTTGCACTCTGTCTCTCTTTCAAAAATAAATAAACATTTTAAAAAATTTAAGAAACTATCAAATAGGAGCGCCTGGGTAACTCAGTCGGTTGAGTGTCTGACTTTTGACTGTGGCTCAAGTCATCATCCCAGGGTTATGAGATGGAACCCCACGTTGGCTCTGCACCGAGCTTAGAACCTGCTTAAGATGCTCTCTTCTCTCTCTCTCCCTCTGCCCCTCTCCCTTGCTTATGTTCTTTCTCTAAAAAATGAAAACAAGGGGCACCTGGGTGGCGCAGTCGGTTAAGCGTCCGACTTCAGCCAGGTCACGATCTCGCGGTCTGTGAGTTCGAGCCCCGCGTCAGGCTCTGGGCTGATGGCTCAGAGCCTGGAGCCTGTTTCTGATTCTGTGTCTCCCTCTCTCTCTGCCCCTCGCCCGTTCATGCTCTGTCTCTCTCTGTCCCAAAAATAAAAAAAAAATTAAAAAAAAAAAAATGAAAACAAAAAACAATAACTATCAAGGAAATACACTAATTTTAAAAGATAACAAATATTTATAGTCCCAGGAACAACTTCAAAAGTTATGCATATGTATGTATTTTTATATATACATATATACTCACATTTATATAAATGTATATGAGGTACTATATATTGGGAAGAAAGCAAAAATGATTCTGAGGTAACTGAGCATTTCTTATTCCATGTGCTCAGCATTCTATATTTTATCTCTTAAAATTCTCTCACTTTATAGATACAAAAATTTCTTTAGCTCTTGATAGGTATATAGATCAATCTTAGCATTTGTATTTAATGTTTTATTAAACATTTCCAGTAGTGTTTCTTGGCTTAACCAATGTTGGCTTTATTTTCAGAGCTGGCTTCTTAGGCCACCTAAGGAGAAGGTTTGACTGGCATATGGTGTTTCTTGCAAGGATTTTATTTTATTTTTTTTTCAACGTTTATTTATTTTTGGACAGAGAGAGACAGATCATGAACGGGGGAGGGGCAGAGAGAGAGGGAGACACAGAATCGGAAACAGGCTCCAGGTTCTGAGCCATCAGCCCAGAGCCCGACACGGGGCTCGAACCCACGGACCGCGAGATTGTGACCTGGTGAAGTCGGACGCTTAACCGACTGCGCCACCCAGGCGCCTCTTTTGCAAGGATTTTAAACATTAATTTACAAGATGTTTGCAAGAGGTGTCTTAACAAACAATTGGTTTTAACATGAAAACATATCTGTGAGCATCTCCTTACCAGAAAGCTTGACCATTATTCATCCAATAGATGTTTGAGCTCGTGTTTCCATTTATAAGTGTGTTCATTGAAGGAGAGTTATTGGAAATGAGAGTTGGTCTATCTCTTTGCTATAATATAAGAGAGAATAATTTTCATTTGCTTGACCACAAAAATCTCTGCTTGTTTGTACAAGAAAAGTGGGCACTATCTAAATTAACTTTGCATGGTTTATTCTTGTCAGTGTTAAGGGACAACATGAACTGATTTGAGGACCAAAGCCTCATAGCTCTTCTGAATAAATAGTGTCCATATCTGGAAATACAGATTTAACAATGCAGTTATAAAAGGTAGCTTCATTTAAACAGAAATATTACTTAATAATCAAGGTGAAAACGTGAAAATAGGCTGCTGAGACTCAAATGCAGTAAAACCAAAAGCATTTACATATTAGACCCTCTGAGGAGATAGATTGCAGATCTACCTTTGGGAATGCAATCTAATGGCCTTTGTCCCTTCGTTTCTTCAAAGAAATACAGTCAAAATGTTTTCTTTCCCCAGGTGCTGTATGAGGCACATGCTGTGCAGGCACTGTCAAAAGTGGATATCACTGCAGCAAAACTCATTTCCTGCCTAAGTTAGTCCTAAGGTTTAATTCAGACTCTTGCTTCCTGATGTTTACCTGCCCTACCAATGCCTTTTAGTCATGTCACCCTTCATCTTTCAGAGAAAAGAAAACACTTAATCTCATTTATCAATTCTTAAGTAGTATCCAATAGTGCTGGCCATTGTTTGCCTTCCTGTGACCATCCATTCACCAGTCGGTGACATAGAAATACCTCATTTGCCTCATACCACTACTAGAATATACCAATACACACAAATATTCACAGTGGATCATCAACTGCTGGGATATAAAGGGTTAATATCTTAGGGGAAAAATACTCTGAATTTCAATAGATAATCAATTTGTATTTATTCATGGTTGTTTATGCAGTCAGTTGGCAAGGATTTATTGAGTGTCTATGTGTCCAGAATGGCTGATACTTCAAAGAGAGGGGAAACAAAAGGAACAACTCTAGTATTGCAAAATAGCAAATCAACAAGCTACATGGAAATCCAGTTTCTTTTGATGGAAATTTCAAGTAGAATTCTAAACTAAAGAATAATTGTTTTTCTCAAACTGTAGTTTATACAGGTAATGATGATAATAACTAACACTATTGACAAAAATGAAAACATTTTGAGGTTTAATAAGTTCTTTAAGGTCACAAAATGAGCATAGTCAAGAATGCAAAAACAGTTTAGAGGCTTTAAAGGACTAGAACATTTGCTTTATCTAGAATCTGTATAAAAAGTTCCTAGGAAATTTGACTTCCTGCCCCAGTTTCTTCATAGGTGAAACAGAAGAAGTAAATGAGACACTATACAAATAGTACTTAGTAGCATAAATAGCACACAGTATGCCAGTGTAAATAGGTGGTCTCTACTGGGGATGAACAATTAGCTCCAGGCATAGAACAGTTCCTGTAGTGTTAGTAACAGAGAATGATCATACTTGGAGATTAAATTGAGCAAATCAAAGCTTCCGCCCTTTAAATTACAAAAACTGAGCTGAGAAATACCTTGACTAATATATCTAAGCCAATGGTTCTCAGTTAGGGGAAATGTCCCTCAGGGGCATTTGGAGACATTTTTGGTTGTCACAATTTCAGGGAGATGATACTAGCATTTAGTGGATTGAGGCCACGGATGCTTCTAACCATCCTATAAGGTGCAGGTCAGCCCCCCACAACGGATTATTATCTGGCCAAAAATACACATAGTGCTGAAGTTGAGAAATCCTAGTCTAAGCTGATGGGCATAAATTAAGATATCAATTTTTCTTATTCTATAATAGAATCATTGAAGGTATCAGATGTAGAAGTATATTTTCCTTAACATAGAAATGATAAAAGGAACTGGGTGCCACAGTATGTTTTTCTAATACGCTGTCTGTTTATAAATTTAAACAAACATGAAAAGCTAGAAGTGATTTTAGAACATCATCTTAGAGCTATTCAAATGTAAGGATTTTACCAAATAGAGAATGAGGAACCAACCCTAATGAAATATTAAACAATTTCTAGAATTGAGTGCAAGGCTATAAAGTCATATTGCATTGGGCATTTATGAGGACTAAATTTTAAAAAGTGTTTCCACAGGGGCACCTGGATGGCTCAGTTGGTTAAGTGTCTGACTCTTGGTTTTGGCTCCGGTCATGATCTCATGGTTCATGAGTTCGAGCCCCACACTGGGCTCTGCGCTGTCAGTGAGGAGCCTGGTTGGGATTCAGTCTTCTTCCTCTCTCTCTGCCCCTTCCCTCCTTGCTCTTTCTCTCTCTCAAAATAATTAAATAGGGGCGCCTGGGTGGCTCAGTAGGTTAACTGTCCGACTTCCTCTCAGGTCATGATCTGGCGGTTTGTGAGTTCGAGCCCCGCGTCAGGCTCTGTGCTGACCGCTCAGAGCCTGGAGCCTGTTTCAGATTCTGTGTCTCCCTCTCTCTCTAACCCTCCCCCATTCATGCTCTGTCTTCCTCTGTCTCAAAAATAAATAAACGTTAAAAAATGTTTTTTAGATAAAAAAATATAAATAAATAAATAAATAAATTTAAAAATGAAATAAAGTGTTTCCACAGATGTATCTTTTGATCATTTAAAATTCAAGAGACAAGAAAAAACGAACTTAAAACTCAGTAGATATGATTAGAATGAGATTTATTTTATTTTATTTCATTTTGGGTTTTTTTTTGTTTTTCATTCCCATATGCTTTTATATTTTGTCCAAGTTTGTATTGAAATTCCAGCTAGTTAACTTATAGTGCATTAGTTTTAGGTATAGAATTTAGTGATTCATCACTTACATACAAGACCCAGTGCTTTTCACAAGTGACCTCCTTAATACTTATTACCTCTTTAACTTATTCCCCTCTCTCACCTCCCCTCCAGTAATCATCGGTTTGTTCTCTATAGTTAAGAGTCTGTCTCTTGGTTTGCCTCTCTTTCCCACCTCCCCAAGTTCATTTATTTTGTTTCTTAAATTCTAAATATGAATGAAATCATATGGTATTTGACTTTCTCTGATTTATTTTGCTTAACATAATACTCTCTAGCTTCATATACATTGTTTCAAATGGCAAGATTTCATTCTTTTCCATGGCTAAGTAATACTCTCTCTCTCTCTCTCTCTACACACACACACACACACACACACACACACACACACCACATCTTTATCCATTCATTAGTAGATGGACTTTTGGGCTCTTTCCATAACTTGACTATTGTTGATAATTCTGCATAAACATTGGGGTGCATGTATCCCTTTGAATTAGTATTTTTGTATCCTTTGCATACCTAGTAGTACAATTGCTGTATCATAAGGTAGTTCTATTTTTAACTTTTAGAAGAACCTCCATACTGTTTTCTAGAGTGACTGCACCTGTTTGCATTCCCACCAACAGTCTAAGAGGGTTCCACTTTCTCCACATCCTTACCAACACCTGTTGTTTCCTGTGTTGTTAATTTTAGCCATTCTGACTGGTGTGAGGTGGTATCTCATTGCAGTTTTCATTTGTGTTTGCCTGATGATGAGTGAAGCTGAGCAGTTTTTCATGTGTCTGTTACCCATCTGTATATCTTCTTTGGAAAAATGTGTACTCATATCTTCTACCCATTTTGTAACTGGATTATTTGTTTTCAGGGTTTTGAGTTTTATAAGTTCTTCATATTTTTTGGATACTAACCCTTTATCAGATGTGACATTTGCAAATATTTTCTCCAATTCCATAGGTTGCTTTTTTAGTTTTGTTGATTGTTTCCTTCATATAGTGAGATTTAATTAAAGGACAAAAAAAGACTGTGATCAGGGAATGGTGGCTATTTTGCATTATGAAACTTGTACTTGTTTATAAAGATGCACACATAAAAAGAGATGAAATAAAGAAGGAGAAGAGTGTAAAAGAATAAATATCACAACTTCATGTTTTAAATAAAGATGGAAATTAGGGACTTTGTACTGGTGATGAAAATTACAGTAGCTATTAATCATTTATAAACAAATATTTTGTTAATTTTACCATTATGGAAAACAGAAAGTAGATGAAAAATACAAAGAATTATAACATGCTTTTGCATAGCATTTTACAATGTACAAAGTGCTCTGGCATTATCTCATCAATTTATAGAGTAATGTGAGAAAGAACTTATTTTTTTTTTCATAATGACTGCTTACTCCCAGGTGTCCAAAATATTTGGCTTTTGGAAATAGAGCTCCATTGAACTATTGAGTGAATGTGTTGATTCCAAGAGCTCAAGTGGCAGTAATTATAGTCTAAAACCATCTAACTTACTAATGGTAGAGAGAAGTAGATGGAAGACATAACCTACATCTGAAGACAGACTATCATACCACCAACCTAATGCACTTGGAAATAATAAGTAGATAACTCTAGCTGCTGAAATTCACAGGGATCTGTATAAACTCGATAAATCACTGATAGAGGCTGTAAACTTGACAGCAAATCAATTACAATACTTTTGTGATTCCTTTCTGCATGTAACTAAAATAATAGCAGTGGGGATTTGAAAAATAATCCATCATTGATTGCTTAAAATCCATTCTTGAAGTGGTAAAAGACACCCCAGTCACCATTCATCAGCAAGGCCTTCATTATATCATTTAGAGCATGAATTTGTTAAATGGGGAAAAGGATTCTCTACATATAAACATGATAATGCTAACCCATTATCAGTAAGACATGCATTTTGAGCTTCTTCTCTAGTAGTTAAAATGAGTTGTTTTTTTTTTTAAGTAAGTTATATATTTTTGCCTAGATTCAAGATACAACAGGGCTGGAAACATTATCTATGGTACAGTTTATCTTTTCATAATATACAGTTAATAAATAGGGGGATAAAACTCAGACAAATCCCTACATTTCCCTTTAGCAACTATGATATTATTAGAACCAATCGTAAGGAATTCCAGTTGTTAAATAGGCAATGTTGCTTCTTAGTATCATAGAATATTAGAGCTGGACAAAGCCTTAAGAATACCTAATATCAACCTACATTTGCATATGAGAAACCTGATTCAGGGAGGTTAACAGACTCATCCAAGTATACTTAGCTATTGTGGTGGCTTATTAGGGTCTAGAATTCAGAGTTCCAAGCTGCCAATTTAGTGATCTTTCTGTCCTATCATGCTGCCCTAAGGTCACACTTGGTTCAACCACTAGCTGTTGCTCTGTGAACTTCTTTGAACCAGCCTGCAAGAGATAAGATTTCAAGCTTATGTCAACATCATCCCAGAATTACCAGTTATTTCATTTCTACCAAATGAAAGAATACATGGGGAGCCATGTTTCCTTTTAAACATCATCATCTAGGGGGTTTTGCAGGATGGCGGCTTAGGAGGACGCTGGGCTCACCGCACGTCCTGCTGATCACTTAGATTCCATCTACACCTGCCTAAATAACCCAGAAAACCGCCAGAGGATTAGCAGAACGGAGTCGCCGGAGCCAAACGCAGACGAGAGGCCCACGGAAGAGGGTAGGAAGGGCGGCGAGGCGGTGCGCGCTCCACGGACTGGCGAGAGGGAGCTGGGGCAGAGGGGCGGCTCGCCGGCCAAGCAGAGCCCCTGAGTCTGGCTTGCAAAAGCGGAGGGGCCTGACGGACTGTGTTCCCACAACAAGCGCGACTTAGCGTCTGGGAGGTCATAAGTTAACAGCTCTGCTCGGAAAGTGGGAAGGCTGGAGGACAAAGGGAGGGAGAGCTGCTGAGCCCCCGGACGACAGAACTCAGTTTGGTGGGGAAAAAAGGCGCTCGCCAGCGCCATCGCCCCCGCCCATCCCCCAGCCGAAATCCCAAAGAGAACCAGTTCCTGCCAGGGAACTTGCTCGCTCTGTGCAAACACCCAACTCTGCGCTTCTGCGGAGCCAAACCTCCGGCAGCGGATCTGACTCCCTCCCGCTGCCACAGGGCCCCTCCTGAAGTGGATCACCTAAGGAGAAGCGATCTAAGCCTGCCCCTCCTGCCCCCGAGCACCTTGCCTACCCACCCCAGCTAATACGCCAGATCCCCAGCATCACAAGCCTGACAGGGTGCAAGTAGCCCAGACGGGCCACGCCACCCCACAGTGAATCCCGCCCCTAGGAGAGGGGAAGAGAAGGCACACACCAGTCTGACTGTGGCCCCAGCGGTGGGCTGGGGGCAGACATCAGGTCTGACTGCGGCCTCGCCCACCAACGCCAGTTATACACCACAGCACAGGGGAAGTGCCCTGCAGGTCCTCACCACGCCAGGGACTATCCAAAATGACCAAGCGGAAGAATTCCCCTCAGAAGAATCTCCAGGAAATAACAACAGCTAATGAGCTGATCAAAAAGGATTTAAATAATATAACAGAAAGTGAATTTAGAATAATAGTCATAAAATTAATCACTGGGCTTGAAAACAGTATAGAGGACAGCAGAGAATCTCTTGCTACAGAGATCAAGGGACTAAGGAACAGTCACGAGGAGCTGAAAAACGCTTTAAACGAAATGCATAACAAAATGGAAACCACCACAGCTCGGCTTGAAGAGGCAGAGGAGAGAATAGGTGAACTAGAAGATAAAGTTATGGAAAAAGAGGAAGCTGAGAAAAAGAGAGATAAAAAAATCCAGGAGTATGAGGGGAAACTTAGAGAACTAAGTGATACACTAAAAAGAAATAATATACGCATAATTGGTATCCCAGAGGAGGAAGAGAGAGGGAAAGGTGCTGAAGGTGTACTTGAAGAAATCATAGCTGAGAACTTCCCTGAACTGGGGAAGGAAAAAGGCATTGAAATCCAAGAGGCACAGAGAACTCCCTTCAGACGTAACTTGAATCGATCTTCTGCACGACATATCATAGTGAAACTGGCAAAATACAAGGATAAAGAGAAGATTCTGAAAGCAGCAAGGGGTAAACGTGCCCTCACATATAAAGGGAGACCTATAAGACTCGTGACTGATCTCTCTTTTGAAACTTGGCAGGCCAGAAAGAATTGGCACAAGATTTTCAGGGTGCTAGACAGAAAAAATATGCAGCCAAGAATCCTTTATCCAGCAAGTCTGTCATTTAGAATAGAAGGAGAGATAAAGGTCTTCCCAAACAAACAAAAACTGAAGGAATTTGTCACCACTAAACCAGCCCTACAAGAGATCCTAAGGGGGACCCTGTGAGACAAAGTCCCAGAGACATCACTACAAGCATAAAACATACAGACATCACAATGACTCTAAACCCGTATCTTTCTATAATAACACTGAATGTAAATGGATTAAATGCGCCAACCAAAAGACATAGGGTATCAGAATGGATAAAAAAACAAGACCCATCTATTTGCTGTCTACAAGAGACTCATTTTAGACCTGAGGACACCTTTAGATTGAGAGTGAGGGGATGGAGAACTATTTATCATGCGACTGGAAGCCAAAAGAAAGCTGGAGTAGCCATACTTATATCAGACAAACTAGACTTTAAATTAAAGGCTGTAACAAGAGATGAAGAAGGACATTATATAATAGTTACAGAGTCTATCCATCAGGAAGAGCTAACAATTATAAATGTCTATGTGCCGAATACCGGAGCCCCCAAATATATAAAACAATTACTCATAAACATAAGCAACCTTATTGATAAGAATGTGGTAATTGCAGCGGACTTTAACACCCAACTTACAGAAATGGATAGATCATCTAGACACACGGTCAATAAAGAAACAAGGGCCCTGAATGAGACATTGGATCAGATGGACTTGACAGATATGTTTAGAACTCTGCATCCCAAAGCAACAGAATATACTTTCTTCTCGAGTGCACATGGAACATTCTCCAAGATAGATCATATACTGGGTCACAAAACAGCCCTTCATAAGTTTACAAGAATTGAAATTATACCATGCTTACTTTCAGACCACAATGCTATGAAGCTTGAAATCAACCACAGAAAAAAGTCTGGAAAACCTCCAAAAGCATGGAGGTTAAAGAACACCCTACTAACGAATGAGTGGGTCAACCAGGCAATTAGAGAAGAAATTAAAAAATATATGGAAACAAACGAAAATGAAAATACAACAATCCAAACGCTTTGGGACACAGCAAAGGCAGTCCTGAGAGGAAAATACATTGCAATCCAGGCCTATCTCAAGAAACAAGAAAAATCCCAAATACAAAATCTAACAGCACACCTAAAGGAACTAGAAGCAGAACAGCAAAGGCAGCCTAAACCCAGCAGAAGAAGAGAAATAATAAAGATCAGAGCAGAAATAAACAATATAGAATCTAAAAAAACTGTAGAGCAGATCAACGAAACCAAGAGTTGGTTTTTTGAAAAAATAAACAAAATTGACAAACCTCTAGCCAGGCTTCTCAAAAAGAAAAGGGAGATGACCCAAATAGAGAAAATCATGAATGAAAATGGAATTATTACAACCAATCCCTCAGAGATACAAGCAATTATCAGGGAATACTATGAAAATTATATGCCAACAAATTGGACAACCTGGAAGAAATGGACAAATTCCTGAACACCCACACTCTTCCAAAACTCAATCAGGAGGAAATAGAAAGCTTGAACAGACCCATAACCAGCGAAGAAATTGAATCGGTTATCAAAAATCTCCCAACAAATAAGAGTCCAGGACCAGATGGCTTCCCAGGGGAGTTCTACCAGACGTTTAAAGCAGAGATAATACCTATCCTTCTCAAGCTATTCCAAAAAATAGAAAGGGAAGGAAAACTTCCAGACTCATTCTATGAAGCCAGTATTACTTTGATTCCTAAACCAGACAGAGACCCAGTAAAAAAAGAGAACTACAGGCCAATATCCCTGATGAATATGGATGCAAAAATTCTCAATAAGATACTAGCAAATCGAATTCAACGGCATATAAAAAGAATTATTCACCATGATCAAGTGGGATTCATTCCTGGGATGCAGGGCTGGTTCAACATTCGCAAATCAATCAACGTGATACATCACATTAACAAAAACAAAGAGAAGAACCATATGATCCTGTCAATCGATGCAGAAAAGGCCTTTGACAAAATCCAGCACCCTTTCTTAATAAAAACCCTTGAGAAAGTCGGGATAGAAGGAACATACTTAAAGATCATAAAAGCCATTTATGAAAAGCCCACAGCTAACATCATCCTCAATGGGGAAAAACTGAGAGCTTTTTCCCTGAGATCAGGAACACGACAAGGATGCCCACTCTCACCGCTGCTGTTTAACATAGTGCTGGAAGTTCTAGCATCAGCAATCAGACAACAAAAGGAAATCAAAGGCATCAAAATTGGCAAAGATGAAGTCAAGCTTTCGCTTTTTGCAGATGACATGATATTATACATGGAAAATCCGATAGACTCCACCAAAAGTCTGCTAGAACTGATACATGAATTCAGCAAAGTTGCAGGATACAAAATCAATGTACAGAAATCAGTTGCATTCTTATACACTAACAATGAAGCAGCAGAAAGACAAATAAAGAAACTGATCCCATTCACAATTGCACCAAGAAGCATAAAATACCTAGGAATAAATCTAACCAAAGATGTAAAGGATCTGTATGCTGAAAACTATAGAAAGCTTATGAAGGAAAAAAAAGATTTAAAGAAATGGAAAGACATTCCCTGCTCATGGATTGGAAAAATAAATATTGTCAAAATGTCAATACTACCCAAAGCTATCTACACATTCAATGCAATCCCAATCAAAATTGCACCAGCATTCTTCTCGAAACTAGAACAAGCAATCCTAAAATTCATATGGAACCACAAAAGGCCCCGAATAGCCAAAGGAATTTTGAAGAAGAAGACCAAAGCAGGAGGCATCACAATCCCAGACTTTAGCCTCTACTACAAAGCTGTCATCATCAAGACAGCATGGTATTGGCACAAAAACAGACATATAGACCAATGGAATAGAATAGAAACCCCAGAACTAGACCCACAAACGTATGGCCAACTCATCTTTGACAAAGCAGGAAAGAACATCCAATGGAAAAAAGACAGTCTCTTTAACAAATGGTGCTGGGAGAACTGGACAGCAACATGCAGAAGGTTGAAACTAGACCACTTTCTCACACCATTCACAAAAATAAACTCAAAATGGATAAAGGATCTAAATGTGAGACAGGAAACCATCAAAACCTTAGAGGAGAAAGCAGGAAAAGACCTCTCTGACCTCAGCCATAGCAATCTCTTACTCGACACATCCCCAAAGGCAAGGGAATTGAAAGCAAAAGTGAATTACTGGGACCTTATGAAGATAAAAAGCTTCTGCACAGCAAAGGAAACAACCAACAAAACTAAAAGGCAACCAACGGAATGGGAAAATATGTTCGCAAATGACATATCGGACAAAGGGCTAGTATCCAAAATCTATAAAGAGCTCACCAAACTCCACACCCAAAACACAAATAACCCAGTGAAGAAATGGGCAGAAAACATGAATAGACACTTCTCTAAAGAAGACATCCGGATGGCCAACAGGCACATGAAAAGATGTTCAGCGTCGCTCCTTATCAGGGAAATACAAATCAAAACCACACTCAGGTATCACCTCACGCCAGTCAGAGTGGCCAAAATGAACAAATCAGGAGACTATAGATGCTGGAGAGGATGTGGAGAAACGGGAACCCTCTTGCACTGTTGGTGGGAATGCAAAGTGGTGCAGCCGCTCTGGAAAGCAGTGTGGAGGTTCCTCAGAAAATTAAAAATAGACCTACCCTATGACCCAGCAATAGCACTGCTAGGAATTTATCCAAGGGATACAGGAGCACTGATGCATAGGGCCACTTGTACCCCAATGTTCATAGCAGCACTCTCAACAATAGCCAAATTATGGAAAGAGCCTAAATGTCCATCAACTGATGAATGGATAAAGAAATTGTGGTTTATATACACAATGGAATATTACGTGGCAATGAGAAAGAATGAAATATGGCCTTTTGTAGCAACGTGGATGGAACTGGAGAGTGTGATGCTAAGTGCAATAAGCCATACAGAGAAAGAAAAATACCATATGTTTTCACTCTTATGTGGATCCTGAGAAACTTAACAGGAACCCATGGGGGAGGGGAAGGAAAAAAAAAAAAAGAGGTTAGAGTGGGAAAGAGCCAAAGCATAAGAGACTGTTAAAAACTGAGAACAAACTGAGGGTTGATGGGGGGTGGGAGGGAGGAGAGGGTGGGTGATGGGTATTGAGGAGGGCACCTTTTGGGATAAGCACTGGGTGTTGTATGGAAACCAATTTGTCAAAAAATTTCATAAAAAAATAAATAAATAAATAAACCTCATCATCTAAATTGGTGCATCCCCTTGCATTTCCTGGGCTTGTTTGCATCCTCAAAGCTAACTCCATGGTGTAGACTTGTACAGAAGGCCATCTCTTAAATAGCACATGAAACAATTTTTAAAATTCATATCTGAGATATTTCTAATAATCATATGTCTCTAATAATCATATTTTCACAAGCTTCTTTCTGGTTTAAAAATAATTTTAGGTGTATTAATAATTTTCTTGTACTAGATTTTGGCATGTCACTATGTAGGATAAAGATGTGAATATGGCTATGAGGTCAACAAACTGAATTTCAGCAGCCTAAATGCAAATTAAAAGTTTTCCAGTGAAAGGCATCTTTAATAATGCTAAAAGGCATGTCAAAATGAAGTGTGGTTTGGGAAGATATGTGAATGCAATCTAAGGGAAAGACTATGGGAAAAATGATGAGTGGGAGTCGGGGGCATAAGAAGTGCAAAAGGTTGTATCAATGACCCCAGTTCTTCGTTTCTACCTGGATCCCTATCCTTTGTCATGTACCTTTTCAGTCCTTTCCAACATAGGTGGGATATAATTCTGAGCTCTTGGGTTTAGTCACAATTGCATGCTCTGGACAATGGAATTAGCAAATGTGATAGAGTCTTCAAAACTGCTTGCACAATTGGGCTCACTGACTCTTGTGCTTATGCCTTCCAAGTGAAAAGAACATGCATATCTTAGTCTTCTGCTCCCAAGGGCAAGATAAAAGGTGTGTGAATCAGAGCTGTTACAGCTAATGTACCCTAGACTGGCTAGCCTAGAGCAAAGCATATCCAACACAAGAATGTATGTCCTATAATACATAGTAATTGGTGTTTTCCACTAAGGTTTGAGGTAGTTTGTTATTCAGCAGTTACTTGATATAGAAAGAGTGGTTTCTCATGATTTGGAAATATCTAGCCATTGCTAGGAGAATATCAGGAAGTGGCAGAAGATCTTGAAGAGCAAAAGTATCCCTTCAGATTATGAAACTCATAAACCCCAAGCAAGGTAGTAATGATTTTCCCACCAAAGATACTGAATCTGGTAGTAGGGAGTGGAGAGTGGTGTTCCAAGAACTGGTGCTAACCTGAATGGAGAGGTTTATGAGTGCCAGAGTTGGAATAATGAGTTTCTTCTCTGAGGTCTTAATGACTTCCACAGGCAGTGGAATCATCAGCTTTGGGAAGGCTTGGCACAGAGAAGATGCTTAATGTTTTTTTTCTCACTAAATTAATGAATGAATCAATGCTGGAAACCAAAGTCCAAAGCAAGATCAGACTACAGAATTGGAGTAGGAAGCTGTGAAAGCCAAGACATGACTGTGGGGGGAGGATGAAATTCAGGCAGCCCTAACAAGAATTTGCACATATAGGATGAAGGAGTATAACTAGGAGGGTGCAGGTGGTTGTTTGCAATAAAAGCCCTGTTTGTAAGGCTTGTCTGACAGAATTCCATGAGGGACTGTTTGAGACTTTTTCCCTTTTCCAGAGATTAAAGGATGAAGCAGAGATTATAACTGAGATCTAGCCTTATTTGAAACAAAGATAAATTTTCCCAGACTGGATTTAAAGAGGCTTGGTTCTTGACTCAAAGATTCTATGTCTCCTGGCATTTTCTATAAAGAGAACTAAGGACATGTAAAGGAGGAGAGCAGCATGTTGGGGAGCATGCCTAGGGTACATTAAATGGAGAGATGACAATAAATTTTTCCTGTAGTCCTGTGTTCCTCCTATACTCCTAAAAGGAAATTATCCCTTCACCTCACCTTCCTGAGGGATGACAGGAGGGAGTCACTCTCTTGGTTATTCCTCCAATATTGAGAAAACTAGTCCATGTTTGGGTATATCTACAAGGGAGAAAAGATGTCTTTATCATTGGACATATTGCTTTGCCTCCATAGGTAATGGAGAAAAATGGGAGATGTAAAAGACAAGATCTCTTACAAAAAAAAAATCCTGATTCACTCAAGTTCCCAGTTTTCACTGTCTGAAGGGTATGGAAAGATGAATCCCTCCTGTGACAACAGGTCCCAGAGACAGGCTGCCAAATTTCTAGGATTTCGCTCAGAGGAAAGTGATGGATGTGGGTGTGGTGAAAGACCCAGCTGAGAGTAAGCTAGGAGCTGTGCTAAGTCTCCCGGGGAGCGGCTTAGAGGTGATTCCTTCATTAGCGATCATCACCTACTCACACTGAATCTTTTGACGGTAAGATGAGTGCTCAGCGAAAAACTATACAGTGGGCTTAATCGACTTGTCATTGGTGATCATATGAGGAGATGACTTATCCCTTTCACAGTTTCTTGTCTCCACACTGGAGGATGTGTAACATGCTGGGAACAAGAAGTGGGGTCATAGACCATAGACCATGCCTTTCCTTCAAAGCTGCAGAGTAGTGGATCTCAACCCGATAATATTCAACGCCCTTCCATTCTGTTTTTTATTTAACTGTGGTAAAATATACATAACATAAAATGTACCATCTTAACCATTTTTAAGTGCACAGTTTGGTAGTGTTAAGTACATTCACATTGTTGTGCAACCCATCTCCAGGATGCTTTTTTTCCCCCTCCAATTATTTCATCCATCTCTCCACCCCCCTCCCCTCTGGAAATACCAGTTCTCTGTATTTATGAGTCTGTTTCTGTTTGTTTGTTTTGTTTTGTTTTTTAGATTCCATATATAAGTAAAATCATGTGATATTTGCTTATCTCTGTCTGATTTATTTCACCTAGCATAATACCCTCAAGGTTCATCCATATTGTTGCAAATGGCAAAATTTTATTCTTTTTTAATGGCTGAGTAAAAATTACATTATATATATATAATGTAATTTTTATATATATTATATATGTATATATATATATATATACATACATATATATTCTCTTTATCCATTCATCTTTTGATGAACACCTGGGTTGCTTTCATATCTTAGCTATTATAAATAATGCTGCAATAAACATAAAGGTGCATATATCTTAATAGGTATTTTCATTTTCTTTGAGTGAATACCCAGAAGTGGAATTACTAGATCATATGGTATTTCTATTTTTAATTTCTTGAGGAATCTCCATTTTTTCCATAGTGACTGCACCAATTTACATTTCCACCAACAGTGTATGAGGGTTTCCTTTTCTTCATGTCTTTGCCAACACTTGTTATTTCTTGTATTTTTTTTTAATGCTTATTTTGAGAGCGAGATAGAAAACAAGTGGGAGAGGGGCAGAGAGAGAGAGGGAAACAGAAAATCCCAAACAGACTCCAGGCTGTGAGTGCAGAGCCCAAGGTAGGGCTCAAACCCACGAACCACGAGAACATGACCTGAGCCGAAATGAAGAGTCAGACACTTAAGCAACTGAGCCACCTGGGTGCTCCTTGTCTTTTTGATACTAGCAATTCTGACAGGTGAGAGGTGATATCTCATTGTGGTTATGATTTTCATGTCCCTGATTATTAGTGATATTAAGCATTGTTTTAATATGTCTGTTGGCCATCAGCATGTCTTCTCTGGAAAAATGTCTATCCAGATTTTCTGCCCATCTTTAAACAGATTGTTTTTGGTGCTGTGTTGTATGAATTCTTTATGTATTTTGGTTATTAACCCCTTATTGGATATATCATTTGCAAATATATTCTCCCATTCAATAGGTTGCCTTTTTTGTTGTTGTTGATGGTTTCTTTCCATGTTCAAGAGCTTTTTAATTTGATGTAGTCCCATTTATTTATTCTTACTTTTGTTGTCCTTGCCTGAGAAGGCAGATTCAAAAACATATTGCTAAGACCTATGTCCAGGAGCTTACTGCCTATGTTTTCCTTTAGTTTTATGGTTTCTCTTCTTACATTTAGATGTTTAATACATTTTGAGTTAATTTTTGTGTATCATGTAAGAAAGTGGTCTACTTTCATTCTTTTGCATGTAGCTGTCCAGTTTTCCCAGCACATTTATTGAAGAGTCTGTCTTTTCCCCCATTATATATTCTTTCCTCCTTTGTCAAAGATGAATTGACCATATAATGGTGGGTTTCTTTCTAGGCTTGCTATGCTATGCTATGCTATGCTATGCTATGCTATGCTATGCCATGCTATGCTATGCTATGTTATGTTATGCTATGCTATGCTGTTCTATTCTATTCTATTCTATTCTATTCTATTCTATTCTATTCTATTCATCTGTGTATCTATTTTTGTGCCAGCACCATATTGTTTTGATTATTACAGCTTTGTAGTATATTTTGAAATCTGGAATTGTGACACCTTTAGCTTTGTCGTTCTTTCTCTATATTGCTTTGGCTCTTTGGGATCTTTTGTGGTTCCATACCAATTTTTGGATTATTTCTTCTAGTTCTGTGAAAAATACCATTGGTATTTTGATAGGGATTGCATTGAATTTGTAGATTGCTTTGAGTAGTATGGACATTTTTAACAATATTAATTCTTCCAAATACATAAGCATAGTATATTTTTCTGTTTGTGTCCTCTTCAATTTCTTTCATCAATTTTTAAATTTATTTATTTATTTATTTATTTACTTATTTATTTATTTATTTATAGAACCTGTGAGCAGGAGAGGAGCAGAGAGAGAGAGAGAGAGAGGAAGAGAGAGAATCCCAAGCAGGCTCTGTGCTGATGCAGGGCTCAAACTCACTAACTGTGAGATCATGACCTGAGCCGAAATCAAGAGTCAGACACTTAATCAACTGAGCCACCCAGTTGTCCTCTTTCATCATTGTTTTATAGTTTTCAGAGTACAAGTCTTTCACTTCCTTGGTTAAATTTATTCTTAGATATTTTATTCTTTTTATTGCCTCATAAATGGGATTATTTTCCCAATTTCTCTTTCTGCTACCTCATTATTAGTGTATAGAAACAAAACAGATTTCTGTGTATTAATTTTATATCCTACAACTTTACTGAATTCATTCATTGTTTCTAATAGGTTTTTGTTGGAGTCTTTAGAGTTTTTTATATATAGTATCATGTTATCTACAAATAGTGACGATTTTACCTCTTCGTTACTAATGTGGATTCCTTTTATTTCTTTTTCTTATTTGATTCCTGTGGTTAATACTTCCAGGACTATGTTGAATAAAAGTGGTGAGAGTGGACATCCTTGTCTTGTTTCAGAACTCTTTTCATCTTGCAAAGCTGAAACTCTATACTCATTAAAAAATAACACCCCAATCCTCCCTCCAGCTCCTGGCAACCATTGTTCTACTTTATGTCTCTATGAATTTGACTACTCTAGGTACCTATATCATTGGAATCATATAGTATTTGTCTTTATATAACTGGATTATTTCAGTTAGCTTAATGTCCTCAAATTTCATCCATATTGTAGCATATGTGAGACTTTCCTTCCTTTTTAAAGGTGAATAATATTCCATTGTATGTATATATCACATTTTGTGTATTCATTCATCTGTTAATGGACATTTGGGTTGCTTCCACCTCTTGACTATTGTGAATAATGGTCCCATGAACATGGGTGTACAACCATCTCTTTGAGACTCTACTTTCAATTCCTTTGGGTATATACCCAGAAGTGAAATTGCTGGATCATATAATAATTCAATTTTTAAATTTTTCAGGAACCACTCCACACACTACATTTTTTTTTTCAACGTTTATTTATTTTTGGGACAGAAAGAGACAGAGCATGAGCAGGGGAGGGGCAGAGAGAGAGGGAGACACAGAATCAGAAACAGGCTCCAGGCTCTGAGCCATCAGCCCAGAGCCTGACGTGGGGCTCGAACTCACGGACCGCGAGATCGTGACCTGGCTGAAGTCGGATGCTTAACCGACTGCACCACCCAGGCGCCCCACCACACACTACATTTTTAAAGAAATATTTTATAATATGATGGCTTGATGTATATATACATTGTGAGTGATTTTCACAATCAAGTTAACTAACACATCCATCCCCTCATATAGTTATCATTTTTGTGTATGTGGTGAGGACACTTATGATCTGTACTCTGTTACTAATATTAACTATAAAATATAGTGTTACTAACTGTAATCACCATGCCATACTTTAGATCTCCCAAATTTATTCATCTTGTAACTGAAAATTTGTACCATGTGACCAACATCTCATGTCCCCCACCCCTAACCCCTGTCAACAGCTGTTCTAATCTCTGGTTCTCTAATCTCTAATCTCTCTGGTTCTATGATTTCAACTTTTTTAGATTCCACATAACATTGTATACCTTAAAGTAAATCACATTGTGCAACCTAAATATAGAGAATTTTTATTTTTCAATTATACCACAATAAAGCTGGAAATTTTTTCAAATATAAATTTTAAAATAAATTAAATTTTAAAAAGGAAAAGAAATATTTTGTATCATCCCCTGTGCTCTACTGAGATGAAATTCAAGGGTAATATAGCCTGTCTTTGCAAGTAATCTTTTTTAATTTTTAAAATTTTTCTACTAAGTTTTTTAATTTTAATTCCCATATAGTTAACATACAATGTTATATTATTAGTTTCAGGTGTACAGTGAATCAACAATTCTGAGTGGACTCAGTGCTCATCATGATAAGTGTACTCTTCATTTCCTTCACTTATTTCACTCTTCTCCCCACCCGCCTCCCTTCTGATATGCTTTATTTTAAACAAGTATCCTCAGTTAAAGTTATGTTTTTTCAACAAGAACATTTTTTTACTGGAAGCATACTTCAGAATACATGGCTCTAAAAGATATATAAAACGTTCCATCCAAGAAAAATAGAATACACATTTTCTTCAAGTACATGCTGAAGATCCTCTGGTTAAATCGCATAAAAACAGATACAACACATATTACATATTTAAGATGACTGAAATCATACCAAGTAAATTTTCCAACAACAATGGTACAAAACTAAAGATCAACAATAAAACAAATCTGGAATCTATAACGTAAATATTAAATATTTAATAAGTAAATATTCAACAACACACTACTACACAAGCAATAGGCCAAATAAGAAATCAAATGGCAAGCCAAAATATCTCTCAAAACAAAAGAAAAAGAATTCCAAAACCTATGGGTACAGCAAAAGCAGATGTTAGAGTAAAATTTATGCTATAAATGCTTGTATTAAGAAAAAAAAGTTCAAATAAACAACTTTAACATTACACCACAAGGAACTATAAATAGAAACTTAGTTGAATTTAGTAGAGGAAGTAACAAAGAAAATTCAGAAATAAATAGCAGAATAAACAATAACATAACATGGAAAGTAATTACCAGTTTTTCCAAGAAAATAAACAAAATTGGCAATGGTTTAACTATATTAACTAAGAAAAAAATAGGAAGACTCAAAAAATGAGAAAAGGAAGAGAAAACAATACAACAACCACAGAAATACATAGTATGATAACAGATTGCTATGAATAATTATATACTAACAAATCAGATAACTTAGAAATAAAACAGATAATTCCTAAAAATGCACAAGTTACAAAGGCTGAATCATGATTCTTAATCTAAGAAGAAGGAAATCTTAGAGCAAAACCAAGAATGACAGTTCAATTAGGAACCAAAAATCTCCCAGCACAGAAAAGCCCAAGACTACATGGATTCATTGATGAACATTAAAACATTAAAAATAATAGTAAATTAAAATCTTTGTCACATTCCTACAAATAACGGAATAGAAGGAACACATTAAAAATCAACCCATGAAGCCAGTACTACCCTGATACCAAAGCAGGATGAAAAAATATATATAATAACAAAGAAGTCTAGTTTGTCCAATAGAAATATTGCTGCTCCAACTTTCTTTTGACATCCATTTGTGTGACGAATGTTTCTTCACCCCCTCACTTTCAATCTGCAGGCTCTTTAGGTCTAAAGTAAGTCTATTGTAGGCAGTATATTAGATGTATCTTGTTTTTTATACATTCTGACACCTACATCTTTTGATTGGAGCATATAGTCCTTTTACATTCAAAGTAATTATTGATAGATATGTATTTATTGCCATTTTATTGCTTCTTTTATCATATTTCTGGAGATTTTCTCTGATCTTTTCTTGTCTTTGTCATTTTTGGTCTCTCCTTTGCACTCAGAGTCCCCTTTAATATTTCTTGCAGGGCTGATTTTAGTAATTATGAACTCCCTTAGTTTTTGCTTATATGAAAAACTCTTTATCTCTCCTTCTATTCTGAAAGATAGCCTTGCTGGATAGCATATTCTTGGCTACAGATTTTTTCCATTTAGCACTTTGAATATATTGTGCCACTCCCTTCTGGCTTGCCAAGTTTCTGTAGAGAAATCTCCAGCTAGCCTTAGGGGATTTCCCTTGCAATTTAAGGACTTCTTTTGTCTTGCTGCTTTTAAGATTTTTTTCTTTATCACTATATTTTGCAAATTTAATTACAATATGTCTTGGTGTTGGCCTGCTTTTGTTGATTTTGCTGCGATTTCTCTGTGCCTCCTGTATCTGGATGTCTGTTTCCTTCCCCAGATTAGGGAAGTTTTATGCTATTATTTCTTGAAATAATTTTCTGCCCCCATTTCTCTCTCTTCTTGTTCTGGGATTCCTATAATATGAATGTTATTATGTTTAATGATGTCACTGAGTTCTTTAAGTCTATTCTCGTGTTGCATAATTCTTGTTTCTCTCTTTTGTTCAAATTCATTACTGTCCAGTATTTTATCTTCTAGATCACTGATTCATTCCTCTGTGTTTTCCAGACAGTTGTTCAATGCATCAAGCCTGTTTCCAATCTCGTGTATTGCATTCTTCTTCTCTGATTGACTTTTTTAACTCTTTTATCTCTGTGGTAAGGGTCTCACTGATGTCTTCTGTTCTTTTCTCAAGCCCAGTGAGTATCCTTAGAATTGTTGCTTTAAACTCTCCATCAGGCATGTTACTTATATCTGTTCTGCTTAGATCTCTGGCTGTGGTTTTATCTTTTTTTTTTTTTTTTTTTCACTTGGGAGAAATTCCTCTCTCTTGGCATTTTGTCTAAGCCTCTGCCTTATTCTCTGTGTTAGAAAAGTCAGTTATGTCTCCTAATCCCAAAAGTAAAGGCTTTATGAAGAATAGGTCATATAGTACCCAGGGAGGGCCTTGTGCTTCAGGGAATGTCTCTGGTGTGTGCTACATGTACTCTGCTGTTGTGTTTTGTCTCTTCTATCCTTCAGACCAGTGGTCTGCAGATACTCTCCTTGCCTGCTATGGGCAATTCTACATAATATCCAGTGATATAAAGGAAAAATGAAAGGAAAGTAATTTTTAATATAAACTATATTTCAAATGTGTTTGAGCACAATCACAAAAGAAAGGGTCAGATGCTTACTACTAATCATAATAAATAAATTTGGATGTAAAAGAAATAATAAGGGTGCCTGGATGGCTCAGTCAGTTAAGCGTCTAACTCTTATTCTCCGCTCAGATCATAATCTGAAGATTCGTGAGACTGAGCCCCGTGTCAGTCTCTGTGCTGACAGAGCAGGGCCTGTTGGGCTTTTCTCTCTCCCTCTCTTTCTGCCCCTCCCCTGCTCATGCTCTCTCTCAAAATAAATAAATAAATGTTAAAAAAATAAATAAAATAAATAATAAACTTAAAATGCTTATTATTAAGTGAAAGAAGTGAATCTGAAAAGGCTACATACAGTGTGTATTAGCAGGGTTCTCATTCCAAGTATATGACATTCTGGAAAAGGCAAAACCATGAAGACAGTAAAAAGATCAGCAGCTGTCCATGGTTAGGGAAGAGCAAAGAATGAATAGGTGGAAAACAGAGAGATTTTAGAGCAGTAAAACTGTTATGTATGATCCCATAGTGGTGGGTACAGGTCATTATACATTTGTCACAACCCATAGAACAATGTACATCACCAAGAATCCTAATGTAAACTAAGGATTTGGGGTGATAATGATGTGTCAGTGTAGGTTCATTGATTATAATGAATCTACCATACTGGTGCAAGATGTTGATACTGTGTGAGGCTGTCCGGGGGAGGGGGTATTTAAGAATGCTCTGTGCTTTCTGCTTCATTTTGCTATGAACCTAAAGCTGCTCTAAAAAATAAAGTTAATGATGATGATGATAATAATAATAATAATAATAGTCAAGGGCCCAAATCAGGTAATTTTCAATTTAAAAAAGAAATAAGACAATATACAGTTGAATATTCTTGAAACTTTAATTTTTTTTAATTTTGAAATAAAAGATAATTACACTAATGTATATATGTATATTCCTGGAATCTCCATAATGAGGATAGTTACATAATACAGGCTGATTCAGCTATTCAAATATGAGTGACACTGCCATTGGTGACATGATTTTCCAGATTAGTAAAGTTTCTAGTAAAATTCCAAACAAAATGAATTCAGTCTTTCCTCAATGCATATGATAGTGCCATTTACATTCTTGGAAAATATAATGATTATTAGAATTGTGCAAGATACTTTTTTAATTTAAAAATGTAATTATGCTTTATATTTGTTAATTATTAACAGGTTTTTACCAACATGAATGTCCAGTGGGACACTTGAAGGTAGTGCAGGAAGTAAAACTTTTCATGGATTAGGTTTGTCCCACTCATTCTCTCTCAATTCTGACTTCCTCCCACTACATGTCAATAATGCCTCCCCAAAACACTGGGATCATACTTACACCTACACATTTCCTTAAGAATAGCAATTGTCTCAAATGATGTCACTTAAAAATAATCAAATCAAAAGTCATTTAAAAACATGGTACTTAGATGAAATATTTCCATTTTTATTGTTCTTCAAAATGGGACACATTGAGTTAAAATACAGAACCAAGTAGAAAATTCTCAGTCAACAATAATAAAGAATATTTGTAATATCCACTGAATAGGTATATAAATTTAGTCTCTGTGTGAAACTCACATTCAAGCAATGGATCTGAAGTTGACACGAATGGATCCTATTTCAAATTCAACAGATTTTAAGTGAGTTTTACATAATTTAAAACAGGTCATTTTTTATAGTTCTTTAACACTGTTAAGAATTTTTGTGTCATTGCTAATAATTTTACTGCATACAAGATGAAAGCCAGGCAAGACAAGACTTTTGAGACTACTCATACTCAATGGAAGGTACAGATAATATCTTTTTAAAGTATTTTAAAACTTTTTATTTCAACCTTACATAAGAGTTACATAAATAGTATGAAAAATTTGGAGCACCTGGGTGGCTCAGTCGGTTAAGCATCCAACTCTTCATTTTGGCTCAGGTCATAATCTCACAGTTTGTGGGTTGGAGCTCCATGTTGGTCTCCATGCTGGCAGTGTGGAGCCAGCTTGGGGTTTTCTCTCTCTAACTCTCTTTATGCACTTCCCCTGCTCTCTCTCTCTCTCTCTCTCTCTTTCAAAATAATTAAACTTTAATCTTTTAAAAAAATAGTATGAAAAATTTCCATGTGCATTTTACCTAGATTTACTAGTTGTTAATATTCTTTCCCATTTGTTTTATCACTCTGTCTCTGGATAGGCAGACAAACACTGATATATTTTTTCTGAATCATTTAAGAGTAAGTTTCAGAAATTATGTCCATTTACTCCTAGACATATAAATGTGTATTTCCCAAGAACAAGAATATTCTCTTACATAATCACATTATCAAGATCAGGAAATTTAACATTGATACAATACTATTATTTAATCTGTAATCCATATTTCAATTTTGCCAATTGAATAAAACCACTTATAACTATTATTTTAAAGTCTAAGATCTTGGGGGTGCCTGGGTGGCGCAGTCGGTTAAGCGTCCGACTTCAGCCAGGTCACGATCTCGCGGTCCGTGAGTTCGAGCCCCGCGTCAGGCTCTGGGCTGATGGCTCAGAGCCTGGAGCCTGTTTCCGATTCTGTGTCTCCCTCTCTCTCTGCCCCTCCCCCATTCATGCTCTGTCTCTCTCTGTCCCAAAAATAAATAAACGTTGAAAAAAAAATTTTTTTTTAAATAAAGTCTAAGATCTTGTCCTGGATTTCATATTATTTTTTTAAATGTTTATTCATTTTTGGGGCACCTGGGTGGCTCAGTTGGTTAAGCGTCCGACTTTGGCTCAGGTCACGATCTCGCGGTCCGTGGGTTCGAGCCCCGCGTCGGGCTCTGGGCTGATGGCTCAGAGCCTGGAGCCTGTTTCAGATTCTGTGTCTCCCTCTCTCTCTGACCCTCCCCCGTTCATGCTCTGTCTCTCTCTGTCTCAAAAATAAATAAAAGTTTAAAAAAATTTAAAAAAATAAATAAATATTTATTCATTTTTGAGAGACAGAGAGAGACAGAGCGTGAGCAGGGGAGGAGCAGAGAGAGAGGGAGACGCACAATCTGAAGCAGGCTCCAGGCTCCAAGCTGGCAGCACAGAACATGATGCGGGGCTGGAACTCACTGACCACGAGATCATGACCTGAGCCGAAGTCAGATGCGTAACTGACTGAGCCACCCAGGCGCCCCTCAAATTACATTTAGTTGTCTTATTGTTGTAGTCTCCTCTAAGAATTACTAGAGACCCTCCATTTGGATTTGTCTGATATTTTCTAATGATTATATTCAGATTATATAGTTTTGACAGGAATGCCACAAAAGTAATGTGCCCTTCTCAATACATTCCATCAGGATGTATATGATGTTATCTTGTCCTTTTATGAGTGATTAGAGAATATCTTCACTAGAAAAAAGATCGAGTAAAAGCAATCTCACCCAAATCAATACAATGTGCTGCTCAATTTTGGTGCTTTTTTATAAGTAAGCAAAAATTTAAGTTGATTTGACCTAAACACACAGTATTTTCTTTAAAAAGAAAAAGTAAATTCATAGTGAAGATAACCTATGGAATATCACCTTTATTAACACAAGCTGAGAGTTTCAAATTCAGATTTAAATTATTTTGACGATTAATATGCATGATGATATATCCTGTCAAAGACCTGGATAGAACTTAGCTGGTGGTCAAAGGATATTGCTTTATAGTCAATGTGCTTGGGAATCACCTTTATCAGAAGGAAAGGTGACCATCTCATGAGATTATGTATTGGGTCTCTGAGAAGGGTTAGCTGTAAAGTGCTTTCCTGTAGCTCAATGAATTGAAAAGGATAAGATTCGTTTTTCTCTCATTTTGCTTCCATCTGATTCTGTTCTGCTAGCAAAGTACTTGAAGTAAAGGATCTATTAATCTTGGAACAACCACTGAATTTAATTACCATGTCTAATGTTAGCTTGTACAAAGTGTTATAGGGATATGTTTTCTTCCATAAGAAGTACAGTACAATATGTTCTTCTATTTCAAATCTATTTCACTTAATTCCAGTGTTTGACGGGAAAAAGCAATACTGCTACCAACCTTCATAGTCAGGCTGCTCTCTCTCGCTGAACTACACACCTGAGAAAAATCACATCCTTGCTTTCATCCCAACATGCTGCTATAAAGAACTATTTCAGTTTGTTCTTCTCCAAAAAAAAAGGAGTGAGGAGAGTATGAATAATTGTTGCATTCCAAGAGACTATGATGAATTTTATTAGTGTACAAAGCATATTGCATGAATTTACTAAGGGTCTTTATTCTGAGCTCACATATGTTCTGCAAAGCTGTCATTTTAAACCGCGCATAGAGTGATGCTAAGTGGCTTATTCCATTTCCTTGTATGGCTATTCACCTTTTTGGGTGGGGTGGTGGGTGAGTATTAAACTCTACATGCTGTGATGGGAATCTATACAAAGTTTATACTTCTTTTTTTTTTCAATGTTTTTTATTTATTTTTGGGACAGAGAGAGACAGAGCATGAACGGGGGAGGGGCAGAGAGAGTTTATACTTCTTGACACATTGATACTAAAGTTTATACTTCTTGACACATTTTTGAGGTGAAACAAGTAGAGATGAAAACAGGAAGTCATATTGATTCTCTCAGGAATCTCTTGAATTGAGAGGCTATTTAACATTGGAAGGTTGTATGATGGGATGTGGGTAATTGGGTACAGAGTCAACATGTAAGTGGAAAACAACACTATTGGCAGTTGTAAAATGATAACCCTCCATCTTCCTGAACACGTGAAGGAAAAAAATTTAACTATAATCATAATGCTCTGCAATACGTCTCCAGAACTTGTTCATCTTCTAACTTTGTTTGTACCTTTGACCAACATCTCTGTAATTCCCTCACCTCCCACCCTCACAATACAGTGATATTCATATTACAATACATAAATCTATCAACCAACACATTGTACACCTTAAACTTACACAATGTTATATGTCAATTATATCTCAATTTTAAAATGGAGCATAAAGCATAGAAAGAGGTATTTAGTTCACATATTTTTTTTAAAAACCCACTAACTTGTTAAGATTTCTCAAATAGGATATTTTGCTGGAGAGCCTAAGAAGGGGAAGATGGCCCCCATGCTGTCAATTTGAGACACTAGTCAGAGATAGTCTAGAAAGCATCTCAAATTACTTTTATCTTTTGAGACTTTAGTGTATAGTCATATTAAGGAAGTAATATTATTAAGTCAAATCAGAAATAGTTATTTCAAACAAGTATAACAACCTTTTGTTCACCATTAACCATCCTGCTCTGAGTTTTTCATCATACTTATGGCAAGTAAAATTATTAAATTGATTTTATATTACAGTAAAATGTATCATGCCTCAATTTTACTCCTCTCTAAAAGAACCTATTATACATTTTCTGAATAGAACTACACTGAAGCCTTCAAAATATGACAGTAAATAATAATAAAAAGTAATGAGAATCATCCTATACTTGAACTATGATAATGACAATCATATATATTTTCATAATTATATTCTCATTATTTAAATTCTCAACCCATCACACATATATCTATTGATTTACTTCATTTCCAATCCTATTTCTGCCTGCTCACTTTCATATCCACTACTTTCCTGCCCAACTAGCCAAACTCCATTTCTGCTGCTGCTGTGGCTCCTTCATTTGAAAGGCTTTCCTTGCATTACTGCCACCACTCCTTTTATGCACTCTCATCTTCAGAGCTCTAAATCATCCTCATCCTTCTGGACTCAGTTTAAATGCACCTCCTTGGGGCGCCTGGGTGGCGCAGTCGGTTAAGCGTCCGACTTCAGCCAGGTCACGATCTCGCGGTCCGTGAGTTCAAGCCCCGCGTCAGGCTCTGGGCTGATGGCTCAGAGCCTGGAGCCTGTTTCCGATTCTGTGTCTCCCTCTCTCTCT
Source organism: Prionailurus bengalensis (assembly GCF_016509475.1). NCBI lineage: Eukaryota > Metazoa > Chordata > Mammalia > Carnivora > Felidae > Prionailurus > Prionailurus bengalensis. The sequence goes on along the minus strand of NC_057361.1, from coordinate 17,093,770 downwards.
GCCCCTCCCCCGTTCATGCTCTGTCTCTCTCTGTCCCAAAAATAAATAAACGTTGAAAAAAAAAATTAAAAAAAAAATAAATGCACCTCCTTGATATCCTTTCTGGATAAATGTAACTTCCCCTTTCCCTATTTACCCATAATCCTTTAACTACACCTTACTTGTTATATGTATCTTATTCTGTGTTTTGTACCTTTTGTTTGTTCATTTATGCACCAATTATTTATTAAATGTCTCCTATGTGCTAGGTGGCATGTACCAGGGATGATTAATTAAAACAATTCTGTAATTGTGTGTCCCCTGGATGCTCTTATTCTGTCAGGAAATATAGACATTAATGAAAGAATTACAAAAATAATGAATTCTGTAAAAGAGAAAACACAAGATATTATGGTTGTGCCTAAAAGGTCATGTCTCTAACCTAGTCTAATGGGTCAGTAATGTCTGTCCTTGGTCAACAGGGATCAAGTTATATGACTTGAGGTTTGACCTACACTTCACTTGTCTTGAGTCCCATTAGATGAAAATGCATTGTTCTGGAAATCCCAGAGGAATCCACTCATATTCACACAGCTTGGGGCTTCAGAAAGCAAATTATTCAATTGCAAATAACATCTATGAAAACTGTATCCACACTATGCATGTATAAAAGTCCCCCATATGTTTATAAAAGCTTGAAGCTGCCCATTCATGGGACCTCTCCTGAGCCCTGTCTGCAGGCCTGGCCTGGTGCCAAGTACTAAGGATACAGTGCTGCAGATGACAAGCTCCCTTCCTTCAAGGAGCTCATGGTGTAACAGACAGAATCTCTCTGATTGTTCTAATGGTGTCTCAAGTTGTGTCTGCTGAGACCCCAACTACTTTGGGAAAAAAAGGAAGGGATCTCCTAGTCATCTATTTTGTTCTTTTATGCAGTTCCTTTATTTTTAGTCATGAAGACTCATTTCCATTGAAGAATATGTCATCACTTTTGTTCCAAGGAATTTGAACAACAGATGGAAAGATGGAATCCATAGCTTTTTCCCTTTGGGGAGTCTTCCCATGCATGAGAAACAGAGAATCCCCAATAGTTATAACATAATAGTGCATTATAGTTCTTCATGTTACTAGAATAGTAAATTTCCCGTGGGTGGACACAGTCTCTTACTCCTTTCCATTTCTCCTGAATCATTCAGTGCAATGCCTTTTACTTAGTTTGTACTCAGCCAATAGAGTAAATGTATGAGTGAGTGAAAAATTGATGAATGAACAAACAAATGAATAAACAAATTATTTGGAGAGGTTAAAGAATAGGACAAAGCAATGACAGAGCTAACCTTGAAAGTGTAACTTGGAGAAATCATGCCATTCCACTATTTTTATTGCAAAAGATTTTTAATATTTGGTCATGTGACTAGTATTGTTATAATTAATTAGGATCAGATTTATCCATTATCTAAAAATAAACATTGATGACTTTGTAAAGACTCTCTTTCCCTACACACACAGGAAAAGAGATCATTCAGGAAACAATGAGTAAGAAATAGAAACAGACAATCAAAATCTCTAACCCCAAGGACTTCTAAGTGCTTCTATCTGATGCCATATCTGAAATGCATAGCAGTAGAACCAAAATAAATTAGATAATTACCATTTCCCTAAATAGGGGTTGAATATGTAAGGTTTTTTTTTCTCCCTGAATAAATTAATTAGCAAAGAGTAGTGGAAAGTACTTCTTCCTCTCTAACAAATTTGTCTGTGTTCAAAGTCATGTTACTAGTCTTCCCACCCTTCAGAGTTGCTTAGTCATTTGATACATGTGAACAATCTTCTCCTATTTTGTTCTTAAAAATCTGGTCTCCCAAGGTATTTTTTAACTATAAAGGTAATGATGGCAACTGTATAGTGGAGAAACCCAACAGACACCACTTTAACCAGGTGATCAAGGTTAACACTACCAGTAATGGGACATATTGACATCATGTACGTTTTTACATGAAACACTGAGAAGAGCACATCATGCTGTGGCATTCTTGCCATAAATGCTAACCTCAATATAACCATGAAAAGCATCAGAAAAAAACAAATTTAAGGGCATTTATAAAATAACTGGTCAATATTCTTCAAAAGTGTCAAGGTCATGATGAAAGAGAAGGAAAGACTGAAGAACTGTCACAATTTAGAGGGGACTAAGGAGACATAAAAATTTAATGATATGTGGGATACTGGATTGAATACTAGACCATAAAAAGGACTTTAGTGGAAGAATTGGTGAAATTTGAATGAGGTCTACAGTTTAGTTTATAATATTATACCAATGTTAACTTCCTCATTTTGATCATTGTGCCATGATTATATAAGATGTTAGCATTAGGGAAAGATGTGCAAGGGTTATATGGGAACACTACTATTTTTGCAACTTTTCTGTAAATCTAAAATTAGTTCAAAATAAAATGTTAAAAAAAATCAGACAGCACATCAACATTAATGGACACCCTTAAGAGATAAATAAGTACAGACACATTGTAGAGTGGCCAAAATAAGATTAGTCAGAACAATGTGACTTAAACTTTTGAATTGTATGTAATTTCCCTTTATCCAGTCTTAACTAATGGTATCTAACATTAGTATCATTCCACATATTTATACAATCAATCTGCTAGGTGCTCTAGTGCTCACTATCATTGCATCATCTGATTTTAGTAATTTTAATTGGTTACATTAAATGAGTTTGAAAAAAGACAAAGAAAAATCTCAAAAAGTTTTGAAAGCACTGTCATCTGCTCCTAAAACTGCTATATATTCTTTTATTTCTGGTTTTCACTGTCTACCAGATCAAAAATATGTTTGCCATCATCATGTCATTCTAACTTTAGTGGTAAGGAAGCTTACTACTTATCAAAAACAAACCTCCAAAATTTTTGGTATTTAAGTGTGAAATATCAGTTGGTCTGACTCCATATACAAACAAAAACAAAACACACATCTCCTAACCATCCTTCCCCCAATGTGTCTTATCTCCAATCTCTGGGAATAGGATTTTTGCAAACAGTTCTTACTGCAATGTGGAAACTACTTCTGGTTTCCAATTACCAGTCACCAGAGAGTTGAGGGCTTATTCTGTCAGGACTACCTAAGTTTTTACAAAAGCAATTAAGACTTTTCCAGATTAAGGCTAATGTTCTTCAGAGTGATTCAGATGTCACAGCTGAAGTGAAATTCAAACTAAGCAAAAAGTTATCTTGGGCAAAGTTGGTCTCTATATTTTAATAGGAAACTATACAACCTTCAAATGTTAGTTATGGCTTTGTTGGATTTGGTTGTCACTGGCATGTCAGAATTCCTTGGGCCATAACCCAATATATAGGAATTGGAAAGTGAATTATAGAAAGGAAGTAGGGTTACTATATATGGAATACTTGAGACACTTACTTTAATAGGATGAATGGAATGAAGTGGCACAAGAAGAGACTGTTCTGAAGTGAGGAACTTGCTGATGAATATGGAAGCACCTTGAAAGGAGGTAACAAAGACATACATGGGAGAGTGAGCCTTAGCCCCCTCTATCCTGTTCCCTATTACATCTGTCTCTGAAATGGAAGAAGTTGAAGATAGATGAAGATACAGAGAAAATATGAAGTGTAGTAGAGGAAAGCTAAAGAAGATAATAGCATATGATTTCTGTTCTTTCACAACAAAGTCAGATAAGAGTGGATGTGTTAGGGAAACAGTGGAAGCAAGGAAGGAGAAGTCCAGGACTTGAATGAAATGGACTTGGCACTGTGGAGGTTGCCACTGATATTAGTGAAAGACCTGCTAGAAAACAAAGACCTCAATGGCAGCTCACATTAATTTGTAGTAGAATTATTATCTACACTTTGAGATTTTCTCTAGCCACCCTGGGCATATTATTTATGATTTTCCTACACTTCTATTATTTCCTCTCAAATGAATTTTAAGCAAGTTTACATTTACTCAAAGAAATAACCATTGGCATTTTCTTGGAAAGTCTAAAGGGGTTTGTCCAGTCCATTTGGCAACCTTCCCTATATTTGTGCTTGCTCTAGTTTCACAGCTGTTGGCTATACCTCTCTATTTCTTCCCTGCCAAGAATTGTATTAGTGCACTGTTTTAACTTGGTTCTATTCATTCATGGAAACAGGGAAGTTTTCTTTTCTTCTCCCGTATGAACAGTAAAAAGGCTTTCCTATTATTTTAAAGACTATGTTTAAGAGTGAATTTTTATTTATGGAAGACCTACAACTTGGCAATGAATGTTGCAATTGGGTGGGTTGGGGCAGGGGGATAAATGAATAGTCAGATATCAAGAGATTCAATTTAATTTTGTCTTTGATCTCGTAAAGTCTTTCTATACAAATTCAACTTCACAGTATTTCTTCTCTGGCCCTTTGCTTTATACTCTCCCCAGTGAGGTCACCATCATTGATCACTCTCCTATTACCCTGTTCTCTGTTAACACTGATTTTCTAAACCATAGTAACCTCCATCTTCATTGCATTTTAGTCACTCATTGTACTTCTGAAATTGTCATTTCTCAACAAATATCTAAGAACCCAAACCCTCAAATCTCTTCCTTTAGCTCTACAATTCCCTGTTCTACATCCTCACATATAATGAGCCTGATATTTAATCTCCTCATGAGTATTTCCTGGTCTTCTATCCTTTCCAATTCTTCTACCTTGTCACCCTAATTTTTAGTTAACAACTTTAACTGAACATGTCCTAGGTGCAAAATTCCCAAATGTATAATGCCTTATTTTTTAATCGCTGTGTTTTCTGGTTTTCCAACTTTACAGGCTCTATTGCTGAAAGGTTCAGCACTTTGTCACTTGGGTCCACCACAATTCATGGTATCTAGTCTCAGGCAAGCCTTACTTGCTGTCTAGAAGCTTTTTTTATTTTCTGCTCATAATGAGAAGTTCTAAAGTACCTCCATAAAGATTCAATTCTATCCTAATTCCACCCACACTAGGAATCATACCTCAAGACTACAAAGGCCTACAAATACCTTTGAGCACAGCATCCTAACTTTCCCTCTACCACTTCAAACTCTCTCAGTATCTTGACTTCTATTTTTTATCTGTTTCTGAGGAGGAAACATCTATGTTTTATGCTGCTCTTGTCTTGCTCCAGTCCATCATGGAAAAAGATAATATGCCTAAAGGACAACACTAATCCCTTGCTCAAAAACCTCCAATGGTTTCCCACTGCCTTTGGAGTAGAGTCCAAACACATTAGCCTCCCATTCAAGACCCTCTAGAAGGTAGACCAAATTTACCATTCCATACTATTATTTCTTTAAATAACATGCCCTAACTGGCATAAAAATGAACTAGTTCTTCCCCCAAAGTCCCTTGTATTCCATGCTTCCATGCCTGGAGGAGTCAAGGTATGATCTTTCATTTATATAATCTGAGTTTAAATTTTTTTTTTCAACATTTATTTATTTTTGGGACAGAGAGAGACAGAGCATGAATGGGGGAGGGGCAGAGAGAGAGGGAGACACAGAATCGGAAACAGGCTCCAGGCTCCGAGCCATCAGCCCAGAGCCTGACGCGGGGCTTGAACTCACGGACCGCGAGATCGTGACCTGGCTGAAGTCGGACGCTTAACCGACTGCGTCACCCAGGCGCCCCCTTTTTTTTTTTTTAATTTTTTTTTTTTTTTTTTTTTTTTTTATCTAATCTGAGTTTAAATACTAACTCATCCATTTTCCAGTTGGGTGACTTTAGTCATGGCTATAGAATCTGTGATCCTGAAGTTTCCTCTCTAGCTACTTGAGAGAATCAAATAAAACAACGATTATTGCAGTGCTTGAAAAACCACATTATGCTACTAAGATGTAAAGTGTTCTTTCATTCAACAAATATTCATTTAGCACCCACTACTTGCCAGGCATTATAGTGCTGCTATTCACTTTTTAAATGAATCTTATTGATTAACTCAAGGAGACTAAACCAGTCTGCCTCTACCAATCACCATAAACAAAAGCAACCAGCAGAATCAAAATATAAATAAGAATCCACATAATACTGAGGTTTAGCAAATATGGTTTTTGAAAAACATCCTTTATGGATGGGTTGATTGCCAGTTTCAACTCAGAACTATTTTCCTTTTTATTATACATCTTCATTGCTGCTTTTCTGGACACCAAAATCAATTCAGATCAATAACCTAAATTAAGGAATTCTGAAAACTTTTTAGAAATAGGAGTAGAATCTATTCCTTTCCTCAGAACATGAATCTCTGATTGGAAAAAAAAATATTTCTTTAAGTAAGCCCATGTCTTGAGTCTCTTATGCCAGATGGAATGTTCAGGAGCAGATTGTACAAGCAAGATTGCAAGGGTACATGGTTTTGTAAATATAGCTTCTCTTGTTGGTGGCTGTGACTCTACTTGGTACAAGAGAAGACCAATACAAAAAGCATACACAAAAAAGTACATTTTCTCCAGTACTGACAGACTTGTTGTACTGGTGCCAATAAAATGATTGTTGATTTCCAGAGGGTTGCAGGCAGGGTGAGGCGGGTGGACACAAAGCTACCCAGTGAACAAGCTGTTTCTCTCTCTCTCCCCACACCTCCTTTAAAAAATATCCAAAATAGAAATTTCAAAGCTTGAAAAACTTCAACGCAATTTAATTTAAGTTGCTTCCCATGACTTTAAATACTAAATGTTCACACCTACGTCAGTACTACATTGAGAACCTCCCACTCAGAGACTGTATTTAGGAAAGAAAGGATGCCGTGGTCTGCAATGAGGCCTAGATTTGAGGGACCTTGAATTCTTAGACATGTTCTTCTGCAAGCCTCCAGAGTTCAGCAGATCTAATTCTTACTCATCAGTGGAGGGTCTGGTCAATGTTTTCAGGAAATTTCCTTTTAAGGATAATTATTGAAGATAAAAATATTTATTACAAGATAAACACAGTACACCTATATAACCAGCTTCATCATTCACATATACCCTGCTCCATGCAGTAAGTTTGTTTCTAAGAATCTGGGTACATATTGAGTTTCAGCCTTTAGGGCTTTCCTGATATAATCCTAAAGGACAGACATTGCTATTTCTCCCCACACTTAGGCACTGACAAATATCCATGCCCCATTTTCTTCAACAATGATTGCACCTTTATTAGTTTTTAATATATAGTGTAGATTTACTGAACATCCCTTTTCTGGGAAAGTAAATTTTGTTTTTAGTGTTTAAGCCACAACATGGCTAAATTGTATACCTGGCATGTTATTTCACACTCCACCATTTTCATGTTTTTTTAGTTTAAGCCAAGCCAGGTGAGTAGGCGTCATCCAAGATAAAATCTTACTGACTTTTTTTTCCCCAAAGAAAAGCTGGTGAACAGGAGGTGATAAATGCTATGCTTCCTACTCAGACTCTGTCATATAAGATGTCAGGTTTTTTTTAAATTATATTCTTTGCCAGATCAAAGAGGCAAGTAATTTTGCTACATATTATCTTACCTTTGTTAGAGTTCCTCACAAGCAGCAATGGAAGACCTTTCATTTGTTGTGCCAGAGCTGGTCTTAATACCCAATTCTAAACCAATCTCTTGGCATCCTGGAAAAAGAAACAGATTATTAGTTGTCAAAAAAGCAGACCAGACAATTACTAAAATGCAAGCCAGGAATGAAAGAAGAAATACTTTTGTGAAACAATATAGCAACTGGAGAGTTTGTTTTTTTTTAAGAAACTCTGGGGGCGCCTGGGTGGCGCAGTCGGTTAAGCGTCCGACTTCAGCCAGGTCACGATCTCGCGGTCCGCGAGTTCGAGCCCCGCGTCGGGCTCTGGGCTGATGGCTCAGAGCCTGGAGCCTGTTTCCAATTCTGTGTCTCCCTCTCTCTCTGCCTCTCCCCCGTTCATGCTCTGTCTCTCTCTGTCCCAAAAATAAATAAACGTTGAAAAAAAAATTAAAAAAAAAAAAAAAGAAACTCTGTATATTTTATCCACTCAAGTAGTAGCATCGAACTACTAGTTCAATGAACTACTAGTAGCAAATGAACTAACACAATACAGACATCATCAAGAAGATGCTGGAAACAAAGGAGAAACTAACAGCTGCTATCTTAATTGGATTTCCAAGAATCAGACCCTGTCATCAGGATTCTATTGCCAGTTGTGTATTTGGGAAGCACAGGTACCACCAATGGAATAGTGAGGAAAGAATAAGGGAAAGGGAAGGCAACATTTTGAACGAAAGGGTCCATTATTAAGCCAGTCACTACAGTGGACAAAGGAAGCTTAATCCTGAGAGAAAACTCTGGGAAATTCCGTAAAATATATGCCTCAGAATTATCCCACCCAGAGACCAAGGGAGCTGAAGCAATTATACCACAACTTCAGGCAGTCATTGGTTCAGGGCTACTGAGGTAGAGGAAGGGTAGAAATTATTTCATCAACATTTCTCATCTGCCTTGCAAGTTTCAGAAGAAACCCTCAGGCCCAGAGACGCAGACATTGGAGGTAGATGTGGGCTGGAGCGTGCTAGCCAGCCAGGTCCAAGGACAAGAGCAGCAGACTGATAGCATCTGCTACAGCTCCCGTTTGTACCAATCATGATATCTTCAGACCGAGAATGTTGTACCAGTCTTTGTCATGGGGCTTCCAGTTAGGGTCAAAAAATTTAGCAAATAAAATACAGGATACATAGTTAAATGCAAATTTCAAATAAGCAACAAATAATTTATTAGTTTATGTTTGTATTCTTTTATGAGATTGTCAGTCAGATGTGGCAAGAGGAGACAGAGGAGAGGCTCCAGAAAAAGCAAATTTTATTATACTCACAGATCCTAGACACAGGAGCATGGCACACTGTTCAGGGTCATATGCCAAAGATACCAGAATGGTCAGGAAACAGAAGTCGGGAACAAGGGAAAAGTTTGGGCCACTGTCTTTACTAGGGTTTCCACAAGGCAGGGCAGAGGACTGGTTAGGTTGAATAATTTTATCAGGCTTTAGACTATAGGCGAGCTCCCTAGTTACCTGGCATCTAGCCCTGGGATTATTAAAGCAGAGTAATATGGTCTTGTGGGGTGTACAGGCCAGATAAAGAAAGTATAGCCCCTGATTGTTTAGTTTGTACATTAAAAACATGCTCTGCTTAGGCCCTTTGCTATCTCTAAGAATTGGCTAGCTCAGGAAAGGGTAATTGCTCTCTAACCAGAAAGGTTTTGTCTTTATTTTAGGATGCCAAAACATCATAATATATAGAAAATTAAAAATGTTTACACTGTACTATACTATGTCCATACAGCAAATGGTTTGTTGTTTATTTAAAATTCAAATTAAACTTGATGTCTTGTGTTTTATCTAGTAACCTTACCTTCAGAGAGACATGACAGAGAAATGCAATAAAGTCAACCTGTATTGGAGAGAACAGTGTACACTTGTATTACCCCCTCTTCCTTCCTTACCTATATCTCCCACTTCTCATTTACTTGAGTCAGACACTTTGGCCTTCTGTGTGAAAGATGCAGGTGGTGAGACCCTGTTCAGTTTATTTGTGGAAAGATGAGGGACAAGCATTTGATCCTGGAAACAGACATAAGTCTTTTTTGTGATGATGTGTATGCAATAAATAATAAAATATGCTCACATTTATTGAAGGTATTCTTAATGCTAAACACCATTTTATATGATTTACACATATTATTCAATTAATCTTCACAACAAGATTATGAAGTAGGTGCCATTATTATCCCTGATTTACAAATAAGGAACCTAAGACACAGAAAAATTAAGTAGCCTGCCTATGGGTACTTAACTACATAACTAGAAACTATCTCCAGAAACCATGCTCTTAACCACCATGCGAAAGAGGGAAAGAGGTGATAGTTGATGGGATACAGGATAAGAGGTTGACAAAGAAATAAATGTGAGAAGAAGATAGAAAAAGATCTCTGAGCAGTGGATTGGACTTGAGGATTCCAGATATTTTGAACAAATGGAAGAATAAAAAAAACACACAAATGTAGGGAAAGAGAACACATAATTATCTAACTCCTTTTCTTGCCACCATGGGAAAAGACAAGGTAGGAAGAGAAGCTACCAGGACAATGGGATCTAAATAAGTGCTCTAAATGAGCTAATGCATATCCAGTTGTCATTATCACTACTGTACAAATTATAAACCTTGTTTAAATACAGCACCATAAACATGACAGATACTTTACAGTATTTTTAAATTAATTTTAGCCTTTTTGGTAATGAACTTGCAAATGCAAATAAGATGTCTACAAAAAACAGAAGCAAGATAAGGTGAGTCTGGAGAAGGTGAAGCTTTATAAGAGAATCCTTGAGGATAATAGGGTGTTATCTTGCCTTTGAACAGAAAACAATTCTGGCTGAAAGCTAACAAAGGTTCCATAGCTTTCAAATAGCCAAAGTGTCCTTGAAATGTGATGTTCTCTTGGCAACTAGGAATGTAATGTAGTAAGATGGCACAATGTTATTTGGTATTCAGCCCTAGCCGGGCTGTGAAATGGGGGCAAAGAACGGCAGCAAAAAAAGCCAGCCTAGAAAATAGTCACTGAAGTCTTTTCTGGAACCAAAGGTGTTAGTAAGTCTGGAAGAGAGACAGGTAAAATTGCAGCTATCAACACCTTCCAGCAGCCAACAGAGAGAAGACAGTTCACAAAGGGCATATCACAGAAGGCACAGCTGCAAATCCAGTTCTTCTTTTGGTTATCCATCAGAATAATGAAAATGGGAAGAGCAAAATGAATTCATCATTTTTTGAAAAAAGATCTTTTCTGGTTCTGTTCAATGAAGGGGTCTGGAGACAATGACACTGAACAGCAGTGAACACAGATTTGGTGTCTAGATACCATTTGTCTCTGAAAGGAAACAGAGTTCCTTTGAGAAATGAAACGCTTGTAGAAATGCTTAAAGAGAAATGCTTATAGGTCAGGGGCAGGAAGAGTAAGAGAGTGAGCCTGAAATATTTTTCCATGCCAGAAAGTAAGAAAGCACTCAAAGAGTGCTGGAAGGACATAAAAGCCAATTTGAAGGAGTTCCTACTTGGTAAATTTATACAATTTGAATATCAAAAGGAATAATGGCCATAAATTATTACAATGCTAAATACATAAAACTCCCTGGGTCCAGGTGTTGCTCAAGGAAAAAAAGACAGTGGAAAAAAAAAAGAAATGCCCTTTTCTACAGAAAGATGTCAGCTAACAAATATAGAAGGACTGACAAAAATAACGAATCACTCTTTTGCATCCATAATGTAATAATTGGTTGGTACAAGAATGTTAAAGCTACTGGGTAAAGGGTTATTGGGGGAACAAAATATTTGGGTGGTGTTGAAATCCTCCCCCACCTTGGATTACTTGGTAGTTGTAAAGAGAAAGGTTTTCCTTTGATTGGAAAGATCTGGTAGACCCAAGGAAGCAGTCGTATATAATATAAATATAATAATAGTAGCCACATCAGAGAGTTAATATAAGGATTAAATGACTCATCTATGCAAACCACATACCACTGGACCACAGAGTTAGGGCACAGCAAATTATACTACTGCTGTTGCTACTACCACTATTACTCCTCCTCTTCCTCCTCCTCCTCCTCCTCCTCCTCTTCCTCCTCCTCCTCCTGCTACTACTACTACTACTACTATTACTACTACTACTAACAATAATAATAGTTCTTATTCATATTATTTTATCTAAGCTACAGGTCAACCAAAGGCCTAAAGTCAAAGCAGGTCAAATGATTTACTTTTTTAATTTTCCACAAAGATCATAGCCAAATCACAAACTAGTAATTGGATGGCCAATATAAAAAAAAATATTACAAACTTAAGGGCATAGATCTAGAAGAGAGTGCCCCAATATCTAGAAAGAGTTTGTATAGATAGTTTACTCCAGACTTTTCCAGAGTGGGGCTGCTGCCCCTAAGCTGTCTAGCAAAGTGATGCAGGCTTCTTGTCCTCCTCCCTTCCCCACAACAAGGAGACATAAGGGAGTAAAGGGATTCAAAGAGAGAAAGAGATGGCTAAGTCTTTTCCCAAGTGGTAGCATCCTTAGTCCCCATGACCCCTACTGCTCCAAGGAAGAAGATGCTTTTGAAGAGCTGAAATGGGGATCCAAAAACAAAATGATGGTTGAGATTTCCCCCAACAGGAATGCAGCCCCAGTCCATTTGCCAAGATATCTAGAAGAAAATTATTTTAAAATATGAGGGACATATTACTCCAATGCAAGTTAATTTATTTCTGCCCTCCTAAGGTTTCACACCATGGAAAATGTGTCTGGATGAGAAATCGCACCATTGAAGTTGATCAGTCCTCAACACACTTCTTCATCTTGGGACTAAGGTGAATTGGTAATGATAGAGCCAGTAGGAGTTTGCTATGAGCATCTCTTGGCTAAAGTCTAGATTAGCTGGTGTTTTTGGACCTTATTCTTTTAGTGCACTCCTGCTTGAATGAATTCCATTACCAGCACCTGCATCTCTTTGCCAGAGAGCTTTCTCTAGCAGTTTGGGCCAGTTCCATCTAATGTACAGCACATCAGAAGTACTAGAGAATTAATGCCCCTTGGAGAAGTCCTCAAACCATGATGAACAGGACTTGGAGTATCTATTCCCCAGATCTCTAATACCTTAGGTGGTATGACTCTAAGGTGTGTCTCCTATAGTTTCCAGAGTTCTCCTATAGAATGAAGCACTAGTTTCCCACAATGGGATCTTTCTTGATAAAAAAAAAAAAAAAAAACACTCTAATGGCTGTCTTTCCTTCCCTGTCTCACTTCCCTACTCCTTTATTGATGTTTTTCAAGGCCACCTTCCAAATAAGCTATTTGTGCCACAATTCTTGTACTTGTGGAGGAATACAAATTATGATGGCTTACTAAACCAAAATTACCATTACTAACCAAATTTACTAACCAAAATTACCAATTCTAAAGTTACAAATGAACTGCATGACCAAGTCAATCTTTAGGACTAGTACAAACAGCTACATTTAAAATGTGCATCTTGGGGCGCCTGGGTGGCGCAGTCGGTTAAGCATCCGACTTCAGCCAGGTCGCGATCTCGCGGTCCGTGAGTTCGAGCACCGCGTCAGGCTCTGGGCTGATGGATCAGAGCCTGGAGCCTGTTTCCGATTCTGTGTCTCCCTCTCTCTCTGCCCCTCCCCCGTTCATGCTCTGTCTCTCTCTGTCCCAAAAATAAATAAACGTTGAAAAAAAATTTAAAAAAAATAAAAAAAAATAAAATGTGACCTATAATTTGAGAGAGGAGATAGAACCCTGGGAGAAGTCTCCAGGTGCCTCCTCTTGTTATATATGCTTATCTGAATGGTTAAAATTAGTTTATGATCTATCTGGAGCAACATTAGTATCTTTATATGGGAAGTTACTAAAACATTTACCTACTGCAACAATGCAAACTTTGGAGTAGGATCCTGAAAGATGTCAAGAATGGTGGGTCCAAGGCAGTTGTGGAGGTAACAGCAGCTGGTTTTCTAAGCCAAAGTCATTTACTAACCAGTAGGGCAATGTTTCACTATTTTAACAATCAATACAACCCTATAGTGTATGATAACTGAATATCAATCCTATTCTAGATTACTGAGATGGTTTTTATAGTATTTGGATAAATAAGAGATTCCCAAGGTTTAAAAAAAAGGCTCCTTTTTGCCAGCACCTCAAAAAGAACAGCAAATGATAGTGCAGTACAATCTGGGGTATAGAATGTGCTCTGAAAATTAAGTCTTTGGCATAATAGTTACATCCTGGGTTATCAATTTTAAAATAATTATCCTACAACAAAATACATTGAGTACTAAAACCAAAAATAACATGTTTTAACTTTTTTCTTCAAAATGACTTCAGAGTCATTAATACAAATAACAATTTTCATTGTTTTGTAGCTTTGTGGATAAAACAGATGACTCCATACTACATACACCTGTTTTTACAGAGTAATTATAATAAAACAGCTGTATAACTTTTGAGTACATTTGATTTCCTTAGAAAGTTACAACCATAAGGAATTTTTTTTGGATCTTAAAGAACTATTTTAAACACATCTCTCACAAGGTTACCAGTAAAAACATTAATGCCAATTAGAGAAACCATTTCCATAAGTTCTGTTGGAGCTTATAGAATACTGATAGGGAAATGTCAGAATGTAGCATACAAAATAAACCTGATCCAGACTATATGAGGGATAATTTTATGAATACTTGGCCTACATGGAAACCTCAAAAAGCATACCTTCAGCTTCAGGTAACAGTTGGGTCCTAAAAAATCCTTTTTAAGTAAAAGTAAATTGGTTTTCAAAAAATATATAGTTAAAAACTAAAATTATTTTCTAACACTTTCTTTTAAAACTGAGTATGATGAGTATTCAGAGAAAAACTACCAATAAATATCAATAAACTATAATCAAATAATTATGTAACTATACAAATGTTCTAGAGATAATATGAAGTAAAAAAAAAAAACCCTTTTTTAATAAAAGAATAAAGTTGTATCAGAGGTTTCCATCAAAAGCAAGCTCATCTTCCAGAGAAGATGGCAACATGAGCCTAAGTGTCTAATCCTCCTTATTGTCTCTGATGTTTTTTCTCTTTATCCCCTTCTTTTATATTATTTTTATTCCCTTTTTTACTGCTTTTTATCAATGCATTATTCTCATACTCTGTAGTATTTACCCTAGAAATTATAAAATATATCCTTGACTTATTAAAGTGTAATGAAAAGTGGTACCACTTCCCAAAAAATGAAAAGACCATGGAACTCGTTTATTTTATTCACCCCCTTTACACCTTTTTTGTTGTTATATATTTTAATTCTAATGATACTTTAAGTCACATCAAACATTATGCTTTCATGGATTTTAGTTTTCAGCAGTTTTACTATTATATGCTTCAGTATGACTTTGTATTTTTCCTGCTTTGGACTTTTATAGTTTTTTGAATATGTAGCCTGATGTCTTTTGTCTGCTTTCAAAAATCATCTTTTCAGACATTGTTTCTGCTCTATCTGCTTTCTCTTCTCTTTCTGGAACTTAAATCATCCTTATTAATTGAAAATTAAATCAGTGAAAAGTCAGACTAGTTCATTGTGTTCCATATATCTCTTCTGTTCTTGTCTGTATGTTTTATCCTTCTGTTCTCCATGCTTCAGTCTGGATATTTTCTTCTCATACATATAACAGTTTATTTTTCTCTTTTCAGTTGTGTATAATGTGCTATTAAATCCTCTATTAAGGGGCACCTGGGTGGCTCAGTCAGTTAAGCCTCCAACTCCAGCTCAGTTTCTGAGCTCGAGCCCTACATTGGGCTCTGTGCTGACAGCTTGGAGCCTGGAGCCTGCTTTGGAGTCTGTCTCCCTCTCTCTCTGCCCCTCCCCCACTAGCGCACGTGCGCTCTCTCTCTCTCTCTCTCTCTCAAAAATAAATAAACATTACAAAATCATCTATTGAATTGTTTTTTAAATTTTTTATTATTTTTTAATGTTCATTTTCAACAAGTTTGTTGAATTATATTCTATTTGCATAGCATATGCTTTTATCTGGTTGCATTTTCTTATTTGTTGGTTTTGGTCTATCTCTTCAATATTCAAATTCTTTATTTTTAAAAATCTTTTATTTTTTAGTGTAAGATTTTGGCCTTTCAGTTTTAAATTCTTAAGGTACCTGGAACTGTTTGTGGAAAGGAGATCCAATTTTATTTTATTTTTCCATATAGGTATTAAACTGTTTTAGCACATTTTTTTCATTTATACCTCTACTGAGGTATAAATGACAGATAAAAAACTATATATATTTAAGGTGTACAACTTGATGTTCTGATTTCTATATTCAAATTCTTTTCAGAATCGGGTAAATATCTTTAGAGAAATAAGATAGTGTACCCATGAAATAAGAAAGAATGTGATGAAAATTATTTATAATAAATCAAATTATACAAGATAAACTTGCAGAATTGAGAAGATTTTAAAAGAAAGTGAACACACTTGCAAAAAACTTCAAATCAAACATCTTGGAAACCCTGAAAAAAGCAGAGTCAGGCATGTGTATGACCTGGGAGCCATCTGACTCACAGAAAATATTCACTTTGTATTTGTTTTTGCAGCCTTGGAGAGAGAATAAGGATAAAATTAAGCAATGGATTTTAGTAGCTAATGGGTAGTGATAAAAATACCAAAAGGTGTTCAAGTTATAAAATTATAACAAATGCTTAATGATAGATACTAATTAATTTTTAAATACTAACCCCTTGCTATTTGGATTTTAGAAACCATATTTTATAAAAGGCACAAGTATATGAAATATATGGTCTAATCTGACAATTTAGTTACCAAAGTCATGGAAAATCTGACCCTTTGAATTTTGTTATCCTAGCAGAATTATGACAACTTGTCCAAATTTTGGTCATTCTGGTGCCTAAGAAAATGTAACAGTAGCATAAATATTCTCCTTTAGAGTCCAAACCTATAAAATAAAGACAAATTCCAGAAACTGTCTTAATGATTTGTATTCAGCCCCATACATAGTTTTCAATCCGATACTGTTTTGATCATAGACAAACTGAATGTAAGCTTCTACTTTCAAAATCCCATAAGAGATTTTAGGACAATTACTTTCTTCTTCTTTTTCAGCTTTTTCTATTAACTATAGAACCTGTAGTGTTCAGAAACAATGCAGGGAAACTACTATTTGAAACATACCCTACATACAACATTATAAACATACCACATTATAAAACCACATGACATAATATGGTAATTAGTAAATGTATATTCTGAGCTCTTTAGCAAACACATACTCAAGAATTAAATTATTTCAAATTTATGTGCCATATCATATCATAATATGTTCCCTTCCTCACAAATGGAAAGGGGAAGAGGAATTGTGTTATCATTTTCACCTATTGCCACTTGGTATCAAGTGTCAAGGGTATATGGCCCTTGACATCCTGTAATAAGCTTTGCGACTTGCCTCCTTTACTTTGGAACAGTGACTCACCTAGATTTATATAATACTTAGTTCTCAGGAAACCAAATTTCTTAGTTTCTCCCTGATCTCAAAAGTGCTTATTGCTTAAAGCAAACAACAACAACAAAACGGTTTTTTTTTATTTTTTTAAATGTTTACTTATTTTTGAGACAGAGAGAGACAGAGCATGAGCAGGGAAGGGGCAGAGAGAGAGGGAGACATAGAATCTGAAGCAGGCTCCAGGCTCTGAGCTGTCAGCACAGAGCCCGACGTGGGGCTCGAACTCGTTAACTGCGAGATCATGACCTGAGTGGAAGTCAGATGCTCAACTGACTGAGCCATCCAGGCACCCCAACAACAAAACAGTTTTAAGGAAATATTCAAGGCAACAAAAAGAAGGGGAAATTTTTCAAACAATTGCCAGAACATGCATACTGTTATGATTATCTAACCCTCCATGCACTCACATTCAGGATCATACAAGCGTTGACTCTGCATTTGCATGATCTTGAGAGTGAGCACCTCCTTAGTTTGTGCCCTAGGCACCTTGTTTGCTTCACCCCATTTCCCATTAGGTACAGTAGAGAGCCCAGAAAAACAGCATTTAAGACATAAGCAAAAGGAGAGAACCCCTCAGGAGGCACTGAGAAAGTGTCAGAGAGGAAGAAGAAAAGCTGCACCAGTGGTGTCACGGAAGACAAGAAAAGAGAGCACATCCAAAAGAAAGCAGTGGTCAACATCATCCAACTCTAAACGGGAGTCATATGAGATAAAGTTCATAAAGTGTTCATTGCTAGCAACTGCCAGTTTAAGGGAAACATACGTGACTTTTAAATATACAGAAAGATGCTTAATCTTACTTAGAAATTTTAAAATGCAAATTAAAACTTCAAGAAGACACAATTGATACACCGTGTTGGAGAGGACATCAGGAAATGTTCCCTCAAACATTACTGGTGGGGGCGTAAATTGGTACAACAGCTATGGAGCTCAATGTGGCAGCATCTATCAAAAATTGCTTTGACTCAGCAATTCCACCTCTACATATTATGCAACATATTCTTGATATATGTGTTAGAGGAAATATATTGCAGCATTGATTGTGAATACTGAAACAAAATAAGTGTCATAGAGAATAGGTTAAATAAACCTTGATACATCTATGCCATAAAATTAATACAATACTATGCAGTTCAAAGGAATGAGTGAGCTCTCTATGTAATGATATGGAAAGATATCTACTATCTGTCATTATATGAAAACATCAGGAGAACAGAACAGTGTTTTTCATATGCTCCAATTTATGATTTAAAAATACCTTTAAGACTATTTTACTCATTTTTGCATAAAATGTCTCTAGAAGGAAACAAACAAAATAACCTGGTGATAGCTGTAGCTTCTTGAGAAGGAAACTAAGCTAGAAAATATGGGTTGGAGACAGAGACTTTCTTTTTACTCTACCTTTTTGAACTTTTAAAACATTAATTTCACGTGTATATAGTACCTATTGAAACTTACAAAAACAATGGGGTGCCTGGGTGGCTCAGTCAGTTGAGCGTCTGACTTCAGCTCAGGTCATAATCTCACAGTTTGTGGGTTCGAGCCCTGTGTTGGGCTCTGTGCTGATAGCTCGGAGCCTGGAGCCTGCTTCGGATTCTGTGTCTGCCCTATCTCTCTGCCCCTCCTCTGCTCCCGCTCTGTCTCTCTCTGTCTCAAAAATAAGTAAACATTAAAAAAAATAAAATTACAAAACCAAATAAAATGAAAGCTTTTCACTGTATTGAGAAAAAAGAGGTTGCAAACAACCTTAGTAGTGGCTGCTTCAGAGACATGGTAAGCATAGGAATCATATTGCAGTGGATTAAAGAGTAACACTGAAGTTAATAGAGACATTCTAGTGAGAATAACTTTTAAAGTTCTTTGGCACTGAATGGGAGAAGAGTAATAGGATAGCAGCCAGAGGTGGACTCAAGGTCATAAAATTGAGGGGCTAAATATCTACATGAATACTGATGTCACTCAGTAGAGAAGAATATGGTGGGTAATTGAACAACCTGACTTCAATTGGACACTTGGCTTCTGACTCTCCTAACCTGTGTAAGATTAGCAAGTTATTTCATTTCCCTGCACATCACTTTCCTCATTCACAAATTTCATACAGAGGCTGTAAGGATTAATTGAGTTAATAGAGGTAAATTATTTAGAACAATGCCTGGCACATAGTAAATACTGTGTGTATTAGCTTGCTAGAACTGCCATAACAAAATGCTAAACACTGGGTGGCGTAAATCACAGAAATACATTTTCTCATGATCTTGGAGGCTAGAAGTCTGAGATCAAGGTGTCAGCAAGGTTGGCTTCTTCTGAGGCTTGTCTCCTTGGCTTGTAGATGGCTGTCTTGTCCCTGTGTATTCACATGATTTTCTTTCCATGTGTCTATGTCCTCATCTCCTTATAAGGGCGCCAGTCACATGGGATTAGGGCTCACCCTAATGAACTCATTTAACCTTACATACCTCTTTAAAGATGCTATTTTCTAATATAGCCACATTCTGAGGTAGTGAGGGTTAGGACTTCAACATATGAATTTTAGGTGGACATAATTCAGCCCATAACACTGAATGTTTGAGGCCAATATAGTATTCAGGATAATGGCAGATGTTAGGCTACACAAGAAATCAGTGATGCTTGTAGTAATGTTTTAAATCGATTAGGGGGAGGAGGAGGGGTTTGATAGAAGACAGCAATGAGGAAGGGGAAAGAGTAGTTTAACTTCTGGAAATTAAAATGAATAATTGTTGCATTAACTTGATTCAAGCTGTAGAAAATTATTCTCTAAGTCCTTAGAACCTCTTAATGGAAAACGTTAAGGAAAGAAGCTATGGATACAAGTAGTATGTGCAGACAATGCACCAGCTTAGCCATTAGCTTTTAATTAGATAGGGAAGAATGAAGTTTGGGGAAGAGTTACATACCAACTAGTGCAAAATTTGAGTTAAATCTATATTCATGCAATATATTTTTATCATGAAGTTAAATTTCTGTCTAGTTCTAATTACTAAAAATGGCAGAGAAGTTTTCTTTAACATAGATTTTTTAAAAATAGTTCTAAGAACTGTTCACTTGTCACTTTGAGATTGTCAATGTTTATTATCAGAAACTACATTTGCTACGATGTTTGCATAGAAAGCAGGATTTGTTGACTTAACATCGTAAACTACCGTGACTGAATTTCTGTAATCTATGGAGGTTGCATTTAACACTGATAACCATTGGAGGTAAACTTACCAATCATTCTTGGGATAATTAACCTGCTTACTATGGCTGCACTGATCTAGTTTTAATTACTTAGCCAGTATAAAAGATGATGAAGATTATTTTAGAACTAAGAACATGTCTAAAGACTTTTTGTGTAAAAGCTATTTTCCATGTAAAATAACTAAATGAGCATACATAATAACTGAAAATGAGGCTGAATTTCAATCTTCCATAATGAGCTGATGGCGTGAACATCAATGGGGTGTTTTTTTCCCCAATAAGATTGAAGAACAATGTCCTGAAAGTAGCAGGAGGAACTAAAGAGGTATGAAAAAGAGTATTACCCCACTTAAGAGGGTTTTAGGTGAAGCTGAGTCTTTGGGGAGAGGCCTGGCTTTTAGTTTCAACAAGGAGATGGAGGGAATCTCCAAGAAGAGGATGAGAATATGCAAAGTTTGTAACCATTGAAAAGGGAGTTCTTGGGGACTCATGACAAAGTTTTTGGAGTGAGAATCAGTGAAAGTTTGGAATGGGAATGAGAATGCCTAGGGCATTCTGGAAAAGTGAACGTGGTGGAGAATGGTCAGAAGACCTGATGCTTCATAGATTTGGAAGGTTACCAAGAGTATCAGAGACAAGAGATATGTGGATTCAGCTGTCCATAGTTCTGCCAACTTAATCATTCCACTGGTGGACTGGATGAGCATTCAGGCCTTTCAAGCATCAACCAAGATCTATATGGTTTGCATTTTCAAGACAGCTCAAGTCAATGGGAAAGATTCCAGCTTATGGAGAGGTTTAGGCTGAGGCCTTCATTGATTATGAAGCTCCATAGCAGAGAGTCTAGGCTCCAGACTATTGTAAACAACTCCTTGGGAGTTGTTACAGACCAGATGGATAAATCAGAGGGCCTGGTCCCTAGGAGCTGTTGGATACTTATGATCTAACTGAAGTCCTGTATTTTCTTATTAACTTTGATTACTCCTGGTGTGCCACATACAGATGCAGGGCCTTATTTACCAGTGCAGGGAGGAAGATGTGGTTAGATGAAATATGAAAAGCATGACAGAAAAAAACTTTTGGAAAGAATGAGTTGTTGACTTACAAGTATGCTGAGTTTGAGTATATATGTGGACCACACAGGTTTAACTGATCCATGGTATGCCTTTGCTGATCTATGGTGTGCCTGGAATATTGAGGAAGACTATATGTTGCCTCTCATATTCTTTCTCCTGCTTCTTGCCTAATTCATTTCTATTTATCCTTTATTTCTTCAGCTTATGCCTCTTTTTCCACTTGACCCTTTCCTTTATCCATCAAGCATGCCTAAGTTTTCATTGCCTAAATAAATCTTCCTGAGTTCTGATTCTTCTGCAAGCTACTGCCCCCACCTCCTCACACACATTCTTTTTTTTGTAACTTTTGAAAAATAAGAGATGTATTTGATGTCTACACTTTATTCTTCTACTCTTCAGCTCCCTGTAATCTGGCTTTCATAACTCTTTGGGAAATGGTCCTTGATTCACTTGGGGAGTAGGTGGGGGCATGAGTGAAATAAAGGGGATTATAAGGTATAAGCTTCCAGTTATAAAATAAATAAGTCATGGAGATGAAAAGTACAGCATAGGGAATATAGTCAATAGTGTATGGTGACATATGGTAACTACACTTACCATGGTGAATATTGAATAATGTATAGAATTATTGATTCAATATATTACATACCTAAAACTAATATAGCATTGAATGTCAATTATACTTCAATAATAATTTAAAAATTCTCTCTGATGATAAGCTAATTTTCAACTAATCACCAATTACAAGTAATCATCCTACTGACCTCTTGGCAACATTCAATGTTATTGAGCACATTCCTTATTGATTCTCTTTCCTAGCCCTTGGCTGCTTTTCTTTCCTCATTCTCCTCCCATCCCTTCTCTCTAAGCTTCACTAGGTCCTCTTCCCTGGTTTTATCTTAAAGTTAGCTATTCTGTATATTCTGTCTGTTGGATGCTTCATCAACTTAAAGCCATGAGGAGGGTGACTGCCTGAAAGCCTTGGGGAGCTCAGGGACATATGCAACCATTGCCATCATGAATGTCACTTTAAGGACTCACCACCACCACCTGCTGGCACAACCATCAACAGAAGAAGCAGGAAGGTTTTTATGTGGGTTTTCACCTGATAGTCAAATGACTAATTAAATGTCACTAAAATAGGAGAATCACAGAATGCTACTTAGAATTTAGCGTTCTACAACTCTCAGCTTCAAACTCCCAAAGTTGCTTAAATGTGCTACTTGTATTGCCCTGTATTGTGATCTCTATTATAATTCTTCAAGCAAAGGTTCCTGACAGGGTGTTGAGAATTCGCACCAGTTAGTTATCATCAAACCTACCCACCTTTGTCTCTCTTTATGTGTTATCAGTATGGCGCGAAATGATGGAAGTCTGTAGGATTAAGACATGAGGGCATTTAGGGTTTTGTGAAAGTGAGTAGGTCATATTTTGGTGTTTAGAAGCTCTACACATTTGCTCTGACTCACAAGGTTTATGTAACCTATCAGGTCTGAGATCCGTGTTGTAGCACTGCCTTTTAGCCCTCTTAACTCTCACTCTCCTTATTTTCTCAGGCTACCGGATCTTTATATCTAGCCCTGATTCCCATTCTGGTCATTTTCAAGTGATCCATATCCATACCTCCAAGGGCTGACTGGATAACCCCACACAGATGTCCTGAAGGCAGCTTGACCTCATCTATAAGTGAACCTATTTCCTGCCCCCTTAGCTCTTCATTCCCTTTCCCCAATAAAAACATACCTATAGTCTTTACCTTAGCAAATAGCAACTATCCTCAATTCCTTATCTTCAACCCCAGCACACATTTCTCTTGATATTGACTGTCTGATGTTTCTCCCATCTGTTAACTCCCTCACACCCACTTCCACTGCCCTAGTTTCATGCCTCATCCCGTACTGGCTGGACTTGCAATAGCCTCCAGATACTCCTCTCTCCAATCTGTCTTTTACAGTTTTGTCAGAAATGTGTTCCTTAAAAAATAAATATATTCAGTTCCTGGTTAAATATCTCTATTAAAGTCCTGTTGCATGCAGGATAAATTCCAAACATTAACCAGGCTTGCAGGTTTGACCATTATATGGCCCCAAAATAATTTTTCCTTAGATATTTTTAAAATTATGGTAAAATTTATGTACAGTGAAATGCACAGATGTTAAGGGTGCAACTTGACTACTTTTAATAGATGTACACAAACCTGTAACCAATGCCTCAATCAAAATGCAGAACATTCCCATCACTTCAGAAAATTCGCTTATGCCCCTTTCAACCAATTCCCACATTCCCATAAGCAATTACTATTATGATTTTTATCATCATTGATTAATGTTGCTTATTCTAAACATAAAGTATGTATCATTTTTTCACTCAACATAATGGTTTGAGAGACTCATTCATGCTGTTTTATGTATCAGTTGTTCACTATTTTTTTTATTGCTGAGCAGTATTCCACTATATGATACCACCAATTTAAGTTATTTCTGGTTTGGAGCCATGGTGATAAAGCAACTATAAACATTCTTATACAAATGGTTTTGTGCAGTTATGCTTTCATTTTTCTCAGGTGTGGGATTGCTGTGTCACATAGTAACTGTATAGTTAACTACAAAAGTTTGTTAAACAGTTGTTCAAAGTGATTGTATCATTTCCACTTTGTCAGAAATATATGACTTTCTCCATATCCTTGACAAAATTTGGTGCTGCCAGTCATTTTAATTTTAGCCATTCTAGTGGTTGAGCACTTGTTTTAATAGATCATTGTGGTTTTCTTTTCTATTTCCTGGATTACTAATAAATTTAAGTACTTTTCTATGTTTATATTGGGCATTACTATATCTTATTTTCTTAACTGTTCAAGTATTTTTATAATTTTGAGTTTATTGCCTTTATATTATTGCATTAAAAACATTCTTTGTATTTCTTTACTACAAAGAATCTGTCAGTTATCTGTATTGTGAATACTTTCTGCCAGTCTATGGCTTGCCTTCAAATTTTCTCAATCATCTACTTTAATAAGCAGTTTTAAATTTTCATGAAGTCTAATTCATCAATTTTTACTTTATGTTTATTGATTTTTGTGCCCCATTTAAGATATCTTTGCCTACCCCTATATAGCAAAGATATTTTCTAGTAGCTTTCTTCTAGAAGTTTTATGGTTTTAGCTTTTGCATTCACACCTATTACACAGCTTGAGTTTATATTTGCATATGGCATCAATGTTCATTATTTTCTGTATGAATATCCAGGTGGTCAATATTCATATGTTGAAAGGAATGTCCTTTCCTATTGAGTTGCTTTAGTGCCTATATTAAAAACCAATTAACCTTATAAGGGCAAGTCTACTTCTGCATTTGTTATTCTCCTCCATCTATCTGTCTACTTTTATGCCAATATGACATCGTATTGATTAATGTAGATTTATAGTAAGTCTTAAGTTAGGCGGTGCAAGTGGCCCAGCTTTTATGCCTTTTTCAAGATCATTTTGACTGTTCTCAGTCCCTTTCATTTTTGTATAAATTTTAGAATCAGTTTATCAAATTCTATTTTTAAAAGCCTGGTACAGTTATGACTGGGGTTGTACCAAATCTGTCGATGAAATTGAAGACAATCAACATCTTAACAATATCGAGTTTTACAATCCATTAACCATGGTATATTATTCCACTTATTTAGGCCTTTTATAATTCCTTTCAGCAATATTTTATAGTTTTCAATGTAGAGGTCTATTTTTATTCAGTGTGGAATATTTGTTAAATGTGCTAAGAACTATTTATATTTTTGACACTATGAAAAATAGAATTTTAAAATTTCATTATTCAATTACTTGCTGCAAGTATTTAAAAATCAAATTGAATTTTTATATTAACCCCGTATCCTATACCCTTGATACATTCACTAATTATTTCTAGTAGTTGTTTTTACATCCCTTAAGATTTTCAATGTAAAAATCACATCTGCAAATAAAATAGTTTTACTTTTTCTTTCCAATTTATACACCTTCTTTTCTTGCCTTATGACACTAGGCAGGATCTTTAGTACATTGTTGAATAGACGTGGTGAAAAAACATCTTTGATTTGTTCCAACTTATGGGAACACATTCAATATATTACCATTAGGGATGAGGATAGCAGTAGGCTTTTTTTTTTGTAGATGCCCTTACTCAAGCTGAGAAAGTTCTCTTTTATTCCTAGTTTTCTGAGAGTTTCTACCATGAATGGATGTACAAGTTTTATCAAATTATTTTCTTCATCTATTGAGATAATATTAAGGTTTTCTCCCATATTCTGTCAATGGTTAATTACATTGATTTTAAACATTAAACCAGCCTTACATTTTAGATAAATCCTACTTGGTCATGATGTATTGTCCATTGTATATATTGTTGGATTCAATTTACTATTGTTTGTTAAGGAATTTTGCATCTAAGTTCATAACACATGTCAACCTGTAAGTTTCTTTTTAAGTTTATTTATTTATTTTGAAAGAGAGCAGGAGAGGAGCAGAGAGAGAGGAAGAGAGAGAGACAGCACAGAGACAGATGTGGAGCTAATCTGTAAATTTCTTTTAATGTCTTTGTCAAGTCTTGATGTTGTGATTTTGCTGGTCTCATAAAACCAAGTTGAAAGGTGTTCTCCATACTTCCATTTTCTGAAATAATTTACAAAGTATTGGTAATATTTCATCCTTAAATGTTTGATCTAATTCACAGATAAAACTGTATGGGTCTGTAGTTTTTTATGTGAAGAATTTGTATTAGGAATTTAATTTTTAATACGTAGTACAATTAAGATTTTCTATTTCTTATTAATTTTGGTAGTTTGCATTTTTTGAGAAATTTGTCCATTTTTTTCAAAAATGTTGAATTTATTGGGATGAATTTGTACATAATATTGCCATAGTATAATCTTGACATCTATAATATTTTTAGTTATATCCTTTTTTTCATTCCTGGTATTAATAATTTGTGTTTCTCTTTTCCTTGATCATCCTCTTAGACTTTTGCAATTTTATGTATTCAGAGAATCAGCTTTTGGCTTTGTTAATTTTCTTATGTTTATCTGTTTTCTATTTTATTGCTTTTTTCCTTATCTTTATTATTTAATTTCATGTATTTATTTTGTATTTAATTTATTCTTCTTGCTTTAGCTTTTTTAGGGAGGAAACTTTGAACTAGGTTTTAAACCTTTCTCATTTCAAATATAAGCATTTGGAGCAATGAATTCTCCACTAAATACTATTTCAGTAATATGCTGCAAAATTTGGTATAATATATTTTAACTTTCACTTAGTTCTAAATATTTTTTTTAATTTCCCTTGGGATTCCTTTTTTCGACCCACACTTTATTTAAAACTTTGTTGTTTAATTTCCTAATATTTAATGACTTTCATATTGTATTGATTTATAGTTTACTTCTATTATGATCAGAGAAAATACAGTATAGGATTTTTGGTCTTTTGAAATAAATTAAGAATCATTTTTATGGCCTGGGATATGGACTACCTTGCAAATATTTCACAGACACTTGAAAATAATGTGTATTCTGTACTTTGGGGGTACATATTCTATAAATATTAATTAGGTCAAGTTTATTGATGGTATCATACAAATCTTCTATATCCCTACTGGTTTTTTTTTTTTGTCTACTGCGTCTATTAATTCCTGAAAATAGAGTATTAAATTCTCCACCTATGATTGCGAATTTGTATCTTTGCCTCTTTATTTTGTCAGTTCTGACTCTATGCATTTTTTTAATGTGAAATTTTTTGTCAAATTGGATTCCATACAACACCCAGTGCTCATCCTAACAGGTGCCCTCCTCAATACCCATCATCCACCCTTCCCTCCCTCCCAACCCCCATCATTCCTCAGTGTATTCTCAATTTTTAAGAGTCTCTTATGGTTTGGCTCCCTCCCTCTCTAACTTTTTTCTCTCCTTCCCCCCCTCATGGTCTTCTGTTAAGTTTCTCAGGATCCTCCTGAGAGTGAAAACATATGGTATCTGTCTTTATCTGTATGACTTATTTCACTTAGCATAACACTCTCCAGTTCCATCCACATTGCCACAAAAGGCCAGATTTCATTCTTTCTCATTGCTACGTAGTATTCCATTGTGTATATAAACCACAATTTCTTTACCCATTCATCAGTTGATGGATACTTAGGCTCTTTCCATAATTTGGCTTTTGTTGAAAGTGTTGCTATAAACATTGGGGTACAAGTGTCCCTATGCATCAGTACTCCTGTATCCCTTGGGTAAATTCCTAGCAGTGCTATTGCTGGGTCATAGGGTAGATCTATTTTTAATTTTTTGAGGAACCTCCTCCACACTGTTTTCCAGAGCGGCTGCAGCAGTTTGCATTCCCACCAACAGTGCAAGAGGGTTCCTGTTTCTCCACATCCTCTCCAGCATCCATAGTGTTCAGTTTAGCCACTCTGACTGGCATGAGGTGATATCTGAGTGTGGTTTTGATTTGTATTTCCCTGATGAGGAGCGACATTGAGCATCTTTTCATGTTGGCCATGTTGGCCTGTTGGCCATCTGGATGTCTTCTTTAGAGAAGTGTCTAACATGTTTTCTGCCCATTTCTTCACTGGATTATTTGTTTTTTCTGGTTTGGAGTTTGGTGAGTTCTTTATAGATTTTGGATACTAGCCCTTTGTCTGATATGTCATTTGCAAATATCTTTTCCCATTCCATTGATTGCCTTTTAGTTTTGTTGATTGTTTCCTTTGCAGTTCAGAATCTTTTTACCTTCATGAGGTCCCAATAGTTCATTTTTGCTTTTAATTCCCTTGTCTTTGGATATGTGTCAAGTAAGAAATTGCTGTGGCTGAAATCAGAGAGGTTTTTTCCTGCTTTCTCCTCTAGGGTTTTGATGGTTTCCTGTCTCACATTCAGGTCCTTTATCTATTTTGAGTTTATTTTTATGAATGGTGTAAGAAAGTGGTCTAGTTTCATTCTTCTGCATGTTGCTGTCCAGGTGTCCCAACACCATTTATTTTTTGTTTCTTTGTGTTTCTCTTCCCTTATGATCATCTGTTTTGTCTCTTAAAGTCCTCATATGAGTGAATTCATATGATTTTTGTCTTTCTCTGACTAATTTCACTTAGCATAATACCCTCCAGTTCCATCCACGTAGTTGCAAATGGCAAGATTTCATTCTTTTTGATTGCTGAATAATACTCCATTGTATACATATACCACATCTTCTTTATCCATTCATCCATCGATGGACATTTGGGCTCTTTCCATACTTTGGCTATTTTGATAGTGCTGCTATAAACATGGGAGTGCATGTGTCCCTTCAAAACAGCATACCTGTATCTCGTAGATAAATGCCTAGTAGTGCCATTGCTACGTCGTAGGGTAGTTCTATTTTTTTTTTTTTTTTGAGGAACCTCCATACTGTTTTCCCAGAGTGGCTGCACCAGCTTGCATTGCCACCAACAATGCAAAAGAGATCCTCTTTCTCCGCATCCTTGCCAACATCTGTTGTTGCCTGAGTTGTTAATGTTAGCCATTCTGACAGGTGTAAGGTGGTATCTCATTGTGGTTTTGATTTGTATTTCCCTGATGATGAGTGATGTTGAGCATTTTTTCGGTTGGCCATCTGGATGTCTTCCTTGGAGAAGTGTCTATTCATGTCTTTTGCCCATTTCTTCACTGGATTATTTGTTTTTTGGGTGTTGAGTTTGATAAGTTCTTTATAGATTTTGGATACTAACCCTTTATCTGATATGTTATTTGCAAATATCTTCTCCCATTCTGTTGGTTGCCTTTTAGTTTTGCTGATTGTTTCCTTCACTGTGCAGAAGCTTTTTATTTTGATGAGGTCCCAGTAGTTCATTTTTGCTTTTGTTTCCCTTGTCTCTGGAGGTGTGTTGAGTAAGAAGTTGCTGTGGACAAGATCAAAAGGTTTTTTCCTGCTTTCTCCTCAAGGATTTTGATGGCTTCCTGTCTTACATTGAGGTCTTTCATCCATTTTGAGTTTATTTTTGTGTATGGTGTAAGAAAGTGGTCCTGGCTGATTCTTCTGCATGTCACTGTCCAGTTTTCCCAACACCATGTGCCAAAGAGACTATCTTTATTCCATTGGATATTCTTTCCTGCTTTGTCAAAGATGAATTGGTCATACGTTTGTGGGTCCATTTCTGGGTTCTCTATTCTGTTCCATTGATCTGAGTGTCTGTTCTCGTTCCATTATCATACTGTCCTGATGATTACAGCTTGGTGGTATAGCTTGAAGTCTGGGATTGTGATGCCTCCTGCTTTGGTTTTCTTTTTCAAGACTGCTTTGGCTATTCTCGGTCTTTTCTGGTTCCATATAAATTTTAGGATTATTTGTTCTAGCTCTGTGAAGAATGCTGGTGTTGTTTTGATAGGGATTGCATTGAATATGTAGATTGCTTTGGGTAGTATTAACATTTTAACAATATTTGTTCTTCCTATCCAGGAGCATGGAATCTTTTTCCATTTTTTTTTGTGTCTTCTTCAATTTCATAAGCTTTCTATAGTTTTCAGTGTATAGATTTTTCACCTCTTTGGTTAGATTTATTCCTAGGTATTTTATGGTTTTTGGTGCAACTGTAAATGGGATGGATTCCTTGATTTCTCTTTCTGTCGCTTCATTGTTGGTGTATAGGAATGCAACCGATTTCTGTGCATTGATTTTATATCCTGCAACTTTGCTGAATTCATGAATCAATTCTAGCAGTTTTTTGGTGGAATCTTTTGGGTTTTCCATACAGAGTATCATGTCATCTGCAAAGAGTGAAAGTTTGACCTCCTCCTGGCCGATTTGGATGTCATTTATTTCTTTGTGTTGTCTGATTGCAGAGGCTAAGACTTCCAATACTATGTTGAATAACAGTGGTGAGAGTGGACATCCCTGTCTTGTTCCTGACCTTAGTGGGAAAGCTCTCAGTTTTTCCCCATTGAGGATGATATTAGCATTGGGTCGTTCATATGAGGTTTTTATGATCTCGAGGTATGCTCCTTCTATCCCTACTTTCTTGAGGGTTTTTATCAAGAAAGGAACTATATTTTGTCAAATGCTTTCTTTGTATCTACTGCGAGGATCATATGGTTCTTGTCCTTTCTTTTATTGATGTGATGAATCACGTTAATTGTTTTGCAGATATTGAACCAGCCCTGCATCCCAGGTATAAATCCCACTTGGTCGTGGTGGATAATTTTTTTAATGTATTGTTGGATCCAGTTGGCTATCTTGTTGAGGATTTTTGCATCCATGTTCATCAGGGAAATTGGTCTAAAGTTCTCCTTTTTAGTGGGATCTCTGTCTGGTTTTGGAATCAGGGTAATTCTGGCTTCATAGAAAGAGTTTGGAAGTTTTCCTTCCATTTCTATTTTTTGGAACACCTTCAAGAGAATAGGTGTTAACTCTTCCTTAAAGGTTCGGTGGAATTTCCCTGGAAAGCCATCTGGCCCTGGACTCTTGTTTTTTGGCAGATTTTTGATTACTAATTTGATTTCCTTACTGGTTATGGGTCTGTTCAAATTTTCTATTTCTTCCTGTTTCAGTTTTGGTAGTGTATATGTTTCTAGGAATTTGTCCATTTCTTCCAGATTCCCCATTTTATTGACATATAATTGCTCATAATATTCTCTTATTATTGTTTTTATTTCTGTTGCGTTGGTTGTGATCTCTCCTATTTCATTCTTGATTTTATTCATTTGGGTCCTTTCCTTTTTCTTCTTGATCAAACTGGCTAGTGGTTTATCAATTTTGTTAATTCTTTCAAAGAACCAGCTTCTGGTTTCATTGATCTGTTCTACTGTTTGGTTTTGTTTTGTTTGGTTTTGATAGCATTAATTTCTGCTCTAATCTTTGTTATTTCCTGTCTTCTGCTGGTTTGGGGTTTTATTTGCTGTTCTTTTTCCATCTCCTTAAGACGAAAGGTTAGGTTGTGTATCTGAGATCTTTCTTCCTTCTTTAGGAAGGCCTGGATTGCTATATACTTTCCTCTTATGACTGCCTTTGCTGCATCCCAGATGTTTTGGGTTGTGGTGCTATCATTTTCATTGACTTCCATATACTATTTAATTTACTCTTTAACTGCTTGGTTAGCCCATTCATTCTTTAATAGGATGTTCTTCAATCTTAAAGTATTTTTTACCTTTCCAATTTTTTTCTTGCGGTTGATTTCGAGTTTCATAGCATTGTGGTCTGAAAATATGCACGGTATGATCTCGATCTTTTTGTACTTACTTAGGGCTGATTTGTGTCCCAGTATATGGTCTATTCTGGAGAACATTCCATGTACACTGGAGAAGAATGTATATTCTGCTGCTTTAGGATGAAATGTTCTGAATATATCTGTTAAGTCCATCTGGTCCAATGTGTCATTCAAAGCCATTGTTTCCTTGTTGATTTTTTGATTAGATGATCTGTCCATTGCTGTGAGTGGGGTGTTGAAGTCTCCTACTATTAAGGTATTACTATCAATGAGTTTCTTTATGTTTGTGATTAATTGATTTATATATTTGGGTGCTCTCACATTTGGCACATAAACATTTACAATTGTTAGGTCTTCTTGGTCTATAGACCCCTTATGATATAATGTCCTTCTACATCCCTTGATACAGTCTTTAAAGTCTAGATTGTCTGATATAAGTATGGCTACTTCAGCTTTCTTTTGTTGGCCATTAGCATGACAGATGGTTCTCCATCCCCTTATTTTCAATCTGAAGATGTCTTTAGGTATAAAGTGGGTCTCTTTTAAACAGCATAAAAATGGATCTTGTTTTCTTATCCATTCTGTTACCCTATGTCTTTTGATTGGAGCATAGAGTCCATTGACGTTTAGAGTGAGTACTGAAAGATATGAATTTATTGCCATTATGCTGCTTGTAGAGTTGGAGTTTCTGGTGATGTTCTCTGGTCCTTTCTAATCTTTTGTTGCTTTTGGTACATATATATATGTATATATATATATACATATATATACATATAGATATATATACATATACATATATATATACATATACATATATATACATATATACATATACATATACATATACATATACATATATATATCTTCATCTTTTATATATATATAAATACATATATTTATATATATATATATGAAAAAATATATATATTTTCATCTTTTCTCCGCTCAGAAAGTCCCCCTTAAAATTTCTTGCAGGGCTGGTTTAGTGGTCACAAACTCCTTTAATTTTTGTTTGTCCTGGAAATTTTTATCTCTCCTTCTATTTGGAATGACAGCCTTGCTGGATAAAGAATTCTTGGCTGCATATTTTTCTGATTCAGCACACTGAATATATCCCGTCACTCCTTTCTGGCCTGCCAAGTTTCTGTGGATAGGTCTGCTGCAAACCTGGTCTGTCTTCTTTTGTATGTTAGGGACTTTTTTCCCTTGTTGCTTTCATGATTCTCTCCTTGCCTGAGTATTTTGTGAATTTGACTATGATGTGCCTTGTTGGTGGTCGGGTTTTGTTGAATCTAATGGGGGTCCTCTGTACTTCCTGGATTTTGATGTCTGTGTCTTTCCCCAGGTTGGGAAAAGTTTTCTGCTATGATTTTCTCACATAACCCTTCTACCCCTATTTCTCTCCCTCTTCTGGGACTCCTATGATTCTGATATTTTCCTTTTTAATGAGTCACTGATTTCTCTAATTCTTAAATCATGCTCTTTTGCCTTAATCTCCCTCTTTTTTTCTGCTTCATTATTCTCTATAAGTTTGTCCTCTATATCGCTGACTCTCTGTTTTGCCTGGTCCATCCTTGCTGGTGCTGCATATGATTGCAGCTCAATTATAGCATTTTTAATTTAATTCTGGTTATTTTTTACTTCTTTTATCTCTGCAGAAAGGGATTCTAATCTATTTTTGACTCCAGCTAGTATTCTTATTATCGTGATTCTAAATTCTGGTTCAGACATCTTGCTTGTATCTGTGTTGGTTAAATCCCTGGCTGTCGTTTCTTCGTGCTTTTTCTTTTGAGGTGAATGCCTTTGTTTTGTCATTTTCAAGGGAGAAAAGGAATTAATGAGGTAGAAAAATTGAAATTAAAAAAATTTTTAATTAAAAAATATTAAAATTAAAAATTAAAAAAACACACAAAAATGTAATAGATGATGCTAGATCCTAGGTGTGTTTTGGTCTGGGTCTTGAAAGTGGTAGATGAGAGGAAAAAAAGGAGGTCAGGGGAAAAGGAAGTCGTTTGGGAATGTGAAAAAATGAATACATTGAAGTAGACTAAAATGAGATGATGGGTTAAAATAGAATTTGAAAAATATACACAAAAGTAAAGAATATAGTAGAAAAAAATTAAAGAAAAATATTTTTATAAATTAAAAATAAATGTGTATTTTTTCCATTTTCTGTTTAATAAAAAAGAAAGGAAACGAAAAAGAGAAAGGTAAAAAAAGGAAAGAAAAAAAGAAAAAAATCGTTTGAAAATTTGAAAAAGTGAATATACTGTAGTAGACTAAAACAACGATGGACATAAAATAGAATTTGAAAAAATATAAATAACTGCAAAAAATATAGTAATAAAAATTAAATAAAAATGTTTTCATTAGAAATTGAAAGTAAAAATGAAGTTTTTCTCTTTCTGCATTCAAGAAAAAGAAAAGACTGAAAAAAAGAAAAGGACAGAAGAAAAGGAAATTGTTTGAAAATTTGAAAAGGTGAGTACACTGAAGTAGACCAAAATAAAATGATGGAAGTAAAGTAGAATTTGAAAAAATTTACACAAAAGTAAAAAATACAGTAATAAAAATTAAAGGGGGTGCCTGGGTGGCTCAGTCAGTTGTGCATCCGACTTCGGCTCAGGTCATGATCTCGTGGTCTGTGGGTTCGAGCCCCACTTCAGGGTCTGTGCTGACCGCTCAGAGCCTGGAGCCTGATTTGGGTTCTGTGTCTCCCTCTCTCTCTGCCCCTCCCCTGCTCATGCTCTCTCTCTCTCTGTGTAAAAAATAAATAAAACATTTAAAAAAGTTAAAAATTGAAAGATATTTTTTAAAAAATTGAAAATAGAAATGAATTTTTTCTCTTTCTGTATTCAAGAAAAAGAAAAGAATTGTAAAAGAGAAAAAGGAAAAAGAAAAAAAAGGAAGAAAATTAAATAGATGAACCTGCTAACAGATTGAAGTACGACTTAAATTTCTACGTTTTCCCCTAGAAGTCAGTCTATGTAGTTCTTTATAGTCCATAAATTAAGCCAGCAGTGAGACTTGTGTTCTTGAAGAGCAAAGTTGGCCCAGTTGGGCGGGACTCAGAGTAACAGCTCCGCTCTCCACTAGATGGCACTGCTAGCCTACTGGGGTGGATTGTTGCTGGGCTGGTAGGTGCAAATGCACATGTGTGGGAGCGTTGAACATGGCACCACCCAGCTACCCATTCTGTTCTCCCAGATCAACAATTGTGCCCCCTTCCTCCGTCTTCAGCTCTCGTCCACTCCCCACTTCTTCACTCTCTGTGACTCAGCCGCAGACAGTACCTGTCTCCCAAGTTTTGTCTCAGATGCAGCTGTTTTCCCCAGCCCCTTACTTCTGAAGGACTGCGGCTTTCACCCGTTCCGCGCCTCTGTGTGAGGGTCTCACTGAGCAATGGCCGAGTGAGCAATGGCAGAATATTGCTGCACCCAGGTACGCCTGCTGGACCCTGTTGTTGCCAGTTCCCCG
The DNA here is from genome assembly GCF_016509475.1 of Prionailurus bengalensis. Lineage (NCBI taxonomy): Eukaryota > Metazoa > Chordata > Mammalia > Carnivora > Felidae > Prionailurus > Prionailurus bengalensis. The sequence goes on along the minus strand of NC_057361.1, from coordinate 17,058,794 downwards.
GGGCTGTGGTAAGGTGCCAGCCCGTCCCAGAAAATGTTCCTGAGACAGGGTAGCAGCAGCGTCTCAGGGATTATGGAAAATCACAACACGTATCTGGCACCAGTCTTCACCCTTAATGACCTTGCCCCAGCACCAGCGAATGTCTCCCACAACCATGTCAAAGATTAGTGGGCCATACATTTGTGGGTCCAATTCTGGAGTCCTATTCTATTCCATTGGTCCATGTGTCTGTTTTGGTGCCAATACCATGTTGTCTTGATGATTACAGCTTTGTAGTAGAGGCTAAAGTCTGGGATTGTGATGCCTCCTGCTTTGGTCTTCTTCAAAATTACTTTGGCTATTCGGGGTCTTTTCTAGTTTCATACAAATTTTAGGATTGCTTGTTCTAGCTTCTAGAAGAATGCTGGTGCAGTTTTGATTGGGATTGCATTGAATGTGTAGGTGGTTTTGGGTAGTATTGACATTTTAACAATATTTATTCTTCCAATCCATGAGCATGGAATGTTTTTCCACTTCTTTATATCTTCTTCAATTTCCTTCATAAGCTTTCTATAGTTTTCAGCACACAGATCTTTTACATCTTTGGTCACGTTTATTCCTAGGTATTTTATGCTTCTTGGTGCAATTGTGAATGAGATCAGTTTCTTAATTTGTCTTTCTGTTGCTTCATTATTAGTGTATAAGAATGCAACTGATTTCTGTACATTGATTTTGTATCCTGTGACTTTGCTGAATTCATGTATCAGTTCTAGCAGACTTTTGGTGGAGTTTATCATGTTTTCCATGTATAATATCATGTCATCTGCAAAAAGTGAAAGTTTGACTGCATCATTGCCAATTTTGATGCCTTTGATTTCCTTTTGTTATCAGATTCCTGATGCTAGCACTTCCAACACTATGTTAAACAACAGCGGTGAGACTGGACATCCCTGTCATGTTCCTGTTCTCAGGGAGAAAGTTCTCAGTTTTTCCCCATTGAGGATGCTATTAGCTGTGGGCTTTTCATAAATTGCTTTTATGATGTTTAAGTATGTTTCTTCTATCCCAACTTTCTCGAGGGTTTTTATTAAGAAAGGATGCTGAATTCTGCATCAGTTGACGGGATCATATGGTTCTTTCATCAATGTGATGTATCACATTGATTGATTTGCGAATGTTGAACCAGCCTTGCAGCCCAGGAATGAATCCCATGTGATCATGGTGAATAATTCTTTTTATATACTGTTGAATTCAATTTGCTAGTATCTTATTGAGAATTTTTGGATCCATATTCATCAGGGATATTTGCCTGTATATCTCTTTTTTTTGCTGGGTCTCTGTCTGGTTTAGGAATCAAAGTAACGCTGACTTCATAGAATGAGTCTGGAAGTTTTCATTCCCTTTCTATTTTTTGGAAAACCTTTGAGAAGGATAGGTATTATCTTTTTTTAAATTTTTTTAATGTTCATTTATTTATTTTGAGAGAGACAGAGCATGAGCAGGGGAGGAGCAGAGAGAGAGACACAGAATCCGAAACAGGCTCCAGGCTCAGAGCTGTCAGCACAGAGCCTGACACGGGGCTCAAACTCACAAACTGTGAGATCATGACCTGAGCCTAAGTCGGACACTCAACCGACTGAGCCACCCAGGCGCCCCATGAGAAGGATAGGTATTATCTCTGCTTTAACGCCTCTGGTAGAATTCCCCAGGGAAGCCATCTGGTCCTGGACTCTTATTTGTTGGGAGATTTTTGATAACAGATTCAATTTCTTTGCTGGTTATGTGTCTGATCAAGTTTTCTCTTTCTTCCTGTTTGAGTTTGGAAGTGTGTGGGTGCTTAGGAACTTGTCCATTTCTTCCAGGTTGTCCAGTTTGTTGGCATATAATTTTTCATAGTATTCCCTGATAATTGTTTGTATTTCTGAGGGATTGGTTGTAACAATTCCATTTTCATTCATGATTTTATCTATTTGGGTCATCTCCCTTTTCTTTTTGAGAAGCCTGGCTAGAGGTTTGTCAATTTTGTTTATTTTTTCACAAAACCAACTCTTGGTTTCATTGATCTGCTCTACAGTTTTTTTTACAAACTCTACAGTTTTTTTTAGATTCTATATTGTTTATTTCTGCTCTGATATTTATTATTTCTCTTCTTCTGCTGGATTTGGGGTGTCTTTGCTATTCTGCCTCTATTTCCTTTAGGTGTGCTGTTAGATTTTGTAATTGAGATTTTTCTTGTTTCTTTTTTTTTTTTTTTAATTTTTTTTTCAACGTTTATTTATTTTTGGGACAGAGAGAGACAGAGCATGAACGGGGCAGGGGCAGAGAGAGAGGGAGACACAGAATCAGAAACAGGCTCCAGGCTCTGAGCCATCAGCCCAGAGCCTGACGCGGGGCTCGAACTCACAAACCGCGAGATCGTGACCTGGCTGAAGTCGGACGCTTAACCGACTGCGCCACCCAGGCGCCCCTTTTTTAAAAAATTTTTTTTTCAACGTTTATTTATTTTTGGGATAGAGAGAGACAGAGCATGAACGGGCAAGGGGCAGAGAGAGAGGGAGACACAGAATCTGAAACAGGCTCCAGGCTCCGAGCCATCAGCCCAGAGCCCGACGCGGGGCTTGAACTCATGGACCACAAAATCGTGACCTGGCTGAAGTCGGACGCTTAACCGACTGCGCCACCCAGGCGCCGAGATTTTTCTTGTTTCTTGAGATAAGCCTGGATTGCAATGTATTCTCCCCTCAGGACGGCCTTTGCTGCATCCCAAAGCGTTTGGATTGTTGTATTTTCATTTTCATTGGTTTCCGTATATTTTTCAATTTCTTCTCTAATTGCCTGGTTGACCCATTCATTCTTTAGTAGGGTGCTCTTTAACCTCCATGCTTTTGGAGGTTTTCCAGACTTTTTCCTGTGGTTGATTTCAAGCTTCATAGCATTGTGGTCTGAAAGTATGCATGGTATGATCTCAATTCTTGTATACTTAGGAAGGGCTGTTGTGTGACCCAGTATGTGATCTATCTTGGAGAATGTTCCATGTGTGCTACTGGAGAAGAAAGTATGTTCTGTTGCTTTGGAATGCAGAGTTTTAAATGTATCTGTTAAGTCCATCTGATCCTCTGTATCATTCAGGGCCTTTTTTCTTTATTGATCCTGTGTCTAACTGATCTATCCATTGTTGTAAGTGGAGTATTAAAGTCCCCTGCAATTACCATATTCTTATCAATAAGGTTGCTTATGTTTGTGATGAATCCTTTTATATATTTGGGGGCTCCCATATTCGGCACATAGACATGTGTAATTGTTAGCTCTTCCTGATGAATAGACCCTGTAATTATTATATAATGCCCTTCTTCATCTCTTGTTACAGCCTTTAATTTAAAGTCTAGTTTGTCTGATATAAGTATGGCTACTCCAGCTTTCTTTTGACTTCCAGTGGCATGATAAATAGTTCTCCATCCCCTCACTCTCAATCTGAACGTGTCGTCAGGTCTAAAATGAGTCTCTTGTAGACAGCAAATAGATGGGTCTTGTTTTTTTATCCATTCTGATACCCTATGTCTTTTGGTTGGCGCATTTAGTCCATTTACATTCAGTGTTATTATAGAAAGATATGGGTTTAGAGTCATTGTGATGTCCGTAGGTTTCATGCTTGTAGCGATGTCTCTGGTACTTTGTCTCACAGGATCCCCCTTAGGATCTCTTGTAGGGCTGGTTTAGTGGTGACGAATTCCTTCAGTTTTTGTTTGTTTGGGAAGACCTTTACCTCTCCTTCTATTCTAAATGACAGATTTGCTGGATAAAGGATTCTCGGCTGCATATTTTTTCTGTTCATCGCATTGAAGATTTCCTGCCATTCCTTTCTAGCCTGCCAAGTTTCAGTAGAGAGATCGGTCACGAGTCTCATAGGTCTCCCTTTATATGTTAGAGCATGTTTATCCCTGCTGCTTTCAGATTTTTCTCTTTATCCTTGTATTTTGCCACTTTTACTATGGTGTGTCGTTCAGAAGATTGATTCAAGTTACGTCTGAAGGGAGTTCTCTGTGCCTCTTGGATTTCAATGCCTTTTTCTTTCCCCAGATCAGGGAAGTTCTCAGCTACGATTTTTTTCAAGTACACCTTCATCCCCTTTCTCACTCTTCTTCTTCTTCTGGAATTCCTATTATACGGATATTGTTCCATTTGATCGCATCACTTACTTCCTTAATTCTCCCCTCATACTCCTGGATTTTTTTTAATCTTTCTCTCAGCTTCCTCTTTTTCCATAATTTTACCTTCTAGTTCACCTATTCTCTCCTCTGCCTCTTCAATCCATTCTATGGCTGCCTCCATTTTATTTTGCACCTCTTTTATAGCATTTTTTAGCTCCTCATGACTATTTCTTAGTCCCTTGATGTCTGTAGCAATAGATTCTCTGCTGTCCTGTATGCTTTTTCAAGCCCAGTGATTAATTTTATGACTATTATTCTAAATTCTTGTTCCATTATATTGCTTAAGTCGTTTTTGATCAATTCGTTAGCTGTCACTACTTCCTGGAGTTTCTTTTGAGGAGTGTTCTTCTGTTTTGTCATTTTGGGTAGTCCCTGGGGTGGCTTGAAACTGCAGGGCACTTCCTCTGTGCTGTCTGGAGTAGCTTGTGTTGGTGGGTGGGGCCGCAGTCAGACCTGATGTCTGTCCCCAGCCAACCACTGGGGCCACAGTCAGACTTGTGTGTACCTATCTTCCCCTCTCCCAGGGGCAGGACTCACTGTGGAGTGATGTGGCCCCTGTCTTGGCTACTTGCACACTGCCAAGCTTGTGGTGCTGCTTTTATGGGTGTATTAGCCAGGTTGGATCCACAAGGTGCAAGGGTTGGGAGGGGTAGGCTTAGCTCACTTTGCCATCTGTGGTCCCCTGCGGGAGGGGCCCCGCAGCACTGGGAGGGAGGCAGATCCTTTGGAGGGATGGATCCACAGAAGCACAGCATTGGTTGTTTGCGTGGTGGAAGCAAGTATGGTGATGGGAACAGGTTCCCTTTGGGATTTCATCTGGGGGATGGGAGAGGGAGATGGCACTTGCCAGAGCCTTTGCTCCCCGCTGAGCTGAGCTCTGTTTTCCGGGGCTCAACACCTCTACTTCCCAGGGTCCCCTCGCCCTCCTGCTCTCCGAGCAGAGCTGTTGTCTTTTAACATTCCAGATGTTAAGTCCCCCTGGCTGTTAGAACTCAATCAGTCTGGCCCCTCCGCCTTTGCAAGCCATACTCGAGGGCTCTGCCCTGCCAAGTGGACTGCCCCTCCACTGCCCCAGCTCCCTCCCACCAGTTCATGTAGCATGCACTGCCTCTCTGCCCTTCCTACCCTCTTCCATGGGCCTCTTTTCTATGCTGTGCTCTGGAGAATCCGTTCTCCATCCTATTCCCTCTAAATTACATGTCCTTGCCTCCTTTGCAGTTAAATGTGCCAGGAAGACTGAGTTCTGGCCAAGTGAATGTGTAAAAATTAACTTGGTTCACTTCCTGGGCAGGCTCTTCCACATCTTTGTTTTTTTTTTTAACATTTTGATTGAGATTTCATTTGTATTTTAAATTAATTGTGTCTTTTGTAACAATTGGTTTCAGTTTTACTAACGGAACACTGGACATTGTGTTTAAAAAATGGTAAAAGTGAATGTGAGGCTTTAAATCATCCTCCAGACATGGGCTACTTTTGCTTCTGGCAGAAAGTTAGGGTACAGGAGATTTATCTTATTTTGGCTGGGATTGAGCTGATTTGAAGCTTTGTTTAAATTTTTGTGAGATGGTCCATTAAAATTCACTCTTTTTTTTTGTGGCAAAAGTCGTGCAACATAAAACTTACTATCCTAACCACTTTTAAATATATGGTTGAGTGGTAGTAAGTACATTTATATTGTTGTGTGACCATAACCACCAGCCATCTCTAGAACTCTTTATTTTACAGAAATGAAACTGTACCCATTAAACAATAACCCCATGACACCTTCTCTTCAGCTCTGGAAACTGCTCTCCTTTCCTTTTTTTTTTTTTTTTTTTTCCTTTTTTCTTTTTTTCTTCTTTCCCTCCCTCCCTCTCTCCTCCCTCCCTTTCTCCCTCTCTCCTTCCTTCCCCCCCCCTTTCCCCTTGTAAATCTCCCTTTCCCACATGCCCCAGCCTCTGGTAACCACTCTTCTATTATTTTCCGTTACTATGAGCTTGGCCATGTATGTATATTTCACATGTATGTGTGATCATGCAATATTTTTTTTCTGTATCTGTCTTATTTCACTTAGCATAATGTCCTTCAGATTCATACATATTGTCACAAATGGAAGGATGCATGTGCACATACATGTGTGTATGTATGTGTATCACATTCTCTTTATACATTCATCTGTTGACAGACATTTAGGTTGTTTCCGTATCTTGGCTATTGTGAATATTGCTGCAATAACATGGCAATGTAGATATCTCAAGATAGTTATTTTATTTCCTTTGGATACATCCTAGCCAACACTTGTTATCTTTTGACTGTTTAGTAATAGCTGTCCTAACTGGTATGAGGTGATATCTCATTGTGGTTTTGATTTTCATTTCCCTGATGATTAGTGATGCTGAGCATCATTTCATGTCCCCATTGGTTGTTTGGATGTCTTCTTTGGAGAAAGGTATATTCAGGTCCATTTTTTAAATTGGATTGTTTGGTTTTTTGCTATTGAGTTGTATGAGTTCCTTATATATTAGGGATATACCCCTTTATCATAACATGGCTTGCAAATATTTTTCCCCATTTTGCAGGTTGAATTTTCAGTTTCTTAATTGTTTCTTTTGTTATGAAGAAACTTTTTAGTTTCATATAACCCCACTTATTTATTTTTACTTTTGTCACTTGTGCTTTTGGTGTCTTATCCAAAAAATTACTGACAAGACCTGTGTCAAGGAGGTTTACCCTGTTTTTTCCTGTGGTTTTTGGTTATGGTTTCAGGTTTTATATTTAAATCTTTAATCTATTTCATGTTAATTTTTATGACTGGTGTAAAATAGGAGTCCAATTTCATTCTTCTACATGTGATTATCCAGTTTTCCAAACACTGTTTATTGAAGAGACTATCTTTTCCCCCATTGAGTATTTTGGGGTCCTTTGTCAAATATTAGTTGACTGTATAGGTGTGTGTTTATTTCTGAACTCTTGATTCTGTTACAGTATGATCTATGTGTCTGTTTTCATCACTAAGGCTTTGTAATATAGTTTGAAATCAGGAAGTGTGATGCCTCCAGTGTTACTCTTCTTATTCAAGATTGCTTTAGCCATTTGAGGTCCTTTATGATTCCACATGAATTTTAGGATTTTTTTCCTTTTTCTGTGTAAAACACCTTTGGAATTTTGGTAAGGATTGCACTGAGTCTGTAGATCACTTTGCATAGTATGGCCATTTTGACAATATTAATTCTTCCAACTCACGAACACAGGGCATTTTTCTTTTTACTTGGGTCTTCTTTAATTTATTTCATGAATGTTTTATAGCTTTCTGTGTATAGATCTTTAACTTCCTTAAATTTATTCCTATTTTATTCTTTTTGATGCTATTGAAAATAGGATATTTTTGCTAATTTTTTGGATAGTTTATTGTTAATGTGTGGAAATTGAACTGATTTTTGTATGTTGATTTTGTATTATGAAACTTTACTGAAATTGTTTATCAATTCTAACAGTTTTTTGGTGAAGTCTTTAGGGTTTCCTATATATAAGGTCATTTCATCCACAAAAAGACTTGAATTTACTTCTTCCTTTCCAATATGTGTGCCTTTTATTTCTTTTTCTTATCTAATTGTTCTGTCTGGGAGTTCTAGTGCTATGTTAAATAGAAGTGATGAGAGTGGGCATCCTTGTCTTGCTTCTGATCTTAGAGGAAAAGCTTACAGATTGTCAACATTGAGTATAATTTCAGCTGTGAGCTTGTAATATATGACCTTTTCTATGTTGAAATGCACTCCTTCTATACCTAATTTGTTGAGAGCTTTTATCATAAAAGGGTGTTGAATTTTGTCAAATTTGCCTGTATCTGAGCTAATCATATACACTTTATTCTTTGTTTTGTTAATATGGTGTATCACATCGATTTATTTGCATATATTAAACCATCCTTGCTTCCCAGGGATGAACACCCCTTGATCATGGTATATGATCCTGTTAATGATCTGTTGACCTTAGTTTGCTAATATTTTGTTGAGGAATTTTGTTTCTTTGTTCACCAATGATATTGGCCTATAGTTTTCTATTCTTGTAGTCTCCTTGTTTGACTTTGGTACCAGAATAATTAATGTTGGCTTGGTAAAAATGACTGTGAAAAAGTTCTACCTTAAATTTTTTCAGAAGAGTTTAAGAAAGATTGGTATTAATTCTTCTTTAAATGCCTGGTATATTTCACCAATGAAGCCATCTGGTTCCATATTTTCTTTGTTGGGATTTTTTTTGTTGCTAATCAATTTTACTCATTATTGGTATGTTCAGATTTTCTATTTCTTCATCATTCAGCCTAAGTCAGTTGTCTATTTCTAGGAATTTATGCACTTCTTCTAGGTTATCCAATTTGTTGGCATGTAATTGTTCATAGTAATCTTTTATGATCCTTTGTATTTCTATGGTGTCAGTTTTGTAATATCTACTCTTCATTTATGATTTTATTTATTTGAGTCTTCCTTTGTTCTTAGTCTAGCTAAAGGTTTGTGAATTTTGTTTATCTTATTTTAAAAAAGAAATTATTATTTTCCTTGATCTTTTATATTGTCTTTCTAGTCTCTATTTCATTTATTTCTGCTCTGATCAGTTATTTCCATCCTACTGACTTAGGGTTTAGTTTGTTATTTTTATTTTTTAAGTTGATTCACTTGGAGAGGGAGAGAGTGCACTGAAGGGGCTGAGAGAGAGAGAGAACCACAACCGGACTCTGCACCACCAGTGTGAGCCCAATGCAAGGCTCGAACTCACAAACTGCGAGATCATAATGTGGGCCAAAATCGAGAGTCAGATGCTTAACTGACTGAGCCACCCAGGTGCCCCTAGTTTGTTATTTTTCTATTTCCTTTAAGTATAAAGTTAAATTGCTTATTTGAGATCTTTCTTTTTTCTTTTTCTTTTTTTCCTTTACATGGGATTTATCACCATAAATTTCTTTTTGGTATATCCCACAAATTTTGGTATGTTATGTTTCCATTTTACTTTATCTCATTTTTTGATTTCCGTTTTGATATTTTCTTTGACCCATTGATAGCTCAGAAGTGTTGTTTAATTTTCATGTATTTACACATTTTCCAATTTTCATCCTGTTATTGATTTCTAGTTTCACACCATTGTTGTCACAAAACATACTTAATATGATTTCAATCTTAAATTTGTGAAGACTTGTTTTGTGGCCTAACATATGATCTATCCTGGATAATGTTCCATGTGTACTTGACAAGAATATATCTTTTGCTGCCATTTGATGGAATGTTTTGTACATATTTGTTAGGTCCATTTGATCTAAAGTGTACTTCAAGACCAATATTCCCATATTGACTTTCTGTGTAGATGATCTATCCATTGTTCAAGGCAGGGTATTGCAGTTCCCCACTGTTATTATAATGCTGTTGATTTCTTCCTTCAGGTGTGTTTTATTTGCTTTATATGTTTGGGTGCTCTGATGTTGAGTACATAAGTTTTTGTAATTCCTATATCCTCTTGATAAATTGACCCCTTTATCATTATATACTGACCTTCTTTGTCTTTGTGACTATTTTTGAATAAAAGTCTATTTTGTCTGATATAAGTATACCTGCCCCCTCTTTATTCACTTCCATTTGTATGCAATATATTTTTATATTGCTCTGTTTCAGTCTACTTGTGTCCTTAAAGCTGAAGTGAGTCTCTTGTTGGCAGCCTATAGTTGGGTCTTATTTTTTTGTAAGACCCATTCAGCCACTCTGTGTCTTTTGGGAATTAATCCTATTACATTTAGTGACTATTGATTGGTACGGGCCTCCTATTGCCATTTTTTTTTTGTTGCTTTCTGGGTATTTTGTAGGTTTTTTTCCTTTATTCCTCTCTTGCTGTATTCCTTTGTTATTTGATCATTTTCTGCTTTTATTAATATCTCCTTATCTTTCACATATCTACTAAAGGTTGTTGCTTTGTAGTTACCACGAGGCTCACATAAAATGTCTTACAATAGTCTATTTTAGGTTGATAACAACTTAACTCCCATAGCGTACAATAGCTCTACACTTTTACTCCCTCTTACACTTTATGTTTTTGATGTAACAATTTATATCTTTTTATAATGTGCATAATTTAAAAATTATTGTAGCTACAGTTATTTTTAATACTTTTGTCTTTTAACCTTTATACTAGAGTTAAAAGTATTTACACACCACCATTACAATATTAGATAATTTGACTATATATTCATTTTTTTCCAGTGAATTTTCTGCTTTCCTGTGTCCTTATGTTATTATTCATTGGCCTTTTTTTTTTTTAGCTTGAAGAACTCCCTTTAACATTTCTTATAAGGCTGATCTAGTGATGAATTCCTGAAGCTTTTGTTTGAGAATATATTCATCTCTCCTTCACTTCTGGAGCACAACTTTGTTGTGCAAAATATTCTTGGTTGGCAGTATTTTTTTTCTTTCAGCACTTTGAATATATCATCTCACTCCTTTCTGGTCTGCAGAGTTTCTGTTGAAATATTTTCTTATAGTCTTATGGAAGTGTCTTTGTACATAAAATGTTGCTTTTCTCTTGCTGCTTTGGAAATTCTCAGTCTTTAAATTTTGTCAAGAAAGGACCAGGAGTTGCGGCAAGATGGCGGCTTAGGAGGACGCTGGGCTCACCGCACGTCCTGCTGATCACTTAGATTCCATCTACACCTGCCTAAATAACCCAGAAAACCGCCAGAGGATTAGCAGAACGGAGTCGCCGGAGCCAAATGCAGACGAGAGGCCCACGGAAGAGGGTAGGAAGGGCGGCGAGGCGGTGCGCGCTCCACGGACTGGCGGGAGGGAGCCGGGGTGGAGGGGCGGCTCACCAGCCAAGCAGAGCCCCCGAGTCTGGCTTGCAAAAGCGGAGGGGCAGCACGGACTGTGTTCCCATAACAAGCGTGACTTAGCAGCTCTGCTCGGAAAGCGGGAAGGCTGGAGGACAAAGGGAGGGAGAGCTGCTGAGCCCCCTGACGACAGACCTCAGTTTGGTGGGGAACAAAGGCGCTCGCCAGCGCCATCTCCCCTGCCCATCCCCCAGCCGAAATCCGAAAGGGAACTGGTTCCTGCCAGGGAACTTGCTCGCTCCACGCAAACACCCAACTCTGCGCTTCGGCGGAGCCAAACCTCCGGCAGCGGATCTGACTCCCTCCCGCTGCCACAGGGCCCCTCCTGAAGTGGATCACCTAAGGAGAAGCGATCTAAGCCTGCCCCTCCTGCCCCCGAGCACCTTGCCTACCCACCCCAGCTAATACGCCAGATCCCCAGCATCACAAGCCTGGCAGGGTGCAAGTAGCCCAGACGAGCCACACCACCCCACAGTGAATCCCGCCCCTAGGAGAGGGGAAGAGAAGGCACACACCAGTCTGACTGTGGCCCCAGCAGTGGGCTGGGGGCAGACATCAGGTCTGACTGCGGCCCCACCCACCAACTCCAGTTATACACCACAGCACAGGGGAAGTGCCCTGCAGGTCCTCACCACACCAGGGACTATCCAAAATGACCAAGCGGAAGAATTCCCCTCAGAAGAATCTCCAGGAAATAACAACAGCTAATGAGCTGATCAAAAAGGACTTAAATAACATAACAGAAAGTGAATTTAGAATAATAGTCATAAAATTAATCGCTGGGCTTGAAAACAGTATACAGGACAGCAGAGAATCTCTTGCTACAGAGATCAAGGGACTAAGGAACAGTCACGAGGAGCTGAAAAACGCTTTAAACGAAATGCATAACAAAATGGAAACCACCACAGCTCGGCTTGAAGAGGCAGAGGAGAGAATAGGTGAACTAGAAGATAAAGTTATGGAAAAAGAGGAAGCTGAGAAAAAGAGAGATAAAAAAATCCAGGAGTATGAGGGGAAAATTAGAGAATTAAGTGATACACTAAAAAGAAATAATATACGCATAATTGGTATCCCAGAGGAAGAAGAGAGAGGGAAAGGTGCTGAAGGGGTACTTGAAGAAATCATAGCTGAGAACTTCCCTGAACTGGGGAAGGAAAAAGGCATTGAAATCCAAGAGGCACAGAGAACTCCCTTCAGACGTAACTTGAATCGATCTTCTGCACGACATATCATAGTGAAACTGGCAAAATACAAGGATAAAGAGAAAATTCTGAAAGCAGCAAGGGGTAAACGTGCCCTCACATATAAAGGGAGACCTATAAGACTCGTGACTGATCTCTCTTTTGAAACTTGGCAGGCCAGAAAGAATTGGCACGAGATTTTCAGGGTGCTAGACAGAAAAAATATGCAGCCAAGAATCCTTTATCCAGCAAGTCTGTCATTTAGAATAGAAGGAGAGATAAAGGTCTTCCCAAACAAACAAAAACTGAAGGAATTTGTCACCACTAAACCAGCCCTACAAGAGATCCTAAGGGGGACCCTGTGAGACAAAGTCCCAGAGACATCACTACAAGCATAAAACATACAGACATCACAATGACTCTAAACCCGTATCTTTCTATAATAACACTGAATGTAAATGGATTAAATGCGCCAACCAAAAGACATAGGGTATCAGAATGGATAAAAAAACAAGACCCATCTATTTGCTGTCTACAAGAGACTCATTTTAGACCTGAGGACACCTTTAGATTGAGAGTGAGGGGATGGAGAACTATTTATCATGCGACTGGAAGCCAAAAGAAAGCTGGAGTAGCCATACTTATATCAGACAAACTAGACTTTAAATTAAAGGCTGTAACAAGAGATGAAGAAGGACATTATATAATAGTTACAGGGTCTATCCATCAGGAAGAGCTAACAATTATCAATGTCTATGCACCGAATACCGGAGCCCCCAAATATATAAAACAATTACTCATAAACATAAGCAACCTTATTGATAAGAATGTGGTAATTGCAGGGGACTTTAACACACCACTTACAGAAATGGATAGATCATCTAGACACACGGTCAATAAAGAAACAAGGGCCCTGAATGAGACATTGGATCAGATGGACTTGACAGATATATTTAGAACTCTGCATCCCAAAGCAACAGAATATACTTTCTTCTCGAGTGCACATGGAACATTCTCCAAGATAGATCATATACTGGGTCACAAAACAGCCCTTCATAAGTTTACAAGAATTGAAATCATACCATGCTTACTTTCAGACCACAATGCTATGAAGCTTGAAATCAACCACAGAAAAAAGTCTGGAAAACCTCCAAAAGCATGGAGGTTAAAGAACACCCTACTAACGAATGAGTGGGTCAACCAGGCAATTAGAGAAGAAATAAAAAAATATATGGAAACAAACGAAAATGAAAATACAACAATCCAAACGCTTTGGGACGCAGCAAAGGCAGTCCTGAGAGGAAAATACATTGCAATCCAGGCCTATCTCAAGAAACAAGAAAAATCCCAAATACAAAATCTAACAGCACACCTAAAGGAACTAGAAGCAGAACAGCAAAGGCAGCCTAAGCCCAGCAGAAGAAGAGAAATAATAAAGATCAGAGCAGAAATAAACAATATAGAATCTAAAAAAACTGTAGAGCAGATCAACGAAACCAAGAGTTGGTGTTTTAAAAAAATAAACAAAATTGACAAACCTCTAGCCAGGCTTCTCAAAAAGAAAAGGGAGATGACCCAAATAGAGAAAATCATGAATGAAAATGGAATTATTACAACCAATCCCTCAGAGATACAAACAATTATCAGGGAATACTATGAAAATTATATGCCAACAAATTGGACAACCTGGAAGAAATGGACAAATTCCTGAACACCCACACTCTTCCAAAACTCAATCAGGAGGAAATAGAAAGCTTGAACAGACCCATAACCAGTGAAGAAATTGAATCGGTTATCAAAAATCTCCCAACAAATAAGAGTCCAGGACCAGATGGCTTCCCAGGGGAGTTCTACCAGACGTTTAAAGCAGAGATAATACCTATCCTTCTCAAGCTATTCCAAGAAATAGAAAGGGAAGGAAAACTTCCAGACTCATTCTATGAAGCCAGTATTACTTTGATTCCTAAACCAGACAGAGACCCAGTAAAAAAAGAGAACTACAGGCCAATACCCCTGATGAATATGGATGCAAAAATTCTCAATAAGGTACTAGCAAATCAAATTCAACGGCATATAAAAAGAATTATTCACCATGATCAAGTGGGATTCATTCCTGGGATGCAGGGCTGGTTCAACATTCGCAAATCAATCAACGTGATACATCACATTAACAAAAAAAAAGAGAAGAACCATATGATCCTGTCAATCGATGCAGAAAAGGCCTTCGACAAAATCCAGCACCCTTTCTTAAAAAAAACCCTTGAGAAAGTCGGGATAGAAGGAACATACTTAAAGATCATAAAAGCCATTTATGAAAAGCCCACAGCTAACATCATCCTCAATGGGGAAAAACTGAGAGCTTTTTCCCTGAGATCAGGAACACGACAAGGATGCCCACTCTCACCGCTGCTGTTTAACATAGTGCTGGAAGTTCTAGCATCAGCAATCAGACAACAAAAGGAAATCAAAGGCATCAAAATTGGCAAAGATGAAGTCAAGCTTTCGCTTTTTGCAGATGACATGATATTATACATGGAAAATCCGATAGACTTCACCAAAAGTCTGCTAGAACTGATACATGAATTCAGCAAAGTTGCAGGATACAAAATCAATGTACAGAAATCAGTTGCATTCTTATACACTAACAATGAAGCAACAGAAAGACAAATAAAGAAACTGATCCCATTCACAATTGCACCAAGAAGCATAAAATACCTAGGAATAAATCTAACCAAAGATGTAAAGGATCTGTATGCTGAAAACTATAGAAAGCTTATGAAGGAAATTGAAGAAGATTTAAAGAAATGGAAAGACATTCCCTGCTCATGGATTGGAAAAATAAATATTGTCAAAATGTCAATACTACCCAAAGCTATCTACACATTCAATGCAATCCCAATCAAAATTGCACCAGCATTCTTCTCGAAACTAGAACAAGCAATCCTAAAATTCATATGGAACCACAAAAGGCCCCAAATAGCCAAAGGAATTTTGAAGAAGAAGACCAAAGCAGGAGGCATCACAATCCCAGACTTTAGCCTCTACTACAAAGCTGTCATCATCAAGACAGCATGGTATTGGCACCAAAACAGACATATAGACCAATGGAATAGAATAGAAACCCCAGAACTAGACCCACAAACGTATGGCCAACTCATCTTTGACAAAGCAGGAAAGAACATCCAATGGAAAAAAGACAGCCTCTTTAACAAATGGTGCTGGGAGAACTGGACAGCAACATGCAGAAGGTTGAAACTAGACCACTTTCTCACACCATTCACAAAAATAAACTCAAAATGGATAAAGGACCTAAATGTGAGACAGGAAACCATCAAAACCTTAGAGGAGAAAGCAGGAAAAGACCTCTCTGACCTCAGCCGTAGCAATCTCTTACTCGACACATCCCCAAAGGCAAGGGAATTAAAAGCAAAAGTGAATTACTGGGACCTTATGAAGATACAAAGCTTCTGCACAGCAAAGGAAACAAGCAACAAAACTAAAAGGCAACCAACGGAATGGGAAAAGATATTCGCAAATGACATATCGGACAAAGGGCTAGTATCCAAAATCTATAAAGAGCTCACCAAACTCCACACCCAAAAAACAAATAACCCAGTGAAGAAATGGGCAGAAAACATGAATAGACACTTCTCTAAAGAAGACATCCGGATGGCCAACAGGCACATGAAAAGATGTTCAGCGTCGCTCCTTATCAGGGAAATACAAATCAAAACCACACTCAGGTATCACCTCACGCCAGTCAGAGTGGCCAAAATGAACAAATCAGGAGACTATAGATGCTGGAGAGGATGTGGAGAAACGGGAACCCTCTTGCACTGTTGGTGGGAATGCAAATTGGTGCAGCCGCTCTGGAAAGCAGTGTGGAGGTTCCTCAGAAAATTAAAAATAGACCTACCCTATGACCCAGCAATAGCACTGCTAGGAATTTATCCAAGGGATACAGGAGTACTGATGCATAGGGCCACTTGTACCCCAATGTTCATAGCAGCACTCTCAACAATAGCCAAATGATGGAAAGAGCCTAAATGTCCATCAACTGATGAATGGATAAAGAAATTGTGATTTATATACACAATGGAATACTACGTGGCAATGAGAAAAAATGAAATATGGCCTTTTGTAGCAACGTGGATGGAACTGGAGAGTGTGATGCTAAGTGAAATAAGCCATACAGAGAAAGACAGATACCATATGGTTTCACTCTTATGTGGATCCTGAGAAACTTAACAGGAACCCATGGGGGAGGGGAAGGAAAAAAAAAAGAGGTTAGAATGGGAGAGAGCCAAAGCATAAGAGACTTAAAAACTGAGAACAAACTGAGGGTTGATGGGGGGTGGGAGGGAGGAGAGGGTGGGTGATGGGTATTGAGGAGGGCACCTTTTGGGATGAGCCCTGGGTGTTGTATGGAAACCAATTTGTCAATAAATTTCATTTAAAAAAAAAGAATAAAAAAAAATAAATTTTGTCAATGTGTCTTATTACAATGTGTCTTATTACAATGTGTCTTGGTGTGAGTATCTTTGATTCATCCAATTTAGTGTTCTTGGGTCCCCTGTATCCAGATGTCATTTTCTTTTCATAGATTTGGGGAGCTTTTTTTTTTTTTACTATTTTTTGAATAAGCTTTCTGTCCTTTTCTCTCCCTTTTCTCTTTCTGAAACTCCTATGATATGTATATTTTCCTTTTGATGATATCCCATAAGTCTCTTAAACTATCTTACCATTTTTTCCACTCATTTTTTATTTCTCTAATTAGACAATTTACACTGACCTATCTTTGAGTTTGATGATACTTTCTTTAATTTGGTTTAGTCTGCTGTTGAACCCCTCAATTGAGTATTTCCAGCTCAGTTATTTTATTCTTCAGATTATTTTTTATATTTGATACTTTTTAATATTTTCTATCTCTTTGTTAAAGTTGTCATTTTGTTTATGAATTGTTTTTCTAACCTCAGGGAGCATATTTATGGCTATTATTTGGAATTCTCTGTTGGGTAAATCACTTAACTCTTTTTCATTATGGTCAGTGTCTAGATTTATCTTGTTCTTTTGTTTGGAACATATTACCCTATTTCTTCAATTTTCTTGATTCTCTGTGTTGGATTTTGCACATTAGATAAAACAACCACCTCTTCCAGTCTTGACAGACTAACCTTGTGTAGGAAGTGAAACTCACCTCTCAAACTGGCTCAAAACTCTGGGTGCCTGTCAAATTTGTGCTTGTCTATACCACCATTTTTGTTGTTAGTGTTCCCAGGAGATTAAGATGTGTGAAGTCCCAATAGTGCCACAAAAGTGCAGGAAATGCTCACATGCCTATTCAGGCTCCTTCAGAACTATTAATTACTTGGTCAGGTCCTAGATGTGAGCTAATTGGAAGTCTGACCTTCAGGTAGTTTCTGGGAGGGTTGGGATGTTAGATAGGCAGTCTGCTCCTATCAGGAATATTAGGGAAGAAGCAGCATGTTATTGCCTATTTGCTCTGTGCTGATCCAGGAGGAATAGCTGCTAGGAGAACTTGTACACCCTTAAAAACAGCTTTTTGTTCTCTGTGATCCTGGTAGACTCACAAATGCTGAGTCCTATTAGTTTCCAGGGCTAGATAATTTAGAAGCCAGTCCCTCAGATGACACCTGCTAGAAGAGTCAACAAACTCCTTTCAGAGAGAAGTTGGAGACTTGGGTTTGTTGTTGGAGTAAGCTGGGAGAAGAAGGTAGAGGGAGCACCCACAAACCCTCCAGGTTCCAGAAGCCCCATCAGCTCCCAGATGCAAGCCTGAGGTCAGCAGCTGGGAAAGTATCCATTCCAAGTAGAAACCAGAAGCTGGGTATTTTTGCCTTTTCCCTCTACACTGTGCCCAGGGGAATAGCTGTGGGAGTGTTTGTTCTAATTGTTTAAAAGAGGCTGTTTAAAAACTGCCTCTTTGTTTATTATGGTCCTGAGAGACTGGCAAATGCCAAGCCCCTTTGGCTTTTTGAGCTAGGTGGTTTGGGAGCTAGTCCCTTAGGTGGCAGCCATAAAAGTTAGGGGGCTAGATGTGTGGTAAAAATTCTTCCCTCCTCAAGGAGAAGCTGGAATTTGGGAGTTTTCTCCCAATTCTAAGGCATTGTGCTAAGAGTGGGTTTATGTCATAAGTGTGTCTCAGCTTTTCCTATCCATTTTTATGTGGGTATTTTCTCAGTTTCCTGCTGTGTAGGAGTCACTGAACTAGATTCTGGATTTCTCTCAGAATGAATAGATCCATGTGTAGCTATATAGCTTTATATTCAGCATGTCTATGGGGAGAGGGAAAATTAGGAGCTTCCTATTTTACCATCTTGTTAATGTACCAGTTCATACTTACACGTAAAGTGTAGTCCTTCAAGATTTCCAGCTGAAACTCATGATTATTTGCAAGGGCCCCTCCTCACTATAGAGCCCTGTACTCCAGATTTGTTCCCCAAACCTATGAGATTCCTAAATACTCTGTTCAGTTTCTCAGCCTCTCAACTCCTACCCTCAAATTGGCAAATGTGTCAGGGGCTCTTGATAAGTAGCTTTCTGAACCACAGTTTCCTCACCTGTAAAACAGGGCTAATACTGCAAACCTTACAGTGTTGGAACACTTGAATGCAAAAACTTTCATAAAATATATAATTTGATGCTTGGTACTTAATAGCTTCTCAATACATTTCATTTTCCTTTCATTTTTTTTGTGGATTTAACCCTTCCTTTCACAATGTTTAAGGAGAAACTACAATGGCAGTCATATGGCAGTTGTTCTAGACAGGACATAAAGGGAAGAAAAGCATTATTTCAACTGTCTTTTCACAGCATCTGAAGCACAAATACTCTATGCTTATCTTATATGTGGAATCCAGCATCATTGTTCATCTTTTTTCAAAGTAAGCCATAAAAAACCACAAGTTATTTAGAGTAAAGTACCTAATTCATAATGCAATATTTATGAACTAATTTGAATTTCATATGTGGAAGAATTCTAGCATTTTGCTTACCCTTGGGAAAATAATAATGTGTAGCATATATATAAATATTAGAGGTCAAAGGATACACATGGGCATGGGGACACTTGCAATCAGATTTTCTCTTTCACAGAAAAGAATATAAAGATGCAAACATTAGGCACTACTTTACAGAACCATGAATTATATATCAGAAAGTGCCTCTTTTCTTTTCTTGTTTACTTAGAAAGGTAAGCTTCTTTATCAGAGGCTGGAGACTTCTTTGAGGCAGGCATCTGAAAAGAAATGCCATAATGCAAAAAGGCTTGCCTCCTTAATAGAATTGGCACCCTCAGTCTGCATGAGAGTAGCAATAGCTCTGCCACATGGTGCATTGGAATACATGGTTAATTCTGGGCTCCTGAGATGCTTCAAAAAACAACATTATTGAGTTATTGTTTACATGCAATAGACTTAACCCATTTAAAGTGTATATTTTTGTGGTGCCTGGGGTGGCTCAGTTGGTTAAGCATCCAACTCTTAATATCGGGACAGGTCATGATCTCATGGTCCTTAGATCGAGCCCCATGTTGGGCTCTGCACTGAGTGTGGAGTCTGCTTAAGATTCTCTCTCTCTCTCTGTCTCTCAAAAAATAAAAATAAGTAGAAAAAATAAAATATATATTTTCATGAATTTCAATAATACATATGTATGAAACTACCAACATAATGAAGATATAGAAAATTTACATATCTCCACCCAGAAATTCTTTGTGCACCTTTGCAGTACATCTTTCCTTTCACACCAGTCTCAAACACCCACTAATATGCAGTCACTATAGATCAATTTAAATTTCTTTATTAGTTTACATCTCCTAGAATTTTGTATAAATATAATCACACAGTGTAACTCTTTTTTCTACCTTCTCTCACTCACCATAAGTATTTGAAGTTCATCATATTGTTGCATGAATCGATAGTTCATTCCTCTCTATTGTTGAGTAGTATTTCATTATATATGTATACTAAACTTCGCTTAGCTTTTAACCTATTTTTTAATATTAATTTTTATTTTTATTCCAGTATAGTTAACACTCCATTCCAGTATAGTTACCAGTGTTATATTAGCTTTAAGTGTACAATATAGTGATTCACCAATTCTATATATTGCTCAGTCCTTATCAAGATGAGTGTGCTTTTAATCCTCTTTACCTATTTCACCCATTCCCTCACCTACCTCCCCTCTGGTAACCATCTGTTTGTTCTCTATAATTAAAAGTCTGTTTTTTGGATATATATATCTGACATCTCTTTTATCCATTCACCTATCAGTGGACACTTGGGCTGCTTCTATAATTTGGCTCTTGTAAATAATGCTGCAATAAACATAGGGGTGCATATATCTTTTCAAATTAGTGTTTTCATATTCTTTGGGTAAATAAAGAGTATCAGAATTACTGGATCCTACAATAATTCTATTTTAAATATTTTGAGGAAACTGCATACTGTTTTCCACAGTGGCTACACCAGTTTGCATTCCCACCAACAATGCACAAGGGTTCCTTTTTCTCCACATTCTCACCAGCACTTGTTCTTTCTTGAGTTTTTTATTTTAGCCATTCTGACATGTGTGAGGTGATATCTCATGGTGGTTTTGATTTGCATTTCCATGAGGATGAGTGATGTTGAGCATCTTTTCATGTGTCTGCTGGCCATCTGTATGTCTTCTTTGGAGAAATGTCTGTTCATGTCTTCTGACCATTTTTAAATTAGTTGTATAAGTTCTTTATATATTTTGATACTAACCCACTATTGGATATCTCACTTGCAAATATCTTCTCCCATTCAGTAGGTTGTCTTTTAGGTTTTTTTGTTGTTTGGTTTGCTGAGCAGAAGCTGTTTATTTTGATTTAGTCTTAGTATTTATTTTTGCTTTTCTTTATCTTTCCTCAGGAGACATGTACAGAAAAATGTTATGGCTGATGTCAGAGAAATTACTGCCTGTGCCCTCTTCTAGGATTTCTATTGTTTCAGGTCTCATATATAAGTCTTTAATCCATTTTGAATTTATTTTCTGTATAGTGTAAGAAAGTGATCCAGTTTCATTCTTTTGCATGTAGTTGTCCAGTTTTCCCAACACCATTTGTTGAAGAGACTGTCTTTTCCCATTGCATATTCTTGCCTCCTTTGTTGAAGGTTAATTGACATATAATTGTGGGTTTGATTCTGGGCTTTCTATCCTGTTCGATTGATCTATTTGTCTATTTTTTTCCAGTAACGTGCGGTTTTGACTACTAAAACTTTGCAGTATTACTTGAAATCTAGAATTGTGATACCTCCAATGTGTCATCCACAGTCACTGTTTCCTTGTTGATTTTATGTTTGGGTGATCTATCCATTAATGGAAGTGGCGTGTTAAAGTCCCCTACTGCTATTGTATTACTTTTGATTACTTCCTTTATTTATTATTAACGGTTTTATGTATTTGGGTGCTTCCATGTAGGGTAAATAAATATTGACAATTATATGTTATATATATGTTATATCTCTTGTTGGATTGTTCCCTTTATGATTATATAGTGTCCTTTGTCTCTTGTTACAGTGTTTAAGTCTATTTCGCCCAATTATAAGTATTGCTACTCTGGCTTTCTTTTCACATCCATTTGCCTGATAAATACTACTCCATCCCTTCATTTTCAATCTGCATGTGTCTTTAGGTCTTAAATGAGTCTCTTGTAAGGAGCATATATGGGTCTTGCTTTTTAATGCATTCCATTACCTTATGTCTTTTTATTGTACCATTTAGTCCATTTATACTCAAAGTAATATTGACAGGTATGCACGTACTGCCATTTTGTTACTTGTTTTTGGTTTGTTTTGTAGTTCTTTTCTTTTCCTTTTGTCTCTTACTTTCTTCTCTGACAATTAGTTGGCTTTCTTTAGTGATATGTTTGGATTCCTTTCTCTTTATGTTTTGCATATATATTACTGATTTTTGATTTATGGTTACCTTTAGGTTTGTGTATAACATCTCTGGATATAGCAGTCCATATTAAATTGATGGTCATGTAAGTTTGAGTCCATTTTATACTCCCCTCCCCCTTCACATTTTTGGTATATGGTGTCATACTTTACATACTTTTATTTTGTGAATCCCTTGACTTATTTTTAATCTCTATACTTATTTTCACTGCTTCTGTGCTTACTACTTTTTTGACTCTTACGTACAGTCTTTCCTTTGTACTCAAAGAGTCCCCTTTAACATTTCTGATAGGAAGGTTTAGTGGTCATGATTTCTCTTAACTTTTGTTTTTATGAGAAACTCTATCTCTCTAGTCTGAATGAGAGACTTTCTGGGTAGAGTATTTTGAGCTACAGGTTTTTTCCTTTCAGTACTTTGGATGTATCAAGTCACTCCCTTCAGGGCTGCAAAGTTTCTGCTAAAAAATCAACGGATAGCTTTCCTTGTATATAACTGTTTTGTTTTCTCTCACTGCCTTTAAAATTCTCTCTTTATTATTACTTTATGTCACTTCAATTATTATGTGTCTGTTGTGGACCTCGTTGGGTTGATTTTGTTGGAGACTCTGTGTGCCTCCTCGATTGGGATTTCTGTTTCCTTCCCCAGATTTGGGAAGTTTTCAGCTATTATTTCTTCATAAATTCTTGCTTCCATTTTCTCCTTCTTTTCCCTCGGGGATCCCTATGATGCAAATGTTATTATGCCTGAAGGTGTCGCTGAGTTTCCTAAATCTATTCTCTTTTTGCATATTTTTTCACTCTCCTGCTCAGCTTGATTACTTGCCATTACTGTTCTTTCATTTGGAACATATTCCGCTGCCTATTGATTTTGTCTAACTCTCAGTGTCTGTTGCTATGAATTAGGAAAGTCAACTACATCTTCTGCTCTTGAAAGTAGTGGTGCTATGTAAAAGAGTTCCTATACTGCCATGCAGTGCAATGCTCCCTGTTCACCAGAACCTGGTGCTTCAGGGGTGTCTCCTTTGTGTGTTGTGTGTACACTACTCTTGTGGCTGAGCCTTGTTTGTCTTTAGTCCAGCCATATGCAATGGTTCTTGGCCTGTTGTGGGCAGAATTTGGCCACTGTGTTGTTATTGGGCCAGTCTGGTCCACCTTGGGCTTGAGTTAAGTCAGACTAAGCGTTTCCCAAGCTACAGTCACACCAAACTACGGGGTGCTCTCCCTGTGTTGTCCCTTGGAAGGTTTATGTTGGTGGTCAGGAACTGCAGTCAGACCAGATTTCTGCCTCCAATCCACTGTTTGTGCCACAATGGAACTGGTATGTGCAGTTATCTGCCCTATTTCCTGGGGCAGGGGTCACTTTGGAGTGGTGCTGGCCCCTGTGGTTGCTGCTTTCTCATTGCCATGTTTGTGGGACCACTTTGGGTGGATTCCTCCTGATGAAGTTTTGGAGGGAATGGGTCCACAGGAGAACACAAGGATAGGCACATGGTTTTAGCAAGCTTTGCTCTGGTCTGTTATTGGAAGGGCACCTGGAGAAGCTTTGGTGAACTGCAGAGAGTGGGTTGAAGGGATAAGGTCCTTAGAAGAGTATGGGAGCAGTGTGGGCTATTAGCAAGCTAGGTGGAAAGTGTTTGTGCTATTTTGGTTCCCACAGGTGTCCATGTATCTAGACTGGAGGTGGGGGGTTGGGAAGGCAATGGAGGCAATGGTTCCTGCCAGCTCTTTTGTTTCTGGAGAAGTTTCCCAAAGATCCTGTGCCCCAGCAAATGCTCTGAGATTAGTAAACAAATCCCCGCTCCTGAATGCCCCTAGGTGTTTTTCAAACTTGTGCTTCTGTGTTTTATGTCAGCTGGGCTATTTGTTGTGCTTTTCTTTAAAGGAAGGGACTTGGTTTCCTATCACCCTCTGGCTGTCCCAGAGCCAAGCCCAGATGATTTTTAAGGTTCCAGGTGGTAAGTAAGCTCCACTGATTATAAGAACTCAAAAAGTTAAGTTACTCTGTTTTTCAAAGCCAAATATTATCAGTTTTGTCTTCCCAGCGCAGGTCCCCCATGCCTTGGGTGCCTCTTACGGAGTCTTCTCTTCTCCCATTTCTGTGCCCTCAGCATCCTCCCTCTCTTGTACATTCTCACATGTCTACATCCTTCCTACCATTTTTAGTGTAGACTGTTGTCTACAGTAAGCTGTGGAGAGTTTGTTATGCCAGTCTTTGGGTCATTTTTTCTGGATTGTTTACACTGATGTGGGTGTTGCCTAGGTGTATCAGTGGGACAGGTGAACTTAGGATCCTCCTACCCCACCATATTCCTCAGAAGTCCTTGAAATTCATATAAGTCAGATTTTGGTTGTTCCAAGCTAATGGTATAAATTTCTTATCTTCTGTCTCCCACTTTCTATATCTTTTTGTTTTCCTTTATAAGACATTTCCTCATGTTTATCTTTCAACTGTTGAATATTTTTTATTTCATAATTTTAAACTCCAAAAGCTCTTTTGTATTTTCTGATTATTCCTTTGTTATAACATCCTGTTGTTGATTTACAGATTCAAGGTTTTCTCTTACTCTCTCCTGTTTTTTAAAAAATATTTTTGTTTTATTTTAACTTTTTTTTGTTCCATTTATTTTCGGTCTATTTGTTTTGGTCTCTGACAGTCATGTTTCAGGCTATCTAGAATGATCATCTTGGACTGTTTTTTCATATTTAAGAATAAAACATTGAAAAGGTAGTTAAAAGCTCTGCATGATTGGATGGGACCCAACCATTTTGCGGGGGAACCCTCCAATTTTAGCATCTACAAGTGTTTTTATCTTCAAATTGTTTCTTCAGAAAAGACTCTTCCAATTTCCTGCCTGGATTATTAGAAGTCTAACTACTAGGGTTCTAGAAGTCAAGAAAGGACAGGAACTTTAATAATTTAATAATTTCACCTGCTTCTCTTCCATACCCTTTACCTTGCCAGAATCTGGAGCCTTTCAGGCTAAATTGTTCCAGGCCCCTGTTGAGTTGCAAAGTGATAGCTGGCTGGGCAGGGTTATAGAGAGAAACTGGGAGGGGGGGTGCTAACTTTCCCCTATATAATTTCAATAAGTTTTCCTATATTTCACTAAAACTTATGAGGTATTTGTGTGTCTGTTTTTCACCATTTCTGGGATTCTATAGGGCAAATTAGCTTGTTTACTGTTGACATTTCTCTTTGTAGACACTTAGTTTCAGCTTTCTATTCTAGAGAGTTGCCCTTATAGAGATGGGCAAAGCTGTTTTCCCAGCACTACATTTGCATTTCTGCCCTTAGGAGAGAGAGAAGAGAGGGGGTAGGCCAAACACGTTCCTTTTAAGTACAAAGTGCATACATATATGTATATATGTATATATGTATATATGTATATATGTATATACATATATAGGTACATATATATATATATGTATATATATGTACCTATATATGTATATACATATATATATGCCTCTTTGTATCCTTGCTCACATTCCATTGGGATAATTCAATATCATGGCCACAGTTACCTGTAGGCAGGATGATAAATGTAGTCTCTAGCTAGCCAGCTATATATCCTGATAAAACCCATGTGTGTGGGGAGGTGCTTATTAAAAGGAGGAAAAGGAGAAGGGGAAAGGAGGATGATAAGCAATCTTTGCCACACATAGGAATAGTGTCATGACATTCCACTTTACAGTGGTTCACCTGTCCACAAAGCTCAAGTCTTCCATAGATGGACATGTGGTCAGCAGCATGTGCACTTCTAAATATCTGCTGCCCTGGGCTTATGGGTGGGCTATACTGACCATTCTAACCCATGGTCCCCGAATGTGTAGATTCCCTGTGAAAAATTCACTTTTTCCTTTGACAGAAACATAGATATAACCAGATAAGGCTTCCAGCCATGTAGGTAATTTTCTACTCATAAACTGTCAGCAACATCTATAGTAGCATCTCTTTTCTATGCTTGGAGAGAGTTTGACCACAGTCTCTAAATTGATACTTATTTTACCTGATATAAGAAAGAACATTCTATGTTTAATACAAAATGGGGAAAATTCTGTCTACTACTCAAAATTAGTGCTTTCTATACACCCTATAGCAGTGCTTCTCAAACATGGATGTGTATAAGTATCATCTGGAAACAAGGTTAAAATGCAGATTCTAATTCAGTAGGTATGGGCAGGGCCTGAGTGACTACATTTCTTTCTTTCTTTTTTTTTTTGGTAGCTGACACACAACATTACATTAATTTTAGGTGTACAACATAGTGATTCAACAAGTTTATACATTATGCTGTGTTCACCATAAGTGTAGCTACCATCTGTCACCATACATCACTATTACAATATTATTGGTTATATTCCTCATGCTGTGCCTTTTATTCCCATGGTTTATTGATTCTATAACTGGAAGCCTGTATCTCCCACTCCTCTTCACCCATTTTGACCATCTCTTATCCCCCTACCCTCTGACAACCATTATTTTGTTCTCTGCATTTATAAGTCTCATTCTGCTTTTGTTTGTTTAATTTTTTAGATTCTACATATGAGCAAAATCATATTGTATTTGTCTTTCTCAGTCTGACTTAGTCTGCATTTCTAACAATCTCCTGGGCAATGCCGACTTTGCTATCCAAAAGCCACACTATGGTTAGCCAGACACTAAGTAATTCCTCTGTTAGTATCCAGTTACTCTCTGCTTTGAGATCAGATAGCTCACATTGTATGCAGAATTCATATATGTCTAAAGGAGACAACAAATATATTTCTTCTGATAAGCATAAGCAAAGGAGTATCAAAGATTTTTGCAACTTTTGCTGTACCTATGAAAATTAGCATATAGTAATAGTGAATGATAAATAATGATGGGTGAGTTACAATCCCAAAATGAACTGCTTTTCCATGTAAGTAAAAGTAAACATAATTGCCTAAAGCATCCAAAGAGAAAAATTGGTTATTCAGCTGGCTATTCTCTTGTCTTATGGTTTAACCTGCTTAATTAATGAATATAAACATGTACTCAAAGACCAACACATTTCAAATTATTTTAAGCAGCTGTTCTCCAGTTTCAGTGTATCAAAAAATTTGGACTGTTTTGATGGCTGTGGTGGCTGCTGGTTTTTGGAAACTGTATTTCAATATGGAGAGCACTACTTACCATTGGAGGCAAGCCAAGATCAGTGATTGTTTTTCCTAAACAAACTGAAGTGTAAAAAAACCTTTTAATACCCACATTGCTTCTTAGCTTTATGCTGACAGTGTGACTTACTGAGTGGCTCATTCTCCAAGCCTGCCCCTTAGGGTTAACTTGCCAGAGGTATTCATTTTTCCCTAAAGATGCTGTGAAGTGCAAGTCTCTCATTCTTGTTTTCAATTTTTATTTTCTGTCCTCATATGGGGCAACATGAAGGAAGGGAGATACACATCTGGTTGAGGGAGAGGGAATTTTGCTAAATTCTTATTGGTGGAAAAACTGGTTTCATCCCAGTTTCTCATGAAGTAATTTTTAAGTAGGTGATTGATAGAATAATCAATGAAAGAAAGCTGTACTATCAGTAGCCTTAGAAAGGGTTTTGAATTTTGAGGGTGGGAGGATAGAGTCAGGGGTTAATTTCTTTTGAATTTTAAAATAGAAATTAACACACAAAAATAAATACACAGCTTAAAGAATTTTCACAAATTGAACACCAGTAATATAACCAACATCCATATAGATAGAATATTACCAGTACTTCCAGAAACCTTGCTCATGTCAACTTCCATTCACTTACACCCCACTCCACCCTTTGACCTCTACCAGCAAAGGTAACTACTTATCTGACTTTAAATACCATAGACTATTTTGCCTGTTTTTGAACTTTATGTAAATAGAATTGTGCTGTGTGTAGTCTTTTGGGTCTGGTTTCTTTTGCTCATTATTACACTTGTGTGATTTTTTGCACCTATCTGTTATGTATTTTTACATATAGTTATAATTTCTTCATTTCATTGCTGTGTATCACAAGCCTGGTAGTGTACAAGCAGCCCTACAGGGGCCAGCACTACTCCAAAGTGACTCCTGCCCTGAGGAGAGGGAAAGATCTGACTTTAGCCCCAGCAGTGGGCTGGGAGAAGACGGCTGGTCTAACCACAGGCCCTGCCCACCAATGAAAGCCTATCAGAGATCAACACAGGGAAAGTGCCCTTCAGTTTGCTGCTACTACATCTCTGGTAAATGTGTTGTCTGTCTCAACTCAAACCCAGGGTGGGCTCATACCGGCCAACTAACAGCACAGGGACCATACACTACCCACAACAGGCAGAGAGAGCCATGAAGACAACTGGACTGAGCAAAGCAGCTAAGACACAACCGCAGAGCACATGTAACACACATGAAAGACACCCCTGAGGTGCCAGGTTCTGATGAACAGGAGCATTGCATTGAAGGGCACTATAGGATTACTACTTCATAAGGCCATTAATTTCAACATCAGGATACATAGTTGACTTTCCTAACACATAGAAACAGACACAGACAGTGAGATAAATGAGAAGACAGGGGCACCTGGGTGGCTCAGTCACTGAGGCGTCTGACTCTTGTTTTCAGCTCAGGTCATGATCTCACAGTTTGTGAGTTCAAGCCCCACAGCAGGTTCTGTCCTGACAGTGCAGAGCCTGCTTGGGATTCTCTGTCTCCCTCTGTCTCTGTCTGCCCCTCCCTGCTCATACTCTCTCTCTCTCTCTCTCTCTCTCCCTCAAAATGAATAAATAAATAAATAAATAAGCATAAAAAAAACAAGAAAAATGAGGAGACAGCAGAATATGTCCCAAATGAAGGAACAGAACAAAATCACAGCAAGAGATCTAAGCAAAACAGAGATAAATAATAAGGCTGATAGAGAATTCAAAGTAATGGTTGTAAAGACATTCACTGAACTTGAGAGAGTGGAGGACCTCAGTAGGACCATCAACAAAGAGATAGAACACACAAAAAGAAACTATAAGAGATGAAGAACTCAATAACTTAAATTAAAAATATACCAGCAGACTAGAGGAAGCAGAATGAATCAGTGACTAGAGTAATGGAAAGCAATTAAGATGAACAGGAGAAAGGGGGAAAAAAGTAATAATAAAGAAAACTTGACTGAGGGAACTCAGAAACACCATTGAGCATAATAACATTTGCATCATAGGGATCCCAGAGGGAAAAGAAAGAAACGGAGGCAGATAATTTATGAAGAAATAATAGGTGAAAACTTCTCAAATCTGGGTAAGGAAGTAGAAATCCAGATCAAGGAGGCACAGAGAGCCCCCAACAAACTCATCCCAAGGAGGACCACACCAAGCCAACTAGTAATTAAAATGGCAAAGAGTAGTAATAAAGAGAGACTTTTAAAGGCAGCAAGAGAAAAGAAAACAGTTACATAAAGAGAAACCTCATAAGGCTATCAGCTGGTTTTTCAGCAGAAATTTTGCAGGCCAAAAGAAAGTGACATGATATATTCAAAGTGATGAAAGATAAAAATCTGTAGCCAAGAATACTCTATCCAGAAAGGCTCTCATTCAGACTAGAAAGAGAGATAAAGAGTTTCTCAGAAAAATAAAAGTTAAGGGAATTCATGACCACTAAACCATCCCTACCAGAAATGTTACAGGGGACTCTTTGAGTGGGAAGTAAAAACTAACTAAAAGTAAGAAAAGTAGGAAGTACAAAAGAAGTGAAAATAAGTATATCTGTAAAAATCAGTCAAGAGACTCACAAAATCAAAAGATATAAAGTATGACACCATATACCTAAAATGTGTGTGTGTGTGGGGGGGGTAAAGAATGGGTTCAAACTTAAGCAACCAATGTAGTATATATTGCTATATTCAGAAGATGTTATATATAAACCTAGAGGTAACCATAAATCGAAAAATCAGTAATAGATATGCAAAAACTAAAGAGAAAAGAATCCAAGTATATCACTAAAGAAAGCCAACTAATTATCAGAGAAGAGAGCAAAAGAAGAAAGAAGCAGGGAAGAATCACAAAACAAACATAAAACAAGTAACAAAATGGCCATAAGTACATACCCATCAATAATTACTTTTAATGTAAATCAACTAAACATTCCAATCAAAATGCATGGGATGATTAATAGATAAAAAAAGCATGTGCCTTGGGGCGCCTGGGTGGCTCAGTCGGTTAAGCGTCCGACTTCAGCCAGGTCACGATCTCGCGGTCTGTGAGTTCGAGCCCCGCGTCAGGCTCTGGGCTGATGGCTCGGAGCCTGGAGCCTGTTTCCAATTCTGTGTCTCTCTCTCTGCCCCTCCCCCGTTCATGCTTTGTCTCTCTCTGTCCCAAAAATAAATAAACGTTGAAAAAAAAAATTCTTTAAAAAGCATGTGCCATCTATATGCTACCTACCAGAGACTCATTTACGACCAAAAGACACATGCAGACTGAAAGTGAAAGTGTGAAAAAGAATTTATCATGTAAATGGATTTGAAAAGAAATCCTGGGTAGAATTACTTTTAGAACAAAATAGATGTTAAACCAAAGAAGGACACTACATAATCATAAAGGAAACAATACAACAAGAAGATATAACAGTTGTCAATATTTATGTACCCAACATGTAAGAACCCAAATACATAAATCAGCTATTAACAAACACAAAAGAAGTAATAGATGCTAATAAAATAATAGTAGGTGACTTTGAAATCCCACTTATATCGATTGATAGATCATCCAAACAGAAAATCAACAAGGAAACAGCGGCTGTGAATGACACATGGAAGCAGATGGCACTAACAGATATATTCAGAACATTCCATCCTAAAACAGCAGAATACACATTCTTTTCAAGTGCACATGGAGCGTTCTCCAGAATATATCATTTGTTAGTCCACAGGAAAAGTCTCATCAAATTCAAAAAGATCAAGGTCATACCATGCATCTTTTCTGACCACAATGCTACAAAACTAAAAATCAACCACCAGAAAAAGTCTGGAAAGAAACTAAATACATGGGGGTTAAATAACATGCTACTAAACAATGAATGAGTGACCCAAGAAATCAAAGGGGAAAACAAAAAATACATGGAGACAAATTAAAATGAAAACACAACAGTCCAAAATCTTTGGGAGGCAGCAAAAGCTGTTCTACAGAGGATGTTTATAGCAATATGGGTCTACCTCAAGAAGCAAGTAAAATCTCAATCAAACAACTTAATCTTACACATAAAAGAGCTAGGAAAAGAAGAACAAAGTCCAAAACTAGTAGAAGGAATGAAATAATAAAGAGTAGAGTAAAAATAAATGAAATGGAAACTAAAATAAGCAAAAGAACACATTGATGAAACCAGGAGCTGGTTCCTTGAAAATATCAAGAAAATTGATAAATTGTTAGCCAGGCTCTCCAAAAAAGGAGGAAGAAGAAAAAGTTGTTCTCAAATAAAATAAGGAATTAAATAGAAGAAATTAAAACTGACACCACAGAAATACAGAGGATTATGAGTATCTAATGAAAAATTATATGCCAACTGGACAACCTAGAAGAAATGGATAAAATCCTAGAAACATATAATGTCCCAAAACTCATTTAAAAAATGGAATGTTTGGACAGACCAGTTACCAGCAAAGAAATTGAATCAGTCATCAAAAAATTCCCAAGAAACAAAAGTCCAGAACTAGGCAGCTTCACAGGTTAATTCTACCAAACATTTAAAAAGAGTTAATACCTATTCTTCTCAAACTATTCCAAAAAATAGAAGAGGAAAGAAAGCTTCCAAATTCATTCTATGAGGCCAGTATTACCCTGACACCAAAACCAGATGAAGACACTGCCAAAAAACAGAACTACAGGCCAATATCTCTGATTAACATAGATGCAAAGATCCTCAACAAAATATTAGCAAACCAAATCAAACAATACATTAAAAAATAATTCATTATGATCAAGTGGAATTTACTCCTGGGATGCAGGGGTGGTTCAATATTCTCAAATTGATCAATGTGATAGATCACATCAACAGGAGGAAGGATAAAAAACAACATGATCATTTCAAAAAATGCAGAAAAAGCATTTGAGTAAATACAACATCTATTTGTGATAAAAACCCTCAACAAAGTGAGTTTAGAGGGAGCATATCTCAACATAATAAAGGCCTTATATGAAAAACCCACAGCTAGCATCATACTCAATGGGGAAAACTTAGAACTCTTCCTCTATGGTCAGAAATAGGACAAGGATGTCCACTCTCACCACTTTTATTCAACATAGTACTAGAAGTCATAGCCACAACAATCAGACAGAAAAAAGTAATAAAAAGCATCCATATTGGTAAGGAACAAGCTAAACTTTCACTATTTGTAGATGACATGATACTATATATAGAAAACCTGAAAGACTCCACCAAAAAAGTACTAGAGCTAATATATGAATTAAATAAGATCTCAAAATGCAAAACCAATATAAGGAACTCCGTTGAATTTCTATACACTAATAATGAATTAGCAGAAAAATAAATTAAGAAAACAATCCTATTTACAATTGCACCAAAACATAATGAAATATCTCAGAAGATATTTAACCAAGAAAGTGAAAAACCTGTACTCTGAAAACTATAAAACATTTATGAGAGAAATGAAGATGACACAAAGGGAAATATAATGCATGCTCATGGATTGAAAGAACAAATATTAAAATGTCCATACTACCCAACACAATCTACAGATTTAATGCAATCCCTATCAAAATACCAACAGCATTTTTCACAGAGCTAGAACAAATAATCTTAAAATTTGTATAGAACCAGAAAAAAAAAACCTGAATAACCAAAGCAATCTTGAAAAAAAGAATAAAACTTGAGGTATCACAATCCCAGATTTCAAGATATACTACAAAGCTGTAGTAATCAAAACAGTACGACACTGTCAAAAAATAGACACATAGGTCAATGGAACAGAATAGAGAGACCAGAAATAAACCCATAATTATGTGATCAATTCATCTTTTAAAAGGAGACAAGATGAATTCCTTCATTTTGTCATTTTGAAGCGAGAAAAGGAATTAATGAGGTAGAAAATTTTAAATTAAAAAAATATTAAAATGAAAAATTAAAAACACACACTGAGGGTTGTTGGAGGGGTTGTGGGAGGGGGGATGGGCTAAATGGGTAAGGGGCATTAAGGAATCTACTCCTGAAATCATTGTTTCACTATATGCTAAATTGGATGTAAATTTTAAAAAATAAAAAATAAAATTAAAAAAAAAAAGAAGGCCAGAATTTGCAATGGGAAAGCTACATTTTTATTAACAAATGGTGTTGGGAAAACTGGACAGCTACATGTAAACTGGACAGCTACATGGACCACTTTCTTACACCAAATACAAAAAATACACTCAAAATGGATTAAAGATTAAATGTGAGACTTGAAACCATAAAAATCCTAGAAGAGATAACAGGCAGTGGTTTTTCTGATATCAGCTATAGCAACAATTTTCTACGTATGTGTCTCGAGGCAAGGGAAAAAAAGCAAAAATAAACTATTGGGACTACATCAAAATGTAAAACTTCTGCACAGTGAAGGAATCAATCAACAAAATGAAAAGACAAATATTGAATGGGAGAAGATATTTGAAAATGACATATCCAATAATGGGTTAGTATCCAAAATATATAAAGAATGTATACAACTCCACACCCAAAAGCAAATAATCCAATTAAAAATGGCCAGAAGTCAGGGCACCTGGGTGGCTCAGTCAGCTGAGCATCCGACTTTGGCCCAGGTCATGATCTCATGGTTCATGGGTTCAAGCCCCACATCAGGCTCTGTGCTGACAGCTCATAACCTGGAGCCTGTTTCAGATTCTGTGTCTCCCTCTCTCTCTGCCCCTTCCCAACTTGTTCTCCCCCTCCTCTCAAAAATAAATAGTAAAAACATTTTTAAAAATGGTGAGAAGTCATGAATAGACATTTCTCCAAAGAAGACATACGGATAGCTAACAGACACATGAAAAGATGCTCAGCATCAGTTATTGTCAGGGAAATGCAATTCAAAACCACAATGAAATATTTATTACCTAACACCTGTCAGAATGACTAAAGTAAAAAACACAAGAAACAACAGGTGTTGACAAGGATATAGAGAAAAAGGAACCTTTGTGCACTGTCAGTGGTAATGGAAACTGATGCAGCCACTGTGGAGCACAGTATGGAGTTTCCTCAAAAAATTAAAAATAAAATTACCATAGAATCCAGTGATTCTACTACTGAATAGTTACCCAAAGAATACAAAAACACTAAATCGAAAAGATATATGCACCACTGTGTTTACTGCAACACTATTTACAATAACTAATTTATGGAAGCAATCCAAGTGGCCATCAATAAATGAATGTATAAAGAAGATGTGGTACACACACACACACACACACACACACAAAATATTAGTAAGAGATGAAAATGAAAGAAATCTTGCCATTTTCCACAACACGGATGGACCTAGTGGGTTATGCTAAGTGTATTAACTCAGTCAGAGAAAGCCAAATGCCATATGATTTCACTCATATGTCTAATTTAGAAAACAAAACAAAGGGGAAAAAAGACAAACTAAAAACAAGACTCTTAAATATAGATAACAAACTAATGGTTACCAGAAGGGAGGTGGTAGGGGGTTGGGTGAAATAGGTGCAGGGGATTAAGAGTACATTTATCATGATGAGCACTGAGTAATGCACAGAATTGTTGAATCACTGTGTTGGACACCTGAAACTAATATGAGACTGTATATTAATTAAAGTGTAATTCAAAAATATAAATAAATAACAAATAAATATAAAAAAGCAATTTCAAAATAAAAATAGTTAAAAGGTGGTGAAGAAATTATAAAAGAGGCAATAGGACATATTCTAGAAATTACAGAAATGAGTTTTCAGGATGCAAGAACTCATTAAATGCTAAGTAAAATGCAGAAAGTAAGAACTACCCATCCACAAGATACATCATTTTGAATGTTAGGATAACAGGGAGATACAGAGAAAGCCTAAAAATTCCTAGAATAAAAATTAAGTTTCCTCACTAAGAACCAAGAATCAATATTCCATTGGGCTTTCCAGCAGCAACACTGGAAACTGGAACAATGCCCATAATATTTTCATTAAAGTTTATTTCCATTCTGGAAATCTACATGCAGCAAACTAACACTCAAGAGTGAGAGAACATTTTCAGGCATGAGAGAACTTTAAAATGTATTTTCAGAAAGCTACTCCAGAATGTGCTTCACTAATTTAAGGGAGTGAACCTACAAAGTAGAAGATTATGATCCAGAAGACAGAGAAGTCAACACAGGAAAGAAAAGAGAATTCCTTTATTAACAGAGGATTGTGACAGGGCAGCCATGAAGCTGGTCTAAAGAACAATTAAATCAGATTGAATCAGAATAACAGGAGACTCTAGGACAGATGTCTCCAGGGGAAAGGGAGAGGAGATGGAGCTGATAGGTTACCAGATGTGTTTGATGGTATTGAGAAGCATCTATAACTCTATGGGAGAGTTGGGGAATAATTAGCGATTGGTTCACAGAAAACTAAACAAACATAAAGAAAAAGCAATTATTACCTATAGAAAAAATATACAGTAAAGGAATTAGTGCATACTACATGCCTCAAGTGTGAACAGTTCTACATAGTCATAATAGTGTTTGACACAAGATATTCATTTAACCAAAAATTATGATACAACTATATTGGAAAGATGAAGAGAGGGACCATATGGGTGTGTATAAGTGTACTAAATTCTAATCTTCCACTGTAGGAAGTCAATAAATAATGTGCAAAATAGGTAAATAAGAAAGCACAGTAGGGGCGCCTGGGTGGCGCAGTCGGTTAAGCGTCCGGCTTCAGCCAGGTCACGATCTCGCGGTCCGTGAGTTCGAGCCCCGCGTCAGGCTCTGGGCTGATGGCTCAGAGCCTGGAGCCTGTTTCCGATTCTGTGTCTCCCTCTCTCTCTGCCCCTCCCCCGTTCATGCTCTGTCTCTCTCTGTCCCAAAAATAAATAAACGTTGAAAAAAAAATAAAAAAAAAGAAAGCACAGTATAAACATTTTGTGTATAATTAGGTACATAAATAGAATGAATAGCTACAAGAATTGAAGCTAGTTTTCTCTGAGGAGTGGTTTTGGGGTGTAGGGAGGAGTAGGGCAGTAGATGTATTTTCTTATAAGTTTTAGTGCTAATTGTACTTTTTAAAATTAAATACATCTATTAAATTGGTAAAAATAAAAATACAGGCAGATCAACAACACATTACTTCTCTGAGAAGTATCCCTTTACAATTTGGATTCTCTTCCACCTCCTAGTTGTAACCCGAAGTGATTTTTTCCTTGTTAAGAAATGTCAGGCATTAGGAATCAAGTAAGCACTATATAATTGTGGTGAGCCCAGTATCCATGTGATCACATCACAGCATTCCACTTACATGAGTACTGGTCCTAGTGGAATATTTGTATGTGTATTTGGTAACATTGCATTGTAATTTCTAAACAATGTCAGCATCCTTGAGTAAACAGTTATGAAAGCATGATTAAATGATAAAAATCAAACCCAAGGGCATTTTAACAGGAGTCATAGTCCTGAAAGTAGAATGAGGATAAGATGGCCTGATTAAAGGACTATCAGATATGAACTTGGGCCTCAGTGTCCTAATCATTTAGGAATCTTACTTTCCTAAGAATCATCATCGGTATCATCTGACATGAGAGGCAGTCTTCCCCCAGGAAATGCCAGATAGATGAGGCATAACAGCATAGATCAAGAGCAGAGTTATACTGGGCCAATAGCTGCCTGGGCATAAGGGAAGCTCGCTGAAAAGAGCCCTTAAGTTTTATTATTCATTATCCTGACTTAGTGGCTCCTCAGCCATCTTTCTGACAGCCGGGAGCAGTGACCAGTGGAGCATTCAGTCAACAAATGTTATCATCACTGCAATAATAGTCATGTTATCACCCATGATAATGGTGTTTATTCTGAGAGAAGACTCAGAAGGCTTGAGGTTTCCATTTGGGAAAAACTTAGAGAAGAAAGGTGATGTAAGCAGGATGGGTATGCCAGTAGGGGTGGGAAAAAAAAAACAGGGCATATGGATTTGAGAGTGGAATAAAGGGATAAAAGACAGTTGGCAGTGAGGAAAGAGGCACAATAAACGCTATACAATACAAGCTAGAAATTTAAAAGGCTGGTTTTACAATAGTGTTGAGAATAAGAGGTTTGTCTACCACAGTCACATTATATCCACTCTACAATGTGTTCATTAGTCAGATATACAATTGAGGATAATTTCAATTATATAGTAGATGCTGTCAATGTTCCTCCTATGTCCTCTTTGATCTACTTACCACATACATTGTATACCAGCCTGAACTCCAATAGCCATTGCATGTGCCTTTGCCAGAAAACTGACCTGGGGCTGCTGGAACAAACTTTGCCCACACACACAACAGTGCCTAAGATTAATATTCCTCCAGGGACAGCCTTGAACAAATGGCTGATGGTTATAGAGGCACAAATGTCTTAGGTATCTGGCTCCTTGGGTGGGTTATGCTGCGATGCATGTTTTATCCCATTTCCAAAGTTTCACAATGGGAATAAACTTAATTTGTCCACTTTTTTAAAAAGCACCTTTTATTAACTGTCTTCCCTTCCCTATATCAGTTCCTCATTCCCACAATGTACCTCCCTAACATACATTCAATTTTCTGCCTCAGGGGAAAACCCAACCAAGACAAACTTCTACTCACTTTCACACATGGTCAGCATCAAAGGTTGATCTGTGGTGTGTAATTCCTGCCAACTGCAACAGGATTAAGGACAGTCCAGATAACAGACAAAGGATGATTAGTAGTTATAGCTTTTTCCCAAGATGCACCTCTTCCATGGAAAAAGTACTTTTTCTGTCTAATGGGTCCAATCAGCACAATGTAAACAATGAAGGAAATTCAATACAAAGATGATGATCTCTAAATATAATATATCCAAAGAAGATTATGTCTTTATAAGAGTCTTAGGTTAGAAGAGGCAATGAGAATTTGTTTTTTAATTTAAGATTATATTCTTCTCACACAATTCAAAGCAACATGCTGCATACCAACCAGGATTTGGTATTTTTCATACGTGGGAGCAATCATAGAAATAATACTGGCCTTACTCTACAGAAGATAAATATGATTATGATATATATTCAGAAGACCTATAATATGATATTTATTTGTAATATATAATATCATAGGTCTATGACATAATCATTACCATGTAGGTAGTTGCACTAATATGTGAGGTACCACTTGAGGGGGCCACTTGTAGGTCTTTGTCTGAGGGCCTGGAGATCCTCAAGGCAAGGCAATGTTTGAAAAGGAGAGTCTGGTGGACAGTCCTCACCCTTTCTTCAAAGGTACCAAACACCAAGAACAATCCCTTAAACCCCAAGATTAAGTGTTTTCCAGTGTTTCCAGGAAAAAAAACAATGAAAGAGAGTTGAAGAATGTTCTTGGTCCAAGAACAGTGGTTGTAGCCAGTTGGAAGGAGAGATGGGGTATCCCCTAGCCAAATAATCCTCAAAATGCCTTCTATATTGGATCTCATATTGGGGCCCAGACCAGGATTCCAAGCAAAGGGCACCTAAAAGGATAGTGAATGAGACAAGGGAGTTGATTCTCTGGTGTGATTCTAAAACCCTCCAAGAACAATGCAGAGCTATCTTAAGACATAATAAAAATAAAACCTAAGTAGGAGACTGTTCTTGCTCCCACTGCAGCTGAATGAGTGATTAAATGCAAGACTGGCTATAACCACATCAGACAGCAGAGAATTAGTTCATCAAATAATTTAATAAATATTTATTGAGCATATACATATGTCAGCAGAATACTGTGCTAAATACCAAAGATATAGTATTCAATAACAAAAAGAAAGCATTCTTCCATGGTGCTGACAATGTACCAGGCACTATTCTACTTTGCAAGATTCACACAATACCCTATTAGATACATATGCTTGTCAGCCCCCTTTTAAAGATTAAAGCAGAGGTTAGGAGACTTGCCCATAGCCATACAAATAGTTAGGGCTAGAGCTGGGATTTGAACTCTACAATGTGCTGCCTTCTAAAGAGTCCTAACCTCTATTGGTCTGTTGTGTTGGAATTTATATTATGGTCTGCAAAAAAGACATCATATAAGACATTAACAATATTTGCAATCATTTCATTTCAATCTTGGTCTAGACCTTGTAGGAGGTGCTACGTACAGAGTGCCATGAGCATATTCAGCAGCTTATTCACTCCATAATTGATAGCCTACTCTGTGCCAGTTTCTGTAGAGGATACTGGAAATTTAATGAGAGCAAAACAGATACTTCCTCTGCTGTCTTGTGGAGGGAAAGGGTGTCAGACATTATTTAACTAATGGCATACATTTATATGTGACTACAAAGGTGGCAAATGCTTTGAAGCAAAGTACCAAGCATATAATAGGAGGACTTGACATTTAAAATGAGATCAAATGAGATCTGAAGGATGAGTCACAGTTACCTTGGCAAAGAGGAAAGGAAAACTCATTTCAAGGAGGCGTGTGCCAATGCTCTGAGGTAAGAAAGAAAAGAAAAGGAAAGAAAAGAAAAGAAAAGAAAAGGAAAAGAGGGAGGAAGGAAGGAAGGAAGGAAGGGAGGAAGAAGGGGAAGGGAAGGGAAGGGAAGGGAAGGGAAGGGAAGGGAAGGGAAGGGAATCTAAACCACTGAGGGAAGGCTGGTGAGGCTAAAGAACAGTGAGTGAGGAGGAAAGTGGCATGCAAAGAGGTAAGGGTGGTTGGCAGGGGTCACATGACATCTCAGCCAATCAGCATACTTTTGAAAGTGAAATGTGTGCTGATGATAATTCAACCAGGAGAACAGGCATAAACAGGTATTGAATTGGGTAAACTGGGACAGATGACTAATTTGTAAGGCCTTATAAAGGATTCATTCTCTAGCTTAAGAACAATAAGAAGTCATTGAATGATTTTAAATTAAGGGTGGGGAAATGTATAATTATATTTTACTATGATTATTTTTAATAGCACTTTAGCTGTGTACAGAGAATAAATAAGAGCAATAGTGAATGCAGGGGCAAATAAAGGATGTTGTAACAATAATCCAGATGATGGTGCATTAGACCAGAGCGGAAGTAATGGAGATGGTAAGAAAGAGAAGGAAACTAGTGATCATGAGTATTAAACTCAACACAACTTGGAGACTTATTGGATTTAAGGAAGGAATACAGGAAGACATAGGAGCAATCTGGAAACTGCTTAATGAGGTTGGGAGAAATGAGAAAGAAATGGCCAAATAAAGAATGAAAAAAACTGATCAAACAAAATGATCAGATTGTCTTCTTGTTTGCTGCTGGAAATTTTATATATTTAGGTTTTACATTCATGTCCCTGAACCTTTCATTTAATATACTTACATGATGCAGGTTATGGATTAAAGTTTTTCTTCTGTTTTTTTTTTTTCTGTTTGCATATGGATAGCTAAGAATCATGACCTTTGTTAAAAAATACTTTCTCATAAAACACTTTTCACTTTGAAAAAAAAAAGGTTCATATGGCCATTTGACTCCTTAGGAAGAATTTGAAGAGGCTAAGAAACCTGCCATCCCAGTGCTAGGGGCTACTGTTTATAGCCCCAGTGTTCTCCATGATGGCTCATAGATAAAAACCAGTTTTTGCTGTCTGAACACATACGCACAATTAGACAATGCCTGTATATCTGAAAGATCTACAACTAAGTGAGTGACAGAAGCAGAGAGATGTTGTTCAAGGTTGGCAATGTGATTTCAGAGAGGAAATGTATCTTGAAAACAATTTGGAAGAGAAGGAAGGAACCTGGCTTATAAAGGAAATAGTATTCCAGATATAAGAAAAGTCATGTGAGGAAATCCAATTGGGCTGTGTGTTAAAAGTATGTTAGTGATTTTCCAAAATTGTTGTTATTTAATGTTTGAGGATGTCTTCTGTGTTTCATTTTTCAAGTATAATTAACATACAGTGTTATTCTAGTTTCAGGTGTACAATGTAATGATTCAGCAATCCTTTACATTTCTCAGTGCTCATCAAGATAAGTATGTTCTTAATTCTCTTTATCTATTGCACCCATCACCCCACTCACCTCACCTCTGGCAACCACAGATTTGGTCTCTGTATTTAAGGGTATGTTTTTTTCTCTTTTTTTTTTCTTTTTTATTTGTTTTGTTTCTGAAATTCTGCATATGAGTGAAATCATGTGGTATTTGTCCTTCTCTGACTGACTTATTTCACTTTTGGAGTTCTTTTATTAATAAAAGTGGAAAATAAGGAGCCCACCCCAAAGTAGTTTCCCTTCCAAATTAATCATTTTCTCTTTTTCTGAACCACTGTCAAATACCATCAGATTCCGTCCCAAATGAAACAAGCAAATTGAGGATGGGGGTGTGGAATCCCCTCAAGGAAATGTGTCCAAAGCACACTACTTTCCTTGTGGATAAGTGAACTCAGAACATAAACTTCTCTTAGCTAGCATATCTTTGTTGTTGCTGTTGTTGTTGTTAATTTTACTTATGTCTGAATCCAATCAAAGTAAACCATGTTTAAAACAGCTCTCAATCAAATTCAAATTCCTCTTATTGACTTTAATCAAAATGGAAATGTTATCCTTTCTAAAATTATAATTCTCATTCTCATTTGATGTGGACATAACAGTGCAAGTATAAGCAGAAATTCTAATTGTTATTGATATTTTTATAATGCCTCCATTTTTTTATTTAGCTGCATGTGTCAGGCTGATATTTCACTCCTTCTACCAAGAATTCTAAGGGAGAAATAAGAGACAGTGATGTTTCCTAATAGTTTGTCTTTACCAGGTAACAAATGAATAATTCAAAGTTAAGGGCTTAGTCCTGGGATGAAATCTACAGATTAGCTACTCCTTTTCCCATATTTTGAAAATGTAGAAAATGAATCTCAGAAAAATTACTTGCCCAAACAGCAGAGTCAGAATAAGAGCTTAGCTTCTTGATACCCAGGCCCTACTCTTTTCACAACATTGCATAATCCTAAAGCTTTGTTGGGCTTCAAGTCTCATGAAGTTTCTCACAAGCTAATAGTGTGAGAAGACATGATGGTTTATTTAAATAGTATTTTCCAGAAAGAAAATATTCATCTCTTTTAATATCAGTATTCAATTCCTTATAACATTAATATTTAATTAATGTTCTTCTTTCTTAACATGAAGCCAACTACAACTTCTTTTGGCAATTATATTGTATCAAGGGACTTTTCTGTGGTATAATACAGCTAATTTGATGAAAACCTCACAAATTCAATCTTATGTTGCATTCTCATTTAATCTTCAATTAGATTTAAATCAGAGGAACCAACTTCCTTTGAAACAGTAGAGAATAATAAACATGGTATTTATTTGTTCTTTTTTCAAGTATAAAGCCAACAAAAAATAACAAGATTAATTTGTACTTTATTTTGTTTAAAGCTTTTGAAGAAGAATTACATCTGTCATGTGTGTACAAATAAATATTTTTGTGTTACCTCAGTCCTC
Source organism: Prionailurus bengalensis (assembly GCF_016509475.1). NCBI lineage: Eukaryota > Metazoa > Chordata > Mammalia > Carnivora > Felidae > Prionailurus > Prionailurus bengalensis. The sequence continues at coordinate 17,016,062 of NC_057361.1, read as the reverse complement.
CATTGCTGAAAAACAGATGTGGAGTTATGTAAAGGTTAAGAGATGGGTATGATTTAATTCAAAACTTATTTTACATAGGAAATAATAACCACAATAACAATAACAATAACCACATCTGGTTTAAAATGTTCTGATATTTGTATTTCATAATAAACAACACACAAATTATTGTTAACCCAAATTACTTCATCTTGAGACTCAATCAATTCCCCTTATTCTTTGGTTATCAAATGAGTTAAAGGTTTTGGTTACATAATTGGGTAATATTTATAAAACATGATTTGAACTACCCCCAAAAAGTCTTTCAGCTATCTTACTACAACTTTAAACTACTATCTTGTCTCATTTATTTTTGAACATCACACGTCTCAGAAGAGTATCTTCTCCCCTTGACTTCCACTTCTTTATTAGTCAATTTTTGATTCTACCTCCATTGAAACTGCATTCCTAAAGGTCACTAATGAATGGCTGGCCTTCCTCAGCCACTAACAAGATCTTTTGGTGTTTTTTCAGTTGTCATTCTTATTGACATTTACCCACGATATTTGACATTGTTGACATTGATATTGTTCTTTATCATCTAAACTGCTAAATTATCCTGGTACCTTCATCCTATTGCATCAACAGCACCGCTGGTCAGAGTATAGAACTATCGGGGCCTCTCATTTGGAAAAAGGGGAAAACATTGTTAGAAATAAAATGAGATAAAACAGTACCTTTAGAGGGAATATGTTTTGGTGAGTGAGTTGTCGAAGACATATAGGCAAATTAAAAGAAGAAAAACAGAATGGGAGTGTAACCAAGTAAAGTCAGGTCCCAGCGGAAGCTGAAATATATATGTACCAACCCCAGATGCCCTGGCATTGGAGATACCTACCTTTCAGTAGTGCCATCATATTGACTTTTAAAAAATACAAAAAACAGGATAATTAAAGGTAAAGCCAGGAGTGGTTTCAAAGGAGTTTGGGTAGGGTCTGTGCCTCAGACAAACAATAAGACAGATCACAAGAGAAAAAAAATTGGATTAAATACATAAAGATCATGTTGGACCTACACACCTGTTATATCTTCTGGAACCAGTACACTCCTGCTGTTTCTACCTCTATGTTGGTAAAGTCAGTGTTGGTAAAGTATTATCCGGTTGCATATTCATTTTTTTTACTCATTGGCCTAGATGCCTATGAGGAATCTTGGTCTGGAAAAAAAAAAAAAGACAGAAAAGCATTTTCCCAGACTGGCATCAGAGCAACTGGAGGTCCTGCTTTTCAGACTGCTCCCCCAGCCCTGCAACCACCCATTGGGTTGGCTCAGCCAGAGTAAGGAGTGGGAGAAGAGCTGACATTCAACACCTTCTTCCCTTCTTTGTTTCTTCCCCACCCCCACCCCGCCTCCTTCCATCCTTCAGTAAATGTGTATTGAGAACTTAACAAATGTTAATTACTTTGTTAGACACTGAGGGCACAAAAATTAATAATACTGGCCACCAAACAGAAACAGCTTATGCCTTAAGGGAAAATATATATCTTACAAGCACCTTAAATCAACATTTTAAAAAATTCATGTATTTTAATCCTCATATCTCTCCCAACTCCTACCTGCCCTAGCCCCTCTTCCTGATTTTCCTATTTCTACTCCAGGTAATCAACATTAACCCAAGCTTAAAATTCTAGATTTATTATTAAGTTTCTAAAATTAAGCATCCCTCCCTTCCTTTTCTACTGCCATGCCTCTGGTTCACATACTTATTAATATCCTCCCAGACTAATGTTCTTGCTAGTCTCCCTGCTTCTAGTTGCTCCACAATTCAATTCATCCTGTTCAAGTCCACCAGATTAATTTTCCTCAAGCATGACACTGAGTATATCCATCTCCTAGATAAAACCATCATGGACTCCACAAAGTGTGTATTCAGAGCACCTGCCAGCTGACTGCAACTTATCTCTCCAGCATATTTTCCACCATTCCAAATGTATATTTTTCTCTGATTATATTTGTGTGGTAGGCTGAGTAATGGCCCCTAAAAATGTCTACACCATAATCCCCAGAGCATATGAATATGTTACCTTGCATAACAAAGGGGACTTTGCAGATATGATTACGTTAAGGATCTAAGATTATCATGGATTATCCAGGTGAGTCCAGTGTAATCACAAGAGTCCTTATAAGAGGGAGACAGGAAGTCAGAGGGAGGAGAAGGCAATTTGACAACAGAAGCAGAGATTGAAGTGATGCAGCCATGAATCAAGGAATGCCAAGTCTGTAGAAACTGGACAAAGCAAGGAACAGATTCTTCCCTGGAACTTCTAGAAGAAACCAGCCCTGCTTACATCTTGATTTCAGTCCTGGAGGGTTCATCTTGGACTTCTGATCTTTGTATTGTTTTAAGCTACTAAAATCGTCGCAATTTGTTGTAGCAGTAATACAAATCTAACACAATTCATTAGCAATTGCTCCATAAATGACAGCTACAAAATCTCAGTTGCATACAAACATAAGCATTTACCTCTGGCTCACATGTCTACAGGTCAGCCAGGCTCTACTGGTCTTAGCTGGGTTCTGCTGGCTGCCCACTGTTGGTTCAGTTCACCTCTATTCCATGTACCTCTCATTGTTCCAGAAACAGCAAGTTTCCTAAAAAAAATCTTTCTCATATTGAAATAAAAGGATGCAAGCCACAAGTCTAAGTAGGTAAGTACATTTCAAGTATTTGATTATGTCACATCTGCTGACATTCCATTGGTCATAGCACCTTACCTGGCCAAACCCAAGATCAGCAGGGCAGTAAAATATCACTTGCCTCTAGTGTAAAGAATTTCAAAGTCTCAGGACAAAGGGCATAGATTTAGGGAGAGTTGAGATAATAGGAATCATAACGTAATATACACAGTGGTGTGCTGGTAGACCAGCTTTCAAAAAACAAACGAGAACAAAACAAACAAAAAGAACCCTGATTTATAGTATTTACTAATTTCCATGGTGTAAATATTCCCACCATGGTTGATTTTAAGCTACCAACATGGCATCACAGAACATGAAATTGGGAAGAGATGCACAGAGTATACTCATAACCAGCACCAGTCAGCTCCAGCATAGCATCAAATCTAAATATCAATCAAACCAGTCATTACATATTCCTTCCTGAACAATGTCTCAAGCCATTCTATCTGACTGGAATTCTTCCACCTTTCAAATACCAGTTTTTATGCAAAGCTCTTCTGTTTTCCTAACCAGAAGTAATTCTACCCTACTTCATTCATTTTGCTGCAATACATATTGTGCATACAGACATATGACCACTGGCGTTCAAAGTAGTAGAAGGTTGGGACTATATATAATACATCTTGAGATCCAAGTGCACTTTACACACAATAAGTATTAATAACTATCTAGTGGGTGAATGGATGAATGAATGATGGGTCACATAAAAAGATAAGAAATATTAATTAGATTTAATTGGGCAGGTGATGTTTTGGCAGAATACTGTTACCTGAAAGGGAGAGGCCAACTAAGAATTCTAAGGAGCCATAACTTAAACCCAGAGAACACAAGAATTCTGAGCATGTGCAGTGGGTGAGTTTTATCTTCCTAACCTATTCAGAGCTGAGTATTTGAAAATCCCCACAAAATCTAATTATGACAAGACAAAACATTCTCTCCTCAACCATTAGGAGACAGAAGCTCTAACACCCACAGAGAATTTGGAAGCCCTCAATGACAGAAGCAGTGGAAAAGGAGTCTGCTTCATAATCCATAGCAGCTTTGCAGAAATTCTCCATTTTTATTGTTAGGAGGAAGCCACAGCTGTTACCACCTGGCAGCTGTCAAGACCTGGGATTCAAATTGGTAGAACCAGACTTGTTTTCTGTGGAAATACCTTTTTCAATCCTATCACCAAACTCATCCCTGTGAATGAAAGTCTCTTACAACCTCAATGCAAAGCACACAGATGAATTCTGCTTGAAATTGAGATTGTTACTGAGTCAATTTTTAGAGTTTGTCATTCAAGCACATTCACAGGTAGGCTAAGAAATTATACAGGAACTGTGACTGTCCCCTGATGCAGTGTTTATGAAATGAAAAATAAGACTCTTTTTTATTGCTTTTTGCCTTTTATAAAGCTCTTTCATACTAGGAGGAATATAAAATTTATAAAATTTATAAAAAAAATTAAATGTAGCTAGAGTCCCTTTTCTTTCAAACAAAGCATTTTGGTACAGTTAACAGAAACTTGGTGCATAAAATACACACAAGGGCTATCTTCCCTTTGTTCATTAAGAGTCATGGACAGCTGTATATGTGTAAGGAGAAAACTTATAGATATAGACAATATTCTTTCTGAAATGAGGCAAATCTGTCCTGTAGAAATATATATCCATCTCTTGGCATATCATGTCAATAATCTCTCTTCCTGCATACCATGAAAGTGGCTTCTCGGGATTAAACAATAAAGCTGGATATTCACTCAAGTGGTGCCAATTAGCATGTTCTCATTTGTTCATTCAATTAACTATTTATTGTATACTTACTGTGTTCCTGACACAGTGTTTGACAATAAGGATACCAAGATTAATTTTTAAAAAAGAAAAAAGAGGAAAAAAAGAATCCCTATTTTAAAGGAACTAAAAGTCAAGTAGAGAAGATACATATAAGTAGTTAGAGCGTTAGGTGTCCCCATGTCTGATCACACATATACATTGCAAATCTGTTATTAAAGAGTGAAGCCAGTGTTCAAAGGGAGCCATATTGACAGTGGTACAGATTCAACTGGGTCTTACCCCCACATACTCATTGAAAACCTCAGACTTTTTAAAAGTATACCTTGAACACATATGGTATCTGTCTTTCTCTGTATGGCTTATTTCACTTAGCATCACACTCTCCAGTTCCATCCACGTTGCTACAAAGGGCCATATTTCATTCTTTCTCATTGCCATGTAGTACTCCATTGTGTATATAAACCACAATTTCTTTGTCCATTCATCAGTTGATGGACATTTAGGCTCTTTCCATAATTTGGCTATTGTTGAGAGTGCTGCTATAAACATTGGGGTACAAGTGCCCCTATGCATCAGTACTTCTGTATCCCTTGGGTAAATTCCTAGCAGTGCTATTGCTGGGTCATAGGGTAGGTCTATTTTTAATTTTTTGAGGAACCTCCACACTGTTTTCCAGAGTGGCTGCACCAGTTTGCATTCCCACCAACAGTGCAAGAGGGTTCCCGTTTCTCCACATCCTCTCCAGCATCTATAGTCTCCTGTTTTGTTCATTTTTGCCACTCTGACTGGCGTGAAGTGATATCTGAGTGTGGTTTTGATTTGTATTTCCCTGATGAGGAGTGACATAGAGCATCTTTTCATGTGCCTGTTGGCCATCCAGGTACCATATGTGTTCACTCTTATGTGGATTCTGAGAAACTTAACAGGAACCCATGGGGGAGGGGAAGGGAAGAAAAAAAAGGTTAGAGTGGGAGAGAGCCAAAGCATAAGAGACTCTTAAAAACAACTGAGAACAAACTGAGGGCTGATGGGGGTGGGAGGGAGGGAAGGGTGGGTGATGGGTATTGAGGAGGGCACTTTTTGGGGTGAGCACTGGGTGTTGTATGGAAACCAATTTGACAATAAATTTCATATATTAAAATAAATAAATAAATAAATAAATAAATAAAACACTTATGACCATTTAAAAAAAAAGTATACCTTGAAGATCTCTGGAAGTCCCCATGGGATATCTCACATATACTTGTGAAGATAGGTACTGTCACCAAGAACCACTATGTCCTGGCCCAGAGAATGGGAGTGCTTATGGGCAGTGCTCAATAGTGCATCCCTTTTGGGGAACATTCTGTTAGGTTGAATCCTGAGTTTTCAAATATCTTTACAGATATTTAAGTGTTCTATTTTTCAATTGCCATGAAAGCCCTTTTCTCCCTATGGGCCTTATACTAGTTCAAGAGACAAATCTAAATGACAAATACCATGCTGTACTCAAAATCCCCCTGCCCTTGGAGTTTCTTAGCTATTACTTATTGAACCACCCTTATTGGGCCTGCCTCTTTCTTTCTTCAGGGTGATCTGGCTCACAAAAGGGCCTCTTGACCATTTGGGAAGTCATGTTCAAGTATTTCTACAATGTTCTGAGACTCAAACTAGAACCCTTGCTATTCTTGTAATATTTAAGCAGTCTGGTTCAGCCTAGTGGAAAAAATAAAGAAAGCATCCTACAGGAAATCACACACAGCCTGAGGGTTAACAGATGAATAAAAAGTATCCCAAGTAAAGATGAGGAATGATAATACCAGCAATGAGGTAGAGAAAGCAAAGTACTCTGTTTCACTTTAACATTGCATCTTATAAGCTATTATGGTTATGTAGTGCACATGGTGGGTATGTGTCCCAGTTCTAGTTTTACCCATTAACATATCATTGATCTAGTCAGTGTCAATGAATTGATAGAATTTGAACACACCAATGTATCATGGTGATACTTATTTGAATATTTTATGGAGACACCACGAGTTACAGTAATATCTATGAAAATCATAATTGATAATTAAATTCAAATACGTATTTTAAGTATAATATATTTAAATTACTCTTCTAGTTTCAAAAATCATTATGAACAAATTTGTTTAAATTAAAATGAAGGCATACAACTGATTCAGAATTGAGAGGAGAAGCAGAAATTAGTACTATGACCACAACAGGAAAGAAGCAAATTGGAAGAAGGTATGCCACAATCTTCACAATGAATGGCAATTATAATTTGTGACAACGGAACAAAATGAAAAAGCTATCTGTGTGTAAAACACTTTAGAAAAAAATTAAGTGGAAAATATTAAGAGACATTTTCAGCAAATACATAGTGAATTTGATAAGTTCTGTATCAATAGTCAAAAAAACCCCAATGAAATGGGTCACTTAAAATAAGAATAAAATGTCCAACAAATTTTTAAAAAGTAATTCATAACCTTGGCTAGCTGCAAAATGAATGGCTTGGATTCCTGCACAAAAAAGAAACTCATACTTAGAGAAACAGTAAAAGATTTATCATTTCAGTTATGAAAATTGTGTTAGAAACTTATAAGGAAAAGATTTTAAATGATATTTTACAAAGTGAAAGTCAGTTATACCAGCAAACAATTACCTGTGGCATACAAGAATTTTCTAACAATTTAAAAGATCAATTGATTCAAAATCTGAAAAATTGCATGTACTTTTCTGTAGCTTTAGATTAATTATGCAGTGTAAGTGGCACTGCCCAATAATACTTTGGGTACATTTTGTTTCAAAGGACTTATGAATTTATAAAGAAACTATGTCAATTAACAGCCTAAAAATCAAATTTATGGTGTAGATATTTTTAAATCTCTTACATCTGTCAAAAAATAGAAAAGATAATTTCTATCATAACAGATGATGCTTTGGATATGTTAGTTTAGAAAATACAGATTTATTGAATTTTTAAACAAAAGACTGATGTTTCCCTTATTGCTTTGTTCCACTGTATAATGCACATTGAAAATATTTGTGCTCACTTTTCTGAAGCAAACCTAAGAAAAGTGTCATGGATACAGTTATTAAAATTGTTTGGTACACATGCAAATGCTATGAGTCATTGCCAGTTTATGGAACTGTTTACAGAAATAGAAGACAATGATCGTCTGGTCTTTGCCAATACTTATTGGCTGAGTTGCAGAAGAGCTTTGAAAAGATTTATTGTACAGTACTTTTAAATAAAACTCAAGGTTTTCTTAAAGCCAAAGGAACACTTGCCAAATAGTCAATAACCAAAGGCAAAAATGGATGTGGGATTTACATTTCTTCACTGATATCAAACAGCACATGAATATACTAAAGTTTTTATCCTGGCTTTATTGAAATATAATGTGCATACTATATAATTCACCCATGTAAAGGGTACAGTTCAATGATTTTTTAGCATACTCACAGAATTGTGTAGTCATCACCACAATCTGATTTTAGAACATTTCCATCACCCCAAAAGAAATCTCATATCTGTTAGCAGTTATTGCCCAATTCCCTCCCAGTTTCTCCCTTTTATCTGCTGCTGGCAGCCACCAGTACACTTTCTGTCTTTATGTATTTGCTTGTTTGGGACATTTCATATAAGTGGAATCATACAATTTGTGGTCTTTTACGACGTATTTTTCAATCATCATAATGTTTTCAATGTTCATCCATGGTGTGCATGTATCAGCACTTCATTTCTTTTTATTGATGAATATCATTCCATCATATAAATATGCAACATTTTATTTATCCATTCCTCAGTGGTAACATTTGTATTGATTCCACATTATGGCTATTATAAATAATGCTGCAATGGATATTTGTGTACAAGTTTTTGTGTAGATGTATGTTTTCATTTCTCTTGTATGTATACCTAAAAGTGGAATTGCTAGGCCATATGGTAACTTTGTAAGGAACCACAAAACTCTTTTCCAAGGTGGTTCCACTATTTTGAATTCTTAATAGCAGTATATGAGGAGGTCTTATCTTTACACATCCTTGCCAATGTTATTTCCTTTTAGATTTTAAATTTAGATTCCTCTTAGTTAACGTACAGTGAAATATTAGTTTCAGGTCTAAAATACATTGATTCAACATTTCCATACAATACACCTGGTGTTCATCACAAGTGCACTCCTTAATCCTCATTTCCTATTTAACCCATCCCCCATACCCATCTCCTTTCTGGAAATCATCAGTTTGGTCTCTATAGTTAAGAGTCCGTTTCTTGGTTTTTCTCTTTTTTTTTCCCTTTGCTCATTTGTTTCGTTTCTTTTTTTTTTTTAATGAAATTTATTGACAAATTGGTTTCCATACAACACCCAGTGCTCATCCCAAAAGGTGGCCTCCTCAATACCCATCACCCACCCTCTCCTCCCTCTCACCCCCCACAAACCCTCAGTTTGTTCTCAGTTTTTAACAGTCTCTTATGCTTTGGCTCTCTCCCATTCTAACCTCTTTTTTTTTTTTTCCTTCCCCTCCCCCATGGGTTCCTGGTAAGTTTCTCAGGATCCACATAAGAGTGAAACCATATGGTATCTGTCTTTCTCTGTATGGCTTATTTCACTTAGCATCACACTCTCCAGTTCCATCCACGTTGCTACAAAAGGCCAGATTTCATTTTTTCTCATTGCCACGTAATATTCCATTGTGTATATAAACCACAATTTCTTTATCCATTCATCAGTTGATGGACATTTAGGCTCTTTCCATAATTTGGCTATTGTTGAGAGTGCTGCTATGAACATTGGGGTACAAGTGGCCCTATGCATCAGTGCTCCTGTATCCCTTGGATAAATTCCTAGCAGTGCTATTGCTGGGTCATAGGGTAGGTCTATTTTTAATTTTCTGAGGAACCTCCACACTGCTTTCCAGAGCGGCTGCACCAATTTGCATTCCCACCAACAGTGCAAGAGGGTTCCCGTTTCTCCACATCCTCGCCAGCATCTATAGTCTCCTGATTTGTTCATTTTGGCCACTCTGACTGGCGTGAGGTGATACCTGAGTGTGGTTTTGATTTGTATTTCCCTGATAAGGAGCGACGCTGAACATCTTTTCATGTGCCTGTTGGCCATCCGGATGTCTTCTTTAGAGAAGTGTCTATTCATGTTTTCTGCCCATTTCTTCACTGGGTTATTTGTTTTTTGGGTGTGGAGTTTGGTGAGCTCTTTATAGATTTTGGATACTAGCCCTTTGTCCGATATGTCATTTGCGAATATCTTTTCCCATTCCGTTGGTTGCCTTTTAGTTTTGTTGGTTGTTTCCTTTGCTGTGCAGAAGCTTTGTATCTTCATAAGGTCCCAGTAATTCACTTTTGCTTTTAATTCCCTTGCCTTTGGGGATGTGTCGAGTAAGAGATTGCTGCGGCTGAGGTCAGAGAGGTCTTTTCCTGCTTTCTCCTCTAAGGTTTTGATGGTTTCCTGTCTCACATTCAGGTCCTTTATCCATTTTGAGTTTATTTTTGTGAATGGTGTGAGAAAGTGGTCTAGTTTCAACCTTCTGCATGTTGCTGTCCAGTTCTCCCAGCACCATTTGTTAAAGAGACTGTCTTTTTTCCATTGGATGTTCTTTCCTGCTTTGTCAAAGATGAGTTGGCCATACGTTTGTGGGTCTAGTTCTGGGGTTTCTATTCTATTCCATTGGTCTATGTGTCTGTTTTTGTGCCAATACCATGCTGTCTTGATGATGACAGCTTTGTAGTAGAGGCTAAAGTCTGGGATTGTGATGCCTCCTGCTTTGGTCTTCTTCTTCAAAATTCCTTTGGCTATTCGGGGCCTTTTGTGGTTCCATATGAATTTTACGATTGCTTGTTCTAGTTTCGAGAAGAATGCTGGTGCAATTTTGATTGGGATTGCATTGAATGTGTAGATAGCTTTGGGTAGTATTGACATTTTGACAATATTTATTTTTCCAATCCATGAGCAGGGAATGTCTTTCCATTTCTTTAAATCTTCCTCAATTTCCTTCAGAAGCTTTCTATAGTTTTCAGCATACAGATCCTTTACATCTTTGGTTAGATTTATTCCTAGGTATTTTATGCTTCTTGGTGCAATTGTGAATGGGATCAGTTTCTTTATTTGTCTTTCTGTTGCTTCATTGTTAGTGTATAAGAATAAAACTGATTTCTGTACATTGATTTTGTATCCTGCAACTTTGCTGAATTCATGTATCAGTTCTAGCAGACTTTTGGTGGAGTCTATCGGATTTTCCATGTATAATATCATGTCATCTGCATAAAGTGAAAGCTTGACTTCATCTTTGCCAATGTTGATGCCTTTGATTTCCTTTTGTTGTCTGATTGCTGATGCTAGAACTTCCAGCACTATGTTAAACAGCAGCGGTGAGAGTGGGCATCCCTGTCGTGTTCCTGATCTCAGGGAAAAAGCTCTCAGTTTTTCCCCATTCAGGATGATGTTAGCTGTGGGCTTTTCATAAATGGCTTTTATGATCTTTAAGTATGTTCCTTCTATCCCGACTTTCTCAAGGGTTTTTATTAAGAAAGGGTGCTGGATTTTTTCAAAGGCCCTTTCTGCATCGATTGACAGGATCATATGGTTCTTCTCTTTTTTTTTTTGTTAATGTGATGTATCACGTTGATTGATTTGTGAATGTTGACCAGCCCTGCAGCCCAGGAATGAATCCCACTTGATCATGGTGAATAATTCTTTTTATATGCTGTTGAATTCGATTTGCTAGTATCTTATTGAGAATTTTTGCATCCATATTCATCAGGGATATTGGCCTGTAGTTCTCTTTTTTTACTGGGTCTCTGTCTGGTTTAGGAATCAAAGTAATACTGGCTTCATAGAATGTGTCTGGGAGTTTTCCTTCCCTTTCTATTTCTTGGAATAGCTTGAGAAGGATAGGTATTATCTCTGCTTTAAACGTCTGGTAGAACTCCCCTGGGAAGCCATCTGGTCCTGGACTCTTATTTGTTGGGAGATTTTTGATAACCGATTCAATTTCTTCGCTGGTTATGGGTCTGTTCAAGCTTTCTATTTCCTCCTGATTGAGTTTTGGAAGAGTGTGGGTGTTCAGGAATTTGTCCATTTCTTCCAGGTTGTCCAATTTGTTGGCATATAATTTTTCATAGTATTCCCTGATAATTTTTTGTATCTCTGAGGGATCGGTTGTAATAATTCCATTTTCATTCATGATTTTCTCTATTTGGGTCATCTCCCTTTTCTTTTTGAGAAGCCTGGCTAGAGGTTTGTCAATTTTGTTTATTTTTTCAAAACACCAACTCTTGGTTTCGTTGATCTGCTCTACAGTTTTTTAGATTCTATATTGTTTATTTCTGCTCTGATCTTTGTTATTTCTCTTCTTCTGCTGGGTTTAGGCTGTCTTTGCTGTTCTGCTTCTAGTTCCTTTAGGTGTGCTGTTAGATTTTGTATTTGGGATTTTTCTTGTTTCTTGAGATAGGCCTGGATTGCAATGTATTTTCCTCTCAGGACTGCCTTCGCTGCATCCCAAAGCGTTTGGATTGTTGTCTTTTCATTTTTGTTTGTTTCCGTATATTTTTTAATTTCTTCTCTAATTGCCTGGTTGACCCACTCATTTGTTAATACGGTTTTCTTTAACCTCCATGCTTTTGGAGGTTTTCCAGACTTTTTCCTGTGGTTGATTTCAAGCTTCATAGCATTATGGTTTGAAAGTATACATGGTATGATTTCAATTCTGGTAAACTTATGAAGGGCTGTTTTGTGACCCAGTATATGATCTATCTTGGAGAATGTTCCATGTGCACTCGAGAAGAAAGTATATTCTGTTGCTTTGGGATGCAGAGTTCTAAATATATCTGTCAAGTCCATCTGATCCAATGTCTCATTCAGGGCCCTTGTGTCTTTATTGACCGTGTGTCTAGATGATCTATCCATTTCTGTAAGTGGGGTGTTAAAGTCCCCTGCAATTACCACATTCTTATCAATAAGGTTGCTTACGTTTATGAGTAATTGTTTTATATATTTGGGGGCTCCGGTATTCGGTGCATAGACATTTATAATTGTTAGCTCTTCCTGTTGGATAGACCCTGTAACTATTATATAATGTCCTTCTTCATCTCTTGTTACAGCCTTTAATTTAAAGTCTAGTTTGTCTGATATAAGTATGGCTACTCCAGCTTTCTTTTGGCTTCCAGTCGCATGATAAATAGTTCTCCATCCCCTCACTCTCAATCTAAAGGTGTCCTCAGGTCTAAAATGAGTCTCTTGTAGACAGCAAATAGATGGGTCTTGTTTTTTTATCCATTCGGATACCCTATGTCTTTTGGTTGGCGCATTTAATCCATTTACATTCAGTGTTATTATAGAAAGATATGGGTTTAGAGTCATTGTGATGTCTGTATGTTTTATGCTTGTAGTGATGTCTCAGGTACTTTGTCTCACAGGGTCCCCCTTAGTATCTCCTGTAGGGCTGGTTTAGTGGTTACAAATTCCTTCAGTTTTTGTTTGTTTGGGAAGACCTTTATCTCTCCTTCTATTCTAAATGACAGACTTGCTAGATAAAGGATTCTCGGCTGCATATTTTTTCGTCTAGCACCCTGAAAATCTTGTGCCAATTCTTTCTGGCCTGCGAAGTTTCAAAAGAGAGATCTGTCACGAGTCTTATAGGTCTCCCTTTATATGTGAGGGCACGTTTACCCCTTGCTGCTTTCATAATTTTCTCTTTATCCTTGTATTTTGCCAGTTCCACTATGATATGTCGTGCAGAAGATCGGTTCAAGTTACGTCTGAAGGGAGTTCTCTCTGCTTCTTGGATTTCAATGCCTTTTTCCTTCCCCAGTTCAGGGAAGTTCTCAGCTATGATTTCTTCAAGTACCCCTTCAGCACCTTTCCCTCTCTCTTCCTCCTCTGGGATACCAATTATGCGTATATTATTTCTTTTTAGTGTATCACTTAATTCTCTAATTTTCCCCTCATACTCCTGGATTTTTTTATCTCTCTTTTTCTCAGCTTCCTCTTTTTCCATAACTTTATCTTCTAGTTCACCTATTCTCTCCTCTGCCTCTTCAAGCCAAGCTGTGGTGGTTTCCATTTTGTTATGCATTTCGTTTAAAGCGTTTTTCAGCTCCTCGTGACTGTTCCTTAGTCCCTTGATCTCTGTAGCAAGAGATTCTCTGCTGTCCTGTATACTGTTTTCAAGCCCAGCGATTAATTTTATGACTATTATTCTAAATTCACTTTCTGTTATATTATTTAAATCCTTTTTGATCAGTTCATTAGCTGTTGTTATTTCCTGGAGATTCTTCTGAGGGGAATTCTTCCGCTTGGTCATTTTGGATAGTCCCTGGTGTGGTGAGGACCTGCAGGGCACTTCCCCTGTGCTGTGGTGTATAACTGGAGTTGGTGGGCGGAGCCGCAGTCAGACCTGATGTCTGCCCCCAGCCCACCGCTGGGGCCACAGTCAGACTGGTGTGTGCCTTCTCTTCCCTTCTCCTAGGGGCGGGATTCACTGTGGGATGGCATGGCCTGTCTGGGCTACCTGCACCCTGCCAGGCTTGTGATGCTGGGGATCTGGCGTATTAGCTGGGGTGGGTAGGCAAGGTGCATGGGGGCAGGAGGGGCAGGCTTAGATCGCTTCTCCTTAGGTGATCCACTTCAGGAGGGGCCCTGGCTGCCGGAGGTTTGGCTCCGCAGAAGCGCAGAGTTGGGTGTTTGGGAGGAGTGAGCAAGTTCCCTGGCAGGAACCGGTTCCCTTTGGGATTTCGGCTGGGGGATCGGCGGGGGAGATGGCGCTGGCGAGCGCCTTTGTTCCCCACCAAACTGAGCTCTGTTGTCAGGGGGCTCAGCAGCTCTCCCTCCCTTTGTCCTCCAGCCTTCCCACTTTCCGAGCAGAGCTGTTAACTTATGACCTCCCAGACGCTAAGTCGCGCTTGTTGTGGGAACACAGTCCGTCAGTCCCCTCCGCTTTTGCAAGCCAGACTCGGGGGCTCTGCTTGGCCGGCGAGCCGCCCCTCCGCCCCGGCTCCCTCCCGCCAGTCCGTGGAGCGCGCACCGCCTCGCCGCCCTTCCTACCCTCTTCCGTGGGCCTCTCGTCTGCGCTTGGCTCCGTCGACTCCATTCTGCTAATCCTCTCACGGTTTTCTGGGTTATTTAGGCAGGTGTAGGTGGAATCTAAGTGATCAGCAGGACGCGTGGTGAGCCCAGCGTTTTCCTACGCCGCCATCTTCCTTCTTATCTGCCAAATAATGATTCTCTGCTCTTATTTCTTGAAATAAGTTTGCTGTGCCCTTTTCTCTCTTCTTCATCTTCTTCTGATTCTGCTTCTGCTTCTTCTGCTTCTTCTCTTACTTCTCCTTCTTCTCCTTCTTCTCCTTGGCTTCCTATAATACAAACTTTATTATGTTTAATGGAATCACTGAGTTCCCTAAGTCAAGCTTGCATTGCACAGTTCTTTCTCTCTTTTGTTCAGTTTTGTTATTTTCCATTACTTTGTCTTCTATGTCACTAATTCATTCCTCTGCTTCTTCCAGCCTGCTATTCTTTGCATCAAGCCTGTTTCCAATTTGTTTATTGCATTCTTCGTTTCTGATCGATTCTTTCTTAATTGTTTTACCTCTGTGGTAAGGGTCTCCTTGATGTCTTCCATTCTTTTCTCAAGCCCAGTGAGAATCCTTAGGTTTCTTTCTTTCTTTCTTTCTTTCTTTCTTTCTTTTTCTCTTTAATATTTTTTATTTTATTTAAAAAAAATTTTAATAATTTACATCCAAATTAGCATATAGTGCAACAATTATTTCAGGAGTGGATTCCTTAGTGCCCCTTACCCATTTAGCCCATTCCCCCTCTGACAACCCCTCCAGTAACCCTGAGTTTGTTCTCCATGTTTATGAGTCTCTTATGTTTTGTCCTTTTTATATTATTTTTGTTTCCATTCCCTTTAGTTCATCTGTTTTGTGTCTTAAAGTCCTCATATGGGTGAAGACATATGATATTGGTCTTCATCTGACTGACTATTTTCACTAGCATAATACCCTCCAGTTCCATCCACATAGTTGCAAATGGCAAGATTTCATTCTCTTTGATTGCCGAGTAATAATCCATATATATATATATACACACACACACACACATTTTATCCATTCATCCATTGATGGACATGTGGGCTCTTTCCATACTTTGGCTATTGTGGATAGTGCTGCTATAAACATGGGGGTGCATGTGTCCCTTCAAAACAGCACACCTGTATCCCTTGGATAAATACCTAATAGTGCAATTGCTGGGTAGTAGGGGAGCTCTATTTTTAATTTTTTAAGGAACCTCCATACTGTTTTCCAGAGTGGCTGCACCAGCTTGCATTCCCAACAGCAATGCAAAAGAGATCCTCTTTCTCCACACCCTCACCAACATCTGTTGTTACCTGAGTTGTTAATGTTAGCCATTCTGACATGTGTAAGGTGGTATATCCCATTGTGGTTTTGATTTGTATTTACGTGATGATGTACAATGTTGAGGATTTTTTCCTGTGCGGTTGACCATCTGGATGTCTTCTTTGGAGGTGTCTATTCACGTCTTTTGCCCATTTCTTCACTGGATTATTTGGTTTTTGGGTGTTGAGTTTGATAATTCTTTATACATTTTGGATACTAAGCCTTTATCTGATATGTCGTTTGCAAATTTATTCTCCCATTCTGTTGGTTACCTTTTAGATTTGCTGATTATTTCCTTCACTGTGCAGAACCTTTTTATTTTGAAGTCCCAATAGTTCATTTTTGCTTTTGTTTCCCTTGCCTCTGGAGATGTGTTGAGTAAGAAGGCTGCAGCCAAGATCAAAGAGGTTGTTGCCTGCTTTCTCCTCAAGTATTTTGATGGCTTCCTGTCTTACATTGAGGTCTTTCATCCATTTTGAGTTTATTTTTGTGTATGATGTAAGAACGTGGTCCAGGTTGATTCTTCTGCATGTCACTGTCCAGTTTTCCCAGCACCACTTGCTGAAGAGACTGTCTTTATTCCATTGGATATTCTTTTCTGCTTTGTCAAAGATGAGTTGGCCATATGTTTGTGGGTCCGTTTCTGAGTTCTCTATTCTGTTCCATTGATCTGAGTGTCTGTTCTTGTGCCAGTACCATACTGTCTTGATGATTACTGCTTTGTAGAATAGCTTGAAGTCTGGGACTGTGGTGCCTCCTGCTTTGGTTTTCTTTTTCAACATTGCTTTGCCTATTCACGGTCTTTTCAGATTCCATGAAAACTTTAGGATTATTCTGTTCTAGTTCTATGAAGAATGCTGGTGTTATTTTTATAGGGATTGCATTGAATATGTAGATTGCTTTGGGTATTATCAACATTTTAACAATATTTGTTCTTCCTATCCAGGAGCATGGATTCTTTTTCCATGTTTTTTTGTGCCTTCCTCAATTTATTTCATAAGCTTTCTATAGTTTTCAGTGTATAGATTTTTCACCTCTTTGGTTAGATTTATTCCTAGGTATTTTATTGTTTTTGGTGCAATTGTAAATGGGATCTATTCCTTGATTTCTCTTTCTGTTCTTCATTCTTGGTGTATAGGAATGCAACTGATATCTGTGCATTGATTTTATATCCTGAAACTTTGCTGAATTAATGAATCAGTTCTAGCAGTTTTTGGTGGAATCTTTTGGGTTTTCCATACAGAATATCATGTCATCTGTGAAGAGTGAAAGTTTGACCTCCTCCTGGCTGATTTGGATACCTTTTATTTCTTTGTGTTGTCTGATTGCAGAGGCTAAGACTTCCAATACTATGTTGAATAACAGTGGTGAAAGTAGACGTCCCTGTCTTGTTCCTGACCTTAGGGGGAAAGCTCTCTGTTTTTCCCCATTGAGGATGATATTAGCACTGGGTCGTTCATATATTCCTTTTATGATCTCGAGGTATGATCCTTCTATCCCTACTTTCTTGAGGGTTTTTATTAAGAAAGGATGTTGTATTTTGTCAAATGCTTTCTCTGCAACTATTGAGAGGATCATATGGTTCCTTTCCTTTCTTTTATTGATGTGATGAATCACGTTAATTGTTTTGCAGATATTGAACCAGCCCTGCATCCCAGGTATAAATCCCACTTGGTCGTGGTGAATATTTTTTTTAATGTATTGTTGGATCCAGTTGGCTAATACCTTGTTGAGGATTTCTGCATACATGTTCATCATGAAAATTGGTCTATAGTTCTCCTTTTTAGGTGGGTTTGTCTGCTTTTGGAATCAAGGTAATGCTGGCTTCATAGAAAGGGTTTGGAAGTTTTCCGTCCATTTCTATTTTTTGGAACACCTTCAAGAGAATAGGTGTTAACTCTTCCTTAAATATTTGGTATAATTTCCCTGGAAAGTCCTCTAGCCCTGGGCTCTTGATTTTTGGCAGACTTTTGATTACTAATTCAATTCCCTTACTGGTTATGGGTCTGTTCAAATTTTCTAGTTCTTCCTGTTTCAGTTTTGGTAGTGTATATGTTTCTAGGAATTTTTTCATTTCTTCCAGATTACCGATCTTATTGGCATGAAGTTCCTCATAATATTCCCTTATTATTTTTATTTATGCTGTGTTGGTTGTGATTTCTCCTCTTTCATTCTTGATTTTATTCATTTGGGTCCTTTCCTTTTTCTTTTTGATCAAACTGGCTAGTGGTCTATCAATTTTGTTAATTCATTCAAAGAACTAGCTTCTGTTTCATTGATCTGTTCTTCCATTTGGTTTGGTTTGGTTTGGTTTCAATAGCATTAATTTCTGCTCTAATCTTCGTTGTTTCCTGTTTTCTGCTGTTTTTGAGTTTTATTTGCTGTTCTTTTTCCAGCTCCTTAAGGTGTAAGGTTAGTTTGTGTATCTGAGATCTTTTTCTTCCTTCTTTAGGAAGGCCTGGATTGCTATATACTTTCCTCTTATGACCACCTTTACTGCATCCCAGAGGTTTTGGGTTGTGGTGTTATCATTTTCATTGGCTTCCATATACTTTTTAATTTCCTCTTTAATTTCTTGGTTAGCCCCTTAATTCTTTAGTAGGATATTCTTTAGTCTCCAAGTATTTGTTACCTTTCCAAATTTTTTATTGTGGATGATTTTGAGTTTCATAGCGTTGTGGTCTGTAAATATGCACGGTATGATCTCTTTTTGTACTTGTTGATGGCTGATATGTGTCCCAGTATATGGTCTATTCTGGAGAACGTTCCATGTGCACTGGAGAAGAATGTATATTCTGCTGCTTAGGATGAAATGTTCTGAATATATCTGTTAAGTCCATCTGGCCCAGTGAGTCATTCAAAGCCATTGTTTCCTTGTTGATTTTTTGATTAGATGATCTTTACATTGCTGTGAGTGGGGTGTTGAAATCCCCTACAGTTATGGTATTACTATCAATGAGTTTCTTTATGTTTCCGATTATGATTTAAATATTTGGGTGCTCTCATATTTGGTGCATAACTGTTTACAATTGTAAGGTCTTCTTGGTGGATAGACCCCTTGATTATGATATAATTCCCTTCTGCATCTCTTGTTACAGTCTTTATTTTAAAGTCTAGATTGTCTGATATAAGTATGGCTACTCAGGCTTTCTTTTGTTGACCATTAGCATGATAGATGGTTCTCCATCCCCTTACTTTCAATCTGAAGTGTCTTTAGGTCTAAAGTGGGTTTCTTGTAAACAGCATATAGATGGATCTTGTTTCATTATCGATTCTGTTACCCTATGTCTTTTAATTGGAGCATTGAGTCTATTGACGTTTAGAGTGAGTACTGAAAGATATGAATTTATTGACATTATGAGGATTATAGAGTTGGAGTTTCTGCTGGTGTTCTCTAGTCCTTTTTAATCTTTGTTGATTTTGGTATTTATTTTTATTTATTTATTTATTTATTTATTTATTTATTTATTTATATTTTCATCTTTTCTCCCTTCAGAGAATCAGTCCCCCTTCAAATTTCTTTCAGGTCTGGTTTAGTGGTCACAAACTCCTTTAATTTGTGTTGGTCTGGGAAACTTTTTATCTCTCCTTCTATTTTGAATGACAGCCTCGCTGGGTAAAGAATTCTTGGCTGCATACTTTTCTGATTCAGGACATTGAATTTATCCTGCCATTCCTTTCTGACCTGCCAAGTTTCTGGGGATAGGTCTGCTGCAAACCTGATCTGTCTTCCCTTGTAAGTTAGGGACTTTTTTTCCCTTGCTGCTTTCATGATTCTCTCCTTGCCTGAGTATTTTGTGAATTCAACTATGATATGCCTTGTTGATGGTTGGTTTTTGTTGAATCTAATGGGGGTCCTCTGTGCTTCCTGGATTTTGATGTCTGTGTCTTTCCCCAGGTTCGGAAAGTTTTCCACTATGATTTGCTCACATAACCCTTCTACCCCTATTTCTCTCTCTTCCTCTTCTGAGACCCCTATGATTCTGATGTTGTTCCTTTTTAATGAGTCACTGGTTTCTCTGATTCTTAAATCGTGCTCTTTTGCCTTCATCTCCCTCTTTTTTTCTGCTTCATTATTCTCCATAAGTGTGTCCTCTATATCACTGATTCTCTGTTCTGCCTCATTCATCCTTGATGCCTCAGCATCCATCCATGATTGCAGCTCGGTTATAGCATTTTTATTTTATTCTGACTAGTTTTTACTTCTTTTATCTCCAGAGTAAGGAATTCTAGTCTATTTTTGACTCCAGCTAGTATTCTTATTATCATGATTCTAAATTCTGGATCAGACATCTTGCTTGTATCTGTGTTGGTTAAGTCCCTGGCTGTAGTTTCTTCCTGCTCTTCCTTTTGTGGTAAATTCCTTCGTTTTGTCATTTTGAAGGGAGAAAAGGAATTATTGAGGTAGAAAAATTAAAATTAAAAAGTTACAATAAAAAATATTAAAATTAAAAAATTAAAATCACACACACACAAGAAAAATCGCATAAGTGATGCTAGATTCTAGGTGTGTTTTTGTCTGAGTGTTGAAAGTGGTTTGATAGATTAGAGAAAAAAGGGGAGAAAAGGAAATTGTTTGAGAATTTAAAATAAATGAATACACTTAAGTAGACTAAAATGAATGATGAAAGCAAAATAGAATTTGAAAAAAATTACACAAAATAAAGAATATAGTAGAAAAATAAAGAAAAATATTTTAATAAAAATTTAAAGTAAAAATGAATTTTTTCTCTGTGTATTAAAGAAAAAGAAAAGAAATGAAAAAGTTAAAAAAAAGAGAAGATGGGGAAATTGTTTCAAAATTTGGAAAAGTGAATACAGTGTAGTAGACTAAAATAAAATGATGGAAGTAAAATAGAATTTGAAAAAATTTACATAAAAGTAAAAAATATAGTAAAAAATTAAAGAAAAATATTTTTAATAAAAATTGAAAATAAAAATGAAATTTTCCTCCTTTTGTATTCAAGAAAAAGATAAGTGAAAAAGAGAAGAAAAAGAAAAGAAAATTGAATAGATGGAATTGTTAACAGATCGAAATAGGACTGAAATTACCTCATTTTACCATAGAAGTCAGACTATGAAACGCTTTATAGTCCATAAACTAAGCAGCCGGTGAGACTTGTGTTCCTAAAGAGCGAGGTTGGCCCAGTTGGGCGGAGCTTAGTGTAACGGCTCCGTTCTCCAGTAGATGGCACTGCTAGCCTACCTGGGTTGATTGTTGTGGAGTTCGTAGGTGTGTATACACATGCGCGGGAGCAGTGAAAATGGCCTCACCCAGCTATCCAGTCTCTACTATCAGAACTCTGTTCTCCTGGATCAGCAATCATGCACCCGTCCTTTGTCTTCAGATCCGTCCACTCCCCACTTTTTCACTGTCCGTGACCAAGCCCCAGGCAGTACCTCTCTTCTGAGTTTTGTCTCTGATGTGATTGTTTTCCTTGGCCACTTACTTCTGAAGGACTGCAGCTTTGACGGATTCAGCCCCTCTACAGGAGCATCTCACTGAGCAATGGCTGAATGCTGGCTTCACCCAGGAATGCTTGCTGGACCCTGCTGCTGCCAGTGCCCCAAGACTGTGGCCAGGTGCCAGCTGGCCCCAGAAAAAATGCAGGAGATAGTGTAGCAGCAGCGTTTCAGGGATTATGAAAAATCACAACACACATCTGGCACCAGGCTTCACCCTTAATGACCTTGTTCCAGCACCAGCGAATGTGGGCTTTCTCTGGGGTCTGCTGGGACCAGGTGGCCTCAACAGTCTCCACCAAATGTCCTTCTAGCAGTGGAACAGCTTTTCCCCATGTGGCCCAAGAACCTCCCAGAACCTCTTCTGTTCCTGGGGATTCGCTCCTCCTACCAGAGCACCGCCAGATATGAAGCTGTGGAGTTGCAGACTCTGTTCCCCTTGTTTACAGTCTTAATGGAATTTAAACCCTCTCCTTTATCCTTCCTCCCTTTTTAGTTTAGTCCCTGTGGCTGTTTCAATTTTCCACTTTCTCTCCAGCTGCTTTTGGGGAGGGATGCTTTTCCCATATTCTCCCTCTGTCTCTGTCCTCTCTCCACCCACAAAAGTGGTTCTCCATCTGCAGCGGCTTCTCACTCCCCACGTTCACGTCTCTGTGCCACATACCTGCTGAATTCTGTGGTTCAGATTGTGCAGATTGTTGTGTTAATCCTCAGATCAGTTTTCTAGGTGTGCAAGATGTTTTATTGTTTGTCTGGCTATATTTCATGGATGTGAGACACACAAAAAACTTCCATGCTGTTCTGCCATCTTGGTACCCCCCTCTCTTTCTTTCCTTTTCTTTCTTTTTTATTTAAAACCATATTAGTTAATATATAGTGTCATAATGATTTCAGGAATAGAATTTAATGATTCATCACTTACATGTAACACCCAGTACTCATCCCAACAAGTGCCCTCCTTAATGCCTATCACCCATTTAGCCCATCCCCCCACCCAACACCCCTCTAGCAACCCTCACTTTGTTTTCCATATTTAAGAGTCTCTTATGGTTTGTCTCCCTCTCTGTTTTTATCTTATTTTTCCTTCCCTTCCCCTATGTTCATCTGTCATGTTTCTTAAATTCCAAACATGAGTGAAGTCATATATTTGTCTTTCTCTGACTGGCTTATTTCACTTAGCATAATACACTCTAGTTCTATCTAGGATTTTTGCTTTAAATTCTCCATCAAGCATGTTGCTTATATATGTTTCACTTAGATCTCTGGCCTTGGTCTTATCTTGTTCTTCCATTTGAGATAAATTTTCTGCCTTGACATTTTGTCTAAGTCTTTGGCTTCTTCTGTGTGTTAGAAAAGCAAACCAGAAGTTTGCTCCTAAAAGTAATGGCATTATGTAGAAGAGGTATTTGGTAGTGCCCATGGCCTGGCACTTCAGGAAGTGTCTCTGGTGTGTACTGGGTGTGCTCTGTAGTTGTGTTTGGTCTTCTCTGTCCTTCAGGCCAGTCATTTGCATAGGCTCTCCTTGTCTTCTTTGGGCGGTGTTTAGTCCTTGGCCTGAATGTGGTGAGTTTTAACTAGGTGTGCTCTGATCTGCTTGTAACATGAGACCTGATACCAACTCCACTGGAACTGTGGCCCTGTAGAACTCTCTGGTCAGGAGATGTTGTGCGGGCATGGGTTTGTGCTGGTGTTCTGGGGTAGGGGCCCAATGTGCTGGGACTAGGGCAAGCTTGACTGAGGAGGGCAGTTCCACCAGAGTGCAGGCTCTGCACTTGCTTGGTGTAAGCAAGTTAGGAAGCCATTGTCCTAGCTGTGCTGTTTCCCACATGTGGCTCTGCATTTATGCAGAGGGATGAGGCTGGGAAATGGCATCAGCCTGTTCCTTTGTTCTCAGAGAGACATCTCTGTTAACATGGCTTCTCAGGGACATGCTCCGAGAAGAGTACATATCTTCCCATGTGTGCCCTAGGCACACTTCTGATCACTATCTCCGTGTTGTCTGTCCCCAGGTTATTTGCCTGCCTTCTCTCTAGGAGCAGTGCAGTGCCCCCTGGGCTCTATTCCAGCCAAGGCTCCTGACCTTTAAAACTCGAGCCTTTAAGCCCTGCTGTTTTCAAGAAATCATGGAATTCAGCACCTCTTGTTTTCCAAGCCAATGGCTTTGGGAAAATGTTTTCCTTGTGAACTCCCCTGTGTGTTCATTCCTGTTTCTCTCTTTCTTGCCCTTCTCTGTGACCACTGCTCCCTCCCCTCCACAATACCCACAATCTGTTTCTTTCCTAAACCACATCTCTGCACTTCCTACCTTCTTCAATGTGACCTCCTCTCTCCCTCTAGTTGTGGAGTTTGTTCTGTCAGTCTTCAAGGCTATTTCTGGGGTGTTTGGGATGAATTGATAGTTATCTAGTTGTGTTTATCGATTGAGATGAGCCTAGGGTCCTCCTACTCTGCCACCATCTTGAAAATCCATCCACATTGTTATTATTTGGGGGGTGGGGGTAGATAAATACTAATTTAATTCTAGTAAGCACAGAAAACTTTCTCTGATAAAGCTTTTAAAAAATGTTTAATTATGTTATATTAGTTTCAGGTGTAAAACATTGGGATTTGACCATTAAATATGTTACAAAATGCTCATCATAAGGATAGTTACTATCTGTCACCATAAGAAGTTATTACAATATTATTGACTGTATTCTACATGTTGTACTTTTCATCCTTATGACCTATTTATTTTATAACGAGGAATTTTACCTATTAATTCCCTTCACTATTTCACCCATTCCTTCACCCCCATCTGCTTTGGCAACCACCAGTTTGTACTTTCTTTTTATCAGTCTGTGTCTGTTTTTTGTTTCTTTGTTTTTCATCTGCTTTTTCTTTTAGGTTCTACATATAAGTGAAATCATATATTTGTTTTTCTCTGTTTGATTCATTTCACTTAGTGTAATTTCCCCCTAGCCAATCTATGTTGTTTCAAACATCAAGATTTCATTCTTCTTTAAAGTTTTTATTTATTTTGAGAGAGAGAGAGAGAGAGAGAGAGAGAGAGACAGAGGGAACACACACATGAGCAGGGGAAGGGCTGAGAGAGGGAGAGACAGAGAATCCCAAGCAGGCTCTGCACTGTCAGCATGGAGCCCAAATCAGGGCTCAAACTCATGAACCATGAGATCACAATCTGAGCCAAAATCAAGATTTGGACACTTAAAGGACTAAGCCACCCAGGTACCCCAAGATTTCATTCTTTTTTATAGCTGAGTAATATTACATTGTGTATATATGCCACATCTTTATTTATCTATCAATGACACAAATTGCTTCCGTATCTTGACTATTATAAATAACGCTGCAATAAACATAGGAATGCATATATCTTTTCAAATTAGTTTTAAATATTCTTCAGGTAAATACCCAAATGTAGGATTACTGGGTTGTATGGTATTTCCATTTGTAATTTTTTTTGAGAAAGCTTCATGTTTTCCATAGTGGCTGCACCGACAGTTCAGGGTGTTTCTTTTTCTCCACGTCTTTGCCAACACTTGTTATTTCATGTCTTTTTCATACTAGCCATTCTGGCTGGTATGAGATGTTATCTCATTGTGGCTTTGACTTGCATTTCCTTGATGATTAGTGATTTTGAGCATCTTTTCATGTGTCTGTTGGCCATCTGTATGTCTTCTTTGAAAAATGTCTCTCCAGGTTCTCTGCACATTTTTAAAACCAGATTATTTTAATTTTTTGGATGTTGAGTTGTATGAGCTCTTTATGTATTTTGGATACTCCCTTGCCAGATATGTCATTTGAAAATATTTTCTCCCATTCAGTAAGTTATCTTTGTGTTTTGTTGATAATTTCCTTCACTGTGCAAAAGTGTAATCCTCATTAGTTTGGTGTAGTCCCCATTGTTATTTTTGCTTTTGTTTCCCTTGACTGGAGAGACACACCAGAAAACATTGCTAAGGCTGATGTCTAAGAATTGACAGCCTATGTTTTTTTATGGAGTTTTATGGTTTCAGATCTTTCATTTAAGTTAATCCATTTTGAGTTTATTTTTGTGTTTAGTGTAAGAAAGTGATCCAATTTCATAATTTTGCATGTAGCTGTCTAGTTTTCCCAACACCATTAATTGAAGAGATTGTTTTTCATCACTGTATATTCTTGCTTCCTTTGTTGTAAATAAATGGCCATATACTAATGTGTTTATTTCTGGGCTCTTTATTCTGTTCCATGGATCTGTGTGCCTATTTTTGTGCCACAACACAAAAATGTTTCAATTACTACAGTTTTGTAGAACAGTTTGAAATCTAGGAGTGTGATACCTCCAACTTTGTTCTTTCTCAAGATTTCTTTGGCTATTCAGAGTCTTTTATGGTTTCATACAAGTTTTAGAATTATTTGCTCTGGTTCTGTGAACAATGCCATTGTTATTTTGTTAGAGATTTCACTGACTCTCCACATCTTCACCAACACTTGTTGTCTCTTGCTTTTTTTAATTTTATTTTAGCCATTCTGACAGATTTGAGGTGATTATCTCATTGTGGTTTTGATTTGCATTTCCCTAATGATAAGTGATATTGAGCACGTTTTCATGTATTTGTTCACCATCTATATCACCTTTGGAGAAATATCTGTTTATTCTTCTGCCTATTTTTTAATTGGATTACTTGATTTTGGGTGTTGTGTAAATTCTTTATATATTTTGGATACTAACCCTTTATTGGATGTGTCATTTGCAAATATCTTCTCCCATTCAGTGGGTTGGCTTTTCTGTGCAGAAACTTTTTATTTTGATGTAGTCCCAGTAGTTTCCTTTTGCTGTTGTCTCCCTTGCTTCAGGAGACATATCTAGAAAAATGTCACTATAGCTGATGTCAGAAAAATTATTGCCTGTGCTAACCTCTAGGATTTTTATGGTTTCAGGCCTCACATTTAGCTCTTTAATCAATTTTGAGTGTATTTTTTGTGTATGGTGTAAGAAAGTAGTCCAGTTTCATTCTTTTACATGTTGCTGTCCAGTTTTCACAACACCATTTGCTGCTGAGACTGTATTTTTCCCATTGCATATTCTTGCCTTCTTTGTTGAAGATTAACTGACCACATAATTGTGGGTTTATTTCTGGGCTCTCTATTCTGTTCCATTGATCTGTGTGTCTTTTTTTGATGGTATTATACTGTTTTGATTACTACAGCTTTGTAGTATATCTTGAAATCTGGGATTATGATACCTCCAATTTTATTATTCTTTTTCAAGATTTCTTTGGCCTTTCAGCATCCTTTGTGGTTCCATACACATTTTAAGACTATTTGTTCTAATTCCATGAAAAATGCTATTGGTATTTTGACAGGAATTGCATTAAATCCATAGGTTGTTTTGTGGACATTTTAACAATATTTGTTTTTCCAATCCATGAGCATGGGTTATGTTCCCTTTGTTTGTGTCATCTTCCATTTCTTTCATCAATGTTTTATAATTTTCAGAGTACTGGTTTTTCACTTCCTTGGTTAAGTTTATTCCTAGATATTTTATTATTTTTTTGTGCAATTTTAAATGAGACTATTTTCTTTAATTCTCTTTCTGCTAATTATTAGTGTATAGAACTGCAACAGATTTCTGTATATTGATTTTGCATCCTGTGATCTTATTGAATTAATACATCAGTTCTAGTAGATTTTTGGTGGAGTCTTAGGGTTTTCCATATGGTAAAGGTTTTATTTCTTTCTTACCAATGTGGATGCCTTTTATTCCTTTTTGTTGTCTAATTCTTGTGGCTAGGACTTTCAATACCATCTTGAATAAAAGTGGTGAGAGTGGACATCCTCGTCTTGTTCCTGATCTTAGGGGAAAAGCTCTAAGTTTTTCCCCATTGAGGATGATGTTAGCTGTGAATTTTCATATATGGCTTTTATTTTGTTGAGATATGTTCCCTCTAAACCTTTTTGAAGGATTTTATCATGAGTGGATATTGTACTTTGTCAAATGTTTTATCTGCATCTACTGAAATGATTATATGGTTTTTATCCTTTCTTATTGATATGATTTAACATATTGATTTATTTGCAGATATTGAACTATCTATGCATCCCAGAAATAAATCCCACTTGATCGTGGTGAACGATTTTTTTAATGTATTGTAGGATTTGGTTTGCTGATATTTTGTTGAAGATTTTTGCATCTATCTTCATCAGAGATATTGGCCTGATATTCTCTTTTTTTTGTAGTGTCTTTAGCCGGTTTTGATCTCAGAGTAATGATGGCCTCATAGAATTAATTCATAAGCTTTCCTTCCCCTTCACATTTTGGAATACTTTGAGAAAAATAGGTACTAACTCTTCTTTAAATGTTTGGTATGATTTACTTGTGATGACTTCTAGTCCTGAACTCTGGTTTGTTGGGAGTTTGTTATTACCAGTTCAATTTCCTTGCTGGTAATCGGTCTGTTCAAATTTTCTGTTTCTTCATGATTGAGTTTTGGGAGATTATATGTTTCTAGGAATTTATCCATTTCTTCTAGGTTGTCTACTTTGTTGGCATATAATTTTTAATAATATTCTCTTAAAATCCTTTGTGTTTCTGTAATGTTGGTTGTAATTTCTCCTCTTTCATTTCTGATTTTATTTCTTTGAGTCTTTTCCCCCTTTTTTTGATAAGTCTGGCTAAAGGTTTATCAATTTTGTTGATCTTTTTAAAGAACCAGCTCCTGGTTTCATTGATGAATTCTAGTGTTCTTTTAGTTTCTATTTCATTTATTTCTTCTGTAATGTTTATCATTTCCTTCCTTTTACTGGTTTTGAATTTTGTTTGTTCTTCTTTTTCCCACTTCTTTAAGTCTAAGGTTAAGTTGTTTGAGATTTTCCTTGCTTCTTGGAGTAGGCCTCTATTGCTATATACTTCCCTCTTGCAACAACTTTTGCTGCATCCCAAAGATTTCGGAGTGTTTTGTTTTCATTTGTTTCCATGTATATTTTTTTACTTATTCTTTGATTTTTGGTGACCCATATATTGTTTAGTAGCATGTTATTTAACCTCTATGTATTTAGTTCTTTCAAGATTTTTTTGTGGTTCATTTCAGTTTCGTAGCATTGTGGTCAGAAAAGATGCATGGCATGACTTCTATCTTTCCAAATTTGTTGAGACATGTTTTGTGGCCTAATATGTGATCTATTCTGGAGAATGTTCCATGTGCACTTGAAAAGAATATGTATTCTGCTCTTTTTGGATGGAATGTTCTGAATATATCTCTTAATACCATCTGATTCAGTGTGTCATTCAAAGCCACTGTTTCCTTACTGGTTTTCTGTTTGGATGATCTATCTTTTGGTGTGAGTAGGGTATTAAAGTCTTTTACTATATTGTCATACTATCTGTTACTTCTTTTCTGTTTGTTAATAGCTGATTTATTTATTTGAGTCCTTCCTTATGAGTGCATAAATATTGACAATAATTATATCTTCTTTTTGGATTTTCCCCTTTATGATTATGTAGTGTCCTTCTTTGTCTCTTGCTACCTCAGGTTTCTTTTCACATCCATTTGCATGATAAATGCTTCATTAACCATTCACTTTCAATCTGCATGTGTCTATAGGTCTGAAATGAGTCTTTTATAGGCAGCATGTATGGGTCTTGTTTTTTTTTAATGTTTATTTATTTTTGAAGGAGAGAGAGACAGAATGTGAGCAGGGTTGGGCAGAGAGAGAGGGAGACACAAAATCTGAAGCAGGCTCCAGGCTCTAAGCTTTCAGAACAGAGCCCAATGCAGGGCTTGAACTCACAAGCTGTGAGATCATGACCTGAGCCAAAGTTAGATGTGTAATGGACTGAGCCACCCAGGTGCCCCAGTGGGTCTTGCTTTTTAATCCATTCCATCACCTTATGCCTTTTGATTGGAGTATTTAGTCCATTTGCATTAAAAACAACTATTGATAGGTATGTACTTAGTGCCATTTTGTTACTTGCTTTATTATTGTGTATTACTCTGTTACTTTCTTCTCTTTCTCTGTTCTCTTGTGGTTTGATGGCTTTCTTTAGTGATACACTTGGACTCCTTTCTCTTTATTTTTTGCGTATCTATTGCCAGTTTTGCCAGTTTTTCATTTGTGGTTACCATTAGGTTCATACATAGCGTCTTCTTCATATAGCATCATATTACATTGATGGTCACATGAGTTTGAACTCATTCTAAAAGCACTAAATTTTTACACCTCTCCACCCTTATGTTTGAGGTATATGGTGTCATTCTTTACATTCTTTTATTTTGTGAATCCCTTGACTAATTTTTAGAGAGTTTTTTTTTACTTTATTTTACTGCTTTTATGCTTTAATTTTATCGCTTTTATGTTTCCTACTTTTCTTACTCCTTATGGCCTTTGCTTTCCACTCTATGAGTACCTTTTAACATTTCTTGTAAGGCTGGTTTAGTGGTCATTAATTCCTTTAACTTTCTTTGCCTGGGGAATTCTTTATCTCTCCTTCTATTCTGAATGATAACCTTGCTGGATAGAATAATCTTGGCTACAGGTTTTTTCCTTTCAACATTTTGAATATATGATTAAAATATATATTCCTTTTTAGCCTGCAAAGTTTCTGCTGAAAAATCTGCTGATAGCCCTACTGGGCTTTCCTTATATGTAACTGTTTTCTTTTCTCTTGCTGCTTTCAAAATTCTAACCTGCAAAGTTTCTTCTGAAAAATATGCTGATAGCCCTACTGGGTTTTCCTTATAAATAACTGTTTTCTTTTTTCTTGATGCTTTTAAAATTCTCTCTTTATCACTGCTTTTGGTTAGTTTAATTACTGTGTCCTGATGTTCCTCTCCTTGATTTTGTTAGGGGCTCCCTGGTCCTCCTAGATCTGGGTATCTGTTTCCTTCCCCATATTCATGAAGTTTTCAGCTATTATTTCTTTAAGTAAATTTTCTGTCCCCTTTTCTGTCTCTTCTCCTTTTGGGATCCCTATAATGTGAATGTTATCACACTTGATGGTGCTGCTGAGTTATCTATCTATCTATCTATCTATCATCTCACCTGTTCACCTTGATTGCTTTCCGTTACTCTGTCTTCCAGTACTCTGATGCATTATTCTTATTCCCTAATCTACTATCTGTTTTATCCTAGTGTATTTTTAATTTCATTTATTGTGTTCTTCATCTGTGATTAGTTCTTTTTTTAGGTTTTCAGTCTCCTTGTTGAGGGTCTCACTGAGGTCCTCCACTCTTTTCTCAAATCCACTGAGTATCTTTATGACCATTATTTAAAATTATCTATCAGCAATATTACTTATCTCCAATTCATTTAGCTCTCTTGCTGTGACCTGTTCTTTCACTTAAAATATATTCTTCTTTCCTCATTTTGTCTAAATCTCTGTGTCTGTTTCTATGTGTCAGGAAAGTCAGCTATGTCTCCTGCTTTCGAAAGTAATGACTTTATGAATTAGAGGTCCTCTAGTGCCCTTCAGTGCAATGCCACTGTTCATCAGAGCCTGACTCTTCAGGGGTGTCTCCTATTTGTGTTTCCTATGCTCTGCTATTGTATCTTAGCTGCTTTTCTCAGTCCAGTCATCTGCAGTGACTCTCATTGCCTGCTGTGGGCAGTGTTTTGTCCCTGTGCCATTAGTTGGTCAGTCTGGGCCCACTTTGGGCTTGAGTTGAGTCAGACCAGGCATTTGTCAGAGATGCAGTAGCACCAAACTGCAGGGCATTTTCCCTGTGTTTTCTAATGTGAAATGATATGTAGAAGATGCACTTATAATTGATAGCATTATATAAGTTGACTACAAAAATACTACAGGAAAAACTTGAAAAAACTCTTTCTTATTTT
Organism: Prionailurus bengalensis; assembly: GCF_016509475.1. Taxonomy (NCBI): domain Eukaryota; kingdom Metazoa; phylum Chordata; class Mammalia; order Carnivora; family Felidae; genus Prionailurus; species Prionailurus bengalensis. The sequence continues at coordinate 16,984,889 of NC_057361.1, read as the reverse complement.
GGTTAATTGACTTGTTTTTCAATTTATATATTTCTTTTTGAGCCTGTTAATCTCACTGAGTTGACACAATATTTAGTGAATTTAGTTAACTTGGAAAGATATAGTTTTGAAATTGATATGCTTTTTATTCAAATCAAATCATTGCTTCTAAAAGCTTTAAACCAGTTTTGTCAATGTGGATGCAAATAGTAAAGGCACATGATTTTTTATGGTACTTGCTTCATTTAAGTTATTGAAAAACTGTTGAGTATGTTTGGAAGAACTTAGGTATGTGAATCTACTTTTTCAACTGAAAATTATATGAAATCTAAATCCAGTTCAATTATTCCCAATAAAAATTTAGCTCACAAATTGAGATATATTGTAAGTACAAAGCATACACCAATTTTCAAAGATTAATATGAAAAAATAATATAACATATATCAACAATATATTTTTCATCTTGATTATATGTAGAAATGATAATATTTTCATTTATTAGGTTAAATAAATTATGTCATTTAAATTCATTTGACCTTTTTCCTTTTCCTCTTGGTAATAATTAGTTTCAATGATCTATATGGCTAAGGGAAATACTGGGAGCAATATTCTGCATATAGAGATATATAATGAACTGAAATAGGAAGGCAGGCATGTTATCTTGAAGTTAAGTTGCCCAAACTGGAACTTACCTGCTGATTCACTGTTTGCTTAGACAAGTGCACTCCCAAATAGAGAAATCTTTGTGAAGATCAGAAGTGGGTAGAATCTTGACTAGTAGGAAAGGGTTTAAGACCAACTTAAGTTGTTATGCTTCAGTACTTTTGAAAATTTTTGTCTATCTACATATCCCTTCATTTTCTGGGATACCATGTTATGTATGGAATATGAAGACAATTTTTGAAGCAAATATATATAAGCAACTAAGGAATACACATGACCAGCATGTGAAATTGTTTCCACTTTGCAGCCAGCAGGATGTAACCGGAAGAATTGAACAGGAAAAATACGTACTACAGAGAACAATTTAGAAATTTTATTACAAGAGGTAAATTTATTGTTAAATGGAAGATTCCAAAATAAACAGCAAAGAACTATTTTTATAATATACATATACTACCTTTAAGTATAAACACATTTAAAGTACATACTTTAAAATATTTGTGTATATATAAAAACATACATATATATACATATAGAACGATATGTAACACTACGTTCACAATATTAATAGTGGTTATCTCTGGAAAGCAGAATTACAGGTGATTTTTAGATTCTCTTCTTTTTGCTTGACTGTGTTTTATAAATTATCTACAGTGAGCATGTATCCCTTTTATTCTGAGGGGAAAAAAGTCTTTTAAAAAATAATCTGAAGACCTTCTACTTGTGTAATTGAAAGCTGCAGTCTTCTGAGCAGAGCATAACCAGAAATGGAAGAAATTACAAAGAATAAACAATCATCACCTTCCCTCAACACATAGCATAAAGATGAAAAGGCCTTCCAACAAATTAAGTCTCAGTGAAATTCTCCAATAGCCACTTTCAGCTCAGCAGGAAAGCACACATGTTTTCTTTGTTGCTTGGCTTAAGATGTCTGGTCACAGGCTCACTGGAGCGAGGTGATACCAGCGAGCCTCTCCCAAGCTCACCCAGGACATCGTTATCTGTGTGGTGCAGTGTAGCAGGCAAGGCTCCGTTTTGCAGAATATCCCCCACTGACTCTGCTCCTGAAAACACATGAAAACCCCATTAACAAATTCTTAAAGTTTGCTACTGTGTGCTAATTTTAAATACTGCTCTCCTTCTCTTAAAATGCAAACACAATGGATTTCTTTGGGGGAGTAAAATGTACAGAAAATGAGTTAGGGTCATGGGTGAAGGGTGGGATTCAGTTTAAATGTCTACTTTTAGATTTCCATGGTCAACTGCACAGTAAAGAATTTTCTCAAGTGACTTTCTTGGTTATAAAGCTTTTCTCTCTCAGCTCCAAACCCACCCTGCCCTGCTCTGTTCTCTTCTCTGAGGTAGGAGCTGAGAGTCAGCTAGACACTTTTCTCCTTGGTCAGCTTTGCCCTATTAGACTCTGCCAATAGGGAGCGCATGAGAGAGTCTGTGAGGATGGTGGAGGGAGAGGGAACTTATCCCCATTTGCTCACTGTCTCTGTCAGCATCTTCAAGTAAGAATTCCTCACCATGGCACTGGCATTTGTTTCCTCAAACATATCAGCACCAGTTGAGCAGTACCCCCTCCTCCAAATTACTAAATTTTAATAATCCCAACCTCCTCTCTGTATTTCCCAGTCCTAGAGGTAGGAACAGTTTATTACAGTTGTAACCTTTTGCCTTTCTGGATCTCCAACACTTGGTTAACAATTTGTTATATTAAACTCTTTCTGTTGAAACAGCTGTGTTTTTTGTCTCCTGACTAAAACTGACAGATTCAGTCAGAGAACTTAGTCTCGAAAAAGGTGAGGAGCATATTAATAGGACATACTAGGCCACTCTGTTCAGTTCTAACAGTTGGGCTTCTAAATAAGGAGATGCAACAAATAATTGAAACCATGTGTATTTACAAAACATGCATATTACTAAGGGCAGCTCTACAGATGTTTCAGTAATTGGGACCAGCTGTGGCTGGAGTAATCTAAGCTGTGTAGTTAGTTCAAGAAAACTTAGAGAAGGAAATGAATTTTAGGGATGAATGATACAATCTCTCAGAGAGGAGGAAGACCATTCTGGTATGGTCATTGGCATCTGCATAGGCTTGAATGGGAAAACAAATGAGTCACATGTACAAGGAAATGAGGGTAGTCCTCCATCATCAACCTCCTTCCCAGCACTTAGCACAGAACCTGGAACATTGGACATGATCAATAAATATTTGCTTAATTATTGATCTCAATAATTGAATTGTATTGCTGGTGTGCAGAGGTTGGGTAATCTTACCCTTGGAAGCCTTACTTATGCATGGCAATTAGGAATTATAGCAAGTTCACAATAATAGAAGCCAGGATTCTGGACAAAGATACCTGGAAAGTATGGTAAGATGATGGGAAGTTTGGAAACAACCAGGAACTATTGCCTGAGTGCAGAAACAACCCCTGGATTTTGGCACTGATGATGAAAAAGGTAAGGAAATGAAAGAAAAGTAGGCAGAATCTACAGTACCTGGAAATCAATTTAAGGAAAAAAGAGAAGAGAAAAAGCTTTTGCTCCAGTGTTACGAATCTGAGAAAGAAGAACTGCATAGGACTTGAGGAATGTCCAAATGGATATTGCTTGTGGGCATAAGGAAAAAATGATACTAAAAGAAAGGAGAAATTTTCAAGCCTGGAAATGAAGATGTATAACCCATAAATACATGCAAATTGTGACTGAGTAGATAGTCAGCAGTGTGAAAAAGAGAGGGAACTCCAAAGGCAGAAGAAACAACTCATATACCTAAAGGATTTTTAAATATAATTTACAATGACCAGTTATTCTGCTTATACACTGGGAACAAACAAACAAAACTGGGCTTAAACTAGAGCTTGTTGGATTTATATCAAATCCAATATTTGCTGACAATGAGAAAGTTACAAAATCTCCTTCTCTAGACTTTGTAAGAAATAACACTCTTATTTGTCTGTGGTGGTACGAATGTGGACCTACATAAACTTATTGGAATATAACTTATTATTTGATTTACCTTCTGTCATTATGATTTCCTAGGACTTTTAGGGGTTGGTTAATTCACTCAAGGTCATGTATAGTGAGAGGCAAATAGAAATCAGTTTGCCAAACTTGAAGTGGGTTTCATCTCAAATGATCATTTTGTATCTATTCCCTTCAAAAAAAATAATGAACAGAAAGAGTGCATCCTCTTGCATGTCTGGTGATTCCCACCTAGAGAGAACTGTCCCTGGCTCCTCATTTTTCTCACTGACTTGGAGCAGCAGAAAGGATAGGCAGTTAAGGTTGAGGAGAAAGATGCCAACTAGCTTATTTTTCTAAAAAGACTAAAACTGTACTTTCTGCTACCTTCAGTCAAAGAAATGCAAACTCTCAACAACAAAAATAACAGCAAATATTTCTGAATTTTGGCACTCCATTGACATCTCCATGATAAGGATTTTTCAGACATAATTTCATTTAATCTTCACAATAACCTAATGAGATAGATACTGTTTTTCATGGGTTAAGTTGTGTCCCCTTCAAAAATTTACATGTAGAAGTCCTAACCTCCAGTACTTCAGAACGTGACCTTATTTGGAAATGGGTTTGTTGCAGATATAATTAGTTTGGATGAGTCATGCTGGAGTATGGTGGGCCCCTAATCCAATATGATTCATGTTCTTATAAAAAGAGCACCATATGAAGAGACAGATACACAGGTACAGAGAGAACACCACATAAAGATTGGAGTTATGCTGCCACCAGCCAAGGAACTACCAGAAGCTATGAGAGAAGCCTAAAATAGATCTTTCTCTAGCAGCTTCAGAGGGAGTGTAGTCTTGCCAACATATTCATCTTGGACTTTTAGCCTCCAGAACTTTGAGACCATAAATTTCTGCAATTTAAGCCACTATGTTTGTGATACTTGATTACTAATATACTAATACACTAATATTACTAATAGCAAACTAATATACTATCATTATCCCATTTTGTTGATGAGAAAAATACATGATAGCTAGTAACATGGCTTCAAAGCCTGAGTTTAAGAGGCTTTATGACCACCCTCCCCCACATACCATTCAATATGAAAGTGGTGATAAAGGAAGCTTATAAAATGGTGATAGTAATAGCTGAATAATTCCCTGACAATATCTTGAATTAACAGGAACAAGAAGGTATTTTTCTAGATACATCACATAACACACACATACATACACAGGAAATCTAGACCTTAAATGCTGTATCCTTGATCCTGTAAAAAGAACCACGGTGTTTTGAGCCCCAGATGTAGACTGAGGAGATGTGAATTTCCAGCCTTATTACCAACACTGACCAGAGGGTTTTTTTTCACCCCAGTCTCAGTTTCCTTATATGTAACAGGTGGTGAAAACGTTCTCCAGTTGTGAGAATTATGTAAAAATGTGTAAGAATGCACTTTGAAAACCATACAGTGGTGGGCAAACATAACTAGAATTTGACTAAATTTCAACTACCCATGAAGAACATAACAAAATGAGGGGCACCTGGGTGGCTTAGTCAGTTAAGCATCCGACAGACTTAGGTCATGATCTCACTGTTCACAAGTTGAAACCCCGCATTGGGCTCACTGCTGTTAGCATAGAGCCCACTTCAGATCCTCTGTTACCCTCTCTCTCTCTGCTCCTGCCCTCCTCATGCTCTCTCTCCCAAAAATGAGTAAGCATTTTTATTTTAAAAAAAAGAACATAACAAAGTGAAAGTGATAGCAAATATACTGATATGTAAAAGTATGAATTTTTTTCAGAGATATGACAAATTTCCATACATTATTCCTAAGCATATGTGTCTTTTCACTTCCAGTAGGGTAAAGTTACTTTAATAACAAAGCTATGGTGGCTCCACCACCATCTCCCACAAATGCACACCAAAGTTGGCCTTGAGTGTCCTAGCTTGTAGTTCTAATTGGAAACTGCTACTACTGTATCTGGTAAGAAATTAACTTAGCTTTGCAGTTAAGAACACAAAGGCTTTGTTTGGGATTCTTTGAAGAGCTGGGTTTTCAGAATCCTTTTCACTGCTTTCCAATAACCAGCCAGCCTAGAACTGAATTGGACCTCCCACTGCCTCATGCACATCTGGTGTTTTCTAATGAAGAGAGGAAGGCAAGGAAAACAGGCCTTTTGTTAAAGGCAAAGGAAGTGTTCTGTTTTCATTCCAGAGCCAATAAGCAGCAGCCAAACAGGAGAGAGAACAATGAACTACTATTGGGCTTATCTTCCAAATGCACCTGTTTGTAATAATCCAGTGACCGCCAAAGCTGCTGGTATTTGACTAGAAACAGAGTCTCCTTTGAGAAGCACCTTGAAATCTTGCAGAACTGGAGAGAAAAGAGAATCCAGTCTGGCTTGCAGTGCACAACTTAGAAATGTGCATTGATATTGTCTTATTGGGCACATTAAGGGATCAAGATTAGGAGTACTTGCAAGCTTATTCAAAGGAGTACTGCTTGAACAACAAAAAAAAACTTTTCTCATGCTGCCATGTTTTGTAATCCCTTAGCTACATCCTCCTTCAAACCCCAGAACAACAGAATTATTAAGAAAAGTGTCAACTTAGTGTCACCCTCTAGTTCAGAGATGCCTGTTCCCTGAGGGAACATCATCCGCTCATGAGCTCTTGATGTCTGCTATGGACCAAATGTTGTTTCTCCCCAAAATTCAGATGTTGAAACCATAATCCCCAATGTGATGATACTTGGACATGGTGCCTTAGGTCATGAGGGTAGAGCCCTCATGAATGAGATTAATGTTCTTGTAAGGAAAGACACAAGAGAAATGATTTCTCTGCATCTGAAGACACAGCAAAAGGAAAGCCTTCTGTGAACCAGGAAGAGGGCCTTTACCAGAATCTGACCATGCTGGTGCCCTGATCTCAGAATTATCAGCCCTTGGAACTGTGAGAAATAAATTTCTGTTGTTTGAGCCATTCAGTTTATGGTATTGAGTGTGCTTTTGTTAAAGCAACCCAAACTGAACAAGACAGCACCCCATAACATTTAGGACCCAAAACATATTCAGTATATAACCAGAGAAAGGTCTGGTTATAATTCAAGATTTTGATACTAAAGATTTCATGTCCATCCTTCCCCACCAGCATATGGACATCAATATATTGAATAATATACAAAATTAATGTATAACATACTAATGGCAGGAGGAGGGAAATAAAAGTGAAAAAGCAAGTTTTTCTGAGTGTACCTATTTAACTGTTTGAATTAGTAAAGGTAACACATAAATCCTAAAGTTTCAATGGCTTAACATCGTAAAATTTAGTTCTTGTTGACATAGTAGATCAATGTGGTTATTTCTCCTAGGCAACTGGGGGCAGTCATTCAGGAGCAAGCTAATATAGACTATCCCATATTTTACATATGGCTTTTAAGGTCTCCCTGAGTATCAATATCCAGACATGCAGACAAGAAAGGAAAGAGAGAGAGAAAGAGAAGGGGGTGGGGGGAGGGAGGGAAACACTTGGGAAATTTATATGATTAGGCTTGATAGAGAAGTATATTCCACTGACTTGAACTCATCACATAACAACACCTAACTACAAAGAAGGATACAGAAATGTAGTATTAGTGCCCAAAAATTAAAAATTAATAAAAGGGATGAAGAGAGAAAGAGAGAGAGAGAATAAAGCTGATGATCAAGCAGCAGTCTCTGCCACAACTGATTTTTTTGATGCAGTGTTATAGACATGTGTCTAATCCAGAAAAGCAAAATGAAAGGAAAATTGACCATTGCACACTGACTTAAAATCCCCACTCTTAAAGCACAAAGTCTAAAACAGTCCTCCTGTATCAGTTAGCTATTGCTTCATAATATACCACCCCAAAATTGAGTATCTTAAAACAATATTTACTTACTGTTACAGCTCACATGATAAGGGGTAGGCCAGGGTTTATCTGACCTTTGTTGGACTTGCCATGCATTTACATCTGCAAGTTGGCTGGCCTGTTGAGTTGTCTACATGTCATTTGGGAGCTCTGCACTAGGGTGCACTAGGCTGAACGTCTTAGGCCGCAGGTCTGCTCTACATGGCTATCATTTGCCTCCTGAGTCTATCAGATGGCCTGAATATGTCTTTCTCACAGTAAAGGCATAAGTGCACAAGAGGTACCAGGAACACACAAAGCTACTCGAGGTCTGACTTCAAAACTAGGGCATCATCAATTCTACTTCATTCTCCTGGCCAAAGCAAGTCACATAACTGAGATCAAACTCAAAGGGTAGGGAAATAAATTCTGACTCTAATGTTAGGAATAGGAAAGGTGCATGGCAAAGGACATGAATACAGAAAAGGGTGAAAAATAGGACTATCAATGTCATCTAGCACATCCCCAATTCCACCTGAAGCTACCCTAACAGCAGTTAAGCTCAAAGGAAACATTGATGGTTGTAGTTCTTTTTGCCCCGGTTTTATTGAGATATAATTAACATACATCACTGTTTCCAATTAAGGTGTACAGAATGATGATTTGACTTCGCATATATTGTGAAATGATTACCTCAATAAGTTTAGTTAGCGTCCATCATCTCATATAGATACAAAAAACTTTTTCCCTGTGATGAGAATTCTTAGGATCTACTCTCTTAACAGTTTTCAAATATATATACCATACAGCAGTGTTAACTCTAGTCATTATGATGTACATTACATCCTTAGAAATTATTCATCTTATAACTGGAAGTTTATACATTTTGATCTTTAACCAATTCTCTTCCCCCCCCCCACTTCTGGCAACCACAAATGCAATCTCTTTTTCTATGAGTTTAGTGGGGGGTTTTGTTTTGTTTTCTTTTGTTTTAGATTCCACATATGAGATTATACAGTATGTGTCTTTCTCTGCCTGATTTATTTCACTTACAATAATGCCCTCGAGGCATACCCATGTTGTCATAAATAGCAGGATGTTTTTATTTTTTATGGTGGAATAATATTCCATTTTCATATTCCATTCTGTAACTTCTTTATCCATTAATACATCAATGGACACCTAGGTTGTTTCCATGTTGGCTATTGCAAATAACACTGCTATGAACATGAGAATGAAGATATCTCTGTGACATAATGTTTTCATTTCCTTCAGATATATTCCCAGAAGTGGAATTGCTAAATCATATGGTAATTCTATTTTTAAGTTTTTGAGGAGCATGCATACATCTTTCCATAGTGGTTGTACCAATTTACAATCCTACCAACAGTGTTCTCTTTTCTCCACAACCTTGCTAGCATTCGTTATCTCTTGTCTTTTTGATAATAGCTATTCCAATAGTCATGAGGTGATATCAAATTGTGGTTTTGATTTGCATTTCCCTTCTGATTGGTCATGTTGAGCATCTTTTTGTGTACTTGTTGGCCATTTGTATACCTTCTTTGGAAAAAAATGTCTATTAAAGTCCTTTGACCATTTTTTTAACTGGACTATTTGCTTGTTTTTTCTTTGCTACTGAGTTGTATGAGTTCTTTATATATTTTAGATATTAATCCCTTATCAGATATATGGTTTGCAAATATTTTCCCATTCTATACATTTTCTTTCCATTTTGTTGATTTCTATTGATCTGCAGAAGCTTTTTAGTTTGATGTAGCCCTATTTGTTTATTTTTTATTCTGTTGCTTATGCTTCAGTTGTTATATCCAAAAAATCATTGCTAAGACCCATGTCAAGGAGCTTTTTTTGGTATGTTTTCTTCTAGGAGTCTTTTGGTTTCTGGTCTTATATTTAAGTCTTTAATTCACTTCAAGTTAATTTTGTGAGTGATGTAAGATAGGGGTCTAATTTCATTCTTTTATGTGTGAATATCCAATTTTCCCAGCACCATTTATTGAAGAGACTGTCTTTTCTCCATTGAGTATTCTTTGTTCCCTTGTCAAATATTAATGACCATAAATGAATGGGTTTATTTTGGGGCTCTTGATTCTGTTCCATTGATCTGTGTGTCTGTTTTTATGTCAGCACCATAATGTTTTGACTACTACAGGTTTATATACTACAGCTTTATAATATAGCTTGAAATCAGGAAGTGTGCTACCATTTGCTCTTTCTTTCTCAGAATTTCTTTGGCTATTGGGGATCTTTTGTAGTCCCATGTAAATATCAGGATTATCTTACTACTTCTGTAAAAAATGCTATTAAAATCTTGATAGTGATTGCATTGAATATACAAATGACTTTGGATAGTCTGAGTATTTTAACAATATTAGTTCTTTCACTCCATGGACATGGGATACTTTTCCATTTATTTGTGTTGTTTTCTATTCTTTCATCAATGTCTTGTAGTTTTCAGTGTAGAGATCTTTCACCTCCTTGGTTAAATTTATTCCTTAATACTTTACTTAAATTTCTTGATGCTATTGTACATGGGATCATTTTATTTATTTCTTTTTAAGATAATTTATTGTTAGTGTATAGAAACATTGCTGATTTTTGTATGTTAATTCAACATCCTACAACTTTATTGAATTCAATGATAAGATCTAACAGATTTTTGGTGGAGTCTTGGATTTTCTTTTCTTTTCTTTTCTTTTTTATTTTTTTAAATTTACATCCAAATTAGTTAGCATATAGTGCAACAATGATTTCAGGAGTAGATTCCTTAGTGCCCCTATATATAAAATTATGACATTTGCAAATTTTGCTTCTTTCTTTCCAATTCTCACACCTTTTATTTATTTTTCTTGTCTGATTTTTCTGGCTAGAACTTCCAGTACTGTGTTGAATAGAAGTGGTAAGAGTAGGAATCCTTGTCCCTGATCTTAGAGAGAAAGCTTTCAGCCTTTTATCATGAGTACAATAAGCTTGTCATATATGGACTTTTTTTGTTGAGGTACATTCCTTCTATATCTAACTTATTAAGAGCTTTTATCATGAGTGGGTGTTAAATTTTGTCAAATGCTTGTCTTCATCTATTGAGATGATCGTATGATCTTTTTTTCATTTTGTTAACATGATGTATCACATTTATTGTTTTGCAGATGTTGAACAAATCTTGTATCCCAGGGATAAATCTCATTTTATCGTGGTGAATAAACCTTTTAATATGCTGCTGAATTTGGTTTGCTAGTATTTTATTGAAAATTTTTGCATTTTTGTTCATTAGAGATATTCACCTATATTTTTATTTTCTTACATGTCATTTTCTTACTTCGCTTTTAGGGTGTTGCTGGCCTTGTAAAATGAGTTTGGGAGTGTTCCTTCCTCTTTGATTTTTTGGAAAACTTCAAAGAGGATTGGTGTTAATTATTTAAATATTTGGTAGAATTCATCAGTAAAGCCATCTGGTCCTGGGCTTTTCTTTCTTGGGAGATTTTTTTATTACTGATTCAATCACCATATTAGTAATTGGTCTGTTCAGATTTTCTATTTCTTTATGATTCAGTCTTGGTCGGTTGTATGTTTCTAAGAGTTTTCCCATTTCTTCTACATTGTCCAGTTTGTTGGCATATAGTTTTTCATAGTAGGTTCTTATGATTCTTTGTATTTCATTGGTTTCAGCTGTAATGTCTTCTGTTTATAATTTTGTTGATTTGGGTCCTCTCTCTTTTTGCCTTCGTAGCCCAGCTAAAAGTTTGTCAATTTTATTTATCTTTTCAAAGAACCAACTCTTAGTTTTGTTCATCTTTTCCATTGTTTTATGTTCTCTATTTTATTCATCTCTGCTTTTAAGTTTATAATTTCCTTCCTTCTGCTAACTTTAGGCTCAGTTTGTTCTTTTTCTAGTTCCTTAAGACATAGACTTAGGTTGTATATTTGAGATCTCTCTTGGTTTTTGCTTTTGTTTTTGTTATGGGGGTTTTGGTGTTTTGTTTTTGTTTTTGTTTTTGGGAACCTCTACACCCAACTTGGGGCTCGAACTCATGATGTGGAGATCCAGTTGCATGCTCTTCCAATTGAGCTATCCAGGCACCCCTCTTTTGTTTTTTAATGTAAGTGTTTATTGCTATGAACTATTGCTTTTGTTGCATCCTATAAGTTTTGGTATGTCATGTTTCCATTTTCATTTGTCTCAAGATACTTTTTTATTTCCCGTTTAATCTCTTTTTTAATCCATGGTTTGTTCAGGAGAGTATTGTTTCATTTCCATGAACTAATGAATTTTCCAATTTTCCTCCTGTTATTGATTTCTATTTTCATTCCATTGTGGTCAGAGAAGATACTTGGTATTATTTAAATCTTCTTGAATAAAGAAGGTTTATTCTTTATTCTTCTTGCTAAAACTTGTTTTGTGGCCTAACATATGATTTATCCTAGAAAATGTTCCATGTGCACTTGAGAAGAATTTGTATTACGCTGTTGTTGGATAGAATGTTCTGTATATGTCTACTAGGTCCATTTGGCATCAATGTTTCCTTACTGATTCTCTGGATGATTTGTCCATTGGTGAGAGTGGGATATTAAAGTCCCCAAATATAACTGCATTGTTGTTTATTTCTCCCTTTAGCTCTGTTAATTTTTCCCTTTATATGTTTAGGTACTCTGATTTGGGGTGCATAAATATTTACAAATGTTATCCTGATGGATTTACCCCTTTATCATTATATAATGACCTTTTTGGTCTTGTTTAACATATTTACTTTAAAGATATTTTGTCTGAAAAAAGTATAGCTACACCTGGAATTTTTTGGTTACCATAGGCTTTAAATATATTATTGATGGTTATGTTTATGATAAGAATGAGTAAACTGAATTATAATCACTCCCAATATGCAATCTTCACAGTAGACAGGTAAACAGGAAAACAACACTGGCTGATAGAGAGTCCAAGCTGTCTATCTAATTGACAAGCATTAGTCATCCCTTCTAACATAAGTTAGTATACAAATGATATTGCTGGTTCAAGTCTAATTAGAAAAGAACATATGAAATATAAGCTTAATTTTAAGCCACTCATGACTTAAGGGAAAGACTTTGCCTGGGACCAGTTTCCATAAGCAATTGTCAATCCTGGGGAGTGGGAGTGGGACAGTGTGATGATTAATTTTATGTGTTAACTAGACTGCTCTATGGATTGCCCAGACTTTTGATCAAACATTATTCTAGGCATGTCTGTGAGAGTATTTCTAGATAAGATTAACATTTAAATCTGTAGGCTGAGTAAAGCAGACTGCTTTCCCTAATATGGGTAGATCTCATCCAACTGAATGAAGAACTGAATAGAACAAAAATGGCAGAGTAAGAAGGAACTCCTCCTGTCAGCCTACTGAGCTGGAACATCAATCTCTTCCTATCTTTGATCTTGAACTAAAAATCTGGCTCTTCTTTGGTCTTGAGCCTACCAGCTTTCAGACTGGAATGTATACCATCAGCTCTCCTGGGTCTCCAGCTTGCCAACTGCAGATCTTGGGACTTCTCAGCCTCTATAATTACATGAGCCAATTCCTTATTTTATATCTATCCTATTGGTCTGAAAAACCCTGATTAATACAGGCAGCAAGAAGTATGGTTCATTTGGAGCTTTAGCAACCTTTGAAAGGCACTTGGGAAATATAAACCATGCCCTTGAAAAGTAAAGCTCCAGTTTGTTTTCCCAACTTGTCTAGCTTCAAAACACCAGCTGCTATTAACATTGATCTGTCTGGACTGCGTTCATAAAGATCTGTAAACTGATCAGAGGGGAAATTAAATTAGACTGTAATTCGGCAGCACTCTGAAGAACATTAGCTTGCAAGAAGACCCAGGAGGGCCAATTAGAACCATCATGGATTATCTGCCCATGGAATACAAACATGTTCTTTCTCATTCCAAGAGACCTGAAATGCTACTTGGGTAGTGCCTGTCTCATTTGGAGGGTCAGTGCTGCTTGTATCTAGAGGTGTTGATCAGGCATCCAGATTAGGAAATGCTTAAAGTAATCCTATTAGCAGAACTGGACTAGGGAATAAAGCCTGTTCAGTGATGCAGCTAAGGTCAAAAAACTAGTCATATGATCTCAGTGGGGGAAAAAAAGTGATCTCTGCCAGTGGACAGTGAGAGAAGGAAAATAAACAAGACAGAACCAGCAGGGCAAATAATTCTCAAAGAAGAAGGACCCCTCCTCACCTAGCTGAAGTTCACAGTTAATTTCTAAATCCCCAGATAGAAAAGGAAAGGGACAGTAACATATTCTGTGCCTACCTTATGCCAAATGCTTGCACACATGGCTTTATTTTATCTTTGCAACATCCCTCCCAATTTTATAAATAAATTAACTGATGTTTAGAGAGATTAGGATAATTGCCCAAGATTGTATCAGTAGAAAGTGAGATTCCTTGGATTCTGGATCAAGTCTGCCAGAATCTAAATCCTGTATTCTTTCCACTACATCACACAGCGTGTATGTCTAAGGAAATGAATGAAGTAAAGGGAAAGTAGAAATGGGTAGAAATGGCTTAGAGCAAGCAAGGAGGTGTGACTGCTTGCACTGCATCAAGGAAAAACATAATTAAAGGTAATAGTGGTTGCCATCAAAAGCTAAACCAAAGTGTATGAAAGAGAAAAGAAGCCTGCATATGATGAAAAAAAGTAGCCCGGGAAGCCCTGTGATGTGCCATATAAGAGCCACATCCCGGAGTGTTCTCTACTGGGAAGCACAGCGTCAGAGACAGGTAGTTCATCAGACAGATAAAGAAACACATTGAATTCAGAGAAATTAACCCAAAGTAGTAGTCTTGTGCCTACTTCACACCCTGGCAAAGACAGCTGAGTAATATGAAAAGCTTGGAGCTGACAAAGATGGTCCTCAGGGTCTGGACTGGCCTCCAGGAAGACTTAACTTTTACTCCAGTGTCCCATAAGCAAGTTGACCACAGATATGCTCAACGTGTTTATCTAGACTCTGAGTTTCCAAGAGTCATCTCATCTTTCTGGAATGTGATCAAATCTCTTTTACCTCATACTTTAGTCAGACGGACTATTTATTGTTCAAAATGTAAGGCATTCTCTTTTAGGCCTTTAGGCATGTTGCTCCCTCTACCACAAATCTCCTTTCCTCATACTTAACTACATACAGCTCTAATATTGACTCATAACACAGCCCAGCTTACTTCTTGGGTGAAATCCCCCTTCAAGGAAGCCCTCATTGCCCCAACTTCTGGGAATGTTTTTGTAACAACCTTCGGCTCGAAGTCCCTTTAGGGACTGCTTCACCTGAAAAGAGCATCCTCACACAAATTAATGCTCCTTCTTGCAGTATCCTATATCCAATGACTAATCAGTGTTAAAATATTAAGGTCAGGCCATCTTCACCCAAACAGGGACAACTATGAATGGTCATATACCCTGTAGACTTCCCCATGGAGCTGGCCACACCTACTCTTGTACCTGCATTGAAGTTGACTTCTTTACTCAATTCTGCTTCCATCCTCTCCTTTCCACAAATATTTGTTCCAAGGACACTCTTAAATAAATGTCCTGCACATTAAACTCAATCTCAGAGTCTACTTCTTCACAAAACCAATCTGTGACACATCTGCCCCATCAGAAGAGTGATAAAATGGGAGAGAACAGGAAAAATACTAACCATTCCCCACCAGTGAACCCCATCAAAAACAACTAAGTATATTTCTAATCCCCTAAAATTTCAATAAATTCAAGAACTCCTGTACCAGTCTGAGCTTAGGAAAACAGAGGTACCACATTTATTACAAGAATAGGGAATTTAACATGGAAATCAAGATTTATACAGATGTGGGATTTTCTGGGAGAGTGAAGATCTCTAAGAGATTGTAGCCAGAGGAATGAACATTGAAGTTGGCGAAGGGGACAGAAAAGCAGGAAGTGAGAACATCCCAGAAGCCACCATTCTAATCACCAAAGTGGGATCTCATGGAAAGATCTGTAAAGCTAACAAATCAGGAAAATCCACTGTATATCACAAAACTGTGGTATCTATAATCCACAACAGCCTAATAATTATAACTTCTTTCATTTCTACCTTTCAAATGTCACAGGAGTACCTCTCCTTTAGCAAGTTCTAACCCGAATCATACAGCAAAGAGGATTCTGGAAAATATATTTCCCTATCTTAGGAGTGGTAGTGAAGCCAATTGACACAGGCAATCCAGAACAACTCTTTAAACAAATAATTAAGTTCATCTACCCAAATCCATGTTTTGTCCTCTTTATCTCTCCCCACATGAGGTGGCTTCTGGTCTCTACAAAAGTCATTATTTCTGAGTAGGGCCTCTGGGCAAAAATATGAGTGCCTGTCCTTTCCATGTACAATGAATGTGGCTTAAGCCACTGTGATTACTGTTTATGGAAAAGAGACAAAATCCAGTGAGTGGGCTTAGAATCGGGAGAATTTAGAGAAACTTGAAATATGTTTCAAGTTGGACATATGGTCAGCTTTCTTTCCCTTAGTCTTAATTACCCAGATTAATGAACATCTGTTAACCCAGGCACAGCCTAAAAAGCTCCCATCCATGATGGAGAATTTACTCTGGTATCAGAGTCATAAAGTAAAGTAGCTCGTATGAAAAAGGAACCTTCAACCACTTTAAAGGCAAATTCCAGAGTACAGGTCTTTTATCTCTTAGTTAAGTTTATTCCTAGATATTTTATTGTTTTTGGTGCAATTGTAAATAGAATTGTTTCCTTCCTTCCTTCCTTCCTTCCTCTCTCTCGTTCTCTCTTTCTTCTTTCTCTCTCACTCTCTCTCTCTTTCTGAAAAACTCAAATCTTTAATTTTTTCCCTTGCCTGGTACAGCCCAGACTCAAGACACCTGAGTTTTCCAAACACAATACACATGTCAACCCCTGGGCCCTTGAATCATCAGGTTAAGTGCAGGCAGGGGAGGTCCCTCTGACACCCCTCAAAGTGCATCACAGACTGGCCCCCATGTGGCCCATCAGCACCCTGACAAGTCCATGGGCTGTAATGGAATTGTTTTCTTAATTTCTCTTTCTGCTCCTTTATCATTAGTGCATAGAAATGCAACAGGTTTTTGTACATAGTTCTTGTATCCTGAGATGTTACTGAATTCATTTATAAGTTCTAGTGATTTTTTTTGGAGGGGGGAGTCTTTAGGGGGTTTTACATATAATACCATGTCATATGCAAATAGTGAAAGTTTTACCTCTTCCTTACCAATTTGGATTCCTTTTATTTTTCTTTGTTGTCTAAATGCTGTGGCTAGGAATTTCAGAACTATGTTGAATAAAAATGGTGAGAGTGGACCTACTTATCATGTTCCTGACCTTAGGGGGAAAGCTCTCACTTTTTAACCAATGAGTATGATGTTAGCTGTGGGTTTTTCATATAATTATTTCATTTATTTTTATTTATTTTACATTTATTTATTTACATTTATTTTCATAAAATTATTCTCATTTATCATGTTGTTATGTGTTCCCTCTGGACCTACTTTGTTAAGGGTTGTCATCAGGAATGGAAGTTGTACCTTGTCAAATGCTTTTTCTGTATGTATTGAAATGATCATATCATTTTTATCCTTTCTCTTATTGATGTAATTGTATCATGTTGCTTAATTTGTGAATATTGACCCACCCTTGCATCAGGAATAAATCCCACTTGATCTTGGTGAATTACTTTTTAATGTATTGTTGGATTTGGTTTGATAGTGTTTTGTTGAGGATTTTTGCATCTATGTTCATCAGAGATAATTATTGGCCTATAGTTCTCTTTTTCTGTGGTATTTTTATCGGTTTTGGTCTCAGGGTAATGCTGGCCTCATATAATGAATTTGGAAGTTTTCCTTCCTCTTCTAATGTTTGGAATACTATGAGAAGAATAGGTATTAGCTCTTCTTTAAATGTTTGGTAGAATTAGCCTATGAAGCCATCTTTTCCTGGACTTTTTTTTGTTAGGATTTTATTATTATTACTATTATTATTATTACTGATTCAATTTCATTGCTAGTAATCAGTCTGGTCAAATTTTCTATTTCTTCTTACTTCAATTTTGGGAGGTTGTGTGTTTCTAGGAATTATCCATGTCTTCTAGGTTATCCAGTTTGTTGGCATATAGGTTTTCATAATACTATCTTACAATTGTTTGTATTTCTGTGGTATTATTGTTATTTCTCCTCTTTCATTTCTAAGTTTGTTTACCTGGGTCCTCTTTCCTTTTTTTTATAAGTCTGGCTAAAAGTTTATCAGTTTTGTTGATCTTTTCAAAGAGCTAATTCCTGGATTCATTGGCTTGTTCTATTGTTTCTTTAGTTCCTCAATCATTCATTTCTGCTCTATCCTTACTATCACCTTTCTTCTACTGCTTTGGGGTTTTTTTCTTCTTTTCTTTTCTTTTCTTTTTTTTTTTTTTGGAAGTTTATTTATTTTGAAGGAGAGAGAGACAGAGCGTGATCAGGGAAGGGGAAGAGGGAGAGGGAGACCCAGAATCTGAAGCAAGCTCCAGGCTCTGAGCTGCCAGCACAGAGCCTGACGCGGGGCTCAAACTCAAGACCCTGACTTGAGCTGAAGTCGGAGGCCCAACTGACTGAGCCACCAAGGCACCCCTGGGGTTTGTTTTTTCTTGTTTTTCTAACTCCTTTAGGTATAGGATTACATTTTTTTTTGAGATTTTTCTTGCCTCTTGGTCTAGGTCTGTATTGCTATAAACCTCTCTTAGAAGTTTTTGCTGCATCCCAAAGCTTCTAGAATTTGTGTTTTCATTTTCATTTGTTGCTATACTTTTTTATTTCTTCTTTGATTTCTTGGTTGGCCCATTGTTTAGTAGCATGTAATTTAACCTCCATGTTTGTGTGCTATTTCCAGATTTTTGCCTGTGGTTGATTTCTAGCTTCATAGCATTGTGGTCAGAAAAGATGCATAGTATGACTTTGATCTTTTTGAATTTGTTGAGACCTGTCTTCTGTCCTAATATGTGATTTATTCTGGAGAACGTTCAATGTGCACTTGAAAAGAATGTATATTCTGCTCTTTTAGGAGGGAATGTTCTGAATATATCTGTTAGTACCACCTGGTTCAGTATATCATTCAAAGCCATGGTTTCCTTGATTTTGTTTGGATGATCTGTCCATTGATGTAAGTGGAGTGTTAAAGCCCTCCCCCCCAACTATTATTATTTTACTATTATTTCCTTTATGTTTGTTATTAAATGTTTTATGTATTTGGGTGTATCATGTTGGGTGCATAAATATTGACAATTGTTATATCTTCTTGGTGGATTGTTCCCTTTATGATTACTTAGTATCCTTCTTTGTCCCTTGTTACGGTCTTTGTCTTAAAGGCTATTTTGCCCAATATGAGTATTACTACCCTGGCTTTCTTTTTACATCCACTGGCATGATAAATACTACTCCATTCTTTCACTTTCACTCTGCATGTGGCTTTAGATCTGAAATGAGTCTCTTGTAAGCAAGATGTAGATGGATTTTGTTTTTTTATCCATTCATCACCCTGTGTCTTTTGATTGGAGCATTTCATCCATTTACATTAAAAGTAATTATGGATAATTGTGTATTTATTGCCATTTTGTTACTTGTTTTGTGGTTGTTTTTGTAGTTCTTCTCTGTTCCATGCTTCCCTTGTTCTCTTCTCTCACAGTTAGTTAGCTTTATTTAGTGGTATATTCAGATTCCTTTCAATTTATGTTTTGCATATCTCTTTTTTTAAATATGAAATTTATTGTCAAATTGGTTTCCATACAACACCCAGTGCTAATCCCAACAGATGCCCTCCTCAATGCCCATCACCCACCCCCCCTTCCCTCCCACCCTCCATCAACCCTCAGTTTATTCTCAGTTTTTAAGAGTCTCTTATGGTTTGGCTCTCTCCCCCTCTATTTTTTTTTTCCTTCCCCTCCCCCAGGTCTTCTGTTAAGTTTCTCAGGATCCACATAAGAGTGAAAACATATGGTATCTATCTTTCTCTGTATGATTTATTTCACTTACCATAACACTCTCCAGTTCCATCCACGTTGCTACAAATGGCCAGATTTCATTCTTTCTCATTGCCACATAGTATTCCATTGTGTATATAAACCACAACTTCTTTATCCATTCATCAGTTGATGGACATTTAGGCTCTTTCCATCATTTGGCTATTGTTGAAAGTGCTGCTATAAACATTGGGGTACAAGTGCCACTATGCATCAGCACTCTTGTATCCCTTGGGTAAATTCCTAGCAGTGCTATTGCTGGGTCATAGGGTAGATCTATTTTTAATTTTTTGAGGAACCTCCACACTGTTTTCCAGAGCGGCTGTACCAGTTTGCATTCCTACCAGCAGTGAAAGAGGGTTCCCATTTCTCCACATCCTCTCCAGAATCTACAGTCTCCTGATTTGTTCATTTTAGCCACTCTGACTGGCGTGACATGGTATCTCAGTGGGGTTTTGATTTGTATTTCCCTGATGAGGAGTGATGTTGAGCATCTATTCATGTGCCTGTTGGCCATCTGGATGTGTTCTTTAGAGAAGTGTCTATTCATGTATTCTGCCCATTTCTTCACTGGATTACATGTTTTTCGGTTGTGGAGTTTAGTGAGTTCTTTATAGATTTTGGATACTAGCCCTTTGTATGGCATATCTCTTTTTTTAATGTTTATTTATTTATTTTGAGAAAAACGGAGAGAGCATGAGCAGGAGAGGGGCAGAGAGAGAGGGAGAGAAGAGAATCCCAAGCAGGCTCTGCACTATCAGTGCAGAGCTGGATGTGGGCCTTGATTTTACCAACCGTGAGATCACAACCTGAACCAAAATCAAGAATCAGACATTTAACCAACTGAGCCATCCAGGCACCTCTAGTTTTTGCATACCTATTATTAGTGTTTGGTTTGTGATTACCACTGAGTTTGTATATAACATCCTCTGCATATAGCAGTCCACATTAAATTGATGGTCACTGAAATTTGAACCCTTTCTGTGCTCTCCCCAGCCCCACGTTTTAGGTATATGGTGTCATACTTTACATCCTTTTATTTTATGAATCCCTTGACTAATTTTTACAAATATACTTTTTTTTTTACTGCTTTTGTGCTTTCTACTTTTATTACTCCTTTGTGTGGTCTTTCCTTTCCACTCAACGAGTCCCCTTTAACATTTTTTTATAAGGCTGGTTTAGCAATTGTGAATTCCTTTAACTTGTGTTTGTCTGGGAAACTCTTTATCTCTCCTTATGTTCTGAATGATAATCTGGCTGGATAGAGTATTCTTAGCTGCAGGTTTTTTTCCTTTCAGCACTTTGACTATATCATGCCACTCCCTTCTAGCCTACAAAGTTTCTGTAGAAAGATCAGCTGATAGCCTTATGGGGTTTTCCTTGTATATAACTATTTTCTTTTCTTTTGATGCTTTTAAAATTCTCTCTTTATAACTACTTTTTACCATTTTAATTACTATGTGTCTTGGACCATACTATGTGGACCTCCTTGGGTTGATTTTGTTGGGAGCTCTCTGTGCCTCCTGGGTCTGGATTTATGTTTCAGCTATTTGTTCTTCAAATATGCTTTCTGCCTCCTTTTGTTTCTCTTCTTCTAGGATCCCTGTAATGTGAATATTATTATGCTTCTTAGTGATGCTGAGTTTTCTAAGTCTATTTTCATTTTCTATTACTTTTAGTTGCTCATCTGTTCAGCTTGATTGCTTTCCTTTATTCTGTCCTCCAGATCACTGATCCATTCTTCTGCACCCTTTATTCTACTCTTCATTTCCTCTAGTGTAATTTTAATTTCATTTATCGAGCTCTTTATCATGGATTAGTTCTTTTTTATGCTTTCTGAGTCTTTGTCGAGGGCCTCACTGAGGTCCACCACTCTTTTCTCAAATCCAGTAAGTACTTTTATGACCATTACTTTAAATGTTCTATTAGGCATATTATTTATCACAATATCATTTAGCTCTTGTGCCATGATTTTGTCCTGTTCTTTCATTTGGGACATATCCCTCTGTTTCCTCATTTTGTCTAACTCTCTGTGTCTGTTTCTCTGTGTTAGGAAAGCCGGCTACATATCCTGCTGTTGGAAGTAGCAGCCTTATGAAGAAGAGGTCCTGTAGTGCCCTGCAGTGCATGTCTCCTGTTTGCCAGAATCTAGTGCTTCAGGGGTGTCTCCTATGTGTGTTGCATGCACCCTACCATTCTGGCTGAGCCACATTTTTCCGCAGTCCAGTCATCTGCATTGACTCTCTTTGCCTGTTGTGGACAGGGTTTTGTCTCTGCATTGTTAGTGGTCAGTCTGGAGTGCCTTGGGCTTGAGTTGAGTCAAACCAGGAATTTGCTGGAGATAGAGTAGCACCAAACCTCAGAGTGCTTTCCCTTTTTTATACATTGAGAAGCTTTTGTTGGTGGGTGGGAATACAGTCAGACCAGCTGTCTTTCCCCAGCCCACTGCTTGGGTTGCAGTCTTACTGGTGTGTGTCGTCGTCTTTCTCTTTCCCTGGGCCAGCAGTCATTTTGACGTGGTGCTGGCTCCTTTAGAGGCTGCTTGCATACTTCCACATTTTTGGCATCACTTTGGATGGGCTCTGGCCAAGAGCCTATTGGAGGGGAATATCTTCAGAGGCATGTGGTGGTGGGATGCAGTGTTATCAAGGTTTGCACAGGTCTGCTATGGGAAGAAGCCTGGAGTGGAGGGCTGACTGGAGGATGTGTGTCCTCAGGAGAACATGTGCGTGGGGTATGCTGTTAGCAAGTTAGGTAGTAATTTTTAATGCCACAGTGGTTCCTGCAGGTGGCCATGTGTTTAGGCCGAGGGGTGGGAGAGGGAAATGGCTCCAGCCAGCTCCTTTGTTCCTCCAGAATTCTCCTAATAATCCCTGCCCTTCCAGCACACACTATGAGAATAGTAAACAAATCTCCCTCGTGCATACCTCAGGCTCTTTCCCAACTTCTGCTTCTATGCTGTATCTCTATGGCTGTTCTATGTGCTATCTGTTTAAGAGTGGGGACTCAGTTCCCTCTTGCTCTCCTGGCTCTCCTAGAACCAAGCCTGCTGATTTTTAAAATTCCAGGTTTTTAGTCTTGCTTGTAAGAACTTGTGAAATTGAGTCCCCTGCTTTTCTTTTCTTTTTTTTTTTAATTTTTTTTCAACGTTTATTTATTTTTGGGACAGAGAGAGACAGAGCATGAACAGGGGAGGGGCAGAGAGAGAGGGAGACACAGAATCAGAAACAGGCTCCAGGCTCTGAGCCATCAGCCCAGAGCCTGACGCGGGGCTCGAACTCACGGACCGCGAGATCGTGACCTGGCTGAAGTCGGACGCTTAACCGACTGCGCCACCCAGGCCCCCCAGAGTCCCCTGTTTTTCAAAGCCAAATATTATGGGGATTCATCTTCTCCTTGAGGGTTCCTTGCTCCAAGAGTCTGTTTGTCTCCACTGTCTGTGCCGGTGGCATTCTTCCATCCTAAAGACAGTCCTGTGGGTCTGTTTAGCCTCTGACCTTGTCTCCACCCTTCCTACACTCTTTGATGAAGCCTCTTCTCTACATTTAGCTGTGGAGAGTTTGTTCTGCCAGGCTTTGGGTCATTTTCTGGGTTATTTACACTGATGTGAGTGTTATTTAGTTGTATCCATGAGATGAGATGAGCTTAGGGTCCTTTCACTGCCATCTTCCCTTGTGTCTGTGAGAACATTTTTTCTTAAAGTCCTTCTTCCAGGAAACAAGATCAGCAGTCCCTGTAACATTGAATAAAGCTAAAAGAAAAGGTAGTAATAACCTCCTTTGTATTCCTTTCTTTCTAAACATCAAATCACATATTTAGATTCTTTTTCTGTTTGTTTTGTTGTGTTATATTTTCACTTTTAAGTGTGCCCCAGGACCTTGCTACTTCCAGTGTGGTCTTTGGACCAGCAATATCAGTACCACCTGGGAGTGTGTAGAAATGCAGAATCTCAAGCCCCAGCCCATACCTGCTGAATCAGAATCTGCATCTTAACATGATGACCAGGTGATTCCTACACCTTATGAAGTGAAAGTGACCACAGCAAGTGAAAGTATGAGATTTTCATATACCTGAGGGCTTCCTAATGGAGATTATTTATGCCACATGTTCTGCTTGCTTTAAGCTAGAGATTTTTATTCTTTAGGAAAGCAGGTGACTTCTTTGCCTTAAAACTTAAGCTTAGTCATCTTGGGAACTTTTGTGATCCCATGACCTCAAATTAAGGGGCCTGGTTTCATAACTTAGGGCAATGTGATAACTTTCCCATATTCAGTATGCCTTCACTGAACCTTGGCCTCATCCCTTCTACTCTTTCTGCTCCAGGTTGAGGCAGGGCCGTTTGGTTTTGCAAAAGTGGTCTAGGAGTGATCTCTGGATGGTCTGAATGATATAGAATTCTTGAGGACATTTTCCATGTCTAGATTTAGACCATAATCATTATAGCACATGTTGACAGTGCTGTGCCCATACCATTTTCATGCACACCTGCTCCTGGTAGGCGTGCTTTCCCTCCCAACAGTCAACACCTGTATCTTTGTTGGCTGGCTGCCCTCTGGCTGTCAGAATCTGGTTTGCCTGTGTGCATGAAAAGCCCAAAGTGCCTGAGTATTTACTTCTTCCCTTCCTAGCCCCTTATCTAAGCCTAATTTGTAGAGAAGACAAATACTCAAGACCTCTTGGACTTGAAGTTGACTGGACAATGCTGAAGTGTGACCTATGTACTATTTCCAGAACTTTTTCTGTGGAACATTGATACCATACAGTTGCTTGATCTCCTTTTCTTCCTGTTCCCACTTCCCTGTTGGTTTTTTCTAGAAACATGTCCTACTAAATCATTGTCACATGAATTCTTGTCTCAGACTCTGCTTCTGGGGAACCCAACTTAAAATAGTCACCTTTGTGGCCTTCCCTGTTATATACCAAGGTTTGTAAGTTGATATTAAATGTATTATTCTCTATATTTATTAAATACCCTCATGTAACAGGCACTGAGTCTGGGTTGGAAATAGAGTGGTAGTAATGCCTGGGTGAATCTGAAAAACTAGGAGTTTGCCAGGAAAAGGCGCTGCAGACAGAAATGACAAAGGAAAGGCCAAGCAAGTTAAACTATCCTAAGATCCCAACATGAAGTGCAAAGTAAGGAGTGGGAAGAAGTGAGGGTAAAAGTGTAGACAAAGGGAGAAAACATAGGGCCTTGAGAGCTATGTTAAAAATACATGTACATCTCATTGTATTTTTGATTTGTATTTCCCTGGTGATGAGTGATGTTTAACATCTTTTAATGTGTCTGTTAGCCATCTGTATGTCTTCTTTGGAAAAATGTCTATTCATGTATTCTGCCCATTTCTTCACTGGATTATTTGTTTTTTGGGTGTTGAGTTTGATAAGTTCTTTATAGATTTTGGATACTAACCTTTTAGCAGATATGTCATTTGCAAATATCTTCTCCTCTGCCAATGGTTGCCTTTTAGTTTTGTTGATTTCCTTCACTGTGCAGAAGCTTTTTATCTTCATGAAGTCCCAATTGTTTATTTTTGCTATTGTTTCCCTAGCCTCAGGAGACATATATAGTAGGAAGGTGCTACAGCTAATGTCAAATCCTGCCTATGTTCTGTGGGATTTTGATAGTTTCAGGTATCACATTTAGATCTTTTGTTAATCTTGAATTTATTTTTGTGTATGGTGTAACAGATGGTCCATCTTCATTATTTTGCATGGTGCTGTCCAGTTTTCCCAACACCATTTGTTGAAGAGACTGTCTTTTTTTCCATTGGATATCCTTTCTTGCTTTGTGAAAGATTAATTGACCATATACTTGTGAATTCATTTCTTGGTTTTCTATTCTATCCCATTGATCTATGTGTCTATTTTTGTGGCAGTACCATACTGTCTTGATGACTACAACTTTGTATTATACTTGAACTCCAGAATTGTGATGCGTCCAGCTTTGCTTTTCATTTTCAAGATTGCCTTGATTTTTTGGGGTATTTTGTGGTTCCATGCCAATTTTAGGATTATTTGTTTCAGTTCTGTAATAAAATTCTGATGCTACCTCACATCTTTCAGCACGACTAAAATTAACAATACAGGAAAAAACATATGTTGGAGAGGATTTGGAAAAAGGGGGACTCTCTTACACTGTTGGTAGGAATGCATACTGGTGCAGCCACTCTGGAATACAATATGGAGGTTCCTCAAAAAGTTAAAAATAGAACTACCCTATGATCCAGCAATTGCACTACTAGGTATTTACACAAAGAATACAAATACACTAATTCAAAGGGATACATGCACCCTGATGTTCATAGCAGCATTGTCAACAACAGCCAAATTATGGAGAGAGCCCAAATGTCCATCGACTGATGAAGGGATAAAGAAGATGTAGCTTATATATACAACGGAATACTACTTGGCAATGAGAAAGAATGAAATCTGGCCATTTGCAGCAATGTGGATGGAACTGGAGGGTATTATGCTAAGTGAAATAAACCAGTCAGAGAAAGACAGATACCATATGTTTTCACTCATATGTGGATCTTGAGAAACTTAATAGAAGACCCCTTAATAGGGGAGGGGAAGGGGGGAAAAAGTTACAGAGAGGGAGGGAGGCAAACCATAAGAGACTCTTAAGGACTGAAAACAAACTAAGGGTAGATGGGGTGTTGGGGAGAGGGGAAAGTGGGTGATGGGCAAGGAGGAGGGTACTTGTTGGGATGAGCACTGGGTATTGTATGGAAACCAGTTTGGCAATAAATTATATTAATAACAAAAGAAGATGTGGTATATACATAGAGTGGAATATTACTCAGCCATAGAAAAGAATGAAATATTGTCATTTGCAATGACATGGGTGGGCTGTATTATGCTAAGTGAAATAAGTCAGTTAGAGAAAGACAAATACCACATGATTTCACTCATATGTGGAATTAAATAAACAAACAAATGAACATAGGGGAAAGAAAAAAAGAGAGGGAGGAAAACTATAAGAGAGACTCTTAACTATTGAGATCAAGCTGAGGATTTATGGAGGGAAGATGGGTGGGGGGGATGAGCTAAATGGCTGATGGGTATTAAGGAGGGCACTTGTGCTGAGTACTGAGTGTTATAGTTAAGTGATGAATCATTAAATTCTACTTCTGAAACTATATATTACACAATATATTAGTAAATATTACACTATATGTTAACTAACTAGAATTTAAATGAAAACTTGAAGCATACAATCAATCAATCAATCAATAAAATACATGGACACCACCAGAGGTGATCTGTTAAAGCGTTCAATTTAAGCACAGAATGGAAAACCAATAGAGGCAGATTTTCATTTGAGCCAATCACCCTGCCAACTTCATAGATGATTGCATAGAGACTGGTAGTAATCTAGATTTGACATAACTAACTAGAAGTGATGGGTTCAAAACTGCTGAGACTAAATGTTCTTTTCACAAAAAAGAAATAGTAGTTATTTGATATGATAGAAGTGTTAACCAAAGCTATGGTAATAATTATAATGCAATATACAAATGTATCAAATCAATATGTTGTATACCCTAAACTTACACAATGTTATATGTCAATTATATCTCAAAAAATAGAAGTATTTAGAAACAAAATAATTACATATGAAAAGTAATATGGTTTATCTCAAAACATGTGACATTCAGAAAGCATTAACTTTTACAGTGAACCACAAATATTGGCCCTTGTTGTATATGAGCTCTCATCCTGAATGATATGACTCACATGGAATTTTCTCAAGATTTTGGAGATCTGCAAGAATTGTGCTGGCAGATAAACCTAGAAGCACAGAACCTAGAAGGCAGATCTTAAAGAATAAGAGACATCCGGTGCCAGATTTGTCAGCAGGCTCCCACTTCCCTGATACAAGAAAAGAGGCCTGGAGTAAGCCACACCAAACAAGAAGTAAGGTCAAGGCAGCTGAAATAATATGAAGCAAACATGTATTGAGAAGGTTAGAAAATGACATATTGAAATAAAAAAAATTATTCTCCCCCCACCTCAAATTACTGCTAATTCATTTGCCCTGTGAATTACCTTAAAATTAAGATTTTTAAAACTGCCAGATTGTCCTCCAACTAGAAGTCATCTAGAAGAGATATCATTACCTATTCCTCTGTCCTTAGCAGGTGGGTACCTAGCAATAATTCTTCAGAGGATTTGCAGATTGATTTTTCCCACCTATTAGTCATCAATGCTAATAATTTCTTGTAGCATCTTAATGTCAAAGTAATTGGACAGAACAAAAGGAGTTAGAGCAGTTATTCTCAACCTTCACCACATAGTAGAGTCACCTGAGAGCTACAAAAAAGTACTGATGCCTGAAGTCCAATCCAGATTTAATTGATCTGGGGCTTTGGACATCAGAATTTTTTTAACTCCTGGGTGATTCTGATGTGCAGGTAGGGTTGAGACTCACTGCCTGGGACACTGGCCCCAAAATGATCCTAGCTGGACAAGAGCAATATGTACCCTTTTTTTCATTCCCTAACAGTTCTATAGAGTCTGAATAGAGGGTAGCACTCACATTTTGGCATAGGCAAGCAGCAAGAATACTGGAAATATCACTTTAGTTTATCCAACTTGTCTCCTATCTCCTTGGGTGCCCTAGACATAAATTAAGAAAACAGTCATATAGCCTGTATAATTTTCTCCAATAAGGAAAGGGTCTGTCAGTGAAATGGGCACATTTTCAGACACCAAAAAGGATCTCAGTGCTTTTCTCACTGCATGTTAAAATCTAACAGCATGAGCTACTTTATCTTGAAGAAGTTACCTCATTAAATTTTGGAAAGAAAAAAAATCACGGGGACAAAACTTAATAATAACACACAGAAATGTAAAATACTAAAATTAAATAAGGAAATATGTATATGCATTCTGGCAGAGTGAGAAAGTTGTAGCTAAATATAGCCTTAATACCCACGAGGGTGGGAAAATTGAGGGATGATGCTTGTGATCACATGATATTAATGAAAATGCTTTTCAAGAGATTGAATACTTACATTTCAATGAAAAAAAGCTCCGTTCAATAGGACGGTGATAAAAGAGCCTAAGAATTCTAAGTCTAGAGTGACTGTAAGTCAAAGCCAAATCTCATAGTATAAGGGCTAAATTTTAGGGAGTGCTATGTGTGCAAAGTGCTGTGTGAAACATTTTATTCCCACAGTGTACCTAGGAAGTATATATTACTAATTCCATCTTGAAGATACTATATAGGGATACTAATAGTTTCGTCTTCAGTTTTGTGAGGATTAAATTAGTTAATATGTGAAAGCACTTAGAAGGCTAAGAGTGCTAGGGGTAAGTAGCATATTATGTGTTAGCTATAATTATTATGGCTTGTTATCCTGAAGATCACAGGAAAAGGAATTTTTTTTTCAAGGATGAAGGCAAAGCTATGATATAAACAAGAAAAGAAAGCAAGAATAAACCAGAAACTTTGAGAAAATATTGGAAAAATAAAATGAGTTAGAACTAGGCCAATGGAGAAGACTGAGCAGAGGGAGCCATAGACCAAAATATCAGCAGAAGGAGCAACTCTTTGCAAAGTTGATCCAGAAGAACTCAAACCTAAAGGGAGCACCTGCAAAGATCAGGCATGGGCCTGGAAGGATGAACATAGCTAGTCAGTGACAGTACCAAAGGGAAGAGACATCAGAGACTTCTGGTACCCAGCAAACGCTCAGAACTGAAATCTAAAGAAAGGGATCCCTTGTCTGCCACAACTCCTGGTTTAGGTATGGGGACCTAAGAAAAAAAGCAAAATGGGAGTGCCTGGATAGTTCAGTAGGTTAAGCGTCTGCCTTTGGCTCAGGTCATGATTTTGCATTTTTTGAGTTCGAGCCCCGCATCGGGCCCTGTGCTGACACCTCAGAGCCTGGAGCCTGCTTTGGATTCTGTGTCTCCCTCTCTCTCTGCCCCTCCCCTGCTGGCTCTCTGTCTCTCTGTCTTTCTGTTTCTCTGTCTCTGTCTCTGTCTCTCTCTCGTTCTCAAAAATAAATAATCATTAAAAAACTCTAAAAGGAAAAAAAGCAAAATGGAGTATGGGTAAAATCCAGATTCCCCAAAACAGACAATAAAACCAATCAAGGCATGAGTTCCCAGAAGGGAGGTAACTAAATCCTTTCACTGCTCAGGTAAATCCTCCCTCATTTGGCAAGTGGGAGGGTTCCTTACAGACCAAGCCACCTGACCAGTGTCCACAAGTACATGTGAAAACCAGATGTAAGGAATGGATTTCTAAGGTAATATAATTTCCCCCACACTGACCACAGAAGTTATAGAAAAATCTAAGTAGAAAAAATTTTAAATCTGTCAACTAAGCACTAGACTTAGTTGATGTTACAGAGGAATAAAGACCTAAAGAACAGACCATTCAAGTGCTATTTAAATATCCCACTAGATAGAAAACAAGGAAATTTCCCATATTCTTTTTATAAACAAAGCCAAACATAGATATCAAAACCCAACAAAGATTACACAAAAAGAGAAAACTAGAACCCCACCTCACATATGATTTATGATGGTAAATTCTAAGTGAAATATTAGTATATGGAATCCAGAAGGACAATTCTCTATTGATAATTGGGGGTTTATACCTAGGATATGAAAAATATGTTAAAATAATCCACCATATTAACTCATGTAATACTTACTATGTGCTAGGTATTATTCTAACTGCTCTCCATACATCAATTTATTTCATCCTCAGTGGAAACTTTAGAAGGTAGGCACTATTACTATCATGATTTAAAGAGAACAAAACAGAGACACACAGAGCTTAAGTGACTTCCCCAAGAGAGCAGCAGAGCTGGAATTTGAACATCAGCAAGGTGGTTCAGAGCCTGTGTACTTCTCCACAATGCTGTATTGCATCTTACTAAAGGAATATGGAAAAAAGTCATTTTATCATCTGCGTAGACACATTTGGTAAAATTCAACCTCCATCAAGATTTATTGTTTCCAGTGAACTATTGGGACCTCATCAGAATAAAAACTTCTGCACAGCGAAGGAAACAATCAACAAAACTAAAAGGCAACCAACAGAATGGGAGAAGAAATTTGCAAACAACATATCAGATAAATGGTTAATATTCAAAATCTATAAAGAACTTAGCAAACTCAACACCCAAAAAACAAATAACCCAGTGAAGAAATGGGCAAAAGACATGAATAGACATTTCTCCAAGGAAGACATCCAGATGGCCAACCTACACATGAAAAAATGCTCAACATCACTCATCATCAGGGAAATACAAATCAAAACCACAATGGGATACCACCTTACACCTGTCAGAATGGCTAACATTAACAACTCAGGCAAAAACAGATGTTGGCGAGGATGAAGAGAAAGGGGATCTCTTGTAAACTGCTGCTGGGAATGCAAACTAGTGCAGCCACTCTGGAAAACAGTATGGAGGTTTCTCAAAAAATTAAAAATAGAACTCCCCTACGATCCAGCAATTGCACTATTAGGTATTTATCCAAGGGATACAGGTATGCTGTTTCAAAGGGGCACATGCACCCCTATGTTTCTACCAGCACTATCAACAATAGCCAAAGAATGGAAAGAGCCCAGATGTCCATTGATGGATGAATGGATAAAGAAGATGTGGTACATATATACAGTTGAGTATTAGCAATCAAAAAGAATGAAATCTTGCCATTTGCAACTATGTGGAAGGAACTAGAGGGTATTATGCTAAGCAAAATTAGTCAGGGAAAGACAAAAATCATATGACTTTACTCACATAAGACTGTAAGACACAAAACAGATGAACACAAGGGAAAGGAAGCAAAAATAATATAAAAACAGGGAGGGAGACAAAACATAAGAGATTCTTAAATATGGAGAACAAACAGGAGGTTACTGGAGGGGTTGTGGGAGGGGGTATGGGCTAAATGGGTAGGGGGAATCAAGGAATCTACCCCCGAAATCATTGTTGCACCTCATGCTAACTAAATTGGATGTAAAATTTAAAAATTAAAATAAATAAATAAATAAATAAATATTTTTTTAAAAGATTCATTTTTCCTGGCTAATTTTTTTATTGTGGCAAATTGTAAATAACATAAAATATACCATTTTAACCATTTTTAAGTGTACAAGCCAATGGCATATGTGCTTTCACGTCTTTGTGCAGCCACTACCACCATCAATTCTCCATAATTTTACCAAGAAATTTTAAAAGACTCTTAATAATAGGAATAAATGGTAAATCTCTTAACGTGATTAAACATATATATCTCATACATAGAGAACAATAGAAAGATTGCCATTTGAGTCACAAACAAAACAAGTGTGTCTGCTCTTATTTACCATTGCTCTGGAGGCACTGGAAGCAAAAAAAAAAATAGATAAGAAAGTTAAAGATGAAAAATTTGCCAAACGGTTAATGCTACATTTACAGCTGATATCAGGATTTACTTGTGAAATATAAGAGAACTAACTGAAAAACATTCATAAATAATAGAATGCAATAATGTAGCTGGGTATAAAAATGTACACAAATAATCACAATTATAAATCACAAGCAATCAGAAGAAACAGAGGAAAATATATCAATTTACATTAGTCATACATACATGCAGAGTACCTAGGAACAAACATAACAGGAGATGTAATGGGACATTTTCAAATGCCAGCAGAAGTGTGGAAGGAAGTGTGAGAAATGTAAAGACAAACCGTATTTCATGACTAGTAGGTTTGTTGTAATAAAAATGTCAACTCTCCCTAAGTAATGTAATCTCATTAAGAATAATAACAAAAATTTTATTTGCAACTCATAAGAAGATTCTAAATTTCATTGGAAAAAATAGGGCAAGATTATATATAAAAACTCAGAAAATAGACACAAATAAGAAGGAGCTAACACTACCAGACATTAAATATTATAAAGATAAAACAATTTTAAAATCAATAGAAATTATAAGTAATCTAACTAGATATGAAAATGTATTTTTTTAATTTTTTAACATTTATTTTTGAGATAGAGAAGCAGAAAGAGGGAGACAGAGTATTTGAAGCAGGCTCTGCACTGTGAGCACAGAGTCAGCCATTTAATCGACAGAGCCACCCAGGTCCCCCAAAAATGTATTTCTTATAAAAGTGATAGTTTATAACCATGGCGAAGACATGGATTATTCTGAATTTTAATTAAACAACTGGGTTGCCATCTAAAAACTAAAACTTTAGGGGTGCCTGTGTGGCTCAGTCGGTTAAACATCCAACTTTGGCTCAGGTCATGATCTCACGATTCCTCAGTTTGAGCCCTACATTGGGCTCTCTGTTGTCAGCACAGAGCCTGGAGCCTGCTTCAGATCCTCTGTCTCCCTCTCTCTGCCCCTCCTCCAGCTCACCCATGCTCTCTCGCTCTCTCTCAAAAAATAAACATTAAAAAAATGAAAACAAAAACTAAAAATTTGATCCATACCCAACATTTTATACCAAGGTAAATTCCAACTTGAAAAGATATTTTTATTTTAAAATTAAATAAAACTGAAAATAAATGGAAGAATACTTTCAAATCTTGGGGGATGGCCTTAAAGATTAAAAATGCTGAAGCCATAAAGGAAAATACTGAGAAAAATCTGTAACCTAAAGCCAAAAGACAAACATGAACTTAGAAAAATATTTGCAATTCATACCATAAGGTGCTAATTTCCCTAACATGTAAAACGTTCCTATAAATTAAGATCAGACCAAGAACCCAATAGAAAAGTGGGAAAGACTATGAACATACAGTTCAACAGAAAATGCAAATGGTTCTTAAACTCATTTTAAGGGCTCAACTGCACTCATAATAAAGAAAAACAAAGCAAAATTATGCTGATATACAGTAGTTCTATGATATTGGTGATAATGAAAAGTTTAATAACATGCTCTGTTGGACTGAGAGGAAAAAAGTTCTTTCATATGTTGCTGCTGAGAATATGAATTGGTAAACTTTCATGGAGGTAAACTGGCAATATTTATCAAAATAACAAATTTACATTTCTCCTGAACCAACAGCATGACTTTTGGCAATTTATCCTACAGACATTTGCATATGCTTATTCATCATGGCGTTGTTTGTGATGACAACAGATTGTAAACACCCAAAATGTTCAAAGAGGCGCTGGTTAAATAAGGCCTATCCATACAAAAAAAATGTTTTGACATTTGTCAAAAATGTGGAAGTCTTTCAGGTAATGATCTGGAAAGATAGTCATGATATAATGTTAAATAAGAAAATAATACACTACCATTTGTAAAAAATAAAAAAGAAGAGTAAAAGAATATAAAAGGTATTATTTTTTAACATTTATTTATGTTTGAGACAGAGAGAGACAGAGCATGAACAGGGGAGGGGCAGAGAGAGGGAGACACAGGATCTGAAGCAGGCTCCAGGCTCCAAGCTGTCAGCACAGAGCTTGTCGCGGTGCTCGAACCCACAGGCCATGAGATCATGACCTGAGCCAAAGTCA
This sequence comes from Prionailurus bengalensis, assembly GCF_016509475.1. Classification (NCBI taxonomy): domain Eukaryota; kingdom Metazoa; phylum Chordata; class Mammalia; order Carnivora; family Felidae; genus Prionailurus; species Prionailurus bengalensis. The sequence goes on along the minus strand of NC_057361.1, from coordinate 16,950,884 downwards.
GATGCTTAACTTACTGAGCCACCCAGGCACCCCTAGAAGATATTATTTACTAGCACATATGTATGGTGTAGTTGTTGGTTCACAACCTTGGGAGCTTCTCAGGTATAATGCGAACCTGGCATCCATGTATGGAGTGCAAGAAGAGACCAAAGAAAGAGGCAGGCCACTGCAGATTGGTAGGTGGCAGATTTAATAAACAAGCAAACTTATTTACAGCCTTTTCTTAGGTGCTGCAAGACAAGTAGATTTCCACATGGGCCTGCCAGAATCTTACGTTTATATAGAGGCCTTCACTGGGTTCATTCAATTACCTTGCCCCAATACCCTCAATACCACATTTCTGTATCAAGGTTGTATCGTTGGAGCAGCTTAAGAGTGGGGAATGCAAGGACAGGGGAGGGTTGGGGAGCCTCCAGTTGGCCAGCTCCAGCTCTGGAGTCAACTGGTGGTCACATCTTATTGATGCTCTCCTCCAAGAGTAGTGTATTCCTAAAATAACTCTGGAAGAATACATATGACAGAAGTAACAGTTATCTGTGGGAGAGGAATTGGGCAACAGGAACCATGGTGAGAGAGGTGAATTAACATAATTTCAGAACTCCAGGGATAAAAGAAATTAAAATAACTTTGAGAAACAGTGGAATGATGCTTTTAAAACTTTGGCGGGGGGAGTGATTAGGAACTTATCATTTATGCTTAGCCATACTACAAGTATAAGAATAAAATACATCTTCAGATATGCAAAAATGCAGATAACTTGCCACCTACACATCTGTATGAAAAGCGCCTTACAAAAGTTATTATAAAAAAAAGTAATGTTATACATGAAAGCCTGAGATAGAAGAAACAATGACAGTTGACTATGATCTGAAAGAAGCACTATAATTTGATGCTTCTAAAATCCTCTCTCAAGTGTGGTGACATGGATATTTCTATAGAAGGAATCTCCTGTAGTGAATAATATTTACATGAATTTACATAAATCTAATAGTGCAAGTTCTATTTTGTTTGGTTTATATTTTGTAATTAAAGACAAAGTCAAAGACGATTAAAGTTACAAAATGAAATCACATAAACCCCTATTATGTGAAAACAGTAATATAACAAAGTCATGTGATATCAGGTGGTGTTAGGCAAATTGCTCATTTTTCAGAGTGGGACATTAACAGAATGTATGTAAAGCTAATAAGTTATGGAATACAATTACTTTTATTATCTAAAATAATACTATTGAATACCAGAGAAACATGTTTAAAAAGGAATTGGTTTAGTATTTACTTCTGAGGAGAGGAGCTGGGGGAAGGGAAACTTATTTTGCATTTTTAGAACTTTTGTGTGGTTTAATTTTTACCATGCACAGTTAATTTTTTTGGATGACCTAATTACTTCTATATTTATATTTGTGTGTGTGTATAATATTTCCAGGTGTACAATATAGTGATTCAACAATTCTATGTAATACTCAGTGCTCATCATGGTAAGTGTACTCTTTAATCCCCATCACCTATCTCACCCATCACTTCACCAACCTCCCCTCTGGAAGTTGCTATTTAAGAGTCTGTTTCTTTGTTTGTATCTCTTTTGTTTTCTTTGTTCATTTGTTTTGTTTCTTAAATTCCACATATGAGTGAAATGATATGGTATTTGTCTTTCTCTGTCTGACTTATTGCTTAGTATTATTCTCTATAGTTCCATCCATGTTGTTGCAAATGGCAAGATATCATTCTTTTTTTATAGCTGAATAATATTCCATTGTATATATATACCACTTCTTTATCCATTCATCTAGCGATGGACATTTGAACTTCTTCCATAATTCAACTATTGTAAATAATGCTACAATATAGTGCTACAGTGGACACAGGGGTGCATATATCCTTTTGAATTAGTGTTTTTGTGTTCTTTTGGGTAAATGCCCAGTAGTGTGATTACTGGATCCTAGGACAGTTCTATTTTATTTATTTATTTTTTTAGAGAGGAAGAAAGAACATGTGTGAGCAGAAAAGGAGGGCAGAGGGAGAGAGAGAGAATCTTAAGCACCTCCTCACTCAGCTCAGAGCCCAATGTGGGGCTTTATCCTATGACCCAGGCATCATAACCTGAGCTGAAATCAAGAGTTGGATGCTCAACCGAGTTGCCCAGGCTCCCCTAGGGTATTTTTATTTTTAACTTTTTGAGGAACACCCATACTGTTTTCCACAGTGGTTGCACCAGTTTGCATTCCCACCAATAGTGCACAAGGGTTCTTTTTTCTCCACATTCTTACCAACACTTGTTGTTTCTTGAGTTTTTGTTTTAAACCATTCTGAAAGGTGTAAAGTGACATCTCAGAGTGGTGTTTATTTGCACTTCCATGATGACAAGTGATCTTGAGCATCTTGTGTCTTTTGGTCATCTCTATGTCTTCTTTGGAGAAATGTCTGTTCATATCTTCTGTCTACTTTTAATTGGATTATTTGGGGTTTTTCTTTTTTTTTTTTCAACATTTATTTATTTTTGGAACAGAGAGAGACAGAGCATGAACGGGGGAGGGGCAGAGAGAGAGGGAGACACAGAATCGGAAACAGGCTCCAGGCTCTGAGCCATCAGCCCAGAGCCTGACGCGGGGCTCGAACTCACCGACTGCAAGATCGTGACCTGGCTGAAGCCGGACGCTTAACCGACTGCACCACCCAGGCGCTCCAGGGGGTTTTTGTGTTGAGTTGTATCTGTTCTTTATGTTTTGGATACTAACCCTTTATTAGATATGTCATTTGCAAATATCTTCTCCCATTCAGTAGTTTGTCTTCTCATTTTGTTGATTGTTTCCTTCACTGCACAGAAGCTTTTTTATTTTGATGTAGTCCTAATTATTTTTGCTTTTGTTTTCTTTGGCTCAAGAGACATATGTAGAAAAATGTTGTTAAGGCCGATGTCAAAGAGGTTACTGCCTGTGCTCTCTTCTAGAATTTTGATGATTTCAGGTCTCACATTTAGGTCTTTAATCAATTTTGAGTTTATTTTTGTGTATGCTATGAGAAAATGATCAAATTTAATTCTTTGGCATGTTGCTGTCCAGTTTTCCCAACACCATTTGTTGAAGAGATTTCATTTTTCCTATTGGATATTCTTTCTTTTTTTGTTGAAGATTAGTTGAACGTATAATTGTGGGTTTGTTTTCAGGCTTTCTATTCTGTTCCATTGATCTATATGTCTATTTTGTGCCAGTGCCATTCTGTTTTGATTACTATAGCTTTGTAGTATAACTTGAAATCTGGATTTGTAGTACCTCCAGCTCTTCAATTTCTGTTATCAGTGATTTATAGTTTTCAAAGCACAGGTCTTTCATCTGCTTGGTTAAGTTTATTCCTAGGTACTCTATTATTTTTGGTGCAATTGTAAATGGGACTGCTTTCTTCATTTCCCTTTCTGCTACTTCATTATTAATGTATAGAAGTACAACAGGCTTCTGTACACTGATTTTGTGTTCTATGACCTTAATAAATTCATTTATCAGTTCTAGTAATTTGGGGGTTAATTTTTAGGGTTTTCTACATATGATATCATGTCATCTGCAAATAATGAAAGTTTTACTTCTTCCTTACCAATTTGGATGCCTTTTATTCTTCTTTGTTGTCTGATTGCTGTGGCTAGGATTTCCAGTACTACGTCAAATAAAAGTGAGAGTAGATATCCTTGTCATGTTCCTGACCTTAGAGGGCAATTTCTCAGCATTTCACCCTTGGGTATGATGTTATCAGTGGGTTCTTCATATATGACCTTTATTATGGTGAGTTATGTTTCCTTTTGACCTATTTTATTGACGGTTTTTATCAGGAATGGATGTTGTATTTTGTCAAATGCTTTTTTTGCATCTGTTGAAATGATTCTATGATTTTTACCCTTTCTCTTGTTGATGTGATGTATCACTCTGATTGCTTTGCAAATATTGAGCCCTTGCATCCTGGGAATAAACCCCACTTGGTCATGGTGAATTATTTATTTAACGTATTGTTAGATTTGGCTTGCTAATATTTTGTTGAGGATTTTTGCAACTATATTCATGAGAGATATTGGCCTATAGTTATCTTTTTTGTAGTGTCTTTATCTGATTTTGGTATTAGGGTAATGCTCACCTCATAGAATAAATGTGGAAGTTTTCCTTCCTCTTCTATTTCTTAGAATAATTTGAGAGAAATAACTCTTCCTTAAATGCTTGGTAGAATTCAACTGTGAAGCCATGTGGTCTTGGACTTTTGTTTGTTGGGGGTTTCTTGATTACTGATTCAATTTCATTGCTGGTAATTTGTCTGTTGAATTTTTTTTTATTTCTTCCTGATTGAGTTTTGGAAAGTTATATGTTTCTAGAAATTCATCCATTTCCTCTACGTTGTCCAGTTTCTTGGCATATAATTTTTCATAATATAATCTTATAATCCTTCAAATATCTATGGTGTTCCTTGTTATTTATCTTCTTTATTTGTGATTTTGTTTATTTGAGTACTCCCTTTTTTGATGGATCTGGCTAAAAATTTATCAATTTTGTTGATATTTTCAAGGAATCAGCTCCAGGTTTCATTGATCTGTTACATTGTTTCTTTAATTTCTCTATCATTTATTTCTACACTAATCTATTATTTCCTTCCTTCTGCTGGTGTGGGGTTTTGTTTGTTCTTTTTTTTTTAGCTCCTTTAGGTGTAGGTTAAGGTTGTTTTTGTGTTATTTCCAGGTTTTTTCTTGTGGTTGATTTCTAGTTTTATAGCATTGTGGTCAGAAAAGATGCATGGTATGACTTAGATCTTTTTGAATTTGTTGAGACTTGTTGTTTGACCTAATATATGATCTATTCTGGATAGTGTTACATATGTACTTAAAAAGAATGTGTATTCTGCTGTTTTAGGATGGAATGCTCAGAATATATCTGTTAAATCCCTCTGGTCAAATGTGTCATTCACAGCCACTGTTTCCCTGTTGATTTTCTGTTTGGACAATCTATATATCAATGTAAGTGGAGTATTAAAGTCCTCTATTATTATTATTACCATTGATTATTTCTTTTATGATTGCTGTTAATTGCTTTATGTATTTGAGTGTTTCATGTTGGGTGCATATATAATGACAATTGTTATATCTTCTTGTTGTATTGTTCCCTGAATGATTATATAATGTCCTTCTTTGTCTCTTGTTACAGCCTTTGTTTTAAAGTCACTTTGCCCAATGTAAGTATTGCTACTCCAGCTTTCTTTTCATGTCCATTTGCATGATAAATATTTCTCCATTCTCTCACTTTTAATCTGCATGTATCTTTAGGTCTCAAATGAGTCTCTTGTAGGCAGCATATAGATCTTGATCTTTATTTGTTGATCACTCATGTCTTTTTATTGAAGAGTTTCATCCTTTTACATTCAAAGGAATTATTGAAAGGTATGTATTAATTGCCATCTTGTTACTTGTTTTATGGTTGTTTTTGTAGTTCTTCTCTGTTCCATCCTTCCCTTGCTCTCTTCTCTCACAGTTAGTTGGCTTTCCTTAGTGGTATATTTGAATTCCTTTCTATTTATTTTTTCAATATCTATTACTGATTTTTGATTTGTGGTTACCGCTGAGTTTGTATATAACATCTTCTACATATAACAGTCTATATTAAGTTGATGGTCCCTGAAGTTTGAATCCATTATTTACTTCTGTCCTCCCACATTTTAGGTATATAGTGTCATATTTACATCCTTTTATTTTGTGAGTCATTTGACTGTTTTTTATAGATATACTTATTTTCACTGCTTTTGTGCTTCCTACTTTCCTTACTCTTTCTTATGGTCTTTCCTTTGCATTCAAAGAGTCCCCTTTAACATTTCTTGTAGGGCTGGTTTAGTGGCCATTAATTCCTTTCACTTTTGTTTGACTGGGAAACTCTTTATCTCTCCTTCTATTCTAAATGATAGCCTTGCTGGATAGAGTATTCTTGGCTGCAGGTTTTTTCGTTTCAACATTTTGAATCTTTGATACCATTCCCTTCTAGTCTGCAAAGTTTCTGCTAAAAAAGCAGCTGATAGCCTTGTGAAGCTTCCCTAGTATATACCTGTCTTCTTTTATTTTGCTGGGTTATTTTTAGTTTATTTTATTTTTGGTAGAGAGTAGGGGAGAGACAGAGAGAGAATCCCAAGCAGACCCTATACTGTCTGCATTTAGCCCAACATGGGGCTTGAACTCATGAACTGCAAGATCATGACCTGAGCCAATCCAAGAATCAGATCCTTAACTGAATGCCCCACCCTCGGGTACACCTCTTTTACTGCTTTTAAAATTCTCTCTTCATCACTACTCTTTGCCATTTTAATTACCATGTGTTTTGGTGTGGACTTCCTTGGGTTGATTTTGTTGGGGGCTTTCTGTGCCTCCTGGATCTGGATTTCTGTTTCGTTCCCCAAATTCAGGAAGTTTTCAGCTATTATTTCTTTGATAATAAATTTTCTGCCCCCCTTTGTCTCTCTTCCCCTTCTAGGATCCCTATAATGCAAATGTTAGCACACTTATGGTGTTGCTCAGTTTCCTAAATCTGTTCTCATTTTGCATTTTTTCCCTCATCTGCTCAGTTATATTACTTTCCATCACTCTGTCCTCTAGGTCACTGATTCATTCTTTTCCTTCATCTAGTCTATTTATTCCATCCGGTGTGTTTTTAATTTCATTAAAAATTGTGTGTTTTTCATTGGTTCTTCATCTCTGATTGGTTCTTTTTCTTAACCTCATTGTTAAGGGTCCCACTGAGGTCCTCCACTCTTTTCTCAAGTCCAGTGAGTATCTTTGTGACCATTACTTTAAATTCTCTCTCAGGCAATCATTTATCTCCATTTTACTTAGGTCTCTTGCTGTGATTTTGTCCTGTTCTTTTGTTTGTCATATATTTCTCTGTCTCCTCATTTTGTCTAACTCTGTCTATTTCTGTGTGTTAGGAAAGACACCTACATCTCCTGCTCTTGAAAGTAATGGCCTTATGAAGAAGAGGTCCTACAGTGCCTTGCAGTGCAGTGTCCACTGTTCACCAGAACCTGGTGCTTCAGGGGATGTCTCCTAAGTGTGATGCAGGCACCTTACTTCTGAGCTACTTTTTCCTTCAGTCTAGTCATCTGTAATGGCTCTCTTTGCCCATTGTGGGCAGTGTTTGGTCCCTGTGGTTTTAGTGGGCCAGTCTGAGGATAATTTGGGTTTTAGTTTAGTCATACCAGGTGTTTACCAAGTTTGGATGCAGTAGCACTAAACTGTAGGGTACTTTCCCTGTGTAGTCCCCTGAGAAGCTTTCATTGGTGCGCAGGGCCTGCAGTCAAACCAGTTGTTTGCCTCCAGCCCATTGCTAGGTCTCTGTCTGACTTCTGTGTGTGGTTATCTGTCCCTTTCTCCCACAGCAGAAGTCACATTGGAATGACACTGGCCACTGTAGGGGCTGCTTTCACACTGCCAGTCCTGCAGCGCTTCCCTATATGGGCTCTGGCTAAGAGCATTTTGGAGAGGGTGGATTCACCAAAGCATGGCACAGGGGTGGGGGCAGCAGTTATAACAAGTAAGGTAGTGAACCCTACAGGTGGCCATGTGTTCATTCTGTTTGCTAGCTAATACTCCATTGTATGTATGTATATATATATGTATGTGTATATATATATATATATATATATTTATATATATACACCACATCTTCTTTGTCCATTCATGCATTGATGGACATTTGGGCTCTTTCCATACATTGGCTATTGTTGGTACTGCTGCTATAAACATTGGGGTGTATGTGCCCCTTTGAAACAGCACACCTGTATCCCTTGGATAAATACCTAGTAGTGTGATTGCTGGGTCGTAGGGGAGTTCTATTTTTAATTTTTTAAGGAACCTCCATACTGTTTTCCAGAGTGGCTGCACCAGCTTGCATTCCCAGCAGCAGTGCACAAGAGATCTTCTTTCTCCACACCCTCACCAACATCTGTTGTTGCCTGAGCTGTTCATGTTAGCCATTCTGACAGGTGTAAGGTGGTATCCCATTGTGGTTTTGATTTGTATTTCCCTTATGATGAGTGATGTTGAGCATTTTTTCATGTGTCAGTTGGCCATCTGGATGTCTTCTTCAGAGAAGTGTCTGTTCATGTCTTTTGCCCATTTCTTCACTGGATTATTTGTTTTTTGGATGTTGAGTTTATAAGTTCTTTATAGATTTTGGATACTAACCCTTTATCTGATATGTTGTTTGCAAACATCTTCTACCATTCTGTCAGTTGCCTTTTAGTTTTGCTGATTGTTTCCTTCGCTGTGCAGAACCTTTTTATTTTGATGAGGTCCCAATAGTTCACTTTTGCTTTTGTTTCCCTTGCCTCTGGAGATGTGTTGAGGAAGAAGTTGATGCGGCCAAGATCAAAGAGGTTTTTCCTGCTTTCTTCTTGAGGATTTTGACAGCTTCCTGTCTTACATTTAGGTCTTTCATCCATTTTGAGTTTATTTTTGTGTATGGTGTAAGAAAGTGGTCCAGGTTGATTCTTTTGCATGTCACTGTCCAGTTTTCCCAGCACCACTTACTGAAGAGACTGTCTTTATTCCATTGGATATTCTTTCCTGCTTTGTCAAAGATTAGTTGCCCATACGTTTGTGGGTCCATTTCTGGGTTCTCTATTCTGTTCCATTGATCTGAGTGTCTGTTTTTGTGCCAGTACCATATTGTCTTGATGACTACTGCTTTGTAGTATAGCCTCAAGTCCTGGATTGTGATGCCTCCTGCTTTGGTTTTCTTTTTCAAGATTGCTTTGGCTATTCAGGGTCTTTTCTGGTTCCATACAAATTTTAGGATTATTCTGTTCTAGTTCTGTGAAGAATGCTGGTGTTATTTTTATAGGGATTGCATTGAATAGGTAGATTTCTTTGGGGACTATTGACACTTTAACAATATATGTTCTTCCTATCCAGGAGCATGGAATCTTTTTCCATTTTTTATGTGTCTTCTTCTTCAATGTCTTTCATAAGCTTTCTAGAGTTTTCAGTGTATAGATTTTTCACCTCTTTGGTTATATTTATTCCTAGGTATTTTATGGTTTTTGGTGAAACTGTAAATGGAATCAATTCCTTGATTTCTCTTTCTGTCGCTTCATTGGTGGTGTATAGGAATGCAACCGATTTCTGTGCGTTGATTTTATATCCTGAAACTTTGCTGAATTCATGAATCAGTTATAGAAGCTTTTTGGTGGAGTATTTTGGGTATTCCATATACAGTATTATGTCGTCTGCAAGGAGTAAAAATTTGACCTCTTTCTGCACGATTTGGATGCCTTTTATTTCTTTGTGTTGTCTGATTGCAGAGGCTAAGACTTCCAATACTATGTTGAATAACAGTGGTGAGAGTGGACATCCTTGTCTTCTTCCTGACCTTAGGGGGAAAGCTCTCAGTTTTTCCCCATTGAGGATGATATTAGCATTGGGTCTTTCACATATGGCTTTTATGATCTCGAGGTATGATCCTTCTAGCCCGACTTTCTTGAGGGTTTTTATCAAAAAAGGATTCTATATTTTGTCAAATGCTTTCTCTGCATCTATTGAGAGGATCATATGGTTCTTGTCCTTTCTTTTATTGATGTGATGAATCACGTTAATTGTTTTGTGGATATTGAACCAGCTCTGCATCCCAAGTATAAATCCCACTTGGTCGTGGTAGATAATTTTTTATTGTATTGTTGGATCCAGTTGGCTAATATATTGTTGGGTATTATTGCATCCATGTTAATCAGGGAAATTGGTCTAAAGTTCTCCTTTTTAGTGGGGTCTGTGTCTGCTTTTGGAATCAAGGTAATGCTGGCTTCATAGAAAGAGTTTGGAAGTTTTCCATCCATTTCTATTTTTTGGAACATCTTCAAGAGAATAGGTGTTAGCTCTTCCTCAAATGTTTGGTAGAATTACCCTGGAAAGCCATCTGGCCCTGGACTCTTGTTTTTTGGCAGGCTTTTGATTATTAATTCGATTTCCTTACTGGTTATGGGTCTTTTCAAATTTTCTATTTCTTCCTGTTTCAGTTTTGGTAGTATTTATGTTTCTAGGAATTTGTCCATTTCTTCCAGATTGCCCATTTTATTGGCCTATAATTGCTCATAATGTTCTCTTATTATTGTTTTATTTCTTCTGTGTTGGTTGTGATCTCTTGTCTTTCATTCTTGATTTTACTTTTTTTGGGTCCTTTCCTTTTTCTTTTTGATCAAACCGGCTAGGGTTTTAAAATTTTTGTTAATTTTCTCAGAGAACCAGCTTCTGGTTTCATTGATCTATTCTGTTTGGGGAGGGTTTTTTTGGTTTTGATAGCATTAATTTCTGCTCTAATATTTATTACTTCCTGTCTTCTATTGGTTTGGGGTTTTATTTGCTGTTCTTTTTCCAGCTCTTTAAAGCATAAGGTTATGTTGTGTATCTGAGGTCTTTCTTCCTTCTTTAGGAAGGCCTGGATTGCTCTATACTTTCCTCTTATGACTGCCTTTCCTGCATCCCAGAGGTTTGCGGTTGAGGTATCATTTTCATTGGCTTCCATGAACTTATTGATTTCCTCTTTAACTTCTTAGTTAGCCTCTTCATTCTTCAGTAGGATGTTCTTTAGTCTCCAAGTATTTGTTACCTTTGTTACCCCTTCTTCATCTCTTGATACAGTCTTTATTTTAAAGTCTAGATTGTCTGATATAAGTATGGCTACTCCAGGTTTCTCCTGTTGACCATTAGCATGATACATGGTTCTCCATTCCCTTACTTTCAATAAAGGTGTCTTTAGGTCTAAAGTGGGTCTCTTCTAAACAGCATATAAGTGGATCTTGTTTTCTCATCCATTCTGCTACCCTATGTCTTTTGATTGGAGCATTTAGTCCATTAATGTTTAGAGTGAGTACTGAAAGGTATGAATTTATTGCCATTATGTTGTTTGTAGAGTTGCAGTTTCTGGTGGTGTTCTCTGGTCCTTTCTAATCGTTTGTTGCTTTTGATCCTTATTTATTTGTTTGTTTGTTTTTTCACCTTTTCTCCCCTCAGAGATTCCCCTTTAAAATTTCTTGCAGGTCTGGTTTAGTGGCCACAAACTCCTTTAATTTTTGTTTGTCTAGGAAACTTTTTATCTCTCCTTCAATTTTGAATGACAGACAGCCTTGCTGGATAAAGAATTCTTGGCTGCCCACTTTTCTGATTCAGCACATTGAATTTATCCTGCCATTCCTTTCTGACCTGCCAAGTTTCTGGGGATAGGTCTGCTGCAAACCTGATCTGTCTTCCCTTGTAAGTTGGGGACTTTTTTTCCCTTGCTGCTTTCATGATTCTCTCCTTGCCTGAGTATTTTGTGAATTTGACTATGATGTGCCTTGTTGATGGTTGGTTTTTGTTGAATCTAATGGGGCTCCTCTGTGCTTCCTGGATTTTGATGTCTATGTCTTTCCCCAGGTTCGGAAAGTTTTCCACTATGATTTGCTCATGCAACCCTTTGACCCCTATTTCTCTCTCTTCCTCTTCTGGGGCCCCTATGATTCTGATGTTGTTCCTTTTTAATTTCACTGATTTCTCTAATTCTTAAATCATGCTCTTTTGCTTTCATCTCCCTCTTTTTGTCTGCTTCATTATTCTCCATAAGTTTTTCCTCTATATCACTGATTCTCTGTTCTGCCTCATGCATCCTTGCTGCTGTGGTATCCATTCAAGATTGCAGCTCAGTTATAGCATTTTTTATTTCATCCTGACTAGCTTTTACTTCTTTTATCTCTGCAGAAAGGGATTCTAATCTTTTTTTGACTCCAGCTAGTATTCTTATTATCATGATTCTAAATTCTGGTTCAGACATCTTGCTTGCATCTGTGTTGGTTAAGTCCCCAGATGCCGTTTCTTAGCACTCTTTCTTTTGGGATGAATTCCTTAGTTTTGTCATTTTGAATGGAGAAACAGAATTAATGAGGTTAAAAAAATAAAATTACAAAAATTTTAAAAGTTAAAAGCAAACACACACACACAAAAATCGAATAAATGATGCTACATACTAGGTGTGTTTTGGTCTGGGTGTTGAAAGAGGCTTGACAGATTAGAGAAAAAAGGGGAAAGAAGAAGAAAAAGGAAATCATTTGAAAATTTGAAAAAGTTAATACACTGAAGTAGACTAAAATGAAATGATGGAACTAAAATAGAATTTGAAAAAAATTTACACAAAATTATAAAATATAGTAGAAAAAAGAAAATATTTTTAATAAAAATTGAAAATAAAAATGAATTTTTTCTCTTTCTGTATTCAAGAAAAAGAAAAGAAATGAAAATAAAAAAAAGAAAAAAGAAAAAGAAAACAAATTGAATAGATGGATTGGCAAACAGACTGAAATACTGCTGAAATTACTTTGTTTTCCCCTAGAAGTCAAACTATGAAGCTCTTTGTAGTCCATAAACTAAGCAGGCAGAGAGACTTGTGTTCCTGAAGAGTGAGGTTGGCCCACTTGGGCAGGGCTTAGTGTAACAACTCCATTCTCTACTAGATGGTGCTGCTTAGCTTACTGGGGTGGATTGTTGTGGCGCTTGTAGGTGCCTATGAACATACACGGGAGCGGTGAAAATGGTGTCATCCAGCTACCCAGTCTCTAATATCGGAACTCTGTTCTCCTGGATCAGCAATCATGCACCGTCCTTTGTCTTCAGCTTCTGTCCACTCCCCGCTTTTACACAGTCCGTGACCAAGCCCCAGGCAGCACCTCCCTTCTGAGTCTTGTCTCAGATGCAGCTGTTTTTCCAGACCCCTTACTTCTGAGGGACTGTGGTTTTGACCAGTTCTGCCCCTCCGCAAGAGGGTCTCACTGAGCAATGGCCACGTGCCAGCCATACCCAGGAACGTTTGCAGGACCATGCTGCTGCTGATGCCCTGAGACTGTGGCCATGTGCCAGCCTGCCCCAGAAAAAGTTTGCGAGATAGTGTAGCAGCAGCATTTCAGGGATTATAGAAAATCACAGCACACATCTGGCACCAGGCTTCACCCTTAACAACGTTCCAGCACCAATGAATGTGGTCTGTCTTCCGGGTACTCTGGAGCCTTGCCTTTGTGGGACCCACACAGCCTCTACCAGGTGTCCTCCCAGAAGGGGAACCACTTCCCCTGTGTGGCCTAAAGATCCCGGAATCCACTCTTCTCCTGGGGATTCACCCTTCCCACCAGAGCTCCTCCAGGCAATGCGTTGTGGAGTTTTGGACTCTGTATTCTCCCTGTTTATAGTCTTAATGGAATTTAAACCCTTTCCTTTCTCCTTTTTCCCTTTTTAGTTCAGTCCCTGTGGCTGTTTCCACTTTTCCACTTTCTCTCCAGTTTGTTTTTTTTTTGGGGGGGGTGCTTTTCCTGTCTTCTACCCTGTCCCCGTCTCTGTCCTCTCTCTGCACACAAAAGCGGCTCCCTGTGCTCGGCAGCTTCTCTCTCTCCCATTTCACCTCTCTGTGAGGTGTACCTGCTGAGTTCTGTGGTTCAGGTTGTGCAGATTGTTGTATTAATCCTCAGGTCAGTTTTCTAGGTGTACAGGATGGAGTTGGTCTGGCTGTATTTCATGGGTGGGAGACACACAAAAAACTTCCATACTGTTACACCATCTTGGCTCCTCCCCTTTCCTCTGATTTTAATTGTGTCCACTGATTTTTTTTTTAATTCCAGGTTTTAAGTCCCACTGGTTATAAGAACTCATGAAATTCGGCCCCTCAGATTTTCAAAGCCAAATGTTATAGGGATTTGCTTTCCCCATGTGGACTGTCTGGTGGAGGGGTCTCTTTCTCTTGCCTCTCTATGCCTGTGATGTCCCTCCCTCCCACAGACAGTCCAGAGATTCTGCTTAGTTCTAGACCATGTCTCTGCCCTTCCTATCTTCTTTGGTGTGGCTTCTTCTCTACATTTAGTTGTGGGGTTTATTCTGCCAGGCTTCACATCATTTTCTGGGTTATTGACACTGATGTGAGTGTTAACTAGTTGTGTCTGTGGAATGAAGTGAGCTTAGGGCCCTCCTATTCCACCATCTTCCCCAGAAGCCTCCATGCACAGTAAACTTTTAAAATAATATACAAAAGATAAAAAGGGAGTGGGGATAGGGAGTAACTTGCTCAAAATCACACACATGTTAAATGATGGAGCTACTTTCTAGCCCAGATTCATCTAAGTGCAAAATCTGGTTCACACTTGAGGCTGCACCAGAATTCTCGGGAAGGCTTTTTGGGCCCCACTCCTAGATCCCTAAAGTTTCTGAGTAATAGTTCCAGTGTGAGACCCAATAATTTACTTCTCTAATCAGTTCCCAGGTGATGGTGGTACTGTTGCTCCAGGAGTCACACTGAGAACCACACACCTCATCACAACCCCCATTTTTGAGGTTAACAATTTGGAAAAAGAATTATGTTTAGTAAATCATGAGTTTTGACCACAGTGCTTTGTCTATTGTCTTTTTTTGGCTAGAAAGGAATGTGAATTTGGTTTTTCCACTTGTGCTTCCACTGATACCAGAAAACAGATCCTTTGAATCAACCTGTTATTTAAGTGATTTTCCAACCAGGAAAGCAGTCTCCATCTCCAACTGTCTTTAGTTTCTATATTACCACTTATGAGACCCATGTAACATTCAGGCTCAGCAGTCACACCTGACCCAACAGACTGAGAGAGAAAAAAAGAAATTTTTTTCAGGATTAGTATGTTTACACAAATTCAGTGGCTGGCAAGTAGTGGTTACCATGTCATTATGGAAATCTCTGGACAATCTAAAGAGCACATTGAATTGTTCAGAGGAAGCCTGTGTTTATGGAGTTGAGTTGACAACTTAATTTAAATGATATAAAACCTCAGTATTATCATCTTAGCCCTGCACAAACCAGATGATAGAAAACATCGCAATCTTGTAAATATGGTACCCATCTTAGCTCTTATCCTTTCTGTTATATCTCCTCATTTCTCTTTAAATAATGAACCATTTAGTCACTGACTTTTTGTTATGTATCTCATCACCCTCCTGTGGAAAATACTACGCTTCACAGTAGCTCACATCAGAAAAATAAATGTTGAGGCAAGATGGTGGCTTAGGAGGACGCTGGGCTCACCGCACGTCCTGCTGATCACTTAGATTCCATCTACACCTGCCTAAATAACCCAGAAAACCGCCAGAGGATTAGCAGAACGGAGTCGCCGGAGCCAAACGCAGACGAGAGGCCCACGGAAGAGGGTAGGAAGGGTGGCGAGGCAGGGCGCGCTCCACGGACTGGCGAGAGGGAGCCGGGGCGGAGGGGCGGCTCGCCGGCCAAGCAGAGCCCCTGAGTCTGGCTTGCAAAAGCGGAGGGGCCTGACGGACTGTGTTCCCACAACAAGCGCGACTTAGCGTCTGGGAGGTCATAAGTTAACAGCTCTGCTCCGAAAGCGGGAAGGCTGGAGCACAAAGGGAGGGAGAGCTGCTGAGCCCCCTGACAACAGAGCTCAGTTTGGTGGGGAACAAAGGTGCTCACCAGCGCCATCTCCCTCGCCCATCCCCCAGCCCAAATCCCAAAGAGAACCAGTTCCTGCCAGGGAACTTGATCGCTCCACGCAAACACCCAACTCTGCGCTTCTGCGGAGCCAAACCTCCGGCAGCGGATCTGACTCCCTCCCGCTGCCACAGGGCCCCTCCTGAAGTGGATCACCTAAGGAGAAGCGATCTAAGCCTGCCCCTCCTGCCCCCGTGCACCTTGCCTACCCACCCCAGCTAATACGCCAGATCCCCAGCATCACAAGCCTGGCAGGGTGCAAGTAGCCCAGACGAGCCACACCACCCCACAGTGAATCCCGCCCCTAGGAGAGGGGAAGAGAAGGCACACACCAGTCTGACTGTGGCCCCAGCGGTGGGCTGGGGGCAGACATCAGGTCTGACTGCGGCCCCGCCCACCAACTCCAGTTATACACCACAGCACAGGGGAAGTGCCCTGCAGGTCCTCACCACGCCAGGGACTATCCAAAATGACCAAGCGGAAGAACTCCCCTCAGAAGAATCTCCAGGAAATAACAACAGCTAATGAGCTGATCAAAAAGGATTTAAATAATATAACAGAAAGTGAATTTAGAATAATAGTCATAAAATTAATCGCTGGGCTTGAAAACAGTATACAGGACAGCAGAGAATCTCTTGCTACAGAGATCAAGGGACTAAGGAACAGTCACGAGGAGCTGAAAAACGCTTTAAACGAAATGCATAACAAAATGGAAACCACCACAGCTCGGCTTGAAGAGGCAGAGGAGAGAATAGGTGAACTAGAAGATAAAGTTATGGAAAAAGAGGAAGCTGAGAAAAAGAGAGATAAAAAAATCCAGGAGTATGAGGGGAAAATTAGAGAACTAAGTGATACACTAAAAAGAAATAATATACGCATAATTGGTATCCCAGAGGAGGAAGAGAGAGGGAAAGGTGCTGAAGGTGTACTTGAAGAAATCATAGCTGAGAACTTCCCTGAACTGGGGAAGGAAAAAGGCATTGAAATCCAAGAGGCACAGAGAACTCCCTTCAGACGTAACTTGAATCGATCTTCTGCACGACATATCATAGTGAAACTGGCAAAATACAAGGATAAAGAGAAAATTCTGAAAGCAGCAAGGGGTAAACGTGCCCTCACATATAAAGGGAGACCTATAAGACTCGTGACTGATCTCTCTTTTGAAACTTGGCAGGCCAGAAAGAATTGGCACGAGATTTTCAGGGTGCTAGACAGAAAAAATATGCAGCCAAGAATCCTTTATCCAGCAAGTCTGTCATTTAGAATAGAAGGAGAGATAAAGGTCTTCCCAAACAAACAAAAACTGAAGGAATTTGTCACCACTAAACCAGCCCTACAAGAGATCCTAAGGGGGACCCTGTGAGACAAAGTCCCAGAGACATCACTGCAAGCATAAAACATACAGACATCACAATGACTCTAAACCCGTATCTTTCTATAATAACACTGAATGTAAATGGATTAAATGCGCCAACCAAAAGACATAGGGTATCAGAATGGATAAAAAAACAAGACCCATCTATTTGCTGTCTACAAGAGACTCATTTTAGACCTGAGGACACCTTTAGATTGAGAGTGAGGGGATGGAGAACTATTTATCATGCGACTGGAAGCCAAAAGAAAGCTGGAGTAGCCATACTTATATCAGACAAACTAGACTTTAAATTAAAGGCTGTAACAAGAGATGAAGAAGGACATTATATAATAGTTACAGGGTCTATCCATCAGGAAGAGCTAACAATTATAAATGTCTATGCACCGAATACCGGAGCCCCCAAATATATAAAACAATTACTCATAAACATAAGCAACCTTATTGATAAGAATGTGGTAATTGCAGGGGACTTTAACACCCCACTTACAGAAATGGATAGATCATCTAGACACACGGTCAATAAAGAAACAAGGGCCCTGAATGAGACATTGGATCAGATGGACTTGACAGATATATTTAGAACTCTGCATCCCAAAGCAACAGAATATACTTTCTTCTCGAGTGCACATGGAACATTCTCCAAGATAGATCATATACTGGGTCACAAAACAGCCCTTCATAAGTTTACAAGAATTGAAATTATACCATGCATACTTTCAGACCACAATGCTATGAAGCTTGAAATCAACCACAGAAAAAAAGTCTGGAAAACCTCCAAAAGCATGGAGGTTAAAGAACACCCTACTAACGAATGAGTGGGTCAACCAGGCAATTAGAGAAGAAATTAAAAAAATATATGGAAACAAACGAAAATGAAAATACAACAATCCAAACACTTTGGGATGCAGTGAAGGCAGTCCTGAGAGGAAAATACATTGCAATCCAGGCCTATCTCAAGAAACAAGAAAAATCCCAAATACAAAATCTAACAGCACACCTAAAGGAACTAGAAGCAGAACAGCAAAGGCAGCCTAAACCCAGCAGAAGAAGAGAAATAATAAAGATCAGAGCAGAAATAAACAATATAGAATCTAAAAAAACTGTAGAGCAGATCAACGAAACCAAGAGTTGGTTTTTTGAAAAAATAAACAAAATTGACAAACCTCTAGCCAGGCTTCTCAAAAAGAAAAGGGAGATGACCCAAATAGATAAAATCATGAATGAAAATGGAATTATTACAACCAATCCCTCAGAGATACAAACAATTATCAGGGAATACTATGAAAAATTATATGCCAACAAATTGGACAACCTGGAAGAAATGGACAAATTCCTGAACACCCACACTCTTCCAAAACTCAATCAGGAGGAAATAGAAAGCTTGAACAGACCCATAACCAGCGAAGAAATTGAATCGGTTATCAAAAATCTCCCAACAAATAAGAGTCCAGGACCAGATGGCTTCCCAGGGGAGTTCTACCAGACGTTTAAAGCAGAGATAATACCTATCCTTCTCAAGCTATTCCAAGAAATAGAAAGGGAAGGAAAACTTCCAGACTCATTCTATGAAGCCAGTATTACTTTGATTCCTAAACCAGACAGAGACCCAGTAAAAAAAGAGAACTACAGGCCAATATCCCTGATGAATATGGATGCAAAAATTCTCAATAAGATACTAGCAAATCGAATTCAACGGCATATAAAAAGAATTATTCACCATGATCAAGTGGGATTCATTCCTGGGATGCAGGGCTGGTTCAACATTCGCAAATCAATCAACGTGATACATCACATTAACAAAAAAAAGAGAAGAACCATATGATCCTGTCAATCGATGCAGAAAAGGCCTTCGACAAAATCCAGCACCCTTTCTTAATAAAAACCCTTGAGAAAGTCGGGATAGAAGGAACATACTTAAAGATCATAAAAGCCATTTATGAAAAGCCCACAGCTAACATCATCCTCAACGGGGAAAAACTGAGAGCTTTTTCCCTGAGATCAGGAACACGACAAGGATGCCCACTCTCACCGCTGCTGTTTAACATAGTGCTGGAAGTTCTAGCATCAGCAATCAGACAACAAAAGGAAATCAAAGGCATCCAAAATTGGCAAAGATGAAGTCAAGCTTTCGCTTTTTGCAGATGACATGATATTATACATGGAAAATCCGATAGACTCCACCAAAAGTCTGCTAGAACTGATACATGAATTCAGCAAAGTTGCAGGATACAAAATCAATGTACAGAAATCAGTTGCATTCTTATACACTAACAATGAAGCAACAGAAAGACAAATAAAGAAACTGATCCCATTCACAATTGCACCAAGAAGCATAAAATACCTAGGAATAAATCTAACCAAAGATGTAAAGGATCTGTATGCTGAAAACTATAGAAAGCTTATGAAGGAAATTGAAGAAGATTTAAAGAAATGGAAAGACATTCCCTGCTCATGGATTGGAAAAATAAATATTGTCAAAATGTCAATACTACCCAAAGCTATCTACACATTCAATGCAATCCCAATCAAAATTGCACCAGCATTCTTCTCGAAACTAGAACAAGCAATCCTAAAATTCATATGGAACCACAAAAGGCCCCGAATAGCCAAAGGAATTTTGAAGAAGAAGACCAAAGCAGGAGGCATCACAATCCCAGACTTTAGCCTCTACTACAAAGCTGTCATCATCAAGACAGCATGGTATTGGCACAAAAACAGACACATAGACCAATGGAATAGAATAGAAACCCCAGAACTAGACCCACAAACGTATGGCCAACTCATCTTTGACAAAGCAGGAAAGAACATCCAATGGAAAAAAGACAGCCTCTTTAACAAATGGTGCTGGGAGAACTGGACAGCAACATGCAGAAGGTTGAAACTAGACCACTTTCTCACACCATTCACAAAAATAAACTCAAAATGGATAAAGGACCTAAATGTGAGACAGGAAACCATCAAAACCTTAGAGGAGAAAGCAGGAAAAGACCTCTCTGACCTCAGCCGTAGCAATCTCTTACTCGACACATCCCCAAAGGCAAGGGAATTAAAAGCAAAAGTGAATTACTGGGACCTTATGAAGATAAAAAGCTTCTGCACAGCAAAGGAAACAACCAACAAAACTAAAAGGCAACCAACGGAATGGGAAAAGATATTTGCAAATGACATATCGGACAAAGGGCTAGTATCCAAAATCTATAAAGAGCTCACCAAACTCCACACCCGAAAAACAAATAACCCAGTGAAGAAATGGGCAGAAAACATGAATAGACACTTCTCTAAAGAAGACATCCGGATGGCCAACAGGCACATGAAAAGATGTTCAGCGTCGCTCCTTATCAGGGAAATACAAATCAAAACCACACTCAGGTATCACCTCACGCCAGTCAGAGTGGCCAAAATGAACAAATCAGGAGACTATAGATGCTGGCGAGGATGTGGAGAAACGGGAACCCTCTTGCACTGTTGGTGGGAATGCAAATTGGTGCAGCCGCTCTGGAAAGCAGTGTGGAGGTTCCTCAGAAAATTAAAAATAGACCTACCCTATGACCCAGCAATAGCACTGCTAGGAATTTATCCAAGGGATACAGGAGCACTGATGCATAGGGCCACTTGTACCCCAATGTTCATAGCAGCACTCTCAACAATAGCCAAATTATGGAAAGAGCCTAAATGTCCATCAACTGATGAATGGATAAAGAAATTGTGGTTTATATACACAATGGAATATTACGTGGCAATGAGAAAAAATGAAATATGGCCTTTTGTAGCAACGTGGATGGAACTGGAGAGTGTGATGCTAAGTGAAATAAGCCATACAGAGAAAGACAGATACCATATGGTTTCACTCTTATGTGGATCCTGAGAAACTTAACAGGAACCCATGGGGGCGGGGAAGGAAAAAAAAAAAAAGAGGTTAGAGTGGGAGAGAGCTAAAGCATAAGAGACTGTTAAAACTGAGAACAAACTGAGGATTGATGGGGGGTGGGAGGGAGGAGAGGGTGGGTGATGGGTATTGAGGAGGGCACCTTTTGGGATGAGCACTGGGTGTTGTATGGAAACCAATTTGTCAATAAATTTCATAAAAAAAAAAAGAAAAAAAACCTGAAAAAAAAAAGAAAAATAAATGTTTTTGTCCACTGTAAAACATGCTCTAAATTACTGAATTTAGGGAACTTCCATCTATAAGAAGGGCATGTAAAATGTCATTGGCAGTTTAGTAAAGATCAGTTTAGCACATTTATTCTGATTAGCCCCAAGGGCTTCACAAATGTTCAGGCATGGAATGCCAGTAAATCGATTACTCTATGGGAGCAAATCACTTGAGAAGATGCATTAACTTCCTTGAACCACTAGACTACCAATTAGTAACAGATTGCCTCTTTGTGCTTATGGGTGACCCACTGCAGATAATGCCACCCTGAGATGTTTAATACATTCCTAGGACAGGATACAATAATCATCATCATTGTTATTTATTAGATTTATAAAAGTGCCCCTTTCCTAGCCCTCCCCATCAGGAAGCCAGTACAAAAGTGAAAGCATTTTCAAATAAATAAATTGGAATTACCAAAAGTAACTGGTAGATATTTTATATTCTATTAGTTAAAGTAATGCTAGCTACTGTTAACAAGTGTGAGTATAATGGCTCAAATGCTACAGAAACTGTTGCTCCTAACCTATGCTTTAAAAGAGCTGTTCCTAATCAACAGGTTAGTGTCCTCAGTGAAGGTTAATTTTATGTCAGCTTGACTGGGCTATAATTCCCAGATATTTGGTCAAACTCTACTGTGATTCTTGCTGTGAAAGTATTTCTTAGATGATTAACATTTAAATTAGTAGACTTTGAGTAAAGCAGATTTACCCTCCATAATGTGAGCCTCATCAAAGTAGTTTAAGTCCTGATGTCCCCAAGGAATAGGGAATTCTGCCAACAGACTGCCTTTGGATTTGAACTACAACATCAACTCTTCCCTCGGTCTCCAGCCTGCCTACCTACCCTACAGATTTTGGACTTGATAGCTTCTACCACTGTGTGAGCAAATTCCTTAAAATCAACCTTTCTTTCTCCTTGAATAAAACATCTACAAGGTGTGATTCAGTCACTAAGACTCCTTCTATCCTATGGCTCTGTCATCCCCAGTATAGTACTCTCAATGTTTCTGTGGTTCTTCTATCTATCATGCTTGGGGAAGCATGCTTGGAAAAAGATTATGGAGAAGTGTATATGGGAATTATTTATAGCCTGTTCTACTCACATTCCATTGACTAGAGGTTAGTCACATGACTACTTCTACCTGTAAAGGAGGCTAGAAAATGTAATGTTACCTAAAGATAGGTCTAGTGAGTTCCAAAAATATCATGATTTAGACAACAAGTCTTCACTCTCAGAAGTAGATCAGCTGGCTCAGTTGATTAGGCGACTGACTTTGGCTCCAGTCATGATCTCACAGTTCATGAGTTTGAGCCCTGCTTTGGGCTCCGTGCTGACAGCTCAGAGCCTGGAGCCTGCTTCAGATTCTGTCTCCCTCTCTCTCTGTCCCTCCCCTGCTCATGTTCTGTCTTTCTCTCTGTCTCTCTCTCTCAAAAATAAACATTTGAAATACTGTTTTAAATCTTTATCCCCAAAGCCCTCTAAATCTTGGCATTGCAATTTCATCAGTGTTCTGTTTGATATATTGTATTTTTTTTACTACTGATTTCCTGCCCCTGCCCCACCCAATGCCCACCGTATCTGCCTCCTGCCACCCGTCTTTGTAGATCTGCACATGACTTCGTATTTGTATAACTTCCCCTGACAGAGCCAGGGAGTCAGGAGAAAGGGATGATGAAAAGGGCCAGTGATGCCTGCTGAAATGTGCATCACCAAGTGGAGATGAACCTGGACACCTTTTCACCTTCAGACAATCCCTCTCAACTGTATTTTCTACATTCTCCAGTCCCTATTGAAACATTTTTCTTAACTATGGGGGAATAAACAAACAAAAAGAACCTCTGTACTGGGCATCCAGGTGGTTTAGTCAGTTAAGTATCTGACTCGATTTCAGCTGGGGTAATGATTTCACAATTTAGTGAGATCAAGCCCTACATCCGGCTCTGCACTGACAGTGTGGATCTTGCTTGAGATTCTCTCTCTCTCTCCCTCTCTCTCTCCTTCTCTCTCAAAAATAAACAAACATCAAAAATTAAAAATGAAAAAAAGACACTCTGTACATGATAAGGCATATACAGTCAAGACATGAAGAGTTTGTATGCTTCTGTGCTTATGTTGTCAAAGAATGGTGATGATAATGACAGTTACCACCTTTTGAGAGCTCACCATTGGGCAAGCATTGATGAATTGCACAAACCCAACATACACTCTCTTAAGATCATTAAAAAATGTATACTTGCTGATTGAGGACAGAAGGATAGTCTCTAAGGCAGAGAACAGAACTGGACTACATCAAAACTGAAATCATGACCGTGGCCCAATGGATGTCATAAATATTTCCTTGTAGACCTCCCAGTGGTTCACAACTGTGTGCCAAAGATATCCCAGGGTACCACAGTACATTTACACCCGTGCCATGGCATATTTAAAATCTTCAGGGGAATCTCTGTGACATCTGTTGAACTCCATGTGAATTACTAGCTTGAGATAGTTCAGTTTCATCATTAGATTGCTACATTCCTTTTGATGACATCATATTTTGTTGTTATGAGAAAAAGCAAGTACTTCCTGAAAATCAATGTAAAATAAGAAATGAGGGTTATAGTGTCCAATGTGACTCCTAGGTCGAGATGCTATTCAGTTGTTAGAATATAAATTCTTATTAGATTATTTAGACCTAACAATAAATGGAACTGTTAGGTATTTGTTTTGGCCTATGTGCCCTGTGAATAAATTACTGAGACTCTAAGGATGGTGTGAACTGAGAAAGTTAGGGAACTTCTGTGGACATCACTATTTCTGAGGAAAGGCAATAAAGTGTGGGCTTCGTGGCTTGAGCTTCCTCCCCCTTCTCCTTCTGATAATTGCCTTAGCCCAGAAGCAGCAGCCCTTTGGACCCAACATACATATGCTCAGAAACTAAAGCAGTGGCCTCTTTTATGCACACTATTCTTTCCTAACATCCACTTATATCATAAGGATTTGCAAAGACTATCTGAGCTGATGTATACTTTCTACAAATAAATGCAAATAATAAAAGTAATGAACCTCTCAGAAGTCTCAAGAATCACATGTCTGATCAAAACTTCTTCAGTGCCTTTCTATCACCTTTCCAACAGCATTCAAGCAGTGGTATGCTTGGTGACTTTGTTAAGTGGCCTTTATTTCTTTTTCCCCCAAGAGTTATGTTTAATGCCTGAGAGGACTAGGGCTCACAGTTTCAGATTCTTTAAGCTTCCATAATTGCACTGCATTGGACTGAATGGCCAAGTGTTTGAACCAATATTTGGGGGAAGCTTAAAATCAGTCAACATTGAGAGAATTTTTGGAACACAAGAATTAAGCCTTAAATGTTTCAAATAAAATGTAATTAGTATGCCAGTATAAGAAGTCACAGTCTAATATTAAATGTCTAAAATTTGGGTGAAGAAATTATTTCTTAAACTTGTCAGTTAGTGAATTGCTCCTTCAGTCACTATTCTGCACATGTGTGAGATGTAGTAGATACTTGGTCCAAGAATCAGCTTTTTTCATGTACATCCCAGGTGATGCTGATTCAAGATGTCACAGATTTGACATTTGGCAAACACTAACCTAAAGGCAGAAACAGACCTCTAAATAGGATGTTGAGTTAGAACCAGAGATACCCCACAGGGCATACCCAAATACCAGTGCAGCAAGTGGGCAGACCTCTACCCACTTATGCCATACACCAGATAGATGAGGATGCCGACCAATAGGCTTAGAAGAGAAATAAAAACAAGCGGTCACAGTCCAAGCATTATTCTTTTACTCACGTCTTCACTCCAGACTATGTGATCTGTCACTCCATGGTGTCATCAGCCCTGGACTATAAGCCAAGAAATGTGGGTTTTTATCCAAGTTTTGTCAGTGCTGTGCTCTGGGGTGTTGTGGAGGCCACTAGTCCAGGAATAAGCTGCTCTTTTTATAAAGAAATGGGCAAGATTGTGATCTCCAAGTTCTCCTAGGACAATGAGAAGCCTATGAATTTCAAAATCAAAAGACCTGAATTCAAATTCTAGCTCAGCACTTTACTGACACTACAACCTTGTACAAATTACTAAATTTCTTTGAAGTCCAGTTTTCTGGGGAAGATACAATTTCTCTGAGGAAAACAGTATTTTACTACAAGGTATGTGTTCAATTTTCAAATTTTCTCCCTAAGATTCAATATTCTGAAAAACTGTATCACTTATTTATAGAACAATAATTTGTACTAATTGTGATAGTATGTTGTTACCAGTACTTTAAATTATTACTTTGCTATTGAACTTTTCATAGTACATATCTCATCCCCCCCTAGACCAGATTTATTGAGAGTAGGATTTAACAAGGCATTTTTTACTTCATTTAGGGTAACCAGCCATGTCAGTTTTCCTGGGACAAAGGAATGTCCCAGAAATAGGACTTTCAGTGCTAAAACCAGGAAAGTCCCAGGTAAAGTGATGATTTGTTAATCCTACTTTACATCCACCTTCATGTTTAGTTAAATATCTAGTAAATATAAAGTGAATAAATGAATTTCTGCCCCACCTCAACTTTCATCACTGCTGTCATTTGAGTTTATCATTATTTAAATAAGACAACAAAGCAGAGAGAAGTGTAACTAATCACACTTAACTTACACTTAATCAAGTTACACACTTAATCAAGTTACAGTTATTTTCTATTAAAGAAAGTTTCAGTTTTTTTTCATAATATATTTGCTTTATTTTGCTAATGGAGTAATCTTTGTGACAAAAGATTGTTAATACAAAGTGATATTTTCAATAATAAGCCCTAATGGTGGTTCGCTCCTAAAGTTCAGGGGTTACATTAATTGCTTGCAAAATGTATAAAACATACTCTAAAGACAAAGCCCCAAAGCAATATAAGAATTTATTTTTGAAAATAAGTTTGAATTATTGTGACTTTTTGCATTAAATAGACTTCTGAGTACCTTGTCTCTTAAGTACTTTATTTTTCCTCCAAGAATGCAATTGGTAAAATGTTAAAACTGGTTAGGCAATCTGGGATTCCTCTGGGATTTTGATGCCAAAGCTTCTACTGACATTTTGAGGAGTTAATGGTTATAATTACTTTGCCTGTAGCAATATCACTGCCTTTAAAATAAAAGCCTCAGGACCTTTTTCTAATGTATTAGATTACATTCTATTCAAAAGGACAGGATTTATTATACAGAAAAATGTGCTAAGAGTACACTGATCTTTCTTCCAAGTCTATAAAACTATTATCACACATTTGTGGAAAAATTTATTCCTCTAATCTTCCATTTAAATAATCAAAGTTTCTCTGCTATGTCAACTTTTTATTTTTTTTTCCTTTTTCAACAAATCACTATTTTTTGTCGTACAAAATCCTTGATTCTTTGGCAGGGTAGGGGGTAGAAATGCCCCAGACCTTGTTGAGATGAGACTTGGGGCACTGAGTCACAGCTAATGACTATCAGCAGAAAGACCAGTGTTTCCTCACAGTGGCCAATGACATTGTAGAGTGGCCACCATGGCCACTGCTCAGAAAAGAGAACAAAACCTGTGGTAACTATGGTACTTAAGGTCAAGCTGCCCACATAGAATAAAGGAACAGAACATGATGCCTGGAAAGGGGTAATGATGCATTAAAAAGTGTCACATCCTAGGAGTATTTAGGTTCTTAAATAGAGTTGGTCTTGTGAATGGGTTGAATAAAAGGCTGAGATACAGGATTGTGTGAAATGCTCCAGAAAGAACCAGGAAAGAGACAGGACAGATATTATAGAATCATTTTAGATAGTAAGTGACATTTGCATCAGGTCCCGGATTGAGTTGGTCAGAATGCAAAGACAAAAGCCCAGATCCCCTACCATGACAAACTGCCTGAAAACTCTACGATTAGCGTTCCTTTCCTTTAGAAATGTCCACTGGTAAAATAAAAGTATTCCTGAAAAGGATAGTAACTTAAACCGGGTATTGGTTATTATAGGAAGTTACATACAGGAAGTCAAGGGCATCCTGTAAATTACTTTATTAGGTCTTTTCCATTGATAGAACTGGGCAGTTTTGATGATGGAGAAGGGGAGTCTGAGCACAGAGCCAGAGGCATCCCAGGGATAAGACTCAGGGAAGAGAAGTATTCTGGGAAGTCAGGAAATCCTAAACGCCTCCCTCCCAGAGGTAGGAAGAGAAGGCACTGTATGGATGGAAAAAGAGCCACAGTAAACTGAGTCTTTCACCTAAGATCAGCCTTGAGCTTCATTCTACTGAGAACAAAGACTGTGAGCAAGAGATGATGAGAAAGGAGCCAGAGTTGGCCAACATAGAGGCTTCTTCCCAGGTCAAGTCTGCCACTAGAGGAGACTGAAGCAGTCTGTGGTGAAGGTTTTCACATCAACCAGTCCTGAGGCTTGAAGACAAAGATTGGGAGTCTTTCTCCAGACTCCTTACTTCCTCTCTCCAATTACAGGCTTTGTCCCTGTCCAATTCTTTCCCCTTACTGCACCACACTCTGCCAGCATTTTGTTTTTACACTAGTAGGCAGGTATGTGTGTGTGTGTGTGTGTGTGTGCGAGTGCATGCATGTGGCAAGGGGAGAATGAAGCTAACATGTAAAAAAATGCCTAGTATGTCCCAGCCACCATGTAAGATGCATCGTGTACACATAACTGCGCTTCATTATCAAAAGATTCAGTGGTCAGTATGGTGGAAAGCATTGTTCAGATAAAGAAACCGAAGCTCAGAAACTTTCTCCACGTCACAGAACTAGGATAGGTATCCAAGACTGACTCCAAAATTGATTTTCTGCTTACCATACCATGCTGATTCCCTTAGGATCCTCATTTCTCTGAAAAGTTAGAGTCCCTGTTTTCCCAAGACTCTGTTAAACATAGTGTATTGTTATATCCCAATGGATAAAGATCTTCAAGAGATAATATTAATCTCAGACCAGAGAAGTGGCGTTGTATAGTAGAAAGAAATTGTTAGCTCTAGCTGGTAAATATCTAATGCTATTTAAGCTCCCCATGGCTTTGATTATTATCAGAAAAATTTAAATAGCAATATTTTCATAACAGGACATAAGTGAAGATAAAAGAGCTTTGTAAGCTGTACACCGTCATGCAAAAGGAAAATAATATGAAAGTAAAATGAGGGCAACAACTCAAATGTCCATCAACTGGTAAGTGAATAAACAAACTGGTATAGCTATACAATGAGATACTGTTAAGAAATTGAAAGGAACAAACTACTGATATGTGTAACGGCAGAGATGAATCTCAGATGCATTATGCTAAGTGAAAGAAGTCAGACTCTAAAGGCTACATCTTGTGGGATTTCATTTATATTACATTGGAAAAAGTAAAACTGTCAAGACAAAAAACAGATCAGTGGATGCCAGGGACAAGAGGAAGAGGAGGGGGCTGACTACAAAAGTGCATGAAGAAACTTTCTGGAGTGATCGAAATGTTCTGTCTTGATTGTGGTGGTGGTTACAGGACTGTATGTGTTTGTCAAAATGAAGAATTATACACATAAAAGTGTGAATTATACTTCAATAATCCTAATTTTTTTTAAAAAAGTAAAATGAAGGTACTAAATAATTCTAACTAGTTATAAAATTCTAATTAATTGCTTTGGGGAGCCATTTGCCTTCTGATACACAAGATGCTTTAGTTCCTTTGGAAAAAATGTTTGCTCTGAGTTAGAGAGTATCTTCGTAATCATGAATGATTAATGTGGCCTCCTGCTCAAAGATCTCTGCAGATCCTTTGCTGAGAGCTATATTCCCGGTCAGTTTCTTTTTAAAGCAATCTCCATTTGGCAAGGGCTGTACCTTTACTTGATGCTTCTGAAATGTTCCAAGCTGAACCATTTTCAAAATGCAGCATGCAGCCAGCCAGCAAGCATCTCTTGGAGTCTTGTAAGGTGGGAAGACCTGACCTTGTTATCTCCCAAAGAGAATATTCAAGAGCTTAGCCATAATTACCCAACTCTGGAGTCTTGCTTGCCCTTTCTTAATGCTAAGCAGACTGCTGCTGAATCAGAAGAAAGCCTATAGAGGCTTTTCTATTTGAAATGGCAAAAATTTCCAGGGTAAACATTTAACTGACATGAGCAGGGCTTCCCATCTCAAAATCAATTTGCAACATTTCAGTTTTGAAAGGTAAAGGCCAAAGGGATAAGGGCTTGTGTTTTTTTTTTGTTTTTTTGTTTTTGTTTTTGTTTGTTTGTTTTTGATAACAGAACTACATTACCTTTCTAATCTGAAGTATATTTAAAAAAAATAATACACACACATATTTTCATTGAGGATTTCCATTTTTCTTTTAACTTGGGGAAAACTAGTTCAACTTTTTCTACATGGTTTTCAAACATTTATTTTGAAAGCCTTGAAAATGGCCATAATTGAAGTTATATACTTGAAACCCCAACCATCAAGCATTCTTAAGTGAAACAGTTGACATTTTTATTAGATGTCTAATATGTACCTTAAAAAAATTTTTTTGCTTATGTTTATTTTTGAGAGAGAGAGAGAGACAGAGCATGAGCAGAGGAGGAGCAGAAAGAAAGGGAGGCACAGAATCCGAAGCAGGCTCCAGGCTCTGAGCTCAGAGCCTGATGCGGGGCTCGAACCCATGAACCATGAGATCATGACCTGAGCCAAAGTCAGAAGTTCAACCGACTGAGCCACCCAGGCGCCCCTAATATGTACCTTTTTTAAATGCAGCAAGGAGATGAGCAGTTAGATCATAAAATATTTATAAGAAGAGCCCCAATCTTGAACAAACCTTTTGAGACCTCTGGTTAGCAACTGTGACAATCCTGAAAATGGAGACAATAAAATCACTTTTTTTCTTAATCTGTTTTCATATCTCTTAAAAATTGGTAGGAACTGAACTTGACCAATTTTTCTGCATGTTAATTTCATGTGTTGAGGGAGCACCATTCCTTTCAGTTGAGAGAATTCCGTTTCATTCCTGTGGAATGCTTTTCAAGTGACTTCATTAATTCCCCCAGCCACATTCCACGAAATTGGCAATCTCAAAAATGTAAAGCTTCCCTCAGAGTCCTTTGCCAGGCACACAGGCAGCTTTAAGAATCAACCAAGCATTGAGACAGTGTTCCCTCTCTGGAGAAATGACTGATTGGATGGATTAAATGTGCTTCCGAAGTGATTTCCAAATAGCTATAAAAAAAAGAAGGCTAATTAAATATAGTCATTGAAGAGCAGTACTTAACTTGTCGAGCTATACATTATACATTCTTCTCAAAGAAGCTATGCTCTGGAATTTTCTACAAAGGAGATAAAATGAAAAATAACCTAAATGTCCAGTGAAAAAGCAAAGGTTTAGCAAACTATAGGGTATGAACTGAAAGGACTGTAATGTGGTCATTTAAAATAATCATTAGGAGGACTTTATGACTGAACATGGGGACATTCTTATAATATATTAAAGGAAAAACAAGATTGTTAGGTGGTATGCACATTGTAATTATAATCATTAAAAATGTATGCTCGTGAATAAATGGAATCTAATAAATGTACAGAATTTTAATAGGTCTGATTAAATGAGGGGTATATAAGTGAGTTCTGTTTGATTTTTTTTCTGTGATTATATTCTTTTTTAATTTAAAGAATGATTTTTATCTGCACTCTTCTTACTGGAGACAGAATATGAATTGTGATTTTAAGTGATGCATTCTGATCACTATGAATTCAATTCAACCTGAACTGTTGCCTAGCAACGGGATAACTTTTCGGGAGTGAAATTTCTTAGTAGCTGCAACCTATGAAGTATCCCATGAGGAATTTCCTACCTTAAGTGCACCCTTTATTACCCTGTTTCATATTTCATTGATTTTGGAGAATTTCATGGTAATCATATGAAGACATTAAAGTTTGAAGAGCTGCATTTTAAAATCCACATCCCTGGATGTTCTGCCTTCTGTCTGGAAGAGGAGAATGGAGCAAGGGACTTTTCTAGATTTTTTTCCAGTCTCTAATATTCCCCAGATAAGAACAAGGAAGGAAAATGGTGAAAGGTTTGATTTCTAATCTTTATGGATGGTAGCTTGACATGACTCCAATCAGATATAATGTTTCCTTTCTTTTATTGCTAAGTTTTTTGATATAATAATATCATTTACTATAAAACATCCTTTTAAAGTGGCTTTTAACATATTTATTTGCAGAGTTGTGGGACCATCACCACAATTTTAGAATATTTTTATCACCTCAAAAAGAAACCCCATACCCATTAGCAGTCACTCCCCATTTCCCCCTAGTTCTTCTCCCAGAAACAGGCAATCACCAACTTTCTGTCTTTATGGATTTGCCTATTCTGGACATCTTATATAAAGGGAATCATACAACATGTGACATTTTGTGTCTGGCTTCTTTCATTTAGCATAATGTTTTCAAGAGCCATCCATTCTATAGCATATATAAGTATCTGTTTATGCATACATCCACTGAGGAACATTTGGATTGTTTCCACTTTTTAACTATTATAAATAATCCTGCTATGAACATTTGTGTACAAGTTTTTGTGTAGACATGTTTCCTATGTCTTGGAAATACACCTAGGAGTGAAATTGCTGGGTAATGTACTAATTCTGTATTTAACATTTTGAGAGAATGTGAAACTGTTTTCCAAAGTGGCTGCACCATTTTACATTCCCAACAGCAGTGTATGAGGGTTCCAGTTTGTCCACATTCTCACCAACACTTGTCACTGTGTATCTTCTTGATTATAGCCATCCTAGTGAGTATGAGGTGATATCCCATTGTGGCTTTAATTTTCATTTCCTTGATGACTAATGAATTTGAGCATTTTGTCTAGTGCTCATTGGTCATTTGTTTATTTTCTTTGGAGAAACATCTATTCAAATTCTTTACCCATTTTAAAATTGGGTTATCTTTTTTATTGTCGAGTTGCTTTTTCTTTCTTTTTTCTTTGTGATACTTGGATTCTTTGTAGAGATGCATTGAGGTCAAGGCCTTCACAGGCACCAAAACACTTAGACCAAGACAGTTATCACCAGTTAGGGAGGAGAAAAGAGGGCAGTCACTGTACATCAATGTCAGTGAATGGATACATAGCAGGCCCCAGGGAATGCTCCCGATGCATGTGTTCATATCTGCCTGGTGTCCTCACATCACTCCTGAAATCAGAATCTTGCTGTTCAGCCTCCACAGAGCACAGTGCCTGCTCTTAGCTCTCAAACAGCACTGGGTGAGTGAGGAGACTCTTTAAGAAGGAAAGAATGACCATGGCCACCACCCACCTTCCCCTACCCCTTGTGGTCAGGTTCTGTGCCTCTGTTATTCCCCACCAATTACCCCAGAGTCTGGAAAATAGTTGACAAATAAATGAATGTAAAGAGCTCTTTGTTTAAACTTCAGTAACAGTCAGCTGGTTGTTCTTGCTTGCAAATTTCCTACATGCCCCAATTTTAACATGCATGTAAGCATTTACTGCTCTAAGTATTTTGCAAATAATTTTAATTATTTACAAATAATTTTAACACTTTTCAAATAATTTGAAACTAATTTAATCCTCATAACAATTCTGTGAAGTAGGTAATGTTATTATCTCCATTTTATAGATGAAGAAACTGAGACATAGATAGGCAAATTAACCTGCCGAAGCCAACAGCTGATGAGTGGTGAAGCCAGAGTCAAACCCTGCCTAGCTCCAGTCTGTGCTCTCACCTGCCTTGCAGTGCTTCTTTATCAATTGTGTTGTAATATTTTGTGGGATAAAGGGAGCAATATTGGAGCCTAGTTTATGTAAAGGCATCACTTCACAATAAATAGTTTCAAAAAAAAAAAAGCCATCCATAGCACGGTTTGGGGAAGGAAACCTGCCATGAATTGATTCCCCAAATAAAGAATTCTATGCTAAGGCAGTCAATGTTGAATTTCATTTTCATATGTTAGCTTTTGCTTTCCTTAAAATTGGTCAACCATTTGTTGCTGATAAAATGGTAGTCCCTAACCCAGTTTTTCACATAGCCAACATTCTCTGAATACTGAATGATGTTGAATGAATTAATGAATTAATTAATGTCCAGTGCACAAAGCTGCAGACTGCTTGCCTGGAGCAGGCCTTTCTCCAAAAGAGAATATTTACCAGCCTGGCTGGTTCCTGAGGACAAGTGCAATGTCCTTGTCCCACCCTGTACCCAGAAGACATCTGAGCCTGACTCACGTTCCTGGAATCCAAAGGCATCACCCAAAACAGAAGCCTTTCTAGTCATTTGAACTCAGCATTTTCATCCTTTAATGCTCTAGACATCCCATTCCCTGGTATGACCACCCACTGCTCCCCTTCCTTCCAAAATCTCTACCCTGTGTCTTCTAGAACATTTCCTCCCATTTGTAAACAAATTCCCCTTACTCCTCCACCTTCTCTGTTCAGACTCTGCCCTAGAGGACCCATCTGCTCCTTGAACCCTCTTCATCTATTAGAGGCTGGTAGTCTCTTTCACCCTATACACAGTGAAGAGTGTCCCCACTCCTGCTTTTCCCATATCACTATTCCTTTACCTTCTTACAAAAATGGTAGAAATTGTGGGCCACCTGTCGCAATCCACTGTTACTTAACACATATCATCTGTTTATAACACTCTCTTACTTACCCTTTTTGCACTTATATACCAGTTCTCTCAACTCTTCCATCCAATCCCCCATTTATTTTAGACACTGCCCCTTGGTCACAGTTTTCCTCTCTACCCCAAGTCTAGCCTCTCTCCTATGTCATTTCAGGGTTCTGGGGTTCACCCGCCAAATACCAAATATTCCCAGCTTCCTGCATATTTTCCTCTCCAAGAACCTTCTCCTCATCAATCATATCAATTAACTGCCATGGCCAAATCCTAGACACATTGTAACCACCAGGAACTGCTCTCACACACTCACACACACACACCCTCTCTCCCCCTCCCTCCCTCCCTCCTGTATATCTATCTTTCAATCTCTGCTTCTCTTTCTCATCCTAAATTCAATCTCTGATCAGAATATCTTATCCTTTTTATTCTCATCTTCAGTTATTCTCACTATGCTTGGTCTTAATTATTCACAACTTTCTTATTTCGATGCTTTCAGTTCTTTGCTCCTTCACTAGCCATCAATTCAGCCACTCTCTTGCCAATATATTGTTATTTCTTTATTCCATCTACTCCACCCATCTACTCCACTCTTTCCTCTGTATCCTTACAACAGACTCCATGCCAGCTTACATACCTCTAGTCTTGTTCTCCTCCAATATCAGCCATAGTGACTTTTCTAAAAGGCAAATCTAGCCATGTTGCACCCCGCCCCATGAAAACTCTCCTATGACTTTTCATCACTCTCAGGATAAAGTCTAAATTCTACATCTGGTTTAAATGTCTGTCCTAATTTTATATGTCCCAGAGCTTACCTCTCACCACATCTCATCCCCCAATACACACCTTTCTCTTTTCTATTCAACTATGTGTCATGGTCCCAGGAAGCTTTCTCTCTCTCTCTCTCTCTCTCTCTCTCTCTCTCTCTCTCTCCCTCTCCTCCCTTTCTCTCCCTCTCTCCCCCTCTCCCTCTCCCTCACCTTCTCCCTCTCCCTCCATTGTCTCTCTCCTTCTCTCTCAGATTCTGTATACTTTGTTCTGTCTGCCTGGAATACTTTCTCCTTCCGTCCCTCTCATCACTTGCATAACTGTCATTTCTCAAGTCTTTAGTTATTTCTTCCTCCAGAAAGTCTTTCTTGACCATCTTGCTTCTATCTTTCCCACAACACCCTGAACTTACCACTTTGTGCCAACTTTGACCCAGTAACATAAACAACTATTTCCTTGCTATACCTTTGCTAGGCTATAAGCTTCATGAGGTCAAGGACCATGTCTTGCTCATCATTCTATCCATAGTGTCTAGGACAGTCTCTGAAACATTGAATAAATATGTAAATGAGTTAATGAATGAAGAAAAAGCTTTACCTTAAAATCATTGCTTCTCAGGGCACCTGAGTGGTTCAGGTGGTTGAGCATCCCTTGATTTCTCACAGTTTGTGGGATCGAGCCCTGCATCCAGCTCTGCACTGACAGCAGAGAGCCTGCTTGGGATTCTCTCTCTCCATCTCTCTCTCTCTGCCCCTCTCGTGCTCACATTCATTCTCTCTCTCTCAGTAATAAGATAAGCAGCAAATTTTCTGTACTGTAATCTTGAACTACCTCAAAAACTAGTAATGACTCATCCAGCTACTGAGATGCTGTAGTAGACACTGTCTACACATATTCTTTTCTTTTTAATTTTTTAACGTTTATTTTTTTTTAGTTTTTTTTCAACGTTTTTTATTTATTTTTGGGACAGAGAGAGACAGAGCATGAACGGGGGAGGGGCAGAGAGAGAGGGAGACACAGAATCAGAAACAGGCTCCAGGCTCTGAGCCATCAGCCCAGAGCCCGACGCGGGGCTCGAACTCACAGACCGCGAGATCGTGACCTGGCTGAAGTCAGACGCTTAACCGACTGCGCCACCCAGGCGCCCCTAACGTTTATTTTTGAGAGAGAGAGAGAGAGCGCGCACGAGTGGGGGAGGGACAGAGAGAGGAGAGGGAGACACAGAATCCAAAACAGGCTCCAGGCTCCGAGCTGTCAGCCCGGAGCCCGAGGCGGGGCTCAAACTCACCGACTGTGAGATTATGACCTGAGCCGAAGTCGGACGCTTAAATG
The DNA here is from genome assembly GCF_016509475.1 of Prionailurus bengalensis. Classification (NCBI taxonomy): domain Eukaryota; kingdom Metazoa; phylum Chordata; class Mammalia; order Carnivora; family Felidae; genus Prionailurus; species Prionailurus bengalensis. The sequence continues at coordinate 16,915,173 of NC_057361.1, read as the reverse complement.
ACTGAGCCACCCAGGTGCCCCTGTCCACTCATGTTCTACCAACCCTCACTACGAGTACCAACTATGTGATTCTGTTTGAGGGATTCTCCTGACTGCAGGAACATGCCAGCATGTAGAAGTCCCAAAGAGTTAATGTCTCTCAGCCTGTTTCCGATTCTGTGTCTCCCTCTCTCTCTGCTCCTCCCCCATTCATGCTCTGTCTCTCTCTGTCCCAAAAATAAATAAATGTTGAAAAAAAAATTAAAAAAAAAAAGAGTTAATGTCTCTCTGGGAGCAATCCTCAACAGAGGAAGAATGGAATGGAGAAATACTCCAGCTTTCCTTCCCCTCAGGTAAAATATCTCTAAGGCATACTCACTGAAGTCTCCCAGAGGCCTCCAGCAGGAGTGGGCCCCACTTATCCATGGATATAACCTGTTTATTAATACACCCTTTATTGGTTTCCTTCTCTGTCTCATTTCCTTATCAGTGATTCCCGGGATTATCTCCCACATAAATTGTTACACTAAAATTATTTTCAGGGTTTGCTTCTGAGGGAACTTAGACACTCCCATAGTTCCTTGATTAGTCTTCAACTAACTACAGTTTAGCAGTCCACAAATAGAAACACTCCATATCTCATCCTCTGGACCTGGGATGCCTACTATATCTAAAATCTCCCATCTGTGGCCATAACCATCTACCTTCAACTTCTTTCACTTTTTAATGAAAACTAAATCAGCATTTTCCATTATCATTATAATGGTAATAATAGTAACAAATATAATAATTAAATATAAGTTTTATAGAGCATTCACTACGTGCTAGACACTATTATAAGTGATCATGTAGATTAATTCAAGAACCCTTTGCCCTTGATCCTACCCATGCTTCTTCCATTCTGTCAAATGTATCCTGATCTCCCTTGTCTCTCTATATGACCAGTCAATTCTTGGGGCCATGGCAAGCAGAGTGATAGAATAAACTTAGAGTCCATAATTCAGAGCAGTGTTTCCTCAAAGCAGCCTAGGGTAGCATAGCTGAGGTCCACATGAGAATTGTGGCCAAAAGGATCTAAGATCAGAATGAAGCTGAGACATCATTCCGGATAAAGACCACCAGGAACACACTTTAATTTGAACAAGCTCAGTTTATTACTCATTGCAGTGAGAAAAAAAAAACATCATGGGGAATGTCAGTGAAGGGCGTTAGAAAAGATTTATCTTAGGAATTTCCCTGAATCATGTACTTTGAAGGAGGGTTTGAAGAAACAGGGCTTTGCTCTGGATTGGTTGCTTTCAGGAAGCAGGAGTAATTCTATGATTTAATGTCTTAAAAAATCTTATGCAGAAAGAGGGAAAACTAGAATGAGGCTAAAGCTGTGATTGGCAAAGAAGCAGTATTCGTTCAGATTAGCTGGAAGAGGAATATGTTTGCTGATCTTTGTGGCTTGGGCAATGTTCATGTTTCATTTGTCTTCTCACCTGATTATAGAATGATCACATTTTTGTTTTGATCCACTGTGGCTTTAGAGCAGCCTCATCGTATGTTGGCATTCTGGTAAATATTTTACATTCAACAAGAAAATACCATAGCAGCTGTGAGTGTCCAGACAGCTTGTAGCAACACCAAGGCTCAGCTGATGGTATGAGGTCAGCTCCCAGATGACAGGGGCTACTGTTTTTTCTCAGGGCAAATAGGCAAAGCTTCAAAACTGAAGATGAAAGAGTAATAAATATTTTTGTTCTACACAAGATACATTTTTCCCATATTTTTTAATTGTAGAACTTAAGATGCTCAGGAATCCATCCTGCTCCCATGCAGCTATGTTCTTCAGGGGAAATGGACACTACTGTCCAACTCCAATGTAAGACCTATGTGATCTCAGGATAATCTTATTCACCTTGACAGAGACTGGTTCACAAAATTGTATATGACCTAATCTTGACCAATGATTCTTGAGGGGAGGTCTACTTTGGCACCCCTGAAAAGGTTTCTCACACTTTAGAAAGTGCCACAGGATGACATAGTCTCTTCCCTCTCATTTTTCTTAGCCTGATGATAATGTCAACACTGAAGGCTCAGGAAAAGGATATGTTAAGAACTTGCATTAGTGATGACAAAGGTGCTAAATCAACCAACCCTAGAGCCTCCCTACCTTGAAACTTCCAGTTATGTTAGCTAATACATTTCTTCTTATAGGAGAATACATTTTCTTTCATATAAGATAATATATTTCCTTTTTCTTTACCCAGTGGAGTAAGAATTTTCTGTTAGTTACATCAATATATTCTAAAAAAGAAGATGGAGAGTCAGGATGGTAGCCAAAGGAGAGAGGACAGGATAGAACAGAGTTCAAAAGTAAGGCATGTGGTGGAAGAATTCCCTATTGTATGACACCTTAAAGGAACTACAGGTTACCCAACTTGGGTGTTATGGCAACAACCTCAGTTTTGCCCTTATCAGCTGTCTAGATTAATGAATGCATCTGACTTTCTGCTGCATCTACTTTATGGAACTTTGGCTAAATTCCTCCAGTTGTTATTCATTCCAGCTTCTAGGCTGCCAAGCATAGCTAGAGGAAAAAAAATGTGTCATTGTACCAATAGGTTCTACTACAAATCCAGACTTTCCAAACTGCAAAAGAATATGTTCCTTTAGATCAGAACCATATGTTTTGTATACCTCTTTGAGAACCTCATTGTCTAAAATTACTTTATGTTGTAATTATTATTTTAAATTGAAAAATTAATACTTGCTTCTCGTAAAATAGAGCTCTGCCTTATGAATTCATCTCTCTTTATCTTCATCCATCTTCTGCTTGTTACACCAAACCATAGACAGAGCCCTGTCTTTTACTATACCAAGGCCAGTGCTTTTACCATAACACTGTATGTTAACTATATTGGAATTAAAATTTTTAAATTTAACCTAAAAAAACCTGTCCTTCTCTCACTCTTCTTTCCTTGATCATTACAAGTGCCTCTGAACTGAGTTCTCTTACCCCATTTTCTCCCATGTAATCCAGCCTCTATATGGATCAAATTATGGATCCATAATTATATGGATCAAATTATGTCAGTCTCCTGCTCAAAATCCTCTCTTGACTTCCAAATGCCTATAGAAAAGCATACAAGCAATAGTTATTTTCCTCTTTGTGTCTTTGCTCATTTTGTTCTCTTTCTCTGTAATGTACTTTTTCCTGCTTCACCAGTTGAAGATTTTCTCAGGTTTCAAGGCCCAATTCAAAAGTCTTTCCTCCCTGAAGATTCTCCAAAACATCCAGGTGAAATTGGCCAATTCTTAAGTTTTCAGGGCCATATATTTCTTCTTTACTTTGGCCTTTCTCCTATCACACTGTTAATAATAGTTATCTATGTCCATATATATTTATCTCCAGAGATCTAAGATATGTTTCTTTTAAATAAAAATCGTAACTTTTATATACAATAGCACCTGGCACAATGAGACTACATAAAAAGCCCTCAAAAATGTTTTTAAACATGTTTATTAGTACCACCAAATAAAAAGAACATTAACATTTGTTCAGTATCAGATGGTGTATCATATAAGTAAAACCTATTTGATAAAATTACAAAGAAACATTTAAATAAGAAATTGTTGGGGCGCCTGAGTGGCTCAGTTGGTTAAGCGACTAACTTCAGCTCAGGTCATGATCTCACAGTTCGTGAGTTCAAGCCCTGCATCGGGCTCTGTGCTGACAGCTTGGAGCCTGGAGCCTACTTCAGATTCTGTGTCTCCCCCTCTCTCTACCCCTCCCCCGCTCATGATCTGTGTCTGTCTCTCAATAATAAATAAATGTTTAAAAATTTTTAAATAAGAAATTGTTGGTGGCAATCTCTGAAAGGCCAGCTGCCAAAATGAAGTTCCATCCCTTTGTGACTTCTTACCAGAGCATTTCCATGTGTCTTCCCACATTTGCAGGAAGATTATGTCTTCCCCTCTTTCCAAAGAGCTAAGACAGAAGTACAACGTTCATTCCATGTTCATCTGAAAGGATGATGAGGAACAGGTTGTACAAGCACGTTGCAAAATCAGAAAAATTGGCAATGAAATCCAGGTTTACAGGAAGAAATGTGTCATCTACATTGAAAGAGTACAGCAAGATAAAGTGAATGGCACAACTGTCCATGTAGACATTCACCCTAGCAAGGTGGTTATCATTAGACTAAAACTGGATGAAGACCACAAAAGGATCTTTGAAGATAAAGCCAAATCTTGCTAAGTAGGAAAGGACAAAACAATTGAGAAGATACAGCAATAAAGTAAACCTGTTAAGTAGGAAAGGATGAAACAATTGAGAAAATACAGCAATAAAGTAACCTTATATACAACTTTAAATTAAAACTGTTAAAATGAAAAAAAAGAAATTATTTGTTGTCTTTGTGAAAAATATAAAACCAATGATTTGTTATGTTTTTAATACTACAGTCTGTAAAACATTATCCATCTCCTTCCATCTCCATCATGACACCCAATTTTGCCTTCAGTTCTCAATAGGATTTTCAAAACCTGCATACATACATACATAATAGCTTAGCCTTATAAATAAGAACTAGAATCTTGATAACATGGTACATAGTCTTCTTTCTATGCCATCACCATCAATTAGGATTAAAGCAAAGGTAATAGAGTTGATTCTGAGTGTGGTGGTCAGAAACCAGTCCCTTAGATCCTCTATGACTAGAGCAAAGATATGATCCCTCACCTCAATGCTTTGAAAGCATTAATAATTATCACATCTAAATCTATCAATTGTTGAACCTACTAAATAATCCAAACTTAAAATTTTTCATATTTGATACATGTAAAATTATAAAAGATGTATTCATAATGAAAAATATAATGAAACATAGTAAACCATAATATTTACCATTTATTGAGCACTTGCCATAGGCTTGACACATTGTGCCAACATTTTACACAGTCTTTCCTTTAATCCTAACCAAGTGCAGTAGATACAATTACACCCTTATTCCAAATTAGGAAATTGAGTGTTACAGAGACTAAGTAATTTTCCCAAAGACATGTAACCACTAAGTGTTAGGACACAAACACAGATAGGTCTCAGATCCCAGCCCATGCTCTTTGCCAGCACTCTATACAACCAACCCCCACAAAGAGAACACATCCTTTTGTAAAGCACTCTGCAAAGAAATTTCCAAAAGTATATATATGTCTCCTTTGTTTGATCAAGGAATTTCAACAGATCAGGAATTCATTCTAAGAAAATAATCTTTCTTCCCTCTCCAACACCCCTGCTGTTTAGAATCTGTTGTGAATAGAGGAACATGTGTCACTTCCAGGTAGAAGCAGTGAAAAGCCTGGGCATAATTTTCCAATATCTCTTCCTTTGCCATGATAATTGAACTAGATACATGCTCCAGAAGGCAGCTACAATACTGTGAAATTTCCATTAGACTAGGGCCCTGAGGACTGTGTGCCCCTTCCCCCATTGACTCATGATGTACATAGCATGAATGAGAAATAAGTCATTATTATATTAAGCCACTAATATTTTGGGGGTCAATTTGTCACTGAAACATAACCTAGCCTATCCTTACTAATGTATCTGCCAAATAACAAATAAAATTAAATAGAAAAGAACTTTCATGTGTAAGAATTTTTATTACAGCACTAAAAATAAAGTCATAAATGTCTAACAATCAAATAAACTATTATGCAAGTTACCAGATAGTGAAACTGCTACTTAAAATAATTGTGACATTTATGATATAGTATTAAATGGAGAAAGTAGATTACAAACTATATCTTCTTTAACATGCATCATAAAACAAAATATCTACATATACACATAGGACTATAAAAAGACCTGCTGAGGCACCTGGGTGGCTCAGTTTGTTGAGTGTCCAACTCTTTCTTTTGGCTCAGGTCATGATCCCAGAGTCATGGGATCGAGCCCCACATTGGGCTCCATCCTGAGCATGAAGCCTACTTGGGTCTCTCTCTCTCTCTTTCTCTCTCTCTCCCTCTCTCTCTCTCTCTGTCTCAAAAAAAAAGACCTGGAAAAAAATAAAACCAGTATTCTCATAAATGGTAGAATAAGAAGGTAGGAGAGACATTGTTATTGTACAATGCTATTTATAAAGGAATATATTAAAATTTGTCCTTTTCCCATACATATCACATCAAATTAATACTTTAAATAATACATTTCTTAAGGTAAAACATTACAAAACTAAAATATAGCAGAGTTTTAACTTAATATGTTTTTTCATATTTATAATTAATAAAAAGAAATCAGACCTTGACATATTAAACATTCATTTCTCTTCATACTGGCCAGTTGAAAAACTATTTCTCCAAGTCAATTCCTTCTTTAGTGGCATGGCCCTGCTGAGATAATCCTAAATCCTTTACATTTCTCCTCAATGCAATAGTCACCTTGTCTAATCAGGAAGGCTCAATCATAAATGACACAATAAACATCTTCAAGAAGAATTTAATTAAATGCAGAAAGTTATGTAGCTCTTCCTATAACTGAAAAAAAAACCTACCTAGCTTGTGAATATAGAAATGTCATTTTAGGATAGAGTCATTGTCCGTGTTCCCCTTCTAAAAATTTTAACTGGTTTTTGGCTTTTGCAACAATATTTGAATTCTCACTTGTTAGAATCTTCTTTCTGAAGCCACAAAAATAGAATGACAAACCCAAGAGGTGCAATAGAGGGAATGCTAAGCACAAGACTTGTTTCTCACATGCTTCCATAAAACCCGTGTGACATGACTCACTTGCAAATGAAATTACTAGAGAGTCACCTGTTTAATTGTAAACAGCTGCTATTTCCAAGCTTCACCATACGACAAATTCCTTAACAGTGAATCTTATCCCAAATGGAATATTTGAGTGCATTGGCTTCTTACACCTAGTATCCCAATTCTCTTTGAACCATTTGAAATAAGAGGCAAGCTTTGCTTTTCCTTAAGATCAAAATGTTCCCTGTAGAATTCACAGGTAGTCTTGAAATAGAGCTCTAAATTTGGCTTTACTGGCTCAATCAGAAAAAATAATAACCAAAGAAAAACAAATAAGCCTACACAGACCAGGCCACTGGGAAACTTCGATGTCATTGGGATTTAGTTACCCAAGATAAGCTTGTGGAAAGAAAGAAGCAATCTCTTCTTGGAGACATACTTCAAGGATTATCTTCAAAGAAAACAAATCACAAGTGGAAAACACTCTCTGGAGAAAATCAAGAAAATGCCTCCTGTTGTCATAATCATTTCATCAGTGGAAATGATTTACTTTAGGGAAGCTGAGTAAAAAAATCTGTGTGTCCATTCAAAATTAGAACCTAGACTGAAATGTCAACAAAAATTATTCCTGCGGACACTGAAATACCACTCAAAATATAACATTTTAATAATACGAAAAATAGAAAATATAGCGTTAACAGTTTGATAGGGCTTGATACTATTGTCTTTGTTTAACATAATATTCTAGAAAAAACATTTAAACCACCTGATGATATTTAGTTATTTGAAATAAAAGGTTTGTGGTAGACACTACTGATTGCCTACCCAACAATCATTTCCTCCTTTAACTTTGCTAAAAAAAAAAAAAAACCTCAGTTGGGTTCCTTTAGCTATGTGCTGTTAAAAAATAGTATCCAAAACTTGGAAATAAGGTAAATAATGACTGCCTGTCTTTCAAAATGTCTAATGGGCTCAACCAAAAAGTATCTAATTCTCTAGGGAAATGTACATTTTTTTTACTTACAATTTACTCTTGACTCTGTAAAGGCAGATATTAATTTCTAGAACATTAATAAGTTGCAAGGAATTTCTGTCTGATAACCCCTAAGGTTATAGTTCTATAGTCCTGTAGGATGTTAATAAATGTTATAAGTAGTTTAGCAATTGCATTTCAACATTCTTTCATCCCTTGACTCTATCACTTTCTTTTAAACAACTTTGAACCAGCTTTATCATTTTGATGGCTCCCCCATTAAAGAGTTACCTTTGACATGTGTTCATTCTATGTTTGTAAAGTCCTGTTTTTAACCATTTGACAGTATGTAACCCCAGGCAATTCATTAATTGTTATTGATCTCAGATAGTTGTGGTATTCCCCTACCTCTTCACCAGTAATTGTTCTGGGAGTGCGCATATTTGAATTCTTGGTTGCTATGATAAAAATAACGTACAGACATACTTGTTTTTAACTTTATACTATCTCAGAGTACAATAAAAAACCTGTAGGCATACCTGAATCTACTGCAGTGGGCTGGGGGCAGTGGGCTGGAGGCCAAGGAGAATAGGGTAGAATGAGAATAAACGGTCTATTACCCAGAAAGTTTCTTGGCCCATTTCAGAAAGGATATTCCTAAGCCATTTATTGAAATACAAATATTTATTTGCTTGACTAGCTTTCCATCCTCAGTTGTCTAGTTCCCTCTGTTAATAGCAGCTCTACAACTCCTTTGGTCTGATATGCAGACATTAACAGGCCCTTATTTATATTACTGCTATATCAACAAAAGTGCTTTCGCTGGGTATTTTATGAACATTGACATCCCAGTACTTGAGTTAGTTCAGAGTTTGAAGATGTAAATCATATTGTACTCTCTGTAATAAACTTAATTACAGAAATTTCTGAGGACTGTGATTTACTTCTCAAAGGTGACAGACATTTTTAATTTCCTAGCAATGGACACACATTCTAATTAAACAATGAATATACTCTATATTTTTGAACATTGTGAACTTGAAAGTATCTTCACAAAAGTATCAAATAATTTTGATTAATGCTTAAGTAAGAAATGTATACAGAGATAGAAAGGGTCTTTGAGAGACGATCCAATCCTACTCTTGGTTTATAGGAGAGGACACTGAGGCCGAGGGGAAATTTACCATTGATTATTTTTAAATGTAAGTGCTTCCACATTCTATAAACCAATAGAAAAAGATAATAAGTTTAAAAGACAGTATTCCTTATCCCAGGCCTCCACCACCCTCTCCCAAATATGCCAGGGTGGGGACAGGGGTGTTGTAGGAGGAGTTGGGTAATAATAAGAGCTGTTGGTGTCCACCCATATCTTCTTGCTCTCACCTATAAAGGTAAAAGATTACTTAGGGTAAACACCTGTAACTCTCTGGTCACAGGTGCTTGTTTGGTCAACGTGGATGGTAACCTGGAAATGCCAGAAGCTAACACCCCTGGAATCAATCTTCAATGAATGAAGTATAGGTAACTAGTTCATAAATATTCCCCATTTGTAAAGTGACCAACTCATCCCACTTTTTCCAGGACTGTCTTGGTTTTAGCACTGGAAGTCCCACATTGTGGGAAACCCCTCAGCCCAAGGCAAACCAGAACAATTAGGCACTTTAGTTGGAAAAACTCTGAGGCATGCTCTACATTGTGTCCCAGAGTTCTCCAGTATGATTGAGCTTCAGTTGCCCACAATAGTAACTGACTTGTCCTTCCCTTGTCCATCTTGCTTCCCCAGCAAGATTTCTCTCAATCACCTCCAAAATAAATTACTTACATTTGAAATTCTTATCTAAGGATCCATTTAGGAGCTTCTCAAACAGTTATGGAGAGCTCACGACAGACCAGGCACTACCCTAAATGCTTTACATATCTTTATACATTTTATCTTCACAATACTTTGAGATTAGTCATATTATCACCCCCATATTACAGTGGAAGAAACAAAGTGCCCCAGAGGTTTAAGTCTTTTGCCCACACTCATACAGCCAGCAAGTAGTAGAATTGCGATTTGAACCTAGGAAGTCTGACTCCAGATCTTGCATTTGTAATCACTACCCTTTTACTCAGAGCCACCACCAGATAATTCTTTCTGAAAATATGTTCTGTGGATGTCATGAGTCAACTGTTATCAGCTTCTGAAGGGAAAGCAGTTTATAGAATCATGTGTGATGTGAACTGCAGCATAAACCTAAGAGGAACATGCTAAAATCTAAATGCAAATGGGAATGTCCCATGAGGACCATTACTGGTCAAACAACTCATAGGGGCCCCCAAAAATGGATATACAATGGGGGACTTGGCAGCCTCAGAAGTAGAGGTGGAGAAACACAGCTGAAGGCAATAGGTCAGTGACCAGAATCAAGGGGTTGCTCTTGAGCACAAAACAGTTGGGCCACCATCCCAGCTCTTCTCTCATGGGTGCATGCTGAAGTCCCACAGCAAGCTGCTTTTAGGGGAAGCTGAGATTTTGACAATCATTGCTTTGGTTGGGTTCATCCAAAATCAGATGCTGAAGCCAGGATTTGGGTGCAAGTAGTTTATTTGGTATGTTATCACTGAGAGTATGTATGAAGAGAGTAGGTAGAGGGAGACGAGCAAAGAAGGGAAACTGATAAGAAGTGCATCCATAAGGGGTTACCATCATGGGAAGCTTTGGTTCCACCACCCCCTCAGAGACCCTCAGAGAAATTATATGGAACATGTCTCAGAATTGTCCCACTGAGACCTGAAGAAGCTGGGTATTTAGCAATCGAGTCTACCCCTCATTGGTTAATATTCATTGTTGGAGCCTTAAATCCTCAAAATTTTGCATCAGGCACATTCCCGAGATGAGAGAGCCAGGAATCCTCTTGCATAAGATACTATTTTCAGGTGACTTCTGGGGTCAACCAAGGGAGATGGATAGGAGTGCACAATACAGTATTTGCCATATTCATCTGTTCCTACTTGCCACTTGGAACAACAAGGACAAAACCCACCACAGGTGGGAAATAAAAGACACCTGTAGAGGTTTAGTTCTCAGTACAAACTTGAGAGATTTTCTGAAGATTCCCAGAGACATTTAGGATGAGTCTGAGTAGCACTGGGAAAGAACCAAGAAAATACAGTTATTAATATTTTATCAACCTCACATTGTTCACTTAGTGGTTAGGTTGTAACTACTCACCCTCTGCCTAGTTAATCCTACCACTGGAAACACACCATTTTTTTCACATAAGATGGTGAATAATATAAAAATATAAGACTCTAATATATTCATAAATGACCTTATATTGTTCCAGGGGAGAGAGGCTATCTCCACAGAATATTGAAATAAATAGCAATATATATTTAAGTTCAAGGATTACAATCTAAAGTGGTACCCTTCAATTGGCTTCATTTTTGGCACAGAAGAAACTCAATTTTAAAAAAACATATTTGTTTCCAGTTGAATTATATCCCATAAATAAACTAGAGATGCAAAGAAAAAGAATTTTGGAGGTCATCTAGGCCCTTGCTACTTAAAGTGAGGTCCCTGCACCAGCAGCACTAACATCTGCTTGGAGCTTTCTATAAAAATGCATACTCTCAGGCACACTCCAGACCTGCTAAATCAGTCTTCATTTTAACAAGATCCCCCAGGTTATATACACTAAAGTTTGAGAAGCACTTGTCTAGATGACTTCCTTTATTTTACACATGAGGTCAATGAGATCCAGAGAGAGTAAATGATTTGTTTACCTCTTAGGTATCGCATATTTTCCAAAGTACCCCAGAAATAAAAGTGACTCTGTTAAGTTAAAGAAGAGGTGATACATAACAGGAAGTTTCCAGGAAATGAAATATTAATGGAAGTAGCTGAAAAATGAAAGGACTCTAATTTGAAAATGTTAAAAATATCATCTATCTCTTTGTTCATGGGATTGCTCTTTATTTTCAATTGTTATTTGAAACATGGCCAATTGTAATGAGGATATACTCTAAAATATAGCTCCTACTCCTTAATCCTGTAGTGCACATGATATGCAAATGGAGCAAGTGTGAGAATATTAGACCACAAACTCAAGTATGCAAGAAATAGCACTTTATTCTGCTATAATTCAACTTAATTTCTATCTTGAGCCCTCCTCTTCCACCAAGACCTTAGTCTTAGATAATTTGGTGTCCCTTCCCTTTCTCCTAGGTTATGTCAAAGTTTTGATGGCTTTTCCAGCATGCTAATAGGTCCAGGGGCAGAGGGACTGACAATCTGGTTCTGAAATTCATCTATCCACATGTGATCCTCAGAGATATCCATCATGCCATCTGTTCCTTGGTTACAATCCATATGGGTCATAGCTAAGTGTCAAGGTAAGACCTTATTGCAGTCTGTCAGACCCCTTTCTCTACCACTCTTGGACACTGCTTGGGAGCACTACATTAATTATGCTTGCTTATGTGTCTTTTCAGGCTAAGGTCTCGTCTTACAAGAGGAGCAGTCACACACTCAAATGTCCCCACACTCCATGCAGGTATGTGATGAATGAAGTAGGCTGTGGCAAACTGGAGAATTTATATCCCTTATAAAGGGGCGGCTACTCTATTGCTTCAACCACATGCTTGTTTCAGCCCCAGTATTTCAACATTTAGGATTACTTATTGGGCAATAGGTTTCCTTTTCTGGCCTGTGTACTCCCTTAGTGAGGGAAAACCTGCTTCATTCATCTTCAAACCCCAGTGTAGTGCCTTATATTCATTCATTTGTATCCATTCATTCATTCATTCATTCAACAATATAGGTTGAGCGAGCACTCACCGTGTTCTGGGCATGTGTTAGGCATTCCAAATACACAAAGTCTCTGGCATCACAGAGCTTGCATTCCTAAGTGGGGAAAACTGATATTAAACAAGTTAACAAATAAATGAATAAGGCAATTACATCCATTGTGTAAAATGAAGAGCCATATTAGCACAGTTTTGATGAAAATTTGGGGGTAAACTTATGCATATGGTCCGCTAGGAGTTTCAGGGTTTCAGCTGTTTCGATTCATGCCATGTTTTGGCATCTCCTAATTTGTCCACCTAATAGCTCATAGGAGTCATTCTTGGTCTTATGAGTACATAGGACAAAGACATTTCCAAGCATTTCCCTGTCTATTGGTACAAATTTGGTTGGCCCAATATGGAAAAATGGGCCATAAGAATACTGGAAACTCAAGCACCTACCCTCTACCTTATATGGTATCCTGCCATTTCTTACCAGTCCTTGCCTCTCTCCATAACAACATCCACCCACACCCACTCCAAAGTGAATAAGAAATTTAGGCAATCTCTAGGTGAGAAGGCTGTGAGGAGGATGAGTGCCAATAATTAATTCATATTCAAGTTATTGTAGGTCTTGGTTTCATGAAGTTAACTGTATTTTTTCCCAGGAATTTCAGTAGTTCTTAGTAGTCTTACAGCTTGCCCTTTACCCATTTAATTATTGTCAATCATGCCCTCAAAATATGGTAGAACCAACTTAAAACCAATAGTCACTATTAAACTTTATATTTGGAAATTATAGCAAGTTGGCTTTCCATATCAGGGTCCAAAGCCTGAGAGCGGAAGGCTAGAGTTTTTATCTGTATCATAGACTCAACACGATGTAGTGATAGGAGCATTTTCCAGCCACATAGAGAAGAAATAAGGTTTTGGAGAATAGATTTGAGTAAGATTATGGGTTAAGGGCAAGAGAGTTTGGAGCCAAGGTGGAACTTTGTCCTTTCAATTGCTTCCTACCCTCTAGTGCTTCCCTCCCCCTCCCCCATACAAAAAAAAATCTAGAGGGAAAGGATAACAAAAATCCCAAGATAAGTTTGGGGAAATGAATGAAAAATAAGTTTATGTCTCTCTTCACCTCTTTTTAAGATGTACTTGTTGCAAAGCTCCCTGGACCAACATGAGGAAGACCCAGAAGGGTTGAAACGATGGTTGTTCTAAGCAAAGAGAGCTAACCATAGTTGCATGCACCTCTTTCCATTTCCCCTTTTCCCACTCCCAGAACACTTCAGTATCCCTTGCTTTCCAGCCACAGAGTGTCAAAGGAGATTCATAAATGTTACACTGTTTAAGAATAAGTCACAGGAGACATCTGAGAAATAAGAGCCATTTAGCCTTCCAGGATGTGGTGTGAGTTGAGAAGAACTCTAAAAAAAAAAAAGGTGTGGAGGAGATACCCTACACTAGAGATAGGATGGAGGAGACAAATGAGCCTGCAAGAACCATAGGACCATTTCTAGCCAATAAAACAAGAACAGAAGTGTGGAGGGGATCACTCTTCTGGACAGAGGCACTGAAAATTACCATGTTCAATTCCTTCATCTTTGCTTTTGTGGCATCCTCTAAAAAGTCCACGAGTTCCAGATGATGCAGCTACACAAAGGTGGTAGTTCTATCACCATGGATCCCTGAGTGACTGAGTGAAACAAAACTCCCAGTATTGGAATATGTAGTATGGACAAGAAATATGCTTTTATTATGTTAAGCTACTGACATTTGGGGGAGAGAGTGTTTTGTTGAAGCATAACCTAGTCTATCCTTACTAGTACAAGATAATTTTCATAGTTAAAAACATAAGGAGTTACAGCTTTATCTCTCTGAGTTTTATAATCTGTACATATTGCCACACATATTAGATTCAACCACATGAAATTGCCATTTTACTAGGTCAAAAAGAGCTGAACATCAGCAATTTCATATAGTTCAACTATAATATTCCTATGAATGAACTTTCAGAATCCTAGGTATATATTTACATTATGACTTAGTATTTAAGTTTATTTTGTTTGGTTATAAACTAAGGTATTATTTTCATTGTTAAAGAAAAAACAAAAACAATTCTTCCATTTTGTTTTTAGACAACTTGAAAAATGTTAGAATTGGCTTCTCTTCAGCAAGTGACATTACATTTGTGCTGTGTAGGCAGAATATAAGTAGATTTAGGAAATAGAGGCAGAGAAATAGAGTTTTTCTCTCATATAAAATCCTGGTTTGAGCAAGTAACCAAATATTACTCTAGGAAAAATAACAAATTTAGTGAAGATTTTTTTTGAGATATTCCCGTATCTCCTATTACCTTCTCTTTCCCCTCCTTACTCTTTTTTCACTTCTCTTTTCCCCCAAAGCATTAGAGTAAAGCCATGTATCTTATTTCTGGGAATCTCAGCTAAGATTTACCCTTGGTAATTGGTATAAATCTTAGCTGAGATTACCAAGGGATGAGTGGGCCACTGTCAGAGACATTAGCACTTTAATGAGAGTCTCACAAAAGGTCCAAAGTCCCACAAGACTCAAAATCATAGATAATAAAAATGATAATGTGCCTGATGTCAACAAATATTTATTGTGAACCTAATATATGCCAAGTACTGGACCATGGTGAACAAAGTCCCTGACTTCAGTAAACTTGCATTTTAATGGAACAAAACATCATAAACAAATAAATATATACCAAAACGTTAGGTACCAAGAAGTATGATGAGTGAAATAAGGTAAAGTAAGGGGCTAAAGACCAATGGAAGGGAGGTGGGAGCCATTTGACATTTAGTGACCAAGGAAAGCCTTTTTGAAGAGAAGACATTTGCATGGAAACCTTAATAAAATGCAAGAGTAAGTCATGAGCAGTGTGAATATCTGGGATGATGAGCATTCCAATGAGAAAGATAAGCATATAAATATTTCCTGACCAGGAACATGCCTGCATGGTTGAGGAACCACAAGAAAATCCTGACTAGATAGAAATGAGGGATAAAGGAAATCAATAAGAGAGAATACAGAGAAATAGGCCAAGGCCAAAACATATAGACCTTTGTAAGCCACGATAAAGACTTTGGACTTTGTTCAAAGTGTGATAAGAAGCCAACATAGGGCTTTGGGTAAGGGTGTAAAAAGACCTCATTTATGTTCAGAAAAGACTCTTCAGGCTGCTCTATGATAATAGGCTCAAGGCAAGAGTACAAGCAGGAACACCAGTTAGGTGCCACTGCAGGAGTTCAAGAAAGAAGTGATGGTGGCTTGGACTACAAAAGTTGATATTGTCTGGTTTGCATTATAATCACATTAGACGTTTATTGAACATTCACTGGCAAAGGGCTTTATAAACGTTATCCTTATAACCACCCTGTGGAGTAAGTATCATCATTAGCCCTATTTACCAAGGAGGAAACTGGCATTTAAAGAGGAAAGACTTGCCCCATTTCCCTCAACTAGCCCTGATTTATAAAGAGGAATCTGAAATTCAAAGAAGTGAAAACATGTCCAAGGTCACAGAAATAATAAATAAAAAGGAGACTCTGAGCTCATACACACTTGTCTAACTCAAGACCTAAAACCATTTTACCTCCAAAGAAATGATATAGGCCACAGTTACTAAAGTTGGGCTAATATTTGAGGCAAACTCATTATATGCAGAGTAAGGAAAGAATACTATCATATATTAATCATGGGTAAGAGAATACTAGAAAGGACTAGGGTTGGTGATGAAATTAGGGATAGGCAATCTTATTTTTGAAATGAGCTACTTACTAGAGCCCCTGGAGTGAGAGATTCTTGGATTCACACAAAATAAGATTTTTGAAGGCCTTTAGAAGCCAAGAAATACACTAAAGTGAATATAACTATTAGACTGCACTCTTTTCCTTTTGGACACAAAGCAGGTTTGTTCAGTTTGAGTCATTTTTATTCTGAAAGGATTGCTCTGTGCACAATCTAAATCTTATGAGAAAAGAAGAAGGTGGGACACATTGGACTATACTTCCTTGATGGGTTGGCCTTGGAAGCCTGAGTAAAGAGCTGTTTCCCACTAAGTGAGAGTTTAATAAACAAAATCACAATTTGCCCCAGCTTGGTTTCAGTGTTTTTGAAAATGACATCGAAGATGGCATAATAGCTGAGGAGAAAATCACAGCCTGGTTTGTAGTTGGAAATTGCTAACTTGGTGGTAGCTGTTGTTCACTCATGGTTGAACTTCTCTGTCATTATATTTCAGAATAGGGTAACATAAAAGGAGTGGATGATGCTATCACCTTCCTGGGCTATTGAGCAAATAAAAGTTGAGGAAAATTTTATTTACAGTCAACCAAGTACTTACTTAACATGTGGTCAGCACTATGTTAAATGCCATATAAACCATTGTGGGGTGATGAGGGAGAAGTGTTACATTGCCTTTGCCCTCAAGGAACTTACAATATTGCTAACATTCAAGAGAAATTACAAAGGTGTGCCAATTATCAATGTATTGCCTCTCAGCTCCAAACACACTCTTTTTTGCCCTGCTTTGTGTTACTGGAGCTGGATCCTGTGAATATTTCTTCTTTGCCAGATAGTATAGTGTTAGGATTTGTCAATAGAAGGTGCTAGAAGTACATGGCAGGGCACAGGGATTCCTCTTTCTAATTCCTTGCTTGCTTCTGCAGCACACAGTGGTCAGTGGTATGCAGAACACCCAGAGGTTCTCACTCTTCATTGAGTTTCAGAGCGCCCCCACAGGCAACTTCCCAACAAATGCTACTAGCAACCCAGAGGACAGCTTCTCAGAGTGTTTTCAAAGCACCTTCTGGGCAACTTCCTGTGAGTCCCATCAGCACCCCAGCAAGTGGCTTTCTAGTAAGTTCAGTTGGCATCCATGCAGTGGTTTCCTATTTGCCAGTCCCTGTCCATAGCACCTCAGTGAATATCTCCAACAACCAGTGGGCCACGCCAACACCCTCTCCACTGAGGTCTGAATCTCTTCCAAGTTTGTTCCTGCCTTAGGTACTCTGCCTTATCCGTAGAGATAGTGGCTGCCCCCTATGCTACTCTGTGTTCTTTAGAATTATCCTTTACCCTTTAGTAATTCATTCCCTTTATTCATTAATAATTCTTTATATTAAACTCCCCCTGTTCTAATTACTGTGTGGTTTCTGCCTCCTAACTGAAGATTAGCTGATGCAAAAGATAAGAGAATATAAGCGCAAAATTGGGGGGTGACAATAAGACAAGCTATAGGCATTCAGAAAATGTAGAGTTCAATGTGGACTGTTGAGTTGAGAGAGGGCTTCATGGAATGCAATAACCTGAATTGGATGCACTCTGCCAGAGAAAGAATTCTAAATTCAGAAGGGTTGTGTGTTAGGTGTATATGTATATGAAAGAGAGAGACAGAGAGGGATAGAGGAGAAAAAAATAGGACCATGGGTCAGATTATTCATTTTAAGTGGTAGAAAGTAATTTCACAGGGTAAAAGTAGGTTAAGGATTAACTAACCAATTAATTAATTCAACTGATGTTTATTGAGTACCTACAATGTATCAAGTTCTAAGTGCAGGTTTACAACAGTGAACAAAACACATGAAGATTTCTGCCTTTGTGGGACTTACATTCTAGAGGGGGACAGAGGGCAAGGCAGGAGAGACACAGTAAACAATAGACATGATGAACACATTGTCTGGTACAATAAAGGCTGATAAATGATATGGAAAATAAGTAGAATGGGAAGATATATTCGTCTTCTCCTGATGCTGTAACACATTACTACAAATAATGACCTAAAACAACATAAATTTATTATCTTATGGTTTAGAGGTCAGATGTTCTAAAATCAAGTCATTAGCAGGACTACATTCTTTCTGGGCAGTGTAAGGGAAATTCATTCCCTTGCCTTTTCCAGCTTCTAAAGGACACCTGCAATTTCTTGGCTCAAGGTCTCTTCATCTTCAAAGCTAACAGAGTAGCATCTCCCAATCTCTCTTCTCTCTTACTTCTGTTTCCATGTTACATCTTCTCTGATTCTCTGTCTTCCTCTTACAAGGACCCTTGGGAGTACCTCAGGCTCACCCAGATAATCCAGTATAATGTCCCCATTTCAAGATCCTTAACTTAATCACATGTCTAAAGTCCCTTTTGCCGAATTAAAAGCAAAAGTGAATTACTGGGACCTTATGAAGATAAAAAGCTTCTGCACAACAAAGGAAACAACCAACAAAACTAAAAGGCAACCAACGGAATGGGAAAAGATATTCGCAAATGACATATCGGACAAAGGGCTAGTATCCAAAATCTATAAAGAGCTCACCAAACTCCACACCCGAAAAACAAATAACCCAGTGAAGAAATGGGCAGAAAACATGAATAGACACTTCTCTAAAGAAGACATCCGGATGGCCAACAGGCACATGAAAAGATGTTCAGCGTCGCTCCTTATCAGGGAAATACAAATCAAAACCACACTCAGGTATCACCTCACGCCAGTCAGAGTGGCCAAAATGAACAAATCAGGAGACTATAGATGCTGGCGAGGATGTGGAGAAACGGGAACCCTCTTGCACTGTTGGTGGGAATGCAAATTGGTGCAGCCGCTCTGGAAAGCAGTGTGGAGGTTCCTCAGAAAATTAAAAATAGACCTACCCTATGACCCAGCAATAGCACTGCTAGGAATTTATCCAAGGGATACAGGAGCACTGATGCATAGGGCCACTTGTACCCCAATGTTCATAGCAGCACTCTCAACAATAGCCAAATTATGGAAAGAGCCTAAATGTCCATCAACTGATGAATGGATAAAGAAATTGTGGTTTATATACACAATGGAATATTACGTGGCAATGAGAAAAAATGAAATATGGCCTTTTGTAGCAACGTGGATGGAACTGGAGAGTGTGATGCTAAGTGAAATAAGCCATACAGAGAAAGACAGATACCATATGGTTTCACTCTTATGTGGATCCTGAGAAACTTACCAGGAACCCATGGGGGAGGGGAAGGAAAAAAAAAAAAGAGGTTAGAATGGGAGAGAGCCAAAGCATAAGAGACTGTTAAAAACTGAGAACAAACTGAGGGTTGATGGGGGGTGGGAGGGAGGAGAGGGTGGGTGATGGGTATTGAGGAGGGCACCTTTTGGGATGAGCACTGGGTGTTGTATGGAAACCAATTTGTCAATAAATTTCAGAAAAAAAAAGTCCCTTTTGCCATGTAAGGTAACATATTCACAGGTTCTGGGGATTAGGACATGAATATTGGGGGGGGGGGCATTATTCTGCCTACCACAAGTGGGTTGCAGCTTTAAATTGGTGGTCATGATAGGCCTCATTAAAAAGGTAAGGTTTGAGCAAAAACTTAAGTTACACATATGGAGAATGTTATGGAAAGAGGTAACAGTCAGTGCAAAGGTCTCAAGGTTTGAGTTCACTAGTATGTGAAGGAAAAAGGAGGCCAGCACAGCTGACACATAGTGAGTCAGGGAGAATGCCAAGAGATTAAGTCAGAGAGAGAAAGACAGATCATTTGGGGTGAATGATTGGTGTGAGGACATTGATAAGAGGAAGACAGTGCATGCTAAAGGCTCTCTGTCTGCCTAGGTGGAAGTAGATTGTAGGGAAGCAAAGGATCCATCCGTAACTTGGAATACTGCATGCTTGGAATACTGCATGGAGAAGAAGGCTAAGACTGAATTCACCATATTCATGAGGGGAACAAAAACACATCCAGAATCTTGGGTACAATATTTTCCACCTCTGGAGTGGATATGGGGTTCCTATAATGTTAGACTAATGGAGCATGTTTCACGTATTTTATAGAGAATTATAAAAAAAGATTTTAAGCAGAACAGAGATATGTTAACATATGTCTAAAAGTTTCATTGAGGCAGCATTAAGAAAAGTTGTTTCACTGAACTAAAATTCGAATATGCACATTTCTCATATTCTTGATACCTCTTGCAATGTATTTGGTAGAACCTGAAATGTCTATCACATGAAGGACTTGTGATAATAGCTTCTTGGCTGAGCTATTTTATTTTTAATTGCAAATACCTGACAGTTCAGATGGTCCCTTTCTTCAATCAAACGGATGCTATTTAAAGGTACAGATGTGATGCTTGTGGTAAAGAAAGAGGCTTTTCAACTAGTCTCAAGCTGATCTTCACTAAGGACCTGCCCCTTATGGGGGTAGGGACACTACAGGTTTGATTTTTCCTCTGAAGGTCTGAAAACCTGGGAAATTGACTTTACCAAACACTAAAGATGTTCAGTCCTTGGGAGGTAAGACAGGGATAGTACACCCAAGTGCTAATAAATTGACTTGAGTGTGAGGTTTAGGACAGCCAAGTTTTCTACAGAGAAAACTTACTCCTCACAATAAACACTTGAAATGCTATAATACAGATTGTAGAAAATCATTTAATAAAAATTTAAATTTATCTATTCACACCAGGCACTGTTCTAAGCATATTTTTTGTTAGTTTACTCAACAAATAATTATTGATCTCCTACTTTATGCCAGATATCATCCTAGGTACTTAGAAAATATCACTTTATTTTTTTAATATGAAATTTATTGTCAAATTGGTTTCCATACAACACCCAGTGCTCATCCCAACAGGTGCCCTCCTCAATGCCCATCACCCACTTTGCCCTCCCTCCCACCCCTCATCAACCCTCAGTTTATTCTCAGTTTCTAAAAGTCTCTTATGCTTTGGCTCCCTCCCTCTCTAACTTTTTTTTTCCTTCCCCTTCCCCATCGTCTTCTGTTAAGTTTCTCACGATCCACATAAGAGTGAAACCATATGGTATCTGTCTTTCTCTGCATGACTTATTTCACTTAGCATAACACTCTCCAGTCCCATCCACGTTGCTACAAAAGGCCGTATTTCATTCTGTCTCATTGCCAAGTAGTATTCCATTGTGTTTATAAACCACAACTTCTTTATCCATTCATCAGTTGATGGACATTTAGGCTCTTTCCATAATTTGGCTATTGTTGAAAGTGCTGCTATAAACATTGGGGTACAAGTGGCCCTATGCATCAGCACTCCTGTATCCCTTGGATAAATTCCTAGCAGTGCTATTGCTGGGTCATAGGATAGATGTATTTTTAATTTTTTGAGGAACCTCCACAGTGTTTTCCAGAGCAGCTGCACCAGTTTGCATCCCCACCAACAATACAAGAGGGTTCCCATTTCTCCACATCCTCTCCAGCATCTATAGTCTCCTGATTTGTTCATTTTGGCCACTCTGACTGGCGTGAGGTGATACCTGAGTGTGGTTTTGATTTGTATTTCCCTGATGAGGAGTGATGTTGAGAATCTTTTCATGTGCCTGTTGGCCATCTGGATGTCTTCTTTAGAGAAGTGTCTATTCATGTTTTCTTCCCATTTCTTCACTGGATTATTTGTTTTTTGGGTGCGGAGTTTGGTGAGTCTTTATAGATTTTGGATACTATCCCTTTGTCCGATACGTCATTTGCAAATATCTTTTCCAATTCTGTCGGTTGCTTTTTAGTTTTGTTGATTGTTTCCTTTGCAGTGCAGAAGCTTTTTATCTTCATGAGGTCCCAATAGTTCATTTTTGCTTTTAATTCCCTTGCCTTTGGAGATATGTCAAGTAAGAAATTGCTGCGGCTGAGGTCAGAGAGGTTTTTTTCCTGCTTTCTCCTCTAGGGTTTTGATGGTTTCCGGTCTCACATTCCGGTCCTTTATCCATTTTGAGTTTATTTTTGTGAATGGTGTAAGACCTGAGGACACCTTCAGATTGAAAGTGAAGGGATGGAGAACTATCTATCATGCTACTGGAAGTCAAAAGAAAGCTGGAGTAGCCATACTTATATCGGACAAACTAGACGTTACATTAAAGGCTGTAACAAGAGATGAAGAAGGGCATTATACAATAATTACAGGGTCTATCCATCAGGAAGAGCTAACAATTATACATGTCTATGCGCCGAATACCGGAGCCCCCAAATATATAAAACAATTCATCACAAACATAAGCAACCTTATTGATAAGAATGTGGTAACTGCAGGGGACTTTAATACCCCACTTACAACAATGGATAGATCAGCTAGACACAGAATCAATAAAGAAAAAGGGCCCTGAATGATACATTGGATCAGATGGACTTGACATATGTATTTAGAACTCTGCATCCCAAAGCAACAGAATATACTTTCTTCTCGAGTAGTGCACATGGAACATTCTCCAAGATAGATCACATACTGGGTCATACAACAGCCCTTCCTAAGTATACAAGAATTGAGATCATACCATGCATACTTTCAGACCACAACGCTATGAAGCTTGAAATCAACCACAGGAAAAAGTCTGGAAAACCTCCAAAAGCATGGAGGTTAAAGAACACCCTACTAAAGAATGAATGGGTCAACCAGGCACTTAGAGAAGAAATTGAAAAATATACGGAAACCAATGAAAACAAAACTACAACAATCCAAACGCTTTGGGACGCAGCGAAGGCAGTCCTGAGAGGAAAATACATTGCAATCCAGGCCTATCTCAAGAAACAAGAAAAATCCCAAATAAAAAATCTAACAGCACACCTAAAGGAAATAGAAGCAGAACAGCAAAGATACCCCAAACCCAGCAGAATAAGGGAAATAATAAAGATCAGAGCAGAAATAAACAATATAGAATCTAAAAAACCTGTAGAGCAGATCAATGAAACCAGGAGTTGTTTTTTTGAAAAAATGAACAAAATTGATAAACCTCTAGCCAGGCTTCTCAAAAAGAAAAGGGAGATGACCCAAATAGATAAAATAATGAATGAAAATGGAATTATGATAACCAATCCCTCAGAAACACAAGGAAAATATCAGTTTAAAAAAAGTTCATGAGCCTCCCTGGGAAGACGGTGGACTAGGAAGATCCTAAGCTCACCTTTTCCCACAGATACAACTAGGTAATACCACATCCATGTAAATAACTTGGAAAATGACAGAAAGACTGGCATAACAGAGTCTCCATAACCAAATGTAGAGAAGAGGCCACATTGAAGAAGGTAGAAAGGGTTGACATGTGGTCAGGAGCGAAATGGACCCAGAGGACTGTCAGTGGGTGTAGAGAGGAGCAGATCCCCATACCAGGCACTCCAGGCACAGTGGACCTGCGTGGGGAAGGCAGATCCCCATAACATTGGCTTTGAAAACCAGAGAGGCCCAATAATCAGTAGGGCTTAACCTGGAACTTTAAAAATCAGTTGATGATTGGAAATTGAGTCCCTGCCCTTAAAGAGCACAACAAACAGCCATGCTGACATACAACATAGAAGCAGCAATTTGGAAAATGCCTGGGGTATACAGGAGGAAGATTTATTTGCTAATCTCAGAGCATGTGCTGGAGTGGCAGTGATTGTTGGGAGACCTCTCCAAAAACAAAAAAGCTGACAGGAGCCATTTGCCTCCCACACCCCCTAAACTAGACACAGGGCTACCTGCCAGAACCAGCGCAGTGCCACACTCTCCACCTGGCTTGCTAACAGTGCACCCCACCCCTACATTCTTCTGAAGAAATACCCCCTCCAGCAAAGCCTGGGCACGTGTTTTCTTGGGAGCTGGAGATCCCCTCCTACAGCTGACCAGCTCGGACCTTGCCGACACCAGGTGACCTGCCCCAGCATTTGCCTGTGGACATGCTCCCTCCAGTATGCCCTTGGGCAGAGCCCATCCAAAGCAATGCCACAAGCCTGGCAGTGTGAAACCAGCCCCAGCAGGAGCCAGCACCACTCCAAAGTGACTCCTGCCCCAGGGAGAGTGGAAGATAACCAGACACACCATCCAACTGTGGGCCCAGCCGTGGGCTGGGGGAAGATATCTGGTCTGAGTGCAGGCCCCACCCACCAACAAAGGCTTCTCAGGGGACAACACAGGGAAAGTACCCTGCAGTTTGGCGCTACTGCATCTCTGGAAAACACCTGGTCTGACTCATCTCAAGTCCATTGCAGCCCCAGACTGGCCCACTAATAACACAGAGGCAAAACCTGCCCACAAGAGGCAAAGAAAGCCATCGCAGATGACTGGACTGAAGGCAAATGTGGCTCTGCCACAAGAGTAGGGTGCACACAGCACACATAGGAGCCCTTCCTGAAGGGCTAGGCTCTGGTGGACAGGAAACATTGCATTGCAGGGTACCATGGGACCTCTTCTTCATAAGGACACTACTTTCAAGAGCAGGAAATGTAGCTGACTTTCCTAACACATAGAAACAGAGAGGTAGACAAAATGAGGAGACAAAGGAATGTGTCCCAAATGAAACAACAGGACAAAAATCATAGCAATTAAGCTAAATGAAATGGAGATAAGCAGTGTTCCTGACAGAGAATTTAAAGTAATGGTCATAAAGATACTCACTGGACTTGAGAAAAGAGTGGAGGATCTCAGACCCTCAACAAAAAGATAGAAAACATAGAAAAAGAACCAATCCAAAAGGAAGAATCCAGTAACAGAAATTAAAAATAGACTTGGGGGCACACCTAGGTGGCTCAGTCAGTTAAGTGTCTGACTCTTGATTTTGGCTCAGGTCATAATCTCACAGTCATGGGATCAAGCCCTGTGTTGGGCTCCACATGGAGCATGGAGCCTGCTTGGGATTCTCTCTCTTGCTCTCTCTCTCTGTCCCTCCCCAGCTCATGCACTAAACAAACAAACAAACAAACAAACAAACGTTTAAAAATAGACTAGAGGGAGAGCTCCTGGGTGGCTCAGTCGGTTAAGCAACTGACTCTTGCTTTTGGCTCAGGTCATGATCTCATGGCTTCATGGGTTTGAGCCCCACATTGGGCTCTGTGCTGGCAGTGCAGAGACTGCTTGGGATTCTCTCTCTCTCTCCCCGTCTCTCTGCTCCTCCCCCACTTGCACTGTCTCTGTCTCTCAAGATAAATAAATAAACTTTAAAAAATTAAAAGAAAATAGACTAGAGGGAATGAAGAGTAGACTAGAGGAAGCGGAAGAATACATCAGCGACCTGGAGGAAAGAGTAAAGGAAAGCAATCAAGCTGAACAGGTGAGCAAAAAAAGTAATACAAAATGAAAATAGACTTAGAAAGCTCAGTAACACCATCAAGTGTAATAACATTAACATTATTGGGATCCTAGAAGGATAAGAGAGACAAAAGGAGTGAGAAAATGTATTTGAAGAAATAATAGCTGAAAACTTCCCAAATATGGGAAACAAAACAGAAATCTAGATCCAGGGGCATATAAAGTTCCCAACAAAAATCAACCCAAGGAGGTCCACACTAAGATACATAGTCATTAAAATGGCAAAAAGTAGTTATAAAGAGAGAATTTTAAATGCAGCAAGAAAAAAGGAAACAGTAGCATACAAGGTAAACCCCATAAGGCTATCAGCTGATCTTTCAACAGACACTTTTCAGGCTAGAAGGGATTGGGATGATATATTCAAAGTGCTGAATGGGAAAAATCTGAAGCCAAGAATACTCTATCCAGCAAGCCTATCATTCAGAATAGGAGAGATAAAGAGTTTTGCAAACAAAAGTTAAAGGAATTCATCACCACTAAACAAGTCTGACAAAAAATGTTAAAGGGGACTCTTTAAGTGGAAAGGGAAGACGAGGAGTAAGAAAAGTAGGAAGCAAAAAAGCAGTGAAATTAATTACATCTTTAAGTATCAGTCAAGGGATTCACAAAATAAAAGGATGTAAAGTATGACAACATATACTTAAACCATGGGAGTGAAAGAAGTACAGAATGGGTGCAAATTTAAGTGACCTTCAACTTAACATAGACTGCTATATGGATAAGACATTATATACAAACTAAGTGGTAACCACAAACCAAAAACCAGTAATTGATATGCAAAAAATAAAGAGAAAATAATCTAAGCATAGCACTAAAAAAAGTCAGCAAACCATGAGAGAACAGAGCAAGAGAAGAAAGGAACAAAGAACTACAAAAACAACCATAAAACAAGTAACAAAACAGCAATAAGTACACAGCTATCAATAATTACTTTGAATGTAAATATGTGGTATACATATACAATGGAATATTACTCAGCCATAAAAATGAATAAATCCTTGCTATTTGCAACAACATGGATGGATCTAGAAGGTATAGTGGTAAGTGAAATGTCAGCCAGAGAAAGACAAATACCATATCATTTCACTCATATGTGGAATTTAAGAAACAAAAAAAGAACAAAGAAAAAAAGAGACAAACCAAAAACAGACTCTTAACTAGAGAGAACAAATTGTGGTTACCAGAGGAGAGGTGAATGGGGGAGATGGATGAACTAGGTGAAGGGAGATTAAGAGTACACTACGGTGATGAGCATTGATTAATGTATATAATTGTTGAATTACTATATTGTATGCCTGAAACTAATATAACGGTGTATGTTAACTGTACTGGAATTAAAATTTTTAAAAATAAAATAAAAATTTTAAAAAGGTTCATTCTTTGTACATTTTGAAAGTAAAGCCAACAGAATTTCCTGATGGGTTGAATATCAAGAGTGATATAGAAAGAAGTTAGGGAAGAAGACAAGTTTTAGGGAAGGAAAGGTAGTCAGTGAGGAATTCTCCATGAAAAGGGTACTCCTGTTCTGGGCAATGCCCTGGGATCCCTTGGTTGTCTCCAAATCTTCAGTCAGTCTGTTGCACCCAACAATCTCATGTCAGTGATGTGTGAAAGGAATGAAAGTAAAACAGAGGCACCTATCCTTGGGACAAGTTGGAGGAGGCACGATGGCAGCCTGATGAGAGTGAATCAAGAATTTGGATGGAGGAGGAATTCAGTTGCCCAGGAAACTGTAAGTCTCCCACCTCAACAGTCTTTATAAATGCATGACAGACCCTAGACATTCCACAGCATAAAGACCAGAGCTTGAGAAATTTGAGAAAATTTTCATGGGGCTCATATAAAAAGAGGAGCTCAGGATAGCTAGAAGACTTGAAAGTACTGGGCCATTCAGAATGCATTACTTTTTATTACATAATCATAAATATAATTATTATGAGTTAGTAACTAAGATAAACGTATTAAGTCTCATCACTACATTAAAATTATAGGTACTCAAATTATTCTCACTTCATAAGTGAGACAATTGGGGCCTAGAGAAGGTAAGCAAACTGCTTGCCCTCTCCCAGCAAGAAAGAGGGAAAGGTCTTAAACCCTAAATCTTAAACCTGGGTCTTTTGGACCCCATGAAATGTACTCTTAGACTGACAGTAAACAAAGAACCTGTGTGTGTATATGATATCCTTTTTCTGTATATACATACCTAGGTTAACCAGTGGACATATTTGTGCATATTTTAGCAATTGTAGTGTTTTGATAATTCTCAACAGATTTTTTCTTCATTTGTAAAACTGTAAATAAAAAAAGCCCTCAGCTGTGGTATATTAGATGTCAGTTTCAAGGGGCAGGGATTTTCTCTGCTTTATTAGTTGCCTCCCCAGCACCTAGCACAGCTCCTAGCACACAGTAGGTACTCAACAAGTGTTTGTGGAGTGAAAAATTGGCAGATCCATCCAACCATTTGGTTTGGTAGGGATGGCCACAAATCTCCTTAATTGGGATGGTGGATCAAACAGTACCCAAAGGGACTCTTTATCACTTAAAAGTGCTCAAGGAGATGCCAAGATAAACAAGATTGAGTCTCAGAGGATATACTGTCTAGGGAAGCAATATTTTCTGTGTAATTGACAATTCCACCTTCTCTATGAGTAATAGGTCCCATTCAACAGTGTGGCTAGGATCTTTGCCACTTTTTGAATTGGGAAGAAGAGACCCACCCTCCTTCCTCTGCTGCCTAGATCTATGCTAATTACTGCTGAGAACTTTTACCAATAGTCTGTGATCCAGGCAAACTTGGCTCTTGGGTTGGCTTTCTGTTTCAATTCCCTCTGGGTTCTAGCATCCTGATTCACTATCCTCTTCCCCACCATCATCTGTCATCTCTATCTCCCCTTCGGCCTTCTTAGACTTTTCTCCAGAAACTCTGGCTACTGGCCTTGCCAAGCCCTTTTAACATATCCTCTTGCCATTTCAGGTGACTTATCCTACCCTGGCCCTCACCATGTTTTACCTTCATGATACCCTGGACCACCTTCATAAACTACATGTTTGGGTTTTTTCCTTGTATGTTACTTTTTATTGAAACATACATCAAGAAAAATGCAGTGATAATAAGTGCATAGCTTGACAAATTTTCACAAACTGAACATACCTATGTTACCAGCACCCAGATCAGAAAGAGAACATTACCAGCTTCATAAAAGCTGCAGTTGTGCTCTTTTCCATCACTGCTGTCACCCCACTGCCTTTCTGCCCCCCTTACCTTTAATCTTTCATAAATTAATATGTTAAAGGAAGAGATTTTGTTTTGGAGGATTTTTAAATTCTTCTCTGAAGCTTCTACTTTAGAGATCCTGATTGAAAAGGGGATTTTCTCATCTCTTAAATCTTGTGAAATAGGTTCAAAAGATAGAAATGACCACTGTTGCTTATTACTATCATTATTATTGCTTATCAAAAAACCCATATTCAAATGACAGTTTAGTCAGTGACAATGTCAAATGGGCAAAACAGGAACAGAACCCATAGAAAGAGTTTATTGAAATCACATGAATAATTGACATTCCAAAACTTGGGCATATTCACCCCAGATTTCTTTTATTTCAGAAACATTTCGATAAGCTTTAGCTTTAGCCACACCACCTATCCTATGTCAACATGAGCATGCATCTTGCTCATAACCACTCAACAGCAATAAAGATAATTTCTCTATTAACCAGATTTCATACTGGCCTTAAGACAGATGTCTCTATATCCAACAACTCCCCCAAGGTCTGAGTTTGCATATTGAAAGAAATACAGTTATATAGTTATATAGTTATATACGTGTGTGTGTGTGTGTGTGTGTGTGTCAAAAGATTTCTGAGATCACCTTTGAGAGAATTTTATTTGATTTAGAGCTTCTGAGAAGTTTTATGCCAGGATAATTAAATACAATGCATCCTGGGGCTCAAGAGCTGAAAGCCTAATGAGATCCAATGTTTCATGAGAGACTACTTAAATTGAAACAGTGGCAGAATTATCTAGAAGCTCTTGATAAACTTTCAAGCTTGATATGTTCTTTATTTGATTTTTGGTCTGGTAAAACACACAGCCCATTGCAGTGTACATTTCTGCATTTGTGAATGCCAGAATATCCTCAGTCCACTTCAGGAAGGCAGTTTGAGAGGACATTTATTTTGGTGGTATTTTAGATGTTGTTGTGACTAATAATGATAATGACAGTATATAGAAGCTGGCACAATAGAAGTACGTTAATCTACTGGGGAGAGAGAGGCCCCAGATTTCATAAGAAAATGCTCATTATCCTTCACAAGCAGCAGATAAAGTTGAAATTTATTTCTACTAGTGGCTTGCAGCCCCAAACACCCGACCATTTCCAAGACACACAGATTACAGTAATTTGAAAATCACCCAATATGGAAGGGCATGGGGATGGTTTAGTTTTCTGGTTAGAAAGCCAAAGTTCTATATCTATCTCAAGTTTGTTGTATCAAGTTCTCTGGGATCTACTTAGTTTCAATAGGCAAAGTGAATAAGAGACTAGGGAGAATTAGCAGGAGCTATAGAGAAAAAAGTGACAGTGATGGTAGATTTGGGCATGCAGTCATGAGTATGGAGTTTGCATCATTTGCACACCTCACCCTTTGGTCTTCTTGTCAGAAAATAAGATACCCATCCTTTTCTCCTTCCCTGGGATGGGGACAGGATAAAATGTGAGGGCAATGAAAATCAGAGGCAGGCATCTGGTAATGGATCAAATGCCCCTGAGACACTATAGGAGAAGCTTCCCCTTTTGCTGCTCATGCTTGGGTTTCAGAGGGAAACACAGCTTTTGGTCTCCTGGTGTACAACTCCAATGTATTTAAAAAGGATGTGCACTTAATTGAAATAATGTGTCCTCTCCTAACACCATTCAGTTTTATTGTAACTTCCCTTTCGAGCCCAGCCTGTGAATGTCAGCTAAGTGTGTAAAACATGAGAGTTATCATATCTAGATTTATGCAAATAGGTATATGTTATAGATATCAGAAATACAGAATGCTAGATTGCACATGTGGTTCTTCCCCTGTATGCAAGTTACAAAGGTAGCAGAACAATTTTGTTACCTTTTCAAAGCAATGATACTCTTCATTGTTAACTTTTAAATTTCAAATATGACACAAATCATTAACCATAACATCAGATTAATGAAAAGATCATATCTTATAAAATCAGATCATTTGAGAAACTATAAATAAACTAAATGTGATGTAAATTACTTAAAGGAAGGGAAAATAACTTTCTCACTGATTAAAAATGATTCCCTCAGTCACCTTTTAGCCTATTAATAGGTCCATTTCTGAATTAAAAGTTGAGTTTTTAATATTCCAGGGACAGAGAGAACATTCCAGCACTTCTCAAATTTTAATGTGCATACAGATCACCTAGAGATATTGTTAAAATAAAGATTCTGATTTTTCTGAATTAAAAGTTGAGTTTTTAATGTGCCAGGGACACAAAGAGCATTCCAGCACTTCCCAAATTTTAACGTGCATACAAATCACCTAGAGATACTGTTAAAATACAGATTCTGATTCATCAGGTCCAGAGTGGGGCCTGAGAGTCTGCCTTTTTAACAAGCTCTGGGTGATGCTGCTGGCCTGTGGAGTACACTTTAAGCACTGAAGACAGAAAACCCTCTACCTTGAAAAGAGGCTTCATTAAGGACAAAAGTGCTCCAAGAAATTTTGACACACATAACTATTTTTTGGTTGTTGTGATTAACTCTCTTTTTTTTTTTTGCAATTGCATGAAACAGACTAAATATATTTGAAATATCCACTGATAGAGTTTTTCTCCATTAGTTTGCCTTTTCCTTCTCCCACCTTCATCCCTATTCAAACAATAACTGACACTGTGCCCTCTGGTACATTAGAGGGAGGGGGCAGGAAAGAAAGTGAGTGGTTTCTTTCTAGATTTGCTTCATGGACTTAAGGCCAGTTCTCTGCTACTATATCACCCCATTACAATTTTCTGCCTGTCACTGAAGCCAGCTGTTGACTTACAATTTTTACTGTACTTGTTCTTTTGCATTTGTAATAGAGGAAAGAGTATCAGTAAATATTTCTTTTTTTATTTTGGTTAGCCTAACCTACAGTGCAATATTGGTTTCAGGAGTTGAATTTAGTGATTCATCACTTACATACAACACCGAGGGCTCATCACAACAAGTGCCCTCCTTAATATCCATCTAGCCCATCCCCCACCCACCTCCCTCCATTAACCCTCAGTTTGTTCTCTATCATTGTCTCTCATGGTTTGTTTCCCTCTCTCCCCTTTCCCCCTTCCCATATGTTCATCTGTTTTGTTTCTTAAATCCCACATATGAGTGAAATCATGTGGTATTTGTCTTTCTCTGACTTATTTCATTTAGCATAAAACATTCTAGGTCCATCCATGTCATTGCAAATGGTAAGATTTCATTCTTTTTTGATGGCGGAGTAATATTCCATTGTATATGTATACCACATCTTCTTTATCCATTCATCAGTCAGTGGACATTTGGGCTCTCTCCATAGCTTGGCTATGTTGATAATGCTGCTATAAACATCAGAGTGCATTTACCCTTTGAATCTGTATTTTTATATCCTTTGGGTAAATACTTAGTAGTGCCATTGCTGGATTGTAGGATTGTTCTATTTTTAATTTTTTGAGGAACCTCCATACTGTTCACCAGAGTGACTGCACCAGTTGGCATTCCCACCAACAGTGCAAGAGTGTTCCCCTTTCTCTGCCTCCTCACCAACACCTATTGTTTCTTGTGTTGTTAATTTTAGCCTTTCTGATAGGTGTGAGGTGGTATCTCATCATGGTTTTGATTTGTATTTCTCTGATCATGAGTGATGTTGAGCATCTTTTCATGTGTCTATTAGCCATCGGGATGTCTTCTTTGGAAAAGTTTCTATTCATGTCTTCTGCCCATTTCTTAACTGGATTATTTGTTTTTGGGTGTTGAGTTTAATAAGTTCTTCATAGATTTTGGATACTAACCCTTTATCAGATATGTCATTTGCACATATCTTCTCCCATTCTGTAAGTTGCCTTTTAGTTTTGTGGGTTGTTTCCTTTGCTGTGCAGGAGTTTTTATCTTGATGAGGTCAATACTTCATGTTTACTTCTGTTTCCCTTGTTTCTGGTGACCTGTCTGCTGAGAAAATCCTATGACCGAAGTCAGAGAGGTTGTTTCCTGTGTTCTTCTGTAGGATTTTGATGGTTTCATCTCACATGTAGGTCTTTCATCCATTTTGAATTTATGTTTGTGTGTGGTGTAAGAAAGGGGTCCAGTTTCATTCTTCTGCATGTTGCCATCCAGTTTTCCCAGCACCATTTGTTGAAGAAACTGTCTTTTTTCCATTGGATATTCTTTCCTGCTTTGTCAAAGATTAGTCGACCATATAGTTGTGGGTAGTAAGTATTTCTTATACTCACTATTTCAGGAATAGATTAAGAGGGTAACGTATTGCAAGAGAAACAAAAGAGCATATTTTTCTGTGGAACTGAAGACTGAAACTTGTTTATTTTGTAAAAAAAATCCACCTTTGTCAAAAGTATACTGATTATTTAATTAATTATATTAATTACATTTCAGTTAAAGAAAGTATATAGTTGAAGACACAATTATGAAACAGACCATAGTAAGAACTGTCAGTAGTTCTCTCAACCTTGGCATTATTGGCATTTGGGACTGAATAATTCTTTGTTGTGGGGACTGTCCTGTGCATTGTAGGATGTTTAGCAGCATCCCTTGCCTCTATCCCTTAGATGCCAGTAGTGTGCCCCTAAACACACACAACCAAAACTGTCTCCAAATGTTGCTAAATGTTCTGGAAGGGCAAAATAACTCCCATTGAAAACCACTGGCATATAATAATAGTAGTGCACACTTGCAGAGTATGTGTCATGCACCTGACAAAGTTCTAGGTATTTACAAGTATTCAGGCTTTTGATGCTCAATACAATCCTATGAGATAGGTACTATTATTTTTTTCCTATTTTATAGATGAGGAAGCTGGAATGCAGAGTGGTAAAGTAACTTGCTCAAAGTCACAGACCCAGCAGGTAGAAGAGCTCGGATTTCTAAGCATTCTAGGTTTAGAATCTGTGCTCTTAAGCAATGTACCATGTGACAAAACATTGAGTAAGCTGGAAAGGGAGTGCAATTTCATTAGGATTTATTTTGAATGTGAAAAAAATCAGCAATGCTGCTGTGAAATACAGTTACATATTAATTTAATTGCCTGACACCAAATTATTTACATTTGGAGATTTTATAAAAGAATATGTATTAAATATAAGAGGTCCTGGGCCTTAAGGATGCCTTCCTGGAAATTTTTTAAGTTCCCCTCTAGCACCAGTGCTGGCCCAACAAGTAGTGCTTCCCAGGCAGTACATAGTTCGCCCAGACTGAAACTAGTGTGTGACCCAGTCACTGGTTGTCATTTCTCTCTTCCAATTGCATTTTGAACTGCTACTCTACCCCTTGCATGAGGTTAGCCACATGCCCCAAAGAGCTCCAGCAATCATATCTGTGGGCTGGTCTTGAGGTCCTACTTCCAGGAGGGCATCCTGGTGAGCACAATGTTCCCACCAGCCGGCATGGTATTACTTTCATGAAATTGCATAAGACTGGTACTGACTTGCTGATTTGGGGTGGCTCTCATTCATATCACACAGAGGACAAGTATCTCTCTAAGCTATCCATGCCCCACCACTGAACCTTGGGCAATGCTGCTTCCAGCCTACAGCACCCAAAGATGGCAACGTTGGCAGCAGGCACCCATTACCATGTGTGTCCCCTTGTTGGCACACAAGCTGATCCCCTATCCCCCACAGCCTCCACAGGCATTGGTGGCACAAGGGAGTCCATGCCTGTGTCTTCAAGAGCTTTTGAGGCCATCACTTGATAATGCCAACACTATATACATGTCTCTTCTTGCCTCTAATTGATGTGGTGATTCTGTGCTCTCCCAAATCAGCCTCAAGCCTTGTGGGACAGAGACAGACATTCCTTGTGCAAATGGGACTCACTCAGCCCTGGGCCCCTCACTTATCTTCCACTCTTCTCCCCACTGGTGGCTGTGAGTACTCAGCAGTGTAGTCAACACTGAGAGACATTGAATTCTAGGAATGCAATGATGAAGGCCTAAAGAGTTCAAGAGGAGATATGCTTGATACAAGTATTGTTCTACTGTTGTGCTATAAAATTCTGAGTAGTAAATTTAACATGACAATAAAATGGCTTGTTCACATTTTCCTGCATATTCTGAGTAAGACTTGCATTTGTGATCATCATCAACAAAACAGTTACAACATCTGAAAGAGTCTTGGGCAGCAGAATGAATGATGCATCATTAATATGTAACGATGTCACTAGCATTATGTAAATGTTATTAGGGAACTGCAGGGGCAAAAAAAATTGTATTGCTTCAGTAGTTTCCTAGTTTGCTGGGAGTTTTTTTTTAATCATTAATGGGTGTTGAATGAATTTTTTAAATGATGATATCCTCTGATTCATGTTACCCAAGGAAAAATGCCCATCTCAACTTAGAGGCAAAAACTGGATCAAAGACTTGACATTATGACCCTTATAAATATTTTTGAATATTTCTCATCAAGGACATTAGCAAATAGCACTTTTTTTGTTCATTAATCACCAAAAAAATGGACCTTTAGGAGTTTAATTTGTCAGAGAGTAATCTTATCTACTTTGCTTTATTAAAAGATGTGAAAGTCACAGCCAGTTTTATATTTCCAAAAGTGCAAAATTGAATCCCAAATTCCAAGTATGTTTTCTTGATCTGCAACTTTATGGAGAATAAGCTAGCATTGTTCAGTTTATCTTCCTCATCTATCACTGGTAATGTGAATTGGGAGTTCCAAATAGAAGTTACTGGAAGTACAGTGCAATATAATACTAAAAGTGAAACAATTATCCTAAATATAAAAACACTGTGCAATGATCCTATCCATGTTCAAAATGAACTATAAATTTATGAAGAGCTTCTTTCTGTTTTGAAACTGAATTCAATTAAATATCAAAATCAAATAGAAGACTCAAGGCTTAATTCTATCCTGCACTCCACAAAGTGAAATATAAGGCCTGACACTTCATGTTTTCACAGAAGTATCTGTTTTCCAGTTCTGAAATCAAACAAGGATGCAACATGAAAGAAAATGATTAATAATTTACTATGTCTACTTTCAATTTGCATTTCCCAATGTATATGGTAAAATATGATCTCCATTACTGTATCTATGTTTATTATGTTATCTCTTCACACTGTATTCCAGTAAAAGCAAAGAAATCTTGATTATATTTCTGGCAATTAATTTTCCATACACCTGCCATACTTCACTAATTTATCTGCTTGGTCTGTAGATGCACTTAAGTTCATGACTCATACAGAATGTACCCACCAAATGATGGTTTAACTAAATGCACTGCAAACACTCCTGATGTTATGGTTTGTTCATTGAAATTTCTTTTGATTTCTGTGTTGCCTCAATCCACAAATAGAGCAATAGCAAAAAAGTAGGCACAAAGAAGCACTGAATAAACTCATACAACAGAATTTCAAGTGTTAGTACAGAACCTTAAAATAATATTGAATCCAGAGATAATACTCAGAATATTCAGAGTGCTAATTCTCAGAAGGCTAATAAAAATATTATCAATTGATCTACATAAAATAAGTGAATAAAAATACCTAAAACTCTATTAAAAGGCCAAATATTTCTCAAGCATTTTTTAAAAAGTATCAGTCTCCTCCAATCATGGCTTAATCTATAAAGGCATAAATAGATACATTTCTATAATTGTCTTTCTCCATGATTAAAACACCCAAATGGAACTTTTGCAATTCCACACACACACAAAAAAAGATTCCTATTATAAACTTCTCTTTGTTCACATTCTAATGTAATGACTGGCATTTCTATGGGAGAAAATATTTACTTCACTTTTTAGAACCTTACTTTTTCCTTACCCCAATTAACTGACTTTCTCCAATTGTGAATATAGTCTGCCTCAAATCCTTTTCTGAAATGAAGTAAGATGTAAATGTACACATTCTTTCCAGGATTCTTCAAGTAAGAGAAAGCATAGCTATAATAGGGCCTGAGGCAACTTAACTAAGACTAACACCATTTTATGTAAACAATTTCTGTAATGTTTCATTTTTATAAATATATCTCTAGTGAAGAAGTTAGGAATAATTTTCAAGTTTTTACTTTGACACATAGAAAACAAGAAGCTATTATCTAGCATGGGCTTAATAAATAAGCACACACACACACACACACACACACACAGAAAACAAAAGAATCAAATCAAAGACCAGAGAAATAAACTCCACTACTCAAATTTAGTATTTGTCCAATAATTTCATGACTGCATCAAAAGTCTTTCAAAATCAAATGACTGCCAATTGATAAAGAGCCACCAGTGGTAGAAAACTTCCCCCAAAGACAAGATACTGGAAATGCATCTTCTCTTCTGAATGAAATGTAAAAGAAGGATTATAAGTGGGAATGGAAAATGTGCAAGTGAATTCCATCACTCATTAACAGGTATGATGGAGCAACTTTATGTGTTGGTTTCTGTTCAAGGTGCTAGAGACACAACTGAACACATCAGTCCAAGTCCTTGTCCTCATAAACATATTTGCTGGTGAATGAGACACTAAGTCATTGATAACACAGCTAAAAATAAAAATAAATATGATACAGGGTCAGATGTGTCTGCAAAGGAACTAACAGAGGTTAAGGAGATGGAGTCATTGAGAGGAGGGTACTATTTTAGACCAAGTGGTCAGGGAAGGCTCTAAAAGAAGGGAACATTTAGGCAAAGACCTGAATAAATGAAGGAATATAGTATGCAAGGATCTGAAGGAAAAGTATTCAAAGCAGAGAAAAGTGCAACAGCAAAGGCTCTAAGACACAAGAAAATTTGGAGTGTTCCAGTGTGACTCAAAAAGAGTGAACAAGGCAGAGAGAAGCTGAAGATGAGGTGAGAAATATCATAGGAGCTGGGCTATTCAGGGCTATGACAGTTTTTTTTTTAATAGCCACAAATTCTTTGATGGTCTTCTAATTGAGAAATGGGCTCTAAGTTCCTTACTCTTGGATCTGGTGGGCTTTGGACTGCTTCCACAGTGTCGCTGTGGAAGTGACACTAGATACCTTCCAAAGCAAGTTCATAAAATGACCATGCAGCTTTCACTTGGTATCTTGGGTACTTGCTTCAACTATCCTGAGACTGTCATGCTGGAGAGGTCACATGTAAGCACTGCAGGCAAGAGTCCCAGCTAAGCCCACCAAGGAGCCAGACATGTGAATGAAACTTAGACCCTCAAGATCAGCCTATCCACCAGCTGAGTTGTTTTAAGTTGCTAAGTTTTGAAGTGATTTACTATACATCAGTAGTAACTGGAACGAGGGCCCTTGAGCCACGGTAAGGATTTGTTTTCTATTTTGATTATCATAGCAAGCTACTGAAGAGTTTTGAGCAAGGAAATAATGTGGTCATATCTACAGTTTTAAAATGTCATTTTGGCTGATTAGTAAAGAATGAACTATAAGACTGTAAGAGTGGATGTAGGAATACCATTATGAGGTTCCTTCAGAATCCTGGCAAGAGAAGAGGAGGGCTTGAACTAGGGAGGTCACAGCAGAAGAGTCAGAAATAGTTGGATTCAGATTATGTTTGAAAAGTAGAGCACACAGGATTTGCCAATGGGGTATATGTGGGATGTGAGAGAAAGAGGGAAGTAAGGATTGCATCTTAGTTTTTGGCCCAAGCCACTGGGGGAATCCTGGTAGTCTTTCTATAATAAGAAAGACTGAAGGAGAGGCATATTTCAGCACAGGAGGGCCATAAGTTAATTTTTGAAAATGTTAACAGGCTTTTTAAAATTGAAGTGTAGTTGACATATTAGTTTCAGGTTTACATCATAGTGATTTCACAGTTCTATACATTACACAATGCTCATTACAATAGTGTAGTTACCAACTGTCACCATACAAAGCTATTATAGTCTTAATGACTATATCCCCTATACTTTACTTTTCATCTCCATGACTTATTTATTTTATAACTGGAAGTTCATACCTCTTAATCCCCTTTACCTATTTCACCTATCACTCCACCCACATCCCCTCTGGCAGCCACTAGTTTATTCTCTGTATCTGTGAGTCCATTTCTGGTTTTTGTTGTTTGTTCATTTATTTTGTTTTGTGTTGATTCCAATGTAAGTGAAATCATATGGTATTTGTCTTTCTCTGTGTTACTTCACTTTGTGTATTATCCTCTAGGTCCATCCTTGTTGTCAAAAAAGGCAAGATTTAGGGGCACCTGGGTGGCTCAGTCCATTAAACGCCGCCGCCTTTGGCTCAGGTCATGATTTCACTGTACATGGGTTCCACCCCGGCATCAGGCTCTGTGCTGACCCCTTGGAGCCTGGAGCCTGCTTCGGATTCTTTGTCTCCCTCTCTCTCTGCCCCTTCGTTGCTCACGTTCTGTGTGTGTCTCTCTCACAAAAATAAATAAACATTAAAAAAATAATAATTTTAAAAATGGCAAGATTTCATTCTTTTATGGTTGAATAATATTCCATTGTGTATGTATATCACATATTTATCCATTCATCTTTTGAGGGACACTCAGGTTGCTTCCATATCTTGGCTATTATAAATAATGCTGCAATAAACATAGGGCTGCATATGTCTTTTTGAATTAGTGTTTTTGTTTTCTTTGGATAAATACCCAGAAGTGGAATTGCTGGGGCATATGGTATTTCCATTTTTAAATTCTTGAGGAACCTCCATACTGTTTTCCTTCATGGCTGCACCAATTTATATTTCTAACAACAGTGCACAATGGTTCCTTTTTCTCCATATCCTCGACAAAACTTGTTAATTCTTGTCTTTTTGATACTAGCCATTCTAACTGGTGTGATGTGACATCTCGTTGGGGTTCTGATTTGCATTTCGCTGGTGATTAGTGGATGTTGAGCATCTTTTCATGTGTCTGTTGGCCATCTGTATGTCTTCTTTGGAAAAATTCCTATTTAGGTCCTCTGCCAATTTTTAAATCAGATTATTCGGGGGGTTTTTTGTGTTGAGTTGTATGAATTCTTTATATATTTTAGCTATTAACCCCTTATTGGATATATCATTTGCAAATATCTTCCCCCATTCAGAAGGATGCCTTTTGTTTTGTTGATGATTTCCTTTGCTGTGCAAAAGCTTTTTAGTTTGATGCAGTGCTGGCTGTTTATTTTTGCTCTTGTCTCCCTTGCCTGGGGAGACACATATCCAAAAAAATATTGCTAAGGCAATGTCCAAGAGTTTACTGCCTATTTTTTCTTTTAGGAGCATTATGGTTTCAGGTCTTACGTTTCAGTCTTTAATCCACCTTAAGTTTATTTTTGTGTGTGATGTAAGAAAATGAACACATTAAGAGTTATAACACAGAGGGGTGCCTTGGCAGCTCAATCAGTTAAACATCCGACTTTGGCTCGGGTCATGATCTCACGGTTTGTGAGTTAAAGCCCCGCGTCCGGCTCTTTGCTGTCAGCTCGGAGTCTGGAACCTGCTTCAGATTCTGTGTCTCCCTCTCTCTCTGCTTTTCCCCCACTCATCCTTTGTCTCTGTCTCTTAAAAATAAATAAACATTAAAAATTTTTTATGAAGAGTTATAATGCTCAAATTGGAAGTGTAGAATTTGTATATGAGTCTGAAGTTGTAGGGGATAATATATGTAACAACTTACATGTATGAATCTGGAGTTCAAGAGAAGAGATCTAGGTTGGGGATATAATCCAGGAAACACCAATATATACATACTCTTAAAGCCATAAGACTCTGAATGCGATCACCAAAGGAAGTCATCTAGATATCAAGATTATAGAGGAGCAGTGGATCAAAGAATGTGCTGAAGCATGTTGCAATATTTGAAAAATCAAAAAGGTGCTGGTAAAACTGGATATCCACATGTAAAAGAATGAAGTAGGATGCTTACATTGCATCATATACAAATATTAACTCAAAATAGGTCAAAAACCTAACCTTAAGAGGTAGAAATATAAAACACTTAGAATAACACATAAGGGGAAAATCTTTATGGCATTGGATTGGGCAATGATTTCTTGGATATGATACCAAAAGCACAAGTAACAAAAGAGAAAATCAGCAAATTAGACTTCATCAAATTAAAAAATTCCGTGCATTGGGGCACCTGGGTGTGTCAGATGGTTGAGCATCCAACTCTTGATTTTAGCTCAGGCCATGATCCCAGGATTGTGAAACTGAGCCCCATGTAAGTCTCCATGTGAAGCATGGAGCCTGCTTGAGATTCTCTCTCTCTCTCCCTCTGCCCCTCTTCTCTACTTGCACACTCTCTCTCTAAAATAAAAAAAAACTGTGCATTGAAGGACACTATCAAGAGTGTGAAAAGACAAACCACAGAATGGAAAAAATATTTACAAATGATACATCTGGTAAGAGATTAATATCCAGAAAAAATAAAGAACTCCTCCAACACAATAACCAAAAAACAAACAACTCAATTCAAAAGTGGGCAAAGGACTTAAATAGACATTTCTCCAAAGAAAATATAAAAAGAACCAGTTTGTACATGAAAAATGCTCAACATTAGTCATTATGGAAATGCAAATCAAAACTACAATGAGATACCACTTAACACCTATTAAGATGGCTATATTTTTTTTTTAAAAAGGAAAATAACAAGTATTGGCAAGGATGTGGAGAAATTGAAACCCTCATGCATTGCTGGTGGGAATTAAATGTAAAATGGTGCAGCCCCTGTGGAAAGCCATTGGGCAATTCCTCAAAAAGTTACACAGAGTGTTGCTATATGATCCAGCAATTCAACTCCTAGGCATATGCCCAAACAAATTGAAAGCAGAGGCTCAAATAGATATTTGTACACCAATATCCATAGCATTGTTATTCATAATAGCCAAAAGGTGGGAACAACTCAAATGCAAATGTCTATCAACAGATGAATAAATAAAATGTGATAAATGGATAAATAAAATATATAGTGGTAAAATATTATTTAATCATAAAAAGGAATGAAATTCTGATACATGCTACAATATGGATGAACCTTGAAGACAGTGAAAGAAGCCAAACACAAAAGGACAAATACCATACGATTCCACTTATATGAGGTACCTGGAATAGACAAAT
Organism: Prionailurus bengalensis; assembly: GCF_016509475.1. Taxonomy (NCBI): domain Eukaryota; kingdom Metazoa; phylum Chordata; class Mammalia; order Carnivora; family Felidae; genus Prionailurus; species Prionailurus bengalensis. Next base: position 16,873,381 of record NC_057361.1, on the reverse strand, counting down.
TTATACAGACAGAAAGTAGAATAGAGGGTGCCTGGGGGTTGGGGGAGGCAGGAATGAGGAGTTAGTACTTAATGAGTACAAAATTTGTTTGGGATGATAAAAATGTTCTGGAAATGGATAGAGGTGATCGTTGTACAACACTGTAATTTTACGTAATGTCACTGAATTGTACACTTTAAAATGGTGAAAATGGTAAATTTTATGTGTGTATATTTTACCATTTTTTTAAGGTTTATTTTGAGAGAGAGAGCACAAGCAGGTGAGGGACAGAAATAGAGGGAAAGAGAGGACACAGGGCTCGAACTCACAAACCATGAGATCATGACCTGAGTCAAAATCAAGAGTCAGATGCTTAACCGACTGAACCACTCAGGTGCAATCTATCGTGATTTTTTTTTTTTTTTTACATTCAGAAGGTAGGACAAAATCTAGAAGAGTGTGTGGCACCCTTGAAACAATTGAAAGGAGAGAATGGCCACAGTTTCCAATGCCATTGAAACAGTGGTTAGTATGAGTAAGATTAGGGCTGAAAGTTGACCACTGGGTTCAACAGTGTGGAGGTGATGGAGTCCTTAATAAGAACAGTTTCAACTTCATGATGAGGATTAAAGATTTAACCCCGACTGAAATGGGTTAAAGAGAACACATGAGCTGAAAAAGTGGAAACGAAGTATAAACTAGCCTTTCAGGAAGTTCTGCTGTTAAGACTAATAGAGAAGTGGAGTAAAAAAGGAATGGTAGAGGGGCGCCTGGGTGGCTCAGTCGGTTAAGTATCCAACTTCAGCTCAGGTCATGATCTCGTGGTTCGAGCCCCATGTCAGCCTCTGTGCTGACAGCTCGGAGCCTGGAGTCTGCTTCGGATTCTGTCTCCCTCTCTCTCTGCCCCTCCCCTGCTCACGCTTTGTCTCTCTCTCAAAAAAAAAAAAAAAAAAAAAAAGAATAAACTTAAAAAAATATTTTAAGAGGGATGGTAGGTCTAGAAAGGACTTTTTGGTAATGAGCCTGTTTGCTACTGGGAAGTAAATGTCAGTTGAACGAGATGTGGGTTATATGTCAGATAAAGACCTAATTTCCATAACAAATAAAAGGCTGAACACTGAACACCAGAAAGCAAGCAAAAACTGAAATTAAAACCAGTAAGAAGTGTGAATAAATCCTTGCAATTAGTCACGAGATTGAACCCCTTCCCAAAAGATGGAGTACATTTCCACATTCCATAAACAAACACATAGAAAATTTAGAAATGACCCACGGAAAATCACAAATGTGAGGAGTTTTGATGTGAAAAACATAGAGAAGTAAAAGGAAAAAGAAAGAAGAGAAAAATGAGGAAATATTTAAATAATTCTTTTCATGTGACTCTAAGGCTTTTTCGCACACACAAAATTATGAATATTCCTCACCATATACTCAGAGGAATAATAAAATAAAGTTAGCCAAATAACATGAACAACAGGATTAGACTTGGGAAAGGCAAAACAGCATATTACATACTACATACATATTACATATTATAGCATAAAATTTGAAACATTGGAATAAGTTTCTGGTTACAAAACCTCTTTACTATTACTTACAAAACCAGACAAGTTCTATCTTATATTGTCCTGGAATTTCTAGCCAATACAATAAGACATTAAACCAAAAAAAAAAAAGGTATGATTATTGGCAAGCAGAAGAAAGAATTTTTATGATTTCCAAACATTAAGATTTCACACCTTGTTAAGGCAAGAGAATCAATAGGAAAACTATTAGAATTAATAAACACATTTTAAGACGTGACTGCATGCAGGGTAATTATCAAGAAATCAATCGTTTTGTTAATAAGCAGCTAAAAATATAATGGAAACACAATAACACAGTCTTTAAAAAATACCCTAGTAGTAACTTATAATAAATGCTTGGATCCTGTATGTATAAAAGCTTCTTTTATTAAAAGAAATAAAAGATGATTTGAATATCATGTTCCTGGTTGGGCAGACTTAATTTTATAAAGATGTCCATTCTTCCCAAATGAAGAGTAATGCAGTCCTGATCGTAATGAGGAGTTGAAATTGACAGTTATTTAAGAAAATCACATTAAACTATTATCATATCATGTGCCAAAATAAACTTTAGTAGATTAAAAAGTTAAGCATAAATAATCAAACCACATAAAAACCAGAAGAATAGGCATTTGATTTTTGAGTAAAGAAAGGTATCTTAAGTTTCAAAGTAATTTTTAAAATTAAAAAAAAAGATACACAACATGAAAAGTAAATCAAGAAATTGATAAAAATATTTTCAACAAATATGATAGACTAAAATTAATACCCATAATATATAAGTTCTTAAAATTCGTAAGATAACCATAAGATGTGATATAAAAATGTCCAAAGGACAATCTAAAACCGAAGAAAGGCAAATGGCTAGAAAAATAACCTCATTCACAATTGAAAATAATCAAATTGAATAACAAGTATGATAGAGAGTAATAATAATGGCCCCCAATGAATCATACTTCTCTGGGTCCATGCCTCTTTGCAATGTGACTTTGATACTCTTTTCATGAAGAAATTAAATCTATTTCCCTATCCCTTGAAGCTGGGATCGCCTTATTTGCTTAGAACAAAAGAATGTGGCAGAAATTACTTTGTGCTAGTTCTGGAGCTTAGGCCTTATGGGACCTTGCTTTTCTATCTTGCCATTGATTTGGAGGCTTGAGTCTGTGAAGAAGCTCAGTCTAACATGTATTGAAGAATTAGAACCAATGATGGGAAGAAAAAAGGTGATTCAGCCAACAGCTAGAAATAACTTCTAGACATCTGAGTGAAGCTATCTTAGCTTCTTCAGCCCCAGTTGAGCTGTCACAGAACTGTAGATGCATAAATGATCTAACACCAGGAGAAGAATCACATACCCTCGGATTGCCAGCTCATAGAATCATAAGAAATAATAAATCATTGTTTTAACTTACTATGCTTTGGAGTAGTTTACTGACACAACAAGTTTCCATTTTTATCTACCAAATTACCAAAGAATTAAAAGAGAAAATAAGACACTAAGCACTAATGAAGTTAACAAAATATAATGTTAGGACCGTAAATTGGTACAAACTTTCTGGAAAATGATGTTGCAAAATTCATCAAGTTCTTAAATATATTTATATCATTTGACCAGATATTCTCCTTCTGGAGTTTCATCCTACAGAAAAGATTAAAAATATGGACAAGATTTATGCCTAAAGATGTTTGTTATCTATAATTTTTAAAATATCAGGACAAATGTCTATTAAATTATAGAATAATACATTTTATTTTTTTTTAATTTTTTTTATGAAATGTATTGACAAATTGGTTTCCATCCAACACCCAATGCTCATCCCAAAAGGTGCCCTCCTCAATACCCATCACCCACCCTCTCCTCCCTCCCACCCCCCATCAACCGCAGTTTGTTCTCAGTTTTTAACAGTCTCTTATGCTTGGGCTCTCTCCCATTCTAACCTCTTTTTTTTTTCCTTCCCCTCCCCCATGGGTTCCTGTTAAGTTTCTCAGGATCCACATAAGAGTGAAACCATATGGTATCTGTCTTTCTCTGTATGGCTTATTTCACTTAGCATCACACTCTGCAGTTCCATCCACGTTGCTACAAAAGGCCATATTTCATTTTTTCTCATTGCCACGTAGTACTCCATTGTGTATATAAACCACAATTTCTTTATCCATTCATCAGTTGATGGGCATTTAGGCTCTTTCCATAATTTGGCTATTGTTGAGAGTGCTGCTATAAACATTGGGGCCCTTGTGTCTTTATTGACCGTGTGTCTAGATGATCTATCCATTTCTGTAAGTGGGGTGTTAAAGTCCCCTGCAATTACCACATTCTTATCAATAAGGTTGCTTACGTTTATGAGTAATTGTTTTATATATTTGGGGGCTCCGGTATTCGGTGCATAGACATTTATAATTGTTAGCTCTTCCTGTTGGATAGACCCTGTAACTATTATATAATGTCCTTCTTCATCTCTTGTTACAGCGTTTAATTTAAAGTCTAGTTTGTCTGATATAAGTATGGCTACTCCAGCTTTCTTTTGGCTTCCAGTCGCATGATAAATAGTTCTCCATCCCCTCACTCTCAATCTAAAGGTGTCCTCAGGTCTAAAATGAGTCTCTTGGGACGCCTGGGTGGCGCAGTCGGTTGAGCGTCTGACTTCAGCCAGGTCATGATCTCGTGGTCCGTGAGTTCAAGCCCCGCGTCAGGCTCTGGGCTGATGGCTCAGAGCCTGGAGCCTGTTTCCAATTCTGTGTCTCCCTCTCTCTCTGCCCCTCCCCCGTTCATGCTCTGTCTCTCTCTGTCCAGAAAATAAATGAACGTTGAAAAAAAAAATTAAAAAAAATAAAATAAAATAAAATGAGTCTCTTGTAGACAGCAAATAGATGGGTCTTGTTTTTTTATCCATTCTGATACCCTATGTCTTTTGGTTGGTGCATTTAATCCATTTACATTCAGTGTTATTATAGAAAGATACGGGTTTAGAGTCATTGTGATGTCTGTATGTTTTATGCTTGTAGTGATGTCTCTGGGACTTTGTCTCACAGGGTCCCCCTTAGGATCTCTTGTAGGGCCGGTTTAGTGGTGACAAATTCCTTCAGTTTTTGTTTGCTTGGGAAGACCTTTATCTCTCCTTCTATTCTAAATGACAGACTTGCTGGATAAAGGATTCTTGGCTGCATATTTTTTCTGTCTAGCACCCTGAAAACCTCGTGCCAATTCTTTCTGGCCTGCCAAGTTTCAAAAGAGAGATCAGTCACGAGTCTTATAGGTCTCCCTTTATATGTGAGGGCACGTTTACCCCTTGCTGCTTTCAGAATCTTCTCTTTATCCTTGTATTTTGCCAGTTTCACTATGATATGTCGTGCAGAAGATCGATTCAAGTTACGTCTGAAGGGAGTTCTCTGTGCCTCTTGGATTTCAATGCCTTTTTCCTTCCCCAGTTCAGGGAAGTTCTCAGCTATTATTTCTTCAAGTACCCCTTCAGCACCTTTCCCTCTCTCTTCCTCCTCTGGGATACCAATTATGCGTATATTATTTCTTTTTAGTGTATCACTTAGTTCTCTAAGTTTCCCCTCATACTCCTGGATTTTTTTATCTCTCTTTTTCTCAGCTTCCTCTTTTTCCATAACTTTATCTTCTAGTTCACCTATTCTCTCCTCTGCCTCTTCAAGCCGAGCTGTGGTGGTTTCCATTTTGTTATGCATTTCGTTTAAAGCGTTTTTCAGCTCTTCGTGACTGTTCCTTAGTCCCTTGATCTCTGTAGCAAGAGATTCTCTGCTGTCCTGTATACTGTTTTCAAACCCAGCGATTAACTTTATGACTATTATTCTAAATTCACTTTCTGTTTTATTATTTAAATCTTTTTTGATCAGCTCATTAGCTGTTGTTATTTCCTGGAGATTCTTCTGAGGGGAGTTCTTCCGCTTGGTCATTTTGGATAGTCCCTGGCGTGGTGAGGACCTGCAGGGCACTTCCCCTGTGCTGTGGTGTATACCTGGAGTTGGTGGGCGGGGCCGCAGTCAGACCTGATGTCTGCCCCCAGCCCACCGCTGGGGCCACAGTCAGACTGGTGTGTGCCTTCTCTTCCCCTCTCCTAGGGGTGGGATTCACTGTGGGGTGGTGTGGCTCCTCTGGGCTACTTGCACCCTGCCAGGCTTGTGATGCTGGGGATCTGGCGTATTAGCTGGGGTGGGTAGGCAAGGTGCATGGGGGCAGGAGGGGCAGGCTTAGATAGCTTCTCCTTAGGTGATCCACTTCAGGAGGGGCCCTGTGGCAGCGGGAGGGAGTCAGATCCGCTGCCAGAGGTTTGGCTCCGCAGAAGCACAGAGTTGGGTGTTTGCGCGGAGCGAGCAAGTTCCCTAGCAGGAACTGGTTCTCTTTGGGATTTGGGCTGGGGGATGGGCGGGGGAGATGGTGCTGGCGAGCGCCTTTGTTCCCCACCAAACTGAGCTCTGTTGTCAGGGGGCTCAGCAGCTCTCCCTCCCTTTGTGCTCCAGCCTTCCCGCTTTCCGAGCAGAGCTGTTAACTTATGACCTCCCAGACGCTAAGTCGCGCTTGTTGTGGGAACACAGTCCGTCAGGCCCCTCCGCTTTTGCAAGCCAGACTCGGGGGCTCTGCTTGGCCGGCGAGCCACCTCTCCGCCCCGGCTCCCTCCCGCCAGTCCGTGGAGCGCGCACTGCCTCGCCACCCTTCCTACCCTCTTCCGTGGGCCTCTCGTCTGCGTTTGGCTCCGGCGACTCCGTTCTGCTAATCCTCTGGCGGTTTTCTGGGTTATTTAGGCAGGTGTAGATGGAATCTAAGTGACCAGCAGGACGTGCGGTGAGCCCAGCGTCCTCCTAAGCCGCCATCTTGCAAAACTCTTGTAAGTCAACTTCCTTCAGAATAATACATTTTAAAAAATAAACTATATGCATGTGCTGAGCTATTATTTCATGGAACTTGATCCCTGTTGTCAGAAATCATGGATATAGCAATAAACGGTGTGATCTATCTAGTTTTGTGTTTGGGGAGAGGGAAGTAACAAAGACTAAAATGAAGTATATACCAAAAACTTAAGAGTAATTATCTCTGAGTGTGTTATAGGAGTTATTGTTATTTTATTCTTTAGTTTTCCTTTCATTTCTCAAATTTTCAACAGTAAGAATGTGTTCTTTTTGTAATAACAAAAAGTATATATGTTACTTTGAAACTGGGACAAGTTCTTGGTTATCTAAGATTTCAACATGGTCCTGTCTTAAAGAGATAATGAACTGAGGCACCTGGGTGGCTCAGTCATTTAAGCGTCTGATTCTTCATTTTGGCTCAGGTCATGGTCTCATGGGTCATGAGTTTGAGCTCTGCATCAGGCTCTGCACTGAGAGCATGGAGCCTGCTTGGGATTCTCTCTCCCTCTCTCTCTGCACCTCACCCACTCTTGCGCTCTCTCTCTCTAAAATAAATAAATAAAAGTTAAAAAATAAAACATTTATAAAAACAAAAAAAGATATAGTGAACTAACAAGCAGTTACTGATCACCTACCATTTACAAATCACTGTGTCAAATGTTGAGGTGAGTTTATTGAAAGGGTCTTGAAATCATAAGCTTATAACAGATAAGGATCCCAAAGACCGACCAACTTAAAACTATCTCTACCATTAGTTTATAGATTGTGTTAGGTCAATCAGAACCACCAGGAAAAACTGCAGATATACCCAGCAGTGGTCATTATAATCTGGAGCTATCTTAGAGACAAATTTAACCCATCTGAGCAGATTCAACACTCCCATTAGTAGGCTCTTATAAGCTGCCTATAGTCCAGTCAGATTGGTTTGTCTTAATGACCCTGAGGTAGCCTTGGTCCACAATTTCCTTTTTACTGTCTATTCCTATGCTGGAGTTTTCAGCACTGGATTAAAAGAATGTTTTCCCTTAAATATCTTCACCTACCAACCAGAGCTCAGGCTCAATTTTAAATGAACTGCAGTATTAAAGAGGCTTGAGATGTATGTATTGTTTAAAGGCTAGGAGTTAAGACAAATCAATCATTGTGATACACCACATGAATAAAATAAAGGATAAGAAGCATGTGATCCTCTCAATAGATGCAGAAAAAGCATTTGACAAAATATAACATCCATTCTTGATAAAAACCCTCAACAAAGTAAGGAAAATGAAACATACCTCAACATCATAAAGGCCAAATACAAAAGACTCACAGTTAATATCATCATCAATGGGGAAAAACAGAGAGCCTTCCTCTTACAGTCAGGAACAAGACAAAGATATTCACTCTTACCATTGTTATTTAACATATTACTGGAAGTCTTAGTCTCAGCAGACAACAAAAAGAAAAAAAAATGTATACAAATCAACAAAGAAAAGTCAAACTTTCACTATTTGCAGATGACATGATACTCTATGTAGAAAACCCAAAAGACTCCACCAAAAAATTGGTTCAACTAATAAATGAACTCAGCAAAGTCACAGGGTACAAAATCAATGTACAGAAATCAGTTGCATTTCTATACACCAATAACAAAGCAGCAGAAAAAGAAATCCCATTTGCAACTACACCAAAAACAATTAGATACCTAGGAATACCTAACCAAAGAGGTAAAAGATATGTACTCGGAAAAGTATAAAACACAAAAAGTTGAAGAGGACACAATTAAATGGAAAAACATTTCATGCTCATAGATTGGAAGAACAAACATTGTTAAAATGTCTATACTACCCAAAGCAATATATACATTTAATACAGTCCCCATCAAAATACCACCAGCATTTTTCATAGAGTTAGAACAAGCAGTGTAAAATTTGTATGGAACCACAAAGACCCCAAGTAGCCAAATCAATCCTGAAAAAGAAAAACAAAACTGGAGGCATAATGATTCCAGATTTTAAGCTATATTATAAATCTGTAGTCATCAAAACAGGATGGTACTGACACAAAAACAGACACATAGCTCAGTGGAACAGAATAGAAAAACCCAGAAATGGACCTACAAATGTATGGCCAACTAATTTTCCAACAAAGCAGGAAATAATATCTAATGGAAAAAAGACAGTCTCTTCAACAAATGGTTCTGGGAAAACTGGACAGCAACAAGCAGAAGAATGAAACTGAACCACTTTCTTACACCATACACAAAAATAAATTCAAAATGGATGAAAGACATACATGTGAGAGAAAACCATCAAAATCCTAGAGGAGAACACAGGCAACAACCTCTTTGACCTTGGTCATAGGAACTTCTTACTAGACAGGTCGCCAGAAGCAAGGGAAACAAAAGTAAACATGAGCTATTGGGACTTCATCAAGATAAAAAGCTCCTGCACAGGGAAGAAAACAATCAACAAAACTAAAAGGCAACCTACAGAATGGGAGAATATATTTGCAAATGACATATCTGACAAAGGGTTAGTATCCAAAATCTATGAAGAACTTATTAAACTCCACACCCCCTCCAAAAAAACCCCAAATAATCCAGTTAAGAAATGGGCAGAAGAAGTCACTGTGTTCTACTCCTGAAACCAAGACTACACTGTATGTTAACTAACTTGAATTTAAATTAAAAAAGAAGAAAAAGAAAAAGAAAAAGAAAGAAAGAAGAAAGAAAGAAAGAAAGAAAGAAAGAAAGAAAGAAAGAAAGAAAGAAAGAAAGAAAGAAAAGAAACCAGATCAATGTTTGCCTGAGGGAGGGAATGGGACTGCTGGTAAGGGGAGTAGCCCAAGGAAACATTCTGAAGTAATGGATATATGTTCTCCTGACTGAGGCTTATATTAGTCAAACTTCATTGAATGGTTCACTTAAAATGTGGATAAATAATTTGGCTATTATTGAAAACACTGTTATAAACATTGGGGTGCATGTACCCCTATGAATCAGCACTCCTGTATCCGTTGGATAAATTCCTAGTAGTGCTATTGCTAGGTGGTAGGGTAGTTCTATTTTTAATTTATGGAAAGAGTCTAAGTGTCCATCAACGTATGCATGGATAAAGAAGATGTAGTTTACATATACAAAGGGATACTACTTGGCAATGAGAAAGAATGAAATCCTGCCATTTGCAACAACGTGGATGGAACTGGAGGGTATTAATGCTAAATGAAATAACTCAGAGAAAGACAGATATCATATATTTTCACTCATATGTGGAACTTGAGAAACTTAACAGAAAACTATGGGGGAAGGGAAAGGGAAAAAACAGAGATGGAGGCAAACCATAAGAGGCTCTTAAACACAGAGAACAAACAGGGTTGATGGGAGGGACAGAGGAGAGGGAAAAATGGGTGATGGGCATTGAGGAGGGCACTTGCTGGGATGAGCACTGGGTATTGTATGTAAATGATGAATCACAGGAATCTATCCCCAAAACCAAGAGCACACTGTGCACATTGTATGCTAGCCAACTTGACAATAAATTATATTTTTTAATGTGCATAAATACATAATAAATAAAATGTGCATTCAATATATATAAATTATACATCACTTGATGTTAATTGGATTATTTGTTTTTTTCGTGTTGAGCTGTATAAGTTCTTTATATATTTTGGATATATCACTTGATTTTAAAATCAAAAATAAAATCATTTTTCCTTTCAAAAAAAAAAAAAGAAATGGGCAGAAGATATGAATCAACACTTTTCCAAAGAGGACATTCAGATGGCTAACAGACACATGAAAAGATGCTCAACATCATTTATCATCAGGAAAATACAAATCAAAACCACAATGAAATACCACCTCACATCTGTCAGAATGTCTAAAATTAACAACACAAGGAACAAAAGGTCTTGGCAAGGATGCAGATAAAGGAGAACCCTCTTGCACTGTTGGTGGGAATGCAAGATGGTGCAGCCACCCTGGAGAACAATAGGGAGGTTCCTCAAAAAAATTAAAATAGGGGCACCTGTGTGGCTCAGTCGGTTGAGACTCCAACTTCAGTTCAGGTCATGAGCTCACAGTTCATGAGTTCGAGCCCCACATCAGGCTCTGTGCTGACAGCTGAGAGGCTAGAGCCTGCTTCAGATTCTGTGTCTCCCTCTCTCTCTCTACCCCTCCCCCACTCACACTGTGTGTGTCTGTCTCAAAACTAAATAAAAAAAATTTTTTTAATTTACAATAGAACTACCCCACAATCCAGCAATGGCACTACTAGGTGTTTACCCAAAGGATACAAAATACAGATACAAAGGGGTAAATGCACCCCAATGTTTATAGCAGCATTATCAACAATAGCCAAGCTATGGAGAAAGCCCAAATGTCCATCGACTGGTGAATGGATAAAGAAGATGTGGGTATACATATACAATGGAATATTACTCAGCCATCAAAAAGAATGAAATCTTGCCATTTGCGACAACGTGGATGGGCCTAGAATGTATTATGCTAAGTGAAATAAGTCAGTCAAAGAAAGACAATTACCACATGATTTCACTCATATGTGAAATTTAAGAAACAAAACAGATGAACAAATGGGGGGGGAGAGAGAAACAAACTGTGAGGGACTCTTAAAGATAGAGAACAAACTGAGGATTGATGGAGGGAGGTGTGTGGGAGATGGGCTAGATGGGTGATGGGTACTGAGGAGGACACTTGTTATGATGAACACTGGCTATTGTATATTATTGATGAATCACTGAATTATACTCCTGAAACCAATATTTCATTGTATGTTAACTAACTAGAATTTAAATAAAAATTTGGGGGAAAAAGAAAAATAAATGCTAGAAATTGAAGGAGGATCCCATACTCTCTAACATTATGACTCAGTCTCTGTTCACCAGACAAAAAGGATTCTAGATTATACAGATCAGGAACAATTTTAGTGAAATGTCATTTATTTCAGTCCTAGAGACACCATAATCAATTAGTCTCCACCAAATATCTCTGTGGGTTAAACCATTTTGACAAGCACTGGGTTTGTTGCCCATTATGGTAACCACACCCAATGGGCATCTAGGGACTAAGTGCTATTATTACTCAGCCTCTGCCTCAACCCCTCCATTTCAATGGTTGCATTTCCTGTCTTATTGCCCCTTGCCTACAGAGTACCATCAATACAGTGCTTTTTAAGGATTCTGCTTCGACTCTACCAATTTATTTTTTATTGCCATAGTGAAGGGAATATTTTCTAAGCTTCCTCAGGGGAAATAGTTGTTTGCTGGGTAAGCCAGTTGTACATGATAAATCCACTCTAACATTCTCATTTCTCTAAGACTTTGAGTTCCTTACTTCACATCATACCAAGGTATTTCTGGCATCTTAGCTTCATTTCATAGAAGCCACTGTTAAGTACAAATTTTAGTCAAACAACTGAGCAAACAGAACCAGTTGATTGAACCCAGAATATATGGCAAGAGCATTCTTGTTAATTAATTCAGCTCAATCTAAAATTACTTTGATCTCTGTTTTGTTGTTGCTTTTGTTTCTGCTTTTGGTTATTGTTGTTATTCCTATTCCCTCCAAAATCAGGTCACACTCAAGATTTTATGAGTTCAGTCACTTTATTAAATACTTCAGGAATTACAAGAGGGATCTCAGGGCTGCTACACAATCTTCCACTATTCTTCTGTCTTCTCCTTTATACTCCAAACATTTTTCAAAAGCCCATGTACCCAATAAATTAGATAAATAAAATATACAAACTCCTAGAAAGATACAAACTATCAAAAATGACTCAAAAGGAAAGAAAATTGGAACACATGTATAACAAGAAAAGAAATTGAATTAGTAATCAAAATACTAGCTACATTCCACACAAAAACTTATACACAATTTTCATAGCAGCATTATTCATGATAGCCAGAAGTGCAAACAATAGAAATGTCCATGAACTGGTGAATGGATAAATAAAATGTGGTATACTATTCAATGTAATATTATTCAAAAATAATATAATAATGAATAAAATTAATAATATTTAGCAATAAAAGGGAATGTAGCACTGATACATGATGAACCTTGAAAACATTATGCTATATCAAAGAAGCCAGTCATAAATGACCAGATATTGTATGGTTCCATTTATATGGTATTTCCAGAACAGGCAAACCTATAGTGTTTACATAGAGGTGGAAGACTTGAGGGAAATGAAGGTTGACTGCTAAGAGTATGGGGGTTTTATTTAAAGTGATTAAAATGTTCTAAAATTGATTATGGTTATGGTTACACAATTCTATTCTAAAACACATTGAATTTTTTTGCTTTAAATGGGCAAATTACATGGTAGGTGAATTGCATCTTTATAAAGTTGTTACAAAAAAAGAGCCCATGTTCCTTCCCACAAATGACTTTTTCTGCTTCAGTCAGTCTCTGAAGAAGTATAATCCTAGCTTCTGTTCTAACTGCTCCTCTTGCTCCTTCCAATATTATTAAAATGTTCAATGTCAGAGACATAAATACTTTGGTCATAAGAATGAGATAGAAGCTGGGGTGCCTGGGTGGCTCAGTAGGTTAAGCCCCGGACTTCAGCTCAGGTCTTGATCTCAAGGTTAGTGGGTTCAAGCTCCACATTGGGCTCTGTGCTGACAGCTCAGAGCCTGGAGCCTGCTTCCGATTCTGTGTCTCCCTCCCTCTCTGCCTCTCCCCAACTTGTGCTCTGTCTCTCTCTCTCTCTCTCTCAAATATAAATAAACATTAAGAAAATTTTAAGAATGAGATAGAGGCAAAACTGACAGCCAGAGGAAATACTAAGTGTATGTAAAACACAAGAATTTCTTGGCATAAATCCTATTTTAAAAATCAAATCAGGAGTGCCGGGTGGCTCAGTCGGTTAAGCATCTGACTCTTGACTTCAGCTCGGGTCATGATCTCATGAACCATGCAACATGCTTTGACACCTTGGAGCCTGCTTAGGATTCAATCTCTCCCTCTCTTTCTCTCTGCCCCTCACCTGCTCATACACACACACTCTCTCTCTCTCTCTCTCTCAGAATAAAGAAATAAGCATTTAAAAAATCAAATCAGCTGGACTTGAGAAAACCTCAATTTGAGAAATATCAGAAATGTTTCAATATTAGATGTATAATAACTGAGTGGCTTAAACATATAACTTAAATTTTAATTTTTAAAAATATTTCTTTATTATTCACATTATACAACTTCATTGTAAACTAAATAGGTAATACAGATAAGTAAAAATAAAACATTTTTTAAAAAAATCAGACATAATATCACTCAGAAAGAATACTGTTAACATTTTATCACTTTTTCTAGGCAAGTATATACATGCAAATACCTGGGATTATACTGCAGAGTACTTGGAGGTTTGTGAGTTGTATCTTCTACTCACAATTATTTAAAGAAAATTTTCATATTAATATGTAGCTTTATCATTATATTTTCTATTTTTAAATGTTTATTTATTTATTTTGAGAGAGAGACAGAGACAAAGACAGAGCAAGCAGGGAAGGGGCAGAGAGAGGGAAAGAGAATCTCAAGCAGGCTCTGTGCTGCCAGTGTAGAGCCTGACATGGGGCTCCATCTCAGAAACTATGAGATCATGACCTGAGCTGAAACCAAAAGCCGGATGCTTAACCGACTGAACCACCCAGGTGCTCCACTTTATCATATTCATAATTGCTGCATAGAATTCCATTTTGGAGATACCTTAATTTATGTGTCATCTTTTTTTGCTAGACATTTAGATTATTCTGTTTTTATTTTGCATTAACAGTATAAAAGTTAACATTCTTGTCTACCCATCTTTACATGCATATCAAATCATTGCTTTGAGGTAATGACTGGAAGTGGAATTTTGGAGCTAAATAATATACACATGGATATGATATATATTGCTAAATTTCTCAGCAGGATAATTCTATCAGTAACAACCTGCAGTATGTTAAAAAAAAAAAAGTTGCCCACTTTGCCTCATCTCAGCCAATACCATGTGTCTGCAATGTTTTTATTCTTGCTCTTCTGCGAAAGAATAGCTCATTATTATTTTAATTTACATTTATTTGTTTCATGTTTTGGTGTTTCATGTGTCTCTTCATTAGTAAGTTTACTATTCATAAATAATCCATTTTTATTAGTTTTTATTTTTCTCATTTATTTATAACTCTTTAAATGCTAAGAATATTAATCTCTCTCCATTGTGGCTGTTACAAATACATTTTTCCATTTTTACAAATATCTTTACAGTGCTTTTGCCATAGAGAACTTCTAAACCTCTTTATGGTCAAATTTTTCAGTCTTTTTCCTTCTGATTTCTCCTGAGGTAATGCTTAGAAAGTCCTTCCTAGCCTAAGACAAGTACCTATAGTTCCTCCAACAATATTTTTTACTTAAGTACTAAAATATTTAATCTAGAGTTCCAAGATTTAAAGAGTTCCAAATGAATTTTTCCACATCATTAACCAAGTGTCTTTACATCATGTGTTAAATTATTTCTTCTTTCACCACAAATTTGAGATGCCATTTTTCTCATATATTCCAATTCCTATAAACACAGCAGTCTGTTTCTCTACTCTTATTTCTTTTTTTTTCAACATTTATTTATTTTTGGGACAGAGAGAGACAGAGCATGAACGGGGGAGGGGCAGAGAGAGAGGGAGACACAGAATCGGAAACAGGCTCCAGGCTCTGAGCCATCAGCCCAGAGCCTGACGCGGGGCTCGAACTCCCGGACCGCGAGATCGTGACCTGGCTGAAGTCGGACGCTTAACCGACTGCGCCACCCAGGCGCCCCACTCTACTCTTATTTCTACCCTGGGCCATCTGATTCTTTCTGCAACAAGATCCTTGCATTTACTGGGATTGTCCTCTACCAACACGGGGCCTCGCCTCCGCTGAGCAGCTTCAGCACTGGCTGCAGTCCCCCCTGACATTTACAGTCTTTTCTGAAGTGAGGCAAAACAAAGACTTCTCTCCCTATGATTTGTGCTCTGTTACATGGCCCTCACAGACAGGTTTCTTGGGCCACAACAGATTACATAGTTTAATGACTGTTTTTGTTTTAGTTGTGGCCAATAATCACAGTCCTTTGTTCTTTCTAGCATATACTTTATTCATTCATTCAACAGAGGACAACAGGGGTATTTGGATCAGGACATTGTCAAGTAAGGGCTCCCATGCCATCTATACCTAAAATCACTGCTCCACACCCAACATTTAGATGCTTTTGAGCCTGGTTTTCCATGTCTCCCACTGTAGAAGGCAATGTTCTCACAATACCCTGAAAGGCCTAGAAGGCCCTCCACAACCTAGCCCACCTTTTTCTCTTTAATCTCATTTCCTACAACTCCCTTGACAACCTCCACTTCATTCACACTGATGTCCTCACTATTTCTTGAACACTCCTGTGAGGGCAGGCAGGTCCTGTCAGGACATTTGTACTGGTGTTCCCTCTTCCTGGAATTGTCTTCCCTCAGAGAGTCACCTGGATAACTTGCTCACTTCCTTCACATTTTTGCTTACATGTCACCTTGTAAAAGATGCCTACCCAACTACCTGCTATGGACTGTATTATGATCCCCTAAATTCATATGTTGAAGCCTTAACCCCCAATGTGACTATATTTGGAGATAGGGCCTATAAGAAAGTAATAAAAATAATAAAGGTTAAATGAGGCCATAAGGGTGGAGCTTTAATGCAATAGAGCTTGTGTTCCTTATAAGAAGAGGTAGAGACAGCAGAGCTCACTCACAGACTCTCTCACTCACTCTCACTCTTGCCACCCATGTGCAAAGAGGAAAGACCAAATGAGGACATAGCAAAAAGCCATTTAAAAGACAGGAAGAGACTTGTCACTAGAATCCAAATTTTCTAGCACCTTGATCATAGACTTTTGGTTTCCATAATTGTGAGAAAATAAATGTCTGTTGTTTAAGTCACCCAGTCTGTGGTATTTTGTTATGGCAGCCCAAGTAGACCAAGACACCACCCCACCCATATGTTAACACCATCTCCATGTTTGCTTGTACTGATAATTTCCCTTATTTATTCTACCCTTGCCCTTAATATTTTCTAAAATAATCTAACATTTACTTTTTATTATTTTAATTGTTTGATGTATATCTTCTTCCACTAGATTATAAACTCATGGGTGCACAGATTTCTGTTTCTTTTATTCATTGATGTATCCCTAGCATATATAACTGTATCTGTAACTAGCAGGCTCCCAATAAATATCTGTTGAATAAATAAATGATTCACAGCAGACTTCTTCTTTTAAGGTAAATTCTCTCTCAGAGAATTTCCCTATTCCCTACTTCAGTCTATCAGGTGGCATTTTTGCAAGACCATCCTACCTTGAGGACACAATTTGAGTTCTCTGTTCAGGTGGGTCCTCAACTCCCATGACAATCAGTGCAAGGCAATAGATACTAGAGATGGAATGAGGGGACTCCTTCCCTGGGGCAGATCTGAATTTCAGGTTAAACTCAGCCAGGATGTTTGGTGTTTTAATTTGGGGTTCCCTCAGAGCAGAACCTGAAAAATATGTGGATGCAGGTAACTCACTTGGGCGGTGATCCCAGGGATCAGGAATGAAGGAGCAGGGAGATGAAGGTAGAGAAGGAAGGAAGATAATAAAGGGTATTGTTATCAAACTGATTACTGCTGTAAGCAACTGGAATTGACTTCTGCTAGAGCCCCACTGGGAAACAGTGTTGAATGTGCCTTGGAATTATTCCTCCACCAGAGAGGAAGCATTTATGTGTCCACTCCTGTCACTCTTTGTTTCAGAGTAACATCCAGAGGTGTTAACTTCCATGCCCACTCTGTGCCATACTCTCAGGCTGCCATATGTGCAGGCTGAGCAAGATGTAGCAGTAACTTGATAAAATCCTTCAGAATGCACAGGAAATGGCCACCACAGCTACTGCTGAAATCACAGGAAGACAGAGGAATGGAGTTGGGGGCACAAAAGCATCAGCTACATTTGGTTACAATAAATTACATTTTAAGAACAGCTTTAGTATCTCAAGGTCAAACTATTTCTTTTTTTATATTTTTTAAGGTTTTATTTTATTTTTGAGAGAGAGGGAGACACAGAGTGCTAGTGGGGGAGGGGCAGAGAGAGAGGGAGACACAGAATCTGAAGCAGGCTCCAGGCTCTGAGCTGACAGCACAGAGCCTGACGTGGGGCTCGAACTCACGAACCGTGAGATCATGACCTGAGCCGAAGTCGGATGCTCAACCGACTGAGCCACCCAGGCTCCCCTAGGTCAAACTATTTCTATACATTCTATTACTAAGTTTTCATTTTTTATTATGTAAAATTAACTTTGCTAGAAGGATGTGATCCACAATATGCCACACTGAACCAGTAACTGAAAAGAACACTGTCACTCCTTGGACAGAAAGTTAGCTTGCAGTTCTCAATTCACCTTTTCACCAGGAAGGTCACTTGTTGAATTGTGAGAATTCTCCCTCATCCACACTAGCTCTTCCTCCTGGTAATCTTCAGTATATAGGTGAAGGTATTACTCATGATCACTGCTCCTTAAAGGGCAAGGTATGTGTGATATTTCAGCACAAACTGTTTTCTGTCATATCAGACTCTTCTGAGAGCCTCTTCAGAAGACTCATCATTCTCTTTAATTAAAATTGTTGCACCAACTCACCAAAATGCTATGGTATCCAGAAACCATTGCTCTTTGCTCAGAGGAAAACATCTCCAAACGAGGACTTCATCTGAGGACATAGTGTTCTTCATTTTTCCGGAAAATTACAACTAAGTCATTCCCATATTTTAAGGATGCAAGAAGCTTAATAGATACAAAAAATGGAAAACATAAAATACCTGCAAAAGGTGCAGAGAGAGGAAGAGCGCAAGAATGCACAAAAAAAAATCTTCAAAAGTTCACTTCTGGACAGTATTTATGTTTGGAGGAAGAAAATGCTTAGAAAATATTTATGTCCATAACCACCTAAAATATCATCTTTGGTATTTTTGTATGCAAATATAATTCTTGAATAAGGAATGTTGCTGACTAGGAGGAAATGCATGGCATGCAGTAGGTATTTAATAGGTGTATATTTGTTAAAAGCACAAAACATCTTTCAATTTAATTCCTGATTCTACACCTGAGAAAATAACTCTTACTTTAGGCTTGGCTCCCCAAGCATTCTTCATATTTAGGCTCAAGCAATATTGAACAATACATCACGTTCTAGGCAATGTGCTAGATTGCTTCAATCTAAGTTTATCTCATTTAGCCCTCACCTAAACCTACTATTTGGTAGATGAGGAAATTAGAGGTCAGAGAAGTTTCATCTTTTGCTCAAGGTCACATAGCTAGAAAATATATAGTCAAGATTCCAACTGCAAGTTCAGGGAGTGGGTGTTTGTTTGTTTGTTTGTTTGTTTAAAGTCCTGAAATTCTTTTACACTCCTTCCATCAGGAGGGGCTGCTCTAAAACTCCTTGAATCTAGACAGGCTTGTAAGTGCTTTGATCATAAGAGAAATATGAAAATGATGCTTTGTGATTATTTCTGAGACTAGATCATAAATGAAGCTTGACCTGGCTTTCTGGGAGCACTTACATCATTCCAAGGCTTCCTCTTGTGACTTCCCCTCTCAGAACCCAGCCATCATACTGTGAGAAGCCCAAGACACGTGGAGAGCCATGTGTTGATCTTCTGGTCAACAATCCTGCTGAACCCAGCCATTGAGTTAGCCCAGCCCAAACTCTAGACATATGATTCCAGATGATTCCAGCCCCCAACCACTTAAGTTACCCCAAACTAGCTGAGGATCAGTGACAAACCATCCCCATTGTGCCTTGTCTGAATTCCTGAACCCCAGAAGCTGTGACCATAATAAAATAGTGGTTGTTATTTATGCCACTAATTTGGAAAGGTTTGTTAAGCAGCAATACTAACTGTAACAGAAACCTTTCCCCAAACTTTAAATATTCAGTGCACTTATAATGACACACAATTCCATAAAGTCCCACAAGCTTATGGAAAGGCCATGAGTGCCACCCAGATCCCTCTAAGCTATAGTGAAGCAGAAAGCAGGGATTGTGGCCCAAACTCTGATCTGGGCTTTGTTTCTAAAGTCTGACCTAGCAATTTCTCACTCCTTCTTATGAGACCTTTCCAGTATCTTTTTCTACCTGGTGCCTGTCTTGATCACACAAAGCATCCTTTTCCCCTCTGACTTTTGCTAGCACTGAGACTTCTGTGTTCTTTCTTCACAGTTCTCCTTTTATGTCCCTAAAAGCAGGCAGGGCGGGGTCGGGGGGAACCTAGTTTCTCTTGTTCTCAGTCTTAGGACCTAATCAGCAACCATATTTCAGTTGAAATCACTATTTTCCACATATATCCAAGCCCACTCACCCTAGAGGTCTGCTTCCCATTCTCTGAACACTAAGCAGGAGGCCAAGAAGGCATCTATCCTTCTCTCCTTTAGGGTCTTCTTCCCTAGAGAATGTAAGCGCCAGATCAAGGGTCTATTCAGACAGGAAAAGACAGAAAAAAAAAAACAGACCTCAGTAATCACTGAGATTTAGTAAGAATTTGATTTTATTAAGCCCTTACATTAAATACATGTTGTCATTTTTTTTAATTTTTTATGTGTATTTATTGAGAGAGAGAGAGAGAGTGCGCACAGAAGCTGGGAGGGGCATAGAGAAGGAGAGACAGAATCCCAAGTAGGCTCCGTACCATTAGAGCACAGCCCCATGACACGAACTCATGAACAGTGAGGTCATGACCTGAGCTGAGATCAACAGTGAGAAGCTTAACTGACTGTGCCACCCAGGCACCCCCATGTTGCCATTTTTTTAAATGAAGCGTGTATGGATTGCATTAGAATCTCAATCAGATTAAAACAATCACAGAACCACAGAAACCACAGAAAACACAATTCAAGATAAGTATCCTAACACTTTTCCAAAATAAAAGCAGGGATTTGAGAGGATCTTTCTGTTTTCGAGACTCCGATTAGGAACATCACTTCCCAAAGAACAGCTGGGGCTGAGCCAGGGGGATTTAAGCTTCATATTGGGAGTGTGTGGTTTCTTATCTAAACAGGCTCCAACTTACACCCAGACAAAGTAGGCATATATTCTACATAGTGAGAGCTGAGATGCAATAGAATTTTTCATCCTTAGATACAGAGACCAAGTGCACAGTAGCTAAGGCCTGAAATTCTGCTATCCAAGATTTATTTCTTTGACTTAAGGCTTTGTTCCCCTTTAAAATACAAATATTTTAGGGGCGCCTGGGTGGCGCAGTCGGTTAAGCGTCCGACTTCAGCCAGGTCACGATCTCACGGTCCCTGAGTTCGAGCCCCGCGTCAGGCTCTGGGCTGATGGCTCAGAGCCTGGAGCCTGTTTCCGATTCTGTGTCTCCCTCTCTCTCTGCCCCTCCCCCGTTCATGCTCTGTCTCTCTCTGTCCCAAAAATAAATAAAAACGTTGAAAAAAAATTTTTTTTAAAAATACAAATATTTTATGAGTTAATTAAGGCTTAGCGATAGTGGCAGGTCTTGCTAATTGTCTACCTAATATCCATTTTCCCCATCTTTTCTGGTTACAGAATTCCAATTTGGAGGTCAGGGGTAGCAATGTGAGATTCCATTTCAGCTAGGGTTGGTCATGTGACCCAGCTCTGGTTTCTGAGATATAAGTGGAAATCATTGGGAGGGGCTGTCCAGATGGCTTGTTAAAAAGGGAAGATTTATGAAAACAATGGCTCTTTCCCTTTTCCCTTCTTCCTTCATGAAAGATAAACACAATTAGTGGAGGCACAGCAGCCATACTGCAAAACCAAGGACAAGAGCTACATACTACAAATGGTAGAGCAGGAAGATAAAAGAAGCCTAATTTGTTGATGGCATTACAGAGCCATTTTAATGGTGCCATAGCCTACCACATCCCAGATGAGGGGCACCCTTTTGAGTTATGGTTCTAGAGATAGGTTTCTTTCTCTAACGGATGCAATGTTACAAAGGTTTGGGAAATCATATGGGGAATGAGTTTTAAGACAAGCAAGAGGCACAGAGAAGTTATGGGCTTTAAGAACTATATGAATAAAAGGTGTTCCTGAAGGACAAAACCTGGAAGTGGAATGTAAGGGGCCCTGAAGATCAGCTTACATCAAAAAACTTAGGTTTTACCCTTGCAACAAAACTAAATGGAGAAATAATTCCATGATCTTCTATTAGTGAGAGAAAATAAAGTATTTCTTTATGGTATCTTTATGAAACAGTAACTTTAATGCTCAACATGCTTATGCTTATGCTTATGGGTGATTTTTCTGGGACAAATTTAGGTGAATCACACTTCTAGTCAAGAGGCTTTCATAAACACCATAGAAGGCCAAAGTTTTCTCTAAATGATGTCTCCTCAGGAACTAGTGAGCTCACTAATAAAAATGATGTTGAATTGCTATTTTTGTTCTCCTGAAATGCAGTTGTTATTGGCTGGACATTGGCAGTGCATAAGTTGGCAGAAACATTACCTAGGACCACTTAAATTTTTTGCTAAGAGCTTTGTTATTTAAAAGCTAAGAGGTCAAATCACTCTAAAGAGAAGAATATGGTCCAATTTTAATCTTTGATATAAAATACTCATGCCAACCTTGATTTCTTTCATGAAGATTTCATGCATAAAATCAAAGACAAGCCAAGGTTTAAAATGGTGGAGAACTTCCTTTAACATTAAATTATCTGTTCTTTGTACTACTTATCTTTTAGGAAAATGTTGCTACAAGTTGTAGGTACTTTTTGTGAAAACCCAGCAAGCAATCAATAGGTGGGAATCAAGTAAGTCATGGTGTTTTCAGTTTAATTCCACAACTGGGGTTGAGCAGTGCTTCTCAAACTATCACGTGAAATACGACTTATCCAGGGCTCTTGTTAAAATACAGGCTCTGATTCAGTTTACCTAGTGCGAGGCCTGAGATTTTGCATTCCTAACAGGCAATGATGATGATACTGATGCTGGTCCATGAACCACACTGTGAGTATCCAGGAAGTAGAGCATGGGCTAACCTGGCTGCTCCTCAGGATCATTTAGAGATCTTGCTAAAAATTTTTTAAATATAAATATAAATAAATAAATAAACAAACAAACAAACCCAAAGTCTTGGGGCACATCCGCCTCTACAAAATCAGAATCTCCGGGAATGACGGGCAGGAGTTTGTATTATTAACCATCTCCCCAGGTGATTCCTATTCAGCCATAAGCTGCACCTGGTCTGCAATGAGTAGAGCAGCATGTCTCAAAGAGTTGCTGTGCACCCCCTAAATCAGAATCGCCTGAGGAGCTTAACAATTGTGCAGATACCTCTCTGCAAGTACCTCCCTTCTGCTGCCTAGGAAGGAGGCAAAGGGTGGAGAGAGTAGAGAAAATAAGGAGATGGTATAAAAAGGGAAATTGATGTCATTTCAACTCCCACCTGGCAGGAGTAGAGAGGGCCAATTCTCCTGGAAGTGACAGCATGGAACTTGCCTCCTGCTGCCTGACCACCTGCACCTCCTTCCTTCTCTTCTTCTCCCTGGCAACTGCCCCAGCCAAAGCTGCCCCTCAGGGGCTGCTGGGGAGCCTGGTTAGAGAGGAAGGAAAGAAATGAAGAGGAAAGAAATAGGGGAGGGGGCCCTGGAACAAAAGGTAAAAGTAAAGAAATTACAAACAGCCTTTAGCTTCTGTTCATATTGCAATTCAATCCAATATAAATAAATACCTATTTCAATATCTGTACTTGCTGATATAACAATGTATTATCTGGCCAAAAGAGTGCATTCCAATTGCATAAAATTGTGTCTATGCATAGAAAAAGGCCTGGAAGACTGTGAACTGTATTCATCTCCAAGTGGTGAAATTTAAGGTACTATTATCCTTACTTCAATATACTAATCTGTACTGTTTGAATGTTTTATGCTAGCTATGAATTATTTTTATAATGAGATAAATAATAGAGCCATTTTCATCTGGGGGAACAAAAACAAGGGTTCACAGTGCTAGCATAGTATAGGAGACAGACTGAAGAGAATACAGGCTTTTCCTTCGGGAAGCTCACAAACTCAGTAGTCAGATGCATGAATTCTTTCTGAGTTGCAGATCTATGAGGCTAGGTGGCCCCACAATAGATGTCAGGGCTGGACAATGCTGTAAGGAGTGGTATTTCTCCTGAAAGTCCAAGATGGATTCCAAATGTATATTACTGAATGCAGACATGAATAGGAGTTTTAGTGTATTAAAGGAGAGAAATGTATAAAGGTTAATTAGTATAAGTAAAGTAGCCGTGGGAGGAAATGTATGGGTCAGAAGGATCTAGAAAAATCAACTGTAATGCTACAGAAAGATAGCATTCTTGTGGCTCTAACAATGAGATGAACCAAAAGCTTCTGCTGGAGATTAAGCAAGTAAACCTGAGATCTTACCAAAGATGGAACCACTCCTGGTTGCCCTGGGACTTACTCCTCACGGTACTGATATTATAATAGAATTGCCAGATCATAATGAATTAGATGGCAACTAGGCAGGGAACAACGATCTCAGCAGAAGTTTTGTGCATCAGACAAAATATAAGCTCATGAGGGAAGAATCAGGGTTAAACAGGGTCTGCTTACTTGGGAATTTCTTGGGTACTGCCACCCTGTGGCATCTCCCACTGACTTTGTGGTCATGGAAAATAATCAACTAAATGTTTGTGAGCCCACATTACCCCAGTCTCCTGCTTAAAGCGTGGGGAGAAAAAGAAAAACAGAGAAAGCAGCCTTGAGGGAGAGGATAAGGTAAAATATTAAATCACACCTAGAATTTTGAAAGCTGGGTCAGGAAAACTCCCTGAAACTCCAAGTTTCTGAACTTAAGCTTTGGCCATCCCCAATCTAAAGAGATTTTTCTTTTTTTTTTATTTCCTATACCTATTGCTTTCTACTAGTTCAAGCTTCAGCAGGGAGAACTAGTTCATTAAATGGTAAGTATGAGCCTGCATATGAGAACAAAAATGTTAAACCATTATGAGGCACCTTCTTAACAGTGGTTGATAATGCTGAAAAAAGGGAGGACTCTCCACTTTGGGGCTGACTGATGCACTTCACTTCAAACAACTCAGGCACCTTCATCAGTGACTTGGGAGGAAAAGCCTGACGTTCTCATCACACTTTCATTGAGCTAGTTTCCAGCCACTGCACCATCTGCTAAAGCTCAAGAAGATAAAAGAGAAATGTTTCTAGGAGATGGGAATGGGATAAGGAAAGAGGGAATAGGAAGATCCATGTGGAGACAGCTGATTATAATAGTGTCATGACAGGTGAGCCCTGTGGCCAGCTCTGGGTCATTTCCTGCCTTCTCCTGATATTTCCATTGCTTTCTCCTGTATATTCAGCAGACAGAGTTACAAAGGCAGTTATCATGCCTAAGGCTAATTTTTCTGCTAGAAAAACGTAGGTAGGATTTCCTAGGTTCTCTGCAGTGACTTTGAAAATATCTGTGATACAGCATCAACAGCTGAAATCGAAAGACATAGCCAGGCAGGGGGAAATGAGTGATCAAAAATAGAAGATGAGAAATAGTCACTGACTTGTTTGCCACCAATGTTAATTACACATGAGTGCTTTTACAGTTAGAAAGAAAGCTGTATTTAGGAAGGTTTCGCTAGTATTGATTATTTCTGTATCTATCAGGGTCTCAGATCCAAAACACCTGAACACCTACCCTGAGGAAGCCACTAGTTCAGCTCTAACTCTCCAGGCAATGTCAACCTAAAATATCCCTACAGACAGAAATGGTCCTGGTTCAAGATTGTGATCTTCCTTCCTCTTTCTCAGATCCATCAGTAGAGATCTCTGAGAAGATACACAAGGATATTCACCACTTGGCCATTATCTGCCTGCAGATCCATGGTTCTACTAGATCTCTTCCAAAATGAGGTACATAGAGTATACATGCTTGTGGGGAATGTTGGGTGTTAAGCACAACCTCTGTAAACTGAATTATTGTTCATTAATCATTGCTGCAAAGGCCAACATCAAGAGACATTTAGATCCTGGCTACTCAAAGTGTGGTTCCTGAACCAGCAGGAGAGTTGGGGGAGAGGGGAGGGGGCTTGTTGGAAATGCAGAATCTCAGGCCCCACCCTAGACCTGCAAAATCAGAATCTGCATTTTAACAAAACCCTCAAGGTGCTCTATGTGGGTTCCTAGGTGTGAGAAGCACTACTCAAGATTCTCTCTCTTGAGGAAGTAATTTTCATCAAGTTCTATTCTTAATGGGAAACAGGTTGAGAAGTAAGATACTCAACATAGCTACAAATACTAACCAGAAAAATGTGAACTTTTTCTGAATATTGAAAGCAAGCCAGCAACAACACTTTATAAAAGCTAATATACCCTGTACTGAGAGGTCAAAAGGCAAGTGATACAAGGAGAATGGCTCTAATTATAAAGATGGGTGTTTCAACATGGCCAGTCACTGCACACTGCCCTCTTCCTCTCATGCTTTTCAATCTTTCACTAAAATGTCACATGGATTTTTTGGCAGAATTAGCTCCCAGATTTGCAGTGGGAATTAGACAAGAACATCTTCTCCTTTCTTTCCTTCAAGATGCAGGGATGGGGGCTAGAGCAGGCAACAGGGAGCACTTCTGAGGCCAATAGTAAGCAAAACTGAAACTGGAAAAGGGGTGTCAAGATATGAATGCCAGAAGAAACACAGGAGCACAAAAGTACAAGATGGAGAAGAGTGATGCATTGTCAGGTACCTAGGACCAGAAAGGCAAGAAGTAGTGGGGACTTGACAAGAAACTGAGGGTGGGAGTACGGAATTATCTCAGGGTGGGGTGGGTGACAGCTCTAGATTAAAACCACTATTTTTGGTTTTATTAGCCAGTGTCTTATAGATGGGCCCAGCTAAAGAACCAGAGGTATATCAGATTTAACATGGGGATTAACTGATGAAAGGGGCTGAGGGAAGTAAGGAGATCAGTTATTCCAACATCTCTGGACAGGTTGATGGATTTATTTGAAAGGATAGCAGAATGTGATCTTGAAAAGAATAAGCCAGGATAGAATGTTACACAAGGAACTAGACCTCACCAAAAGAGTGAAATAGATATTTTGCTGCCAACATCCTATCTCTGCTCCTGCCTTTCTTCTTCCTGCTCCCTCTGCCAACCTACATTGAAACTGGTTTAATGTCTGTCCAACCAATTCCTTTAAGCCTGTAGGTGTCAACCAATAGATTTGGCATCCTCTTGCAAGAACGTTGAATTTGTGTACTCTTTAAAGACCAAACCACTTCACAAATCCACAACAATTATGGCCCCTGAATCCACTCAAAGCATGTTTTAGACATCTGTCCCAAGGCCAGATTTGTGTACGTGACATTCTGAAGGACTAAGAAAGAGGACCTCCATAGCTAGATAGAGGGGCTAAAAGAGATGGATCGCCTGAGTGCTTGAGAAATTGACAAGGTCACTAATAGACCGGGGGCAAAGGAGATAATGGATTTCTACTAAAGTAGTGTTGTTTTATCAAAATCCTTTAGCAATATTGTAATTTATTTTAGGTCTAATCTCAGATTTCTCTTTTGTACTTTTTAGTCTTATCAAGATATTTATAATTTTTCCCAGATAATTATCATACCTCCTTTTGTTCTCCTTGAATTTCATGCCACTCAAATGCCCACCAATTACCCCTAGTTGGTTCACATGCCTTGAATTCCAAGAGAACAGAATTGGCAAGAAACAAGCATCCTCAATATTTAGAGCAGAGGGTGAGTGTTTTTTTTTTAACAATGGTAATTAGAATTTGCTTCTCCTTGTGCACAGTGTAGTTTACCCAATTACAATGAACTATTAATTTGATGAAGGGGGACAAGAAATACTACTCTCTCATTATTTTCTGAAAATCTGTCATCTTTATAAGGTTTTGTTTGTAATACACAGATGGTCCTGGTGGCAGTGCAAAACTGAACTTTGCAGCAGGGGACATATTGGCCAAATGGTACAACTCCTGCTTCATGTGTGCCCTCTACCTTACTTGTCAAATTAGACATGCTAGTAACATCCATAATTACATGTTGCAAGCAGCTGAGCTGTAGTTTGAAGTGTACTTAGACACTAATCAGACTTCAGGGAATCCCTACGAACAATGCATTCAACCTCTTCTAGCCTCTGGTGTGGATGCCAGGCATAGTTTCTTCTATAATGCCAGTATTTTACCTATAATTTATAATTGTTCCTGATAATTTAGAATGCTTCTTGAAAGGAAAAATAGCAGAAAGCTAATCCACAAGTGTTCTGGAGAACCATTTTCCAGTATTACCAACTTTATTTCATGTTACTGCTGTCTTTGCAGGCACACGGTGGGTTGTGCTGTTGGACAATACTTAAGACCTAGGCTATCCTCCAAGATCAGTGTTTCTTACCTTTACATCTAACCTTTGAGACTCTTTTCTACCCATGGCCCTTCCCAACCCCACCTACTTCTATTTGTGTTGCCATCATGGTGTCCTCTCTCGTGCTCTTATACACATTTATTAAGCACCTATTGTGTGCTTCACACTGTACTGCAAAGACAAATGATTCCTATCCTCAAGGTGATCACAATAAAATGAATGACACTAATACATGAAGAAATTATTCTAAAACCTGCAGTAATATAGCTGATATAGAATACTGAAGAAGGGAAAACAAACTAGCATGAAGTGTGTGTGTGTGTGTGTGTGTGTCCCCTCATATATACATGTATGTTTTGGAGAGTGGGGGATGTGACAGACACTATCAGTGCACCACACATATCTCCTGGGACCCCTTTGCCATTTTTGTGCACATCAGGTTCAGGCTGCTTTTACTCCCAGCAGCCAGCACTCTGTCTCTTTGTTGAAGGATAGCTCTCAGGCTGCAGGAGCCCATATTGCCTGTGCACATGCACAGAGAGCTGAAGTGTCTAGGAACTTAGTTCGCCAGAGGCAGCACTGTGACTGGCAGGAGTGGGGATTCAAGCACACAAGCCCCTTTGCCCCTGATGAAGATAACTCTGATGTGTATCCTACACTGTCTCTAAAAGTCACCCATGGGAAGTAGCCAAGGTTACTCTCCATGGTGAGTTTGCAGTCTGGTTTGTCCTCCTTCCCTTCCCAGACCCACTCCCCAGCCCTCTCTTAGTTTTCCCTCTACCAATAAATGCATGTGAAACCTCATCTCAGGGCCTGCTTCTGGGATACCCAAATTAAGACTGGGAGAGTAAAGGAAAGAAGTCTTCCTTGAGGGTCTATCTAAGCCAGGTCCTGAAGGAATGGAAGAATTTAGCAAGATAAGAGTTTTACCCTGAGGGAAGGTGAAAAGGAAGTGCCATGGAAATAATTTCAGACAACAAAGATGAAAGCATGCAGGTGGAAAACAGCCTAGAATGCACAGGAAAACAGCTACAACCACAACCTGAAGCATAAAGTTTTAGCAAAGGATTGGCCAGTGAAAAGTGGGAAGGCATCACATACTCAAGGGCTTGATGCACTTGGTGTACTAGAGCCAACTAGCAGCCACTTATTAAATATTCAGAAAATTTCTTATCTGGCTGTTAAATTCTGATAGCTTGAAATTGTCCATGATGGGAGTACTTACACTATGGAAATTGCAAACACTACAAATTAGGGCATTATTAAGAATAGAAGTAGTTTACCAGCACACTACTTTGCTGTGTGAATGAGCTTACTTTTTATTCCATAGGCAGGAATGGGGAAGCCACTGACTTTTTAGCAGTGGAGTGATCTAGTTAGATTTGTATAGCTATGTGGAATTTAGAGAAACAAAAGGGCCCAACCCAAGGCAGTAGTGGCAGACTTGGAGTATGGGGAATGGAAAGATGAAGGAGTTTGTCTGATTGGATGTGAGAATTGATAGACAGGCTGACTAGGCAGATGGCTGGGCTAGCCTCCAATAGAGCTAGAGAATACAGAAAGAAAAGTTAATTTGGGCAACAAGTTCATTTCTGAAAACATTGATTTTCAGAATTCTGAGGGATCAGGCAGTCATATATACCTGGATATGGAGCACAGTCATCTGGGAGTCTCCACAGCTCTAGTCACTTAAGTGAATCTTGTGCAAGTGCTGCTAGCCAAATCTATTCTCTCCTCCTGGCTGTGGCAGTCTCTGTTGCTAACCACCTATTCTGTCAGTTTTTACCTGCACTCATAACTACTTAGGCCTCAAGTAGAAAGGCCCTTCCTCTGAAGGCAGGGCTGTTCTGGCCAGCCCCTCCTAGGTGATTCCACCTCTTCTGGATTTATAGCTCCCCATCTCAGGCATTGAAAACAAGAGTCTTAAGATGTTACCTAAAATGCTCTTCTTGTGGCCCAACTTGTATCCTTAGTTGACGATCCTGCTTTCCCAAATATGAACTTGGGTCACAGAGTCAGACATTTATTTTCAGTTCTCCCTCCTTCCCTCAGGTGACTTTCCACAACACCTGGCCCAACAGATGGAAGACAACCTTGAGTGAGGGATATGATAATTCCTCTCTCTGGAGAATTAACCCCAGGCTCCCAAGTACCTAACTTATCTCCTTTCTAGGACCTAGGGAATCTAAGGAAAGTAGTATTCCTGGAGGCTGACCATGACCTTTCAGTTTCCTGAGGAAGTTTTGACCTTTTCCAGATTCCTTCAGTTCACAACAAATTATTAACCTTTGCTCATGGGTGTAGATTTCAACCAAATTCCATAGGCATTTCAAGAAATTTTTAAATAAAGTGGCATAATAATGTGCTTAATTCCTGGCAGGTCTATCACCTCCAGGCCCCTACCTCAACAAAATTGGAAATGACAAACCAAACACATTTTGAGAATGAATTTTTAAGGCAAACTTTAATGCCTGCCTACTATAAATATATTCATCAAAGGAACCCTCAAACCTGCCATAGAATTGATGCCATTGTATTTAGGTATGAAATAGATCAAGTTTTAAACTAAAAACGTCCAGGCATGTTATCACTTGTTAGATACAATAAAAAAAAGTGAGTTTGCAAAAGTATGTAGATGACCAGATAACTTGAGTAATGGCTTCATTGTAAAGCTTGAGTTTTACCTTTAATGCTCCTTTTCAATGTAGCACTGACATTTAATCAACCTAAGAAAAGCACAGAGGGAAAAATACTCTAAGAAATGCTTTGTAATCTAGAAGGGTTTCATTTAAGAATCCAAAATCCCTACACTAAGCATATTTATATAAAGAATTTTTCCACTTGAACTTCTACATTGTTTTTAAACATCCAGCAGCAAAAATATTTTTAAAAATTCAACACCTAGCTAGCTTTCAAAATGTAGACCCTGTTTACTTTTATCTCCATACTTAGCTCTAAAATAACTAGATTAATTTTTGCCAACATTTCTCAATACTCTTGCATGGGAGCTAAGATAAATCATGGTACATTTACTCTCAAAGGGTTCCTTTGGTGTTTAGAAATGGAGAGGAGATTTACTCATAAACCATTATCAACATAAATGGAGATTGCCCTTGGGACATAATCATCTGCTTTGTATAAGTAGGATATGGCTACATGACAATAAAAACACAGGATTCACTTAGATAAACATGAAAACTTCAGCATATTTAGAGTTTTTCTATTTAAATATACATTATATTAATTTCTAGACTTTTAATACAAGAAGGTAACTTGGATTGAAATGATTCTCAAAAATATAGTGGTTGAATATTTGAACTTGAATTAAAGGAACTTATTTATCAACTACAAACTTGGTTTTGCCTTACCTTAATTATGTTTATATTAAATAAAGAACAAATTACTATTTCATCATCACATTAAATATACCAGCTTAATGAAGACATAAGTTTTCTTTTATTCAAAAATAAAATTAAAAGCTACAAACCAATCCAATACCTAAGATGAATCATTTCATTGGTCAAATTGCATCTTATTTTTTCTTATGTAGAGAATGTTTGAATAAAAGAGGTAGCTATGGCATAGTGAAAAGACCATTGGCTTCAGAGCAAACATAGCTGGACTTGAGGGCTCTTTTTAAATAAATGGACAAGTTAATTGTGTATTTAATTTTGAGCAAATTTCTTTAAATTGTCTTTAAAATTTTTTGTATGTAAAATCTTTGAAGATGAATATTTATGTTAATATTTTTAAAGTCACTGGCATGATGCCTAATACATAATAGATGCTCAATAAATAGTAGCTATCCTGCTTGAAAAAAATCAATGGCTCTCCATTGCACTCAAATTAATTAACATGGCCCCAAAGATCTTTCATGATCTGGTGCCCCTTATATCTGATGGCTTTATCTTGTAACATGTCCCTGTTATGCTCTTCACTGGTGGTCTCCAAAGTGAGGTACAGGTACATCAGGGGAGGTATAACACACCCTTTTTGTGCCCTACCTATATCCATCAGACTTTACCACTTTAGGGTGCACCCCCCAATTCTAAAAGGCAATGTCTACATCTCTTTGTCTGGGTACCTTGCCCAAAGTTGCAGAAGGTCACTAAGCCTGTTCATTCAGAAATATGGAAATGAAGATTTGATGCCTCCTTGGAGCAGTCTTCAACCAATGACTGAGGGTTGTTAAATATCCCAGCTTCATTATTTCTCAGGAGGGATAAGTCTGAGACATCTGTCAAGGACCATGAAGGGTCTGAGATTTTACCCTGCCTGCAAACTAGCAGGTTAGCCTGCCACAGTTTCATGGATGCTGGCAGAAGACATGAGTCTCCTGGATCAAAGACAAATGACTTTATGACAGCACAGCAGGCAGCATGAGCATCATGCTCTCATTGGTTTCCCTCGATACCCAAATCTCATGGGGGTGATGTGGAGTGGTCTTGGTGAATACTATGCACATAATGGATCTGCATCATAGCTGAAGGACCCCAAGCTTAGAAACCCCCAATCTTATAAGGGGCTACTAGCAACACTGCCCAACCTTTGTCCCAGAGAAAGACATTCCCTTTGTTATCCATTCAGGAAACAAATTTTCCCTTTGCCCCTGGAGGGAGACATTATCTCTATATTCCAAGGTTGTTTGCTATGCAAACATCCTTGAAGACATAGAACAGGACAAACTATCACAAGATGTATATAGAATATCATGGAGAATTGTCTCCCAACAGTATGCCCTATATCATCATTACACTTACCCAGCAGGACTGAGCTTCATAATTGTAACTCACTTGATAATGTTCCCTTGATTGTCTTCCTTACCTCCTCTAATTTCTCCACTCTCAAACAGTGTTTCATGAGATCATCTAAATAAATGACTTGCAGATACCTGAACAAAATTGGAATGCTATTGGGAAGGAAGAAAACATAAAATGGATGATGGATCAGTCACCAACAAAGTCCACTAAACCTTACTTAAATTTCTTCTGCAGGAGTTAGAAGCATTTACTTTAGGCATTCTAGTTGAGCTAGCCTAAGAAAGTAAACAGAACTCTCTTGCATTAATCCAAAATATAATTGAAATGCATCTTGCAGGGTTGCCTGAGCAACTGATTAAATTACCTCATTGGCATAAACTGCTAAGAAATTCACTGGTCCCAATCATTACCCAATAAGATGACCCTGTCAAGGAAGAAAATGGACTTCATGACATATTCTGTTATATATGTTCAGAATAGAGTTCAGTGATCCTGCCATCACTCAAGAGAAAACAAGATTTATTTACTCATTGTAAACAGTAGGATTTTCTTTATTTTTGAGCCACAATGGTAGGATTCACTTTAATTGCACATAGATAAAATCCAGAAACACCATGTTTTTCGGGGATAGATATAGCTATGGTCACAAACCAAAATAAAGGTGTTTTCAGTTTGTTCCCCAAGATGACATCTAGCTTTCTCAACTTCCAGTTTGCATCCCTTTTACATCCTTCAGGTTTAGTCAAGATGTTCTAAATGACAAGGTCTATTCTGGGAAAAGCTTCATTACTGCACCTATAAAACTGCTAGAGGACAGTTATTTTCTAGTCCATTCTCTCTCGAAGTGTGGTCTCTGGACCAGCAGCTTCATCACCTGGAGGGAGATTCTCAGGCCCCACACAGACCTAAAAAATTGGAAACTCTGGGGGTGAGGCTCAGCCTCTCTTTAACAAGTCTTCCACATGATTCTAACACACACTCAAGTGTGAGAACCACTGCTTTAGAGTCTGCCCCCAAAGTCCCAATTCCAGTAAGGAATTTCATGGCTTCTTAGTCAAGGAAAACAGGCAGCTTGATCATAAAAAACCAGCCTTCGATTGTGCAGAGGGTGGATTATCTCAGAGATCATATATATTAAAGTCAGTGAACTAGAACACGGACGTTGAATCATCCAGTTTTTACCTCCTCCCTTTAACGAGCACTTTGTTTTAATTTTAGTTTTGGTGTTTTGGCTTTTTTTGTGTTTTAGAAAAGTGACATCATCCTCATTTCATAAAGTGACATTCACATCTTGAAAAAGGGCTTTCCTGATTAACCCCATCCCCTTTTGATATGACATTTTATTCTGTGACTCGGTCTCCTTTTAAGATTTACATATTTGTTTTGCATGGCATTAATCTGCTTTCAAGCCACATGCTTTGAAAATACTCTCTGAGTAGGTTACATCCATCTGTCAGACCAGAGCTAATGGGCTCTGATTTTATCTCATCTCCTTGGAATTTATTGTCTCCATGTCTATGTAGGTCAGTGGTGTGCCAATGATGTGTGTGTGTGTGTGTGTGTGTGTGTGTGTTTGTGTGTTGACACTATAAAGTGTTAAAGGATGAAGATGAACTATTCAAATTGTCCTTAAGCCATGCATTCAGGATCAAATTTCTGCAGATTCCCCACTGTCTTCACAATGCCCAACCTTCATCATCAGCAGTGAATGAAATATACTTAAGAACTCAATGAGGCAAATTTTCTTCCAACTGACTTGCCAAAAGAAAAAGCCAGCTCCTGTGTGGTGGCCACACACCAAGATCTGGAGCACTACTGCATTGGTGAGGCTAGGGTGACCAAACCATCCCAGTTTTCCCAGAGATGTGCACTTTCCTGGGCTGTGAGACTTGCAGTGGTAAAACTGGACTGTTCTGGGTAAACTGGGATAGTTGGTCACCTTGGCTGAGGCATCTAAGTCAGAAAACAATTACAAAGAGTTAGTAGGCTCAGCTTTCACATCATACCCTGCTCACTACTCAGGCCAAAAATCCAAAGAGACAATACCATTGATGAGGTTTTGGAGTGGTGGGGGGTCCGGAACCAACAGCCAAGAAAGAATTCTTTAGACATCTTTGGTGCAAAAATTGTGATTTTTATTAAAGCATGGGGACAGGACTCATGGTCAGGAAGAGCTGCACCAGACACTGTGGAGAGACTGGTTATATACTTGGGAGTTGGGGGAGGTAAAGTCTTGGGGAAGTTTCCAAAGAGGTTTCCATATGCTAAAGAAGACTCACAAGATACTGGAGGCCTAGCTATTGTCCAGCTAAGGTTGTTTTTCCCTCTAGCAAAGCATTAACACTAAGAACAGTGGTGAGTTCGTGGAGTTGTACTCTGCCTGTCTCAAGTATTTGTCAATGGGCCGCAGGTTATAAGGAAATTTAGTTCTATCTGCCATTTCCTTCTTGCCTTTGTTTCCCACATCACCATGTAACATGATGAGACCTTCTCAATTCTTTAATGCCTCCAGGGTACCCTGTGAAAAACTGTATAGTGTGTAACATGTTCAGATCCCCCACCATCCCCATTTTACAGCTTTTTCATATCCCTGCCCTTCAAGTGGCCCCCAGTCTCTGGCCTTCCACCTCTTGCCTCCTTGCCCCCGCCAATACCAAACCTTGCACACAAGAGATTTCGTCCACATGAAGTTACAAACACTGATTAATAGAGCGGTAGTTCTCAAACCTCACCACATGTTACTCTTTTCTTAATTTTTTTTCACGTTTATTTATTTTTGAGAGAGAGAGAGAGAGAGTGAGCAGGGGAGGGGCAGAAAGAGAGGGAGACACAGAATCCGAAGCAGGCTCCAGGCTCTCAGCTGTCAGCACAGAGCCCAACACGGGGCTCGAAATGACACACTGCGAGGTCATGACCTTACCTGAAGTCCAACGCTTAATGGACTGAGCCACCCAGGCGCCCGCTCACCACATGTTAAAAGCATTTAGGGTGGGTGCACCTGGGTGGCTCAGTCAGTTAAGCATCCAACTCTTAATTTTAACTCAGGTCACGATCTCACATTTCATGAGTTTGAGCCCCACTGCTAACATAGAGCCTGCTTGGGTCTCTCTCTCTCTCTCTCTCTCTCTCTCTCTCCCTCTCTCTCTCTCCCCCCCTCCCTCTCTCTCTCCCTCTCAAATAAACATTTAAAAAATTTTTAAAGGTTTTAATAAAACTACAATAACAAAAAAAAAAACCACATTTAGGGTGTTTTTTGAAAGCACTAATGCCTGGACACTACCAGCTAAAATACAGACTTAATTGATCTTGGGCAGATCCAGGCATTGGTATTTTTTAAAAGCTCCCTTGATGACTCTGATCAGCAGCTAGATTCAAGTACTACTGGTTTGAGACATGTATTCTCAAATGTGGTTGTACATTGGAATCACCTGGGAAGTTTCAATAACTAGTTATATCTAGGTCCCACCCCCAGAGAGGCTCATTTAATTGGTCTTGGGCACAGTCTGTACTTCTGGATTGGTAAAAACCCCCCAGGAGATTCTAATATGCAGCCAAGTTTGAGAACCCTGATCTGGCCTTGCCACTCAAAGTGTGGACTCTGCATCAGCAACTTAGGGTCCCACCTGGAAGCTAGTTAGAATGTAGACTCATGGGCCCCACCCTAGGCCTCCTGAAACCTAATCTACAGTTTAACATTATCACCCAGGTAATTGACATGTATGTTAGTTTCAGAAGCTCTGGTTTAGAGTTTTACCCTCCCCCAAAGCATTTAACAAAAAACCAGAATCTTAACCAAAAGAATTCTCTTGCATGAATTTTAGCCATCAGACAAAAGGTACAAAAGCATTTTGGTGAAAGGAGGGCTCCCCCAGTCCTCTGAGTCATGTCCCCAGAAGCAGTCACCTACTCCTCCTACTCATAAGAACATTCTGGTGTTATTAAATGTCAGCTGCAGAAATACATCTGGCTCTGAATCAGCCAAGGGGAAAACAGACACTGTGGAGGGTTGTCGCTGGTGTGCGTGCTTCCTGGAAATGGCTGGCAGAGTTCAGGAACTGGAACCGATATGAAAGTTATCCAGAAGCACTGTTTTTTAAAAAAAAGAATAAAGATTTGAGGGAAATGAGCACTGTCCCACATGGAAAGTAGAGTATGAGTGTAGGGTGGGGTAGGTGAGTGACAAAAGAATAGCATTATAGACATTGAAATTAACCCAAATTCAAAAGATACTAAAACAAGAGCCAAAGCAGAAAATGTTAATGATCTTTACTTAGTTTAATAATGATTAAACATTATTTAGTTTAATTCCTTTGTTTTATACTGAGCAGACTTGAAGGGTTCCCAAACATCTGAGCTGTACCTTCAGTATAATGTAGTCCCATTCACCCCTTCCGTGTTCAGACTTGTTCAGAATTATACCCCATTATCCATATGGACTGGTGAGGGGTGAAAATGAAAAGGACTGCTTTGAATCACCCTGCAGTGGCTTTTAGAATAAGACCCCACAAAGGACCAAGGGCTGGCTAAGTCTTCTATGGAACCAGGAACAGGGAAAGGGATGTCTAAAGAACTGAATACACCACCCAGTTTGGTCTTCAGGAGAGGCCTCCTTCTGGGCCAAGTATACAAATTCTTGTACTCAAGTTCCAAACACAGAATAGTTGGCACAATTCATTCCAGGTTCTTAAGTATCTCAGTAGTAGTGAAGAGGAAAAGGCCGACTCAGATTAGTCAAACAGGAGGCTGTTATACTGAATCCTAGCAGCGTGTGCAATGAATTTCACAAGGAGCAAAAGCAATATCAACTCCATATATGCAAGAATCCAAGGAATAATGGACACCACATTGGAGCTACCAGTGATAACTTGAAGGCAGGATGCTTTAAAAACCCAACTTAAATAAATAAATAAATAAATAAATAAATAAATAAATAAATAAATAAATGAAATTGTTTAGGGGCCACAAAAGAGGGAGTTTGAACCTGTCAATTTAAATATATCTAAGAAAGCAATACTTTTTACTAGACCCATTTCCTAAGTACTCAGCAAGTACTATGGATTCAGACTATTTTTACAGCAACACAATAATGCCATCATTTTATATTAATATGGGCATCTCTAGGGAGCTTGTCAGCAATGCACACTCTAGGCCCCACCCCCTACCTGCATTTTACCAAAATCCCCAGGTGATTCATATGCTCATGGATGTTTAAGAAACAGATCTAGAACAGTGATTATCAATCCTGGCCATGCATTTGAATTACCTAGGGAGGTTCTCAACATTGTAGCTATCCAGGCCCCATCCTAAACTAATTAAAGCAGTGGTCTTTGGTTACGGGTCTTAGGCACACCCTTGTTTTAAAAGCTCACCAGGTGTTTCTGATGGGCAGCCAGTTTTGAAGGCTGCTGACAGTGTATGGAGGTTAAGGAGCAGGGATGTTTTTCAGGGTATCATTCTCTGCCTCCCTCTCTTCTCTTTTCTCATGAAATATTGGCCTCATAAGTATGTTAATCAAATTCACAATTAATATGGAGAACAAACTGAGGGTTACTGGAGGGGTTGTGGGAGGGGGGATGGGCTAAACGGGTAAGGGGCATTAAGGAATCTACTCCTGAAATCATTGTTGCACTATATGCTAACTAATTTGGATGTAAATTTTTAAAAATAAAAAATTAAATTAAAAAAATTCACAATTAAAAATTAAAGTGCTTTTCCTTAAGCAGCCACATGGGTATGGCATGAACCTGTGTCCCTG
The DNA here is from genome assembly GCF_016509475.1 of Prionailurus bengalensis. Taxonomy (NCBI): domain Eukaryota; kingdom Metazoa; phylum Chordata; class Mammalia; order Carnivora; family Felidae; genus Prionailurus; species Prionailurus bengalensis. Next base: position 16,835,042 of record NC_057361.1, on the reverse strand, counting down.
CACATTATCTCTTCATGCCTCAATAGAGAGCCAAAAAACTGTCTTATTGGCTCTACCAAGAATTCTCTGTATAACCTCAAATAAGTCACCCTCTCTGAGCCTTCGTTTGGTTTTCTCTCAAAGAAATATAATTTTATATACCCTTTTGGCCTCTCAAGGTGATTATATGATAAAAAGGAGTAGCGTGAACAACTGTCCTGGTTTTTAGCAAAGTTCCATGTCCCAGAACACCTCTCAGTCATAGACAAAACGAGGTCATTGGTCACGCTAGGAAGAACTGATGTGAATCACTAAGACATGCCTAGAGGGCTTTCCTTTTGTAAGATTATACCTGGTTCCCAAGGCAGGCCTTGCTAAGGAAAGCTTAAAAGTGCCAGACTAATCTGACATGCAAAATGTGTAAATGGAGAACCTACCAATTGCTCCTGAACCCTCAGAAAGAAGAAACTGTGTTTCAGAGTCTTTTGAAATCTGATTAGCCATATCAGTTGTTACAGACTCAGATCCAGCCTAGAAGGCAAAGGCCAGGTTTTAAAGGATATAAGATCCTGGAAGATAATAATGCTAATGATGTGAAAAATCCCCTGCAGCCTGAAGCACCATTAGGAGAAAACTGTGAAGCTTTAAAAAACAAAAATAGGGAAATTTTCCAGTCTTGCAAAAAAAGAAGTCAAAAGCTTTACATTTGTTTCAAGCATGTCCCCAAGGTGGAATAAGATCATGATCCAAAAAGCTCCCTGAGCTCTCAAGGGTGTTGATGGTGGTGTGTGTGTATACAGGGGGCAGTAGATCCTTGCAACTCCAAAAAAAAAAAAAAAAAAAAAAAAAAAAAAAAAAAAAAAAAGAGGTGCCTTTAAATGAATCATTATTACAAAGAACCACCCTATTGATTTCCACTAAGATCTGTGGAGGAAATCTTTTCAAGTAAGCTCTACAAAAAACTCTCGTGACTTAATGGTGCTGCTAAAAGCAGAGTTTTCATTGTATCCCTGTAAACAAACCAGGCCTTGATTTGTAAAGCAAAAATCTTGGCCTTGCTTGGACTCTTACAGTAGCCTCCCAATTTTTCTCCTGCGGCCACTCCTGCCACCCTTGTATTTATTGTCTGATCTGTAGGTTCAGGTGACAGACACAACACCACTCTCTTGCTCCAAAGTCTTCAGTGACTACCCATGGCCTGCAAGGCAAAGATCAAAACTCTTAACAAGGCCCACAGAGCCTTCCCTACTCTTCTTTTCCATCCTTGTTCCTTACTTCACTCTCCCATATATTCACCATGGCCAATTAGACACGGTAATTGGTCAGCTCCATCTTCAGTTGTTTGGGAAGCTTTCCCTGCCCCCAGGCAAACCCACCAAGGGTGGATCGCTCATACGTATTATTATAACACCCTGTTCCTTCCCTTCTGGAAACTTCACAGTCCATAATTATACATTTGTATGTAAATATTTGATCAGTGTTTCTCTTCCCGTGGACTACAGGCCATATTAACACAGAGGTGGTATTTTCTCTCCCTTTTGTAGCTCATATTTGTATTAGCATATTGGCACACAGTAGGTACTCCATTTATACGTTGAGGGAGGGAAGGAAGGGAGAGCAGAAATGAGAGAAGGAGGGACAGAGGGAGAAAGTTAGAGTTATTAATATTTTTCTCTTTTATAAGGGAACATGTGTTTTAATGGTAAACTGCATAGTCTATAGCAGGGATGGGCCTATGTTTTCTGTAATGGCCAAATAGTAAATAATTTTGGCTTTGTGGGCCATAAGGTCTCTGTGGCAACTCCTCAACTCTGCCATTATATAATGTGAAAGCAGCCACAGATAATACATGCATGAATGGGCTGTGTTCTAATAAAACTTTGCTTATGGACACTAAAGTTGGAATTTCATATAATTTTCATATATCACAAAACATTATTCTCCTTTTGATTCTTTTTCAGTCGTTTAAAAATGTGAAAAACATTTTTAGCTTACACCATACAAAAACAGGCTGCAGCTGGACTGGATTTTGAGACCAAACTGCCAAGCCTTGGTCTACAGTACACTCTTCCAGGTTATCTGATTCTGATTCTCCGGAGCGACTGACAATTCCCCAAGTTGTAGATAACTAACACAAATGCAAACTCATTGTTGTCTGTAGTCACTTATTTCTGTCAGGTAGAGGGACAAGCTCTGCCACCAATGCTAAAGCCAGCTTTGCAAACTTTTATAATTCATTTCAACATGCCTTTACTCCATATATATTTATACTTCTGTGACTTCTCCCTTGGCTTCTTTATTATAAGCTTCTCTCACTTCATTATGAGTTAAAGTCATTAACATATATTCATCATATATATATATGTATATATATATGTAATGTTTTAAACTTTTGTTTAAAAAATCCCTCATAGGGGCACCTGGGTGGCTCGTCGGTTAAGCGTCCGACTTCGGCTCAGGTCATGATCTCACAGTCTGTGGGTTCGAGCCCCGCATCGGGCTCTGTGCTGACAGCTCAGAGCCTGGAGCCTGCTTCCGATTCTGTGTCTCCCTCTCTCTCTGGCCCTCCCCTGCTCATGTTCTGTCTCTCTCTGTCGCAAAAATAAATAAAAACATTAAAAAAAATTTTTTTTAAATCCCTCATAATACCTTTTACCCAGCTGTCCTTTCCCAATACGGTAAGATCTGTGATAGAACCTAGAGTAAATTCTGTGGCTTCCTTTCAAATATACCCTCATGCTAAGGCGAAAGCTCACAGTCACTCTTTATTAATGCATTAATGTGCCTCATTTATTTATACTGGCCCCCATGTCGGAAAGTAATGATTTTCAAGGAAATATATACATAGTATATACACAGGGAAAATGAAGGTGAGTTGAATCCAAGAATTCGATTAGTACACAAAATACAATGGCAAGAGATGGGCAATAAATTAAACTCTCAAATATCTAGAAATAGACACAGAGAAGAAACACAATCAGTTAAGTTTATTGCCCAGTGTCCATGAGACAAAAATATACCAGGAGACCCAGGAGAAAGAAGAGTTGTTTTGGGTAGGAACACCATAAAGAAGTTTCTGCCTCAGGTTCTCACAAAGAAGCAGCCTCCAAAAACCTGCCACTGGTTATTAGTTGAGCTCTTACTAGTCCCAGGCCCAGTTTTAAGCACTTTGTAGGCCTATTGTTCATGCCACTGTTTGAAGGAATTTCTTAGCCAAAAATTAGACCCTAAATTGATTAATTGCTTCTTTATATAAGGCAATGAAAGAGAGATTCAGAACACAAAAAGACAGATACAAAAGGGATGTTATATATATATATATGTATGTACATACACACACACACACGATGGAATATTACTATTATTCAGCCATAAAAAGAAAGAAATCTTTCCATTTGTGACAACATGGATGGAGCTAGAGGGTATTACGTTAAGAGAAATAAGTCAGACAGAGGAACACAAATACCATATGATTTTCCTTATATGTAGAATCTAAAAAACAAAATGAATGAACAAACAAAACAAAACTCATCCATACAGAGAATAGAATATTGGTTGCCAGAGGGGAGGGGGGATTGAGGGATGAGCTAAATGGGTGAAGGGGGTTAAGAGGTGTAAACTTCCAGTTATAAAATACCTAAATAATGGGGATGTAATATACAGCATGGTGACTATAGTCAATAATATTGTAGTGCATATTTGAACTTGCCAAGAGAGTAAATCTCATTACAAGAAAAAAATTTGTATGGTAAGGGATGGTAACTAGATTTATCATGGTGATCATTTCACAATGTATACAAATATCAAATCATTACATTGTACACCTGAAACTAATCAATGTTATGTGGCAATTTTTTAATTTTAATTTTATTTTTTTCCATCATGATAAGTACACTCTTTAATTCCCACCCCCTATTTCCCCCATCCCTCTGCCCACCTCCCCTCTGGTAACCATCAATTTGTTCTCTATAGTTAAGAGTCCGTTTCTTGGTTTGTCTTTTTTCTTTTTGCTCATTTGTTTTGTTTCTTAAATTCCACATAGGAGTGAGATCATATGGTATTTATCTTTTTCTGACTTATATACTCAGCATTATACTCTCTAACTTTATCCATGTTGCAAATGGCAATATTTCATTCTTTTTTGTGGCTGAATAATATTCCATTATATAACTACCACTTCTTACTTATCCATTCATCTGTTGATGAACACTCGGGCGGCTTCCATAGTTTGGCTATTGTAAATGATGCTTCAATAAATGTAAGGGTGCATGTGTCCCTTTGAATTAGTGCTTTTGTATTCTTTGGGTAATTACTCAGTAGTGCAATTGCTAGATCATAGGGTAGTTCTATTTTTAACCTTTTGAAGAACCTCCACAGTTTTCAGAGTGGCTGCACCAGTTTGCATTCCCACCAACAGGGCAAAAGTTTTCTCCTTACTCAGCATCTTTGCCAACACCTGTTGTTTCTTGTGTTGTTGATTTTAGCCATTCTGACAGATGCGAGGTGGTATCTCATTGTGGTTTTGCTTTGCATTTCCACGGTAATGAGTGGTGAGCATTTTTCATGTGCCTGTTGGCCATCTGTGTGTCTTCTTCAGAGAAATGTCTGTTCAAGTTTTCTACCTATTTTTAATTGGATTATTTGGTGTTTGGGTGTTGGGTTGTATAAGTTCTTTATATATTTTAGATAGTAACCCATTGTCAGATATATCATCTGTAAATATCTTCTCCCATTCAGTAGGTTGCCTTTTTGTTTTGTTGACTGTTTCCTTCACTGTGCAGAAACGTTTAATTTTAATGTAGTCCCAATAGTTCATTTTTGCTTTTATTTCCCTTGACTCAGGAGACATACTAGAAAAATGTTGCTATAACCAATGTCAGAGAGATTACTGCCTGTGCTCTCTCTAGGATTTTTATATTTTCAGGTCTCACATTTAGGTCTTTCATCTATTCTGAGTTTATTGTTGTATATGGTAAAATAAAGTAGTTCAGTCTCATTCTTTTTCATGTGGCTGTCCAGTTTTCCCAACACCATTTGTTGATGAGACTGTCTTTTTCCCATTGTATATATTCATTCCTCCTTTGTCACAGATTAATTTACCATATAATTGTGGGTTTATTTCTGGGTTTCCTGTTCTAGTCCATTGTCTATGTGTCTATTTTTATGCCAGTACCATACTGTTTTAAGTCTGCAATTATGATACCTCCAGTTATATTTTTCTTTTTCAAGATTGCTTTTTCAAGGCCTTTTGTGGTTCCATGCAAATTTTACAATTGTTTGTTCTAGTTCTGTGAAAAATGCTATTGGCATTTTGATAGGGATTGAATAAAATGTGTAGATTGCTTTGGGTAGTATGGAAATTTTAATATTTGTTCTTCCAACCTATAAGCATAGAATGTCTTTCATTTATTTGTGTCATCTTGAATTTCTTTTTTTTTTTACGGTTTTCAGTGTTTTATAGTTTTCGGAGTATATAGGTCTTTCACCTCTTTGGTTAAGTTTATTCCTATTTTATTGTTTTGGTGAAATTGTAAATGGGATTGTTTTCTTAATATCTCTTTATGCTATTTCATTATTAATGCATAGGAATGTAACAATTTCTGTATATTGATTTTGTATCCTGTGAATTTATTGAATTTGTTTATTGGTTCTAGCAGTTTTTCAGTGGAGTCTTTCAAGTTTTCTATATATAGTATCATGTCATCTGCAAATAGTGAAAGTTTTACTTCTTACTTACCTATTTTATGCCTTTTATTTCTTTACATTGTCTGAGTGTTGTGGCTAGGACTTCCAAGTACTATGTTGAAGAAAAGTGGTGTGAGTAGACATCTTTGTCTTGTTCCCAACCTTAAGGGAAAATTTGCTCTCAGTTTTTCCGCATTGAGTATGATGTTGTTGGCTGTGGTTTTTTCATATGATGCCTTTATTATATCGAGATACGTTTCCTCTAGACCTACTTTGCAGGTTTTTATCATGAGTGGATGTTGTACTTTGTCAATTGCTTTTTATGCATCTATTGAAATGTTTCTATGGTTTTTATCCTTTCTCTTATTGTTGTAACAGATCACATTGATTGTTTTGCAAATATTGAACCATGCTTGCATCCCCAGCATAAATCCCAATGATCATGGTGTATGATTTTAATATATTGTTGGATTCAGTTTGCTAATATTTTGTTGAGGATCTTTGCATCTATATTCATGAAAGATACTGGCCTGTAGTTCTCTTTTTTGTTGTATCTTTATCTGCTTTTGGTCTCAGGGTGACACTGGCCTCATAGAATAAATTTGGAAGTTTTTCTTCTTCTTCTTCTATTTTTTGGAATACTTTGAGAAGAACTGATATTAACTCTCTTTCAAATGTTTGATAGAATTCACCTGTGAAGACATCTGGTCCTGGACTTTTGGGGGAATTTTTTACTTATTCAATTTTATTGCTGGTGATGGGTCTGTTCAAATTTCCTATCCCTTCCTGCTTTAATTTTGGTAGGTTATATGTTTCTAGGATTCATCCATTTTTTCTACATTTTCTGGTTTGTTGGTACATGGTTTTCATAATATTTTGTTATAATTGTTTGTACTTCTTTGGTAGTGGTTGTTATTTCTCCTCTTTTATTAGTAATTTTGTTTATTTGAGTCCCCTTTCTTTGATTTTTATTTTTGTTTAATTTTTTTAACATTTATTTATTAGTGAGAGACAGAGAGAGACAGAGCATGAGCATGGGAGGGGCAGAGAGGCAGAGGGAGACACAGAACCCGAAGCAGGCTCCAGGCTCTGAGCCGTCAGCACAGAGCCCGACGCAGGGCTCAAACTCATGAACTGTGAGATCATGACCTGAGCCGAAGTTCGTCACTCAACCAACTGAACCACCCAGGAGCCCCCTCTGTCTTTTTTTTTAATGAGTCTTGATAGAGGTTTATCATTTTTGTTGATCTTTTTAAAGAACCAGCTCCTGGTTTCATTGATCTCTTCTATTGTTTTTTGTTTGTTTGTTTGTTTTTTAGTTTCTGTATCATTTATTTCTTCTCTAACCTTTTTTTAAGTTTATTTATTTATTTTGAGAGAGGGAGAGAGTATGCAAGTGAGTGGGGGAGGGGCAGAAAGAGAGAATCTCAAGCAGGCTCCACACTGTCATCATGGAGCCCACATGGGACTTGACCTCACAAACCGTGAGATCATGACCTGAGCCAAAACTAAAAGTTGGACGCGTAAACAACTGAGCCACCCAGGTGCCTCTATTTCTTTTCTATTCTTATGATTTTATTTCTTTTGCTAGGTTTGGGTTTTGTTTGTTCTTCTTTTTCTAGATCCTTTAGGTGTAAGGTCAGGTTCTTTATTTGAGATTTTTCTTGTTTCTTGAAGTAGGCCTGTGTTACTATAAACTTCCAACTTAGAACTGCTTTTGGACTATTTTGGACTATTGTGTTTTCATTTTAGTTTGTTTCCATATAATTTTTTTTATTTATTCTTTGATTTCTTAGTTGACCCATTAATTGTTTAATACCATGTTATTTAACCTCCATGTATTTGTGGTCTTTCCATATTTTTTCTTGTGGCTGATTTCTAGTTTCATAGCATTGTGGTCAGAAAAGATACATGGTATTACTTCAATCTTTAAAAATTTGTTGAGATTTGTTTTGTGGCCTAACATATGATCTATTCTGGAAATTGTTCCATATGAAGTTGAAAGGAATGTGTGTTCTGCTGTTTTAGGATGGAATGTTCTGAATATGTCTGTTAAATCCATCTGGTCCGGTGTGTCACTCAAAGCCACTGTTTCCTTGTTGAATTACTGTTTGTATGATCTGCCCATCAATGTAAATGGGGTGTTAAAGTTGCCTACTATTATTGTATTACTATTGATTATTTCTTTTATGTTTGTTATTAACTGTTATATGTATATGGGTGCTTTCATGTTGGGTGCATGTTTACATTTGTTACATCCTCTTTTCTGGATTGTCCCCTTTATTATTATATAGTGTCCTTCTTTTCCCTTCTTACAGTCTTTGTTTTAAAGTCTATTTTGTCCAATATAAGTATTGCTACTCTGACTTTCTTTTGGCAACCATTTGCATAATAAATGTTTCTCCATCCCCTCACTTTCAATCTGCAGGTGTCTTTTGGTCTGAAATGAGTCTCTTGTAGGCAGCATATAGATTCGTCTTATTTTTTATCTATTCTGTCACCCTGTGTCTTTTTATGGGAGCATTTAGTCCATTTACATTCAAAATAATTATTGATAGGTATGTATTTATTGCCATTTTGTGACTTGGTTTTGGTTGTTTCTATAGATTATCTCTGATACTTTCTTTTTGCTTTTTGTTTTTTACTTTTCATCCTCTCCCTTATGGTCTTTGTTTCCTCTCAGAGTGTCCCTTTTAATATTTCTTGTAAGACTGGTTTAATGGTCATGAATTCCTTTAGTTTTTGTTTGAGAAAATTCTTTATTTCTCCTTCTATTCTAAATGATAGCCTTAGTAGATAGAGTAATTTTGGCTGCAGATTTTTCCCTTTCAACACTTTGAATATGTCATGCCACTCCCTTCTGACCTGCCAATTTTCTGTTGAAAAATCAACTGATAGCCTTACGGGTTTTCCCTTGTATGTAACTGCTTTCTTTTCTCTTGCTGATTTCAATTTTTTTTTTCTTTATCACTACTTTTTGCCATTTTAATTACTATGTGACTTAGTGTGGGCCTCCTTGGGTTGAATTGATGGGGGGGGGGAGTATCTCTGTGCCTCCTGGATCTGGATATCTGTTTCCTTTCCCAGATTAGGGAAATTTTCAGCAATTATTTCTTCAAATAAATTTTATACCTCCTTATCTCTCTCTTGTTCTGAGATCCCTATAATATGGATGTTAATACACTTGATGAAGTCACTGAGTTTCCTAAGGCTATTCCAAATCTCCATAATTTTATTATCTTATTTTGCTCAGCTTGGTTACTTTCCATTACTCTGTCTTCTAGGTCATTAATTTGTTCCTCTGCTTCATCTAGCCTGCTATTTATTCCATCAAGTATATTTTTTAAATTTAATTTATTGTGTTCTTTATCTCTGGTTGATCTTTTTTTTATCTCTGTGTTAAAGGTATCACGATGTGCTCCACTCTTTTCTCCAGATAAAGTGAGTATCTTTATGAACATTACTTTAAATTCTCCATCAGGCATATTACTTATATCCATTTTGCTTTGATTTCTTGCCGTGGTTTGGTCTTGCTCTTTCATTTGATAGATGTTTCTCTGTCTCCTCATTTTGTCTGATTTTCTGTGTCTGTTCTGTGTTTTAGGAAAGTCAACTACTTCTCTTGCTCTTAACAATAATAGCCTTATAAAGAAGAGGTCCTGAAGTGCCCTGTAGTACAGTGTCTCATGTTCACCAGGATCTGTTGCTTCAGGGAGTGTCTCCTATGTGTGTTGTATGTGCTCTGCTGTTGAGTCTTGGCCTGTTTTTCCTGTAGTTAAGTTGTTTGCAGAGGTTCTCTTTGCCTATTGTGGGCAGCAAGGTGTGGGGTGGTCTGCTTGTGAATCAAGACCTGACCCCATAGATTTCAGAATGGAGGTCCTGCAAAATGCATGAGTCAGGATATGTGTTGTTGGCAGGGTTTGCACCAGTCTTCTGGGGGAAGGGACCACAGAGCTGGGACTCAGAGCAGCATGATCAGGAAGGGCAGATTCAGCTAAGCACAGAGGTGGGGTTTGGGGTAAGCAAGTTAGGGAAAGAGTGTGGCCACCCCACTGGTTCCCACAGGTGGCCCTTGTTTATACTGGGGTGGGGAGGGAAATGGTGCCTGCCAGCTCCTTTGTTCTTGGAGGGGCCTCCCATTGATCCCTGTCTCTCCAGGCCTTGTTCTGAGATGAGCAAATCACTCTCTCTCCCATATGTCCCTGGTGTTTTTCAAACTGCTGGTTGTATGCTGTGTCTGTCAGGGGATGCTTATCCTGCTATCTCCTTAAGGGCAGAGACTGTGCTTCCTTATACCTTCCAGGCTCTCCCAGAGCTGAATCCCCTGATTTTTAAAATTCCAGGCTTTAAGTCCTACTGGTTTTCTCTCTTTCTTTCTCTCTTATTTTTAAGTCCTACTGGTTTTAAGAACTCATGAAATTCAGCCCCTCTCATTTTCAAAAGCAAATAATACTGAGATTCATCCTCCTTTTCATGGGCTCCTGGTATAAAAGTCTGTTTTCCACCCTTCTTCACACCATAGGCTCCCTTCCCACCATGGACAACCATGTTCTGTTTTACTCCCAGGCTGCATCTTTACCTTCTTCAACCTGGCTTCTCCCCTGCATTTAGTTGTGAAGTTTGTTCTACCAGTCTTCAGGTCATTTACTGGGTTATTTATGGTGATATGGGTGTTATCTAGTTGTATCTGTGGAGCAAGGCGAGTTTAGGGTCCTCCTACTCTGCCATCTTCCCTGTTATATGGCAATTATACCTCAAAAAAAAAAAGAATTATGCTGCCACAAGCTAAGGAACTACCAGAAGCCAAGAGAGAAGCCCTAGAACACATCCATCCCTAGTGCCTTCACAGGGAGTGTGGTTCTGCCAACAACTTGATCTTAGACTTCTAGCCTCCAGAACTGTGAGACAATAAATATCTGTCCTTTTAGCCACCTAGTTTGTGGTACTTTGTTACAGCAGCTGTAGTAAATGAACACATATTTATAATTATTTTCAGCAGCCTCGCTCCTGACAGCCATGCCATGTTAACTAAGTGGTATAACTAAGTAAAGGACAAGAATAGAATCATGGGAGTCACGCAAACTGGAAACATTTTGTTACATGTCCACACAGGAATTATGGGCTTGTATTTCTAGCAAATCATCACCTTCTAAAAGCTTACACTTCCTGGTTTGGTCAGAATCTACATACAGTATTGACTCCCCTGTACATTTTCAATAAATCCTTACTGGCAACCCATATGGCTATGCCCACAGCAATTGTAAAAAACTAAAAACCACCAAGCCAGGACTGCGGCCATCTGAGAATGACTCAAGGCACAAGCTGCTGTCAGTTAGAAGTCTAAGTAAATGTACAGCAAAATAACGCTCATATATTCCCCATCTTTTGGTGTTATTACATAATCATAGACTTTTAGACCATACTTCTAAGACATTTTGTTACAGTCCCACAAAAGCTTCACATAAATCCAGGCCCAAGGAATTTAACCACAATTATTTTCTGGTGAATTAAGTTCCCTGAAGATTTGTCTGTGGCCTGTTAAAAGAATATAATTTTATAGCCATTTACGCCTATCTTCCAGAATTCATTCTTTCATGTGACATAATAATAAATAAAAATTATTTTAAAAGATATTTAAGGTATGTATTTTTAAATGACATCTGGCTAATAATCCTGTCTGGAGACAACAGTCTCTGGATTCCCATGAAAATGTCTATGAAGATATAGAATACGCGTACACACTCCATCCTTGCTTAGTTGTTTTTTTCCTTTTTCTTAGCCTGTTTCCCTCACTTCCTCTCTAAATAAATTGTATAAAGAACAGGCCCTGTCACAGTTCAATAAATTCTGTGAGAAACAATCTACAATGAACATATATTATTTTAATAACCAGAAAGGAAAAATATACTTGCATTTTAAAAGTTAAGGTTTAGGGGCGCCTGGGTGGCGCAGTCGGTTAAGCATCCGACTTCAGCCAGGTCACGATCTCACGGTCCGTGAGTTCAAGCCCCGAGTCAGGCTCTGGGCTGATGGCTCAGAGCCTGGAGCCTGTTTCCCATTCTGTGTCTCCCTCTCTCTCTGCCCCTCCCCCGTTCATGCTCTGTCTCTCTCTGTCCCAAAAATAAATAAACGTTGAAAAAAAATTAAAAAAAAAAAAAGTTAAGGTTTATCTTTTCAGAAAGAATTGAGAGGCAAACATAGAAGGCAAGAAGATAGGCAGACAAAAAAGTACCCCTGAAATGATAATAGCAAGTATTGGCTAGACCTAAACTGTCTTCTTTCTCTTATTAAAATTCAAATATTCGTAAAGATCCAAAGGACTTGTACTAACAACTCATGTTTAAATTTTAATTGAATTAATAGTGAATAACAGTTCATCCCCACCACCCCAAATGGTTGTTTTTAAGAATTATCAATTTATGGATTATATTCACAGTTCCAAAATGTAAAAACTACATAAAGTTGTTAAAAATAGCACCAGCACAGTAGGGCATATTTAAGAAGCTGCTTCTCAGTTCTGCCCACGTTGCTTTTCTGGCTTATGCTGAAGTCACTAGGGAGACTCTCATGTCCTCTCAGCAGCAGCCAGCGCCTCAAGATTTTAATTTTAAAACACCTGTATGGAAAAAAAAATAAAATAAAATCTAAGCACCTTAATTAGGATTACATTTGCAAAACTCCCTTGTTAGTTTTCCAGTTAAGGACTTTGTGAAAATATTTTTAGTCATGTACAAAATGAAAGGAACTAGGAGGCTAATTAGCATGAAATTCCAGTTTCTCTCTAGGTGGAAAACAAGGTGACTTGTTCTAAAGCAATTCAAAAGAAGGTCATCTAGTGTTATATAGGCTGTCTTTGTAGGACATTATGTCCTATATTTTTGTCATCTTATTTCTAAAAGGTGTTTTATAAAATAATCATAAAAGGGTGGTATCTAGGGAAACAATATTGCATCTGTTTTTTTTAAATATGAAAATCAGCAAACTAATTTCAGTTAGTTTGGAGAACAAATGTGCTGAAATTATATTCATGTAAATTTGACTTTAGAAGCATGTAAATATTCTATAAAACAAAATTACATTTAAAAGTAATTCTTAAAATATTCAAAAGTAAAATGACATGAATTAACATAACTATGTATCCAGTTGGTGTCAAAACTGGACAAAGAACTATCCCAAGTGACTTTAAGACAAAATTATGTGACTCTACATCCTTAACTAGATATAGCTTAATGACAAAAAAAGCCCAGTTAAATTTGAATTTCAGATAAACAACAAATTATTTTTTAGTATAAGTCTGTCCCAAATATTGGATGGGACACCCTTGTACTAAAAATACTTATACTGACATAAATATTCATTGTTTTTTCTGAATTTCCAGTGTAACTGGGCATTCTATTTATTTATCTGGCAACCCTACATTGGGGGAAACTGGTAAAAGATACACAGGATTTCTCTGTACCACTTTTGCGACTCCTGTGAATCTGTAATAACTTCAATTTTTTTTAATTTAGAGAATAAAGTTTGAAAAATAGTTGATTCGTGAAATGAAAATCTAAATCTTCTCAAACTACCCATAGCTGAAGAAAAAACGGATACCTACAATATTTTTTTTAAATAGTAAATGCAAAAAAGCAGTAGTCCCAGGGTTAAGACCTGACATGAAACGATTTAAGATGAGGGCAAGGTGAACTGAGGACCTAAGAAACTGTTCTTTACAGGTGAATGTGTTACTGCTAGCTAACTGAGAAGGTAGGAAGAGACAGAAATCATTTCTCTGTCCTTGGTGCTAAACTGATAACAAAGAAATTTTATTTCAATCCAATACAATTATATCTTAGTTTAAATCACACCTTAAATTGTTGTGAAAAGCAGGACTTGATAATTTTTTTCCTTTAGAAAATCCTGCAGACCTGAAATTGCATAAAAGCCAGTAACAGCAGAAAGTGAAAGTTAGGAATATAAAAAAAGTCTCTTCCAGAAAAACAAACAGTGTTTCTTATCATTGATATAATTTTTTCTTCAATTGAGGAATTGTTTTTACAGAGTACCAAGCTGTTTACTCTGAGTCATTTTGACCCTAACCTAAAGTGGAGAATCAAAAATAGCAATGCCCTCCTTCCTAATCTCAGTCACATTTTCAATTTGTGAAAAACAAAAAAAATTAAGGATCAACTTTCTTTATCCTGGGTTTGGGGGAGGGAAATAAGGTAAGAAGGAGAGAGTACTATGAGAGTGGACAAAAATACCACAGCACCAGAACACATGGTGAGTGGGTAGAGTGGGAGAACACTACAGAAATGGATATGTATGACCTCACCATGAGCATCTCGAAAATATCATGTAAAGATGGAAGGATTAACAGCTTATTCAACACTGTGTGTATAGATGTACAGAGCAGAACAAGAGCTCAGTAGTCATTCCTTTCCTGTCACATTCTTCATTGAAAACTGGTGCTTAAAATTTAAGATAGTTTTAGGGCTGCCTGGGTGGCTCAGTAGATTGGGTGTCCAACTCTTGTTTTCGGCTCAGGTCATGATCTCACAGTTGGTGAGTTCAAGCCCTGCACCAGGCTGTATCCTAACAGCATAGAGCCTTCTTGGGATTTCTCTCTCCTTCTATCTCTGCCCGTCTCTAGCTTGGTCTGTCTCTCAAAAAATAAATAAACATGATTTTAAAATTTTAAAAAATTTAAGATAGTTTTGCTCAGATAATTAAGTGTATGTTTTTAACGCAAATGTTCCAATTAGCAACATGCCTTAAACAGGTTTATCGTCTTGAAACCAGTGTAACCCTACCCAGCATATGGGTACTACTTTGCAGAAAATCACCAGACAGGGAAAAAGTCAAAGGTTTTCATGGTAAACATTGTGCAAAAATTTAAACCAAAAAGTTTATCAAGCTCCTGCTCTTTACTTAGCTCTGAGATAGATACTAGGGATTTACAAAGATGAAATAATGTATACCTCACCTACAACAACCTTGTATTCAATTTGGAGGGAAGATAAAATCATACAAAGTTAATAACTTCATCTAAGAGCTTTAAAGATTTGAAAGTTGACATCATCCATACATGATAAACATTTGCTCTACACTTTTACATATTCTACCGTCTGAGTTGCACAGTATCCCTGTGAGGTAAGGTTTTTTTTAACCCGTGAAAACTATGGGAATTCAGCTCTGACAAAGAAACCAACACTTCTTAAACAATTCTTCAAATGGTGTTAATTGATTTAATCTGCTGACTTATAGGGACGTGCAAAGTAATTGACCTCTTGGGGGGCATATTCATATCCCCCAAAATATATTACCAAATCTGTGGTATATAGTAGATGCTCAATAAATTCCATGGAAAACAAGTTGCATTAATGTATTAATAAATGTTACTCTTGGGGCGCCTGGGTGGCGCAGTCGGTTAAGCGTCCGACTTCAGCCAGGTCACGATCTCGCGGTCTGTGAGTTCGAGCCCCGCGTCAGGCTCTGGGCTGATGGCTCAGAGCCTGGAGCCTGTTTCCGATTCTGTGTCTCCCTCTCTCTCTGCCCCTCCCCCGTTCATGCTCTGTCTCTCTCTGTCCCAAAAATAAATAAATGTTGAAAAAAAAATTAAAAAAAAATAATAATAAAAATAAATGTTACTCTTAAGGAAACTGTGAGAACAGTATATACCTCTGTGTGATAACCACTGTACTCGCCCAGTGCTTGACACAGGATTTCAGTATGTAGAATTAAACTAAACTGGTAGAAGACTGACCCTAAAAATAGTGTTTACTATATGCCAGATAATGTGCTAAGCCCCTCTGTATTTCTTGCCTCATCTGACAATTTTATGGGGCATGGGATGTTGTTATTATGCCTTTTTTTTTCCAGAAAAAGTAAAGTGACTTCAGGGAGACTACGTAACTTTTCCAAAGTAACACAGATATTAAGAGCTTATGATCTTTTCATTATACATCCAGTAGACCGTAAAGCTAATAGTTACTTTAGAAATTTAGAGTGAGATATCTCAGCCGCAGGCTGGGATTATCAGAAAATGTTTAATGCCAGAAAAAAAATAGAAAACAGGTCACCAAAGTGCCTGTGAAATTTGATAAAGTGAGAAGAGGACACTCCAGGAGGGTGAGGCAGAATGACCATATTCACAGAAAGAAAAATCACACAATGAATGTGTATTAGAGTAACATCAGCAACTGTAACAAACAGACCCCAAAATTTCAATGACTTGTCAAGTTGATTTCTTGCTCATTTGAAGTCCAAAGAGTATATTTCTAGGTATAAGATTGCCTTCCACATGGTCTTCAGATACCCAGACTCCTTTAATCTCATGGATATACCAGCTGCAAAATCTTGGCATGTACTGTTGGATCCTGTGCACCTTTCTGGAAAGCAAGGGAAGAGAGAGCATGGAGAAGCGTTCTAGAAGTTTTTAGAGGTCAAGCCTGGAAATGGCTCATTTCACTTCTATTCTTTTTTTTTTTAATTTAAATTCCAGTTAGTTAACAGACAGTGTACAATTTAGTAATTCAACACTTTGATACAACACCTGGTGTGCATCACAAGTATAATCCATAATCCCCATCACCTATTTCACCCATTCCCCCACCCACCTCCCCGCTGGCAATCATCAGTTTGTTCTCTATGGTTAAGAGTCTATTTCTTGGTTTGCCTCTCTCTCTTTTTTTCCCTCTGCTCAGTTATTTTGTTTATTAAATTCCACATATGAGTGAAATCCTATGGTATTTGTCTTTCTCTGACTTATTTTCCTCAGCATAATACTCTTTAGCTCCATCCACGTCATTGCAGATGGCAAGATTTCATTCTTTTTTATGGCTGAGTAATATTGTGTGTGTGTATATATATACATATGTATATACATATATATACATATATATGTATATATATACGTACATATATATGTGTACACACACACACACACACACACACACACATACCATATCTTCTTTATACATTCATCACTTCTACTTTTATTCCACTGGTCTAAATTCAATACCGTGGCCACATACGACTATTATGGAGGCTTAGATGTATAATCATGCAGTGTTGCTGGAAAGAAGAGAAGGCACAGCAATCTCATCTACAGTATGCAAACTATACGTTTTTCCTTGTCCCATAGAATGCTCTTATTCACTTCTTACAGTCTGGTCTAGTCTTTGGTGTCATTTATCACTGAATAACAAGAGTTGACTGAAAAGGAAGTAATCAAACATAATACTCAGCCTAGAATTAGCAACCACCTACAGTCTCTTCCATGAATATCTACCTTCTTCTGGAATTGTGTTCTCATTTGGGGAAAATGAGACTTTTTCAGCAATATAAGGGACATATAAAAATTACCTAGCCAGGGGCACCTGGGTTGCTCAGTCAGTTAAGCATCTGACTCTTGATTTTAGCTCAGGTCATGATCTCATGGTTTGTGAGATGCACGCTGACAGCACAGAGCCTGTTTGGGATTCTCTCTCTTCCTCTCTTTGCCCCTACCCCCTTAAAAATAAATAAGTAAATATTTTTTTAAAAAATTACTTAGCCAAAGGAACTCTGTACAAAACACAAGAGGAAAAGGCAGAAAAAGGAAAGGTAATGGGCACATGGAATCTAACCACAAAGAGAATGTCATTTAGGTTTATGAAAGGAGAGGAAAATGGAAGAACTAAAGGATAATTAAGAGTATAATAGGTATAGAGCACATACCAAATGTGTATAGAGCACATGCAGAGTGAACATGAAAAAAATATTTTATTCAAGGGATATGTGAGGAAAGTTAGGAAAGAAGAGAGACAGAGGGTTAAAGACAAGATTCACCTGTCACCATAAAAACAAGGTAAAGAGAACTTCTAATACAAATATATTGACAAAGACATTTGAATTAGTGTTTTCTGACATACTGCTCAAATGGGGAATATAAATTGTTACTTTCCCCCATACCATTCATCAGACCCCAGGATTGCTCCAAGGCATCCCAACAAATTTCAAAAAGATAATGACAATAAGGCTGGAAATGCCAAAACTGGTGTCTATATATGTTAACCTTGTTCCTACCCCTCCCATTAGCTCTTTCATAAAGTGGTTTCTCTCCTCACCACATCACTGAAACCATTCCAGTCAAGTTCACCAACTAGCTCCATCTTGCCAGATCCAGTGGTCACCTCCCTGTCCTCAAACTTAATGTCCTCTCAGCTGCACTCAACACAGTTGATCACTCCCTCCTTCTTGAATTTTTTTTTGTGGTTTCAGTGACATCACACATTCCTTAGCTGGTTCATCCTTCACCTTCTAAATGTTTATAAGCTCCAGAGTCCTGTTCTTTGTCTTACTTCAATGGGCTCATGCAGTCCTATAGCTTTAAATACCACTAATATTCTAATACCCCTAAGCTGTATCTTCTGCTAACATGACATATCCTCTTGGAAATCAGGCTGCTCTAAAAGGTTCTTTAAATTACTGACTTAGACCAAAAATCCATAATCTCCTCACTCCACAAAATACATTTCTCCATCTGTCTTTTGCATTTTGGTAGATGATACCATCAGTCACCCAGCTGGTCAAGCCAAACCTTAGGATCACCTAAGTTTCCTTTCTCTCCTTCAACCCTGCAGCCAATCTCACAGCTATGCCTTCCAACTCTACTTGCAAAACATCCCAAATCTGTCCATCAATGCTGTTCCCCCTGATCCATGCCATCATCACCTTTCACCACGAATATTTCCTAAAAGATCTCCCTTCTTCCATTCTTGGCCCTTTCTAAACTCAGAAGTCAGTGTGATCTTTAAGCCATAAAGCAGATAGTGTAATTGCCCTGATTAAAAATCTTCTCATGACTTCCCATTGTTCTTAAAATCTAAACTCTTAAGTATCACTGAAAAGTATCTACCTTCCTAAACTCATTTAATGAAACCTTCCCTACCTTACCATGTTCCAGCCACACTAGCCTTCTTGTATTCCTCAACCACACCAAATCCTCACCTCTTCTAAACTGGCTCCTATTGCATTGTCTTGGTGCCCTGTTTATCTCATTCTTACTATTTATGGTAACCTTATTTAATTTACATGTTAGTTTCCTTATTAATTATTTGTCTCTTTCATGAGGCCATAAGATTCATGAGAGTAGAAGATATATCTAGGTTGTTCACTCCTGTATCTTTAGTATCTAGTACCAATAGCTTATTGACATGGTCCTTAATAAAAAAAATTGTTACATGAGCAATTTAGAGGAAGAAATGTGTCTCCTTTGCCACCTGAAACTTCCACCAGTACTGTATTCTGATCAAGGTTTGAAATCTGCTGAGATTTTATCAGAGAGAACAGCACACTAGAACTCTAAATTGCTGTCAGGCAGTGGTGATCCAAATAATAGTTTAAGTAAAGCTGTTTTGGTTTGGAGAAGGGGCATCAGGTAAAAAAGAAAGGAAGCAAAAAATGTTGCTATGTGCCACTGGGGCTCAGAGAAGCCAGAGGAGGGTGAGGCATAGAACTCACACACAAAGTAAAAGTTTTAGAACCACCACTCTTGGATTTCACTTCCCAGCCCATAATAACCACCAAAGTGCAGTCATTCTATTTCCAGGTTTCTATTTCTAAGCTGTAAGAATAGAGCGAATTTTAGAGTATTTCAGACTTTCACAGGAAAAAAAAAAGATTACCTAAAAATATTTTCACCTTTGCCAAGAACTGCTTCCAAACACAAACCTTAGCTTGTCACACCTGCCCCATTTCCCCCTTTTCCCTTCCTTGCTACTACCTATTGCCTCACTGTGCCAGATACATCTGGTTCCATAAGAATTAGTGAACATGTCCCAAATAATTTGAGCTTTTCAAAAGGAAAGTGTTCCAGAAATAAAAATAAGGTGCTAAATAGTTACAAGTCATTTCTACCAGAATTATTGTTGAGATTTTCTATTTTTCTATTTTTAAGTCTTCACCCTTATGTTTTACAGAAGATAATGCCAAAGCATGTGATATTTCACCATATGATTAGTTCTCAAATAAGGGACACAAAGCTAGTATTATCTGGAGTCACATTTCCTATTTTCTCTTGAAAATCTGCACCAACCTAAAAGAGAATAAAAACTTTTTCTCTGTCCAAAAAGTCTGACAAGCTGGATTCAAGCTCTCTGCATTATATGGTTTTTAGCTATTAGATTTAAATTTTCACTCGCCTAACACATACTAAGTACCTACTATGTACCAGGTGTAGCAATCAGTGCTCTCACACTCCCTTTATTTAATCTTGATAGCCATCCTCTGAGTAAGATATTGTCACATTTTAGAGATGGAAAATTTGAAAATTAGACTTTAACTTGACCATGTTTGTAAAAGCCATGACGAATGATACATAGACAGACAAATAAATAAAAATAAAGACCATGGCAATTGTTGTGTGCCTATCATAGGTGACGGGCAGAATAATGAACCCCTAAAATGTCCACACCTTAATCTCCAGAACCTCTGAATGTGTTGCCTGAATGATAAAAGGAACTTTGCAGATGTGACTAATTAAAGAATATCCAAGAATATCCTAGAATATCCAAGTGAGCCCAATGTAATCCTAAGTGTCCTTATATAAGAGGGAGGCAGGGGAGCCCATCGGGGTAAGAGATATGATGATGGAAGCAGAGATTGCAGTGATACAATTGTTGGAAGGCGGTCACAGCCAAGGAAAACAGGAAACCTCTAGGACCTAGAAAAGGCAAGGAAACAGATTCTCCTCTAGACCTTCCAGAAGTAATGTAACTCTGCCACACCTTGATTTTATCCCAGGAGACACATTTTAGACTTCTGACATCCAGAACTGTGTGTTTGAAGCCATCAAGTTTATAGCAAATTTTTACAGCAGCAATAAAAAACTGGTCACTGTACATCCTTTAAACCTCTACATTATGTTCCTATGCTTAAGTGTGGCACTAACAAGGCACCTGTGTGGCTCATTCAGTTAAACATCCAGTTCTTGATTTTGGCTCAGGTCATGATCTCATGTTTCATGAGTTTGAGCCCTGCGTCAGGCTCCAAGCTGCCATTGTGAAGCCCGTTTTGGATTCTCTTTCTCACTCTGCCTCTGCCCCTCCCCTGCTTTCCTGCATTCTCTCTCTCAAAATAAGTAAACTTAAAAAATATGTGGTACTAGAAACATGGCAAAGAAGTAGAAGGACCCAAAGTTCCTTCATCTCTCAAACACAGCAGTATTGAGGCCAGAAGACTTGGAATTTCAGGAATCCAGGCTACAGAGTGACAGAAACATCTCCAGTGTCCCACAGGGACAACTTGGCAGGCCATAAGTGCGTGATTGTGAATTGGGAGAGATAAAACAGGCAGCGTAGGCACAAAAGGGAGGGATCCCCTTCTGTGGAGAGACCGAAGGAGGAGAAAGAGAGGCTGTGGAAGTGTAGGATTACATTTGGACAAGAGAAAAACCTCCCCAGACCACAGACCAAGGAACAGAAAAAAAAAAAAAAACAGACAAAGAACCAATTTCTCAATTGCAAACAGCCTTAAGAGTGACAATCCAGAGTTGCAGGACTTTCTCCAGACTGGGGCCTGCAACCCTGTACATGTGCCTGGCAGGGAGGGGGAGCCAAACCCGGGCTCAGTATCAAGCTCAGAGGCACAGTCGGAGAGAGCAGTTCCCTCCCTTGAGTGCTGTGGGAAGAAGGTAGAGAGCCACACCAAGGATATAAA
This sequence comes from Prionailurus bengalensis, assembly GCF_016509475.1. Taxonomy (NCBI): domain Eukaryota; kingdom Metazoa; phylum Chordata; class Mammalia; order Carnivora; family Felidae; genus Prionailurus; species Prionailurus bengalensis. Next base: position 16,813,694 of record NC_057361.1, on the reverse strand, counting down.
ACCCTGCAGGCACCAGCCAGCCAAAGGCCTGTGGTTGGCTGGGTGGAGTGGCACTACCCAGGAACTGGGGCACATGGAGCAGGATCTTTTAAGACATTGGGGTTTGAATCCCAGCCGAGCACCTGGGAGGTGCAGGAGACTGTGGAGACAAACTGGCTCTCTCGCACCCATGCAGCACTGTGAGGATGGTCTGAACAGAGTGGTCTGGGACACCCGGTCCAGGGAGGAGAGACCAGGGTGTCGCCATTTTTCTCCCCATCACCAACAAGGTGGGGCTTCAGGGAACAGGACAGTCGGCCGACAGTGGAGGCAAGACCCACCGACACCAAACCACGACCCTCCATGCCTGGTAACTGCTGCTGTACCTGAACAAGGTTGACACTGACCAAACCAGACGGCCCCTCCTTCAGACCAGCACAGCCACCAGTTCCAAGGCACCATCAGATATCTGTCCAGTGGTTTTGCATTTTCTGAATTATATATAATTCATTATATATATAATGATATATTTTTTCTTCTTTCTTTTCTTCCTTGTATTTCTTCCCTTCTCTATTCTGATTGTTGGTTTCTTTAAGCAGACATTTTTACTGTATACTTTTTCTACCTCTTCTATATCTCCTTCTTCTTTATTTTCTTTCTCTCTCTCTGGAATAAGCCATATGGTTTCTCTGATTCTCTGCCTGGTCAATTTTGTTTTCTTTTCTTTTTCCCTGCCACTGTCATTTCTCTCTTTGTATGGGATAAGGCTTCTTCCACCACCACTCCCTTTTTAAATTTTTTCCAGGGTTACTCCAAAGAACAAATCAAAGCATACCTAATGGAATGTCCCAAACACAACTCTGAGTAGGGAGATAAAGCAACCAGAGTCACAACAGAGCATGCAACACACTCCAAAAATACATGCTGAAGAGCCAGGCCCTGGCTCTTTGATCCCTATGATCCTTTTTTAATATAGTAGCGCTCACAGGTGTAGGACACATAACAAGCTATTAAAACACACAAAAGACAGAAAACTAGCCAAAATGATGAAATGGAAAAATTCTCCTGAAAAGAAATTCCAGGAAGAAATGACAGCTAAAGAATTGCTCAAAACAGATATAAACATTATCTGATCAAGAATTTATAATAATAGTCATAAGATTAATAGCAGGGCTTGAAAAAAAAGCATAGAAGACAGCAGAGAACCTATTGCTGCAGAGATCAAGGAACTATGAAATAGTCACGACAAATTAAGAAATGTAAATGAGGTACAAAATAAACTACAGGCAGTGACAGCAAGGATTGAGGAAGTAGAGGGGAGAATAAGTGAAATAGAGGGTAAGATTATGGAAAATTATGAAGCCGAGAAAAAGATAAGAAATACTAGACCACCAGGGGAGAATTAGAGAACTAAGTGATACAATGAAATGTAATAATCTCCATATCATAGGAGTTCCAGAAAAAGAAGAGAGAGAGAAAGGGGCAGAGAGTTTACTTGAACAAATTATAGCTGAGAACTTCCCTAATCTGTGGAAGGAAGCAGACATCCAAATCCAGGAGGCACAGAGAACTCCTTTCATACTCAACAAAAATAGGTCTTCACCAAGACGTATCATAGTGAAACTGGCAAAATACAAAGATAACGAGAGAACTCTCAAAGCAGCTAGGGACAAACAGGCCTTAACCTACAAGGGTAGACACATAAGGGTAGTAGAAGACCTGTCCACTGAAACTTCACAGGCCATAAGGGAGTGGCAGGACATATTCAATGTGCTAAATAGGAAAAATATTCAGCCAAGAATCCTTTATCCAGCAAGGCTGTCATTCAGAATACAAGGAGAGATAAAGATTTTCCCAGGCAAACAAAAAGTGAAGGAGTTAAGGACCACTAAACCAGCCCTGCAAGAGATCTTAAGGGAGACTCTTGAGTGGAATGCTGCAAAGACTACAAAAGACCAGAGACATCACCACAAGCATGAAACCTACAGATAACACAATAACACTAAATCCATATCTTCCAATAATCACTCTGCATGTAAATTCACTAAATGCCCCAATCAAAAAACATAGGTTATCAGAATGGATGAAAAAACAAGATCCATCTATATGCTGTCTACAAGAGGCTCATTTTAAACCTGAGGAAACCTTCAATTGAAAGTGAAGGGATGGGGAACCATCTACCATGTTAATAGAAGTCAAAAGAAAGCTGGAGCAGCCATACTTATATCAGACAAGCTAGATTTTAAACAAGAGTTTGTAACAAGAGATGAAGAAGGGCACTATATCCCAATTATGGGGTCTATCCATCAAGAAGTACTAACAATTGTAAATGTTTATGATCCCAACTTGGAACAACCAAATATATACATCAATCAATCACAAACATAAGCAATCTTACTGAAAAGAATATGGTAATTGCAGGGGACTCTAGTAGTCCACTTACTCCCTTGAGTGCTGTGGGAAGATACACATCTCTAAAGGCAAGATAATTGTCCACTTACAACAATGGACAGATCATCTAGGCAGAAAATCAATAAAGAAACAATGGCCTTGTATGATACACTGGACCAAATGGGCTTGACAGATATATTCAGAACTTTTCATCCAAAAGCAGAATAGACGTGCTTCTTCAGTACACATAGAACATTCTCCAAGATAGATCACATACTGGGTCACAAAACAACCCTCAATAAATACAAAAGAATTGAGATCATACCATGCATATTTTCAGGTCACAACGCTATGAAACTTGACATCAGCCACAAGTGAAAATTTGGAAAGTCTCCAAATGCATGGAGGTTAAGGAACATCCTACTAAAGAACGAGTGGGTCAACCAGGAAATTAAAAAGAAATTAAAAATATATGGAGGCAAATGAAATGAGAACATGACAGTCCAAACCCTTTGCAACTCAGCAAAGGCAGTCCTAAGAGGAAAATACATTGCAATCCAGGCCTATCTCAAGAAACAAGAAAAATCCCAAATACAAAACCTAACCACCTAAAGGAACTAGAAGCAGAGCAGCAAAGAAACCCCAAAGTCAGCAGCAGAATAAAATACTAAAGATTAGAACATAAATAAACAATATAGAATAAAAAAAAACAGTAAAACATATCAATGAATCTAAGAGCTGGTTTTTTCAGAGAATAGACAAAATAGATAAACCCCTAGCCAGACTTCTCAAGAAGAAAAGACAGAGAACTCAAATATATAAAACCATGAATGAAAGAGGAAAGATGACAATCAACAACACAGAAATACAATTATTAGAAAATACTATGAAAAATTATATGCCAACAAACTGGACAACCCAGAAGAAATGGACAAATTCGTACATACCCATACACTACCAAAACTCAAACAGGAAGAAATAGAAAATTTGAACAGACCCATAACCAGCAAAGAAATTGAATCAGTTATCACAAATGCCCCAACAAATAAGAGTCCTGGGCCAGATGGCTTCCCAGGGGAATTTTATCAGACATTTAATGCAGAGATAATACCTTTTCTTCTCAAACTGTTCCAAAAAGTAGAAATGGAAGGAAAGCTTCAGGACTCATTCTATGAAGCTAACATTACCTTGATTGCCAAATCAGACAGAGACCCCACTAAAAAGGAGAATTACAGGCCAGTATCCCTGATGAACATGGATGCAAAAAGACTCAAAAAGATAATAGCAAATCAAATTCAACAGTACATTAAAGGAATTAGTCACCATAATCAAGTGGGATTCATTCCCGGGCTTGCAGGGCTGCTTCAATATTTGCAAATCAATCAATGTGATACATCACAATAATAGAAAAAAGGATAAGAACCATATGACCCTGTCAATATATGTAGAAAAAGCATTTGACAAAATGCAGCATCCTTTCTTAATAAAAATCCTCAAGAGAGTTGGGATAGAAGGAACATAACTTAACATTATAAATGCCATATATGAAAAGCCCATAGCTAATATCCTCAATGGGGAAAAACTGAGAACATTTCCCCTTGATGAGGAACACAACAGGGATGTCCACTCTCACCACTGTTGTTTCACATAGTATTGGAAGTCTTAGCCTCAGCAATCACACAACAAAATGAAATAAAAACATCCAAATTGGCACAGAAGTCAAACTTTGACTTTTCGCAAATGACATGATACTCTACATGGAAAACCCGAAAGACTCCACCAAAAAGCTGCTAGAACTGATAGATTAATTCAGCACAGTCGCAGGATATAAAATCAATATACAGAAATTGGTTGCATTTCTATACACCAATAATGAAGCAACAGAAAGAGAAATCAAGAAATTGATCCCATTTACAATTGCACCAAGAACCATAAAGTACCTAGGAATAAACCTAACCAAAGATGTAAAAGATCTGTATGCTGAAAACTATAGAAAGCTTATGAAAGAAATTGAAATGGAAAAACATTCCATTTCATGGATTGGAAGGACAAATATTGTTAAAATGTCAATACTACCCAAAGCAGTTTATACATTCAATACAATCCCAATCAAAATTGCACCAGCATTCTTCTCAAAACTAGAACAAACAATGCTAAAATGTGTATGGAACCACAAAAGACCCCAAATAGAAAAAGTAATGTTGAAAAAGAAAACCAAAGCAGGGGGCATCACAATCCCAGACTTTAGCCTCTACTACAGAGCTGTCATCATCAAGACAGCATGGTATTGGCACAAAAACAGACACATAGACCAATGGAATAGAATAGAGAACCCAGAATTGGACCCATAAATGTATGGCCAACTAATCTTTGACAAAGCAGGAAAGAGTATCCAATGGGAAAAAGTCTCTTTAGCAAATGGTGCTGGGAGAACTGGACAGCAACATGCAGAAGAATGAAACTAGACCACTTTCTTATACCACTCACAAAAATAAACTCAAAATGGATAAAGGACCTGAATGTGAGACAGGAAACCATCAAAACCCTAGAGGAGGAAGCAGGGAAAAACATCTCTGACCTCAGCTGCAGCAATTTCTTACTTGACACATCTCTAAAGGCAAGATAATTAAAAGAAAAAATGAACTATTGGGACCTCATGAAGATAAAAAGCTTCTGCACAGCAAAGGAAACAATCAACAAAACTAAAAGGCAACCGATGAATGGGAGAAGATATTTGCAAATGACATATCAGATAAAGGTTTAGTATCCAAAATCTATAAAGAACTTAACCAAGCTCAACACCTGAAAAACAAATAATCCAGTGAAGAAATGGGTAGAAGACATAAATAGACACCTTTCCAAAGAAGACATCCAGATGGCCAACGGACACATGAAAAGACGCTCAACATCACTCATCATCAGGGAAATACAAATCCAAACCACATTGAGATACCACCTCACACAAGTCAGAGTGGCTAAAATTAACAGTTCAGGAAACAACACATGTTGGCAAGGATATGCATAAATGGGAACCCTTTTGCACTGTTGGTGGGAATGCAAACTGGTACAGCCACTCTGTAAACAGTGTGGAGGTTTCTTAAAAAATTAAAAATAGAACTACCCTACGACCCAGCAATAGCACTACTAGGAAGTTGTCCAAAGAAGCAGGAGTGCTGATTCACAGGGGCAATTGTACCCCAATGTTTATAGCAGCTCTTTCAACAATAGCCAAGTCTTGGAAAGAGCCCAAATGTCCATTAACTGATGAATGGGTAAAGAAGATGTGGTTTATATATACAATGGAATACTACTAGGCAATGAGAAAGAATGAAATCTTGCCATTTGCAACAATATGGATGGAACTGGAGGGTATTATGCTAAGTGAAATAAGTCAGGCAGAGAATGATAGATATCATATATTTCACTCATATGTGGAATTTGAGAAACTTAACAGAAGACCATGGAGGAAGGGAAGGGGAAAAAATAGTTTCAGAGAGGGAGGCAAACCCTTACGAGACTCTTAAATACAGAGAACAAACTGAGGGTTGATGGGAAGGGTAGGTGAAAGGGGAAAATGGGTAATGGGCATTGAGGAGGGCACTTGTTGAGATGAGCTCAGGGTGTTTTATCTAAGTGATGAATCATGGGAATCTACTCCCGAAGCCAAGAGCACACTGTATACACTGTTAGCTGACTTGACAATAAATTATACTAAAAAAGAAAAAAAGGTAAGCCACTCTATTCTACTGACTTGGATTAAATTCAGTTTGTCTGGTTGAACATAACGACATCACCTTCCTAAGGCTTCCTTTCAATGACACCACTATGTCTTAACTTTATATAGTACACTTCACTGTACAGAGCCCTTTGATAGTTCTTACTATACATCTACTAGATTACAAGCCCTTTGCAAGCTATGACCTTTTCTTATTCATCTTTGTCCATATAGTAAGGGTACAATAAATGTTTGTGAAATAAATATGGTACTAGGTTCCATGTGTCATGTTTGCTTCCACATCTTTAGCACCCATCACAGTGCCTGTTGTTTGCAGTGGTTATTAATGATAATTTAAATCTGCAGAAAACATAACAGTAGTTCAAACCATATCTTTTATCATTCATTTTCACAACAAAATAAGGAAATTAACTATCATGACTTAAATCAAATTAGTTGTTTTCTTTAATCACCTATGTAAATATTCCTACCACTTTTAACAAAACTGGAGATTCGTAACATCTTTAATTTTTCAAAAGTCCAATGATTTAGCTGGGATTAGAGACTGATAGATTCTGAGATGTTAGCAGGCCTTTCTCAAAGCTCTTCCAGTTCCATCCTTGAGTTAAGCTAAATCATCAGAAACCTGCATGCTTAGCCTACTGTCCCCTTGTTCTAGAGCTGTCTTTACAGAACAGTATTTTAACACTACACATTGGCTTTCACTGAAGGCCAAATAAGAGAGAAAGAAATCCTAGTATTTTTTTTCCTGGTAAAATGCTTAAATGTTTTTAATTTAATTTTTTTTTCAACGTTTATTTATTTTTGGGACAGAGAGAGACAGAGCATGAACGGGGGAGGGGCAGAGAGAGAGGGAGACACAGAATGGGAAACAGGGTCCAGGCTCTGAGCCATCAGCCCAGAGCCCGACGCGGGGCTCGAACTCACGGACCGCGAGATCGTGACCTGGCTGAAGTCGGACGCTTAACCGAGTGCGCCACCCAGGCGCCCCGAAATGCTTAAATGTTTTTAATGTTACTAAAAACCCCTTAACACAAAGAACTCAGCGATAAATTTCTCTCAGGTGCCCTCATAAAGATATTGTCAGTTTCTCTAGAGAAACTGAGATGGTTCTAACTAGAGAAAATGCAAGTTACAAAGTCTATTGAGTTTCTCTCAATGTTTTTTTCTCCCCTAGCTGCCAGGTATGTGAAATGTACAGCCTCTTATAGCAAGGAGCTCTGGCTAGAGTTTCCCTCCTTTTGAAAACTATTTTTATTTTGTGGTCATTGTTTTATAATATTACCTGACCTGCCTCAAAGCAGTTTTGAAAGTTGGAAGAATGTAAATGAATCAATAAATAATATACTGAACTACATTCTTTTTTAAAAAAATGTTTATTTATCTTGAGAGAGAGAAAGTGTGAGCAAGGGAGGGGCAGAGAGAGAGAGGGAGAGAGAGAATCCCAAGCAGGTTTCATGCTCATTGCAGAGCCCCATGCAAGGCTCGATCTCAACATCATGAGATTGTGACCTGAACCAAAATCAAGAGTTGGATGCTTAACCAACTGAGCCCCCCAGGCACCCTTGTACTGAACACATTCTAACTTTAGTATTTATTACTGTCTTGATGAACATCCAAGTTTTTCAAGAGCTATGTTTGTCATATACCATGAAAAAGAACTGACAAATCCCCACACACTTGCAGCCTGGGGGGTGCAAAGAGGACACATTTGTTATTCAAGATCCTGGGGATAAGCACAGAGAAGATGACTTCTATAGAGTAGGAAAAACTTTTTCAGGTAACACTCAACCCAAAAGATGTCCATTTTGTCCTGAAAACCAGGATGGGCTAAAAAAAATTTGTGAAGAACCATGGAGATCTAATAAGAACAAGTGGTTTGAAACAAAATCAAGAACTCTATACCTGAAAATTTGGACTTTGAACAATTCATACAGGGGCTGAGAGATCTCTAGAGTTGATATTAGGTCTGGTAGAAGGCATCTGGTGATGTCTTTACACAATAGACAGTGTGGGATGTTAATTAGCCAGTTGTATAAGAGGAGACAACCAAATACACAGAAAGCCTGAGATGTTTCAATTGGTCATTCCTACATAAGGCTTTCACCAACTCCTGAGATGAGACAGACCAGGTAGGAACTTCAGAACCAAACTGGACTTTCAGTCCTATGTGTTCTTGTAGCCCCAACTCATTTCAATCCAAGAAACATTTCTCTGATACCCCTTTGGTGCTACATACTTCAAAAGGCACCTGTAAATAAAAAGATGAATAATATATGGTCTGGGCCAAGAAAGATCTCACATGCTGACAAGGAAGACAGACATTTGAACAAATAAATATTAAGTTGCATGAGAGTTACAACTAGAATAGTATGTTTGAAATAAGAGGCCAAACACAAATGAGAGTCTGAGGAGGAGATAAAATAGAACACGGGTTATGGAAGAGACTGTTTTTGAGGCAGCAAGGGGACAGAAGAGAACTCCAGGCAGAGGACAAAATATAGGAAAACTCGTGGAAGCATAAAATAGTATGTGTGGTTCAGGGGAGAAAAGCAAAAGTAAAGGTAGGAGTGGGCAGTGGGTAGAGATTAGGACATATTCTGGGGAGAGGCCTGGCACAGTCAGATTTTTACTTCTAGAAGTTTCCTCTGGAGCAACACCTGACTAATTGTTTCACACCAGCAATCCTACTAAGAACAGAAAAACTGGGGTAGGGGGGAAGGAATGATTTGAAAAAGAAACAAACCTGAACTTGAATCAATCAAAGGACTGCCAAGGTAGTAAGAATTTGCAGAGTCAGGATCCAGAAGATGGTGGAAGCCAAAAGACTTAAGAAGGGCATTTGGGAATACTGTTAGCACTGAGGCAGTTGCCAATTACAAATGTGAAAACAGCAGCTGAGAGGCTGAAGAGCTGAGCATACCAGAGCATAATGGGGCAAAGGTTGGAGTTCAAACAGCCCAGGAAAAGAGATCCTGGCAAACATCTCAACTATCAGTCAGGACCCAGAGGGCTACACTCCAGGACTAAGGGTAAACTGAAAATTAAACAGCCCTTGGAAGGATTAAAGCATGGCTTTAAGTCATTTCATTTCCTGACTGGAAAAAGGTGGTCATCCTTAAACCCAGTTACCTAACAAATGCAAAAATAAATCCTCTCTGGAGCGAGTTTGTATGATGTGTAACATCAAAACATCTGTAACTTTTTTAGTGCAAATATGTGGCTCTCAGTCAAAAATCATCATACATTTGAGGAAATAAGATATAACTGAAAACCATATTTTTTAAAAAAGACACAGACTTTGAAATGGCCCAGATAATACATTCAAGAAATTAAATTACAAGTGGAAAATTTGGGCAGAAAACTGGAAACCAGGGAAAAGAAACTATACTACACTATGCGTAAATTGGACTACATTACAATTAAGAGCATGTACATCATTAAAAGAGAGAAAAGAAATCCCACACATCAGGAGAAATTTTTTTAACACATATAAATGGTGAAAGATTGATACACAGAGTATATTTTTATAAAAAGAAACAAGGAAGGGTGGAGGGAAAAAGAAAGAAAGAGAGAGAAGGAGAGAAAAGTGGACTTCTACAAATCCATAGAAAGAGATGATCCAATGAAAAATTAGCATTTCTAAAAAGTAGATATCCAAATAAGCAATAAACATAAAAATGTACTCTATTGGTCACCAGGAAAATACAAATTAAAACCCCAGTGGGATATAACTGCATACCTAATAAAGGGGCTAAAATTTAAAAGATTAATAATATCAAGTATTGGCAAAGATGTGAGTAACTGAAACTTTCATACACTGCTAGCAGGAATATCAACTGGTACAACTACTTTGGGCAACTATTTGGTATCCACAGTTGCTAGACACAGGTATTCTTATGTATGAACACATGTATTCCAAAACTTTCACATAACCAACAGAAGTGAATGTATATGTGCCCCAAAAGACATCTCCAAAATATTTACAGCAGCACTGTTTTTAATAACCAAAACCTGGAAATAACCCAAATATTCATCAAAGTTAGCAGGCTGAACAGTGCCACACTCATACAGTGGAATCCTATACAGCAATTGAAAATTAGTGAACTACATCTACACATGGGGACATAGATGAATCTCACAAACATAATGTTGAATGAAAGAAACCAGACAGAAAAGAATCTTTATTGTTTGGTCCCATTTATTTAAAGTTCTGAAACAGACAAAATGAATCCATGGTTTAAAAAGTTGGGATATTGGCTACTTGGGTGAGAATAAGTGAAGGGGGGGGGGTTCATGTGAGGGGCCCTTTTATGATGTTAGTAAAGCCTATTTCTTGGTTTCCATACAACACCCAGTGCTCATCCCAACAGGTGCCCTCCTCAATGCCCATCACCCACTTTCCCCTCTCCCCCACCCCCCATCAACCCTCAGTTTGTTTTCAGTATTTAAGAGTCTCTTATGGTTTGCCTCCTTCCCTCTCTGTAATTTTTTTTTCTCCCCCTTCCCCTCCCCTCCTGGTCTTCTGTTAAGTTTCTCAGGATCCACATATGAGTGAGAACATATGGTATCTTTCTCTTCCTGACTTATTTCACTTAGCATAATACCTTCCAGTTCCATGCACATTGCTACAAATGGCCAGATTTCATTCTTTCTCATTGTCAAGTAGTATTCCATTGCATATATAAACCACATTTTCTTTATCCATTTGTCAGTTTCTTGATCTAGTTGGTGATTACACATGGGTCTGTTTACTCCAGCAATTCATCAAACTGTGTACTTATGGCTTATGCACTTTTAACAATGTTATACTTTCATAAAAAATTAATTCTAAAAAAACATTTATAAGCACAGTGGCAATAAGATTAAAATAATCAACAAGTTTAGAAAATTCTTGGAATTTAGAAAAGTATAAGATGTGTCAATATTAGCGTTTAATGCATAAATAAATCACTGCTTTTATGCATTTTTGCTTTCTCTTCTTTATTGATTTATGAATTTAATTTCACTTCAAGTACCAAAGCAATTTAGAGATAGCTTAGTGTTCTCAAATTTGTACCCAGGATGTTGAGTGTGAGGGCATATTAAAAACCCACAAATAGTAGATCTGTCTAAACTTGTTGGACTTCTGAGTTTAAAGCAATTTTCTCAGAAGCCAAGCTTAAAATATTTAAGATAGCTATTTCAACAACCCTGGGTTTGAAATTTAGATTAGGAGTGTTGAAGCACAAAATTAAAAAGTAAATAATAAATCTTTCAGATTTGTGACTCAAGATAATTGAGTGAACACAGACATTTACCTCTCCTTCCTACAAAAACCATCCAAGAAAAAGTGTAAAAATAATCCTTCCATAGTCTGTTGGGAGTCTGTGATCGGTGTCAACAATAGAGCATAAAAGAAAGAAATATCTGGTAACTATAAATTCAAACAGATCAGACTGACAGTGACACCCAAAAGAGCTGGGAAGTGAAGGAAATCCTAACCTTTTACAATACAGACAAAAGCAAGGACCTTTCAAAGAGACTTTTCTCAGTGAAAAAGCATAACCTCAACATCAGCGGGGCTGAGAGAAGATGGCAGTGGGCATTCAGCTGAAGACACTGGTTGGGGGAGGATTCAGTTAACTATCCTCTTTGTGACATGTTGTCATTGTTGGTCTATACAAGATCCTGCTCTTGTATTTTATTAATTTATTCCTTCAGTCTCATTCCTTATTCTCATATATGCCCTCAATTTTTTTATCCAGTGCTATGTTTGTAAGTTATCCATATGACTGCGTACAACTGGTCAGATGCTTCTAATTACTGCGCAGGATTCCATGAATTGCACCCTGACATTTGATTAACCGTTCTCCAGTGGTGCTCATCTGGATGATGCCCTACTTCCCACTACCCCAAGTAACGCTGTGGTGAACATGTTTGAATGCAAACACCTTTACAGACCTCTGTGAAAATCCTATGGGACGTATGACCAAAAGTGGAACTTCTGGGTTATAATATATACAGATTTTTAATTTGGCTAGAAGCTGCCATATACCCCCCTACCATATTTGCAGCAGTCTACACCCCTTCAGTGATGTATAATGGTCCTTATTTTCCCAAAGGCTGTGTTACCCGCTCTTCTGATGTTTGCCAAACTGATAGATACAAAATGATATTCCTTGTTTTAATTTGTGTTTCTCTAATTACTAATTACTAATGATTTAGAGCTTATATTCATATACCTGATATAGTCATTTGCTTTCTTCTGTGAATTGCTACTTCTTTGCTCTTTGCATATTTTTCTACTCATTTTCTTATTTATTTACAGGAGTTTCTTTTTAGTTTGACACTGCAAATATTTTCTCCCAGTTTGTCATCTGTTTGCTTTGTCCATATTTTCTTCATTGGACAGAAATCCTTAATTTTTACATAATCAAATTCCTTTATCTTTCTCTCTCTCTCTCTCTCTCTCTCTCTCTCTCTCTCTCTCTCTGCTTTTGTTTTTGCCTTGGAGATTTATTCAAGAAGTCCATTCCCTTTGAACACAAATTTCTACCATTATCTTAGTTTAATTTTATAGTTTTTCTTTCACATTTGGTTATTTTACGCACCTGTAGTCCAATTTTGAACATGGTACTAAGTAGGGTCCCAGTTTTCTTTTTCTCTATATAGTGAGCTTATTTTCCCAGTACCATCTCTCCCATTGATTTCTGGGGCCACTTTGATCATATATTAAATTCCCATGTATACAGTATCTGTCCCTGAGTTCTCTGTTCCATTCCATTGATGTATTTGTTCTTACACCAGTATCACATATATTCTTCTTGCTGTGGCTTTGTAGTGTGACTTAATACATAAATGGGTAACTCTCCTCATTCTTTCTTTTCAAAATTTTGATATTTTCTGCCATATTAATTTTAGAGTAAAGTTATTGAGTGTCTCAGAAAATCCAGATTGATTCTGGATTTGGGTTACATTTTGTAATTATTTTAGAGAATTGTTTCACATCAGTTAGATAATTGATTTAAATTAATTTAGAGATGACAGAACATTTTAATAAAATTTAGTCATCCTATCTAAGAGCACGGAATGTCTACCTGTTTATTATGATCTTTTCTGCCCTTTAATAGAGCTTTAAATTTTTTCCCATACAGGTGTTGTATATTTTTCATTATTTTATTTATGGATACATTGGATATATTTTTGGTTATTTTATTTATGGATACATTGGAGCAGGGATCAGCGAATTTTTTCTATAAAGGGCCAGATAGTAAATATTTTAGGCTTTGTGGGCCATATAGTCTTTGTTAAAACCATGCAACTCTGCCACTGTTGCATGACAGCAGCCATGGAGAATATTTAATGGGCGTGTCTCTGTTCCAATAAAATTTTATTTACAAAAACAGGTAGTTAGCTGGATTAGCTGATAGGCCATAGTTTGTCAACCTCAGCTTTACAGGTATTTTTTGGTTTATTTTAAGTTTCTTGTACATTTTTGGTATTTTATTTCTGAGTTTTGTTTTTGATATTATAAGCAGTATCTTTTTACAAAAATTATTTCTAGACAGTTATTGCTAGTATAAGGAAACACTATTGATTTCATAAGTTGATCTTGTCCTTGGCAAGCTTGTTTCTTGATTCTATTGGTTTTTCTAGGTGTTTATATCATCTACAGATAATGATAGCTTTATTGCTTACCTTACAATTTTTATAAACTGATTTTTTCATTCTTACGACATTGTGGGTCCCAGTTCTCTGTTCAGCTTTAGTTGTGATGGAGGCATCCTTGCTTTGTTCCTGATTTTTAAAGTATGTCCAAGATTTCGCCATTAAACACAATATTTGCTTTAGGGATTTGGTGTATAACCTTTCCCATAATAAGGAAAATTCTTTTTTATTCCTAGTGTGTGGAGATTTGCATCATAAAAAGATTCTGAATTATCAAATGCATTTTCTGCATCAACTGAGAGAACAGTATTATTTTCCTCCCTTAAGATTTTGGCATCTACATTTATAAGTGAGATAGGCTTGTAAACAATTTTTCTTTTCCTGTGTTGCCCATGTCTGATCTTGGAAAAAAGAGTGGCCTATTATAATGTCACTTTTTGAAAATATACTCAAAAAGAATGTGTTGAGTTGAATTTAATTAATATATGATTGTTGAAGATTATTAATTTGTATATTTAGACCTCCCATATCTCAGCTTGTTTTTATGGCTTGATCTATCAATTTTAGAAATAGGTATATTTAAATATCTAAATAAATTATTGTTGAATAATTAATTTTCCCCCATAATATTATGAGTAGTTTCTTTATATATTTGGAGGCTATACTCTTAGACACAAGTATATTCATGATTCCTTTTTCCTTCTGATTCTGTTTTAACTTTTGCATGTATAAAAAGACCTTTTTATCCCTTAGATTTTTGCTTAATTCTATTTTATCAGAATTGGGACTGCTGCCCTAGATTCTGTTGGCTCATATCTACTTGGTGTGTCTTTTCATTTTCAAAACTTTCCATCTTTCTGTACCGTTTTGTTTGATTTTAGTTAGATCATATATTGTTTAATATTATTTTTAAATTCAATTTAAATGTTCTCTGGGTTTTTTTTTAATTGCAGTATCATTGACACACAACGTTGATTAGTTTCAGGTGTACTACATAGTGATTCAACACTTCCATATATTACTCAGTGCTCATCATAATAAATGTAGTCACCATCTGTCAGTACAATGTTATTATAATATTACTGATTACACTTTTCATCTCTGTGATGTAATTTATTTTGTAACTGGAAGTTTGTACCTCTTAATCCCCTTCATCTATTTTGCCCATTTCCCACCCCTTGCCCTTCTGGCAACCACCAGTTTGTTCTCTGTATTTATGAGGCTGTTTGTTTTCTTTTCTTTTCTTTTCTTTTCTTTTCTTTTCTTTTCTTTTCTTTTTTAGGCTCCACATATAAGTGAAATTATATGAAATTTTATCTTTTTCTGTCTGACTTATTTCACTTACCATAAAACACTCTAGTTCCATCTATGTTATTGCAAATGGAAAGATCTCATTCTTTTTGAAAAAAAAAAACAGTGCAAATGTTATTTTGAAAAAACAATGTTCTCTGGCTTTTAATAGTGAGTTTACAACATTTACATTGATTATAATTACTTTTGAATTAAGATTTACCTCTGCTATCATATTTTATGTTATCCATTTATGGTTTTTCTTTTCTGTTTCCCTATTTTCTCTTTCTCTAATTACCAGTGATAGGTCTAGTTTTCTTTTGGAAGAGGGACTAATGTAGCTATTACACATCTCTTAATTAATTAGTTTTTAGCCAAACAGGTCTTAAAGTGGTTAGAAAAGATAGCTTCAGAGAGGTTTTAATTATTGACAAGGTAGACAACTAACATAGGCTGCTGGCTCCCCTCCCCCACAATCAACCATGGACACACCTCACAAGTGAGAGGAAAGGATGGAACCAAGGAATTAACAACAACAACAACAAAAAAGCCCTTTTTGGACTGCTTTGGGAGGCCATAAGCGTAATGAATCTGTGCCTCTGGGAATGGTGGCAGCCTGGAGCAATGGATGGCAGGAATTAGTAGACTGAGGGGGAGCCTTTAAGTTCATTCTCCTTTTAACCTTTTCCCACACTTTTGTAATATGATCATATCCCTTTGATGAGGTCTTGGAGTGATGGCTGGGGTTCGTTGGGTTCAGAGCTGATGGATAAGAAAGAATTCTTGCAGACGTCTTTGGTACAAAAAGGTGATTTTATTAAAGCACAGGGACAGGACCTGTGGGCAGGAAGAGCTGCCCCAGACCCTGTGGAGAGACTGGTTATATACTTGGGAGCTGGGGGAGGTAAAGTCATGGGCAAGTTTCCAAAGAGATTTCCATATGCAAAAGAAGACTCACATGATACTGGAAGCCTAGCTAGTGTCAAGCTAAGGTTGTTTTTCCCTCTAGCAAAGCATTAACATTAAGACAGTAGGGGGTTCCTGGAGAAATGTTTTAGTCTGCCTGCCTCAAGTATTTGTCAATGGGCCGCAGGTTATAAGGAAATTTAATTTTACCTGCCATTTCCTTCCTGCCTTTGTCCCCCACATCACCATGGAGGAGGGGTGATGTTGGGGCTCCAGGAAACTGCCTCTACAGGTTTCTGGAGATGAGGCTGTAGATAAAATTGCCTTTTTCTTTTTAAAAAAAATTTTTTTTACATTTATTTATTTTTGAGAAACAGAGTGAGACAAAGTGTGAGTGGGGGAGGGGCAGAGAGAGAAGGAGACACAGAATCTGAAGCAGACTCCAGGCTCTGAGCAAGCGGTCAGCACGGAGCTTGATGCGGGGCTCAAACCCACAAACTGTGAGATCATGACCTGAGCCGAAGTCGGACGCTCAACCAACTGAGCCACCCAGGTGCCCCAAGATTACCTTTTTCTTATAATTTACCAAGACATTTGTAAACTGATAGAGACTCTATCAGTTTAACCATTCATTTTTTGTCATTTCCATTGTCCTTCAGCAGCCAGGAGTACCTGAGGAATGTCACACATATCCCACCTGGGGGGGAGGGTGGTAATGTTAGCTTGTGCTTGGCCCTCAGATTGCCTTATGGTACCTCATCACCTTCACACAGAAAAGGTGGAAACAGCCTAGAATGCCAGTGTCAATGGGGCTCCCTCAAGGCAGCCAAAAGCACCATTGCAGCAAGGAGTTGATAAACAGGTATGGATTGGCCAGGGTCACCTAGGCAGTCACTCCTCTCCTCTTCCTAAATTCCCAGACCTGGTATTTAAGTAGACCACCACCTTCCAAGATGGCTTCTTTATGTATTTTTAAAAGGATTTAGAAGGATTAGAAGAGTTGCCTTGTGGAGTGGTAGCAAATGGAAGTGATCAGCATTAGTTCTGTGGTTTCTGAGGTATTACAGACTTGGGTTCATCTACTCTTATCTACTTACAATCATCGTGAGGGACATAAACAACTAGAGTCTGGGCTTCATCTCTTCCTATTATACATTACTAGACAGAGTAGTTGGTACCCAAGGAACATGACCACACTGGACAAAATAATTTTATCTCTGAGTAACACAACATCTACAAAAGCAAATTAAACAATGTATACCACATGAACCAGAGTTACTGGAACAGAAGGCATATTAAATACCCTCAAATAGATAAGGAAGGTTATTTGAATTATGAAGCAGTAAAAGGAAGACTTTAAAAAGAACCAAGTGAAAATGTTAAGTGTCAAAAACATAATCATAGCAATAAAGATCTTAACAGCTAAGATATGTAGTAGGATGGACCCAGCCAAAGACCAAATTACTAAGCTAGAAATCAGATTGAAGTACTTTGCCATAAAACAACAGGAAAGGACCGGGGGAAAAGAGATTGTGAAATTGTAAAATAAAAGCCAGGTGATATGGAGACTTGAAGTGAAAAAATCCTGATAATAGGAGTCTCAGAATGAAAAGAAAAATGTGTGTGGAGGCAGCAATTTGGCCTGCAGGCCAAATCCAGCCTGTTTTTGTAAATCAAGTTTCACTGGCACATAGCCATACCCATTACATGTTGTCTATGGCTGCTTTTATGCTACAATGACAGATTTAGTAGTTGCTAGAGAGACCATATGGCCCACAAAGCCTAAAATATTAACTATCTGACCCTTTACAGAAAAGTTTGCTGATCCCTGTTCTTAGGAATTAATACCATAATAGGTGGAACGAGACAGTATTACAATAATAAACATTCTCATTCAGAAAAAGGAAGAATCCGAGATACAGGGCATTCACTGGTCCAGAGCAATCCTGAAACCCCTAGGACCGTGGGGGTAGCTTGCTTTGGAAATCCTCAGGGCAGGGAATGGGTGTCAATCTCATCTAAATCTTAAAGGTAGCTGGAAACCCCATCTAATCTGGTAGTTATTTTGGGAACCATTTCTGTGGCACCTGATTTCATAATCAAGGAAACTAGATCACGAAGCTATCTAAATGATTCTGAAGCTGCTACATGCTTGAATACTCTATTAGGAGGATGTGGGTGAGTTTGAGAAGAGACAAGGCCTGAGGAGAAAGAAGAGAGGGGGCTGTAGAAAAGAGGCCTGGCAGGAAATGAAAACAGTGACAGCATGCAAGGGAACTTGGGGCTGGTTTCCTTCTGATATCATGGGGTAGGGAGGTGAAGGCAAACATGACACCAGTAGACTCTGGACTGTTCCATACAGGCCTCTGTGTAAACTGCACTAGCTATCTTGTTGCTTCCAATTCCTTACCCTGATAATTTTAGGAAACTTGTGTCCCCACACTGCACCTCAGTGTAGTTTCACCTACTATGAAACCCACAAAACCAGAAGTTCATTACTAACTGCTGAATATTCAGAGCCCTAAACTGTCTGAAATGGTGAATTTGTCATGTTTTCACTTTATTCATACCATGCTTTATAAGTATTCAATAACTCTTCATCGGAACACACAACTGTCCCCTTCATTAGCATTTGGGATTGCAGATGTGACAACAGGCTATCCTGAAAGATGGCTTTCAAAATTATACCTCCTTAAATATATGGTTGTGACTAAAAACAAAATCCAAAGGTATACATTAGGGCACAAGTCTGATAAGCTTTGGAAGTTTCACAAAGAGTCAAGAATCAAAGTCTCTCCTACTTTACCTAAAATGAATAAATTAATGTGAGTTCACAAGTGTTTCAAAATCAGCTGGTTTCCTTTTTCTGAATGGAGGAACAGTTACCTTTAGTCAACATTGTGGCCTTGGCCTAACAACTGTCAAGTTTGCACTTCTGGGTGTGGAAGAATGGGAAGGAAATGAGAAGGCAGAGTGTCAGTTAACTGCACGCACTTGCAGATTACCTCTAACTACACTTTCAGGGTTCCTCTGCCTTCTCTAATGGTTTCCAGCACTTTCCAGACTCCTAGAAGTTCATTCAAGATTTTGGCACTCTACAAATTTATCCCAGTTCCCAGCAAAGGAAGTCTAACTTTAACTGAATTTTTGATGAAGCTAATTCTGCCTTCAATGAGTGTGTGTGTGTGTGTGTGTGTGTGTGTGTGTGTTTTCAAGAAAGAGAAAAAGAATGGTAAATTGTGAGAGAAGCTCCATGGTCCCAAAAGTAATGTCAGTTAAAACCAAGAAATCAATGCAGAATTCTAGAATCACTCAAGACACCATTCTTTTTTCCTTCTGCTGCTCCTACAGGTTGAGTACAAAAGCAGGCAGAGTTAGCTCTGCATTCCAAGTGGAGAAATATTATACTAGAGAATCACATTAGCATCTCAAATTGGAATCAGTCAAAAGAATTACAGATGTCAGAAAAATCTGTGTTTGTCTGCATTTTTTTTTCAGCATAAATATTTAGTAACCCAGGGTCTGGAAAGATTTTTCTACATGTAAAAAGAACCAATCCTTTTCTTTCCAGAGCAAAATCTGGGAGGAAAAAAAGGAAATAATGATTTTTTTTAATTCCTACCTACAGGTCCCCACAGTTTAACAAGTAAAACTTCATGTGCATTCTTTAGGGTATAAAATTTTTCCACCAAGGGCTGTTTTTACTTGAAGGCGGAGGATGAGTGCTTGGTCTCAGTTTAATGTAAGTTTTCTCTCCAGCTATAGCTAACTTGTGGAGACTTTGTCCTCTGGCTGAGCTGACATGCTGACTCATTTCACCAACAGTGTCTTTAGCCAGCACCATTTCCCAATGTGATTTAATCCCCAAATAGGCTTCCCCTTTTCTCTCTCTGTCTTTCCTTCTCTCCAAGCCCTGAAGAACCGGACAGAATTCATCCATGGCACAGTAAGTTAACAAGGTAGTCAACCAAAGTTCAGAGCAGGTTCTCTCACCCCCAGCTGGCAGTCGGCCACTCCATTCTGACAGCGCTCAAAGTTGGCTTCTCAGAAAATCTATTCCAAAGTTGGCACTTTACCTCAGGAGAATTTAGTCAAAGCATTTGGCACATCAGATCATCTAAAAAACAAGGTTAAGAGCTCAAAATAGCCACCCTATTCCAAGACTGTCTTAAATTAACAAAATTATTAAAAGAGTCTGCTACAATTGGACATGAAAACCATACCCTTCCATAAGGTAGATAGGCAAGACTGCTGTTCCTCGTGATAAATGAACGAATATTTAATGAGCATGCACACTGTTCTCCCACTGCAGGAATACAAAGAAAAACAAGACACAGTCATCCCCATCAAAGAGCTTAAAATTTAATTAGGGAAACAAGGCATAAACACATAAAATCAAAACCATTTACAAAAGTAGAATATAAGGCTTAGATTTTGGCAGCATTAATTACTCCATATGCTCAATGCCCACTTGGCAGAATGTGAAAAGTTACCTGTGTCCTCTCTTTAAAACATTTGTTGAAGGCTCATAAACGTACAGAAAAATGCACATACTTCTCCAAGAATTTTCATAAACTGAACATACACAGGAAACCAATACCCAGGTCAAAGACAAGAACATTACCAGCATTCTGGAAGCTCCTGCTTTTGTTCCTTTTCAGTCACTAGTCTCCTTGGAGGGTAACCTTTACCCTGACTCATAGCACCATAGATTCATTCACTTGTTTTCATGGAATCATGAAGTATGTATTCTGTTGTGTCTGGCTTCTTTTGTTCAACATTATGTTCTTTTTTAAAATTAATTTTATTTTTTTAATTTATATCCAAATTAGCATATAGTGCAACAACAATTTCAGGAGTAGATTCCTTAATGCCCCCTACCCATTTAGCCCATCTCCCCTCCCACAACCCCTCCAGGAACCCTGTTTGTTCTCCATATTTAAGAGTCTCTTATGTTTTGTCCCCCTCCCTATTTATATATTATTTTTGACTCTCTTCCCTTATGACCATCTATTCTGCGTCTTAAAGTCCTCATATGAGTGAGGTCATACAATATTTAACTTTCTCTGACTGACTAATTTCGCTTAGCATAATACCCTCTAGTACTATCCACATAGTTGCAAATGGCAAAATTTCATTCTTTTTTATTGCTGAGTAATACTCCATTGTGTATATATACCACATCTTCTTTATCCATTCATCCATTGATGGACATTTGGGCTCTTTCCATACTTTGGCTATTGTTGATAGTGCTGCTATAAACATGGGGGTTCATGTGTCCCTTCAAAACAGCATATCTGTATCCCTTGGATACAGACCTACTAGTGCTATTGCTGGGTCGTAGAGTAGTCCTATTTTTAATTTTTTGAGAAACCTCCATACTGTTTTCCAGCGTGGCTGCACCAGCTTGCATTCCCAGCAGCAGTACAAAAGAGATCCTCTTTCTATGCATCCTCGCCAATAACTGTTGTTGCCTGAGTTGTTAACGTTTGCCATTCT
This sequence comes from Prionailurus bengalensis, assembly GCF_016509475.1. NCBI lineage: Eukaryota > Metazoa > Chordata > Mammalia > Carnivora > Felidae > Prionailurus > Prionailurus bengalensis. Next base: position 16,792,243 of record NC_057361.1, on the reverse strand, counting down.
GACATGTGTAAGGTGGTATCTCATTGTGGTTTTGATTTGTATTGCCCTGATGATGAGTGATTTTGAGCATTTTTTCCTGTGTCTGTTGGCCATCTGGATGTCTTCTTTGGAGAAGTGTCTATTCATGTCTTTTGCCCATTTCTTCACTGGATTATTTGTTTTTTGGGTGTTGAGTTTAAAAGTTCTTTATAGATTTTGGATACTAACCCTTTATCTGATATGTCATTTGCAAATATCTTCTCCCATTCTGTCGGTTGCCTTTTAGTTTTGCTGATTATTTCCTTCACTGTACAGAAACTTTTTATTTTGATGAAGTCCCAATAGTTCATGTTTCTTTTCGTTTCCCTTGCCTCTGAAGACATGTTGAGTAAGAAGTTGCAATGGCCAAGATCAAAGAGGTTTTTGCCTGCTTCCTCCTCAAGGATTTTGATGGCTTCCTGTCTTACATTGAGGTCTTTCATCCATTTTGAGTTTATTTTTGTGTATGGTATAAGAAAGTGGTCCAGGTTCATTCTTCTGCATGTCGCTGTCCAGTTTTCCCAGCACCACTTGCTGAAGAGACTGTCTTTATTCCATTGGATATTCTTTCCTGCTATGTCAAAGATTAGTTGCCCATACGTTTGTGGTTCCATTTCTGAGTTTTCTATTCTGTTCCATTGATCTGAGTGTCTGTTTTTGTACCAGTACCATACTGACTTACCTTCAAGTCCAGGATTGTGATGCCTCCTGCTTTGGTTTTCTTTTTCAAGATTGCTTTGGCTATTTGGAGTCTTTTCCAGTTCCATACGAATTTTAGGATTTTTTGTTCTAGCTCTTTGAAGAATGCTGGTGTTACTTTGATAGGGATTACATTTAATGGGTAGATTGCTTTGGGTAGTACTGACATTTTAACAATATTTGTTCTTCCTATCCAGGAGCATGGAATCTTTTTCCATTTCTTTGTGTCTTCTTCAATTTCTTTCATAAGCATTCTATAGTTTTCAGTATATAGGTTTTTCACATCTTTGGTTAGATTTATTCCTAGATATTTTATGGGTTTTGGTGCAATTGTAAATGGGATCGATTCCTTGATTTCTTTTTCTGATGCTTCATTGGTGGTGTATAAGAATGCAACCAATTTCTGTGCATTGATTTTATATCCTGCAACTTTGCTGAATTCATGAATCAGTTCTAGCAGCTTTTTGGTGGAATCTTTTGGGTTTTCCATATAGAGTATCATGTCACCTGAGAAGAGTGAAAGTTTGATGTCCTGCTGCCTGATTTGGATGTCATTTATTTCTTTTTATTGTCTGATTGCAGAGGCTAAGACTTCCAATACTGTCTTGAATAACAGTAGTGAGAGTGGACATCCCTGTCTTGTTCCTGACCTTAGGGGGAAAGCTCTCAGTTTTTCCCCATTGAGGATGTTATTAACACTGGTTCGTTCATATATGGCTTTTATGATCTCGAGGTATGCTCCTTCTATCCCTACTTTCTTGAGGGTTTTTATCAAGAAAGGATGCTGTATTTTGTCAAATGCTTTCTCTGCATCTATTGAGAGGATCATGTGGTTCTGGTCCTTTTTTTATTGATGTGATGAATCACACTGATTATTTTGCGGATATTGAACCAGCCCTGCATCCCAGGTATAAATCCCACTTGGTCATGGTGAATAATTTTTTTAATGTGTTATTGGATCTGGTTGGCTAATATCTTGTTGAGGATTTTTGCATCCATGTTCATCAGGGAAATTGGTCTATAGTTCTCCTTTTTAGTGGAGTCTCTGTCTGGTTTGAGAATCAAGGTAATGTTGGCTTCATAGAAAGAGTTTGGAAGTTTGCCATCCATTTCTATTTTTTTGGGACACCTTCAAGAGAATAGGTGTTAAGTCTTCCTTAAATGTTTGGTAGAATTCCCCTGGAAAGCCATCTGGCCCTGGACGCTTGTTTTTTGGAAGATTTTTTATTATGAATTTGATTTCTTTACTGGTTACGAGTCTGTTCAAATTTTCTATTTCTTCCTGTTTCAGTTTTGGTAGTATATAAGTTTCTAAGAATTTGTCCATTTCTTCCAGATTGCCCATTTTATTGGCATATAATTGCTCATAATATTTTCTTATTATTGTTTATATTTCTGTTGTGTTGGTTGTGATCTCTCCTCTTTCATTCTTGATTTTATTTATTTGGGTCCTTTCCTTTTTCTTTTCAATCAAAGTGGCTAGTGGTTTATCAATTTTGTTAATTCTCTCAAAGAACCAGCTTCTTGTTTCATTGATCTGTTCTACTATTTTTTTGGTTTTGATATCATTAATTTATGCTCTAATATTTATTATTTCCTGTCTTCTGTTGGCTTGGGGTTTTGCTGTTCTTTTTCCAGCTCTTTAAGGCATAAGGTTAGGTTGAGTATCTGAGATCGTTTTCTTCCTTCTTTAGGAAGGCCTGGATTGCTATATACTTTCCTCTTAGGACCGCCTTTCCTGCATCCCAGAGGTTTGGGGTTGAGGTGTTCTCATTTTCATTGCTTCCATGAACGTTTTGATTTCCTCTTTAACTTCTTGGTTAGCCCCTTCATTCTTTAGTAGGATGTTCTTTAGTCTCCAAGTATGTTACCTTTCCAAATTTTTTCTTGTGGTTGATTTCGAGTTTCATAGCAATGTGGTCTGAAAATATGCACGGTATGATCTTGATCTTTTTGTACTTGTTGAGGGCTGATTTGTGTCCCAGTATGTGGTCTATTCTGGAGAACGTTCCATGTGCACTGGAGAAGAATGTATATTCTGCTGCTTTAGGATGAAATGTTCTGAATATATCTGTTAAGTCCATCTGACCCAGTGTGTCATTCAAAGCCATTTTTCCTTGTTGGTTTTTGATTAGATGATCTGTCCACTGCTGTGAGTGGGGTGTTGAAGTCCCCTACTATTATGGTATTACCATCAATGAGTTTCTTTATGTTTTTGATTAATTGATTTATATATTTGGGTGCTCTCACATTTGGTGCATAAATGTTTACAATTGTAAGGTCTTCTTGGTAGATAGACCCCTTATTTATGATATAATGCCCTTCTTCATCTCTTGATACAGTCTTCATTTTAACGTCTAGATTGTCTGATATATGTATGGCTACTCTGACTTTCTTTTGTTGACCATTTGCATGACAGATGGTTCTCCATCCCCTTACTTTCAATCTGAAGGTGTCTTTAGGTCTAAGGTGGGTCTCTTCGAAACAGCATATAGGTGGATCTTGTTTCCTTATCCATTCTGTTACCCAATATCTTTTGATTGGAGCATTGAGTCCATTGACATTTAGAGTGAGTACTGAGAGCTATGAATTTATTGCCATTATGTTGCTTGTAGAGTTGCAGTTTCTGGTGGTGTTCTCTGGTCCTTTCTAGTCTTTGTTGCCTTAGTCTTTATTTATTTGTTTGTTTGTTTTTTCACCTTTTCTCCCCTCAGAAAGTCCCCCTTAAAATTTCTTGCAGGTCTGTTTTAGTGGTCACACACTCCTTTAATTTTTGTTTGTCTGGGAAACTTTTTATCTCTCCTTCTATTTTGAATGACAGCCTTGCTGGATAAAGAAATTCTTGGCTGCATATTTTTCTGATTCAGCACATTGACTATATCCTGCCATTCCTTTCTGGCCTGCCAAGTTTCTGTGGATAGGTCTGCTGCAAACCTGATCTGTCTTCCCTTGTAGGTTAAGGACTTTTTTCCCTTACCGCTTTCATGACTCTCTCCTTGCCTGAGTATTTTGTGAATGTGACTATGATATGCCTTGTTGATGGTCAGTTTTTGTTGAATCTTATGGGAGTCCTCAGTGCCTCCCAGATTTTGATGTCTGTGTGTTTCCCCAGGTTAGGATAGTTTTATGCTATGATTTTCTCACAAAACCCTTCTACCCCTATTCCTCTCTCTTCCTCTTCTGGGACCCCTATTATTCTGATGTTGTTCCTTTTTAATGAGTCACTGATTTCTCTAATTCTTAAATCATGCTCTTTTACCTTCATCTCCCCCTTTTTTTTCTGCTTCATTATTCTCCATAAGTTTATCCTCTATATCGTTGATTCTCCATTCTGCCTCATCCATCCTTGCCACTGTAGCATCCATTGGAGATCGCAGCTCAGTTATAGCATTTTTATTTCATCCTGACTAGCTTTTACTTCTTTTATTTCTGAAGAAAGGGATTCTAATCTCTTTTCGACTCCAGCTATTATTCTTATTATCATGATTCTAAATTCTGCTTCAGACATCTTGCTTGTATCTGTGTTGGTTAAGTCCCTGGCTGTTGTTTCTTAGTGCTCTTTCTTTTGGGGTGAATTCCTTTATTTCATCATTTTGAAAGGAGAAAAGGAATTAATGAGGTAAAAAAATAAAAATTACGAAATTAAAAACAAACACACACAAAATAAATCGAATAAATGATGGTAGATACTAGGTATGTTTTGGTCTGGGTGTTGAAAGTAGATTGATAGATAAGAGAAAAAAGGGGAAAGAAGAAAAAAAGGAAATCATTTGAAAATTTGAAAAGATTAATACAATGAAGTAGACTAAAATGAAATGATGGAAGTAAAATAGAATTTGAAAAAAATTTACACAAAAGTATAAATTATAGTAGAAAAAAATAAAATATTTTTAATAAAAATTGAAAATAAAAATGATTTTTTTTCTCTTTTTGTATTCAAGAAAAAGAAAAGAAATGAAAAAAGAAAAAAGAGAAAAAGAAAATAAATTGAATAAATGGATGAGTGAACAGACTGAAATACAGCTGAAATTACTTCATTTTACCCTAGAAGTCAAACTATGAAGCTCTTTATAGTCCATAAACTAAGCAGGCGGAGAGACTTGTGTTTCTGAAGAGTGAGGTTGGCCCAGTTGGGTGGGGCTTAGTGTAACAGCTCCATTCTCTACTAGATGGTGCTGCTAGCTTACTGGGGTGGATTGTTGTGGCACTTATAGGTGCCTACGAACATACACGGGAGCAGTGAAAATGGTGTCATCCAGCTACCCAGTCTCTAATTTCAGAACTCTGTTCTCCCAGATCAGCAGTCATGCACCGTCCTTTGTCTTCAGCTTCCATCTGCTTCCTGCCTTTACACAGTCTGTGACCAAGCCCCAGGCAGCACCTCCCTCCTGAGTCTTGTCTCAGATGCAGCTGTTTTTCCAGACTCTTTCCTTCTGAGGGACTGTGGCTTTGACCGGTTCTGCCCCTCTGCAGGAGGGTCTCACTGAGCAATGGCCATGTGCCAGCCACACCCAGGAATGTTTGCGGGACCATGCTGTTGCTGATGCCCAGATACTGTGGCCAGGTGCCGTCCCGCCCCAGGAAAAATTCACGAGACAGTGTAGCAGCAGCATTTCAGGGATTATAGAAAATCACAGCACACATCTGGCACCAGGCTTCACCCTTAACGACCTTGTTCCAGCACCAGCGAATGTGGTTGTTCTCCTGGGTCCTCTGGGCCTTGCCTTTGTGGGACCCACACAGCCTCTACCAGGTGTCCTCCCAGCAGGGGAACCGCCTCTCCCCGTGTGGCCTGAAGACCCCTGGACTCCACTCTGCTCCTGGGGATTTGTCCTTCCCACCAGAGCACTGCTAGGTATTGGACTGCAGAGTTTCAGCCTCTGTGCTCCCTCCATTTATAGTCTTAATGGAATTTAAACTCTCTCCTTTCTCCCTTTTTAGTTCAGTCCCTGCGGCTGTTTCCATTTTTCCACTTTCTCTCCAGCTGCTTTTGGGGGGGGTGCTTTTCCAGTATTCTCCCCCCCATCTCGGTCCTCTCTCCACACACAAAAGCGGCTCCTTGCCCTCCACAGCTTCTCTCTCCCCCAGTTCACCTCTCTGTGCTGCGTACCTGCTTAATTCTGTGGTTCAGGTTGTGCAGATTGTTGTGTTAATCCCCAGATCAGTTTTCTAGGTGTTCAGGATGGTTTAGTGTTGGTCCAGCTGTATTTCATGGATGCAAGGCACACAGAAAACCTCCTCCATGCTGTTCTGCCATCTTAGCTCCTCCTCAACATTATGTTCATTACAGATACTGTTGTGCAGCGTCGTAGTTCATTCATATCACTATGTAGTATTCTGTTGTATAAATATTACAAAATGCATTTATCCGCTTCCCAATTCATGGGCATCTGAGTATAATGAGTGGTATTGTCATGAACATTCATGTTCATGACTTTGGTGAATACATGTATACATTTCTGTTAGTAATATACCCATGGGTGGGATTGCTAGCTTATAAAATAGGCATGTGCTCAGCTTTAGCAGATACTACCAGACAAGTTTAAAAGGTGGTTGTACCATTTGACCCTCCCACCAGCAGCATATGAGTGTTCTAGCCACCCCCCATTTTTGCCAGCTTTCACTATTTTGCACAGGACAACCTTTGACAACACACTGATAAAGGAAAGCGTGGCTTGAACAGAGGCTAAAAGGGATTTGAGACACAGCCTCCAGGTGGCTGAGAAATCTCTTCCTTTAAAGACAGCACCCTAGAACTGTGGGGGCTCGAGTCTGACTCCAGAACCACAATTCCCTCTCCTTATCCCCAATGCCCCATCTTGCATGAAGTCATCAGCCACATGCACATCTGCAATCTTCTCCATTGCAAAAGAAGTTACTTTAGTTCTCCTAAAGCAAATAAACAAATAAGCCAACAAATAAACATATATCTCCTTTAACACAGAGACAGGTAGCAGAAGCACAAATTCTTCCTGGGTAAGGCGAATTGTATCAAGGAAAGACAGAATTTATCTATCAATATATCTACCAATCTATCTAACACATAAGTTCTCACAATGTACCAGGCCTAAGCCCTTTACAAATATTAATTCATTCAACTCTTACAATGGCATATGAAATAAACATTATTATTATTATTATTATTATTATTATTTTACAGGTGAGGAAACTGAGGCATAAAGAAGTTGAGTAACATACCCAAACTCATGGATCTGGTAAGTGGCAAAGCAGAGAATCCAATCTGAGCAAGCCTGGCTCTATAGTCAATGCTCTTAACTTCATACTATGCTGTTTTTGTTTTTCTGGGAAACTCAGGCCTTGAATAACTGCTCATCTCAACTAGTATAATGTGTTCTTTTTTATTTTTGCCTTAACATACCATGAATTTGCTTACTTCATATGCCCAAGTGTAAAGCAACCCCTTAGTTTTCCAAAGAGAAAATTCTGGCCCCCACAAATTGGAGCCTATCTGAGTAATAAACTTGTAGCACCATAGATTGAGTAATCAGATGTCTACTTATAATACCGTACTTTTATAATTTCACACACACTTATAATATCACAAATTAAATAAAGTAATGTATTGTTAAAATAGTGCTTTTTTTTCCCGAGCTCATGGGTCAGGAAATTATTTATCTTGGACAAGCTTATATAGCTAAGCCTCAGTGTCCTCATTGTCACTCTGGTTATTTTTTACACCATCAACTTCAGTTCATTCTGGGCTGTTGACATACAGCATCTTTTAGTTTCATATATTACAAGGTTGTTGGAAATTTATCCCAAATTAAAGCACCCGTTTGTATACTTTTTAAAAATTATATTGATCCTATGGGTCTTATCATCGATAGAGCATCTTAATATATTGCTTTACACAGTGATGACTAAAAGATTTATTTACTACTGTCTCAGATGATTGCAATGGAGTCATGACCACAGTTATAATTGCTAAATCTGTGTTATATATCTTTACTTTCATTTTATTCAATCTGTAAAGAGACCTGTATAAATTTCCCAAATTAATATTGATTTGGATTGTTTTAATGGTCCTCTTCAAATAGCACTTTATCATTCAAACTGAACTATTCAGACTTTATAAAGATTCAAATAGAAGATGGCAATTCGTACTTTCCTAAGGAACAGTTCTGAAGGAAGGGAGGGAACTTTACCTGTGAATTGGCTCTCACTGGCCAAATCATGGCTAAAACATGGAACCTGCTTAAGATTCTCTCTCTCTCTCTCTCTCTCTCTCTCTCTCTCTCTCTCTCTGATAAACTTTTTAAAAAATGTATCCCAGACTAAATGCAGATGATGGGGTACAGTTTTCCTCAACAGAAGTACCCAGTGTTCATTGTTAATTCTCTACCCAGTTAGATACAACCAGATTTCCAAAGCCCAGACAACTGTGAGCATACCACCAACTTGTAGGTTTCTCTTGAGCAGCGAGCCCCAGGCTGGGCAAAGGATAAGCTTGGAAAATTCATATCCAAAGGGCAAGGTACATGTGCCTAATGGCTAGGCATCATACATAGCTTCTGGAGGCTTCTGTTCAAAGAGTCAGGGTTCATACTGAAATAGCATTTGAAAAACTTGCAAATAATATAAAGCAGGAAAATGAGAGCAATTGTGACCTTCTAAGTCCGCTGGGTTGTCCTCATTCTATAACTCCTAAGTTATAGAAAGGAAAGTATAAGAGGCATACAGTGTTATAGTAAAGAGCAAAAGTTTTGTAGTTAGAAACCTGGCTCTGCCACTAGCAGTATGGCCCTGCACACAACACTTTTCTTCTCCAAGTGTGTAAGCTGAAAACAGTAACTGTAATAATATCTAATTTAAAGAGTTTTGTGAAGAATGAACTAGGCTATACCCGTAGAATACTTAGTGCATTGTAGCATGTAGGAAATCACTTAATAAATGATCGTCATTACAATTATCATCATTTCATTCTACTTAGTCAACATTTTCAGCCCAAGATTAAGTGGATGGAGTGTCCCTTCTCACTGTATTTAAAGCATCTAATGGACTCCCAGGAAAATGGAGCAAGAGAAAAGGTCTGGGTAATGGGAAGGCAGAACATCCCGTCTTTTCCCCATACTCCCAGTTTCTGAGTTTGTTTTGCCATACAGTAACACTGCTCTCAGCCCACTCAATGCCAAAATTCACATCACCATCTGAAGTAACATCTTCAAGATGAAAGGAAAAACAGATAAAAGGATGCCAGTGATGTCTCAATTCAAGCCATGGGAAACGTAGCTAAATTTGTCATCCTTCCCTTCCCATGTGAACAAAAGTGCCTTCTACCTGCCACATAGTAGCTCTATAACTAGTACACTGATTGTAGAAAAGGTCTAAATTTAATACTTAATCATCTTGAATGATGCTAGACCTATTTTTTTGCTAACTTTTAAAAACTTTTTATTATGGAAATGTTTAAACAAACAGAAGTTAAAAAGTACCCCCATGTACCCATAACCCAGTTTAAAAAGTTATCAACTCATGTGTTTTTTATATACCCTTCTCTACTTCCCCCCTCCTTTTAGATTATTTTAAAACAAATCCTAGGGGCGCCTGGGTGGCGCAGTCGGTTAAGCGTCCGACTTCAGCCAGGTCACGATCTCACGGACCATGAGTTCGAGCCCCGCGTCAGGCTCTGGGCTGATGGCTCAGAGCCTGGAGCCTGTTTCCGATTCTGTGTCTCCCTCTCTCTCTGCCCCTCCCCCGTTCATGCTTTGTCTCTCTCTGTCCCAAAAATAAAATAAAACGTTGAAAAAACAAAAAAATAAAAATAAAACAAATCCTAGACATCATATCATTTCATCCTTAAGTATTTCAGCAGGTGACTCTAAGCAAGGACTCTTTTTCTAAAATATAACTATAATGTCATTATTCCCACTAAGAAATTAATAATTATTCTTTAATATGATGAAATATCCAATAAGTATTCAAATTCCCCCTGATCCCATATTTTTTACAATTTTTCTTAGTGTCGAAATAAGGTCCATACTTTGCAATTAGTCGTGTCAAAAGTTACAAAATAACAAAAGTAAAAGAAGTAAATCACTGAAGTAGTAATTAGTAAAAGTTTATTGTGCGCACACCAAAAAGACAGTTTGTAAACTGGGAGCACTCAAACCAGACCACGGAATGAGGCTCAGGGGTATATTGTTTTAAAGCAGCTTATATAGTGAGAAAGCAGACTGTTTATTATTTGCAGTGATTGGTTATAATTTTAGAATTTTCTTAAATGACAGGGAACTGGTCGGTGGTTACCTCATATAAAGTTGGGAAATAGTTTAACTTTTGGTTATGGTTTCCAAAGGCATAAGTGAGAAATGACCTGGGTCAAGTTCACCTTGCAAAATAAGCTAAAGTAAGCTTTGTTTGTATGAATAAACTGGTTTTGTCTTTCCAGGGAATTTTCAAGGCTGGCCTCCATTTCTTTTTAACAATAGATATGTCTTTTAAGTCTCAGTCTCTAGCTTCTAATTCTTTCTCTTTTCCTCTTTCTCCTTCTCTCTCCCTCTTTCACACAGACCCACACACACAGACACCCTACCCTCCCATACACACACACACACACACACACACACACAAACACACACATTTTTCAATACACTTTTGTTGTTGAAAAATGCATGTTACTTGTCAGAGTTTTGATAGTCTCGATTTTGCTATTTGCATCCTTATTACCGGTATGGTTTAGTGTGTTTCTCTGTCCCCTATTAACTGGTAGTTAAATCTAGAGGCTTAATACGATTCTGGTTTGATATTTTGACAAGGAAACCGCATAGATGGTATTTTATACTTTCATTAGGAGGCGTATACCTGTTGCTGCTCTTTTTGCTATGCTAGCCATTGATGATCATTGTCCAGGTGCAATTTTTTAAAACAATATTTTACTATGGTTTATCCCAATACTTTTTAGAAATTATATATGACTTGATTAGGAGCTAGGCATCTATGACAGGGATCTATCCATTTTAGGAAAGAGACTATACCTCATTTTTCTTTATACCCCCGGTACTGAGAACATGGTGACATCACAGGCACTCTAAAACTGTTGTTCAAATTAATTGGAAAACCAATATTTCCTCTAGAATGCAATTTATCTGAAGAAATGCACACTTTTCTACTCTCATCAATAGCTTTTATAGAGTCAAGGACTTTACCACTACCCCAACACCTGACCTGCCTGTTCTTTTTAATTTAGTCATTAAATTCTCCTCACATTTATAAAAGAAGAAATTGCTATGCCTGCAACTGAGTGGCTGCAAAGGCTAACATTAGTTTTAATTCTTCCATCACATCTGCTTAAATTTCCTCATTAAGACTTCAGGTACAATTTTCCCAATAGTATTACCTGGGCTGTGTATGCAAATTATATCCCTGCTTACACAGTTGAGCATTTAAGGCATGATTATATTTTCTTCCCGTCTGTGATAAGGAACAAAAGGAATGTATAATGTATACATTATACGTACAATGTATGTATAAGACACCTTTGGAAGCTCTTGTTCTACTTTTTAAATAATTCATTGTAACAGTACCTAGCAGGACTTATGTCCTGGGAGTTCTTGATCCTATTTTGCCACACCCCAGCCTCTCTCTTGATGTTGAAAGATTTAGACAAAAGGACCAAATCAGCACTTAGCAGAGGTCAACAGAGAAGCTGGTTCTACACATAGAAACGATCCTGGTTTGTTTCTAGCTTGGGTTCAGCTATGACTCTTCACTGTCAAAGCCCTCTGATAGATTGTTTAGCTCTACCCTCTCCCCTTCTCCCATATCTTTCCCTCTTTAGCCTCCTGCAGTCTAATTTCTACACCAACCGCTACCCACCATCTCTTATTGGTAACTGACATGTCACATCGAGTAGGCTTTCCCCAGTTGGTTCTCATCTCACATGATGGTTTTGCAGTTTTCATCCTGTTCAGCAGCTCCTTCCTTTTGAAACACCTCTTGTCTACATTTCAGTCTATACATTGCAATTCTCCTTTGACCTCTCAGAGTGCTTCTCACTCTCATTTGCAGCCTTTTAAATGTTGGGTTTTCCTATTGATTTTTCCCAGCACCTTTTCCTCTCTCACTCACTCTCTTTCCCAACAATTTCATTGCCATGTCTGGGGATAAGGCTACCAAATCTACATCACTTCCTCTGTCCTTGTCTTGGAGTCCAGACTCACATCACTGGTTGCACACTAGGATAGCTGCAGATAAATAGCAAAGCAGCACATGTCCAAATAAAATTATTACCTCTTTTACCCCCACTTCTTGCTTTCCATTTCTGCCATCCATAATCTGTGGACATCTCAGGGCCCCCCGTGATAACACTTACCCTCTCTTCTTCCCATTCCTCACATCCCATTGTTCATCAGGTTCTCTCAAATTAGTACTCCAGAGGTCTCTCAAAGTCATCCCTTCTGCCCTTTTGGCTCTACTCTTTGCCTAGTTTATATTCTGATCTCCTCATGCCTAAGCTATCACAGTAGCCTCCTAATCTTGTGCCAGTTTCTTCCTCTCTGAAGCTGTCATTCACATTGATGCCACTGTTATTAATATCTTCCCAAGACACAGTAGGTAATGTGACTGTCCTCCTGAAAGACTTCCAATGGCTTCAATTTCTGTAGGCTGTGAAGACAACAGCATCCACAGCCCTTCATGACATGGACCCAATTTGTCTTTCTAGCCCCATAAGTCAAAGTAAAGAGTTTCTGGGGATTTTAGTAGTAGAAGAAATATGAAGAAAGATAGAACGTCTGTGAGAGGAAAGTAAGTAGAAAGTCATGCTAAAGTAGGAAAGCAACATAAGCAAAAGCACTGAAGTTGAAAGTACTATTTTATTAAAGGGAATATAAAGAAGAGATAAGCAAGGAGGGATGGTAGTGTCATGTAGGGAGAGATACAGTTCAATCAATAGGATGAAGAAAAAATCATTAGTAAGAGTCTTAAAATCATGGGGCGCCTGGGTGGCACAGTCGGTTAAGCGTCCAGCTTCAGCGAGGTCACGATCTCGCGGTCCGTGAGTTCGAGCCCCGCGTCGGGCTCTGCGCTGATGGCTCAGAGCCTGGAGCCTGTTTCCGATTCTGTGTCTCCCTCTCTCTCTGCCCCTCCCCCATTCATGCTCTGTCTCTCTCTGTCCCAAAAATAAATAAATGTTGAAAAAAAAAAGAGTCTTAAAATCAAACATGAATTTAAGAACAATGCTATGTTACTTTCCATGTATATTACCTATTCCTGCATACAGCTTCTCCAAACCTAATATTCTACAGTAGACCCAACAAAATACTCCCAAGTTGCTTAAGTGTTCTTATTTCTATTTTAGGCATTCAATCCCAATTGTTAACAACTCCCTTAAATATAAGACTTCCTTTCAGAGCTACTTGGAAATGTGTTACCTAAAATGCTACATATTTCCCCTCTTCTTCCGCAGCATTTCTCCAGCTTCTAAAAATAACAACTCAGATGCTGCTTTGTTCACTGTTCTAGCTCCCATTTACACACCTATCATGTTCAGAGACCACCTGGGACATATCACTTTAATTGGCATTGTGTGTGTGTCTGTGTGTGTGCATGTGTGTGTGTCTCCATTTCTTCCTGCTCAAATAGCATTTTTTTAAAAATTAAGCTTAATGCTCCTTAGGAAATTATATTCTACCATGGGAATGAAAAGGCTACAAGTCATTCTTTTCCTCTGATTTCCATAGAAGCCTTAGGAGACAACTTCGGCAGCCAACATAAGAGCTCTCATATGTGAATTAGGAGAGGAAGTAAGGACAATAATAGTGATTGACAATATTTATTTGAAAGCTAAGACTTACTATGTGACAGACACTGTGCCAGGCTCTTCACCTGCATATTCATATTCAATTGTCACATAACTCCAATAACTAGGTATTCTTACCATCCTCATTTTTCTTTTTTTTTTAATATGAAATTTATTGTCAGATTGGCTTCCATACAACACCTAGTGCTCGTCCAAACAGGTGCCCTCCTCAATACCCATCACCCACCCTCCCCTTCCTCCCACCCCCCCCCCGTCAACCCTAAGTTTGTTCTCCGTTTTTAAGAGTCTCTTATGTTTTGGCTCCCTCTCTCTCTAACCTTTTTTTTTCCTTCCCCTCCCCCATGGTCTTCTGTTAAATCTCTCAGGATCCACATCAGAGTGAAAACATATGGTATCTGTCCTTCTCTGTATGACTTATTTCACTTAGCATACACTCTCCAGTTCCATCCACGTTGCTACAAAAGGCCATATTTCATTCTTTCTCATTGCCACGTAGTACTCCATTGTGTATATAAACCACAATTTCTTGATCCATTCATCAGTTGATGGACATTTAGGCTCTTTCCATAATTTGGCTATTGTTGAAAGTGCTGCTATAAACATTGGGGTACAAGTGCCCCTATGCATCAGCACTCCTGTATCCATTGGGTAAATTCCTAGCAGTGCTATTGCTGGGTCATAAGGTAGATCTATTTTTAGTTTTTTGAGGAACCTCCATACTGTTTTCCAGAGCGGCTGCACCAGTGTGCATTCCCACCAACAGTGCAAGAGGGTTCCCGTTTCTCCACATCCTCGCCAGTATCTATAGTCTCCTGATTTGTTCATTTTAGCCACTCTGACTGGCATGAGGTGACATCTCAGTGTGGTTTTGATTTGTATTTCCCTGATGAGGGGCGACGTTGAGCATCTTTTCATATACCTGTTGGCCATCTGGATGTCTTCTTTGGAGAAGTGTCTATTCATGTTTTCTGCTCATTTCTTCACTGGGTTATTTGTTTTTCGGGTGTGGAGTTTGGTGAGTTCTTTATAGATTTTGGATACTAGCCCTTTGTCCGATATGTCATTTGCAAATATCTTTTCCCATTCCGTTGGTTGCCTTTTAGTTTTGTTGATTGTTTCCTTTGCAGTGCAGAAGCTTTTTATCTTCACGAGGTCCAAATAGTTCATTTTTGCTTTTAATTCCCTTGCCTTTGGGGATGTGTCAAGTAAGAAATTGATGCAGCTGAGGTCAGAGAGGTTTTTTTCCTGCTTTCTTCTCTAGGGTTTTGATGGTTTCCTGTCTCACATTTAGGTCCTTTATCCATTTTGAGTTTATTTTTGTGAATGGTGTAAGAAAGTGGTCTAGTTTCATCCTTCTGCATGTTGCTGTACAGTTCTCCCAGCACTATTTGTTAAAGAGACTGTCTTTTTTCATTGGATATTCGTTCCTGTTTTGTCAAAGATTAGTTGGCCATACGTTTGTGGGTCTAATTCTGAGGTTTCTATTCTATTCCATTGGTCTATGTGTCTGTTTTTTTGCCAATACCATGCTGTCTTGATGATTACAACTTTGTAGTAGAGACTAAAGTCTGGGATTGTGATGCTTCCGGCTTTGGTCTTCTTCAAAATTACTTTGGCTATTTGGGGTCTTTTGTGGTTCCATACAAATTTTAAGATTGCTTGTTCTAGCTTCAAGAAGAATGCTGGTGCAATTTTGATTGAAATTGCATTGAATGTGTAGATAGCTTTGGGTAGTATTGACATTTTGACAATATTTATTCTTCCAATCCATGAGCATGGAATGTTTTTCCATTTCTTTATATCTTCTTCAATTTCCTTCATAAGCTTTCTATAGTTTTCAGCATACAGATCTTTTACATCTTTGGTTAGGTTTATTCCTTGGTACTTTATGCTTCTTGGTGAAATTGTGAATGAGATCAGTTTCTTTATTTGTCTTTCTGTTGCTTCATTATTAGTGTATAAGAATGCAACTGATTTCTGTACATTGATTTTGTATCCTGTAACTTTGCTGAATTCATGTATCAGTTCTAGCTTCTCTTGGTGGAGTCTATCGGGTTTTCCATGTATAATCTCATGTCATCTGCAAAAAGTAAAAGCTTGACTTCATCATTGCCAATTTTGATGCCTTTGATTTCCTTTTGTTGTCTGATTGCTGATGCTAGCACTTCCAACACTATGTTAATCAACAGTGGTGAGAGTGGACATTCCTGTCGTGTTCCTGTTCTCAGCGAGAAAGCTCTCAGTTTTTCCCCAGTGAGGATGATATTAGCTGTGGGCTTTTCATAAATGGCTTTGAGGATGTTTAAGTATGTTCCTTCTATCCTGACTTTTCCAACGGTTTTTATTAAGAAAGGATGCTGAATTTTGTGAAATGCTTTTTCTGCATTGATTGACAGGATCATATGGTTCTTTTCTTTTCTTTTTATTAATGTGATGTATCACATTGATTGATTTGCAAATGTTGAACCAGCCCTGCAGCCCAGGAATGAATCCAGCTTGATCATGGTGTATAATTCTTTCTATATGCTGTTGAATTCGATTTGCTAGTACCTTATTGAGAATTTTTGCATCCATATTCTTCAGGGATATTGGCCTGTAGTTCTCTTTTTTTTTGCTGGGTCTCTGTCTGATTCAGGAATCAAAGTAATGCTGGCTTCATAGAATGAGTCTGGAAGTTTTCCTTCCCTTTCTATTTTTTGGAAGAGCTTGAGAAGGATAGGTATTATCTCTGCTTTAAACGTCTGGTAGAACTCCCCTGGGAAGCCATCTGGTCCTGGACTCTTATTTGTTGGGAGATTTTTGATAACTGATGCAATTTCTTCGCTGGTTATGGGTCTGTTCAAGCTTTCTATTTCTTCCTGTTTGGGTTTTGGAAGTGTGTGGGTGCTTAGGAATTTGGCCATTTCTTCCAGGTTGTCCAGTTTGTTGGCATATAATTTTTCATAGTATTCCCTGATAATTGTTTGTATCTCTGAGGGATCGGTTGTAATAATTCCATTTTCATTCATGAGTTTCTCTATTTGGGTCATCTCCCTTTTCTTTTTGAGAAGCCTGGCTAGAGGTTTATCAATTTTGTTTATTTTTTCAAAAAAACAACTCTTGGTTTCATCGATCAGCTCTACAGTTTTTTTAGATTCTATATTGTTTATTTCTGCTCTGGTCTGTATTATTTCCCTTCTTCTGCTGGGTTTAGGGTGTCTTTGCTCTTCTGCTTCTACTTCCTTTAGGTGTGCTGTTAGATTTTGTATTTGGGATTTTTCTTGTTTCTGGAGATAGGCCTGGATTGCAATGTATTTTCCTCTCAGGACTGCCTTCGCTGCATCCCAAAGCACTTGGATTGTGGTATTTTCATTTTCACTTGTTTCCATATATTTTTTAATTTCTTCTCTAAGTGCCTGGTTGACCCATTCATTCTTTAGTAGGGTGTTCTTTAACCTCCATGCTTTTGGAGGTTTTCCAGACTTTTTCCTGTGGTTGATTTCAAGCTTCATAGCATTGTAGTCTGAAAGTATGCATGGTATGATCTCAATCCTTTATACTTAGGAAGGGCTGTTGTGTGACCCAGTATGTGATCTATCTTGGAGAATGTTCCATGTGCACTACTTGAGAAGAAAGTATATTCTGTTGCTTTGGGATGCAGAGTTCTAAATATATCTGTCAAGTCCATCTGATCCAATGTATCATTCAGGGCCCTTGTTTCTTTATTGATCCTGTGTCTAGTCAATCTATCCATTGTTGTAAGTGGAGTATTAAAGTCCCCTGCAGTTACCACATTCTTATCAATAAGGTTGCTTATCTTTGTGATGAATTGTTTTATATATTTAGGGGCTCCCATATTCGGTGCATAGACATGTATAATTGTTAGCCCTTCCTGATGGATAGACCCTGTGATTATTATATAATGCCCTTCTTCATCTCTTGTTACAGCCTTTAATTTAAAGTCTAGTTTGTCTGATATAAGTATGGCTACTCCAGCTCTCTTTTGACTTCCAGTAGCAGGATAGATAGTTCCCCATCCCCTCACTTTCAATCTGAAGGTGTCCTCAGGTCTAAAATGAGTCTCTTGTAGACAGCAAATAGATGGGTCTTGTTTTTTTATCCATTCTGATACCCTATGTCTCTTGGTTGGAGCATTTCATCCATTTACATTCCTTGTTATTATGGAAAGATATGGGTTTAGAGTCATTGTGATGTCTGTAGGTTTCATGCTTGTAGTGATGTCTGGTCATTTGTGGTCCTTGCAACATTTCACTCACAGAATCCCCCTTAGGATCTCTTGTAGGGCTGGTTTAGTGGTGATGAATTCCTTCAGTTTTTGTTTGTTTGGGAAGACCTTTATCTCTCATTCTATTCTGAATGACAGACTTGCTGGATAAAGGATTCTCGGCTGCATATTTTTTCTGTTCATCACATTGAAGATTTCTTGCCATTCCTTTCTGGCCTGCCAGGTTTCAGTAGATAGGTCTGCCACTAGTCTTATGCGTCTCCCTTTGTAAGTTAGAGCCTGTTTGTCCCTAGCTGCTTTCAGAATTTTCTTTACCCTTGTATTTTGCCAGTTTCACTATGATATGTCCTGCAGAAGATCGATTCAAGGTACGTCTGAAGGGACTTCTCTGTGCCTCTTGGATTTCAATGCCTTTTTCCTTCCCCAGATCAGGGAAGTTCTCAGCTACGATTTGTTCAAGTACACCTTCAGCCCCTTTCTCTCTCTCTTCCTCTTCTGGAATTCCTATTATACGGATATTGTTCCGTTTGATTGCATCACTTAGTTCTCTAATGCTCCCCTCATACTCCTGGATTTTTTTTTATCTCTCTTTCTCTCACTTCCTCTATTTCCATAATTTTATCTTCTAATTCACCTATTCTCTCCTCTGCCTCTTCAATCTGAGCTGTGGTCACCTCCATTTTATTTTGCACCTCATTTTTTAGCTCCTCATGACTATTTCTTAGTCCCTTGGTCTCTGTAGCAATAGATTCTCTGCTGTCCTGTATACTTTTTTCAAGCCCAGCGATTAATTTTATGACTATTTTTCTAAATTCTTGTTCCATTATATTGCTTAAATCGTTTTCGATCAGTTTGTTAGCTGTCGCTACTTCCTGGAGTTTCTTTTGAGCATAATTCTTCCGTTTTGTCATTTTAGATAGTCCCTGGGGTGGCGTGGAACTGCAGGGCACTTCCCCTGTGCTGTCTGGAGTAACTTGCATTGGTGGGCAGGGCTGCAGTCAGACCGGATGTCTGCCCCCACCCCACTGCTGGGGCCACGGTCAGACTGGTGTGTACCTTATCTTCCCCTCTCCCAGGGGCAGAACTCACTGTGGAGTGTTGTGGCCTCTGTCTTGGCTGCTTGCACACTGCCAGTCTTGTGGTGCTGCTTCGATGGGATCTGGCCAAGGGTGTATTAGCCGGGGTGGATCTGCAAGGTGCACCAGGGTGGGAGGGGCAGGCTTAGCTCACTTTGCCATCAGTGGTCCTCTGCAGGAGGGGCCCTGCAGCGACCGGGAGGCAGGCAGACCCGTCAGAGGGATGGATCCACAGAAGCACAGTGTTGGGTGTTTGTGCAGTGCAAGCAAGTTCCCTGATGGGAACTGGTTCCCTTTGGGATTTTGGCTAGGGGATGGGAGAGGGAGATGGCGATGGCGATGGCCAGTGCCTTTGTTCCACCCGAGCTGAGCTCTGTCTTCTGGGGCTCAACACCTCTACCTCCCAGGATCTTCTCGCCCTCCAGCTCTCCAAGCAAAGCTGTTGACTTATAACATTCCAGATGTTAAATCCTGCTGGCTGTGAGAACTCAAGCAGTCCGGCCCCCCTGCTTTTGCAAGCCAGACTCAGTGGCTGTGCCTTGACAGGTGGGCTGCCCCTCACCGCCCCGACTTCCTCCCGCCAGCCTGTGGAGCGCTCATAGCCTCTCTGCCCTTCCTACCCTCTTCCGTGGGCCTCTTGTCTACACTTGGCTCCAGAGAGTCCGTTCTGCTAGTTCTCTGGTGGTTGTCTGGGTTATTTAGGCAGATGTGGGTGGAATCTAAGCGATCAGCAGGATGAGGAATCTAAGCGATTAGCAGGATGAGGTGAGCCCAGCGTCCTCCTACACCACCATCTTCCTCTACTCTCCTACACTTCTCATTTTTCACACAAGCAAATCAAAACTTGGAGGGGTTAAAGAGCTTGATCTGATGTCTCAAAAGTAAATGAAAGGACTCACTTTTGGACCTAGATCTGCAGGGACGATAACTCATGTTCTGTGTGCAGAAAATCACATGTAAATTTTGAAATGGAAGCCAATATGTGGTATATTAGGCTGGGTTCTCTCAGAAGCAGACCCAGCAACAAGGATTAGAATGTCAGTGCTCTATATACAGGGAAGGGAAGGAAGCCAATAAAAGCCGTGCATCCTCTGAAGAACTCTAGGAGACAGCCTAGAGCACACCTCAGAGTTAATCTAACAAGTAGGTAAGGCAACTGAGACATTTCTCTACGAACTCCTATGTTAGTTATTGGTTAAGAGATGCTGTTGGCAGCACTCACAACTTGCTCTGAGCACAGACTAAGCATGCTCCCTGTCAGAAAAAGCCTTCAGACAGAGTCACAGATGTTCAACAGAAAGCAGCCTACAGCAAGTAGAGGTAAGTACTGAGGGATGTGGGCAGGGCACCAAGACCATCTGCAATACATGCATATGGCCCTGGGAACAAAGAAAAAGGAAAGGGAGAAAAACCCATTCCCTGGACACAATCAATTTTGCTGCTTTACCCACCATCCTCTGCATTCAGCTTAACCTACTGGGATTTCTCAGCCCTAATTTTCACCATTTTTTTCAGTAATTCTCTCTTTTCTATCTCCAGCTGGGCAATATGGACTTTCACAGAGATACAGGAATCACCATGGGGCTGCTACAACCAGAAATGATGGGACCCACCATTGTACACCAGAACTTTCTACCTGCCAGCACTACCCTGCACTGTGGAAATCTGTACCCTCCCCACAATAAAATATCTTTCATGCTGTCCTCCCATGAAGCAAAAACTAGCTACTCAAACAGTCCCCAAATTCCAACTTTTGGAGACCAACATGAGGTCATTTTCAAAGACAGGGTCCTATGTCTGAAATACCATCCTTAAACTTCCTCATTCAAGATTTTGCAATTCTAAAGTTTCTAAACTAAAAAACATAACCAAGTGAGCTAAAAGTCACATAGTTCTTTGGGGTTAAATAATTCTCTAATAATGGTATAGGTTGGATATTTTATTAGTAGTGATAAAAATTTTTTAATTTTTTTAAGTTTATTTACTTATTTTGTGAGAGAGCGACAGAGAGTGAGCAGGGGAGGGGCAGAGAGAGAGGGAGAAAGAGAATCCCATGCAGGGTCCCAGTGGGACTTGAACCCATGAACCATGAGATCATGACCTGAGCTGAAACCGAGAGTCAGATGCTTAACTGACACACCCAGGCACCCTAAATAGTGATAAATATTGATAATACTAAAGAGTTCCAATATATTGATGGCTCTCTATGTTCCTGGCCATCTGGCTGGCTCATTATTTCTCACTCTAACCCTAAGAGAGTTTTGTAAAAGCCATGGGTATGTCCATCAGCATCTCAGAGCACACATTCTTATGTTTTATAAGCTTGAGACACCAGTGACACAGATGGAATGGCCGGTGGCTCCGAGATACACTGATAATAGCCAGTAGGGAAAAAAGGGCTCTAGGCTGGCCCAGGCAGGTAGGGGAGATTAAAATTAGTTCTCTTCTTGGGGCGCCTGGGTGGCGCAGTCGGTTAAGCGTTCAGCCAGGTCACGATCTCGCGGTCCGTGAGTTCGAGCCCCGCGTCAGGCTCTGGGCTGATGGCTCAGAGCCTGGAGCCTGTTTCCGATTCTGTGTCTCCCTCTCTCTCTGCCCCTACCCCGTTCATGCTCTGTCTCTGTCCCAAAAATAAAGAAACGTTGAAAAAAAATTTTTTTTTAATAATTAGTTCTCTTCTCTTTCCTGTGATTCCCAAGTTATTGGCACATCAACTTTCATCATTTTCCTCAAACTTGCCTTCCAATATTTTCCCTCCTTCTGTCCCTTGGCCTCCTTTCATCTCTTTGCCCCAAAAAACAAGAAAAAAAACCCAAAAGCCCACATGGTTAAATAACTTCTCCAAGGTCACATAACAAATAAAAAGTCAACCCAGGGTCCAAACCTAACCCTGGTTGTTTCCTACCATATCACAGTGCCTTTCTAGCATTCCCTGGAGTGAAATGTCCGGGACCCATTGCCATATAAACAGGAAAGAAAGTATTGCTAAATAATTGGCTACTGTCATATACATGAAATAGTACTTCAGAAGGTTTGAAATATGAAAATATCATGCAAAATGGTTGATTTATTAATGAGAGCTGCTGTATTCTCCACAAGAAGCCAAATTATTAATGTCATCTATATTTTTTCTTAGAAGGACAACTTGTTAGAATGGAAGAAATTCTGAGATCATCTAATCACCAGCTTGCAGAACTGAGGCCCAGTAAAGTTAAGTAACTAACTTAAGGACACTCAGCTGGCTAGTTAGCAGTCAGCTATGATTAGATTCTGGTTTCTCTGACTTCAGATCTGTAGCTTTTTCACTCACCCCACCAGATTGTGTCTTTTCATTCAAACAGCTTCCCCCCACCCCACCTTGGGCAATTGCAGATGGTCACAGTTTTTAGCACTGATGCACATTTTGATCAGTTCCACTGCCCCGCATTTCTAACAATTCTCAGAAATGTTTTTCTCACAGGCATTTAGGATAGTGCTATAATAACAGTTTTTTTTTAATGTCTTTTCTCTGAAAGAAATAACACGCCAAAGTTCCAGGCTCTGCTTCATCGTTATATAATACTTGTCTGGGATTGCAAATCACTTGCAAAAGGACAAGGCCTGGGGGAGGCGAGGGTGGGTGTGAATCTTTTGTGGTTTCTTGAGTAACATGAGGCGATTTGTCATTTTAGTGAGGCCAGAGCCTTTGCTCTCAGATCCATATCCATTCAGGCTCATTTCCATTATCTTTGAAAACTTGCAGTTTCTGAGGCTATCCCTGAACTAAGGTGGAACACAATGGTTGCAGACAGACCTCTTTTTCTCTCTTCCCTTCCACCCAAGTAAGAGAACAGGCTAATAATAAACCAAAGTTCTAGAACTTGAATTTGAACTGAAAATACCTCCGAATAAAACCTGTTTCTTCCGTCCTGCAAACGGGAGGGGAAGGGAGAAGTGACAGCAGGGAACCGGTGTATTTTCTGTGAAAGTGCGCCCTCTGGTGATAAATTTCGGTAAAGATTTGCTCTCCAGGAGAAGTAAACAAAATTATCATACCCTAAAGAATTTCTTATTGGAGGGGAATAAGATCTATAGATAACTCCTTAATGTTCAACTTTATAGTCATAAGTTAGCGGTTATGCAGGTCCCACTGAGATGTTAGTTCTGATGGAGATTGGCACAAGAGAAATTCAAAATACTTCTGTTACTTGGGTAGCTCTCCAAATACCTTGTTGCTGGGCATATTTATAGAGAAGTGAAAATAAAGCAACTCCAAAGGGCAGCAGTGTAAATATTTTGGCTAGGTATGTTAAACTCTTGCCAAAATAGTCAGAAGTAGGTCCCTTTAATTTGGGAAAATGGACAAGAATTCCAGAGCAAATAGAGATACTTTAAAAAAGTGTTCTGACTAAATATGAATGAAGAAAAAAAAAATTTAATACGGTACAATAAGCTATGCTTTCAGTGGCAAAGCCTCCATTGAAGAGTCTTGTCTTTCTACCTTTTTGCCTCCGTGTTTAAGCCCTGCAATCCGCTGCATACCCTTCCTTCAGTATTCAGATTGAAAGGGCAGTGAGAGAAAGCCAACTCCTTTATTAGGCATTCTACTCAGCAATATTCCGTCCCATGCTTCCTGCTTGCACTTGATAAGGAACGAATTCCAATGATCTATGGTTAGCTGCTAGTAGCAAGAGAATTTTCCCTCACAATTCCCTTTCTTGCTTTTTCTTTTGCACGCTTCCCACCCACTCATCCACTCCTAATTCAGACCACCTAAACTGCCTCCGTTATTCATGCAAATCATTCCTCACCACGCTGTGCACAAGCACCCACATTTATATCCTTAGCGACGCTCAGTTTAACCTCTTGGTGCAGGAGAAGTACTAAATCAAATCAGCTGCCTGCGTCTGGCACTCAACGGGGGCTGCACCCAGGTTTTGCAGTTCCCACTCTGAGCCAATCAAGCAGGAGCCCATCAGCAAACAGACCACATTACATAAGGCTGCTGCGGGGCCAGCAATGAGATCAGTAAGGGAGATCACACCGCCACAGCTTCACCCACGTCCCGGGAGAATCTACCAGCCCCTTGTAAGAAGCAAACCCAGACCTCTGTGGCTGTGCGTACATTTTGTGGCAGGCAGTGAGAACATGGGTGTAGAATAGCAACTCTTTCTACATCTGTGTATTCCGAAATTGAGATATTTCGCAGAATTCGTGTTGCCTCGGGGGAATACAGAAACGTTCTTTCCTCCTTTGAGATTCCTTAAACTCTATTAAGGATAACCGTGTGCTAGGGATGGCTCTAACTCATTTGTTTGACTATCTGGTCCGTGCGTGTTTGTGTAGTGACTGGGGCGAACAGAGCAGCTGTGATCACAGGAAGGTAACCCAAATTCGTTTTTTCTGCTCTTTGCCTGAGTTTTCTCAGTTCGCTGCTCAGTGGGAAGAAGGGCATCGCGAGAAATTGAATTCCTCTAAGATAACCTGAATCATAGCTGCCAAGGTTCTAAGCTACATTTAAAGAAGTCCAAATCTCAGATGGAGATTTGGTTTGAGAAATGAGCAGGCCAGTGAAACCTCTCTCCACCTGGAAAGAGATTGTGATAAGAAGAGAGAGAGACCAGAACTGAAGTCATTTTTCATCCACGTGATTTGAGTTGATCCTAAGTAGGTCTTTGCTCTTTGTCTCTGCTGTGCATTCGGCTGCTGCTCTTTCAGTTTAGGGAGAATGAGAGCAGTGATTGAGCATTGCTTTCAAGTGCGAGATTTTCCTACCGAGATAGGACACATATTTAGTATGCAAAAAAACCGCCTTCTCTCACTTTTGAGATAAAATTTATATTCTATGGATGTTCTCTTGTTAGATATTTAAGGTAGTATTGCATTGTAGGAAAGAGAGAATTCGAATTTTAAGAGGAAGAGGAAATGGGGGAGAGAACGGGTGATGGTGGGGGAGAGAAGAAAAAGGAGGGGACAAAGAAAAGTAGTAAAGAGTCCAGGAATATTTACAAGTATGAGGTAAGCAAGTTCTTCTCTAAGAGAATATCAATTCATTGCTGTTACTGATCAGTGAGAGAGGGATAATTAGAGAACCCAAGGGCTCATGGGAGCTCAACAGAATCTGAGATTAGGGGTGTTCCGACTATGCACAGCCCGCTCCCTGTTGAGAATTTTGTCTGACAATAATATCATGACAATAATGACAGTAATGTAATGGGAGGTGTCACTGATGTGAAAATGTCATACGTGAGATTCGTGTGGACAAAGAAAAGGCTGAGGACCCCTGCAAATGAGCAAGGGAAAAGGAAATGCAATCTTCACTGCAAATGAAAGATAGCAGATCTGTATTTGGAGATGAAATATAGATACTCTCCAAGAGGAAAGTAAACCCAGTAATTGTCACTGAATATCTGCAATACCTCCATCCCAAATAATATAGTAAAACAACTCTTTGTTAATGAAGAGAGAGCCATGTCGTTCACAGGGACAGTTGATCACTTTGTGGCAGTCACTGTGCATAGAGCTGGGAATCTACATCTTTCCCGTGATGAGCCTTTAGAGATTCTTATTATGTAAATATGGCTGGGTGGTAGCTGGCTTTTGGTTCAGTGATGCTGTTTTCAGCATTTTTTGACGAATAATTTCTAAATTCTGCAGCAAAGATTTTCCAAAACCTTAAATCTGAATTGAGTTCAATATACAAAGTTTTGGACCTCTTTATGAGCTGCCTTTGTTGTAGCTATTGTTATTGATGATGATGGTCATGATGATATTTTGTTGTCAGCAACGATGAGGTTGTACAAATAAGGAGACAAAAGAGGTAGATCTTTGTACGCTGAAGCAATTGCCGGTGAAGGATTGATTTTATAAAAGGTTTTGCTTCCATCTAGTGGTTATTGTGTACAACTGTCTTATTCTGACAAGCGAAATTAATTGAACGAGATTTTGAAGTGCCCTTACACTGTGCAGGGAGCCGGTGATTAAAATACTAATGCTACTGTCTTTAAAACACTGCTAATAATGATAGGACTCTGCTGTTGATGAGTGCCCAGCATAGTGGAGGAATCAGCCACTTAAATTGCTGTAAACAGAACCAGTAACAGTACCACCAGTTAGTATTTCTGTAATGCCCAGTGCATGCCAGATACTGATAGAAGTGTTTTACATGTTTTAGCTCACCTGATGTACTCAATAACCCTATGAGGTAGTATTTTTAACCTCATCTTACCAAAGAGGGAGCTGAGGCTCAGAGAGGTTATATAACTTCTGCAGAGTCACACAGAGGAAGTGTGAGAGCCAGGTTTTGAACCAGACCAATTGGCAGGAGCCTGTTCCCTTACCACCAGATGACAAGTAAGTAACTACAGGAATTGAGCCACGGCAGTGAGGATGGAAATAAGAATTTAGAGCAGGGAAGAAATCTCAAATGTATTTAGGGAGAACTAATAGGATGTGGCAGACAATTGGATAGGAGAGGAGGAAGGAAAGTTAGAGTTTGTGACTAAGCAGAATGGGAGACAACCAAGTAATTAACCAAGTCTCAATTTTGATGTAGGCATAAGTGTGAGGAGAAGGGATAGACTCTCATTTCTTATTTAGAGCCTTAGAAGTGAGAAGAAGTAAACATATTTCAACAAAAAATGTAAATACCACAAAAGATCGGTGCATGCTTAGGAAAACTGTTCCTTCCTATTGTGAATCCCTAACTTGAAGAAAACATACAAGAATACAGTCATTGAATAAGACTTTGTAAAACTTTTGACATTTCTGAAATTGAAAACCTGTATTGTGAGCTATGCCTACCCTTAAGTATTCAAATGTTTTACTATAGGGTATATGAAAATGCTTAATGTGGGACCCTTTATGATACGTTTTCATGGAATTTTTCTTAGAACATTATTAAACTTGGAGTTCAAGTATTCCAACCTCCTCATGTGACAAGTAAAGGAAGTTATATCAAGATAAGTTAAGATTTTTGAGCACCTTCACTATAATAAGGAACTAAGATGGTAATTGTGTGAGATAAAAAGAAATAGAACACAGAGCTTTTATTCTCAAGATGTTTACATTTTATTTGGGGAAATAACAATATAGTGTACAAAATAGTTGCTCTTCTGGTGTGCTCAGGATCCAGTCTCCTTCTTTTGGTCACAGCACTCGGAATTTCTTTTGGGGGCCATTTCTCCTTCACTCTCAGTGATTTATGTGGGCTTACTCCATCTCTGGCTCCATGTGATACAGTCTAGCCAATAGGAACAATAGCCAATTTATATGGTGATGATAATTGGTCCAGGGATGAATGGGCTCATTGCTTGGCCCAGCCAATAAAAACAAATGAGGTTCATGCCAGGAGTTTTTCTGAAATGCTTTGAAGAAAAAGCACCCTCTTTCCACAGAGGTTGCCAGGTTGGTAGAAGGACAGTCTAGAGCTTCTGGAAGCCACCATGTGAAGAGAGCATCCTGAGAATGATGCTACCAGTGGAAGGTAGACTGAGAGAGGAATGAGACTTGGAAACCTCATGGCAATGTGTGATCCTCTAAATAAAACTGCCTTAGAACTTTGCAGAATCACCATCCTTTTTACTGTGGCTTCTCTATTCCTGAGCTCTTTAATTTAAATTTTTTTTTTCTCAACGTTTATTTATTTTGGGGACAGAGAGAGACAGAGCATGAACAGGGGAGGGGCAGAGAGAGAGGGAGACACAGAATGGGAAACAGGCTCCAGGCTCCAAGCCATCAGCCCAGAGCCTGACGCGGGGCTCGAACTCACAGACCGCAAGATCGTGACCTGGCTGAAGTCGGACGCTTAACCGACTGCGCCACCCAGGCGCCCCAGAGCTCTTTAATCATCCACATGGTTGACAAAATTTCCTCATTGAGTGCTTATATTCCTTGATTCTCATGTCTGCCTGTTGCCTATTTAATTGAATGATCAGTTAACTGGGTATAATAGTCAAGAGTCCCATTTTCTTTCCTACGGAACTTTGCAGATGTTATTCCATTGCTTTCTGACATTAAATGTGGCTTATGACTATCAGATAAATCACAAGATGCCCAGTTAAATTTGAATTTCAGATGAGCAATAAATTTTTTTTGGTAGAAGTAAGTTCCAAATGCTACATCTAAGTTTTAAAATTTAACTGGGCATTCTGTATTTTTATTTACTGCATTGGGCAATCCTAATAAAGCTATAGAAAGGTTGAAGGAAAATCTGATTACTCTCCCCTCTCCTCACGACATAGAAGACTTGTTTTTTTTAATTTATCTGCATACCTGAAATTTTTTTTACTTAATCTTGAAATGTAATGTTCAATGTTCTTTCTTTTCCCCCCAGTACAAAGGAAACCCTTTTGATCTTAACATTTCCTTTTACCTTCAATTCAAAGAGTTTTCCTGTATTCTAACTCTGTCTTTCTACACATCAGGAACACAATTGTCTAGTATGTTGAATTACCTTGTCTATCTTCCATATCTATCCTCTTCTCTCTTATTCATCTTTTCACCTCTGCATATATTGAGACTATCTGAAATATTTTTCTGTACTTATTTTCAGCCCTAAGTATTCTTTTTGCTATCTCAAATTGATTTTTTAAAGTAGAAGGGTAAACAAATTTCTCAAATGCTGCAATCTCACTCTGTTGTTTTATCATCTCATCCACTACTTGTTTTGTTGAATTTATATTGTTCCATCTTTTATATAACGTTGAGTACACTTAATATCCTCCTTGTTCTTTGAGATTTAGGGAGTCTTCTGCCTTTTATTTATCCATTCATTTATTACTGTGTTGCCTTGTTTCTAGCTACCTTCCTTCTCTTTATTTATCTACCCATTTATTTACCTACAATGTGATTTCATTATTTCACTGCCATTTAATTTCATCTTGTTAATGCTGAATATGAGCAGCTTTTTGCAAATCTGTCTGCTCAGAAGTTGTGTGGATAAGTTTTAACTGCCCTATTTTCTACTTTGTCCAAGGTGAATCTCTCTCCCTGTTGCAGGGCTAGGTGTTGCATTGTTTTGTAAAGGCAAAAGCCATGTGAATAAGGAAATGGGGATAATTCACCTGGAATGGAGTTAATCCTTTGCTAGGGAATCTGAAATCTGCTTTTTCCTCTGAGGCCTTATTAAATTTCCACTTCTGGGATCCATTTTACCATCACATTTGAAAGGGATTTAAAGATAACAAAGCCTTCTATACTTTGGGGGATTAATTTAAGGAGATAACATAAAGTCTTTTTTTAAAAAAAGAAAATATGTTATAAAATGCTTAGCATCATTCTCAGCCTGGCACAACTACAAATTTCATGGACTTTGTTTCTCTTTTCATTCAGATTTCAACCTGAAAGCTTTTGAAATGTACTTCTGTGTGGAGTGAGGGAAGGCAAAGAGAAAGGTGAGTTCAAGACCACTCCATTTTAAGTAGGTATGCACAGTACATGCTCAGTGGAGGGAGACTAGCCAAGCTGGAGTGTTGCATGTCAAATGGATCATAATGTCATCATAGCAGGTATGTCTGCTTTAGTTTTAAACAAAGTAATTTTATTAAACTATTGCCATATTTTATATGTGGCTTTAGGCATAGGCCCTTACTTTGCTAGTCAGCCTTTACCTCTTTCTACCTCCCTCTAGAAACTCTCCATTTCAGCCAAAGTGGCCAACTAACTGGGACCTAAATAAGTTTCAAATGTAGTCTCTGAAATGTGGTTCATGTCATGCCACTCCCCCTGAATTACTTTCATTTGCCTATTCTTCCACAGCCTTTAAGATTCAGCTAAAATTCCGCCTCCTTAACAATGTTTCCTCTGATTGTGCCAGTCTAAAGTGATTGCTTCCACACTCCCAGAATGTGTTGCACACTGAATAAATGGTTCATCTCTAGCTTTCATTTCACTAATTTACTCTTCAGTTCTGTCTAATCTGTGATTTAATCTATTCACTGTGTTTGTATTTTAATGATGACATCTTCATTTCAAAGCAGATATTTGGGTGTGTTTTTAAGCCTCTGGTCATTTTGGTATACCTTGATATTTTACCTTTCTTCTTTTTTAAATATGTTTAGTCATACTTCATAGCACATATTTAATAATCTCCTCATTTGAAAGACTTGAAGGTCTAATTGAAGTGTTGGTTGTGTTGGCTACCAATGTATCCCCATGCCTTTATATTATCTTTATCTTGAGGAATCCTTTGTGGTCTGGGTTGAGGGTGTGACTTTCCAGACATGATTGGCATTTACTTCTACCAGGGAATGACTGGATGGGGACCACCTTTGATGTTCATTTTATGGATTTTGGCTTACTGATTCATAAAGGAAATATGTATTTGAACCAGCAATTCAACTGAGAGCAAATCTAAGGTCCCAACTTTTTGGGACCCACCTCTTTGGTGGAGGGGACATGGAGAACGGGATGGTTGTCTTGCTGGCAGTGGGTAGATTTTGCTTCTTTTCTATCCTTTGATTGTGGCATAACCCTTTAAGGGTTCTAGCTTTATGAAGTCATTGACTTCTGCTTTGCTCTAGCCTGAAGTGTAGGTCTTATTCCCATTCAGCAGTTAAAACCTGACCCCCTTAGTTACAGAAACCAGCAAACCTCCCCCCACCAACCGTGAACAAGAACTTCAAGACCCCTGCAACTTTCCTTTCTTGGTTTTTCTCTTCGGTTTTGGTTCTTGAGGAGATCTGTCGTTGTTTCTTGTTATCTCAGCTGTTACAATAAAGGATATTTATAATGTTTTACCCATTATTTCTCGGTGGTTTGTATCAGAATGTTAATATTAGCTAATAGATCACATAAAAAATGGAAGTTTACAATCGATTCAATAATTAATCATAGAGAGCCTTGTCACAGATCCCCTATTGGTGTCTTTACCTATTATTTCAATCTTAAGAAATGTTTTCATACATTTTCTCTTCAGATAAATTACAAAAAAAAAGAAGCTAAGAATTATATCTCACAGTCCTTTTTATTTATGATGCTATTTTGCCATGACTCCAGGTTAATTGGTAGAAAGTAAATTGGTTGAAAATGTTTGGTTTGAAAACAATTAGCCAAAGAAAATTGATTAAAAATTAAACTGAATATTGAAAGCTTGTTTTTGTAAATATTGATAATTTGATATACCCATTAGTAATTAGAGAAATACTTAGAGTATGGAGATAGAATGTTGAACAAGACAGATACAGTGTCTTCCCTTAAAGAGATTACAGCATGGGATGGGTTTATAGCCCTTGAAGTGTTTTTAAAGTATATTTATCCATTTTGAATCTTATTTTTTTTATTTATAATTTATTTATAATTTACCTTTTTACAATTTGTTTATTTATAATTCATTCTCATCCACTTACTCTTGCAGTGCTGGTTTGCAAACATGTTAATACATTGCTGTCCTTGCCTCTAGCTCTAAAAGAATTGTCTGAAAACAAATTAGTGTGAGAGTGCATATTTACAGTATCCAGTTCATGTTTTTATAATTTCTGTGCAACCTGTGATAATTGTGCAAATCTTAAACACACTAAAGAATTTCGTCTACCTTCTCTTTTGCCTTTTTATCCTCTTAATTTTCAACCATCACTGTTCACTTAAACTGCAAGAGTAAGTGGATGAGAATGAATTATAAATAAATTGTAAAAAGGTAAATTATAAATAAATTATAAATAAAAAACAAAGATTCAAAATGGATAAATAGACTTTAAAACACTTCAAGGGCTTAATGTGTTTTAACTGTCTTTTCATAAACATTTATTTTATATTTAAAGTTTTCTTCACTGTATTTGACATTATTTGGGCAGCATTTGTACAGTTTGCTGTCAGGATTGAAGCTGTAATACAAAGAAAGTGCAACTACAATGTGAATGCAAGGACAAGCTTAAGGTTGCTTACACTGCTGACCTGAAGGCAGATGGATCTGACATTTGCCTTGCTGTTGGGCAGAAGCCAGAAATCTCTTCCCGGATTTGAAGAAAGATTACCAAAAAACTGTATCTAAACATTGATCCTCATAAAATTTTCATGGGCTTTGGGCCACAAGTAATCAATGTAGCTAGTTGTATTTTGAGTTCAATGAAAACTAAACCTCAATTTCCTTTGATGGAAGGCCACCTTTTTAGCAGACAGCTGATACCTGTACACACAGGCCCTTAAATAGTTATTTTTACTCTATTTTTTACATTTCTAATTCTGAAAAATGAACAAAAATGATTAAAGGCACATAAAAATGGAAAAATCCATCGCATAATGCTTATAAATGTTCAGTAAGTGCGAAAGTCAATCTTTAGGAATAATTATTTCAACAATTTGCATTCAACAAAACGGTCTAGGACTTCCTATTAAGAATAGCTAGTGTTGGGGTGCCTGGGTGGCTCAGTCGGTTAAGCGTCCGACTTCGGCTCAGGTCATGATCTCTCAGTTAATGAGTTCAAGCCCCGCGTCGGGCTCTGTGCTGACAGCTCAGAACCTGGAGCCTGTTTCAAATTCTGTGTCTCCCTCTCTCTCTCTGACCCTCCCCCATTCATGCTCTGTCTCTCTGTGTCTCAAAAATAAACGTTAAAAATTTTTTAAAAAAAAACAATAGCTAGCAAGCAATTGTTGGGAGTAGCAACAATTTTGCCCGTCCCAGATAGTCCTTTTATGATGTGCCTTTGACACTCTTGAGAAGTGGGGAATCTGTGGTTCTTCCTGTGTATCTGGGAAGGCTTGTTATTAAAGCTGCAGTGATGCTGTGTGACCTTTGGGGCTAGGTCATAAAAAGTGATAGTTTCTACTTCATTCCCTTGAGTTGCTCATGCTGACAGGAAACATAGATCACTTACTCAGACCACATGGAGAGGCCATGTGTAGGTGTTCTAGCTGATAGCCTGAAGGGATCGCACCAATAGCCAGTAGTAACTACTGGACCCACAGGTGAAGATGCCCTCAAACGGTTACAGATTCCAAGTGTGGAATCCACTCCAGCCTTTGAGCATTCCAGCTGAGCCCCCAGACAATGCTGTGCCCATCTCAATTCCTGACCCACAAAATCCACAAGCATAATAAAACAGTCATTTGACACCACTGTGTTTGGGACAGTTTGTTACACATTAGTAGTCAACCTGAATGTCGCCTCACTCACGTATAGCCCAAAAGGCAGTGAAAAAGAGAAATCTTTTCAAAATAGAATTTCAAACACTTTATCTCTGTGTCTACTATGTTTGGAAAGGGAGATGGCCTGAGGTTGGCATCTATCCACATTCCTTGGCAGTGGCTAAAGATCTGAGTGGGTAAACATGACCTAAAGGAAATAAAATCAGAAGTTTGGTGACAAGGTTTGGGAAAAGGATAAACAGACTAATTTCTCTGAGTGAGCTAAGAGACTGAGAATATTTCTGTCTGGTGTGAATGGTCACTGAGAGGCCCCTGACAGCATTATTCAGACATTGTTGTTCACTATACTTTATTCCCACTCCAGAGCTTGATCAGAGGGCCCATAATGGTCAGGAATATGGAATATTTTCCAGAAATATTCCAGGAATATTTTCCAGAAATATGTTAGTTTTGGAACCCACAAGCCTTGCTTCTTTTTTAAAGAATTGATTGTTCTCTGAAGGAAAAAGAAATTCCCCTAATTATATTTAATTTGAATATGAAATTGCTATTTTTGTAAGTGAAAATGGTTGAATATTTGGCTTAATATTTAAGAAATAGATTGTATTTCCTTATGAGGATAGAGGAGTAGAAAATCCAGGGGAAAAAAATAAGGCAATCTATTGATCTTTGTGCACAGTGCCCAAATTCAATGACAGAGCTAAATCAGTGGAGAAGTTAGTTTGTGTCATTATTCCATGATCTAATCCTAGTTATATAAAAGTGCTGACTGCAATGTCAGTCAAACAATGCCTGGTTAAAGGTTGGTAATGTAGGAGGATTGAGAAAAATGAAGGGAGAAGGAGGATAAAGTGACTGGTAGAATTAAAAGGGAATCAACTGCCATCATAAAAGACACACCTATCTGCTTTACTAAATTTGAAGACCCATGAAGTACAGAAGAAGCACTTAACTATTTGAGTCATGGGTGAGATGGAAGACAGTAATTACGAATACTATTTTTTATTTCCTTCCTGAAACTTGTCCCTGAAGATAACAGCAAGTTTATTAGAAAAAGCTAACATTTTATTTCAACTCCTCTAGAAATAAAGGGCAACATGAAATGTCTCCAGGCCAACATGCTTTGCTGCATCTTGACCAACAAAAGCCTTTGGAATGTGCCAAGCAATCTCTCACATTCGTATGCCACGCACTAAGCAAAACACACTTGGGAAAAGTGGAGGATGCGCAGTCACACCACATTTTCTTCATTTCGCCTTCTCACTCGCCCACCACATTCAAATTCAAAATTCAAATAGTATTCGTTGGCAGCTGTTGTAGACTCTTGGGGGACATCAGTGAGCACAACACACAGAGAGGGAGCTCCTTAAGAACTGGCTTTATGGGATTAGGAAAATAATCAATACATAAGTAAATTTTTAAAGTATGCCATAAAAGGTCATAAAATCTAAGCAAAGGACAAAGAAAAGAACAGAAGAGCAAGATAAAGGCTTTAGGAGTGCAGGACCCAGGGTTGGGAGCAGCAGAGGACAGGCTACCATATTAAAATCAGGTGGTGTTTGGAGTAGAGCTCCCTGAAAAGGTGAGATTGGAGCAAAGATGTGAAGGAAGAAAGAGTTAGGCAAGTAGATAGCTAGGGCAAGAGCATTCCAGACAAAGGGAATAGCTAATGCACAGGCCCCAAGGCAAGGGAACATTTCTGGTATGTTCCTTGAACAGAAGGGAGGCCAGAGGGGCTGGAGTGGAAAAGCAAGAAGAACAGGGCAAGACAGGTGGGCACAGAGATGATGGGAAGCCAGGTCAAGGAGAGCTTCACTACACAGGGGGGGCCAAGAACCAGCAGCATTAGCTTCACTCGAAGGTTGGTTAGAAATGAAGAATCTCAGGCCCCATCATCTCCAACCTATTGGATCATGGTCTACATTTTAACAAAATCCCCCAGGTAATTCAGATGCACATGAAAATTTGAGAAGTGTTCATGTCAAGCTTTCAAGGCTCTTATGAGCACCTGGATTTTGACTGTGAGGGATAGAGTGAGTGCAGGGTTTTGAGCACAGGAGTCACATGGTCTACCTTATGTTCAAAGGTATCACTGTGGCCTGTGTGTTGAGAAGAGCCAGTAGAATGGAGGTAGAGGGAGCAGCCAGGAAGCAATTGCCGTGCTCAAGGGATGAGATGATGGGGTTGGGGCCAGCCTGCAGGAGGTAGAGATGGTGAGCCCTAAGCAAATCGCCTGGTCCTGCTCCCTCTCCAGCTCCCTCTCTTCTGCTTCTATCAGACACACGGGTCAATTATACATGGGAGGGTTAGAAAATGCTTCAGAAGGAAGTGACCTTTCAAATTAACTATCTTAAAGAGAGCCCTGGGTACCATGGAAACAAACAAGGGTGGCCTAATACAGTCCCCACTGAGGCCAGAAGAGAATTCAAGAAAGAGGAGATGCTTGAACTGAGCTTGGGAAGAGAACAAATTAAGCCAGGAGGGGAAAAATAAAAGAGGAAAAGGACATTCTGGGAAGAAATAGTAACATATGTGAAGACGCAGATGTGAGGAACCGTATGACACACTTTGCCTGAAAAGCGGGGGGGGGGGGGGGGGGGGGCGGGCCACTGGCAGGAAATGAGACCATGGAACTAACCAGATCCTGAAGTGCCTGGTGCACTGCAGTAAGATGATCAAAATATCCAGAAATCTCTGAAGTCATCATGTCAGATTTCAAGGTAGGAGTAGATCATTTAGGAAACAAAGAAGAGGATAGATTGGAAGGAGATGAGCCTAGAAACAGGGAGAGCAGTCCCAAACCAATGAAGGATGAGTAATTCATCCCAGGACTCCAAGTCCAAGATTGGTTGTCAGAAATGCCTGAACCCAGATCCATCTGCCACCCACAACCCTTATAATCTAGGCAAGTTACCAAACTTCTCGAACTGCAATTTTTCTCCATTAAATTGGGTATTCCCCATTTCCTTAATGATATCTCAGACCACTGTGGAGGGAATCAAATGAGATGCTGCATATAAAGCACTTGGCATACAGTAAATGTTCAACAGCATTGATCATATTCCAGCTGTTGTTATTAGGTATGCTCCGACTCCCAGACCAGTATCCTGCTGGCCAGATCCTGTATGTATCTCTGCCAGGTTGTATAAACCTCTCGTGAATTTTAATCATTGTTTTCCTCATCCCTTGTGGAAATAGATTTTTAGATATTGAACTGAAAAAAAAATTAAAGAGCTGCCTAGTTCTAATTCTCCCTGCTGCCTGATGATGCCAGGAGTTTTAATCACAGGAACCAAATATAACTGTGTGCCAAACATCCATGCTCATGCATAGGCCCTGGCCAGGTGCTTCTGGGCTGTCACTGGGTTTTTGATGTCACTGTTTCCTGTGTGTAATCAGTAATCGACACCAAAGCTCTGACAAAATGACCATTTTTAGAGCACCATTAGCTGTCTCCCTGGGTTTGGCTGTAAATGTAACATAAGTAGGATCTTTAGTGCATCAATTTCTTACTGCAGTCATGTATCTTCCTGAAGTGAAGAGCTCTGGGAAGAGCTGAGTGGGTGGGTATTTGGCTTGTTTTTCTGTTAAAGGACGACTTTGATGTTCTTTTACTATTACCTGAAATTTGTGTGCTATTGCAGAAAGCGTTCTTCTCAAGGGAAGAACATGGCTGCTACTGGAGCTAAAGTGCTGTTTTTGTTATGTGTACAAATGAGGCAAGAGGTTTAGAAACTTTCTCCTTACAGAAAAGTTGCCCTGGCAGTTTGTTCTGCAGTATTTCTAAGCATCCTAACCCCTAATTAATAACTATAGGCTGTTTTTCACTTGTTTCATGGAGAACACAGAGCTTTCAAATTTGAGCACTGGGAGAAAATTTTTTCCTTGGTAGATATAAAAATTCTAATTGCCACGAAAAGCAAGGTAGCTATATAATTGCCAATGCCAAAACAAGAAAGAGGTTTCTGACGTATGTTAGCATTTGTTTCACATTATAGCTTATCATGCAATTGAAAATACCAACCCTGAAAACACTCTATGGATAAGCTTTCTTTGTGTTTTATTATATACTTTGGTAAAGACTTGTAAATCAGAATTATAGATTGAATAGAATTGTTGATTTGAGAAACATAAACTTGTTAATTTGAATGACCATGAGGGAAATTGACTTAAACAAAGGAAAGATCAATAAAAACGTTTCAAAGGTTTTGGTTATCATGGGTTTCTGATTAAACAAATTCTGACGTCTGTAGAAAAGCTAATACAGCTAATTTACCAGCTGGAACTTTTACAAGGTTTGGAATTTCAAACTACACCCATTTCTCTGAGCAAGTAAGCTAATTTCTTTTGCATTATCCAGTGTGTGGGGTGTGGAGGGGAGGAATGCAATACAAAACCAGGTCCCTCATGGCTCTCTCATAGGGCACATTTACTTGAACATAGCAAATTTTGGTTTCAACCATTGTGATCCTCCTGGAAGTTGTAAGAACTTAATGAATGAGCATTTGGAGAAAATGAGCATGTTGCAACTGATGTCATCCCCAACTCATTCTTATTTTAAAATCAACAAAGTTTTTTCTCCACTGTAAAATTTTCCATGTTCTCAGAAATTGTAATTCTCATAAAGTGCATCATTAGCGTTAATTTTTCACCCCTCCCTGTAGCCTACCTTTTGTCATGTGATTTTGGAGTTCCTTCATAAAGGCAGAGTGTATATTGCCACCCCTTATCTCTGAGCTAGGCCATGTAACATCCTTTGGTCAAAGGAACGTGGGCAGAAGTGTCAGGGTGGCAGGAAAACCTCAGCCTTAAGAGACTTGCATGTTTCTGCTTGCCCTGTTGTGGGTCTGCCATTCCATAAGAACATGCCTGAGAATGAGAGACTCATGGAGTTGGGCCTCCCAAGCAGAGCCCAGCCTAAATCAGCCAACCCCCAGGCAGCTGCAGATTTGTGAGCAATAATAAATAATTGTTGTTTAAACCACCAACATTTGTGGTGGCTTGTGATGCAGCAGTAGTTAAGTCACATAATACCATGACTGATATTATGACTGGTATCAAGTTACTGACTTGAGTCGCTCTAGGCTGTCACCTGTAAATACACAGAATGTAGAGCCAGTTCCTGTAATAAAGAAGTTA
The DNA here is from genome assembly GCF_016509475.1 of Prionailurus bengalensis. Lineage (NCBI taxonomy): Eukaryota > Metazoa > Chordata > Mammalia > Carnivora > Felidae > Prionailurus > Prionailurus bengalensis. The sequence goes on along the minus strand of NC_057361.1, from coordinate 16,754,247 downwards.
CCCAATTACTACCTCAATGATAGATTATGTCTCTATGATACATCAAAAAAATAATTTACCAACTATCATCTGTTGTGGGCTCAATGCTCTACTGGGTGCTGGTACACAGGATAGAATACATAGAGGTAGACCTCCAAATCCCAGACAGTGGTATATGCCTTCTAGTAACTGAGAAACCGAAACCACAACTACAATGGCCATTCGAACTGGAGGCTATAAATCTTTCTCTTTTCAGCGTTCACTTTCCTATAGCCTGGTATTGTAATATCTTCACCTTTGTTTGAACACTGAGCCCAGTGTCACAAGTGCTCTCTCTTGCCTGATTCACTAGAAGTCTGGGAAGTACCTCTTGTCCTGATTTTTATGGAGGTTGGTTTAACCCACATATGTGACCCATGAAGGAATTGAGAAACTCTCACAGGCTACAAGCTTCTCAGTATAGACAGATGTGAGAGAGAGGCTGGCCTATTGTGTAGTCATATGGGGGACTGGGAGTAGAACTTAGAAGCAAGCACTCACCATTAGAATCAACAGAGGTATAATCCCAGAGAACAAGGCCACTGGGCAATGTGACAAAGAGGAGATCAAGGGAAAAGGAAGCGGAAAGGTAGAATGCCAAGCTGAAATCTAACACAACAACTGGACTCTTTCTCAGAGTACCTTTATATTTGTTTGTTTGTTTGTTTTTGATGTTTTTTTTAGCACCCAAGTGGGATACATCATCTTGTGGGGACTTTCAGCTATGGTGTCTTGGGTGTTCTCTGATTCTGTAGTTCCCTTTCTCTGACATCAAGAGCCAGAGACATTTGGGGAGAAGACTGTTCCTCTAAGTTGAAAGGGATGTCTTTTTCTACCCATGAGCCTTCATGTTTGTCAAAGGACTCATACATCCTCTGGACACATGGAAACTTCATTCAGGGGACACATAGAAGTGGAGTTCTCTGAGACAGGGATGTTGCTTGTTGGGTCCTGCTCCTGGGTCCTGGGTTGCAGATCCTGGCCCCTAGCACTTCCCTGTCACATCAAAGGAAACCCTTGGCCTCTCTGCCTCCTCTTTATCAACCCATGCAGAGTGTTCTGGCCCATCCAAATATCAGAAGAGAATGACTCATCAGTGGACTCTCTGAATCATGGCTTGGTCTTTATGTGGAAAGACAGCGTGAATGCAGCACTTGAAAATTAATGTGAATTAGGATTCGCTTGGGATTTGTACTTAAATATGGTGTAATTTGACTCAATGATAACCCTCCTTTGAGTTTAATGAAATAATGATGGCATAACATTCAGAGCTGCTCTGATGACTTCATTCCTGACTCAGAATCAGTCTGAATCTCCATCATTTTTTATATTCAGCATTAATTTCAAATTAGCTGCTGATCCCAAATAATGACTAACTGGATTGATGAGATTCCATAATTCTTGATGCCAAAACAACTTCAGAATCAGTGCTATTGACCATTTTCTTTTGGAGAGAGGAGCAAATCTTCTCCTAGGATCAGCCTCTAGAATTGCTGCTAGTTTCGATGTATTGATCGTTCTGACTGATCTCTCTTGTCCTGCTGGTTTGTCAGCTACTTAACCTACTCTTCAACTTGTTCCATAAATTATTTCAGATGACAAAATAATAGCTTTGTCCTGTGAACAACTAAGTGGCCAACTCTTCAAAGTAGTATGTTTTAGCTTTTTCCTTCCTGGATTATGTTCCTTCATAAATATCTAAAGTCATATCATATAAGTTATTTATTTTATTTAATTCTTGCAACATCCCCCTATTGCCTTCCCTATTTCTCATATGAGGAGTTTAAGTCAGCATTTCAGAGAGATCCAGTAACTCTACAACAATGATATAGTTATAAAGTTGTGCAGCTGGGATTTGAACCCAGGCAGACTGACTCCAAAGTCCTTGCTCTTAGAACCCTTGCACTACTAACTTCACTAGATACCTGAATCCAAATATCCAGTCCCATATCCTAGCCAACACTTGGAAATGATACCTAGTAGACAAATCATATGGAGATAGAGGCTTTCTTTCAGATACATTCTGGAAGGGTAGACATTTTAAAACACCTTTGAATCAACTTGGTTTTCCCAATATTGATCCTTATTGTCAATATTTACTACAACTTACACTGCAGTTATGGTAAGTACAGATTTCATCTTGGTGAATTGAGGTTCTTGTGTTAATACTATATTTATTTTGGAGAATTGAGGTTCCTATATTAATGCTACAATTTAAAAAGCAGTATTTTCCTGTTTTATAAACAAGCTTCAACTTTTCCTTCCTTGTCTGTCTGCCCTGTGGTTATATATAGTAACCATCAATTAACAGTAATGTCAATAAAATAAGCTTAGCAAAATGGGGGTGGGAGAAGCAGAATGAAGAAAATCATGCCAAGAAAAACTTTAATGTAGGTAGAGTCCTGCCAACTTTTATGATTATAAGAAAACAAAGCAACTTCATTAACCCAGGAGACATTATACTTTGGCTTCTATTTTTATTTTGTTTTATTTCTGAGTGTGCAACAGTATTCTTTACACTTGGTTTTTCCTTATTGTGTGCTACTTGCTTCATGTAAAAGGAAGTTTATTTTAGTGGCAAGATATGTATGTTTTTCAATTTATATTCATTCTCCTCAAATATCTGCAAAATTCTCTTATCTGTGGTGTTTGAGAAGCAGAAAGGCTACTGAAGTAGAACCAATCCAGCACTTTGCTTCCTTTCGTTAGGGCAAAATCTGTTGCAGAAGAAATTCTGTTTGCTTCCTGAGCTGCCCCCGGAGCGACTAAATCCCCTGAGAGGATTATAAATAATGACAGTTTTTATACATAAATTTGCTCCATTACTAATATCTATTACCAGAGAAAGCCAAAACAAAGCTGACGCTCCAAGCAGTAACAGATTTTGTCACTGAGATTGCACATTGGCTCTCACTAGCACCCAACATGTAGGCAGGAGGAACTCAGGCCTTGCACATTTGGCCCCTCATACCCCTCTACTCCTCCCAGACCCTCTTCATTCTCCCTCCCTTTGCAAATGCTCCCAGGCAGATTGACAGAATTTGGTAACTATCTGAATATCTAAAGAGAGAGAAAAATTACATCCAATAAGTGTATGCAGCTTTCTCATCAATTCTTCTCTGCAGGAAGAGATAAATGTAGAAACATGTTTATGTTACCATGCTTTAAACACACCCTTCAAACCTTCATTTGCTGTAAATTCAGATTTTGTCCCCCTGTCTAATGAAAAATCACAAACTAGATCTCATCTAGGAAAAAAATTAGAGAGATTAGTTGCTCTGTTTTAACACCCTATTACAGAAATTTCTGGTTGTTCACACAATCAAGAGAATAGTATCATGAACCCTCATATACCCATCACCCTGATTCATTTATCAACATTTTGATAACCTTGTTTCATATACCCCCACACATACTTTTTTCTTCCCTGTCCCACTCCCCACTGTCCAGCTCTCCTGTAATATATGTTTAAAACAATTCCGAAGCATGTAATTTTGTCAATAAATACTTCACTATGTATCTCTAACTAAGGGGTTTTTTTTTTTACATAACCACTATGCCATTATCATACCTCATAAAATTAACAATAATTCATTAATAGCTTTTAATGTTTACTTCATATTCAAAATGTCTCCATTGTCTCAGAGGATAATTGATTTGGCCTGGTGAGGATCTATATGAATCCCACCAGAAAGCAGAACTCTCAGCTTAGGATGATTCAGGAGGGTCTATTTACATAAGCACTATGGGCTGTGGGGGAATCAAAGAAGATGATGCAGTAGTCTTTTCCTAGCAATGGCAAAGCTGTTACCATTGCTAGGTTTGAAGGAATAAGGGGGGAAAAGTCAAGGTTACTGAACCTGGAAGGAAAAAGTCTGTAGAGAAGGACTCCTTGAGAGCAACAGGGTCCTTCTTTGGAGGGATCCAGCCAGCCCAGGTGACCTCACAGAGAGGAAGTCAGTGGAATAAAGCCCCAGGCGCCCTTTCTTCCCCTATTCTGATCTCCTACTGGGGTGTCCCACTGGCCAAACCCAATCAAAAGCCAGAGAGTGAGGGAGCCTAAAAGCACAGTCCATACAAGTCAATGTCCCAGGCCAGAAAGAAGGGTAGAAAGATCTGGAGGAGAAAAGAAAAGATCTCTGGCCTAGAATTCAACAAGGCCTACACATTGGATTTGGTTGTTATGTTGCTTGAGGGTCTTTAACAGTTCCCACCTTTCTTTTATTTATATATTTTAACATGACATTAATGGAGAAACTGAGTTTTCAGTCTTGTAGAATGTCCTGCATTTGGAATTTGGTTGATTGCTTTGTTTTGATACCATTTGAGTCGTACCTTTATCCTGTATATAATTTCTGTATAACAGTGATTCACATATCTACAGATGCTTTTTTATACAAATTTCAAGTGCGCCTTTATTAATGTAATGATCTGCCTGCTTTATATCACATATTCAAAATAAAATTGAAACCGTTCATCATTGAAATGAATATTACAAAAACAGCATCTGATTTTTGTTTGTTGTTTATAATCTAAGTGTATTTTTTATTTTTTATTTGTTAAAATTTACATCCAAATTAATATATAGTGAAGCAATGATTTCAGGAGTAGATTCCTTAATGCCCCTTACCCATTTAGCCCATCCCCCCTCCCATAACCACTCCAGCAACCCTCAGTTTGTTCCCCATATTTATGAGCCTCTTCTGTTTTGTCCACCTCCCTGTTTTTATATTATTTTTGTTTCCCTTCCCTTATGTTCATCTGTTTTGTCTCTTAAAATCCTCAAATTAGTGAAGTCATATGATTTTTGTCTTTCTCTGACTCATTTCACTTAGCATAATACCCTCCAGTTCCATCCACGTACTTGCAAATGGCAAGATTTCATTCTTTTTGATCACCGAGTAATACTCCATTGTATATATATACCACATCTTCTTTATCCATTCATCCATCGATGGACATTGGGCTCTTTCCATACTTTGACTATTGTGGATAGTGCTGCTGTAAACATGGGGGTGCATGTGTCCCTTCAAAACAGCACACCTGTATCCCATGGATAGATGCCTGGTAGTGCCATTGCTGGGTCATAGGGTAGTTCAATTTTTAGTTTTTTGAGAAACCTCCATGCTGTTTTCCAGAGTGGCTGCACCAGCTTTTATTCCCACCAACAACGTAAAAGAGATCCTCTTTCTCCGCATCCTCGCCAACATCTGTTGTTGCCTGAGTTGTTCATGTTAGCCATTCTGACAGGTGTAAGGTAATACCTCATTGGGGTTTTGATCTGTATTTCCCTGATGATGAGTGATGTTGAGCATTTTTTCATGTGTCATTTGGCCATCTGGATGTCTTCCTTGGAGAATTCTCTATTCATGTCTTTCACCCATTTCTTCACTAGATTATTTATTTTTTGGATGTTGAGTTTGAGAAGTTCTTTATACATTTTGGATACTAACCCTTTATCTGATATGTCATTTGCAAATATCTTCTCCCATTCTGTCAGTTGCCTTTTAGTTTTGCTGATGGTTTCCTTCGCTGTGCAGAAGCTTTTTATTTTGATGAGGTCCCAGTAGTTCATTTTTGCTTTTGTTTCCCTTGCCTCTGGAGATGTGTTGAGTAAGAAGTTGCTGTGGTCAAGATCAAAGAGGTATTTGCCTGCTTTCACCTCGAGGATTTTGATGGCTTCCTGTCTTACATTGAGGTCTTTCATCCATTTCGAGTTTATTTTTGTGTATGGTGTAAGAAAGTGATCCAGGTTCATTCTTCTGCATGTCGCTGTCCAGTTTTCCCAGCACCACTTGATGAAGAGACTGTCTTTATTCCGTTGGATATTCTTTCCTTCTTTGTTAAAGATTAGTTGACCATACGTTTGTGGGTCTATTTCTGGGTTCTCTATTCTGTTCCATTGATCTGAGTGTCTGTTCTTGTGCTAGTACCATACTGTCCTGATGATTACAGCTTTGTAGTATAGCTTCAAGTCTGGGATTGTGATGCCTCCTGCTTTGGTTTTCTTTTTCAAGATTGCTTTGGCTATGCGAGGTCTTTTCTGGTTCCATACAAATTTTAGGATTATTTGTTCTAGCTCTGTGAAGAATGCTGGTGTTACTTTGATAGGGATTGCATTGAATATGTAGATTGCTTTGGGTAGTATCAACATTTTAACAATATTTGTTCTTCCTATCCAGGAGCATGGAATCTTTTTTCCTTTTTTTGTGTCTTCTTCAATATCTTTCATAAGTTTTCTATAGTTTTCAGTGTATAGATTTTTCACCTCTTTGGTTAGATTTATTCCTAGGTATTTTATGGGTTTTGGTGCAACTGTAAATGGGATCGATTCCTTGATTTCTCTTTCTGTCACTTCATTGTTGGTGTATAGGAATGCAACCGATTTCTGTGCATTGATTTTATATCCTGCAACTTTGCTGAATTCATGAATCAGTTCTAGCAGTTTTTTGGTGGACTCTTTTGGGTTTTCCATATAGAGTATCATGTCATCTGCAAGAGTGAAAGTTTGACCTCCTCCTGGCCGATTTGGATGCCTTTTATTTCTTTGTGTTGTCTGATTGCAGAGGCTAAGACTTCCAAATACTATGTTGAATAACAGTTGCGAGAATGAACATCCATGTCTTGTTCCTGACCTTAGGGGGAAACCTCTCAGTTTTTCCCCATTGAGAATGATATTAGCGTGGGGTCACTCATATAAGGCTTTTATCATCTTGAGGTATACTCTTTCCATCCCTACTTTCTTGAGGGTTTTTATCAAGAAAGGATGCTGTATTTTGTCAAATGCTTTCTCTGCATCTATTGAGAGGATCATATCGTTCTTGTCCTTTCTTTTATTGATGTGATGAATCACACTGATTATTTTGTGGATATTGAACCAGCCCTGCATCCCAGGTATAAATCCCACTTGGTCGTGGTGAATAATTTTTTTAATGTGTTGTTGGATCCGGTTGGCTAATATCTTGTTGAGGATTTTTGCATCCATGTTCATCAGGGAAATTGGTCTATAGTTCTCCTTTTTAGTGGGATCTCTGTCTGGTTTTGGAATCAGGGTAATGCTGGCTTCATAGAAAGAGTTTGGAAGTTTTCCATCCATTTCTATTTTTTGGAACACCTTCAAGAGAATAGTTGTTAACTCTTCATTAAATATTTGGTAGAATTCCCCTGGAAAGCCATCTGGCCCTGGACGCTTGATTTTTGGGAGATTTTTTATTACAATTAGATTTCCTTACTGGTTATGGGTCTGTTCAAATTTTCTATTTCTTCCTGTTTCAGTTTTGGTAGTGTATATGTTTCTAGGAATTTTTCCATTTCTTCCAGATTGCCCATTTTATTGGCATATAATTGCTCATAATATTCTCTTATTATTGTTTTTATTTCTGTTGTGTTCGTTGTGATTTCTCCTCTTTCATTCTTGATTTTGCTTATTTGGGTCCTTTCCTTTTTTCTTCTTGATCAAAATAGCTAGTGGTTTAACAATTTTGTTAATTCTTTCAAAGAACCAGCTTCTGGTTTCATTGATCTATTCTACTGGTTTTTTGGGTTTTTTTTCTTTTATTTCTTTTTTTTTTTTTTTTAATTTTTTTTTTCAACATTTATTTATTTTTGGGACAGAGAGAGACAGAGCATGAACGGGGGAGGGGCAGAGAGAGAGGGAGACACAGAATGGGAAACAGGCTCCAGGCTCGGAGCCATCAGCCCAGAGCCTGACGCGGGGCCCGAACTCACGGACTGCGAGATCGTGACCTGGTTGAAGTCGGACGCTTAACCGACTGCGCCACCCAGGCGCCCCTTTTTTTTCATTTTTATGAAATTTATTAACAAATTGGTTTCCATACAACACCCAGTGCTCATCCCAAAAGGTGCCCTCCTCAATACCCATCACCCAACCTCCCCTCCCTCCCACCCCCCATAAACCCTCAGTTTGTTCTCAGTTTTTAACAGTCTCTTATGCTTTGGCTCTCTCCCATTCTAACCTCTTTTTTTTTTTTCCTTCCCCTCCCCCATGGGTTCCTGTTAAGTTTCTCAGGATCCACATAAGAGTGAAACCATATGGTATCTGTCTTTCTCTGTATGGCTTATTTCACTTAGCATCACACTCTCCAGTTCCATCCACGTTGCTACAAAAGGCCATATTTCATTTTTTCTCACTGCCATGTAATATTCCATTGTGTATATAAACCACAATTTCTTAATCCATTCATCAGTTGATGGACATTTAGGCTCTTTCCATAATTTGGCTATTGTTGAGAGTGCTGCTATGAACATTGGGGTACAAGTGGCCCTATGCATCAGTGCTCCTGTATCCCTTGGATAAATTCCTAGCAGTGCTATTGCTGGGTCATAGGGTAGGTCTATTTTTAATTTTCTGAGGAACCTCCACACTGCTTTCCAGAGCGGCTGCATCAATTTGCATTACCACCAACAGTGCAAGAGGGTTCCCGTTTCTCCACATCCTCGCCAGCATCTATACTCTCCTGAGTTGTTCATTTTGGCCACTCTGACTGGCGTGAGGTGATACCTGAGTGTGGTTTTGATTTGTATTTCCCTGATAAGGAGCGACGCTGAACATCTTTGCATGTGCCTGTTGGCCATCCGGATGTCTTCTTTAGAGGAGTGTCTATTCATGTTTTCTGCCCATTTCTTCACTGGGTTATTTGTTTTTCGGGTGTGGAGTTTGGTGAGCTCTTTATAGATTTTGGAGACTAGCCCTTTGTCCGATATGTCATTTGCGAATATCTTTTCCCATTCCGTCAGTTGCCTTTTAGTTTTGTTGGTTGTTTCCTTTGCTGTGCAGAAGCTTTTTATCTTCATAAGGTCCCAGTAATTCACTTTTGCTTTCAATTCCCTTGCCTTTGGGGATGTGTCGAGTAAGAGATTGCTACGGCTGAGGTCAGAGAGGTCTTTTCCTGCTTTCTCCTCTAAGGTTTTGATGGTTTCCTGTCTCACATTCAGGTCCTTTATCCATTTTGAGTTTATTTTTGTGAATGGTGTGAGAAAGTGGTCTAGTTTCAACCTTCTGCATGTTGCTGTCCAGTTCTCCCAGCACCATTTGTTAAAGAGGCTGTCTTTTTTCCATTGGATGTTCTTTCCTGCTTTGTCAAAGATGAGTTGGCCATACGTTTGTGGGTCTAGTTCTGGGGTTTCTATTCTATTCCATTGGTCTATGTGTCTGTTTTGGTGCCAATACCATGCTGTCTTGATGATGACAGCTTTGTAGTAGAGGCTAAAGTCTGGGATTGTGATGCCTCCTGCTTTGGTCTTCTTCTTCAAAATTCCTTTGGCTATTCGGGGCCTTTTGTGGTTCCATATGAATTTTACGATTGCTTGTTCTAGTTTCGAGAAGAATGCTGGTGCAATTTTGATTGGGATTGCATTGAATGTGTAGATAGCTTTGGGTAGTATTGACATTTTGACAATATTTATTTTTCCAATCCATGAGCAGGGAATGTCTTTCCATTTCTTTAAATCTTCTTCAATTTCCTTCAGAAGCTTTCTATAGTTTTCAGCATACAGATCCTTAACATCTTTGGTTAGATTTATTCCTAGGTATTTTATGCTTCTTGGTGCAATTGTGAATGGGATCAGTTTCTTTATTTGTCTTTCTGTTGCTTCATGGTTAGTGTATAAGAATGCAACTGATTTCTGTACATTGATTTTGTATCCTGCTACTTTGCTGAATTCATGTATCAGTTCTAGCAGACTTTTGGTGGAGTCTATCGGATTTTCCATGTATAATATCATGTCATCTGCAAAAAGTGAAAGCTTGACTTCATCTTTGCCAATTTTGATGCCTTTGATTTCCTTTTGTTGTCTGATTGCTGACGCTAGAACTTCCAGCACTATGTTAAACAGCAGCAGTGAGAGTGGGCATTCTTGTCGTGTTCCTGATCTCAGGTAAAGCTCTCAGTTTTTCCCCGTTGAGGATGATGTTAGCTGTGGGCTTTTCATAAATGGCTTTTATGATCTTTAAGTATGTTCCTTCTATCCCGACTTTCTCAAGGGTTTTTATTAAGAAAGGGTGCTGGATTTTGTTGAAGGCCTTTTCTGCATCGATTGACAGGATCATATGGTTCTTCTCTTTTTTTTTGTTAATGTGATGTATCACGTTGATTGATTTGCGAATGTTGAACCAGCCCTGCATCCCAGGAATGAATCCCACTTGATCATGGTGAATAATTCTTTTTATATGCCGTTGAATTCGATTTGCTAGTATCTTATTGAGAAGTTTTGCATCCATATTCTTCAGGGATATTGGCCTGTAGTTCTCTTTTTTTACTGGGTCTCTGTCTGGTTTAGGAATCAAAGTAATACTGGCTTCATAGAATGAGTCTGGAAGTTTTCCTTCCCTTTCTATTTCTTGGAATAGCTTGAGAAGGATAGGTATTATCTCTGCTTTAAACGTCTGGTAGAACTCCCCTGGGAAGCCATCTGGTCCTGGACTCTTATTTGTTGGGAGATTTTTGATAACCGATTCAATTTCTTCACTGGTTATGGGTCTGTTCAAGCTTTCTATTTCCTCCTGATTGAGTTTTGGAAGAGTGTGGGTGTTCAGGAATTTGTCCATTTCTTCCAGGTTGTCCAATTTGTTGGCATATAATTTTTCATAGTATTCCCTGATAATTGTTTGTATCTCTGAGGGATTGGTTGTAATAATTCCATTTTCATTCATGATTTTATCTATTTGGGTCATCTCCCTTTTCTTTTTGAGAAGCCTGGCTAGAGGTTTGTCAATTTTGTTTATTTTTTCAAAACACCAACTCTTGGTTTCGTTGATCTGCTCTACAGTTTTTTTAGATTCTATATTGTTTATTTCTGCTCTGATCTTTATTATTTCTCTTCTTCTGCTGGGTTTAGGCTGCCTTTGCTGTTCTGCTTCTAGTTCCTTTAGGTGTGCTGTTAGATGTTGTATTTGGGATTTTTCTTGTTTCTTGAGATAGGCCTGGATTGCAATGTATTTTCCTCTCAGGACTGCCTTTGCTGCGTCCCAAAGCGTTTGGATTGTTGTATTTTCATTTTCACTTGTTTCCATATATTTTTTAATTTCTTCTCTAATTGCCTGGTTGACCCACTCATTCGTTAGTAGGGTGTTCTTTAACCTCCATGCTTTTGGAGGTTTTCCAGACTTTTTTCTGTGGTTGATTTCAAGCTTCATAGCATTGTAGTCTGAAAGTAAGCATGGTATAATTTCAATTCTTGTAAACTTATGAAGGGCTGTTTTGTGACCCAGTATATGATCTATCTTGGAGAATGTTCCATGTGCACTACTTGAGAAGAAAGTATATTCTGTTGCTTTGGGATGCAGAGTTCTAAATATATCTGTCAAGTCCATCTGATCCAATGTCTCATTCAGGGCCCTTGTTTCTTTATTGACCGTGTGTCTAGATGATCTATCCATTTCTGTAAGTGGTGTATTAAAGTCCCCTGCAATTACCACATTCTTATCAATAAGGTTGCTTATGTTTAGGAGTAATTGTTTTATATATTTGGGGGCTCCGGTATTCGGTGCATAGACATTTATAATTGTTAGCTCTTCCTGATGGATAGACCCTGTAACTATTATATAATGTCCTTCCTCATCTCTTGTTACAGCCTTTAATTTAAAGTCTAGTTTGTCTGATATAAGTATGGCTACTCCAGCTTTCTTTTGGCTTCCAGTCGCATGATAAATAGTTCTCCATCCCCTCACTCTCAATCTAAAGGTGTCCTCAGGTCTGAAATGAGTCTCTTGTAGACAGCAAATAGATGGGTCTTGTTTTTTTATCCATTCTGATACCCTATGTCTTTTGGTTGGCGCATTTAATCCATTTACATTGTTGTTATAGAAAGATACGGGTTTAGAGTCATTGTGATGTCTGTATGTTTTATGCTTATAGTGATGTCTCTGGGACTTTGTCTCACAGGGTCCCCCTTAGGATCTCTTGTAGGGCCGGTTTAGTGGTGACAAATTCCTTCAGTTTTTGTTTGTTTGGGAAGACCTTTATCTCTCCTTCTATTCTAAATGACAGACTTGCTGGATAAAGGATTCTTGGCTGCATATTTTTTCTGTCTAGCACCCTGAAAATCTCGTGCCAATTCTTTCTGGCCTGCCAAGTTTCAAAAGAGAGATCAGTCACGAGTCTTATAGGTCTCCCTTTATATGTGAGGGCACGTTTACCCCTTGCTGCTTTCAGAATTTTCTCCTTATCCTTGTATTTTGCCAGTTTCACTATGATATGTCGTGCAGAAGATCGATTCAAGTTACGTCTGAAGGGAGTTCTCTGTGCCTCTTGGATTTCAATGCCTTTTTCCTTCCCCAGTTCAGGGAAGTTCTCAGCTATGATTTCTTCAAGTACCCCTTCAGCACCTTTCCCTCTCTCTTCCTCCTCTGGGATACCAATTATGCATATATTATTTCTTTTTAGTGTATCACTTAGTTCTCTAATTTTCCCCTCATACTCCTGGATTTTTTTATCTCTCTTTTTCTCAGCTTCCTCTTTTTCCATAACTTTATCTTCTAGTTCACCTATTCTCTCCTCTGCCTCTTCCATCCGAGCTGTGGTGGTTTCCATTTTGTTATGCATTTCGTTTAAAGCGTTTTTCAGCTCCTCGTGACTGTTCCTTAGTCCCTTGATCTCTGTAGCAAGAGATTCTCTGCTGTCCTGTATACTGTTTTCAAGCCCAGCGATTAATTTTATGACTATTATTCTAAATTCACTTTCTGTTATGTTATTTAAGTCCTTTTTGATCAGCTCATTAGCTGTTGTTATTTCCTGGAGATTCTTCTGAGGGGAATTCTTCCGCTTGGTCATTTTGGATAGTCCCTGGCGTGGTGAGGACCTGCAGGGCACTTCCCCTGTGCTGTGGTGTATAACTGGAGTTGGTGGGCGGGGCCGCAGTCAGACCTGATGTCTGCCCCCAGCCCACCGCTGGGGCCACAGTCAGACTGGTGTGTGCCTTCTCTTCCCCTCTCCTAGGGGTGGGATTCACTGTGGGGTGGGGTGGCTCGTCTGGGCTACTTGCACCCTGCCAGGCTTGTGATGCTGGGGATCTGGTGTATTAGCTGGGATGGGTAGGCAAGGTGCTCGGGGGCAGGAGGGGCAGGCTTAGATCGCTTCTCCTTAGGTGATCCACTTCAGGAGGGGCCCTGGCTGCCGGAGGTTTGGCTCCGCAGAAGCGCAGAGTTGGGTGTTTGCGAGGAGTGAGCAAGTTCCCTGGCAGGAACCGGTTCCCTTTGGGATTTCGGCTGGGGGATGGGCGGGGGAGATGGCGCTGGCGAGCGCCTTTGTTCCCCACCAAACTGAGCTCTGTCATCCGGGGGCTCAGCAGCTCTCCCTCCCTTTGTCCTCCAGCCTTCCCGCTTTCCGAGCAGAGCTGTTAACTTATGACCTCCCAGACGCTAAGTCGCGCTTCTTGTGGGAACACAGTCCGTCAGGCCCCTCCGCTTTTGCCAGCCAGACTCGGGGGCCCTGCTTTGCCGGCGAGCCGCCCCTCCGCCCCGGCTCCCTCCCGCCAGTCCGTGGAGCGCGCACCGCCTCGCCGCCCTTCCTACCCTCTTCCGTGGGCCTCTCGTCTGCGTTTGGCTCCGGCGACTCTGTTCTGCTAATCCTCTGGCGGTTTTCTGGGTTATTTAGGCAGGTGTAGATGGAATCTAAGTGATCAGCAGGAAGTGCGGTGAGCCCAGCGTCCTCCTAAGCCGCCCGGTTTTTTGGTTTTGATAGCATTAATTTCTGCTCTAATCTTTATTATTTCCTGTCTTCTGCTGGCTTGGGGTTTTATTTGCCGTTTTTTTTTCCAGCTCCTTAAGGCGTAAGGTTAGGTTGTGTATCTGAGATCTTTCTTCCTTCTTTAGCAAGGCCTGGATTGCTATATACTTTCCTCTTATGACCACCTTTGCTGCGTCCCAGAGGTTTTGGGTTGTGGTGCTATCATTTTCATATGACTTCCATATACTTTTTCATTTCTTCTTTAACTGCTTGGTTATCCCATTCATTCTTTAGTAGGATGTTCTTCAGTCTCCAAATATTTGTTACCTTTCCAAATTTTTTCTTGTGGTTGATTTCGAGTTTCATAGCATTATGATCTGAAAATAGGCACGGTATGATCTCGATCTTTTTGTACTTACTTAGGGTTGACTTGTGTCCCAGTATATGGTCTATTCTGGAGAACATTCCATGTGCACTGGAGAGGAATGTATATTTTGCTGCTTTAGGATGAAATGTTCTGAATATATCTGTTAAGTCCATCTGGTCCAATGTGTCATTCAAAGCCATTGTTTCCTTGTTGATTTTTTGATTAGATGATCTGTCCATTGTTGTGAGTGGGGTGTTGAAGTCTCCTACTATTAAGGTATTACTATCGATGAGTTTCTTTATGTTTGTGGTTAATTTATTTATATATTTGGGTGCTCACACATTTGGCGCATAAATGTTTACAATTGTAAGGTCTTCTTGGTGGATAGACCCCTTGATTATGATATAATTCCCTTCTGCATCTCTTGTTACAGTCTTTATTTTAAAGTCTAGATTGTCTGATATAAGTATGGCTACTTCAGCTCTCTTTTGTTGACCATTAGCATGATAGATTGTTCTCTATCCCCTTATTTTCAATCTGTAGGTGTCTTTAGGTCTAAAGTGGGTCTCTTGTAAACATCATATAGATGGGTCTTGTTTTCTTATCCATTCTGTTACCCTATGTCTTTTAATTGGAGCATTGAGTCCATTGACGTTTAGAGTGAGTACTGAAAGATATGAATTTATTGCCATTATGTTGCTTGTAGGGTTGGAGTTTCTGGTGGTGTTCTCTGGTCCTTTCTAATCTTTTTTTGCTTTTGGTATATATATATATATATATATATATATATATATATATATGTGTGTGTGTGTGTGTGTATATATATATGTATATATATATATGTGTATATATATACATATATATACACATATATATGTGTATATATATGTGTATATATATATGTGTATATATATATACATATATATATATATATACACATATATATATATATTTTTTCATCTTTTCTCCCCTCAGATAGTCCCCCTTAAAATTTCTTGTAGGGCTGGTTTAGTGGTCACAAACTCCTTTAATTTGTGTTTGTCTAGGAAACTTTTTATCTCTCCTTCTATTTTGAATGACAGCCTTGCTGGATAAAGAATTCTTGGCTGCATATTTTTCTGATTCAGCACACTGAATATATCCCACCACTCCTTTCTGCCTGCCAGGTTTCTGTGGATAGGTCTGCTGCAAACTTGATCTGTCTTCCCATGTAGGTTAGGGACTTTTTTTCCCCTGGTGCTTTCATGATTCTCTCCTTGCCTGAGTATTTTGTGAATTTGACTATGATATGCCTTGTTGATGGCCAGTTTTTGTTGAATCTAATGGGGGTCCTCTGTGCTTCCTGGATTTTGATGTCTGTGTCTTTCCCCAGGTTAGGAAAGTTTTCTGCTATGATTTGCTCACACAACCCTTCTACCCCTATTTCTCTCTTCCTCTTCTGGGACCCCTATGATTCTGATGTTCTTCCTTTTTTTTTTTAATTTTTTTTAACGTTTATTTATTTTTGAGACAGAGAGAGACAGAGCATGAACAGGGGAGAGGCAGAGAGAGAGGGAGACACAGAATCCGAAATGGGCTCCAGGCTCTGAGCTGTCAGCACAGAGCCCGACGCGGGGCTCGAACTCATGGACTGTGAGATCATGACCTGAGCCGAAGTCAGATGCTTAACCAACTGAGCCACCCAGGCACCCCTGATGTTGTTCCTTTTTAATGAGTCACTGATTTCTCTAATTCTTTTTTTTTGTTTTGCTTTGTTTTTTTTGTTTTTTGAAAAAGGGAGGTGGTGTGTGTGCTGGTTTCTAAAGAATGCACAAGAGGGTGGCAATTTAGAACGAGTTGTCTTGTATTTACAGTTCCCACAGATACCCAGAGCCTCCTTCAATTTTGAATAAAAAAAAGGCAGGTACATGACAGCCAAGCATATAGAAAATGATTATGATTTGAAGAATTTGTTCTCTCCCCTGAGCAAGTGACCTTGACTTCCTTTCTAATATGGTAGTGGTGCCAACAGTCCTGATTAGTCCACTTGGGTTTGGTATCCTCTTATGCTTTTGAGATAGAACCCATATGGAGTTTATGGCAATAGTTCACAGTTGGCTGGAATGTTTGAAGAGACTTTTTTTTTTTCTGAAATTTATTGACAAATTGGTTTCCATACAACACCCAGTGCTCATCCCAAAAGGTGCCCTCCTCAATACCCATCACCCACCCTCTCCTCCCTCCCACCCCCCATCAACCCTCAGTTTGTTCTCAGTTTTTAACAGTCTCTTATGCTTTGGCTCTCTCCCATTCTAACCTCTTTTTTTTTTTTCCTTCCCCTCCCCCATGGGTTCCTGTTAAGTTTCTCAGGATCCACATAAGAGTGAAACCATATGGTATCTGTCTTTCTCTGTATGGCTTATTTCACTTAGCATCACACTCTCCAGTTCCATCCACGTTGCTACAAAAGGCCATATTTCATTTTTTCTCATTGCCATGTAATATTCCATTGTGTATATAAACCACAATTTCTTTATCCATTCATCAGTTGATGGACATTTAGGCTCTTTCCATAATTTGGCTATTGTTGAGAGTGCTGCTATGAACATTGGGGTACAAGTGGCCCTATGCATCAGTGCTCCTGTATCCCTTGGATAAATTCCTAGCAGTGCTATTGCTGGGTCATAGGGTAGGTCTATTTTTAATTTTCTGAGGAACCTCCACACTGCTTTCCAGAGCGGCTGCACCAATTTGCATTCCCACCAACAGTGCAAGAGGGTTCCCGTTTCTCCACATCCTCTCCAGCATCTATAGTCTCCTGATTTGTTCATTTTGGCCACTCTGACTGGCGTGAGGTGATACCTGAGTGTGGTTTTGATTTGTATTTCCCTGATAAGGAGCGACGCTGAACATCTTTTCATGTGCCTGTTGGCCATCCGGATGTCTTCTTTAGAGAAGTGTCTATTCATGTTTTCTGCCCATTTCTTCACTGGGTTATTTGTTTTTCGGGTGTGGAGTTTGGTGAGCTCTTTATAGATTTTGGAGACTAGCCCTTTGTCCGATATGTCATTTGCGAATATCTTTTCCCATTCCGTTGGTTGCCTTTTAGTTTTGTTGGTTGTTTCCTTTGCTGTGCAGAAGCTTTTTATCTTCATAAGGTCCCAGTAATTCACTTTTGCTTTTAATTCCCTTGCCTTTGGGGATGTGTCGAGTAAGAGATTGCTACGGCTGAGGTCAGAGAGGTCTTTTCCTGCTTTCTCCTCTAAGGTTTTGATGGTTTCCTGTCTCACATTCAGGTCCTTTATCCATTTTGAGTTTATTTTTGTGAATGGTGTGAGAAAGTGGTCTAGTTTCAACCTTCTGCATGTTGCTGTCCAGTTCTCCCAGCACCATTTGTTAAAGAGGCTGTCTTTTTTCCATTGGATGTTCTTTCCTGCTTTGTCAAAGATGAGTTGGCCATACGTTTGTGGGTCTAGTTCTGGGGTTTCTATTCTATTCCATTGGTCTATGTGTCTGTTTTGGTGCCAATACCATGCTGTCTTGATGATGACAGCTTTGTAGTAGAGGCTAAAGTCTGGGATTGTGATGCCTCCTGCTTTGGTCTTCTTCTTCAAAATTCCTTTGGCTATTCGGGGCCTTTTGTGGTTCCATATGAATTTTACGATTGCTTGTTCTAGTTTCGAGAAGAATGCTGGTGCAATTTTGATTGGGATTGCATTGAATGTGTAGATAGCTTTGGGTAGTATGATTTCTCTAATTCTTAAATAATGCTCTTTTGCCTTCATCTCCCTCTTTTTTTCTGCTTCATTATTTTCCATAAGTTTGTCCCCTATATCGTTGATTCTCTGTTCTGCCTCATCCATCCTTGCCACCACTGCATCCATCCGCGATTGCAGCTCAGTTATAGCATTTTTAATTTCATTCTGGTTATTTTTTACTTCTTTTATCTCTGCAGAAAGGGATTCTAATCTCTTTTCGACTCCAGCTGGTATTCTTGATTCTAAATTCTGGTTCAGATGTCCTGTTTGTGTCTGTGTTGGTTAAATCCCTTCATGCTCTTTCTTTTGGGGTGAATATCTTCGTTTGTCATTTTGAAGGGAGAAAAGGAATTAATGAGGTAGAAAAATTGAAATTTAAAAAAAATTTAAAAAATATTAAAATTAAAAATGAAAAACACACCCACACAAAAGTCGAATAGATGATGCTAGATCCTAGGTGTGTTTTGGTATGGGTGTAGAAAGTGGTTTGACAGATTAGAGAAAGAAACAAAAAGGGGGGGGGGAGAAAAAAACAAGGAAATCGTTTGAGAATTTGAAAAAATGAATACACTAAAGTAGACTAAAATACACAAAAGTAAAGGATATAGTAGAAAAAAATTATAGAAAAATATTTTTAATAAAAATTAAAGAGAAATATGAATTTTTTTGTTTTCTGTATTTAAGAAAAAAGAAAAGAAATGAAAAAGAGAAAAAAGATAATAAAAAGAAAAGACAAAAAAAGAAATCGTTTGAAACTTGAAAAAGTGAATACACTGTAGTAGACTGAAATAAAATGATGGGAGTAAGATAGAATTTGAAAAATTTACATAAAAGCAAAAAATCTATTAACAAAAATTAAATAAAAGTATTTTTAAAAGAAATTTAAAGTAAAAATGAAGTTTTTCTCTTTCTGAATTCAAGAAAAAGAAAAGAAATGAAAAAGAGAAAAAAGAAAAAGAAAGAAAAATAGGAAATTGAAAATTTGAAAAGGTGAGTACACTGAAGTAGACTAAAATAAAATGATTGAAGTAAAGTAGAATTTGAAAAAATTTACACAAAAGTAAAAAATATAGTAATAAAAATTAAAGACAGATATTTTTAATAAAAATTGAAAATAAAAATGAGTTTTTTCTGTTTCTTTTGGGGCTTCTTGCTCCCCAAGTTCAGCTTTTCATGTCACATACCTGCTTAATTCTGTGGTTCAGGTTGTGCAGGTTGTTGTGTTAATCTTCCAGTTTTCAAGGTGTGTAGGATGGTTTAGTGTTGGTCTGGCTGTATTTCATGGACACGAGACACACAAAAAGCTTCCATGCTGTTCCGCCATCTTGGCTCCTCCCCCCTCTACAGATGCTTTTAGATGCTATTTGTGATTTGTATCAGAAATTCCTGATAAAATGGGGATTCTCTTTAGAGACTTGTTTAGATTTAGGTTCAATAATTTTTTGGCAAGAAGACTTCCTAGCTGGTGCTGGAAACATCCCACTGCATCACTTCATGAGACTTATAATGTCTAGTTTCCATCACCCTTTTGCCTAAGCTTGACCACACATTAGAACCACATGTGAGTGGGGCTCCTGGCTGGCTCAGTCTACAGATCTACAATTCTTGATGTCAGGGTCATGAGTTAGAGTCCTACACTGGGTATAGGGATAACTTCTAAAAAATCACCTGTAGAGATTTACAAAATCACAGTGGCACAGCCACACCCATCACATTTAAATCAGAATCACTGGGAGTGTGACATGGACATTCACATTTTTTTAAATTTTCTAAGTGACTCCAATGAGCAACCAAAGTTGAGAACCTTGGGCCTAACGATGTCAGCATCCATTGATTGTCATTTTTTCTAGACCTATTATTTCATTTGAATTTGAAAATTGTTAATTTTCTAATTCTATTCTTTCTGCATTTACTAGCTATGAAACTGTGTCAAGCATAAGCCCACACTCAATAAAGAAGTACCTGATTTGATCTGGGGTTCACGTTTAATGACTATTTTTCATCAGAAAGTTTTATGGAATTGCTCTATTAAAATTTTAAGTATTTACAACTGAATTTAAATAGTATTTTATTATTTCTATTGGGTTGATGTTTATTTTTACAAATGATAGCTCTCTGGATCATGTAAAACTAAAATCTCCCTCAAATATTTTTCCTCTAACATTTCAACTATATGTGTGTGTTATGATATGTTAGATTGTTCAGTCCCACACACACTAGGACCATATGATGTAAATATATCATAAAGGTTTTGAAGGAAAACTTACATTGGAGAAGCAAAGAGTGCCCACAATCCCTGAAGCTCTCGTTACCCCAGAGAGGAACACAGAGGTTGGCCATTGCAGGGTTGGACAGACAGGATTCCAAAAGGGAGATTCCATCTCCCATTATACCCTATATATTTGTAAAGAATGAGGAGTAGGGAATTATCATGAACTATGTAACAACAGAAGGTTGCGTTGGAGGAAGTGGCCTGGTTGGAAAGGCAGAGCCTCTGGAACTTAGTAACTAACATTTGTTGAGTCAACTCAGACCTGTTGGGCTAGCTCTCTGCTAACCAAAAGCTTTCCCCTAACCCAAAGGATGCAGTGCCTTCCAGATTTATCTTTTTAATATAAATATATAATATAATTATCATAAATATATAATGTATATAAATATACAACATAAACAGGATATATATCATAAATAGATAGGATTACAGTGTATAATTATATAAGGTTACACACACTGACCACTTACTAGGTATCAGTCAGTGTAATTAATGGTGCTGTTGTTTTCCCCATTTAAGCACTTTTGGAAACCCTCAATGCTTCTTTGATTTCTTCTTCCTCTAAAATCCACTTGGTAGTTCATCTCTTGTAATTCTCATTCATTTGATGTGCATTGATTTATTCATCTATTACTTGATTTAGTCAGTTAATCAGGTAGATGTAGGTGATAGATCTTTTCTTAAGGCATGATTTGGGCCCCAGTTTTGACCAGGGAACAGTACAAGAAGGTTATAATCTAAACGATGGAATAAGACAAACCTAATATCCAAAATATAAAATGTCTCTGGTCTGTTCCTTCCCTCTGTTCTCCCCTAACCTACTTCAAGCTTGATTCTCATCCCTGATCAGCTATCCCTCTTCCTTTTGTTTTCTTTTCCAAACCATGCTGTGTACCTTTTTCAAATTACTGTATCTAAAATACTGCTTTTCACTCTGTTCACAAGCCCTAAGTGGCTCCTTTTGGTATACTAAATGAAATCCAAGTTTTTTTTTAATTTAGTTTAGGTTTCAAACCCTTTCTGGATCTGTTCATTACCAACTTCTACCTCTCTCTTAAGTTTCTTCCCTTTGAACCCTTCTCACCAGGAGTTGTTCTGCCAAAACATTTGTATCCCAAACCCAAGAAGATTTCTCTCCCTGTCCTATCTGCCTCTGAATCATTAATTAACCGCACCTCTCATATTATCATCATGATGTCCTATCTTACATTTTAATAACCTTTCCATACGTTGATACGTCACTTCCCCCACTAGAGTCTAATCTCTTTGAGGTCAAGAATTGTGTCTTATACTTCCTTGTTTTCAATATTTAGCAGAGCTGTTCAGACAGTAGGTGCTCAATAAAAGTGTATTGATGAAGATGAGAAAATTGGGAAACTCCTGGAATATGGTGATAGCTAAAGCATTATACCAAGAATGATGTGGTTTTTCAACCATATTTCAGCTGATTCTTTTTATCTCATCATTAAACTAGAGTATACCCAAGTTCTCCATCTTAAAGATGGAGATTAAAGATTTCCTTGTGTGCCTTTAGTATCTACCTCCATCTCTTCCTCCCCCACCCCCCTTCACAGCCTAAATGAATAGCCTACACTTGCTGCCTCTGCTTTTCACCTCCCATTCACTTCCTCAACCCACTGCCATCTGGTTTCTTCCATCACTATACCAAAAATCTCCTGGCAGAGGTCACCTAGCACCTCATAGATGCCAACTCAGATGGACAGTTTCCAGTTCTTTTTAAATCTCATCTCCATAGCATTTGATGCTGTTTCCTCCTACCTCACTTGGGAAACTCTCCTTTCCTTTGGGCTTTTAGACCACTTTCCATAGTTTTCCAGTGCCTCTCTCAATCTATTCCTTCTCTAGTTTCATCATGAGCTTCTCTTCCCCTGATCATCCCTTGAATGTTAACCATAGACCAGGTTTCATCCATGGCTGTCTTGATTTTGGTTCTCCCAGAAGCAGACCCCGAGACAAGGATTTACAGGTAAATCACTTATTGGGCTAATGATCCCAGTAAGGGAGTGGGGAGGTGAGATAGATAGGTAAAGAGAGGCTGCCAACAAAAAGTGTCCTAGCAAGGCAGTTACCACTGTGGGCAACTGGAGCACAATCCCACTGTAGAACACATGCCTCAGAATTACCCTGCTTATAGGGTGAGAGAGCTAAAGTTGTATCCACCAGGTCATCAGTTATTTGTTGAGGACTATATTAATTCCCTGGAACTTCTTGCCTGCTTTCTGGCAAAGAGTTGCAGGTGCCAGTTGTTGGAAGACAGGCTGGTATGTGCAGGATGTTAAGGGCTGAGGGATATGGGAAGGACAGTGACAACATCTGCCGCCTTCGTTCCTCATCTTAACCATTATCTCAGGGTTACTCTCATTAGTGATAATAAAATTAACGGTGATAATTTTTGTTAACATTTGTCAACATTTGCTAACATTTATGTACTACATTAGGTGGTGTACCTGTATTAGCTCATTTAATCCTTACAACAGCCCTATTAACTACTTTATTATCCACATTTTATCAAAGAGGAAATAGAATCATAGGGGCTAAATTGTTTAAGGTTACATCACCAGTGATTTTACCTAACATGTATATGCTGATGTCTCTGCACTAACTTACAACCTTTATTGATCCTCCAAGCTCTAAACATCATTTCCATCTGCCAACTGACTGTCCTTACCAGGTTTCTACTGGCATCTCAAATGCAACATGTTCAAAATGAACCTGTCAGAAAGTGTGAAAAAACGTTGATACATTGTGATTCTTATCTTTTTCCTTTTGACAGCTTTTTTAAACCTTCCCTTAAAAATAAATTTATCTTAAAATATTGTTTCTGATAATAAGAGAAATATATGTGCATTTTGGACAAAACAAGAAAGTAAAGATTGCAACAAAAGACTCCATCAGTCTGCTAACCAGAGTTGTCACTGTAGGCATCTTCTTTTGCCCAATTATCTACATAATTTTAAGCTGTTTGAAAATATACTCCATGTGTGTATATATAAATTTGCATCTTGATTTTTTACATTATAAAAATTTCTGCACACTATTAAAAAAATCTTTATAAACACATTTTTTTCAATATATGAAATTTATTGTCAAATTGGTTTCCATGCAACACCCAGTGTTCATCCCAAAAGGTGCCCTCCTCAATACCCATCACCCACCTTCCCCTTCATCCCACCCCCCATCAACCCTCAGTTTGTTCTCAGTTTTTAAGAGTCTCTTATGCTTTGGCTGTCTCCCACTCTAACCTCTTTTTTTTTCCTTCCCCTCCCCCATGGGTTTCTGTTAAGTTTCTCAGGATCCACATAAGAGTGAAAACATATGGTATCTGTCTTTCTCTGTATGGCTTATTTCACTTAGCATAACACTCTCCAGTTCCATCCACGTTGCTACAAAGGGCCATATTTCATTCTTTCTCATTGCCATGTAGTACTCCATTGTGTATATAAACCACAATTTCTTGATCCATTCATCAGTTGATGGACATTTAGGCTCTTTCCATCATTTGGCTATTGTTGACAGTGCTGCTATAAACATTGGGGTACAAGTGCCCCTAGGCATCAGCACTCCTGTATCCATTGGGTAAATTCCTAGCAGTGCTATTGCTGGGTCATAGGGTAGGTCTATTTTTAATTTTTTGAGGAACATCCACACTGTTTTCCAGAGTGGCTGCACCAGTTTGCATTCCCACCAACAGTGCAAGAGGGTTCCCGTTTCTCCACATCCTCGCCAACATCTAGTCTCCTGATTTGTTCATTTTAGCCACTCTGACTGGCGTGTGTGGTCAGTGTGGTATCTCAGTGTGGTTTTGATATGTATTTCCCTGATGAGGGGTGATGTTGAGCATCTTTTCATATGCCTGTTGGCCATCCGGATGTCTTCATTTTTTTTTTCAACTTTTTATTTTATTTTTTTTTTGAGGGGGACAGAGAGAGACAGAGCATGAACAGGGGAGGGGCAGAGAGAGGGAGACACAGAATTGGAAACAGACTCCAGGCTCTGAGCCATCAGCCCAGAGCCCGACGCGGGGCTCAAACTCACGGACCGCGAGATCGTGACCTGGCTGAAGTCAGACGCTTAACCGACTGCGCCCCCCAGGCGCCCCCCGGATGTCTTCTTTAGAGAAGTGTCTATTCATGTTTTCTGCCCATTTCTTCACTGGGTTATTTGTCTTTTGGGTGTGGAGTTTGGTGAGTTCTTTATAGATTTTGGATACTAGCCCTTTATCCGATACGTCATTTGCAAATATCTTTTCCCATTCCGTAGGTTGCCTTTTAGTTTTGTTGACTGTTTCCTTTGCAGTGCAGAAGCTTTTTATCTTCATGAGGTCCCAATAGTTCATTTTTGCTTTTAATTCCCTTGCCTTTGGGGATGTGTCAAGTAAGAAATTGCTGCGGCTGAGGTCAAACAGGTTTTTTCCTGCTTTCTCCTCGAGGGTTTTGATGGTTTCCTGTCTCACATTCAGGTCCTTTATCCATTTTGAGTTTATTTTTGTGAATGGTATAAGAAAGTGGTCTAGTTTCATCCTTTTGCATTTTGATGTCCAGTTCTCCCAGCACCATTTGTTAAAGAGACTAGTTTTTCCATTGGATATTCTTTCCTGCTTTGTCAAAGATTAGTTGGCCATACTTTTGTGGGTCTAGCTCTGGGGTTTCTATTCTGTTCCATTGGTCTATGTGTCTGTTTTTGTGCCAATACCATGCTGTCTTGATGATTGCAGCTTTGTAGTACAGGCTAAAGGCTGGGATTGTGATGCCTCCAGCATTGGTCTTCTTCAAAATTACTTTGGCTATTTGGGGCCTTTTGTGGTTCCATACAGATTTTAGGATTGCTTGTTCTAGCTTTGAGAAGAATGCTGGTGCAATTTTTTTTTTAATGAAATTTATTGACAAATTGGTTTCCATACAACACCCAGTGCTCATCCCAAAAGGTGCCCTCCTCAATACCCATCACCCACCCTCCCCTCCCTCCCACCACCCATCAACCCTCAGTTTGTTCTCAGTTTTTAACAGTCTCTTATGCTTTGGCTCTCTCCAACTCTAACCTCTTTTTTTTTTCCTTCCCCTCCTCCATGGGTTTCTGTTGAGTTTCTCAGGATCCACATAAGAGTGAAACCATATGGTATCTGTCTTTCTCTGTATGGCTTATTTCACTTAGCATCACACTCTCCAGTTCCATCCACGTTGCTACAAAAGGCCATATTTCATTTTTTCTCATTGCCACGTAGTACTCCATTGTGTATATAAACCACAATTTCTTTATCCATTCATCAGTTGATGGGCATTTAGGCTCTTTCCATAATTTGGCTATTGTTGAGAGTGCTGCTATGAACATTGGGGTACAAGTGGCCCTATGCATCAGTACTCCTGTATCCCTTGGATAAATTCCTAGCAGTGCTATTGCTGGGTCATAGGGTAGGTCTATTTTTAATTTTCTGAGGAACCTCCACACTGCTTTCCAGAGCGGCTGCACCAATTTGCATTCCCACCAACAGTGCAAGAGGGTTCCCGTTTCTCCACATCCTCGCCAGCATCTATAGTCTCCTGATTTGTTCATTGTGGCCACTCTGACTGGCGTGAAGTGATACCTGAGTGTGGTTTTGATTTGTATTTCCCTGATAAGGAGTGACGCTGAACATCTTTGCATGTGCCTGTTGGCCATCCAGATGTCTTCTTTAGAGAAGTGTCTATTCATGTTTTCTGCCCATTTCTTCACTGGGTTATTTGTTTTTCGGGTGTGGAGTTTGGTGAGCTCTTTATAGATTTTGGATACTAGCCCTTTGTCCGATATGTCATTTGCAAATATCTTTTCCCATTCCGTTGGTTGCCTTTTAGTTTTGTTGGTTGTTTCCTTTGCTGTGCAGAAGCTTTTTATCTTCATAAGGTCCCAGTAATTCACTTTTGCTTTTAATTCCCTTGCCTTTGGGGATGTGTCGAGTAAGAGATTGCTACGGCTGAGGTCAGAGAGGTCTTTTCCTGCTTTCTCCTCTAAGGTTTTGATGGTTTCCTGTCTCACATTCAGGTCCTTTATCCATTTTGAGTTTATTTTTGTGAATGGTGTGAGAAAGTGGTCTAGTTTCAACCTTCTGCATGTTGCTGTCCAGTTCTCCCAGCACCATTTGTTAAAGAGGCTGTCTTTTTTCCATTGGATGTTCTTTCCTGCTTTGTCAAAGATGAGTTGGCCATACGTTTGTGGGTCTAGTTCTGGGGTTTCTATTCTATTCCATTGGTCTATGTGTCTGTTTTGGTGCCAATACCATGCTGTCTTGATGATGACAGCTTTGTAGTAGAGGCTAAAGTCTGGGATTGTGATGCCTCCTGCTTTGGTCTTCTTCTTCAAAATTCCTTTGGCTATTCGGGGCCTTTTGTGGTTCCATATGAATTTTAGGATTGCTTGTTCTAGTTTCGAGAAGAATGCTGGTGCAATTTTGATTGGGATTGCATTGAATGTGTAGATAGCTTTGGGTAGTATTGACATTTTGACAATATTTATTTTTCCAATCCATGAGCAGGGAATGTCTTTCCATTTCTTTAAATCTTCTTCAATTTCCTTCATAAGCTTTCTATAGTTTTCAGCATACAGATCCTTTACATCTTTGGTTAGATTTATTCCTAGGTATTTTATGCTTCTTGGTGCAATTGTGAATGGGATCAGTTTCTTTATTTGTCTTTCTGTTGCTTCATTGTTAGTGTATAAGAATGCAACTGATTTCTGTACATTGATTTTGTATCCTGCAACTTTGCTGAATTCATGTATCAGTTCTAGCAGACTTTTGGTGGAGTCTATCGGATTTTCCATGTATAATATCATGTCATCTGCAAAAAGTGAAAGCTTGACTTCATCTTTGCCAATTTTCATGCCTTTGATTTCCTTTTGTTGTCTGATTGCTGATGCTAGAACTTCCAGCACTATGTTAAACAACAACGGTGAGAGTGGGCATCCCTGTTGTGTTCCTGATCTCAGGGAAAAAGCTCTCAGTTTTTCCCCGTTGAGGATGATGTTAGCTGTGGGCTTTTCATAAATGGCTTTTATGATCTTTAAGTATGTTCCTTCTATCCCGACTTTCTCAAGGGTTTTTATTAAGAAAGGGTGCTGGATTTTGTCAAAGGCCTTTTCTGCATCGATTGACAGGATCATATGGTTCTTCACTTTTTTTTTTTGTTAATGTGATGTATCACGTTGATTGATTTGCGAATGTTGAACCAGCCCTGCATCCCAGGAATGAATCCCACTTGATCATGGTGAATAATTCTTTTTATATGCCGTTGAATTCGATTTGCTAGTATCTTATTGAGAATTTTTGCATCCATATTCATCAGGGATATTGGCCTGTAGTTCTCTTTTTTTACTGGGTCTCTGTCTGGTTTAGGAATCAAAGTAATACTGGCTTCATAGAATGAGGCTGGAAGTTTTCCTTCCCTTTCTATTTCTTGGAATAGCTTGAGAAGGATAGGTATTATCTCTGCTTTAAACGTCTGGTAGAACTCCCCTGGGAAGCCATCTGGTCCTGGACTCTTATTTGTTGGGAGATTTTTGATAACCGATTCAATTTCTTCGCTGGTTATGGGTCTGTTCAAGCTTTCTATTTCCTCCTGATTGAGTTTTAGAAGTGTGTGGGTGTTCAGGAATTTGTCCATTTCTTCCAGGTTGTCCAATTTGTTGGCATATAATTTTTCATAGTATTCCCTGATAATTGTTTGTATCTCTGAGGGATTGGTTGTAATAATTCCATTTTCATTCATGATTTTATCTATTTGGGTCATCTCCCTTTTCTTTTTGAGAAGCCTGGCTAGAGGTTTGTCAATTTTGTTTATTTTTTCAAAACACCAACTCTTGGTTTCGTTGATCTGCTCTACAGTTTTTTTAGATTCTATATTGTTTATTTCTGCTCTGATCTTTATTATTTCTCTTCTTCTGCTGGGTTTAGGCTGCCTTTGCTGTTCTGCTTCTGTTTCCTTTAGGTGTGCTGTTAGATTTTGTATTTGGGATTTTTCTTGTTTCTTGAGATAGGCCTGGATTGCAATGTATTTTCCTCTCAGGACTGCCTTTGCTGCGTCCCAAAGCGTTTGGATTGTTGTATTTTCATTTTCGTTTGTTTCCATATATTTTTTAATTTCTTCTCTAATTGCCTGGTTGACCCACTCATTCGTTAGTAGGGTGTTCTTTAACCTCCATGCTTTTGGAGGTTTTCCAGACTTTTTTCTGTGGTTGATTTCAAGCTTCATAGCATTGTGGTCTGAAAGTAAGCATGGTATAATTTCAATTCTTGTAAACTTATGAAGGGCTGTTTTGTGACCCAGTATATGATCTATCTTGGAGAATGTTCCATGTGCACTCGAGAAGAAAGTATATTCTGTTGCTTTGGGATGCAGAGTTCTAAATATATCTGTCAAGTCCATCTGATCCAATGTCTCATTCAGGGCCCTTGTTTCTTTATTGACCGTGTGTCTAGATGATCTATCCATTTCTGTAAGTGGGGTGTTAAAGTCCCCTGCAATTACCACATTCTTATCAATAAGGTTGCTTATGTTTATGAGTAATTGTTTTATATATTTGGGGGCTCCGGTATTCGGTGCATAGATATTTATAATTGTTAGCTCTTCCTGATGGATAGACCCTGTAATTATGATATAATGTCCTTCCTCATCTCTTGTTACAGCCTTTAATTTAAAGTCTAGTTTGTCTGATCTAAGTATGGCTACTCCAGCTTTCTTTTGGCTTCCAGTCGCATGATAAATAGTTCTCCATCCCCTCACTCTCAATCTAAAGGTGTCCTCAGGTCTAAAATGAGTCTCTTGTAGACAGCAAATAGATGGGTCTTGTTTTTTTATCCGTTCTGATACCCTATGTCTTTTGGTTGGTGCATTTAATCCATTTACATTCAGTGTTATTATAGAAAGATACGGGTTTAGAGTCATTGTGATGTCTGTATGTTTTATGCTTGTAGTGATGTCTCTGGTACTTTGTCTCACAGGGTCCCCCTTAGGATCTCTTGTAGGGCTGGTTTAGTGGTGACAAATTCCTTCAGTTTTTGTTTGTTTGGGAAGACCTTTATCTCTCCTTGTATTCTAAATGACAGACTTGCTGGATAAAGGATTCTCGGCTGCATATTTTTTCTGTCTAGCACCCTGAAAATCTCGTGCCAATTCTTTCTGGCCTGCCAAGTTTCAAAAGAGAGATCAGTCACGAGTCTTATAGGTCTCCCTTTATATGTGAGGGCACGTTTACCCCTTGCTGCCTTCAGAATTTTCTCTTTATCCTTGTATTTTGCCAGTTTCACTATGATATGTCGTGCAGAAGATCGATTCAAGTTACGTCTGAAGGGAGTTCTCTGTGCCTCTTGGATTTCAATGCCTTTTTCCTTCCCCAGTTCAGGGAAGTTCTCAGCTATGATTTCTTCAAGTACCCCTTCAGCACCTTTCCCTCTCTCTTCCTCCTCTGGGATACCAATTATACGTATATTATTTCTTTTTAGTGTATCACTTAGTTCTCTAATTTTCCCCTCATACTCCTGGATTTTTTTATCTCTCTTTTTCTCAGCTTCCTCTTTTTCCATAACTTTATCTTCTAGTTCACCTATTCTCTCCTCTGCCTCTTCCATCCGAGCTGTGGTGGTTTCCATTTTGTTTTGCATTTCATTTAAAGCGTTTTTCAGCTCCTCGTGACTGTTCCTTAGGCTCTTGATCTCTGTAGCAAGAGATTCTCTGCTGTCCTCTATACTGTTTTCAAGCCCAGCGATTAATTTTATGACTATTATTCTAAATTCACTTTCTGTTATATTATTTAAATTCTTTTTGATCAGCTCATTAGCTGTTGTTATTTCCTGGAGATTCTTCTGAGGGGAATTCTACTGCTTGGTCATTTTGGATGGTCCCTGGCATGGTGAGGACCTGCAGGGCACTTCCCCTGTGCTGTGGCTTATAACTGGAGTTGGTGGGCGGGGCCGCAGTCAGACCTGATGTCTGCCCCCAGCCCACCGCTGGGCCACAGTCAGACTGGTGTGTGCCTTCTCTTCCCCTCTCCTAGGGGCGGGATTCACTGTGGGGTGGCGTGGCCCATCTGGGCTACTTGCACCCTGCCAGGCTTGTGATGCTGGGGATCTGGCGTATTAGCTGGGGTGGGTAGGCAAGGTGCACGGGGGCAGGAAGGGCAGGCTTAGCTCGCTTCTCCTTAGGTGATCCACTTCAGGAGGGGCCCTGTGGCAGCGGGAGGGAGCCAGAAGGGCTGCCGGAAGTTTGGCTCCGCAGAAGCACAGAGGTGGGTGTTTGCGCGGAGCGAGCAAGTTCCCTGGCAGGAACTGGTTCCCTTTGGGATTTTGGCTGGGGGATGGGTGGGGGAGATGGCGCTGGTGAGCGCCTTTGTTCCCTGCCAAATTGAGCTCTGTCCTCCGGGGGCTCAGCAGCTCTCCCTCCCTTTGTCCTCCAGCCTTCCCGCTTTCAGAGTAGAGCTGCTAACTTATGTCTTCCCAGATGGTAAGTCACGCTTGCTGTCAGAACACAGTCCGCCCGGCCCCTCCGCTTTTGCAAGCCATACTCGGGGGCTCTGCTTTGCCGGCGAGCCGCCCCTCCGCCCCGGCTCCCTCCCGCCAGTCCGTGGAGCGCGCACCGCCTCGCCGCCCTTCCTACCCTCTTCCGTGGGCCTCTTGTCTGTGCTTGGCTCCGGCGACTCTGTTCTGCTATTCCTCTGGCATTTTTCTGGGTTATTTAGGCAGGTGTAGGTGGAATCTAAGTGATCAGCATGACGCGCGGTGAGCCCAGCGTCCTCCTACGCCGCCATCTTGCCTAATCCCCTTCTTTTTCTTATCTACAGTAGATATTAGCTTGCTCATTCAGTATGTATGTATTATAGCAAACACTTTGTGACATATTCTATACAAATTACTAGAGATACAGAAGTGCATATAGTGGACCCTCAACAACCTGCTGGTGCAATTTTGATTGAAATT
This sequence comes from Prionailurus bengalensis, assembly GCF_016509475.1. Classification (NCBI taxonomy): domain Eukaryota; kingdom Metazoa; phylum Chordata; class Mammalia; order Carnivora; family Felidae; genus Prionailurus; species Prionailurus bengalensis. The sequence goes on along the minus strand of NC_057361.1, from coordinate 16,723,208 downwards.
GCATTGAATGTGTAGATAGCTTTGGGTAGTATTGACATTTTAACAATATTTATTCTTCCAGTCCATGAGCATGGAATTTTTTTCCATTTCCTTATATCTTCTTCAATTTCCTTCATAAGCTTTCTATAGTTTTCAGCATACAGATCTTTTACATCTTTGGTTAGGTTTATTCCTTGGTGTTTTATGCCTCTTGGTGAAATTGTGAATGAGATCAGTTTCTTTATTTGTCTTTCTGTTGCTTCATTTTTAGTGTATAAGAATGCAACTGATTTCTGTACATTGATTTTGTCTCCTGCGAATTTGCAGAATTCATGTATCAATTCTAGCAGACTTTTGGTGGAGTCTATGGGATTTTCCATGTATAATATCATGTCATCTGCAAAGAGTGAAAGCTTGACTTCATCATTGCCAATTTTGATGCCTTTGATGTCCTTTTGTTGTCGGATTGCTGATGCTAGCACTTCCAACACTATGTTAATCAACAGTGGTGAGAGTGGACATCCCTGTCGTGTTCCTGATCTAAGGGAGAAAGCTCTCAGTTTTTCCCCAGTGAGGATGATATTAGCTGTGGGCTTTTCATAAATGGCTTTGAGGATATTTAAGTATGTTCCTTCCATCCTGACTTTTCCAAAGGTTTTTATTAAGAAAGGATGCTGAATTTTGTGAAATGCTTTTTCTGCATCGATTGACAGGATCATATGGTTCTTATCTTTTCTTTTATTAATGCGATGTATCACATTGATTGATTTGCAAATGTTTAACTAGCCCTGCAGCCCAGGAATGAATCCAGCTTGATCATGGTGAATAATTCTTTCTATATGCTGTTGAATTCGATTTGCTAGTATCTCTTTGAGAATTTTTGCATCCATATTCATCAGGGATATTGGCCTATAGTTCTCTTTTTTTGCTGGGTCTCTGTCTAGTTTAGGAATCAAAGTAATGCTGGCTTCATAGGGTGAGTCTAGAAGTTTTCCTTCCCTTTCTATTTTTTGGAAGAGCTTGAGAAGCATAGGTATTATCTCTGCTTTAAACGTCTGGTAGAACTCCCCTGGGAAGCCATCTGGTCCTGGACTCTTATTTGTTGGGAGATTTTTGATAACTGATGCAATTTCTTCGCTGGTTATGGGTCTGTTCAAGCTTTCTATTTCTTCCTGTTTGGGTTTTGGAAGTGTGTGGGTGCTTAGGAATTTGGCCATTTCTTCCAGGTTGTCCAGTTTGTTGGCATATAATTTTTCATAGTATTCCCTGATAATTGTTTGTATCTCTGAGGGATCGGTTGTAATAATTCCATTTTCATTCATGAGTTTCTCTATTTGGGTCATCTGCCTTTTCTTTTTGAGAAGCCTGGCTAGAGGTTTATCAATTTTGTTTATTTTTTCAAAAAAACAACTCTTGGTTTCATCGATCAGCTCTACAGTTTTTTTAGATTCTATATTGTTTATTTCTGCTCTGGTCTGTATTATTTCCCTTCTTCTGCTGGGTTTAGGGTGTCTTTGCTCTTCTGCTTCTACTTCCTTTAGGTGTGCTGTTAGATTTTGTATTTGGGATTTTTCTTGTTTCTGGAGATAGGCCTGGATTGCAATGTATTTTCCTCTCAGGACTGCCTTCGCTGCATCCCAAAGCACTTGGATTGTGGTATTTTCATTTTCACTTGTTTCCATATATTTTTTAATTTCTTCTCTAATTGCCTGGTTGACCCATTCATTCTTTAGTAGGGTATTCTTTAACCTCCATGCTTTTGGAGGTTTTCCAGACTTTTTCCTGTGGTTGATTTCAAGCTTCATAGCATTGTAGTCTGAAAGTATGCATGGTATGATCTCAATCCTTTATACTTAGGAAGGGCTGTTTTGTGACCCAGTATGTGATCTATCTTGGAGAATGTTCCATGTGCACTACTTGAGAAGAAAGTATATTCTGTTGCTTTGGGATGCAGAGTTCTAAATATATCTGTCAAGTCCATCTGATCCAATGTATCATTCAGGGCCCTTGTTTCTTTATTGATCCTGTGTCTAGTCAGTCTATCCATTGTTGTAAGTGGAGTATTAAAGTCCCCTGCAATTACCACATTCTTATCAATAAGGTTGCTTATCTTTGTGATGAATTGTTTTATATATTTAGGGGCTCCCATATTCGGTGCATAGACATGTATAATTGTTAGCCCTTCCTGATGGATAGACCCTGTGATTATTATATAATGCCCTTCTTCATCTCTTGTTACAGCCTTTAATTTAAAGTCTAGTTTGTCTGATATAAGTATGGCTACTCCAGCTCTCTTTTGACTTCCAGTAGCAGGATAGATAGTTCCCCATCCCCTCACTTTCAATCTGAAGGTGTCCTCAGGTCTAAAATGAGTCTCTTGTAGACAGCAAATAGATGGGTCTTGTTTTTTTATCCATTCTGATACCCTATGTCTCTTGGTTGGAGCATTTCATCCATTTACATTCCTTGTTATTATGGAAAGATATGGGTTTAGAGTCATTGTGATGTCTGTAGGTTTCATGCTTGTAGTGATGTCTGGTCATTTGTGGTCCTTGCAACATTTCACTCACAGAATCCCCCTTAGGATCTCTTGTAGGGCTGGTTTAGTGGTGATGAATTCCTTCAGTTTTTGTTTGTTTGGGAAGACCTTTATCTCTCATTCTATTCTGAATGACAGACTTGCTGGATAAAGGATTCTCGGCTGCATATTTTTTCTGTTCATCACATTGAAGATTTCTTGCCATTCCTTTCTGGCCTGCCAGGTTTCAGTAGATAGGTCTGCCACTAGTCTTATGCGTCTCCCTTTGTAAGTTAGAGCCTGTTTGTCCCTAGCTGCTTTCAGAATTTTCTTTACCCTTGTATTTTGCCAGTTTCACTATGATATATCATGCGGAGGATTGATGCAAGTTACATCTGAAGGGAGTTCTCTCTGCCTCTTGGATTTCAATGACTTTTTCCTTCCCCAGATCAGGGAAGTTCTCAGCTACGATTTGTTCAAGTACACCTTCAGCCCCTTTCTCTCTCTCTTCCTCTTCTGGAATTCCTATTATACGGATATTGTTCCGTTTGATTGCATCACTTAGTTCTCTAATGCTCCCCTCATACTCCTGGATTTTTTTTTATCTCTCTTTCTCTCACTTCCTCTATTTCCATAATTTTATCTTCTAATTCACCTATTCTCTCCTCTGCCTCTTCAATCTGAGCTGTGGTCACCTCCATTTTATTTTGCACCTCATTTTTTAGCTCCTCATGACTATTTCTTAGTCCCTTGGTCTCTGTAGCAATAGATTCTCTGCTGTCCTGTATACTTTTTTCAAGCCCAGCGATTAATTTTATGACTATTTTTCTAAATTCTTGTTCCATTATATTGCTTAAATCGTTTTCGATCAGTTTGTTAGCTGTCGCTACTTCCTGGAGTTTCTTTTGAGCATAATTCTTCCGTTTTGTCATTTTAGATAGTCCCTGGGGTGGCGTGGAACTGCAGGGCACTTCCCCTGTGCTGTCTGGAGTAACTTGCATTGGTGGGCAGGGCTGCAGTCAGACCGGATGTCTGCCCCCACCCCACTGCTGGGGCCACGGTCAGACTGGTGTGTACCTTATCTTCCCCTCTCCCAGGGGCAGAACTCACTGTGGAGTGTTGTGGCCTCTGTCTTGGCTGCTTGCACACTGCCAGGCTTGTGTTGCTGCTTCGATGGGATCTGGTGTATTAGCCGGGGTGGATCTGCAAGATGCACAGGGGTGGGAGGGGCAGGCTTAGGTTGCTTTGCTGTTGGTGTTCCCCTGCAGGAGGGACCCTGCAGCGACAGGAGGCAGGCAGACCCGTCAGAGGGATGGATCCACAGAAGCACAGTGTTGGGTGTTTGTGCAGTGCAAGCAAGTTCCCTAACGGGAACTGGTTCCCTTTGGGATTTTGGCTGGGGTATGGGAGAGGGAGATGGTGCTGGCCAGTGCCTTTGTTCCCCCCAAGCTGAGCCCTGTCTTTTGGGACTCTACAACTCTCCTTCCCAGGGTCCTCTCGCCCTCCAGCTCTCCAAGCAAAGCTGTTGACTTATAACATTCCAGATGTTAAATCCTGCTGGCTGTGAGAACTCATGCAGTCTGGGCCCTCCGCTTTTGCAAGCCAGACTCGGGGGCTCTTCCTTGCAGGGCGGGCCGCCCCTCCACCGCCCCAGCTCCCTCCTGCCAGCCTGTGTAGTGCACACCACCACTCCACCCTTCCTACCCTCTTCCGTGGGCCTCTCATTTACGCTTGGCTCTGGAGAATCGTTCTGCTAGTCTTCTGGCAGTTTTCTGGGTTATTTAGGCAGACGTGAGTAGAATCTTAATAATCAGCAGGACGAGGTGAGCCCAGCATCCTCCTACACCACCATCTTCTGTAGAATCGGATCGCAATGTTGTAATTAACTTTAGCCTTGCTTAACATTAAGCCTTGCTTAGGTCTTGCTTAAATTTTAATATCTGTGATGGGAACAGTACTGTGATCTTCTCCCCCCAAATATTTTCTCAGCTATTCTTATCCATTTATTGTCCATATGAGCATTAGAATCATATTATCAGGTTACAAAAAAATCTGATGTATATTTATTGTATTTACATCAAATTTAAATACTAACTAGAAAAGAAGGGGTATATTTAAAACATTTAGTGTTTCCATCCATTAAAATAATGGTCTCTCAAGGGATACCTGGGTGGCTGAGTTGATTAAGTGCCCAACTCTTGATTTCAGGTCAGGTCATGATCTCATGGTCATGAGCCTACTTAAGCTTCTCTCTCCCTCTCTCTCTCCTTCTGTTCTTCCCTCCTCCCCACAAATGCACACTCTCTCTCGGGAAAAAAAAGGAAAGTAAGGTAATGATCTCTCAATTTATTCATCTCTTCTTTTATATCTCACAAAAACTCCTAAACTTTTCTGACTAAGTTTATGCTAATGTTTATGTCTTGTTCCTATTTCAAACGGATTCTTCTGTTCCATAATCTCTAGATATTTCTGTTAGAGAGTAGCTCTATTTATTTTTGCACACGTGTTCTTTTATCTAGTCACTATGCTAATTATAATAATTTTTAGTTGATTCATTGGGTTTTCTTCCTTCCTTTCAAACCTGTTTCTACTACCTTCTTTTGTTTTTGTTGTTTAGGGTTTTGGTTTTCCAGAATTTCTAAAACAATGTTAATTAATAATTCTTTCAGTGTATCACATTTAATTGGATATTTACTACTATTCTGAGATTAATAATGTTATGAACACTGTGCTAGTTTATCTTTCTTTTTCACATTTTTTTTTAAGAAATCAGAGATGGCTATTAATTACTAACTCCTTTTTCAGCATCTTTTATAATCATGTGATTTTCTTGTTTGTCATCCTGATATGATGCATTATATTAATATATTTACTAATATTATATTACCTTTATGTCCCTGAGATAATGTTACTTGATGAGCTACTCTTTTAATATGCTATTAAATTTGATTGGCTACTTTATTATTTTTGCATTATACTCATACTGAAGTGAGACTATAATTTTTGTTTTTGAGTTTTTGTCCAGTTTTAGTATCAGTTCAATGCTAATTTCATATAATAAATTTGGGAATAATAATAAATGGAAAAGATTTTCTGCTTCTTTTTTCGATTCTTGAACAGTTTATATAGCATGAAAATTCTCTGTTTCTTGGGGGGCCTGCATGGCTCAGTCGGTTGAGCATCCAACTTCAGCTCAGGTCATGATCTCACAGTTTATGAGTTTGAGCCTCACGTCAGGCTCCTGCTGTCAGCGCAGAGACAACTTCAGATCCTCTGTCTCCTTCTTTCTCTCTCCCTACCCCCCCTCAAAAAAGAATAAACCTTGTTTAAAAATTATTTCCTGGAATCTGGGGGGAAGATGGCAGCGTAGGAGGACGCTGGGCTCACCGCGTCCTGCTGATCACTTAGATTCCACCCACACCTGCCTACATAACCCAGAAAACCACCAGAATACTAGCAGAATGGATTCTCTGGAGCCAAGCGTAGATGAGAGGCCCACGAAAGAGGGTAGGAAGGGTGGAGAGGCAGTGCATGCTACACAGACTGGCGGGAGGCAGCCGGAGCAGAAGGGCAGCCCGCCAGCAAAGCAAAGCCCCCAAGTCTGGCTTGCAAAAGCAGAGGGGCTGGACAGAGTATGTTCTGACAGCAAGTGGGACTTAATTTCTGGAAGGTTATAAGTTAACAGCTCTGCTCAGAGAGCGGGAAGGCTGGAGGACAACGGGAGGGAGAGTTGTTGAGCGCTGGATGACAGAGCTCAGCTTGGCAGGGAACAAAGGCACTTGCCAGCGCCATCTCCTTCGCCCATCCCCCAGCCAAAATCCCAAAGGGAACCAGTTACCATCAGGGAACTTGCTTGCACCGCGCAAACACCTAATGCTGTGCCTCTGCGGATCCATCCCTCTGGCGGCGGGTCTGACTCCCTCCTGGTGCCACAGGGCCCCTCCCAAAGCAGATCACCAAGGAAAAGGGAGCTGAGCCTGCCCCTCCCCCCCCCCGTGCACCTTGCCGATCCACCCCAGCTAATATGCCAGATCCCCAGCACCACAAGCCTGGCAGTGTGCAAGTAGCCCAGACGGGCCACACCACCCCACAGTAAATCCCGCCCCTAGGAGAGGGGAAGAGAAGGCACACACCAGTCTGACTGTGGCCCCAGTGGTGGGCTAGGGGGAGACATCAGGTCTGACTGTGGCCCCGCCCACCAACACAAGTTATTCAAGACAGCACAGGGAAAGTGCCCCGCAGTTCCACACCACTCCAGGGACTATCCAAAATGATGAAAGGGAAGAATTCCCCTCAAAAGAATCTCCAGGAAATAACGACAGCTAACAAACTGATCAAAAGGATTTAAACAATATAACAGAAAGTGAATTTAGAATAATAGTCATAAAATTAATCGCTGAGCTTGAAATCAGTGTAGAGGACAGTAGAGACTCTATTGCTACAGAGATCAAGGGACTAAGGAACAGCCAGGAGGAGCTAAAAAATGCTATAAATGAGCTGCAAAATAAAATAGAGACAACCACAGCTCGGATTGAAGAAGCAGAGGAGAGAATAAGTGAACTGTAAGATAAAATTATGGAAAAAGAGGAAGCTGAGAAAAAGAGATATAAAAAAATCCAGGAGTATGAGGGGAGACTTAGAAAACTAAGTGATTCACTAAAGAGAAATAATCTACACATAATTGGTATTCCAGAGGAGGAAGAGAGAGGGAAAGGTGCTGAAGGTATACTTGAAGAAATCATAGCTGAGAACTTCCCTGAACTGGGGAAGGAAAAAGTCATTGAAATCCAAGAGGCAGAGAGAACTCCCTTCAGATGTAACTTGCATCAATCCTCCGCATGATATATCATAGTGAAGCTGGCAAAATACAAGGATAAAGAGAAAATTCTGAGAGCAGCTAGAGATAAACGTGCTGTAACACATAAAGGGAGACCTATAAGACTCATGACCGATCTCTCTACTGAAACTTGGCAGGCCAGAAAGGAATGGCAGTAGATGTTCAATGTGATGAACAGAAAAAATATGCAGCCGAGAATCTATCCAACAAGTCTGTCATTTAGAATAGAAGGAGAGATAAAGGTCTTCCCAAGCAAACAAAAACTGAAGGAATTCGTCACCACTAAACCAGCCCTACAAGAGATCCTAAGGGGGATCCTGTGAGACAAAGTACCAGAGACGTCGCTACAAGCATGAAACCTATGGACATTACAATGACTCTAAACTCATATCTTTCTATAATAACACTGAATGTAAATGGACTAAATGCACCAACCAAAAGACATAGGGTATCAGAATGGATAAAAAACAAGACCCATCTATTTGCTGTCTACAAGAGACTCATTTTAGACCTGAGGACACGTTCAGATTGAGAGTGAGGGGATGGAGAACTATTTATCATGCCACTGGAAGTCAAAAGAAAGCTGGAGTAGCCATACTTATATCAGACAAACTAGATTTTAAATTAAAGGCTGTAACAAGAGATGAAGAAGGACATTATATAATAATCACAGGGTCTATCCATCAGGAAGAGCTAACAATTATAAATGTCTATGCGCCGAATACCGGAGCCCCCAAATATATAAAACAATTACTCCTAAACATAAGCAACCTTATTGATAAGAATGTGGTAATTGCAGGGGACTTTAATACTCCACTTACAACAATGGATAGACTGACTAGACACAGGATCAATAAAGAAACAAGGGCCCTGAATGAGACATTGGATCAGATGGACTTGACAGATATATTTAGAACTCTGCATACCAAAGCAACAGAATATACTTTCTTCTCGAGTAGTGCACATGGAACATTCTCCAAGATAGATCACATACTGGGTCACAAAACAGCCCTTCCTAAGTATAAAGGATTGAGATCATACCATGCATACTTTCAGACTACAATGCTATGAAGCTTGAAATCAACCACAGGAAAAAGTCTGGAAAACCTCCAAAAGCATGGAGGTTAAAGAATACCCTACTAAAGAATGAATGGGTCAACCAGGCAATTAGAGAAGAAATTAAAAAATATATGGAAACAAGTGAAAATGAAAATACCACAATCCAAGTGCTTTGGGATGCAGCGAAGGCAGTCCTGAGAGGAAAATACATTGCAATCCAGGCCTATCTCCAGAAACAAGAAAAATCCCAAATACAAAATCTAACAGCACACCTAAAGGAAGTAGAAGCAGAAGAGCAAAGACACCCTAAACCCAGCAGAAGAAGGGAAATAATACAGACCAGAGCAGAAATAAACAATATAGAATCTAAAAAAACTGTAGAGCTGATCGATGAAACCAAGAGTTGTTTTTTTGAAAAAATAAACAAAATTGATAAACCTCTAGCCAGGCTTCTCAAAAAGAAAAGGGAGATGACCCAAATAGAGAAATCATGAATGAAAATGGAATTATTACAACCGATCCCTCAGAGATACAAACAATTATCAGGGAATACTATGAAAAATTATATGCCAACAAACTGGACAACCTGGAAGAAATGGCCAAATTCCTAAGCACCCACACACTTCCAAAACTCAAACAGGAAGAAATAGAAAGCTTGAACAGACCCATAACCAGCGAAGAAATTGAATCAGTTATCAAAAATCTCCCAACAAATAAGAGTCCAGGACCAGATGGCTTCCCAGGGGAGTTCTACCAGACGTTTAAAGCAGAGATAATACCTATCCTTCTCAAGCTCTTCCAAGAAATAGAAAGGAAAGGAAAACTTCCAGACTCATTCTATGAAGCCAGTATTACTTTGATTCCTAAACCAGACAGAGACCCAGTAAAAAGAGAACTACAGGCCAATATCCCTGATGAATATGGATGCAAAAATTCTCAAAGAGATACTAGCAAATCGAATTCAACAGCATATAGAAAGAATTATTCACCATGATCAAGTGGGATTCATTCCTGGGCTGCAGGGCTAGTTCAACATTCGCAAATCAATCAATGTGATACATCACATTAATAAAAGAAAAGATAAGTACCATATGATCCTGTCAATCGATGCAGAAAAAGCATTTCACAAAATTCAGCATCCTCTCTTAATAAAAACCATCGGAAAAGTCGGGATAGAAGGAACATATTTAAACATCCTCAAAGCCATTTATGAAAAGCCCACAGCTAATATCATCCTCACTGGGGAAAAACTGAGAGCTTTCTCCCTTAGATCAGGAACACGAAAGGGATGTCCACTCTCACCGCTGTTGTTTAACATACTGTTGGAAGTTCTAGCATCAGCAATCCAACAACAAAAGGAAATAAAAGGCACCAAAATTGGCAAAGATGAAGTCAACCTTTCACTTTTTGCAGATGACATGATATTATACATCGAAAATCCGATATAGGGGCGCCTGGGTGGCGCAGTCGGTTAAGCGTCCGACTTCAGCCAGGTCATGATCTCGCGGTCCGTGAGTTTGAGCCCCGCGTCGGGCTCTGGGTTGATGGCTCAGAGCCTGGAGCCTGTTTCTGATTCTGTGTCTCCCTCTCTCTCTGCCCCTCCCCTGTTCATGCTCTGTCTGTCTCTGTCCCCCAAAAAATAAATAAACGTAAAAAAAAAAAAAGAAAATCTGATATACATGAATTCAGCAAAGTTGCAGGATACAAAACCAATGTACAGAAATCAGTTGCATTCTTAAACACTAATAATGAAGCAACAGAAAGACAGATAAAGAAACTGATCTCATTCACAATTTCACCAAGAAGCATAAAATACCTAGGAATAAATCTAACCAAAGATGTAAAAGATCTGTATGCTGAAAACTATAGAAAGCTTATGAAGGAAATTGAAGAAGATATAAGGAAATGGAAAAAAATTCTGTGTTCATGGATTGGAAGAATAAATATTGTCTCAATGTCAGTACTACCCAAAGCTATCTACACATTCAATGCAATCCCAATCAAATTGCACCAGCATTCTTCTCAAAGCTAGAACAAGCAATCCTAAAATCTGTATGGAACCACAAAAGGCCCTGAATAGCCAAAGTAATTTTGAAGAAGAAGACCAAAGCAGGATGCACCATAATCCCAGCCTTTAGCCTCTACTACAAAGCTGCAATCATCAAGACAGCATGGTATTGGCACAACAACAGACACATAGACCAATGGAATAGAATAGAAACCCCAGAACTAGACCCACAAAAGTATGGCCAACTAATCTTTGACAAAGCAGGAAAGAACATCCGATGGAAAAAAGACAGTCTCTTTAACAAATGGTGCTGGGAGAACTGGACAGCAACATGCAGAAGGTTGAAACTAGACCACTTTCTTACACCATTCACAAAAATAAACTCAAAATGGATAAAGGACCTGAATGTGAGACAGGAAACCATCAAAACCCTAGAGGAGAAAGCAGGAAAAGACCTCTCTGACCTCAGCCGCAGCAATTTCTTACTTGACACATCCCCAAAGGCAAGGGAATTAAAAGCAAAAGTGAATTACTGGGACCTTATGAAGATAAAAAGCTTCTGCACAGCAAAGGAAACAACCAACAAAACTAAAAGGCAACTGACGGAATGGGAAAAGATATTTGCAAATGACGTATCGGACAAAGGGCTAGTATCCAAAATCTATAAAGAGCTCACCAAACTCCACACCCGAAAAACAACCCAGTAAAGAAATGGGCAGAAAACATGAATAGACACTTCTCTAAAGAAGACATCCAGATGGCCAACAGGCACACGAAAAGATGCTCAATATCGCTCCTCATCAGGGAAATACAAATCAAAACCACATCACATATCACCTCATGCCAGTCAGAGTGGCTAAAATGAACACTATGGATGCTGGAGAAGATGTGGAGAAATGGGAACCCTCTTGCACTGTTGGTGGGACTGCAAACTGGTACAGCGTGGAGATTCCTCAAAAAATTAAAAATAGACCTACCCTATGACCCAGCAATAGCACTGCTAGGAATTTACCCAAGGGGTACAGGAGTACTGATGCATAGGGGCACCTGTACCCCAATGTTTATAGCAGCACTGTCAACAATAGCCAAATGATGGAAAGAGCCTAAATGCCCATCAACTGATGAATGGATAAAGAAATTGTGGTTTATATACACAATGGAGTACTACGTGGCAATGAGAAAAAATGAAATATGGCCTTTTGTAGCAACGTGGATGGAACTGGAGAGTGTGATGCTAAGTGAAATAAGCCATACAGAGAAAGACAGATACCATATGCTTTCACTCTTATGTGGATCCTGAGAAACTTAACAGAAACCCATGGGGGAGGGGAAGGAAAAAAAAAAGAGGTTAGAGTGGGAGAAAGCCAACGCATAAGAGACTCTTAAAAACTGAGAACAAACTGAGGGCTGATGGGGGGTGGGAGGGAGGGGAGGGTGGGTGATGGGTATTGAGGAGGGCACCTGTTGGGATGAGCACTGGGTGTTGTATGGAAACCAATTTGTCAATAAATTTCATATATTAAAAAAAATTATGTTTCTTGCTAGATAGAAAGAACTTACCAGTAAAGCCATAGGTCAAGGATACATTTTTGTTATAACTATGAATATAAAGAAAAATGAGTTGACAGACAACTTAGCAATAAATTAATTATTAATATTAGTAATTAATAGTACAATATTAATGTGCTTTCTTCATTTATAAAGTACTCCTATATCTGTTACCTCTACCCATTCATTTACCCATTTGACAAAACATTTATTGAATGATTTTTCATGAGATAGATCTAATAGTTGATGCTGCAGATAAAAAGATGAATTGGATGTAGTCCTTGTTTTGGGGTATTCTTTAGCTAATTGATACCAATATGTCAATCAATAAGTCTAATAAATGTGACAAGTATTTTAACAGAGGTATATTCACTCACATTATTCTCAGTCCACTTATGCTAGTATCATTATTCCATTATACAGGTGAGATAATATACCAGGTCATTGAATCCGTATCCAAATACCTCCATTGACCGATAATTCATTTATCTTTGAGATATACATTTATCTTTGGGCCAGTTTAATAGCTGGAGTGCTCTTTCTTATGTCTTCTAGTAGCTTATCCTAAATCATGATTCTTGCCCTCAGAGCTATTATATGAGTCTGATTCCTTTTACATGGGATAGTCCTTCAGATTTTTGAAGACTGCTATATCCATACCCCCCCCAACCATAAGTCTTTTATACCCAGACAAAAATCTCCAGTTCTTTCAACCTGTCTTCATACAACAAAGACCTGAATAACCACCATCATGGCCCCTTTCCTCTGTATGTTCTTCAATTTGTGTTTTTTCAGAATTCCATCTAATACTCTACATGTGCTCTGAGAAAAACAGGGTAGAGAAAAAATATGATTTTTTTCATTAAGATATTAAATTTATTAATGCAGTCCTAAATCAGCTTGGTTTCTTTGGTAGTATGACTGTCAACTGACATTGAAGCTATTATCCACTGAAATCTTGAATTTTTTTTACACATATGCTAAGTCATGTTTCCTTCATTCTGAACTTAGACAATTGTTTCTTGATAATCATACACAATACTTACCATTTATCCCTGTCAAATTTAGTTTCAGTTGTTTAAAAGCATTACTTAATAATCATAAGATATTTCTGGATCCTGAATATGCTGTTGATGAGCTAATCCTTCTAGCTTTACATAATGTATAAATTTTATGATACTGGGCCTGTAAGTCATGATAAGAATACTGGATACAAGGGGGCGCCTGGGTGGCGCAGTCGGTTAGGCATCCAACTTCAGCCAGGTCACGATCTCGCGGTGTGTGAGTTCGAGCCCCGCGTCTGGCTCTGGGCTGATGGCTCAGAGCCTGGAGCCTGTTTCCGATTCTGTGTCTCCCTCTCTCTCTGCCCCTCCCCCATTCATGCTCTGCCTCTCTCTGTCCCAAAAATAAATAAAAACGTTGAAAAAAATTTTTTAAAAATAAAAAAAATTAAAAAAAGAATACTGGATACAAGAATACTGACGACAGAGCCCTATGCCATAGCAGAAACTTGTTACCATGTTGGCATTGATCCATTAATTAGCACTCCCTAGGTATAATCACTCACAAAGTTGCCATAAATATATATATATGTATATACATATATATACGTGTGTGTACATACATATATATGTGTGTATATACATATGTGTGTGTATATATTTTTTTTCTTGAACTTGGCTCACATATCTCTGTCTTGTTCACTGTTGCATATAAGACCTGTTAAAATGTCTTTGGCATTGAGATCATTGCTTACTAAGAGAAATTAAAACATACATCCACGCAAAACTTACATATGAATGTTCTTGGTGGCTTTATTCATAATACCTCAAAATGGAAAACAGTCCTAAATGTCCATCAACAGGTGAATAGATAAACAAAGTGTGGCATATCTACACAATGGACCAGGACTTGAAAGTAACATCCAAAAGCATGGATAAATTTCAAAAACAATAGGGTGAATGGTGGAAGCCTGACACAAAATTTACGTACCGTGTAATTATGTTTTATGTAATTCCAGAAAAATTAAACCAATTTTTAGTGACAAAAAGCAGATTAATGCTTGCCTGGGACCAAAAGTTGGAGGAGGTTTGACTGCAAAGAGACACAAAGGAAGCTTTGGGGTGATAGAATGTTCTGCATCTTGATCATGGTGACAGCTACATGGGTGTACACATTTGTACTCATCAGACTACATACTTTATTATTTTTTTATTTAGAAGGTTTAATTTTAATTCCAGTTAACATACAGTGTTATATTAGTTTCAGGTGTATAATATAGGGATTCAGCACTTCCATACATCACCCGGTGCTCATCACAATGAGTGCACTCCTCAATCCCCATCACCTATTTCACTCATCCCCCACCCCTCTCCTCTCTGGTAACCATCAGTTTGTTCTCTATAGTTAAGAGTCTGTTTCTTGGTTTCTCTCTCTCTCTTGCTCTCTCTCTCTCTCTTTCTCTGTCTGTCTCTCTCTCCCTCCCTGTCTCTCTTTTTCTCTTATTTTTTCCCTTTTTTTGTCACGCACCCTTATGTTTATAGCAGCATTATTTACAATATCCAAGATGTGGAAGCAGCCCAAATGTCTATCAGTTGATGAATGGATAAAGAAGATGTGGTGTATACACACACACACACACACACACACACACACACACACACACACTGGAATATCATTCAGCCATAAAAATGAATGAAATCTTGCTATTTGCAATGACATGGATGGAGCTAGAGAGTATAATGCTTGTGAAATAAGTCAGTCAGAGAAAGACAAGTACCATATGATCTCACTTATGTGTGGAATTTAACAGACTATATACTTTAAATGGGTGCAGTTTATTTTATGTAAATTACACCTCCATAAAGATGGATTTTATTTTTTTTTAACGTTTTTTTTATTTATTTTTGGGACAGAGAGAGACAGAGCATGAACGGGGAGGGGCAGAGAGAGAGGGAGACACAGAATCGGAAACAGGCTCCAGGCTCTGAGCCATCAGCCCAGAGCCTGACGCGGGGCTCGAACTCCCGGACCGCGAGATCGTGACCTGGCTGAAGTCGGACGCTTAACCGACTGCGCCACCCAGGCGCCCCAAAGATGGATTTTAAAATACATATATATTGCTTATTGCATTCCCTGGTTTATCATAATGACTTGATTAAAGAAAGAATTGAATTAGTCTCATTTGACTTCTTCATGAACTTCTGGTGGGTCCTAGAGACTGCTACATCATTTTCTCAGTACATGCAAATTATCCTTTTAAAAATGTGTTCTAGAATGGTTCTGAAAATCAATAACAAGTTCACCCAACCATACTGTGTGAAAGCTATCCTCTTCCATCCTTTGAACATGGAAATTCTACCTTCCTGTCTCAGTTTTCTGTGACTTTTTATGTTGCAAATTCCCCCAAGAAATAAACAATGATTCTGTCACTTCATTTGCATGCTCTTAGTTCTCTGGAATATAATTCACCCAAATCAGGAAATTTAAAACTTGTTTGGAAATAATGAGTGTTCTTTCATCTTGGGCTTCCTATGCAAAGGGGCTTCTGAGTTGGCAATATTGTGGGAGAATTTAGGCTGCAATTTAAGGAGCTATTTGCCACTTATGAGCCATTATGTTAGCCTGTGTCAGGATGTCTGGCTCCAAGTCTGGTGCGGGCAATGTCTGAGGAGCTTTCTGTGTGAGAGCACCACAATTTCCTGCCTGAGAGTTCAGTATTGATCTGTCTCAGACCACTAAAGGATTTTTAGCCTCCTTCACTTCTTTGGTGGCAGGAGACAAGGTTACTTATGCCTTTTATATTGTGCTGATTCCATATACTCACTGCAATAAATACACATATAAGACATATTGTGCTTGGCATTCTATGTTAATGTTACTGATAATATGTATCCTTTCTGTTTCTGCAAAAACATTTTGACCCTGGAGAAGAAGGGAGAGTAGGACCATAGTCTGGATCCTGAGCTGACAGCCTCTAGTGTCCATTTTATCCAGTCCTTTCTGGCCCATTGTAGATCAAGTTCTAGATCAGAAGGGAATGCCATACATCTGTGACAGGGAGCTATAGGCCAGGGGGTAAGATTTGGGAGCCCTGGTAGACCAAGTGCTCCTTGCCCTCCCTTTTCAGAGCACAGAGTAGGAGACAGAAAAAAGTGGGCATGGAAAAGTGAGCAGTGGATGGAAGAAATTAGTTGTTTTTTGGTACACACACCTTTGGAACTGTGACTTTGGCCTTGATGTCTATGGATCACATGATAAAGAGGAGCACTTACCAAAAACTCATCAAAAGAGAGTAGCTCTTCTTGAAGGGCTCTGGGTACTTCCGTAAGAGAGATTATTTGTGCTACTAGAATACAATAACCCTGACAGTAATCCTCAAAGTTTAAAATGTACTAAAAACAAAGGAATATCATTATGGCTTCTATCTCAGATTTAGAGATGCTTTCTTCCTGAATTTGGAAAGTCAGAGTCACCAAGCACTGTGAGTGTTAGAATCAACTCAGGGCTATAAGAGATGTTTGGATTAATCTATTCTATCTTCCCACCTAATGCAATTTCCCTGACAGATGATTGCCATGCCTCTAAATGGACATTTAAGACGCAGGAACTCAGTTCTTATGAGGCTGCTCATTTCCTTGTTGGAACAGTTTTTTCTTACTCTGAACTGAATGTCCTCCCTGGGTAACTTGTATTCATTGGTCTTACCTCTGACCTTTGAAGCTATATAGAATAAAACCTTATTCTTTTGAGTCTGAGAGTCATTTAACCATCTGAAGACAGTGATTATACTTCCCATTGGTGTCTGCTTACCTAGTTCAAACATCCCTACTTTCTTCAGTCTTAGCTTCTTGATGCAGTTTTTGGATCCTGCCCTTGATGCATTCAAAATGACCAACGCTTAAACACTGTATAATTTATTGGCGTGACAGACACACAGAACACACACTACGGGACACTTCCATTAGAACAGCTTAACAGTGTGTAGCTTGTGGATGAACACAAATAGCTGCTCTGGCATAATTGTTCCTAATTGTGGAGGGATTATGGAGGTCACAGCCCAGGGATGCAATTCTCTAGCCATGGGAAACTCTGTCAAGACTATTCAAAATTATAAATCTGTTTTAATCACTTAACAATACCATCAAAGAAGCTTATCTCCTGAACTATGATATAGAATAAGATTACTTTAATAGAAATGTAAAAATATATGGAACTTAGAAATGGTCAAATATCTAACTAAGCACTCTAAGTAAGGTATCATGTGTATTTGAGTACAGAACATGTTACTGAGGATCAGAGCCACTGGGGCCATTTAAAAGCTCATGGTAGAAGGTTGCGGCAAGATGGCGGCTTAGGAGGACGCTGGGCTCACCCCACGTCCTGCTGATCACTTAGATTCCACCTACACCTGCCTAAATAACCCAGAAAACCGCCAGAGGATTAGCAGAACGGAGTCGCCGGAGCCAAACGCAGACGAGAGGCCCACGGAAGAGGGTAGGAAGGGCGGCGAGGCGGTGCGCGCTCCACGGACTGGCGGGAGGGAGCCGGGGCGGAGGGGCGGCTCGCCGGCCAAGCAAAGCCCCCGAGTCTGGCTTGCAAAAGCGGAGGGGCCTGACGGACTGTGTTCCCACAACAAGCGCGACTTAGCGTCTGGGAGGTCATAAGTTAACAGCTCTGCTCGGAAAGCGGGAAGGCTGGAGGACAAAGGGAGGGAGAGCTGCTGAGCCCCCTGACAACAGAGCTCAGTTTGGTGGGGAACAAAGGCGCTCGCCAGCGCCATCTCCCCCGCCCAACCCCCGGCCAAAATCCCAAAGGGAACTGGTTCCTGCCAGGGAACTTGCTCGCTCCGCGCAAACACCCAACTCTGCGCTTCTGCGGAGCCAAACCTCCGGCAGCGGATCTGACTCCCTCCTGCTGCCACAGGGCCCCTCCTGAAGTGGATCACCTAAGGAGAAGCGATCTAAGCCTGCCCCTCCTGCCCCCGAGCACCTTGCCTACCCACCCCAGCTAATACGCCAGATCCCCAGCATCACAAGCCTGGCAGGGTGCAAGTAGCCCAGAGGAGCCACACCACCCCACAGTGAATTCCACCCCTAGGAGAGGGGAAGAGAAGGCACACACCAGTCTGACTGTGGCCCCAGCGGTGGGCTGGGGGCAGACATCAGGTCTGACTGCGGCC
Organism: Prionailurus bengalensis; assembly: GCF_016509475.1. Classification (NCBI taxonomy): domain Eukaryota; kingdom Metazoa; phylum Chordata; class Mammalia; order Carnivora; family Felidae; genus Prionailurus; species Prionailurus bengalensis. The sequence goes on along the minus strand of NC_057361.1, from coordinate 16,705,078 downwards.
CCGCCCACCAACTCCAGTTCTACACCACAGCACAGGGGAAGTGCCCTGCAGGTCCTCACCACGCCAGGGACTATCCACAATGACCAAGCAGAAGAATTCCCCTCAGAAGAATCTCCAGGAAATAACAACAGCTAATGAGCTGATCAAAAAAGATTTAAATAATAAAACAGAAAGTGAATTTAGAATAATAGTCATAAAGTTAATCGCTGGGCTTGAAAACAGTATACAGGACAGCAGAGAATCTCTTGCTACAGAGATCAAGGGACTAAGGAACAGTCACGAGGAGCTGAAAAACGCTTTAAACGAAATGCATAACAAAATGGAAACCACCACAGCTCGGATGGAAGAGGCAGAGGAGAGAATAGGTGAACTAGAAGATAAAGTTATGGAAAAAGAGGAAGCTGAGAAAAAGAGAGATAAAAAAATCCAGGAGTATGAGGGGAAAATTAGAGAACTAAGTGATACACTAAAAAGAAATAATATACGCATAATTGGTATCCCAGAGGAGGAAGAGAGAGGGAAAGGTGCTGAAGGGGTACTTGAAGAAATCATAGCTGAGAACTTCCCTGAACTGGGGAAGGAAAAAGGCATTGAAATCCAAGAGGCACAGAGAACTCCCTTCAGACGTAACTTGAATCGATCTTCTGCACGACATATCATAGTGAAACTGGCAAAATACAAGGATAAGGAGAAAATTCTGAAAGCAGCAAGGGGTAAACGTGCCCTCACATATAAAGGGAGACCTATAAGACTCGTGACTGATCTCTCTTTTGAAACTTGGCAGGCCAGAAAGAATTGGCACGAGATTTTCAGGGTGCTAGACAGAAAAAATTTGCAGCCAAGAATCCTTTATCCAGCAAGTCTGTCATTTAGAATAGAAGGAGAGATAAAGGTCTTCCCAAACAAACAAAAACTGAAGGAATTTGTCACCACTAAACCAGCCCTACAAGAGATCCTAAGGGGGACCCTGTGAGACAAAGTCCCAGAGACATCACTATAAGCATAAAACATACAGACATCACAATGACTCTAAACCCGTATCTTTCTATAACAACACTGAATGTAAATGGATTAAATGCGCCAACCAAAAGACATAGGGTATCAGAATGGATAAAAAAACAAGACCCATCTATTTGCTGTCTACAAGAGACTCATTTCAGACCTGAGGACACCTTTAGATTGAGAGTGAGGGGATGGAGAACTATTTATCATGCGACTGGAAGCCAAAAGAAAGCTGGAGTAACCATACTTATATCAGACAAACTAGACTTTAAATTAAAGGCTGTAACAAGAGATGAAGAAGGACATTATATAATAGTTACAGGGTCTATCCATCAGGAAGAGCTAACAATTATAAATGTCTATGCGCCGAATACCGGAGCCCCCAAATATATAAAACAATTACTCATAAACATAAGCAACCTTATTGAGAAGAATGTGGTAATTGCAGCGGACTTTAACACCCCACTTACAGAAATGGATAGATCATCTAGACACACAGTCAATAAAGAAACAAGGGCCCTGAATGAGACATTGGATCAGATGGACTTGACAGATATATTTAGAACTCTGCATCCCAAAGCAACAGAATATACTTTCTTCTCGAGTGCACATGGAACATTCTCCAAGATAGATCATATACTGGGTCACAAAACAGCCCTTCATAAGTTTACAAGAATTGAAATTATACCATGCTTACTTTCAGACCACAATGCTATGAAGCTTGAAATCAACCACAGAAAAAAGTCTGGAAAACCTCCAAAAGCATGGAGGTTAAAGAACACCCTACTAACGAATGAGTGGGTCAACCAGGCAATTAGAGAAGAAATTAAAAAATATATGGAAACAAGTGAAAATGAAAATACAACAATCCAAACGCTTTGGGACGCAGCAAAGGCAGTCCTGAGAGGAAAATACATTGCAATCCAGGCCTATCTCAAGAAACAAGAAAAATCCCAAATACAAAAACTAACAGCACACCTAAAGGAACTAGAAGCAGAACAGCAAAGGCAGCCTAAACCCAGCAGAAGAAGAGATATAATAAAGATCAGAGCAGAAATAAACAATATAGAATCTAAAAAAACTGTAGAGCAGATCAACGAAACCAAGAGTTGGTGTTTTGAAAAAATAAACAAAATTGACAAACCTCTAGCCAGGCCTCTCAAAAAGAAAAGGGAGATGACCCAAATAGATAAAATCATGAATGAAAATGGAATTATTACAACCAATCCCTCAGAGATACAAACAATTATCAGGGAATACTATGAAAAATTATATGCCAACAAATTGGACAACCTGGAAGAAATGGACAAATTCCTGAACACCCACACTCTTCCAAAACTCAATCAGGAGGAAATAGAAAGCTTGAACAGACCCATAACCAGCGAAGAAATTGAATCGGTTATCAAAAATCTCCCAACAAATAAGAGTCCAGGACCAGATGGCTTCCCAGGGGAGTTCTACCAGACGTTTAAAGCAGAGATAATACCTATCCTTCTCAAGCTATTCCAAGAAATAGAAAGGGAAGGAAAACTTCCAGACTCATTCTATGAAGCCAGTATTACTTTGATTCCTAAACCAGACAGAGACCCAGTAAAAAAAGAGAACTACAGGCCAATATCCCTGATGAATATGGATGCAAAAATTCTCAATAAGGTACTAGCAAATCGAATTCAACGGCATATAAAAAGAATTATTCACCATGATCAAGTGGGATTCATTCCTGGGATGCAGGGCTGGTTCAACATTCGCAAATCAATCAACATGATACATCACATTAACAAAAAAAAGAGAAGAACCATATGATCCTGTCAATCGATGCAGAAAAGGCCTTCGACAAAATCCAGCACCCTTTCTTAATAAAAACCCTTGAGAAAGTCGGGATAGAAGGAACATACTTAAAGATCATAAAAGCCATTTATGAAAAGCCCACAGCTAACATCATCCTCAATGGGGAAAAACTGAGAGCTTTTTCCCTGAGATCAGGAACACGACAAGGATGCCCACTCTCACTGCTGCTGTTTAACATAGTGCTGGAAGTTCTAGCATCAGCAATCAGACAACAAAAGGAAATCAAAGGCATGAAAATTGGCAAAGATGAAGTCAAGCTTTCGCTTTTTGCAGATGACATGATATGGAAAATCCGATAGACTCCACCAAAAGTCTGCTAGAACTGATACATGAATTCAGCAAAGTAGCAGGATAGAAAATCAATGTATAGAAATCAGTTGCATTCTTATACACTAACCATGAAGCAACAGAAAGACAAATAAAGAAACTGATCCCATTCACAATTGCACCAAGAAGCATAAAATACCTAGGAATAAATCTAACCAAAGATGTTAAGGATCTGTATGCTGAAAACTATAGAAAGCTTATGAAGGAAATTGAAGAAGATTTAAAGAAATGGAAAGACATTCCCTGCTCATGGATTGGAAAAATAAATATTGTCAAAATGTCAATACTACCCAAAGCTATCTACACATTCAATGCAATCCCAATCAAAATTGCACCAGCATTCTTCTCGAAACTGGAACAAGCAATCCTAAAATTCATATGGAACCACAAAAGGCCCCGAATAGCCAAAGGAATTTTGAAGAAGAAGACCAAAGCAGGAGGCATCACAATCCCAGACTTCAGCCTCTACTACAAAGCTGTCATCATGAAGACAGCATGGTATTGGCACCAAAACAGACACATAGACCAATGGAATAGAATAGAAACCCCAGAACTAGACCCACAAACGTATGGCCAACTCATCTTTGACAAAGCAGGAAAGAACATCCAATGGAAAAAAGACAGCCTCTTTAACAAATGGTGCTGGGAGAACTGGACAGCAACATGCAGAAGGTTGAAACTAGACCACTTTCTCACACCATTCACAAAAATAAACTCAAAATGGATAAAGGACCTGAATGTGAGACAGGAAACCATCAAAACCTTAGAGGAGAAAGCAGGAAAAGACCTCTCTGACCTCAGCCGTAGCAATCTCTTACTCGACACATCCCCAAAGGCAAGGGAATTGAAAGCAAAAGTGAATTACTGGGAACTTATGAAGAGAAAAAGCTTCTGCACAGCAAAGGAAACAACCAACAAAACTAAAAGGCAACCAACGGAATGGGAAAAGATTTTTGCAAATGACATATCGGACAAAGGGCTAGTCTCCAAAATCTATAAAGAGCTCACCAAACTCCACACCCAAAAAACAAATAACCCAGTGAAGAAATGGGCAGAAAACATGAATAGACACTTCTCTAAAGAAGACATCCGGATGGCCAACAGGCACATGCAAAGATGTTCAGCGTCACTCCTTATCAGGGAAATACAAATCAAAACCACACTCAGGTATCACCTCACGCCAGTCAGAGTGGCCAAAATGAACAAATCAGGAGACTATAGATGCTGGCGAGGATGTGGAGAAACGGGAACCCTCTTGCACTGTTGGTGGGAATGCAAATTGGTGCAGCCACTCTGGAAAGCAGTGTGGAGGTTCCTCAGAAAATTAAAAATAGACCTACCCTATGACCCAGCAATAGCACTGCTAGGAATTTATCCAAGGGATACAGGAGCACTGATGCATAGGGCCACTTGTACCCCAATGTTCATAGCAGCACTCTCAACAATAGCCAAATGATGGAAAGAGCCTAAATGTCCATCAACTGATGAATGGATAAAGAAATTGTGGTTTATATACACAATGGAGTACTACGTGGCAATGAGAAAAAATGAAATATGGCCTTTTGTAGCAACGTGGGTGGAACTGGAGAGTGTGATGCTAAGTGAAATAAGCCATACAGAGAAAGACAGATACCATATGGTTTCACTCTTATGTGGATCCTGAGAAACTTAACAGGAACCCATGGGGGAGGGGAAGGAAAAAAAAAAAAGAGGTTAGAATGGGAGACAGCCAAAGCATAAGAGACTTAAAAACTGAGAACAAAATGAAGGTTGATGGGGGGTGGGAGGGAGGAGAGGGTGGGTGATGGGTATTGAGGAGGGCACCTTTTGGGATGAGCACTGGGTGTTGTATGGAAACCAATTTGTCAATAAATTTCATTAAAAAAAAATTTTAAAAAAATAATTAAAAAAAAGCAAAAATAAATAAATAAATAAATACTTCCTTTAAAAAAAAAAAAAAGCTCATGGTAAATTTTTGATTTCCCTAGACAGGGTTCTTCTGTCAATTCATTCACTGTCATTCTCAAAAATTGCATAGAAGCTGATGAGGATTATTTGTTCCCTTAGGCACTATATTATATTACAATATCTGTTAGACACAGTTTAGCTAGAAACTAAAGTATATGTTATTTGGTGGGAAGTTCTGGACTTCGTCGTATCTGAGGCCATTTGGCCATTTAACATCTTTGGGTAGGCATTTTCTGTATGCATCAAAACACATAGAGACCAGACATTGGGGGGTATACGCTGTTGCCATTTCATTCAGTCTCATTATTTAATTGACTTCACATGACATGAGAATGTAAACTCAGAGGATAATTGTTTTGCTTTATCTAAAGCTTCTCTTGTTTATGGGCTGCTGATCATTTTGCTTTCCACTTTGAAATCCTGATAGTGTGCCTGCTGGGGTCTGTATGCTGGGATTTGTAATGCAGGGGAATGGAGGAAAGGCATTGTGAAAATACGATTTCATTTTATCCTTAATAGCTCTCTCCTGTAGACATGAGAAATGTACCGGAGAGAAAACAGAAACCAAATGATCTATTCAAGGTCACAGTTGATAACAAGCCAAGCTAAGATTCAGATACACATGTTCCATAGTCTAAAGCCTTAGTTACAGACACTGTGCATTATATTGCTTTGTATGTCTCCCCAAAGTTGTAGACAATGAGTCCAAGGTCTCTCTTTTGACCCTTTAAATTTGTAGACATAGGACAGATACTGTCTTAACTTTTTTTGCCAGATACTTATGGCTGTCTTTCCATTCTCTGTGCTTTTATACTGATGGGAACCTGTTATTGTTCAGGATTATAGTGTGTCCCATTAAAAATACCTTCGTAGTCTCCTTTACAGCTAGTGTACATGTGACCCAGTTTTGTCCAACGAAATGTAAACATATGTCAACTGAGTGAGGCTTCCCCAAGGGCTATTGCTCCCCTGATAGAAAGGGGAAAACTCATTGTCTTTCCCTTCACCCTCACCTTCTTCCTCCCTGCCATGTGGGCATGACATCTGCAGGTGGAGCAGCCATCTTGCAACCTTCAAGATGACAGCTATAGACGAAGAATGGCAGAAAGGAAAGATAAAAGAAAACTGTGTCACTGGTGGCATCTTGCACTGCTATCTCTAGCTATTATTTTTCTTACATTATAAAAAGTTACTGTTTTATGCAGTCCAATGTAGTCCTGACTGATACAACTATTTTCTCCTTATCTTCCCTCATTTTGTCTACAAGCTCCGGGTCATGGTTTAGAAGAGTGGATTCAAAGCATTAATTTGGGAATTCACATCAGAGTTGTTCATAGACTACTGTAAATTAAGATAGTTTCTCTGGGTCTTGTGCTTTCCCTCTCTCTACCTCCTCAACCCCAAATTGAATTGTGCCTCCCACCACCCCAGTGCTATAGGTGACTGTGTGCCTGAACTGAGGAAAGGCAAAATGGGATGAGTGGTGAAGAAAGAGAGGTGGGTTCTTGTACTACTAATTATTGAGCAAGGGTGGTGTTTCCAGAGCCTGGGGTGGAATACCCTGATGTCTTCTATTATTTCATCTGTATCAGATTTTAGTAGAAAAAGGTATGTAGTATGATTTGCTTCAAAATCTCATTTTAAAATTTTTTTCAATGTTTTTATTTTTTTTTTTTTGAGAGAAAGACTGACAGAGCATGAGTGGGGGAGGGGCAGAGAGAGAGGAAGACACAGAATCTGAAGCAGGCTCCAGGCTCTGAGCTGTTAGCACAGAGCCCAATGAGGGGCTAAAACTTGTGAACCTCGAGATCATGACCTGAGCCAAAGTTGGCCACCCAACTGAGCCACCGGGCACCCCTCAAAATCTCATTCTTATGGTGCTATCCCTGGATATCTTGGTGCATTTTTTTTCAGGTGGATCTATTTAAGTTAAATTTATTTTAGTGTCCTTCAATTCTAGAAAGAATAAGCCTATCCTATTTTCAACCACAGGGGAATTGTCACATTAAAATGAATGTAGAATATGTAGAATAAATCCTCAAAAATAGATCAGAATAAAGCTTCTTGAGTGACTCCTATCCAGTCTGGCCTCCCTCCCCACCCCATGAGAGAAAATATTTATTCAGCATATTTATATACCAAGAGAGGATATTTACATGCCTTATAAACAAGAAAATGCTATCAGAGATTAGTAGTACTTAAAGTAGCATCTGAAAGTGAAGTTATTCGTTATGGTCTTTTAAAATGTTTTCTTGCTTTACGACTAAAGATGAGCAAATGATACACAGAAGCATGTCTTCTTTGAAAATTAAAATAGAAATTGCTCCTGCATTATTCTTGGTTCCTCTTTTATCACATGATAAACGAAGTTAATGAAACTGTGTGAAGATGAAGAAGAAAAGGAAATTACAGAAAGTAGGCCTTTTTCTCTTCCTTCCTTCCTTTTTTTTTTTTTAATTTTTTTTCAACGTTTATTTATTTTTGGGACAGAGAGAGACAGAGCATGAACGGGGGAGGGGCAGAGAGAGAGGGAGACACAGAATCGGAAACAGGCTCCAGGCTCTGAGCCATCAGCCCAGAGCCCGACCCGGGGCTCGAACTCTCGGACCGCTAGATCGTGACCTGGCTGAAGTCGGACGCTTAACCGACTGCGCCACCCAGGCGCCCCTACTTACTTTTGAGAGAAAGAAAGAGAGAAAACAAGCAGGGAGGGGCAGAGAGCAAGGGGGGCACAGAATCTGAAGCAGACTCCAGGCTCTGAGCTGTCAGCACAGAGTCCAACATGGGGCTCGAACTCATGAACCATGAGATTCATGACCTGAGCTGAAGCTGGAAGCTTAACTGACTGAGCCACCCAGGTGCCCCCCTTCCTTCCTTTTTGAGATACAGTTTAGAAGATAACTGGGGGGTAATGAACAGCTCAGTGGCATAAAGCTGGTCTGCCATGTGTCACCCATTTGTGCTTGATGTAGCTACAGGGACTTAGCCATGAGCTAAAATGTGGAGGGAAGGACAGAAAAGAGATGGTGAAGGTAGCATACCAGAAGTATGATCCTATTCATGTTTCTGTCCAGTGGGGGATCCATTTACAGGGCCCCAACCAGGAAATCTCTCTTCAGAGAGATTTAAAGAGGGAAATAAAATATGCCTCTCTTCTCTGCCACTGGAGCAGAGCATGTGCACAACGCACAGAGGCAGGACGCTGTGGGGCAGAGCACAGCAAGCAGCCCAAGGACTCCATCTTCTCTCCCCCCTGGTTTCTTCCTGGCTTCATCTCCAGTCGCCCAGCTCTCTCACCTTTCCCAGTAAGAAGCAGCCCCATTCCCACGACTTTGCCTTCACCCTCAGGTGCCCCCTTGTCTCTTTCCTACCCTGGCAATGAAATAATTTTTCATTTTTTATGACAGTTAATATAGAAAGAAGGAAATCCTGCCATTTACAACATGGATGGACCTAGAGGGCATTATGCTAAGTGAAGTCAGGCAGAGAGAGACAAATAATACTGCATGGTATCACTTACATGTGGAATCTAAAAAATGTCAAATTCCTAGGAACAGGATAGAAAAGTGGTTTCCAGGGGCTGGGGGATAAGGGAAATAGGGAGAGTTTGGTAAAAGGATACAAACTTTCAGCTATAACATAAATAAGTTCTGAGAATCTAATGTGAAATATAGTAACTGTCATCGATAACACTGTATTGTATAATTGAAGTTAATTAAGACAGTAGAACTTAAATGTCCTCACCAAGAAAGAAAAAAGATAAGTATGTGAGGTGATGGATGTGTTAATTAACTAGATGGAAGGAAGCCTTCTGGAGTATACAGGTATATCAAATCACCACAATGTGAAAAAAGGAAAAAAAAAACTTTTAAGAAGTAAATACAATTGTACTATAGTTTTGCAAGATGCACCATCAGGGAAATTAGGTAAAGGGCACACGGGAATTCTATATTATTTCTTACAATGCGTGTGAATCTGCAGTTATCTCAAAGTAACAAGTGAGTTAAGTGTCCGACTTCGGCTCAGATCATGATCTTGAGGCTCAGGTGATGATCTTGGGGTTCGTGAGTTTGAGCCTGCATTGGGCTCTGTGCTGACCGCTCAGAGGCTGGAACCTGCTTCAGATTCTGAGTCTCCCTCTCTCTCTGCCCCTTTCCCCTGCTTGCATTCTCTCTCTCTCTCTCTCTCTCTCTCTCTCTCTCTCTCTCTCTCTCTCCAGAATAAATAAAAATTAAAAAAAATTTTAAATACCTATGTTCAGTGTAAAAAATTTTAGACACTGCTTACTTCTAGAGTTACAATCTCACTGTCCATGACATGGTTTACCTATGTTGAAGAAAAACTCAGAGATATTTAATTCTTTTGCATGCAGATTATTTCCTGAGTGTGAGGGAATCTGTTGGTGGACTGAGTCAAAGAAGGCCTAAACAGGATTTATAAGAGACCACTGCAGGGTTGGGGGGTGGGGGAGCCTGCAGCCAGTCTGGGGATAGGGGATCTCCTTTGCACATGTATCAGGTAAACTCACTGGCTGCAGCTCACAGAGCAGTCACTCTGGGTATCCGGCCTTGGTTAGAACTTCAGTGAAAACAACATCATTTGTTTAGGGATTCTCCGTTAACATTTTGAGGGTTGAGCTGAGGAGCACCCAGGCCAGTCTCTCTAGGTCTACCCATTGGCCTTCACCAGCACTTGCACCAAAGTTAGGCACATTCTGCACTACTGCCCATAGTAGAATCTTTGCCCAGGCATGGAAGAGCAGGCTAGGGCTGGCCTGGAGTCAGGAGTGAAACTTGGATTGCAGCCTGCCATTACCTTCCATTCATCGAGAGACTTAGCCAAATTGGCCTCTCTGAGGCTCCATTTCCCCACCTCTTACAGAAACCTAGCACAGTTGTGAGAGGTGAGTGGCTGCATCATGACGGGTCAAGTACTCTACAGGTGCTCCACATTTGTCTCCACACTTGTGCTGCCGTAGTGTGTGCATTCAGTATGAGTGAGACAAAAGCACACGTGGCCAATGTCTGCTTGTTCTTCCCACAAGGAAGTTGTAAAGTTAACATAGCTCCTACCTCTTTAATGCGGGCCCCATAATGAGATCTATATTATTGATTACAAAGAGCTTTCAGTGGCTGTTTTAAACCCCAGCCGAAGAGAATATTACCTTTACACTGTATTTTTTTTTCCTGAAACACCATGCATCAGTTTTAAAAAAGGAAACAAAAAGCCTACATCTCCTTGCCTCAAGACCTTTGACTCTGCAGCAAGAGCTAGCATCAGAGGCACCAGCTGGGTTTCTGGACTCTGTTGGCAGAGCTGACAAAATGTCAGTGCCCATCATTTCTTCTGGGAGCTCTTGAGAGCTGACTGAGCAGATAGCTCAGTCTTTTCCAGAAATGGTTCTTCCCTACTGCTTTATTGATCCCTGCCAGGTACCTCATTTTTGATCCTTTAGCTTGATGCGGCCAATTCTCTGCTGAGTTACAGTGAAGAACTGTTGTGTTAAATTGTCCAGCTGGAAACACTCCCGGCCCCACTCCCATTGCATCCCCAGCTTGCTTTGAGCTGGCTCTGAAACAGGTCTCAAAAATAAAGAGTTGTCTGTGGCATAGAGATAACACTCCTTTAAGTCCTGGGTGTCTCAAGATTAAATTAGCTATTTTGATGGCCTCATATTCTGAGAACACTGTGTTTTTGAAAAGTAACCTTTTTTTGTGCTGGGAGTCATTTGAAAGCTTTGAGTGAATCTTTGCCAGGCCTACGTATTGATCTTCGTGGCAAGGGCAGGAGGTAGAGAAAGAAATGTAGCAGATAGGACAAATGAATGGGAACGAAGAGGTTGGAGAACACCACTGTGTTCCTCTATGTGAGGAGAGTGCTGTTGTGAGGAGCAAAATCGGACGGGGGAGTGATGCAGGAACACCCTGGGCTTCCATGATTTTTTCAAAAGCAGCCTGAATGATTCTGTGACCACCATGGAAGGAAACTTATAAACACTTGAAAACAATTTCTCTTTGCTGACTTCAGTTGACAGTAATCCACACTCTGAACTAAGCTTTGTCTTCAAAGGCAGATTTAATTTAGAGTGATCACCTCATTTGATGCTTTGGTCAATGATGTCACACCTGCATTTTATTGTTGGGGCATCATAATAATAATTCCTTCAGTAATGACTAATAATCCTATTATCTACAACAAAGGCCTGAAAATAGGGGTTCCTGGGTGGCTCAAGTGGTTAAACATCTGACTCTTGATTTCAGCTCAGGTTATAATCTCACAGTTGTGAGATTGAGCCTAGTGTAGGAGTCCATGCTGAGAGCACAGAGCCTACTTGGGATTCCCTCTCTCTCTCTCTCTCTCTCTCTCTCTCTCTCTCTCTCTCTCCCACCCCCCCTGCCTCAACCCTGCCTTGCATGCTCTCTCTCTCTCTCTCTCAATAAAAGCCAGAAAACAATGGCCCTAAACCCCTTTGCCAGGTGTCATTAACTAAGGATGGTTTTACTCTTCAAATGGTTGGGGAAAAAAATCAAAGGAATAATAATATATATTGTAACATATGAAAATTACATGAAATTCAAATTTCAGTGGCCATAAAGTTTTACTGGGACACAGCTATGCTTCTTCGTTTACATGTTGTCTGTGGCTACTTTTACACTGTAAGAGCAGAGCTGAGTAATTGTATCAGAGATCATATAACCAACAACATCTTTAATACTATCTGGCTCTTTAGAGAAAAATGTTTCCTACCCTTGCTTCACACCATTGCTTCCCAATAGAACTTTCTGCAATGATGAAAGTCTTCCATAATCTGTACTGGACAATCCAGTAGCCACTAGCCATGTGTGGCTATTTAAATTCAAGCTAATTCAAATTAAATAAAATTTAAAATTCACTTCCTCACTTGCTCTAGCCACATTTCAAGTGCTCAATGGCCACCATATCAGACAGCACAAGTGTAGAATAATAAATAATCTCTATCATGGAGCCCCATTGTTTGTTCCATGGAATATATAGACCTGTATCATTGCTTCTTCCTTCTTTTGCTAACTTTTTGGGGGGTAATTTCTTTGCTTCATTTTATAATTAGAAAAGAATAGATTTCTTAGCTTGGGTATTTCTTTAAGAGGACCCTGACACAAGGATTTGGGTGTAAGTGATTTATTTGGAAGGTGATCCCAGGAAGCATCACTGAGAGAGTGGGGAGGTGAGAGAAAGAAGGGAAGAAAGCCAATTAATGGTGTGTTAATAAGACAGTTGTCACTGTAGGCAACTGGAGCTCAATCCTACTGGGAAACTCTAGGAGATCATGTAAAATATGCTTCAGAGTTAGTCCACCTGAGGGTTAGGGAAGCTAGGGGGCTTCCCTACCAATTCCCCACTAGTTGTTGGTTGAGGGCTACTTTGGGAACATTAACTCTTCAGCACTTCAGATTGAGTATGCCTTGCAACCATAAAACCTGCCCTTAGGCAGAGAGTCACAGGTGTTCACAGTAAATAGCAGAAATGCCAAGGAGATATGGGCAGGCCAGCAGTAGCATCTGCTACAATAATGCATTGAAAGACTTAACACAGGAAATTCAAAGTGTGGTTCTGCTCCTCTGTAATAGCATTGTTAGAGGCTCGTTATAACTGTTGGGTAAAGTTAGTGGCTAAAATTGAGACTTGGGCATATCTATAAATGACAAGTGTCCTGTGCACTGAAATGTGCCTCAGGTAGCACTACCTGACCATGTTCTTGAATCTTACGATAACCCGAATTACTGCCACAGGCCCTGCTGTGACCACATGGAAATATCCCCACTGGCCAGTCCACGTTCTGGCTTTGATAACTGAACATTAGTTGACAATGGAGCATTATTTTAGGATCATGTCAGAGGACAGTAAAGTATAAAATAACTGACCCAAGAGGGCTAGGCAAAAAGTGGGAACTGAGAAATTAAAATGCAGTCAAGAAACCAAGAAGACTGATGAGGATGGATAGACCAATCCTGGTGGCCTAGAGAAGTTCCAAAGGGGCTACAGAGGCTTTGGGAAGCTGCTGATGCAGTTCTCACAAGCTGGATTCACCATGCTGGAGCCCTGAAGCAGGATGGGCAAGTGAGCCTGAATTTGACAATTCAGTGCTGCAGAACCAAGCTGTAATTGATGGCATGAAATGGAGAAACATACTATCTACCACAAACTCTCTGAATTCAGTACAAAACCTCAATGCTAAATATTAGCCTAATTTTGGAGAATATCAGTCAAGATCATGTTTCTAAGTATGTACCTTTTAAAAGACCTTTTAAAAATATATGTTTTTCGAACTTTCTAAACATAGGCTGCTTCAATTGGGAATAATCTTTTTAAAAATTTTAAGAGGGTACCACCCTTTCTTCCCACATATCTGTAATCAGGAGAAATGAGGTTACCTTTGTTTTCTTTCTTTCTGTCATGTTTCTGTGCTCAAAGGAACTCAGCCCATTCTTCAGGTGTTCAGGCTCTAGGCCTAGCCTGTGTCTGAAATCCCTTCTTCCTGGGGAGACATAAGTCTTTAAAACAATGTCATCACGGAGAAAAAAAATCTAAGAAGCTCTTCAAGAAGATGCAAATAGTAATTTCAAAGCCATACAAAAGTGGTTTGTCTATGATTTTGAATTCTGCACTAGTTAAGGTAAAGCTAGTTGTTACAATATATAAGCCCCATGATCTTGGTGGTTTTTTAAAAATAGAAGTTTATTTCTTAATCATAAAAGGTATAGTTGGTACAGGAAGTTGGAGCTGGGGGCCTCTGTTCTCACAGTCATTCAGGACCTGAGGCAGAAAAGGCTCTAAAAATCTTCAAAATTTGACTTCAAGACTACGCTGAGTACCATTTAAATCAGCAGATGGTGGGGAGGGGTGAGATAGAAGGCGATAAAAAGAGAGTAACAGAAATTGCTTACAGGAGGTTGCAAAAGGCCCAGGCCTGGAAGTGGCATATGTGACTTATCTACCCATATAGTGTATTGCATTGGCCAGAACTCAGTTGTGTGGCATGACCCCACTGCAGTAGAGGCTGGGAAATGTAGTCTAGTAAGGGGCCATGATGAAAAGAAAAGGGTTGGTTGAACAGCTAGTCAACTCCGGCCACAAATGCCATTTGAAGTCCATCTCTTTTCCTCTTCCCCACTGACCTTTGTCCACCACAACTGAGGTATGGGGAAGCCCTTGTGACCCTCCCGGTTGGGACGATGTGTCCCAGGGGATCCCTTTAAGACCCAAATTCTAAGCTCTTTGCCTTTCCTCTTTCTTTTTTAATTCTGCTAATCTCTCTGGTTGCCAAGAAGAGCCTGAGGACAGGCCAGTTGTAAGGAGTGGAAGGCACTGCTACCAGAGCCATTCCTGGTCCCTAGCATTGTACCCAAAGGTGGATTCTTGTGAGTCCAAGACCTCAAGCCTGTAGTGATGTGTACTTCCTGCTCCCAGTGTCCTTGAAAGGAGTGGAGGTTTTGTCCAAAATGACCTACTCCATTGATAATGTACTTCCTCTTCCAGGGATGGGAAGAAGATTCATTCTTCAGAGGGCACCAACAGCAAATTCTTTTTTCATCTCCTATGATACAGAGTAGGAGTGCTGTAAATGCCAAGCAGTATGGATTTTTAGAATGATGAGTCATTGCTTCTGTTTTGTTCAAGGTAATTATTCATCCAGTCTAAATCTCTTCAAGATGAGCCAGTATGCCTGTTATATACATGAAGAGAATGGCTGAGATCCCCCAAAGCCACAAGATTGATTTGGGTCAAATAGTAAAGCTGGGGCAAATGACTTAGAAATAGTGCATCCGTCTTGAGAAAAGAACTGATATTTAGACTCAAGGGCTGAAAGCACTTACCAGTGTAACCCATGGCTTTGCCGATCTTCTGGCACCAAAGGTCTGGGTTATTTTTATGGGAGAAGGAGTCTAGCTTATGCTTCACTTTCTTCAGGCAGATGCCATCTCCTAGAAAATGCCTCTTTAGCTCAAAGCTACCAAGAGAGTTAATTCACAGACAAAAAATCATAAACATTAAATCTGCAAGTTGTCTAAGGAAACAGATCCCTTCACCCCCAGTGTTGTAAATACTGCCACTTCTTACAGTTTTCACATCTGTTGTACACCTCTCCCCCACCCCCACCCTCACCGTCACCCTACTATCCTGCCTACAGTGTTCCTCTGCCTTGAACCACCATCTTTGGCTCCAAACTTATGATTCCAATCTTAAGCAGTTCCCTTGGCTTCTTTAAATGGCCAGAAAATCGTTGCTTATTTCCCTTTGCATACCCTTAAATCCTGATGGGAAAAAAAACCCTCTGTTACTTATGAAAACTCAGATTGCTTCCATTTTTGAACTCTATTTATCGAGGATGGGATGGTCAACTAGCTTGCCGCTGAAAGAAGAGAACAAAACTTCCCCACCCTAATCCCTCCTGAGGCAGGCCCATTCCCTACTTTGTGCATATAGGTATGTGCCAAGTCAGCCAGCAAACAGTATCCCTGCCTCCCTTAGATCTACGAAACCAGGAGCCTGAACTTATTTCATGAGACATTGCTATGCTCATTTTGGTGTTAGAAAGTCTAGGATACTTTACATTTTTTGTGCCTACCATGTGCCAGGTGGCACAATCCTAAATTCTAGTCCCTGTGTGTACCATGGGAAACATTATTCTGCTCAGATAGTTTGGATCATTTATGCCTTTATTTTATAATGATCATGAAGAAAATGTGTTACAACTAAGGGATTGTAGAAAATTTCAACTTTAAATTTTCAGCAACATCTTTTGAAGACTTCAGAAATATTAAATATTCCATTTTGCAAGGATAAACTAATTTAGAAAACGAGTTTGGGAAAGACAAAACAATTACACAGATATTGAAATTCCAGTTACATACTTAACATTTGCCAAGTGGGGTTACCAATTTAAGTTCTAACCCCAAGATTGGCATGATATATCCAGGTTGGACCCACATATGGAGGAGTGGGGGTGGGAGAAGGTGACATCCTAATGTCATGTCATCAAGTACTTGCCCACCCTCCAGTTCACTGGGTGAAGTGTCAGCTCAAGCCTGGGTTGTGAGTCCATGAGGCTTGGCATCAGTCTAATTCTTTGTTCTAACAGTACTTAGTTATTATCTATCAAGAAATATCTAGCTCTAAAATTTCACACTGTGAATCAACTACTTTAAGTCATGGATTGTTTCTCATTCTGCACACTAGACATTTACTACATTCAAAGCTTGGTTAAAAATTACTTCATGGGCTATCTTCTCAGACATTGACTCATGCCACACTTCTCCATGCAAACTTTGCTTTTGGTATACTAAAAATGGGCACAAGTTTTTAGTTATTTTGTAAAATATTTTTTAATGTTTATGTATTTTGGAAACAGAGAGACAGAGTTTAACCAGGTGAGAGACAGAGCAGGAGGAGACACAGAATCCAAAGCAGGTTCCAGGGTCCGAGCTGTCAGCACAAGCCCAATGTGAGGCTCGAACTCACGAACCATGAGATCATGACCTAAGCCAAAGTCAGATGGTCGACTGACCAAGCCAGCCAGGTGCCCCAGAAGTTTTTAGTTTATAAATCATATGGAGGGCCTGGGTTTTGGAGAAAGGGCCTGGGTTTTTAAGAAGGGCTATTTTATTCCTCTTCTAACACTAGGGAATGCTTCTTTCCCCTCTAATTTTTCATCACTTCTGTCTGTAGAAGAAAGCAAAAGCATTAAAGTCAAAACATTTGCCTTGGATTTCAAAACCATAATTTCTGGGGGCGCCTGGGTAAATTGGTTGGTTAAGCATCTGACTCTTGATTTCGGTTCTAGGTCATGATCTCACAGTGAGTTCGAGGCCCGCATCAGGCTCTGTGCTGACAGTGCAGAGCCTGCTTGGGATTCATTCATTCTCTCTCTCTCTCTCTCTCTCTCTCTCTCTCTCTCTCTCTGTCTCTCCCTCTCTCTCTCTCTCTCTCTCTCTCTGCCCATCTCCTGCTAGTGCTCTCTCTCTCTCTCAAATAAATAAATAAGCTTTAAAAAAAACATAATTTCTGCCTTGCTGTATTGTGCCTAGCTAAAACCCTGTGGATTAGTCTTTGTTTTGCTGTTTAAAAACAAAAACAGGGGTGCCTGGGTGGCGCAGTCGGTTAAGCGTCCGACTTCAGCCAGGTCACGATCTCGCGGTCCGGGAGTTCGAGCCCCGCGTCGGGCTCTGGGCTGATGGCTCAGAGCCTGGAGCCTGTTTCCGATTCTGTGTCTCCCTCTCTCTCTGCCCCCTCCCCCGTTCATGCTCTGTCTCTCTCTGTCCCAAAAATAAATAAACGTTGAAAAAAAAATTTAAAAAAAAAATAAAAACAAAAACAAAAACAAAAACAAATTTGATAAATGTGATGAGGAGAACACCCAATTGTAAATTCTGATGTTGCTTTTGGGTAAGCAGTTGCTTCCTATTCTGCCCTTCCTCACCTATTTAAAGTGAGATTCACCTTCATCTAGATATTTATTGACAGATAACAACTTACTAAATACTGTTGAAACAAAGATAGTTAGACTGATTCCAAGCCTTCTGGACTCACGGCCCAGGCTTAGTGGGTTGACACTTCACCGACCAAACTGGAAGATGGGCAAGTGCTTGATGGCATGCTTTTTCTGGTTCCTGAGGTGCTCAAAGCATCTCTCTATTCGATCACAGACTCATGGGCTGGGAACCTGAAACAATTGAAGACACTGAAGACAACTAAAATTATTCACAGTTCTGATGGTCAGAATTTTTGGATGAGTCTATGGGAGAATTGTGCAATAAAAGCTCCCATGGATATATTTCAGTAAATGATTATGGGTTTAAGGCAAAGCAAAAGGACTGTTGCAACACTGTGGTATTGAGTGGCCACCAGTGGGCTTATTTGGACTGTTAATATCTTTGATTGGGACCAGGAGCCATGCCTTCCTATCATACAAGACTCTAAGCAGTTGTTTCCAATCTTTCCCTACCTCACCCTATGTATCCTATTATACCCCAGATCTTGGGGTTTCATCCTTGTTTGAATGTGTCCCGTTGTTGTTGTTGTTGTTGTTGTTGTTGTTGTTGTTGCTGTTGTTGTATTTGCCCAGGTTCACCCACCCATCTAGGAGAACTCACCAGGTCCCCACAGAAGCCAGAATGATCATTCAAAAATACCAACAGGATTGCTGGAATGCAAACTGGCACAGCTGCTCTGGAAAACAGTGTGGAGGTGCCTCAAAAAATTAAAAATAGAACTATCCTGCAACCCAGCAGTAGCACTACTAGGAATTCACCCAAGGGATACAGGAATGCTGATGTATAGGGACCATGTACCCCAATGTTTATAGCAGAGCTTTCAACAATAGCCAAATTATGGAAAGAGCCCAAATGTCCATCAACTTATGAATGGATAAAGAAGATGTAGTTTATATATACAATGGAATACTACTAGGCAATGAGAAAGAATGAAATCCTGCCATTTGCAGCAACATGGGTGGAACTGGAAAGTATTATGCTGAGTGAAATAAGTCACTCAGAAAAGGACAGATATCATGTTTTCACTCATATGTGGATCTTGAGAAACTTAACAGAAGACCATGGGGAAGAGAAGGGGAAAAAATAGTTACAAAGAGGGAGGGATGCAAACCATAAAAGACTCTTAAATACAGAGAACACTCTGAGGGTGGATTGGGCGGTTGGGAGGAGAGGGGAAAATGGGTGATGGGCATTGAGGAGGGCACTTGTTGGAATGAGCACTGGGTGTTGTATGTAAGCCAATTTGACAATAAATTATATTGAAAAATAAAATAAAATAAAATAAAATAATAAAATAAAATACACTAAGACAAAAAAAATAGCACCAGGAAATTGAAGAGGTTGGGACGCTTCCAAACTCACTTTACCAGGTCAGTAGTACCCTAATACCAAAGTCAGACAAGGCCACTACAAGAAAGAAAATTACAGGTCAATATCCCTGTTGAACATTGATATAAAAATCCTCAGCAAA
This sequence comes from Prionailurus bengalensis, assembly GCF_016509475.1. Taxonomy (NCBI): domain Eukaryota; kingdom Metazoa; phylum Chordata; class Mammalia; order Carnivora; family Felidae; genus Prionailurus; species Prionailurus bengalensis. The sequence goes on along the minus strand of NC_057361.1, from coordinate 16,685,932 downwards.
ATGTCAGCAAAGTGAATCCAACAGTACCTTAAAGGCTCATACACCATGATCAAGTGAGACTTATTCCTGGGATGCAAGGATGGTTCAACATACACATCAATAAATATGATATGCCACATTAACAAAATGAAAGATAAAAATCATATGACTGCCTTGGTAGATGCAGAAAAAGCATTTGACACAATTCAATATCCTTTCATGATAAAAAGAAAAATATGAACAAGTTAGGTATAAATGGAATGCACCTAAACATAATAAAAGCCATGTGTGACAAGCCCACAGCTAACATCATGCTCAACAGTGAAAAGCTGAAAGCTTTTCCTCTAAATCAGGAACAAAACAAGCATGCCCATTCTTGTCACTTTTATTCAACATAGTAATGAAAGTCCAAACCAGAACAATTAGGCAAGAAAAATAAATTTAAAAAGCATCCAAATTGGAAGGGAAGAAGTGCACTTTTTTCTGTTTGCAGATGACATGATCTTATTTATATATATATATAATGCTAAAAAATCCCACAAAAAAACCTGTTAGAACTAATAATCTAGTAAAGTTGCAGGAAATAAAATCAACATAGAAAAATGTGTTGCATTTCTATACACTAACAATGAACTATTGGAAAGAGAAATCAAGAAAATAATCCCATTTATGGTAGCATCAAAAGAATAAAATATTTAGGGATAAATTTAACCAAGGATATGAAAGATCTGTAGATTGAAAACTGTAAGACATTGATGAAAGAAATTAAAGAGGAAACAAATAAATGGAACCATATTCTATGTTCATCAATTGGAAGAATTGATACTATTAAAGTGTCCATACTATCCAAAGCCATCTATAGATTCACTGCAATCACTATCAAAATTCCAGTGGCATTTTTCACAGAAATAGAAAAAAAAAAACGGTCTTAAAAATCTTAGAAGAACAAAGCTGGAGGCATGCATCATATGTTCTGATTTCAAACTATATTACAAAACTATAATAATTAAAACAGTATGGTACTGGCATATAAACAGTCACATAGACCAATGAAAGAGAATTGTGAGACCAGAAATATACCCACGCATATATGGTCAATAAAAGTGCCAAGAATATACAATATGGGAAGGATAGTGTCTCGAATAAATGGTGCTGGGAATATTGGACCCCTATCTTACACTGTATACAAAAATCAACTCAAAATGGATTATAGACTTGAATATAAGATCTAAGACCATAAAACTCCTATAAGAAACATAGGGAAGGAGGGTGAGGGGAAGATGGCGGCATAGGAGGACACTGGGCTCACCGTGCGTACTGCTGATCACTTAGATTCCACCTACACCTGCCTAAATAACCCAGAAAAACGCCAGAGGATTAGCAGAACGGAGTCGCCGGAGCCAAACGCAGACGAGAGGCCCACGGAAGAGGGTAGGAAGGGCGGTGAGGCAGTGCGCGCTCCGTGGACTTGCGGGAGGGAGCCGGGGCGGAGGGGCGGCTTGCCGGCCAAGCAGAGGCCCCGAGTCTGGCTTGCAAAAGCGGAGGGGCCTGACGGACTGTGTTCCCACAGCAAGCGCGACTTAGCGTCTGGGAGGTCATAAGTTAACAGCTCTGCTCAGAAAGCGAGAAGGCTGGAGGACAAAGGGAGGGAGAGCTGCTGAGCCCCTGGACGACAGAACTCAGTTTGGTGGGGAACAAAGGCGCTCGCCAGCGCCATCTCCCCCACCCATCCCCCAGCCAAAATCCCAAAGAGAACCAGTTCCTGCCAGGGAACTTGCTCGCTCCGTGCAAACACCCAACTCTGTGCTTCTGTGGAGCCAAACCTCCGGCAGCGGATCTGACTCCCTCCCACTGCCACAGGGCCCCTCCTGAAGTGGATCACCTAAGGAGAAGCGAGCTAAGCCTACCCCTCCTGCCCCCGTACACCTTGCCTACCCACCCCAGCTAATACGCCAGATCCCCAGCCTCACAAGCCTGGCAGTGTGCAAGTAGCCCAGACGGGCCATGCCACCCCACTGTGAATTCCACCCCTAGGAGAGGGGAAGAGAAGGCACACACCAGTCTGACTGTGGCCCCAGTGGTGGGCTGGGGGCAGACATCAGGTCTGACTGCGGCCCCGCCCACCAACTCCAGTTCTACACCACAGCACAGGGGAAGTGCCCTGCAGGTCCTCACCACGCCAGGGACTATCCAAAATGACCAAGCGGAAGAATTCCCCTCAGAAGAATCTCCAGGAAATAACAACAGCTAATGAACTGATCAAAAAGGATTTAAATAATATAACAGAAAGTGAATTTAGAATAATAGTCATAAAATTAATCGCTGGGCTTGAAAACAGTATAGAGGACAGCAGAGAATCTCTTGCTACAGAGATCAAGGGACTAAGGAACAGTCATGAGGAGCTGAAAAACGCTTTAAACGAAATGCATAACAAAATGGAAACCACCACAGCTCGGCTTGAAGAGGCAGAGGAGAGAATAGGTGAACTAGAAGATAAAGTTATGGAAAAAGAGGAAGCTGAGAAAAAGAGAGATAAAAAAATCCAGGAGTATGAGGGGAAACTTAGAGAACTAAGTGATACACTAAAAAGAAATAATATACGCATAATTGGTATCCCAGAGGAGGAAGAGAGAGGGAAAGGTGCTGAAGGGGTACTTGAAGAAATCATAGCTGAGAACTTCCCTGAACTGGGGAAGGAAAAAGGCATTGAAATCCAAGAGGCACAGAGAACTCCCTTCAGACGTAACTTGAATCGATCTTCTGCATGACATATCATAGTGAAACTGGCAAAATACAAGGATAAAGAGAAGATTCTGAAAGCAGCAAGGGGTAAACGTGCCCTCACATATAAAGGGAGACCTATAAGACTCGTGACTGATCTCTCTTTTGAAACTTGGCAGGCCAGAAAGAATTGGCACGAGATTTTCAGTGTGCTAGACAGAAAAAATATGCAGCTGAGAATCCTTTATCCAGCAAGTCTGTCATTTAGAATAGAAGGAGAGATAAAGGTCTTCCCAAACAAACAAAAACTGAAGGAATTTGTCACCACTAAACCAGCCCTACAAGAGATCCTAAGGGGGACCCTGTGAGACAAAGTCCCAGAGACATCACTACAAGCATAAAACATACAGACATCACAATGACTCTAAACCCGTATCTTTCTATAATAACACTGAGTGTAAATGGATTAAATGCGCCAACCAAAAGACATAGGGTATCAGAATGGATAAAAAAACAAGACCCATCTATTTGCTGTCTACAAGAGACTCATTTTAGACCTGAGGACACCTTTAGATTGAGAGTGAGGGGATGGAGAACTACCTACCATGCTACTGGAAGCCAAAAGAAAGCCGGAGTAGCCATACTTATATCAGACAAACTAGACTTTAAATTAAAGGCTGTAACAAGAGATGAAGAAGGACATTATATCATAGTTACAGGGTCTATCCATCAGGAAGAGCTAACAATCATAAATATCTATGCGCCGAATACCGGAGCCCCCAAATATATAAAACAATTACTCATAAACATAAGCAACCTTATTGAGAAGAATGTTTACCGCAGGGGACTTTAACACCCCACTTACAGAAATGGATAGATCATCTAGACACACGGTCAATAAAGAAACAAGGGCCCTGAATGATACATTGGATCAGATGGACTTGACAGATATATTTAGAACTCTGCATCCCAAAGCAACAGAATATACTTTCTTCTCGAGTGCACATGGAACATTCTCCAAGATAGATCATATACTGGGTCACAAAACAGCCCTTCATAAGTTTACAAGAATTGAAATTATACCATGCATACTTTCAGACCACAATGCTATGAAGCTTGAAATCAACCACAGGAAAATGTCTGGAAAACCTCCAAAAGCATGGAGGTTAAAGAACACCCTACTAACGAATGAGTGGGTCAACCAGGCAATTAGAGAAGAAATTAAAAAATATATGGAAACAAACGAAAATGAAAATACAACAATCCAAACGCTTTGGGACGCAGCAAAGGCAGTCCTGAGAGGAAAATACATTGCAATCCAGGCCTATCTCAAGAAACAAGAAAAATCCCAAATACAAAACTAACAGCACACCTAAAGGAAACAGAAGCAGAACAGCAAAGGCAGCCTAAACCCAGCAGAAGAAGAGATATAATAAAGATCAGAGCAGAAATAAACAATATAGAATCTAAAAAAACTGTAGAGCAGATCAACGAAACCAAGAGTTGGTGTTTTGAAAAAATAAACAAAATTGACAAACCTCTAGCCAGGCTTCTCAAAAAGAAAAGGGAGATGACCCAAATAGATAAAATCATGAATGAAAATGGAATTATTACAACCAATCCCTCAGAGATACAAACAATTATCAGGGAATACTATGAAAAATTATACGCCAACAAATTGGACAACCTGGAAGAAATGGACAAATTCCTGAACACCCACACACTTCCAAAACTCAATCAGGAGGAAATAGAAAGCTTGAACAGACCCATAACCAGCGAAGAAATTGAATCGGTTATCAAAAATCTCCCAACAAATAAGAGTCCAGGACCAGATGGCTTCCCAGGGGAGTTCTACCAGACGTTTAAAGCAGAGATAATACCTATCCTTCTCAAGCTATTCCAAGAAATAGAAAGGGAAGGAAAACTTCCAGACTCATTCTATGAAGCCAGCATTACTTTGATTCCTAAACCAGACAGAGACCCAGTAAAAAAAGAGAACTACAGGCCAATATCCCTGATGAATATGGATGCAAAAATTCTCAATAAGATACTAGCAAATCGAATTCAACGGCATATAAAAAGAATTATTCACCATGATCAAGTGGGATTCATTCCTGGGATGCAGGGCTGGTTCAACATTCGCAAATCAATCAACGTGATACATCACATTAACAAAAAAAAAAGAGAAGAACCATATGATCCTGTCAATCGATGCAGAAAAGGCCTTTGACAAAATCCAGCACCCTTTCTTAATAAAAACCCTTGAGAAAGTCGGGATAGAAGGAACATACTTAAAGATCATAAAAGCCATTTATGAAAAGCCCACAGCTAACATCATCCTCAATGGGGAAAAACTGAGAGCTTTTTCCCTGAGATCAGGAACACGACAGGGATGCCCACTCTCACCGCTGCTGTTTAACATAGTGCTGGAAGTTCTAGCATCAGCAATCAGACAACAAAAGGAAATCAAAGGCATGAAAATTGGCAAAGATGAAGTCAAGCTTTCGCTTTTTGCAGATGACATGATATTATACATGGAAAATCCGATAGACTCCACCAAAAGTCTGCTAGAACTGATACATGAATTCAGCAAAGTTGCAGGATAGAAAATCAATGTACAGAAATCAGTTGCATTCTTATACACTAACAATGAAGCAACAGAAAGACAAATAAAGAAACTGATCCCATTCACAATTGCACCAAGAAGCATAAAATACCTAGGAATAAATCTAACCAAAGATGTAAAGGATCTGTATGCTGAAAACTATAGAAAGTTTATGAAGGAAATTGAAGAAGATTTAAAGAAATGGAAAGACATTCCCTGCTCATGGATTGGAAAAATAAATATTGTCAAAATGTCAATACTACCCAAAGCTATCTACACATTCAATGCAATCCCAATCAAAATTGCACCAGCATTCTTCTCGAAACTAGAACAAGCAATCCTAAAATTCATATGGAACCACAAAAGGCCCCGAATAGCCAAAGGAATTTTGAAGAAGAAGACCAAAGCAGGAGGCATCACAATCCCAGACTTTAGCCTCTACTGCAAAGCTGTCATCATGAAGACAGCATGGTATTGGCACCAAAACAGACACATAGACCAATGGAATAGAATAGAAACCCCAGAACTAGACCCACAAACGTATGGCCAACTCATCTTTGACAAAGCAGGAAAGAACATCCAATGGAAAAAAGACAGCCTCTTTAACAAATGGTGCTGGGAGAACTGGACAGCAACATGCAGAAGGTTGAAACTAGACCACTTTCTCACACCATTCACAAAAATAAACTCAAAATGGATAAAGGACCTGAATGTGAGACAGGAAACCATCAAAACCTTAGAGGAGAAAGCAGGAAAAGACCTCTCTGACCTCAGCCATAGCAATCTCTTACTCGACACATCCCCAAAGGCAAGGGAATTAAAAGCAAAAGTGAATTACTGGGACCTTATGAAGATAAAAAGCTTCTGCACAGCAAAGGAAACAACCAACAAAACTAAAAGGCAACCAACGGAATGGGAAAAGATATTTTGCAAATGACATATCGGACAAAGGGCTAGTCTCCAAAATCTATAAAGAGCTCACCAAACTCCACACCCGAAAAACAAATAACCCAGTGAAGAAATGGGCAGAAAACATGAATAGACACTTCTCTAAAGAAGACATCCGGATGGCCAACAGGCACATGCAAAGATGTTCAGCGTCGCTCCTTATCAGGGAAATACAAATCAAAACCACACTCAGGTATCACCTCACGCCAGTCAGAGTGGCCAAAATGAACAAATCAGGAGACTATAGATGCTGGCGAGGATGTGGAGAAACGGGAACCCTCTTGCACTGTTGGTGGGAATGCAAAGTGGTGCAGCCACTCTGGAAAGCAGTGTGGAGGTTCCTCAGAAAATTAAAAATAGACCTACCCTATGACCCAGCAATAGCACTGCTAGGAATTTATCCAAGGGATACAGGAGTACTGATGCATAGGGCCACTTGTACCCCAATGTTCATAGCAGCACTCTCAACAATAGCCAAATGATGGAAAGAGCCTAAATGTCCATCAACTGATGAATGGATAAAGAAATTGTGGTTTATATACACAATGGAGTACTACGTGGCAATGAGAAAAAATGAAATATGGCCTTTTGTAGCAACGTGGATGGAACTGGAGAGTGTGATGCTAAGTGAAATAAGCCATACAGAGAAAGACAGATACCATATGGTTTCACTCTTATGTGGATCCTGAGAAACTTAATGGGAACCCATGGGGGGGGGGGAAGGAAAAAAAAAAGAAAAAAAAAGAGGTTAGAGTGGGAGAGAGCTAAAGCATAAGAGACTGTTAAAAACTGAGAACAATCTGAGGGTTGATGGGGGGTGGGAGGGAGGAGAGGGTGGGTGATGGGTATTGAGGAGGGCACCTTTTGGGATGAGCACTGGGTGTTGTATGGAAACCAATGTGACAATAAATTTCATATATTAAAAAAAAGAAACATAGGGAAAAAGCTCTTTGACATTGGTCTTGACAATGATTTTTTGGATATGACATCAAAGACAACAAAAGCAAAAATAAGTTGGACCACATCAAACTAAAAAGCTTCTGCATTGCAAAGGAAACCATCAACAAAATGAAAAGGCAATCTGTGAAATGGGAGAACATACCTGCAAACCACACATCCAATAAGGAATTAATATACAAAATACACAAGAAACTCATACAACTGGAAAGCATAACAACAGCAACCACAAACAAACAAATAACCCAATTAAAAAATGGGCAAAGGACCTGAATAGATATTTTTCCCAAGATGACATATAGATGGCCAACAGGTATATGAAAAGGTATTCAACATTACTCGTCATTAGGGAAATGCCAATCAAAACCACAATGAGAAATCACCTCACTCCTGTTAGGATGAGTGGTATCAAAACTACAAAAGAGAAGTGTTGGCAAGTTGTGGAGAAAAGGGAATCCTTGTGCACTATTGGTAGGGATATTAATTTGTGCAGCTACTGTGGAAAACATTATGGAGATATGGAGATTCCTCAAGAAATAGAGCTACCCTGTAAACCAGCAAGGCCACTTTGGGGTATATATTCAAAGGAAATTAAACCATCATCTTCAAAGAGATATCTGCTCTTCCATGTTCATTGCAGCATTATTTGTAATAGCCAATATCAATGGATGAATGGATAAAGAAAATGTATATATATATATATATATATATATATATATACACACATATATATATCTTGCTGTTTGCAACAACATGGATGAAACTGGAGGGCCTTATATGCAAAGTGAAATAAACCAGTCAGAGAAAAGACAAACCCTGCATAGTATCACTTATATGTGAAATCTAAAAAAAATTAAAAATAAAAAGTCAAATTCATAGAAACAGTGGAATGGTGGCTGGCAGGGGCTAGGATGGAGGGGAATGAGGAGAGGTTGGGAAAACTTTCCAGTTATAAGATGAAAAAAGTCTGAGTATCTAATATATAGCATGCTGATTATAGTTAATAATACTGTATTGTACAGTTTTTTTACCGAGATGTAATTGACATATAACATTGTATAAGTTCAAGGTGTACAGTGTGTTGATTTGGCACATTTATGTGTTGCAGTATGATTACCAGCAAAGCATTAGCTAATACCTCTATCAGATCACATAATTATCTTTTTTTCTTTTTGTGGAAAGAACCTTTAAGATCTAGTCTCTTAGCAGCTTTGAAGTGTATATTGAAAAATTCTAGGGGCGCCTGGGTGGCGCAGTCGGTTAAGTGTCTGACTTCAGCCAGGTCACGATCTCGCGGCCCGTGAGTTCGAGCCCCGCGTCGGGCTCTGGGCTGATGGCTCAGAGCCTGGAGCCTGTTTCTGATTCTGTGTCTCCCTCTCTCTCTGCCCCTCCCCCGTTCATGCTCTGTCTCTCTCTGTCCCAAAAATAAATAAATGTTGAAAAAAAAATTTAAAAAAAAAAAAGAAAAATTCTAAGAGAGATATTAAGCGTTCTCACCAAAAAAAAAAAAAAAGTAAAAATGTGAGGTGATATATGTGTTAATTAACTCAATTCGGAAATTCTTTCACAATGTATACATAGTACACATATATCAAATCAACCACCTTGTACCCTAAACATATTACAACTTTATCTGTCTTTGACATCTCAGTAAAACTGAAAAAAATACCAATAGAACCACAACAGTCACAGCATTCCCCTGCTTAGGACCTTTCAGTGACTTCCTATTGATCCCAGAATAAAGTCCAAACCCCCTTCACTCATGAGCACAGGGATCAGGCGCTTGCTTATCTCTTTACTACTTTATTTGTATGCTGCACTCACACCATATCCAGTTATGGGCATGTTCTTTTAGGATTTGCCCATTTAGAATTCCTCACTCTGAGATCCTTCTTTGCTCCCTTCCTGGCTAATGCCTTTATAATCTTTAAGAGGTGGCTCAAGCCTCACCTCTTACTGGAAGCCTTCCATGACCCCTCTCAGCTTGAGAATGAGAAAGGTACCCACCTGTACCATACCCACCTCTACCCACCTCTGCTTACCTCATTCACCCTGTGTCAGAGCCACTCCCTCATCATACCTCGAGATCTTGAGGACAGAGTCTCTTTCTCACTTTAATGTTCCCAGTGTCTAGCATCCTTCCTGAATCTGAATAACTAATGAAATTGATTTGGGAAGTAGTTAAAGTGCTATTGAAAATAAAGATTTTGTATTACATAGGGTTTTTTAAAATATTTATTGAAGGGTAAGTATAGAAAAGCACTCAAATAAACCTAAAACGCAAGAAATAGAAAAATATCAGCTCCCCAGAATACCCTCAATGTGCCCCCTTTCTGGCATTTCTGCCCCAAGATAAGCACTATCCTGATACTATAAATCAGTTTTGCCTGTTTTTAGACTTTAAATGAACAAAAGCAAATAATATGTTGTCTTTGCGTCTGGCTTATTTCACTCAATATTTTGTTTATGAGATCCAACTATGGTGAGTGTGACTGTAGTTTGTTCATTCTCATTTCTGTATAGTATTCCATTGTGTAAATATACCACAGTATATCCAACCTGCTATCCTCATACAGTCTTTAGATAGTTTCTGGTTTGGGGCTTTTACAGAATGCTGTGATTTGTATTTGTGTTTTAAAGTTCTTCTGTTAAGTCACTTATTTATTTTGTTGTAGAATCACTTTTCCCAAGGAATGCCTTCAGCTAGGTCCTTAATTCCAATCTAATTGCACATCCTCTTTTACTTGTCGAGTTAATTAGAGTTGGATCAGTGAGGTCAAAAATGGCAGATCAATTATCAAAGAGTTGATGAGTAAAATCAACCATCTAAGGACAAACATATAGTTTACAAGTTTAAGCAAACAAGTACAATTTTCTACTCCAAACATTCTAACATGCAGTTTCCTGTCATAAACACTCAGTCTCAGAATTACAGGTCAACAATCTTTAGAGTTAGTAAAACAAACTTTGCAATATTATAGAAATGCTCTTTGTTCTTTCTTATACTTAAAATTCACCTTTATAGTGACAAATATAGAAGTAAATATTTAGCTAAAATGTTGTGAAAACTGGTATGTAAATATTTGCTAAATTTCTTCCTTATCTGTCTAAGCAAAGGGCTATGGTTAATCCACTGTTTCACATTGTCAAAATACTGGTGTCAATGTCTGAGACTTTCTCCCCATGCTTTTTCATATACTGCTATTTGAAACTTGGAATTTCTGGTTGCAATGTTTATGTTAATTGAGGCTGAATCAAAGATTCTCTGGACTTGTTTTATTTTCCACCATGCTGTATATGTAAATTGATCTGATAATTACTAAAAGTTTCACTGAATTGATCTGAATTAATGTTTTAGGAAATAGTTAAGAAGTAAAGACACCACTGTGTGTTCTGATGGCTTCATTATATTGCCTTTTTTACATTTCTATATTTTGGAGATGTAAACTAGGAAAAGGTTATGTTATGATTAATAATGATTCGACTGTTAAATTAAGGTCAAGAATGACCTTGAGATATCTTGAGCAAGCACCTAATATAGAAGAGATAGAGGGGGAAAAAGGTATGGAAAATAGGAGGGAAAATGCGAGTAATGTTTCTTTAACAGGTTGAATTAGAGAGATTGGCTAGACAAGCCATCAGTAATAAGCAAAGTGGGAAACTTAGCAGCGTATCTGAGAAACAGTGAAAAGATCCCAAGTTATACAGGGAAAATGGAAAAGAACTCCATGAATAGGGGCATATTAAAAGCAAATAAGTAAATATTTCTGTAGTTCACAAGTGTGGAGGAGAGACATGAATTTGTGAAAAGATAACTACTTTCAAAAAAAAAAAACCAACTTATGACAAATAGGTGGGGATCAAAGGGCCCAGTTGGAGCTTGTCATAGATTGGTTTTTCCCAGATGTAAACCCTGAGATGAGAATTCACATGAATGTGGTTTATTAGGAGGTATTCCCAAGTGGGCAGATGGGAAGGGGGCCTGGGAAGGAAAAGAGAGCAAGCAAGGGTGCAGCAGCCAGCAAAGCCTCGTGGAGGGTAACTTGACCTAGGTCCTGAGGATACTCTGGGGATAGTGCAGGCCACACTCTGCACCCAGGGCCATTTGAGCAGAGATCTGAATAAAGTGAGGGTGTGGGCAAGACAAGGACCTAGACAGGAGTTGACTTTCTCACAGTTACATCCACAAGAGTCTTGAAATCATAATGACTATTTTGAAAACATCATGTTTCATGGGATTGTGTTTGAGCAGGCCTACCATGACCCCTGTGGCTAAGGGATATATTCCTTCTGTGTCCCATCTCACCCAGAGGCTCTAATTGAAGGCCCTTGCATTGTGCTTCCCCTGGCTGGTCAGGGCTGAGTGTGTACAGAGCTCTGGCCCATCCAACAGGCTAAAGTGTGGTGGGCTGGGTGATTCTCCTTTGTGGTAATTTGGATTACAACGCCAGATATTCCTTTCCTGGTTCACTCATAAACTGAGGTTTTTTAATTTGCTTATGTGCCATCTTATGTCAGACTTTGTGTTCAAGGGGATGTTCTTTGTTTTGGTTCTTGTTTATTTTTTTTTAATTTTTTTTCAACGTTTATTTATTTTTGGGACAGAGAGAGACAGAGCATGAACGGGGGAGGGGCAGAGAGAGAGGGAGACACAGAATCGGAAACAGGCTCCAGGCTCCGAGCCATCAGCCCAGAGCCCGACGCGGGGCTCGAACTCACGGACCACGAGATCATGACCTGGCTGAAGTCGGACGCTCAACCGACTGCGCCACCCAGGTGCCCCTTGGTTCTTGTTTAAATCAGATTTATGGAGGCATCATTTTCATACGGTAAAATCCACCCTTTCTCCATGTACAGTTCTATACATTTTGACAAACACACAGTCACCCTACCTCCACCACCATCCACACCCAGATCGCTTCTTGCACTACAGGGATGTATCCTTGTGAACTCATTATATCCTTTTTTTCTCTCTTTGCTGACCAGTCAGGGATGCTAAGATACACAAGCATGAAAATAAAGTCCATACTCAAAAACTGAAATGGAATCTTTGGCTGGTGTTTAAGCTATAGTAGGTAAACCAACTGCTACCTAATAATCTTTACCAAACATATGTCTTGATATTAATTGGGCTATTTCTTCTAGATACAGAAAGAGAAAATGGTTAATATTAGAAAGTTACAATCTTTATTGAGAAGTTTGAATTGTAGAGAATTGACAAATTTTGTTATATAATAATGTGAACACACATGTTTTAAGAATAACTGAATTGTTTCTTATTGGTAAGCAACTGCTATTTAGTTAAGGTGGGATATTCCTTCATGAATCCCCTTTTTCCTGGTGCATTCAGGATGCTAGCTTTAAGATGGGATGTGGCAAACCTTGTTCCTTCTATCACTCCCCCACCCCCTCCTGCACCCTCCATCACTGACCTTCCACAGTGATATTTCTTCATTCTGTTTTCAACATGCTAGGTCTCACCTATCTGAGGAGAAAATGTATTGAATCCTCCTCTGTTATATCCAGCTGGGTTCCCAGTAGCTGACATTTGTTGAGTGCCAGCAAATTGATACTTACTTTCTGGTCATTATCCTACATAATGCTCCCAAACTCTAGGACGCACGTAATATTTTACAGAAATCAAATGGCCATGTTGCGAGAGTGTCAGTGTTATGTAATCCCAGCGCATTATCCTATGTGATTCTCCTAGCAAATCCTGTTATCAATAGGGAAACTGAGGCTTAGAGCAGGAGAATATAAGCCATTTCAGGCTCTTGGGGCATCTGCCTAACGTTACTCTTGCAGCTTGATTGCTCTTGACTTTATCCCCAGCTCTGGGGCATGGCTACATTTCTCCTTCATTCCCTGTGTCTGGGTCTCTTGGCCTTTACTCAAGGTTTTTGGGGGCCACATATTACAGGAACTCAAACAGGCTAAAATTTAAAAAGGGAAATTTATTATAAATACAGAGAGTTATCTCCCAGAACACATGGTGAAAAGTACTGAGGCTGGCACTAGGAATCAGAAAGCAATCAGGAACCAGGGCAACTTGGCCTGGCCTCTCCTTGGGGCTGCATCTTCTCATTTCTTTGAGTGTGAAATCCTTTTCACATAGCATATCTCTGACACCGAGCAACCAGTGTTCCTTAGGACCTTGCTATGCACAATGTGATCTGTGGACCAGCAGCTTCAGCAACACCTGAGAGCTTATTAGAAATGCAAGCTCTTGGGCAGCACCCCAGGCCTACTGCATCAGATTTTACAGTTCAACAAGATCCCCAGGTGATTCATGTGCACGTTAAAGTTTGAGAAACTGCTAGCACTGGCTTAAAGCACAATTAGAGGAAACGTGAATCAGGCTCCCCATAGAATCAGGAGATTCAGCAAATGCCTTTATAGTCTGTGAACCCCTGGGGGCACCTGTGTGTCTCAGTCTGTTCAGCATCCCACTTCGGCTGAGGTCATGATCTCACGGCTCCTGAATTTGAGCCCCACATCAAGTTCACTGCTGACAGCACAAAGCCTGCTTCAGATCTTTTGTCCTCCTCTCTCTCTGCCCCTCACCTGCTTGTGCTCTCTCTCAAAAATAAATCTTTTAACCCCTGAATAAGAACATTAGCATACTTGTTTGGTGCATTCACCATGAGGCATTCACTAGGTATTCCTTTAGAATGTGAGCTCCATGAAGCAATGAATGTCTTGTTACACCCGTGCCTAGATGATCCCTGACACATGGTAGGCGCTCAATAGATACTTGTTCAAAATTTTTAAGAAACTTAAGAAAAACTGCCACAAAACAACTGAGATTGTCACTTGCTTCGTCAACATTCTGTGGTGCTTGACCTTACTTTGATAGAGGACACTGTAAAGATTCACTCCATAGGAATTATACAGTTAGGGTGGTCTAACTGCTGAACCAGATAGACCTGAAACTGTACAGTGGCTCAAATACATTGTAACTATATTTCTTGCTCACTTACTAGTACTCAGCAGGCAAACAGATCAACAGGGCATTCTCCTCCATGCAGTCATTCAGAACCCAGGCTGCCGAAGGCACTACTACCTTCAACACGTGGGTCCCAACTTGCCCTGGGAGTCATCTCATTTCAGCCAGCAGGAAGGGGAAAGAGATTGAAGGGGCACTTGGGAGTTTTTTCTGTACCAAGAATGAAAGTAGCAGATATCATTTTCTGTGGTAGCCGGCCTTCAGGGTAGCCCCAATATGCCCTGCCTCCTGGTGTTCACGATCATGTGTAGCTCCGTCCCACACTGAGTGGGGTTGATCTATGTAACAAATAAGATACTGTAGAAATGACAGTGTGTGACTTCCAAGGCTGAGTCCTACTCTGTTGACTTACTCACTCTGAAGGAAGCTAGCTACCATACTAAGAGGATATTCAAGTATCCCCCTGGAGTGGCCCATAGACCTCCCACCAACAGCCATGTAAGTGAGCCAGCTTGGAAACAGAAACCGGCCCTGAGAAAGCCTTCAGATGGCTGTAGTCCCAGCCCACATCTTAACTGCAGGCTCACAAGAGACCTTGAGTCAGAACACCTAATTAATATACTCCTGACTCCCTGACCCTCAGGAATTAGGAGATAACAAATATCTGTTGTTTAAAGCTGCTAAGTTTCAGGGTAATTTGTTAGGCAACAATAGATTACTAATACATCTCCACTCATTAGCTAGAAATAAGCCATGTGGCTACACATACCTGCAAAGGAGGATGGGAAATGTAGCCTAGCCCACAAAGAAGAGGAGAACATGGATTTTGCTAAGCAGTCTGCACACTGTTCCACAGGAATAGACAGAATACTGAGAATAAAATCAAGCATAAATATAATTGAGAACCCAGGTTCAAACCATAGAGTGACTGGAGACACTTTGCCCTTCTTTCCATCTTTGCAAAGTCCACTTACCCTAACAGGCCATCTCTACTCCCTGTCTCCTTCATGAAATTGTCTCTGTGCATTTCAGGCCTCATTCCTCTCTCTCCCCCCTGAATGCCTATAGCACTTCTTGGCTTGATCTCTTCTGTATGCAGCAATAAATGTGACTAGTTCAGAGACAGAAGGCATTGTTTGATATTGAATCGTGTATTTCCTTTTGATAGCTCTTAGATCACTGTCTGGGATGATTATTTAACTTTTCATGTCTGTATATCTTGTCTTCCCAATTATATTTAAGATCTTGGAGGGCAGAGACCAGTGGAGGTAGATGATCTATGATTTGTGACCACAATAGCTCAATAATCTGTAAAGTGATTTATTGAAACCACCAAATTAATCACAACCATGTATTTAAGATTCTTTTTGCAAAGCATTAGATCATATCCTCAGTGGTACCTAGCACAAGGGTGGCCAATGAATATTATTTTAACATAATTTTAACAGCACTGCAAAAGAGAAACTTGAGTACATTTTGTAGAAAAGACATATAATATGTACAAAAAATTCTGTAAAAGTGGTTTTTAATCTGGATTTATTTTGACATCACTTACCTCTGGTTTAGTAGATCCAAGTCAACTTTAAATTTTAACCACTTCTTGGTTTGATGAAAGCAATCATCATGTTGCTGGAAAATGTTTATTTCGGGGCGCCTGGGTGGCGCAGGCGGTTAAGCGTCCGACTTCAGCCAGGTCACGATCTCGCGGTCCGTGAGTTCGAGCCCCGCGTCGGGCTCTGGGCTGATGGCTCGGAGCCTGGAGCCTGTTTCCGATTCTGTGTCTCCCTCTCTCTCTGCCCCTCCCCTGTTCATGCTCTGTCTCTCTCTGTCCCAAAAAAAATAAATAAATGTTGAAAAAAAAATTTAAAAAAAAAAAAAGAAAATGTTTATTTCATTTACTCTCATTAACTGCTCCTCATGATATATATTAGCCATTTAAAATAATTGCAGAGACTTTATGTTCACCTTCCGTTTGAATCTTAGCTTGATGTCGAAAGTAACAACTCAAGGACTGACAAGTAGATCTTGCTTGTAATAAATTTATGAAGAGTTTATCAAGTGTGTGCACTATTCTTTGTCAGGCATATTGTAGCTAAACATAGCAAGCAGCCCACTTAAGCTAACAATGCACATGGTAGAAGCTTTTAAGAATGATCACAGAATGCAGCTCCTTGATAAGGCCAAGATAAAAAGTCTCCTTATGATCAGCTACTTCTGCTAACAAATACTTTGGTGACAACTTTGATATTTTCTGTCTTAAAAAAAAAAGCTTTATTTTCATATTCTATGTTGAACTTTAAGACCTCTAAACTATTAGAAATATGCACATTGGTTGAACTAATGGAATATGTAGTCTAGCTGGCTGTATAAATCCTTGAAATCAGTTATTTACACTATATATAAGGATTGTTCAAGGATACTCAGGAATTTACATTTTAATATGCTGGGCCTTTCATTGTGAGAAGAAAGGAACATGACTCTGAGCTTTTCCACGGAGATGAATGTTCTAATCTGACTTGAATCCCCACATGTTAAACACATATTTTTCGTCTTTGCTGAATGAAATTATGGAATTGATTTGTTTTACAAATTCCATAGAAATTGCAGTGGCTTTGAACACCAGGCAAACTTACTGAGAGGACAAAGATCATTGGTTAAAAGAAAAGGTTCTTTGTGTTGTGTGTTCATGTGTTCAGATCCCAGAGTCCCTGAAGCAATATTAGCTAAGTATGCCACACTCTGATCTTGTAAATAAAACATGACAATCTGAAGGTCAGAAACTGTTTTACTAGGGTGCTCTGACTACTAAAAGTAGGACTCATGATTGACATACTCCTTCTATACAATTGTGTCCTTTATTCTGATGAGTCACCAGAGTTCAGTGTATAAATACATTTCACATGCTCCCTTCTAGAGAATTTTTTTAAATATGCCCATTGACTCTTAGCAGGTATAGCTGTTTATAAAATACTGCAGGTACTGCAGTATTTGTTAATTTGTTCATGTCCTGTAAATTTACCATGATTGCATCATTAAAAGGTTAATGGAGACAAGAAAGCTGGTGGGAAAGGATTGCTATGAAAGGACTGCTATTTTATTTTGCCATGCAAAATTAAATTATACTGTCACCACTCATAAGAAACAAATAGTAGACTACTTTCAGAAAAATATGTCTCTTTTGAAATAATATTATCACTGATCAAAACTGATTCAGTGCCAATTGAAGATCAATTATTTTAGTTAGAAAATATACAGATTGAAAGCACTAGACAAAGAAAGGGATCACCCGCCCTCAGACTAGAAGGGGACAAGTACTAAAGGTGAGTGGAGATTTAAGAAAGGGTGGTTGTAGCTTCTGGATAATGCCCTGAGATGAGTTCAGGGTCAAGAAATACACCTACATGCAAAGAAACTGACAGCTTATTTTCAATGATAACAACAAGTGGGAAGCTAGGGAGACCTCATCCAACCCCTCAACTAGTTTTGGAGAGACCACCTCAAGAGGCTGCTGGCTTTATAAAAGAAAGGAAGGTCTAAAAAAAGAAGATGGGGGTGGGGTGGGTACATCATGTCCCTTAGCAGGGGCCCAGAGGTAGAACTAGAAGTTGATCTGTGGCCTTGATAGACATCTTGCTAATTAGAGGAGAACCACTGCAAGACTTGCTTTGACCCAATGGCCTGTGGGTGAGCCATCTTCCTGTGTCCCAGCCCCAGATTGGCTCTCTTGCTGCCATAATGGCACAGCAGCTAAAAATTCTAGAATTTTATGGAAAGATAAATGGTTGATGATAGGCCTTTCAATGCTCAGACATTTTAGAACAACTTCTGAGATTTTTTTTAAAGAGTTTTTTTTTTTTATTTTAGAAACAGAGAGCATGTAAGCAGGGAAGAGAGGCAGAGGGTGAGAGAAAGAGAATCTCAAGCAGGATTCATGCAATCCCATGACCCTGGGATCATGACCCGAGCCAAAATCAAGAGTCGGACACTCAACCGACTGACCACCCAGTTGCCCCAAACTTCAGAGATTTTTAACATAATTAAGGACCACTTGGCTGTGGGTTGAAATAAACATTTGAAATCAAATTCTGTGTTACAGTTAAATAGCAAATGGCTTTATTTGTGGGTACTGAAATCATTCATTAGTACATTAGAAATTAAAGAAGTAAATATAAAATGTGTATTATAGCAGACAAGATAAAAATAAAATTCATTTTACAAATTTAAGGGAAACACAATAACACAGTCAAGGCATTTAACAAAGAGCTGTTTAAGAGTCAGAATATTCAAGTATTATTATATTTCTTTTTTTCCAATTTTATAAAACATTTTTATTTTTTATAGCCTTAAAACATTTGAACTTATTCTATACACATTACACCACAATAAAGCTTTAAAAAAATTTTTTTAATGTTTGTTATTTATTTTTAAGAGAGATAGACAGAGTATGAACAGGGGAGGGGCAGAGAGAGAGGGAGACACAGAATCCGAAACAGGCTCCAGGCTCTGAGCTATCAGCACAGAACCCAACGCGGAGCTTGAAACCACAATCCATGAGATCATGATCTGAGCTGAAGTCAGACACTTAACCTACTCAGCCACCCAGGTGCCCCCCTAATAAAGCTTTTTAAAACTTGTGAGTTTTCTGAGTTGGTAAGTTTAGCCTTGTTTTTTGTTTGTTTAGTTGGGGTTTTTTGTTAATTTCAGGTTTTATTTAAATTTTATTAGTTAACATATAGTGTAATATTGGTTTCAAGAATGGAATTTAATGATTCATTCCTTACATATAACACGCAGTGCTCATCACAAGTGCCCTCTTTTATACCAATCACCCACCCACCTCCCTCCCACAACCCTCAGTTTGTTCTTTATCATTAAGAGTCTTTTATACAATTTGCCTCTCTCTTTTAGCCCCTATTTTTATGTCTTGTTTCTTAAATTCCACATGCATGACATTATATGGTATTTGTCTTTCTCTTATTTCGCTTAGCATAGTACACTCTAGCTTTTATCCATGTCATTGCAAATGGCCAGATTTCATTCTTTTTGATAGTTGAATAATATTCCATTGTGAATATATATCTTCCATATATATATATATATCTCACATCTTCTTTATCCATTCATCAGTTGATGGGAATATTTGGACTCTTTCCATAATTTGACTACTGTTGATAATGCTGCTATGAACATCAGGATGCATGTATCCCTTTGAATTAGTGTATTTGTATTCTTTGGGTAAATACCTAGTAGTGTGATTGCTGGATCATAGGGTAATTCTATTTTTAGCTTTTTGAGGAACCTCCATACTGTTTTCCAGAGTGGCTGCACCAGTGTGCATTCCCATCAGCAGTGCAAGAGGGTTCTGCTTTCTCTGCATCCTCACCAACAATTTTTTATTTCCTGTGTTGTTAATTTTAGCCATTCGGGCAGGTATGTGGTGATATCTCATTGTAGTTTTGATTTGTATTTCCCTGATGATGAGTGATGTTGAGCATCTTTTCATGTGTCCATTAGCTATCTGGATGTCTTCTTTGGAAAAATGTCTATTCATGTCCTCTGCCCATTTCTTCACTGGATTACTTGTTTTGGGGGGTGTTGAGTTTGATAAGTTCTTTATAGACTTTAGATACTAACCCTTTATCAGATATGTCATTTGCAAGTATCTTCTCTCATTATGAAGTTTGCCTTTTAGTTTTGTTGATTGTTTCCTTCACTGTGCAGAAGCTTTTTATCTTAATGAGGTCCCAATAGTTCATTTTTGCTTTTGTTTCCCTTGCAAGTAGTATTATATTTCTTAAATTAAAGATATCATGATTATATTTGTTAGAACATGCATAGAGCTTTTCTCTTTTCTGAAACACACTGAGTCACACATGGAGTACCAATTTACCCATCCTGTTTGCATGTAGTATGCCAGCATGGCTGTACCTTGTATTATCACATCTGAGACTAAATCAATCAACAAAAAGAAGACACAACAAAACATATCTAACAGCACTCATTTTTCTGTAAAGAACAAGATAAATATAAAAACAAAATAAAAGAATAAAGAATAAAAAATCAGAGCTAGAAGCCATGCATGTTCATATGGTTTAACATGCACTAGGACAGAACTTAATATCCTCTTAATTCACATGTCACCTAGATCATTGCTTGTCAAGCTATTATTGTCATAGACCAATAACTTTATTTTTTTTTTAATTTTTTTTTTCAACGTTTATTTTATTTTTTGGGACAGAGAGAGACAGAGCATGAACGGGGGAGGGGCAGAGAGAGGGAGACACAGAATCGGAAACAGGCTCCAGGCTCCGAGCCATCAGCCCAGAGCCTGACGCGGGGCTCGAACTCACGGACCGCGAGATCGTGACCTGGCTGAAGTCGGACGCTTAACCGACTGCGCCACCCAGGCGCCCCCAATAACTTTATAAAATACAATGAAAATAAGTTCTTAGAAAAATATTTAAATATTTGCATTTAAAATTCAAGCCCACTGATCACATGATATTACAATAATACCAGATTTATATAGAAGTTTCTACATGCTCATTCTCAATCCCTGTATTTAACATATACCACTAACAGTTTGTGGACTGGGAATTGTCCAGGGACGACTCAGTGAGTAACTTTGGTTGGTATAAGTCACATTCACTACACATTCCATAGGTAAAAATTAGTTTCTATTTAAATTTTGTGTCAAATATTCCTTAAAATAAGAGAGCCATTGATAGCTGCTTAGAAGTCATCACCCCTTTTCCATTAACCTACACAATATCATCTAATGTGTGTTCAAAATAGGACGTGTCATTCTGCACTAAATAACTTCTGTGAAGTGAAAGCTGTCTTCTCTCACTTGCCTGGGTATTTTTCTTACACCACCAGCAGCCCCCATCTTGTTGCTTAAATAATTTAGGAAAAGAAGTACTGAATGTGATAATATCTGTGTGATTTTTCTTCCAACCTTATTTTCAGGCGTGGCATGCTAATTCTTAGTGCCAATTCAGTTCTGCAGATGTGTTCAGTTTAACCTCGATGGTGTTTTTATTTTTATTTTTTATTTATTTTTTTTTTAATTTTTTTTTCAACATTTATTTATTTTTGCGACAGAGAGAGAGACAGAGCATGAACGGGGGAGGGGCAGAGAGAGAGGGAGACACAGAATCGGAAACAGGCTCCAGGCTCTGAGCCATCAGCCCAGAGCCCGACGCGGGGCTCGAATTCCCGGACCGCGAGATCGTGACCTGGCTGAAGTCAGACGCTTAACCGACTGCGCCACCCAGGTGCCCCTCGATGGTGTTTTTAAAGCATTAGACTTTAGATGCCTTTAGGTGAGGCACTGTCAAACACCCAGCCCCAGATACCCATTACCCAGCACTCTATCTTCAGCTTCTTTCCCGGAGCAGCCTGCCATAATGAAAAAGGATGTACCAGAGACCAGATCCACCTAGGTTAGAATTTTGAATCTACAGCACATTCTTATTATGCTTCCTGTGTGACCTAGGCAAGTTTCCTAAGTGCTCTGAAACCCATTTTCCTCCTCTGTAAAGTGTAGATAACACTTAGGTGCCAGGATGTTGAGAAGGTTAAATCTGGTGAAGTAAATGCAATGCCTGATATGTGTAGTTGAGCACATAGTAATATTACTTCCGCTTCATGGCTACCCGCCAATGACTCATTTCCCCTCATCTCGCCTCTGCCCCTGCCCTTTGCACCTTTGGTATTTTGCCTTTGGTGAGTTTACTGCTTCACTCTGCTGAAGAGAAGGATAAATGAACTCATCAAAAATGCACCTTTACTAAGTATAGAGGAAACGCTATGCTAATACCTGAGCTTCGCCACCTGGAAAATGAGTGACTCAAAGGGAGCACTAAGTGAAAAGGAGAGCTCTGAGGGAAAGAGCTGTTTGAAAGCAGATCTCTCAGAATATAAAAATGCAGCAAAACCACGCAGTGAGTGCTCGTCCATCTTTGGGGTACTTCGCCATCTTCTTTCCCCAGCTTCCTGACAGGAGTCACTGTCTGAACCATGCTGCACTTTCAGGGGACCATTTGATCTCTCTGTTATTTCTAATTCTTATCTGGAAAACTATTTGCCTGTCTATTAAATGTGAAGATTTCCATAGTCTTAGGGAATTATTCTAGTGGAAATTTATGCTTTCTTGGTCTTTTTGTTTCCTGTGAAAACTAATCTGTAAGGTCCAGTACTAGAATGATTCCACTCATAATCATTTAATTTAAATGTGTGTTTGAGAGAATACATTTAACAAATCAAATCATGTGTACTCATAGTGCCTTATTGCCTATTGTGAGGCACAATCTGTTGTTTCTGGTCAATAGCCTAAGCCAACACTGCCATGCTAAACCCAGGGCAATAAATTCATCCCACACTCTGAGTTTGTTAGATTCACAAGTTCATGTATATTTTTCAGTTAATTTAATTAAATAGGGCTACTAAGTGTTTAATTAACTTCAGTTATAAAATTAATGTAGATCATTACTAAAAGTCTCAAACAACTTAGAAGTAAATGAAATTAAAAATTAAAGTTGTCCACTCCTTGGTATCTACCCAGAAGGGGTGAAAACTGAGGTCCACAACTAACCTTGCGCACATATGTTTATACCAGCTTTATTTATAATTGATGAAACTTGGAAGTAGCCAGCATGTAGGTGAATGGATAGTGGTTCATCCAGACAACGGAAAATTATTCAGCACTACAAAGAAATGAGCTATCAAACCATGAAAAGACATGGAAGAAATTTAAATGTACACTACTAAGTGAAAGAAGCCAATCTGAAAAGGCTACACACTGTATGGTTCCAACTATTTTGACAGGATGAAAAAGGCAGAATTATGAAGACATTTAAAAAGTCAGTGGTTGCCAGGGTTGCAACTGGGGTGGGGAGTGTTGGGGAGGGATGAATAGGTGAAGCACAGAGGATTTTTAAGGCAGTGAAAATGCTCTGTATGATACCATAATGATGGATACTATGATAGTTATTTATGAATCCATAAAATGTACAACACCAAAATTGAACCCTATTGCAAACTATTAAGTCTGGATGATAATAATGTGTCAATATATGTTCATCAATCATAACAAACATACCACTCTGATAGGGGATGTTGATAATGGAGCAAGGTATGCATGTGTGGGGGCAGGATGTAAATGGGAAAGCTCTATACTTTCTTTTCACTTTTGCTGTGAACCAAGAAGTTCTCTTAAAAAGCAAAGTCAAAATAAAAAAAAAAGTTGCCCCTACCACCAACCACCTTCCCAGTCACACACACACAACACTCTCCTACATCCCTGCCAACGTCTTTCCAGCCCTTGTGTTGTTTCCATGTCTTGGCTATTGTAAATAATGCAGTGAACATGGGAGTGCAGATATATTTTCTAGTTAGTGTTTTTGCTTTCTTCAGATACTGAGAAGTAGAATTTCTGGGTCATATGGTAGTTGTATGTTTAAATTTTTTTTCAGAAACTTCCATATTGTCTGTACCAATTTACATTTGCACCAGCAGTGCATGAGGGTTCCCTTTTCTCTGCATCCTCGCCAGTCCTTGTCATTTCTTGCTTTTTTAATAATAGCCATTCTAATGGGTGTGAGGTGATATCTCATTGTGGTTTTGATTTGCATTTCCATGATTGGTGATGTTGAGCATCTTGTAATAGACCTTTTGGCCATCTAAATGACTTCTTTGGAGAAGTGTCTACTCAGACTTACCCATTTTTACTCAGATTGGGTTTTTTTGCTGTTGAGTTGTAGGGGTTCTTTATATATTTTGGGTATTAACACCTTATTAGATACATGGATTACAAACATTATCTCCCTTTCAGTATGTTGCATTTTCATTTTGTTGATAGTTTCCTTTGCTTTTGTTGTCTTTGCTTTTGGTATCATATCCAAAAAATCATCACCAAGACCAATGTCAAGGAGTTTTATGATTTCAGGTCTTACATTCAAGTGTTTAATCCTTTTTGAGTTAATTGTTGTGTGTGGTATTAGAGAGTGGTCCATTTTCATTCTTCTGCATGTGGCTGTCTAATTTTCTCAGCACCATTTATTGAAGAGACTGCCCTCTCCCTACATTGCATATTCTTGGCTCTTTTGTCATGACTTAATTGACCATATAAGTGTGGGCTTATTTCTGGACCGTGTATTCTGCATCATTGGTCTATGTGTCTGTTTTTATGCCAATACCATACTGTTTGGATTACTATAGTTTTGTAATATTGTTTGAAATAAGGGAACATGATACCTCCGGCTTTGTTCTTCTTTCTTAAGATTTCTTTGACTATTCAGAATCTTTTGTGGTTCTATACAGATTTTAGGATTGTTTGTTCTATTTCTGTGAAAAATACCATTGGAATTTTGATGGGGATTGCATTGAAACTGTGTATTGCTTTGGGTAGTATGGGCATTTTAACAACATTATTTCTTCCAACCCATGAGCACAGAATATTTTTCCATTCATTTGTGTCTTCTTCAATTTCTTAATGTCTTGAATTGCTACTTTAAAACATGTAGAACTGTGGGGTGCCTGGGTGGCTCAGTTGGTAGAGCGTCCGACTTCGGCTAAGTCATGATCTCACAGTCTGTGAGTTCAAGCCCCACATCAGGCTCTTTGCCGACAGCTCAGAGCCTGAAGCCTATTTTGGATTCTGTGTGTCTCTCTCTCTGACCCTCCCCCATTAGTGCTCTCTCTGTCTCAAAAAAAATAAATAAAGGTTAAAAAAATTTTAAATATGTAGAATTGTATCACAAATGCTTTATATTGTATCCAAGCATGAATACAGCTAAAGACACAGTTTGCCTCTGACGAAAATGTAGAATACAATTTCCCTTGCAAGTCTTCTGCTTAACTTACTAACTGACCCTATCATTTCCTATGTAAAACTATGTGACCAAGGCTCATGATACTTGGATTGCCCTCAGATACCAGGCTCCCTTCCAGTCCACCCACACAACTCATTCCCATCTTTTAAGTTGTATGCTTAAAAAAAGATCATTTGGGTTTTTGTTCTCAAATATGGTTATTCCAGTTGTAATTGTAGGTATACTAGTTAATTTTAAGTACTTTGCAGGGATGTCTGGGTGGCTCAGTTGGTTAAGCATCCAACTTCAACTCAGGTCATGATCTCACAGTTCATGAGTGCAAGACCTGTGTCTGGCTCTGTGCTCATAGATCAGAGCCTGGACCCTGCTTCAGATTCTATGTCTCCCTCTCTGTCTCTGCCCCTCCCCCACTCACACACACTCACTCTTTCTCTCTCTGTCTCTAAAAAATAAATAAACATTTAAATAATAGTCTTCAAACTAATGAAATGTGACCAGCAGGGAGCGGAAGGAAGTAGAATTAGGCAGAGGGGATAGTTGAGTGATAATGTGATTATCACAAGGGCAATACTTAATAAATATCTTGTCCATTAAACTCCATGTCAGGATCTGCTTCCTGGGAAACCCGACTCATAACAGTGGTGCTATGCATTATAGCACTTAGCATAAGGAAATAAAAATGTTTCTTCCCATTCAGCTTAAATACGATTTCATCTGAGTATGGTCAGACCTTAGGCTCAGGTAGTTTTAAACCAAAATACCCACTAGCCAAAAGAGCACAGTTTCCTTTATGCACATAACCATGTCTTCTCATGAGCTATATTGGTTGATAACCAGAAAAGATAGGGAAAACTGGAATTTTAAAAAACATAAAATCCTAACCATCCAATCTTATAGGAAAGGATGTTCAATGTAGTAAACATATTTAGATTTAGAAAATCTAGACATCCCATGGAATATTAAGATTAAAGATTATGACTAAATTAGAAACTGGGAGACTTTGGGGCGCCTGGGTGGCGCAGTCGGTTAAGCGTCCGACTTCAGCCAGGTCACGATCTCGCGGTCCGGGAGTTCGAGCCCCGCGTCGGGCTCTGGGCTGATGATGGCTCAGAGCCTGGAGCCTGTTTCCGATTCTGTGTCTCCCTCTCTCTCTGCCCCTCCCCCGTTCATGCTCTGTCTCTCTCTGTCCCAAAAATAAATAAACGTTGAAAAAAAATTAAAAAAAAAAAAGAAACTGGGAGACTTTAAAAAGAAGAAAATAAATCACAAGGAATCCAACATTGCAACACAAATCTCTAGATCTTTTTCTAAGATGATAAATTTAGGCAAAGTAAGGATCACTTCTCATTACTGATGAAAAAAGAAATGCTTGACAATAGCTGTGGGTGGACTTGCTACTTGGTCCCCAAAGCATTCAAGACTGAAAAAGAAAAAATTGTCATTATTTGAAATTTTCCACAGTGGTGACAACTATTACAGTGTAATGTCTTTTGGCCTAACAATCTAACCCAGCTGATCTGCTGCTAGAAGAGTTTTACTGATGACTAAAATGTTTGTTTAGCTGATAAAATTATTCAATTCACTAGATATAATGATAGAAATGTATTTTAATGTGAAGAGTGACAAGAAAAGTGTCATCAACTGTTTCATTTGCAAGGATAGGCAAACAAAATAGAAAGGAAATAAAAACACTGTAATACATCACATGTCAGGAATTTCTGAGTCCCTTTGTTTTTTCTCATTATGTAGAGGGACTTCAGATATATTCATTTCCCATATTCTATCAAGGTGAAAAATGACATCTCTCCTATCTATAAATAGAAAATTATGGCCTGCTAAATTTATATGACATATCCAAATTCTACATGAAAGGAATTATAAATAGAAGGAAAGTTATGAAATGAAATGTTGTTGTACTGAGAAATCTTCCTCACCAAGAATAAAGAGGTTAACTTGTTTCCCCTCCATCTACTCTGCACCATCCACACTTCTTATCAGAATCATCTGACCGTAAGTTCTGATTGCTTTCCTCCTCAAGGTCTAGGATCTAGTACCAGCTTTATTTGTCATTGGAACCATTTATATCAACCATCCCTAAACCAGTTTTTAAGTTTATTTCTTTACCTTTAGAGAGAGAGAGCGGGTGAGGGGAAGAGGGAGAGGAGAAAGAAAATCCCAAGCAGGCTCCACGCTGTCAGTGCAGAGCCCAATGTGGATCTCCATCTCACAAAGTACGAGATCATGACTTGAGCCAAAATCAAGTCAGAAGCTTAACCGAATCAGCCACCCAGGTGCCCCTAGTATCCCTAAATCTTTTCTAATGTGTGTTTTTAACTGATTCTAATGAAAAGCTGCGAAGACATTGATTCTGAAAAGGAATGCAAAGTTCTGATGGGACAGGGCAGTCATGGCAGAAGCGACAATCTATATGTTCCGTACTCCCACTGCTTCTTGGGAAGAAAGAGGATGTGCCAATTAATTATGGCTGCAATAATTCTGTGTAACAACCAACCACAAAATCTTGGGGACAAACAACAATAAGCCTTTGTTTAGCACATGAGTTTATGAGTCAACAAAAGTCCAGCTGAGCTAGGCTGGGCTTTGGCTGAGTGGTTCTGCTGATGTCTGCTGGGCTTACTCATGCATCTGTAAGGTTGACTGAATATCAGTGGATCTAGTCTGAGCTTGGCTTGAGTGATTTGGCTCTGTTCCACATGTTTCTCATCCTCTTTTTGGGATCAGTGGGCTAGCCTTGCCCATGCTTCTCAAAGTGTTGGCACAGGTATAAGAGGGCAGGCCCAGTCATGCAAGTGCTTCAACTTTTGGGTCATCTCACATTTTTTAACATTCCACTGGCCAAAGCTCATTACATAGCCAAAGTGAAAGTCGAGCATCAGAGAAATAAAGTCTACCTCTTTAGTAGGAAGAACTGAAAAGTCATATGGTAAATGGTACGGGTACAGGAAGAAGTAAAAAATAATAGAGTCATTAATTCAGTCTACCACTAGGAAGGAAGATGTGTAGTTGCTTTAGTATCAGGACTGCCACATAGCAATGCACAGATGCAATGTGCACAACAGTACCTGGCAAAAGGGGTGGTTGGGGCTGGAATGCAGCCCACACTCCACTCCCCAAAGCCATGTACCCTTGGCATGGGACTGTGGCCTTTTTCTAACAAAAGTGCTACATGGGTTAGTAGAGCCCTTTTTGAAATTCACCATTAAGGGATTTAAAAGCTGTATCACTGTCCTCCCACTGGATATAATTTTAACTTTTTCATCGGGTTTTTCAATTCCATGCTCTTCTACCTCAGTTACCCCCTTCTACTCCAAAACTGCCTCTTCCAGATATCATTTCAAACCCATATAGTATGTATGAATCTCAATACACAAACCCAAGTTGAAAAGCTTTAATTTGTTTTCAATAGCTGAACTTAATTTCCTGTTTTAGGCCCCCATTCAGTCAATGGTAGAAAATTAATCCCCAGCAATTCAGCACTTCCCCTTCCCCACAATTGTGTCAAAAGCATGGGAGACTGATATACCGTCATGTGGTCAGTGGAAGATCGGGTGTACAGTCATCATATAGCCAAAGAGTTGTGATAATAATGTGTACCCACAAAATCCTCCTTCCCCAAGCTGCAAGCTTGACAACCAAGAATCAAAGATGGCAAGGGGACAAGAGGGTAAGAGCCTCAGATCCCTGAATCATGACCTAGAGTTAGAGCCACCTGCCAATCAGGAATACTTTTTTGAGATTTATGTAAGAAGAAAGAAAGTAACTTTTTATTGGACTAAGGCTCTAATGTTGAGAGTTTATCCTTTCAGTAGGTAAAATAACATAAATGCAAATAGTCAATTCATATAGCAGGTTGATTGGGCAATGTAGCAAGCTAACCAGGCTGCATCTAGAACTGACATGACTTTTGTGATCAATAACTCAAAATGCAAATCACTGGGTGATTATGGGTTTCTTTCCAACCATGTTAACCTTCTCAGTGCAGATGTGGAGTAAACCAAGTCCTGTTTTGAACCCCAGGACTCTTGGCCTCATACTCGGTAATTTTAATACCTAAGCAACTCTTTCTCTCCAACATTACACCTGTCAAAATTCTTGGAAATTTCAGTATCCACGTAGACAATTCTTCTAGTCCCCTGTCATGCCAGCTCATTTAGCCAGAAACCTGTGGCCTAGGTTGGTTTCTCTAGAAACAGAACATGAAACAGAGATTTTTGTACAAGTGATTTATTGAAGAACTACTCTCAAGATCAAGGAAGAGAAGGAAACAGGAAAGGACAGAAAAATCCAAGCAAAGATGTAGTTTCAACTGAAGTTTGGCCTCAGCTTTAAAATGGCACCATACAATTGTCCCACCTTGAAGCAACAGCTGGGGTGTGGGGTGGCAGGATTTTGTACTCTCCCCCTAAAGCAGGCTGTGTAAGCCTTCAGGGGAAGGGCATAACCTCCCAGGCAGTTCCAAGGAAAGCAGTTCCAACTGACCAAGGATGATTCTCCAAAGAAGAGTGCAACTATGAGCCACAAGCAGCCAGCTCTAACATTATACTGCCCCAGCCCAGTAAAAAGCATCTGAGTGGAGCACCAGCAGCCTGTCACAGCACACTCCCTGGAGTCATCCTCCAGTAAGAAAATCCACTTTTCTGTGTGTGGCCTTCTTCTTCAGAAGGAATGTAACCAGACTACTTCTTTCCAAGACAGTTTGGCCAGCTGCCTCGAGTAGCGACCCATTGACCCTCACTGCTGTCTAAGGGCATATCACATGGACGTCTGCATCATAGCGAGCCACCCGGGAAAGACTGTGCTAAAAGCTAAATCTCCACTTAGAATAGAAAGCAGTAACACACAGTGTCAGCCTAAATGGCTACTACTCCCACCTCATTTCAGCTGAAATAATTTGATGTAGCCCTTAGCACCTTTATCTCATTAGGAATTTTGTCAACTTGTTCTGCAAAATAGAACTGCAGGGAATGTGATTTGTGCTGCTAGCCTCACCGGGGTCCACAGTTTTCATGCAGCGTTTCGCATGTAGTTAGTTTTTCCATCACTCTACAGAGTGGTTTCGAGTGATGGCAACAGAATTATTTTTGCAATTTGAAAAGCCATTTTGTGAAGAAATTTTGGCTCAAGGCATGGTCAGAGAGTTCTTGAAATCGAATTAACAGAGGGAATTGGGGCCCTTGTCTTCTCAAATTGACCAAAGAGCTGCTTCCCCTCTATAACAAAAGATTCTAAAACTTTTCCTCTTGCTGATGATTTATCAGCCCCATTAGAAAAAATCCACCTGCCCAGTCTATACAACTCCAGGGAAGAGCTCTGCTTTCATTCGATTTCACCACCTGTAAGTTTCTCACAAATATATATTACACACATATACATACATATGTATAAAAATCCATGCAAAAAATTGAAATATTTCAGGTGGCCAAGGTTATCATTATACCTCAGGTATCTTATTCAATGTGACAAATATTTATGTTTAGCACAAATGTGCCAGGCACTATGCTAAATGCTAAGATTGCAAAGGAGAATGAGACGTGTGTCCCACTCTCAAGTTGCTCACAGACCATTGGGAGATGTGGATCTGAATTCACATAAATTATGATAGAACTATGGTATATGGATAACAGAACAATTTTGCATGGGGTGGTTTGGGATAATTTCATTGAGAAGGTGGTGTTTTATCTGGAGTTTAAAGGATGAGTATGCATTTTCTGGTAACTGGAGTTGTTAAATTAATACCCCAAATTATAGAATAATCAGTGAGTCTATCTTTCAAAATTCAGAGGGGTCACTGTTTCCTAAGACAAGTAAGTTCTGAAATTTCCAATATAAAATACCTAATCACAAAACATAGTTAATAAACATTTCTAAAGTCAATTCTTGCTCAGAAAAAAACAGAAGGCTTGATATAGTGATAAAAGGAGAAAGAAAATGATCATTTCATAGACCTTAGAGTTTTCCATCAAATCATTTTTTCACTCATTCAACTCAACAAACATTACTGAACACTGACCATAAGTCACAACTGGCAATGATATTTAAGATAAAGAATAGTTGTCTGTGCAAAATCTGAATTTTAGAACTTTAGAACAAAACCGCTGGCAATGAAAGTTTTTTTTAAAAAAGAAAATGAAATGATATCACTAGAATTGTTTGATGCATTGCTCATGTTTCCCTTCACCAAAGATTTCTTGAGGCAAAAATTAAAATTAAATAATTGTCTAGGACACACAAACTGTAGGCACCGCAAGGATGGCAGGTACCTCAGTGAACACAGGAGCACTCCCACCTCAAGGGAGTCTGCCGCCTGAGTAGCCCCAGACTATGGAAGATGGATTAGGCATTGCTGACAACCATGAAATTGATGTAGCTAGAGAATGATTCAAGCATAAGAGTTGCAGTCATAGTCATGGGATTTTAGAGATGGAAGGAAATCCACTCATCAGGAACAGACAGTTGTTTGTCAAACAGTCTTCCAATTTAAATAGCTCTGTATGATACCATAGGTCAGTATTAAAGCATTGGGAGAAAAATTGCCATGTCGACCCACAAGCACAAGGTGGACAAGAATAGGTTATCCATTTAAGCTAATGTGATTTCAGGGCTCCCAACCTTTTCCACACTCAGCATGTGCACTCACACACTCATACACACCTATTCATATTTTGTTCACTTTATTGTAAATCTCAAAATCACAGTCTGAAATCCACACTTAAAGAGTTATTACAGTTCAAATGCCCAATTCATTCCTGCACCCAATTAAAGTAAAAATTCCTCTAGAAAATAAAGAGACTTATTTACTACTGTATGATCCAACAATGCCATTCCTAGAGAAATGAAGCCTTACATTCCCACAAAGGCCTATGCAAGAATATTTATAGCAGCTCTACTCATAACTGCCAAGAGCTCATTCAACCCAAATTTCCTCCAACAGGTGAATGGATAAACATGCTGTAATCTGTCTATCCCATGGAATAAAACCCACCAAGAAAAAGGAATGACTGATAATGCAAAAACAACATAGGTGAATCTCAAAGGCATTATCCTGAGTGAAAGAAGCTACTCTCAAGGTCATATTCTGTATAATTCCATTTACACGACCTTATGGAAAAGGCAAAAGTATAGTGATGGATAACAGATCTGTGATTGCCAGAGTTTAGGAATGAGGGCAGAGTTTTGCAAAGGAGCAGACCAGACGTGGTTTTTGTTGTTGTTGTTTTTGGGTTTTGGTTTTTAAATTTTTTAATGTTTATTTATTTGTGTGTGTTTGTGTGTGTGTGTGAGAGAGAGAGAGACAGACAGACAGACAGACAGAATGTGAGCAGGGGAGGAGCTGAGAGAATGGGAGACACAGAATCTGAAGCAGGCTCCAGGCTCTGAGCTGTCAGCACAGAGCCCAATGAGGGGCTAGAACCCACAAACCGTGAGATCATGACCTGAGCCAAAGTCGGACACTTAAGCAGCAGCCACCCAGGCGCCCCTGTTTTTGTTTTTTAAGTGATAGAAGTGTTCTACATCCTGACTGTGGTGGTGGTTACACAAACCTATACATGTATTAAAACTCATTGAATTATATATCAAAAAAATAATTTTATAGTTTGTCGATTAAAGAATATTTAAGACAATGCATGCCACTATCAAAGTGAAAAAACAGAGATGTATATTTAGCTATAGTGTGGAAAGATAATGAATTCCCTCCTTGCCCCAAATGTGATTTATATAGAGTGAGAAGGAAGGAGATTAAGAAGGCATTTGGG
Source organism: Prionailurus bengalensis (assembly GCF_016509475.1). Lineage (NCBI taxonomy): Eukaryota > Metazoa > Chordata > Mammalia > Carnivora > Felidae > Prionailurus > Prionailurus bengalensis. The sequence goes on along the minus strand of NC_057361.1, from coordinate 16,653,166 downwards.
GCACCGGGGAGCTGGATTTGCAGAAGATATAACACATGGTGAAGGAAAGGTGTGGGCAAAGAAGGGAGGGTAAAGAACAAAGAAGATGGAGTCTAGGAAACCATGGAGTTTCTGACATTACAGTTGTGCCCAAGGAATATCTCGAGGACTCAGAACCATAGCAGCACCAATTCCAAAAGTTGAGCAAGTGAGGTAACGTCTTTTAAAGCTGATTTCACAGCCCCCAATTTTTTCATGTTTATTTAGTTTTGAGAGAGAGAGAGAGAGCATGAGCAGGGCTGCGGCAGAGAGAGAAAGGGAGACACAGAATCCAAAGCAGGCTACAGGCTCCAAGCCATCAGCAAAGAGCCCCACGTGGGGCTCAACTCAAGAACTGTGAGATCATGGCCTGAGCCAAAGTCATATGCTCAACCAACTGGGCCTCCCAGATGCCCCACGCAGCCCCCAATTTTTGTTCTTCAAGAGATAGAGAGAGGCTGGAAAGAAGACAGAGGTGAATAAAAAGGGGAGGTGGGGGTAATGAACAAATTGAGAAGAGACATTGTTCTCTTAAGTACTTCCACCATGAATTCTGTCTTCTACCTCCAGTGTGGAGCAGAGGGGTTTGCGCTCTCTTTCAAAGGGAGTGTCTTGATCACCTGCCTAATCAAATGATGTCCTATCTTTGCTGAATGAACCGTACAGCCTCTTGTCAATTCTCAGCCCTTGAAAGAAAATTATCCATCTACTTACGCTTTGGCAGGAAGCTGGTTTTGGTAAAGACAAATAATCATCATCAATTAAACAATCCTTCCAAGCTTTAAGTCTCTCGGGTGACTCATTGCCTTTGGGAGCACACATTTATTCCATATCAAATTCTAAACCAGTGGTTCTCAACCAGGGACAGTTATGCATTCCATGGGACGCTGGAGACAGTTCTGGTTGTCACAACTCTGGAGAGGATGCTACTAGCAACTAGGTAGTGGAGGCCAAGGCTGCTGCTGAACATCCTGCATTGCACAGGACGGCCCCCACAACAAAGAATTACCCAGCCCCAAATGTCAATAATGCCAGGATTGAAAAACCCTGTTCTAAATGTTCTAATAATAATGTGAAATTTTTCCATTACCTAATTTACATACCACCTTTTCCTGAAATAACTTTTACTCATTAGATGTTTTTTCTAACACATGTGTGATGTGGCTGGGGTCTGGTTGGGTTTCTCGAGTTCACAAATGAAGCTGCTGATCACCACAGGAAGCTACAAACCAAATACAATCGCTCTGACTTGCAAACCGAGGCACTTGTGAGACTGCATGCTCATCCGCATATGCTAAGTACATTTTCCACATTTGGTACTTTTTATGGGGCAAATAAAACCCACGCTGCTTTCTCAAGATCACACAAAGATCAATCAGTGTTCTCCATGGAAACATCAGCCAGTTCATGGCAAAATAAAGCAAATGTGCCACCTCTGTGAAGGGACAGTACTTCTTGTTTCAAAGGCTAATGACAGGTTAAGATGATGAGTATTTTCATGCCTTCTCAAAGTTTAAAAAAGCATGAGTTTTTTTTTCCTTTTCAATGTAAGAGCCAGGAAAAGCTCTTAATTTTCACTTTTTCTCTACTGAACAGAATTTGAACAGATCCATTTAAATCACCAAGCTCCATCTATACCCCCTTTCTTGTCCTCCCCAGCTCCCTCTCAGAGCTGTAGCTGTCCTTGGTCAGGCAATGCGAGTTCATATTGACCTGAATGTGACTGGCAAATTCCCTGCATACTCCAAGACACAAGGAGTAGAAGGCAAAGCAAGCCCAAGTCACATCTCTTTCAGTGAAGGTTTAATAGAAACATGAAGTTGGTGTTTGTGCTCAAGTGAATTTTTCCTATACACATGGAACCTCCTTCCACGCATCACAGACACTTGGGTTTTTCAGACATTTGACTCCTGTCTCTCATTTCCTGCCCCATCCAGACTCCAAGCATCTGCACAAAGGTACATTATGCTGCTGTCTTGGTTCATTGTTCAGCTTCTTGTGAAGAAAGAAAGCAGTGAACAGTGTCAAGCATAAATGGGGGCAGGTGTACCATACCTTGCCTTCCAACTCGTGTCTGACATTTTCAAACACCTATTAGAAAAAAATTGTGCACTAGCAGGGCCCAATTTGTTGCCATTTCTAAAATGCCTAAAGCATTAAATGGATGACTAAGAGCGTTAGCCCATTTCTCCCATCTATGCATAATTATGAGAGCAATATATTCACTGGGGATGACAAGGACATTTATTCAAAGACCACCTGCCCCTAAGGCCTAATTTTCTGTGCAGAGATGCTTTTCTGTAAAAGGAGTAACATTTCAGCCTGCACTTAATAGCCACCTTACTCTGATAAGCTCTGTACGCTGCTTGCATTTATGTCCTAGTGATGTTACATCAGAAGGCAGTGATTGCCTAAAACAGCTCTGGCAGGAAAGTTCAGTCACTGAGGATTTGAGGATAGAGGGTAGGTACTGAAAAAATATATGTATTAAATCAGTAAACAGTAAAGCTACCATTCTAGATCCCATGGCAGTTCCAAATGACCTGCCTTCCAGGAGTTTAAGATGCAACTGAAACATGAGATTAATATATTAAAAAAAATACCAAAACTAAATAATTTAGGGACACTACTGATGTACATATTCCACTTACTGCAAATTCTGTATGATGGTGGTTAACCCTCAAATCATAAAAAGCCCAGCTTCCTTTTGGACATTTCAAAGAATATGATATCATATGATATCCAGATGACATCAAACACAAATCAAGTGTGGATTTTCTGAAGACATCAAGGTATGGCAGCCATATGTGGATGATTTCTAGAGTAGTCCCAAATTCAAGTATTTTATCATCTTGCCAGATCCGGTACTGATTTTTCATAGAGAAAATATGGTCACAATACGTAGTGAAGTGCTGGAGTCTCATCAGTAGGTTATGCCCAAATCTCACTGCAGGAGAGGTTTCCTTAAGAAAGTCTTAAGCAATCAGGAATTCCACCTTCAGTGGACAAGTGTATCAAGGAAAGAAGGTAGCAAGGTCACACTTGCTCTTTCCACCCTTATGTTTTGACAGATGCTTCTCACTTTTGAGCCTTTGGCCCTGTGGAAGTGGACTACATTACCTATCATCATGCTAAGGACTCAAAAAAGCATGAGGACAGACAGAGTTCCTGCCTCTGACAAGCAATGTACGTCATCAAAGAGCAACAACCCTGGGACACAATAAAGACCTTGTTTTAAAAAAAAAAAAAGCAGTGGGTATTTTTATCCTTGTCAGGCTCTGACATTTATGCCAGGATACATAACATGAATTCTCATTCTCCAATTAGCCACACAGCTTCTGACCCGAGGTTATGCTTATAAAGGAAGTGAAGAGAGTGGGAATTTGCAGAGAGGGATGGATGCCTCAAGCCAATAAATCCACAAAAAAACATCCCCATGTGAAAGAGCTTCTATCTTGACTCCACGAACAATTTCTTTTTCACATCTCCCTATTTTCTTTTGCTGCGTGGAGTGTTTTCAAAAGAACCATCGGGTCAATAATAAATTGAAAAAAAAATGCTTCAAGCCACTTGTTCTGTCAGCATGTATAGACTCCTTTAATTCCCAAATGACTGTCTTCAATAACCTTCCTGTTGTTATGCATTAGGAGTACTGATGTGTGATGAATAAATTGCACCCATTGCTTATTGTCAGGAACAGAGCTAAATTACATGTTTAGATTGGCATTCCTTTCTCAAATTTTATCACCAAATGAAGCATGTGTGATATGACTATGAAAGTCTTCCCTGACTCAGAATGGAGTAAAATGAAAAACAATTTCTAGATTATTGACCCTTCATAGGCTAGGAAGAAAAATCCCCAACACCCAAACAGTATCAGAAGAGGTCCTGGAGGTTTTCTCTCATGGATATTTCTGCTCTTCTTCACACGTGAAAGCCAATATTTCTATGTAAGGGCAATGATTAAATGCTTGAGATCCATTTGAGAGGATTAAGATGACAATGAACTCATTTCTGAAGTTAGAAATGGATAACTGAAGTATATGCAGGCTGGGCATCATACACGATGCTAATACTTTGACGGGGAAAAACCCTGCCCTAGTTCTTCACAACCTCCCATGATCCCCTGCTCTTTTCCTCCTGCCTTTTAATGGGAACAGAAACAAGGAAGAAAAAGTTCCAGTCCACAATCCTACTAATGAGGATTCAGTCCAAATTCAGGACTTTATGTAAACCATCTTCTTAAATTCCATCAATGTATTTGAAATGGGAAATTAAAATTTTATGCAAACAGGCTCATGGATTTCAAATAGCTATGGATTATTTACCAAATGAACTTGACGTTAAAAAGTCCACTTGATAACTCGCCTATGTCCCCATACGTTTTTGTTCTGTTGTGTGGAATATTTAGGAGTTGAAACTTTTTTTAACTCAATAAGCTATTCTTTCAAGTAACATTTGCAGAGTTTCTAATATCTAACCAGATCGTGGCTTTTAATCTTGAGCTCAGTCTAAGGGGGAAATTTTATCTTAGGTCATGAAAAAATTTTAAATCATTCAGTAGTATTGTTATACATAATAGGAATATTCTTATTCGGAAACTATTTTTAATATTGTAAGGTAAAGAAAACAATTATATTAAGAATCAAGACTTTCAGAATAAAAGAATTGTAAAATCAAAGAAGTAAAAATAGTGATGTTAAAATTAATTGGTGATAACGATATGAAGTCATTTGTAAGAAAAATTATATATATAATTATTTTTCTAGCTCTGCCTTAAAATGCTCTAGAAGCAATGTCACCCCAAACATAATACATAAACTTGAAATTTTTTTTCCTTGAATACCTCTCATTCCAAGGAATCAGGGCTCCTTGGAGAAACGGCAGATTCCAGGCCTGGGGCAGAGAAAGTACAATTAGAGTCTGAGACACCATGTGGTCAAGAAAAAAAAGGGAACTTTTCAAGATTAATTGGGTCATGGCAAAAGTCACAGGGGCCAGATTGAAAGTGCCCCTCCTACTGGCCAAAGCGGTGACAATGTAGTTGTTTGAAATGTATTGAATCTATGAAAATCCATAAATCACAAAAGAGAAAGCCAAGGGAAAACTCACTTGGCCCTCTTCAGGGCAGCTCTTAAACTGACTTTTTGCTTGCAAGTTGGTGATTAAAGGAGAAGAGTTAAGCATTTATCTTGGAAAGGTAGCCAAATAGCTCTTCATTCCAGAACAATGCCAGCTAATAAATGTAAAAGGAGTGCTAGAATTATACGATCATCATTTTGCAGCCCCCAGAGAAATTAATGATTCAGGCAAGGATTATCAATTGGTGTGAAAGAAAGAAAGAAAGAAAGAAAGAAAGAAAGAAAGAGGAAAAAAGAAGAAAAGGGAAGAGAAGAGAGAAGAGAAAGGAAAGGAAAGGAAAGGAAAGGGAGAAAAGAAAGGAAGGAAAGAAGGGGAGAAAAGAAAGGAAGGAAAAGAAGGAAGGAAGGAAGGAAGGAAGGAAGGAAAAAAGGAAGGAAGGAAGGAGGGAAAGAAGGAAGGAAGGAAGGAAGGATGGAAGGAAGGAAGGGAGGGAGGGAGGGAGGAAGGAAGGAAGGGGAAAAGAAGGAAGGAAGGAAGGGGGGAAGGAAGGAAGGAAGGAAGGAAGGAAGGAAGGAAGGAAGGAAAGAAGGGGAGAAAAGAAAGGAAGGAAAAGAAGGAAGGAAGGAAGGAAGGAAGGAAGGAAGGAAGGAAGGAAGGAAAGAAGGGGAGAAAAGAAAGGAAGGAAAAGAAGGAAGGAAGGAAGGAAGGAAGGAAGGAAGGAAGGAAGGAAGGAAAGAAGGGGAGAAAAGAAAGGAAGGAAAAGAAGGAAGGAAGGAAGGAAGGAAGGAAGGAAGGAAAGAAAGAAGGGGAGAAAAGAAAGGAAGGAAAAGAAGGAAGGAAGGAAGGAAGGAAGGAAGGAAGGAAGGAAGGAAGGAAGGAAACAACTATTAGAGAAATGGTAGATGAGGAACAAGGCATTCATAATGGGTCCAAAGAAAAACCAAGCAATCTCAGAACTCAGGTCTCAAACACTCAAACTCAAGTATCTGGCAGAAGGGTCAAGCTGTTATCACCCTCATCCAGGGTTCAATATTTGCATCACTAATGGTAGAACAAGCAGGTCTCACATGTCACCTGTTGTGACTCATTATAAGGTACCAGCATCTGTGACCAATTCTAGTGGCAAATATTTAATGAGTACCCATCAGGTTTTTAGAGCCAACTTCCAATTTGCTGGAAATAGAACTAAATATAGCAAAGTGACACCATAAAGAATCAACCACACAAATCCAGAGAATGAAATAATTTTTTATGAAGATTTTGCCCATCAGTACATTGAGGTCATGAAAAAGACACTCTTTTGGAATAAAAGAGACTTGAAGGAAATAACTACATGCAGTGGGTGGTCCCAGATTGCATTCTGGTGCATTAAAGGACATTTTGAAAACAAATGGGGAAATCTGAATATCAACTGGATATTAGATCATATTTTAATGTGATCATGTTATTTTGCCAAAGATATTTTTTAAAGATTCATATTCAGTAGCTTCTTCAGAGTGGTGTACGGCACAAGCCAAGCCTAGAAATAAGTATGGTCCATGGACCAGCAGCATCAGCATCATCTGAGAGTCTGTTAGAAATGCAGACTCAATCATCATCCCAGACCTACTGAATCAGAGTGTGCATTTCCACAAGTTTCCCTTGGGATTCCTCTGCACACTGCATTTTGATAAGCATGGTTGTAGTGCACGGATCTGACTTCATAAGGAAACACTGAAGAACGTTGTGACAAACTTGTCAATTGCTGCAGGCTCTGCAGTGTCAGTGCAGAGCCTCACATGGGGCTCAAGCCTATGAACCATGAGATCACGGCCCAAGCTGAAATCAACAGTCAGACACTTAACCAACTGAGCCACCCAAGTGCCCCATCACTCTCGTCTTCTAACTGCTCCTGGAAGCTCCTAGTTTTCAACTCCAGAGTTGAGCAGAGGAGTCTGGTCAGAAGAGATGTTATTGTACACAGTGCGGTGAAGCAGTCACCTACTGAATATGCACAGTTCTCCTGGTGGGGAGGAAGAGAGACAGTGCCCCCTGTGACTCATCCAGTCACATTCCTTTCTGCCCAGATTCTGCTTACTTCAGGGTGAGGTCTGCAAATCTGCTCTTAATCTTTTGCAGGACTTTGTACCTTCCTGTACTAGGTGTACTGGTGTAAATAGTGTCCTTTGAAAGCCCATAACCTCAGAACGTGACCTTATTTGGAAATAGGGTCTTTGCAGATGTAGTCAGGTTAAGATGAAATCATGCTGGAATAGGGTGAGCCCCAAATCTGTTATGACTGGTGTCCTTGTAAAACGAGATAAATGCAGACACCTACATGCATACAGGGAGAAGCACATGTGAAAATGAAGGCAAATATTGGAGCAATGTGTCTACAAGCCGAGGAATGCTAAGGATTGCCAGCAACCACCAGAAGCCAGGAAGAGGCATGGAGGGATCCTCCCCTGGAGCCTCCAGAGCCTCGCCAATACCTCAATTTCAGACTTCTGGCCTCCAGAAATGTGCAAGAAAAAATTGTTACTGTTTTAAGCCACCAAGTTTGTGGAACTTTGTTACAGCAGCCCTAGGAAACTAATATACTGGGCAACCATCCCATCCTAAATTCAAAAGAAGTAATATTATTATCATCACTAGTTCACATTTATCGAGTGTTTGTTATGTGCAAGGCACTGGACTACGTACTTAAATACAATGATCTAATCCAATCCTAGAACAATCCTCTAAATTAGGGGCTCCTGGGTGGTTCAGTCAGTCTAGCATCCAAGTACATATAGATTTTTATCACTTCTCATCCAGGAGGCAGCAAAAGTCAGGGCCCTAAAAGACTGGGGACCCAGGTACACTTGGTATTTTCAGTTACCCTATCAATCAAAGAAGTAGCATTTTTATTTTCACTTACTGATGTCTCTTCCTTGTTTCCAAACACAGCTCACAACCCAAGTGAACCTAAAATAGCTTTCGGTCAGTTCTATCCCATCAGGCACTCAAAATACTCAGTCTTTTATCCTTATTAGGACAGAGATAAAGCCAAAAAATAAGATCCAAAACATACGTTACTGTTGCCTAGGTGAAAAATGCCAGAGTTAAATGATCATTAGCCACCTGCAGTAGCTTGGTTGAAGGTACACCAGTATTTGTACTCAGTTGTCTCTTTTGCTCTCCTGCAAAACCTAGAGACAAACTGTCATTATGCCATGAGGTCCATTAGGGGAAAGAGACAGCTAAGGAACAGGTCAAAGTTACCTTTGAGTGAATAACAACTTAGATGTGAATGTAGTGTTTCAGTAGTCTCAATATTTTATAAGAATTTTAGGCTTTTGAATTATTACTATTTAAGTGTCTAAATAACCAGTTAACTGATTTTATAAAATCGTAAAGTGATGAAAGTGGTTTCTTTTAGGGGACGACGGGTGTTTCTGTTTTCAGTACTTGAGCCCAGTAATGTAAGGGGATTAGTCAGAACTTGAAGATAGAAATATTTGGGTTTTCCTTTCATTAATTGATTTTTTTTTATCATTTTAACAAGTATCTTCTTAACCTCAGGTTCCTGCTGTTTCTCTATCTTGCTTTCAATCCCTGCGTCTCACGTAGCCTGTGAGGGTGGGGTAGGAGATCCTGTGTGATAAGAGAGACAGTGGTCACCTATGTTGCTTTTTCTTTATTTCTTTCCACTTACATAGAGCTTTAGAGTTTCAAATCTGTTATTATATTTGATTTGCACCATACTTACAAGAGGTGGGCAGAACAGGCATTACTGTGGTGGCCCCTTAAGAGAGAGAGCTGGTTTTGAGGTTCTAACAAGCACGTGTTGGGACTCTGATACTCTTGACCAAAGAAAAGCAAGAGTCCATTCCACCCACATGCTTTGGGAGGGACTGACATAAGGAGGAAAGGGACTCCCACTTAGCCAGTCAGATCAGTGGAAACAATCTTGGCAACCAGTTCAGTAACAGATGCTCTGGCCAGATGGCCCTCTCATTCATTTTACACATGAGGAAACTGAGGCCCTTCACTCAAATATTTATTGAACACTGTGCTTGCAGTACAGTATCTAGAGTTGCATTTTAATGAGGGAAGTGAACAATAAGCAAATAACTGCTCTGAAGAAAAAGCAGGGTAAGGGGATGGAGAGGGACAGGGGTGCCCTTTCAGATACAGCAGTCAAGGAAGACTTCTCTAGGATGCCTTCAGCAGAGCCCTGGAGGCTGGGAGGGAGTTAGCTCATGGATGTGCATGGCAAGTGTATTCCAGTTAGAGGGAGCCTCAAGTGCAAAGGCTTTCAGATAAGAACGTATTAGTACTAGGAGAGTTTAGCAGCAGGGAGGCCGTGTGGCAGAGCAGAGAGAAGGAAAGGAAGAGTGGAAGATGAGATGGATCACATGATAGGAGCAGGCTGGAGGCTGGGAAGATAATATAGGGCCTTAGAGGCCATACTATGAATTCTCAATTTCACTCTCATTGCAGTGGTAAACCATTCTAGGTCTTGGACAAGACAGTGACACAATCTGATTGGCATTTTTAAAGGATCACTCCACCTGCTATGTTGAGAACAGACTGTAAACAGGAAAAAACTAGAACCTAGGATACCAATCCAGCCAAGAGATGAAGGTGGAAAAAGAGACCTGACATTGACTTGGACCAGTGGTGATAATGAGAAGACACCAGAATCTTTTTCTAAGAGCCAAGAGGATTACTAAAGAATTGGGATGGCCAAGTAAAAGAAAGAGAGGAGTCAAGGGTGACTCCAGTTTGGTGCCTGAATAATTGAGTGCACTATAATCCCATTAATTTATACCAAGGGTCAGCAAACTTTTTATGTAAAGAGCCAAATGGTAATTATCTTCAGCTTTACAGGCTAATCTCTTAAAACTAGTCATCTCTGCTGTTGGAGTGTGGAAGCAGCTATAGATAAGTAAATGAACGACTGTGTTCCAATACAACTTTATTTAGAAAAATGAGTTTGCAGGATACCTAGGTGGCTCATTCAGTTAAGTGTCCAACTCTGGATTTTGGTTCAGGTTATGCTCTCATGGTTGTGAGATTGAGCCCTGTGTCGGGCTCAGCGTGGAGCCTGTTTAAGGTTCTCTCTCTCCCTCTCCCTCTGACCCTCCTCTGCTCATGCATTCTCTCTCTCTCTCTCCCTCTCTCTCTCTCTCAAAAAAAAAAAAAAAGAAAAGAAAAGAAAACAGAAAAAAAGAAAGAAAATAAAAGTAGATTTGCTCATGATCGCATAGCTGATAGGGAGACAGGATGAGAATTGAGGTCTACTGATCCTCACTCTAGTGTTCTTTTTACTATTCGGCCTCTCCTAATAAAAATTTTCCTACCATACACAGTATGTGAAGACCACAGTGCACAAGGCCAACACTAGCTTAAACACCACCAGACACTCAATTAGTACTATCCACTTGGCATCTGCAAATGGCCAAGGGGAGGTTCAGCAACGCACATCCCAGATAGAAGACAGAAGCTCACATTACACCCCTATTCTAAGTGGTATGTTTACTTGTGCACTTTTCTAAGGTATTCCATCTTACATCAACCTTCAGTAAGGTCATTGCAGTGAACTTGGGGCAAGCTGTTCTTTGTCAGAGTAAATTTACAAAATACTGCCAGTTATGTCTTTCAGAAACAACAAAGGAGAAAAATATCCTACTGCATCATTTCAATAGCTCTAACAAGATGAATCTAAAATCGGGTTTTGTTTTCCTTTTTTGTCTTCTGCCAAGAAATAAAAAAGAGAGAGAGATTCTGGCTTTATTCCCTGTAATAACCTTTAATTATTATAGTGATTAACAGCCACCACCTTTTTGGTTACCTCTAGTCTTTCTGTTCGTTCTCTGACTGTGGATTATAGAGGTTAGTAGCTCAATGGCTTTAAAAGAAGGTAACTGATTATTAATTGTTACTGTCTTTTGCCCTTGCTGGCACCATTATTTACATTTATAGCCTATTTCTGTTCACCCACCAATAATCAGTCATTCAAAACTCTCTATGGCTTTCTCATCTCAACCCCAAGGCCCTCGAGCTCTTCCAGCCTATGTCCAGCCACTTCCACAAAGCTTTCAGAGGTATAGGAAAATCTGGCTCTCAGTAGGAAATTACAAGAGACATGGGAAGTGGTCTTCTGCCCTTGCTACCTAGACCCTCCTAGATATGCCCCAATGTCCACGCTAGATGGCACATTATGGGGAAACCTTAGGCTCTTTCTCCTCTTTTCTGGGTCATGCCTAGAAATAAAGCACATGACTCTCTGCCCTCAGATCCCCAAACTTGCATGAAGGCTGTATCGTGTTCATACACCTTAGGTGGCATGCTAGAGCCAGGTCATATGGTGTCACTAGAGCCAGGTCATATGGTGTCGCTAGAGCCAGGTGTAAATATCTGTTTCCAACTCTACAAACAATGATGTTGTGTTGATAACTTGAACTTGGCCTTGTATGGTGGGAGTATTTACACCACAGCAAGTGGGAAACACTATAAATCAGGGATTTTTTCTTGGATAGCCATCTTTTAAACATTTACCAGCACATCACTGCCCATGCCACTTCACAACTTGATGGGGATGGGGAATGTAGGATGCACATGTCACATCTATGCTACTCTGTCCTTTTAACTTCTCCTCTCACTTGTCAATCTATGTAAACTTCCAAGTAAAATGTAATAGAACTCTTAACAGGAATTCTTCCCAAATCTTCTGTTTAAGGCACCCACTTTTCACCTCCACACATTCTCTTTCATTGATATAAGTGCACCTTTGGCATTGGGGATTCTAAAAGCTCCCCAGGTAATTTTAACATGCAGACAAGTTTGGGAACAACTGTTTTAAGGCTTTGGCTCTCCACCTGGCTGCACATTGGCACTATCAGAAGTTTGTGTATATATGAATAAATGAAATGAAATGAAATGAAATGAAATGAAATGAAATGAAATGAAATGAAATGAAATGAAATCCTACCAAAAATCAATGAAACCTGAGTTTTTTCAGGTAAAGTCCAGGCACTGGCAGACTTTAAAACACCCCAAGGTCATGGTGATACAAGGAGGAGACTGAGAACTACTAGTTTACAGAATAAATTTGGGCTCTACTACTGTTAAAAACTATGCTGGTGAATCTCAAAGCCTTTTCTGTGAATCTGTTTAGAAACTCAAAAGTTGTGAGAGGTCATGTCTTTCTTTTTTCCTGCTATAGCCATCCTGACTTGTGACAATCTGTATAGAAAGATTTCGTTGCTACCTGAATGGTGCAAGATACAGAGAGGGAAATATACATTCCCATGGATGAATAACACAGAGGTCACCATCTAAATATTACTCTGCTACAAGGATCTAAAACAAAGCCTTAAAAATGAGATTCATTAGTTTTCTTCAAGAAAAAAGGGGAAATGGAGTAATCACTAGGTGTCTGAGTTCAGGCTTCTATAACAGAATACCATAGACTTGGTGGTGTACAAACAACATACACTTATTTCTCACAGTTCTGGAGGCTGGGGGTTCCAAGATTAAGGTGCTGGTAGATTCTATGTCCAGTGAAGGCCCATTTCATGGATCATATGGGGATGTCCTCTCCCTGTATCATCACATGGCTGAAAGGGTGGGAGAACTCCCTGGGTCTCTTTCATAAGGGAATAAATCCCATTCACCAGGATACCACTGCCATGACCCAAGTGCCTCCCAAAGGCATCACGTCCTGATACCGTCATGTTAGGTGTTAGGATTCCAACATAGGAATTTGGGGGCTGGGGGACACGAACATCCAGCCCATAGTACTTAGCTTCTGTTTTTGCCATTAGTGATGGTGGTGGTGGTGGTGGTGGTGGTGGTGGTGGAGGCAGTTTGCTTTTTAGAGTTTAGGTTGTTTTTCATTCTTTCCTTTTTTCCCCCTCAGAAGCTCAGATCACTTTATTAATCTTGTGGCAACGAGTCTCTACATGGAGTTGGTACAGTTCTCCACATGGTTGCATGTTTTGGAAGCTTATTCCTCTAGGATGCACAATTAAATCCTGTCTTGTGTTTTTTTTTTTAATTAAAAATCCAGTTAGATACTTTATAGTTCCCATTATTTTTATAATCTCACGGCCCATTGAACCCTCAAATTACTTCTCCCTACAAGGTATCTCCCCCCTTACACTGAGATTTATTCAAGAATTCATCCATCAGATCCATACACTCAGCGGTAGTGGTGGGTAGTGATGTTGGTGAAAGCACTAAATTAGTTGCCAGCTCCACTGTGTCAGTGTGACATTGAGATGAATTCCATAAATACATCAACGTTCCCACCTCAACAAAGTCATTTGACAGCTATAACAAGCTCAAATGCAACATGGAAAGCAGCGCTTTCCAGTGAGACCAACACGGATTTAGATCCCACTTCTGCCGCCAAAAAGACATGTGGCTTAACAAGTTACCTATCTTCCCTGAGCCGATTTCCTCATATATTAACCAGTGATAATCATACTTTCTAGAGGGTGTTACAAGGATCACAGTTAATGTACTTAGAGATAGAAATTTAATACATTAAATGGTTCTTTTGTTTTACTACTTTCAGGTCTAGGCTTAGCCACAAGACCACACCACATACTGTAGTAAGGGTATTTTTCTCACAAGGAGAAAGAAACAGCAAGCTTTCATTTTCCCTTTTTATTTTAACATGTTATCAACCACTAACCTGTACGTAGCATTCCATGTACTCTATGTGTGCCAGAGGTGGTAATAAAGAAAGGACAGGGAGGCAAGAAGAGGAGTGGGAAATGTACTGCTCAAATTCTCAACTCTCATTTTCAAACCCCCAAAGTCACCAATAAAGATGAAAATGCAGAGGGAAATTTGTTCCATCAGAAAATGATTCAGATACCACCCTCATTCTTATCTCCAGAGCTCACCATTTGTCACTGCTCTTCTAATTCTGATGACATGAAGAGCTCTTGGGTGTGAGAAGTAGTTTCTTCTTCTCTGTGTTCTTCCAGCTGCACTTCGTTTTTACCTCTCCAGAGCATTTGTCCTGTTTTAATCTAAAATTTTCTCTACAGATTTGCCTCCCTCCCCTTTCCGTCAGCTGCACTTTGGGGTCACCTGGGGAGTCTGGGTACTGAAGTCTGGATTCTGCCCCAAACATTCTGATTTTATTGAACTTGGTGCAACTGGGGCATAGGAGTTTTTTTAAGCTCTTAAGGTGGCTATAATCTGCAAGCAAGGTTCAGACCCTCTGGCCAACACCCTCTCTACACTGTGAACACCATGAAGGCAGTTACTGTGTCATACTTGATCTCATGTCCTTGCTGCATAGCATAGTGGCTGGCACAACAGTTGCTCAATGTATTTAAGAGCTTACCATTTCTGATTCTCTCCCAACTAGGGAAGGAAGTGATTAAGATAGTCCTAACATTCTGATCCTAGAATCTTGGTCCAGTAGTCCCAGGGGCTCTTGTATTTAGATCCTCATGATCACCAGTTGGGTCAGGCACCAAATAATGATGACACTAATGGTGGTTCCCCAAACCCTTCCTTTATAAATTAAATAGATACAGAATAATTCCATGTCATTTGGAAGCTTGGGGGAGAGCTATCATCAATCCTGTTCACAAAGGAAAAGAATTCTCTCCCAAGAAATGCTGCAGTAAGATTTCCTTCTCAGTCCGACTTAAGGCACGCCAGCCCATCAATACATATATGTGGCAACATGAGACCTTATTCCATAATATCCACTGCAACTCCTGTGCCTGATCATTTGTTTCATTTGGGACACATTTACTGAATGGATATTTTGTGTAAAGTTCTGAATAAGTGCCATGAAAAATACTAGGAAGTTTTGGTATAATAATAATACATCAAAATTGCATAGAACCTTAAAGTTCACAAAGTACATGGTGCATTCTAAACTTTATACTTCAAAAAAGTCTGGTTCAGCTCAATCCTATGCCAATAAGCTCACAAAGGTATCCAGTCCCCACCCCCTTCATTCTCTTTGCCATGGTTACAGCAAATTCTAACACTTTGGTTTCCACATCTAAAGCCAGCCTCACAGGAAAATAAGTCATTACTTGCCCAGGAATAATTTAAGAAGTTCTAGAAATATCTCACAGCCAAAAACACCTACCTACCTCCCCCACATCTGAAATTCCAACATTTGAGATTCTTTCCTTCCTGGTATCCTGCTAGGAGGAGCAAGAGAAAACTCTCACAACTTAATGAATTTATCAGCTGCTTCCTTATCCCAAGAAGCATGGAAGAAGGGCAGGATCAGTGAAAGTTTGGAGGAGAATAAAGAAAAAAATGCTGGGGAGCCTGGAAAACAAATTTCCCCACCTCCATATCCCACTTAAGGTCAGTGCTGAGTATTGCCCCATCTCTGCTTTATATAAAGTGATCATACACTCAAAATGTCCAAAACCAGACAGCTCCACTCCTTCTGTCTCAATAAGCTCTTTAAGTCTGCTAACTTTCACTTACTTGACATATTTTGTTTGTGTTGTTAAACCTTCTGAATATAAATTGCATATAAACGTCTCCAGATCGCTTGAAGGGGGAAAGAAAAAGTATTTCTCAACAAGGGCCCTACTGGCATTTTAGATGGGACAACTCTTCCTCGTGCTAGACATTTTCACTCTCTCCCCCACTTCAGCAAATGGAAGTATCACGCCCCCCAGTCATTGTGACAATCAAAAATGCACCCACACACTTCCAAATGCTCGCTGGAAGCGTGGTACTGGCGTGGGTTCAGAATCGCTCATTTTACACCCTGAGCAAGCAAGACACAAAAGGCTCACAGCCATCTTGTAGAGGCATTTTGCCTACAGAATTTTGAAGATGAAGTTGTCATCTTATCCTACCTTATCCTGCCTTCATTAACAAAGCAAAAATTAGAACTTATCCAATCATGTGATGCCCTTGTATCCAGAAACAATAAAGAAAGAAACCAGAAAAGATTCCTCCTCCCCTTTGTGAGAGCTTAAACATTATATATGTTTCTCTTAAGCCTTCTCTGAATTGGGTTGTTTCAGATAAAGCTCCAATATACGTTAAATTTATTTTGAAATCTTGAAAGAAGATTATTGAACTAGTGATGTCTGAGACATTACTCAACACAAGTTGAACTTGGCCTGAGACAGGGAAGTTATGTCCTGTAAGGAGGAACATTTCAGTGTCCCTCAGGGGGGCGCCATAACCCCTTCACAGACCTACCAACCCACTTCTGCGGTGAGGCTGTTCTGCAACCCAGTTCCATTATCAGAGGATTGGTAGCAAAGAATAACTCTCAAATGTGATCCCATGGGGAACAACCAGGCCAATTCTGGTAGCCCCATAGCCCTTTGTCTGTACTGAGGTCTCATAACCCATCCTGCTTGGATTCCTTCCCCCAACATAGTTTGATTGTCTTCAGCCATGAGTGATCCCAAGATGAACCAAACTGTACTGTTTGCAGGTGATGAGTCCCAAATTAACCCAATTTCAAAGGTACTAAGCATTCCGTTGCAAGGGCTCATGAACGCTTCCATCTATTCAGACACACAGGACCTGTATTCATCTCACCAAGAAACCATTGGAATTCTTTTTCTCCAATTCCCTATGGCTAAGCAATGACGAAATATTTCAAGTCCAATTGCTGAAATAATGCCATCAGGCAGTACAAGGCTGTGTCCTCACTTTGCCAAGAACAGATATTAGAAAAACAATCACTTTCTATTCACTCCTCTGACTGGTGTGTGTGTGTGTGTGTGTGTGTGTGTGTGTGTGTGTGTGTGTATTAATACATGTTAATAGATATATAATGGGGTGGGGGCTAAATTCTAAAGACAGACCCAGCAAAGCTACTCTTGGGTATGTATCCAAAAGCAATAAGTGCCCAAACATCCATGTTTTGCACATTTTCCTAAAAATGTACATTTCCATAAAAATACCTATACAAGAATGTTTATAGCAGCTTTTCTCATAGTAGGCCAAAATTGCAGAAAAACTCATCAATAAGAGATTTGATAAACAAACTGGTACGTCCATACAATTGGATACTACCTAGCAATACAAAGGAATGAAGTATGGATGTATACTGTGACAATCTCAAATGTATTGTGCATAGCAAAAGAAGCCAGACCCCCTGCCCTCAAAAAAAGTATATCTAATTAGATGAATTTCAGGAACAGGTGAAACTAACATGTCATGTTGGAACTCAGAGTAATGGTTACCTCTGGCAGAGGGTGTCATTTGTGTAGGAGCATGAAGGGACTTTCTGGGGTGATGGAATTGTTCTATATCTTTATTTAGGTGGCAGTTATATGAGTATATAGATATAAATTCTGCAAATGATACACTCAAGATGTGTGTATTCTACCATAGGTAAATTATTCCTCAATAAAAAAAATCTAGGACAAATACAAAATGATATATTTAGAAGTCTCAGAGAAGAATTTCTCTTGCATGCAGTAATATATGTGATGCTCAGTGTTTACACTAATATTTCTCTTACCTATGTCATACGTTGTGAAATCATATTATTATACTTTCCTCTAAATTATGTAATTGAACAAAAGTTGATGGGAACCCTTTCTTCTCCAGGGCTGTTTGAGCTGTAGCAGCATCCAAGAGAGTAAGCAAAATCCCTCCATTTAGTGAGTGGTCTCAGTTTAAAACCAGATTTGCTAGGAAGACACTTTATCCTTATTCCAAAAACCTTGCCGAGAATCTTCTAGCCAGGCCACCTTTTATGAGGCCTACTGAACTCCACATTGACTGTCGGAACAATAACTGCCCTATGCCCCAGGTCTCTTCCTTTTCCAATTCAGTCTTTGCCTATGTGAATAATTTATGACAAGTCTGGTTTAGAAGACACACACACAGGCTCTACCTGATTGAATGGCCCTTTCAGCTTTTCACAATGCAATAAAGCAATTCAGTGATCTAAAATTATTTTCCCAAGCAAGCATTTAATTACTGCACAATTACCTAGACCCTGCATCTGAACTGCCACTTGTTAACTCTATACCAAGAATAATTTAGAAATAAAGAAACTATTTAGAAAATCATATTCCAGCTGTATACAACAGCACAGTGGACTTCTTGACTACTTATCACATTATTTATCATGCTAAAACAAATTAGAATTTCAAAGGAAGTTGTTGCAGCATTGCTTACAGGGGTTTTGTTTCCCAACAGGCTGAGAAGAACTTGATGAAAGCTTGATTTATGATTGCATGTCAGAGTTCAGGGCCACTAGCCAAGCTCAGCAGAGGCAAACCCACCAATAAGCTACACTGAATAAAGGACACTCCAGCAATCTTGTATTCACATCAAAATGTGAATGCATTAAGCACATAAGTTGCAAGTGTAAAACCTAAGGGTTTTAATTCACACCTGTTTACAGGTTATTAGGACATATAAATGGAAGGATAAAACTGGAAAGCACTGCCTTCTTAAAGAGGAGTTCGAGCCAGAAAATCAAGACCTACCAGGTCTTGACACACTCATTGCTGACCCCCTGACTTTCTTCTCAGGTTTTCTGGAGTACTGTCTTTGATGGCATCCTTTAAGAGCAGACCCTGTGACTCAGGTTTATGTACATGTGATTTATCAAGGTAGAGCTCCCAGGAGAAACCAGTAAGGATAAGAGGGAAATATAACAGAGAAGGCGAAGAACCCTAACAGGGGTGGGATCTCAGGTATCTGGGGATCTCAGCTCATGTGGATCCAATGGGGAGCTCTGAAACTTAAATCCCACCTTGAGGCATGAGAGCACCCGTCAGTCATTGGCTAATGGACTTGCTGCAGAGGTAGGAGGAGACAAACCCCCACTAACTTTGTTCTCTACTAGTGTCTGAAAGTTGGCTCCGGTAGCACAAAGATAGACTCCTAAAGAAAGTTGAAGGCAGCTGAGTTCTGGTAAAAGTTTAACAATTGGTTGGGGGCTGAGACAGGGGTGCCTTGATTTGTAGCATTTGCTGATTTCTGTAGTGTAAATACTCCCACTGTGGCCAATGTCCAACTACCAACTTGTCATCACTGACCATGGGTGCTTGGAAAGAGATGAACAGACCCTCCACTGTATTGTGTTTGTACTATATAGATAGAATACACATAAATAACTTCGAGAGCATAGATAATAGTAATATGTAGCAAAATAATTAGGAAATAAGGAGTTTTGAGTCTTTACTACCTTTTATGTAATATAATTTATTTTAAGTGTATATAGTCAATTTCATTATTCACGATTGTTATGTACTGTAAGTTGCTGCAAACACCGAATTAGCAAATACTGAATTATTGCTTCTAGAGGAAATACAGGGTTAGTTTCCTGCAAGCCTCTGGTCAAAATATTTGTCAACCACTCAGTGCATGTCTTTGTGTTATGCATGTTTCTGTTTAAAGACAACTTATTTAATATATGTAGCTGATTCATTAGCATTGAACTCATGACCAACAGCACTGTAACTCAAGCCTGAACAAAGCTTATTTAGTACATGTATTTTCTCCATAAAGCACATCACAACATTTTTGTGCTTAGGAACGTGAGTCAGCACTTTAGCACTACACTTAGGAGCCATTTTCAACACCAAAATCACCCACAAAAAGCACAAAAATGTGGAAAACCTGGCACTAAATATACCACAAAAAGGACACTTATTTACAGTATGAGAGCTGGAACAAGAAGGCCTTGTTTGACCTCTGCTGGGAACGTGCACATCAGGCAACCTGACCACAAAAGTGCCTCAAATATTGATTTGGGGCTTACAAATAAATTTTAGTGAGTACACGAATTCATGAATATGGAATCCGTAAGTAGTGAGAGTCAACTATATACATAACTTAATTCTTAACAATGACTATGTTTGGCAACCCACTCACAGAATTCCTGAAAATTTAGCAGTCAGCTCTAGTGAGCCTGAATGAGCCAACTTCAGCACAGCCTTGAGTGGACTGGACATTATCTTGACCGCCATCTCCAGTGGCCTGTAAACTATAACGCCTGTTTATTTCATTATTGTAGCTCTTAGCTCAATACCTGCTTCATGGCAGATAATCAGAAACTATTAAAGAATGGATGAATGAATGCAATTCCCCTCTTTTTATTATTTATGGCTAAAAAGATTCACATTGGAAGAGGACTTTTATGTTTAGAATGTACCTTCCCATTCAAATGTTGTTTGGTTTTTACAAAATTATTTGGCCAGCATTAACAATTTTACAGATAAGAAAATGAGGCTCTAAGATTTAGGTGACTTCCCAAAGATGATGATCAATTAGGAAGAAAGGACTCAAATAAACTCTTCATACTTCAAATCCCTTGTGCCTGCATCATACTAGGATTAACTGTGTCCCTCCAATTAACAAGTATCAGCAGCAAACATCCCACACTATGTATGGGCAAGATACCCACATTTGCTTCAAAGATTTCAAATGAACAATTTGCCATTCCATCCAACAAACAACAACAAAAACTACCTCCAATAATGACAACCATTCAGTCACTTGTGGTACAAAATTTAGTGTTCCACATTTTAAAAGCCTTCAGATAATTGAAACACAAATCATTTAACCACCATTGTTTCTGTAGGAACAGTTTTTAATAAAATGTGTCTAAAACGTGTTAGATGCAAATTCTCATATGACAGAAATGTTTGTACAAGTTCCTGGATATCTCCTAAATCATATTTCCTTTAAGAGTAGTTTATTTCCTGTGCATGTCCACACACCACAAGTTATCTGCTTTTTCAACTTTTACTAATGTTTTCTCTTTCACTTATGACTATGTTTAATAAAGAAACATTTTTAACTGCCTTTGTACCTGAAGTGGAAAACACAAGAACAATTCTGAGGCTCAGAGGCTAGTCAGTAAAATTTAAGAGTTCAGTAATACGGTTCTGCAACTCAGCTTCAGAGAGCATACAGTTCAAGTGACACGCACACACACAAAATCTGAAACTGCAAATGGCCTCCTCAATTGTACTGCCATCTTCAGAAATTTAGCCCATCCTTAAGAGATTCCAGATCATAATAATAAGCAGCAGTGTCTAAAACAGTGCCTTTTTCATTGTAGGAACTCAGCAAATGGCTTGGTGATGCGCCCAAGTCTATATTTTCCACATAAAACTTCAGGAAAAAGAAAAAAATTAAAATCATCGAATGAAAGATCTTTCTCAGCTCTTGTCCTGGCCCATGAGCCACCTATCAGCTCAGCCACATTAAGGAAGAATTTTGCTAATTACATGTACAGCAACTTAGCACAGCTGAGCACCAGTGACCTTAGAGTGATTAGTGTATAGTTCTCAGCTTTATTTCCTATATACAAGGAGCTTGTATAATGACAAAAAAAGAGACTCAGCTTACTCAGTGTGGTGAGATGAGTACCTTCCAAGAGTACAATCTGCAAGAAGACTTGATGAATCCTTTGACCTAGCAATTCCACATCTGGGAATTTAGCTTTAGGAAATAACAAAAGATTGATATGTGGAGAGCCCCAGAAATATTTAGCAAAAACATAAAGAACATACTTTTTTACTTGGAAAATGACTTTAACAGAAGGTGTTTCAGAGGAATAAATCTAAAGAACCAATAGCTATAGGAAAGAAGTGCAATGGTAAAATATCATTTTCATCCATCAATTAGCCTGGAAGAATTAGAAACATGAGTAACAGCCAGCATTGGCAAGGTTGTGGAAAAATATTGGAGGAGTGTAATTTGGTATTCTACATTTAAAAAATTTTTTAATGTTTATTTTTAAGAGAGAGAGAGAGAGAGACAGACAGACAGAGTGCAAGCCTGGGAGGGGCAGAGAGAGGAGACACAGAATCCGAAGCAGGCTCCAGGCTCCGAGCTGTCAGCACAGAGCCCGATGCAGGGCTCGAACCCACAAACTGTGAGATCATGACCTGAGCTGAAGTCGGACGCTTAACCAACTGAGCCACCCAGGCACCCCAGTATTCTCCATTTTGAGGGTTGATTGTCCATATCTGTTGAAACTGCAAATGTCCATACTCTGACCCAGTTATTACACCTCTAAGCATCTATCCTATAAAAACATCTATGCATGTACAGAAAAGTACATATGCAAGAATAGTTATTTCTATTGCCATTTATTGTCATTGGAAAACGATTACGAACAGCAAAAGGAGTGTTACCAGGGGAGTCGTGTAAATTATGTCATGTCAGTTCAATGGACTAATATACAGCAGGTTAAAAGAAATAAGCGGGTCAGTATATTAATATGGAATGATCACCATGACATATTGTTAGATGGAAAAAGCAACTTGCAGAATAATACATGATGTCAGATCTCATTTAACAAAAAATATCTATGAATATATGTACATATACTTGAATATATATGTATAGACAGAGGTATAAAGGGAGGCACAATGAACAATGGTTTCTACTTGTATGAAGGTGAGTAGATGGAGAGTCAAAGTGAAGGGGAATTTTTACATTTTACTGTGTGTACTATAATATTGTCATAATTTTACAAGTGAAAATGTAAATATGTATCGCTTAAATCATTTTTATAAAACAACAAAAATACATGATAAAAAAATTTTTGGTGAAAGATTTTTTTAACCCTTCATCTAGAAAACACTGGGTATTGGAAGGCAAAAAATCAAAATTGAAGTTTTGTAAAAATAAAAAGATTGAGTGGCTGTGTGTGGCTGAAGGTTCAAAGACCATTTGTGGACTCTCTACCCCAAAGTTAAAAATTGGCCAGTGGGAGGAAGAGTCCAGAAATCACAGGGAATTCTGTTGGCTACTTGGGCTTGACCTAATCTGATCAGAACCTGAATAGAACATGAATAAAAAATGTTCTTTCCACTTCTCTCTCTGGTAGACTAAAGACAGTTACAAATTCTTTGCTATTCCTCCCATCAAGAAATGGAGTCTATTTCCTGTCTTGAATCTAGGCATGTCCTGTGACTTATTTTGACCAGCAGAACATGGCAGAAATGACAAAGTGCTTGTTTTGGGCCAAGCCTTTGAGAGGCCTGGCAGCTTCCAGTATCTAGGGGAAAGCCAACTAGCAGTTAAGAAGTCTGACTATTCTGAGACTACAATGGGAGGGCCCAGCTAGCCATATGAAGAAGCCACACAACAAAGAACCAAGGGCCCAGACATATGACCCCAACTAAGCCATCTCCGCCAATTCCCAGTCATTTTGAGCCACCCAGCCAAGGACTCAGACACCATGGAGCAGACAAGCCCTCCCCACTGTGCCTCTCCAAATTCCTGAATCTCAAAATCATAAGCAAGTAAAATAACTATTGCTTCAAACCACTAAGTTCTGGGGTAGTTTCTTACTCAGCAATAGGTAACCAAAACTCTCTATGCTGTTCTTTTTCTCCCCTTCTCTCAACTCTAAGAAGATTTAATAGGGATGTGTAGTCTGACAGAGTTGGCTTTTTATTACAAATCCTGTAGCCACAATGCTGACCATGCAAACTAACATTCTTACCCAAAAGACGCACTGTGCCAAACACTCAGAAAACTATCTTCCTAGAAACTTCCAACTAAGTATTGTCAGAGAGCCAATAGTGCATGGGTGTTTTTGAGCTGGAAATAATCAGGTCATTAGTGAATTTGGAAAACCAAATTGCTAGCCCCTGACATCACAAAAGGATTGCTCTTCTTTGGAACCTGCTCTGCACAAGTTTGTCCGGAAACTGTACCCTCCAAGGGATACACCCTGGGTCATCCACCTGGTCCTTCTACATACCAGTCTCAGCCTTGGCCACCATGGATAGGGAGCATCTGGGAGTCGTTGAGGGTCTGAGTGAGGTGGCAAGTGAAGGGGGTCACAGGTGTGGGTGCAAGAAAAGCCACAGATGTGGCCTTCAGAGATCATCTGAGTGGGCCCTGGGACTGTGCATCCAACAGGATTGAGACCCAAGGAAATCTGGCTACTTGACTTCTCACAGCAGGAAATGGGCAGTCCCTGTCAAACTTGGCCAGGAGTTTCTCCAAATGCAGTTTTTCTGGCATACTGAGACAGGAAGTTACTTGATTTCCCTAAACCTTAAAGTCAGTCTGTCCCTAAGAACCATGGCTTCTGACACATGCACCTCCACTATTCACCACAGCCCAGAAAGTAGAAAAGACTGTATTCATCCAGATGAATGAGCATAGATGTTACTGACTTCACTGTCACATGAAAAACGTCGCTGAATTGCTCTTTCTCATTTTGGGATACTCTAACTTGGTTTACTGGGACTTCTGGCTTATATGCAGTTGAAGTTTTGAAACATCCCAAGAATGATAATTTTAGTTGTTCTGGGTAAATAGATGCTACCATCATGTAGTCTAGACCTAGAGCTGTGCTACTCTGTGGACCAGCAGCACCAGCATCACCTGGGAGCTTGTTAGAAATGCAGACTCTCAGGCCCCACCAAAGAGCTACCACACCAGCACCTGCTACTTAAGAAGCTCAAGGGATATGTGTGTACAGTAACATTTGAGAAGTGCTGGTCTGGGGGACCACATCCTTTGGCTGCTGCTCCAGAAACATCCAGGTCCTCCTTCTCTACCCCCCAAAATTTCTTGCTGACAAAATCATTTTTCAATCATTTTTCAAGATTTTCAAGATACAAAGTGGCTTTGAAAAGGAAAAGCTAGCCCAACTAGACAAACATACTGCCTCATAAAGCAAGAACTCAATTAAGTAGCAGCAAGACTTTGCCTAGATGGGGGCTCTTGAGGGTTAAATTGTGTCTCTCAAAAAGAGATGTTGAACTCCTAACCCCCAGTACCTCAAAATGTGATTGTATGTGGAAATAGGGTCCTTGCAGATGTAATTAGTTAAGATGAGGTCATACTGGAGTGGGTGGGCCCTTAGCCCAACGTGACTGGTGTCCCTATCACAAGAAGAGAAGACACACTCAGGGAGACGATGGCCATGTGACTATGGTGGTAGAGACTGGAGTGAGGAATCTACAAGCCAAGGAATGCTAACAACTTCTAGCAACCCCCAGAAGCTACAAGAGGGAAGGAAGTATTCTCCCCTACAGGTCGCAGAGGGGAGCGCCATCCTGCCAATGCCTCACTTTGGTCTTGTAACCTCCAAAAGTGAGACAATAAAGCTACTGTTGTTTTAAGCCACCCAGTTTGTGGTACTTAGTTACTACAGCCCTAGAAAACGAATAAGGTGGGAAATGGACGAGATGGGGCTTACACACTGTCTGTCAGAGACTCAGCTCCTTTCTCAGCCCCAGGTAAGGGCCTTCAGTGTCTCCTCCAAGGGATTCCCTCCCTGCTGATTCATGGCTGAGGATTATCTAACCAGTCTGGCTCTCTTGGGTGATAATATCACAGAAGCAACTTTCCTATCAGTAATAAGGGAACAGAAATCGAGTATTTTCAAGTGCCTGATATACCATGTCCTGCTCTGTTTTAAGCACCTTAAGAACACAAAGGAAATGAAAGCACAAATGCCCCTCAGAAGCTACTTCTTTACTAGAAAGTCAGCGATCAAGCTGGCTGGAGTGATGAGGAGGACCCTATAGAACATAGCCCTCATCTGGCCTCTTCTTAGCTCTGTTCCTGTCACCAGAGCAACAACTCTTATCTGGTTTTGGCTTCTCCTGCTTAGTGCCAAATCAAACCTTCTGTTGTTCTTCAGCAGCTTCACTGATGCATTGTAACCCTGAACCTCAGGCTTAGAGGGGAAATCCTGCCCAGCGCCCTTTCTCAAGATACTGAGTGTATGTTATTTATTTTCTCTTATCCCTCCCTGTGGTTTACCAAGCATTTCGAAAGATCTTAGAACCAAAAAGAACCTCAGTAAACATCTGGTCCAACTGTCTTACACATGATGAAATGGAAGTTCAGAAAGGTCAAATGTTGGGCAGCAAAGCCAACATAAAAAAAGAAAAAACTCAGGCTGTCCAACTCCCAGGCTCTGCTAGCCTCATGACCACAGTGAATAGACTGCCTTTTGACCATTTTTTATCTGAGGTGAGGTTTAGGAGATGAGCAACAACTGGAGCATAGCCTTTGAAGTTGAACAGATCTCTGTTTGAGTTCTAAATCTTTCACCTATGTGGTGGGTAAGCCTGAGCAATTTCACCTCTTGGTTTCCTCATCCCATATAATGGGGACAACACCACCGCCTCAAAGATGGCTATGATGATTTATGTGATAACATATGGGGAGTGCTGTGTCAGTTGGATGGTTTCAGCTCGCAATGTCATCAACTCCACTCCCCATCCCCACCCACCTCCACCCCTTAGCATTTCTGTTCCTCACTGTTGGCTTCAGCCTCGGGCCAACAGCAAGATGGCTGCAGCTGTTCCAGGTATCTCCTCCAGGCACAGCGACTCCAAGGAAGAAAAGAGACTATCTATTTTTGTGGCTGTCTCTTGGGAGTAAGGAAACTTTTTCCAGAAGCCTCGCAGTAGATTGTCCTCAGTCTCACTGGCCAGATTAGGTCGTGTTGCCATTAAGGGGAATGGGAATAATCTTAAACCAACCAGGCTATCCCTGAAGATGGAATCCCTGAATATAGAGTAAAGAGAGTAGAATAGATGCTAGGTAGGCAAGAAGCAATGACAACTACAATAAATGTTTTCCATTAACTTACTGTGAGTTAGGAAGACACTTGTGAAGTATTTTAGATAACCCTTCTGACAAGGTTTTAATGGTAGTAACTGATAAATTACCTCCCCTCCCACCATACCATTTCACCCAAAGGGAGTTTCCTGACATTCCTGCTATAGCATCCCCCATCCCTCTGGGAAATATGTCAACTCTTAGCTATTCATCCCCAGTGATTCACCAAGTATGTGGGCTGCCCCTCACAGTTGTACTGGAATTGAGTATCTAAGGATAAAACCATCCATATGAATAGCACTTTCAAGTTTACAAAGCTCTTTGATACATATTATCTCATGTGAGCCTCTACATCTGAGAAAAATGAGGACCAAGGAGAGGTGAAACAACTTGCCCAAAGTCCTCAGCTAATAAGTGGCAGTACTGTCTAGAATGAGACTTCAGATGCAATGTGCTTTCTGCTCTTCTGCTTTGCCACCGGGAATTCCAGGTAGAAATTTGTTATACATGACAGTCTTGAGCAAAAAGAAAGGTTATGTGCCACGTGAACTGTGGGGTTCTACAGTCTGAACCCCAGTATACCCATTATTTCAAGATCCACCCATTTTCTAATCCAAAATCTTTCTAGAAACACTGATGAAACCTTCCCTAATTCAAAGTAGAGCTTCTCATTATTTATCAAACACTGATATAGCACTTGTTGTGTGCCAGGCATTATGCAATGTGCTTTAGAAATATTAATTCACATAATTGCACTTAGTTCTATCTGCCTAGTGAAGTCCAGCATCGTTAGGTCATACACGTTTCACAAAAGCCTTGTATGATTTATTCCATTGGAAATCTACCAAAGGATGAGACCCCAAAATGGTCCATAATTCAGGAAAAGATCACACTTCCAGGCAAAACTCTTTCCAGAGCTAGCTAGCCATCTTTTCTCTTAGTCTTGCGTTCAAAGCAAATTACATATGCCCAAATTACCCAGTCAGGACAAATATGTAAACAAATCATGCTACAGTCTGCAGTTGCTTGAAGAAAATTCTGGATTGCCTAAACTTATTATAGAACCTAATCCTTTTGTAACCACTTTTTCTATCTTGGCAGATTATAATCTTCCTTAAAAGGCAAGGGAACTTTCTGGTTCAAGTTTAGGAGGGCTGAAGGGCATTGGTTAGTGCTGCTTTTGTGTCGACACATTCTTAATCTTATTGTCGGTATTTTAAAATAACAGATCACCCATGGAAATTATAAACTGTATCATATAAAAGTCCCTGTGAAGTGCTGCCATTTGCAAGAAGGGCTTTCTGACAGCCCAAGAAGTCACAATATGTCTCCTGCTTTTCATGTGACAGTAATTAGTTTCTAAGCTCTGAAGTGTTTACTCCCGCAGCAGAAAAGACAACATTTATAAGAGGTTCCAGCCGTGAACCATTACTGTTTGCAATATGGAAGGATAAAGCCTTCAAAGTATAAAAAGAGAAAACCAAAGATAGTTTCTCTCATTCAACACTTTGGGATAAGCCTTTTAAGGAGGATATGGTCCACAGCCTCATATGCCTGCAAAAACAAGTCGCAGTTGTATAGATTTGATTAACAAAGTACCAGCGGGTGCCAGGTTTTTTTTTTTTTTTCTCTTACTCTATTTTTCTTTTTTAAATTAAAGTTTTCCACACATAAAATAAACTGATAAAAATTACCGCTCCTCACACCTTGGGGAACTAGAGAAAACTCTGTCAGATTCTAAGAAATTGGCTTATGTGAAAATATGGTTCACTTTGCTAGAAATAAATTGTCTTGGTTGAATGAGTTGGATAGGCCCTTCTCTATAAAATGTCAAATGAATAAGATGAGAATTCCCTCCTTCAAACTGTCTACACCAGGACTTCTCAGACCTTAGCATATGTAAGACTTGAACAGCTTGTCAAAGTGCAGATTCCTACGCATCCCCAGAGAATCTGATTCAGTAGGTCTGTGGTTGAGACCAACATGCTTGAGTTCTAACAAGATCCCAGTCAGTGCTCATGCTGCTGGTCTGGGAACCACCCTTTGAATAGCAGTGCTACACCAGTAGCCTCTTCAGTGAAGGCTGACATTTTACCTTTGGAAATTCCTTTCCTGGAGTAAAGAAATATGCAAATAAAACATACCAGCCTGTGTAATCAACTAAAGCTAAATTATGATTTTGGGTTTCAGCTCAATTCGGCAAAC
Source organism: Prionailurus bengalensis (assembly GCF_016509475.1). Classification (NCBI taxonomy): domain Eukaryota; kingdom Metazoa; phylum Chordata; class Mammalia; order Carnivora; family Felidae; genus Prionailurus; species Prionailurus bengalensis. The sequence goes on along the minus strand of NC_057361.1, from coordinate 16,624,348 downwards.
TTACTCTGCTGTCTTACAGCTGAAGACATCAGTTTTACTCTTAAGAAGATTCCTATCTCTACATATATATAAATACCAAGGCAAATTATAATGAGACTGTGATATGACAAATACAAAAATGAAGCACAAACTCCTATTAGATTCTAGTGTTCACGGAACATCAAAGTAAAGATGAATATGCAGGGAATGGCCAAAGAAAGCTTACAGAGAAGGTTTGCAAGATACTTTATACTTTGCCATAGAACTTTCTATATGATCTCATGTGTCCTGTAGAACAATCCTGTGAAGTATATATGACTTTCTCCATTTTGTAGATGAAGAAAGGAAGGCTGAGAGTGCTCACATAATTTGCTAAAGTTATATTAAGAACAAATGAGTAAGATTTTAAATGGTGGAACTAAGGTGAAGGGCATCCCCAGATGGAGCCCCAGCAAGAAAAGAGAAAGAAAATTGTAAGATTCTAAAAGTAACAAAAATCTTAATAGCTGTTATTTCGTGACTACTTCACACTGCCAGGAACAGTCCTAGGAGCTCAAAACACATTATCTCATGTAATCCTAAAGAGCGATCGTGTAAAATGAGTTTTATTATTACCCCCTTTTACAGAGGAGGAAAACTGAGGCAAGGAAATGTTAAGTAACATGTTGGAGGTCACACAGCTAAAAAGTGGCTCCATCAGACTTTGAACTTAGGTTTCTTAGAGTCTTAGTAGAGAGCAAGGGGTTGGTCATATGACTAGAACTTTGGTGCTGGAGGTGAGGGGAAGATGTCATTAGAAGAAGGTCTTGAATGTCTCCCTAAAAACAGTTGGATTTGATGCAGTAAGCAAAAGGAAATTAATGAAAGTTTTATTTTAAGTATGGGGATGAAAAAAATCAAAGATCTATTTTATTTTACTTAAAATTTTTTTTAACGTTTTTTATTTATTTTTGGGACAGAGAGAAACAGAGCATGGACGGGGGAGGGGCAGAGAGAGAGGGAGACACAGAATCGGAAACAGGCTCCAGGCTCTGAGCCATCAGCCCAGAGCCTGACGTGGGGCTCGAACTCACGGACCGCGAGATTGTGACCTGGCTGAAGTCGGCTTAACCGACTGCGCCACACAGGCGCCCCAAAGATCTATTTTAGAATATCTGCAGCACCAGTGTCTAGCATGATCTGGAGGGGGACAGAGAAGAGAGGCAGGTAAATCAGTTATGTCTGTTGGGATTCACCTGAGAGCCAGAACGGGAACAGCGTGATAAACCCAGGTTAAGTGTTGAATCACAGGAAGGTGAAGAAAGGGCTCCACAACTGGGACTCTGCCCAAGACGGCCTGCTGAACAGAAGCATCCAGAACAACCTTATGAGTTGGGGACCTCAAACCGACCTTTGAGAAGCCTGGGATCCTTATATTTGTGTGGTACTTTACACTTTGCCATAGAGTTTCATACAGTCTCCTTTAGTCCTTAGAATAAGCCTGTGAAGTAGATATTACTTGCCCCATTTTGTAGATGAAGAAATGAAGGCTCAGAGGGTGGAAAAGAATTTGCCAGAGTTACAAAGCAAAGAAAGTTGGAGCCAAAGAATAGAGTTCAGAGCTAAGGTTAGGATTTCCTGAAATAAAATTTAGAAAATTTGGCTGAGATGGCTCTCATGGTGATTTCCCATGGCATCATAGGGCTCATAGCTGTTAGTGAAAAGAGGCTTCCGGGATAAAAAAAAAAAAAAAAAAAAGATTAGGTTAAAGTGGGCTGTCTCCTGCTAATGTATGTGTGCACTGCAAAGCTATAAAACAGCAGCTGTATGGCATGGTGGCTACAACTAACAATACTGTATTGTACACTTGAAAGTTGCTAAGACAGTAAGTCTTAAAATTTCTCACCGCACAAAAAAGTGGTAACTGTGTGAGGTGATGGATGTTTTGACTAACTTTATTGTGGTAATCAGTTTGCCATATGCATGTATATCACATCATCACATTGTATATATACCTTACACTTACATAATGTTATATACCAATTATATCTCAGCAAACTGTAGAAAACAGAATCAATGCAAACGCCAAGAACAAGGAGGCTGTGGTATACATCATTTACCAGAAGGAAAGTTTTGGCCCATGGAAAGTTTGGGCATTTTTTGTAGAATACATATTAACTGTAGGGTACAGTGTGTGAAACCCTAACCTGAGGAAATTATTCTCAATAAGATCATCATAGGATTGCTTGCTAGACCTAGAAGTGAGTCCAATGGATGTCTTTGGCACTTGCATGCTTCTGTGTGTGATACTTGACACTGGAGCATTTAATAAAGGCTGGTCACTAAAAAAAAAAAAAATAGGTATCCCCCTCACTGTCTGGACTTGTTAAAGCAAGGACTTCTCTCGAATGAGACAATTATGCCCTAACTTCCTTGGGGAAGAAATACAGGGTAATACAAGGTAAACCTTCACAGAAATGCCTTATATTAATAATAACATAGCAAGCTGTGGCCTCTCAATTGCTTCAGTACACCATTCTCACCCTTCCTCTCTTTGTTGGAGGACTCTGGATACCTGCAAACTACCTTTCACAGACTCCCTTGCCTGATGGGTTCTGCCAATGGGAGAGAATGACAGCATATTGGAAGGTGGAGGAAAAGGAGAAGACATTTTTCTCTAGCCTCTGGTGGAGTCTGTGGCATGACAGAGGCCTTCTATCTTTCCAGCAGTTGTGGTGATGGACAGTTGCTGGTACCTGCCAGCAAGTGAGGACTACAGTGAGAGTAGCAGATCTGATACCACACACAACTGCAGGCTCCAGTGGCCTTTGGTGTTTTGGGGAGTGACAGGATTCTCAAAGCATCAGCAGCATTGGGACAATTTCAGTAAAGAGCATGCTCCTGAGTGGTGGTAACAGCACCACTTCCCTTGGCTCCTCCAGTCCTAGCAATGGGTTTTCCAGTGTCTAAGGTAACTTCCTGCAGTTACTACTCTTGGGATTTCCTCGCCTTCCCCACATGTTCCCTGTGCCTTGCCAACACTTTTGTAAACTATTTCCTGTATTAAATTCCCTCTGAAAGACCTAGAGTGGGTCTGCCTTCCTGACTGATACACCCACACAGCTAAGTTTTCCCATACTACTGCAATATCTCTTAAGCTTTCCTATGGAAACCAGTCAACAGGTAGAGAAGGATGCATGCGATTTCTTTTCTCTGCATACCTGGCATCTGATGGCTTAGCCCAAAGCAGTGTCCCAAAGCAGGAGATTTATTTTCAGTCTCTTGTCTAGTGTTAAAATTTTTAGTTTCATAAAAATATGCATCATGGATGACTTGGCATTAAAGATGCATCAAGTTTATTATGTGGTTCTGCTTACCCTGACATGTCACCACATATGTCTTGTGGTACAAATATCTCAGTTTGCAAAGCAAGAAACTATCTGAAACTATCTCAGCAATAAGTCACCAAAGCACTAGCCATTTTCCTTAGAAAGCAAACCTTGGGAGGCAGCTTGACAAAGTAGAGAATGTGGCCTTGGAGGCAGGCAGTGTGGATTCCAACCCTAAGAGACATCTGCTAGCTGTGTGACTTAGAGCCACTTTCTTAACTTCTCTGAGCCTTGGTTTCCCTGTTTATAAATTGAGTCTAGGAATGTCTGACATACTAGGTTGTTATGAGGACTTGCAATAATATAGGTTAAGTGCTTGGGACCACCTAGATGCTTAATAAATGCTAAATTGCTGGTGTCATTATCTGCTAATGGACATTATAGCCTTTCCTGGTTGGTTTCCAAGTGCCTCCTCTCTGTAGCTCTTGGGAATGAAAAGAAGTTAATAGCCCACTCCCATATCCATTGGCCAAAAGAAAACTTTATAGAAATCAATTGTTGTTTCTCATCAGGAAGAGGATAGGACTCCTTGATCCAGTGACTGACTGTTAGCCTTCACCTCACCTTACAGGGACCTGCTTTATTGAACATCGTCACTAATGACACCTCTACTATTTGTGCTGCTTCTCTTGTTGTTCTCTTACATTCCATAGTGCCAGGTAACGTCTGGAAACCTAGGCACAGCTTCTACCCAGTAACTTATAGTATGAATATATTTTCTATAATTACAGGATGTATAAATCCAATGCTGAAATCACCCTGGATGTGCCACATTTAACTCAAAGGCAAAAATTTTCATAAAATGGGTGGCCTGAGCTTCAAATTTTCAGGAGGGAGGTTGTATTTTGGAGTCACTGATGTTTATTTCTCTTTGTCCCTAAGTGAAACTTCCATGTATTATTAGAAGCTCTAATAGTCATAATAAGCAGCATCACTGTCAAGAAATCTGTAAGTCTAAGATATTCTATTTTAAGGACATTTATGGTAGGGTATTTGCATTTGTGAGACAGTGTGGTTCCTAGCTGTTAGTATCACCTCCTGTCACTCCTTTTCTCCTATTGCTATCCCCATGGTTCTCTCTTCAAGACTGAATGCTAACTGGGCTAGTGTAAACAGACCTTGTTTTAAATTTTAAATGAATGATAATACACCAGAAGGAATTCAATCTTAGATCTTAAAGCTTTATTTTAAAGGATTATGCAATAGGTGGCAAATTGATTTGAAAAGAGGGCTTGGTACATTTACAAAATAGCAGGTACTTCCTTTGCAGAGCAATAGAATTTTTTATAGAGATGAATGAATTCTGTTTACTTAAAATGTGATCAGTATATCTACTTCAGCCTTTCAGTAATCCAACACTACTGTTTAACTGATGAATAATTTTAATCAGTTTAGAAACTACACAGGAGATCCATTTATTCTTTCAAAGTACACATATTTGTTAAGGACCCACAGTAACTCCAGCATTGCAATAGGCAAAGACTGAAATAATTTCTCCCATCGTGAAACTCAGAGTCTAGGGTGGCAGGTAGATCTGGTGGGTTGAATAGTGGTCCCCAAAAGCCATGTACACCTGGAACTTGTGAATACGACCTTATTTGGAAAAAGGGTCTTTGCAGATATAATTAAGGTTCTTGAGATGAGATCGTCCTGGATTAGGGTGGGTCCTAAATCTAATCAGTGTCTCTCATAAGAGAGACAAGAGGAAGACTCTGAGACACAGGGAAGAAGATCATGTGAAGATGGAGGCACAGATTAGATTGATGCAGCACAAGCCACTGAATGCCAGGAGCCACCAGCAGCTGGAAGAGGCAAAGAAGGACTTTCTTTTGGAGCCTTCAGAGGGAGCGTGTTCCTGCCAACTCCTTGCTTTGAGACTTCTGGCCTCCAGAACTGTGAGAGAATACAGTTGTGCTGTTTTAAGCCACCAAAATTGTGGTAACTTGTTTAGCATTCCTAGGAAACTAATACAGCATATTTGAGTCAAGTAACCACAAAATAAATATAAAATTGCAACCGTGCTAAAAGCTATGAAGAAAAATTAAGTGATGTAATGAAAACACTCACCATAGGGATTTGACTTCCTCAGAGAGGGAGTGCTCTACGGGTTGAAAAACAAAGGGGTGAGTGCTCAAGGCAGAGAGAACAGCACATGGAAAGTCCCTGTAGAAAAAGGCAGCACTGGCTAGTAGCAGGTTGGGGGAGGGAGAGGCAACTTTTAAGATGACCTTGAGGTTTCAACATGAGGTCAGGCCAATGACCTTACTGGCCATTTTAAGGACTTTGATGTATAATGTAAAATAAACAGAGAAGAATCTAAATATATTAAGTTCAAAGTACGGTATGCGATCCATACAGAAGATTAGGCAGTTGGTTGAAAAAGCTCCATAAAATAAGAATCATTAAAAATGACGCATGAATACCTTTAACGTTTTATTTGAAATGTGCATTCATACCCCAATCTCTCCATGATTCAAGACTTTGTCTTTAAGTATGGGTTGGATTAATGTCTTTCTTTGGCCTCTTTCTCATCTTTAAGGAGTTGTCTGCAGCTTTCCATTTCAGTTTCTTTTAAGAAAGAACTAAAATACATTTGCAAAGCTTTCTGAGTGCAGAATCCTTCTAGAGTTTTATTTTACGAGATCTTTTGCAGATTTCTCACTCATACTTAACTGAACAATATTCGTTGTAACAATCTACCTTTATTGAGTCTTCCCAAAGCATTCAATCTAGTTTTCAGAGAAAAACATTCTCTGAAATATGAATGTGTCCATATTTCATCAACTTACATAATACTACATTAAATGAGGTAATTATTTTAAAAACTGACAAAAACAGGTTAGAGACTCTCGGTAAACATACAGCTCAACTTGTAGGAGCAGAAATATATGAGCACCCTGGAGAGTAGTCTACCAGCAATGAGCAATTAGTGTGCCGTGTGCATGGATTGTGTATTTTTACAGAGGGAATAAATGGGGAGCACTGATGACTCCAGCAGGTTGATTAAGTGGATGTCAGTTACAAGAATAAAACTGAATCTGGGTTTTATGAAGAATGGATTTAATGGGGGCAAAGAATAGATGGTTGCAGGCCAATTAGGAGGCTAACAATAGTCTACATGAGGTAGTTGTAGCTTGAATTACATTGGTTCTCTACAATGGTAATGGAAAGATATGCCCACATTTGAGTTGTTTTTTTAATATAATTTATTGTCAAATTGGTTTGCATACAACACCCAGTGCTCATCCCAACAAGTGCCCTCCTCCATGCCCGTCGCCCAATTTCCCCTCTCCCCCACCCCACATCAACCCTCAGTTTGTTCTCAGTCCTTAAGAGTCTCTTATGGTCTGCCTCCCTCCCTCTCTGTTTGTAACTTTTTTCCCCCATCCGCTCCCCCATGGTCATCTGTCAAGTTTCTCAAGATCCACATATGAGTGAAAACATATATCTGTCTTTCTCCACCTGAGTTGTTTCACTTAGCATAATACCCTCCAGTTCCATCTATGTTGCTGCAAATGGCCAGATTTCATTCTTTCTCATTGCCAACTAGTATTCCATTGTATATATAAACCACATCTTCTAAAATTGGCAAGATGGTGGGTTGGATATGATGAGAGATAGGGAATGGTCAATGACTACAAGTTTGTGGTTTGCAAAATTGGGCAGGTAATGAGGTACCCACTGAGTTAGAGTTCCCTGGAATTGAACCGAGTTGGAGATGAGTTTGGGATTCTTTGAGTTTGAGGTACCTTTAATATCCAAAAGGGGTCTGGAGCTGAGAGGAGATATCAGGGCTCAAGTCAGCCCTTAAATACAATCAGTCTCGCCAATACATTAATGTCATGGCGACTTTCAATCAGCAGTAATTGTCCTTTGTTAAAATCTCACTAGCTGCAATATTGCCTCAGCACAAAAATTGTCATGGCAATTTTGCATTACATTTGTACATTATGAAACTATATATTGCCAATATTTAACAGCCTGGTTGGAAAAAAAAAAAGAAAACCACACACATCATTCCATAGGTGACAAACTTTCTTAAGAAAATCCAGTTTTTCTCCATCCCTCATTAATAGTAACATATATTGCATGCTTTCTTTAGGCATCTTCCTAAGTGTTCACATATATTTTAATTCATTCAGTCTTTGAAAAGATTCTAAGGTAGATACTGATATTGTCACGTTCATTTTATAGATGAACAGGGTGAGCCACAAACTTTTAATATTGCCTGCCCTGTAAGTTGGCAGAGCAGTGAGTCAAGCCAAGGTGGTCTGTCTCCAAAGCCAGTGCCCATAACCCCTGTGCCCCACTGCCCCAAGTGGAAGGAGACATCAACAGCCACAGGACTTCTGGACACATGGCATACTCCAGAATTCTAATGTGGAGGAGTGAAAACTGTGCAAGCATCATAAAGTCCTATTTGATTCACCTCGCTGTCCACAGTCATGCAATTTCCCAGCCCCCACATTCCTGTGTTTTTAGAAAAACACATTCTCTAAAGCTAACAACATGAATTGGGTCTTCAAATGTTTTTGAGTCTTTGTGCTGCTGGCTCAGATAGCTTGCTTGCTGGCACAAGAAAGCAATAAAGCCAATAAGGAAACTATGAAGAAGAAAGCTTCTCTAAAGAGATCTGAAATCAGCTTTTAAAGTATGTAGAAGGAGGATATGTTTGCAAAACAATAAGAATTGTCTCCAGGACTTTCTGATAGCTCTACCAATAGCAGGCACTTGACATCTAAAAAAAAAAAAAAAAAAAAAAAAAGACACCCTTTTATCTCTGAAATAGTGAAGACGTCATTGCATCAGTGTATTAATAACAAAGGACTTGTTTTGCTATCGGGCAGCTAAAACATATTTCTTTTCTTTCCTAGGAAATATTTTCTAGATTTCATCATGCCTGGTCATAAATTATGTATTTCTAAATTGTTGTTAGCCAGCTAACAGTCAGTTGGACAATTCTTTTTACAGAGGCATAACTTGACAGTGATTTAATATTGCAAATTTCATTGTGCCTGCTTTGCTTAAGTTTGTCATTTGAAAATAAAATGGTTTGAGGAAAGTAAATTCATCTGCACAGAAAAACTATGATAAAATTTCATTGGCTCTCCCAATGAAAGGCTCAAAACTTACTTTTCTGTTATCTTATTGGTCTCAAAAAATTGAAGTTGTTTTAATAGTTCTTCCTTCTTTTTTCTCTTTCCTTTCATCTGTTGTCTCCTTCCATCGACTTTATCCATCGGTTTCCCATTCTTCCTTTTCACCTGGCTCTCCTATTCCTACCTGCCTGTGTCTCCCTGGCACTTCCCCTCTTCCTTTCTGTTTCATATTCTTTACTGTTCTCTTTTCCTTTAAGAGTTAAATCAGATGCATTTATGATGTTGTCCACTTTTGCCATTGGCACAAAGTAGGAGTCAGCAGCATACAGCCTTCTGGCCATATCTAACCTTCTGCCTGTTTTCATAAATAAACTTTTGTTGGCTGCACATTGTCTGTGGCTGCTCTCATGCCACAGTGGCAGAGTGGAGTAGTTGCAACTGAGACCATATGGCCCACAAAGGCAAAAATATTTACTACTGGGTTCTTCACAGAACAAGTATGCTAATCCCTGATTTAAAAGATGGGCACCAGAATGAAGCAGCCATATTTCCAGGGTGTTTGGAGTGGAGCACTGATCTCTCTAGGCCAGTGGGCTATACCAAATTTTTTTCTGTCTTGGAACCCTGGAAAGTCATTTGACATCTCTCTGCCCAGTTCTATCATTGCAAAATCAGTCCCACAAAAAGTCACTCGGGTCCTATTTCAGAAGGCTGCAGAGATCATACATAAAATCTTAACATGTGAATGGGGAAGTGTATTGAAACCCTCTAACTTCAGATGCCAGGAGGAAATTTCCCTGGGGACACCGTCATGAAAAGCATACTACATGACCTAGGTGAGAAATAACTTGTATTTTGCAGCTTGAGGTTTCAGAATTGCAGTATTTATCCTCAACTGCCCACTCACCTTCGTATCCACTCTCCTGTGAAAGCTCATTTGTGATAAGGAAGCAAAAGGCCAGCTTCAAATAGCTGCCATAGAGGGAATTTGGGATCTAGGGCCTCCCGTGGAGTCACGAGCTCAACACCAATCTGAGATCTCATAGCAAAGCCACCAAAGAGCTGGTGTTGGCCCTGGCTGCTTCGAGTTCGTTTCTTGGCTCCGTTTTCTCAAGACGTTACCATATTCCCATTTGCTTTGCCTAAGACTGCGACCCTGTTTGTTATACCTTGGTTTATGAAGCATGGTCTTGTAATTCAAGCTGTTTGAGGACAGTCTGCTCTCTCCTCAAACTAACTTGGCAGGATGATCTCCTTAGAAAAAATGTGGATATGGAACTGAGCCTGTATAGAGATCATGTGCTGTTTGGGCTGCTTCTTTACCTCTTAAACAGAAAATCGGAGAATAAATACCCTGTAGGCTTGTCATAAACTGGCAGCCATCAATAGGGCCCTTCCTGTATCCCTATTTGACTGAAGGCATGACATGGCTCAGCTTAAAATGCTATTGCCACTTAGAAGAGGCCAGGCTTCCACCTGGGAGCACTGCGAATCCCCGCCAGCCAGCACAGTCTTGTCAAATCTGATGTGGAGGAGAGAAATGAGAAAGCCCCAGAGTCAGGAAGGTGAGGAAGGAGGGCTGCATGAGGACTTGGCTGAGCAGCACTGAGGAGTCCTCCTGCACAGGGCTGCTCTCCGCACCTGACAGGAAGGCACAAGCGCAGTTGCCTCAAGGCCTCCTAGGATCTCGCTGCTCCCGCAAGAACGTCCCTGGGAGCTTGTTAGAGATGTGCAATCTTAGGCCCTGCCCCAAACCCTCTGCCCTTTCACAAGGTCCCCAGGTGATTCGGGTGCACATTGAAATTGAGATACACTGTCCTAGGACTTGTTCAGTTGTAAAAAAAAAAAAAAAAAAAAAAAGACTTGTGCCAGTTATTAAGTCACTGTCCAATTACTCATTCATTCTCTCACAGTCCCAAACCCACCCTTCCACACTCTGTTCTATAATGTTGGGGCCAGGACTCCACAAACCACATTTCTCCTTTGCCAGTTGCTTGCTATTCAGCTCTGCCAGCAGGACCCCTGCTCCTCAAGAGTGTGTGTCAAACCCCCACAAGCCCCTCCTTAGTTTAGAGATGTCAGCATCAGCCGAGCAGTGCCCCTCCTCAGAGGTCTGACTTACAGCCATATGGGGCCCTCCTCTAAGTTTCTAAGCTTGCCTGTTTCCAGAGTTTTCCTTTGTTCCTTCAGCCTCAAGGGTGGGAGCTGCTTCCTGCAGTTGCCACCCCCATGACACCTTAGAGCTCTTCTGTTACCATTTTGATTACCTAGTTAACAACTTTATACCTAGTTAACAAGGTCTTCATAAGAAATCCTCACTGTGAAACCTGCTTCAGATTCTGTGTCTCCCTCTCTCTCTGCTCCTCCTCCACTCATGCTCTGTCTCTCTCTCAAAAAATAAATAAACATTAAAAAATTAAAAAAAAAAGAAATCCTCACTATTCAAATAACTGGTGTGGTTTCTGTTCCCTGACTGGACCCTGCCTAATATCAGACCCTGAGGTGACACACAGGGTCCAAGGACAGGCTACTCCCACACAGCAACCAGACACCTTTCTAGTCCACTCTCCTCATCACAAGGAAAACCTATAAAGAACACGTCCCACAGCCCCCAAGGAAAGACCCTTTCTTCTGCAGAGGATGCGCCAACTCTGCCAAAGGGCCAAAGCTAACGCCAGGAAGAAACCAAGGCAGAGAAGAGGGGACCAAAGACTGAGGCTTCTGAGTTGCCACCCCACTGGGGCCCAGTGCCCTCAGAAGGCCCACTCATGTTCACTGTTGAGCTTCTTCCTCAGTGTCTCTGTGCCACCATTGAGCCCCACTCTGGGAGAAGGGGCCTTGCATTCAGCAAACAGAGCAGCTCCCTTCTCGGGTGGGAGTTGAGGGGCCTCTCCCGACAGTGGCAGGCAGGAGCTGAAGAGGGAGGTCGCACACTTTGCTAGAGCAGAGGTGGGTAAGGCAGAGAGTGCTCCCCTCACACATACACACACACACACACACACACACACACACACACGCAGGAATAGGAAGACATGGGGCTGTTTTCAGCAGTGTGTCACCTCAGCATGAGGTCACTGTTCCTTCCTATGGTAGAGGCACACTGAAAATGATAGATTCTGATTGCTCCCCTCAGCTCTGCAAAAGCAAGAGATTGTCAGGAATATTTTATTCAAAGGAGAGCCAAACAAAACAGAACAAAACAAAACAAAGAAGAACCAACATGTTTAAATGGCAAAATCCGTTTGCAAAGCCAGAGTGTAACAACAATAAAGAAAAAATAGCAATTAACGGTAAACCCTAAATGGAGCAAGAATCATGTAACTTGACATAAACCGGCATCATGAGGAGAAATGGAATAAAACAAAAGAAAATAAAGACTTATAAGGAAATCAGAACCAAGTTTAAAGTACTTTATTTCCTCATAAGTTCTGAAACTACTTAAAAGTATTATGACTATGAATCATCTGCCTGCACATTATTTAAATAAAGGGAAAGAATAGAGACTACATCATATTGTCCACCCCTACTATGTGCCAGAGATTGAGTTCAGTGCTCTATATGGAGCACATCAGAGAATTTTCTCTCACCTGTGAAATAAACTTGTAGCTGTGACTGTCTCCATTTTAGGAGAAAAATGGAGCTCAGCCATCCTGAATCTTACTGAAATTTGGGTGCATGCACAGGTGGAACTGGGCTGCAGACCCCATGTTCTGTCTTCCACACCATGTGCGTCCCTCCCAGCAAACCTCTTGTGGGCTATTGAAATCTCCTCTTGTCTCAGTCTGGGCTGCTACAGCCAAACACCAGAGGCCAGGGAGCTTGTAACTGACACAGATTTATTTTTTGCAATTCTGGAGGCTGGGAAGTCAAAGATCAAGGCGCCAGTAGATTTGGTGTCTGGTGAGAACCAGCTTCCTGGTTCATACATGGCATCTTTGAGCTATAACCTCACTTGATGTAAAGAGCAAGGAGGCTCTCTCGGGCTTATTCTAGAAGGGCATTAATCCCATTTATGCGAGCTCTGCCTTCATGACCTCATCACCTCCCAAAGGTACCACCACCACCTTGGGGGTTAGTTTTCAGCATATGAATTTGGTGGAGGGGGGCACAAACATTCAGATCATGGCACCTAGTTTTTTTTTCTTAACGTGTTATTTATTTTTTGAGAGAGAGAGAGACAGAGTGTGAGCAGGGAAGGGGCAGAAAGAGAGATAGAGAATCCAAGGCAGGCTCCAGGCTCTGAGCTGTCAGCACAGAACCCAATGCAGGGTCGAACTCACGAACCGTGAGATCATGACCTGAGCCAAAGTCAGATGCTTGACCAACTGAGCCACCCAGGCACCTCCCACCATAGCACCTAATTTTTATTGCCTGCTCTCATTTATTGTTTCTTGAATTTTGATTAAAACATTCAGCTTTGTTGGATTCAGTTATTTAAGTGATCCATCATGTATCTCTGCTATGGGTCTAGCATTTGGGTATGAAATTCTAATCACTGAGAAACTATGGTTCATTTCTAACCATAAAGGAAACTTTATTCATACCTCCTTTGCTTTATCTGTATAGTGGAGCTTATCACCTGATAAAATTCTATGCAGTCTCAAGATGAAACCAACAAAGTGAATTGTAATGAAATTGTTAGTAGTTCCCACCTCATTTTTAAAAGCCTCCTAGTTCATGATTGACGCTAAAGACAAGTTGTTGGTGCTTGTAAACAAAATAGGTTTTATTAAAACATTCATATGAATGTCAGGTAACTTGTCTTCTTTGGAAGTGTTTCTCATACTTGAGCCTGCATTAAAATCCCCTGGAGAGCTTGCTCAAGCACATCACCAAGCTCTACCCCCAGAGTCTCTCAGCCAGCAGGTCTAGGTGGGACTTGAACATTTGCATTTGTAACCAGTTTCCTGGGTGATGCTGATGCTGATGGTCAGGAGGCCAGACCTTGAAACCCACCCCTATATAGAAAGGCTGTAGAAAGTGAACTAACCATTTCCCCCTTTCTTCTTTGGTGATGAAACTCTGATTTTAACTCAGGATGGAAACGCATCTAGCTGAAAGACTGTATTGTTTAGCCTCTCTTGCAACTTGATGCGGCTACATGACCAAGTCTTAGCTTGTGAGCTAAAAGGAAAAGTTGTGTGTGGGAGCTCCAGGAAGGCAGCTTGAAGAAAGCTGGGTCCCTGGGAAGAGCCTGTGATAGGCAGAGTCTTAGATGGCCCAGTGATGGACTACCTCCTGCTATTTAGGCCCTTGTGCAGGTCCCCCTGCTTGAGTGTGGGTTGGACTTCTAATGGGAGAAGCCAGCTTCCAAACCATGAAGCTGCCCTATGAAGAAACCCACTAAGTGAGCTTGGAAGTGGACCTTCTAAACCCTGCCAACCATGTGAGTGGGCTCAGAAGGAAAGCCTCCTGAGTTGAGCCTACAGATGACTGCCACCCCAGCTGATGCGTTAGTGGCAGCCTATGAGACCCTGAGCCATAGCCACACAGCTAAGCTTCTCCCTATTATGGCCCACAGATTCTGAGATAAGAAATGTTTGTTATTTCTAGCTCCCATGTCTTAGAGCAACTAGTTATATAGCAATAGATAACTAATACAGAGCCCCCTTTTCATTCTGCCACCCTGGTGCAGGGGTATGTAAGCTAGAGCTGCACGGTCCATCCTCACCCATGAGGGCAGAATCTATGTGATGAGGATGGCAAAGCGAAAAGATAGGTGTCTGGGTCGGGTCCTAATAATATCAGAAATCCAACACAGTGCTGCGTACTTCCTGGGTTTCCTTATGTGAGAGACAAGTGGACCCCTCTCTTATTAAAGCTTAAAAAATGTATACATGCTGGGATGTCCTCCTTTTACCAAATCTATAACAATATTATAACTTTTTAACAGACACTTAGCTCTTGCTATAGGCCAGACAATGTCTAAGTGCTTTACAGATAATAACCCATAAAATTGTCATCACAATCCTTTTGTTATCCCCACTTTGCAGATGAGGAATCTGAGGCACAGAGAGGTTAAGTGACTTACTGAAGATCACACAGCTAGTAAGAATTATGAACCGAGGCACTCTGGGTGCAGAATCTGTGCCTTTAATCACTAAGCCCTGTTGTGCTAACATTTACTAAGCACTTCCCAAGTGCTAGACAGCACACTAAGTGCTTTACACATTTTACAAAAGAGGATACTGAAGCTCAGAGAGGATTAAGTAACTTCCTGAAAACCACAAAGTTGGAAGTGTTGTGTTGATACTCAAATCCAGGTCTCTTTGCTTCTAGGGCCAGCACTCTTACTGCCTGTGAAATGACATTTCTGTTCTGGGGTTCATTTGTCTTCAAGCATTCCCAGTGGCCATGTCAGTGAGCCCAGTGCTCCCCAAACTTGGCTGTGCATACAGATCACCTGGCGGCAGTGGGGAGGGTAGGGGCGTGGGGGGGCTTGGTCAATTCAGATTTTGCCTCAGAAGTTCTGGGCTGGAGCCCAAGAATCTTCATTTCTCACACATGCCCAGATGACAGTGATGCTGCTGGCCTGGGGACCACACTTCATGCAGTGAGGGTTCAGACAGCAGATAGACGTTCTCCTTAGCAAGGCTTGGCAAGAAGTGGCTGTGCAAACTGGTTTCCTGTTCTGTAGAACAAGAGGGAGCTAGAGGAGATGTTCAATAAAGTTCTTTCTAACTCTAAAAGTTCTTGACTTTGTGCAGAATATAATTTTCTGACACTCTCCACACCTTTGTACTTATCTGACAAACAAAGTAGTCTGAATTATTGCAAGCATAAATACATCGAATTGAACATCAGAGATATCAGTTTGTCCAGTTCCCCCACTTTGCAGATGAGAAAACAAAGAAGTGAAGTCACTCACCCCGGTCATAGAGCTGGGGGCTGGGGAGCTGTGACCAGGTGCTTGTTCTCCTCCAACTTGCTTCTCAGACTTGGCTGTGCCTCCAGGGATCTGGTTAAAATGCAGAGTCTGGTTTAGGAGAGTCTGCATTCTTAACCAGCTCTCAGGGAAACCAGGGCCCTGGGTCAGGCTGTCGCTGGGCAGCCCCCAGCTGCAGATCCATGGTCACTTTGAGGTACACAAATCCAGATTACTTTGTTCACACCACCACTCTTCTCTCTAGCCATGCAACTGTGGGGTCAGAAATATAGCATAGCCAGGGAGGGAAACTGACACCAGAATTTTGGGACCCCACAGTCAGAAGAGACAGGAAGACCACAATGAGACAGGAAGGAATGAGCTGAGTGGCCTGAATTTAGGAGCAACACTACCACAAGACAGGTGAGGTTCATGTATGGCCTGAAGTTCAAGGAAGTGGTTAGAGTCCTTGCAAGTATTGAGAGCACAACAAGAGCAAAGAAGTTTGTGCACAGGAGCAATTTCTGGCTCTGCAGCAGGGCTTTTCTGACATTTGCCTGTTGCAAGATCCAACCATCCTGGAGCTGGTCCAGGCCCCATATTTGGCCACAAACCTAGGTGGTAGCACCTGGGTGGCCCCCCAGGCTACAGCCTGACGTGGAGCTCTGGCTCCCATGCATCTAATGAGACTCTGACCTCAGTTAGTCTTTAGTAAATGTCCTCTGCATGCCTAGCACTGGGCTAGGTGGTCTGATAAGTACAAATGAAGTATAAAATATGGTGTCTACCCTCAAAGGATTTGTCATTGAACTGTGGGAGCCAATGTGAAGCAAGCTGAGAATTGATGAGAGTTCCAGAGAACACTCAACTTTGAAGTAAGGACTGGATGTGCAGTAGAGAATCTCAGAAGGTAAAAATGGGTATGGGTCTGAGGAAGTCAGAAAACGATTCATGGAAGAGGTGATACCTGACATGGGGCCCTAAGAAGGTGTGGTCTATTACTCAAGTGACCCAAATTCTTCCACCTTCTTGTATCCTCACCCTTTGGCATATAACTTT
Source organism: Prionailurus bengalensis (assembly GCF_016509475.1). Taxonomy (NCBI): domain Eukaryota; kingdom Metazoa; phylum Chordata; class Mammalia; order Carnivora; family Felidae; genus Prionailurus; species Prionailurus bengalensis. The sequence continues at coordinate 16,607,978 of NC_057361.1, read as the reverse complement.
GTAGGGCCCCCCTTCCCTGGCCGTTTCAATTCTGGACTTGGCTATGAGTCTTGCTTTGGACAATGAGATGTTAGAAGACTTGACAAAGCAGCATTCTGAAAAATTTGCCTACATAGTTCCACTTGCCTTTTACTCTTCAGTCACCACCAAGAAAATATGGCCAGGCTTGTCAGCTGGAGATTGAAAGACAAGCAGGACAAAGCCAGTTCTTCCCAGTTGTCCCAGACAAGAGCCAGCCAGACCCCAGACATCTGAGCCAGGTCAGCTTGGATCACCAGAGCCACCTAGCCAACCACCCCAGATATGCAAGCACGAAGCACTTATTATTATATGCCACTCTGGTTTTGTGACTGTTTTTATGCAGCATTATTATGAAAATAGGTAACTGATATAATAGGTAAAGAGGTTGGAAGAATGGAACACTTGAGTATTTCCTGCAGAGCCTCATTTAGAAAACTAGCTTTGTGTGATATTAATAACTACTACTTAAAACAGGGCTCCCCTGCTTAAATGCATTTGGGAAATGCTGAGTAAATGAAGATAACAGGTTTCTTGATGTAGGGCTTCCCAGGGCCTTGACTGAAATTGTACATTGTGAATCTCCAGCAGGAGGGAATATTAAGATTGCAACATTTCCCGAACATTGTGTGAAGTGTCTTGTGGGACAAGGGTGCCCCTGGACACATTTGAGACATTCTGGTCTCAGCAAATAACATGCCATTCCACCACTAGTAGGTGTGTTACCCTGGAGCAGGGATATCATCTCTCTTGTTTAGTGCTGTATTTCTGGGGCCTACTCAGTAAATATGTGTGCAAGGAGGGAGGGAAGATGTTTCTGACCCCTGCTCTTCCATTTGTGCTGTTGCTTCTGCCAACAATAAATGCCTTGGCTTTGTCTACCTGGTGAGCCCTTCAAACTCAGGATAAAAGCCACCATTTTCCTGAATATTTCACTGATCTCCTCAAGCAAAGTTGGGTGATTCATCCACCAGTGTAAATACTATAAGTAGTGCTGCTTCTGTCCATCTTTCCCACAGTGCTAGGAGCTGCACTGATGATGGCATCTCTCCTACCACACGAAGCAGAGTCTATCATACTATAGAGGTGCCCTATGAGTATGCTCTGGAAAGACACAACGGGGAGAAAGAGGGAGGGGGGAGAAGTGGGGGAAAGAAAGAAGAAAGAGGGTTTGAAGGAGAGGAAAGAAAGAGGGAGGAAGGGAGGGAAAGAATGAGGTAGAAATTAATGTTCAGGGATCATTTCCTAATAGCAAATGATTAGTGATGATGAGATGGGAAAGGTTTCCTGGGGGCAGTTGGGAGACAGACAGAAATACATGAAAATGAGTTCAGTCTTTATTCTGTAAGTCATAAGACATCACAGATGAATATTTTAAGCAAGAAGGTAGCATCAGTTCAGCTTTCTCTGCAAGTTGTTTTTTTTTCAACAGGTAAAACACTATTATACTACATATTACAAGTTGACCTGAATGATTCAAGTCATCTACTTAATAGAGAAAATAGTGTATAGCAAAAAAGAGAAAAAAAGTTGCACAAGTCCCTCAGCCTTTGTAAACTAATACAAACACCTGTGTTGAATGGAGATGCTGCACTCAACTAGGGCCTGGTGACCAGAAGTGGTCACCCATGAGACTGAGCCATGTGTTTACACATTAAATATTGAATCAAATCTACCCTTTGTTGATAAAGAGAGGCATGAGTCCCAAGAAGCGTAATCTACAATTATAGTGGAATTAAATATTTTCTTCCTCCAAAAGCCAATAACACTAAAAATAAGCATTTAATCAAGATTCATTTATCATAAACCTTTATACATGGAACATAAAGAACTTGTCAAATGTATTGGTTCTATTTTCTACCCTTTAAATTTTCAAACAGATGTTAACAGTTTACTCATGGCTATCGTGCCTGCCACAGTTGAAGGAATGGCTTATAGTTGTCTGAAAGCTTCCCAGAATCATAGGTGTTTTAAATGTTCTGTGCTAAGAAAAAAATCAGAATATAACAAGGGTGCCATTGTACATACTTGTAGTCCTACCTAATTCAAAGCTGGCTGGGACTGTTAATCAAGCTAAATCTTATTTGTACTGATGTTTGATAAAAAGCAAAGATTCATTTCTGCCTAAATCTAAACAAGCCAAAAGAGTTACATAAGTGGGAGAAGTATCCAGAAGGCTCCAGAAATGTCAGAAGCTCTGTGTATGCACATACACATGCACACTGGGATAGGGAGGCAAAGGAGAGCAGAATGGATGGGAAGAGGTTTTGGTATTGGATATTCCAAAATGTCTGTTGCAGTCAATATATGGAGGGGTGACATTTAGGCACATCCAGAAAAGGGTGAGATTAAGTAACAGGTATGATTAGCATTCAACAAAATAAACTATATATTCCCTGTAAACTTGTGACTGAAGATATTTGAGGACCTTCACATACTATAAAAAAATTTTTGAGAATGGTCTCAAGGAATATGACCGGAATATGACTGGAACTTTAAAAAGCTGATTGGAAAAAGCTGGTTGGATTAGACTCTTTTTTTTTTTTAAGACTTTAATGGTAGAAGAAGGATGCTCATATTGGAGGTTAGAAAAAGAACAATCAGAAAGGAGGAATCAGTCAGTGTTTCTATGACTTTCCAGTATCTCTATTACCCTCAGTAACCAAAATAGGCATTCCACCCTACTCAACAGATGTACCCCTGTGGTAGGCTTAAAATGCCCCTATCCTCCTGCCCCTGCAAAGATATCCACATCTTAATCCCTGGAACCTGTGAATGTTACCTTATATGACAAAGTTGACTTTGTGGATGTGATTAAGGCTCTTGAAATGGGGAGGTTATCTTGGATTATTCAGGTGGGCCCTAAATTCCATCAAATGTATCTTAATAAGAGGGAAGCAGAGGGACATTTGACATAGAGAAGAAGGTAGTGTGAAGGTAGAGGCAGAGATTAGAGTAACATGGCCACCAATCAAGGAATGGGGGAGCTGCTAGAATCTGGGAAAGGCAAGGAACAGATTCTCCCCTAGAGCCTCCAGAGGGAATGTGGCCCTTCCAACATCTTGATTTTGGCCCAGTGAAACTGACTTCGGACTTCTGGCTTCCATAACTGTGAGAGAGTTTTCTCTTCTTTTAAGCCACCCAGTTTGTAGTGATTTGTTACGGTGGCCACAGGGAGCTAATACAACCCCCATCTGAGGATGAGTGCCTCAGGCAGCTGCAACTTGGAGACACTCACTGTTCCACTCATGCAAAGGACCCTCTCTTTACTTACCCCTCAGCCTTCACTCCCTGCTGTCTGCTTCTAATTCCTTGCTTTCCAATTAGCCTTCTGGATAATACTTTAGCATTTTTAATAGATTTGCCAAAAGAGAGAGACTACACCAACCAGAGACAAACTTTTTGGTGTGCTGCAGCATTAGATTTTCTATTGTGAATTTACTTTAGATTTATGTTTCAGTCTCTGTGAGACTGGCTAGTGGAAGCCACCCCTCCCCCAAAACTTGATTAGCCTCCATCACACCAATGGAACCAATTTTCTAGACCTGCAATGTTAAAGTCTCAGTGTGAAAATTTATGATGATGTCACCAGCCTACTGACCCCCAGCCTGGGCAGCTGGCCATCTTTCCTTGATAACATCTCGATCTCCTCTGTCAGGATATAACAGTTGCCTGCATTGGTTGAACTTGTTTCCAGTACCAGTATAGGTGCAGCCTTTTCTCCTAAAGATAGAAGAACATTATGAAGATAGACCTTTGGTATATTTGTCAAGACTTATTCAATTGCAAGTGAAATAAACTCCAACTCAAATTAGCTTAGGTGCACAAGCCAAAAAGAAATTTATTTCTTCTCATAACTGGGATGTTCAAAGAGAAGGCTTCAGATACAGGCATAGCTGGATCCAGGAGTACAATGATATAACCAGGAATTTGTTCCTTTCTACCCATCTCTCAGTTCTGTCTTTTGTTGAAGACAAAAGCTTTGGTAAGCTTTCTTCTCTGGGTGGAAGACATAGCCATTAGAAGTTCAAGACTTACTTGTCATTACATCTAGCAATCACAGCAGCAAGAACAGCAAAAAGTTGCCTCTTTACTATTTGTCCTGGCAAAAATTCCTGGGAAAGCTCCAGTTGGTCCATCTAGGGTTATAGGTCCATTTTTGAATCAATCACTGTTGCCAAGAAGTTTTATGATAAACTATGTGAAAATTTATTTTTTAAATGTTCCAGTATGAACAAAGTGAAATATGTGTATAAGTCAAGTCTGATATCCACATTAGGAGTAGTTAGCATTTAAAATATTCTAATCAGGAATCAACACCCCAGGAATGACTAACTAGCATAGAAGTACCCTAATCATAAATCAGCACCTTCCCAAGTTCCCAGCAGGAAAAATGCTCATTAAAATTAGCATAATTCAAGGAGGATTTAATAAAAGTATGATTTACAAAGGTGTGAACAGGATATAGGAAAATCTGAAAGAATAGTATGGTATTTAGGAGTTGGTAACAATAGGTCTCTTACCATCCCTAGATCCAAAGAGATGCGAGAAAAAAATCAGTTACCAGAATCTGGAAGGAGAAAGTCATGTAAACTGCTACTTTGGCAGGAGCTGTGACCTTCAAGATGGGTCACAGCCAGCCTGGGGCAGCCTTGCAGGGATGGAATTGGGGGAATAAATATCCTAACCTCATTCTCCTCCCTATTCCCAATCACCTGCTGGGCTCACCATTAGTCAAACCCAGCTATAAGCCAGAGGATAAGGAAGCCCATTGATATAGTCCATGCAGGTCAGTTTCCCAGGGCAGAAAGCAGGGACAGAAAGTGTGGAGAGTGCAATTTGGACAGGTGAACAGAAAATATTCAGCAACAGATATGGTGATATAGTACTTATATTATCCAAATCTACACATGGAATGTTTCCTAATTAACATAAAGACTGTTAGAAAAAAAGGATACAGGTAAAAATAAATAATGTGCAAAGTAGTAAATGGTTAGGAATAATGTAGAACTCCCACCACCCTTGCAGGGAATTCTGGCAAGATGGGCAGTCTAATGTCACAGGCAGCACTTAAGGGATGGAACCCCACTGCCATATATCACTCCACTTCCAGAAGGCCCACTTATAGGGCTGACCTATCCTATTGTTAGAATATAGAGGCATCCAGGGGCACCTGGGTGGTTCAGTCGGTTAAGCATCCGACTTCAGCTCAGGTCATGATCTCACAGACCGTGAATTCGAGCCCCGCGTCGGGCTCTGTGCTGACAGCTCGGAGCCTAGAGCCTGCTTCAGATTTTGTGTCTCCCTCTCTCTGACCCTCCCCCTTTCATGCTCTGTCTCAAAAATAAATAAACATTAAGAAAAAAGTTTTCACGGGGCGCCTGGGTGGCGCAGTCGGTTAAGCGTCCGACTTCAGCCAGGTCCCGATCTCGCGGTCCGGGAGTTCGAGCCCCGCGTCAGGCTCTGGGCTGATGGCTCGGAGCCTGGAGCCTGTTTCCGATTCTGTGTCTCCCTCTCTCTCTGCCCCTCCCCCGTTCATGCTCTGTCTCTCTCTGTCCCAGAAATAAATAAAAACGTTGAAAAAAAGAAAAAAGTTTTCAGAATATAGAGGCATCCACAAAGGACTCTCATGCTAAATGCTATTTTAAGTGTGTAGGTAAGAACACAACTTCCCTAAACTACAGAACAGGCTGAGTAGTGTATTTTGAGCTACTTGCTACTAAATACTTATACTTTTTGTAAGACTTAGTCGAAGAATTGCTTTTCACTGTAAGATACTACCTGGGAGTTGGGTTATAGGAAAAGGATACGTGACTTCCACCAATGACTAACCACCAGAGGCTCCCCACATTTTCCAAGGGAACCCAACATTTGCTGAATGGCCAGATCAGATCACATGCCCAACCCTGTGGCAAGGGGGAAAGGGTCATCTCAACCCTGTCCATCCAGAATGGATTTTCCATAAGCAAAATAAATTCTGCTACAAGAAGAAAGTTGGGGAGGGAAGGACAGAATATTAGGTAGACAATAACTGCACCCACCCAGGTTTATCACACTTTCCATTTGTGGATTTAACACTCATGGTTCCAGCTATTCCTGAATCACCCTGAATGTCCATGACATTCATAATTTGTAATTTAGCTAAGGTACAAGATTGCATTACCCATGCTACAAGGCCAGAGAGCATTGAAAAGATGCTTAGCTAGTAAATAAGCCTGACTGACCACCTATCAACCACATCTCCAAGTGATTATTTTTTATAATTTAACTTTATTTTTTATTTTTTATTTTTTAAAATTTATATCCAAATTAGTATATAGTGAAGCAATGATTTCAGGAGTAGATTCCTTAATGCCCCTTACCCATTTAGCCCATCCCCCCTCCCACAACCCCTCCAGCAACCCTCAGTTTGTTCTCCATATTTATGAGTCTCTTCTGTTTTGTCCCCCTCCCTGTTTTTATATTATTATTGTTTCCCTTCCCTTATGTTCATCTGTTTTGTCTCTTAAAGTCCTCATATGAGTGAAGTCATATGATTTTTGTCTTTCTCTAACTAATTTCCCTTAGCATAATACCCTCCAGTTCCATCCACGTAGTTGCAAATGGCAAGATTTCATTCTTTTTGATTGCCGAGTAATACTCCATTGTATATATACACCACACCTTCTTTATCCATTCATCCATCGATGGACATTGGGCTCTTTCCATACTTTGGCTATTGTGGATAGTGCTGCTATAAACATGGGGGGTGCATGTGTCCCTTCGAAACAGCACACCTGTATCCCATGGATAAATGCCTAGTAGTGCAATTTCTGGGTCATAGAGTAGTTCTATTTTTAGTTTTTTGAGAAACATCCATACTGTTTTCCAGAGTGGCTGCACCAGCTTGCATTCCCGCCAACAATGCAAAAGAGATCCTCTGTCTCCGCATCCTCCGCATCTGTTGTTGCCTGAGTTGTTCATGTTAGCCATTCTGACAGGTGTAAGGTGGTATCTCATTGTGGTTTTGACTTGTATTTCCCTGATGATGAGTGATGTTGAGCATTTTTTCATGTGTCGGTTGGCTATCTGGATGTCTTCTTTGGAGAAGTGTCTCTTCATGTCTTTTGCCCATTTCTTCACTGGATTATTTGTTTTTTGGGTGTTGATTTTGATAAGTTATTTGTAGTTTCTTCTCTCCTGCATCTGCACAGAAAACCTTAATAGAGGCAAACTTTGTTCCTTAGTGAAAGCTTCCCTTAGATGAGGCAGCTATTGATGTTGGTGCTAATGTGAAGTGACAAGATCTTTTATAAATAGACTACAAATACACTATATTAAAAAATCATCTTAAGTCTGAAAGGGCTGCTCAAATATTTTAGTCTACCTGAATTCATATTATGAGTGAATTTAAATGCCATAATGTATTCAAGAAGAGCCTAGGGCACACACCTCATGAATGATATGGATTAACTATAGTTTAAAAAATCTGTATAACATTCGTGATCCCTGTTTCAGTTATCTATTCTGACATAACAAATTATCTCAAAGCTTAATGTCTCAAAGCAACAAGTATTTTTGTTATTTACAATTCCACAATCTGAACTGGAATCATCTAGGCAATTCTTCTGCTGGTCTTACTAGCCATCACTTATGTGCCTGCATTCAGCTGGAAGGTTGGTTGAGGGCTGGGCTCTGCTGGATGCTGTTCATGTTTTCTTTGCACTGGGATCCAAGATGATTTGGGGAGAGACTGAACAAAGAATGAGTGGGGCTAGGGGCGCCTGGGTGGTTCAGTTAAGCGTCTGACTCTCGGTTTCAGCTCAGGTCATGATTTCACGGTTTGTGGGTTTGAGCCCTGCACTGGGCTCTGCACTAAGAGTGTGGAGCCTGCTTGGGATTCTCTCTCTCTCTCTCTCTCTCTCTCTCTCTCTCTCTCTCTCTCTCTCCCTCCTTCCCTCCCTCCTTCCCTATCAGCCCTTCCCCTATTCATGCTGCCTCTATCTCTCTCAAAATAAATAAATAAAGTTAAAAAATTTTTTTTTAAAGAATGAGTGGGACAAGAGAGGGCCTACTTGAATCACTCTTGGGCACACTGTTCCTCAAATTTCAAGTTTCCCCTTCTCTTAGCAATCTCCCCTGGACCCCAGGAGTGCACCCTTCTCATGATGCCACCACATTCACTGGGTTGATGTTACAACTCATTAAGACAGCTGATACAAAGACCCCAAGGTGGGGAGAGGCAGCATAGGAGTTTCTACCTTGAGGCCCAGAGGGTTCATGAATGAGAGACAATAGAATCCCACGTGTTGCTATGTTTGAGCCCAGCCTCAGCTTTAGGTGGGGTGCCATTTTCTCTGTATGCATGAGATAATTTCAGGATGAGAGCTGTCAGCCTTAATTCTCCAAGATGTACAATATGCATCAGAGTAAGAAGAGAAAAGCACAAAAATTAATTCAACTCTGTGAATATAATACTAATTATATCCTTTAAGTGATCTATTTACCGTTTCAGCTAAATCACCACCCAGCACAATAGCAATTATGTGCATATCATTAAAATGTGTCCTGTTGATATGGTTCAAGTTATATTTGATTATGACAGTAATCCATGCAACTCACTCTGTAAGCAATATATGAAAATCAATCTTCACACTCTATAATTATATCATGAATTTTCCGTCTTTGTAATTTGCTGTTCATAAAATATGGTCCCAGCTTAAAACAATTAAAGAAAATGTTAACTATTACTCAAATCATATATTGCTTTTTCTCCATTTAATTGTTTATAAAAATTCTATGATTTTGTATTTAAATAATTCAATGATCCTTGACTGTGGCACCATAAAGTGTTTGTTCTTTCTTTCAGACACACTTTTATTTTTTTTAACGTTTATTTATTATTGAGAGACAGAGCATGAGCATGGGAGGGGCAGAGACAGGGGGAGACACAGAATCCGAAGCAGGCTCCAGGCTCCAAATTGTTAGCACAGAGCCCAATGCGGAGCTTGAACCCACAAACCATGAGATCATGACCCGAGCCGAACAGACGCACTTTTAATATGCAGTGTTTCTCTTCATTTGTGCTTAGTATATCTAAAATCTTGTATTTCCTAGGGCCAAGGCCATAAAAGGAAAATGTAGAAGAACATTCTACCTTCACCTTTCATCTATGTGTAATTTTTAAATTTATGTGAGCTTTATTGCTGGACATTGGGGAGGCAATTATATGGGAACAAGTTATCACAGTGTTGGAGTACCTAGTTCCATGGGAACAATTTCTTCCCAGTTCTCTTGGGCAGGGCTGTATTTACAAGATGTTAAGGGTCAAAGGATGATAGGATTACTGGGTGACAAGCAGGCAAGCATATCCAAATTGGGATGAGGTTTTTTTTTTTTAATGAAATTATTGACAAATTGGTTTCCATACAACACCCAGTGCTCATCCCAAAAGGTGCCCTCCTCAATACCCATCACCCACCCTCTCCTCCCTCCCACCCCCCATCAACCCTCAGTTTGTTCTCAGTTTTTAACAGTCTCTTATGCTTTGGCTCTCTCCCATTCTAACCTCTTTTTTTTTTTCCTTCCCCTCCCCCATGGGTTCCTGTTAAGTTTCTCAGGATCCACATAAGAGTGAAACCATATGGTATCTGTCTTTCTCTGTATGGCTTATTTCACTTAGCATCACACTCTCCAGTTCCATCCACGTTGCTACAAAAGGCCAGATTTCATTTTTTCTCATTGCCACATAATATTCCATTGTGTATATAAACCACAATTTCTTTATCCATTCATCAGTTGATGGACATTTAGGCTCTTTCCATAATTTGGCTATTGTTGAGAGTGCTGCTATGAACATTGGGGTACAAGTGGCCCTATGCATCAGTACTCCTGTATCCCTTGGATAAATTCCTAGCAGTGCTATTGCTGGGTCATAGGGTAGGTCTATTTTTAATTTTCTGAGGAACCTCCACACTGCTTTCCAGAGCGGCTGCACCAATTTGCATTCCCACCAACAGTGCAAGAGGGTTCCCGTTTCTCCACATCCTCGCCAGCATCTATAGTCTCCTGAGTTGTTCATTTTGGCCACTCTGACTGGCGTGAGGTGATACCTGAGTGTGGTTTTGATTTGTATTTCCCTGATAAGGAGCGACGCTGAACATCTTTGCATGTGCCTGTTGGCCATCCGGATGTCTTCTTTAGAGAAGTGTCTATTCATGTTTTCTGCCCATTTCTTCACTGGGTTATTTGTTTTCCGGGTGTGGAGTTTGGTGAGCTCTTTATAGATTTTGGATACTAGCCCTTTGTCCAATATGTCATTTGCGAATATCTTTTCCCATTCCGTTGGTTGCCTTTTAGTTTTATTGGTTGTTTCCTTTGCTGTGCAGAAGCTTTGTATCTTCATAAGGTCCCAGTAATTCACTTTTGCTTTTAATTCCCTTGCCTTTGGGGATGTGTCGAGTAAGAGATTGCTATGGCTGAGGTCAGAGAGGTCTTTTCCTGCTTTCTCCTCTAAGGTTTTGATGGTTTCCTGTCTCACATTTAGGTCCTTTATCCATTTTGAGTTTATTTTTGTGAATGGTGTGAGAAAGTGGTCTAATTTCAACCTTCTGCATGTTGCTGTCCAGTTCTCCCAGCACCATTTGTTAAAGAGGCTGTCTTTTTTCCATTGGATGTTCTTTCCTGCTTTGTCAAAGATGAGTTGGCCATACGTTTGTGGGTCTAGTTCTGGGGTTTCTATTCTATTCCATTGGTCTATGTGTCTGTTTTTGTGCCAATACCATGCTGTCTTGATGATGACAGCTTTGGAGTAGAGGCTAAAGTCTGGGATTGTGATGCCTCCTGCTTTGGTCTTCTTCTTCAAAATTCCTTTGGCTATTCGGGGCCTTTTGTGGTTCCATATGAATTTTAGGATTGCTTGTTCTAGTTTCGAGAAGAATGCTGGTGCAATTTTGATTGGGATTGCATTGAATGTGTAGATAGCTTTGGGTAGTATTGACATTTTGACAATATTTATTTTTCCAATCCATGAGCAGGGAATGTCTTTCCATTTCTTTAAATCTTCTTCAATTTCCTTCATAAGCTTTCTATAGTTTTCAGCATACAGATCCTTACATCTTTGGTTAGATTTATTCCTAGGTATTTTATGCTTCTTGGTGCAATTGTGAATGGGATCAGTTTCTTTATTTGTCTTTCTGTTGCTTCATTGTTAGTGTATAAGAATGCAACTGATTTCTGTACATTGATTTTGTATCCTGCTACTTTGCTGAATTCATGTATCAGTTCTAGCAGACTTTTGGTGGAGTCTATCGGATTTTCCATGTATAATATCATGTCATCTGCAAAAAGCGAAAGCTTGACTTCATCTTTGCCAATTTTCATGCCTTTGATTTCCTTTTGTTGTCTGATCGCTGATGCTAGAACTTCCAGCACTATGTTAAACAGCAGCGGTGAGAGTGGGCATCCTTGTCGTGTTCCTGATCTCAGGGAAAAAGCTCTCAGTTTTTCCCCGTTGAGGATGATGTTAGCTGTGGGCTTTTCATAAATGGCTTTTATGATCTTTAAGTATGTTCCTTCTATCCCGACTTTCTCAAGGGTTTTTATTAAGAAAGGGTGCTGGATTTTGTCGAAGGCCTTTTCTGCATCGATTGACAGGATCATATGGTTCTTCTCTTTTTTTTTGTTAATGTGATGTATCACGTTGATTGATTTGCGAATGTTGAACCAGCCCTGCATCCCAGGAATGAATCCCACTTGATCATGGTGAATAATTCTTTTTATATGCCGTTGAATTCGATTTGCTAGTATCTTATTGAGAATTTTTGCATCCATATTCATCAGGGATATTGGCCTGTAGTTCTCTTTTTTTACTGGGTCTCTGTCTGGTTTAGGAATCAAAGTAATACTGGCTTCATAGAATGAGTCTGGAAGTTTTCCTTCCCTTTCTATTTCTTGGAATAGCTTGAGAAGGATGGGTATTATCTCTGCTTTAAACGTCTGGTAGAACTCCCCTGGGAAGCCATCTGGTCCTGGACTCTTATTTGTTGGGAGATTTTTGATAACCGATTCAATTTCTTCGCTGGTTATGGGTCTGTTCAAGCTTTCTATTTCCTCCTGATTGAGTTTTGGAAGAGTGTGGGTGTTCAGGAATTTGTCCATTTCTTCCAGGTTGTCCAATTTGTTGGCATATAATTTTTCATAGTATTCCCTGATAATTGTTTGTATCTCTGAGGGATTGGTTGTAATAATTCCATTTTCATTCGTGATTTTATCTATTTGGGTCATCTCCCTTTTCTTTTTGAGAGGCCTGGCTAGAGGTTTGTCAATTTTGTTTATTTTTTCAAAAAACCAACTCTTGGTTTCGTTGATCTGCTCTACAGTTTTTTTAGATTCTATATTGTTTATTTCTGCTCTGATCTTTATTATTTCTCTTCTTCTGCTGGGCTTAGGCTGCCTTTGCTGTTCTGCTTCTATTTCCTTTAGGTGTGCTGTTAGATTTTGTATTTGGGATTTTTCTTGTTTCTTGAGATAGGCCTGGATTGCAATGTATTTTCCTCTCAGGACTGCCTTTGCTGCGTCCCAAAGCGTTTGGATTGTTGTATTTTCATTTTCGTTTGTTTCCATATATTTTTTAATTTCTTCTCTAATTGCCTGGTTGACCCACTCATTCGTTAGTAGGGTGTTCTTTAACCTCCATGCTTTTGGAGGTTTTCCAGACTTTTTTCTGTGGTTGATTTCAAGCTTCATAGCATTGTGGTCTGAAAGTAAGCATGGTATAATTTCAATTCTTGTAAACTTATGAAGGGCTGTTTTGTGACCCAGTATATGATCTATCTTGGAGAATGTTCCATGTGCACTCGAGAAGAAAGTATATTCTGTTGCTTTGGGATGCAGAGTTCTAAATATATCTGTCAAGTCCATCTGATCCAATGTGTCATTCAGGGCCCTTATTTCTTTATTGACCGTGTGTCTAGATGATCTATCCATTTCTGTAAGTGGGGTGTTAAAGTCCCCTGCAATTACCACATTCTTATCGATAAGGTTGCTTATGTTTATGAGTAATTGTTTTATATATTTGGGGGCTCCGGTATTCGGCGCATAGACATTTATAATTGTTAGCTCTTCCTGATGGATAGACCCTGTAACTATTATATAATGTCCTTCTTCATCTCTTGTTACAGCCTTTAATTTAAAGTCTAGTTTGTCTGATATAAGTATGGCTACTCCAGCTTTCTTTTGGCTTCCAGTCGCATGATAAATAGTTCTCCATCCCCTCACTCTCAATCTAAAGGTGTCCTCAGGTCTAAAATGAGTCTCTTGTAGAGAGCAAATAGATGGGTCTTGTTTTTTTATCCATTCTGATACCCTATGTCTTTTGGTTGGCGCATTTAATCCATTTACATTCAGTGTTATTATAGAAAGATACGGGTTTAGAGTCATTGTGATGTCTGTATGTTTTATGCTTGTAGTGATGTCTCTGGGACTTTGTCTCACAGGGTCCCCCTTAGGATCTCTTGTAGGGCTAGTTTAGTGCTGACAAATTCCTTCAATTTTTGTTTGTTTGGGAAGACCTTTATCTCTTCTTCTATTCTAAATGACAGACTTGCTGGATAAAGGATTCTTGGCTGCATATTTTTTCTGTCTAGCACCCTGAAAATCTCGTGCCAATTCTTTCTGGCCTGCCAAGTTTCAAAAGAGAGATCAGTCACGAGTCTTATAGGTCTCCCTTTATATGTGAGGGCACGTTTATCCCTTGCTGCTTTCAGAATTTTCTCTTTATCCTTGTATTTTGCCAGTTTCACTATGATATGTCGTGCAGAAGATCGATTCAAGTTACGTCTGAAGGGAGTTCTCTGTGCCTCTTGGATTTCAATGCCTTTTTCCTTCCCCAGTTCAGGGAAGTTCTCAGCTATGATTTCTTCAAGTACCCCTTCAGCACCTTTCCCTCTCTCTTCCTCCTCTGGGATACCAATTATGCGTATATTATTTCTTTTTAGTGTATCACTTAGTTCTCTAATTTTCCCCTCATACTCCTGGATTCTTTTATCTCTCTTTTTCTCAGCTTCCTCTTTTTCCATAACTTTATCTTCTAGTTCACCTATTCTCTCCTCTGCCTCTTCAAGCCGAGCTGTGGTGGTTTCCATTTTGTTATGCATTTCGTTTAAAGCGTTTTTCAGCTCCTCGTGACTGTTCCTTAGTCCCTTGATCTCTGTAGCAAGAGATTCTCTGCTGTCCTGTATACTGTTTTCAAGCCCAGCGATTAATTTTATGACTATTATTCTAAATTCACTTTCTGTTATGTTATTTAAGTCCTTTTTGATCAGCTCATTAGCTGTTGTTATTTCCTGGAGATTCTTCTGAGGGGAATTCTTCTGCTTGGTCATTTTGGATAGTCCCTGGCGTGGTGAGGACCTGCAGGGCACTTCCCCTGTGCTGTGGTGTAGAACTGGAGTTGGTGGGTGGGGCCGCAGTCAGACCTGATGTCTGCCCCCAGCCCACCGCTGGGGCCACAGTCAGACTGGTGTGTGCCTTCTCTTCCCCTCTCCTAGGGGCGGGATTCACTGTGGGGTGGTGTGGCTTGTCTGGGCTACTTGCACCCTGCCAGGCTTGTGATGCTGGGGATCTGGCGTACTAGCTGGGGTGGGTAGGCAAGGTGCACGGGGGCAGGAGGGGCAGGCTTAGATCGCTTCTCCTTAGGTGATCCACTTCAAGAGGGGCCCTGTGGCAGCGGGAGGGAGTCAGATCCGCTGCCGGAGGTTTGGCTCCACAGAAGCGCAGAGTTGGGTGTTTGCGCAGAGCGAGCAAGTTCCCTGGCAGGAACTGGTTCTCTTTGGGATTTCGGCTGGGGGATGGGCGAGGGAGATGGCGCTGGCGAGCGCCTTTGTTCCCCACCAAACTGAGCTCTGTCGTCCGGGGGCTCAGCAGCTCTCCCTCCCTTTGTCCTCCAGCCTTCCCGCTTTCCGAGCAGATCTGTTAACTTATGACCTCCCAGACGCTAAGTCGCGCTTGTTGTGGGAACACAGTCCGTCAGGCCCCTCCGCTTTTGCAAGCCAGACTCGGGGGCTCTGCTTGGCCGGCGAGCCACCCCTCCGCCCCGGCTCCCTCCCGGCAGTCCATGGAGCGCGCACCGCCTCGCTGCCCTTCCTACCCTCTTCCGTGGGCCTCTCGTCTGCGTTTGGCTCCAGTGACTCCGTTCTGCTAATCCTCTGGCGGTTTTCTGGGTTATTTAGGCAGGTGTAGATGGAATCTAAGTGATCAGCAGGACGTGCGGTGAGCCCAGCGTCCTCCTAAGCCGCCATCTTGCAAAAAAAAAAAAAAAAAAAAAAAAAAAAAAAAAAAAAAAAAAAAAAAAAAACGGGATGAGGTTTGCTTAGGCAGGTCTACCCTCCCATTTGCCTCCAATAAATCACAAAATGACCTGAGTAAATTGGTGAGTCACAGATTTTAGGATTTTTTTTTTTTTTTGGATGGATAGGAGTAGTCTTCGATATTTATAAGGAAGTAGGGGCAGTGGTCTCCTTAAGAGCAAGTGTCAGACCAAATTCTAACAGTCATATAAACATTCATAGCAAGAAGATACCTAGATGTCCATACAATCTGTCCTGGAAGTTCAGCGAAGTCCCAATCTGGTGACCCTTTAGCTGCTCCTACTGCATCCTGCATGAAAGGTTCACATGAGATACATGTGCAGTACTGGAACTGTTGAATTTACCAAAATCTCTAGTCATATTCAGACAACCAAATCCCCCATAAGTGGCTAAACAAGGGACCAATCTGGAATCCTAAGCCTAGAGTGCCATTCTCAAGGGCTGTGGGCTACTGGCTTTACCAGAGTCTTAGACTCCTGTCATGTAAGGGGCAGGACTTCCTAAACAATATTTATAGCCAATGCACACTGCTTGAATACCATGCATTTCACCAGTGAGAAATTATGTCTAACATCCATGAGGCTAATTAACAAAGCCTGTGATATTGATCTGAGATAAAGATATTTGCAGGCTTACAGTAGTTGCTTTGGAAGTGTTGAATTCTTTTTTTTTAATTTTTTTAACGTTTATTTATTTTTGAGACAGAGAGAGACAGAGCATGAACGAGGGAGGGTCAGAAAGAGGGAGACACAGAATCTGAAACAGGCTCCAGGCTCTGAGCTGTCAGCACAGAGCCCGATGCAGGGCTCGAACTCACAGTCTGTGAGATCATGACCTGAGCTGAAGTCGGCCACCCAACCGACTGAGCCACCCAGGTACCCCAGGAAGTGTTGATTTCTGATTAGTCTTTCAAGGGAGAATAATCCCTGGAATGAATGTCCTCAATTAGAAAACTGAATTTTAACAACTGCTCTAGGGTAGAGATTAAAACTAACGTGCACAAATATATATCATAGTATCTTTGCTGAAGTATTTTAAAGTAAATTACACCACAGTGACCATATGCTATGAGATATGATGTTGTTATGGCAATGACTATAATAGAAGATGGATTTCAATATTTTGTTTGTTTTACATGTAAAAGCTTTTCAAAATGAATGCCTTTGAGCTAGGCTTAAAACATATTTGCTAGAATTGCCATATGATCCAGCAGTTCTCCTTCAGGTTATACTCAAAAGAATTGAAAGAAAGGTCTCAAAGAGATATTTGTTCATAGCAGTATTATTTACAATGCTGCAAGGTGGAAGCACCCCAAATGTCCATAGACAGATTAATGGGTTTGAAAGTGTGATATATACATACAATGGAATATTATCCAGTCTTAAAAGAAGAAGAAAATTCTAATATATAACATGGTTGAATCTTGAGGACATTATGCTAGGTTTAATAAGTCAATCACAAAAGATAAATATTATATGATTCTACATACCTAGAGTAGTCAAAATCATAAGGACACAAAGTAGAACTATGGTTGCCAGGGGCTAGGAGAGGAGGGAATACGAGGTATTATTGTTTAATAGGTGTAGAGTCTTAGTTTTGCAAGGTGAAAGGAGTTCTGGAAATGGACGGTGGTGATGATTATACAATAATACGAATGCATTCAATGGTACAAGTAATCATAAGTTCTATCTTACATGTTATTTTATCACAATAAAATTTTGAAAAAAATCTCATTTGCTGCCTTTTTGCTGTTTGGGATTCATCATGAGACCAGTATTTTCTGGGTTCCTGTCCCTCTATCATTATCTGAAGCCTCAGGAAGAATCCATTGCTCAGACAGGTGTTAAGGTAACAATGGTAAGAATAAGGTGAATTCAGGGGACCACAAGCAGCCTCCTGGGTTAGAAATGAGGATTTGAGTAGGCGTTGGATGACAGACCAGACCAGAGAGAGTAAGTGGGCCAGTGCAAAGGCAAAGCAACAAAGCTGAGGCAAGGGAGCCACCAGAGGAGTAGAAATTAAGGTGGCATTCACTCTCAAGTGCCAACCCTGCATTTGAACGAACCTTGAGAATAAGTGTCTTCTTAAATTTTGCACCCACGGTGTCTTGCTTGCTTCACCCTACTTCCAGCCCTATACAAGGAGCCTTGTTTTCAAAGCATGGAGCTTAGATTACATCCTAATGGCTATGGGGAAGCTTTGAAGGAGCCTACGCAAAGGATTCAGGTTTTTGAAAGATAATTCTTGCCATTATATAGAGAACTGATTGAAGGAGGTAAGACTGGAGTCAGGGACAGGGATCCAGACCAAAGATTATAGGGGCTTTATCTAAGGCAGTAGTCTTGGGGCTGGAGAACAATGGATGTTTAAAGAGCTATGAAGGAAGCAAGACTGAAAGTGTGGTAACTAATGCAGTGTGGTAGTGATACAGAGGGAAGTGCTCAAAGATGACTCCTCTCCTCACTTGGGTGACTTGGTAGCCTGGTGATGCTATGTGACAATGTCTGGAGACATTTTTGGTTGTCATAACGGTGGAGGGGGTACCACTACTAACTAGTGAGTTGAGGCTATGGATGCTGCTAAATATGCTACAGTGTACAAGAGAGTCCCCACAACAAAGAATTATCCTGCCCCAAGTGTCAGTAGTGCCAAGGATAACAAACCTAGTTCAAGGTTATCCTGACTTTGTCTGGATTTCAAGGTCTTGTTGAAATCCAGATTTCCTATTTCTAACATCTATGTCTGAGTTTTTAAAATTATAGTTACCACTTCAAAGAAAGAAATGAGATTATCTCCTCTTACAGAGGCACTACTTATCCTTCTCTCCTTAGCTTTCCCTTGAGAATGGGCTTCCTACTCCCCTTTCATTTTTAATCTCTTGTTCCTCTTCAAGAGAAGAGAAGGGACTGATCTGAGTTATGGTAGTCTAATCTGGCATATTTACCATTGGGCAGGACCTCCCTGCCTCTAATGTGAGAACATAGCTCCACCCTTCCTCTTTTATGGCCTCATGGATTGCATATGGAAACCGGGGTTTGTTTCTCCTGCCAGTTCCTATCATGTAAGCCCACCCAGCAGGGCTTTCCCATTATTCTTTCCATCTTACTTTTGGGACTCAGGGGTATGAGCACCTCTTGCTCTTGCCTACTTTTTCACTCCCTGTTTCAATGCAGAAGGAACACCAAGCCAGGTATTCCCATAGTGGTATACCTGTGTTGTATATTACTCTCTGTCCACCCTATGACTAGGTAGGAGACAGGCCTACATTCTTCATAATTGGTTGATTGCTGAGTCTGTTCTGCAAGCTCAGTCATATCCCCATGAGCATGCCTGAATGTGGACCCCAAGTATATGCATTGGAGGTAGGAGGTCAGAAGCCTCAGGTCTAGGCCACATTAGTCACACAATTTATCAGAAACCTTGCTTTTAGGAGATTGCAGAAACTTTGACAATATTTCCTATATTGCCAAATAACTGTATTTCCTATAAAAGAAAACCTAAGTCCAGGCTTAAGTGCTAATCCTTTATTAGGAAGTGCAATCCTAGGAGGGCATGGGGGAAAGGAAGTGAGGCAGGGAAAGATCAACTGCAAATGTAAAATGATGCATTCCTGTACTGACACTGCTTCTCAAAGAAACACAGCCAGTCACTTAGCATGCATATGACTTCAGACAAGCTATGCACAAAAAAAGTGGTATCTCAGAACCATCCATGGAAGAGTGGAACAGAGAAGGAATTTACCTGCTGACTCACCTCTGTCTCTTGTTTCCCATAGGTCGAAGTTCACTCCATGTGAATGAACTCACCTGCACGTCCCTGTTGCACTACCTGAGTTCTCTGACAGTCTCTGGGAAAACTAGATCCCACCCACAGTGGTTATATTTGAATTGGGGAATGGTGAGAGGAGTCAAAAGTTCTAGGCCTCAGCATCCAGAAAGGGGATGACTTGGGCCCTCACAGAGACAATTGCCAGACCTACACAAGTGGCAGAGGGTCCAGGAGACAAGTGAGGTTCAGAGAGTCCAAAGAGGAGAATAAATTGGGTCTGAGGCACAATGAGCTTCTGTAGGCTATTGAATGAAACCCAGAGGGGCATGGGAGCTACATTTCTATCCCTAAAACATTAGCATTTCTGTCATGATTTCTTAGAAAACTCGGGCTGGAAGGTATTGCTGGAAATAAAACATCTGGAGCAGACACTACTAGTTGCCTACCCCAAATTCCTTCTGCTAATGATTGGTGTATATAATAAGAGCACAGGGCTCCTTACTTCCCATCCTATACCCTCTACCTCAGAATGGGCAGTCCGAAGTTGTTTCAGTGATGGCTTTAGGCTACAGCTGGAAAGACTCAGCAAATCTTTGCCATCTATAGAAACAGGAAGCCAGGAAGAGAGAGGAGCATTGCAGAAACTTCCATGGAGAATTATGTGAAAAAGTCTTGCCAGAACAATGCAGCTGGGCCACATCTTGCCTTTCTTCTTCCTATAGACACTCCATACAGAGAGTGCGCATGCACACACACACACACACACACATACGCACATCACAAACACAAATACAACAAAAATGCACACACACTAAATGAAATTTACCAGTTTCACTAGCCAGGGTTTAGTTTTGCAATCAATTCTAAACTCCAGCAGGACAAGCTTCTTTTGTGCCATATTGGAGGAACTCGGGGCAACTGAAACAAATGGCTAAAATGCTCCTCAGAATGCAAACAACTGTTTGTGTTGCAAAGCCAAGAAGAACCCCCAGGAGTGAGGTTTGAAAGAGGGAAATTTTGGAGTTTCCTCAAGAGTGAAAATGCAACAGTTTCTCTTATTGCTCAACTGCAAACATTTCTTGAGCCCCTTCTTTGTTACTAGTTCTGCGTTTGGTAAGGGAAGAGGAATGCTGGGAACTCTAGAACCCAGTCCTCACCTTCTCTTCCCGCCGTTCCTGATTGTCCCTTAAATAGAAAGTCCCCCTAAGATTTCTATGCCCTTACAGAAGTGGTGGACAGAAATTTCACCCTTCATTCCTCTCCTCGTGAGACACGAATATAGACAAAAAGCTGACATCTGTTAATCTTCTGTCAGGTAGTATAAATGTCCCTGACACAAATGGCCCCTCCAATCTTGCATTTGACTTTCTGGAGACCTCTTGCCTATGGGAGGAATCTCTAGAGCTTGCTTTCTCTTCCCCCTAAGTATACTAGGGTGGGCTCCCTTGCCCTGCAGGAGAGACCTACAGTTTTCCACTTGCTCCCCCTGTGCTTGGGCAATTAAAAGGTGGAAATAGTAGAAGACTTGTGGGCCTTGGTTCTAATGGGAGGCCCTCTTTCTTGCGTTCTATTGTTGCCATGTGAAGAACAGGCCAAGGCTAGGCCAATAATTCAGGGAGGATGAGAAACACGTGAAGCAGACATGAACTCTACCTATATTTGGAACAGCCCATCTGAGCCCAGCCAAAACCAGCAAAGCCATACCAGCCAACCTGCAGACATGTGGAAATTCAATACTTATTATTACTCACCACTGAGATTTTGTGGTTGTTTATAGCAATAGCTAATTGGTACAGAAACTGGTGATTCCAAGTAATTAAACAGCCAGACTCTGGATTTCAATTGCCTGGATTCAATGGCAAACTCTCCAACCTAAAAGCTGATAAACCCAGACAAGTTATTTGCCTGCTTTATGTCTACATATCCATAAAATGGAGATAACACTATTCTACCTCCCTTAGAGAGTTTTTGTTACAATTAAATTTCCTAATGCATTCAAAGTAGGTGAAACAATACCTGGGACATGGTAAACATTCAATAAATGTTGCCAGTATTTTATCTAGCAATAAAACTTGATGTTATATTTTGCACATAAATACAAGAATCAATTTAGAATCAATTTGCAAACTTCTATCAAAAAATCCTGCAGGGATTTTGATTGGGAATACATTGCACCTATAGATCAAGCCAGAGAGAATTGGCATCTAAATATTGAGTTTTCCAATCCATAAATATGATATATCTCTCCATTTAGTAGGTCTTATTTAATTTTTCTCAGCAATGTTTTATAATTTTCAACATTAAAATCTTGCACATATTTCATTAAATTTATACCTAAGTATTTCATATTTTATGATATTGTAAATAATATTGATTACCTCAATTTCCAGTTAGGTGTTGCTAATGTTTTGCATTTTTTAAGCATGCAACCTTGTTAAACTCACCTAGTTTTAGTAGCTTTTGGGTAGATTCTTTGGCTTTTCTACATAGATGAACATTCCATCTCTTCATAAAGAAAGTTTTGTTTCTTCCTATCCAATCTGCATGCCTTTTATTAATTTTTCTTGTCTTCCTGCTATAGCTGGGACCTCCAGTACAATGTTGAATAGAAGGAATCAGAGAAAATATACTTCCATTGTTCTTGGTATTAGGGGGAAAGTCTTTCACCATTAAGTTTAGTTGTAAAGGAAACTCCTGTCTATTCCTAGTTTTCTGACATTTTTATTAAAAATCAATATTGAGTTTTGTCAAAAATTATTTGCAACCATTGGAATGAGCATTATTCTTTTTTTAATCTGTTAATATGGTAAATTACATTGATTGCTTTTCAGATGTTGAAACAGCCTTGCATTTCTGGGGTAAACCCCACTTCTTCATTGTATAATATCATTTTCAGACGTTACTGGATTTGATATGCAAGTTTTTGTTAAAGATTTTTGCATCTATGTGTATGAAAGATATTAGTCTATGGTTTTGTTTTCTTGTTTTATCTTTGTGTGGTTTTTAGTATCAGGATAATGCTGGATTCATAAAAGGAGTTGCGAAAATTTTGCTCCTCTTTTATTTGAGAAGTTTGTATGGCAATGGTATTATAACTTCCTTGAGTGCTTAGTAGAATTCATCTGTAGTTTTTTGGAGAAAGAGGGTTCATCATAAAAGAAGTTTATTTCATTGCTGTAAAGTTATCTTGATTACTGTATCTTCTTCAATGAGCTCTTGGTAATTTGCATCTTTCAAAATGTTTCCTCTAATTTATCAAACTTACTGGCACAAAGTTGTCCACATTATTCCCTTATTGTCTTCTTAATGTCTGTATGATCTTTAATGATGTCTCCTTTTTTATTCTTGGTATTGGCAATTTGCATTTTATCTTTCTTTCCTGATCAATGTGGTTTATGAATTGTATTGATCTTTTCAAAAAACCAACTTCTGGTTTGATTTTCTCTCATTTTTTCTCTCATTGATTTCTGCTCTTTTATTATTTCCTTGTTTCTACTTGCTTTGGGTTTAATTTGTTCTTCTTTTAGTAGTTTCAGAAGGTAGAAGCATGGCCCATTGATTTAAGAATCCCTTTCAAATATAAGCATTTAATGCTATACATTTTCGTCTAGGCACTGTATTGTGTTCATCCCACAATTTTTGATACAGTCAATTCCAAGTATTTTCTAATTTGCTTTGTAGTTTCTTCTTTGACTGGTGATGATATTCTTTAATTCACACATGGATCCTGCATCTGTTTCTCAGTTAATTTAGAATGCATATGACAAAGACATGTGTTTAATTAAGATCTTCTACCCAGTACCTACCAAGATCAAGCTGTGAGGTCAGGCATAAAGAAAAACATCTAATTGCTAAAGGCCAGTGACTACTATACACCTCATGCATCAGAATCACCTAAGCAATTTTTTAAAATATAGGTCCTTGAATTCCACCCTCAGACATTCTGATTCAGTACATTTGAAGTGAAGATATAGGAGTCTGCATTTTACAATCTACATGAAAAAATTACTCAAGAATAACTCCCTAGGGGACTATGATATTTAGCTAGATTTGAAAGCCCTTGTTGGGGTGTTGAAAGAGTTTTCTACAGAGCCTGGACTAGAGTGAGCACAGAGAAGCATCTACAGTGCAACATTTAAGGAGACTGTCACTGCTGGAGTCTCAGGTGTTCTTCTACACATCTGAGAATGAATGCCACCTTGAATTTTGTGCCCTTTGCAGCACTCTTGCCTGACCCTAGCCCTGGTTTTCAGCATTCGGAAAAAGTGCAAGTGTAGACAGGAGCCCCTGCTCTGCCTGATTCCCCATCCCACTTCCCTCCCAGGGTTGCTCTCCAAACCATCCCAGTATGATACCAGGTCACTTGCTTGCCAACCTTGAATGAGCTCTTGCTGCTGGCCCTGCATTCCTAGCCAATCCCAGCACCCACATTCCTATCTTCTGTCTCCTTGGTGACCACATCTCAGCCTTGTATCAACATCTCCTACAAAGTAAATACTGCCTTATATGCAATTCTTTGCCCTAACTCCAGAGTGGGTTTCTTCCAAGTCTGTTTGTAAGTCAGTTGTTTGGGATTTGAAGGATTTTAGTCTTAATTCTAAGGATAATGGTAAACCCGTTGGGAAATCATTGAACAGTTGTAAGCAGGCATCTTAAATTCCACGTTTGTTTAGTTCCTCTCTAGTTTTGAATAGCTTAATCTCACTGTTTTTCTCTTTGCAAGCTTTGTTTGCAATGACTTTATTTTTCTAAAATCTTCAAATGTGAACATTCTTTGAATGCTTTGATTAGAGATTTCCAAATGGTTTTGAGAAAACAATGAAATAAAATTTAGAGGACTCACTGACAAAATGTTCAATGACAATGTAGGACACTTAGATTGATTTACAAAGTAGTTCTTCAGAGCCTCAAACATTTCAAGAATCTACTTGTTGACCACCAGGAAAAACAGAAAACACAATACTATCATGCTAAGCATTTTTAATTCAACATCAGTTTTGTCATAGAAAATTTCACATTTCAGTTGCTATAACATTATATAATAGAAACATTTGTAAATTTTGACAACCACATCCTCTATTTTCATTGGTAGAACATTGCAGCTTGTTTATACATAATTAATTATAAATTATGCGTGTGCCTTGACTAATTCCAAGTATGTTTTATTTCCATAAATTTCTTAATTTTAGCAAGAACATTGTTTTCACCATGATGTTGTGCTATCCTCAGATTTGTGTTTTATCGATGACCCTCAAAACAAGTAATTTTATCTGCAAATGCTGAACTTTTTGAATGAATTTACTATGACTTTACTAATAATAATGGCAGATGTTTCACTTTTCACTTTTGAATAAACCTTGAAAAGCTTTATTTAATCCCATGAACTGAATGCAAATATCAAAGTATAATTGGAATGAACTAATTTTTTACTTGAGGCATCTAATAACAGCAATATAAAAATGTATCATTTAACTCTGAATTTCTTCATCTTCTGCTAGAGCCAACACATTGAAAGGTATGGCTTCACTTTTTGTATGTGCATGAGAAAACTTGGAAATAAGCTGAATTAAGCTCAGCACAAAGTGAGATGTAAACACCCTTAGATGTAGACAAGAAGGCCCCCGGGCCTGGGCCCTGAATTTTAGGGGCCCTGAACATCACAAACACAAAAAAAGTAAGTACATTCAAAAGATCATGGACAGCTTTGTAACTCAAGATCCAAAACCCAGGGTTGGTAGTCTATGGAACAAAACTCTACATATCTACACTTGAGACTAACACCTTCCACAGCTCAGGGATCTCTTTTCCACAATCTTTCCCAACGTTCCAGAAACAGAGACAGAAGCAGTTATAATGTGGAAGGAGGAGCTGGGTGGTAGAGAGACTTATATAAGAGAAAAGGCAAATCAATTAACTTGTCAAATATCTCCCTGCAGATAACAAGAATGCAGATTATGCATAATTAGTTCCAATTAATGTGAGCATCCATTGCCTTGCTTTTTATTTTTGTTCCACTTCTTGGTTCCAAAGGTCCTAATGATTTAGTATATATCTGTAATATTTTTTAATACTAAACAATTCATATTATTCTTAAATTCATGTATCCACACATATACGTTTATCTATTTTAGTTTTCTGTATTTGTGTGTAAGTAAATATAAGTCTAGCTATAACATGAGTGAAGCTTGCTGCAGTCTTTAAATTGGCAACTAGATGGACAATAAACCCTAGGATTGTGAATAGTTCTGTTTTTATAAAATTCCTTAATACAGTTGGATTTCAGTTTCAATTTCAGACTTAAATTGAAATGTTCACCTTCATTTAATTTTGATTGTGAAAGTTGATGATATTTGTTAATTATAACTTGTATTTTTCTTTTGATCTTAATTGGTAACTTTAAATATTTCAGAAGAGAGATACCATTTTTATAAGAAACATGAAAAGTAACTTCATTTTTTATATTTTAAATTCACTTTAATTTAAATATTTGGATGAACCTATATTCAAGTATTATACATTTTTAATGCTGTAAGATTTTATTTTTAAAAGATTTTTATTTTTTTAATATTTATTTATTTCTGAGAGAGAAAGACAGAGCGTGAGTGGGGGAGGGGCAGACAGAATCTGAAACAGGCTCCAGTCTCTGAGCTGTCGGCAGAGAGGCCTACATGGGGCTTGAGCTCGGGAATGGTGAGATTGTGACGTAGGCCAAAGTCGGACTCCTAACCAGCTGGGCCACCCAGGCATCCCAGATTTTATTTTTTAATCCTTTAGATCATGACTGTCAATAGAAAACAAATTATGTGAAGATCTCATATATAAAAACATAATTAGTGATTTTGCTGAAATGAAGGAAAAATTGTGGAATAAATAATAATTCCTGAGTTACATATTACTTGACTTTTCTTACTCATCCAGATTTGGCTAGCCCATCAAGACAACACTCAGTCATGCTCTTTATTTAAGTTCAATCACCTTTGAGTTGTTGCCAACTCCATATAAAAACCATAGCTTTACATATTTTTTCTCATAATGAAGGTATTTTTTCTAAGTAGGGGCATAGAACATATTTTATTTAACACTTTGCTAGCTTGATTTATAACTTGTAAATATTTAAACCTAATGGAATGTGGGCTTTCATTTGTCCTCTTGCCCAAGGCCCACACATGTCAGGAGCAGCCAGAACACACCGTCTGCAGCTGCATGTGGTAAATCACTATCTCCAGGCAGTCTCCACACAGTGACAATTATCTTTTGAAGCAAATGATAATGCTTCTTCAGCAGCTTTGAGTCTTCTATTTTCCACGTGGTCAATGACATCTGGCCTCCATGGCAGGTGATAGATGTACACAAACACTCTGCAGGTTACACACTCAACACCAACATGCTTGAGGGATGAAAATCCAGTACTGTATATTTCATTTAACATTCCCTTAAGCTCATTGATGTCCAAAGGGTTTATTGCAAAAAAAAATAATAATAAGCAAGGAAATAGCCGCAGGTTTGTGCTCTACAATCAACAACAAAAATCCTGGCAAAAGCATTGAGACCACTCTTTCTATTCTCCACAGCAGCACTGCTCAGCTTCCTATTTCCTGTACATACTTCACATACATCTAACCTATGATGCCTGCATTTCCCACTGACACTGCCAAGAAGTGGCTGCTCAGCATGAGTCACAGCAACTGGCTGGCACACAAAGAGGTTGGCAGGGACAGTAGCTTCAAATATTTCCCCCACCACTACCTGAGACCAGAAGGACTTCGATCCCCCCAGCTGCTAATGTCTGAACCACTTGGTTTTGTCAGGGAGCAGCCTGCCTGCTCCCCTTCAGTGAAAGACAGGTGTTAGCTAGCTTACATCTGGAAAGGGGTGGGGAATGAGAGATAGGCTGTCACTGGTCTTATTCCAGATTTAACTGCACAATAAATTGAGACCTATGCTCAGTGAATATGCATCTCACTACCAGACAAGACCATGACAGAGCTGGAAGTACAAGAGGGAGGGCTACCAAACTCATCCAGACTTATTTTAATGCTTTGTAACTGTAATAGTTAATTTAAAAATAAAAAACCTAGGACTAATGCTAAACCAGTCAGAATGCCTGGACAACAGGTGTAAATCAAGGCTGTCTCAAGCCAACTGGCACTTAGAGTGATTCTAAATATTCCCCTCTGATTCTACAGGATGCAGCCAGGGTGGTCTTTCTAAAGCATAACCCTAATGAAGTCAGACCTCTATTGACAGCTCTTCCATTACTCTCCACTACCCTAAGGCTAAAATCCTTGACAAAACAGACTATCTCAAGTCTGCCCCCTTCAGCTTTGACCACTTCCGTCTGCATCCCTCTACTGGACCTGAATTGAGTCTCGCCTGATTTCCCCTCTTCTTAGAATATCCTTCCCTCCTCCATGACCTTTGGCTGACTGACAGTTATCCATATATAAAGACGCATTTTAGCCATCCTCTGTTTTGGTAAGATTCCCTGACCTCTCTCTTCCAGTCAGACTATCCATCCCCTATTCTCCCATAATGCATTTTGAATGTTTCTGACATAAGGTCTACATTACCACTTGCAATCCTTCTGTTTATTTATCCCTTCTACCTCATCTGTGAGCATCTTGAAGATAGACACCTTGTCATCACTGTATCTTCAGCACTTACACACTACACTAGATGGAGCTGGGTTGGATTGGACACAATTTGAAAATAAATATTTAGAGCCAAAATATGCAAAAATGTTAATGGCTGACTGATGAAATTATGTTTTGCTAGATGGCTGATAAAGATAACTGGGGATATTTTGAGCCAAAGAAGGCACATTGACAGTATTAGTCTAAGAGAATCAATCTGGAGGCATATAGAGGATGAACTGAATTTCCACTCATGCTCACATGGTCTCCACCAATAAACCCAGTAAACCCAGTAAACACCCTCACCTTCCCTCTCCACCCACTCCATCTGAGCCTATCAAAGTAGCTAACACATGAGAATATAGAAGTCATTCCCAAGTCAACATTTTTCATTTTTAACAAGCAAATGTCAATATCCTTACTATAAACAGGGAACTCTTGTAAATAAACATGAAAAATACTAACAATTGAAAATAGGGAAAAGACATAAATAAGAGTGTTGCAAAAGAAGAAACTTGACCAAGTAATCAGAGAGACTGCAAGCTAAATTAATAATGAGATGCCAATTTTGCCTATCAAATTGTCAGAAATTATAAAATGAGTAATAGGCAGCGTTGGCAAGGCTTTAGGAAAATGGCACTCTTATACATTAGATGTAGGAGTGGAAATTAGCATAGAGTTTCTGAAAAAAGTTCAAAGATGAATTTAAAGATACATTGTACCAGACATTCAGAACATTTTTAATCACTCATAAATTTGGGGGGAAAACTGAATAGCCAACAATAAGGGAATAATTAAATTATGATATAGTCTAGTGATTTCATTTTATACAATTATCTTTTTAACGTTTGTTTAGTTTTGAGAGAGAGAGAGAGAGACAGAGCATGAGCAGGGGAGGGAGGGAGACACGGAATTCGAAGCAGGCTCCAGGCTCTAAGCTGTCTGCACAGAGCCCCATACAGGGCTAGAACCCACAAACCATGAAATCATGACCCGAGCTGAAGTCAGAAGCCTAACAGACTGAGCCACCCAGGCCCCCCTATACAGTTATTTTAAATCATTTTATAAAAGAACATTGGATGGGGAGCCTGGGTGGCTCGGTTGGTTAAGTGTCCAACTCTTGATTTCAGCTCAGGCCATGATCTCACCATTTGTGAGATTGAGCCCCCTCCGCTGACAGCACAGAGCCTGCTTGGGATTATCTCCCTCTCTCTCTGCCCCTGCCCTGCTCTCTCGCTCTGTGTCTCAAAATAAATAAATAAACATTAAAAATTTTTAAATAAAAGAGTATTGGAGATGGAGGGCATTTCACTTTCCTATTACAATGTTTAGTTTAAAAACCAGGATATGGACACATGCACATGGAAGAACCACACTGAATGTCACATGTCACTCATCATGTCTTGGCTGAATGTCAAAAGACTGAGTATTAAAATAGATATTTAGCTGAAAGTGAATCTCACCATCACAGAATGAACTTCCGAGATACAAGAATAAATCAGAACTTTAATCCAAAATTTAATTATATTACAATTAAAAAAATTTTTTTTAATGTTTATATTTATTTTTGAGATAGAGAAAGAGCATGAGCAGGGGAGGAGCAGAGAGAGAGGGAGACCCAGAATCCAAAGCAGGCTCCAGGCTTTGAGCTGTCACCACAGAGCCTGACACGGGGCTCAAACTCACGGACTATGAGATCATGACCTGAGCTGAAGTTGGATGCTTAACGGACTGAGCCACCCAGGCACCCCTAATTATATTACAATTTTATTATAAAATTTTAGTAGTCCAAAATTTAAAGTTGCCATTATGGCATAGGAATAATAATTTGGGGTATTCAGTAAATGCTCTCTTTCAGCTGAGGCTGGTGGAAGAGCAAGATATTTTCAGTTAACTCCTTTTTTTTCTAATGTAATTTCCTCTTATTTTCATACTCTCTATATTCTTCATTATGTAGGGATTGAGGATGATATCTCATGAAAGTTGTTATATGTGATTTTGAAGTTTCTCCTTATATTATTACTTACATTTTTGCAAACACTTGTTGACTCAGAAAGGATATAGTGAAGTTCCTAGAGTTATTAAGCTAAGACACTCTTAATACTCCTATTATCTGTACACCTATTCCTTTTTTAGCTATCTTAGAGTTCTTAATCATTTAATTAAAACTAACAAATCTTAGTCTTATAATAAGAAATAGATTTCTAAACTTCACAGAAGAGTAAAATCTCAGTACAAAACACACGTGAGGTGTTCATTTCAAGTTATATCAACTACGCATAACCATATTTGAAAGAAAATAACCACACAAATAATCAAATAATCAAATATAACTAACATGCCTTCTCCATATTTCTGATATGATTGCGTCTTGCTTTGTTTTTTTTTTAAACCTAATATGATCATTTCTCCCTTTCAATTGGGGTATTTAGACCATTCATATTTAGTCTTATTATTGACAGAGTTGGTTTTTTTTAACTTTGTAATTTAACTTTATTTTTTATTTTTTAAAATTTACATCCAAATTAGTTAGCATATAGTGAAGCAATGATTTCAGGAGTAGATTCCTTAATGCCCCTTACCCATTTAGCCCATCCACCCTCCCACAACCACTCCAGCAACCCTCAGTTTGTTCTCCATATTTATGAGTCTCTTTTGTTTTGTCCCCCTCCCTGTTTTTATATTATTTTTGTTTCCCTTCCCTTATGTTCATCTGTTTTGTCTCTTAAAGTCCTCGTATGAGTGAAGTCATATGATTTTTGTCTTTCTCTGACTGACTCATTTCACTTAGCATAATACCCTCCAGTTCCATCCACGTAGTTGCAAATGGCAAGATTTCATTCTTTTTGAATGCCGAGTAATACTCCATTGTGTATATATACCACACCTTCTTTATCCATTCATCCATCGATGGACACCTGGGCTCTTTCCATACTTTGGCTATTGTGGATAGTGCTGCTATAAACATGGGGGTGCATGTGTCCCTTCGAAACAGCACACCTATATCCCGTGGATAAATGCCTAGTAGTGCAATTCCTGGGTCATAGGCTAGTTCTATTTTTAGTTTTTTGCGAAACCTCCACACTGTTCTCCAGGGTGGCTGCACCAGCTTGCATTCCCACCAGCAATGCAAAAGAGATCCTCTTTCTCCACATCCTCACCAACATCTGTTGTTGCCTGAATTGTTCATGTTAGCCATTCTGACAGGTGTAAGGTGGTATCTCATTGTGGTTTTGACTTGTATTTCCCTGATAATGAGTGATGTTGAGCATTTTTTCCTATGTCAGTTGGCCATCTGGATGTCTTCTTTGGAGAAGTGTCTCTTCATGTCTTTTGCCCATTTCTTCACCTGATTGTTTGTTTTTTAGGTGTTGAGTTTGAGAAGTTCTTTGTAGACTTTGGATACTAACCCTTTATCTGATATGTCATTTGCAAATATCTTCTCCCATTCTGTCAGTTGCCTTTTAGTTTTGCTGATGGTTTCCTTCGCTGTGCAGAAGCTTTTTATTTTGATGAGGTCCCAGTAGTTCATTTTTGCTTTTGTTTCCCTTGCCTCCAGAGACAAGTTGAGTAAGAAATTGCTGTGGGCAAGATCAAAGAGGTTTTTGCCTGCTTTCTCCTCAAGGATTTTGATGGCATCCTGTCTTACATTGAGGTCTTTCATCCACTTTGAGTTTATTTTTGTGTATGGTGTAAGAAAGTGGTCCAAGTTAATTCTTCTGCATGTCGTTGTCCAGTTTTCCCAGCACCACTTGCTGAAGAGACTGTCTTTATTCCATTGGATATTCTTTCCTTCTTTGTCAAGATACAGTTATTTTTAAATCTACCATCTTGCTATTTGTTTTCTATTTGCCCCATCTGTTCTTTGTTCCTTTTTTCCTCTTTTCTCCTTCCTTTTGGATTGGGTTTTCTTTCTTTATTTCTTCTTTCTTTCTTTCTTTCTTTCTCTCTTTCGAGAGAGTGCACATGAGCAGGGGAGGGACAGAAGGAGAGGAAGAGACAATCTTAAGCAGGCTCCATGCCCAGCACAGAGTCCAACGTGGGGCTCAATCTCAAGACCATGAGATCCTGACCGGAGGAGAATCAGGAGTCAGATGTTCAACTGACTGTGCTACCCGGGCGCCCCTGGATTCAGTTTTCTGATGATTCCATTCTATCTTTTTTGTTTGCTCATTGGCAAAACTCTTTGCTGTGTTATTTTAGTGCTTTCTTTAGGGTTTTTAATACATATCTTTAACTTATCACAGTCTGCCTTCAAGTAACATGCTACTTCAGGTATGGTATAAGAACCTTACAACAATATACTTCTAATCCTCCCACCTGGCCTTTGGGACTCAGAATCTGTAAGACTTTATATCTGCTTGTCCCTTAATTCCTCCTCCATTCTTCACTCAGCTTCCCACCCTCCAGTAATACATCCTTCCTCCTGATATCCTCTGTCCACGTGACACTAAAAAAAAAATCCTCACTGTGTAGGGTGAATAATGGTCCCCAAAGATATCCAACTCCTAATCCCTGGGACCTATGAATATTACCTTACATGGCAAGGAACTTTGCAGATATGATTAAACTAAGGATTTTGAGGTAGTGAGATTATCCTGGATTATTGAGTGGGTCCTGAATATAAATACAGGGTTTCTTATAAGAGGCAGGCAAGAAGGTTAAAAGAGATGGGAGAAGATAGGATGACAGAAGCAAGAGGTTAGAGGGATGTGAGGAAGGAGGCCACAGCCAAGAAATGTAGGTCATGACCTCTAGATGGTGTAAAAGGAAAGGACACCGAGTCTTTCCTGAAGTCTCCAGACGGAATGCAACCCTATCCACACCTTGACTTTAGCCCAATGAAACTGATGGGCTTCTGACCTCCAGAGTTGTAAGAACTTAATTTATGTTGCCTTAAGCTACTAAATTTGTTGTAATTTGTTACAACAGCAACAAGAAACTATTATACTCATTACCCTGCAATTTT
This sequence comes from Prionailurus bengalensis, assembly GCF_016509475.1. Classification (NCBI taxonomy): domain Eukaryota; kingdom Metazoa; phylum Chordata; class Mammalia; order Carnivora; family Felidae; genus Prionailurus; species Prionailurus bengalensis. The sequence goes on along the minus strand of NC_057361.1, from coordinate 16,575,243 downwards.
GAAATATTCCTTGAAGCTTCTATTATATATAAGCACATTTCTATCAGGAGACCCGAAAACAAATCCTAAGTGCAAGGCGAGTGTTCTACTAGACATTGTTTGGTTGTGAACTGGAAGTCATTCACATTTGTGTGAGTAGGAGAAGTGGTGACTATTAAGGTACGACAAGCAAGCAGACATTCAAGGAGGAAGTATGTACAAGATCATTAATACTGTTTTGAACTTACATGATTCAACAGTTCTGGCTTAGATGTAGTACACCAGTGTCCTCAGGAAAATAAATTCCACATTTTATGAATTTCTATTGTTTAATACATCTGTTTTTATGATCAAGTTTCTAGTGACCTTATTCATTTATCTACCTTGATTTCCTACAATAACCAAATTTTTCCCATTTATAACACTAGCAATAACACCAGCATTACTTTTTTATTTTTTTTTTAATTTTTTTTTCAACGTTTATTTATTTTTGGGACAGAGAGAGACAGAGCACGAATGGGGGAAGGGCAGAGAGAGAGGGAGACGCAGAATCGGAAACAGGCTCCAGGCTCTGAGCCATCAGCCCAGAGCCTGACGCGGGGCTCGAACTCACGGACCACGAGATCGTGACCTGGCTGAAGTCGGACGCTTAACCGACTGCGCCACCCAGGCGCCCCACTTTTTTATTTTTAATATAGGAGAGAAACAAAGAATGGCAGAGGCTTATGTAATTCATTAGATACTATATACTGCAATCCTCAGCTTTTCCACATTTCAACAAGGACTATAAGCCTGTATTGTTATCTGCTTAATTAGCATCTCATGATTTTGATAACTTAATAGTTCATTTTCAGCCACCTTCCAAGAGTGAACTCTAAAATCCATATTTGGCATTCGTAGTCATCAAGTTTTACTTTTTTTAATCAGCTTTCATAAAGATAGTTCTTACATGAGGTAAAGTGAGATGTTCTAAACATGCAATTATTTGCATATGTTATTCCCTTCATCAAACATTTTATCCAAAATTAATATATCACCAGGCATCAGAAGTTTTTCAAACTAAAAAGAGCTCCATATTCAAGAATGTAATTTTGTTTAGCATCATATTTAGTTTTTTCAGAATATATCACACATTTGGGTAATGAGCATAGTCGAATGTCATGTGTTCCAGCACCAATAAGTGCCTATACACGGGAGCATTCTCATTGTGACTGTTTCTAAACTATCCATATTTTTTCCTTTTTCTTCTCTAAATGAACAATTCTGAAAATCCACATATATTTCATATTTATCTGTAAACAAATTATACATTTTTTCCAAGCAATTATGAGGCTTTCCTGGAAAAGCATGTAGAAGACTGTGTTCCTATCAACTCAGTAAGCATTTTCCCTGGCAGAGCTCTCTTCATGAATCTATATGCTTACTAAGTGATTTGCAGCTATATTATTTAAATTGCTCCATAAGTTTATATTATTCCATGTTTTATTCAGACACACGTAAATAAACAGAAAAAAAAGATATTTTAAAAGGAAAACAAAAAAGAGGAAGTATAATCTTGTCAGGCCATGAGGAGGCAGACTGGCATGTTGGTGACAGAGACTAATTCTGAGGCCTCTCATGGGCCCCAAAGTTCTCTAAGCCTGTCTGAGTAATGCTCCAGTTTCTCTCAGCACCACGGCTGAGAGCCAGCTCTACATAACTTTTCAATTCAAGAGTCCACCAGAGTCTCTCTCTGGATTCTTCTGTTTCAGCTCTCAAGAGAGATGGTCTGATTAAGCCAGCCCAGCTTATGATTTGTTGTCCCTGATCAGTTGTCTACTCCCAGCCTAGTCAGCTGAGGCCAAAAGTTATGCAGTACTAACATGGCTGTCTGGGCCCACCCCTTTCACAAGGGCAATTTCAAAGAAGGGTGAGCTCAGTTGGCATCCTAAAATGGGCCTGACACACACATGTATATAAATACAGAATGAAAGGCCAAAACCATAAGCCCTGTTTTCTTTGGATGACTTTTCCACAGGTGACTAAGTCTCAGAGGCTCTTAGAATTCATGGAAATTGGGGCAATAATGAGCAACTCTTAACATAATTACTCACCTTGGCTGACCTGTACAGCTGCTTGAAGAGAGAGTATTGAAGGGTGTGGGAAAAAAAGGGAAAGTGGGATATAAACAGAGAATGGGAAAGGTAAGGGGAAGGAGATGACTAATTGTTGAATATCTATTCTGTGCCAGACAACATGCTGGGCACTGACCACAGGTTCTCTGGTGTGTTCGTTTGACAAGAAGAGAGGAGAAGGAAAAACTTAGGAAAGAATAGAAAAGTTTGTACCAATTTATTTTTCCCACCCAATGGTGAATGCTGTTGCCTGTATTCCCACAGCATGGATTTTCTTTAAGAGAACCCACTATTTTTATATTATCTGTAGAGCAGATCTCAGTTATCAGAAAACCTTAGGTGATAAGCGAGTTCTTCCAGTTTTAAGCACAAATCATTTTTTAAATTTTAATCAGTTCACCCAGATGCATCTCAAGCATTATGACAAGCAAAAGGAGCCAAACTTGAAGGGCTGTATACTGTAGTTACACAACTGTGTACACTCCTCAAAATTCATACAACTATACACCTAAAAAAGAGAAGTTTAACCATATGTAAATTACACCTCTATAAACCTGCCTAATCATTCTTCATCAGTTCAGGTTAAAATACTTTGACATCTTATTGCCTACTGTCTTGTGTGTTCTACCTCTAAACATAAACTGACCTTTCTTTATTGATTTGGGATTTGAAAAGAATTGTGAAATCTAACAATTGTTCTCTTTTATATATAATCGATGCCCTCAGATTCTGTTAGCCCAACTCTAAATGTTACCAGACTCTGGGGCCTTTTTAATCCTGTTATTGCTTTATAATTTTTCTTCCCCCCTCTTCCGATAAGTTAGCAGTGACATGCCTTCCCATCCCACCCCCATGAATGTACTTTCCCAAAATAACACTTCTCACTTGCTGCTTCTAATCTGTTGTGAACTGTGGGGGGAAGGGGTGAGGGCAGATAATCATGTGGGTAAGAATTGTGTGCGGGGCGCCTGGGTGGCTCAGTTAAACATCTGACTTTGGCTCAGGTCATGATCCCCTGGTTTGTGGGTTTGAGCCCTGCGTCGGGCTCTCTAATGACAGCTCAGAGCCTGGAGCCTGCTTCAGATTCTGTGTCTTCCTCTCTCTCTGACCTTCCCTCTCTCATGCTCTGTCTCTCTCTCTCTCTCTCCCTCTCTCTCTCTCTCTCTCAAAAATAAATAAACATTATGGGACGCCTGGGTGGCTCAGTCGGTTGAGCATCTGACTTTGGCTCAGGTCATGATCTCGAGGTCTGTGAGTTCGAGCCCCGCGTCCGGCTCTGTGCTGACAGCTCAGAGCCTGGAGCCTGCTTCAGATTCTGTGTCTGCCCCTCCCCTGCTCACACTCTGTCTCTCTCTCTCTCTCTCAAAAATAAATAAACATTAAAAAAATAAAATAAATAAATAAACATTAAAAATTAAAAAAAAAAACTGTGTGTTAAGTACAAATAAAAAAGCGCTGAGTAAGGATCTGGGATGCTTTACTATAATAAAATGCATGAGCTTTTGCACATGCACTGACTGATATCTAGTTTAGGCACTCAGAGACCTGTTTTACTTATTTATTCGTTCTTGACCAAGTTCCTAAAAGGTCAGTTTGCCCAATCATTGTGTTCATTTGAGGCGAAGTGTTATCATAGTATTTTGTTCATATGCATACTTATACATACATATTTACACACAACAAACTACTTAAGCAACAAGGAGAAAGGAAGGAGCCAAAAGAAACATTCCACTCTGGAAAATTCACAACAGGTAAAGCACAGACTACTAGAGTTAAATAGCTAAAATGTCCCCAAGGGAAAAATTATATATATTTTATATATACATGTATGAATGTTTAATCTATATACAACACACTATATATATATATATATTACATATATGTAAATAGTTCTCAAATTAGATAGAAAGGAATTGGCTCAATGCTCACAGTATAAGGTCACATTTTGAGGCAACCAACTGATAATGCCAGGAAAGCATGTTGAAGAAGCACAAGCCGGGCTGTTTTCTATCTCTTTCTCAAACAGGGCATTTGATTAACCTTTTTTTCTAAGATAAGAGAATGAATTACATGAATATCCTATCCTGCTGCATGTGTATCTACTCACAATGTAACCATTTAAAATCTCTATACAAAGTAAGATGATTTCTACACTCATGAGTCTAGACGTAATTTTGTTAATTCATTCTCAGAGGACACAGTAATTAGTGCAATATTTAAAGCGACAGGAAATAGTAATGAAGCTTTGGAGTTCTGGCGTAAAAACAGCATAATGACTAGAATATAAAATTTCAACTCTTGGCTTCTCTTCCCTGTGCTAAAATCTCCACAATTCAGTTTGTAGATGACTTTAGTTACATTAGACAGACGTCCTCAGTTTGCATCTCTATCTGTTCTGTAATTGCTGTTATTTTCAGAATAGCTTTGTAAAAATGAAGACATTCATTTCATGTTTATACTCTTCTAATATGTTTTTAAATTTTTTAATGTTTATTTATTTTTGAGAGAGAGAAAGTGTGAGGAGGGCAGGGGAAGAAAGGGGAGACAGAGGATCTGAAGGAGGCTCTTTGCTGCGAGCCAAGAGTCCCACACAGGGCTCAAATTCAAACACTGTGAGATCATGACCTGAGCTGAAATCAAAAGTCAGCTGCTTAACTGAGTGAGCCACCCAAGCGCTCCTACTCTTCTAATATTTTTGAGCTTCTATTTTGTGTCAAGTACTATGCAAGTACTTTTAATCCTCAATAAGGACAGGTACTAATATTATCCCCATTTTACAGATGAACAAAGTAAGGCTCAGAGACACCCCAGGAGTTTTCCTAAAGACACAAAGCTTGTAAATTGGAAGCTGGAATCTGAAGCGAGGGTGCTGCACTAAAGTCCTGGAGCTCAGTGCCATTACTTTTACTCAAAAGGTAGACGCCTGCATTTCCCTTACATTGTTGTAGCAGAGAGTCTCTACTAAGTCTGCATCTCTGTATACTTTTCAAAATTAATTCCACCTCTGGTGCCTTTGTTCATCTGAATTATTATTCTCTCGTCATTTGATTTGGGCCCACAAAGTATTTTTAGTAAACATGAGCCACAATCTGCTAGATCCAAGAATTTATAATTTTCTCTGTGATGTGCCAAGTTCTTCAGAATCTTCCTTTCATTATGAAAGCATCACTTTTACCCTTTCCAAGTATAAAGATGGTCATCCCAAGACTGAACTTAATAACTCACCAAAAGAAAATTGACTGAGTCTTCCTTTCCCGAAATACTGAGCAATCTTCCCTTCCCCCATCAGTCCACATGATCATCAAATCTTAATATGAAAGAAGTTGACTGTTTTAACAGTTTCATATGATTAAAAGAATCCAAGTGAGAGGAACATCTAACACCATCCCTTTGCTTCATCTCTTATGCTTTTATATAATTTTTAAATTTTTTTAAATTTTGTTTGAGTATAGCGACAATGTTATGTTGGTTTCAGGTGCACATTGGTTTCAGCGATTTGACAAATTTGGAAGTTATGCTGTGCTCACCTCAAGTGTAGTTACCATCTGTCCCCAGGCAGTGCTATTATCATTGACTATATTCCTTAGGCTGAGCCCTGTATTCCCATGACAGTTTTTTAAATTTTGTGTCTTCATCATTACCATGCTTGTCTTTCCAAGTGACTCTCTGTAGAAACGCAGAGCTTTGAGGAAACTTCACAGAGAAAAGACGCCAAAGCCCAAAGAGCTGTCTTCGGCCTCACAAGTTGATGTGAGAGCCAGTCCTGAAATTGACTCCAGTACTCTCTCCTGCTCCATGCTGTCTTTGCTTTGCCTCATCCCCACTGATTTTCTCCTGATATCTGGCTTTCTTCAGTCTCCCTGTCAACATCCTCACATAGAAAGCTATGTTCAGGGACGCCTGGATGGCTCAGTCGGTTGAGTATCCAACTTCGGCTCGGGTCATGATCTTGTGGTCTGTGAGTTCAAGCCCCATGTTGGGTTCTGTGCTGACAGCTCAGAGCCCGGAGCCCGCTTCGGATTCCGTGTCTCCCTCTCTCTCTCTGCCCCTCCCCTGCTCATGCTCTGTCTATGTCTCTCTCTCTCTCTCTCTCTCTCTCTCTCTCTCTCTTTCTCTCTCTCTCTCTCTCTGTCAAAAATAAATAAACATTAATTTTTTTTTTTTAAAAAAAGAAAGCTATGCTCACCATTTCCCTAGCAGAAATGTCTTCCCAAGTTCTAATAGGTACCGATTTGCTTCTCTTAATGATACTAAAGCACCGCCCTGCTGGTGTTAACTTTCCAGATCATCAGATAACAAATTGAGTCACCTCTGTGTTCCGTGTGGCTGGGACATCCAGTTGCTGACTAATGAGAAATTCAATGAAGGGCAGGGAAGCAATCCTGGGGCAACAAGTCAGAGGAGCAGACATCAATTCTTTCATACAACCCTGCTTGTACTTACCACGTCAAAACAACCCCCTCCCCATTGCAAACACCCTAAAGGGAAAAAAAGAAATGAGAACTGCAGCTAGCTCTCACTGGTCTTCTTTTGACTTACACCTCTTTAAAAAATTATAAACTGAAATGAAAGAGGGAATGACAGCAAGGAGGGAAGAGTGATTACCTGAGGGTATAAAAGGAAGTTAAAAGAAGAACCTCAAGTCCAAATTTTTGACACTCTCCAGTAAAGAGCTGGCTTTCTTCCTCTACGTAAGCAGGCAGGCTGCTCCGAGTGGTTGGCCACCTGTGAAACATTGCCCCGTGCTGGGTTTTCATCAGGAAAAACAAACACAAGCCAAGTTTCCTCATGTGTAAAATGTAAAATGCAACCAGTCCCTCAGAGTGCCGTGAGAACTATGTGATATAACCAATGCGAACATGTCCTAGCACAGGCCCAACACATAGAAAGTGCTTCTCCAATGTTAGAGCACGTGGTGGACATGGAGTCATGCTACGCGGAGCCCCCATCAGTGAAGGGCCTAGTTGCCCCCACTGTAGGGAGTGCTGTCAGCCCCTTCAGGGACCACCTCAGCTACAGAGGCCCGCACCCTGGAAAGGCAGGTGTATAAAGGCCTGACCACTTGGGCCCAACGCAGGATGACTTTGATGGGCCATTTTTGTCACACAGCTCCCTGTGAGATTGCCCTAAGCTGTCCCTGGGACGGCTTCACAGGTCGACTTCTCCCCCTGTCCACTCCTGCTTCCTTCCCTTCCCTTCTACAGGTGTTGACTTCAAGGACACTCTTAATAAACATCCTGCCCACTAAACTCTGTCTCCAAGACTGCTTCCCGAATGACCCAACCTACAGTAGGAAACTATGGAAAAAATGAGTGGTTGAAATTCAGGGTTTAAAATGGTAATTAGCTCTGGCTGGTATTAATACAGCTTGTCCAAATCTATCACTAAAAGATTTATAGAACACCGGAAAAATAGCCCTAAAATGTATTAAGACTTTAAAAAAACTAACTCACATTAGTATTACTTGGCCAATGGGCCTAGGAAATTAGACACTGTGAAAACTGAAAGTTTGGGAAAAACATTTCCGGATAGAGGCTTCACTTCCCATACCTACCAGCTAATTTTCAGATACATTTTAGAGTTAAATGCATCTTTTTTAAATATAGGAAAATATATGGGTGACTAGCTGACTTCTGCCTTTTATGCATTTTTAAAGTAATTTTCACACGATTTTTAAATTTTAATTTTTCTATTTTTGAGAAACTTAAAAGTTACAAAAATACAAATAAAAATATAAGAAACTCCTATGGCCCTGTCACCCAGAATTAACAACTCTTGATATTTTCTAATGTTTGCTTCCATTTGTTAAAAATTCACATGCATGATATTTTTATCAGTTTGAGTACTTGAATGCAAGTAAGCAGAAAAAGGATATCCTGGTTATTGGGTCATTAAACTGCAGAAGAAACGTCTGGAGACCATCTCTTAGACAGGCAAGAACAATGGCAAGCAGACAGTAGGGAACACAGCCAAGCAATGGCACAAGTAGAGTCTTACTCAGTGCCACTGCTGGTCCTACCACTTTTGCCCATTAAACACCCCACCTCTGGACTCCCAATATGGCAATTTCAACCCTGAGTAATTTTTCAACTCTTCCTCAATCTTGATGTCACTCACTCAAGAATCGTAGTCCATTTAAATGGCCTAGGTCACACTCCAACTGCCAGGGTTGAGGACAGAGTATATCTGACCCCCTTGCAGAGGCAAGACCCTGTCTTCTAAGAAGACTCACAAAATTGGGGAGTGTCAGTTATTAAGCTATTTTCTTCTCAACTTCAAGCCCTGTCTCCTGTATCCCACTTTATGATATGAAGCTGAGACTGTGTAAACCAAGTTTCTCTTTTGCCAGCTGCTCCCTGTATTGGCCCCATCAGTAGAGGACTCAAAGAAAACCAGAAGTCTGGGGAAGAAAGAAAAGTCAAGGTTTCTTCCCATTTACATCCTGTGGCTGTCAGCATTCATCTAGTAATGCTTCTTCACCCCAACAGTGGTGAATCATGCCAGTAGGAGGAGGAGGAAGAGGAGATTCCAGCTTGCAATTTTTCTGACACTCCCAGAGCAAGCTTATCATGCTCCCTTTGAGCTCAAAAACACTACTATCAACCAATAAGCTCCTGCCTCCTCGGAAGTGTAAGTCCAAGCCCCGTAGGGTCTCTCCTTGAAACCTCTAAGTTAAAAAAAACTCCAACCTTTTCCTTTTGTGCTTTCATCCCTAGGGGTTGTAGTCCTCAGTGTTTCCTCCTTTGTAAATTGACTGGCCATATTTTTTATTCAATACTATTGCCTTACGTGTCTTTTTCTGTTTGATTTGTAAGAGCTCTTGTATATTCTGGGTACTAATCCTTGTAGTTTTGCTTTTTAAAATTTTAATTCCAGTGTAGTCAACATACAGAGTTATATTAGTTTCGGGTGTACAACTAGTGATTCAACACTTCCATACATTACTCAGTGGTCATCAAGATAAGTGTACTCTTAATCCTCTTCACCTATTTCACCCATTTCCTCACACAACTCCCCTCTGGTAAACATCTGTTTGTTATTTATGGTTAAGAGTCTGTTTTTTGGCTTATCTCCTTTTTTTTTTTTTCATTTGTTCGCTTGCTTTGTTTCTTAAATTCCACATATGAGTCAAATAATAAGGTATCTGCCTTTCTCTGACTGGCTTATTCCACTTAGCATTATACTTTCTATATCCACCCATTTTGTTGCAAATGGCAGCATTTCATTCTTTTTTATGGCTGAATAATATTCTCTTGTATATTTATACCACTTCTTCCTTACCCATTCATCTGTCAATGGGCACTAGGCTGCTTCGATAGTTTGGCTATTGCAAAGAATGCTGAAATAAACATAGGAGTGCATATATCCCTTCAAATTAGTGCTTTCATATTCTTTGGGTAAATATCCAGTGGTATAGTTAATGGATCCCATGGTAGTTCTATTTTTAATTTTTTTTGTGGAAACTCCATACTGTTTTCCCCAGTGGCTGCACCAGTGTGCATTCCCACCAACAGTGCATGAGGGTTCCTTTTTCTCCACATCTTTGCCAACATTTGTTATTTCTTGTGTTTTTTAGTTTAGCCATTCTGACAGGTGTGAGGTGATATCTCATTGTGATGGTTTGCATTTCCCTGATGATGAGTGATGTTGAGCACCTTTTCAGGTGTCTGTTGCCCATCTGTATGTCTCCTTTGAAGAAATGTCCATGTCTTCTGCCCATTTTTAATTGGATTATCTGGGGGTTTTGGTGTTGAGCTGTATAAATTCTTTATATATGTTGGATACTAACCCTTTATCATATATATCATTTGCAAATATCTTCTCCCATTCAGGATGGTGTCACTTAGTTTTGTTGATTGTTTCCTTCTCTGTGTAGAAGTTTTTATTTTGATGTAGTCCCAATAGTTTCTTTTTGCTTTTGTTTCTCTTGCTTCAGAAGATATATCTGAAAAGGTATTGCTATGGCTGATGTCAGAAAAATTACTGCCATTAATCCATTTTGAGTTAATTTTTGTGTATGGTGTAAGAGAGTGGTCCAGTTTCATTCTTTTGCATATAGCTGTCCAGTTTTCCCAACACCATTTGTTGAAGAGGGTATCTTTTTCCCATTGCATATTCTTGCCTCCTTTGTCAAAGATTAATTGACCAGATAATCATGGGTTTATTTCTGGACTTTCTGCCCTGTTTTGAATGCCTACTATTGTTATCATATGGCTTTTAACATTTTTGTGGTATCATGTGCCCAATGGATACATTACATTTTGGTACACAAATTTATCAATCTCTTCCTTTATGACTTGTGCTTTTTGTGTCTTGTTGAAAAAGAGAGAGAGAGAGATGAAAGGAAGAAGGGAGACAAAGTGGAGGAGGGAAGGAAAGAAGGAAGGAAGGAAGGAAGGAAGGAAGGAAGGAAGGAAGGAAGGAATCTAACCTAAGGTCATTCATTCATTCATTCATTGAACAAATGTTTATTGAATGCCTGCTTTGTTCTTTGTTCTATTACTTACAGTAATAAACTAGACAGACTAAGCCTCTGCCCTTGTAGAGCTTACATAAACATGGAATTTATTGCCAGGGAGGGGAGGTGTTATGAAGAAAAGTAAACAAGTGTAAGTGGATAGAGACGGAGAAGGGAGCATTACCTAGGGTGGTCAGGGGATGCCACTCTGGGCAGGGACCTGGGAGGAATAAGGGAATAAGCTATGTACATATCAGGGGCAAAAGCATTCCAGATGGATGGAAAAGCCAGAAAAGAAGCCCTGGGATGGTAAAGGTGTTTGAAATGTTTGTGACACAATCAGCAGGAGGTCAGTGGGGCTGGAATTCAGTGAGCAGGGGGCAAGAGGTTGGAAACGAAGTGAGAGAGATAGGCAGGGGAGGGGCCACCTGTGGGCCACTGGAGAGAGGCAGAAAAGAGACCTTATGTTACCTACAATTTAGAAGGGTCACTGTGTTCTGCAAAGCAGAGAACAGGTGGAGGGAGGCCTAAGTGAAACCAGGCAGATAAATTGGAAGGGATTGCACTGTCCTGGCAAGAGATAGGAACTGCACGCCCTAAGATCATCAAGATCTTCTTGACATTTTGTTCTCTTTGAGAGCATGTTTGTTTTGTTGTTGTTGCTGTTGTTTTAACTTCTAGGACTTCCATGTAGCAAAATTTATTTGAGGATATGATGTAGGGATCTAGTTTGAACATGTTTCCGTATAGAGAGCCAATTGTCCCAACTTTGTGTATTGAATATAGTTGGTCTTTTCCCAATTGATTTGTGAAACAGGCCATTGTATATATCAATGACTCCTTTTGGGGGAGGCAGTATTTCTCCTCTGTTTCATATATTAGTTTGTCCCTTCCTGTGTCAAAATACCATTTGTTTCAGATTGTTGTAATTTTGAAATACATCTTGATATCTGGTAGAACGAGTCTCTCCCTCCCACCCCCCACCATCTTTTGTTATTTTCAAAATTATTTAAGATTTTTGTGCACTGTCATTGTTTCATATTAATTTAAGTATCAACTGTTGAGTTTCCCAGAGTAATCCTGTGGAGGTTTTTGTTTTTAATTATACTGAATGTATAGCTTAACGTAGGGAGAATTTGCATCTATAGAGTATTGAGGCCTCCTAAACATAAATGTATCAAGCTTTCCATGTATTCAGATCCCTCAGTAAAATTTAAAACTTTTCTTTATAAAATCCTCCCAGGAGCTTTCTAATTTGCACTGCTAGTATGAACGTCTGTTTTCCTATTGAGTTTTCTATTGGTTACTACTGGTGACAAAGGACTGTGTTTTTAGCGTCAAAAACAAAAACAAAAAATCTTATCAAGGATAAAAAAGGCAGACAAATAGACAAAAAAGTGGACCAAGAACATGAACAGACAATTTTCCGGAGAACCACAAATAACCTATTACCATATTGAAGTGTTTCAGGCTAACTAGCAATCAAAGAAGTGCAAATTCAAACAACCCTAAGGTCATCATTTTACACCTGCCATAGTGGAAATGTTTGTTTTTACATTCTTGTGCTTACTCTATTTTAAAGACAATACTAACAGCCACTCTCTTACTCTACTTGGGAGAGAGTAACTGCAGGAAAGGAATGTAGTACAATGTTTTAAGAAGCTTAAAAAGTTTTCATTCCCCGTCCTTGGGATCCTGACCTGAGGAAAAGGTCAAAGATCATTGGAAAACAAAAGCTCATCACAGAACCATTTCTGATAACAAAAGCTTGCAAGAACCTAAACTTCGGACACCAGGTGAATAGTAAAATAAAGTATGGTATGGCCACATGATAAAATAACCATGTTTAATAAAATGATGCAGCCATTAGCATAACCATGCTTGAAAAATCTTTAATGGCTGAGAAAAATGCTTATGATAGAATGTTAAATGAAAAAGGAAGATATAAAACTGTCCACCTCCATTTTTGATATATATAACAAACTGGAGTAGAGAAAACACATTAGAGTAGAACAGTATTTATCTCTGAATAGTGGATTACCATTTTAATTTGTTTTTGTGATACCTATCTGTATCTCCTAAATTTTCTACAATTTACATGTGTTATTTTTTAGAATCAGGGCATGAAAACGTTAAATGAATAATAAATGGTCAAAACTGCTATAAAACACCGGAAGTTTGAAAGGATTCACCTTCAGTTCTCAGTTCACTTTTAAATGTTTGATGTATTTATTATATGGAGTAACTGATAGACACCGCCCATGCACAGACTCTTCTCTGCTGGAAAGCACAAAACATTGGATGTAACAGTTTAGCTTCTAACAAGAAGAGGTCCACATCATAATCCCCTATTTAAAGCAAATAGCGGTGCTATTTGCAGCGGTGAGGGCCGGTTGCTAAATAGTGTACGAATGGGAGATTTGTCGCTGATTATTAAAATACATAGGGTTTCTTTAAACTGGGACCTCTTTATAGTTCTCAAGTATCTATATTGTTCACTCATTCACTCCATAAATAATTACATGCATATGTGGATCTAGATTTTAACATAATGTTGGCATTTGAAGAGAAATGAGTTTGTCGTGATTTTTACAAAAACAAAGGCGTTATTTCTAATGTTTATGTTGTGATTTGGTCTGGTGTCCAAGCCCAGCATGTCCCTGAATATAATCACATCCACAACCTTTCTGGGGGATGCAATCCACTCCTGCTTGCCCTTGCAGCCAGGAAAGATTTCAGAGTATCCTTTTACACTTACATGGAATTGCCTACCAAGATATTTTTATCCTATCCTCAAAACCACTCATCCCCTTTTCATTTGCCTTTCATACTTATAATAACTTCGACTCTTTCCTCTTTCTGAAAACAAGGAAGTTCCCTTGATATTTGTGTATTTATTTTGCTAGGAAACAAATTGGAATTAAGCCCACGTTTCTATTCAGTGTCAATAGAGCTCATAAAGAGACCAGTTTCCCCCTCGGTTTAGGCCTCTTGGTCAAATTTACTCAGCGTCCCAGTCGGCAATCCATTCCACTCACAGGCGCTGGGCCTCTCCAGAGAATAAATAACCTAGGCCCGGAGCTCTGTGACTAATCATGTTTGCCCAGCCCTCACCATTCCCTCATTAAACAGCTTTTAAAATTCAACTTCCTCTGTCTACCAGTGAGTAACTGAAATACAGAGACTCTCCACCCAAAGTCCAATCTAAAATGGCAGCTTCCTCTTCCCCACCCCTGGCGGTCTGCATGGGCACGTGTACATGTCCTTGATGTGCTGTGAGTCCTCATTCAGCGTTTGCCTAACTGGACAGACACCTCATGTCTCTCCCCATCAGTAGCGTCTACATTCAAATGCAAGGCCTCGGCCAGCAAGTACATAGCAAACAGGACTGTGAAGGACTTTGATGTTGTCAAAAATGAGGCCACTTACATGAAGCGCCTAGGGACAGAAAGCAGAAGGGTGGTTGCCAGGGCCTGGGGGCAAAGGGAATGGGGGGCTAGTTTTAATGGGGACAGAGTTTCAGTTTGGGAAGATGAAAACGTTCTGGAAATGCATGGTGGTGATGGTTACCCAGCAATGCGAATGTACTTAAAACCACAGAAGCATATACTTAAACATGGTTAAAATGGTAGATTTATATTACGTATGTTTTATTTACAACAATTTCTTTTTAAAAACGAAATTGATAGAAGGTTAAAAAAAAAAAAAAAGATGAGGAAAATGCAGCCGTGTAATCCAAGCCCTCTTATCTAGATGCTGCCTCTTAACATTCCAGATGGGTGAGCTCTTAGATTTTCAGAGTTCCACACCAGGTCAATTGGTGAAAGGGGGCTGTGAAGGAAGGGAGAGAAAGGAGAGAGCCTGCTAGGAAACTACATAAAAAGTGTACCTGGGCCCCCAGATTCTGTAGGCTGACTTTGCAGCCGCTGGCTTCCTATGTCCTTATTAGGCAGATGGCCTCGATTTTCTGTACTTGGTCTTGTCTTGGGGTGAGCACCTCCCTCCCCAACTCCAACAGAGTTGATTCTATTTGCCCATTGGCCTCACAGCCTGTGGAACAATAGTCCCCCCAGCACCCCTGTCCAGCCCCTGGGGATCCCCTCTCAGCTGTGCCCTCCCCTAGCCCAAATATCAGGGGGAGGGATAGGACAAGTAAAGAGCAGTGAGCATTCCACTCTGCATTTTTCTGAGCCTTCTCCTCAGTTCCTAAGTAAAATTCCTAAAGTAAAAATGGAATTTTTGCCGGAAGATTTTTTAAGTCAGGCAAATCTGCCACATTCCTTAAACGACAGCTGCGGTAAGCACAGCTACTATGTTGTTATGCAACATTCAGCCACTATTGGCACAACCGAGCACATGGATAAAACATGAAATGCTTTCCCTGTTTTCCGTGTTTTGCCACAAAATCCTGCTCAAAACTGTCTTTGACTCTTCACTGTCTGTCATTTCTGTGGGCTCATCCGGAAATTTAGAAAGTGCCCTTTCAGTTCAAATTCTCCCCTGGCGTAATGAGAGTGCTCTCTCTCGCTCTCTCTCTCTCTCTCTCTCTGTCTTTCTCTTTCTCTCCCTCTCCCTCTTCCCTCCTCTCCCCTCTCCCTCCTCTTGCCTTGCTTACCTGTATATATATACCAAAGTGGCAACAACTGCTATTTTTACTTTGCATTTTCAGGGGATAATATTGCATTTTCAAGGTTTTTAAATCCCAATTTTTGAGATAAGTGAAGCCCCACTAACGTATAAAGACCAAATTCTTCCATTCAATTAACATTTTACAACTTCCCTGCTCTGGGGAAACAGTATTGGTAACACTTCTCTGTATTTGCAATCTGTTTAGGTGTAACATTGGTGGAAAGTAACAGCAAAGTGATACTTTAAGTGAAGGAAAACAACAAAATTTGGACATGAAATGGTAACTTATGCCATATAGTTCTGATGTATCAAAAAAGAGAAAACGTTTAGAAAACTGCTGGTCACGACAAGAGTCGCTCTAATTAGGCTTTCCTCAGCAATTAGAAAAATAAAAGTTTGCTTTCTAGCAAACCAGTTGTTTTATATATTCGGAATGTCTCCTTTTTTCTTGGAGAAAATGTTAATTATTCTAACAAACGAAAGAGAAAACTGGTAAAGAGAGTTAAAAAGATTTTTCAGATTAAAAATAAAATATCTACAATGCCAAGCCAAAATATTTTCCAAAGCTAGGCTCTAAGAAGTGAGCTACATCTTTCAAGATCCCCAAGGATCGTTTCAGATTGAATTTCATAAAAATAAGTATCATTTTGACAAAAATGTTTACTCAACAGTGAGATTGCCAAACCCTAACCAATACCCGTTCACTGTAACAAAATTGCAGCACAATAATATTAATGCTTAAATGGTCCTTATGAATCCATATACAGTATGTGATAAATATGATACAATATAGGAGCAGCTCGCTTTATTTAATACACTAGCTATATTCCTGCAAAGATGAAGGTAATTTCAATTTTTGTAAGATCAAAACATATTTGTAAGACTTAGCAACTCTCCATCTAAAGCAACACTTGGGTAAACCTCTTTTTAAATGAAGCATTTTTTTGTTGTTTACTTATTTTTTGAGAGACAGCATGAGCAGGGGGAGGGCAGAGAGAGAGAGGGAGACAGAGGATAGAAGCAGGCTCGCTGACAGCAGCAAGCCCGATGCGGGGCTTGAACCCACACTGTGAGATCATGACCTGAGCAGAAATTGGACGCTCAACCAACCAAGCCCCCCAGGTGCCCCTTAAATGAAGCAAAGCATTTTTAAAAGAAAATCATCACTTCTTAAGTTATGTGCTTTTTTTCATATCATTTCATACTTCAGGTTTCTGTAAAGGGGAAATTCCTCCATAATACAATCCTCACACCTTTAACATGACCCCCTAGGAAAGGCGTATTGTCCCTCCTGAACACCTGACTACTAAAAATGTGGGGCACCCACATTGCGGAGAATCACACTTATACAGACAACTTTATGTGGTCCAATAGTTTTCAAACATCAGATTGAAGCCAAAGATTGAAAATAATCTAAATGGCTCTGAACAGGGGTGCTGATTACAGAAATCATGGTATATCCCCACAATGGAATCCTGTAAAAACTGAATGAGGATGCTCTCTCTGTACATGTATGCGAAGTCCTTCAAAGCATAGTGTGAATTACCTTTATTGGTTATGTCTACATTGGTTAAAACCACAGGGTAATTATCCAACTCATTTTAATCACCCACAAGAACTCATTTCTTTTCTAGAAGGACTTATAGAGCTCCTCTAGTTCAGCACTTTTTATGGATGGTAGCCCTGTGGTACAAAGGAACAGCTCTCACACCTGGGTGAGGATGGGTCACTGATCTCCAACCCTTTCGTTTTGTAGATGAGGTAACTGAGGCCCCACTCACAGGCATATGCCTTAGAGCGCTGAACATCCTGTCCAGGGACTGAGAACAAGGACCCCAGGTTGGGGCCTTTCACAGCCCAACAACTTCAACAGCAGCCAGTGTGCCAACTCCAGCTCCACCTCTTGCTTTCCAGGCTCCTTGTCCCCAAGAAACAATAAAGATAACACTTATTGAGACCCTAGTGTGTTCAAGACAATGCACCAGGCCTATTATATATTCTATCTCCTGATCTCCCTTACACATCTCACCAGGACCAACGTCAGGACTAGGGTGAAGCAAGAAGAGTGCCTAACCCCAATAAGAACCACCACCTTCAGGGTGGGAACAAACACCCTCTGGGGATGGCCTGATCCTGGTGTCCCTAACAGAATCAAATCATCTCAAGTGACATCATGCACGCGATTGTGGCAGAAGAGTGCACCTTGAGAAGTGATGGTGTCATGCAGTAATAGTCAATGACAGATTACCCTGTGTTCTAGCAATCACAAACTCCCTTGTGAAAAGCAGAGTGGTGACGGCCACCCAGAAAAGCCATCTATAGCCTCATTTTCATCTCTCCAACCCTAGCCTTAAGGTCACTTGGGAGTGGAGGCTTCTTTCTTCTGAAAAGAAATGATGTCCCTTTCTGATAGAAGATTTCTTGTTCCTTTGATGAAGTGGCTTTCTCCAGCCAGTTCTTTTCTTTTGTCTGGAACTGTGCCATCCAGCATAGTAGCCACTAGCCACATGTGGCTATTTCAGATTAAATTTAAATCAAATCAAACAAAGTTTAAAAGTCCATTCCTCTATCTCACTAACCTCATTTCAGGGGCTCACTGGCCCCTTGTGGCTGTGGCTACAGTATTGGACAGCACGGATGTAAACACTGCCGTCATTGCAGGAAGTTCTCTTGGACAGTGCTACCTTTCCTTATAGTTGATATACTCAAAATCTCATTTCTCAGAATCACCTAGAAAAAAATCTCTTTTTCCTTAATTATACACAATCTAGTTTTGCCTTTAGTGCCATCCTTTTGTTCCTTTATGACTTTTAACTGCCTGAGTTCACTTTAGAAATAAGTTCATCTATGTCAGCCATTCTCAAAGCAGAGCCCAGAGATCCCCAAGGGTCCCCAAGACCCTTTCAGAGAGCCTGTGAGGTCAAAACTATGTTCAGAATAATAATAAGATGTTATCTTTTCCATTTTCATTTCCTCCAAATGTGCAGTGGAGTTTTCAAGAAGCTACATGATGTGCGATTTGATAATCCATGCATCTTCTTTTATTCCAGACATTAAAGAGATTTGCAAAATTGTAAAAACAATGCTACTTTCTCATGAAATGTTTTTGTTTTGGAAAATAGTTATTTTTATTTTTGAAAATGTTATTTATGGGTGTGCCTGGGTGGCTCAGTCGGTTGAGCATCCGACTCTCGATTATGGCTCAGGTCTTGATCTCATGGTTGTGAGATCAAGCCCCGTGTCAGGCTCCATACTGGTCATGGAGCCTGCTGAAGATTCTTTCTCTCCCTCTCCCTTTGCTCCTACCCCACTCATGCTGGTTCTCTCAAAAAAATGTCATTTATGATAACATGTAATGGTTTATTAATATTATCTTTAAAGGAATTAACTAATGGATTTTAAATATATGTTTTAATATCTTATATCTTTTAAAAACTGTAATATCTTATATAATAACTCTTTGGGGTCCTCAATTTTTTTTAAGTGTGAAGGGGTCCTGAGATGAAAAAGTTTGAGCAGTGCCAAGCTATGTTAAGTGTTAATGATAGCATTGCTCACCTTCGTTTTCATTCATGTTTTTGACATATACCCATCACTGGATAAGAAAGACTGGTTCCAGCCCAGATTTTCCTATTGTTCCCAGCTTATGTGCAGCAGCATTAAGGAGACAATCATCTCAAATCCCTTGTAGAATGAAAATGGACTGGACAGGATAACAAGGGCTCTGTTGTCTCACTGGTAGATGAGTAAAATGAGCATCTTTCCAGGAAGCAGAACAGCAAGCAATGAGAATGAGCCGCAGAAATGTCCCTCCCATCTCTTAGCCCTTTTCTCCCTCAACCTGCCCTACCATTTTAGAGAATAGTCCAAAGCTGAAACAAACAAACAAAAAAAACCCAAACCCAAAGGGTATGATGCCAAAAGAACACTGACTTGAGCAAGATTTGCATTCAAATCAGTGGCTGCTAGTAAGATTGGTATTAAAATAAACTATTAAGAAATAAATTAAGGAGTGGGATATTTTAGGGATCAATTCTTTTTTTTTTTAATTCTTTTTTCAACGTTTATTTATTTTTGGGACAGAGAGACAGAGCATGAACGGGGGAGGGACAGAGAGAGAGGGAGACACAGAATCGGAAACAGGCTCCAGGCTCTGAGCCATCAGCCCAGAGCCCGACACGGGGCTCGAACTCACGGACTGCGAGATCGTGACCTGGCTGAAGTCGGACGCTTAACCGACTGCGCCACCCAGGCGCCCCTAGGGATCAATTCTTTTTAAAAAAAAACTTCTAAAGAGATATCTGTTTCATGTTGTTTAAGATTTGTATGATTTTTTTTCCTCTTTTCCTTTTTTTTGTTAACTAAAGATTCAGAATTACACAGAAAGAAGCCATGTGTAAATATATTTTACACTGCTCTGTTCTTGTGAGTCTTGGAGGTCAGAAATGGAGGAGAGGTAAAGCGTCTTTAAAAACGAATAGTTGCAGGGTAAGCCTGAGTGGTTCAGTCAGTTAAGCATCCAACTCTTGGTTTCGTCTCAGGTCATGATCTCATGGTTTCATGAGTTCAAGCCCCACATCTGGCTCCGTGCTGACAGTGTGGAGCCTGCTTGGGATTCTCTGTCTCCCTCTCTATCTGCCCCTCCCCCACTCATGCTGTCTCTGTCTCTCTCAAAGTAAATAAACTTTAAAAAAGTTGGTATTCAAGCAGATAACTCAACTGAAGAGCATAACAAAGTTGTGAATACTAATGACATAGAGAAGAGAAACCTAGAGCCTGGGGCCTAGGATGCTGATCTGAGCAAAATTATCAAAAAGGTTCTGGATAAAGTAATTTTTTGCTTGTTTTCTTTATTGAGTGGGAGTAAGAAAAAGAACGAAGGAAGCTGGGAGGTGGGAAGGATATTCTCCCAGTGAACAAGGTTCTGTGAAGTCCTTAGCTCTGCCTCTTCTTCCCCTTCCTTCCTCCCTTCACTCCTTGCCACCCCCTACACACTTCCCATGTGGCAACTCATTCAGTCACCACAAGCCTGTGAGGTGGGCACTCTTACCAATCCTCCCTGTATAGATGAGACAGTGAAAGCACACAGAGGTAAATGGATTGTCCAAGGTCCTTGCACTCTGAGCCTGAGAGTTCTAAGCGGGGGGGAAGGGAAGTGTAGGGTTTGGTGAAGCAGGTAATGGTTACAGTTTACTGTAAGAAAAATGTGCTGTTTGAACCTAAGATTTGTTCCTCCTCAAAGATTACTCTTTAGTACATATAAAATATAATTACTGGGGCGTCTGGGTGGCTCAGTCGGTTAAGTGTCCAACTTCAGCTCAGGTCATGCTCTCACAGTCTGTGAGTTCAAGCCCTGTGTTGGGCTCTGTGTTGACAGCTCAGAGCCTGGAGCCTGCTTCAGATTCTGTGTCTCCCTCTCTCTCTGCCTCTCCCCCAGCTTGCACTCTGTCTCAGAATAAAATAAAGACATTTAAAAAAAATTTTTTTAAGTTATTACTGGAAAATCATTTAATGTTTATACTATTTAATGTTTTAATTTAAAAGGCCTAAACAAAAAGGAGAGAGAATAATATTTGTATTTCTCTTTACTAACCACATTTAAGAGGAGCCTAACTGCCAATACTCAATTGTCTATTCTGTAAAGTGGGGATAAAATACCAACTTCTTAAGGTTGCTAAAGGATTTTATGGCAAAAGTACAAACAATGCCTAACACTGCCTGGCACATTGTAGGTAATTAATAAGTGGCAGCTATAACAGTGCTTCTCCCCACTCCTCCCCCGTTTTATGTTTTACTTTCCTCTGTGCTGGTTCCATTCTGAGGCAGACAAGCTCACTTCTTGTGGTGGCAAGATGGCTGCCAGCAGGTCAAGTGTACACCCCATCTTCTCAGCAACTTCAGCAGGAAGACAACTAAGAGTTACAACCAAAGTACAGTGTCAAGAATTGTGAAGGGTCTGAGATTTTACCCTACTTGCACACTAACAATTTAGCCTGCCACAGTTTCATGGATGCTGGGAGAAGACACAAGACTTCTAGCACAGAGATGAAAGATAGTTTATTACTCAGAGCAATAGCAGTAGCTAGAGTATCAGGTTTTTATACCAGTTCCCCAGACCAAATCCCCACAGGGCAATACAAAGAAGGCCAGGTTTGCACAGAGGATTTCATTATAGGAGAGAAACCTTGAACTTTTTGAAACTGAATATTTTATAATGGTCTGGAGAGAACTATTATATTTACTATACTGGACGGTAAGCATGCCTGTCTTTTGCCCTGGAGAGAGACACTATCTCAGTCTTCCAAGATTGTTGGCTACATAAATCTCCTTGAACCCTCTTGCACTGTTGATGGGAATGCAAACTGGTGTAACAACTGTGGAAAACAGAATGAAGTTTCCTCAAAAAATTAAAAATAGAACTACCTTATCCAGCAATCACACTACTAGGCATTTACTGAAGAATACAGAAATGCTAATTCAGAGGGATACATGCACTCTGATGTTTATAGCAGCATTAGGTACAATAGCCAAATTATGGAAACAGACCAAGTGTCCATAGACAGATGAATGGATAAAGATATGGTGTATGTATCTATGTATACACTGTGGAGTATTATTAAGCCATAAAAAAGAATGAAATCCTGCCATTCGTAATGACATGGATGGAGCTAGAGAGTATTACACTAAGTGAAATAAGTCCATGTGAGAAAGACAAACACCATATGATTTCACTCATATGTGGAATTTAAGAAATAAAACACATGAGTAAAGGGGGGGAAAAGAGTGAGAGAGAGGCAAACCAGGAAACAGACTCTTTTTTTTTCCAGTATATGAAATTTATTGTCAAATTGGTTTCCATACAACACCCAGTGCTCATCCCAAAAGGTACCCTCCTCAATACCCATCACCCACCCTCCCTTCCCTCCCACCCCCCACAACCCTCAGTTTGTTCTCATTTTTTAAGAGTCTCTTATGCTTTGGCTCTCTCCCACTCTAATCTCTTTTTTTCATACTCTTAACTATGGAGAGCAAACTGATGGTTACCAGAGGGGAGGGGGTGGGGGAATGGGTGAAGTTGGTGATGGGGATTAAGGAGTACCCTTGTGATCAGCACTGGGTGATGGATGGAAGTGCTGAATCACTACATTGTACACCAGAAACTAAAGTAACACTGTATGTTAGCTAACTGGAATTTAAATAAAAACTAAAAAAAAAAAAAACCTCCTTGAAAAGATAAGAACAAGGGCACTCAGTGCCTCCCTTATAAAATGTGCAGAAAAGTGAAAGACCAATGGAGAATTGTCTCCTGACACAATTCTGGAATTGAGTTTATTTCTTTTTTTAATGTTTTATTTATTACTTTTGAGAGAGAGAGAGAGAGAGAGAGAGAGAGAAAGTGGGGGAGGTGCAGAGAGAGAGGGAGACACAGAATCCGAAGCAGGCTCCAGGCTCTGAGCTGTTAGCACAGAGCCCCATGCGAGGCTTGAACTCACAAACAGTGAGATTATGACCTGAGCTGAAGTCAGACACTTAACTGACTGAGCCACCCAGGTGCCCCCAGAGTTGACTTTGATTGGTTTGCCTTAAGTCACATGCTCATTGCTGAATCAACCACTTTGGTAAGAGGGAAGGATTGCATTGCCTAGCCAGGCCCGAGTCATTTCCCAGAACTGGGGAGAGGAGTTGTCCACAAAACAAAAACCATACAGGAGCACCACACCTTCCATTTCCAGATGTGACAAATGATGGAAACCATCACTCTTTGGCAACAAACCTGTGAAAATGCCTCTTGGCTAATATCAAAAGTTTCTACTTTGGCAGGAGAACCACAATATTGTAGCACATTACTGATGTGCATCAACTATAATTAAGTGCAATACAGTAGTAATACCAAAAGAAAATAAAGTTAAAACTAAATAATATGAGATGACACGTTGGGGGGCAGTACTCAGTACTTGAGAATTTGTCAAGACATTCTTTACTAATAATAATGTTTAGCTGTAGGATAGTTTGATGAAAGCTATATTGATAAACTGCTAACTTTATGCTTTAGTTCATCAAATTATTCCTTCTGTAACTTAACTGTTCAGGGGAGTTCTCTCTTTGAAGATGCCAATGTAATAACGAGTCACTACGCTGCTCACCTCAGTACCAAGGTCTATTTCTTTAATGCTTTCTTTGAATTTGCCAAGGTAACCATCAGACAAATCCTGGATGACCATATGTCTGGCAAGAATGTTACAAATGGGGTAGGAGACTATGAGAACCTTTGTATGGAACTGCAAACTGTATGGAACCTTTGATTATCTCATTATGTCAACATGTTTTTGTAAAAAAAAAAAAAAACAAAACAAAAACAGAGACAAATTTTATGATCAAATTTAAGAAGTGTGCTACAAAGTTAAACATCTTTCTTTACCTCACAACTTCTTAGTGCCTGTAAAGTATTAAAGTGCACTCTAAACCCGCACAGAAGAAACACAGAATGTAGAATTTCCCATGCTTCTTTGACCTCAGAACCACCCTTTTTTCACAGAAAATCTAATAATTCACTGCAACACCGCAAAAAATGAACATGAAAAATCCTTACCAAATCAGAGATTTTGTAATTTCCATTACTTTCTCCTCCACTGAAGGCCTAATACAAATATGACAGTGATTTTTACATTTTGATATAATTAAGTGACAGTGTGCATAGGACTGCATTTTCCCCCATAGATTACACAATTCTTAAACAAATTACTGAAATTTTAGTTCAGCTCCAAGTTCTTTTACTGTAACAGAGCATTTAGGGTTTCATGATGTCTAACTAAAGGTGTCAAAATTAAACATGATTATTACAGACCAAGGGAGACAAAATAAAGCCAAAACTATCTGAACACTGGCATTTTCTTCAGGCTAAAATACACTTTCTACAGAGTGTGCAGCCATAAAACTAGCATTTATGTCAGGCTAGGATTAGTATTATCATATTGCAGATACACTGAGGTGCTTTTAGCAATTTTGAAAAGCAGTTTCATATTCCCAACTGTAATAGAGTGCCTGAGAAATCACACCCATCTTGCTAAAACCAGTGTAATTATGAGAGTAAAAACAACTAAATATCTTTGACACAGCCCTTTGGCTGTCTTGTAATACAGAGACATTAAGTTAATGCAGTCTGCTGCTCTGAAGAAATGTGGATTCTGTGCTTCCATTCTAGTTTGAAACAAAAATTGGTAGCATAAAATTGAGAAGTAAATGAACCAAGAAAGATGTCCATATTTTTTGTAATAGCCTTGCCCTGGAGAATAAATCCCCCACTGAAAAAGTAGTTAGCTATAGAACATGAGCAAATCATAGCCTCTCAGAGGCAAAAAGGACCTTAAAGATCATGTGATATTATGTAGACCAAGCTGTGCAATTTATTTTTTGAAAGAAAGAAGTTGCAATGGGCTAAAGATGCCTCAAGGTGGATGATGTCTTATTACACTTATTATTTCAGATTACTTGCCAGTCTGAGACTACTTTAACAATTGCACACACTCTTCCCAGACTTGAAGTTGAGAGATAGCAAAACAAAGAAGCAGGGACAATGGAGAATCCATTTTGGTAGCAGTGGCAACAACAGCAGCCGCGTCCAGATTCCATGGCAGAGGAGGCAGCAGCCACTGTCCACTGCCACTGATATGGTGGTGCAAGCTGTGGCATCCAGTGTTCACTGAGCTAGGGTCCAGCCAGCCTGGAGACAGTTTGTGGCTGCTCCAAATCTTTTTATTAAACCTTTTCCCACATACATGATCCAGAGTTTTTAGTTTATTCTTCCCGAGAAAGGAAATCTGGGAGATGATTTTATAGGCGGCCTCATCAAGGTGTGCTAGCCTGATACATCCACGGCAGATACCCCTCCGTGACATCAGCCTTCTGATCAGATTTCAGCAACACCCCTACCTTTCTGGTTTGCTTTACAATTATCACCCAATTTTAGGAACGCCACACTGCACCTTTATATACTGATCACAGGAGAGAAGGCTAGAAAGGCCTGTGACAACAGGCCTGAGAGGACTGTGAATGTCAGGAATGGATTTCAAAAGTTTCCCAGCAGAGAGGTAGTATGACTACAGCCATGCATTTATCAGCTAATGAGGTGTAGAATTCATTAAGAAGAGAAATCCCAAAAGACCAGTTGGGAAGCCTTCGCAGCAGTGCACATAAACATGCTACCTCTGGAACATCCTTCCACACTCAACTGAACAACCAGAATTCATCCTCCAAGTCTCAGCTCAGATGCAACATCACCCAGGAAGCCATCTCTCAACACTGCCTGGGCCAAGTGCCTGTTTTCTCTGCTGTCAGATGTTCCAGTGCATTTCTCTACATGAGCTGGTAACACATTCTCTTAAAAGTATCAATTCATCTGATAGTCTCCTCCATAAACTTTAGTTTTTCTTTGCATTCTGAGGACCTAGAAGTTCATGTCATAGCCAAAAAGGACACCCAAATCTTCCCTCCAAACTTTCCCATTTTAGCAAAGAGTTCCTGGCTCAAGCTGAAAACCTGGAAGTCGTTCATAACTGACACCTCTCTCTCCTTACCCCCACCCACTTCTTGTCCCCCTCTCAACCCAATCCATCTCCAATTCATGCTTCATCTACCATCTTGAAGGTAGAATTCACTCTTCTCCATTTTCGCTGCCAACATTTTGACCCACATGAACATCACCTTCATCTGGATGATTACAACAAATTTATAACTTAACTCTACTTTTATACTCTTGTTTATTTCCCATCAGTTCTCCACAGACCAACCAGAGGAACCTCCTTTAAAGCATAACCAGATACAGTCAAGTCTTCTTCTTCAAGTGGTTATGTTCTAAAAATTACTGTGGACACAGCATTAGCAAATAGTGAAGCATTGTTCCTAGGGGAAATACAGACTTAGGTTCCTGTGAGCCTCTGCTCAGATTTTCATTAACCAATCAATATATAACCTTGTCTTAGGTGTATTTATGTTGAAAGACATCTTATATATATTGTTGATTCATTAACATTAAACTCATAACCAACAGCACTATAACTCATGCCTGCACGTAGCTTATTTGACACACATATTTTCACCATAAAGCATATTACAGCCTTTTTGCACTTAGGGACACTGGAAAATACCTCAGCACTGGCTTGGGAGCTATTTAAACAACAAAATCACTGACCAAAAAAAAAATCACAAAAATGTGAAAAACACAGCACTAGATATACTGCAAAAAGGTCACTTGTTTGCAGTATGAGAGTTAGAACAAGAAGGCAGAGTATTGCCTTATTTGACCTCAGCAGGGAACATGGCAGGCAACTCAAATTCTCTGCCAGTCTGCACATATGCACAAAGGACCAAGTGCTGAAAGTATTGATTTGGGGGTTACAAATACATTTTGGACCCTGTTGGAATTAGAAAACATGGCACCTATGAAAAATGGGGATTGACTGCATGTCATTGCCCTGGTTAAAACTCTTCCAGTGGTTGCCAACACTGCTTAGGGGGAAAAAACTTAAAAATTTTTTAATGTTTATTTATTTATTTTGAGAGAGAGAGAAGGAATGACTCTGAGCAAAGGAGGGTCAGATAGTGAGGGAGAGAGAGAGAATCCCAAGCAGGCTCCACACTGTCAGCACAGAGCCCAATGTGGGACTCAAACTTAGGAACCGTGAGATCATGATCTGAGCCAAAATCAAGAGTCAGATGCTGAACCGACTGAGCCACCCAGGCGCCCCCACAGAAAGCAAAATTTTTAATTTTCTCTACAAAGCCCTGCACGATTGGCCCATCCTTATTGTCTTGCCCTCCCTCTCCAGAACATCGTTCAGTTTCCTTGTGGCAATGACGTAATTTGTAACTAAATGTGTTATGTATTTGTTTAGCATCTCTCTCCTTCACTGGCTCTAAGATTCATGAGAAGTAGGACTACGCACATTTGTTCCTCATTAAGTATCTAGGGCCTGTCACAGAGTCTGATATACAGCAGGCAGCAATATGCAAATACCAAGAGTCCAAGGAAAGGTGACTATGGCAGACGCTTTTTTTTTTTAATTTTTTTTTCAACGTTTATTTATTTTTGGGACAGAGAGAGACAGAGCATGAACGGGGGAGGGGCAGAGAGAGAGGGAGACACAGAATCGGAAACAGGCTCCAGGCTCTGAGCCATAAGCCCAGAGCCCGATGCGGGGCTCAAACTCACGGACCGCGAGATCGTGACCTGGCTGAAGTCGGACGCTTAACCGACTGCGCCACCCAGGCGCCCGTATGGCAGACACTTTTTGTGGTCTGCACCATGTCTCCTCAGTGCACGTCCAATTTTCACTTCAGCTGTGTGAAGTGGTTGGTTATTACCATGCATGCTACAAGCATGCCATCTCATGACCTTCCATGTCTCTCTGTTTTTTTTTTTTTGTCTCAGGACTTTTTCCAAAGCTTCTTCCAGGAATCCAAGGGCAGTCTAGAAGCACATTTGAGGTGGGGAGGATGCAATTACTGTTCTCAAGAAAACCCTCAACCAATGAGAAATGAGAGTGGATAAATGTTCCAGCATCACCCGACACTGGGAAGACATTTCCAAGATACATTCTACACAGTTCTTCAAAGGGTCTTCAGAGTCATTGAGCCCCAGTTGCCCACAGGGATAACCACCAGCTCAATAAGGCACATGTAAGTGGTTTTTCCTGCTTCCTAGGACCATCTCCTAAATAAGTTGCCTGTTCGCAAGTCCATTTTTCAGGGTCTGCTTTTAAGGGAACCCAAACTAAAACAGTGGGGGACATACGTTCTTCCTGGCATCTTTTGAACAACTTCCTTGTATTTGAGGAATTTTCATGTTAGGTTCCTATGCCCCACATCGCTTTCCCAGCCTCCCTTGCAGCTTGGGCATGGGTGTTTGAGCTCTGCTAATCAGATGCACCTACATGAAACTTTGATTCAGAAGAGAGCAGGGTGAGAAAGCAGGCATTACACAAAATCATTGTTCAGGCAGTGATGGCAGAGGATGATGGAAAAGCCTTGAGCAGTGGAGGCCATAGAGTCCCATACAGCATAGCCATGATATGAGCCTAGGGTGACTATACCCCCCTGTGATGGCAGCAGTAACATAGCAAGATCTCTACTGGAGCAATTCAGCGATGTAACCTGTGTGTTGTCCTTAGACATATAACCTCTAAGCTGATCCTCCCAATGTTCTCTGAGCCACCAGATGCTCTATAACAAATTACCATGGGCCTAAACTAGCTCGAGTGGCAAAGCAGAAGCTAGCTAGTTACTCACCAAACCGCTTCTTCTAGCAGAATGAATACTACATTTCCCAGCATCCTTTGCAGTTGGATATGCCAAATATCTGAATTCTGGCAATGGACATGAATAGAGGTGCTATATCACTTTCAGGTCCCACCCATAAAAATCTCCCAGGCATCATCCTGCAGCTTTTTTCACCTCGGGAAAAGAACCAGGGTGCTGAATAACAACCTAGAAGACCACCAATCACTCAAGAGCACTCATTTCAGGATTCATGGAAGAGATATATAGGTTTCTATTATTTTCATCCACTGAGATGTTGGAGTTTATCTGTGACAGCAGCTAGCATTACCTTAGTGATACAATTGAGTTCTCTTGTTGGCAACATAACTGAAACAGGCCATGGCAACTTCAGGACACTGAAGATAATTCAGTAAGCTGGAGAACAGAGAGCAAAGGTAACAGGAGCAACAGATGAGATTGAGGAGAGAGACAAAGGTCATATGAAGGGACAAAGCCTGGTAGAGTTTCCTTTAGTAACTGCAAATTCCAACAATGCCAACCTCCAGCAAGTGCAGCAGGAGAGGCACGTGATACATCTATTGTATCCCTAGTGACTATTCCTCCTAAACTACTGATTATGATTCTTGGCCAAATAAATCTATAAGAAGGTCTTGGAGAAGTTGATGTCATTTCAGAGATAAGCCTCAGAAACAAATAATGAGTATGTGACTAAGATATTTGGAGTGAGGTTACATTACCCAATGTGAAGAAAAGAAACCTCCAAGGAAACTTCTATGGTCTTGTGAGGGCGTGCCTAAGCTAATGATATAAAAGAATGCCATAGGAGCCCTTCCACAGTTTTAGGCAAAGATAGGGAGGAGAGGCTCCAAGTGGATTTGCTAAACTCAGGCATTCCTATAGATACCCAAATTGTGAAATTAGAGGAGGAAAGTGCTCAAAATAAGCTAGAATTCCTTGACGGGAACTTAGGAAATCTGTGCAAACCAACACACACTTACTTCCTTGCACTCTGGGCAATGTACAGGCAATGCTAAAGAACAGAAAAGGCTAGTTTTTGCCGAATAAAATCATGTTGTCTGGAAGCTCTTCCTTCTAAGTCCAGCATAGATACCTAGAGTTCCAACTTTGGATTGCCATGAGTGATTGTGTCATTGTTTGGCAAACTCCAGTACCGTCTCCTTGTTTCTGAAAATAATTCACATCAGTGGTAATTTACCAGTTAGGAATGGAATGGGAAAAACTAGTAAATGATGAAACAATAACAAGCAAATAGAAAGTGAAGTGTAACAGACTTTTGCATAAGGTGGGGGAGAAATCTGCTGAAGTGGGGGAAATTCTATTTAAAGAGACTGTAAAATACTAGCTGTGTCCTTCCTCTTCCCAGAATTAGGGGCTTCCCAGATAGACCCACTATAATATTTTTATCTTACTTGATTCCAGTAAAACCGTGTTATTACATTTTCTCTGTTATCACAGGCAACATCCTCCCTCATGTTCATTCACTGTTTTTTTTTAATGGTTCTATTGCACCACATTTGGAAAATCCCAGTGTATGAGAGCTGAACCATCAAGTAAAGCCTTTATATTTTGCAAGACTCTCACAAAATGCCTTCCATTAAACAGTGTTCACCAAAAATTACACCATTATCAAGATCCCTTGAGGACAATGATATTAGACATCCTGGTGAAAATGGCAGCCATTCTCGAGCTGCTGAAACAACCCTCTTGTTTTCCCTTCGTGACAGCTCAAGCTTACACCAGGAGAAATTATACTTAACAAGAGCCACTGCCAGGATTATCTCAGCAGACTTGTATTTTATGTATAAGCGTGACTGATTAGTTCTACCCGCATATCTCCTCTGGCAACAGAAAGGCCGACCTATACTTCAGGGGAAAGTTCATATCTAGTTGATGCCTTATTTAAGAAGTGTAATTGGGCAGTGCCTGGGTGGCTCGGTTGGTTAAGCATCCGACTCTTGATTTCAGCTCAAGTCATGATCTCAGGGATTTGTGGGTTTGAGCCCCATGTCAGGCTCTGCATTGGCAGTGCAGAGCCTACTTGGGATTCTCTCTCTCTCTCCCTCTATCTCTGTTTGCTCGTGCTCTCTCTCTCTCTCTCCCTCTCTCAAAATAAACTTTTTTTAAATTAAAAAAGTAAATATAAATAAAATTTCTAAGAGGGTAATCGGGATGATTGATTTGTGGAACATAAGTGAAAAGTGCTAGTGTTTGGATTATACTCACTCCTTTCAAGATGCAAGTCCTTTTCTAAAAAAAATATGAAATCTTCATCTCCCACTTATCCCAGCACACTTCTCCAAGGGACTAGTGTCACCTGTCAGTGTTGTTCGCCATGGCCTTTGCTGGTTTCAATGGCAGTACTAAAAGTCAATTCCTTGCTGCCAGAAGCAATTTGTCTGTCCTTTCTATAGGCCTTCTACCACAGCCAGATGTTTATAACTCAGTGTTAAGCTTGGTTGGTCACCTGACATTGGCTTTTGCCTTCGTGGAAGTGGCATGAAGCCCCTTAGCTGGAGACACAAAAATTGTTTTAGAATTAAACTTCTTCCCAATGTGTTCCTCACCATCTTGTTCCTTTTGACACTTCTATGATGCTGCACAGGTTTCTAAGAGCTTCCTATGAATTATTCCACTTGTTCCTCTCTACAATCTGTAAGCAGGTAAGGCAGATTTTACTTGTGAGGAAACTGAGATATAAAAGGGTCTAATAATCTGGCCAGGAGCTCACAGATAGAAGGCACTAGAGAAGGGAGTCAGACTCAAAACTCCTTGTTACCTAACTCAGTGCTCTGACAATTATTCCCCTGCTTATTCAGCCATGATCTTCCATAAGAAACCACCCTAGTAGCTCCTCATTGTTTGCCTGAACTTTCTTGGGCCTTCTGCCTTTGAGATTGCTGTCCCCTTGGTTCTACCTGTCTCATCTCTGACCACCATGCACAAGTCTTGCATATATCTCCTTGGAGCTTACCATTCCTCTATGTGCTGACCCAGTGATTCCCAGCTACAAACACTGCTGGAGTCCTCTCAGCCTGTATGGATAGGGCTAATTCTCCCCCTCCCCCTGGCATACCCAGAAACAGCCCTCAACCAGTGGCATATGGGAGCTGGTGGATACATTCCCCAGCTCCCTTACACTTTGGTAGAATATGAAGCATATTCTACGTTATCTCATATTGTTTCCCAGGTGGATTGAGCCCCAGTTGCCCACAGCAATATACTGCTCAATAACATCTTCTCCACAGGATTCTTTTCTTTCACTGCTTCGTTTAGTACTTCCTTAGTACTTCACTTAGGACTTCCCTACCCAGTGCTTCCTGGGATTGACTCCCACACAAACTACTTACACTCAAATCCTTGTCTCGAAGTCTGCTTCTGAGGGAACCCAAATTAAGACAACATGTATGGGTTCTCCCTTCATCCCAACTTGACTCCCTGGTTGAGATTGCCAACCTTGGGTATGAAGAAACTGTTCTATTCAAAAACATTCCCTTGGCCTCAAACAAACTGCTTCCACCTTGACTACCAAGTTCCTGATTGACCCTACCTCCAACCCTTTTCATGGCTTCCTCTTATCCTGGATACAGATGCTCTAAACACATTTCCTGTCCCTGTAGTCTCAGCCAATTGTGCCTCAAACCTCCATCACCAATACCATAGCCCTGTAAATTATTCTGAGTTTGACTGATAGATGGATGTTGTAGCCTAGATAAATGAAAGTGTATTCTAGACAAAGGAAACAACACAAACAGAAGTCAGAGATCCTTGTGTGGAAGTGGGACTAGCTGGGGGTGGGGGGGAGGGCCGGTTTGTATGTCTAGGGAGTTCTGTATGTCTAAGGACAAGAGTGGGCAAGTGATGACAACAGGAGGAGCAGAAATTATCTGTAGAAGGACTGAGCCTTCCTGTGAAGAAGTTGAAATTCTATCCTGAAGTCAGCCAGTCAGCCCTAAAAAATATCAAGCAGGAAAATGACAAGTCTAGGTTCATATTAAGAATGAAGGCTCTGTGGAGAGGAAAATGGAGTAAAATCTTATCTTAAATCAAACAATGAATGTGAAAGCACAAAGTAAACTGTGGAGATGATTAACAAGCGAAATGTTTTGAGTCCTGAGGTAAATTACTCTAGAAGTCCCTATTTACACAATTGAATGCTCTCCTCTAGTCCCTCTTCCAGCCCAGTTTGGAACCCCCGATGGCAGGAGGCACCATTGGATTTATTCCATCAACATTTATTCAGTGCCTTCTACTTTCCAGGTATAGGGATTTGCTGGCAATAAAGAATACATGGCTTCTTCCCTGGTAGAACTCACTCTGAAGCTTCTAGAGCTTGCAGCCCTTTGAACCACCCAGTGGTCCCACCACAGGCCTAATTGCAGGATTTCGTTAGACACCATTTCAAGGTTCTGATTACAGTGCACCCTTTGATGAAAATTGGTGTGAAGCCAAGAGTGGGCAGAAGATGGGGCCAGTACCAGATGGGGAAAATATACATGACCATGGCAAGTAAGAAGAGATGAGAAGAGAAACAGGAAGTGGTATGGCTGAATGTGGTCATACTACACACCCACAGTCTCCATTCCTTATCTCATTTGAATCACACAACCACTCTGACAATGAGGTGCTGTTAGCCCAGGTATAGAGCACACATCTGGAAAATGGCAGAGCTGGGATTTGAACCCAGAGTAGTCTACCACCAAAACTCATGCTGGTAACCACTATGGCTAATGTGAGAGTCAAGGAGGCCTCTGCACCTGGATGGGAGAGAACCAGATGGGAGTGTACAAAGAGGGCTGATTGGAAGAGCTAAAGCAGGAGGGGTCTTGGGGCAGTTCACTGCAGGGAGAAAGCATGGGGTGGGGATGGGAATGAATTTCCATAGACTATCTTGTGCGTGATGACAACAAAGTCAGGTATGAATTACCCAACTGTCATACTGCAAAATTTCAAAATTCCTAGGAAAACACACAACACCAGTGCCTATTAGTTCTTACTAAAATCATTATTAGTCCTTTAATTTTGCTGTACATTCTATATCATCAATTCTCTATTCCCTAACAAGTTGGTGAAAAGCGGACATATATAACTAATTTTTTCATGGTTTTACATTAACAATATTTGAGGATTTTATCATTTAAAACAAAATGTTTACTATACTTGTTTTTCTTTTTTTCTTCTAAAATAAAACATAATTCAACTGAACCTAAATGAGATATATTTTAAAATTCAGTGACAGTTTTACCAACAGTATGAATAATAACTAAATGATGCCTTGCCTTGAGTGAAACAAGAGCATTTGCTGACTTTAATAATATAAAAAGTTATTTTTCCATGGATGATACTAATTCTATAAATATAACAGTGGTTTTCATTATAATATTCTGTATAATAGCTACTTTATAGCTAATATTAATTCTCTACATATGACTCAACACACAACAGCTTTGAGTTTCAATATTCTTGGTAATGGTTGGTTTATGTCAGAGAGAATAAAGGTTATTATTTGATATAATCTCTGCATTATCTTTTTACATACTATTTTTGATTAAATGTTCCCTTCTAATATCAGAACTGACCTTTTCCAGAAATCTCTATGCCAGAGCAGAAATTGATCTCATAAGGCAAAGGGATATTAAATAACAGAGCTTTTGGGGGATGTACTATTGCATCCAGGTCTAGCATTTTGCTGCTTATGGATGTTGCTGCTTTTCTAAAGTTATAATTAATGTTCAGATATAAGGCCACTGATAAGAAACACGAATCAGTGAAGTCAATGAAAACCTGGACCTATATCAATAACCCTCTTGGCACACTATACATAGTGTCCAAACATAAGAATAAAAAATCAACAAGAGAGATCTTCAAAGTTAATGTTTGACTATCCATTCTTAATTCCCTCTCCTACCCTCACCCTAAAGTGGGTTTGCTTTAGGGGGAAAAAAAAAACTAGAAATGGAGAATGGATTTGCACTGGGTGTTGTCTCTCTGTGCATTTATCTCCTCCATCAATCTCCACAGACCTTCATTTCCAGCATGTTTCCCCAGACTTTCAAATGTTGACATGGCTCATTCCATTTTTCTTACTCTAAGGTGGGTAAAGAGGTAGCCTGATTAATTTTAGAAGGGATAAGAATGTTGTGCAAAATGTAGAAAATGAGAATATTTATAACTTTGCTAAGGAAAAAATCTGAAAAATCAAATTTAGATCTCATGAAGATTTTTAGCTAAAAAGCAAAAATATTTTTTATAACCTCCAGAGTGACAAAGAGAGAAGGAGAGTTTTAAAAAAAGGCTCATTTTTTTAAAGATAGTATTGGGGAGAAAAAAAACTATAGATTCTGTAGTAAATATAAATTGAGAAGAGTTGATGACATCATCCCTGTAGGTTTCCCTCACCACTGACTCATCATGTGAGTACTAAATTTCTGCCATGCTTGTCTTGCCATCTTTGTCATGAAAATCAAGCCCTGTGTTGGCCATCTATGTAATAATGTTTTGATTCTTCAAGTGAGCCCGGTCATCTTTGAACCCTGAAATGACTAAAGTCAGAAGGTCAGTTAAATCTTTCTCTGAATTGCGAATAAAGTATTCTTTTACCCCAACCTCCCTCCAAAGTCCACCTTATATTTCACGGTGCCTTCCATAACCTGGTAACTGAAGACTAATTTTTAAAAACACTTCATGTATTTTTTTTTACAGAGACTGCACATGAACAGGGGAGAGGGGCAGAGAGAGAGAGAGAAGGAATCTTTTTTTTATTAACTTTATTTTTTTATTTTTTAAAATTTACATCCAAATTAGTTAGCATATAGTGAAGCAATGATTTCAGGAGATTTCTTAATGCCCCTTACCCATTTAGCCCATCCACCCTCCCACAACCCCTCCAGTAACCCTCAGTTTGTTCTCCATATTTATGAGTCTCTTCTGTTTTGTCCCCCTCCCTGTTTTTATATTATTTTTGTTTCCCTTCCCTTATGTTCATCTGTTTTGTCTCTTGAAGTCCTCGTATGAGTGAAGTCATATGACTTTTGTCTTTCTCTGACTGACTCATTTCCCTTAGCATAATACCCTCCAGTTCCATCCACGTAGTTGCAAATGGCAAGATTTCATTCTTTTTGATTGCCGAGTAATACTCCATTGTATATATATACCACACCTTCTTTATCCATTCATCCATCGATGGACATCTGGGCTCTTTCCATACTTTGGCTATTGTGGATAGTGCTGCTGTAAACATGGGGGTGCATGTGTCCCTTCAAAACAGCACACCTGTATCCCATGGATAGATGCCTGGTAGTGTAATTGCTGGGTCATAGGCTAGTTCTATTTTTAATTTTTTGAGGAACCTCCACACTGTTTTCCAGAGTGGCTGCACCAGCTTGCATTCCCACCAACAATGCAAAAGAGATCTTCTTTCTCCGCATCCTTCGCATCTGTTGTTGCCTGAGTTGTTCATGTTAGCCATTCTGACAGGTGTAAGGTGGTATCTCATTGTGGTTTTGACTTGTATTTCCCTGATGATGAGTGATATTGAGCATTTTTTCATGTGTCGGTTGGCTGTCTGGATGTCTTCTTTGGAGAAGTGTCTATTCAAGTCTTTTGCCCATTTCTTCACTGGATTATTTGTTTTTTGGGTGTTGAGTTTGAGAAGTTCTTTGTAGACTTCGGATACTAACCCTTTATCTGATATGTCATTTGCAAATATCTTCTCCCATTCTGTCAGTTGCCTTTTAGTTTTGCTGATGGTTTCCTTCGCTGTGCAGAAGCTTTTTATTTTGATGAGGTCCCAGTAGTTCATTTTTGCTTTTGTTTCCCTTGCCTCCAGAGACATGTTGAGTAAGAAATTGCTGTGGGCAAGATCAAAGAAGTATTTGCCTGCTTTCTCCTCGAGGATTTTGATGGCTTCCTGTCTTACATTGAGGTCTTTCATCCATTTCGAGTTTATTTTTGTGTATGGTGTAAGAAAGTGGTCCAAGTTCATTCTTCTGCATGTCGCTGTCCAGTTTTCCCAGCACCACTTGCTGAAGAGACTGTCTTTATTCCATTGGATGTTCTTTACTTCTTTGTCAAAGATTAGTTGACCATACGTTTGTGGGTCTATTTCTGGGTTCTCTATTCCGTTCCATTGATCTGAGTGTCTGTTCTTGTGCCAGTACCATACTGTCTTGATGATTACAGCTTTGTAGTATAGCTTCAAGTCTGGGATTGTGATGCCTCCTGCTTTGGTTTTCTTTTTCAAGATTGCTTTGGCTATGTGGGGTCTTTTCTAGTTCCATACAAATTGTAGGATTATTTGTTCTAGCTCTGTGAAGAATGCTGGTGTTACTTTGATAGGGATTGCATTGAGTATGTAGATTGCTTTGGGTAGTATCAACATTTTAACAATATTTGTTCTTCCTATCCAGGAGCATGGAATCTTTTTTCATTTTTTTGTGTCTTCTTCAATTTCTTTCATCAGGTTTCTATAGTTTTCAGTGTATAGATTTTTCACCTCTTTGGTTAGATTTATTCCTAGGTATTTTATGGGTTTTGGTGCAACTGTAAATGGGATCGATTCCTTGATTTCTCTTTCTGTTGCTTCATTGTTGGTGTATAGGCATGCAGCCGATTTCTGTGCACTGATTTTATATCCCGCAAATTTGCTGAATTCATGAACCAGTTCTAGCAGTTTTTTGGTGGAATCTTTTGTGTTTTCCATAGAGAGTATCATGTCATCTGCGAAGAGTGAAAGTTTGACCTCCTCCTGGCTGATTTGGATGCCTTTTATTTCTTAGTGTTGGCTGATTGCAGAGGCTAAGACTTCCAATACTATGTTGAATAACAGTGGCGAGAGTGGACATCCCTGTCTTGTTCCTGAGAGAGAGAGAGAGTGAGAGAGAGAGAGAGAGAGAGAGAGAGAGAGAGAGAGAATCTTAAGCAAGCTCCATGCTGAGCATAGAACCTGATTCAGGGCTCGATTCCACGACCCTAGGATCATGACCTGAGCCAAAATCAAGAGTCGGATACTCAGCTGACTGAAGCACCCCAGGACCCCAGGACTAGTGTTCTTAAATTAGAGATATGTGCAGATCAATTTATGAGTTACTAAGCATTTTTGAGCTAATAAGCTCAGAGCTCTGAAGAGTGATATGGAATGCTGCTACTTGAAGCAGGTCCACTGACCAGAGGCATCAGCATCCACCGGGTGCTCCTTAGAAATGCAGTCTTGGGCCCCTCCCCAGACCTACTGGATCAGAATCTGAATTTTAAGAAGATCCCCAGGGAATTCCCATGCACATTAAAGTCTGAGAAGCAATGCTATAAAACGCTGAAGAAAAATGGTTTTCAGTGATGGGGACTTTCTGGAGGGAATACATGGGGCCCAGAGAGTGACCCCCAAAATACAGCCATTTGGAGATAGATACCTTAAATGCGAGTCATAACATTTCCCTCCACAATCAGAGATAAGTTTTAAGAAAAGACAGCTCCTAGGAAAAGGAAGGCACTAGCTAAATTCACACACAAACCTGCTTGTTCTGATTCCATAGGTCAGGTGTTTCCATTCCCTAAGCTTATCTTCCCACGGGGCAAAAAGGACCCATGCTGGAAAAATAGGGGTGAACTGAAGTGCCTGAGCATTAGGTACCAGGCATTGGGCCTGAGGTGGGTATATCATCTACCTACTAACCCATACCCCAATCCCTTTTGAATCATGTACCCAAAAACAGTGACCTAGTATGGAAAAAATAAAATACTACTTCCTTGGGACAGGATTCCTATAGCAGAATCCTGAGTCTGTCTTCTAACATATACCCTCATCCTCAGCAGGACTGAACATGTTTGCTGAGAGGGAAGACTCTGGGTTCAAGTGCCAGCTCCATCACTTATTGCGTGGCATTAGACAAATAATTTAATTGCTCAAAGCCTCATTTTCCACATCTGTAAACCCAGCCCTAGTAACAGCTCCTATCTTGTGGAGTGATTGTAAGGTTAATAGGTTAATACAAGTAAAGCATTTCTAGCAGTGCCTGGCATACAGTAAGAACTCAGTAACAGCTACTATTTCTATCATCATTATTATAATTGCTAGTATTATTACTGGAGATCTGCTTTTGATTTAACATTAATTAGCACTCCCTGGAGAGAGCTGTTCAACCAGTTCCGTATGCACACCATCTCCAACTGGTTTTCATCTAGTCCATAATTCTCCGTCTTATCAAGAAATGGATTTAAGTAAAGTGCTATGACAAACAGGACGAAAACCCAATCATAGAGTGTCCATGCTGGAACACATCCCTAATCTTCCAGGGCACTCACAGGGCTTGACTTAGTGACCACACTCTTTGCTAGCCAACCCCTCTTCTGAGTCCAAGTACCCAGAAACCACTCAATTTAATAAGTCACTTTAGAATGTTTGAATGAATTCAATTTCTAGCTTGAGGTTAGAGTTTTTGGGAAATTCTGACATTTTCCCTTTTCCAGTCTTTGAGCTCTCCTCTTCCCACAATTCCTCAGAAATACCAGCGGTTGCTCGGCAATTTCATATGCATTTGTCTAAATCCTCTCTGATGGTCATTTTTCTCTGTCAGAAGACACAAATACATTTATAGCAGCTTCTGGCTCTCTGATGATCTCCTCACTTATCTTTGCCTTCAATTCCTCTTAACCAAATGTGTTCTGACCTTTCTGCATTCTTTCTATCTCCCGCTGCCCCACCGACATGACCCCATCAGACCCAAGCAGCCAGTCTAATCCCATTTGCATTCTTTGTAAGCCAGGGATAAATTGAAAGACCAACCCCCAGAAGAGTTAGCTTTTCTTGGACAAACCTCAATTCATCTGGTGTTGAAATAGTTCTGATAATAATTTTACAGGTTTGTATTTGTTCTTTTCTAAACTAGAGAATGTTGGACAGAAGTTTGGGCCTAAAGCTGAGGACAGAGAAGTAGTAAGTAGCTGTACATTCTGAAGATAGCCATGAACTACTGGGACCAGTCACCCGACAGATGGCCCTCAATCCTGTCAAACATCACGCCTTACAGTAGGGAGTAGCACAATTCCCTCGAGCCTCTATGAGTTGAGTACTGGGAATGAGTCACAGAAGTCACAGAGTAATCAGTCTGTGTGGGAACACAGAGTGGTACATGGGTACTCCATCACTTCCACCTGGGAAAGAAGTCCCCGCAAGAAGCACAGACTGCAAGACCTTGGCCACATTGCATGGGATGGCTATAATAAAAAAGACAGACAATGACAAGTGTTGACAAGGAAGTGAGGCAATTGGAGCCCTCATACACTGGTGGTGGGAATGTGAAATGGTGCAGCCCCTTTGAAAAACAGTCTGGCAGCTCCTCAAGGGTTAAACACAGAATTACCACGTGACTCAGCAATTCCACTCCTGGGTATACACCCAAGAGAAATGAAAACATATGCTCACACAAAACTTGTATATGAATGTTCACAGCAGCCAAAAAGTAGAAACAAACTGAATGTCCATCAATGGATGAATGGATAAATAATATGTGGTACACCCATGCAACAGAATATTATTCAGCCATAAAAAGGAATGAAGTACTAAAATATGCTACAGCATGGATAAACCTTGAAAACATGATGCCAAGTGAAGGAAGTCAGGCACGTGGGGCACCTGGGTGGCTCAGTGGGTTAAGCGTCTGACTTCAGCTCAGGTGGTGATCTTATAGTTTGTGGGTTCGAGCCCTGCATCAGGCTCTCTGCTCTCAGCACAGAACCCACTTCCGATCCTCTTCGTCTCTCTGTCCCTCCCCCATTCAATCTCTCTCTCAAAAATGAATAAACATTTAAATTTTTTTTTAAAAAAGGAAGAAGCCAGGCACAAAGGATCACATATTG
This sequence comes from Prionailurus bengalensis, assembly GCF_016509475.1. NCBI lineage: Eukaryota > Metazoa > Chordata > Mammalia > Carnivora > Felidae > Prionailurus > Prionailurus bengalensis. Next base: position 16,534,917 of record NC_057361.1, on the reverse strand, counting down.
TGTGATTACAATTGTATGAAATGACCAGAAAAAACTACTCCATAAAGACAAAAAACAGAATAGCTGTTGCCACTGGCTAGGGGGAGGGGGTGTTGGGAGGATGGCAGGGATGATGGCTAAGCAGTATAGGGTTTCTTTTTAGGGTGATGAAAATGTCCTTAAATTGTGTGTGTAGACAGTCGCACAACTCTGTGAACGTTTTAAAAGCCAGTAAATTCTGTGAGTGAACTGTCTGGTATCTCAATAAAGCTGTTACCAAAAAAGAAGATGAAAAGGAGGAAGAGGAGGCATGGATTGCCATCCCCCTTTTCCAGCTGGTTACTTGCTGAAAGGCAGAATCCGCAGGCCCATCCTAGAGCACACATCAGAGCACAGTGAGGGACATTTGGGACTTTGGAGGCTTGTGTGAACATGGAAATTGGTGCCTGCTTCTAGCCTGGCAGTGTAGGGTTTTTTTACTTTTTTTTTTGTGAGAGAGACACAGAGCAGGAGCAGGGGAGGGGCAGATAGAGAGGGAGACACAGAATCGGAAGCAGGCTCCAGGCACAGAGCCCAACAGGGGGCTCGAACTCACAGACAGTGAGATCATGACCTGAGCTGAAGTCAGACCCTTAACCGACTAAGCCACCCAAGGACCCCTAGCCTGGCAGTATAGAAAGGGTAGGGCAAGGTGGATGATGAACAGTGCAGCTAAAAGGACAGTGACGAGGGCTGTGGTGGACATTCCTGCATGCCACAGTTTGGCAAGGCAAGTGTTTCCTACAGCCCGAGGAGACATTGAGGAAGAAGGTATCTAGGTTTAAGCAACCATGCCAGCATCCCCCTCAAGAGGGCTGCCCACTAGACACAGGGACCCCCAGTAGCAGGAGGCCTGGGGCATAAGCCCAAGTAGTGGCAGAAGAAGAGGGAGGAAAAAGAAGCTGAGACAGATCTCTTCCATTGGGGACCTATATAGTAGGGAGGCCTCCAGGGCCCTCTAAACAATACTTATCAACCCCTACTGTGCCCCCACGGATCATCCAGGCATGTTGTTAGAATACAGGTTCTGATTCAGCGAGTCTAGGATGGGGCTCTACATTTCTAACAAGATCCCTGGTGCTCCAGATTATGTGGGTCGTGGACCAACTTGGAGCGGCAAAGGTCTAAATCATTGGCTCTCAAATTCTTTGGTCTCAGGATCCTTTGGCACTCTTAAAAATTGTTGAGATCCCAAAGAGCTTCTGTTTATATGAGTTACAACTATTAGTATTTACTGTGCTCAAATCTGAAACTGATAATTTTTTATATTTATTGATTCATTTAAAAATAACTTAAAGCCCATTACATGTTAGCATAAATAATACATTTTTTATGAAAAATAGCTGTAACTTTCAAAAAATAGCGAGTGGCATTGGTTTACGTTTTTGCAAATCTGACTTAACAGAAGATAGCTGGATCCTCATATCTGCCTCTGCATTCACACTGTTGCCTCATACAGGTATGTAGTTAGAAAAGAGATGACTTTTTAAAATGAGCTTTTCAGGTAATTATAAATACTTTGATACTACATTAAAACTTGATAGATATTTTCTTGAAGGTTAGTTGCACCATGAAATCCAGAATCATAACAATGAAATTTTCATATCCTGTTACGTTAAAATCCATTGGTCTATCTCACACTTTTAATGGATCTTTTACCCCTACATAATTTTGTCAAATCATGCATTGGAAATCTGAAGGTACTGATTCACTGAGTCATGCAGATGTTTCAAACATTCATACATTTTGTTGTATAATTTCAACAAGTCACATCTGTTAATATCACTGCTGATCTCACCAGTCAGCTCACCAGAAAAGGTTTTAAGAACTCAGAAGCTTTGGTGCTCACAATGGTGAGTACAAGCTTTACAAAATTTCAATTTTCACTTCAACCTCAAATTCTATCACTGATAACAGCCATCAGTTGTTTTCTGTTTTGTTTTGTTTTTGTAGCAGTGATAGCAGCAGGCTTACTTCAATCAGTCACAAGAAAAATGGTGCTAGATACCTACTTCTAAATAACCATAGTGTGTCTGTCAGGCATTATTCCAAGTGAAAATGATTTTCCATGAAAATTTTCCATGGCTGGTTTAGCTCACAACTCATACACATAATGTTTCTTAAAACACCCATCATACTTCAGTGTGTGGCAAAAGTGCATGCTTACATTTTTATCACACAGAATATTGAAAACACATATACTCAAAAGTCAATATTTAACATAATTAGTAATGTTTACTCCCATCAAGGACAGTCTTCAATGAAATTGGATTCCGTTTTGTTTTGTTACCGAAAGTGACAAGAGTGAAGAATACTGTGCCTACTAGTACAGTTTGGTGCCACTGCTTTGGTCCATGCTAAGGCACAGGCAGTTGTACCCACCACTGCTTTTGCACTATCATTGCAAATACCAACACAGTGAAAAAGACAAGTAATGTCTCAGTATTAGTATGCAAACAGTTTTGATCTTACAGACCAAAGAAAGGGTCTCTGAGAACCACTACCCTAAAGAACTCACCATGTGCCCCATCAAAAGTCAGCATTTGGAAGGCTGCCACCACAGTGTATGGAGACCTAACAGTGTGCCACCAAAGAAGGCAGAGCAACCAAGAGACAGCAACAATAACAGCCCATTTAGTAAAGATACCCTTGTTTCTTTTCCTCTCCCACCACCCTCCAGCCAACATATTTGGTGAGGTAGGACTTGGAAAGAGGGGAGGATGTATTTTAGAGCTAGACCAGGCCGCTCCAACACAGCTCTACTTTAGGCTTGGTCACGGAGAGGAAATGAGATTGAGATCAAAGTTGAGATTGAAATTTTAAACTGGACTGGACTTCTAATAATCAGAAGTGATCAGAAAGTTATGGAATTTGCCCAAGATGTTATTAAGAAAACAGGCAGGGCAATAAGACTGAGCACAGTTGGAAGCACAGATTACAGTTAAATAAAACACTTACATGTTTCTACCCGTACCGAGTTAAAACTCTTCGTGAAACAGTTATGTCTAGTCCCCTTTCCACTTATAACACATACATAGTTGAGCTAATTGGAAAGCTCTCTACGTGACATGCCATATTCCTTTTCTTCCCTGTCAACATCATATCATTCGTCTATTCACTGAGGTTTAATTGAATGCCTACTGTGCCAAGTGCTGTTCAAAGGGCTTGAGAAACACCAATGAAAACACAGATTAATATTGTTAGTGGAGATCATATTTGTAATTGTTACTTTTTAAAGCTTTTTTTAATTAACCATGCAGGTTCACCTGCAAAGCATGCTGGGATCTAGGAGCAACACAGCAGGGTTCAGTAGAGTTTGGCTAAATATTCTAAGTGGCCCGTAAGGCTGATCTCAAGGAGTATGACCAGCAACCCAGGGCTTGTACAGTTGGCTCTGATAGTCAAGGTTATCTGATAATGTAGTGGGCATGGACACAAGAGCAGAAGGCTCTGGGCAAGATAACTAAGAGTGGCAGCATCTTGATTTCAGTGTGATCTAGAAGGAACCCAATCTCAGCCAGGAACTGGAGGCACAAGAGACAGAGTACAACTCCTTCAAGGAAGGGGACCTGGTGTGGGCTTGGCAGGCGTAGGGTCTTAGTCACATGAGCTGGTGTTCACTTGGCAATTTTAGTATTAGGAATAACAACTAGCTCATAGGCTGGAATGGACACCCTGGATTAGATTCAGAACAAAGGGCAGTTCAATGGGCATGTGGCTGCTACCTGCTGAGCTTTTTGAAGGGTGTGTTCCAGGTCCAGTTTAAAACCATTACAGACTCTACACTCTGAAAAGACTTTACTAAAACAATAGTAAAGTGAAAAGTAAGTATAAGGAAGTCCAACAAAGTTCTGCTTTACCCATGATTTCTTTTTCAAAGTTGTCTCAATGTCCAATTCCTACAAACGGGTGTGTGTGTGTGTGTGCATGTGCACGTGTGCCATAATTTCATGTTCATTCTGTCTCAGGGGTCGTCTATACTGGTCTGTCCCTAGCTCCACAGAGAATGTCAAAGACATATGGTAGAAACTGCAGAATGAACCACTGGCTTTCATGTGCTTAACCTTAAACTGGCCTTCAATCTCATTACCTCCTCCCATTATGCCCTCAGCCAATACCTTCACCTCTCTGACTTTATTTTGGTTCCACACTTCCAGTTTGTGACCCAACAACTTTACTGCTCCAACACTCACTGATGCTATTTCATTCCTTGACTCTTATTTTTCCACTTGTGGTGCTCTCTTGAGACAGCTCTTTCAGGAATCATCCCCTTAAACTCCTCTCTAAGTCCCCTTCATACCCCCTGACTTCCAAAAGAGACCCAACTGAGCACCATCTGGCTTCTCACCCCCCACCTCTGCCTGGACCCTGGAGTAAAGAGGTCAGACAAAACTTACCTCTGTCTATCTCTCTCCCTAAGCAAGAGTCATAAGACTTGAGGGAAATGCAAAGGCTCTAGAAAATGGCAGAACAATAAAAAAAAAAAGAATGCTAATAACCTTACATTTAATTATCATAAAAGTCTCAGAACAGAACTTTTCCAAATGTTGTATTAGGCCATATGCACTAAATCATCTTAGGGTGCTTGTTAAAAATGCAGGTTACTAGGCTCAACTCCAGACCAACTGTCTTAGTTTGAGTTCCATCAGAGGCAGACCCTGAGATAAGGATTCAACTGCAGAAGGTTGATTTGGGAGGTGGTTCCAGGAAACGCAAGTAGGGAAGAGTGAGGAAGTAAGACAGGGAAGGAAGGCAGCCAATAAAAGATGTACTCTCTTGCCAATTACTACTGTAAGCAACTGGGGCTTAATCCCACTGGGGAACTTTGGAAACAATATAGTACCTGCATCTCACAATTAGGCCACAGAGGAAGAGAGGGAGTTGTGTTTGGATACCACCTTCTCTCAGTCATTGAAGCTGCACTTGGGGGGCATTAATTCCCTGACACTTTTGGCCTGCAAAATAGGAGGCCTCTGGCAAAAAGATGAAGGTGCCAGGAGTTGGGGTACAGGTTGGGGTGCACTGAAATGGTGAGGGTTGAAGAAATATGAACAGGGACCCGACGTCATCTACTACACCAACTAAATCAGCATGTCTGTGTGGGGTGCTAGAATCTACATTTTGAATAAGATCCTCACAGTACATTTGGAAAACATAGAATATTAAGAAAATGTATAAGTGGGACTGGATTTCTTATTTCCTAATGGCTTCAGTGAATAAGAAGACATTTCTACCCTATCATCCCTCCCCCGGCCAAAAAAAAAAAAATCTAATTTTAGTAAGCCTTCCTTTTCTTATGATGAAAGCACAAAACTTGAGTATACCACTCACCATTATAATCCCTGGGCTGAGTTTCCATTTTGTACCAAGGGAGCTATTTTAGACAAACCCTCTGAACTTAAATAGAGAAAGTGATTCATTGGCATGTAAGGTCCGTTTCATGTTGATGTCAGGATGGAGAAATCAGATGGTGCTAAATGTTCTCTCAGGTCAATACTTGATGACTTCATAGCTTTCACCAGAGTTTTTAATGGTTCAACATTTAGCACTCAAGTCCAGGGGCTTTTTGCCAGCTCTTTGTGAAAGGGGAAGCAGGGGGAGATGCTATTGAAAGGTTTTTTCAAAAGGTTAGTTAATGCACTAGGGCATGGATTTCATTACATGCTCACATAACACTGAGTGGCAGAACATATAGTGGGCAATCTAAAAATAATTACTGCTCAGATGTCGATTAACCAAGAGTTGGCCATTAGCCGGACTTTGGAAATGTGAAGCTGGGAATGAGACAGCAGGTTCCTGGGACACTGATCTTCGATAAGGCTGCAGGTTGGGAGGTAAGAAAATCAAATTCCTGCTACTGAAGTTCTCACTTACTTTCCCTTTTATCCATAATTACAAGCCACCCCATGTCCACGGGAGTTGCAAAGCGCTAATAGAGGACTGTCATAGCCCTTCTTTCCTATAGTCAGGAGCCATTTTATGCATAATAAATATCAATGTAGATAATCTTTAACACTTATCTGTGGTGGCTGCTATGCTCTTTCTAAAATATTCCCCTACCTAGAAAAGTGAAGAGATTGAGCAGAGACGAAGAGAAGAAAGAAAAACTAGCCCAGGGGGTAGAGCTGAAGGTTCTTCTAAGAGAATCAGTCAGAAATGCTCAGGAGAGGCAGAGAAGTGAGTACACATAACTGAGGCAAGCATCCTGATTTCCACTCTCTGCCAAAGCACTCACCAGGCTCTTTTTTCTTGCCTGTCTCTCCTTCCTTCTGCCCACCTCCCCACCCCACGTTGACACTTCCCTGAAGGCAGGGCTAAGATCTGCTCATCCTTGAATTCTCTCTGCCTGATATACAGTAAGCTCACACTGCATTTTGGTTGGGTGAATAACTGAACAAGATTATTTTTCAAGAGAGACTTGTAATGCCAGAAAGGAAGGAAATGCTGAGAGAGAGAGAGAGAGAGAGAGAGAGGGGAAGGAAGGAAGGAAGGTAGGAACTTGAAAGAGCTCCCAATGGCCAAAGCTGGAACAATTTGGACAACACAATAAATAAAATAGTTTTGCTTTATAACTCAAAATATAAAATAAATATCCACGATCCCATGCTGACACAAATGAATGATTGAATAAATTAATAAATGGGGAGAAGAAAGAAATCTTCCATGCAGAAGAATTGGAAATAAATTTTGTAGATACTCCACCCTAAAGGAAATAGACCATAGCTTCCCGTTCTCTAAATATGAGCTGTGTAGAATGACTTCCATCCAAGGAGAACGGTGTGGGCAAGGAGGAGAGTAACCTTGCAGTGGAGAGACCTAACAAACACTGCTTTAGCCAGATGAACGAGATTACCATCAGAAGTCAAAAGTCATGTTGATAGCACATACCCTTGATATAATGTGATGAAAATGGCACTTTACTTCTGTGGTCTTTCTCCCCAAACTTATAACCCCAGTTCAATTGTGAGGAAAACATCAGACAAATCCCAATAGAGGGGCATCCTACAAAATACCTGATCAGTTCTCAAGCTTGTCAGGGTCATCAAAAAACAAGGAAAATCTGAGAAAATGTCACACCCAAGAGGAGCCTAAAGAGATGTTAGATATCACATGACATGCTAAATGTCAAGTATCCTGGATGTGATCCTGGAAAAAGGGACATTAGGGGAAAACTAAAGAAATCTTAAGAAAATATGGGCTTTAGTTAATAATAATGTATCAATTTTGGTTCATGAATCATAACAAATGTATCTTGCTAAGGTGAGATGTTAATAAGAGGGGAAATTATGCAAGGTAGTGGAGGAGGTGAGGTATGTGGGAACTATCTGTGTATCTGTACTATCTGATCACTTTTTCTGCAATATAAAAGTGTCTTAAAAAATAAAGTCTATTAAAAAGAAAGAACAGGAAAGAAGGAATGGAGAGTGGGAGAGAGAGAGGGAATGGAAAGGAAACAGAGGATATAGGGTTTAACTCGGTATTACCGTAGTACTGTAAGCCACTGCATGCCTGCTGAAGAAACCCTGGAAGTAACCATTGATGAAAAGCTCCTAGGGCTTACAGCGCAGGCATGCGTAAGAGGCAGTTGCTCCTGTGGTGGTCCAGCCAGAATTTCAGGGACCAATCCTAGGCTTTGTCTTGAGTGAGGGGGGTGCTGAGTACCAGACTGCTACCTTATATGGCTGTACAAGTTTCTGGATGCTTCCATGGCTGAAGTTTAAACGGCAATGGGCTTACAACTCTGGGCTCTTCTGACCTAAGGGCCATCTCACTGTTTTCAGGCTGCCAAGCTCACTAAGAAAAGCAAAACAAGTGACAGGGAGCTCCATCTACATCCCTGCACTATTATGTCATATATATCATCTGCTTGGCTTATTAGCTGCTTTGCGAAAAAAAAAAACAAAACAGTTAAAGCAACCTTGCGGTGAGCTCAGGTTATCGGTCTTGCCCATCCCTGCCACCCACACCAGAATATGGCCCGGGTCCTCAGTAATCATGGGCTAATTTGGACCGGGGCCTGCCTCACCCAGTAAATACTGCTGTCTTCTGTGCTGAATATCTGGCCTGTCCAGCAAACTCATCCATCAAGAACCCTCTGGGCACTGGCATGCTTTACGTGTTGTTGGAGTAATGCCTCTGCTTGTGTAGCGGGGTTATCCGTCCTGCCTGGAGACGAGAATTGAAAGTTCTGGGAGGAGTTGTGATCACATGGTTAAGGGCAGAGTTCATCTTTCCACTTCCTCACTGGGGGCACAGCAGAGTAGACAAGTAGTGATCACAAGAGACCACAAGCCCTTGTTGGTCTCACAAATGCTCCAATCTACAGTTCTCCTTTCTGCCCCACAACACCAGGTAAATCCCAGGTCTGTAAAATAGCCTTACACAGTGATTAGCTTAACTATGGACAAGAGTCAGAGACTCTCAGTTTTAGTGCAGTTTTGCCACTGGCTAGTTGGAACATTCCTCAGTGTTGATACTGACAGACACTCCGCGGTGGTAACACCACAGAAAATGCTGACAAATTGGTCATGTCTCTGTTTCATTCATTTTGATAATAACCAAACTTTTTAAAAAATTTTATTTTTGAGAGAGAAATTGAGAGAGAGAGAGAGAGCAGGGAGGGGCAGAGAGATAGAGGGACAGAGAGGATCCAAAGTGGGCTCGGCGCTGACAGCAGCAAGCCTGATGCAGGGCTCGAACTCACGAACCGTGAGATCATGACCTGAGCCGAAGTCAGACGCCTAACCAACTGAGCTACCCAGGTGCCCCAATAATAGCTAACATTTATATTGAAGTGTTCACACAAACCTAATCTCGCTTAATTTTCATAAGAACTCTCTGAGATAACTGTGGCAAGAAAGGCAGTACGGGTGAGGGGAACTTACCAAATGGCTCCTCCTGATGCCTGTAGGAAGCAGCGTAATAGTGTTTCCCAGGGTGTCCTTCCTGCTCTGCTTATAAGTTTCATAGATTGGATTTTTTTATATCAAACTCTCATGTCTACAAATTGAGGCCATTCTTAAAAATGAAGAAACAGGTTCAAAGTTACTTGCCCAGTATCATATAGCTAAGAGGATCTCAGCAGATAAAGAATGTACACCTACTGAGACAACAGAACTCCTATTCTTCCCCGTCAATCATGGTCTTTCCCTAAAGTTACTGTCTCCCTGGGTGACATCCTTAACACCTCTAACATGTTAACCATCAAATCTGCCTCCAGCTCAGACTTTTCCTGAGCTTCATATCCATGTACATATCCAACATATCCTAAACAGATCTCATTGTACATCTCCAAACCTGCTCCTCCTTAGGGACTTCCAACTGCACTTAGCACCACAGTTCAGTCCATTGCCCAGATCAGAAACCCCAGAGTCCTGTGACACCCTTCTCTCTCCCTTGGCCCCACATTCAGCTGGAGAACTTCCTCAATCTTTCTAAGCATGCCTCCAACCACTGTGCTGCTTTGTGTCCCCTGAATCTCTGAGTCCTTTTTCCTTTATCTTCTGCAATAGATTCCCCAATGGTCTGGCCTTGAATCTCACCCCACCCCTCAAACTCCTCTCTGCCTGACAAAGTGGCCTTCTGAAATCGGGCCCTGTATTGCCCCCACTCCAACTTCACTACCCTCACTTTACCTTGGGCACATTGTGTTCCAGCAAATTCAAAGGATATCCAGTCAACAGCCATGCACCTTCTGCCTCTAATGCCTTGTCCCCACTATCAAGACTCTGTTCAACAACCACTGGCACCTCTTTGGTGAAACATTCCTCTCCCCAGGGAAATTTGCTTACTCTGTCCTTTGTAACACACTTCTACCTTGAACTTGCCCCTGTCATGGCCCTTCTCACAATTCTTTGCTTACACTTCTTCCCTCTAGCACTACCACCATGCTGGGAGATGCTTGAGAACAAAGACAAGGCCCTATTCATCCTAGCCAATGCCCTACATGTAGTAGACACGCCATAGATGTGTAGTGAAGTATGCTGGAACTCCTCATCATGGAATGTTAGAGGCATTGGAGGAAACTTAGAACCAGTCTACTCCACTCCAAACCCTCATTTGATAATGATATAAAAGCTCAGAGAGGATGTGACTTGCTGAGCTACATAACTACTTGGCAGCAATGGTAATAAATAGATTCATATCTCCTGAACAGATTCATCCTTTATCAGCTCTTTCCATGATTCCTCACCGCCTCTCAGACTCAAAGTAGAAAAGCCATTGTGCCTGTCAGTGTCTCTGTTTCCACTCAGAGACAACGGAAATTACTAATGCCTTCCCTTTCTATGGCATAGGGATTTTATTTAGCTATGGTTGAATGTTGTCTGTAAAAATGCTTTGACTTCAGAGAAGACATACACCACAGGCAAGACTCAGCAGCCCACCGCTTTGATTTCAACTTCTCAGTTTACTCTCTCACTTCCTCTATTGACTTTTCCTCCCCTGCAGCCTTCAGGCCAGCAGAAGCTGGAGGAGAGATTTGCGATTTCCTCTTCCACTCCAACTCCTCTTAAGGAAGGAGAAAGATACTGTAAATAAAATAAGTCAAAGGTTCCTGTATAGAAGCGTAAAAAATATTGCCATTGATTATAATTTCAAAATGAGAAGGCTCAAGTGTGCAGTCTTGCTGGGAGTGATTCTGGCACTTCTCAGAACGCCCACACCCATCCATGTGCGCACATATAGTACAGCCAGCCAAACCTAGAAGATGTTTTCAAATTCTGACATTCTTTAGAAAGGGGGAGAAGGGTTAACTTGAAAAGTAACTTTGTCTTAAAAGACAAAGAAAGGCTACAAAAATGTTCTCCAGATTAAAGGAGTCTAGGGTGACATGACAACTAAATGCAATATGTAACCCTATATTGGATCCTGTATTGGAGGGGAAAGATGCCATAAAGGACATTATTGGGTCAATTGACAAAATTGGAATTAGAACAAATTATTGACACAAATGTGTTGTATCAGTATTAAGTTGGCAGAAGTTGATCACTTCTCTGTAATTAGGTAACAGACTATTTCTATTCTTAGGAAAGGCACACTGAAGTATTTAAGGGTAAATGCTCATGATGTATGTAAGTAAACTTCGAAGGGCTCAGAAAATCATAATGAGTGAGTGTGTGTGTGTGTGTGTATGGAGAAAGAGAAAATAGTAGATGATAGAGAGGGAAATATAAAGGAAATGAGGTAAATTATAATAGGTAAACAAGTAAATCTAGGCAAAGCATTTACAGATGTGATTTATACTATTTTTATTCCTGCAACTTTTCTGCAAGTTCAAAATTATTTCTGAATAAGTTTTTGGGTTTTTTTTAAGATTTTATTTTTAAGTAATCTGTACACCCAATGTGGGGTTTGAACTTACAACCCCAAGATCAATAGTTTCATGCTCTACTGACTGAGCCAGCCAGGCACTCCTGAATAAGTTTTTAAAAACTATATGTGAACAAGACTTTGCATTTCTGATATTTACAAAGTTCAATTTGCTGTCTGTCTATTTTTAGTAATCATGTCCCTGGAACTATGTTAAAAGCTATAGAGATTAAAAAGAGAGATAGGCATAATTTTTCTTTAAATAGTTCATTTGTAGTTCAGAAGAGAGGACATAAACACATGAAAAGATAAAAATAGTAATAAGAGCAAATGCTGAAGACCAAATGAATAGTGGCAAGGGAAGTCAAAATGGGATTTCAGGGCTTTAAAGAGGAGACAAAATTTGAGTCAGGCCCATGAGTGGGGGTTGGGTCTGGTAAGGAGCAGAGGAGAGGAAAGGATGCTCCAAGTTGAGGGTACAGTGGAGCCAAGGTGTGGAGGTGGGAAAGCATAACCTGTCATGAGTAGTACGATTTGAGAGGTCTCATGGGAAGGAGGGCAAAGATCAGAGTAAGAATGTAGGTTGGGGCCACCTGGGACACTGGAAAATGTCAGGCTAACAAGTTTGGACTTTATCCCTGGAGCTAGAGGTCAGCAATACCTTAGAAGTGGCTGACCCCTCTTTTTTCTATACAACACAGGTAGGGTTGGAAGTGGGCTGGGCCAATCATTATGCAAAGACCCCAAGAAGCATATGTAGGAAAATTTCCCTCATAGACCCTACCAAGCAGGAATCCATTTGAAAACAGAACTATCTTTCAGTAGCTAATTTGGTTCTTAGTGTTCATAATTGAGTGTACTTTAATCAGATAATTGTATGCCTTGACTTTAACACATGGCTGTTTTCAGCTGTGTTGTCAGCCACACGAAGCAATGGAAATTTTTGAAGGAGGATGGAGGACAGTCATTTTGGAGAATTGAATGAGGGAAGACTGAGAGGGCAGGTACATGATTCAGGGTCGTTAATGAAAGCTGCTATAACAAAAAAAATCTCAGTGACTTAACCTAGTAAATTTCTTTGTCTCATTCAATCATGCCACAGTCTTATATAAGTGAGACAGCTCTCGCTAGTAGATTCCTTCCAAATGATGACTTAGGAATCCACGTCAATTCTAGTTTGTGATGCTGCCATCTTAAACACATGGCCTCTGAAGTCACCATGAAAGGAAAGACTGAGAGGGATGATCAGACCAGGAGTTTTGTGGCTAGGCCTGGAGGTGATGTATACCACTTCTGCCCATGTGTCAGAGCCTAGTCACATGGGCTCAACCAGACTGGAAGGGCCCCTGGAATATGTGGTTGTTATGTGTGCCCACGAAGAGGAAATGAGATGGTGAGTTTTGGGGTTCCCCAGGAGACAAAGAAATGGGTACTAATAGTTTAGGTGAAAGGTGATCTGGGACCAATAGAAAAGTAGGGAAGTGAGACAGAGGGAAGGAAGTCAATGCAGGGTATGTTAATGAGCATGTTCTAGACACCTCAGACTCGATCCTACAGGGGACTAGTGAGAGACTGCATAAAACAAGCCCCCAGTTGTTCCCCCTGAGAGGAGAAGAAGCTGAAATATTTATCAAACAACTTCTCTCCTTCATTGGTTGAGGGCTGCTCCCTGAAAAATTAACTTTTTGGCATTTCTGGAAAGCAGGCAAGCATGCTCCAGTGGCCAAAGAAAGTCCTCAGGCAGAGAGTCACATGTGCTTATGTATGACACCAACAGTGTGTATTGAGTGGTGAGGGCTAATTCATGTGAAAGGAACATCAATAGCATCTGCCACAGTGAGCAACTGCCCGTAGCTTCTAGCCTCTCTCTGCTATACAGATAACCCCGATAGAAGTGCTCCCGGGAGGCCAGAGTACAGCCGGAGTCATGGCTCTCTAGAAATGCATTTTCAACAAGCTCCCCAGAGGGGTCCAAGGCAGGCCATTTATAGACAAGCATTTGGAAATGCCTCCCGTTCTGTACTCAAACCTCCTTCATCTTACTTCTCTTGCAAACCACTAGTGAAAGCACTCTCTGTAAAGTCATCATTGGCCACCCACTCAAATCTCACTGTCTCCTCAAGTTCTCAACTTACTCTATCCTTTGACCAATGTTTTTACTTCCTTTCTGAAACACTATTCTTCTTCCTGGGACTGCACCACCGCCACTCCCCTACTATTTCTCCTGCCTGTTTGGGTACTCTCTCTGCATCTTATAATCAGAGCAGCTCACTCTTCCCTGGAGGCCCACAATTGTTCCTGGTCACCACACCTAGACTTTGAGAAGAAACCAGGAATGGTAAGAGGATTTATTGGTAATGGCTGCCGAACCGTGAGTTAAGAAGAATTCTGAGGCTGTATGTTCAGTTAGCTACGTCTGCCATGGGTGTTGGCATAGGGAGTAGCTGACTAAGTTCAGAAATTAGTCAGCTCTGGTGCAGAACTTTCTCAAGTTTCCATCTTACACGATCTCCCTTGACAATCTCATTTACTCCCAAAGCATTAACAATCATTTCTATATAGATGCCGCTTAAATCTATATTTCTATCCATGACGTCTCTCAGGAGTTCCAAACCCATATTTCTAACTCTTTTTTTTTTTTACTGTTTATCTATTTATTTTGAGAGAGCACAAGCAAGGGAAGGACAGAGAAGGAGAGAGAGAGAGAGAGAGAGGGAGAGAGAGAGAGAGAGTCCAAACAGGCTCCATACTCAGCACAGAACCTGACAAATTGCAAGATTATGACCTGAGCTGAAACCAAGAGTGAGACACTTAACCAACTGAGCCACCCAGTTGCCCCATATTTCTAACTCTTTAAAGGACATGACCTTGACATTTATTTTCTACCTGCAGACTCTTTCATCTCCATTCTCCATGTCACATGATGACTTTACCATCTTTCAAAACACCTCAGCTTCAAATCTTGGCAGTATCTTCACTCCCTTAATATTTCCTCATCACTTTTCCTTATCATTTACCATGGTGTGCAACAAATTGTATTCGAATTCATTGTTGACTCCCCGTCTGACCCAAAACGCTGTTGATTCACTAAGCAGAAGAACCAGATCTACTTCACCTTGAACCTCTCTGTTCTAGAACTGTTTTTGGTACAAAGTAGACACAAGTATACACTGAGTAAGTGCCTGAGGATGGATTATGTATTTACATACATGTAAGTAATATATGTGTATGTATATATAAACCTAATGTATAAATTATATATATATATATATATTTATTTATATATGTTTGTTTTGCTCCTTCTCTTTAACTCTCCCACCATTCCCACACCACACGTCCAAGTGATCACTAAGCTCTGTCCACTCAGTTACTCCACAAAGACTTCGACACACATGAGCTCCATTTCCATCCTCACTATTTGCCACTATTTGCCACTATTCTAAGACAGAGATATAAGTGCAGGATGTTTGTTAGGGACAATGCCTGTGGAGAATTGAAGCAAGCAGGTTTGGGCAGAGGGAAGAAATGGGCTGCAATACAGTCACAATAAAAGCTTCAGCTTTTAGGGAGCTCTGGAGCTGGGATGGCCCTTCAGAGATTTTTCAAGTTGGGGAAGGTGTCTAGCCATGTATTACCCCCACCCCAGCATCGACCAATCTTTGGATGTAAGCTTCCCTAGAGAAAGAGTGTGATCTTGGGCTAGCAAGCTCTCTTTAGGTGAAGGCAAGGCCCAGAAGGAGACTCAGCTGAGGTCCATTGGCCACCAGCATTTCCTCTAGCTGGGCTAATGAGTGGGGATCCTGGAAGCACATGCCAGTCCTGAAGTGTGGATCTTGGTAGCACACCCCAGCATCAACTAGATTGCTGGCATCCTGCTTCTTGCCTGTAGGACTTCTTGCTCCTCTGTACTGTAGGCATTGCTAAATGGTCTCAGTGCCCCCCGACCTTTTTTCCCTATCCATCCTTACCCTGCCACCCAGAATTTTTTACAAACTAATCTGATATGTTCAAGAGTAAGAGTCAAGATGTATGTTCAAGAGTCTTACTTTACAGTATGTATAAACTCATTTGTGTGAATGGGGGGAGAAGCAAATTTGTCCATGTACACATAGAAGAATACCTCTGCAGGGCACCTGGGTGGCTCAGTCGGTTAAGTGTCAAACTTCGGCTCAGGTCATGATCTCATGGTTTGTGAGTTTGAACCCCCTGTCAGGCTCTGTGCTGACAGCTCAGAGTAAACACTATAAAAAGAAAAATACCTCTGGGAAAATCTACAGAGACAGAAAGTAGATTAGTGGTTGCCAGGGTTGGGGAAAGGGGGAAATAGAGAGCATGAGTACAATGAGTTTGGGAGTTTCTTTTCAGGGTGATGAAAATGTTCTGAATTAGTGGTGATAGTTACACAAGCTTGTGAACATACTAAAAACCCACTGAACTGTATACTTCAAAATAGTAAATCTTATGGTATGTGAATTCCATGTCACTTGGTTTAGGTGTCCCAGAGTCGGTATGCGAGAGTGAAAGCAGTGATTCTATCAGTGTGTCCTTTGCATTGAACTGGCTTTTCAGATTCTTCTGTAAGTGAACATATTTTTTAATATTAATTTAGGAAGGATAACAAGTCTCCCTTCAAAATCACTCTTTTGATTTAGAACCTTTGAAACTTTATCCCTATGAATGTATGGAGGCCAAACTCCTTGCGAAGTAGTCCAGGCCCTTTGTGAGCGGGGCCCCAAGCTGCTTTGACAGATGTTCATCTTTCCCTCCCCCATGACTCCCCAACCCTGACTGCAGCCACCTCAGGTTTCAACATTTCCCTGGGCTTCCTGTCTCTGAGTCTTTGTTCCCTGCCATTCACACCCACCCCCTTCTTTGTTTCCTCTCCCACTCAGCCCTACCTGCCCAAATATTTCCAGGGCCAGATCAAATCTTGTTTACCCAAAGCTGCAATTGAAATGCTTCTCTCTAGCACTGCTAACGCTTTGTTTGGCATCTGTTTCTATAGCATTTATTATATGCTGCCATTTTATACAATCAGTTGTATATTTCTCGTTTGGCTGACTCATCTTTGATGCCCCTACTATATACAGCATGTGGAATAGATATTCAGTAAGAGCTTACTTAATTTTTGGTTTAAAGTTTTTTAAAAAATGCAAATCCACATTTATTCATTTGCTCAGTCCAGAAGTACTTATTGATGGCACACTGTGTCAGGCAGTAGTGTGTAAGTCAAAAAAATGTCCTTGCTCTCATGGAAACTACTTTTTTATTTTTCACTTTATTCATGTATGACATATATAGAATGTATACACATCTTAAGTATGTACCTCACTGGCCTTTCACATATGTATGTATCCATGTAGCTATCACCTACATCAAGATATAGAATATTTTCAGCACCCTGGACTCCCTCCCAGTCAATATCCTCCCACCCAGAGATAACCACTATTCCAGCTCCTACCACCACAGATTACTTTTCCTTGTTCATGAATGTCATAGAAATGGAATCAAATAATATGTTTTCTTTTGTTCACTGTAAATTTCTAAGAAATTCATCTGTGAGGCATGCATAGCAGCACCTCATTCTTCTTATTGCTATGTAGTGTTCCACTGCAGAATATTCCGTTGACTATTCCACAATTAATGTATCCATTCTCCTATTGAGGGATATTCGGTTTGGTTTCAGTCTGGGGCTATCATGAATAAAGCTGTGATAAACATCCTTGCGTATGGCTTTTGTTGGACATAAGCATGCATTCTCCTGAGATGTATGTCTACGAATGGAACTGCTGAGTCATAGGTGGCTTTAGTACACACTGCTGAATGACCTTCCTAAAAGGCCTTTGCCCGCTTATACCCTTGCCAAAAACATATGAAAACAAAGTAAGAAATAAGAAAAACATCCGATAGAAGAAGTGACATTGAGAATTAACATCAGATGATGAAGCTCAATTGGGTCTGATGGCCAGGCAAGTCTTCCTTAACAAGGTGAGATTTAGCCTGAGGCCTGCACAACAAGAAGAAATCAGTCGCAAACATGTCAGGAGAGGAGAAATTCAGGCAGGGAATGCAGCGGCTACAAGGGCTTTGGGGCGGGAAGAAGAGCAGGAGGGAGGCTAGTGGCCTTGGAGTGAGTGGGGGAAGTGAGATAGGGAAGGGATGGGAAAGCAGCAAATAAAGGGCATATTGTTAAGCCAGCTGCCACAATAAGTGACTGGAGCTTAGTTCTGTGGGCAAATCATTTAAAAAGCATAAAATACATGCTTCAAAACTATCCCACAAGCCAAGAGAGCCAAGAGCGCTGGGGTATTTACGTATTGACCGCCATGGTCATTGGCTGAGGATTGCTGACATATTGGGGAAGGGGGAGCATAGATGTTAGTTTCCCAATACATCTTGCCTTTAAATTGACCTTCCACAACTCTGGAAAAAGCCTTCAGGTACAGGAAAGTAGATAGTGGCAGCTGGAAATTGTCTAGAGCCCATTAAACTGGATAGTTGCAGGGCAGGGGTATACTGATGGCATTGCTATGCTTTCTTGTGTTAATTTGACCTATTTTCTATTTAAATACTCAATCACACATAGACACCTCTAATATAGGTATTTCCTTCATAACACATTCAATACCTTCCTCTTGATCTTAGCTTTTAACTTCATCCTACTGTCAATGTTTTTCTCTTTGACTCTTGGCCCCACAGCCAACTCCTTGAATTCACCCTTTTCTACCACCCTAAATATCATCAGCCATTTGATTGACTTCATTCCCGTGGCCAGCTTCTCTGGATCATGTTAATTATTTTCTTTTGCTTCTGTTAGGCTCCCATTCACTGGGCATTCCAATTAGCATAGGACCTCACCAATAATAGACCCAGTATATGTGTACAGAATAACTATTGAGGGATAATCCATAACTATGCTGATTTGGAAAGACTTCAGATTTGTGTTATATCTCAGTTTGATTCTTGTGTTTTCCTGACAACTAAAGTCTCACTTTCTGTGTCAGCTGTCAGTTGCCAGATAGTGCTGTGTAACAAAACACCCCAAGACTCAATGTCCTTAAACAATAAGCATTTATTTAGTTCATAAAACTGTGGGTTGGCAGTTTAGACTCAACAGTGTTTCTAATCTCCCTTGGACTCACTAACTGGTCTTTCAGTCAGCTGCAGCTCAGATAGGTAAGTCAGCAGCAATGACTGGGGAAATTCAGCTCTGTTCCTCATGTCACATTTTCCAGCAGGATAACCACGGCATGTTCTCATGGCAAACACAGAAGAAGAGCAAGAAAATGAAAACACACAAGGTTCCTTGAAGCCTAGACTTGGAACTGACCCACCATCACTTCCACCACATTCTGCTGGCTGAAAGTTACAAGGCCAACTCAAATTCAAGGGAGGGAAAATAAACTCTGCCTCTTTAGTGAACGAAATCCCAAGGTCATGTGGTAAAAGATGTGGCCAAAGGAAGAGGTAGAGAATCAAGATCATTAAGTTATTCCACCATATTTTACTACTTGTTGTCTGACTTAGAAGGTTGAGCGTATGTTTCTTTCCCTTTTCAGCTCAAAGCTTCTATGGCTTAAAACATCCAAATAAATACAAGCAGCAGTGCTTTACTGATTTGAATTATTAGATATTGCCTCAGTTCTCTATTTCTATATATGTAACCATCAAAGAAAGAACTATGGAAAGTGTGATTTCAGTCATAAAATATCCCTACAGATTTTGAAAACAGGATTGTCAGTCCCCAACTAAAGATCAATCTGGAGCCAAAGTTAGATCAAATCACCCACAATCTTAGAGTTTCTCTATTTTGTATTGGAGAGAGGGATGTTCCTCTGCTGTCTGCCATCTTCATCGGAAGACAGGCAGTACAAGAAGGTGTTTAAAGTGTGTGTAATTTATGAGAAGGAACAAAGAAACCGTCACTATTACCACCATTACCATGGCCATATTATATTAAATCAGGATAGAAGAGGTTACTGAATTGGCTTTTCAAACAGGGTGTCTCCCCAGAGACATCTCTGCCAGTGACATCAGCAGGAACATGAAGTACACAGTGTTCACTGGAGAGAACATACAAAATATTCAAGACGCTGATGATCCTGTGAATCAAATGGCCCTGCTGTGCCCTGCTCAACACTATTTCTGTTCCGTGTGAGGTGTGTGTTCTGAATTTGATTTACTATCTTTAATGCCATTCACTCACAAGGCAGTGGGTAGATGCCATGAAGGGCTCCAATTAGGGCCTGAAAATCCAGTACAGTGCAATTGAAGCATAACAATTTGAAACAGATATATAGCTGTGGAGAGGGAAAAGATATGAGGGCAACGTGTTCCTAATTTCCTGCTTAGGGAGAAGAGACAGCGCAGAATGGTGGTTAAGAAGCCAGGTTTCTGAGACAGTCTCAGGTTTGAGTCCAGACTCTGCAATTGCTCACTGTATGACTTAAGGCGTGTCTCTTATCCTTTCAGCCTCAGTTTCTTAATCTGCAAAATGAGTCCACTGTTGAAACAACCTTGAAGATTTAATGGAGGGGAAAATCCATATGTAAAGCACACCTGGAGGTAACTACCAAAAGATAAGTGCTCAATGAATGTGGACTATACATTTTTAAGCTGGAATGTACTTAGGATGTCATTCAATCCAGGCCCCTCTTTCAGAATTTGAAAACAGAGCCACAGAGAAGCTGAAGGAATCCCCCTTGGTTACACAGCTAGTGGCACAATCAGGGCCGAAAACCCAGGGTGTCCGATTCCCATGCCTCTGTATTGTCCCTTCACTACCACACCCTGCTGTGACGTGCAACCCTGCCTATCCTCTTCCACAAAGTGGAGCTTCACTAAAGAGCCGGGGGGGGGGGGGGGGGTTCCCCTTCCCCTGGATAGTCACATGTCAGGCACAGGAAACTGAATGGTGTGGAATTTTCTAATGTGGCACTCACCGCCTGCTCACTTTCATCTGCTGCAAGTGTCTCTGGGAAATAAAATATTGGCAGGTTTGTCCAACAGCTGCTCAGCCTAGAGACCACAGCTTATTTTGGTCCATTTATGTTAACTCATCTGTCTTAAGCTCTTTGTTAGTGACTCACCGCATACTGCTACCAAAAATATACACCAAAATCCAAGAATCATTCATATGAAGGGCAAACCTCTTCCTTAAAATACCACATTTTTGTCTTGTGTTTATGAAATGTTTCCTTCCTCCTGCCTCCACATCACATTTTCTTCTTTCTTCCTTCATCTTTGATCACCTTCAGTGGCATGGAAACTACATGGTGTGGTCAAGAGAATTCTAGAATGGATTTCAGAAAACCTGGTTTTGGTACTGATCTGACATTCTTTAGCTGTGAAAACCTACGAAGTCACAACTGGTGTGCAACTCACTATCCTTATCTGTAAGATGGGAGGGTTGTGCTAGCTCTACAGTTCGCACCAGTGTAACTGCCAGGAACTTCATTACTGTTCCCTCCAAGGATTCCTTTTCTTCCTTCCTTTACTTTTTATAATTGGCCACAGAAGAGAAATTTTATATCTCCTCCATCATCACAGCACAAAATCCTGAGGCTATAGGGAATAGTCTCCTTGTTCTTCTGTAAGCGTGACAAGCCGAGGTACCATCCTTAGGTGCTGGCAAAAGAGACCACTGCCATGGGCCCCCTGATTTCCAGGGTCTTGCTCTGACCTTCCCCCAGACACACCCTTCCCCGCAGAGCACAGCCAGTGATGTCAAAACGTTGTGCCCATCCAGAGCCCCTGCCCCATCTAGTCCACGTTCTGGGTACACAACCCCAGAATACACTGCCCAAAGGGCCAAGAGCTGGTTTCCAGGGCCAGCATGGGCCCCTTCCCTGGTTCATCTTCCCAAGAGCTGACTGTATCAAAAGTGTGCACATCCTTAATTCACAGAGCCATCAGAGGGTAGCTGTTCGGGGGCAGTGTGGACGGAACTCAGACATGCAGGCAGGGGTGACCACTCGCATTGTGCAAGATCCCTCATGGTAATGGGAAGGTCATGGCGTGGGAAGAGAAAGAGGGATTGACCTCTGGCTGGAACCAGAAGCCAGAAGCTGGCTTACCCTGTACCACCAAGTTCGGCTGCAAAACCCTGAGAAATCCAAAAGTACTAAATCTAAACCTGACCTGCGAGGCCAATACTCAAGTTTGAATGGCAGAGTAGGTTTTACAATTTTTAACATTTAAACATAAAGTCCGGAGCCCCTAGGTGGCTCATTTGGTTGAGGGTCTGACTCTTGATTTCATCTCAGGTCACGATCCCAGGGTCGTGGGATCAAGCCCCACATCGGGCTCCACACTGAGCATAGAGCCTGCTTAAGATTCTCTCTCTCTCCCTCTGTCCCTCTCCCCTACTTGCATGCTCACTCTCTCTAAAATAAAGTGATTAAAAACTAAAAATAATAAATAAATAAATAAGTAAATAAATAAATAAATAAATATAAAGTTCATGAACCCCATTCATATTTTTCCCTGGGTTTCACAAATGTTAGGGACAGGCCTACTTTCACACTTGCTGTTTCCCCTCCCATCTCCCCTCTTCACTTCTCTATCATGTTTAAACTAGCTCCCCACCCCTCAGGCCTCTATGCCCTTGCTATCATTTATATCTTACAATTAGATATTTATTTGTCTGACTCCTCCATTAGAGTCGAAACTCCAAACCATCAGAAATGTTTCTGCCTCATTCACTACTGTATTCCCAGCCCCTCAGATAGTGCCTGACACATAGGAGGGGCTTAGCAAGGTATTTGTCGAATTAATGTGTGAATCCGATAATGAATGGATTTCAATTCCCATGCATTGTTCTCTATTCTGGGCTTAATGTTTTACAACATAAAAACCAAACCAAAACAAAAAAGAGCTTTTTAAATAGGCCAACTCACTTGCATTTCAAATTTTATTTCAGTTTTATTTTAGTTTTAATAAACCTGCTGAACACAACCCTCCGTTCTTCCAGCTCTCTTGCTCTATTTTTACCATTATGTCTGTTCTTATTACAGAGATCTCCAGCCCCTTCAGCTCTCCATATCTTCATCTGTCTCCTTGCCTCTTCTGTCTAGAATTCATGGCACATCATTTTCAACCATTCTTTTGCCTATTCCCTCAAGGACCTTGCCCTTTAACCCAACAAAACCCTAATTCTGGATCAAATGAAGGAACTTTTCCATTTCTACACTTCAGCTACTTTAAAGGATAATAAATTTACAGAGGTAGCAAAATGATCTAAAAATATAGTCATTTCTTTCCCGGCCAAAACTCTTGCCTACCAACTATTGCACATTCTTTACATGACTAAAATTAAATACGCAAAGTCTTCCATGGCATTTAATTAGCAATCTGGCAGAAAGCAAATGCTGCTCTACTTTCATTCACAAATTTTAGTTTGATTACATTCCATACCCTTTTCCAACCCAAGATGGTTGGGTTCAAATCTCTGGTTAAGAAAATCTAAGGTAAATGTTACACCACTTTTAAAAAGCTTGAAACTCATACAATCAACACGTTCCCCTCTTCTTTTTTTTTTCAGCTAGAGTGACATAGCTTCTTTAGTCCTGTTTTGCAATCTCCTCATAAAATTCCAGATCTCCCTTCAAAAGAGAATTGACAATAAAAAAGCAGAATACAATATCGTGCATGTATATGACTGCTACTATGTTTAAAAATATAAATGTGTATGGGCAAAGAATAGAAGGCAACAAATAAAAATGGCAGTTGTACCAGGAATTTTGTTTCTTTTCTCTTCATACTCTTAGATGTCATAATATTGTTTTTACAATCAAAAGTGAGGAAGGGGGCACCTGGGTGGCTCAGTCGGTTGGGCGGCCGACTACAGCTCAGGTCATGATCTCGTGGTCTGTGAGTTCAAGCCCCGCATTGGGCTCTGTGCTGACAGCTCAGAGCCTGGAGTCCGCTTCCGATTCTGTGCCTCCCTCTCTCTCTGCCCCTTTCCTGCTTGGTCTCTGTCTCTCTCTCTCTCTCTCTCTCTCTCAAAAGTAATAAACATTAAAATAAATTTTTTTAAGTGAGTACAGGATAGGGAGGAAGGAGAGAAAGGCAATTTAACTGTAGAAAGGATAGCGTATCATTGCAATAATCAAATTTCTTTTAAATTTCAAATCATCATTGGTTCCGTTGACACCTAAAAGTGGCCATCTCTGTGACCATTAATAAATGTTCTAAAAAAATCAAAGTGGTCATAGTAGGACACTTATAATCCTGTAGTTTTAATGTCACATGCATCCTACTTACTACAAATGTCTTACCAGCCACTTTTGTAATCCCAAAATACAGAGAATTTGAGATATTTTGCATGATCCCAGAGCCTGGATCAAGTTGCAAGAGAAAATCACTATAAACCCTCATGAAAAGACAACAATATTTTAAAGATTATAAATAATAAATGTATTACAAAATTACCTCATAATGTATACATATTGCTTTTTCAATGACAAAAATGGAAGCCCAGGCCCAAGAGACTCAATTCTTGCAGGAAAATAAAATATCTGTAAAACTGGAATAAGCCTCTAAACTTGGAGGAAAATGAAGAGAGGACCCTACCGTTCCCTTCAGGTCCAGATCCACAAAAAACTCAGTGTTTCAGTAAACAAAGTGAGATGAATAATCCATTTAAAATAGCATAAATTTCATGAGGTTATCTTCTAATCATGACAAAAGTAAAACGTAGACATAAACGTGTCTTGCTAGTGCCTTCTCCATAAATAACATTGTAATTCAATAATTGTGTTCATTTCCTTAGAAATACCTTAATTATTATTCCACACTCTTGCATATAAATGTGAGTGAAAACAAACAAACTTAAATAGAGAACATTCCAGCATCCCAGTAGATTCACTTTGAAATTCAATCTTTCTTAGCAATTCTGTTCCTGTTATTTAAAAATTTTTTTCAGACATACCTGCTTGTTTATCTCAAGGAATCCTTCAAGGGGCAAGAAGACTAAATTGGTACAGTTTAATAACCCCTGTGCTTTTTAATAAAGAATGATGGTAAACTATAAACATTTTAGTTAAATTATCAATGATAACATGCCTTTAGTAGCATTCAATTTACCCCAAGAGCAAGTTGTTTATTGTTTCATTTATTTATTGTATTCCTTTATTGGCTACCAAAATTTGTTTACAAAAATAATGAAAAAAGATTGAAATAAAAATTAAGTGCATAGATCATGGAGCAATATTTGTAGAAGCAGCAGCAACTGATTGTACCACCTCTTTAGCATGATGCTGTAATCATTTCTTAGGCGGCCTGCTGACACTCCATGCAAAGCAGCATTATTAAGTAATAAAGCATGAGCAGGGTGAAGGCTGATGGAATAATTCACACTTACTGCTCTGTGTTGTTTGAGCTCAAGTCAAGGGACATCGCTGCTATTAAACACGTTTTATTAAGCAACAATAAAGAGTCCTGGGAGATTCTCTTGTAATTCTCATTTTTAAATAAGAGCCAAAGAAAAAGACTTATTTCTAACAATAGAGAAATCCACTAGCACTTTTCAAGTATACGTACCTTTTGAATAAAAGGTAAATCGAACTCGAGGGAAGGAAGCTAGTTCTGGGGGAATCATGGTGATTCCTCCACACTCTATGGTGCTACTTTTTAGGTTTCTGTATTTGGAGGGTCATAAAGTGCTTTTGTCAGTTTTCCTGAATCATTGAAGATAATAGGTGGTACCTCACAGATAAGTGAGGGGACGAATAAAGGTTGAGGGCTACTGGTTTAACGGTTCCAAATGAAAGATGATTAAGTCACTTAAACCAGTGTTTCTTAATTTACCTGCAAAGCTACTTTAAAGGCAGAGGGATATACACTCCTGAAGTTCCACCATCTTCCCACCTACCCTAGAGTCTGGTCTGAGGGCTTGGTTCAAACTAGATTCAGTGGCTTGGGCAAGTTGCCCCCAAAAGCATACCTGGAGACTAGAATGTGAGTGGTTTATTTGGGAGGCAATCCCAAGAAGCACCGATGGGAGAGTTAGGAAGTGAGCCAAAAAGGTAAGGAAGTAAATACACGGTGCTTTAATGAACAGGTTATCTCTGTGGCCATGGGGCTCAATCCCACTGGGGGCTTTTGGGAAACAGTACAGAGGTAAGTCAAAGCTTCCTCCCCACTCCCCCACCCCTACCCAAGGTCAAGAAAGCTGGAGTATTTAAATCCCAGCTCCCATTCATCATTGACTAAGGACAGATCCCTGGATGATGAACTGTCTACTACTCAGACCAATAGAAAGGGCTCAAGCAGATAGCTGCACGTGGTTGTAGTTAAGACATAAATTGGCTTATACATGAATGATGAGTGTCAAGGGGACATGGGTGGGTCCCAAATAGTCGGCTGCACTCTACAAGCTTGAGAGTGCAAGCTTGACTTGCCTCAAGTCTCTGTTTACCATAAAATTCACAAACTTTGCATCTATTTTCATTATAATCTCCATATGATGAAAGTGCTGCTCTAGGAATATGGACTATATTGATCTGGTTGCTTTAAGTACCTGTCTCTCGCATGCTTTTAAGAACCTAGGGTTGTCACACTCCCGTTTTGAGGGAATCGGGAGCAAAGATAATCAGTTTCTGGATATACCCGTTTGGGAAGGGATCAGGAGCAGTCAATCTTGGCAAAACTTCTCTATGCAGGCTTCACTCAGGAGTATACCAATTCAATGCCTCCCACTTCAATTTTCCATTTCCTGTGGAATTTTCCAATGCGTCATGAAGTCCCATGGAGTCTCTGTCTTTGCTGGCCTCCGTCTCCCAGAAGTTGAGACCTCCTCTTGACTGTGCACACAGGCTTAGACAGCTAATTCTAGCCCATCTTTCAATAGTTCTTGTACCTCAATTCAGATACCTGGGCATCCATAAGCCTTGGCTCCAGACTCCAGTTCTGGCAATTGTCTCATTTCCAAGGCTTTCCCCACCATATACCCCAGCTTGAATAGTCCAGTTCTTTCTTGGTCCCTGTGTCTAAATTCCTGTCTTGGTAATGGGTCTTATCCTCCAATCTCCTCTAGTGCTAGGGCTTCATCTTGTGGTCATCAATCCTTGTCATGGGTTGAATTGTGTACTCCCTACCCCCTAAAAAATTTTTGTGTTAAAGTCCCTCAGTACCTCAGAATGTGCCTTTATTTGGGACATAGATCTTTACAGATAACCAAGATTAATAAGGTCATTAGAGTGGGCCCTAATCCAATCTGACTGGTGGTGTCCTTATGAAAAGGGGGAATTTGGACCCAGAGACATCCATAAAGGGAAGATTATATGAAGACACAGGGAGATGACAACCATTTACAAGCCTCAGAGAAGCCCGGAACAAATTTTTCCCTCACAGCCCTCAGAATGAACCCTGCCAACACCTTGATCTTAGACTTCTAGCCTCCAGAATCATGAATCAAGAAGTCTTTGCTGTTTAAGCCACCCAGTTTATGGTGCTTTGTTACCGCAGCTTCTAAACTCCATCAGGCTGGCGTGCTACCTGCTTTCCCTGCCCGTCTACCTGGATTCATCCATTTCTCTCTCCCCCAGTTCCTTCTAAATGCATTGGACCTGCTCATTAGAACTCCCGGAACCTCTTCGGTTCCTAGCGCGAGTTGTTTGCCTGAAATTACAACAGCTTTTTACCACGCCCTGTGGATGCTGTACTTCATCTGCTAAAGTCAATCCCTCTTTTCCCAATACCCACTACCCTGACCATGGCAGATGGGCCAAATCCCAGGCCTTAACCTTTCTTGATCTTTCCCCACTTGACATTGACTAACAAGTTATGCCATATTCTATCATAGAACATCTTCCTCTATTCAACATTGACTAATTATCATAGAACATTGCCTTTCTAGTCTTCTAGATATTATTGCCTACTACCAGGGCTTTATATCTCTAAAAATAAAATTTTTCATACTAAGCTATTGACAAATTATAAG
This sequence comes from Prionailurus bengalensis, assembly GCF_016509475.1. NCBI lineage: Eukaryota > Metazoa > Chordata > Mammalia > Carnivora > Felidae > Prionailurus > Prionailurus bengalensis. The sequence continues at coordinate 16,507,646 of NC_057361.1, read as the reverse complement.
TTGCTTTCACCTCTTCCCTGGTTGAGGGACCCTCTCCTTTTTTATTGTTGGATATGAGTTAATCAAGTAGACCTAAACCAATGTTGCTATAAAATTAGGAGAGACTCTGTGGGGCCCCTGGGTGGCTCAGTTCGTTGAGCGCCTGACTTTGGCTCAGGTCATGATCTCACAGTTCATGGGTTTGAGCCCCACATCAGGCTCTGTGCTGAAGGCTCAGAGCCTGGAGCCTGCTTCAGATTCTGTGTCTCCCTCTCTCTCTGCTTCTCTCCTTCTCTCTCTCTCTCTCTCGAAAATAAAATAAACATTAAAAAAATTTTAATAAAGGAAAAGAAAATGAAATTAAGAGAGACTCTGGTAACAAGTGCCATCATCAAAAAAATCATTATTGATATCGGTGCTTTGGTCCTCCAGTCATGGCAGTGAGAGAGAATCAATTTATAAAAAATGCTCCAAGGACATTTGATACATATGAAAATAAGGAGTAAAGAAAGAAAAAAAGAGTCAAACAGCAACTTTCATTGCCACTTTCTTGGCATATCACAGCAATGTTAGTTTTACCACAGCAATGTTTTCATACCCATTCATATAATTCAGGGGTAGCCTAGAGATAGGTACTCCCTTTGCTAAATAGAAAGGGGTACAATAGGCCATAGGGTACCATGGTTCCATCTTTGTATTTTTCCATTCCTTTTACATTCTTACCAGTGTTGTTCTTCTGAGATTTCTGAGATTTTCTACAAGGAGAAAGATGTAGATTATTCAGTGGTTTTCAGCTATAATACAATCCACTGAAACCAGATTATCTCCTGCTTTTTACTGCCTCTTCCTAAAGTACTCTATTGTCATTACCCAATGATAGTGTTCCCTATGGATATAATGATTTGAACTTGGTGTCCATCAAACAGGGAGGTTTATTGTCTCTTAGTGGCCTGCTGAATTCTATGGTGAGGTATCCTAAGGGGAAAATTAGAAGTTGCTTGAAATCATAATTTTAATTACACTCTTGTTCTAAATGCTCTGAACTATTTTTCTAACTCAACTTTAAGCTTTTAGTCAAGTTATTTTTAAGATTTCTCTTTGAGGGGCGTCTGGCTAGCTCAGTTGGTGGAGTGTTTGACTCTTAATCTCGGGGTTGTGAGCTCGAGCCCCACATTGGATGTAGAGATTACTTAAAAATAAAACCTTTTTAAAAGTTTCTTTTTGGGTGAAATAGTAGCATCATACAGTGTAGAACTGAATGAAAGCTTAGATCTTTAGTCCTACTCTCTTCTTATGTGGAGAACAAAACAAACTCAGAGAGGAGAACTGACTTACCCAAAGGGGAGAAATGACTTACCCAAAGTGACAGAGCTAAGTAGTAGCACGTATCCAAACCCAGATATTGTAACTCATGAACAAATGATCTTTGGTCTACATGTAGAGTATGTACATCTGAACATAACCAACTTTAGATAAAAGTGTTACATTAGTAAAATTTATTTTCTGAACCTCATCCCCCGTGTCCTGAGACTTTTCCTTCCTCCTTGAGAAAACTTAAATTTTTTATTCTCTATTCTCCTTCCCAACTCCTATCAGAGTTTACTTGTTATGGGTCTTAAACCCAGGAGCTTCTCTTCTGTGTTTTGGGTGGCATCTAACTACTTTAATTAGGTCACATGATAACAAGAGCCATATGGCTTCTAAGCTTTTCAAATATGGATTCCCGTTAGTATAAATCCTCTGCCCAGTTCTGTGCTCCTGGAGGCTGACCTATTTGGACTGCATCAGGGCTCCCTAGTCTTCTGGCTTCCAGTTGAGTTTGAAGAATGGGGAGCATCAGTAGGTCAGACGGTGGGGAGAAGAGCAGGTTGGGGTATTATTCCCTCAGATCTGTTTCCACAGGATCTATAAGCTGGCTGCATCCCTCTGTTGAAGGCCATGACTACTGTCAGCTCGCTCAACACAACTGGGTCTCAGTAGCCACTCGTTCCCCTTGCTTCTCCAGGCTCAGAGATGATAACAACTTTTCAATATTACTACTTCCAGGGTAATGCACTCTCCCTCCCTGGTTCCCCTAACCCCTGCAAGTGCTTTTGTAAACAGTCCCTCTATTAAACCCTCTTCAGTTACCCAATTTAAATGTGCCCTCTGTTCCCAGGAAAGACCATACCTGATAGCCAAACAAGATGTTAAATACTTTGACTAAGGTATTTAAATCTTTTTATATTAGCACAAGCATGGATATATTAAAGAGAAAATGCAAAATATAAATTTACTGTTTTCTACTAAAGGGGATCTCTGTGGGAAATTTGTGGCACAGTAGCGAATGTAATTCTCTTTCCTTAGGGAAAATTTATGGTAACCAGAACTCAATTAGAACTTTGACATTACCACTTTTTTCTGGTCTTTGGCTCATAGTGAAAAAGAAAAAGGAAAGGAGAAAAATGAAAAGAATTTCATGGCAAGAATTCACCTTACAAAAAGGTTTTCAAATTATGCCCTAAGCTCAGAGCACTTACTTTTCTTACAAAAAAAAAAATCTGGTATTCACATTCAAAATTTTTTCCTTTTTATATTTCTACTAAGTATAATTTAACAAAAATGCATAAATGTGATAATATCATACATATTTGGATTTTTGGTGCAGTCTTTTTTAATTCTTTTCCTGTTCAGTTTGGCTTCCCTCTCCTCCTCTCTTTCCTCCCTCTCTGGCATCTATCCCCCTTCCAAACAATCCATGACATCAATTTCGTATCTATTCATACATGTTTTATCCAAGCCCATATTTTGTACACACACACACACAAACATATATATATATATATATATATACCTCTGCACATATACATTTAAGGTATCATTTTGGTCATTGTTTTAGAAAGATAAGATTATACTATACATGCTTTTTTCCACCTTGTTTTTCTCAATAAAAAATAGCATTTAGAAATTTCCAGGTAAACTGGTATACCTCTCCATCACTTTTTTTACCTGATTGCACAATATCCCAATTGGTGGATATACTATAATCTAATTAACTATTCCTTGTTGATGGGCATTTACTTTGATAATCATCTTCTGCCACTACAAGCAGTGTGTGTATGTGTGTGTGTGTTCATTCATAATTGTTGTTCTTCATTTATTTTCCTTTATATTTTTAAAAAAATGGTTATTTATTTTGAGACAGAGAGAGACAGAGAGACAGAGTGCAAACAGGGAAGGGGAAGAGAGAGAGGGAGACACAGAATCTGAAGCAGGGTCCAGGCTCCAGGCTGTTAGCACAGAACCCAAAGTGGGGCTCAAACCCATGAACCTTGAGATCAAGACCTGAGCCGAAGTCGGACGCCTAACCAGCTGAGCCACCCAGGTGCCCCTGTTGGTCCTCATTTCTAAGACTTGGATACCCTGAAAAGGGATGACTAGTTCAAATGGCCTGGAGATTTTTAGTTTTAATAGATGCTGCCAGACTGTCTTGCAAAAAACTGTAGTAGGTCAGATATGTCCAGCAATGAATGAGAGTACCCTTTGCCCTGAATCCAACCAGTAATAAGTTACAGATCCTTTTAAATTTTGTACCTGTTTCTTAGGCAATGTCTTATGGTTACCTTAATTTGCATTTCCCTTTGCTAAGAGCATCTTTTCATGTGTTGTTGACCATCTGGATTTGCATTTTGGCCTGTTTTTTTTCTTCTATTGGCAGAGAAATTAGATGTATAAAATAGAAATGTAGAAAGCTTAGGAGATATAACTACAATTTTTTTGGATACTTATCTTCAAATTGTCTATCTTACAGAGAACATTGTTGAAACATTTAAATTGTAAACTGATAGGGGCGCCTGGGTGGTTCAATCAGTTAAGCCACCGACTTCGGCTCAGGTCGTGATCTCACAGTGTGTGAGTTCAAACCCTGCATCAGGCTCTGTGCTGACAGATTGGAGTCTGGAACCTGCCTTGGATTCTGTGTCTCCCTCTCCCTCTGCCCCTTGCCCACTCACACTCTGTTTCTCTCTGTCTCTCAAAAATAAATAAACATTAAAAATTTAAAAAAGAAATTATATCACTACTATTTTTTTAAATAATAATAATAAATAAATAAATGTAAACTGATCTATATTTTTAAATGTTTTCATTCAATAAAATGTGTTCTCATTCAACAACGTAGGTTAATAAATATTTTCAAGAGTGAGTTTTTATTTTTATTTTTATTTTTTTTAATTTTTTTTTTCAACGTTTATTTATTTTTGGGACAGAGAGAGACAGAGCATGAACGGGGGAGGGGCAGAGAGGGAGACACAGAATCGGAAACAGGCTCCAGGCTCCGAGCCATCAGCCCAGAGCCTGACGCGGGGCTCGAACTCCCGGACCGCGAGATCGTGACCTGGCTGAAGTCGGACGCTTAACCGACTGTGCCACCCAGGCGCCCCAAGAGTGAGTTTTTAAATAATTACCTTTTTAAATCTTTTGCCCATTTTTACATTGAATTAAAAAGTTCTTTTTTATAGGGGCACCTGAGTGGCTCAGTCAGTTGAGCGTCTGGCTTTGGCTCAGGTCATGATCTCACGGTCTGTGAGTTCGAGCCCCAGGTCGGGCTCTGTGCTGACAACTCGGAGCCTGGCGCCTGCTTCAGATTCTGTGTCTCCCTCTCTCTCTGCCCCTCCCCCACTCATGCTCTGTCTCTCTCTGTCTCAGAAATAAACATTTTTAAAAAGTTCGTTTTTATTAAATATATCATTATGTCTGCCTACTGTTGCTAAAGTTTTTCTAAATATATTGTTTGTCCATTAAAGTTATGAATATTTTCATAATTTTCTAAAATCATATATACCTGGGCTCAGTGTTGGTTAAGTCTAACCTATCCCTCCTGCTATATGTAGTTTCCTAGATTTTTCTAACAGGATACTTATTATTTTCTTTTTAACATTTAAGTGTTTAATCCATCTCAAATTTATTTGTATGTGTAAGGTCCAATTTTGTTTTCTTCCAGATGCACAGGTCAGTTATGCCTGCTGTATGTATTAAAAAGTCCATCTTTATTCCACACTTTTCCCTTCTCTTACAATTCTCCCTTCTCTCCCACATTTCCCTGTCTCTCCCAAAATTCTCTGGTTGCTACCACAATTCTCTGGTTTCTCTCACAATTCCTATTCTCTCCCACAATTATCTGGTTTCTCCCAAAAATTTCCATTTTCTCCCACAATCCCTGTCCCTTCCACAGTTCCTTCTGTTTCCCACAATTCTCTCTACAGAGTTCTCCCACAATTCCTATTTCTCCATAATTTTCCCATAGTTCATTATATTTCCCACAACTCTTTGTCTCTCACACAATTCTTTATCTTGCCATTAGTTCCCAATTCTCTCCCAGATATCTCAGTTTTCTTCATGAATTTCTGATTTCTCCCACAGTTCTTTGTTGCTCCGATTCCTTAGGTCTCCCAAAATTCTTTGTCTCTCCCATAATTCCCTATTCTTTCTGACAATTCCCTGTCTCTCCCACAGTTCTCCATTTTCTCACATGAATCTCTGGTCTCTCCCACAATTCTTTGTCTCTCGCACAACTCCATGTGGCCCACAATTATTCTTCTGTCCACAATTCTCTCACAATTCCTTATTTCTCCCACAGTTCTCCATTCTCTCCCACAATTCCCCCTTCTCTCACACAGTTCCCTGTTGCTCCCACATTTCTCCATTTTCCCCCACAATTCTGTCTCTCCCAAAATTATTCCACACTTCCCTATTTATTCCTACAATTCCCCATTCTCTCTTACAATTCTCCATTCACTCCCCCAAATCCCTATCTTTCCCACATTTCTCCATTTGCTCTCATGATTCTCTAGTTTCTCCCACAATTCTTTGTCTCTTCCAAAATTCCATCTCCCAGTTTTTTGTTGCATTCACAATTCTCCCACAATTCCTTGTCTCTCCTACAATTCTATGTCCTCTCCCACAAATCCCTGTCTCTTGCATGATTCCCTGTCCTAAAAATTCTTTCTCATATAATTTTTGTTTCTCTTGCATTTCTCAGCTCTCTCACACAATTCTCCACTCTCTCCCACAGTTGTTTGTCATTACTAAATTCTTATACATGTTGGAATCTTTTTCTCGACTCCATGTTTCTCCATTGAACTATTTGTTCATATTGATCAGACCTTATAATATGTTCTCTCATTTGGAAAATATTGCTCCTGATATTCTGATATTTCATGTTTATTTATTTTGAGAAGGAGAGCATGAGCCAGGGAGGGGCAAAGAGAGAGGGAGAGAGAGAATCCCAAGCAGGCTCTGCACTGTCAACACAAAACCTGACATGGGGCTCAATCCCACAAACTGTGAGATCATGACCTGAGCCGAAATCAAGACTCAGATGCTTAACTGGCTGAGCCACACAGGTGCCCCATTTTTTCTTCCTTCCTTTCTTTCTTTCTTTATTTCTTCCTCTTTCTTTCTTTCTTAGAGAGAGAGAGAAAGCAAGTGGAAGAGGGACAGAGGGAGAGGGAGAGAGAATCTTAAGCAGGCTCCACAACCAATGCAGGGTCCAACATGGGGCTCGATCTCACAAACCATGAGATCATGACCTGAGCCAAAATCAAGAGTCGTATACTTAACCCACTGAGCCACCCAGGCACCCCAATTCTGGTATTTCAAAAGAAAAAAATGCCTGACTCTACTCAGGCCTTTATTTTTTCACCTGGTTAAAAGAAATAATTTTTTTTCTAAATAAAAAATTCACCTATTGGCATTCTAACTAGAATTAATTGAATTAATATATTAATTTGGAGAGAGTCAAGTCTTTTATATTGTCTCCTCCTCCAAGATTTGAAATGTTTTTCCATCTGGTAAGATTTTATTTTATAACCTTCAGTTTGAGTTTATAAGCCTTTTTATGGCATTTCTGAACCTTTCTTATTAGCTTTCTGTTAAGAATCTCATGGTTTTTTTTTCAATATTATAAATGCAATAGATGTTTTCAATTTCCCTTTCTAGACACTTATTGCTAGAAAAGAGAAAAACTATTGATTTTTAAAATATATTTTTTCTTATTTCCACATGAGTGATTTGAAGGAGTGAATTATATACAGAGAAGTAGAAATAGCACTCCAAATAGGAGGAACAGGAAGAACACAAACTCTGAGGCTGGGAAATGCTTAATGAGTCAATGAATAGTAAAACAATCACAGGAGGCAGTGGACAATAGGAACAGTGGTAGAAGATATAAAACAGTAGCCTTGTGAAAGATTACATAGTACCTTATAGGCTTTATCAGTTATTGCTTCATAACAAATGACCTCAAAATTAGCAACTTAAAACAATAAACATTTATTATCTTACAATATCTGTGGGTCAGGAATTTGTCAGTCATTTAGCTGGGAGGTCCAGGGTCCTAGTCTCTCTTGAGGTTGCAGTCAAGCTGTCTACCATGGCTACAGTCATCTGAAGGCTTGACTGGGGCTGGAGGATCCACTTCTAAGATGGTTTACTCACAAGAACCCTGCTGCAGACATTTTTTATTTCAATCAAATCGATTCCTACTTAATACCTGAAGTAAAACCTTGAAGTGTGTGCATAGTCACTTTTCTCTGACTGTATTTCCCTGTGTCGTATGCTAATTTTGAAAGATGTGTTTTGAATATGAGTCCATCTAAATGTCAGAGACTGGCTTCAAATGTCACAACCCATGTATATTTCTAAAGCTTATAACTTCTCTTTTTTGTAAATACAATAGTATTTATAAGATCAAAAGGATATAAGAAAGGAAGCATGAATATTTTAAAGCAGGAAATACAGAGAGCCTCTATATTTTGACACTCTCTTTGATGAAATACTGTGTGTAGCTCTATCACAGATATAATAAAAAGCAATATCTCCTATAATGGAGACTCTATTACATCTACCTATTTATAAAAGGGAAGGCCTCATGTAAATGAAATGGGAGCAGACTTAGCTGAAGAGAATCATTCCATCCTCCAAAAGATTAGCCTCTCCTTTCACAATTATGTTACAAGTTTATTTTCAGGCTGTGACCCTATAATTTGCACAAGTTGCTGTTCCATGTTTTTCTTTTAGTTTTGTTAAGTTTATTCTCATGATTGGAAGTGGAATTGCCTCCAATAGTCAGCTTTCTGTGGACCTTCTGGTCAAACCTGCTGGACCTGGCAAGTAATAAAGAGCTCCTGGTCCAGGAAGTAAAGGCGAAAGCCAGGGTCTACATGATAAGCGAACCAGTCAAAAGACAGAGAGAAGGTAATGTCTCTGATGAAAATTTTAAAAATTCAAGAAGATATCCAGAATCCATCCAGCAGAACAGATGCCAAAAAATAATTGTCAGTGCAATGAGAAGGCTATCTATAACTTTCCAATTGACTACAATTCTGTTTTTGAGAAGAGTAGTTCATTAGGATCTAGCAAAGCCTGGATACTATATCTCTTATCATCCAATTTCTTCTCTTTGCAATTCCATCTTCATCAGCATGACCTTCTGATAAATACGATGGTTTCTCTGTGTATCATGAAAGGAGTACCTTGGAGAAAAGACTCTGTGGTTCAAATCACTAGTAAAGTCTACACCCTTTTATAAATTAATAAAATTTTCATTCTGGTTCACAAACTGAACTACTATAAATTTTATTTTATGGTTTACTAGGACCCAGTTGCTTCCTAGAGCAGGAGAAAATAAAGTGGCATGCTGTTGTTTCTTTTCTCTCATTTTATATTCAAAAGGAAAATCAATGCAATAATGTTAAAAGCACTTAAAACTTTTTTAAAATCTTGAGAGTATGGATGGAGAAGTCTGAAATAGGGAAAGTATAAATTGTAGGACACTGCTAACGAAACAAAAGTTGTTTCATACATATATACAATAATCTAAACTGTTTACAGACTTTTGTAAATATGAGACACATTGAAATTACTTCATTTATTCAGATGATTCATGTTTAATTAGCAAAATCCATTTGATCATGAGTAATCACACTAATACATGGAGTTCTTAGCCCTTGGCAAATCCCCTAATGTTGCAGGGACAGTTTCATGTGTATCTGTGTGCTGTAGGTAGTACTCTATCTTTTGCAAGTGAAAAATACTCAAGCTAAAGTTGTTCCAGGAGAAAGAGGAAGTTAGGATTACGATTTCTCACAAAATCCAAAGTCAGAAATATGATTGGCTGAGCCTTAGAAACTACTAGAATAAGACACACACTTGATGAATTCTATCACATTTCTCTCTGCTCATTGGCTTTATTCTTCTCCTTGCTGCAAACTGACTTTGTCCAGGTGATGGAAAATATGACTAACCAATACATAAGACCTTTAAATCTCACTTTTTAAAATAATATTATATAGCATACAAACTCTAAGATGTTACTTTTTTTAAGTTTATTTATTTTGAAAAAGGGAGGGAAAGAGAGCATGCATGAACAGGGGAGGGACAGAGAGAAAGGGAGAGACAGAATCCCAAGCAGGGTCTGTGCCATGAGTGCAGAGCCCAACATGGGGCTTGAACTCATGAACCCTGAGGTCATGACCTGAGTTGACATCAAGAGTCAGACGCTTAGCTGACTGACCCACTCAGGACCCCCCCTAAATCTCACTTTTTAAAGTATCTGGTGACAGATTGGCTATCTTTCTCCTTTTTTGTTTGCAAGTCTTGGGCTGACTCTGATTGGCTTGACTTGGTTTATCTACTGACCAATAAGTTGCAGCCAGGGGTGAGCTCTTGTTGCACCAGCATTGGGGCTCCTGTGATAACCAAGTAGATGGAAAAGCAGTTTCCAGAAGAAAGGTACTAGGGAGATAATCCCTATTAAGTCTGCTACCTTGGGTATAGGTATTTTCTTGGGGTAGATCCATAAATTACATCAAATTCTCAAGGGATTATGACCTCAAAATATTTATGAACTACTGCCTTAGTACAACTTATGTCCTTTAACATTCTCCCACACTAGTGCAGATAAACATATACTCCCCTAAATATTTCTGTATTATGCTATTACTTCAACTTTTTAAGGATTTTACAAAATAAATACAATAAAATTCCCACAAATTCTAAATTATTGGAATCAAACCAACAACTTTATCATGCCAGAAAGATTCCATAGTCAATCTCTTGGCAATGTTTGATTTTCAAGTTATACATTATTATTCAGTTTATTGTAATGAGGGCACCAGTCACATCTTTGGCTAGATAAAAATCATCATTATATATGTGATCTTTGATTAATATCTGGCAATTATAGTTTCAAGATTTATACTAGAAAGAAATGGAGCATGAAATATTTAAGATTGAGAACCAGAACTCAGCTAGAGAAGTCTCTGGCTCTGTCCTTGGTTACTCAATATATTTTATAGTTAAGATTTCTCCCAATACCCAAGCTTCTTTGTAAGGTAATAACTTCTGGAAACAGCATTAACTTTCATGACCTGCTATTTCAGATTTTATTATATAGTCCACAAGAAGTATGTCTCATTGATAAACTTGGCACAAAGACTTGGTAAAGTAGTCATTTTTTGTATCAAGCTAAAATTATGTCCAAAGAATATTCAAGTTACGGTAGATCATGTGGATGTGGTTACATACACCAGTGGTGAGGCGTTATCTTATAATCCAGTTGTATTAGCCTAATTTAATATCTTCATAAACAAATACAAAACTCTGACATTTTCAAGCATATAGCTGAGGATCAGTAGATATGGAAGAAATACCACCTTTTCCACCAAATTTTCAAGTCAATTAACTAAAGGACTATTAACCTGTGACTAGTAATACCTGTAATATTGTAACTAAAGTCAATGGAAAAATAAGAATGAAGATACCAACTATTTTTGACATATCTGTTTCATTAAATAGGCAAAATGGAGTAGGAAAAAGAGATCTGAAGTGAACTGGATTTTAGACCTGACTTTACCTCCATTCCATTTTCATGACCTGAGTCAAGGATTTAACATTTTTGGTCATCAATTGTCAAATGAGAGTGGTGAGCTCCAATCAAGCCATCTTCCAGCTGTAGCATCCTAAAATCTTATTTCTATCTATCACTTAGATTAGATTTGGTAGCAAATAGCAAAGACCCAAAATAACTGTGGCTTAAATAGGTAAAAATTTATTTCTCTCTCACATAAAAACCTTGCGGAGGGGAGGGGGACTCTAAAAAAGTAAGCAATCCAGGGCTGATATAAGAGCCCTGCTTCACAAATCCTCAAGAACCCAAGTTCCTTACAACCCTAGGGTGTGGCCCTCATCCTTGTGGCCTAAAATAGTAGCTAAGAGTTCCAGTTATCATACCTGTGCTTTGGGCAGCAAGATGAAGAAAGGGAAAATAAGATTAGAGACAAAGAACACACATTGGCCATCTTTTAAGGAGGATTCTTGGAAACTACCACACATCATTTTTGCTAATATCCATTGGCCACACTGGGAAATGGGAAACTGGGAAATGTAGTCTTTGTTTTAGGTAGCCATGTTCCCAACTAAAGATGAAGAGAATGGTTACTGGGGAGTACCTTGCAGTGTCAGCCAACGTGACACTAAAAAAGTATTAATTCTAATAGGGTACCATGGAATCTCATTCAATATTTACCAGTGGAGTTATCCATATCCATAAGAAGTTAAGCCCATTTCTATTTTGACTCACCTTTGCTAGTCACTGTGCCAAGCCTTAGGGACACAAAAATAAAACACACTTAGTCCTTCTTTTCATGGGACTTATATTAGAATAGAGAAGATCACAAATAAGTAATTATAAGTGTGATGATTGTTACATAAGAGAAATAACAAGATGCTCTTATATTTGTGACAATTTATCCACCAATGCCTCTAAAGTCTCTGGACAAGGGAAGAACATGATATCTATTACCCATATTTATCACAAAAGCCAAAAAGGAGTTTTCTAAGACACTAACCAGTTCCTGTCTTCTTTCCTGATCTTTCTAGCAATGCTTAAGTGGTCTGAGTTCAATAATTTTCCATGGTATTCTGATAAATTGCTGGCCAGTTTTTACCCTGAGAAGCCAGTATGTTAAAATCTATGTTCATCCTGATATCTAAGAGTAAAGCAATAATAGTGCCAGAGGTATTTAAAAATGAGCTTCTATTTATGGAAGGAAGAAGCCTTGGGAAAGATTGCATCAAGAACTTTACAACTTATTGGACATACTTGGGGAAATTATATTGAGAATCCTTCTTTGTTAAATACTATCCAGTCAGGATTATTGTTTCTGATTTTGCTGTATTTTAATATAATTTTCCTAAAACGTCATCAAACGTATATTTGCCATTAATCATCCACTACAAATCAAGCTGTCTGGTACCTACAGTATTCATGTAGTCTCACACATGTATACAGATCTGTGCATGAACATTATAGAGAGAGTTGCTCAATACCTATAATGTATTCAGAGAATATAGAAGGAGCCCTTCAAAAATAAAATAGCAGTTTTTACAGAGTTGTATGTACACATTTTAACACATTCTATTGGAATGTGTTAAATGCTTATGCATGGAAGTACAATTTTTTTAAATTTTTTTTTCAATATTTATTTTATTTTTGGGACAGAGAGAGACAGAGCATGAACGGGGGAGGGGCAGAGAGAGAGGGAGACACAGAATAGGAAACAGGCTCCAGGCTCTGAGCCATCAGCCCAGAGCCTGACGCGGGGCTTGAACTCACGGACCGCGAGATCGTGACCTGGCTGAAGTCGGACGCTTAACCGACTGCGCCACCCAGGCGCCCAGGAAGTACATTTTTTTAATAGTGAAAGAAGTTCATTACAGTGTTCTTCATTTCACTTACCATCGACTTGCCTTTGGAAAAATTCTTTCTTTCCCATTAAGTTATACAAGGGTCTGGAAAGCAATTAACCACTGTCCTGGGTTGAATAGTATCCCCCAAAATTCATGTCCACCCATACCCTCTGAATGTGGCCTTACTTGGAAATAAGGTCTTTGCAGATGTAATTAGTTAAGATGAGCTCATACTGGATTAGGAAGGCCCCTAAACCAATAACTGGTGTTCTTATAAGAAAGTCATGTGAGGACACAAAGACCCATGGGGGAAAGCACTATGTTAGGACAAAGACATATGTTGGAGGGATGTATCTACAAGCCAAGGAATGCCAAGGATTGCTAGTAAGTAGCAAAAACTAGGGGAGAAGCATGAAATGGATTCTCTCTCAGGGCCTCCAGAAGGAAACAATCCTGCTGACAACTGATTTTGGACTTCTTTCTAGCCAACAGAACTACAAGAGAATAAATTTCTGTTGTCTACATATGACAGCAGGAATTGTTGTAAAAATCTTGCAGATATGATGGGACATGCCTGAGGACCAAACCAATTCTCCGAGAATGGCAGAGAATTCTATGAAAAGAGCCTGGGCTTTCAATAACATTATCAAGCCTCTAAATTAATTAACCTTGCAATCACTCTATCCTTAGTTTTCTTGGTAAATAAGATAACAATTTCCTTTTTCCTTAAGCTTCTTTGAGTTGGGTCTTCATCTCTTTGCAGTCAAAAACAACCTAACTGATAAGCCACTTCTGGTATAAATACAAAAGGGCAATATTTTAGCTTCATTTCATGTTAACTAGACTTTTGTGCATTACTCTAGAAGCTTAGCCACTGGGATAAAAAGATGAGTAGAATTTAAATTTGTACAAGAAGGGGAAATCTCTTATACAAAATAACTTGAAGAGAGAAAAGATTATTTATCTTCAGTTAAATGTTTTTGTGCAGATAACAATGACATCAATGGTCTTGAATTATTTAATACTTTGTTCCACAGTGTCATTTATGAGCAATGTCTTTTGCAGTTCAAGATTAGAAGCATCTTAACTTTGCATTTCATTTACCTTAGTCACATAGTTTTCAGTCATTTTTCCATGTTGGCTCTGCTTTAATTTCTCTTTTCAATTTATTAAAACTCCTCTGTGTTGAACCTAAGAAAAATATAGCAGAATACATGCAAAACAGAAAAATAGAGAAAATGGAAAAGTAAACAGTCACCCCCAAATAAATAATCCACAATCTAAAGCATTGATTTTTCTATATAAAAAGTTAATAAAGCAAGTAAAAAGAGCTGAAGATGACCAGTAAACTGTGACAATAAAACTTGTGAATAGTTCTATGAGATGAAAAAATATATTTAAAAGTATTTCTCTCTGAGATGAAGGTGGTATGATATTAACGGGCTTAGTGAATGAGTTTAGATTCTGAATAGGGGCTTGAAATAGTATGAGGGAAAACCATAGTTCAGAAGCAAGAGCTGGAAAACTAGAGAGAATAAGTAAAATGGAGCTAAGGAAGAAGATGAGATCATAAAAAGCAGTCTATTTAAGGTTCAGCTCTAAGATTTGTATAATCATAGTGAAAATTTTTCTATTTCAGGGACTGGAATTATGTTGAAATGAGTTTTGATAACACTCATCATTCAAACTTTATGAGTATGACTCCATAAATTGCTACCTATCCATTATATAGAATGTACCCACAGAATTCTGTTGGCTGAATTAGTCATGACTCATTGGTATGTTTTTAGGACATTTAGATATATTGGTTGCATGAGCATTTCAGGCAGTGTTGTTCAAATGTACCTCAATCAGAATACTTCAGTAGCTTCTGCCATTTCTAGTTAAGCACTAGAACATTGCAAACCACTTAAAACATTTCATAAAATAGGCTTTAGTGAATTATGTTTCATTAATTTCAAAGGAATTTAGCAATAGCCTAAGACAGTTGTTGGTGTTGTTTTTAATGTTAATAATACTCCCCTTCAAGAGAAATAAAGAGTGTCTTGGCTATTTATTCACTCACTCAACATTTCTAAGCATCACTCCGTGCAAAGCCCTGTAGTAGGCCAGGTGGGAAATATTTAGATGAATCAGACAGGGATTCTGCCCATTCTGATATCAGAGTTAATTTGACAAGATAAAACACATACACAAATGACTGCAACAAGAGATAGGAAGCAGTAAATGTTAAATGAGATGTGGATATAAAATTCAAGGACAGTGAGAGAATATTGCCATCAGAGAGGTATAGGAAAGGCTTTGTGGAGAAAGTACATTGATGCTGAATTCATTCCTTCTTTCAAGAAAAATTTACTGGAAAGGTCCCAGCCCTCACAGAAGGTGCAATCCAATGGGGAATGTAGATGACAAGAAGATAAAGATTTGAGAGTGGAGTGTTCCAGGGAAAGGGAAAGAGTTTGGTGAAATCAAGAAATAGAAATAGGGCCGGTGTGGGCAGAGCGTAATGAGGAAAGGGGAGAGCAATAGAAGATGAAGTCAAAGCGGTAGGTGGGGTTCAAATCATGTAAGACCATGTAGGCCATAGGAGGGAGTCTGGATTTTACTCTAAGTGCTTTGGGAAGGCACTGAAGGGTTGAGCAGGAAGGTAACATGATCTGGTTTGCATTTTTAAAAGATCCCTGTGGTTGCAGGATGGAGGTGTTGTTGGGAAGTAAGCATAGCAGCAGGAATACCTCGGAGTCAGCAATTGAAAAAGTACAGGTGAGAGATCATGGTGATTTAAATTCCAATGGTGACCGGGGGTGAGAGAGAAGTGGCTAGATTCAAGATCCATGGTGAAGTTAGAGCCCAAAGACTTCCTGATAGATAGCATGTGGAGTGTAAAGGAAGTAGAAGAATTAAAGATGACTCCCAGGATTTTGGCTTATATATGGTGGTGACATTTACTGCAATTGAGAGGACCTGCATCAGGAGTAAGCCTGAGGGAAGAGATAAACAAGAATTCTAATTTGACCATGTTAAGTTTGATATAACCTTTAGACATCCAAGTGGAGATATCAAGTAGACAGTTACATATACAAATCTGGAGATCAGTGGTGACAAATGGGCTGAGGACATAGATTTATAAATCATTACCATATAGATGGTCTCTAAAGCCATGGACCTGGATAAGATCAGTAGGGAGAAAGTGTTGATAGAGTAGGACAGAGACCTAGGACCAAGCCCTGGGGCACTTGAGAGGTGGATAGCATTTTGATAGGCAGAGATCAGAAAGGCATTTTGTTCACAAAGTGAACAAAAGCTCAGGGACAGCAAGGCGCTGAGCAGAAGTGGGGAAACATGGGTAATCCATTTAGGGAGAGTCTGTAATAGATACCAAGTCCTAGATTTGGTCAAAGTTGAGTAGGAATCAGTGGAGTGACTCTGCTCCTGATAAAGTAGGAGTAGCTCCTTTGTGACCACTCTTCTCTAGATGAGAAGTATAAACTCTTGACAAGATTGTTTTTTAAATCCTACCTGAAGTCGCTGGAGAGCAAAACAAAAGCAGGCAGATGCTGGGGTGGCAGGAGGCAGGGCGGGGGGGGGGGGGGGCAGCGTCAACACTTGAAGGACAGCATCAGCTCTTCCCATATTTATTTTATAGCTTCTTGCCTGAAGGCAAGTTCCAGTCTTCACCTGGCAGGGCAGCTAAACCCTCAGTTTTCTTGGTTTGACAAACCCAAGGGCAGAGTTTAGACTGAGGCGGGGGAGGGGATAGAAATCTGAACAGAGAGGCAGAAAGGGAATACTTTAAGTTCTATGTTTAAACTTCGCCTAAATCTCTGGCTGATCCTAGAAGTACACATATAGAGAGCAGACTCCAAAAAGTCTAGGTAAGGTTAAAAACAACAACAACAACAACAACAACAACTGAGATTTTTAGCTGCTGCCCACCATAGGGGAAACAGTTTGGAATGTGAGCTCAGCCAAGTTAACTGCCTGCAAAAACAAACAAAAAGCTCCTTTGGAGGAAGAGAACAGAATCCAGAATCTCAAAAACATGTCATTTACAATATCCAGGATACAATCCAAAATTATTAGACATATGAAGAAAGAGAAAAACATGAACCACACTCAAGAGAAAAAATAACAACGGAGAAAATCAATGGAGATGACCCAGATGTTGAAATAGGCAGACATAAGGAAAATATGCTTGTAATGAGAAAAGCTGAGGAGTGAACTCATCACTCTGAATCTCAGAAAAGTGAAACTGAAATCAGTGTATGAGATTAACTGGAGGATGCAGAGGCCAGAGATGGGAGAACAGTAAGAAAGCTTTGATGAGTGAGTAGTTCTATAGACATAAAGATAGGAAAGATGGCAAAAAAAAAGTTACTTTGAAAAATATCATCTATGGGAAGAAGTGAGAGGTATCAAAGACGACACTGAAGTTTCAAGTATGGTTGGCTAAAAGAATGATAGTACCACCAACAGAAATAGAAACATCAGTAGAGGATATAAAGGTTGGATATTATATAATAAATTCAGATTTCAAAACATTGAGTTTGAAGTGTTAACAATATATCCAGAGGGAGTATGCAACATAAACTTCCAAATTCAAGATAAGGCTGTGCAAAAGATCAGAGTCAAGGCTAGGGAGGGTGATTTGGAGTCATTTAATATAGAAGTGATCATTGAAGTCTCTGAGAAATTGGATGAAATTTCCAAGGAAGTCATACAGTTAAAAGATAAATAATCTGTAGCATTTATCTATTGCTGCATAGCAAATCAAAAATACTTAAAACAACACCCAATTATTTAGCTCATAATTCTGTGGGTTAGCAATTTGGGTTGAGTTCAGCTGGACATTTATATTGGTCTCTTGCAGGCTCACTCATGTATCAGCTTTGCTGATAGTTGTTGGAATTATGTAGAAGTGGATATTGATAAAACTTACCACTCAAACTTTATGAGTATGACTCCATAATTGCTACCTATCTATTATGTAGAATGCACATCCTTCAGACCTCATCAGAGATGGTTCATCTCTGCTCCATATGCTCTCTCATTGTCTTGTTAGTCTAACCTTGGCTTGTACACATGAATTCCAAGAGAGCAAGCATAAGTGTGCAAAACCTTTTAAGGCTCAGACTTGGAACCAGAAACACACTGCTTCCATTTCATTCTGCTGGCCAAAGCTAGTCATCAGGCTGTCTCAGATTCAAGTAGTAAGGAAGTAAACTCCACGCTTTGATGGGAGAACTGCAAAGTCACATCACAAAGGGGCATGGATACAGAAAGGGGAATAATTTATGGCCATTTTGCAATCTACCAAAGTAGTCAAAGGACTTTGACTTTGCACACCCATGTTCATAGTAGCATTACTCACAATAGCCAAGAGGTGGAAGCAACCCTAAGTGTTCGACAGAACAATGGATAAATAAAACGTGGTATATACACACAGTGGAATATTATTCAGCCTTAAAAAGGAAAGAAATGTACACATGCTACACATGGATGGACCTTGAAGATGTCATGCTAAGTGAAATAAGCCAGTCACAAGAAGACAAAAACTGTATGATTCCACTTATATGACACATTTAAAATAGTGAAATTCATAAAAGCAGAAAGTATAATGGTGGTGGCCAGAGAGGGGAGGGAGAAATGGAAGTTGTTGTTTAATGAGTACAGAGTTTCAGTTTTGCAAGATGAAA
This sequence comes from Prionailurus bengalensis, assembly GCF_016509475.1. Classification (NCBI taxonomy): domain Eukaryota; kingdom Metazoa; phylum Chordata; class Mammalia; order Carnivora; family Felidae; genus Prionailurus; species Prionailurus bengalensis. Next base: position 16,489,242 of record NC_057361.1, on the reverse strand, counting down.
AAGTTCTGGAGATCAGTTGCACAATAGTGTAAATATACTTAACACTACTGACTGACCTATACCCTTAAGTGGATAAGATGGCAAATTTTACATTATGTGTTTGTTATCATAGTTAAAAATCAAATACCTTTTAAAAGGTAGAACTTTGGATATGACCCATATTTGGGGGGCGGGTAGGGGAAGAGGAAAAGGAGAACCAAAGGAAGCAAATTTTGTGCAGTCTGAAACTAGTGGAATCCAATCTAGCAAATGGGATTTGAAAATGGTCCTTCTGTCTTTAAGGACCACTGTAAGATACAGGGTTCTGGAGTTGAGCCTTTCCTCCGTAAAGGAAAGGGGAGAGCAATCTGCTCATCTGGCTGTCTTCTCTCCAGGGTTCTAGAGTTCACCTGATTTCTCCAATCATCCAGGCTTATAATACCATGGTGGAAATTCCAACCCCAGATCCACCTTCTTTTCTCATTCCTGCCAGCCCCATCTCCCGGTCCTAGACCTCAATTCTGGTCTCTTGGCTTCACATCAAACTGATTATTCTCTATTAACAATACAGTTGGCTTCCAATCCTTCTCAGAACTACAGCCCCATCTTGCTCCCAAAGAGCAGACATACCTGGGAGAGTGATACACACCTTAGACTAGTTCTAAAGTTCTGCCGCACTCGGGGACTGTTTGCCGTGGGCGGTCCTTTTGCCAAACAGAAGGGACAACTCTTCTCTCCCCAATGTCCATATTTGCTTGCTTTTGCCTTGTTCCCTGCTTGCTCACTCACTACATTCAGGATGTCCTGTGGACAGACTTGGAGTCCTCTTTCTCACTTGAAGCTGCCACAGATGTTAAAGTTAGGGAAATGGGTGCCCTAACAGCTAAATGGGATCCACAGTTTAGTAAAAATTTTAAAACCACTAAAATTCTATCCATAATCAAAATTCCATGATTGTCTCAAAAACATATTTACAATTCGTGTGTTTAAATCAAGATCCTAACAAGGTCCACGCATTACATCTGGTTGTTTTTTTTTAATATAGAGCATGAATTACCTCCTCCTCCCCTCCCTTTTTATTCATTTCATTGACTTGTTGCAGACATTGGACCAACTAAACCTGAAGAATATAATCACATTCTTTTGGGAGGGGGGTAATGTTTATTTATCTTTTAAAGACACACAGAGCATGAGCGGGGGAGGGGCAGAGAGAGAAGGAGACACAGAATCTGAAACAGGCTCCAGGCTCCGAGCTGTCAGCACAGAGCCCGACGCGGGGCTGGAGCCCACAAACCATGATATCATGACCTGAGCCGAAGTCGGCTGGTTAACCGACTGAGCCACACAGGCTCCCCCACATTCTTTATATTTGCCTATTTTCTCTTTCGTGTTGTTAGAATTCATGATTTAATAGTGATATTTTATCTTTCAATTGAAGTATAGTTGACACACGATGTTTCATTAGTTTCAGGTGTACAACATAGTGATTCAACAGCTCTATACATTACGTTGTGCTCACCACAAGTGCAGCTACTGTCACCAGGCAGTGCTGTTACAATACCATTGATTATATTCCCTATGCTGTACCTTTTATCCCTGGGACTTACTCATTCCAGAACTGGAAGCCTGTGCCTTCTACTCTCCTTCACCTATTTTGCCCATCCCCCTGCCTCCCTCCCCTCTGGCAACCACCAGTCCTCTGTATTTGTGGGTGTTTCTGCTTTTTTGTTTATTTGATTCTGTTTTTTAGTTTCCACATATAAGTGAAATCATTTGGTATTTGTCTTTATCTGCCTGACTTATTTCACTTAGCATAATATCCTTTAGGTTCACCCATGTTATCACCAATAGCAAGATCTCATTCTTTATTATGGCTGAGTAATATTACATTTTATATATATACCACATCTTCTTGATCTATTCACCTATCCATGGACACTTAGGCTGCTTCCATACTTGGCTATTGTACATAATGCTACAATAAATATAGGAGTGCATGTATCTTTTCGAACCAGTGCTTTTGTTTCTTCGGGTAGATGCACAGTCGTGGAATTACTGGATCATGTGGTATATCTATTTTCAACTTTTTGAGAAATATCCATAACTGCTTTCCACAGTGGTTGCACCAATATACATTCCCACCAACACTGCATGAGGGTTCTCTTTCTTCTACCTCCTCACCAACACTTGTTATTTCTGTGCTTTTGCTACTAGCCATTCTGACAGGTGTAAGGTGATATCTCACTGTGGTTTTGATTTGTATTTCCCTGAAAGTGATGTTGAGCATTTTTTTCATGTGTCTGTTGGCCATCTGTAGTCTTCTTTGGAAAAATGCTATTCAGATCCTCTGTCCATTTTTTAATCAGGCACGTTATCTGTAGGGATATTTGGTGTTGAGTTGTCTAAGTTCTTTATATATTTTGGATATCAACCCTTTATTGGTTATATCATTTGCAATTATCCTCTCCCATTCAGTAGGTTGCCTTTTCATTTGCTGATGGTTTCTTTCATTCTGAAAAAGCTTCTTTTTAGTTTGGTGTAGTCCCAATAGTTTATTTTTGCTTTATTTTCTCTTGCCTCAGAAGACATTTCTAGGAAAATGTTGCTGAGGCCAATGTCAAAGAAGTTTCTACCTAGTTTTCTTCCAGGAGCTTTATGATTTTAGGTCTCACAGTTAGGCTGTTAATCCATTCTGAGTTTATTTTTATGTCTGGTGTAAGTGGTCCAGTTTCATTCTTTTGCATGTATATGGCTATCCACTTTTCCCAGCACCATTTAAGTGACTGCCTTTTCCCCATTGTATATTCTTGCCTCATTTATCATAGATTAATTAACCATATAAGTGTGGGTGTATTTCTGGGCTCTCTATTCTGTTCTCTTGATCTATGTGTGTAGTTTTGTGCCAGTACCATAGTGTTTTGATTATTACTGCTTTATAGTATATCTTGAAATTTGGGATTGTGATACCTCCAGCTTTGTTCTTCTCTTTCAATATTGCTTTATCTATTTGTCTACTTTCTTGCTTCTGGTGTCATTCAATTTCTTCCTCTAGCCTCCTTTTTCCTGAAAACAGAACTTAGCTCTAAAGCAGCACTGTCCAATAGAACTCTCTGCCAGAGTGGAAATGTTTTACAATGTACACGGATACCATAGCCACTAGCCATAGATGAAAATTGACATTTGAAATGTGATTAGTTGGACTGAGGACATGAATTTTAGATTTTTATTTTATTTTAAGTTTAAACAGTCATATGTGACAAGTGGCTACCATAATGGACAGCACAGCTCTAGAGGCTTAATTGAATCCCTTCAGGTTCTTAGAAAGAAGACTTCATAGGTAGTACTATATGATTCCCTTTGCATGACATAAGAGGCTTATAGTGTTTAGTTGTCCCACCTTTTCTAGTGCTAAGAATGATCAGTGAGTTCAAGCGGAAATAGCCTGATCCTTCCATTTCAAGTTCCCCATCCACTTTTCATCTAATGACTTCATTAATTTACAGTTTTTGCCTAAATCAGTTCTTCCATTACAGGTTTCAAAATGGTGCTTTTCTAGGTCTATCATTTCTTCTACATTTATAAGCCAAAATTCTTCTACAAAGAACTTTCATCAACTAATTTGTATGGTTGGTCTGAAATACAGTTTATACAAGAAAAGGCATGATAAATCCTTATTTCTCTTAATTGCCATTAATGGCTGGAGAAAAAGGCAGGTGTCTTGCATCTATGCAAAGCTTCTGGGATTTTATCCTGAGCTATGGAAAGCCATTATGAGGTGTTTTTGTTTGTTTGTTTGTTTGTTTGTTTGCTTGCTTGCTTGTTTTTTAGAGAAGGTGGAAGTGGAGGAGAGGGGCAAAGGGAGAGAGAGAGAATCTTAAGCAGGCCCCATGCTCACAACAGAGCCTAATACAGAGCTAGATCCCACGATCCAGAGATCGTGACCCGAGCCAAAGTCAAGAGTCAGAAGTTCAACTGACTGAGCCACCCAGGCGCCCCAAGCCATTGTGGGTTTTAAGAAGAGGATGAACAAAGGGGAGCCTGGGTGGCTCAGTCGGTTGGGCATCCGACTTTAGCTCAGGTCGTGATCTCCCAGTCCATGAGTTTGAGCCCCACAGAGTCTGGAGCCTGCTTCCGATTCTGTGTTTCCCTCTCTCTGGCCCTCCCCCACTCACAGTCTGTCTCACTCTCTCTCTCAAAAGTAAATAAACATTTTTAAAAAATGTTTTTAAAGAAGAGGATGAACAAAATGAAATTTTTCATTTTAGGAAGCACCCTTTGGCCACCGTGTGGAAAATGGGTTAAAGTCAGGAAGATTCTAGAGGGAGCCATCATAATACAGGCCAGAGATGGTGAGGGCCTGAGCTCTAGTGGGGGTGGTCGAGTAGGAGAGTTTGACAGAATCCAGATTAGAAAATAGAATCAACAAAATCTAGTTGTCAAATAACGTGGTGGGCAAGGCAAGAGGGAGTAGAATAGGATGACAGGATGAACTCTAGATTTCTAATTTGGTGAACTAAGTAGCCGGTAATGTCACAAACCACCTTGAGAAATACAGGAAGAGAAGTAGAAGTAGAAAGAAGTTACTTTCCAAATGAAAAACTTAATCAGCCCAAACACAGACCTCCCAGACAGCAGGAACTATTTATGAAGCTGCAGCATAATTTTTTTCGCTTGAATCTAACAAATAATAGTGAGTGCATATTATACTATGCTGGGGGGGGGCGGTGGAATGCTGATATACAATCATCTGGATTCTGGAGATCTATAAATAAAACTCAGGGATTCTTTTGTCAGCATTAAGTGTTTAACCTGAAGAAATTAAAGTTTAGGCTCTATTCCTAATCCATTTTTAAACACGTTCCAAATTCCCACCTATCATTGTTTTTTTCTGTTGCTTACAGAGATGTACCCGCTATTTTAGGAAATCCTTAATAGTAGGTATAATGTTTTCAGAAGTGAAAAACGCTACACAAGTGTATAAGCAAAAATCTTCTCAGTGGTTGTGTTAGTTTTCTAGGACTGCTGTAATGAAGTACCACAAACTGGGGGGCTTAAAAACAACAGAACTTTATTGCCCACAGTTCTAGGGGCTAAATGTCCAAAATCAAGGTGGCAGCAGGGCCATGCTCCCTCTGACCGCTGTAAGGGAATTTTTCTTTGGCTCTTCCTAACTTCTTGCCTCTTCCTAGCTTCTGGTGGTTTGCCAGCAATCTTTGGTGTCCCTTGGCTTATAGATGTATCATTCCAATCTTCTGTCTTTACATGACATTGTCTCTGCGTCTCTGTCTTCACATGGCCATCTTCTTATAAAGTCACCAGTCATATTGGATTAGCAGCCCACTGTACTCAAGTGTGACCTCATCTTAACTAATTATATCTACAAAAACCCTGTTTCCAAATAAGGTCACATAGTGAGGCACTGGTGTTAGGACTTCAATATATATATATATCATTGTGGGGGGACACAATTCAATCCACTAGAGTGGTCTAAAGACCCTTGATGAATTACAGAAAGAAAAGTTTCCATTTGAAAATTATCTCCTTTAGCATTATTTCAAAAGCTTTATATTGATTACTGTTCGGAGAAACTGAAACATCTTTTTTTTTTTTTTTTTTTTTTTTTTTTTTTTGCAAAATGACATTCACAGAATCTTGCTGTCCCTACCAAGGTGAAAAAAAAGAAAGAATAAGAAAGTGATATGACATGCAAACATATTTAACAAAGATCCTTTTACACACTTCTGTAATTGTATTTTATGGCACATTTTCCCCAAGCATTCTCATGAACATTTTTTGAAAAAATTATAGTGAAAAACATTTATTCTTTATCAGAATGAAACGCTAATTTTTGCTAACAGTATCTATTGTTAGAATGAAACAAAATAATGTATGTAAACATTTAACAGTTTGCAAGCACTCAATAGGTGTTAGCTGCCAATAATATATATTTAGTAGTCTTAGACTTGCAATGATTATTGGGGTGCCTGGGTGGCTCAGTCAGTTAAGCGTCTGACTCTTTGTCTTGGCTCAGGTCATGATCTCATGGCTGGTGGGATCCAGCCCCGTGTTGGGCTCTGTGCTGACAGCGTGGATCCTGCTTGGGATTCTCTCTGTCCCTTTCTCTGCCCCTACCCCTGTTCTCATGCACACATGCTCTCTCTCTCTCTCTCTCTCTCTCAATGTAAATACACTTCTTTAAGAAAAAGAATTGCAATAAATATTAAATAGGTTAATACCTGTGAAACACTTAACAATAGTGCCAGAAACATAGTATGTACTCAGTAAATGTCTAGCATTACTGTCAACATCACCATCATTATATAAGATGGTAAAGTGTTCGAAACTATGAACACCACTTGAACTCAACATATTCATGTAGTTTCATTAGGTAAGGTTTCTTTGAATTTCATTTGGTCAATAGAATTCATCCCTTATTTAGTAGGCAATTGTAAGTTATTTAAATTCAATTTCTTTTTCTTTTCTTGAAGTTGTACCAATTTCTTATTTAATAAAGGAATTCTTTAATATTTATGTGCCCCAAAGTATACATTTTATTTACTAGTCTACAGGAACGTGCCTTTAAAATAAGCTACTGAAATCATAATCAGTGTGTTGTTTTGATAAAAAATATATTTCATCCACAAGTAAGGCATTAATAATCTACAGCCAGTTTTTCCTGCGACAGATTTGATTCAACACTCCTTCATTCATATAATTATCGTGATTAAAGCTGCAGATTTCCAAGCATATAGACTTGGAGTTCAGTTGGTGGTCAAGGAATAGAGTTCCATTTAATTCCATAGCTTTCCTCCAAGTCACTTCCTCAGTGGAGGTCCTGTTGTGGGGCTAGTCTTAGATCCAACTCAGTAAAAAAAAAGGTCAGGCTTTTCTTAAAGTATCTTTTCTAGTTGCAGACTCAAATCTGCATTCAAAAACACAAATATAAACTTTTTAAAAAATGTAACCACAATAACATCCATGGTCTAAAACAACAGTCCCATAAAGTTTTTTTTTTTTTTTTTTTTTTCACAGTGATCAGTAGAAACTGGTGGTCCTTTGGTTTTTCCTTTAAAATGGTTTGTGGAGTGAAAAAATTTGAGAACCACTGCTCTGACCAAACTAAATTGATAGCTAGAAAACGGCAATGTTTATCCTCTGAAGGAGTACTTTGTACTGCAATTTTTGGTTAATGTGAAAGCAGCCGTTTTTAATATCAGTTTGAAAATGAAATTTTAATGTATTATCTCCCTCTTATGAATTAGTGTTCATAAACAAGAACATTTAGTGGGTCTTTTCTATTCTAGTAAAATGTAAACTGAAGGAAAACAGTAGCTTATTAAAGCTCCAAGAATGGCTTCTCAGTTCCTTGTCATGTCTCAAAGTCCCATAATTCTTTCCCTTCAAACAACTCTGAAACAACATGACACCTCTAAGGATTAAGCATTTTGGAAACCAATAAAAGAAAACATTGAAGCATGTCTGACACAGACCTCTCCTCCATACTTCCCTGTTCCTCCTATCCTCCCTCCATGAGTCAGGTAATGTTAACTTTGAATCAGACATTGGGTAGTTTCTTTTGAGCATTACATAAACAAAGTTTTGATCATAGCCTATGAGGCAACTGACCTGTAATCATTTGCATTTCAACATATGTGGCTTGAAAAACAGAGCAGTAAGTTACCTTACATGCTCTTTTATTTGAATTCCACAGGAAGTTACTCACCATATCATTTTTTTGTGATACAAGAATGCACTAAAGAAATAGATTATACCATAATAAAATGCTCACACAACCATAACTTTTGAGTGAAGTATTTGAATTACATTATATAGGCAGGAATACTCCCTTTCTGAAGCTGATAACAATGCCTCCACTTATTGAGTGGTTCCTATGTGGCAGGCTTTGTGCTGAATGCTTTACAGATGTTGTTTCCATTTAATCTTCCTACCAGTCCTACCAGGTGTGTATTATTATCACCCTTATTTTCAAATGAGGAAAACAAAGCTTAGTCTGCAAACATTTACTGAGCAACTACTATGTGCCAGACCCTTTTCTAGGCCAACAAGTTGAAGTTTAAAGACATAAAGGAACCTGCAGTTTGGGCCAAGGCCTGTCTCAGCTTTTATCATGATCCCATATTGCCTTACTGGGAAGAATGTTAAAGACGCATTTCAAGTATTTGTATCATAGAATACCCTTAGCTCTTTATAGAGTATATCAGCGTCTTTCATCATAGGCAACTCTAGAATCATTGAACTTTGTATCTTGAGGGGAACCTAGAGAAAATCCTTACATTTCCCAAAATTTGAATTCTCTCAACTAAAATGTTCAAATAGATGTAGAAATTCCTGTTGTCACTTAAGATGTGTGTCAATTAAGAAAATATTCTTGATATTTATTTGGGAACTTAAAAAACACAAAATTTGTACACATGCAAGATATGTCACCATGTATTTTGTTCGATTATTATCTTACATGAGATAATTTGAACCTAAGTTTTCTTTCTTTCTCTCTGTAAAGAAATTGTTAAATAGTCTCTAGCAATTACTTTTTCTTTTTTTGTGAATAATAAACATGCTTCAGATAATGTAAAGGGAAAGGACTTTTCAGAGAGTTGACAGTGATTACACCTCATGGGTTTTCTATAGTAGTAACAAAACTATATGTAATAGAGCTGTGAATTCTGGATGTATATAAGGTAGAGATTGTGCCATGAGCCAGAGTTAGTCATCTTGTAACTTTTCCAGACTGATGGAACTCCATTTTTTGAACAAATGTTATTTTGTTAAGTAAATGCCCATTTAAACTTGTATACAAAGGTTGTAATTATAGCAGGAAATTGTTGGGGACAGAGGAAGTTAAATTTGGTTGTCTTGTCATACATCAGGAATGATTTCTTGGAAATCTAGTCCAGATTTTCGACTGAGGTTTGCTGTTTCCTTTTGCTGTAGCTTCAAGTAATAACTTTCCAATATTTCGGTTCTGACTGAGAGACTTATGCGGGGGGAGGGGGTGCATAGAATCAGCCCTTTGTGCTGGTTGTACACCAAGCAGCAAAAAGACAGTAGGATGTGAGGATATCACTTAACATTATATTAGGACATAAAAGGCTGAATGTGAAAGTTCTAAAGTAGTGTTGTCCTCTAGAACTATAATTCCATTCTTGACAAGTAAGCCCCATATATAAGTGTATAAGTGTACGTTTTATAGTAGTCATGTGAAAAAGTAAAAGAAACAGGTGAAATGAATTTTAATGAAATATTTTAACTCCATATTTTCAAAATATTGTTTCAACATGTAGTCAATATAAAAATTATTACTGAGCTACTTTAAATTCTTTGTTTGTACTAAGTCTTTGAAATCTGGTGTGAACTTTACACTTACAGCACATCTCATTTGCGACCAGCCAATCTTATTTTAAGTATTTCAAGAGCCCTGTGTGGCTAGTAGCTACCATATTAGCCTGCACAGGGTGATCTCTAGAGGCATCTATTCTTTGAATAACTACACTTAAGGGTTTTCCTCTCTTAAACAGGAAAGAAAAAAAAATTACTCCTGCTCAGGGTAATGTCAGCTTCTCTATTCAAATAACTCTTTTTGCAGCCACCTACAAGAAATATCCCCCAGCCTCATTTGATTTTCCCAAATTCTCCCACCCCAATTCCCCAATTCTTGCACTTCTCTTGTATTTATAAAATAAATAAACGAAAACGGTTGTTAACTGAAAGAAAAAAATATCGCTTTTCTCTTTGGGCCAAAGGAAGGAGAATGGTGCTTTTTCTAAATCAATTCACAAATACTTATCAGGTACACAGACCATTATTAACAGTCCATTTCATGCTTCATTCCTGCAATGTGACTACTGTTCACATTAACTTTGTTTTAGAAGTTATTCTTCTAGTTCTCGAAGTGAAAAGAATAAAAGTTGATACTGAAATCAACTTTTCAGTAAACAATTTGATTTTAAAAAGGCTGGTTCACCCTTACAGTGAATTATTCACACGGGGCTGTGTTAGGACACATAATTGTCTCCTTAAATAGGTATGATTTTATCAAAGCAAGAATGTTAGTTGGAATAATTGATCACTGTTTAGCGAGCTAATTTACCTTAAAACAACTAAACTGACCAACTTCTTTTCGCTATAAGTAATGGTAATGTGGCTTTGCAATGTAAATGAAAGACAAATTAGGCACTTCCTACGTAAATGCAAAACAATACACAACTCCTTATCCTGAAACTTCTGTGAATTGTTTTTACCGTCTGGAATTACGGAGTCGGTGCTACCAAAATTAGTTAAGTTTGGATTCAGACTGGATTTGCAGCACTTGAATCAAGCATGTTGGGGGAGGTGACAAAATCACGAGCTAAATCCTCCCCACCCCCCAGACCACGTTGAGCCTACCCAGATGTTGCTCAACCCTGAGTTGTCCCCCTGAGTCCAAGGCTGCAAGACAGGGCGCGCAGCAAGGACTTCCGGCCTCAGGTTCCCTAAACAGATGGAGCCTCTTCAGGTGGCCACGAGGCTCCCGGGCCTCGAGCTTGTGCCAGAGGGCGCGCAGGCGAAGGCAGCAGAAAGATCCCAGCACCTGCCTCCCTCGGGCCCAGCGAGAAACCTTGCACCGCCCGCGCAGACCAGGCCAGCTAGGTGTGGGGCTCTAATCTCAACCTCACACCTGCGTTAGGGAGGAGGACGAGTGCTCGCCAGGTGTCTGGGTCCCGGGATGATGAAAGGGAGCTGTTAAGAGGCGTGCACCGGAAGCTCAGTGGGGGACGCGTTGTGGCCGCCGGGCGTGGGAGGACTGGGGCGCCTGAGCTGAGGCCGGAGGGGGTGAAGGCACTGGCCGGCCTGGAGATTTCCCTTTACTTTTTTTCCTTTTCCTTGTGGGGGTGGGGGGGTCGGGCAATGACCGGTGGCTGCAGTACCTTTCCACTCAGCCCGGGGACTTTTACGCAATTTTGCCCACGCGTACGGAGCTCGCAAGGCACCCGGCGCGGAGAACACGGGGTAGAACCCCCCACCCCCACCCCCACCCCCGGCGGGACTCAGTCCAGGAGCCCAGGCCTCTCCCCACAAACACTCCGTCCTCTTGGATTCCGTTGCCGTCTGGGGATTGGGTTTCCTTAACCCAGGGCTTCCCTATCTTAGGCCGGAGGAGGAGTTAGAGCCCCTCCCTCACTCTCCCTCCTCCACCCTTGGCCAGCCTGGTTTTTTAATCTAATCTTTTATTTAAAGTCAACAAGAGGAGCAGGAACCCCAGGCTCCTGCCAACAATATATTTTAAAATAATTCCCCAACCTCTGCCGAGAGGGGCGGCCTCAAGAAACATCCTTGTTTTCTTCGTGCAGATTTAGGTAGCAGGGAGTGGAGGACTTCGAGAACCGAGGCTAATGATGCCTGAGGGCTCTGCAGACTTTGGGTGGGGGGCAACTCAAGCAAGACAAACACATTCCAAACATTAAAAATCCTCGATTTGGAGAGCCTTAAACCGAGAGCCAAACCTCCAGGGGGCTCCAGGGCACAAAGCCTTACGTGTCCCCGTCGTGGGGTGCGTTAAGGAGGGGGGGCAGGTGAATGCTCAGCGTGTGAGCCTGGATAGGGCGGGTCCTGGCCCATTAAAGGATGTGCCCATAGACATGACGTGCCCACAAATACCCACCGAGGAGTCAGACCGAAAAGACACCCCACGCTCCCTCCCCGGGTCCTTGGCACCGGACTGCGCTCACTGCACCTCGCCCATCTCTCTCCCCAGCTAGGCGGGGCCACTGTTTTCTACATCGCTAAGTATCCTCCGACCTGCTCGGACCCTTGGCAGTTAAAAGCTTTTAGCCTTTCGCTCCTCTTGCCCTTCCCCTCTTCTTTCCCCCACCACCCGCCGACGCCTCCAGATCTCTCCGGCTCGCCCTTCCTGAAAGTAGGCGAGGCCCAGAATCTCCGGCTAGGGCGAGGAAGGAGGGAGGGGCAAAGCGCGGCGGCAGGGGGCGTGTCTTCTCAAGCCCCGCCCCCGGGTGCGCGCGGCGGTGGCGGCGGCGGCAGAGCCTCGCTTTGAGAGACAGGTATCGCTTAGGCGCCATGTTGTGAGCGGAAGTGGGGGAGCGCGCGGCCGCCGCTGTTCTGCTGGGAGCGGGCGCGGGAACCGGCGGGGGGGGCGGAGCTGTAGTCCCGGCGGCGGAAGGAGGAGAGGAAGAAAGGGGCGAGACCCGGTGCCCGGCAGCGGCGCGAGGCTCTCGCTTGGCGCGCGGACGTCGTCAGCCAGGCGCGCGGCGTTCGAGGCTCGGTGTCGGCGCCGAGCCCTCTCCCGGGCAGCCTGCGCTGGTGCTGCTGCTGCCGCCGCCGCTGCTGTCGTGGGGCTCGGGTGGCGACAGAGCGGGGCCGGCCGCGGGGCGGGCGGGGAGGGAGGAGGCGGTGAAGGCGGCGGGCCGGGGGGGAAGATGCCGCTGGCGCAGCTGGCGGACCCGTGGCAGAAGATGGCTGTGGAGAGCCCGTCCGACAGCGCTGAGGTGAGTGCAGCCCGGCGGTCGGGGGCTGGTGCGCCCCTCCCCTCGCCCCCGCCGGCCAGCTCCCCTCCCTGGAGCTGGCCACTTGGCCCCTTCCTCTGCCGCTCGCGTCTCCCCTTGGTCCGTGATTCCGGTTTGGGTAGTTGGGGTTGGTCTGTTTGCCCTTCTGTTCCACCCGCACCTCCCCTCCCTCGCTCGGGGGGCTGTGGTGTGGTGGCGCGTGGGGTTTGGAGTGGGCGCTGGGGCTTTGCAAGAAGCCGATTTTAATCAACTTTGCGTGGGGGGAGCGGGAAGCGGAGCGGGGGCCGGAGAGGAGTTGGGAAGTTTGGCCCTGCCTGGTTGGGCCCCCCCCCCCCCCGGATCCCGGTGACTCTGGGGTGTAAGGGAGGGGTATGGATTGGGTTCATTGGGGAGCAGGGACTCTCGAGTCCGGCCAGGGGAGAGAGTTGGTGCTTTGAGTCGGGCGCGCGGGGACTGGAAGGGCCCAAGGCAGGGTTGGCGACCTGTGGGGGTTTTGGTTAAGGGGTGCAAGACAGCCAAGGTTTTTGCCTTCCCCCAGTCTGTCTGCCGCAGCGGTTTCTGCTGGTGCAAAGGGGAAAGTGGAAGCCTGAGGTCCTTCCTCCTCCCCCATATCTGAGGTCACTGAGCTCAAGGACCCCATCCCTAGGAGCTTTAACTCGATTTTCCTGTCCTTGGAGGTGAGAGGGTGATATTCAAGGCGATCAGCAGCCGCCGTAAAGGGCTTTCAGGTTTTCTTCGCCCGGGGTGACCGTCCCTGAGACAACCAACCGAGTGCCCAAAACCCAAACAGTGTACCCAAACACGGCAAAACAGAATTTCCCTGGACACAGCACAGCATCGAGCTTTTGCAGCCGCCCCTGTCCCAGAACCAACTCGGGGTCTGCGAAAATAATCCAGACGAGACCCACTCCTGGGCATCAGCGCTCCTCTCCGAAGTGGAAAATCATTTCCTGATGGTGGCTTGTCTGTGATTCTTCCTTCTTGACTTTTTGCTGTCTTCTATCCCCGCAGCGGACTTTGGGGGATTACAGGATGATAGGCTGCGTGTGTGTAATAGTTAGTGAGTGACCCCATTTCTGGAAAGCATGACTGAAACGCGGGGGTGGAATGGGGCAGGCTCGGATGAGTGGTGTACTTGGCGGCAGCCGCTGCCCTGCCGGCCTCCGCAGTGTGAGAGGTGGATAGGGTTACCGGTTACGTCAGTAAGACCGAGGCTCAGTTTGATCTGAGCGAGATGCGGGACACTTGCATTCTCGGGTATAATGGAGGGGGAGGGGGATCAGTTCAAATCGCTTTTCAGTTTTTTTCCTAGTCACCTCCACTGCTGTTTAAAATGTTCACTTGCTCTCCCTAACGTGAGCAGAGTTGTAATAGTGCTTACGACTGGTATTTTGTGACTTGGACCATATTTTTAAAATCTAAACTAAACGCTGCTTTTCAATAGAAAAGATCTTGAGATAAGTTACTGAATATTTTTTAAAGGAAATCACGTTTATAAGACTAGCAGAATTACATTTAAAATTATGTTAGCCCGTTTAATTCTATAGATGTTTTATAAGAAAATTGAATTTAGAACGTTTAATCATTCTTTGAATGGATAGTGTGAAAATCAGTATACCAATAGGGTCTTTTCATTCATTTTTTCCTTCACGTTTTTTTTTTTTTTTGCGTTAAACAGTGTAGCTAAAAGGTTAATAACATGTTCTCAAAGTGCTGACCTTGTGAAAAGAAATTGAATTTGCTTTGAGCCTGATTGTTACATGCAAACGGTAACATTTGCAACTCATAATCAGTCCACATTTCTGCTTGGCACGTATCAATGTGTTAAAAAAAATCATTTAAAATTCCACCTTATCCTTTTTCTACATAGCATACTTTTGGATAAGGAAGGCACAAAACTGACACTTAGTATATGCCAGATACTACATGCTATTTCATCTTATCCTTCCTGTGACCCAACATAGTACGATTGTGGTCCTCATTATTACAGATTAAGAAACTGAATCTCAGAAGTTAAGGGCCCAAAGATTATAAATAGTAAATGGCAGAGCCATAATTCAAACCCAGGTGCATGTAATTCATGTGCTTCGCTTTATATTAGCTGCTTCCAATCCTTTGTGGAAAAATTTAGGGTATAAATAAGCCAGTAGTTAGAGGTAATGTATTTTTCAGAAACAGTTATGATAATATAAGCAGTCTCACTTGTTAAAGCCTAGTTATTTCAGTTACTGTCATGGTCTCCAGAACCTGGCAGATAGGATTCCATAATTTGCCATGTTCAAAGAATCTTCTTGATATTTTGGCATAAGGTATGTCACACAGAGCTAGTGTTGCCTAGATTAATTTTAAAAAGATTTTTAAAAATTGACTGTAGATATTTTGCCTTTAGTTGTTCAGCTGTTTCAAGTAAATTACTTCTGCTACAACTTTGGAAATTGGAGCCAGTAAGGAAAAGGGTTGAGAATTTTCATTCAGAAGTCTAATATTGGATTTATTATTATGCCATCTCCTCCTCAGTAAGGAGTACTTACCAGAGAGTAATTATATTTTACTAGAATAAAATCGGTTTTTTGAAAGTCATGTATTTGAGTAAATACATCAAGTTTTTTCTCTCCAGGCTGAAAGGTTTCAGGGTTGGTCTCTATAGGAATTTAAATTTGTGGCCTCGAATTTCCTAGTAGATTGTGAAATCTTGTAAGCAGACACTTTTTCCTCTGTATCCTCAGCACTTAACACAGTGCCTGGCACATATGTATTATGGACCCAGTAGATGACCACTGAATGAATTATGATGGTGAGGAATAGGGTGATTATCAATCTTCTTTCTGTTCTTATCATTTTAATCTTACATTGAAATATGAACAATCTTAAAAGACCTGACTACCTCACCGACAGTACAGGCAGTTTCTTCATTCCTTTACATGGCCTTCCTGCTTTCAAACCTCATATGGGTTTCATGATGCTCAAAACAAAACAAAACAAAACAAAAAAACCCTTGTGGTTAACTCAAACATGGGTCAGAACGTGATAGGCTAGAACTAGGCCAAATGTTTAAAGAAGCAAATTTAGGATAATAAAGGAAGTACTATATAAGCAGTCAAGGTTGGTACAAGATTAAAAACAAAATAGCTTCCTGAGTAGTCCAGGTGAATTCACAACTCTTTAATGAGTTATTGAAAGATGCTAGTATGTTTTTGAGTATCTGACTGTTTAGGAGATGGGTATCAAGGACTGTGGCTCTTCTGTAAATTCCTTGCCACCGCTCTCAGAGATAACACTTACTGGATCATAAGCCTGACCTCAAGTGACACTTTTTCTCAGTTTTCAATAAAGGATAAATGATAGTAAATTTAAATAAGAACAGTTTTCCAAAATAATAAAATTAAGGTTATGTTTGCTTTATAGAAATGTGCTGTATAAAAATAGCTGCCTTGAATTCTTTTAAATAGCAAGTACCCATAATGAATTAAAATATTAACTACATAAATATTTTCTTTATAAAAATTTGAGACCCTTGTGTTAGAAACTATCTTCAGTGGATATGCATCCATTTTTATCTTCAAAGATCATACTGGATTCTATAGTATTTCTACTACATTGATATTAGGTTTCTTATATTTTATGTGTAGGGAAAAACATTCTATTAAAGTATGATCATTGATTTTGAAAAAAAATGTTTCATTAAGTTTCTTTTCCTTTTCCTGTTCATTTGTACCACCTTTCAGGGTTTTTTTCTTTCCCCCAAGTGAAGATCTGAGGACAGGACAGGTATTGTTACATGCCAACTGTTAGAATAACTGTGACACATTACTGAACACTTCATTGTTTTCACTGATTATGATATAGGATGTCAGTTTTTGTTAAACTTAGGAAAGTTTGTTTTATTTTGACAGCTCCTCCTATACTAATTAGGTTGACCCAAAATGTGAAATTTATTTGGTACATTTAAGTTTTAACATAGAGATAAACTTAAAGAAACAAGTATAGGCAGACTTTGCCTTTTTTAAAAAAATTTTTTTTAGCGTTTATTTATTTTTGAGACAGAGACAGAGCATGAACGGGGGAGGGTCAGAGAGAGGGAGACACAGAATCTGAAACAGGCTCCAGGCTCTGAGCTGTCAGCACTGAGCCCGACGTGGGGCTCGAACTCACGGACCACGAGATCATGACCTGAGCCGAAGTCGGACGCTTAACCGACTGAGCCACCTAGGCGCCCCGACTTTGCCTTTTTTAAAATATGTTTAGGAAATCACAATGAGTATATCCTATTTTTATATAAGGAGAGTGGCATAATTGGGATGTTCACTCTTGACCTAGGACATGATAATCAGTGAATTACAGATTGATCAAAAATGTAGCAGATCATTTATCAGAAGTCTGAATGGCAGAATTGTTGCAAATATTTTTAAAAAATTTGTCATGTACTAAGAAGTTTATACCATTGTGATCATTAACAAGATTTGCTCTAGAGTTCCATGTTCCAGGGACATGTGATATACCAGGCTGTGAATGTTGGGTGACGTGAAAGGCCCCGGTTTGCCAAGTGCAGACCAGATGCTTTAGACCCAGTGATTCAGATTACAGTGTACAACAGTGACATCTTGGTGGTCTCTTGGTAATGC
The DNA here is from genome assembly GCF_016509475.1 of Prionailurus bengalensis. NCBI lineage: Eukaryota > Metazoa > Chordata > Mammalia > Carnivora > Felidae > Prionailurus > Prionailurus bengalensis. Next base: position 16,472,123 of record NC_057361.1, on the reverse strand, counting down.
ATGAGTGTGATAGAGCTCAGTTGTTTATGTGTTTTGGTGGATAACAACTTTCAAAGCCTTGGGATACAATTGTGCAGACATATATATTATATATCTGATTCCCCAATTCACATAATAGAAAATACAAACAACTGTATTTTAATTCTTGGCATTAGATGTCTTCCCCTCCTGCACTTCAGAATTGATACAGTTTTCCGTATCATTAATCTGGAACAGTTAGCAGATCTCATATATTCCAGTTTGTCAGTTTAATACCAAATAACATAAAAGCAAAGATAAAATAACTATAAATTTTAATTGTTATGAAATGTAGAGTTAAAAAACACAAATGTATGCATTTTATGAAGCAGATTTAGGATAAAATGTATCCATATAAGACATAAGTTTTTCATACATTTTATATGTCAGTTGCTAGCAATTAAATATTTCAATTTTACTTATCTCCTTGAAATTGAGAAGGCACTTTATGAGATAATTTGAATGTATGGCAAAGTGTTAAAGAACTTAGGCTTTGGAGCCATACAGACCTGGTTTTGAGTCCTGGCTCTGCCACTTAATAATTTAGTAATCTTATGCAAGTTGTTTAAGGTCTCTGTGCTGCAACATTCTAATGTGTAAAAAGAGGGATGAAATAATACCTACCTCATAGAGTTGTGGTAAGAATTAAATGATAATATACATAAGGTAGGTGGTTCAGTGCATGGTTTAAGTGTTTAATAAGTAATATAATGAATCCTGTCTCTAACTGAATTGTCTGAGGAAGTTCTCTGTTTTTCCTCTGGGGTGATTTTTTCAGAATCAAGTAGAGCAATTAAAAATGATTTGTTTGATCTGTTTAAACAGAGCCATTATAATATCCGAATATAACTGTAAGGGTACGGTAAATGCAAATCTCTTGAATCTTGTCCCTTTTTGTATTGTTCCCCTCTTTGATATCTTCTTTAAAAGGGGAAAACAGATAAAGAACATTTGAAGAATATGTGTGGAAGAAGGAAGAAAGAAAAGTTCACATTTCAACATTGGTCAAATTGGAAGGCATCTCATAGTCCATGGCATACCATTGTTCAATTAGCAGTGTGTTTTTTTTTTTTCTGTAGTGATATAGAAGATAACAGTGTATCTTACACATGATAGTGCCTTATAATTGATGAAACCTGGTGTATCCTGGTTGTCAACTTCTTGAAGGAAGTATGTCCCTGAAGAAATGTATGAAGTCAATATATAGTCTCAAGAAGTAGAATTTTAACTTACTTTTTAAAACATATCAAAACAAAATGTACACACTTTTTATACTTTAGGATTGATTTTGTTAATTTCACTTTTAGGGACAGAAATTAATATGGCACACCTCCCTCCTCATTACTCTAAATACATTTGTTTTGGTTATTTGAATATGCCATGAGGAACTGGTTTTTTCTGTCTAGAAATATAATACTTTGGATTTAGTCTGTTATGTGGTATTTGTACTTAAAGAACTTTATGTAGGGTATGCAGCATTTTTAGCTGGGAAGTCTCTGGAAATGTTAATGGGGTATCTGTGCCCCAGCAACCATCTCTGCCATCCAAAACCAAAAACATACAAACCAAAGGAGTGAGACCTAATCAAATGAATTTGGGAATTATAGAGTTAAACAGGGTTTGACCAATGTCTTTACTGCATAACTTCATAGAACCTTGAAGATGATGTTATCTATGATGAATCTGCAAAAAGGATATAGCCGACAGCATTTGAGACTTGATGTCAGAACCCCTTTTTCATGAACCATATTGAAGTCTCAGAGGACACAAGTGCTTTGAAGGACAGTTTTGGACAGTCTGATAACTATAGTAACATGATCCAGTATTGCCTGAAAATGAGCTGTTATGTTTAATTGACTCTATCAAAGCTTTTTTCTTTAACTGTCAAGAGTTTTTGTTTGATTTTGGATTGAAATCTTGTAAATTAGATTGTAGAACAATTTTCCATCTTAATAGTGGGCAAATATAATTCAAATAAAAGCTTAAGATAACTTAAACTTTTTTATTCCATGTTCTGAAAATTAATGGTCATATTCTACCATAATATCAAGCTAATTGCCCTCATTAAGTGGTTTCTATATTGACTTGCTCTGTAACTTATGTCTCAAATTCTTAATTCTTAAAAACTCTTTTTATCATTTGGCAACTTTATGCTGCCATCAACCTGCCTACCTCCCCCACTCTCCTTTTTAAATCAATTGCTTGTAATTTGCAGTTACTAGAAAACAGCTAAGGTTAATGATAATTTGATGCAGTCATTTTTAACTTGGGAACCTTGTTACACTTGCAGCTTACCAAATAATGTAAAATAACATCCTTACCCTTTTCATGATCTCTGTGTGTCGTATACACATACCTCTGGGATCGAGGGCATTTTGGACACATTACCTACTGATAAACAGTGTTTTATGCTTCAGCGTACAGTGACTGAATGGCTCACTTCCTGGCATTGCCTGCTCTGCATATTTACCTTCCTCTCTGGAAGGTGTCAGTAGAAACGACTGTGAATAAGCTAAAGAGCAGGCAGCTATAAGACGGAAAGCTAGTCCTGCTGCCCCTCCTGGAGTTAGGTGTCCATGTTGTCTTTTGGAGATTTTTGTTGGGATTTTTTTTTTCATGAAATAGTGCTAGTTTCCTGACTATTAGCTACCCTACATTTATGTGTAAACCAAAAATGTTGTTACACTTCCTGTCATTCTTCTATTAGTATGAATAGAATTACAGCAGTAGCATAATTTAAATCAGATTTCCCTATCTTAACTAGTATATCCATGGTATCTTACATACCTTAAAAACTAGTTAATGTTTAATCTACCATGTAAATTGACTTTTATAATCTTGATAATGATGATCTCATCTTCAAACCTGACCTGGTCATCTAGATCTCTGTGAGCTTGCCTCTAATCCTGTGGTCCACAAAGCTTGTTACAGGAAACTTGGTTCTGTCATTTGATATGTGTTAGAAGTAGATGTCAAGTGATAGTCTGAAGCCAAAGATCACTTTGACATAATAGATTGCAGTGTATCTCACATACAGTGTTTTGGGAGAAAACTTGTCTCCAGAAATGTCATAGGACCTATGCTAAACACCTCTGTTACCCAAAACGTTATTTCAATTTTTCACTTTTAGGAGCTTGAAAACAATATAAAATAATTGAAAGATTCACTTAAAAACAAAACAAAACTTCTAGATCAGCATTGTTCGGTAGTCACTAGCCACATGTGGGTATTGAGCACTTGAAATGTAGTTAGTGTGGCTGAGGAACTGAATTTAAATTTAATTTGAATTTAAATAATCGCATGTGGCTATCGGCTACCACATTGAACACCACAGTTCTAGATTATGGGATTAGTACAAATCCAACTTTTTTTCTACACCAGTGTTTTTCAGCCCTGCATTCTATTATTTGTTATTTTGAAATTAATAGGCTAAAGCTTTTTCTAAATGAAAACATATTTACTATGCGTTTTCAAATTATGTTTAATCAGCTTTGTCTTGTTCCTCGACTACCCTGAAGATTTTTTATAAACTCTACTACATGGTATATGCCCTTCAAATCACCATTCTGCACTTTCTACAGTTTTGCTAGTTTTACAGTGACCTTTATCATTGAAGTGATAACACCAAGCACTGGGGAAATTAAGCTATCAAAAAATGTTATATTTTGTTCACTATACTGTGCTAATTAATACTAGAAAAGTGGATTGATACATCCCATAGATTAATGTTTACTGAATGCCCTCTCTGAATGGACACTGTCTATATCAACTTGAATGAGGTAGATCTAATTCTTCTCAACCTACAGATGAAGAAAGGAAGCCTAGAAAGGTTAACTAAGCTGCTCTTGGTTGCACAACTAGTAAGTAGAGAAGGCAGGATTCAAACCCAATTATCACAGGTTGCAAATTCCATTGACTTTCCACTAGACTACCCTGCTTGAGTTGAGAACAGCATGTAGGTGAGTGACTTGTTCAAGATGAAATCTCCTATAGGGAGAGAGGTTCTAGGTGGTTTACATGAGAAGATATTTCTATGGGAAAGTATAGGTAGAGTTATTAAAAGTGAAATTGGTATTACTCTCCAAACATACTATGGGTTAAATAGGCTTTTGTGAGCTGGCCTGAGAAACAGTGTGACATTGTACAGGAAAATGTTTTGGTATTTCTAAACAGCTGTCTTACAAATGAACATTTGAAATAAAAACTACAGTATTTGGAAAAAGAGGGGCTGCCCAGATGTTAATTATCAGCTCTTCACATAGAAGTCCCTAGGTGTGTGCTCAGGGAACTGTGCTCTGTTTTTGAATTGCCACATATTAAATCATTATCTCCTTATACTTGCATCTTTTCAGAAAAGTGTATTTGACACTCCCTCAAAGTATCAGAAAATAGGATATGATTCAGTCTGAAAAAGTTACCATCTATCTTGCTACAGTATAAGAAAAGGAAATTAAAGAAATTTTGCATAATCATTGGCGGGTTTTTTCCTTTGTGTGGGTTTTTTTTTTTAACTGTTAGGTTAAATAGCCCTAATTAAATTTTTTAAAAATTGTGATATGATTTACATACCACAAAATTCATTCTTGTAAAGTATACAACTCAGTGGATTTTAGTGTATTCACAAGGTTCTGCAACCAGTAATTCCAGAACATTTTCGTCACCCCAGAAATAAGTCCATGCTCATTAGATGTCAGTCCCTATTCCTTCTTGTCCCCATTCCTAGCAACCAGTAATCTACTTTCTCTATAGATTTGCTTCTTCTGGACATTTCGTATTAATGGAATCATATAATATGTACCTTTGTGTCTCACATCATTTAGCAATATTTTCAAAATGCATCCATGTTATAGCATGTATCAATGCTTCATTTTTGGGGGCTGAGTAATGCTCTGCTCTGTGGATATACCACATTTTGTTTATCCACTTCTCAGTTCATGGACACTGGGGTTGTTTCCACTTGTTGGCTATGGTGAATAATGCTGCTGTGAACATTTTGTACATACATTTTTCGATTTTCTTGGATATATATCTAGGAGTGGAATTGCTTGGTCATATGTTAAGTCTATATGTAATGTTTTAAATAACTGACAAATTGTTTTCCAACTTGCTTGAACCATTTTACATTGCCAACAGCAGTGTGTGAAAGTTCCAGTTTCTCCACATTCTCACCAACACTTGTTACTTTCTTTTTCATTATAACCATCGTAGTATGCAATAAGTGGGATCTCATTGTGGTTTTGATTTGCATTTTGCTAATAACTAAGAGTGTTAAGGATCTTTTCACGTGCTTTTCGTCTACTTGTATACATAATTGTGCTTATTTTTTACTGATTTGGAGACTTAAATGGAGTGTTTGCTCTAATGCTGTTAATAGAAGATCCTTATCTATGCTTTGTTGTATACAGATCTTCCTCAATTTAAATTGGGTTATGTTGCATCATAAGTTGAAAATATCCTAAGTTGGAAATGCACTTAATACACGTAACATACCAAACGTCATAGCTTAGCCTAGCTTACCTTTAACATGCTCAGAACACTTACATTCACCTAGAGTTGGTCAAAATCATCTAACACAAAGCATATTTTATAACAGTGTTGAACATCTCATGTAATTTATTGATTACTGAACTGAAAGTGAAAAACAATTATTTTAAGTTTACTGGTTGTTTATTCTCATGATCACATAGCCACCTGGGAACCATTCCTTGCCACTCCCAGCATCATGAGAGAGTATTGTACCACATATTGCTAGCCCAGGAAAAGATAAAAATTCAAAGTGTGGTTTCTACTGAATGAAATTAAATACTCATTTTTGCACCATTGTAAAGTCGAAAAATCAGAAGTCAAACCATCATAAGTCAAGGACTGTTTGTACATATTTCTTCAGAAAACTTAGTTTCAATCTGTGCTTTCAATAGATTTGTTTTCATCTTTATATATGATAAATTCAAAGCTTTTCCTAGAATTCTGGTTTTCCAACTGGGTCAGTAGAGCCCTATATTCTATGGAGACACCTTATATTACCTCATCACCTGGACTACCCCTTTTCCCAGCCAGAGCAGAGTTTCTAGAGGAACACAATGAAGAATGTTAATTATAGGAAATAATAGCAAGAAAGCAAAGAGCAAAGCAATGGTTTTTTCCTTACAGTCTCTTCAGTCTTGTTATACTGTTCTATAGTTTCTTATTTAAAGCAAGAGTACAGGAAGTAATGGAAGGTCAGTCAAAACCAAATGTCTAGACTCTCCGAAATTAAATATAAGTCAGTAGATAAATGAATTCAAGAATCCATTTCTTAGGTTAGGTGAGATATACAGGTGTTTCATTTAAAGAATTAGGAAAATGCAAAACAAAACCGTTTGCCTCCTTTCCTTCAAGTTCTGCTGGCTATTGGTATAATTTAAGAGGAATAACTATCACAATGGATTTTGGTAGCAGAGTTGGTGTTTCTTAAAGAGAGAAATGTAACAGACAAATTAAAAATAAGATTACCTTTGGATTATCGAAAAGAGCTCATAAATGAATTTTAAAGTGAACTTTTCACCCTGGCTGTTCTGAGTGTGTAAAGTATATTACTAGGTGATGATGAATGAAACAGAATTTTTTCCTTTAGAATATTATAGTTAAAAAGTACTGAAGTGGACGGGTAGTTAAATAACATGAAGCAAGCTAAATTAGCCAGGAATGTTATAAACAGATATAATTGGAACTTTAAGAGAAAATTATGATCCATAATGCTATAGCAATTTTCCATAGTGCATTTTTAACCATAATGTAGAAGACTAGAAAGTAAATATTATTACCCTTGACACCCAATAAAGTTCCTTTTAAAATACACATACACACACAAAGAAGATAAATGTTATTTTCAACATAAAATTAATTACTTGGGGGTAGACTTCTGGTTCTGCCCGCTGGAGGAGCCCTATTCCTCCTAGGTTCTCTATTACAGCTAAAACACCTTAGACATAACACATCAAACAAGCACAGGAACACTGAAATGTGGAAATAAGGCAGACTTCCTACAGACTTTGGTACTCAAGGAATGACGCTAATAGTGAGTTCCTTGGGTTTTTTTTTTATTGCCTCCCATGTATCTTGGACAGGGTCCTGTAAAAGCCTCCAACCTGAACCACAAACAGGCACAGACAAAAAGGGCATCAGGAAAAGTCTGTTCTCTTTAGCCAAGTGACTGGGGAAAGGGTAGCTGAACAACAGTTGATTTTTTGGTAGGACACTCCCTACTATAGCCAAACACTCCAGAAAAGCCCTATCTTACTCCAAAGAAGCAAGTGGCAGTGCTTGATTTCCTCCACCTGGTGATTTTAGCTATGCAGATCAAGGACCTCATATCTCATTCCCTGACTAGCAAAAGCAGACAACACTTTGATTCCCCCAGCTGAGTGGTTTTGACAAGTGGAGTAGGAGTCTGATCTTCCCTCACTGCCCCCCCCCCATCCCACCACCTGCAGAAGGACGTGATGCTGTCACTAAAGTAGTGTCAGTGGGGTCTAGGAGCCAAGTTGAGCCTCAACCCCAATCTGGAAACGAGACTTAACAAAGTGATGTGAGGCAAGGCTAGTCCCCAGTAAGCCTCCCCCTCCCCTTTGTTACTGAGGAGCTGAGCCTACCCCATCACTCAAAATCAACAAGGCAGAACAAGATGATTGGAGGTGGACTAGTCAACTCTGCTTCCGTTCCTTCCTGATGTGATTGGGGCCTGGTGGACAGCTCAGCCTCCACCCCCATCTGGCATCTATAAGGCAGAACAAAATGGTGGATGGCAGGGCTGGTTGGCCTTCCACTTATCCTGTTAGATGGGCCCTTCTGGAAGCTGAGCTCTCCACTCTACCTTATAGCAACAAAGCAGTGTGAGTCATCCCTCTGCTTTCTGTCTCCCTTTTGTCAATGTGATCCATCAGGGAGCTTGCACCCCTACTCAGAAGCAATGCGATGGTGCAGGTTGTTGCCCAACCTTCACTGGGACCAAGAATGTAGCTGAACTTCCATCCTACCCCTGTTCAAAAAAGCAAGAGTCATTGCTCCTATTTTCCCAGGGTAGTTTCTGTGGGTCCCAGCGGTAAGCTGAACATACACATTCACCTTGCCCTCACGCTACATCTCAACTGGTAGACTGCCTGCTAAAAAAGATTAAGTAGGATCCAGAGTCTTATCTCCAAATGTCCATTCTTCATTTGAAGAACACTATACTAAGAATCAGGAAAATCACAACATGAATGAGAAAAAAGTCAACTGATACCAACACCAGGATGCTTCAGATGTTGGAATTATCTAACAAGGATTTTAAAGCAGCAATCATAAAAATGCTCCAGTGAGCAATCACAAACACATTTGAAACAAATGAAAAATTAGTCTCAGAAAAGATGCAAAGCAGAATATGGAAACTTTAGAACTGAAACATAGAGTAACTGAAATTTGCTACGTGGGCTTAATAGAAAAATGGAGATAACAGGAAAGAATAAATTTGAAGATAGAACAACAGAAATTGCCTGATTTGAACAACAGAGGAAAAAATGAACTGACAAAAAATAAGAGAGCATTAGGATTCTGGGGAACATTAACAAAAGATTTATGGTGGACCTGAGGAAATAATGGCTAAAACTTGCCCAATTTGGCAAAAGACAAAATCTTACAGATTCAAGAAACTGAAACCCAAACAAGATAAACCCAAAATAATCTATGCCCAGACACATCAAAATCAAACCTTTGGAAATGAGAACTTGTTTAATTGGTATAGAGTTTCAATTTTACAAGATGAAAATGTTTGGAGATCGGTCATACAACAATGTGAATATGTTTATTTACTTAGAGGGAACAAGAACATGGGCAGGGGAGGGGCAGAGACAGAGAGAATCTCAAGCAGGCTCCATGCTGTTAGCCCAGAGCCCACTGTGGGGCTGGACCTCATAGATCGTGAGATCATGATTGAACCGAAACCAAGAGTAGGACACTTAACAGACTGAGCCACCCAGGTGCCACTGTAAATGTATTTAACACACCAGTGAACTGTACACTAAAAAGTGTTTAAGATGGCACATTTTATGTTGTATTTTACCACAATTTTTAAAAATTTAAACTAAAAGGCAATCTTGAAAGCAGCTAAAGATAATGAACTATTACATATAAGGGAACAATGATTCAAATGATGACAGATCCCACATTAGAAACCATGGAAGCCAGAAGGAAATGGCACCATTTTTAAAGTGCTGAAAGAAACGAATTGCCAACCCAGAATTCTATGCCCAGTGAAAATATCCTTCAGGAATGAAGGTATGTTCAAAACAGTCTCAGATAAAGGAAAGCTAAGAGAATTTGTCTATAGCAGACCCTGGAAGAATGACTACAGGTAGTTCTTCAAGCAGAAAAGAAATTTTAAAAGAAGGATCTGGAATATCAAGAATAAAAGAATAACATGAATTATACAGTCTTTTCCAGAAAAAAAGAAGAGAAAACACTTCACAACTCATGTTATGAGGACATTATTGCCTGAAACCAAGACCTAAAGACAGTACGGAAGAGAAAGCAGTATAGACCAGTATCCCTCAAGTACATAGACACAGCATCCTCAACAACTATTAGCAAAAGAAATCAAGTAACATATGAAAAGAAACGTACACTGTGATCAAATGGATTTTATTCCAAGGATGTAAAACTAGCTCAGTATTCAAAAATCATTTGGTATAGTCCACCATATTAAATAGGAAGAAAAATCACATTGTTAATTGTGCAGAAATGCATTAAACTGGATTAAACATTCCTAACAAAAACTGATCAAACTAAGAATAAAAGGAAACTTTCTCAGTTTCATAAAGAACATATACCAAAAACAAAAAAACCCACAGATAACATCATACTCAATGGTGAAAGACAGAATGCTTTCCTCTTAATATCAGGAAGGAACAAGAAAAGGATGTCCTTTTTTAAATGTTTGTTCATTTTTGAGAGAGAGATGGAGCACAAGCAGGGGAATGGCAGAGAGAGAGAGAGAGAGAGACGGAGACACAATCCAAATCAGGCTCCAGGCTCTAGGCTCTGAGCTGTCAGCAAAAAGCCTGACGTGGGGATTGAACCCATGAGCCATGAGATCATGACCTGAGCTGAAGTTGGACACTTTACCAATTGAGCCACCCAGGCGCCACAAGGATCTCCTTTCTCACCACTGCTATTCAACATAGTTCTGGAAGTTCTTAACAGTGTAATAGGCAAGAAAAGGAAATAATAAAATACATACAGATTGGAAAGGAAGAAATAAAACTGTCCCTATTTACAAGTGAAATGATTATCTCCAGTGCAAATCCGAAGGAATCTACATAAAACTAAAAATAATAAGTTCAGCAAATTTGTAAGATACAAGATGAGAATCCAAGAATAAATTATATTTCTGCATACTGACAATGTGTGGAAACAAAAATGAAAAGCAGTACCATTTGTAATTGCTCAAAAAAATAAGTATAAATCTAACAAAACATGTATAGGACTTTATGGGACTTAAATACTGAAAACTAAAAGTGCCAATAAAAAAAATTCAAAGATCTAAATATAGAGAAAGGCATGCTGTGTTCATAGGTTGGAAGACTCAGCATACTAAGGATATCAGTTCTCCCCAAATTCTTGTATAGGTTTAACACAAGCTTATTTTAAAAGTTATATGGAAAGGTAAAGGAACTAAAATATCTACTACAAGATAAAAATAAAGTGGGAGGATCCACTCCACCCAATTTTAAGACTTACCATATAGCTTTAGCAATCAAAATTCTATGGTACTGGTGAAAGGATAAACACATAGATGAATGGAATATAATATAGAACCCAGAAATAGATGCATACAAGTACAGCCAGTTGATTTTTATCAATGCAAAAGTAATTTACTGGAAAAAGGATAGGCCTTTTCAACAGTGGTATGTGGAGCAATTACAGATCCATGGGTAAAACAATAAACTCATATGAAAACTAATTCAAAATATATCATGGTGAAATTAAGAGTATACTTATCTTGATGAGCACTGAATAATGTATAGAATTGTTGAGTCTCGGGGCGCCTGGGTGGCGCAGTCGGTTAAGCGTCCGACTTCAGCCAGGTCACGATCTCGCGGCCCGTGAGTTCGAGCCCCGCGTCAGGCTCTGGGCTGATGGCTCAGAGCCTGGAGCCTGTTTCCGATTCTGTGTCTCCCTCTCTCTCTGCCCCTCCCCCGATCATGCTCTGTCTCTCTCTGTCCCAAAAATAAATAAATGTTAAAGACACAAATTTAAAAAAAAAAAAAAGAATTGTTGAGTCTCTATGTTGTACACCTGAAACTAATGTAACACTGGTAACTATACAGCACTTAAAATAAAAAATAGAAAATAAACTTTCTGCTAAAAAGACACACACACAGACACACAAATCAACTCAAACAGAAAAAAAAATGTATCATGGATTTAAATGTAAAATATAAAACTTTTAGAATTGAAACCTAGAAGAAAATCTTCAGGACTTTGGGCTAAACCAAGAGTTTTTAGACCAGACACCAAAAACACAATCCATAAGAGAAAAAAAAAGTAGACTTTATCAAAAAATTCAAAAATTTGCTCTATGAAAAAGACCCTGTTAAGGGGATAAAAAGACAAGGCATAGATTGGGTGAAAATATTTGCAAACTTGTATCTGAGACAGGGCTTGTATCTGGAATATATAAAGAACTCTCAAAACTTAACTAACTTAAGCCAACCAATCCATTTAGAATTCTGACCAAAGAAATGAACAGATATTTCTCCAAAGAGGATATATGGATAGCAAATAAGCATATGAAAAGATGTCAGTATGGTTAGCTATCAGGGAAATTAAAATTGAAATCATGAGATAATCACTACACACCTATTAGAAAAGCCAAATTAAAAAATAGTGACAATACCAAATGTTGGTGAAGATGTGGACAGACTGGATCCCTCATGCATTGCTAGTGGGAATGTAAAAGGATACAGCCTTTCTGGAAAATAGTTTGGCTGTTCAAAAACTAAACATAAACTTACTCTGTAACCCAGCAGTGAAAGTCCTGGGCATCTATCCCAGAGAAGTGAAAATATATGTCCAAACAGAAGTCTGTACACAAATTTTCATAGCGTCTTATTTGTAATATCAAAAAATTGAAACCAAATGTCATTCAGTAGGTGAATGGTTAAACAAGCTGTGGTACATCCACGCTGTGGAATGCTACTCAGCAACTGAAAGGAATAGATTATTGATACATGCAGCAGTTTGGATGGATCTCAAGGGAATTCATACTTCATGAATAAAGTTACATACTGCATAATTCCATTTATATAACATTCTTGAAATGCCAAAATTGTAGACATGGAGACTACATTAGTAGTTGCCAGGGTTAAAAAGAGGGCAGGAGGGAGGTGGGTTATAAAGGAGCAGCACACAAGATCCTGGTGGTGATGAACTGTCAGTATGTTTATAGTGGTGGTAGATACAGAAACCTATAGTGTGACAAACTGTAGAACACATGCACACACAACCTGTAAAACCAGTGAAATCTAAATAAGGTCTGGGCTTTGTACAGTATACATTTCCTGGTTTTGACAGGAAGTTAATGTAAGATGTAACCCCTGGGTTAAAGGTATATGGGACCTCTCTTATTTATCCAACTTCCTGTGAATCTATAATCATTTCTAATTTAAAAGTTAAAAAAAGTCAGCACTAGATAAAATTCGATGTCTATTCTCAATTAAAAATTTAGTAAAATAGGAACAAAAGGGTGTTTCCTTAATGTTATTAAAAAAGAGTCTCACGGGCCCCTGGGTGGCTCAGTCGGTTAAGCAGCCGACTTCCGCTCAGGTCATGATCTCGCGGTCCGTGGGTTCGAGCCCCTTGTCCGGCTCTGTGCTGACAGCTCAGAGCCTGGAGCCTGTTTCGGATTCTGTGTCTCCCTCTCTCTGACCCTCCCCCGTTCATGCTCTGTCTCTCTCTGTCTCAAAAGTAAATAAACGTTAAAAAAAAAAAAAAAAAAAAACAGTCTCAGACCAATAGCCAGCATCATGCTTGATGGGGACATATTTTAAGGCAATCTCATTAAGATTATGCCTGCTGTTTTCACCTCTATTTAACATTCTGGGAGAGTTTACTAATGCAATTAGACCAGAAAATCAGAGTATTAAAAAGAATTAATAAAGGATTACTATTCATAGTTGATATAATCATCTACTTGGATAATCTAAGGAAATCACTAAAAAAGTTCTTTAAAACCAGTGAGGGTCTAATAAGGTGGTATTATACAAAATATATTAAGAAATCAATAAGTGGCTTTCCTAGTTAGAAATGGTAATGGAAAAAAAGTCATCCAAAATAGTAAAAAAGATTAAATGTTTGAAAATTAACATAATAATCAAAGGGCAGGAACTAAATGAAAAAATTAGTTGCATTAAAGAATAATTTGAATAAATTGATAGGAAAGCCGTGGTTCTTTAAATTATTTTCAGTAGGATTTAAGGTTTGTTTTTTCTTATTGTTTATTTTTTAAGAATCGAGGGTAACTTTTTATTCTGTCTTGAATGAACCCAGATTTTTAGTTTTTAAAAAATTTCTTACGCGTTTAGTTACTTTATAGCTTATCTGAGCAATTAATAGTAACAATTTTTAGTAAAATGCTGTTATTAATAGTGTTTATGTTTAAATATGCAGCTAGAATTAGTCATGGAGTTATAAGTGGAAACTATATCTTTCATTATTTTTTCAGAAATAAGCCTTCCTGCCAGGTTGTGTTTATACCTGTGGTAATTTTTAAATATGTATACCCATATTTTTTTTAATGAGTGAGTAGTTTGGATTGTTTTTTCCCCAAGTAAATTCAACTCCCAACTTGTCTAAAACACTTTGTGTTAAGATCCAACTTCTACTACACAAATAGGAATTTTGCTTGAATGTTAAGCTCTAATTTATGGTGTATTTGAGCAAATCCCATTCTGTCTTGTTTTACTTACTTGCAAGCTATTATTGCTGCCTTCTTTTTGTTCATAAGGATGTTTGTAAGACTGTATATCTTTATTTTAAGTGATTTTTAACCATTATATTATCAGTAACGTATGTTGGGTTCACTTCAGCAAACATTTAAGCATCACTTGTTTTACCAATGTGGAGACAGAGGAAACAGGTTCAGGTCCTTTTGCCACAGTCACATAACAGAAGTTTGGGCTTTTTTTTAAAAAAATTTTTTTTAACGTTTATTTATTTTTGAGACAGAGAGAGACAGAGCATGAACAGGGGAGGGGCAGAGAAAGAGGGAGACACAGAATCCGAAACAGGCTCCAGGCTCTGAGCTGTCAGCACAGAGCCCGACGCGGGGCTCGAACTCACGGACCGTGAGATCATGACCCGGGCCGAAGTCAGACACTTAACCGACCAAGCCACCCAGGTGCCCCCCAGAAGTTTGGGCTTTGAAGCCCATCATCACACTGTATCTGTTTTAGATAGGAGGGCTTCATTAAGCCTCTGGAAACCAGATGAAATCATTAGACTTGTTCCTGAGACTCTTAAATTAGCCAACCCAAGTAATGCACTAAAGAGTTATCTAGTACTCAGATTTTTAGTCCTCTACATGGAAGTGGATGCATTAGGATATGAGACTCATCAGAATCCCCTCAAATATTTGTACTTGTCATTTTCTCTGGCAAGATGAGCAGGAGGAAAGAGAAGCTAACACTGAACCCCCTAGACCCTGAACTTTACCAAAACCTGCAGCATAACCAGTATACAGATCTTACGGATTAGAAAACTGAGGCTCATGTTAGGTAACTTGCCCAAAGTCACACCTACAGTAAAGGGCAAAGTCAGGTTTTGAAGCTTAATATGTCAGACTCCAAAGCCCGTGACCTTTTCTCTACCCTGTGATTTCCCAGACTTGTCTAATCACAGGAGTCACCTAAAGTACCTGTTTAAAAAATGAAATACCATGAGGCCATGGGGCTTCTGGAACTTCTGACTCAGCTTGGGATAAGGCCAGGTAGTATATCCTTACCAGGAGTCTTAGGTGATTCTGGTCATCAGACAGATTTGGAAAATACTACCAACTCCATTAGAGTACTAAGAGGTGGGACTTGAACGTATTAGGAAAGCAGGAATAAGTTTGGGAATTTAGAGGACCTTAAACAACAAGTTGACAATTAGTTTTCAACACAAATGAAATAAGAATAGTAAAATTGGGGGGCACCCTGCTGGCTGTCAGTGGAGCATGCAACTCTTGATCTCCGGGTTGTAAGTTCCAGCCCCATATTGGGTGTAGAGATTACTTCAAAATAAACATAAAATCTTAAAAAAAAAGAAAGAAAGAATAAAAAGAATAGTAAAATTGGATTCTGGAAATCATAAAATTGGTTTAGGTTCCTTATTTTGCACAGAAAAACAGTGTTTTATTTTCTTAGTATTTCTCTTTCAGATGACAACATTTAAATGATTGTTCTTTCATATTCTCCTTGTTTACACTTGGGAACAAAGGCACCACTGAAGGATATAGATAAAACTGTAGTTTTGATGCAGAAGAGAAAGAAGGAGTTAGACTTAGAAATAGCATCAAAACAGGGGTGCCTGTGTGGCTCAGTCGGTTAAGCGTCCAACTTCAGCTCAGGTCATGATCTCACAGTTCGTGGGTTCAAGCCCCGTGTCCATCTCTGTGTTGACAGCTTAGAGCCTGGAGCCTGCTTCAGATTCTGTGTCTTTCTCTTTTTGCCCCTCCCCCTGTCACGCTCTTTTTCTCTCAAAAAATGAATAAACATTTACAAAATTTAAAAAAATAGGGGTGCCTGGGTGGCTCAGTCGGTTAAGCCTCCGACTTTGGCTCAGGTCATGATCTCACAGTTCATGGGTTTGAGCCCCGCGTCAAGGTCTGTGCTGACAGCTCAGAGCCTGGAGCCTGCTTCAGAGTCTATGTCTCCCTCTCTCTCTGCCCCTCCCCTGCTCACACTCTGTCTCTCTCTGTCAAAAATAAATAAATGTAAAAAACTAAAAAAAATAACATAAAAACACCTTTAAATACAGAATCTAATTTCCTCAGGTGTAAAAGCTCTACAAATTTTAAATAACTTTAATCCTTAAAGTCACAAGATTATAACATTCTCAAGCTGGAAGAGCTCTTAGATATCCACATATTTTATGGATGAAGAAACCACAACTCAGAGAGGCTTAAGGGCTTGCCCACAGTCCTGTGGCAGACTTTCAAATCCATGCTGACCAAGGTTCCATCAAACTCATGGATTGCAGATAAGTACCAGAAAATAATGACTTTTCCACAATCATATTGCTTTTTAGAAGTTAGTTTAGTGGCAGATCCTGTTTACCATAGATTCCCTACTTTATCTAATTTTATGGTTTCTTCCTTCTTTAAATGCCCTACTGAGAGTGTAAATATATTCAAAGGGATTGCTTTTAGGAGATTATGCAATTTGAAATACTGTGTCTGAACGATATGTTAGAAAATGAACCATTGCCTTCTTAGAATAGTGTATTTAACAAATGGACACTTTCAGAACATGTGTAAATTGTGGAGGAACTCAAGCTTTCTCTACTTGTTAGTATAAATTTTTATTTTATAAATAGAGAGAAATGAGCATAGGTAGATGTCTGTACATGAATTCTGACTAATATGATAGCATTTCTGTGTAGGAGGATGAGCTTTGAATTCAGACTTGGGTTTGGTTATCTGCAAACCTGATAGCTCTGTGATCTTGAGCAAGTTCGTAACTCAAGTTTTTCTTCTCTGCTATACATAATAACATACCTCATGGTTTATTAATGGTTAATTGGGATTAAATTAGAGAATGTATGTAACATGGCTAACACTGTACTTCGAACAAAAAAACCACTGTGTAAGTGATGATTGCCATTAATATTTTCTTGAACCAGTAGTTATTTGTAAGAATGTTAATTTCTGAATGAGTGCTTTATTTTACTTCTTTATTCAGGTTCTTTATCATAATCAGAAAATATCTGTACAATTCCTGATTTGAAACATTTTGTATTTACTTTATGATCTAGATACAATCTTTATAGTTTTTCATAGATACTTGAAAAGAACATTCTTTTTACATTATAAAATTCAATACCTATTCTAATGTAAATTACTTCAAATACTTTGTCCTTATATTGTTCATTATGCTAGCTTATACGAGTGTGCTAAAGTTTCCCCTTCTATTTTGTGTTCATTTCATGTTATAGTCCCCAAAACATCTTTTGTGTTTTGTTGTTATTCTGTGACTTAATGTTGAATACTACTTTACATTTATTATTTTTAATGTCTTGTTTGAACAAATAACATGCTAATTATAGAAGATCTAAAAAATAGTGAAACCTATGCAGAAGGAAAATAAACAATTTTACTCTTCTGTGAAATATCATTATTAAAAGATTTAAATGTGATTAAGAGTAGGGGTTTTAGATTCAGATTTGGGATTGAATTTAGGCCCTGCTTATTAACCTTAGGCAAGATATTAGACTTCTTTATTTATTGTGACAGGTATTTTTTGAACACCTACTGTGTGCCAGGCATTTTGCTAGGGCCTGAGGATATAGTGCTTAAATAGATGGACATACTCATCTTGAATTAATTTCTTCATTTGTAAATTAGTGATAATGCCTCACAGAGTTGGTAAAAGCATCAAAGGTGATCTATGGTACTTAACATTTGCCTGGTGTATGGTAATTGCTCAGTAAACAATAGCAATTATTATCACTATATGTATTAAGCACTAATTATATTTTTAGTCCAAATCAGATGACCTTTTTAATTGGATTAAGGTTTTTGCCTTACATTTTATTTTTGGCCTTAATATTACAAACACTTTATTTTTATTTGTCCGTTGTGCTATTTTTACCTATTTTGTTTGAATTTCTCTTTAAAGCAGTAAGTATTTGGGGGGCTTGGGGGGTTCAGTCCAATAGGCGTCCAACTCTTAATTTCAGGTCAGGTCATGATCTCATAGTTCATGGGTTCTAGCCCCATGTCAGGCTCCACACTAACAGCACAGAGGCTGCCTGGGATTCTCTCTCCCTCTCTCTGCCCCTCCCTGGCTCTCTGCCTGTCTCTGTCTGTCTGTCTGTCTGTCTCTCTCTCTCTCTCTCTCTCAATAAACAAACAAACAAACTTTTTTTAAAAAAGGCAGTAAATAGGGGCACCTGGCTGGCTCAGTTGGTTAAGCATCCGACTTTGGCTCAGGTCATGATCTTGTAGTTCATGGGTTGGAGACCCACATCAGACTCTGTGCTGACAGCTAACCCTAACCCTAACCCTGGGGCCTACTTCAGATTCTGTGTTTCCTCCTCTTTCTCTGCCCCCTCCCACTTGTGCTGTGTCTGTCTCTCAAAAATAAAGGGTAAAAAAAATTTTAAGGCAGTAGTAATTTTATTACTGTGCATATATAGTAATATATATAGTAATGAAATAAAATATATATATATTTGAAGGTTTAATTATTTATTTTTGAGAGAGAGGGAAAGAGAGAGAATCCCAAGCAGGCTCTACACTGTCAGCATAGAACCCAGTGCAGGGCTCTGTCCTATGAACCATTAGATCATGACCTGAGCTGAAATCAAGAGTCAGTCACTTAACTGACTGAGCCACCCAGGCACCCCAAGAGAATAGTATAATGAACTACCATATTCCCATAAGCCACCCTCAAAGATTATCAACTCATGTTTCATCTATACTCCCCTCACCCCCCATACACACTCTCTTTTCTTTTCCCTGCCTCCAGTGGATTATTTTGAAGGGAATCCTAGATACATAAATTTATATGTAAATATTTCATTTGTATTTCTTAAAAGATAGACTTTTAAAATAACTAACCACCATACCATCAAAACTCATAAAAATGCCAATAATTCTGTAATAGTATCAAATTCTAGTAAGATACTTTTCTTTTAAATAGACACTTTAAACTTTACATTTCTTACATTATTACTTTTGGAATAATTTCTGTTGTAAGTTTTTTATTCTTGTGGTTTGTTTTTTTTCTTTTGACATGCAGATTGTTTTTGTTTGAGGAGGTTCTGAAATATTGAAGAAAGAATTATAGAGCTGGAAAGACCTGGGTTTGAGTCTTACTCTTGCTGTTCACTAATTGACTTTGCTGAGCCTTGGTTTCCTCATCTGTAAAATAGGACTGAATTATACCTACCTCATGTTCTTAGGGTTGAATGGGATGCTTTCGTAAAGTACTTTTTATAGTCTTTGTCAGTTATTATCTTCTCTAGTGATTTGGGCTGCAATAAATAAATAAAATTTTTGGTTATCGTATGGTTTCTCAGAACGTTGAAAAATGTATATTTATTAGGTAATTACTAAAAATAGTGATTTTTAAATAATCCTTTTAGGAAAGAGAGAATTGAGAATCTTTTTCTCCATTCTTCCACTACCTCTTTTGTGTCCACATTAATTTAGCCTGAGAATACAAATCCTACCTTTAGCTTTCTAAGGTTTTATATTGTTTATATACTTATATCAGCTATTTACTCTTCATTACTGACCCTTTCTCCTTTAGTGGGGTTAATTATTTTATTCATTTGTTTGTAAATATTAAGTTGGTGTCAGTATACTTCACCAGTTCTTTCCGACCTCAATATTCTTAAGTTCTTACTTTGATTCTCTTTCAATGGTCTAGGACATACCTTTGAACAAATTATGAAAAAAGGTACTAACAGGATGGTGAACTTTTATAAGACTTTGCAGATCTAAGAATAATTTCCTGTGACCTTTGTACATGAAAAACTAGGACAAGGTATACAATTCTTAGCTCATAACTTTCCCCTTTCAGCTCTCTGTAAGTCATTACTTCATTGTCTTCTGGCATTTTATTGTTGCAGAGGAAAAATCTGAGGTCAGTCTGATTTTAGTTCCTTTGAAAATAACCTGTTTTTTTCTGCTTGTATGCTTGTAGGATTATATCTTTATCCTTGAAATTTAAAAACATTTGCCAGGACATGTCTTGGTGTTGATGATCTCTGTTGAACCTTCTCAGTCTCCAGTCTCAGGTATTTTTTTTCAGAACTGGAAAGTTTTCTTATACTTTTGATTGATTAAAATGCTGTTTTTTTTCTTTAGGAACATCTGTTATTCATAGATTATTTCTATGTCTGTCCTCCATAGTTTTTTAATATTTTCTTTCATTTTTTTTCATTTATTCAAGTTTGTCCTCTGTGGCATGGATTCTGTTTTCTGCAGTGTCAATTCTGATATTTGCTGTTCACAATGCAGATTTAATTTTGGCTACTGTGTTTTCATTTCTTAATTCTTACTTCAACATACTCCTGTTTCATAAGCAGAATTTCCCTTAGGGGTACACTCTAAGAAACATAAGATGGGGTTCAGGCCTAAAACTGATCTATTTTCTGAGGCCATAACCACAGGACCAGACAGAAAAAAAAGCTTCTGAAAGGGTCCTCTAAAACTTAAAAACATAGATATAACCAGAGGTCATTTCTACCCTAGTCTAGAAAGTAGAACAGTCCTGAGTAATAGCAGGTGTTTAGTTACTCAAGGAATAGCAAAGCAAGCATAAGGGCACCTTAACTAGAAATAATGGATTTTTCTAATATATTGGTTGTTTTTTTCTCATTATAAAAAGAATAGATAATAAATGCATATAATTTTGAAAATACAGTACAAGAAGAAAATCCTAGGACCCAGGTAACTACTGCTAAGATTTTATATATGTTTTGCCAGTTACATGCACACATTTTGGGGGGGGGGTGCAAAATTGGGGTCATACTATATAGTTGTGTATCCTTTTTAATTTAATATATTACAAGCATATTTTTGCATCATTAATTTTTTGAGGCCCTTATTTTAAGCATTGCAAAGTATTCCTACATATGAATAGATGTGTTATGATTTATTTAACCAGTCCCCTGTTGGTCATCTAGATTGTTTTCTATTTTTCAGTATAATGAGTATGATGAATATCACTGTACATAAGTCTTTATGCACATCTCTGATATTTCCTTAGGATAAATGAGGAGCTGATTCTTAATCCTGTCATATTGGTAAGGATTATATACATTCCTTATTAAGAATATAAAATGCTTGTTTCTTATTGTTTCGATGTGATTGCATAGAAGATTCTTTGGATTCTGAATAATTTGATGGTATCTGAACTGAAATTCAAGAGAGGTTTCTTATGCCTCATCCTCAGCACCTTCATGCAACTTCTATTCCATATGCTTTGGGCAAGAAGACCACTGCTAATATCAGGGAGCTTGGAAGGCAAATATACTTGTGGGAACTTGAGGGTGGTAAAAAAATATTTATATATTGTCCTTTTTATTCCTACAACCTGGGTCTCCAGATTAGCACAGTAGAGCTCTGGAGCCTTTCTTTTCCTCCCCCCTTCCTATTATTTCAGGTTCTTATTCTCTGTGAGGAATTCTTTTTTCCCAGTGTTCATATATATATTTCATTTTTACATAGGAGGATGTCAGTAGATACTTTCTAGTAATCTCAAGGTAGCATTTTACCAATCACGTATCTTTTTTTTTCTTTTCTTTTCTTTTCTTTTCTTTTCTTTTCTTTTTTTTTTTTTTTTTAGTTCTAGTATACTCATACATGATGATCTCCTACTGGGCTCAAAGCATTTTTAACGTATTTTATATTTTCTTCAAAGGTATCAAACAGCAACCCAGAAATGTGCATTGTTGTAACATGCCATTACAGTAAAACAATCTGTTTAATAAAGTTGCTTAAAATGAAACTTTTATTTAGTAAAATATTCATATTTTTTAACATTTCAGATTTTTTCTTAAAGTACTTGGGAATACCCTAGAAGTCCTGAAACCTTGGTTCAGAGTTACTGATTTGAATTGTTCATCCTCTTGAAACCAGAAAGATGATCTTAAGTGATCATTTTATATCACAACCTTAGAAGTTATTTTGAAAACAATTCCTGCTGAAATGCAAGCTAACAGTCTCCTTTGTCTGATTTGTTCTGATGAGACCCATATTGTACGTTATTCTAATTTTTGACTTTTACACATTTCAGACTAACGGAGTAAAGCATGATTAGCATTTCCTAACCTTTTCCAGTATTTCACATAATATTTGCATATGTACAATCTGCCAAGCTCTGTAGTTTTTTGGCTGGATGGCATAATGGTGGGATGAGAGAGGATAAATACATTTGCCTCACTTTTAAACTATCCTTTTTGTCTGTACTCATTCTTTGGCCACATCGTATAAAAATATACCACATGTATGAATGATCTCTTTCACCCTGCTTGGTGGGAAATTGACTATATTAGGTGGTAAAATAAGTATCTCAACACTCTCCTGTACTTTCTCATTGCTCTACATCTTTAGAAGTTAACTGTAGAAGTGTATGTATTACACAGTTCAGGCAAAAGAGAAGGGACAGGAAGTAGCATTTACCTAGCGTCTACTGTCTTTTGATGTATTCATTTAAGTGCAACATCTTTTTGAGATAGATATTATATGCATCTTACAAATAAAGACACTGAAGCTCAGAATGTTGAGTAACTTCCCCAACATCAGGTAACAGCTGGGGTTTAAACCTGGTAGCGAGGTTCGACCACATGTGTTTTGAAACTGTAGAAGTTGAAATATCAAGTCAGACTGATGGCCCATTGTAGCCTAATCTTTAGTGAAGCCAAAGGCCATTTTCAAAAAGGAAACTTCTTAGCTGCAAGAGTAATTATGCTCATTTCTAATAGATAACATTTGAGTCCTTATTTTGATGAAATGATACAAAAGATTTGTTGAAGTAAAAGTGCTTTTTAAAGTAGATATTTGTAAAGCTTCCCCAATATGTAGGACAACATTGGCTTTTATATTTTCCTGCCTTAAAATTAAATTGTTCAAAATTTTCAGTCTTTGCTAAACTCACAAAGGAAGTAGATATTTTTGCAAAAGGTAGAGCATAAACTGCGTTTAGATCATGTTTCACTTAATTTTTTTTTCAGATTGCTTTGTTAGTATATTACTGTTAATTAGGTGAATGAGGAGCTTAGAAAAGAAAATACATTGTAAAATTTATGGATTACATGAAGATGAAAATAGTGAAGAGGCTGATTAGCAGATTCAGAAGTCATTCTGTAGAGGCTGTAGTAATACTATAGAAGATCACAACTAGAAAAAGATGAATCAAAAATTTGAGGTTTTCTTCATGAGATTAAGCGTAACAAGTATGGGACTTAGTTGCAGTAGAAGGAAGACAAGAATTTAATTGACAGAAAACTTAGTATGACTCAGCAATGTGTTTCAGACATTTCAAAAACAATGCATATGTGAACTGAATTAATAGAAGTTTGTTATCTAGGACAGGGGAGGCGATAATGTTCCTTACTCTGCATTGGTTGTATCAAGGTTGGAGTGTTAATTGAATGCGGTTCTGTATATCACCCTTTAAGATGAATTGAGTGCATGCTCAGAAAATTAGTCTCATCTGTCTAAAAGGAATGTTTGAAAGAACTTGAGTTATCTAGTGAAGAACAGACTCAGGATGATTTACAGTCATAGGTGTAGATTTACTTCCTGTGATTTTGCAGATAGACTATAGGCAAGTTAGTCATCGTATGTTAGTAATCCTATTAAAGGGAATTTGTAGCTGAGGAAAATTACTATATGATGAAGAATCTTATCTAGCAGCCAGTACTTTTTCTGAGATAGTTTAGTAGGCTGCCACATGAGTAGTATATTCTTGTTCTGATAGTGTTCAAATCTAGGTGAGAATGGCAAAAAAAGAATTGAAGCATATGATGTTTATTTGGAACAGAAGACTTTCAAGATCCCTTACCAATCCTAAACTTTTTTTGATTCAAAGATTAAAAGGACTTTGTGGAAGTGTTATTTTATCCTCAATGAAGCTACCTCACCTTAATAATAGTAATTTACATTGGTACAGTTCTTTATGATTTATAAAGTACTTTCTTTTGAGTTATCTCAGTTTTGAGTCTAACACTAACCCTTTGGGTAGACAGGGCACGTATCCCCATTTTAAGCAGATAAGGTAGTAGGCTAGAGACTGTCTGAATTGCTAAAAGTCATAAAACTTGTAAGTGGCAGACCTAGGGCTCTGTCTCTGGTCTACCATTCCAAGTTTAGTGCTGTTTCTACTATACCAGTTTGCCTTAAAAAGTAAGTTATAAGTTGTGATTCTGGCTTTGTATGCACTGAAAATTACACGGAACAGATGGTTCTCAAATTATATTCCCATGGAAAGTGTAATTGTAGCTCAGTTAGACCAAGGGTTCTGAGAGTCAAATAATGGGGATCCATTCAGCAGATCTGTGTTATAGAAAGAGAACTCTGTGTACAATTAATGAGAAAACCTAGTTTGCACTACTAGATGAGTGATGGTACCGTTCACTAAGATAGCAAATACAGGAGAAGTAGCAAATTGGTGGGCTGTGAAGGGGGTGACTGAATTTTGGATATAATTAAAATAGCTACCATTGATTGTTTATTAAGTTCCAGACCCTGTGCTTAGGATTTTATATCCTTTATCTCACTTAGCCTTTACAATACCTCTCTGAAGATGAGACTTTTTTTTTTTTAATTTTTTTTTTCAACGTTTATTTATTTTTGGGACAGAGAGAGACAGAGCATGAATGGGGGAGGGGCAGAGAGAGAGGGAGACACAGAATTGGAAGCAGGCTCCAGGCTCTGAGCCATCAGCCCAGAGCCTGACACAGGGCTCGAACTCACGGACCGCGAGATCGTGACCTGGCTGAAGTCGGACACTTAACCGACTGCGCCACCCAGGCGCCCCTGAAGATGAGACTTTTTAATCTCTACTTTTCATATGAAGAAACTAAAGCATATTTTAAATAACTTGTCCAAGGCTTCATACTAAGTGTAAGAGCAGAAATTTGAATCTAGGTGTCTGACTCCAAAACCAGCATTCCTATGACCTAGTTTAAGGTTTATCTGTGATGTTAGGATAAAAACGATCAGTATTCAATTGAGTAAATGGTTGTGGCTTTTGGTAGAAAGATGTATCCTGGAATTATTTGAGCCCTTACCATAGCAGTGAGCAATACTGTAGCTTCTGAAAGTGTCTTAGGATAATAAAGATTTTATACCTGCCTCCTCCTTTTCTGCATTTTAGCACCGTTTCTGTGCTTTGTAATATTGTATAGGTATTCCCTAACCTAGATGCATACTCTATGAGTGTTTGAAAATAAAAGGTGCTCTTTTTATGGGTCAGTATACCTGTGAGACCCTCTAGGATGGATCTCTAGGTTGGGGGTCATGTTTTCTTAACCCTTCATCTCCAGCTTGGCACCTAAATCTTAGCG
Organism: Prionailurus bengalensis; assembly: GCF_016509475.1. Taxonomy (NCBI): domain Eukaryota; kingdom Metazoa; phylum Chordata; class Mammalia; order Carnivora; family Felidae; genus Prionailurus; species Prionailurus bengalensis. The sequence continues at coordinate 16,446,809 of NC_057361.1, read as the reverse complement.
TGAATGAAATGAAATGGGTGGATGAATGGATGGATAAACAGGGATTTAGAGAGTAGACAGAGTTCAAATTCAAAGCATCTGCCTCATGTGGGTAGGGTAATGGGTGGGCTACCTTTCATATCCTAGTTGATAATGCTCCAAAGATGGTTAGCTTAGATCCTTGTACATTTGTTGAATTGACAAGTGGTCAGGGGCATTTACTCCTTTTTTCATTGAACTAATAGAGAAGATGTTGTGTTCCTGACTTCTGGTTTTGTTTTGTTATTAATTACACAAATAATACATATTCATTGTAGACACATCAGAAAATTCAAATATGCAAAACAAACATTTTAAATTGTCTAAAATTCTACCACCCAGAAATAGCCACTGTTAACATTTTGGTGTATACCCTTCCAGAGTTTTTCCCATAGAAATATATACATTGGAACATGTATATATTTATTTAAAATGGGATCATTACAATCCATATTGTTTTGTAAACTGCTTTTTCACTTATTACATGTGACTGTCTTTCCATGTCAATAAATTTACATCTTTATTATCATTTTTAATGACTGTATAGTATTCCATTATATGGATGTACCATCATATATTTAACTAGTTCTCTATTGTTAAGAATTTAGGTTTCCAATTTGGAGTTCTTTTTGGAAAAAGTTATGGTGAGCATTCTTGTATGTACATCTTTGCACACTTGTTTTAATACAGACTTAGATTATCTTCCTAAAAGGTTGTGCTGATTTATACTTTCCCTAGCAGTATATCCTGAGTGCTCTTTTCCCCATACTCATATTAGTGCTGGGTTTTATTTTTTCTGTAAATCATAACCAGTTTGAGAGGCAAAGGTATCTTTCGGTTAAATGTGTATCTTTGATTAGTACTAAGGCTAAACTCTTTTTTCCCTTATTGCTCATTTCTGTTGAGGTTCATCATTTTTCTCTTACAGGTTGGTAAAACAAAGGTCTTTATGTCATTGAGGATACCAGCCCTTTGTCATATGTTGCTTTTTTTGTAATCAATTTGTCTTTTTATCTTTTTTGTGTCTGGTAGATGACATGTTAAACTTTTATCAATTCAAATGTCATTTTTTTCCTTTATTATTTCCACCCTCCTTACCCCATAAGTATTATTTACCTATATTTTCTTATAATACTTATATAATTTTATTTTTGACATTTAAATGTTTAATCCATCTGGAATCGATTTTGATATGGAGATCTAGCTTACTTTTCAAATCCTGAAATAACTAATCATTGCCCTGATTAATCAGTCAATGGAGTTGGATTTTAGAATGTGTTTTGCCATAGAAAGTATTATAAATGATGTTTGGTGAGATTTAATAATACTATTTGTAATTCATTTAACTATTAAAATAAACTCAAGGACTCACCTGGAAAGTTAATCATCATTTGTTATATAATTTCCATGGAAAAATGTTTTTATAGTTAACTTTTAAAACACAACCGGTTGCATATTGACAACTACATACTTATCTGGTGGTTTGGTACTTCATTAGAATCCTGTAGGGGTGAAAATATTCTATTATGATTTTGCTTTGTCTGCCTTCATTTAATGTTAACTGATGTGAAATCTCTGTTGGTAACTTTCTGCTTGCTGTGCTTTTCACAGAATGGACAGCAAATTATGGATGAACCTATGGGAGAGGAGGAGATTAATCCACAAACTGTAAGTAAAATATTGTATCATAAGGGATATAGATAAATCAGATACCATAAAATTTAAGTATTCTTATTTTTTAACTGGACAAAATAATGATTCTACGGTATTAGAAACTTGTTTATGATTTCTTAATTTTACCAAAATATAATCTTGAATATGCCAGTGCCTTTTTTTTTTAGTTTATTTAGTTTGAGAGAGAGAGAGAGCATGAGCAGGGGAGGGGCAAAGAGAAAGGGAGAGAGAGAGAGAATCCCAAGCAGGCTCTGCACTGTCAGCACAGAGCCCAATGTGGGGCTCAAACTCATGAACCATTAGATCATGACCTGAGTCAAAATCAAGAGTCAACCACTTAACCTACTAAGCCACCCGGGGCCCCTGCCAGTGCCATTTTTAAAACCCGTTTAATGGAATGCCTGGTGGCTCAGTCGGTTAAGTGTCTGACTTTGGCTCAGGTCATGATCTCACGGTTTGTGAGTTTGAGCCCCACATCTGGCTCACTGCTGTCAGTGCAGAGCCTGCTTTGGATCCTCTATCCCCCTTTCTCTCTGCCCCTCCCCCATTCGCACTCTCTCAAAAATAAATAAAACATTAAAAAAGAACTGTTTGATAAGACTGATCTTACGAAAAAGACAAAATAATTTGCTTTATGTTGTTGAAAGTTTTTCATTAGTACCTTACAGCTTATTTTTTTTTAAAAAATCACACTAACCATAGACACATTAGGACAAAAATATAAAGTGATTCTTTACAGAAATATTTAATGTATGGGCACCTGAGTGCTTCAGTTGGTTAAGCATCTGACTCTTGATTTCGGCTCAGGTTTCGTTGAGTTTGAGCCCCGTATGAGCCTTAGAGCTGACAGTGTGGAGCCTGTTTGGGATTCTCTCTCTCTGCCCTTACCTCCCTCCCTCCCTCACTCACTCACTGGCTCTTGCTCTCTAGCTCTCTCTCTCTCTCTCTCTCAAAATAAGTAAACATTTTTTAAGAAAGAAATAGTTAATGTAGAAGATAAACGTTCACCCCTTCCTCATCTTGTTTTTTTATTTACTCCTAAGTCCCCAGCACCTAGACCAGTGACTGGGACATAATAGACACTCATTAAATATTACATGAATGAATTAATAAATTCCCTGCCTATAAGAGATTCATTGTTAGAAGTTCAGTTATTGGGGCGCCTGGGTGGCGCAGTCGGTTAAGCGTCCAACTTCAGCCAGGTCACGATCTTGCGGTCCGTGAGTTCGAGCCCCGCGTCGGGCTCTGGGCTGATGGCTCAGAGCCTGGAGCCTATTTCCGATTCTGTGTCTCCCTCTCTCTCTGCCCTTCCCCCATTCATGCTCTGTCTCTCTCTGTCCCAAAAATAAATAAACATTGAAAAAAAAATTAAAAAAAAAAAGTTCAGTTATTATCTTTTTATTCCATACATAAGATCATTATTACTGATACTTACAAAATATATATACTCTCCAACTGTTCTTTTCACCTACTAAGTCTTGAACATCTTTTTATGGCAATTCATGTAGATCTGCCTTTTGTATTTATTTTTTAAGTTTGTTTATTTTGAGACAGCGATAGTACGAGTGGGGAGGGGCAGAGAGAGAGGGAGACAGAATTCCAAGCAGTCTCCATGCTGCCAGCGCAGAGCCCAACACAAGGCTTGAACCCAGGAAACCATGAGGTCATGACCTGAACCAAAACCAAGAGTTGGACGCTTAACTGATTGAGCCAACCAGGCGCCCCAATCTGCCTCTTTTTAAATTGTTGCATGATATTCTATTTTATGCATGTCCTAGACTTAATATAATTTTCCTCCTATTTATTTTTGGGAACTTGTGTTTCAATAGGATATAGTTTTAGAGAAGGATGTGCTAGAACAATGGGTATGAACATCTAAATTTCAATAGACATTGCCAAATTGCTGTCCAAACCAAAAAGGTTGTAAAAGTGTCAGTGTATGAGAGTATCTGTTCAAGCATATCCTATTCAACCCTGGATATTAGTAGACATTATTTTTCATTCAAGCCATTTTAAATAAATAATACTTTCTCATTTCAGTTTGCATCTCATTTGATTATTAGTGAAGTTGAGTATCCATGTATTACTGGCCTTTGTATTTTTGTGTTTCACCAACTTTCTTTTGTGTTGCTTATTATCTCCTCATGGTCTATGTGATCAAATACATTCTGGATATTAGCTCCATGTCTATAATGTCTCTTGCAAATTTTTTCTCCCTATTTAACACTTATTACGTGGTCTTTCATTGTATGTGTACAGAAGTTTTCATTTTTAAATGGTCAGGTCTGACTTCTGGGTTTTATTTTATTTTATTTTATTTTTTTAATTTTTTTTCAACGTTTATTTATTTTTGGGACAGAGAGAGACAGAGCATGAACCGGGGAGGGTCAGAGAGAGAGGGAGACACAGAATCGGCAACAGGCTCCAGGCTCTGAGCCATCAGCCCAGAGTCCGACGCGGGGCTCGAACTCACGGACCGCGAGATCGTGACCTGGCTGAAGTCGGACGCTTAACCGACTGCGCCACCCAGGTGCCCCGTGGGTTTTATATTTCAGTTAGAAGATCCTTCCCAGCCCCAAGGTGATAAAAATATCCTCTTACATTTTCATCTGCCACCTATGGTTTTGTGTTTTACATTTAGGTCTGTGGTCTACTTGGAATTTTAGTTCCCATTATGATGTAGAAATCTCACTTTTCTTTCCAAATAGCCTTTTGTCCTAACCTCTAATTACTGAACAAATAAAATCTATACAGCTTACTCATTCAAGATTCCTCTTTTATCATATATAAAATTGCCATGTACTCCATGTATTAGTTTCCTAGGGCTTCCCTGACAAAGTACCACAAACTGGGTGGCTTGAAATAACAGAAATTTATTCTCTTCTCATACAGTCAAGAAGACTAGAAGTCCAAAACCAAGGTGTTGACAGAGTAATGCTCTCTGAAGGCTTTGGGAGAGGATCTTTCCTTGACTTTTCCAGTTTCTGGTGCCTGTCAGCAGTCCTTGGTGCTCCTTGGACACATTACTCCAATCTCTACTTCTGTTGTCACATGGTGTTTTCCCTATAAGTCTCCATGTCCAAATTGCCTTCTTCACATAAGGATACTAGTCATTGGATTAGGGCCCATCTTATTCCATTATGACCTCATCTTAACATTATTAAATCTACAAAGACCTTATTTTCAAATAAGATCACATTCATAGGTCCTGGGGATTAGAAATGGAACATACCTTTTTGGAGGACACAGTTCACTTCATAGCATCCCTGAATGTCTCACATACATTTTCAATTACTGTACTTTTACTATGTTTTTTTTATGTGGCAAGGCAAGCCCTCCCACCTTTTTACTTTTCAGAATTGTGGTCTTATACATCTTCCAGATGAACTTTGCAATCAATTTATCAAGTACTCCTGAAAAGGTTATTGGGATTTTTATCAAAATTCCATTAAATTTTCTGAATAACATGAAGAAAATTATTTTAATAATTATTAAATAATTATTAAAATAATTTAAAAATTATTTTAATAATGTTGAATCTTCACTTCCCAAGAACATTTACTCTGATACTCTTTTATATCCTTTATCAAAATTTTATGGTTTCTTATAGTATTATACATTAATCTATTAAGATAATTCGTGGGTTTTTTATAGTTTTTGTTATATTATAAGTGGGATTTCTTTTCTGCTGTCTTCCATCCAGTTATTGCTAGTATATAAAAATGTTATGTTTTTTATGCTTTTTAACATCTTGGGAAAGTTTTCAGAAATCATGCAAATTGTCATAAACATTTTGTCACTTATGAAAGAGTAAGATCATTGTACTCCTCTTAAAATCATCAGTAGTTTTGTGCTTCCTTTAAATAAAGTCCAAACACTACAGTGTGACCTATCAGGCCCTGTATAATAAGGCCTTTGTGTACTTCTCTGTGTCAGCCACATTCCTCTGCCCTCTCCTGAAAGTGTACTCACTCCAGTGTATCAGGTTCTCTTTTGCTTATGGGCCTTCATGGGTGATAGTCCCTGTCCCAGATTTCTTTTCCCTTAGCACCTCCCTCCAGTTAATTCCCAGTTATCCTTCAGGTCCAAGTTTGATATCCCTTCAACTGAGGTATCTTCCTGACAGAACTACCATTTCCATTTCTGCCTTGAGCTAAGTGTTTTTCCTTTGTGCTTCCATAGCAACCTGTGAGTATACCCTAAATGGCAATACCACATTAGATCCCATTACTTATTTACTTATTCTCTAGTGAACTGTGAGCTGCATGAGGCATTGACTGTGTCTGATTTATTCCTTGTTTTATTTTTTTTTTTAATTTTTTTTTTCAACGTTTATTTATTTTTGGGACAGAGAGAGACAGAGCATGAACGGGTGAGGGGCAGAGAGAGAGGGAGACACAGAATCGGAAACAGGCTCCAGGCTCTGAGCCATCAGCCCAGAGCCCAACGCGGGGCTCGAACTCACGGACCGTGAGATCGTGACCTGGCTGAAGTCGGACGCTTAACCGACTGCGCCACCCAGGCGCCCCTTTATTCCTTGTTTTAAATCCAGTACCCAGTAGGTGTTCAATAAGTGCTTGTTAATTAAATGAATGCATAAACTAAGTGTTGGCTAACACAGGGTCCCAGGCCTGTGCCTGGGACCTGTGCCTGAGGGTACCTTCACAGTTAGTCTGGATTTCTACACCTCCCAAGCTATTTGAGGCATTCTACTTCATTCATCTGTAGTATATATTTATTAGCATTTAAGCAAACATAAAAACAAATAGTAAGTGTTAATATTGATTTTTATGCCACCAGTTACCTATTTTTCCTTATGTAACACTTTCTTTGGAAGGAAAACCTTCAAATTTTTTATTCTCTCTAGTTTAAAACCATTTTCCATTGTGATATTGTATGGCTTATACTTTCCCTCAGAACATTAGTAACATTTACATCTGGAAGAACATCGCATTTTAGAGATAGGGTTGAAAAAATGCAGGACTAAAATATTACTAGCAGTGTGGATCAAGTTGTTTAGCAGATCATTCCAGATTATAGGAATTAGGATTGAGTATAAGACAAAAGCCTAATATTTACTAGTTCTTTAATGGTATTAAATCCAAAAGATTGTCAAAATCTATATTAGCCTTATACTTTTAAATTGTATTCGGCTTTAATGTACAATTAAAAGTTTTCATTTTGTCAATTACTGATAATTTAAATAGCAAAAATGGAGATCTTGCATTAGTTATGTGTTTGATGCATAACAAATTACCCTGGATTTAGTATCTTAAAACAACATACTTTTCTTATCTCACAGTTTCTATGGGTCATAAATCTGGGAGACCCAGCTTAACTGGGTCCTTGGTTCTCTGAACCCTTGGTTCAGAGTCTCACAGATTGCAGTGAAGGAGTTGGCCACGGCTAGATTCTCATCTGAACTTTGACTGAAAAAGGTTCTGCATCCAAGCTTACATGTTCATTAGCCCAGATTCTTGGCCCATAGAAACTGTGATTAATAATTATATCAATGGGAGCTTTTTAACTGGTGGGCTTTCTTGTAGGTTGATTGGCACCTTTTAATGTAGAATGTAGAATATGATGAATAGCCAGTTTTGACCACAATAAGACCATAGGATAGATGGAGAGTAACAAGAGAGAATTAGCCTGGGTCCTTTATTGACCTAATGGTCTTGTGACACCTCTTCACCCTAATTTACCCTCTTACCTGTGGACTGCTCCATGAGAAAGAAAATAGGCACTTACCTTGTTTGAGCCATTGTATTTTGGGGTCTTTTTGTTATAGCTGTTTAGTCTGTACTCTACTTCTAATCGTTCATTAGCCAAGTACTTAGTGAGTTTCTGCTGGGTACCAAGAACTCTGCTAGGCTGTTGGAGGCATACAGGCATTTAAGGGAAACTTTTAAGTCTTTAAATGGAAAAATAAAGTTGTTTTTGTCCTCTTCTCTTCTGGTAAATAATCACACAAAATAGCAAGGAGAATAAGAAACAGAAACATGGTCTTTGAAGTTAGAAGACTTCTGTAATTTGAACCACAACATATAAATATGAGAAGCAGAAAAAGAGTCAGAACAAGAGGACCTAAGTTAAAGGACCTAAGTGCTTTTAGAGGGCTATAGGGGCAGGAAGTATGCCTTATTTATTGCCCTCACAGCCCCAGAAGAGCTCAAGAATGAGGTTGCCAGGTACCATGGAAAGTGGAAGAATGCCATGAGGCTTAAAGCAGAGATTGGTTGAATGTCAATATAAACAGCCTCCATTCTCTTCCCTCTCCTACTCCTGGAAGAGATAGAAGATATTTTATAGAGAAAAATGAATCACAGTGGCTCCAGACTTAACAGAACCCAAAGTATAGTAGGAAGTGAGGTGAGGCACTGGGCTAGAAACAGGGAGATCAAGTGAGAACCTACTACTAAATGGTGTTATGCCCCCCTTCCCTTACCCATTACACCAACCAGGACCATATCTTCAGGCAGAAAAGTAAAGTCTTCTTTCCTGAATAAATTGAATGGTCTTTCATAAAAGTCCTTCAGATAGTGACATTTAGGAGATCTTTAATGTAAAGGCTGCCTACTTGGCCAACTAACCTACAAAAATGCCTGACAGTTGACAAGCTCCAGGACATCTGGTCTACTCCCTAGTGCCTCACTTTTAAGTATGACTAAAAAGCCAAGTATCACTAGACATTTGAGGAAGGCTTCTAAATGAAAGAATAAGCTCTTGAAGGAACAATGTAGAAAAAAGGAAAAAGAAAAGTCAAATTACTATCTTTTGAGTGTTAAGAGACAAAATTGATAATCTTAAAATAAGAGTAGGATGCTGTTTTTATATAATCAGAAAAAGAATAAATTCTTAGAAATAAAAATGGGGTGGGGGGGTGCCTGAGTGGCTCACTTGGTTAAGGGCTCAACTCTTGATTTTGGCTCAGGTCACGATATCAGGGTCATAACACTGAGCCCATGTCAGGCTCTGTGTTCTGCTTAAGATACTCTCTCTCCCTCTCCCCACTCTTTCTCTCTCTTTAAAAAAAAATGGGATAGGGATATCTTACATTTTAGTAGAATATTTAGAAGCTAATGTTAAGGAAATCTCCCAAAAAAGAGAATAAGAGAAAGAGATAGAAAATAGGAGACAAAAAGAAAAAGAAGCAATCTAACATCTGCCTAATAAGAATTCCGGAAAGAGACAACAGGGAAATGGAAAGGAAGAAATTAGATAAAGATACTTGTCCCCCACATTTTAATATCTCTAAAATCAAAATGTTTGTTAAAGTCAATGGTGTGACACATTCAAATTAGTATTTTTTTCTTCCATGATGATACAGTGATAATCATTCTCTTAGATTAAAAAAAAAATTCCCCCAACATGAGGACTGTGAGTCTCTGGATTTAAACAGCATACCGAAAGCCTATTAATAAAAACAAACAGACAAGAATACCTACTCTCAAGAAGAATCATTATTGTGAATTCTCAAACACCAGTGATCAACAACCCTGGAAGTTTTGCTATGGACTGAATGTGTCCCCCCAAAATTTATATGTTGGAGCTTAATCCCCAACGTAATGGTTTTTGGAGGTGGGGCCTGTAGGAGGTAGTTAGGTCATGAGGACAAATGCCTCGTGAATGGGATTAGTGCCATTATAAAAGAGACCCACAGACACTCCTGGGTGGCTCAGTCCATTAAGCTTCTGACTTCAGCTTCCGCCTTCAGCTCAGGTCATGATCTCACAGTTTGTGAGTTTGGGCCCTGTGTCAGGCTCTGTGTGGAGCCTGGAGCCTGCTTTGGATTCTTTATCTCTCTCTCTCTCTCTCTCTCTCTCTCTCTCTCTCTCTCTCTCCTCTCCCTCCTTCCCCACCCTCCCCCTCCCTTTCTCTCTCTCTCTCTCTCTCTCAAAAACAAACATTAAAAAATGAGAGAGAGACACCAGAGAACTTGCCTGCCCCTTCTGCCATGTGAAGACACAGCAAGAAAATGACTGTCTATGAATGAAGAAACAGATTCTTACCAGACACTGATTCTGCTGACAGTTTGGATATGGACTTCCAAGCCTCCAAAATTCTGACATAAATCTCTGTTTAGCATAAGTGACTCAGTGTATGGTATTCTGTTACAGCAGCCCAAATGGACTAAGACAAGCTTTTAGAGATTTTTTACATTTTTTTAATGTTTATTTTATTTTTGAGACAGAGGGAGACAGAGCATGGATGGGGGAGGGTCAGAGAGAGAGGGAGACACAGAATCCGAAGCAGGCTCCAGGCTCTAAGCTGTCAGCACAGAGCCCAACGCGGGGCTCGAACTCACAGACCGTGAGATCATGACCTGAGCTGAAGTCAGAAGCTCAACCGACTGAGCCACCCAGGCGCCCCATTTAGAGATTTTTAAAATATATATAAAGGACTGGATATAAGAATGATATGAAACATTTCAACATTGAGTTAGAAGGCAAGGAATAATGCCTTTGAAATGCTTAGTGAAAATGATTTTCAACCAGGATATTTTCAGACATATACCTATTTTTAGGAAGTTGCTGGAAAATGGGCTTTGCCAACACTAGATGGTTGTTAACTAAGAAAAAGACATGTGATTCAGGCAACAAAGGATCCAACATTTATAAGCACAATGAAGACAGTTCCTTCCCATTGTGATGAATAAAGGGTGCTTCAGAAGACTGGTTCATTCTGTAGGCTTAGAGAGTACTCAGTCCAGATTGAAGCAGACAGATGATTCCAGGAAGGCTGTCTCCTAGGGAAAAAAAATAGAAGTGATGAATTATCCAATAGGTTGGAGTATTGAAAATTCATTTAAGAGGCACAGTGAGAAGAATTTGAGATAGGCACCAAGAAAGCAAATTCTAAAACAAACCAACTTCAAACTTAAGAAGAAAACAGAAGTTGTACACAAGAAATATAACTGGAGTATATTTCTTAGCAGTGAACAATGTTTGCATAGTCATAATAATTATAAAAGCTAAATATTGACTTAACCATACCTTGCAATGTGAATGTTAAGTCATCATAGAATAGAATGTCTGAAGATAATATCTGAAATTGATGAGTCAAAAGGAAGTAATATAAGGTTATTCTTTTTCTTAAGTTTTTATTTAAATTCCAGTTAACACAGTATAATATTAGTTTCAGCTGTACAATATAGTGATTCAGCACTTCCATACATTACCAGTTGCTCATCACAACAAGTGCACTCCTTAATCCCCATCACCTGTCTCACCCATCCACCTGCCCACCTCCCCTCTGGTAACCATCAGTTCTCTATAGTTAAGAGTCTGTTTCCTGGTTTGCCTTTCATTTATTTCTCCTTTGTTTATTTGTTTTCTTTCTTAAATTCCACTATGAGTGAAATCATATTTGTTTTTCTCTGATGGACTTATTTCACTTAACATAATACTCTCTAGCTCCATCTATGTTGTTGTAAACAGCAAGATTTCATTACATTTTATGGCTGAGTAATATTCCTGTGTGTGTGTGTGTGTGTGTGTGTGTGTGTGTGTGTGTGTGTGTACACACCACATCTTCTTTATCCACTCATCAGTTGATGGACCCTTGGGCTCTTTCCATAATTTGACTATTATAAATAATGCTGCTGTAAACATCAGGGTGCATGAAACCCTTTGAATCAGTACTTTTGTATTCTTCGGGTAAATACCTAGTGTGATTGCTGGGTAGTAAGGTAGTTCCATTTTTAACTTTTTGAGGAACCCCTGTACTGTTTCCTAGAGTGGTTGCACCAGTTTGCATTCCCACCAGTAGTGCAAGAGGGTTACCCTTTCTCCTCGCCAACGCCTGTTGTTTCTTATGTTGTTGATTAGAGATAAATACCAGAGGGAGCAGTGAAAAGAGCTGGAAGGGTACCAGAAGCACTAGGTACTGCTGTTTGTCATATAAGCCTTGCAGCACTATTTGACCATTTAACCATTGATAAAAATTTAAGTTGACTAGAATTTAAAATAAAATTAGTATAACTGATGTAATTAGGTAATTCACAGAAGACATAAAATTTTGGTATAGGTTTTTAGAAGTAAATGTCAATATTTGGGTGAAGGCATTCTCATGGGAAAATGGAGTAAACAAAAGCCAAAAGTGGGGAGAGGAATGTGAGAGGTAGCTACATCAGTTTGACTAAAATGATAATCATAAAAGTAAGCCAAATTTCTCCTAAACAAAATACTTCCACTCAGACCCTCTTGATATATGGAGCTGCCCTTGTGTTGTCTCTTGAACATGTCTACTGGTTTCTGTTTATGTTAGAGCCATATCATTCTAGCTGGATTGTTTGCCTTCTTCCCACCTCATCTCTTCTCTCTTCCCTTTGTTCTTTGTCCTGCACTCTGCCTTCTTCCATATCGTAGATCCACTTCTCTTCCATCTTCTGGAATTTCAGTACTCTTTTCCTTTATTTTTACTTTTAAAAGGTTCAATCCTTTCCTGTTTTACTCACCTGAAGTAAAAACTTTTATTTCCTCCATGTATCATAAAATGTAAGAAAATTTATCCAGTTGTTTCATACTGGAATATAACAGGAATGTTTGCATATTAATCCATATTTACATATAACTTGTTGAATTTCTCACCAGTTAACTTGTTCTAGCCAGTGTCTTTTGTTCTCCGCACCCCCTGCTGGACACTTGATTATTTTTAGCCTTTATTCTGGTGGAGCTGGGGAGAGACTACCTTCATAGCAGAAGGTAGAGTGCTATGTAGTATATCAAGTCAAGATATCTTCCTGGACTCCAGAATTTTCCATCTTTTCTCAGCTGGCTAGAGGAGTCCATGCTCTTCAGGATCCATGCTGAAGAAATAGGGAGTCTTGATTGTTTAAGTCTCTACAGTCATCCTGGAACCGTCATTAAAACAATTTCTTGCTTAGTAGGGAAATAATTATCTTAATGGTTCTTGCAGTACCAGGCAAATGTTCTTCTGAGGCTTCAGAATTAAAGGAGATAATTAAGTGCCTAGCACAAAGTAGGAACCCAGTAAGTGTTCATTTTTCTGTCTTCTTCCTTCCAGAGTGTGATCCTAGTCTTTCAGACTTCACCAGAGATAAAGTATGCCTCTTAGGAACTATGGTGATATGCAGTAATTTTGTGGCTGACAATAGGCCTGGCCTCAGAAAAAAAAATATGAAATGGGTTACTTTTCTCTTAACTTGGTCCTTTGACCCTTCCATTTCTCTTATTTATTTCCAGTGACTGTGAATACATTAATTACTTATGACATCAACTTCATAATATTATATGACTATAGTCTTAAACACTGTATTTATCAACTCAGTCTTTGTAGCTCTTGTATCATAGTCCCTTGCATGATTGTCAAGAATTGGAGAAAGCTTGGGGGTACCTGGGTGGCTCAGTCGGTCGTGCATCCGACTTTGGCTCAGGTCATGATCTCATGGTTCACTAGTTTGAGCCCTGCATCAGGCTCTGTGCTGACAGCTCAGAGCCTGGAGCCTGCTTCAAATTCTGTGTCTCCCTCTCTCTCTGCCCCTCCCTGACTCAAGCTCGCTTGCCCTCTCTTCTCCCTCTCTCTCTCTCTCTCTCTCTCTCAAAACTAAACATTAAAAAAATTTTTTTTTAATTGGAGAAAGCTTGTTAGAAGCAATAGTGATAAAAATGCCTTAAAAAGATACAGGGAAGATAGGTCATAGATGACCTTAAATGCCAGGTTAAGGAGTAGTACCCCTATGAAGGACACAGGCAGCACCCTGAAATTCCCCCTATTCTTTTAACATCCCCTGAAGTCATGATAGACCTTTAGCAGTAGTTTCTTCCAATTTCCACATGATGCTCTAGCTTTGGTTCATATAGCAACCCTGAGGCTGCAGTAATGTGTATAATGGCCTTCATAGTATCCAGGGAATTTTACCAGTTCCCAGTTGTCTGCTGATTTCCTCCATTTCCTTGAAGTTTCCCTCATGCTGCCTTAAAACTTGCATTTGAACATCCAAAGTGATACTCATAGCCACAAGTCCAGCATATAACTTGCACACCTCTTGCAGTCACCATGGGTCAAACACAAAATAATCTATAGAAAGGGAAACTAGCAGAGTAGACAATAGACAGTGAAAACCCCACTCAACACAGGCAAGTACAATAGAGTGCTCATTGGCAGGGAACATTTGTGGAGTGGTATATTAACGACACTTACTAATTGTGTAGAGTATTGTGTGTTGTTCTAACTCATTGGCTGAGAGTATATTTTAGCACTCAGAACATGGGAAAAATACACTCTAGTACATGTAAGTATATATCAGTTAGGAAAATATTTCTGAGATAAATAGCATTATAATTAGCCTGCATGGTGGCATTAAATGGAGTATGTGTACAATAGGCAAAATTTCCAAGTATGTAAGGTTTCCCTTTGCTACATTTTTGGCTTTCTTTCAGGGCTATTTTTTCACTCCCTAGTGTCCCTTTCATCCACCCCTAAGAGCTTTTAAAAACATAAAATATCCCCCCTTTTTTCATGGTTTGCCTACCTCATATGGGACCTCTGATCCAAAATTGCTTCTCCTTTGCTGGAGTCTACACATTTTTTTTTCAATTTGAGTGATCTAATCCACAATTGGAAAGAGAGAAAACTGATTTGATTAAGTTCTGCTTAAGTATAAATGGTTTATTAAGTCAATCTGAAATACTGTCATATATTCAAAGTCGTAACCTCTGTACCTAAATGAAGAAAACAACACAAAAACACGTGTGGATTAGTTGATGAGCAGTACCAAGTAGGATGTATCCCTGCTTACTGCAGTATTCTTACCTCGGGCGTTGGTGCAGCTGCCCCCTTGCGCTCTCTCCATACTCATGGGAGATGTTGCAAGTGGAACACAGCATGCTTTCCATTGAGACAGCATCTTAGAAGGAACCCCTCTCAGTGCTCTAGGAAGTCACTACTATCTGGTTCGGGTTCGTGATATTTCCTATCTCTGATTTAAAACCTTAGAGCTTTAGCTCTTTGTAACATTATCTACTGATGGATGTGTGCTAGAGAGTAACTCTTCTGTACTTAAGTGGAAAACCTTAGATATTAAACCTTTCAGGGTTTGAAAAATTTGTCCATACAAAAATTGTATCCAAATAAATCATTTTATTTTTATTTTTTATTTTTATCTTTTTTGTTTTGTTTTTAAAGAACTCATTTTAGAAAATATGTTCATTTTAAGTTGCTGTCGTAGGGGTTGATTTTTCCCCAGCATGGTTCAGCTGTCGTGGAGTTATGAAAATGGTTGATGATTGGGTTTGGCCAGGGTTGGTGTTTTTCCAGACGAATATAATGTATGGTGTAGAAAAGCATTCAGAAACTCTGCTATGGACCCTCTACTGAGCTATCTTTCTTCTGGGTCTTATCACAAGTTTTAGTACCTCCTGGTTTGTGTCCTAAGTCAGCCACTGGCCGTACGTAATACGTGCTCCTTCCCCAGATAGACTTGCCTGGTTATGCTCCCACCAACATCACAGCCCTTCCCACTTTCAAGAAAGTGTGAACTTGGGCAGCAGCTTCCTTAACTTCTCTTTATGCCTCAGTTATTTCATCTCTAGTATGGATAATAGTACTTATCTCAGTGTGGTAAGAATTAACAAATAATTTCATGTAACCACAGTGCTTAGAATACAGTATCTTAAATGATATTGTTAGAAATATATTTGAAAGAAAAATTTATTAATAAATGAGAATTCAAATAAAGGATCTAAGGATTCAGTGAAAGAAGCTAGAAAAATAACTACAAAGTGAACTTACAGAAAGTCAGAGGAAGGAACTAAATACAGATTCCAAAATCAGTGAAGGAGAAAACAGGAGGTTGAGATAAAAGGCAGATATACAACATTCAGAAAGCAAAACACAATATAATCATAGATAGGAAAGAGTTTCTAACATTGTAACAACAGAAATATTTATAGGTGAAGTGATATAATGTCTGGGATTTGCTTCAAAATAATTAATTATGGGAGTAGGGTGAAGTGAGTGTATGCAGCTAGATTGGCGGTGAGTTGGTCATTGTTACAGCTGAGTGCTGGGGACATGAGCGTTTCTTATGCTATTCTGTCTAGTTTTGGATATGCTTGAAATTTTCCATAAGTTTAATTTTGAAAACAGAATACTAAGTGTAACTATATACTAATACAAAAGTCTTGCTGAAATATGTGCTTTTCTAGGAAAATCTAGGTGGTATCATTTACAAAGGTATAGAAAACTTAATATACCAATAGCAAGGGAGAAATTTAAGCTATTAAACTCTGTGCCTCCCAACTACGGTGCCTATGATTTCCTGGAGAAATCTTTGAAAATTTTAAGAAATAGATCATTTAAATTGTGGTTTTTAAATTGTCCCAAAGCATAGGAAAAATTTGCATTGCCTTCTAGTTTATTTTGTAAAGTTAACAAGGCCCTAAAAATGAAAATTAACACACAAAAGGAAATTGTGCCAATTTAACTTATGAGTGTAGATGCAAAAATCCTTTTAAAAATTTACAAATCATGGGCTCCTGTATGGCTCAGTCAGTTAAGCATCTGACTTTGGCTCGAGTCATGATCTCATGGTTTGTGAGTTCAAGCCCCACATCAGGCTTGCTGCTATCAGCACACAGCCTGCTTTGGATCCTCTGTCCCCCTCACTCTCTGATCCTCTCTCTCTCTCAAAAATAAATAAAACATCAAAAATAAAATAAATTATAAATCAAATACATATATTAAAATAATGGATTTTTCCCAGAAATACAGACTGTAGGACATTTGTTGATCTGCATTATCAAATCTTTAGGTCAAAGGAGATACACTAAGTGATTATATTAATAGATAAGAAGACATTTTATAAAATAGACTATTCATGCCTGTTTTAGTAAAGAGAAAGTCTGACCTTAACATAATAAAACACTGTCTAAAACCAAATATTGACATCGTATCTGAATGATTTAGGGAGTATATTCCCAAGTCAGGATGAAGTAGTGTTTATTAGTGCTTGCTTTACAGTCCATAGACTGAGAAATTGGGGTCTTGTTCTGTGATGGGAAGCCATTGAAGAATTTGAGGCAGGGGCATGACCCAGTCTGATTTCTGTTTTAAGATTATTCTGGCTGTGGGACGCCTGAGTGGCTCAGTCAGTTAAGTGGTGGCTCTTGATTTCAGCCCAGGTCATGATCTCGCAGTTCGTGAGTTCAAGCCCCACATCAGGCTTTGCACTGACAGTGTGGAGCCTACTTGGGATTCTCTATCTCTCTGCCCTACCCACCCCCCTCAATAAATAAATAAATAAATAAATAAATAAATAAATAAATAAATAAATTTTAAAAGATTATTCTGGCTGTATACTAAGCCTCAGTATACAGAGTATACTGTAGCAGAGTTGACAGAGAACATATGGCCTACAAAGTCAAAAACCATTTACCGTCCAGCCCTTTATAGAAAAAAGGGATACATGCATATAGTAGGATTCAAGTGTATGCGTGTGTGTATACAGAAAAAAAAACTGGAAAGAAAAGCACCAAATAAAATTGTGGTTTTTTTCTTTTGTTTTTCTCCTTCTTGTTCATTATTTAAGTTTTCTGTAATGGACATGCATACTTTTTATAATAAAATTTACTTTTTTAAATAATAAGGAAAACATTAAAACCAGTAAGATAAAAGGATAAAGAAAAACTAGCCGAAATTTTAATAACAAATTTAAGTAAAGTTAAAAGAGGCAGGATAAACATAAACAATAATATCTAGTTTCATGCACACAACCGCACAAGTAGTGTCCATTTCAGATTTCAGCATATGCTTCTTACTCAGGCAGGCTTTATTTGAATTCCTACTATATGCTCTTTGCTATGGAGATACAAAAGTAAGTATGGTGCCTGTTCTGAAGAACAATCTGGCGGGGGCAGTGGCATGGACTTAAACAGTAATCAGTGCCCTAAGCAGTGTACCAAAGGGCCTAAGAGCTTTCATTTTTGGTTAGGAAATAGCTAACACCCAAATAAAGCAGTTGCTCTGTGATGAGTCGTAATATAATTATAAGGGATTCTAATCACCTGAACTAGTCTTGTAACTTTATTTGTGGTACCTTGTGATGTAGAGAAGTTTTTGAATATTATAATCAAATCTGTATCAATATTTTCCTCTATGGCTTCTCCATTTCCCAAATAACCAACTGTCCTAATATCTCCCTCCCTCAGATGTAAAGTGTCAAGTTTATTCTTTTACTCTTTTTCTCGCCCTGTTTATCTTTTACATAGCAGTACCACACTGTTTTAATTAAGGTATTATTTCAACTCAGGAAAACTTATTTTAGGTTTCGGTACTTGAAATACTGCTTCATTTTCTTAGTGGTGATATTAAAAAGCACAGCACACAGCAAAATGTGACTGTTAACCTGAGCATCAGTAGTCATTAAAGCCAATTCAGACTAATCCTTTAAATTCCAAAAAGGTTATTTGGTTGTTCCTTAAGTATTACTTGAATAAAGTTGATGACTGCTGTATAGAGACACTCCTATTTTGTTTTGTACGTCTTAATCAGTTGTGCATTAACCATGCTGTTTGTTTGCTGCTCCTTGGCAGTCTTAAGAGACACCTCATGTTTAGACTGCAGTTTTATGTTAGGTGGTTGTCCTAACCTTGCTGCCCTTTTGTAGCATTGTTATGAGACTTAAATAATTCCTTCTGGAGATGGGCAGGTTCATGTTCTGATGGAAAATCAATCTTAAGTGCTTTCCTTAAGATTGGTGAAAAATTCAGGCATGCATTTTTAATCAAGAGGACAGCACAATCTCCTAGCAGAATTCAGAATTTTATCTTGGACGTTTATCTGGGTCCCAGTTGATTCTAAAGATTTTTCTGGTTTTGTTTTTTTGTTTTTTGGTTTGATTTTTTTTTGGGGGGGGGGGGTTTAGAGAGCGCATGCGAGCAAGAGAGAGAGGCAGAGGGAGACAGAGAGAATCCCAAGTAGGCTCCATGCTCAGCATGGAGCCCAGCACGGGGCTTGATCCCACAACCCTGGGATCATGACCTGAGCTGAAATCAAGAGTCGGATACTCAACCGACTGAGCCACCCAGGCACCCCTCCCAGTTGATTCTAATGTATTATATAGGATAATTTTTTAAATTGAGCAATTTTTTTATTCTTTAACTTCGATTATGTCATTTGTAAAATATTGCCATAAAAATTAAATTTAGCAGCAACATTTATAGAACATAGCTGCAAAATTGTGATCTGACAGGAAGAGCCATATGGCACCTGTAAGCACCCAATGGACACTCTAATGTTTGCTCAGTAAAGGAGTACTGAACTGAACTTCCATTATAGATATATCATCAAGTATGTGCCTGCCTTGACCATGGTTCCTTCATCCAGAAAACTAGCTGGTCATTTTTGGGGTTTTCTAGAGACTCTTTGGGTTTTGAAAATGCAGCTATTTTATTCAGTTCATCTAGGTCGTGATGTTTTTGTTGGTTCCACATAGGTTAATGTACATCAGGTAGAGCATTTTCCCACAGCTCTCGATGTTTCTGCCCTTGAGTTTTGTTTAAATGCCACTATCTCAGTGATCATATTCTGACTCTTGGAATACTTACAAAATATTTTCCAAAATAAAAATACCTTAGAAAAACTTCTGGAGACTATTAGAGGATGAAATGGAGTAAAGTATTGTCTGGTAACTTGACCTCTCCTTTTCCAGTCTGGCTCATTCAGTAAGTGTTCTTTTTGCTCACTAATAACCCAGGGATTAGACTTTTTTTTTTTAATTTAGATTTTATCAACTAGGATTTTTAGCCATGGACCTAAAAGGCTTTAACCTGGCTGATAATTGATGTCTATAACCAATGTGAATTTAAATGTAATTTACTTTCATTTAAAACTGAAAAAATTTGTCCTTATATCACAATCAAAAAGTTGCTTGCAATCAACAAGTGGTCATTTTCTTCCCATAGTTATGAAGCAATTCCTCACTGACAGAGAACACCCATGACTTGTCTATATATAACCTTAAAATAGTCTTGAGACTACCCTTTGGAGTGTGTGTGTAAACATTACAAAGGATAAAATTTCACATGTGCATCAATGACTTTTATGACTTTAATAGTGCTGACTAGTTTCATTTGCTTTTGAAGAGTCATGTAGTTAAGAAATACTAGAATTTCTCAGGATTTTGAAATGAAATAATGTTCATCTCACTGATTGTGAAAATTGTCTAGATTGCTGGGAACCAGGAGTTAAGAACATTTCAACAGGATTTTGCTATCAGCAAATCTGTTTTGGTTTCCTGTTCTGGCCTCCCTACCTATCAGCTACATTAGTGCCCTCGCCATTACGTTTCTCCTTTCTTTTACCACAGGAAAATTGTCAGGCCTCTTTTTCTAGCATTTCAGGACCCGCCTGACAGGAAATTTTCTAATTGCCGGAACAGCTGGTAGGAGAAAACTTTGCAGGGGCTTGGCCTTCCCTTTCTAACCTAAGTTTTACGGTCAGAAATTCTTGTATCACCATCATGGTTTCGTAGCCATGTTTAAATTTTTGTCTTTTCGTGTTCGCTCTATACAGGTAAGCTTTGTTCAACTTCTTTAAAGACTAAAATGTTTTAGTTGGAGCTAAGTATAGTTATACTAATTAAACAGTAATTTCATTTTATATGTTCTTTTAAGAAGCTCTTCAAAATTCAAAACCAGTTTTTGTAGGCTGTTGGCCAAAAGTAAGCCAGTCATGTGTATTATACATTTCAACTCTGTATATTTTGTAAACTTATTTTTGCATTAGCTTTTACTGGTAGAGTAATATTTACTTTGCTAGTGATGGTAATTTTATATGGTATAATTTTTTATGATGATGGTAACTTTCAGTATTAAACTAGACATGAAAAAAATTGTGAACTTACTAATAGGAGATTACTATAATGTAAGCAATATTTTAATGGGTAGGAGAATGTTTTATTTTAAAGAATCAAGACCTTAAATTCAGACTTTTGTTGAAATTGGTTCTTTTAAAATTTTGAAGTTTTTTATCAACTATATTTAAGTGACTTTGAGTAATTTTATCTGACTTAGAGTAGGCAGAGTTTTCAAAGCATTACTTTGTTGAAATGTGCTTAACAAATGATAATTTGCATTTTATGTCATCTAAAATTCTGCCAAATTAACTTGATATTTTGCCATGAGAATTGTGCTATCCTGCTGCTCTTTAAAGAGAATTAAATTTGTTGATTGGGATTCCCGATTAGGAGAAAATTGTGCTCTCTGCGGCAGTGATTAGGAGAGTTAGTCTGGAAAACAGCAATGCTGTTTTCTCAAACAAATATAAGAAGCTGGCTTGGAATACTCTCTTAGAAACTGTGGTTAACTGAAAAATGCTGAGCATATTTATAATCCATTAGAAAAAAGGTAAATTGGATTTGGTCAAATTGTAATCTGGAATATATTAAAATATGGCTTTCACCATGGCTTCAATAACCAGCCTAATTATGTCACAGCCAAATAGTTTTTATGTATCTTGATCATCTAAAAATTAGCATACATTTTTTTAATTAAAAAATACGGTACATTATAGAACCTTGTATCTATATAGAGATTAATGCTTTGATTTTGAGTTACATTTAAGAGGCAAATAAAGTATACATTTTTCATTTGTAAGGTCTTTATGTTCGGCCAAAAACTGGTTACTATTCATGGTTAGAAAAGATTTATTCATTAGTTTTTACCAAGAAACATTTAAATAGTTTACTTCAAGTTTCAACCATATTTTCTGACATTCAAAACAATTTAGAAAATACAAATGCCTTAAGAACACACTTCCTGACTCACGGGAGGGCAGGAAAAAGGAAATTATGTATACAAGTCAGGGCATAATGCCAAATGTTGAATCATTCTTTAAAATCAATTAATATCACCCAGTTTGTTTACTTAATGGCAGTATGTTACAATATTAGGTTTTCTATAACTCAAATAACATCACTTTCTGTTCCTTTTCTTTAATCCTTTTACATTTTAAGAACAAACTTGTATCTTTTCCCTCTCAACTTAAAAAGGAAACGCCAAGTTAATTTTTTTCCCCATTAAAGGGTGAACTTTAAGGGTCATTTAGGAAGGAACCTATGGACCTCTTGGTAGTCCTGGGAAACAAACAGGGTGGCTTTCTGTGTGATTGGAGAAACACCATAAGATCTACCTGTCCATAAATTTTCTTCTGCCATTTTTCTGTGATGTCTAAAATGACATTCTTTGCAGAATTCCTAAAATTATATATTTTTTAGCTGAACTGGCCTTGCTTTTTCTATCAGGGGTCATATCTCAACAAGTATTTATCCAATAATAAATCTTGGAATCCCTAGGTCAATTCCTAGAGGGAAGATACTATTCTTGTTAAATTTTTTTTATTACATTTTATTTATTTTTGAGAGAGTGAGACAAAGTGAGAGTGGGGGAGGGGCAGAGAGAGAGGGAGACACAGAATCGGAAGCAGACTCCAGGCTCTGAGCTGTCAGCACAGAGCCTGACCCAGGGCTGGAACCCACGAACTGTGAGATTATGACCTGAGCCGAAGTCAGCCGCTCAACTGACTGAGCCACCCAGGCGCCCCTATAGGCACATTTTCTTGATCAAATTACTGTCTTTCTTTGCTACACAAAGAGTGAATTTTTGTTAACCTAAGTCTGTCACACCTGAGAAACTGTTCCTGTTTATTTCACTATTGGATGTGGGTATTAATCACAGTATAAATAGAACAGTGAATTTGTTAATTTCCTGATGTATCATAGTTTCAGTCATCAGTGATGATATTAAAACTTCTTTTAATTTTTTTTAATGTTTATTTCTGAGACAGAGGGAGACAGAGCATGAGTGGGGGAGGGGCAGAGAGAGAGGAAGACACAGAATCGGAAGCAGGCTCCAGGCACTGAGCTGTCAGCACAGAGCCCGACATGGGGCTCAAACTCACGAACTGCGAGATGACCTGAGCCAAAGTCAGATGCCTAACCGACTGAGCCACCCAGGCGCCCCACTATTCTTCATCTTAGTATCTGTAACACCTAGCACACTACCTGGCTTATGATCTGAGTTGTCTTCTAAGAGAGTCTGTCATAGATCAGAAACATTTCCATTTGAACCAATCAGAAAGAAGCAGAAGCAACAGAGCCTCCTGAATTTTAGTTCCCTCTTCGACCTATTTTCTTCTCTTTTGCGTTCTCTTATGCAAACACTGGTTCCCATGTGTGCTCCCACACTGACCTCTGCACTGGCTTGTCTGTTGCCTGAAATGCTCTTTCCCCAAATGGTTGACTCCATCACATCCTTTTGGTCTTTACTAACATAGCACCTTTTCAATAAAACCTACACGGATGATTTTATTTAAAATTGGAAGCTGTCCTTTTCATCTCTGCACTTCTGATCCCTCTTACCCAACTTAATATCTTTTGTCTATGATATTTATCATGTTCTAACATGAATATACCTATTATTATTGTTTGGTTTCTCCCCAAAACACCAGAGATTTTGGTCTGTTTCATTTATTGTATATCTCGGAGACCTAGAAGAGTGCTTGGCATGTATTAGGTACTCAGGAAAGAAATGTTTAAATGGACAAACGAGTTCCCATACATAGCTTGAAGGTATTGAACACCTAGACTGGGGGTGGCAAATATCCGAAAGTGATAGTATAGACAAATGATACAGGATTGTGGTATAGAACAGCTGCCAGCCTCACAGTTTTGCCTACAACTAGAACTTTACTTACAAAATAAACATAGACTTTGTAAAAAGAAAAATACAGAATTTACTATAACTTTTGAAAATACACAAAGTAAGTTTTTTTGTGATGATGAATGGGCAGAAAATACACTTGTACTAGAAAATGTATAAATATGTGAACCTCACAGAGTAATAATGGATATAAGTTAAATATGTGCTCTACTTCATTGGCAACATTCTTATTTCATAAAATTATAGTTGCTTTCTGTGTACTTGCAGGCAAAAACACAATTTTATAAACTGTCAAACTGTAGTTCTATGTTTTCATGTGACAGATTTATTTCAGTAACAGGTGATTTATTGACAAGATATGTTTTTCACATGCAAATGTCAGTCCTGACTTCACAAATTTGATATTCCTCTCTGCATCCATCTCATTGGATTCTAGGTATGAGCTAGAAGAGCACATGTTTGCTTTTTTACCTGTTGTCCAAGATTGCCCAAACATTATTAATATTACGTCCTAGGTGAACCTCAAATTCATTTCTAAAATACTCATGGTCCCATAACTTGGAAACACGGGTGACATTAAGTACAGGCTAGACATTGAGATACCAACCAAGGATGTTTTACCTCTTATACTACTATGACTACATATACATAAAAGTAGATAGAAAATAGCTTGCTAATGTAACTAGTAAAAATTTAAACATGGAAGGAACAAAAACATGTGTTGAAGATAAAACAGTGACAGATTTTCAGAACTTGGGCCATAGGCCTTGATCTTTTGTCTCCACACCCAAGAACACTTTTTTGTACTTCCCTAGCACCAATTTAGAAAAGACTTTTGAAATTCTAGTTTATATCCTCAAAGAGGTTTGGAATGATTGCATCCATTTTGGGGGAAGAGGGTAGGGAGTGGAGGAAGTTGCTATTTTTTAAAAATTTTTTAACTTTTTATTTATTTTTGAGAGAGAGAGCGAGTGGGGGAGGGGCAGAGAGAGAGGGAAACAGAATCGGAAGCAGGCTCCAGGCTCTGAGCTGGCAGCACAGAATGCGCGCAGGGCTCCAACTCACAAACCGCGAGATCATGACCTGAGCTGAAGTCGGATGCTTAACGCACTGAGCCACGTAGGCGCCCAAAGTTGCTATTTTTTTTTTAAGAAACATTGAGAAAAGGAGCACTTTCAAATTTATTTTAAAACAAGATTTGCTGGGGGCACCCGAGTGGCTCAGTTGGTTGAGCCTCAGACTCTTGGTTTGGGCTCGTCATGAACCCAGGGTTGTGGGATCAAGCCCCATGTGGTGCTCTGCACTGAGTGCAGACCCTACTTAAGATTCTCTCTCTCTCTCTCTCTCTCTCTCTCTCTCTCTCTCTCTCTCCCCCTCTCCCTGTCCCCCACTCATGCTCCCTCTCTCTTTAAAAACAAAATAAAATAAAATAAGATTTGCCAGAATAAGAAATTCAGTATGAGGGTGGGAAAATAAAATCAAGGAAGTGTCTCAGAAAATAGGAGAGAAAAGATAAGTGGCATACAGGATTCAATCCCAGACATACAATACCCAACTAAATAGAGGAGTTGAAAAAAGACAAACCCTGAAAAATGGATGGAAGGAAATTATCAAAGAAATGTTAGATTTCCCCCAGAGGCAAAGAATTCAGGTCTTTAGATTATAAAGTCTCACTAACCATCTAACATTCGGAAGGAAAGAAGACCCATATTTATCTCACTAATGAGGAATTTCAGAAGCACAAGGACAGAGAAAATTCTTAAAGCTTCTGGAAAGAGGGGTGCCTGGGTGGCTCACTCAGTTAAGCGTCTGACTTTGGCTCAGGTCATGATCTCGCTGTTCGTGAGTTTGAGCCCCACATCGGGCTCTGTGCTGACAGCTAAGAGCCTGGAACCTGCTTGGATTCTGTGTCTCCTTCTCTCTCTGCCCCTCCCCTGCTTGTGCTCTGTCTCTCTCTTTCAAAAATAAATAAATGTAAAAAAGAAGTTAAAAAAAAAAAAGCTTCTGGAAAGAAAACCAGTTCACCTTCCCAAAAATGTGTATCCGGCTAACATCACCCATTTCAGTAGCAGTCCTGGCTGTTAGAGGGCATTGGATCATTGGTGTCAATGTTCTGAGGCCAGATTGTTTTTATTCTAGAATTTGGTACAAAGCCAAATTATACAAATGTGAAGACAAAATAAAGATATCTTCAGATGTGCAAGCTTCAGAAAGTTTTTTTTCTACATCACCTTTCTTAGGAGGTTACAAGGGAGTAATCTAAGAAAGAGAAAGACATGGGAAACTGAGAATAGTGGATTCGACCAGAAAAGCACTGAAGAGATATCCGGAGGTAATAGCTGCGCAGCAAGGCCTAGAGAACAACCATTCCTGATGGGAGAGTAAGAGAGTGCTCTCAGAAGAATGGGAAGTATGGTAAAGGGTTAAGGAGAAATTAAGACTAATGGTCAGATTAACCTTTCCCTTCCCCCAGAATGATGGGGTGGGGGTGGGGGCTGCTGCTGTTACAAACGGAAAAAAAAACATGCAAAAAATTCATGGTCCCAATAGAACTCAAAGTAAAATGTATCATGAATTTAAGCATTTGATGAAATGGTGGTTTTTTAAGTCCCCTCAGATTGTTTTGGAAGTCACTGTTACAGGCCCATATAAAAGGAAATTTAAATGTACTTTCTAGCCTACATTTAAACAATATATTGTCATGAAAATATATGTGGATGCTGGCTTATAAGCCTTCTGCTTTTAAAATCAGACTGTGGAGACAACGTGAAGGATTTGGCTGTGGTTATAGCAGAGAATGTTAATTTTCTTAATATTAATAAAAATGTAAAAATACGATCAGCAGCAGATTGGGGAAGCTTGAGAGAAAAAAATGTACAGGCACTAATTAGCCTCCTTTTACAAAGTGAGGAGTTAGGATTCTATCCAAAACTAAGAGAAAACATAAGTTTGGGGCACCTGGGTGGCTCAGTCCAACTCTTGATTTTGGCTCAGGTCATGATCTCAGGGTTTGTGAGATGGAGCCCCTGTGTCGGGCTCTGCACTGACAGCTTGGAGACTGCATGGGATTCTTTCTCTCCTTCTCTCTCTCTCTGCCCCTCCCCTGCTCAGGCACTCTCTCTCAAAATAAATAAATAAACATTAAAAAAAGAAAAGTTTATGTAGAAGTAATATAATTATCAAACAGTGGAGAGAAAGATGATAAAAGGATATAAGTGAATCATCTAATTTTTAAATCAGCAGGCATTGTCTTGGAGCACCTGGGTGGCTCAGTCGGTTAAGTGTCTGACTTTGGCTCAGGTTCGTGGTTTGAGCCCCATGTCAGGCTCTGTATTGACAGCTTGGAGCCTGGAGCCTGTTTCAGATTCTGTGTTTCCCTCTTTCTCTGTCCCTCTCCCACTCGCGCTCTGTCTCTCTCTGTCTCAAAAATAAGTAAACATTAAATTTTTTTTTAAATCAGCAGGCATTGTCTTAAAGTTAATCAACCAAGGAATTATCAAAGTAAGTGCAGAAAGAACTAACTTTTGTTTAAAGGCCTAGGTATGAGGGTGAAAGGAGACTTGCTTTTCATCATAAGGTATTCTGTCACTATTTGATTTGTCATTTGTGTGCACATATTACTTTAATTTTAAAAACACATTTAAGGAACAGGAAATAACCCAGGTTGATGAAAGGTTACATGTAAGGCAATGTTGGGAGAAAATACCAGAAAACTAAGTTGCAGCCGTATTGTAGAGGGCCTCAAATTCCAAGGTGAAGCAGTACATTTAATTTGGGAAAACTGAGAAGAGTGAGCCATCTGGTCATATGACTGAAGCTGTCTCCTTTTAGAAAACGAATTTGTCAGGAGGATAAATTGGACTGGCAGTGGCACAAAGGAGCATTCTGAGTAACCAAGCTAGTTTCAATTTTCCACAGGAAAGGTAATGAAGGATTGTACCTGAGTGGTGCTGTTGGAAATGGAAGAACGAACAAAAGAAAGAAAGAAAGAAAGAAAGAAAGAAAGAAAGAAAGAAAGAAAGGGAGAGGGAAAGAAAGAAAAAAAAAGGAAAGAAAAAGAAAAGAAAGGATATTTCCATTACCATCTTTGATACATGGTAGATATTTTAGTGTATGTTGAATGAAAGGATCAAAGGGAGATTCCATGGTTTTTGGTAACCTGTTTGACAAGAGAGGAAAGGAAGGGTAGTCATCAAAGATGAAATCTTTCTTAAATAGTTACTGCTGTTTATTTTGATATCCATGACCTGATTGTAGCTCTCACTATGAAAGTAAGGCTTGATTCTATATGCCTGCTACAAAATGCAAAACATTTTAACTAAGTGATGCCTTCCCTGTGTTGCATCATTGTGACACACAACTATAGTATTTGTTATGAAATAAAAGATGAAACAATATTGCAACCTAAAATTAAATCCCACTTACCCAAGAAAGAAAACTGGTAAGACATATAGAACCTTATAGAGTATAGTTCTTCACAGCCTCGTGATTTAAGGGCAAAAATGGCTGTTAGATTCCCATTGGGCTCTTGAACGGATGATTTTTTCCATAGGAGGCTAACTGGCACATTGCTGGAATCCAACCCATGAACTTGGTCTCTTAAGTCTGTAATCCACTAGTCTTTAAAATGTGATGTGACAGCACTTTGGGTTACAGAAAAGGAGAACTTGTTTATAGTTTCATTCCATGCATAAGGTATATAATTTAGCAATACAAAAGTATATATAATTTATAAGCCAATAAGTGTACAAATATTGGGTATATGCTAATTAATTTAAAAAAATTATTTTTTGTTGGTAAGGATATGCTACCAAAGGTTCTGAGACATTTCTCTAATCACTTTAGCTAACTGACCCAAGAGATACAGACCAGTTACAAAGATCAAGGGAATAAGTCTGTATGTTCCTGCCATTGATCTTGGATGGGGAACCACCAGAAGCCTATGACATTCTCAGTGTGGAATAATGCTAAAAGCCTTGTTTTAGAAGTCACTAGAAGTCAGAACCTGGAATTGAGCCATAAGTCTACCAGTTACTGGCTTATGTTCTTTACTTAATCTCTTTAAACTTCAGACTATATTCAAACCATTTGACCTTTAAAAGGTCTGTCAAATTTCTAGTGGGGAATGGGGGAGTCTGTAGAGAATTCAGAGATGTTTTTGCTTGCTCTGAGGTATACTCCACCCTGTTATTATCAACTCTAACATTGATATGTAGTTAAAGATTTGTCATGAAGCATAAGATAAAAATGTGAAAAAGTACCTAACCCAGAGTTGGTACGTGGTAAGTGCTTAATAAATATTTGCTGAATTTTAATCCAAATCTTACTTAATTCCACATATGCACTGTTCTTTGAAAGTTTTCTTAAAAGAATTTAGTAATTTGCTTCCTGCCTTTGCTAATATAGCTACAAATAGCTATTGTTCTTGAGCCCTTGTACACCAGTGTCATTTGCAGAGAAGGGGTGCCCAGGAATGGGGCAGAGTCTCAGAGTCAGGTAATGCTTGATCCTACCCTAATACCTACTGCACAAGATGTTTGTGAGAAGTACAGGGGGTAGTGCATGTGAAATTACCAAATAAAGGACTAAACCATATTAGGAGATTGTTTTATTGTTGCCAAAGTTCTGAGAGAGTCCAACATGATTAAGCTGCCTCACTGTAGCACAGCCTACAAACTTGTGTCTTACAGAGTAAAATGCTGGGCCTGGATGTATTTTTTGACCTGTTATAGGAGCTTTTCTTCCTTTTACTATTCATTTTCAAAACCTGCCACATTAGGATACCTAATATTCTTTTTCAGAAATCTTTGAATTCCATATATAGCCAACATTCTGTCTCAGTGTTAATTGAGTTCAAACATTTATGTAAAACAAGAATAATAAAAATAATGAATTATTTGTGTACAGCACATTTAGATTCTACTAATAAGCACTAAGAAAAATAACATCATAGGCCAAAAAAAAAAGAAGTAAAAACAGTCTTTGACAGTCTGAGTTTTGTCTTATTGTAGTTTTTGGCTGTAACATATAGTACATGTCTTGATTAAATAAGGTATACTTAATCTGCTAATCCCAGAGTGAATAAGTAACTGAAATTCTGTGTATACTTGGATGTATTTTCAACCTTTCTCTCCTTTCTGATACTTTCGCTCAGATACACTGAAGCACCCACTGTCTTTAAAAATCTTCTTAACCCCGGGGCACCTGGGTGGCTCGGTTGAGCATCTGACTTTGGCTCAAGTCATGATCTCACAGCTCGTGAGTTGGGGCCCCGTGTCAGGCTCTGTGCTGACAGCTCAGAGCCTGGAGCCCGCTTCAGATTCTGTGTCTCCCTCTCTCTCTGCCCCTAACCCACTTGCATTCTGTCTCTGTCTCTCTCAAAAATAAATAAACATTAAAAAAATTAAAAATCTTCTTAATCCCAAGACCTTCCACTGTTCATTATGCTAAATAGTACTTTTTTTTTTTTCCTATGTCTAATCCTCTGTCCAAATGGTAAATCTTTTTGGGTTTTGTGTTTTAGAGCTATTCCTTTCTCCACTGTCAGATCTCAAGTAGTCCTAGAAACAGAACGTATCTTAACATATTTCCAACAGAATAAACTTCAGCATACTGATTCAAATGGCCCTACTGAGGATAGAAATCTCTATGTTTGCCTTGGAATATTTTTCAACTCATCTCCCAAAAAGTGTGTGTGTGTGTGTGTGTGTGTGTGTGTGTGTGTGTGTGTAACATTGGTTCTACCAAATACAAGCACATGTCAAAGCACAGCAGATTACTCCAATCTGTTTTCAGACTTCTTTACACCCTCTGCACTCACCCCATGAAACTATTTGTTCTAATTATCTCCAGTAGGAAGAATGAAGAGTTGGAAATACTCAGTGCTAATGTCAAGTAGAAGTTAAATTGGTCTATGTAGTGGGCTGCTATTATTCTCTCTTACATTTAAGTTGAAAGTACGTTGTGGGTAGAGCATGTGATTCTTGATCTCAGGGTCATGAGTTCAAGCTCCATGTTGGGCATAAAGCTTCCTTAAAAAAATAATAATTTGAGGATTTCTAATATGATATGTTAAATTTATATTTCTTAACTTTTAGCTGGAGAAAGTATCTCTGACTCTCTTTTCTTTATATTTGCATCAACAGGAAGAAGGCAGTATCAAAGAAATTGCAATCACACATCATGTAAAGGAAGGACATGAAAAGGCAGATCCTTCCCAATTTGAACTTTTAAAAGTATTGGGACAGGGATCATTTGGAAAGGTAAGTCATGAGTGTGTGTTTTTAAAAAGTTTTTTGGGGGGAATTCATGTGTATTTAGTACAGATGGGGAATGGAACTATTTTATGAAATACTGATCTCCCTACAAGCAGTGTTTCTATGTTCTTACATTTCTCACTATCAGTAAGTGTTGGAAAGTGAATAAAGTCATTGAAAATTACACTGGAAATGTTTGTAAATTGGCAGTATTCACTTCATATTCATTTTATCTTCAAGAACATGTGACCTCTCTAAGGGGCGCCTGGGTGGCTCAGTCGATTGCGCAGCCGACTTTGGTTCAGGTCATGATCTCATGGCTCATGAGTTGGAGCCCCACATCTGTGCTCACAGCTCAGAGCCTGGAGCCTGCTTCAGATTCTGTCTCCTCTCTTTCTGCCCCTCCCCTTCTCGTGCACTGTCACTCTCTCTCTTTCTCTCTCTCTCTCTCTCTCAAATGTAAATAAACATAAAAATTTTTTTTAAAAAGAACATGTGACCTCTCTTAATTGCACTTTGCAAATGATTAAAAATCAAAAAATATTCCCTTTGTACACTTTATGATACTCTTTTTGAGTCCTCATGTAGAATT
Organism: Prionailurus bengalensis; assembly: GCF_016509475.1. Lineage (NCBI taxonomy): Eukaryota > Metazoa > Chordata > Mammalia > Carnivora > Felidae > Prionailurus > Prionailurus bengalensis. The sequence continues at coordinate 16,415,589 of NC_057361.1, read as the reverse complement.
GGAAGGTGCTCTTGCAGATACATTATCACAATATGTCTCAGTTTTCCCTCCAGACTATCCCTAATACCCGTAGAAAGTAGATGAATACTTCTAAGGAATTAGGGTGGGGATTGCCAATATGAGTCATGAAATTTTGGGGACTTACATCTTGTCTTTAAAATGAATATTGGGGCACCTGGGTGGCTCAGTCAGTTAAGGCCGCTGACTTGGGCTCAGATCATGATCTCACGGTTCGTGAGTTTGAGCCTACTGCATGTGCTCACTCTCTCTCTCTCTCTCTCTCTCTCAAAAATAAATGAATATTTTTTTTAATTTTAAATATAAAAATAAAATAAATTTAAAATGAATACAAAGGTTGCATTGTATTCAGTGATGTCCAGGTTTGTCTTTACTATCAAAAAATGTTGGGGCGCCTGGGTGGCGCAGTCGGTTAAGCGTCCGACTTCAGCCAGGTCACGATCTCGCCGTCCGTGAGTTCGAGCCCCGCGTCAGGCTCTGGGCTGATGGCTCAGAGCCTGGAGCCTGTTTCCGATTCTGTGTCTCCCTCTCTCTCTGCCCCTCCCCCGTTCATGCTCTGTCTCTCTCTGTCCCAAAAATAAATAAACGTTGAAAAAAAAAAATTAAAAAAAAAAAAATGTTTCCCAAACCCACCAACTAAAATTGTTCCGCAAAATGCAATATCTTCATTCTTCTGCTAATCCGTTTCTCAGTGATAGGAAAATTCTGAGATTGCATTCAACTTGCACATTGCAGTGCTTCCTTACCACCTCCCTGTGAGGAGACATTTGAAGATAATGTGCTTTGCAAACTTCAAAACAACACTTGAGCTTCCTTGTGTATTTTAGAGGGACTCTTTAGCAATTCTTGGTTAATATAGGTAATTTATTACAGCTGTTAACCTCTTTCAACCCCCCCCCCCCAAAGTGATGCTTTTAATTCACATATAGGTTAAGTAGGCAGCATAACATAATGGTTGCAAGTTTGGGCCCTATAGGTCAGTCAGACTTGGATCCGATTTTTTTTTCCTTCTGCTTAACTTGCTTCATGTTCTTGAGCAAGTTATTTAACCTCTTAGAGCCTCATTTTCCTCCCAGTCAGTCATTAAGTATTGAAATTCCTCAAGGTTCCATTCTAGGCTTCCTTCTCCTCACTCTACACTCCCTACTAATTATTTTCTCTATACCCACTATCTTAATTATAACCCATATACAGCTGTCTTAACAGATTTCTATCTCCAATCTAGATCATGCCTCTAAGCTCTGAACTCTGGACAGCTGCATATTTTTTTCTCTTAACGTGTCTCCAAGGCAGTTTAAACTCAACATGTCTAAGACCAAACTCATGATTTTCCCCTGCCCCCCCAAACCTGCCCTGTTTCATTTTTCTCTGCAGCTATGAATGGTATCCAGTTAAGCCAAAAACTAGGGAGTCATTTTTGACATATCCTTCTACTGCCTACCCTTTCCTCTTGCCACCCCCCCACCAATCTAATCTGTCAGTAAGTCCTATTGATTTAGTAATGATTTCTCAAATCTTGTCTATCCTGTCCTTCTCCACTGCCACTCCTCAAGTCTATGGAACCACCATTTCTCCCTGGCCTATTGAAGGAGACTCCTAACTGGGGCTTCCCAAATTTATTCTTTTCTCAAGCCACTATTTACATAACAGCCAACAAGAACTAATCTTATACTTTAGTAGCCTCCCTTTGTCTTTAGGATAAAGACATATTCTTAAGATATCTGAGGAGCCCCTTTTTGTGCTGCCTAGCTACCTCAGCAGCATCACTTTATGTATTTTTCACTACCTGTGTTCTGGCCACGCTGTCCACCTTTTTCAGTCCTGATGCACCAGGCTCCATCCCACTAGAAAGCCTTTGCACATGCACTTCCCTCTGCACGCAACACTCCGCTCCACTCCCACCCCCTCCTCATCTTGTTAACTCCGCTCATGCTTATGATCTCAAAGAGGTCTTCTCTGCCATTCTGACTAGGTCATATTCCTCTATTTTACCCTGTCAGAACATCTTATACCTCATCTTCACAGCACTCACCACAATTGCAGCTTTTCATTTGTGTAGTTGTTTATTGGCTGTCTCTTATATATTCATTCCATGAGTGCAGGGGACATGCTTTGTAACATGTCTCAGCATTGAGCTGGCAACACAGTACCTATCATATAATTCTGGAAAGAAGCAATGAGTAAATAATAGTCCTGACCTCATAGGTTAGTCGTGAGAATTAAATAATATAAGGCCATGCACATAATATCTGCTGTGGAGTTGTATTATCCTGCAATGCATTACAGATAAACCCAAATAGATGGGTTCCTTTCTATACATTAGATTTTCAAGGAATAGAGTATTTAAGTTGCCAGAAGTTAGCATGCATCTCCCTTTATTTCTTTAAAAGTAATTTAAATACCTTACTATAAATAGCAAACATTAAAAATACAGCGTCTCCTTTCTTACTCATCCTAAAAAGTCAGCGTAAGCCAAGGAAACAGGAATGACCTGTCAGAGCTTAGAATAGCTTCATGGGGGAGTTCGAAAGGTCACAAATGCTCTGGTGGGGGAAGATCCGATGGCATCTGGGACCGCTGCTGGTCCTGCTACATTGACTGGTAACCTGCCAGAGGGAACATTAATAGTGCCCTAAGCAGGAGCACAGAACTGGGTGGCTGGCCTGGTTCTCGTTCCAATACATCCACTGTGACACTAGTCAAATTATTTAACCTCGCTAAGCCCTAGCTTGGGCAGTTATAAATAGGCATTGCTCAGTCCTCCTGCCTCCCAAAATTATCATGATGATGTATTACAAATGCTTGTGAAGGTCCTTTGCAAACTAACATGTGCTGAAAGTATTAAGGTAATCTTTTTTTTTTTAATGATTTTATTTTTGAGAGAAAGAGAGCATAGGGGAGAGGCAGAGAGAGAGGGACATAGATAATCTGAAGTGGGCTCTGTTCTGACAGCAGAGAACGTGATGTGGTTCTTAAACTCATGAACCATGAGATCATGACCTGAGCTGAAGTCGGATGCCTATCCAACTGAGCTACCCAGGCAGCCGATGTGGTAAAGTACTTTCAAAGAAGGGTGAAGAAAGCTTGCAATCCACAGGGAGAATTTTTCTTGTACAGTGGCACAAAGAAGCTTGGTTAGGGAATCTTAAGAATAAATATTAGAAAAATCCTAATTATCTCCACCTAATTAAAATTTATTTCTGTTCAAAAATACTAATAATCGTTGCTTACCTTTAACATTTGAATGTCATTCCATCTTAGGAACCTGATTAAGAATGTTTTTTTTTTCCGTAGTTTGGCTCCGTGCTAACTGGCTACAAGGAGCTAAAGAGTGGAGCATCACAGAGGGGGATAAGATGGGGGGTTTGGTTTGGGGAGAGGAACCTCCAATGCATCAGGGTTTCTGTGCAAGTTGTGGTGCTCTTTACTAGGCTTGAGGTCATTGCCAATCACCTTTAGCACAATTTCTCAAAGTGAGGAACTCTGCCTTGCCCTAGAATCAGTTGAATGTAATATTTTTTTTTAATTTTGTGCTAATAACCTGGCATGCTAGTGCATATAATTGAGAGCTGACCTTAAAGTTAATTGTTGATTATAATTGCTTCTCTTCCCATCTGTGGCAGCTCAATAACACTGCTAGGTAGAAAAAAGAGTTGGAATTCAGGTCCATTTAGCAAGTATGTGTAAAGATTTCATGAAAAAGATCATCAATCACTATGTGGTACACCTGAAATTAATATTACCCTGTATGTTAACTAACTGGAATTTTTTAATGTTTATTTAATTTTTTTGAGAGAGAGAGAGCACGAGAGAGCTCACGACTGGGGGAGAGGCAGAGAGAGAGAGAGACAGAGAATCTGAAGCAGGCTCTGCACTAACAGCTCAAAGCCTGACATGGGGCTTGAACCCACGAACCATGAAATCATGACATGAGCCAGTGTCAGGTACTCAAGTGACTGAGCCACCCAGGTGCCCATTTTATTTAAATGGAATTTAAATAAAAACTTTTTAAAAAAAAGATCACAAGCCTAATGATCAAAATGAATAGAAGAGATTTATAGGTAGTCTTGTATTAGCCATGTTATAGCACAACCATGAATTATTTACAGCAGACTTTATTCATCTTGCATAAATTTCACACTGTATTTTGAAAGCAGCTAAAAATATTTGGTAAGTCAAGAAGCTCAGTAACATACCTAGGAACTGTGTTTTGCATATTTAGATATATGTGATAATTTGATTTTTGAAAGGTGGGGTTCTGGCTTAAGTCACATTAAATATTTGTGAATACAAGAAACAAATATAGAGAACAAACTGAGGGTGGACGGTGGGGTGGGAAGAGGGAAAATGGGTGATAAGCATTGAGGAGGGCACTTGTTAGGATGAGCACTGGGTGTTGTATGTAAGCCAATTTGACAATAAATTATATTTTTAAAAAAGAATTTAAGGGGCGCCTGGGTGGCGCAGTCGGTTAAGCGTCCGACTTCAGCCAGGTCACGATCTCACGGTCCGTGAGTTCGAGCCCCGCGTCCGGCTCTGGGCTGATGGCTCGGAGCCTGGAGCCTGTTTCCAATTCTGTCTCCCTCTCTCTCTGCCCCTCCCCCGTTCATGCTCTGTCTCTCTCTGTCCCAAAAATAAATAAACGTTGAAAAAAAATTTTTTTTTAAAAAGAATTTAAAACTAGAATATTAAATAAATAACAGTCAACGGGGCGCATGGGTGGCTCAGTCGGTTAAGCGCCGACTTTGGCTCAGGTCATGATCTCACATTTCATGAGTTCGAGCACGGCATCAGGCTCTGTGCTGACAGCTCAGAGCCTGGAGCCTCTTCAGATTCTGTGTCTCCCGCTCTCTCTCTGCTCCTCCCCTGCTCACACTCTGTCTCTCTATCTCAAAAATAAATAAATAATCAAAATTTAAAAAAATATTTGTGAATAGCCTTCTTCAATGTAACTGTTTTAAGTTGTTCTGCCCAGCAATGAGAAATTTATGTGTAGTTTTCATACATAGAAAAGACCAATCATCAATGAATAATTGTATCAACAGAAAATTGTGGTCAAGGGGAACAACTGTGTGACAATTTTTATGGAATCAGAAGAATTTTTGTTTTGTTAAAAGCAGAGCAATGACCACCTGTGTTATACTTCAAACAAGTTAGACTTTTATCTAATTATGACATAGCTTAAAAATTTTTATTTGTGTCTTATATGTGACATGCTTTTCGAGAATTGGCAAACAACAAAAAGAAAGAAAACAATGTATTCACTTATGTTGACACCTCAAGTTATAGCCAGCTGTTACAACTCATTGTACTTATAATTGATACATAAGGAAAATCGGCCTCTACAGTGTATTAGAATCTTTCTAATAATAAACTGTATTATAGAAATGGTCTCATTTCTAACAGTGGTGTCGTTTGTGATACTTTGTCAAACTTTCTTTCTCTCATTTAAATACAGGTTTTCTTAGTCAAAAAAATCTCAGGCTCTGATGCTAGACAGCTTTATGCCATGAAAGTATTGAAGAAGGCCACCTTGAAAGGTAAGTGCTGCGACTATTTATAACGTTTGTGTAGTGTAAACAGACTGAAAGGTCTCAGTAGATCTCCAGTGACTCCTAGGCCAGTTACTTACATTCTGAATCTGTTCCTATTACTGTCTTTAAATTTAGACTTTCTTTTAGTGAATTTTTCCTACTGGGCTAGGAATCATATGGCTAGTGAGAATGGGAGTTGCCATATTATAAAAGTATCGTAAATTCATCTTGGGCTTATGCAAGTAGAAGTTGAGAAGATTCAAACTGGGTTTGATTCATCTTCAAATTATTGTCATTATTTTAATGTTTTGAAAACTTACTGATTTACTGGATGCAAAATACCGTTTATTTTAAGGACTTTATCATCTTGTTCTCCAAGTAAATTTTTATACTAAGCCTCAGATTTTGAACAATCTAATGTAGGATTTGACTCTTACAGGTAAATAGTCATTTAAAGGAAATTACACATAGTTTTTAAAATATTTACATCTTTTATGTAGTAGTATTGGTTATTTTACCACATAACCTCCAGTTGTTTTTGTATTGATTCCCAACATCATTTTTTTCTTCTTCAATTTACATGTAATTTTAAAGATTTTAGAATATTCTGAAAGGAATATCTGTGATGATCATTTATTATTTCTGATGTTATTCTTCCCAGCTAGTCACCCACTCTGGATATCATTATTCTAAGAAATTCCACATTTTTCTATAAACATCCTTTGCTTCCTTTCTCTTGCTCCCTTCCTGAATGTATTTTCTTTCCTATCCAGTCTCTACTCCTGGAACACTACATAGTTGATTCTTGCTACAACCAGGAAATTAAATTTTATCCTCAGTCCCCTCCTTTATATCAGTACTTCTATAACTTTATGCTTAGGAATTCCATGCTATAAAACTGCATAGGTGGAGGGGCGCCTGTGTGGCTCAGTTGGTTAAGTGTCCGGCTCTTGATTTCAACTGAGGTCATGATCTCACAGTTTGTGAGATCAAGCCCTGTGTTGGGCTCCACGCTGTCAGCATGGGATTCTCTCTCTGCCCCTTTCCCACTCATTCATTCCCCCCCCTTCTCAAAATTAATTTTTAAAAAACTCCATAGGTGGAACTTACATAAGAGAGTTCATTCACAAAAGCAACAAAAGTAGGTTTCATATGTTTAACAGGATCTGTGTTGTGCATAACATACATAAACTATGAAACTGAAAAATCTAAAAGATATCAGGAAGGAAAATAAATGCCCAATTCCTTTTACAGAAGGCCAACTGTTGTTAAGAATCCCAGTATTCATCTAGCCATCCATCCAATTAGCTCCATATCCTCAAGATTCCAATTGAATTTTCTTTTAAATATTTAAAATTTCATTTGAGGGGCGCCTGGGTGGCTCAGTCGGTTAAGCGTCTGACTTTGGCTCATGATCTCATGGTCCGTGGGTTCGAGCCCCGCGTCGGGCTCTGTGCTGACAGCTCAGAGCCTGGAGCCTGCTTCGGATTCTGTGTCTCCCTCTCTCTCTGACCCTCCCCCGTTCATGCTTTGTCTCTCTCTATCTCAAAAATAAATAAACATTTTTAAAAATTTTTTAAAATTTCATTTGAAACAAAGCATACACCTCAAAAAATATTTGAAAAAAGAAGAATAGGAAAGGAATAAGCTCTCTCAGGTTTAAAGCTTATTTAAAACAGTAATAATTCGGGGCGCCTGGGTGGCGCAGTCTGTTAAGCGTCCGACTTCAGCCAGGTCACGATCTCGCGGTCTGTGAGTTCGAGCCCCGCGTCAGGCTCTGGGCTGATGGCTCGGGGCCTGGAGCCTGTTTCCGACTCTGTGTCTCCCTCTCTCTCTGCCCCTCCCCCGTTCATGCTCTGTCTCTCTCTGTCCCAAAAATAAATAAAAAACGTTGAAAAAAAAAAAACAGTAATAATTCACTATGTTATTGGGGGGAATAACATAGGCATACAAATCAGAATAAAACATCACAAAAGTATTATATATTTAAAAAAGGGAAAAAAATAAAAAATTAAAAAAGGAAAGTGGCATATTTTACGCCCTCAGTAAACACTGATTGAATGTGAATTGGAATGAAAAAAAGTATTACATATTAAATTTTAATGTATTTATAAAAATATCGAGTACTTGCTGTGCTGTATGACAAACCAGGTATACAGAACATTGAGAAATAATGATTTCATAAGTTTTGTTCGAAATATTCCTGGGCAACCTGGAAAAAAATTAGTCTTCTCTTAAACTCTATGTCATAAAAAATATAGCAATCTAACTGAACAATCTAAGTGGATTTTACAAATTAACACATCTAAGAAAGTTGTGAAGAGATATTGAGCAAATTACAAATCTCAAATAAATTGACACTTCAAAAATTTTAGCTTTTCATAAAATGAAAAGTAGTATAAATAGGAAATCATGAAATCATTCACTTCAAATATTACAAAATAATAATATGAAGAATCAATAAAGGACCCCTACAGCCAAATCTAGGACAATTTGAACATTGCAAAAATCCATGATAGTGATAGTATAAAATCCATGAATTGATCCATATATTAAGTAATATGGAGAAAGGGAAGGCTCTTCCTTATAGTAGAATTCCAACTAATAAATGTAAAAGGAACAATTAATAGGAGTTCCTAAAAGGTAACATTACAACCTCTACCTAAAGGATTTCAGGATAAGTTTTATGCAGGGGGATAAAATAATCTTTGGAAAAATGTTCATTTTGCTAATAAAGAAATACATGTAAAAAATTGGATATTGGGGTCCCCGGGTGGCTCAGTCGGTTAAGTGTCTTCAGGTCGTGATCTCACGGTGTGTAGGTTTGGGCTCCCCAGTCGGTCTCAGTGCTGACAGCTCAGAGCCTGGAGCCTGCTTTGGATTCTGTGCCTTCCTCTCTCTCTGCCCCTCTCCCATTCACCCTCTGTTTCTCTCTGTCTCTCAAAAATGAATAAATGTTAAAAAAAATTTTTTTAATGAGTTATTTCATATGATGGCAACATAAATTGGAAAGTGGTTTTGCAGTAAATACAGAGCCATTATTGCTGCTAAATTAACCTCAGGAAATAATCTCAAAGAAAGAATTCATGTACTTGACAGTTCTCACAGCAACATTAATTTATAATGTTGATAATTTAGAAATCACACAAACATTGAAAAATGGAGGAATATTTTAATATAGCATATAATTTAATAGAATATTATTTAAAGGAAATATTTCAAATATAATCCCCAAAATGAACTTAATGAAAATATGAAAGTAAACAATTGTAACAAATTTGGCTACCACAAGTATGTAAAATTATATGGATATGAGCTATAGAAGAAACCATAGAAAAGTGAAAATATCTGACATATTGGAATTGTAAACTGTCAGATAATTTTTAATGTATTCTTAAACTCAATTTTTATTTTTATCAAAGTAATTTATATATAGAATCTTATAAAATAGCAGAGCTTTACCAACCCCTCCCATCCAGTTGTTGACCCTCAGAGACAGTGACTTTCGTCTATCTACTCAACTGCTTCTTCTGCCATTTACCTCCACATTCAGTATTCTTTATTGCAATTCTTTGATTGTTTTCATTTGGTGATATTATAATTTATTGACTTTGTAACATGGAAGATTAGGATTTAGTTCTTTCATACTATCACCCACACACAATTCCCCATTTCATGTCTTCCCAGTAATGTTTTCATTATTGCAGGTTTATAAAAACTTCTTGGAGTATCTGCATGGTTCAGTCAATTAAGTATATGACTCTTGGTTTCTGCTTTGGTCTTGATCTCATGGTTTGTGAGTTTGAACACCACGTCAGGCTTTGCATTGACTGCGTGGAGCCTGCTTGGGATCTTCCCTCTCCCTCTCTTTCTGTCCCTCCGCCCCCCCTCAAAAATAAACAACTAAATTTACATAAATACATACATACATACGTACATATGTACGTACATACTGTTCCTCACTGAGCCAAATAGTATAGTGGAGTCACTTTTCCTTCACATCTTTGCTGTATTAGATCTCATTTTCTAAATTCTGTTTCTACCTTTTTCTCAGTTTACTTTCCATTCTGGGTGCAACATAATCTTCTAGTAGCTACCTCAGAAAGGGTGAATGGATTCTAATTTTTCTGTGACCTTGAATGTCTTAAAATGTCTTTATTCTGCCCCTCGCTTAATTTATAATTTGGCTGAGTGTAAAATTCTAGGTGAGAAGTAATTTTCCCTCCGATATTTGAAGGCATTGTTTCCATTGTCTTCCAGTTCCCTGTGTTGCAGTTATGAAGTTTATTGCAATTCTGACTTCAGTCCTTTGTGCATAAGCAGCTTTTCCTCTTTGGAAGTCTTTAGAATCACTCTATACTTTATCCCTGGTGTTCTGGAACTTGTACAGTGGTATTTCTTTAGTGTGGACTTTTAATTTTTAATTTTTTTTTCAACGTTTATTTATTTGTGGGACAGAGAGAGACAGAGCATGAACGGGGGAGGGGCAGAGAGAGAGGGAGACACAGAATCAGAAACAGGCTCCAGGCTCTGAGCCATCAGCCCAGAGCCGGACGCGGGGCTCGAACTCACAGACCGCGAGATCGTGACCTGGCTGAAGTCGGACGCTTAACCGACTGCGCCACCCAGGCGCCCCTAGTGTGGACTTTTAAAATTCATCATACCAGGTATGGGGTGGCCTCTTCCATTCTAAAAACTCATTTCTTCAGTTTTGGCAGAGTGTTTTGTCATTACTTCCCCATTTTGTGACAGCTTCTCTTCAAATATGTTGGACCTCCTGGATCATTTCTTAATTTTGTTTTTCCCTCCTGTTTTCCAGTTTTGTCCTTTCCCCCTATATCCTAGGAAATATTATCAACTGTCTCTCAACCTTTCTATTGACCTTTTTGTTTCTACCATCATTTTTGTTTGTTTATTTTGAGAGAGAGAGAGGGAATGGGGGAGAGGGAGAGAGAGAATTCCAAGCAGGCTACACACTGTCAGTGCAGAGCCTGATGTGGGGCTCGATTCCACGAACCATGAGATCATGGCCTGAGCTGAAATAAAGAGTTGGATGCTTAACCAACCGAGCAACCCAAGTGCCCCTCGACCACCGTTTTTAATTTCCTAGATTTTCCTTGTTCTCTATTCCATTTTTTAAAACCTTTTCTCACAGAAAGTGTCAGGGCACCTGGGTGGCTCAGTCAGTTAAGCATCTGACTTTGGCTCAGGTCATGATCTCACGGTTTGTGATTTCAAGCCCTAGGTCGGCCTCTGTGCTTACAGCTCAGAGCCTGGAGCCTGCTTCAGATTCTGTGTCTCCCTCTCTCTCTGCTCCTCCCCCACTCACTCGCTGTCTCTGTCTCTCTCTCTCAAAAATAAATAAACATTAAAAATTTTTTTAAAAAGAAAGAAAGTGTCAAACATTTAGGGAAAGAAACTAAAGAATTGGGCACCTTGGGTGGCTCCGTTGGTTAAGCATCCGAGTTCAACTCAGGTCATGATCTCACGGTTCGTGAGTTCGAGCCCCGTGTTGGTCTGTCAGCACACAGCCTGCTTCAGATCCTCGCTCCCCTTCTCTCTGCCTTTCTCCCGCTCATTCTCTCTCTCTTTCTGTCTCTCACTCTCTCTCTCTCTCAAAAATAAATAAACATTAAAAAAATTTAAAAGAAGAAAGAAACCAAAGAATATAGAGAACACCCATATACCCTCCTTGCTGCTTCAGCATTTCACAGTTCACAGTCAATTTTTTTTGTGTGTGTGTGTCTGTGTTCTTCCCCTCCCCCTCTTTTGATACTTTGGAGCACATCCCAGACATTGTACAATTTTTTCCATAAATATTTTAGTATGTATCTCTAAAAGATAAAAACTCTTAAAAGAAATGATACAACTCTAACATTATACCTAAAAATCTAATATACAGATATCCAGTCAGTATTCACATTTCCAATTATGACTATTGTTATGATTCATTTTTCTTTTTGCAGTATGTTTGAATCGGGATCTATATAAGATCTATATTTTGTAGTTGGTCGATAATCTCTTTTAAGTCTTTTAATCTGTGAGTTCTTCTACACTTTTTTTCTTTGTAGTTTATTGAAGATAATGGTTCCTTTCCCCCTATCCCTTTTAAAGCTTCTTTTTCATGGGTGCCATATGATTTTTGCTCTCTTGGTGGATATAAATGACAAGGGTGATTTTTAAGTTTTCTTGTGTTCTTTACATTGTCTCTGTTTCACCATATTCCTTTTTCTTTCTATTTATTTTGAGAGCTGTTTTTCATCTTTAGAGCCTTTCCTCAAATGCCTATGGGTCCTTTGCTAACTCTTTCTCATTTAAGAGTGAAGTACCAAATAACCAATTGGAAAGGGTTCTCTGGCAAGAATTTGCTTATTTCTCCTTGGCTTCATTCCCTTAGTCTTAGCTTTTAGCTTTCTCTTATCTACTTCTGCTCTTGCTTCCTCTCCTGTTCTTTGTCCTTACAAGTTTATGCATAATTGTTCCATTAATGTAATTTCACTGGGGGTTTGTAAGAAAGTAGAAAATAAAACATCTATATTTAAGCAGAAGTCTCTTTGTTTCCATTTCAGAGTTCCTATTAATTCAATAAGTGGGGTCAAATAGAAGTCAGTAGTGTGAGGTTGAGTTTGTGGGGACTTTTGTCCTAATACAGTAGTCTGTGGGCCTAAAAGTTTTGTAAACCATTGCTTCAACAGTTTCTTAATATATAATCCTGGAAACATAAACACCATTTCTTCTTGTTCACTCTCATGTTCAAGTCAAGGAGGATTTAAAACCTAATAACTACTATATGAGAAAAATTATTTCAGAGGAACGTAGTTGCTTTGCCAGCATGAGTCATTATTAACAAATTCTATTTCAGGATTTAGAGTTTACCAATATAAAACATGCCTTTTTCTAAAGCATTATATCCTCATCAGAACTCCTGATTGTAGGATGGTTTATATTTGTCAACAGGTCTTTACATAAGTAAAAGAAACCAGATTAGAATTATTAAACAGTCCTACCTCAGACAAAATGAAGGAATCCTTTAGTGACAATATCTCACTGCTCATTTGCAACTAAACAAGGTCTCATCAGTGTTACATGTAAGGAAACCACCTCACAAGATAATCATAATTGAAAATCATCTTGTTCTAGCATTTCATTTTATTTTATAAGTTTGTTTATTTTGAGAGAAAGAGAGAACAGGGGAGAAGCAGAGGGGGGTGGGAGGGGGAGAGAGAGAGTCCCAAGCAGGCTCCACACTGACAGTGCAGACCCCAACACAGGGCTCAAACTCATGAACTGTGAGATCATGACCTGAGCCGAAACCAAGAGTTGGATGCTTACCCAACTGAGCCACCCAGGGGTCCCTCTAGCCTCTCATTTTATAGAGAAGGAAGCAGGAAGTCCCCAAGGAGTGTAAGGATTTGACTAAGGTAATTCAGTTGTTAGCAGAGCCACTAAAAACTGTAGCTCTTGACTCCCAAATGATTGTTCTTTTCATTGTGGTAGAATAATAGAAGAGAGATATACAGTAAGTATGTTGGTGGATGTTTTTGCTGCTTACTGAACAGAGAGGTGAGTTTTAAATGATAAGATTTGTAATGTTTGTATAATTATTGAAAGAGGTAGGAATTTGGAATCTACCTTTTAAGGTAATAGGAACTGAATCCAAGATCATATGGGTAGCAGTAGAAAAAACACAGATGTGGGCTAGACTGGAGCAGAATTATCAGCAGTCCTAGGTGATGAACCTCATTCACATAAATAATAGAAGACACCAGAGTTGTTGTGATAGGACAGATAATGAAATCAGAGATTGATACTGAATTTGATACACCAGCTGGACAAGTCATTTAAAAAACAAAGCTTTATAGGTATCAAGAGTAATTGGTTTCTATACTTGGTTTGCCCATTTCCAGTCACTGGCACCAAAATCTCCCAGTTGGAAGTGGAAAATTGGTAGAATGGGAAACATAGGATTTTGTGTTAGCTTCTTTGTTTATTTTTTCCAGAGGTCTTATTTCTGTGTTTTAAATATCTGCAGTCACTTTAAATTGAAAAAAAAAAAAACCCAAAAACCCCATCAACTCATTTTTCTGTCCCTTCTTTCCCCCCACAAAAGATTCTCTTTCCCATTCTTTCTGCTTAATATCTGACACAACCATTCAGTCATTCTGGCCTGAAAAATAAAAGTTATTTATGATTTATCCTTATTATGCAACAGAAAAAAATTAAAACTTTAATGAATGATTATTTTCACCTCTCAAATCCCTTGAGCTGCCAACACAGAATACTTACCAGAATGTATTCAATTTTTTTTTTTTTTTGCTCATCTGTCATTCCCACCAGATTATGAGCTTCTTGAAGATGATTTTGTTTGTATTTGTATCTCCCAGTGCCTGACACACAAAATTTACTCAGGAAATGTTTGGTTGGTAAAAGAGAGCTTTGCCTACAGGATCAAACATAAATTTATCGTGCCATTCCAAATTATCAAGAATCTGGGTCTTCCCAATTTCACCTCCCCAATTTCCATACTGATTTGGTTGCTTTCTTTTCTTCATGCATGCCTCCATGTTCTCACTTGCACTGGTACTCCATACCTGGACTTTTCTTCTTTAGGCCTGATCCTTTCCACCCATCTACGTTCCACTCTAAAAGTTCCTAAATCCACCTCTTCCCTCTAGCTTTCCCATGCAAGTAAAACTCATCTCTCCCTTCTCTGAATTCCTGTACTCCTTATTCCCAGTAATAACTCATTTTATCCCTTTACCGTATTCATGGTGCGATAGCTACCATTTAATTGAGTATCTCCTATGTACCAGGCTCTGGGATGTACAAACCTTATCTCAAATGGTCACACAGCCCCCAAAGGTACAGTGGTGTTATCCCTGTTTTATCTATGAGAGATAACTGAGACTCAGAGTTTAAGTAGGTAACTTGCTCAGTATTACACAGATCTAAATCGAGATATTTTTTGTAACTCCAGAAAGCCTTCGCCCTTTCAGCTGCACTACATTATTTCTTCTCCCTCTCCTTCTCTTCCTTAACTCAAAATAGACCTTTTTCGGTATATTCATTCATCCTTCACCATGTCTGCCACATTTTATAGATGCTTAATGAATGCTTGTTTGGTTGATAAGGTTGGTAGGGGTAGTGAAATCTATTCCGTTTTTGTGTGTATGTTTTAATATTTCATTGGGATGCCTTGTTTTTCAAAAGTTACTCCTTTTTGGCCATTTTCATAACTTAGATTAAAATGTTTGTAAATTTGATCTTAAAGCCAACGTCTGATTCAACATCTGATATGTTATCTGTATTTTTTTTAAGTTAAAGCACAGATTTTTAAATACAAACAATTTCTTCTGGTTGTGTAATTTAGTAGACAATATATTAATTTTAAAACTTCAAGAGTCATGTTTTATTTGTATGTATAAATAGCTTTATTGGCATATATAAAAATGTAGATTCACATTTTAGCAAAATTTTATTTAAAATAGTGCCCAAAGAGATTTTGTCTTAAGGATTGTCTCTGAAAGCTATTGTAGTATAGCCATATGTGCAATATTTTGTAGTTCGAGACCGTGTTCGGACAAAAATGGAGCGTGATATCTTGGTAGAAGTTAATCATCCTTTTATTGTCAAGTTGCATTATGGTAAGTTGTGAACCACCTGCAGCCTCATTCCTCCACCTAATGCCTCACTCCCTGAGTGCATTCAGATGTATTAATGTATATATTTGCTTGTGTAGATTTATATGTGTTTAATAGATAAATAAAGTCATGGAAATTAAGCCATTACTTCTTAAACTTTCGAAGCTTTTATTGCATTTATACTTATGTTTCTGAGTGGTAGCCATAGGAATAGGTAATAATAATCATTGTTTTTTATTATAATAATTAATAACAGTGTATCAGCATTTTGTAGTCCATATGTGTTAGCCCAACCCAACTTCTCTTAAAAGGAAGAAAAAAATCCCTAATGTCACATCCTGAAGCTTTTATCACCTTTCTTTTCCCCAAAGGTATATGTGCTTTTTCTCAGTGGGTAAAGTTGTGATGATTCTTATTATGTGTGATTAAAGCTAACCAACCCACATTTTTTCTGCACTTAAGTGACATGTTTTTGTTGTTGTTGTTGTTGTTTCATGGTAAAGTGACCATGTTGGGAATTTTTCTTATTAATCACATGTTTTAAAACTATTATATTCCTGAGAGACTATTGCCTGAAGAAAATGTAACAAATGTTCTAGTGGTTCCATAATAAGAAACACTACATTTAACATTTCCACATGGAAACTAAGAAAATCATTGGTTATCTTCTAAATAAAAATCTCTTTAGATCTGTGATATAATCATTAATTTGCTTAAAAATGACATTCATTTGTGAATGAGTTGACCTAATATAAGCCAAAAAAAACCTGGTAGATTAAACAAATTTTCATTTCTTCATTCAGCTTTTCAAACTGAAGGGAAGTTGTATCTTATTTTGGATTTTCTCAGGGGAGGAGATTTGTTTACACGCTTATCCAAAGAGGTATATAATTAATCTCTGTTTTTAATCTATCTATATGTATACTGTTTTAACTAAAGCTTTGTTATATTTCAATATTGTGTTGTATTTTCTCTAGTGGCACAAGATTCTTATATTAAGGAATTAGAGCCAAAAAGAGTTCTTTTCCTCCTTTTTGAAGTTGTTCTGAAAGTAGGACTTTAAATTAATAAATTCTTTGTCTTTTGTCCTGCTTCTTTCAGTTATAGTTTTTCAGAAGCAATAATATATCAAGATATCCTTAAACAATTAGTAGTGGAAATCCAGCATACATTTTAAAGATCATTTTTCATTTCTAAGATGTTACTGTGGTGGGGCAGTAGTGTCACAATCTGAATATAGTTGTTACTTAACAAAATGTAAAATTATTTCTCCCACAGTGCACATTTAGCATTTAGAAAGTGATTAGTCAACTGATTCAACAATTTTTGCAAATTCCTTTCATAAGTAAATTGTGGATAAAACTACATGTGATTAGCATATTTATCATTTTTGAATATTTGAACTCTAGGATGGAATTTTAAATAAAAACTACAGACACAGAAAGAAAATAAAGACAGAAAAATTATTATTTTATTTTAGGTGATGTTCACAGAAGAAGATGTCAAATTCTACTTGGCCGAACTTGCACTTGCTTTAGACCATCTACATAGCCTGGGAATAATCTATAGAGACTTAAAACCAGAAAAGTAAGGAATTATGCTACTAAGTCGAATACAATGTAATGTGATTATTTAGGAGGTAATAAAAAATAAAATTACTTCATAGAACTACCACAAGAATTGTGCTAGAACGCCTGTGCTTCACATTTCTGCTAACACTATATACTTTTAAAAATCTGTCAATCATAATCTCTGTTATTGTTATCTTGCTTTCATTTGCATTTTTTATTTCTTTTTTTTTTTAATTTTTTTTTCAACGTTTTTTATTTATTTTTGGGACAGAGAGAGACAGAGCATGAACGGGGGAGGGGCAGAGAGAGAGGGAGACACAGAATCGGAAACAGGCTCCAGGCTCTGAGCCATCAGCCCAGAGCCGGACGCGGGGCTCGAACTCCCGGACCTCGAGATCGTGACCTGGCTGAAGTCGGACGCTTAACCGACTGCGCCACCCAGGCGCCCCGCATTTTTTATTTCTAATGAAGTTGAAATCCATGTTCATATGTTTGTTGGCAATTTGTATTTTTTTATGTTTGTTTGTTTGTTTGTTTGTTTGTTTATTTATTGAGAGAGAGCAAGAGACAGCAAGCCAGGTAGAGGCAGAGAGAGAGGGAGAGAGAAGTCCCAAGCAGGCTCCATGCTGTCAGCACAGAGCCCAACATGGGGCCAGAACTCACAAACTGTGAGATCATGACCTGAGCCAAAACCAAGAGTCGGATGCTTAACCGTCTAAACCACCCAGGTGTCCCTGGCAGTTTGTATGTTTGTGTGACTATTCTGTTCATGGCCTTTGTTCATTTATCTTTTGGAGTATTGTTTTTCTCCTTTTGATTTGTAAGAGAGCTTTACAAATTAAGAATTTAACCATTTGACATATATTGCAAATAGATTTTTCTAGTTTTTTTTTTAATTTTAACTTTGTATTTTTTACCTACACAAGTATTTTTTTTCCTCAGATCAATCTTTTGTGATCTCTTCCATGACTTTTATTCTTATAAAGCTTTTTCCAATCCCATAATCTGATACTTTTCTTCTAATTTTATGGTTTCTTTTTTTACTTTTAACTGCATCTGGAAATTTTTTGGTATGAAGGATGGCATAGAGCTAATGCTTTCCTCCAAATACCATTTATTCCTTTTCCACATAATTTCAAATTTTAAGTGTGAGTTGAGCAAATTTCCCATTGTTTTTATAGTAGCAGCTATCAAGAAGCTGATATTAAATTTCACACACTTCTGTGTTTTAATTAGCTGGTGTTTACTATCTACTGCGTTGAGCAAGAAAGTTTTTTTTTCCTTTTTAAAGATATAAATAAGAGTCTTTATTTTTTAGGAGATTTAATTCACTTACCATACAAAACATCCATTTAAAATGTATGGTTCAGTGGTTTTTAGTATATTCAGAATTGTACAACCATCATCTTTATCAAGAATTTAGATACTACTTACATTAAAACATTACATACAATGTTTAAATTATATATTTAAACAGGAAACAGAGGAAATGCTCCTTTGGAATCCTATTACATGATCATTTAGAAACTGTTACACTTTCACATTTTACCTTTGTTTTTCATATATTTTGGTTTTGGATAAGTTTCATATTGGTTCCATTGTTACTCCCCAGATAATTACTGAGCTTTTCACATTATTTTACCCATTTCTAACTATCATGACATAAAATATAATTTCTGGTGAGAATAAATATTCAAGCATATAGTCCTTAGAAGAAAAAAAAATTACTATAAACATGATTAAACATTTGTAATAAAAATATGTGTTAGTGTTTTATATCCTTTTTCAATTTTTTTAAATATTTACTTATTTTTGAGACAGAGACCGCGTGAGAGCAGGGGAGGGGCAGAGAGAGAGAGAGGGAGACACAGAATTCGAAGCAGGCTCCAGGCTCTGAGCTATCAGTACAGAGCCTGACGCTGGGCTTGAACCCACGAACTGTGAGATCATGAATTGAGCTGAAGTCAGATGCTTAACTAACTGAGCCACCCAGGTGCCCCTTGTTTTATGTCCTTTAATTGAATGTATTTACTGTAGACCATTGGAGTAGCATTGGTAATAAAATTATGTATAAAACATCAGCCCTTCTTAAGGGTTGAATAAGAGCAAATGTATGTAAGAAGTGAGATCTTTCATATAGATGTCTAGATGATGCTTTTAATTGAAATAACATTTAGTTGTTAAATAATCCAAATATATACCATCATATAGAACTTGGAAGACATTTCAGTTTTTAGACTGTTTTATGCACTGTAAAGGATTTTCCAGATTCTATTTAAACCAGAACTCTCTTATAATAAATATGGCTAAAAATGATTATTAATAGTTGAAAGGGAACTTTCCCTATTAATATAACTATATTTTTCTTTCAAATATAAAGGGTGAGCATGGTTATCTTAAGAGAATGAATTTGCTATAGAAGGCATAAGTAATGTTCTTTTAGCCATGTCTTCTTTTTTTCTCAAAATTACTAAGAATGATTTGAAGTTTGTTTTGTTTTTAGAACTGTCTTTTATGTATTTATTGGAAAGAAGGAAGGATGGTTTCCACCATACCTAATAATTCCCTTTATATTCCTTAAATGGTTGGTCTGCTTTGTAATCAAGAATAATCAAGATTTTTATTTTTTTCATATTAAATCCCTTATGAAAGAGACATGAAAAATATGTCCTAATGAATTATCCTCAGTTGTAAAGTTTATTATAATCATAGTTGAATTAATGACATAGGAGGGTTAGTAGTTTGACACAGTAAAATTATATTAGAGCAAAATTTGGCTTTCACATATTTTTAGTTAGAATTAAAAGTAAGGAAATGCCTATGTTATGGAATAGCTTTGAATATAAGTGAAACAGTTTATTACTTGGCCTTTCAAGTCAGTATGCTAAAATACCTATCCAGAAATAGAATTATTGGCTTACAGCTTAGTACTTACCCCTTCTTATAGCTCCTTAATTAATGATGTTACTCTCCACTGAAGTATCTGTTAAAGCCAGAAACCTGAGTGTCTTCTCTATATGTCCTTTATCATGGTCCATATCTAAGAGATCACCAAATACCCTTTATTTTCCCCTCCAAATTGTTTTATAAAAATGAAGATCTGATTATCCTTACCCTCCACGCATATAAACCTTTTATGTTAGTGCACTTGAGAAGAAGCCCAAACTATTTGGCATGCCTTATTGACCCATTGTAGAGTGGCCCCATGCATTCAACATACATTTCTTATTTGTCTCTGCTCTACCAGGCACTGCTCTACAAGATGAATAAGGTAAAACCCTCTAGGAGCTCACAGTTTACTGAGAAAGAGAGAAAACACTGGAGACTGTATACAGTGAAGGGATAGGTCAGTGAAAAACCAGGAGTGTAAGGAAGGTGTATTAAGAGGATTGGATGGGGACACCTGGGTGGCTCAGTCGTTAAGTGTCTGACTTCAGCTTAGGTCATGATATCACGGTTTGTGGTTTCAAGCTACACATTGGGTTCTGTGCTGCAGAGTTTTCTTAGGATTCTCTCTCTGACCCTCCCCCTACTCGTACTTTTTTTCTCTCTCTCAAAATAAATAAACTTTAAAAAATAAAATTTAATTTAAAAAAAGAACAGGATTGGATGGAAAAGCTAGGAAAGAATGATTGAGTCAGATGCCTAAAATATGACCAAGAAAATTACACCTTTAATGCAGTTGACTCAAATGTGTGGATTATCTGTCTATTGTGCAAGCATTAGGCTACTCCTGAAGAATGGCATTAGAAAAAGCAACTAGAGGGGCACCTGGGTGGCTCAGTCAGTTAAGTATCCAACTTCTGCTCAGGTTGGATCCCACAGTTGTGAGTTCGAGCCCCATGTCAGGCTCTGTGGTAACAGCTCAGAGCCTGGAGTCTGCTTCAGATTCTGTGTCTCCCTCTCTCTCTGCCCCTCCCCTGCTTGCACTCAGTCTCTCTCTCTCTCTCTCTTTCTCTCCCTCTCTCTCAAAAATAAACATTTAAAAAAAAAAAGGAAAGCAACTAGAAATTGGAAAGAATATATATAGGTTTTGATTCTTTTTCTAATAGCTTTTAGGTGTCCTTAATACACATATGTAAGACTTTGCCTTTGGGATTTGTTACATATGTGCATCTAAAAACTATTTCTCCTTTTTTATCTTTGCTTTATTCACAGTCTAAATATTTTAGAATAATGTAGTAATCTAGTCCTTAACACAGTAATTTCCATCCTAGCTTCCATAAATCTCTGTCTAGTGGTTTGAAAAGATTTTCTGACTTTGTTTCAGCATACTTCTTGATGAAGAAGGTCACATCAAGTTAACAGGTAAAAATCCTAATTTTATTAAAATATTCTCCTCTACTTTATATAATTTCTTTTAAGTTGATCATGGTACAAATATTGAGTAGCACGTTGTTTGAAAAGTTGGATTAGAATTTTGTAATAGTTAAGGTAAATATTGGCACTCAGAGTTTAAACTTTAAGTGGGGAAGTTATTGTAGGATATTTATTAATTCAATATTTATTTTGGCAGATTTTGGCCTAAGTAAAGAGTCTATTGACCATGAAAAGAAGGCATACTCTTTTTGTGGAACTGTGGAATATATGGCTCCAGAAGTAGTTAATCGTCGAGGTCATACTCAGAGTGCAGACTGGTGGTCTTTTGGTGTGTTAATGGTAAGGTTTGGGGTGTTTTTGAGGTCAGTAATAAATACAGTAGAACTATAAATCATTTGTTTTATTATATAGCAATTTTACAAGATTTGGTTGTAATTACGATGATGCTTTTTTACTTTCTGGCCTTGAGATTTTATACTTATTGACTAATACCTTTAATGATATTGCCTTTTGTAGTTTGAAATGCTCACTGGTACACTACCTTTCCAAGGAAAAGATCGAAAAGAAACAATGACTATGATTCTTAAGTAAGTACTCCTTAGTGGATATGTTTTGGTGAGATTTAAAAATAAATGCTTCAAACTAAAAAATGAAATTTTAGAGTGTTGGCTATAGTATAAGAAATACCTAAGAAATTCATCGATACGACGTTTGAAATATGAACAAGCCCCATAGATTTAGAGTACTCAACTTACCTTTTTATTTTTTTGCCACATACATGTTTGGAGCCTGTGGCCTTTATTCATGCCCCCCACCAAATATAGCCAGAGACAAGATCCCTGCCCCAAGCAGAAACTCCAGGGGCCCAGGTTTCTGGTTTACACCCTCCAAACGAGTACTCATATAATCCTCATGTTAATGCTAAAATATTGGAAGCTTTACCTTTGAGATTTTGAATATGACAAGGACATCCATTATTCCACTTCCGTTCACATTGTCCTGGAGGTACTAGCAACTACAGTAAGGCAAGTAAAAGAAGTAAGGTTTAAGGTTTAAAAAGAAGAGATAAAATTGTCATTATTTAGGCAACATGATTGTGTCCATAGAAAATCCAAATCTTCATATACATTCTTGGAATTAATAAGAGTTTAGCAAAGTTGTTGGATAAAAGGTCAGTAAATAAGATCTATTTCAAGTCTGTATACTAGCAACAGAAAATAAATTTTTTTAAAAAGATAGTATTTACAATAGTATTTTAAAAATCTCAAATACCTAGATAAATGTAGCAAAAGTTATGCAAGAACTCCATGCAGAAAACTGGAAGATTGTATTTTAAAGAAAATTTTAAAGACCAAAATAACTTGGAAAGTTGTACTGTATTCACATTATGACAGACCTAGTGTTGTAAAGATGTGGGTTTGTATAGATCAGCATCATCCAATAGAAATGTAATGTGAGCTACATACATAATTGTGAATTTTTTAGTGGCAACATTGAAAAAGTAAAAAAAAAAGTAAAATTAATTGTAATATATTTTAGTTAACCAATATGTCTGAGATATTATCATTTCAACATGTAATTAACATTAAAAAAAAAATGATAGGGGGCACCAGGGTGACTCAGTCAGTTGAGCTTCTGCATTCAGCTCAGGTCATGATCCCGCAGTTTGTGGGTTTGAGCCATGTGTGGGGATCTATGCTGACAGCTCGGAGCCTTGAACCTGCTTCAGATTCTGTGTCTCCCTTCTCTCTGCCCCTCGCCTGCTTACCCTGTCTCTCTCTCTCTCTCAAAAATAAATAAACAAAAAAACTACAAAAACATGATTAATGCAATACGATACATTATTTTTTTTCGTACTTATTTGAAATTCAGTGTACATTTTATTTTCTCCAGTGTGCATTTTACACTTAGAATTTGGGCTGACCATATTTCAAGTCCTTGGTGGCTGTTTGTTGCTGCTAGTGGCTACCATATTGAACAGCATAACCATAGCCTCAGTGCAAATCAAATTTAAATTTTTAGAAGTTTTTGTGTGAAATTTGATAAACTGATTCTAATATGATAACACATAATACAAAGGACCAAGAAAAGCTGAAACACTCCTAAAGAGATCAAGATAAGAAGAATTGCTTTACCAAATATCCAATCTTACTATAAATGTAATTAGGACAATATGTCACTGAAAGAAGTATAAAAAATAGACTTGCACAATAAAATGAGAGTCAGATGACAGACCTATACATATATAGACACGATTTATGACCATTGGAAATTATAGGAGAAGAACAGCCTTTTTATTTTTTTAATGTTTTTATTTATTTTTGAGAGAGAGACAGAGCATGAGTGGTGGGGGGTGGGGGGAGGGCGGCAGAGAGAGAGAGAGGGAGACACAGAATCTGAAGCAGGCTCCAGGCTCTGAGCTATCAGCACAGAGCCCAATGTGGGGCTCAAACTCATGAACTGTGAGATCATGACCTGAGCTGAAGTCAGATGCTTAACTGACTGAGCCGCCCAGGTGCTCCAAGAACAGCCTTTTTAAATAAATTATGCAAGAAAAATTGTTATTCATATAGAAAAAGATAAAAACAAAATCCCTACCTCACACCACACACAAAAATCCTTTCCAAGAATATTACAAATATACATTTATTTTAGTATATGTGCTGCCAAAGTGAGCCACAAATATACATATATTTTATATATATGTGTAAAAAGACAAAAAGGATTCTAGAAGAGAGTATAGGAGGGTATCTTCATGATTTTGGGGTTGGAAAAATAGTCTTCGGACCCAAAAAACACTAGCCATAAAAGAAAAAATTGATAAATTATTATTACATTAAAACTGATAACTTCACATTGATTCCATTTGGAGAGTAGAAGACATGTGAGACACATAACCAACAGAGGGCTTGTATCCAGAATATATGAAGAACTCCAGTTAATCAATAAGAAAAAGATAGCCCAGTAGAAACATGGGTAGGAGACATAAGGACTTCAAGAGAGGATATTCACTGGCCAATAAACTTATAAAAAGTTGCTCACCATCATTAATCAGAAAATGCAGATCACAACCACAACAAGCTACACCTGCACACCCACCCGAATGACTAACAGTAAAAAGACTGACAATATAAAGTGCTGGCAGGATGTGGAGCAGTGGCAACTTTGATCCATAGTTGGAAGGAATATAAATACTCCTATAACCACTTTGGAAAGCAGTTTTTGGCATTATTTTCTAAAGCCAAATGTATATATACACCCTCATCCAATAATCCGAATCCTCAGGGTGCACTCATTTTACATGCATCAAGGTACTTGCACATCAAGAAAGTAGTAAAAGATGTTCATAGCAGCATTATTTGTAATAGCTAAAAAGTGGGAACTGGACATTAGCAGTAGAATGGATTGATAAATTATGACATATTCATACAATGGAATACAGCAGGGGTTGTTAAACTCTCTGTAAATGTTTTAGCTTTACAGGCCACACACAGTGTCATATATTCTCACTGTTTGTTGTTTGTTTCCAACACTTTAAAAATGTAAAGGGGTACCTGGGTGGCTCAGTTGATTAAGCATCCAATTTCGGCTCAGGTCATGATCTCACAGTTCGTGAGTTCAAGCCCCACATCAGGCTCTGTGCTGATAGTTCAGAGCCTGGAGCCTGCTTTGGATTCTGTGTCTCCCTCTCTCTCTGCCCCTCCCCTGCTCGCACTGTGTCTGTCTCTCTCAAAAATAAATACACATTTTTTAAAAATGTAAAAACCATTCTTAGCTCAAAAGCCATACCAAAACAGGCTGAGGCCTTTGGTCCAGGGGTGCAGAAAATGAACAAATCATAGTTATATGCAACAATTTGGGTAAATTGTGCAAGAATTTTGAGCAAGGACAGTTCAGACACCAAAAAATAAATACTATATGATTCTGTATATAAAGTTTTAAAAGCAGACAAACTACAGTTTTTTAAGGTCCGTATTCAGATGGCAACAGGGAAGGCAAAATAAGAAAAGTGGTTACATTGGATGAGAAGTTCTGGCAATGTTCTATTTTTTGGCCAGTTGACTATTCACTTTGTGGTAGATCATTGAACTGTATACTTTGGTGTTGGGGTTGTGCAGGGTTTGTTTGTTTTACACTTTATGTTATTTTTCACAATAAAAAAGGTAAAAAAAAATGTTTGCTATATAAATGAATGTTCACTAAACCTTCATCACTCCATCTATTTCGGCCCCTTCTTTTCAGCTGACCAACATACTCTAGTGTTGGGAAAAATCAACCCTTTTCTTGACCTGGCCTTCCTTTCATGTTTTTGCACCATCTTCCTGCATCCTTTCAACACAGAGCCTCTGTAAAGAGTAGTCTGTGCTTTCTGTTACCATTTTTTGGCTGCTTTTATTCCACACCCTGTTTGTCGTTCATTTCCACCATTCTATTGCAACTCCTCTTGTTATGGTTACCAGTGATCTGGTTGCTTAAATCAGTGGCAGATTGTTAGAAAGGCAACTCTCTGTACCATTTGTTCACACAATTCATTCAACAGATGATTGAGGTCTTGCAACATATACTTAGGATGCAGTGTTAACAAGACTGAGAAGATCTCTGGTCTCACAGAGTTTGCATTCTAGTTGGGGAGACAAGGAATTAATATTAATATATTTCAGAAAGTAATAGCAATAGGGATAATAAACCAGAATATTTCTTAAGTGTGAGGGAAGGGGCAGGGGCAGGGGCAGGAGCCAATTTAGGTGAGGCAGTTAAGAAAAGTCTCTCTGAATGTGGATCCTGAGAAACTTAACAGAAGACCATGGGGGAGGGGAAGAAAAAAAAAAAGAGGTTAGAGAGGGAGGGAGCCAAACCATAAGAGACCCTTAAAAACAGAATAAACTGAGGATTGATGGGGGGTTGGAGGGAGGGGAAAGTGGGTGATGAGCATTCAGGAGGGCACCTGTTGGGATGAGCACTGGGTGTTGTATGGAAACCAATTTGACAATAAATTTCATATTTTAAAAAAAAGTCTCTTTGAGGAGAATTTGACACTGTTGGCACCTTCCTCCCCATTTAGGTTTTCCTCTTCTCATCTGCTTCTCCTACTTCCTTAACAGTTCCTCTTTTGATCTCTTGCTTGACCATTCCTCTCTGCCTGCTTTTCTCTGCTTAATTATGAAAACTATCTAATGTAATTTGCAAAAATAGAAATAATACAGTGAACACACAAATACCAGGAACCTACATTCAACAGTCATCAGATTTTGCCACATTTGCTTCATTTATTGCTTTTTTCTTTTTCTTCTTCACTGAAATATTTTAAGCATTCCAGACATATCGTTTGTCACCCACTTAAGTGTGCATTGCTAAAAAGTGAGGATGTTTTCTTTCATTCATAACCACACCTAACAAAACATTGGTAAGGTATCCACTAACACCAATTCATAACCTGATTTTTCAGATTTTCTCCAGAACTTTGTCTTTACAGCCCCAAATCACATCTGAACATTTCATTTGGTTGTATTTCTTAAGCTTCCATTCTTCTAGAACAGTCTACCCTTGTTTTTTCCCCCCTACCGTTTACTTGTAGAAGAAACCAATACAGTTTTATAGAATTCCACTTTCTGTATTTATCCTGTCAAAAGACAACCTCTCAGTATATGAAACAAAAAGCATAAAGCTGATACTGTTGCTTACTCTAGTAAGGAAGAGTGATGCTGATCTAATAGAGTGCCTAAGCAGCACAGACCACTGTTGTTACAGAGGATTTTGGGGAAGGGTGCAGCTCAAGAACTGGCAGATTTTCAGGGCCATAAATGGGTCGACATCATCTGTAAGAGTGGTTACTTGGGTGGGACTGTTGATCAGTTTGCACTCAGGTGTGGTTGTTGGAGTCCCTTCTTTTTGTCTGATTTTCACAGATGAACAGCAGTTACTGATTGGTTGATTTAAAAAAAAAAAAACTTTACCTGGGCAAGTTGATTTTGCTCAATTGAATGAATTTAAAGCCAGTTTTTGTGGCTCTCTTGTTAACATGGTTACACAACAATTAGTTTTTTCCTAGGAGTATTGAAATTGTTTTATTCTCCCTATAATATTGTTGAACTTGTTCCTTTATTCCATTTCTGGTTAAACTTTTTTTTGGCAAGATTATTTCATAGCTCATGCTGCATTCTGTTGCATCACATCAGAAGGGTTACAACACCTGGTTGCCCAACTTTAAGTGATGAGTTCCCATGATTACACCTGATCTCTCTATGCGACGTTCCCTGGCAGGCTTTCATCTAGTGGTTTCAAACATTGGTAATCATTACTTGAAATAACAATTTTAGTAGGGATTCCAAAATTGTGCTTTTCTATTACTTTTATTCTTTCTTCATTTATTAGCTGATATTTTCCAAAACCGTGAACTTTCTCTCATCAGCTAGGGCTGTTGAAATACCTTGAAATAAGGCTCAAACAAGAAAGGCAGAATAAGTGTTTGGTTGTTTTCTTAATTATTTCCAGTTATCAGAGCCCTGGTTACCTCCAGTGGGGATGGTGTCCAGTGAGTTGACTTTTATGTTAGCTTTGACTTTTTCTTACTTTACTATAATGAACCCCGGGATTTAATAATCAGGATGATTCAGCAATTACAAATAATTGCATTCATTATTTTTAATGCCCAAATTGTTCTTTTTCTGACCACTGCTTAAATGTTCTTGTTTCCTAGGGTTTCATCTTTGATAGACTTTTCTTCCCTTCTGTGCTCATTTTCCTGGCTGACCTCAGTCTTTTCTGTAACTACTCTCAGCATTTTAATTACTCTCAAATTATTCTTTCTTAACCAGACATCAGACCTGTATTTGCATGTCCTCACCTGCATGGCTCTCCCAAAACATGAAAACACATGATTAAATTTATCCGTTTGCTGTTCTTTTCTTCTTGTTGTATTTTCAGTTCCCGAGCCAGAAACCTGGAATCATTCTTGATTTCTTCCCTTCTCTTGTACATGCAGGTATTCATCAAATTTGCTCTTAGAAATATTTCAGTGTCCCAGCTTTTCCTTTGCGTTGCACTGCTTACGGTTCTCAGACCATGGTGGTCTCTTACCTACACTTTGGGTCAAGCTCCTAAATAGAATGCCTACAACCTACCACTGCTTTCTACTCCAGATCACTCTATACTACTACCTTTGCAGTTACCTTCTTGGAAATAAATTTGGTCACGTTAGTGCACTGTTTAAAGACCTCTGCTAAGGGCACCTGGGTGGCTCAGTTGGTTAAGTGTCCTGCTCTTGGTCTCAGCTCAGGTCGTGATCTCATGGTTCTTGGGTTCAAGCCCTGCATCAGGCTCTGTGCTGCCAGTGCAGAGCCTACCTGGGATTCTCTCTCTCCCTTTCTCTCTGCTCCTCTCCCTGGCTCACGTTCCCTCTATCTCTCTCAAAATAAATAAACTTAAAAAAAAAAAAAAAAAGACCTCTATGGGGCGCCTGGGTGACTCATTCGGTTGGGTGTCCAACTTTGGCTCAGGTCATGATCTCACAGTTCACGAGTTCGAGCCCCATGTCAGGCTCTGTGCTCGGAGCTCAGAGCCTGGATCCTGCTTCAGATTCTGGTGTCTCCCTCTCTCTCTGCCCCTCCCCAGCTCATGCTCACTTGCTCGCTCGCTCGCTCTCTCTCTCAGAAATAAATAAACTTTAAAACAATTTTTTTAATTAAAAGAAAGAAACCTCTGCTATATACCTATTACCTAATATGGCAGTATTTTCCAGATTTGTTTGGTAGAGCCCTAATTCTACAAGATGTGAATAGGTATTCTCTGAAAAAGACATACTGGAAACAAATGTTTAGAAAAATAATGATTTCCTTACTTTCGATTTTTCAGCCTTTTATATACAATGTATTTTATTCTGTGTCTCCAACAGGGAGTAAAATAGATAGTATTCCACAAATTCATTAGATCATGAAATCTTTTTATTGTCGTTGCTGAGCTCTAGCAAGATTAATGTTATTTAGTAAAATGTTAGGGGGACACTGGCCAAATGAATAAATTCTCAACTTTTAAACTGCATTTAAGGCCTTTCATAGTCTCTCATGTTAAATTAGAT
This sequence comes from Prionailurus bengalensis, assembly GCF_016509475.1. Taxonomy (NCBI): domain Eukaryota; kingdom Metazoa; phylum Chordata; class Mammalia; order Carnivora; family Felidae; genus Prionailurus; species Prionailurus bengalensis. Next base: position 16,386,431 of record NC_057361.1, on the reverse strand, counting down.
ATCCCCTGCTGTTCCCTTAGCAGTCTTTCCATATGTCCTTCTGAAGTTTTCTCTTAATGTACTAGGGTTATCTGTCTCCGTCTTCCTTGCTGACTCTGGGGGCCTATCTTTATCTCTATTTCCTCAGCACTGGGCAATATCTGGCACATAGTAGCGCAATAACAACTCACTGAATAATAAATGGATCTATTTCTGAAGTAGAAATTTCTCCGCTAGCCATTTCCCCAGCTCTGTTATTATTTTCATACTTACGGGATCAGTAGTTGCCTTAATTTGTAGGTTAGGAAAAAGAATAAAATTATATATTAGAGCTGAAACTGACCCTCAAGCTCATTCAGGCTGGTGGTTTTCAGACTATGTGCCACAGACTCTTAGGTGTCCCACAGACCCCTTTCCCACCAGCTGCTCTTCCTTGTGGGGCTATTAAAGGGAATGGGAGGAAAAAATAGGCATATGAAGCACATTTCTTTTAGCAGTTTTGAATAGTGGGTTTTTGGGGTGCCTGAGTGGCTCAGTTAAGCGTCCAACTTCGGCTCAGGTCATGATCTCATGTCTTGTGGTTTCAAGCCCCACGTCAGGCTCTGTGCTGACAGCTCAGAACCTGGAGCCTGCTTCAGGTTCTGTGTCTCCCTCTCTGTGACCTTCCCCTGCTGACACTCTGTCTCTCTCTCTCTCTCAAAAATAAATGAACATTAAAAATAAAAAATTTTAAAAATAGTGGATTTCTTAAATTCCTTTTGAAAAAAGATTCCAAGGCTACAGTAGAGAGCCATTGATGTAACGGTCAACCCTTTGCTTATGAGGGAGTGGTAACAGACCCAAAGGGATTGTCTTTTCACAAGGTCACAAAGTTCTTAGTAACAGGGCAGGAACTAAGACTCAGATCACAGTAGTGCTTTTTGCAAAAATCAGAAAAAATGGAAAAGTTTATTAGAAGATTATGGACTAAAATTCTATTAAGTGTTCACACAAAAGTCTATATACAAAAGTTCATAGCATCTTTATTTGTAGTAATCCAAAACTAGATACAGTCCGAGTGCCCTTCAACAGGTAAACGGACAAACGAACTGTGGTCCATCCATGCCATGGAATACTACTCAACAACTAAAAGGAATGATTTATTCATACATGCAACAACTTGGATGAATCTCAGGAAATTTATGCTGAGTGAAACAATTACACGCTTTATGATTCCACTTACATAACATTCTTAAAATGACAAAATTATAGAAATTTAGAATAGATTCATGATTGCCAGAGGTTAGGAATTGGAGAGGGAGGGAGGCCAGTATGGTTATAAAGGGACAGTGTGAGGTATCCTGGTAGTGATGAACTGTTCATTATCTTTACTATGGTGGTGGATACAGGGACCTATACCTATAATATAATGGCAAAGAACTAAACTTCCATGTACACACACAAACAAACTCCAGCGGTTAAAGCTGGAGACATCTAAATGAGATAAGTTGATTGCATTAGTGTCAGTATTCTGGTTGTGATAGTATACTCTAGTTTTGTAAGACATTACCATTGGGGAAAGGGTACACAGGATCTATCTGTATTATTTCTTACAACTTAGTATAAACCCACAATTATCTTAAAATGAAAAGACTAGTTTAAAAGTTTTAAAAATGAAATACAGATACTTCCAGAAAATAAAATGTTGTTATGTGGATTTATTATTTAGAGCCAAACTTGGGATGCCACAGTTTTTGAGTCCTGAAGCCCAGAGTCTTTTGCGAATGCTTTTCAAACGAAATCCTGCAAACAGATTAGGTAAAAATTGTAATTAGTTTCTTTTTTGTGTTTGTTGGTATTTGGGGTTTTTTGGCAGGGGGAGGTGGATATTTGTTTTTAATGTGTAATTATGACATATTAGGGCAAATATTAAAAGCAAAGTCTAAATAAACTATATATTCCTCCTTGAAATAAAAATATTTAATCAAAAATTCTAAACCATTTAATTTTTGATAGGTGCAGGACCAGATGGAGTTGAGGAAATTAAAAGACACTCATTTTTCTCAACAATAGACTGGAATGTAAGTATAGAATGAAAATGTGCTTGAATTTTTTTATAATTAACGCATACCTAAGTCTCTCCTTTTTCCTCTAGAAACTGTACAGAAGAGAAATTCATCCACCTTTTAAACCTGCAACTGGCAGACCTGAAGATACGTTCTATTTTGATCCTGAGTTTACTGCAAAAACTCCCAAAGGTAAGGAGAAAATGTGAAAACCCAAATGTAAGACTGTATATAGATATATAAGTCTTTATGCTATCCTCATACCTCCCCTTCCTACCATATGCCTGCTAAGGTAACTAGATAATTCGAAAATCCTTTACAGCATTTTATAGCAGTTAAGATCCATGTTGAACCTTATAACAAACTATGGGGGCACCTGGGTGACTCAATCAGTTGAGCATCCAACTCTTGATTTAGGCTCAAGTCATGATCCCAGGGTTGTAGGATCGAGCCTCACATCAAGTTCTGTACTGAGCATGGAGCCTGTGTAAGATTCTCTCCCTCCCTCTCTCTCTCAAAGTTAAAAAAATCTTTTAGCAAATTATGTTGTGCCTTAAACTTTGATACTATTTATGTGAAAAAATTATTTGGTTGTGTGTTTATTTACCTGTAGCTGTTTCTACTTAAAACACTATTCAGTATAGATAGTGCTCTTTAAAACTCTAATATTAAGTACAATTCTGCAAGTACTTGTAAAGTTTAAATCCAAAACATAGCTTAAACTTTGTATGAGGTGTCATCATTTCAAAGTAATTCAGGAGCACCTGGTGGCTCAGTTGGTTGAGCTTCTGACTCTTGATTTCGGCTCAGGTCATGATCCCATGGTTCGTGAGTTCCAGCCCTACGTCAGGCTGTGTGCTGACAGCATGGAGCCTGCTTGGGATTCTGTGTCTCCCTCTCTCTCTGCCCATCCCCTGCTTGTGCATGCTCTCTTTCTATCTCTCTCTAAAAAATAAATAAACATTTTTAAAAATGCTTCATATCCTGTGTCATGCCTTATCCTAAAATTGCATTAACAGTGACTATTACAGAGAAATTATCTTTGAAATGGTAATCTATATTTATTAGTGTGTGTATACACATAAGGGTATGTTTTGCGCTCTAATACTCCCTCATTTAGGTGTACCAGACCCCAGGTTTATCACTGACAAGCAAATAAATAAAAAGTGTGCTTGTATGTATTTTCCATAGAGCACATCATTCAAACCTTGCTATAAAACTTTCCAGTCAGTGGGAATCCAAGCTGGTGTAGCCACTCTGGAAAACAGTATGGAGTTTCCTCAAAAAATTAAAAATAGGACTGTCCTACGACCCAGCAATTGCACTATAGGCATTTATCCAAGGGATTCAGGTGTGCTGTTTCAAAGGGACACATGCACCCCCGTGTTTATAGCAGCACCATCAACAATAGCCAAAGTATGGAAAGAGCCCAAATGGCCATCGATGGATGAATGGATAAAGAAGATGTGGTATATATACATATGATGGAGTATTAGTAAGCAATCAAAAGGAATGAAATCTTGCCATTTGCAACTACGTGGATGGAACTGGAGGATATTATGCTAAGCGAAATTAGTCAGAGAAAGACAAATATCATATGACTTCACACATATGAGGACTTTAAGATATAAAACAGATGAACATAAGGGAAGCAAGAATAATATAAAAACAGGGAGGGGGACAAAACATAAGAGACTCATAAATATGGAGAACAGAGGGTTACTGGAGGGGTTGTGGGAGTGGGGATGGGCTAAATGAGTAAGGGGCATTAAGGAATCTACTCCTGAAATCGTTGCACCATATGCTACTTTGGATGTAAATTTTAAAAAATAAAATTAATTTAAAAAAATAAATTTAAATTTAAAAAAAAAGCTTTCCAGTCAGTATCCTCATAATTTGTGTTAAGCATTGATGGATGTTTATTATTTTTATAAGACAGTCTTAGAAATTTGAATTAATACATCAGCACAATTTTTTCAAAAACATAAACAGTGATATGCATTGAATTGGTGATAGATGGTAATGTTTTACTTTGCTTTCTCATTACAATTTGTCCTGATAGAGGAAAGATCTCAGAATAGCACAATTCTATATTGTATTCTGCCCAGGTAGTTAGCAAAAGTCTTCAGTAGAATACTGTCACCTTGATTTAAAATTCACTAAACAGTATTTATTGCTGATACTATGAAGCTGATGTTAAAAAAGAACTTTATGCAGAGTTGATGTTTAAGTAGATTTGCCTATTTGGTTTTTGCCCTTAGCCTTTATAATATGATTATAAATATTAGTATGCTTAATTGTGTCTTTACATTTATGAGTAGTATATTTGTTATGATTTTATTTTTATAGTAACTATTAACTATATTTTAAAAGTAGTTTTCTGTTTTTGTTAATGCCAGTAGATTCCACATAAATAATTTGAATAACAATATATGTCATGTCATAAGATACAGTTTAAGGACTACATGCCATGATTTTCCTCAATATTACTTTTGATCCTTAAATATATATATATAAATATAGTAATTTTTTTCAATGTTTATTTTTCAGAGACAGAGACAGAGCGTGAGTAGGGAAGGGGCACAGAGAGAGGGGGACACAGAATTCAAAGCAGGCTCCAGGCTCTGAGCTGTCAGCACAGAGCCCGACGTGGGGCTCAAACCCACGAACTGTGAGATCATGACCTGGGCCGAAGTCAGACGCCCAACCAACTGAGCCAGCCAGGCGCCCCTAAATACAGTAATTTTTAACTTGTAGTTTAGATTTCCAGATTCTGATATTGTGTATTAAGATTACTGGCCTAAATTCCTTTCTCCTAAATTATCTGTAGATGAACATGTATCTCCACATGACCAGGAGCCATAGCACTGAATTTAAGATTTTGTTTCTCAGTCACGCTAACCACATTTCAAATGCTCAGGAGCTGCATGTGGCTGGGGGCTGCCATATTGGACAGCACAGATAAAGAAAATTTACATCACTACAGAAAATTCTATGGATCATTGCTAATTTACAATAACATTAGCCCAGTAATTCATCGATTTATTATATTCTTCAACGAATTAGCTATTTTCTGGGCTCAGAAGAACTGGGATGTTAGAGCTCTGATACCCATAAGCCATCAGGACAGGGCTGATTTTACTGAGTTATCCTGGAAGCACTGGGTGCCTAAGAAGTAAAATTCCAGAATTAGTGAGAAAGGCCATACTGTCAACAGTTATTCCCTTAATTACCTTTCAAGTATTACCTTCTCAGTAATGTATTATTCTTTTCAGACTCACCTGGCATTCCACCCAGTGCTAATGCACATCAGCTTTTTCGGGGGTTTAGTTTTGTTGCTATCACCTCAGATGATGAAAGCCAAGCTATGCAAACAGTTGGTGTGCATTCAATTGTGCAGGTGAGTGAATGTATAAGTAATTTAAAGTTTGAAATGTTGTAAGATAGAGTTCACTGTGTGGATGATTATATTTGATCTGATTTTAAGTGGGCAGCTTAAAATAAATTTTATACCATTGACATTGCTTTTAGAAATTCCTTTCATTTGCTTTTAAAAAGATGGCATGCACTAAAATTCTGGATATCTGTCTGACTTAAAAGGGGAATTCTAAGAGAGTTGAGACATATATCACCATCTTGTCTCCACCCTTTCCTGTTTATCAGGAAAAAATGTTTATCAGGCCTAGTTTGTTTCATCTTCTGACTCTGTCAGGTCAGCTATGATGAACTGAGGTCTCCTGGTTCCCTGATAGCTTAGAACAGGGTTCAGCAGACTTGCTTTCTAAAGGGCCAGTTAAATGTTCGGGGCTTTGTAGGCTACATGATCTCTGTCACAACCACTCATATCTGCCATTGTAACACAAAAGCAGCCATAGACCAGTAGCTAAGTGAATGAGCATGGCTGTGTGCCAATAAAACTTTATTTATAAAAACTGGCAGTGAAAAAAAACTGGCAGTGAAACAGATTTGGCCCAGAAGCTATAGTTTGCCAACTTCTGCCATAGAAATGTATAAGAAATAAGAGTGAACTTCAGTCTTATGTTTTCCGTGTTTTGTTTCCTTGTTCATTGGGAATCCCCATTGCTATTAGGAAGAAATGGTTGCAGGTACTACCTTAGGGTGTGCCCTTCCTCATTATCCCATCTGTGTATCAGAGTTGGAGAAGGAGGTAAAAGCCACAGAAGCAGGTTTCTAGATGTCTGTGTGTTTGTAACAGGAGACTGGACTAGTAAATTAAATGTTATTCGAGGAACACAAATAGTATAAACCATTAGATTTATTCCTTCCCATCCTAGTATCATGGAAAGATAAATGTAATTCATCTTCCTAATCATAGAGGGAGCTAGATATGTCTTTTGAAGCATTGATTGTTTTTTAGGGTACTAAGTAATGCTTGAGTTTGCTCCATGATGAAGTTGCTTTTGCTCTAACGTTTCTTTCCTGGGTTAGTCATCTTGCTTTCCACTTTCGAGAAAACCATTTTAAGCACTGGTTTTTAAATAAAATTCATGGTTGAAATAGTCTGTCCCTTTTACTGTAACAAGCATGTGATGTATAGGAAGTTTATAAGTTATAACTTCTCTACCTAACATAGAAGTCACAAACATATGTTCTACAGAATTCAAATTTTAACCTATACAAAGCACATAGACACCAGATGTGGCAGGGGATGCTCTCCCTTCAGTATAGCCAAGAGCAGCACAACTTCCCTCAGCGTACTTATGAAAGCGCTCATTTGCTAGCCACCATCCTACCCCATGTTATTTAGTCCTTAACCCATTAACAGCTTCTCTAGCAGAAGGTCTATTGAAGCTCTGACTTGAGGGTAGAGAACAGAGGGCATGGCTACTGATAGTCCCCAATGACAATAACAGGTATCACCTTCAAATATTTTATTTAATCCTCACCATTGCTCTCTGAAAAAACACACGTTCAGGCTTACATAGCCTGCAAGAGGTGCATCTGAGACAAGCATCCAGATGTTCTCATTCTGAATCCTCCTAAATCTTTTCTCCCGTACCGGAGGCTTCACACTGCTCCCTGTTTGCAAAAGTACTTCAGGGACCTAGCGTTGGCTGGGGAGTGGAATAGGGTTCAATCACAGGCAAGGCTTTCAGCTCCTTATCAATAACTCTGTGTTTTCTGTTGTACATACTCAGTTATTTCTTTTTAACACAAGTTTTTTAGCCTATTTTTTGCTGTACATTTTATGGTAGACACTGCTAAAATACACAGTTGTGGAAGAATAAATGCTGTAAAGATTCATTTTTATTTTTGCCGATACTCATTTATATTTATTGTTAATATCAACAATGCATACCGAGTAACATATTCCACTATTATGAATTATACCACAGTCACTATAAAACTCTTTGTCAACCTATAATTGTCTTTGTAGCAGTTGCACAGAAACAGTATTCAGTTTACTGATGGATATGAAGTAAAAGAAGATATTGGCGTTGGCTCCTACTCTGTTTGCAAGAGATGCATACATAAAGCTACAAACATGGAGTTTGCAGTGAAGGTAAATATTTTTAGGTTTAAAATGCATCTCTAACAGTTCTTATTCATGCATGTCCATACCACTTAAAAATTACACTCTTCTTTGGTAAATGTGCTTTCTCTTATTTAAAAAAGGAGGGGGGAGGGTATGGTAAACTGAAATATCTGCAACCTTCAGGGCCCTTAATCTGGAACCATGGATTCACCTGTAAGCTAAAGGTAAGCGCATACCTACAGTTTGCTCAAGACAGTATCGTTTACACCTGATTTTTAGTAACACTCTTTTACTCTAAAAAGTCCCCAATTTTGTGGTCTAAGAGTCAAGGAATTCCTCAAGATTGTATGCCAAATTTTTTATGTTTACATTTTTCTGGCAAAAAGTGTTCATACTGTCCTTCACATTTAAAAGGATCTGTGCACCAATAAAAGAATATGCACCACCGTTATAAAATTTGTTATCATTAGCTGTTTTAATTTCATCAAGGGTCAAGACAGTAAGAATTTTCTAAGTCAAAAACCAAAGCACATGGCTCTATGATAAAGTTTGAATTACAAACCTTTAGTTGAAAGTGAAAAAATACTGTATTCAGGTTTCTGCCTTTTCACTTCTTGGGATGGTAGTCTCTGCTCTCCCATTGCAAACAATTTAATGTCTAAAGCTTTCAGCTTATTTTGAACCTTAGAAATGATCTATAAGTGTTTAGTGATCTATAAATGTTTAGTTAGTAGGGGAGTAGCATTAATTGTTATTACTTCTGTACATCCATCTATCATACAGATCTACCATGATTTCATTGTGTAAAAATAAATGTCTTTTATATATGCATAGCAAATAGCTGGGAAGACACACATACACAAAAAAATTGTTACTACTATTCTAAACTTGGATGTAATTGCTTTAAAAGTCATCAGTGTCTGGCCTTCTGTAAAGTGTAAGGATGAACCATAAAAAGGCATTTTAATTTGCTCTCTACTCTTTGCTCATAGTGAAATCTAGAGTACATAGAAATTTTCTGATTGCTTACATGAAAGGAGATAAGGTGAGTAATGTACATGGTAGGCAGTTTAAGGATGTATCTTGTCTCCATAAACACATCAGAAAAAAGTAGAAATGCCCTGAGGCCCCCTTTGAATTACATAAACCAGGAGCAGTATACCAAAACCTTGAGAATATCTCCAAGCTATGTGTGGAGTCTTGTGACTTAAATTAGATTCATAAAACAAATTCCAGCATAAATTCATTCTACTGAAATTACTACAAATCAAAGATCTGCAAGCAAAAGTATGAATGAAATGTAAGCTCTGCTCAGATTAACAGATGAAAGAGATTGTTGCTAGGAATAACACCTTCCAGTGTGTTCTCGTCTTCAGAAGACTCATCTCCCTTGAATTTGCATGTCTATTCAATATACCTTCTTCTTAATCATCCATTTGCCTAATTCCACACTGTCATTTGCATTTGATTACAGTGTACACCTATGTTTGTATTCCTTGTTCTTCACATACGGAACTGTTTTACAACTAAATACACTTCTGATAGCAGATTTGGCTCACACTGTGAGTTGCAAACTCTTTCCTAGATTGCTGGAGCATTGGAGTTATTTATTGTGTACATTAATTACTAAGCCTAAATCGAAAATATGTAGGTCACAAAATTTGTTTCAGACTACCCTCTGGACAAAATGAAAGCAAAACGTGTTATCCTTTTAAAAATATAATATTACTGGGGCGCCTGGGTGGCTCAGTCGGTTGAGCGGCCGACTTCAGCTCAGGTCACGATCTCACGGTCCGTGAGTTCGAGCCCCGCGTCGGGCTCTGTGCTGACAGCTCGGAGCCTGGAGCCTGTTTCGGATTCTGTGTCTCCCTCTCTCTGAACCTCCCCCGTTCATGCTCTGTCTCAAAAATAAATAAACGTTAAAAAAAATTTAAAAAATATATATAATATTACTTTAACAGATTAAAACTTTAAGAGATGTATTTTTAAGAAACAGCTGACATAAAAGGATTGGAAAGCTACATTAGTATTTTAAAGGGCTTTATTATAATAATTAAACTTAACTTTAGCCAAGTAAAATTCTAGGTGTGGTTTTCTGCTTAGCTTTCTGCCTAGCTTCAAAAATGAGCTTGTTCCACTTAACTCTTAATTAATTCTTTATAAGTAGCTTACAACTAATGGGTTCTTCCACTGAAGCATTTTATTAAAGGAAGTAAAGGTAATTTAGTAAACAGATGGCTAGTGGTGGTATTATATATACATATATACGTCTTTTCCTTAATTTTCTGTATTGATAGGGGTTAGAAGTTGACTACATTTACAAGGGCTTAAGACATTCAAGGATGGAAGAAAGAGATGTTCTTGGTACCTTTTCTTGAGGCCTTTGAGTATTTAGTAAGTTCTAAACTTAGACTGGCTTTCAAATTTTGATTAGACAGTGTGGCCAGGGACTTAAATAAGACTGGTTGATAAATGGCTCATATGTCTAGTATTTATATAAGATAATACTTAAGATCTGTAGCTTTAATACTTAAGGTTTGTGACTGTATAGTTCATGAGATTTTATGATAAATACCTGCCTTTTAGATTATTGATAAAAGCAAGAGAGACCCAACAGAAGAAATTGAAATACTTCTTCGTTATGGACAGCATCCAAACATCATTACTCTAAAGGATGTAAGTAGTAAATTCTTTAACTCCGATCATTTGAATCAGTTGTCTAACTCACTCTGGGAATGTTTTCAAATATCATGTGGTAGACAAAGAACTCGATATCGTAAGTTTTAAAAAAATTGACTGGAGTACAACATATGTAGCATAATTTCAGCTATAAAGAAAAATATGTTTATGTAGTTAATTTTTGTATTTTTGCTTTAAGAAGAAAAATGTTACTGACATTATTGCTTTTAATACCTATGTTTACTGGAACATGTGGGTATTAATTAGTATTAGGGATTACCTAGTCTCAGACTCTATGGATTCCCCAAACTCTCTTCCACAGTACTGCCTGAGAAAGCAAACACTCAGGTATGTTACTTGCCTACCTACATCTCATACCCCCACTCACCTCCAGTCCTTGCCTTCCTCTGTCTGCAGTAGTTTTCACACTTCCTCTCATACCCCATGCTCTAACCATGCTCTAGTATGTACACATCTTTCAGCTTTCCTCCTTTTCTCATGCTGCTCTGTCTGAATTTATGATTTCCTCAATGAACAGTACCACTTCCCTTCTTTGCCTGGCTAACCACCGTTCCTCTAAAACTTTGCTAAAACCTTACTTCCTCCAGGAGGTCTGTTCTTCGGATTGCCACACCCTAGACAAGTGAGGTATCCTTTCCTTTCTGCCTGTGGTTTTATCATACCAGAGCTGTTGGCGAAGGGTGTGAACTCCCCAGGCAGCATTAAACCTTCTCTTGCTCATGGTGCTCACATAGGCTCAAAGGCCATATCTGGGTGTCATAGACCTGATATGTCACATGGCCAACTAAGCCAGAGAATTTCTAAGGTACCTTTTGCCTTTCACCTCTGAGATTTTGTGAATTCCAAAGTTTACTCTTCCTTTTTCCTAACCAAAACTCCAGTTTCCTGAGATTAATTTATCACTGCTCATTGTTAGAAGAAGAATGTTAACTTAGTCCCATTAAAATGTGAAGCTGCATATCTTAAGTGACTCTTTAATTACTATAACCTCCAAGAATCTGACCAACTAAATAAAAAAGGAAATACAGAAAATTCTTTCTTCCTTGACTTGGAAACTCCCTAAGCTGTTACTGGTTTTTACATCTTTCCTCCTTCTTTGATTTCAAATTCCAAGGTCTCTAAAATTTTCCCTGCTTTTATCACAGCATCTCCAACATTTTTTTTAACTTATTTCTATGTCTGTTTCTCCCTACTAGAATAAAAACATTGAGGACAGGTACCTTGTTTTCTACATATTTGGGGCCCCAGCACCCACTACCTCTTACGGAGCTAAATAAAGGTGTGCAGTAACCCGGTGGTGACGGGGAATAAAAGAAACTGAAGCTTAATAAAGAGGCTATCTCAGTTTGGGATTGCCTGAAGTACAAATCCAAAATTACAATGAGCTTTCTATTTCTGCATTGGGAGGAAACTTGTATGCTTCTGTGTGGTTAGATGGAATATCTTTCTGCTACTTGATCTTCCTACTTAATTTGTGCCACAGCTTGTATTTCAGTTTAATCAAAACCAGAATTGATTCGTTGTACTGTTTATGTAAATATAGAAGTTCTGCAGTTGCAGAAGTTCCAGGAAAATCATAGTCCCCGCTGTCATCGATAGAAAGATCAAGAGAAACAAACCTGAGAGCAACAGTTCAGTACCCCTTCATATACGATGCCCATCGTTACTTTGATTGCCATGACTTAGGTTTCACAGAAGGAAGTTGCAGATTATTTTTCTGACATTCAATCTAATCAATTCCTGTTTTAATATTCTTGCATGTATAAAATGGCTTGCAAATTTTATATCCTCCATCAGTTGTGATAAATAAAAATTTCCTTGACTATAGACTTTGTTCTGAGCACATGTAAAGCCTCAAATAATTTTTGACATTTTGGTGTTAAATCTTACAGGTATATGATGATGGAAAATACGTGTATGTAGTGACAGAACTTATGAAAGGGGGTGAATTGCTGGATAAAATTCTTAGACAGAAATTTTTCTCCGAAAGAGAGGCCAGTGCTGTCCTCTTTACTATAACCAAAACTGTTGAATATCTTCACGCACAAGGGGTAAGTCTTTTTAACATTTTATATATACAAATACACGCATGCACACACATACATACATACATATATATACATACACACACACACTTTCACCTTTTCTTTTTTTTTTACCTATTCTTTCTGAATGTTTGAACTAAAATTACAAAGGTAGAAGTTACTTTATGCATTAATGGAAAATACTATTAGCTTAATTATTTGCTGTTCTTCATTTACTAAAATTTCTCCCACCAAGGTTGAAGTGCTACTTTGAAATCCTGACTTGTTTATATTAAGTTCTTATGCTTCCCAACAAAAAGTGAGTGAGGTCTTCTGACCAGGAAGACGTATCACCATTTTTGCTAGGCCACTCTGTGCTCTTGAGAATTAGATCCATTGCAAGTTTAGAAGCACAACCATAGAATCATGGGTTGTATTCACTTATAAAAAGAAATTAAGAGGGGCACCTTGGTGACTTAGTTGTTTGAGCGTCCGACTTCGGCTCATGTCATGATCTCCTGGTTTGTGAGTTTGAGCCCCACATTGGGCCCGCGGCTATCAGTGCAGGGCCCACTTCGGATCTTCTCTCCACATGTCTCTCTCTGCCCCTGCCCCGCTCGCACTTTCTCTCAAAAATAAATAAACATTAAAAAATAAATAAATACGTGGGGCGCCTGGGTGGCTCAGTCGGTTGAGCATCCGACTTCGGCTCCGGTCATGATCTCACAGTTCGTGAGTTCGAGCCACGCGTCGGGCTCTGTGCTGACAGCCCAGAGCCTGGAGCCTGCTTCAGATTCTGTGTCCCCTCTCTCTCTGCCCCACCCCTGCTTGTGCTCTGCCTCTCTGTCTTTCAAAAATGAGTAAACATAAAAAAAATTTTTTTAAATAAATACAAGGAAATTAAGAGACTACTTCTTAAGGAGTTTATTTTCAATATGTTATTCTCATTTTGTTTGTCTTTACTCCTAGAAGCTAACAACTGGGAAGTGTCACTTTCATTCTAGAGCTTCTTGATTTCTAGCTGGTCAAGATTTGCCTAGTATACTAGCTAAGAATTAGTGGGACTCCATAGTCACTGGAGAATTGATGACTTTGCAGTCATCTAAGTCTTCTATATTCTTTTCCATTGCTTCAGCAGTAATTAGTTACTCAGATGATCTGGAGAAGTAATGTTCTCAATGTTAGAAACTAAAACTGAGGTGATTGATTAGAATCTAGACTCAGAATTTAGTGGTAGAAGAAACATAGAAGTCTAATAAGGAATGTCAAGGTTTATGTGAAAGAAGTACTCAAGTAGGTAACTGAAGGGGGAGAAATATTACAAAAATCTAAAGGAACAATATCTTTTAGTATGTGTGACGTTGTCACTTGGATATTAAATAGGCAGTACTTAAAGTCTGGATTTTTTTTTTCCTTTTTACCCCTAAACCCAGTGCCTGTTCCATTGAGCCTGTCAGCACTTGTTTGTTGTATACATCCATTATACATGCTGTTCCCTCTCCTTAGAATGACTGTCCCCCACTGTTCCAGCTTGTTTGGACCAGATGTTACCTCCTCTAGAGACGCATCTCTCACCTGTTTATTCTCTGCCTTCCTCACTACCGTGCAAGCTCCTAGCATGGAAAGGCAAGGATCTTACAGGTCTTGTTTAATATGGTATCTGGAGCTTCTTATATAATACCCTGGCACATGATAGGCATTCAATAAATATTTGTTGAATAAATGAATAACCTAGGGGCAGATATTACTGCTATTTGCATTTTACCTTAACCTAACCTACGTACTCAATGGACAAAGAGGAGGGAAGTACATACTATTTTTTCTTCCTTCTTTCCTTGCCCTGGTTCTGTATTAGAGAGTTATGCTTACATTATCAGCCTTTTATAATGTTGAGATCATTTGAAGGTCAGCACTCACATCCTCTTGTTAAGTACATTGCTTGACAGTTTGTGAATAAAGAATTTTCCATCATGGAAATGTGTTGTTGTATTGTTAATGTACCTCTTTAATTTGTATTTCAATTAGGTGGTTCACAGAGACTTGAAACCTAGCAACATTCTTTACGTGGATGAATCTGGCAATCCAGAATCTATTCGAATTTGCGATTTTGGCTTTGCCAAACAGCTAAGAGCAGAAAACGGTCTTCTCATGACTCCTTGTTATACTGCAAATTTTGTTGCACCAGAGGTAATTGTGAAATTATTTGCTTCCAGTATTTCAGTATATTTAAAAACTCATTTGCTGTGTTTAATATGGAGTAGTTAATAGTTGTTTAATTGAAGACTTACTGAACAAATAATTAAAATAAAATGTCAGCTCTTTTTCTTCTGATGGTAGTTCATCCTGTCCTCAGTCCCCTACTACTTAGTCCTTTTCTTGCCTTAACTTCTGTCTTTCTACATAATCAATCATCTGTAGTGGTCTACTGTCACTAACACTTTTGTGCTTGTCAGCGCATGGAATTAAATGGAAAGTAGCTTATTCTCATCCTTTCCTAATATCCTTTTTAATTTACTGGTTTTGACACCATCTTCCTGTATTTCTGAGGCTAAAACATCATGGTCTCTTCTTGTCTTTAGCTACATAACTAGGTATCATCTCTGTTATCCTCAAAAACCAGTTTGAGGTTCTTCTGTTCACAAAACTGCCATCCTAGGCCCTGCTTCCTTCACCACACCCCAAATGACTGCCATGGCCTAATTTCACCTTGCTCCCTTTCTCGATCTCTGATCATTCCACAGAAGAGCTGCAGTGTTACTGAAGTCTTTTTCAAGCCCTACTTTGATCAAGTTGCTTCTTTTCCTAAGAAATTTCTGTTCCCCGTTGTAGCAAATCTAAAATCCACTGCTTTGCCCTCAAGATTTCTTGTCTTTTTATTATCATTGTGTAAAAACACATAACTATGAACTAGATAAGAAAAAATAATAGTTAACCGAGGCACCTGGGTAGCTCACTTGGTTAAGCATCTGACTCTTGGTTTCAGCTCAGGTCGTGATCTCACGGTTCTTGGGTTCGAGCCCCACATTGGCCTCCACGCTGATAGCGTGGAGTCTGCTTGAGATTCTCTCTCTCCCGCTCTCTATGCCCCTCCCCCACTCATGCTCTCTCTGTCTCTCTCAAAACAAATAAATAAAGTTAAAAAAAGATAGTCAAACCTAACATAGGGGTTATGTGCCAGTCACATGTATTAACTGATTTCATCCTCACAACATAGGGTTTACATGTAATAATTCCTTCTAATCATAACTTTGTGAAGTAAATACTTTCACTCAATTCTTATAGGAAACCAGGTGCACAGTGAAAGGTTACATAATTTGTTTGAGGTCAGGTCGAGATTTGAGCCCCAGCAATATGGCTGCAAAGTCTGTGCATTTACCATTATATATTTCACAAAAAATGATAATAGTTGGTAGTGTTAGAATGGTTGCATTATATTTACCAAACATTTGTAATTTTCTTACTTTGAGTTATAAAATAATACTTTTAAAAAGACTCCTTGCACCTGTTCTGGTGGTACTAGAGCTAATGAGGGACAGACTCTCTGCTTGTTTGTCCACATACCCACAGCATCTGACACATATCCAAGCATAGTCACTTCATCTAGCCATCTCATTTTTCCCCATCAGTGTTTTCTGCTTCAGACAATCAATCTGCTTCTTGAAATCACCATGTAGCTGTTTTGCCTTGGCACATTGGATGTTTTTGTTTCAAAGCCTCTGAATTCATCTTTTTCAGGAAATCTTCCATAATTAAACTCTCTTTAGACTTGAGCTTTTAACTCTTCGTCTCCTACTCACCACTTAGTCATCCAGGTTAAAACTTGGAAGCCCTCCTAAAATCCTCCTTCCCTATCATTTCTCTACATCCAGTGGGTCACCAAACCCTTTCCATTCTGATTCCTAAATATTTTAGACCTCTTATCCTTTACCCTGTACATCTCATCTGAACTAAGTTGTTCCTCTTTTATCTTTACATCTCTTTCTATCCATGTCCTGCCTTGGTGTGGTTCCTCACAGCCTTTCACTTGGTTTGATACAAATTGTTTCCTGTCATTTGGCCTTTTTTCCACTCTGTCTTCTTACCAGTATTTCCTTTATACCTTGAGTTATCCTTTTGGTGTACACATCTACTTATTTTATTTCCCTGTTTAATGCTTCAGTGACAACTGATTGCCTACAGGAAAAATATTTTAATTCCTTAACAAGATACATGTAAAAGCCTTTCATTCTCTCCAGTGTACCCTACCTAGAGATCTGGCCACACTGAATCCTTGCCTCTCCTTAAGCATGCTCTGCTCGCTTGCCTCTGCCCTTTGCCTCCTGAATTCTTACTTATAGGCCCAGTACAAGCAGGCTGCCCTCTAGCCTTCCTTCTCTCCACATTTCAAGAATGAATTTTTTCCTCATCTTTATACTCAGACCACTTTAAATATAATTTTGTTATAATACTACATTGTCAAAGTGCAACTCTTGATTCCGGCTCAGGTGGTGATTTTTCAGTCATGAGATCAAGCCCCGCATTGGGCCCAATGCTGAGCGTGGAGCCTCTTGGGATTCTCTATTCCTCTCTCTCTCTGCCCCTCCCCTGCTTGCTCTCTCTCTCTCAAAATAAATAAACATTAAAAAAAAACAGCCAAAAAATACTTACCACATTGGATTATTAACTTTATTTATTTATTTATTTATTTATTTATTTATTTATTTCCCCTGCCATATTCTGATTTTCTTAAGGAAACCAGAGTGTTTTGTGTTTATCACTGTTCATTCCTAGGAATAGTTGGTGACTACTAAATGCTCAAGTGAATCATTTTATATATGTAGAAGTATAATTTTACACTCTATCATTTGTACTTTCATATGTGTTCTTAAAAGTATGGTTTTATGTAACCAGTTTTGCAGCCTTATACAAACTAAATATATATTCATTTAAATAAGAAACTTAGAGGGGAGTGGGGATGGGAAGGAAAGAAACTTAGCTTCAATTTATTTTATAGTTCTCTCTATGCTACAGCAGCACTCAATAAATGCTAATTCAAATACCAAAATGAAATTTTACATATATATGAAATATTAGTCATAGAATGTTTTGGAATAGGGTTAATATATTATTGCCTTGTTTGCTAATCATGTTCTGTTGAAGTTTTTCTTAAATACACTGATTTAGAAGATACAGTGTAGTTCATGGCCTATTCACATCTCTAAGTAAACAGTGGTGTATTAATACTAATTGTTATTTTTTCTAGGTTTTAAAACGACAAGGCTATGATGCTGCTTGTGATATATGGAGTCTTGGTGTCCTCCTCTATACAATGCTTACTGGGTGAGTGGACCATATTTTGCAAGCATTTATTCATCAATATTTTCTTCAAATTATCTAGTTTTATTTCTTTCATTTCTGCATTATAATATCCTTCTTTTCATGTTTTCTCCTATTACCTAATAATACAATCCTGTAGTGTGTGTGTGGATTTGTAAATATATATTTATAACTGTATCATTGATGATTTTCTATAATGTACCATTTACTAATGTCTTAAGGTCTTACCTTGACTTTTTTCCATGCCTTTTTTTGTATTCTTATGTCATAAATATATACTACTTTAAATATTTTATTCTTGTATGTCATATCTTAAAATATTTATTTTATAATATATTAAGTCTAATTAATAGTTCATAGCTTATACCTTGAACTGGCGCTTTATGAAGCTTCATGATGTTGATGTTTTTCACTTTTGGAGATTTCAGTGAAGTATTACATTAAATTACTCAGAGTACTCTTGGATACTGCAAAGAAATGTGAAGATTACCAACCAAAAAGAAATTTTATTCATTAACATTTTAATTTTATTATAAAATAGTTACACTCCATTTGCAAATGGCCCTGATGATACACCAGAGGAAATATTGGCACGGATAGGCAGCGGGAAATTCTCACTCAGTGGTGGTTACTGGAATTCTGTTTCAGACACAGCAAAGGCAAGTATAGCTTCCTATAATAAACTTTTGAGAAAATAATTTTTCATAATCCCTAGTGAGAAAAAATAATGCCAGTTAAAAACTTTTGTTTATGAAGTAGTATTTTGAAGTGATGTTACCAAATAACTTGAACTCACAAATGGACCAATTAATTTGTTTCCCAGAGGTATTGGTTTGGCTTTGTTATTGTCTATATATCTAAAACTACTTCTTACTTACAAACATAATGAATAATAATGGTGGTTGTCTTCATGATTTGTGTGTCTATTCTGTGCCTCACACTGCACTTCTCCTAAATTATCCCATTTAATCTTCTTAACGAACCCTGTAAAATAGGCGTTAGTATCTCCATTTCACAGAAGGAAACCAAGGCCCAGAATTTTGGTGTGAATTTGTTTTTGGTTACCCACCAGCTACATGTGGGTGCTTCAAATTAAACAGTTGATTGCAAAGCCCTTGTTCCCTAGAATAGACTATACCATGTTCTCTTTTTGGTCCATATTATGTAGAAAGGGGTCTCCTCTTCTTCACAGTAAACAGTAGTATAGTTTTATAGTATCTGTTTGAAATCCACTTGAAAAGCCTTTGTCCCTGAAAGATCTGCCATCCTCTGGCTGACTTGCTTTCCAATTCTGCTCTACTTCCACTTTACTCGTAGAAAATGCTCTTTTAAAAAGAAGAGCAAAAAATTTAAAAACTAAAAAGAAAAAGAGGGGCGCCTGAGTGGCTCAGTCAGTTAGGCTTCCAACATCAGCTCAGGTCATGATCTCAAGGTAGGTGAGTTAGAGCCCTACGTCGGGCTCTGTGCTGACAGCTCAGAGCCTGGAGCCTGCCTCAGATTTTGTGTCTCCTTCCCTCTCTCTGCCCCTCCCCAACCTGTGCTCTCTCTCTCTCAAAAATAAATAAACATTTTAAAAAACCTAAAAAAAAGAAGAGCAGAGTTTTCCACTTCCAAGGAAGAAAAACATAGAGGAGATAAAGAAGATAATTACTGGTAAAAGTGCTTGCTGGTGTCTCTTAGAGGTGGAAGCCTGAGGTGAGATGATTGTGTAAGTAAATAGGGCATGTAACAAATGTCGATTGATACTTTTGGCCTAGAGATGAAGCCTATGTTAGCCAATTTAATGTCTATATAGATAACATTTGGCTTTATAACTGATTTAAAACGACCTGGTATCCTTTCCCTTTTATTAGCCATAACATTTCTTAAACTAGATGATTCATTTTTCTGGGATTTCTTTTTCTTCCATGTATTGAGCACCTACAACCTACTTAATAAGTGAAAGTCCAGGGATAAAAGATGTGACTGAGATAGAATTCCTGATCTCAGGAATCTCACAGTCTAGTTGGGAGACGGCCCCAAGTATACAGTACAGTGTCACGTGTGCTGTAACAGTGGTACATTTTTTTATGTTGAAGAAGTTCACAGATGGTGCTCAGTCAGAAAGATTTCCAGGAAAGCTTTCCAGAAGCAGTGAAGGGACTTTCTTGGCAGCTTTAGGGAGCAGAAGGATGTATTCCATCCCAGGCTGAGAGAGCAGCACATGCTATTTGTGGTCACGACAGCCTGAGCATGGCAGAACGCCTCCAGGTGGCTGTGCACGGTGTGATGGGACTAGTACAGGGTACACGTGAGAAGGTAGCTGATGAACCCAGATTATGAAAGGCTTTGTAGATTATGCTCAGGATTTGGGGTCTATTCTAGGTATTGGAGAAGTGTTGAAAAATCTTAAGCATTTTCATGATCACATTTTCTTTTTTTTAAATGTTTATTATTGAGAGAGAGCGAGCAGGGGAGGGGCAGGGGGAAAGGGAGAGAGAGAATCCCAAGCAGGCTGTGCTGTCAGAACAGAGCCCAGCACAGGGCTCGATCTCACAAACCATGAGATCATGACCTGAGACAAAATCAAGACTGAGTCTTGATTCAACCGACTCAACCAACTGAGCCACCCAGGCACCCTGAAAATTTTCCTTGTTTAAGTTTATTCTGTGGTGGGGTAATTCTTATCCATGGAGTCTACCACAAATTGCCATGATCAATTGTGAGGCATATCAAGTAATGTCACCATATGAAGTATCAGAGCTTACCCACTGCCTGCTTTTTAAATAAATTCTAGAGATAACCTCACCTTGCTCTAATTTTGATAATTTCATTCTCATTGACTTGCATGCCAGTATGCTGTTTTGGGCGAAAGAAAAAGAAAAGTGAGGATGAGATAAAAATGGGATCTAAGTCACAGCCTTTCTTATAAATGTTACATTATTACTAACAACTTTTGCTAATTTGCCCAGTTAAGACTTGAGTTTGTTGGGGCGCCTAAGCGGCTCAGTCACTTAAGCGTCCGACTTCACTCATGTCATGATCTCATAATTGGTGAGTTTGAGCCCCATGTTGGGCTCTGTGCTGACAGCTCAGAGCCTGGGGCCTGCTTCAGATTCCGTGACTCCCTCTCTCTCTGCCCCTCCCCCGCTTGTGCTCTCCCTCTCTCTATCAAAAATAAATAAACATAAAAAAAAATTTTTTTAAAGACTTGAATTTGCAAGTATAATGTGATAATTGAATACCCACAATATTGGGAAGAAGGAGGGTTCTATCAATATGCTATGTCACCTCAAGAGTACATTGCACATGTGAATGTCATCAGTCATATGGGCCATATGTTTCATATGTGGCTTTGAGAAGAACAGGACCATTTACTGGGCATTTATGTGCCAAGAACTATGGTAGTACTTTTGCCTACATTATTTCATTCATTCCTCACTGACCTAATATTAGGGACTTTACTTGTAAGGTTTTGCAGTAGTTCAGGTCATGAATGATGAAGACCTACACTAGAGCAGTAGCAGGATTTAAGCCAAATGGAAGAGAAATTTAGCAGGCAGAATAGATTCGGTGGTTAATTGGACATAAGAAGCAAGGGAGAAGCAGATAGCAAGCATGTAGTCCTTATTTCCACGTCAGGCAAACGAGCAGGGTAGTGGTGTCCCTTCACCAAGATGTGGAATGCAAAAGTAGTTTTGAAAGGAGTGATGACTACAGATTTGGAAATTAAGAATTTGAAATGTGACTGTGATATATAATTAAGAGATGTGTGTCCATGAAGCACCTGGCTATATGGATGTAGATTTTAGGAAGAAGTAGAGGTCTTGGGTGGACTGTGGAGTTGGAAGTTGTCATCATCTGGAGTAGCTACAGCCATGAGCACAAAGGAGCTTATCTGAGCAGAGTGATGAGAGCTATGGAAGGAATTCAAGGGAGCCACCACCATTTAACGAGAAAGCTTAGGAGGAATAGCCATTGAAGGATAACAGAACAGGAGGAAGAGAAGTGGTTCTCAGTGACTTGGCCCAAGTGCACTGCTTAATGCGCAGGTCTGATTAAAGTTATAGTAGAGTTTTGTTGTGTCCCTCAGCAGTTTTGCAATCTTTTATGTACTTGAAGAACATTTTTGCACTTTAAGAATTTGGAAGGGGAGTTACTGGTTGTTTCACCGTTTATTTCTAATTCTGTTCAGTAACTTATTCCCGCTCTTAGCTGTTAATGAAAACTAAAAATAAGAAACTGGTAGTATCTAATAGCAGAGGAATCCTTAGAATAACATCTCGATTCGCAATATCCAGTCAGCCACCGGGTTCTGTTGTTTCTTCTAAGTACCTCAGTTCCATCCATATTTCTCCATTTCTTATACTGCCCTGAAGCCATCAACTCTCACCGGTCTCACATTGGAGTCTCCAGGCTTGTACCCTGCAATCCATTTTCGTTCACATGTAGTAAGCATAATCTCTCTAAAGTACAAACATGACTGTATTACTCCTTTGCTTTAAATGATTTCTTACCTCCGGAAAAAGTGCAACTTTGCTAATGTAGCTTACAAGGGCCTTCAGGGTCTGGTCCCTTCTCACCTTTATCACTTTATCTGCTGCCACGGTCTCCTTTGCAGATTTTGTTACAGCCACATTGCCCCGTTCCTTTCACTTCCTTAACTGTGGCAAGTTCTCCTATCCCTGAGGGCTCTGCCTACTTGAATTGCTCTGTCCCCCCCCCCCCCCCCGCCTTCTTCTCTAATCCATCTCCTGCTCATCCTTCAGGTCTCACATTCCTCTAAGGAAGTCACTCCAAAGCCACAGCACCCTGTTCAGGTTAAGCATCTCTTTGTGTTCAACTGTACCTCTTTATTCATCCCATCCAAGAACTTACTGTTTGCTTTGTAATTGATTCTTTGTCTCTCCCTCACAGGGCTGAAAGCTTCATGAGGTTAGAGTTCATTTTATCTTATTCATTGCTAAATACCCAATGCCTAGCAGGATACCTGGCCTTCAGTGGATACTTAGTAGATACATTCAGAATGAAAAATCAAGTTGGAGATGGCTTTTATAAATCGTAACTGTGTTATTTTTGAAAGTATAAAACTAGCAATTATATGGATCTATACCTCAGCATAGGAAAGCATTTGGATAGATGGCATTTGTCTCTTGTTGAAGAATGGGATTCTGGGAGTTCTTCATGTTCTTTTGCTTCTCTGTAGTTCTTAATTTTTTTTTTTATAATGCCTATAAGTTGTTTATGAAGTGGGAAAAAATAAAAATAACTCCAATCTGGGGCCCCTGGCTGGCTCAGTTGGTAGTTGGCTCAGTTGGCTCAGTTCTTGATCTCAGGGTCGTGAGTTCAAGCCCTGCATTGAACGTGGATCCTATTTAAAAAAAAAAAAAACTCTAATCTTTTGTAGGGGGCATTTGGAGCCCTCTAATTAAATTTATATTATTGGGCAGTTACATTCTGTTTTTCATTATTACTAGCAGCACAAAAAAAGTCTGTAGCTAAAAATTACTTAGAAATAAACTTACAAAGGTATAGAAAAATCAGAATATCTAGATGAAAAAAAGAGCCAAAGTACTTCAAGATACATAAATGTGGTAAATTTACTCTTTGTAATGCACCAAAATTACTGTTAACTAAGGGAAGAGAAAACAGAGACTTAGGTTTTTGCTTTTGTTTGTTTTTCTTTGTTTTGTTTTTTTTTAAGAAATTATCATGTTGACCAAATTGCTTTGAGCCCAAAGGTTAGGTACCAGGAAAAAATAGTGTCATAGAAGCTAAGGAAGAATGCTGACCAGTGTCAAGGGCTATAGGAAAACAAACAGAAAGATTTAAATTTGTCTTATTATTATTCTTCCCATCCCAGGACCTGGTGTCAAAGATGCTTCATGTGGACCCTCATCAGAGACTGACGGCTGCCCTCGTGCTCAGGCATCCTTGGATTGTCCACTGGGACCAACTGCCGCAATACCAACTAAATAGACAGGACGCGCCCCATCTAGTCAAGGTGAGTGTCCCTATTCAGGCACCCTTTTCCACATGTTCTGCAGAAGACTTTGAGCCGCCCTCTCCATGCCCGCACCACCTTTCCCTTTCCCTCATCCTGTTTCCATTTCTCGAATGGAGTTCCCTTATAGTGAGTGCTTTAGAAAAGAAAAAGTCGTGGTGCCTGGCTAGCTCAGTCGGTTGAGTGTCCGACTTCAGCTCAGGTCACAATCTCATGGTTTGTGAATTCGAGCCCCGCGTCAGGCTCTGTGCTGACAGCTCAGAGCCTGGAGCCTGTTTTGGATTCTGTGTCTCCTCCTCTCTCTGCCCCTCCCCTGCTCATGCTCTGTCTCTCTGTCTCTCAATAATAAATAAACGTTAAAAAAGAAAAGGAAAAGTCAAGACACACCAAAATATCACAATAAAACTGGTTTAAGGGGAGCCTGGGTGGCACAGTCAGTGAGTTCGAGCCCCACATCAGGCTCTGTGCTGACAGCTCAGAGCCTGGAGCCTGCTTTGGATTCTGTGTCCCCCTCTCTCTCTGCCCCTCCCCTGCTCGTGCTCTGTCTCTCTCTGTCTCAAAAATAAACAAAAACATTTTTTAAAAATTTAAAAAAAAAAAACTAGTTTAAGAATGACTTCTGGGTTGCCTGGGTGGCTCAGTCAGTTAAGCGTCTGACTTCGGCTCAGGTCATGATCTCACGGTTCATGAGTTCAAGCCCCACATCAGGCTCTGTGCTGACAGACAGCTCAGAGCCTGGAGCCTGCTTCGGATTCTGTGTCTCCCTCTCCTTCTGCCCCTCTCCTGCTTGTGCTCTGTCTCTGTCTCTCAAAAATAAAATAAATGTTAAAAAAATTCTTAAAAAAGAATGACTTCTGAATTTATCATTCAGATAAGCTTAAGCATTTCCTAATTTTTTTCTATACTTTACTTTCTTATGCAAAACCCAAAACAAACTTTAAGGTCACCAGTGGTGGCAAAATACAGGTTCCAAAGAGCATGCTTTGCTACCTCTCACATTAAAGGATTGCAAAGAAACAACAAGTTGAATAGTCCTGAGAAAAGTGAGGACTGCTTGTTATAAGACCATCCCTGTCCTTTCTCATCCATAATTTCAGGCACCCACATTTGCATCTTCAACTTTAGGTAAATCAGAGGGTTTGACCAGGGTGGTGGTTTTCATTATGAGCCCTATTAAATCTGTATAAATTTTCATATGAAGAAAATAGGGAGGGGGGAATCTCAATTTCATATTCTGTGTACATGTGACTACCCATTGTCATTTGTGTTGTGACCTTTCTTTCCTGTTTTCAGGGTGCCATGGCAGCTACGTATTCTGCTTTAAACCGTAATCAGTCGCCGGTTTTGGAACCAGTAGGCCGTTCTACTCTTGCTCAGCGGAGAGGTATTAAAAAAATCACCTCCACAGCCCTGTGAAGTGACCTCAGTGAGATATTTGGTACCATGGTGTAAGCTGATAGCACAAGTTCTGGCGACAGGTAGCACATATCTGAGAGACACCTGCAAGCACACACTGTCCCAGCTGGTACCCATAATGCTGCTGCTCCTGCTGCTGCTCCTGCTTCCGTCTCTTCTCGCTTTAAATGATTGTTAGCAAGTTAGATTTTCCTGGAGCTTCGGATGAAATGAAAATGGAAACATGATGAAGACATATTCACTGAATCAACGAGAATAATGAACATATGAATACCACCTAAAAATACACTGAATAAAGTACTCTACACCATATAGCATTATTTTTATAGGAAATATTTCATGTCCCTGAAATATTCTTTGTTAGTTATAGGGATGGACAGTTTATGTTAAGCACTTAGCTTAAACAATCCGTTTCTATTAGCACTGTATCCCTTGTGCCATCCAACATTTTGTATGTTTTTGTAAACAGTTCATATACAGTACATTTCTGTACTGCTTTCTTTAATGTATACATGCTTTGTTTAACTTGGAATCTATTATTATTAATCAATTGACTATTAAATCTGGTTAAATAGTTCACCTGGATTAACAGTATTGTTGGACAGCCCTAAAAATGGCCAGATTGTGGAACAGCTGTTGAATGTAATACTTCCAAAATGTACATATCTTTCCCCATGTCTGTTTCACTGGTTCGTTCATTTGTTTGTTTCTTAAAGTCAGGTGCTTTGTCAGACTAACCTAGAGAGCTGTTATGATAGAGAAAGTTATCACATGTGTGTGGCATGACATCAAGAGTACAACTATGAAGTTAGTCCATATACGTTGCAACTCCTTAGGGTTCTTTTTTCCTTAGTTGAGGAAGTAGTTCTTGCACTTTTAATCTTGAATAGTATCCATATTTAGTATTTGGCATATAATTTGGGATTTTGCCAGTATACATCAGGCCTTTAAGAGTTAT
Source organism: Prionailurus bengalensis (assembly GCF_016509475.1). Taxonomy (NCBI): domain Eukaryota; kingdom Metazoa; phylum Chordata; class Mammalia; order Carnivora; family Felidae; genus Prionailurus; species Prionailurus bengalensis. Next base: position 16,360,513 of record NC_057361.1, on the reverse strand, counting down.
GGTGAAGAGATTGGCAAAGGAAAATTTAGCAACAGGTCATTCAAGTCCATTGGATCTTTCATGTTTAAATAGATCAAGTTGCAGAATTTCACTTATGAATAACAGGATACATGTTCTTGTATACCTGCAAGAAAAGTATGCTTTTTTTTGGAAAAAAAAGGTAAATCATAATGAGTTCTGTCCCATTACAATGCTCTATATTAAACACTAATTTGAATGTAATAAAGGCCACCAGCCTCTATATGAAATTGGATTTAAACTTTCTTATTCGAGGGAATAAAACATTCTTGATCAAACAATATCTGTTCTCACCTGAAATCATAGCTAAGGTAGGCTAAGTGAATGTTCACCATTGAGTGTTTTCTGAATTCCTTCTGATGATTTATAGCCCTATAATTTTTCCTTTAACTTCAGAACTGATCAGCTTTCATAGTGGTCACTGGGTCTGCTTCGATTACAGTATTCATTATCTACATCTAATCTGGGTAGTTTTCACAGTTTCATTTAATTAAGGAAACTTTTGTATCCATTATTACCTGTATTTTGGTCAAGCTATCTACCATACATCAATTTATAATATGAAAAACATGAACAAAGAGAAAGTGATTTAGCTTAGCCTTATCAGAAATGTACCCAACGGATCATAGTCATGTACTAAGCCATTTACATCAGAAGGTTTTTTTTTTTTTCCTGCCTGAAGCTTTAAATCTTCTCTTGAAAGTACAAAGCCAAGAAAGCATACTTTAGTTAAATGTCTTGGAAGCCACTTATCATTTCTTAATTTCTCCTCTGTGCAACTAAAGAGAAAGGGAAAGTCTGTAACGTTAATTTTGCTTAAGTGACACAAAATGATTATCACATCGAAATCAAATGTAAGTTTATCTTCTAAATAAAAAACATATAGGAGGAAGGATATCAGAAGATCTAGTAGGAGAAAGTGTTGTTTTTTTTTTAATTTTTGAGTATACAAATGCTAACTATCAAAAGCTGCTTCCCATTGCCTGGAAAGAAAACTTTTTTTTTCCTTTCTCTCTCTATTCAGTATTTCAAACTATGACCATCCCAAATTCTTGTCACTTTTAAAATGTTAATGTAACTCTGGACAGAAAAAAGATACACTTGCAAATTTTGGACACTGTTGCAATTCCATAATTGCTTAGGTGTTTTGTCCATCATAATCTTAGAACCAGAAGTAAATGTGTAAACCCTTATAAATTATCTAGTCCAGCTTTCTCACGTTGCATGTAAAGAACCTAAGACCCAAAGCAAAGACTTCTCGTTTGGTTTTTTACCCTCGTAACACCATGCTGCCTTCCCTTCATATTATCACCCAACCATGAGCAGACTTGTTCAAATCATATATATATAGTTCTTAGGACATTTACTCTACTGGTATATGAATGCCAAATTGATTGCTCTCAAAGATATTGCCTTCTTTGCCTACTCCAGCTGCTAGTTTTATTGGAGAAAATCAAGTCATATGTTCACAAAAGTGAAGGCTTTTGCCTAAAATGCAGTTCATAACCTTAATTTATTTCATCTGTGGTCCTGGGTTTCCTATTGCCTTTGACTTAAAACAGGCGAGTTGGCCAACAATTGTGCTCTAAATGTAGTGCTTGCACTGGGTTTACCTTTTCATTAATTTCTGAGTCCACTTCTGGGCCCTTCACCAGTTAGTTTTGCTGGTTACCAGGGCTTCTCCCAGGAAGGTTTAAGTTCAGTCTTAAAGATATTTCAGTGTGAAAGAAGGAACGAAACTATCAGGCCACTTTTACAACCCCCCTCTTACCTTATAATCCAAAATAATACCTAGAATTGAAGATTGCATTTAACTTTGCCAAGCACACGCTGAAAAATATGGATTACACTACCATGAGTTTTATATCTTCTCTTTCAAGTGATGATGTTAAATTAAGGTAAGTTTTGTCCTTTTAATTTTTTATATAACTCATTTCAGCTCCTTCTAATTTATAGAGATGCCTTTTTCTAAGTACAATAATAGACCCTTCCTTAACTTTAACAGTTTTGATGCGGATTTGTTCATTCACATGCAACCCCAGAAATCCAAAAATGTAGTGATTTTGCCAATGCACAGAATCAAGATGCTGCAAGGTTAATGTGTGGGAAAAGCCATTTAGTGAGTGGTGTGATGTGTATGCAGTAGAGATTCACATTTCACATGCCCGGGGCTGCAAAGTATGGGTTTGAATCAACCGTTTCTCACCTAATTTTAAGAAGTCGTTGCTGTTGGGGCCAGGACACATTATGGGAGGTGGGGCTAGCCTGTTTGCTGTGCCATGCACCCTCAGTACAGGAAAGACTTATAAGGGGAGTGGGGTGCAACGGCTTCATGAGTAGGCAGAATGGGTTGGGTTGGAAAGGGGCTGAGGGGTTCAGCCTGGGATGAGAGCAGAAAAGCATTCAAGATTTGGGAGCCTTGGTACAGATGTACTTAATCACTATGGAAGTCAGCAATATATATCTCAACATGGCTTTGAAATTCTCTACTTGCTGGCCTTTATAAATGAACATTTTTCAGCTCGCTTTACTGTATTTTATAGAGAAAATTCTCATGTAGTATCAAGTGTTTGTGAGATTTATGAAGGCATTAGGACAGATATCTCAGGAATGTGAAGGGTTAGAAAAGGTCTGTTTTCAGTGATTAACAAATGCAACGGGTTCCATGGTTGACCCGTGGTGCTTAAACCAAGAGGTTCCAATTCTAGTCCTAGAGTTCTGTCCCTCCAAAAGCTTCAACTCCTTGTGACTCACAAACTAGATGTATACTTTGAGTTTTAGTTACTTCACAGATAAGTTGACTTAACTCAGTATTTATATTTCAATTAGTGAAAATAGTCCTCTCTTCACCTCCAGATTGCTTATATCTTGCTGGTTTCCCCAAGTGACCATTGGTGGAGACCAATTAATGAAGGAATGAGATTTGCTTTCTTGCGACTGTGGTATTCTGCAGAGCCACGTTTAACCACTTTTTCTAGTGAAGAATCTACAGAATTATAGTACCTAAATATGGATGGCCAAGAAAAATTTGTATCTACAGTGTGCTTTATGTACTTCTGACACTGCTGTATTTTTTGTGGTCAGGTGACTTGTAACTGGTTCCAATGTGACTGAGTGTTCTCAAAGAATTCTGGTAATTAAGTCGACTTAATTTTCTTAAGCCTTGTATTACTATCAGTCTCACATTTACCACTTTGATTCTAGTCTTTTAACTGTTCATAACAGGGCATACCAAGGGTTGGGATGAGAGTCTACTTCCTACCTCTTAAGGCACTTTCCTCATTATTTTGCCATATAACCTTGAAGTGCATGATAAGCTGTTTAAATGTCCATGACTTCTCTCAAAGCAACTAGCAAAGTATATGGCATTGAATAGAGATTAGTGGAAAGGAAAATTTAGAGACTAAATTCAGAGATGCAGACCTCAAGAAAACCTCTTGAGAGCATGTACCATTTGAATACAAAATATGTAAACGTATGTGAGAGGAGAAGTCTCTGTAATAGTCTAAGTAGATTAGTTCATTATCTAATGGAAGTGAAAATCTTTACTCCTATTATCACTATAGTACTGAATGAACTGTATACTGAGTTTTTCAAACAAGTATTTAAAGTAGAACTTTTAAATACAAAGCAAGGGCATAAGGATAAAGGTTTTGGTTTATGTTTCTCTAAGTGTAGTTTACCATCTAAAGCTTTATATATATATATATATATATATATATATATATATATATATATATATATATAATTGCCATTCCTTAGCATCCTTATTAATTGTGGGTGATGAGGTTTTAATTCTTAAAATTATGTACATGTATTAGGTTTATCTTAACTCTTACCCTGAGCAAAAGGGAAGGTATACGCCTAAGGGTTGTAATTATTTTGCATTTCTGGCCTTGGGTGGGAATGGGGTGGGCATCTACTTAAACAGTTTTTAAAAAGAAAAAAAATCACAAGTATTTTTCTACTATTATACATGATCTTACTTTATACTAGTTTCTCTCTAGTGAGGCATGCCAGAAGCCCAAGGTACCTTATCATGAGTTCCTATGTGTTGTACCTTTTATCGGTGGTCAAATCACATCAGATGCTTGGCACCTGCTGCCATAATTATGAAATGCTTGTAAAGGATTAAATATCACTGAATACTTTAAATTGTTTTACTTAAGAGTTTAATCTGGGAAGTTTTCAAATCATACTATTAATGTGTAATCTAAGCTCTTTCAGATGTATCCATGAATAATCCTGGAACAATATTGCTTGTATTCCTGTCACAGAACAGGTTTTGTAATCTTTAAAAGAAATGAAAATTTATATAATAAAGTTTCAAATAAATGCATGTATGTCATTTATCAGGTTATTTCAATTATATGATAATCCTTCATATTGCCAAATTCTATCCAAAGTATAGTATCAGTCCATATTGGACTGATAGAACTTAAAACAGGAATGTTTCTGAGTTAATAAGTGCAAAATAATTTTTGTATGCAAAGTCTTGGTTAGCCCAAAGAGTATCACATCAGACTCCTAAGTCATAGACCTTACCCAATACCAAACTTGAATAATGATTCAAAGCATACAGAGTGATCACCAGGCACAGATGAAACAAGCTTTTCTTGGAGAAGTCCAAGATTATCAGACTGAGCTCCAAAATACCCTTTTTCTTTCTCATTATGGTACATTTTGGGTTCAGAGTTAAAGGACAAGTTTCCTTCTGAGCAATGTATGTGGAGACATTGCTTAAATCATTTGGTTTTGCAACATCTTTTTTTTAATTCCTAATTGCACAAATGATGAGCCCCCATTCTCCAGCCAACCATGCTTCATAAATCCACAAATTCCAAGTTTTACAATGAGCCATCTCTATAGACCAAATGTGTCTTACTAAAGGCATTTTAGAAATAAGGACTTTTCATTTTCTTTCTGCTAGTAAATATCATTGGCACGTATAAAAGGAAATTTGATTGAGGCCATTGAATCCTGGTAGAGAGGGAATAGGTTATAGGCCTACAGTCAGCCCTTTCCTTCCCAGGTGACATTTTTAGTATTTTTTTTTAATATTATGATGGTGTATTTATTAGTAGCTCAGGTTCCCATAACAAAATACCACAGACTGGGTGGCTTCAACAACAGAAATTTATTTTCTCACAGTTCTGGAGTCTGGAAGTCCAAGATCAAGGTGCCAACAGGGTTGGGTTCTCCTGAGGCCTCTTCTTGGCTTGCAGATGGCTATCCCCTTGCTGCCTCTTCACGTGGTCATCCCACTCCTGGTGTCTCTTCCTCTTATAGGCACACCAGTCATATTGCATTAAGGCCTCACCCTAACAGCCTCATTTTAACTCAGTTACCTCTTTAAAGAGCTTAACTCCAAGGTACAGGGGGTAAGGGCTTCAACATATGCATTTGGAGGAAGACATAGTAGAGCCCCAAACACAGTTTAGGGACTATCCACTTGGATTAATTTAGGGAGTTAGGTTAAGATGGAGAGCTTCAAGGTCTACTTGGCATTATACAGAGGCAACATGGGAATGTTACTGTATTTGTTTTCTGCTGTAACAAATCACCACAAACATAGTGGCTTAAAACAATGCAAATTTATTATCTTCCAGTTCTGTAGGTCAGAAGTCAAATATGGGTCTCACTGGGCTAACACCAAGGTATTGGACAGGCCAAATTCCTTTCTGGAGGCTCCAGGGGAGAATTGTTTCCTTGCCTTTTCCAGTTTTTTAAGGCCATCTGCCTTCCTTGCCTTGTAGCCCCCTTCCTCCATCTTCAAAACTAGCAACAGTGGGTGGAGTCATCTTCACATGAATCTCTCTGACTCCTCTCTTCGGCCTTTTCTTCACTTTTAAGGACTCATGTGATTGACCCCCCAGTTAATCCAGAATAATCTCCCCATCTCAAGGTCAACTGACTAGCAACATTAATTGCATCTGCAACCTTAATTCCTTTTACCGTTGTAGGATAACATATTCAGTTTCCAGGGATCAGGACATGGAGATCTTTGGGGTCCATTAGCCAGCCTACCAAGGTTATCTAGAGAAACATGTGGCTCCTCAGAAAAGCCAGCATGGAGCAGCAGTTTTTGCCATGGTCATTCTTCTGCAGCTTTGTAGATCTGGAAATTTTGTTACTCCACCCTAAAATAATAGAATTGACTGACACTAGCAAAATTAGGTGAAGGAAGTGCAGGGTGCTATAGGGGTATATAGCAGAGTTGCCTAAGGATCAGGGCAGACCTTCTAAGAGAACAATGATTATGCTGCAACATAAAAGGGGAAGGAAGGGTAGAATGGAATGTACAGAGAGAGTAAGAGACAGTCAAGAAAATAAAAAGTTCTGTATGAATGGAATTTAAAACATAAGGAAGATATAAGGTTCAAGAGATAGGAGCCAAATCATTAGAAATAGTATGTTACAGGGGTGCCTGGATGGCTTAGTAGGTTAAATGTTAAGACTCTTGATTTTGGCTCAGATTATGATCTTGCGGTTCATGAGTTCGAGCCTCACATCAGGCTCTGTGCTGACAGCTCAGGGCCTGGATCCTGCTTCGGATTCTGTCTCCCTCTCTCTCTCTGCCCCTCGCCCACTCACAATATGTCTCCCTCTCTCTCTCTCTCAAAAATAAACATTAAAAAAAATAGAAATAAATTAAAAAAAAAGAAGTCATATTAAGGAATTTGAATTTTATACCTTTGGCTTCTCCCCACGACCCTACCCTGAATCCTAATTCTTTTTTTCCTCTACTACCAGGCTGAACCTCATTGCCCTATAGTTGGTCACGTGAATTTCTACCTCAGAAGCATCCTGAACTTCCTTACATCCTTGCTTTTATACTGTACTTGAGCAGTAACTGGTATTGTTGGGGAAAAACATACAATTTTGCAAATTGCTACCACTGCAAGTTTATGTTTTCTGATCTCAACTAAGCTCTCAGTACCATTTGTCAATTCTTTCATTTCTCCTTGGTCAGATCCATTTTCCCAGTTCTTTTGTTTTTTTAATTTTTTTTTACATTTATTTATTTTTGAGAGACAGAGACAGAGCACAGGTGGGGGAGGGGCAGAGAGAGAAGGAGACACAGAATCTGAAGCAGGCTCCAGGCTCTGAGCTGTCAGCACAGAGCCCAACACGGGGCTCCATCTCACAAACTGTGAGATCATGACCTGAGCTGAAGTCGGACACTTAACTGACTGAGCCACCCAGGCACCCCCCAGTTCTTTTTTTTTTAAACAGCTTTACCGATATAATTAAATACCATAAAGTTCACCCATTTAAAGAGTATAATTTATTGTTTTTTAATATTTTTACAGAGTTGTGTAACCATTATCATAATGTAATTTTGGAACATTCTCATCATGTCACAAAGAAACCTTATACCCTAGTCCAAGGCAATTGCAGTAGTATCCTGCATGGTGTATTTCTTCCCTTGCCCCTCTACAGTCTGTTCTTCTTTTTTGTTAATGTTTTATTTATTTTTGAGAGAGAGAGAGACAAAGCATGAGCAGGGGAGGGGCAGAGAGACAGGAGACATACAATCCGAAGCAAGCTCCAGGCTCTGAGCTGTCAGCACAGAGCCCAACAAGGGGCTTGAACCCACAAGCCATGAGATCATGACCTGAGCTGAAGTCTAACTGACTGATCCACCCAGGCACCCCTATAGTCTATTCTTAGTAAAGAAGCTGAAATGATCTGTTCAAAACCTACTGAGGATTATAACAAGTGATCTGGTCTCCTTCCCACTCTGATTTCATCTGCCCCTACTCCCCCTGGCTTACTGTGTTCTAGCCACACTGGCCTTCTTGAATATGCCAAACATGCTCCTACTCAGGGTCTTTGTCCTCTGCTCAGTACCTGTTTCCCCCTATGATGTCCCTGTGTCTAACCTCTTTTCAAGTGATTCTGATGATTAGTCAAATGTGGGAACCATCCTATAATGGAAAAATGAAGCCTGATTTTTTTCTCTCCTTTGGGGTTTTATACTGAGTAATTGGCAGGGACTTTTGGTTTTTAAATATTTGAACTTTCAGATACTTTGGAGTCTGATTCCTTACCGTGTGCTAGGCACAACTGCTAAATTGATACATTATATCAATTTAATTCCCACAGCAACCCAATATGGTAAGTACTATTCCTATACCCAATTTACAGCTGAGACACTGAGACTTATAAATTGGTTAAGTAATTTGTCCATAGTCATAGAGTAATAAATTGCTGCAAAGTTGCATTTGAACCCAGCTCTGACTTCAAAGCCCAAGTCCATAATCATTTGGCCTTGAAGCAAAATTTAAATAAATTTCATAGATATCCTTCATCCTCAATTGTGAATATTGCAAAATATTGCAAATGGAAAGAGAAACCCAGAACTTTAAGTGCCCATCGTCTTTTAGTTTCCCTGTAAGAAATGTATGTCATTGGTTTCTCATCCTCAGCTCTATTAGTATTTGGGGCTATGCTGTGTTTGGGGGTGGGGGGCCTGTACTGTGCACTGCAGGACGTTTACTAGCATTCCTGGCCTCTGTCCACTAGGTGCCAGCAGCAGCAGCATTCCCTAGTTGTGACAACTAGAAATACTTCAGACATTGTCAAATGTCCCCGGTATAGAACCACCGTTTTCAACAATTAGACTTCATTTCTCTGTCACTGAGGTATGTCCATTTCCCTAGAGAGATAATGCTGAAACCCTAATGTTTGCAGAAAGGTGATTTATTTAGTGGTGCCTGGGTGGTTCAGTTGGTTAGGCATCCGACTTCGGCTCAGGTCATGATCTCATGGGTTGTGAGTTTGAGCCCTTCATCGGGCTCTGTGCTGACAGCTTGGTGCCTGGAGCCTGCTTCAGATTCTGTGTCTCCTCTCTCTCTGCCCCTCCCCTGCTTGTTCTCTTTCTCACTCTCTCTCTCTCTCTCCCTCTCTCATAAAAATAAATAAACGTTAGACATTTTTTTGAAATAAAGGTGATTTATTTGAAATAAATTTACTTTATTTTTTTAAGTTATTTATTTTGAGAGAGCACACGCACATAAGCAGGAGGGGGGGTAGGCAGCCAGAGAAAAGGAGAGAGAGAGAATCCTAAGCAGGCTTTCCACAGTCAGCACACAGAGCCCGATGTGGGGCTCAAGCTCATGACCTGGGCCAGAATCAAGAGTCAGATACTTAACCGACTGAGCCACCCAGATGCCCCTAAAATAAGTTTACTTTATAGTGAAGCTATATGTCCTGCATAATCAGCTGTATTAGTTGGCTGGGATTACTATAAAAAAATACCACAAACTGAATATGCCTTAAACAGCAAAAACTTATTTTCTCACAGTGTTAGAGGCTAGATGTCTGAGATGAAGAGGTCTGCACTTTTGGTTTCTTCTGAAGCTCCTCTCCTTGGCTTGTTGACCTTCTCGTTCACATGGTGTTCCCCTCTGTGCCTGTGTCCTAATCTCCTCCTCTTCTTCTTTTTTTTAAGTTTATTTATTTCTTTTGAGAGAGAGAGAGAGAGAGAGAGGGAGAGAAAGAATCCCAAGCAGGCTCCCCAGTGTCAGCTCAGAGCTTGAACCCATGAATAGCCAGACCACCCAGGTGCCCCTAATTTCCTTTTCTTATACAGACACCAGTCAATATTGCATTCGGGCCCACCTTAATGAATTCATTTCAACTTAATTACCTCTTTAAAGACCCTACTTCCAAATAGTCACATTCTGAGGTGTTAGGGTCTAAGAATTCAACATATGAAATTTGGGAGGGCACATTTCAGCCCATAACACTGAGTTTGTCTTCTCCCCTCCCTCCCTTCTTGTGTATATTGAGCACCCAGTGTGTGGCAGACATTCTGCTAACTCGTGGGAATAGTAAGCAACAGATGTAGTCTCTGCCTACAGTGAGGTAGGGAAGACAGATATTTATAAAGTAATAACAAGTGTCATGCAGATATTATGCCTGGGTAATGGGAATGACAGGAAAGCCTTGCCCTTCCCCTCAGGCCCCAGACCTGGTCGGGCGGGTGAAAGGGCCAAGTTAAAACTAGCTGTGAGATTAGTTAATGAGTCAGCAGCTCAAACCCAGAGACACGGGTTTGTCACAAAGCAGCATGGAGGTCTGATGTCAGCCAGCAGCGGGCGCTAACTGAATCCGTCCTTTACTATGACGCCTGGGCCCCGCCCACTCCCTCCGTGACTCCTTCTCCTCCTCGCTCATGGCCCCGCCCCCTGCGTGTTTCTGCGAACTACCGCGAACGCTTCAAAAGCGCGTCACCCTCCGCCCTAACAATGGGGGTCAGTCGGACACGCCTGCGCCATAGGGCCGGAGAGGTGGGGCGGGCCAGCCGGCGTTGGGAGGCGGGGAAAAATGACGCAAGCAGTCGCGACGCCATTTGCTGCGGCTGAGCGTGGGCGCAGGCGGATCTCGGAAGAAGTCGGTTGCGAGACTCTCCCGCGCACGCGACCCGGCCTCGCTTGCCTGTTTGGTACCGCGCGGTCCCACGCGTCGCCCTTGGGGCCCCTCGGAAGAGTCGCTGCTGCCGCCGCCACCACCACCACCACCACCACTCGGATAGGAGTCGGAAACGCCGGGAGGCCGCCGTCACCGCCATGCCCAAGAATAAAGGTAATGCTGCCTTGGACCCCGGGACCACGACTCCGGTCGGCCCGGTCCTGTCCGCGGCGCCCCGTATTGCCCAGGCCGCAGTGACCTTACACTCCTCTCTGCCTGCAGGCGGCTGGACGATCCACACGCGGTTTGGGGCTTGGGAAAGGAGCTGAGAAGTTACTCTTGTGTACCAGTTTGGTCACATTGGGGTGGAGCCGACGCCATTTTTGTAGGGCCTCCTGCGGGAGAATGTGGGCTTTTGCTCCCGATTCGCGCCAGACTGACCGCGGCGCTTTATGGACCCGTGGGGAGACCTCTCCCGGGCGGCCAGGGTTTCACAAATGGGAGCCTTTGGCCTTCCTGGGCAACGAGAGTTAAGCCCTGGAAGCAGTTCTTAACTTTGAAAGAGTAATGCCTGCTTTAGTGATCAGGTACTCTTGCATGGGTTTCTTAATGAATAGTTGAGTGTTTTTGAGACCACTCCCTCTCCCTTTTTCACAGTGAATGAAACCTTAATGCGTATTTACATATTTAGGGTTCATGTCTAGAGATTTACTCTTCCCCATCCCTTTACGGCGTTTACCTTTTTTTTTTTTTTTTTTGGAACACTTTCATATTTAACCAGGTTTTCTTATTTTTGCTTCAGATCTTGTATATATTGTATTAGGAGTAAAGACCTTTAAGTTTTCTCCATTCTGAGGCTAAACGTCCACAAATTATCAGTCTTGAAGATGTTTATTTGGAATTTCCAAAATGGAAGGCCTAATCTACCTAAAAGGGGAAGAGTCTTAAAGAAATTATCCCCTTTTTTAGACTTCAGGAGACTTCTGTCTTTTTAAGTATCTTTATAATTTCTCCAAGGAAATTGTGCCAGTAGAAACAGGGAAATCATTGTGTTTCTCTCAGGAGAGGAGCGTATTACACAACCCACGGGAAGTTTCCTTTGGTTATTAATCCTTCAGACCCTTGCCTGGACCCAGGCCTACTTCTGTTCTCTTTTCTACTTCACAGACGGCTCCAGGGATTCTACCTGATTTCCTCTTTGTCTCTGTGGCTACTCATTTTATCCCTTGGGGTACTTGCTTGCAGTTGTGTGCAAGATTTGGTGTGGTTATCTCAAAATGTAGCTTGCAGACCCTTTTTGTAGCATTTTACTGTTAATTTTTCTGGGGTAACCTGTCTAATGTCTTATTTCCTATTAGATGGTAATTGGATCACCTCAGTAAGTATCTTATTCTCCCTTTTATTTCTAGTCAGGAGGCTTCCAATTCCCTCACTAGATTGTAAGCTATAATAGACAGTAATGGTATCTGTCTTAATCACATTGAATTGCTAGCACTTGACACTTACTAGATGCTCAATAAATACTTGTTGGATTAAGTCACCTTCCTTTTGTTGACTTCACTCTCGGATGAATAATAATAGGTTCTACGGGAACAGGACTTCTGCATTAAACTTATACATTAAATCACATCTAATTCACTAGCCTCCTTTAAAGTTGTATTCCATTACATGGCAGTAAAATAGAGAGGGGAGTGATCAGGGTATGGTTAGTTCTGATGAATTGGCAAGCAATAGATCATTCTTTATAAATAATATTTGAAGCGTACGAAAAATATAACAATATAGTGAACACCTGGGAATCCATTATTCTGAACTTGAGAAATTAAAACACAGGATCAGTTAAAACCCTTTGTCTCTTCCCCTGTCTTCCTGTTTCTGGAGGTAACCGCCTTTCTGAATTTGGTGTTTATCATTCCATTACATGTAAAACCAATCTGTTACCTTAGAGGAACAGTGCTTTCCAAGACCCCTGGATTTCATAAGATGAGGTTTACTAATGTAGAAATAAATTCATGGGGTTTTTTTTGTTTGTTTGTTTTTCTTTATTGGAAGAGCCAGAAGTCTTCTGAATACAATCTTGGGGTGATTTCACAAGGATATAAATTGCCATGAACTGTGTGTTGAATGAGTTTTGCTTTGGACTGATTGTTACCAGCTTATTTCCTCTAGAATCCTCTAGATTCTTTTAGCTTATTACCTCAGAAAAGGTATCCTTTGGTCCACTCATGACGACCATTTGGGGTAAGGTGCTCCCACACTTTCAGGAAGTTACTGCCTTTAATTTTAAAATTGCCCCTCCTTTAGGAATGTATAGACTACCCTTGACGGATTCATTCAAAGAATTGCCCAGCTCTGTATATAATAACTCAGTAAACAAAGCCAGTAAGATCCTTGCCCTAAAGGAGCTTTCACTCTAGTTTGAAGATCTGGCTTGAATGATTAATGGCTTGAAGCCAGAGATAACTTTACTCTTCCTAGGAAAGCAGTTTGGGTTTCCCTGAAGAATGCCTCACATACTGAACTCTAAGGACTCTGGGTGGGTCAGGATATAGAGGTCCACCTGACAATAGCACAAAGCATTATGAGACTGCCCCTAGGACTCATTAAGTGCACTGGATTCCAGAAGTTAATGTGTCTGTCTTTGCAGTGGCCAGGTGCACATTCATTATTTTGTTTGGACTATGAACCTTTTGCTGCTTCCAGGTTCTTTCCATGAGTTCTTTAGTATCACTACCACTTACAGCCTTTCTCCTACCTTTTGAAAATGGCCATCAATGTGGTTTAGTAGGTTCTGGAATGGGAACAAAATGCTGTGGAGAGAGACCCTAATATGAGGGTCAGGAACGAAAAGATCAGGTTTGAGTCTCTTCACCCACACACCCTGAAATAATAAATGAGTTAATTGTCTGATCTTCAGCGAACTCCCTGGTAAACTGGGGATAAATGTTATTACTTCATAGGGTGATTATGACAAGTAAATGGGTGACTTTATCATATAGTGGTTAAGAGTATAGTTAAGTGGGGACATACTACTCACTTCAAATCCCAGATCTCACTTCATGTGATATCGCCTTGGATAAGTCACTTAACCTTTCGAAGACTATCATCTCTTGTGAAATAAAGACAAAATAGTACCTGTCTCATAGGCATAGTTTGGGCATAGTAACTTAAGGGTAAGTTACTGGGACAGTGAGAAATCTGCTTGGATTGAAGTATAAGATAGTGGAAGGGAAGTATTGAGAGGTAGGCTGGCTTGTTTATAGGTTGAGAGATTTATGTTCCGTAAGGTGATCATGTTACCACTAACAGAAACGGGAGTGTTGATTAAGGACCAGCTTTGTAAAGAAAAAATGAGTTTTGAATAAAATCTTGAGCTTGAGATGACAGTAGCCCATTCACTGGACCCATTGTAAATATGAAACCAATGCTTAGTTGAAGTAGAGGGCTGAGATACAAAATTAGCATAGAAGTGATAGGTAATTTAATTTCCTTAGAGAAAATTTAATTTCCTTAGAAAGTGGGTTAGCAGATGGTGGGACTTTGGAATTAATGAAGCTCCAGAGGAATAGGCATAATGTGGGGTGGGGGCTGATAAAGATCCAGAATAGTGCAAGTGGTGGTGCACCTGGGTGGCTCAGTTGGTTTAGCATCCAACTCTTGATTTCGGCTCAGGTCATGATCTCACAGTTCATGGGTTTGAGCCCCATGGAGCCTGCTTGGGATTGTCTCTTTCTCTCTCTCTCAAAATATATAAACTTTTAAAATAGTGCAAGTGGCCCTCTAAGAGAAAAAGAGAGTCGGGAAATGATCGGTATTATCATTGAAAGTATGAAAAACAAAGGGAGAGGGAGAATTACGGGTTTTTTTTTAAGGATATCAGGAGATAGAAGAATCTAGAATTCTAAATGGTAGAAGCAAGGTGGAGGTGTTTACATCTTCTGTTCTAACTCCCTCATTTTACGTAGTCTGAGATCCTGAGAAGTTTTTTGTGAAAGCTCTATTCATCCTTTGATTTTCCCTCCCTCTACATCTGGTCATAATTCTCTTGTTTCCATCTCAGAAATATTGTTCCTGTTTGTCTCTTCTTTATGGCTAGGTTAGGCCTGCTTCTTGGTACCTGTAATAAGGACAGTAACCTTTTACCAGTTTTCCCACCTAAAGGATCATATACCTCTGCTTTTGGTTGAAGTATTTTTTTTTTTAATTTTTGAATAGTAAATACATTCGCAATTCAAATTTCAAAATGTGAAAAGTGCAGTCTCTTTCTAGAACATGTCCTGTTGCCAAACAGTTCTTCTCACAGGCGGTCATTGTTAAGTTTTTTGCATATGCCTTTCCAGAAGTATTTTATGTATATACAAGCAAATATGAATATGCATTTTTCTTTTTTTACACCAGTGGTAGCCTTCTACTCTTCTTCACCTTGTATTCATTTTTAAATTTACATTTTGAAGAATTTTGAATATATACATATGTACAAAAGTATACTAGTATAATATACATTTAGGTAGTTACCTCCTGGCCCCAGACACAATTCACAACTAAACTTGCACCAGCACCATCCACACCAAATCAGGATCCAGATTTGGTCTACACCTTGCTATTGGTAGATAATGTCTTTTAAGTCTGTTAAAAAATCGTTAAGTTCCCCATCTATCTGATTCTCCCCCCTCTCCCCCATAAGGTATATAGTGAGGAAAACAAATTGTCTTCCTTTGCCCCCACTGTCTGGATTTTGCTGATTTCATCCCTGTTTTAGAGAGTGTGCTTGCTTGAAAGCAAGGGAGAGGGGCAGAGAAGAGAGAATCTTAAGCAGGCTTCATGCTCAGCACGATCCCACAACCTTAGTGATGAAATTTGAAGTGGGGTTCATGAGCAAACGGCTAAGAAAGAATTCTTCAGATGTCTTTGTGCAAAAAGGTGGTTTTATTATAACACGGGGGACAGGATCCGTGGGCACAAAGAGCTGTGCTGGGATTGTGAGGAGCGACTGATGATACACTTTTAAGTTTGTGGAGGCAGTGGGTGGGGGGATAGAGATAGTTTCTAAGGAATTTCTGTATGCTGAAAGCAGAGTCTTATAGAACCCTGAAGATTTAGCTCTTGTCAAGATAAGGTTGCATTTAGTTTTGGGTTTTTTTTTTTTTTAATGTTTATTTTTGAGAGAGAAAGAGTGTGACTTGGGAAGGGGCAGAGAGAGAGGAAGACACAGAATTCGAAGCAGGCTCAGTCTCTGAGCTGTTTGCACAGAGCCCTATGTGGGGCTTTAACCTATGAACCTGGAGATCATGATCTGAGCCGAAGTTGGATGCTAATCAGACGCTCAACTGAGCCATTCAGGTGCTCCAGTTGCTTTGGGTGTTTCATATCATGTAAACATTTATCGACATTAAGGCAGCCATAAACTCCTTGTGGAATGTTACATGCTGCAGGTCTCTGGTATCTATCAGAGTGGGCTCTAAGCTGTAAGGGGATTTAATTTAAACTACATTTTTCTTGCCTTTGTTTCCCTCATCACTGGTATCATGACCTGAGCCAAAATCAAGAGTTGATGCTCAACTGACTGAGCCACCCAGATGCCCCTGTTTTTTATTTTTATTTTTAAAAAAAAATTTTTTTTTCAACATTTATTTATTTTTGGGACAGAGAGAGACAGAGCATGAACGGGGGAGGGGCAGAGAGAGAGGGAGACACAGAATCGGAAACAGGCTCCAGGCTCTGAGCCATCAGCCCAGAGCCTGACGCAGGGCTCGAACTCCCGGACCGCGAGATCGTGACCTGGCTGAAGTCGGACGCTTAACCGACTGCGCCACCCAGGCGCCCCCTGCCCCTGTTTTTTAATGGACTTTGTTTTTAGAGCAGTTTTACATTTGTAGAGAAATGAAGAGAAAGTAGAATTCTCATATTCCCCCCCCTCCCCAGCATGTTGTTAACATGAGCCAGTATATGTATTAGTAGGATCTGGTCTTTGATTTCTCCCAACCAGCCCAGCCAAGTCCATAGATTACATTAACATTAAGGTTCATTCCTTATGCTGTATATTGCGTGAGTTTTGGCATATGTATAGTGACATGTATCCACCATTACACTATCATACAGAATAATAATTTCACTGCCCTGAAAACATTCCATTGTGTAGATGTACCACAGTTTATCCATTTGCCTACTGAAGGACATCTTGGTTGCTTCCAAGTTCAGGCAGTAGTAACTTGCTTTTTTAACTTCAAATACTTGGCTCATTGAATCTTTGCTACAGCTATAAGGTAGAATTCAAATTCTGAAGGTAGCCAGAGTTGTTCTCCCTCCACAACAAAATCAGTATATCCCATTCCAGGACCTGTAACTTGACCCCCTCACCTCCAGTCATCCTAATTGAACTCAGACCTTTCGTGGGGAAGTCTGGTAAAAGGGGTGGGGGACTATTTATTTATTTATTTAGAAATCTATCAGTAACTCATTATAATATCTCCCACCCTGGCCTTTGTGGGCACCTGTGGGAGGGGTTCATTGAGCAGTGTGCTCAACCAGTGGTCATTATGATCTAGGAATTTTGGTCATTGAATGCAGATGTCCTCAGGGATCTATGTACTTTTATATAATATCTGCTTGCAGTTTGTAGTTTATGACAGAAATAACCCAAAAGGAATTTCCAAGAAGGGTAGGGGAGTAATGCTATGTGTGTGTTTAGTATGATCGGAGATTGTAAATTTAATATGATTGTGTGACCACATTAAGTGAATTTTTAAATGTAAGTGATTTTTTAAAAGCGTGTTGTGAGTCATTTAGTTTCTTTTCTATTTTGCAAATAATTAATGTCTTTTTCTTTCTTTAAAACCATTAGGTAAAGGAGGTAAAAATAGACGCAGAGGTAAGAATGAGAATGAATCTGAAAAGAGAGAGCTGGTGTTTAAAGAAGATGGACAGGGTAAGCGTTTCTATAAGTGAGGGGTTTTTTTAGTAATAGTTTTCTTTTTTAAAATAGGGAATTTTCAGTTTCTAAACATAAAAGATATAACTTTGTAATCCTGAGCAATAAAATCATGTGTTCCTCTTTGTCCTCCATTTCTCACCAACCCTCCCACCTCCCTAGAGCCCTTCTTTTAGTAATCAATTCTTGGTATGCTCAGTGTGTGTTGATTGGTGGCATTTTGAAAAAAAAAAAAAAAAAAATTTTTTTTTTTAATGTTTATTTACTTTTGAGAGAGACAGAGACAGAATGCAAGTGGGTTGGGGCAGAGAGAGAGAGGGAGACACAGAATCCAAAGGAGGCTCCAGGCTCCGAGCTGTCAGCACAGAGCCTGACGCAGAACTTGAACTCACAAGCTGTGAGATCATGACCTGAGCCGAAGTCCGACACTCAACAGACTGAGCCACCCAGGCACCCCTATTGGTAGCATTTTTATAAACCTCTAGGTTTCATTGTTTTGCATGAATATTCGTAACTAATAAAGAATTGTACAGTTCAAAAAGAACTAAGCCTCAAAAGCTATAGTTAACAATTCCATGATTTCGTAGATTTTTTTTTTCTTAAGTAGGCTCCATTCCCAGCATGGAGTCCCAACATGGAGCTTAAATTCACAACCCTGAGATCAAGAGTCAGACACTTAACTGACTGGGCCACCCAGTAAATGGTGCTACATAGTATTTTCATTGGACAGTGGATTTTTAAGGGATGAGTTAGAGGCCTTGGCCTCATTTCTCCAGTACTATTAGCATATAATTTCAGAAAACAGAATACAATAAAACCAAACAATTGACCTTTCCAAACTAAGATACATAACACTGGTTTCCCATATTTTTGAGCAATTTCTTTCTTTCTTTTTTTTTTTTTTTTTTAATGTTTATTTATTTTGAGAGAGAGAAGAAAGCACGAGCCAGGGGAGGGGCAGAGAGAGGGAAAAGAGAGAATCCCAAGTAGGCTCCATGTTGTCAGTTCAGAGCCCCATGCTGGGCTCAGTATCACAAACCATGACATCATTACCTGAGCCAAAATCAAGAGTCAGATGCTTAACCGACTGAGCCACCCAGGTGCCCCACAACCCTTGAGCAACTTCAAAAGCTGCTTTGGAAAAATTGCAGTATTAATGCAATGAACTCCCTTAAACCCTTCATGTGTGTGTATTTCCTGAACCATTTTAAAGTTAGTTGCAGGCTTCATGATACTTTTACCTTATTGTGTTTAAGTATATTCTCTTACATAATCACAATAGAATTATCACGCTCAGATAATTTAGCATGAATACATTATATACGTAGTATATAATCTATTTTTGAAGTTGTCCAGTTATTGCAATAATTTCCAGCATATTTTAACAAAGAACTTTATTCGATTATCCTTTTATAGAACTTTGATGAATTTGTTCATGGCTGTGTATATATAAGCCACTAAAAATGAAACACATATTATGGCTAAAAGACATTTCAGTTTCTTAGCCTTTCTCATTCTTCCCTGCATTAATAGTTGATTTTGCTGTGACCATCGCTTTTTCATTTTCCCCACTTTGGAAGACAGACTGCCTTTGAGTTGGCCTGCCATGTTGAGGCTCTAGGTTCACTGTAGTCTGAGCAACTCACTTCAGCGTGTCAGCCCCACAGTTGAGCCTTTCAAAGTTAAGTCTCAGTGTATTTACAAATCAGTGGATATTCTCTGTGGGAGTCAGTCTTATGCACAACTTGAGTAAGCTCAAGGTTCTGAAGCAATACCCTCCCTTGCCCCCTAGTCAAGGCCCCTTTGCAAGCTAATGAATGCTCATCATCCCCTCAGTTTTCCAAGTGGCAGTAAAACTGCGTGACTTCCTGCGTTTCCTTTTGGGAAGGTTTTGATTAAAAGTTTGGCATTTTGCCTAAGTATCTTTCTGGCTTCACAAAAACTTTAGAATAATCCCTAATAATGAAATCTAATTTCACAAAGACATTACTAACGTTAAAGCTACTTTTTATGTGTCACATATACCAAAAATTATGTTGGGATTAGCTTCTGAAGGTTTTGAGGGAAAGGAGATCCAAAATTGGGGGAGGATCCCAGTGTGAGAGATTGATGGGGTGTGATGTACATTTTGGGACACGCCACCTTGATCTCCAAAAGTAAAGCATACAGTTAAGGGGTGCCTGGCTGGCTCAGTCCAAAGAACCTGTGACTCTTGATTTTGGTCATGAGTTTGAGGCCCATGTGGGATGTAGAGATTACTTAAATAAATAAAACTTTAAAAAGTAAAGCATACAGTTTAGAAGACCAGAGTCATTCTACTTACTCAAAATCAGTAGATAATTAAAGCATTTCTGATAGTAAAGACAGTTTACCATAGAAATGGCATTATGGAATCTAGATTCTGGTTCTGCCATTGGGTTGGTTTATCACTCCCTTGTATTTATTTTACTACACATTTATTCCTAACCAATATACCTATGTGTTCTAGTCAATTTTTTTTAATTTTTTTAATGTTTTATTTATTTTTGAGAGAGAGACAGAACGGGAGCAGGGGAGGGGCAGAGAGGGAGGGAGACCCGGAATCCAAAGCAGGCTCCAGGCTCTGTTAGCACAGTGCCCAACAACGGAGCTTGAACCCACGGACTGTGAGATCATGACCTAAGCCAAAGTCGGACGCTCAACCGACTGAGCCACCCAGGTGCCCCTATGTTCTCATCCATTTTATGTGGATTTTTAAGTTGCTGTTGTATGAAAAGTTGAACAGTATCCCATACACTTTTCTTTTCTCTCCCCCAAGAATATGCTCAAGTAATCAAAATGTTGGGAAATGGACGATTAGAAGCCATGTGTTTTGATGGTGTAAAGAGGTTATGTCACATCAGAGGGAAATTGAGGAAAAAGGTAGGTGTGGAGATTTGTTTTACTTTAAAATTATGATTAATGGGGGGAAATGGCTCTATAGTTTTTATGGGTCAAGGACCTCATTTTTGTAAATTACTCAAAGATTTCAGTAGAACAGTGATATACTATGATAAATCAAAACAGCAAACTCCATGATGATAACTTTATACGGATTCCATTTAAAGACTCATTTACGTCACCTATGTTGTTAGGCCCAAAATGTTTAACCTGAACCTAGTCATGAAGAATCAATCAACAAATCCAAATTAAGGGAGACTGTAAAACAAATGTCCAGACCCTTACTACAAGGTTAGTGACCTTAAAGTTGGGGGAAATGGGCAGCAGTGGCAAGAGGGCTGAGGGTGAGAACTATTCCAGTTGAATGGAGATTAAAGAGACCTAATGGTTAAATGGGGTAGGTGGCCCGTGTATGGATTCTGATTTGAGGGTGGGGGAAATCTTTGTAAAACATGTTAAGAAAATTTCAATATGAATTATATTGGTGATACTAAATTTCTGGAATTGTGATGCTGGATGGGCTTCCTTGGAAAGTAATGATTAATTTCCCATCATAGTGGGTGTTAAGGCCAATTTATTAGTCAAGTTGGGTAAAAGTCTCTCTGACTCTGATTTTATGGGTTATTTTAAGGAGGTTTGCCAGCTTTGTGTATGTGGGCTGGTGGAAGGGGAGGGAAGGAGAAAAAAGCACATTTCTAACTTTATATTCTCACATATAATGGATAGATAACTAACCACCTGGAGTAATTCACTATTACAAATTACTAAATTTCTAATCATTCTTCTGGAATTAATGAACTCAGTTAAATAAGATCATTCTGTGTGTGTGTGTGTGTGTGTGTGTGTGTGTGTGTGTGTTTTAACATTCCAAATTACAGATTTGAAACATGCTCACCTGCTTAATAAAGTTTTTTGGATTTTTTTTTTTTTTTCCTAATTCTGAATCTAGGTACTTCACCCACAGTTGGGTGAATAGTATTTTATGGAAAGACTGACCGAGTGTTGCTTTGATTCTATATTTTTAAATGTAACATACAGTGACTTTTCTTTCTTAGGTTTGGATAAATACCTCAGACATTATATTGGTTGGTCTCCGAGACTACCAGGTAAAAAATAATAATAATTTTTTTCATCATTCACTTGATTGTATTTATGAACCATTAATTCTTAGAACTTAAGTCATGACTGTTTTTGCCCACCTCTTTTGCCCACTGTTTTGCCACCTCTTCATGCTCTTGACTGTTGTGTTGACAAACATTTCTTAAGGGCTAGTTATGTTTTCAATATTGTGCCTAGTACACTAGTCATCATGGTTCCCAAATGGCCAGTCTCTGGAGTCCACATTTTCACTGTGGAAAAAATAATAGGCAGTGTGAATTTTCCATCAAGCTATAAATGGTCCTTTTTCCCTTTTTGATATTTAAAAAGTTCCCTTTATTGGAATGAATGATGTTATATAGTTGTGGTGTTGTTCGTGTTCTTATTTGTTAAAGTAAAAATGTAATCTTAGGGTGGGCCCCACATGCCAGTTTTTCTTTTCTTTCTTTTTTTTTTTTTAATGCGTACATACTGAAATCAAAATATGGAAACTGCTGCTGTAGTGTATATAGCTGAATGAGTCAAACTTCCATCCCCCAAAATACTTAGGGCTTGGTAGTGAAGAGAATAAGGCACACAAGTAATTACAGTACAAACCATGATAGAAGTGTGTGCTCTAAATTTGGATGACCACTTAGGAGAGAAAATGATAGTTGCCCTTCATGATCTCAACCTGGAGACTGCTTATTGTGGGTCTGTGCAATCCATTTGGTTTCCACCTGTTAGAACTCATCACCATGTATTTAATCATGTTGTGAGTGATGTTTCTATTCTTATAACTTTGATCGTACTTTAATTTTTTAAAATATATATTCCAGAATAAAGAATTAAAATCTTTATTATAAATCAGTGGTTCTCAACCGTGAGTGAATTTGTTTCCTCCGGGGAACATTTGGCACTGCCTGGAGACATTTCTTGTTACAACTTGCTGGCCAAGGGGAGGGAGACAGTACTCTTGGCATATAGTAGATAGAGACCAGGGGTAATGCTAAACATCCTCCATTGCACAGAACAGCCCCTACAACAAAGAATTATCCAGCCTAAAATATCAATAGTGCTGAGGTTGGAAAATCCTGCTTTAATTAATACCATTTTATTTTTTTTTACATATTTAAAAAAATTTTTTTAATGTTTATTTGTTTTGAGAGCGAGAGAGCACATGTGCATGCTAGCAGGGAAGGGGCAGAAAGAGAATCCCAAGTAGGCTGTGCGCTATTAGCACAGAACCTAATACGGGGCTCGATCCCACAAACTGTGAGATCTCAACCTGAGCCGAAATCAAGAGACACTTATCCAACTGAGCCACCCAAGCACCCCAGTTAATACCATTTTAATGTCCATTTTCTTTTGATTTTAAAATAACCCCAGAAGTAGGAAGAATAATTCTCTCTTTGACAGGTGAGGAAACCAAGGTTCAGAAAGATGTAACATTCTGACTATAAAATGACAGTCAAGACCAACTTTTCTGATTCTTAATCTCCCACAAGCCACCTGTCTGCCCCTGCCACTTAAAAGGGTGGTCGGGGAACCAGTAGCATCAGTGGCTTTTGGGAACTTGTTAGAAATGCAGGGTTTTGGACCCCACCCCAGTCCTCCTAAATCAGAATATGCCTTTTAACAATTTCCCTCTGAGCTTCTATACACAGCTGAAGAAGTGCTGGTTTGAATCACACTGCCCTTGCATCACTGATCATTTTTGTAGCCATTTGGACCTACTTTTAGGTTCAAAGAACTTTTAGAAGTTGAAATAATAAACTTGAACACTTTTTCCTTAACTAAGATTCTTTTCAAATGGGAAAGTGTGAACATTCTAAGGCAGTAGGTGTTTGTCGTAGACTCTAGGTCTAAAGTTCTCTTTTAGACTAGCAAAAGAGCAGACGCAGGATTAAAACAAGAGATGGCTAATGTCCGCGAAAAAGACAAGAGCCCCAAATAAGGGTCCTTGCCCCATATTTATTTAGATCATAAGGCTTGCAAACGTGATGGGCATGTACAAGGAGACAAAGAAACTAGGAACATTAACTTGAGGTGAGGGGGAAAGGGGATTTTGAAGATATACAATGTTTGGGGTTTGGGGTCAATACAAAACAATCCAGGCACAGGGCAGATGGGTAGATGGTTGTTAACAGCAGACACGAGGCGCCTCCGCACCTGTTTATCTTTGCTGGCCTAGGGGATGAGTAGGAAGGGGAATAACCTCAGGGTTAACAAGACACCTTTTCTTTTTGTTAACCATCTCAGCTCTGGGCTGCTTTGCCTGAGGTGCAGCTGTCCACAGTTCAATTCCCCAATTTACCTAACCTGGCCCTATTCTCCTATGAAAGCAGTTTTCTGCTATAGTACTAAATTTGGGGTGCTTTCACCCTAAATATCTTGTTATTCCTATGTATTGGGCACCTTTGCACCGTTTCTATTTCAGGCCTTTGCCTCTTTCTATTTTGGGGGGCTCAGCACCCCCTCCCTGTTTTGTGGACCTTTGCACCCCCCCCATTCTTGGAGTGCCAATCTGGTTTACCCAAACTCGGGTGTGAGCATTTTATTGACTTTGTATTTCTTTATGCCTTATTAACCCATTGGTGTAAGCCCTGGGGATTCCTAAGCTTGTCCCCCGCAGGTGTTGATATATTTGCATCAGAAACACTTGAAGAGCTTTAGAAAATACAAATTCTCGGGGCGCCTGGGTGGCGCAGTCGGTTAAGCGTCCGACTTCAGCCAGGTCACGATCTCGCGGTCCATGAGTTCGAGCCCCGCGTCAGGCTCTGGGCTGATGGCTCAGAGCCTGGAGCCTGTTTCCGATTCTGTGTCTCCCTCTCTCTCTGCCCCTCCCCCGATCATGCTCTGTCTCTCTCTGTCCCAAAAATAAATAAACGTTGAAAAAAAAAAAATTGAAAAAAAAAAAAAAAGAAAATACAAATTCTTGAGCTTCATTCCACATCTACTAATCTGTTTTCTGGAGATGTAAAAGCTCCACTGGAGATTCTAATCAGTTCATATTCTAAGAACCATTGATTCAAGGAAAGGTATATTAATTTCCTTAGGTCATTACAACAGTCTCAGTTTTTTAATTAGCCTGTTTAATCATCCTGTAAAAAGATTGGGTTGGCACAGTTCTGCATGTTTTTTAGAGGGTAGGAGAAAAGTATTATTTTATATTTTTGTTTTAATATTTGATTAAAATTTTAATTCCAGTATAATTAATAATATAGTCATTCAGCAATTCCATACATGATCCTGTGCTCTTCACAACAAGTACACTGGGGAGGAGGAAACTGAAATGTGAAAAAAGTTTATAAAGATGTGAGATTTAATTTTTTATCCAGTTTGAAAGTAATTTATGAAATAATATTTTGGCATAATCGGTTCTAAAAGTTACTTGTCTCTTTCAGGATAATAAAGCTGATGTAATCTTAAAATACAATGCAGATGAAGCTAGAAGTCTAAAGGCATATGGCGAGCTTCCAGAGCATGGTAATGTCTGAGTTGTTTTATTAACCTGTCATATGGTGTTAGTATTTGGTGTTACTAGGTGAAGAAATTTTGTTAGAATTTTGTGGATTTTGCATATTACTTCAGTGCTTGCATGATTTAAGTATGCATGCTTATACTTCATAATACTGGATACATTAAGAAAAAAAGTAACTTATATCCCTAATAACTACACTCCTGGTGTAGACTTTATAAACTCTGAACGTTTGCATAATACCAATCTAAAGAATAATACTGTTACACTATTTATTTCACAATAACCTTCTCAAGAGATTGTTAGTATTCATCTACTTTAAATACGAAGCAGTGATTGTAATTAGCTACTGTTGTTGATTTTTACAAAGTCAGTTTTCAGTTCTTATCCTAGGTATCATAGGATTCCATTGGATTTTTTTAAAACCAACATTGTCACCAATAAAAAGTTACGCATTCTCATGTGGGAAACTTGAACAAAAATAAGTCCCTCATAACCCCACCAAAGGGGCAGTGTACTTTACATACTATATTATAAGGCTACATTTTTCACTTGATGTTTTTGTTTTGTTGTGTGTTGTTTTTTGTGTTTGTTTTATCTCTGTTGGAGATTATTAGAAAAACAATATGATTTTACTTAAGCATGAAAATTCTGCTGAAATTCTATACTTGACATTTTCAATCTAGTATGTCTGGGAATAGGACTAGCATGTCCTGGTTCATTTTCTTGCTTAGGGGTAATCATGATTTGACTAAATTTTCTGATTGGTGAATCTGTTTGGTGAGTGGTAAATTGTTAGCCTGTGCTCTGACCTTTTTTTTGAAGCATAGTTGTAAGTTGTAATGGCTTTAGAATTTGTGTGACTAAAGCCTGCCTTACTAAAAATACCTTTGTAAAATAAATAGTCGGGAGTACATCAAACTAAAAAGCTTTGCACGGCAATGGAAACCAACAAAACAAAGAGACAACCTATTGAATGGGAGAAGATACTTGCAAATGATACGTCTGATAAAGGGTTAATATCCAAAATACATAAAGAACTTCTACCATTTAACACCCCAAACACCGCCCCAAATAATCCATTAAAAATGGGCAGAGGAACTGAATAAACACTTTATTTCTTCAATAACTTTTTTTTTTCTGAATAAACACTTTACACAGAAGACGTACAAATGGCCAGTAGACATGAAAGGATGCTCAGCATCACTTATCATCAGGGAAATGCAAATCAAAACCACAGTGAGATACCCCTCATACCAGTCAGGGTGGCTAGTATCAAAAAGACGAAATAACAAGTGTTGGCGAAGATGGGGAGACAAAGGAACTTTTGTGCAGCGTTGGAATGTGCAAATTAAATGAACAAACAAGGGAAACAGACTCCTAAATATAGAGAATAAACTAGTGGTTGCTGGGGGGTTGGGGGAATAGGCGAAATAGGTGAAGAGGATTAAGAAGTACAAACTTCTAGTTCTAAAGTAAGATGAAAAGTAGCATAGGGAATATAGTCAATTATGTAATAACTTTGGTGAGCATACCATAGTGTATATAATTGTCAAATCAACTATGTTGTGCACTTGAAACTAATACATTTGTCAAGTATTAAATTAGAAAAGAAATTTTAACATTTATTTTGAGAAAGAAAACATAGGAGGGGCAGAGAGGAGGAGAGAGAGGATCTGACATGGGACTGGAGTTCACAAACCATGAGATCATGAGCTGAGCTGAAATTGAGTCAGACGCTTACTGACTGAGCCACCCAAGTGCCCCTGAATTGGATTTTTTTTTTAACGTTTGCTTATTTTTGAGAGAGTGGATGAGCAAGCAGGGGAGGGGAAGAGAGAAACCCAAGCAGGCTTCGCACTGTCAGCATGGAGCCCTCTGTGGGCTCGATCTCATAAACTGTGACAGTATGACTTGAGCTGAAATCAAGAGCCGGATGCTTAACTGACTGTGCCACACAGGTGCCCCCTGAATTAAAATACCTTGTTAGAGGTGCCTAGGTGGCTCAGTTGGCTGAGTGTCCAACTCTTAATCTTGGCTTAGGTCTTGGTCTCACAGGCGTGAGTTCGAGCCCTGCATTGGGCTCCGCACTGGGCATAAAGCTGACTTAAAAAAAAAAATCTCTGCAAACAAAATTAGAACTCATACTTTCCATCTTGGCTTAGCAGGGACCTTGAGATTTTGTTGTATAAAATTCTATATAGTAGGGCTGTTAGGTAGAAGTTAGGAGGATCTTTCTTATAACAAACTTAAAATTTAAGTTGGACTCCTAAGAGTCTCTTTGCATAATTCAACAGACCACTTCTTTTTCCTGTTTTTATTTTTTTTATTTTTTTTAGTGTTTATTTATTTTTGGGCGAGAGAGACAGAGCATGAGCGGGGGAGGGGCAGAGAGAGAGAGGGAGACACAATCCAAAGCACGCTCCAGGCTCTGAGCTGTCACCACAGAGCCCGATGTGGGACTCGAACCCACAAGCTGTGAGATCATGACCTGAGCCGAAGTTGGACGCTCAACTGACTGAGCCACCTAGGCGCCCCAGCAGACCACTTCTTTTAGTGGACAGTTACTCATTTTAATATCATCTTGGTTATATGAGTGCATTTGTTATTGTTTCTTTAGCTAAAATCAATGAAACGGATACATTTGGTCCTGGAGATGATGACGAAATTCAGTTCGATGACATTGGAGACGATGATGAAGACATTGATGATGTAAGTAGATGCACCTTACATTTTTCAACTTTTGTTTCTGAATTATCTACAGAGAAACTAGCTCTTTGTCCTATCTTTGTTTAATCTAAGAATGTTGAATACTTAGGATATATTTCAAGATTTGTCCATGAATTAAAATGCTCATTATTTATCAGTTAGTCAAACTGTTTATACTTTGAGGATTCTTATAATCTTTTTCACCATTTCTTCCAGAAAAGATCAGTATCTTCTTTGGCAACCTGAATGCTAGGCATTGCAGTCATAACTTGTTTGAGTGTTTAAAGAGATAGCTATTATGAAATTTAGGAGACAGTTGAAAGAAATACAAGATCTTCTCAAAGAAACATGCCTACTCAATTGAAATACTAGTAAGTTAAAAGAAGAATCTTGTTTGAACAGCTTGATATGAAGCATTGGAATTACAACATATATTAAAAGTCTTGTTAAAATTGAGACCATTTGTCAGTACACTATTTTATCCGTTGGATATGCACTGTTGGCAAACTCTTGGTTTGGAGTTGGTGTATTTGAGGAGAATGTACTGTTTTGCTAACAGTAAAAGTTAGTTGCTGACTAAGACTGCAACAGAATTACCAGAGTCTTTCAGAACTACAAAGGCTGGTCTTGGGGAAGTCTGAGTTAGGCATCACAAGTGGTACCCACTAGCAAGATTCTGTAATTAACGTTTTCCTATAGTTGATTTATCCCATATCTCTTATCTTTATTTGTCCATCAATCTATCTTATATTTTGATGCGTCTTCAGACCATTACGAATGCTCGTGGTGAATTAAAAATTTGAGTACATATCTTCAATGTGTATAGGTGTTTATGAATTTTTATATAAATACATCATACTTTTTTTCAATGTTCTTCCCTTTGGAGATCCTGAGCCAGAGAATTCTAGTGACTAAATTGTTAATGATACTTTGATAGTAGATTTAATTATTATATTATTTATTATTTAATGATTATTATTGATTTATTGATATTATTATTTAATGATTATATACAAGAACCTGACATGGAATTGTGTTGTAAATTAAGGGGTGATATAAACATTTTTAGAGCTGGGGTAGAAGGTATTTTTGGAAATTAACCTAAGCAGAGAACACATTTGAATATGAAACCACATACACAGAGGTGTTAGGATGAGGATCTAGTAAACAAGGTTAAGACTTTCTAAGAAAAAAATTTCTGAATCTATGCCAGTGATTCCTTGGAACTGGACTCTGTAGTCCGGCAGGGAAAGAGATGCTAAAGACAGTGGATACTAAAGGAATTGTACCATTTGCAAAGGCAAGGGTTGCCTTTTTTATCACCTGAGAACCCTATTTTTCCAAGACATTTCTCCAGATGGTATATAGGTATGCTAGCCTTCTTTCCTATAACCAGATTGAGAGAATTTGCTAACTGTCACACTTGTACCTTTCTTAAAGAAATAACATTCCTAGGGGTGCCTGGGTGGCTGAGTCTTTTAGGCTCCTGACTTCATCTCAGGTCATGATCCCATGGTTTGTAGGTTCAAGCCCCGCATCAGGCTCTGCACTGACAGCTCAGAGCCTGGAGCCTGCTTCAGATTCTGTGTTTCCCTCTCTCTCGCTCTGCCCCTTCCCCGCTCACGCTGTCTCTCAAAAATAGATAAACATTAAAAGAAAGAAATAGTGCTCCTGCATATCTGCTCCCCCCCAGAATAAAAAAAATGTCTCATCACCAGCACAAAAGAGAGACACTAAACTTTATTAAGAATATTATTAAAAATATTTTGTATACGGGGTGCCTGGGTGGCTCAGTTGGTTAAGCATCCGACTTAACTCAGGTCATGATCTCGCGGTTTGTGGGTTCGAGCCCCACGTCGGGCTCGGTGCTGACAGCTCAGAGCCTGGAGCCTGCTTCACATTCTGTCTCTCTCTCTGTCCCTACCCTGCTCACACTCTGTATCAAAAGTAAATACACATTTAAAAAAAATTTTTTTTTAAACATCTTGTATAGCATAACATTCTGAAGGAAGTTGTAAAGATTTACTGGCAGCAAACTATAATTGAGAAAAACCTGGTGTAGAGAATTTCCTCTTCAAAGATATCCTTAGGGGGTGCAGGGCTCCCTTATGTGGTAGACTTCTGGAATATAAGAATTCTTTCATTTGATCTGATGTTCTTTTCCCTTCCAGATCTAAATTGAATTCAACATTTTACATTCCAATTTCTCTGAGGATTGTTCCAACAATTTGGATTTTGGCTGTGACCTGTTAAAGAAGATTAAAATTTATTAGCATGAGTGCAATTTGTTAAGGCAGACTGATTTGTTTCTAAGGTATTTCTTGAAAAACCGGTAATGCCGAATTCTCTTACATGAAATGTTAAGCCCCCTTTGTTCTTTTGATGTATTGGAGCTTATCGGTAAAAGACGACATCTACTATTTTTTAAAAAGAGGAGAAAAATGCATTACTGCCTTTCCTACTTTGACCACTTCCAGTTAGTAAATGAATGTTCCAAATAAACCATTTACCGTACATTCATTATGGATCATGATTAAGCCCTAACTTTGACTAGCCTGTTGACCGTACATTGACTTTCTGTATATTCCAGTTACTTAGATGTTCCCTTGAGATTTTGATACAATTTAAAAGAGACAGAAATCTGCATTTGAATTAAAAAAATGATTAGGTCAGTTTTTCATATTTAAGTAGCATGTGGCTATTTTTGTACTAATTTTGATATCACTTATGTTCTTTCATAACCTTATTTTGCCACTATAAACATATCAACAAAAAAGCATTTACAAAATGCAGGTTTTAGGACCTGGGTTTTAATAGCAGTTTTTAATTTGTAAGGTTAGTTACAGGAATCAAACAGTAGGTGGCACCTAGTCATCTTAACATTGAAATACTGCTATAGTTGTCCATTTTTTTTTCTTACTATGCTTAGGAAATTTCCCAAACAAGAAAAGATTGTTTTGATCATGTGCATGTATGTAGAAAATTTTTAAAGAACAAAACTATTGTTAAAAGTGTCATTTTATTTCAGAAGTCATATACATAAGCTGCAATTTTGAGTGCTTTGTAAACACTTAAAGTATGTATAAATGAAAATTTAATTTCCTAACAACTGTATAATTAAGCTTTTTTCAAACCATCCCTAAGCTGGTAAAAAAAAAAAAAAAGGGAGCGAATAACAATTTATTGAAAAGATGGTTTCTCATTTCTGAATGGAAGAGCTACAGCTGAGAAATACAATAAAGACAATGTCATGCTGCAGAGTATATTATACCCTTACTTTGTGTTTAGGATGTATTTTATTGTGTGTAAAGATTTGTTTTGCTTGTATATTATTGGGAATTTGGATTTTCTCTTACTTAGTTTTTTTGTTCTCAACGTGACTAAGATGAAATTAAGGGCTGGGCTATTTATTGGCTAGCTACATTGAAATCTTCTGCAACTTCACAAGAAGAGATCCATCATTTAGGCTGTGAACGTTTATTCTCCTGGTCTCCAGAGATGTTTTCAATGATGAAAAGTTCTACCAAGGGAGAGAAACCTTCATGTGGCTTCAAAAAAATAAGCGTATCTTCTCCAATCTCATGCTTATTCCTAAGTGTGCAAGCACTGGAATCAAAATCTGAGGTACTAGAAAACATTAAATCAAAGAATAGAAATGAGTGGATAGTTGCGATTCATGTTTCTTATTCTTTGGAGTTCTGAACACTTACCCAGATGGAATGCATCTGAAACCATGGGCTGGTTTTTAATACTTAAAGAAACTAGCCTTGAAGAATTGACTTAGTGATTGTCTTCATCAAAACCTAAACTTCCAAAGATATTTAGGCCTCTGTACAAAAAAGTGTTTTGCTAAATTTGTGGTATATATAGATCCTTCTGTGTTATTTTACCAAGAATGTAGTAACTCTGCCTCTGTGGTAGTTCATGGTAGGGATGGTACAACTCACATTTTTTTCTGCTTACCTCCTCTAGCAAATATGATTTGTCTCAAGTTTCTTGAATTACAACTATGGCCCCCATTCATGTGTTTTTTTAGTGATTTTTTTTTCCTTGCCTAGGTAATAACAGCTCAATCTAGTGCCATTGCATCCTGGAAAATCTCATACCCTAATGATTATTAAGTGGTTGGTAAAGTTGTAGGTCATATGCAACACTGCTTGGCAGAAGTGTTTTACTAACTTGTCTTTAATGTGATATTTGTATAGATTTACTGATTTATTTCAAATGAGGAATGGGAGTGGTCCTTAGTTTTTTTTAGCATCTGTGTGTATGTTGTTGAGTTTTTTTGTTTGGTTGGTTTTTGGTTTGTGTTTTGTGTTTTTTGGTTATACTCCTTGATTCCCATAACACAATGCTATAGGGTATGCCCTAAAAGAAAATAAAATGTTTGAAATCCAAGAATAATGATTCTTCCTGCTAAGAGGGTATTAGGTATTACTAATGAATTTTATGGGCTTGCATTTTTCATGCAGTGTTTATTCTACTTCCAGTTAGAGCACAAATAAGTTGTATTACTAAAATGGCTCAATAACCAAACCAGGCATTTGTGTGAAAAAAGATTTGCCAGGATTTAATTGCTTGACTGTTGAATCTTTTTTGAACATCCAGCCTCTTAAGAGGCCACCTTTTAAGGTGCCTGTGAACTATGCATGATGAAAACTCTTGTATTTTATTAAGGATTGGCCATTGGTTTACTCACCACATCTACAGAATAATCATGGCTGTGATTATAGTTGGTTACAAAACTTGTGACTTGTAGTTTAACTTAATCTCATGTATCTTGTGTAAATATTAAATTATAGGATGGTGAATAACATCTTTAGTAGATAGAAACTGCTTTCGGTATTGACTTCAGAGCAACTGAGTAATCAAATAGGTAAAAGCATGTTTGAAATAAAAATACCTAGGTGGATTTATACTTTATTTCTGTTGTTTACAGATTTTAAAATATACAATATTAACTATAACTTTACAGTTAAAGTATCAGAATGAAAGTGAGTTCTTTATGTTTACCTGTCATAATGATTAAAAAGATTTGTGTTGGTAGGAAATGCTTAGATCTTTATCCTGCTTAGCAAGAAGAAGTTTCATTTATACTGTTTGGACTCCCATGAACTTTTACACACCATGTTGTGTTGTTGATTTACCTTAAACTGTCATTTTTTTTTTTTTTTATCCTTGCTTATTTCTTCCTGCTCAGAAAAGGACAAAATCTTAAGTCTCACTACAGATGCATTAAGACACAAGCTTCTTAGGTACAGAGAGAACCAAGGAATTTGGAGAGTATTGGACTGGGTCCTCTCTTCCCCCCAGCTGCCAGGTATTTAGGCAGTGTGATGGAGAGTGAAGAGCTTGGGCCTTGGGGTCAGGAGGCCTTTTCCCCCACCCTTCACGTTGCCCTTTACCTGCAAGTGACCATGGGCACCTTCTCTCACTTGTAGGAGTTTCAGGCTCCTCACCTGTAAGATTGGGATGATAAGAAGAGTACATGCAGAATTGGTGGAAGGGTTGATTATGTGTCCATATGTGTAATGCACCTAGAGCAGTGTCTGCCGCTTTTCACTTGGTATCCAGGACCGTATAAAATTGAACATGCACGTCTTTATATTTTCTATTGGTCATTTCTTTCACTTGCAGTCTTTGGTTACTATAATAAAAAAAAAAAACTTGTAGAATATATATATATATATATGTGCATATATATATATATTCATGTCAATACAATATTTAAAATAATTGTTACCATCATTTAATTCAGCATAAGGCTAACAGATAGGAAGTCTCTAAATTGCTTAAAGATGTTTTTGCAAAATACCAACTACTCTATATTTCTTCATTGAAAGTTTATAGCTATTGATAGCTCTGGTCATATTTTATTCTTAAGTCTAATTAGAGTTCTTTTACTATGTAGATTCATGACAGCTGATTAGTACTGACTGATTAAAAGGTTTACTTTCCGGTCATTTGGAATTATGTAAAAACAATTGGACGCAAACTAATGCAATTAGAAAATAAAATATGAAATAACTTTCAATAGTATGCAATTGCTTCTTTTTGAACGGTTTATGACTTTTTTTTTGTTTTTAAGTTTATGTGTTTCTTTTGAGAGAGTAGAGAATGTGAGCGGCGGAGGGGCAGAAAGAAATCCAAGCAGATTCCACATTGTCTTTGCAGAGCTGAACTTGGGGGCTCTGTCTCATGAACCATGAGGTCATGACCTGAGAGGAAATCAAGAGCAGGATGCTTAACCCACTGAGCCCCCCAAGCGCCCCTGTTTATGACTTTTTTTTTTAAGGAAATTCAATTTTTAAAAATTTTTATGTGTTTATTTTTTGAGAGTGAGTGCATGAGTGGGGTAGGGGCAAAGAGAGAGGGAGACACAGAGTTTGAAGCAAGCTCCAGGCTCTGAGCTGTCAGCACTGAGCCTGACATGGGGCTCGAAGCCACAAACTGTGAGATCATGACCTGAGTGAAGTCGAAGGCTTAACCACCTGAGCCACCCAGGTGCCCCTATGACTTCCTCTAAACTATTTAAAGTTACATTCATGAAGATTCTTTTCTGAAAACCAACTGTGATATGAGAATAATGTATACTTTGTATTTTATTTTTGTGTTTTTGGCTGTTAAAACGTTCAGACTAACAATGGGGTTGCATTTTGTGTGAGTTTGTTAACCTGTGCAGAAGATGTTTTCAAAAGGTAGATCAGTCATCCAGAATCACCTCAAATTGCCAAAATCACATTCAACAGGTTGGACCTTATTTTGTACTCTGCAGACACTTGGGTGAAACAGATATCCTCTGGTGAACTTGCTCACTTCCCCCTGCCCCCCACCTGCTCACTTTTTAAAAACTGGTCACTTCTGTTCCAATCCAGGCTTTGTCCGATTCACAACTTGATAACGGCAGATCAAAAAGTGGGGACAAAATCTGAGTAAAGTCCCATTGCTGATCCCCTGGAGAGTCAGGTATTGAAATATAGTTGGGTTTTTGCAAATTTAATAAAAATCCATGCATATTTATGACTTAAAATACTTTAGAAATCTAAGAATAATTGGAATTTTGTTAACTTGAAAAAGTATAGAAACTCAGTCTTTTTAAAAAGCCAATTTTACTTAAGAGTGCCCCTGAGAAGCAGTAAAAATTATTAATTTTATTGAATCCAGCCCTAGAGTACATGTCTTTATTTTTTTTTTTATTTTTTTAATGTTTATTTATTTTTGAGAGAGAGAGTGAGTAGGGGAGGGGCAGAGAGAGACAGGGAGACACAGAATCTGAAGCAGGCTCCAGGCTCTGAGCTGTCAGCACAGAGCCCGACGCGGGACTTGAACCCACAAACTGTGAGATCATGACCTGAGCTGAAGTCGGACGTTTAACCAACTGAACCACCCAGGTGCCCCAGAGTACATGTGTTTTTAATATTGCATGTGACAAAGTAGGAAATGCTACATAAAGCACTTCTGCAATGAAGTGTAACCATTGTCTCA
Source organism: Prionailurus bengalensis (assembly GCF_016509475.1). NCBI lineage: Eukaryota > Metazoa > Chordata > Mammalia > Carnivora > Felidae > Prionailurus > Prionailurus bengalensis. Next base: position 16,325,477 of record NC_057361.1, on the reverse strand, counting down.
AGGAAAAATACTTGGGTGATTGAGTTGTAAGCTGAATTGTCCACTGTTTTTCATGGAACACTATTTTTACTTGAAAGAACAAGTGACAAACTGGTTATTGCAGCTTGTGTTTGTGGTTAACATTTCCTCAAAGATGAATGAGATGAGGCTATTGCCTCCAGGAAAACAACTGGCAACATAAGATTAAAGCTCTCAAGCAAAAAATTAAAAGAGTTTGGAAAAACTAGTTATCGGTAGCTTGGCAACTTCACAGTAGAGACTTCTTAAGAGATTAGTGAATGGTATGAATGAATGGCTTTTTAATATTGTAGAATGAAATGTGTTGACATTTGAAAGATCTTCACAGCTGAATCAACCAATATTTTCTAAATGATGGGTGGATTTTAATGTAATAGATCATTGATTCAGTGTTAGATTCCACATTGCAGCTAACCTTGTAGAAATTAGCATTTGCCAAGATTGGGTGGTAACAAAGAAGAACATACACAGTCATCTGAAGAGGCTATTGGAATGTTTCTCCCCTTTCCATCTGCATACCTCTGAGGCCAGATTTTCTTTATATACTTTAACGAAAACCACATCCTACAACACGTTGAATACAGAAGCAGATCTGAGACTATCAAGCAAAACAGTAATAGAATTGCAAAAATGTGAAACAGTCAATTTTTTGTTTTAGTTTTCAATGAGTTTAGTGTTGAATTAATACTATTTTTTTTTTTCTTTCGGGGCACCTGGGTCGCTCAGTTGGTTAAGCGTCCAACTTCAGCTTGGGTCATGATCTCACAGTTCGTGAGTTCAAGCCCTGCATCAGGCTCTCTGCTGATAGCTCAGAGCCTGGAGCCTGCTTCGGATTTTGTCTGTCTGTCTGTCTCTCTCTCTGCCTCTCCCCCATTCATGATCTGTCTCAACAATAAACATTAGAAAAATTTTAATAATTTTTTAGAATTTATATTCATGGGTATAACCTACAAGTGAACCTGTCATTTCAAGGAAAACTGACAAGTGTTTATTGCCAGTAGTACATTTCCGCTATCAAGTAAAAAGAGGTGGAAAACTTGGGCGCCTGGCTGTCTCAGTCTGTAGAGTATGCCACTCTTGATCTAAGGGTTGTGAGTTCAAGCCCCAGGTTGGGTGTAGAGCTTTAAGTTTTGGAAAATATAACATCAACCACTGTTAGCAGATAGAAAAGGTTTTTTGGAGTCTCTGTTTTAAGGATACGGGTTGGGTTGGTGAACTTTCTCTAGAGGACCAGATAGTAAATATTTTAGGGTTCATAGGCCCTCTGTTACAACTACTCACTTCTGCCATTGTAGCGGGAAAGCAGCTGTAGACAACAGAAATGAGTGTGTCTATAGTCCAATAAAACTTCAACAGAAATACGTGGCAGGCTACATTTGACCCATATGCATGGGCTGTAGTTTGCCAACCTCTGATGTAAGGGTTTCAGACAAAAAATTTGAGAACCGTACTAGACTAGCAACTAGATGGTATAGTAGATTTTAAGATACCGTTCAAGTATAACTAGGTTTTTAGGAAGTTAGTCTAATGTAAAAAGCCCAGCAAACTTTTTTTTTTTAACACATGACTTAGAGACTTTGTAGATATGACATGCTATAAAAATGCCAATTCTCCCCCAAATTTGTCTGATTTCAATATAATTCCAATTAATATTCCATCATGATGGGGGAGTGTGGAAAAACTAATTCTAAGGTAATTTCATACAGAAGTCGTGAATTTCTAAGACAATTCTAAAAACCAGAAAGAGGACCTCTTTGTCAAATACTAAGTCACGCCATCGTAACATACAGTAACAAAAATATGAGAACAGAGAGCTCAGAACCAAGTCCGTGTATATGTGAGAATTTGATATATGATAAAAGTGGTTTTGAAATCTGGGGAAAGGATAGATTAATGGATGTGCTGAGAAGCTACGCTTTACAGAGAAAAGTAAATAAGGATTCATCTTACACCATAGACAAAATAAATTGCTTCAGAGGTTAATCTATAAAGTAATGGAAAGTATAGACTATCTTGGGGCAAGGGAAATACAGAACAACGCCTCTTTGATCTTTGTTATTTCCTTCTAACTACGGATGGCTGTGTTCTGAGTTAATCCCTTTACTCCTTGACTCCCATCTATCTCCACTAGGGTTGAAGGGCTGCAACAAACATCCCACAATTTGGCCTTTTATAGCTGCAGTTAAAAAAAAAAAATACCTCAAAGTACAGACCTTAAGGTGAAAAATTGATAGGTTTTATTTTTTTAGACATGGGAAAGGTTAGATCGAGAACTACTGATAGATGCTAAATATTGGGAAATTTTGACAAGGAGTAGCGTATTTGCATGGCTTTATGGTGTCTCCCCCACAGATTGCCTATTAGTTTCAAGAGAAAAATAGTACCTCTACAGTGGAGAAACTGGCAGTCAAGTAAGTAAAATAATTGTTATCTATGTTACATTTACTGAAGTTGATAACTGATGTTGTATAAGAATATTCTTACTAGGAAATACACATTGAAGTATTAAGGGTTTGTAAAGGGCCATGCATATGTATGCAACTTTCAAAAACAGTTGAGGGTAAAAAGATAAATAGCACAAATGATAAATGGAGTAAAATGTTAACCATAGGTGAATCTGAGTAAAGGGTATATGAGTGTTCTTTGTAAACTCACAACTTTTCTTTAATAAGTTTGAGATTATTTCCATATAAGAAGCTTTTTAAATGGATGGATTTTGGCATAACGAATTTTGCTGATCTCAGAAAAGGTTAATTGAGTAGTGTGAATTTGCAACATTTAAACCTACAAGGAATTGGGGCGCCTGGGTGGCTCAGTCGGTTAAGCATCCGACTTCGGCTCAGGTCATGATCTCGCGGTTCGTGAGTTCAAGCCCCGCGTCGGGCTCTGTGCTGATGGCTCAGAGCCTGGAGCCTGTTTCAGATTCTGTGTCTCCCTCTCTCTCTGACCCTCCCCCGTTCATGCTCTGTCTCTCTCTGTCTCAAAAATAAATAAAGGTTAAAAAAAATTTTTTTAATAAAAAAATTAAAAATAAGTAAACCTACAAGGAATTATCTAGAATATGAGAACTCCTGAAAATCAACAGGAAAAAGACAAGCAACCCAATAAAAAGATGGACAAGCATTGAATATGCAAGTTAAGAGTTAGGAAGAGTGAGCCAGGGGCGCCTGGGTGGCTCAGTCGGTTAAGTGTCCGACTTTGGCTCAGGTCATGATCTCACGGTTCCTGGGTTTGAGCCCTGCGTTGCTCTGTGCTGACAGCTCAGAGCCTGGAGCCTGCCTTGGATTCTGTGTCTCCCTCTCTCTCTGCCCCTCCCCTGCTTACTAACTTTGGCGCTCTCTCGCTCTCTCAAAAATAAAAACATTAAGAAAAATTTTTTAAGAAGAGTGAGCCAGGGGGTGCCTGGGTGGTTCAGTCGGTTATGCCGCAGACTTCGGCTCAGGTCATGATCTCACGGTTTGTGAGTTCAAGCCCGGCGTCGGGTCTGTGCTGACAGCTCAGAGCCTGGAGCCTGCTTCGGATTCTGTGTCTCCCTCTCTCTCTGGCCCTCCCCCGTTCACACTCTGTCTCAAAAATAAATAAACATTAAAAAAAAAAAAGTGAGCCAGAATGAATGAATGCTCTATTTCTGATTTGTATGCAGCTGCAATGGATAGATGTTGACAATTCCAAGCAAGGAAAAACAATGATAGCTATTGTGCAATATCATTTATATAAATTAAAACCATGCATATCTTTACAACACTATATATTTGAAGAATAGAGCTACAGAAGAAATAAACAGGAGGTGTCTGACTAGAATGGAAGTGGGAATAGAAAGTAGAAATAGAATAAAACTAGGATGAGGTGCCACTCTGACATGTCAGGCAAGAGCTCAAGAATTGGATTAATTATGAACTACCCAAGGTCTGCAAGAAATAAAGAGAAAAGTGAAGATGGCTCCCATGCCCTACCTAATTAACTTGGCTTAATCTTACTTGGGTTAGAAACTATTTTCTTTACAGCCAGGGGACGAGCCCCCACCTGCCCGCTTTCCTGCTCATTTGTGTCTAAAGTCCCCTTCTGCCTTTCTCATCACAGTCACTCCCTACTCCCAGCTCACCTTTGGGAGTGTCACCAACAAGTCCATCATATTTTTGTGCCACAAAGGGACTTCCAAGCTTTGAACTACGAATCCAGGTGCGGGTTCCTGAGAGTTTCAGCTTGGTGGGTTTTTTGTTGTTGTTTTTGTTAATTTACTTTTATTTTACAGAAAGAGAGGGAGTGAGCAGGGGAGAGGGACAGAATCCTCGCTCTGTCGAGCGGGGCTCAGTCCAGAATTCTGGGTTCATGACCTGAATGGAAATCAAGAGCTGGAGGCTCAACTGGCTGGGCCACCCAGGCGCCCCTAAAAAAATTGTATAATTTACATACTATAAAGTTCACCCATTTAAAATGTACAATTTTATGTTTTTTTAGTATTACGGAGCTAACCATCACGTAATCTAATTCTTGAATCTTTTTATCATCCCCAATAGAAACCCTGTACTCTTACTCAGCTTCATTCGGTTTTTTAATTACATTTATCTCTCCCCCAGGGTTGGGAGTAAAAAGCTCAGAGGGCTGGTCACTGTCCACCAGAGAAACGTGCAGCCTGGGGCCCCACTGAGATCGGTTATCACGTGGCAGGCCATACCTGAGTAAACAACCTGGAAGCTTGAACTGGCACTATGCAAAGATGTATTTTTCAATATGTATGTTTTTGAAAAATGATAAATGCTCATGGTAAGGCTAAAAGGATGTCCGGGAGAACCCCATCACCACCACCACACACCCTTCCCAGACCTCTACTCCTGAGGCTACCATTTAACAGTTTGCCATGCGTCTTCCCACAGAGGTCCTTCTGGAAGAGATTTTCACCCCCCCGGAAAAAAGGAACCATAGAGTAGCTCTCTGTGGAATCCGCCAAGGAGTAAGCCAGGGAGTGAGGGCATGGCTGGAAGGCTGAGGTCCCTAAGACTACATGCCCCTGCCCTGCCTTGAAGGTCTTGTAGTCCTGCCTTGGGTGGCCGCACGCCTTGGCTGGGGTGAGGGAGAATCTAGCACCGACCACCGGGGCATCTGGAGAACTGGAACCTAACTGTGCTTGGGGGAGGGTCCACAGGTGTCCGCACAAGTGGCATCTGCCTGAGGCCCTCATCAGGAACTGTTTCCAGAGCTGCAGCGTTTAGTATGTATGTGTGTGGATGCCTAGTGTGTGTGAACATATGGAGGTTGTGTGAGGATGTGTGTCCACTGTGTGTGAGAACACGTGCGTGCTGGGTGAGCAAGTGTGCACATGGTATGTGTGCGCTGTTTTCACTTTGTGAGGATGTGTGCACTGAGAAACTATCCTACGTGTATAACGCTTTGAGTGTGCGCACTGTGTGGGGAGGTGTGTTTATATCGGTGTGTGCACGCTACATGTAAGCAGCGTATGAGGACTATGTACACACCGGGTGTGCTTGCGCGCTGAGTGAAGACCGGTGTGCACGTCGAACGTGCGCGCGGTATGTGCGCGTGCTGTGAGAACTAGTGCGCACGTTGCATGTGCATGCTGCGTGCTTGTGTTGTATGAGGGTCAGTGTGCCCCTCGCTTGTGCACGCGGTGCGCGTGCGCGGCGTGAGAAACGGTGCGCACTTCGCACGTGCACGCCGAGTGCGCAAGCTGTGTGAGAAGGACGCGTGCGCGTGCGGACGCGCGCGGGTCCGGTGCGGCGCGGCGGCTGGGGCAGTGCGCCTGTGTGGTTCGCGCGTCCCTATGGAGCGCGGCGGTGGTTGCGGGGCTGGAGCGGGGACCGAGGGGGCTACGCGGGGATCCCCTCTCCCTGGGAAGATGGCCGAGTCGGGTGCGGTGCGGACCTCGCCGCCCAACCACCGGCCTTCAGGTAGGGCCCCTGGGGTGCGGCGGACGCGTGGGGGCTTCAGGTCCCCCCAGGGGCGGGGCGGACACGCCGTGGGCCGCGCAGGGCAGCGGCTCTGGAGCGCGCGGGGCGGGGACGCAGCGCGGTGCTGGGCTAAACGCCCTTCCCCCGGCTCCAGGTCGACTGGGTGCGGTACCCAGGGCCGCGTCCCTCGAGGTGCCAGTGGCAGGGTCCCCTCTCAGGTGGCCTGAGTGAGTGAGTGCACTCGGGGGTGGCTTAAGGTGGGTGGTAAGTATGTTTGCTGCGGGAAGCCTGGATGCCTCGCGGAGCAGCCGGCGTGGGGGGCGGGGGGCACTGGGGCAGGCCGAGCGGGCTCGGGGGGGTCTCCGGGGCCTGCGCGCCCGCCCACTGTGCGTCTTGGGAAATGCGCGCGAGCGGCAGCTGCAGCCCGCCGCGAAGGTGGCCGGCTTTCGTGCTTCGCGGCATCCAGGGGGCAGAACCGGTACGTCACCCACTGGCAGGCGGCGAACGGAGCCCGAGCCCCAGGCCGGTTTCCCCTGGCACCCGCAGGCGCTCCCGCAGGCCTCGGGTGCGTTGCCCAGGGGTCTGGTGGGGCCGCAGGCCCCGTCAAGTGGCAGTGCGACCACTGCATCTCCCAGCCCGCGAGGCTGCAACTGCTAGGAGCTGTGGACGGCTGGTCTCCGGACTGGCTGCCCCAAAATGAGCGAAGCAGGGGGAGATTTTGAGGACATTTGGTAGAATTTTAGATAAGCAGGTCTCATGTCTTCTGACGTTCTGTGAAGTGGTTGCAGGTAGTGCGGGGGTGTAAGCAACGTGGAAACCGATTTCATGCTGTTTTTCCCGGCAACACCTTTTTTTTTTAAGTTAATGTGACCTATTTTTAAAACATCTTTTTTACTGTAGTAGAACATGCATACCACAAAAGCGCACAGATCGTATGTGGCTAGAAGAATTATCACATAGTGAAGATATGAGTATTTTTTATGAGGTGAACCAAGGAAGGCAAAGAAGTCAAGGGAAATGTTCTTTAGTCACTTAAAACATGCTTTTCATGGTTGGGTGGGAGATATTTTCTGATTGGGCCTTCATTTGCATCATTCACAGAAGGAGGTGGTGGCTTAAATCTTCCCCAATTTGCGTTTTCAACATGCATTTTTTAAAGGCAGAATTTAACAAATATCACAGGTTAGTGTTATAAATACTATAAATATGTATACTTCTGTTTTCATCCTTTTTGCTTAATTTGAGAAACTCAGATGTGTCTGCTCGGGAAGCACCCACAACCCACCAACCCACCTACCCATCAGAATCAGCCTTGGGGGAGGGAGACCTAGTGGAAGAAAATATTGGAAAGGTTGTTGAAGCTCACAGTTTAAATTGGGAATTTAAATAATAGGTTATTTCCATGTTTTAAAGGCACGGAAATGCTATGGTTGTGCTTGCAATTTATCTGTGGGATTTAAATTTTTTGAAGAAACTTAATAAGGACGCATTCTTACTAAGTTCTAGTAGGAAACTTTATTATAGAACTATTTTAATGCACTCTCTACTGATATTAAGATTAGCTTAAAGCTGTTTGCCTTTATTTGGAATTGGAACCATGGAGAAAAGATGTGTGAAGGTTTAAAATATTACACTTACATGTATTATGGTTGTTGTGGAAAAATTGTGGAGTGTACCATTTAGGTACCAGGTAGTACGATGGTTTGTTCTTTCAAAGGCTTGGTGAGGCTAGGTACTTAGAAAAATAATGCCATCCTCAGAAAAATCTTGATTGTTGAGGTTTTATTATAATCCATCCTGGATACAGATCATTCTTGGTTGCCCAGAGGCCTCATCTTTTGGGATCCATTCCTAATGAGATTCACCTGCACATTTGGGGGTTATGAGTTGGTGAGTGGTTTTTCTAGGAGCTGTTGTAGAAGGTGGCACAGGAATACCTCTGGTGGTTTCTTTCAATGATAGGTTCTTCCAAAATTGAAATCCTATGCGTGTTCCCATTATCCAGCAGTGATGCTTGCTTTCTTTCCTTTCATTTACTGCCAGGATGAAAGTCACCAAATAAACGGTTCCTTCTAGTTGCTTGTGTTATATGTACCATATAACTAACAACGAGCAAGCGCCTGTTGCTTGGATCTGCTTAGATACCTTTAGCCAGCAGATAGAATCACTGGATCTCAGCTGTCAGACTGCTTCAGTGTCACACAGGGTCTGTGCTTCGCTCAGCCTGAACTGCCCCCCTTTTCTCTTTTCCCTTTCCAGGATTCACCTTCTCTAGGCTCCTCTAAGTGAGAATTAAGGAACTTCCTCTTGTCTGTGCCTGCAGCATCTCCAGTGAAGCACTCATATTCTGCCTGCGTCACATTAACCTTCCAGTTCCTCTCAGCAGATGTTCTTTGAGTGCCCACTGTAAGCAGGACCTGGTGCTGGTGGCTTCTGCCATTGCTGAAGCTAAGGAGATTGAGTTCCAGAATGCCTGGGTGTGAATGTCACCTCACCACTTTCCTGCGGTCTCAACTCAGGGAAGTCATTTGACATCTTTAGCTTCAGTTTTCTCATCTTTAAAATGGACTTAGGGGCGCCTGGGTGGCGCAGTCGGTTAAGCGTCCGACTTCAGCCAGGTCATGATCTCGCGGTCTGTGAGTTCGAGCCCCGCATCGGGCTCTGGGCTGACGGCTCAGAGCCTGGAGCCTGCTTCCGATTCTGTGTCTCCCTCTCTCTCTGCCCCTCCCCCGTTCATGCTCTGTCTCTCTCTGTCCCAAAAATAAATAAACGTTGAAAAAAAAAATTTTTTTTTAAATGGACTTAGAAATGGATTTCTATGGGGAGATAGAAGCAGTGCTCTGAGGACAAAGGAACTAGTATCTGTAAAGCAGTGCCTGACACACATACGTACTCAAGCTAGTTAGCAGTTATTTCCCATTATATCATTGCTTGAGAGCAAGGCCCGGATCTAGGTTATAGGTGCCTCTTTCAGTGCCACCTCGTACAGAGGATGGCTGCATGGTCATGCTACCCCTTTTCAGAGTTTCTGCACGCAGTAGATCTATAACTGATGTTTAACAATTGCATTATGCTAGAAACAGCTATACTGGGTTGAGAGCTCAGTAAATATTCATGAGTTAGATTAAAGAAGTGTGTTGGTGGGGTTTGTGATAGTGGATTTTTTTTAAAGATTTTATTTTTAAGTAATCTCTATACCCAACAGGGGCCTTGAACTCATAACCCCGAGATCAAGAGTCACATGCTCTACTGACTAAGCCAGCCAGGCGCCCTGTCATAGTGGAGTTACAGAGCATATTTTCTAAGGGCCCGTTGAGTTTTCTGGTGCATTTGGTGAATATTGTTTATTGAGTTGAATTCGTTTGCCCACTGTTCCTTAATAAAGAGAGCATTGCTGTGAGGAAAGATGAGGTTCCTCATTGTCCTTCCACTTGCATGTCTTCCATTTCCTGTCCTACATTGAGATAAAGTTAGGGTGCAGAACTCATCCACCTCTGAGGTCTGTCTGAATGAAGGCCTTAATCTCCTTTCCTGTCAGGAAGCATTTTTGCTTAAGAAGTTTTCCTCTTTTTAAAAGCCCCATGATTAGCAGAGCTCAGGTTGTGGCTTAAGCCAAAGGGAGACAGGTATGAGTGACCTACACAGCTTTCAAGCAGTCATGCCACATGATCCTTTGGAATGGCAGAGTCTGTCCCCAGGGTAAACAGCTCCTAGCTGGCACTGGGTTCATTCACTATCTGAAAATACCTGATTTTCCTCTTTTTGAAAAAAAATTTTTTAAAAATGTTTCATTTATTTTTGAGAGATCGTGAGCAGAATCTGGGGAGGGACAGAGACAGGGGAACGGAAGATCTGAAGCGGGCTCTCAGCTGATAGCAGCAAGCCCGATACAGGGCTTGAACTCACAAACTGTGACATCATGACCTGAGAAGATGTTGAATGCTCAACCAGCTGAGCCCCCCAGCTGCCCCTGCTTTTCCTTTTAATCCCAAATAGGCTGGCATCTTTTAGCCCCAGACAACCCTATGGAATGCTTCTTGGTCTTTTGTCATTTACACCCTCTTCATTTTACCCTCCTCTTTACTACGTAGTAATAACTTCAGTGAGACAACATTTATGTACTATACATTCACCCATTTAAAATGCACAATTCGGGGCACCTGGGTGGCTCAGTCCATTAGGCATCTGACATCAGCTCAGGTCATGATCTTACAGTTCCTGAGTTCGAGGCCCGCGTCCGGCTCTGCTGACAGCTCGGAGCCTGGAGCCTGTTTCGGATTCTGTCTCCTTCTCTCTCTGCCCCTCCCCTGCTTGCACTCTGTCTGCCTGTCTCTCTCTCTCCCTCTCTCTCTCTCTCTCTCCCTCTCTCCCCCAAAAATAAATAAACATTAAAAAAAATTAAAATGCACAATTCACTGGTTTTCAGTATTTTCACAAAGTTGTGCACCCATTACCACAATCAATTTTAGAACATTTTCATCATTCCGCAGAGAAGCCCCATACCAATTAGCAGTCATTCCATATTATCCCTTACCACCTGCCCCTTAAGCACTGGCAGCCACCCATCTACCCTGTCTCTGTAGAGACCTCTGGGGTTCTGCCGTGGTGGTCTTCAGCCTTTGGAGCATACACATGTTCTTGCCCAGCAGTTCATGGGTAGGTCTCCATGTATCAGAGTTTTAGAAATCATTATTCTGTACTCTCCATCTTTCAGGTGTCCACTACTTGATTTCACCACAAAGCCTTGCCTTTTCAACTATGCATTCTACTTCCCGGGGCCTGAAAGGCGGCAGAACCTGTATGTAGCCTCCCAGACAGCCTGCAGTTACACACTGCGCATACGTGTGTTCATTTTAGCTCCTCAAATGGTAACAGCTGGCAATTGTTGAGCAGCTTCTGTGCCAAGCACCATTATAAGGACTTGTCATACCTTATTTTACTTTATTCCTCACATCCACTCTTTATACTTTCTTTTCCTGTTTTTATCCTCATTTTAGAGATGTTTAAATTTTCTATTGCTATGTAACAGACTGCTCCAAACTTATTATTTCTCATGATTCTGGAGGTTAGTCGGACTCATTTGAGTGGTTCTGTTCTGTGTGGTGTCAGCTGGAGTCACAGTCAGCTGAGAGTTCGCTTGGGCTTGAAGTGTCCAACATGGTCTGTCATGGGCCAGGTGTCTAATCACAGGGAGTCTTTCCTGGACTTCTCACAGCAAAGCAGCTGTGTGTCAAGAGTGAGGAAGCGGAAGTTGTCAGTTGTCTTAAGGCCTGGGCTTGAAAGTCCCAGAATGTCCCTTTTGCTGCATCCAGTGGTTAAAGCAAGTCACAAGGCCAGCCCAGATTGAAGGGGAGGGGAAATAGACTCTACTTCTTGATGTGAGGAGTGGCAAGCGCCTACTGGTAGAGGAGGAATCTCCATTTTTGGAGATTCTCTACTGGAACAGGTAAGTACTTTGAATGTAAGAGAGGTTAAGTAATTTGCTCAAGGTCATATGGTAAGTGGCAAGCCACTATGTTTGACTCCAGAGTTAAGTATTCTTAACCTTCATGCCATTGTGCCTTTCCAGATAGATTATAACAAACTCCTTTAGCATGTGGACATGCCTCTCACATCTTCTGCATCCCTCTTGAGATCTAGCTCAGTGCTATTGGTCCATATTTTTTAAGGCTTTTGTGTGCCTTTTCCTTGGTACACAAGTTTTCTCCCCAATGGTAATGAGGATCCACGTTTCTTAGAATTATAGTAAAAATTTTATTAGTTAAAATGCTTAGAGGAGGAGAGGTTCCATTTAACAGGATTTCTAGTTCCCCAGGTATTAACTCCCCACTCTTCCTGTGCCGGCCTTTATTGTAGGGCTCTGGAATATCTCCTTAGTATACTTCTATTTGGACACTGTTGGATGTTACTTAGGATTGCAGTTCTTTGGTCATCACTCTGGAAGGCCCATGGAAGATTCTCTTATACTCTAAGCCAGTGTATCTCTAACTAATTTTGGCAACCAGTTTGGTTGGGTTTTTTTTCCTAATTTCCAATCTGTTATTGACTAATATCTTGGTAAAATACAATAAAAAAGATTTACTAGAAAAATAAAAAAAAAAACATGGAAAATACAACTCCTGATTTTTAATACTAGATTAGATATTAGATTCCAAGACGTCAGTGGATATTAGATTACACTGTTACATTGCTCTAAATGTTTCTAAATGCATGCTCTCAATTTATGTCCTTATCGTGAGTGATGACAAACAGTAGGAAGACTGGCACCGGTCCACAGGCCACACTCAGTAGCTCTGCCCTGGGCCAGCATTTCCCAAAGGGTATGGTACACAAGAGGATTTTAGGTTACTTGTGGATAAATTTATTTTTTCTATTTTAGGCTAATAGTTCTGTGGATTTTAAAAACTTTATTGTAAAAATGCAACTAGTACATCAAACTCTAATCAAACTGTAATTTCATGAATATTTTCAGAATGAGTAGAAAATGAAAACTTATTTTAAAGAAAAATACTAAGTAGTATAGGTTGGTGCTGGTTAATACAAATAGAATGCTAGCCACACATGTAATCCTAAATTTTCTAATAGCTACATTTAAAAAAGTAAAAATAAACAGGTGAAATTAATATAAAACAATTTATTTAACCTAGTATAACCAAAATATGATCATTTCAACATGTAATTAATGTAAAGAATTATTAATAGGAAATTTCACAATCTGTTCTTTGCACTGAGTCTTCCAAAACCAGTGTATATTGTGTACTTCCAGGACATCTTCATTTGGACTAGTCACATTTCATGTGCTCAGTAAGCAACTTTGGTTAGTTGCTAGCATATTAGACAGCAGTCACTGATGTCGAACATTTCCATCATGGCAGAAAGTTCTTTTGGTCTAGGAATGAGACCACGGTCCCATAGGGCATGGTGGTATTGAGTGCTGTCGAGGGTGGTATGAAGAGCAGAATATGTGCTGTGGTATTCAGTCCAGCAGGGGAGGGCTTAGTGGAAATGGGAAGATACTTTGATACAAATGGTCTCCCTACAATGAGGCCAAACAGGCTTGATCCCTAGGCTCTTGAAGGAAGAAGTTGCTTTTGCATTCCCCAGTGTGGGCAAGTGGTAAGGTCCTCACACAGATTGTCGTCATGGGGACTTGACAGGCTGTGGAAAGAGGGTAAGCTTGACTTTGTGGCAATTGTTGAGCTGTTATCCATGGAAAGTGTGGTATAATATTGATAGAAAGGTGGGAGGAGACAGCAGTGTTAACTGGCTCAGGGTCTCTGAGGTTCAGTGTTGGGGTCAAGTGGGGAATCCTCTCTGCTGGGTGGGATTTGCTGAGCTGCATTGGGATGGGTTCTGTGAGGTCAGATCTGGTCATTTCCCCCCAGAGTTGGTATTGTACCTTCCTAGCACTTGTTTACAGAAACTGTTGATGAGCAACAAGTTCCTGCTGGTTCACAGGACAGACTCTGGGCACCACATTTTTGGGTAGTTCCAGTGAATTCTTGGGCTGGTCCCACCTCCTGTGTCCTGGGTTTGATTATGTGAGAGAGCTGGCACTGATTATAAAGGGACTTAGTTGAGCAAAGCCAGTTAGCCAGCATTCACTTGCAGGGCCTGTGGGACAAGTCCTTGCCCAGGCTGAGTTGTCTTCCTCCTGAGCAGTTGGTCTTTGTCTACCTTTGACACCAAGTCTTTAAGAATTAACTATTGGCTTAGCAAGTCTACCAGTGTGGAACCCCAGTTGCTGTGGTAGGTATATTGGATAAGCTTCCTTCTTGTTTTTTTAAAAATGTTTATTATTTTGAGGTGGTGGGGGGGTGGGGTGGGCGGAGAGAACATGTGAGCAGAGGAGGGACAGAGAGAAAGAGAGAGAGAATCCCAAGCAGGCTACACACTGTCAACACAGAGCCCTATGTAACTTTCTTCTTAGCTCCATGTTTCTACCTTTACTCTTGTTTTTCTTTTTCTCACTCACTTTTTATATTTATTTCTGCTCTATTTTATATAAGCAGAAGGAGAAAGAGAAAGAGGGCATAAATGAATACCTGAAATTAAGAAGTACAGAACAGGAAATGCCCCTGTAGCGTGTGTCTTTTACCAGGCACCTAAAGCCCTTAATTAAGCAGTGCTTTGTACCCCTGTTTCACAACAGCACCTTAATATGTGCCCTTAACTTGAAACAACCATCTGAATTGTAAACTAGACGAAACAGGATACTCTTGGACTTATTTTTTACCCCCTACCCCCAAGATTCCTGTCCTCTTTCATGAGCACCCAGGCATGCATTCTGTTTGCTAGAAGGAACCATCCTTGTGCATGCAAGTAGTGTGAGTTTTTGCTCTTTTCTATCTTAATTGTGTGTGTTGGGTTCTCTTGAGCCCCAGTCAAGGGGGAAAGTTGGTGGTGAAATATTATGACAGCCTTCAGTAGAAGCTTTACTTCCACTTGGATAATTATCAACTATCTTCTCAGTGGAGGTATGTGTTATGAACAAAATTTAGGTGATCATTTTCATTAGCTAGGTAACCAATATTATTTAAGCTGTTTTAGTTACATCCTCAGACTAAAAACTCTCTTTACAAAACTACTGATTCTGATTGCAGTCTTATTACTGCAAAACATGTCTCTGCTCTCCTCTTTTTCCCTTCTCACCCACCTAAATTTCTACTTCATTTGATTTTGTTTTTGTCAGTCATGAATTATTTCTAAAGAATAATTGCTGCTTATTAATGGTCCATTAATTTCCACATATTCCTAATCTTCTGGAATGAGATTAGCTCTTTGTATAGAAGAACAGTTAAGAGAGCAGAATGTGGACTGTTTCACTGTACCCTGTTAGCTTTCATTTTTCTTGGTTATTTTTTACTTCCTCTCAGTTTTGACTGAAGGACCTTTGATTGGTGCCTTTCTACTAAGGAGTGCTGAATGTCCTTTTTGATACCTAATTTCATCTTCATTAGTTAAAAATTAAAAGGATTCTTTCCACTTTGGTGTGTAAAGATGATTTCAGCGTGAATACCTCTTATAATCAGACCAATTCAAGCAGGAGATACCATGCATGAGGACCAGCGCTAATAGAAGTTTCCGGGAGGATGGAAACGTTCTATGTCTGTTCCATATGATAGCCACCAGTCATCATGTGGCTATGGAGCCCTGAGGAACTGAGTTTTTAATTGTATTTGATTTTAGATAATTTAAATTTAATACATTTCTTAAGTTTATTTATTTTGAGAGAGAGAGGAGCATGAGCAGAGGAGGGACAAAGAGAGAACAGAGAGACAATTCCAAGCAGGTTCCACACTGTCAGTGCAGAGCCCAGTGTGGGGCCCAGTCTCCCGAACCTTGAGATCATGACCTGAGCCAAAATCAAGAGTCAGACATTCAACTTACAGAGCTACCCAGGCACCCTTTTAATTTAAATTTAAATAGACACACGTGGTAGTGACTCTCGAATTGGACTGTACAGTTAACAAACTGTTGACTAACCTTGCCAGATTAGGATCAGAAATTAGGAATAAGTTTTAGGCCTCAAACAAGTTAATTCAAACCCATCTATTCTTGGTTTCTCCTCTACAAGTTCTGATATTTGGCCCTTGTCATTCAGCCACTCTCAGATGTGCACAGGCCATCAAGAACAGAACCCAGCAGTTATCTCTGTTGTTCATATCAGATCTGTAGGTCTTTGATGGAATCTACTAGCCAAGACTTATGTCTGGCTCCTGGTGGCCCTGGGGTACCCATGGTCAGCCAACTCCTCTCTGTCCCTGCCTCAGTTTTGGTTGCACAACTTGGTTGGAGGATAAATTGGATTGACTTACAAGGCATTACCAAACCATTTGATGAAACCATTAGCTGTACAGGATTTGGTTGGGCTGTGGGGAGAACTTTTCTAGTGACAGATTGGCAGAGACTGAAACTATTAGCCTAGGCCAGAGAACCCTGTGGTGGAAGGTAAGGTTGGTGAGGGCATTTGGAGGGCATTGGGCACCACAGCCAAATGAGTCTTGTTCCCTCTTCTTTAGGACATACTCACCCAAAGCAGATAAGCCTCAGCTCTCTCATTCCAGCTTGTTCTTTACAAACTGTGGCCTCAGGTGTGGGCCCATGAGAAGACCTTAGTTGCTTGTCTGTGAGATGGTACACTAGGAAATCCGACTGGTGCTTTCCCACTCTTGAGCTACTGTGATCCTCCACTGCTGGATCAGGAGGGAGGGGGTAGGGTAGTTTGGTCTTCACCCTTGTGTTATGAGGATCACCAGTCAAAAAGGCTTAGAGTCAACAGACTTACCAGCCTTCTCCTTTCCCTCCTCCATTACAACCAGGTAGGGAGATCTGCCTCCTTCATCTCTGATGACCCCATTCCTATTGTCTGGGTCAAACCTGTCGTCTGGGGCCTGACCATTATTACAAGAGCCTTGCGGGGGTGGGTCTCTGTTCCTCTATCCAGGTCATCATCCTGTCATGGATCTATCTTGTGTCTCTCTTACTTAACTTCCTCTGACATCTGCCTAGCGTGTGTACAGTCCAAACTGCTGATAGGGTTTCCCAGACATGTTGGGATGGGGCTCCCACTTATCACTCCAGCCCTTCTCTCTGGCCAGTGACCACCTGAAGCTTGTAGTATCCAGCACACTCTATACACGCTTGCTCCTCACTGCCCATGGGCATGCTCTTCCAGTGCCCAGAATTCCCTTCCTCTCTCTATCTGCCATTCATCCTTGAGTATTTGGCCCACACCTCACCTCTTCCCTGAAGCCTTCTCTGACTACACACTTTTGGTGGATTTTTCTTTTCCATTGCCATTACATTCTTGATAATGCTAATGCGGGTAAATCAGATCACATGCAAATAAACTTGGGACTGGCATTTGGAAACTAAAGTACATACATCTTAAGCATACAGTGTGATGAATGTTTGCTTATGCACCTGTGTAACCACCCAAATCAAAAAACAATATTTCCAGCACCCAGAAAGCTTCTTCCCACGTCTTCCTAGGCATTAGCACCCCCCCCAGAGGTAACCATTGTTCTCACCTCTTTTCACTGTAGTTTAGTTTTCTTGTTTTTGAACTTTATTAAAATGGATTCATGTAGCATGTCCATTTTTATTGTGGCAAAATATACATAACATAAAACTCACTATTTTAGCAGTTTTTTAATTTGCTTAAGATTTTTTTAATGTTTATTTTTGAGAGAGAGAAAACAGAATGGGAGTGAGGGAGGGGCAGAGAGAGAGGGCGACACAATCCGAAGCAAGCTCCAGTCTCTGAGCTGTCAGCACAGAGCCCGATGTGGGGCTTGAACTCAGAAACCACCAGATCAGGACCTGAACCGAAGTCAGCGCTCAACCGACTCAGCCACTCAGGCACCCCAAGTTTTTTTTTTTTTAATTCAAATTTGAGTTAGTTAACCTACAATGTAGTCTTGGCTTCAGGAGTAGAACCCCGTGATTCATCCCTTACATATGACATCCAGTGCTCATCACAACAAGTGCCCTCCTTAATGCCCATCACGAACCCATCCCCCACTTCCCCTCCAGGAACCCTCAGTTTACTCTCTGTATTTAAGAATCTGCTATGGTTTGCTTCCCTCTCTGTTTTTTATCTTATTTTTCCTTCTCTTCCCCTATGGTCATCTGTTAAGTTTCTTAAATTCCACCTATGAGTGAAATCATATGATTTTTGTCTTTCTCTGACTGATTTCACTTAGCATAATACCCTCCAGTTCCATCCACGTTGTTGTTGCAAATGGCAAGATTTCATTCTTTTTCATCGCCATTGTGTATATATACCACATCTTCTTTATCCATTCATCAGTTGATGGACATTTGGGCTCTTCCCATGATTTGGCTATTGTTGATACCGCTGTATTTTAGAAGTTTTTATGTTCATTGGCATTAAGGATATTCACATTGTTGTGCACCCATCACTGCCATCCATCTCCAGGACCTTTTCATCAAGTATATACTTTTTTGTGTCTGTTTTTTTTTCACTCAGCGTTATGTCTATAAGATTCACCCGTGTTGTAGATACCAGCAGTTTATTTCTTTTTATTTCTGAGTAGTATTCCATAGTGTGACTGTACTATAGTTTGTTTTGTCCTTTCTCTTGTTAACGGACAATTGGGCTGTTTCCAGCTTTTTATTCTTTTGACTAAAACTACTGTGAACCTACCGGTACCCATCTCTTGGTGCCCATACAAATGCATTTCTTTTAATTTTTTTTTAACATTTATTTATTTTTGAGAGACAGAGAGAGGCAGAGCATGAGCAGGGGAGGGGGAGAGAGAGACACACACAGAATCCGAAGGAGGATCCAGGCTCTGAGCTCTTTGTTAGCATAGAGCCCGACGTGGGGCCTGAACTCACGAACCACAAGACCATGACCTGAGCTGAAGTCAGATGCTCAACCGACTGAGCCACCCAGGCACCCCCATACAAATGCATTTCTATTGCTTATATACCTAGGAGTAGAATTGCTGGGTCGTAAGGTAGGCATATGTTCAGCTTTAGCAGACAGTGCCAAATTGTTTTCCAAACATTTCCTATTGTAGTTATAACAATTTATCACAAATTTAATGGCTTGTAGAAACATGAATTTATTATCTTATAATTCTGGAAGTCAGAAGTCCTAAAATATGTGTCAGTAGAACCTTTCTGGAGGCTTCAGGGCAAGAACCCATTTCCTTGCCTTCTCCAGCTTCTAGAAGCTGTCTGCATTCTTTTTTTTTTTTTTTAATGTTTATTTTACTTTTCAGACAGAGACAAAGCATGAACGGGGGAGGGTCAGAGAGAGAGGGAGACACAGAATCGGAAGCAGGCTCCAGGCTCCCAGCCATCAGCCCAGAGCGCGACGCGGGGCTCGAACTCAAGGTCCGTGAGATCGTGACCTGGGCTGAAGTCAGACGCCCAACCGACTGAGCCACCCAGGCACCCCCTGTCTGCATTCTTTGGCTTGTGACTCCTTCCTCTGTCATCGGGGCCAGCAGCGTAGCATCTTCCAATATCTCTCTCCCTCCAACTTCTGGTTCCATTGTCACATTTCCTCTCTCTCACCTTCACTCTCCTGCCTCCCTTGTGATTGCACTGGGCCCACCTGGAAAATCCTGGCTAATCTCTCCATCTCAAGAGCCTTAACCTAATCACCTCTGCAAAGGCCTATTTGTTAAATAAGGCAACATCTTCACATATTCCAGGGATTAGAAGTAGACACCTCAGCAGGGATGAGGGGGAGGGCATTATTCTGCCTACATGGTAGAATGGTACATGGCTGTACTATTTTACATTCCCATCAGTAAAGCATGATCCTCCACATCTTTGTCAGCACTTGGTATTGCCAGTCTTTTAAATTTTAGCCATTCTGATTTGAATGTGGGGTACATCCACAGCTACCACCTCCAGGCAGTGTGTCCTCCTTTGCTCTGATACAGCTTTCTTGCAGCTTATCCATATTTAAATATTTGTTTACGTGCTTCTGTCTTGGCCAAACCACACATCCTTCATGAGGCAGGTAGTAGCTGGTTCAATAAATCCTCCTTGGATGATAAATGACAGAGGGCATTTTTCAACAGAAGTGAGCAGAGCTAAAGATGTAAATGAAAACCTGCACATATAATCCCATCTCTGGCTTGAAGTAGGGTCTCTCCCAAATGAAAAATAGGACCGGAGCAAAGAACCTGGTTTCTAGCTTCTGCGTGCTGTTGTCTTTCCCAAGATAGTTAATCTATAAGTCAGTAATGTTCTAGAAGGAGATGTGGGCTTCAACTCCTGAGGGCGTTGGTTGGACATGACTTCACCTTATATGTAAATGAGAGGAGAGTGCAGTTCTGGCAGGCAGGCTTTTGGAGAGTCTGATCTTGGATCTTTTACAGCATCTGAAGTTTTTTCCTTTTCCCTAGATTCTGCTCCAGTATAGCAACACACTGCAGCTTCTGGCTTGCAGAAGGAAGGACTAGAAGGTGAGTAGGGTTTCTTGATTGCAAGGAATGTAGCGTGTGTAGACTTAAACCCACTTTGAAGACTTGAGGCTGGAATTTCTGAGGAAGGTGAAGCCAGAGTAGAAAAGAATTTCTAATTCCCCCAGACACAGAGTGGTGGGCGCAAATGTCTTGGCACTAGAGAGATAAACCTGGAAGAAGGAATTAGTATTAGACAAAAGGCAGACAGGATTGTGGCTTTCTTTAGGAACATCCTGATGTGAGTAACCATTTTCTGTGTTCTAGTTTGTTCCCTAGTCTACTTTGCTGGGCAAAACACCTGGTTTCATGAGGGCTATAAGGTTTCAAGGCCTCAATCTTATCTTTCCAGGCCACTGAGGTGTTGGCAGCATTCCTGCAGCTTGGCATTACTTTGACCCTCTGGGGTGTGGCATGTGTGAGAGAAACCTTGCCATCCCATGTGGCAGAGGACTTCTTTGGCCCTGAAGAGAAAACTTCTCTGTTCGACAAGACCTGGATGGTCAGTATTTATTTAGATCATATAGGAGTTTGTCTTTTGAGAAAAATACTAGCTCAAGTGTCCGAGTTACTATGTTGGGCTTATGCTGGGGTTATCGGTCCCTATTTAGACATACTGACAATGTTAAGCTTTAGTGATTTGAGTAAGTACACACGTGATTCACAGGCTGATCTGCAAACAAGCCAGCTGTGGCAGAATGGAGGCATGCCTGGGCCTTGGGTGGTGTGGCCGACACACACACCAGGAGGGTTGGGATAGGCTCAACAGGGCTGTGGCTATGTTTATAGAGTTCCAGTGACTTCCTGGATGTTCTCTCTTTTCTACCTGGTGTATTCAAGTTGTGGAGAAGTCATATGTCTGTATTCCTGGCTTTTTGGAATTCTCCTTGTGGACTCCAGGTCTGGAGGGGATCTTGAGGGAGAATGTGGGGTGCTGCCCCCTGTAAGCAGGTGCATGTTAACTTTTTCTAGGACAGACAGTGGATCTTTGCTCCACATTCTCTGAGGCTGGCAGGGCACTCTTTACTTCCTAGGTCAAGAAGTCCTTTATGTTCATACAAGCATCTTTCCTCTAAATGCCTCCCCTCTTGCTGTGTCCTTTGTGGACAGGCAAAACAACCACACAGGATCATTTTGACAAAACTTTCCAGTCTCCATAAAGAGACCTGGGGCCTTCTGTGGGGCCCAGTTCCTTAACCTTCTTGACATGACTTTTTGTTTGGTGTTTACTCCTGTGAAATTGGTGTTTTCCTTCTCTAACTCTTTGTACAAATTACTCGTAGAGTAGCCTTTTCACCTGTTTATTCAGTTAAGAATTTACTGATGAGATACCACCTCACACCTGTTAGGATGGCCATTGTCAAAAAAAAAAAAAAAAAGACAAGTGCTGGTGAGAATGGAGAAATTGGAACACTTGTGCAGTGTTAATGGGAATGCAAAATGGTGCAGCTGTTATGAAAAACAGTATGAAGATTCCTCAAAAAAGTAAAATTAGAACTATACCATATGATCCAGCAATCCCACTTCTGGGTATTTATCCAAAAGAATTAAAATCAGGATCTTAGGGATATTAACACTGTTCACTGTGTAGAAACAACCTAAATGTCTATGGGTAAATGAATGGATAAAGAAAATGTGGTATATACATACAATGGAATATTAGCTAGCCTTAAAAAAGAAGAAAATTCTGCAATATGTGACAACATGGGTGGACCTTTGATGACATTATGAAATAAGCCAGTCTTGGAAAGGCAAATACTATATGATTCCAGATATATGAAATATCTAAGATAGACAAATTCATAGAGTCAAAGAGTAGATTGGTATTTCCCAGGAGCTGGGGGCCACAGGAAATGGGGAGTTACTAATCAATGGACACGAAGTTGCAGTTAAACAAGATGAATAAATTCTAGAGATCTGCTGTACAACATTGTACCCAGAGTCAGCAATATTATATTGTACATTTAAAAGTATATTGAGAATGTAGATCTCATGTTAAGTGTTCTTACCACAATAAAATTTAAAAAATAAAAAAATTTAAAAAGAATTTACCATGTAAGACCTTAATCTGATCAGTTCCTGGTTTGGCCATTAACTAGCTATGCGGACGTGGGCTGGTTTCTTGGTCTATTCTTAGCCTCACTTTCTTTACTTATAAGATGGCAATCATAACAGAAATTCCTCATGGGATTGACAGGAGGATTATATTGAGGTAGTGCATGGAAAGTGCTTAGCACAGTGTTGCATAGATAGTGCTCCATGAGGTAAGTGATAATGGTTATCATCATCTTCGCCTCAAATATAAGACCCCAGACCTTATGTCTGTGAATATAAAAAGTGTATTTTGGGGGCACCTTGCTGGCTCATTTGGTACAAGCATGCAACTTTTGATCTTGGGGTTGTAAGTTCAAGCCCCATGTTGGGTGTAGAGGTTACTTAAAATTTAAATCACACACACAAACACCCACACACACACACACACACACACGCAGATATATATGGCATACATTTATATCACTGTACTTATGTTGATGTATTTATATACTGGCTTTGCCTTCCAAGGAACTAATTACCTAGTGAGATAGGCTTTCTGTAACTTAATATAACCCAGGTCTAACACTGAAAAGTACCATAAATGGAAATACAAAAGTGGACCATGAGGCCGTAGATGAGCAGTTAATTCTAGCAGAGGACCTGGGGACAGTCTTTGTGCCTATGTAAGTCTTCACAGTCCCTTAAGTGTCCTGTGGTTAGCAGGACAACCCTGCCAGGTACTCAGCAAATTGTTACTGGAGACCTGTCTTTGGCCATGCTCTCCAGTTTCTGCATAGGAATGGTGGTTCTTTTTCTCCCACTCAGAGCTCAATTTATATATTGAAATTCTTGAGGGATACAGTTGTGTCCTGTTCAAGAGCCTGTTCAGCCAGTGGCATTTCTTTTCCTCTTCCTATAAATATGTCAGAGATTCATCCTACGTCCAGTTTCTCATTGTACTGGGTGAACTTACCCTTTTCAGTTTGTGTAGTTAGTGTTTTTCCACATGAGACACAGAATAGAGGAAAATTCTTATTTTTTGTCCTCTACCCTTCTTTGACACCCACTGCTAGATATTTTGCTTCACAAATTGGCCCAGAGCTCAAGAGATCATTCAGTTTTCTGGAACTGTGGAACCTGTATGTGGCTTTTGGCAAGATAAGAGAGTTGAGTGGCCTACTATAGGTTTGCAAGTTTAGGATTTTTAAAATTTATATGTGTGTATTTATGTATGTATGTATTTTGAGAGAGAGAGCACAAGCAGGGGAGGGGCAGAGAGAGAGGGAGAGAGAGAATCCTAAGCAGGCTCCACACCATCAGCGCAGAGCCTGATGTGGGGCTTAAACTCAAGAACTATGAGATCATGACCTGAGTCAAAATCCAGAGTTGGATGCTTAACTGACTGAGCCACCCAGGTGCCCCTGTAAGTTTAGGATTTTAGACTTTGTGCTGGCTAGTACGATAGCCAATTGCCACATGTGGCTATTTAAATTAATTAAAAATGAATAAAATTTAAAATTTAGCTCCTCAATTGCACTAGCCACATTTTAGGTACTCAGTAGCCCCATGTGGCTAATGGCTATTGTATTGGACAGCACAGATGCAGAACATTCCTTTCATTGCAGAAAGTTCCATGGGACAGCACTGGTTTAGAGGGTTATCTTAAAGTTGTGGGCTGCTTAATAGAGAAAGGAAAACATAGATGTTTATCCATGCTGTTATGGTTTTGATCCTTCTTCCAAATGACCCAAGTTGGATGTATAAGCATTACATGTAACTGCCAAATCAACTGAAACTTGACTAATGCACGTAAAATATTTTGACCTCAAATTTGTAATACAAAAAGGGTATTCACTTTCTGAAGTGTTTTTTTCTACTGCCATATTACCCTGAAGCAGCTATCAACTATGGATTCTTAGGTGAGAGACCCCTGATTTTTTTTTATTGTGGTAAAATATTACATAACATAAGCTTTACCACTTTAACTATTTTATTTTTTTTAAGTTTACTTTTTTAAAGTAATCTCTACATGGGGCTGAAATGACCCTGAGAGTAAAATGTACAATTCAGTGGCATTAAGTGCATTCACAGTATTGTGTGACCATCACCACTATCTTTTTCCAGAACTTTACATCATCCCGAACAAAAACTATACCCATTAAACAGTAACTCCCCATTATGCCTTCCCCCTAATGCCTGGTAACCAATGTACAATTTTCTGTCTCTGTGTATTTGTCTGTTCTTGGTACCTCATGTAAGTGGAATCATACAGTATTTATCCTTTTGTGCCTGGCTTATTTCACTTAGCAAATGTCCTTAGGGTTCATCTGTGTTGTGGCATATATAAGAATTTCATTTCTTTTTAAGGCTGAGTAATATTCCATTGTATGGATAGACCACATTTATCCATTCATCTGTTGATGGACACTTGGGTTGCTTCTACTTTTTGGCACTTGTGAACAGTGCTGCTGTGAATGTGGGTGTCTGCTTGAGTCCCTGCTTTGAGTTCTTTGGGATGCATACCCAGAAGTGGAATTGCTGGGTCATATGGTAGTTCTGTGTTTGGCTCTGATTTTTGGAAATAGTCTAAAAATTATTGAGATATAATTCATATAACAAAAATGTCACCCTTGTAAAGTGTACAGTTGAGTGGCTTTTAGTGTATTCACAAGATTGTACAGTCATCCCCAGTTGTCAGTGATTTTTTTTGTATTTTTTAAAAATGTGTTAATTTTTATTTTTTTTAATGTTTAGTTATTTTTGAGACAGAGAGAGACAGAGCACAAACGGGGGAGGGTCAGAGAGAGAGGGAGACACAGAATCTTAAACAGGCTCCAGGCTCCGAGCTGTCAGCACAGAGCCCGACGCGGGGCTCGAACTCACAAACCGCGAGATCATGACCTGAGCCGAAGTCGGACGCTTAACCGACTGAGCCACCCAGGCGCCCCAAATGTGTTAATTTTTATTGAGAGAAAGGAGAAGGAAACCCAAGCAGGCTCGGCACTGCCAGTGCAGAGCCCAATGCTGGGCTCAATCTCACGAACTTTGAGATTATGACCTGAGCCTAAACCAAGAGTCAGATGCTTAACAGACTGAGCCACCCAGGTGCCCCCTGTCACTGGTTTTTATAGTCTCTTTGGAACCAGAGTTGGGGACAGAGACAGAATCTTGAAGGCAGGTTAGGTGGAAGGAAGGGAGCTTTCAGGATTAATATGAGACTCAAAAAAAAAGAGGTTTATTATTTGCAGGTCATCTGGCTGGCTCAGTTGGTGGAGCATGCGACTCTTGATCCTCATGGTCATGAGTTCAAGTCCCACAGTGAGGGTAGAGATTACTTTAAAAAAAGTTATTTGTGGGGTGCCTGGGTGGCTCAGTCGGTTGAGCATACGACTTCAGCTCAGGTCATGATCTCGCAGTTTGTGAGTTCAAGCCCCGCATCGGGCTCTGTGCTGACAGCTTGGATCTTGGAGCCTGCTTCGGATTCTGTGTCTCCTTCTCTTTCTGCCCCTACCCCACTTGTGCTGTCTCTCTCTGTCTATCAAAAATAAATAAATGTAAAAAAAAAGATATTTGTACCAAATCCTTGGAATGCTGTGCAGTCTTTAGCAAGAATACTCTTGCTCACTATGAGACTTTTAGACTGAAATTCAGAAAGGCTCCCCTGCTACCTGACATATTTTCAGCTACTTGTGAGGCCTTGTTTTATGGAACGGGATGTTGAATAACCTGACAAATGGGTCAGACTCCTCAGGAATGCTCTGAAAGCCATGGCTTCTTTCTTTTTTATCACGCTTCTTATGTTTGCTTTGCCAGATATCTTTCCCTGTCTTGGAACTGGTTCTATTCCTTCTCTGGTTCTGATTCCAAATTATAAAACAATTTGGTTTCCAAACATCAAACATATTGTTTACAATAGATACCTTCAATATGGATTCTTAGATTTCAGATTTCTCTGCTTTGCAGCAAATACTGCAACTCATATACTTTTGTTATTACAGTAAACCCTTGAGCAACTCGGGGATTAGGGGCACCAACCCCCTGTGCCACTGAAAATCTGCATATAACTTTGACTCTCCCAAAATTTAACTACTAATAGCCTACTGCTGACCTGCAACCTTACTGATAAACCTACACAGTTGATTAAGACATATTTTGTGTTATATGTATTAATGTACTATATTCTTACAATAAAGTAAGCTGGTGAAAAGAAAGTGCTATTAAGAAAATCATCAAGAGAAAATACATTTACTCTTTAATGTACTCTATTTATTGACAGAAATCCTCATATGAGTGCACCTGCATAGTTCAAACCTGTGTTGTTCAAGGGTCAGCTGTGTATGCCATTCATTCATACCAGGGCGCTCTGATTTTTGCTCATTCTTGCCATGTAGTTGTGGTTTTAATATTTTATGCTTTGGGGATGGTTTTATTGTGGTCTTCTGATAATTGGCTAGCACTCTTTTTTTTATACTGTACAGTTCACCCATTCAAAGTGTATATAGTTCAGTGGGTTTTTTTTAGCATATTCATAGAGTTGTGCAATGTACAACCAATACTGCAATCAATTTTTGGACATTTTCATCACTCCAAAATGAAACCTCATACTTTAGCAGTCACTCACCCTTTCTTCTCAACACCCAGCCTTAGGCAACCCAGTCACTAATCTACTCTGTCTCTACAGATTTGGGGCAAACTGTCTTACATCCTTGTTAACAGTGATTTTGTATTTATTTTTTTTAGAGAGAGAAGGTGCAAGTGAGCGAGGGGCAGAGAGAGAAGCGGGGCCCATGCAGTGTGGGACTCCAACTCATGAACTGCGAGATCATGACCTTAGCCAATTTAGATGCTTAATTGACTGAGCCACCCAGGCACCCCAACAGTGATTTTTTTCCTCCCCTAAATTGTACTATAAGTCACTCACCCAACTTTCCCTCCATGTGCATTCTTGTCATTTGCCTATTGTTTCTGTTTTATTTATTTTTTTTTAACTCTTGTGATACTAGCAGGTTAGCTATAAATCTTCCTTAAACAGCTTTCAAAGTGAATTGGGCACAGCTGCAAGAATTAATCCAAAAATAGCAAGGATGAATGGATAGCTGCTGCTGAGCCCTGGAATGCATTCTGTACTCTGAAGCTGGCTTTCTTTTCACTGGCTGGGCTGCTGGGACCTCGAGAGCTAAGTCAGTGAGAGCCCCTGGACTGGAAGCTGCCCTGGGATTGATCCCTGATCATGTGTAAGTTCCAGAACAGAAATCAAATGCAGTTTCTAGTGTAAATTCAGTAACTTGCTTCTCTAACAGAAACAGTATTTAGTAGTTCTTAATCATAGAGCAGCCTCAGAATCTGCAAATATCCGTCTCTACCATGCCAATCACTGTTACTGGCAGTGACAAAAGATTGGTGCACTTGGGCATAAATAATTTTATTCACTTGGTATGTGTTTTTCTTGCTTTTGTAGTCAGTTGCCCTGGGATTTAATCCTGGTTCTGCTCCTTTTATTACCTAGGTGACCTTGAGCACTTCACCGTTTTTGGAAGACTCCTCTCCTCTGTGAAAGGGGAGATTAATAAATCTGACTGCATGAGGTTGTTGTGAGATTTCAATAAGATAACATGTGCAAAGCACTTAATACAGTGTCTAGCCAAGAGTGAAAGGTCAATAAATATTAGCTGATATTAAGGGGCCATATTTTATTCTGTACCTGCTATATACAAGGCACCAGGTTAAGTTCTATAAGAAATAAACCAGAGTCTCATGAATGGAATTCAAGCCCTGTTGGTGTTACAGTTATGCCTAGAGCTTGGCAGTTAATGCTGGGGAAGCAGAGGCTGGGTGACATCCACGTTTTACTTGTCTCTTGAGAACTATAAATTTTATTAGATAATTTTCATAAAACGGTATCAGTTTAAACATCAACACAGGAGGGATGCCTGGGTGGCAAAGTCAGTTAAGCATCTGACTCTTGATCTCAGCTCAGGTCATGATTTCACAGTTAGCAAATTTGAGCCCCGCTTCAGGTTCTGTGCTGATGGTGTGGAGCCTGCTTGGGATTCTACTTTTCTCTGACCTTCCCCCACTTGTTCTCTCTCTCTCTCTCTCTCTCTCTCTCTCTCTCTCTCTCTCTCTCAAAAATAAATAAGTAAACCTAAAAACAAAATCCACACAGGAAATATTTGGCTAAGGTTAGGTTTTTCCTGGGAATGGTAGATATTATAATTTCTTGTGGGAAAATTAAAACATTTTGTCATTTACTATTGGCCACTGGTAGCTGTACTCAAGACAAACCATCTTTGTCAAAGCAAATAACCTTGACAAAAAGGGTAGTCACAATCCTACTCAATGAATCTCCTAATTGTTTTTGGTGTTAAAAAGACATCAATAGCGTTTATTCCCAGGCATATCTCTTATTCTGTTACATCTCCATATTGCTGCCGACAGAACGAGTATCAGCAGGCCTTTTCTGTGGAGTTTTCTGAGCCATGTGAGAGAAGCACAGTGTACTCTTAGAACAAGATCTGTCCTGCCTTTCCTTGTGTTCCAGAGTCTACTTTGGTTGAAAGAAATAGAATAAACTTCTGTTTGGGGAGGAACTTTGCGTTTTTGTTTATTTCTTAAAATAGAAAATGGTAAGCATTCTGATGGTAGAGTCCTGTATCTGTTTTAGCCTGAGAGAACCACTTTTGACCTGGTTCTGGATTATCAGAGTCAGTTGCAGTCTGGTACAGGCTAAAACCTTTTGACCCACTGGAGGTTAGGGCTAGGATATGGGCTTTAGAGTGTCTACCAGAGGCATCTTTAGATACAGCCTCAGTCCCTTAACTCAGTGCTGTCTTGGGAAAAAATCTTTTAGGACCTCACTTTCCCATCAGTAAAGTGGGATTACTTCTTGAAATTATATTAAGAAATAGAAAAAAGTACAACTGAAGCAAACACCATGCTGCCTTTCATGGGTTAGACCTATTGAATAGTCTTTCTAGGCCTGGGAAAGAATGGTGAGTTTGCTCTGTGGCACCTTCAAATAAACACAGAGACCAGGCCAGTCAATTTCTTTTGGTCAATTAAACATCCCTCACAAAAGTGCATGACACATATGGTGACACTCCTTTATCCCATCTGCCTCATGCTAAACTCAAGTCATCACCTGCAAGTGGCCTCATCGTCCTTCCAACACCAGGCTCCAGGCAGCCACTGCCATTCAGTCAGGTTCGGCAGAAGAGCTGGAGCCTGGTTGTCACCCCTGCCACATGTAGTGTGGGTGAGGTTGCTGACCTCTACCCCCACTCCTCCATGGCAGTGTCCGTTGAATGGCCTGTCTAAACATGAGCCTTCCTGAATCACAACCCTATAATACTTTTTATTCTGTTTCCACAACAGCTAGCCTTTTCTACTCGTCATGTGTGTTAGTCCTCATTTCCTTCTAGCTTCTATTTAAGCAATATCTCCTTTGGTGTGAAAATATCCGGAAGGCCTTTCTATTATTAACAGCTTTCACAAAGTCTAAGGACAGGTACTTAAATGAAGCTCTTGGTCCACTCTGAAAATGTTTATTGAGTGCCTGACATGTGCTAACCTATGATATATGATGGAGTCAACACAGTCCTTGGCTTTCCAGAGCTCAGTCTGGTAAAGATAAAAAGTGGACGGACTTCTTTTATTTAGTTCTCCGCTGGCAAAGAGAGAACTAACCTCCTTTTACAAGGAGAAAGGCTGTGAGAGCTGTTTAGGTTTGTTAAACAGCTACCACATGGTGCCTGGTTGGTTTTTAGCAGCATGCTGGTGATGGCATTGTTTAGGGACACTCTCTTACTGGCTGGCAGTGAGGCAGCCACACAGGAGCATAAGTGGTGGGGCAGGCTATTGACTGCTTACCCCACAGCCATCCTTTCCTTTTTATAGAGCTCAGGTATTGGGGTAGATAGCAGTGGGGCCAGGCTATGAGTCATTTAAAGCCAAAGTCATTCCTTTCAATTATTATTTATTTTTAATTTATTTTTAATTTTTCTTTATTTAGTTTGAGAGAGATTGTGCATGTGAGCAAGCAGGAGAAGGGTAGAGAGGGGGGCAGAGAGAAAGAATCCCAAGCAGGCCCCATGATGTCAGCACAGAGCCCAAGTCAGGGCTCTATCTCACAAACTATGAGATCATGACCTGAGCCAAAATCAAGAGTCGGATGCTCAACCAACTGAGCCACTCAAGCGCCCCAAGCCTAAGTGATTCTTAGTGGTTCATTCTCCTTTGCTACTCTCCTGGTATCCCTTGTAGCCATTTGACCTAGTACCTGCCAGGAAGACTAAAGAGAAAGATTACTAGAGGTCTTTCTAGGATCAAAGACAAATGAGCATGAGGAGTGAGCTCCCTCCTTCCTGTTTTGGCTCCTAGTCTCTTCATCCCACTTCACCTGCTCTCCTGTGAGAATGTGATATTGGAGCTGTGGCAGCCATCTCTTGGTCATAAGGGGGAGACTCATTGAAGGGTAGCTGAGTAGAAAAGCAAACAGATCTTGAGTCCTTCATCTTCCAACTATTGAAGGAACCCCAAGACCCTTCCTGAATACCTCTTGATGAATGAGATCCCAGATGTCTTTGTTATTTAAGCCTGGGCTTCTCAAAGTGTGATTCATAGACTGGCATCATGATTGTCACCTGGGAGCCTATCAGAAATGTAAATTCATGAACTGTGCCCCAGCTCTACTGACTCAGGATCTGGTGCTGTGGGGCCTGGCACTTGTGCTTTTACAACCCTTCTAGGTGATTCTGATGCAAAATCAAGTTTGAGAAGGACTGGTTGAAGCGATTATACTTTCCTAAAACTCATGCCATCAGGGTCTGTAAGAAAAGAGCTGAAATTTACCAGTCAGTTCTCTGTGCCAGATGAGGACCAGGTTTGTCAGCACTGACCGCCAAGTTATCCCAGTGGCTGTGACACAGATCTGTTGGCTCAACTGGTTTGATGATGCTTTTCCTAGGAGGCCCCAGTCAAACCTGCCTGGGTTTTCGGGTGTCACTGTCTCTGTCTATGGAAACTTGCCTGAGGCCAGCTTAGTCCCCATATCCTTCCACTCCCTATGGAGCTCTAGAAGTCCTTTGCCTTTAGACCTGAATAAGACCGGTGTAGATATTTGCTTCCCCTGAGGAAAAGAATTCAGTAAGTAGAGGCTGATGGAGGAGACACCAGACTTGAGAGTCTCACAGATAGGTGGATAGAGTAATATCTGAGGTATTCAGACAGCAAATTCTTGCTGAGGGCGTACTCTGGGCTGGGCTCTGAGGTGGGTGCAGAGAAAACAGTGGTAGACATGATAAAAAGACATGGTGGAGCTAGAGTATCACAACTACAGTGAGGAGGACCAATGGGGGCTGTGGGGACCGATAGAATGCTCTCTCCTAGGATACCAGGGTAGAGCAGGGAATGCTTACTGGAGGAAGCAGCTGTTCATCCAAGAGTACTCAGAGTATGTGTGTCAAGGTTGGGGGTAGGGTGTTCAAGCAGGGGCTTCAGCTTGTGCAAAGGCCTAGAGGCAAGAGAGACCTTGGCTTCTTCAGGGAAGAGACAAGAGCCCTCAGTGTGCCAGGGAAATGGTTCTGTTCAAGCTCTCAGAAACCATGGATACATCTGAGAAGCAGGCTGAGATGTATGGGGAAGCAGGGTGAGATGTATAAAGAATGGTATTTAAATGATTTATTAATGTGAACTAGGCTCTCATTGCCTTAAATAGAAAGAATTTATTTACTGCTTTTTATTATGGCCTGCTCAGTGCTGCTTGGACAGTCAGGCATGTCATGGACATTGCTCTCATCTCACCTCCTGTGCTGCCCTGTTCCCTTTACATTTTGCTGCTAGGTAAAATAATGATACATACTCATTCCTGTGAGCAGGTGCATTTGGTCTTTATTTGGGACCTTCATAAAGCTACTTCATTTCACAATGAAATGAGCCCCTCCTTTTCTGATCCTGTGAAGTAGACTAAAATAGTATTTTCCTCACTTATCTGATCCTAAGAAGTATCTGGTATGCTTGTTGGAAATTCAGATTATCTGCAAGGAGATGCCATTTCACCAGGTCTGAGAAGTTTGGGAATCTGTACATTTTGAATTAACTTTATTGTGTGTATATATAATTTATGTACGTACATACTTTTGTATCTAATTTACATACAAGAAAAGGCACTCATTTTAAGTGAACCAATGGATGTGATCTGACAAATACAGTATACACTCCAGGAATCACTTTCACAATCAAAATACAGACTAGTCAGTTCCCACACCTTGCAGACACTCCCTGGCCCCTGCCCCAGGCAACTATTGATGTGCTGTTATACTAGATCACATTTGCCATTTTTAATATTTCCTATAAATGGGATTGTATAGAATGTACTCTTTTCTCTCTGGCTTCTTTCATTTGGCCTGTGTTTGAGAGTCGTATGTGTTGTGTTTATGTAAGTAATTCATTCCTTTTATTGCTAAGGAGTACTGAGAATATACGACAGTGTTTTTGCTGCATTGCTGCTTTAGCCATTCTCTTGCTGACAGACAGTTGGGGTTTTCTTCCAGTTTTGGTCAGTAGACACTGTGGACATTCACGTGCAAAACTGCTTTGTAGACGTACATTTGCCTTTCTCTGGGGTAAATCCCTAGGAGTGGGGTTGCTGCGTCATGATAAATGTATGCTTTAACTGGGAAAGGAACTGCCAAACTCTTTTCCCAAGTGGTTGTACTAGTTTACATTCTCACCTGCAGTGTAGGAGAGAGATCTAGTTGTTTTGCATCCTTGCCAGCACTTGGTATAGTCACTTTTTTGTGGGATGTTAAAAATTGTTTGCCTTTCAGGTGGTTGTATAATGGTATCTCATTGTGGTTTTGCTTTGCATTTTTTTGATGATTAAAGATACTGAGCATCTTTTCAGTTGTTTCTTGACATGTGAAGTGTCTCTTCATGTATTTTGCCCATTTTTTTACTGAGTTGTCTGCTTATT
Source organism: Prionailurus bengalensis (assembly GCF_016509475.1). Taxonomy (NCBI): domain Eukaryota; kingdom Metazoa; phylum Chordata; class Mammalia; order Carnivora; family Felidae; genus Prionailurus; species Prionailurus bengalensis. The sequence goes on along the minus strand of NC_057361.1, from coordinate 16,292,595 downwards.
TAGCTGTAAGAATTTTTTTATTTGCTTATATTTCAGAATTTTACATCTTTATCACAGGTGAAGTTGGTCAATAGTTTTTTTTAAATGTTTATTTTTGAGAGAGAGACAGGGGGAGAGAGAGAGAGAGAGAGAGAGAGAGAGAGAGAGAGCGAGCAAGCATGAGTGAGGGTGGGGGCAGAGAGTGGGAGACACAGAAACTGAAGCAGGCTCCAGGCTCTGAGCTGTCAGCACAGAGCCCGACACGGGGCTTAAACTCATGAACCGCGAGATCATGACCTGAGCTGAAGTTGGCCACTCAGCTGACTGAGCCACCCACATGCTCCAATAGTTATGTTCAAGTGTTTTTCTTTTATAACTTTCTATTATATTCTGGATTCAAGTTCTTTGTCAGACATCAGTATTGTGAATATTTTCTCCTTGTCTCATTTGCCTTTTCATTTTCTTAATGATGTCTTTCTGAAGACCAGAAGACTTAAATTTTGATGGTGTGATATATCAATTTTTTCTCTTTTTTTTTCAATTTTTTCTTTTATAACTTGGGCTTTTTGAGTTTTTGTGTTCCTTGCCTACTCCAGGGTCATGAAGATATTCTCCTATGTTTTCTGCTAGTAGTTTTATAGGTCTGTTTTGAGTTAATTTTTATATATGATGCAAAGTATGGATTGAGGTTCATTTTTTTTTTTTTGGCATATGGATAGCCCGTTGTTCAGTACCATTTTTTGAAAAGATAATTCTTTCCCCATTGCATTACCTTGACACCTTTGTTGAATATCCAATTGCTCATATGTGTGTGGATACATTTTGGGACTCTCCATTGTGTCCTGTTGTTCTCTGTGTCTGTTTTTATGCCAGCACCATTCTATCTTGATTATGGGAATCTAAATTTAATAAGTACTTCTAGAATGTTCTTATGATCATGTCTGTTTGGGAAACACTGTACTCAAGTTTTCTAAGAATCCTTCCAACAATGACAGTCTTAGGTATCTGTAAGCTCAGCTTCAGTTTGTACCCCAGCTCCTTGCTGCTTAAAGTGGGGTCCACAGACCAGCAACATCACATCATCCAGAAGTTTCTTTAATTTTTTTTTTTAACGTTTTTATTTATTTTTGGGACAGAGAGAGACAGAGCATGAACGGGGGAGGGGCAGAGAGAGAGGGAGACACAGAATCGGAAACAGGCTCCAGGCTCTGAGCCATCAGCCCAGAGCCTGACGCGGGGCTCGAACTCACGGACCGCGAGATCGTGACCTGGCTGAAGTCGGACGCTTAACCGACTGTGCCACCCAGGCGCCCCCAGAAGTTTCTTTAAAATGCAGATTCTTACCTCTCCCGAGACCTAGTGAATAGAACTTGCACTCGTAATGAGATCCCCAACAGATGCCCATCCAGGTTGCACAGCACTCTCCTAGATGAAATTCCCCTGAAACAGAAGCTTTCCAGCTTTTTGGATCAGGAACAACTCCACAATTAGAAAAACTTGCTACAATATGCATATCAATGTTGCTGAAACAAATTTTTACAAAACAGTGGCTACCCTTACTATATTTGTGTTTGCTTTTCTATTCCTTTTTCTTTCCTCTCCTACCATATTCCTCACTCTCTTCCTTTCTATTACAGCTTTCTCAAAGTGTAATTTACATACTGTAAAGTTTACCCATTCTAAGTGAATAGTTTGAGTTTATATACCTGTGCAGCTAACCCCACAAATTCTAGAATGCTTCCATCACCTCACAACTTTCCCTTCTGCCTCTTTACAATCAATCCTCCATGATTTATTTAAAATAATGGTAGCTACCTACAGTTTGCAAAGACTTGAGTTGGACCAGCTGTGTAGCAGCAATGCTCAGACCTCTAAATAAGGAGCTAAAAGTGGCTCCTTATTAGGCCAGGGGCCCTGTGACATGACTTCCAAGAATAGAACTACTTTTTTAATTTTTAATTTATTTATTTTTATTTGAGAGAGAATCTTAAGCAGGCTCCACACTCAGCACAGAGCCCAAAGTGGGGGCTCAATCCCACAACCCTGCGATAGGATTGTGACCTGAGACGAAATCAAGAGTCAGATGCTCAACCAACCGAGCCATGCAGGCCACCGCACAGAACTATGTTTACACAGAAAGTTATTTGTAGTATATTTCTGTCACATAACAATGTATCATATATTTAAAAGAACTTAAACATGTAGAATTTAGTTGTTGAATCTTTTATAAGTTAAAAGAATCTTGACCATCTTAAACCCTAGAGTTGATATGTCTACATATTTTGGAACCTAGTTTGGCTGTTTGGTTGTGAATTAGACCCTGACAGTTTGCACAGAGATGAAATGATTTCAGATATTTTGTTCAGCAGTAACCAGTCACATGTGTCTGAAATAATACAATTTCTGAAAATATAGAGGGCTTGATTTGTGAAGCTTTATTGTCCAAGTCAGGTTGTAAAAGTTCAGTCCTTAAAGGATTGAGAAGCCCAGAGTTGAGTACATATTGTAGATTTCTGTTGTCAGAGTGAAATATATTTTTCTTTGTAATGCCTTTAAGGCAAGGCCTTGTCTTTCACCTGTAGGCAACTACTGCTCCCCCACCCCCACCTGTCTGTAGTACTAGAGTCAGACTGCCTGAGTTTGTGTCTAGCTTCTCCTCTTTGTCAATTGTGTGGCCTTAGGAAAGTGTTTAACCTCTCAGTTTTCCCACCTGGAAAATGAGGGCAATATTCGTGCTTCTAGATCTGTTGGAAAATTAAATGAGTTTAGACATGTCAGGCATTTAGGACTGGGCCTGGCATGATCAATGTTGGTTATCATCATTATCATTATTGTTATCATTCTCTAAACTATAATATCTGAATTAGCTATTGGCAAAATCTCTCATTTAGCAATTTTTTTAAGCTCCCCACATTCTTTAACGACCATACTTAACTCATTGCTCATCATCTTCCCCCTAAGTTTTCCTCATTTCTGTAAATGGTGTCAACCTCTCTTCTCCAGGCTACCTAGGCCCACAACCTCAGGTTGTTATGTTTGGCTCTCTCCTTTCCACCTCCATTTAGTTGCCTATTTGTGTGGGCATCTACCTCTCTGTGCTATAATTTATCCTTTCCTTTCCATTCCATTCCAGTTTAAATCTTCATAAACTCTCATCTGGATTATTCATTACTAGCTGACATAGGAAGACAGGGTTTCTTTGGGCCAGGTCCTGTACTCACCTAGGTGGGCTGGGAGGACAGGATGGAGTGGAGGGTGGACCTTAGCAGTGTGAGGCACAGGGTAGAAGGACACTGGGGAGAGGGCTCTGAGGGGGACCAAGCCATATCTCAGAGCCGCCATGTATTTGAAATGCCTTTAGTTTTTATATTCTTTGTGGAACCTCTCTGCATAAGGTCCTTAGATCAAACTGGACCAAATGGCTTGTTACCAGCTTGAATGATCACCTGGAGAAAAACTTCAAATAGTGTTTTAGCCTGATACCTGTTCTTTATCTTTGTTCTGGCATTTGGTGACCATCATGCTCTGTCCTGAGCATAGAACTCCCCATTTTGAAACCTCAGATGATTGATACTGTATTTGATGAAAGAACCCAGTGCTTTATTGATGAGTGGAACCTCAGGTTGCCTTGGAAACACAGACGTCCTTCCTGTTACTATAAAAAGGGACACAGTGGCTGCAGTCAGGAGGCAACCTACATTTTACTGATTCTTTGTGTTTAAAAAAAAGTGCCTAAAGAGAGCTGCTATTTTAAAAAAAAACTCTGATCAAAAACATAAAACTTCCTTTTAGTGCTGATCAAATCAAGTAAACCCAATTTTCAAATGCTATTGAATTTTATAGGGATCAAAACTACTTCCATCCATCTCTCTTCACCTCTTCCCTGGTACCCCCGGGATAATTGTTACAAGGCACAATATGAATTGTTTTCATCAGCAGAGATTATGATTAAGGGTACAATTTGTATTAATGTTCTTAGGAGGGAGTTCCTTTGCCTAATAGGGCCTGTGAAGGCCACATATAGGCAGGAGTGTGTTTGCCTTCCCTGTTGAGGGAGTGACCTGGCCAAGTAAGCCTTCTTACTCCTCATCCCCAGGACAGCGCATTATCTTTGCTTCTGTTGCAGATTCGTACCATAGTTTCACTGCACTGCCATCCAGGTAAGTGACCTTGGGGCAGTTTGTTCCATAATAGTTGTTATAAAACCTTTAATACTACTATTTTTTTTAAGTATTTTTTAAAGTTTACTTATTTATTTTGAGATAATGAGCATGAGTGGGGTAGGGACAGAGAGAGAGGGAAAGAGAGAATCCCAAGCAGGCTCTGTGCTGCCAGCATAGAGCCCAGTGTGGGGCTTGATCTCACGAACCATGGGTTCACTACCTGAGCTGAAATCAAGAGTCAGATGCTCAACCGACCGAGCCACCCAGGTGCCCCTAACACCTATTAATGCATTTAGTCACAGTCCTGCACAAGAGAACTAACTGTGCCTATTGATGCTGTGAAACACCAATAAGAAATGTATTGATTTTCTAGTTTTGAAGAATTTTTTTTAAGTTTATTTATTTTGAGAGAGAACATACATGTGTGCAAGTGGGGGAGGGGCAGAGAGAGAGAGAGAGAGGGAGAGAGAGAATCCTAAGCAGGCTCCACACTGTCAGCATAGAGCCCAACGTGAGACTCAAACTTGTGAACAGTGAGATCATGACCTCAGCCAAAAGAAAGAGTCGGACACTTAACCGACTGAGCCACCCATGTGCCCCAAAGAAGAATTTTAAAAACTACTACAAATTTACTTTTTAACAAAGCTGCCCCAATGTGAATCCTGTTTCTTCTGTATTTATCATTTTCTAGCTTTTTTCTTTCTTACTGTTATCTGGCATGAACCAAGGTGTATACAGTATATAAAGGGAGGTATTTCTAATTGTCACATGCATTGCTGCTTACTAGAGCAGGGTTTTTCAACCTTGGCACTACTGACATTTAGGGCTGATAAATTTGGGGTGTGTGAGTGAGGAGTGGGGAGTCCTGTGTCCACTCTAAGATATTAGTTAGCATCCCTGACCTCAACCCACTAGATGCTGGTAGCATCCCCTCCACCCCAGTTGTGACAACCCAAAGTGTGTTTAGACATTGCCAAGTGTCACTTGGGGGCATAGTTACCTCTGGTTGAGAACCTCTGTATTAGAGTATAAGGTTTGTGTAGCATGCTGTTTTTAAAGGCAATGGTCATTTAAGTATTGGTTTTGGGTCAGCTGTAATAGAACTATGTGTGGTGACCTTTAAGTGTAACAGTTTGGTTAATTTAAAATAACGTGGTGAATCCAAACCTGGGTTGTTCTGATGAACTAGCATGCTTAAATAACAGTAGTATATTGTTGTTCTTTGATGATGGTTTTTGCAGGTGAAAGGCAACATACAGGATTTGAAAATACATTATATCATCAGTTTTTATTTTACTGCAGAGGAAAACAAGGAAAGAAACAGTGACAGCCACCATTGGCAAGGCACCCATGCTCAGACATAACTGTAGTGCACAAAATGGTGTTTCTTATGTGCTGTTTTGAATGGCAGGGGCTTTTTCTGTGGAACAGCCAAAGAGAAGCCTTTATATGTCCATATACCTTCTAAAGGCCTTGTTGTTTTACTCTACAAAAATCTTGCCCAGAAACAAACATCAAGATTTACATTTTACTTTTTCTCTTGTCAGTGTCACATCTGTTATCTTACTATTTTCACAATAAGCTTTTGACTACTGGTAGCAATAAGTAGAACTTTAAGATTCATGTGCCTTTATGGGGCACCTGGGTGGCTCAGTTGGTTGAGCATCTGACTTCAGCTCAGGTCATGATTTCACAGTTCATGAGTTCGAGCCCTGCATCAGGCTCTGTGCCAACAGCTCAGAGCCTAGAGTCTGCTTGCATTCTATGTCTCTCTCTCTCTCTGCCTCTCCCCCACTTGTGCTCTGTCTCTTTCTTTCAAAAAATGAATAAACCTAAAGTAAAACGATTCATGTGCCTTTTGTTTTTCCAAAGAAGTATTTGCTGGGGGTGGTTGGAGGGAGATCAGACAGGGTAAATTTAATCAACAAGCTGGAGATATCTGCAAGACTGTTTAAAAAGACAAAGCAGGGGCACCTGGGTGGCTCAGTCAGTCAAGCCTCCGACTCTTTCTGCTCAGGTCATGATCTCATAGTTCATGGGATCGAGCCCTTCATTGGGCTCTGTGCTGACAGTGCAGAGCCTGCTTGGGATTCTCTCTCTCCCTCTTTCTCTGCCTCTCTGTCTCCGTCTCTTTCTCTGTCTGTCTCTCTCTGTCTCTCTCTCTCTCAAAAAAAAAAGACAAAGTAGATTGCTCTTGAATGATGCTGAGTGAGAGCACACGTTTTGCTCTGTTCCTGTGGTTTTAAGAATAATCTGTCTGAGCCAGGAAGCTCTTTTTGCCTCAAGGCCTCAAAATGCCCTTCAAGACTGCCCTTGTTTAAGAATTATATTGTGGCTGAGCTGAGGATGCCAGATCCCAGGCCTGTAGGTTGGGATGGGGTGGAGCAACCCTGTTGGGCATGCTTTTTAGGGAAAAAAGGAACAGGAGGTTATGACTTTGAAAATTGTTAATATGTCTCTAAATTGCAATGTGAAGAGTGTTTTTTCCCTTAGCCTCTTTATTTACCTTTTGTATTTTGTTTTAACATTAAGGAAACTTCTTGGAACTGCATGCCTCACAACCATACTGATGACTTGGGTTGGGTTTCCAAATCCCTGTCAGGGGTCCTCAAAGTGCTGGTATAACTGGGGCCATCTCTGATATAGGGTTGCACTGCTTGGAGCTAAAACTGGGTGGGGGGGGGGGTTGAACCAGGAACGGTTCACTTTGGATGTTTGAGTCGTACAGTTATGGTCAAAGTTCAGATCTGGTGCCCAATGAGACAGCAGAGGGGAAGCAGGCAGCCTGGGAACAAGGGACTATCCATAGGGAGAGTGTCTGAAGGCTTCTGCCAACTCCATAATGTGAGGATGCAGGGAACATTAAGTGCCTGTGAGCATGTCATGTGTGGAAACACTCAGGAAAAAGGTAAAATAAGGGGCTCAGGACAAGGAGCTCTCCGGCCTGCCTAACTTATGCTCAAGGGCACAGCTCTTGCCACCTTGGGGACTCTGGGCCTTATGGGCAATTAAGCCAGGAGTGGTTTAAAGATTGGCCAGAAGGGCCTCCAGTGACCCTCTGGGATTCTTTACACATCTTTTACTTTCCTGGTCATCAAATATACACACCACCCTGAAGAGAACATCAAATGACTGTACTAATAATGGAATGCACAGTTGATGTCTCTTTGCCAGCTATTACCTGTTGGATTCTGTCCACAGTTTAAAAGAAACATTTGTAAATCTCTTGTACTTCATTGCTGATAAAAGCAAGTAAGAATTAGCCTTTTCCCCTGTGTTTGGCCCTTTTTCCAGATGTCTAAGGCCTTTCTGAGGCTTATCTCAGGATGGTGAGTTGGGAGCTTGTGTTTTCACACAACATGACCCTCACTGTAAACAACCACTTCTCCAAGTGTGCAACCCCAAAACCTGCCTCTGCTCCACCACTGAAGGATAGTCCTGGGTGGTTTAGGCTTAGAAATATTGATGCCTAACATTTATTGAGTGATAATTCTGAGTAGTACACACACTTACTCATTCACACTCTCTCCCCTTCTTCCTCTCTCCCTACCTCTCCTCCCTTTATCCCCTCCCCTCCTCCCTCTCTCTCTCCATCTCCCTCCCTCTCCATTGATGTTCCTTGATCTCACTGGAATTGGAACCAGGCCCACCTGGCTCCAGAGCTCTTGCTCCCAGGCAGTGTTTCCAGCTGCTTTCTCCATACTTTCTGGGGTATGGGAGGGCTATTCAAGGGTCATTCTGTCTACAGACTGGAGCCTTACCCCTTTCTTGGAACCCTGCATCAAGTGAGCCTCTGGATACTCAAACCAAAGTGCCATGTGTTAGAGCCTCCCCATATGTAAAAGACCCTGAGGCCAAGTTCAGATGCCTGGCCTTGTGTGCTCTGTCCATGGTAAAAACCTCTATACTTGCTCTGCTTTCTATGTTTGCTCCCTTTCCTCGTGCCAGTTCCCACTGCTCTGGTGTTTTGTGTGTGTGTGTGTGTGTGTGTGTGTGTGAGAGAGAGAGAGAGAGAGAGAGAGAGAGAGAGAGATCTCACCCTTGATAGGATGGGTGGAGTCCAAATTCTTATGACTGCAAACAATTCTGTGATGACCAGAAACACACATGGGGGTGGGGAGTTGGGCATAGATGGGGACGGGATGTGATTGTGTGGCTACCACATGCCAAGAAAGGCTGGGAAGGTAGATCGCAGCATGGAGGCACCCAGTTGCCGTGGTGAGCCCTGTGCTTATCTGTTGAAGGGTAGCAGAATATGCCACCCAAAATATGCATCTTTGAGGGCGTGGAGCCTGCTTAAGATTATCTCTCCCTCTGTCCCTCCCCCACATATGTTTTCTCTCTCTCTCTCTCTCTCTCTCTCTCTCTCTCTCTGTCTCTCAAAAAATATGCTTCTTTGACGTAAGGATTATTTTGTAAGGCAAATCTACTTTTATTATAATTTGTAATACAAAGGGGGCCTATACCAGGAAGAGAGCTATTACCAGGGTAAACTTTTTTACCTCAGAGACCTATCTGCACAGCAGGTTCCTCGTTCTTCCCTTCTCCATTTCGTGGCCTTAATTTTTGTGGGCTTTGCAGTGAGCATGCACCAAAGAACTGAAGTCTCTGCATCACCTCAAGGAATACACATTTGTTCCAGTTAGACTACTTTTTGCCTTACATGGGCACAGGTGACTTCCGGGTAAGGCTGTAACCTCTGTGGTGCTCAGCCAACGAGGAATCAGGGGAAGGACTTGCACGCTAGAAGGTAAAGTGTCTGCTGTAACTGCCCAGAATGTGCCTGTCCAACAGACACCCGGTCTTGCAAGAACGTCAATTAAACCCTTGCTTCCCTGTGCTGGGAGTCTCCAAATCCCTCCTTTGATTGGGTCAGTGGACTTATTTCTCACAGGTCTCTAGCTGAAGATAATATTTACACTTCTCTTTGTATTACAGACAGTCCCAGCCAAGAACTCAGAATGGTAGAGGGAAAATTATGTAGATTTCATTTAACTAGCAAATCATGTTGTGAATAGAGTATGCTGTGCATATTGAGTCCTTTTGAAATGATATATAGTTGTATTGAATATAATTTGGAAACATAGAAATCCAGGTAACTCTTGACTCCCAGATGAAGAGCCAGGGTGGAAGATAAGTTTGTGCATCATGGTGCTTAGTAATTAATCAAGTTGAAATTTTTAGCTGTTTGTTGTCTTCCTTTAGGTACCTTTGATTTTGTTCCTCTCGCCCTCTAGTTGAATCAGCAAGGCAGAACAAGTCTTAGAATGGAAACTGTGACCTCTTAGGGAAGTTGTGGGGGGTTTCCTGGGGGAATTTTGTGGGGCTCTTGGGAAGACTGGAAAGAAATGTGGAGCTTATGATTCTGTGGCTCAGGGCTTGGGCCCAGTGAGCATCTGCCACAACTTGTTTGGTGTGTGTTCTCATATATCATTAGGGGAACAGGGCCAACTGTGACTACTCCTGCTGCCACATGTTTTCACAAGTTCCCCCCCCCCCAATAACTCTAAGGTAGGTAGTGATGTTCCTGCTTTACAGAAGAGCAGCTGGAAGCTCTGAGGTATGAAAGGATTTACTCAAGGTCCTTTGACTGGGTTACCTTTGGGTAGGCCACATAGATGGAACCAAGAAGAAGCCCCCAGGGCCAAGCTTTACGCATGAATAGGGAAGTGATCCAACAAAGAAGTTTTCTTGGTGGCTGTAGAAAAGAGGCTGGTTAGGGGCATCTGGGTGGCTCAGATAGGCTTCCAACTTGAGCTCAGGTCATGATCTTGCAGTTCCTGAGTTGGAGCCCCGCATGGGGCTCTGTGTGGATAGCTCAGAGCCTGGAGCCTGCTTTGGATTCTGTCTCCCTCTCCCTCTCTACCCCTCCCCCACTCACACTCTGCCTTTCTCTGTCTCTCAAAAATGAAGAAATTTAAAAAAAATTAAAAAAAGGAAGAGGCTGGTTGGACATTGGTAGCTGGGATCTGGTATGGGTGCAAACAGTTAAAGGTTAATGGTGAACTTGGATTTTCAAGGCAGGGTTCAGAACCAAGGAGCCAGCTTGTTAGACCTCCTTATCTCCTGAATCACAAGGTGCTTTCTTAAGAACCTGCGTTTTGAGCTATCCTCCCTGGACCTTTGCAAGTGACTTCAGTTTCCACACTAGCTCTGGTGAGGCATACCTCTTGTCTCCCATGCTTCCCTTAAGAGTCTGAGTCTCATGGTCACGGTGAGAATGTTGTTGCCTGGGATATCCAGGGTTATTCATTGCAGCCTGGGACACTAATGACATATGGCAGGTCACCCAGCGCTAAACTTTGCCTTTTCTGTTGTAGCAGTTGTAGCATTACAGATAGGTATCATACACTAAAATGCACACAGTTTAAGTGTACCATCAGGTGATTTTTGACTAGTGTGTACATTGCCTTCACCCAGACTCCCCTCATTAGCATAAGAGTTCTCTAACATTCAGGGCCCTGGCAGGCAGAGGTAGGAGTTCCTGAGATGCCCGGTGGGTTCCTGACTAGAGGCCTGGTGCAAGCTCAAGACATTACTGATTTGAAAGCAAGGTTTAAAGATGATGGGGGGATCAGGGGCTAGTTCTAGACTGTAGTAGTAGCCATTGTGGTGGTGGCGAGGGTGATAATAATGATGATACTGATGAACATGAATGTAATTTGAGAGCTTAATATGTCCTAAGCATTTGTATTTACATTCTCATTTAAGGGCCACATCTAAACCGATGATGATGATGATGGTGATGATACCATTAGCTTATATTTATTAGGCACTTAATACGTGCTAAGAGCTTTACATATGTTCTAGTTCAAACTTCACATTACTCTATAACATAGGTACTATGTTCCCTAGTCAACAGATGAGAAAACTAAGGCTTAGGAGCCTCCTCAGTAGTTGCACTGTCAGTGTGGGCTGAGGAAGGAGTTGAGTGAGCCCAGGCTGAGCCCATCTTCCTGGTTCCCAATAAGAATAGCTCCAATTTTCTGGACTTCCATGATTCTTTCCTTTAGGTGGCCTTCCTTTTCTCTCAGTACTGACTTGGTGCCTGTCAGCTTGCAAGTTAACCAGACTGGCCTCAAGTCCATGCTTTGCTACATAGCAGCTATGACTTGGGACAGATTTCATAACTCTGAGTGTCAGTTTCCTCATCTGTAAAATAGGGGGGTACCTTCCATCTCCTAGGATTCTTGTGAGCTTGTTGTGAACATTTGGAGAGTGTAATGCCTGGCAGGAGGTAGGAACTCAATAAATGGTACCTTTAAAAAAAGAGTCTGGCCCGTGAATATGTGTATAGTTCCTGAAACTGGGCACTGTGACACATTTTCACTGGGTTCTGGGAAGCTTATTTGAGTTGCTGGAATGGGTATTCCTGGGACAGCTGATTATGGTATATGAATATAATTGGGAAATTTACTGTTGAAGTGGTGAAGAACATCATCATATACAGCCTTAATAATTAATGTCTGTGAAATGTCATCTATGTATTTTTTTAGATTTTATTTATTTATTTTGAGAGAGAGAGCACGTGAGTGGGGTAGGGGCAGAGAGAGAGGGAGAGAGAGAATCCCAAAGGCTCCGCACTGTCAGTGCAGAGCCGGATGCGGGGCTCGAACTCACAAACCATGAAATCATGACCTGAGCTGAAGTCGAATGCTTACCTGACTGAGCCACCCAGGTGCCCCCTACATATTCTTTTCTCAATAAGAAGCTACTTATGCTGCTAAAGACAGAATCTCATTTCTTTTGATTTACCAGAAGGGGCATATGTCTACATGTGTAGATACAAATGATGATTGGTAATTGATACTCTTAGCAGAAGATGAGAAATCATATCTATATCTATCTATCTGTGTGTGTGTGTGTGTATACGTGTGTATATATACCCATTCTAGTATAATTTTTATGGGAAAAGAAAGCTTGCCCTGGTTTTAGCCTAGTGTTGTTGCATGCACTCTATCTAATTGCCCCACTAAGGAAAGGTAGCAGGATTGGTTTTCAGAAGACCTCAGTAGTGGAAGAGGAAGAGCACCAAACAGGAACAGTCTGGCTAGAATGGTTCACAAGGAATAGCTCAGTTTGTTGAACTCCTACTATGTGGTGAGCACAGTTAAGCAGTGCCTGTGATCTTCCATTTAATCCTCCTTGTGAGTAAGATAGGGATTGCTGTTCTCTCCACTGTATAGAAGACAGGACTGAGAGCACTTGCTATAGTACTTCACCCTTTTGCCTTCTTCCAGTAACCCTCTGCAGAGAATTTTGAGGCATTTTGGTGATGATTATGTGCCAGGTTCCATGGTGAGGAGGAGAGTCATTCTTATTGTTCGACCTTAATGTCAAACTGCTATGCTCTTCGCGATTGTTTGGACTTCACCCAGTTCTGCACTTTAAAAAAACAAACAAACAAACAAACAAACAAACAAAAAACAAAACTTGTCATTCTCTCTGTTGTGCAATTTTTGTTTAGGAAAATCATTTAGGGATCGTTTGAGTCAGTAATATTCTTATCACATCTGAATGTTCTGGAAACTATAATTCAGTTAGCTATTTTAAAGGAAGCCTTTAAGAATATATTTTATAAAAACATAAGAACAGCATAGATTTGTGTATATTCTTATGTAGTTCCATATTTCCCCACTTCTTTATTTTCAAGGATTCTTTAGTGTCTGTATATATTTTTTAAAATTTATTTTGATGCCTGGATATCTGTACCTTCATCCTAGTACATCAGTGGCTGTTGAACATAAAAGCTAGCTCTAGCCCTGCCTCATTCAAAAGTATAAATTATGACATCATCCTTGAAAAAAAGACATGTTGAAAGTAGTGAATTAAGTGGTAATAATGACTTTTTCTTACCATTGAAAATAGAATTTAGGGGCACCTGGCTGGCTTAGTCGGTAGAACGTGCGAGTCTTGATCTAGGGGTTGTGATTTCAAGCTCCACATGGGTGTAGAAATTAGTTAAAAATAAAATCTTTAAAAAAATAGAATTTAAACCAGTTCAGAAGATTATAGCATTTGAGAAATCGATTGGATCAGTGGTTCTCAAAGTGTGGTTCTCAGACCAGTAGCATCAGCATCACCTGGGAACTTGTTAGAAATGGAGATTCCCAGGCCCTGCCAGCCCTACTAAATCAGAAGCTCTGAGGGTGGGTCCCAGCAATTTGTTTTTCACAGGCCTTCCAGGGGATTCTTCTCATGTGTGTTAAAGTTTGAGAATCACTGGATTAGTGTTTGCCCCCAAAATTCTCAGATGAGTTATTAAGCTTTTGGGAGAAATGGTATCTTTCCAAGACACAAATTGCACTTGAAGCTGCCCAGTTCTGCTATTATCAGAGACAGAAAGTGGAATTGGTGACCACTGAAGGGTTTCTGTAATCCTCGATTCCCCTGAAGTTTCTGCCTAGGCATTTGTTTCTAAAATAAATACTAGAAATTCATGTGATAGCCAAAGAAATGGAACTCAGTAGCCAAAAGCGATTAAAAGCAATTTCTATCTTTACTGGAGATTTGGAAAGTGTTAGAGGATTGAATTTAACCTGCAACTCTTTGCCTATTCCTCTGGCTCCCAGTGTTATACATACCATACCTTCCAGGAGTCTCTTGAAACCCTTCCTGTGTTTACCTCCTAGGCAGAACATATACACAAAGGCAGCCCTAACTTGGCTTCTGACTCCCATGTCCACCTCTTACTTCTTCTCCCTTTTTTTCCTTCATGTAGGTTTGCTCCCCTTGCTAAAGTCACTTAATCAAAGCTGGTTCACTTCTTGCAGTCCTGAAGCCCTTTTACCTACATCCGCCATCTGTATAACAAAATCCCAAGAACTGATCCACCGCATCTGATGGGCAGATGGAGGAAGCCAAGAGGATAAAGACAGTTCTTTTGCTGGTGGATGAAAGGGAACAAATCTCTCCCTCTCCCTCTCCCTCTCCCTCTCCCTCACCCTCACCCTCTCCCTCTCCCTCTCCCTCTCCCTCTCCCTCCCCTCCCCCTCCCCCTCCCCCCAAGTAGAGGGTTGAATTGGGCCTCTGAGAGCTCTTCTACTTGTAATTCCTTCATTTGGGATCTCAAAAGTACCGATCAGGCATTATTAAATTTACTTTTGGGGGAATTTTTGTGCATTGTACACTGGTATGATTAAGCCCTGATTTTAACAGTGTTAGGGTTGATTTATTATTCTCAGAGTGTCTTTAATGGATATGAATTTCATTTTGAAGAAAAATCAGGTTGCCAAACAAGAATCTTCTTTACCTGTTGGTACTGTTGGCTTTCATCATAATCCACTGCAGAAAGCAGTTATCTCGAAGTATGGGTGGATGCTGACAAGGTCTACTGAGAATTGAGATTTAGTTCCACATTAAACGAAATTTAATTTGAAAATTTAGTGACCCTCTGGCATTGTAATTATTTTTGAGATTTTAATTGAAAAATATGAGTCAGGAATATGTGATACTTTCTGAACAAAAACACTACCCTCATGCAAAGATGAAAAAGGTTCTAGATTCTGTCCAATGATTTTCAATGTAGACTGGTAGGATTGAAGTTCAATGAAATTTCAGGCTTTATTATTTTCTAGAGCATTTTTGCATATACCATTACCCCTTCCTGGAATTTTCACCTTCCTGCCCTTCATTGATTTGAATCTGATCCTACCTTTCCTCCCCAAGGAGAGCAGCACAGTCTAGGAAAATTCACAGTGGATTAAGGGTCAGAGAAATAATGAGAATCCTCCTACTTAATATGACAGTGGGTGGGTCTCTTGACTTAATTTTGAGTCTCCATATCTTTAATCTCCAAATATAACCCCCCTAAAAATAATAGCCACTAACATTTCATGAGCATTTAGCATAATGGAAAGTTTTTCACATATATCATTTCATATAATTATAACTATTTACCATAGCACATTTATCATTTATTCACATTTTTTCATCTCCTCCCCCTTTAAACAAACAGTAGCAGACATGGGGCCCCTGAGTGGTTCAGTTGGTCAGAGTGGCGTCTGACTCTTGATTTCAACTCTGGTCATGGTCCCAGGGTCCTAGGATCAAACCCCGTGTTGGGCTCCATGCTGAGAGTGGAGCCTGCTTAGGATTCTCCCTCTCTCCCCCTGTGCCCCTCTCCCCTGCTTGTGCTCACTTGCTTGATTGCTCTCTCTAAAAAAATTAAATGAATACATTTTTAAAAGTTAAAAATATTTAAACAAGGGTGCCTGGGTGGCTCAGTTGGTTAGGCATCTGACTTTGGCTTAGGTCATGATCTCCTGGTTTGTGGATTCGAGCCGTGTGTCAGGCTCTGTGCTGACAGCTCAGAGCCTGGAGCCTGCTTCAGATTCTGTGTCTCCCTCTCTCTCTGTCCCTCTCCCACTCGTACTCTGTCTCTCCCTCTGTCTCAAAAATAAATAAACATTAAAAATATATATTTAAACAGAAAGCAGACTTATTTCTCTTTCTTTAAACTTGGAAACAATCATTTTTCTCCCCATTTTATACAATATAAGAAAGATCTTGAGATTGTGTGGCAGATATATATATATATATATATATATATATATATATATATATATATGATTTTTACATGCTCAAATGAGCCACATGCATTCTTGTTCTATGAAAAATGTTTTGTTGGAACCAGATATATCATTTAGATACTTGAGAGGAAAAAGTAAAACCAGTAAGTTGGGACACTTGAAGGCCACAGATGAGATTAACTAGGCCATGGATTTTAACGTTTAATTTTTTTTTTGAGAGAGACAGCATGAGCTGGGGAGGGGACAGAGAGAGAGGAAGTCACAGATTCTGAAGCAGGCTTCAGGCTCTGAGCTGTCAGCACAGAGCCCGACGCGGGGCTCGAAGTCATGAACCACAAGATCATGACCTGAGCCGAAGTCGGATGCTTACCCAACTGAGCCACCTAGGCACCCCACTAGGCCATAGATTTTAAATCTTGTGGAGCCCTCTACAAGGTGGTTTTATATTTTGTTTTCTTTTTCTTTCTTCAGAGTTTAATTATTGCAACATAATTCACATAACAGTTACCATTTTGGAGTGTAAACTGTGCGTTTTGGTACATTTACAACGTTGTACAACCATTATTACTGTTTAATACCAGAACATTTTCAGCACCCCTAAAAGAAATCCTGCACCCATTAACAGTCCATCAACTCCTTAATTCCTTTTTTATGACTGAATAGTATTCCTTTATATGGAGATACCATGTTTTATTTATCCAGTCAATAGTTGATGTGCATTTAGGTTGTTTCCACTTTGTGGCTGTTATGAATAATGCTGCTGTGAACATTCATGTACAGGTTCCACTCCTCTTTTACACCTACCAGCACTTTATTGAAGGGTATGCTCCCTGGGAACTGACAATGAGGGGAAAGGTATGTGAGCCTGGGAAGGAAGGAGAGGAAATAAAAGTTGCTGCATCATCAAGCTGACCACCACCTTGCAACCTAACACAGCTAGTGGTGCTTGGACCCACAGGCCATGTCCAGGGAGCTTATGAATCCCAGTGACTCAGAGCAGTTCACTGGTCGGAAGAAGGGCAACCAATTCATCTGTTTTCACCTTCCTGTCTCAGTCAGAGTGCATGCTACAGGGCCTTAATCCCTTTGTCCTCTGGGTCATGTTTCTTGGCCTCTGTGGGAAGTCTCTGTAGGACTTGCCTAGTCGATATCAAGATGTTTATGTTACTCCTTTTGAGCTGGTGCCATGCATGGGGGCTCCTCTGTTGGGGGCAGTGGCAGGAGCAGCTTCCAGGGCATGGTGAGTGAGGCAACTACATGAACCATCCCTGGAACAATTATGGCTGAGAAATGTAACAAGTGGCCAAGGTCCAGGGTTGGTGAGGCCATGAGACTGAGCATTCTAGGGTGGTGCATAATCTGGGTCCTGTATGCTGAGGGATCAGAAAGTGTTGCTTGTTTGCTGTTGGTTGGTCGGTGGACTGGTTTTCTGGTTATATTGCTGTGTAACAAACTACACTAAGACTGAGCAGTTTGTATTGTTGCCTTCTTTCTCAGGGTTCTGTGTATTGCCTGGGCTTGGCTGGGAGGTTTTCATTTTCTCTCTCCTTCACTTGAGATATTTACTGAGGGACACCTGGAGGGCCAAGGTGACACACTCAGAGGCTGGCAGTTGGCGGTAGCTATTGGCTCTGTTGATTGGAGCACTTCCCTGAGACCTGCTGTTTGATTTAGCCTTCTCAGAGCATGGTGATGTGTTCCAAGAGGGTGAGACCCCAGAACTGGCATTCCATATCCCTTTTAAGTATGGGAAACTGAGTCTTCTAAAGTTATATGAGTGGGTCAGGTCATACAGAAGCCACAGGAGTGATGTCCTTGTCCTGATGCTGTCAGAGGATCATAGGAAATAAGGAAATGTGTGTCTTAATATCCCCTCCAGGCCTGGCACATAGTAGGTGCTTGTGAACTCACTATTTATTGAGTGCTTAATGTGTACAGAATATTATACTAGGCCATCAGGGCTACAGGAAGAAATGGAACTTGGGCCTTTCCCTTAAGCTTATCAGGGGGCGCCTGGGTGGCTCACTTGGTTAAGCGTCCAACACTTGATTGTGGCTCAGGTCATGATTTCACAGATTGTGAGTTCAAACCCCATGTCGGGCTGTGTGCTGGTAGTGCTGATAGCCTGCTCGGGATTCTCTCTCTGTCCCTCTGTCTCTTCTTTCTCACAATAAAATAAACTTTAAAAATCTTTTTAAAAAGAAGCTTATATTGGGGTGCCTTGCTGGTTTAGTTGGTAGAACATGTGACTCTTGATCTCAGTTATGAGTTCAAGCCCCACATTAGGTGTAGAGATTACTTAAAATCTAAACAAACAAAAAAACAAAACAAAAAACCCCAGAAGCCTATATATCCTAATAGATGGATTGAAAAGGGGGACAATGAGAGAGGGCCTGTGGAGGGTGGAGCTTCTTGTGCTTGAGAACCACAAATGAAAGAGAGAGGGACCCAAATTTGGATTAAAGAGGGAAAATGGCTGAGAGAGGAACAGCACTGATGGAATTTAGAGGGAAGATTCATTTTAGAGGCAAGAGGCGTAGTAGGAAAAGCTGCTTTCCTTTATTTACCTTTGTACTCCTTGCCTAATTCCAGCAGGATAACAGGTACAAAGATGCTTAAAAATGTTAGTTGTTTTTATAGACATTACTGATGGAAGGTTGAAATGATCTACAAATGGGGAGGTTTTGGTCAGTGGGACATAATATTCATGGTCTGTTCATTCAGTAAGTATTTGAGTACCATGTGTAAGGCACTGGGGATTCAGAGGTAAGACAAGAGCTTAGAGGGCAAGGGGTAAATGAACAGGCCTAGACTGTAGCATGTGGGGCAGTAACAACTGTGGCAAAGGGAAATGCTGTGTTGGGAGGGGGGTGATGCAGACAAGTGATGGATCATCTCTCTGCATTCCTTCCTTCCCACTTCGAGTCCCACATTCTGCTGGGTTCTGCACATCCACAGAGGAGCTACAGGCAGGGCCTTGCCCTGTAGATCAGCATAGTCTAGAACAGCAATTCTCAAGATGTGGGCCCTGGACCAGTAGCCTTACCTGGGAACTTGTTAGAAAGGCAGATTCTCTGGCTCACCCCAGGACCACTCCATCACAAGCTCTGAGGGTGTCATCCCTCAGTCAGAGTTCATAAGCCCTCCAACTGGTTCTGATGCATACCTCAGTGGGAGACATAGTGGGCTAGGATAATTCTCAGTCCTCCTGCTGCATGTTAGAATCATATGTAAGCTTTTAAAGCACCACTACCCTGGCTACACCTGAGATAGTAGGTCAGCTTCTGGGAGGGAGATGCATGCATCTGTCATTTTTAAAAGCTCTATGGGGAACCTGGTTGGGTCATTCATTTGAGGGCCCAACTCTTGATTTTGGCTCAGGTCGTGATCCCAGGGTCATGGGATTGAGCCCCATATCAGGTTTCTCACAGAGTATGGAGCCTGCTTAAGATTTTCTCTCTCCTTCTGCCCCTTCTCTTGCTTGTGTGCACTCTCTCTCTCTCAAATTAAATAAGTAAGCAAGTAATTAAGTGAAAGCTATCAAGGTGATTCCACTGCATAGCCATAGTTGAGAACCACTGGTCTTCATGTACTTAGATGAGTCACCACAGAGGTGAATGCATCCATGCCTGCCAGTCTACAGAGGGGAGAGCCCCCCACAGGAGGGGGCTGGCTGGCATTGGACTTCCCATTTGATAAGCTCTTCATTCCTGGTTCCCTTTCTTTTTTCTGGACACTGACTCAGTTGCACTGATATGAGTATGATTGGGAAGGTTTCTTTAAAATTCATTTATTCTTTTAAAAGTTTATTTTTATTTATTTTGAGAGAGAGAGAGCATGTGCACAAGTGGGGGAGGGAAGAGAGAATCCCAAGCAGGCTCTGCACTGTCAGCACAGAGCCCAATGCAGGGCTCGAATCCATAAAATGTGAGATCATGACCTGTGCTAAAATCAAGAGTTGGACACTTAACTGACTGAGCCAACCAGAGGACCCTAAAATTCATTTAATGCAATTAATTTTTGAAAGTCGAACACAGCTGGCTTCCCCTGAAAACGTTGTATTTTGATAATGGTTATTACCAGTACCATGAATAATTGATAACAGTTCATTAATATTCTAGTGAGAGAGTGCTCAGGCTAATAAAATTCATTCATTTTAAAATTAGTTTTTAAAAATGTGTTGCTGCAGGGGCACCTGGGTGGCTCAGTCGGTTAAGCGTTCGTCTTTGGCTCAGGTCATGATCTCACGGTTCGTGGGTTCAAGCCCCACGTCAGGCTCTGTGATGATAGCTTAGAGCCTGGAGCCTGCTTCGGATTCTGTGTCTCCCTCTCTGTCTGCCTGTCCCCTGCTCACACTCTTTCTCCCTGTCTCTTAAATATAAATAAACATTAAAAAAATTTAATAAAAAAATGTGTTGCTGCAGCCCAAGGATAATGGGAAATTACTCCAAGCAAGAGCACATCAGTGAAGCATGAAATTTTATGCTATTCTGTTAACATGAAATAGTTGTTTAGCTGCTCAGTATCCCCATTTCATTCGCACTTCCATAGGGATGAATTGCCCAGGAAAAGGCCTCCATTTTAATGGTGCACATTACCTGAACACTCTTTTCCTGGGAAGCATTACTGCATCAGGAATGGGGCAGGTGTGGCTCTGACATGGGCACTCCTTGTCCTTTTCCTAGGTGGGGCACCTCGAGTAAGGTGTCCTCTGCTCCTCTTTGTCTTGGGTTTCCTTAAGGCCTTCACTCTTGGGCCAGATTCTTTTAAATTAAACTTTCTGTTTTGAAGTCACTGTAGATTCACATGCAGTATAAGCGATACTACAAAGAGATCCCAGGTACCCTTTACCCACTTTCCCCCAATGGCACTAACTTGCAACACTGCAGTATACTATCCCGACAAGGGCAGTAACACTGGTACAGTTAAGAATAGAGGACATTTCCATTACCACAAGGATCCTTCATGCTGCCCTTTTGTAGCCACCTACTTCCTCCCTTCTGCCCCTCTTCCCTACCCCCTGGCAAGTTCTATTCTCCATCTGTTCTCATGGGGTTCAGAGATAAAATTGGGTCTCTGGTTTAATAAAAGAGAGACAAGAATATGCATATAGTACAAGGTACAACGGACAAAGGATGATTGATTCAGTAAGAAAACTATAAACACTTTAAGGTTTCAGGCCATACAGGAAGAAGGCTACTTTTAGGAACCAAATTCAGCATTAACCTATAAGTATACCATGACTTTAGAGGAGGTCTCTTGGTATTGTTAATGTTCGTGTATTAATTGCCTTTGCTGTGTTAATCATGATCTGCCTTGATTCCTCTGACTGTGTTGCACTAATGGTAATAACTGGTTAAGTCCATGGCCCCTAACAAAAAGGGGCTGTGTGGTTCATGCTCTACCCCAGGATAAGCCTGGAGCCTCTCAGCTGGGGCTCCTGCAGGGTCATGGAAAGTTACAAGATAGAAGATGGAGATATGAGTTAATTATTTGGCTTCTCTTCACATGAATGTTCTAGAAATGATTGCTTGACAGTTCTTGTAATCAGGAGAGGCTGATGCTGTGTGGAGAAATGAGACCCTAACCCAGTCTCAATTATTCAGCAAAACTCAACCCTGATAGAACTCTGAGATCTCCCTTATCCATGTGTCCCAGAGTAGCTAAGTGTTAAGGGAGAGAATCACAGGAGGGAGCTGCCAGACTTCTCTTTTAAGTGCTGTCCAGTATGATAGCTACTAGCCTCATGTGGCTAGTGAGTACCTGAAATGTGGCCAGTGTGCTGAGAAACTAAACTTTTAACTGCATTTAATTTTTTTAAGTTTATTTAAGTAATTTCTACACCCACCATGGGGCTTAAACTCACAACCTCAAAATCAAGAGTCACATGCTCTTCTGACTCAGCCAGGAGCCCCTAATTGCATTTAATTTTGATTGTTTTATTTATGTAAAATTTTTTTTAATGTTAATTGATTTTTTGAGAGAGAGACAGAGACAGAGTGCAAGGGTGGGGAGGGGCGGAGAGAGAGGGAGACACAGAATCCAAAGCAGGCTCCAGGCTCTGAGCTGTCAGCACAGAGCCCAACGCGAGGGCTCAAACTCACAAACTGTGAGATCATGACCTGAGCTGAAGTCAGACATTTAACTGACTGAGCCACCCAGGCGCCCCTAACTTTGATTATTTTAAAGTGAAGTAGTCATATGTGGCTTGTGGCTGCCGTGTGACTGTACAGAGACTCTAGTTTACCCATTTTGGACTGTTTGAGTCACTTCACCCTCCTCAGGCCAAAGGAGAATTGCTTTTCATAGTTGTCTCCAGGATTCTCTGGCTACTCCCTTTACCCACCCAGCATCAGCCTCTCTAAAACATTTCCAAACCGTTAGTTTGAAGAGGAAGCAAATAATTAGTCTGCTTGAGCAGTGGCCAGATCTGCACCCAGCCGGTCAGTGCTTGGCTCACAGCAGTGCTTACTTGATACTTCTCTGATGAGTTAGATTTATACCTCTCTCCACATTTGCAGGCTTAGTCCTGGGACAAGGATGAGATTTTTTTTCCCCTGTGTGTGATACAGGGTCACAGCTTTCGTTCATGGGCATGGAGATCAAGTTGTTACATTTCTTCCTTAGCAGTAAAGCAGTAATTAAGAGTGTGAGTCCTGGAGTCAGATTCTTCGGTTGGGATCTGGCTTCTCCACTTTCTGATGGTGTGACTTCAGACATGTTAATTAACCTCTTTGTGCCTCCGTTTCTGAACCTATGAGGGTTGAAATAGATTACTCCGTCATAGGGTGATTGAGCCAAGTAAATCCAAGAAGTGCATAGGAACTGCGTCACCTCCTACTATGAAGCACATGATGATGACTATGAGCATAATGAAGATTTTCTGGAAAGGAAATGATTTGTAGCTGTGACTCTTACAAGTGGCCACAAGGGGGAAGCCTAAAATCATGCATATCCCAGGAACAGAGTGACTTCTGTTTGTAAAGCCTCCGGGTAATGTGGCCAGTTCCAAATGTGCTTGGCCATTTTAAACCTTCAGGTTTTTTTCTTCTTTTTGAAGAACATTTTCAGTGTTTCTTTGGCTGTACCTCAGATAGAGGGCAGGCCCATAAACATCTGAAAGGTGGCATGGGCAATAGAGTAAAGTTAGGTCCCTCTAGGATGGACAGGTTGATATAGGTGCTGACAGAAACAAGCATCTGTTCAGGGGTCCTAAGCTTCTCTTTGTAACTTTTCACACAGAAAAATTCTTATTAATTAAACTCTTGAGGGAGATATTAGAGCCTGAAAGTGCCAGAGAAAAGAGAAACCTGGTTTTGTTTCCCTTTCACTGACTACATGCCTACCTTTGAGCATTGTATGTACACCTCAGGGGCACTATTGGGGGACAGTGCCCTGAGCTGAGGTGACCCAGAAATACGTAAGCCACCCTTGCCTCCATAGCCTCTCCCTCCTCCCAGGGAGACTGAGTCAGAGGAGAACTCTGCAGCCAGGAAGAATGAAATGAGGGTTCTGCCAACTGTGTGGGAGCACAGAGCATCATGGGGTCTGGGGAACTGTGGGATCTTGAAGGTGGGTGGGGTTTTAATAGGTACAAGGAGGATGTGAGAGAAAGAGTGTTTTGAGCTAGAAGGTCTGTGGAAGAAAGGGCCAGTGCTGAGGTCAAGTTGGGAAGAGAGTTTGAGATCAGACTGTGGGGAGCCAGCAATGATGATCTAAGAAACTGGACCTTCAAATTCTTTTTAGATTAGTGTCCTCAATTTATTTTATTTTTATTTTTTATTTATCGTCAAGTTAGCTAACATACAGTGTAGTCTTGGCTTCAGGAGTAGATTCCCATGATTCATCACTTACATGCAACACCTAGTGCTCATCCCAATAAGCACTCAATGCCCTCAATGTCCTCAATGCCCATAACCCATTTCCCCAACCCCCCACTCCCATCAACCCTCAGTTTGTTCTCTGTAGGGCCTTCAAATTCTTGATGATGATCATGTTGTTGGTAGCATCATAATTATTAAGAGTTGACTAAATAAAAACATGGGGCACCTGGGTGGCTCAGTTGATGGAGTGCCTGACTTCGGCTCAGGTCATGTCCTCACGGTTCAGGTTCAGGCCCTGCATCAGGCTCTGTGCTGACAGCTCAGAGCCTGGAGCCTGCTTTGGATTCTGTGTCTCCTTCTCTCTCTACCCCTCCCCTGGTTATGCTCTGTCTCTCAAAAATAAATACAACATTTCGGGGCGCCTGGGTGGCGCAGTTGGTTGAGCGTCCGACTTCAGCCAGGTCACAATCTCGCGGTCCGTGAGTTCGAGCCCCGCGTCGGGCTCTGGTCTGATGGCTCAGAGCCTGGAGCCTGTTTCCGATTCTGTGTCTCCCTCTCTCTGCCCCTCCCCCGTTCATGCTCTGTCTCTCTCTGTCCCAAAAATAAATAAACGTTGAAAAAAAATTAAAAAAAAATAAATACAACATTAAAAAAAAAGTTGACTAAAAACAAACATGGGTAATGGTACTTATAGTCCAGGTTGATTTTCTAGCATTTCAGTCTTGAGCTTCAGTATGCCTGATACATAATCCAGGTTGCAAAATCAGATGCTCATGGGAAGTTGTGACAATCTGGTGTTTATCACATCCATCCCTGTCTGTATTCTTCCTACCTACACTGAGTCCAAGTCTCCAGGTCTTTCCCCTGGACAGTCACAGGAACCTCTCCAAAAGGGGTGCAGTAACTGTGGCAGCAAGGCACACAATAAAGTCAGCATGTGATATTACGAGAAAGGAGGTTCTAGACACCATGAAAGTGAATCTGGTTGTACTAACACAGAAGCTGATTTCTCTAAGATGTTGTGCCTGAACATTATATAAGTAATGCTCCTGAATGATTGATCGTGACTGAGTGCAGTAAATTATTTCTAATCCTAAAATGACCATAAAGATCATTTGGTCTTTGATTCAAAAAGCTCTTTATGATCCTGTAGAAGATGGGTAGAGATGCAGAGCTCCTAGGTTGTTTCCTGGACATTTTGTGTCAGGGGGTGTGGAGGGGGGCTGTCATCTATTCCATTTTATTTGTTGTAGGTATTTAAATGACAAACAGGAGCACATTATATTTCTTTTTTCTGATTCTAAAATACTAAGATTGAGGGCACCTGGATGGCTCGCTCAGTTAAGCATGTGACTTCAGCTCAGGTCAAGATCTCGCAGTTCAAGAATTTGAGCCCTGCATCAGGCTCTGTGCTGACAGCTCAGAGCTTGGAGCCTGCTTCAGATTCTGTGTCTCCCTGTCTCTCTCTGCTCCTCCTCCACTCATATTCATTCATTCATTCATTCATTCATTCATTCATTCTCTCTCTTTCTCTCTTTCTCTCTCACATACACACACACATACACACACACATAAATAAGTGTTTTAAAAAATGTAAAAAAAATAAAATACTAAGATTGACATTGGAGCATATTTAACAGAACCCAAAGTCAAAATTCAATGTTATATTTCTCAGTGCTTACTCAAGGAGCTTGTACATGTCCCTCAGCAGTTGGCTCCCTTCAGAAAATAGAATGTTCACTATCTGTGTAATAGTTGTGTCCACTTTTGTGCTTCTCATCTCCCCAGGAGCCAGGCTCATGGAGGCCTTGTGTGCTTTTCTGCACACTGCCAGACCTCCTTGGCACTTAACAGCACTTTCTTACTCCCTCCAGGGCCAGTCCTGGGGACAGAGGACTAGGGAAAGGGCGTGGTTCTCCAGGATTGGTATTGGGGCCACTATAGCAGTTTGGTGGGTGAGTGTGAAGCTGTGACTGTCACCCCTCAGCTCTCAGGGCCTGGCCGTGTGTGTCTGTGTGTGTGTGTGTGTGTGTGTGTGTGTGTGTGTGTGTGGTGGGGAATGGTGGATTGGGCCCCCATGTGATGGTGATGGTGATGGATGATGTATGTGTATGGCCAGACCCAGGGTGTGGGACCAGTGGCCCCTTACCCTCACCAGATAGGGAAAGAGGGAAAAATAATTTCATCATGTTATATTTTTTATAGGCATGGATGGATTTTTAAGATCTGATGAGAGACAAAGACTAGCTAAAGAAAGACGAGAAGAGAGAGAAAAATGTCTTGGTAAGTTGTGCCCTTTGGCTATTTATGTACAAAGGCATAAAGATGTGGTGGTGTGTTTTCTGAAGATCCTTAGGAATTTATGACTGAATGGGAAGAGAGCTAGGACAATTGCTAGATGAACATGAAGAACTGGGGGGTAAATCTATACTTATGTAGCAAACATTGAACTTCTGCTGTGTTCTAGATACTCTGCTAGAGACTGTGGATAAGATGGTAA
The DNA here is from genome assembly GCF_016509475.1 of Prionailurus bengalensis. Lineage (NCBI taxonomy): Eukaryota > Metazoa > Chordata > Mammalia > Carnivora > Felidae > Prionailurus > Prionailurus bengalensis. Next base: position 16,266,599 of record NC_057361.1, on the reverse strand, counting down.
AGAATGAGAAACAATCACTGACCCCGCCCCCTCAGGCATCCATTATGTGCCCTCACTTATGCTCTCTCTAGGGCATCTAGAAAGGCCATCATCAGAACTGAGAAAATAAGCAGTTAAGACATTTTCTGTGTTAGAATGGGAACCCATTTGAGAAAAGCTGTCTTACCTCTTGCAAGCTATAGACAGAAGGGTATGATGTATTCCCCACAGGGTACTGGGAGGTAGGTAAATAGTGGTTTCCCCACTGAATTGAGACAAATGAGCTTTCAAATTCCTGATTGCCTCCTGGTGGTTGGTTTACACATTGCATCTCCCAGGGAACCCTTCCCTGACACAGCCAGGTAGATAGTTTTAGGAAATGTCTTGAGAGAGGAGTGTCTTGAGTTTATACCCCCTTGCCTAGGTCAATGTCTTAATTATGAGAAATGCATAGTTAACATGTTTTTTAGTGTATGTACCCTTAGAACTCATTTCTCAACCTAGTGTATGGCTTGCCCATTGTGGCAAGTCTCACTTAATGATAGCAATAGTTGTAGCTTCCATGTGTAGGGCAGTTACTGTGCACTTTCCGTGCATTGCCTCATTTAATCTTCACAACATTGTGATTTTGCGGACATGATGGTCTCCACTTCACAGAAGAGGATTATGTGGTTAGCATGCTCAGGGTCACCCAGCTAGTGGCAGACATGCCAGAACCCTTCATCTCAGTCACTGTAGCCTAGAATCCCACTGGGCTCCTTTTTTGGTCTCAGTCTTGTATCTACATTTTGGTCTTAATCCAAACAGCATGGGGTGCTCTGGTAATGACACCTCTCTTCTGCTTTCCTTCCCCCAGCTGCCCGGGAGCAGCAAATCCTGGAGAAACAGAAAAGAGCTAAGCTCCAGTATGAAAAGCAAATCGAAGAACGATGGCGGAAACTGGAAGAGCAGCGGCAGCGGGAGGATCAGAAGAGGGCTGCTGTGGAAGAGAAGAGGAAGCAGAAACTCCGGGAGGAGGAGGTAAGGTCCAAGGACCTCCAAGCCTCTCAGTGGCTCACATGGGACTTGGTGCTCAAGGGCATCTGAGTGTCCTGCCTAGCTCTAGGGTACAGAAAACATCTCATACCATGTCTTCTCTCAGCAGCAAGACATGGTATAGTGAAAGCAACAATGGAATAAGAATGAAGAGACTTACTCATTCAACTCAGGTGTTAATTTGCTCTGTGACCTTGGACAAGCCAATTGGCCTGTCTGGATATTTGCTTATCTCTGAAGTGAGGGGTTGGATTTAGCAGTCTCCAAGGCCTCTTCCAGACCTAATGTTCTCTGAGTTTGAGACTCAGAAGGAATTATGGATAGGGACCTGCTAATATAGCCCTGGGGGTTGTGCTGTGAGCCTGTGCCTCTTGGATAGACATGAGGCTGGAGGAAGGGACCTGAAGGCAGAGGAGAGGGTGAGGGCAGAGGGTGATGGTCCTCATATTTCATAGCTGGAAAAGCAAATAGTTTTCCTTTAACTACAAAGATGCTAGTATATTTAAATTTTAATGTGGTTCCTTGCTTTAATCATCCTTTCTCTCCAGTTACCTTTTTAAAAAGAAATGGAATGTAATTACCTCTGCAGAGTCCTTTGTTACTAAACTTTGAAAATATATTTAGAAAGCATAGTTGGGGTATAGATTTTCTTAACAACTATATTTTAAGGATGTAATCATAGCCTTGTATCAGGTGATGATCATTTTTTATTCATAAGATCTAATGACTCATCATTTAGTATGAACAATATAGAAGCTTGTTAATCGCTAGCACTATAGGATTCAGAGACATTTGAATAAATTTGGTATCTTTTTAAATTGCTGAATGGTTTATCACTATATATCTTTGCCCCTTCCTCTTTTTTAAATTAAAAAAAAAACCATGAACATGTGCACATGAACACATACACACACAGTTAGACCCATCTTTGCCTATACACCCCTTATTTAAATGGCGATTTCTGGGGTGCCTGGATGGCTCTGTCATTTGAGCATCCAACTCTTGATTTTGGCTCAGGTCATGATCCCAGGGTTGTGGGACTGAGCCCTGCATCGGGCTCCACCCTGAGCGTGGAGCCTGCTTGGGATTCTCTCTATCCCTTTGCCCCTCTCCCCTGCCCACACACACTCTCTCTAAAATACAATATGATACCATACGATATGATACGATAACGATTTCTTTGTTCCTCTTAGCAAAGGGAAGTCATTGCAAGGATCTTAGCCCTACTTTGCCATTTCTGGCTGTGGCCTGATGGCTACATGGCTTCATCTGTTCCCTGTGCAAATCCCAGCTCCACTACTAGGAAGCTGGTAGCCGGGGGTGAGTCACATAGCTGCTCATAACCCTCTAACTTACTCTCCTCAGCCCAAAACAGAGGTGGTCACAAATGACTTTTTTTTATAATTTTTTTTAATGTTTGTTTTTGAGAAAGAGAGACCGAGCACAAGTGGGGAGGGGCAGAGAGAGGGGGAGACACAGAATCCGAAGCAGGCTCCACGCTCTGAGCTGTCAGCATAGAGCCTGATGTGGGGCTCGAACCCACGAGCCATGAGATCATGACCTGAGCTGAAGTCGGATGCCCAGCCACCTGAGCCACCCAGGCACCCCAAGGAAATGACATTTGTGAAAGTGCCCAGCAAAGCACCTTGTACAGAGTAATGTTCGGAAATGTTAGACTCCCTTCGGTGACTTCAGCTGAATCTTTAGCGATTGCACTTCCAGATAATTTTCTATTTGCTTTGTGTGTTTCCTTTCACCCCTAAGATGGGTGATGGTGGGGAGTGGAGGAGGATGCTGCCTGACCTTTGTCATGACACATACAAGCTGAGCTTGCTTCCGTCTTCTCCCCGGACACAGAAGGGCAAGGCTGAGAGCCTGGGCCTCCCGTGGTTGTGTAGCAACACAAGGAAACAGCAGCCGTCCTCTGCCACTGCTCCCACCCCCAGGGCCCCCAGAGTCCCAGGTGGAGCTTAGGGACTTTCCACATACAGGCCGGCCTGGTAACCACAGCAGCGTCAGCAGTCTGCTGGTACCGAGATCTGTTTGGCATTCTTGTGGGTGATCTTTGGAGAGGATGGATAGGTCTGCACTTCAGGAGCCCCTTTCCAGAGGAAACCCTGTGCATTTGCCTTCATGGTTTGATGGAGATCTTCAGCAGTGCTGCTGCCTGCTTGGCACATGGCTGTGGAGATTCTCCAATCTTTTCTTCTTCTTATCATGTTCTGTCTCTGTCAACCAGGGAAAAGTCTCTATAGGAATGGTTCATTCCATTGCAGCCCATTTTGCTTCTGTAGCTTATTAGTAAGTATTCAGGTTGCCCACCAAGTCCTACATCTCTGGGTCTGGTATTAGGAGCTTATAAAAGACCTGTTGACTCCACCCCTCCCTCCTAGCCCTGGTCTGGTTCCATGTCCATAGAGTTGCCATGATGTTACTTTTGGTAACTCCTCATGTCTGTGTGGGTGAGCCCCAGACTTGGCCAGGAGGCTTCCTATCTACTAGTACCAAAGTGGGCACCACAAACAGCCTGACTTCCTGGGGTTTTGAGGACTGGAAGGGCTGGAGGCTGGTCAGGCCTGTCCTGGGGAAGGGGGTGTCTAGTATCCACTTGAGATACTGAGCTTGAGCTCATTCCCTCACTGAAGGCTGCTTTCTCCTCAAATTGGGTTCTTCTAATCCTTACATGCCACACAGCTCCCAAGACTGAGGCTTCTGGAACAAACCCTTGTCACCTACTTGGGTTAAGACTAACAACACAATATACTCACCCATTCTCCACTTGGCGAAGTATGGTTTCCTGACTAGAGCCCCTGAGAAATGGGGTTTGGTGAAGCCAACTCCATGGTCCTCATGTTAAACAGATAACCAGGAAAGCCCTCTTTCAAAGAGTAGCTTCATTTCTGTGGGATTTTTTGACACATCACAACTTCTCATACTCTTACTGCTTGATACCTAGAAAAATCCACCAGGCTGACTGTAAAAACGAAAATTTCATTAAACTGAGAGCTAGCCACTCTCAGAGGGCATTGGCTGGCATGGGGCCATGGTGACTATATGGCCTTCTGGCCAGATGTAGACATCTGTTTGTAAAGAGAAAGACCTTCTGCAGAGCCCTACTGAGAACCTCTTGGGGGCTTGTCCCCACACTGTTCCCCAGAACACATGTAGTAAGGGCAGTGGAAAAGGCACAGCCAGCTCTCCACTCCTGCTAGAGATGGCTGTCTGGGTCATCGACACTGCCTGGGCAGTGTCCTGCTGGAGGCCTTTTACACTCCTCAGCCAACTCTGTGGCTCACCTTGGTCTTGGTTCTCCTCTGAGTTCATCCAGGCAGACCTAAGGCCAGAGTTAAAGGGGTCAAGGGTGAGGTCCCCTCATTCCTTCCTTCCACTAAGGCTTACCCAGTAGAGGACATTCTCAGGACAAGAATCTACCTTGCCCTTTCCCCATCCTCTGTTGATTATCCAGTGATACTCAGGAGAATGAGAATTTGGCAGGAATTTCAGTATGCAGTATGCAGCTATAATATTTATTAATAGTGTTATTCTGGTGTGATTGAACGTTCTCGCATGCTCTGTTATGCTCAGCCTTTCCTCTAACCAGTGGTTCTCACATTGAGGTCCCAGGACCAGCAGCATCTGCATCACCTGAGAACTTGTTAGAAATGCAAATTCTTAGGGGTGCCTGGGTGGCTCAGTCAGTTAAGTGTCCGACTTCGACTTCAGCTCAGGTCATGATCTCATGGTTCATGGGTTCAAGCCCCACACCAGGCTGTGTGCTGATAGCTCACAGCCTGGAGCCTGCTTCACATTCTGTTTTCCTCTCTCTGCCCCTCCCCCACTTGAACGCATGTGTGCTATCTCTCTCTCTCTCAATTATAAATGAACATTTTTAAAAAATAATAATAATTTTCCTCTTCAAATCTGGATTCAGCTAATGTTGGTTAAGGACATATTATGCTAGTTATTGTCTCATAGACTTGAGTGATCTGGTGATATGGGTACTGTTATCCCCACTTTTTTTAACGTGAGGAAAAAACTTTAATTAGGTAAGTATACATAGGAGTTTACAAAAATATCAATATCATCCCCATTTATAGATAGAAAACTTATGCCCAAGGATGTTAAATTATTAACTCAAGGCCATAGGGCTAGAAAGTGGCAGGCAGAGGTGCGATTTGAAGCCATATTTCCTGACTCCAAATCTAGGATTATTTCCATTCCATCCAATGAAGGAATAGAAAAATCTCTCTCTCCCTCTCCCTCCTTCCCTCCCTCCTTTCATCTCTCTTTCTCTCTCTCTCCCTCTCTCTCTCTCCCTCTCCCTGTCTCTGTCTCTCTCTTCTCTCTCTCTCCCTCTCTCTCTCTCTCTCTCTCTCACACACACACACACACACACACACACACACACACACACACGATAATACAATATACGACTAACCTCTAACAAGAGTGAAGTGGACCAGTGCTTTGACATATTTGAATTATCCCATTCTGATGATTTTTAGTTCCATAAATCTCATACCATAGAGTTTGATTACCACCTGTTTTTCATCATCTCTGCAAAAGTGTGTGACACAGAGTAATCGTGTCTTCTCTTAAGGATAGCTTCATTTTCATAAACCTCCTTATGATTCGAAGGAATGTATCTCTAACAGTGGAATTTGCAGCAACTCAGTGGGTAGGGGGGTAGATGGCAGAGGTTTTTTTTTTTTTTTCTTTGAGGTAACAGAACAGTCCAGGAGTAGGTATGGCTTTGGGTGAGCATTCTCTTGTAATTATACCCCTATATAGCTGCTCAGGTTGGCTGACAAGTCTTGGTGTTCTTTGTTGTCATTGATCTCCTAGTAAATGAAAGAGTGTCTTGTGAGATCCTTCTGGCATGTAGGAAATCTCCCATAACCCATTCAATACTAAATTCACTCAAGGTAGAAAGTTTCAACACTTGTATTAGGTCACTGGTTAAATATTTCATGTTAAATCCATATAATGAAATAATTTTCAGTCCTGGTCTCAAGCGACCGTACTTCAAGTGTCAAATAGTCAAGAAGTTCTAGTCCCTCCAAATCCCCAACTTTTCTTGGGGTAGGCCCTGAGGTTTGGCTGTCAGAATTTAATGGGCCAGGGTCATGAGGACAGGACTTTGCTAGGAAATGCACACTCATAATTGTAGAGTCTCAGCCAAAAGCTAGAGCAAATAAAAATCTGAGATTTACAGGAGAAAAAAAATCCCCTTTCTACTCAGAGGTCCCTGGAGAGACCATGTCTTAGCAAAGTGCTATTCAGAGAAAAATTATGCAGAGGAAGCTGAGATGTAGATAATGCACATCCCATCTCTCTGGTATAGACAGAAGGGATAGGTCCAGACACCTCCTAAGTGACCTTTCTGTGTTTCTAGTAAGTAAAATAAAGGAGGAGCCTTTCCCTGATTTTGAAGTCATGGTTACTCAGTTGGTGCTTCCCTGAATTAATTTTGCTTGGTTTTTATTCAAGCCATGAGAAAATAGTTATCTTTTTGTTTTAGATTGGGCTAGCATTCCTAAAGTGTCTCAGGGTTGGCTTTTATGAAGGCAAAAGGGCCATCAGCATGTACCTGTTTTCCTTGCTTCAGGCTTTCTGTAGTAGAGTCAGGGAGAGGATTTGGTATTTGCAATGTCATTGGGGTGGTGGAGAATGCAAAATTAGAACAGCTTCACTCCAGTGCCAAGGAAGTATTTGCCAGCCGTCAGACCCAAGTTTATGAATATAACACTTTGGTAACATAGGAGAGTGCTTTTTAATAAATGCTCTGGTAAGAGAAAAGCCTGTTTTGTTTTGTTGTTGTTTTTTCTCTTCTGGCTAGAAACTGTCTAGTTCTTCTCCTCACCCCCCCCCACCCCCTGTCTAACTGTTGAGAATGCATCAATGCTTTGTTTTGTGGCCAGAAGGTTCCCTACTCTTGTCTCTTATAAATTTTGAAATATGCAGCATTATGCCCAGAATACTATGTAGCAGGAAAATGTTACAATGTAGAAAACGATTGATTCCCCTTTAAGAAGTTCTAAGATGAAAATGGGTCTTGGTAAAGTAGATCTCAAAGCCATGTATGTATACTCCAGAAAGTTATGTTTAAGACTACAAAAATTGAAATTATATTTTAATTTAAATTTTCTCAAATGAGAATGCTTTATGCTTTTCTACTAGAGAGAATGCACTTGGTTCCAGAGTACAATTCTAGTTCTAGTAGATAGGGCAAAATGGGACGTGAGACAGGCCTGAAGGAGTTAATGCTTGTCTGGCATTATTCTTAAACAAATCAAGGCCGGGCTGCCGCAGTAGCCTGTCCCCTGGGGCTGGGAGCCAGCACTAGCTGCATTGTTTACTCTCCACCCACTAAGATCTCGATGGTGTGATGTAGAGCACGTGTGCCTAGGTTTTGGATGCTTAACACAGAGAGACCCATTTGGTGACTCACCCTGAGCACCGAGAAGAGAAGCTCGGCAGCACAGTGGGGCTGGGTGGTTAATGTTGCTCTCCCTTATGTGAACTGGGCAGGAGCGGCTGGAGGCGATGATGCGTCGGTCCCTGGAGCGCACACAGCAACTGGAGATGAAGAAGAAGTGCTCGTGGGGAGCTTCACTGGCCACAGGGCCTGGAGGACGTGATGGTGAGTGTAGGGCTGTCCCTGCATTGCAGGGCCCAGGTGGGAGATCATGGGGCAAGCAGGAGACTGTGGGCACAGGCTGCCCACGGGATCTGGGGCATGCTTTCTAGTTATCTGCAGGTACCTTTATCAGCTGTGATGCCAACCTTCCTGTATATGTATTTCTCATGAAGGGAGTCTGTGCATTATTTTTGCTAGCAAACAGCAGTTGATACAGTAACTGGGCTTTTTGAGGTAAAACAAAAGAAAAGCAAAGAAAATGAATGCAGAGCCTGGTTAACCAGATGCACATGGCAAGCCTAGGTATACTCTGATTTCAGGGAAGGTCAAATGGCAGTAGCCTAAGTCACTACTGCAGTGTGACCCAGAAAGGCTGAGCAGCGGTTACCCTCCAAAAGGGGCTGGGGCTTTTCCCTCCTCATTATTAATTTTTGTTGCTCTTTCCATTTTGTTTCAAGGTGACTTATTTATTTCATTTTCCAGTTCATACTCATCTTTAAATTTTCAAGTGCTTAATGTAATGTGTGGATTGTTACTAGTCTCTGGGTAGCTTTTCCCTCTCCAGTGCCTTCTTTACTGTGATTTTGTCATTCTGTTACACAGGAGTTGTATATTAGCTTTTTCTGAAAACAGATGGATTCCATTTGTAGTACAGTTTCTTGACTTCTCTGTATTGTGCTTTTACCCTCTGTCAGTGAATATACTTTATTTTCTTTTGGAGAAGTCAATAACCTATTTCAATTACTTTTTCTAATTTCCTAGTTAGAAACTAAACTCAACCAGAAATTGGGACTTTTTTCTTTTACCTCTCTTTGCTCTGATTTTTTGCTGTGTAGGTGAATCAGAAAATACCCCACCCCCTCCTCTAGGTTTAGCATCCAGCACCCTTCCTCCGGACCCAGGGACCAGTGCCACCGCTGCCGAGTCCACCAACGGTATATCTGAGCTTCACCGCACCGTGGCGTTTTGTGATGACTGTACTGATCATCCTCCTCCATCACCGTGTTTGTCTCAAGCACTCTTACAGTTGATTTCTTAGACTGACCCCTTAGAACTTTTTTTCTAGAACTGTGAATGACATGCCCATGTTTCTTTGTTCCTCTGTCATCGTGGAGCTGTGCATGCCTTACACCCTAGTGCCCTGGAGACATTTCATCCTTAGCTCACCAACTGCTGCTTAAAAATCTTGTCAGTGTTTGACTTATGTGCATTTAGATCTTTAATACTCTCACTAATTACTGGTTTTAGGCATGAAGTAGTAAGGTGTTTCAGTCACTTCTGGTTACCAAAACCTGTGCCCTTAGAGAGTTCTGTGTGTTAATGTGATAGATTCCTGGAAGAGGTGTTTGAGACAGAGTGGTAGTGAGTTTATCGGTACCAGCACTGGAAATCTAAAGGAGATAAGTTTCCTTTGTTTTTGATTTACTCTATCTAATAGGCTGTCTGTTTTTGGATACAGGCCTGGGAAATTCTTAGTGCCTAGAACAAGAGCAGAATTGGTAAAATTTTGCTTCCATTTAATAAAGACTTTAGAAATTTAATCCATCTTTGACTGGCAAAGAAAAACAAGATGTAAACGGGATGCAGTATTTATCAGCAATACAGAAGGTCAAGTTACAGCAGTAGGAATAAATATCCTTGGCTTCCAGCATTCCTTTGACAAAGAAAAATCCTTACTGGTGTTGCTGAGCAGCAGACACTTTGCTGCATGGGCCAAGTTAAATGTAGTGTGGCACTGGTCTTTCCTTAACAGAGAAGGGCAGTAGGTAGGAGTTGATAATTACCCCTTGGGAATCACACGCAGGGCTCGGGCCAGGGCGAGGCAAGCACAATATGTGACTTGGACACACAATTTAAAGCCTTACCAAAGATCTCAGTTATCGAGATGAATTAATATTTGAATAAATCTAAATGCATAATAATCCATGATGAACAAAATATCCAATTTCTAAAGACGAGTACCATACTGAGTCAGCCATAATGGAGCCTACAGCAAAAGGGGAAATGTGTACCCTTTTACACTTGGTTTTATGTAATTTCTACTGGTTAATTTTTTTTTTTCAGAACATTGAAGTACTCAGAAAAAATGCTGAAAAATTGAGTAGGTCTATTAAAACTCACATCATTTAAAAAAATTTTTAATATTTTTATTTATTTTTGAGAGACAAGCATGAGTGGGGGAAGTGAAGAGAGAGAGAGAGAGAGGAAGACACAGAATCTGAAGGAGGCTTGAGGCTTTGAACTGTCAGCACAGAGCTCATCACGGGGCTTGAACTCATGAACCGCAAGATCGTTACCTGAGCCAAAGTCGGACATTTAACTGACTAGGCCACCCAGGCACACCAAATCTCACATCATTTTAAATTTAAATATTTTATTTATACCAAAATAGAATTTATTATAATTTCACTCCAGCTTAAGACAATTAAAAATTACTTAAGATTGTCATTTGATGAGGACACATTGTAAAACATGGCAATTTTCACATTTGAAAACAGTATGAGGAGAGGAGTACATTTTGAAAATATTATTAATGAGTTTGCTTCCTTTAAAGCCAAGGGCATACATCTTTCCTTTTGCCTCAGGCTTTGATAGGGCGTGGCAGGGCACTATCAGCACCTCTTCATTTGCTATAATGGTTTAATTTAGAAACCAGTCTAAAATAAAATAACGGCTGCAAGTTAAGAACACCAGATCCCAGATCATGTGTTAAAATCCTAACCATAAATAGTCACAGCACTAGAGAAAGGGCCATTGTGAACCCATCTCTTGAGAAGAGGAAGAAACCAACTGCTAAAGGTGGTTCTGCTTTAAATACAGCTTCTTGCAGTACACATTACTTCTCTTCCAACCTGAGCCTATAGATAACTGTCAGAAAGTCTGGTTTCAGCTCAGTCTCAGACCATAGAACATTTTCCAGTGGTGATTTGTCTCTGTGTCTAGACTGGTTTTGTTTTTGTGTAGTCTGAATGTGCTTAAAAGTCCCTGGACACAAGGAGTTGATTTGCTGGTGGGATTAGTGTGGCTTTAGTTGAACAGTTGAGTGAGGTTGAACATTTGAAATTGAAGAGAAGATCCTGCTTCAGACTGATGACTGCTGTGGCCTGGGCATTTCCAGATAAGCTAAGTATGTAGCAGGATGATGGAAGAAGTGTGCTGTGCCACAGCAGTTTAGGAAACGTGTGGATGAGGACAGGAAGAACACTTTGGGATATGTGTTTCTTGATCTACAATGGTGTGAATACCAATGTCTTTAATGCGTTTCTCTGCAGCATGTGACAAACTTTCAACATCAGCCATGAATTTGCCAAAGCAGACGGAGCCTCCCATGAGTAAGCGCCTGTCTTCATCCACCGTGGCAATATCCTATTCCCCAGACCGAGGCAAGTGAACATGTAGACCTGGTCTCTGTAGTTTTCCTCTTTTCTAGTGTGAGTGTCTTAACATCAGTCTTTGTGAGAGTCCCTCGAGCCTCCTGCAAATACCTCCATTATCCTTGCCTTGTGGTCTGAATGTGGGAGCCTCAGGACCTCATTTAATGGGACTTTGGAAAGTGGCATCACTTTTTAGAGTCAGATCGTTGTTGAATAGGTGCAGGAATTAATGATATTCTTTCAGTCTGAAAAAGACTATTCCATTTTCTACAGTGCATGTAGGAGTTATCCTGCCCTAGAATTAATTGACCAGTGGGCAGAGAAGACCGTTAAAAAAGTAACTGCCTGGTTATTGATTGATGTGATCTAGTTGATTAGCCAGAAACAGCAGAAGTCATCAGGCTGAGGTTCATGGAAAACTTATAGGTATGAAAAAAATGGGGCTATGCTATTGTCTGTGGTTTGTAGGCCTGCCCATTTCTGTTTGAAAACAAGTTCAGAACTAATATGAAGGCTTTAAAAGGAGAAAAGGATGGGTGGCCTGTTCTGGCCCTCATTTTGAGGTGGAAGATGGCATGTGTAGGACGTGTGCCGGTTCCAGAAACTGAATAGATTTAAAACTGCTCGTGTTCTAATTGAGGCTCAGATAGGTCACTAAAAGTAGGAACTTACACCTTCCAGAGTATATAGGTTAGGGAAGAGAATGATGCTCTCCATGCATTAAATGTGTATTTTATTTATTTATTTAAAAAAATTTTTTTAATGTTTGTTTATTTTTGAGAGAGAGAGCGTGCATGGGGAGGGGCAGAGAGAGGGAGACACAGAATCTGAAGCAGGCCCCAGGCTCTGAGCTGTCAGCACAGAGCCCCATGTGGGGCTCAAACTCATGGACCGCGAGATCATGACCTGAGCCAAAGTCGGTCACTTAACCAACTGAGCCACCCAGGCGCCCCTAAACACATATTTTAAAGCATTATTGGAGAAGAGTCAGGTGCCAGTGAAGTATTTTAACAGGTCAGGCATTACCAAAGGGCAAGCAGGAAAGGGGTTTTGACTTTGAATAGGCCAGTGTGCCTTTCTGGTTGTTTTTCACTGGCATTGATCTTGCACCTCCAGCACAGAGGCTGTCAGGTCAGAAACCCCGTAAGTGTCAGTGTTGCTGATCTTTGATGCAGTTCATGGGTGAACTGAATGCTGGAAACCTTGAATTAACTGCGAGGTGAATGAGAAAACATCTACTTGCTCTTAACTCTGTATAGCTGTTCCATAGTGAGTATATTCCATATGTTTTCATTAATTCACAGGGTTACGTATTGGTGTTAAATTCATATTTGCAATGATTACTATGTAAAGATATCAGTATGTTAGTACATATTCTTGGCAACTGAATTATCTGCTTGTGGATTATAAATTGAAAAATTTCAATTCCCAAACCATTTACTGGATAATGGGTACCCCAAAATTCAAAGTAATGGAAAAGTTAATTCATTACCATATAATATATTCCAAAGCCATCCAGGGTGACATTTTGGTTACTGAATTTTAAATTATGACTACTACTACTTCCATTTAAGCTGATAATAAGTTGGCTATTTTTATTTTTGTAGTTCTTATTTATTTTTTGCCCTTATTTACATGGAAAAAGTATGAACAGATGCATATTTATACATTAACAAAATCGGTGTGTAATGAAATGTTTTTTAACAGAGAACCTAAAGTGTTTCATAGGAGTAATCTTTTTTTCAATGTTAGATCTACTAGGTGAGTAAATGGTTTCTTGAGTCCATATTACATCTTGGGAGATGGGCTAATTCTCTTCACATGATACAGGTAATATTGTAATACTGTAATAGCATACTGAATGAATTCTGGCACCCTAAAAGAATTACCACACTCTCCCAAACTCCAAATGACACGTCATTTGTTTTATTTTAGTATAATGAACTCCGAAGCGAAGCCATCCTTTGCTAGAATATTTTTATTTTCCACATTCATTCTGCCACCCAAAAGTTAATTTGCATCATTCTCTGTGTTGTTTTAAACATTTTATTTTGTTTTAATTTTGCTTTTTAAAATTTTCATTTGATTCCATCCCTCAGCTCATCGCACACACCTTAGTCCCATGGAAACCTTTCTTGTTATGCGACTGTTGACTCCCACACAGGCTTCTTTAGCCAGAAGCAGAAGTACACTCATGCTCTCTGAGCAAACCAGTGACTCAGGTAAAAGAGGCCAAGCTGGTGACACTGAGAAAAGTGCCCAAAGTGATGTTGGTTGATCTATGAACTATTCCTGAATTTTTGTATTTTGTTTCCCATTTGCTTACTTTGTGAAATGTCTTCAGTGGTTAATCACATTTTCTACCCACCAGTGTTTTGCTGTTGCTATGGTTGTTTTTCTTTTAAGTGTCACAGAGGTAAGTAAATTATTTTATGATTGAGGGCATGTGGATTAGGGGGAAAAAATCTATTTCATGAGCTATGGAGGTGAGTACACTTTTTTAAAGAGTGATTTGGCAACGTAGCCTATAAACCACAATGTCTGGAATACCATAACCAGATTTACCACTTACTAGCTCTTTCCACTTTGGGTAAATTCATTAACCTCTCTAAGGCTAAATTTCCTTATCTATAAAATTGAATTACTTTAAACTGTCATGAGAATTAAATGAGATAGGACAATGTTTACAATAGTAAGAGATCAAATGTCTAGAGCCTTGCTACTCAAAGGGTGGCCCATGGACCATCAACATGAGTATCACCTGGGAGCTTGTAAGGAAGACAGATACACTGAAGTCTGAGAAATTCCAGGCCACCCTATGAAAACCTTTCCTTGACCAAATCGGATCAAATTGTCATAGCAAGATTAATGAGGGCTGGCATTCTCTGTTTGCAGATTAGCAACATTGTGTCCACATTAGGGCAGGTGTGGTCTTAGTTCCCAAGATAGTGTATTCAGTTAGATGACATAGACATGACATATAATCCTTTATCTACTTCTGATTTCTAGAAGCAACCTACTAGTTTCTGAGTAATTGTGCTATTTCTCCAAAGAAGATAAAGAAATGGCCAATAAGCATATGATAAGATGCTCAACATCATTAGACATTATGGAAATATATGTCAAAACCACAATGAGATACCACTTCACACTTACTAGGATGGCTAAAATTCAAAGAAAAAAGGAAACATAGTAAGTGTTGACAAAGATATGGAGAAACTATAACCTTCATAAATTGCTGGTGGGAATGTAAAATGATGTACTTGTTTTGGAAAACAGTCTGGCAAGTTCCTCAAAAAGTTAAACATAGAGTTACCATGTGACCTAGCAACTGGACTCTTAGGTACAGGCCCAAGAAAATTGAAAACACACAAAAACTTGTACCTGAGTAGTTCTTAGCAGCATTATTCATATTAGCCACAAAGTGGAAATGACCCAAATGTCCAAAAGATGAATGGGTAAACAAAATGTGGTATATCCATAAAATGGAATATTACTCAGCTATAAAAAGAAACGAAGTACTGATACATGCTATGTGATGAACCTTGAAAACATTATGCTCAGTGAAAGAAGCCAGACACAAATGCTACAAATTCTGTGATTCCATTTATATGAATTGTCCAGAATAAGCAAATCCAGAAAGACAGTAAATTAGTGGTTGCTAGGGACTGAGGGAATGGGGAAGGGGAATGAATGCTTAATGGGTACAGGGTTTGTTTTGGGGGTAATGTTCTGGAATTTAACTGTAGTTATAATTGCACAACTTGTGAATATACTAAATACCACTAAATTGTGAACTTTTTAAAGGATAATTTTGTGGTACATGAATTATCTCTTAAATGGAAAAAATGCCTGAGAAGTAGGAAGGTCTCCCTTTTGAGAACAAGGAATGTGTCAGGAAGTCCTCAAGACCACTTGAAGGGTCAGTGATTCTCTAGGAGTACTCCCAACTATGATTTATAACAGTGCAAGGCTACAGAACAAAATCAGCAAAAGGAAAAGGCCATAGGATGAAGTCTGGGAAAGACCAGGAACAAGCTTCCAGAGTCCTCTTCCACTGGAGCCACATAGGGCACATTCCCTCCGCAATGAGTTGTGACATGTATGAAGTGTTACCTACAAGGAAGCTCATTAGAGACTCACTGCCCAGAGTTTTTATTGGAGGATGGTCATGTAGCTACCCCCTGCCTGGTACATACCCAAATTCCAGACTGTCAGAAGGAAAGCAAGTGTTCAGGATAAATCATGCTATTTGTACAAACAGCTTTGGCACAGTGAGCTAGTTACTCTTACCAGTTAATGGTGGGAACCCTCCCGAAATCCAGATTCCCTGATGCCCGGGCCAACCTTGTAAGCCAGCCTTTCCAAGGACAGCAGTCAGACCTGCTATGTATTTCTTTTCTGCACAGTCTATCCCCTTGGTCCTTGTTGAAGGCACCATTACAGCAGAATTGTCATCAGCAGGATTCTATACAGCAGGCTGAGGCCAATATATGGTATTGACCTCACTTACGCCCTTTAGAGGTTCTGAACTTAGCCAGTTAAAACACAGACCATTAGCCATAAAGGTCTGTCTTACAAAGCCAGGTAACTTCCTCCGTAAGTTTCTCTATGAACCTTTTTTCTTTTTTTTAACCTGGCCCAAGGCATCAGTTCAGGTCCAGCCCAGCCTGGCCATGACCAGTAAGGCGAAGCTGTCCCAGAGTCTTTCAGGGCTGAGGCAGTATCACAGTAGTCAGAACTTAAGAAATATAATCCCTGAGGGCACACATGTCCCCTGGAGACAGTTTACAGTGTTGGGGAGCCCCCAGCAGGACATACATTGGTTGGCCACCACAGGGCAACCTGTCCCCTTTGTGTCTTTCCCACCAAGGGTCTTCCCGCCCCAGGGTTCTTAATCTGGCCCAAGGAATTCAGTTGGGTCCTTGTTTTCAGAGGGACTGCCTGAGGTGGCCAGTTCTTTTTACTTTTTCAATTTTTTTTTCATTTTTATTTATTTTTGAGGAGGGGGGGGGAGAGAGAGAGAGAGACAGAGCATGAGCTGGGGAGGGGCAGAGAGAGAGGGAGACACAGAATCTGAAGCAGGCTCCAGGCTCTGAGCTGTCAGTGCAGAGCATGACACAGGGCCTGAACTCATGGAGTGTGAGATCATGACCTGAGCTGAAGTCAGATGCTTAACCGACTGAGCTACCTAGGCGCCCCAGTGAGGTGGCCAGTTCTAAACAGTTCTGTCAACAACACAAGTTCGTTGCCTACTGAGTGCGGACAGCATGTGGAGGTGTTCTTTAGGGACTTTGCAGGAACTGGCCCACCCTGTGGTTCACGGTCCCACTGTTACATGCAACTTGGGCTCAGCAGTCCACTTGCAATGTGAAGCACTCACAGCAGCTGGCACAGGCAGCATGATTTTTCCTCCAGAAGAAGGGAGAGTTCTCAGGAACAGTTCTGGAAAATAGAAATCACAAATGTCCTTCCCCTCCCTGGCACCATTCCAGGTGCTAGGTTTTGTTGTTGTTGTTGTTATTATTGTTGTTGTTGTTGTTGTTTTTATTGTTACCAGCGTTCCCCATTCAGTAATTGAAACTTTACATTTTCTCAGTCATCGTCTATTTTTAAACTGACCTTTCATAAGGAAAGGTTGAATGTCAGAAGGACAAGAGCATTTTTACAAAAAATTTTAACTTAACCAGAAAGACACTCATGTTCAGGAACAAAATCCTGAATTTTCAAAAAAAATTTCAAGATAGGTTTGCATCAACTGCCATCTCTGTAATCTTATTAATTTATGCAATGAATAGCCTAGAAAAAAGCAATCCCTCCTTGGGAACAGGTGCATTTAACAAATTGCCTTCCTCAAGTGTGCGTAGCAGGAGAAAGGGAAGGGAGGGAAGTAGAGTCAGATTCCCAGTCCATTGTTACAAACTTTCATCCCAGAAAGTCAAATACCAAAAATCTTGTCAGCAGGTGTTGAGTCTAATCATCAGGGCTGGGTGAAGGGGTCATACTCCCTGTGAGTACTCTGTCCCAGCTCACAGCTGTGGCAGGAATCACAAGTTAGGAATATAATTAGGCTCTGCATCAGAAATTAAGAGCTGACCAGCAGTCCCATGTCAGGTGGTCCCATCAGAAAACAAGCTCTTTCCCGTGAGCATTTGTCTATGATGCAGATGGTGCAGCCAGTGTCCGTGATACTTTCACAGGTTAGGCCCTATGGAGGGGTGTTCTGTATCTGTAATAGTCCTGGCTTGATTTTTAAAATTCCATATGTATCTCTCTGTCTGGAGATTGCTCTCTTGTCATGTCTCCCTTTTTCCAGAGGCTCCATTATACAAAAGTCAGCACAAAAATAATCAGGTAGGAAGGTTTGTTCTGGTTCCAGTACTTAGAGTTTTAATTTCCAGCCAAACCACTGATGGCAAAGAACAAGGAGGTTGTGCCTCACTCCCGCTTGAGGGAGAAAACAAAAACCAAAGGCATCACCTGGGTTGTATTTTTCCCTTTACTTCCCCTTACTTTAGCCAGTGTGGCGAAAAGCAGCCAGGGGATCCAGCAAGCCAGCTCTTGGAGTTGGATGGGTTATCTTCAAATAGCATAGGTATTTCACCTCTTGCAACACACAACAGGTTGGCTTCTGTGTGATATGGTAGCTGACTCCATAGCCACCAGGCATCAGAAGGTCACCATCCTCCATCCCTTCAGCCTTTGTTTTCCAAACACCACTTTTACCATATGTCAATGAATCAGGGTCAAGCTCACAGTTCCTGCTTCTCGCATCAATTGTATCAGCGTCTCCAAGACCAGCCCCAGGTTTTGTGATTTCTAGGACTCAGCATATGGTGGCACTCACAGCCGTAATGTGTTATAATGGAAGGCTGCACAGCACATCAGCAGAAGGAACTGGCACACAGGCAAAGTCCAGAGGACACCAGGTGCAAGTTTCCAAGAGTCCTCTCCCAGTGGAGTCACACGGGACGTGCTTAATTCCCCCAGCGACGAGCTGTGATAACACATGTGAAATGTTGCCGACCAGGAAAGCTCGTTAGAGACTCGGTGCCCAGGGTTTTCATTGAGGGCTGGTCACATAGGCACCCTCTGTCAATTATATACCCGAATTCCACAATAAGTCATGTTGTTTATACAAATAGCAGAGGCACAGTGAGCTACTGGTCAGTTAGAGGGTAAGAGCCCTTCTGAAATCTAAGTTCCCAGGTGTTGATCAGGGGCCAATCTTGTAAGTAGGCCTCTCCAAAGACAGTAGTCAGGCCTGCTGTGTTAACTCTTGAACTGCACAAGGAAATTGATGTTTAGAGAGGTTAAGTAACCTGCCCAAAGTGATCTAGCTGTTTGGTGACAATGCTAGTTCTGTCTGGTTCCAAAGCCCAGACTTTGAACTCATGAAATTAACTGGGCTCTTGAGCATTGAGTATGGGAGTCTTTCAAGATAGCGTCTATTCTGCATATATACTAGAAAAAGTTTGGTGATATTTGGAGAATGTGCATTGCCCATGTCACATTTTAACAGAAATGTGTTCTTCCCAATTCCCTGCTCCCCCTACTTTTTCCACCTGTGCTCCCTGTCTCTTTGTGATATTTTAACTCTCTAGTATCCCATGCCTATCCTCGTGTAGCTCCTGCTGGCCCTCTTAAATCTTCTTACAAGTCTTCTCCCACTCGGAGTGCTGAGAGGAAGAAGACTACATCTACATCTGGCACAGGAGATTCTGGGAAAGGAGCCCCTGCAGGAGCGGAGGCCTCTCCGGTAGGTTGAAACCCACTCACTCACCTCAGGACTGGTTTATCTAACAGTGTGATCATTCCCTGTGCTTAACCTGGGGTCTCTGTTTCCGTCAATCTCCAGAGACTGCTCAAGTGGTGAATTTGGTTTAAAATTTCATCCATCCTTGGAAAACCATTTAACTTTTTGCATCTTCCTAAATCTTAGTGCCTTGGAACAACTTCCTAAAGACCTTGTCCTTATTATAGCCTGCCCTCCGGAGGACAGGAGTCAAAAAGAATGCTCTGAGTGTCCTCTCTCTGCTTTTAAGAATGTCTGATTCTGGGCCAGTCTTGCCTCTGCGGGCGACTAGAACTAAGGTTCTAGGTCAGCCTTCAATCCATAACAGTGGCCTTCAAACATTTTTGACATAATACTGATCCATCAGTAAAAGTTGAACAGGTACTCCCAATTATGTATATTTATTTAGAAATTATACATACCATACTACTTTTTTTAGTTATCAGTTGTGCATAACAGATCACCCCAAATCTTAGCTGCTTGAAACAAATGTTTATTACTGCACTGGCTCTTTGGGTCAAAAATTGAGGATGGCTTAGCTGGGTAATTCTGGTTCAGGGTCTCTCATGAGGGTGTGGTCAGGATGATGGCCAGAGCTATAGTCATCTGAAAGCTTGGCTGGGGCTCTTACAGAATGGCTCATTCACATGGCTGCTGGTTTCAGTTCCCTATTGTGTGTACCTCTTCATAGAGCTGCTTGAGTGTCCAAATGACATGGCAGCTGCCTTCCTCTAGAGCAGGAAATCTGAGACAGAGACCGAGCGCATGCTGTGTGTGTGTGTGTGTGTGTGTGTGTGTGTGTTCACGCACAAGGGAAAAGCTGTAGCACCTTTTATGCACTAATCTCACCTGTTACATACCATTGTTTTGCCATATGCTGTTCATTAAAAACAGGTCACTGAGACCAACCCACACTCACTCAAGGAGCATCAAACGACATGTGGACTTGTCTTAAAAATACCACATTACTGTACTATTGGGCATTTTTTATAATACTACATGTATTTTTAAGATTTTTTAAAGATTATTTATTTTGAGAGAGAAAGAGATAATGAGTGGGGGACAGACAGAGAGAAAGGGTGAGAGAGAGAATCCCAAGCAGGCTCCGCTCTCCAAGCTGAGCTCAGTGTGGGGGCTCATTCTCAGCAACTGTGAGCTCCTGACCTGAGCCGATATCAAGAGTTGGATGCTCAACCAAATGAGCCACCCTGGCGCCCCACCATTTGTATTTTTAAAATCCACTGTGACCCTGAGGTTCTTATATGAGAAGTAAGTGTGTTAGACCCTTGGGTTTTACTAAAAAATCAATTACTGTGGAAGGGGGTTAACGTGTGTGGGAGCGGGAGGGCCAAATGAGGATTTGTTGTGGAGAAGTGCAATGGGGAGAGAAGGGAACCAGCCTTGTGGAGCCCCCGCTACATGCCAGGCACGGAGGCCATGCCTACTGCCTCTTGCTGACCAGAGACCATGAAGACATAGAGGGACAAGTCTATGGGGTTGCAGTCACCAGGTACACTGTTAAGAGTCCACAGCTCACTGTCCTGAGTGTACCACATTTATTTCCACCTGTAGTTTTTTTTAGTGATTATGTATTTTTGTACTCTTCCCAGTTTTTTTCTTTTAAAAATGTTTTAAATTCCAGTCCAGACATATAGTGTTATATTAGTTTAACGTGTGTAATATAATGACTCTACAGTTCTCTACCTTACTCAGTGCTCATCACAGTAAGTATACACTTACTCCCCTTCACCTCTTTGGCCTATCTCCTCCCCTCTCCAGCAACCACTAGTTTGTTCTCTGTATTTGAGAGTCTGTTTTTTGGTTTATCTCTTTTTTTTCTGTCTTCATTTGTTTTCTTTCTTAAATTCCACGTATGAGTATTTGTCTTTCTCTGACTGACTTATTTCACTTAGCAAAATACCCTCTAGATTGGTCCATGTTGTTGCATATGGCAAGATTTCATTCTCTTTTATGGCTAATACTCCATTATATATATATGCCACATATTCTTTTTTTTTTTTTTTTTTTGGACATTTATGCCACATACTCCATTCATCTATCTGTGGGCATTTGGGCTGCTTCTGTAATTTGGCTGTTGTAAAACTGCAATAAACCTAGGGATGCATATATCTTTTTTTTTAAGTTTATTTATTTTGAGACAGGATGAGTGTTTGCGAGTGGGGGAAGGGCAGGGAGGGAGAGCGAGAGAGAGAGAGACAGAGAGAGAGAGAGAGAGCAGGAGAAAGAGAGAAAGAGAATCTCAAGCAGGCTCTGCACTGACAGCACGGACCCCAACGTAGGGCTCAAGCTCACAAACTGCAAGATATGACCTGAGCCAAAGTTGGACACTTAAATGACTGAGCCACCCAGGCACCCCTGGTACATATATATATTTTTTGAGTTAGTGTTTTCGTATTCTTTAGGTAAATACTCATTAGAGGAATTACTGGATTTTTGATTTTTTGAGGAACCTCCATACTGTTTTCCATAGTGGCTGCACCAGTTTGTATTCCTGCCGACAGCACATGAGGATTCCTTTTTCTCCACATCCTTGTGAACACCTGTTGTTTCTTTTGTTTTTGATTTTAGCCATTCTGATAGGTATGAGGTGATAGCTCATGACGGTTTTGATTTGCATTTTCCTGATGATGAGTGATGGAGTTTCTTTTTTTTTTTTTTTTTGGTTTATTTCTTTATTTTGAGGTGGGGGAGGGGCAGAGAGAGAGGGAAAGAGAATCTTAAGCTGTCAGTGCAGAGCCTGACTTAGGGCTCTATCCCATGAACTGTGAGATCATGACCTGAGCCGAGCTGAAGACTCGGATGCTTAGCTGACTGAGCCATGCAGCCTCCCCGAGTAATCCAGTTTCTATACGTCCAGAATCATCGCATCGTTATGTTGTCAGCTTTTTGCAAGAGAACAAAGAATAGAAAGTCTTTGCATTTTGGGGCGGAAGTGTTTTTTGTTTTTTTTTTTATTGGATGAGCTCACTATGATGATCTCATGGTGCTTCCCTGCAGATATGCCCATTGTGGGAAGCACTGTAGCTTCATATAGATCTTTCTGAAAGAAAGCTATGTATCACTTTTATCTGAGGTGTTTATAGAAATTGTAGAAGTATTGCCAGTTATGGGCCATGGCTGACCTATTCTGTGTGCCCTTCAGACAGAGAAGATGAAGAGAGGCCCTCGAACAACAGCTTCCGTTCCCAGCGTGGGCCTCGGGTCTCCTCTGAGAAGATGTGAGTTTCCAGGAAGCATTTCTAAGCGGTCATCCTCTCCAGTGACATCCAAGTAAGCATCTTTCTGCTTTGCCACAGTCAGACCATTAAGGCAGTTTGGTGGGGCTCTGTACGGTGCAGCCTGTGCTTCCTGCTGCCACGTGAGTCGTGGCCAGTCCAAGAGGCAAGCAGGAGGAATGCTGGACCTTGAGTTATATCATTTACTGTCTGTGTATCTTTGGGATAAGTGATGGGCTCTTCAGGGGTTTGTTGCCTGCTAAGTATGAGATTCTGATTTACTGAGATGAATCATTCAGAATTTTCTCCTTTGGTCCATCAGTTCCATTCGGCTTTTCTGACACTCTCTTACACCTGCATCTAGAGTGATTACATTGTGCTTGGATGCTCAACTTCATGTGTTTGTACACTCATTCTCTCCTTCCCTCATCTGTGTCTTCAACAGAGAGGCAATAATAACTTGTCAGCCACCATCAGCAGTATGTTGTTTGTTGTTTTTTTTTTTAAATGAAGCCATTATGTATTTTTTTTTGTTAAGAATTAGATGAACTCACCAATGAAACTGTGTAACTGAAAAACAAATTCACACTGTAACCACTCTCTTAAGTCATTAAAATACTTTTCTTACAGTAACCAACAACAATGACTCAGGAAATAACTCAGTCCAGTAGAAGGGAAACATCTTCAGTTGTCCTTACTGAGAAAGAAAGAGAACTATGATTTTAATTTTAATTTGGGAAAATGGGAAACTCTTTATATAGAGAGAATCATGTGACACTTGTTTAGTACATCAATTTTTTTCAAAGAACATAGGATAAAACAAATTTAATGAATGGGAATTTGTTTAAAATATTTCAGAGTGACATCAGTTCATATTTCTAATCTGTTGCTTTCTAACAGAGACTTTTTCTCTATTATTATTTTGTTCAGAGAACACTATGGTTTTTATAGACTGTTATTGATATATCTTTCTTCTATAATTAAAATCCTTACATAAGGTATTGCTGAGTTAATAGTATCAAGTTTTTGTTTTGTTTTAAGTCCATTGCATTCTTTCTGTGCTCACATTGCCTGTTTTTGGTTGTGATATTACTCTCTTGCAAACCCCATTCACGTGTCACTACTCTGGTGTTAGTGTGGGACATTAACAGAGAGAAAAGCCTGTTCATATGGGGGTTTTCCAGATTACACCCCTGTCTTTCCTGGATATTGAATCATGGTCCCTGCATGGAGAGTAGCTGGCAAGTTTCATCATCATCATCATTGTAAATTTCACTAAAGTAAACTAAGGGGATTGTTGCCCTCTGTAGAGATGAGAATTCAGTTTTTGGAAGCAAGTTACCAGTGGGCTCTGTGCTGTCTTTGATGTTGAAAATCTTGATTGTGTGTTTCAGGAACTATTTTATGTTTTTTAATTGAGATATAATTGATAGATAACGCTATATTTGTTTCAGGTGGACGAAATAATGATTTGATACATGTATACATTATGAAGTGATGACCATAAGTCTAGTTATCATCCATCACCATACATAGATATAAATGTTTTTTCTTTTTTTTTTGCGAGGGCTTTTAAGATTTATTCTCTTAGCAACTCTCAAATATACACTATTTGAATATACAGTATTAACTGTAGTCACCCTCCTGTACATTGCGTTCCCATGGCTTAGTGATTTTATAACTGGTAGTTAGTGCCTTTTGACCCCCTTCACCCATTTCATCCACTCCCTCACCCTCCTCTCCCCTCTGGCAACCACCAGTCTGTTTTCTGGATCTGTGAGCTTGGTTTTGTTTGGTTTGGTTATTTTTTAGATTCCACATGCAAGTGAGATAGTATAGTGTTTGTCTTTGTCTGATTTATTTCACTTAGCATAATAACCTCAAGGTCTATCCATGTTGTTGCAAGTGGAAAGATTCCATTTTTTTAATGGCTGAATAGTATTCTGTTATATATGTGTGTGTGTGTGTGTGTGTGTGTGTGTGTGTGTGTGTGTATGGAACTATTTTATATTTTAAAGGACATATCATCTGAATTTTATGAAAAGCTCACTTTGACCAAAGAGACTTAAAATCCCAGACTTTTTTTTAATGCAGTTCAATTTAAAGAAATGTTAAAAACTTCCCCTCTATGTAGAACAGCAATGGGTACCTAGTCGGTGCTTTATAAATATTTGTGGAATGAATGAATGCAAGTCCCTGTGCCATATGTTTTGGAGAACCTCCAAATAAGTGAGAAAAGTCTCCACTAGAACAGGCTGCAAGTGAGGTGGGGGAGAGTTGGGGATGCAGGTGAGGACACTTGCAGGCCTAGTCCGGAGAGAGACTTGTCCAACTTAAACTGCTCATCCCTCAGAACTCAGCTCGGCTGTCATCCTTTCCAGAACCAGCCAAAGCTGAATTTACCCCTTTCTCCATGCTCACAGAGCCTCATGTACATACCCCTATTATTCCTTCCTTCCTTCATCATATGCCTACAGAGTGTGTCCTCTCTGTCCAGTGTTCTCAGCCCTTGTGAAGCTTACCTAACAGTGAAAGGCAAATACATCAGGTGGTGAGAAGTTCCACGAAGAAAAATAAAACCAGGTCAGATGATAGAGTGGTAGAGGGGAGTGGTAGCTGGCTTGATATGGTGGTCAGGGAAGACTTCTCTGAGAAATTGACATTTGAACAGAGCCCTGCATGAAGTAAGGGAGCAGGCCTTCTTGCACTGTATCATCTCCTGCTAGACTGCCACGAGGGTGAGGTCCAATGGGATTTATTGTTGCATTGTAGGTGCTCAGGATGTGTCCGTGCGATGGAAGCTAGAAGGGCACTAGAGTCTGGAGGGTGAGAGCAGATTGGCTGGTGGGTATGGGTGTTGCTAGGACTGTTCTTGCCCAAGGACTCGGGCCCTTTGCCTCCCCTTTTCTTCTGAGCCAACCATGAGTTTTTTTCTCTCACTGATCATTCCCTTAAATGTTCTCCTCTCTGGGCTATGTATTTCATCTGGGGAATTTTTAAAGGATGAGGGATACCTGCTTCTACACTGTACTGCAGCATATTCCTGCTGCTTCAGCAAAGAAGAAGTAATAGAATGACCTTGTTTTCCAGAGCCCTGTACATGTCATCTCTAGTGCAAGCAGGAAAAATAGTAAACTCTAACACAGCTGGACTTCTTGTGTACTGTCAAAACTACCTGAATCATTAGCTCCTTAAGAAGTTCCCTGGGGTGGGAATGCAAGCTGGTGCAGCCACTCTGGAAAACAGTATGGAGGTTCCTCAAAAAACTAAAAAAAGAACTACCCTACGACCCAGCAATTGCACTACTAGGTATTTATCCAAGGGATACAGGAATGCTGTCTTAAAGGGGCACATGCACCACAATGTTTATCGCAGCACTTTCAACAATAGCCAAATTATAGAAAAAGCCTAAATGTTCATCGATGGATGAATGGATAAAGAAGATGTGGTATATACATATACATATATATATACATACACACACACACACACACACACACATATATATATATATATATATATATATATAATGGAGTATTTCTCAGCAATCAAAAAGAATGAAATCTTGCCATTTGCAACTACGTGGATGGAACTGGAGGATATTATGCTAAGTGAAATTAGAGAAAGACAAAAATCATATGACTTCACTCATATGAGGACTTTAAGAGACTAAACAGGGGGCGCCTGGATGGCGCAGTCGGTTGGGCGTCCGACTTCAGCCAGGTCACGATCTCACAGGTCCGTGAGTTCGAGCCCCGCGTCAGGCTCTGGGCTGATGGCTCAGAGCCTGGAGCCTGTTTCCGATTCTGTGTCTCCCTCTCTCTCTGCCCCTTGCCCGTTCATGCTCTGTCTCTCTCTGTCCCAAAAATAAATAAACGTTGGAAAAAAAAAAGAGACTAAACAGATGAACATAAGGGAAGGGAAACAAAAATAATATAAAAAAAGGGAGGGGGACACAACAGAAGAGACTCATAAATATGTCTCCATAGCAAACTGAGGGTTGCTAGAGGGGTTATGGGAGGGGGGATGGGATAAATGGGTAAGGGGCACTAAGGAATCTACTCCTGAAATCATTGTTGCACTATATGCTAACTAACTTGGATGTCAATTTAAAAAAATAAGAAATAAAACAAGTTAATTTAAAAAAAAGGAAGTTCCCTGGGGACAGGAGTTTGCTCCAGTACCTCTAAATCAGAATTACCAAGTTGAGAGGTCTAAGGAGAAGCAAAAATTTCTTGGTTTTTAAGACACTCAAAGAGATAATTTCTCCCCAGGTGAAAATTAATGGCTGAACCACACTGGGTATGGACTAGGTCTGAGAAATGTGGGAAGTCAGGTAGACTGTAAATAAGTTCTTGAAAATCCAGCCAGACTCCACAACAGTGGAAAAGAATGGATCCTAGTTGCCCACAACCAATGGATAGATCTCAGGAACATAGTGTTGAGCAGCAAAAGGAATTGTAGAAGAATGTCAGCAGTATGACATTTATATTGAGGTCCCACATGTGCAAAACTAGCCAGCTTGTTTTCATGAATATAAATGTGCTAAAATGATTTTTAGAAAAAGAAAATGGCAGATATAAAATGCAAAGTAATGATGGCCTCTGAGTGGGGTGTGAGGGAGGAGGTCAAGAAAGGGCACACGGGAAATTCTAGCATATTTATAGTGTCTTTCTTTGGAACTAGTTGTTAGGTGTATGGGTATTTGTTATCTCATTCTTCATACCTTCAGGTTTTATAAATATTTTTTGTACGCTCGATATTGAAAAAGAATGCTTGATTCTTAAAATGATGTCACACACAAAATAAATTCCAGTCAGAGTGGCATTTTCAACCTTCCTTCTCTCTGTGCAGACCAAGTGTGTGTGATCTTTAAAGAATACTGGAAGCAATGTGGCTTTGAATGGTGGTTTAGTTAGTTCCTTTGAACCCCCAACCAGAAACTCAGACAGGTCATGTGATAAATGCCTCTGACAGGACATTGTTCTACTCCAGGATCTCAGATAAATTAAGCCACTGTTCCATGGCTGTGCATATTAATGGCATTGCTCTTTTAAGCGCTCAAGTTTATTTCCATTGTTTGCATTGTTGGGTACTTGTATGGGTTTTAGAAAACTAGCTTCAGCAACACTCTCAAAGATGTGGATGGAGCATAGCTTCCTTCTTGTAACCTAGAGAGAGGAAATCAAGTGTGGCCAAGTGCGTTCACCCAGCCCGTCCCTGCCTCTGAGTGTTGGCACCGCCTGTACTCACAAATTCTTCAGTGTGAAATGTTCTCTAATGGTTTCAGGTTGTTAGAAATATGTTCTGAGTCACCTGGGTCATTACACTGGGGAATGTTTCAGTTATCTATTGCTGATGTAGCAACCCAACCCCCCAAATTTAGTAGCATAAAACAACCATTTGTTATTAATTCTCATAGCTCTGTCACTTTGGCTTACCAGAGGGTCTCTCTTGGGATCTTTTGTGTGTTTTTTCTGTAGGTTGGCTTGGGTTCACCTGGTGGTTTTCACCTGTGGTCTTCCATCATAGATTCATTGTCACCTGGGGCTGCAGTTACCTAGGGCTTGACTGAGCTGGAGGTCTGAGATAGCTCATTCACCTGACTGGCAGTTGATGCTGGCTATTGGCTGGAGCTCAGTGGGGGCTGACAACCAGAAAAGAGTGCCTGCACATAGCCTCTCTGTATGACTTAGGCATCTCACAGCATGCAGTTGAGTTCCAAGAGGGAGGGAGTGTTCCCAAGAGTGAGTGTCTCCCAAGGACAGGAAGTGAAAGCTGTCAGGCCATTTAAGTACTGGGCCCTGAATTGGCACAGCATTCCTTCTCTGCTCTGTTTTATTGGTCACAGCAGTCAGGCCAACCTAGAATCAGTGGGATGGGGGAAGAAACTCCAAAGATCATGTTGAGTCGGGAGAGATATTTTTGTGACCATCTCGAGAAAATACAGTCTGCCAAAGATAATCACTTTGAGATCTCATGCCTGAGATCAATTTTGTATCAGGAACCTAGGTTAACTTCACTTTATCACGGATTTTGAGAAACAAAGTAGATTTTGTGTGTCCACATGAGTGAAAAATTAAGACCAGATTGTCAGCATGGCCCCAAATAAGTACTTCCCACTCAGAATCATGGGCTCATGGAAGATTCCTGGAGCCAGCCTATTCCTTCAATGGTTGAAGATGTTTAATCAGTCATTACTGGGCATCATTGTATACATCTGCATATATGGCGTGGTTAGTCCTGCCTACAGATGAGTGTCTACTGTGGATCAGGGCTCCTGCCTTGACAGTTTACCAGTTGTTTTTGCCACCACCATTGTTCTCAAATAAGTTTTTACATTCTTATCTGCAAATTTTCTTGAAAAGGATAATCACAAAGGTTAACTTATGCTCCTTCCTCATAGCCATACTTATACATTTATCCAGTCTATAATCCTGTACTTTTTCAGTTTTAGTAGAGGATAATTTGAGTTTAGATCAGTTTTTAAAAGCTTATTTATTTTTTATTTAAAAAGTG
Source organism: Prionailurus bengalensis (assembly GCF_016509475.1). Taxonomy (NCBI): domain Eukaryota; kingdom Metazoa; phylum Chordata; class Mammalia; order Carnivora; family Felidae; genus Prionailurus; species Prionailurus bengalensis. The sequence goes on along the minus strand of NC_057361.1, from coordinate 16,238,021 downwards.
TTTTTTTTTTTATTTTGAGAGAGAGAGAGCAGAAGAAGGGCAGAGAATGAGGGAGAGGGAATCCCAATCAGGCTCTGTGCTGCCAGTGCAGAGCCCGGTGCAGGGCTCAAAACTTATGAACTGTAAAATCATGACCTGAACCCAAACCAAGAGTCAGATGCTCAACTGACTGAGCCACCCAGGTGCCCCACCTTTTTATTTTTAAATCCTCTCAGCCCTACAGAAGAATTGCAAGACTAGAACAGAGAATTCCTGTATGCCTTTCATCCTATTAATGTTTAGCCATATTTGCTTTATCATTCCCATCCCCCAACTCACTCACGTTCACTCTGTATAGACACACACACACACTGATTTTTTTCCCCCAGAACATTTGAGAGTAAGTTGAAGACATCATGACCCTTTACCCCCAGGAATGAAGAGGTTCTTTTGTGTAAACACAGTACAATGATAAAAATCAGAAAATTTAATTTTGACATGTTATTGTTACTTAATTTACAGTCTATATGCAACTTTTGCTAGTTGTCCCAGCGAGATCGCTTATAACACTTTTTCCCCAGTCCGGGATCCAACACTGGCTCCCACACTGCATTTAGTTGTTTTGTCTCCTTAGTCTCCTTTAACTTTGAACAGCTCTTCAGCCTTTCTTCTCCATGACCATGACAGTTTTATTTTTATTTTTTTAGTAAAATGGGTGATGGGCATTAAGGAGGGCACTTGTTGGAATGAGCACTGGGTATAATATGTAAGTGATGAATCACTGGGTTCTACTCCTGAAATCAATACTACACTGTATGTTAACTAACTTGAATTTAAATTTTAAAAAATTTCAAATCAGGTTCAAGTTGTATTAATCAGGTCAGGTGATCACAATATTGTGTGGCCTTCAGTCTGGCTTTTACTAAGAGAAGATGTTTTCCTGGGTACTCAGAGTTGGCATTTTAGCATGAGAGCGTCATTGGAAAACTGCCCTGTATCTTACCTAATCCGCATACCACTTGAGGATTTTTCAGCTGAAGGCCAAGTACAGTGTTGATTTAATCATAGTTTTCCCTTACCACCAGGATCTGATCAGGTAACTCTTTAAGCCTGTGGTAATAAATGGGCCTTTAATATTATGTTGAATGGCTGTTTTTCTTGCTGTTTTCATAGATCAAAAACACTTGAATATTGGCAGTTTCATATGGTTCAATCTGCTACAGGATCAAGAATGACAATTTATAATTTATATACAGATTACTGAATGTTCTTCATAAAGGAACTCTGCAAATGCTACCTCCTTGAGCAAACATCTGGGTAAACCCAGCTTCTGAAGCTCCTTCAACAGACATAAGATAGGCTCCTGCATTTTTTTAAATGTTTTTTTAATGTTTATTTATTTTTGAGAGAGAGAGAGACCAAAGCAAGAGGAGGGGAGGGGCAGAGAGAGAGGGAGACACAGAATCTGAAGCAGGCTCCAGGGTCCGAGCTGTGAGCACAGAGCCCAGTGCAGGGCTTGTACTCATGAACCACGAGATCATGGCCTAAGCTGAAGTCGGACACTTAACCAACTGAGCCACCCAGGCTCCCCCATAGGCTCCTGCATTTTAACAAAGTGTTATTTCCCTGAGTGACAATAGGCTGTCCTCAGCTTTCACATCTTTCCAATAACAGGAGAGACTCTTTTAAACCTTGATAACCTCAAAAGAAAGACACCTTCTCTCCCCACCTTTTGTCTGAGTTTGTTCCCCAGCATTTAAAAAGGAACTGGATATCAATCATATTTCAGTAAAGGTGAATTTTTTTTTTTTATACACTTGATCTTAGCCAAAAGGCTGAGAAGCGATGGGTGAATTTTTTTTATAAAAAGAACCTGGGGACTTTGAAGACATTATGTTGAGTGAAATAAGCCAAACACAAAAGGATATATATACTATATGATCCCACTTCTGTGATGTATCTGGAATAGTAAGATTCCTATGGACAGAAAACAGAAGGGTGGTTACTAGAGGCTGAGGGACGCAGGCATAGGGAGTTAGTGTTTAATGGGTATGTGGTTTTGGGGATGGCTGGTGGTGATAGTTGTATCATTTTGTGAGTGTATTTAATGACACTGAGCTGTACACTTAAAAATGGCTAAGATGGTAAATTTTGTTACATGTTTTTTGCCACAATTAAAAAAAAAGAGCCAGCTCATCCATTGCCATATGCTGAAGCCAGATCCAACCCTAGTATTCAACTGAAAAGTGGTATGACAATGCCTCACATTTTATCCTTACATTGTCAGTCAGACTTAAATGAGGTCACGACATGGCATTACCAGCTGGGCTTCCTAAAATCGTGTCCCTTCCACCAGGGATACCTTGTAGATTCCATATGTTCCTGTTACAGTGTGTTGGTACTTTGAGGACTTTTGAGTGTGTGCTAAGCCTTCCATTTGTTCTTCTTGAAGGATGAAATTGTTCAGCTTTTTGGAACCAAGTATCTTATGAACAGAGGGAGGGTTCTCTGGTCAGGCCCAGTAGTCATCGTCTGGGCATGTTTTTGGTTTTCCAGGACAACTTCAAAAGCATATCCACAGTCTCCAAAGAATGTGAAGCCACCATACCCAGGGTCTCCTGTGAAGTACCGCTCTCCCACCTTTCCCAGCCAGGAAACACCCAAGAGGAAAGCAGAGAAAGAGAAGAGCAATAAAGAAAGGGAGGGTGCCCTGGCCCAGCAGGCAGCTGGCCTGCATGGGGAGGAAGCCCCAGAGAAGCATGTGGTGGACAAGCATGTCACGGAGAAGCATTTGGCCACAGGAGGGAAGACCGAGGGCAGTGGAGGTAGGTCCTTCTTGTTGATGCTGCCCGCAGCTTGGCTTTTCCAAGCTAGTTCTCTCTCTGCCCGGATCCACATGGGAGTCTCATGTTTGAGAGAAGGAGGGAGGGAAGGAGATGTTTCCCTGGGACAACTTCATGACCTCATGCTCTTTCCTCAGACTTGCACGTTGCCCTTGAGTCCTTCCCCTCGGTCTCCTTTGGGTCCCCTGGAGGCGGGACTGACACTGGTCATGGCTTTGGAAGCTCATGGGGGTGTTGAGCTGCATCCAGCTAGCATCTGCACTTCCCACAGAGAAAGTCTTCCTTCAGTCCTTCAAGCTTCTGTGCTAGATGCAGTGAGTTCACCCAGAGTGGCACTGCTGTGGTGGCTCCTGTGGGTTGTGCCAGCCACCATGTCTCTCCTCCTCACCTTTCCACTACCCTCCACTGGGAGATGCATTCAGGGTCATAGCCGGCCCATTGCAACTTGTCAGTGGCTGATTGTGCTCGTCCCGGCAGCATTTCCCATGACCCATTGGGTTGGATTTTTTGTTTCCAAGTGGCAGCTTACTCATGTGAGTGCAATCACTGTTTCATTTCCCATGATCTTTTCCTCCGATGCAGCCTCAGGGAAGCCCACAGCAGGCACCACTGATGCAGGAGAGGCTGCAAAGATCCTGGCTGAAAAGAGACGACAAGCCCGGCTACAGAAAGAGCAGGAGGAGCAGGAACGGCTGGAGAAGGAAGAACAGGACAGGTATGGGGCTGTTCAGAGTTTCATTGCTATCTTCTGTAAAAGGCTGTGGGTAGAAGAGCACCTAGGTGGCTCAGTTGGTTGAGCATCTGACTCTTGATTTCACCTCAGGCCGGTGATCCCAGAGTCATGGGCTCGAGCCCTGTGTCAACGCTGAGCATGGAGCCTGCTTGGGATTCTCCCTCTCCCTCTGTCCCTCTCCCCTGCTCATGCACACATACTCTCTCAGGCTCTCTTCCTCTCTCTCAAATAAAAAAATAAAAGGCTGTGGTAGAAAGAGCAACTTGCCTTTGTTTCTAGAGTTTGGGTATTGACAAAAGATTAACAGAAAATAGGTCTGCGTGGCAGGTATTCAGGAGACTGCTTCTACTAGATGTAATTAACATTGATGGAACTTTGCTCTTTTAAGACTACCTGGAAACTCCTGCCTAGCTCCCGGATCTAAATGTTACCAATGGCTTCCCATTCTCCTCTTGGACTCTAGAACTATCAAGGGAGTTTGGACTTAGTTCATGAAATGAGGTTCTCCTTCAAGACAGAAGGTTCCAGATGGAGAGATCTTGATTCTGCTTTCCAAATCATGTTTTTTTCCTTAAACTGTCCTAACTTGCATCCCCAGGTGAGAAGGAGGAGGGTTGGAGCAGAGGCCGCTAGATGGGGTGGAAGCTGACATCATTATCCACAAGCAACAAAGTACAGGGACTCCAATCCTGGAGTACGACAGAAGACATCATGGCAGTGGTTCCTAAATTTTGGGGGGTATCAAAACTGTACAGGGAAGGCAATGGAAACACACAGTCCTAGGCCCCATCCTGTTTCAGTAGCTCACCAAAGTGTGAGAACCACTGCATTGTTAGTACCAGGGCACTTGGTCAGAGTACAGACGGTTCTGCGTTTTCTGATCTTTGTGTTCAGAGAAAAATGCATGTTGGAAGACAAGGTAGATTTTATCATTAAATTGATAAGGAAGCTTTCAGGATAATCACAGAGTACAGTCCAGTGTGATTTAGAGAATTAACTTTACAGGAAGCAAGCCATGCTGCACCACTTCAAGACTGGTACTCAATTCAGAGTGATAAATAATAGAATAGCCTTCATCCTTAAGTGACCTTGGCAAATCTTTTGTGATCTTTAAATACAGGTTTGCTGATTTTCTTTAAGGGTGGGGGCTCGGTCTTGTCTTTTCTTCAGATTCTGTACTTCTGATGATTTTCCCACCTCCAGCCTTTTGGTCAACAGTGACAGATCTTTCTGTTGAGTGGTGTCTTTGGGCTGGTTTGAGTGGGCCATAAAATGTGTGAAGAGAGGTCACAGGAGGTAAAGATGAATCTCAGGACCTCAAATGACAGGCCTTGATGATTGCAGGTTCTGAGCAGGAAGTAACATTTTTGTGGCTGTATGCTTAGGAAGATGAAGCTCTTTACTTACCCGCAATCATCCTCTCTCTCTCACATTTCCTGTACAGTCCACCTCCTGAAAGAACTGATTGTACTTCCCGTCTGTATTTCCTCAACTCATGTTCAGACCTCATGCTCATCATTCCTCCTAATTGCCAGACTCCTAATCCATTTCTATGTTGACTTTGACCTTGTCAAGATTGCCCTTGCTTGTTTGGCCTCTCCTTCTCCATCTCCTCTGTTTGCCCCTTATCCCCTCACTTGTTGCCTGGGCTCCCAGCCCTCGCTCCTTGGCCAGCTTCACCTGACAAGCCCTCCCTGAGCAACGGTCCTCCCTCTTGATCAGCCATTTTCCTCGGCTCACATTTCACACAGCAGTTTCATGTTGAGCATCTGGTGTGCTAAACCAACTGTGTCCTCATCTCCCTTCTACCCTCGTTTTCCCTTTGCCTCATTTACCATCTGTTTCTGAAGCTAATTTCATCTTGTTTTGTAAACCTTCAGTACTTCCTGGTACAAGGGAGTCTCTAACACGTATACAGTGGTGACCTCTGAATCTGCGCCTATGGCCCAGTGTCTTGCTAGGCCTGCACTGTTCGCTACAATAGCCTCTAGTCCCATGTAGCTACCAAGATGCAAATTCACTAAAATGAAGTAAAATTCAGTTCTTCGAGTGTACTAGCCAGATTTTAAGTGCTCAATAGCTACATGGCTAGTAGCTACCATATTGGATAACAAATCTCTAGAACATCTCCCTCATCACAGAAAGTTCTCTTGGATAGCAGTGGTCTAGAGAACATCCCAAATGCCTTATGATTTCATTTGAGTATGTCCCATGTGCATCTCAAATTCATCATTAACGTGTGCAGAGTAGACGTTATTTTTTCCCATACTTCCTTTTCCTTTCATAAGCTCTGTACTCCCATTTCTCCAGGCACCAAAATCAGAAGTCTCAGCGCCAGCTCTCAGCTCCTTCCTCCCCTTCCTCCTCGTTTTCAAATGTCAGGTTTTTTGACCTTGTCAGAAGGTCACTTGTCAGGTCTCTCTGGGCTGCCTCTTTGGCATTTCTCTCCTCTCCCTGTCCCTCCAGCCATTCCTCTCCTCTGAGCTCTGGCCCCTGTTGTTTCTCATCTGGACTTTGTCTGTGGCATCCCAGCTGACCTCTCTGCTCAGAGCAGGAGTTTGTCCACTCTCTACACCGGGTCCCCGTGTGACTGTTCTCAAATAATGGTCATTGTCCTGCTCCCATCCTTTAATAAACCAGCAATTCCCTGCCCACATAGTCCATCTAAACCCATCAGGAGGATGGTGCCCACCCTTCATGGCCATGACCTGCCACCGCGTGTCCCTTTGCCTCCAGCAACCTGGGTACCAGCCTGCAGAGCTCCCTGACATGCCCCAATCATGTGGTGCCACACCTCTACATCTCTGCTTTTCCTTTGCTCCACGTGGACTCCTGCTGCTTCTCACCAGACACATCTTCCTTTCTCCAGACCTAGGTCAAGCCTTGCTCCCTCTCTGTAGCCTTTCTGGCCTGCACCTGGGAGAGAACTGAACTCACCTACTCTTTACCCTTCCTAAGCCCAGCCGTTCAGCTGACTAACATAGCCTTCTCTGTTCATAGGCATGCTTCCCCCTAGTATGTACCTTTAAAAGGCTGGGGTACAGTCTTTGGACCACTGGTACTGCCACTCAGTAAATGTATGAGAAAAGCAGAGAAGGAGGAAGAGGCCCAACTAAGAAGCCATTGCAGGCATGGCTTAAGAGAAGGCAAGGGCTAATGCAGTATGTTGAAGATTGACCTGGAAAAGTGAGTGTGAATTCAAGACAGGTGGTCCAGCTACAGTCTGCAGACTTGCACAAATCAACAGAAATGGGTTCATTCAAAGTCAATGCTAGCATTTGATTCTAAGGACTTAGGAGAATGGTACACCCAATATAAAAGATAAATGAAGGACAGAAGGAATTGGTTTTAGAGGACAACAACTATCCATTTGGGGTTTTTTTATTGTTTACTTACTTATTTTGAGAGAGAGAGAGAGAGAGAGAGAGAGAGAGAGCGCGCCCATGCACGCAAGAGCAAGGAAGAGAGAGAATCCCAAGCAGGCTCCATGCTGTTAGCACAGAGCCTGACTTGAGGTTCCATCTCACAAACCATGAGATCATGACCTGAGCTGAAATCAAGAGTCAGATGCTTAACCAGCTTAGCCACCCAGGTACCCCTATCCATTTGATTTTATATAAATCAAGTTTAAAGTGCTCATGAAATATCCACATGATGGGAAATGGAGTCAATGCCTGGGGCGTAGGTAAAAATAAGAGCAATACCCTTGACCCCAAGCTGATTTTCCTCTCTCTTGCCAGGATAGGAAGCTTTGCATAGCACCATGTGGGTAGCGAGAAAGGAAAGTACCAGACAGCCTGGGACTGGAGAACAGTGGTGATGGATACAGCAGCAGTCGAGGCAGGAAGGGAGAGCTAGGGCGACACAGCCTCACACATGCAGGGCTGTGGCAAGGTCTTGCAGGAGGGACATTTAATGCTGTCTATACCTGCACAATATGCTAAGATTGAGGAAAGGCTGTTGGTCTCAAGGTTAGAAGACGAGCTGAGATTTTAGAGGGAAACCATGGAGAAGGGTGGAGACATGAGCCAGCTTGGAGGTGAGAGGGCAGAGGCTCTGAACATCTGTGGCATGTTAGGAGGCTGTGAGCGGAGGGGGGAGGGGGTGGAGGAGAGTTGTTTGGGATGCTTGAGACCTGAGTGTTTGCCGGCCATGGAAAAGCACATGTTTAAGGGTGAGCTGATGAAAGGAAGAGAGGGGGATAGTGGGAGGAACACAGGTGCTGGAGGCCATGGGATTCATAGCACAAGTGGTGGCATTTATAGTCTTTCACATCTAAGCAGAGGAAGAAAGGGGAAATTTTCTGACCAGTAGTGCCACAGAGAAGAGAAGAGAAGGAAGCCCAGATCAGGTGACCCCAATCTTGTCTGAAAGCGGTTGGTGATGCCATCAACTAAAGAGGATGTTGAAGACTGAGAAAAGGTAGAAGTTCAGACTGTTTCCACAAGGATCTGAGAAATGAGGGTAAAAGGTTGGAGTGGCAGCTGAGGCCAGGACCAGCTGACCAGTCAGCCTTGTGTGGGCCTTACTCTCATGAATTCTGGCAGTCCAGGAGGGGCGCAAGTGGTCAGGGAGGCCACCCAGGCTTGGAACTGGGCAGCAGAGTGGCTTCCATGCCAGCCCCACAATGTTCAGAAGGAGGTCAGAGGCCTGGGACACTGAGAGAGAAGAGGGAACGGATGCAAGTGACCACACAGCACTCCTCGGGGAAGGTCAGGAGAGAAGGTGCTGAAGGACAGGTTGAGGGCAGATCAAAGAAGGGGAAGTTCAGATGTGGAAGATGAAGTTTTTTGTTTTTGTTTTTGTTTTTTATAACTTAACTTTATTTTTTAAAATTTACATCCAAATTAGTTTATAGTGAAGCAATGATTTCAGGAGTAGATTCATTAATGCCCCTTACCCATTTAGCCCTTTCCCCCTCCCACAACCCCTCCAGCAACCCTCAGTTTGTTCTCCATATTTATGAGTCTCTTTTGTCCCCCTCCCTGTTTTTATATTATTTTTGTTTCCCTTCCCTTATGTTCATCAGTTTTGTCTCTTAAAATCCTCATATGAGTGAAGTCATATGATTTTTGTCTTTCTCTGACTAATTTCACTTAGCATAATACCCTTCAGTTCCATCCATGTAGTTGCAAATGGCAAGATTTCCTTCTTTTTGATCGCCGAGTAATTGTTGTATATATATACCACATCTTCTTTATCCATTCATCCATCGATGGACATTTGGGCTCTTTCCATACTTAGGCTATTGTGGATAGTGCTGCTATAAACATGGGGGTGCATGTGTCCCTTCGAAACAGCACACCTGTATCCCTTGGATAAATGCCTAGTAGTGCCATTGCTGGGTCATAGGCTAGTTCTATTTTTAGTTTTTTGCGAAACCTCCACACTGTTCTCTAGGGTGGCTGCACCAGCTTGCATTCCCACCAGCAATGCAAAAGAGATCCTCTTTCTCCGCATCCTCGCCAACATCTGTTGTTGCCTGAGTTGTTCATGTTAGCCATTCTGACAGGTGTAAGGTGGTATCTCATTGTGGTTTTGATTTGTATTTCCCTGATGATGAGTAATGTTGAGCATTTTTTCATGTGTCAGTTGGCCGTCTGGATATCTTCTTTGGAGAAGTATCTATTCAAGTCTTTTGCCCATTTCTTCACTGGATTATTTGTTTTTTGGGTGTTGAGTTTGAGAAGTTCTTTGTAGATTTTGGATACTAACCCTTTATCTGATATGTCATTTGCAAACATCTTCTCCCATTCTGTCGGTTGCCTTTTAGTTTTGCTGATTGTTTCCTTCGCTGTGCAGAAGCTTTTTATTTTGATGAGGTCCCAGTAGTTCATTTTTGCTTTTGTTTCCCTTGCCTCCAGAGACATGTTGAGTAAGAAATTGCTGCGGGCAAGATCAAAGAGGTTTTTGCCTGCTTTCTCCTCGAGGATTTTGATGGCTTCCTGTCTTACATTGAGGTCTTTCATCCATTTCGAGTTTATTTTTGTGTATGGTGTAAGAAAGTGGCCCAGGCTCATTCTTCTGCATGTCGCTGTCCAGTTTTCCCAGCACCACTTGCTGAAGAGACTGTCTTTATTCCATTGGATGTTCTTTACTTCTTTGTCAAAGATTAGTTGCCCATACGTTTGTGGGTCCATTTCTGGGTTCTCTATTCTGTTCCATTGATCTGAGTGTCTGTTCTTGTGCCAGTGCCATACTGTCTTGATGATTACAGCTTTCTAGTATAGCTTGAAGTCTGGGATTGTGATGCCTCCTGCTTTGGTTTTCTTTTTCAAGATTGCTTTGGCTATGCGGGGTCTTTTCTAGTTCCATACAAATTTTAGGATTATTTGCTCTAGCTCTGTGAAGAATGCTGGTGTTACTTTGATAGGGATTGCGCTGAATATGTAGATTATTTTGGGGAGTATTGACATTTTAACAATATTTGTTCTTCCTATCCAGGAGCATGGAATCTTTTTTCATTTCTTCGTGTCTTCTTCAGTTTCTTTCATAAGCTTTCTATAGTTTTCAGTGTATAGATTTTTCACCTCTTTGGTTAGATTTATTCCTAAGTATTTTATGGGTTTTGGTGCAACTGTAAATGGGATCGATTCCTTGATTTCTCTGTCACTTCATTGTTGGTGTATAGGAATGCAACCGATTTCTGTGCATTGAGTTTATATCCTGCAACTTTGCTGAATTCATGAATCAGTTCTAGCAGTTTTTTGGTGGAATCTTTTATGTTTTCCATACAGAGTATCATGTCATCTGTGAAGAGTGAAAGTTTGACCTCCTCTTGGCCGATTTGGATGCCTTTTATTTCTTTGTGTTGTCTGGTTGCAGAGGCTAAGACTTCCAATACTATGTTGAATAACAGTGGCGAGAGTGGACATCCCTGTCTTGTTCCTGACCTTAGAGGGAAAGCTCTGTTTTTCCCCATTGAAGATGGTATTAGCGTTGGGTCGTTCATATATGGCTTTTATGATCTCGAGGTATGATCCTTCTATCCCTACTTTCTTGAGGGTTTTTATCAAGAAAGGATACTGTATTTTGTCAAATGCTTTCTCTGCATCTATTGAGAGGATCATATGGTTCTTGTCCTTTCTTTTACTGATGTGATGAGTCACGTTAATTGTTTTACAGATATTGAACCCGTCCTGCATCCCAGGTATAAATCCCACTTGGTCGTGGTGGATGATTTTTTTAATGTATTGTTGGATCCAGTTGGCTAATATCTTGTTGAGGATTTTTGCATCCACGTTCATCAGGGAAATTGGTCTATAGTTCTCTTTTTAGTGTGGTCTCTATCTGGTTTTGGAATCAAGGTAATGCTGACTTCATAGAAAGGATTTGGAAGTTTTCCTTCCATTTCTATTTTTTGGAACACCTTCAAGAGAATAGGTGTTAACTCTTAAATGTTTGGTAGAATTCCCCTGGAAAGCCATCTGGTCCTGGACTCTTGTTTTTGGCAGATTTTTCATTACTAATTTGATTTCCTTACTGGTTATGGGTCTGTTTAAATTTTCTATTTCTTCCTGTTTTAGTTTTGGTAGTGTATATGTTTCTGGGAATTGTCCATTTCTTCCAGATTGCCTGTTTTATTGGCATATAATTGCTCATAATATTCTCTTATTATTGTTTTTATTTCTGTTGTGTTGGTTGTGATTTCTCTTTCATTCTTGATTTTACTTATTTGGGTCCTTTCCTTTTTTTCCTTGACCAAACTGGCTAGTGGTTTATCAATTTTGTTAATTCTTTCAAAGAACCAGCTTCTGGTTTCATTGATCTGTTCTACTGTTTTTTTTTTCTTTTGGTTTCAATAGCATTAATTTCTGCTCTAATCTTTATTATTTCCTGTCTTCTGCTGGTTTTGGGTTTTATTTGCTGTTCTTTTTCCAGCTCCTTAAGGCGTAAGGTTAGGTTGTGTATCTGAGCTCTTTCTTCCTTCTTTAGGAAGGCCTGTTTTTTGTTTTTTGTTTTTTTAATGAAAACTTTTAAGCACACAGGAGAGAATAGCAAAACCCCCATCCTTGCCCACAGATTGAGTAAGTAGTTCAAGGCTGAGCATGTGTCAGAGATGTGCAAGACCCTCACCAGCGGCCAGTGACAGGGATAAAGGATGCGTCTGCTAAATGTTGAATGATGACCATGATGCATAGGTTTTTGGTACTTTCTCCCTGGCAAGGAAGGGGGATGGGTTTGGAGTAGGTGACAGGAATAAAAACAGAGGGGTGACAGAACTGCATGCAGTTCTGGAGTTGTGAACTCCAGAAGGAACTTGGTAATGATGGCAAGGGCAAGGGGGTGGGGCAGTCTGCAGCAGCATGACTGTGGAGAAATGACCAAATCCATGTTGTCTGTTTTTTTAAGCAGATAAAGAATACTCATCCTTGGAGAGGATATTGAGGGACTCGGTTTCACACGGGAAGCTAGTTTTGACCTACTTTGGGGAAAGCAGAGTTTGGTTAATGGAGGGTATTCTGTCTGTAACAGGAGGGACAAGGTAGAGCTAATGGGCCTGTGGGGAGGAGGAATGTGTGTTGTGCACAATGATAGAGATTATGGAGACTTTGGAGCCCAAGGGGATGTGTTACTTACTGTTTGTGTATGCATTGGGCACCTCTGAAGTCCTCATGGTAAAACAGAAGAAACAGAACGCTTTTCAGATCCTGAAGCTAAAGATGAAGTAGCTTGTGCATTAATTCATAAACACTGTATCCTTTATGTATTAGTTCCTTGGGGACAATTAAAACCATCTCATCAGGTGAGGGTTAGGAACTAAAATAGTGTCCTGTTTAATCTTAGGATAAACTTTGTTATTGACATTTTGATAATCTTGTGTTAGACATACTTAGTCTTCCATTGAGGAATCTAAGAACTGGAGTTTCTTTCTGATTAGGCCCCATAATGCTCTTGTCCAGAGTTCCCTAGAATATTTGTTAATAATTTCCGTTGTTCCAGCAGTGCTTTTAGGCATCACAGTCTTGGCAAATATAGAATATGTTACATACTGTTATAGTCCTGGGCTAATGTCTCTACGTATCTCTTTACCTTTTAAAATATTTCTTTGGCGGGGGTGGGGTGGGGCGCCTGGGTGGCTCAGTCATTTAAGCATCCGACTCTTGATTTCAGCTCAGGTCATGATCTCACAGTTTGTGAGTTTGAGCCCTACATCAGACTCTGTGCTTACAGTGAAGAGCCTTCTTTGGATCCTCTGTCTCCCTCTCTCTGCCCCTCCCCAACTCGTGCTCACTCTCTCTCTCAAAAATAAATAAACGTTAAAAAAATGTAAATATTTCTTTGGTGACATATAGGCTAATTGCCTCCACAGTTCCTGCAGGATATCCTTTTTAAGTCCTGACTTTTTATAAAAATGTAACAATACCCCAGTAAGTTAGTGACCCCTGCTTTTGTATAAAGGTGATGTCTGAAAAGCATACAGATTTATAGATATGCTTACAAGGGCGTGCATTTGAGAATCTTCTTAGGGCCAGGTATTGTGCCATGTGCTTCCCTTACATTATATCATTTAGTTCTCACAATGATGTCATGGACCCAGTAGTATAGCTATTCCTGTTTTATTATTTTTTTAATGGGCATCAGAAATGTTGAGTGACTTTCCAAGGAAGGGGCACACAGTGAGTGGTACAATCAGGTACAGTCATGATCTTGTCCATATGTCACATTGTCATTCAGTAACGCACTGCAATATGAGTATGATTACTCACATTTTTTCATAGATGAGGAAAGCGACACACTTGTGACTAGGAAGAATGTTAGAAATGTAAAAACAACTGCTTAGACTTCATAGGGTTTTCCCTCACTGCTTGGAGCTCTTTAGCATTATATCATCAACTGTTCGTCTGTGGATGAAAAATGTCTAAATGTCATTTAATTTTCATATAGCAAAGAATAAAAGCTAAAAGATTTTTAAATATTGGTAATACAAATGAGAAATAGATGTTTGAATTTCTATATTAAATATAAGAGTTCTGTTGAATACTTTCTTCTACTTGCCGCTTCAGAACTAACACAGCAGTTAGAACCCAAAGTAAACTTATTGAGCACATAGTCACTGCTCTTTAAGTTGCCAACTGGCACACTTGTAGCCATTGAGACATTTCTAGTTTTTTTTCAGCTTCAATTAGGTTTAAATATTTATTTCACTTAGTTTTTCAAAGAATTGTCATTAAGTAAGAATGGTGGGACTGTGGTCATTCGTAGATTAACTAGGGAACATTTATGTCTTCATTATGGTGTGTTCTCAGATAAGTACATTATTACTCTTTGTGTAACAGAATTTAAAGTCAACCCTGGTTAATTTTTTTTATAATGTATAGACTGAAGTTGCTTTCCGGGAAGGATGAGTCAATTTCTTGAGTGGATGCTAATACAAGTTCACACGTCTGTGTGCCGTGTGTTATGCTCTCCTGTTGGCACACAGTTCTTTGGCAGTTTGCCTTTTGGGCATGTCATCATCTTCTAACAACAGTTATGTTCTCAAAAGGCTGGAGAGAGAGGAATTGAAAAGAAAGGCAGAGGAGGAAAGGCTTCGCCTAGAAGAGGAAGCCCGTAAGCAGGAGGAGGAAAAGAAACGGCAGGAAGAGGAAGAAAAAAGAAAGGCAGAAGTGGAGGCTAAGAGGAAGGCCAAGGAGGAGCTGTTGTTAAAAGAAGAGCAAGAAAAGGAAAAACAAGAAAAAGAAAAGCAAGAAAAAGCCATGATTGAAAAGCAGGTATAGTATAAGTCTTCATATGGACTCTCCTCAAGAGCTTTAGTTAATATTAGGTAAAATTAGTTAAATTTGAATGATTCATAATGTTTGCTTGAAGTTTTCTCTTAAACTAACTGGGCCGGTTATTAAATATGAGTTACTTTGGGCAATAAAAGTGAAGTTTGTAATGTTTGCTGTATGTCAGTTCACATTCCCCAGAAGGAAGATCCTGGGATGAGAATTTAGGTGCCAGGAGTTTATTTGGGAGAAGATCCCAGCAAGCTGGTAGGAGAGTGAGAGGAAAGCCAGTATAAGTGCACTGATGAGTGGCTTACTGTGGACCACTGGGAGCTAATGCCTTTGGGACTCTCTCAGAGACTGTGGAATATGCCTTAGAATTGTCTCTCTGAGGGGTGAGGAAACTGGATTGTTTATCTGCCAACTTCTATCTCTCATGGTTGAAGGTCACTCCTTGGGTAATTAACTTTCTGAAACACCTAGCCATGTGCACATGGCCAGAGACTACCCTCAGACACAGAAAAACCTTGGCAGGCAGTATGGAAACTGTCTGCAGGTAATTTGCATGGTGAACCCAGAGTATATGAGTGAGGCCCAGCCGTGTCTACTACATCATAGAGCAGGCTGTGTAAATCCACACTGAATATTGGAACAACATCTACTTTGAGGTAGCTGATAAGGTAGAAGAACACATGTATATCCCAGGGAATCCCACTACAGTGTTTTCTCAGCTTAGTAAAGTTTATGCCTTGGTTTACCTATTTCTATCAGAAGGAAGCAGCAGAAGCAAAGGCCCAGGAGGCAGCTAAACAGATGCGTCTAGAAAGAGAACAGATCATGCTGCAGATTGAGCAGGAGCGCCTGGAGAGGAAGAAGGTAAGGGCTCAGGATCAGGAGGAGTTAGGGTGAGGCAGGAACAGGAAATCAATCCAGTTCTGTTCTGCAGTTGTTGGGTAGAGTGATCTTAGAATTGTCTAATTAGGTCAAGTTTGTTGATAGCGCTGTTCACATCTTCTGTATCTTTGTTGGTTTTCTGTCATCTTGTTCTCTTAGTAACTGAGAGAAGAGTGTTAAAAGTTCTCTCTGTGATTATGGATTTATCCATTTCTCCTTCCAGTTCTATCAACTTTTTTTTATTATCTTTTTTTTTTAATGAAATTTATTGACATATTGCTTTCCATACAACACCCAGTGCTCATCCCAAAAGGTGCCCTCCTCAATACCCATCACCCACCCTTTCCTCCCTCCCACCCCCCATCAACCCTCAGTTTGTTCTCAGTTTTTAACAGTCTCTTATGCTTTGGCTCTCTCCCATTCTAACCTCTTTTTTTTTTTTTCCTTCCCCTCCCCCATGGGTTCCTGTTAAGTTTCTCAGGATCCACATAAGAGTGAAACCATATGGTATCTGTCTTTCTCTGTATGGCTTATTTCACTTAGCATCACACTCTCCAGTTCCATCCACGTTGCTACAAAAGGCCATATTTCATTTTTTCTCATTGCCACGTAATATTCCATTGTGTATATAAACCACAATTTCTTTATCCATTCATCAGTTGATGGACATTTAGGCTCTTTCCATACTTTGGCTATTGTTGAGAGTGCTGCTATGAACATTGGGGTACAAGTGGCCCTATGCATCAGTACTCCTGTATCCCTTGGATAAATTCCTAGCAGTGCTATTGCTGGGTCATAGGGTAGGTCTATTTTTAATTTTCTGAGGAACCTCCACACTGCTTTCCAGAGCGGCTGCACCACTTTGCATTCCCACCAACAGTGCAAGAGGGTTCCCGTTTCTCCACATCCTCTCCAGCATCTATAGTCTCCTGATTTGTTCATTTTGGCCACTCTGACTGGCGTGAGGTGATACCTGAGTGTGGTTTTGATTTGTATTTCCCTGATAAGGAGCGACGCTGAACATCTTTTCATGTGTCTGTTGGCCATCCAGATGTCTTCTTTAGAGAAGTGTCTATTCATGTTTTCTGCCCATTTCTTCACTGGGTTATTTGTTTTTTGGGTGTGGAGTTTGGTGAGCTCTTTATAGATTTTGGATACTAGCCCTTTGTCCGATATGTCATTTGCGAATATCTTTTCCCATTCCGTTGGTTGCCTTTTAGTTTTGTTGGTTGTTTCCTTTGCTGTGCAGAAGCTTTTTATCTTCATAAGGTCCCAGTAATTCACTTTTGCTTTTAATTCCCTTGCCTTTGGGGATGTGTCGAGTAAGAGATTGCTACGGCTGAGGTCAGAGAGGTCTTTTCCTGCTTTCTCCTCTAGGGTTTTGATGGTTTCCTGTCTCACATTCAGGTCCTTTATCCATTTTGAGTTTATTTTTGTGAATGGTGTGAGAGAGTGGTCTAGTTTCATTCTTCTGCATGTTGCTGTCCAGTTCTCCCAGCACCATTTGTTAAAGAGGCTGTCTTTTTTCCATTGGATGTTCTTTCCTGCTTTGTCAAAGATGAGTTGGCCATACGTTTGTGGGTCTAGTTCTGGGGTTTCTATTCTATTCCATTGGTCTATGTGTCTGTTTTTGTGCCATATCAACTTTTGTTTTAAACATTTTGAAGCTCTACTGTTAGGTGAATACATATTTCAGATTATTAAATTCTCCTGTTAAATTGACCCTTTTATCATTAATGTATCTCTATCTCCATTAATAATTGTATTAAAGTCCACTTTGTCAGACTTTTTTTTCCCACTTTGTCAGCCTTTTTATGTTCACTGTCTGCATCGTAAATATTTTTCCATCCTTTTACTTTGAACCTATGTGTTTCCTTACAAGTATGTCTCTTGTAAACAGCATAAAGTTAGGACTTGTTATTTGAATCCAGTTTGATGGTATTTGGCTTCTCATTGGGGTGCTTTTGTCCATTTACATTTAATGTAATTAGGGATAAAGTTGGGTTTAAGGAGGCTGATTATAAATAAAGCTCCATTCCTGTGGTGTCCTAGATCCAGCCTAAGCTTTGTACTGAATTAGGTCTGGGAGCTAGGAGACCAATCTCTGGCATCCCCTCATGACCTGCACCTCACCCTCACTTTCTCTAGGGTGATCCTCTAGAATGGCAGGTAGTGATTTGTTGTTTTTAGGTAACCTAAGGAGAGGAAGGAAAAAGGTGGGATATAAACTGAATGTCGATTCCAAATACTAGTTCACTTTTCAAGCATTTGACCTTGTCTGTAGGGCAGAGGTGTGTATCTGCAAAACCAATAGAAACCTTTCTGTACTCATTATCCTCTCCTGACGTTTCTCTCTTACAAGTTTTCTGAGATACGTAAAATCGCATTTAGACCCAGCTGTTTTTATGTTTATTTGGTATTATAGTCCTCTTACCTGGTCCTTTTTGGTTTCCAGAGAATAGATGAAATCATGAAGAGAACAAGGAAGAGTGATGTGTCTCCAGAAGTGAAGGTAGGTGTTCACAGAGTACCATTTTGATAGTTTATGGACTGAGGAGAAAAGAATGGCACAGTATGTTCAGTGGAATTGTAGGTCTTGGAGAGGAACAGCCAGAAAAAATGAACTCTTCCTGCTTTGTTCCTGGCTAGATTAAGGAGGCTACAGGTACTTGGATGGAAAGAGGAGTCTAAGAGAGGAGTTTCAGAGACAGGGTGGTAGTAAAAAATTTGAGAAGTTGGGTTGTGGATGCAGAGAGAGGCACAGTAGTCCATGAATAAAAAAGAAAATGGTGACATATTGATAAGGGAAATACAGTTAACTTGTAATAAGCCCAGAAGATTCAAAGAATTAGCATGGAATAGGCAGATGGTTCAGCACAGTTCTGAATATCCTTTGATGCTTTTCAAAAGTGCTTGTCTTTGTATGTAAAGTCATCCTTCCCTCTGTTTTTAGAAAGAAGACCCAAAAGTAGAGCTTCACTTGCCTGTGTATGTGGAAAATAAGACAAAACCAGTTGTCCCGAACAAAATAGGTGAGTGTGAGGGCTGGTTCTTGGGGTCTTCCTTTCAGTAGGTGAGGGCTCAAAGCACTTCCTGCGGGGATGAGCACCCGTGGGTCTTAAGAGCATTATTCCTGTAAGGGTACTGTGTAGTTTTCCTCCTGGGGGAGTCTCTATCTCCAGTACAGGTCTGTCAGGTCCATTCAGAAAGTTCTGGGGTCCTTGGTTACTTTAATAGTCCCAGCACAGGAAGCTGGCCACCTGCAGTCCCATGCTAGTTTCCAGGGAGGTTAACAGCTGATCAGGTTCTATTCAGAACTGATTCTGCTATTCTACAGTGGTTTCTCCTGTCTTCCAGACAGGAGAGCTGGATAGTCCAGCTCTTCTCTCTCATGTATACTTAAAACTCATTAGATGTGAGGGGCACCTGAGTGGCTCAGTTGTTTGACTGTCCCAACTCTTGATTCAGGCTCAAGTCATGATCCCAGGGTCATGGGATCAAGCCCCACATCAGACTCTTCACTGAGTGTGGAGCCTGCTTGGGATTCTCATTCATGCTCTCTCTCTTTCTGCGCTCTTCCTCCCTCTCCCTCCCTCCCTCCCTCCCTCTCTCCCTCTCTCTCTCTCTCTCTCTCTCTCAAAGAAAACCCCTCCTTAGATGTGAATATATCAATGTAGCCAAAGTCAGAGAGGCATGTCCATCTCAGAGGTACTCTACATTTCTCCTTTGCCTTGGGTCCCAAGAAAATGCTACACAGAGCCTGGGGACCTGCACAGTATATGACACCAAGCCTCCTGGGTGGGTCATGAGCCCTGCACAGACACTGATGATGTCATTTGTCTTCTTTTCTCTGTGAAGCTCATGACATCGGGTTCTTTTTGCAAAAGGATGTTGGACTGTTGGTAAAGCAGAGGATTAAATGAATTGTCTCAATATATATTTCCCCTGCTATTTCATTGTTCTGGTATTTTATGATTAACAGAATGACTTTTTGTTCTCAATCAGAAATAAATGGGTTGAACACTTGCCAGGAAGTTAATGGTGTGGGGCGTACTGCCCCAGAAACTTTTCCTCGAGATGTTTTCTCTAATGGGCTTAAACCAGTTGGGGGACTTGTTCATCTAGACACCCTTGATGGGAAATCAAACAGCCTGGATGACTCAACTGAAGAAGTTCAGTCTATGGATGTGAGGTAAGCTGGTTTATTTTGCATGTGAGCCTCATCTCTTCTGCAAACACCTCCACTGCCTCTTTGTTGATTTTTTCATCTTTTACATACCTAAATCAACTAAAGAAGGTTTGATTGCCATTCACAAAAGCTATCAGTGGTATATTAGTGTGTTGGGTCAGGTTCTTTAGAAGTAGAGCCGGAGACAGGTATTCTAAGGCATGGGATTTATCGGGAAAGAGTTCTCACAAGCAAGTGGAGGGTGGGAAGGAGTATGAAGCAGGGGAAGTCACTAAGCAAGGATTCTGTTTTAGCTGGTCCTATGGGAGCTCTGAAGGATGAATTTCCACTAGAGGGTGGTCTGATTAAGGGAGGCAGCCTTCGTGCCACTCTACCCATCAGCCATTGAGTGTGGTCACCCAAGGTAGGGATGCAGTTATAACTTCTGTGGGCATAGGACTCCTGTCAGCCAAAGGCAGTTGTCCAGAGAAAGAAAGGGTGGCAGCTATGAGCTATTAGCAGCCAGCTGTCTGTGCAGCTGGGAGACGGATGCGCCTACACATCAATGGGGTCTGAGTGGGGCACCAACAGGACTCACTGTGTCCAGTGTCTTATGTTTAAGTAGTCTTGTCATTGGAGACTTGATAAAAGATCTAATCTGATTCCAGATACTAAAATCTTAAACAATTCACCTGACAAATTAATCTCAGACAAAAGGCAAATTCAGTTAGCATGTGGTTGAGACAGAGACACTGAAACAGAGAGCCTTGGACAGGGCAATTGGAATGGGGGCAGCTATCTGAGCCAGGAGGCAGTGACAATGTTTTACAAAAGTTCTGCCAGAGCTCCAGGTGGCCAGAGGTTAACCTTTTCTCCTTGGCTGTGAATTCTCAGCTTTCTCTTTGGGGGTGGGGTCTGGGGAGGAGGGTCTTTCCTAGGGCACAGTGATTGTAAATGTCCTAGCTTGTGCACCCTGGCCTTAAACCAGATATGTACAAACCCAGGGTCCAGCACCCCATCACCAGTAGAGCAAATTCTATGGAGACAAACCTTGCCTCCATTGCTGTCCGTCTCCTTAGGCCCTAGGGTGAAACAGCAGAGGCATCTTAAACATTAACACAGCATCTCTCCCCCTCCCCGTGTTGAACCTACCTCTACTTATTCCTTATGTCTCTGGGTGTGGGGAAGATGATAAGACACAGCATCAGCCAGGGTTCAAGAAAGTGAAGGGGCTCAGTGTGTACTCTGAGTTCTCCTGTGGCCACCTCTGCATTTAAAGAAAGGTGACTCTTGGAGGTTGCACCCAAGCTTGTAGCATTTTCTCCTCCTTACGATCTGACCAGCTGTTGAAGGCCAGGGAATGGAGGTGAGGCAAGGTGGAGATAGGGTGGGTGCTTCTGCTAATGGGGCAGTTTGTCCAGGCTCCAGCCGCCACAAGTGGTGTTAGGTCTTCTGCTGCCTCATAACTAGGTTGAGTGTGAGGGAAATGGATTTTCTCAGTTTCTTCAGTTCAGCTGGTTTTTGTAGATTCTTCTCTCAGATCTTATCAAGGAAGAAAAGAACAGACAAACTTGGCAGCAACCTTACTCTGGCTATTAAGAAAGACTCCCAGTGTCAGGACCTCACATCCCAGCCCACCTCATCTGAGCTAGGCCTGTGGTTGACACAGCTATGAAACTCCTTGTTCCATCTCTAGGTTGAAGAGAGAGAGAGAGCCACACCCACTGGGCAGGAGCTAGATAAGTCAGGGTAGAGTGGGGCCTCACTTTAGAGAGGGAGCATGGGAGAGATTTGCTCTGCAGGTGACTGGGTGCATGGTGGGGTCCTTCTTAACAATGGCCCCCACCTAAACTGAACATTTACTGCAGGCTGCACAGACTTCCTCAGTATGATCACGTCATGCTCACAGGAACCCCGATAGGGAGAAATGATTGTTCATCTCCTTGTACAGCAGTGGAAACTGCGGCTGGCAGGGAGGAAAAACAGCTTGTTCAAGGTAGCACTGCTAAAGAGAAACAGCACCAGGAACCCTGGTGCTGATTAGGGCCCTTCCTCAGCTCTGTTTTAACTTCTAACATTTGCTTTCTGTTTGGGTTTCCCATTTTGAAGGTTTTGGAAGTGGTTGGCTTCTCTGCAGTAGAGTGCTGGTACCTGTGGTTTTTATTTTCTTTCTTCCTGTGGGCAGTGTGAGCTTGGCCTTCACAGCCCTGCCCAGTCCACTTCCCTTGTTTTTCCTTGGGAGGGGGGCTTCTATCTCTCAGTGTCTCAGATTTGAAATAACTTGTGTTTTTTATAGTGTGTTTCACACCAGCTTTGTCTCTAAATCCATCTTCTCTCGAAAAGTAGTGTAACAGAATATTGTAAATAGAATTAATTTTCATATTTTTCTCTGCCTCCCTCCTTCACTGTCCCTCCCTTCCCCCCATCCCAGTCCTGTTTCAAAGGAAGAGCTTATCTCCATCCCAGAATTTTCACCAGTAAGTGAAATGATTCCTGGGGTGTCTCTGGACCAAAATGGAACTGGTAATGCTCGAGCACTTCAAGATCTCCTAGATTTCACTGGCCCACCCATGTACCCCAAGCGATCCAGTGAAAATCTCAGCCTGGATGACTGTAATAAAAACTTGATTGAAGGATTTAACAGTCCTGGCCAAGAAAATACTCTGAACACCTTCTGTTGACAAATACATCTCTTTAATGAAAGGTACAGTCCGGTCCTTTGATTATAGTCTAAATTTATACCTCTCCAAGTGGGGTTTGTAAAGATGGGATAAACATCACTCGGTGTCCTGAATGGTCAGTTTTATTTGAAAAATACAAATGTGAATATGAATATAGGTATCACTCATTTTTCAAAACTTAACATTATGCCAAATGTAGTTTATGAAAGACCTGCATTACTACCTGTTTGCATTAACTGAAAGTAGTGCAAAGAGATTTTCACTTTTACAAAAAAAAGGCAAAATGCAAAAACAGCCTTCAGTGTTTGTCTTGGAGTGAGCTGTTCGAGAGGCAGCATGCACCCTGCACGGGGACAGTGGCTCTGTCAAACTCCTTCCTGAGAGCTGCACTCAGCATTCAGCCGCCATAGCTTTGCACTGTGTCTGCGAGCATCTGTGCTTTCTCTCATATTATTTTGCACATCCATTAGCAAGATATATTCTAAGGTAAAAGAAAAGCCTAAGAGGTTATTTTGGGGGTCTGGGAACACACAAAAATTTTTCCATATGAGTTAGTAGTAATTAATTGCTTCTTCACCTTGCGGCATTTCTGCTTACAAAAGGTTTCATAGGAACATTCTTTCAGATGGGAGGAAACCTGTATATGGTATATATACTGCAGCGCACACAATAATTGAGATGGATTTCAAGTGAATCCTTTGTATGAGAGCCTTCAGTGCCACACCCCTCCATGCCCACCCTGCTGTTGGGGGTGTGTAGATGGGTGTGTGGTGTGTGTGTTGAGAAGCACTGCTACAAGCTTGACCAACCATCTATCTGGAGTAGCACCATTTTTAGAGGCAAAGAGAATACTGTAATAGTGGTACAAGGTGGTATTAATAAAGTGAATTTCTCCCCTAGTTTTACTCAATGACATTCCACATTCTATCTGCAGTCATTCATATATAATGATGAGCATTGGGTCAAATGATTTGCTGTTCTCTTGACCCAATCTGGAATCTTTGCAAGCAAACATCTATTCTTGGATCACACTGAGGGAGTGGGCAGATGGAGAGCTGAAGTTTGTGTCCTGAAGGTTTTGTTCCCCACCTTTGGCCTTTTTTCTTGTCGAAGTGGGTTATAAACACTCTGCGTTTGTGTAATTTAGTTATACACACCTTACATTGGATTTACTTCAGTTTGGGGCTTGTTTTTTAATTAACGAAAACATAATTAGAATCTATCATCAAATCCTTTCGTAAGTTAATTCCAGTTGTCCTCCCACTTTAGACTTTGAAAACATTTTTATATTCTCAGCATTCTCTCACTTCATTTCTTATGAGGCTCCACTCCTATAACACAGCTTCAATGCCTGATATGATTTAGTCCAATCTTTCTCTTTCTCAAATGAGCAAACACAGGCTGACTGGCTGACCCAGTCAGAAGAGCACACGACTGTTGATCGTGGGGTTGTGAGTTCAAGCTTCACGTTGTGCATAGAGCCTATTTAAAAAAGTAAAGTCTATTTTGGGGCACCTGGGTGGCTTGGAGGAGCATGTGAGTCTCGATCTCGGGGTCATGAGTTCAAGCCCCACAGTGGGTGCAGAGATTACTTAAATAAATAAAATCAAATGAGGAAACAGGTTGGGGAGGGCACATGGCCAAAGGTCACTGTATTTTGCATACATCTTCCTGTGCTCAGCTATCAGCTGTAGATAGTGCATCTTAAGAGTTCACTTCTCTCGGTTCTTAGGGAAGCACTTGTGGCCCTTTGACACGTAAAAGGGAATGTATGACAGGTAACATTTAGAATAAACTGTGTCAGTATTATGCTAAGTGAAATAACTCGGTCAAATAACTCAGTCGGAAAAAGACAAATACCATATGATGTCACTCACATGTGAAATTTAAGAAACAAAACAAATGAGCAAGGAGGAGAAAAAGGGACAAACCAAGAAACAGACTCTGAACTATAGGGAATAAACTGATGGTTACCAGAGGGGAAAGCAGGGGTCGGTGGAGATGGGGGGAATAGGGTATGGGGATTATGGAGTGCACCGGTTCTGATGGGCACCGAGTGATGTATGGAAGTATTGAGTCACTATATTGTACACCTGAAACTAATATAACACTGTATGTTAACTGAATTAAAAACTTAAAATCAAGATAGGATACAAGTGAACATAAATAAGCATGTGTTTTGTTGTTTGTTTTGACTGCATTTGGCTTCTTAAAATAAGTTCTGCACTGAAATCTTAAAATGTGTTGGTTTTTGTTGTCACAGTGGCTAGGGGCAGCAATACCATTTGGAAAGCAGAGCTTGGGACATTAAGTATCCTGCAGAAAATTTGGCCACCTAATAGAATAGTCCCACCCAAAATGCTGAAGCTCTTCCATTGAAAGATACTGCTATATAATTATCAAGAAGGTAGAAAGTTCCAGACAGAGTGATCATTTTAGTGAGAAAGAATAGGTACAATGTGGTCTCTTCATTCATCTCATCTGGTTTTGTTTTTGGATTGACACAGGTGGTGTTTGGAGAGCCCATGAAGCTGCTGGTAGTCAAATCCAAGCTGCTGGTCCTCTGAAGAAGCTTCTGTTGTCCTAAATCACTGGATTCCAAATTATTAGATGAAAATGTAACTGTATCCCTAGTTAGTATGTCAAACACTGGCCACTCTTGGTAGAAACCACTCTTGGTCGAAACCTTGAAACATTGGCCTTGTTGGGCTTTAGCAAAGTTTCATGTTACAGTTCTATTTATGAGCTTCAGCTGCTGATAAAGTGCTTCCTATACTACTTTATTATCATAGTGATCCTCGGAATAACCCAGGTGATTCTGTGTTGGAAATTCACCTTATAACCATTCTTATTCCCAAAGTTGGAGTACATAAACATTTAGATGTCTTTTCCTGTAAATATTCTAGACATTGACTCAAACTCTACTTAAACTTACACTGAACTTGGGCTGCTTATCTCCCTGTCTGTGTTTAGAAGAAATTCCAGAGGGTTTTCCCCCTTTCTGTGGTTTATTTGTTGGAAGTTACTATCAAGCTGTTTCTTATTATTAAGCTTAGCCACCTGCAAAATGCGTTGCCCCATATTACTCCTTGGGGGGCTGACAGAATAATATTGTCTGGTTGATTAAGAAAACTATTAAGCAATGTGGAATGATTTCTGTTCACGTATGCATTTTATTATAGACTTGGGCACCTGAATCTAGCAAGGATCTTGTCATTGTTACCCCTTAAAATATCCAAGCCATCGAGTAGCTTTTGGACTGAAGGAAGCTTGAATGATTTGTGGGGCTCATGCACAGGTGGTTGGTTTTCATGTTGTTGCTATCGTTTTTCTCTTGGACCTTGGGGCCCTTGTTTGTTTGCTCCTGTGTTTGCTCAACTCTAATGAAACCAGGCTCAAATGAAAAGATAGTTCTCTGGAACAAGGGGGCCCTGAACTGGAACCAACATGTCATTTTAACAGACCAACATAAAAATATCTGAACAAGGGACAATGACACTAGAATGTATACTTCATGTGTTTTATGCCATATAATGTGTTTTCTTAATTTTGTTTCTTGTGGTGAAATGTGACTTTCAGATTAAAATGACCTCCTTTGAAACTGTTTTTTGTTTGAAAACTTCTTTGAAACTCTTGTACAGTAAAGAGTTTGGAAAAGATCCATAATTCTGACTGAGGTTTGCAACCAGGAGATAAAAAGAAGTCTCAATAATAATCTTGTTCATGTGCTTTTAAAACCAGCTACAGTTTAAGACTTTATCAGTTATGGAAACTGTGTATGTTTGTGTATGTGTATATATTAAATAAAATACATGCCTCCAGTAATGCAGTGCCATTGATCTTGAATATCAGGGGAAATCCCTTTTATGACAAGCACACAGAAAATGATAGCATGGTCTGACTTTCAAAAAATGCCTCACCATCTTTCTTAGTTTTATTTTGCTAA
Source organism: Prionailurus bengalensis (assembly GCF_016509475.1). Classification (NCBI taxonomy): domain Eukaryota; kingdom Metazoa; phylum Chordata; class Mammalia; order Carnivora; family Felidae; genus Prionailurus; species Prionailurus bengalensis. The sequence goes on along the minus strand of NC_057361.1, from coordinate 16,212,065 downwards.
ATGTTTGTTTTGTTGTGATCTGTTGTGCCTCATAGCACCATTGTGACCATGGTGATGCCTCATGTGCATGATGTGTTCATTGTGTTTAATGTGAAATACATTTTCATTGAAGAATCTGATGGCTTGCTAGTGTTTTGTTTGTTTCTGTAGGCTCAATGAAGAAATGTGCTGAAACCAAATCAGATTTTCTGAAACCTATGTGGAGAAAACCCAAAAATCCTGCGTAGGTGTCCTTTCCCTGTCAAACTCATTAAAATTTCTCTGTTGTCAGTTCCAAGCACAGCCAGCTGTAGAAATAAGCTTAAGTGATGAGCTGTCCCTAGGAAATGATGAACTTCGAAGTACAGTAAAGTTGATGTACTTTCATACCACTGATATGAGGGAATTCTAGCTAGCTAAGATGCGGCTAACTTAGTGTAACCTATGAAAACATTCCACATAGCAATATGGCATTTAAACAGAATTATATTGGGTATGGTGACCTTTATTTTCCAGTAAGCTAAAACCAGACCAGCCTTTTTTTTTTTTTTTTTTTATCTAATTCACGGCTTTTATACAGGCTGAGAGACAATACCAGCCAAGACCAGGAGCCAGAAAGGCATATTGGAATGGGAATTTTGGAACCCTCATGGTAACTTTCTGGGCTGCCGTCTCTGAAGCCAGGGATCCAGTCAACACAGCCCTCCTCAGCTCTGCTGACAAAGCCTCTGTTAAGTGCACAGGAGTATCTGTCCTAACTCTTTCTGTATGCTGGCCTATGACAGTGGCATTACAAGTAGCTTCTGTCTTCATGAGCTCTGGCCACAGGATCAGAGTGGTTGCCAGGCACTCCTAAGAGCAATTTTTTGTGAACATTCTGAATTTTTCTTCATATGTACAGGTTTTCTGTTAATCACATGCTTTGTAAACTAAATTTGGAAAGCCAGTGTAAGGAACTGTTTTGTTTCTAAACATGCATTGAGGCTCCGTTACTTTGGAGCACAACAGAGTGACCTCCATCTCCACTCTTGAGTATTGTTCAAGAAAGACAATTATGTAAGAAAATAGCATGAGAACTCTTAGCAATAGAAAAGAGGAGCCTTACAGATAGTCTTTGGGCGGGGAGGGGGGCGGCAAAAAGAAACAAGTGAAAAACTCATTCTTAGAATATTTTCACAGGTGAGCCAACTACTAAAGAAAAGTCAGTTTTCTTACACATTAACAATAAACAGGAAGTTGACCCCCACAAACCCCAGAAAGTTTGTAGAAATAAGCTAAATCTAAAACTTGATCAGGGGACATTACATGTAAATGGAAAGACATGTCACGTCACTAGATGGGAAAATCTGTGTGTGCGAAGTAGACATAGTGGGTGGCCCTCACATTTGTGCAGTATTGTAAATCAAATCGAGTCCCAGTCAATGGAATTTCTGTTTTGCAGCTTGTAAACATAATTGTATAGTACATGTAACAGAGTGAACACAGAGCTAAGAAACTTACAAAATGAGCTTTTAAAAATGGAGAATTTCCCTGAACAAATAGCTAAATATATGATAAAACTTCCAGAACTAAAACAATGTAGTCTGATAAATACAATTTGGAATAGAAAATAGAGATCAGTGATAGACCCAAGAGACTAATGTATGATGGAATGGGGGTGGATTATTTCATCCTATACAGAGATAGCATGTGATTTAGTGTCTCCTGAGGGTCAACTGAATTTAGCATCTCTGATAGGATGTGAATAAGGGCCCATATAATGAGGAAATTATAATGAGCAGGGTCCAAGGTGTGGGTACCAATTTTGGTTCAAAGTTTAATTCAGTGGAACTTTTAGACACAAGGCTTGGTATGATCCTCTGAAGATCTTGAATTGATACCCTCCCCTCACCTCAGGATTTGCCAGGATCTCAGGAGGTGAGAAGCAGTGGCCTCTACTTGCCATGGTTTAAGCTTCTGCAGGAATGGACCTTAAGAGTCAACATGGCCTCAGTTCCTGCTGTATGCGAGGTGGTCTTAAGACTTCTCCAGGCTATGAGGTAGGTAGGAGAGGGTTACTTCCTTGAGACACACAGCTGGAATTTGACAGATCTGGGGTTGACTCCAGGGCCTCAGTTTCGGTACCCTCGCGAGAGCTAACAGGTTCTTCTGCCCCTGAGAGCAGCAGAAGTGTTTTTGTTGGAGCAGGTGCTTATAGCTGAGAAGGGCCAGAACCTCCATGGGGAATCCTAGTTCTGGGTGTGCTTTTATTAAAAAATGAACTGTCAACATAGTGTTCACATACTATAAAAATATCCCTCTTTTATACAACTCTGTCTTTGATTTGTTCACAAAGTTGTGCAACCATCACCACTAATTTTCATTTGTGCTTTTTCAGCGTTTCTTATCCATCCATCCACTCAAAGCAGGAGAGCTTGGCTATATTATTAGTTCACGTCCTCATTGTACCTAGAAGCAAGAACATGGGATTTGAAAGTACTATTCCCTGAACCATTCACTTCCCCATATTCCTGTCCCAACAGGCCAAATTAGTGTGGTGTTTCTGTAACCTGATCTATGTGGGCTGTTCTGTGTTGTTTCGCATTCTCTGTGCATAAATATTGGATCAAATGCCAAATACAGGCTCACTTATCAGATGCCCAGTATGGACTTTATAGAGGTCGATGAGAAACATGGATTGGGTGAAATTTGAAAATCATGAACCTTTGTTGTTGTTGTTCTGTGTTGTTTTTTGGAGAGAGAGCGTGAGCAGGGGAGAGGGACAGAGGGAGAGAGAGAGAGAGCGAGAGAGAATCCCAAGCAGGTTCAGCATGGAGCCCCAACACAGAGCTCAATCCCACATTGCAGGGATCATGACCTGAGCCAAAATCAAGTCAGAAGCTCAACCAACTGAGCCACCCAGGTGCCCCCCAAATCATGAACCTTTTGTGCTCGCTTTGGCAACACATATACCAAATCATGAACCTTTGAAGATAGGCCTTTTAACAGTGGCCGTCAAATCTAGTGGGTGTGGGGTGGCTCTACTTGCTCTTGTGTTTCCAGGACAGATGGCCCATTTTCGGGGAGAAATGATTTTCTTTTTTGACCCTAAGATCCAGGTCAGAGTCCAAGACAGTGGGCACTCCTTGAATGGTGGAAAGAAATCACCCCTTCTACAGCCCAGAGTCTGAGGGGCACCTTGCAAAAGGCCGAGGAAGCTCGTAGGCTTCAGATGATGTCACACCCAGAGAATTCACTCCCCACCCCTCCCTTCAGCTATGCAGTAAATAGAAGCTTCTGTGAGGCAGTAAGGAAATGCCAAAGTTTAATCCTTCCAATAGGCTTCGAGGGATGGTTGATGTTAGGGAAAAGGTCTAAAGTGACCAGACTTCTGGACTACCAAGATAGTATTAAGGCAGGCTTTCCCCATGTCCACTTATCTCAGGAAATGCAAAATTCGAGGAATAGAGTCCCAAGGAATTAAACCTTTGTGTAAAGTAACTTTCAAATCAGAGGCAACAGCCCTCTCTTGACTGTCCTTGTCTTTTAATCACATTTCCCTAGCAGTGTGTGCAAGCTGATCTCTGAAACAACCAGAAGGTTGTCAACAAAGAAGTGAGAGCTAAGAAGGAGCTAGGTCATGCATGCACAGTAGACATGGAGAGCTTGTTGGATTGAATGTGGTCCCCACAGTGGGATGCAAAGGTTGTTTTAGAACAAATGGAATCTTACTGGTACCACTGGAAGGAAAGGATACATTTCATTTGCTCAGTGGACCTGACCTTTGGAAGGGTTCTCAGGGGTCACTCCTGTGCAGTGACAACCCTGATGGCTGGTAAGAGGTATTCATTGTTCATTGATGGTACGAAATTATCCAGAACAAGGAAATAAGGCCAAAAGATAACTGCATGCCCTTTCAAAGACCTGCAAGAGCATGGTCTTAACACAGCAGCCCAAGGGCTGCTGAGTTTCAGGGAATATAGCTTTCTATTGCTGACCATGTGATCTGGACTAAGACACAGTCTCTGGAGTTATTCACTTGTAGACAGAGTTGCAGTTGACTTTTGTCTTATTGAAAAGCTAACTCCAGGGGCGCCTGGGTGGCTCAGTTGGTTGAGCATCCAACTCTTGATTTCAGCTCAGGTCATGATGATCTTACACTGTGTGGGACTGAGCCCTTGTGTTGGGCTCTGCGCTGGCAGCAAGGAGCCTGCTTGTGATCCTCTCTCTCCCTCTGCCCCTCCCCCATTCATCACGTGTGTGTGCGCACTCTCTCTCTCTCTGAAAATAAATAAACCTTTAAAAAAGAAAAAGAGGGGCGCCTGAGTGGCTCAGTCAGTTAAGCGTCCGACTTCAGCTCAGGTCATGATCTCGTAGTTCGTGAGTTCGAGCCCCGCATCGGGCTCTGTGTTGATAGCTTGGAGCCTGGAGCCTGCTTTGGATTCTGGGTCTCCCTCTCTCTCTGCCCCTCCCCCACTCATGCTCTGTCTGTCTCAAAAAGAAACATTAAAATTTTTTTTAAAAAAAGAAATGCTAACTCCAAACATTATGCCTGTTTGTTCCTGTAGGGCACTAAACAATTTTGTATGTAACTTTGTGATCTCATCCCAGCATTTGCTTCCCCACTAAACACACATCGTGTGATGCTGTGTATGTACCCACATCCATGTGCCAAACAAGCAGTCCCCATATTCTCCCTTGACCTGGTTTTGTCATCCTGCTCCCTAATGGAGTTGAACACACTTTTGACACATGCTCACGTATATTTGCAGCAGAATTATGGTTGTAACTTTCGAAGTTATACTTTGACAATGAGAAAGCCTTAAGTCCTTAGCAGGTTTGGGAAATTTTAAGTAGCTGCTATAATAGCTTTAAAGGTTCATATTAGGGGTTCCTGGTTGGCTCAGTCGGTAGAGCGTGTGACTCTTTATTTTTTTTATTTATTTATTTTTTTTTGAGAGAGAGAGAGAGAAACAGAGTGGGAGTGGGAGAGGGACAGAGAAAGAGGGAGACACAGAATTCGAAGCAGGCTCCCGACTCCTAGTTATCAGCACAGAGCCTGATGCAGGGCTCGAACTTACGAACTGTGAGATCATGACCTGAGCCAAAGTCAGTTGCTTAAGTGACTGAGCCACCCAGGCGCCCCTAGCATGCGACTCTTAATCTGAGGGTTGTGAGTTTGAGCCCCACGTTAGGTGTAGAGATCATTTAAAAATAAAATCTTTTTTACAAAGTTCATATTAAATGCTGTTGTAGTGGCTGTTGTGGTGCACCACCTAGATGGACCTCCTCTTTAAGACTGAGGTATTTGTCCTTCCACATGCTGGAGGTACAGTTGCTGAGGCTTGTTGGTGGAGTTCCTAAGAATTGCCTTTGACTGAAGGAAACTACCTTACTAAGGTTAAACCCCCTCATTTGAGCAGCCTGTATCTAATGGATAATTTGGGTGTACAAAAATCCTTGCCTCAAAGTGAGACAATTCAGAAGGGATGTCTCACTTCAGAGGTCCTTGTGCGTTCACTTGAGTCCTTTGTTGAGGCTGCATTGCAGCCCAAGATTTCCCTCATGCTTCCAACACTCCCCTGTTCACTCCCCATGCACCTCCTGCATGCTAACTGGTCTCAGCGTCTATTCCTGGAGAACCAGACCTGAGCTAGCTAGGCATTGTACTAAGGGCTTTCCATGCATTCTCTCTCCAAACCTTAGGAATGACTTTCTGGGATAAGCACTGTTGTTGCCATGCTCACTTTACCACGAGAAAGCCCGAAGTCCTCAGCAGGTTTGGGAAATTTTAAGCAGCTCCTGTAATAGCTTTAAAGGTTCATATTAGGGGTTCCTTCACCATGAGGACCAAGACAGGTGAAGTTGCTCATGCAAGACCCCTTACAAGCAGGAAGTACACAGCTGGGCTTCAAATCCAAAGTTTGCTTTCCAGCCTGTGCTTGTCCAGGCCCACTACACCTCAAAGTTTCGCTGTGGGAAATCACACAGATTCAACACTTTGAGGCTCTTGCCAGTCTACACATCTTGTAGCTGTATTTGCAAGTTTCCCAGTTATTATTTGTAGTTGTAATGGGTAATGAGGTCAGATCTGCCGTAATGTATTTTTGTATTATAGTTTGGGATGAGACATTTATTTGCGTGATTCTTTGATTAATGTCGGCCTCTCTCACTGTAAGCTTCTTCATAGCAGGGCTGCCTAACTGCCTAATATTCCTACCACCCACTACAGGTATTCAGTAAGTATTTGCCAGTGAATAAACACAATTGTTACTAAGGAAATCTATGAATTAAAATCCATGTCCTCTGATCTGCATATCTTTCTGCCAGAGCCACATTCTATCATGAGATAGATAGCAGATTCTCAAAGACCCTAGTTTTTGTGTTTGCTTTTGGATTCCTCAGCACCTACAACACCCAACTGTCCCAGAATAGCTCCACCATAAATCTTTGTTAAATGAATGTTTTTTTTTAAAATAGAGAACAAACGTACCAGATGGTTCCAAGGCACGTAGCAGAAATTGGCGTCAATATTAAGGGTATTTATTAACCACATATAATATATGACAAGCTCCAAAGGCAGCTCAATGACATCAGGATTCTGGAGCTGCACTTCTTTGAGTGTCTTGGCTTTAAGAAGGTTGCTGTGGCACCAGCATCCTGTGTTCATGCCACTGTGGTCAGAGGCGTGAAGATGTTCGTGGCAGACTGCTGCTCCTTGTTCTGCTCCCTCCTTCTACCAGGAAGAAAACCCTTTCCCAGAAGCTCCCAGCAGATCTCTACTTCTCCTTGGCCAGTACTAGGTCTTATGCTGACCCCTAAGCTAATCACTGGCCTAAGGGAAGGATGATCATGCATATTACTTAAGGTAAATGCCAACTACTGCTTTTTTTTTTAAATGTTTATTTTGAGAGAGAGACAGAGAGCATGAGCAGGGGAGGGGCAGAGAGAGAGGGGGACACAGAATCCGAAGCAGGCTCAGGCTCTGAGCTGTCAGCACAGAGCCTGACGCAGGGTTCGAACCCACGAACCGCGACATCATGACCTGAGCTAAAGTTGGACGCTTAACCGATGGAGCCACCCAGGCGCCCCAGTAATGCTAGCTTCTATAACAACTACCCCTCAAAGATGCAGAATGTCTCAGATACAACAGAATTTTTTTCTCCCTCATGTGAAGTCCAAAACAGATGTGGCTTATTATAACTCTCCTCTAAGTGGAACTCTCCTCTAAGTGGTAATTCAGGGAACAGGCTCCGTCCATCTTATAGCTCCTTCATTTTCCAACTTTATCATATCTTTCTGCATCAAGCCCACAGAATAGGGAAAGAATATTTAGAAGATACATTGCTTGGCAACCAACTTGGCCTCTAAGGGACACACGCCATTTCCACTCATATTTGGTTGGCAAGAACTAGTCACATGGCCCCACATAGATACATGCAAGGGATATGTAGTCCCTGGCTGGTTTGCTTCTTCTTTTGTTTTTAATGTTTATTTATTTATTTTTTTATTTATTTTTTATTTATTTTTTTTTCAACGTTTATTTATTTTTGGGACAGAGAGAGACAGAGCATGAACGGGGGAGGGGCAGAGAGAGAGGGAGACACAGAATCGGAAACAGGCTCCAGGCTCTGAGCCATCAGCCCAGAGCCCGACGCGGGGCTCGAACTCACGGACCGCGAGATCGTGACCTGGCTGAAGTTGGACGCTTAACCGACTGCGCCACCCAGGCGCCCCAATGTTTATTTATTTTTGAGAGAGCGCGCGCGCGCGCACACACACACACACACACACACACACACACTCATGAGTGGGGGAGGGGCAGGAGAGGCTTATAGAGGATCTGAAGCAGCCTCTGTAGTGACAGCAGCGAGCCCGAGGCAGGCAGGGCTCACGCTCGCAAATTGTGAGATCATGCACGACCTGAGCCCAAGTGAGTCGCTCACCCAACAAAACACCCCAGGGCCCCCCTAGCTGGTTTGCTACTTACCAGAGATATTGCTAACCCTGTGCTTTCCAAAAGTTCTGGTTATACCACTTCACTTTTACAAAAGACCTACATTCATACCTGTTTTTGCTAACTGAAAGAAATCAGAAAATAATTTTCACTTTTGTGAAAAAAGCTGTTCCCACCCTAACGTAGGTCTTTCATGAAAGTGAAGTGGCACGATGCAAACTTTCCGAAAAAATGGAGGATACTCTTGGCTGTACGCTATTTTGGCTTAGGAAAGTTTTTATAGGAAGTTCGGAATGAAGGGGAAACCCGTACCATGCAAGGGGGAGCCCAGGGAATTTGGTATATAGTTTGCTGTTTCTGCCATGCCATAATTAACTTAGCCAGAGCTGTCTAATGGGAATATGATGTGAGTAACATATGTCACTTTCAGTGTCAACTAGGGGGCCTGGGAAGAGAGGGGCAGTAAGTATTTTTATTGCATCGTAAAATCTACCACAGGGCCCATTATATTCTCTTTTTCTACTAATCTAAGAGAGAGTAAGAATTGGTGTGAAAAAGCAGAAGAAACTGTGAGGGTACCTAATAAATGTGGAGTTAAACAAGTCAGATTTATCAAGCAAATGAAATTTTTGAGAGCTTAAGAACAGAATTGGCATCTGGGTTGTACCAGGACACAAAAACAGACTGCTTATTGTGGGAAGACATATATTAATCGAATCTACCAAGGATCTGGGGGAAGAGCTTCAGGGGAGGGGCAGTAAAGATTTCAATAAGGAAGAGTAATGAAACTTAAAAATATTTTGTAGTAAAATTAAGTTTTAAATCTAACCTCACTGTTCCTTTTTGCCTTGCATCAATGTAGGTAGTCCATATCAAAATTTTTTTCAAAATAATTTCTGAGTTGTGACATATTTTAACACCACAAATATTATATGACTTTCAGAATTAGGGGCAAGCCACTTCACATATTAATTACAAAAGAGTTCATGAGAAATAATTTATGGGCCCAGCGAGCTGGTAGTAACTACCGAATCTTGTTCAGGAATTTGTCGTCAATCTCAGTAGGAAAATAGACATAAAGACAGTGACTAGAATGAGCAAAAAGGGGTCTGCAACACAAGACTGTCGGAAAGCATTTTCCTCCAAACAGTATAAATCATTTCTGTCTGCACTCAGTTGTTGCCAAAGCCCTTAAAAAAGTAAAGAAAGGACAGCGTCCACCAAAAAAAAAAAATAAATAAAAAAAATAAAAATAAAAATAAAATGCCCATCTCATGGCACAGAAGAAAAGCAGGAGGAAACAGGGCTGGGTAAGTGTAATACATTGAATTTCATTTACAATATTAAGCAACACAAGTCAGATACTTAAGGAAAGAGAAAATTCACCTGGTTCTGGAAGTCCTGGGTTGTAAGGACTAATGCAGATGCTGAAGACATGACCAACACAATACAGACCATCTGTACAAAAACTATGAGAAAAATCTGTGCAGTGTTGTCAAGGGATGAGAAAGCTATTTGTCCTACTTATTCCTAATTATCTAATTCTCACATCAGCATTTAACAAAGAAAGCTGTACAGAAGGGCAGCTAGAGATACATGTCAGGGCAGATGGAAGTTTTCCCCAGAAGCGATGCCCCTCCAAAACATGACATGACAGTGAGCACTTGCTCTGAGTCTGTATTAGTACCTGATTCATTCTTTTTTAGTTTGACTTTTTTTTTTACTTGTTTAAGAATTAGTAGTTTAAAAACTCCCACGGGGGCGCCTGGGTGGCTCAATCGGTTGAGCATCCGACTTCGGCTTAGGTCACGATCTCACAGCTTGTGAGTTCGAGCCCCGCGTCAGGCTCTGTGCTGACAGCTCAGAGCCTGGAGCCTGCTTCTGCTTCTGTGTCTCCCTCTCTCTCTCTGCCCCTAACCCACTTGCATTCTGTCTCTGTCTCTGTCAAAAAATAAACATTAAAAAAGTAAATAAATAAAAATAAAAACTCCCATGAGAGAGAGCCAAAGCATAAGAGACTCTTAAAAACTGAGAACAAACTGAGGGTTGATGGGGGGTGGGAGGGAGGGGAGGGTGGGTGATGGGTATTGAGGAGGGCACCTTTTGGGATGAGCACTGGGTGTTGTATGGAAACCAATTTGACAATAAACTTCATATATTGAAAAAAAAACTCCCATGAATTTCAACAAGCCTCTTTGTCCATCTTATGGTTTATAGGGAATACGAGCCTTAAAGAAGTAGTTCTCAAACCCAAGAGTACTTCAGAATCCCCTGGAGGGGCTTGTTGACACTGTGCTGAGCCATACCCACAGTTTCTGATTAAGCTTTGAAAGAGAAGCTTTAAGATGTAGTGCATGCTCCCACTCTTGCTCCTTTTCTTCTGATATGACACCAGGAATGTCTCAGAGAGGGTCTATTCCTTCAGCCTGGATTCCAGACAGAAGAATAAAAGCTGACCCTGGGATGGGCTTAAAATGTAAGTGAGAAATAAACATTTGTTGTTATAAACCACTGAGATTTTGGGATTGTTTTTGTAGCATAATTTATTCTTACTAATACAGAATCCTTGTACTGAACAAGCATACTCAGCCTTCAGTAGCAGATTTGGCTTTGCAAAGAAAAATAAAATAAACGGAAAGGCAGATAATAACACATTTCTGTAAGGCTTGTTTTGTATATGTGTGCATGTGTGTTATTCATATATACACCAAGAGTTTGTGACCTTGTGCAAGCTACTTAACCTCTCTGCCCACACATGTGAACAGCAAATAGGGCGGGGGCCATCTGCTTGTGTTGTCTGTTAACCAATAAGTCTGAACCAAGATCACTTTGTTCAAAGATGATTCAAAGAAAAAAAAATACACACACACACACACACACACACACAAACTAAGCATGGAAAGGAAAGAAGAGCGTGTTTATGAAAATGATTGACTACAGAATCCAAAAGAGAAGTTTTATCACCAGTTTATCATCCTTTTCCAAGAAGGTAAGATGAGATGCAAAGTCAATCAGATTATTTGAAAGAGAGAGATAGTGAGGGAGAAAGGAATGAAGTAAGGAAACTAAAATCTCAATGATAGAATTTAAATAAAAACAGAAGCAGAAATAATAATGCCTTGGGAAACCTTATCAGTAATACTGAAAGCCAATTTGAGTTCTACAGGTGCCAGAAAAAGGATAAAGAGATGAAAATAGTAAAACAGAGAACCACCACAGATAATTGCTCTTCCTAAAAGAGACCAGAACATATGGAGCAGAAGCAATTCCTGAAGGTAGAATAGAAGAAAACTTTCCTGGACTAAAGCCATATATATGCAGATAAAAAGGTCTCACACCTCTTAACCAGACAGAAGGGACAATCCATGCAATGGAGTGGAACCAAAAGCAGTATTCATCTCAAACTGCAAACACTTCAGTATGGCCAGAATATTGAGTACAAAGAGGAGGGAGGCTAGACAAGTTAAGTATGAACCAGATGATGAAAGGCCCTGTATATCTGAGGACTTTTCTCTGCAGTGCAGGAAGCAAAATCATGTATGAAGAGAGGAAAATGATCATGGTAAAGAGAATGGTAAGAACAAAGCAATTATTGGAAATGAGAAAGGTCACATAAAAGAGGCACCTAGGTTTTGGCAAGTATCCATAAATTTGTAGTGACATCATTCTGTTACAGTTGTGTGGTTTTTTCTTCCCAAGCAGTACTTGAAAACACAGATGTAGGAATAGAAAATGCACATAACTAGAGTGTGTTAAGGTGGTGGTTTGGTGTTATGACGTGTCAAAGGGCAATTCAAGGGGCTCTGCTTACAAGAGTGGTTGAAGTGAAAGGCCATGGACTTTTAAGTCAGGTAGAAGGTTCACAGGATATGTGAAGTCTATGGTCTTTGAAGAACAAGTACACCGGAGTAAAGGATAGATAGGACCGCAAGGATGAGGATTGTGAGTTCAAATAAATAGGATTTGAAAACTTAAGGTTTCAGAGATGGAGCAGCATAAAGCGATGAATGTCTAGATTTTCTAGAATATGTGCCTGAGAATGGGTGGATAAGTACAGTAGAGGTAAAGTCATCTAGGTTGAGGACGTTAGAAAACATGGCTCAATCATGGGCATTGGACTCATTGGGATGATGGCTGTAATTCAGTTCAGATGGAGATGAAAATTCTAATGCAGTCAGTTGACAGTGACAAGGGAGGGTAAAAGGTGATACTACCAGATGAGGTGGACCCTGAAAGAGAAATCTTGTCAGGGGTAAAAAATATATCAAGGTGTCAAGTGAGAAACACTCTGAGAGAGAGGACATACTACCTTAGGGGCTGGTGGATGGAGTGTGGGAGGAAAGAAATAAAAAAAGCAGACAAATATGAGTCAGTATTTTGAATTGGATAATGGGGAGATGTTGGTACCATTAACCCATTTGGGAGGCCCAGAGAGGAGGTTTTGTTCTCTGGATAGAAACTTAATTTGAGGCCACGGGGAATGGATAGAGGCTGAGAAGGCAGGGAAAGGCTACAGAAGTGCAGGTTCAGATGGGCTGGTTCTGGAAGAACCTCGAGGGCCAAGCCAGGAGCTAGAGGGCCGAGTCTCATCTGCTCCACCACCTTTGCCTCCCGTGTACAAGGCTGGAAGGCCCACGGGACCAGGCTCCTGCCCCTGGCTGAGGGATAGGCTCCAACCCCCAGGGTGCCAGGACCTGGAACGCCTGCTTCTTTCCTGGTGGACAGGAAGCAGACTGCACATGCGCCCTCGACAGAGCGGCAGGGATGGGAACGGCCGGCAGAGGGCGCAGGAGCTCTGGCCGGTGCAGCTCGGGCGGGGCACCCTTGTTGGCAGGGAGTTGAGAGCAGGGGTCGGTGGGAGAGCCGGCCGGCGCGAGGCCGCGAACAGTGGGCGGGGCCAGGGTGGGGGCGGGGCGAGGCGGTTCCGGAAGGAAGTGGTTCCGGGTCCCGTGGCCCGGTGGTGGTAGCCGTGGTGTCGCTGCCGTGGGAGGTGGCGACCGTGTGAGGGGCGAAGCCCGAGGGGCTGGCGGCGGGGGCGGCAGCGGCGGCGGCGACAGGGTTGGTGGCGGCGGCAGGGACTTCCTGGCCGGGTGAGCGGCCCTTGGGGGGCGGGCGGGGCGAGGAGGCCCCGGCCCGCAGGGAGGGCGTGTCCGTCGCTAGGGAGGGGCGGTCTTGGGGCGGCGGGTGGGGCGGTGGGTAGGATGCCCGGGCAGGTCTCCGACTCCCGGGGGACAACCCTCCCCCGCCACCGCCTTGGGCCCAATGGACTGGTGCCTTCTCAGGTGTGGAGACCCTGGCACCTGCTGCCGTGGTCCTGATCCTCTCCCGTCGTCCGGCAGGCTGCGGCCCTGGCGGTTCGGAGCGACTGTCATGGGGACCGGGGGTTGGTGTCCAGGGACCGTGCCCTTGTCCCTGAGGCGGACCGGGGCGCGTAGACTGCGGGACCCGAGCCGAGGAGACCCTGCTTTGTCCTCCGGAGGCTCTCCAGCCGCGCAGCGGCATCTTCTTCTGGTAACGTCCAGAATGAGTCGTGAAGGATGCTCTTTGTCCTGCATTGCAAAGTAAAACTTGTGTTTTTTAGAAACGTTATCTTGAAAATTGGCGCATCTCCTGTGCTTTTCTAAGGTGTATTAGGAAACTGGGCCAGTCACTGTCAGGATTTTCGTATCGGCAAGTCAGGAGGAAAAGAAATGGGAGAGAAACTTATATTCTCCCAAATATTTTCCTGCCGAGTCGCTTCTCTAGCTGCCCTCTAGATGATTGCTTCTTTTTTTCTGAAACAAAGTAAAAACTACAGGTAGAAATCACTAAGGTCTGTCTGACGTCTGACCCAGCAACATTTTTAACATTTTTCTGAATGAGAACTGGTATGAATGAAAGACTGGAATTGAAAAGGAAACGTTTTGGTGGGGATTCACAATGAGTGCGTTATTTTTCAATGGTATTTTAATGCTTATGTTAATAATGCTTTATTTTTAAATAGTATTCTTAAAAATAGCTACAAAAAATGTTTTTTGAAAGTCCCTGTTGTCGTTTCAGAGCCCCTCCTTTGAAAGCCTTACTAGAAATACTTATGTATAGAAACATTTAGTGACATTTGTCTATTTACAAAATTTCTAAAAGATGCAAAAGCATGATGAAGAAGATACAGTTTCATCATTCCAAGTAACCATTATGAATATGGTTACACTGGGTATACATCTCCATTATCTTTCTATGCAGAGATGAGTGTATGGATTTTTCTAAAGTGGATTCTCTATTGTAACCTTTCCCCCCCGCCCCCGACTTCATAGCATGCCATTACATGGCTGTCATAATTTATTTAGTTGATTGTTCCATTTTACACTACTTAAAAACATTGATGAAGAAATGTAAAATCTGTACAGCCATGATTACTTCTTAGTGTACATTCCTAGATGATAGAATTGTTGGGTTTGTCTTTTTAAAAATGTAAATTGCTCGGTTTCCCTCTGGAAAGGATGTGCGATTTTCCCTCCCACTAACAATCTGTGAGTATCTTTTTCTACACCCTAGCAAAAGACAACATTTAAAGGATTTCTACTGGCTCACTTTGGGGCCGTTTCTGTTCTTCTCTCCAACCGAGTACAAGTATCATTCTCTAGCTATCCTTTTTTTTTTTCTTATTTGTTTCAGCAATTCAGTTTCTCATCTTTTATTCCACTTTTAACCGTTTAGTAAAGAATGGTTATGCAGGTGAGGCAAAGGCATCAGAGTGAACAAGAGATTTGTACTCAGGACTTCCTTAAATTGGAGTGTCTCTGATTACCTCGAACAAGCCACTTACCTTTTCTAAGGGACTGTTTCCTCAACTCTGAAGTAGATATTATAGCGCATTTGCCTTGCGTTTCTTACAGGGTGGTTTTAAGGGTCAAATGAGACATTTATGGAAAGTACGTTTAAACATACTCTGTCTTGTGGCCAATTATTGCTATCCTGTAAAAATTTCAGAGCACAAGAGCATCTTGATTTTTTAAAGTAAATTTCTGAATTCAAAAAAGCCATTCTGTGATACCATTTGCCCCACTCTCTTTCACTTCTTAAATTCGAAGTTTTAGATTTCTGTCCTAGATTATATTCAGAATGCTATCAGAGTTATGAAATTAGGTGAATGAATGAATCTACACAAATGTTGAAGGAGCAGATATTTAAAGGCACTATATATAAAATTGAGGGGGGAAAATATAAAGCTAAATAAAACACATTCCTTGGGATCATGATAAGTAAAACATAGTCTTTGTGCCCTACAGGCTACAGAAAGAATGTCCAGGCAGCTAGAAGGTGGGAAAGCTGCTTTCCAAATTTAGACGGCAATTTTAGATGTGATGCAGGATGTCAACTATTCTCAAGCATGCTAAAGTCCAATTCTGCTGACCGAGCATCTGCACAAATGACCAGGCACTCTTGTCAGGGTCATCTTTCTGAAGGTAGGAATTGCTAGTTGAAGAGGTGTTAATATTGGAGTCTGAGAATCTGGATTCTGGTTTCAGGTCCTTTACTTGGGACAGATTGGTTACTTCTTTGTGGCTTTTTTTCACCTATGAAATGAAGGTAATTCCAGCTTCCTTGGGGGCTTGTTTTGAGGATTAAATGAGGTATTTGCTAGACACTTAGCGAACCAGGAGGTACTAGCCCTCATGAAGTCTTTTTTATCCACTGAAAACTTAGGATCTCGGGGAAAGAAACCAGATCTCTTACAACTTTGTGTGCCTGCCCCCTACTACTCATTGGCACTTAGTAATGTCTGCTAAATGAACATAAAATATATGACTGCTGATAAAAATTCATTCTGGACCATTGAAGAAGGTAATATGTAAATGTGGGATATTGAGAGAAATTGACTACAGTATTGGAGTTGATATTAAGAAATCAAAGGAAATACTGAACTAATTGGACCTAGGTTCATCTCTACTGTGACTGTCATTCTATGTTATATCCCCAACACCAGGCACATAGTCCATCCATATCAACAGTAAACCTATTCCCTAGGACCGCCCCCCCCCCACCAGGCACAACCCACTTTCTCTCTTCCCCTTCCAGTCAGCCTGTTAGAAGGAGTTGTTAATAATTGGCTTTCTTAAGTCTCCTTACCTTCCACTTAGTCCTGAAGCCACGTGTTCACATTTTTTAATTCCTTTTATTGGATTTCTATGCAGCTTTTGCCATGAAAGTCTTTCTTGAAATATTCTTTAGTGTATGAGATTCTGTGCTGTAGGGTTCCCTCCTTCCTCAGAGGATGTCCCTTCTCAGTCTCCTTGGCTGGTTCATCTTTCTTGAAAGGTTGATGTTCTGTAAGCTTGATCCTGCTCATGATACACCAGGTCTGGAATAATTTATAGAATATTGAAGCTATCTGGTGTTTGAAGGTTTGGTAGAATTCTGTGAAACCAGCTGGGCCTGATGCTTTTTCAGGGATATTTCTTTAATAACTTTATTTTTTCTATGAAAATTGGTCTCTTTAAGCTTTCTAACTCGGGGTCAGTTTTGGTAATTTGTATTTTTCTAGCGAAATATCTTTTTCTTTTTTTTTTAATTTTTTTTCAACGTTTTTATTTATTTTTGGGACAGAGAGAGACAGAGCATGAACGGGGGAGGGGCAGAGAGAGAGGGAGACACAGAATCAGAAACAGGCTCCAGGCTCTGAGCCAACAGCCCAGAGCCCGACGCGGGGCTCGAACTCACGGACCGCGAGATCGTGACCTGGCTGAAGTCGGACGCTTAACCGACTGCGCCACCCAGGCGCCCCGCGAAATATCTTTTTCATCTGGGTTTTCAAATTTTTTAGGTAGAGAGGTACAAAGTGATCTCTTCTGATTTAAAATTTTTCTCCCATTTCAATGGTTGTTTCTCCCTCATTCTGTTTTATTTTTGTATATTTGTGTTTCCCCCTTTTTTTCCTGAATCATGTTATATAGTGGTTTATCTCTTTTAGTTTTTTCAAAAACTACAGAATTTTAAATTATTATTTGGATCTAGTTTTCTGTTCTCTTGCTCATTCTCTTCCTTGGCTTTTATCTTTATTATTTCCTTCTGCTTTCTTTTGGTTTACCCTGTTATTTTTTAGGGTTTTTTTAACCTTGGAACTGAATTTATTTATTTTTATTATTTCATTTTTATTGCTAAATATGTTTAGAGCTGGATGCCTGGTTGGCTCAGTGGGTTAAGTGTCTGACCCTTGACATCAGCTCAGGTCATGATGTCACAAGTTCGTGAGACTGAGCCCCACCTCACACTCTGTGCTGACAGTGCGGAGCCTGCTTGGGATTCTCTCTCTCCCTTTCTCTCTGTCCCTCTCCTGCTCACATGCTCGCTCGCTCGCTCTCTCTCTCTCTCTCAAAATAAATAAACTTAAAAAATATGTTGAGAACAACAAATTTTTCTTTGATCACTACTTTAAATGCATCCCATAGAATCTGATAGGTAGTGCTTTCATTGTCATTCTAGGTGGAAGGGCTTTTCTGTTATATTTGTTAGTAAATTCTAGGGTTTTTGCCTTATGATCAGAGGATATTGTTTGTAATATTTCTGTTTCATGGCAGTTGCTGATGTTTTGTGACCTAATAAATGAGTACTTCTGGTGAATGTGGCATGCGCATGTGAGAAGAAGGTATATTCTCTAGTATGAGACTGTAGAGTTTGATAAATATCTTTAAGATTTACTCTGTTGATTATGCTGTTTAGATCTTCTGTCTCCTTATTTGGGGATCACTGCATTTTCTAATATACCACTGAGAGTGGATAATTAAATCTTGTATTATTAGTGTGTTTCTATCTATATGTTGCCTTGCATCTCAAGTAGTTTTTGTTTCATAAAGGTGGTTGCTATGTGATGTTCATATGAATATGTGTATTTTTATGTGTGCTGTCTAAATCATGGATTGTGGCTTTCAGCATTAAAGAGTGTCTTTTCCGGGGGTGCCTGGGTGACTTAGTTGGTTAAGCGTCCGACTCTCGGTTCTTTCTATTTCTCTCCGCCCTGCCCCTCCCCCCCCACACTGTTTCTATGTCTATCAAAATAAATAAAAATAATTTTTTAAGTGTCTTTTTTTTTGGTCACGATGAATGCTTTGGGGCTTGAATTTTGCTTTGCCTGATTCCACAGATGCCACTCTGCTCTCTTTTTATTACCGATTGCCTGGTATACTTTGGCCATCCTTTCATTTTTAATGTTTCAACATCACTTTGTTTTAGATGTGTCATTTGTATAACTCCTTGAGTTTTGTTTTGTGAGCCACATTGAAACTCTTCATTTTAATAGGTGAGTTAAACCCATTCACATTTATTGTTAGGACTAATATATTTTGGCCTCAACTCTATCATAATATTTTGTTATCTTTATTTGCTGTTTCTTTTGCTATGCGGTGTGTTTTTTCCTCTTGTATTAAAAAAATTGGGGAGTGGTATTTAGGAAGGTTTGTATTTTTGTTCTGATGGTTCATTTTTTGTCCTTGTACCTCTGTAAATGCCCTTACTCCCCTGTTTGTTTATTTAACCTTTTGTGTGTGTGAGAAAAATACATCGTATTCATGAAATCAAAGTAGATTGATGATAGGCATCTGTGAGGGTTTTTATCTACCTCCAGCTCCTCACTGAAGAACTGACTGATCATAGCCACTGCAGCCAAGAGCGTAATGCGTGTTCTGGTCCCCTCAGCTCTGGCTTCCTCTGATCTGCTGATCCCCCTTTTGTTCTGGGAGCTCTGACTTGGTCCTGTTCTGTGCTGAGAGTGGGGCTTCTTTGTTGCAAAGACTTTCCTGGGATATTGTTTGCATTTGTAAATGCTGGGTTCCTATTTAGTGTGAAATTTTTGTTAGTTGATTTTTGTTTTTTTGGTAGCATCTTTACTGAGATATAATTAACATACCACACAATTCACCCATTTAAAAGTGTACAGTTTGGTGTTTTTTTGGTATACTTAGAGTTGTGCAGCCATCGCCACGGTCCAGTTTTGAAACGTATTCATCATCCCCAGAGGAAACCCTGTGTGTATTCTCTCCAGTGCCCTACCGCCCCACCCAGGCAACTACCAGTCCGCTTTCTGTTTCTCTGGATTTGCGTATCTTGGACCTTTTATATAAATGGAATCACACAATATGCAGTCTTTTGTAACTGGCTTCTTTCCCTTAGCATAACAGTTTCAAGATTCCTCCCTGTTTGACCATGTGTCAGCACTTCATTCCTTTTTATGGTCAAATAATGTTCAGTTGTATGGGTATACCACATTTTGTTTATTCATTTATCTCTAAATGGACAGTGAAATTGTTTCTACTTTTGGCTATTATGACTAATGCTGCTATGAATATTTGTGTATAAGTTTTTGTGTGGACATATATTTTTATTTCTCTTGAGTATATATTTAGGAGTGGAATTGCTGGGTCATATGGTAACTCTTTGTGTTTAATTCTTTGAGGAACTGCCAGACTGTTTTCCCAAACGTCTGCATCATTTATATTCTCCCCAGCAATGTATGTGGGTTCCATATCTCTCCATACTTTCAGCATTTGTTATTATCTGTCTTTGATCATAGCCATCCAGTTGGTGTGAAGTGGTGTCTCATGATTCTGATTTTTATCTTGCCAGTGGTTAGTGATGTTGAACATCTTTTCATGTGCTTATTGGGCATTTGTAGATCTTCTCAGGAAAAATGTCAGTTCAGCTCCTTTGCCCGTTTTTAATTGGGTTGTGTTTTATTATTGAATCGTAAGAGGGTTTTTTTGTATGTTCTAGACATAATCCTTTATCAGATATGATTTGTAAAAAGTTTTCTCCCATTTTGTGGGTTGCCTTTTTGCTTTCTTGATAGTATCCTTTACAGTGTAAACATTTTAAATTGTGATGATGCCTGATTTATCTGTTTTATCTCAAGTTTATTTTACTTTTATTTTGAGAGAGAGTATGAGCAGGGGAGGGGCATAGAGAGAGGGGGAGAGAGAGGATCACAAGAAGGCTCGGTGCTGTCAGTGTGGAGTCCGACGCAGGGCTCGAACCCATGAACCTGTGAGCTTATGACCTGAGCTGAAACCAGGAGTTGGACGCTTAACCAACTGAGCCACCCAGGTGCCCTGTTACCTGTGCTTTTGATGTAATATCCGATCCAATGTCACAAAGATTATTTATCTTTATGTTTTCCTCTTATAGTTTTAGCTCTCACATTTAGGTCTTTGATCCATTTTGAGTTAATTTTTGTATATGGTGTGAGGTAGGGTTGAACTTTATTGTTTTGCTTGTGGATATCCACTTGTCTCAGCACTGTGTGTTGATTTGTGTAGCCCCTTAATATATGATTTATTAGGTTCCCCCCTTCAGTATGCATTAAGCCCATCTATTGCCTATACAGTAATGACCTTTTTACCATTATTTTCTTTTCCTGTCTCTTCTCCCATTTTTTAGTGCAGTTTTTCTACCTTGTCCCAATATGCCACAATTTTACATTAGTCTTTCACCTTCATCCTCATCTTTCTTTTAAAGTCTTATATGTACATTTACATATTTTTTAATGCTCAACATCGGTCCTTTGCTGTCATTTTCTCACTCATAATTTGGTTAGATGAAGCTCATCTTCTAGTAGATTTCTCAGGAAGGGCTAGTTAAATGCAGAAATTCCCTATGTTCTTGTATGCTGAAAACTTTTTTTTTCTATAGCCTTGATATATGAAAGTAATTTGGCTGATAAAAAATCCTTGGTTCACACTTACTTTCATTGATTTTATTTTATTTTTTTATTTTAAATGTTGATCCATCGTTGCTTTGCTTTGTGTGTTAGTTTTGAAATATCTGATGATAGTCTAATTCTTTTGGAATTATAGGTTATTTATTCTTTTTACATAGAGGTCTTGAGGATTTTATCTTTATATTTGAAATCAAATAATTTTTACTAGGCTGTGTTTCAGAATTGATTGTTTTGAGTTAGTTTTCCTAGGTATCTGGTGAACTCTTCATTGTGTAAAGTCAGGTATTTTTCCATTTATGGAAAGTTTTCTTGAATTTTAGTTTAAAATATTAGTTTAATTCCATTGTTTCGTTTTCCTTCTAAGAGACTACAGTATTACACATATTATTCCTTCTTTACCTGTCTTCTTTTTCCACTACTTTCTTTCTGACTCGTTCTCTCTCACTCACTTATTGTCATTTTCATTTTTTTGGTTTTCTTGTTTTTCTTCAATGTCTCTTATTTGAGTTGATTCTCCCTTGGACACCTTGTAATTTATTTTTCACTTCTGAGATAATGTAGTCTTTTTTGCCCATTTTTTCCTCTGAGTTCAGTTAACTTTTTTTTTTTTGTAATTTCACTCTGGGTTTTGATCTGTTTCTGTTCTTAGTTTTTAAATTTCTGATTCAACGTGAGTTTTTTTTTTTAATATATCCCTAAATGCTTTTGGATATATTTAATTCTGCTTGGAGTATAGACTTAGAGTTTTTTCTGCTTCATGGTTTTTTGGAGAGGAATTTTCCTCAGTTGAAGAATTCTCTTTTTTAACTTTCTTATAAACACGTGGAAATCATTAGACTTGAAAAATTTTGCAAATCTCAGGAGTATGAAATGGTATCTCGTTGTTTTAATTTTATCTTTCTGATTAGGTAGGGTTGTTTATCTTTTCATATTTATTAGACATTTATGTTTCCTTTTTATTGTAAACTCAAAGGGTAGAGCTGCCATTTACTGAGGTGGGACAGAGACTATAGGAGGAGCAGATTTTGGAGGGAGGTCAGGAGTTTGGTCTTGGACATGTTTACAGCATCCAATAGGCTGTTGGATATGTAAGAGTGCAGTACAGAGGATAGGTGAGGGCTGGAGATAGAAATTTGGGGGTTATTAGTTTATGAAGAGTATTTAAAGCCATGAGACTAAATGAGAGTATAGACTGGGGAGAGAGTGTAGACAATGAGAGGTCCGGAGACTGAAGTCATTATTTAGAGGATAACTGGCTTCACTATTTAGGGTTCAGAGTGGTGAAGAGGGAGGTGGGGAGAAACCAGTAAAGGAGACAGAAGGAATTTGAAGGTAGGAGGAAAACCAGGAAAGTGTAGTATTCTGGAATTCAAGTGAAGAAAATGTTTCTGGAAGGAAGGTATGATTGACTGGCAAGTGCTGCTGGTAGATCCAGGAGGAGGAGGAGAAATAGCTGTTAGATTTAGTGACATGGATTTCATGATTGATCTTGACTAGAGCAGTTTGGTGCGGTGGTGGATTGGAAGGTGAGATTGGTG
This sequence comes from Prionailurus bengalensis, assembly GCF_016509475.1. Taxonomy (NCBI): domain Eukaryota; kingdom Metazoa; phylum Chordata; class Mammalia; order Carnivora; family Felidae; genus Prionailurus; species Prionailurus bengalensis. Next base: position 16,189,924 of record NC_057361.1, on the reverse strand, counting down.
AGGGGCCAAGCAAGAATAGGAGAGAAATCAGAGTGACTGTGGTATATAGGCAGCCCTTTGAGGAATTTGGTTATAAATGGAGAAGGAGGATGGTAGTCCCAGGAGGATGTGGTTCTGGAGAGTTGGGAGCTTCACCAGAGGGAAGTTGTATGGTGATGGGAAGGATCTACTGAAGAGGGGAAAATGCTGTGGGAGGAAGAGGAAAATTGCTGGAGTTGGGTCTTTCAGCTTAGTTAGAGGATGTGTCCACTGCTGTTCTGGGAGAGATGGCTTCTTTTCGCACCAGTGTCCTCATCAGCATCTTCCTTGGAGTGAAGGTCTCTGCTGTCCAGTCGTCTTTCTGTGTTCAAGGGCAGATGGGTTCATTCACTGCACCTGGCCCTGTACAGTTCACTCTGAAGTAGCAGCATAAACCAATGTATCTACCGTTATTGACATCACCTTCTCCCCAGTAACAAACCCTGCTGATGTTTAGTCTTTTCTTTCTCTCTGTCCATAAATTTTAGAAGAAAGCTGGTTCCTTTGATGAATTTTGCTAGTCACAAATAAGTTAGTTTAAATCCGAGATTGGCACATTTTTTTTTTTGCAAAGGACCAAATAGTAAATATTTTAGGCTTGGTGGTCTACATATAGTTGCTATTACATATTCTTCTTCCTTTTTTTAACAACTCTTTAAAAAATGTAAAAACCATTCTTAGGTTTTTACTCTATGGTTTAAGTGAACTCGCCTCCTATCTTATCCATTAAGCTCCTGAGCCCATACTTTTCATTACTAGCTTATGTGCCCTAAGCAATTGCAAGCAAAGTTCACTTTATAAAAGGTTTTATTGAGATATAATTTACAGGTTTAAAGTGTGCAATTCAGTGGTTTTTGGTATGTTCGCAGAGTTGTGCAACCATCTTCATAATATCTGGTTTAATTTCAGAGGGTATTCATTGCCCCAAAGCTAACTTTTTTATAGCTCTGAGGTATGATTTATATGCAATAACATTTTTGAGTGAAGTCTGAATTTTAATAAAGCTAATTTTAATATTATCAAAGGAAAATACCGTTTTTTAATGTTTATTTTGAGAGAGCGAGCGTGAGAGCGTGCGCATGTGGGAAGGTGAGAGAGAGAGAGAGAGAGAGAGAGAGAGAGAGAAAGAGAATCCCAAGCAGGCTGTACACTGTCAACACAGAGCCTGATGCGGGGCTTGATCCCACAAACCGTGAGATCATGACTTGAACCGAAATCAAGAGTTGGATGCTTAACTGACTGAGCCACCCAGGTACCCCTCAAAGGAAAATATTCTAAGTAATACTTTTTTTTTTTGAGCCCCACAGAATTACTAAATCTTATTTTCTCCCAAGGGACCCCCACCTTTTTCTTTAAGCCATTAGTTCTGTATTCCTTGGACCAACAGCATCCATATCACTTGGGAACTTGCTAGAAGTAAGGCTCACCCTTGGGGTAGGGCCCGGCAATCTGTGTTTTAACCAGCCCTTCAAGTGATTCTGATGCACACTGAAGTTTGAGAGCTGCTACTCTAAATTCTGTTGCTGAGTGGAATTGCTGGGTTATGGCATATGAGCATGTTCAACTTTAAATGGGTACTGTCACCTCCTTCCAAATTGGTTAATGCTCATGTATACTCCCTAGCAGTATATGAGAGTCCTTATTGTTCTACATCCTCACCAACACTCCAGAATGTGCAACTTTGATTTTTTTGTGTGGGTGTGGAATGGTTATGATCTTAATTTGTGTTTACTCAGTTACTAATGAGGTTGATATCATTATGTCCATAGGTAATTTGAGTTTTGTGTTCTATGATATGTTGCTAGGAGTTTTTTGTCTATGAAAATAAATATAGTTATGCAAACAAATAATCACAATGTATTGAAATCATCACAGAATAAATCCAGAATTTCCAAGAAGGAAACTCAGGGGAAAAATAACAAAGTCAAGGAAAGAATCCCAGGGGAGATGCTGGTCAAACAGTCCTGAAAGAAAATTTGTCCAGTGGAGTGAAGGAAGACCATCTGTGTGGTATGGGGAACATGGCCTTATCAGGGAAAAGCAAATAGTGTGGTGTGGTGGGCTAATAGAATATGTGGAGGAAAAGACATACCTAAGGCTGTGGAAAGGGTAGGAAACGACTAGATATTTATGTTTTAAGTTTGTTTAATCTTTTATTAATTCCTGGGCATGTGGGTTATAATTAGTTTGGATGGGTGTTTTTCCTTTCCTATTATAAATGGTGATATAAATGTGTTAGTATATTTAGTTATTTTTTTTCCCTTTTAAATTATTGTCTTAAAATATTAAGTTTAAATTGAAATTATTAGATTAAAAGAAAGTGGGCATGGGGCACCTGGGTGGCTCAGTTGGTTAAGTGTCTGACTCTTGGTTTTGGCTCAGGTCATGATTTCACAGTTCATGAGTTCGAGCCCCACATTGGGCTCTGTGTTCACAGTGTGGAGCCTGCTTGGGATTCTCTCTCCTCCTCTCTCTCTGCCCCTCTCTCACTCACGTGCACTCTCTCTCTCTCAAAATAAATTTTAAAAGATAAAATAAAAGTTAAACATAGAGTTCTTATATGACCCAACAATTTCATGCCTAGGTTTATACTCAAGAGACGTGGAAACATGTCTCTATAAAAACTGATACACAGATAGCATTATTATAGCAGCATTATTCATAGTAACCAAAACTATAGAAATAACTCAAATGTCCCCTGGGAGAGGAATAAATAAATAAAAGGTGGTACGTTATGCAGCTGTAACAAAAATGAAGTACTGATACATGGTAAAACAGGGATGACCCTTGAAAATGTTATGCTAAGGCAAAGAAGCCAATCACAAAAAAAACACATATTGTATGAGTCCATTTATATGAAAAGTCCAAAATAGGCAAATCCATAGAAACAGAAAGTAGATTAGTGGTTGTCAGGGGCTAATCAAAGGAGGAAAGGAATGGGAAGCAACTGCTAATGGGGTTTCTTTCAGAAGGAATGAAATGTTCTAAAAATAGATTGCGGTGTTGGTTCTGTATTTCTGTGAAAATACTAAAAATATTAAATTTTACACTTTAAATGAGTGAATGTATGGTATGCAAATTGTATCTCAAAAAAATCTTTTTTTTTTTTTTTTTTCAGAAAAATAAAATGGAGGGGCACCTGGCTGGTTCAGTCAGAAGAGCATGCAACTCTCGATCTCAGGGTCATGAGTTCAAGCCCCACATTGCCTATAGAACTTACTTCAAAAAATTAAAAATAGGGGGCGCCTGGGTGGCTCAGTTGGTTAAGCATCCAACCCTTGATTTCGGCTTAGGTCGTGATCTCACAGTTCATGGGATTGAGCCCCACAATAGGCTCTGGGCTGACAGTGCAAAACCTACCTGGGATTCTCTCTCTCCTCTCACTGCCCCTCTCCTGCTCTGGGCTCGCTCGCTCTCTCTCTCTCTCTCTCTCTCTGTCTCTCAAGATAAACATTAAAAACAGTGAAAATAAAAAATAAATAAAATGGGAAAACAGATTACTTTCCAGAAAAATTATGCTTTTTCATCATCACCAGCAATATTTGGTGTCAGCCACCCCCCCCCCCCACCGCCCAACCCCTGGGATTTTTATTTTTGTTCCATTTCATAGATATGAACTGATACCCAAAGCTTCCTTAGTTAAGTTATAAACTCCCTCAGTAGAATGTAAGCTCCAGAAGACAGGAATTTTTCTCTATTTCTGTTCATTGCTGGATCCCCAGAACAGTGCCTGGCAAATAATCACTCAGTAATATTTGTTGAAGGAATGCATTTTGATACTTTTAATTAGATAATTTTCCCCTTTACTGTCTTAATTTCATAGTACCTGTGAACCAATTATTCTTACTAGCCTCAATTTCTTTTTGGAAAGAGGCAGTGTATAAATAAATGAATAGATTTGAATGTCCTTTTGATGAGTGATCTGGTTCAAGTCCTTTAACTTTATGTGCTTTTACTTTCTTCTGAAATTCATTATAGCAGTAGTTTGCAAATGTATGACTATGAAGACCCCCTTTTTAAATAAGTGTCCACACAATAGTAGTTGTACTTTTTGTATCAATCAATGGAAAAACTACATACAAGAAGCCATTTATATTTTAACATTTGCCATACTGTCTTCAGAAACTTGCAAAATAGAGGTTATAATATATGAGACATACATTGATTCATTCCATAGCCTGTGCATGGTGGCTCCAAGTATTATTCATGGACCCATGGCAGTAATTTTGAAAGCCGCCAGTAGTTTGGGGCCAATAAGGTGGGAACTACTTAATTATAGTATCAGAACTAAGGAGGGGGGCACATGGGTGGCTCAGTTAGTTAAGCATCTGACTTTGGCTCAGGTCATCTCATGGTTCATGAGTTTGAGCCCCGCATTGGGCTCTCTGCTGTCAGTATAGAGCCTTCTTCGGATCCTTTGTCTCCCTCCCTCTCTGCCTCTCCCCTGTTCTCTCTATCTCTCTCTTTCTTAAAAATAAATAAACATTAAAAAAAAAAGAACTAAGAATTACTGACATACAAATAGTAGCTACTATAGAAGATTATGCCCTAATCACATATTTTAAAAATTTGGTTCCTAAAGCTATCAACTTCTTTTAAAGCATTAATATTTTAAAAATCAAGTTTCCATGCATTGCTTGTTTTACCAAAGAATCAGCAACACACTAAATGTTTAATCATGCTTGATTAAGTTTTGGTATATTTAGTTGAAGTTAGCACTTTAGTACTATAATAAGGTATTTTAATTCTTATTATCCAGCAGTTTAAAAACAGGATATCTCATCAAGTATTCCTAAACTTTTGTCTGTGCTTATATGAAGTATTTATCTACATGGTGAAAGACAGGAAGGTAGTAGTGATTCAGATGGAGCAATTCTGGGTATTTCCTCCTTTTGGAACACTTATTTAGCAGTTGCTGTGTGCCAGGCACCATTCTAGGTTCTTTTCATGACTTGACTTGACTCAGGGATCATCGAACTGCAGTATATTTGACCTTTGGGGCCTCTTTTTCTGTGGCCCGTGAGCTAAGAATGGTTTTATATTTTTAAAGAGTTGTTGTATTCGTTATCTATTTATTTTGTTGAAGTTTATTTATTCTGAGAGAAGGGGGGAGAAGCAAAGAAGGGGAGCAAGGATCCCAAGCAGGCTCCATGCTGTCAGCGCAGAGCATGACTCAGGGCTCGATCTCACACCCCAACCATGAGATCATGACCTGAGCTGAAATCAAGAGTCGGATGCTTAACCAACTGAACCACCCAGGTGCCCCAAGAGTTGTTTTAAAAAGAAAACGAAGGGGTGCCTGGGTGGCTCAGTCAGTTAAGCGTCTGACTTCGGCTCGGGTCATGATCTCACAGTTCATGAGGTCAAGCCCCACATCGGGCTCCATGCCGACAGCTCAGAGCCTGGAGCCTGCTTCAGATTCTGTGTCTTCTTCTCTCTCTGTTCCTCCCCTGCTTGTCCTCTCTCTCTCTCTCAAAAATAAATAAACATTAAAAAAATAAATAAAAAAAAAGAAGATGAGGATGCAGTAAAGACCTTATATGGCCCACAAAGCCTAAAATAGTTACTATCTCGCCCTTTATAGGATAAGTTTGCTGACTCCTGATTTAATTCATTTTATCTTCACAACATTCCAATAAAGTGGGTCCTATTATTATCATCCCTGTTTTACAGATGAGGAAACTGAGGCACAGAGAACTTAAGTAACTTTTTTGTTGGTGGTATTCACTGCTTTTAGAGCAGATTGCAGGCTCTTTCTACAAACTTGCTAATACTGTGTTTCTTTGCAGTGTAAAAAGTAAATAGTGGCTCACATGTCAGAGGATGGCACGGTCACGCTCTAGATCCCCCAGGTGGAAACACAGGTGAGCAGTTCTTAGTTTAGCAGAGTTAGCTTGAGTTTGAGATGTGCTTTGACTTTCAAGTTCAGTAGTACTGTAAGGAACCTATTTTAATAAGCTCATGGGACCTGGTTATTCACAGTAGGTACTTTACAGTGATAAAGGTTGTATTGCTAGGTTCTAAAAGTTGACAGCTTTCTTTAATTATGGATGGCAGCTCAATTAATCCATAATAAGAAATGCAACGGCTACCTCAAGGGAAAGTGAGAAACATCTTCAAGTGTTACATTTTTTGCATCAGTAAGTGGTTTAGAACTCTCCAGTGGTTTTTTTGTTTTCATAATCATTATCTCTGAAAAAATTGGGAGTTGGAAAACCAGGAGTTACCTATTTCCTCTTCTTCATGGCAGAATACTTGAGTTTTGAATAACTCAGGTGTAGTTGAACTTTCCTGGTTGGTAGTATCAATAGTATATACATATAATTAGATTGGAACGGTTCAACCAGTATTCATCATATACCTGCTACAGTTTTGGGGCCTCAAAGGCAAATGACATCTCCCGGGACCTCAGCAGGCCGGCTTGGAGGTTGGCACCATAGTCAGCTATGATACTATGGGAGAAGTGCAGTGCTACTGACTGGGACAAAGTATTCTGGGTCCATGGAGAGGGAACAATTCTGCTTTTATGGAGGAAGAAAAGGGGATACTAAGTAAGTCTTGATGGAATTTTACCTGGTCATATAAGGATGGGTAGAATTTCTAAAGGTGGAAAGAAAGAAGAAAAGTATTTCAGTTAAGGAGGGCAACAGGAGCAAAGGCGCCAAGCTAGGAAAGTGACTAGTATATGCTAGGACTTTAAAAAAAGGACCATAATTACATACTTAAAAAGCAGACCAAAACTTTTCATGTTAATACAATTTGGCCATTGTGCTTGTTCATTATGGTTCTATAATGACTTAACAGTTTCCATTCTGTAATTCACAAGACCAAATTGTAACGGGAAGGAGCTTCTGAAAAAAAAGGGAACATGAACATAAACAAGTGAATGATTTCAACATGGAGGGCATCAAAGAGGTTGTTTTGTTTCACCCTTTTGTGATAGGCTGGTTGAAGGGGCACAGAAGACTCTGCCAAGCTTAGTGCCTGATTTCTAGATTCCTTCTAAGAACTCTTGGTCAGAAACTGTAAAAGGTCTGATATTTTACCTTACTTGCAAGCTGACACATCAGCCTGCCACGGGCACTGCTGGGTCAGAGACAAAGGCCTGTATTAATCATGGTCCAGCAGGCAGCCTGGGCCTCACATGCCCGAGTTTCCCTTTCTCCCCAGTCTCCTGACGGTGGGTACTGCAGAGTGAAGCAGTGAAGTGACAACACAGCTAAGGAACCCAAGCCTCATCAGGGGCTACAAGCAAACCCACCCAGCCTTTGCCTGGGAGGAAACATATCCTGAATAGCAAGCAAATTGGCCCTCTTTCCCTGAGGGAGGCCCCGTCTCCATCTTCCCGGGCTGTGATGTTTGGAACAAAAGCTGTTAGTGCCTCTGCTTACCAAGCATGCAGGATGCAAGAGACCCATGGAGAATTGCCTCCCAACAGACTCCTCAGATCTCTTTTGTTTCTTTAGGAGAACTGAAAATGTTAGTTACCATTCCAGCAATCTCCTTCAAAAGAACAGGACTTTATAGAATAAAACCCCTGAGATGAAATATAACAAAGCAATATTCACTATGAGGTAAGGATTAAAGTGAGAGGTTGAGTATTTCATCCAGTCTGGAGGACCTCTGTCTCTGGCTGCCACCTTTTCTCCTTAGTGATGGAAGAGATGCAGTCTTCCAGAAAGTCCTCAGAGTCCCTGCCTCCTTCTTCCTGTGATGAAGTAAAGCCTGCTGGGTGATGAAGTTTCTTCTTCAGCTAAATAATGCATTTGCTAAGTACATCTAGCTTGGTGACTCCAGAGGGAGATATTGCCAAGTCCAGTATATAAATCCCAGTATGTACGCGAGGAAGATAAATCTGCTTCCTTTCTTGTAGGGAGGACACAGGCATGTCACCATGTGGAAAGGGTTTGACTCCCAACTCCATGCAGCTTCTGAAGGTGGACAGTAACAAAAGGTGCAAGGGTAGCTGCCTCATTGATTAGAAGACATTAAGCCCTCAGGGAGGCGATTAGAAAATTGGATGGGTTAGATGGGAGGAAAGGTCCCCAGATGCAAAATTGAACTTTATTGTGTCCCACATAGTGGTGCTTTCTCTCTGCTTTTGATGTCCAGGCAACTCAGACTTGTTTCCCTGGGTACAGGAGCCTCCTTCCTCCTCTGTGGGAGTGAAGTCTCGATGTTGGCAATGCTGAGGTATTGGGGGAGGTAGTTACACAAAAGATGTGCTGTACCTGGGGAGCATGACAGCTGCGTGAAAGTCCACTTTCTCCGAAGTTATAAGCTCTGTCTGTTTGAACAGCACATGTAAGGGAACAGGTCTGGGAAAGAAAAGCAGTTTGTGTTAGTAGTTTTTATGGAGGAACTAAGAATGAGATTCAAGTCTTAATATCCTCTTTCCCCTCCACTCTGCACACTAAGTATGTATTATTTTTGCTTCTTGATATAGCCTTAGTAGAGAGAATAGTCAATCAATTGGGGAAACTATGGGGCCAGTTTTGAGTCTGCATTTGGGTTTATTATGATGTCATAAACTCGTAGGATCTAATTTAATTTCAGAGGTTCTGTTCTGTTTGCCAGAGACTCTCCTACCCATTTACTTGTGTGAATCTAGCCCTCCTTTTGTTTGTTTCTTCCCTGACTGTTGAACCTGATACAAGCTTTTGATGACTGGTTCTTTTGCCTAAACTTTTGCTGTCAGCAAAAGTGCACCTGACCTGGTCCTCCTGCAGTGGAATGGCTGTGCTCAGCCCATTTTGATATGCACATGGGGTACATTAGTTCCGATGGAAAGAGTATGCTTGTTGAATTGGTCAGAGCAGTAATCAGACACCCACATGGGCAATTTTGAATATAGAGCAAATTGATTAATTTAATTTGAGTGGAAGAAGCAGTGAAAAGCAAATGCTTTATTTAAGTTGGTCACGTTAAGACAGACTTAGTTTATTGTCTTTAAATGTACTGAACTTTTCTGTTTGTTTACATAGGTCATTATCACCAGTACCTAGAAATTCTGAACACTACAAGCAAAGGTACTCTCATGGGCATTATGGCTGTGAATATAGGAAGGATCCAAAGAGACCCACCACTTGGCGAATGGACAGTGAGAAACATGGACAGAGTAAACCAAGGATTCCTTCTCGTGGAAATATACATTACCGATCGTATGAACATAGATCACCTTCCCCAAACATAAGAAGAACCTCTTCAGAAAATGTTTATACTTTTAAGCCTTACCGAGAATACTTACCAGGAAGAAGAGATGGTAACAGAGGATTGCACTATATGCCCCAATACTCAGAAGGTGTACCTTACAAAGAGAACCAGAGGAATTTTTATCCCCAGAAAGTACAAGGAAGGTATATTCCTGATGACCACAGAGTTAGAGGAAGTGGAAAAGGAGGGAAGCCACCTCAGAGGTCAATAGCAGATTCTTTTAGGTTCGAAGGAAAGTGGTATGAAGATGAGTTGAGACACCAGAGGATACAAGATGAAAACTATTCTCAGTCACTTAGAAGAGGCTCTGAAGACTTTGAGAAAAGGAGCTCTTTTCAGAAGAGGTATAGGAAAACATTAAACCTGGGTAATTTGGTATAAAGCTTCAAGTGAAAAAGTCTATTTACTTTATGGTTGAAGATAACCACCTTGAAAAGCTTTTGTCTAAAAAGATAAAAAGCATTGTAATGTAATTGTGGTCTACTGGTAGTAGTGAAGTATTTATTTATAGAGTAGAGCATTGTTGATGGCTAGAATATTAACAAAAGATGATATTTTCCTCTTTTGCTACCTTGTGCCTCTATGAGTTGGCTTGAGGGATTATAGTTAACTTGCCACTGCCTTCTGCATTTAAAGCCATGCTGCCCAACATTCCACACATATAAATTCTCACTTTCTTCTCTCTAGTGCAAGTATAAACTGCTTTATGTCAACACAGGTATCCTGAGGATCGTGATTTCAGAAAATATGGACACACATCAAAAAGACCTAAAGACGTGGAGAGGTACGAAAACAGAGATCCTGCCAGGAACCCACAGTGGAAGTTCGAGCATTCTCTTCCATCTTACCAAGGGAAGAAAGAGCAACGGAACCTTGGGCCCCAAACTCATCGATATGCTCAGAGGGAACCCCCAGAGACCAGTTCGGCAACCAGGGTATCCTGTGACTATCGCCACAAACGTCCTAAGACGTCAGGTGGGGACCAGGACTTTTCTGCTGGAAGAATTCCGAAGTACTCTAAGGAAGAAGAGAGAAAATACAGTTCTCAAAAAGGCCCTGTAAATAGACAGTCCATTTGTCTTACTGCTGGAAGAGGGAGAGAGACTGAAGGTGGGCAAGTCCAAGAACCTCTCACACCATCTAAGAAAGACTGCACTGCCTCTACTCGCTCGCGCGAAAGTGACATTGGCCTGAGACCCTACAATGACAAACGGAAGGAGAAAATAAAGAAAGATGGGGATGGCGGAAAAGAGAGCAACTCTTCCAGTAACCAACTCGATAAAAGTAACAAACTTTCCAATGTGAAACCTTCATCTGCCAGTCTTAGGAAGAAATCACTTACTGTTAAAGTAGATGTGAAGAAAACAGTAAATACATCCAGGTATTGTTTTTGGTTTTTCTTAGTGCTATTTAAAAAGTATCTGTTTCTGCCACCTTTATTTGAAGCTTTAAAAATGGAATTAACAGTGTGTTTAGAGTCCATTGAGTGGGGAAGGATTGCCTGGATTTTGCAAGTCCCTCCTGTAATGAGGATGAGTCCCATGATGGGTAATACGGAATGATCTCATGTCTGCTTGTTTCCGCATCGTATCTCAAGATGCTTTGTGGGCGCAGGGCACTCTATGGACTTGTTCCTCTTCATGAATTTATGTGTTTTTATGCTGCTAGATTTTCTGTAGCCAGGGATAGGCTGGGTGGAGTTCAAGGGGACCTATCCCTTGCTCAGTTTCTCAGAGTCTTTTTTCCCTGTTGCCTCAAATCCAGAGAATTTTTGACCTGGAAGGGACCTTAGCTGGCCCTGATTTTATAGAGGAGGAAAGCGAAGCCTTGAGAGATGAAGCGACTTGTCTAAGTCAGAGCACCTGCGGCTCAAGGAAGCCGATGACTTAACCTGGCTCTTGCTGCCCTCCCAAGACAATTGGTGCTCAGCTGACTAGAGTCTCTTAGGTAGAGGAAATTAGGCTAGATTCTAGAAAGAGGCCTATTTATCAAACACTCAGTTTAGCTCTCAATGATTCATTAAAGAAAATAGACTGCTATTGTAATAGGTTATATTCTGCTAAAGTGGTTCGCATGCTTTGTTCCATTGTGCATATTACCTCTGTCTATGGATTCTGGAAATAACAAGGCACTGCAGTTGGCTGTGTCAGCTAAGTCTGTTTATTACCTTAATATATTACCAATATGTGAATAAAAAAGTGATGGGACATGTTGATTTGGTGCATTTATGTTCACAGTTCACTCATACCTGTATTTCAGTCAAAAACAAGATAAAACAAAATCGAAGGTCAAGATGTGACAGGGAGGGAGGTAAACCCACAGTTTCTCTTTTTTTTTTTAAAAAACAAATACATTTTGTTCCTTTTCTTATGGCAGTGCCCCTCCCTCATATTTGCCTTATGTTCATTGTGCTTACAAAAAATGCTGTAAGATATACATATGTATATTTATATGTGCACAAAAAGCATCTATAAATATGATTACATTATAGAAAGTTGGACAAATAGAGGGGAGAAATCACTGATAATTTTACTACCCTAGGACAGTTTTATTAATATTTTAGTACATCTCCTTTGTTTTTTTTCTGTGTATACTTATACATGGTTGTCATAATACTGTATTTATAATTTTGTATCCTACTTCATAATAAGTCTTCAATCATTTTGTACTATTATGTTTCCTACTAGTTCTTAACCTTAAGAGCACAAAAGCCGATGTAAGGATCAACTCTAAGGATGTTACCTTAAGCTTTTTTTCTTTCTAACATTATACTATGAAAATGTTCAAACATACAGAAAAGTTGAAAGAATTGTATAGCAAATGCCTATATATCCACCACTGAGTGTTTATAATTAATATTTTACTCTCCTTTCATGATCACATATTTGTCCATTTATTCATCAATACTTCCATCTTATTTTTTCCATACATTTCAAAGTGAATTGTAGATATCAGTATACTCCCCTTTAAATACTGCATTATTTCATTTTTGTTCACATTTTTTCCCTTTGGAGGTAAAATTACAATCACATCACAAAAATCTTGAATTTTTTAAATAGAAGTAATGATACACCCATATTTAATAAGGAAGTTAAAAAATTAAAAGGGCACTTGTTAGGATGAGCCCTGAGTGTTGTATGTAAGCGATGAATCACAGGAATCTCCCCCACCCCAAAACCAAGAGCACACTGTATACACTGTATGTTAGCTAACTTGACAATAAATTATATTTTAAAAATACTAAAAAAAAAAAAAAAGAATTGGCTTAGCACTTTTAAAGAATGCTAGAAATACCAATTTTGAGGGATTTCATTTCAATAGACCTCATTAGAAATATTAACAAGAGTTAATTTTATAATTTGATATTAAGAAATGCAAACTTGATTTTTGTCATGTGTCACCAGAAAATGAGCTTCCTAAAATTGCAGCTGTTGTATCACTTCTTTTGAATTTATAAACTGTAAGTTTGTGAAATTCATGACCTGTCAGCACTTGTTTGAATTACCTGACAAAGATCTGTAGGATGGCTTGTGTAATAAAGAGCTTACACTGCAAATCCTTCCTATTCAAACATGAATAAATATATGCATTTTTCAGTATGATAATGCATAGACAACAAAATCTTTCTCTCTGATTATAATTATTGATGAATGGTTAAGTTGTGGAAGAGTTTTGTGGGGTTGGATTTAATTACGTATGGACTGATGAAGTATCCATAAAACAAAGGTAGTGTTTGAGGTGACTCAACAGAGTCATGTTCTCAACTATTAACATAACTTAGATTTTCCTCTGCTTGAAAAAATTAAAATAATCATAGAGTAAGTAGAGAGATTTATTTGTTGGTTAAAATCTAGAGGGTTTATCCATTTTGGGGGAAATCGGAGATGGTTATTTTATGCATTTGTTTATTTTCTTAGCTTTGGTCACATAACGATGTATGTTCTTCCAGTTATCAATGTAGTTGAAAACATACATGATTGAGCTAGTGATTTTTCTAGGCTCCATTTGGTATCTAGAACGGCAGTAGGAGGACACTTGGTTGAATGTTCACTGCATAGTTAAAACTTCTGTTAACAAAGGCTACATTCTAGTGACCCACTTTGTCAGAAATTGCATCATCAGAGGTAGAAGCTACATATAAGTCATAATTATATGTTTGAAAGTATAAGTTAAGGAGTCATAATATGAAAATTTATACGAATGCTATTATGAACTCCCAGCACTGTTGTGTACATCTTGAGGTTTTGAGGCAGATGAAGGAAGTGTTGGTTTAATGTTGGGCCAGGTAGGTGAGAGACTAAACCTTGCTCAGGCTAGGATGGAAGTGAGAAGGAAGAGGAGGGGATGCTTGTCTCTGGAGAAGAATAAGCTGGTGTGGATGGAGTTGAGGCTCCATTGACCACCCTGCATGCTGGTACTAGGCATCTAGGATGGGAAGGTTGGCTAGCAAAGTTGATGTTGGACTGAGTATATCAGTCACATTTGCATATAACCGTTTTGTCCCCACCCCCACTCCCCTCCACCAAGAGATACAGGAAGGGCCTCCCTACCCCATTCTGGTCTTTCCCCAGGTTTTTCCCCATTCTGAAGGGGGATGAGGTGGTTAATGGGCCCCAGAAGACATTGGAGCCCATATGCTGCTCTAAGGAAAGGGATGCCGCATGGGTGGGGGAACAACATGAAAAACCATAGTAAGGATTGAAGGAAGGTAACCCAGTGACACAAGTTTACCTACCTATGATGGGTACCGTTCATCTGGAGGCAAAATAAGCTATGAGTGGAGATATTTTTGTGATAACACAAACCTGCTACCTCACTGTTAGGTATCACAAAAACTAAGGTTTCCTACCCCACTAATATTTCTTGTATACATTTTTAGAAATCAAAAATTAATTGAGAGAAGTTTCACTTTCATTATTATCTTTCACCCTAGCTTCTCTTAATGTCTCTTAAGGATCCTAGTATAAGAAGATGAACATTCTGTTTCAGGTTGGTGTGCATAGGTTTTTGTCTTCCAGTGGGTCCCTAAGCAGCTCTGTGACATTGGGCAGATCACTGGGCCATGCCTTTTGGGGCCCATATTAACCTGCAGTTCCTCCTGGCTCTACAACTTTGCTCCCATTGGCCATGTGTTGGTAACTATTGAAGCTGGGTTGACAGGCTCATCATAGGATTCTCTGAACTTTGGTATATATTTGAAATTTTATATTATAAAAAAGTGAAATACTTAAAATTTAAATTGGTCTAAATTAAGTTATAATTTTAAAATAAAAAGTTAGCCAAGAATGTTTAAAAAACACAGTTAAATTGGCCTCAGTTAGAATTTTCAAGTCTGTCATCTTTTTAGCTGAAACTCTCATTTCACATTGTCCAAGTTGTTTTCCACTTATCATTCATTCATTGAGCAGGTAATTTTTTTGAGGACCTACCTTCTGTGAGACAGCCTGTTAGGGTACTCTCAGACTATAAATCGGCATAGGATTGGATTTCTTCTCCACTGATCTACTAGACAATAGGGTGATGTTGGTAATACCATGGCGCAGTGAATGACACACAAGGTGGGACTCAGATGATCCCAAGCTGGAGGATTCTGAGAAGGCTTCTTTTAGGAGTTGTTGGCACGTGAGCTAGGCTTCAAAGCTTTTCAACATTTGCAAAGGGAGATGAGATGAAAGATATTTTATTTTATTTTATTTTATTTTATTTTATTTTATTTGTTTTGTTTTGTTTTGTTTTGTTTTGAGAGAAGGGGAGGGGCAGAGAGGGAGAGAGAGAGAGAGAGAGAGAGAGAGAAATGCTCAAGCAGGCTGCGCACTGTCCACACAGAGACCGTGCGGAGCCTGATGTGGGGCTCGAACCCACAAACAGTGGTACCATGACCTGAGCTGAAACCAAGAGTCGGATGCTTAACCAACTGAGCCACCCAGTCACCCCGAGATGAAAGACATTTTATAAGTTAACAAAGACAGAAAGCACACAGGAACTTTGAGCTGTGGTTCCAAGCAGTAAGTGAAAGGGAATAGAGGGACAGGAGGCTGCAAAGGTAAGACTGCTACACTGCTTGATTTGACAGGATTAGCTGATGATCAGAGAGGGCAGGAAGCAGTTCTGGCTGCTGCAAGACTGCCTTGGAAGACACCTGTGAGGTGACTTGGAAGGACACTAGGGTTGGGGAGGCCAGTTAGGGTACTTACGAAAAGATAATGAGATGCTGAATTAAGGGAATTAGCAGTCTCCCTAACCCTTTACCCTCAATTCCAGAAAAGCTAAATGTCTTCTCAGGAAGACAGGAGCAAATGAATAATTGGGAAAGTGCTTTATAAACTATAGGATGTCATACAAAATGTTAGTTCTTAGGAGAAAACTGAGAAAGGAAAACTTGATATGTGTCCCATGCACATTGTTGTATATTTAAAACTTCCAGAGGACAGGGGATTATCCATTAGTTTTGGTTGTTGTTGGGCTTTTTGTAATTATTGTTTTGCCATGCAGTTGTGTTTTTTAATGGACATTAACTGTGTACAAAGGAAATTAAGGTTTAATGTAGCTTTTTATGTTTTCCTCGTTATTATGCACAACACTCAGAACGTCGGAGGAAATATCCTTAGAGGAAAAGAAAAACGAGTGGGGTGTGGGGGAGAAAAGAGAGGAGCCTGGAAGATTTCATCAGACCAGTATCAGAAATAGTACTAGAATACAGGTGTTTGGCTATATTTTAATTTTTAAAACTGTCTAAAATGCATCTCAAATGAGAACATTTGGTCTTTTCAGTTTAACTACTTATATTGGGAATATTTCTTGAAGTCATTAACTTTTTAATCAATATCTGTCTTAGGAAAAAGTAATAAAGGAAAATGTGAACCAAGAGGTGATGAAATGTACAAATGTAAATGCCTAGAACATTTTGTGTTCCCCAGTTTCGGGAAGCCTTTTCTTATAGCAAAACTGTAATTGTTTTTAAGAGTAAAATTTCAGTTTTAATATTTCCTAGGAAATGACAATTTTAACATTTTTTAGTTAAAAATCTTGCAGGATAAATTAATACCAAATATAAACACTAAAATTTCAGGAATTAAATATAGCTGTAAAGTATACCATAGCACTTCTAGGGATTGAGAGTTGGGCATGGAGTTATACCAGTAATTAACTTATAATAAGTTACAAGTAAATTTTATTTTATTTTTAATGTTTTTTATTTATTTTTGAGATAGAGAATGGGAGTGGGGCAGAGAGAGGGAGGGAGACAGAATCCGAAGCAGGCTCCAGGCTCTGAACTGTCAGCACAGAGCCCAACGCGGGGCTCAAACTCACAAACCAGGAGATCATGACCTGAGCCGAAGTTACACACTGAACCAACTGAGCCATCCACGTGCCCCATCAAGTAAATTTTAATAATTACTTGTTGGAAAACTGGAAACCGTTATCAACTAGTTTCCTCATGGGAGAAACTGAGTCTGCAATACAAAATGTGATCAATTGATTTCCCCTTATGGACAGACCATTTTTATAGTTCTATTTGAACATCTTACTTTTCGCCTGTAAAGTGTTTTATTTAAAAAAATTTTTCTCAATGTTTATTTATTTTTGAGATACACAGAGTGTGGGTTGGGGAGGGGCAGAGAGCGAAGGAGACACAGAATCCGAAGCAGGCTCCAGGTTCCGAGCTGTCAGCACAGAGTCTGACGCAGGCTTGAACTCACAGACAGTGAGATCATGACCTGAGCTGAAGTTGGACTCTTAACCCACTGAGCCACCCAGGCGCCCCTCTCCTGTAAAATATTTTTAAAAGCAATTTTGGGGGGGTATGGAACAGGCTTTTTGTACCGTGAAACACAGCATTTGTAATTCTTTGCTAGTAGAGGTTGTTATAGGGCCATTCTAGCTTCCAGTGTTTATCACTAATGTCTCTTAGCTTGTTATCAGATACCCAGTGGGAAGCTTGGAGCAAATTAGGAGGAAAGAAGAGAAATGGCTCTTCTAATGAAAGTCCTTCTGATGAATCAAGGAAACCTTAACAGTGGCATCAGCCTGCTGCATAATCACTTTTCCGGGGTTCTGCTTTGGCAGGGAGTTGTCTCGACAGTGCTGGTTTGAAAGCAGGGAGCATAGGTCATATGGAAGCCTTGCCTCTGATAAGTTAAAAATAGGCATTTAAACCATCTTATGAGAGAAGTTAAAAAATTTGAAGAATATCTGTAAGCCCCTGATTACCCTGGAGCGGTTTTATATATATGGCTGTTAAGTGACTTAAATAAGTAAATCTGTGCATGCATACACCCACATCCCAACATGTATCCATCCGATTGATATTTGTTATATGAAGAAGTATCATTTATTCAGTGGTGCTGCTATTATTTAAAACATATTTCAGGGCTCTCTTTCGGGTTTATCTTCATAGCCTATATAACATACTCATAAATAACCCCAGCACTTGTAAATCTCAATTCTTTGGGTAGTGAATATGATTTTTGGAAAGAGGCAAAAGCTATTTAGAGTTAAATGCAGAGGAGTAAGATGGGTGTAAGCTAATTAGTGCCATTTTGAGTCCAAAATGAGGTATAAATATAAAATAATGAGACATTTTCTTCTGTGACATATAATCTGCCTCCAGGCAAAGAATTTAAGAATAGTTTTAAGTGAGAGCAGCTTTTTTGGAATTGTTTCCCATTATGACACTTGGAAGGATTATGTTCCTAGGAATACTCAGCCTCTGGGATGTAAACCAAAACAACCAAGACATCCGTTGTCTCAGTGTCATAGCGCCTTCCCCATAGGGCTATTGTAAAGATTAAATCAGATGATGTTCGCAAACAAGTTCTGAGCCCCTGTGTGTGGCTTGCAGTGAGCCCTCAGTAATTGTTAGCTGTATGTCATAATCATGACTTGATAATGATGCCTAAAGGTCAAGAGAGCTTGTAATACAAGTTACAAAGATTCAGAAAGCATTAAAGGGTAACATAGCTGAGGTTATATAATAAATGGTAGCATTTCTTTAAGGATACATTTAGGGTGAACACTGTAATCGGTTCTAATGATCATAGCTTTGCTAACAACTAAGATTATTTGCTGCCAGTTTAGTGAGATTTTGTAATTGATTCATCTCAACAGAATTTGATTTCAAAATACCAAGTTTCTCATGACTGATACAGAGCTATAAGAATTTTTATGAAGGCAAAGAAGTTATTATGTTTAATAGCAGCTTTTAAAGTGTGGTAGAACTTCAAGATAGTATAAGCTTGCTGGATTTATAATTCTATAGACATTTGGGAGTAGAAAATAATCTAATTGATTATTTTTTTGCACATTGACCTTTGATGCCTTGCTGTATTTTTTTAGGTAAAAATTGTTTAACTTAGAATGTTGAGGATTTTATTATTAAAGTGGCAAATATTTAATGATCTCTGATTGAAAAGGAGAACTCAAACTCATGCATCTGTAGCTATTTTCTCCTGCGCATTATTGCACATGTTTTATGGCATACAGTTTAATGCCTTAATTATAAGAAAAGATAAACATCCTTTTAGTTTTATAGCTATCTTGATTAATTTTTAATAAGTTTTTTTCTCAGTAAAATAGTTTCAAATTTAGTTAAACATTTACAAATTATTCTAGGGTTGCTTCTAGCTATTCCACAGAGAGACAGATGTCACATGATTTGGTTGCTGTTGGCAGGAAAAGTGAGAACTTTCATCCAGTGTTTGAACATCTTGACTCAACTCAGAATACTGAAAACAAACCTACAGGAGAATTTGCTCAGGAAATCATAACTATAATCCATCAAGTTAAAGGTTGGTATATCTTGCACATACATTAGGGATAACACAAAAATAATGTACTGGCTTTTCACAAGGTATAGGTAAATATCTGTGATATAGTAAGAATAATTAATATTTCATTATAAATTTGATCATTATTAAGGAACTCTGTTGTAGAGAGTGTAAGGTATTAATTCAAGCCTAGTTCTTCATGTGTTGTTCCAATAACCTGGTACTTTCACTCATAGTAGATTACAAACTGAAAGGGAGACGTTGGCTGCTGCAAGAGACAGGCCTACTGACAGCAGCAAGAAACATTAACTGAAAACCAAACAAGAAGGAGGAAGCAATAAACACCACATATGAAACTTGACAAACTCAAGAACTCTGGAAGTCTAGGTCTTTTGGTGATGTTCTTAAAGCCCCCTGAGGGCATTACTAGGACTTTGTGCCATAAGGATGAATGTGAAGTGATTGATAAAAGATTCCAGTTCGATTTGGCATACTTGATGACATCAAGGATTTGCATAATAAATACTTTGAATATCTGCAGTAAATTGTTTTGTTTTAGCTTCTGGCCAATTTCCATTAATTGAAAATTTCAGTCAGGTGGAACAACTTACTTCATTGATGCTGCATAATAAAGCAGGCATGGGAATAATAAACTGGAGACCTTCAAGAATTTCAAAATTTTTATTTTCTATTTCTTACTGGACAATTGCACTGATTTTTTTTTACCTTCATGAAACATGTTTTGAAAATGAATTATTTTCTCTGCATCCCTCAAACTAAGGCATATATTTACTTTGAAGCATGCGTTTTGTCTGAAACAGTTCACCTTCTCAGTTCCAGCCCCTCTCACCCAAAGGAAGTATGATTCTTGGCAGAAAGGGAGCTGGTATTGCAGAAAAATCCAGGAGATTGTCCCAGAACAGGAACAGTAAGTTAGGGAAAAGGTTTGCTTAAATACCATTCTGATGGGTTAAGTGTATTCTCTTTCTCTCTATCCTGTTAAAAGCCGTGTAGCATAGCTGATTTCAGAATGTCTTCATGAACTTCAGTTAATGTTAATTAAAGTAGAATGGCAGTAGGACTCTTTCTGGGATATGTAAACAACGTTTAGCATTTGTTCAGAATTTTCTGATGTTTCAGGGTTGTTCTTGAGTTATTTTTTACTCTAGGCCAACTATAAAACTGTACCGTCTTTACTTCCCAGCAGAGTAAGGTCTTATCTGGGAGAAGGAAGGTTCTCACTTTGAGAGAGCCACACTATCTTTTCCCCCCAGCAAATCGGCAGACATGTCCAATAGGAACAGAATCCTTAGGTTCATAAGTCAGGCCTTTTTTACTGTTGCTTAGACTTGGGAAACCATGTGAGAGCTACAAATTAGTCTGTGGAGTAAGTTTGGGTCCCACATATTTTCAAGAGAAAACAGGTTGGACGTTTTTTAACAGTCCCTTCTTCCTGTGTTTATATGTAATCTTTTAAGCGGAATCAGTTTTACACTGAGATAAAACTATTTGTTTCCTTTTTCAGCAAATTATTTTCCGTCACCTGACATTACTCTACATGAGCGTTTTTCAAAAATGCGAGATACACACGCTGCAGATGTAAATGAAGTTAAATCGAATTCAGATCCAGAAATTCACAGGTAATGATTGATTATTGTATGCCCATTTAACTCATCGGAATAAGCCTCAGAACATATTTGGGAAGGTGCCGCCTTCTGGGCTTGCTGTAGACTCTAGGACAGCATTTCCTACCCAAAAGCAGGACTGACCCAGGCAGGTACTGGGTCAGTGCACTTGGATGGAATAGGTTGTATTAAAGCCATTGATTAGCAGTGTCTAAATGTGGAGGACTTTGACAATCTTTACCTACCTAACTTTGATTCTGCTGTGTCTATAGTAATTGCCTACTGAAGTTATCACTGGAAGAATGAAAGATAATTGTCGAGCCATTGAAATCGTGGGTTGCTTCATGTGGTCAGAAATGGCTGTTCTGAGGGCAGCCGGATGAAAACCTATGCCTTCTTCTGCTGGCACCTGTCTGAGCAGGTGGTGTGCGCTGTCTTGCGAGCTGAGCTGAATCAATGTTAGAATGAAGTAGATCACCGGAGCAAAGTTTAAGGTTACCCAGGCTAGTGATTTGAGAACCGCTAAGGCATCACTGTGATGTTGTTCACAGGATATGTATGTCCTGGGAGACTGACATGTACATGAAAACCCACCTGGTAGCACGTTTCTTTTGCATCCTCCAGGACATACCAGTTTTATTTCAAATTCCATTCGGTAGTAATGGAATCAAGGTATCAGTGTATAAACATGATTATTTAATTGTAATATGCCTTTATTATTTTAGGAGAATAGATATGTCTTTGGCTGAGCTTCAGAATAAACAAACAATGGTATATGAATCAGAACAGGTAAGTGAATACAATTTTTGATGAAAGACTATCCTATTGTTGGCATATTGATGGAAAAGGGAACTGGTAATTGGGAGTTAAAAAAAAAAAGGAGTTAAAGTAGATGAGAAAGAAGGATTGAGACTCAGGAACCTGAAATTTACAAAGCTCTCCAAGTGATTCTAACTTGCCCAGGTTGCAGAGAGAACACTGACAAAAGACAAAAATATTCCCTAAGAGAGACAATCCCTAAGGGTAACAGCTTTGTAAAATTGACATATAGTTACAATGTTTAATATTCCTTCCAAAACTTAATACTATAAGGCTTGTGGAAAATATATTTGATACCTACATTTTTTCCAAAGCAGTCACGTGGAGTATTTTTTTTTTTAAATTGTACGTGGAATGAATGCAGAGGAACTTACTTTCATTTGATATTGTCCTTCTGATTACTGTAGAATGTATGAAAAATTCTGTGGAATATGAACTAGCGAAATGATGGAAGTAATACTGATTTTTTTTATTGCCACACATTGAATTTCTACCCAACATTTCCTCAACCCACCCCGCCCCCCATTTCTTTACTAATTAGAAAAACTCTCTTAACTAGTTGGGGGGGAGGGGAAGAAAACTGGCTCTCGTTTTAGAAGTATATCAAGTTCTAAAAGAACTGCTAATTTATTCATTGAGAGTAAAATGTTTTTGTAGAGGAAGGATTTTAATACACTTCTGATAGAATATGTAATTTTTTTCACTTGTGAATGGTTACAGTTTTTATTGAACTTATAGAGATAGCATTTATTGAATAAATGCTATTTTCAGAGAATTTCTATGCATCAAAATACTGTAATCAACCCATAGGAAATTTGAAAAATCACCTCTAATTCAACCACTTAACACAAAATATCATTTGATCATCTTTTCTTGTAGTCTTACATCTGGCATTTTAACGTAGCCACTATCATAAGAAATGTAGTTTTAGAGGCTCTTCTTTTTACTTAATAATACTGCTTTTATGTAAAATCTCTGAGCTCCCCCATGACTTTTTATGATTGAGGCTTTTTAAGTTTTAATTAACTTTTCTCAGTAATTGTGGGTTTTTTTCACGTTGACTTCCACATAGTCTACATTAACCATAATTCAAATGCTTGTACATTATTACTTTGACTGAAATTTACCATAAAATCATTCTTCCCTTCTCCCTTAAATTTATTTTACATTTAAGTTGCTCTTATTTTTTGATGATTTTTAATATAGCACTTTGGATATATTTGGGTAGATAGCCTTTTCTTTGGGATAGACCCCCAGAAGTGGGATTCCTGGTTCATTGTTATGAACTTTTCTGTCTGTGCATTGTCAATTGTGTCTCAAAATATTTTAATCAATTTACACTACCATTAAGATGAATATAAGGTAACTTATTTAGGACTTTTACTTAAGGTTCTTATTAGATACGGTCTTTGTGCAACTAACAGTAATGTGAATGGTTTGTCTTCTGTCAAAATTCCTCAGACTCTGGTCAAAATAATAGACCCAAATGACCTACGACATGACATTGAAAGAAGGAGAAAAGAACGGTTACAGAATGAAGATGAGCACATTTTTCACATAGCTAGTGCTGCAGAGAGGTAATCAGTAGATGAAAAACATCCTATTATCAGGGAGCTTTTGGTTTTAGCATATTTTTCAATTTTTGTGTGTGATGATTTTCATTTTAGTGTAGGGATTTGATCCTTCAAATCTATTTTATATGTTTAAGTGAAATCTATTAAAATGTTTCAAAGCTATTCAGTGATCATCGTATTCTGTTTGACTGAAACAACAAAAACTAAGGGGTAGGTGAGTATATGAGGTCTTTGTAATTCTAGAAAGGAGTGTAATGGCTCTTTGAATATTAGCAGGCACCAGGACCTGCAAGTTTATGGACTTGCATGTAACAGTTTATGGACTGTTTGGCTCAATCTCTTTGAAACTCTGACACGTTCTGCCCTTTAGATTCTGCTACTCTCCGAATATTACAGAATTTCCTGAGGTCAGTACAATTCTCTTTTAGAACTCTTCGTGGATGTCTGTCCATGAAGCAGAGGCAGGGGTATTAGAAAATAGAGGAGATAGGAGTTGGAATCCCACCTCTGCCATTTGACAAGCTGCATGCTCGTAGGCAAACTGGCTTAGTTTCTGGAGCCTTCTCCTCTATAAAATGAGAAGAACTAATTTATGATGTGGACAGGTTAGAAATATTAAATGAACTGCCACATGCGAAGTACTTATGCCATGTATGGCAAATTGATTGTCAGTACATTGTTGTTTTTCTTTCCCAACTCTGTACTTTTTTGGGGGCTCTGAGTATTTTTAGATTGACCCCAGTTTATGTCTAGTTCTAAAAACTATGTGGAATTCGTGGCAACCCTGGGACCCCATATGATTATGAGGTATAATTGAAGAGGACAAAATTTCCAGTTCACCCAAGGGTCTTCAAACCGTTTAGATCTCTTAGAAAGTAGGAATGTATGAATAGGAAGGGCCAGTGCTAATGCCCTTTCCATATTTCTTAGTGTCAAATTGACTAGACTTTTACGTCAAGTCTGTGGCTAACTTGGTCTTAGTCAAAATACATGGAGCTTGTTTAAAACTGGACGTTATGCTGACAATAAGTTTGGGACTAATTAAAAGATAGCAAACTGTGTGTTGGGGCATATAAAACAACTGAAAATAAAATCATTAAAATCTCGTCCCTTGCTAGGTGAAAGTCTCCAGTTTCTTAATATGACATGGTATGACTGTGCTCTTTAGTGACACAAGCTCCTGTCATGCTTGTCTTGACTCAGCAAGTGTAAGAAACTCAGTGTGCCAGGAAAGAGGATTTTAAAAACAGATTTAAGATAATCAGCATTTTATAAAAACCATGCTTTAATGCTTTAGAATATATCTTCCCCCTTTGAGATGAGAAAGGGCTCGAGCACTGGAGTTACACCTAAATTCAACACCTGGCTCTGTAGACACCTAGCTATGTGACTGATCTTAGGCAAGTTATTTAATCTTTGTTTCCTCATATGTAAACTAGAGGTGAGAATTACACTTACCTCACGGCGGTGGTGAAGATTAACTAAAGCGACGGGTGTGAGGTGCAGAGTAGCTCATCAGCATTAAGTATTATGATGTTAGCTTTGGAGGCTATGTAGAGCATGCCAAGATGTCTTTCTGCAGAATGTCTTTGCTGGCTGTGTTGGAATATTTTATTTTTATTGGATGGCTGGTGCGGCATAGGGGAGCCGTGAGGGTTTGGTTTTTTTTAATTGAGCTATTACTTGCCATAACATTCACCCTTTGAAAGTAAAAAATTTAGTAGTTTTTAGTATATTCACGAAGCTCTGCAGTTGTCACCACTGTCTAATTCCAAAACATTTTCATCACTCCAAAAAGAAGCCCTGTAAGCATTAGTTGTCATTCCCTATTTCTCCTCCCCCCTAGCCTCTGGCAGCCACTTTCTGTCTCTGTGGATTGTCCTTTTCTTGATGTTTCATATAAATGCAGTCCTATAATGTGAGGCCTTTCGTGACTGACTTCTTTCATGTAGCGTGTCGTTTGCAACACTCCTGCATGTCATAGCATGAATATTCCTTTTATGGCCGAGTGATAGTCCATTGTATGTATGGATAACCACGTTTTGTTGATCCATTCACCGGGGGCTGGACATTTGGGTTCTTTTCCACTTTTTGGCTGTGGTGAATTATGAGGCTGTGAACGTTCATGTGCAGGTTTTTGTGCAGACCTATGTTTTCACATCTCTTGGGTAGATATACTTAGGATTGGAATTGTTGAGTCATATGATAACTCTGTGTCTAACTTTTTGATGAACTACCATTGTGTTCCACAATGGCTGCCTCATTTTACATCTTCACCAGCAGTGTATGAGGGTTCTAGTTTCTTCACATCCTCACCAGCACTTGTTATTTATTGTTCATCTTTCTTGAAAGGAGTGACTTAGAAAAAAATGATTTAGAACCTTTAACTTTATCCTAATTCGATTTCATTCTTAAAATAAGAAAAAGCATTTGAGTTTATCCTTGTGTCTTAGAAATTCAGTCTTTGAAGTTGACCTCATTAATATTTTTGCAGAAATCGTTTTAGGCATCTCAGTGTTTAGATTTGTGTAGAAATTCAGAAGAAATGAAATATGAAATCGTGAAGCACAAGATGTAGCAATTTCCCACCTGTGTCATCTTTTTGCCCCTCAAACAGTTATATGCAGACTCTGTGTCTGTGTTTCCTCACCACTGTATCCCCACTGCCTTGAACTCAACTCAGAGCTGTTGAATGAGTGAAGACTTTGCAAAGAAGCAGATAGGACAGAGGATACTTACACTGCGACACATTTAAACCTTGATTGCTATTTATTCCCTAATACCTTAGGTAATCTTTCCCAAGCAAGCCTAACACTAGGACTTTCTGTCTCATCTCGAAGACCACGTTCTCTTTTTTTTTCTCCCTACTTCTGACCAATCTCTTACTCTAACATCTCCATGTCTTCTCCTGACCCACTATTTCTCCCTCTTGTAACCAGCATTCCTAAGTTCCATACAGTGCTACCAAGGTGTCGTGCTGCAATGTGCATGCATTGGCATGGTGTGTGTGGGATAAAGCAGCTTCAAAATAGAATCGATAGACTTTGAGGGGACGTCAGGCTGCGGAGATTTTCCTTTATCTACACGGCGTACAGAAAACATACAATGAAGAGGTATACACAAAGTCCTTGTCCTTGTCAAGCTTACAGTTTAATGGTAGGAAAAATAAATACCTACATGTTGACGAGTGAAAGGTGAAAATAAGGCAGAAGAAGAAATTTAATAGGACAGAGTGATACGTGTGGTGTGATTTTATCTAGGGTGGTTATGGAATGCACGTAGGATTTCTTTTTTTAATTGAGCAGGGATGTGAATTAAGTGAAAGAGTTAGGGAATTAGTAAGGTTTTTTGAGGGGATAGTATTTTAAGGAGGGAACAACAAAGGCAAAGAGCCTCAGGCAGGATCACGCTTACTCTTGTTTAAGGAATAGAAAGCAAAAAAAAAACAAAAAAACAAAAAACAAAAACCAAACAAAACAGAAAGCAGGCCAATGAGGTTATAACACGGTGGGAAAAGAAGAGAGTAAGTAGATGAGGCCGAACTGCAGAGGACTTTGGAGGACGTGAGGACTCAGTATTTTACTTTGAGTGAGATTATGAAACATTTTGGGTTCTAACTCAAGAAGAAATATAATCTCATTTAAATTTTAAAAGATTCACCCCGGTTGCTGGGTAGAGAATGGACTGTAAGAGCAGGAGAAACATTATTTCTTTCTCATGTAGAAAAAGAGTCCAGTCAGGACGTCGGAGCATGGTAGGTAGGGTGGATCCATCAGGAAACCAGCCTCCTTAGATCCTGCTCCTCAGATATCCTCTGCACATGGCGTCTGCCTCATGGTCCAGAATGGGTGTTTGTGCCCAAGCCGTCATGTCCGTCTTCTCGCCTTTTCTTTAAAAACCTCCTGGAATTTTCACATGCCACTTCAGCACCATTGGTCAAAATTTAGTCCCATGGCCATGCCTTGCTGCAGGCAGTCTGGGAAGTAGTTTCTTCAACGTGCACACTCATTTGCCTGGTCACAAAACAGATATCAAAGGGTTGAAATGTTCTTAATGTGGCAAAATATACATATAATAAATGTTATTATTTTAAGCATTTTTAAGTGTAGAATGCATTGGCATTAAGTACATTCATTGACAGTGTTGTGTAACCATCCACACTATCCACTTCCAGAATCTTTTCATCTTCTCAAACAGAAACTGTACCAACTAAACAGTAACTCCCCATCCTTTCTACTCCCAGCCCCTGATAAGCTCTCTTCTTTCCATCTCTGTGAATTTGCCTGTTCTAGGTACCTCATATATATAAGTGGAATCATACAACAATTGTCCTTTTGTGTCTGGCTTATTTCACTTCGGAATATGTTTTCAGCCATGTCATATCGTGTGTCAGAATTTGGTTTTTAAAAAACTTTCATTCCTTCTTAAGGCTGACTAACATTCCACTGTATGTGTGTACCCCATTTTATTTGTCCATTTTTCTGTTGATGGATATTTAGTTTGTTTCCATCTTTTGTCTGTTGTGAACAATGCCATTACGAACATTGGTGGGGTCATCTTTTCAATTATAGCCATCCTAGTGGCTGTAAAATGTTATCTCATCGTGGTTTTGATTTGCATTTCCCTAGTGGCTGATGATGTTGAGCATCTTTTCATGTGCTTTTTGTGTGTCTTCTTTGGAGAAATACCTATTCAAATCCTTTGCCCGTATTTTAAATTGGATTCTTGTATTTTTATTATTGAGATGTAAAGAGTCCTTTATATATTCTGGACATTACTCCATTATCAGATATATGCTTTGCAAAGAGGATTTTTTAAAGTCCATTGTTTTCTTAATAAAATTAGTAGTACACGTCAGTGGCAAACATTTGGAAATATAAAGTATACAAATAAAAATATAAGGCATTCTTAATTTCATGAGTCAGAGATGACCACTGTTAATATTTAGTACATTTCCTGTCATTTGCTTTTTTCTGGGCATATATGTAGTTTATTTTAAGTAATTAAAATCATCCTCGGGGTGCCTGGCTGGCTCAGGCCCCACGTGAGGCTCGAGACCCCGGCACCGAGAGTCGCATGCTCTACCAACTGAGCCAGCCAGGCGCCCCCCAAAATAATAAACCTTTTTAAAAAATCATCCCAGCTTTGCACCCTTCTCTTTTGACTTACTGTCATACCATGAGCAGTTTGACAGAACATGAGAGTTTGTAACATTTCAAAATACCCTGAGTGGCCGTTCCCTGTCAGGTTTGGGCGTCAAAGCTGGGGCCACAAAATGACCCATCCACAGTGTCTCCTTTTAAGGGATGACACCCTGCTGCATAAGACAGGCACTGGCAAACACGAGCGATACGTGGGAAGACTCCCAAATGCTACGTGTGCACGTAGCAGGGGTACTAGTCCGCTTCAGGAGGTCAGGAAAAGCCTTCCTGGGACAGTGCAGGTGGAGCTAAATCTGGAAGTTGACCTAAGTGGGAGGAAATTACAACGGAAGGAATTATTCCTGCAGACTTGCGGGAGCAGGAGAGACGGTGGTGTGTTAGGAACTGTGGGTCGCTAAATGTTCCCCGTGCTCGGTGTGCATGTTGGGGAGACTGGAACACAGCAGCTGGTGAGATAGCAAGGGCCACAGCAGGCAGGGCCTTGAAGATCATGATGAGGAGTATGGATTTTAACCTGACGTTCAGTGGGGGGGGGGGGGGGCATGGAAGGGATTGAAGCAGGCCGAGACAGTGAGCAGTTTGTTCACCACAGAGCAGGAAGCGTCTGAGGAACACTGTGGGTAGATGTGGGACGTGACAAGGAGAGGACTGCCGGAGGGCTGTGAAAATGAGGCCCCAGGGTCAGAGGGCAATCCCAAGGAAGGACCTTCCGTCCCAGGTCGGGCAGCCTGAGAAGAGGCTTTGGTGGCCTCTGGACATGGTGACGACAGGAGAAGGGAGCTGTCCTTCGCTTCTGTGGCCCAGCAGTGTCAGAAGTCTCAGCTCTGCCAATAGGGGACCCGAGCCAGTCACACTCTTTGTCTCTGGTGCTTTCATGAATAAGAGCCTATCAGGAAGGGGGCGTCCAGTCCTGCCAGAGTCTCAAGAGCAGTGGTTATCGTCCCTCAGAAAACACACATTCTACGTATGGTTTCAGGGGATGACACCCCCTAGGACACCTGTCCTTGGACCCCAGAGTGAGAACCTTGGTCCAAGGAATACTGTTTCCCCCTATTGCTGACTTTCAACTTAGCTCAATAATGTTTGTTGAAAAATAAAGGTTTTAGCCTTGATAACTATCATTTGTAATTTTAGTAGTGATAGATCTTGGAGTCTTTGAATGTTTTTTTGGTTTGTTTTGTTTTCTTGTTTTGTTTCTTTTTAACTGTTTTGCTGCTTTGATTGTCTCTGAAGGGGGCAATTTAATTTCTCTTTTTTATTTGTTAGATAAAGGTAAACTAATAAAACGTTATTTTCTCTCTTTCATTTTATTAGGAATGATGAGCATTCCAGTTTTTCAGGGTTGAAGAATATTCATGTTGATGAATTCCAAAAACCTATAGGTTTTACAAAATCAAATTTTAGAAAATTTATTCAGAAACCACACATGGTAAGAATGCAGCTCCGAATTTTTCATTTTGGTACACTCCATTCTCCTCACATATATGTGTATATATAGAGACCACCAGCATCTTTCCATGTTTCTAACTGTTCATTGAGTACGTGTTACAATTCTCTTGTTCATTGTTAGTGTTCTTCTGAATCTTATACTTATTATGAGAGAAGAAATAGTTATCTCTGATTTAGTAGGATTTTATTTCATTTATTATAGTACTAGCTTTCTCAAGATTTTTTGGGTACAAATTTATTAAGGTATAATTTACATACCATAAAACTTTCACCCATTTTAGGTATAAAATTTAATGTTTTTTTTAATAAATTTACCAAGATGTGTAACCATCACCATAATCCAGTTTTATAACATTTCATGACCCCAGAAATAGCCCTCGTGCTTTTTTGGTTATTCCCTGTTCCCACCCCTGGTTGACCACTCATCTGTTTTCTGTCTCTAAAGATTTGCCTCTTCATAAGGCAGTTTAAAAAATGTCAGATGAATGGGACGCCTGGGTGGCTCAGTCGGTTAAGCGTCTGACTTCGGCTCAGGTCATGATCTCATGGTCTGTGGGTTTGAGCCCCACATCGGGCTCTGTGCTGACAGCTCGGAGCCTGGAGCCTGCTTCGGATTCTGCATCTCCTTCTGTCTCTGCCCTTCGCCAACTTGAATTCTCTCTCTCTCTCTCTCAAAAGTAAATAAACATTTTTAAAAAATGTCAGCCGGCTTTTGAAATGAGAGCAAGCGATAGCTAGGAAGTTGGATGCCAGAGTCTGTTTGTGATGTAATCTCAGAAGTGATGTTCTGTCACTTCTGTCATACGGCCATTTGTAAGACACAAGTCACTAGGTCCAGCTCACACTCAAAGGAAGGGAATGACATAGGGGCCTGGATACTAGAAGGTGGGGAGCATTGGGAGCCTGATCAGAAGCTGTTTGGTACGGTCCTTCTGCTGAGCCCCAATGATTCACATCCTTTCACTTGCAAAATACACCCCTCCCTACCAGGGTCCCCCCAAAGTCTCATCTCATTATATGTATGATTATGCACTTATTCAAATTTATATACTTGATATAAATTCATGATGACTACTGTGAAAAGAGTTTTATATGAAACTGGAGGAAGAGATAAAGGTGTGAAAGAGGAAGATTTGTGAGAAGTACAGCAAATGGAATAGCCAATGGAATAAATAGAAGGTTATAAGACTTGGGGCTCCTGGGTGGCTCAGTCACTTAAGCATCTGACTTCAGCTCAGGTCATGATTTCACTGTTTGTGAGTTCAAGCCCCATGTCGGGCTCTATGCTGACAGCTCAGACCCTGGAGCCTGCTTCTGATTCTGTGTCTCCCTCTCTCTCTGCCCCTCCCCCACTAGCGCGCACGCTCTCTGTTTCTCTCTCTCTCTCTCTCTCTCAAAAATAAATAAGCATTAAAAAAATTGTTTTTAAAAGAAGGTTATAAGACTTGATTTTGGAAAAAAAGAAACTTCAGAATGGGCCCCGTTGTTTTCTTCTTAGGCAGTAGGAACTCTGTAGCAACTCCAGATAATAATGGATTTGGTTCTCTTCTGGATGCCTGAATAAATACTAAACGTATGGTCATTTTTCTAAAAGTTATGCCTTGTGTTATATAGGAATATTTTTTAAATTGTTCTCATATTCATAAATTAAACTAGGCCCTCACAGGCTAGCATGGGTTATGTGAAGGAAGATATGTATATGTTCCTACAGCTAAGGTATGTGCTACATGTTTTGTGTTCTCAATCCTATACATTTAAAATGTGTGTTTTGGGGGCACCTGGGTGGCTCAGTTCATTGAGCATCCAACTTCAGCTCAGGTCACGATCTCACAGCTTGTGTGTTCGAGCCTGGCATCAGCCTCTGTGCTGACAGTTCAGAGCCTGGAGCCTGCTTCAGATTCTGTCTCCCTCTCTCTGCCCCTCCCCTGCTTGTGCCCTCTCTCTCTCTCCTTCTTTCTCTCTCTCTCTCTCTCAAATATAAATAAATATTTTAAATCTTCATTTAAAAAATGTGTTTTTTATTTAAAAATTTTTAAAAATATTTTTATCAAAGTATGTTGACATAGTGTTAAATTAGTTTCAGGTGGACAACACAGCAATTCAACAAATCTGTATGTTATGCTATGTTCAAAAGTGTAGCCACCATCTGTCCCCATACAACATTATTGCCATACCATTGACAATATTCCCTATGCACAGTCATCTCTGTGACTTACTCATTCCATAAGTGGACGCCTGTATCTCCCATTCCCTTTCATCCATTTTGCCTATCTCCTCACCCCCTCTCCTCTAGCAGCCATCAGTTTGTTCTCTGTTTCCATGGGTCTTTTTCTGCTTTTTTTTGTTTATTCATTTTTTTATATTCCACATATAAGTGAAATCATAAGGTATTTATCTCTCTCTCTGACTCATTTCACTTACTATCATACCCTCTAAGTCCATCCATGTTGTCACAAATGGCAAGATCTCATTCTTTTTTATGGCCATGTAATATTCCATCGTATATAGACCACATTTCTTTATCCACTCACCTATCGATGGACACTTAGGTTGCTTCCATATCTTGGCTATTGTAAATAACACTATAATAAACTGGGGTGCATGTATCTCTTTTTGAACTAGTATTTTCATTTTCTTTGGGTAAATACCTAGTGTTGGAATCACTAGATTATATGGTATTTCTATTTTTCATTTTTGGAGGAATCTCCATACTGTTTTACACAGTGACTACACCAATTTATGTTCCCACAAACAGCGCACGAGGGTTCCTTTTTCTCCATATCCTTGCCAACACTTGTTGTTTCTTGTGTTGTTAATGTTAGCCAGTCTGACAGGTGTGATATGATATATCATTGTAGTTTTGAATTGCATTTCCCTAATGATGAGTGATGTTGAGTATCATTTCATGTGTCTGTTTGCCATCTGGATGTCTTCTTTGGAAAAATGTGCATTCAAGTCCTCTGCCCAAAGCTTGAATTTTTTTTAATGCTTTTTTTTTTGTTGAGAGAGAGAGAGACAAAAAGTGAACAGTGGAGGGACAGAGAGAGAGAGAGAGAGAGAGAGCACCCCAAGCAGGTTCCTAGCTGTCAGCACAGAGCTCTATGCAGGCCTCCATCTTACAAATCTTGAGATCATGACCTGAACAAAAGTCAAGAGTTGGACACTTAACCAATTGAGCCACCCAGCGCCCCCAAAACTCGTATTTTTTAAATGGTAAGATGAAATTTTAAAAATAAACTTTAAAGTATATTAACTCATACTCCTGCTTTTTTCATGCAGAATTATACCATGCAGGAAAAAGACGTCATTACTCACAAACCCTTTGGAGCTGAGGGAAACCGTCAAAACACAACAAGCTTTAGAAGACCATTTAAGGTATTGAGTGTTATTTTCCATTTAATTCTAGCTTTGGGTTTATGCTTTGAACATAATGTTCTAAGTGTTAGTAAATTAAAAGCTGCTTTTGTGATATTTCAAATAGTGACTATACACTAAGATTCCTGGACATACATTTATAGTTAACTGTAATCAGTTTAATGGTAACCTTTTTCCTCGGAACTTGATTTTCAATTTTTTTTTTTTTTTTTACCAGTGGAATCCTTTTTCAAATATTATATGGAAAGCACAAATGCATAAAACAGACACAGATGAAGTGGCTCTAGATGAGGAGGCAGACAAGGTTCAAGACCTTCCCTTTACGCCTGCCCCTTTACCTCTAAGGTGTAAATGCATAGCTCTGTGAACCTTCTCCAAGGTTCACAGACTGAAAAATCCTGCCCATAGGTGTACAACCCTCAGAGGCCTTCTGCATCATCTCAGAAAGATTCTGGTCCAGCAAGCTTTGTTCAAGCCTATTTCATCACATCCTAGTGATTTGTACAGCTATGTCTAATGTGATTGTTTGATTATTCAAAACACCTCATCACACAGATATATGGAATAAGAATTATAGTGTGAAGTGCTGTATTTCTCTCCTTGTTCTCAGAAGTTGACATGCTTTTAAATCCATTTTGACTAAATTTCCTGCTTATGTAATAGGTACATCATTAATATTTTTAACTCTATAGCGTCTTTTCCCCTCCCCCTTGAAAGAAAGGAAAATAATCTAGGTTTTTTGGTGAAAGTAGCAGGCAGACCTGATAGACTGGTTAGCTCATTCGGAGGAAGTTAATATTAGCATACAGGTAGTATAAACTGTCCCCAAACCATAGACTAGGAGGGAGTTATGAGTGGTCCTCTTTTAATGCCTGGCTTGTTGAGAGACATAATTCTAGATGTCCAAAGATTGTTTTCATTTGCAGTAACACAATTTGAAAGCATTGTGTAGGTAACATTTTTAGCCAGTGTTTCATGTACCTAAAAACAGGTGACATTAGGTTTTTTCAAAAATATTCTATGGCAGTGGCCATAGAATATGTAAACATGTTTTACACCATCTTTTAGTATCTTGACTCATGAGCCATAAAACCAACTGAAAATGTGATGTCTGTTTAACTTCGAGGCAGTATAACTGGGCTATCCCGTATGAGTGCTTCCTAGGCTTCCTACATGTTTTTCTTCTCATTGGTCAGATATAGTTGATTGTAGTATTTTTCTAAGATCGTTGCAAGGCCTATTTCCTGTTACCCTTTCTTCTTAAGGGAAATTCTTAAATGTTAATTATTTTTAAATGTTTTTCAAAATATATGCAACAAAAACCTTTTGACCAATCGTTTAAAGCTGTGTAATGTTACATGATTGTTTAGAAGTTCATAATTCTTGACAGTAAAATAGAGAGAAGTCATCCTTTCTAAGAAAAGGAACCATTTCATGAAAATTTGTTTTTTACAGGAGTTAGACTAATTCAGAGCCAGATAGTAATCACTTTGTTAGATATGTAAAAACGGACAGTGTAAATTTCAAGATTAGCTCTTATATGTTAAGTTTGTGCAGATAGTTTTAATGAAAGAGTTGTGTCTCATTATAATTCTTTTTTACCTGAATTTTCTGTAGGCTTAAGAAAATAATTGGAAAATAGGCCTGGCATAAATGCTTTTTTAAATAAACTATTATGCTTCATTATGCACAACATACCCATTTGTTCATTAATTGTGGAAACAGGGTTATATTTGGGTTTGATAATTATTCTGTTATAATATACCATTTGTACATTCACCACAGGGAAATCAAACAAATATTCCTTGTCCTCTTATGTGTCTTATAATACTGGGCAGTATGCAGATCAGGAAATGGTCTTTTTCAGTGTAAACTCTTACCATGAAAACATTTGCTGTAATGGGATTTTATGGTAAAGAAAGATTGACTTTTGAAGGTACTGACAGGAATAAAGAGAGTTTTTTAATTTTTTTTTTCTTTAAAGTTTATTTATTTTGAGATGAGAGAGAGAGAGAGAGAGAGAGAGAGAAAGAGAGACAGAAAGCTGGAGAGGGGAAGAGAGAGGAAGAGAGAATCCCAAGCAGCACCAAGCCTGACATGGGGTTCAGTCTTATGAATCGTGAGATCATGACCCGAGCCAAAATCAAGAGTTGGACGCCCAACCCACTGAGCCCCCCAGGCGCCCCTAGAGAGTTTTTGATTCTTAAATAGATGTTGATATTTAATGTCCTCCCCCAATTGGGGATTTTATATATTACACTGTGAATCAGAAGGATAATTTTAGAAGCCTTTTTTAAAATTTTTTTTTTTTAACGTTTATTTATTTTTGGGACAGAGAGAGACAGAGCATGAACGGGGGAGGGGCAGAGAGAGAGGGAGACACAGAATCGGAAACAGGCTCCAGGCTCTGAGCCATCAGCCCAGAGCCTGACGCGGGGCTGGAACTCACGGACCGCGAGATCGTGACCTGGCTGAAGTCGGACGCTTAACCGACTGCGCCACCCAGGCGCCCCTAGAAGCCTTTTTTAAATGTTTTGTTTATTTTTGAGAAAGAAAGAGATAGGCAGGGCCAGAGAGAGAGGGAAACACAGAATCTGAAGCAGGCTCCAGGCTCTGAGCTCTCAGCACAGAGCCCAGTGTGGGGCTTGTACCCTTGAACTGTGAGATTATGCCCTGAGCCAAAGTTGGATGCTTAACTGAGATACCCAAACACCCCTAGAAGCTTTTTTTTTTAAGTTTTTATTTATTTATTTGGTCACAGAGAGAGAGAGAGAGAAAGAGAGAGAGAGAGAGAGAAAGAGAGGCAGAGAGAGAAGGAGAGAAAATCCCAAGCAGGGTCTGCACTGTCAGTGTAGAGCCCAATGTGGGACTTGTACCCTTGAACCGTGAGATTATGACCTGACCTGAAGTTGGACGCTTAACTGACTGAGCCACCCAGGTGCCCCCAGAAGGATAACTTTAGCACATTAGATAAGGTTTTGAAAGTGGTACTTTTTTACATGATAAATTTCAAGAATTTCAATTTTTTTATGTTTGTTTATTTTTGAGAGAGAGACAGAGTGCGAGTCGGGGGAGGGGGGGAGTTGGGGGAGGAAGACACAGAATCCCAAGCAGGCGCCAGGCTCTGAGCAGTCAGCACAGAGCCCAACCCAGGGCTCAAACTCACGAACTGTGAGATCATGACCTGAGCCAAAGTCGTCGGACACTTAACCAATTGAGCCACCCAGATGCCCCAAGAATTTCAAAACTTTTAACTTAGTTTTAAAAATTGCTTTTATGTAAATTTAAAAAAATCATTATATAAACTAAACTAGGAGGCTAGTTTGAGGTAAACATACTTTATTACCATCAGTAACCTCTTCCTTTTTAATATACGTGGTGCCTAGAATCAAGAGTACCGGACATTTCCCCATTTCTTACACTAATAGATTTGGAAGCTGTAGTTTTTACACTTAATTTTTTTTTTCTTTACAGACCAACTTTAGAGGTGGCAGATTCCAGCCCCATTATAAATCAGGCCTAGTACAGAAGAGCTTATACATTCAAGCTAAATATCAGCGTTTACGATTTGCTGGCCCAAGGGGATTTATCACTAATAAATTCAGAGAAAAATTACTGAGGAAGAAAAAGGTTAGTTGCATTATGATCTTTTAAAAATGTAGAGTGACTTTTGAACTCCTAAATCATCTATGTTTAATAGATCAAATGGTTTTTTTTAGTTTAATTTTGACCTAAGTTACAACCTAGATTTCACAAATGTTATTGCATGATAGTTGAAGAAAAAGTTCAAAGAGTGATGGTGTTGGAGTTGTGAGACTGTCTAATGTTAAAATGCTTTTTGCTGTTATGCCCCAAATGCTGTGAATGTGTCAGCTGTTTGAGCTTTTTACTTTGGAGTATCTGTTGTGTGATTAATGTTTGAAATGGAAATTCAGGTAAAAAACGTTTAACCGGTGTATTTTAGCCTTCTACAATGTGAATTATCTAAGTACCAAAGGATATTGAACTGACTGTATGAAAAGGACACACGATTGCAAAATATACTAACTCTTCTTCTCCCCCATTCATGTGTTTCTTATTGTGATAAAATGCATATAAAGTTTGCCATTTTAACCATTTTTAAGTGTACAATTCGGTAGCAGTAATTGCATTCATAATGCCTGGCAACCATCGCCACATGTGCTAACTCTTAATGTTAATAAAAAGTTTCTCGATAATTTGAATTTTGTTCTTTTAGGTGTGGATTGATTTTACTTAAATTTGTCATGTTTATATTTCAAAATGCAGCATAAAATGATATGAAGTTACCTTCTGGATATTTTAAATGAGAGCAATAACATTACATCAGTTAAGTGAGGCATGCTTGCCAACTTTCTGACTCAGTTTTGTTCACTTGGGGCTGTGTTTTCTTTGAGAAATGTATGTGTATCCAGTGTTGCTATCATATAGTCTAATGGTGGTTTTATACATTTTCTAACCATAAGTGTTTCCTTAATTATTCATACTTGTGAAGCCTTTACCCTGAGCTCGAGTAGTGATTTTAGTAAAACTTGTTTTTCAGAAGATGGACTAGTAGAATGGAATTGACAACGTTTGTGTGGGCTTTTTAAATTTATTTATTTAAAAAAATTTTTTTTAATGTTTATTTATTTTTGAGAGAGACAGAATGCGAGTGGGTTAGGGGCAGAGAGAGAGGGAGACACAGAATTGGAAGCAGGCTCCAGGCTCTGAGCTGTCAGCACAGAGCCCGACGTGGGGCTCGAACTCACGAGCCGTGAGATCATGACCTGAGTCAAATTCAGATGCTCAACCAACTGAGCCACCCAGGCGCCCCCCCCCCCGCCCCGTTTGTGTTTTTTTAAGCTTTAGCATTAACTATAATACTTTCTGTAACTTCTCTCACCTCCCACCCCCCGATTTCAACTGGATATCTTAGGTGAAGTTTCGCATTTCACCATGCGTGTCACTCTTGATGTCACTGAGGTTATGAAAGCCATCTGTTCCTTGAGAACGTGAGTGTAACTGGACACATTTCCCCTCTTGTACGCTTCCCTACTGTTAGACCGAGGTGCTGCTTTTCTTCCTGACTCGTGTGGCAAGTTTCTTTGCAACAGATCTTCTAGGCATTTGTCCTCATTCACAGATGGCAGCCTGGCTGTTGACGGGGAAGCAAGTCATTGATTTCCACTCAAGGAGGAAGGTTGAGGCAAGCCTTTTCCTCAGTTGCAAGGTTGGGATTCGGGTACATGTTGTGTGTTCTTTTCTGTTGGCTCTCTGTTAGCTTCCTCTGACTCCATTTTTACCTCTAGTTTTTAGATGACTCGGGACTCCTGAGGGCTTGACCATCTGCCTCAGCCTGCAGTTTCTATGTGCTCATTGAACTTGTGCTGTTTAGTCATTCTTTTCTTAGCCTCACCGTGCCAGCTTCCTATTGACCACCCAGTTCTTCCAGACCACATCAACCACCAGCCTCCCTTAACAGCAAATAGAAACCAGACATCAAGCCTTCATCTGAGGACCTAAGAAGTGTGTCCTAGAGGAGGCCACAAGCTGCTATGAGTCTCTAGTCTTTAGGGGCTAGGCGTTTTATGTCCTCTAAAATGTAGCAGTTACAGGTAACATCCGGTGCAGGTCTAGCCTGCCCTCCTTTGTCTTTCACTGCCATCTGAGGGCTTTAGAAGTAGTCCCAACACACTGCATTTTGTGACATTCACTGTCTATAGCTCTTTTTCTTACGCCTGTCCTTCTGGATGCTACTTTGTTTTTGTATTGTAGCTTTGACATGGGCTTTTACATTCTGGCTACTGTCAGTACCTACAAGCGAGGCATAAACAGGCTGTTTTGTAGATTTGTGTTTGAACAGCCCAGCTCTCCAAGTATGGCATGAAATGAGGTACATACGATACGATTAGCATCCTACTTAACAATTGAGTTCCACATTCTCCTACCCTTTAGGATAAGGAATGAGGCATTGCACCTTTTCTGTTTCTGCCACGGTCTGAACTAAGGCACTTAAGGCTTACCTGGCCTTTGGGCTGTCCCAGTAGTATTGTGCTGCTCTGAAACCCCATTCCATGTGTGTAAACTGATGACTTAGACCTATTACTTCATTTTCCCTCAACCTTTATGCCCTGAAAGAAAAGAGGTGTGAAGGCTTGGAGTCTTTAGTTTTTTCCAGTGTTGCTTGCTTCCGCTTTCCCTTCGATTAGGGCCACTTTTGCTCCAATGGAGTTACTGAATGTGAGGTACCACTTATATCACTTTTCATCTCAAGCTTCTGCTTCGGAGGGAACTTTGAAGGTCCTGTCCTGGAAAGAAGCCGTAGTCTGGGCGCCATCTGTACACCGTTTTTTTTTTTTTTTGCTTTTTGCCCTAAAAGAGAATTCATTCTTTTTATTGTTATTAGATCACCACCTAGATGAATTAAAGATTCATCACCAGTTAATTAATCTAGGTGCCCTGGGGCTGCTCTAGCCTGAAACCAGATCTGAACCTACACACCCATACGTGCCTGACAGTCCACCAGGAAGGTTCAGACTGACCTTGTCTGGACTTCTCCCTCCCTAGCCGTGGTGAAATGCCTGGGCTGATCATTCCTGACTTGGAAGTCTTGTGGTGCTCATCTGTAGTGCGGTCCAGTCACTGTGCCATCATTCACGTGCTTCCTCTCTCCAACACCAAACGGTCTCAGGAAGGAGTGGGGGAGATCCTAGATGTGCTCCCAATATTTCTTCTTGTCCCACTTCACAAGACTGATTGTGGCTCCCCAGCTGCCTACAAAATAGCAGGATTCCCAAGCAGTATTAAGAAGTACAGAACTGAAATGCTTCCTCCTAATTTATCTGGTGTTTATCATTATTAATCCCATTCTGGCACCTACATTGTCTTTTATCGTGTCTCCTTTCTCTCAGATTCTGTGCCTGGGCTAGACGATGAGGGGGTGGGAGGAATGTCTGTTACCACCTGGAGTAAGGCTGGTCTGTTCACAGCCATTCACAAATGCCCCCCTTTAAAGATCCTCTGCTCATCACAAAGTTTTCAGAAATTCTTGGGGGAGTAGGACAAAGAACGTAGTAAAAATTCATGAAGCCACCTCTGAGAACATTGCCTCTGAAAAAATGCTAGCGGTTGAGTGTTTAGTCAGGGAGACCTGGACCTCTTTAGCATCACAGATTCTCTCGCAGTCCTCGGGGTGCCTGTCAGCGAGGTGCCTACCAGCACTCGGCCCGTGGATAGGAAAGGGAGAAGGGAGAGATTATAAAGACACTGCAAGAAGGAAGTTAGAGACTGGGATCTGTGGCTCTTGGGGTTGAAGAAACCCTTGAAAGTCATGGGGTGCAAAGACAGAATGGGAGCCAAGATCAGGTAGATCACCAAGAATCCGTTCTACACCCACTGTGTCCCTGGACCTGAAGTGTGCCATCATCGCCCTCAGACATTTGTGACCTCTGGAGCCTCCAGTTTCACTATCTCTCTCTATGACTTCTTTGTCTTATTTGGTGGTTTCCCTTCTTCTATGCATCCTTAAAAAAATATAAGCATTCTCTAGCATTCTATTCTTTCTTCTCTTTGTTTATTCCTTCTACTTGCCTTGACTGTCCTCAACTCTTCCCAGGGTTCCAGCTGTTACCTCTGGTGATGACTTTATCCCTCATCACTCTCTAGAGCCCCAGAAGTCCAGCTGCCTCCAAGGTGCCTCTTGAGGGCACCTCCAGTTCAGCATGTTCAAAATCAAACTTTCACTGGCACAAACTACAGCATGGGTGACCCTTAAAAACATGATGCTAAGTGACAGAAGTCAGTCACAAAAGACCTCATATTGTGTGATTCCATCTACGTGAGATACTCAGAATATGCTGAGCCATAGAGAAAGTAGATTAGTGGTTGCCAGAGACTGGGGGGTTAAGGAAAAATGGAGGCGTGTGTGTGTGTGTGCCTGCTAACAGGTATGGGGAGTCTTTGCGGGTGAGAAGATACTCTTAACACTGATGGTAGTGACTGATGGTGGCACAACTCTGAATATACTAAAGAACCATTGAATTGTACAGTTAAATGGGTGAAGTGTATGGTGTGTGGTTTATATCTCAGTGGCACTGTTGAAAATAAAATCAAATTCACTCTCCTCCCCAGACCACTGGTTTCTTCTGACAGCTAGCCAGCTAACCAGACACGGTTCCTGCTTCCCCTTCCAGCTTCAGCCATTGCAAGGCTTTCTGTCATTCATTCATTACTTCGTTCATTTTATTTTATTTTTTTATGTCTACTTATTTATTTTGAGAGAGAGAGCGCACATGAGCAGGGGAGGAGCAGAGAGAGGGAGAGAGAGAGAGAGAGAGAGAGAGAGAGAGAATCCACACTGTCAGCATAGAGCCCAACCCGGGGCTCGATCCCATGAACTGTGAGATCATGACCTGGGGCAAACTGTTACATTGTTCTTTTAAAGCTCTTCTGCACACCACATAAATGTGATAAGTAACATAATTAACTTTTTAAAATATGCAAACAACCTCTTTTAATGTGAGAAATTTTATATCAGTCATTTTTTCCCTTGAATTTGGATATCCTTCATATTTTATTTAGTTATTTTTATTTTAGAGAGAGAGAGAGCAAGAGAGTGCCTGTAAGTGGAGGAGGGGCAGAGGGGAAGAGAGAGAGAAGCTTAAGCAGGTTCCATGCTCAGCATTGAGCCCAACATGGGGCTTGATCCCATCACCCTGGGATCATGACCTGAGCTGAAATCAAGAGTTGGATGCTCAACTGGCTGAGCCACCCAGGCGCCCCCATGTATTCATATGTAAATACTACTTATTGCTAGTAGAATAACGTAGTGTTTTAGGTATCCATTCTAACTCTCTTTTTTCTTTTTGTTGATGTAAGTCCTGAGAAACCTTGTTAATATGATTCTATAGATGAGAATGAAAAGTCTTTTATTATAGCAACGCCACTTGATTCTTTGGACTCACTCTGAATTATAGGCCAAAAAATCACCTAGTGATCTGTCATCAAAAACTGTTTTGAATGTTCTTTTGTCCTCCTTCAATTTTATTAAACAAAGGCAAAGAAGTGGAAGCCATGTAACTTGCAGAAGTATGCTATTTATTAGTAGCTGTTAGGGTGGGTTCATTTTCTTGACACCATCAGCAACATCTCCAACTGCCCTGTTTTGGGGGATCCCCAGGTAATGCAAAGTAGGAAGATTCAGGATGAGAACTTGTATCTTTCTTGTATAAAGTGGAGGGTGAGGGACCAGCCCTAACCACTTGTGCAGGTAGATTAATTTTGGAAAGTGAACATTGGGAAGTTGAAGATCTAGAAAGTAATTCTTCCCAAACTATCTGTACTCACATGCTCCTTGGAAAGTCTTCATATGTCCCTAAGGGTAGGTATACCCTAGCTTGATAATTGCTGACTTACTTAACCAAGCCTCTGTTGATGACTTTGGTATAGCTTACAGGTTTTCTTATTTTT
Source organism: Prionailurus bengalensis (assembly GCF_016509475.1). Taxonomy (NCBI): domain Eukaryota; kingdom Metazoa; phylum Chordata; class Mammalia; order Carnivora; family Felidae; genus Prionailurus; species Prionailurus bengalensis. Next base: position 16,147,454 of record NC_057361.1, on the reverse strand, counting down.
GGTAACACTGCTGGGCAAATTGACGTTTTGGTACCTTGCCATAGTCCACCTTTTTTACTCATTTATGCTCTGACCAGAAGTACATGAAAGGGCCCATTTACCTACACCCTAGCAGGTGCTCCACATTATCAGTCTTTATTATCCATTGTCAGTCTAATAGCAGAAAATAGTTCTCATTTGCCTTTCTTTGGTTATTAATTATGTGAGCATATTTTAGGCATCTGTTGACCAATTAATGCCTTCCCTCAGCTTCCTTATTTCTATGCTTTGCCAGTGTTTCTGTTGAGGAATGGTACTTTTTCTTAATGATTTGTAAAAACTCTTAATTTACTGAGGATATTAACCTATCATACATTTTGCTGGTATTTATTTTACGTTTGCCAGCTATTTGTGGTAGCTTTTACATTACAAAATTCGTAAATGTGCATGAGTCTGTTTGAGTTTGTGCTTATATGGTTTCTAGATTTCATATCATACTTATGCTTATAAAAATTCCTTATGGTGTTTCCTTTAAGGGGTTTTTTGGTTAATTTTTAAAACATATAAATATTTATTCCCTCTAGAATTTATTTTTATGATACAGTGTGAGGTTAGAATCTATTTTTTTCCAATGGATAGTCAGTTTTTTGATACCACTTATTAAATAATTTGTCCTTTTCCCACTGATTGAAAATGCCACCTTTAGCGTATGCTACATTATTATGTATTCCTGATCTGTCGTTGGAATATTTGGAGTCTCTAGCTTGTTTCCTTGCCTGCTGTAATTTGCTTATTCTGTGCCTTCACTACTAGCACAGTTATTCTCCCAAACACAGCCTGAATCATGTCACTCTTATGCAAACTCTGCAATGATTCTGTTGCCTACAAGAGAAGAGACCAGACTTGTTCACCGCCTTCAGTCCTAACAAGCTACCTTTGTAACCACATTTCTTCATGGAACCTCTGCTTTTTGGAACGTAAAATATGTTTTCATGTATTTGTATCTTTGCTCCTGCTGTTCTCTTGCCTAGAAATAGCCTTCTGATCCCCACCGTTTTCTTATTAAACCCTGCTTTCCTTTTAAGACCCACTGTAAAGCCTTACCAAAGCCACCTCTCTAGCTCTTGTTTCATTTCGTCTCTCACTTGTTGCTGTTTGCCTTCTTGTTTCCCCAAGTAGATGGTCAGCTCCTTGAGGACAGAGGGTACCTCATTGGTCTTTGTATCTTCCCCTTTTGCCTTTCATTTAGTCTGTCTTTAGAAAACACCTGTGGAATAGAACCAAATCTAATCGTATATACATACACGCACTCACATGCATCCATCTATAGCTCTAAAAAGTTATTGAATGAGCGGTGCCTGGGTGGATCAGTCAGAGCTTCTGACTCTTGACTTCCACTCAGGTCATGATCTCACAGTTGGGTTCGGGTCCCACGTCGGGCTCTGCAGTGATGATGCGGAGCCTGCTTAGGATTTTCTCTCTCTCTCTCTCTCTCTCTCTCTCTCTCTGTCTCTCTGCCCCTTCCCTTCTGGCGCACACATGCTCTCTCTCAAATAAACTTAAAAGAAAGAAAAAGTTACTGAATGGTAGTAGCCATTGTGTCAGGGGTCCCCAAGACCAGCCCCAGGTTTTGTGATTGCTAGGACTCAGCATATGGTGGCACTCACAGCCGTGATGTGTTATAATGGAAGGCTGCACAGCACATCAGCAGAAGGAACTGGCACACAGGCAAAGTCCAGAGGACACCAGGTGCAAGTTTCTAAGAGTCCTCTCCCAGTGGAGTCACACGGGACGTGCTTAATTCCCGCCCCCCCCCCCAACTTGGGGCGCCTGGGTGGCTCAGTTGGTTGGGCGGCCGACTTCGGCTCAGGTCATGATCTCGCGGTCCATGAGTTCGAGCCCCGCGTCAGGCTCTGTGCTGACAGCTCAGAGCCTGGAGCCTGTTTCAGATTCTGTGTCTCCCTCTCTCTGACCCTCCCCCATTCATGCTCTGTCTCTCTCTGTCTCAAAAATAAATAAACGTTAAAAAAAGAAATTCCCCCAGAAACAAGCTGTGGTAACACATGTGAAATGTTGCCGACCAGGAAAGCTCGTTAGAGACTCAGTGCCCAGGGTTTTCATTGAGGGCTGGTCACATAGGCACCTTGGCCAGTTACATACCGAATTCCAGACTCTCAGAAGGAAAGCAGATGTTCAGCATAGACCATATTGTTTGCACAGTTTAGACACTCAACAGTGGTGAGAACCCTACCAAAATCTAAGTTCCTGGCTGACAGCCAAGGAACCTAAGTTCCTGGCTGACAGCCAACCTTGTAAGTAGCCTTTCGAAGGATAGCAGTCAGATATGCTGTATTAACTCTTCCGCACAACCATCTTTTTGAAGAGCTTAATTTCACAGATGGTAAATGCCTAAAGAGAGGAGGAAAAAATCAGTATGTAGGAATGGCCAGGGAAAGTATGCTAAGCACTTTGATTTTTACTCTCTCCTCTTACAGAGGAGGTCAGCTGAGTCATAGACAAGAGCAGGGCATAGAAGGGGCTACAGCCAAAGATCCATGTATGATGGTAGAGTGTAGACAGTTGGATACACATGGGAGTGTGCAAATTATAGAGGGCCTTGAAAGCTGGGTAGAATATTGAGGATGTGATGTAGTAATAGTAGGACATCTTGCTAGCCTGAGGAGAAAGTGATGTTGAGGATGATGGCTTGGTGAGCAGTGGGTATGCAGGGTTCTGGGGACGAGATGACATGGAGGGAGACCAATAAGGGAGCATTTGCAGGGATAGCAAGTGTCGACCTAGGAAAACTTAGATGAGCATGGTGCTCATATCTCTAGTTCAGCATTCTGCTTAAAATAGCTGTTCACATAATTGGAAGAATGGAGGGATCAAGCTGAGAGATGGTGTGGGTGTAGAAGAAGCTACAACAAGGATGAATGTGATTCAGAATAATTGTACATTTTTATAAACAAGATATTTCAGCTGAAAAAAATTTTAAGAATTATTATAGTCAGAGTTTCCTTTTAAAGTTGTTAGTAGGCAGCAGATATTTTATTTGAAGATCAATGTATATGATTTTTGTATTATAGAAAATTAAGAAATGGGACACGATGAATTATACCTCTATTTAAAGGAGTGATGTTGACAAAAATAAAACTATGCATGTATTTTGAACATTTCACCAATTAACCAAAACAGAAGAAAGAGTAAGAATTTTCTATCAGCACTGTTTTTGTTTGGAATTAAATGTTGCCATACTAATGTAAATGCCAAAAAATAAATCAACTTTTAAATTTCTTTCAGTTTTAATAATATAAGATCCTAGTAAAAGGTAAGGATATATGTATTAATAAATATTTTAAATGTCCCAGGAAAACATGCCATTTACCATTTTTGCACTTGTATTAGTTGCATGGTCTTCTGTCCAGTTTGTGGTTGGTAATTTCATATTTTGCATAGCATCACAGTATAGAAGCCATGTCCATTACCCTCTTTAATCAGAGTCTTGTTGTTATGAATTCCTTTTCCTGTGCTTATGGAAGCCTCACATCTTTTTATGTTGTAGATGACCATCCAAAAGCAAGAAAGCTTCCCCGCCCCCAGCAATAGCTTTCTCTGCTATCAGCCAAGCCAGAAGAGTCCGTGTTGTTTTAGAATTAAATATACCATATATTGACAAAGATAAAATACCAGTTTGAGGCTGGGTGTATGTCACATCAGGCTCTGTGCCTGAGGGGCAGAGTTTTAAGAGTCTTGACTTTTTTTTTTTTTACAATCCCCAGGGAAACTCGCCCAAATAGCAGAATGCCTTTTCATCAACTTACTAATACCAGCATATTGAGTGTCATATATTTCCTTTGTCCTACTGACCTATCATTTGGTATCTGCTTTGCTGTGTTCTGTTGTTACTTTGCGTCTTTGGGGTTCCACATACCTTTGTGGGGGTCTAAGCTATAAGTGGTATAAAAATTAAAACATCTTGGAAATTGCAATGTGAAAAAAACTAGCTCAGATGTTATAGTTGACTCCTCTTTTGAAGTTTGTATTTCTTTTGTTTTCTCTCAATAGGGGTATACAAACATTGCCACCCCAGTCTAATCTGGAATTGTTACAAACGGAAACGACACTACAGGATGGTATTCGGGAGCATCTCTTTTTATCAGAAGTTAGAATTGGCACTCAAGCACTAATACTGTAATTTCCTTGATAACATAACTTTATTTTTCTGTAGCAGAATGCTGCAACTTTTTTACACTTAACAATTGCTTTTAAATTACAGTATTCAATGTAAAAGTTGTATTAACTACAGTTTCTTTTGCAAAAAGTCTTACAAGGGCATTATTTGTTGATGTGTTTTTCTCTGAGCATGGTTTCATAGAGAACTTAACTGAGTTACATCCAGATGTTTATATGTTGAAAGTTTTGCTTATGTAATAAAAACAAAAAAAAAGTATCTGAATTGTATAGTGTCTGTACATGAAAGAACTTTAAACAGTGGCCTTATGGTAGCAAATTTTATACCAGTTTTTCTTTTTTCTGATGATAGTTTGGCTTATAACTTGAAGTTTTCTTAAGTTTCTGAAGATCAAGGCCTATATGATTTATACATTCATATTATGATATAAGAAGGCAAGAGAAAAGGTGCTTCAAAATTTCCATCAGGTAGTTATGAGTGCACTGAATTTTTAGTAATTGGTTCATTCAGTTTTTTCCACAACTATTTGCTCTTTCCAATTTCAAAATGCTATTGTGGAAAATATGTAAAGATTTTGTAATCTCTGTTCCATCTTATTTTCCCCTCAGGGCAAGCTTGTGCATATCCTGTTTTTAAAGGCTTTTTAAAAATCTGACAGACAAAATTTCATATTTGGAAATTGTACTTTACTACTACAGCATTATACATTTTGCAAACACATAAAGTGTTTATTTTCAGTTCAGTTGTATTGAGTACGTACTATCATAAGGTAAAATTGATGGGATTTTAAATAATATTTTAAGTCCCGGTACCTTATTTCTTTATGTTTTCTGTGTTCTGCTTAATAGTACATACACATTCCCCATTAAATTTCTGTGAACTGCTTATTTGTAATAAAATAAAAAACTGTTGCTCCTCCTGCTCGAAGAAGTTACTTGCCAGTTTGTGAGAACATTATTTTAATTTCATATGAGAATTACAGCCCTGAGTAGGACCTGTTGATATTTAAAATAGTTCGGCACTTACAAAGGCAGAACTTTTAAAATCAAAATCTGGTAAGAACTTGATTTCTCATGACTGGATGTGAAAAATCTTGCTACAAACATTTAATTTTTTTTTTTACATATCTTTGTAAGATAGGGCAGCCATTTCCTTAGTGGGTCAGCAGTAAGTGGGGGCGAGAGTACTTGCATTAAAATTGGGTAATAAATTTAGGTCGATGTCCTGTCTTAATGCTGTGTACTGTCTCTGTAAGTCAGGTTTTCCAAACATATTGAATATTCCACTTATGGTAAGAAAGAAATACATGTGCACAGTAGTATGACAGCTTTATATTGTGTTAGGTTAACTATTTGGTCAACACATGTTTATTGCACAGGTCCCATGCTAAAATTATAGCAATGAACAAGAGAACAAGACACGTGGAGCCTGCCTTTATGGTCCAAACAGGCTGATATGGAAACTGGACATTAAACATGGAAATGTAGCTCAGTAAACAGCATTAATTCTCTGGCTACATTTATTTTGGCACATAAGGCTAAGGCAGTTGACATGACATTGATCATTCCACAACTGATTTCCTCTTTAGGCATGTTTGGATATACTTTTGGCATCATCTCAATATGCAAAGCATGTTATTTGCAAAACACATATTTGTAATGTGGGTGTATTCAGAAAATATTGAGTGCATAAGATTTAAAGCCTAAAAAGAAAGGCTTGCTGTATAATTTCAAGTGTAATATAAGGACAGGAACTGTGTCTGTCTCGTTCACCATAGTATCCCCAGTTCCCAACATCCTACTTGGCACACAGTAAGAACTCATTAAATATTAGTTTAATGAATGAGTAACAAGTAGAATATGTTTTTTAGGATCTAAACATCTAGCTTGCATGTGGAGGTTGAACAAAAGTTTATCTTATCCATAGCATTTTTTATTGGCTGAGAAGAATTTGAATTCTCCAATGCATAAGACTATAAAAGAGAAGTTGTTTTGGTAAGTCACATACCATTGCCCTCTCCCCTTCCCCCCCTGTATGGTAGGTATGCTCTTCTCGGCACTGGGGAGACAAAGATAATAATATGACAGAGTTCCTCCTCTAAGGAAACTCATCAGCTGTTGGAGAAGAGATTCACAAAAACAAAGAATTCAGTATAGAGTGTTAAGTGCTTTACTGCAGATATATTTACAGAAGTTGAGACAAAAAGTTGGCATTCCTGGTTCAGTATCCCCTGGTAACATTTTCTTTCTTACTGATTTCACAAAACTCAAAAGGCACTGTTCTGTTAGTGGTTTTGCTGGTTTTAAAATTTTATGGGTTGGGGAAAACTGGGTAAAGTGTACATGGGATCTCTCTGTATTATTTCTTATAGGTCCATGTAGATCTACATTTATCTCAATATAAACTTCAATTAAAAAATATACCCATAATCTTATCACAGACAAAACTGCTATACGTATTTAGGAGGCCACATTTTCTTTTTTTCTCTCTTGGAAAAAACTATTATATTTACATTGTAATAATTTATGTAGATGCATAATATGGGCCACATTTTACCCAACAAATCCTACATTGGTGAAGTTTATTTTTTATTCATTCTCTTCTAAGGGTATTTTTTTTCTTTTTTTATGAATATAATTTATTGTCAAATTGGCTTACATACAACACCCAGTGTTCATCCCAACAAGTGTCCTCCTCCCTGCCCATCACCCACTTTCCCCTCTCCCCCACTCCCCCATCCACCTTCAGTTTGTTGTCTGTATTTAAGAGTCTCCTGTGGTCTGCTTCCCTCCCTCTCTGTAACTTTTCTTCCCTCCTTCCCTTCTCCCCTGGTCTTCTGTTAAGTTCCTCAAGATCCACATATGAGTGAAAACATGGTATCTGTCCTTCTCTGACTGACTTATTTGTGAAGTTTTTTTTTTTAAAAAGGATGGAGATACTTCGAGGCAGAAGTGGGAAAAGTAAAGCTGAATCAGAAACTCACCTTCTCCATTACCTAGCAAACTCAGTAAACCTCGGCCACAGATTAACCAGCAGCAACCAATCAAGGGAGAGGGGAGAAGATGCTTTTGCAACAAGGTATGGTGTGACTTCAACCCTGCCCCTGCCCCCTAAGTAGCACAGAGTAAAGAAACGAAGTTGGCGACATCTTCGTGACAAGGGGCCCCAGTGTGGACAAAGGGACTGATGAGATGACCAGGCCATGCGGAGTCCAGTCAAGGAAAACCCTTGGGAAGATGAAGTCATTGCAGCTGTCTCAGGACCTCAGCAAAAGGGGAAAGATTCACCGGGACAACGCACCTGCGGGTTCGCAGAGCAGCCTGGGGAAGCCAAAGCCTACAGGATAAGATCTACCTTTGGGTCTGGCGAGCCCTGATTCTGGACACTTAATGGGAATCCAGAAGAGAGGGCATACCAGGTTCCCCAACAGAATTCCAGCAAAACGAATGGTATGAGCTCTGAGTCCATCAAAATACAGAACTGAGATTTATTAAAACTGAGGGGTTATAGTTGTAGAAGAGAATGTGAATGTTCAAAACCTTGACAAAGAACAGTTAGCATACACTGATCAATTAGGACATGGCGGGGGGGGGGGGGAGTAGGGTGAAGATTAAGAACTAATGGCCCCATCTTGCACAGCCAGGTGTCATGTCAAGTTATAATGTCTAAGATGTATTCTATAATATAGAAAAAACCTAGTGAGCGACCTTAATTTTTTCAGTCTTTTTCTTGACCTTAAATGCACTGGTTCTCAAAGTGTGGTCCCCAATCATTGGCATCAGCAACACCTGCAAAACTGTTAGAAATCAAGAGTCTTGGTCCCACCCCAGACCTGCTGGCTCAGACCGGGGCTGGGGCCCAGCAGTCTGCGTGCCCTCCAGAGGATTCTGCTTTGCGCTCAAGTTTGAGAATCACTGGCTTCCGTAGTTCTTTTAGGGACCAGTAGCCCTTATGGTGAAGAGACATTTATCTCAAGTTCAGCAGCCCCTTTCATTTTTAAGTTCCATAGCATTCAAACAAAATTAAAACCTTTTAAAATAAAAAGTATAGCGATTCCCACCATCAATCCTGTCTGTGCCTATGAATCAAGAGGTCTGGAAACACGCCCACTGTCTGTTAACACTGGTGATTTTTTTTGAGTGGTGGTATTAGACTGAGTGACTCTGTGTTTTCTGTATGGACTGAATACAGTGAACATTGTATCATTTTTATCAAATAAAATCATTCTTTAAAACAAAAAAAGTGGTAAGGATATTTCATCCTCTCCATGGCATATCTCTTACCAAAATCCACTTATGCAAGTTTTACCTCCAAGGGCTGCCTCCTTCATCTTAGTCCGGACGGTCTTACTCCTTGCCGCTCCTCTTCCCACATCAAGACAGGTGGGTAAGCTTCCTTAAGTATATGTTGGGTTGACTTTTTAATAACAATTCTTGACTTAAAATGTTTAACATAATTACATATAATTTGAATCATTTTACTACTGTTCTTTTTAAAAAGAAAAGCCTTTTTATCTCTGACAGTAACAAGTACATAGAAAAGGGGCGCCTGGACAGCTCAGTCGGTAGAGCGTGTGGCTCTTGATCTCGGAGTCCTGAATTTGAGCCCCACGTTGGGCGTAGAGATTACTTGAAAAAAAAAAAAGGACAGAGAAGAGTGTGTAAAAGGAAGAAAAATGCATTCATAATCAAGCTGTTTATATATATTTAGGGTAAACTTATGATGTTTTTTCATTAGTTTTTCTGAGCTTTTTTTGGTAGTTGAGGTAATATTTTATATATTCAGTCTTTGCACATAGTCACATACATGTTTAAAACATGTTTGTATGACATTCAAGTTGACATATTTTTGGAAGGCAAGGGATAGAAGCCCATTCCCAGAAAGCTAAAAATGTCTTAGAAATACTGGATTATCATATTAAAGTTTAGAGGGCTTATTTGTTTTGGCTGTACACATCATTAAAGACATTAAAAGCTAGATTAAGGGCACCTGGGTGGCTCAGTCGGTTAAGTGTCTGACTTCGGCTCAGGTCATGATCTCACGGCTCGTGGGTTTGAGCCCCACATCGGGTTCTCTGCTGTCAGCACAGAGCCCACTGCAGATCCTCTGTCCTCCTCTCTCTGCCCCTCCCCTGCTCACTCTCTCTCTCTCTCTCTCTCAAAAATAAATAAACATTTTTTAAAAAGCTAGATTGAGTTTTACAGATAATTTTCTAAAGTGAATTCTTACCTCAAATTCGAATCCCTTCGAGATAGGGGCACCTGACTGGCTTAGTCAGTAGAGCATGCGGACTCTCGAGCTCAGGGTTGTGAGTTTGAGCCCCACCTGGAGTGTAGAGATTACTCGAAATTCTAATCCCTTCTAATGACGTTTAAAATAATATTTAGTAAAGAAGAAATGAATGTTATGAAGTTCTTGCTGATAACAATTTCTGCAAGGGATTACAGGGAACACAGTGCTGCTCACTTAATGGTCTCTTTACAACTATGGTGAAAAAACATCATCAAGAGGTTCCTCAAAAAGCTAACCATAGAATTACCATAGGATTTCACCCTTAGGTATATACCCCAAGGAATTGAAAACAGGGACTCACGCACTTGTATGCCAGTGTTTGTTGTGGCATTATTCACAGTAGCCAAAAGGTGGAAACCACCGGCGCGTCCATCAACAGATGAATGGATAGACAAAATGTGGTCTGTCCATACGATGGAATCTTACTCTGCCATAAGAAGAAATGAAGTGCTGGTACATGCTACAACTTACATAAGCCTTGAAGACATCATGCTGAGTGAAATAAGCTAATCGCAAAAGAACAAATACTGTACCATTCGACTTATATGAAATATTTAGAATAGGTTGGAAATAATTTTATTTTAAAAACATCTATCGTTTTGGCTCCCATTTCTATATATGTGAACTGTTTTTTTTAACTTCTGAAACACTGAAGATTTTCCCTTTCCCTTTTTCTCTGATATTCTGAAATGTATGGAAGATGGGTCTTTTTGGTATGTTTCATTCTTTGAGCTGAGTTCCTGGTGGGCCCCTTCCATCCGGAGAGTTAGGTCCTTCCATTCTATGGTAATTTTCCCCTTCCACCATATCTCTCTTCTGAAGGTCTGTCCTCACCTCCCAACCCTCAGGGCAGTGCTTGGCCTTCTGGGCTCTTTTTCACTTATTTACTCTTTCTCATCCCCTCTGATGTTTTTAATTCCAATTTGTATCTTCCATAGCCCCAGCTGTTTTGACTGTGTGTTAAATTCAGTAACTGCTTGCTCTTCCCTTGGCTTTCCCTAAATCCCTCTCCCCTCTGGACCTCTCTCCATCTAGGAGACCACTCACCCTCTGTCTGCCCTCTTGTGTTAGTGTTCCTGAGAACATTCCCTCTCTTCTCCCTCCACATTTTCCGTGGATGATTTAATTTAGATTCATGTCTTTTAATATAATATGTTCATCAATGTGTAAAAAAAAAAGTTATCTCCACACCCGACCTCTCTCTCTGAGGTCTAGACACTTATTTCCATTTGTCACATAGAAATTTCCACCTGAATGTCCCTATTACCATCTCAAATGCATCCTGTCTGAAACTGGACTGAACTCCAAAAGTGTTCTTCCTCTGTTCATAATCTCAGTTAATAGCCCAATTCACAAAGAGACTCAGCTCTCAGATTCTGCATTTTCCAACTTTTGAAAACAAAATCCTTGTATGTTCTCTAAAATTTAAGTAAAAAATAAAAATAAAAATAGAGACTCAAAAAAAATCTTTCCTTGAATGACCAACCACCACTTGATCTCACCTTTGTCCCATCTGATCTTTGTAAATACCCAGTGTCGTGCATGCAGGGCAGGTGGCAGGTGACATTGCCACACTTTGAGACTACCAGAGGCTCCCTGCAGTTAAATGACTTCCCAGGGTGATAGAGTCAACGATTGCTGGAACTGGCAGCCAAACGTGCAGACTTGAACTCACTTGTTCCCTGGAAGAGTAACGCTTCGCGTGTACTAAGCACATACTCTGGCAGGCAATGTTCGAGCACTCTCCACGTGCTAACTCATTTTATCTTCACAGAAACTCTATGAGCTACTGTTATTTTCTCTGTTTTACAGATGAGGAAGCTGAGGCACAGAGAAGGTAAGTGACTGGCTCAGGGTCACTGGCTAATAAGTGTTAGAGCTGAGATTCAGACCCAGGCATAGTTTCTTAAAGTCAGATTAAGATCTGTGTAAAGGAAAATCCACCCTTTTTAGGTGAACAGTTCAGTACATTTTGACCACCCTGTACAGTCATGTAACCACCACCACCGTTAAAATGTAGACTCTTCTCATTGCCCCCCAAAGACCCTTTTTGCACCGTTGTTGGCAATCTCCTCTCTTATCCCAAACAAGGATGCGTTTTTCTATCCAAATAATTCTGCCCTTTCCAGAATGCCATATAAATGGAAACATACAATACGCAGACTGTTGTGTCTGGCTTCTTTCACTTAGCATAATGCTTTTAAGATTTGTCCATGTTGGTGCATGTATTTCACTAATTCATCCTTTTCCATTGCTAAGTAGTATTCCATTGTTTGGATGTACCGTAATTTACTTATCCATTCACTACTTGATGGACATTTGTTGCTTCTGCCTTTTGGCGATTATGAATAAAGTGCAGGTCTTTGTGTAGGCATAACTTTTTATTTTGCTTGGGTAAATGCTTAGAAGTGAGATTGCTGGGTCATATGGTAATATACATTTAACTTGGTAAGAAATGACCAAACTGGTTTCCTAGGTAGCTGTATCATTTTACACTCTCACCAGCAGTGTATGAGAGTTCCAGTGGCTCTACCTCCTCACCAGCTTCGGTTATCTTGCTTGTTTTTAGCTGTTCTAGTAGGGCTAGAAGTGGCATCACATTGTGGTCTAAATGTGCATTTCCTTAATGGCTCATGATGTTGAATGTCTTTTCATGTGCTTGTCTGCACTTTCACCCACTTCACTAGCCTCCCTCCCAGCAGAGTTTTTTAAAGTAATCTCTATGCCCAGCATGGGTCTCAGACCCACAGCCCCGAGGTCGAGAGTCACATGCTGCACCGACTGAGCCAGCCAGCCTCCCAGTGGAGTTTTAACCCTCTAAATGTGCCTCACTCAACCTGTCTTTACCCCTGCACACATGCTCCATTCAAATTCCATTGTCCCAAATGTCTTTTCCCTGTATCTGCCTGGTCATTTGCTTCAAACCTGACCCTTAGGAACTCAGACTGGTAGGTTTTCCAACCAAGCATCACTGGGTTAGCTGCCTTTCCTCTGGGCTTCCAGAATACCGGAACACATCCCTGCTTAAGCCCTTAGGCACAGAGACTAGAGACACAGCCTATTTCTCTCTTCCTTCCATCTGGCTCTGTGCCTGACATGTAGGAGTAGCTCAAAAATAGTCGTTGAATGACTAAAAGCCCCCATATTAGCCAAAACCTTGTAGTGGCTTCTTGGTACCTACAGGGGAAAAAAAGTCCAAATTTTAGCACCTGTCTTATGAAATACTTGGAGAGAAAAGCAGTCAAGTGGACCACTTTTCAGGGTTTTCACTTACCCAGCCTTACCTCCTAGGAAGTCTCCTAAGAGGCCTGTTCCACAGTTCCTGAAGACAAGGAGATGAAATAGGAGAGGACTATCAGACTCTGGGCATCTTCTCCGTGTCAAGTGCCAGGTGGTAAGTTGTCCCCTGGTCACCCTCACTGGGCTTTCTCCTGACCCCAAGCTCCCCAGCCTCTTATGTCTTTGCCACCTTTGTCAGTCTAAGTTCTACCTATTTTTCTGGATGCGCATTTCTACCAAAATTCAATCCACTTTTTCTTATATCAGATTCTTGACATCTCAAGAACAGACGTCTTGTAATTTCCCTTCGGCTCCTAGCCTTGGAGGCTTCCAGCCGCAGAGCAGTCCTCAGCAAATCTTGTGGGTGTTAAGCCGAGCAACAAAGTCTGGAGCACTTTTCTTTTAGTAGTTGATCAGTATTGGGGGCGGGGAACAATCCTTCATTGCTTTCAGGAAGACGCGTGTGGTGTTACGGTTCAGCTCTTTGTCATCTGCGCTGCAATTAGACACAGGTGACATTAGGGGCGCCTGGGTGGCGCAGTCGGTTAAGCGTCTGACTCTCGATCTCGTATGACATCATCATACATTTCAACCATTTTGTCCATCTACCTAAACATTTTTTTATTCAGAAATAATTTCAAACTTACAGAAAAGTTGCAACAATAGTACAAGGAACATCTATACACCATTTACCCAGCTTTACCTGTTAACATTTTTCATTTGTTTTATCATTTGTTCTCTGTGTATGTGTATATATATACATGTGCACACATTTTTTCCCTGAATCATTTGAAAGTAGATTTCATCCATCATACCTATTACCTCTAAATACTTGAATGAATATTTCCTAAGAACAAGGACATTCTCGGGACACCTGGGTGGCTCATTCAGTTAAGCGTCCGACTTTAGCTCAGGTCATGATCTTGCGGTTCGTGTGTTTGAGCCCCACGTCAGGCTCTGGGCTGCCAGCTCGGAGCCTGGAGCCTGCTTTGGATTCTGTGTCTCCCCCTCTCTTTGCCTCTCCCCTGCTAGCACTCTATCTCTCTCTCAAAAATAAATAAACATTTTTAAAAGTTGTAGAACAAGGACATTGTCTTACATAACCATAGTAGTTATCAACTTCGGAAAATGTGCCATGTCAGAGTACTTTTATCTAGTTCGTCATCCATATTCCAAGGTTATTAGTTTCCTATTGCTGCTGTAACAAATTGCCACAAACTAAGTGATTTAAAATAACACAAATCTGTTATCCTAATAGCTTTGAGGTCAGAATTCTGAAATGGCTCTTAATGAGGTGACGCTGAGGCATAGGCAGGGCTACACTCCTGGCCAGAATGCTTTATGAGTGACATTGTGCTCCACTCAGGGTGTCCTTTCCATGTCCACCTGTCTCTCATTGGTGTTGTTAATTTTATTTCTTTTTTTAAAGTTTTTATTCAAATCCCGGTTAGTTACCATACGATGTAATATTTGTTTCACATGTACAATATAGTGATTCAACACTTCCATACATCACCCCGTGCTCATCACAAGTGCACTCCTTAATGCCCTTCACTTGTTTCACCCATCCGCCCACCCCTCCCCTCTGGTAACCATCAGTTCTCTATAGTTAAAAGAGTCTGCTTCTTGGGGAGCCTGGGTGGCTCAGTCGGTTAAGCGTCTGACTTCAGCTCAGGTCATGATCTCACAGTTTGTGAGTTCAAGCCCCACGTCAGGCTCTGTGTTGACAGCTCAGAGCCTGGAGCCTGCTTCGGGTTCTGTGTCTTCTCCTCTCTCTGCCCCGCCCCCCCCCCCCCCCCCCGCAACTTGTGCTCTCTCTACATCTCTCAAAAAATAAATAAATGTAAAAAAAGGAATTAAAAAAAGCCTGTTTCTTGGTTTGCCTCTCTCTTTTTTCCCCTTTGCTCATTTGTTTTGTTTCTTAAATCCCACATGTGAGTGACACCATATGGTGTTTGTCTTTCTCTGATTTATTTAAGTTAGGATTATACTTTCTAGCTCCATCCATGTTGTTGCAAATGGCAAGATTTTATTCTTTTTTATGGTTGAATGATGTTCCATTGTATGTATATACCTTATCTTCCTTATCCAGTCATCAGTGCCGGACACTTGGGCTGTTTCCATAATTTGGCTATTGTAGATAATGCTGCTGTAAAGGTGATGGTAGCTTCAATCACCTGGTCGAGGAGTTGTTCCTTCTTTCCACTATATAATTATTGGGTTTTGTTTGTTTTGCTTTGCTTTGCTTTGTTTGGCCTGAATTAAATAAGCAATCTGTATGGAGATACTTTTGGATTTGAAACATGCTGTTCTATTGATGGCTCTTGTCTGAACCAATCTTTATGATTATGGCTGCAAAATGATGAATTTCCAACTCCAGGACTCCCTCCGTACTTACTGGCTGGCATTGACATTCTCCTCCTCTTTTCTCCTATTTGTCTATTTATTGTTGATATGGATTCATTTCTATTTTTTTTTCAGTGGTCTATGATTCATTATTGTCCTTGATTATTTGGTGTTCACATTATCCCAGCTTTGGCCAGTGGGAGCCCCTTTAAGCTGATTGCTGTGTCTTCTACTATGCCCCATAATGATTTTTAGCACTTCCTTATTTGTGGTGTAACAACATGCTCTAGGTTCATCTTGGATATTCCCTGCCTCAGTCTGGAAATCAACCATTTCTCCAAGGAGGAGGCCTGGTTCCACTTAGTGGTGGATGATATTAGAGACCAAGATTTGGGCACTAGTGCCTATTGCTAGTGGGGTGTCTTTGTTTCCAAGCCTTTTCAGCAACCATAGGTAGGAAATACATACACACACACACACACACACACACATTCATATTCTATATACATACACATTTTAGAAGCAATGAGGTCACATCGATATCTCCTATCCATCCCTATAGGATTCTTCCTTGCCTTCCCTGTTTCATATTTGTATGTCCCTTCTTCCACAGTGAGGACCCTGGCTCCCAACAACATCAAATCACTTCATCATTTGCTCAATTCCACAAGACGTCTATAGTTCCTGAACCACTTCAGTCATACCACTACATGAAGCAAACCTACTAAAAATAGTTCAGGCTGTGTTTGCAGTTCTCCACCCCACACTCCTAAAGACAGAAGGTATATAGATAAATATTATGTTCATAAAGTACTTGGATTAGTCCTCAAGTCCCCCAGCACCCCCCAACGTGGTTATGTCGTTCATTTGAAATACAGCTGAGCTTTTATTTTCAATTTGATTTCAGTTTTAGCTTCCCCCCTTCCCATCCTTGTTGATTTGTATTGATTTGATTTTTTGAACATGTAGAACATTAACATACTTCCACAAATCAAAACTCTACAAAAAGTTCTACTTAGAGAAGTGTTACTCCTTCCTGTATTCCTTCAATGCTATTCCCTTACTTCTTGTACATGACCAATTTCTGGCTTCTCCTTCCTGTGTTTCTTTTGGTAAAGATAAGCAGGTACATGTATGTTTTCTTATGTCCCCTTTGTCCTTACACCGAGGGTTGCACTCTCTCTATTGTCTTTTGTACTTTGCCCCTTTCACTTGCAAAATCCTGGAAATGGCTCCATGTCAGGTTGTAAGGTTGTGCCGGTCCTTCTTTACAGCTGCACACTTTTCCACCTACAGCTGTGCCATTATTCAACCATCTTCTTATATTTGGACATTTTGGTAGGTTCTGATATTTTGTGATTTCAGCAATGCTCTAATCAACAACCTTGTGCATATTTATTTTCATGTTGTTGGAAGTGAATCTTTAGGGAAAATTCTAAGAAATAAGATTGCTGGGTTGAAGGGCACATTGTATATGGAATAATCTTAGGTATTGCCAAACTGTTCAGGAATAATCTCTTCCATAGGAATTATACAAGTTCCCATTTCTTCCAGCAATGCAGGAAACTGCCTGTTTCCTCACAGTCTGGCCAGCGGAGTGTATTGACAAGTTTAAAAATTTTAGCCATTCTGATCCATGAAAAATGGCATCTCAGTGTTGTGAAAAAGAAAACCAAAGGCCCAAGATGGGGTCACTTATGCTAGGCCAAGTCACCAAACCTGGGCTTAATACCTAACCTAATTGCACTTTCAGCCTCCCCAAGAAATACAGTCTTAACAGAAATATAGGTCAAGTCAGGAATTTTCTGATCAGCGCCAATGAGATAATCTGTCACAGGATCCCTCTCCTTCCCCACAAAGGAAGATAAGATAATCTCCATGATAAGACCCCCAGCCCATCTCCCTAAGGGAAGGTGACCTTGCCTGAAACAATCCTTTCTTTTCTTCTGCCAATAACTTCTTGCCCCAACCTCCTTCCCATAAAAGCCTTCCATTTTGTACAACTCCTCAGAGCACCCCTCTACTTGCTGGATGGGATGCTGCCCGATTCGTCACTTAATAAGGCCAATTAGATCTTCACATTTACTCAGTTGAATTTTTGTTATTTAGCAGCGTTGTTTTAATTTGTATTTCAACCAGAGATGCTTTAATTTTAAAATGTTGGGAAAAAAAGTCTTGGTTACTGAAACCCGGTTGGAGGTGAATTTTATAGAATCTCAACTTGATATTCTCTAGAAAATTCTCTGAAAATAGTTCTCATTCTAGAAAAATTTTAGCGTACATCCCACCCAAATAGAGCAAAATGACTTCTGAGCCCTTCTACTTGTTTTCTTCTGCGATTTGGTTTTTTCTTGTTGATGTTTCAGTTGGTAGGGACTCTTCTAAAGCTTTCTTGCCCCACCTAATGGGCAAGGAAGGGAATCAATCTGCCTGGAAACCAGGAGAGATATTCACCATCCACCAAGATGTTCTGGCCTCACAGACATTAGCACAAACAAGATTCTAAAAAGAACAAGATACGGAGATTTATAGTCATGGCTTCCACACTCTTCTAGAGCATGTAGAGCTAAAGCATGTTTTAGAGAGTCAGTAAAGGTAGTTGACATCCTTTTCTTAGCTGTGCTAATTGCTACATGTGTAAGCTTTGGTGACAGCTGTTGCTGTAGTCAGACTCTAAGGCCTCAGATGATCATTTAAAAAGTTATTTATGGAATAATAATAATGGAAATAACTTTTTTTCAGTATAAAAGTAATACATGCTTGATGGAAAAATCCTAGAAATTATGGGAAAACATAAGGAAAAAAAATTAAAATTATCTGTACTCCCACCACTCAGTGGTAACCACAGTTAACAGTTTGGTGTCAGTACTTTTGGGATTTGGACGCATAGATATCCACGGTGCACACACACACACACACACACACACACACACCCATGCACACACATGCACGCCCATACACACACTTTTCTACTGTGTCTCTCTGTCTCTCTCCATATAAACTCATACACATATATGTGTACATACATACATACACAAAAGTGCTCACATTTGTCTCTTTTATTTTTTTTATTAAAAAAAATTTTTAATGTTTATTTTTGAGAGAGAGAGAGAGAGAGACAAAGAGAGCACAAGCAGGGGAGAGGCAGAGAGAGAGGGAGGCACAGAATCTGAAGCAGGCTCCAGGCTCTGAGCTGTCATCACAGAGCCTGATGCAGGGCTCAAACCCACAAACCAGGGGATCATGACCTGAGCCGAAGCTAGACACTTAACCGACTGAGCCACCCAAGCATCCCTCACACTTTTCTACATATGATACACACATATACTTTTTTTTTTACAAAAAATTAGATAGTAGTGAACTTACCATATTGTATTTTGCTTTTGTCACTTAACATATAGTGAACATCTTTTTTTATTCATCCTAAAGTCTATAGCATAATGCTTAATTGCTACATCGTAGTCTTATTATAACTATACTTTAAACTTTTTTGATCATGAACGTGTAGTTGTTCATAATTTTTCAGCATCATAAACAATGTCTATGAACATAGATTTTTGTACACCTGCCTAATTATTCCATTAGCATTAATTCCTAGAGCTAGAATTGGTGAGTCAAAGAGTATACGTTTTGAAAACTATTTCTGTTAAGGTAATGCAGATGCACTGGGGTTAGCAGAATAATGGCATTCTACCTAGGATGTCCACATCCTAATCCCTGGTGCTTGTGACTATGTTACCTTAGCTGGCAAAAAGAATTTTTGCATATGTGATCAAGTTAATGATCTCAAGATAGGGAGATTGTTCTGGATTCTCCATGTGGACCCAATGTCATCACAAGCATCCTTATTAGGGAAACGGGGACACGAGTGAATCACAGAAGGGGGTATGAGACCAGAGTGACTTGAGTGCTGACTAGGACCCTGGAATGCGGGCAGCTTCTGTGTCTGGAATCTGGCAAAGGCGAGGGAACAGACTCTCCCCTCGAGTCCCTGGAGGGAGCACAGCCCAGCCATCACCTTGATTTCAGCCCAGTGACACCCATTCTGGACCCCTGGCCTCCACAGCTCTAAGAGAAGAAACTGTGTTGTTTTAAGCCACTAAATTTGTGGTAATTTGTTACAGCAGCAACAGGAAACTGACCCACACGCAGCTTTAACGATTGTCCTAAATAAGGCTTATCTCTCTATGCAGTGGTCCCCTGTCGCACCCCTTTGTATCTTCAGTTTCACTCCCCGGGGGAACCACTTTCAACTCTTATACCTGTTTCTTCTGGGTTTACCTCCCTATGTCTAAATAATATGCCTATTCTGCTATTTCTTGATTTATTAATTTTAGCCACTATTTACTGAGATATTGAGTTCCTCTCAAAATGGATGAGGATTTAGCTCTCCTACGTTACTACCCCAACTTCCAACCCCAGAGTCGCCCAATGTATTATTGTCATACCCATCTGGATAATCCAGGATAATCTCCCCATCCCAATGGCTGGCTGATAAGCAACCTTAATTCCATGTGCAAGCTTAATTCTTTTCCATATAACCTAATCTATTCACAGGTTCTGAGTATTAAGACAGGGCCTATTTGGGAGGCCATTATTGTGCCTACCACATCGTTCATCAAATCTGCCAAAGCTCATCGATAACATGTTCCACACCCTTCGTTAAATCAGACCTCCCTCCTCGAGCTCTCCATGCTGGTCGAGCTGAACTGATTGCCCTCTGGTCCTGCTACGGAGTCATCCAGGGATGTTTTTTCTCTCTGCTCTCTTGCGTGCCATCCTCTGTTTTCTGGGTCTTGTGTCTTCTATGTTCTTAGTGTGCTGCTTTCTTTCTCTGAAACACATCCTCCTGATGTTTCTGAAGAGAGTATGGGACAGGTATGCATTTGGAGTCCTTACATGTCTGAAAATGTCACTCTTCCACCTTCATATTTGATTGAAGGTTTGGTTGAGTATAGACTTCTAGGTTGAGGAGAATTTACTCCCAGAAGTTTGAAGGTATTGCTTCATTATCTTACAACATCTAGAGACCTTATTCAGAAGCTTGATACAGTTCTGTTTCCCAATCGTTTTGCTATACAACTTGCTTGTTCTCGCTGGAAGCTTTTGGGATTTATCACTGATGTTCTGGAATTCATGATAATATGCCTTGGTGTGAGTCTTTTTTCAGTCATTGTCCTGGATACTTGGTGAGCCCTTTACATGTGGAGACAATTATCTTTCAATTTAGGGCCATTTTCTTGTATTATTAATTTGATAATTCCCGTCCTTCCATTTCTTTGTTTCCTTTTTTTTTTTCTGGACTGTCTATAAGTTGGATATTGGATCTTCTGGAATGATCTTCTTTATTTCCTACCCTTTCTGTTCTATTTTCCATCTTTCTTTTATTCTACCCTCTGGGAGATTCGGGTAGAATTTATTCTACCTTCTTGACTTTATATGACAACTCTTTTATTCAGTTTTTAAAATTTCATTGCTCATATTTCAAATTTCCAAAATCTTTCCTCCCTCTCTCCCTCTCTGTGTCCCTCTCTTTCTGTCTTTATATGTGTCCTGTCCTTGTCTCATGGACGCAATATGCTCTCTTGCCGCTGTGAGACTCTCTTACTGGTGCGGGTGTCCACTTTGGAGTCTCCGCTTGTTCCGCATATACTTTTCCTTCCTTAGCTCTTTGTTCATCTCTTTCCTCCACAGCAGAAATGCTCCTCAAATTTCTGATGACATTTTACTGGTATTGAACACTGAGGCTCCTCAAAGCCTTCTAGCCATCCTGGGAGCCTGGCAGGGGCTCTGTTGAAGGGTGATGGAACAGTGTGTCAGCCTGGGCCTCGTAGGAAACACACGCTGCACTTAAACTTGGCCATTGGAAAGGGCTCAATAAAGGATTATTTATGAAGAGGTGGGCAGGGTTTAGGGGAAACAGCAAAGCATAGGTCAGCATGCCATGCGTAGCATTAATGGAGAGCTTTTACTACCTAAGGCCTGAAGGGCAAAAGGAAGGAGTCATTTGCAACTAAGTGAGGGTCTCCATAAGGAAAGGGGTATCTGACCACAGCTATGTTCTTCAGAAGGACACAACCCGCTGTTGACATATCAGGGAGGGACTGAAAGGAATGTATACCCCGACTTCTCTCTCCTCCTGCCATCAATCTCTGCCAGTGCTGTCCACTGAATGAACTTGACCCAAAGTCATCCATATTCCCGGCACCCAGAGCAGGCTGGAGGAAGACCAAGGATGGAAAAGGAAGACTTCCAGCATAAGTTGCATCAATCTGGGTCTGGTCAAGAAAATAGAAGCCACTCGGCATGTTTCAGATATAAAAATTTGAGTGTAGGTGGCGCGTGGGTGGCTCAGTCAGTTAAGCGTCCAACTTCAGCTCAAGTCACGATCTCGAGGTTTGTGAGTTCGAGCCCCGCGTCAGGCTCTGTGCTGACAGCTCGGAGCCTGGAGCCTGCTTCTGATTCTGCCTCCCTCTCTCTCTGTTCCTCCCCTGTTTATGCTCTCTCTCTCACTCAAAAATAAATAAACATTAAAAAAATTAAGAAAAAATTTGAATGTACAATTAGGGGCTTGTGTGGGGGTTGGAAGAGCTAGACACGGTGGTGAGGGTACAGTTTAGGGACACTACCCAAAAGGTCAGAGGGGCTGACATGGACTTCCTAGGCCCAAAGCTTCCAAAGCTGGCATAGAAGCTGCACCAATTCTCAAGAATCTCTGAGAAGCTCCCACCACTCACCCGAGTTTTCACTGGCAAAGTATTCCCAAAAGCTTAATGGGAAGCCTCTGCAAATTTCATCTGCCCAGGTATCTGGTTTTTACCGTTTCCAGGGGAGTAATGTTAGTTTCCAGTCTCTCCCACATCCGCATCTAGGGGTCCTTTCTCTAAGCCTCCTTGGTTTTTCTGCAGAAGGAGCCTCCCATCTCCCGTCTGTGGCAGGGAGGGCAGGCAGGGAGGATGGCCAGGCTTGATCATCAAGGTTCCGGGATCTGGATCTTTTTGGGTTTAATGTCCGGTGCAGCACGGTAAGCAGGGGACCAAGGGTCCAGCCACTCAACGTACAGGCAGTGGCGCTGTCCCCCCTATTGCGGCTTCGAGCCTCACCTGGAATTTGCTCAGCCAAGGAGCTCCCTTCCTGAGGTCTGCTGCAGACCCCTATTTGGTGGTTTCCTGCTAAGCCTATTACCCTTCCTGGGCTGCTGTTTGAGCCCCAACAGTGCCTTGAAGTGCCCCAACAGTGCCTTGAGATGTAACCTCTTCTGTTCTCCCTGTCCTTGTGGGTGGATTCCCTCTTTATTCCTTTATTATCATTTTACTGGGATTTGAGGGGGAATGATGGTAACACAAGTAGCCCGTGTGCCAGAATTAACCAGAAGTGTGTATTTCTTAAGACTTGGTTACAAGTTGTCATATTAGATGCTCACTTTAAAGCCCTGTAGTCACAATTTTTAATTTTAAATTAAAATTATTTGTTCAGGGGACACCTGAGTGGCTCAGTCAGGTAAGTGTGTGACTTTGGCTCAAGTCATGATCTTACAGTTCCTGGGTTTGAGCCCCGCATCGGGCTCTCTGCTGTCAGCACAGAACCTGCTTCGGATCCTGTCTCCCTCTCTCTCTTCCCCTCCCCCACTCTCTCTCAAAAATCAATAAACATTGAAAATGTTTGTTCAGGGTGCCTGGGTGGCTCTCGGTTAAGTGTGTAACTTTGGTTGAGATCATGATCTCATGGTTTGTGAGTTCGAGCCCTGTGTTGGGCTCTGTGCTGACAGCTCAGCATTGGATTCTGTGTCTCCTTCTCTCTCTGCCCCTCCCCCACTTGTGCTCTCTCTCTCTGTCTCTCAAAAATAAATGTAAAAAAAATTTTTTTAAAATATCTGTTCAATTACAGTCATTATTTATTACAAATCATAGTCATAGTTTTTATATTATTACATTTAATTATATTATTATTATATTCTATATAAATTATAGTCATTATTCTAATATATTCAAATGAGGAAAAATATGAAATAATAAAGGTATAACAACCTTTAAAAGCAGCCTTTTCCATTACTAAAATTACACCCATTAATGAAAGTCTGAAACACTGCCAGATACTATCCTAAGCACTTTATAAGCATATGCCCATTTTAGCCTTATGCTAACCCAATTTATAGATGAGGAATTTGAAGCACAGAGAAGTTCAGAAACCTCCAAGACTGCACACCTGCTTATATCAGGCAAAGCCGAAACTGTTCATACTTAGGCCAGTGGCCGCACCCCCTCCTCTCCTGGCACAGAAAATAGAAGGGAAAAGAATCAACTACAGCCAGTGACACCAAGATGACCTTTGAACCTTTTGGAGTATTTGTTTCCAAAGTTGTTAATGTATTTTCTTTCTTTCTTTTTTTAATTTTTTAATGTTTATTTATTTTTTAGACACACATACACACACACACACACAAAGTGTGAGTTGGGGAGGGGCAGAGAGAGAGGAATACAGAATCCGAAGCAGGCTCCAGGCTCTGAGCCGTCAACACAGAGCCCCACGAGGGGCTCGAACTCATGAACTGTGAGATCATGACCTGAGCAGAAGTTGAATGCTCAAAAGACTGAGCCACCCAGGTGCCCTGAAAGTTGTTACTGTATTTTCTAAGTTAGAAGGCAATTGTAAGTATAGGATCTGTATAAATATATACTCTGTGTTTTCTCGCTCAGTGTTATGTCATGAGCATTTTATACGTATGTAAATTTTATCGCAAGCAAAACGTTCGCAAGGACCATTTAAATTTTATGTTAGGGCCATTGAATAGCAATTCTAAACCATGAAAAAAATCAGGTTGCTTTTGTTTAACTTCAGATGACTCCGTGATTTCTTTTTTTTTCTTTTCTTTTTTCTTTTTTTTTTCAACGTTTATTTATTTTTGGGACAGAGAGAGACAGAGCATGAACGGGGGAGGGGCAGAGAGAGAGGGAGACACAGAATCGGAAGCAGGCTCCAGGCTCTGAGCCATCAGCCCAGAGCCCGACGCAGTGCTCGAACTCATGGACCGCGAGATCGTGACCTGGCTGAAGTCGGACGCTTAACCGACTGCGCCACCCAGGCGCCCCGACTCCGTGATTTCTAATGGAATCAAACACAGCTGACTTTACATTCCCAGGCTTGCCTCTTTTTCCTCCTGAGGGAGATAGGGCATGACATTTAGACTTTCTGAACTTGAGTCTCCTCCCTTGTAAAATGGTGATAGTAATATCTTCATGGCTGTCGTGAGAATTTAAAAGAGGATAAAAGAGTATCGCAGCACCCTGCCCCTTCAAAAATGGTAAGGATTATTCTAAGATCATGCTTCCTGTGCAGAGACATTTCCAAAAGATGGGTAACACATTGGATTTTTAGGTATGGTTGAACCTTTTTACTCCTTTATCTGGACGCAGAGGAAAGGTCTAGTTCTTATCTGGTAGGCTACTTGTGTGGTGCGTACTGTTAGGAGAGACTGATGTATACATAAAACTTTTCGGAAAATGTCATTATGAACACATGCCAAAATTTCAAGATTCCCTCTTGGCCAGGCCATTTCTTGGAAGTGATTGGTTAGATGACCCTCATTAGACGGGACACAAGGAAGAAGAATGCCAGGTTCAAGAATGTCACTAGACCTCTGACTGCTTCCTAGTAGCTGGTTTCCTCAAAAAGAGTTTACTCTCATTAAAGACCATCAGAGAAGTCCTTAAGTGTTTTTTATCAGGAATTCTAATTTCTTCCCAGAAGGTTATGAAATACCTTCTCAAAAAGTTTTATTCCAGACAGGTTTAATATTTCACAACTGAATTTATGAGAAAAAGAAAAGGCAATTTGGGAATCCTCCAAGCAAAAAGTCCTGCCTCCCTAAGGTTCTCAGTTTCCATCAGTAGAGCATAAAAAAGGGGTTACCTGCTCAAAAAAATATATAAAATTATGCTATGTGGAAATCATCATGGGTCTTGGTACCATTACACATTTAGAAAATGTCTGAAAGAGGGGCACCTGGGTGGCGCAGTCGGTTAAGCGTCCGACTTCAGCCAGGTCACGATCTCGCGGTCCGTGAGTTCGAGACCCGCGTCAGGCTCTGGGCTGATGGCTCAGAGCCTGGAGCCTGTTTCCGATTCTTGTGTCTCCCTCTCTCTCTGCCCCTCCCCCGTTCATGCTCTGTCTCTCTCTGTCCCAAAAATAAATAAACCTTGGAAAAAAAAAAGAAAGAAAAGAAAATGTCTGAAAGAATATTCTAATAGAAGTTAACTGTTGTTATCAAGTATCTCTGCAACGATTGCTAACTGCGAGATTATGGAAGATTTTCACCTGCTACAGCGTATCTTTGTTTTATTTAAGTTTTTTTTTTTTTTTTTTAATAATGAGCAGGTATTACTTTTCTAATGATAAACACCGGATCGGTTTTACTGGCACAGAGGTGTGGTCACTGGTAGCTCCCTTGAGCCCTTTTTCATGACAAAGCATGAACCGGTTCATCTGGTGACCAGAGGGGACATCTCAGCTCCAGGGAGCCGAGGTTCTCACACTTGAGCCGCATCAGAACCCCCTGGAGGGCCGGTTGGATCATGGAGTGCTGCGCCCCCCCCCCCAGAGGTCCCGATTCAGAAAGTCTTGTGTGGGGTCCACAACATGGGGCGCTAACAAACTTCCACGTGCTGCTGTGGCTGCCGCAGCCAGTCTGGGGACCACACTGTAAGAACTGCTGTGGTCCAGGCAAGAAAATTTCCACAGGGGAATCAAAGCCAAACAAAGATGAACTTCACTCACTTCCCATTTTTGCCTCTGGCTGGCCTATAATTATTTTTGAGGAGAGGAACCTAATTTGACTGGCTCTGTTTAGTAAGAAGTTGTGCTGGGAAAGAGTTGTGCCTCATCTCGTTAAATGAACGCTGGGTTCAGAGACCAAGTCCTGTGACCTCTAGGGCTTGAGGCCCTATCGGCGGGCGGTTGGCTGTGTGCACCAGGGGCTTCACGACCCAGTGAGTGGCTGTGGCTCATTACCCTCAACCCAGGCCTCTGGATGTGGTTTCTCTGAGCCCTGAAGAGGTGACACTGAGGGTGATGGGCGAGTGGTTAGTGCAATACCGATGTACTGTTTGGGTAGCGGTGTGGGAGCTGCTATGGGAGTGGGCAAAACACAGAGAGAAACATCCTCACTATGCCCAGTATTACCCGCCGATTACGAAGGTAGTCATTCTCTTTTCTTATGGTGGTAAAATATACATAACATAAAATTTACCATTGTCATCATTTTTTAAAGTTTTTATTTTATTTTTTAAAAGTTTATTTTGAGACAGAGAGAGAAAGTGGGGGAAGGGCAGAGAAAGAGGGGAGAGAATCCCAAGCAGTCTCCATGCTGCCAGCGCATGGGGCTCCATCTCACGAACTGTGAGATCATGACTTGAGCCAACATCAAGAGTCAGATGCACAACCAACTGAGCCACCCAGGCGCCCCCATTGTGATCATTTTAAGTGCATAGTCCAGTGGTATTAAATATATTCACATTGTTCCATTCATCTCCAGAACTTTTTCATCTTCCCACACTGAAACTCTGCACCCATTATCACTCTTTAAAATATGTAACAGCCTTTGTTGAGATATAATTCATGTGCCATACGATCCACCCATTTTAAAGTATATAATCCAATGGTTTTTCAGTATGTTCATAGAGTTGTGCAGCCATCACCACGACACATTTTTAAACACTCTTGTCACCCCTAAAAGCAAGTTTGTACCCATTAGTAGTCACTCCCCAATTCCCCCAGCCCCCTTCCTCCTTCAGCCCTTCATCTACTTTCTGTCTACAGATTTGCCTGTTCTGGGTGTTTCAGGTAAATGGCATCATATGATATATATCCTTTTATATCTGGCTCCTTTCACTTAGCATCATGTTTTCAGGAATCATCCATATCATAGCACGGATCACACTTTGTTCCCTTTTGCATTCACTCTTTTTAAATTTAATTTGTATTTATTTTTAATGTGTATTGATTTTTGAAAGAGGTTGGGGGAGAGAGACAGAGACAGCATGAGCGGGAGAGGGGCAGAGAGAGAGGGAGATGCAGAATCCAAAGCGGGGCTCCTGGCTCTGAGCGGTCAGCACAGAGCCCAACACGGGGCTCGAACTCAGGAACTGCAAGATCATAACCTGAGGCGAAGTTGGAAGGTTAACCGACTGAGCCATCCAGGTGCCCCTGCATCCACCCTTAATAGGATTCAAATTTGAACTCATTATCTCCTCCCTGTGTACAATGACTTCCTTCTCCACTTGGTTCATGTCTCTAGCTACTCAGCTTCCAAATCAGCTAACAAAATATTTCTTTAGAAACCTCCATCTGTGCTCCCTACCGTCTCCCCAAATCCACTGCCTCACCAGATGTGTCCAATGTAGTTCAGAACTGACTGTAGAATGGTACCTGTCCTCTTTGTCAGTGTCAATGGCATTGTATTTCTTGCCCTGAATGTCCTGAGCCTGTCCATGGCCTCCCACTTGCAGACTATCCCTCCTCTGGTCCCATTTCCGTGGGCTCTCCACTTACCTACCTGAAGTCAGTCTGCTTAGAAATCTGTGCTCTTTCCCATTGCTTCAGGGCCTGGCACAGAGACCACTTGGAATCGGCTGTTTGGCCGTACTCCCGCCCCTTCCACACAAGCTTCCTTGTAACATCATCTGTTCCCCAGAATCTGAGCATTCTCACGTGTTCTTCCTTCTCTCTGGAATGCCGGCAAACATCTGTGCATCCTGGAGACCCAGCTCCAGTGGAAGTCAAGTCCACGAGGGAGCCTCTGGGCTTCTGAAAGCTCAGGGGAAAAAGAGAAATCAGTTTTGTAAGGCAATCCCTCCTTTTAAATCTTTGCTACTCTTTTTAAATTTTTTTAGTGTTTATTTTTGAGAGAGAGACAGAGAGACACAGAGAGACACAGAGAGAGAGGGAGCGCATGAGGAGGGAGAGGCAGAGAGAGAGAGGGAGACAGAATCCGAGCTGTCAGCACAGAGCCCGACCTGGGGCCCGAACCCACGAGCTGAGCGGTGAGATCATGACCTGAGCCAAAGTTGACACTTACCTGATTGAGCCACCCAGGTGCCCCAAAATCTTCATTCCTCTTAAGATCAAAAGCCTCTGGTCTTCAATCAGCTCCCATTTTTAAAAACTGGCCTGTCAGGATGGTTTATTCCAATGTTAAATACCAGTTATTCTATTTAAAGTTGTTAATATTTATCACAAAGCATATTTCACACATATGATCTTAAGTTAATGCTTTTGGAACTTCTTTGGAATATCACTTCATTTTTTTGTCATAATATCCTTCCTTACATATGACTGCTTGTAACTGGGGGGCAGGGGGGTGGATAGAGTGGGTAGAAAACAGTACAAACTATATTTCTTGTTAATCTCCTATGACTGTTCTCCCAGTTTACTATTTTCTTAGATAAAGCAGTACTCTGAAAAAGGATGGGAAAATGTTCTCGGCGAGTGAGTCTGTACACAGGGGCTCTCCTTGTGTGTTTTAGATGCAAGTTCCTGTGACTGATCAACTTGGAAGTCAATTTCTTAGGCAGCTTTTGGATTTTACAACAAGAACACCCTATTCCAGTTTTATAGCCTTGTGGGGTAGCACATTTCACCTTTTAGTTACGTCTTTTGTGTTTTCCTTTGCAAAGCAAGCGTTTCCTGCAAACCTTGTAAAGATAATCATAGTTTAGCTGTCTTATAAACGACCTGCTCCTTTGATTTGATTAATTTTCATCTCCACAGAGCTGGTAAAACCAGTTCTCTTGGATTTGTTGTAAACGACTCACTGCAAAAGAGAAAAGGAGAAGTGAGTGGATCATTCCAAGAGTGGTTATCAAGCCAAATCAACTGCAGTAGAGCAAGATGTTATTTCTGTAGCTTTTGATGTGATCCGGACACGTTACCTTGAACTCAGTATACACGTTGTAAAGGAAGAAGGAAAGAGCCTGCCTCAAAACCATCAGCACAAAGCCTTGGCTGCTCACTTCCCCTGCTGTCTGCCGGGGTTTCTCCTTAACAAACACCCCCTGATTGGAAAATTTGAGGTGGATCGTGCCTGCATCAATTATTACTGCGGTGTTCTGATGGTAATTTTCTCTTTCCCTCATTTGTTCTACATTTATCAATTGGCATTCCTCTGTAGGGAAGACTTGTCCCCCCTCCCTGACTTGTTTATTTACTTTTTATTTATACTCATAGACTTAAAGACAGCACTTTCATGAACTCTTTGGGTTAAAATCCAATAGAATCGTTACTTGTTGCTTGAATCGTTCCAGCTTGGGCCTTTGGGAGCTCTTTCAGGTCGGTTCCTGTGCCCTTTTGACTTGTGCCATCATTTTTATTGAGCACTTCCTTCCTTTCTGGCACCGTGAGGTTTTCCATTTCTCCATAAAGCACATCAGAAGCACCAGATAATGACTGTCTTTTGTAAAGCACTCTGCATGTAACTTCTATTAATGTAAAGATGATATTAAAGGTTATCAAAGTATCATTCATTACATGCAAATTACAGATGTCAAGTCCGAGTACTTGAAGAGAGCTCGCGTGACACACTGTAAGAGCTACCTAGGCACGGGCTTAACTGTCTTCCATTTTTATCCAAAATGCTACCACCACTGCATCACAGAGAGGCCTTTTAAGTCATGTGAGATCATTTGAAGTGTCACATCTCCACTACTCTCCATTCCCAAAATGCATCATCCATTCTGGTCGAAATGGGAGTTCAGTGGGATAAAGATACGGTATTAAATACAACTGTATTTATCCAGCAATATTAATGTGATGAATTCATGTCATTTGAAATATTGCACTAACTGTTAAATAACACTACTGTAAGAGGGAGGCAGGATGAGGAATTACACATCTATTCTTGTCAGCAGCTGGATTTTTTAATGTTTATTTTTGAGAGAGAGGGAGACAGAGGATCCAAGGCGGGCTCTGCAGTGAGCCCAATGTGAGGCTCGAACTCACGAACTGCCAGATCGTGATGTGTGGTCAAGTCAGATGCTGAACCAACTGAGTCCTCCAGGCGCCCCCGTCAGCAGCTGGATTTGAATCTTGACATTAAGTGCCCCTGTGCTGGTCACCAAAAGTTCCTAGAAGGAAAAATAAAAGTACAATTGGAACAATTCATGAAAACCAAACAGTAAGTGTGGGGGAGGTGCGGGGGAGAATGTCCATTTTTGTAATTTAGAGAAACTTAAAATGGAAAAAACCGTACAGTGTTTTGAGTAGAATTCATACCATTTAGTTTACTTAAGGCATTAAAATTAGGGCAGAGCTCAGGATTTTCAAAAATGTTAAGTCTTGCCAGCAGTCATTTGTGATGAAATGACAAATTTCTCCATGCAGGAAGCCTACCCAGATCAAGGAGTAGGGTCCCAGTTCTCTGATTCAAGAAGGAAAAGGTAAGACTTGAAATAGACCAGAGTCAAAACAAGACACAAAAGTTCAGGTGGTCTGTCTTCACCTATGAAAAGCTGGGGGGCGGGGCGGGGAAAGGAAACAAGACTGTCTTCCCCAAGTAGGACAGAGAGAGGAGTAAGATTAGGCAGGACATGAGACAAGCTGTTGATTTTTTTTTTTTGAGCCCTACAGAGTTCAGTCACCAGTTTACTGGTTTAGGTGTATTGGTCTCTGCAGTGTCCAGGTAAGCCACGAATCACTGACACTGTTCAAAGACTTTGGGCCCACTGCTCTGAGAACGCATGGGGTAGCCAGCCAAGAATCCTCAACACCAAGATGCTATCCCACCACAAGCCCAGCTCAGCTCTTTCCTTGTTGAAACATGCCCAGTCACTTTCAGAACCCTGAGTCTTCTTGAGAGGCGGATAAGGAAGCCCAGTAACCCTGGCCTTAGCAAAAACAATCACGCCTGGGATCAGGCAGATCCCAGAGCAGTTCTGGGTGAGGCTCAAGAAAAAGAAAGTCCCAGTAACAGTGGACTTTAGCCATGCCCTACGAGTTTCAGTATTTGTTGACTCTGAGATCCTATCGCAAGGCCTCATCGCCCTGATATGCCAAGGCATGTAATGAGTGAGGCACCAAGGATCCTGGAGCAGGTATAATGAGTATTCATCTGGGCCTTTAACACTTCAAATTCTTAATTTCCATGTTCTTTAATTGTTAGAAGTCTGCATTGATGTCGCTACTACCTTCTCAGTAGCTCCGTGGACGGGTCTTCTCCCCTTTGATTACTCTCCTGTTTACATTGCTCTGACACACAAGAAAAGCATTTAGAAAGATGATTCTGCTGATCTCTTGTTGGTAAGACTCGTTGGGAGGTTTTTTTTCATAAAGCTAATGAAACAATTATAAGTACATCTTTCTGCAGAAATCCCAGGATGTAACCAATTTACTAGAGTTGCCCCAACATCATGGGTGAGGTATGAAGACAGGTCTATATTGGGTAGGGGGGTCAGCTTTTATTTGTCACCGCTGGGTCCACTAACCTTCAGCCCCCTCCATTTTCCAGGGGCCAATGATTTAATTTCTTAACTGTTTTATTTTCTCTTTTTGAATGTCTCCCATCTATTTCACTATCTCGTCCTACCACCAGATGGTGGAAAGGGAAAAGGAAATAACCTGATGGTAAATGAATGTGGTGCTGGCTGGCAAAGTATTTATGGCGAAAGGTTTGTAGTGGTGAATGGACCCAAAAAGGATCTTGTGAGTTACCTATGAATGCCCTGTTTTCATTTCAGCGCCCATTCAAAGGTCGGCTGTGCAGGTCTGGGGGGGTGGGGGGGTCAATGTGGCACAATACCTTGCTGGGGAGGGAGTCAGCCCTTGCCTCAGGAGATTCTTGGGAACATCAGCGCCTGGGAACAGAGCTGAGCAACCCAATCCTACCTAGCCAAGGCAAGGGGGTGCGCGGTTAGGAGTCCCCGTGAGGGTCGGTGCGAGGTGATGTGCCCCACCGGCCCCTCTGCACCTTTCTCTGTCTTTCCGGATCTCCGTTCCACCGCCTCCTATACGCCGAATTCGCACTTGGCCTGCCTTTCCCATGCTGCCCTGAATGGATGTAGCATTTCCATCCTTCCATAGAGACCCCTTCTCCTGCCTTCCCAACAGCTCCCTCAGTGAAAGCTTAATCTGGGTTGCCTCGATCTCCGATCCCCGGGGTTACCTGCCGTCACCCTCAGCAGGTGTTCATTCCCTCACCTAGCCATGGTCTCCCCTACCCCAGCCCGTACACCTCTAGTCGCACCCTCCGGATCGGCCGCTTCCACCTTCTTTCCCACGTGCCCTTCCACTCGGACGCCCCCTCCCCCACGACCCCCCTTCCAGTCTCGAGGAGTCTCGCGGCATTTCCCCGGGCGTTAGCCGAGCCGCCTCGGGTGTGGGGTGGCCTCGTAGAGCAGGGTCCCTCCCCAGCGGGCGGTGAAGGGGGCGCCCGAGCGCCGCAGCCGCAGGGAGGCCGGGGGCGCCTGCCCCGGCCCCGCCCCGGACAGGCCCCGCCCACCCCGGGCCCGCCCCTCACTGGCCCCGCCCCCGCCTCGGCGGCCGCGCGTCCCCGGCAGGCCGAGCCGCAGGAGCCGCGGCGAGGAGGGGGGCGAGCGGGCTGCGCGGCCGCGGCTGCCGGGCGCTGGGCTGGGCGGCGCTTCTTCTCCTTTTTTTTTTTTTTTTCGCAATTTCCACTCGCGGGGAGCAGGAAACCCGGCGCAGCCGGGCGCAGCGGGCCGCGATGCAGCAGCAGCAACAGCAGCAACAGCAGGAATCACCCCGGGGCAGCAGCGGCAGCAGCAGCAGCAGAGGCAGCAGCGGGCGGCGCTGAGCCGCCGCCGCCGTCGCTACTGAGGAGAAAGCCGGCCCAGCCGCCGCCGCGTTCGGACCCCTGCGCCCCGAGCCCTGATCCCGGAGCCCGACCCCCGCGCCCGCCTCCGCCAACTTTCACGCTGCCTCGGCGGCCCGGCCCGGCTCGACGCCAATGGGTGAGTAGGGGGCTGCCGGCTCCCCGGTGCCCGGGCGCCCACCTCAGCCTGAGGGCGGCGCGCCTGTCCCGGGACTGCGGAGTCGGGAGGGCGCTCCGGGGGCAGGGCCCCGGCGGTGACACCGCGGTGGGCACTCTGCCTACCTCGCGCACCCCCGTTCACTCCCACTCGCGTCCCTGCCGAGCCCGCGCGGCACCGACCGGAACCCCGCGGGGTCCTGGGCGGAGGATCGCGGGCCGGCCCGGGGCGGCTGAGGCTGAGGGATGCAGGGGGTGTGGTTGGTTCTTCGGGTGGGCGGGGAGAGTTTTGTCTTGGCCATTTTCTCGCCCCAGCGCGCCCTTCTCTGCGCTGAGGACGTGGGTAATGGGAGCTGGTGGGCTCCGGCCCTGCGCGGGGGTTCGCGTTGTCTGTCCCTGGCCCCGCCGCGGGGGAAGCCAGAATCTCGGGGTCTCGGCGCGGCCAGGGACCGAGTTGCGTTTGCTGGGGGACGACGTGGTGGTGGGGGGGTGCGGGAAACGCCCCAGTACCCGGCTTGGCGTGCCATCCTCGGGTCCTGAGCGCCTGACGCGTCTCCCTTGGCGCCCCTCTTCTTCCCGGCCCTGACCCTCTCTCTGCCTGCCTTCTCTCAGCCTGGTGAGCTCTCCGCTGCGTGATGCTCAAAGGGCACTTCCTACATCCTCTAAGTCTGAAGGCTTGGGGAACTGGAGCCGGTGATCCAGTCCTCGATTTACTGGTGGAACATCAGTTCCAAGTAGGCAACTAACCATTAGGCCCCCTGGGTCCCATCTGGTGTAGACTGGCACATTGGAGCCACCTTGCCCAGAGGATGTGGCACCTTATTGGGCAAAGGACTTGTGATTGCCTGGGCTAGTAATCGTGTGGCCCATCCAGTTAATGTTCTTGCTGGCAGCCAATCTCTGTCTTTCATGCCTTTGGCAGATAATTTTAGGTGTTTCTAGGCCAGGCATAGGAAGGCTGTAGATGACGATAAATCATAATAAAGTGAGACCTTTCTGTGGGCAGGTAATAGGATTTGAGTAGGCGAGTCCAACAGTGATAGGTAAGCGGTCATAGGATGCCCCTGAAGACGGATGCAGTGGAAAAGGGGAGGTTTAACCCAATCAGTTGTTGACAGGCAGTTAAAATCCCATTTGTGGTCACTGCCATAAATGGTTTTCCTTTTCTAAAGTGGTGGCCATCCAATGGCCTCTCAGCTTCAATGTCACTTTTTTCTCAGTGCCCTTCTCTGGTCCCTGCACCACCTCCAGTCTATATTAGTTTCTCTGTCACCCTTCTCCTCTAGCACCTTTTTAAAAAGAGTGGTATTACATATTTATTTGAGTGTAACATTTATGTTCCCTACTGTAAGCTCCATGACTGTAGGGACAGAACTGCGTGGGTGCCGTTTTGCTCGGTGCTGTTTTCTTTGGTGCTTGGTATGGAGCAGGCCCTGAATAAATATTTATTGAATAAATGAATGAATGAGGGGGTATGAAACCCTCCTACTTGGTGGAAGACAAAATGCTTAGCTCAACACTCTTGTTTTGCTTTGCCATCTAATAAGATGATTTAGTTTATTAACAGAAGCATATACTTTAAACATTACTGATTACTTGAGTAACAGGTTGGTTTTTCCTGAGGTAACTGAAAGTGATTATTTTGATCACCTTTCCTTTTTTTGTGGGTCCCGAGAAGGTTGGACAAAAAAAGAAGTTAGATCCAAATGTCTTCTCCTGTGGCTGGACTGTGCTTTCTGTATCTCAGTGGGAAGAGGAGTCCAGTTTAAGAAGAAACAGACCTGTTTATTATTCGAGTCTGAACTGTTTTCATTATCCAGAGCCTCCTAAGAAAATTAGAGACTGCTTCTGCAGTTTATAGTCCTTTCAAGCTTAATCTTTTTTTTTTTTTTTTTTTACTGTAACCATTACAAAAGGGAGGGGGTGCAGAAACTGATTTTCATTTGTTTCAGGTGTTACTGCTTAGAGGCGATAAGATTAAAATGAATGCTGTCATTTAATTATTTAAAATGTTTAGGGGCGCCTGGGTGGCGCAGTCGGTTAAGCGTCCGACTTCAGCCAGGTCATGATCTCGCGGTCCGGGAGTTCGAGCCCCGCGTCAGGCTCTGGGCTGATGGCTCGGAGCCTGGAGCCTGTTTCCCATTCTGTGTCTCCCTCTCTCTCTGCCCCTCCCCCGTTCATGCTCTGTCTCTCTCTGTCCCAAAAATAAATAAACGTTGAAAAAAAAAATTTAATAAAAAAAAAATGTTTATAGTGGGGCTTAAGATGCCCATAGTTGTTTATGGCTAAAGATCGCCTGCTATTTTCTAAAGCGTCTTCAGCAGTGTATTTGGGATGAAGTACAGGTAGGTAACAGTTCGTTCTGCATGTCTTCCGATGGAGCCACCTAACAGTGCCGTTTCTGAAGCAGGTGTGTGTGTACACACAGGCGCCGCCCCCTTCCCCATCCCCAAGTCTCCTTGGTTTGCAAAAGATTTGTTCAGTGTATCAGTTTGATACATTTGCGTTCTCACCTGGCCTGGGAATGATTTTTCTGTTGATGGCGAACACAGTAAAACTGTCTTATGTAGTCTTTAATCTGAAAAAAACCTGAAGTGAAGCCAGTTAGTTGTAAAATGGCCTCTTAATGGAAGCCCGCTCAGAATGTGCCCTCGGAACTTGCAGGCAGATGCCTACAGTGTCAGATACGGGCAGAGCCTCTTGTAATTATGATCACACAAATGTTAATGATCCCAATCTGTGAACAGTGAAAGATTTGCAAGCCCAGCAAATGACTTTTGTTTAGAAAACTCCAGAATAACAACAAAGTTTGGACTGTTTTCAGCAATGTATTGTTTTGGTGAGAGATTGCTTTACGCTAAACTAAAGCAAAAATGAATGCAATGCACTGACCTTCACAGTCTAAAGTTAGAATTGGAAGAAAGACTCCACCTTTATCATTCATCACCTTTACTTTGCCCCTTCACGTCCATCAGGACACAGGCAGAACCTTGCTACCTTGCTGGTTGCACAGACCTTCAGTTCTTTTTGCATTACTGATATTCTCTCATCAGCTCTTATGTTTGAAATTGTTTTTTTTTTAATGTTTATGTATTTATTTTGAGCAAGCGAGAGAGAGAGAGAGAGAGAGCATGAGCAGGAGAGGGACAGAAAGAGAGGGAGAGAGAGGGGCTCCCAAGCAGGCTCCTCACTGCCCGTGCATAGCCCGATGTGGGGCTCAATCCACGAACCAGGAGAATCATGACCTGAGCCGAAAACAAGAGTCAAGACGCTTAACTGACTGAGCCACCCAGGTGCCCCTGAAATCGTTTTAAAGCAGGTTGCATACAGTGGCCAGCATTCATCCATTCATCCATCTCTCCATCCGGTATTTATTGACCTCCTGCTTTGGGCCAGGCATTGTGCTAGGAATGGGTGCACGACACACATAGACCTGCCAGCTTAGGCTTTTCCGGCTAGTGGGAGAGGTAGGCCTGAGTGCGATACTCATGACAATATGCAGTTATAAGCCCTGGTAGGTCTCGTGAAAGGAGATTAGAGAGGGGCAATGTGATTTAGGTTGCAGAGGGTAAGGGCAATGTCTTTGAGGAGATTGTGTTTGAGCTGAAATCTGAAAATTGGGTAGGAGTCATCACTGCCCTCCAGTACCCCCGTCAACACATCCGTAGTGGAACAAGCGGTTCTGCTCTCCTGGCAGTGACGGACAGCGTGCATCACGGGGAGCCGCGTCGGACAGGACCCCGCGTAGGACTGGGCCTGTGGGAGGGGCTTTAGGGGAGTGTTTAAGGAAGCCAGGTGATCTCTGGATTGGATGCTGGCTGGAAGTGAGGGATTTCCACGGTAGGGGGTCTTCATGCATCTTCCTGAGAAGCAGGGAAGACCAGAGAAAGGCTGTGATGGGTAAAGGAGCAGCAGTCGCTCCTATTGGCCAGGATTCGGGGATGTGTGGAGACTGTTGTGGTTTGGACAAGGTTCACTTGTTCTCCGTGTTCGGACAGGATTACAGAGTGGTCTTGTTTTTGTCTTGTCCCATCCTGGTCACAGAGTGGCCTTGTCTGATGTTGGTGTTCTGGGGAAATTGCTTGTTCAATGGGAGACTGCCGGGCCAGCTCCTGGCCGGCAGGGGCTGCTTTTCTGAGTTAACTAAGAGATAAATGGGGGGAGGGAAAAGGAGTCGAGGGTGGGGGAGGGGAGGAGAATGCCTTTCTAGGTATACTTTGTGGCTACTTCCTTAATACGGGCCAGCTCTAGTCTGGGGACTGTTCAACATTAAGCACAATGGACAACTGAAATGCCATCCCAGAGAAGGGATACAGAGTCACACGGAGCAAGCTGCTGAGAGCCAATAAGTCAGGATGGCTCTTAACGGGAAAGACGCAGGGCAGAAAAATACTGGAATCCTGGCATTGTGAGAGGAGAGTCTAATGCAGGGTTCTCAAGAGTGTGGTCCCCCAGCATCAGCCTCCTTGGGATCTTGTTAAAGATACAAATTCTCTGGCCCCAATTCTGCCTACTGAATGATGAACTGGGGTAGGGTGGGGAGCCTAGCAATCTGTGTTTTAAGGAGCCCTCCAGGTGGTTCTGATGCATGGTCAAGGTCGGGGGTGGACCTTCTTGCCGTGCAGGTGAGAAAGCTGAGGTCCAGAGTATGTGGGTCACTGAAGGGTAGTACCTGGGCACTCTGGTCAAATATAAGATGCTGTTACAAGTGACACATGGCCTTAGAGAAGGAGAAAAATATGCTCCTAGTTCAGAACAAACCTCGTATGGAATCACTAGAACAGTACAGTGTTGATTCTGCCGTGAATCTGGTCCATGCCAGACCTCCAACACCCAGGCATTAGTGACACTAGCTGGCTCATCTCAGTGTCTCTTGGACTTTTACCGGAGTATCACATAGGCCTTCGCCATCATCCTTCTTTGCCCTCCGTCCTCTTTAGAAGGGACGTTACGATACATTGTTAGCATTGTTA
This sequence comes from Prionailurus bengalensis, assembly GCF_016509475.1. Taxonomy (NCBI): domain Eukaryota; kingdom Metazoa; phylum Chordata; class Mammalia; order Carnivora; family Felidae; genus Prionailurus; species Prionailurus bengalensis. Next base: position 16,109,419 of record NC_057361.1, on the reverse strand, counting down.
GGGTTTTTGATCTTTGTTCCTCATTTTCTGTACCGGTACCTGTATTAGTTTCTGATTGCTGCTGTAATAAATTACCAAAAACTTGGTGCCCCAAAATGCCATAAGTTTATTGTCTTTAAAGTTCTGGAGGTCAGAAGTCCAACACAGGTCTCACTGGGCTAAGATCAAAATGTGGGCAGGGCTGCATTCCTGCCGGAGGCTCTAGGGGAGAATCCCTTTCCTCGCTTCGTCGTTTCCAGAGTCTTCTGCATTCCTTGGCTCACGGCCTACTTCCATCTTCCAAGCCAGCCGTGGCCGGTCAAGTCTCTTTCATAGCACATCCCTCTGATACTGACTCTTCTGCTTTTCTCTTCCGTGCTGAAGGAGGGCAGGAACTGCATCACTTTGGTCGTTGTGTCCCTGTGCTGGCACATGGGAAGCCCCAAGTTAATATTGATTGAATGAATTATTTTTCCTAACCTTCTAGCTAACTTTATCCAGGTGTTTCTTGGACACCTCAAACAGAGCATGCTACACGCGGAGCTCAGCATTTCTCCTCCCCGTCCCCCACTTCCTGGAGGATATCACTGCCTTTCCCACCACTTCCATAGGTGTTCTCCTCTTGGTCTTGCCTCCTCTTTTTTCCCATCTCCTCTCTCTCCGTTCTTTCCAGTGTACAGTCAAGCCCAAATGTTTCTGGAATGCTTTAGAAACATTTCTGCAGATGCTTTAGATCCTGAATGCCTTAGCAAAGCCTTTGGGGAGCTTGGCGGCCATGCCTGCCTTTTTTCCATGCTTGTTCAGGCCTCTGAGCCTTTGCCATGCAGTTCCTTTCCATTCATGGGGAAGGGATTTCATTCTCTTCTCTGCCTTGTAGTCCCTCTGTAGTCCCTCTGTAGTCCCTCTGTGTTAGTTTCCTCTTGCTGCTGTGATAAGATACTACAAACTCAGTGGCTTAAAACAACATAAATTTGTAATCTTACACTTCTGGAGGTCAGAGGTCCAAACTGGGTCTTACTGGGTTGATATCAAGGTGTGGGCAGGGCTGTGTTCCTTCTGGAGGCTCTCAGGGAGAGTCCATTTCCTTGCCTTTTCCAGCTTCTGGAAGAAGCGCTCACGTTCCTTGGCTTGTGGCCACATCACTCTAACCTCTGCTTCTGTCTTCACATCTCCTCTTTTACTCTGAACTTCCTGCCTTCCTTTTATAAAGACCATTGTGTTCTATTGGGCCTACCTGGGTAATTCAGGCTACCCTTCCCATCTCAAGCCCCTTCGCTTAATCTGTCTGCAAAATCCTTTTTACCACAGAAGGTAACATTCACAGGTTCTGCGGATTCGGATGTGAGTGTCTTTGAGGGGCTGTTAGCAGCCTGCCACACCCCTTGTTCATCTTTTGAGGCCTGCTCCGAAGGGTGCTATATAACATGTCGTCTTGTATTAAGTCTGTTCATCTCTGACAGGGTGTCCCCAACTACATTGCCCTGGCTCATTGCCTGGCACACGGGAAGTGCCATATGTTACTGAATGAATGAATGAGTAACCCTTTCACCCAAGTATGGTTACTGCTTGAAATTCTCCTAGGCTATTGGCTGCCAGGAGTGTGTGTGCAATTCTGTAAGATCCCCCAGGCACGGTGTGCTGACAAGGTCTGTTTGCCGACAGTTCATGGTGGCCCGCACTGCGGTGGATGAGAAGGGTAACGCCACATGGAGTGTGGCTTCGACAAAGAACTGCAAGTTCAAGATGGAAAATTCTCTCTGGCAGTGGTTCTCAACTGGGGGCGATTTTGCCCCCCAGAAGGACATTTGGCAATGTTTGGAGACGCTTGGTTGTCACAGCTGGTGGGGGAGGGCAGGCTGCTGGCGTCTGGGGCCAGGGGTCGGGGATGCTGCTACACATGCTACAATGTACAGGACAGCCCCCCAATGGTTATCCAGCCCCCAAAGTTGGGGCAGCCTGCTCTGAGCGTTACACAGATGGTTGAAACACCGTTTCCTTCCTTCATCATCAGCTGCTCCGGACACAAGGTTTCCTCTGGAGCCACAGCCTTTGTTTTATGAATAAACCCAGAAGTCACTGCAAAGCAGGGCTCTTTGGCATTCTTTCACCATTTTGTTCTGTGAGTAGAAAGTGTCTTAACACAGCTCATTGCATCTCTTCTGTCAATCCCTGGGTTGCAGAGTTGTTAAACTTATTTCTCCCGTGTTTGGCTCCCCTGATGTTTTGCCTTCCTGGTGGGATGTGCTTGTGTGCCGGGTGGCAGATGGTGGGTCCTTCTGCCACTCACACATGGGTCTCTGGAACTGAAGTGCTAGAAAGGTCCTTGGCAGTCATGGCAGCCCACACCATCAGATGATGGAACTGAGACTCTGAGAGGCAAAGTGCATGGTCCCCTAGCTGCAGGGCCCGGCTCCCTTTAAATAGGAAAGAGCTAGCAACTTATATAGGTAGGTGCTCAGTAAATATCAGGCTCCTGCTTCCCCCATTGAAGCTCTTTCTACTAGCTGTTTCCTTGGTAAATTAAAAACAAAACAACTTTATTGAGTTACAATTCACATGTCTTACAATTCACCCATCGAAAGTGTGAAGTTCAGTGGTTTTTGGTATATTACGTTATTAATTTTTAAAATCATGGTAATATGGATATAACAAAATTTGCCATTGCAACCATTTTTAAGTCCGCAGCTCAGCGGCGTTAAGTACATTCACAGTCTTGTGCACCCAGCACTACTATCTATTTCGAAAAGTTTTTCATCACCCCTTCCTGGCAAGTTTCTAACTTGAAGCATAGAATCCAGATCCCCTGGGGGTTCCTGGCTGCCCAGGCATTTTGGAGAACACCTGGTAGAAGTCCAAGGGTCCCAGTTGAGATTCCAAAGGAATACAGGAAGAGGGAAAGTATGGTTTTGCTGTTTTTACATGTGTTTGGTCACCGTCTCCTTTGGGAGGCACTTCAGTTTGACTCTGTCCCTCCAGCCACCTCCCTTGGTTACATCCCTCTCGTCCTCTTGGGGGAATTGTGAATATCCTTTTCTATCCTGAAGCATTTGTGAGTTAGTTGCTTGGGTAACTTCCTTGGCAATTACTGGGATTCATCAGGATATTTCAGTCACGGGAGAAAGCACTGCACTGCCAAACTGACCCCTCCAATCCACACGTAGAGTCGAGAGTTGCATGTTTCTTTGCCTGAATTCCTTTAGCTGGCAAAGGTATGCGGGCACCCCAGGTGATTATGAGAAGTTGGTTTTCAACTTGATTGTTATTGTATGGGTAAATATCTTGCAGGAAAGCCAATAGTTTTCATTAGGGGACACTTCAGCAAAGCAAAATGTATCTCGTGGACCTTCCTGGGGTGATAAACTGTGCTATGTTTAGCTTCGGGAAGAAAAAACACTAATAACAAAAAAAAATCCTCACTAATATTTGTCCTCACTGAACTGCATTCAGTTGGCAAGAAAAGCCCAGTAAAGGCCTTAAGCTGATTTCCTTCCAGTGGCCATGGAAGTGGTGGGGCCACCGCAGGAGGCTGGCCTGCCCCCAGGTGAGGGACAGAGTGGCAAGATGAAGTGCTATTCAGTTCATACTGCTGTTCTTTCCTCAGTAGCTTGGATTAAATGCTATAAATGTTGACGTCTCATTAATTACTCATTTTGCTTAACAAATTTAAGTCTTTAAGCACCGGAGTACAGCATGTATAGACATTTTAAATCACCATCTCCTTAGATTTCAACTATTTATCAGTCGGTATGCAAACATCAGCCCTTGTGTTTTTGCTGGATTTTTCTAGACTGTTCTAGACTTGGAAGACTTGGGGCCCTGTTCTAGGTCTGGTCCTCTGGGGCTGCACTAGTTTTATCCATCACACACCCACTCCCTGTGTGACAAGTCTTTAATTAGCTTAGTGTCCTCCCTAATTATTCCAGCTAGTTCTCATTTTTGTGCCTAGAGCTCAAAGGAGGTGCTTAAATGTTTTGGATAAGAACTGGGAAAGGCCTTCTTGGCTTTGCTGTCCCCTCTTCTTAGCCGGCTTCTTCACGGATATTCATTTTCTTCACCAGACTGTTCTGGACGCTACCTTCTGCTTGAGCATTTTACATGCTAGCTTCTGAGTAAAATTCCTTTGACATGAATGGCTTCATAAATGGGCGTTGCGTTTCTCCTGTTGTGATCATTCAGAAATCAAAACCCCAAACCGCTCTTCATAACAAACAAAATGGGATCATTTTTCACTTAACCAGTGATTTCTCACTGCCCCTTTGTTCTCCATAAAATATTAGATGGACAACAGACGTGTCACCCCAAATACAGTCCGTCAGGTAGCTCATTGTTGACCCTTGAGCAGGTTGGGCCGAGCAAGTGGTGGGGAATTGATGGTGATGTTTTAGCTTAATTGCTGCCTTTGTCAGCAAAGAAATGAAAAGAAAGTACTTAGCTGGTGGGGGGGGTGCTGGGTCTGGGGAGAGAATGGGAGTAGGGGTGTCCCCAGTGGAGGACACAATTTGCACAGGGAAGGAGTTCACCTGTTTGTTGGGGATTGAGACTATAGCTACTTGCTGGGGAATTTTCAAAACATTTTTAAATGTAATTTCATTTTTTTGTAATGAAAAGTGCTCACAATGACACGTCTCTTTCTGAATCTCAGCCCTCCAGTTCTCTGGTGATTCCTCCCCCGTCCCCTGACCAAGGCTGTCTGTGTTTTATTTCTTCCAAAATCTTCCAGGCAGAGTTCATGCCTGTAGCAGCGGACGTGTATTTCTGTTATTTCTCCCTCCTTCTATGCGATGAGGTCATGGTTAATCGCAGATAGGAGAACTTCTGTGTAGCTGGTGGCTTCCTCCACTAGGGATGTGCACCAGAACTCTATGTCTGGGTCCTCCTCGTCTGATTTTGGTGGACCGATGGGCATATTTTGGAAGAGCTCCCTAGGAGAATGTGCTGTGTACTCCTGACTCTCAACTGATCTAGGTTTCTTAACTGGTAGAAACTTTGTCCTGGATCTTAACTGATCGAGACCACGCTTCTTAACTGGGTTAGGACTCTCTCCTGCTTCATATTGCAGACGTGCAGTAAGGACTTTCTTCAAGTGAGGAGGCGAAGCAGAGCCTGTTACCTGGAAAGGAGGGCTTATTACAGGGTTACAGGGGCCTCTCTTGCACCCCAAGGGTCCCAAGAAGCCCCAGAACCAGGGATGGGTTAACTGCCCCATGTGCCATCTCGCCTTCTCTCCTCCCCTCCTCCCTGCCCCTGTCCCCTTTCTTCTCTCTGCGCATTTCATTCATGGGGCATGTGCCACAGTTCCAGCCGCTTGTTAAGAGTGACTTGATTGTTCATTCCAGTTCCAAATTCCCATTAGCCAGGCTGAGCCCACTGGAGTCCATGTCGCTCCCGAAGATACACAGGTGGTTGCTGTGGGCCCACTTCTAGGAGGAGAAGGACGCACCTGGTTCCAGTCCCCTGATCTGAATGAAGCCCTGTCCTGGGAGCAGTGCTTGGTGAGATGGGGGTACCTGGGGGCCACTCTTGGGGCGTGCACTATATACGAGGATGCTTGAAAGCCGTAAGCCAGAATACCTGAAAGTGCCCCGTTGCCCATTTTCTCTTGACAAAGGGGTGATGAGTGTGAGGCGGTGCTAGAGCCTTTGACATTGTCCCATCCATCTTTGGAGCCCCTTTCATAAGGCTCCCCTGAGGAAGGGCTCCTGGCCCTGTCGGGCACAGTTGTGCTTCTGAGTGATTAATGGGGTTATTTTTATCCTTTGAGACCCCAATCGTGTAAAAAAGCATAGATGTGACTTCGGAGGCATTTGGATGGGTTGATGATAGCACACTGTGGGGGTGGGGTACAGTTGTGACACTTTCTGGCTCTTTTAGGGAACCTGTGGGTTCTTAAATGGAGGAAGAGATGAAGACATTGTGAAAAACAGCCACTGCCTGGCAAGGTAACCGCCCAGTCAGAGAGATGAAGGGGAAAGGGGGCAGGGGACTGTCATCCAAAGTCTGGCGGGCTACCTCTGTCCAACCTCATGCCTTCTCTCCTCTCCACTTTTCTCCCCCACCCTTTCTCGGTCCCGTCAGCCATCTCTCATCCCTCACCACCCCCACCCACTCCATCTCTCCCTTCTACCCTCCCTGCCTCTTCCCTTCACATTTCCGGGTTGTCTCTCTCTTCCTCTGCTGCCTTCCAAGTAACCCCTCTTCCCACCTTCCCCCACCTTCTCCCTGCCACATTCTCTCCCTCCTAACTTCTCTTCCCTCTCTTTTTTCTTTGTCCCCACCCCTTCCTGCCCCCCAGCACCTTCTGTCTTCTCCTCCCCCACCTTCTCTCTTCTCCCACCCTCCATGTCAACCCCCACCCTCTGTCTTCACCCCTCTCCCCATACCTTCCCTTTACTCCTTGCTCTTTCCCCAATTTTCTCTTCCCTCAGACCCTCTCTGTCTGACCTTCGCTGTCTGTCCACCGATCCCCCATCCCCCCACCCTCTTCTGACCCTCCCTCTCTCCCACTCTTTCTCTCCTGCCCTTCCCTGGGGCCCCTCTCTTTTTCCTCCCTTTCTCCTCTGCCTTTCTTTCCACCTCTTCACCGCCCCCTCCTCTCTCTTCCTCGCCCCTCCTCTCCGTCCCTCTTCTCACCCACATTCACCCTCCTGCATATCCTGCTTCTCCACATCCCTGCCTTTCCCTGCCCTTCTTACTGATCCCTCTTTTGCCTCTCTCCACTTCCTCCTCCCTCTCTTTTCCCACCCCTTTCCCTCCCATCTCCTCCCCAGCACCTCTTCCTCTCTCTCCTCCTGGCCAGCTCTCTCTCTCTCTCTGTCTCCCTCCCCCAACTCCCGTTCACTGTCGAAACCCTTCTTCTCACACCCCTCCCATTGCTTCCTCAGAGCCCTCTCCCACTGCCATTGCCGGGGCCTCTGGACTTTCTGCCAATGTCACCAGTGCACCGTCCACCATCGCCACCTCCTTTGCTCAGTAAAAGTAGTGTGGCCGGTGAGACTGGCTTTTATTCAGAGCAGTCTAAGGTCACAGAGGCCACACGAGGAGGTGTGGTCCCCCGGGGAAGAAGAAACCTTTGAAGAGTGGTCCCTGGGAGGGCCTTGGGAGGAGCTCCCGCCATCGCTGGGGGAGGGGGTGGGGCGCAGGCTCACCATCTCAAGGGAGGGGCTCACCTTCCAGCACCTGCACGGAGGGGGTGGATTCTAGGCTGTTTCTTCTTCTAGCTCCAGTGTTCTCGAACCTTACATTTTTTGTTTATAAATATAGCGACTGTGTTATAGGATTTAGAAAATAAGAAGCAGGAGAATTTGAATTGGCGACCCATACTGTACTCCGATACAACCACTGTCATTTTATTTTGGTGTGGGTCTTTTTAGGCTTTTTGCTATGTACTTGTAGCTATATGTGCATGGATTGTAATAGATATAATTGTATGGCCTGGTGTTTATTTACCTTCATAGTCATCTTCGAAGCCAGTATTTTTAGTTGCTGAATATCTGGCTTCTGGATCTCGATTTATGTCACCATTTCCCTGTCACTTGAGCATTTATGTTGTTTCCATAATCTTGATATTATAAATAGGGATGTGACGGACATAATTTTCCTTTTTGTCCTTTAAGAAATTCAGGTTGTAGGCAGGGTGACGTTTTATATCCATTCTTTATTTCCATTACCCTCTGAATGACTAGAATGGCCGATGATGATGATAACGAAGAGGACTTGAGTCCATGGGGATTAGTGCATGTGGATCGGTGGGATGCTTGCTGTCCCTGTGCTTGCTTTCAGTTTTAGCTCAAGAAACTATGTGCTCATATGGCTTCTTATCCCTTCTCCACTATATGTGCTTCCATCCGTGTGTGTGTGTGTGTGTGTGTGTGTGTGTGTGAGAGAGAGAGAGAGAGAGAGAGAGAGAGGGAGACAGAGAGACAGAGAGACAGAGAGACAGAGAGACAGAGACGGGAGAGGTGGGAGAGAGACACCTCTGAAGGAGACTGCTGCGAGGCTTTCATAGTCCACAGCACTGTACCCTTTCCAGTGTACCATTTTGAGGTGATTAATCCTGGTTTAGCATTCAAGTGTGAGATTAGGGTACACACAGTGAAAGGTGAAACCCTTGGGAGTTTGGTTCCTTCTCTTTCTTTTCCCCTTCCCTTCCTCCTTTGACTTCGTGCCCTGGCTGGCATTGAAAGGAACTTTGTTTCCCAGAACCTTATGGAAAACTGTGTCCTGCAGGCCCTGGGTCCTCAAGGTGACTTTATATTTCTCTGGGATATGGGTCTAAGTCCCGTGCTGATGAAGGAAATATCGTGGCTGTAATAACCCCTTTGTGGTTTCTGAGCTTAGCTTTGTGTCATTGTCATACGCTTCCCTAAAAATATTATGCTTTTAGCTTCAAACAGTGCAAGGTAAGGCTGGTTAGAACCCCAGGATCCAGGCTAGAAGAACCATCTCAAAGCCTTGGCTTCATGATGCATCAGTTTCGTTAATGAACAGCATTGTGCTAAGTATGTATTCCTCAGCCGGCAAGTATATGCCATATGTCAGCTCATGTACCTCAAAAAATGAGTTGAGTATTTATGATGCCCTCTCAGGGGCAAGTTTCTGTGAAAGTTCTAAACTTCATGATAGTACATGATGGAGAGAGAGCATTGGTGACTACCCTGTACCACACACTTTCTCCCTTTGTTACCTTTTCAGATTGTGAACATAAACCAGCCCGTACTGGTAGAATAAACAAGACAGTTGACTCAATATTGCCATATACTGGAATTCAATTAAATTCTACAAGTGTTTATTGAGTGCCTGTTAAGTGTAAGATTCGATAACCAGAGGAACTCAGAGATATCTAAAGTTCCGCTCAGTGACACATTTTAGTTAACTTTCATTTCCCTTAGTGGGAGGGAGCCTGTGATGTGATTATTTCATGAACCACACAATGAAATCAGCAGTTAAACCAAAGGCTGTTGGTTTGAAGAGAGTCTCTTTATCCAGAAAGAGGAAAGGTGTTAATTTGAGGAACACGCATCAAGTTAGAAGACAACTTTCTGAGATCCGACGGTGTTTAGTCGGTCTCTGAACCTCCCTCCACCCTGGAGGTCTAGAGAGAAACCAGATAGAGCAGCGTTTCTCAAATGAGTAATGTAGAAGGCCCCTTGACAGGGAAAGTGGTTTCCAAGAATTCCTGTTTTGTCTTAAATGTTTGAACGTGTTTGTTAGCTTTTATTTATTTATTGCTTATTGTGGTCAACTGTGAGTGACATAAAATTGACCATTTTTACCATTCTCGTGTATAGTTCAGTGGCATTAAGTGCATTCACATTGTCGTACAACTGTCACCACCGTCCTTCTCCAGAGCTTTTTAATCTTCCCCACCTGAAACTCCATGCTTCTTAAGCACTAACTCCCTCCACCTCCCCCTCCTCCAGCCCTGGCAACCACTATTCTCCTTTCTGTGTCTGTGATTTTGACCCACTACAGGTACTTCATGTAAATGGAATCATCGAGTATTGGTCCTTTTGTGACTGGCTTATTTCACTTGGTGTAAGGTCTTCAGGGTTCATCCATGTTGTAGCCTGTGCCAGAATTTCCTTCCTTTTTAATTGCCTTAAAATTTAATAACGATAGTACTGGAAAATCCAGACACTTAGCTAGATATAAGCTCCTTTTGGCTTTTAGCTCATTTGTAAGTATAAACCTGGCACAGATTTGCAAATTAAGTATAAATTAACCCAATAGAGCTGAAGTCAACACTAATAGGAGACACGATGGTGCGTTTCAGAAATGACGTTGATGCTGGTGATGTGACATGGTCACATCTGCTTAAAGTGGCACGGTCTTTTGAGTTCACTTGCCTCTCCCTTCTCTTTTGTCTTTTCACACTATGGTGAGAATCCGTCCTCCACAGGCCTTTTCACTTCACGCGATGCCTTCAAAACAGTTCGGAAAGTGATAAGGTATTTGATACACACAAGACTATATGTAATGTGGATGGTGTCAAGAGTCATTATAAAATAGATACTCAGAACCCATTCCCTCAAGTGCACTCTGGCTCAGTCCTCTGTCCCTGCCTTCTCTGGAGGAGAAGACCATCATGGGTCTGGTTTTTGTTGTTGTTTTTTTTTAAAGTAGGCTCTGTAGAGCCCAGTGAGGAGCCTACTTAAAAAAAAAAAAAAAAAAAAAAGCCCAATGCCGGGCTTGAATTCACGACCCTGAGATCAAGAGTCAGACGCTTAACCGACTGAGCCGCCCAGGCTCATGGACATCATGGGTCATCATGGGTCTTTTTTAAAACATCATCATTCCCTTCTTCTTTAACAAATAGTTTTAGCATTTCCACATACATCTCCTAAAAACATGTTATCTGGTTTTGCTTGGTTTTAGTTTTTTTTTAAACTGGCACCAAACTGCACAGAGACTTGTGATTTGCTTGTTGTCTCTCATTTTATAGTTTGTGTATTTATTATTGTATATTTATCCTTTCTCCTAGTGGTGGACTTTTCATCGCTTCTGGTGTTTTGCTACTATGAATGGACTTCCTATCACCATTTAATAGATGTCTCTAGGTACACGTGTAAAATATGTTTTTTAAAGGCATATAGCAAGGAGTGATTTTGCTGGCTTTCAAGTTGCTGGATTTCCGAAGTGGTTGTTCCAGAATATTCTCCCAGTGAATGAGTGGATGAACAAACTAATGAATGAAGAAGAGAACATATTTATTGAAGGAGAGAATATATGAGCTTTAGAAGAGAACGCCACATTGGTTTTCAAAGTGTGTAATCTCAGAGTGTAAACATTTCTGCTGTTCCCGTGTCCGCCGACATTTGGTATCCCAGATATATTAGGGCTTAGGCTAAGTGGCTGTCACAGAGACCCCAAGATAGCATAGCTGTCTATTTTCCTCTCGGGCGACTGCCTGCTGACCCCAGGACTGTTGAGGATGAGTGAATGGCTTTGCTCTGCAGGGTCATCGGGGTCAGGTTCCTTCTGTCTTGTCGCCCTCTCCACCTTTCGTAGGGCGTTACCTTTGTGGCGGCGTGGTAGGAGCTGGCTCACCTTCCCTGGTCTGCCTTCTGGCCCAGGGCCCCAGGGTGAGAGGAAGGTGGAGGGCGAGCAGCTCCTCTCTTTAAAGGACGTGACTTGGAAACTGTCATTCCCCAGCACAGCCCATTGGTGAGAATTTAGCTACAGTCTTAGCCCTAGCTGCAGGTGGGTCTGGGGGATGTGATTTCCACCTGGCTGGCCGCGTGCCCCGCACACACCGGGGGTGGGGGTATTAATTTCTTATTCCTGCTGTAACAAATGACCACAAACTTAATGGCTTAAAATGACACAGAATTGTTGTCTTCTAGTTAGGGAGGTCAGGAGTCCATGATAGGTCGGCAGGGTTGCGTTCCTTCCGCAGGCTATAGGGCAGGATCTAACCCCTGCCTTTTGTAGCTTGTGGGGGCCGCTACACTCCTTAGCTAATGGTCCCTTCCTCACCTCAGTCCCACCTCCTCCTCTGTCCTCACATCCTCTCTGGCTCATCTGCTTTCCTCTTCCATGTTTTAAGGCCCTTGTCATGACGGTGGGCCCACCCAGGTAATCCAGGATAATCTCCCCATCTCAAGGTCCTCAGCTTCATCTCACCTGCAGAGTCCTCTCTGCCTGGTTAGGTAACATATTCACAGGTCCTGGGAATTAGCATAGGGACACGTTTGGGGGTGCCATTACTCTACCGTGGAAGGAGGGAAGGGTTCTGTTTCTCAAACGAAGAGGGGGATACTGGGAGGTACTCATCAGTCTCTGCTGCATCATATGGCTGCACTTTTGCCAATCTCATGGCTGTGGGTGTATTTTGAAAGTATTAAATCGTCAGAGCTGGTGAACTTTCTGAAGACGGGATTTCATTCTCTTACCTTGTGATTCCCAGGGTTCACGTGTCTAAATAACGACAAAAGCAAACCGTATATTGGAGGTCTACTTTTTTCCTCACGAGTGTCCATGCCCTCCGTCTGTCTTCCGTTTGCCGCATTCCTTTTGTGAAGGCCATTTCCAACCGCTGGCCTGCTTGTAGTTTCTCCTCAGGAAAGCCCACGGAGCAGCTGCCATCGCTAGGATTAAATACATGGTGTGTATTAGGAGCGTGGCACAGAGTAGGGGCTCAGATGAGTTACCAATAAACAGCCAAAAAGGCCCCACTAGCACACTGTGCCAGAGCCCTCAGATATGTGAGACGCCCTCATACATTCTGTGCATGTGGTAGGTGCACTGATCATACTCCCCTATCCCACTAGCTTTGGGCCCCCCAACTTTTGTGTCCCATCTGTTGTGTGTGTGTGTGTGTGTGTGTGTGTATGAAAGAGACAGAGACACACAGATTTTTTGGGGGTGTGTTTTATAGACTGAATGTTTGTGTCCCCACAAAGTTAATATGTTGAAACCCTAATCTCCAATGAGATGGTATTTGGAGGTCAGACTTTTTAAAAATAAATGTTTATTTATTTTAGAAAGATTGAGAGAGAGAGAGTGAATGTGAGCGGGGAAGGGGCAGAGAGTGTGACAGAGGGTCTGAAGCAGGCTCTGCACTGACAGCAACTGAGCCCGGTCTGGGGTTCGAACTCACAAACCAAACTGTGAGATCATGACTTGAACCAAAGTTGGACACTCAACCAACTGAGCCACCCAGGCACCCCTGGAGGTGGGACTTTTGGGAGGTAATTAGGTTATGAGAGTGGAACCCTCGTGAGGGAGTTAGTGCCCTTATCAGAAGAGACCGAAAAGACCTTGCTTTCTCCCCCTCCCCCTCCCTCTCCCCCAGACACTGTATATGGATGCCAGGAAGAGGGTTCTCACCAGAACCTGATGTGCTGGCACAGTGATCTTGGACTTCCAGCCTGAAGAACCGTAAGGAGTAAATGTTTGTTGTTGAAGTTACCCAGTGTCTGGTGTTCTGGTTAGAGCAGCCCATGCCAACTAAGACAGCATGGAAGAGAGCGGTGAACGTGAGAACTCTGGTGTATCTGTCAGTCCCGGACTTTGTCTTTGGTGGAAGACTGCAGATGTTTACAGCAGTGTTGATAGTTACACAGAAGTTTTGGAATAAAACTCAGAAGGATCTGAAATTACACATTTATTCCTTCTATCAGAACGGCACTTGTTGGGATGAGCACTGGGTGTTGTATGGAAACCAGTTTGACAATAAATTATATTAAAAAAGAAATAAAATAATAAGAATTCAGCCATTTATATGAAGAAAAAAAAGGAATGTAGAAATAATATGAAAACAAATGCCTCCAATGAATTCACAATGTCTTAAAATGGTGTGCTGAACTGAGTTGCCTGGACTGAGGTTGGGTGCTGGGAACACTGGGCTTCTGAGTAGTATGGTTGTGGAGAGGGTCTGTACTATAGATGGTGTTCTGGAAATTCAGTGTAGAAAATGATCTTAAGATTGTTAGGAGCTGTGAGAGCCACATCAGATCTCATCGTGGCCTGTGGTGTTTTACAAGTCTCAAATTGCTACTGTTTGGGAATCTGGTTGATATTTCCATAACATCTCAGATCCCTAGCTGCTCTTAGAGCCCAGGTCTTCTGGTATCCTTGGGCTGGCGTTCCTCCTTGGTTGCAGTTGTGGCAGCTCTGTTCAGGTGGGTGAACATGTGAATTTGGTTTGCCATGCTCCCCACCACTCCCTGTTGCCTCCCAGACATGAGCTGCAATTGGAAGTCAGTTGCTGGAGACAATCAGGCTTATTATGCTGTTGTTCCTGGATCTTCTTAACTTTTTGGGTGTCCTGACTACCCGAGTAGACCATTGAGTTGGCTTTCAAACACCCCTAGCCTCAACACTGTGAATTCTCTCCTGAAATTACAATAACATTTTGCTCTCCTTGCTGGGGGCTGGATCATTCTTTCAGAGATAGTTGCCGAAAACTTGCAGGTCACAGGGATTGTGTGAACCTCTAGGTAGAACCGCTATTTAATGACTGACTCCAGGTCACTCTCCTTTGAATGTTCCTGTCACAACTAGCAGGGTTGGTATGTTGTTTTTCATCTGATAACCTTGGTCCCACCATGTCTCTGCCTGGCCCATGAGTGAGAAATGCGAATAGTTTCCAGTATCCCAGGCTCTTCCCATTCACCTGAGCTGTAATTTGAGCACCACAACACCACCAGTGCCTGCTGCACTTTCTTTAGGCTTGGTTCTCGTCATTGACCTTGGTGCTGACGTGTGTGTTGGCTCTATGCTGGCTGTGCCTTGGGAGCTGGTGTTTTAAAATAGATTGTCCTGTCAAGAGCACCCAGGTGGTGGACCTTCAGTGGTAGGGAGAGCTATTTAAAGGCGTAGCATGACTGGAGAGTTCTGAACCAACCCAATGAGGGATGTCTTTCAGGGGCCAGATGTAGATAAGTGAGACCAGGGCCAGTTTGGGGAATGCTGTGGGAAAGCAAGTTTCTCCACTCTGAGAGGAGGCAGGGGTGGTGGTGGGGAGCAGTAGGGAGGAACAGGGAGGTGGAGTGGGCTCTCATCTGATTTCTGTGCTAACTCGGGTCCTCCCCATCTCCCCACAACTGGAAAGCTTCTTTCAGGAATGTTTTTTTCTTTGGCTATCCATTGCTTCCTTCAGATAACGGAGGGCTAAGTCAATAGTGTGTCAAATTTTTGTGCACTGATTATTGGATATAAGGTAGGGAAACCTTTCTGCGGTGATGACTTAGGAGTCTATGGTACTCATTAGTCTTTAGCTGGCTCCAACAGCACCATTCTGGGCACTTCCCCATGGCCCCCCTGCTCTCCCTGGGCTCTGCTAAGTCTTTGCCTTATTGTCCTTCCATATTGTCCTAAGTTCTGTCCTGTGAAATCCTGGCCTTCAGCCTGGAGCTGATGAGTTCTTGCTTAGGACGTAGAAGGGAATAGCATGTTCGGCTAAAATAATTCATGCATGCTACAGTCGTGTTTTAACTTTCCTGGGTCAATACTTATGAATGAGAAGAAACCACCAATTGAGGATGAGTTACTGATTTTTGAGGGGGGAGGATCATGAGATGTCTTATTTATCTTTGCTTTACTTGGTCTGCCGGAAAAATGTAAGGAAATCTGATTTGTTGTAGCCAGGCCATTCCATCTTCCTCTTCCTCCCTCTCCACTGCTAACTCGGATGTGGATACATCCTAATGCACAGGAGAAGGGTCACTGCTTGAGGAGAGGGCACTGGGCACGCGCTCGCTCAGGAAGCCCCACCAGGTACTGCAGGGACCCCACAAATCATGCTCTGTGGACTGTAGTTCCTTTGGCTCCAAGGCAAAGAGCACGGTCGTCTTCTCCACACTGGTGTCCCTGTATCTGGCACGGTATCGCAGCCAGAATGAGCAGCTAAAGAAAAATATTTGTTGAATGAGTGAAAACAACATATGATGTATGACTCTAAAGCCAGAGTCTCTTTCCCCAAACGGGGCCGGAAATTGGTATCTAATGGTATCGCATAGTCACATCTCCTTCGCGCATCGCAGACAGGTCAGGAGCAGCTGAGAAAGCCATTGCTGCTCGGCCTTCCCTACTCTCGGCCCAGTCATTTTGTAAGGTAGAGTCACACGTTTGGATGTATATCTGTTTTGAAAGATCCAAAGAAATAAGCAAAAATGATCCATGGCGCGGTCCGTAGGAGAATTTTGGCTGCACGGCAGCGTTTGTGCCCCGACCACTTATACTGTACATTCAAGAATCTTCCTGTGGCCCTTGATTAGCCATTATCGGGCATCTCTTTGCATTGAACTTGAGAAAAGAGCAATGATTGGTTGGTTCGGGGCGCCCTGTGTCGGTAGGGCAGCCGGCACGCTGGCTTACTTTACCGTCTCCCAAGTTTCCTTGCTGTGAGTCTGCCACAGAAGAAATCTACTTTTTCTTAGTTGTGGCCAGCGTTCGGGCTTGCCACACTTCCTCCTGGGGACGCAAAGAAGTGCACGCCTGTGCCCCGCGCTGTGCACAGGAGATTTGAGATAAGGGGGCCAGTGTGCTCCTTTCTGCAGGCTGCCTCTCACCCTGCATTTAGGGAAGTGTCGCTGGCCCGCTGTGTGCCCTGCAACGGGATGTTTTTCTTCTCTTTTCCTCTTGCTGTACGTTATCTTTAGCCCGAACCAGTCCCTGGTGTTTTGCTTCAGGATTTTCTTTGTCCCTAGGGAGTAATTGCTTAGAAAATGCCCTCTTGTCAGAAACTCGAAGTCTCCAATACCATGATTTGGTAGCAGAAACTCTTCTGTCATTTGGCTTAATGTTTTAAGTGTTGCTAATGGCTAAGAGCTGGCAGCGTGATGGTGGGTCCCTTTGGAAGCCAGTTGGGCCAACTGGACTGTCGGCTGTCCACTTTTGTCAGTGTGGGAATGCTCACTTGGGGACCAGCCCACTTACCAGAGGCACTCTGATCTTTTAATGCTTTCGTGCTTTGGAGAATTATAGGAGCCATATGCTGCTTCACAGGTAAGCGAGACTTGCTAAAAATAGAGCTTAAATGGCCCACTGTTGTGGCATTGGAAATAATGGCTTTTTATTTTTAGGCCAGCCTTTGTTAGCCCTCACTCCTCTCAAGCTTGGGTAATAGGAATCAGAGAGCAAGACTTTTGTCAGTTGGACACCGTTAGAGTTTGAACCCTCACTCCCAGCCAGTTGGAAAGAGAATCCAAATCTCTTGAAACATGGAGAGCTGACCGCCCTGTCACTCCGCTTCTTCACCCCCACCCTCTATTCGGGAGGATCCTGTGTCACTGCGCGTTAAGGGTGCTCAGCACACACACAGAAAATACGTTCAGAAGAGTGAGTTGTGCCTCTCTGTGGGTGTTTGGCGCTGGCCAAACGAATAATCAGAACAGATTAGCACATACGTACCAGCTCTGAGGCCACCAAAGAACAACGCGGAGACTCAGACCCGCGTACTGTGGGGTTGGGGTGGTCCTAAATGGAAGTTGTTCTCACCATACTAAGTTGCAGAGTGATGCAGTCAATGATAGGTAAGAACAGGCTTAACTTCCATTGCTCATTTCATAAGTAATAATCTCATTTTACTATCCCCATTCTTGCCCACCTTCAGTTACAGAAATAACTCTGAGTGGGTTTTCTTTTTAAAGATCTGTGTCAAGCAAATACCTCATAAAAATGGCACAGGCAAAGTGTTCTATTTAGAATTGCCCTGTGACACAAACCCACGTGTGTTTTCTGTCCCCGGGCCCCGGGTTCTTTAGAGGTAAGGCCTAAAGGAATGGAGGCCAGTGGCCTTCAGGGGAGGCAAGTGTTGTGGACTTTGCGCAGATAGTTTTACTTAAGACTCACTTATTTATTAGGCCTGAAACAAGCTACCGTGGCACTTGACGGCCAGGTTTATTTATTTGGCATTACTGCCATTGCAAATGGCCGCAGAATTCGTGGCTTAGGACAACACAAATTTATTGTCTCACTGTTCTTTAGGTCACAAGTCTGACGTGGGTCTCACTGGGTTAGATTCGTGTCGACAGGGCTCTGCTCCTTTCTGGAAACTCTAGGGAAA
Source organism: Prionailurus bengalensis (assembly GCF_016509475.1). Lineage (NCBI taxonomy): Eukaryota > Metazoa > Chordata > Mammalia > Carnivora > Felidae > Prionailurus > Prionailurus bengalensis. The sequence continues at coordinate 16,091,931 of NC_057361.1, read as the reverse complement.
ATTATATTCCCTTGTCTTTTCCAGCATCTAGAGACCATTCATATTCCTTGGCTCATGACCCCCCTCCTCCATCTTCAAAGCCTGCAGCAGGGGGTCCTCTCCTCACATCCCATCACTCTGGCCTTCTCTTTGCCCCAACTTAGACTTTTACGGATCTTTAGGATTACATTAGGTCCACTGGGGTAATTCAGGCTAATCTCCCAATTTTAAGGTCAGCTAATTAGCCAGCTTAATTTCACCTGCAACTTTACTGTCCCTTTGCCAGGTATTCACAGGTTCCAGGGATTAGGGTGCGGATATCTGATGTAGGGGAGGCGGCACTGTTTCTGCCTCCCACACCAGGGATGCTGTTTTCCTTTTTGTAAATTCCAATAAAACGAATGTGCAGTGTTATGTTAGTTTCAGGTGGGGACATTGTTTTTCTTGCTCTCTGTGTGCGGTATGGCCAACGGGTCAGCCATTTTGGCGGCAGCCTGTGTGGAAGACAACTTCCATCTTTGCAGAGTTTGAGGAAGTTGAAAAGGAGGTTTCACTCAGCCCAGTGGGCTGTAAAGTTTGTCGGATACCTTGTTGCTGTGTAGACTGTCCTGGAGTTTTGATGATCCCAGCTGATACTCTCACTGAGGGCTACCCTCTCCTGGGGCGGCTGGGGTTTAGGGGTTGCACTGAAGGAGAGCCAGGAGTTGGGATGGCTGGCAACAGCTGGGCTGACCAGCAAGAGGGGAATGAGGAAGCAGGGGGATGTGGACAGGAAATGAGACGAGTCTGCCCCTTGGGAGGAAGAAAATAGAAGACGGGCTTGATTACATCCGGCTCTAAAGAAAATAAAAGCATGGGCTTTCATGAGTGCTTTGTGATCGATTCCACTGTTGAGTCAACTTGAAGACTCTGGGCTAAATAAATTCGTTGGGTCAGGTTTTGGACATTCTGTGTACTCCAGCCCTTGCAAGCCCAGGGAGTTCAGTGTGGACTCTTGGTGTCCCCAGGGGAGGCTTGCCACTGACTGAATGGCCCTCTCTGGTGACAGTAACAGTCCAGCTGGAGACCTTGTCCCTGGAGGACTCTGCTCTGGGGGTGTAGACTTGATCTGGCACATGCTCACAGGGCCATAAGCTCGTTCTCAGAAATCCTAACCCATTATCTGTTGTGAACTGACCTAAACTGGTTTGTCCTTTGAAGAATTGTCAAATTCTTTTGGGAAACAGTTGATGGGAGCTTTGTGTGTTCTTTCCCACAGTCCCATGACCAGGAGGTATGTTGCAGGGAAAGCAAGTCTCAGACCAACTTTGGCCACTCATTAAACATTTGTTAGCAAGCAGGCTTAGAGAGAGCCCCGTCTGTACTTTTTTGCTCTGCAAAGTTCCAGCTCTCTGCCCAAGTGAGAGATAGTCAGGGAAGATGTTGATGGTGTTCCAGTGGCAGGATTCCACTAGCCCCCAGGGAGGGGACAGGGCCCTTCTTTAATCATTGTCCAAGGGTCCTGAGAGAGCCCCTTTTCTAAAGAGGATGGATTGCTGCTATTCCTAGATTCTTTTGTGTGGTTCTTGCTAGGGTCGCGATGCCAGCACGGTATTTTCACCCAATCCAGAGAGCAGGGAGCCATTGCTCATTTCCATTATGCCAGTTGACTAACTCTGCTGCAGATGGGCTCTGATTAGCCTTTCAAATGCTGACCCACTATCCCTGGAGTGTTCTTTTCTGATTTGGGTACTTGAAATGCGAACTGACCACCCTCAGGGTAAGGATTAATGGATGTACAGCTGTATATATTGCACTATTTTTAAAGGGTGGATTGGTTTTTAAAACTTTTTTAAACTTTTGATTTTTCTCTTAAATTTAAGGAAAAGATGCAAAATTAGTATAGAGAGTTTTCATACATCCCTCACTCAGCTTCGCCCAATGTTCACATCTTACATAATCACAGTGCTGTTATCACAACCAGGAAATCAACATGGTGTAATACTGTTTACTAAAGATCTTGTTTAATTTCTTAAGTTTTTCCACTAATGTCTTTTGTTGTTGTTATTGTTGTTCTAGGATCCTATCCAGGATCCCACATTGCATTTAGTTGTTATTTCTCCTCAGTACCCTGTGTTCTATGACATTTGCTCAGTCTTTCCTTGTCCTTCATGACCTTGACGCTTTTGAAGAGTATTGATCAGTATTGTGTTGAATGTCCTTCAGACTGGGTTTTCTCATGATTGGACTGAGGTTATGCATTTTTTAACGGTGGCAAAATATATATATATATATATATATATATATATATATATACATAAAATTTACCATTTTAACCACTTTAAGTGTACAATTCAGTGGCATCAGGTACATTTATGATGTTGAGCAACATCACTGCTATGTATTTCCAGAATTTTTCATCATACCAAACAGAAACTCTGTACCCATTAAGCAGTTACTCTCCATTATTCCCTTTCTCCAACCCCCAGTAACCTCTGTTCTATGTTCTGTGTCTATGATTTTTGCCTATTCTAGGTACCCCATATAAATAGTGGAATCATATAATATTTGTTCTTTTGTGACTGACTTCTTAACATACTGTCTTCAAGGTTCATCTATGGTGTAGCATGTGCCAGAACTTCATTTCTTTTTAAGACTGAATAATATTCCGTTGTCTGGATATACTGCATTTTGCTTATCTACTCCTCAGTTGATGGACAAGGGTTGCTTCCACCTTTTGGCTATTGTGAATGGTGCCTCTATAAACATAGGTGTGTAAGTAGTTGGTTCACATTTTCAAAAGGAATGTGGAGAAACTGGAGGAGAAACAGTTGTGTCCCAGAAGGAGAAAGTATTATTCTGTTTCTCCCATCCCTGACTAAGCTTCCACGGAAGACAGAGAGAGATCGGGGTGGGCTGAGGCAGTGGGACAGCAGGGGATTCAGAGATGGGTGCCAGAAAGTTGAGGTGCCAGGAGGAGAGAGGGAGCCCGAGCCGTCATACTTGCCCCAAGGTGCTGCCACTGGGGGAAGAGCTAGAGGGTGCAAAGCGGGACTACTGGACAGAGTCAAAGGGGAAGAACTGGCAGAGGATGGGTCAGGACCATGATGCACTGCAGCAAGGGCAGTCCATTCCTTACCACCCAGAGCCAGGCAGGAAGGAATAGGCACTGGCCAGGCCAGAAATTAAGTCCACTTACTGTCTCCTGCTCTTTTTCAAATTTTTGTGACCATATCTCCCAGTAAGAAATATATTTTACATTGCAACCTGATGCCCACATCCATCCTTAGTTATGACTGAAATATTCATTTCACAGAAAACATTTACCTTTACTAGATGAGACAGGCTCTGAGATTTTTTATTCAATTCTGTTCTTTTTTAAAAAAACTTAATGTTGATTTATTTTGAGAGAGAGAGAGCGAGTGTGAGTTGGGGAGGGACAGAGAAAGAGGGAATGAGAGAGAATCCCAAACAGTCTGTGCACTGTTAGCGTGGAACCTGATGCGGGGCTCGATCCCACAAACCGTGAGATTATGACCTGAGCCGAAAGCAAGAGTCGGACGTTTAACCCACTGAGCCACCCAGATGCCCCCCCCCCCTTTTTTTTTCTGAAGAGAAAACTCGCTGTGACCTGGTTTGCCCTCGGCTTGAAAACAGTGCTATATGAAGCCCCACATGCAAAGTTCTTTCTGCCAGTTAGTTTTTCTTCTTTTGTGGGCTGCCCCCCTGCCCTCGCCCCACCCTGTCTGCTCCTGCAAACAATGTAAGATCATGTTTCCCTTTTTGGTTTGGTTGTCAGGAAACTAAAAGGCAAATTGCCTCTACTAAGCAATAAGTCTCTATATGGTAGACATATACTGTACACACTGATGTCTTAACTTTCCTTGGCTCTTGATCTTTTACCTGTATTTTTTTCCTGATCCTCGTTATTCATGTATTTTTGTTTTATGCATGAGTTCTTGGGAACAGCCATCATCTATATGGAATATGATGATAGACTACATAAGAAATCATTGAGAACTTTTGATGCTGACTGAGAAAAGCTGTGGACTAAAGTCTGTATCCTCACAGATTTTTTTTGAAGCGCAGTCTGGACTATATAAGTTTCTTTTAGCTCTGTAATTCTCGAACTTATTTTTTCTGGCCTTTGCTTTTTTGATTGAGATAATCTAGAAGGCATCCCTCCTTTATTATTTTTTTAAAGAAATTTACTCCAGTTACAAAGGTAGAATTTGGGAAGTTTGGTATTGGTGTGGAGGAAAGGTGTCATTTTATCTTCGAATAGGGACATTTTAACTCCCATTTCCTAGAATTCCATTTGTCTGTGCAGATATTTTTTTTTTTCCTAATCCCAGGAATGTCTCTGAGTCAAACACCCTGCTTCTAGAGATTTCCTGCATCAGCTCTGGTTCTCATCTGCCTCCTTGCTTCCTTGCCACCTGTAGCCTCTGCCTGGGTCTCCCTTCTGGTACAGGTGCCCTAGCCCCCATTTATGGCTGTATGTCTCCTCTGCTCCCAAAGCTTCAGTCACTCCTCATGCTTCTGGATAGTGTGGTCTCTTGAGTTTGTATCAAGGCTGGAACCCACCTTGCCACGTGGATGAAGAGAGGAAGAGTTTGGAGTTGAATCAGTTTTTTAATGAAGTTTTCAGTAAGAAAATGAAAACTAAGCAAAGGAACAGAGAAGACTAGTATTCGCTCCTGGGGGGGGAGGTTGTTTCAAAAAGAAATATGGTACCGTGTGGCTAGGCTTTCAGTAATGTCTGTGTCTTCCTAAGGATGTAATCATCTGTATTAGTCTGGTGGGGCTGCCCGAACAAGGTGCCACAGAGCGGGGAGCTTAAACACCAGACGTGTGTTCTCTTGCAGTTCTGCAGGAAAAGATGTGTTCCAGGCCTTTCTCTTTGTCTTATCGATGGCTGTCTTTTCTCTGTCTCTTCACACCCACTTCACTCCATGGGTGTCTGTGTGTCCTAGTTTCTCCTTCTTGTAAGCATACTAGCCATACTGGATTAGGCCTACCCTAAAGACTTCATCTTAACTAATTATGTCTGCAATGACCCTATTTCCAAATAAGGTCACATTCTGACATGCTGGGGTTTGGGACATAAGAATTTTGGGGGGAAAGAATTCAGCCTTTAAAGGCAGTGAACACTGATCCAACCAGAATGATAACCCACCCCACTAGGGGGCCGGAGAGGGTGGGAGGTGTGTCCCCAGGTGAGCTGGGAGAGCAGACCCCAGGTTCCGTGTGGGAATGCGGCACATAATAGCTGAGAATGAAGATAGTGAGGCACGATGGCATCTTATTTAGACTTGGAAGCAAATACCAGATCAACTAAAGGAGGTAAAAGTAGTTGTTGCTGGGGAGGGGAAGTTTGGGGGAGGGTGGAAGCGTCTGTTTTCCTAACAGACCTTACAGCTGTTTAAATCTCTAAGCGTGCGCGGGGGTCACTTGCGGGACAAGGACCTGCGTTGCCCACGCTGCCTGCACTTAGCTGCTCTTGCCTTTATTGGAGGTGATAAAAGGAAGTGGGACTTTATCGGCATCAAAGGTCACTACTGGCAAGAAGTAAAGTCTCAGGCTTTCTGTGACCTATTTGTCATGTTATTCTGGAAGAACACAATACTACTTTTTAGCTCCTTATATAGGATCGACTTTAACACATTCAGAAGCAGGGTTTTGGGGGCGACGTAGTTTATTGCATATTTGAAATTCTTCAGAAAATGTCTGCTTTCTTTTCTCTCTGTTGCAGTTGTCGATTTAGAAGCGAGCTAGAAGCATCTGACAGGAACTGTCACTAACCCACTGTGAAGTTAATTTTATTTTGGTTACGGGTAATTGTTTCATGTTTGCTTCTGTGAGGAGCAGCAGTGATCGATTTCCTCTCTTTTTTCCGAAAGCTCCCCTTTTGCCTGTGCCAACCTTTCTCTTCCCATGATGCTGTGATATGATGGGGGGTGGGGGTGGGCAGGGGTGGGCAGAACGGAATACTGAAGTGAGCACTTCTGTCTGCAGAGAGCTTAAGTCCTACTGATGTGAACCAGCTTGTGGAATGTGCTAGTCTGTTAAGTGGCTGGTCGGATGAATGGATTAGACTATCTGTGGAAATGATTGGAAGAAGAATATCTGATAAAAGAGCAGACCAGGAAGGTTAAAAAAAAAACCTTACAGCACAAAGCTCAGTTAAGTTACTCCTAGTTAGAAATTCATGTTTGCACCATCAGTGTACTTAAACAACAAAAAAATTGTGATATGTGGCACATCATTCAATATATACTCAAATGATTATTCAAAAATGTATATATTCTTTGTATGTGCATCACTGTGCCAGATAGAGGCTAAAAGTAAGTGAAAATATATACCTGGTTCCTTCTTTTAAGGAACTTAAATCTGTTTTAGAGTGACAAAACATAATTTAAGAGATAATAAGAGTTAAAAACAACATTCTAAGATGGAGATTGGTAAACTCTGGCCGATAGACCAAATCTGGACTGCTGATTAGATTTGTAAACAAAGTTTTATTAGAACACAGCCATGCTCATTCATTTTTTTATGTTATTATTTATTTATGTATTTATTTTTATTTTTTAAATTTTATTTCTTAAAATTTACATCCAAATTAGTTAGCATATAGTGCAACAATGATTTCAGGAGTAGGTTCCTTAGTGCCCCTTATCCGTTTAGCCCGTCCCTCCTCCCACACCCCCTCTAGTAACCCTCTGTTTGTTTTCCATATTTAAGAGTCTCTTATGTTGTCTCCCCTTCCCTGTTTTTATATGATTTTTGCTTCCCTTCCCTTATGTTCATCTGTTTTGTATATTAAAGTCCTCATATGAGTGAAGTCATATGATTGTTGTCTTTGTCTGACTGACTCATTTCGCTTAGCATGATACCCTTTAGTTCTATCCACGTAGTTGCAAATGGCAGGATTTCATTCTTTTTGATTGCCGAGTAATACTCCATTGAATATATATACCACATTTTCTTTATCCATTCATCCATCGATGGACATTTGGACTCTTTCCATACTTTGGCTATTGTTGATAGTGCTTCTATAAACATGGGGGTGCATGTGCCCCTTCGAAACAGCACACCTGTATCCCTTGGATAAATGCCTAGTAGTGCAATTGCTGGGTCGTAGGGTAGTCCTATTTTTAGTTTTTTGAGGAACCTCCATGCTGTTTTCCAGAGTGGCTGTACCAGCTTGCATTCCCATGCTCACTCATTTTTTATTGTCCATGTCTACTTTCTCACTAGAACACCAGGGTTGAGTAGTTGCAACAGTTTGTATGGCTCACAAAGCCTAAAATATTTGCTATCTGGAGAAAAAAAAGTTGATAAGAAGTTTGCCAACTCTCAGTTTAAGACAGTAATTCAAAAGATGTTACAAGGCAGTGTATGATATGTATATTTTACATATGTATAATTTACAGTGTATGTAAATTTTCAGTTAATGCTGAAGTCAGTAAAACTGGGAATGTCGTGGGATGCGGGAATGGCCCAAGATGGAGTTTGAAGTTGACCTCAAGCTATGAAGATGGAAAGCATTTTGTAATATAATATAAGTAATAAGGAACCAGATTTCATGGGTGAGAACATCCATGTGCCCTCTGGGGGAGATTGTGTAGGGTAATGGGGACCAGGACTGTCCAGCTGGAATTGGGGCTGGGGGCTGGGTTTAAATGCAAGTGAGTTTGGCAATGTCAAACTTGTGCCAGATTGTGGTGGCCTTTGAGTTCTAGGACCAAGAATGGGAACTTTCCTTGAACTTGTGCTGTCTTTCAAAGGCAATATTCAAGTACATAATACATATTGATTCCAGACCCATTGACCTTAAAGGTATGTTAGCATTCATTGAGGTACACTCCCCTCATGGAGTAGTAAATCCAGCTTAATTGTTTCCTGTAGTGCTAGTTCTAGGTGTGTTTGGGGAAATAGCTGTCATTTCCAGCAGAGGTTTAACCTTGAGATCCTCTGAAGGCTGCTAATGCTGGGAGACTTGTATGGATAGATAATCTCCCGTTCCGTGGTGACAGTGTTCTGGAGAGTCTTTTGAGAAGGGAATTTTGGAAAGGAGTGTTGTGTAGATGAGAGATGTTGGGGTGGTGCGGGGGGGGGGGGCGGGGAAGAAGAAGGAGACCACCCCCCACCCCCAATCCTTGGCAACTTCTTGGTCTCTTCCTTTCCTTTAGAGCTCCTGTACTGCCCACCATTTTGTCTGGGTCTACAAAGTGCCCTTTATACATTCTTTGTAGAGTGTGCTTCCACCTTATAGAACCTCAGCCCTGTGCAGTTGGTCAGCCATCTTACCCTTTCCTTTCCACCTGCCACCATCTCCCTGACTCTGTGACCACCCCCTCCCAGTCTGTATCCTGCTTGGCACCTGGCAGACACTGAGCTCCCCCACTCTCCCTGGATCAGTTACTGGAGGTGACTGAGCTCAGCTCTGAATCTGTTTTCTCCTACCTGGGCACAGCTTTGGGGCACCCATAGTGCATTTTGCACTCAGCTGAGACTGTTTTCTTAAAAAGAATTTTTTTTAATGTTTACTTAAAAACATGAATGGGGGAGCATGAATGGGGGAGGGGCAGAGAGAGAGGGAGACACAGAATCTGAAGCAGGCTCCAGGCTCTTAGCTGTCAGCACTGAGCCTGACACAGGGCTTGAACTCACGAGCTGTGAGATCATGAGCTGAGCCTAAGTCGCATGCTTAACTGACTGAGCCACCCAGGTGCCTCTAGACTGTTTTCTTAAGCTTCTCAGATTCTCTTCTCTCATCTGCCCCTTACCAACAGATGATACTGATTCCTGTCTAAGAGAAGGCATCAATTCCCCTGTTTACCCTCATCTTTATGTCTTTTGTTGCTATTAGAACACTTATATTTCTTTTTATCCCCTTTTCATCTAATGTCAGAGAAAGAAATGTCCTTCCTTCTCTTTTCATCTTTTCCTGACTCCTCTCCTACAATGGGCCCCTAACTCACATTCCTGTTGTCTAGGCCAGTGCCTCTGTTCCCCCAGAGTCTCAATAAATACTTGGCAGACCAAAGATCCATTCTGTCTGAAACAATGTCAGCTAAGAATTTATAGGGGCAGGCTGGCCTAATTTGGCTTGGTTCCATATTTGAGATACTACACGTGTTCACGTATGCATTTTGGTATCTTCACGTTTTTCTTGGTATAGCCGCGGTATCTGGAGCTTATGACTCAGAACATCTTCATTGATTAAAAAAATATGAGCAAGAGCAGAGGCAATAAGATAGGCTGTGAATCCAGAGTGGCTGGCAGCTGGGATATCAGCTCCCCGCCCTCAGACAGGTTATCTTCTCTCTCTGGAAACCACATTCTTCATACCTCACGAATAGCAGTGGCCACCTGGAGTGCCTGTGTGGGCCCTCAGTGTGACTTCGTTTCCTCACAGCGTGGCAGTCCTCAGGGTATCCAGCAAGTGGATTGGAAACTGCATATTAGCCTTTTGTCACCAAGCCTCAGAAGTCACACAGCATCGCCTCCCAGCACTCTCTTGGTCCGAGTGCTCACACGCCTGCCCAAATTCACAGGCCCAGGGAGGGAGATTAGATTTACCCCCGCTGATGGCTGGGATCGCATTCTGGAAGAGCATGAGGGTGGGAGAGCTCGTGTGGCCATCTTGGAAAATCTAATCTACCCCAGAGTGGTTGTTATACTTAAACGATGTGATGAGCGTAAAGGTGTAAAGGCACCTGGCATCTAGAAGTCAAGAGTATTTTCGTTCAGCAAGTATTTAATCCATTCCTACTCTAGGCCGGACATCATGCCAGCGCTGGGCGAACAGGGGCAAACACAGCAGGTACTCTCTGCCTCTTGTGGCCTTCACTCTGGGTGGGGGGGGGGGGGGGGACACAGCAATCCAGTATGGGTAGATCCGTGACGAGGACAAGGAATTGCATCTCCTTTCACGTAGAGGGACTGGTTGAGTGTCTGGATTTGTTTATTTCATCTGAAGTGAGAATGAAGTGCCTTGCCCCCTTGTGTACCTGCTTGCTGCTGCCTTCTTAGTGGTTCTTCTGCAGACCCAGCCCTGAAAGGTGCCTCAGAAATCCTCAGTCCTGGGGTCTGTAAGCATCTGACCCTGATGTTCAATGCAGACTTTTCCTCCTTCCTAAAAAGGGATTTAGGAGAGTGGTGGAGGTAAAGTCACTGGGAGACCATCTTCAACTTAGACATGACCGCCCCCATTCTGATGCGGGCCAGCCTGGGAGGAGAGAGGCCGGAGGATGCTGCACAGGTGATTGTGACACTGGGGTGAGGAAGTCACGTGGTATAGACCAGCACTTCTCCAATGCCACTGAGTGTGTCAGTCCCCCAGGGATCTTGTGACACCGCAGCTTCAGATTCAGTAGGTCTGGGTGATGCCAGGGCCGGCTGCTGAGCAGCGAGGGTGGAGTCCCAGTGATGTGCAGACTGAAGTGCCTGTTGAGGCTTACCCCCACCAAATGAGGGGCCAGCTCTCAGCGGGATGCTGAGGGCCAGGCAGACGGCCTACCGCATTTCTGTCATGTTTTAGCACACAGTTCTCAAAGATGAGGACTCTTTTTTTATGTTTATTTAAATTAAGAGCAGGGGAGGGGCAGAGAGAGAGAGAGGGAGAGAGAGAATCCCAAGCAGGCTCTGTGCCCTCAGCACAGAGCCTGACACAGGACTCACACCCACAAACCACAAGATTATGACCTGAGCCGAAACCAAGAGTCAGATGCCTAACTGACTGAGCCACCCAGCCACCCCTTAAATGTTTATTTATTTACTTTGAAAGGGGGGAGATCATGACCTGAGCCGAAATCAAGAGTCGGATGCTTTACCGACTGAGCCACCCAGGCGCTCCAAAGATGAGGACTCTTTATAACCGTAATCACGATATCACTTTTATACCTTAACAACCAAAACAGCATTCTTCTTTATATATATTTCAAGAAACCCCAAATCGGGATGTAAATTGGTATAATTACTATGGAAAACAGTATGGAATTTCCTCAAAAATTTAAAAATAGAATTATCATATGATCTAGCAATCACACTTCTGGGTATTTATCTAAAGGAAATGAAGTCATTAGCACTGAGAGATACGTGCATTCCCTTGTTCCTTGCAGCGTTATTCATAATAGTCAAGACATGAAAATGACTTATGTGTCCATCTTTGAATGAAGAAAATATGGTATGTTTATACAGTGGAATATTACTTGGCCATAAAAATAAGGAAATCCTGCCTTTTGTGACAACATGGATAAGTCTTGAGGGCATTATGCTAAGTGAGATAAGTCAGACAGAGACAAATACTGTATGATCTCACTTTGTGAAATCTAAAAGAGCCTAAAATCTAAAAATCATGGAAACAGAGAGTAGAATGGTGGTTGTCAGGGTCTGGGCTTGGGGTGGGGGAAAATGGGAGTTGTTGGTCAAAAAGTATATATTTCCAGTAATAAGATAAAGAAGTTTTAGGGCATATGGGTGACTCTTGTTAGCACATATTGTATTGAATACTCGAAAGTTGCTGAGACAGTAGATCTTAAATGTTCTCACCACTACCACACACACACACACACACACACACACACACACACACCCCAAAATGGTAATTATGTATAAAGGGAAGGATGTGTTAACCAACTTTATTGTGGACATTGTATTGTAATATATAAGTGTATCAAATCATTACATTATCTTAGATTTTCACAATGTTATATGTCAAGTATATCTCAAAGCTGAAGAAAAGATAAAACATGACATATGAAAATAGTTATACCCTCACTCTTCACACACACACCACCACCACTGCCACCACCACCAAAATCTAAATTCAGAATATTCCCAGAGGTGGCCTTGCTGTTTTGTTTCAAGGTCCACGCTTGTAGTCATGTGATGTAGAACACACTTCTGATGGTTCTTGTTGCTTATTATGGTTTTTTAAGTAGTAGCTAAAAGTATATTTTGACAAAGGAATTAAGATTAAGCATTGTACAACATGTAAAGTAAATATAGTTTAAGTCCCAGTTGCCTCAGGGTTTCTTTTAAAATGCATGTCTTGCAGGAAGGTAATCACAATTTTGGTTACTTGACATATATTTTAGAATTATTTACAAAGAATTAAACTGTAGCATGAAAAAGGCAAAATAGTTTTGGATCAATTCCTTATTTAAAAATATTTGTAGGGGCACCTGGATGGCTCAGTCGGTTGAGCGTCCGACTTTGGCTCAGGTCATGATCTCACGGTCTGTGAGTTCGAGCCCCATGTAGGGCTCTGTGCTGACAGCTCAGAGCCTGGAGCCTGCTTCGGACTCTGTGTCTCCCTCTCTCTCTGCCCCTTCCCTGCTCATGCTCTGTCTCTCTCTGTTTCTCAGTAATAATAAATAAACATTAAAAAAAATAAAAAATAAATATTTGTAGAGGCACCTGGGTGGCTCAGTCAGTTAACCATCCTACTTTGGCTCAGGTCAGATCTCACAGTTTATGTGAGATCAAGCCCTGAATAGGGTCTGCGCTGACAGTGTGGAGCTTGCTTGGGACTCTCTCTCTCTCCGTCTTTCTGCCCCTCCCCCACTTGTGCTCACTCGAGCTCTCTCGAAAATAAATACACTTAAAAAAATAAACTACATTAAAAAAATATTTGTAGATACCTCATGCCCTTAACAAATTCAGGTATTGAAACACACACACATGCACACATACACACACTTCTAATATCTTGTTGCCTTTACAAACCCCATCTTCCTTTTCAGGTGCATTGTTGTGCACACCATGGTGAGCTGAATCACTTATGAAACTCCCAGTTACACCAGGGCAAGTTACGCCAGCATTGAGATTTTTGTCTTCATCTCTTAGGTTCAATGTAGAACATTGTTCTTCTTGCACATTTAGAGCATTTTAACAATCCGGATGTGTTTCAGCATGTATTTCTTAAAGATAAGGACTCTTTTCAAAACCATAATCACAATATCATTTTTACACCTACAACAACTAACAATGTGTCCTTATCACCAGACTTCCAGTTTAAATATTCAATGACACATAGTTAAAATACTTAAAAAGGCATTTGTTTGAATCTGGATTTGGAAGGTCCGTACTTTGTGATCGGTTGGTTGTCCCTGAATTTCTTTTAATCTAGGTTCCCTCATCTCTTTTCCCTTCCCTTCCCTTCCCTTCCCTTCCCTTCCCTTCCCTTCCCTTCCCTTCCCTTCCCTTCCCTTCCCTTCCCTTTTCTCCCCCTTCCCCTTCCCCCTCCCCTTCTCTTCCGTCCCCCTTACCCCCCCTCTTCTTCCCCTCCCCTTCCTCCTCCCTTCCCTTTCCCCCTCCCCTCCCCTCCTCTCCCCTTCCCTCTCCCTTCCCCCACCCCCTCCCCTCTCCTCCTCTCCCCTTCCCTCTCCCTTCCCCTTCCCCCTTCCCCCCTTCCCCCTCCCCTCCCCTTCCCCTCCCCCTCTCCCCTCCCCTCCCCTCCCTTCCCCTTCCCTTCCCTTCCCTTGTTGAAGAAGCTGTCATTTGCTTGTAGAATTTTCCAGAGTCTCTGGATTTTGTTGATTACCTTAGTGTGCCATTTGACATATTCCTGGACCCCTTGGATTCTCTGAAAACCGGCAGCAAATCCAGAGGCTTGCTTTGCAAAGGTGGCACATCTTTCTGTCACGAGGCTTGTGAAGCCTGGTTGTGTTTCTTTGTAATGTTAGCAGGACTTAGTGACCATTGCCCAGGTGCTGGATTACATTAAAGGTTACAAAATGTTGATTGCCTCATTCCTTCTTCCTTTGTTAGCCAGAATACTCCTATAATGAGAAATTTCTCCTCAACAACTATTTGGTAATACTAAATTCATAAGGGAAAGGCAGGACAAATGTTTGATTCTTTCCCTTAATTTACCAGTTCTCAGAAAAGTGAGTTTGTTCCCTAGCATTCTATAAAAGTTATCAGTGATTTTCTAAAAAAATCGCTATGAAACATAGATCATATAACATGTATCAGTTTTTTAATATTTATTTATTTATTTATTTATTTATTTAAAAATTTTTTTTCCCAACGTTTATTTATTTTTGGGACAGAGAGAGACAGAGCATGAACAGGGGAGGGGCAGAGAGAGAGGGAGACACAGAATCGGAAACAGGCTCCAGGCTCCGAGCCATCAGCCCAGAGCCCGACGCGGGGCTCGAACTCGCGGACCGCGAGATCGTGACCTGGCTGAAGTCGGACACTTAACCGACTGCGCCACCCAGGCGCCCTAATATTTATTTATTTTTGAGAGAGAGAGAGAGAGAATGAGCTTGGGAGAGGCAGAGAGCGAGGGAGACACAGAATCCGAAGCAGGCTCCAGGCTCTGAGCCGTCAGCACCGAGCCCGACGTGGGGCTCGAACTCACAAACTGTGAGATCATGACCTGAGCCGAAGTCGGATCCTCAACCAACTCAGCCACATCGATTTGAGACATCACACCTGTTTCATGTGTTTCAATCCATTGCAGTTATTCCTTTTTAAAAAATGTTTATTTATTTTGAGAGAGAGAGCCCCCCCTCTCCTTGAGAGCCCCATCTTACACTGTGAGATCATGACCTGAGACAAAATCAAGAGTTGTACACTCAAATGACTGAGCCACCCAGGCATCCCCATGGCAGTTATTCTTACGGATTCTTGTCCCATTTGTGGCCAGTAGGGGCCTTTTCTCATTCACTTCTGTATTCTTTTGACGTGACACTATTAGTCTTTGATGGCTACCTTGCTTTGACAAGTTATTTCTTGTTTTTGACAAGATGTTTCAGGCTTGTTCCCTTTCCTGCCCCAGACTTGGAATCGGTCATTTTTACAAGGCTGCCTGGGGTTTTTTTTTTTTTTTAGTTAAAAATGGTATTTGGAAACTAAATGCAATTATTTCTGAAAAAAATTACATATTGCTCTTCTTGGATCATCCTTCTAGAAGTGTTTTGATGTGGGGTGTCGATCCTTTTAGCTTTATTTTTATTAACCTCATGCTTCAGTTTTGGAAAATGTTTCAAAATTTTAAAGCCCAGTCCAGTTTATTTATGTATTATTCTGTTTGTCCAACTTTAAATTGTAATCTCCAAGGGAAAAAAACCTGTTGGTCTTAAACTTCTGTTTTGTGTTAATCTCTGTGGGCACATACTTACTAAGTGGTTTTCTGATACTGTGACAAAGTATTTACAATGCAGTTGATTAAGGAAATGGTCTTGCAGTAGATACTTGACTACCAACTATTATCTCAAATTGTTCTTCAGCTGTTAAAAATGCCAGCTGAAAAGAGTTGCAAGCCACTGGTAGTTATAATGTTGGCAGACTCGTGATTGCTATATCGTGTCATACATGAAACACGATGAAACCGTCAAGTGCACGGTCGCTCATGACGTCCACAGTGTGGTGCTGCAGGTATCATCTCCAGATTGCATGCTGGGGAGCGCAGAGGAGTTACGCTTGTAACAGTTTGAAATTCCAGACCGCTTCGAAGAGCTGTCGCTGTGCCCTTATGTTGCATTTTCAGCCCCGTGCATTTGTCTCGGACCCCATCTTCTTGGATTTTCAGCTTCTTGTCAAAAAATCATCCTTGCAGGTTTCCCTCCACTCGGCAACCAGCACCGCTTGAGTGCCCGATGGGGCCAAACGGTCAGCTCAGCACTTGAGGGAGGAAGCGTTGGGCAACGTGACTTTTCTTTTAGGAGGCCCACACGCTTGTGTTACACTTCCTTCTGCCTTCTGGGGGCTCACACTTTAGAGGGACCATTACACCTGGGGGTGTAAGTGAAGCCTGAAGAGGGACATGGAATATGCTGGGGGGTGGCAGCAAAGGTTTCCTGTGGTTTCCTGTCACCTTTGTCTACTTTCTCCCTTACCAGGCCGTGCGTTTCTTAAGGAACAGAAAGCCATGCAGTGACTCAGGCCTTGCCCCTGGGCAGACTGACCGCTTTTTTCCTGTGGAATCATTCTTCACCTCCCTCCTTTTGACCTGCTTCCCCTCTCCTCTTGCCTCTTACACCTCATTCCACATAGCTGCCCTGAAGTCAGCAGAAAGCCTTGTGGCTTTCTTCTTTCAGGTAGCATGGCCACTTCTAAAGCAAGTTCCCCAGCCACCCCCATACTGTCCTTGAGAAAAGCCAGGGCTGTATTCTGTTGCAGTCCTTACAAAGCATCTTGTACTATAGGGCTCTATGAATTAATTAAAAAGTTTTTAAAATGTTTTCTTTATTTTTGAGAGAGAGACAGACAGAGTATGAGCAGGGGAGGAGCAGAGAGAGGGAGACACAGAATCCGAAGCAGGCTGCAGGTTCCAAGCTGTAAGCATAGAGCCTAATGCGGGGCTCGAACTCACGGACTGTGAGATCATGACTTGAGCCGAAGTTGGATGCTTAACTGACTGAGCCACCCAGGCACCCCTCTATGAATTAATTTTTTTAAGTTTATTTATTTATTTGAGAGAGAGAGAGAGAGAGAGAGAGAGAGATTGAGCCAGAGAGAGCAAGGAAGGTGCAGAGAGAGAGAGAGAGAGAGAGAGAGAGAGAGGGAGGGAGGATCCCAAGCAGGCTCCTCACTGCCAGAGCAGAGCCCAGTGTGGGGGCAGGGGGGCTTGAATTCAACAAACCATGGGATCATGACCTGAGCTGAAATCAAGAATCAGACGCTTAACCGAGTGAGATACCCAAGTGCCCCCTGAATTGATTTTTAATAAAGAAGTTTAAGCAAAGATTTTTTTAAAAGTTTATTTATTTATTTTGAGAGAGACAGGGGCAGTGCAAGTGGGGGAGGGGCAGAGAGAGAGAGGGAGACAGAGAATCCCAAGCAGGCTCCACACTGTCAGTATGGAGCCCAATGCGGGGCTCCGACTCATCAACTATGAGATCATGACCTGAGCCGAAACTAAGAGTTGGGTGCTTAACCAACTGAGCCACCCAGGCACCCCTAAGCAAGCATTTTCGATGCCTTATCCATAACTAAATGTGTTTCAATCATCCATGCAACATCTGTGGAATAAAACTGGCTCATGACATGGGTGGCTGTCAGGGGAAAAGCAATGTTTTCTACTTATTTTGTACAATCTCTATATTATATACTAATTTAAAATTAAATTAGTATACAGTATAAGCAGACACTTGACTATTTCTTCTTCCTTTTATTTTATTTTTGAAGTATATTTATTTATTTTGAGAGGGAAAGCACAAGCAGGTGAGGGAGAGAGAGAGAATCCCAAGCAGGCTCAGTTCCCTCAGCACAGAGCCCCATGAGGGGCTGGAAGTCATGAACTGTGAGATCATGACCTGAGCTGAGATTAAGAGTCAGACGTTTAACCTACTGAGCCACCCAGGTGCCCCCTCTTCTTCCTTTTTTTTTTTTTTTTTTTTTTAAATTTTTTTTCAACGTTTATTTATTTTTGGGACAGAGAGAGACAGAGCATGAACGGGGGAGGGGCAGAGAGAGAGGGAGACACAGAATCGGAAACAGGCTCCAGGCTCTGAGCCATCAGCCCAGAGCCTGACGCGGGGCTCGAACTCACGGACCGCGAGATCGTGACCTGGCTAAAGTCGGACGCTTAATCGACTGCGCCACCCAGGCGCCCCTCTTCTTCCTTTTAAAATTTGGTTGGCCCCAAACCTTTTGGATCCTCTGAGAAAAATAGGGGATCGCCTTCTAATTAGGCACCCGCCTTTAGGTCTCTCCTTTGAATCTGAGAATAGACTGTCATTATATAAAGAAAATTAAGCTATCTTGTTACTTAAAACTGTCAAATATTTATGTAAAGCAACATCCATGTGCTTGCTTTCTTCTGCTGAAAAAAAGGTTATGTTTTCTTTAAGTGGCTAAACTGTTTTTGACTTAAATGTCTTCTTATTAAACCGGTTTTCTAAGGTGCAATTTATTTTCTCCTCTGTGCTGCATAGAACCATTTGCTCTACAGGTTTATCATCTGTAATCAATTGTCTTGATTCTTTGCTAGTTTTTTGTTTTTTTTTTAACCTGCAGGTTCATCTGCATACTTTCTCTGTGCTTTCTTTTTTATTTAATTTTACTTCTTTTTTATTTATTTCTTTTTCTGGCCAAGTTATTCTTGTCCAGTGTATCTAAAGCACATTCTTAGAAGAGCTGTGCATTAGGTTTGCAGGGGTTAATTTTGGTCGGGAAGTGTTTAAGAACTCATTGTTTCTGGCTCCTTGTGTGAGGCCTATTGAGGCCAAGGCTTCAAAAAACACAGGCTGTGAGGGACTCCCCCCCCCCCCCCCCCCCCGACTTTGTGAAGCACTTCTGGTTGAGGGAGCTGGCGACCCAGCCACGCCCTACCTCCCATTCTCATCTCTCCTCCAGGGCCCCTCTGCTGTCAGGGGCGGTGGTCGTGGCAGAGGTGGGAATGGAGTGGAGGCTGATCACTGTAGCACTTGGGAAGGTTGGACCTGTGGGCCAGAGCGTATTTTGTGACTGACTGGCCATGCTGGTTTTGGCTTCCTCTAGCCTTCAAGTCACACAACAAGTCACACAAGTCTCATCTGTGACTGCGTTTCGCTGTGCTGAGTTACAGTAAGCTATGGTTTGGGGTAACACTTTTCAGGACATGCATTCGATCGCCAACAATAATTGAGCACCTACTATGTGCCAGACACCAGGTGAGGGGGAAGAGATGCTTGGATCTGCCCTCTAAGGGTTCGCATTCCAGGGGCCAGGCAGAGAGGACACGCGTGGGGAAACCTTTGTGGCACAGCACCACACAGGCCTGTAAGGCTCGTGGCTGTCATTTATAGAGCAGCTTCTATGTACAGGAGTTTACAAGCATCGTCCCTCATCTTTGCAACAACCCACTGGGTAATCATCTTCCGATTTGAAGTACAGAGCAAATGAACTCAAGCAAGGTGTGTGGCCCCTGTGACACAGCTAGTGAATGTCTGTGTCAGAACTCACTGCCAGGCCTACTAGGCTTTACATCCTGTGTTCTTTCTCCCACAGCTCACGTCCACCGTGAAGATGCTTGGGTACAGGTGGCACGGGTCGAGAGATGGGCTGGGAGGCTGGCCCAGCGAGCGGTGTGACAAGAGCGTCCCGAGTGCCATGGGAGGCAGTCAGCAGTGGGCCTTCTTTCCTCTCTCACAGCTGGTTGCTTCTTTCTCTTCTCTCTTGGTTGTTCTCTTTTCCCTTCCATGCGCATGCCCAGTTCTGGGAGCTGCTGCTAGGCCGCTACAGACATCGTTTAACCCTGCAGGCAGCCCCCCTGGCACACGGTGCCCGGGGAGAGAGCTTAGGCCCAGTAGCTCTTTGTTCCCTGGGGTCTGTGTTCTGCACCTGTCTTCCTTGGGGAAGCTCATGTTCAGGTTCTAACAGTTTCAGTCCTTAGGAATGACCCCTTTTTGGGCCTTGAATGGTCTCCTTAGTGGTGTGTCTGTGAAGATGCAAAAGGAAAGTGTGCTGGTGTGGAGCTCAACTTGGTTGGACTTGGAGGTCCTCTCAGTGCCAGTGGCCCCAACCTAGGAAGTTTAGACCTACACCTTTATCCGTGGCACTACCAGGTGAGCATGGGATGCTGAGAACCCGGCCTTGTGTAGGGAAGAGTCTGTTCAAAACATTGATGTACAAGTGTATCTGTTAGGGTTCTCTGGTGGCAAGCAACAGAAACCAACTCACCCTTGACCAAAGACCGAGGAGGATTTACTCGAGGGCTGCTGGCTGGTTTCTAGGATGGAAGGAAAAGCTGGAAGATCAGGTTGAGAAAAGATGGCAACCAGGGAGCCCCAGAGATCCCTGCCTCTTTTGGGAGCCCTGCTGGGGGATCTGCTCCAGCCACATCCAGTCTTTGTCATGTCCATTGGCCGTTGGTAGCCACAGTTGAGTCCTGTGCTGTCAGAGGTGGCAAGTCCCATCCGACTGTATCTCATGGGAGGGGGGGGGTCCCTCAAATGGATTCCCCTCTCTGCATGGGGATTGGTCTCTCCCCGGGGCACAAAGGCAGTCAACCACCTCAATGAGTGATATCTACGATCATACATTCCAGAATATACATCACATACATGGTCTTTTTATTTTTAAAAGCTATATTGAGGTGGGTGTCTGAGGGGCTCAGTGGGTTAAGTATCTGACTCTTGATTTTGGTTCAGGTCATGACTCAGTCTTGAGATCAAGCCCTGTGGTGGGCTCCTTGCTGAGCATGGAGCCTGCTTGGGATTCTCTCTCTCCCTCTTCCTCTGCCCCTCTCCCTTGTTTGTGCACACACACACTCTCTCTCTCCCTCTCTCAGTAAATACGTTTATAAAAAAATTTAAATACCTATATTGAGATATAAAATTCTACCATTTTAAGTGTACAGTGCAATGATTTCAGTAAATTTACGGCATTGTGAAACCCTCACCACAACTTAATTTTAGAACATTTCCATCATCCCAGTATCATCTTTTGTATTCTTCTGCATTCACTCCCTGGCCTAGGCAACCACTGATCTCTTTTCTCTCTTATTAGATTTGAACACAGGTTCTTGTATATTCCTGCCTGGTGTAATTTTCCCTGGATATTCTGGGAACTAAGCTGCATATGAAAGGAAAATAAACCCAGTGACATGGATATCTGAATCTTGCTGGTCTTGGTTTTCCTCCTTTTCACTTCACAACTTCTCTTGTCTCACCAGGACTATGATGTGGGAGAGTTTAGTCTCAGTCTTGATGCTGCCACGATTTAACTCTCACTCTTTCTCAGCCTCAGTTGTGGAACCTTCCAGGCCTCAGTTCCTCGTCTATAAAATTAGGAAAAGGATTTGACAAGATAGTAACTAGTGTTCTTTCTATCTCCAGTGATCAGGAATGATGATCTTTTTTGGTAAAATCTTCTTTTGGAAAAAAATTAGTTCTTGATTTTATACACTTTCTTCAATCAGGACTAGAACAAAACATTAAGAAATTATTCTTTAAAATTCACAAACGAAGCAGTTCTTTTTATTTTGTATTGGGGTATAGTTGACATATAACATTAGTTTCAGGTGTACAACATAATGATTTGATATTTGTGTATATTTCAAGATGATCATCACAAGAGTTCTAGTTGCGTTCTGCCACCACATGTAGCTACAGAGTTTTTTTCTTGTGATGAGAACTTGTAAGAGTTACTCCTCTGGCGACTTCAAATATGCAATCAAGTATTATTAACTATAGTCACCATGCTCTACATTACATCCTCATGCCTTCTTTTTTTTATAACTGCAAGTTTGTATCTTTTGACTCCCTTCACCCATTTCACTGGCCCCCGCTCTACCTACCTCTGGCAACTGCCAATCTGTTCTTGGGATCTCTGTGCTTTTATTTCTTTCTTTTTTTGTGGAGTCCACATATAAGTGAGATCATATGATAATTCTCTTTCTCTGTCTTTCTTTCTTTCACTTAGCATAATACCCTCAAGGTCCATCCATGTTGTTGCAAATGGCAAGATTCCATTCTTTTTTATGGCTGAATGATATTCAATAGTATATATACCACATCTTCTGTCTCCATTTGTCCTTGATGGACACTTAGGTTGTTTCCATGTCTTGCCTATTGTAAATAATGCTGCAGTGAACATAGGAGTGCAGCTATCTTTTCGGTTAAGTGTTTACTTTTTCTTCAGATACATACCCAAGAGTGGGGCTGCTGGATCATATGGTAGTCATCAGAGGTGCACAAGGGTTCCCTTTTCCCCACATCCTCACCAACACATGTTATTGCTGGTCCTTTTGATTCTAGCCATTCTGATAGGTGTGAAGCGATATCTCATTGTGGTTTTATTTGCATTTCCCTGATGATTAGTGATATTGAGCACCTTTTCATGTACCTGTTGGCCATCTGTATGTCTTCTTTGGAAAAATGTCTGTTCAGATCCTCTGCTCATTTTTAAATCAGGTTGCATGTGTGTGGTTTTTGTTTTTTGTTTGTTTGTTTTGCTATTGGGTTATACGAATTATTTATGTATTTTGGATATTAACCACTTATTAGATATATGATTTGCAAATATTTTCTCCCATTCAGTAGGTTGTCTTTTCATTGTGTTGATGGTTTCCTTTGCTGTGTGTACATCTGAAGTTCTTAAAGCCTAAGACTGCTTAAACTGCACGAGAGGTTTGCGGCATCATCTATATGTATATATAGACAAAGGAAAGTAATTGGGAAACTTTCATTCTCCTTCATTCTTTCTGCTTTATTCAGATATTTATGAAGCTGGACCTGAGGCTAAGCAATGGAGGTAGAATCCTGAAAAAGACCAGGGCTCTTCCCAGATGGAGCTTGTAGTATGACTGGGCTAAGCCACTGTGAAATTGTGGCACAGTTAAGTGACAGGAGACAGGAAATTCAGTGCATAGAGGCAGGGAGGGGCCGGGTTGCAGAGAGGGGCCTCTGAAATGCCACCGTGAGAAGTTTGCTGTGAAAAGGTGCTTGGCAGCTGGCTTAGCCAACTGACTGCTAAGAAGCACACATTTCATCTTTTGGGGGAGGATACATTCCAGCAAGTTTGAAGGCAGAGATCTGGGTGGTTGACACGTTTTGCGCGTCGAAGCAGACCTCTTTTCTCCCCTGGCTCTATCCGTTTGTACACACGGGTTAACCATAGCCTTGGCTTTTGCAGCGACCGGAGATGCGGCAAACGTGTGGAGGCCGGCTGTTGGCACAGCAGGCAACTGAAGGGTGGTATTTTTCTGACAGGGAGACTTCCTTAAGTTTTGTAATTTATGGTGTCTTTCAATACGGGATTTTGTTTACTGTTGCCCTAATTATACCTCTGATATATTGTATTTAGCTTAGTGTTTTAATTTTGTGCTCATGTCTACAGGTAGTTTCCCAAAAGGTACCATTAAAAAAAATCTCAGGCAATGTTTTATAGCTTCTGCAGCCTACCTGCAGCTTCCTAAAGCCAAGGAAATGGGTTTCGGGGACGCAGACTTTCTCTCATGGGTTCTTGTGAATATTTTGACTGTTTATGAAGTGTGAGGTCTTGATTTCCTGTCTGCCAAGCATTATCCTAAATTATCTCTGTCCAACAGAAGTATAATACTAGGCTGCATGTGTAATTTTAAATGTCCTAATAGCCACGTTCATAAGGCAAGAAGAAACAAGGTAAAAAGAAATAATATACTTATTTAACCCAGCATGTCTAAAATATCATTTCAATGTACAATCTAAATATGAGATATTTTACATTCTTTTTCTCCTAATAAGTCTTTGCCACCTGCTGTGTGTTTTACAGCACATCTCAGTTTGGACCAGTGACACTTCAGGTACTCGATAGCCAAATATGGCAAGTGATATGGACTGTAGTGGACAGCCAAAGTCCGGAACCTTTCAATGGCTCGCAGGGGACACAGGACAGAGCCTTTCAGGGGGATAGGAGAGACATAGCCTCATGATTTATGAGTCTTAAGAAAATCATACATAGGTTTCCTCCTCTTAGAGAAACCTGATATGTAAAATTCATCTTGACAGGAAAAGTAAAGCAGGAAGTGATTATTCATGTTACAAAAGAATTAACCACAGGATTCTTTAAATAGCAAGCTCCGTTAGTGCACTGAAGAATCTGACTTGATTTGCAAAAATGTGATTGACACTTGGCATTTTGGTAGCATCTTTGTTGGGCAGAGAACTACCTGCCATTATAAAACGCAAGCTGGGCAGTCGGTGTATCGCAGCTTTATTGAGCACCTACTACAGGTCATGGATGCTCATAGGAGAGAGAACAGAACTAAGAGCTGAGGGTGATCTGGACCCAGAAGGCATTTAGAGGCTCCCTGAGAGGATGAGACACCTGTGTAGCCACCACCACATGGAACTGCCTTAAGGCCAGGGCCCAGGGAGGCCTAGGGGCTGGAGGAGCCGGAAAGGTGGTATGAGGCAGTCAGGCCCCCCAGCTGGGGCTGAAGGCGGACAGGGTGTATGTGATGGCTGAAGTGTCTAGGAGCTTAAAACAAGTTTAAATCTGGAAAGACCAGATAGGATATTGGGAAGACTCAAAAGCCATGCAGTTATGCTTTTTTTTTGGTAAATTTTTTTGAATGTTTTATTTATTTTTGAGAGAGCGTGTGAGCAGGGGAGGGGCAGAGAGAGGGAGACAGAAAATCCAAAGCAGCCTATGTGCTGAGAGCAGCAAGCCTGATACGGGGCTCGAATTCACAAACTGCAAGATCATGACCTGAGCCGCAGTCAGACGCTCAACCGCGCAACCGACTGAGCCACGCAGGCGCCCCTGCGGTTAGCTTTATTTATCCCCAAGCCCCCAATTCCTAACCCCCAGCCTTACAGTAAGCGTCAATTAAGATGTGTCCTTGGGCTCATCACAAGAGAGAGACTGAAGCAAAAGCAGGATGTGTTTCTCGTCAGTTTGTGACAGCAGACAGCAGCTGTTTACTTCCTAGTAACCATCTTGAAGCAAATTCCTTTGTCCTCTTCCAGTGTCATTTTGGTAAGGCCCGTGTACAGAATAAAGTGAGAATTGCTGTTTAGGAAAGAAGCATCAAGGTTGTGTTCTGGAAGTTGATGGGGTTCTAACTTCCCCAAAGTACACAGGGTTCAAGTTCAGTGTCTAGATGGACCCAGCCAGGTCCCGTGTGCTGCTTCCCGCCCCCGCCCCTTCCACTCACCGTGATCTCCTGTTCCCCTCAGACAAACTATGAGCTTCTGTCTGCAAGCACTAATGGGGTCAGCCTTGGGGAGCGTAGGTCAGTGTTCCAGGCCTTTTCTTGGTTAAAAAAAATACCTATTATTAAAAAAAATAATAGAGTGGTTCCATGTATATATTTATTTACAGATTGTATGCATGTATTATTGCACTAGTTGATTGAGAAAACCCCAAAGAAGCTTCTAAACATTTATTATTAGGTTTAGTGGACTCTGGGAAAACATGAGATTGAGTGTTATAGGAATTTGGACATTGGTGGAAAATGAAGACCTTTGTCTTCATGATTCAGGTACGTACATTTAAATATCTTGCAATCTGAATAGTTACATACTATAACCAGGTAATTTACACCCATATCAGCAATGGAAGACAACCTGTATTCTCATTTGTCCTGATAATTCAGTCGTGTCCCTGGAAGATCTGGTTGGCTTGTCCTCACGCTCACCTCCCAACATGGCTGGCCCAGAGCTCACACCAGGAGCCGAAGGCAGCAGCTGTGACATTTCCTTGTTTCCTTGCTCCCATGTTGACTATTGTCTACAACCCCCGATTTCTTCACACAATTCTTTTTAAACCTTTCATCCATTTATTGAGGGGTCATAGCCATGAAGAGGCTTCATCAGGAGGCTGCCCAGCTCTGCAGACCTTCCCCCCACCGGAGCCACAAGCCGGCTCTGGCTCTAGCAGGCAGCCTTGTTGAGGGGCCCTGCTGGCCTCAGGCTGCTTCCTGACCTAGAGGCTGGATGAAGGAACTGGTGTCATTTTTCAAATGGAATATAAGGGACGTTGAATTTTTGTCTTTTTAAAATTAAAATAAAACGAATTGCTGTTCTTCTGATTGTTTTTTCATGATGTCAACTAATCCCTGAAGTGAGTGCATCCCACTTTGGAGAGCACTGGCTCAGAAAAATGAGCTTAACTGCTTTGCTGAGCTTCAGGTTCTTTAATTGGGAAGATGAGCATCATAATATTGTGAGGATTAAATGAGATAATGCAGGAGAAATGTTGGGCACAGAAACATTGGTTACTGCCGGCTCAGTTCCATTTGCAGAGCTTTAGTGGATCCCTGTCTGGGTCATTTGAAGAAAGTTGGTTTAAAAAAAATTTTGTTTTTTTTGTGTATTTATTTTTGAGAAACAGGTGAGACAAAGCATGAGTGGGGGAGGTCAGAGAGAGAAGGAGACACAAAATCTGAAGCAGGCTCCAGGCTCTGAGCTGTCAGCACAGAGCCTGATGTGAGGCTTGAACTCATGAACCACAGGATCATGACCTGAGCCGAAGTCGGACGCTCAACCGACTGGGCCACCCAGGTGCCCCTGAGGAAAGTTGGTTTTTAATTGACCTGGTTCCAATTGTCATGATGGCTCATTTTAACTGCTGGGGAGCAGAGCATGATGCAAGAAAATAGGAGTGTTTCTGCCTTTGTACTTGTCAGGAACCAGGAAAAATCGGAAAAAGTTGCTTTGTTCAGGCTCTGATGCTCTTCCTTTTTGTTTACAAGTGATGAGAAGGGGGTTTACAACTCAAGTTCATCCTGGGAAGATTCATGACAGCTAATTTTGGAATGAAAATAATGATCCAGGCAAAGAAATTTCACTTTGAGTTGCTTGTGAATTGGCCAGGGTCTTCTGATCTGGAAGCACTTTGGGAATTCATCCCTAATGGAGACACAAAGCCCATTGACAGGGGGCCCACTCACCTACCCACCTTTTTCCTGGAAACCTACCCCATATTGAGGTTTCCAGTCATCTGTGCTTTTTTGTCGACTACTGAAGAAATCTTTGCCAAACCCAAGATTGCTAAGGTTTTATCCTGTGCTTACTTATGAAAGTGTGGTACTTCTGGCTCTTAGATTTAGGTCTGTGATCCATTTTGAGTTCACTTTTGTGCTTCTTACAGAGCTCATTTAAAACTTTTCCTCTTCTATTTCCATAATTTCTAAGTTGCTAATTCACCACCTGGGGTTTCAGCAAATTTTCAGTATCCTTGTATTTATTCATTTGCCATTCATTCATTCATCCTGAGCTGCAAATATAGAAGGAAAAGGACAAGAGGTTTATTGGTTGAGGTGGTTATGAGGCAAGACCCAAAGCATAGACGAGTTGCATAATCTATCCATGGAGGAGTTAACATGCTCGGGATTGCTTAGCTCTGCTACTTTGCACCTGTGCTTTATCAACAAGTCGCATCTGTGTCGTCTGTTGCCTCCACCTATGACCAAATGTAAAAAATCACCACAGATTGGGGGAACACTTTAAAATGGTGCTGCTGCCTGAGAAGCCCTCTGTTGACAGGGTAGTTGTCCTGAGGGTGTCTGGTCTTTCCAGATTTACCCTGCAGACGTAAGCAGCCAGAGACATTGGCTTGGCCAGCAGGGCCCTCAGTGTCAGCTGACTTAGTACATCTTGTGGCTGAGAGATGGGCATTATTTCTTTAGGGTGGGAGTTATTATCATTTTGCATGCCTGAGGTCCAGGGACGTTAACATCACACAGTTCGTCTTTGCAAGGCTGGGAACACCTAAGGACCAAACCTGCGTGTGTTATCTGCCTTCTTTGCACTTGGGAAATGATGCTGTACTCCCTCCGGGAGTGCGAATGTGATTGGCCTTCTGTCGTGTGGTTTCCCCTCTGAAGCTCCTGCTAGCCCTGAGAACTGTAGGCCACTCTGCCGGTGCCTGACCACGGACCTGCGCTTTGTGGTTTCTGTGCGACAGGCCTCAGGTTAACCAAAATCAGGTTGCTGTGTGGGGTCCTGTTATTTTAAGTACTGGTAGAGGGGAAGTCCCTTTAATAAGACTTTACTGATCTTCCAGGGCTGGTGGGCCTCAGACTTCTCCAAGATCTGATCTAAGGTGCTCTTTTTTCTGTCCCTGTTCCTTTCAGTGGAGGCCATAGTGGAGTTTGACTACCAGGCCCAGCACGACGATGAGCTGACGATCAGCGTGGGTGAGATCATCACCAACATCAGGAAGGAGGATGGAGGCTGGTGGGAGGGACAGATCAACGGCAGGAGAGGTTTGTTCCCTGACAACTTTGTAAGAGTGAGTACAATGTGAAACCCTTTTCCTGTCTCCTCTGTGGGTTCTACTGACCAAAACTGTGGGGGCACTTGGGTAATTTCATGGGGTCACGTCGGGGATGAGTTGACAGTTTGACCTCTTGTGAGCTATCAAGAAGAGCACGTATAGCTTTGCACTAGGTATCTAGAGATAGCCATTGTGAAATCACTTTCTTAAGGCCCAGAATGTTCTTTTTAAAGTGATGTGTCACTTAGAAAATGCTGGAAAAATATAATGCCTGTTAAATTGTTTTATGTACTTGTTCATTTACTTTGATGTTTTAAAGGAATTTAACCCTTATCCATTCCATTCAAAATGAAACTAGTTTTTTTAAAATTGAGTTGTGTGTGTATATATATATGTATATATGTATATATATATCAGAAACCTCTTAGCTTCCTTTGGCTTAAGAGTCATCACTTGGGTAAAAGAGAGATAGAGGGTCAAGAGGTACTTCACAGGCCCAGAAAAACAGACCACTTTTACTCCCTCCCTTCCCCCACCCCCACTGGACTTCATTTCCTTTTATTGTTCTCCCTGGAGGGCATCTCTATTTTCTTGCGTGGACTTTGGTCTTTCTTACAGAAAGATCTTACCATGAAGTATGGCAAATGTAGAAACTTTAAAGAGAAGCTGAGAGGGTTTTTCCCTTGTCTTTGACCTCCTGAGGTCAGCTCCTCCCTCAGAGTGCCCTTGGGGAATCCACAAAGGTTAGTGCTGAATGGAGAAGCTGGCCAGGCCAGTGATTCGTCCTATGTGGGTCTATCTTTGCCTTTTTTTTTTTTTTAAAGCAGTGAACACTGTGGTCCAGTTTTGTGCACCTTGACCTTGTGAGCTCCAGGCTTTCCTTTACAGAAACCTTCAAAGCTGGGGGTGGGGGTGGGGTGGGGGGGTTGGATTAACTAGGAGGTGGAGATTCAGGAGCACATCTGTCCCAGTGAGCCCAGGGTGATCTGTTGAAGTGCTGAATTGCCATACTGCATACCTGAAACTAATACTCCATTGTATTACCTGAAATTAAAATTAAAACTAAAATAAATCTAAAACTAAACTAAAATAAAATTAAAACAAAAACTCAAAAAAAGTAAAATAACCTTCAAGGCTCCTCACACCTGCCATGACTTACGTCAATGGGATGCTTCACAGAGGGAATTAATTGGAGACATTTGGCATATCTGGAGGGAAAATTATGATTAAATATATATTATTAAATATTAATAAATATTATTTAATATTGTATTATATATTATGTACAAAATTATAAATAAATATTAAATAATAATATTATATATACATTAGAGAGGAAGAGCAGGGAGGAGAGGCAGAGGAGGGGGGAGAGAAAAAGAGAGAGAGACAAAGAGAGAGAGAGCCTCTCAAGTAGCCTCCACACAGTGCAGAGCCTGATATGGGGCTCGATCCCATGTGTTTGGGATCATGACCTGAGCCAAACTCAAGAGTTGTGCACTCAACTACCTGAGCTACTGAGGTACCTCATGGGGTGAAACTAGTTTTGACTTTTATTTATTTACTTACTTACTTATTTTAGAGAGAGAGAGAGAGAGAGAGAGCGAGAGCGAGCATGAGCCGGGGAGAAGGGCAGAGGGAGAGAAAGAGAATCTTAAGCAGGTTCCACACACAGTGTCGAGCCCCATGCAGGGCTTGATTCCACAACTCTGGGATCATGACCTGAGCCGAAATCAATAGTTGGACACTCAACCAACTGAGCCACCCAGGCCCCCCTTGTGTTGACTATTTAAGTCAAGTAGCAGTCAAATTAAATGTAGAATTCCAGTTATGCTGTTTTACACCTTTGTATTCATATTGCTTTTTTGATGGGAGTGGTATTTTCCTTTCCCCTTTGTGGCCATGAAGCATTGAATAAAATCTACTTTTTCAGGAATGTTTTAAAAATTATGCCCTTTGCAGAAGTCATCTAGGGGTTAATTACAAAAATGTAGCTCATTCGTGTTAAGAAATTACATGCTGCACAGTTCTAAATAATGGTTGGAATTGAGTAAAAAAAAAAGGGGGGGTGGGGAGAGATGTCACCTTGAGGCTGTTCCCTGTGGGAAATACCAAGTATGTCTAAAAATTTTTTCTGCCATAAACTTCCTATCTAACGCTGGAGAAGACAGGATTGTTCTTACTGGAAGGGTTGTGTGCAGAAATCCCCAGGGCTTCTCCTGTAATTCAGTGGTAGCAGACCATGCCCAAGACCTATGGCTGTGAGGAGCAGGTAGTGTGGGGGTGCTGGGCCCAGAGAAGCAGGTGTCCCCCTCAAAGTGACTTGAGAGCTACATGGGAGGGTTTTATGAAAAGGGATTGATCGTGAAAAACAGTGTCCAACTCTTGGGCCCTCTACCTGTACCCTGACCCCAGTCTAGAACTAATAGGAACCCACTTCAGTCTTTCCTTAGGATCTTGCCCCAGAGTAATCTTGCTCATATTTCATTTTTTTCTTTTTTTTTAAGTTTTTTAAATGTTTATTTTTGAGAGAGAGAGAGAGACAGAGACAGAGAGACAGAGACAGAGCACGAGCAGGGGAGGGGCAGAGAGAGAGGGAGACACAGAATTCGAAGCAGGCTCCAGGTTCTGGGCTGTCAGCGCAGAGCCCAATGTGGGGCTCGAACCCATGAACCATGTGATCATGACCAGAGCTGAAGTTGGACACTTAACTGAGGGAGCCACCCAGGCACCCCTTGTTCTTTTATTTTTGTTGTGCAGAGGCTGGGGACAGTTTTGTTGGTAACATGCTGAATAACTTGCTTTTTATAAATAGTTGTAGGAGTACAGACTTTTTTTTCTTGGACTACAGTTGAACCTAGCAGCTCTTTCCCATTTTAAGAGTAGGAAAATATTATATCTGGGCTATCACATATTGACCCTGTTGTACTGATGTATAAATGGGGGTGTAATTCTTTTGCCCTTCCAAACAAAACCCCCAATTTTGGGACAAGGACTGCCCTTGAATTTGAGCCAAATTCTCGTGTAGCAGGAGGGTTTTTCCAGATAAAAGCTTGGTGTGAAGATGGAGGAGAAAGGAATGAGAGAAGAGGACCATGGGAAAGAGAAAGGAGGATCTGGGAAAGAAAGAAGAGGACTCTGGGAAGGAGGTGAAGACTGTGGGGAAAAAGAGGAAGACCCTGGGAAGGAAGGGAGGACTGTGGGAGAGAGGGAGACCCTAGGAAGGAAGGGAGGACCATGGGAAAGAGAGAGGAGGACCCTGGGAAGGAGGTGAGGGCCGTGGGAAAGAGAGAGGAGGACCCCGGGAAGGAAGGTGGGACTGTGGGAGAGAGAGAGACCCTAGGAAGGAAGGGAGGACCGTAGGAAAGAGAGAGGAGGACCCTGGGAAGGAGGCGAGGACTGTGGGAAAGAGAGAGGAGGACCCTGGGAAGGAGGTGAGGACGGTGGGGAAGAGAGAGGAAGACCCTGGGAAGGAAGGGAGGACTGTGGGAAAGAGAGAGGAGGACCCTGGGAAGGAGGCGAGGACCGTGGGAAAGAGAGAAGACGACTCTGGGAAGGAAGGGAGGACTGTGGGAGAGAGGGAGACCCTAGGAAGGAAGGGAGGGCCATGGGAAAGAGAAAGGAGGACCCTGGGAAAGAGGGGAGGACTTGGGAGGATAGAGGACATCACTGGGAAGGAGAAAAGACTACAGTGTTGGCACCGGTTTCGAGGGGAGGCCCTATTTTGAAACTCTTATTTTGATGTCCTATAGGCTTAGTGCTCCCTCATTCCAAACCACAAATCCATAGACTCAGAGAGCTTCCAAGTTGGACTTTGCTCAGGGCTCAAGGCTGGGTTGCCTGCTTAAGCATTTGTGGGGGCTGGTGGGCCCCAGGACAGGGAAGCACAGCGTAGGAAGAACCCAGGCCGCCTCAGAACCCATTCTCCTTGCTGCGGGAGTGCTGGGGAGCAGGAGCTCCTCACTGCCAACCCCGAGATGAGGTCATTCCCCGGCCTCTCTCCGCCCTCGTCTGCCTTCTGGGCCTGGGCTGGGGCTGGGGCCACCACAGCAGGCTTCCGTGGGCTTTGGCTCAAGAGGAGTGCTGGCGGGAGATGGCAGGGAGGGTGGGAGGCCAGCCAGGTCAGGGATTATCCTGCTGTCTCCCTGCCCCAGGGGATTGTCCCTCTGCCAGACGATGGTTGCTCCCAAGTCCCCATCCTCCATACTCCTTTCCCTTCATTCCTGGTTTCTAGCCCCGCCTCCTGCCTCAGAGTTTCACCGTACCTCACCCACTTTGGAAGTCTCCTTCTTGGTCCCGCCTCACATTACCTACTTCGGGTGTGCCATCTGTTTCCTTTTTGGAGCCCGACTGCCTCATCTGGCCACTCTGAAGATTAAAGGAGGCAGGATTTAACACATGGCTGGCCCCCTTCTGAGGGTGCCCCTGTCCCATGTCACCCTCTCCCCCGGCCTGAGTGCCTAATCGCTTGTCGCCTCCCCTCCGCTAGAGCAGTCCCAGTGTGGGAAGTCACACTCTCTGGAGGCACTTGTCCCACCCCAGCCAGAAAGGACGTGGCCGGGATGGCTGGGGCTGCGCCACTTGTGGCTGTCACATTTGGCAGAAAAAGAAACTTCTATTCTTTCAGATGGCTGAATCTATTTTCAAGTCTTCACCCACTGGGAATGTTTTAGGCCTATTATTGAAGATTGAGTAGGTGGCTGCAGTGGAGTTTAACAATAATGAAAACTGCCATAGAGGGTTCGAGAAGCTAAAAGTACATCTTTAGGTAATAATAATCATATTGGCATAAGTTTGTAGTTTTGAGAGTGGGTTTACATATGCATTATTTAGCTAGAGAATAATTTGTCCCTGAATTGAATTGGGTAGTGTTGTGGACTCCCATTGTTTATTTGTGTGCCTTTATACCTCTGTTAACTGCCATCAGAGAGCTTACCTTAAGTGTTTTCTTGATTCATTTATTATCGGATCATTAATCAGTGTCCTTATTGAGCATGGTCCCCCCAAGGTGTTGGAATTCAGTATCTAGCCTCAACTCTGTATTGTCTCAGTTTTTCAAAAGAAAAATACCAGCCATTCCCATCGCCCCCTTGTCAAGAAGATGCTTAGGCTTTGCCGGCTCTTGGGCCGAGATTTATTGGCAGGCATAAATGTACCCAGCTAGGGTACATACAGACATGCCCCTTTGGGTTTATCCTCCTTTTTATTTTATTTAGTTAGTTCTTTTTTTTTTAAGATTTTATTTTTAAATAACCTCTACACCCAATGTGGGGCTTGAACTTACAACCCTGAGATCAAGAGTCACACGCTCCACCGACTGAGCCAACCAGGCACCCCTTATTTAGTTAGTTCTTATTTATTTACTGTACATGTGGAAGAAGAATCCTTTCAAATCCCCCTTTCCTTTCTTCTCCCTGTTCACTTTTTTTAGAATCCATTTTTCTCTATCCCTCTTCTTTTTAAAAAATTTATTCATTTTTAGGTGAAATTTGCATAGAGTAAAATGCTGATCAAAACCATACCTCTTGATTTTCTTTATGCACATATGCACTCTGTAACCATCATCCAGATCAATCCTATTTCTGTCCCTCCAAAAGTACTATCATGCCTTTTCCCAGTCATTCCCCTCCCCATAGGTAATCTATCATTAGAGGTGAGGCTAGCATGCATTTGAATTTCATATAAAATGGAATCATTAAGTCTGTGTTCTTTTATGTATGGCTCCTTTTGCACAACAAAATGTCGCTGCATACACCAGTCCTCTGTTCTTGCTGTATAGTATCCCATTTTATGAATATGCCAGAATTTATCTCTTCTCCTGTTGACGGACATTTGGATTGTTTCCAGTTTGGATATTTTATGAACAAAGGCTCTGAACATTGTTGTGTCAGTCTTCTTACAGATATAGGCCCTCATTTCTCTTGTGTATTTACCCATGGGAGTGGCATTGCTGCTCATTCACTCTCAACGTTTATATTATTTTCCGTTTATTTTATTTTTTTTACAATATTTATTTTGAGAGAGAGAGAGAGGGAGAGAGAGAGTGAGTGTGAATGGGGGAGGGGCAGAGAGAGAGGGAGGGAGAGAATCCCAAGCAGGCTCCATTCTCAGTATGGAGCCTGACGCGGGGTTCAGTCTCACAACCAACGTGATATTGTGACCTGAGCTGAAATCAAGAGTCGGACGCTTAACAGACTTAGCCACCCAAGCACCCCTATTTTTATCTGTTTAAAGCTGTGGCCTCTGTGAGCGGATGGAGGGTGTCATGCCTAATGTTGGAACCTTATTTGTGTCACACTAGCCAACTGAGCTGATCGATCGGCCTGAGTCTGGTTGTCTTCACATAGCTGCCCTATGAGTATGGTAGCTGAGGGAGCCTGAAGCCCAGAAGTCACCCTCCAGGGACCATATGATTGTCGGGCCCCGCCAAAATATCAATGACTAATTCTTAAATTGTTAAAAACACACACATAGGGCAATTTTGATTGTGTCAAAGTTTTATTGGACTCACTTAAGGAGGGAACTAGCAGAATCACAAAACTGATGCAGTCAGTCTATGAGAAACTGATCAAAAAGTCAGTGGAGAAAAGGAAATTCAAATAAGATTGCTAAGTTATATCCAAAACAGGTTCATACTTTAGAGGACACTGAAGTCTTAACCTCTGGGGTTATCATCTCTACCAAAAAAGGAAAAAAAAAAAAGCAGCATACTTTATCATTTTTCTGTATGTTATCCTGTGACTTTTATAGGGTTGTAAAATGCCCTAACAAAGTGTTAGTTAAATCAGGTTACATTTCCAGAGAGAATTAGATGATTCTGCTGGGGGGGTGGAACTTTATGGAAAATATATCACTGTGGCATCAAAAGTTCACACAATCATACCTTTTTGCCAAATCTTTGAGTTTTGGATATTTTTTTGGAACAGACCACAAGAGACCATAATTTGGGGTGCAATAATAGGAGGTTACTAGGATGAAATCCTCAAAGTCATTTATTAAAAAAAAAACAAAACAGCTGCCCTTCTGGGACCTGAAACTGCCATAGAAAACAGAAAGATAACCGCCTATTCAAGGCAGATATGGGCTCTTTCATAGAAGTTCATCTTCCTCATGTTGGATTTAATTACCAGGGTCTTTCAGAACCTTACCCCAGATCCAGACGACAGTGTATTTTAGTCCAGCAAAGGATTCCTAAGCAGCCTTTTTCTGGGTTCTCCTGACATGTATTCACAGGTTCACGTTTTTTAATGGCTAGACAAAGGAATTCAAAAAAGAAAAAGCCTCGAAACTGTAGCTTGAGCCCACAAGCATATGGCTGACTGCTTTGAGAGGGGACCTTTGGTGAAGTGCAGCGGGACGCAGGCCCTTGGTATTTTGTCCTACACAAATAGATGCGTGGAAAGCAGGAAGCTGTGGTAGGGGTTAAAAGAATATGCTTGTTGGTTTTGAAATTGATCTGATGCTCTCTGTGTGAGGAAGTGAGCCATTCTCTCTGCCTGTTTGTACACGCATTAGGGAAATGCACACTTTGCTCAATGCGGCCGGTCCTGGAGCCCGTCCTGGAAGGGTGAGGCATTTTTACTTGTAGCTTGCAAGTCCAATGCTGAGCGTAACAATTTTCAGCTTGGTTTCCCGTTGCCTCAGCCTTCATTTGCTAGGTGTTTTGGATCTCTCTCTGGCATATGCTGAGCGTGTTGTGTATTTGTCTGAAGTGGTTGAAGAATACTGTTGTTTTGTAATGAGCAAGGTGAAAGGTTAGGATTTTGCATATTTGTACCATTCTGAGAGAAAGCCCATTGTTACTTTGCTTGTGGTTATTTTTATTTTTTATTTTTTGTACTAATGCTGCTTTTAATGGTGGCACAATATAGAAGTACACGGTTTTACTAGCTTGAGCTAATAGGAGTTTTAAAACATTCCTTTTTACACTATCTAGTAGCCTCATAATAGAAATGTATCTCAGGCTGCCGAGGCTATGTAAAAGATACAGGGGAGGATGGAGATTATTTCTTGTTTTCTGTGGGGAGAAAGAATTAACTGCCAACTGAGCGCTATGATTGTACTTATTTTGAAAAAAAAAACGGCTTTGTTTTGGCAATTTTCATCTTCCATTTCTTTTAGTTGGGTGGGAAATAAAAGGAAATTTGCTTTCTCAAGTTTGACATTTTCTTGTTAATACACCTTTTGTTTCAGTAAGTCTGTGGGAATCCTCCTGGATATTTCTGAATTTTGTTGTGTACACGTGTGTTTGAGCCCAAACAGCTTATCTTTGTATAGCATTTAGTTGTTGTTTGCTTTCTTGTTAGACAAAATATTAACAATGTACTCTTTCCATCTTCCCTGACATCAAATCCGTTAAGATCCGAAATCCTGTCAAACATCTGTTTGAAAACTTGGGGGATGGTAGTAAAAAAAAGTTCTTGCACAAACTATCCCCTCTGTAAGCATGGGCCTGTGCTGGAACTTTCCCAGAACTCTACATTTCTACTTCAAGTTACTGACCTTTAAGTTCTATCCGTATGAGAGGAACAGATCATGGAAAGGAGGTACGTACGTTTACCCTCTTCTATGATAACCCTCATCTTCAAATTTTAGTTCTGTGACAGAGTAAGATTTGAATTCTGTCCCCTCTGTCCTTTTCAAATCTTGCCAAAGAGCCCAGTCCCCTCTCTAGAGCTGTGCGTGCCTCTCAGGTCTGCTTGTGTGTGCTGTGTGGTCGAGCGCAGTGGAGTGGGGGCCTGGGGACTTGGGTAGAGCCCCAAGACACTTTCCTCTGTTCCTGGGCTTGCGCTGGCAGCTGCCCCCCCCCCCCCCCCCCGCCCCGCAGTCTCCAGAACAGATGACCTGACATGTCATGGCTCCTTGTTCACACGGCTTGTCAGTGAGGAAGACTTGTCTACGCCTTCATTATTCAAACTTTTTTGGCTCTCTGGTATCATTAGGTAACACGGAAACACATCCATCTCTCTCCAAATATATACGACTGCATCATTTCTTCTCACAGTGCCTCCGCTCATTTGTTTCTGAGTCACAACAGCCTTTCCATTTTCAGTGGTAGCATGTGGCCCCCTAGTTACTGTTAGGGATTACTTTGAACATAAAGTGAATCCTTGTCCACTGGTTTCACAATACTTGTGACTGTAGAGGTCAGTTCAGATAGCTTTCACTTTGTCAGCACCTTAATGGTTGACCCACAAGGTGGAATCCTCAGTGAGATCATGGAAGCTGCTGATGAAACAGGTCTGTGAGTAAGACAGATGTCACTGCGTATTTGTCCACTGTCAGAGCTGCACGGTGTTCACTGCAAAGTCTGAGACGTGGGCTCTGCAAGAACAATGGTAACAGAAGTTATCTGGGTCAACGAGAGAGAAAGACCTTCTCTCTGGAAATACAACAGCAGGGGCAGGTGTTGGGGGGATGCTTCACTTAGTCTGACTCGGATCTGATTGCTCTCCTGTTACAAA
Organism: Prionailurus bengalensis; assembly: GCF_016509475.1. Lineage (NCBI taxonomy): Eukaryota > Metazoa > Chordata > Mammalia > Carnivora > Felidae > Prionailurus > Prionailurus bengalensis. The sequence goes on along the minus strand of NC_057361.1, from coordinate 16,054,861 downwards.
GGAGAGTACTTGCAGCAGGACGTACTACTAAGAGGTCGTGTGGCAGTTAAGTGCAGTGCAAGACTGAAGTAAGCTTCCTGTATTTTGGACACAAACTTGTGTTTTGTAGATCTGGTGACCGTGTGGTTTAAACTGCTTTCTGGCCCACGGGCGTTGTCTGGGGGATGCTACTAGCGTCGCACTTGCTGCTCAAAGACTCTATGCCCCGGGAATTGTGAAAGACGGGGTTTCTGCTCCTCATTCTGGTTGGGGCAGGGACGGGGGCGGGGGCGGGGGCGGGGGTAAGATGTGGCTTTCTTCCTCGTCATTCCTCCTGCTTTTCTTGGGCAGGGGCACTTGTTCATGGTAGCCAGTGGAGGCGGACGACATGGTGCGGCTCCTCAAGAAGAGGGAACAGAGGGTGTAGTGTTTGGGGGGGCACGGTGCCCACCCCCTCGGGCCTGGGCTTTTGCTGCTGCTTGGGTGGATGCTATTGGCCGCGAGTGCCCCTCGGTGGGACTGTTACTTATTTAAAAAAGAATCACAAATTTACTTCAACAAATGGCATAGAGATTTCCAAGTTACTATTCTACATTCAGAGACCCTGAAGTGGATCTCTCTGCTCATATTTCACTTTTAAAAAAAAACTACCAACACAAAGGCCATTAATTTTGCGCATGATATGGAATATCATTTTTAAGACACTTAACGTCTCTGCAAAAGGTAGCAGGAATTTCCTGGGTGTGTTACATAATGTGCTCACACTATCTAGTCACAATGTGTTCTGCCGTACTCGCGGAGGGAGCGCCTACTGGTGTCTATGTGCTGGCACCAAGGGCTATAAGGCACAAATGAGACACGTTCGGTGGAATATTGTATTGTCATAAATGTAGCTTCTTCCACAGGATGGCAGCTGTAGCTCCTGTGACCTGGCCTTTTGGTCATTCTGTCCTCTGGAGAGCAGATGTTAGACATTGTTCTGCAAAGATGTAACCGATTAGGATGCCACTTGGGAAGCTTTTGACGGGATTCATCAGGCGACTCTGTTAGAATGTGTTAAATGAACCCACAGGCATCTCGTGGCCCTGATTGCTGTGTTACTTTTTGGAATAATAATGGCTATGTTCTCTTCCAGGCTTACTGGCTGCCTGGCACTGTGTCTGTCTGTGTACAATGACTAACATTTGTTGAGCACCTACTGTGTGCCAGTCGGAAAGGAGGCTAAGCCCTTCATATGTTTTATCCCATGAAATGCTTACACCACTCTATGGTATCGGTACTGTCCTTTCTTAGCATGCCTGTTTTTCAGAAGAGGTAACCGAGGCATGGGCGTCTTAAGGTTAAAAAACTCATCCGTGGTCACACAAGCTAGGGTGGTGCAGAGAGTGCATGGGAACGCAGGCAGGCTGGCTCTAGAACCTGAGCTCAAGCCCACAGCATTATCTGGGTGTCTGCATTGTCCTGATGGGAGCAAGCCCCTCCGCATTACCGCCTGCTGCGTTGTGCCTCCCCAGCGTGCCCACTCCACATCTTGCGTATCTGCACCGCTCTGAGATAAAGCCCATCATTATTTTGCTATTCTTGATTTAAGAAAGAATCACAAATTTACTTCCATAAGTGACATAAAATAGAGATTTCCAGGTTGCTGTTCTGTATTCAGAATCGTGCTTGTTTTGTTTTCTGATTTTTAAAGGATCCTTTCCAGAAATCAGCGATTTCAATGCAAAGGAGCAAGCACTGCCTGGAGTTTTGGGCTTATGCTGTTTCTCCTACAAATTATGAAAGCAAGGCAATTTGGGAAAATATTTCATTTTACTAATTAGTAAGGAAACTTGTTATTTTGTAACATTCAGACATGCTTTTCAGAAGGAGTGTGGCTGTCTTTTCTATCAGTGATCAATAATCCAGGTGCTTGACTATCCAGTTGTTCCTCATCTGTGGGGTCCTTGGCCAATTCCTGCTCAGCAACCAATTCCTGCTCAAATTATTCTTTACAATTTAAATAACATCGTTTTCCTTTGGAAAACAAAATCCTAACAACTGGAACCTGTTAAATGCTATTGTGAGAAATGTTAACACCAAGAAGGGTCTGGAGTAATTGAGGACAAATGGGTCCACCAGTAAGACCCCACACCATTTGGCAGATACCTCAGATTTGGTCAGTGTTGCGGCACAGGAAGAATGTGGGGGAATGTCTTGTGACTCAGGGAGAGCAGTCCCCTGACCCAGTTGATCTTGGTGATTATCCATAATGGAGTCCTGTTTTCTTAATGACAGGATTATTGAATCTGAGCTTAGAAAGCGACTTTAAGATCATGTGTTTCAACTCCCCAGCTTCCTAGCAGATTGAAATCTAAACCATCTAGGATGTCGCTGTGGTCATCACTGGATATTTACACTTGTGACATGTGGGGTCCTACAGGGCGCTCCTTGCCAGTGAGTCTCCAGCCTGGCCCTGTCCCAGGCAAGCTGCATCGCCAGCATTTTGGAGTTGGGGAAGGAGTTGGGACAGGGGCCTTAGGATATTTTTAAAACTTCAGGGGATCCTGCTGCTTCATAAAGCTTGGGCATGCCTTTTGTGCAATGGTACTGATAGGTAGCGTCACCCTTTTTAATCTAATATCTTTTCCCAGGCACACACATGGGTTGGTAGCCTGTGAACTGTAGTTCTACATTCAACAATATTACAATGTTATTTCTTTTTTTTAACTTAGAAGATATTTTTTAATGTTTATTTATTTTTGAGAGAGAAACAGACAGAGCATGAGTGGGGGAGGGGCAGAGAGGGAGACACAGAATCCAAAGCAGGCTCCAGTCTCTGTACTGTCAGCACAGAGCCCGAGGCAGGGCTCGAACTCATGAACCATAAGATCATGACCTGAGCTGAAGTCGGACACTTGGCCGACTGAACCACCCAGGCGCCCCTATAATGTTCTTTCTAAAGTAGCTTTTGAATATGTGTGTATATATACATACCTACATATGTATATATATGAAAACATAATCATGCTGGAAATTATAAAAAGAAATGTTTACCACAAATACACAAATAGTATAGCAAGATAGTGTAAACATATTGCTCAATTCAAGTCCATTAGAATTAATACGTTCTTTAAAAAAAATTTTTTTTTAATGTTTATTCCTGAGACAGAGAGAGACAGAGCATGAGTGGGGGAGGGGCAGAGAGAGCGGGAGACACAGAATCAGAAGCAGGCTCCAGGCTCTGAGCTGTCAGCACAGAACCCATCATGGGGCTTGAACTCATGAACTACGAGATCATGACCTGAGCCAAAGTCGGATACTTAACTGACTGAGCCACCCAGGTGCCCCTAGAATTAATACGTTCTAATTGCAGAACCTCTGGACCAAATAATGAGCTCTATCCTGCCCTCTCCCCAGTGGTAGTGAGGTGAGCAGAATTTCTAAGCTTCCACTCATTATTGGAATCCCCAAGATTCCACTCCCAAATACGCAGAGCCTGAGAATGTGATGTGCTATCATTCTAGTGATTGTGTTATGTTATATGACACAGTTGACTTTCCAAAAGGGAGGTATCATGGTGGGCCTAATCTTATCACATGAGCCCTTAAAAGCAAAGAACTTTCTCTGCCTAGTGGCCAAAAAAGAAGTCCTAGAAATTCAGAGCTTGAGGAGGGACTGGCTGCTTTGAAGATGGAGGTGTCACGTGAGAAGGAATACAGGCAACTTTGCTGGAGCAGAGAGCAGACCCAGGCTGGCAGCCAGCAAGGAAACGGAGACTGCAGACCTCCTGCTGCAAGGAATCGGATTCTGCCAGCAACTTGAGTGAGTTTGGAAGTGGATTATTCTTCCAGGTGTCTGGAGAAGAGTCCAGCCTGGTTGACATCTTGATATCAGCCTTGAGAGCTGCTGGGCAGACTATCCAGGTGAGGCTGCCTGGACTTCTGACCTACACAACTGTGAGATAATGAATGCGTGTTGTCTTAAGCCCTGAGGTCTTTGGCTTAAAATAAAGACAGCAAATGGCCTAGGGCAGTGCTCTTCTTTCCTACTGGCAGGTTGTCAGTTGATACTGAGTGGGGAGTCTGGAATTTTGCGTCCTGCCTGGTGGCACCAGGCGACCCATTGCAGCTCTCCCCTCATCCGCTGGCATGTTGTCAGTGGAGGCCAGATGGGGAGTCTGGCCTTTGTCTCCCCCCAGCCCCCAGCTCAGAAGTAGTAAGTGGCCCCCATTACCCACCCTACTAGAGTTGGGAAGATCTTGGAGAGGAGGGAGCTGGAGAGAGGGATTCCTTAAACCTGTATAGGAAGTCTTGGGCAAACTCCTGACCGACCCATACGTGAATTTGACTAGAATTAACATACCAAAAAGTTTGAGAAGAGAAACTACAGTGTGGAAAACCACTTAGTTTTCAGAGTGACCTCTAGGTAACACAAATGAAGAAGACCTGAATAGCAGTGCAAGGCCTCTGTGAACTGAACGATCATTGGCATTACAGCCTGCCAAAGTGGCCCGGGACCTGCATGCTTCATCTAAATAGGATTCAGAATCTTGTAATATAATAACCCAAATGCCTAGGATACAATAAAAAGTCACATGTCCCATCAAGAACTGGGAAAACCACAACTTAAATGATTCATTCCTAGGTATTTTGTGGTTTTTTGGGCAACTGTAAATGGGGTTGATTCCTTGATTTCTCTTTCTGTCGCTTCATTGTTGGTGTATAGGAATGCATCCGATTTCTGTGCATTGATTTTATATCCTGCAACTTTGCTGAATTCATGAATCAATTCTAGCAGTTTTTTGGTGGAATCTTTAGGGTTTTCCATATAGACTATCATGTCATCTGCGAAGAGTGAAAGTTTGACCTCCTCCTGGCCGATTTGGATGCCTTTTCTTTCTTTCTTTTTTTAAAAAAAATTTTTTTTTAAATTTACATCCAAATTAGTTCGCATATAGTGGACAATGATTTCAGGAGTAGATTCCTTAGTGCCCCTTCTGCATTTAGCCTATCCCCCCTCCCACAACCCCTCCAGCAACCCTCAGTTTGTTCTCCATAATTATGAGTCTCTTCTGTTTTGTCCCCCTCCCTGTTTTTATATTATTTTTATTTCCCTTCCCTTATGTTCATCTGTTTTGTCTCTTAAAGTCCTCATATGAGTCCTCCTATGATTTTTATCTTTCTCTGACTAATTTCACTTAGCATAGTACCCTCCAGTTCCATCCACATAGTTGCAAATGGCAAGATTTCATTCTTTTTGATTGCCGAGTAATACTCCATTGTATATATATACACCATATCGTCTTTATCCATTCATCCATCAATGGCCATTTAGGCTCTTTCCATACTTTGGCTATTGTGGATAGTGCTGCTATAAACACTGGGGTGCATGTGTCCCTTCGAAACAGCACACCTGTATCCCTTGGATAAATGCCTAGTAGTGCCATTGCTGGGTCGTAGGGTAGTTCTATTTTTAGTTTTTTGAGGAACCTCCATACTGTTTTCCAGAGTGGCTGCACCAGCTTGCATTCCCAAAACCACAACTTAAATGAAAAGGTAATCAACAGATAACAACACTGGGAAGACTCAAATGTTGGAATTACCTGACAGATTTTAATGCAACCATCATAAAAGATGCCTTAATGGGGGTGCCTGGGCGGCTCAGTCAGTTGTGTTGCCGACTCTTGATTTTGGCTCAGCTCATGATCACACAGTTGGTGGGATTGAGCTCTAAGTCAGGCTCTGCACAGTGCCTGCTTGGGATTCTCTCTCTCTGCCCCTCTCCATTACATGTGCGCTCGCTCTCTCTCTCTCTCTCTCTCTCTCAAAACAAATACATAAACCTTGAAAAAAGATGCCTTAATGAATAATGACAAACATTCTTGAAACAAAAAATTAAACATTCTTATCAAATAAATTGGAGATATTTAAAACATGGAAATTGTAGAACCAAAAAATAAAATTGCCACATTAAAAAGTTTACTGGTTAGCTTAATAATAGAGATGAGAGTGGAAAGAATCAGTGAGGTTCAAAACAGATCAATAAAATTTACCCAGTCTGAACAACACAGAGAAGATAGTCTGGAAAGACAAAAGAACAGAGCCTCACTTACCTATGGTACAGTAACATAAGGTCTAATATTTGTGTCATTGGAGTCCCAGAAGGGAAGAAAAAAGTTATGGAAATAAAAAGTATTCAAAGAAATAATGGCTGAAAACTCCCTTAACTGGGCAAAAGGGATAAACTTCCAGGATCGAGAAGCTGAGCAAAACCCAAAGAGGAGATCTGTGCCAAGACACATCAATAATCAAACCTCTAAAAACTAAAGACAAAGAAAAAGCCATGAGAGAGAAACAACATGTTACCTGTAGGAGAAGAATGATTTGAATGACAGTGGATTTCTCATATGAAATCATGGAGTCCAGAAGGAAGTGCACAGCATTTTCTGGTGCTGAAAGAAAAGAAGGGTCAACTCTGCATTCTATATCTGGTGAAAATATTATTCAGGAATGAAGAGAAAATAAAAATATTCTCAGGTGAAGGAAAACAAAGAGAATTTGTTAGTAGTAGACCTACTCTTAAATAACGGCTAAAGAAAGTTCTCTAAACTGAAAAGGAAATGGCGACAGAAGGAAGCTTGGAACTTCAGAAAGGGAAACAAACAGTGGATGGGTAGAAATAGGGGTATGTATAATAGGCTGTCTTTATCCTCATTAGATTTTAAAATTATGTTTGATGTTTGACGCATAAGTTATAATATCATCTGGTGTGGTGTTCAATATGTGTGGCGATAATATATAAGAAAGTTATATTTAAAAAGTGGGGAGGGTATAAAGGAACATCAATGGAAGTAAGATTTCTATACATCACTTCAAATGGGAAAATATTGATACCACTGGCTGTGATTATGTGTGTATATTTTAATAACTAAAAACCATTAAAAACCACTAAAAATTATACAATGAGATGTACTCAAAGACTATGGATAAATCAAAATGGAGCTTTGAGAAATGTACAAGTAACTCACAGGAAGGGAAGAAAAAGGAAAAAGAGGGATGATAAATAGAGAATAAATAGAAAACAAATAATACAATGGCAGACTTAAGCCCTGATATATCAATAATTACTTTAAGTGTAAATAGTCTAAATTTACCAATTGAAAGAGGTAACAGAATAGATAAAAATGTGACTCAACTATGCGCTGTCTACAAGAAACTCACTTCAAATGCATTGAAGTGAAAAAAGTGAAAGGGTGAAAAAAGATATGAAAGCATTATTTTTTTAAAAAAGCAGGAGTAGCTATTTATAATACCAGATAAGGTAGACTAAAGAGCAAAGAAAATTAATGAGACAAAGAAGGATAGATGATAACATTGTTAATCTACCAATAAAACAGCAATCTTAAGTATGTATGAACAAAACAACAGAGCTGCAAAATACATGAAGAAAAACTGGTAGAGCTGAAAGACAGATATATCCACAATTATAGTTGCGAGTTTCAGCATTGCTCTCTCAGTGTTTGAAAGAACTACTAAGTAGGATATCATCAAGGATAAGGAAGAACCAAGCAACATCATCAGCCGAGTGGTTCTAATTGATATTTGTAGAACACTCCACCCAGAAACAGCATAAAACACATCCTCTTCAGTACCTATGAAACATTCACCAAGTTAGACCATGCTCTGGGTCATAACACTAACTCCAATATATTTAAAGGAATGGAAATAATAGAGAGTATGTTGTTAGACTATGATGGAATCAAACTAGAAATCAGTAACATAACATAAAGGTAACAGGAAAATCTCCAAACACTTGGAAAACAAATAACACATTTCTGGATAATCCATGGGTCAAAGAGGATGTCTCAAAGGAAATTTTAAAAATACATCAAACTGAATGAAGATGAAAATACACAATTTGTGGGACACAACCAAAGCAGTGCTAAGAGGAAAATTTATAGCACTAAATGTTTACATTAGAGTGGAGGAAAGTTCTCATCAATAACCTAAGCTCCCACTTCAAGAAATTAGAAAATAAAGGAGAAGAAAAGAGCAAGCAGAAGAAAGGAAATAATGAAGAGCTGGAATCATTGATGTTGAAAATAGAAAAACATCAGAGAAAATCAGTGAAGAAACTAGTTCTTTAAAAATATCAGTAAAATGGATAAACTTATAAGAAGACTGACAAAGAAAGAAAACACAAATTGCAATGCTAGGAATAAAATGGTCTATCGCTATAGATCTTGCAGCCATTACAGAGATAGTAAGAGAATATTACAAACAGGACTTATATGCACATACATTTGACAATTAATATGAAATGGACCAATTCTTTGAAAAATCACAAACTACCAAAACTCACTCAAGATAAAATAGATGGATAATGTCAATAGTCATGTAACTATTAAAGTAGTTGAATTCAGGGGTTCTGGCTGGCTCATTCAGAAGAGCATGCGACTCTGGATCTTGGAGTCATGAGTTTGAGCCCCACGTTGGGTGTAGAGATTACTTAAATAAAAAAAAAACAAAACTTGAATTAATAACTTAAAAGCTTCCAAAAAAGAATCTCCAAGCCTAGAGGGTTTCACCAGAGATTTCCATCAAATATTTAAACATAAGCACCAATTCTACATAATCTCTTTGAGAAAATAGAGGAGAAGGAAATGCCTGCTAATCATTTTATCAGGCCAGTATTACCTTGGTACCAAAACCAGGCCAACAGTACAAAAATAACTACAGACCAATGTCCCTCAAGAGCATAGACACAAAAATCCACAACAAAGTATTAGCAAAACAAATCCAGCAAGATATTAAAAGAACCGTATTCTATGACCAAGTGGGATTTATTCTAGATATGGACGGCGGCTTCATTGTTCAAAAATCAGTTAATATAATCCACCATATCAATAAGCTATGGGAGAAAAAGTAATCACATAATCATATCAATTGGTACAGAAAAAACATGTGACAAAATTCAACATCCATTCAAGATAAAAACTCTCAGCAAAGTAAGAACAGAGAGGAGTTTTCCCAGCTTGATAAACAACATCTACAAAAAACCTACATTAATATTATACTACATGGTGAAAGACTGAATGCTTTCTCCGTGAGGATGGGAACAAGGTGAGAATATCTGCTCTCACTACAGTACTGGAAGTCCTAGCCAGCACAATGTTGAGAAAAGAAATAAAAGGCAATGAATCAGAATGGAAGAATAAAATCGTTCCTGTTTGTAGATGATATGATTCTTTACGTTGAAAATCCTGAGAATCTACAAAACAACTCTTAGAACTAATAAGTGAATTCAGCAAGGTCACAGGATAGTAGGATAGATGAACACATGAAAATTAATTTTTCTATATCCTAGCAATGAACATACGGAAACCCAAATTAAAAGCACAATCCCATTTACAATCACTCCAAAAATAATTGAACTACTTAGGTATAAATCTAGCAAACACACACAGGATGTATGTGCTGAAACTACTAAATGTTGATGAAAGTATTCGAGGAACATCTCAAGAAGTAATGAGGTATACTGTGTTCGTGGACTGGAAGAGTCAACAAGGTAAAGATGTTAGTTCTCCCCAAATTAATCTATTGGTAATGTAATTCCTACCAGTATCCCAGGAAAGTTTGTTTTTTTTTCTTTTTTTGTAGACTAGCTTGTTTTAAAATTTATATGGAAAATCAGGGACGTCTAGGTGGCTCAGTTGGTTATGCACCTGACTTTAGCTCAGGTCATGATCTCGTGGTTTGTGGGTTTGGGCCCCGAGTCAGGCTCTGTGCTGACAGTTTGGAGCCTGGAGCCTGCTTTGGATTCTGTGTCTTCCTCTCTCTCTGCCCCTTCCCCACTGACACTCTGTTTCTCTCACTCTCAAAAATAAATAAACATTAAAAAAATTAAAATTTATATGGAAAATCAAAGGAACTAGAATAGTTAAAGCAGGAGTATCTGAGTGGCTCAGTCGGTTAAGCATCTGACTCTTGATTTCAGCTCAGGTCATAGTTTCACAGTCGTGAGATTGAGCCCAGCATTGGGCTCTGTGCTGAGTGTAGAGCCTGCATGAGATATTCTCTCTCTCTCTCTCTGTCTCTCTCTCTGTCTCTCTGTCTCTCTCTCTGTCTCTGTCTCTCTCTGTCTCTCTGTCTCTGTCTCTCTCTCTCTCTCTCTCTCCCTGTCTCTGTCTCTCTCTCTCTCTGCCTCTCCCCACTCCTGCACATGTGTGCTTACTCTTTCTCTCTCTCTCTCTCTCACACACACACACACACACACACACACACACACACAGAGTTAAAACAATTTTGAAAAAGGAGAGCAAAGTAGGACTTTTATGACTGTTATGACTTACCATAATAGCTCTAGTAATTAAGACAGTGTGGTGCTGGTGCAGAGATACATACATAGGTCAGTGAAACTAGAGAGAGAACCCGAAAACAGTCTCACACAAATATGTCCTACTGATTTTTGATAAAAAAGCACAAGCAGTTCAGTGGAGGAAGTACAACCTTTTCAACAAATGGTGCCAGACAGAGCAACTGAACATCCAGAGGTGGGGGGGGGGCAAGGAAACTCAACCTCAGTCTTACACCTTATAAAAATTTTTATCTCCGAACGGATCAGGGATTTAAATGTAAAACATATAACTATAAAAGTTTTAGAATTAAACATGAGAAAATCTTCAGGACCTAGACCTAGGTGAGGAGTTATTAGATATCACACCAAGAGAACATTAAAGAAAAAACTGATCGAGGTGCTTGGGTGGCTCAGTCGGTTAAGCCTCTGACTCTTGTTTTGGCTCAGGTCACGATCTCATAGTTGGTGAGTTCGAGCCCTGCAGTGGGCTTTGTGCTGACAGCATGGAGCCTGCTTGAGATTCTCTCTCTCGCTCTTTCTGCCCATCCCCTGCTTGAGCTCTATCTCCCCTCCCTCTCAGAATATATAAATACACATTGAATGTGGTCAGCTTGCAAGGTTCTCTGTGCTGTGACCCCCATCTCTCTTTCCAGCCTTGTATCCCACTTCATACCCTTGCACCCCCTCATGCCTTCACAGCCCCAGAGCTTGCTTCATGCTTTCCCGGGGAAACCTTCTTTGACCTCCTGACTCTTACAAATACCATTTTCTTTCTTTCTTTCTTTCTTTCTTTCTTTCTTTCTTTCTTTCTTTCTTTCTTTCTTTTTCTTTCTTTCTTTCTTTTTCTTTCTTTCTTTCTTTTTCTTTCTTTCTTTCTTTTTCTTTCTTTCTTTCTTTTTCTTTCTTTCTTTTCTTTCTTTCTTTCGAGAGACAGAGTGCAAGCTGGGTAGGAGCAAAGAGAGAGGGGGACAGAGGATCAGAAGCAGGCACTGTGCTGACAACAGAGAGCCTGATATGGGGCTCAAACCCATGAACCATGAGGTCATAACCCGAGCCAAAGTCAGATGCTCAACAAACTGAGCCACCCAGCTCCCCCACAAATACCCATTTTCTACAGGCCTTTGTAGTGCCATATTTCTGTCCTCAGTAGCACTTGTCACTCTTAGAATTTTAAGTCTGTTTTTGTGGCTGTTTGACAAATGGCTCTCTTCCCTTTTGGACTGAGGTTCCATGGCCTCTGTGTAGCATTATGTCCTCGGTGCCTGGTGCACAGTAGTGCTTATCCATATTTGTTGAATGAGTACTATCTTTGTTGCTTGTTTCTCTACCCTTGTGGTTATTGACAGCACTGGGTACCTGACCCTTGCTCTTTGGATAGTGGTGGTAGTGGCCACTTAAATAGACCGTGGTCTTAGGTTCTGACTTCCAGAAGCAGTTTCGCCTGAGGCTTTCCAGAGGAACTGATTCTTCTGGCCTGTAGGGAATGCACGCGGGCCAGGGTCAGTGGTGGAGCCGGCAGTCGATTGGAAGATGGCACGCTGGACGGCGGTCTTAGGCGTCCATGTTTAGTCAATGTTCGTATTCTTTGTTTTTCTTTTTACCAGCTGAGACTTCATTGCCTGCTGACCAATTACTGTATAACCTTAACCTTAGGGCCCCTAATAATGTATACAGTAGTATAGAAAATACAGATGCTATGAGAGAAAAAAGCCGGCTGTGGAATTGTCTATGCAGTGTGATGTATAAACTGCCAAACCCGGTGTATAGGGAGAAAAATGCTGAAATGTTAATAGGAGATTTTGTTTCTTTATTTCTAAGATTTGAAAAAATTTACTTAAAATTGAGAAATGTTTTGATCCGACTTGTTTACTTTTCCTCAGGGATTAAGGTACATTCATCCTTCAGCTTCTTGTGATTGAAGTGGCTCCCGGGCATGTATTACTTTTTCTACGTTGCTGTTTTTTAAATTCTTCTTGTCTTCCAAGTGAATGTGAGATTAACGAAAGTACCCAGTGAGCTAGGGAAATTGATCTCTTTCTGTGTAATTTGGTTTGAATTTTTATCAGATCTGTAGATATCTGAGTGTGCACTGATCAAGGGTCTTTATTTTATCACCAACTGGTGACTCAGAGCAGTGGTTTAGAGTCAGAGCTGAGCCCTACAACTTTGGGGGAAGTTAATTAAGCTCTCTGAGCTTCCCTCGTGCATCCATCAAATGTTTATTGAGTGTTGACTGTGTTCTAAGCACTAGGGAATACGTGGGTGAGTAAGTCAGACAAAAATCCCTGCTGTCAGGGAACTTACATCCTAGTGGGGTAGACAGACGGTAAGCCATAAGCATAATAAATAAGTTATAGTATGTTGGAGGGAGAAAAAAGCAGGGGAAGGGGATATGAATGTTGGGGGCTGGATTGCAATTGATGATAGGGAGGCCAGCAAAGGCCTTACTGAAAAGGTGACCTTTAAGTCAAGACTTGAGGCAGTGAGGAAGAGAGCCCTGTGGGGATCTGGAGGAAAGAGCCTCTCAGGCAGAGGCAACAGCATGTGCAAAGTCCCCGGTGTGCTAGAAAAAGAACAAAGGCCAGTGTGCTGGAGGGCACAGGTGAGGGCATCCGGAGATGGGGGTAGAGGTTCACAGGGCTCCACATGGAGTAGGGCTACTATAAGATTTGGGGTTCTGGGCGAGATGGGAAGTAATCGGGGGAGCTCTGAACAGTGTAGTGATGTGACCAGGGATGCTCTCACTGGTTCCTTTTGGCTGCCCTGTGGAGAACAGACCACTAGGGGCAAGGGCGGAAGCAAGGAGCAGAGGTCAGAGGCCAATGCAGGAAACCAGGGGAGACCAGAAGGTTGGTAATGGGAACAGGGAGAAGCAGTCAGATTCTGGACATTTCTGAGGGTAGCACCACCAGGATTTACTGATCGTATTCTGGATGTTTCTGAAGGTGGCACCCCTGGGATTTGCTGATCAGACTGGTTGTGTGGTGAGAGAGAGGAGGGAGGGATGACCCTATCTTTTTTTGCTGAGCACCGGGAGCTTATTAAGGATGTGGGCCTGGAGTTCAAATGCCAGGTCCAGGCTACAGATAGGAATTTGGGAATCTCATTTGGTGAAATGAGATCACCTGGAGGGGCAGTGTGGCCAGAGGAGAGAAGAGCCCCGGGCATCCCAGCGTTGAGACTGACGGGGAATGGCCAAAAGGGGAGGAAAATAGCCAGGCAAGTGAATGTTCAAAGCGGGGCAGATGTTTCAGGAGGGGGAGTGATCCCTGCCCACGGCCCACCAGCTGTGCAGCCTCAGAAGTTTCCTCCCCTTCCTGAAGCAGCTCTTCATCTGTGAAAGGAGATGGTATCCTGGTAGAGTTTTTATAAGAGCTACAGTTATTTTATCATGTGCCAGATACTGGGAAACTCTGAGAACAGAAGGATGAATAAATAATAATGTAAGTAGAGTCCAGCTACACATTAGTATTATTACCAGTAATGATGAATACCTGGTAGAGGGCTTTTTCCCTTTCCAGAATTAGTCCAGGTATGGGCATGCAAATGAGAATTGCTACTATTCTTTTTTTAAAGCTTTTTAAAATTATTTTTGAGAGGGAAAGAGAGAGAGAGAGAGAGAGAGAGAGAGAGAGAGAGAGAGAGAGAGAATGAATCCCAAGCCGGCTCTGCACTGTCAGTGCAAAGCCTGATGTGGGGTTTGAATCCACGAATTGTGAGATCAGCCTAAACCAAGAGTCAAACGCTTAACTGATGGAGCCACCCAGGCGCCCCAAATTGCTACTATTAACCAAAAATTATAATACTCTAATATTATGTTCATGCACTTAAGTACAGAATATCTCTAAGGTATTTTATCTGATCATTTTTTAAAGTTAAATTTTTATTTCTTTTTTAGAGAGTGAGAGAGGGAGGGAGAACAGAAGCAGTAGAAAGAGAGAGAGAATCTTAAGCAGGCTCCATGCCCAGTGTGGAGCCCAACATGGGGCTCGATCTCATGACCCTGAGACCATGACCTGAGCCGAATTCAAGAGTCAGTCACTTAACCCAGGTGTCCCTAGCTGATCAGTATTATTGAAGGTCTTAAACCACATTGTAAGGATTAGGATTTTAAAAATTAGGTTCATACACCTGCCAAATGTACACATTCTTCAGACTGATACATTCTGACATGAAAAAATGGTTAGTGTCTCCAAAACCAGGAAGCCACATGTTCCAAGTAGATAGCACAGAGTAAATTTGATGCATTGCATGAAATCTTCTTTATTCGAGGAATCCTTCAGGAATATGTCCCATTTTCCGAACTTTATTGAAGAATATGAAATGGACTCTTTTTTAAGTTTATTTATTTATTTTATTTTGAGAGACAGCATGCATGTGCACATGCGAGAGTGGAGGAAGGGGAGAGAGAGAGAGAATCCCAAGCAGGCTCTGTGCTGTCAGCTTGGAGCCTGATGTGGGACTCGGACCTATGAACTGTCAGATCATGACCTGAGCCAAAAACTAAGAGTCAGGCTCTTAATTGACTGAGCCACCCAGGTGCCCCAATGGACTCTTAACTATAGAGAACAAACTGATGGTGACCAGAGGGGAGGTGGGTGGGGGGATGGGTGAAATAGGTGATGGGGATTAAGGAGTCCACTTGCGATGAGCACCGGGTGATGTATGGAAGTGATGAGTCACTGTGTTGTACACATGAGACTAATGTAGCCCTGTGTCAACTGGAATTAAAATAAAAGCTTAAAAGAATATGAAATGAAATAAATGGTAGTCATTTGACATCAAAACGGTAATTTTTGGAATAAAAGTTTTCATAGGTGATCAGGTCCTATGATAGCCAGCTAAACTTTTTAGATTTTCAACTCATCCATTCAACTTTTGCTTGATGACATTGTTGAAATGTTGTTTTCACTTAAGGTATCATTAGAGTTCTTTGTTAGGGTGAAGGTAGAAAAACATATGCAAAAACATCTGTAGCATGGTGATATCGAAAGGCTGCCCTTCCTCCCTCCCCATGATGTATACACTGTGCGCTGCAAGAAAACCTGCTGTGCCCTTGCCTTTCTACCAAGGAATTTCATTCTTTCTGCTGTGACCTGTGAACCTGGTCAGGTCACTTGCACTCGGCACGACTTTACTGAGGTGTGTGGAGTGCAGGGTGGTGGCTGCAGACCCAGGATCTGCTTTCCGGGACTCGGGACTCGGTCGGGCTTTGGCCGCGAGCAGTAGTGCCCCACGATCCTAGAAGAGTGAGTCTCGGTTTATTAGCTCCGAGACCCTGGGAAGTCATTTAATCCCTCTAGGTATCTATTTGTTTCCTCGTATGAAGCATGGGAATAGCAACAACAGCAAGTGTACCTCTTTGCTAGCGTACTTGCGAGGATGCGTGAGATCACGAGTATAGGGCAGATCAGAGTCGTGTTTGATGCATATTCATCGGTCAACAAATGCTAACTATGAACATTAAGTATTGAGCTACTCTGAGAGACTGGAAAAGTACAGAGGTATGGTGTTTGTCGGTTGGGTGCTGGGGGCAGGGGGAGCTGAGATGGAGGTAGGAGTGTAGGAGGTTTATTTGTGGAGGGGAGATAACACCCTTGGGAGATGAAGGGGTGGGGAGAGGGGCAGGGGGAGCCTCAGGCTGCGGTCCCAGCCAGCCTGACAAGGAGCTTGTGAGCACACACTGCTGGGCGGAGGTCTGCCCAGTGTGGGCCGGCCTCACCCCCCCCTCCCCCGTTCCTGGCAGTGCCTGGAGAGGGCTGTCCAGGAGGAGTGACACCCAGGCGGGAACACAAGCTAGGGCAGAGCCTGAAGCCACCGGTTCTGTCCTGAAGGGACAGGTGGGCAGCACACCTCCAAGGCTGCCCAGGAGACATTTTGTTTCCCTTTAGTTTCTTAGCTCACAAGGGGATTTGAAATTCTGTATTCCCTCCCGCTCTCCCCGCCCTGCCCGCCCCCAGCTCAGGGGCAAATCTCACCATCTGTCTGCCACCGAGGAGGATTAGACAAGAGATCTTGAGGGGAGTTCAGGGAGAGTGAAGGTAAAAATGTGAATGTCTCCAGTGTGTGGTAATAACAGGCATGAACACAAAAGCCACACACACATACACGTTTATCTATTTGTGGAATGAGGTGCTTGAGGTCAGCCCATTTTAGCTCTTTGCTGCCTGTTTTTCTTGTCACGAGGGAAAGAGCATTTCATTTGTTGTCATACTTCCTCTGGGACCACCAGGTCTTTTTCAAGAAAACCAACGAAGTCCATACCCTGTGTCTGGGAGTCTGGGTGGAAAACAGTGGGCTTGCCTCATTTGTAAGCGGAGGGGCTGTCCACGGCTGTCCACGGCCTGCCCTGGCTTTCTTGAGGCTGGTGGTTCCAGCTGGAGGCCTCGAAGGAGGGGCCACGGGAACTGGGCTCTCCTCGAAGGCCTGGGGCAGCCATGGCGGGGGGGGGGGGGGGGGGGACGCTCGGGCCCTGCTCACTTCCGGGGCCGTGTGGGGACCCTCCCGGCTGCGCTGTCCTCTCACACGGAACCTTTCTCTTCTGAGGAAGCAGCACAGCTCCTCGGCAGGGATGTCATTTTCCTGGCTGTAAAACGAGGCCATGGTCGAGATGGGAGATATAGCTCGTAGCAGTAGAGCAGGCCCAGCTGAAAACCAAAAGGGGACTGTTGTTGCACATTGTGGGAGAAAAAATAGATTAAAATTGCCTTTGAAATATTTACTATAGATGCATATTTTAGTCATGATTATAATAAACCACAATTGGCATTGACTTAAGTGTTAAAACGCGAATATCTTCTTAGGAAGGCTGTGTGTGTTTTGACAGTGTCTCGTCGTCTGCAATGTGACGGCAGATACCCAAGCCTTCGGTCACACGGGGCTTGCTTTCTGACCACATACGGCTCACAGTAAAGAAACGACATCCAAATCAATAGGTTGGCAGATTATGGGCAAAAGGTACATGATAACTGTTTAAACCCACAAGTGTTATCGAGTTAAAACTGCTAAGACTGTAGTCACACCGTAATAGTGGGGCCTTCAGGGCCGCAGACAGAAAAGGAATCAGGTTTACTGCTGTATTCTGTAACTGCTGTGTAACAGCTTGCCTTATATTCATAGTTCAGTCTTTAACTGTTTCTCTCAGCTGCAAAATCATGAGTGTGTGCACAACCTTTTTCTCTTCAAATCTTGAAACCGCAATAATTGCCAACCTATTAAAAAATACATCTGCATTATGAACGTAGTTTCAGCTGTTCTGTGTTAAATGAGTAATTATGACTTTGGGCTCCGGTGGCACATGATACGAACTTGGGTCCACATTTGAATATGGAGCATGTCAGGTTTGTGTGGTTTCACGTATTGAGAAATCGCTTCTTTGTGCTTATTGATATATATTTTTCTCATGGACCACTCTGTTATTTGGTTCAAAATATCACATGACAGATGATGTCTCGGTACATATAATCCATGTAATTATAGTGAGAGCTTCTCCTGTCATTGGTGGTTAAAAAATCCACACACCTTACTTCTTTTTTAGCCTCTGATATTTTTTATTCAATTTTGCTCTTCCTTTTATTTAAAAACTTGAGTTTGAATGGTTTCCATTAACAGATATTTTAAGATGACAGTCAGGTCTAAGGTGCTGCCAACTTGAAGCTGAACGCAGTCCCCGGCCCTCCAGCTGGATATGAAATCTAATTTCAGGCCTGGTGCAGTGCAGGGAGGTAGCTGATTTGTAAACAGCCCTTGAAACAACATAGCAGCAGTTGACAAGTGGCGGTTCTGAGGAGGGGGAAGTGTGCTATTTAGCTGTCTGACTGGTCACCCCGATTGCACTTCCACCTGGGGTTGCGTCTCCCAGAGCCACACGTGATAATTAAAGCTACAGGTTCATCATTGGTGGGGCCATCCCATTTCATTCCCGTTACAAACTTAGGCTTGTCTTCATTTGTTGTAACGAAAGCCAAATGCAGATCCATCCCCTTTACTAAAAACTGTATTCTTTCTTCCTTTTAATTGAAATGTACATGTGAATATTAGAGCATACAGATAATCCAAAGTCACTCTCTTTGCTAACGAAACTCACTGTAGGGCCAGTGTTGGCCTGGGGCATGCATCTGCCATTCTCAGACCACGTGCTCACGCAAGTTCCTCTCAGCCCTGTAACCCATCGCTGTGTCTGTGGTGATGGCAGATACCAGTAAGTTATCCAGGTCTGCCCATTTTTTTTCCCCAGAGGGGTTAGAATGGTCTTAAGTCCAGAGAAGGAACATGTTAAATATTCATCTGGTTTAATTGAATTTAATGTACCATCCTTAAGATTAATCTGAAGTTTTGGAGTCATTAATGGTTCATTTGTTTTGTAGCATGGAATTTATTTGCCGTTATTTAAGATAGTGAATTATTTAAGTAAAAAGGTGCTGCCGAATGACCTGTGGTCTGCCGGTGCGTGCATCAATGACCTCACGCTTCCATGAATGTTAATAATAATGGTTGGATATCAGTTTAAAGGACAGTGAATCGATTAACGTGTAATATTGTCATATACTTGGATTTATAAACCTGCACAAACAAATTGTTCTCTTTGAGGACATTAATTCTTCTACTTGAGTTTCTTCTTTCACTGCTTCAACACTGAAAATCCGTGGTGTACTGGGGTGATTTATTATTTTTTTTTTCCAGAACAGTTTTGGAAGTGTTGCCACAAACACTGTGTTTTTTTTTTTTTAATTCAGGTGATCTCTGTAATTATTGAACAAGAATCAAGTGCTGTGTACGCATCTCAGTCTATTTATATTATAGAACCATTTTCCACCATGGCCACCCACATGTTGATTTTGTATTTTGAAATGTTACTGAACTAGTAAAATATAGAAGAGCATGAAAATATAAACATCTCCCTACCCGCCACCTATTTTATCAAATGTTCCCGTTTTGTCATACTTCTGATGCTTTGAAAAAAATCAATAAATGGACTTCTAGTTTCAGCTCAGAGATGTAGAGAGCTGCAGAGATGTGTCTGCCACGCTTACGAGGAAAAATCTGGACAGATTGGAAATTGACAAGAGAACTGAGTCTGCAGAGCAAATAGCCATTTAAAAATCTGGAGAGAAGAAGCACTTTCCGAGACCTGAGGCCTGAGCATTTACTTCCCAGAGGCAGAAGCCACCAGACACTACGGAAGTAGGTAGAAAGATCAAGCTAAAAATTTGACAAACTGCTGGAGGTTGAGTGCAGACTAGCTTGAGAGTGTGAAGCTCCTGGGGGCAGCAGAGGAGTGGGAAGGTGGCCTATTGTTTTGCAGGCTTTTCCTCCAGGAATCCCACCTTGCTCTCGCAGGGAAGACTGGGGACAAACTAAAGAAAACTCAGGGAGCGGGTTGCAGGTGCTGGCTCGGGACCACCGAGAGAGACCCACTCAGACTTTTCTCCTTTAAGGAACAAAAGGCTTAGTCTGCAGGGGAAGGGTGGGGTGTGAGAGCACCAGTGAAATACCATTGCAGCTGGGGGAAAGGAATTCCATCCAGGCCAGCCCCCCACCTCACCTCAAGAAAGTCTTAATCTTCAGGGAGAAGGGCCACAAGGCTGTAGACTGAGAACGCTGGGGGATGCCCACTGCAGCTGGGGGAAGGGAGAGGGGGAGCTCTATTCTTGGAGGAGAGGCAGAAGCACTTGTGAAGGCTAACACCAGACACAGGTCTGCAGTGCACTCCAAAGATGGGGGCTTAGAATATTCACAACCCCTCCACCCCAGCCCCATAGCACACTAACAAGCCTCCGGGAATAACAACAGTGGATTGTAGCAGGGAGAACTTCAGGAGACAGGCTCTTTCTGGGCAGCAGCAC
The DNA here is from genome assembly GCF_016509475.1 of Prionailurus bengalensis. NCBI lineage: Eukaryota > Metazoa > Chordata > Mammalia > Carnivora > Felidae > Prionailurus > Prionailurus bengalensis. The sequence goes on along the minus strand of NC_057361.1, from coordinate 16,034,699 downwards.
AAAGGGAAGCCCCAGAGCCAAGAGGGGGGACAAAAAAGATCACTAGAGGAATTTGAAGTTTCTCATGTCTGTAGGAACCACCGACCTCAACATGGCCCAACTTCTGGCTAGCTTAACATAAATCCCCACACTGAGGTCTCATTTGCCTCAGTGTCCACTGCCCTATACAAAATGTCTGGCTTTCGGTCCCAAATCACAAGACATGCCAAAAGGCAAGGAAAAGCATTCTGAAGAGACAAAACAGTCATCAGAACCTAACACAGATACAACACAGCTGCTGAACTATCAAACTATATACCCATACATTACCTGCCTCAGTCCACTGAGTGTCCTTTATGTGCCATGGGCCATTTTAGGAATGGACTTAACAATGTCTGTACTCTTAGAGAGTGTACATTCTAACAGAGGAGAGAGAGCATAACTGCAGACAAGCAAAAAAAAAAAATAATTACAGAGAGTGAAATATGCAACAAAGAAATATAGGAGGGGAAAAGGATAGAGTGACTGACTGGTGGAACGTGTAGGCTGTTTCACCTAGAGTCATCAGAAAAGGCCTCTTGGGGGAGGTGAAATTGCAGCTTACATCTGAATGATTAGAAAGCTCCTGCCATTACTAGGTGCCATTTAAGTAGAGAACAGCAAGTGCAAAGGCCCTGAGGCATGGACAAGCTTGGAGCCCCTCAGTATATTAGCGCTCTGGAAGGTAACAGTGTTATGGGAATGTTGCTGGTGAGAGCAACCCCTGCAGCTGTGTCACTGTCAGGGCTAACCTAGGGAGGAATTAGTGGGTGGGTTCTCTCCTGTTCACATTCTTCTTCTCTTTAAACACATACAGAAATTACTCTTCTTTCCCCTCATTTTGGGGGCAAGGAGAGTCTATAATAACCTTTCTTGTAACCACTTCAGGACCTGGCACAGAGTGAAAAGGAACATGAATTTGCTGTGGTGAGTCAAGGCCTCGTTATTTATCCAGTAAAAGTGTATTATTTACTCCTCTTCGCAGTTGTAGAGAATGTGCATTAACTCCACTAATCCTTACCCCCATCCCCCACCCCAGGGAGTGATTATTCCTATGTCACAGATGGAAAAAGTGAGGCCCAGAGATGAAGACTGCAGATCTGTTAAAGGTCAACCTTGGCGTTGGAACGCCAGTAGCCTGTGTGTGATGGACCGGAAAGATGTGTAAGACCTGAAAGGATGGGTATTCTTCAAAAATAGAGACAGTGATGAAGGTAGACTGGATACAGTTGCTTCATTCTTTTTTTTTTTTTAATTTTTTTTCAACGTTTATTTATTTTTGGGACAGAGAGGGACAGAGCATGAACGGGGTAGGGGCAGAGAGAGAGGGAGACACAGGATCGGAAACAGGCTCCAGGCTCTGAGCCATCAGCCCAGAGCCCGACGCGGGGCTCGAACTCACGGACCGCGAGATCATGACCTGGCTGAAGTCAGATGCTTAACCGACTGCGCCACCCAGGCGTCCCAACAGTTGCTTCATTCTTATGCTAAGTCAGTTGATGCTAAAGCATTGGCTGGCGAAACTGCGTAGGGAAATGGATTCAATAAATACGTGGCGAACCATCTATATCATTTGGTCATTTGTTATGAGCGCTTCAAAACAGATGAAAATGGGCAAATAGTTAAACCTCCCAATTCCCTCTGCTGTCTACTACATATGTAACTATATAATAATAATAATAATAATAATAATACCATGGAGGCAATATTGTCTGGCACTCGTCTACTGAGAACATTCTGGAAATCAACATTTGTGATCTCAGTAACCGTTACATAACTGGTATCAGTCTACTGTTATGTACAAAGACGGCAACTCTCACCTGCTCAAATGCTTTTTGTTTTTTTCTATAATAATGCTTATTGTTTGAGAATAAATAAGTCATAATAAAACTAAACCTTAACAAGTACATGATTGGAGAGAGAGAACTTCGCGCTGGATGAACAGGGTGACGATATCGTTTGGTTTCTGGTTTTTGCCATTAGAGGAAAGGAAAGAACTTTCCCACGAGCACCTCTCTTGACACATGAAAAGGTTGCTGGTGTTCAGTAATGAAACAGTCGTTAAAGGAAATGTAATCAGGGTGGAGTTTTCTCTGACCAGTTGTAATAACTGAGCACCCACTGTGTGTATAGTTCTATTATCTGTACCATTCATGTGGTATGACATGCTGGATGAGAAAAACAGCAAAGTTTTGTACAGCACTTCCCATGGACCAGAGACGTTAAGTAACTGTTAGCCCAGAGGAGCACAGCTAATCAGTGCCAGACCTGGATTTGAGCCTATGGGGCCATTTAACTCCAGAGTTCAAGTGCTCTTTCACTCCTGATTATACTAGGGTACAGGATATCTGGGTGGCCTTGGCTACATTAAAACAGCAACAACAAAGCAAACCGTGATTAGCATGAGGGGTACCCATATCTATCAGGTTCTGAGAACTTGCTGGGAATCTTCGCTGAGCTGGGTGTTAGGCTCTGTGAGATTTTTTTTTTTTTTTGATATGCGGCCACAGAGATTTTTTTTTTTTAACATGCAGCCACGTTCAATTGGAACCACCACTTCCTGTGAATGCCTTATGATGTTACTTGAAGAAGGGAAATAAGCATATAAATTTTTAAAAAGTTTCTTGAAGTATATTGATTTTTAAGACTGGATGCAATTAGTAGTTCTCATTAGTTCCAAGAATTATTTATCCTGGAATGCTTTGGTTCCATGTAAAGCACTTTAATATCGGAGACTGCAGGTTCTGCTGCTTTGATAGTCCGTGAGTCGAATGTGGCCGGTAGCTTTAAGCATGCGCAGTAATGCAAGTGTCGATGCTGCCAGCACAAATGGAAAAATGCATTGCTTTAATTGAAACAGCAGGCCATGTCTAGTCTTTGACTCTCTTTACATTTAATCTGACTACTCATAGTTTCTGGGAGGGTGGGGAGGGAGCGAGCGGGATTTGGCCCTGTTGTTCATCAGGAAGATACTGAAAAATTTTGGAATGTGAATTCTGACGCTGACCTCCCACTGCTTCTTCTCCCTCTTGTGAAGGTGAAACAAAACACAACCTAGGAGATTCTGAAGCCCAGGCTCCTCAAACTTTAACATTGCCCAGGAGTCCTAGGCTGAGGGCGGGGTGTATGTGGGCAGATCTTGTTAAAATGCAGATTCGGATTCAGGGGGTCTGGGCTGGGGCTGTCCGGTGTAGGGAGACTGAGATTGTGGTCTAACAAGCTCCCGGGGAACGGTACTTTTAGTAGCAAGGATGTAGCCAGCCCTTTTCTCCTCAGCCCTCCGTGTCAAGGCTGTACTGCTCATCTGAATCACCTGAGGGAGTTTGGACAACATAGATTCCCAGCCCACCCCAAATGGAATGAATGGGAGTCCCCAGGGCTGATGTTACGAAGATATGGCGGGGAGGGGGGGGGGTGGTTAGCTAATGAAGTGATTTGATAATAAATCTGTCAGCTTTGTCTTTTTTTGGCCGGGGTGAGGGGAAGGGTAATGACAGCTTTGAAAACTTTACTGTAGGAATCAGATTGACAAACTCTGTGACATCCTAAGAGCTTCCGGTTTGACCTCAACTACAGGAGAAATCTTGACAGCCATTCCCCTTGGAAGGGAATTGCCCAGTTCTTTATGATTGTGTCCAGACTGGCTGAAATCAGAGAGTGCGGAGAAGAGAGAGGGCTTAATGGTTAGTTTGCTGACCTGCTCAGCATTAGATAATGTCTGTGGAGGTTCCCAGAGTGCGTCCAGGGGAGCTAGGGCCCAAATATGGAAAAGAGGAGCCATGATTATGAGGTAGGAGTTGAAATTACCATCGCGACGATTTAAAGTGTTATTTCAGCACTTTCCTCTGCTCCTGGGTTTGGGGTTTCATTGCTCGTGGTGTTCGGAGAGCCGGGCCGGACAAGCTAGGGAGAGGGCTGGATGATGTCTTTGTTGTAATGAAGCACCAATTCCACAGTGGGGTTCTGTGGGTCACCCCTTTCCGGTATGACTTTTTCTTTTTTTTTGATAACTGAAACACTCCAGCAACTGAATTAAAAAAAAAATTTTTTTTTAACATTCATTTTTGAGAGTGAGAGAGACAGAGCATGAGCGGAGGAGGGGCAGAGAGAGAGGGAGACACAGAATCTGAAGCAGGCTCCAGGCTCCGAGCTGTCAGCACAGGGCCCGACGCGGGGTTTGAACTCACGGACTGCGAGATCATGACCTGAGCTGAAGTCGGACGCTTAACCGACTGAGCCACCCAGGCGCCCCCAGCAACTGGATTTTTAACATTTCTTAAATCTTAGTAATCTTTTCCCCTGAGATCATGTAGGAAGATAAGACACAGGTGGAGATGATCATCCAGTGTTCCTCAGTCTATTGTGTCCCTTTTTAAAAGTCCCTTTCTTCAAAACCAAGTGTTTCCCATTCTTGTTGCATTTGTAATATTCTTTACGCCAGCTCCTTACCTTGTCTAAGGGTTAAAAAAATAATAATAAGGGAAACGCCATGATGAGAAAAAAAAAAGTTGAGCGTGGGAGAACTAGAGACAGATTCCAAGGGACCTGGCTCTCACCCACACCAGGCTTCAGGCCTGGCAAGGGACACAGGCACCCACACCGTGTAAATGGAACCCTGAAAGAAACCCCATAGCGCTGACCACACTGAGCGCTTTGCTTTTGTCTGGTCAAACCCTCTCTGTTGCAAAAGGCAAGGCTCTACGGCATAGCCTGGTGGGCGAGACAGACCCAGAAGCACTTTTCTAACCCTCTCTGGTGTGCACTTAGTATGCCAAAGGAGCCCAAAGGGAGGGTAAGCTTAGAGGCTGGGGCAGGGGAGGAAGGAAGGGATAGATCAGGTGAAGAGGATGGTGAGAGTGACCGAGGATGTATGAACCGAGGCCTGCAGGGGAAGCGGTTTGATAAATATCTGGAAGAAAGCCTTGCCAGTGAGTAAAATGGGAAGTAGAGGCGGGGGTTGGGGTGGAGTGAAGTTGGGACGTGAGAGGCACTGTGCACCTCTGTAAGGAATTTGGACCCCAGAGGTGATCAGGAAGCATCAAAGGAGCCATTTTAAGCAGAGGCATGTTGCCGTCAGATGTGGATGGAGGCAGAGTTTAACAGGTGACTTCTGAACGAGCATCTGCTCCCATGTAGCTTATTTCAAAAATAGCTTCATTGAGATCTAACTTGCATACTGTACAGTTCATCCACTTGTGCCTCGTTCAGTGGCTTTCAGCATATTTAGGGTTGTGTAATTATCACCATGATCTAATTTTTGAACATGTCCTTCCTGCCCCAAAGAGACCTTGTGTCCCTGTGCTGTTACTCCCCACTTCCAAGCCCAGCCCTCGGCAGTCAACCACTCTTCTTTGTAATTTCTCCTTTTTCTTTAGCGTTGAAGGGAATGTCTTCTGTGAGTGTATTATTAACTTCAAGGGGTCTCTTTGCCAGATTACAGACTCTTGCTCTTGGCTTCCTAGGTATTGCTCAGCCTGTTCGTATCAGCAGTGATGTATGTTATCTCACATAATTTTCAGGCTACAGGTCGGATGGACCCCAAGGGTAGTGTGTTCACCTGCTCAGGGGGACATCAGAGACCTGTGTTCTTCCTGTCGCTCCTCCATGGGTCGTGCTGCCAGAAGCTTCACCCAAGGGCTGGTTTCTTCGTGGTTGTCAGGCAGACGTAGGATGGCATCCACTGGCTGTGGGGCCCTCTGCTTCCTTGTTCAGGGCGGGCATGTAGGAGGAGTCCTTTCCTGCAGTCTGATTGGGTGAACTTAGCTCCTGTTGCCCACCCGGAACCAATGATTGGCTTAGAGTTAATTAGTCTGCCCTCTGGAGCCGGGGAGTGGGCTTGATGGGGGATGGGTGGGTACCTGTGGCCAATAGTTGGCTCTGCTGGGGGGGAGGAGGAAGGGAGCCGCCTCAGCTGGTTAGTACCGTGTTTGAAGCTGCCCCTAGCTTTATGTCTGTGAAAAGCGTCCTCAATTCAGATCTCACCACTTCGGGAGGTCGTGCAGATTTGGTCAGGCGGTGCACTGGAGTTGACCTTTGGACAGTGTCATAGTGTGGGCGATAGTGGAAATGGTGGTAACATTAACTTATGTGGGAAATAAATGATTTAAGCCTCATTAGAAAAACCTGTTTGCTTTAGGATAGAAATGTTTGAATACATGACTAGTAGTAAATAGTAGGGAAATCATTCTTATCTGGTTATTAGGTTAGCCCCTTGGAATCTCTCCTTGGGGGAAAAAATGAAATCCTGTCCTGAATGTGTCAGTATTTGAGGTACTCTGTGAACTTGAAATTAACAAAAATTGACTTTGTTTCAAGTATAATTCACGCTTCACTAAGCCCAGTAGACATTCTGCCAGTTACTTGCACTTTATTAAATTTTGCTTTAGATGTAATAAAAAAAAATTCAAGGTAGGCCTCTGCTTTGCAAGTAACTTATTTGATTATGAGCTGTATTTTCAAGTCTGTTTTGGAGTGAGGTTTGCCCTCATGTAAGTAATGAGCGTTTGCTGGCGCAGCTCTTTAATGGTGAGAACGGATGTTGAAGAAAGCAAACACCATATGCCCTTTGTTTCCCGTGCATGTCCCCTCCTGGAGGCTGGGTGGAGTGTTTCAGCTGTCTCGAATAATCTCCATTTTGCTGTTACTGCAGACTTTGCGGCTCTCCCACTCTCTTCTCTCCGATGTTACAACTTCTTCCTCTTCCTCCTCCTCAGTCATAAAGGTTCCACGCTCTGAAGCGCCAGAGATTGGGTTAATTTTGAAAAATGAGTTTCCCTTGATTTGTGACAGAAATTAGTGCAGAGAATTAAAAAAAAAAAAAACCACCACCCAGCGTGAATGTGTAGTGGGAGGGGCAGGCGGGTTGGGTACGGGACAGGATGCTTAGAATAATTCTGCTGCCAAGTGAATCAGAGAGACTCTCAGTTCTCGGCGAGCACGGAGCATACTCCTGCCCAGAGTTCAGACGCAGTCAGCCCGAAATCACCACTTGATGCTCCACAGAATGGAGCTTTCTGCAGCCAAAGCCCCGGGTGCTGCAGACGCGTCTGAGACTGTAAGTAGGACGTACATCTGGTTTGATTGCTATTATGCCTGCATCTTTTGGAGCCTGGTGCCCCGCTACTTCTTAGGCCGGGAGGGAGGCATGATGGGGAATTTGGTCCCAGCTCAGTCCTTCCAGAGAGATGGTGAGCAACACTGTTTTCCCGCTCAGATCTGGGTCACAGTTACCTTGTTTGTGGCAGAAGGGAATGTCTTTCTTGGGGCGCTCCTGTGACAGAAGTGGCTTTTGGCTGATCCCCTTTAGTAGTGTCATCTACAAAGATTTTGGACAGCCCTGTCCTCTGGTGTGAGGGCTCTTCCCTTCTCCCGACTGTGATCGAAGAGTTTTGTCCAGGGGACACCCCAGCCAGCCAAGCCTCCCCGCGCCCCTGCCCCGCAGACATCCCTTTCATCAGGTAAGTTTCCCTATCAAGGGCGGGGAGCAGGTAACGTTTCTGAGGCAGCTGGCAGGTTTGCAAGCCTGGGATAAAGCCAGGTGTGGAATGCAGCTTCCCTGCGGTGGGAAGGAGAGGAGTGAGATCGAAGGCCGAAGGCCGGACGGAAAGTCAGCTTGAGATCTGTTCAGAGCACAGTTTGTTGCTAGATGCCAGTCGAGGTGGCAGGCAAAGCTCAGATCCTCCCTCTGCTAACTGGAGCTTTGGGCTGCCAGCAGATACTCTTCCCATCTGCAAAGCGCTATCACCGCATTTCACGGCGTCGCGGGGTGGTTGGAAGTAATGGATGTGAAAGTAGCCAGCGCTTGGTGGGCACTTGCTAAGTGGTGTGTTTTTGCCCTTCGTACCCCTTCTCCTTCCTTAGTGGGATATTGTACCATCCGTGCGAGCAGTGTGCTGGGCTGTGGGGCGTGCCACCCGTGTTGCTCTCCTGGCTTCTTTCGGGGGCAGCCTTCGTGGCCTCCCACATTCTCTTGCTTGGTTTCATAAATTTGATCTTGGCGTCAGCCTTGCTCAAGACCAGAGCCCTAGAGGTTGCCCTTTTAGCCTGGTCCAGGGGACCCCCTAGAACAAGGAGGTCTCGGGGAGAAGGTGTGAGTGGGTCATGCTGTGTCTCAGAGATCCATTTGAGTTCAGGATCATGGGGACGGGGGACCCAAGTCAGGAGGCCGTGTGATGAATCCTGGGGGGACAGTGATAATTCAGAAGAGCCATTTCCCGTTCAGCTTTGAGTTTCCAAGTTATGAATACCTATATTCAGCTGGTACAAGGGAGAAGAAACAGAAAACTCAAATCTCGAAGAAAGCTGCTTAGCAGTTCGTCTGATTTCTGATTCAGGAGTAGGCGTAGGACACTGTCATGGTGACACTCCATCTGGTTATTTCAGTGAACCTGTTCATGGATTTAGGCAAGCTGCGAGCACATCAGTCCGTTCCCAATTGCCTTCCACCCTTATGTGCGTGTGTTGGGGACTTTTCTTTTTGTTTTTTGTTTAAAGTTTCTTTACTTCTGAGAGAGAGAGAGAGTGAGAGCATGAGCGGGGGAGGAGCAGATAGAGGGAGACACAGAATCCAAAGCAGGCTCCAGGCTCCGAGCTGTCGGCACAGAGCCCGACATGGGGCTTGAACTCATAAACTGCGAGATCATGACCTCAGCTGAGGTCGGACACTTAACCGACTGAGCCACCCAGGTGCCCCTGTTTTGGGGACTTTCTAGAGCCTGTCTTGTTAAATTAGCTTTACCATGTGCTTTATATTTGCTAACTGTGAGTTAATTGCTAATAAGAGTGTTTTCTTGTCAGTCACAAGTTCTCCCACCCCTTTCTGTACTTGAATTCCTTGTATTTCGTCTCCTATTTAGGCTAAAATTGTTCGCCTCTAGCTGGCAAGCCTCCTCAACAACTGTCCACGAGCTCTAAGGCAGGGCTAACTTTTATCAGTGTTTTTGGAGACATTGTATCATCTGTACACTTTGTTTCATGGGCGAAGATAAAAGAGTACTTCTTATCTTAACCAGCATCAAAATCCTGTATCACAGTGTTCCAGCCTTCAGTAGCTCTCTGTGGGTCTTCATTGAAATCCACTTTCTTCCCCATGCCCGGCTGTGCCTTGTGTAGCCTGGCACACGCCTCCCTCTCCAGCTTCATCGCCATCACCCTCACACTTGGCCACTACCTTCCACGACACCAGTGCCCTGGCTGCCCCAGACCCCGCCGGGGCCTCTCCTGCCGCCGGGCCCAAGCTTGCTCATCTTTAAGATGTTACTTGGAGAAGGCCCTGTGCCATCTTACCTTTTGAAAATTTATTTAATGTTTATTTATTTTTGAGAGACAGAGACAGGAGTGGGAGAGGGCAGAGAGAGAGGGAGACACAGAATCCAAAGCAGGGTCCAGGCTCTGAGCTGTCAGCACAGAGCCTGACATGGGGTTCGACTCACAGACTGTGAGATCATGACCTGAGGTGAAGCCGGACGCTTAACTGACTGAGCCATCTAGCCAACCCCATCTTATCTTTTAAAAAAAATGTTTATTTATTTATTTTGAGAGAGACTGACAGACAGAGTGGGGGAGGGGCAAAGAGAGAGGGAGAGACAGAATCCCAAGCAGGCTCTGTGCTGTCAGCACGGAGCCCAACGTGGGGCTCAATCTCATGAACCCTGAGATCATGACCTGAGCCAAAATCAAGAGTCGGACACTTAACCAACTGAGCCACCCAGGCACCCCCCCCCCAACCCTGGGCCATCTTATCTTAAGGGACTTCCTCCATCTTAAGTTTCCTTTCTCCCTTCCTGACACATCACCATATCTATTTCTTGCAGAGCACTTGTATCACAGGCTATAAATCCCTGGTTGATTTACAAGTCATTGATTTACTTGGCACTTGATGTGTCCCCCACTGGAATGTTGGCCCCCATGCTGGCAGAGGCCTTGTCTTTGTTATTCCACTGTATCCCGAAGCCCCTAATTCAGTTCTCAACACAATTATGTGCTCATGTTCAACAACTGTTTCTTAAATGAATAGAGGTTTTAGATGATTAATATCGTGAGTGACTGCTGAGTAGTTTGTGCCCGCAAGCTGATAAAGATGGTCCCATCTTATCTGTGCCGGACCTCCCCCCCGCCCCCGCCCCCTGCCCCTCTGCCTCCATCACTGCTCTGGCACTTTGGGAGCACTCCAGACCTCGAGGCCCCATTTCCCTCTCCTGGCAAGCCGGTGGCTGCTATCTGGAGTCACCCTCTGTTTTAAGCATCATTTTTCTTCTCAAAATGAAAACCACCTGTCTTCAAAGTGATTTGCTTAAAACAAATACTTATTTCTTTACGGAGGCCTTCCTCCCCTTCTGCCTTTCCCCACCTCCTGCCAAGAATAATGGGAAAACCCTCCTATCTTGGAAAGTGGTTTTCCCTCTGATCAGAATCCAAAGCTGGATGGTTTATCACCCAGTGTGCCGACCAATAGCTTCTCCCTGCCCTGTTGCTCTCAAGTGTTCACACTTTTGTTCTCCCGAGGGGTTCAAAGGGGTCGTGTCATGGAGGCTCAACCTTTGTCCCGCCCCCTTTGCACATTTCCTTTAAACATCCTTCCTACAGGTAAAGAGCCCAGGCCAGGGGACCACAGAAATGGTTGCAGGGAGTGGGGGCAGTGTCTAATTAGTGTCCTGTGGTTGGCTGTTTGCCAGCCTATTGACACCTTATACCAAGTCCAGGGAGAAGATGACATTGCCTGCATTTTAGAGATGGTGCAGTGAGGCTCACAGAGGTTAGGTAGGTTGTAAGGAACTAGGATCAGAACCTAGATCTCTCTGGCTTCCAAATCCGTGTATTATTTGTCGGTGTACCCAATGTTTCTTGGAGGCTTTCTTTTTCCTTCTCTTTTTTTCTTTTTTTTTTTTTTTTACCATGTTCTTCAGTGAAAACATCTGCCATCTTAGTGTACATATGTGTCCATACTTGTAATGGCAATAAATTAACTGAAATAGTAGTTGCCTTCACTTTGTATGATGCTTTTGTATATTCTCCATTCCACTTTAAAAATGCTCGTCAGCACATGGCAGGATTCTGTTCCTTTTCAAAGCCAAAAAATATTCCATTGTATGTACATGCCACAGTTTCTTTATCCATTCATCCATCAGTGGCCATTTAGGTTGGTTCCACCTCTTGGTTGCCAGCGGCTGGGCGACGGGGAATGGGGAGTTGCTGATCAACGGGTAGAATGCGTCAGTCGCGCAGAATGAATATGTTCAACAGATCTACTGTACAACGTTGGGCCTAGAGTTAGCGGTACTTTATTGTGCACTTAAAAAAAATTTTAGGAGGCTATACCTCAAGTGTTGTTAACACAATAAAGTGCTAGTTCGGACCTTCTAAATTGATCGTGTGGCCCACTAATTGGCGGCAACCCATGGTTTGAAGATAGCTTGCGCTAGTGTTGGTGATATGTACATGCTTACTTTAGGCAGAGGTTTACATGATGTAAGCTACTTTTGAAAACGTTTTTCCTAGTGTAGCCTACACATATAAAATGCACATGAGACACCAGTTTGTTGAATTTTCACAAACTGAACCCATCTGGGTAAAAAGCACCAGATCAAAACACACGCCATTGGGGCACCGGGGTAGCTGGTTAAACATTTGACTCTTGATTTCTGCTCAGGTCCCAATCTCATGACTAATTCAGGCCCCACATTGGGCTCTGTGCTGGCACTGCAGAGCCTGCTTGGGGTTCTCTCTTTCCCTCTCTCTCTCCGCCCCTCCCCCACTCACTCTTTCTCTCTCAAAAACAAACAAACAAACAAACAACAAACAAAACCCACTGCCATTGATATAAGCTTCTTTGAATCAAGGCAGGCATGGAGTACTACAGAAAGGGATGTGCCCTCAGTTCTGAATTATGCACATACGGCTTACTTGATAGAATCTCTCTTTTTAGAGTCCCATGTTTTGTGCTTCCCATGACAGGGCCTAACTGGTATTTTAGGTCTAACAACTACTGAAGGAGTGGAACCAGGCTTCTGTAGGGACCGTCTGAAATGGACATAGAAGGAGGCTAAGGATGTGCCTGGTAAAATGTGAACAAGGAGGAGGAGGAAGGGGCAGGGCCCCACAGTGGCTATGGAAACCCTCGGGTGTGGGGATTTACGGTGGTAGTAATCGAGACCAATTTTACTGAAATGGGGGGGGGGGTAGGGAACTTGTGATTAGAGTCCCAAGCCCCTAGAAGTCAATGCACTTTTGTGTAAAATAAGGAACATTCACCTCTCACCGTGAGTATTGACTTTTAGAGGAAATTCTTAGCATACTGAATCAAACTTTTTCTTGGCAAAAGACATAAATGTATCTCAATACAAAAGCAAGCTAGATTAACTTTGCTTTCATAATCTAAGGGTTCTGTAAGGTTGTCTTGGTGGACAAACTCTACACAATTCTTTGTAATGGCATGTGCTAGAAATGAAAGGGAGACGCATTGGTAGCTTTTAGGCAAACTGCAATCGCTTCCTTGAATCAGGGACGCTGGGATAATAATAAATCCTTTTGTCTTTGTTGATTAGATAAGCTCTTATTTATTGTTCATTTTTGTGTGGGAGACTTTGAACTCTCACACATTTGGTGTGTGTTTCCTGGCATTCTGGACCTGTAGTGTTCGCCGTGGGCTTGTGTCTCATTCTGCATTTGTTGTGACTGTGTGTATGGAAGAAAAGTCCTGGGACTGTAACAAACACACTGTGGAACAGGAGGGGGCATCCTGCTGGGGACAGGGAGTGGGTGTGTCTGACTCCTTTCTTGGTGCCCAGCGTCAGGCCACGGCACTAAGCACTTGGTTAATGAATAGAAGGGCAGAAGAAGAATTCGTAGGTAGGACGTAATGGTGTGTACTGTATGCTTTGTTCCTTTCATCCTAGTTAGTCATCAAAACAAAGCTGTGAGGTGGGTACTGTTAATATCCTTCAGGGTGACCTCATGTCCCTGTTGGCCACGGGACAGTTCTGGTGTATGCCTCCTGTCCTAGCATTGACGGTGGTAGCCCCCACTTTCACTCTGAAGTGTCCTGGTTCCAATGATAAATTAGTTCACTCTGAGAAGACACAAATAGACATTTTTCCAAAGAAGACGTACAGATGGTCAGCAGACATGTGAAAAGATGCTCAACATCACTGATGATCAGGGAAATATAAGTCAAAACTACAATATCACCACACACCTGTCAGAACGGCTAAAACCAACAACACAAGAAACAACAGATGCTGGCGAGGATGTGGAGAAAGCGGAACCCTCTTGCACTGTTGGTGGGAATGCAAACTGGTGCAGCTGCTCTGGAAAACAGTATGGCGGTTCCTCAAAAAGTTAAAAATAGAACCACCTTATCATTCAGCAATCGCACTACTGGGTATTTACCCAAAGAATACAAAACTACTAATGCAAAGGGATACATGCCCCCTCTATATTTATAGCAGCATTATCTACAATAGCCACATTATGGAAACAGCTCAAATGTCCATCGACTGATGAATGGATAAAGATGTGTGTGTGTGTGTGTGTGTGTGTGCACGGGTGCGCGTGCGCGCACACACACACACACACACACACACACTGGACTATTAGCCATAAAGAATGAAATCTTGCCATTTGCAATGACATGGATGGAGCTAGAGAGTATTATGCTAAGCGAAATAGTCAGAGAAAGACAAATACCATATGATTTCACTCCTCTGTGGAATTTAAGAAACAAAACAAATGATCATGGGGGGAAAAGAGAGGCAAAGCAAGAAACAGACTCTTAACTACAGAGAACAAATTGATGGTGACCAGAGAGGAGGTGGGTGGGGGGATGGGTGAAATAGGTGTTGGGGATTAAGGAGGGCACCTGTGATGGCACCAGGTGATGCATGGAATTGTTGAATCACTTATTGTACACTTGAAACCAATATTACACTGTATGGTAACTAACTGGAATTTAAATAAAAACTTAAAAATAGTTCCCTCTGAAATGTTGGGGTTTGGATAGACAGGTGAGGAAACAGAGGGCATAGAGAAGCCACATCACTTCCTGATGTCACCCACCTATTAAGAGGTGGTGCTGGGATTCTTTCTTAAGAGTCTGACTTCAGATTTTGTCATTTGTTCGCTAAGTTCTGCTGCCTCACAACTTAGGCCAAGGAACATGTAGTGTAAAAAAAAAGCAGTCTCTGTTTTTCGGTGTCACTGTTTATTAAACATCACTGCTGTGACGTGTGACTCAGGGTAGTCAGAGTGTGCTAGTGAAGACCCATGGAAACCCTGAATGTGCTTTCACTGGGAAAGCTGGACTCTTGGTATCCTGGAGTGACAACACCATTCACATGTGCCTGGTGCTTCACAGTGTACAGAACCCTTTCTCCTCCATTATTATGTTGAAACAGCATGTATACCCTGTGAGGTGGAAGGTGGCATTTCCATCTTACGAAGGAGGATGCGTGATCATCAGGGTGACGTGGTCACCTGCTTGAGGTTTGATAGCCAGAAAGGGAGCCGATCCAGGATTCACTTCCTATTCTGCCTCTGTCATCAGTGCATTTTCCACTGTAGCAATGAGGCCTCTCAGCCAGGCGTGTTTGTACAGCTATTTGAGGGTGGGAAGCCTTTCGAAGACTCATTACCCGAACGCAGGGTTTCTCCACCTTAGCATTGTTGACATTTTGGGCCCTCTAAGGCTGCTGTGGGGGACTGTGCACTGGAGGGTGTTGAAAAGCATCCCTGGCCTCTATCCAGGCCAGGAGCGCTACCCTCACATCCTCGCCCAGTTGTGAGAACAAAAATGTCTCAGGCGGTGTCAGATGTCCCCAGGGACACAGTTGCCCTTGGTTAGGAACCACTGGCCTAAGTACAATAGCAGCATTTGAAAGAGGGAAAAAGACAACCACGAAAATGTCAGGCCTTTTTCCCTCTCTTTGGTTCCTAAAGCATCAGAAAAACTATTAAAATACCCACAAATGGGCAGGAAAGAGAACAAGCAGCACATTTCCCATTGGATTTGGTTCCGTGGAAGGATGTTAGGTCTCCCAAGGAAGGATACGATAGCCAGCATTTTTTAAAGTTAGAAATCATACAATTAAAAATGTTTTTTACGAAAAAAGTTAGAACAGAGATCAGCTGAAATGTGTGCCTATGAAATCTCCAGGGACCCTGCTGCCCAGAGATAATCACGGTTCATGTTCTGCTTTACCTGCTTCTAGCCTTTTGCAACATGCATATATATATTTTCCAAATAGGGCCATGCCACAAATGCTGTTTTAATCAGCTTTTCTTTTTTTAGCTTCAGTGTGCCCTGCAGTACCTTTCCATATCTCTGATGTAGAGCTACAACATTTTTAATGGCTGCATAGTATTTCATCGTACGGCCACAGTGTAATTTATTCACTCATTCTCCTATTGTGTACATTTGTTTCCAATTGTGTTTTTGCTATTACATGCAAAACTGTCATGAGGGTTTATGTGTGTGTACCCATGCCCTTTATAGCCTTTTTCCTCCCTTTACAGAAATAAGGAAATTTTGTTATCCATTGAACGAAATCCCTAATCTATAGTGTGCTGGATTATATTTTGATTTTATTATATACCGTTGCCCCTGAAAATTATGGAAAATGCATTCACGAAAATTCTATTATACACTAGGCGTGCAGAATGGGGTGTGGAAAGTTCTTTGGTTTTCTGATCAAATGATGACTAATAAGAAGCCATTTAGGTTTCGTGCCCTGTTCATGAAAACCACTCTTAACTGTAGAGGACTACTTCCTGAGTAGGAATTACAGCCCAGTAAAGATCTCTGAATCTTCCTTTAAGAGTTTGTTCATTGCTGAGAGAAACTTAGGGCTGTGTTCTCATAGATTTTCATTGCTCGTGGATTTTTCTTATATGCGTTTAAAATGATAAAATGATAAACTCGTGGTAAAACATTCAAATGGTACAGAAAACCTTAAATAAAGTTCCCTACTTTACTCTGCCTTTGCTTTTTTTATTCTCTAGAAATTTTCTATGCATACACAAACATTAAAAATGTGCAATTTCCCCCCCCCCCAAACCCCACAAACTAGACAATAATATGCAAGGTCTGATCCAACGAGCTTTTTTCAGTTAACGCATCTCTCTGTGCCTACCCCTTAGTCTGTTTAATCAGTGCCCTGTTTGGGGTTGTTTCAAGCTTTCCTTTTTTTCCTGCGACAAAGCAGTCTATTTTGCATGGGTCTATCTTTAGGATAAATGCCTAGCAGTGGAGTGCTTGGGTTAAGAGCCTGTGCCCTTAGAATTTTCACAGATATTGCTGAATTGCCCTTCTACTGACAGTAGCTGGACTTGTTGCCATCAGGCATTTTTTTTTTCCTGCCTGGCATAAACTACGGATTGATAAATCAGGAACACAAAGGTTGACCTCATCTGTGGGAAGGGCCATCAAGGTTACGAGGCCACAGCCTTGCGGGGGCTCAGGGGATATGTATTTCTAGGTTTTCTCCTGGGGTGGGCCAGAAACTGGCTTTTGCTTTTTTTCAACCAGGGAGTAAAAAAAGCTGAGAGATAATACCCAGGTAGGCAACTTTCTGGAACCATTTGATGATGTGTCTCAGAATCTCTGAGGTGGATAGAAATGAAGAGGTTTGCAATAGTTACTTCTCAGTGGGGCTCTGAAATAAAAGAATGCCGGAGCTGGCAGTGTGCCAAATGCACCATGCAGATATGTAACCTAGTGAACGTAAATGGAATGTGCTCTAATCATTTCATGATCATTTTCCACCCCTCATATCTCTTCCACGAAGTCTTTTCTGATGTTTTCCATTCCTCCATCTTCATCTACTCCATCCTGATTATTTATTTTTTTTGCGCTGTCCTTTTTGAACAAAATGATAATTATGGTCAGTATTGCATTTTGAACCTTTTATTGTTGTCTTCTCTTATTTTTGCCCAGCTCTGCCTCCTTGATGAAATTGGAACCAACACTTGGTTTCTAGTCCTCGTCACCCTAGTCCTCAACACCCTAGTGGGGTGTTGGCACATATGGATTTTCATTGGCTGCTCGCTTTAGACATTTCCTTATTTTAGGGGGTCCCTGTGCTTGGTAAAGGAGGCCTGTCCCTGGACAACCCCCACTGCTGGTCCGCAGAAGGGTGCTCATTTTAAGGTCTCTGTCACCTCACTTGTTGACAAGTGTTGCCGCCCTGCTCAGGGAAGGGCCCAGCAAGGTGCCATCTTTTATTGATTTGGTATTTGAAGCAGTGGAGGATGGCAGATGTTTGAAGGTCGTTCCATGAACCCCAGTGGGCACAACAGCTGCCACAGCCCGGGCTCGAGTGTGAAGGGCCTGTGTTTTCTGAGAAGTTGGGGGCTTTCTGATGGCCATTGCCCGTGTTCCCTCATTGTAGTCTCGGCCAGGAGTTTTTTTGAGTTGGCCTGGGGTTAGCCCCGCCAAGGCTAAGATACAGAGAGGAAAGAAAGCAGGTCTCAGGAAACCTCTCATATATCCGTGAGCCTGAAACTGGGCCCACTCTTAGGGTGTGCCTCCTTTTCCAGTGTTCTGGCTGATGCTAGGAGGTGGTTCTTTGGGCTCAGGGCCCTTGCCCTGGAAGGTGAAAGCTCAAGCCTGCTCAGGTTGGGCCTCTGGCTGTGCTCCTTGCAGGGGCTGAAGGGGCCATGCTTTGCTTTGTCCCCATACCTCTCAGGGCTCACACCTGGGGCCCTGCTGATGTGACTCTGCCGGGAGCTTCCTAGGGGGTGGCCTGGAACCTCGGTAGAGAAGTCTTAGAAACAAACCAAAGAACTTGTATGTGTTCATTTTTCTTATCGTTCAAGTAATACATTTTGTCTTACAACAAATAAAGAGGACTTTTTGGAGTCAGGCAGTGTGCTCCAGGGAAAATGGCCTTTGGAGCCAAATGGTTCTAGGATGGAATGTGGGCTCTGTAAGTTTTTCCTTAAGGAGCTCTTGTGAGCTGAATGTGTCCCCTCCTATGGTGAAGCCCTAACTTCCAGTGCCTCGGAATGTTTCTGTATTTGGAGACAGGGCCTTTTAGAGGTAGTTGAGTTAAAATGAGGGCACTAGGGTGGTCCCTCATGCAATCTGATTTGTGCCTTTACAAAAAAAGGAAATTAGGACAGAGAGAGACACCAGGGATGTGCACTCAGAGCAAAGACCACGTGAGGACACAGCGAGAAGGTGGCCATCGGCAAGCCAAGAAGAGAGGCCTCACCCGAAACCAGATCTGCTGACACCTTGGCCTTGGACTTCTGGTCTCCAGAACTGCGAGGAAATAAACTTTTGTTGTCTAAGCCCCACAGTCTGTGGCATTTGTTAAGGCAGTGCTGGCAAACAGATACAGGCGCTTTCGGCGAGTTGGCTCCTCTGATGTCGCTTCCCGCAGCCCCCAGCCTCTCACAGTCCCGGCGTGGGGCAGAGATAATGTCTGCTGTAGAGCAGGTGCTCACAAACAGTGCTCGTGATGATGCTAGTTTAGTAATACAACGATAGAAACCACCACGGCCGCCTCCACCCAGGTTTTCTGGCCTCAGCCTGGTTTGGGGGGTTTTGTTTGTTTATACTTTCTTTTCAAGTCCTTTTCAAACCGGTTGCCAGCAACTCCAGGGATGGGAGGAGGCGGGCACTTCATGGGTCTAGCAAGCAGTGAAGTATTTGCTTCTGAGCGCTCGTTTTCATCACACACCGGGCTTCCGGGCACACTTGTCTTCAGAACAAAGATTGTGCTAAGATGGACGGAGAGCACCCTTTGCCCTTCGGCTGGCATGAATATTTACTGCACCTAATAGCCACTGTGGTCATGCCCTGGGGCTCCTGGAACAAAGCACCACAGCCGGGGGCTGGGGCGGCGGGGCGGGGGAGCTTAAGTGGAAAATGTCTTGTCTCACAGCCCTGCTTGCTAGAAGTTCACGGTCAATGTGTGCACAGGGTTGGTTCATTCTGAGAGCCGTGAGGGAGAATCCGTTCCGTGCCTCTGCTCCGGCTTCTGCTGGGTTGCTGGCAGCCTTGGGCTTTCTTTGGCTTGTAGATGCATCACCCTGATCTCTGCCTTCGTCTCCACACGACATCCCCTCTTTGTGCACCTCCCTGTCCAAATCTCTCCTTTTTATGAAGATGTCAGGCACACGGGGTCAGGGCCCACTCAGATGACTACATCTTAACTTGATCATCTGCAAAGACTCCATTTCCAAATAACGTCACATTCACAGGTACTGGGGGTTGTTAAAGCTTTAACATCTTTTTGGAGAATGCAATTCAAGCCACACAGCAATTATATTGGAAGCCATTGTGCCATCAGTGTATCTCTGCCAGTGGCGGCAGCAGCCCTGGAGGAGTCCCCATGTCTGGTCTACCCCTTCCCCCCATCATGCGGCTTTCAGCTCAGAACTTGCCTCCTCAAAGAGGCCTTCTGTGACCGCTCTCAGTACACATTGATTGAACAATTAAGTAGATCGCAGAGCACAATTAAAATGTGACTGAGTTACAACGATACTTTCCCCTTAAAGTTTGACAGGGCTTGTCTCTACCCCACTTAAATGTTATTTGTAACTTTCTTGTTTATGTTGGCTGTGTCACCACTACAGATGCTGTTTAAATAGCATCTTCTGCCTGGGAATTGAGGTGTCGGGCACCTTCGGAATGTCATTATGTTTCCTGTTCTGCATGCAGAGCCTGGCAAGAGGACTCACTTTATTGGATTCGGATTTTTTTCTGTAGTGAATCACAATTTGGTTATGGTTTTTACAATAATTCACGGAGTAGAACTGGCTAGAACCCTTCTGTGAAGAACATCTCGGGTCTAGCAGACCTGTGGGTTAAGAGTAAGGGAAGCATTTACTGACGGTGGTTTAATCAGTTAGTGTTTACTGAGCAGGCTCCGTTCGCCAAAGCCGTGCTAGGTGCTGTGCAGATAGAGGTAGAGCCAGCAATAGTTAGGGCTTCTGGTCCCACACAAATCAAACAGTTGAAAAATACACAACAGTATACACCAAGTTGCGTGAGAGTGTGTGGAATAGAAATGAAGTAGAAAGGAGTGTTCACTGTGGGCCCGGGGGGTTCAGAAAGGCTTGGTGCAGGAGCTGAGCTTAGCTTGGGCTGCGCCTAGAAGGGGAAGAGGTCCAAGAAGGGGAGGCAGAACGTGAGCCCGACACAGCGCTCACATGGCATTGCTAGGCCATGTAATGGTCCCAGTGTGCACCGAGCCACCTTGTTTCAATGAAACCGATTTTGTTCACAACGTAAGTATGCTATGGTGTATGATAGGAAAATATTGGGGACAACCAAAATTCCCTTCAACCTGGGAAGAGTAAATTATAGTACATCCATACAGTGAAATACTCTGTAGCCGGAAAAAAGAATGCAAATACTTTTTACTGATACGGAAAGCCTTCCCGAATATATCCTTAAGTGAGGAAGGCGAGTTGCAGAACAGTGTGAATGATATACTAACGTATAAGAAACTGGAAGATGTCCAAGAAGCGAATTACAATTAGGAGTAGGAGTGGTAATTACCCAGGAGCCGTGAACTGGGGTAATGGGAACATGTGCACGTTCGTGCATTTTAGAGATTTGCATGATGTAAACGTATCCTGCTCAAAGAACTAAGATGAAAGGTAGGATGTTAGTAGCATTTGGTCACACCGTTGCCGCTCTAAAATTGATTTAAATGTCTCACATGCTTTGCCTTGGGGGCACGTAATGAATGAAGACAACCAGCTACACTAGGCATCTAAGGGATAAGCTCTTGCATTTGCCCAGAGAATGAAATTCTCTTGACCAGCATTTCACTTTTACCGGTTATCACTAAATGTTTCAAACACACACTAGAATAGAGAGAATATTATAACGAACACCTTTGTACCCATTGTCTAGTTTCAGCTGTACTCAACTCCTGGCCAGTCTTGTCTCATTGCTTCTCCTTCCTCCTTACTGTCCCTCTCTCCCCCTGACCTTGATTCTTTTGAATGCAGTGCCTTGCTGATTGTATTAGTTTGATTTATTGCTCTGATCCCCTGAGTCCCACCGTGGCCCTAGACCTGCAGAGCAAATTGGATGCTTAAAGGTGGGGAAAAAAAACTTTATTTAACTGAATTTGGCTCATCTCAGGTGCTTTTTAAGTTACTTAAAAAAAAAATTTTTAATTGTGGTGAAATACACATAGCCTGAAACTTCCCACCTTAACCATTTTTAAAGGTACAGTTCAATGGTGTTAAGCATATTCACGTTGCTGTGCAACTGATCTCCAGAACTTTCATCTTGCAGAACTGAAACTCTGTACCCATTAAAACAACTCCCCATTCCCCGCCTCCCCTCAGCCTCTGGCAACCACCCTTCTACTTTCTGTCTCTGTGAATTTTACTACTCTGGGGACCTCATATAAGTGGAATCATCCAGTGTATGTCCTGTTTTGACTGGCTGATTTCACTTAGCATAAGGTCCTCGGGGTTCATCTGCATTGTAGCATGTATCAGAATTTTCTTCCTTTTTAAGGCAGAATGATAGTCCATCATAGGGATATACTACATTTTGTTTATTCATTCATCTGTTAGTGGACTCTGGGGTCGACTTTACTTTTTGCCCCGTCTTAGAACATAGGGTTCCATGGCTCATAACAGTTTGATACCATAGCACATCTGAATGTAGCAGCACGCTAAGATCCTCTCGCTAAGGGAATAATTCTGAGTGATTTGTGAGTTTTTATGCCAAATACTTGACTTGAAAAGACCAGCAAGCCTTTCTTTCTGCTCTTTTGACCGAGAGCACCTTTTTGTCACAAAGCTCTTACATTGCATTTTGTCTCTCACCAGATTAGATTACGAATTTAAAGAGAGCGGGGCAGTGAGTGGGGAGGTATCTTCTTTTGCCCCGTCAGTACCTGGCACTATGCTCGGAGCTGACTGGGTGCTCTGGGTATGTTTGTTACAGAATGAACCTTTCTTTAGGCAAGGCACGTGACCGCTATCTGTGTAAAGAGGGAGTTGAACCAGATGAATTCTAAGGCTCCTTCTGGTTCTGACATTGTTTGAGTCCATTGTTGACTCTGATGATGGAAACTTCAGACAGGAGAATAGGGAATGGGAGAGACACATTATTGAGTAGATATGTTTCAGTGCCAGTTACACCCCAGAGATGGTCATCTACAAATAGAGCCGCTCTAGGTTATGGCATTTCTTAAGATGACTTTTGGATTTGAGACTTCTTCTTTGTGTGGTGGTGACAACGTTTGGATAACAAAAGCTACCAGTTAAAGTTATTTTGAGTTTAGCCGAAGTGTGCACCACATTTCCTAGATGTACATGGATAGAAAGCAAACCTCCTCTTGACATCATCATCTTTACAAAGACTCCCGTAGGAAGTCTTAGTGATAATTTTATCATGAGAAGAAGTCAAAGCAATAAGCAACAGAGGAAAATGAAGATTCCAAAATTACAGCTCAAAAAGCTGGTGAGAAAATATGGAGGGAGATGTGATTTGAGTAGTGAATCTTGATTTACTGAACTTTGTGCTGGTTTCTGCATTTTGGTTTTAAGCCTGGTTTCCAAAAGTCTCTCGTTAGCAACCAGATGGTCGTCAAATAATTGATATATGTTCATTTTGAGCCCATTTGGGCAACAGTGGCCTGGATTTTCCAGTAGAAAGATTTAGTAATTCTCTTGGCCTTTGAATGCCAACAGGGTTTTTTTGTGAAGTTGAGTTCTCTAATGTCTTGGAAATAACCCCTGGAAAATTGGAACCAGTGAATTGATTGCATGATGTACTTGGAATAGAAATTAAGAATATGGATACAGTTTATTTCAGTTTACAAATAGCCTTAGAAGTGGTTAAATTTGTAAAATTAGAAGAGAGTGTTTTGTATGTGTTAAAAGTGTTTTTTCCCCATTTTTTTCTGAGACTTGAGTTAATGAATATGAATTTAAAATTCCCTCCTGATTTTATTCCCCATTTTTTATTTTTTATTTTTTTAATTTTTTTTTCAACCTTTTTTATTTATTTTTGGGACAGAGAGAGACAGAGCATGAACGGGGGAGGGGCAGAGAGAGAGGGAGACACAGAATCGGAAATAGGCTCCAGGCTCTGAGCCATCAGCCCAGAGCCTGACGCGGGGCTGGAACTCACGGACCGCGAGATCGTGACCTGGCTGAAGTCGGACGCTTAACCGACTGCGCCACCCAGGCGCCCCTATTCCCCATTTTTTAAAGAGTTGTCTAAAACTCTAGGGTCTGCTATTCTATCATCTTACTAAATGCTTTTCAAAGAAGAAAACTTAAAAAAAATTTTTTTAATGTTTATTTATTCTTGAGAAAGAGAGACAGAGTGTGAGCAGGGGAAGGACAGAGAGAGAGAGGGAGACAGAATCCAAACAGGCTCCAGGCTCTGAGCTGTCAGCACAGAGCCAGATGTGGGTCTCGAACCCATGAACCATGAGATCATGACCTGAGCTGAAGTTGGATGCTTAAATGACTGAGCCACCCAGGTGCCCTAAGAAGAAAATTCTTTAAAAAAAAAAAAAAAAAAAGACAGGGCTTGACGGCACCTGGCTGGCTTAGTTGGAATAGCATGCGACTCTTGATCTTGGGGTTGTGAGTTCAAGCCCCACGTTGGATGTAGAAATTACTTAAATACAAATAAAACTTTTTTTTTTCAGAGTGTGACTTGCAGTGACAAAAAGGGCTGTGGGTTGCCTCCTTGATCGGCGAGCCTTAATAGTCTATTTTTGAACTGGAGAAATGCGTTGGTGATTGTGGGAAGGTGCTAGTTACCGTCACACTGTGTTGCCCAAAACAGTGAAAAAGGCAGTCTGGCTTGTCTGAAGGGCCTGTTCCAGGGGTGAGGATCCCTCAGTGCCAGACCACTGGGGTGGAGACAAGTAATGGCAGACAGCAGCAGTGGTGTGCAGGGAGATACTCTTAATTAGTTGATACTGCTCACAGTGTTTCTGGCTGTTTCCAGAAAGAGCCTGTCTTAAAAGACCTGACGTGGGCTCTCTGTTTGGATCTGTGCATATAGTTATACAAGGCTTTCCTTTCCTCTCCTCCCCTCCCTCCCGCCACCGTGGTTGGCCTGTCTCCTACCGTTTTGGGTTGTGACCTGGGATCTGAGTGGGCCTCGTAGCCAGGCCCACAGGGATAGGTCTCTGAGTGGAACCAGCCCCAGGTGTCTCATTGCTGGGGACGTTAGTTTCCTGTGGCTGCCGCAACAAATTACCATAACCTGGTGGGTAGAAACAACAGAAATTTTTTCTTCCACTGTTCTCAAAGCCAAAAGTCCAAAAATCAAGGTGTTAGCAGGGCCACAGTCCCTCCAAAGGCTCTAGGGAAGAATCCGTTCTTTGCCTCTTCCAGCTTTGGGAGCTACTGGCCTTCCTTGGCTTCCTTGGCTTGTGGCCGCATCACTCCAACCTCTGCCTCCATTTCCACATCACCTTCTCCTATGTCTGCTCCTCATTGTGTCTCTGAGGATCCTTGTCATTGGATTTAGGGCCCGCTCAGGTCATCAGGAGTAATCTCTTCCTCTCGAGATCCTTAACTTAATTACATCTTAATTACATCTGGAAAAAAGAGATCTTTTTCCGAAATGAGGTCCTGTCACGGGTTCTGGGAATGAGGACGTCTTTTGGGGGGGGGGGGCGGTTACCGCTCAACCTACCTACGGTGAGAACGCCAAGCCAGGACAGAGCCTCTACAGAAACCACACTGGGGCCTTGAGAAGGAAGCAGAGAGAAAGAAACCCTTGTGGGGTAATACTTCAAAGCAGCTAGTGCTTGCATTTGCTTATTTAATCACCACCATCATCATTGTTATTATTATTGTGATAAATTACACATAGCATAAAAGTTACTGTTTAAACCATTTTAAGCACACAGGTCTGTGGCAGTAAGTATACTGCCACTGTTTTAAACCCTCACCACCATCCAGCTCCAGAACATTCTCATCTTGCCAAACAAAAATCATTAACACCCTTCTGTGCCTCCCTTCCAATTATTA
The DNA here is from genome assembly GCF_016509475.1 of Prionailurus bengalensis. NCBI lineage: Eukaryota > Metazoa > Chordata > Mammalia > Carnivora > Felidae > Prionailurus > Prionailurus bengalensis. Next base: position 16,009,706 of record NC_057361.1, on the reverse strand, counting down.
TTTTTTTAAAAATGTTTTTAATGTTTATTCATCATTGAGAGAGAGACAGAGACAGCGACAGCGCATGAGCGGGGGAGGGGCAGAGAGAGGGAGACACAGAATCTGAAGCAGGTGCAGGCTCTGAGCCAGCAACACAGAGCCTGATGCGGGGCTCAAACCCACGAACCGCGAGATCATGACCTGAGCCGAAGTTGGATGCTCAACCGACTGAGCCATCCAGGTGCCCCTGTTTTTAAATCTTTTTAGTTTTTGTTTTATTTTTAGAAGCACCATGTGATCTTTTAAAAATCGGCCTGATCATTAAAAAACACTTAAAAATAGCTTTATTAAGGCATATTTTACATATTATATAATTCACTCGTTTCAGGTATACATTTTAATGGTTTTTAGTAAATGTACACAGTTGTGCAACTGTCACCATAAAATACTTGAGAACATTTTCACCAGCCTGGTAAGATCCTTTGTGCCCATTTATACTTACTTCCCATTCCCACCCCCAGCCCCACTGCCTGTCTGTTTCTATCGATCTTCCTCTTCTTGATGTTTCATATAAAGTTCTATTTAAAACTAAAAAGTAAATTTTTTCCAGATTGTAAAATACAGAGAAATACAACCCCATCCTTCGGAGCTCATTTGAAATACAGACTCTGGGGCCCCTCCCTAGACCTATTGAATCAGAATCTGCATTTCAACAAGATCCCAGGAGATTCTGATGCATATTAGCTTCACAGAAACACTGATATATTGTATTTACTCTATTGATCCTTTGTCCCCTTATTATATTAGGAGCATTTTCCCCAAATCATTACATCTCTTCTGAGAACATTTAAAATCCTATCATAAGAATACACCACCATCTATTTAACCAGCCAATTCAGGGTAGACATCAGGTTTTCCATCTTCTTTGCCACTGAAAGTAAAACCGTGATGATCATTTTTGTACATAAATCTTTGTGCATGGTTTGCTCTCCACTGTCCCAGTAACTCCATTTCTAGCAATTTATCCCATGGCAGTAATTATAGATAAACTGCTAAAATTTAGAAGACTGCATATAATTGGTGATCAGGGTAGTTGGTCATTTCATGCTCTGGCTTCCTGGAAAGTGGACCGAGGGCCCGGCAGATAGTGGGCCACCTGGCCCTCCGGCCCGCCATGTTAGAGCCCCTTGCCAAGTCTCCCCCCCACCTTCTTGAACATCAGATCAGGTTCCCTGTGAATGAAATGAATGAACAACTGAATGAATGAAAACAGCACCACAAAGTGAAATGCAGGTTGTTCTTCAGCAGCCGGGAGATAGAAAGGGGCAAAAAGCTGGATTGGTGTGTAGTGACTTTCTCATGTGTCATAATCCTCATCGACCTGCCTCACAAGCCACTCAGCATGTGCCCCGCTCCGGGAAGCCCCTGCTGCTCAAGTAACCCGTAGCTTCTCACTCCTTCTAGGTGGGAAGCTGTGGTCATAGGAGTGATGGGTTCTTCCTCAGGACACACTGGGCTTCTGATTCCATCCCCCCACTTGTCCTAGGGATTGTAGTCTCTTAAATATTTTCTGGTTTCCTTAGTACCTAGGTCCTTGGGAAGTATATGAGGAGATCAGGCCTCGCGTATCCACCTTGTATCTGCCTCGTTGCCAGGTTCATTAGGGTGAGTAGGAATTGAATGCTTCTAAACAGAGGGCCAGGATTTTCCTGTTACCTTTTCTGCGCTGCCATGTTCTTTGAGAGTTCCACTGCTCTAATATTTCCTGAGGAGAATTATTTCTTCTTTTTTTCCTGGGGGCTAGTGGGGAGAGAGGAGGAGGTTATGAAAGGAAGAGGGTTCGCATCCAATTCACTGCTTCAGAGACCCTCACTGTAGGGGCGACCTTTTGGTTCCTCTGGACAGTGCATCTCACAACAGAGTGTGTAGCAGCACCTGTGGGAGAGCTTGGTAACACAGGGATTGCTGAGCCATCCTCCCAAGGGCTTCTGGTTCGTAGGTCTGGAGTGGGGCCAGAGAATCTGCATTTCTAGAAGGTTCCTGCGTGATGCTGCTGTTATGGAACTCTGCTTCCAGAACCACTGCTCTGACCGACCATCTTCCCCCGCAAACACTTGCAAGCAGGTGAAGGAAGGCTCTGGAGGACTGGTGTGTCTAAGGCTCTTGCAGCCAAAAACCAAGTCCAGACTTCTAGAGGCAATGCCTTGCTGTGGTATGCGTGTGCTTGCTTGCTCGCTCAGGGATGCATAGCTACTGAAGGCAGGCCCTTCCTAGTGTCAGGACCAGCAGCTCATTCAAATTACTTTAAGTAGGGGCACCTGGGTGGCTCAGTTGGTTGAGGGTCCAACTTCAGCTCAGGTCATGAACTCATAGTTCATGAGTTCGAGTCCCATGTTGGGCTCTGTGCTGACAGCTCAGAGCCTGGAGCCTGCTTTGGATTCTGTCTCTCTCTCTCTCTCTCTCTCTCTCTCTCTCTCTCTCTCAAACATAAGTAAACATTAAAAAAATTTTTAAAAATTACTTCAAGTAGTAGGACTTGGGTTATTGAGTCATTTAGGGAAACGGGGTCCCCGGGGGATAAGAAGAGGAGCCCCAGGCCCTGGGAGCCTCATGGGAAACTCAATCCAGAAAGCCAGCAGGTGCTGGGCCCTCGAGGGCTTGCCGTGTGCCCTTGTGCTTCACTGCCACGTTCTAACCTTTCACCCCTGCTCTTTGTGTTGACTTGCTTTTCTCCCCGTAGGATTGTTCTCTCAGCTAGGGCAGGGCAGGGCAGCGCAGCTTCTTCTGGAAGGGTCCCAGTGGCAGCAGGCTCTTTCCCCACGCACCCCCCGCCCATTGGTGGCAGAAGCTGCAGTCCTTACTGAAATGAGGAGTAGGCTGAGGGTCCTCAGATCATGTTGTCATCTGTAGGCCTTGAGGGCTTACCTTTTCTGTTTACCCCCGACCACTAAAGGACAACTATTGGGAGCTGGAGAGGGTTAGGGGGGATGGAGGGAATCTTGATTCAACTTGGTCTTCCATGCTGAGTCATCTCTTAATGGGTCTTCCCAGTCTTGGTGGTGACCATGTGCTGTTTCAGTACAGATTCGAGTGTCAGGTGGTTGGCAGTTTGGTATAAGTGAGAAATCCATTAAAATTTTCAGGGTAGCAAAGGCTCCTGTAAAACCCAAGAGAGGAATTGACTCAAAGAGCCAGGTCATCAAGCTAGATTCACACTTAATTCTGTTTTCTGTCAGCCCAGGGACATCACTGCCTAGTGCACATCTCTTCCCCCAGCCCGTCTACTCCTGTCAATGGGAGTTTGCTCCAGAGTTGCATCCATGAGGCAGTCTCTCCCTCCTGTTTTCATTCCTCCCCCAGCATCTTCTTTTACGCTCTGCTAGACCACCAGGGTAGGAATCTACAGGCCCGGGTCCTAAATGTTTCTGTATCAGACTCCCTTCAACAGCACAGGGTGATTCTAGCTGCCCATGGAAGTGTGGTGTTATCGGTATATGGCATTTTGAGAGTTCTGACTTTAGATCATTTTGAAGAAAGTATCCTCTGAGGGCTTGATTTTCTATAAACTGACGGGAACAGCTAAATCTTTTTTTTTGGAGGGGGGACAAATTCTTGGCATTGTCTGTCATTCTTTGGGCTAGTCATGTTCCTGCTAAATTTCAGCTGAGCTTTTTGGACATTGTAGGTAAGGACGCCATGTTATTTCTGTCAGGGTGCAAGAGGTAAATTAGGCTGTGGTGCTTGAGAGTGAAATTATTAAATATCAATGGGGGATCATAAATGTGAAGTAGCATGTAAATCTTTCGATATTAGAGCTGTTTCAGTGAAAACACAGCTGCTAAGATATTTCCTAGCTGTAATTGAGAAGGTAATTTTCTTTACAGCCATTTAAGCCAGATCTTTAGCCCTTTTAGGCTATTAAGAAGCACAAATGTGGGTGAGTCTCTGAAAAAGATGAATAAACGTGGAGCAGAAGGTGCTTGTCATGCAGAATGGCAGCATTGAGGGCCCAGGTATTCCGAATAGACAAAGGACTAATTTGTTGCGTGGTTTATTAATACGCTGGAGTCAACACTTGACTAATACAGCCAATTCTTCCATTGGGAGTTAATGTTTACATGAAAATTTCCTCAGTAATGAATGATTTAGAGTAAGCAGGCATGTCAGCTTAAGATATAGTACTCATAGTTCATGAGAAACGTTGTTGAAGTTAATAATTGAAAATGGGAGTTAGAACTTTCCCCAAAAGGCGTGTAGGCTAAATAAATAAGAACAGTAAACTGGAAGAAAATCAAGCCCACCCAATATTTAGATTGTTTATACGCCAAGTGAGTGTGAAAGAAAAGAAACCCCCTCTAGTTCCATGACGTCATCACTTTCCTGGCATATTGTGGAGCTTTTGATGGTGATGTGGCGCTTTACCTCAGCCAGGCTGACAGGAATACAGGCAGTGTTGCTGGAAGTGTGCTCGTGAAGACCTGTGGAGAGATTTGCCTCCAGTCAGGGTGGACCCCTTCTGCCCTCGAGCTTGATAAAATCCCCAAGTGTCAGGCCAGAGATGGAATTTCCGTAGACTGTGCTCTGGGCCGTAGTGACAAATTCTTTGTGAAAACCCTGTGTGGCATTACTGGATGGAGAGGTTTTCTAGGAGGGGTTTGAGGGGAAGTGCTCTTCAGCTCTGGCTTTACTTACCATCCCCACCTCAGAAGCACGGACGGAGGGATGCTGGGATGGCCTCTTGGCAGGTCTGGCTGTGTTTTAAGGTCTAGCTTTGTAAAGTAGGACAGCCCTGCAATTATGACTTTTTTTAGTCAAAACTTTTCTGGATTTCTCTATAATTTGAGAATGTAGTTTTAAAAATATAAATGTGAAGATTCATGTTTCTGTGTTTTAATAAATTCTTGAGATGCATTGGGGAAAACAGTATAAACTAGAATTTCCTCAGATTTTAATCTTTTTTTTAAAGTTTATTTATTTATTTTTGAGAGAGAGAGAGAGAGAGAGAGCGAGCATGGGAGGGGCAGAGAGAGGGGGAGAGAGAATCCCAAGTAGGCTCCACAGCAGCACAGAGCTGGGCACGGGGCTCGATCCCACAAACTGTGAGGTCATGACCTGAACCAAAATCAAGAGTTGGATGCTTAACCGACTGAGCCACGGAGGGGCCCTGAATTTCCTCAGGTTTAACAGTTAATCAGCTCAGCATGTCTGAAGATTACCAAAAGGATGTACACTGAGATTTATTTTTACTTTGCTCACATGGTTGTTTGTAAAAGTTAAGACGTGAAAACCGAAGCACACATTACAGAGTAGGAAGTCAAGTACTCCTATTTATAACCAGAAAACAGGAGAAAGATAAAATCAGGGTCAGACCCTCAAAGAAGACAATCAAGAAAGACTCTACGGTTAGGATGATGGGGAAGTTGTTTTGAGCCATGGACAATTTGACTTGGTAACAGTGACAAGTCACCCATTTTCCAGGATCCTGCCTGTTCATGTCACGTCATGTTTGTGAGAGCTGATGAACAGCTGGTAGTTCCATATCCTACAAAAGGCTAGCACTGGGTGATAGGGTGTTCTCAGGACGTGACCCCAAAGCCACATGCCTTTCACACAGTGCTGCCGTCCTCTGGGACCCGGGGTGGAAATGTCAGGCCTGACCCTCCCTGGCTGTTTGCAGAGCTATCCTGAAAACAATGATTCTCGTAGCTGTGTGTGTGCGTATGTGTGTAAGACTGCACGTTGCTTGGTGGGATTTGCCTTTGAGTCCAGAGATAGGAGCTGACATCTGTGGAAGCAGCAGGTAGAAGAAGACAGGGGAGTGTGGATGATTCAGACATGCCCACGAACCTGGGGCTTGGCAGTTACAGAAAATAAAAACACATTTTCTGCTCAATTTGAATAATTGGAAATGAGGTAAAATTCCAAAGAGTGAGTTGTGATCCAGGACAGAGGAGCCCCTGGAATGAGTGGTGGCTGGGTGAGCTAGAGGTGGGAGGGGGAATGACACAGCCATTAGAATGACCTCCATGAAGGATGGCCTCTGGGGCCTGGGTCATCTCCTCTTATGGGTGTCTCTGCTCTCTGTGTGTGTGTGTGTGTGTGTGTGTGTGTGTGTGTGTGTTCTCTCTGTCTGTAGGTCTGTGGCTCTGTGTGTCTGTGTTCATCTGTGTCCAACTGTGTGTGAGTCTGTCCACACATCTGTCTCTGGGTCTGTGTCTCTGTGTATGTCTCTGCTTCTGTGGGTCTGTCTGTGTGTGGGTCTTTCTGTCTCACTGTCCTGGAGTAGATGGGCTGCTCCAGGAATTCTCGTCAGACAGAGTGGGCTGGGCTGGGTCGCTGCCACATCTGGTTTCTGACCAGTCCGGAAATTCTACAAGCAGACAGAAGTAGGTCTAGGGCAGAGCCCCACACGGCGAGCGGGTCTCCTCACGGTCCTATGATACCTGTCACAGGGTAGGGGAGATGAGGAAGGGAGAACTGGAAGTTTCGGAAGTGTGTTTAATTTGGGCCTTACATCCTCGCCCCACCCTCTCTCTGACAGACTACCCACGCATTTCTCATTTGCCGTTACTTTCCTCCTCGGCCATCTCCTTGGGATATTCCCAGAATGCTGGATGCTTCCTTTTGATTTTCTCTGGCGCAGAAACCACTCCTCCCGGGAGTCATTACTATAGTTCCCGTTAATTTTCATGGTCAGTGTCCACTGTTGCAACGGAGAGGAAATGAGGGAGTGTGGGTGGTGAGTCGGGAACCTGGGGAAATCTCTCTTATTATGTCTAGAACTTTTCTCCTTGAATATTTAAAAATTGGCCCCGAGCTATTCTGGCCTTAATTTCCAATTGCTGTCTTTGCTTGGACCTCTCTTTTTGGTTTCTTCTCCTTTGTTGTCTTTTTTTTTTTTCTTGCTTTTGCCTCGAGGGTCCTGAAGCTTCCCAAAGCTGTTAGAGGTGACTGGTAACTCCCAGTTAACTGGATTTCTCAGAAACTTATCCAGAAACTGGATTTCTCCTAATGTCACACCCAGAAGCCGAAGGGACTCTCTTACTGTTGGTAATAGCTTTGGTTTTTAAAAATGACACTGTCATCTACAGTTATTTAAAGCTAAGCTATTTTCCCTCTTTTTCTCTTCTACTTGAATCAGTGTTTTGAATCTCTTTAAATTTTTTTTTTTTACCACCAATCCAGGTATTTCCTTTCTTAGATAATGTACATATTTACAGTTTGTAAAATGAAGAAGTTCACATGGGAAGAAAATGTCATTCCACCCTCTAGAGATAACCATGGTTGAGAATTTACTTTCTAGCTTTCCAGTCATATGTCTTAAGCATGGATAGGTATTTATGGTTTTTCTATAAGAATGGGCTCATACTGTAGGTGGTGTTTTCTAACCAACTATTTGGTGTGTGTTTTTTAAGTTTAAATTGTGGAAAAATAGACATTAACAAAATTGTAACCATTTTTTTAACTATTCAAAGAATATTAATATTTTTATTTTTGGAATAAATAAAACTAAAACAAAGCCAATGTTTTTAGCAAAGGAGAAAAATTAAAAATAGTGCACTAAAAATATACATTCTTATTTATTTATTTATTTTGAGAGAGAGAGAGAGAGAGAGGCAGAGAGGCACAGAGAGAGAGAGAGAGAGAGAGAGAGAATCCCAAGCAGGCTCCGTGCCATTAGCGGGGAGCCCGACGCAGGACTCTGTGTCACGAACTGTGAGTTCATGACCTGAGCTGAAACCAAGAGTCCTATGCTTAACAACTGAGCCCCCTAGGTGCCTCTAAAAATGTACATTCCTTTTTAAAAATGTTTTTCATGTTTATTTATTTATTTTGAGAGAGAGCATGCACACACAGATGCACACAAGCAGGGGAGGAGCAGAGAGACAAGGAGAGAGAATCCCAAGCAGACTCCCTGCTCTCAGTGCAGAGCCCCACACAGGGCTCAATCCATGAACCATGAGACGGTGACCTGAGCCAAAATCAAGAGTCAGACACTCAAATGACTCAGCCACCTAGGCACCCCTAAAAAGACACATTCTTCTTTTTTAAAATGTTTATTTATTTTTGAGAGAGACAGAGACAGAGAGAGCGTGAGCAGGGGAAGGGCAGAGAGAGAGAGGGAGACACAGAATCTGAAGCAGGCTCCAGGCTCTGAGCTGTCAGCACAGAGCCTGATGTGAGGCTTGAACTCATGAACCACAGGATCATGACCTGAACCGAATTTGGACGCTTAACCGACTGAGCCACCCAGGCATCCCTAAATATATACATTCTTAAACCTCATTTTTCATGGATACAGAGTCTTCACTGTAAGCAGTTCTTAAGTTTAACATAATGTCACTTAGTCTCCTGGAACACTGGTAATGTTTTGCAAGCTTTGTAAAGTTTCAGAACCCTCTCCTCAAAGGCAATACAGAAGGAGAGCCTTACTATTGAGGCAGAATTGGGGAGCCCAGGCCCATCCTCTCAAGGCCATGGTACGTGTTTACCCTTCCCAAAGCCTTGAGGACCCTGAGGCATCCCAGCTAAGCTCAATAGTCAAACTTTGAAAACACACAGCCCTACCTTGTAGTGGCCCAATTGTTAAGATGTTAGATTGCCTCTAATTTCCTCAGAAAGAACAATTGTGAGCATCCTTTCATTCTGCCTTGGAGGACATCAGTGATTACCTCCCTTGGATAAGTGCCTATAAATTGAGTTTGGGTTTAGAGTATGAGTGTTTGTAGTTTTTCTGTTTGTTTGTTTGTTTGTTTGTTTGTTTAAGATGTATGATCCCTGTTGTCAACTGGCTTTCCCCAAAGCATGCCAACTTGGACTGCCACCAGTAGTATGGAAGGTTCCATTCTCCCTTCCCTGGGTAGACTGTCCCTTAAAAATTCAGTGTGTCTCGGGGCGCCAGAGTGGCTCAGTCTGTTGGGCGTCCGACTTCAGCTCAGGTCACGATCTCATGGCTTGTGAGTTTGAGAGCAGTGTCAGGCTCTGTGCTGACAGCTCAGAGCCTGGAGCCTCCTTCGGATTCTGTGTCTCCCTCTCTCTCTCTGCCCCTCCCTCACTTATACTCTGTCTCTCTCTCCCTCGAGAATAAATAAACATTGAAAAAAATTTTAAAAATTCAGCGTGTCTCCTAGGGTGTCTCATTGTTTGATATTTATATCTATGGTTACTACTAAGTTTATATTTTTATGCATCTGTTGACCATATATAATGTAGTTCTTCTTTGGTGAACTATCTACTCATAACCTTTGCCCATTTTAAAATTTAGATGTTTGTTCATGAATCCCAGGGTAGGAGCCCTTGGCCTGTGTTGTATATATACATTTTAAATGGGAGAGGATTGTGGGCCAAGATTCTCGTAGTCAGATTTTAACATAAGAACTTGGAAAGGATAAAATTCTGGATTTTGATCTCTGATTACATGATAGGGGATGTCTTATCTGCTGTTTAGAGATGCTCCTTAATATTTGTTAGAAGTTTAAAACCAGTGGCTATGTTAAGTTTGGAGACATTTCTAGGGTTTTACTTATCTTTATTATTCTAGTACCCAAACTGGAATGTGTAAATATGATCTTTTGGCTTGTTACAAGCACACACTGAATTAAACATCTTCCACTTGAGAAAACGTGAAGTGCCCCATGTGCATTTTGGCACTTACGTCATGAGTACCATCAGCTTTACAGATAGCACTGTAGCTTTGGGTGTCTGTGCCTGGAAAGAGGTTGGCTTTGTTTTTTCTTCCTGTTTGCCAAGTGATGCTAAATCAATAATAATATTGATTTGAAAAGGAGAAAAACATGTAGTGACTATTTGCAATGAAAATAAATTAATGCAGCCTTAAAATAATATCATTCGATATAATCTTATAAATCAAGTTGAAAGCCTCTTTTGACTTAATAGGACGTCTCTCTGTTTCAAGATCTGAAACTTTACATGGATCTTACTAATTAAAAAAAGTTGTGTGCGGAACTTACACAGACAGGAAAGTGAGATGTGAAATGTCAAGTTCTCTCTCCTTTCAACCTGACTACCTCCAACAGTTGCATCCAGGTTTTTGTGCATGCAGGAAATGTCTTCAGTAGTTAATGTACTCATATGTTGACTCATAAGTCAGACCATGGGATTACTCATCCCGAAATGCAGAATTTGGGATCAGTCTTGGAAAATTTTGACTTCATTTTAATCTTCCTATTGTGAACATCGATTTCATTCTGCAAACTCAGCATATTCTGTGTCTCCCAAACATAGATACCACAGATGAGTATTTTGTATCTTTTCCTTCAAGGAGAACTATTTCTTTGCCCATACTATCTAAGCTCTAAGACAAACGCCAGCCCAAATTGCTTGGTGTGTCCAGGAATGCCCGTGGTACATGCTATTTGGTTATGTGGCCGGGTCAGTCACATTAGATGGGTTTTGGCTTCACCCTGAGTGGTTACTAGGGCTGTGGGTCACATGTATTGAATTTACATCTCTCATTTATAAGGCAGGGTATGAATTATAAAACGATGCTGTTAATTTTGGTTGAACCCCAGGTATTACTGTGTGGCTTTTTTTTTTTTCTTTCAACATATCATGGAGCCTTAAAACAGAGTCACCAGCATGCCTTTTCTGTATTTAGCCTTTGAGGTGTGCCTCTCACGGTTGAGCTGGGGTGGTTACAGCTGGCTGGCCCAAATGAGACATAGATCAGCCAGATAGCTCAGGCTGATAGTAAATCCTGCGATTCATTTCATCTGTGTTTGTGGCTGGGTAAAAATCTTATAAATTACAGCTAGTGTGTATGTTTTGTGTGTCTGTGTGTTGTGCGTTTGATTGCAGTCGGTGGCAAAATTGATACCAGGGCAGTGCATTGTTATCAGCACATCTCCTACATGTGACCTGAAGCCACAGCGCTCATTTGCGGCGCTCTCCAGTGTGCTCTGGCTTCCGAGCAAATTAACCTCCAAGTCAGAAACTGCCGAAACTCTGCAGGAACTGAGGCCAAGCTGCTCTGTTGGTGTGGGGGCAGGGAGTAGGCTTATCAGGAGAGGACAAGGGCAAGTTGAGAAATTGTTCTAGATCTCCGCCAGTTAATTATTGCAGCTTCCCAGCATGTGTGAAAGGAACAATGTGAATAACATCAATAGTGATTATTTTCCTTCATTATTCTGTCCACCTGCTATTTACTGTGAGCATTCCAGGGAGAAGAGATAAGCCAAGGCTACGTTTTAAAAATCCCGAGTCCCAAAGCAGGCTTTGTCTGTCTTTCTGGCGCTGATCGGTGAGGATGGGGCAGGGCTGTCATCAGATTTTTAGATCTATTTTTAAACTTGGAGGACAAATTTTATAAATATGAGCTGCTGCTGCTGCTTTTTAAAAAATCCCTTTCTACTCTAAAAATAATTTGCTGGGAAAAAGTTTGTGAATTGTTTATTAAAGAGAGATGCAGAAATTCAGCTGAGTGTGTTTCCTTATAAATAAAGGAAAACATCACCTCGCAGCTACTGTCTGAAAGCAGATGTAGCTTCTTGGGAAAGATTTCTGACATGTTAATGCCACTGTAAGAATGTGGAAGAAAATTCAGAATTTTTCCTTCTGGCCTCCCTTTTCAGACTCTCCAAACCCTACTCATTTCTTATCACGGAAGTGGTATGTTATCCCTTTTGGGAAGCCATTTCATCCTCCCAGGCAGTACAGATGCCCCCCAGCTTCTGTTCTTAACGGTGCCCTTAGTCACCCTCCTGTCTCCTATAACACCGTGTATTGCGCGCTAACGATCGCCCACGTTTACTATAGGTGACGCACTGTTCTAAGCTCAGTTCAGATAGTGGTTTATTTAGTTGTCATAATAAGCCTTGAGTTAGATGTTGCCATTATTCTGTTTTAAAGATGAAGCAGGCTGGGGCACCTGGGTTGCTCAGTTGGTTAAGTGTCTGACTCTTGATTTTGGCTTAGATCATGATCTCACCACCATGAGATTGAGTCCTGTGTCGGTCTCTGTGCCGGGTGTGGATTCTGCTTAAGAGTCTCTCTCTCCTTTCCCTCTGCCCCTCCCCTGCTCTCTCTCTCCCCTTCTCTCTCTCTCTGTCTCTCTCAAAAAAAGATGAAGTAGGCTGAATAATGACTCCCCAAAGATGTCCACATCATAATCCCCAGAACCTGTGTGTATGTTACAAATATGTGGCAAAAGGGACTTTGCAGCTTTGCTTAAGTTAAGGCTCTGAAGATAGGGAGATGCTAATCGCCAGGGTCCTTTTGAGAGGGAGGCGTACAGGCAAGAAAAATAAAAAAAGATAAATTGGAGTATGTCAAAATTTAAAAACTTCTGTGAATCAAGACACCATCAACAGAGTGAAAAGACAATGGAATGGGAGAAAGAATTGGTAAGTCATGTATCAGAATAATAACTCCTATAACTCAACAACAACAACAACAACAACAACAACAAATAACCTGCTTAAAAATGGGCAAAGGACCTGAAGAGACATTGCACCAATGAAGATTTACTGTTGGTAAACAAGCACATGAAAAGATGCTCGACATTGTTCATCATTAAGGAAATGAAAATCAAAACCACATTGACATATCATCTCACTCCCGTTAGAATGGCTACTGTGAAAGAAAAAAACTGGAAAATAACAAGCGTTGGTGAGGATATGAAGGAATTGGAACTCTCGTGCGCTGTTGGTGGAAATGCAAACTGGTGCAGCCACTGTGGAAAACAGTATGGAGGTGCCTCAAAAAGTGAAAAATAGAATTACCACATGATCCAGCAATTCCACATTCAGAAGAACTGAAAGCAGGTTCTCCAAGAGATATTTGTATACCCTTGTTCATAGCAACATTATCCACAGTAGCCAAAACGTGGGAGCAACCCAAGTATCCAGTAATGGATGAATGAATAAACAAAATGTGGTCTATACATACAATAGAATATTATTCATCTTTTAAAAGGGGGAAAATTGTGACACGTGCTATAAAATGGATGAACCCTGAGGACCTGATGCTAAGTAAAATAAACGAGTCACAAAAAGGAAGATACTCGAGTAGTCAGACTCAGAGACAGAAAGTAGGATAGTGGTTACCAGGAGCTGGGAAGAGGTTAGAGTGGGTAGCTGTTGTTTAATGAGTAGACAGTTGCAGTTTTATAACCTGTTAATCTGTTAATTAATATTATTTATCTTTAGTCTATTAATGCTAAATAAAGGCACGTATTTCTAGGCACAAATGAAGAGACTGTCCTGTCGAGGCTGTCATCAGTGAGCAGTTTCCCACTACAAAATACTTCTTTAGTCTCAAACCTAAGCTTTGGAAACCAGGCACCTAAAATCAGGGCTTTGTACTTCCCAGAATGAGTTTTTTTTTTTAAGATCTTGTTTTTAAGCAATTTCTACACCTAACATGGAGCTCAAACCCATAACCCCGAGATCAAGAGTCACTTGCTCTAGTGACTCAGCCAGGCGCTGCCGGAATGAGTTATTCTAAGCTGAGTTTTTGGATGGTTCTTTCTTCTTTGGGGGATGAGGGTGAGAACTGAGAGGACTTCCAATAATATGCATTAACCTTTGCCATAAAATTATTAGAAAAAGTGAATTTTATTTTATTTTATTTTATTCTCAGTGGAGAAGCCCTTTGCAATCCTGTCACATCTCTAAGAAGACCTCAGGGAAAAGAATGGATTTTGCCAAAAAAGTTTTAGAAACTTCTGTATGGAAAAAAATAGAATTGATAGAGTAAATAGTTGACAAACGAGGGAAATTCTGCAACATATGAAAGACCAAGGGACAATTCTTTAATATTCAGGGAGCTCTTAGAAATGAAAAGAAGGGGCACCTGGGTTGCTCAGTCGGTTGAGTGTCTGACTTCGGCTCAGGTCATGATCTCACGGGTTCGTGAGTTCGAGTCCCACATCAGGCTCAGTGCTGTCAACACAGGCCCCGCTTTGTATCCGCTGTCCCTGCCCCTCCCCTGCTCGTGTTCTCTCTATCTCAAAAATGAATAAAACATTAAAAAAAAAAGAAATGAAAGAGAAAGAGGCAAAGTTCATAGTGGAACTGACAAAGGACATGAGCAGGCAGATCACCAGAAAAGAAAGCCAAATAGATGGTAAGCATATGAAAAGCTGATCAGCTTTAATTTATACTAATTAAAGAAATGTAAATTAGATTTCACTTTCTGTTATCAAATTGGCAAAAATTAAGTGTCAAGATACAGAATACAGGGAAATTGGCACACATTCATGTTATTAGTGGGAGTGTAATTGAGGAAAACTGGAGGCTAACCTTGTCTGTTACAAGTAAGGATGCACAGAGAGTGCAAAGTGAAATAAAGAAATTTCACTTTTGCAATTTGTCCCCCAGTTACACACGTGTATTTGTGCAGAGCTAGAGACACAGTGATGCTCACTGTAGTGTTAAGTCTTAAAGACTTAAGACCACCAGATAGTTTCACGTGGGCTATAATCTGGAGCGGGAGAGGACTTCCTCTCCAGCCCCAGGTTACAGTAAATTACCCGGATAGCTAAGAATACAGAAATACAGCAGAAGGGGGATAGCCTTGGGGCAGGAGCAGATGAAGTATATGTCAGGGTGTATTTCATGCACCCGTCTCTGCCCCTAGATCCCATTGGTCTACACAGCAGTGGAGATTCTGCCAGATCTCAGAAACAGCCAGTTTGCTGTGCCATGAGTTTTCTCCATCAGCATTCCAGAAGGAGCCAGCAATGACAGCTGGTGTACTTCCGTTTATGGTATGGTGAGAAACATGCAGCTCCCCTGGTTCTTGAACCAAACTTCCACTCCAGCAAGGCCTTGTGTTCATCTAGGGGAGTGGAAGGCAGAGTCAGCAGCCACTGACGAGATATATCTGCTCTGATTTTCTATCCCCTCATTTCCCCAGGTTCCTCCCCCCACCCCCGCCCCCAGCTCTGATTTAGCGCTCTTTAATCTGGGTGGTTCTGATTGGTCAGGCTGCCTAGTTCTGAAATCTCCTTTTCTGCACAACCAGATCATCCACTCTGATACTGGCAAATCCTACATTTGGATTTTGTGCAGCCATGGGGCAGAGGGGCAGAGCTCTGACAGGAGAAGATGTCCAAGAGAAGTCGTCAAATGGAAGAAGGCAAGATGTAAAACACCTATATTGTATGAGGCCCTTTGTATTAAAAGCAAGTAGGGACACATGACTCATAGTTGCTAGGGGAGCAGGGCTCGGATTTCACTGGGGAATGGGTGTACTTTGACCTTTTGCTTTATGTCCTCCTTTACTATTTATTTTGTGGAGCAAGCATGTATGCCTTTAAAATGATTAAGTTTAAAAATCAAAGCGATGTATATGTATATAGATTACAAGCTGTATAGTATTGAAAGATACATGAGTATCCAGCAGTGCCGTGGCCCTTCTCATGTCCTTGTCTTCTGGGAGACAGTCACTTTTTAGTTCAAGCAGCTGCTTCTAGTATTCGCTGTAGTACTTGTGAGTAATATGCAAGAGTGCTGTCTCTTGGTTTGTCAGTCCTAGATATTATCTGTCACCTGTTGTGGTACTTCAGGGTTTCGGCTCAGTTACCCCCCACCTCCCGCTTACTCCATCCTCCCTATATGCTTTCATCTAAGGTTTTGGTCTAATCTGTATTTAATGTTTTCATTACTATAGCAATGCTGATATTGAGCATTGAAGCAAGAATATACTATAATTCTTTTATAGAACTGTTTTTCCTACAGATAATAATTCTTTGTTTGTTGAATTATCCTAGGACCTGCAAATCTTTTCATACCTTGAACTAAACAACTCTTTAAAATGCCTCTTTTTTTTACATTAAACATTTTTTTTTAACATTTATTCATTTTTGAAAGGCAGAGAGAGAACGCTAATGGGGGAGGAGCAGAGAGAGAGGGAGACACAGAAACAGAAGCAGGCTCCAGGCTCTGAGCTGTCAGCACAGAGCCCAATGTGGAGCTCAAACTCACGGACCACGAAATCATGACCTGAGCCGAAGTCGGCCGCTTAACTGACTGAGCCACTCAGGTGCCCCTACATTTTTTTTTTATTTTTGAGAGACAGAGAGAGACAGAGCACAAGTCAGGGAGGGGCAGAGAGAGAGAATGAGACACAGAATCTGAAGTAGGCTCCAGGTTCCGAGCTGTCAGCACAGAGCCCAGTGTGGGGCTGGAACTCACAAACTGTGAGATCATGACCTGAGCCGAAGTCGGATGCCTAAACGACTGAGCCACCCAGGAGCCCCATCTTTAAAATGCCTCTTAATCCATCCCCCCATCCCCCACAAAAACACTAGCACCTTCCAACCTGAACTGGTTGCTCTTGAAGCTGCTACCCAGAACTCAGCTAGGAAATCCCCACCATCTCTCTGTCATTATTGACTGCCCTGGGTCCTGGCTCCCTCGCTGTCTTGTCCGACCCGCTTGATTTGGTGAGCCACACCCTCTGGTAGCTCTCTTAGAGTGCATGGAAGGAAAGTTTTTGAGACTTCTGCTAGACCAGCCACAGTAGGAATTGGATACTGGAAAGTTTCTCCCTTTTAATACTCACCACCTCTCAGTGCCTGGCCCGTGTCTGGGACCCCTGGGACCCAGAGGCTGTGCCTTCATCCACATGATCTCATTCAGTCTTCAAGATACACTAATCACCCATTTTACAACCAACAAAAGCGAGGCACCAAGGTCACACACCCTCTGCAGCATCAGGGCCACAACTTGAACTGAATAATCAACTGTGTTGAACGAGGGGTACTACCTATCCAAACCCAGCTGCTTCCTACTGGAGGGAGAATTAACAGTAGTGTGCCCTGAGTGGTAAGTGCCAAGTACACAGTCACGGGTGCGGGGCGAGTCTAATTATGAGTGGTGGCCTGTGTCTGCTTCCTCAGCACTTCAGCTCCAGTTTGCCATCCTTTGGCAGAAGTATCTTCCAGTCTTATTGATTGTGCATGTGTGTGAGCATGTATGGGAGTGTGAGAGAGAGATTGATTTATAGTTCTGTTGCTAGCTCCTTGCGATAATTAAAACGCTCTGCCTATCATTCGTATGAGCTCAGTATGATTATTTTTATTGCTCCAGTGTCTGGTTCCAAGCAATGTAAGAATTTCACCCCCCCTTTCCCGCTCCTTTTGTGATATGAAATGCCTCATTACTTAGCAGTTTTCTGCTGATTGCACAGTTTAGCATTTGATCTTTTTGTTAACCACAGTCAGGTGACCATACATGGGGTAATTAGATTAACCTGCCCCTCCTCTTCTTTAGTGAAACAATATAAAATCTGGTATTCTGTTGGCACATGCTTTCCTTAGATTAATGATCTTGGAGCTGCTGTGTGGAAATTTGCATAGCTCTCTACAGCTCTGAGAAATGAAAATGCCCAGCTGTCTAAAAGCTTTAATCAGGAAATGAGCATGAAATGGCATTGTTTTGTCACGGGCTTGGAATAATTTATTCTTGACAATCGAGTTATCCGAGATGGAAATATATGTAAACATTCTTTCAACAACCAGTAAACAGGTGCTTTTTTGTTAAAAATTCAAGAATTTCTTTACTTGGGAGTGGCTTTCAAACCCTTGGTCCTCAGCATTGCTCGCTTACAGTTCATTCTATGATGATATTCCTTGTCTCTCCTCTTTTAAGTGGCAGTTTATGGAAGTTGGCCTTCCAGAGCAAGTGAAGAGAGCATATACGTGTAGGTGGAGCATGGCGTGACCACTAGGAGCATGGGCTTGGCCCCAGGACTGCCTGGGCTTCAGTCCTCAGTCAGCCCTTGACTGTCTTGTCCCCTCTTGGGATCCACCTCCCCCATCTGTCAGAGAGAGAGATAATGCCCCCTATTTCTTAGTGTGACTGTGAGCACTGGATGAACTACTCCATGCAAACCCTTAGAACAGTCCCTTGCTCATAGTATTCATAATTGCAAGCTAATTCCATAGTTTTTAGATCTAGGAAAATGAAGAAGAGATTCACTTTCTGTTTTATATGTAAGAGGCCCCAGTGCATTTACATTTTTCCATTAGTTTATTAGTCCTAGAAGCAGTTGTGACTGTAAAAATTAACCCTGACCTAGACACACATACTGCTGCCATTTATAGCTGGCACATAGTAGGCACTCACATATCTTTTAGAAGAATGACAGAGCTAATAATAATGGCCATGATTTATTGAGTGCCTGGGGATGAAAGATCACTGAGACCTCTTCCTTACCCCTGAGACCCTCACAGAGTAGCCGAGAGAGAGAGAGATCGAGAGTACAGGGGTCAGTGCTGTGACAGGGATTCCCACAAAGGGCCCCAGGAGCACGGGCTCTTCACCATCTTCAAAGCTGTTAAAAAGATGGCAAAAATGGCTCCCAGACCTTGGATGGCCCTTCTTTTGTCTCCAAGAGCAAGCTGTTGACCTACCACGTGATCCAACAATTCCTGTGTTTCTGGGAGTACTGTGTCACGGGATAGGTATGATGTTATCAGGAACATTTAAAAAATTTTCCAGAAGAGGCTGTTGGAGAAAGTGCCCACCCCTCAGGGAGTTCGATTTGAGACCTTGTGATTAACCTTTTTGAGCATAATTAACCAATCCCACACTGTTTAAGTCTTGTTGTACTCTGGGCACTAAAGTGAACTATATTCTACCTATGGTAAAACTACAAATAAGATTTACTATTGCCTTTTTATAAGCATTTTATTTATTATTCTGGGTTGTTGTCATGACATTGATTATACTTGTATTTCAAAATTTTTGATTTTTTTAATCATATGAATGGAAAAGACGATTAATGGGCCTGGTATGATTTTACCCACATCTTAACTTTCTTATCTCCCCTTCTTGAGGAAATAGATGGACTGAAGAGCTTTCTTTTAAGCTTTTATCTGTTCATATGTACGGCCATCACTGGGACCCAGTAACATTAGGATCATTAAAACTAGCAGTGGAAAGGATATAACTGAAGTGTATTTGGGGACAGTATCAATTTCTTGCTTGTTTGCAGAAAAAGTAACAGCCAATAGTCTAATGATTGGGGAATAGTAAACACATTTCCATCATTACTTTTTTTTTAATGTTTATTTTTGAGAGAGAGCAACGAATAGGGGAGGGGCAGAGAGAGAGGGAGACACAGAATCCGAAGCAGCCTCTAGGTTCCGTGCTGACAGCACAGAGCCCAACATGGGGCTCGAACCCATGGACTGTGAGTTCATGACCTGAGCCGAAGTCGGATGCTTAACTGACTGAGCCACCCAGGCGCCCCTCAATCGTTACTTTTTAAATTAAAAAGTTGTATGGCTAACACAGGCACACGGTACCAATTAAAAGTGACAAAATGTGGGCTTTCCCTGTCTCTCGGTCACCCTGTTCCCCTCGCTGGAGGCAGCCTCAGTTCATCAGTTTGTTCTCTATTACACAATGAGGCATGCACACACTTTCACACAAATGCTAGCATACGTTATTAGGCTTTCTTACCTAGCAGCATGTCTTAGCGATTATCCTTATTTGTACTTAGAGACCTGCCTCATTCTTGGAGAAAGTTGCATGGTGTGGATTTACTGTAATTCATGTAACTAGTTCTCTACTGATACTCATTTACATTCTTTCAGTCTTGCTAATTGAAGCAGTGTTGTAACAATTAATCTTGTACATACACCCTTTTGCACGTGTGCAAGCATACTTGCAGTTTAAATTCCTAGGAGTGGAAATACTGAGTCAAAAGGCATAGGCATTTAAATTTTTGATAGATAATTGCCACATTGCCTCACACAGAGGTTGCACCTATTTATATATCAATTTATACTCTCATTGGTGAGTGCGAGAGGGTATCTTCCTCTACACCAGAGCTAAAATTATATTGTTTTGATTGTTGACAATCAGATAGATTTAAAAAGCAATTTTTTGCATCCGTAGCACTAATATAAATTCACTGGGTATCAGATCCATTGAGAAGCTTAATCGTATTTAGTATCAAGAAAAAAAATGAGAACTCATTGTAGTAAAAATTATATTCACCCCCGTGTATGTAGACTATAACTTGTGGAGAGTTTGACTTGTGCTTACTATCCTCTGTACTTATTTACCCTTTGCACGGATACCAGCTGTGTGCCAGGCACTGCGCTCTGTGCTCTGAGCACAGAGACAGTATTCTGAGAGGGCCCGGACCCTAGAGAGGACTGGTGTGAACATGATAGTATGCCGGGTGTAAATGTTGTGCTTTTCGTAAAAGGACACAGCCAGGAGGATTCAGGTCTTCTATCCAGTGTGCAATGCACAGCTACTGTCAAATGAATCCCACTGTAATTTGCATTTTTCTTAGGAGTGTGGTTAAGTATCTTTTCATAGGGTTGAGTCATTTTTTTCTGTGAATTATCTTTTGCTATTTTCTGTTGGGTTATTGATCTGTTTGCCAACACTTTGCAGAAAGCGTTCTCCATAACAAGCAATGCTCCCCCACTTTGACTTTGGTTGATTAATTTTCTTTCTTTTCTTCTTCTTCTTTTTTTTTTTTATCTTGCAGTTGTAGTTTTCTGTAGTTCATCAGCCCTTTCTTTTGCAGCTTCCACATTCTGTGTCAGAGTGTCAAATAGTCTTTCCCACTCTGAGATTGTAAAATATTTCTCTCGTATTTTCTTCTACTGCTTTTAAAGTTTCATTGAAAACATTTTTAAAGTTTATTTATTTTGAGAGAGAGCATGTGTGCACGAGGGGCAGAGAGAGAGGGAAAGAGAGAGAATCCCAAGCAGCGTCTGCACTGTCAGCACAGAGCCCGATGTGAGGCTCGAACTCATGAACTGTGAGATCATGATCTGAGCCAAAATCAAGAGTTGGATTCTCAACTGACTGAGCCACCCAGGCGCTCCTTTAATGTTTCATTTTTATTTTATTTTATTTAAAAATTTTAACGTCTATTTATTTCTGAGAGAGAGTGTGTGTGCATGCGCAAGCCGGGGAGGGGCTGAGAGAAGGAGACACAGGATCTGAAGTGAGCTCCAGGTTGACAGCAGAGAGCAGAGAGGAGAGAGCCCGATGTGGGGCTTAACTCAAACATTTATAAATATGTAAATGTTTATATATTTTTGAGAGAGAGGGAGACAGACAGAGCCTGAGGCAGGGGAGGGGCAGAGAGAGAGAGGGAGACACAGAACCCAAAACAGGCTCCCAGGTCTGAGCTGTCAGCACAGAGCCTGACGTGGGGCTTGAACTCACAAACCATGAGATCATGACCTGAGCCGAGGTCAGACGCTTAACTGACTGAGCCACCCAGGCGCCCCAGGTTTCATTTTTAAATGAGTAAATTTATTTTGAATGTCTAACGTTCCCCCTCTAGTAAAGAAATAGGTATTGCTTGTTCAAGGAAAATGAGGTACTGTGTGAATTTTCTTACTGTATCTTCTTCCTACTGCTCTTAAGCCAGATCTGCATCCTGAGAGGCGATAAGTTGCTTGTGATCCAGGGAACACCGGTTGTGTCTTTGTAGGGATGACACAGATTTCCATGTTGTCATAGCTTTCGGCTGAATTGAACGTACTACCCGTCGTCTGTAATAGGTGTCCTGCCCATAACGGTCTGCTAAGTTGGCCATTCATTTGACAGATATTTATTAGGTGCCCACTAAACCATGTCCAGACAGCTGGTTGGTATTGACACCCTTTGATCCACTGGTAGTAATCTAGATGTTTAGCAGGGCATGGGCAGATCCGCAGGCACTGACTACCATGCAGGTAATTGCACTGTGCATAGATCAGGAAGTGGTGTTATCTCTTTGGGACACGAAGGCGGAGGTTCTTATCTTTGTCCGGCATGTGGCACTTCCTGAGCTCCTTGCAGCATTTATTCCCATCCTGCTGTCCAAGCGCTTCTTGCCTGGGCCTGTGTTATCAGTGATTCTTGGGAGATAACACTGCAAATGTAGGATATTGCAAATATGTAGTTGAAGATTTACATAGAAACATGACAATAGGTATCCTGTTACTTAAAAAGAACTTGTTAGCTTTGAGCTGAAAAGATCTTAGGTCTAATCTATGATGATATGTCAGAGCACTTTTCTAAGTGGCCACAGATTTTGTTAAATGTAAGAAAGCCATTGTGTATGAGATCAGCGTGGTTTCACTATGTAATTTTTAGGGGAAAGTATGAAATATTTCAAGCATTTGGAAAAGAAACAGAATAGCAAATACCAGTGTGTCTACCCCCTCGATTTATCAAATCCTCATATTTTTGCCATGTTTACTTCAGATGGTGTGTGTGTGTGTGTGTGTGTGTGTGTGTGTATTCTTTGTAAGTCTTTCTAATGAAGTTGGTGCATTTCGTGGTTCAACAGCATGGGTCTTTTTTTTATGTTTATTTTTGAGACAGAGACAGAATGTGAGCAGGGGAGGGGCAGCGAGAGAGGGAGACACAGAATGTAAAGCAGGCTCCAGGCTGTCAGTGTAGAGCCTGATGTGGGGCTTGAACTCATGAGATATGAGATCATGACCTGAGTTGAAGTCGGACGCTCAACCGACTGAGCCACCCAGGTGCCCCCCCTCTTTTTAATTGTGATAATGAGATAGATATTTTTTTAGCGAAACAATCTTCCAGCTGAAGCTCCCCTAGTGTTCTGCTCTTGCTTTCAAGATACTTACTGTGTCTTCCCAGGTGTCTTAAGATTTAGTAGCCTTTTCTGAATGGAACCAAGTGCTGGTAAACCAGTCTCTGCGAGCAGGTGACGTTCAGGGGGTGGCTGTTCCTCAAACTTGCCTTTAATGTGGGGGGGGGCAGGCAGGAAGGTATTATGCATGTAGGGGGTAGGTAATGTGCTATTTTAGGATTCTGTATTTATTCAAAACTCTCTTGCAGTAGATTTGCTGTAAGGGTTTGTTTTAGTGATTTCCTTTTATCTCCTGCCAGTGGTAATTTTGCAAAAAGGTTTTCCATGAAATGGCGTAGGGGGCACAGCTGTGATCCCACAGCCACACCGGGCCCTAAAGGGAGTCTTACCTGCGGAAAGAAACCAGGTTTGAGGACAGGCTGATGAATGCCTCCTTCTTTTCCCCTGCCCTGCTTCTGCCCTGAGCTGAGGGGATCCAGCCGAGGTTCGCTCTAATGCAGAAGGAAGCCCAGGACCAGCATTTTCTGCAGGTCAAGGCAGTACTGAGCTCCCCCTGGTGTCAGTGGCAGCAGCCCACTCCGTGTGCCTGTAATGTTGGTGGCAGGAGAGAAGGAAATATTGTGAGATGTGAGGAAAGCAGGTGAGGTGGAGAGGAAGGACCTCATAGAGGGAGAAGATCCACTCAGCTGATTGTGTCAATTAGATGAGTCACCCCTTGACTCACCCACTTGGTAGGAAGCATCTGGCACATTCCAATCGCCGGTCCCCTTAATGTTGATCCCAGAAAGCTTTCCAGCCCCTGAGATGAATATTAAGACATCCAAGGGGCACTTGGATGGCTCAGTCAGTTAAGTGTCCGACTCGTGATTTTGGCTCAGGTCAGGATCCCATGGTTCATGAGTTCGAGCCCCACATTGGGCTCCGTGCTGGCAGCATGGGATTCTCTCTCCTTTCCCTCCTTCTGTCCCCCCCCCCCCCACTTCAAGGTAAATAAGTAAACTTGAAATAAATAAATAAACTTAAAAAAAAAGATACCCAAGAACTAACTAGCTTTTCATGTTTTTGACCTTCTAGGATGAAATATTAGCACATTTTGATTTAAAAGAATCTGTTGTTCTCTGGCTTAAGCCTTCATATTGTTATTTTAAGTGGAAATAGCATACAGTGAAGTACAGAGATCATATACATAAACATAGTTCAAAGAAGCTTTAGGCATGTATATGCCTGTGCAACCTTCGCCTAGACCAAGTTATAGAACCTCCCAGTTATTACCTTCCCAAGGGCAACTGCTGTTTGGAGATCTCTCACCATTGATGAGTTCTGCCTATTGGTAAACTTTGCACAACAGAATCGTAGCGTATGTGATCTTCTTGGTCGGGCTTCTTTCACTCAGAGTCCTCACTATGATGTTCATCTGTTTTGTTAGGTGTCATTCTTTTTTTTTTTTTTTACAGCACTTGCTGTTTTATGATGACCATGATGACAATAAATAATCAATTTGTATACTACTCTCCAATTTACTCTTTGACCCTGAAGACACATCTGTGATGGTACCAAAGCATTTAGCATTAGACTTCTTTTAGAGATGACAAAAGAGCTGCTGAGAGGCTTTCAGTATTGTCCCCAAGGTCATCCACCTAATAAATGATGATGCCAGTACTAGTTGTTGTTTGTTTTTGTTTTGTTTTTGTTTTCACTCACCCGTCATTCTCTCCATTTACCGTGAAGGCTGCATCTCAGCTTGTGTCAAGGTTGGTAGTAGGATGAGAGGAGGGAGGGACTCCTAGACTGGACCTTCATTGATGTTTTACTGTGGAGTATTTTGGTTCATTGAAGGAAGGCAAGTTTCAACCAGGCCACTCCCCAGCACCTGTGCAGTACATAATGGATGAGGTGGCTGAGGAGACAAGAGGGAAAGCTAACTTCGCAGCCAGCCACATCCGGGCAACTCCACTCATCGGAAGGCAGACTATGCTGGTCTAGTTTCCAGTTGTGTACAAATTATGCATTTCCTTGGTGAGGCTATTGTTCACAGGCTGCTAAATGTGTCATGGCAAGTTTTTTCTAGAGTGGCATTATTGGGGCTTTTTGGCCTCCAGATGTGGGTGAGCCCTCTTGGGCTCTGATCAGTGTAGTGCTTTGGGAAACAGGAATGGTATGAGTTCTCCTCTCCCTTCACTCAGGTTGTCCTTGTGACATAGTTTGAGTGTTATTGCAACATTGATATCTTACTGATGGCCTCAGTTCTGCTGTACATGCTGAGTTTCACTGTTGAGGCATCAGATTTGAGACAAAGAGAAGCTAGGTTTCCTTTACCGCATAAAGAGGTTTGCCGATACCCTGATGATTTTGTAGTGTTTTAAAGCAAGTACAATCATGGCTGATTTATATATGTGGGGATGTGTGAATTTCTCTAAGCCCCCATGGCCCACAATTCTGGCCCAGGGCGTGGCCTCTACCACTGGGATAGCAGAATCCAGGTTCTTAACAATGGTTAAAAATATAGGCCTAGTGTTAGAAAGTGGAGATTGGGGGTTGGGCTAGGGACACTCAGACCCAGGAGATCCAGAGTCGCATGACATGGATCAGAACCTCGGATAGCTCCAGCTAGCCGGATGCTGGCAGCTACAGGCAGGAAGGAGTCACTCCAGTGCCAAGTCCGCCCTCCTCTGCAGCAAAGAGCTTTTATGTGTGGATGAGAAAGGACTTCAAGGATTTGGGCCTCGGTATTGGTGGGTTTATGGATGAAACGGTACCTTATATTCTTGAGCTGTGGAGGGAAGTGAAAATTCCCACTGGAGCCATGGGTGGGGTGATTTTGAGTCTTCCTTCTATAGCCATGACACTAGTTTTTCTTCAGAGCTGAGGTGTAGTGGGAGAGCCCTGCCGGAAGGCCCAGAGTTGGGTCCACGGCTCCCCATTAATAGCTTTGTGGCCTTTGGCTGCTCTTGCATGCTCTCTGGGTCTCACAATTGTTTTGTTTTGTTTTTTTTTTAAGTTTGTTTGTTTGTTTAGAGAGAGAGTGGGGGGAGGGGCAGAGGGAGAGAGGAAGAGAATCCCAAGCAGGCTCCACACTGTCAGTGCTAAACCCAATGTGGGGCTCTAGCTCACAAACTGTGAGATCATGACCTGAGCCGAATTCAAGAGTTGGACGTGTAACCAACGGAGCCACCCAGGCGCCCCTGGTCTCTGACTCTTATATACAAAAATATGTCAATCTGGAAGAATAAAGGTTTTATTTATTTTTTCAATAACACAATGACAGTGTTACTGTGAGGAACAAGTGAAGAAATATCCGCTAAAACACTTTAATTTCTATAAGCCTCTGCCAGTGTGAGGTTGTGTCATTGCCAGCATCATCACCTATTTTTAGAGCCTACCAAGAGGACTCCGTGACATCAGATGTCTGTGAAAGTCGAGGTGTTGTGAAAGAAGTGCATTCCCATCTTACATTTGCACGGTAATTGGTTCCATGGGGTCAGCATGCATGTTGGATAGCTTGAGCCAGAACCCAGGACACAGGGATTTGTGGTTTACTATTCAAATTTAAAAAGTTTTTAGATGAAACGGCATGTCCTGTGGTCTTTTGGAAGTAACGGCAGGATTTCAATAGGGGAGTGACAAGTTCATACCTTTGTTTTGGGAGAGTATCTCTGGTGGCAGTGTGGAGGCTGATGTGGAAGAGGCCAGAGGCAGGGAGATATTATTGTCACTCCGGCAGGACTCAGAAAGAGTGGTTAAGAGATGAGTTTTGGGGGAGCCTGGTTGGTTCAGTCAGCTAAGCGTCTGACTCTTGACTTCGGCTCAGGTCATGATCTCACAATTTGTGGGCTCGAGCTTGACGTCGGGCTCTGTGATGGCAGTACAGAGCCCGCTTGTGTTTTCTCTTTCTCCCTCTCTCTCTCAGCCCCTCCCCTGCTTGTGTGCTCTGTCTCTCTGTCTCTCTCTCTCAAAATAAATAAATAAACTTAAAAAAAATTGGCTTTGGAGTGAGACAAGTTGGGTTCCAATTCTGGCTCCTATTTATTTGGTAAGCTTCCTTAATGCCCCATGTCTTGGTGTGTGCATCATTGGTGAATAGGGTTGTTGTTCAGGCTACAAGTTGCCATCCAGGTGAAGCTCTCAGAGCACATCTGTTCAGCACGTGGCATGTACTAACATGTTAGCTGGTGTTCATGTGTATGTGTTCTTATGGGAAAATATGTGAGCAGGGGAGGGGCAGCAAGGGAGGGAGACACAGAATGTAAAGCAGGCTCCAGGCTGTCAGTGTAGAGCCTGATGTGGGGCTCAAACTCACAAACCGCGAGATCAGGACTTGAGTTGAAGTCGGATGCTCAACTGACTGAGCCACCCAGGCACCCCGCGATTTTAACCATTTAAAATATACAGTTCAGTGGCATTAGCTACATTAACAATGTGCAACAGTTGTCATTATCTCTGTCTAAAACTTTTTGGTCACCCCAAACAGATATTTGGTGACCATTAAACATTGACTCCCATCCCCCCTCCCACTCCCTGGTAACCTCCAGTCGTTTTGTCTCTATGAATTTGCCTAGTCTGGCTGCATTATATAAGTGGAATCATAGAATATTTGTCCTTTTGTGTCTGGCTTATTTCACTTAGCACATTGGTCTCTAGGCTCATTCATATTGTAGCATGTATCAAAACTTGACTCCCCTTTGAGGCTGAATAATATTCCACTGTATGTATGGACCACATCTTGTTTTTCCTTTCATCTGTTGATGGACATTTAGGTTATTTCCACCTTTTGGCTATTGTGAATAATGCTGCAGTAAATGTTGGCCTACAACTATCTCTTTGAGTCCCTGATGGCAGTACTTTAGGGTGTGTACCTAGGGGTGGAATTGCTTGGTCACATGGTGGTTCTTTGTTTAACTTTGAGGAACTACCATATTGTTTTCCATTGTGGTTGCACCATTTTATATTTCCACCAGCAATATACAGTGGTTCCCGTTCCTCCACATCCTCATCAATACTTATTTTCCTTTTTAACAAATTCTAGCCATATGTGTGGAAGAAATGTCTCTGTAAGTTCTTTGCCTGGTATCCGTGGTTTTAAGGCAGTATAGGAGGAATAGAGAGAAACTGAGAGGTTGAGGAAGTAGATAGAGCCCAACTGGGTGACTGGTTAGGTAGGAGGGTTAACACTGAGTTTTTTAGCCTGGGTAAGTGGGTAGATGTGGGCTGTCAAGCAAGATAGCTCCCTTCTGTTCCAGAAAAGGGGCAGGTCAGGGGGAAGATGTTGCGTTTGTAGGGGGGGCTGCATTGAGCCTGGTGTACCTAGATGTTGTACAGGTGGAGCCTACAGGATGCAATGCCATACCCGTGTGTCTGGTTTCTCTGGAAAGATACAGGGCATATTTTAAGTTTTGTCTCCTCCCTGCTTCAATCTAAGAGGGAACTTAAGAAATGTGGGCATTGTTAGGCTTCTCTGTGTGGCAAATTTAAACAGTCATTGAGGGGGCAGTGGAATCTGGGATTTATGAACCAACCTCTCTCCTAGTGCTGTTGTCTTAGCCCTTAAGCACCTGCTTGATCAGGTCAGTCCTTCCATCCTCATGGGGTGCTGCTCTGAAGCCTTGGGTTTGAGCGTTCTTAGAATCACAGCTTCTAGGGGTGCCTGGCTGGCTCAGTGACCGTAGAATGCGACTCTTGATCTTGGGGGTGTGAGTTTGAGCCCCACGTTGGGTGTGGAGATTACTTTAAAACAAACAAAACAGTCATAGCTTCTAAAGCTCTAGTGACCACTCCAGTCTCTCAAACATTTGCCCCTCCCTCACCCTTCCCCATCTGCATGTCTTTAGCAGTTAGTGCCAAGCAAATGCTTGACATGTTGCCCACGACGCACTGAAGTTTTCTGAATTAGTCCTTGGTAACACCGGATGTTGTATCACCATGTTCTGTGGTGTCCAGGTGGGAAATTTGTGTGTCCACAGTCCTGTCCACACTGCAGTGGATGGTGAAGTTTGAGCAGCTGTTCTACCCTAAAGAAACAACCTCAGGGGAATGAGCCCCATGGTGGCTTGTTTTTTTTTTTTTTACTTCTCAAGCCATAGCAGCCTGGCAGCCATCCCTAAGAAAGCCACCCCTCATGTGGCTCACATGGGCAGTGTTTGTAGATTGTCCCCTGATGCCGTCTGCCTGTGAGGCTGTAGAAACCCCCTGCAACTGCTGTTCTAGCAGGTGGTGCAACTACCGAGGTGGGAGTCCGTGTATGTACACATGCGTGCACACAGCTTTGTGCTGGCTTGGCCTAGAACACTGGCTGAAACTCTCAACCCACCAAAGCGACAGCTGCAGTTACTGGTTTCCGGTGGGGCCCTGGTGAGGGGAGGGAGGGTGAGGCTGCTGTGAACTGAGCCAGCAACTGGGGAATTGGATATGGTAACTAACACTCAGGTGTGTAGGAAGCTGCCAGCAGTGGCTGTGTTTTAACAAGCTTTTTTTCTTTCTTTGTGCCTCTGCCCTCTACCCAGGCTGAATCTCAGCCCCCTACCTAATTTACCGTCTTCATGTTCATTCCATAGAAGGAGCCCATCCACATTTCTTGCCCCATGTTCTTCCTAAAGAACACATGTCTCATCCTTGAGCCCTTCCTGCCACTCAGCCACACTCTGGGTCTAGCCCCATAGCTTTCACTTTTGCTCAAGTCAGCGTGATCATGGGCTCAGACAAGCCCAGAAACCCTCCACTCCAGACTTGCAGTTTGTGAGTTACTATCATTTCAAGGTATTGATGCTTTCAAAAATAATGATGTAAATTATTAGACTAATTTGAAATAATTCTATCAGCCATCAGGTTTTTAAATTCTGTATCTTAATGGATCTTGGATAAGAGACCCCCGAGAGCAAACTTTTCCCTAAAGGGCCAAGTATTTTAGGCTTTGATGTCCGTTCCAAATACTCCGCTCTGCCATCATTTTCTAGTAGCCCTAGAAAATACCTCAATGGATGTAGGTGGTTGTGCTGTAATGAAACTTTCCTTACAAAACCACGTGGTGGGCTGTAGTTTGCTGACCCCTGGCCTGGACTGATAGTCTTTATTTCTGTTTGTCATCTTACATTTTTCTTTGTCAAGAGTTAAGGAAAGCCAGAGGAACTTGCTGACTGTAAATGAACTTAAATCATCTTCTTTTGGGTTTAGCATAATTGTCAGACAATGGTGATTTGGAATATATTTCTCTAAACCCTTGTTGGGAAGGATAGAAACCAGAAGGCTTTTAGCTTGCCTAAAGCTTGTCATTGTTCAAAAACTAGGACAGGCTGTCGCTTAGAGCTGAGTAGTGGCCTTTAGTATCACTCATTCTCTTTGTGGTCACTTGGAATGGCCATAGTCACATAAGGTCATGTCACCATACTGGACATTGTTTTCCTTTGTAGGAGTAGGTGCTTCGGTAATAAATGTAAGGAAAACGAGCTACAGCAATAGAGGAAATGGTATTCTTCAAGGCTCATGGTATATTGAGTTGAGGTCATCATAGTTCATTTCCAGAAAGCTGAAGCTTAAAATAATCAAAGAGCCATTTTCAAATTTCAAAAAACTATCTTATTTTCCTTTTATCTTCACAGGAAATAAAGAAAGAGATGAAGAAAGACCCTCTCTCCAGCAAAGCTCCAGAAAAACCCATGCACGAAGTATCCGCTGGAAATGTTTTGCTGTCTTCCGAAACAATTCTAAGAACCAATAAGAGAGGTATGGAAACAAAGAACAAGCCCCCTCCCCACACACAACCCCAAACTGGAAACTTCTGGGTCAACTGTGGCCAATTTGGAATTGCTGAAACATTGAATGGCATTTGCCCTTTTGTTTTTTTGTATAAATTTGGACACACACACACAGAGCGAGTAATAATGTAACTATAATAAAGGGAACTGACAGAATTTTTTTTATAATGAGAAAGTAGACTAAATCCGTAAATGATGATTTTCCTAGGACTTTAGCTTTCGCTCTCATATCTATTTTTATGGATGAAAGGTGACTTTAGAGAATGCTATGGTGCAGGCTGAGCTGTGAGTGTCTGGCCATGTTCTCTTTTTAATTTAAGGGCAGGCTTTATCAGGGTCTTTCTCTCTACCTGCTGGGCTCCCAAACATAGACTGTGTCTCTCCTGGTTTCTCAGGCAGTACATGCAAAGATATAGCCCGTACATCCATCCAACCAAGGGAACGTTAACCATTTTGTTTCCCTGTTTTGAGACCTCAAGGCAGGTTTTCAGGTATTAGCTCCTTGGGGTTTTGTTTTCTCCCACATCCCTCCCTTGTGACACTGTTGTTTGAAATGATAGGAGAGAGAATATAAGATTGCAGGGAGGACTCGACTCACTTCTACTGTGGTCGCACAAGATTTCCTCGGTTTTTCCTGACCCAACCTTCTCTGTGCATCCAGCGGGGCTCACACTGAGCGTGCCCACCGTAGGGCAGCCTTCAGCTGCAGGCTTTTCATGGGCTTATTACTTCCTTAAAGAGAAATAGCTGGTCGGAAGCAGGAGCAGGAAATGTATTAGCCAAGAGTTCCATTAAAAAGAAAAAAGAAGGCAAGTTTACATAACCACAGGGAAGAACAGCTAATCTTTCATAAAATTTAGACAGCATAAGAATTTGTCCAATAAACTGCCCATTGATCATAGTGCTTGAGACATTAGCTTTGTGTCTCTCTTCCTTCCTGCTTCTTCCTCTACCCCCTCCAGCTGCCCTGGGTTACATTTGCTTTTTTGAATTATTCAGATGAAGCATTGGCTGCAGGCCCACGCTGGTTAGCAGCTATAGGATTTTCTTTCTTTTCTTGTTTTCTTTCTTTTTTTTTTTAAAGCCCATCGTACCAGTGCAGGGGATTTCCCATTTTAAGAATTAAGCGTACTTTGCTGTAAAACTGCAGCCATCCCCCAAAGCCCCTCCTGCATTCTTGCACGTAAGTTCCAGAACTCTTGAGGCCTGCCCTCGTCAGTTTCAGAGAGCCAGAAGTCCGTGTGTCTTTCTCCATTCCCACAGCTCACTCGCTGGTCTGAGCCGTTCCTGTTCCTCCTCACGCTCCCTGGGTCCGTAAGCCAAGGACGGGCGGGCTTCTCCTGCCGGCCCTGCTTTCGTAAAGTGAATAAGAGAATTAAGGTAATTAATTAACTTAACAAGCTAAGGAATTAATTAAGTTAAAGAATAAGGTAATTATCCAGATGAGTTTGGTAAAAATTACCTGAGAACTTGAAATCAAAGAAAGAATAAAACTTCTCAGATAATTGCCTTTTTACGTCTAAAAATCTGGCCTCTGAGGTCCTCTGCGGAATTCTTCATGATCCCGCAAAAGGCATTAAAAGGGTGGCCTACCGACTGATGTTTTTTTCTCAAGTCTCCACCTTAGGCCTGCAGCCGGATTACGACCAACCTTTTACGCTGGGGTATTTTATATAAGGAATCTGAGACTTGGGCACATGGAGGCATTCTGTAAATACGAAATGCATAAAATACCATCTTCATTCTGTCCCAGGCTTCAGACTGACCCCCGGGTCACCTGGGCCAAACATAAATTCCCAGTTGAAGAGAAGCATTGTGTACCCGAGGCCAGTGCCGTGTTTGGCCCTGCCCCCACCCGTCAATACTAACAGTATCCTACTACTCCTTATAATAAACAGCAGGGTGGATTGATTGGCCTTGTCAGGCCAGATAAATAGTTCATTGTGCTGAGCTCAAAAGCTACATTTTTTCCCCATCCCAAATCAATGAAAAACCACTTTTTTTTCCCCCTTAGAACAAGGATCAGAGGCTAAATCTGTGGGATGATTCTAGTTACTTGTAAACACTTCTGTCCGACTGATTTTTCAAGTTTTGTGACTTATTGTAAATGACCCAAGTCTTCTCCTTCTCTTTGTTTCTACCAAGCTTTGTCCCTAGAAATCTCTGGATGTTTTTATCATTTGCTGTTGTTATGGAGGGAAGTTGCTTTCAGAGTTTAGTAACAGACTGCTTTGTTTCATTAACATAGGATCCTTCTGAGAGTATATGAGTCCTCCTTGTGATTCAGCCTTGGACCCTGTGAGAATTTAATACAGTTAACACAAGTTCTTTTTCTTTTAATAAAGAAAGATCAAAATCTATTTCTGTTATGAGTTTGAAATTGAGCTATTTCGTTGGGTCCTGAACTTGAGGTAGATGTCACTGGAGAAGTTTGCCCAGTTGTGGCCAGCGGTTTGGGACATGCCTCACTTTGTGGCAGTGGGGAGTGGATTGTAGAACCTCACGGAGTGGGATGAGTTTACCCTCCCTAGGCCCCTGTATAAGGTCAAGAGATACCCTAGGTTTGAACAAAGCTAGTAATCGCCTTGAGAAAGGGCCAGACCATGGAAACAGTTTGGGGACCAATTAGTTTCAGTTTTCAACTTTAACCTTTGCACATTTCTACAGAGGTGATTTAGGGAGGTACTGGAATGACTCCATGTGCTTTTCATTTGAGAAAAAGATGTGACTGAAATTGAGAAAGACACACACACACACACACACGCACAGAGAGAGAGAGAGAGAGAGAGAGAGAGAGAGAACATTTCCTGCAGATGGCTTGACAGCAGTCAGCTATACATTCCAGGAATTAGGGCATTTGTGTCTGCTCCCACTCCTGGCCACTTCTCTGGGCTTCACCCGAGTCCTAGTGAAGGAGCTTTTCCTTTAAAACAAGGTTTTCCCAGGGAGCAAGAAGTCAGTTTTCATTTACACTTGCAGCATGGCTGTTGTGTATCCTGAAGTTATCCCAGACTCCAGAATGTTGACAAATTATAGCCTGAGGATCTGAAAAATTTTTTGGAGCCAAATGACATTCTCATGAACCAGACACAAATAGGTTGTTTCCTTCTGAGAATGATTTATTCTTTTGTTTCTTCTCTCATTAAGCCCATTTGGAAGGCTGATGAGCCCTCCTAAATTGGAATATTGATGTATGGAGAAATGTATGAAAAGCATTCTATCCTTGAGTTTAAAAGCAAAACTGAACAAAATGGACATCTTAATAGTTAACAGCAAATACATTCAATACATACTTGAACATGAGTACAGAGGACTTTGTCCATTTCTACTTGAATTAAAATGAAATAAAAAAAATCAGTTGGTTTCATCCTTAGAAGGGTTTCCCAACCCACTTTATTCATGGGATAGGTTAAGTGTCCAGGCTGTGATCAATACTGCCCTGGCCTTCGTAAGGACCAGCTTGTATTTCAGGGGCCTAGTGTTTCACTTTTGCATCATCAGCAGACCTCATGGGGAAGGCCGCCCCTCCCAGACCCTTCCTGCTGCCCGGGATTCTGGGTGTTGTTCCCTCCACACCTTGACATGGATGCTAATGAGAGTTCAATAGCGCCTGGATACTGTGCGCCTGGCCCTGTGCTTGGTGCTGGGGCAGATCGGAAGACCAGAAAAACCCCAGCCAGTCCTGCCTGCAAGCACGTTCAGTCTATTGTATCACTTGGGAAATGTTAAGAAAGTGGTGTGCATTTCTTAAATCTTTTATATGGCAAGTTGGGGGTATGTCTCTTATTTACTTCTGTCATTCTGAATGTGAAGCCACTCCGTGGGTTTCTGGTTGGCTTTATGTGTCCTTGTTTCTATTTCCAGTTTATCATGAATTCAGTGTTTGGTAAGTCTCTATTGTATTTTGCACACTTATTCTTTGCTATTATTATTGTTATTATTATTATTATTGTTATGCTGTCCTGATATAAAACGTCTTTTATAATCATCTTTTTAAGTCGCTCTGCTCCTTTGGCATCTGCCTTCTGAAAGATAAACTGCTTTTACCATCTTTATTTAAGGTTTGTTGTGCATTTGCATTTTACTGCCCCTTCCAAGGATTAATGCCGAAAGATCTGATGGTCTTAAAAGATGTTATTTGTAACAGGTCTAGCACTGATGCTCCAACATGAGATTCAAGTTGAGCTGGTCGGGAGGGTTGTTGTGGGAATTGCTGTGTGGATATGACTTGGATTGTAGAACATGACTCTGTGGGCTCATTTGTCGTGTATTTAGTCCTTCAGACAGGTTTAATTCAAAAGTTTTCCTTAACAGAGGGACCAACAGCTGCTCTGCCTCTGCTGACACACTGTTGCTTTAAAAGTTAATGCGGAAATTCTTCAGAATTCATTTTGTGTGTGGATGGGCGATACATACATGCCCCTCGGCATAACACGGGCCCCGTGTTTGCCGCACGGAAGGGTTCTCCATTGTGGTCTGCTGGCTGTAGCCAGAGTGTGCCTAATGTTTATCTTTCTTTTCCCCTCCCAGTTTCAGCCCTGGTCATTCAAGTCCCTAAACATATCTGTCCATAGTGACCTCCCTCCCTTGTCTCTACTAAAGGGGAAATGTGTTTTGAGCTCTCACTTCTTTGGCATTTCTTTGGCTACTTGGAATAACGTTCTCGAGGTATCTGTTGGCCTGTTAGGACGTGAGTGCGTGTGTGTGCACGAACATGCACCTGCTGCCATGGAACTCTGTTGGCTCGGAGGCGGTGGCCTGGTTCTCTTGATGGGCTGTGGGCTCTTTGTTTGAAATGAAACTGTAAACAAAGGATGGAGAAAGCGTGTCTTTAATAAAGAAAATGTCAACTCCTTTGGTTTTCCAGTGCTTTGTTGTTCAAGGTAGATGCGAGTCCTGGGAATTTGTTTATAGAAATAAGATGTTTTTCCTTTCAAATTTCCTTTTGAAGCAACAAATGTGAATTATCCCGGTTAGCTAGGAATCTGCAAATGCAGCATGTTGGGTCAGATTTTCTCCAACTCTCCAAATCACCTGCTGACTTTACCTAAATTGCTGCCTTTCATGGACAGATGGAAGAGTAAGAAGTAAGAGAAGGCATTATTGTTGTATGTGGAAGCTCTTGGCTATCACCTGACTGGACTTTCCCGTGGGGAGATGAAAATAAAGCTGGCCATCTGGCAGTGAACCTGGATGGATAGAATTCGTACATCAATAATACATACGTACATCTGTGTAAATGTATCTGTATGTGCATTTATCATCTTTTTTCCCAGGGGGCCTTCATTCTTGAAAGTTTGATAGTAAAAGGGCCATAAAGAGATCTTGTAAAGTAATTGATCCCTGGCTGCATTACTGACAGGTTCTACTGGGAGCCTGTGGTATTGGCTCTGTGGGACCAGTAGTTGCTGTTAGAGCATGTTGCCCCAGTTCACTTTCTTATCAGAGTATTACTGCCTCTTGGACCGAGAGATGGTGGTGAAATGGGTGGAAAATGCCATTTTGGGTGGGTGTTGCCATCATATATTTCCATACATTTTTATGTGTGGGTCATTGTCAAACTTGGTTTTAAGAAGTTTTCTTGTATTATATTTATCTCTTTTCAATCTCTGTGTCCTGGTCCCAAGATGTTAACACTAGAGGAATTAGTGTCCCATGGAATAATTATTTAGACTTCTACAGCACTCCTGCTGGGTTTCCACCCAAGTCCAACCAGAGGAGGAGCCAAGTAGTGGTTTGTGGTAGTGGCTCCACCTGGTGGCTGTCCTAGGAAACGCCTTCTTCTGCCCACCTCTTTCTCCTGGTAGGAAATGCCTGTGGGTCCTCTGACCTAGTGTTCTGAATTCATGCTTTTCCATCTTAGACCCATAGCTTCTCTTTGTTCCCTTCTAATTTCTTTTCTCTTCTAATTTTTGTTCATTGAACTCATAGAATCCGTTTCTCCATCCTTGTCCCATCTGTTACACCCCTGCTGACCAGGATCATTGTTGATAAGCATTAAAAAAAAAAAAAAAAAAAAAAAAAAAAAGGACTCCTGTAGTCATGACTCTAGGTGTAGATAGTAATTTGAACACAGTATAAAGAAGTACACTAAAATCCCTGTAGGTAAGCCAGAGTCTCCTCCTTAGTAGCTCTAAGTACCCCTAACTACTTCTTTACTTCTTGTTGAGCCCAGTTTTCCTCAAAGGAGCAATATTTTATGACTGATGTTGTTTTCAGTTGTCAGCAGGCGGCTAAATAAAAAGCCAACTGACTTTGTTGGCTTCATTATCATTTGTCAGTTCTCTACAGGAAGCCCCTTCTCGCCTGGGTGTGGGCCACCCACCCTTACTCCCACCCTGCCCTGCTCCCCTCTGGGTATACCACGGAGCATAAGTATTCTTGATAAATATAAATGTTTCTTTTTTCATTATCTTGTGTTTTGGGGTTTTTTTAGTTGATGACATTACAGATGTGTTTTAGCTACATTGTGGGTTAGTCTGAGAACTTAATCCCCACTTATGACTTTGTTTCTATGAGAAAAAGCATTTGGAATTTCAAACACTGCATCATGCATAACCCACTTGTAAATCTGACTTCTTACTTTGATTTTTATATTACTGGCCTGAAGCCCTAGGTACTTTTTAAAAGCAGAGAGGGGCGCCTGGGTGGCTCAGTCGGTTGAGCGTCCGACTTTGGCTCAGGTCATGATCTCACAGTCCGTGAGTTTGAGCCCCACGTCAGGCTCTGTGCTGACAGCTCAGAGCCTGGAGCCTGCTTTGGGTTCTGTGTCTCCCTCTCTCTCCGCCCCTCCCCCACTCAATACACACACACACTCTCTCTCTCTCAAAAATAAATAAACATTAAAAAAATTAAATAAATAAATAAATAAAAGCAGAGAGTCCATATAACTGGGGATGACAGCACTTTTCTCATGCAGAGGAGTTTAAAGGTCACTTGGTACAGAATGCTGGACAACACACCCAGCCCCGAGGATAGCGCTGGGCAACCACATTGCACACAGTGCTCATTTTCACCAGTTCTGAGTTGGACCTTGGTGCGCCCAAGCGTGTCTGTATATGGCATGTTCTAAAAGGGGGACTATTGTATATTTTCACCTACTAGAGAGGAGACCACGTAACATGTGTGGCATGCTCAGAATGACACCAGGCCAGCATTTCCCAATGTGTGTTGCACCAAATTATGGCCCTGCAAAATACTGTGCAAAAGAGGAATGGAGAGACAGAGATAAGGAGACGAAAAGGGAGAGAAAATTGACTCTCTAGACAAGTACATTTGGGCCACATCGGCGTGCACTAACACTCTCTTAGAGACTGACAGGCCTGTTAGCATATTGCAGGCTCTCCGATGCCCTGTGGTAAGGAAACCTGCTGATCTTTGATCATCAAAGCACATTTTACTGAATACTAGTTAGGACTCTGCTTTAGGATGTGCAGGACTTGAAAATGTAGGACAAGGACCTCTCTCAGCATCTCTGAGATCATCTTCAGATTCGACCTTGCACAGGGAATGTTAAAGTGAGTGGCGATGGCCATGCTGGCCCTGTGAAAAACACTGACGAAGCCTCTGAAGCCCCCAGCCGTGAAAACATAAGTTGGGCGATGCTGGGAGAATGTTCCTTGAATCTAAAGCTTGAAAACCAGTCCTTTCGGTATGTTTTCAAGTGACAAGCTGAAAGGGATTTTTTTCTTTTGATCGTTTCTTGGGTTCCTGTGTCGAAGAGTGCCTGGGCTGGGCTTTGGCAGGAAAAGTGGACTGAGGGGGCTGACCCAGGGGACGCAGGGCTGGCTCTACCTGGAACTTGGGTCAGGATGGAACTGGTATTCCAGGGGCAGATTCTGTAACGAAGACGAAACCATAGTCCTACACAGTCAGAAGAGTCCCATTGCCTTCTCTACCCGCTTCAATTGAAAGACGGGGAATCTTAGCTCTCCTTGACAACATTAAAACCCTGATGAGGCAGAGGTGCCTGGGTGGCACAGTCGGTTAAGCGTCCGACTTCAGCCAGGTCACGATCTCACGGTCTGTGAGTTCGAGCCCCGCGTCGGGCTCTGGGCTGATGGCTCAGAGCCTGGAGCCTGTTTCCGATTCTGTGTCTCCCTCTCTCTCTGCCCCTCCCCCGTTCATGCTCTGTCTCTCTCTGTCCCAAAAATAAATAAACGTTGAAAAAAAAATTAAAAAAAAAAAACACCCTGATGAGGCATAAAGAAGAGCTTCGTTCACTCTCTCCTCTTATTAGCGAAAGAGGCTGCCATTTCGAGTTCAGATAATGAGCCCACTTGTGGGGCTGTGAGGCAAATCCACTTAGCCTGCCATTTAGAGCTCTGGAATCTAGAATTCCTGAGGTGGCTGATGTCCCTGATAGTGTCCCAGCCTTCAGCCTGATGCAGGGACTCTCCTGTTGACATGCCAGGAAGGAGGACGTGGAACCTCTGCCCAGGGGACCTGAGAGGACACCCCTCTGATCTGGGGGACTAGACTTTGCTAAGGCCCACATGGGATTCTCTCTTCCAAAGAGAGGTTGTTCCGGGTAGAGAGCTGGTAGATTAATTAAAAGTAATTAATTAGAGGTATTGTATTGGGACAACAAGTGCCTTCACTTGTAGAAAGCCCTGGTAAAGGAGCCTTTTCTTCTGTAGCTTCCTCAGTTTCTTCTAATTACACCTGTTGATCTCTAGTCACAGCCTGGTTCCCCTGATGCCACCTGCAGCTTCAATTTAGTCTTTGGATTCATGGCTTTTTGTGCTTTTGAGGCCCCGGGACTGTTGTGCCCCGAACAATGAGGGCATTACCTGGCCCGCCTCCGTAACCCATGGTCAGGCGGACAGTGGGCCCGGCTGCAGTGCCAGGTGGACCACGGTCATTGTCCCCCACCAGGAAAGGAAAGAGAACTTCCTATGTGTGGATGTGCATGTGCGTGTGTGCGTGCACGTGCCCTCAAGGAAGCACTTTGGAGGAGGACTGAACCGCTTGTTCTGTTTGTAGTTTTCTGGAGACCTGAATAAGCTCAGTGGTAGTAGGGCCTTGTTGCAGGAAGAATGGCTGTTGGCAGACTCCAGCCCCCACTTCTGTTGCACCCCCAGAGTTTCCATGGGACTTGAGGCAAGTCTCATACTCTATTTTCCCATCTGTAAAATAAGGAGACTAGGCTTGTTAATTCCCTCAGGGAAACTGTCAGGATAAAAATGGGGAAAGAGAATAAAGCTTGGGGCAGAGGGTGTGAGAAAGTGAAGTACTACTGAATGTAGTAGTAGTTGTTACTAAGAGTGGTAAACTGCTGAGAAGACCCCAGGATGTTGGGAAGAAACCACAGATTTATGGACACTCATAGTGAAGTGTTGTTTCCATGAAGCAATCAGTGATCAGATGCACGTGGAGCATTCTCCGGGGTAGACCATATGGTAGGCCATAAAAGAAGGCTCGGTAAATTTCAAAGAATTAAAATCATGCAGAGTATGTTCTCCAACCACAGTGGAATTAAATTAGAAGTCAACAACTGAAGGAAATTTGGGAAATTCACAAATATATGGAAATTAAGCAGCATACTCCCAAATAACCAGTGGGTCAAAGAAGAATCCCCAATGGAAATTTTGAAATATTTAGAAATGAATGAAAATGAAAACACAATCACCAAAAATTGCCTGCGTGCAGCTAAAGCAACGCTTAGAGTAAAATTACAGCTGCAAATGTCTATGATCAAAAAGAAAACAGATTTCAAATCAATACCCCAACCTTCCTTTTTCCCCCCAGCTTCACTGAGATATCATTGATATTATAATATTGTGTAGATTTAAGGTGTAGAGCATGATGATTTGATACCTGTATATATTGCAAAATGATTACCACACTAAGGCTAATTAACATGTCCCTCACCTCCCATAATTACCTTTTTTTTTAGTTGTTGCTGTGAGAACCTATAAAATTTGTCTTTCTCTAACATATTTTACTTAGCATAATGCCCTCAAGGGTTCATTCATGTCACAAATGGCAGGATTTCCTTTTTTTTATGGCTAAAACGTATTTCCAGTGTGTGTGTGTGGTGTGTGTGTGTGTGTGTGTGTGTGTGTGTGTGAGAGAGAGAGAGAGAGAGAGAGAGAGAGAGAGACAGAGAGAGAGAGAGAGAGACAGAGAGAGAGAGAGAATTTCCTTTATCCATTCATCCATTGATGGACGCTTAGGTTGTTTCCATATATTGGCTATTGTGAGTAATGCTGCACTGAACACGGGGGTGCAGATATCTCTTTGAGAAAGTGATTTCATTAACTTTGGATATCTGCCCAGAAGTGGGATTGTCAATAATTTACTTTCTACCTTAAGACACTAGGAAAAGAGAGGCACCAGGCTGGCTCAGTTGGTGGAACATGTGACTCTTGGTCTCGGGGTTATGAGTTCCAGCGCCACATTGGGCATAGAGTTTACTTAATTAAAAAAATATTAAAAGAAACTAGAAAAGGAACAGCAAAGTGAACTTGAAGCAAGCAGAAAGAAGGAAAAAAATAATGATTAGAGGTAAGTGAAATAGAGACTAGGAAGATAATACAGAAAATTACTAAAATCAAAAATTGGTTCCTTGAAGTAGTCAACAAATTGATAAATGTAGAAAGGAGAGCAGATTTCAAATACCAAAGGAGGAATTAAAAAGGGGACATCACTGGGGCGCCTGGGTGGCTCAGTCGGTTAAGCGTCCAACTTCGGCTCAGGTCATGATCTCGCGGTCCGCGTGTTCAAGCCCCGCGTCGGGCTCTGTGCTGACAGCTCAGAGCCTGGAGCCTGTTTCAGATTCTGTGTCTCCCTCTTTCTCTGACCCTCCCCTGTTCATGCTCTCTCTCCGTCTCAAAAATAAATAAATGTTAAAAAAAATTAAAAAAAAAAGGGGGACATCACTGCCAATCTTAGAGAAATTGAAGAGCTTGTGAAGGAATCCTGTGAACAACTTATGCATTCCTGGTGGGAATGTAAAATGGTGTAGCTCATTTGGAAAATGGTCTGGCCTTTCCTCAAACTGCTGAGTGTGGAGTTACCACATGACCCAGCATTCTATACCCAAGAGAAATGAAAACCTATGGCTACGTGCAAACGTGTGCACCAATGTTCATAGCAGTGTGACTCATAATGGCCTTGAAATGGAAACAACCCAAGTGTCCATCAGCTGAAAAGATGAACAAATAGTGGACTGTTATTTGGCAATAAAAGGAAATAAGTACCGATACATGCCAGAGCATGGATGGGCCTTGAAGACCCGATGCTAAATTGAAGAAGCCAGACACTAAAGGTCACATATTTTGTGATTCCATTTATGTGAAGTGTCCAGAAGAGACAAGTCCCTGGACATGGAAAATAGGTTAGTGTTTGCCCAGAGCTGGGTGTGAGAATGGAAAGTGACTGCTGAGGGACAAGAAGTTACTGTTTGGGGTGATGGAGATGTTCTAAAATTAGGCTGTTGTGATGGTAGCACGACTCTCTGACTATAGAAAAACCATTTATTTAATCAGTTAAAATGGGTGAATTTGTATGGCATGTAAATTATATCTCAATAAAGCTGGGGTGGGTTTTTTTTTGACGATTACCACACAATGGTGTTAAAATGCAATGTCTGGCTGTGCCTGTCTGTCTGTCTGTTTGAATCTTTCCCTTTTACATCCCCTACCACTACCCCCTCCCAGCTGATGGACAAGATGTGTCATTCCGTTTATTCAAGTCTTTAAAAATTATATGTTTCTCAGTGACGCTTTCTATTTTTCTTCATTCAATCAGTTGCCTAGGAGATAGTGAGTGTGAGGGATCAAAAAGACACTGTTTTGCTGGGATGACCTAAATATTAGATAATCGATTTGAGAAGGGTAGAGAACTGACTGTGGCATTCTATTGTTCATTTCTTGGGGGAAAAAAAATGAGATTCCCTGTAAATCAAAAGGCAAACCTCTTATATTCTGAATTCTGTGCTTCATAGAGAGAGCCTTTCCTGGAAAGGAAAGAATCCATTTAGGGTTCCAATTTTTCTTGCCATTGTAACTCTGCATTGGCTATTTTTGCTCATAAATCTTTTCCGCAGCCCTGATGATTTCTTTATGAAAGATTCTTAGATGTGGAATTACTGGACAAAAGCGTGTATGTATTTTACGGGACTTTAAGCCATTATTATGAAATTGATTTCTTGAAGGGTCGCACCAATTTACATCACCACTAGGAGTGGGAAGAGTGCTTGTTAGGGTTTCAAGCTTGCATTTCTTTGATTAACAGAGTTCTTGAGCATTTTTTCCCTTCTGTCATTTGTTTGTATTCTTTGCTCTCACATCGAGGTCTTTCTGTTTTTCTTACTGATTAGCGTATTATTCCTTGGTCATTTCTGGCAAATTGTGCTTCCCAGTTTGTTGGCTTTTCACTTTGTTTACAACTGGTTTTGATGTACAGAAATGGTACTTGTTTACGGGGATGAGAGTGTTGATTTCTTTCATGATTTCCGTGAGTAAATTCTCACCTAATTTTTCTTCTTTATACTGGCTTCATTTTTTACTTCTGATTTTTAATCTCTGTGGTATTTTGATGTATAGTATGTGGTTAGCATGCAAACTGATTTTTATTTTGAAATAGCCACTTTTCCAGGACCATTTATTGAATAATCCACCCATTCCCCCGTGAACTGTGATGTCTCATTTATCATATGTTATTATATATGAGGCATTTTTCCTGGACTTTCACTTCTGTCCCATTAATTTGTCTTACCATTCTTGTACCAATGTAGTTAACTATCGTGGCTTTATAGGACATTTTAGTATATGATATGGCTTTTGTCCTTCCTGTTATCACATGTCATTTTCAAAGCTATTTTAGCTATTCTCGTTTGTTTTAAAATTATGTTACCCAGTTGTTAAAAACTCCATTAGGATTT
The DNA here is from genome assembly GCF_016509475.1 of Prionailurus bengalensis. Taxonomy (NCBI): domain Eukaryota; kingdom Metazoa; phylum Chordata; class Mammalia; order Carnivora; family Felidae; genus Prionailurus; species Prionailurus bengalensis. The sequence goes on along the minus strand of NC_057361.1, from coordinate 15,966,542 downwards.
GAATTACATTAACATTGCACATCGATTTAGAAAGAACTGACATTCTTGCAACTTTTTTTGTTTAACAGTCTTGTATCGTGTCATATGAAATGTCTTTATGTATGATAGTGTATAAATGAAAGCCTCTTCTCCCCCGTGCCCCCCTCCTCTTCTGCAGATATCCTGGTGGGCCGGTTCTTGCAACTGTATCACCAAATTAAAACGTGTATCCCTTCTGAATTCTAGACAGCTAATTCTAGTGACCCAGTGACAATAGGACATCACTCTGTTTAGTCAAGTGTCAGTTAATGTTTTATTTGTGCAGTCTTGCTTACTCCTTATGTCATTCCTACAGAGATTGGGATTATTGTTGGCTTTTGCAAATAGAATCTTTTTCCCCTTGTATTTTTTTTTTCTTATCACTGATCCACAGAAGAATTTAACTTTTGAATATTTATAATAGCTCTTTGTGGAACACTCTTGTTAATTGAAAAATGTTCCCCTGTAATATTGAGGGAACTGATAGTATTTATCGGTCCCTCGCTTTCAGAAGGCGGATGAATGGAAATTACAAAATGTTGTATTTTATTTAACAAATACATTTGATAGAAACCAAAATTCCTTAGCTTGGATAGAGCTTTCCGGTTTGTATACGTAGACAAGGACCGAAAGACTCACTCCCATCTTACACTAAGCCCATGAAGGTGGGGAGGGGGCAGTTGTCATTGTAGGTGTGTTGTAAATATAAGGAAACTGAAGGGGGCAGAAGTGAAAATGACTTACAGGATGCCGCAGAAAGGCAGACCTGGAAGGTCTCTTACTGCCTTCATCTCAGAAAAATATAAGCAGTGATGAGTGATAGTGTCCAGAAAGCCTTAGGGAATGGCGCATTTTAAATGATGATTTTTGGACCCTTATAGCTGCATTCTATTCTGTTAATACACTTGTGTGCTTGTGTGTGTGTGCGTGTGTGTGTGTGTGAGTATCCATGTTTATACTTGGATTTTTTTTTTACTAGATTATAAGCTCCTTGAAGAAAGAGGCCTTATTATATTCATTTTGGAGCCCACTTTATCGGATGGAAGTATACGCTTGTACTCACACACCCTAACCCTTTTGAGGAGTGAGTTATTGAAAAGAAAACTACCCGAGGGAGAAGAAGCTTTATATTTAGTTATATATTTAAGGAAAAGCTGTTGAAAGTCGGTGATTCAGAGCAATTGCCTCCGTTACTGAGTGCTGAGGGAGAGGGAAGACTTCTTAAGGGTCCGTTTTAGAAAGTGGATCATGAGAGTAAGTACTGAATCTAGCTCTCAGCCTCATAATGGGCCATTAGTAGAGTGAGAAAGCAAAAAAGGTTTCCGAAGGAGGAGATTCGAACTAGACTGAAAGTAGAATTAAGTTATGAGGGTAACTGTGTTTGAGAGACAGCTCCTCCATTTTTCCTGTTTCCTAGTATAACATGAGCTGAGAGCGAGGGAATATTTCCAGGGTAAGGGAAGCTCTAGTTTCTGTCATCATTTTAATCTGTATTTGGTTTGTCACCCTTCCGCAAGGTTTTCTAAATAAAGTGTAGAGTCGAGTTTATTTTACATACAACAGTATGTCTGCTCTTCCCTTTTTTGTTGGAATACACAGACCAGACTTCGCTTTCCCTTCCTTTCTGCACTTCATCCTCTCTGAGATTTGATTGCTCATCATCACTCTCGTCAGAGCAAGGGAGGGAAAATGAAGATATTAATCAAGGGAGGTGGTTAGATTATGTGATTATATGTTAATTTTGTTCATCAGGAACCCATTATTACGAATTATCACTGATTACTATTGTGTTTTCATATTTCTGTGTAACCACCTCCAGTTGGGTTGCTAGAGATGTTGGAAGTCTGGAGCTGGCCCTGCCCCCCCCCCCCCCCCCCACCGCCGCAGCCCTCACATACATACTCTCTCTTGCTTCTTTCCCTTCTCCCCACAGCCAGCTTGGATGGATTCTTCAGTATCGTCATTCCTTCCGAAGCAAAATCAGATTTCCAGAATGTTTTGTTATTGAGTTTCCCCCGTATTCTTTTTGACCCTTTTCTAGGCCATGCTATTTGACAGATTAAAGCAAACAAATGAACGCAAGCATGCAGTTAATTGTTATCTTAAAAAAAACACATTGTTTAGAAAAAAAATGACATCAGTTTTATGTTTGACTTTTAAAAAGCTTTAAAACAACTCTTTGATAGTATCATCGGGAGTAGCTTGTTTCTTTTGAAGAAGTTAGCTTCCTTTGTAATTTACTTTTGATGAAATCATTGAGATAAAAGATAAGACATATCTATACAAACAAAAAAAAGTTATATACAAAGAAAAAAGTAAGCAAGTTACTGATATGTCTGACAACACTGTGGACAGGGACAGGCAAACAAAAAAGAGCCAGGAATGCAAATTCGGTATCTGTTTTGTGCATAGCTGTATGCTTAAAAAAATACATCACCTTTCCTCTTAAACCTTGTCCCTATAGCTCTGACTTTTTTTTTTTTTTTATGGAATTCGTGTGCAATTCAGTCATGTTTTGTTTTATTTTTTATTTTATTTAAAAATTTTTTAATGTTTATTTTCTTTTTTGAGAGAGACAGACAGACAGACAGACAGACAGACAGACACAGCATGAGCAGGGGAGGGGCAGAGAGAGAGAGGAAGACACAAAATCCAAAGCAGACTCCAGGCTCTGAGCTGTCAGCACAGAGCCCGACACGGGGCTCGAACCCACAGACGACGAGATCATGACCTGAGCCGAAGTCGGACGCTTAACCAACTGAGTCCCCCACATGCCCCCCCCCCCGTTTTGTTTTTTGTTAAATGTTTATTTATTTATGGGGCGCCTGGGGGGCTCAGTTGGTTAAGCGTCCGACTTCGGCTCAGGTCATGATCTTGTAGTTCATGGGTTCAGGCTCCATGTTGGGCTCTGTGCTGACAGCTCAGAGCCTGAAACCTGGTTTGGATTCTGTGTCTCCTTCTCTCTCTGCCTCTCCCCAGTTCGCACTCTGTCTCTCTGTCTCTGTCTCTCTCCCCAAAATCTCACGGTCCGTGAGTTCGAGTGCCGCGTCAAGCTCTGTGCTGACAGCTGAGGGCCTGGAGCCTGCTTCCGGTTCTGTGTCTCCCACTCTGCCCCTTCCCTGATTGCACTCTGTCTCTCTCTCAAAATAATAAATCAATATTAAAAACGAAATTTAAAGAAATTAAAAAAATAAATGTTTAATCATTTATTTTGAGAGAGAGAGAACAAGCAGGGGAGAGGGGCAGAGGTGGGGAGAGAGAGAGAATCCCAAGCAGGCTCCATGCTCAGCACAGAGCCTGATGTGGGGCTCAATCCCACAAACCAGTGAGATAATAACCTGAGCCGAAATCAAGAGTTGGACACTTAACCGACTGAGCTACCCAGGTACCCCCGCAATCATGTTTAAGAGCTTTCTTCCTTCCTTCTCTCCCTGGCTCCTTTTCCATCCCTCTCTCCGTGATGACTTATTCTAAGCTCCATTCCATCCCGGATCAGGTCTCTAGGCTATGTACACGTATGTCATTAGCTTTTATTTACATTTGTACAGGCTTGACAGGAATACATGGATCGTTGAAATCCAGGACGATCCATAGAAACCGTGTTGCAGCTTAACCGTAAATCTTTTACTAGAAAAGTTTACGTAGGATGCGATTTAATTTTACTCCCTACCGATCCTCTCAAGTGGGTGTGTTAATACATTACAAAATGACCAAACCTAGGTGGCAAGGAAGAAAGGAGGAGGTGCAGGATAAATCTCTCCCTCCCTCCACATCTTCATAAATTCTGAACTGTATCGATCCATTCATATTGATGTATGAACTCATTCTATCAAAAGTCCAAGTTGAAGTGGAAAATGGAAAGTGATCATTTATTAGAGCTGTGTGTCAGCTTTATGCTGAAGCAGACCAAACAAACAAAACCACACAAGCCTGAATGGCCTCTCTTTCAACCCTTAGCTTGCGAATGGCCGGAGGCAGACAGGGCCTGCGCAACCAGCAAGACTTGATAATAGTTGACAAATATCCTGTCTGTTTTCAGTGGCTTAGAACTTGACTGTCAGTTTGTAGCAGCTGGAAGACCGCCGTGTTTCTTTTTCTTTCTCATACTTCTGCCCAGGATAATTCAGAGGCCCTGGTTGGAGAACTTCTGAGACATCCATGCGTTTCCCAGCTCTCTTGACCTGTAGCCATTTCTGGAAGGTCATTTCACCGTTCATTTCTTTTTAAAAACATTTTATTTTTAAGTATTCTCTACCCCCAAAGTGGGACCTGAACTCACAACCCCGAGATCAAGAGTCTCACGTTCCATTGACTGAGCCAGCCAGGCGCCCCTCATTTCACCTTTCCAAATGTCTATTTCTTTATCTACAAGTTGAAAGGTTGAAAAGTTTTCAGTATTTTTTAAAGTTTATTTATTTTGAGAGAGAGGGAGGGAGGGAGGGAGAGAGAGAGAGAGAGAGAAAGAGAGAAAGCGAGTGCAAGCAGGGGAGGGGGAGAGAGAGAGGGAGAGAGAGAATCCCAAGCAGGCTCCACACTGTCAGCACAGAGTCCGATGTGGGGCTCAAACTCATGAACAATGAGATCATGACCTGAGCTGAAACCAAGAGTCTAACATTTAACTGACTGAGCCACCCAGGTGCCCTATCCAGTATTTTTTAACCTGAGGACCCTTTCTAAAAGCTTTTGACCCTTTTGATGGCAAATTTCTGGGTCTTCATTAGCACATAACTAGTTCTTCAAATTAGGCTCAAGGTGCTGTTTATAGATAGTCCTGCGAAGCTTTTTGCTCTGCGAACGCTCATTTTGGCTAGTAAGCCTTTTGGAATCTTAAAAAGTTTAAGGATTCCATTCTTTTCTTTCAAACCTTTTCCAGGGTCACTAGGAAGGAATATTCTGGTCTATGCTGCATATTCTCTGCAGCTCATTTGAGCTCCTACAGCCAACAAACATTTATTGGATGAATCAGCTTTCCACATGACCCGTCCGAAGCTTTGGGAGAACTTTAGAGAATTCTGGCTCTTTGCTGAGAAAGCCCTATGGCAATTTTATCGAGTGGTGAAGTTAAAACAGTGTTTTGCCGTTGGTAAACCACCCATTCTTGCCCACCGCATGGCAGTGCAGTCTCTTTACTCTGCTTGATTGTGCTGGGTTGAATGGGTGGTGAGATGTGTACTCATTTTGCATTCAGCTCATCATGTTTCAGAATCCTGTCTCCTCCAAAGGCTTTTCATATCCTCGCCATGTTTATTTCAGTGGGTGTGGGATTACATCATTCATGGTAAATTGGGTTGAATTGCAAACTCTAGGTACCAATCCCATCCCTTCAACTTGGTTAGATGACGCCTGAAGACTGCTAGCTAAGTGATGAGGTTTTTGTTGTTTTTTTTTTTTTTTAGCATGTTTCAGGTTTCAAAATAAGATTTTAATAAAGATATATAAAATGGGGGCACCTGGGTGGCTCACTCGGTTAAGTGTCCGAATTTGGCTCAGATCATGATCTCACGGTTTGTGAGTTCAAGCCCTGTGTTGAGCTCTGTGCTGACAGCTCAGAGCCTGGAGCCTGCTTTGGACTGACTCTGACTCTCTCTCTCTCTCTCTCTCTCCCTCCCTCCCTCCCTCCCTGCCCCTCCCCCACTCACACTCTGTCTCTTTCTCTCTCTTTCTCAAAATAAATAAAATTAAAAATTAAAAAAATATATATATAATGAATCAAGAAGGGATATGAACAGATATTTGTATACACATGCTCATTGCAGCATTATTTACAGTAGGCAAATGGTGGAACCAACCCAGGCATCCATCAGCAGAAGAATAGATAAACAAAATGTGGTCTCCATACAATGAAATATTATTCAGCCTTAAAAAGAAAGACTGCTGTCAGCACGGAGCCCAACGTGGGGCTCAATCCCATGAACTGTGAGATCACAATTGAAATCAAGAGTCAGCTGCTCAGCTGACTTAGCCACCCAGCCGCCCCAAAAGAAAGAAATTCTTATATGTGCTTCGACATGAATGAACCTCGAGAACATTATGCTGAGTGAAATAAGCCAGTCATAAAAGGACAAATATTATATGATTTTATTTATATGAGGCATATAGAATAGTCATAGAGACAGAAAGCAGAGGTGCTGTTACCAGGGGATGGGGTGTGTGGGGGGACATGGGGACTTCGTGTTTAACGGATACAGAGTTTTAGCCTGGGAACATGAAAGGGTAGATGGATGTACAGTAATGTGAATTTGCTTAATGCCACTGAACTGTGCATTTTATGGTGGTTAAAATGGTAAGTTGAGGGGGCCTGGGTGGCTCAGTCAGTTGGTTCAGCATCCGACTCTGTTTTTTAATTTTTTTTTAATGTTTGTTTACTTTTGAGAGACAGAGAGAGACAGAGAGAGACAGAGGTGTGAATGGGGGAGGAGCAGAGAAAGAGGGAGACCAGACTCCAAAGCAGGCTCTAGGCTCGGAGCTGTCAGCACAGAGCCTGCGGGGCTCAAACTCACAGACCGTGAGATCAGGACCTGAGCTGAAGTCGGACGCTTAACTGACTGAGCCACCCAGGCGCCCCAGCATCTGACTCTTAATTTCAGCTCAGGTCATGATCTCATAGTTCGTGAGGTTGAGCCCTACATTGGGCTCTGGGCTGACAGTGCAGAATCTGCTTGGGATTCTCTCTCTCTCTCTCTCTCTCTCTCTCTCTCTGTCTGTCTCTCTCCCCCTCTCTCTCCCTCTTTCTCCCTCTCTCTCCCTCTCCCTCTCTCCCTCTTTCTGCCCCTCCACTGCTCATTCTCTGTCTCTCTTTCTCAAAAATAAATAAATCTTTAAAAAATGGTAAATTTGATAGTATGTATGTTTTATGACAAAAAAAAAAAAAGACCAAGAATAATATGACAAATACCCAACAGCCTTCAACCCACTGTCAACTGAGAAATTTAAAAAATGGGGGGGCGCCTGGGTGGCTCAGTCGGTTAAGCGGCCGACTTCGGCTCAGGTCATGATCTCGCGGTCCGTGAGTTCGAGCCCCGCGTCGGGCTCTGTGCTGACAGCTCAGAGCCTGGAGCCTGTTTCGGATTCTGTGTCTCCCTCTCTCTGACCCTCCCCCGTTCATGCTCTGTCTCTCTCTGTCTCAAAAATGAATAAACGTTAAAAAAAATTAAAAAAAAATAAATAATGGAGAACTTCATGTCACCTGTGTTACCTGGTCTCAATTTCATTGTGTATATTTTGAGGAGGGAATGATGACGAGTCAGAGACTTCTTTGTAGAAGAGCTTTCTTTCTGCTTTATTTTCTGTCTGCATTTGTTAGCTAAAGATAAACATACTACAACAGGTAAGAAGTGAATAAACTTATTGTCCTTTAAAATTAGTGTTTCTAGAAACTTCTAAAAAGATTTTTTTTTTTTTATAAACTTCTTTTACCCTCTGGGCCTTCCTTAATATGGAGAAATAGTCCAGGGAAATAACACTCAACTTACCAGGACAGAAGACTAAGAGAAGATATTTTCTGGCCTTTTCCTCCCTGCATGTATGTTGTAAACATTTTTTGAGGATCTGCTCTGTGTCAGGCAGTGTCGTATCAGTTACCTGTTGCCACAGTTATGCTGCATAACAAACACCCACAAAACCTCGGTGGCCCAACAGTAAGCGTTTATTGCTTTTGAATCTGGGGCCAGCTGGAAGCTGGCTGGTGACTTTTCTGATTTTGACTGGGGTTCCTCCCGTGTCTTGAGGTCAGCTAGCCATTTGCCTTGACCTCAGCTGCACGCCTAGGGCACCGGCACTGCCTCGTGTATCTCGCATGCTCCAGCAGGCTGGCTTAAGCACGTTCACATAGCAGTGGTAGAGGCATGACTGAGAATGGAAACTTCCAAGTTCTCTTGAGGCCTGGGCTCCAGACTGGCACGCTGCCACTTCCTTTTCACTTTGTTTTCCAAAGCAAGTCCCGTGGCTTGGGGAACCCTGCTCTGTCTTTAAGGGAAGCACTCTAAAGTCATGTGGCAAAGGGCATGGGTACATGAGAGGTGAAGAATTAGGGCTAAATGCGGTCAGCACACCCCACCCTGTGCAGAGCGTCACAGGAGAGACACGTAGGTGGTCCTCTTAACAACCCTGAGCCGAAGGTGGCATCCTCCTAGCTTTACAGTCGGAGCAACGGAGGATCAGAGAGGTTCTGTGATGTATCCAGGCCACACTTGGAATGAGAGGTATAGTTTGAGTTTATACCGGGGTTTGTCCAACCTCTTCCTCTATGCTGCCTCTGACTCCACACAGCATCTTGGATTACTGCCTCTTTCTGGAAACATCTGCCTTGCCTTTTGTGTCTGTGTATTTGCCCCCCTCACCCCCACTAGACCTCTTTATTTTGCTGGCTCCTCTTCTCTTCTTTTTTTTTTTTTTTTAATTTTTTTTTCAACGTTTATTTATTTTTGGGACAGAGAGAGACAGAGCATGAACGGGGGAGGGGCAGAGAGAGAGGGAAACACAGAATCGGCAACAGGCTCCAGGCTCTGAGCCGTCAGCCCAGAGCCCGACGCGGGGCTCGAACTCACGGACCGCGAGATCGTGACCTGGCTGAAGTCGGACGCTTAACCGACTGCGCCACCCAGGTGCCCCTCTTCTCAAGCTTCTTAAATGTAAGCTGCTTTTATGGTTCTGTCTTTGGCATCTTCTGTTGTCTCCTCGCTCCTGGGCTCAGCCAATGCCACAAAGCACACAGGCCCCAAAGCCAACCTCTCTGGGCCACACCTCCCTCCTTGCTTCCCTCACCCCTTACGTCCACTCTCAGACACTCTGTGCTGGTTAATGGTCTCTTAACTGTAAGTCACAGTCACCCTGGCTTAACCTGGCTCAGGTCATAAGGAAATGTCTGTCTTGCATAACAAGTCTGAGGGCAAGGCAGGGACTCTGTCTGAGTTGGCTTCATGCTGTGGTCTTCCCTGCTTACATCTAGTGGGGGAAAGGGCAGGGGCTTCTCTTCTTGGAGATGGCCTGGGCCAGTCTATCTTCATCTCTCGCTGCCACCCTGCCCGTCCCTGAACCCATCCCTGGCCCTAGCCCAGGGCTAGTGGTCTGCAGTAGAGTGGCTGACAGGGGGCGACTACTGTGTCCCCAACTGTGCCCGCAGGATCGAGCAGCACATTCTCCTGCCTTGTCCTTCCCCTTCACCTGCTTCATCATTTGTTGTTTATCCCTTTGGTTTTGAGGTCATTACTAAGGAACTGTTCAGGGTCGGGCTCTGGGAGAGCCTCTAGTAAACCCCAAGGAGGCTAACTCAGGTGCTGCTCATAGCAGCCTAGGATTTGAGAATCAGACCGTCCCGGGCAGCATGGGCAGGGTGAGGAGAGCACCCGTTGTGGTGGTCATAGGAGCACCTAACCCTGCCTCAAAGGCGGTCACAGATGGTGTCTGGGAGGGTGTCACATTTTTTTTCTTTAATTTTTTTTTAACGTTTATTTATTTTTGAGAGAGAGAGAGAGCAAGTAGGGGAGGGGCAGAGAGGGGGAGACACAGAATCCAAAGCAGGCCCCAGGCTCCAAGCTGTCAGCACAGAGCCTGAAGTGGGGCTCAACCCCATGAACCGTGAGATGATGACCTGAGCCGAAGTCAGACGCTCAACAGACTGAGACATCCAGGCGCCCCTGGGAGGGCGTCACTTCTAAGCTGATGATTCCACATTAGCGATGTCTCTCGTTCTTCCCTAAAACAAAAAAATCATCCCTGGTCTCTGATTTAGACCCTTATCACTTCTTGTAGACCAGAGATTGGCAAACCACAGCCTATGGGCCAAATCTGGTACTGTTTATTTTTATAAATAAAGTTTTATTGGCACACAGCCACACCCTTTGGTTTATGCATTATCTGTGTGGCTGCTCTTATTTTACAATAGCAGAGTTACACAGTTGCCACAGGGACTTCGAGGCTTGCAAAGCCTAAAATATTTATTCTCTGGTTCTTCACAGAACAGCTTTGCCAACCCCTGATTTAGACGGGCAGAAAAACCCAATTCCTGCCCTCCAGGAGGTCTCATCTCGCAAGAGGAGACTTGATATAGAAAGCTTTATAATGAAGACTGTTGGGGAAAAGATATTTAAGTGCTGGAGCAAGTAGTACAGACACAAATCAGCGTCATTGGAAAAATCCATGCACATGTATTTCTCTCTTCTCCCCTCTGCTGTTCCTTTCTCTAGTCCATGAACAAATCCACATTCATTTTTCTTGCTTCAAGATTTCTAGATTGGCATTTTCTAGATTTGCAATTTCTAAATTTACACTTTTCCTGACTCTTAGTTCCTTGCCTCTGAGGGAGAGAGTAAAGGTGCACAGCAGTTTGGAAAATGAAAAGTCAGAGTACGAGAAACCATTTTTTAAATGCACCTTTGCCATTCTCCCATACTTAAAAGGAATGTAGGACTTGCTTAAATAAATGAGAAAAACCTTTATTTGCTTTCAACAAAGAGCTAATATATGCATTACTAACCTATTTGCTTGGAAAAAGTCTGCTCAGAAACCTTTTACAGGTAGCCTGGTCCATTTCTCTGCACTGCTCATGGGGTCCTAGAAACCTGTCCTTTTCTAGATGACACCCCTGCACAGGGGCCTTGGCATCAAAACCATTTGGAGCCCCTAGAGGAAGCCCCTCATAATGGGATTTGTTGTTCTGATGACCACAGAATTGCCCCCTCAGAAGGCAGCTTTTGTGCTATTCTGTTGTTTAGACTTCACTGCTCTTTTTTTTTTTTTTTGGAAGATTTGAATTGTGCATTTTCTTTTAGACTCTTCCTAAGTTTTCTTAATTAGACTTAGTATTAAAATAATACATGGTTAGTATAAAATCTTAATAAAGGAAAGTTGGGGTATAAAGAGTCACATGGGGTGCCTTAGTGGCTCAATAGTTTGAGCATCTGACTCTTGATTTTGGCCAAGGTCACGATCTTGCGGTTCCTGAGATCGAACCCCTGTTGGGCTCTGTGCTGACAGTGTGGAGCCTTCTTGGGATTCTCTCTCTCCCTCTCACTCTGCCCCTCCATGTTCACACACGTGTCTGTGTGCACACCCTTTCTCTCTCTCAAATAAATAAATAAATAAATAAATAAAAGTCACATAAGCCCCCATTCCTGCCCCCATGCATACTCCCTGGAGGAGACCTGGTTCATGGTTATCTCTTCAGATCTCCACACGTGCATTCAGACAAACCATAAGAATTTGCAGATATTCAACCATAAAATATCAATTTCAGATAGTATGACCTAATCCAAACACACAGTGATACAGACATGCTAATATTTAGAAAAATACAGATGGGATCATTCTATTTATGCTGTATCGTAATTAGTTATTGTTAGGTTGAAGAGAATCTTGGAAATCTTGCTGTACCAGTTCACTTAGAGCTATACCACTCTTTTTTTAAAATTTTTTAAGTTTATTTTTATTTATTTTTGAGAGAAAGATAGCAAGTGGGGGAAGGTAGAGAGAGAGGGAGACACAATTCCAAGCAGGCTCCGTGTTGTCAGTGCAGAGCCTGATGTGGGGCTTGAACCCACAAACCGAGAGATCACGACTTGAGCCAAGATCAAGAGTCAGACGCATGGGGTACCTGGGTGGCTCAGTCATTTAAGCGTCTGACTTTGGCTCAGGTCATGATCTCACTGTTTGTGAGTTCGAGCCCCCCATTGGGCTCTGTGCTGACAGCTCAGAGCCTGGAGTCTGCTTCAGGTTCTGTGTCTCCCTCTCTCTCTGCCCCTCTTCTGCTTGTGCGCTCTTGCTCTCTCTCTCTCTCAAAAATAAACATTAAAAAAAGAAGTCAGACGCTTAACCGACTGAACTACCCAGGAGTCTCTACACAACTCTTGAATAGTCCATGTGTAGATACACCACAACTAGACTAACAAGTCCCCTAATTAAAGGACATTTAGGATAATTCTGGTTTTTCACTCTTCCGAATAAGGTGGCAGTGAACATTTTGCATTTATCATTGTACATTTCATGTAAGTTATCTGAAGTATAACTTCTTAAAAGTGGCATTGCTATTTTTTTATTATTAAAAAAAAGCTTTTTTGAAGAATTGGTCGGATGCCTCCAGTCTCAGTTGGACTTGCTGACCTTGCGGTCCTTTATCCTCAAGGGATACCACAAAGATGTGACTGCAGTAGAAGTCAGGCAGCCGCTCCAGGCAAATCCTGTGCGGTTACACGTATTAGCGCAAACCTCCCTCCCTTCATGGAACATTTGCGCACTGGCTGCCCTGCAGGCACTGGGGACCCGCAGGCAAAGAGTGACAGCACAGCTGACGAGAGCTGGGAGGAAGGTGTATATGAGGCTATGTGGGTACATGGAAGCCCAAGTGACCACTTTATCCCTGGCTGGGGGGACCTTGTAGAACCTTTTGTAACTTTACTAGCTAGCAAAGGGAGAGAAATGCAGGGCTTGGTTGGAGTGGGGACACTGAGGTGGTGGCAGGTGTCAGCCTGCAAATGAGCTGTCCTGGCCTTCGTGGAAGGGAGTGTGGCCATTGAGCTCAGCTGAGCCAAGGCGCCAGATGACAGAACGGGGCTCTAGCCAGCCACTGACCTGGGTAATAAGAGGGCACTTGGCGAGCAGCTTCCTGAAGGCTGTGCCACACGGCTGCTCATGGATCGGGACCTGTGATGCGGCCCAATGTGCTGCTTTTGTCATGAGGTGCTGATCCAAAGCTTGTGAAACGTTCTAACAGAATGCAAGTGGTGTGTCAACTGCTTTATTTTATATACGTAACTCCCCCTTTGGGTTTCTGTGCAAACCATAATCTTGAAAATAGGAGTTCTTGGTTTTTTTTCTTTTTAATTGCTGTGAAATCTATTTGTCAGTCTGCTGAAACCTATGACCTCTATTCAGAATAATGTTTGTAAATGAATAAAACAAAATCCACAGTTGCAAAGGAAACCAATTATACCGAAATACAGTCATCAAAATACTGCAAACACATAAATAATGCATATTCTATATGGATGCGTTAAATAGCAAGTTCCAGCAGTGGGTCTAGAAGCCATCATAATTTTAAAGTAAGGAAGAGTGGAAATGATATTTCACGATAACTGCAGTGACCAGGATGTGAAATGAGAATGTCTATCCACGTAGCAGGGAATAAAAATCCCTGGATGCTGCCAACACCAGTGTGGTTTGTTGCCTGTATTGCATAGTGACAAGAAAGGCCAGGTTTCAACCAGAGGATAGTAAAATTAAGGATGAAATCTTCTTCCCATCTGTATTTAGGCCCCTGAACTAACTCTGTCCACGAACCCCAGTTAAGAATCTCTGCTTTTAGATACAGAAGAAGGAATTGTGCACATACAAACCCCCTTTGCATCAAGAAAATTCATAAATACGTAGGCCTCCCCTGTCTTGATTCTGATGGAGATGAGAAGGGAAAAAATTCAAAATTAGAAAAAAATCATTTTGACTAGCTGCGGTAAGGATCTTTCCTCTTCTGCCTCAAGAGAGAAATGTGGAATTTTCTGTCCTTCTGTAAATTTCCCAGGACAATGGCTGTTTTGAGGACCAATTTTAAAAACTGGGAAACTCTAGACTTGTTTGTGGTAGGTATTTTCCCCAGAGAATCCTCTAAGCATAGGCGAGGGAGGTGGCCCCCAGATGAGGGTCTCTCAGATTTTCTAGACCTTTGTCACAGTTCCTAAGTAGGCATGTGCTCATGCGCACTCCCCCTCCCTGCACTTGTTCCCTCCCTCACTCCCCCCCTTCGCTGTAAAAGTTAGGGGTCTGATCTCTTCATCAGCAGCAAAGTTTGAGAATGTCTTTAAAAATAGATGCGTTAGAGGGAGTGTGTTGGGTCGAAGGGAGAAATCTTGTTTATGCTCAACAAATAACTTATATTTAGAACCTTCCTTCAGTTTTCCCTTTGAAAATCTGTATTCTCATTTCACTTGAATGACTCTGCATGGAGCATTTAAAAGTAGATCAAACAAAACTCTATAAATATGTTGAGTTCTTTTGGGCATTTTGCCAGAATAAGCCTTGCTAAAGTGGAGAAAAGCAGTGTGCTTTATGTATCAGATTTTCTCCTCTGAACGTCCAGACTCCCTTCCCCCAGAGAAAGGCGTCCTGGACTGGGGAACTCAGGCCAGGGACACTTGGGGAAGTGTCGCCCTGGTACGGTCTGCTGTGGGTTGTTTAGATTAAAGAACATCCTGAAAGGCCAAAACCACCCCCTGGGACTGGCCTAGGGAAAGGGGAAGACCCGGAGACTGCTTAGCCACATCACTGACCGTGGTTTTCAGTATGGTTTCTTTATCTTGCTCTGATGGGGAGGGAAGGCCGGCAAAAAGAAAATTAGTTGAACTGGCATAAATCATTCACAAAGGTGCCTTTAAACACATTAATGAATGGTAAGACAAGTGGAAAAAAGGGAGGGTGTCAGGTGACAGCGAACCCTTCTGCGAAGTAGGTCTGTCCCCATTGTTCTGATTTGAGACATGAGAAAACTGAGGCGAAGGGCCACTCAGTGGCAAAGAGCATGAGGTAGTCGTAGTGCTGGTTATCCACTAGGTTATCTGTCGTTCCTGTGTCGTGAGTGAGCAGGCTCAGAAGATGGACACAGCCCCCCCCCCTTTCCGCCTCACCCCTCCCAGCCCCTGCCGCCGGGAGGGAGATGGCTACGCTGTGTGGTCTGTGCACTCAGGCCAGGGAAAACGACCTTGGATCCATAACTGATAGGATATGGTGGCGGCTCTGATCAGAGTAATAACTAGTCTGGGCTCCAGGTGTGGAGCTGTTTCTCCGGGCTCACACCTCCCATTGTGGTCAGGGACCAGCCGCAACCGGTTCAGAGCCCCCTTGATATTCAGCCCGTGGCAGCCACCTTTCTGCCTGATCCAGTGGCTTGGAGAATAGGAACTAACTTTACTCTTAATGTCATCAAAGCATAATCAGAAGAATTAAGTTTCATAAAGCATAATTATTTTAACAGGTGACCATGATGATGTTTAAAAATTATTACAGTGTATTGCTACATGCTCTCTGGAAAAACAAATTGATGTGTAGAAACATTTACATGAGTCTGTCTTCACACTCTGCTAATCCCCCTTTCCAAAAATACTACCGTTAATTTGGGGCATACCCTTCTATACCCTTTTCTATCCTTGCACAAGCGTGTTCTTGTACATACACACCCTTTATTTCACCCGTTAAATTGTATTAGGCCCTCATGTATTAACTGAATGTTGAATGAGTCCATTTATTCATTAATAAACATTTCTTGAGCACATACTCTATGACTAGGCTCTGGGTGATAAGAGTAAATTTTGGAGTCTAGGGTGGAGGTTATAGAGGGAAGAAGGGAGTGTAGTGTGTATGTGTTTACAATGTCGGGAGTATATTTCACATATTAACGTATTATGGACGCCTTTTACATGTCAGTACACATGGAACTGCCTGCTTGATTTAAAAGGCCACTCAGATCCTTGCGTGGCCTGGATATACCATGTGGCCGTTCCCTCTCAGCGGACATTCAGGGTGTTTCCTGTACAGATCTCTGTGCACATATGCATTTACTATTAGATACAATGCTGCCCTGAACCTGCTTATGCATATATCCCTCCCTATTTAAGTATTTTCTGTCGTTTAATGGGACTACATTTAAAATCCAACATGCATAATTTCTCGCTCAGGTAAATCCCTGCTCTGCTATCTGGTGTGGATGATTGACAGTGGGCCATAAACGCGAGTATATCACGCATTGTTTAATATCACAGATGCTTCAGACTACGATGTTAGTGGAGAATGAGGCCCTTTTGACCCCATGGCAAGACGATGGGCCACCATCTTTCTGTCCTTATAGCTGCAAAAATTCAAGGTGGCATTGGCTTTTTGAAAAATTGTGGTGAAATACAATGTAAAATTTACCATCTTAGCCATTTTGGCATTGGCTTTTAAAAAAGCACACGTTGAGGCGTGCCCAGTTTAACACCAGGTTGAAGCTTTAACTGTTTACTTCTACCCTTTCTGTCCTTCTCTAGGACCCCTCTGACTGTCTACAAAATTTTTGTTCACAAAACAGTGACCCACAGACAGAATGTGGAATAGGTACTCATTAGTTCATTCATCCATCGATCCATCAAGAATGGATTGAGTGTCAAAAAAAAAAAAGAAGAAAGAAGGGATTGAGTGTCTGCTTTAACAGGCACTGAGCTAGGTTCTGGGATCAAAGACCGGTGAAAGAGGGTCATTGGCCCCCAAAGGGGGCAGCAGAAACACATCAACTGATGATGATACTGTTGTTCAGGTTTTCATCATGTTTTTCAGACTTTCTCTGTCTTTCATTGTCTTCTTTTGGGCTGTCTGCCTGCTTCTAGGCTCCCTCCCCCAAGCCATCCTGCACACCTCTGACACCAGCCACTTCTCCCTACATCGCTGTCCTCACCACATCTTGTTGTCATTTCTCTGTCCAGAAACCTCCTCTGGTCAAGTCCTCATCCTTAACTCATCATCCAGAGTACCCTGGAAATGCACATCTAATCTGCCTTCCTGGTATTATCTTGGGTTGGTGGAAGAAAAGAGCTGCAGACCACAACTTATTTAACTCATGTGCCTCCTACAAGTTATCCAGCCTTTCTGTGCCCATTCAGAAAGATGGGGCCAGCATCCCTAAGCTCACAGGGTTGGTGCAAGAACTTAAGCGAAGGCATGTGACACGCATAGCCCGGTTCTTGGCACATAGTGGACGCCTAATCAGTGTTTGTCTCCTTCATCTCCAACAAGACCCCGTTGATTTTCCTTATGTGACTTTTGACTTTACCTACCTCCCTTCCCATCCCCCATGGCTTAGAGGCCATAATAAATGGTTCCCTACTGAATCTACATTTTTCTCCTGTATTCTGGTGGGACTTGGGAGCAAATGAGCACTGGCATAATTATAACCTCTCTTCAGATGAACCTTCCCTTTTTGAAGTAGCAGGCACATGGATTTACTGTTTTCTGCCGTGCAACGATATTGATCATATAGCCCTAAGAGAATCAAGGAGGCTCATCTCCAGGGACCAAACAGTGCTGGTTAATTAAATACCATACGTTTCCGCTGTAATGGTCCAGCCACAGCCAGAGGGTTTGGCGAGAAAGACCCACTAGTTCCTCATTTTTCTGGCATGCCATCGACCTCTGAAGTGTCCTTCTCTTCCTCTGAGTTATGTTACATTGAAACAGGATGAGGAGTAGGAATGTTCCCAGCAAAGGGTATGATGCTGGGTCCAGCAAGATCAGCCATTTAACTGTCTCTCTTTCCTTGCATGCCAAATCCACTGGATGTTTCAAGGAAAAGGGATGATTCTCCACATGTGTTTTGTTTACTTGGTATTGTCTTTCCATCTTGAAATAGGAAACCTGGCCCCTTGCATAAATTGAGGTTTCTGACTCAAGAATAGCCTCTTCACGAATCTGGAATCTGCTCACTAACTTGGGGAGTTGCTGCACCCCCAGCACTAGTGGCTCATGAATCATAGCAGAGAGTGCCATCTTTTCCATCCCCCAGTCTCCCAGGAGCACACTTCCAGAGCTAGAGGCTGTTTGGTGCAACTTTTCCAAAGTTCTGTGAAATAAAAGTCACAGCGTGGCAGCATTCACCTGGGTTATGTGTTAGGCTAATATTGCCAGATGAGATTGGTTTTTCTCCCTTTTGGGAAAAGAAGCTGCACGTTAGAACCTGTATAGCATGGTCCTGGAAAATCCCATGTCTTTTTGGACAGCTGATCTGTCTGGATGTCTCTCGATCCTGTTTGTTAGACTCACCTGAGGAGCTCTTAAAATACAGATGCCCAGGCTGCATCCCAGACCATTGATAAAGGGTGGGGTCTGGTCATTTGTATTTTTTCCTTTCCCCCTTCAAATTTTTATTTAGAAAAATTTCAACTGTACAGAAAAGTTGTAACAGTATTACAGTGAACACCTATGTTAGCAATTTGCCACATTTGTTTTTTTCTCTCTATGTGTGTATGTATATGTATATGTATTGTGTACGTATACACACATACACACACACTCCTTTTCTCCTTAAACAATTTGAAAGGAAGTGACAGATACCAGGACACGTCATCCCTGAATACTGTGGAATAAGTTCATTCTCCTATGTAACTACAATAGGATGAACGGACACACTCCGGAAATGTAACATCAATATAATGCTATTATCTAGTATTAGTCCATATTCAGATTTCCCCAGTTCTCCTAATAATGCCCTTTATAACCTTTTTAAGAGAATTGAATGCAATTAAGGATTGCATTATATTTAGTTGTTGTATCTCTTTACTGTTTTTAAATCTAAAAGTTCCCTAGCCTTTTAAAAATTGTATGTGATAGTGACTTAAAAATATTTTTAATTTTTTTAAAGTTTATTTATTTTGAGAGAGAGAGAGAGAGAGAGAGCATGAGTGGGGAGGGGGAGGGAGGGAGAGAAAATCCCAAACAGGTCCACTCTGTCAGCGCAGAGCCCCATGTGGGGCTCAAACTCACAAACCATGAGATCATGACATGGGCCGAAATCAGGAGTCAGACACTCAACCAATTGAGCCACCCAGGTGCCCCTTAAAAAAGACTTTTTAAAAAATCACGTCAGTTTCTGTAGACTGTCCATCGGTTTGGATTTACATGATTGTTTTCTCACGGTCAGATTTAGGTGAAATGTTTGGGGTGGAAGCATTCTGTAGGTGATGTTAAGTCCTTCTCCACATGCCACATAAAGAGTCCCATTATTGGCGATGTGAACTTTAAGGCTGTGTCTCTCTAGTTTCTCCATTCTAAGAAGACCATTTTCCTTTCGTAATTAATAAATAATCTGTGGGGAGATACTCTGAGACTCTTTACAAATCCTAATCTCCAACAAGCTTTCACCCAGTGGTTTTAGCAACCACTGATGCTGGCCAGAATCATTGGTTGCTATGATGGTTATAAAATGGTGATTGTCTATTTCTATCATTTCTGTATTTATCAGCTGACATTCTTTTTCTAAAGGAGAACTTTCCCTTCTTGCCCCGTACCTATCTATCAAATCTTACCCATTCACCTAGCTAGGTATCTGGCAACCTAGCTACCTCTTGAACTTATCAGTCTGGGCTCATGAATAATTTTGGAAGTGAACGAATCATTATACAACCTTCAGTACCTGCTGGAACTGTCCCCAACTTGGCCAGTGGAGGCCCCATCAAGCTGCTCTCTGTGTCCTCTTGAGATGACCCTTCCAGTGTTTGAGCACTTCATGGTGAAAGCGTTCGTGGCTGCTCCATTCTCACTTTGTATTTGCTTTGCCCCAGCCTCGGGAAAAGCCGTTATTCTATGGAGACCTAGTTCCTCAAGGACTGCTGTTTAGAGTGTGGAAGGCTCCCCAGGTGATTTCAATATGCAGCCAAGACTGAGAACCACTGGTTAGAGTCCTCTAAAGGGAGATCACCTGTTCCCACAAGGTGTTTTCTCCTAGTCACCCGCTGTTACCCGTTGTCACCTGTAATTAGTGGCACTGATTTGTTGTTGAGGTTTAGATTTTTGTGGGTAGTGTCACATGGTGAGTCAGGTTTAAATGCAGGTCCCTGACCCCAACTGCCCAGAGAGTACAGTTCCATAGATCTTTCCTGCATTTCAACCTTCTGACATAGGTAGGTGGTCCCCAGGCCACATCTGGAGAAAATGCCAGAAGTTACTAACCCTGGAAACAAAATCAGGGGCTTTTTCTAATTTTCTCTTTGACCTTTATCAATGTTTTTTCTCTTGCAGTATGATCTCAGGATACTGCCATGTTCCCTAGGCATGCGGTGAGGATCCATTTGATTAATTCAGTGGGTTCCTTGAAAATCTCAAATGATTTAGACCCTTGTGGTTGCACTGGTGTTCTGTCAAAGGGGATATGAGATGTAAAAAAAAAAAAAAAAAAAGATTGTGTGGGTGTTGAAAGTTTTTAGTTGATCCAAATAATTTTTTCAACCACTGCATTATTTGTTGTTAGATTTTTGTGGTCATTGAATGAATTGGCCTAGTAAAGTTTTCACATGTTGTAAGACCCTGGAAGGCTCTAAATATAGATGAGTGTGCTGTCTGTACGTGGGTCATGGCACCCTTTTTAGTTTCTGCTATGTCATGTTTAGAGAGTGTGAGTGTACTTCATTTCCTCCCTTTCCAACCAGTTTTATTTCATTAAAATATCTGGCAGCTATATCCTCAGTATCCAGCAGCTGTAAGGAAATGCTCCTGATCTGTGGTTTTTCACTTCCTGGTTTCACATTTTAACCATGTCCCACATTGGCCCAGCGAGTCCTTTCTGCAGTCTCAAGACCTATAAGTGAGCATTCTTAAGAACAGTCAGACACGGGAGGTGGTATCTCTGGAGTTGCATCTGCTCGTGAGCTCTAAGACCTCGGGTAGAACACGCAATCTCTGTGTTTCCTTGTTTGTGAGAAGGGGGTTCATTGTGAGAATTCAGTGGGGTAATACATACACAGTACTTAGCAGTGTCTGGCACACAATAAGTGCTCAATAAATGCTAGCTGTTATCATTTTATTAAACAAAGCTGACCATGAATGTAAGGTCACGGACGAATGGGGCCGAGTGAGGGAGACTGAGTGTGCCTGCCTTGCCCTCTGTGTGCCGATATTTCTACATATGAGTGCATGGTCATGCACGTGTATTTCGTGGCCATCATGCAGTATGACAATAAAGGAGAGACATATCAAGTATCCCCTGTGAAGTCTGCCTTATCTATACATTTTTTGGTAAGCCATGTGCACATATACATTTGCACATGTGTCCGTAAAACTTGTGTTTGTTACTTCTTGCAATTACATGTAAGGAGTTAAGTGGTCCGGCCTAGAAAATGCACACAGTGACAAAGGATGGTGGCAATGGCCCTGATGTGAAGGAGGAAGAGCCTGTGTTCTCTCCTCTTTCTAGTTGTTCTAATACAGATTTGTCTTGTTGGCCGTGATCAGCAAGTAGATGTAAATTTCTCTCATGACTCAGTGTATCCCATAGAAAAAAAAAGCCCATTGTAATGTGTTAAAACTTGAGTTCACGTGAACTGGGCCCTGGGTGTGAACAGCTCAAACTAAGGGATCCTAAACCACGGCCTTGGGCAAGTCATACTCGTTTTTCTGCAGTTTATACTGGCTGTTGAAATGAGATGACGTTGTTGACATACCTTCTCAAGGAAGGTCAAGATGGACCAGTAAACATCAGTGAAATGCCAGGAGAGGAAGAAATGGCAAATGACATCCTTAAACTCCCTTAAGTTTTGGATGGACAGAGGCGACTGAGATGCAGTGTCTCCCATTGTCAGACACCCACCTCATTTTTTTCCTAATGTTTGTTTATTTTTGAGACAGAGTGTGAGCAGGGGAGGGGCAGAGAGAGAGGGAGACACAGAATCCAAAGCAGGCTCCAGGCTCTGAGCTGTCAGCACAGAGCCTGACGCAGGGCTCAAACTCACGCGTTGTGAGATCGTGACCTGAGCCAAAGTCGGACGCTCAACCGACCGAGCCACCCAGGCACCCCCGTCAGACACCCACCTGAAACTGGACTTTAGGTTGGGTAGACCTGGTAACAGTGATGTGCAGAAGTTGAGACCTGGAAGAGCAGCAGTCCAGGAATTTGGGTACAAACCTCAGGCTGTGTTGCACAGTATTGCAGGAAGCAGTTAAGTACAGAATTGCCGAGAATTTGGGACAAGATGTGAACAGAATTGGTTCATCCAGCATTGGAGGCGAGCTCTGAACTCACACCAAGGAAATACTGCCACTCACTAGCTTGGTGTCTGTGGGTAAGTCATTGAGCCCCAGTTTTCTCATTTGCAAAGTGGTTGCTCATTCTGGCTCCTTTCTTTTTCTTTGCAAGCCATGTGGTTGGCAGGATGAGATATGGTGCTGGATACCAGAAGTGCTTTAGAAAAGATTGCCCGCTATCCCAGTGCCAGAGGGAAAAACTGTTACTACCTGGGGTAAGGTCGGGTGGCCTTTACCATCAGTACCCTCTGGATATCTCTCTGTGACTCGCTTTTCTTGGTCCTGTATGTTGGCATTGTGTTTTATAGGACTTTATGCCACCAATTAAATAAACTTCTTAGAGGCTTTTAAGAAATGTCGATTAGCCTGGCAGACAGAAACTACGAAATGTGTCATTCTTCCTGATACCAGACAGGGCTTTATGGAAGTCTGATGCAGAGATTAGGTTCAAGAGAAATCTGATTATTCTGTTCCAGGTCTGTTCTGAGTCTGCGGTGTCAGTCTGTTGTTAAAGAAAACATCACTCTCTCTTCCGCCATTTGCGCACTACTGGGCTAGATGCTACTTTTTACAGAGGGTTTTGTGAATATATGAACCTGCATATAACTGTGTTTACCATTTCAGCTAACACTGGGTCTTCAGATGTTATTTTCAAGTCACTTTGGTGAGGGCTGGTGACTTCTGTGCTTATAAATGTTGGGTTGTAGACATTTGTCATGTTTACTTGTTCTGTGTTCAGATTTGTATCTGCAGAGTTTGCTTTTGATATAACATCGAGCGAATAAAAGTCTTAAAGATTTATAGTAGAACTTCATCTTCAGAGGTGTATGTGGGGGCAAGAGAGTCCCAGGGAGTAGGAGATGGGTGCCAAGACTGCTTCGTTGTCTAGACCTCCTCAGATAGGATGAGGGATCTGTACCCTTCACAACACAGAGCGCTGGAGTTGCCTTCCGTCGCTTTGGACGCCATGGAATTGCGGTAGAGTTCTTTGCCCTGCAGACCCACTCTTCCTGACTCCCCACAGGGAGAAGCCATGCTCCGTGGGAGAGCCAGGCCCTCCATGGGTGGCCCTGTGCCACCTGCCAACAGTGCAGCCAGTGCCTGGCCGTTGGCCTGAGAGCTCTGCGTTTGTCCTCGTCAGGACCAGGGGGCTGGGGGTTCTGCGCCAAGGGGTGGAGTGTATTTGTGCAGTCGCCAGAGACGTGATTAGACAAGGTATCGATTCCTAACTCCTGCCCCCTTCCTTCTGTTCGACTCT
This sequence comes from Prionailurus bengalensis, assembly GCF_016509475.1. Taxonomy (NCBI): domain Eukaryota; kingdom Metazoa; phylum Chordata; class Mammalia; order Carnivora; family Felidae; genus Prionailurus; species Prionailurus bengalensis. Next base: position 15,943,525 of record NC_057361.1, on the reverse strand, counting down.
GTTCTTCCTTAGTGAGGTTTGGGCAGAGAAAAATGGAACAGAGAGAACTAGGCCACTGGCTTTTGAAAAATATTGATCTGTGAGCGCATGAGATGTAGCCCAGACCTTCCCCTTTGTGTGATGTCATGCTGCACAGGGGCCTTAATGTGGCCTGTGATCGCTCCTGCAGGGATTTGCTTTCTTAGGGAAAAGACTAGAAAAGGAAAAGAGTCACTGTAGGCAGTATCCAAAAATAATGTCAGCGTTTCTAAATGTGTTGGCTTGAAGTCGGTGATCCCTTTGGTTTTCTAGGCCATGTGGTGGCAGGAGGGAGCACTGTGAGGTGGTCAGCCTTGAGCAACAAACTTCTGAGCAGTGCTGGTCCCAGTCCTTCTCTTCGGTCCACCTCTCCCCGGCTTGGGCCTCCACTGCTGTCTGTCTGTCTGTCTGTCTCCCCACCCCACCCCCATCACACATACCACATGCATGTTCTTTCTGCCCGCAGTGCATGTCTGTGGTGTGGACACTTGCATTTGTACTTGAACCAGCTCTGAGCCAGGGCCTCCCAGTTGGGCCGCTCTGCGTGAGTGAGATGCTGTACCCTTGAGTGTCCTCCGGTCAAGTGAAGTGTGGTCCTGGCTTTTATCTTGATTTGCCTGGGTTGGCTCTGTGTAAGCAGCCAGGCCTCCTGCTAATGGGTCCCCTGGGACAGAGGGAAGAGGACAGAAGTGGATTTGTTGAACCCCTCTGGGGCATTTGAAATGGCACCAAGAGCAGGCTGAAATCTAATCAGCCTTTGCTTATCAGGACTGAGTTCCACCACGTTGAAAGGGTGATGATTAGTAAGAAAAAGGCCAGGATGCTTTATCTTTTCCTTTGCACACTGGGAAAAATTCCCTCTGCCTTGCTAGCATTAGAAGCAGACCATTCTTTTTACTCTACCACGTCACATCAGCTTTCATTAAAAATCAACGGCAGCAGATACAAAGCCCCACCCACGGAAACGCGTTTAAGGCAACACTGTGCGCCAGCGCTTCGGGGCTGGGGTCTTTGCCTTCTGCACCAGCGGATCGGTTTCTCATCTCCATGCCTTTCGACCCAGCAGCTTTTAAAAGACCAAGAAGCATTGCTCTGCTTTCTACTGCCTCTCTCTGAGACCAGGGCTGCCGGGCGGGCCTCTAGCCATGTCCCAGAGAGCGTATTTGAGACAAGTCAGCTTAATTGCCTGCATGCCTAGGAAGCCTCTCTTTAAAATCTAATTTCGAGACAAGAGCTGTATCTAAATATCTTGCTTTTCCCGTTCAGGCGAGCGACGGAGGCGCCGCTGCCAGGTGGCATTCAGCTACCTGCCCCAGAACGATGACGAGCTCGAGCTGAAAGTGGGCGACATCATAGAGGTAGTAGGAGAGGTGAGTGTGCCACGCAGGGGGAGGGGGGTGGGTGGCCTCAGGTGGGCTGTCAGAACCCACCCCCGGTTGGTCTTGTTGTGGCGGATGTTAGAGCTTAAGGAGACCTTCGACGTTGTCTAGTCGGGTCTCTTCTCAGAGGAAATGGGTTCCCAGAGAGGAACGCCACCAAGCCCATTAGGAGCAGGTGTGGGCCGTTGGAAATTACTGTCTTTGTTGAGTACTTCTGAGGTCCCAGCCTGCTGCCCGGCTTTTCTCCCCCGCTTCAATGGCTAGGAGACTCCTGCCGTCCAGAGTGACCCTGAGCCATCTCTAGAGGGTGAATTCAGTCTTCGTGGTGGGGCACACTGTGGATTCACAGGGAAAGAAAAGCGACATTTATCGAAGACCTAGTATAAGACAGATGTAAGAAGGTTCTTTGCACGTTGGCCCATTGGCGGCCCATCACAAGCACCTCATTTTGTAGATGAGAAAAGAGACTCGAAAGACCCTAGAGGAGTCAGGGCCGAGTGTTAAAGCCAGGTCCACGTGGCTGGAGACCCTAGTTCTTTCCCCTGCACCACGTTCCCTTATTCCTCCTTGGTCCTGGCTGCTCAGAGCCAGCCCTGCTGGCAAAGTGCCCTGCCACACACTGGCACAGGTGTCTCAGACCCAACCCCTCCGTCCTGGGTGTTCGTGGATTTCAGACTTACAGCGTCATCATTCATTCTGATTCAACACATGTACCTGTATATAGAAATGCCCTTCTCTGAGAGCCTTGGTTTCCTGAGTACCATTCGACCTTACAGAACCCCATGATTTACAAAAAAAAAAAAAAAAGGAAGCTAGAAGTCAAGGAGGAGATTAAGTGAACTGTGGCATGGGTCCAAGTAGCAGGGCTGATGCTAGCCACCACATTCCCTGTTCATACAAACATAAAATGAGCATGCGTCAAAGCTTTATATAACTCATTAATGAGGGGATCTGCAAGATGGTATGGTTGGCTCAAAGAGAATTGTGGAAGAGGAAGGTATTTATAATGACTTGAAAGAGAAAATACTTGATTAAGGTTGCTAAGTTGGATGCAAAACTACATCGTGTCCCCACGGGGCAGTAAACTATACCCTTTGAGGTTATCTTTTCTGGGGGATAAGGCACTTGTATCTCTGGCAGTCAAGATTTATTTTCATTGCTATCTGAACAGAATCATTCTCATCACTTTTGCTTTTCTGCCAGTTTACACCCGCACTAACAGAATCATAAATAGTAAATAGGGCATCAAACAAAGATACCTGTCTCTAGAGAATCAGTTACCAGGACTCCCAGTATGGCACCTGGAGGACACAAAGTAAGCACGTGTGCCTATCTCCCACTTTTTGGAGAATTTGTATTCATGTGTCATTCATTCACCATTTTGTAACCCTGTTGCCAAGTCGGGCACACGGGAGCCATTTGTTGAAAGATGAATGAGCAAAACAGGAACGGGCAACAGAGGTGAAGGTTTATGCCAATGGTGAAAGGGACACATTCCTTTTTCCATTTTTTTTTAAATGTTTATTTTTGAGAGAGAGAGGGAGAGCGGGGGAGGAGCAAAGAGACAGGGAGACTGAGGATTGGAAGCAGGCTCTGGGCTGACAGCAGAGAGCCTGGCGTGGGGCTCAGACTCACCCACTTTGAAATCATGACCTGAGCCAAAGTCAGACGCTTAACTGACTGAGCCACCCGGGCTCCCCAAGGGACACATTTCTTAAGACCAAACCCATGGAAGAAATTCCAAGAGAAATAATGAACAGTGTGACTAATTAAAAAAAAAGAATTAAAATTTTGGTATAATTTGCAGCGAGTTTAGCTAAAAAAAAAAAAAAAGAACAACAGACAAAACATTTTGCAAGAAATGATCATAAAAAGTTATATATATCATATATGAAAATATATTAAGAAGGTACTGTAACAATGATAAATGGTAGATAATTGTGTCATAGACCCAAAGCCCACAAGGGGAAAGAAAACTCTTTACCATGAGAAACTGTTCCACACTGCTATTAATGAAATAAATGCAAATTAAGACAATAATGGGTTCCTGCTTTTGAGAATCTCGAGAAAATACTTAGCGGTAAGACTGTGGCTAATACTGAGAAGTGGTGACTTTGTGCATATTTCTGATCCTAATATGAAGCTATTTAGCAAGGTATGGCAAGAGCTGTTAAAATCTGAATTAACAACCTTTGAGCCAGTAATCTTACTCCCGGGAATTTATCCAAAGAAAATGGTTAGCAGAAAAAAAAAAATATATGTGAAACGCATAATTGCTTGTGATAATGAAAAATAATCAAGAGAGGGAATAGTTATGTGAATTAAGTGATATTATCCAGCTAGAAGATTGTGAAGACATTGATTGAGATGGTAAACCCAAGAGGCCTTTAAATCTTTATTTATTACAATACTGTGTTGTGATTTTCTGTTAAATTCTGCTAACCTGAGAGCTTTTCAACAGCAGGGATCTGGTTTTGATCGATCTTTCTATACATGGTACCTGGAATAGTGCCTGAAACCTGATATGTACTTTAATAAATGCTTGCTGAATAAGTAAATGGAAGTATGAAAAGATTCTTTTACAAAATAAATGAATAGATCAGGACACAAATTTACATACACTAGGACACAGCTGTGTAAAATATATCTCCATGCATGTGATCAAAGACTGAAAGGGAACAATAATTGAAAATGCTTGTGGGGGTGCCTGGGTGGCTCAGTGGGTTGAGCGTCTGACTTCAGTTCAGGTCATGATCTCGCACTGAGTGAGTTCGAGCCCCGAGTCGGGCTCTGTACTGACAGCCCGGAGCCTGCTTCAGATTCTGTGTGCGTCTCTCTCTCTGCCCCTCCCCTGCTCATGCTCTGTCTCTCTCTCTCAAAAATGAATAAATGTTAAAAAAAATTTTTTTTAAAGACTGTTGGTTAAAAAAAAATGCTTGTGTCACAGAAGATGGTTTGTTCTTTAGTGTTGCAATAATGTTTTAAGAAATACAAATCAAGATAAGGAGAATCATTAACAGCTTTCTGGGAAGTCGTGCCCACCCTCACCTGCCTGTTGGCTGTAAGGAAGGCAGGTGCGGATCGCTGAAGGAGAGGAGGGATTGCAGGTGTTCCTCTTCTCGCCTAGATGACACAGGGTGCCCTTCGCACCTTTGGTGCTAGTCTCCTGTTCACTCACTGCCCTTTCATTGCTCGGCTTCATGAAGGGCTTGCTGCAAATCGGAAAAAGGAAAAATATGTAGCCTATGATAGTTATGTAAAACAAAATGTAAAGGTTGGCCTTTTAAACCATATTTTATTTTTTATTTAACGAATTTTTAATGTTTATTTTTGAGAGACAGAGAAAGAATGTGAGTGGGGAGGGGCAGAGAGAGAGGGAGACACAGAATCCTAAGCAGGCTCCAGGCTCTGAGCTGGCAGCACAGACCCCGATGTGGGGCTCGAACCCATGAACCGTGAGATCATGATCTGAGCTGAAGTCAGACGCACAACCCACTGAGCCACCTAGGTACCCCTATTTTTTACTTTTTTAAAATTAGTTTATTTTTTTTTTAGAGAGAGAGGGCATGAGCTGGGGGAGGAGGGACAGAGGGAGAGAGAGCGAGAGCAAGAGAGAGAGAGAATCCCAAGTAGGCTCCACAGTCAGCATGGAGTCTGACATGGGGCTTGATCCCACAACCCTGGGATCATGACCTGAGCCAAAATCAAGAGTCAGACACTCAACTGACTGAGCCACCCATCCACCCCTAAACCATATTTAAAAAATTATATGATCAAAAATTAAATTCCCCATTATTCCATTTTACTTGTAATACTGCAGATTTTTGGCCCTTGTCACTGTATAATATAAACTATGCCTTTTTATGATGGATGTATAAATGTCAGTGGGTAGTTACTCTCTCATTCTACTGAAAGCTAAAGATAAACATCCCAAATAAATAAAAGCTCTTCACTGACAGGAACAGATTGAGGTAGGGCCCTAGTATTAGCTTTGCAATACTATAGAATCAATCAATCCCTTCATCAGTAAAAATAGAACAGATGATGTCGTGTATGTGCATGTAAATATGTTATATTCTTATTGATTGATTTTACAGTATTGCAAAGCTATACACACACACACACACACACACACACACACACACACAAATGCACACATACCTTCTTACCCCAAAGGAAAAAAAAAAACCAAGACAACTCAGATTTTGTTTTTGGAGGTAGGGACTGCTGTTTTTTTTTTAAAATGTTTTATTTATTTTTGAGAGAGAGAGAGAGAGCAAGCAGGTGAGGGGCAGAGAGAAAAAGGGACAGAGGATCCAAAGCAGGCTCCGTGCTGACAGCAGTGAGCCCGATGCAGGGCTCGAACCCACAAACTGTGAGATCATGACCTGAGCTGAAGTCAGGCTCAACCGACTGAGCCACCCAGGCATCCCTGGACTGGTTTTTTGAAAAAGGTTGAATCAAGTAGAGAATCTTAAAACAGGATATTTTATAGATATAAATTAAATTAGATATATATCTTATTAACACAATTAATTTGATTAAGGTAAGTAATATATATCTTATATAATTTTACCTTAAAATAAAAAAAAAATGTGCATTCATCTGCCATTTGTCATCTGGCTCATAGGGCCAAGGTGTTTTCCTTAAATATGGTTTGCTGGTTTGAGTTCTAGCCTGTCTGCATCCATAGTGCATCCTCATGATTTCCTTCTTTTATTTTTAAATGGATTGACAACACTCCTACTAACATTCTACAGCCCACTGCCCCCACTCTCTTCTAGTTATCTCGTCCACACCTGATTTGGCGGTTTGGTTTTTTTAACTTTCAGATTGTTTGCCATTATCCCTGTCACCACTCACTTTCTCTTCACACTTAGGTATTTTTGAGCAGTGTGTGTGACTGAATGGTGGGCTAGCAGTCAGCGCAACGGGCTTAGGCAGGTGGGTAGACACAGCCTGACCCTCCTCTGGCAGGAGTTGACTGCCAGCCCGGAATGCTCAGCCCAGACGGAGTGGGGAAAAAGCAGGGTTGTCCGGGCTGAGTGCACCTGGCAGAGTCACCTTGCTCCAGAGAGCACTTAACATGCCTCTGCCTCCTGGCTAGACTTTGGTTCTGCTCTCATCATTAGATCCATCTCTGTGAACCTAAAAGGACCTGGGCTTCCAGTTCGAAAGGGAAAAGAGCAGACTGAGTTCTTGGGTATAGATATTTTTGAGGAAATCACTGTAAATGCACACTTGCGTCATTTTTGTCCACAGTGGAGGGGACTAATAAATACAGGTGAAATTCTAATTCTAAGACCAGAGATGGCATATAGACAAGCTCATCAGGAGAAATGGCATTTGAGGGCTCTGGGGTTTCAAACCTGGCTTGTTGGCCTTTTTTTTTTTTTTTCTTTTTTAAGTGCATTGAAGCCTCTTTGTTTTCCTGCCTATGTCATCTAGAGCCTGGGAAAGGAGCCACTTTTCCTCTTGGGTTGGATGAACTTGGTCTCAACCAGTCTCTCTCTCAGAGATAACTTGGTTTGGTTTGTTCCTTGTGGTTTGTTTTTGAGGTATTTTTCACTGGTCCCTAGTTAAGCTCCCTGGAGACCAATGGCTTCAATTTCAGATTAAAAATCCCCAACCTGGCCTTATAGTTTGCAGAGATGCTAACTTGGACTTGCAAGAAACTTAGGCATTTTTTTAAATTTGAGAGACAGAGAGAGAGCACAAGTGGGGGATGGGGGGCGAGGGTGAGAGAGAGAGCGAGAGAGAGCTCAGTGGGGAATGGGGGGCAGAGGGGGGTGAGGGCGAGAGAGAGAGAGAGCGAGCGAGCGAGCGAGCGAGCGCACTAGCCTCTCAAGCAGGTTCCATGCTCAGCCGCAGCCCGAAGCTTGATCCCACAACCCTGGGATCATGATCTGAGCTGAAATTAAGAGTCAGGAGCTCAATGGACTGAGTGACCCAGGTGCCCCAAACTTAGGCATCTTCTTGCACCCACAGCTGAGGTTGCTTCTCTCAGCTAGCATTAAACAGGCTGTTCAAATTCTTCAGAACTTTGTAAATCAGACAACCTTTGTGGGTATGGATGGGCATTTATGATAGTGTGAATTATAAGAAGAAATATGTATATCTGGCCTTTCATTTCTGTCACAGAGCCCCTAACACTCTTGACATTTCCTAAAAGAGTGATAAAGGTGTCTTTTGTTATGTTAATGAAGTAACTTTTGCAAGACCTAAGCACTGGGGCTGGCTGCCAGTGGAGCCAATGTGTGTGATGAGAAGGTTGCAACTCTCAGTCCCACCCACTGACCTTGGGGAGGGGAGAGGGGCTGGAGGTTGAATCCCTTGCCTGTGGCCCGTGAATTAATCAACCATGCGTGTGTAATGAAGCCTCCAAAAAACCCGCAAAGGACAGATTCAGAGAGCTTCTGGGCTGGTGAACATGGGAGATGCGTGGAGAGCGGTGCCTGGAGAGGGTACGGAAGCTCCACGCGCTTTCCCCCGTGCCTTGCCCTGTGCAGCTCTTCCATCCAGCTGTTCCTGAGTTAGATACTTTTACATTAAGCCTGTGATCTGCTGAGTAGGATGTTTCCCTGAGTTCTGGGATCCGCTCTAGGAAATTAATTGACCCTGAGGTGGGCGTCATGGGAACTTCTGATATATAGCCAGTGGGTCAGAAGTACAGGTGACAAGCTGGACTTGAAACTGGCGTCTGACGTTGGGGGCAGGGAAGAGCGCGGTCTTGTAGGACTGAGCTCTTCACCTGTGGGGTATGAAGCTGTCTCTGGGGAGATAGGGTCAGAATTGAGTTAAATGGTAGAACCCTGGGCTCATGTCTGGAGAATTGCTTGTTGGTGTGGGGAAACCTCACTCCCCCCCACCCCACCGCCCCCCCCCCACACAACTGGAACTGGGTCCAGGGACCCAAAATAGCAGGTAATCCTCATTTCATTTTTGGTGTAAGAACTTTGAAGACTTGCATATGAAGAAAGATGCCTTTTGTTTTATGCTTGCCCATGAGAAAGGAAATTCATTTAATTTTTTTTTTACATTTTTATTCATTTTGGAGAGACCAAGAGAGCCAGAGCATGAGCAGTGGAGGGGCAGAGAGAGAGGAAGACACAGAATCCGAAGTACGTGCCAGGCTCTGAGTTGTCAACACAGAGCCTCACACGGGTCTCGAACCCATGAACCGTGAGATCGTGACCTGAGCCGAAGTCAGCAGACACTTAACCAACTGAGCCACCCAGGTGCCTCGAAAGCAAGTTCATTTAAAAGTGGATTAATTAATAGGTGATCAAAGCATACCTAAATTCTTACCCATTAACACACCCCTTGCTTTAGAAGGGTTTGTTATGTTTTCAAAAAAAAAAGATAACATTAATATAAAAATTTGTTGATTAAAATTCGAGGACCCAAAGAGCTTAGGCTGCTCTTTGCTCATTTCTCCCAGTAACTTTGGGTGGACATGACTGATTATGTAATGTGCAGAGATGATAGAGCATATTAAGGTGAGGGAAGCCATGATTAGAACAAAATGTGATTATATTAGAATCATCAGCATACAAAACAGGCTACAGCTGTATAAAAGCAACATGTTTGCAAGTTTAAATGTATTTATAAGAGGTTTACACAGCTATGGGATTTATCACATATTTGAGTGCTTATTCTCTGTGACAGACAGGGATTCAAAGATTTGTTGAACAGAATCTCTGCCTCGACACATGCTCAGTATAGTCAGGGAGGGTAAGACGCATACAGCTAAGAAGCTAACTAATGACCCAGGATGGTACTACAGTGGTAAAGGATGGCATTGACAGATGAGAAAGATTTAACAACTTCTCCACTCACTGAGGGTAGAGAAGATGCTTCCTAGAACAGGAGGAATTTCAACAACGGGGCACGTGGAAGGTGAGAAGTATTTGGATTAATTCAGCAAGCACAGGGTGTATTGTGTAAGGTGCTGGGCTAGTCTGGAATACGGAGGATGGGATATTCGTAGAGCCTTGCTCTGGAGTCCAGAATGACCTGTGAACCTCCCAGCACACGTGTGGAGTATAGGAAGCAGAAGCTGGCCGATGTGGTCAAATGCGGATGACATAAAAGTGACGGTGCCTCCCACACTGAAATTTTAAAGGGGTACCCCCATTTAAAGGTTTCTTACAGGGGTGCCTGGGTGGCTCAGTTGTTTAAGCGTCCAACTTCGGCTCAGGTCATGATCTCGCAGTTCGGGAGTTTGGGCCCCGCATCCAGCTCTGGGCTGACAGCTCACAGCCCAGAGCCTGTCTCGGATTCTGTGTGTCTCTCTCTCTGCCCCTCCTCTGCTCATGCTCTCTCTCTCTCTCTCTCTCTCTCTCAAAAATAAATAAACATTAAAAGTAAATAAAGGTTTATTACATATAGATTTTCTAAAATTGACACATTCCCACAGACAATTTTCTCACCTGGGAATAGTGACAGGACACCACACTTCAAGATCTTGATTCATCAGAAAGGTTATCTTACTGGATTAATTTACTCTTTGCCCATATTTTCAAGCTAGAGTGATAGTAAGGTCTTAGCATAGAGTCATTTAGGAATTTGAAGGCCTGTAGTCAAGCCCGTAGCTGTTTTGAAGGATAGAACTGTCAAGTTTTGCTGAAGGATGTCCGCAAAAGCCCTTTCCACTGTGAGGAACATCATGGATGTTGCTCTGTCTCATTGGGCAGAGTTTGCCGAAGTCTTAAATAGAAGTTGTCCGTCTTCTTAAATCATTTCCCTTTGAATTACTCTGCAGATTTCTCTTTTGAGGGGGTCCTTTCATGTGTAATAGGCTTCTTCTCAGAAGAACGAGGGGGTAAAAAATCACCTTCCTATGTATATGGAACGTTGTGGCCTTGCCAGAAAGATAATTTGACAATGCACTACACAGGAGTGTGGGGGTTGGGGGAGTGGGGATTTAGGACGTAGGTAACAGTTGTTTATATTTGGCATAACCAGCTTTCTATGTCTCCCAATCAACAGGGATGGTTATTTAAAGCAATTAAAAAGGAAAATAATGTAGGTATTTATGCCTTCAGGGAGTGGTTCCTTTAAAAATATTTTTTCACTAATTCCACTCATAGAAAAAGGTGTTTTCTAGAAACACTTCGTATTTTTTCAGCAATGTTCAAAAGGCAAAACTGTGCATTAGAACATTCACATGAAGTTCTAGAGAAGGTAAAATCAATCAGGTGATAGAAATCAGATGAGTGGTTGCTTGTGGAGGTGGATTGACCAGGAACGGGCACAAGGGAATCTTCTGGAGTGATGGAAATTTTCCGTATGTTGATAGAGGTGAGGGTGACACAGGTGTTTGCACTTGTGAAGACCGATTTACTGGTACTGTTACGATGTGTGCATCATACGAATTATACCTCAATTTAAAAAAAACTTAAAAACTCTCCAAATATTTTTCTAGTGTTTTAAACATCTTCAAAATACTTTTCCTTACCTCTCAAAGATAGGAGAAAGGGCCAGTGTGGAAATTCTCACTTAATTATTTCTGAATAAATGTTGAGATATAATTAATGTAGAGCATTGTATTAGTTTTAGGCATGCAAGGTAATGATTTGATACATGTGTAGTGTATATTTCGACGTGATTACAGCAATGGATTTATTTAACATCCATCACCACAGGTAGTTACATTTTTTTTCCCATGATGAGAATTTTTAAGATCTATTCTCTTATCAGCTTTCAAATATGTAATATGCTACTGTTAACTATAGGCACCATGCTCCACATTACATCCCTGGGATTTATTTGTCTTGTAACTAAAATTTTGTACACTTTGCCCACCTTCATCTATTTCACGTACCCCCAGCCCCTGCCTGTGCCAGCCACCAGTCTGTTCTCTGTATCCATGAGTTTGTGGGTTTGTTTTTTAGATTCCACATATGAGATCATATAGTATTAGTCTTTCTTTGACTTATTTCACTTAGCATAATACCTTCAAAGAACTAGGAAGAGAACAAATGAAGTGAAAGGTTGGTAGAAGGAAGGCGAACACAAAGATCAGAGCGTAAATAAATGAAATGGAGTCTAAAAAGATAATGGGAAAGATCAGTGACACTAAGAGTTGATCTTCTGAAAAGATAAACAAAATAGACATCATTTGCTAGACTCCCCCAGGAAAGAAGAGGACTCAAATAAAATCAGAAATGAAAGAGGAGAGGTTACAACTGATAACACAGCAATACAAGGGATGGATAGAGACTATTATGAGCCATTATTCACCCACAAATTGGAAAGCCTAGAGGAAATAGATTCATATAACCTATGAAGTCAGAACAAATTTTGAGGAAGTGTTCAGTCATGTTAAGGTGTGGGCCTTTCCTTAAAGCTTGACTCTTCCGTTTTCCTTCCTGGAAAGAACGGTAAAACGGCTCTTGGAACGATGGAGCTGACCTCATTTGCCTGTGTGCCTCTCCCTCCCCTGTGACTCCCACACCCTTACCCCTCCAGCGTTCTTCTCACCCAGCTGTGGGCTACGAAGGGTTACATGCATGTAAAAAGCCATAGCAGCCCCTAAGCGGCACCCTGAGGTAGACTTTAAAGCACTTTAAAGTCCCTTCCTCAGTACGGTTGACAGGTCAAACTTGAACGCTGGTAAGCGGAAACTCTTCTTGAATAGCTGTGTACCCCAGACCGCATGGTCATCTTTGTATTCGCAGGCATCCTCTTTGGTGCCTTACGCATGTAGATCATGTGTATAAAATTGGCTGGAAGTGCTGAAAGTCACCCCGCCACTTCCCCAGCTTCCAACAGGGCTAAAAGCTCGAAGTGGCCTCCTTGGGCAGTGAACCCACTTAGAGGCTGGTGATTGTGAAGATGTGGGGATTGCAGGGCCCCCAGCACAAACCATTGAAGTTTCTTTCTCAAACACTGCCAGGAGCCAGCCACCCTGTTCCCAGCTCCGGGCCGAAGATGGGGTTGGCTCTCGGGACATAGCCGTGGGCTCCGGAGCTGGCTGGGTCGGTCACAGGGACACGGGGTGGGCGTTGTTCTCAGCCTAGAGCCAAGGCCTGCAGAAGGCCGTTGATATGTGTGTTAGTGTCGGAGAAGGTGGGTATCGGCTCCCCTTCGTTACTCTCCTTGGGGCAGAAATTATAAGCCCTCGGTAACATCCACAATCCACACTTTATTGCCAAGGGACACATTTCTACATTTCTTTCTTTTAAATAGACAAACAAACATAAGCAAGCTTGGGTTCTAAGTGGGGGGTGCACAGGGTCTGTATGTTCCCTTCTTTGTTGCTTCTCCAGCACAGTGTCTTTGTTTTGTTCACCACTGAATCTGCCCCAAGGTCCTAGGGCAGCGCGGGCGGGGAGCTTATGAAATGTTGGTCGGATAGAGAGGGGCACACACACTTGGGCCTGGCGGCACTTAATTAAGAACAGTGGCTAACACAGTCATGTCCCATGTCCAAAAGACACGTCCCACAGTTTTTGTCCCTTTTGCTCCTCACAGTAGCGCAGGTCCTTTGGTCGGCGAACCAGGGCTTCATAGACCCCCATGGCGGGTTTCCTCGAATGATTTCCCGGCGTTTTGTTCGTTTATTCATTCAAAGTGTGAGGTACTGTGCTCTACTCTTTGACTGACGGAATGAATGTAATCACTCTGGGCTTCAGTGTCCTCATCTCAATACGGGAGGTTGAACTCTAGAATACTGCTGAAGAGGAATGGTCGGAGGGTGAGGATCATTTTTACCCCCCACCCCTCACCCCGTCTCTAGCCTGGATCTTGCAACTAAAGCAGCAGGGTAAGGGAAGAAATAGCACTGAACGACTCTCACCGGTCCAGGGGCCGGGCAACCCGCCCCGCCCCCACTGCCACAGCGCCAGTGATGGGGAGCGTACCCCCCAGGCAGTGAGCGGTGGTTTTATTGCCCCTCCGCTCCCTGCCTGCGTGGCTAATGATAGACCTCTGCTCTTTCCCTCTTGGCCACTCCTCTCAGACTGTGCCGTGACATGGATACAGGCATCTGGGCGTGTGGTGAGGTGAAGACACCCCTGTTTTCCCAGCAGGCGGCTGACCAATCCCACACATCAGGAGTACTTCCTTCAGGGATCTCAGGCTGGAGCCGCCTTTTACTGGGAACGGAACTGTTTTAGATACTGTCAAACCGAAATGAATGGAGTTGGCCCGGCTGCCCTGCGCTGTCTGTCGGGGATTACGCTAGGGACTGCTCCTTTGTGGTCTGTGCCCTCGGTTTTTCCTCCTGCCCTGTGATTCTGGGAGAAAGAAGGTCGTTTTATGGTTTCTTATTCAGGACAAGTACAAAGGACCCCCGCTATAAATCCGGTGACTATTTATATTCAGGCTCATGGCGAATTTTCCCAACCATCCTAATCCTATAAAAAGCTCCTTGAAAGAATAACACATATCAGTTGAGTTGGCATAGTAACGTGGAATGGTTTCAACTGAAATGCTGTTAAATGCCACGATTTGGTATTGAATAGTCACTGGGACAGTTGTACATGGATGTCTGGATGCTTTCCCGAAGATTTCTGTGATCACGCAGATATAATCGCCACTGTGCAAGCCTGTATTTCATGAGTTCCCTAACAAATGCTCCAAACGGCATTCTCGTTGTCTCCACTGCACAGGTCCTGTCAGCTCCCCCCTTTCTGGAGTGTCTCACGCACCCCCTTCTCCTACTTACATCTATCATTCATCCTCTTCAAGGCCAACCTTAATTTTAATTTTTATTTTTTTCTCAAAGGCTTCCTGTAGCATCCCAAATCTCGGTGAGCTCGACTTTGTGTAACCAGTCTGGTTTGTGCTGAGTCATGGCATTTTCCCGTCTATCCACTGCCCATTACTAGCTTTTTGTCACATCAGTCCTCTCCCCTCTTTCGATCACGTGCCCTCTCTCCCTTCGTACATTGTCAACTGCTTGAGGGAAAAAACAGCGATGCCCTGTACAGTTCTGTGTCCCTAGCCCTTAGTGTAGAGTCGTAATACATTTGTCTTTAACACTGAATGAGTGTATTCATTATCCCCATTGTATAGATAGGAACTCAGGGTTTGGTTTGGTAGGAAATTTGAATGAGGTCAGACAACTGCTAAGCTTCAGTAGGATTCGAACTGGACTTTTGACTCTAATATCCCTTATCTTTTTTGTTTTAATTGTTTTAGCTGTTAAATTGTATTTGTCAGTTTGAATTGGTGATATATGCATGTGGTAAAAAAAAATTCCAAAGGTTCAGGGTCTCTTTCTGTTATATCGCCCACACAAGTAACTTAATGCTTGCTTCTTCTCAGAATGTTCTGTCACTTTCCTCCAAGAAGCCATCTTGGTGTTCTCTTAGTGGCTCCATCACAAAATCTTGGAATGACTTTTTACCTTCCTCTTGATCGTCCCAGCGAACTGGTGTCTCAAGACCAGCTCATACCTCAGAGGGCCTTCCAATCCATACCTGCCTTCTGCACTGTCACTGCTCCCCCAGATCCGGCCTCACTCTCCCAGCCAGAGGACTCCAGTCTGGCCGCCCTCCCTGTCTCTCTTCACCCAGTTGCGGTTCTTCTCAGGGTTATCTACAACCCTTCAGAAACCTGCAGGGAGTTCTCCCTTCCAATTGAGTTTGTAGCTCAGGGCTTGTCAATTGATTTCGTTAGGTCATCTAGTTAATTTGGGTAGTCTGGGGAAGCCATGGTCAGTTGTTAAATAATGGTTTGAAATGCATAAAAATGAAGCCTACGTTTATAAAGGGAACCATTGCAGTAGCTATCAAGCTATTTTTGAAACAAATTTTGATATGATAATCTAAGTTTAACTTCTTATTTTAATTAATATATAATTCCCTACGAACACATTAAATAACAAGGTCCCCAGCAGGTTGGTAACTATCACCACTTCATAGTACTGATGGGTGCAAATGATGTCTTGAGATACCCACACCATCTGTGATGCGATATGAATATGTCCATGAGTTGTTTGGTGACCAGTCACAGGTCCGTCTACTCTTATTGTGTTACCCACATTTTGTAAGCAAAGGAAATGCCAAATTTTAGTTTGAGGTTAGCAAAAACGAAGTGTTAGTTATTTTCCACTTGTGTTTATGGGCCCCAGGCTCAGCCCCCCGCCCCGAGTCTGAATCTCAAGACTCCATGAGGTTGGTGATCTCATTCCCTCTTAACTTGTAAACTCTGGGTCCTTCTGCTCTCCCTGTGTGGGCTCTGCGTTGTGCACCATACAGGTGGGAGAGAAGACTGGGAACCACAGTGTCTAACCTGAGTCCTGCATCTCTGTTCTTGTGTTTGCATCTGTGCAGGTAGAAGAAGGATGGTGGGAAGGCGTTCTCAATGGAAAGACTGGAATGTTTCCTTCCAACTTCATCAAGGAGCTGTCGGGGGAATCGGATGACCTGGGCATTTCCCAGGATGAGCAGCTCTCCAAGTCAAGTAAGGAAGCCCCTGATGCAGGAAGGGAGTGCGGGCACCCACAGGTGCTGCTCCAGCCACCCCTCTGTTCTGTAGCCTGTGCCGAGTGACAGTGACAGAAGCTCACGAGTACACTCTTGGTTATGCTGCCTTAACCCCTGTGGTTTAGTAGGTTATCATTGTAAAGGTGTGAACTGCACACCTTTGTGAGTGTGCAGATGCACACTGTGCATCTCTGGATGAGTGACCGTCAGCCTTCATGCCGTGGTCCTATTCCCCTCTGGCTCCCATTACTGTGCTTCCATACACTTCTAAAGTGTCACTCCCTGCAAGTTGATAGTTATTTTTTAAATGAACCAAACGAGACTGTATTTCTCACCGTCCCTTGAGCAACTTGGAGAAAAATGGCACGCCCACACACACAAAACCCGCTGGTGGTGAGAAGGGCTGTGCTCGGGACGACTGCATGCCAGGTTTCTTACAAGTATGACAAGACAGCGGAGAGTCCAGCCCCACCTTGGGTGAGCATGCGTGTCTTTCTGCGATGGTGAGAACGAACTCCAGGTCTTTCTTTCTCCAGGGCCTGAACCTCTCCTCCCTCCAGCTTCTCTGCTGCCCTTTCCAGCTCATGGAGCAAAAGGTCAGGACCGGGAAGCTTTGTTCTCCCAGTCGCTAACCCAACTTCCTACGTGGGCGTCTGTGTATCTCATGTGCCGTCTTGAGCCAAGGTCATGGTGTGAATGTTGTAAGCGGCTCGACTGTGTCATAGTGGTGCGCCACTCCCTGGGGTGGCAGACTCCCCTTTTAAACCCAGTGCTGTCAAAATAATACTAAAACATCTTTCTTTTCCATTTGGGAAAATCTGACTTGAGTGGTGCTCCCAAATTAGTTGTGTCTCTTTTATTTAACCAGTAGCACGATGGACAGGTTCCCGATTTGGAGGTAAAGCCACTTCTGGAGAAGTGCTCGAGTGACCTTCTTCCCTTGGTCTCTCAGTAGCGTGGGCTCCTATGGCCTGTCATTCATAGAAACAGCAGATCTGGCTGGTTGGCTCATAGGCTTCAGCTATACCCTTTCCTTCCACTGCCAGAGCCAGGGACCCCACTCCACCCCACCCCTGAACTCCGTTCCATCCTAGGGTCTGTGGTAGGAAAGATGGGAGGTGATTTTGGAGCAAATGAAGCATCTTGCAGCTCCTGCTGCCTTCTCTGGCTTGGGGTCAGGTGATTCTCTGCTTCCCAGTTGCACCTGGTAATTGGGTCCTACAATAACAATACTGTGCCTCAAGGATGTTGTAGATTAAATGGGCTTTCTAAGAGGGAGGACCAAATCGGATCATTATACCATTATTTCCATGGGGGAGTGTGTTATGAGTTCTAATGGCAATTATGTACATAAACACCTCGCCCATATAAGGCTGTCCGTAAACGGTCACTTTCATTGTTAATCCTGATAAAGCCTGGGATGTAACCAGTTTATATATTGAGGCTGCTGCATACCATTTGGTACCCTGCTCACTGCAGCGCTGTCTCTGCATGTTTAAATTACTTTGGGACTCCTTGGCTGAGACAGAAAAAGAGATCTGGAGAGGTATCGGATAACCTGTTTGGGAGACCCTTGACCTCTCGGTATCCTGCCATTGTTAGCTATGCTTTCAGAGCTGAAGGGTCAGAGAAGTAATGCCTTTTGTATTTTTGGAATTACTGAAATAAACTGTCTCCTCCTGCTCTGATTTAATAATATGGACTTTTGATCCTGCCTGACTCCCTCAGCCCAAAACACATGGTGCTGGAATTTCTGGGGTAGGAGGTTAGGAGACTCAGTGGAATGGTCTCTACTGGTCACCTAGCCTTCCTTCACATACTTGGCAGGGGCTGTTTCTCTTGGAGAGACTTTTCTCCCCAACACTCATTCAGTTGAAAGCCCTCCATTTCAGGACTAGGAGAGCCCCAAATTTCAGCAGCCACATTTAGTTACCTCAGATTCTGTCCCTTGTTGAGGGGGTTGTGAGGTCCCTGAAGAGGCATGGTCTCCTAACAAGGATGGATGCTTCTGAAAGAACTACAGAGCTTTGGCAATCTTCCAGTATGTACAGTTAGGACAAGAGGGCCCATCTCTCCATCTCTCCATCTGTCCGCCCATATCTATCCATCTTTTCTCCTTCCTTCCTTCCTTCCTTCCTTCCTTCCTTCCTTCCTTCCTTCCTCCCTCCCTCCCTCCCTCCCTCCCTCCCTTCCTTTTTTCCTTTCTTCCTCATTTTCTTCTATTCCTCATACATCCAACCTTTACTGAGCCCCTGTTATTACTAAGACACTGCACAAGACACTGAAGATATGCAGAGACAAATCAGATGGGGTCCCTGCCTTCAGTCAGCTCACATTATAGAAACTGGGTGCAGAAACCAGTTCAGGGAGGTGCCCCATGTGCTCCATGGGTGGCTGAGGAAAATGGTATACAAAGGTGGAGAGACCAGTCCCATCGGGATGTGGGGACAATGGTGGTCATAAAGGACTTCATAAAAAAGCAGATGTGATGATAACGTCCCTGTGGCTTGCTGCCTTGAAGCAATCCCCTGAAAGAGAAAGAGCATCTCTCAGTGTTCTCATAGGTTTTTCAGTAGCTGTTTACACTCTGATGATAAAATGTGTATCAGATGGTAAAATGTATAAAATGTAGATCAGATCACACACAGAAGTTATGTATACTGGGAGGATTTGTTTAAGTGGAACCTTTAGCTTTAGAATGATCCTAGTTGTTCTCTACTGCCAGAGAATGGCATCAGTAGTTTCAATGTGCTTTATTTTAACTTTTTAAATTTTAAAATAATTACAGAATCACAGGAAGTTGTGAAAAAAAAAAACTCAGAACTGTACAGAGAGATCTCACATACCCATCACCCAGTTTTCCCCGGAGATAGTATCTTGTGTGACTATAGTAAATGCCTATTTACTTTTATCATAAAACTGAGAAAGACGAAGGTATGGCTAATGCACAAGAGACATCTAGGTTTTTACTCTGGTATGAGCTAAGCTGTATTTAATCAAGGTCTGTGTTAGGACAGCCCACTTAATATTCCTAATGTTTGTGCCATTTTGGTAATTTTTAGAGAGGCTGGTGGCATCCTAAAAATCCTCTTAATTTAAATGCTACCAGACATCATGGTGAGGTTTCTTAAGAGACAAAATCTATGTCCTGGTTCATATGAATAAAACTTTGTGTACATTGTGTCCTTGTATATCTCTATCTTGCACACACACACACACACACACACACACACACACCTATATGTGTACATAATTATTTGGTATTTGTACTCTTCATATTTCTATTTCTAGAAAGTATTTGAGCATAGTTATTAAGTTGAGTTTTGTCAACCTGTGATGAATGTGATAGAAGAGACCTTGCATTGTATTTATGCGGAAGAGTGCCCGGACAGCTTGACACATGGCAGGGGTTCAGTAAGCTCTTGCTGAATCCTTTGTCACTCGAAGGTGGCATTTTCATCTTTGAATGACAGGTGCAAGGTGCTTGAACTTGCTTTTCTTTTACCCTGATGTATTTTTATATATGGTGGTTGCTTATGAAAATCTCTGAACTTTAGATCTTTGTTCAGGGTAATCTAATCTGTCAAGGAAAGAGTTACAGCAGTTGGGTTGGTTGATATGTTGGTTTAAACCTTTTACCTCAGATAAGAAAATTCATAGCTATGTAGTAGCAAAAACTTGCTGCATACTTAAACTTGAAAATACTGTTATATTTTATAGGATTTATGAAACATTAAAGGTACTTTTTCAGATATTTTTATAAACTTGTTATTATAGAGAATTTCTAACATACATACAAGTCAAGAGAATAGTGTAATGAACCCCTGAGTGCTCATCACCCAGCTTCAGCAGCTATCGGCCTTTGGCCACTTGATTCTATTTATACCACTGCACGATCTTTCCCCATATTATTCTGAAGCAAACTCCAGGTATCATGTAATTTTATCCATAAATATTTCAATATGTATCAATAAGAAGGTGCCTTAAAATACCCTATCGCACCTAAATAAATAAATAAATAAATAAATAAATAAATAAAGGCAGTTCCTCAGTGGAATTACAGGTGCAGTCAGTGTCCGCTTCCCCTCAGGATCTTTTATTTTTAGTACAATTTGTTAGTTTGAATGTGCATGCGAAGGAGGTACATGCATTGTGATTTGTGTCTGATTATAATCAGATTGTTTCAAGTCTTTCTAAACCTATAGATTCCTCTCCATCTCTCCTTTTTTCCTTGTAATTTTTTACTGAACAAACTGATGTCCTTTGTCCATTCACTTCCCACTGTAAGTCTTTGCCGATTTCACCTCTGCTATATCATTGACTCTGTGTTCCTATAAGTTGATAATTAATATAAAACATTTTTTCCCCCAAACTTCATAGATGGTGATGGGTCATCTATATGGAGGCTCATAAGGTCTGGCTGTCTTTCTTGTTGAATGTTAGCAGCCACTGATGATTATCACCCAGATCTGTTAGGGCTTGCAAAGTGAAACCAACAAGGAACGTTTTAAAAGAATGAAGTGGGCTCCCATGTAGCAGACTAACGGAGAAAAAAATTTGAGTAAATTAGGTTTTTTACAAAATAAAACATCCCAGTAGTTGTAATAATAGTGCAGGCAGGATCTTATGTCAGGGATGGAAAGGAATTTAGCCATCTTCTGGCCTGGTGTCAGATAAGAACACTAAAGTCTAGTGAAACAAAGTCCTGGGTGTGGCATGGCTTATGAGTGACACGGCCGCAGTCACATGCAGGCTTTCCACACACACTTTGGTATTGCCTTTATTCTGGCCTGCAGTTTCCCCTTTCACAGAGCGTCTGACAAATTTCAAATTGTAGTGGAGTTTAGCTTATTTCTTCTTCTTATCACGGATCAGGATTAATTACCTTTTCATTTTCTGCTTTGCATGTGCTAGTATTGACTAAATAATGTAAAATGTAGCTAGTCAGAAGTTCTATTGATGTATTAAATTGTAATCAGAGAATATCCTTAATCCATGACTTATTTGGGCTGAGGGGCAAATCCAGATCTTACTATTGTCCGATCTCATTTTCAGACAAATTTTGCTTCATATTTAAGGCATAAACATATATTTTCTTGTTTCTAACATCTTTTTTAATATTACTGAATTTCTCAGATTCTAAAGTAATTGTTGTAAAACTAAAAAGTATTCCTGTTAATTTTCTTTAAAGAGACATTGTTTAGCTACAGAAACATTTTCAATTATTTTCCATAATTTTCAGAGGGAGAAAGTTTGCATTTCCATTCTATAACCATTAACAGCCATGAGATTTCAGTTTGAATTGACTTTGTTGTTTTCCTAATTCCTTAATTGGGAACGTTAGATTCTGATGCTTTAGTGACTTGTGAAGCTAAGACAAAGATGGAGACAGCCTTTTAAAACTTGGGGCACACCACTTTCATGATACACAAATATCGTATTTCATTAGTTGTAAGAAACAGATTGTTCTTTTTTGTTTTGTATTTTCTGTTCTTTTTAATATTAGATGGTATTTGTTTTTTGTATGATCTTCTGTTAACAGTGAAGGGCAATTAACAAGTTGACGGAACAGTTTCAGGCAAAATTAAATGCTACGATAAGCGTACGATTTTGTGTTGAAATTCTAAAATTCTTCCTTTTTGCAGCGTTTTCTGCAAAATATTTAAGTATTAATATTTAATAGTGATGCTAGAGGATTTCTCCCAATAAACAGCACTTATATTCATGAACTTTCTTCCAATTGCCCATCTCTTTTGCTCTTTATTTTATTATTATTATTTTTTATTTGAGAGAGAGAGAGAGAGAGAGAGAGAGAGAGAGAGAGAGAGAATGAATCCCAAGCAGGCTCCATGCTTAGCAAAGAGCCTGATGCGGGGCTTGATCCCACGATCCTGGGATCATGACCTGAACCGAAATCAAGAGTCAGATGCTCAACCAGCTGAGCTGCCCAGGTGTCCCTCTTTTGCTCTTCAGCTAGAACAAGTATGTCCTCACTCAGTCCCAGCCCAGGCATACAGCATACAGGGGGTTTTGCACCAACACTTGGCCGTTCGGAGACATCAGAGCTGTGGTGTCCCTCAGTGATCCTCAGACTTGGTCCTAGGAAAGAACGCAGGGAGGTTCTGTTATATTTGGAGGGACTTTATCAAAATACTGATTTCTTCTTCTTACGTTTACTTTTTCTGACGCTGAGAGGACCCTTGCTGTTCATTTTGGGAGGGCCTTGATTGCAAAACATCTACATTCCTTAGGAGTAATGTCACCTTAATGACCAAAGGGGAGTAAAAATTTGCCCAAAGAAAGCAACGGCTGTTACTTGCTCCACTCTTTTGTCATCAGAGTCCTCAAGAACTGCAAATCTAACAAGAACCTTTGGAACACTTGATTGTTTCTTTGGATGGTTCTTATGCAGGCAGTGATTGTGAACATCTAAATTTGTGCTTTAATTGGACGGAGCATATTTGTCATAAAGGGCAGATTTCAGGGCAACGGTGTCCCACCATGCCTGTAGGACACGGAAATGGGACATACCCAAGGGCATTTCAGTCGCTGATCTGATCACTCACAGCTCTCTTCATGTATCAGGGGCGATGCGGCCCAGAAGCTGACTTGGTGGTTCCTTATTGGGGTTTTCCATTTTCCTAAAGAATGTTCTAAGAAGTGAGACAAGTCGCTCCCTCCCTCAGTTCCTCTCTCTGTAAACATAGCCTGCCTTTCCCTCCTTCAGACTGATTATGAGTGAGCTGTATGACTGGGCTCCAGTTGGATATTTAGCTTGTAAGCCATAAGAGAACCTGTTCATTGGATAATTTAAAGTGATGCATATATTAATTGAGTTTGCCTTTAGCAAACCATTTCACCTGCCGATGGTATTCTCTGGAAGGTGTGTGTGTATGTGTGTATGTGTGTGTGTGTGTGTATACACTCAGACTAGGGCAGTGTGTGTGTGTGTGTGTGTGTATTTTCTGTACTTATTCATGATTCCAGAGAGATTTGGGCTTTAGCTGTGTGTCTAGTCCTATGCTATCGGTAACCTTTACTCGTAACAACAACAAAAAAGAGATAATTTGACATTTGACAGTGAGTGAGTCCTACGTCCTCATGCTTCAGTACAGTCTCATGACTGATATGGCAAAAGGTCAATCAAGGTGTTCCAAGAAAAATAGGGTTTTCTGGTGTTCTCAGTGCTAAGCAGAAAACCCCTAACGTCTACACGGAGGCCACGATTGGGTCTAAACATCTTTGGTGAAAACCCTCCTCTAGCACTTTAGTACCTTTTCTTGCTGAAAGGTACTAAGCATAAAATCTTTAAAGAGAACTCTGTGCTTTTTTTTTTAGAATCTTGGGGTCACGGATATCAGTTTGTATCACACAGGGCTCTAGGGGTAGAAGATAAAAGACAATGGGCCTAAATTTGTATTATGTGTGGGCCATACTCTCCAAAGAGGAGTTTGCATTGTACAGCTGAGTTCGTTAAGAAATATGATGAATTGGATTTCCTCTGGTTAATTGAGGTTTTCCTGTTCTTGCGTTAAAATGTGGAAATGGCTTCCAGTTTAAATTGGGCATAATCTCCATGCCAGTCATTTGCAGAGGCAAGCCCCGATTCCGGGTGCTCATGGCGTGGGGACTTTGGGCTCATTCTGTAAAATTTCGTAAATTCTGCCTAATGGTCTCTAATTAATTTGCCGATAAAACTCTTACAGCGGATTCACTGAAAGCAAGTTCAGTTAAAGACTCTCCTTCTTCCTTCTTTTGCCATCATTTGCTCCCCCTTCCCCCCTCTTGTTTTTCTCTCCCCTTCTCTTCTCTCATTCACTGTCAGGAAAGACTACCTTTGAAGGGACAATTCTGTACCGAGCTGCACCGGGCAAGACGGAGGGCCACAGACGCTATTACAGTGAGTGACCTTAATGAACAGCAGGAAGCAATTGTAAAGTTAAGATCCGGGTAGTCGTGGTTCTTGACGCGGCCGCACTTTCCTGAGCTGCTCATGCTTCTGCCAAGTGTCCGTGTGAATTTCTGATCCAAGGACATGGACTTATCTGCCTGAATAAGTGCTGTCTCCTTGGTGTGTGCTACAGGAGCATTCTCATCACCAGCCCTGGCGCTTTCTTGTTTGCTTTGTGCCTCTGCCATGTGTGTAACATGCGTGCATGAACCATGCGTGCAGAGAAGAGACCAGTAGCATTTGTCATGGCATACATACTTGTACCAGTATCTCTGGGCCTCTGAGCCGGTGTAAGATGGCTTCCCCTGGAGCTGTCATCCTCTCGTGGTTACTGCTTTTCCTGAGTGGGCCATTGGAAACCAATAAACCATTTCTTCATTGTGTTGTTCAAAGAAATGAGAATTTGGCATGACGGTCCATGCCAGAAGTGGTGTTCCGCCTTGCTCACAGCCAGTCACCACACGACAGACTTCCTTTGGCAGGACCAACGTATAGCCTTTTGTGTTGTGAAATAAAGCTGCCAAAAGTTGAGGGGAAGGAGGTGAATGAGATTAACGAGTCAATTTCGTGAAGCCTTTAGAACAGTTCCTGCCACTGAACAGCACTGTACATGTGCGTTTTAAATTTAAACAAAATGACTCACAGGTCTGAACTGATCCGTGCATGAATATTAAGGTAAATTACATGAAAGTGTAATTTATTAAGTCATCTGGCCCGCCACATGGCAAAGAAAATACATAGGGTGTGTCTGTACACATACGCGCACGTACCTACGTATACACCAGTGATGCAAGAGAAGGTTCGCATGTGAGTGCCAGAACCGTGCTTCTCAGACTGTCTGTGGTGAAGTTATTTTTATTTCCATCCCCCCGGGGACAGATACCTGGTCTTGGCGAACATGACTTTACTGTGCATGCAATGTGCCATCTGCACCTCACCACAGGCGTTTGACCAGGATTGGTCTATTCCCTGGTCACCCAGACGAGCCCACTGGCCACGTGTCTGAAGGCATACTGGTGCACTCTGCTATAAGCGTTTCTGAACATGCGCAGTGCCTGTGCTGATCTCACTGTGCAACAGCAACGACCCCTTCGTGAACTGTCCCCGGCCCCCAGCCCCCAGCCCACACTCTGGGCTGTCCTGCCTGTGGGTGTCGCCTGGCATTCTGAGCATGAATCTGGCATACTTCACGGGATAGCGTGTGTGATGAGCACCGGTAGGTAAAAGGTACGGCACCAAACTGACATAAAAACGAAAAGTCACCTTTCTTTCCCTCCAAAGGGAAGGAGCTAGATTCTGAGTTATTTCACCAACCCAGATATTCAGCTATGTAATTTACCTACTTAAAAGTGACAGAAGCAGGCTGCCAGAATGTCTGGAAGACAAATCTGCCGTGTGTTTCCTTCCTGGTCCGTACTTATGTGGTTGAGTGACCGCGCCACCTCTCCCTGTGTTACGCGAAGAGCATTTCTCACCGTGATTAATATAAAGTCATTAAGATGAGCCCGGGAGGCAGCAAATCCATGAAACCAGAAGCTCAGGGAAATCCAAACGGCAGCGGTCGCAGATATTATGGTTCTACCTCATGAGGAATGATAGAAGACTCCTTCAGATTCCTCTCTCTGAAGAACTCACACAGCCTTGCCCTAAACCATTTGCTCTGCTGCTGGTGCTGCTGGTGCTGCTGGTGGGGAGGGCAGGATGGTGATGGTTTCTTGCCACTAACTGTTTCTTTATTCCACCCTCAAATGGTTCCTTCCAACCCAGAAAGGAATATACAAGCCATTTATCACATAGAAAGAATCCATACGGCAAAATGAGAACATGTTAAAGGGGGAATGACACAATATTTAGACTCTAAAATTGTATCTCCAGCAGGGATATTTCCGAAAACAATGAACAGATAAACACATGAACGGGTAGCTAATCCAGAGGGGTTGTCCGTGTTTGCACACTCAGCTCCGGTCCTAGAAATTGTGGCTGACCCCACTGCTGTAGGCCGCTTCTCAGCGCC
The DNA here is from genome assembly GCF_016509475.1 of Prionailurus bengalensis. Classification (NCBI taxonomy): domain Eukaryota; kingdom Metazoa; phylum Chordata; class Mammalia; order Carnivora; family Felidae; genus Prionailurus; species Prionailurus bengalensis. Next base: position 15,917,725 of record NC_057361.1, on the reverse strand, counting down.
CTGCCCTCCGCTTTTGCTCACAGATGCTATTCTTGAGTTAATTCAAATGTACACCAAGGATCGTCCTCCTCCCCCCCCCCCTTCCTTTTTGGCTTATAAGTAACCATTTTATTAAAAACAGCAGCAGCAACAAACACAGCCATTGTTTTAATTTTAAGGATTTGATTTTGAAACTTGTTAGCAATTTATAATGACCTTTCTATATTTTATCTGTTTTCATTTAACAGTTTCTTCCTGCACTGAGACTTATTTATTTGAATGACTTCGACATTTTTTAACGCTTTATGTGAGCAATTATTCGGTGTCTTGTTCTTACGTACTAGGAGGCCACCTTCCCTACAGAAAGATAACGCACGATCGGTTAATACGGAACAAAGTTTGATGATGTGCTTTCATCAAGGGCATTGTTGTCATCAGGGCACATGTAGTCAATGTTCAGGAACTATTCTCCACAGCTAGAGGTTTTAGAGACCAATTTAATGGCAGACTAGTATTCCATAAAATATCCTTTGAATCCCGCCCTTTGATGGCATGACTGGTGTACTGACTTTCAAAGTAAGAATGTACACTCAGAAATTAAGTAGGAAACAAATAGGCTCTTCCTTTTAGGAGCATGATTGTGGGCAGAGCCTGGGGGAAAAAGAATCTGGGAGGTAAGTGTTCACGTTGTCTTGCTGATAACTATTTGATGACTTCCGACACTTGCCGCAAGAGGTCAAAGGAAGGGTATCGTGTCCCCAACGTCCTTCTTTAGCAAGGGATTCAGCTTTGGGAAGATGGTGGTATTAAAGGAGGGAAGAAGAGAAGTAGGCTTGGGGGCTTCTGGCCTCCGGGAGGGCAGCTTCCTTTCCCTCTTTAACAAACACAGTCATCTCGCCAGTGAAAGCGTCTCAATGTCAAGTTTGGTTTAATGCTTTCCTAGAGAATCATGCCTGCGTGCATTTATTCCTTGTGAAACCATCCAAAGAGATTTAATTCTTTGGCAGTCATAATTTTGTGTGGTTTCTTTAATTGCTAATTTGTTTAAATGGCTTTTAGCTTTACAGTTTCCCTTCAGGAAATGTTACTTTCATTGCTAATTGCTAATTGCCATGAGTCATAGAGATTGGAGGTACAGTATGTGGTACTGACTGGGTGGGGAGGCGAGGACAGGGTGGGGAGGGTTGTTATTGCACAGACTGTGGCAAAACAAATTTGTATTAGAATCAGGTTCCGGCTGAAGAGAGGTGAAATATCACGCTTACAAAGAGATCTGCTTTGAAATTAGATTTTTTTAAAAGAATTTTGATTCACTTCTTAAAATTAAAGGCTGGGGGTGGGGAGATCGAACAAAACTCAGAGCCACCCAAATGCAACGTATTCGACACGCTAAATGAAAAGTCCCAGTGCAGGTTATCCTGTGCCCAGAAACACTGTCAGAGGTGGCTCCTGGCTGGCTGTGAGGTGCTTCACAGCTATGGCTGATTTCTGAGCTCTTTCTCTCCCCGTCCCCACTCTTGACAGGTTTAAGGGAAACCACAGGCTCCGAGAGTGATGGGGGTGACTCGAGCAGTACCAAATCCGAAGGTGCCAACGGGACAGTCGCAACCGCAGCAATCCAGCCGAAGAAAGTTAAGGGAGTGGGCTTTGGAGATATATTCAAAGACAAACCAATAAAACTAAGACCAAGGTCGATTGAAGTAGAGAATGACTTTCTACCGGTGGAGAAGGTATGTTCGACGGTTTTTGCTTTATTTCAACATAGTGCAGAGTACCCAAAAGTCCGTTGTAGGGCTTGGCATCTGAGACTCCTTACGCCTCTTTTGGGGGTGTCGGCGTCCTCATGTGCGGGCTGTTCGCCTTCTCCCCTTTGAGGTGCTCCCTCCGTGTGGGAACTGCTTTCCCGGAAGGGCTCACGCTCCAGTTTGTGGCTTCTTTTCTTACTGATCTCTCAATGGAATGTGTCTCTGTATGACTTTTCAAATGGACCTACACTTCTCGGTTCCCCGCCCCCCGCCCCCGAAAAGCCCCTCATGCCTGGACCCGGCTCATCTTTCGCTTCTCCTCGTCCTCGTCTCCAGTGCCTCATGCCTGCGAGTGTTGGTTGACTGGTTCTGCGGTAGAGGAAAGGGTTGTGCGCTTTTCCTCTAGGAGTTAGGTGGGAATGATTTCAGACTGCCGAAAGGAAGCCTCCTGCGTGTGTGTATGATGGAGACGGGCCGTGCTGAGACTCCCTGGATGGTTACCATCAGGAAGCTGGCTGTTTTCTTCCACCTCTGGTTCTGGGTTGGCGAGAGGCAGGCGGCGTCCTGCTGCCGAGTACACGGTTGCCACAGCAACACACCCAGAGCCCTCGCACTTGTGGCTGTCGGTGATGTCTACTGTGGTACGCTTCCGAGCACCATAGCTTTACTTAGAATTTGATAAATTCTGTGGAATTTTCCAGATCGTAATAAGCTACACTCGTGCTGTGCTTAAGGAATGTTGGTGAATTCGATTTAGTGCTGAATCTTTTGCTTTGATGTTCGTGCCAGTAGGCTTGGGGGATGGGACATTGGCAGCACCTCTAATGCAGGTTTATCAGTGGCTTTAAAATGGTTTCCATTTTTCGGGTGAAATGAATTTTTCAAAGTTGCCATCATCTTCCACAGCTGTGGAACTTCCACCCACCTCTTGCCCCCAGCAAACTTGCCCGGTGTCATGCATTAGAAACAATCTGGAAGGGAAACTTTTGGACACTTAGTTCTCTTGAGGATGAAAAAAAGGCAGAAAGATTTAGACATGAAAGACTGTTCCATGTGCACTTCTTTCACTGCAGCTTATCGGAGCCAGCCTTGTTTCTTTCAGTAAGCAATAGACGATGTGTCTCAAGATCTGAAAACTGTCTAGATGCTATACCAGCTTGCGAGCTCATTTCTCTTTCACATGATCACTCTCAGACTCCTGTAAGTATTTACAAAAGAGCAAGTCCCGTCTTGGGAAGGAACGATGGATGTAGCTTTTCTTCATTTTACTCCAGTGGTTGAAATGAACATGACCGCTGACTTGGTCAGCAAACACTTAATGCCTTTTGTTTGCTTTATGATTCGTGGTCTTATTCTCCTCTGTGTAGAAGGACAGTGTGTGTGTGTGTGTGTGTGTGTGTGTGTGTGTGTGTGTGTGTGACTTTTATTAATGCTATGAATACTTGTTCTGACCACAGTAGTAAATTGGGTCATTAGCAGTAGCAGTATCGGCATCACAAATAACAATCCCAAGTTTGTACCTCAGCACGCTTTTCCTCTGGACCCCAGGGCCACATGCCCAGCTGCCAAATTGCACATCTCCACGTGAAGACCTTAAATTCTTACCAGCTTGTCCAACCCTGAACTCCTCATCATCCCCCTCAAACCACTCTGCCCACAGCCTTCCCCGTCTCAGGGAAGGGCGTCCTACTTCCCCTCCTACAGGTTCGGGACGAAAGCCTTAGGGTTATCCCTGACTTCTTTCCTTCTCTCATAACCCGCGTCCGATCCATCAGGAGACTCCATCAGCTCTGCCTCCTGTGAATGTTGAGCACCCACCACGACTCATCACCTCATCGCCTCCGTGGCGCCCCTGCTCTCTCATCATCACCCAGTGGCCTCCTAATAGGGCTTTCTGCTTCTCCCCTTCCCCTACAGTCTAGTCTCAACAGTGAAGTGAGGGTGATCCTTTGAAATCCCAAGTCTGATCGTGCCACTCCTCTGCTTGCACCCCTGGAGAGGCTCCCCAGAGAACCAAAGTGAAAGGCCTCCCCAGGGCCCCCAGGCTGAAGTGACTCGACTCTGTTACCCCTTGGACTTTCTCCCTCGCCTTCTCCCCTCGCTCCCTCTGTCCTGGCCCCTTGCTTTTCTTTAAGCATACCAAACACTTTCCCCCTTGGGGACCTTTACCGCAGTGGTTTCTCGTGGCTAGACACCCTGTATCCACCTGCTCACTTGCCTGCATGCCTCTTCCCCGGCTGCTTTGCTCGGACTTCACCTTTTCAATGAGCCGTGCCCTGGCCCACTCGTCCCGAGACCCGTCCCCTTAGCTCACCCTGCTTACTTGTGCTGCATTTTTTTGTTTTCCACAGCATGCAGCCCTTTCTAACATGGGATTTATTTTTTATTATGTTTATTATTTACTTTGTTCACCAATATATGCTATGTGCTTAGAACACCATGTGGCACCTGGTAGGTTAGGTGTGTTCAGTAAGTAATAGGTGCATGAATAGTATTAAAACTGTATTAACGTGGCACTCTGGAGATTACAGACCTCTATAATATGACGGGACTGGGTAGGATTAGGTAATAGGTATATAGTTGAAAGTATGGTGGTTTTTTTGGTTCACTGTGGTTTTGTGAAGCAGAGATTTATTGTATTGGCCTTGGTGACATGACATGTTAACATCATCAGAGTAATATATATATATGTGTGTGCATGTGTATGCATCTTGATTCATGATTTGTTTGCAGAAGGAAACCATGTGCTGGCAGCAGTCTTAACCTGCTTCTCATTGCGGAGCCCCTGGGGAAAACATAAACTTCCCAGCTTGCTTTACTGGCTGTGGACAATTTTTTACAGCATCTAAAAGGACTCAAAACTATCTCCATCCACTGTTGTTGGCACTATGGATAGCTGCATAGATTTATGGATCCATTATTTTATTGCACAACCTGGCATGAGGGCTGGTGAGCGCAATAATGTTTTACTAGTGCGCAGCCTGGTTCTCGTCACTTTTGAGATGGTTTTGTGTCCAAGATTTATATTTGAGGAAGGAAGTTTCCTTGGAGAATTGAGCTCACTATTTTGATTTTGCAGAAGCACAGACTGAATCTCATGTGACAGCATTTGTTAGGTTGAGATCCAAGCGGGTCTTCCACATGGGCTGGGGCAGTTGGCTTTCTTAGATGGCTGGTTTGATAAGTTGGACGAAGGAAAAAAGGTATTTTGTAATTTTTAACAACTGCAAGTATATTATATTGTCCCTTCAGGTTGTGAAGTTTTGAGATCCACTTTTCTCAGTTGCTGGAAAATTTTGTGCTTATTTTAGCCATGCTCTAATCCATATCAGCCTAACCAGAGTGACCAAAGGCTGATAATTATACAGCAGGAGAGGTATTACGTAACATTCCCCACCCCAACAATAGGGAAATAGTACTCTCGCTTCTCAATTGATCGAGCTATAAGGAAGGACCCCGTTTCTGAGTCCTTTCAATACTACCGGTTGGATATGCCTGTGAATGATTTGTTTAATGCACCATTTAACTGAAATATTTACCGATGAAGTTACTTAATGTCTGAGATTTTGCTTCCAGCAATTTGGAAGATGGAAGAGTGGGTAGGGCACAAAGGAAACGAGACTGGTCATGAGTTGATAATTGTTGAAACTGGGTGGTGAATACATGGTGGGTCAGTAGCCTATAGTCTATTTTTATATATGTTGTAAATTTCCCTTGATAGAAAGTTAAAGAAAAAAAGAAGAACCTTGGGAAAAATATGTAACATTTAAACTAAGCTCAGAGGTAAGTATGTGTTGTATTAAAATAATGGAAAATACGGTGTGGCTAAAGATGAACCAAGTTAAATATCAGAAGATTAGAAGAGCATGGTACCATTGTCCTAGCCGATTGACCCTGACAAAATCACTTAACCTCAACTGGGCCATATGTAAAATGGAAATACTCTGTACACCTATCCTACCTCTTAGGACTTTACAAAATGTTATATAACAGAAAATACTTTGAAATTATAAATGTAACTCGTTTCAACTAGTATTTATTGAGTACTCACTATATGTTCAGCACTGGGGTAACAGGACCAGGTCACTGCCCTCGTGGAGCTGCAGAACAATAAACAAGCAATAACAATACAGGTGTGGTGAATGCCACAGGTTGAGAGCAAGGTGCATGGCCGGAAGTGGTGAGTTGTGAGGGAGGCTGGAGAGTGAGTGTTCATGTACAAGTGTACCTCCTTCATACAGGAAATAATGTTTAGACTTCCTATAGGATGTGATGTCTATAGGCTTACAGGAAGTGATGTTTAGGCTGAGAACCATGGCGTCCCGTTGACATTCATGAAGCCAAAGAGTATAGAGTTGTTAAGGTGAGAAGAACAACATGTATTAATGCCTGAAAGGGAAATTGAGATAGCACAGAACACATGTTGAGGCTTCAGCAGGAAGTGGGGAGAGATGAAAATAAAAAGGAACAGGGCCCAGGTCAGGAAGGGCCTGGTGACTTGTTAAGTAGTTTAGACGTGATCTTAAAGGCAATGAGGAGCATCAATAGGGAGCTATTTTCAGCAGGAGAGTGACATGATTGGGTAGGTGATTTAGAGAAAGTATTCCAATTTGCAATGGGAGGAGTGGATTACAGAAGATAGGGTAACTAAAATTCAGAAAAGAGGTTAACAGAAACTTATTTTGACTCTCTCAATAACCCCCCGCCCCCATCTAGGTTCTAAACCAGTTAATGAATAAGATGAGTCAGTGGATGGAGAATCAACATAATATTTTTGCTCCTTTTTCAGTATGGGTATCCCTTTCATCCAGCAGTGTTTATTGAAAAGATTGTCCTTTCTGCACTGCACAGCCGTTATCACCTTTGTCATAATTGAAGTGTCTGTGTATGTTTTAGTTCATCTCTGAACTCTGTGTTCTGTTGGTCTATATTTGTCCCTGCACTCATTCTCTACTACTTCAATTACTGTAGCTGTAGAGTCATTCTTGATATCTGGGAGTATAAGTCCTCAATCTTTGTTCATCTTCTTTGAGGTTTCCTGGACTATTCTTGACCCCTTGTATTTTCATATAAATTTTAGAGTTACCTTGTCATCACCCCACCACCACTACCACCAAAAACAAAACAAAACAAAACAAAACAAAACAAAACAAAACAAAAACACCAAAAAAACAAAACCCTTTTCGGAACTTTGATTAAGATTGCGTTGACTCTATATATACTTTTGGGGGAGAATTGATACCTTCCCAATCCATGAATATGGTATATTTCTCTATTGATATAGATCTTATTTCATTTTGTGAAAATTCCTCAAAGCTGTACACTTAAGATTTGTGCACCTTTCTCTACCTATGTTATATAGCAGTGTTGTTATTGATGAAGGCAAAGTTGAAGGACATAGATGAAGGTGAGAGCCAAATGGGCCTGCCAGCTGATCCCCAGAATTAGACAGACCCACCCACCCAGTATCAGCAACACTGAACTAAAGCCAGACCCATGTGAGATAGAAGGGCCTGCCCCTTGGGGAAGAGCAGAGGCCAACTTCAAAGAGGAGGAAAGAGAAGAGTTGAGCTGAATGCGCCCAATTAATTTTTCTGAAATTTACCTGTCAGAGAAGTCATTTCCTTCTCCCCTGAGAAAGTGAATAAGGGAGCAGGGAGTTCTAGGAGTGTCCAGTTGTGTCCATCAAGTGTCCATTTGGGCTCCATTTTACATGACAGGAAACATCAAGATAAGGGAAATAGTTTTTCTAACAGCTTTGAAGTGTTGTCATGGTGGTTTGGGGAAATACTTTGAAGGTAGAATGAAGAAATTTGATAGTATGTGGAGGATAAAGGAAAGGGAAGACTTGAAAACGATGTCTTGGGCAACTGGCTTAAGCAGCCAGGTGGACGGTAGTATCATTCCCTGGCTAGAGCCCACTAGAGAAGAAAGATATTTGGGGAGGAGAGAGGATTTTTGAGGTACTTGTGGGACCATCAGGTGGAGGCATCCAGCTGTTGGATAAATAAGTGGTGATCACGAAAGAACTGTAGATGTAGATTTGGAAGTCATCAGCCTGGATATTGGGTTGGAAAACTGTCAGCAAGAAGGTATCCCAGACAGACCCTTATTCTCATGAATATGACTGGTACCTTCTGTCCTCCACCTGTGGACCCAAGAGGGAATTTCCTCATCAGGCTGCTTCCTTGTGACCCCAGCCTGGCCCGTCTTTTTCTAAACTCCTTCCCTTTTCATGAGTCATTCAGGTGATCACATCTGCCTAAACACTTAAGGAATGGCAGGTATTACACATAGGTGGGTAAATTACCGATACTCAAGGGAGTCCCCAGGACCTAACCTGATATGCCTTTGTGTAGAATAATCTTGGCTTTTTGGTGCCAGCTCATTCCATGCCCAGGCTCTTTACATTGGTTGTTTACTGGATTCCCTACAAAGAAATTCTCCAAGAAGCTCTTCTTCCACGGTCTGTCTTAGCTGATGGCCATTCGTGACTTCTGATATCTCTCTCTTGCAATGATCCTGTGTTCTTTCTACATTTGCTACTGTATCCCACAACCCGACATTGTGTTTGTGACAGTCTCTTTTCAGCTCTAATCATCTTGGATCTCATTTGTCACCCAAATTCATGCCTTTATGATATCAACATTGTAACTTTCACTTGTAACAGAGTGAGAATTAAAATTGTATATAAATGAGCTACTAATCATTTTTTTTAATCAGCCAAATTGCAGTAAGAGAAATTTTACTCTTTTTGTACATAGGCAGTCTTTTTATCCATTTAGCAAAAATTCATCAAGCTGTATGCTTAAGTAAAATTAAAACATGTAAACATCTAAAGTGATGATCTTAGTTCCTTAAAAATGAGAGATTTATGTCTCTAATCATTTGAAGACTAGAACTAAGCTCTGGGGATCTCCAGAAGCTAACGATACCTTCTTTGATTAATGAAACACAACTGGGTTTCAAACCCTTGTTGTGATTACCTGAGACTTAAAGTATTGGATGGCTCTCATTTTGGCTGAAAGATAAGATTATGTGACGTCTCTTGAGTGGTTGGAAAATCCATGATTTTTAATGAGTAGATGGCATTAAGGTGCCCACTATTTGCCTGGGTGAATGGTCTGGGATTTTCAGACTTCGTTTTATGTATTATCTTTCCTCAGTGTGTCTCTGTTAGGTTTCCTTATTTAGAAGTAAGGGTGGGGGTGTTGGTAGGGAAAGGGAACCAGAAACAGTATTACCGGATTACTTTTTGACATGTTTGGTGTTGTTTACTGTTTCATATGTGCTTGACATACACTTTCTAAAACATGCAGCATAGTAGTATTTTCTAAGAAATGTTCGATTACAGCCAGATCATCACCAAGAATCACATTCCCAGAAGGCATTACATTTGTTTTTTTAGGCATACAGTGGTTATTAAGCATGCAGGCGGGATTTTCTGGGTTCACATCCCAACTCTGACTCTTCCTGGGACAGATTACTTAAGCACTCACTGCTTTAGATTCCTCATCTGTAAAATTAGAATACCAACAGGACGTGCTCCATATGGTTGTCGTGAGGATTAAGTAACACAAAAAATGGGTAGAAAAAGTGCCTGGCATTTAATCATCACTTGATTAACGTTCGTAGTTATTATTGCTGCCCTTCTGGTTATTAGAACAGAAGGGATGCCTGTAAATAGCAGTGCAGCTTCCAGGATCATTTCTTTAAGTTTTTACTATGGAAAATTTCAAACTCAGACAAGTAGAATTGAATTTCACTATATCTGGATAGCTGTTTGTTTGACATCACCAAACCTTAAATATTAGCTATTAGAAAGTAAGTACGGAAGGAAGGAAGGAAGGAAGGAAGGAAGGAAGGAAGGAAGGAAAGAAGGCAGGCAGGCAGGCAGGCGGAGCCATGATTTTGGACCTTGCCTGTGTTAGTCACCAACATATTTATGATTCCTTGAAAATCATTGTTAAACTATACTTGGCCCTCAGTAAATATTTGTGGACTGGATACATGAATATAATGGTTTGTCCTGACCCAGTTGAAATTATGAAGGAAGACTCATTCTGCTTGTGGTCTGGCTACAGGCTCATTCTTTCATTTGTTTATTAATTGGCTCATTCATTCACTTACTGAAGCTTTATTGAATGCCTTTTATGGATCAGCAGTGGCAGCTCTAGAAATTGCTAGGTAAATGAGCTCAGGAGTGGCAATCCATTTGTAAAGGAATCGGCTAGGAGGCACGTCTGGATTCCGTATTAGCATGATACATGCAGATTTTTTTACCGGCAGGATATTCATTTGGGGTGAGGTGGATCTGGTGTAGTTAATTGGAATGGAGTTAACACCTCCTCCGCTGCATCACGCCTTGCATCAACTGCCACGTACAGGCCTCTCATTCAGTGCTTTGGAGTACGTGTACGTGGGAAAAAGTAGATATGGACAAAAGTCATTATGATGCAGGGGAAAAGGACTAGCAGAGGTATGTCCAAAGCATCGGAGAGAACAGGGGAAGGAGCTACTACTTCTGCTGGAGGTCCAGAAGGAAGGGATGGGGTATCAGAGAGATCTTTTTAAGCAAAGTGGTATTTCAGCAAAGTATTAAAAGATAAATGGGGTTTCACGGTCCTGGCACTGTGTGCATGGACAAGGAGAGAGCATGGTTATGCAGAAGGGCTGGATTTGGCTGGAGTACAGGGGATGTGGTAGTGGCGGTGGAGGAGGACGTAGGGGGTTGGAGGGGAGGTGGGCTCTTCCCCTCGGGCTCTGCCAGCGGCTCCACGCGAGCTGTACTTCTTCTGGGTGAGCTGGCCGGTCGGTGGGGGAGTTCCGTTGGGGCGTGGCGTGATCAGAGTGCCACTTGAGAGATAACTGGGGAGGTGCCAAGCAGTGCGGACTGGAGATGGGGAGGAGGTAGCTGGGAGAGGTGCCAGCCCCGGGGCTCGGCGGTTGATGACTAATTGGCCAGGCACCAGGAGCTTCTAGTAGCTCTTGGAAAGGGGCAGATGGGCCCACCTCATGCACACTCTTAGAGTTAGGCCGCTGTAGCCTGGGTTGGCAGCAGAACTGATAGAAGAGCCAAGTTTCCTTTCAAAGAAAACTCTTTTGTGTATTGTGGAAAGCGAAAGGCCAGGACTCAGCATTCAGCTATTTCTGTTAAGAGATAGGCTAAGGATACAGAGATAATAATAAATGAAGCCTGGGAGGCATTGTTGAAGACATTTATGTACAGATATTCATGAGTATAATCATGTATCTCTATAAATCACAGATACACATTTATTTAGGTATACATAGTAATGTAGGAAGCTCATCTTCCTAATTCGTTTTTAATAAAGTTTAACTTTTAGAATAGTTTTAGATTTATCAAAAAGTTGTAAAGATAATAGAGAGAGCTCCCACCTACCCCACGCCCAGATTCCTCTCTTGTTGACATCTCACATTAATATGGTATGTTTGTCACAATTAGTGAACCAATATTGATACATGACTATTAACTGAGGTCCATCCTTTTTTCAGATTTCCTTAGGTTTTACCTGATGTCCTCTCTCTGTTCCAAGGTCCCACCCAGGACACCCCATTACATTACATATCCTTAGGCTCCTCTTGGCTCTGACAGTTGCTCAGGCTTGCCATGTTTTTGATAATGATGGCAATTTTGAGAAGTTTTGCAGAATGTCCTTAAATTAGGGGCGCCTGGGTGGCTCAGTCGGTTAGGCGTCCAACTTTGGCTCAGGTCATGATCTCCCGGTCTGTGAGCTCGAGCCCCACATCGAGCTCTGTGCTGACAGCTCAGACCCTGGATCCTGTTGTGGATTCTGTCTCCCTCTCTCTCTGTTCCTCCCCCACCCGTGCTTTGTCTCTCTCTCTCTCTCTCTCTCTCTCTCTCTCTCTCTCAAAAATAAACATTAGCCAAAAAAAGAGTGTCTTTAAATTAGCAATTGTCTGATTTTTTTCTCACGCTTAGACCCAAGCGGTGGATTTGGGGGGAGGAAGACCACGGTGGTGAAGTGCCATTCTCATCACGTCGTATCAAGGGCACATCCTATCAGCATGACTTCGCACTGTGGTGTTGACTTTGGTCACCTGACTGGGGTCCTGTTGATGAGGTTTCTTCACTGTAAAGTTGTTCTGTTTTTTCCCCTTTCCTAGATTCGCCTCTTTAGAAACAAGTCACTATGCACCCCACACAGTTGAGAAGTGGGGGGTTCCGCTCACCTCCGTTAGGGACAAGTATCGTCATAAATTAGTGGGAATTCTTCTGTGTGGGCAATTTGTCCATTCTCTCCATCTTAATTAGGTTTGGGTAAGGTGATTTCTTATCTGCCCTCTAAATTCCAAATGTTAATTCTGTACTGCCTGCACCCCCCGCCGTTTGCAGCCTACCGACATCTCCCATATTTGTGTTTTGTGTGTGTATGTGTGGTGTATAAACAGACCTATGTCTTATTTACCCAAGCAGATTGCACATTTCTTGAGCCCTGAGATGGCGTCTCATTCAAAGCCCCCTACGCTGCAGGCGGTTGGTTACTAGATAGTGAATAAGTGGTTTTTCAATGAGGGCAAGTAAACAATTTAAGAATGAACCGCAATTAAGAAGCGAAACGGGCCGTCAGAGTCTAAGTATATGGGGACTGCAGTAAGGTCAGGATGCTGTTGACTCGGCACCTGACCTGTGAAGTTGTCCTGGATTTGTGATAGTGGCTAATAGGGTGCTTTTTTACCAGCTAAAAAAGTACCGGGTACTTTTTTAAGCACTCCACATCTATTCCTTATTTAATCTTTTATCCCCATTTTATGATAAGGAAACTGAGGTGAATGGAGGTTAAATGAGTTGCTCAAAATCATATAACTGGGAAGTAGCCCAGCTGGGATTTTGATCTCAGACACTCTGGCTCGGGAGCTTTGAACTCTTAACCAGTGGGCTCCAAATCCATTGCAAGTGGTGATTCAAGTGGTATCTCATTTGGGGAAAAAACAAGATTGCTATTTAAACATTTTATTACCATCTGCGACTGTACTGCCGACTGGCACGGCTGGCAACGGTTTTGCTGGCATTTTCCTAGGGTGAATGTTTCTATAAAGCCACGGCTGTTTTCTCGTCTTCATTTTTTTTTTTCTTTTTTTAAATGACTCATTTTTGTGTATCACCACTAATTTTTATTTCTTTAAAACACAGGTATTTTTACAATGGGCATTTCATATACAAACCATCTTCTGGACCTCTGTCACTCCCCAGCAGATTATCTGTTGAAAGATAGTGGGCTTTTTATTTTCTCTCTGACGTTTTAAACAGAAGTGGCCGCCAGGTCCTGCCAAATAAACACTCTTTCAGTGTGTTCCTTGTCTGAATGGTCACACCTGTGGGTCCCCGGGAGACAGCTACATTCCTGCAGCAACGCAGGCGAGGGAGGAGGACTTCTCGCAAAGCCACCCAAGCCATGAATCGGCCCTGGCTTCCTGAACCGTAAACAAATGCGAGCTTTGTTCTCTCCATTGCTCATTTGGTCCCAAGTATGACTCAGGGGTAGGCTGGGTCCTTCAGGCTCTGTGCCTTTGGCTGTTGGAAGGAAGTGGGAGTGCTCCAGGGTAGTTCTGGGACCTTTTCAAACTGAAGAAAGGAGGCTGACTGCATGATGGGAGAAGAGGTATTTCTTTCTTTGCTTTTAGAGATGTAATAAGGCCCCTGAATCTTGCATCTTGTCTGCGCTGTTTTCTAACAAGACTTATAATGGGTTTGCCCTGGTGGGTTACAGTGAAGTGTATGCCGGCAAGGATCCCCCTCAGAGGGGGAGGCTGTGGATATGTTAAGGCAGAACGTATAACGTGCAGGAGTCTTTTCTAAAGCCAAATGTTGCACTGGAACTATTTAGCTGTTTTAGTCCCCCCGCCCCCGCCCCCCCCGGCCCCAGCCCTTTGGTCAATTCGGCCATTAATTTTTACAGATGTTTTCGGTTTCTCTGTGTCTTGGGTTTTCATGTGCGCACGATGCAGAGAGTAATTTACATGGGCAGTTCGCACAAGCAGTAACTGTTACGCCATGTCACCGAGATGTTTAGCAATTACAGATGTTTGTGCAGTAAACAAATCCAGCTTGCTCTTCAGGTTAACTTAGGAGAGAAGAGTATGTCCACGCAGAGTGAGCTAGCTGCGAGCCATTTCACTCTTGGGTGGCATGGACATCAGGAGTTTTCCTGGTGAATGGAGAAGCTGTGAGTAGTGACTTCTGGGTCCTGGTGAACTGTTTTATATATATATATATATATATATATATATATAGAGAGAGAGAGAGAGAGAGAGAGAGAGAGAGAGAGAGAGAGATAAAGATATTTGGCTACTTTCGTAGTACTGATTATTTATGTTCATTTGCTCATATGCACAGTAAAATAAAGACACTAAATTATCTGACTTCCTAAAAGTTTGCTTAGTGATAGGTGGTCTTGTGTCTTGCTGTGAGTTGTTCATACTTGTCTACCTAAAAGCAGAAGTCTGTCATTTTCCAAACGCAAAATACAATTCCCTAAATAAACCACAGGATAAGTAAGGCTTACAATGCGTCATATGTCTTCCATATTCCTGTCTCTTGTTGAAAAACATTTTAAAGGGGAGAGTTGATGATATCTATAAAATATGTATGTCTCTTTATGTCTTTTTCTGTTGGCTTTAACTTATAATATTTTCAAAACTGCACAAAAAGTTTGTGACAAAAGAAAACACATTGTTTTAACATTACTGTAAGAGTAGGAAAACTTCTTGAAAAGTTTGTTAATGGCGTCTGTTGCTTGTCTAGAAGGACATGAACGCAGGCCGCGGTTGGCTAAAATAAAAAAATATATTCATCTGCAACGGATTGAGAGAATTTGCTTGCTGAAAGTTATCTTAAATTTGCTGATTATTTTATTATTATCGCCACATATCATTGTTGGGAGTTCTGAAAAGTAGACCTCAGAATTAGATATTTATATGGAAAATTCAGCTGCTGACTCTTCTGAGAAATGAGTGAAAGTAGGTTGATTGTAAGATGTGAAATATGGGAAAGGCTCAGCATTGGCCCTGGCTCCCTCAGGAGCCTCTCTGGCTCCCTCAGGCTAGGGTCTGGAGATGGCACAGGTAGCCCCTGGTACCCTTAAAGGTTTTGTGACTTCTAAATTACTCATTGCATTATTGAGTCTTCCCTGAACCCCTTGCTTGTTTGCTTCTCAAAATGGAAATAGCCCTGTTACTCTCTGACCTTACGGGAGTTCTTTGCAATAATTATTATAATAAAAACTTGGGGCACCTGGGTGGCTCAGTCAGTTAAACGTCCAACTCTTGATTTCAGCTCAGGTCCTGATCTCACAGTTTGTGAGATCAAGCCCCGCATCAGGTCTGCACCGATAGCGCAGAGCCTGCTTGGGTTTCTTTCTCTCTCTCCCTCCTTCTCTCTCTGCCCCTCCCCAATTCATGCTCTCTCTCTCAAATAAACGTTCAAATTTTTCACAGTTAAAGAATATGAATAAATAGAAAGTGCCCTTAATCCTGTTATCCAGGAACAATCATTTTATTTGGAACCTTCCAGGCTTTTATCTGAACAGAAATGTGCATGTAGTATCTCTATGTCACTCTTCTTCAGACACTAATGAGGTCATAAATGTCACATGCTTTTAGAACTTAACATGTTACAGGCCCCGTTTTCTTTCAGACCTGTGCATGGTCACCCATTGTAGAGATGTGCCAGCATTTATTGAACCAGTCTTCACATAATAACTAGTTACATTGCTTCTACATTTTTAACATTAGAAACAGCATCCTTACCTATGCATGATGGTACCTTCCCTGGTTGTTTTTTTAGGCTGAATTTTTAAGAGAGGAATTTCCAGGGTAAATGCTGATTTAATTCTGTTCGGTTTTATTCATAATGAAAATAACTCAAGTACATGGTAAAAAATTCCAACAGGACAAAAGCTAAGACCTTTCTCAGTTTCACGCACTCAGCTTTACTTCCCAGTGGAAATCCCCATGAAGGCTCTCTATGTACTTCTATAGATATATGGAAGTTTTTAAATTATGGTAACATACACGTAATACCATTGTATTCATCATGAAGTGTACATTCAGTGGCATTAAATACATTCACATCATTGTGCAATCATCATCTCCGTCCACCTCCAGAACTTTTTCATTTTCCCAAAATGAAACGCGGTCCCTCTAACTTCTCATTTTCCCCCTTCTCTAGAAACTACCATTCTACTTTCTGTCTCTATAAATTTGACTAGGCTGGGTACCTCTTATAAGTGAAGTCATACAATATTCATCCTTTTGTGTCTGGCTTATTTTACCTAGCATAATATCTTCAAGGTTCATCTATGTTGTAATAGGTGCCAGAATTTCCTTCCTTCTTTAAAATTTAAAGAGGTTTTTTATTTTAGAGAGAGTGAGAGCATTCACGAGTGGGGGAGAGGGACAGAGGGAGAGAGACAGAGAGAGACAGAGAATCTCAAGAAGGATCCATGGTCAGCATGGAGCCTGATGCGGGGCTCAATTCCACCACCCTGGAATCAGTGACCTTAGCAGAAATGAAGAGTCGGATGCTCAATCAACCGAGCCACCCAGGCGCCCCAGAATTTTCTTCCTTTCTAAGGCTAATCCATATTCCATTTTATGGCTCTATCACAGTTTGTGTATCCATTCCTTCATTGATAGGCATTTAGGTACTTTCCACCTTTTGGCTGCAGTGAATAATACTAAAATGAGCGTTGGCCTACTGATACCTGTTTGAGGCCTTGCTCTCAGTTCTTTTGGGTATATTCCCAGAAGGGGAATTACTGGATCATATGTAATTCTATCTTTAATTTTTTGTGAAACTGCCATACTGTTCTGCACAGCAGCTGAGCCATTTTGCGTTCCCACCAGCCGTGCACGCGGGTTCCGTTTTCTCCACATCCTCGCCCCTTGGCATTTTCTGTTTGTTTGCTGGCTTGCTTCTTTTGTAATAGCCACCCTCACGGGTGCGAAGTGGTATCTCATCGCTGTTAGAGTTAGTGTTTAATGTGTGTTCGTGTTGCCTACCGCTAAGGGGAAAGGGTACTATTCTTATCTTAGAACGATGAGTTGAGGAAGAAGTCTTCTGTCTGAGAAGTCTTCTGTCTGAGTCTAGGATGAGCTAGCAGATGAGGTACTCAGTCCCAAGAGATTGCCGATGGCTTGAGGGTCCGCCTGTTCACTCAGACCCTGAAGAAAAGATGAGCAGGTGGCCCGGGTGGTGGCTTGCCCTCAGGGGTTTCATGGTGACCAGGACTGCCGCCTCTCTCACCCCGCCCGAAAGTTTATGGAGAGTGGATTCAAAATAGTTTTTCTGAGAAAAGGTGAATCTCTTTTTTTGTGCGATTGGTAATTGTAAATGATAGTACCTAATTTATCCTACATAGCAGGGAAAGCCAGTTTTATGATTGATTTTTCCTCTCCTCACCTTCTGTGCCAGAATTCCTTGGAGATAGGAAATGAAAGTCCTGCCTTTTGCGCATTTGCTGAAGCTTTCATTTGATTCGGTTGACATTCTTCAGTGGGGTGGGCTGCAGTATCTACTAGTTTTTCGTTGTGGCTCTCTTTTGTTCTTTACTTACATCAATTACTATTTCATAATATCTATAATCCTGAAGTTTGCAGATGCTTTTCGTTCCCAAAAGCTGAGGTTTTAAATTTTTCTCTGTGGCCCTTAAAAGATCACGCACATGTACTTTTTCTCGCTGATATTCTCCTTACCTATAAAATGATAGTCTAGACGACTGAATTTCAGTGGGACAGATTACATTTAATGCTCTATAAAAACAATTTTTTTAATGTTTATTTATTTTTGAGAGAGAGAAGAGACACAGAGTTCGAGGGGCAGAGGGGCAGAGAGAGAGGGAGACACAGAATCCGAGGCAGCCTCCAGGCTCTGAGCTGTCAGCACAGAGCCCGACGTGGGGCCCGAACTCCCGAATTGCGAGATCATGACCTGAGCCGAAGTCAGATGCTTAACCGACCGAGCCACCCAGGCGCCCCAAAACTGGCAATTTTAAAACAAGCTGCTCAGCTTAGTTTGCACAGTGGTGTGTCTTTTCTTACATTTAAAGAATTTAGATCACAGAGATCGTTCAGTCAGCTACCTGTTTTGTACTTTTCTGTGGCATCAGAGGCCATGTAAAAAGGACAAAATGACAGCCTTCTTCTCAATGCAAGCTTTTAATGGTGGAGTCCAGATCCGATTTATGTATACCCATAAGTGCTCTAGAAGCAAATGGAAGCATAAACACAGGAACCCTACTTACACCTCTGATAGAGATTTCTGTCTTTCTAAACCTGGGCTATAAAATGTATAGTATGCCAGGATCGCCTTAAAAGTCACTTCTTCATCCTAAGGCCATCGTTAAGCCGTTTCAAGAATGACCTGTGACTCAGGAGTCTCGCCTCAATTACACTGATGCTTGAACTTTTAGGAGTAGAATTGGCAACAACTAAAGGCGGATCTTTGGGGTCTCTGTCCTTTCCAAGCTGTATTTCTGTTTTGCTCATTTAAGTTGAGGAAGTTAGGAGTGGTAAAGATGAATTTACTGCCTCGTTTTCTTTTTTCTTCTTTCACTTGCTAAGCATTTTCACCCACCAGTGATTTTAATATGTTTTGCTCCATTTGTTTTGGTAGCATCTGTTCAGTCTGTTCTTTTTATTTTGATTTCTTAGTTGGGCCTCTCATTTTCTCTACTAGAAGCAGCTTTTCCGAAAGTTCTTGGGTACCTTTTCTAGACTCTTAAGGAAGTGGTTAAGGGCGCCTGTGTGCCTCGGTTGTTAAGCATCTGACTCTTCAGTTTGGCTCAGGTCATGATCTCAGAGTTCTTGAATGTGAGCCCCGCGTCAGGCTCTGTGCTGACAGCACGGAGCCTGCTTGGGATTCTCTCTCTCCCTCTCTCCCTCTCTGCCCCTCCCCACTAGTGCTCGCTCGCTTGCTCACTTGCTCTCAAAAACCAATGCATAAACTTAAAAGAAAGTGGATAAGAGAAGTGATGATGTAAAGTATCAAGATTTTAGATCCTGAAGTAATCCCAAATCGCCCTCCTGGCACAGTGTTAGCATTGTCTAGCTGCTGCGTCGAGAGAGCCGCACACATTGTGTGTCCCTTTGTGTCTAATTTCAGATAGAGTTCTTTTGCTTCAAACCCCAGGACCCTTTCCACATTCAGGCATTGTTAGAAACAGAGACAGTAGGTTGCTCATAATTTAAAATTTTTGTAAATGTTTTTTTAAATTTATTTTTGAAGGAGAGAGAGAGACAGAGTATGAGCGGGGGAGGAGCAGAGAGAGAGGGAGACACAGAATTCAAAGCAGGCTCCAGGCTCTGAGCTGTCAGTGCAGAGCCCGACGCAGGGCTCGAACTCATGAGCCGTGAGATCATGACCTGAGCCGAAGCCGGACGCTCAACCGACTGAGCTACCCAGGCGCCCCTTGCTCATAATTTAGAATCCAATTTTTTCCAGTGATGGGAATACAGATGTTGTTTTTTGATTTGGAAGAGGCTGAAACGTTATGAAGCTGGTAACCCTGTGCCCACGCATGTAGGGAATCTGCCTAAGTAATGCGTGTCACACTGTCTCTGCAACATAGAGGTGGGAAGGATGTAATGGATGGGCAACCTGACTGTGATTTCCAGTAAGGCTTATAGGATCTCTAACATTTTGGTGTAATTTTTGTATTCACTGCCCAGGAGTTCACACAACGCCAGTTTTTTCCGACTAGAGCCTTTAGTCATAGACCACTAGGCAGGAGAGGAGAAAAGCATCCAAATAAGAGTTGAAAAGAGGTCTTGAAAAAATTAGCGAGGCCAAAAGAGATACATCTGGGTTAGGGGCGGGATCATTGTTTCCAAGTGCTAAGAAATGGTTTTATGGGGCCACAGAGCAGTATGCTTGTGTGTAGCCCAACCCTGACTTGAGTTCACAGAGTCTGTATGAAGTGAAGATTCTAATGTGGGTTGATTGTCTTGTCATGAAACTCAATGACTAGAGAGAAGCCAGGGTATCCAGAGAAGCAGTGACTGAAGGCAGTGAATGGAGATGGTCAAGAAATTAGAAATCAGGTGCTGTGGAGAAACATCGGTCATCGTCGCAAAGAGAGAAGGCTAAACAGTTTGGGAGGAAGTGAAGAATTAGGTGAGGTTCGATGGTTGCTTGTTCTCTGGTCCCCTGGTGGCTAAAAAAAGGGGAGCCCCCTCTAACTCGAGGCATGGTGAGCAGGTTAGGAATAAGGGAGAAGTAGCCAATACTGAGGCCTGATCAACTCTTCCTTGTCCTCTGGTGAGGCGGATGTGGAAATCTTTCACTGAAAGCCCCTGTAGAATTAGATAGATAACCATCTGAAACCCATCTGTCT
Source organism: Prionailurus bengalensis (assembly GCF_016509475.1). Taxonomy (NCBI): domain Eukaryota; kingdom Metazoa; phylum Chordata; class Mammalia; order Carnivora; family Felidae; genus Prionailurus; species Prionailurus bengalensis. The sequence goes on along the minus strand of NC_057361.1, from coordinate 15,897,624 downwards.
GAAATAAATTAAGGATAATAACTCAGGCGTGGGGAAGAGGTTAGACACTCCAGAAGCCCGATTCCTGCTCTCTGTCCTCCTTTGTCACCATCTTCCATGAATCGTATTGTTTTCCCTGTGTGGAGACTGTGGCGAGACTTTGTGGAAGGCAACAAGAGGAACTTCTGCTCTCGGGAACTTAAAGTGGAAAGCACTGAACAGAACATTCTCCATTGTGGTAGAAAAGGACAAGGAATTTCTCAAGACCAGAAAATGCATCAATTGGGATATTTTACTGTGCACAGTGTCTCCCCCCACTCCTGTAAAAAAAAATAACGAAAAGTACCTTTTTAAAAATAACCTAGAACTGTAAAAAGTGCCATTTAAGAAAGCACGTGATTAAAATAGGTGATGTCATGTTTTGTTTTGTTTTTTCAAATGAAGGTTTTCTTCCCCTCTATTTTGTGTGTTTTGGTGTCTTTGTGTGTGTTACAGAGAAAGGAGAAGAGAATGGGGAAATATTTTAGTACAGGAAAATGAGAACATGCAAAATGAGTAATGAAAGACATACCATTTATTCATTTGGTGAGGATCTAATTTGCCTAAAACTCATCATGCATCAGAGAGAGAATTTCCAGCCTTAAGAGAACTCCTTTTGCACCTGAGACTCGCTACTAAAGAGACTTGTAACTTTGAGTGAATGAATGAATATGTGTGGTAGCTGAGCATAGGCTGAATTGAACTTTTTCCCCAGCAGACCAGGAATCATTCGACCAAAAGATTCCTCTTAAAAGTGCATTGATTCAATCCGTCCACACCGTAAACTCGAATCCTTTAAAAAAAAGAAAAAAGTCAAGCGTGATTTTTGAAAGGCAGCAAAATCAAAGTATGTTCACATTAAGTGGAGACGGTTGTCAAATAGCTGAGAAATGAAAACAGCTGTGAAATCGATGTCTTTCTTTTTTTTTTTCTTTTTTTTTTTGGATTGTGATACACTTAAGTAAATTGTTCTAAAAGCTCAGGGGAAAATGAAACCTCAAAATTTGGGGGGTCTGGCTTTCCTCACATTTGTTTTTTCTCCCACTTGAGAAACTGTTTGCAATCATTACTTTGGTTTGTGTTTAAAAAGAGTTTTTCCTTGTGAAGAACTGGAGAACCACTAGAAAACAGAACAATAAAGCTATAGAGACCCCACGCAAATACATCACACCTTTAAATCAGTACTTCTTCAAGTGCTGGAAATTGAGGAATCCAGAAGTATCCTCTGTGACCATATGTGAAAACGTTACAAAGTAAACTCAACTTTTTTTTCAGCTACTGTCACGCGTATGAATAGGAATTCATGGGTTTAATTAGAAGAGCGGGAAATATGTTTTTTAGCTTTGAAAACATGTGATAAAATGCCGCAATACTTTACTTGGGAACAACATTAATTGGAAATGACTCTATCATCTACTTAGTCACTGAGTTTAAGAGCTGATGAATAACTATAAGTAAAGGGTGGTAATAAATGGCAGGCGATGCTCTAAATGGGTGGCGTCTTGTGAATTACCGCCGTGACTCATTTTACATCTGATGTTCTTAACATCCTTCCTAATGACTTCGAGAAGGAAATAGAATGACCCTCTAATAAAAGCTGCCTGTGATTTCTAGTTAGGAGGTGTTGCAAATCAAATCAGGCCTTATGGAAAGAAATCAGTAACGTGGAGAGGTAGGCCATCCTTTCTAGTTATGTTAGTGTATGTTATTTTCTTAAAACTTTATTTTTTGCATTTTAAAAGTAATAACCGGTTTGTAGAAACACTGGAAAGTAGAGTAATAGAAAACAAAGTAAAAAGCACTCTCATTTAATCGCTCTGGGGCAAACACTGTTGACTTTTTTTTTAATTTTTTTTTCAACGTTTATTTATTTTTGGGACAGAGAGAGACAGAGCATGAACGGGGGAGGGGCAGAGAGAGAGGGAGACACAGAATCGGAAACAGGCTCCAGGCTCTGAGCCATCAGCCCAGAGCCTGACACGGGGCTCGAACTCCCGGACCGCGAGATCGTGACCTGGCTGAAGTCGGACGCTTAACCGACTGCGCCACCCAGGCGCCCCAAACACTGTTGACTTTTTTGTTTTGTTTTGTTTTTGGTATTTACTTTCAGCCTTTCTTGCCATACATTTTTAACCGGTTGAGATCATACCACACACATAATTTTCTTCACATACATACTTGTGCATCTTTTCCACTTAGCCTTATATAAAATTTCCCATGTCATTACAAACTTAGTGAAAATTACAAACTTCGTGAAACATTACAAACTTTGTGAAACATGTCTCTAAAAAAGGCTGTGGGGTGTTTAGTTGTAAGGCTCTAGGTACCTCGAGGATGTGGGAGAACTGGAATTTGGTGGTTGCATTGACTCCTGTCAACATTATGTGTGAATCCATATTATATTATATTATAGCTGAAAACGTAGCAGCTTCTTGAAAACATACAAAAAAAAAACCAACGTAAGAAAGCAGTGTTGGCTTGTGGGCTGGGTCGTGGTGGGCACTCCACAAAGGTTTGTGGAATTTGATACACCACCTGTTGGATCTGAACAGAATTCCACTTGTCTCCTCCTTGCTGATACTGAATGAAGCCTTTAAGAAAGCAGCCTTTGGCAGGAGGCCTGTCCACTTCCAGGTAGAGGACTGTGACTTCAGCTTTGCGCGTCTAAGGGTCTGTCGGTAATTTCTACCGGTGGCTGTAGAAATCTGTACCACATGAGTTTATGGTCTCATTTGGCCCATGTTTCTTAACTGCCTCGGGAGGGGTATCTGTTTGGCCTAACGATTTAGGATTTCTTCATCTCTTATTGAATGGATGCCAAGCTTTGTAAAAGATGGCTCGGAGTGATTTTCTATGGTGGTGTGTTTGCTCCTAAGGCTCCAAATTCTCAATAAAAGGCTTTCTGTTCTCTGACAACAGGCCATTTTTCCCAGACACACGCCTTGTTTTTCCATCGTTAACAGTAGATAACAGTTTGGATGCAGCCAGAAGCAGTTGGCACGGGCCTGTATTTGAGGGGCTTCTGGAACAGTCTTCCGGCCACTCACTGCAGGGCGCCACCTTAACTGAAGCTTTATTGACCTGAAAGCTCTGTGGGTTGTCGGCTCTGGCCTTAGTTGTTTCTCCGAGTTTCTTTGTGTTGTCTGCTTTTCCTCCCAGGCGGTGACTCTATGGTGATTGCTATTGCTTTTCTTCCTTGCTTATTTTTCAGAATTACCGCTTTGCTCCAAGCTCGTCTCTGCTGCGTGACCGTCTTGTAAAAGTCGCTTCATGCTCTCCATTCCCCAAGCAAAGGAATGGGGCAGTTTAACCTGCCGTTTTGAAAAGCTGCCGTAATCAAAACAGTCATTCTTTGTAACTAGATTCATAAAGAAGCATTATAGTGATCGATTTTTTTATTCAGTAAAATTCAACAACGGCAGTAATGGCTAAGTACTTCATATGCATTTTTTCCTTGTAATCCTAGAAAATCTATAAGGTACACGTTATCATCTCCATTTCAGACAAGGAGACAGAGGTATAGAGACGTGGAGTGACCTGCCCAAGATGGCACAGTCTTTGCTCTTAGAGAGGAACCCTACTTAATACTAATTCGCTCCTCTTGCCAGATGCTATCATGAAAGCGGTGGGGGGGGGGGCAGCTTTACTTGTTCCGTTCTTCTGTCACCAGCACCTAGAAAACACATTGTACATAGAACTTTCTCCATAGATCTAAATATTTTTGATGAATGTTGAATTTATTGTCGACTGGAGGAAACTCTGAGTGTTTAGTGTCTCCAATGAATACAGAGATTAGCAGGACACAGCTCTCACCCCCCCCCCCCTTACATTCTAGTCAGTTAAACAGACACAGACATAAGTAGCCATAAATACAAAGCAGAGAGCGTAGTCAGTGCTGTTCACGAGACTCCAAGCAACCACAGTAGGACCGTGGAGAGGGTGAGAAAGTTCCAGTGGTTGACATGTAGGATGTTTTCATGGATGGCACAGATTTTGTGTTCACTCCTCATTGACGAATGAGCATGTTGTAGTCATTAATACCTAGAATGCCCTGAGATTAATTTGATCTCTCTTTGAGGATCTCCATTGTTGAAGTGCCTCAGGGTGCCCTTTCTAAGAATTTCACTCTCTGTTTAGAAGATATAACCAGTGTGTACCTGACCTCTGGGTATATTTAGGAAGTTCCTGTTTTGAATAAGTATGTGATGTGAACTTGTTCTTTGCAGTGAAAGAAAATGTAAAGCGAGTATGATTGAGTCTTAAAGTTTTGATGCAGTTTTCTCTTCCCTTCTTCTATAAAATCGGGGAGACCGGATGATTTTTTTAAAAAAGGAGTAAGTGTTGTTCTTTGGGAGTCTGGAGCAGGCAATGAAAGTGAAGAATGAGTCCTGCAGCATTAAAGTCAGAGCTGTATAGCAGGAGCCAGATTGAGAGATTGTCTCGATGGAAGGAGTGTTTCCTGTAAGACTGAAATGAGCTTCTGGACAAAGATGAGTTTGTTCTCCAGCTCACCTTGTTTGATGCTGTCTGCGCCCCTGATTATTTTATGGTTAAATATTAAGTATCAGGATAGGATACCAGAGGGTCATGAGCAGTTTCTTGCCTTTCTAGTTAACATTCATACTTAGAGAGAGGCTTGTAGGGAAAGAGAGGTATACTCTTAGCCTTTTAAGAAGTTGTGACAAAACATACCTAATATAAAATTTACCATTTTAATAATTTGTGAGTGCACACTTCCGTGACAGTAAGTCCATTTACGTTGTTGTGCAGCCGTCACCACTGTCTCCAGAAATCGTTTCACCCTGCAGAACTGAAACTCTGTCCCCCATAAACATTAACTCCACATTCCCCCTCCCCTCAGCCCTTGAAAACAACCCTTCTGCTTTCTGTCTCCATGAATCTGACGACTCTAGGTGCCTCGTGTGAGTGGAATCATACAGTATCTGTCTTTCTGTGACAGGCTTATTTCACTTAGTGTAATGTTTTCAAGGTCCGTCCATGTTGTGCCATGTTTCAGGATTTCCTTCTTTTTGAAGGCTAACTGATATTCCATTGTATGCCCTAGCCTTATAAATAGCAGTTTGATTGAAAACAAAACAATAAAACATCGCTCCAAATATTACCTCCTCTGTGACTGAAACAATTTCATTTCCCTTTCTTGCTCTGAAGGACATAAAATCTTCTCTGGAAATTCCTTTTGGGGAAACAAATTTCCCACTTTCATCTCTAGCAAAGACATTTTGGGAGACTTAGTTGGCTCAACTATTTACTTTACACTTGTCAGATTAGAAAGATGCTTTTTCATTTGTGTCAAGAACTTCTTAGGTATCTCTGTTTTTTAAAAAAAATATTTTCATTTTTGGGGGCACCTAGGTGGTTCAGTCGGTTAAGCGTCCGACTTTGGCTCAGGTCATGATCTTGCAGTTCATGAGTTCGGGCCCTGCACCAGGCTCTGTGCTGACAGCTTGGAGCCTGGAGCCTGCTTCTGATTCTGTGTCTCCCTCTCTATCTCTGCCCCTCCCCTTCTTGTACTCTGTCTCTCTTTCTTTCTCTCTCTCTCTCAAAAATAAATAAAACATTAAAAAAATCTTTTTTTCATATTTTCATTTTCAAATGGTAGATTGATTGGTGTTTTAACAGTAAGCTGACTGTTCACAGCTATCACGGGCCTACTTTTTCTACAAAACATCACCACGCCAGCCTCAGAGCACTGAGAACACATTCACTGTGATTCTTCACATTAGGATAGATTCTCCGAAATGCATCCCCGAGTCTCTGTGTTGGGCCTGTTTTGCCTCTTGTAATCAGGATCTGAACTTAATGTTGTTCTTGGCATGTGATTGGTACTCTGTACCCACGTAGAATGCATATATGTAGACTTAAGGACATAACAGAGCTTGGGTTTTGTCCATGTATATCCAAACCAGTTCACGATCACCAATTTCTCCCCGTGGTGACCATGGAGTAGAGAGAGGTAGGTGGTCTAAATACTTCTCGAACCTCTCTTTTACACTTTCACCCTCACTGCCTCAGTTGGATCACTCCATCATCCTCCTCTTCACCTCCTTGACTTGTGCATGTCTTTCCTTTCTTCTTCATTCCTCCCAATGCCACTGGATCATTGGTCTTAAAGTCAGTAATTTGACCACACCACACCTCTGCTTGCTGCTGGTTGCCTTTAAGATAATGCGCAAACTTAGCATGGGCCCCAACTTACCTTGCTGGCCTCCTGACCCAGGAAGCTCTCCCTTCCTCCACCCGTGACTGCACTGCCCCCTTCCCCACAAACATTCTCGCCTATGCTCCTGCTTTTCTTCAGGTAGAATACCCTTTCCATCATTCTCTACCCAGCAAGTTTCTGCTCACTCTTCAGAAGTTGCCTCATGCTTCATCGTTGCTGTGAGTCTTATTTTCCAATGTGGGACTATTAATAGCTCCTGTTTTCTCTTCTCTACACCTTTTTTGTAGTGTTTATCTCTTTGTACTATGATGCTCTGTTAATGAGTCCGAGACGGACTGTTAAATTTTGAACTCAGTAAAGATCCAGGACTCTGCCCATCCCATCTTTGTTAACCTAGCCTGCGGCATAGATCATGGCTCATGGTAGTTCTGGAAAAGAGTGCGGAAGGAAGGAAGGAAGGAAGGAAGGAAGGAAGGAAGGAAGGGGGCAGGCCAACCTTCTATATTTCTGAGGTATAAAGGAAAACTACTAAGTGTGGTTTTGCCCTCAAGTATGCCATAAAACTGCCGTGATCCATCGTGGGCTGCGTGTCAGTAGAAACATTACTGAAACCTTGATTTAGCCAGTTGGACTTCCCTTGAACCTTAAAAGTGAGATGGGATTCAAATACACTGGGGGAGGAGGTGCTATCCCCGGCAAGGGAAATAGCCTAGACTATGTTATGATTAAATAAATCAAAATATTTTAAATCCGGAGAGCATCTTTGTATGTTAATTGAATTCATACAGCTACTTTATAGAAAAATTAGGACTCGGTCCACAAAAGTACAGCAAGTGTCATGTGAAAGCCCTGGATGAACAACACTCAGACCAGGCCCGTGGTATTTACTCCTGCCATCACATCCTTCTGTCTCCTTTAACCATACTCTTTAAATTCTCCAGATGCATCTAAAAAGGGAGCATTGTTAAGCAAAAGATAAAAGTAATCCTCTAGTAGAAAGAAGGGTTATGTTTTCCTTTTATCTGTCATAGCGGTGGAAAATAGTCTTTTAGGGCATAATGGCGAATTGTATTTTGTCAAAGTGGTATATGAAATGGAAATTTACTTTGGCCTGTTCATCCTCTGTGAAAAAGATGATCTTACAACAAAATAGGATGCAGGCTTCTCTCTTGGGCACAGTGGAGGTAAAATATAAGCAGTATTTTCATATACCGTCAGATGTTTGGAGAGCTGCCTTCTATGATTTTAATGTTGTCTGAATGTACATTCTCCACCTCATTGAGCACTTAAGTAGGTTTTGATTCGTTCTTCAACACTGCATTTCCCCAGCATGAGTGAAGCCCCTACTAAACATTCAATAAGTTATTTTGTTTTGACAAAGACAAAATCCTACCTGTGAATGTGTTCTATGGATCTTGCCAGTCTTTTTAGGGCATGGTCTCTAGAGCTATTGAAAATGCAAACAAATGACCCAAATGAGCAAATCTTGGCAGAAGATAAAGTGCATGATAAATGGTAGAATTGGCTCCAGTTCTCAGATACATCTTTCGACTGATACGCACAAATGCACACATGTGTCTCAGGGAGAGAAATATACTAACGTAAAGCAGACTCCATATATACATGTTCAGTAGAATGATAGATACTAAAGTTTTTATTGTACAGATTGAAAGAGTAGAGCCTGGAAGGCCTAATGGAGGCATCAAAGATGGGCATCCGTGTTTTATATTCAGAAAAAGGTTGCTAATAGTCTTAAGAGTACAGGGAAAGGTACCAGCCACTGAGAGATATGGCAGGTTGCAGCAATTGGAAGTAAATGTCTTCAGGGCTTTGGGACTTTCTGTGAACAGCCATTAAGAAGCAGTATATATTCAGAGTGTTTTAAGGGAGATAGTAAGGGGTGATAGTGGAGGTTGACTAAAAGTTGAGTCTCATGGGAGATCAGAGGCAGTAGCCTGAATTGGGGAATAGGATCCTTGTCTAGAAAACTAGTGAAATGGTCTCTGTGATAGTAACAGGGCTCTAGGCTGGGGTCAGAGAAGAAGGGGCAAATCTGAAAACAGAGCTTTGGTGGTGGATTTGACAGGAGAACATGCAGTAAGAGGGTAATCAAGGGTGGATTCCAAGTTGTGAGTCTAGGAAACAAAGAGGATGAGCCAGGAGACTTCAGGAAGTAGAGGCAGTGATGTTCATCCAGCTCTTCCATACACTACTCATTCTTGTGATGTGTTCATAAGTAGCACAAGAAGTACTGGTTGAGCTTAGAAGATACTTAGATAATGCTAAGGTTAAACGGTAACTACAGGACTTTTAATTTGCTATTATGCAAGGATTAGATCAAGTGTTCTATGTTTTCCATATTTACCAGATTGTGGGATTCGGTGTTTTGGCACTTGCTAGTTGGTACGACATCTTGGGAGCATACTTTGGAAAATGATTTCAGCACAAGAGAATGGGGTGTGTGTGTGTGTGTGTGTGTGTGCGCGCGCACGCGTGCACGCGCGTGGGTGCACATGTATGTACACATACCTGGATGATAATGAATCCTCCACATGAGGGTTTTTTTGATCATAATAGGTAGGAACTTGAGAGAACGCGAGGGAACAGGCTAGGATGAAGAGTTGGAAGTCACAGGCAGAGAGCTGTCTACCAGGAACATGGCTGAGATTGGATTCTTCTTTATGGTGACCAGTAATTAATAGGAGGTTGGGGGTGTGTGCCTGGGAACAAGAGAGTGAGCCAGGGGCGACAGAGGCCTAGGAAATAATCTTGGAAAATATGCTGTCACCAGAGATTATGCTGCAAAGAGCTGATACAGGACAGTGACAAACAGCGGGCCCTTCTAGTCTCGTTTGTCAAGAAGGAACTCTCCACTCATTCACCAGTTGTCTTGGGAGGTTGTTAATGCTAGGGTAACGCATGCGTCCGTGGCATCCTCAAACTCCCTGCTCTGTTCAACGCTTACTAACCCTTTACTTTGTAGAGAGAATAATTTACATCTAGGTCCTGCTCTCAAGGAGGCCACTATTTCTGAAGAGAAAAGGAGAGAAAAGCAGTTAAACTTTCTAAGCGTAATACAGCTAACAAATGCTTCTAAAGGAGCTATGGATCTGACCGGGTCTTTGACCATGATTGGGCAAAGAGGTTTAACGTAATTTGAACTTTTGCTAACTTTTCAAGACAACTGGGGAAATAAACATTATATGGGTAACCGTAAGTCTGAAGCCCAATTTTAAAATCAGGAGATTACTTAAGAAGTTTTTTTCTTATAGCGGTGTTTAAAGATAGACTGAAGCATGCCTCTCGGAGATGTCAGAAATGACACAGTGGTATCTGAGGTGTTTTAAAGATGACCTCTGACCCTAGAATGGAGCTACAAATATATTTTTTTCTTTTACTGGACCATTTATTTTATCTTTAGAATTTTGAGTTGTATTTTATTCCAGCATATGTCCTGTTGGTATCAAATAGTTTAAGCTGAGCCAGCCAAAGGCGGACGAATTGACAGTTGCTAATGTAAATTTCCCAGCGAGTAGAAAAGGCTCCCATTAGAAGCTCACAGGCCCCCATTGTGAGGACGCTCCTTTGTGCTTGTTCTCTTCTGGCTCTGACATGAGCTGGCTCACAGGGCTTAGGCTCTGCTCCTACCGTTCTCTGCTGAGCACCAAGCAGACTTTTCCTGATACCATCAATTAGAGGTGTTCATGAAAGGAATGTGTAAAAATAAATATTAAGAGTTGACAGTGAGTTTTAATAGTTTGTGTATCTTTCTGAGTTACGATGGTAAATGAAAGCTAAAAGGTTGTGGATAGGGTTATATATAGATCCTGTTTCTCTTTTCTCCTGTCACTATCTCCCATAGCCTATACCTCTCCGTATCTTGTATATGACTCACATTTGGGAGAACCATGCCAAATGGTTGGACACTCGTCAACACACTACTCTGGAGAACCCAATGAATTGCTCTTTCGGTGTTGGTGATAATGTGAAACATCCTCCTGCCTTTTCGTCTGCTTCCCTGCCTCAGGTTGAGCAGGCACTTAATAAATCTGTGCTGAGCATAAAGGGAAGGAGTAGCGTTAAACACGAAGGTAGTAAAAGGAATGCCTTGAAAGAACCATCTTTTATCTTGTATTTTACCAGCTGTTTGAAAAGTCATCTCTTGTGTTTGGCTTTATGTGAACACTTGAGTAATGTCTACGTATAGCTTCTCAGAAAATCACCCTCTTCTGGAATAGGTATCCGAAAGCCTGGTGTACCAACAGAGAGACTTCACTCATTGAATATAGGGCTCTCTCTCTCTCTTTCCTCCCTACCCACTGAACCTGATTGCCTCTGTGATTAAGAGTTATGCGTAGTATTCTGAGAGGAGACTTTCAGAGATGGGACTTAAACTTCCTTCTCCTTAGCATTGTCCTATAATTAGAAAATTTTATACATTCAAAGGAGTTTGCATCTGAATTAGAATGAAGTCACAGGGGTGACTTGGTTTAAGCAGGACCCTGGTCTCACGCTCCAGCGGTCACAAAGAGAAACAGATCTATTAGTCATTAGGGAACTGGATTCTACTGGGCTCACATCCAGGGATTGTCTTTCCTACAAGCGTTAGTTTCTTCATTTTGGCACAGAAGAGGGGAAAAAAATTACTTGCTTCAGTAACTGAAATCATATGGGGGTTATCTTTCTTGATGCTGTATTACCAGATCTTGTAGAGCTAGGAATATATATGATCGCTCCTACTTACTACACACAAAATCGCCCAGAAACTTTATGTAGGGTTCTGTCGAGAAAGCTAGTAGGAGAAAGGCTTCTGGTCTTAAATATTCGAAGGAATGCTTTTTTTAATTGTTTATTTTTAAAAGTCATTTTTTTAAATGGACATTAGGATGTGGTAGGAGAGGCAAAAGTTGATGGCAGCCTGGTGATTACTGTTTGTTGAAGTAGATCAATAGCAATAGTAGCTCATTGTCGGTGGCAACCAATAGTTGTCGATTTGTAGAGCTTTCAGCTTTATGCAGCCGTCCATATGTACATGTCTTCTGAGACCAAGCAGTGGCTTCCGAGCTGGGGGGCAAGCAGAGCAGAGTGGCACAGATGTGGCTACTAAGAGGTCTTTAGACCACAGCACGGAGAAGAGGAAGCGCTCAGCTGTTCCTTCACAAGGCAGATGGTAAAATGGGCCTGTTTGCACATCTCTTAGGAGTGAAAGAGCCGGGTCCTGAGCTGAGTCCACACAGCCCCCAAGTGTATGACCGGTGCTTGTCCTGGATAAGCTGTCTTCTTAGGGCACCCAGAGGGCAAGATCTTGGAACCCTGCCAAGGAAGCAAGGAATGGAGATGCTGAATCCTCTTCCACAGCTGCTATAAGCCTAACGTCCTTCGTCACTGCCTTAAAGTGGATGAGAGACGTCTGGATGTGATTCCCTGATTTTTCTGTCTCCTTAGGCCTGGCCTTCAATTATATCTGACCTATGTGTGTACTGGAGCTAGGCATTGCCCTTTAAAGTTTTTTTTAAATGTTTATTTATTTTGAAGGGGAGGGAGGAAGAGAGAGAGAGGGAGAGGGGGAGAGAGAGAGAGAGAGAGAGAGAGAGAGAGAGAGAGAGAGAGAGAGAGAGAAAGAAAGAAAGAAAATCTCAAGCAGGCTCCACATTCAGCGTGGAGCCCAACTCAGGGCTCGATCTGAGGACCGTGAGATCATGACCTGAGCCCAAATCTAGAGTTGGACACTTAACTGACTCAGCCACCCAAGCGCCCCTAGGCATTGCCCTTTGAAAGTTCGGGTTCTGTTCACTTTTAGCCCACTGAACCAAAGATGTTTTCAGAGGTGTAGGGGAAGCTGAAAGCCAGGTGGGAAAGCAGTAATTCATTACTCCTTGTCTTTGTTGTTGGATTTAGAGGAAGGGCGGAGGACAGAGGTTCTCAAAGGGGGCGTTTAGAAAGGCGTAGGGTGTTCGGGATGGATGCATTGACAGAGGAGCACTGCAGGCTATTAGTGGACAGGAGCAAAGGTCACCTAATGTCCTTTAGTGTGAGACAGTCTCCTACAATGAAGCGATGTCCCACCTAACATGCCCATAGAGGGAAACACTGTGGAGGAGCAGCAGGACGTGGCTCTCCCTGGAGGTCACTACATTCATGCAGATCTGCCCACTTGACCTTCATGGTAGTATGAGGCTAGGTATGGTCTTCCGTTGTTGGTACAAAACCATCTTTCCGTCCATTCGTCCATCTGTCCCATCCATCCTTTCAGGGCTTCTTTGGTGAAGAATCCCATGGCCACCTATGTCCCCATTCTTTCCCCTCAGTGACATTGTCACCCTGTTGGCTCTCCTAAACTCTCATTCCTCTCTGCACTGACTGATTTAGTAGGAATGACCAATTGTTATGCCAGCTGAGAATAGAGAAGGTAGAAGGCAACAAAGCCTTCTGGAAAGAGAGAGAGAAGAGGAAGAAGAGTGAAAAAGACAGCTTATGATTTATATAGATATGAGAATAGGCACCTGAGTTGTTAATCCTTGAAAGGTATTTGGCTAGTGCTAATGGAATCCCTCCTACCTCTGGGTCAGTGCTTCTCAATCTCGAGTGTGCATCAGCGTCCCCTGGAGGGTGTGTTCAGACAGAGACTACCAGGAACCATCCCCAGAGTTTCTGATTGAGAAAGCCTGGGGTGGGGCCCGGGAATTTGCTTTACTAACAAGTTCCCGGTGATACCCGTGCCACTCGCCTGGGAACCATGCTTCTCTAGCTCTTAGAGAAGAGAGCAACTCCTGAATAGTTCCCATCTCTGGGACGCCTGGGAGACCAAGCTGAGAGGGGAGGATCTTGACTTACTCTTGACCTTCAATCATGGCCCAAGAGGAAGGAAGGAGGAGCTAATAAGCCCAGCACCCCTGGAAGGTGAGTGCATTTTCAGCCACAGCATCACCCCTGTTGCTGGGATCCATGCAAAGGCCAGCGTGCTGTATTTTCTGAAATAGCAAGAAAACAGAACAGAGTAAGCTGTTCTTTACGTGTTTTTCTGTATAGAAGTAAGTGTATTTAACCGGTGGATCTTCTTGATGTCTGTTAGCTTGCACTGTCCTGTAAACCAGGGCATCAGGGACCACGGGCAGTGCTTCCTTTTGTTACTAAATAAGGGGGAGTTGTCCGAGCATACAACCTATGAAGGTCTCTAAAGGAAGGCACCTGGGTTAACGCCCAAACCACTGGAAGCTTCATTTTTTTTCCCAGAAAGGAACCCAAGTCAGGATTGAGCATAGTGTTTCCTTCTGCATATTCCTGATTTCTTCTCTCCACTGTCAGTGAAAACTGATGTGCCAGTGGTTTTTCTTTTCTTCTTCCTAATGAGTTAATGATAGTGATACTTTAGTCTGGTCCGAAAGGAATAAACAGAGATGGGTGGCGATGCTGTTGGAAGTGTGAACAGGAATGTGAATGACACTTGGACAGTGCCTACTTTTCCTGTCAATTCCTGGTTTTTCAAGATAATTCTAAGAACGGTTTCTCATCAAATTTGACCTTATGGCCGAATAACAACACACTTTTTTCCTCCTTGATGTTTCCTTGGAATCACAAAATAGTATTAGTTTGAGTACTTAGCAGCAGTGGAGGGGTGGCATAATATTTTGGATTTCATTTTTTATCCAATTTAGAAAGCCCTGTGGCACTAAATAAAAATGTCAACGTGTAAAATGTAAAAGCTTCTTTCACAAAGGTTTTTAAAAATTCATAAAGGGCTGAGGATTTGATTTATCTTTTCCTCTTTCTGTGATTTATTCATATTTAATGTTAGTTTCAACATTTGAAGCATCAAGGACTTTTTCAAATTAAAAACTGTGGTGAATCAGTCTTATTTGAAGAAACATTCCGCCATGCCAGTTCATTCCTGTTCACGTGTTCAAGGTGCAGCTATGTTTGGCTTTCCCAGTGTCTGGAATTCTCGCTAGGGAAACCCTTCGTTGTTGGGGAGGTTGAATTGCCCCAGCTACTTGATGTTGACAGCCGTTTCCCAGGTATCGATTGACCATTTCCTTGGGCATTAATCATTATCACACAAATGTGGTGGCAAAGGAGAAGAGTGGGAAGGGACCTTGCCTTTGGAAGCAGCATTTTGTTTACTGTCTGTTTTTTCATTTTTGGTGCCTTTGAGCCTCTGAGTCACTTGTGTTTTCAGAAACATCTTTAGTCAGTGACAGTATCAGTCTTTTCTATGGATGGTTTATTAATAATGAATGATAATAGAATTAGCCTGGAACGAAGGGAAGAAAATGAACTCCTCACAAACTCATCATTTTTTTTTTTTTTTTTTTACTAGTAAATAGACACCTAGGGTCTGTGGCACAGGCCTTTCTGAAAGCCCTGGAAGGTTAAAAGGCTGGAAGGAAGAGCGCTGCGGGCTCCCCTCGTTCCGCTTTTAGGGCAGATAGACCTGTGCTAGAGGACGTGGGTGTGTTCGCTCCCACCCCACGAGGCACCGTGCATTTTCCACGGCTGGGGCATGTGATAAGGCACACCTGCCCTGGACATTCTTGCTTCTGCCTGTCCTTCCACCTGCCTATCCACTTGTCCTTCTGGCCCTCCCTCCCTTTATCCTTCCCGTCTTTCTGTCTTTTTATCCTTTTCTTCTTACTATCATTCTTCCACTCTGCACACACTCTTGAGCGCCTCCTCTGGGCCAGGTGCTGTGCCTCCACGAATATAGTCCGCTTCTCATCAAGTGAGGGGAAAGGTATCTGTCTACTTTGCTGAAAATCATCAGCCTGTTAGTAAGAGCACCAAGGAAGAATGGGAATAAAAGGTTTGGAGCGCCTACAAGGATGAAACCCTTCCTCCCTGGTTCTCTCACATGCTTGTTATGCTTGTTATTGAGGCTCTGACCTGTCAAAGAATGGCAGGCCCTGCTCGGAGCAGCCACGCCTCGAGGGTGTGGTTTTGAGAAGCAGTTGTGAACATTTTGTCATCATGAACTTGATTTTCTTTCTTTGCTTAATGGAGAGAATCATCTAGTTAAGTAAAATGATCTCTTTCCTCCTCAGACAATTGGAAAGAAGTTACCTCCAACGACGGCAACTCCAGACTCGTCAAAACCAGAAATGGACGGCAGGACAAAGAGTGAGTTTCCTTATTTATCCATATTTTACATTTGGAAGCAGTTAAGGGTTTTTCAGTCATGGACATACTTTTGAAAAATTCTCACAAAATCCTAATGGCTGTTTAACTTTTTAAATTAAGTCTTCTAAATTTCAGTATGGTTAACATACAGTGTTATATTAGTTTCAGGTATACAATATCTCGACTCAACAATTCTGTACATTACTCAGGGCCCATCATGATAAGTGTACTCTTTAATCCCCTTCACCTTAATGGCGTTTTAAAATACATCAGAAAAAATATACCCAAATGTGTTCCACTGGGTCCTACCACTGGGTGGGCACAAGTTAGATTTGGCACTCTTGGGGGGTTTTCTTCTTTGTGGAACGTGGTTCTTTCCTGCCGCCTGTATCAGAGCTGGGGCTTATCCATATATACCCAATCACTTTGCATCATTCAGGAGGCAGAAAGGCTGTAGAGAATGGCAATTCAAGCAGTTGGGGGATTCATAGGCCTTTAAGTCAGGGAGGCCCTACCTTCTAGGCTCAGCACTCAGCCAGCACTCCCAGCCCTTGCCTGCCTGCCTGCCTCCCTGCCTCCCAGCCAGCATCCTCAGTGCGTCTCGACTAAAATCTCTCTACACGCAGATGGCTTGCTTCCATTGAGCCACGTATGCTCTTCCTGGAATTTTTACCCACTAATTTTAGTCTCTGGGTCTACAATGATATTAGCCCATTTTTCTCCTAACAGCCCTTTAAGTGTTTGAGGATAGTTGTCTCCCTAACGCCTTCCTAAAGGTCCTATTCCCTGTTCTAGATGGTTGCCAGATAAAATACAGGATGCCCAGTACATTTGCATTTCAGATAAACAGTGAATAATTTTTTGGTTATAAGTATGTCCCCCGTACTCTTTGTTGTTTATCTGAAATGCAAATATACCTGGGCGTCCTGAATTTGTAGTTGTTAATCTGGCAAGCCTCCAATCCCTTTAGCTATCCTTTCAGTAACTAGGGCATTCTGGACAGGCTCTGGTCAGAAACAATTACTTCAGTTCTTTCTAGGGATTTTATTATTTTTTTTCCAGCTTCAGATTTTCTTATGAGCATCATGTGGACAGACTGCTAATATAGTTTGGAAAGCCAAAGATTGAGAGAACATAAATCACACATATATAATTATGATTAATATAAGAGCAAACACAGCTTTATCCTTTTAATTGAGAAATAATATACCATTCAAAAGCAAATGAGGGGTACTGCCTTAGACTTAGGAAAATGAATTTGTGGGATTTGCCAAACCAGAAATGGTGGGTTTTTTTTTTTTAAATATTTTTTTTTAACTTTTTTTCGTTTTTATTTATTTTTGGGACAGAGAGAGACAGAGCATGAATGGGGGAGGGGCAGAGAGAGAGGGAGACACAGAATCGGAAACAGGCTCCAGGCTCTGAGCCATCAGCCCAGAGCCCGACGCGGGGCTCGAACTCACGGACCGCGAGATCGTGACCTGGCTGAAGTCGGACGCTTAACCGACTGCGCCACCCAGGCGCCCCAAGAAATGGTGGTTTTGATAAACAAGTTCATGGAAGATACGGATGCAGGTGCTGTAGCTCTGCCTTGGTGTGGAAGGTTCAGATGAGGTCTGGTGCCTTCCATGTGGTAATGCTGTTGTCCGACTCCTGGTCATAGGCAGAAAACCCACTTGTCTAATACTCTAATGCAGGGGTTCTCACACTTGAGTGGGCCCCAGAATCACCTGGAGAGCTGGGCCCCACCCCCCAGGTTGCTGGGCCCCGCCGCCACAATTTCTGAGTCATTAGTCCAGTGAGACCTGGAACTTTGCTTTTCTAAGGAATTCCCAGGTGCTGCTGCTGTGCCTGGTTTAGGGCCCACACTTCCAGAACCACTGTTTGGAACTCATCAATATTCCTCAGATCAACCTGGCCCTGCATTTATTCATGCAAGTTATACACTTTTATGCCAAACCTACCTTTAGGCACTAAAGAATTTTCTTTCTTTCTTTCTTTCTTTCTTTCTTTCTTTCTTTCTTTCTTTCTTTCTTTCTTTCTTTTTAAATTTAATTTAGAGACAGAACAAGCAGGGGAGAGAGGGGCAGAGGGAGAGAGAGAGAGTCTTAAGCAGGCTCCAAACTCATTGCAGAAGTCAATGGCAGGCCTCGATCCCACAGCCCTTGGATCATGACCTGAGCCAAATTCAAGTTGGATGCTCAGCCAGCTGAGACACCCAGGTGCCTCTAGGCAGTGAAGAATTTTCAAGAATTGAATATTTAAACCATTCTGCAAACATTTCTCTTGTTGGACAGTAGCGTGTCCTTCCTTCATTCAACTGCTTATTCTGTAGTTGCAGCAATTGACAGGTTTCTAAATGATCCCTGTCATTAGCAATGTTGCTTGGACGACCAGAATGGGGAATAGGCAGGAGAAGGAAAAGGGGAAGACACATCAAGCCTCAAAGGTGATGGCAATGTGGTCCCCAGGGTAGGCTATCCTCGTGACATGAGACAACCAGTGGTCTTGACCAACCTGATTTGTGTCTGCAGAAGTAGTAATCTGGGGAACAGAGGTTTTGTTTTAAGGGAAAGACTTTCAATAGAAGTAAAGTCAGAATTCCCTGTAGATGGTACACCTCTGTCCAGAATAAAAAGGACCTTGGTCCTCCTTGGGTGACTTTGTAGGTTGCTCTTGGGAGGATTCTGAGCAGCAGGGACCCGAGGGTCACTTGTAAGGATGTGGCACATTGGACAGTCTGCAGGGCGTGCTGCAGTGAGTAATCCTCAGGTCTTCGGAACTAGCCCTCGGATAAGATCCTGTTCCTGATGCTTTCTTTTCACCCTCTGCCATGTCTGCAGGCAGGAGATTCCAGTCTTTTTGGAAAGATTAGCTGGGCAGGGGTGGGGAGGGTAGCTGTGTTTTAGAGCTGGCTAATAGAAATATTATGTGAGTCACATACGTGATTTTACAATTTCTAGCAGCCACATTTTTAAAAAAGAAAGAAGAAACAAGTGACCTTACTAAATTAAATATGTAAATGTATTTTATTTCACTCAGTGTATCCCCAATAGTATCTCTTTAACATGTAACCTGTATAAAATTATCAAATGAGATATTTTTATTCTTTATCTATATGAGTCTTCACAGTCCAGTGTGTCTTTTACATGCATGGCACAGCTCAACTCAGAGCAGCCACAAATCAAGTGCTCAATAGCTACGTGTGCCTAGTGGCCACAGTATTGGACATGGCCGTTTGAGAGTAATTCTGGGATCTAAGATGGGCTTTCTGGGCTGGGTATTAACACAGATCCGAATACTCAGCTCCTTCAAGCATGTGGGAGGATCTAGGCTCTAGCCCAAGCCTTGTTCCGTCCTATAAGTATCTATTAATTATGTCCATCCACCTGGCTCTCTGGAAGCATCACGGTGGGGGGATGGTTTTTTTTTTTAATTAACATTTATTCATTATTGAAAGATAGAGACAGAGCATGAGCAGGGGAGGGACAGAGAGAGGGGGAGACACAATCCAAAGCAGGCTCCAGGCTCTGAGCTGTCAGCACAGAGCCCGACGCGGGGCTCGAACTCACAAACTGTGAGATCATGACCTGAGCCGAAGTCGGACACCCAACTGAGCCACCCAGGCACCCCGGGATAGGTTGTTAACAAAGAGTGTTGTTAATAGAGGCTGGGTGGTGTGTTTTTGCCCAAAGTCGGAGGTGTGCATTCTAGGACCAGCTTGTTATTCGCTAGCCGTGTGACCTTGGATGAATAATTTTATTTCTCTGCCTTGCTCTTCATTGTCTGCATTGCCTGTGAAGTCCGAGGGTTGCTCTAGAGACAACCCCTGTGGTCTCTCCCAGCATCTTCATCCTCTGATTCGGTTCCAAAAGCTCAACGATTCAGAGTAAAACATTTCTGCATTCAAAGAACTGAGCAGCCAGAGGGGAGAGACAAAAAGAAGATGGGGACAGTTTAGTAGGAACGTGAGAGGTCATCGGGTATAGGTGTAAGTATGCATGTAAGTGTGCAGGAGGTCAGAAGGAGAATTCTCAGTGTCAGTGAAGGCTTGAAGGATGTTTATTGACAGATGTTTTTCATGGGCCAAAGAAAGAATTTCTCCAGCTAATTTCCCCCACCTGCTTTCTGGCTTTCACTGTAAAGGGCGCGTTCTCCCAGGATCTCCATGAGGCACCTAAGTCCACCAAAAAGCCCCTTGCATCGCTTTCAGATTGTGATGTGACTCCTGTGTTCCCTGAGCTTGAGAGTGGGGCGGCCCTCCTTTCTGGTCAGTGGACAGATCTGTAACAAAAACCGCCCAGCAGTAGAGAGGAGAGAAGCCCCTTCCTCACATCTCTGTCCTCGGCAGGCTAACATACAAGCTCCCGTGAGGATTAAGAGTTATGATGATTCAAAAAATGTTCATGTGGATTGGTATTTTCTGGGGGAAAGTGAAACTCAGCTGATTAGGATTTATTTAAACAACTAACATCACCTCCCCTCCCCCCAGTAAAGCTTTCATGATATTGAAACTCATCTGAAATGCATGCTGGGGAACAGATTGCCAGGACTTTCATAACAAGAGAGACACTATCTAAATATTCATAAATGAAGTACCCTGAGATTCCTCCAGCTCACCACATCTGGAATTTCCCTCTTTCTTACTACAGTTGATACAGATTTGTGGCCTTGGTGGGACAGAAAAAGTAACCCGGAGAAATGGGCTATTTCGCATCTTTCTGAACAAAGAATTAAAGTCTTAGAGATTCAGAGCACCAGTTGAGCAGGAGGGTTAGGAAAAAGAATGATCCTTGACAAAATTTGGACAAAGGCAGGTGAGGCTTCTGAATAAATGATGACCGTGGGGCAAAGGCTAAACTTGCCCTGCCTAACCTCTCCTCACTCCATCCCTGGACGCTTGTACCACCTTCCTGGTAGCTTTGTTCATTGACTCACTTCCTGGGAGTTGTCCCCTGTGATGGTGACACATGGTGGCTTGTGACTATCGTGGGTCCCTCGAGGCAGAGCCTGTGTCTTCTATTCGATAGCCCCACCATATAGCCCAGCAGAGTGTCATAGACTCACTGGGCACGTGACAAGTGGTAGTTGAGCAAATGGAGACTTATAAATGGCTTAACATTTAAACAGGTTCTGTACTGGACAGAGTCCTGTGAAAGTGGCATAGTAGCCATGAGTCCTCTTTCTGAAGTTCACAGTCACCAGCTGGAAAATGACACATTTGATCACCTAAGACCCCTGAACTTACTTTGGGTTTCTAGGGATTAGTAGTGGTTGCCAGTGTTCCGTGGGGCTTGACAGACCCTTCGTTCTTTCCAGTCCCTGCTCTAGACCGTTCAGCCCAACAGCACCAAGGCAAACCCTTGCCTGACAAAGGTTTATTGGTTCATCGCACTGAGGACACTTGGTAGGAGAACCCGTGCGGCCCCATCACACCAGACAAAAGAAAAGAGAGTGGTTACCAGTTCGGAGGAAGGGGGAATGCAGTGAAATGTAAATGAAGCAGTGTTTTGACAGGATGCAAGCAACGCAGGGCTGTTAAGGGGTCAGCATCAGGTGTGGACTGCGAGGTGCACCCAGGTCCTATTTCTTTGGGAACCACCGAGTTAAGATAAGTGTGCAGTGCTGTGTTCAGAACTCTTTACGCGAGGCTCTGCACGTGCGTGGGGGATCGCGGCTGCTTTTCTGTGTCACAGTGACTTTCGTTCCTCTGGTCAAGAGTGGAATGTTTCATTCTGACTGATATGATATAGAAAAAGCAAAGTTTCTGGTTGTCTGTGCTTTGAGAGGACAAGCTTTCTCTGGGAGTAAGAAAGCAGTGCTCCTCAGAGAAGGGGTTGTTAGGACCCTTTCCAGCTGCAGCATGTGCTTGGGAGAGATACTATTTCCTGTTGGCTTTGCAGCTGGCTGTGGGACCGCAGCCTGATGGATGGCTAGGCAGCTTCTTACTTTCCATGTCTGAGCTAGTTTTTTGCTTTCTCACCACATGTTTAAGTAGCAGAAAAAGGGGTCGATTCCCTTATGTTGGTTTCCCATAAGGCCTCACCTGGGAGCTCTTTTATGCTACCTTTCCAGGGAAGGCATTTTTGCTCACTTGTGTCCCCAAAACTCATATTTGGGCACATCCAGTTTGAAGCAAGTTTCCTACTCTGCGCTTTGGTGCCTCGCACACTCGATGTGCCTTAGAGTCCCCAGGCTCGGCGTCTCAGGGTTTCCTCAAGTGCTTCCAACACAGACCCTGCTGTCCCGATTCAGAGTGGGGGTCTCCCTGTGAGGGTGCCCGGCCTGCCCGTGCTGCTGAACACCCAGATTTGGAGTACAGTCCTCTTGGAGGATAAAAGCTAACTCCTTTTGTGTTATCCTTGTGGATCTCCTTTCTCCCAAAGACTCGGAGCTTGTCATCTGAGCAGGAGAAAGTATCGTTGGAGGGGCCGTGATATGCACTGTACTAGGGAACAGAAAGGCTTTGCTCGTCAGGTTATTTTCCTTTTTTTTTTTTTTTTTAAATCTTCCTTTTACAGCAAGAGATTAAAAAGTGTCATAATTCACAAGAGTGAAATAATTTGAAAGTCAAATTCCCAGCAGCATCCAGGACTAGAGGCGGTCATGGTGATCTGGGGTCGCTGTCCCCTTTTTCATGGAGGCCGGCATTGGGCTGGAGTTCACAACATAGTGACGTACGCCTTAGGTTTTGTCTCCCCGTCTGAATTTAAGTGTAGATCAGGGTTTTTCCACCTTGGCACTATGAACGTTTGGACCAGGCCGCCCTTTGTTGTGAGGCCGGTTCTGTGCCCAGTATTGGATGGTTACCATCTCTAGCCTCCATTACCTCCTTACCACCCCTCCCGCCGCAGCGGCCACAAATGTCTCCAGGCAATGCCGTGTCCCCTGGGGAGCAAACCGGCCCTATCTGTGAACGGCTGGTGCAGACTGTAGTAAGCTCTACGAGGGCACTGCTGCCTCTCTGCTGCTAGGTACACAGTGGGCACTTAGTTAACATTTACTGACCAAATGACAAGCGTAGTATTCATTCCGGCCCTCCTCACTAGCCCCAGCTCCTCAGACTGACTCAGGACTGGATGTCCCATCTACATCTGTGATCTGGCACGCCCAGCTGTGGCACCACCACCACACTGGCCCTCCCTCCAGGTCCCCACCATTGTTTCGCTTTTGGCTAGCGTTGAATATTTGCTAATACCCATGGCTGGATCAGCGGATCTCACGGCACGGTCCCTGGCCCAGCAGCATCGGCATCACCTGGGAACCTGTCAGGGATGCAGATCCCCGGGCCTTGCCCAGCCCTGGAGAATCAGGAACCTCGGGGCTTCTGTTTTCACAAGTCTTCCATCTGGCACTGATGCCCCCTCGTGCGTGAGAACCACTGATGTAGACTGTTCCTTGAGCTTCCCTATTGATGAGAATCACCAGGGTGCTTGTGGGTTGCTCATCCCACCTCAGACCTATTGACGGGGACCCCCAGGGAAGGGAATCTGGGAAGGCATAGAAGGAGCAGGTGCCCCACCTGTCACAGGAATGGTTGGGGAAAACTCCCCCCCACCCCTGCCAACTCCTACTCCTCTGATCAAAGTCCTCAAACATTGTACAGAGCCCGGTGCCATTTTACCCCTCTAAGAAGGGAGCCTAAATCCTTCCTTTGGGAAATGATTCCCCATTCATGATGCTCTGGTGCTTTAACCTGAAGACATCAGTCTTACCTTTCCCTCACTGTTGCCTCGTCAAGAACTCTGTTTACGTGCCTCATTTCCTCTTCTCGGTTATAAGCCCCTTGAGAACCAGGTACCAGTCTCACTTAACTTAGTCTCTTTCCCCCCAGAATGTAACAGAAGTCCATACCCTTATTGCATTTCCAAAATACAAAAAGCTAGAAAACTAAAAGGTTTTATTACTTTGGGGTGATATAAACCTTGTCCTGGACTAATAGGCATTTATGTATAGTCTTTATCCTACTTGGGGTGACAAATCATGCATTTGCTGCAGAATTTTAATGTATTTGATTGTTGGGTGCAGCCCCAGACCCCAGCTGAGGATATTATCTGTTGTGTGGTATGTGTAATAAATTTCTTTCCAAAAACCTGAAAAATTCCATCCTCGGGGCTTTTGGGTAAGTGATTATGAACCAGTAGCGCATCAGATATTTGCCACTTTAATGAAAGAACCTTAGATTTTGATGTTGGTGAAAGTAGACAACCCTGGGCTCGATACTTTTGTTCTGGAATCCCAAAGCACAACAGTTATAAGGGTTACCTGGTACTTTCCACCGCTGTTGGAAGTTCTAGAAGGCTTTCTACCAGACTCTGTGACACATGGGGTTTTAATCTATGTGACCTAAAATGGAGTCCAGAGAATCATCCTGGATTGAATGTTATTTCCTTGGTGTGTGTGTGTGTGTGTGTGTGTGTGTGTGTGTGTGTGTGTGTTATGTACTGCTTGCTGATATGTTTATTCTGTTTGTTCTGCTTTGATTTGTTTTTTAAGCTGAGGGCATTTTTTAAGTTGGTTTGTTTTTTATATGAGTAGATTATAAAATCATCTGAAGGGAGTCATGGGCTGTGTGCATGTGAGTTCAATTTCTTAAACAGTCTGTTTTTAATCTTATATAAACTTCTAGAAGTTTAGAGATTGAAATAATGTGGGGTTTTTTGGTGAGGGAGATGTGAATCATGACTGGACTTCTTGGGGAGTTTTAATAGAACAAGTTCCTTAAAATTGGAATGCCAGTCAATAATTACTGTAAGGGATCTTGATTTGGTGTCAGGGTCCTCGAACCTTTTGTACGCGACATTTTCTCTGCACCTTTGAATGTGTCTTTTTTTCCTACTTTTGGAAAGAGGAAATCACTGTTTTTTTTTTTTTTTTTTATCAGATTCTTCAAGGACTCTAAGACAAAAAGGCTTAAGGGGTACCTGTCTGGCTCATTCAGAAGAGCATGCAACTCTTGCTTTCAGGGTTGTGAGATTGGGCCCCACATTGGGTGCAGAGATTACTTAAAAATAAATACATAAACATTTTTAAAAAGACAGAAAGCTAAAGAATTGACTTAGGACTTCAGTCTTAGGCTAATTCATTAGCTTTTAAAAAATCTTTCCAAAAAATAGAGACAAATTCATCTCAATCACTGGATAAGTTGTGCCTTTATTTTTTTTATGTGCATGTGTGCATTCATTTCTACTTGATCTTGGACTAATTAAATCCATCTAATTGATGAATAGATGGAAAATGCCTGCCCCCCAAATTAATTTCATTCCCTTCCTCTTCATCTCTGTCTGCTACTCATTTAAAATCTGTAATCTTCCCACGTCCAAAAAGGATTTGGAATTATATTTTTCTTTCAAGATATATCAAATGCCTCCTCCTTTGTAAACTCCCTCCTGAACATAATCATGCCTTCCTCTGCATCACCCCAGCCGTATCCCGTCAGAGTGAGTCTACGCTTATTCACACATTTGTGAATTTGTCATCCTTTACCCTTGCCTTTCCCCAGGCATCAATTTGTCACTTCCTTGCGAGGGTGGGATGGCTGATTGGACTGACTTGCATGTCACAGGCCCAAGAACTGACAATGTCTCTTTCCTGGTGATGCCTCAATAAGTGTTTGAATTAAAGTAGAGAACATCTTCATTCCATATGATGTAAAATTAAAATCATAGTCTCAGTTAATCCATTCTTTTTGCTTATACATTTATTTATATCTTAAAACCATTGGTATATCCAAACTAGCAGCATGTTTTTATTTTCCAGTACTGCTGAATTAGGGCCCAAATGCCTCAGTAGTAAAAACAAATTCTTCTTTTCAAATATATCATAATAACTTAAAATGTGAGGCTGTGGTTGCCTTGTTTGATCAGGGATCTTCAGAGCTACAGTGCCTGTGACGAGAGCTGTGACGTGTCAGAGCGGGCTAGAACTCAGGCCTGGTCCAGTGTGATTTTTTGGAGCCTCCAGAGCTTTACTGAGATTATTTTGGGGACCTGGGTGGAAGATGGGCGAGCCCCACTCTCTAATTTAACCAGAGACACCTTGGTTTTAGTTGTTGTATATTGCAATTTTAGAATAAGTTGAAATTTGCTTAGAGTGTTCGGCTGAAGTTAACCAGATCCTCCTCCCGTCCCTCCTCGGCCAGCCTCTCCTTTTACATCTAAGGACACTGATGTCCAGAGCTATTGCACGGTTGCCTCAGATTTTGTGCTGAGGACAGCCCAGCCGAGATTGAACCTAGTCTTGACTGTCCTGACTCCTGGCCCATAACCCTCACCTCCTGTTTAACTGTCTCTCAAAATTTCCTCCACTTTGTAGGTGTCACTAGGGGGTCAAGCAGCATTGAGTGGGAGCTGTGTCTGGTTGTAGGGATACATAAAAGGGCAAGTGTGATGTTGAAACCTGCTTCATAGCCAGTGGTAGTTGACAGTAGCTACTGGCACCTGTATCTCCTACTTTTATCTAAATTGGTGCTTTCCAGATAATTCTATATCCAGTGCCTCACACACAAAACAGTATACTTGATGGAAATGTTTTAAAGCTAGGTTATGCCGGAGCTCCTGGGTGGCTCAGTTGGTTGAGTGTCCAGCTTCAACTCAGGTCATGATCTCACAGTTTGTGAGTTCGAGTCCCACAGTGAGCTTACTGCTGTCAGTCTGCCAGTGCAAGGCCCACTTCGGATCCTCTGTCCCCTTCTCTCTCTGCCCTTCCCCCTCTTTGTGCTCGCCCTCGCTCTGTCTCTCTCTCTGTCTCTCAAAATAAATAAAACATTAAAAAATAAAACTGGGTTATGTTGATTGTCGTACAACTACATACATTTATTAAAACCATTCAAACCATACAATTAAAATGGGTGAATTCTATGGCATAAAAATTATATGTCATTAAAGATGTTAAAAAAGAAAGGCAGGGGGATACCTGCCCTCCTTAAATATTAGGGAAACTGGGCGGAAAACAAAATGGCTCCATGAAACATTTTAAAGGCATGCTAGTACTTTCTTATAAATATTTCTTCCTTATGTTGGTTATAAGTCAATTCCACAGTCATTTATTGACCCCCTCCTATGGGCCAGGTCCTGAGGTAGATGAAGGGAAGAGATTGGAGGATAGAAAGTAACACAGAGGCATAGGAAGAGGCAGATGATAGCCAAGTGTTTCAGAGGAGGTAACTGGAAGTGTCCTCTTTCTTCCACCAAGTTCCTTCATATCAGGGTGCCTTCTGCTTTGAGTGATAAATACCTATGCAGCCACAAAGTAGTGGTAACCAATAGAGTTTTATGGAGTCTGGTAATGAGCTATCCAGACAGGCCCCCTGAAGTTGGCTAATTCGACAGACATCTCAACAGTGTCAAGACTCAGACCCCCCTCCTCTGTGATTTTCTTGGCTTTCCTCTCATGGTTGAAATATGACTGCAATAGTGCCAAACGTTGTGCTGTCTTCCAACAAGGATGTCAGTGTTAAAAGCCAAAAGGCAGAGGCAACTATCTTCCTCTCCACTCTTTTTTTTTTTTTTTTAATCAGGGAGCAAAATCTAACAGCCTCCCACCTCCTAGTAGAACTCCTCTAGCATCTCATTGGCTAGAAGTAGATCACATGCTCACCCCTAAACGAATCACTGACAAAGGGGAACAAGAGCAACATTTGCCTAGACATAGCTTACTCATCCCTAAGGCTGTGGGTGGTTCCCCATTTCCTAATGTAATACCTGAAGGCAGCAAGATTATATGAACTGGGAAGGGGATGGGGAATGGGAACTGTGAACCAATGTCTACCACACAGTTAATTAACTTTTTTTTGATGGAAAAGAATAGAAACAATGCTTGTTCTTTTTTCTTTGTTGACCATGAGTGTCTTATCTTTTTTTGTAAAATATTTCCATGATTTTGATCTAATGAATTATTCTTCAAGCTGGGACTCTGCAGGCAGTTCTAAAGTAGTGCTGTATTTGTTTCAGTGTTGTAAGTTTTGAGGTTGGATAGTCATATTTCACTAGCACAGTCAGTAGGAAAATTGGCAAAGAGCTATCATTATCCAATTTAAAGATGCTTAACTTTTTCCCTCCTTTTAGAATATTTGGCCAATGCAGAATTTGGGAGGTTTGCTATTACTAATTAAAGAAAGATGGAATGTTGGTAACTATGTGGACCTAGGAATCTTTAGGCAGAGTAGTATTGATGGGATCTAGAACGAGTGCCCCTCAGCACGGCTTAATGAACAAGACACATCGGGGGCCCAGAATAACGAAGACAGGTGGTTTCCAATGCTAGAACAGGGGATGTAACTGATATATTCTGTCCATTGGACAGAAAGCAAAAACATTTGCACAGAAAGTGAGTCCCTCTCTCCCTCTCTCCCTCTTTCCCTCCCTCCCTCCCTCCCTCCCTCCCTCCCTCTCTCTGCTCTGTTCTCCTGTCATGTCAGAAACAACCCTAGACCACAGTGTGTCCGTATTACAGATTTTTGCTTGCCTTTATTTCATACATCACTCTCTTTGATTGATATGACATTAACCATAATAAAACCCCCACATTTCAGTCATATAAATCGTACTAGGGACAATATAATTGATATTTGTGTATATAGCTTTAGGTTATGATCTGTCTGCATGAACTGGCCTGATCCTTAGAAAATATCTAAGGTCATTCAAAGCCATTAGGATTGTTGACTTTGCTGCAGAATAATAAATGCCTGTCCCAGTAGATAGTAATTCTCTTGAATTTTTCTTTCTACCTTCTGTCCTAAGTCATTGAACCCAGCTTTCCAAGTCTTAATTTCCTGGCTACCTGACAAATGTTTTTGCTCTCTTCTAAGCTGGTGCTTTTGTGTAAATAGAGATAATTTAACATCAGATAGACTTTCTCTTTTTCTAAGTTTGTTTGTTTGTTTGTTTGTTTGTTTATGTGATCTGTGCATCCACTGTGCAGCCACTGATCTGTGGCTCGAATCAAGAGCCACACACTCTTCTGACTGAGCCAGCCAGATGCCCCTAACATCGGATGGACTTTCAAAAGTATATAATTGAGGACATATTTGAACTGATTTTTGGTGGCCTTAGTGTTTTTCTCTCTTTCGTGAGGGCTGGTACATATCCTTGCTGATGAACAGCCACACCTAAATAGGCAGGTTCCCACAGAGACTCCATGGGACATATTTGAACAAGTTTGCCCCCCCCCCCCCATCACCAACATACACATACGTATAAGGAACATTTAGTCGGTATTCGTTGGCTATTTGTGATTGACACCTATTCATGTACAAATATCTTTCTCTGGGGATATATCATACTGCAGTCTTTTTTATTGTTTGGAGTACTGTGTCTGCTTCGTAACATACACAGATACCCTGTTTCCAACTTAGTGATGTGTGGACAAAGGCTCTTAGGGCAGAATTTAAGCTTTTTGTTCTTTTAGATTACGTCTGCTTATGCATGCACCCAAAGAGTATATAAAATGGTATATAAACTAAAGAGTATATAAAATAGATACCTGAGAACGAAGAAACTTCTGCTTTTCTGCCTGAGAGACACAAAACAGTCAGTGCCTTTTTGTGACATCACATGATTTGTGAGGGGGGCAAATGAAGAGAATAAATAATCGTGAGCCCCAAATGAGCAATCTTAGGCAGTTTCCTGAGGGTGACCCTTTCTTTATGCAGTCATTACATCCTGTCTGTTAAGTGTGCTTTTCTCTGAAGTTACTGTAAGAGAGGGCATCTTTTCCTGGACCAGCTCATTAGATAAAGCATTTTAAAGATTGTATTTTTTTTCTTCTTACAGCCAAGGATTACTGCAAAGTAATATTTCCATATGAGGCCCAGAATGACGATGAATTGACAATCAAAGAAGGAGATATAGTCACTCTCATCAATAAGGTAAACAAAGGTTCCCTCCTGCCTTTCAAACCGTGAACCGCTTTGAGGTGTTGACTGGACGGTACAAGATGTTGGTTTAGCCCTTGAAACACTTGATTTTCCTTTTGTCCTCTCCTGAGGGAGAATCTTGCCTCTTTCCTCTTGATCAGGCTACGCCCAATATATCCAGGTGAATGAATGAACTTGAAAATCCAATAGATTCTGTTTGTCTTGGAGCCAGCTGCAGTTTTGCATGGCCCTGCAGAGAACTCCATCCCAGAAGGCCTAACCCAGAAGGCGGCCTGCTTGGCTGGAGAGCCCGCCCTCCGCAGCAGCCCCAGCTGCAAAGCTGTGTCATGCCTCTCAGGCAGAAAACGCTTAGAGAATGTTTGCTGTTCACATCAAAGACAGGTAGCATGCCTGAGAGAATTTTGCTTGTCTTGTTTGGGCTAAGAAGGTTGTATGATTTCATTACCATTACAGGCAGAGCCCTGTAAACATACAGAGACCTGTAAAATCTGTGTGAATTGATGCAGCTTAACAGGGCCTGAACCGTGTACTATTTATGCTCTCATGCAATGGTACTCACCCAGTAGGTTGTTGAAAGATGTATTATTTAAATGATTCCTAGAATATACAGCCTTTTGTCTGAGATAATAGGGTGCTCATGATGGTTGAGTGCAGCGAAAAGCTGAGCCATGTTTAAGATGTGTTGGGTGCTTCATTCTTGGTTCCGGGTGAGTGGCAGGGAATGTGTGGCACTGTTGGTACAAGCATGACTTGAGGGTCCTAATGGCTGCCTGCGCTCATGCAGGGCTAGAATGCTATTGGCAGGGTGCAGAGTGCAGGGAAAGGTGAGAGAGAGCAGGGGTTAGGGTGGGGGAGCTAGGCCCTGGGTCTTGCTCCTGTGGCCGTTACTGAGAGGGAGGAGCTCCCAGTGTCGCCGGCCCACCCCCCGCCGCCCCCATGTGTGTCCATGAAGTGATGGGTACGATTTACCTTTTATAGTCCAGGACGGTTACCTTTAAGAAATGGCTGTAGAAGTTGTGTGTTTTAAGAGCCGGAACCAAAGATACCAGGGCACTAATGACCCCAGAGGCTAAGCAGCTCACCAAAGATCAAAGTATTGTAGGGAGAGAGCTGGCCTCTTCCATACGACAGTGGAATGGAAGACACTGCTAAGACTGCTTTTCTGGAATAGTAGACGATCCCCAGCTCTACTGATGGGCCAGGAATGTGCTCATTTCTTTATCTGTAAACTGTTCTCCCTGCATTTGTTTTAGCGTGTCTCTGTAAGTGTTTTACATGGCAGGAGGGTAAAACACTGCCCTTCTTGCTCTTTCTGCCAAGGAGGCGGAAGCGGTTCTCTTTCCTTACCACCCTTCCCCTCGTCCTTAAGTGGTGCCTCCTTCGGCCTGTGTCTGCATGGTGTGTTTCCTATTTTGAACAATACCCTTAATCAAATACTTGGAATAAAGAAGTTGTTAAATGGGCGTAAAGCACAATACAGATACTTCGCTAATTAGCACAGATCCTTGGTTTTCATCCTACGGGGAAAGGGATAGATTACTTTCCCCTGTGACTATAAAGCAAACGGAGAGTCAAATAACCCATTCTTTGCAAAGCAGGGGTGCATGTTACTGTTTTTTTCTTTTTCTTTGGAGGGGGAAGCCTCTTTTTAACTGAGAACCAGATGTATCAATAATATTTAATAAGGTTTGGAGAAAAGGAAAAAACTACCATGGATGGTCTCTTATCTGAATACATCTGTTTCTACCTCAATATATTATATTCCCGTCCTTGTCATTTGATTACATATGATGAGAACACATTCATCTTGATGGTTTTGTTCCTACCAGCTCGAGATCCAGTGTGATCAGAAGAATTGAATTTTTCTAAAGAGCTTAGTCAGAGAGGGACCCTCTCCTGGTTCCGTCCTCCATCCGCACGGCAGGGAGAAGGGCATGGGCAGATGTGGAAGGCTGCTGTCGGGAGTGTCCGGGAGCTGTACCGCACTTCCTCACTTTCCTATCCTCATGCCTGTAGAAGCAGTTTAGAGACTGAAGCAGCTTATAGATGCTTGTAAAACGTGACCTTGTTATCCTTGCCATACACTTGGTCCCTTGACCTGGCTTATACCCTGCTCCTGCTCCTCAGGCCCAGGGTGCTGTGTCATTCTGACACTTCTTCCCCCTCGCTCGGCCCTGCCCCCACTCTCGAGCCCAGCAGCACCGGAGCCTGGGGATTCTGCCTTCCTGTGTTGCTGCCACTTCCTGTCCGTGGGGCAGCCAGGCCCACGCTGGAGTCCACACCTCTCCGGGCCGGCTGAGCAGAGAGCCTCATCTCCTCCCTCTCCCAGCACCCTCCACAGCACCTGCTCTGGAGGAGAACCCCGGGGTGGCCACCCCAGGCCCCTCTATTATTCATCCTGTAATGGTGCTTTGCTCATGTGACCCCTTTGCTCCAATGAAAGTCTTTAGCAACTTTCTTCACCTTCGTTGTCAAATCCAGCTTGATTCTCCTTGCACTCATTTGCCCAGGCGCTCTGGTCTTAATCTGGCTTTTTGGCCTTGGGCCACATCACCGTTCTACAACAAGCTCTCCTGAGATGGCCCTGCCTTACTCATGTACCCTCCCTAACCTGACCCAGACCATGTTCCTGCCCCCCCGGGATGCCCTCTGCCTACCCACTTAGCTGCTTTTTCAATAGCTAATAATATAGCCAGTCTTAACTCATGCTGTGTCATGTACCTACCTGGGCCCATTTTTCGCTTGTAACTTAAAAATGTCCCCTGTGTATTATCAATTTTGTTTTTATTATTTTTTCAAATTACTTTTTTTAATGTCTACTTATTTATTTTTGAGAGAGAGGGAGAGAGAGAAAGAGAGGGAGGGAAGCAGGGAGGGGGCACAAGCAGCGGAGGGGCAGAGGGAGAGGGAGACATAGATTCTGAAGCAGGCGCCAGGCTCCAAGCTGTCAGCACAGAGCCCGACGTGGGGCTCGAACCCAAACCGTGAGATCATTTATGACCTGAGCCGAAGTCGGACACTTAACGGACTGAACCACCCAGGTGCCCCCTGCTTTTATTATTGTTTTTTATGGTCCGCAAAATCAGGTCTCTTGATATCCTGTCCTTGTGCAGATTTTGACTTTTATTCCCATGAAGTATCTGCCAGCCTTGACCTAGCGTTCCAGTTGTTTGGAAGTATGTTAAAATGACAAGTGCCATGTAGATTACCAGCTCTGAGAAACCAGGGTTTGAATTCCAGCAATGCCATTCACGGCTGTATGTCTTTGGGCGTGTCACTTAATCCCTCTGAGCCTCAGTTTCCTCAGCCAGAAAGCGGACCTCACAGGGCTGCCGCGAAGATTTGCTAAGGTGCTGTGTATACATGATTTGTTGCTTCACCTTTGGTTGCTCTTTCTCTGACCTCGGACGTGGGGAAGAAGGGCTCTCGTGATTGGGCCCAGTTTGCTGCTGGAAGAGGAACACCTTGATATGAGGTGGGTAGCAGTGGTGGAAAATCTGCCCGAAAATAGCTCAGAATTCACAATGGGTGAGATTTCAGCAAGAATTTTGAGAAAAAAATACGTCCTAAGTATTTTGCTTGCTGAAAAGTGGGGAAAATGGATTCCGTGTCTGTCAAACCCTGCTGACATTACAGAAAACTCTTAATTTTCCTCTGAGTTAAAGGATCACCTAGAAATTTGTTTAGATGAGTATGTGCCATGGACATCATAAAGAGAAGAGCTTCACTATGATTTGTTTAATGTGTATTTTGATATGCTTCCTTATTGTATGTATGAGTTGAGAGGAAAGACCTGAATTGCTGTTCTCTAAATTCAACTGCTTTTGCTGTTAGAGGTTCTCAGTGTACCCCAAATTCCACCGGTGTTTTTCTTTGAGAGTCGGCTAAGGTGGTTTCCTTTTGCCCTGCTTTTCTGTGCTGTGGCAGGAGTCACAGGGCGGGCGTTGCCCTCATTTTTAGCCCTCGATTGTCATTTTGTGTAGCTTTCTAGAAAATGAGTCAGACACCCTTAGTGGGTGCCTGTGAGCCCTCCATGATTCCTGAAATAATATGCAAAGACCTGAACTATTTGTGTGTGTCCCTGGAAACTAGGATGAAATGTGGCAACCCAAATGGTTTGTTTTTTAGTTTATTTATAAAGAATTCTTACGGATTTAGGAACATTTCCACTTGTACAGAACACACCTGTGTTTAGCTTTTATTTCCAGTCACTCAAAAATAGCTCCTTCATCTGTGTTCCTGCCGCCCCCATCCCTGCCTTTGTGATTTGTGCTCAGAGCATGGTTGAAAGGGTTCAGAAGCCTCTGGGTCTGGTTTCCAACCAGGGAGTTCCTTGGAGAAAGGCTGACAGCAGCCTGGTACAGGCGAAGCCAGGCTTCAGCAGTGATGGTGGCCGCCATCAAAATGGCGCTCCTCGCCCTGGCCGCTGTCACATGGGGGAAAGGGAGCCCGATTGTGGAGAGGGCCGATGTTCCCGCCCTTGGCCTTCCTTGCCCACTGTCTCCTGGCCTCGGACCCCCTAACTTGGAAGGAAGGGCTTCCCATGTGACCCCTTTGTAAATAAGGAATTCTATGTATTTCTTATTAAAAATATCCCCTGAGTGACCATGTCTGTGACCCCCTAATAAAGCAGACACAACCGCCTCCCCACCACCGCCGTTTCTTCATAGGCATAAGCCTATTTGATAACGTGAAGGTGAACATTAAGGAAGATAATATTACTGATAAAAATCATGTGGCAGTGGAGATGGAGGGAAGGGGAGAAGCAATGTAAACCAGTATTGACATACGGGAAAAGAAACTGATAGATGCACCCTAAAGAAAGAGAGAAGCCAAAAGATCAGATAAAGGTAGAAATATACAGTAGCTACTACAGAAAAAATACAGGGGGAGTTTCACCTTCTCCTCAGAGTATGTCAGACCAGGGACCCTTCAATATTTGGAACTTGACCTGCTGTGAAGGCGGAGTTAGGACTGAATACTAACTAACCCGGCCTCCTTCATCTCTACCTTCCTCCTTTCTAGACAGCTCTTGAACACCTAACTTAATAACAGGCCAATTGACACGCGCCAGCATGGTTTCCCAGTGTAGGATGCTTCCGGGTGGCTGGCACCAAGAGCCCAGGGCCCCTTGTCGCCATTCCTTTCCCTCATGGCAGTCCTGGAAGTTAGGTGGGACCGCGGGTGTCCTGTGCACGTTGCAAAGGAGGAACCGAGGCCCAGAGCATGGAGGTGGCCCTCCCAAGGGTCCCCATGTGGCAGAGCCAGGGCACGGTTGTGCTGCCTGAGCTGTCCGTGGGGCTGTCGGACACTTGTGGAAGGCGGGGTTGTCACTTCCAGTGGTGACTTGTCTTTTCACCGAGTCACACTCTGTTTCTGGCTATCTAGGGCAAGTGCCTATCAAATTTTCTTTCTGGGGCACCTGGGTGGCGCAGTCGGTTAAGCGTCCGACTTCGGCCAGGTCACGATCTCGCAGTCTGTGAGTTTGAGCCCCACGTCGGGCTCTGGGCTGATGGCTCAGAGCCTGGAGCCTGTTTCCGACTCTGTGTCTCCCTCTCTCTCTGCCCCTCCCCCGTTCATGCTCTCTCTCTGTCCCAAAAAATAAATAAACGTTGAAAAAAACTTTAAATTTTCTTTCTAACTTAATGAAATCATCATTATTTAATCAGGAAAGTGATATTACCATGCCATTGCCCCACCCACTTGCATTTTGGTGCCCATGTTTGTGATCGCTTAGGTTCAGGACCATCCATGCCTTTATGATTCCATTGTCACCTCTCCGGAAATGAAAGATAATCTGCAGAGGAAATGATGACCTCGGCTCAGGGCTAATGTTGTTCTTTTTGTGCCTGAAGCCCTCTTCTCCCCCATCCTCCTTCTGCTTTCTGCCCATGTCCAGCATATTTTACCTTCCTCTTTTCTTCTGGGCCTGGGTACTACTTAGTTTTCTGCTTGCTTTTAGTATGAAAAAAGAGAGAGAGAAAGAGCGAGAGAGAGAGGGAGGGGGGGAGAGAGAGACAGAGAAAGGGAAAGACAGGAGTCTTGAGCTTCTTAAGTCATTCTGTGATTATAAGTTCTTTTGTTTGTTCTAATGTGTATTTTCCCTTCCTGCTTCCTCTGATTAATTCATTAATTGAAACATTTATTCACGAGAAGAATGTTTTCACACTTCCTTGCTTCCGGCCCCACAGGAAGTAAGGATGTTTCCTCAAAGAGAAGTGGCTGTAGGAATCTCAAGAAGGGTTCTCAGCTTGGCCTAAGAAAGTCCATCAGCTAAATAGATTGCTGGCCTTGACCCTTTCTCTCTGCACTGCCGAAGCTTTTAGCAGAGCTAAATGCTAGGATTAAATGTGGTTTAAAGGGTGAGGAGTAAATTAGCACGTGTCACCCTGAAAATGATGACACGCTGACAGACCCATTAGAAGGACATGCTTTATGAGTGAACGAAGAAGTTAAGCACAGGTCTGGGACCATCTGGGTTTACACACATTTGAAGAATGTCAGTGTTCAGCAAATAAGTCATCTATGTCATGGGATGTGTTTTGTTGTTGTTGTTGTTTTTTGGGGTTTTTTTTTTTTGGTTGTTTTTTTGTTTGTTTTTTTTGCAGTATGGCCTGTCTTGTTAGACTGCATATGTCCTTACTAGCAACAGAAGTCACAATATATCGCCTCCTCAGACCATTAGAAATCCCAAGGAATACATTCGGTTGACTGCTGTTTTGCTTCCTCTGTAATGTAACCAGGACATGGGGACCGTTGAGAAGAATCCTGATACCATAAGTGCGTTTGATCAAAACTCTTCCTCCCTGAGCTTGTTTATTATCATAAACACAGCGTTAAATTAGATGAGACTGGCAAACATAGGACTTGAGGTGGTAGAAAATCTCTCTTTAGTTTACCAGTAGATAGTCAACACAATAATAACACCCCAAAATTTTGCTGGCCATGATTGCAGATTTTCCATAGATGAGTTCTTCGCAGTTGATGAGAATCTCCAGCCGTGTATGCATCCACAAGTTATGTGAAACTGTTGAAAGGGACCCTAGTGTTCATTTGGCGTCATGATCATCTCTGTCCAGAGAGCTGTGCTTCAGTGGCAGGGCCTTAGTAATCTGTGCAACACCATCTTGGGATACTTTTCTCCTACAACACCCAGACAAACCTGCAGGTGTCTTAAGGAATTAGAGAAACTCTTTCTATTTCTAACCTTTCTGTTGGCATTACCCTGACAAGGCTTTTGTGAGAATCAGAGGAGATGTGGCTGAAAAGGCTTTAGAAATCTAAAAGTTGAATTATAGTTACGGCTCTGATAAGTTATTATGGGAAGAAGAAAAACAAATTCCCAGTGACTGGAAGTTTCCTTCATATATTGAACTGTCCTGAAATTTAGTTCAGTACTTTCCATGAAATTCCCCTTTATTATTTCTTTTTTGACTTTTCTTAGGATAAAAGTAATTTATTCTAGTTGTATAGCCTCCGTCTTATTAAAGTATCTCAAAGATCTTTGCATTCATATTTGCATTTTATTAAAATAGGCTTTTCTGAGATGGAAAGTGGCATGGGATGCACTTTTAAATAATACTTTAAAATCATGTAAATACTTTCTCTTGAGGAAAAATGAGAAAAAAACAGATAAATAGATAAATACAAAGAAAAGTCAAAATCACCTGTGACCTCACCACCTTCGGATACCTCTCAGTATTTGAGCGATGTCCTTCCAGATGTTCTACACAGAGACACGCACACATTATAGTTCAAAATAAAAATAAGATCGTATCATACACACTATTTTGTAAGCCTCTTTTTAAAAAATATATCATGCCTGTCTTTGGCAGCATGGCTAAATGGTTCCTTAGCATCCTAATATATGAAGTGCCACAGTTCTTTTTTATATTTAGCTTGTTTCTGGGTTTTCCTTATTTTAGACCGTGTTGCGTGCAGTCATCGCTCTGTAAATTCTTGTGCACGTAATTAGTGCTGCCACTTTCTACTACTTGTGTAACCTTGGAAAGGTTGCGCGATCTGTGTGCCTCAGTTTTCACATCTGTGAAATGGGGGTGATGACAGTACCCACCTCCTGGTGTCGCAAAGATGAACTGAGTTCAAGTAGGTAAAGCACTTAGAATGCCTCACTTAGAGGAAGTGATCTATCAGTGTTAACTGTTGTTATTATTTCCTGATGATAACTCGCTAAATGTAATGCTGCCTCAGTTCCTTTTAGAGCTATTTAAGTGATGTTATGAAAGATTGTGCCAATTAGTCTCCCCACAGGAGTGTGTGAGAATATGTTTTCCTATCCTTGTCATCCCTGGATATTATCATTCTTTTTAATCTCTGCTAATCTGATCAGAGTGTGCATTTTTTAAAATGATTACTCAAGTTGAAAATTTTATGTGTCATTTTCGAATTGATTTTTATAAAAACACCTTACACACATGACATTAACCTGTCATCTTTCACATTTACAAGTGTTTTTTCTTCGTTTATGACTCCTGGGGCTATTTAAGAAAAACATCATTAAAAATAAATATCTTTTGGACTTAAATTTTTTCCACTTTACGGTTAACTATATAGTGCAGTACAATTCATCCTTTTAAGAACAGTTTTACTTAAGGCCTTTATATTTTTGTCCTAGTTGGAAAGAGTAGCTGGCTATTAAATGCCTTCCTTTTCTGCCTTCCTCAGGGCTTTCAGAGGTTCTATTTAAAGCTTCTCTCCTTACAAGCATTTTTTTTTTACAGTGGCATTCAGAGAGGCCCTGAGGTTCTGCATGGATATATATATATATATATGGATCCTCATATTCTAGATCAGAGCTTGGCCAACTTTTTCTGTAAAGGGCCAGAGAGTAAATATTTTAGGCTTTATGGTCTCTGTCGCAACTATGCAAAAGCGGTCAGAGAACTAAATGAATGGGCGTGGCTGAGTTCCAATAAAACTTTATTTTTGGACACTCAGATTTGAATTTTGTGTAATTTTCACATTCCTTGAAATGTTCTTCTTTTGGTTTTTTTAAACCATTTAAAAATGTTTCGACTGTTCTTAGTGGAATGAACAGAAATAGGTAGCAGGCCAGATTTGGCCCATGGGCTATAGTTTGCTGCCCCCTGAGATAGAATGTCTAGAAACAGACCCCCAAAATACAGCCAATTAATTTTCAGCAAAGGAGCAAGGAAACTTTGAGAAAGAAAGGATAATCTTTTTCAGAAATGGTATTGGCACAATTGGTAATCCATAAGCAAAACAAAACCAAAAATACCCTGACCTAGACCTAATACATACATTAACTCAAAATGGACCATAGATCTACATGTAAAACAAAAAGCAGAAAATGTTGTGTATGAAAACATAGGAGAAAGAGTTGTTAGACACGACACCAAAAGCACAGCCCGTGAAAGAAAACACTGCCAAATTGGACTTTGGCAAAATTAAAAACCTTGGCTCTGCAAAGATACCCTTAAGAGAATGTTGGTTGGTCTTTTGTTCTTACAAGACCATCGGAGCCCCAATATTTAGTAAATAACTTCCTGATAAGTGATTGCATGAATTTCAAGGACCTTGGTTTTGTTCTCGGTCTTCCCGAGAATATCCTTTGTAACACAAGACCATAAATCTCCCGTATCGGAGCTTTTCCCCCCAAGGTGGCAAACAGATGTAGCCCCACTCTACCTAGCAGGCAGGCCTGGACTCAGCTGAGCAGCCCGAGGGCCTGGATTCGACTGGGAATTGTGTTTTTCACTCCCTGCCCAAGGTCTGTAAGCTAAATTTGCTGCGTGTAGAGAAAAACATCACCAAACGAATTTTTATGCCAAGGAATAAGTTTTCCTAATAGAAAAACTGAAATGTAGATTTGTCTGGTGAAGAATAGAAATAGAAGGTAGGAATTTATGAATTTACCAATAGCTGCTGCAGCTGGCTTGGCCGATCTTGACGTTCATAATGATCATGGCTCTGTCTTTCACCTCATATTCCTTCCTGGTCCTTATCTGTAAAATGAAGGCACTCCCCAACCCTCATCCCTAACAGCTTTCTTTGTTTCTCTTGGAGGTGGTGCAGGAGCTCAGAAAATCTCTTAAAGCATAATGAAAGATGCTTTATAAATGCCACTCTTTGTCAAAGAAGCAAAATGATTTTTATTATATCTGCTCCCCTTTTAATGGAAGAAAAGCATGTGTTGGGATGCAAAATATACGGTTTTCTAAACACAAATGCACATGAGAGCTCAGCTGTAGGATGCACATCCTTGAGAGGTAAACGTATTCTTAGCCATGTGCTTCGGATGAACCGAAGGTCCCATTAGAAACCGTTTTCACAATTGAGCCTTAAGTGGTCATCTCAATGTAAATGACTTAAGTAGAAAAGGGGAAATTTCTATGAAAAAATACTGATGTATAACTTTGCATACTTGATTATGTTTAAATGGACCAAAGAAATGTAAAAGTGCTTCCTTAATGAGTTGTGTTTTGTGTGTAATTGTTCATGTGCCTTCATATGTTAATGGTTCCTATGGCGCATAAAGCCCGATCATGAGTACACAGGAAAGGTCCTCTCTTGCAAATATCTCCTTTTCACATGATGACTGTTTTTTTAAATAGATTTATGGGGGTAGAGGGTCTTTCACTCTGATATTAGAAAAAAGACTAAAGGCCTAAATATTTCCTGAAACTTGAGATTATGTAACCTAAAAATAAAATAATGAAATCAGTAAGCTATTCCTGTGTATTTGTTGTGGGCAAGCTATACGGCCGTACCCGAGGACTCCAGGACTTGCGCAGTATGAATGGTGATCCTGGAGCTGGACTGTTAGGGAATTATCTGTTGGGTGCTGTTCTCTGAAGAGGCTCCAGATAGAAGCATCTTTTTCTAAACGGGAAACAGGCTGTGAGTAACCAGGCCTGTGGGGCTTCTGCTCTGGCTTGTCTCCTATTAAAATCCCTTCGGGCTTTCCTCCTGCCTGCCTGCCTGCCTGCCTGCCTCTCATAATGTCTGTGGAAGTTCTGTTCTCTTTCTGGGGACTGAGATTTGATTTCAGCTTTTTGCGCAGTTCTTGCTGACATCCAGATTCAAGGGTTACTTCTGTAGCATTTCCTAACCCATGTGCTATGAGTGGGTTATAGGAGTATAGGGTAGTGATCCCCTCAGCTCTCCAGGTGGATGGAAAGGGCCTTAGGTAGCCAGGACCCCCTTCTGGGTTGTTGGCCTTTAACATTTGGCCTCCAGCAGTCTGCCATCAAAATATTATCATTTTATATGCGTGCCATTATCTGGAAAAGGTTGGGTGGCACTGACCTACTGCCTATATTTCACTTTTGCATGTAATGATGTTTAACACCGACTCTACTTTTCCTTAGGGAATATTCCACCTTGCTGTTAGAGAAAGGTGTCTATGACTAGCAGAGGAGACTCCAGGGTAATTAAAAACTCTTGTATGTCTTTTCATTTCAGAAATTCTTTCTCTAGGACTTCTTTTGGAAATTAGACCTTGAAATAGCTCAGACTTTTAAAGACAGAGCTTAAAGTTCTATTAAATCTAGAATCAAATAAATTCTAATTAAAGAAACAGCCTTTTTAAGTGAGTATACAGCTTCTGGTTGTAGCCATGATGGAATCAAAGGTGTCAGCCTTACCCTCCTGCCATAGACAACGTTAAAATTGGACAAAATACATGAACCCACTGTTTTTAGGCATTGGGTAATACAAAGCATGGAGATGTAACCCTTGAGAGAAGTGTTCCACATCAACCCCGGGGGCGCTTTCTAAATTGCAGCATAGGGCACTGGCGCCCCAAAAAAAGCAGAGGACTCATCAGATAGAGGAAACAGAGATTGTAATTCAGGGCTGCCCAGGTGACTGGACTTTTCAGGGCAGGCAATTGCAGAGGCGTGAGCTGTGCAAAGAAAGAGCTCCAGAAGGTTTTGCCAAATGCTAAAGTGTGTATCACTAGGGCAAGACCCCACCAGGCCCGGAAGAAAATCAGCACGGGGGAGTGGGTGGGCTGTGAGCTGAGTGAACATCCCAGAAGTCACCAGTGATGAGACGTGTTAGAATTCTGGCCAAGCAGGGTAGAAAAACTGTGCTGAACATACCTGGCATCTAATTGAGAACCCAGAAGAGGCAGCCACAGGAACAGCCCCTCCCTCACCCACCCTAACAAAGCCTAAAACCAAGCTTTGACGGATCAAGCTGATCTGCACGTAACTTGCACACCGTAACAAAAACTCAACACAGTTACAAGGAAGGCCTCAAAACCCAGTCTCAACGACGTAGTTTGCACAGTTGTTGAGAGCATACAGTCACAAATTACTGTACATATGAAAAAGCAAGAAAATGTGAAGTACGATGTGGGTGGCTTACAGAAGACATGGGACATTTCTGAGTAGTTTTCAGGCGTCTACACATGCTTCTATTCATATTGGCATGGCCAAGTGGAGGCTTGGTTACTGCTCTTTGTGTGTTCCTCATTCGATTTTTTATTACCAGTTATATATTATGTGAAATGAAAGAATCAGAAGTTAGTATTGCAAAGCCTATAAGTTATTGCCCAATAAAAAGTCAGGATTTTTTACAAGTTAGATGAACTCTTTGAGGTCATGAGTTCCCAGTGTCGCAAAACAGTGAATGACTCCCTAAGCCTTGACGATCCTAGGATGTTGGCTTTTGTAATGGGACATTTTCCTTTTTTTTTTCTTTAATTCTTTCATCAGTGTTTTATAGTTTTCATACTACAGGTCTTTTAACTCCTTGGTTATGTTTATTCCAAAGTATTATATTATTTTTGGTGTAACTGTGAGTGGGATTGCTTTTCATAATTTCTCTTCGCTGGGGCGCCTGGGTGGCTCAGTCGGGTAGGTGTCCAGTTCTTGACTTCGGCTCAGGTCATGATCTCTCGGTTGGTGGGATCAAGCCCCGCATCAGGCTCCACACTGATGGCACAGAGCCTGCTTGGGATCGTTTTTCTCCGCCTGTCTCTCTCTGCCCCTCTGCTGCTCATGCATGTACACGGATGCACATGTACACATGCCCCCCCCATAAACATTTAAAAAATTCTCTTTCTGTTACTTCATTGTTAGTGTAACAAAATGCAAAAGATTTCTGTGTATAATTTTGTATCCTGTGACTTTACTGAATTCATTTATCACCTCTCATAGTTTTTTGGTGGAATCTTTAGGATTTTCTATATATAGTATCATGTCATCTGTAAATAGTGAAATTTTACAGCTTCCTTACCAATTTGGTTGCCTTTTTTTTCTTTTTGTTGTCTGGTTGCTGTGGCTAGAACTTCCAGTACTGTGTTGAATTATAGTGGTGAGAGTGGACATTCTTGTTTTGGTCCTGCCTTTAGGGGAAAGGCTTTCAGTTCCTCCCCCATTGAGGATGATGTTAACTGTGGGGTTTTCATATAAGGTCTTTATTATGTTGAAGTATATTCCCTCTAGACCTACTCTCTAAAACTTGAGAGTTTTTATTATGAGTGGATGTTGTACTTTGTGAAATGCTTTTTCTGTGTCTGTTGAGAGGATTGTATGGTTTTTATCCTTTCTCTTGTTAATGTGATGTATCACATTGATTTGTGAATATCAAACCCCTGGGGCAACCCGGGAATAAGTCTCACTTGATTGTGGTGAAGGATTTTTTTTTTAATGTATTGTTGGATTTCGTTTGCTAATATTTTGTTAGGGACTTTTGCATGTGTATTCATCAGAGATATTGGACCTGTAGTTCTCTCTCTCTCTCTCTCTCTCTCTCTCTCTCTCTCTCTCTCTCTCTTTTGTAGTGTCTTTCTCTGGTTTTAGTGTGAGGGTAATGCTGGCCTCATAGAATGAATTTGAAAGGTTTCCTTCCTCCTCTGTTTTTGGGGACAGTTTGAGAAGAATAGGTATTAACTCTTCTCTGAGTGTTAGGTAGAATTCCCCTGTGGAGCCATCTGGTCCTGACTTTTGTTTTGGGAGAATTTTTTGATTACTGATTCCGTTCATTGTTGGTAATCAGTCTGTTGAGATTTTCTATTTCTTCCCAAGTCGGTGTTGGAAGGTTTTATGTTTCTAGGAATTTGTCCATTTCCTCTAGGTTGTCCATAGAATTTTTCATAACATTCTCTTATGGTCCTTTGTATTCCTGTGGTGCCAGCTATTATTTCTCTTCCTTCATTTCTGGTTTTATTTATTTGAGTTGTCTCTCTTTTCTTCTTGATGAGTCTGGCTAAAAGTTTATCAGTTCCGTTTATCCTTTTAAAGAACCAGTTCCTGGTTTCATTGACCTGTTCCACTGGGGGTTTTTTTAGTCTGGAATGTGACATTTTCTTGAGTGAGTTTGTCTCTGAGGCTGTCTCCTTGGCTTCTCTCATTAGCTGTGGTCTGCCAGGCATTTCTTCTAACGTTGAGATAGCCTGTAGTTTTCCTTTTTCCCTCTTCCCTCATAAACCATGATGTTGATGAGCCTGCTTTAATAACTGACTTATGGGGATGTTGGAAATTGTGAGCAGAAATCCCAGTCATGCGGAATAATTGCATCTCTTGGGGAGGCGTTAACAAGCAGAGGCAAAGCTGAGTGCTCCTGGGCTCTGGCTTCTGTGGATCTGTCTCTCAATAGCCCCCCTGAAGCTCCACGTGGAACACGTTCATTAGTAAATATTAAACAGCTTTTTCTGTACTGCTGGTGGGACGCTGAAAGTGTACAACACTCCCTTTCTCCTGGAGTGGTGTCTCAGTCATCAGAGGAGACCGTGAAAAACAGCCACGCTGGATAACTTCTGGGAAACTGGGACTAGGGCATGTGGGCACAGCTGGCCACCAAGAGCAGTGGCTGAGCGTGGTGCTTTTCTTTTTCGCTTGGACCAGCTGGCGAACCCGTTTTCATCGTTTCATTTT
This sequence comes from Prionailurus bengalensis, assembly GCF_016509475.1. Taxonomy (NCBI): domain Eukaryota; kingdom Metazoa; phylum Chordata; class Mammalia; order Carnivora; family Felidae; genus Prionailurus; species Prionailurus bengalensis. Next base: position 15,853,568 of record NC_057361.1, on the reverse strand, counting down.
TTGGTTCGATAGGTCCGTTTGTAAGCTACACGTTCCTGTCTGAAGTCAAACAGGGCACTTACGATGTCTGAGAAAATGTGGCTTACGTTCTGGAGGTATTTTGAAGTTATTTCCACAATTATAAACAAATAATAAATTCAGTAAAGATTAATAGGTAAGCCAGATCACAGAGGTGAAGCTTTCTTGAGTAGCTAATCTATACCTGCCTCTCCCCGATTCAACTCGACCTCACTTCTGGTGTTTGAAAATTGAGAGAAGTAGATCAGTAGTCTGAGGGAAGGTTGGGCCATCCGTCATTTCATCCATTCAGCCAGCCCTTATTCAGGATTGATATTTGCCAGGCAATGCTCTGGGTATTTGGTGGATACAAAAGTGTGAAGACAAGATCCTTATTTTCAAGGACCTGACCATTTTTGAGAATCTTACTATTCAAAGTGTGGTGCATGGACCAGCAGCATACGCATCACCCAGGGACCTGTTAGAAATGCTGAATCTCGGACCCGCCCTAGACCTACTGAATCCAAGTTGGCATTTTCACAAGATGCCGAAGTGGATATTATGTGCATTAAAATTTGGCAAGCGTGAGTCCAAATCATTGATGGTCAGCCCGCATATTAAGGACCAAGGAACCTCTAAAAAGTGCTGATTTCCTGGTCCGACCCCCTAGAAATTGGTGTGGGGTGTAGCCCCAGCCCTGGGAATTGTAATAACTCCCCAGGTGATTCTCAGTGTGCAGCCAGCTTTGAGAAACCGTGAACTATTAGGTTACTTTGCGTTGTTGACAAAAGGGAGCCCAGGATGAGGTTTTGGCTCGATCTTTTCACCAATTTACAATTCAACCAAAAGACAAGTTTGTCTTTTCTAAACATCTGTGGCGCGGAGACTAGAGGCAGACACACCAGAGCGCGCTTGGTGACTCTGCCAAGTTGTACGTCAGGGTGTGGCCGGAAGCTTTCCTGGCGCACTGTCCCTCCAGGTCTTTGGGACCAGTCCATAGAATCACAGTAATGATGACCACCAAGGTCGTGTCGCTCTTCACACCCCATCCAAATTGTCCTGTGTATCAAGAAACCGAGACCCAGAGTTTTGATAACTTGTGGACCACTTAATTCTCAGACAGCCCACATTGCCTGTCTTCCCCCTCTCCCTGCGATACCTCAGACACCCTGAGATAGGGCAGAGCATAGAGGTGGGAGCACGGCACAACTGAGGCTCTGTTTATTCATTCCTTAAAAGGAAAAACGTGGTTTGTAATTTATAAGGAAAAATACCATATTTTACTCTGATATCTGCCTGGTGATGAGGCATAGAGAAACCGTTTTTGAGGACTTGGTCATAGAAGAGTGAATGTTCTGTGTCAGAAATGTCATTCTTTCCATACCCTCAACTCTTGATCAAGTCCAGGTCTCCTTTCCTCTCCTTTCCTGTGCCACTGGAGCTTATTTCTAATGATCGTTGTTCTGGAAGCTTTCTTTCATCTATGTGCTGATTTTTTACTCTCTCCCGCTGCAAACTCCTGCCTCATTCAGAAGCCGCTCTGTTTTCCTCATCCTTATTGGAATCTTAAAATCTGCTAGGGTGATCATCATCTTGGGTTACATCTTTGGTCCCGGTATGATTATTAATAGTGTCCCAGGTTTGAAAAGAAATGACATGGTCACCCTTACATCTTCCAGTATTTTGGCCTCTCTCCTCACTATCTCATTGTCCTGCTTTCACTCGCCTTCTGCCGTCCTCCCTGATGATATTCTGGCCTCACAGATCACTGACCCGCTGTCCCTTCATCCTGCTCCTGCCTCTCACGGGTGCCATCTTGCCTCATGCCTCACATCGCTGGTAAGTCGATGTTGGCTGGGAGCCCTCTGGGAGCCAGGCACTGCCTTCACTCTAAGCACCAGTTCTTGAATATTCTCTTCCATGACCCCAGCTTCCCACTCTCCCTCTTCCCTTCCTTCATGTTTGGTGATCCTGCCTTTGACCTTTCTCATTACTCTGGTTCATGCCCTCATTCTCTTTTCAGGCTACCCGGTTTATCTAGGTCCCACTTGTTTTTAAACCTGGCTTAGCACTCCTGCCGGCGTTTCTGCATCATATTGATTCACTGCGTCTGCCTCTCCCGCTAGCCTCTGAGCTTGGGAGTCCTGTAAGGACATTATGATTTTCTGTTTACCCCTGAATGCCTCTGCTATTCTGCATGTTTTCAGTCCTTAGCAAATAAATTGAATTTGCTGTTCTCTTATACTTCCAGAAGCACAGCCCTCCTACGAATAACTGTCTCTTCATTTCCGCCATCAAAAGGCTAGTTCTTTTGCCTGGTTTGTTGAAGATGTTTTTCCACTTCTCATTTTGCTGTCAGAATTGTTCCTGTTCCCGTTAGATTAGCTTCTTTTGCTAGGGGGTAAGAAGCGCCCTGGTTCTCTACCGGTCTCTGCCCCCTCCAGGTACCTTGACCCTGGGCTGGTTTCTGTCCTGCAGCAGGTTCCCTCTTCCGCTTTCCTTTGTGTCCTAAGGCACACTGGCTATTTTCTTTTTGGAATGCACTTATCTCATCCATGAGCCCTGTATTTGTCTTTATACCAATCAGAACAGTAAGACAGATTGTGTTCTACCTTCACGCTTTCCCTCTTACCTTGAATTACACAATGATTAGTACTGTTAATGTTATCCTTCAAAAGCAGAGTATAGACGAGCCATCCAAGCCATTCATTCACCACTGATGGGAGATATAATAAATATGTCATATGCACTGTTTTCCCCCGTAGGCATGGATGAGTTCTAAAGTTATTCTGGATATGCTTCTAGTTATTAAAATGTTCCTCATTGTTTTTCTTACATATGAAGGAAGAGGCTTCATCGCAATGATTCTTGGGCTACTGCTTGCATGAGACTAAGGCGAGGCATGGATTTGCACCAGTCAGAAAGTTGGAAAGAAGCTTTGTAAAAGAAATGTAGCACTGAACAGTATTTAAGTGCCTTTTGTGGATGTAATTCTGTATCAGATGCTCTGAATTGAATGTGCAGGGAAGTTCAGTCGTCACATAAGCAAACCCTTCACAGGTGAAAAGATTTAAGATTGTTTGAAAAACTGTTAATGATTGTTCCTCTTTGGTACCAGACCTCTTGGTTGATACCTGTTATCCAAGAGGGCCTTGTGTAATATTGTGTGGGGGTCTTTCACATAAATCTCTAATCTCCATGGAGTTAGGGATCATGTTCTTTGCAGGTTTAATGTTTGGTGCCTACAGAAAGAACTTAAATGTACTTTGCATTTAATAGATGTTTGTTGAATTGAATATCGTGAAGTGCAAATTAACACAGTTGTGAGTGTTAGAGAAAAGATAAAGCGTTCATCAATATCACTTTACTGAAGGTGAGTTTCAAGTTGGGTTTTGAAAAGAAGAGGGACTTGTCCGGAAAAAGAGGAGAGAAAGGTGCCAAGCATTTCCTCAAAAGCAGAGCCTTCTGGATTGAAAGATTTCATTCCTAAGGATTGAGAGTATAGGAATGTCACACCCTAGGCCTTCCCAAGATTTTCTGGGGTTGTTGATGATGATGTCTTCTCAGGTTTGGGAGAACGGCAGAAGCTATCATACTCTGCCACCGCCATCCCTGTCCGTGAATCCTTTCTGTGGGGACTGATGCTAGATTGTTTAGGGAGTGATGTGACATGAGTGGGGCCAGAATACTTACCTGGGCTTCTCTTTGTTATTTTTCACAAGATAAGCACTCTCTCATGTTGTCTTTTGAACTCTGATTTGTCCTGGGTAAGTCTGAACTTGATGTTTCAAGTGTCTGTTTTTTGGCATTGGTCTGGACTAGAATTTACCATCTGTGATTAAGGGCCCATTTCTAAAACCCACATCCTCTTCTAAAGGGTTAGTTTATCTTTGTAAACAGTTACCACTATTGGAAGGGAGGGTGGTGCTCATTTACTTCTTACCTGACCTCTCTTACATACAGTCATCATGAGTTAAGGTAGATGGAGGCTACCCTGTCCTGACTGCAGGAGATCATAGAACTTAGGGTTAGAAAGAGTCTTCATTGATTCCATAAATATTTATTACATTGGACATTGTGCGGTGGGCTGGGGGCATAATGGTGACAAAGCCAGATGTGTTCTTCACCTTGCTAAGATGTATGATTGAGCAAGGCACCTGTGAGTCACATAAGCTGTGGCCCTCCGGGGGTCTGCAGCAGGACCCTGGGCCAGCTGCACATCTGCTGCTTGAGCCATCCTGGCCCACTGGTTTTGTAGAGGACCATGAGTGTCTCTCCATGGGCCCTGGGCATGATCTCCTCACTTTGCTGAACATCTCCTGCTTCAGGCGCAACTTTGAAAGTCCTATGTGTGACTAGCACTTTTTGGAAAGCCTTTGCTCGTTTTCGGCTCTAGCAGGAAGTTACCGATCACACTCTGAGAACTGGATTTTTACTCAAGGGCGTGTAATTAACAGCACTGTGTGTACATGGCCCATAAGCTGGGCTGGAAAAAGTGCCCAAGTGAGGAGGTTTGCAGTAGGCCAGGTGAGTCTTGGATTAGGGTGGTTCAAGTGGAATTAGAGCCGGGGGACAAATGTGAGATACATTGTGAAACCAGAACAAACTTGCCTTCCAACCAATTGGATGTGAGGCAAAATGGAAGTGGTTTATGGCATGAGGTTAAGCGTCCAGGAGAACTACGAGGCCATTAGGCTCAGGACGGAAGCTTGGCACAGGCCGAGCTCTCACCGTCTGCCTGATACCTGGCACAAAATAGGCACTCAGTAAACATTTGATGAGTGAGTGAACAGAATAGGGATTACTTAAAGGGAAACAGGTTTGATCTGGAAGAATGAATAGATTTGTTCATTCATTTAGTAAGCAAACATGGAATTCTGTAAGGTGGGGGAAAGGCTTCTCATGATGACACCCGTGCCCCATCAACACCGAAAGGAGAAGGTGAGGAAGAGCAGGGCGTTCACGAGCTTGTCAAAAGTGGATTTTTCTCAGGCTTGGCTGACTCTCAACACAAAGCCCTTTTTTCATTTCCGCAAGCTTTGTGACAGGCCAAAGAGAACCTTTGTGCACGTGATACTTTCTAAAGCATGTTTGCTGTTAATGAAATAATTTTATTTCAGTAAAATTAAGACGAAGAAGGTACATATCCTCCCATCTTAAAAAAAAAAAAAAGATCTTCTAGATTCAGGGCATCCGGCAGCCGCACTGGGGTTCGAGTCTGAGCAGCTCTAGCACACTTGTGCTTTCCTTCTCCCGTCTGACTTTGAGGTTGATGCTGACCTGGTCTCAGTAACCACGGTGGATGGGTTGACAGTGGCCTCCAGGAAAGGGCCTCCATCCCCTCTAACAGGGTGTCAGACCTCCCTGGAGGGTGCTTGTCCCGTTTCTCACTCTCTGCTCTCCTGTTTCCTAGGACTGCATCGACGTGGGCTGGTGGGAAGGAGAGCTCAACGGCAGACGAGGAGTGTTCCCCGATAACTTCGTGAAGTTACTTCCACCTGACTTTGAAAAGGAGGGGAATGTAAGTGTTCCTGGCTTGGATGTCAGCGCTCCACACGCTGTCAGAGTGGTGGCTTCCCTGATGGGTCTCGGGGTGAGGGGTGAGGGGAGTTTAGTGGACCATTGAAGAGCACTGACATTTTAGTTCGATGGACCTGGTTTCTGAGCCTTCGGCTGTTCTGTACGCTGGGTGAGAGTGTGAATGAGTTCATTACCTTCCACAAGCATCAGTTTCCTCATATGACAGCTAGTGACAGTGATCCTTATTCTCGTGTACAAAGCACTTGGTGCAGTACCTAGAACATAGAAGCACCCACATGACAAGACCTCTTGGGTGCTCCATTTAAGTGGACCGCCTACATCCTGTGTCGTATGTCCTTGGCGGTGGTGAAGTGCCCAGTATCGTGGAAGTGGCTGAAAAGCACATCGTGAAGCCGAGGACGCAGAGCAAAGCCAGTAATGTTCCTACACTGTGTGTATATACGTATACACCCCTGACCTGTTCTCTCTTTGCGGGGGCCCATTTTCCACTGCTGTTGTTTAAATGAACCAGAGTCCATCTTTGCCTCACTGCGGGTGTATTGTTTCTCCGATGAGATGTAACAAGAGATGTTGACAAGTTAGAAGCACTTTACATTATAAGGGGGCAGCACCTTGGTCTTTTCCATTCTGTCCTGCATCTCAGGGCTCTTGGCTCAGGCTTTCATTTGACTTCCATCTGCCTTTCTGGACTGGTTTCTCTTTGTACCCATTGGGGCTCTGCTACTGGACCATGAACCTGACTTGGACCCATGACCATTCCCAGGAAGCTGACGTTTATGAAGGATAGCTACATACTGATGGATTGGTTGGTAAGAATACGAAACCGTGTCGATGGTGTGTGTACTGCTTAGATGAACACACGTGATTGTTCGAGAAGCTGCACAGTACTGGTACCCACCAAGGTTATGCCCCATAGATCTTTAGATTGGTTTTATTCCTAGGGCCACACCTTCTACGCTTTTGTGCAGGTCACTTTCTTGTATTATTTAGCTGAAGAATGCTCTGTTCCTCCGCACATGTTGTGCTCTCTTGGAACTGAGTTTGGGGTTCAGAGAATCTGGATTCCAATTCCTAGTTGTTGGAAATAAGCTCAGGGAATTCCTAGGCTTATTCCCCACACCTGGTGTTTTCTGTATCCCTGACACTTAAGTGCTGGTCCACGTGCCACACTTTATCAGCATTACCTGGAGCTTGTTAGAATGTTCAGACTCCGCTCTAGACCTGGCGCATCAGAACCTGCGTTTGAACAAGGTCCTCAGGGGGCGCCTGGGTGGCGCAGTCGGTTAAGCGGCCGACTTCAGCCAGGTCACGATCTCGCGGCCCGTGAGTTCGAGCCCCGCGTCAGGCTCTGGGCTGATGGCTCAGAGCCTGGAGCCTGTTTCCGATTCTGTGTCTCCCTCTCTCTCTGCCCCTCCCCCGTTCATGCTCTGTCTCTCTCTGTCCCAAAAATAAATAAATGTTGAACAAGGTCCTCAGGTGACCCGTTGATACGTTACACGTGACACATTATAATTTGGGAAGTACTGTTTCAAAGTCATGACAACCCCACCTTCCAGTTCCCCACGGTATTTTAGGAGAGGAATAAATTCTCAGAACAGAGAAGAGCTCACCATTCAAGAAAAAAAAAAAATTCTAGCAAGCAAAATCACTTGAGCCATTTTTACTAGATGGTCGCAGTGGTGGGTTATCAGTTGACAGAATCCATCCCTGAGAAAAACAGATGCTAACGTTTAGCAATGATTGGATCGTAAATGGTTTGAAACAACAGGACACAGGGTTGAGGTTTGACAGACATTTACAGAGTGTAATGGTTGTGACTCCAGGCTACAGCATCTGACAGACCTGGGCTTGAATCATGGCCCCGTCCATTACTTGTCCTGTTCCAGGTCATCTCACTGAATGTGTCTAACCCTCAGTATTTTCATCTGTAAAATTTTGAGAATAATCATACTTACCTTGCTGAACGGTTGAAAAGATAGGAAAGCTTTAGCATAGCTACATGGTGCTTGGTAAACGTCCCATATATGTTAACTGTTAGGGTCTTTGTGTAATTATCGCTCTGTTATCGCAAGTGTGGGAAGGCTCCAGCTCAAACTGTGCTGTAATGATGGAAGTCTGACTCTGGTTCATCTTGCTTCGGCTGTCAAATCAACGCAGTTATCTTGATGTCTTTATGAGCTTCCCTGGGAATCCAAATGCATCTGAGAACTTTGATGATAGCCTTTAAAAGGAAATCTAATGCTTTATAAAATATAGTCGTAGAGACAAGCGGGCACAGAATGGTATAATCTTCATGTAATTTCTCATCTTTTTTCAGGATCTGCTCCCTGGCTGTTATGTTTTGTTTATTCATTCATCCACCGTGTGTTTATTGGGTCCCTTCTTCCTGCTTTTGTGGGCTTAGGGTCTGGCAACGGATCTGATGTTCAGGGCCACAGAGACCTGCCAGACCTTTCCAAAAGGACACTGAGGGTGGGCCTCTTCCAAGGAGTGGAGGGGAGAGGGCTGTCCTGACTGCCTGTTTGACCCTTCTCACCCATCTTTACAAGCCTGGTAAAAGGTGTTTGTGTCCTGAAGCATTTGGATGCCACGTCCTTCGTGGTGACTCCTCTCCTGTGGCCAAGGAACCTTGGCAAGCATGCCGCCCTACTGGTTATTTACGACCTTTTTGGTTCTGATTGATATAGTATGATTTTGAAGGCTAAGGTAAAATATGGATAATTCTTTTAACAAATGGGCAAAGCCTGTGGTTGCCTGCATTGTGGCACCTTGCCTTACAGTTCCCGGTCCTATTTTAGTGAGGCAGCAAATACACCAGGTGAGAGAGATTCCATGGCATACTCTTCTAGAAGCTCTGCTCTGTTACATAAGGTATTAAGGGAAGACTTCTACCGAGAGAGTGAAGTTGTCGGTGAGGAGTAGACTCAGCTTGCTCGTTGAGGCATGCACGCTCTTTGCGGCCGCATGGGCATCTCGCCAACCTCAGACAAGCAGCCACCATCTCTTTGATAGGTCTTTTAACCTTGTCCCTAAGAAGCAGAAAACTCAGTTGGGGGGAGCAATGGTCGTACCTGTCAGACAAAATAATACGTGCAGCTGAGAAGTGATTGTGTGATGTGGCATTTAGCTTTTAGAAAATGTAAAGTCTTACATCCTCTTTATCCCCTCCGGCCTATAAAACCAGCCAACCTGCTTTGCACTGGCGGTTACACCAGCCTTTATCGCCACACGCAGAGTACTGGTGAGCTGGTGACAGCGTGTCAGGAGCTGGGGGTGTTGTTTGCCGAGCTGAGCCGTGTGAAGATGATTGGAATCATTAACACACATGCGCTGTGTGAATGACAGAGTCTGAAACATTCTGCCACCGGTTTCAGCACATGTCATCTTGTCTTGCCAGTGGCTGGGGTTGCAACCATTCACCCAGAAAAGAGGACGGTCTGGGATGATTAGGGTAGACGGCAGCAAACCCCATCTCTTCGGCAGCCGACCTCCTGAATCAGTAGGCATCGCGGAAGCATTCTGACGAGGCTGGCCCGTTGCTGCGGCGGTGCGGACCCAGGTGGTTACCACAGAGCCTTCTGGAATTTCCTGGAGGGCTTTCTTTCAGAGAGAGCTCGGCAGATTCTCTCTCACCGGGTGACAAACGCTTTGGGGCTTTCTCTCAAACTATTCCCTGTGGGGGGAGCACCCGCTGATCTCTTGGTGCATATTTTAGAGCAATTATGTAAGCTATTTATGAGAGAACCTAGATTCGATGGCTGTCTGTTTATTTTGAGACTTGACAGTAAAATTGAATATCAAAATGGAAAGATTAAATATGCTGAGAGCTCTATTGAAGCAATCAACGTACGTGCTCTGTCATCATCATTGAAGGAAAACGGGGAACTTGGGCTCTCAAGAACAGAGAACTTCTATTGTCATTAAAAAAATAGAATAGATATTCTGAAAGATGTTTCTGAAAGACTGCTTTTTAAGAAGAAGTCTCGAGCTGCAGCACTTCAACAGAAGCTGTTCAAATCACCCGAAGAAAATGTTACTGTGCTAGTATACGTTGCCGTGGAGGACTCTTCTGAGTATATACCGTGTCAAGAACCAGAGTGCTGCGAAGGTTCCCGGAGGCATTTCCATAGCGAATGTTCTGCAGCGGAGGGTCTGCCTCTCAGGACCGCAGAAACCTTCCGTCAAAGATTTCTAAAGATGCCTGTGGCTGTGATGCAGGCTCACCTTTGCCAACTCACAGAGACTTACCCAGTGAGCCGACTGCCAGCTTACTAATTGCAACAAGAACGGAAATGTCAGCCAGTCTGGAACGCATGGGCCCGCCTGCCCTGGGCATTTGCTCCCACTGGGCCTGGCTTTTTCGAAGCCAGATTGTACAGGAAACCACATGTACTTGGTGCTTTCTGGGAGAGTATGGAAGGAAAGCAGGAGGAGCCAGTCGTTTGCAGGCATAGCTTGAGGCCCCCTCACGCACCAGAGGGAAGGGGGTGCCCAGGCAGCTGTGTGCTGAATTCAGCTGAGCCCACATGCTCTCTGCTAGTGCACTGCACCTTTGGCCTCAGCAGCTTTCCATTCTTTTCTGTTCTCACAGCTGACCGGCCCCTTCTTGTTCATTGTCAGTCTGCAGACACATTGTGGTACAATCAAGTAGGTTTCCCACATTCCCAATCATGGTTGAGTACCAACCTTAAGATTGTTCTAGATCACTCAGCAGCTGCGTAGGGTCCAAACTTTTAGACGAAAGGAGGACTCTTCCTTCGTTTCGACAATGACTAATCCACTATAAGTGGATTTTTCCACTTATAGTGTTTTGCTGTGACTACATTCTCTTTACCAAGTTCTTCGGAGGCCCCTGACTTTAGCCCCCATCATCTGACAACCCAGTTTATAAAACTGTCTCAGCCCAAATTTTCTTTGTTCCTAGTCATGTCCTTCAGCTTTTTGAGAACTACTATTTCTAGTTTCTAAAGATGTCCGATGATATTTCCCCCAAATAGTCTTCCAAAAAGAAACAAATATGTGCTTCTAATAAACAGCATTGTAAAAAAAAAAATTCACCTACAGCCTTGTCTGTATATGTAGTTTCCTGGGTAATTTCACTTGCAGAGATGAGGATTGTCAAGGCATAGTGTCACCCAAGTAGGACCTAATGATGGTGCCCTGAGCTTTGATCACGTGGGCTGGATGGCACGCCTTCTCCCTTCTCTGCTGGTACTTACTGCCCATACTCTCTCAGCTGAGAGCCTCATTCAGTGTATTCTTGCCTGAGATGATTCTCTGTCATCATTCCATCTGAAATGTCATCTCTTTGAGGCAGAGCCCATGTCTCAAGCTTCTCTCCTTCATGGGCCCGAAAGTGTGTGTCTTAGTTCAGTCTGCTATGACAGAATGCCATAGACTGGGTGGTTTATAAACAGAAACTTATTCCTCACAGTCTGGATGCTGGGAAGTCTAAGATCAAGGTGCCAGCAAATTTAGCATCTAGTGTAGGTCCACTTCTTATTTCGTAGATGGCTGTTCTTGTTGTGACCTCATATGGCAGAAAAGGTAAGGGCATTCACTGGGGTCTCTTCTACAAGGACACTAATTCCATTTATGAGGGCACCATGCTCATGACCCAATCAGCCCCCAAAAGCAACACCTCAAAACACCACTACCTTGGGGATTAGGTTTCACCATATGAATAGGGGGTCCATTCAGTGGATGAACATTCAGTCCATAGCAGCATGTTTGGTATATGGTTGGCTCTCAGGAATCACTTGTCCTTTGGTCATTTGGTGACCAGGTGTACCTTCCCTTCCTTCAGTCTCTCCCCTTCTACTTCCTGCTCTCTCCTGTACTAGTATGAGAAAGGAGGAGGGGCAGGGAGAAGCCAGGTCCCTTGTCCGATTCCTCTTTCCAGACATAGGGGAACTCAGGTCTTTCTATCTGGGTGTGAGGTCTGGCTACGGGCTTGAGGCATCACTTTTACAGTGGGTGGAGGGAGCAAAGGCGTGAGCCATGGGGGTAAACTATGCGAGCATCTTGGGGAGAAGCCAAATACCAAAGCCTGGGTGACTACCCAATAGGCTGGCAGTCCAGCTGGGCCCAGCCAAGAGATGCAGGCCAGGAGACGAGGGATGCAGGCCACCAGACCAGAGGTTAAGTAGAGGAAAGTCAAGAGAGACGCTGCCAAGAACAGATTTTCGTGGTGGCTCCTGCAGAGCTCCTGTGCTAGGGACTCTTTAGGGTGCAGAGGGGCACTCCTCTGAGCACAGCCCCAGCTGCACTCTTCAAAGGTGTTGCCAAATCTATCAGGGACGGGGGAGGAAAGGGCAGAGTGGAGGCCTTTGACCATTTTTAAACCCACGAGTAGTGCCCTGGTCAGGAACTGTCCATTTTTGTCCCCTCTCTAGCCTCACACAGACACTTCTAGAGAATTTAGCTGGATGCCTGGAAGATGGCTTCCCAAGGCTCAAAATCAAGCTAAGATTTGCTTCCAGGATCTTACCATATTCATCTAACAAAGCCCCCCTAAAGGGCACCCAGCCATCAAGAGTACGCTTCTCTGGTTATTTTCAACAAACCACATGTGTGGGGCCAGAGCTCTGAAGGCAAGAGGCCAAGTGGCAAATCAAAATTCCTGCCAGAGGGGTGGGGCCAGTTGAGCTGATGAGCTCTTCGCCTGGGACTGGCCAGGCTTGCCAAACAGAGGGCAGAGTCAGCTCTGAAATCCATCAGCAGGAAGTAAAACTTGCCTTCCTGCTGTCTTCACTCCAGAACATTCAGATCTATTTCCTTCCTGGCGATAATGGTAACCGATCAGATCTAGTTAATGCATCCTTTGAAGGATGGTGTTTGCTTCCGTGTCCAAGCCAGCGACTCTACACGGGCAGACGCACACGCAGGCCTGGACGCCCCGCATATGTGAAGACCGTGGAAAGCATTCTGCTCTCCCAGAAATCACAAAATGGTGGTTCAGTGATGAATTGCCTCAGTCTGGACATTGAGAGGTGTGAGTTCTGGACCTTCTTTGGCCACCACCTGGCTGTTGACACGGCCCCTGTAGGCCTCAGTTTTGTCAGCTCTGGAGGGGACCCTGGGATCACTCACAGCACTAACATCCTGTTTTTAGCATCCATCTGCAAATTGAGCAGGCTGAAGCCACCTGAATTTGGATCTGGAGTGTTCTATTTTCACTACGGAGGGAGGGATAAAGAGAAGAAATAGAACAAGTGCCTCTAAAAATTCATGACTCAAAATACTCGCCCGAGTTGAAAGGGTGTCTCTGAGCACACACGTGCGGCGCTAATTGGTGCTGGTGAGCGCGACGGAGAAAGCATCGGCCTCCTGCTTAACCTGGAGGCCCCTTCCGTCCTGTGTCCTTCATCCAGTCATGATCCAACATTTGGGGGAAAACCAACTGAGTGCTGTGCTTACGTCTTTTTATCTGAGAATCAGGAGTGCCTGTGCTCAGGTTTTCACTGTCACATTTTGCTACAGCTTTTCCCCAGTCTGCCTTCTCGGTTCTCACTGCCCTGTCTTGTGTTGCATTTAAAGCGGAAATTCACTGTAGGCTCACGTGCAATCTTCTTTTAATCATTTGGGGGCAGCCCAGAGCTACAAGGAGCCCTGGCCCTGGTTTTGGTTTCGAATTACCTTAAAAGACCTCGTATTTGAAAATGTGGCATCATTTCTCATCTCAGAAGGCAGGAAGGCTAAGTTTGATGGAATCAGAGAGTGAAGTCAAGTCAAAAGGAAAAAAACCAGATAGCCTGTAGACCCACGCCGCTAATAAGCAAAGCTGGCCCCCGGCCAGCGCTGCTCAAGCCTGGGGGATACAAGACAGTCACAGACTGTTACGTCCTTTCCAAACTGCCCCCGCCTGCCTCCACTAGTGCCAGGGGCTCCTCACAAAACCTCACACCTCAGCCTCCTTCCTCTGCCACCGTCAAGCACACACTTACCATGACCACACTTGTCACACGCTGTCTGTTAGCCTGACACATCCCGTCCTCTCTCTCTGTGCCCCTCTGCTCTGCCCTGTCACGCTTCATGTGTCTGCTCCATGCCAAATCTGACACAACACTAAGGGATTTTTTTTTTTTTTTTTTTGCACAGTAATCTTGGAAAACATGATCACTTATGATTGTTTTTTTTTATTTGGGGCCCTGTGGTCTGAGGCAAGGTTGCTGGGGAACAGCCTCGGCAAGAGGAGGCTCATGTGAACTTGGTTATAAAAATTTTCAAACGAGCAGGAAGTGAGCAAGACATCCACTGGGTAGGCATCTTTGGGGCTTGGCTGGAAAGAACTAGGCCACAGGGTGTTGGCCGTTCTGTGAATAAGAAATTACTCTGATCCCGAGGTAGAGGAAGGTTAGTTGGCAGAGTTTCAACAATAACTTCATTAGATAAACACACATCTGTCCCCAGTCTAATTTATACAAGCGCAGAGAAGGGAGACAGAAAAAGGAAGAAATTGGGGTGGAGAGCTGGGCAGACAGACGGGAAAGGGCCTTCTGTCAGCAGACGGCCTGGCCTGTATGCGGGGGGAGGTGGCCCTTAGAGGATCTTTCTTTCTCTTTTTTTATAAGGAAGTTTGTCTGTACTCATATAGACAGTACCGAAAAATATTAAGAAGGCAACACGCACGCACCCACACGCCCGTAATCCTACACTAGTCAGATATCACGCGATTAATTTATTCCTTTGCAGTCTTTTTCTCTTTCTGTCCATTTTGTAACATAGTTGATTTGCGCTCATACTATGGCTGCAGTTTGATACTTGTTTGTTTCCAACTTTCACATACTACAGTTCCTTTGCTTTTTTTACACACCGTGTCCAGTATTTGGCCATGTGGTGCTTTGTCTAGTGGATGTGCTCTGGCAAGGCGGGTCCCTCACAGTGGTTAAGAGCACGCCTGTGGGTCAGACAGCATGGGGCTACTCCCCCAGCCCCCCACTTGTTTAAAAGCCTGGTGACTTTGGGAAGCGGCTTCATCTCTTTAAGCCTTAATTATTTCATCTGCAAAATGGGCATAGTAATACCACTACTTACAAAATTGTCAAAAAGATTCAACAGGGCAGTGCTTACTGATGCCCTCTGTTTATGAAACCACCTCCTCTCAGGAGGGAGATAATATTATTGTCATTTTACAGATGAGAAGGTTTAGCTAGGTGAGTTCACTTGCCCGGTGTCCACGGCTAAGAATTGAAAGAGCCAGGATTTGTAATCAGTCGGGCTCTGAAGCCCCACCCCTCAGCCACCATGCTACGCTAAGTACTAGAAGTAACTTGGCCGAGTCACCCAGCTACTAAAGAGCAGAGGTGAAATGTCACGGAATCCGGAGCCTACATACTATGATGCCTCCTGAAAAAGTTCCTTATTGGTCTCATATTCCCCAGGTTTTACTTGAAATCATTTTTTTTTTTCTGGTGCCCTAGTACAATAGCAGGCACTGATGGGCACCAGTAGGTAGGGGCCCAGGACTGATGGGGGCTTTTACTGGTCCCTGCAGTGATATCACAGTGCTATATTTTCAGAGTGCAGGAGAGAGTTTGTTGGAACTGTTTAAAAAATCATTGATATGTGATGCCCAGAGAGGGTCTGTAGAAGCATCAGCAGCAACATGGATCATATTCTCAAATCTTCCCTGTTTCCATCTTTTCTTGATGAAGTCGATGTTGTAATGGTTCTCTTCTCGCCTCTGGCTCCCCTCTCTAAGAATGGTGTCCAAGAATTGTGCCCTAGATGGATTCTTGGCCCCTGAATCATTTGCCAAGTCCAGCCTGACCATCTTTCTCCTATAGTGGATCCTGGGTGAGCGAGGAGATGCCCTGGAAGGGGTTCAGGGATGGATGCCACTGATTGCATTGCTGCCTCGTCACCTACAGAGTGACAGGTTGTGAGAGAAAAACAAATCGCAGCCAAAAAAAAAAAAGCTCCATTCCAGTTTCCAGGGTACATCTGTTCTGTGGGGGGGCCTCTCAAAAGGCCTGCCAGCCTTGGGGTCAGAAGGCGCTGAAGGTTTAGAACCGTACCCAGCCCCTCAGCCTGCATTTGCTGAAGGTCCCACATCCGGAGCAGATCTGATTTCGAGCTGTCCCAGTGACTCCTCTGAATCACTTGGTTATTCAGCAGATTAAATCTTAATTGCAAATGCGGTTTCAGCGTAGGAGGACCATTGTGCTTGCTGGTTTCAGGCCATTTTTGCTGAGCCGTGCTTTTCCAGAAGGCTGTTACAAATTTAGAAAGGGGGAAATGGTATTTCATTTGTCCATCAGAGTTTTGTTTTGCAGACCGAATTTATTTTAGTGTTGGTTTAAAGGTGCCAAAACCTGACATCCCTGGAGAGAAAATGGCTCAATTTTTTGGAGAGCTTCTCTGGTCTGTCCAAACTGCATCTAGAAAACAATGTCTGAGGTCCTTATGTGACAGGCCAGGCTTGCCGACAATCTCATGTGTTATCATTTTGATTGATTTTTCAGAGACCCAAGAAGCCACCTCCTCCATCCGCTCCTGTCATCAAGCAAGGGGCAGGTAATGTACTTCCGTTCTGTCGACACGTATGTGTGTCTGTGTGTATTTACAGCGCCCTTGGTAGAGCTCAAGATTCTTAGATTCAAATGCTACAGATTACCAAACTGGGAAGTTGCCAGTTGGTCTCAATGGGCAGATTTGAAATATGCTGCCGTTTTTCCTAAAAAAAGAAACATCTTTAAAAATGCATGCCCAGTACAGTGAAAAAATGCAGCCTCCCAAAGAGAATCACCAGGAAGACTTTATTTTGGTGTAAACCATTTTTTTTTTATTTCTTTGTATTTCTAATCAACTGCTTTTTTTAATGTTT
This sequence comes from Prionailurus bengalensis, assembly GCF_016509475.1. Taxonomy (NCBI): domain Eukaryota; kingdom Metazoa; phylum Chordata; class Mammalia; order Carnivora; family Felidae; genus Prionailurus; species Prionailurus bengalensis. The sequence goes on along the minus strand of NC_057361.1, from coordinate 15,837,202 downwards.
TTTTTTTTTAATTTGTTTTTGAAAGAGAGAGGTAGAGGGAGAGAGAGAGGGAGACAGAGAATCCCAAGCAGGCTCTGTGCTGTCAGCACAGAGCCCAATGCGGGGCTTGAACTCACAAACCCTGAGATCATGACCTGAGCCGAAATCGGGAGTCGGACACTTAACTGACTGAGCCACCCAGGCGTCCCTAATCAGCTGCTTTTGACGAAATAAAAACTTAATTGTCCTGCTTTGCCTGTGCCCTCCTGATCTCGAGGATCAGCTTAGGGAGGATTGCTTCCCACGGTCGTAGCCTCACCGTGCATGTCCCATGTGGTTAAGCATAGTCAGTACTTACTTCACTTACCCAGCCTCAGGAAAAATGTTATTCTAGCAATAAATGCTTTTCCTCATAATTCTTCTTTAGTCTTGAAAAGAGTCCAATTCACTTTTTCTGTGTAATTCAGATACTAAGGTTGAATAATATAGGAAGACGTGATGTTGTTGGACATTTGAAAACTCGTTGCACACAGGGTTCTCATACATAAAAATGATCATTCATATTTCCCAACAGAACTCCTCTTTATAATTATTAAGAACTAATTATGGGGAGAAATCCCTCCATGAATAACTAGTTAAGTGGCATTTAAAAAAATTAACAACTAAAACAGAGGAAGAGTAGGGGTATTTTTAGTTCTGCACATTAATAACTGTGATATTTCTATAGCATTTAAAGTATGAATAAATTTCCAGATTGGTTTATTCACAGATTTATTAAGGAGTGATTTTTTTTCAAGCTCTTTTGGTCTACCCAGTTGGTGGTGGGAGGGGGGATCAGCTTGACCCCAAATTCCTTTCCCATTCCTTCAGCATAGTTGAGAATTACAGAGATTAAGCCCTGAAATGAGGTGTTAATTATATCTCCTGCTCCGCCCCCATCCTCGTTTGCATTGAGCAGTTTAATTTTGCCACCTAGTGGTTCACACCGGATCAATATTTTTTTTTTGTTTTGAAATTAAAGCTGGCTGTTGATTTGCTTTTCTCTAAAGACCCTTTTCCTAGAGGCCTTGGTGATACAGTACAGACCAAGGAGATGAGCTGAGTGGCCCAAGGCTCAAGCAGCCTAGAATGTAACCAGGATTGGATTCTTCGTGGTAGTGGGATTGTCCGTTCCTCCTGTGTCTCTAGGAATGATAATAAACTTCTTCGTTCTCATTAGAGGCCTAGATTGTAGCATGATAGGCAAATTCTTTTCCTTTTAAAGCAGTTTTACCAAAGGTTATGCTGGATCTCTTTAGCTATTTTCCAAGTGTTCTTATGCACCTGAGGCCATAGGCACTGCTCAAGCCCCCGGGCGTGGGAACAGCTGGAGTCTGCATGGCCACATGTGTGCACTTGGGGAAATGTAATATGTAATATTTGAGGGATTCAGGCACAGATAGAAAGGACTGAGGGAGAATCGCGTGTCTTCTCTGCACATCCCTCCACTTGAAAATATGCTCTAGTTCTATTGCTGCATAGCGAACCGTCCCAAATCTGCTGGCAGAAGACGACCATCTTCTTATGTCCGAGGACTCTGGGGTCAGGAATTTGAACAGGACACGACCGGGACATCTCGTCTCTGTGCTCCTTGACGTTTGGGACCTCAGCTGGGAATGCTGGGCCAGCTGCGGCTGGAGGACCCACTTTGGAGATGGCTGGTTTGCTCTCATGTGTGGCTCCCCTCGGCAGGAGCAGCTGGAGGGCTGGGCTCAGTGGGGGCTGTAGGCCAGAGTGTCCACACATGGCTTCTTCAGCAGGCCTCGGGGTTGTTGACTTCTCACATGGAGATTCAGTAGTCCGGCGAATGAGCTACATGGTCTTTTGTAACACAGACTTGGAAATTACATGGTATCGTATCGGCCACTGGTTGGAGCAGTCACAAGCCTACCCACATCCCAGATAAGGGGACACAGGCCTCACCTCTTAATGGGAGGAGTGGCAAACGATTTGAGGCCATGTTTTAAAACTGCTATCATGTGGAATCCAATGTCCCTGTGAAACTTCTTTTTATTTGTAGAGCAAAAGCCATTGACCCATCATTTGCATATTTTGATGGATGACTTGTTTATACACATTTTCCACCCACACCCCGTGATTTCCTGTGACTGTTTTGATGCCTACGGAAGTCACATTTAAATATCAGAAAATATTCATGTGTTCTTGTAAATTAAGGATGTATACGCAAGCAAACTTTTTTTTTTATTAAATATAATTTATTGTCAAGTTGGTTTCCATACAACACCCAGTAGGCAGGCAAACTTAATTACACAGGCCGGAAATGGCTTCTGCCGCCTCTAAGCAGCTTGTGTTTGCCAGGTAACACCAGCTCTCCTCTTAGGGGGAAAAAGTCTATTGACTTTGCTCTACCTGATAAATATTTAAAATGCTGGTGTGTCTAATAAATGGATAGAGAAAACATGCTCTGATCACTGCAATCCTTTCCCCCTTAGGTACCACTGAGAGAAAACATGAAATTAAAAAAATACCTCCTGAAAGACCAGAAACACTTCCAAACAGAACCGAAGAAAAAGGTAGGAAATCAAGTCTTCATTGGCACCAATAGAACAGCGAGAGCCAAAGCTGTCGGTCCTGGGCTAGTCCAGATTACCCACAGAGTTTGTTTTTTGGGGGGGGAATATGGTGATTATGGTTTTATTCTGGTTGCTTTTAAATACCCCATCTCTGAGGGAATAGGAGAGAGGGTTATGTGGTGCTCCTTTGGGCCAGAATTCCTCGTCAAATGAAAAACAACCAGCCCGGTCACTGGACACATTGGGCTGCTTCCATCCCAGTCTTTCTGCCGTCACCGCCCTCCCTACACCAGCAGCATCCTGAAGTCAAGGTGCTGACTGGAAGTTTCTTGAGGGCCTGGATGTACCAGCCAGTTTCCATCCCGCTGTCTCTGGGCCTAGTGCCCCAGGAGAAACTCCCATCCAGACAAACGAAAGCTGTCATCCCCCCGTCACTGCTGGACCTTTGACTCTCGCTACTGTGTCACAGACACATGTCCTCCGTCAAGAATGCTGGTGGTGGGGGGCACGGCAAAACGGGGAGCAGCAGTGCAGTGCCCACAGTCCCCTGAAGGCGGTCAGGACTGTCCTTTGAAGGGAAGTAGCTTCACCCGCCTCACACGGTTTTACACATGTGTTTGACTCCTGCCGTTCTCAGTGTGTCTCCCAAAGAAATCTGCACACTGTGGGGGGCTCGTTTTGTTAGGTGTCCGCGATGTGATTGATCACACATTTTATGGGAAAAGTGCTGTGCTGTTATGAGCAGGAGGTGGAGCAAATTCCATTTTAAAAAGCAGCTGTTTGTAAGTCACAAGAGCGATGCTGAATTAATGAACGTGATTATTTGGAGGTGCTCCTGGGTGGCCTCATGGAATTTTATTGTGAAATTTAATATTTTATATCAGTCTGCCAAAAGCTTTACCAACAGTGCCAGCCCTTAAGAAGTTACACCTCCTTCTTTCACAGGGAACACTTGAAATTTGAGTTGTGAAACCTCATTGTGAAGGCCAGGTCTGTGTCCCAGATCAGTGAAAAAACAGCCCTGTGTGTGTATCACATGAATAGCCCTTTGGTCAAAGTGTGTGCTGTGACGTAACCAGACACTGCCCCCCCCCTCCATCCCCATGGGCACGTGATGAGTTTCTGGCTCTGTGATAAGGACACTTCCTGCTCTGTTCCACGCTGACTACCATAAGGACTTGGCTTACATGTGAAAAACTGCCCTAGTTGGCTGGCCGAGTGGCCACACACTTCTGGTTCCTTCCACTCCTATGGTTCCTTGTTCCATGCCACGGTGAGTCAGGAAGGCAGAAACCCTGGTCAAAAGCAACAGGGAAGCCAGAGAGCCAGCCCCACCCTGAGGCTTGGCCTTCCTGTTAGGTAGGCATAAACCCCCCTCCCATTTGTTCTGCAGGCTGCTGGAGGCCCCCCCGCCCCCCCCCCCAGCAGGAGGAATCCCCCTCGTTTGCATTTCAACCAGGCCCTTCTTCCTCTGATGGAGCATAGTCCCCTATTAACGTGTGGGGATGAGCACAGTGATATGTGTGGAGTAGCTGGTGGCCTTTTTTTTTTTTTTTTAATTTTTTTTTTCAACGTTTATTTATTTTTGGGACAGAGAGAGACAGAGCATGAACGGGGGAGGGGCAGAGAGAGAGGGAGACACAGAATCGGAAACAGGCTCCAGGCTCTGAGCCATCAGCCCAGAGCCCGACGCGGGGCTCGAACTCCCGGACCGTGAGATGGTGACCTGGCTGAAGTCGGACGCTTAACCGACTGCGCCACCCAGGCGCCCCGCTGGTGGCCTTTTTAAAGCTTTGCCAATCAGACTGGGCACCAGAACAGTATGAGTTTGTGTTTGCATGGAAAACGTTTTCAGGGTTGCCGCTTAGCAGCGAACATAGGGAACCTGCTTGTCCTCCAGTGGGTGGCCCTCTGAAGTTCCATCTTTATAAGGAAGAATATGGATGCGTGCTTTTTATTTTTAGTTGTGTTTTTTTTTTTTTTGAGAGAGAGAGAGAGGTGGGGGGCACAAGTGAGCTAGGGGCAGAGAAAGAGAGAGAGAATCCCACAAGGAACAGAGAGAGAGGGAGGGAGAGAGAGAGAGAAGCTGGGCTCACCAGAAGCGGGGTTCGTGTTTTACCCTAAGCGGGGCTCGTGCTCACCCGATGCGGGACTCAGACTCACAAACCGTGAGATCGTGACCTGAGCCAAAGTCATATGCTTAATGACTGAGCTGCCCAGACACCCGGATGCGTGCTTTTTACACCACACACAGGGCAAGGCTAACTGGAGACACGAAGCTCGTCCGTCATGCTGCACTCACTTGGCCGTCACATCTGACTTTAACTTCATTTTAGTAGCTTTGACTCCAAAAACCCTCTGTAAAACCCCAGTTTACCTTCCAAGTTTGAACCGTGCACAAAAAGGATCCGGAATTAGTTCCTTGTTCCTGGAAATGCCCCCCGTTTTATTGGCTCATGGTCCTTTACATAGACTGACCTGAGAGGCGTCGGGCCTCTTCCCTCCCCACACCCAGCAGGTCCTGAGTTTTACCAAACTCACCAACCATTTGCTGAGCAGTCTGCCTTGCTGGGTTCAGGTGAGGGAGCAGGGAAGTCTGCCTCTGAGGGTGGGTTCTGCTGCCAAGAAGGGAGCCCAGGCCTGATGAGTGGGCCTGCGGAAGGATGAGTAGGACCTCACCGCGGGTGGGCAGTGGCCAGAAGGGCCCTCCAGGCAGAGGCCAGCGTGAGCAAAGGCGATCTGTGGGCTGCAGCTGCACGGGGCTTTTTCTCACATGACAGAGAATAAATGATGCTCTAAAAATAAGTAAATAAATTTAAAAAATTTTAAAAGATGCTCTTTCACCTTCTACCTTCACAAGGAGCATCGGTGGTTGTTTTTGTTTTTTTTTAGAGAGGGAAACGCACAATCTGCCCCTATGTACTGTCACTTACACTAGGTCTCTCTGTCTTCTTTATGCTTTTTAAACGATGACTTAAAGAAAGACCAGAGAGAGAGCCAAAACTGGATTTACAGAAGCCTTCCGTTCCTGCCATCCCGCCAAAAAAGCCCCGGCCACCCAAGACCAATTCTCTCAGCAGACCGGGTGCGCTGCCCCCCAGGAGGCCTGAACGACCAGTGGGTCCCCTGACCCACAGCAGGTACTGCTCCGCTCTTGCCGCTGGGGGCGGGTGAGGGGGCAGGTGAGGGTTGGCGGCGGGACCCAGGAGAGGGGCCATGAGTGTGGCCAGCTGAGGGAGGGGGGATAAAGCTGCTCACCCTGTAGCAAAGCCGTCTGCAAACTCCGGCTACTTCTGTCCTTGCTCCTGTGCTTGGGCAGCAGTGGGTGTGAGGCCGGGATGCACAGCGTGGGTTTTAGGGTTCGAAGGTGGGGAATCAGGTATCCAGCAGGCAGGCCCTGCTCAAATGCAGGGTTTTTTCCCTGTTATTCTTTTCTTTTTTTAGAGAGATTTTTGTTTTAGTTTTGTTATTCATTTTGAGAGAGAGAGAGAACGAGCAGGGGAGAGGCAGAGAGAGAGAGAGAGAGAGAGAGAGAGAGAGAGAGAGAGAATATCCCAGGCATGGGGCTCGAACTCACAAATCATGAGATCATGACCTGAGTTGAAATCAAGAGTCGGACGCTTAACTGACTGAGCCACCCAGGTGCCCCTTCCCTGTGCTTCTTTAGAGCAAGCCAGCTGCCCTTCAGACTGGATGTCCCGCTGGCCTCAGGTATGCATATCTCACTGGGGGCTCCATCCCCTGACCCTCTCCCTGCTCTCTGGTGCCTCTTTCCACATCCCCAGGCTCCCTCTGCCCTTGACTGCACAGCCCTTTTGTGGAACCAAGGACCCGGCCTGGCAAATATTGTCTTAGTGTACGTGTCTCCAAACTATGAGACCATCAAAGGCAAGGCACACGCGTCGTTCAGGCCTGAGTTCTGAGATATGCCTGGCACAACTCAAATTTGTTCACTGGCTGGTGGGACGCACATGTCAGTGATGAGGAGTCACAGTTGGACTTTGTTCTTCCAGACCTGAGATGCTCACCACAGAGCAAAGAAGCGTCGTGTTCTCTGCACAAGTTAGTTGCCGGAACTTTCCACTGTTACATGTGTATTTTATGTGTTGGTGTCCTATACCTGAGCAAGCTCGCGGCCTGGAGGTCTTACCTGTCAGCACATAGGTTTTGTTCTTTTGAGTTAAGTTTGCATGGTGAGAGCCACGTGGGGCCTCAGCGCCCTTGCCTTGGAGTCATGCAGGCCTCCAGGTTTGCATCTCACCTCACCTCATAGGCATGTGAGCCTCAGCATGTCACTGCCCCGCTCACCTCACTTTTCCATCTGTAAATTGAGGAGGATAATGGGATACACCCAAAAGGATGGACCAAGATAATTTCCAAGTGTGTGGCCCCATCCTTGTATCTCAGTGTTAGTTTCATTGTCATGCTTATTTTTTTAAGGTTTTATTAAGTCATCTCTTTACCCAACATGGGACTCAAACTGACAACCCGGAGAGCAAGAGTCACACGCTCCACTGATTGAGCCAGCCAAGTGGCCCTTGTTGTCATTCTTATTATTGCATGTCGAGCTGGGTGTATAAATGCACTGACACAAGAACAGCTAATTTACCTTCTTTAAATTTTTAATGTTTATTTATTTTTGAGAGAGAGAGAGAGAGAGAGAGGGGCAGGCAGAGAGGCAGAGAGAGAGACACACACAGAATTAGAAGCAGGCCCCAGGCCCTGAGCTGTCAGCACAGAGCCTGACGCGGGGCTCGAACTCACGAACTGCGAAGTCATGACCTGAGCCGAAGTCGGGTGCTTAACCGACTGAGCCACCCAGGCACCCCGCTCATTTACTTCTTAGTAAAAAATTTTTTAATTGTGGTAAATACACATAACATAAAATTTACCATCATAACCATTTGTGACATTAAGGACAACACATTGTTGTGCAACCACTATCATCCATTCGTAGACCTCTTTTCATCTTACCAAACTGAAACTCTGGACCCATTAAATGCTAACTCCCCTTCCTCCTCCCCCAGCCCCTGCCGACCACCATTGTACAGTAGACCTTTGAACACACAGGGTAGGGGCACTAACCCCCATGTAGTTGAAAAGTATAATTTTTGACTCTATAAAAACATAACCACTAGTAGCCTACTGTTGACCGGAAGCTTTACCAATAATGTAAAGAGTCAATTAACACATAGTTTATATGTTTTTTATTATAGACTTTATTCTTATAATAAAATAAGCTAGAGAAAAGAAAACATTAAGTTAATCATAAGGAAGAGAAAATACATTCATAGTACTGGCCTGCATTCATTGAAAAAAAAACCCACGTGTAAGTTTAAACCACCCAGTTTAAACCAGTGTTGTTCAAGAGTCAACTGTATTTTCTATCTCTGTGAATTTGACTCCTCTAGATGCCTCATGTAAGTGGAATCCTAGAGCATTTGTCTTTCTGTGACTGGCTTATTTCACTTAGCCTGATGGCCCCAAGGTTCATCCATGTGGTAGCATGACTCATTTACTCTTAATATGAACAACAATATATTGCCCCAATACAGAGGCGGGTAGCCACGTGAGTGGTTGAGAAATGTCAGAATCCCTGCCAGCCATGGTGGATGCACGTAAGCGCACCTGTGGGAGGCCGGGCTGCCCAGCTGAACACACAGCGGTCATCTCAGTGCAGGTGAGCCTCTCGGAGTGGCAGCTGCTTCCCCTGTGTTGTTCGGCAGGCATCTCCCAAGGTCCAAACAACTGCCACTATAGGGTGGCCCGTGGGGGAACCGATGAGACCAGGGCCACCATTGAGTTGGTCAGGCCTTACCTGTTGTGCCCTCTTCTCCTGACTGATAGAAGGCCGTTTGCACATGTGCACAACGGGGCCACTTGACAGCCTCAGTGACCTTAGCTTGGGCCTCTTCAGTAGCATGGTTGGCCCAGAAGCCAGCACTCCAGAAGAAAAATGTTATGTAAACCTAAGTGCTTCTGAAGAGAATACAGGCTATGCAAACAGGGAATGGAGAGCAAAGGTTGTACATCGCTTTGTGGCGGGTGAAAGGGAAAAAGAGGGCACGTTCTGCCAAACTCTCTTAGTCTGCCAGGGACTATACACATTTCCCTGAGGTCAGTAACAATTTCCATAATATTCTTGCTGTTCTCTCTCATGATCTGATCTGAAGAGAAGGACAATTCCAATGGCTTCTTTGCCTTGGAAGGTTGCCGTCACCCGTCTCGTTGTGGGATAGGTGCAGACTTTGTGAGCCATCAATTAGACCTGGTCCTGTTAGTTCCCCCGTGGACCTGAATGCAAGGGAGAAGCAAATTATAACTGCTGACCTTCTGGGCTCACAGAAGCCCCCTTCGCTTCTTGCCTCTCCCTCGCTCTTCTCTGCCTCCAGCTCGCGCGTCTTCTGTTTGTCCATTAGAAGTACGGATCGCCAGGGAAGGTGCGTGAGGAGGGCTCCGTACAGAAGCCAGTGGGAAATGTAACTGTTCACATCTGCGACCTCCCACTCACCCTGTGGTGGCCCAGCCCCCAGGGCACTGGGTTTGCAGAAAGAGGACAAGGGAGGAGAGCCCCTGGCTTCCTGCCTGACAGTCCTAGGAAATGGCAGATCGAGGCAAGGCTGGGAACGTTTGGGGAGCCAGTACCTGCTTTGGCCTCTTGCTCAGCCAGTTGAAGGGAGGACAGTGCCTGCCCTAACTTGGTGATTCTCAAATTTGAGTGTGGGTCAGAGTCACCTGGAGACCTTGTTCCAACAGATCACTGGGCCCCACCCCCATGGTCGCTGACTTGGTAGGTCTGGGGTGGGCCTGGGAATTTACATTTTCAACAAGCTCCCAGGTCGTAATCTGAAAGCTTCTGGCCCACATTCATTCACCCTGTGAGAATCCCTCGTCTAGATTCTCCCACGTTTTTGACAGTTCCCTACCCTTTCCTGGCTACCTCTCATGCACCTGTTAACGCTCACCGAATTCAGAGCCCAGTTAGCACACCCAGCTTCTGGAAGCCTTCCCTTATTTCTTGTGATTGCTCTGTCTCCCAAATGCCTGACACCCCATGTTTCGCCTAGTGTGGGGCCCCATGCTGTGCACTTGGGATGCTCACACCCGCGGACTCCTTTACCAGATTTAAAGCAGATCAAGAGTGTGTTTTGTCATCTCCACATGCTTTACAGGGTTGAGCATATGGTAGTGGCTCATTTAACACACTTGTTGAATGCCACGGTTCCCACAAAGGGAGGGATGTGCCAGTGCTTACATTTTGTTCACTTTTGCCTCTCCCATCATCCTTCCCAGGCCCTGTACAAGCTCTGTGGTGTGTGTGTCTCATGTTCTGAGTCACCCAGTGTGCCATGGATTTCAGCTTTAAGCAATTTAAGAAGATCAAAGAAAGGCTTATTGTCTCTCAATCCTCATGCACTTCATATTTTTTGCTAAGCAGGTACATTGGACAACCAACCCGTATATTGGTTTATGAACTTGTTTTGTTCTGCCCAATTAGTTGAGGTAGGAATGTCAACACCGTTCAAACTGTTTTGTGTCAGTGATCCTCTGGAGAAAAGGCACTGTCTGCTGTGTAAACCCAAATCCTCTCTAGGATTTCCCTGACTACATGGATGGACAGAAAGGTGAACACACGGACACACAGTCATCATTTGCCATCCTCATAGGGAGCTAGGCATTGCCCCTCTCACTGGAGTGTCTGGGCTCACACTTGCTCTCACCAGCCAGAAAGCTTGCTGCCAAATGTGGCTTCCAGAAGAGATTGGTTTCTTTCCATTTAAACAGGAAGTAGTATCTTTCAGGATAAAGGAATACATAAGTTTAGGAAGAGGGGAGTCATTTTTAGATACATTCGCGTAACAGCAATGTATTGAGGGGCCCCTGCGTGCAAGGCGCTTTTCGGGATCTCAGTGTTGCTGGGGCTCAGCTATAGATCAGTTTCTGGGAATCACATCTAGGAGAACTAGAATGACACCCGGGCACAGTTTTGTGTCCAGTCTGAGCAAGTGGAAGCATGCCATTAATGTACTTACCCATTGGTAAGAATACTCTTCCAATTTCCGGGAAGTAAGTGAAGATGGAATTTTAACAGGGGGAAAAAAAAGACTTTTTCCCAAAAAATAAAATTTAGTATCAGAGTTGATTTAAAAATTGAATGATAAGAGATTCTACTAGGCCCTAAGTGCCTCCTTTGTTTGAAAGTCTATGCCTCGGGGGTGTCTTCGTTATTATTTCACAGTGTGCAAAGACAGAGTCTGCTGGTCTTACCCAGCCCACCACGTATCTAAGGTGGGGGGCGGTGGGCAACGAACATTCTGTCTGCCACATTTTCACACTTGAGAAAACGGAAGCTCAAGAGTATAGAGCCTACTCACTTGTTTTGATATTTGATCATAAAAAGATTTCAGTTGACAGAATATACCCAAACCTTTTTGTATGTGTGTGTGCACATACACACGAACCTGTCACGCTGTATGTCCCGTAACATGTATTACCGATGTACCAAATGTGGGTTCAGAAACCTCTGTGAAAGGAGGTGCTGGAACTTGGGAGAAGGGTCCAAAAGAAAATACAGGACAAATCCAAGGAAATGCTGGAGAAAAGCAGGTTGCTCTGAGCTCAAGTGATTATTCTGTGCAGCAGAGGCAGCACGCCAGAAACCTGAGGGGCAGGGCAGGTGTGTGCCTTCAAAAGTAAATAAACCCAACAGGGAAAGAGGTAGAAGCAGGCTAGAACAGGTTTGTTAATCCTTGCAAACATAGATACCCTAATTTGTGGTATTTTTTCATTTTCTTCCCAAAGAGCGGGGAAGCTGGAGCAGGACCTTTGTTCTGAGTTGCAGGGGAATCCTGCCCGTTGTCTGCTACAGCACATCCAGCACAGAGCAGCGCGTGCTCTCCACGTAGACGGGGCAGGTGACTGGCAGGGCGGGGACAGCGAGGCCGGTGTTCCAGGGCCCGGGGTGCAGAGGAAGGAAGTGAAGCTGAAAGGCATAAGAAGGAGGTGAGGTGAGCAAGCATACAGAAGAACCGATGGCCAGGAGAATGGCAGATGCTGGTCAGAGAGGGGAGGCGTGTGCTCATCACTTCACAGGTGGAGTAGGTCTGAAGATGAACTTATCCACAGAGAGAGGGGCCGTGAATCTGGGGGACTGAAGATGAATGAAGGTCATAAGAACTGAAGGGACCGGGGGAAGGAGGGGCTGGCATTGGGGATGGATTGCCCACGTGGCTGTCATAGGCTCAGGAAGATGGCAAGAGCCAAAGTGAGGGGAGGCTGATGTTCTAGAAGCCAGTGCCCTCCCCCATGGATGTTAGTGTGTTCTGGCAGTTGAAGACATTCAGTGATAAGAAAGATTCCACGGTCAGGCTGGTAGCAAGCCATTCAGAGAGGAGACCTCAGATGTGGGGGAGTTGGTACCGTGGCTCACGCCTCCCGCAGGGCACACCTGACTTCAGATGTGGAAGCCTGTGTCGGAGGAGGGATCTCAGTGAGAAGGTGGGCATCTGGGTCTTGGACACCAGGCTGTGGGCAGGAGACCCGGTGACTTCCCAGACCTGTGCCGCCCGGAGATGGCTGTTGCTTTAAATGTAAACCCATGAGGTACTTTTCCTGTGAAAGGCTGGAGGCCCTACTATGAAGATGAAACACCGGTTCCAGTGGGGACGGCAGTGGAATTGCAAGGTTTCTACTTGTAATGAAGATGGGGCCTGGATTTCACAGGAACACTGGGAGATAAGACGCCGTGGAGCTCTGAGACATTTGAGCTTGAGGCAAAGATTAAGTAAACATTTATATCCCAAACATCAACTCAGTGCTTAGGGAAGGGCAGATGTCTCTCTTGAGACCAATTTACCCACATGGAAGTTCCTTTTTCTTTAGATTTACACAGGCAGCCCGGCTGCTCAAGCCCCTGGGGTTACAGATGAACAGGAAATCAGCTTCCAGGTCCTGATCACTCTGTGAGGGGTCTGGCCCCCATGCCTACCACAAGGAAGCATTTAAAAAGACCTCTTTGCTCTTACAAGGTATAAACCAATCAGTCAATTAATCAAACAAGAGGAAGAGAAAGATCGCTGGTGCGTGCAAATGCTCCCCGAGCAGGCACGTAAATTGTGCACTTGGGTGTTTAGGCCCTCATTTGGACTTTGGATTACTCGAGTGTTTGAGAGGTCTTTTCAAAGAGTCCTAGTGGTGCATCATGTAGTGTTGGAGCGTTTCCCTTCTTTTCCCCAAATCAGGAACCAGCCATGTCTCTGGAGAATTCGGGAGAGAGATCTTGGCTAGACGTTACAGAGGTGGGTGTCACTGGCTCATGGATGGTAATTCCAAGCATGGAATGGCTATGATCCCTCCGGGAGATTAGAGAAGAGGAGAGAGTGGAGCCAGCAGTGGGGGAAATTGTTATTTATAGGGTAGAGGAAGGACTAGGTGCCATCAGAAAGGGTGGATGGGGTGTGATGTCAAGGAAGCCAGAAGAAAGGAATGTGGAACAACTACAGATCGGTGGGAAACTGATTACCACATACATTGCCGCTCCCCGGAGTTTCTAACTCACTGGATCTGTGGGAAGGCCTGAGAACTTGCATTTCGAGCAAGCTCCCAGTGCTACTCCTGCCGCCGCTGGTTTGCTGAACATGCTCCGAGAACCCCACCACAGTGTGCACCAGGGAGGCTGAAGGCCATCCACAGGCTTTGGTCACTAGTATTGGCCCTTGGTGATCCCAGTCCAGGAGTTCTATGCAATGGTTGGTGGCTAGAGACAGGCTTGGCATGAATTGGAGAGAATGGGCAGGTGGCCAAGCTTGTGTAGGCTTGTCTTGTGAGAAACTTGGAAAAAAGATGGAAAATGGGGGCTTACAGATGGGCACAGTGATGAGAGAGGAGTGTGTGTGTGTGTGTGTGTGTGTGTGTGTGTGCACGCACATGCACGCGCGCTTATGTTTGGGCCCAGCCCTGTTCTGGGTAGTAAACTGTGGTAACCAGGCCAGACATGATGGTTCCTGCCCACCTATTGCTTTGGAGTCAGGTACACCAGGGCCAAAACCCCAGCCCTCTCCTTCCTCAGCCGGTGACCTTGGGCAAGGTGTGCACCTCCCCGAGTCTCTGCTTCTGCCTCTGCAGAATGGTGGATTGAGGCCTGCCTTGCTCGGGTGTGCTGATTGAAACCAGCTGCTGCACCTCAAGCCCCCGACCCTCTGCCTGGCACCTGAGAGGCACTCGGCAAATCCACGCATGCTTCTTTTCCTGCCATGCGGTTGCTCAGTGGTGACCTCGCTGGGAGAGGGGTTTCCACATGGCGAGAAGCATGCCATGCACTGTAGCCCTGAGGGAGTGGGGAAACACGGACACTCTGAGACAGCACATCAGGAGACCTTTAGGGGGTGGAAGCTTGAAGCACCTCCCTCAGAAGCAGTTAGAGATTCAGAGGAAGTCAGGGCTCACGGAAGGCCATGACTGAGGGAGGGAAGTTCATTTCTGGAGCATAGTGACCCCACAGGGCACAGGGGAAAATACCTTGTCACCTTGCAGGGATGTCTGCATTGTTTGCTGACCTCATTTCATTTGTGTAAATACCCTTCTCTCTTCTTCCAGCCGCCCCTAGAATGAATTTTATTTCCTGCAGCGAGAACCAACAGTAGTGACAGGGTTTAGCCCCAGCCCAGACTGAGGCACACCGATTATCCTGCCAGGGATGGTCCAAACCAGGCAAGGGACCAGTGGGGGACTAAACACCTCACACGTGCACGGTGCTAGTTGGGTCATACAACGCTTTTTCCACGGACTCTTTCTTTGAACATTTTCTCAAATGGCACCTCACAAACTTTTCTCAGAATTGCATGATGATGACTGCCCCCTCTTCTTGGCATCTTTAAAGCCCCTTGCCCCTCTGAGATGCCCAACTGTGGGTTTGCAGATGAGGGGTGTGATGTCCACCTCCTTTTGTCTTAGGGGGTTGTGGGTTTGTGCCCTGGATGGGCTTTGGAGAGAGGCCTCTTCCCACACACACTCGCAGAGTCTGCACAAAGAACAGAAATTTGGAGGGGAATTGAGTGGGCAGTGTCCCATCACCTTCCACCGTGTCTTCACCAGCTATAAATAGCCAAGCTTGTTTGTGCTCGTCCAAACAAGGACGCGGTACAAGGGACAGCTGCCAGGAAAACTGCTCTGGTTCCAGCTTCTTTCTCCCCTGGCCTCGTTTGGCCACAGTTAAATGGGAAGTTCTCCGTCAAAAGTACCTGCGATCCCTGGGACGTTTTTGGCCACCAGGTGGGTATGTAGGGACTCCACAGATACCAGCAGCACCTTTGGACCCTTATTTCTCAGGAAAAGGAAGGAGACTTCTCCTGCCCTCCTGCTGGCAAGCAAAGGAACCTGGACTCACCGCTGTTACAATTTTGTCCTTTACTGACCGAAGGATTTTACCTCCCTGGGCGGTGACATCCCAGGGCAGAGCTCTTCTGAAGGACCGGCTTCCCACCTGCTGCCTTCACAGATGGGTGGAGTCTTCTTATAGTTGCTTATTTGAGAGAGGAAAAATTCTCTAGAAGCATAAAGCATGTGAATGTGGGCACTCATTTCGACTATCGTCATCCCAGGTGTGGTGGGCCAAGATAGGGTGGACTGGGCATCAGGAAGCTTCCATCTGGTTTCACTTCTGCTACTAATTAGCCACATGGCCTTGGGCACATTAAGTCCCATCCTTGGAGCAAAGACCCTTGACCAGTTTCAGTGGTCAGAGCCTGAGTGTGCAATGTTACGAGCAGGCAGGCAGGAAAGCAGGCAGGGAGCATTCACTTCCTTCGGCCTCGCTTTCTTGCTGCATACTGGGACCAGGACAAGGCAGGTATACAATCAGATGGGGTAGTTTTACATTAGAAGGGGCAATAAAACATAGCAGAGTGGGAACAAGAAAGAAGAGAGGGTAACTCACGTCATTTCTCTAGGATCTTCACGTTGACATCTGCCGTCGTCCATATGTGTTGACACCTCCGGAGTGGGATGAAAGCTGGAAAAAAATAGAGGATTTGCAGGGTTGCGCCTTGGTTTCCTGAGCATGAGCACGGGAAACCATTTCTATTTCTTTTCCTTTCCTTTCCTTTCCTTCTCAGCTTTTTTTCTTCCCCCCACCCCGTAACAAATTTTAGGTAAAGCCCAAACATTTACATTATGGGAATAGAGGCTTCTGAGAGTGGGCAGGAGGTCTGCCAAAAAAGAGTCCTCACCTGGACTTGGGATCTTTTGTTCAGTAGGAATCTACGGAGTCACTCTTTTCCCCTTCGTCCCCCCTCACCTCCTAAAGGGTTGTGGTTCTTTTGGGTGGCGTTTGATTGCTGCTGTTCATTTCTGTATTTACTGGTTTGCTCGCCTCGGCTTCCTCTGCACTTCAACACCTTTTCCAGGCCACATGTCTTGGCTTAACTGTCCCACCTTGGGCTGAATTGGGCCATGCCACTGGCCGAGCTCCTGTTCTCAAGGGATGCACGTGGCGCATCTTCCACTTTTCCGACTGTACGCGCCCCTTCTCTTGTCTTGGGTCTGAGTGGGAAGAGCAGGCACCTGGGCTGGTTGGTATGTGATTGTTGTTTATTAGTAGTACTTTTTTAACTTGGGAGCAAAGGCGATTTACTCGGCTCTGGCGGTGAGCAGTGATGACGCAGGCCGCCCGGCATCCTCAGTGACTCACTGTCCCCGTGACCAGGAGGCGGCGTGAAGCAGCTTTGAGAAGTGGTCGAGAGCTTGGGCTCTGGAGTCAAAGTTACTGGGTTCAAATCCAGACCCTGGTATCCTACTACTTTTATGACCTGTTGTTAGCAAGTGACTTAATGTCACTGAGCCTCAGTTTCCTGATCTATATGATGAAAATAAAGGGCATCACAGGTGGGGTTCTCCAGGAAGTAGGCCTGAGGCAGCGCTTAGTATGCGAGCTATGTTTTTGGGGTCAGTGCCCATGGAAGGGGGAAAGAAGCAGCGTTGGGCAGAGGGAGAAGTTGAGTTGTGATACTGGCTCGCGAAAGCCTCGGCCGACTCCACGGGGAGGGGCTGAGGTGGCTCCTCAGAGTTGTCTGTGTTGGGCTGAACTGGGCAAGGTTTTTATACTGTGGAGCGTGGGCCGCCCTGAAAAGGATGTGCCTTGGCCAAGGAGGCGCTCAGCAACTGAGGTGGTCCCCGGAGGGGCCAACGGCGCCCCCAGCGGCAGGGGCATCCAGCCCTTCACCAGAGGGGGCTCCCTGTCTACCATGCCGAGCAGATCTTTCCAGGGGTGGTTGTGACAATTGAATACGGATGGAAGGAGCTGACCCTAGTGACTGGCTTGTGACAGGCCGTCAGTATGCAGTAGCTGCTGCTGCTGCCTCTGTGGGATCATGGGTTCCACTTAGGCCTGCGGGTGTCCTTGAGCTAGTCAACCCATTGTCTGCAATTTAGGCTCCCTGTCCAGGAAAGCAAGGAGACTTCCCTGCCAGTTACCTATCCAGGTCTCGTGTTTCAAGTGTCCCTACCCAAAATTGCTCAGAAAAATACAAGACAGTAGCATCATTTGGATTTAAAAATCAGAAATGAGTAAGGGCAGCCTTGCTCTGGTATCTTTGGACATAGGGTGATATGCTTGCTTTCTTTTATTTTCTCCTTTTATTCAGCAGCTGTGGGCATAGAAGCTCACCATACATAAATCCTCTCAGGAGCTAGTAAATTCCAAAAGGATTGGATGTTTCTTTTTTTGTTGCATTTCGTTGCATCCTTTTTGCCAAAATGGTACCCATGTGTTGGGCGGACTGGAGAACAGAGACCATCAAGGGCTGTGGCCTCATTGGGCATCAGCCACTCCAAACATGTGCTTTGGAGAATTTCAGAAATCCTGGTATTTTTCAGAACTGAAATTCATTAGCATTGTTGTAAGAGTCTATAAATACAGTGAAAAGCATTTACAAATAGACATTGTAAAACGCTTCCACACCCACAGTCTGAACACTGTCAAAACACCAGCTGCAGCTTCCCTACTTGGAAGGAGCAGAACCTTTTTTAAACGACACCTACTGTGTTTTCAAAATAGGCTTGCTTCTGGCCCTGTATAGAAGATAATTTCAGCCGAAAGCCTGTGTCTGGCTCTTGGCATGCACGACCGGGGCTCAGAGAGATGAGGGGATCCTAAGCTTCCTGTCCGAATACAGCTGGCGCATTAACATCTGGGGACAGGTCGCTCACGGCTGGTGGCTCCTCTTTCTTCAGGTGGTGTGTCATGCCTTGGACCTCTCAGTCTCGGATTTGTGACGTCACAGGCCCCCACCTGGTTCCCGGATGAGTTCCAGGTGTGGTCACAGGTGATCACAGGGGCACCTGTGGTCAGGGAGGTCCTTAAAGGAGAGTTTGCAGGCAAGGGTCAGGCAATGTCACCTTTTACCTTGACATTACTGTTGGGGAGAAAGGAGAGAGAACATAAGCTGCCTGACTTGTAGGAGTCTCTGATATTAAAAGTGAACTTTAAAAACACATAAACCTTAAAAGGGAAAATTGACCTATAGTCTTACCCCAGCGACTGCTGTTAACAGCGACTGCTGTTTCTCTCCCATCTTTTTCCCTATGTATGATTTGGTGTGTTTTTCATTGGTTTTACATAGTTAGGATCATGCTGAATGTCATACAGCGTTGGGGGAAAAATTGCATCTATTGTGCAAATACATAATGCATTCCCATTTCAGAACAAAGGCAGATGTTCATTAATTCCACAAGTGTTTTTGAGCCCCTGCCGTATACCAGGTGCTGAGCTGGGTGCTAGAAATCACCCATTACACTACCCAGGAATAATCACTGCAAATAATCTTCCAATCTTAAAAGGAATAATCCCTCTTCCTGATACATAAGAAGGGTGTGTGTGTGTGTGTGTGTGTGTGTGTGTGTGTGTCTGTGCGCACATGTGCGCATGGAGGGGTAGGTCATTTGTAACTGGCTTCTGTCCTTTGCCATCATAGCATCAGTATTTGTCCTTCTTGTCATAAAGGTTTATAAATGTAATTTTCATGGCCATCAAATAGAGGTTACTCACCTGTTCCCCTCTTGATGAAAGCACCAGGTTGCAGTTTTTCTTTGTTACAATTAACACTGCGGTAAACATATTGATCTGCAAAACCCACTTGGGTGTTTCACACTATTTCTTTAGCATAGCCTCCCAGAACTGGCCCGAAGCAGATGATCATTTTAAATGCTATTGATATATACCCTATTCTTAGAAATTACTCCTTTTTACCCTGAATCATTTCCGAAAGGCTTTGTGGTAACTGTCCAAAATACATATACAAGAATAAAATAGTTGAGAGTGACAGTAAGGGGGAAAATAAAGGTAGAAAAGTAATAGAGCCCCAGATAAGACGAGCACAGTAATGAGCAGTAGGGTTCTCTACAGTCCTCAGCATAGGCTCACATTCGACTGGAAGCTTCGAGCTGTCAAAGAGGGAAGTGGCTGCTTCAAGATTCATAGTTCCCAAAATGTATGAATAAACCACATGTTCAGAAGCAGCCGAGCTGAGCTGTTCAGAGGTACAGATCATTAACTGCTGCATAAAGTTCCTTCTACCACCAACACCGCCTCGAATTCTCTCCCCAGCCACCTGCCAGGGTGTGTCACCTCAAACCATCTTTTCCCTTAATGCAAAAAAAAAAAAAAGTCCCAGTGGAATTAACTGGACTTTTGTTGCCTGTGTGACCTTTCTCCCTGGACAGAACATGTGTTCTCGTAGGTTTAGGTCCTCGGCCTGTTCCCAAAAGGACAGGAGTGTCTGGCTCTGAGTACGGTTTGAGTTGTGCTAGTTTGGAGAGTGACAGCACCAAATCATTCTGGCTCCATAGCTATGAAGCACTGAGATTAGGAGCCCTTAAGAACTTTAACAAATGAAAATGCTTTCCCGCTAGGGCTCCTGGGTGGCTCAGCCGGCTAAGCGTCTGACTCTTGATATCCGCTCAGGTTGTGATCCCCATGCTGAGTGGAGCCTGCCTGGGATTCTCTCTCTCCCTCCTTGAGTGCACATACTCTCTCTCTCTCAAAATAAATAAATGAACTTTAAAGAAAAGAAGAAAATGCTTTCCTATTAATAATTCTGCATTTCCAAAACATTTCGTTCGGAAGATTACATTCCAATTAGAAGCCACTGGGGCCCTGCCAATAAAATGTTTTGCAATAAATTTCCTCGGGGCACCTGGGTGGCTTAGTTGGTTAAAGCATCTGAGTCTTGATTTTAGCTCAGGTTGGTCTTCATTTGGGCCCAGGTTGGTGGTGAGATCCAGCCTACGTTGGGCTCCGTGCTGGGCGTAGAACCTGCTTAAGATTCTCTCTCTATTCCTCTCCCTCTGCCCCTCCCTGCTGCTCAAGGGCTCTCTGTCTCTCTCTCAAAAAAAACAAGGAAAATTCCCTCAATCTCAGCACTCCTGTTGGCTTGGGGCCTGTCAGAGAGAATGTGCCCTGTGGGGCCTGAGCTTTGGTGGGGGGGGGGGGGATGGAGAGGAGGTCTGCTATGGACACCTGCCCTTGGGGCCCCCACAGTCCTAGGAGGTGGGGCTGAGGTGGGCAATGAAGGCTGTGCTGTGCAGCTCAAGCTGCTTCCTCCTTCCAAGTACAGTAGTCCATGCTCTCCTTGAACTTTTACTTCGGCCGAGCCCTGAGAAGCCCAGAAAGTCTCAAAATGCACACACACGGTTTTAGAGCTGTGTTTTCTCTTGGGAGAGGCCAGGCCACTTGGCTCAGCCTTGTTTCCCTGGAGTTCATACCTATGCTGGTCTGCCCTTGAGGATGCTTGAGGTTACACTTGAGGTTGTGAGTCAGTCTTGTTCGTTCGGGAACTGACGGGGGCTTACCTCCTTCTGCTGGGCCTTCTCCACCATCACGAGGATACGTGGGTCATGCTGAATGCTAGCTACTACCACAGCCCCTTCTTGAGTGAAGAAACCCAGGTATCAGCCCTGTCAAGTCCCATCCTTGCCCCCAGGTTTATAGGTCCCCTGCCTCAGCGGTCCTTCTATCCCCCATTACCTCCAGGATGAACAGAACCCTCTAGTACTCAGCCCAGCAACATGACCCTTTCCAACCTTTCTGCTCTCACTGCTTTGGGGACCTCAGGCTTTAGCCCTGGGTCCTCTGGCCACACTGGACACTCCCACCTACCCTGGGGTCCTTGCTTCATCCTGCCTCTTACTGATATGTTCTCTCTCCTTTTTCCTCCAAGGCCCAGCTGGAATGCCACCTCCTCTGTGTGCCGTGGGCCCCACCATGCAGTCCCCTGCTCTGACCCAGTCCTTTCTTCTCACGGGACTGTGGTGTGCCTGTCACTTACATAGCCTGTGCCATGTGGGCCTGTGCTCATGTGTCCGCCTCTTTCTCCCATTTGGACTGTGAGCCCCTCCAGAGTAGGAACCACCTGGCTTGGCCTTCTCAACACCCCCTGCATGATAGGTATTTGACAAGCGCTCCTTGAGTAAGTCTGTTACTCATCGTGTGGTTTGGCTTCAGGCCATGATGACTGCCAAGAGCCATGAGATGGCCCATTTCTGTTAGTTTCCCAGAACAACTGCTTGGCTTCTCCCCCTCATTTTATGGGTGAGGATCTTTCCCCGTTTCACTGCCATCACAGACTTTGGGTAATCTCATTCAGGGCTCATCCCCCTGAAAGGGTCTAGAGAACTGCCCTTTTGGAGGAAGTTGGAGGAACCTTCTGTTCATGCACGAGTAGGCTATCTCTCTCATCCTCTTACAGGCGTCTTCCTGTTCCTAAGGGCTGTTCCTAGCCCAGATACAGAAGGAAGTCACTCGTGTCCCAATGGGCACGGGGGCACCCACCCAAGGGCTGTCTAATTTTACAGGCCTGTGCCCCATTGCCAGCTTGCAGCTGCCAGATCTTTAACTCAACCCCCTGTGCCTGTCAACAGCTTGGCTGATGCCTCAGCCTCAGGCCAGAAAACCTTTTTCTCAAGGTTAAAAGTAGCCGACCTTTGACTAGCAGCATTGGCTAAATTCCTTACTCCTTAAAAGGGAAGCTCCCAGTTATCATTTGCTGGTGCTTATTTGGCCACGGGGCGGGAGCAGGCCCTACGTTGTACCCTGTGTACCAGCAGGAGGGTTTGTGGCTGAAGGTATATTGCTGAACAGTCATTATTAAAATAGCCACCTCTGAAAATGTGTGCCGGAGAGGTGGGCATCTAGTCTGTCGGCCGGTTTCACCAAGGCCCATGTGTTTGGATAGCTCGTTGACTCCCACTGGCTCCCCCATAGGCGACAGAGCCACCTGCCCCGCGCACGGCATGCTCCTTAACGCATGTGCAGCAAGAAAGCTGACAAAACAACAAGGACACACACCAACGATTAAATGCCTGGACTTGTGTTTTTAATGTAGGGGTGACGGTCCAAAGATTGACTTGGTGGGCAGTTCGATATCCGGCATCCTGGACAAGGATCTCTCGGACCGCAGCAATGACATTGGTGAGTAAGGAGAGCGTTCTGGCTTCTGTTTGCACAATTGTAAAAGAGCTGCGGAGTGCGACTTGCCCCTTCAGGCAGCCTGAGGACTAACACAGCTATTTCAATGGAAGGCTCATAGCCCTCGGCTGGTTTTAGATGTTCCAGGTTTATAAAGAAGGGGAAGCGATGATGGAAAAGTGACGAAGAGACCTTTTGTAAAAGTGGGCATTCGCACTTTTATTCATACTCTCTGGTGGTTTATGTGTTTAGTGTATAAAGGCGAATGGGTGAAAATGCAGAATGGCAGAGTTCATTGTAGTCACAACACTAAATGTTTTGAATTTGAATTTCAGATGAGCTTTGGTGTCATAATGGCCACTTAGTTAAAAACACGAGTGAGTTTTCCAAAGGTCGAGGTACCACTGTGTGATAGAGGGCAAGGTAGCTAGAGTCTCTGTGGGTAATCGAGTCGGAGGGTCTGTTGGGGACGTGCATGCATGGATGGTGTGAGGTCGCATGTGTGCTGGTCGAGGCCACCATTGGTCTGACTTGGGTGACAGCCCTTTTGAGAAGTCTAGATTCAGGGACTAATTTTTTTTTTAACTTTACATTTTGTCTTTGCACCTATCATGGCCACAGTATTCAACAGAATAGGACTGTATTTTGGAATTTGCCTTTTTTAATTAAACTCTTTTATTTTGAAATGATTCTAGGTTTCTGTGCGGTCCTAAGAAGTAATACAGAGACAACCGCATACCCTCTACCCGTTTTCTCTCAAGGGTAACATCATAATGAAACTGTAGCGCAAGATCACAGCCAGGATATTGACACTGACACGTCCCCTGGGTTCTGCGGGTTTACTAGTGCTTGTGTGTTTTTAGTTTTTTGCGGTTTTGTCATGTGTGTAGATTTGTGTATCTACCATACAGTCAAGATACAGAATATTCCATCACTACCAGGATCCCCCGTGTCACCCTTTTATGACCACACCCACCTCCCTCCTGCCCCCACCCCTTCCCTAACCCTTGGCAGCCGCTCTCAGGGACAGATTTGACATGGACGACTTCCAGCATCTTTTCAATTGGCTGCTCAATTTAGAAACAAGTGTGTGACTCTTGGCCGGCCTCGTAAGAGGCCCTGGAGTGCCTGTCGTGAGCATTGTCGTCACCCGGGGTCACTCCTCTTCGGGGTACTGTTTTCTTCCAAACCTGCTAATAGAGTTGCATCTTTGCAACTGCCGGCTTGTGGTCTATGGTCAGATCTTGGAAAGGCTTGGTGGTAGGATGTGTCTTTGTGACCATAAACACCAAAAATACTTGCTCTGTCTCCAGAGACCGTTTCCCATCCTGAGCCTTTGAGAAGCCCAGTCAGGAGGCATGACCAAGGGCTTCTGACAGCTTGGGCGGATGGAGTAATAATAGAAATGCTGGCCTGCCGGAGCTTTCGACCTGGTTAAAGGGCAGAGCAGAGCAGCGATTGGCTGTGAATGAGAAGGGATCCTCAGACTGAGCCTGACGAAAGTTCTGGTCTTGTCCCTGTGGTTTAGCATTTGGGCCCCATTTTAAGGCAGGATGGCCAGTTGGTGAAGAGGCGGAGAAGGTCGTGGGGGTCCTCCCACAGGAAGAGAGGTGTTCTCCATCCTCCAAGGCTGTGCCTTGCTTGTGAAGAGCCTTGGCCTTTGGCCCTTGTTTTCTTGGGGTCTGGCGATGACTCAGATGGCTATCACCAAAATAGGAGTTTTGGATTTCTCAGTCTGACAAGCTAGTTTGGAAATGTTGGGAAATTGATCGAAGTGGGCTGATCTATGAAAGCTCTTCATACGTGGAAGCTGAGCACAAGTTGTGTCTATTTCGGAGCCCAGAGAGAGATGCTGAGGTTTAGTTTGCTCTCATTTTACCAAGAAGACCTTAATCCCAGAGGAATGTGATTCCTCCAGCACATAAGGTAATGCATGTATTATTTGCATTGCAAGAAACCATGGTTGGTGGCCACATAATTAGCCACTAAATACTTGAGTGTCTACTCAAGGGCAAGGCTGAATGGATACCAAGGCCCTCACACACAAGCCCCGCCTTCCAGCAGCTTTGGGTCTGTTTGGGCCACCAGGACGGCAGATGGAAAGTGAGGTGACCCCGATGGTCTGACTGACCACTGAGTGGTAGAAAGTAATGCTGATCAGAGTTATGGGTGCTCCTTGGTGCCCAGGCTCCGTGAGGGGGACAGACTTATCTGGATCTAGAAGGTGAATTCACTGAGACAGAGGCAGAGGCAGGCAGGGAATCCCGTGGGGACTGCCGACACCCGAGCACAGATCAGCCTGGCTGCACTAGAGGCTCTATGCTGGCATGGAGGGGGAGCTGCCCTGGGGAAGGAGGTCTGGGCGGGATCCGGTTGGACAGGGATGGATTTGTAATTTCATCTGTAGGCAGTGGGTTGACACTGAAGTGGCATGATCAGGTCTAAGCCATTAGATAATAACTGATGGAGCTCTGTGGGACCAATCCAATGAAGGAAAGACTGCAGTCAAGGAGTCAGGTTATTTGATAGTTTGGGGGGGAGGCAGTTAAGAGAGCCCGAGCCGAGCTGCACAACAGGATTGTGAAAGAAGGCAAAGATGTGGAAGCAGCATTGCAAAAGAATTATTGCCAGACCTCAGTAACAGAATGGATTTGGGAGCAGGGAGGAGAATAGTTTGTCAGCTGTGAGGTTGTAGGGTTGGGGGACAAATGACTTGGGTAGAAATAAGCACGTCCGGAGGAGGAACCGGTTTGGGGGGAAATGTGGATTTATTTAAGCGTGTTAACTCTGAGATTTGGTCGGACGTCCCCATGTGGGTGCTGGAGGAGGCGGAAGCTGGAGGGCCGAGGCCGGGGAGGGCCGAGGCTGCAGAGGCCAGCCGGGATTGCGGGTAGAGATTAGGGCCTTCCTGGGGACGGAACACAGAGTGCACAGCGCTGCCTCCGGGCTGGGAAACCTTCCGTGATTTCCTTCAGACTCTCTGAGCTTCAGCTTCTTTATTTGTGAAGAAAACTAACATCTCTCCCAGCTTCCTCGCCTTGTCCTCCCGAGTTCTGCAAAATCACTTGGTGGGCTGCAAAATGATAGAAATGCTTATCAGTGATGCTGTCGTCTACTGAGAAGGCATAGTTAAGTCAGGAAGAGGATGTCCTTAGCATGAGAAAAGAGGAAGAGGGACCCAGAGCTTGAAGACCAAACCCCGCACAACGTCCACATCTAAGGGAAAAGCACATCTGGCAACATCCCGGAGGCCAAGGGAGGAGAGGATTTTAAGCAGAATGTCTTTAGGCCCAAATGCGCAAATGCTCTTGCAGGCGGGTCGGTCAAGGAGAAGAGGACATTGCAGAGGGGCCGGCTCCTTTCAGGGCCGCTTTGTAGCTCTGCTTTTGTAGCATTTGTTCGTTGCTTTGAATCGAGAAGGAAATTATTGGTACCAGAATGTTTTGTTAGTCACTCAAACAATCGAAGCTGTCCAAACGTGGGCTGCAGTGAATAGCCAAATACAGCCCTGAAAGGCATTAGAAATCATCAGTGTTAGCTATAAATAAATCTGTTTCCTCTTAATAAAGCTATAATTTTAAATTATTATAATATTGAATTAGAGAACATGACTTTTTCAGATCTCGCGTGGGCAGCCACCAGCATCTGTCAGCCCATAATAATTTAGAATTAAATCAGTTGGTCCAAAACGAAGTTGTTGATGTCAGTCAGATATTGTGTATCAGACTACACGGCCGTATTTCAAGTAACATAATAGGAAATGTGGATGAGCTCCAATGCAGGCCTGTGCATGAATAGAAATGAAAATTAAATTGTCCACTTTTCTCTTGCTGACGGGAGAGTCTCTGTTCCGATCGAATGGGAGATTATAGGCCGCGAAGTCAAGTGCCCTAACATTTACTTTTATTATGCCGTGTGTGGTAGTTCCCACGGCATGGCAGGAGTTATTATTACACTGCGGTACTGTGGAGATTTTCCGTCTCTTTCCCACTAAAGCACGTAGCAACGGGCCCCCAGGTGGGAAGCAACCTAGGAACTAAGCCATCTAGTTCCAACTAATTGACTTAGAAACAGCCCTTCTCATTTCTCCTCTGTCACTTGCCTTCGTTGACCATTGTTCTCCATTCTGTTTGAATCTCATTACACTTGTCCCACGTCTATCTCGTCACCCCCTCTTCACATCGGGGAGCTGGGACTTGCCCCTTCGTCTTTTCAGCCCGATCCACAGACACACTTGACGTCGCAGTCCGCTTGGGGGCCACGTGTTGCTAGCTTTAAAGCTGATGGACTCAGGACGAGGAACTGGTTTGGAAGGTAGGAGTCCAACTTCCTCTTGTCCTCCGATCCCTCTCGGATGCCTCCTGGCGTGTGGGTCATTTGGACCAAGGAATGCAGAAGCACTTCCCTGCTGACACCCTGGGAATGCTATTAGGTGCTAGTTGATTTGGGATGCTGGCAAGGTTCTGAAACTGGATTGTGGTGATGGTTACACAACTCCGTAAACTGCCTAAAAATTAAGTTGTATGCTTAACATGGGTGAATTCTATGGGATGCAAATGGTACTTCAACAAAGGTGTTAAAAGCAGCTCTGGCTCCTATCCAGGGACACGGGTCACACTTGCGCGCCAGTTTATACCAGAGCTATGTGAGAAGCAATATGCACGTCTCCAGTGTGATGACAAAAAGCAGAAGAGATTGGGCTTAGTAGAGTCACGTGCTTTACACCAAGGAAGTGAAACATCTGGAGCTTCGGGTGGATGGATCTTGAACCTAGTCAGTCCCCTGAGCAGTTTCGGTGTCCTCCCCACACTTTGGGATGCTCGGCGTTGACTCCCGTTCATTCAGGAGAGGCTGTATGCTGGACATCTCCGTGCAGTGCTCCCCACCTCTCACCTAAGACTCTTAGGGCTCACAGCCTAGGTTTGCGCTGAGCAAACGCAGTCAAGCTGGCAGTCAGCACGGGTTTCAAAATCATTTCACGGTCTTACAGGAGGTGGCCTGATGGCAAAGCCTTGTCCTTCTCGGCACTTCCAAGAGTCCAGTCCCAGATGTAAACTGAGGATGTCTGCTGACAGATGTTCACAGTTATAAACATAAGGCCACACCCAAACCCAGGCGCTTGCCTGTGCCTATTCAGCCCCCATCAGGGCAGTCCTGGCCTTTGGTGGTCTGTTGGGTTGGCTGCATTCATGCTTCGTTTTGAGGCGTTCCACAAATCTCTTTTTTTCCCTGTTTTTTTAATTTAAACTTCAGTTAACATACAGCGCAATGTTGGCTTCAGGAGTAGAATTCAGTGATTCATCACTTACATACAACACCCGGTGCTCATCCTTAATACCCATTACCTAGTTAGCCCATCATCCTACCCACCTCCCTCCATCAAACCTCAGTTCTCTATTGTTAAGAGGCTCTTGTGGTATGTTTCCCTCTCTCCTCTGCCTGCCGTGCGTTCATCTGCTTTGTTTCTTAAATTCCACAAACCTCTTTTACTCCATCACATCCAATAAACACAAAAGCGATAAACATTCACAGTGCCAGGAGAAGGCTCATGAATGCTATAGAAACAGGTGGAGGTTAAACAAATCAAAGCGGGGGATGATGATAAATTGTGGCTTAACTTCATGGGAGTGACATGTTTTGTGGTGTGAATGATTCTAAAACACAGAGTGAGCAAGCAGTGCCTTCCTGCCTGAGCCACGTACAGCCATCGGCCCACAGCAGGGAAAGTAACTGATGGGTAAGATGAGCAGAGGGACGTTTGGGTGTTTAACAAGCGTGTTCAAATGACTCTTGGCTTGGAGAGGGTCACAGTGCTGCTACCTGTGTGACCTGTGACCAGCCCCAGAAGCTCACCTGTGCACAGAGACAGCATGAACAGCCCTGGTATTTTGGTCGCTTTCCTCCATCTTCAGAGCCCCTGCGGCCTTCCTTCACCCCAATGCTTGAGTGTCTCCACTTTTGTGACATGCTGAGACTATTTGCAGGTTTAAGAATGCAAATGCAGAGGGGCACCCATGGGTCCAAAGTAGTCTATACTCAGCAAAGAGACTCACACACTAACATTTGCCACTTCCGCAGTGTGCTCAACTGAGGCCTCTGTGCTGTGAGTGAATGTGGAAGCAAGAAGGAACAGGTGACGTCCAGTCTCGGATTGCACATGGCATTTATTTGGCCTGCAGTGCCCTCCTCCCACGGGCCGTGGGCTCACAGATTGGCAGAGCCCGGTTATGGCTTCCGTTCGACTTGTAAATATCCAGAGGGATATGCGACCTGCCGGAAAACCAGGTTCAAGTACCCCTTACGCTAGAAGCATTAGAGACAAACTACACCTTATTAAGCAGGAAAGTTGAGTTCTCACACTCCTTCTCTTCGCCATAGGTCCTTGTTAAGGCATGATGTGGACATCTCAGCCCACTTGGCCTCCCACTACCTTGGATTCATTAAATGAGAAAAGCGATGAGTGCTTCGGGGTGAGGTTGTGGGTCCTGTTAGAGGGTAATCGGATCTGGTGGTGACAAGCTAAGGATGAGGTGTCAGTGAACAGGGAGCCCTGATTTAGAGCCGGAGGAGACTCTTTATTTAGCTTCGCAGTGACCTGCAGCCGCGCTCCCCACCTCCCCAGGCCTGAGTCATCTCTCCCTGAGGTTGTTCATATTTTGGAATTCAGACTCACACACACAGAAAAGGCTTTTAATTCGAGGGACTGCTGACTTTTATTTTACTAATTAAGGACATTTTAAAAAGCAAATGCCATCATCGCCTGGTAGAAATAATCTCTGAGTTTAAAAATTGGATAGATTTAGCTTCCTGGGAGACTCACAATGTTGACCTTCTTTTTGTTGGCACCTTATAGACCGGCGATAGCCTTGTCATGGGTGGGCACCGCCTCCTGGGCGCCTTCTGAAAATCCCAAATCCAGCACATATGTGCAGAAAAGAGGGTCAGGGGAGAGGAGAAATGTCGAGGGCAAACAGAAGACTGCAGAAAGAGGCAGGTGTTGAAGCGTGGGTGAAAACTCACTGGCTCAGAAATGTACGATTAGCAGATTAATTTTTTTATAGAGATACCGTTACTTGTGATTTTTTTTTTAAATCACTCATGGAATTTTTTAAAATAAAAGGGCTTTAAATGCTTTGTACCTCTCTCCTCTTCCCTCCCCCAAGGCTGGAGAAAGGGGGCCTCCAGTTCTAGAGGGACGCCTGTCTCTCCCAGTATGGTAAGAGGATCCCTGTGCTTCGGATGGGTCTTTTCTTTCCTCTTCGAGTTTTTTACTCGGCGCTTAATTTTAGATTCCGTGTAACTCCAGGCATTCGGATGTTATTTCACACACAAAATGTTTCTTTTATGAGTGTTGAGAGCTCTTTTCTCTAAGTAAGGTGCCGTTGAATAAGATGAAACGCCCTGTTCCTCTGCTTCCTAAAAGGAAACGTGCCCTCTGAACGCACGCTCCATTGCAACAGGCCCTCTGGCCTTTGGGTCCTGAGGTTTTGGTTGTTGTTGTTGTTGTTGTTGTTTTTTAATTTTTATTTGGGTGTAGTTAACACAATATTACATTAGCTTCAGGTGTGGATCCTGTTTCCATCTTTAAACCAGGGGCTTGGAGGAAATGATCAAAGGGGCCCCGTTCAGTCTCACAGGCTTGTCTCTCTGGCTCCATTTCTTTTAGCTGAGATTTTGGGACGTAGAGAAAGAAAACTGCTCTTTTGGTAGCCTCTGAATCGTCCCTAAGATTGAATGGCTTGTTCTTCTGGGGCACCTGGGTAGCTCAGTCGGTTAAGTGTCCAGCTCTTGATTTGGGCTCAGATCATGATCTCCCAGTTTGTGGGATCGAGCCCCGCCTCAGCCAGCAAGGAGCCTGCTTGGGATTCTCTCTCCTCCTCTCTCTCTGCCCCTCCCCCGCTTGCATTTTCTCTCTAAATAAATAAATAAATGAATGAATAAAACAGCTTATTCTTTGTCTCTTTACCACAATTCCTTCCATTCTATTTGTTCCTTTAACCTAGAATTGCTAATTTGGCCCTTTCTGAGGTCTAACCTAGGGTTTTCTTTGGCCTGAAGATTTTTGCTTATAAAAGATTTGCTGGCCAAGTAGAAGTTTAAGTAATTAACAATTGTGGGCATAACAGTTATGGCATTACTTTTTATAAAGGTTTTAAAAGTATTCACTTCTTAAAAATGCATCATGATTTTTGTCACCCAGATCTTACAGGAAAATGTAAATGGGGGTAGGATGTTTGCCATCCCAAATAAGTTTGAGTCACAGAGTCAAGCCTTATGTAGAGATAAGATAATCGCACAGAGTTACTGAGGAAAGCATGGGGTGTGTCCGAGAAATCATGGGTTCTCAGGTAGGCACACTTGGATTTGGATTCTAGCTCCTCTCTCTTCTTCCTGACAGGGTTAGTAATGCCCACCTGCCTCAGAGGGTTGTTGTAACACCGAGACCTAGAGGTGTGGAGTGGCAGACACAAAACAGGCGCTGTTTCAGGGGTAGGTGGTGTAGCTGTGGTTCAGAGAGTGGCGAAGAACGAGGCCTCAACCTGCGTTCTCACCATGACTGCTGCTATTAGAAAGGAGGAAAGTTCTTGAACACATAACATAGATCAGCTGACTGAAATTTCCATAGCCGCATCTGAAATCACTTCATACATGATCTACTCGGTTGTATTTTTATTTTCAAGAGCTCTCCCCACCCCCAATTGCAAAGGGAATAGGTACTTAAAAATAGGGGGGCGGGGAAGAACGCAGGAAGTTAGAAAGTGAAAGTCACCTTTGTGTCTCAGCCTCTCTTTGAGATAACCACTCTTAATTTGTTGTACACACTTTTGGAAGTCTTTCCATTAATGGGTAGATGGACGGACTTTTTCAAACGTGAGCGTTGTATGCGCTGTTCTGGTCTACAGTGTTTTTTTGTAACAAATAATGTATGTTTGATATCTCACCACATAAGTCACATAGGTCAACCATAGACTTTTAACGGCAATGTGATATTCCATGGTATGATTCTACCATACCCAGTTCACCCAGAGCAGTGCTGCAAAGAGCAGCCTAGGACAGTGATCTATAGACAGGGCTCGCTGCACCTTGGGAGGCCACGGAGACTCCTGGGCCTCCCAGGAGGCGATGGATAGTGTCTCATTTCATAGGTGCTCTTTCTTCAAACTCCTCTCCTAAGAGCCCCGCTGGATGCTGCTCCTCCCTCTCTTCCCCCTTCCCCAGTCACCTGCTCCCACCTTACACAGCCTAGCCAATCTCTTGCCCACTCCGTGGGTGTACAAACCCCTGGTGCAAACTGAGAGACACTTCCAAGATGGGTGTTGGACTTGAGAAATTGAGTGACTTTATTGACCGGACAAAAAATCCATTGACAAGTTGGTTGGTTTCTAATTCTTTGTGTCAACAAAATTGAAGGAGGCACCCACTGAGTTGTTCACTGATAGATTGTTAAAAATAGTTCTTGGTGATGCTAGACCACCGTCTGATTTTTGCCACATACCTTGGAAAGAGTTCAAAGAATTGAGTGACATGGTGATAACAAAATTCTTTCCATTCCCATATACTTCTGTTTGTGTGAACAGAGTTTTTTGGCACTTACGTCTATAAAATAAAAGATAGGAATAGAATCGATACCAAACCATGTCATTCTTATGGTAAGTTATAATCATGCACATGTGCATGAAGTTATCTGGGGGGAAAGCCCAATAAGATTCTACTCTTTTATGCTCACAGATTATTAAAATGTGTGGTATGTGTGCTTACATGTGTTTTGATCATTTGCTACTAATAATTGTCATGGTAACTCCTTCCAGGAGAAAAATAATTTTTCCCCTTAGAACCTTATGATTTCAGGAAATTCAGAAATCACAAATTTCAATTTGTATACATGTTTTTATAACAAAAAGATAATTAACAGAAGGCAAAGTTAACAAAATCGTAAAACTAGGTTACATTAGAGTAAAATCCAGCATTATGATGGAAATATGAATTCAGAGAGGGAAAAGGGTGGTGCAGCCTTTCCAAGTGCTAAAGAAAAGTTTAGTCCTGATTTTTTTTAATTTTTTTTCAATGTTTATTTATTTTTGAGAGGGAGAGACAGAGCACGAGTCGGGGAGGAACAGAGAGAGAGCTGGACACAGAATCCAAAGCAGGCTCCAGGCTCTGAGCTGTCAGCACAAAGCTGGACACAGGGCTCAAACTCATGAACTGTGAGATCATGACCTGAGCCAAAGTCGGACGTTTAACCGACTGAGCCACCCAGGCGCCCCAGCTTATTCCTGATTTTTTAATATGGACGGCAGTGGTTGTTAGGTTACTGTGGTATTCAAATAGATGTTGAATGTGTTTAAGAGAGTAATATAATAGTCACATTTTAAAATATCAATATTTAGAATATAGCAGAAATGATATCTTTTGTGACAATAACTTATGAAAAATTTTAGATGTCACCTTAAGATGTGTAAAGGGGCACGTGGGTTTTCAAAATTATTTTAGGAGACACTCTGGAAAAACAGCTTTAAGACCACTGGCCTTACATTCTAGGCTTACATAAACATTTCTCTGGATCCGTTTCTAGAAGTGAAATATCTGAAAGTGTATGCATTTACATTTCATGATAGGTATTAACAAATGGCATTACAAAAAGGCTGTGCCAATTTACATTCCTGTAATAATAGCATAACCACTATTTCCAGTAAATACATTATTTACTAAATCATTTGGCATAACACTTTCGGGTCTGTAGTAAGCAACTTTTAAAGGAATGCAAGTGTGAAAAGTTACTTTCCCCATTTGACATTGCCTGTTATCAATCCCCATGAAGCATTCTACCTCTCTTTGGTGCTAGACTTCAGTAAGGCATGCCTCCCACTTCCCGTACCCCTTCTCCAGATCTAAATTAGGTCCCCATGCTATCATTGCTAATTTCATCTTTTACCTTTCTTTCATAGTAACTAGCAAAATGTATAATTATATATATAATATATATATATACTGATATATATATGTAATACATATATGTACTTATAAGTGTATATATGTTAATATTATATTAATATATTATATATATTATATTACATAATATATATATAATTACAATAATATATATAATTTATATATAAGTCCATTTCTTTTGGAGGCTGTAAGCTCCGTGAGGCAGGGGCCATAGCTATTTTGTTCACCCCCCCGATCCCCCCGTGCCTAGCCCAGAGCCTGGATTGTAGTACTCACTTAGTAAATATGTATGGAAGGAATGGACTAAGCAGACATGAGAAGAAATACCATGATGCAGGGTCTGGTAGAGATCTTCATTGCTGCTAGTCGCATGTAGCTATTTAAATTTAATTTATTTTAAATAATCACACTTAGCCATATGACTATGCTAGGTAGTCACATGAGGCTAGTGGCTACCATATTGGACGGTACAGATAGAGCAAGGTTTCCATCATCACAGCAAGTTTGATGGGTAGTGCTGATAAAGTGATGACACTTTCATTCTCATTAAGATAGCTATGCCTGGGGGCGCCTGGGTGGCTCAGTCGGTTAAGCGTCCGACTTTAGCTCAGGTCACCATCTCTCGGTCCGTGAGTTCGAGCCCCGCGTCGGGCTCTGGGCTGATGGCTCAGAGCCTGGAGCCTGCTTCCGATTCTGTGTCTCCCTCTCCCTCTGCCCCTCCCCCATTCGTTCTCTGTCTCTCTCAGTCTCAAAAATAAATAAACATTAAAAAAAATTAAAAACAAAAAAAAGATAGCTATGCCTGGCACACAGTAGATACTTAATAAATATTCGATTAAGTGAAGGAGCAAATAAACTCTATCTTCCTCTCTTATTCTTCAGCTATAAGTTCCCATGTAAAAGTTATTTTGTACTGAATAGCTAAAAAGCCTGGTTTACCTTGCCTAACACCTTACATTTCTTGCCAGAGATTCCCTGAAGGAAGCCAGTCCCTTTTTCTGTCCATTTAAAAACACGTTGGAATAAACCGGAACAAAGACAGCTTGTCATCAGAGCATAAATGGGTTTCTTCACACACACTAGATTACATTCTGAGTGTCTTTTCTTATTCTTGATATAGAAACAATTTGGAGAGTTCACTGTGGGATACGTGAGACGTAAGGTGAAATGTTCTTGCTGTCTGTTCAGTGGTCTGTAGTGGAAAGAATTCCACAGACATGGATCTGGTTGTCGGCCCTGTCACTTTCCGGTTGTGACGTTGACCAAGTTGTCTAACCTCTGACCCTCTGTCTCCCTTTATGGAGAAGAGCAGCCTACACAGCATGGGTTTTGTGCAGGTTAAATGAGTGTGCGTGTGTGAAGGGGGGAGTCATAGGTGGGCAAACAGTAGCGCAAACCTGTTTATCTCAGTACTTGTGTCTTACAAACTCCACCCCCGGATTATAAATGAAAATGCAGCAGCTAATATGCTCTAGCCGTCCACATTTTGGAGGACTTATTTTCCCATAAAATCTAATCGTTGGTCAAATGAGAATTTTTCAGTCAGTGATGCAGCTAACGCAAGTGTTCGTTTGACCCCTCATAATGGGCTCATCTCTGTAGTCGGCACAGATTTTCCACACTGGTCACATGATTTACATGCAGGGTAAGACTTCCTGTCCAGACTGCCTGGAGATGCTTCTTCACTGTGGAGAAGGCACCAACAGCCCTGTGGGTTTAGAGTTCTCTCATTTAAAAAGAAAAAAAAACCCACGTGTGTGCTTTTTTTATAAATTTAGCCTTGCTCTTAGATCTCTGTTCCCAAATCCCATAGCTCCATCAATGATATATGAAAACAAAATTCTACCTGCGTGATTTGAAAGAGTTTTCATACAATTTCCCATTTATAAAAGAACAATTCTGCAAAGCTTATAGCTCAGATAATTCTCCCCTTTTTTTCTGGTGGAAAAACTGAAGCCCAGAAAGGTTGTTTGTTCATTTATTCAATAATCATTGATTGCACACACACTGCAAGCCAGAAATGATGTCACACCGGGGCAAAACAGAGAGAAAAGGCATAGCCTCTTTCCTGGCTGTTGGGGAGAGAGATAAGTCAGCAAGGAATGTCAGGGTGCTAAATGCTGAGATCAGAGTGGTGGATGAGTAGGGGAACATCCAAGCCAGGCTTTGGGGTGCAGTCTGGCTTCTTGGAAGAGGTCTTCATCCCTAAGCCAAGTCTTGATAGCCCCAGGCGTGAGGAAGGGAGGGAAGGGAAAGGAAGGAAAGAAAGTCATGCAAGGGACAGAGACAGAGGTTGTCACCAGCCATACCACCAGGGCCTTGGCCATGCTAAGTCACCAGGATTTCCTGGGAACTTGGGAAGGATTTGAAGCAGAGAATGGGGACATACTCAGAGCTTCATGTCACACGTCTCTCTGGGGGAAGCCCATGGAGTGGTACTGGATTGGGAGGGAGAAATCCGTTACAGTCCTGCTGGGCCTGTGGTCCACAAGGAGCCCCGCCAGCCGTGATGATCCTTGACAGTGACATGGAGGAGAAGGGACGGCTTCCAGAGATACCGGGAGGTAGTGACATTGCCACACTTCAACTGTAGGAAACCTCCCCTCTAGGGCTCCTTCGCAAGTCCAGAGCAGTGAGCTCCAATGAATAAATAGCCATTTAAGAGTTTGCAGACGGTTGCTTTGGTGACAGCTGGCCTGTCTCAGACTTTTAAACTGTTTGTCTCCTGTGGTGTCAGTGGACGCATTTTGGGTCACCTGTGGTCACTGGTACAATCCCTCCCATCCATGGAAAACAAGGCCACATTTTCTAATTGAACTAAATAGGGTATGACTGAAATTGATGGAAAATGGGCAACTGTGTGTGCCATGGAGAGTCAGGGGCCCTTTCCAGGCTGGATCCGTGTCCAACGTAAATGATCCCCGTATGTCTGCAGAGGGCTCGTCTTTCAAGTGTGAGAAAAGCCAAGAACCTCTCATCCTTCTGAAACTAACTTTTAAAAAATACCCAACATTTGCCAGTTCAATAGTTTTGGATTGGCTTATGGGCATTAAAACCATTTCTTACTAAGAGGAAAAATTCCTAGCCAGGCTGAGAAAGCTTATATCAAGTTTCAGCCTGATTCATTTCAAAAACCATCGTGAAAATTGGGACATTTTCTTCACACCACAATGAGTTAGTCATGGAAACTCTGCCTTAATGTCAGCTACCATAGCCACAGTCACGAGAGCATGCTTTGTGCCCCTGAAAGTTTAGGTTACAGTACTGAAGAGTTTCCCCCTCCACTGGCAAAAAGCAGAAGTGTGTCGCAGTATGGGCTCCGTGGTTTCCTTTTCAGCAAGCGGCCTCCTACTTGGTGTGTCTTTTTCTTTCTGGAAGTTGAATTTTGCTATTGTTTCCCGAAAGTGCTTTTTATCATCTGAAAGTATAGGAAGTTAAACATAGCTGAATATGCATGAAGAGGTTAAAAAGAGTGGCTCCCCCTGCAGGATTCCGGCCATCCTCTTACTCTTGAGTGACAAGGATGAGGCAGTCTTCTCGGCCATCTGTCATTCTGTTGAGGTGACGCTGGCTAAGCGTGGCCAGGCTTCAACGTGTACGGGTGTTTGGAGCGTAGACTTCAGCCAGTAAAACAAAATGGGCCAGCCAAGCTTCCCCTGCAGCCACGGCACAGAACGTTGCCTTCCACCCTCGAGCTGCCGCCTCGCGTCCTGTTAGTAGAAACCTCTGTAAGCTACACTCCTGGAAATAGAGTTTTTCTTGGGATGGTTTAGTCATTTGTTGGCAAGTTCGTTTGTTCGCTTGTTCTTTCATTCACAGAATATTAAGCACGTTTTTCCCGGGAACATGCTAGACTTTGAGAGGACAAAGATGAGTTCCTGTCCTCCTGGGGCTCACGGTCGAAGCGCGTGAGACACACACCACACCTCTGAATCGTTTTGAAAGTGTGATCCATTATAGACAAGCTCATGTGTTGTCGAACCCTCAACTCCCAGGTGGATTTAATTATTTTAGTGGCCCCGGAGCACGGGTGGGGAGCAAAGATGGAGTCCTCCCTGGAGCCCTGCAGAAGTTTCCCGGGTGTGACCTTGTCTGTCCCTACACACCATGCTGAGTCCATCCCAGGGCGGGCCTGAGGCTGGCCCATCCGCTCCCCTCGCTCCCCACATCCTTCTTTCACCCCGCTCGGCATGCTGGGTCACCTCACGTCCTCCTCCTCACTCCCACTGCCGTGTTTCTGACCCGTCAGCGATCACCCAAGCCTTCGGTCGCCGCTTTGAGCTGCTGCTCCGGCACCCGTGTTACCCCACACACCAGGTCAGCACCGCCCAGCCTGGCCCTGGAGGGGCTCTCCTGATGAGCCTTACTCCCGACGGCTCCCCTG
Source organism: Prionailurus bengalensis (assembly GCF_016509475.1). Classification (NCBI taxonomy): domain Eukaryota; kingdom Metazoa; phylum Chordata; class Mammalia; order Carnivora; family Felidae; genus Prionailurus; species Prionailurus bengalensis. The sequence goes on along the minus strand of NC_057361.1, from coordinate 15,799,857 downwards.
AGCAGGCCATCCACTCGGTGGGCCCTGGAACACCCTGTCCCTCACGTGGTGGCGGCGCCCCAGTGCCCTCTCCCATCAGCTCAGTCAAGTCCTTACTTATCCCTCCCTCCCCCGAGCCCCCAGCCTCTGCTAGAGCACTGCTTCTCTACGTGGCAGCATACTCATGTCACCTAGGGACACTGAAAAGCTACCATGCCCAGGCTGCACCCCGGACAAATTCAGTCCGTCTCCAGAGAGGGACCCAGGCATGAGTCTTCTTGTTTTTTTAATTGTCCGGTGATTTCACTGTGCAGCCAAGGTGGAGAACCAGAGTGAATTAGCCTCTAATTTTTCTCTCACTGCTTCGCCCTGCTCAGGTTTGGGCCCCAGAGCTGGTTTCAGTTTCCAGGACAGAGTCATGACGTAGGTGGACCCTGTCAGCCCCTGGTAGCGCCCAGCCAAGGCCCACTCAATTGTTGGAACCTTTAATGGCCTTCTCCTTCACGGCCTCCCCTGGCCGCCCGTTCAGCGTCTGTTCCTCAGTCTTGTGTCCTCTGCCCCAGGCTCCCCTGAGCTCATGTGCCTCCCATTCCCCACCACCAGCCCCCACCCTCCAGCGGCCCTCCCTGTCCTGGGCCTTATTCCCTTCTCCCCGCCGGGAAGTCACATAGAGAACCTGCTGGACTCATTGTGTTTCGCATGCGTGCCAGGATATCTGCGCGGCACTTTCCTGTGAACAGAAATCAAAGAGGGGAATGATTTGGAAACTAATTATCTGCTGATACGGGGTTTGATTCAATAAATCATGAATCGCAGTGCAACGGAAGAGTATAAGACAATCAAGATATCATGAGGAGTTTTTAGAGTCCTGGCGTATGATGTTAAAGGAAATAAGCACAAGGCAGTACCACATACAGTGTGGGCTAGGTCTGTTTTTGATAGTGCTTGTCTCAGTGTGGCAAGATTGTAGTCGACTTTCTTGTGTTATAATTTTATGTTTTTCTTAAAACAAGTGTACATTGAGCATGTACCACTTTTTTCATAGAGAAACAGCGATTTAAAAATTAATTAGGGAGATATTAATATCGGATGATGACTTTGGGCATCGATTTAAGTGCATCATGGGGAATTTTGATGTCAGACAGTATGGAGCTGGTGGAGGCAAGTCCTGGGGTATGACCAGGAGGGGAACCTTTAAGGAAAATAAGATTCTCTTAAAGGGAAGGCCCCCCAGAGGGTCAGGCCAGTGATGTGGCACTCAAGAGGCCCACCTAACTGTGGGGATGTTGGCCTGTGCCCAGGCTGTGCTGAGCCAGCCGGCAGGGGGGTGCCATTTGGGAGCCTTGTACTGACACTGGGTGCTGATCAGCTCCCCATCGTCTCCGAACACCACTGACGCTTTTCTTTGTTCTGTCTCTGCAGATAGTTAACCTTTGGTTATACTTACCTTGCCCTGATGAGTTCGTTGAATAATTATTCATTTACCCGGTGCTAGAATAAAGTCACTTACTGTGATCCCAGGTGTCATGTAATGCTTTGTCCCAAGCAGTGATTTGTGCTTGGTTTTGCATATTCCACTCAAGGAAGCAGATTGCACACAGCACCTGCCTGTTCATTAATAGAGTAAAGCTGACCATCACACAGCCAGACACCTTATTTTTTTTTTAAGTTTATTTGTTTATTTTTGAGAGGTGGGGAGCAGAGAGGGATGGAGGGAGAGAGAGAGTCCCTAGCAGGCTCTGCATTGTCAGCACAGAGACTGATGTGGAGCTTGATGCCATGAACTGTGAGATCGTGAGCTGAGCTGAAATCTAGAGTCCTGACGCTTAAACAACTGAGCCACCCAGGCTCCCCAGACCGCTTATTAAAACTATCAACCAAAGAGCTCTCCCCAAAATAAGGAGGAAAAAAAACCACACGTAATTTTTATCTTTTCTGTTCTGAGCCGGCATATTTGCAGTTATAGTAGTTAGGGTGCTTTCAGCCGAGAATAAAGAATATCTAATTAAAATTGGCTAGAATATGGGGCGCCTGGGTGGCTCAGTCGGTTGGGCATCCAGCGTTGGCTCGGGTCATGATCTCACGGTTCGTGGGTTCGAGCCCCACGTCGGGGTCTGTGCTGACGGCTCAGAGCCTGGAGCCTGCTTCAAATTCTGTGTCTCCCTCGCTCTCTGCTCACACTCTGTTTCTTTCTCTCTCAAAAATAAACCAACATTAAAACATAATAATAAATAAAATTGGCCGAAATAAGTGCACCTGGGTGGCTTGGTCATTTAAGCATCTGACTTCAGCTCAGGTCATGATCTTGCCATTACTAAGTCAGAGCCCCGCGTCGGGCTCATTGCTGACAGCTCAGAGCCTGGAGCCTGTTTCATATTCTCTGTCTCCCTTTCTCTCTGCCCCTCCCTGACCCATGCTCTGTTTCTCTGTCTCTCAAAAATAAATGAACATTAAAAATTTTTGAAAAACAAAAATAAAAAAATGAAGTTGGCTGGTAGAACAGAGGGTTATTAATTTCACATAGCAAGAAGTCCAGGCACTGGATGATTCCAGGATTGGTGGGTGGCTCATCAGGGTTGCCAGTCATCCAGCATTTCTCTGTTCTTCTGCTCTGCCATCCTCAAGATCTCCAAGAGCGTTGGCCCTGTTTCCCTCATGGCCGTAAGATGGCTGTCACAGCTCCAGGCATCCTATCCATGCACAGTAGCACCCCGAGCAGGAAAGAAAGGCAACGATACGAATGGCTTTCTCCTCATTTGCCTCTCCCAACAGAGAGAAATTGTCTTTCCCAGACACTGTCAGCAGACCTCCCTTTATTCCTCAGTGATCGAAATTGGGGTACGTGGCAGCCTCTAGACCAATCACAGGCAAAAAGGAGCAGGGTTGCCATCATTGGCATAGACCAAACGTGGTCCAGCTCAGGAGCTGAGCACATTGTCCCGAAACAAAGCCAGGGCTCCATTAAAAGGAGAATGAAGAATGGTTTGGGAAGGCAGTGCCTGGCATGGCATGTGAAACACAATCTACTTGGCGGCAGGGGTGGCGTTGCCCCAGTCACAAGCGATAACGGGCCTCAGTGTCGGCCCCTTTCTGCCAGCCATTCCTTTGCGCATCACGTAACACGCATCGCCACTTGATCTGTAAACCCCCCAGAACTAGATAGAATGTGTGATCCCTTAGCCCTATTTGTTGAAGACGGCAAAGGCCTTCCTTTGGACACCTGCCAGATGCAGTTATAATCTGGCTGAAATGATTCTGTATTCCTCCGAGACCTCCATCAGCGAGATGTAAGCTCCCTGAGGGCAGGGTCCTTTCTGCCACGCTCACTGGCATAGCCTGGTATCTAGCCCCCACGTATGGCACAGAGTAACCGCTCAGTCATAATGGAGTGAGTGAATGAGCAGACCGATGACTGAAGATCATGTCGCCATTGAGTGATGCCTCTTGAAGCAGAATGGTGCCGGGCTCTGGGAGTTGTCTGGAGAAGCAGAAGCTTGCTGTCTACCTCCAGGGAGTTTGTAGTAACGTCATGGTGGAAGCTGATGGCCGGGCTGTGGTAGTACAACCAGAACGGGAGCCTGCCCTCTCTCCTCTTGGGGAATCAGTGATGAGCGTTCACTTGTCCATGGGTACTGTACCTTGTGCTAACTGCCTTTTGTGTTAAGACTACGAGACTGTTTTATCTACCAAAATGAACTTACATTAGTGGAGGAAAGAGGATTCCTCCTTTGCCTTTCTTTCTGTAGCTTTTAAAGACCTACCACATTTATTGGATGACAAGAGGATGGAAATCGTCTTCATAAATGGTGAGATGCATTCCAGATGGAAAGGATGAGTATTAAGGAGAAGAGGTGCTTGTGGCCTGTTATGAGAACCTACCCTCACTCCTATTATTGCTCTTAAAACTCTGTTTTCCTTTTGTTTTAGACCTAGAAGGTTTTGACTCTGTGGTATCATCTACTGAGAAACTCAGTCACCCAACCACAAGCAGACCAAAAGCTACGGGGAGGCGGCCTCCGTCTCAATCCCTCACATCCGTAAGTGTCTCCTTGCTTCTTCTATGGCTACAAAGCAGGTCAGGTTAGAGACTCCGGCCAAGGACTCCCGCAAGTGGCTGATAGGAGGACAAGCCAGGAGAGGGAGGTCATGAGATACACCGCTGAGCAAAAGTGATTTGAGCGTCTTCTGGAATCAAGCAGTATTCCTTTCTCCTTGTTCTTCGCATATCTGCCACTGAGGTGGGTACTGCCTAGTCCCACTCTCCTTTTCTCTCCTTCCGGGTTGATCTCTCTTTGAACCTGAAATGCAATTGGTAAGAAAGAAAATGTCCTGTTTTGGGGTGGAAGAGGAGAGTGAGACTAGTCTGGTCTGTAAACAGAACCTTGCTAAAGAGCGACCTGCCGCTGTCCAACGCTCGGCAGAGGCCAAGCTTTTTTCTCCCAAAGCCCCATTATTGGCACCCCTTCACGGAACCGCACACACACCTTTAGGAGGGTGTTTTGTAAACATACGAGGCACCTGGTCATGTAGTAGAGACCAGTTAGAACGTTCCAGATAACCTACAGACGTTTTTTGTTTGGGTCATTTTGAATAACTTCTTTTCTTACTGGAAACCTGTAACACAGTTGTTGTACCAAATTTCGACAATGAAATGCATAAAGAAGAAAGTAAGATACCTGTAACCTGCTTTCCAGAGCTGAGAACCGTTAACCGCTTAGTGTATATCTGTAGTTTTTATTTAAACTTCTGTCTGTACATCTAACCTTATGTCTTCAGAATGGGATCACACAGCACATGGTTTTTTGGAACTTGCTCTCCCCCCTTATATGGTGTACCCTTCTCCCCAGTCATTACCCATTCTACCATGACATCACATTTAATGGCTGCCTAGTGTTCCAACCTGTGAATATATGAGTTTATCTAGTCCATGCACGATTATTGGACATTTATGTTGTTTCCACTTCTTCATTATAAACACTAAGTGAATGTCATTGGAGAAAATATCTTGATGCTTCCATAAGTGATGTGCGTATGTATATCTACCTACCCATCTATCTTCTTTCTTTCCTTCTCTTTCTCTTTCTTTCTTTCTTTCTTTCTTTCTTTCTTTCTTTCTTTCTTTCTTTCTCTCTCTCTGTCTCTCTGTCTCTCTCTCTCTCTCTCTCTCTCTCTCTCTCTCTACCTCTGTATATCACATTGTCTTGTCCTTGCTGGGAATGCAGGTCTAAGACCTTATGACCTTCACCCAGATACGCAAGGAATTAACCTTTTGCAGGCTTTCCAGAACACTTTCTACTTTCGCCTCATCACTGATCCCACCTGAGAGGTCCTCATTTAGAAGAAAAAGAATGCCACTTCCTTTGAACCTCTTCTCTCATATCTGTTCAGTTTGGGAGGTGTGGTTTGAGTCATGCTATTTTGCCTCTTTGAATGAAACAAACCTAACTATGTATTGACACCTTTTTGGGAGAAAGACTTGACACAGTGGCTTACTTTTTCACTCTTTAGGTATATAGAGTACTGTGTCGCGACCATCTTTACTCTCTCCACACCCTCCCCAACGTGCCTCATATACACACAACCTATTTAATTGCTTCTGAGTATCTCAGAGTTTTGATCCTACCTCCCACATCTTCTCTATAAATCCTTCTTCAGTTTTGTTTTTTCCTACAAATTCTTCCCCCGTTTTCAAGGTCTAGAGGGCCTTGAGGCATCCAGAATCAAATACAGAGAAAGTCAGTTTATCATCCACACCCCACCCTTGGTTCATACATCGCATGCCTGGAGGTTCATGTATATTTGGGGGACTGGGTAAAGGCACCTCATCTTCACTCCGCTTTTAGCCACCACCTTCGTTCATTTGCTCATTCAACAAATATTTATAGGCATTTATCTCATGGGGACTCCACTCTGAGCCGGGTACCAAGGCTGCGACTGGGAGCGAGACACACATGGGCCCTGCCCATGGGAAGCTTATGGCACAGTGACTCAAAGTTGGGCATTTTTATATGGAACAATTTTATTTGAAGGCTTGAAATAACAGGATACATTTATGCTTTAAAGAAGTATAATCACTCTCTTCCTTCGTTCCCATCCATCCCCACGTAGATGCGTACTTTGAATTCGTATTTGCTCTTCTTCCGCTTAGTACCTGTAGGTTTTTCATAGCAAAATGGGATCGTGGGTATGGACATATTCCTAACAGGCCGTTGGAAGGAATGATTGGCGAAATGCACCAGTCAGGATTCCCCAGCCCAGGGCCTCTCACCCTGCTCTGAGCTGATTTATGTTTATTGCATTCAAAGAGCAAGCTTTGGCTGACAGCTCATGAACTCTAGGTTACAGAGGAGGAAACTGGCTTTTTTTATTATTTTTATTTTTAATGTTTATTTATTTCTGAGACAGAGAGAGAGACAGGGTGTGAGCAGGGGAGGGGCCGAGAGAGAGACAGAAAGACACAGAATCTGAAGAGGCTCCAGGCTCTGAGCTGTCAGCACAGAGCCTGACGTGGGGCTCGAACTCACAAACCGTGAGATCATGACCTGAGCCGAAGTCGGTCGCTCAACCGACTGAGCCACCCAGGCGCCCCGAAACTGGCTTTTTGAATAAAATCTCAGAATGAAAGGATATAGGCATTGCAAGGTGGTTAAGCAGTTAAGCTTAGATTAATAAGAAAGCTTAGTTCGGGGTGTTATTCTAGGTACTTGGATTTTCAGAGGAAACAAAGATTAACAAGTAAGACCTTTTCATTTTCAAACTTTGCTTACAAATCCCTAAATATATTAGTTTTCTGCCTTAGAAAATAGTCAACAGAAGAAGATAAACATGGCATGATGTAGGCATGATTTTTCAATAATGACACCAGTGATGATTCTAAATAGGACTGTTTTCCCACACTTAGCCACACTTCTATGCTAAGTATGAGCACACCCAAAGAGATCTCTGGAAGATTCGTCGTTTAGAAAGATTCCTTGCCACAGGAACGCTTAGTTTCATTTGTTTGCTCCTAAAATTGGGAAATTCTAGCACAGTAATCATTTCTGTCCACGTGCACTCCAGTGAATTGGTTCACACTCATCGAGCTTTTTGACCTTCACAGTGAGGCAGAAAGGGTAGGAGTATTATCCCCGTGTTTTACCAAAAGATGCCGCCATTCTGTAAATGCACCTTAGCAAACATAGAATCCACCACGGATGTTGATTGTCCCTGGCGACGAGGGTGGAGATTTAGCAGTAGACGTCACATTAGAGGTGAGCTTCCCCCCACACCCCCACCCCTTGCAGGCAGGGCTATGTTCTGGGGCTGCGGAAATGTCACTCACTGGCCCCCGGGCCTGTGACCTCTTGCTCCCTGAAACAGTTTCCTCTCAGAAAAGTTCTTGTAGGCACTTCACTTCGCCTCAGATTTTGTGGTCCTGGAAAAGGATCCAGAGGGAATGAAGGAGAGGCAGCTTCGAGGCAGCCTCCTCTTGACTTGTGTGTCCCTTTGCACTGGACTGTCAGCCTTGTGAGAGCAGGGACCGTGTCGGGAATGTCACCTAAGTTTGGTATCAAGCTCAGTGCTCAACACACAGTAGCAGATGTTTACAGAAAGACGGGAGGCTCTGAAGGATGGAGGGAGCCGGAAAGGACGGTGATGCAGGCCCGCACGGGTGAAATGACCGGCGGCCATCAGTGGAAAGATCCCATGGAAAGATCCCTGCTGTAGGAAATCTTGCTTCTTAGTCCCAGTTCTGCCACTGTCTCTAGTGCACCAGATACAGCACACTTTCTGCCTCTCGAGGTTATAATGAGGAGAGAAACAAAGTAGAAGTGTCGAGCACTTTGAAAAGCATACAACATTATGTGAACAAAAGCTATGTCAGCTAAGGTGTAATTCTGACAAAAGCATTTTCTTTTGGCTTTATCCAGTCTTCCCTTTCAAGCCCTGATATCTTTGACTCCCCAAGTCCCGAAGAAGATAAAGAGGAACACGTTTCACTTGCACACAGAGGAGTGGAAGCATCAAAGAAAACTTCAAAGACTGTTACCATATCCCAAGTGAGTGACCAGCCATGGCAAGGGATCCCTGCCTTTCCGTGTACGCTCTGACGAGGAGTTCTAACCCAGACGAGGATAAATGGGAGTCTTAGTCCGTTCGGGCTGCTGTAACAGAGTGGCATCGATGGGGGGCTTAGAAGCGGCAGGCAGTTAGGTCTCAGTTCTGGAGGCCGGCATTCCGAGATCAGGGTGCCGGCGTGGCCGGTTCCGGTGACGGTGGGTTGCAGACAGCTGACTTCTCCTTGTCTCCTCACGTGGTAGAAACTAGGGTGAGGAGCTGTCTGAGGTCTTTTTTCTCAGGGCACTAATTGCATTCCTGAGGCACCACGCTTATGACCTTCACACTTCCCGAGGCCCTGCCTCCTAATATCCCAACTCAGGGCTAGGATTGCCACATACGAGTGGCAGGGGTGGGGCGTGCAGGACACAAACATTTAGTCCGTTGCCAGACCATGCGAGTTTTTGTCATTCTTCAGTAACAGTTATTACTTTAGTCATCAAAACCCCAGACGCGTGTTTTTAAAAAGTCCCTCAAACTGGGCGGAATGTCTGAGATGCAAGGTTAGTTGTGGCTTTTTCATGTTTTCTCTTGTGGTTTGATCTCCTCGGCATACCGTCAGCCACACACAAGCACACGCCCTCACGCACCATTGCCGCTGTCACCGTCCCCACCACCACCACCACCACCGCCGAAGCAGCTTCAGGAGCCCAGCGGTGTGGCAAAGAGCACATGAGGTACATTCAGTGCCGTGCGCTCTGCCCACAGATCTTGGCTTTTGTGTTCAAAACCGATGATATCACAGGTTATGTTTGGCAGCACGTGGCTTTCAAGAACTAAAGCAAGTCCCTTAAAGAAAAGCTGATTTGGATTCATTTATTACGATCAATCGATAGTCTAAAAACATTTTGGTTTCACTGCATGCCCAGGGAACGGAATAGCAGTGTTCAGCTACTGCGCGCGGCTTTTGAAGGATACCCTGTACTAGTCCTGTTCAGCCTAAGAATGTGTTTTCTTGTGCTAAGAGAACCCAGTCAGTTGGAATTATTTTCTATAAACATTAGCAACTGCTTTCTAACAGCAGAACACTACACCCGCTTTTTTAAGGCACTTGAAGCAGGAACGAACACAAAGAAATCACAGGGTATGTAGGCTTTTCCTTCTCACAGATTTAAGAATTTACACATACGTCTAGATTTTCTTAAAAACCTGGTCTAGTAAGCAAAAATATGATCCTCTAAAACACATCAATTGTAGTTAGTCACAAAACTAAAGCAGTCTTCCTTTATGAAAGGATTCCATTTGCAGAAACTGGATTTAGACCCCCTTTTTCCCATAGCTGCGCTCTGGCTGACATCCCCGGGGTGTCTCTGTAGTGACATCTACTGGTAGGCAGCGGCTCTTCATGTTTCTGATTTACAAGGTCCCACCCCATTAGCCCCTGTCCCTTCCTGGGGGTTGTCGGGTCACGTTGTTTATTGCTTCTATACGTGAACTACCTTGGTCAGGGTGCATAGTGGCCGAAACTCTTGTCAGAGCTTGAAAGGCTATTTGCCGGCTGCAATGGGCTGGGAGAGAAAGTTACGTAGGAAATACTAAAAGAAGCATCGCTTGAAGAGTTGCCTGAAAGTCTGTGAGGGCATCGGTAGGTTGGAGGAGGTATGTGACAATGCAGAGCGGGAAGTGGGGAAAAGCATGAACCCAGGAATAGGAAAGAAGCAAAGAAAATAATGACAGGAGAGCGTGAATCTTCAGGCTCAGGCAGTCATGGTACGGGGCTTGAGGTTCCAGCCGGCAGAGGAGAGGATTGAAGCCCGGTTCTGCCCGTTATTAGCTGTGAGCTTGGGGGATTTCTCAACCACGTCCCTAAGCTTCCGTTTCCTGCTCAGTCGAAAGTGGGTGCCAACTGATCCTCGTTTCCATTATCTAGCGACGTCCGGCACGTGACCAGTGCTGCATAAATGTCAGTCCCTCTTCCCTCTTACTCTAACTCCTACAGCAATAAGCACGGGATGGCAGATCGCTCTCCCTGGCAGCAGAAAGCACTTTTCCTCAATGGTAACTTGGCAGAGAAAAGGCGGGCGGGGAGGCTGGGAATGATGGCCCATCTGCTTCTGGCTCGCTCTGCCCAGTCTCTCTCTCTAGCACAGCCGGAATCCACGCTCTCCCTCCTCACCATGCCAGCCAGGCCCCTTCTTGGCTCTTGCCCTGGGCACCTGCTGCTGGAAGAGTCCCAGCTGCGTTGCCAAGCTTTACCACCGGCCTCAACTTCCCCGTCACTCACCCCCTCGACTCCCAGCGCCCTGTCTGCTGCTTGCCCTCCCCCCAACCTGCCTTGGGCCTCAGGATCTCACTTTCCCTCACTGCCGCTTCCTCCCCTGGGTGGCCCGATGCCCCTTTGCCCTCCCGCCCATGACTGTCCCACTGCCTGTGCCCTCCCGGCCTCCTCCTCGGGGCACTCCTCCATCAGGCCGGCCCGGTCTGTCTCCACTGTCTTCGGCCTGGCCCATCATTGGTCTTTTCCTTAGGATATTATCCGGCTCAGCATCTCCCGCTTCTTTGAAAGCAAACAGAACCGTTACATCATTCCGTCTCCTCCTGAAGCTTCTCCATTGAACACTTTCTCTTTCTCCCACCTTCCATCTTCAGGCGGGTTTCTGGAAAGAGGGTTCTACACTTGCAGGCCACACCCCTCACCTCCTGTTCAGGTGCTGACCCGCCACGATCAGTCTTCAGTCTCCTTTGTTCCACCAAATGCCCCCCAACCCCCGTTTTCCTCTCAGCACCTTTGATGCACTTATCCAACCCTTTTTCCTTCTGGAAACCCCTCAGGGGACCTCCGTAACCCACACCTCTCTTCTGGTCTTGCTTTGTCCCATCGCTCACCGCTCTGCCCCAGTCCCCAAGGGGTGTCCTTTCTCTCCCCACCTCTTCACGTTAGGGAGTCCCCAGGCCCCATCATCGGGCCTCTTCTCTCCTAATTCTGTGCTATTCACTCCCATGGCACCACTTCCTCAGGTGATTTCTCTGGCCCAGCTCACTTTTTCATGCCTTCCTCTGCCCACTGGGCATGTCCCCTTGGCTATCCGTCAGGCTCCTGAAACTCAGTGTGTCAGAAGTGAAACTTTTCTGGGCCTTCACGCTGTTCCTCCTGCCACAAAGGGTACAGCCTCCATGCCTGCTTCCTCCGTCCCCACCCGTGACCCTGTAGCTGGTCCGGAACCACAGCCGCCCACGGCGCGTCTACTCCCTGAGGCCGGGCGCCGCATCTCTTGGTTGGTTGAGCCTGCCTCCGCTGCGTCTCTCAGAGCTGTCCTCTCCCTTTTCCCTTGGCCGCTGTCTGTCAACCCTCCCCCTCCCCGTTCCTAGCTTTCGTTGTATGTGACTCTCCCAGCCGTGCCTTCGCCCTCCTGACCTGCCAACCTCTAGGCCTTTCTACAGCCATTGTCATCGTTAGCTCTGTGCAGGATGTTTTTAACCCCCTCCGCCAGCCCGCTCTACCTCCCCGTCCTGAGCCCCGTCCCCAGCGCCATCCTGGCTGCCGAGTGACCGCTTGCCGTGAATGTGTCTCACTCCCCGGTCTCTGTGCCTTTGCCGAGCCCATTCCCTCCTCCTAGAACCTTTCTCTCCAGTCACCCTTCCTCTTCTGGCCGCCTCCTAGTCCTCCTCCTCCAGGATGGGGCCGTCAGCAGCTCCCCGATACCTTCCCTCCCGAATGGCCGGTCCCTTTGGCGTACTTGCGCAGCTCTGTGTCTTACCTCCCTGTGTGCGGACTCCCCCGCATCTGCAGTGTGTCGGCTTGTCTGTCTGCACTGTGCTGTGTTCTGAGCTCTTGGGAACTGGGAACGTGTTTTGCTCGCTTCGGAGTTCGCAGAGCCTAGCAAGCAGGCGGGCCTCCGGACTTGCACGGTAAACCGGTTAGGAACTACCTGTCCAGAAGGGTGGTCGAAGTTAAAGCACACAGGGGGAGGCACGTGAAGGGGGGATGCCTGTGCCAAGTGGGCCCTTGGGGTCTTGTGAATGACGGGGTGTGACGAGTGTGTCTTGGGCAGTGGGGACGGGGATGTGGGGGGGGGGGGACTTTACTCAGCACGAATCCCCCGCCTGAATCCTCTCTGCCTTCCCTTGTCATAGGTGTCAGACAACAAAGCGTCCCTGCCGCCCAAGCCAGGGACCATGGCTGCAGGTGGTGGTGGCGGGCCAGCCTCTCTGTCCTCGGCAACATCCTCCCCCCTGTCATCCTCTTTGGGAACAGCCGGACACAGAGCCAACTCCCCGTCTCTGTTTGGCTCGGAAGGAAAACCAAAGACGGAGCCTGCGGCCAGCAGCCAGGCGGCCGTGGAGGAGCTAAGGACGCAGGTCCGCGAGCTGAGGAGCATCATCGAGACTATGAAGGACCAGCAGAAGTGAGTGTCGGGCCCTTCTCTGGCCACCCCACAGGTTGCTCTCTGCTGGGCCACGGCCTTGTTCCGCAAGCCTGGGTCCCCGCCTGCCTCGGCACGCGGCCCGCTTCCCCAGGGTGGTGGCAGCAGGGGTGAGTTGGGTTTGAACCTGAGAGGCTTCGCTTCCCTCAGCTTCTTGCATAAACCGGATCCGCTGCACGCAGGGATGGCGGGCCGCTGAAAAGGAAGATCTTTAAATCCCCACAAGATGAAGTATGCACGTGTACCACTTTGTAACGAGCCCAACAGCCAGCTTTTCTTCTAGCACCAGAAAACTGGCCGTTTCTTCAGTGAGCTGTCTGACGAAGTAATCAGCTTGCGTTTAGGGGCTGTCATGGATGACAGAGATGTGGGGGATCTTTAGACCCAAGACCTTGCGCTTCACAAGATGTTCTGCTTGGGAGACTCGGGGCTCTCTCCGTGCGTGCCTACACACGCTCTCCACACCCCTGGTCCTCACGGAGCACTTAGATGCGGAGACAGGCCCATAAGCGAAAATAAATTGCACACATAAACATTACCCAGGGCGCTGTATGCGGTTACAAAGACAGTAAAGAGGTTAGACGCCGCGAGGTCCTTACCTGAGTAAACTGACGCTCGGAGTTTAGGGATCTCTTAGCTCTTTCTTGGGGGAAATGGGGCAGCGGGGGGCATCTATGGAGGTGTTTCCCAAAGAGGAGTTTTTAAAAATAATTTTTTTTTATATTTTCAAAATTTATTTTGAGATACAGTGCAAGCAGGGGAGGGGCAGAGAGAGAGGGCAAAGGAGAGAATCTCTCACCAGAGAGCCCAACTCAGGGCTTGAACTCACGAACCCTGAGATCACGATCTGAGCCGGAGTTGGACGCTTCACCAACCGAGCCACCCAGGCGCCCCTGAATGGGCTTTTGAAAGACGATCTAGGGTCACCAAGAGCAGAGCAGTCCGGCGGACAGAGCAGCACGGGTGGGCTCGCGGGCACACGGAGCAGCCTGGTGGCTGGCGAGTCGGCGCATCCCTGCAGGCGCCTGGCCTTCTGGGTGGGAGGTGCCGGGGCAGTGGCGGGCGGTGGGCCGGAGACCCACGGTCATGCCCTGGGAGCACCTCTGCAGCTGGCAGAAGCCTGGCATGCCAGATGGCCCTGATGTGTGTTGTGGCCAGATACTTGGGGGATTTGGGGTTAAACACAGTGATGGCTTCTCTAAAGGACTACTCCCAGCCTTTGCTGGACATCAGGAAGACGGAGAGGATGGTGTGCTAGTTTTCTGAAACGTACCTAATCTCAGAACCCCTTTTCTCTAGAGCACCCTAGGACAAGGGTTACGAGGGACTTACTCGGAGCATTGCGGCTCCGTTCAGGTTCTGTTCCGCTCCAGCTGGGAGGTGTCATATGACATTGGGGTCCCCCGGTCTTACCCCTTCCCTGGAAGATATCCATCAAATAACTCTGCCGACTCAACCGGCTGGATCTAGAGAGGGTGTCTCAGGGCCAGCCGGGCTGCCTCCGGTTCTGTAAAGTCCCTTTCTCCTATCCGATTCTGTGGGTTACAGGTTTAGGTAACCAACCACCAGCCCTGTCCGTGTCTGGGTGACGTGTGTCTCCTGCCTAGACAGGGACCCCACGGACCCAGTACATCCCAGAGCGCTGGTCCTCAGCCTTCTGAAGAGGACCATCACTGAGTCGGGCTGGCCTGGATCCAGGGCTTCAGCCCTTGGGGCTGCTGATTGGGGCCTGGAGCATCAGAAATGGCCTGCGCCTGCCTCACAGTGAAGACCCGCCAGCGCTTCAGGGCTTCCCCCTCCCCCCAGCCCGCCCCATGTCCCTCCCCGTCGTGAGGCCCGGGCCCAATTGCCCAGTATTGTCCTTCCCCGGCCAATATCTTGTTGAATCAACGGGTCACAGAGACCGCTCTCCAGTGCCCGTCTCTGTCAGCCGTCGTCAGCCTGGCCTCCGTGCCCACGGCCGTCGGGCCCCTAAAATCTCCTGTCTTCGTTCCACGTGTCCCTTTCAGCCTTCAGCTGAAGTCTGTGCTGACTCCCCTCATCCCCCAACATGCTGGTTCTTACGTCCCTGCTCCAGCGCCGACCCTTCCCCGTCAACCTCCCGATCTCCCTTCCTCTTTGTGGACTCGGGCCCCCGATTACTGGTTGAAGACTCAGTGCCTTTCTTTGCACTGGCTCCCCCAACCAACTCCTCCGATCTGCCAGACTCCAGGCTTTGCCTGCCGTTGTCTTCCTGGAGTCGCGCTGTCTGCTTAGGATCGCCGCTACTTCTTTCCTAAGCTCTGAGTAGTGCCCGCTGAGATAGAGGTGCATAGCGTGTGCTTGAGCAAACACAGCAATGAGTCACCACTGGTTAATGTCAGAGAACCCGGTGTGTCGGCGGCAGGGCTGGGACACCGACCAAGTTTAGGGACCATCACTTGAAGTGAGCACACGCAGTGTAGCTTATACCTTATTTATTATGCTGTTTCTGCAGTCCTTGGTTTTTGATTTCCCAATCCAGTTTGTAAAAACATACATGTTAGATGGAATGTTTGATCCCTTAAAATGGAGTACAGTTCTCTGACCAGAGCGGTGATGGTTGCAGTGTCCTAAATACAGAGTCTTGAATTTGCAAGATGATTAATTGTGTCCCACTTCATTATTTCATGTTGTAAAAGGCGTTAGACTGCATGTCCTAACTCGTGTCTACTTTCTCGATGACGTGATTACCATATCGTCAGTTCATCTGCCTTAACCCCAAGATCCCAGGTATTACTATTTGTAAGGTTTTGTGAGACCCATTGGAAACATAGGCAGTAGCCTTTTATTACTTTAAAACTCTGTGAAAAATAAGTATGTGGGGAGTGACAGAAATGTCTGCAGTGGAAATCATTATGTAAATACACTTAAAGACCAGTGATTCCATAACCAAGGGATCGTTAGAGGGAAGGCGACAGAATCTCAGCCTGGATACCCGGAGTCTAAGGCCTCCGGCGAGTCCGTCCACCCCTCTGGCCTCGCCTTCCCCATCTTCTCCTCTTAGGAGAAGCTTGGACTAAGGGATCTCAGAGGTCATTTCAGACCTCCTGTTGGACGGCTACACATTTGGGGAGCCCAGAAATAATAGCAAGCCTTTCTGTCTGCGGTAAATATCAAGCAATAACAATGCAAAGGAAACACAATGTTGTGTCCACGTTTTGTCTGTAAAAGGCTCAGGTGGACTTTGTAATGGCAAGAGGCTTCTTATCTCTTATTGAGGAGGTCTGGGCTTTTGTTTCATTTCGTGGCCATTTGTTTTTCAGACGAGAGATTAAGCAGTTACTGTCAGAGTTGGACGAAGAGAAGAAAATCCGGCTTCGGTTGCAGGTGGGTCCCTCGGGGTCCTGCTCCCTCTCGAGAGGCTCAGTTCGGGTTGGGGGCAGCATCGGGGCTTCATTTTGAAAGTAAATGATTTTCAGTTCTCTGCAGATTTAGATGTGCGATCAAATCCTGTGGCGATTTTCTTGGAATTGGACAGGCTCATGTTCTCATCCTCTCCTGCGATCCAGGAAGTCTTAGGGAAGGGAGGCATTTACTAAATGTGCCCCTAGTTGGGTTTCTCGTTTGGGGTTTATCTGAAACGTCTCTGTGAAAAGCTCCCTCCAATTTCCAAAGGCCTCATTAGAGTAACTGCCAGAGGGCATGGGGCTGGGGGGACCCCACTGCCAGCGGGCTTCTGTCATTGGAACTCCAAAGACCACAGCTGTCCGCACTCAGAACTTGCTTTCACCTCTTTACCTCTCACCGACGGCCGTGTCAGTCCTGCCAGGGCATCGGAGCCCTGTCCCCCTTCACCCTCCGAGCCAACTCAGCCGTTACCAAGTGGCAGAGGGTTGCAAAAGGCCGGAGGCAGACTTTCAGCTTTCGTCCAGTTGGTGTCCTTGGTGGTCACTGGGACCCAGGCTACTTACAGAAACGTTAGGGAACTGCTTCTCAGACAGTCTCCCCTCCACCACCCCCCCCGCCCCCGGGCCCAACCGGAGCTGCCTTCCAACACTGCTAGGTGGTCCAGCACGTCTGGACAGCCTGCTCCGCCCTCCGGCCAGGACACTGCAATGACTGCCCCTTCTGACGAGTGGTGGTTCCTGGCAGCCCAAGAATGAAAACATCCACCGTTTGCTAGCGCACCGCATCTGTGCGCCTGCTCCTTAGGTTTATGTCATTTCTGGCATCGTCGTCAACTCGTCATTCAGAGGTCATTTTACCCGTTTCACCTTTAAAAGTGTCACGTTATTATTTTCTTTGTCGACCAGGTTGATTATCTTTGAGCTTCTCTCACACCGGCGAATTCATTATGATTTTGTTCGGCTCTTGTTTTTCCTTTATAGATGGAAGTTAATGACATAAAGAAAGCTCTTCAATCAAAATGAATACTTGATAAATGAAAGGTCACATTATTCATCCTGAGTCCGAGACTCAAATTTTCCGCCCCAGCCAAAATAACCTTGTGCCAAAAGATTAAAGGTTTGCCTCAACATGTCCCTGTTTGCAAGATTAGCACAAAAGTCTTGATAGCACAACACAAATTCCATCCAAGAGGAGACTCTTCCCCATGGTATAATCCTGGGCATGGCACTGGTTGTGACTTAGAGCAAATTGTGCTAAAGGCTTTTTTTACTATGAGATCTCATGCGAAACGAAAACTCAGGCAGTTTAGTCCATAGTGGTACTATTTTGATGATATTTTCCATTAATAAAATGTAATTTCAGATTATTCGTTTACAAGCTTTATAATTTTATGATTTTTTTAATCGTGTTTTGTCACAGATTCCCCCAGTGTTTGTATTCCACATCGTCCAGAGCGAGCGTTCCATTCTTTTGCTTTGGGCAGAAAGCTGCCTCGCTTTGTGTCCCCTCTAGATTCTATTACATATGCAATTTTAGGTCCGACCCGTCCCTTCCCCTGCCAGCCAACCCGCCACCCTAAGATAAATTTTAGCTTATATATGATGGTATATTTACAAAAAGAGAAAGAGAAAACCTGGTATTTGCAATGATCTGTGCCTTCTTTTTACCACCCTCTTGATTGGAGCTTTTGTGATGCAGCTACCATGATTCAAAAAACAAAACAAAACAAAAAAAAACCAAAAAACGAAAAAAAAAAAAAAAACAAAAAACAAAAAACAACAACAACAAAAAAAAACCCACATTTTTTTAAAGCCACTTCTCAAAGTCCACTAGAGGCCACTGTCTTCAAAGCTTCTCTCACCTAGCCAAAGGTCCCAAGAGGAGACAGCTGTGAAGTTGGGCGTGCTCTGTGGTGCCAGCTGTGACGTTTAAGTTCTCCTAGTTGTAGGTGGTCCATGGAACTAGAAATGTCACCCCTGCTTGATTTTTCATCAGCCAAGTTAAACCCCTGCTTCCTGTCCTTTGCACCTTTTGCGTGAACAGAATATGCATTATGAAAGCAAAATAAATAAACGTAAAATGCAATGAAAACAAGGGGGGGAAGTTGTGTTATTTCCTGCACTGGGTCATCCGTGTGTGCTGTTGTTGAAACTGTACTCACATAATGTCATTTGCCTTGTTCTCTTGTAACCCCTTCCTCAGGTCCAAGAGAATGGGGGCACGCTCTTGTTGAAGTGTGGCCATTGGATCTTTCTTGCATTTATGGAATTGCTTTTTCCGTCCCCAGGAAACTGGTGTTTGCTTGTCCGCTTTATCTCTGTAGCAAATGAACAGCTCAGCCTTAGACTGTGTAACTGTTTCCTCATCCTTAGCTGAAAATAAGGGGGCATACTGTATTGCAAGATTGTTTGGGGATGGGGGGTGGGGGGTGGTCCCTTTAGGGCCCCTGAAGACGTTTCATGTGTTTCTAAAAAAGCTGCTTTGTCTATTTCCTGAGTTTTCGAGTGGAAGTACTAAACATTAATGGATTTGCACAACCACAAAGAATGAGAATTGATAACACGGAAGGAGTAATGCAAAAAAGAAATCACCACATGTTATCGATGATCAGAAGTATTACAAATAAATGTCTTTTTCTTCGTCTCTCCCTTCCCCCGCCTTCCTCTTGCCGACATACTCATCCTTGCTGCTTGAGGCTGCGACTTCCTCCAGAGTACTGTCCGTACGGAGCCCAGACACCCTGGTCTTCCGGGGCGGGGGCGCAATTAAGGGAAGGGAGCACATAGAGAAAGAAACCTCCCATCCTACATTCCCATGCCTGGACATGTTGCCTTTTCAGCAGCCTTGCCCGCAGTGTGCTGGGGGCTGGGAGCACCAAGCTTCCAAGGGCGGCATAAAACATTCCTGAACCCCTTGACTCTTCTACGCATTTCTACATTAAACTTAACGCCTTGAGAGATTTCCCACCGCCTAATAGAAGAATGAGGATTGAATTCTTTGATGTTTGGATTTCTCCTTTACTCATCATGAAAATCCCTAACGATATAGTTTTATATGATGTGTACACAGAGTAGGATTGTTAATAATTAAATTGAGAGGTTGGAGCGCCCTTGTGGGGCACTAGCAACCTGGAATGTAGAGAGCTCTCATCTTCCCCTCGCGGAAGCCACTGGCTTTCTTTGTACAAGGAGAGGGAGAAGTCATTCTAGAAGGAGGAGGTGGCATATTTAACGTCGTTACTGCCCCTTGGGCTAACCAGCAAGAGGATTCTACATTTTGGAACGGACGAGCCACTGCCTGAGCAGCCTCCATCTTTACTCTTTACAAAATGGACCCGTCGAGAATATTGAAAAGCTTGGAAGGATCGTTTTTGAAGAAATTCTTTTGCATTCAGCATGGACTCGACCAGCATCTATGGAGATTATTTTTTTGCTTCATTTTCTAAAATTGTATTTAGAAAAGTCTTAAGTATTGTGCTTTGTAAAGAAGATGATTAAAATGAAATTTTGTGAAAATATTTTTCTTCAAAGTTGTCATGGTCCAAGAGGAATGATTTCTTGGAATTCAAACCATTTTTCTCCATTTTACACTATTTGGTTACTCTTAGAAAAACGTCTTTGGAAGACATATAGTACTCCTCACCCTACCTAATCTTTCCCAAGTGAACAGAAACAATCCATTAAAATCTGTGGCTGTGAAATCCAGTTTTACATTGTTCAATTTTACATTCATATTTAGGCAGAAAATTCTAGTTAGCTCTACATTGTTTTTTAGTGTAAAAATCATTAAATTATCATTATTCGAATAACTGTGTAAAGCCACTTTTATTCATACACAGCCCTCTAGGCAACATACTCAAGTACATGATTTGTTCTCTCCCATAAAGATAGCCCGTATCTATCATGACGTGTGTCTTCGGTTACTAATGGCGGAGTTTTATTTCCTTTCATAACCAGCTCTTTGATGGGAAAACCACAGGGTGTGTAATCAATTGCTCACATTTGCCACAGTCTGTATTACAAACAATCCCCAGGACCCACGAAGCCCTTTGTATTGTAACCTGAGGTCACCCGGGTCTCTTTTTTGTATTAGATTAGGTTTTGGTTCTCTAGCTATTTTCACACAAATTAATGTCAAGATGTTTTAGCACCAAGAGGGCTTGGTAAAAAAAATAAAAATACAAATAAAAAAAGCTTTTCTTTTCAGTTTAATACAAGGCTCATTGCAGTATCCAACAGAGGGAAGGAAGGCTTGGTGCTTATGACTTAAGCCTGGGGAAGAAGATGTCATTCCCAAAATGAGCTCTGATGAGGGAACACAGTGGCCAAGGCAGAGAAACTCTTTCCTGGTCAGAAATAAAAGTTTGTCGGTGGTGTAAGGACAGAGGGGACGTCCTGTCTCTTATGGTGATGAACAGTTGGTGTCATTCCTAATTCTGTCCCTAGGGTCACTGAGGTTTGATTCCCAACACACGGAGCAGAAGGCAGCCCCTGAAGCCAATGAGAATCTGTGAAGGAGATGCAGATCCCAGAGAGGTGGTTTCATTTCCTGGGTTTTTAACTGATCCCAAATTGGAGTGGCTCTGGGGGCAGCCTTTTCCTATAAATGACATTGTGTGGTCATCATGTGAATTTAGAGTTCACAGGAAAATGGGCTATTCCTTTTTTCTTGTTAGACCAATAGGTGATGAAATACTTCAACCATAGAGCAAGGTAACCTAGTAGGCTGTAGCCAGAGTTTTCTGAGGAGAAAAAAATGAAAAAAAGAAGGGTTCAGTTCCTGGAAAACCAGCTTCATGGGGGGCACTTCTCTTTAAATGGCAACAAGTTTAATTAAATTGGGCAGATACAGCACTGTCATTTAAGTTGTGAATGCTTCCCTTCCCCCTTACCCCTATAGAATGTCACTAGTTCCTCCAAGAAACTAAGATATATTGTCAAGCTTTGAGCTCTTTGATGGGAAAGCGCCCTGGAAATGCAAAGCTTTATTATAGTTTTTATGCCTTAAAAAAGAAAAGTTTAGGGGCACCTGGGTGGCTCAGTCAGGTAAGCGTCCGACTTCAGCTCAGGTCATGATCTCGCAGTTTGTGGGTTCGGGCCCCATGTCGGGCTCTGTGCTGACAGCTCAGAACCCGGAGCCTGCTTCGGATTCTGTGTCTCCTCCGCTCTTTGCCCCTCCCATGCTCATGCTTTGTCTCTGTTTCTCAATAATAAATAAATGTTAAGCAAAATTTTAAGTTTAGAGGAATCTACAAACAAACTTTAAAAATGAGCAAGCTGAGGGGCGCCTGGGTGGCTCAGTCGGTTAAGCATCCGACTTCGGCTCAGGTCATGATCTCACGGTCTGTGGGTTCGAGCCCCGCGTCGGGCTCTGTGCTGACAGCTCAGAGCCTGGAGCCTGTTTCAGATTCTGTGTCTCCCTCTCTCTCTGACCCTCCCCTGTTCATGTTCTGTCTCTGTCTCAAAAATAAATAAAACATTAAAAAAAATTTTTTTTTAAAATGAGCAAGCTGATAAGGCCATTCTGAAGCCAAACAGAAAAGCCAGGAAAATATCAGTAACATTTCCAAGGTTATTCCTCCCCACAAACACACACACACACACACACACACACACACACACAAAACACAGATATCTTAGGAGAAATGGACTGGATTCTCTCCAAGCTTCATTATTATTGCTTAGTCTGAATCTCCACCTGAGAGAACTGAGAACTTGGCTGGGGCAAATTAAACATGGATCAGGTGTTTATGATGTGCTGGACACCATAACAGGTGCTGAGTGCAATGTGGCCCCTGTCCTCATGAAGCTCAGACTGAGGGAAGTAGACGACAGGTAAGCAGGCAAGTCTTCCCCAGAACAAGACCATAACCACAGAGAGAAGTCCAGAGGCTTTAGAACTGCAGAGGAGAGGTGCCCAGTGGAGCCTTGAGAGTGGAGAGGACAGAGGAAGAGGGGTATTTTTGGTTAAAAACATTTTTTATACTCTAAAGCTGTGATGAACATCTCTGGGCATAAATCTACATCCACAGTTGGTTGGTTCTTTCTTCTTCTTCTTCCTCTTCTTCTTCTTTTACAGAAAGAAAGGGACAGAGCATGAGCTGGGGAGGGGCAGAGAGAGAGGGAGACACAGAATCTGAAGCAGGCTCCAGGTTCTGAGCTGTCAACACAGAGCCTGATGCAGGGCTTGAACTCGTGAACCTTGAGATCATGACCTGAGCCAAAGTCAGATGCTTAACCAGCTGAGCCACCCAGGCACCCCTATGCTTACATTTCTGATTTATCCTTAAGATAATTCCTAGAAGTGGAGTGTGAATATGAATTACCTGAGATTTTAGCAAGAATAATTTTTGCAAGCAACAAAATCAAAAACAAGTGGGACCATATCAAACCAAAAAGGTTTTGCACAGCAAAAGAAATCATCAGCAAAGTAAAATGACAAGCTATGGAATGGGAAAAAATATTTGCAAACCACACATCTGATAAGGGGTTAATATCAAAAACAAAGAATTCATGCAACTCAATAGCAAAAAAACACAACCCAACTTGAAAATGGGCAAAAGACCTTGATAAACATTTCTCCAAAGATGGTATATATACAAAAGGCCAATAGGTACATGAAAAGATGCTCAACACCGCAAGCTATTAGGGAAATGCAAATCCAAATCACAATGAGATATTACCTCACACCTGTTACACTGGCCATTGTCAAAAAGACGAGATAAATGCTGGTGTGGATGTGGGGAAAAGGGAACCCTCATATGCTGTCAGTGGGATTGTAAAGTAGTACAGTCACTATGGAAAACAGTATGGAAGGTCCTCAGAAGGTTAAAAACAGAGTTACCATATGACCCAGCAATTCCACTTCTGGGAATATAGCCAAAGGTAATGAAAACACCAACTCAAAAAAATGTCTGTACCCCATGTTCTTAACAGCATTAGTTATAATAGCCAAGGCATGGAAACAACCTACGTGTCCATTGATAGGTGAATGGATAAAGAAGTTGTGGTATATCTATACACAATGGAATATTATCCAGCCATAAAAAATGAGGAAATCCTGTAACAACATGGATGTACCTTGAAGGCATTACCTAGGTGAGAGAAGTCAGATAGATAAAGGTAAATACTGTATGATCTCACTTATGTTTGGAATATAAAAAAAAAACTGATAGAAAAATAAATAAGATTTGTGGTTACCAGAGGTGGGGAGGCGGATTTGGAGGAAGGTGGTAGAAAAGTACAAACTTCCAATTACAAGACAAATAAGTACTAGGGATATAATGTACAACATGATGACTATAGCTAGCACTGCTGTGTGGTATATAGGAATGTTTTTAAGAGAGTAAATCCCAAGAGTTCTCATCCCAAAGAGAATTTTTTTTACTTTTATTCTTTCTTTTTATTGTTATCTGTATGGGAAGATGGATGTTAGCTGAACCCATTACAGTAATCATTTCACAATATATATAAATCAGATCATTGTGCTGTATGCCTTAAATGTACACAGTGATCTATGCCAATTATATCTCAATAAGACTGGAAAAAATATTCAGCCATATGCACAAATCCCTGGAAAGGAATTCAACATAATGAAAATATTTGTTTCATTAAGGTGGTGAAACTGTGAGCTACAAAATGGTTTTCTTTTAATATTGCTATTATTTGATAATTAAAGAAAATAGTTATAAAAATTTTTAAAAGAAGGGGCACCTGGATGGCTCATTCAGTTGAACATCTGACTCTTGATTTCAGCTCAGGTTATGATCTCACGGTTCGTGGGATCGAGCCCCACATCAGGCTCTCTGCTGACAGCATGGAGCCTGCTTGGAATCCTCTCTCTCCCTCTCTCTGCCCTTCCCCTTCTTGCACTTTCTCTCTTTCTCTCAAAATAAACATATGACAACTTTTTGAAGAATAATTTTTGCCCGATTATAAACATAGTTGAATTAACGTCAGTATGCAAAAGTGACTAACCATCCAACTGCCCCTAAAGTTGTATTTGCCTAAACCTCTCTGGGTGTCAGGCCTGGATGTCTTCCTCCTGGCCAGTCGCTGCTCAAATGTCACCTAATCAGAGAGGCTGTCCCTAACCCACTAAATAAAAGAGCAACCGTAGCCTCAGTCCTCTCCCAGACACACACACACATGCGTGCACATACACATATCTATTTTCTGTCTTCCCTCCCTAGAATGAAACCACCATGAAGGTAGTGACTTCATTTTCTTCACTGCTGTATCCCCAGTACCTAAAACATACTGAAGTGAATAGTAAGCATTTGATACTGATTTGTTGACTGAATAGGTGAGTTGGTAATTGTGACTGATACCAAATGGAATTTATTCCATAAATTCGAGCAGCCCAGTTTGCCTTTACAAACACTCTATGTGTTGGGGCGCCTGGGTGGCTCAGTCGGTTGAGCGTCCGACTTCAGCTCAGGTCATGATCTCGCGGTCCGTGAGTTCGAGCCCCGCGTCGGGCTCTGTGCTGACAGCTCAGAGCCTGGAGCCTGTTTCAGATTCTGTCTCCCTCTCTCTCTGACCCTCCCCCATTCATGCTCTGTCTCTGTCTGAAAAATAAATAAACATTAAAATTTTTTTTAAAAAAACCCTCTATGTGCAAAACTGTAGTATTAGGGAGGATTCCTGACATAAAACAGTTATGAAGAAAGCCTTTAGGGGCTCCTGGGTGTCTCAGTCGGTCAAGCATCCGACTTCACCTCAGATCATGATCTCACGGTTCATAAGTTCCAGCCCTACATTGGGTTCTGTGCTGATGGTGCAGAGCCTGCTTTGAATCCTGTCTTCCTCTCTCTCTACCCCTCCCCCATCTCTCTCCCTCTTCTTTTCTCTCTCTCTCTCTCTCTCTCTCTCCGCCCCCTCTCTCTCTCTCTCTCTTTCAAAAACAAACATTTAAAAGAAAAAAGCATTCAGAGGCACTTTACTTGAATGTAAGTCTCAAGCCACACCCAGAGCCTAAGAAGAGTGCCTACGTTACCATGGATCTTCAAACAAGTTCCCCCTGTTACCTCTAAGACTATCACCCACCATTAGAAAACCATGGCTACCCCTGTTTTGAGACATAAAGCATTCTTTTTTCATTAGATTCACTCTGGAGAAAGAATGAATTCAAAGGTGAGCCTATTCCTGGCACTTTGCTTTTGACACTACTCTGAGGTCACAGGAGCACCTAATTGTTGCCCCTCGGGGCTGGCCATCTGCCAGATGAATAAGGAGGACGTGCAGGCGAGCCCTGGGCCTCTCGACACATGCCATACAGCTCTTAGAGTGCCCTGGAGGAGCAGTGGTAGCAACACCAACCAGGAACCTGGTAGAAATCAAACTTTGGGGTTCTGCCCCAGACCTACTGAATCAAACTCTGCAGAGGAACCCAGCAGTCCGCATTTTAACTAGTCCTCCGGGAGATTCTGATGCACACTGAAGCTTGAGGGCCGCTGTCATGGGCCGGGGGGGGGGGGGGGGGGGGGGGCGGGGAATCATCTCATTCTCAATGAGTTGTGTGTAGAATAATCTATAGTCGTCTTCTCCAGAGATCTTTTATTAGATTGTGGCCGCACCACAACAAGGTGCGCTGTGTACAATAGTCTATTAGGTTGAACCATATGAAATTGCCATTTATGCAGGTCAAATATTGTTGGATAGGGTGTCCAGTCTCAGCTCAGACATCACAGAGCTACAAGACGTCCTTCCATGCTTGCAGTAAGGAAAAATTGGGACAGACCAGAAATTGAAAGAGAGCTGCGTTTGCAGAGCGAACGGCTATTTCAAAATCTGGAGAGAGAAGGGCACTTTCAGTGAGACACAGAAGTGGAACATTTGCTTACCAGGGACAGAAGCTACCAGGTGCCATAAAAGTGGATAGGAACATCAAGGTAGAAAACTGAACAAATTGCTGGTGGCTGAGTGTGGACTAGTTTGAGAGTATGAAGCTCCTGGGGAAAGAGGTTCCCACACTTTTGCAGGCTTTTCCTCCAGGAACCCCAAGTGGCTCTTAGATGGAAGATCAGGAGAAACCCAGAGAAAATTCATGGCACAGGCTGGAGGTGCTGGCTCTGGAGCCACTGAGAAATCTACACGGGCCTTTCTCACTTAAGGAACAAAAGGCTTATTCTGCAGGGGGAATGATCTGAGGACACTGGTGAAATAGCACTGCAGCTGGGGGAAGGGAATCCCACCCAGCCTCAGCCCCCAACTCACCTAAAGTAAAATTTTAACCTTAAGGGAGAAAGGCCTCAAGGCTGTTGACTGAGAACACTGTTGGATACCGACTGCATCTAGGGGAAAAGATTGGCCAGGGGGAGCTCTATCTCTGGAAGAAGGTCAGAGGCACTTGTGAAGGCTGTACCCCTCAAATTAAGGGTTCGACTACTAGAGAACACTCCCCTCTATGCCCCAAGAGCACACTAACAAACCTTCAGGAATAACAACAGTGGATTACAGCAGGGAGAGCTGCCAGAGACAGGCTCTCTCTGGAAAGCAGCACAAAGGGAAGCCCCAAAACACAGAGGAGGAAAAAAAAAGATCACGAGACGAATTAAAAGTTTCTGGTGTCCATAGGAACAACAAACCTCAACACAGCCCAATTCCTGGCTAGAATAACATAAATTCCTACAGTAAGCGTTTATTTACCACAGTATCTGATGCCTTACATAAAAAGTCTAGCTTTCAACAAAAAAATTACAAGGCATGCCAAAAGGCAATCTAAAGAGACAAAACAATCCTCAGAACCAAACTTAGATATGGCACAGTTATTGGAAGGATCAGAGAAGGAATTTAAAATAAGCGTGATTACTACGTTAAAGGCTACAGGGGGAAAAGTAGACAACATGCAAGATCAGATAGGAAATTTCAGCAGACATGGAAGCGCTAAGAAAGAATCAAATGGCTGGGAATTAAAAACACTGTGACAGAAATGAAGAATGTCTTTGATGGGCTTTTCAGAAGACTTGAATGTTCATATTTACTTGAATAAATAGCAGGACTGCTAAAAAGAGAGAAGGCACAAATCACCAAGTTAAGAATGAAGTGGGATGCTACTAGAGATTCTGCAGCCGTCAAAAGGATAATAAAGGAATACTGTGAACAATTTCATGATCACAAATTCAACATCTTAGAAGAAATGGACCAATTCCTCCAAACTCTCCAACTATCAAAACTCAACCAAAATAAAATAGACAAACTTAACAGCACTATAACCATTAGACAAAAAGTCAAATATGTAACTAAAAGACACTGAAAAGGAAATCTCCAGATCCAAATGATTTCACTGGAGAATTCTACCGAACATTGAAAGAAGTAGCACCAACTTTACACAATCGCTTCCAAAAAAGAGAAGAATGCAGAACACTTCCCAAATCATTTTATGATGCTAATATTACTCTGATATCAAAACAAGGAAAAGACAGTACCTCCAAAAATGAAAACTGCAGGTCAGTATATTTTATGAAACTAGATGCAGATATTCTCAATAAAGTATTAGGAAGTAAAATCCAGAAATGTATAAAAAGAATTATACACCACAACCAACTAGAATTTATTTCAAGCATGCGAATTCAACACTGGAAAATTAGTGTAATACACCATATCAATAGGCTAAAGAAGAAAAATCATGATTGTATCAATTGATGTAGAAAGAGCATTTGAAAAAAAATCCGATACCCATGCACAATAATGGTTCTCAGTGAACTAGAAATAGAAGGAAACTTCCTTAACTTGATAAACAGCACCTGCAAAAAAACCACAGCCAGCATCATACTTAGGGTGAAAGGCTGAATACTTTCCCTCTAAGATTAGAACAAGGCAAGGAAGTCTGCTTTCACTGCTCTTATTCAACATAGAACTGCAAGTCCCAGCCATGGCAACAAGGCAAGAAAAAGAAATAAAAGGCATGCCGATTGGAAAGAAGAAATAAAGCTATTTCTATTTGCAGATTACATGATTGTCTACATGGAAAATCCCAAGGAAAAATCCCACAAACCTCCTGAAGTGAGCTCAGCAGAGTCATGTAATAATAGAAATGCAGTGCATGCATTTATACATACTAATAATGAACATGTGGAACCTGAAATTAAAAACCATGCCATATATACTCACTCTAAAAAAAACTGAATACTTGAGCATAAACTTAATAAATATGTACATAATCTGGATGCTGAAAATTAGAAAATTCTAATGAAAGAAATCAAATAAGGTCGTCTAAATAAATGGAAAGGAATTCTGTGTTCATGGATTGGATGATTCAACATAATATATGTGTTAATTCTTTCCAAATTGATCTATATGTTTATGTAATTCCCATCAAAATCCTAGCAAGGTTTTTTTGTAGACCTAGACAAGCTTATTCTGAAATTTATATGGAAAAACACAGACCCTAATATAGCTAAAACAGTCTTGGAAGAGAAAAATAGGGGAGTCACTCTCTCCAGTATTAAGGGCTAGTATGTAGCTTCAGCAGTGTAGATAGTATGGGCTGGTGGAGGGATAGATACCTAGGTCAGTGGAACAGAACAGAGAACCCAGAAATAGACCCATACAAATATTCCCAACTGATTTTTGACCAAGGGGTAAAGGCAATTCAATGAAGGAAAGATAGTCTTCTCATAAAATGGTACTGAAGCAGTTGAACATCCAGAGGCAAAAAAGAACAAAGAAAAGAAACCTGTATCTAAACTTCACACCTTATACAAAAATTAACTCAAAGTGGATTTGAAATGTACAATGCAAAGCTACAAAACTTTTAGGAAAAAACATAAGAGGAAATCTTTGGGACCTAGGGCTAGGCAAAGAGATTTTTAGCATGGAATTAAAAGCACAATTTATAAATAGAAAAATTGATAAATTGGGCCTTCTCAAGATTAAAGACATTTGCTCTGTCTAGGAAATACCTCAGTGAGAAGACGAAGGACAAGCTAGAGACTGAAAGAAGATATTTGCAAACCGCCTGTCTGACAAAGGACTAGTATCTACAAGATAGAAACTTAAAACTCAACAGTAAAAAAGTGAAACGTTCCGATTAGAAAATGGGCACAAGATATGAACAGATATTCACCACATAAGATATACACTTGGCAAATGAGCACATGAAAAGATGCTCAACATCATTATCCATTGGAAAAGTGCTAGTTAAAACCATATGAGATATCACTACACGCCTATCAGAATGGCTAAAATAAAAGTAACAACACCAATTACTGGTAAGGATGTGGGGACACTGGATCACTCATACATTGCTGATGGGACTCTGGAAAACAACTTGGCAATTTCTTACAAAATTAAACATGCAACTGTCATATGACATAGAATTTGCACTCCTGGGCACTTATCCCAGAGAAATGAAAACTTATGTTCACATAAAAACCTGTACATGCATGTCCATAGCATTTTTATTCATGATAACCCCAAACTAGAAACAACTCAGGTGTCTTTGAAAGGATAAATGGTTAAAGAAACTGTAGCACATCCACACGATATAACAGTCAGTGCTCAGTAACAAACGGAAAGGACTACTGATACGTGCAACACCTTGCATGAATCCCAAGGGAATTAAGCTAGGTGAAAAAAAAAATCCTAAAAGGTTACATACTGTATGGTTCCATTTATATAACATCCTTGAAGTGACAAAATTATAGAAGTGGAAAACAGATTAGTGGTTGCCAGTAGTTAGGTATGGGGCCATGAGGAGAGAGACTGATGTGGGAATCAAAGGGCAATAGGATGGATCCTGGTGGTGATGTAACTGTTCTGTATCCTATCAATGTTACCATCTGGGTTGTAATAGCGTACTATGGTTTAGCAGGGGGTTTTCATTGGGGAAAACTGGTTAAAGGGTTCGCTAGCTCTCCCTGTATGATTGCTTAATACTGCATATGAACCCACAATTCCCTCAACATAAAAATGCTTAATTTCAAAAAGTCTTTTGCACACACAAAACAGCAATTGAGACAAATAGGGAACCTTCTAGAAGAGAATCATCAAGGTGGTGAAGGGCCTGGAAATCATGTTGTGGAAGCAGTGAGTGAAGCGTCTGGGAGGCAGGGTATCACCAGAGCAGTACTTGGAAAGCTGCCATGTGCAAGAAGAATTAAATTAGAATCAATGGGTAAAAGTTACAAGGGAAGGTTATATTTTAATCTATGGAAGAACTTTCTAGAACCTAGAGCTGTTAACATATAAGATGATGGAATTCGAAATATCTGGAGATACTGACCTTGCTGTTTCTTGTACCCTGGTATTAGAGCCTTTATACTGGCTCTTCCCTCTGCCTGCAGTGCTCTTCCACACGTATTTCCATGGCTAACACCCTTATCTCATTCAAGTTTTTGTTCAATGTCCATTGTAAGTCAAATGAGTGCTCTGGGTTCATGTCATCATCATCCTCCAGACCCTAGGCTGATGAAGCAGGTACCATCTGGAATGTTACTGGTAGCAGAAAGTTGATGATGGAGAAAAAAAGAGTTCTGGAAGGTCTTGGACCAGTAACGAAATGCTCGGTTTCAAAGTGAAGCTGGACATTCCCAGAAAAGGGAATTGGAAATTAGAAGTGTCTTTTCAGAGAGAGATTGGTATGCTGGTGAGTTCCTTCCTACCCATGGTGTGTTGGAAGGCTGCCTATCACTTACCATGAGCCTAGGGAAAGGATTCAAAGAGAATTTGCTACATATGTCCCAAGAGATTTTTCAGGACATAGAGGACAAGTGTCTGAACCATACCTAAGAAATCTAGAAGGTGAGATGGCCGGCTGGCTGCTCAAATGGTGGCAGCGAGAGAGGGGCTGGATAGGAGTGGCCAGCACCCCCAGAGGTTGTGAGGCGAAGGGTAGATGTTTCCTCTGGACCAGATGTGATCCCAGCACCAGAGAGCCATCAATGGAGTTGTCGTACATCCTCTTGCTATACGCCCCTGCCTTAGAGGAGTGACTAGCAGGGTAGGAGAGGACAGAAGAAGCCAACGCTGCTCCTCCTCTCCACACTGTAAATGCTCAGCCTGTGCCAAGCTTAGATGGAAGAGAAGCGCCTTTCTTTTAATTTTAAAACTTTTAAATGTTTTCATCTTAAAAGAATTTCAGACTTATGAAAAGGTTGCAAAATTCGTATAAGCAGCACAACACAGGACAGAGACACAAGAACAAGTAAACAAGGTGAACCTTACAATTTTCCCAGCTTACTGCCTCGAGAGAGTTTCCAGGCGCAGAACAGAGAAAGAGCGCCCATGAGGAGCCCAGTCATCACCCTGAGTTGGGTAGATGGAGCTGGAAGGCCAAGGAGGCTACAGTTAGAGTACTGGAGAGGAGACAGCTGTACATAGAGTTCTGGAGATGCATAGATCTGGAATCTTTAGCAGCATACTGACCAGCAACTGTGTGTATGAAGAAGCCACCTGAAGCTGGGGAAAGAACCACCTGAATGCATTAGAGGGAACCATCCCTGAAGGTCCTATGGGGCCAGAATAGTTTCTGTGTCCACTGCCCAGACTGAGAAATGTCATAATTCACAGGACATCATGTACTCAGAGGGGTATTGCCTCAGTAGCAAGGATTAATTAGCCTTAGCCTAAAGGCTGCTCTGATCCCACTTGAAGCTTAAAAGCAAGCCTCAAAAGAAGCAAACTGTTTCCAAGTAACTTAACTATATCCCAGAATAAAGCTCAAGAATATTTATAGGAATACAAAAGTATGCAGTACCCATTAAAGTAAAATTCACAATGTGTGGCATCTAATAAAAAAATTACCAGGCATGCAAAGAAAATATGACCCACAATGAGAAAAATCAATAGAAATAGGAATCCAGGAATAAAACAGATGACAGCATTACTAGACAAGGACACTCAAGCAGTTACTATAACTATATCCCATATGTTCAGGAAGGTGGAGGGCACATGTGGAATGAGAATGGGACTGTACTGGGTGTAACCAATGGGTGGTCGATTTGAGGGTGATGTAACTGTTAGTTCAGAGATTGCATACTCATACCTAATGACTTGGTCTTCCATCCCTATCTGTCTATAAGTAACAGTTCCATCATATAGCACGTTCCATCTGTGGTACGTCTTAAAGGAAAATACCTTACAATTTTTAATTCATCTTATGAAGTCTACCTTTTCCTCACAAGCTACTTGCTTACTCATTACATATACTTAAAACATCCTATGGGTTTCACCAATATTTTATAAAGCAATATTTTACATACAATCTATGCTTAATACTGCTGATGAGTTTCATCCATCCAGTTGGCTTTTCTTGTATTGTATGGCAGATTACAATCATCTATGCCCATGCAATATTTATAGCATCTATACACAAACGTATCTGTCTATAGCCATATCCATATCTATCTCTCAGTATCTGTATCTAACATGACAGCAGGTACTTTGGCCGTGTTGTTCACTATGCTATCCTCAGCATCAAAGACAGTGCCTGATGCATAATAGGAGCTCAATAAATCTTTGCTGAATTACTGTATATGTTAAAGTTTTCCCTTGACAATAAACTTCATATTAAAAAAATAAAGTTTTCCCAATGAATACATACAGTATTATGAAACATGACTGTCTTTTGTCACTATCTGCTCTTGGTTCTTGGGTACAACGAAAAAAGTAATGAAGCTGCCTCTCAAATGGTAACTCAAATATTTTTTGACAACACTGAGTCAAAGAACTAACTAGTTAGACCACAGTTTGTATGAATAACCAACCTACAATAAATAAAGGAAATGAGAAAAATGCCCGGGTTTAATCTTACTCTTTGGCTATAGTGCTTCCACTCTATTCTTCAATCCACTGTTCTAGTCCAAACGACATCGCTGCGTTAGGGCAAAGTCATTTCCAAGACATGTACTTAGTAAAGAACAGGCAGGGGTAAGAACCGAACAACTGTTCAACTAAAGAGAAGAGGCTAATCCGGCATCTTGTAATTTTCTCAGCGTGTCTGGGGGTGGGAGGCAGGAAGGACATCAGGAGAAGGGACTGGGGTGTGTTTCGGGTGTGCAAATTACTGGAGATAATGAGAAAGTGCACTGAGAAACTTCCAACTGCGTGGAAGTTATTTGTTAGCTAGGTAAATTCTAAGTTCTTTACCCAGCAGGGTTTATGTTTAGAGGAAGGTAGTATTCAAGCCAGAATTCACAACTCCTGTTGAGTCTTATTCTGTCAGCGGGGCCCCAGTGAGAGCTGGAAAGAACACAGGAAGCTTAAAGTGGGGGCAACAGCAAGACACTGGCGAGCGATCGTGAAGTGGGCATCTTTGCTCTTCTGAAGGCTGTGCCAGTCATTGGAATAATTTCAGATAAACAGGCACATTAGGAAAATTATTATTATTATGCATTACAAGGCTATAAGGAAAATGTGTCCATCATGTTTTTTTTTAAATCTCAGAACAGAGGTATTGAAAGTTTTCTCTAGCTTCCCTCTTCCCAATTTTGGTCTGTGTGTTTTTACAGATCTCCTCAGAGCCCATTTTCCATTCACTGGCCACAAAAGAGGGTGCACACCGGTGGCACTTGTTGAAGTTCCTAATTTTTACCAGGACTGGAATTAAGGCAGGATTTCTTTAAAGATTTATTCCAGCACTTTCGGCTTTCTTTTGGGGGTGGGGTGGAGGCATGGACTGTACCATTACTGAAACAAGAAGAGAAGCCAAACCATGATTTTGTACGGTAAGTCCTATCCTGCTTTTGTCAGATGGCTTGTGATGTACTACAAAGGATACCATCAAGAAAGTGAAAAGACCAGTCATAGAATGGGAGAAAATATTTGTAAATCACGTATCTGGATGAGGGACCTAGATCCACAATATAGAAAGAACTTTTTAACTCAGTAATAAAGACAAATACCCAATTTAAAAATGAGCAAAAGATCTGAATAGACATTTTTCCAAAGCAGTTACACAAATAGCGAATAAGCACGTGACAAGATGCTAACCGTCACTGGTCATCAGGGAAATGCAAATCAAAATCACAATGCAAATACAACATCACAGTGCAAATGCAGATCAAAATTACGACCACTTCACACCCACTGGGATGGCTGTAATCAAAAAGACAACAAATGTTGGTGACAGTGTGGAGAAACCGGAACCCTCCTATGCTGTCGGTGGGAATGTGAAATGATGGAGCCACTTTGGAAAATAGTGACAGTTGATCCAAAAATTAAGCATGGAGTTGTCATATGACCCACAAGTCCACTCCTAGATATATATCCAAGACAAATGAAAACCTCTGTCCACACTTTGTATGATTCCATATAGATGAAATGTCCAGAATAGGTAAATCTATATATAGAGAGAGTAGATTGGTGATTGCTTAGGACTGAAGGGTGTTGGGGGAGTGGAGAGTGACTGCTAATGGATACTGGGTTTTGTGGGGCGGGGGGGGGGATAGGTGATGAAAATGTTCTAAAATTGAGTGTGGTGACAGCTGCTCAACTCTATGAATATACTAAAGCCACTTAAATGGGTGAACTGGATGGTTTGTGAATTATATCTCAATAAAACTGGTATTAAAAATGAAAACCCAGGGCACCTGGGTGGCTCAGTCGGTTAAGCTGAGGAATCTTGATCTCAGCTCAGGCTTTGATCTCTGGGTCATGAGTTCAAGCCCCGCCTTGGGCATTAAGCCTACTTTATTATTATTTTTTTTAATTTTTTTTCAACGTTTATTTATTTTTGGGACAGAGAGAGGCAGAGCATGAACGGGGGAGGGGCAGAGAGAGAGGGAGACACAGAATCGGAAACAGGCTCCAGGCTCTGAGCCATGAGCCCAGAGCCCGACGCGGGGCTCGAACTCCCGGACCGCGAGATCGTGACCTGGCTGAAGTCGGACGCTTAACCGACTGCGCCACCCAGGCGCCCCAAGCCTACTTAAAAAAAAAAGAAAAACCAAAACCGCAAAACCTTGTGACAGCCTCAAGGGCATCCTGTCTTTTAAATACAAGTACTACCTGTGGTGGTAATACTACATTTAATATTGGAGCCTAAAATTGTGAGGCAGGGAAGGTCCAGAGTAAAGATCCCTTTGGGTTCACAGCATTTCATAGGTCAGGTAGGCATCCCACTTGGAGTCTATTTTCCGGGCATAGAAAATTTGTTGCTGGTGCATCCCGGTGCTTTGTCAAGGTCACAGTGAAAGGAGGAGCAGGCCTGCAGGACTGGGCTCAGGAGGGCCATGCTCTTGGGGTGCCTGGATGGCTCCGTAGGTTAAGCTTCCCACTTAGGCTCAGGTCATGATCTCGGGGTCGGTGAGTGGAGAGCCCCTCATCCGGCTCTGTGCTGACAGCTCAGAGCCTGGAGCCTGCTTCAGATCCTCCCCACTTCCCCCCCCCCCAAAAAAATAGGGGCGCCCGGGTGGCTCAGTCTGTTAAGTGTGAGACTTCAGCTCAGGTCACGATCTCATCGTTCAGGGGTTCGAGCCCCACATCAGGCTCAGAGCCTGGCGCTTGCTTCAGATTCTGTCTTCCTCTCTCTCTGCCCCTCCCCTGCTCATGCTCTGTCTCTGTCTCAAAAATAACTAAACATTGAAGAAAAATTAAAAAAAATAAAAAGATAAAAATAAACATTAAAAAAATTTTAAAGGGAGGGCCATGCTCTTGGCAACTGGGACAAGGAGTACAAAATTGAGTTATTTATTTACCTATCTATCAGAATCAGAAGCGTTTTAAATAAGCATCTTCTCATCTCAATTCTGAGTGACAAGTACCTCTGTATTTAGCTTGAAATTGAATATTTACCTCCAGCCAGCGCTTTCAAAGAGTTTTTGCTCTGCTTGAAAAGCTTCAAATTGTTTTGAGGGAAAAAAAAACGGGACTCCTAATGTCCGTCAGGCTGGAGGGATGGCAACAACAAGATCCTAAAATTGACGAATCCGCCCTCCTTAGGGCGCTGCCCGGGGGAGGCGGCAGGGGGCGCCCTGCCAGCTCCTGCCCCGCCGCTCTTCCCAGAACTACCCCCCACCCCCACCCCCACCCCCCGCCCTCCGCTCGTCCTGACGTCCCAGGCCCCCGCCTCCCTCTCCCCAGCCTTCAAAGGGCGCTTGGGGGCTGCGGGGCTGGAGCTTCCGTCTGCAGCCCGGGGGCCTTGCCTTCATCTGTGGGCCGCGAGGCCACGGGTGCGCGCGGGCTCTTCCGGGTCCCGCCCCGCGCCCCCGGGAACAGGTGCCGGGACTGCTTGCGGCCCTTAGCCGCACGCGCGGAGGTGGGATCAAGGCGCGCAGGGCGGCCACATGGACAGCGGCGGCGGGACTCTCCCCGCTGGGGCGCTTGGGGTGGCGACCGAGTCGCCACGGTGCCCGCTGGCGCCGGGAGCCGAGGCCACGGCGGAGCCCGACGGGGCGGCCGAGGGCGCCGGGAGCGGCAGCGGGGGCGAGGACGGGGACGCGCCGCGGCGGGCTCTGCGGACAGTATACGTGCGCAGCGAGAGCCCCCAGGGCGGCGCGGCTGGCGGCCACGAGGCGGGGGCGCGGCTGTGCTTGCTGCGGGCCTGCGAGGCCGAGGGCGCCCACTTCACCTCCGTACCCTTCGGGGAGCTTGACTTCGGGGAGACAGCTGTGCTCGACGCCTTCTACGACGCCGGTGAGGCAGATGCCCCCTTCGCCCTTACCCCACGCCGCCTGCTTTTCTTACCCTGGCACACGCCATGGCCCTGGCCACCCCCACCAGCCCCGCTTCTGCTAACTTAACCACCAGCCTGCCCTGCCTTTCTGGAGGGGAGAGTAGGTAGCATTGTATCTTTTTACAGATAGGAAAACAGAAGCGACTGGCATTTAGCTTCGTTATTTTACAGTCTCCTTAAACATCCCTTAACCCAACAAACAGCCCATAAACTGGATGATGCGAAGCCCTCCTCCCCACCAGTTATCCAGTTTTTATTTCCTCCCTCTGGCCCTGTCCTTATAGCAGTGAGTGGGCCCCAACCCCACCTACACATTAGAATCACCTGGGTAACTTTTACACCCCACCCCCACCCCGCCCCGTGCCCAGATTGTATCCCAGACGAATACCAGAATCTGAGGCCTCAGTAGTTGTTAATGCTTTCTCAGATGATTCCATTTTGCAGCCCAGAAGGGGAATCGGTGTGTTACAATTGAGTGTGTGTATATATGTGTAGGGACAGGTGCGCTTAGAAGTGCCCCGGTGTTCTTTTTAGTACTCTAATTCCTGCCCCCCAAACACACTTTGAGGTGGGGCTGTGCTCTCCCACGTGTGTGACAGATCTATTTTATCCCATGGTGCACAAGCATTTGGGGGCTCAGGGTCTCCTCCGTTGCTGGGATGGGGCCCTAGATCTCTGAGCTCACTGTAATAAGCACTGGCGTGACATTAATAAGCCTTGGGTATCGTGTAGTAATTACCTGGGAGTCCTTGTGCCTTGGCTTCTTCACTGATCAAAAGGTGGTAACGGTGCCTACCCTAAACCTAAAAGCATGTCAGAAGGTACAGGGAGAATTTAAGACGCTGGCCACACCACGCTGAAGCAATCAGCCAGATGTAGTGCCATCCATTCTCTGCCAGAGGGAACAGGGATCCGTTTTCTGCAGAGCAAATCCTCCCCGTCTGGAACAGGGGGCGGGGTGTCAGGCTTGTTCAAATAAAGTGTCCCCTGAGCCCGTTGAAGACACTCTCTTGACATTTCTGACCTCTCAGAGTGTACTCTTCAGCACAGCGTCTTTTTAGAAAAGTGCTCAGGAGCCCACTTCACCCAGAACCACTTGGTTTTCTTGCCTTCTGTTCATTCTCCTCCAAAACTGGAGTTTGAACAGACTCTTCTCTGAAAGGTTAAATGTTCCTTTAGCCACTCAGCACAGCTGTAGCCTCCTGCGTGCTGGTGCCAACTCTGAAGATCGCTGTGCAGCGGCTTTATTCGTGCAGGGGGGGAGGGGGTGTGTCTGTGTCTGTGACAAGCCTTCATCTACCAACAGGACCCCTTCTGGGTGGGTGTGAAAGTTATGTCAGTCAGAAATTCTTTGGCTTTCGATTCCAGATCTACACAACAGGTACATTGCCTTCTCTTGCTCCCGGTCCTGATTCCCTAGAATTTTCTGCATCATGCGCTTCCTTTGGTTGACCTTGGCTTCATCTTTTTTTAAAAAAATTTTTAGTGTTTATTTTTGAGAGAGAGAAAGTGCATGAGCAGGGGAGGGGCAGAGAGAGAGAGAGGGAGACACAGAATCCAAAGCAGGCTCCAGGCTGTGAGCTGCCAACACAGAGCCTGATGCGGGGCTCGAACTCACGAGCCGTGAGATCATGCCCCGAGCCGAAGTCAGATGCTCAACTGACCGAGCCACCCAGGCGCTCCTTGTCTTTTTTTAAAAGTTTATTTATTTTGAGAGAGACAAAGACGGCATGAGTAGGGGAGGGGCGAAGGGAGAGGGAGAGAAACCCAAGCATGCTCCAAGATGTCAGTACAGACTCCGACGCAGGGCTCGATCCTACAAACTGAGATCATGACCTGAGCCGAAAACAAGAGCCGGACGGACACTCAACCGGCTGAGCCACCTGGATGCCCCAACCTTGGCTTGGTCTTGACTAAGTTGTTTCTCAGCACATCATTACAACTTATAAATATAACTTACGTATTTGTGTATCAATATAAATATGTATGAATATAACATATATTAATATATAACAAATATATGTGAATATAACATATTTATATAAGTTATATAAATATATGTAAATATAACATTTATGTAAGCTATATAAATTAACTTACATGTAAATATAACATATATATAAATATAGCAATAAATTCTTTTTACAGGTTTGACAAAGGATGTATGCCACTCCACTAAGTGGGTTTATGGATTAAAGAGACAGCCCCCTCACTCACCTCTCCTGGCTTCCTCATCTCTACCACTCAGACTTTTGATATCTCCACCAAAAATCATACAGATCTTTCACTTTGGTTTCTTTGTAGAAGTTCTGTAAGCACGCTGTCCATCAGGTAGCCTCTAGCCACAGGTGGCAGTTTACATTTAAATGAGTTTAAACACAGTAAAAGTCAGTTCCTTGTGGATACCAGGTGTATTTCAAGTGCTCAACAGGCACTGTGAAGAGAGCATTTTCCTCATCGCAGGATGTCCCATATGGACAGTGCTGTTCTAGAAAAATGTTTGTGGGGAGGGGACCAATGGAGCTGTCCCAGATGTTTTTTAGGGAGGCTGGTAGGTGTGACGTGTGAACACTTCCGGCCTCTTGCTCCCATAGCAAGGCGAAACCGGGTTGGGTTGGGTTGGGTTTTCCTACTCCTGGTGCAGTTTTATGTGGTCCTGTGTGGGTCTGGATCAGAGGTTCCAGATCACCAGTGCCTGGGTGACTTGGTGGGATATGAGAGAGCCCCAGGCAGGCCTTCATCCCAGGCAAGGACAGGTGACACTGTGGGGAAAAACACTGCCATGGCCATGAGTACTGTAAAAAGCAAATCATAAGATCTACGTAACATAAAATTTGCCATTTAATCATTTTTAAGTGTGCATTTCATTGGCATTAAGTACGTTCACGCTCTTGTGCAGCCATCTCCAGAGAACTTTTTTACCAGCTCAGACAATAACTCTGCTCCCCTTAAATAGTAACTTGTCCTCCCCCGTGCCTAGCTCCTGGTAACCACTGTTCTACTTTCTGTCTCTGTGAATTGGCCTGTTCTAGAGATTTCATAGAACTGGAATCATACAGTATTTGTCTTTTTGTGTCTGGCTTATTTCACTTAGCATAACATCTTCAAGGTTCCTCTGTGCTGTAGCACATACCAGAGCGTCTTTTAAGGCTACCGAATACTCCAGTGATTGCATACACCACGTTATGTGAATCCCTCGTCTGCAGATGGGCCTTGGGTTGTTTCCACCTTTAGGGTATTCTAGATAATTCTGTGATGACCGTGGGTGTCTGAATACTTGTTCAAGTTTCTTCTTTCACTTTCTGTGGTATATGGTAATTTCATGGTTAAATTTTTGTTTTTTTGAAAAACATCCTGTTCACTTTGAGCGGAGGTGGTGGTCATCCCTATGTGCCTTTGGTCCATAGAAGGACTAATTTGTTTTATTTTTTTGAGCATCTGTCATCCATCTTCAAAGTTGGGAGTCTTGAATTTAGTAGAACTATTGAATTCTTTGAGGGTCGATCACTCAGTTACTTCTAGTATTTGGAGAACAAAACAGGTGTTCTCTTTTTTCTCTAAAAGAAACCCCTTCTGGATTGTCTTCACTCCTTTTGTCTAAGTGCCCATTTATCTACTTGAACAGAATTCATAGTTATGGCTTGAGGTTCTTCTCTTGTGTGTGGAGTGTATTTACATGCAGCAGCCTTTTCTCCTTCTCAGGCTCATGCTGTGTCTCCCTCTTGGAGGTTCTCCGTGCTTGTGAACATACTAGAAACCAAGAGTTCCTTCAAGAAGGAAATCTATGTAACTCTGTCTCTTGCTTTCCCGCACATTTTGACCTGGAAATTCTATTCTCCTGGACTCTGTAGTAGAATCCGCTTACTGTGGTATCTGATCTTAACCTGAGATCTGGTTCAGTAGAATACATCGATCTCCTAGGAGTGCACCGTTTTTTTTGATGGAGGTTTACTCTCCAGGTAAACCAGGTGGTTAATGACCAATCTAAGTTAGAGCCTCCATGGTGAGTTAGCTAGTAACTGCTCTAATGACAGCAGCCCCTTTGATCGAGCCTGCCCTGGGGCACAAGTTCTCTTCCCACTGCTGTTGGGTTTGGCTCTGCCTAACTTGGCTCCTCTCTGAACCTCATTTAGTTGGTACTTTTCTGCCCCACAGGCCCAACTTCTGAGGATTTTGTCTTCAGTTACTTTCATGGTGATTTTACACGTTGTGAGCTATTGCCACCTACGGCAAGAAGTCTTTGCACTTCCTGGACATCGATTCAGAAGACCAAGGCCAACACAGACGAGCTGTTTGACTTTGCTCTATCTGG
The DNA here is from genome assembly GCF_016509475.1 of Prionailurus bengalensis. Lineage (NCBI taxonomy): Eukaryota > Metazoa > Chordata > Mammalia > Carnivora > Felidae > Prionailurus > Prionailurus bengalensis. The sequence continues at coordinate 15,759,120 of NC_057361.1, read as the reverse complement.
ATGACACCCTTTTTCTGGCTGGCTCATACAGAGTCATTTGGAGGATACCAAGTGTGGCAGAGATTGTTGGGTGACCAGGGATTCACACTCCTAGTTGTTGCTGGGAAGTGGGGGCTACATTTTCCAGCCCTTTGAGTCTTGGGATGTGTAACTAGTTCTGGCCGATGAAATGGAATTACAAGTGGTATCTGTCACTTCTGGGCCCAGGTGTTAGCATAGTGAGTAGTCCTTCCCATACCTTGTGTCCCCTTCCTGTGGTCCCCACGGGAACCTTAGAGGCTCAGGGTAGACGATGGCAGCAGTGCACAATGGAAGGCCCCCAGATCCCTGAACCACTCTTGGAAGGATCACTGTTGGAGCTGGAATGTTTACTTAGGAGTTCGCATAAGCAAGAGAGAAGCTTTTATTTGGTCAGGCAACTAAGATTTGGTGTGGGGGGTGTTTGTTACCGTGGTAAGAGTGCAACTTGGGTTATGAAAACCTAGCCCAGCTGCTAGGAAGTTGTCTCCAAGGTATGCCTTTCCAAGAGGAAGTCCGGCTGTGTATCACCTCAAGTAATGGATCGTCCCTGTTCGTGACTGTGGGGCCCCACGCTGTGCTGCCGTGAGTGAAGAAAATAGAATTGAGATGCTTGGACCATCAGGTTAATACCAGTGATGAGAGGACACGTTCTGGCTTTTTTCCTTGGTTTCACTGGTTTTGGAGGCCAGGTTATTTTTGCCTTTTGTATTAACTGATAATGCAGTGATTCTGTTATTTTCGAAGCTGAGAGTAATATTGTGCTTCTGCCGAGATAGGATATGTAATGGTTTAACGTAAAGCCAGCTGTAGTCCCTTTTGCTGCCCTTTGTGTGGGTTGTGTCTAGCCTCTCCATCTGTGATGTTACTTGTGGATTCTTTATCAGCTTGGTGATAAAGACCAGGCCCTGCCAGCTTCTGTATACTCTTCCACAGTTCCGGACCTCCCTGGCGGTCAGCTGGGCCCTTGTGGTTAGTACTGGCCTGTGAAATGTGAACAACGCCAACACGTATCACTTTGAAAGAGAAGTTAGTGTGCCTCCTCCGTCTGTCTCTGCCTCTGTTATGGCAAACTCAAAGGTCATGTGTCCAAGATGGCTGTTAAGCCACTGAACTGGGGACTTGTCTCGTGGCACCCTAGCCTAGGTTACCCCGACTAATCCAGTTTGCCACGCATTGTGCTAGAAACGCCTGAATGCGTCTCTCGGCTTTCGTGGACTTAGTCCACAGGTGTATTGGCTTCTACTCAAGAGAGAGCCTTGAGGATGCCTTAGGCCTTCTTGTAATCAGGTGCATACTCTCCTCATCACTGTGGAAAATGCAAAAGGTTCTAAGGAAGACAGGCGTGGGTTTAATGGTTGTAGAATGTGTACTTTGCGTGGCATCTCTACCTGGTCAGGCGACTGGCCAAATCGATTTCCAGCAGAATATAAGGGCAGTAGTTCCTTAGACTATTGCCTTCTCTTAAGTAAACACTGATGAGTGAAATCATCAACTGGGAGTCAGTCTTGGCCCCACCTTCTCGGTCATGGTCGAATCCGGCCTATTGCTTCCAAAATAGTTCTCGGATCTGCTGGATGTCACTCTATGTGCCTCTGCTACCTTGGTACAGGCATTATCTTCTCTCGGCCAGGGTGCTGTTAACACCTTTGTCCCTGGTCTCTTAAGGTTGGTGCGTTCCACCCCATGTCATCTGCTTGGACACTACTGTCCCCTGGCACCCTCCACCACCCTGCAGTCTTGCTTTGTCTATTACGTCCTCAGCCTTCACATCTCCTTTCTTCAAGGAAGCCTTGACAGATTCCTCACCCTTACCCTCTCTCTGTCAGCTTTGAGCACACTGAGGTCTTCATTCCTAGTGAGTAACACAGTTGTGATTAAACGATTACTGATTTAATGATTGATCTTCTGTGAGACCTTGAACTCGTCGCCCATAGGCAGCCAGATGCGGTTTTCTTTGCTACTCTTGGAGTGCTTCCTAGGAATATCTCTCTAGTTCTTTTTTAGAATAACTCTCAGTGGACACAATGACACTTGGTTTCTCCTGTTGAGATGAAGCACAACTTATTTTGGTACTCTCAAAAAGAAATCAGAATGTGGTTTCCTGTAAAAGCCACGTTGAATATGGTGGCCAGGCATAGATACAGTGCAGTTGTCACTTTTATTAGGAAACAAGATCCATCCTAATGACACACCTCTGGATCTGAACCTTTCTCCTGAGTGTTACGTATCGAATAGAAGAGACCAGAACCACTCACTCTGGAGACACCGGAATGGAAAGAGTGGTTTGAATTGTGTCCTGGGGGTACTGGTTCTTTTTATTTGTCCACATTTTCTACAGTGTATATTTTTTGTAATATAAATAATTTGATATTAAACAAGTGCAGTGGGAGATTGACGATGGGGTTATCAGAAGCCTCTTTTCTCCCTGCTGGAGACAGTGACGTGGCTTGCCCAGACCACAGTGGCTTTACTCCCAAGGACAAGGCTGCGTGAGTGCCTGGCTGGACCTCGGCTGTCTTCGGCCGGACCTGGCTGCTGGCTTGCCCTCGAGGGCCATTCGCGGAGCCTCTTTCCTTTCTAGCTGCTCTTACTGCTACTGACTCGGCATTGAACCTCGAACTTTCCTCCATGCTTAGTCACGTGGGGTGAGTGAAAGAAGGTTGCACCTGCAGCATTTCCTTGCAGCTGTGCTGATTGAGCCTTGAGTGTGTTTGGGGTAGATAAATACTTGTGGGCTGGCCTGCTACACTGCTGGCTCTCTGTTACTGGGGCAGAAGGTGTTTGGGGTTCCCAGCAGCCAGCTTACAAATAGATTTTTGGAATGCAAGCCATAAACTATTGTTCCAAGACTCTGTGTATCAGGCTTTGAGATCAGAGCTGTTTAAATCCTGTTCAAATAACCTCTGTGGAGGAGGGGTGAACTCCTGCAGAGCCTGCTAGAAAACGTCTGGTTTCCACCCCCCCCCCCAAACACCACCCTCCCCCCCATACCTTCCCAGCTTTCGGGCTGTTGGGTGTGACAGGGCTTGGCCAAAATGCCTGGTGGTCGTTGGGGCTTGATTGGAGGTAGGAGGTGCAGCGCAGGAAGGAGTTGAGCTGTGGACCTCAGCAGGAAGCAGAGTTCACTGGAGAATCTGGGTCTGTGGGAAGCAGCCCGGGCACCAGGCAGAATTGGACAGGGGTGGCAGTAGGAGAGAGCAGGCACATTAGATGTAGATGAATTTTTTCTTAAATTTTTATTATGGAAAATTTCAAGCATGTACGTTACCAGCTTCAACGATGATGAACTTTCTGCTGTCTTTATTTGTTCTTTATGTACCCCCTGCTCCACCCTTGATTATTACACTCAGACTTTTTTTTTAAATGTTTATTTTTGAGAGAGCGAGAGGGAGAGCACACGAGCATGAATAGGGGAGGGGCAGAGAGAGAGGGGGACAGAGGCAGACCCTGTGCTGACAGCAGAGAGCCTGACTCAGCGCATGAACTCACAAACGGTGACATCATGACCTGAGCTGAAGTCAGACGCTTCACCAACTGAGCGACCCAGGTGCCCCCTACTCTTAAACTTTTTTTCTTTTTTAAAGTTTATTTTTGAGAGAGAGAGAGACAGAATGTGAGTGGGGGAGGGGCAGAGAGAGAGGGAGACACACACAATGTGAAGCAGGCTCCAGGTTCCAAGCCACCAGCATAGAGCCCACCGTGGGGCTCAAACTCACCAACCGTGAGATCATGACCTGAGCCGAAGTCGGACACTTAACTAAGTGAGCCACCCAGGCACCCCCCTCTTGTACATTTTTAACGTGCAATGTATATGCATCAAAGTACACAAATCTCCACTGACTAAATCCCTGTAAATAGATCCTATCACGATAGAATTTCCATCTGTCCAGGAAGTTCCCGCATGTCCCTTCCTGCTCATTCCCCTCTCTCTTCCCGTTCCTGGCACCAAGGAGTGACGGAGGTGCTGTCACTACCAAGTAGATTTGCCTTCTCTGGAGTTTTGTATAAATGGGCTCATGCAGTGTGTACTCCTCATTGTCTGGCTTCCTTGGTTCAGCATGATGTTTTTGAGATTGACGTTTACTGTTGCGTGTACCCATCGTTTGCTCCGTATTCGTGCTGAGTACTGTTGAATTGTGTGGATATACCACAGTTGGTGTAGTTATTCTCCTGTTGAAGGACATGTGGGTTGTTCCCAGTTTGGGGCTATTACAAATAAAACTGCTATGAACATTTGTGTGTAGGTCTTTTTTGTGAGCAAATGTTTTCATTCCTCTTGGGTATATACCCCACAGCAGAATGGCTGTATGCGAACCTGTATAAGGACCTTCCATACCTTTCTCCCAACTGACTGTGCTATTTATGTTCCTGGCAAGGATGCACAAGAGTTAACATCCTCACCGACACTTTGTATTATTGAGCTCTTCAACTTTGGCCTTGCTAGTGGGGGTATAGTGGTTTCTCATTATGGTTTTAATTCACCTTTCTTTGATGACTGATGACGTTGAGCACCTTTTTATGTGCTTTTTGGCCAGGCAGATAGCTTCCTTTGTGGGGTGTCTGTTGAGACCATTTATCCATTTAATTGGGCTGTCCTCTTACTATTGAATTAGAAGACTTCCTTATATATTCTGGATTCAAGGGCTTTGTCAGAAGTATATTTTGTGAACATTTGCTCCCAGACTATGGTTTGCTTATTCATCTACTTGGGACTTTGGATGAGCAGAGAATTTTAATTCTGATGAAATCTCATTGAGGCTATTTTTCTGTTTAGGTTGCCTTCTGTGTCCTCTCTGAGAAATCTTTGTCTCCTTCCGGGTTGCGGTTGTACACATACACTTTGATGTGTTCTTCTCAATGGTTGACAGTTTTAGCTTTTACACTGACGTCTATAACTGATCTCAAATGAAGTGACTTGTGATAGACCGCGCCTGACACCTTGTCTCAAGCACCTGAGAGAAGGGTCTTGCCCCAGATGAATTTTCCAGGCGCTTTGAGTCTAGTTGCCAGAACCACGGCTGCCTCCCTTTCACCTTACCATCCAGGAGAGCATAGGAAGTGCAGGTGATCCTTCAGGTACATTGCCTTTCTGCTTTTTGGAATAAACACCACCAATACAGATCTGTGACGAGACTTTACCAACACGTGTTCCGTCATTGTGTCCTGCTACCCTTGTTAATACAAATGGCAGAGGGGAAAAAACCTTGGCTTTGCAGATCAGGTTTCTATTTTTGCCCTGTCATTTATTGGCTGTGTGACCCTGGATAACCTACTTAACATCTCTGAGCCTCATTAAAAAGAAAGTCTCTACTAAGTAGAGATTCAGCCACAGTGCCCTGAACTCAGTCTCGTAAGTGCTCAACAAATGTCAGTCCCCTGTGCCTCCCTTTCCTCCTACCAACAAATAAACCAGAACCTCGCTATGGAAGGAAATATGCTTTATGGAATAGTAAAGACTCAGGGATCAAACCCTTTGGACAATCATTATGTAGTAAGGTCACATTATACTCCTGCAATTGGGTAAAACACATTTTTTCCCAAAGTTTTAACGTTGGAGATTTAATCCTAACTCCATTCCTGGTCCTGTGTTCAAGAATGGAAGTGAGAAAAAGGCACAAAACCCTGCTTTGATGTTTTTTCTTTTTTCTTTTTATTGAGGTAAAGAATATTTATGTAGAAAAGGGCACATTCTTAAGTGTACTGCTCTGTGAGCTTTCATAAGCTATACGTGCTGTGTAATTCTGCGCTGGGATCAAAAAAGTGAACGCCAGTAGCACCCCAGAGTGAGCTTGCTTCTGTTTTCCAGCCTGGCCAAGTCTCAGCATACATTAGTTTTCCTGTTTCTGTACTTTCTTTTCTTTTTAAAGTTTTAATTTTCATTTCAGTGTAGTTAACATACAGTGCAATATTAGTTTCAGGTGCACGGTATAGTGATTAAACACTTCCGTATAACGCGGTGCTCACGACAGTGCCCTCCTCAGTCCCCGTCACCTATTTACCCTACCCCCCCCCACCCCCGTAACCACCAGCGTGTTCTCTGTAGCCAAGAGTCTGTTTCTTGCTTTGCTTCTGTCTCTTTTTTTTTTTAATTTTTTTTTTCAACGTTTATTTATTTTGGGGACAGAGAGAGACAGAGCATGAACGGGGGAGGGGCAGAGAGAGAGGGAGACACAGAATCGGAAATAGGCTCCAGGCTCTGAGCCATCAGCCCAGAGCCTGACGCGGGGCTCGAACTCACGGACCGTGAGATCGTGACCTGGCTGAAGTCGGACGCTTAACCGACTGCGCCACCCAGGCGCCCCTCTTCTGTCTCTTTTTATAAATGGAATAATACAATTTCCTTTTAGTGTCTGGCTCCTTTCATTCACCATTATGTTTGTGGAATTCCTCTCTCGTTAATACAGCAATAATTTGTTCATTTTCATTTCTACGTACTGTTGCCTTGTAAGAATATAACACAGTTTACGTTTTTTATTGTTGAACATTTGGGCAGTTTCCGGTTTGTTCCAATTGCTGCTAAGAATATTCCACTTAAAAAAAAAAAAACCCAGCTCTATTGAAAAGTGAGTCATCCACTGCAAATGTACAGTTCAGTGGTGGTTGGTGTGTGTATGGAATCATGCAGCCATCGCCGCAGTCTTAATCTCAGGCCACTTTGCCCCCCCCACCCCACCACCAAAAGAACACTGTACCCATTAGCAATCATTACCCACTCCAGCTGCCTAGCCACGCCCCCAGGCAGCCATTACTTTCTGCCTCTCTAGATTTGCTTATTCATATAGATGTCATTGTGTAAAATGTGGTCTTCTGTGGCTGGCTTCTTTTCACTTACCATGTGTCCACGATTCATCCTTGTTGTGGCTTGTATCTGGACTTTATTCCTTTGTTGTTGCTGAATGAAATTCTGTATGGATAGACCATGTTGTTTTTATCTACCTGATGGATATTGGGCTTGTTTTCTAATTTTGGCTATTGTGAATAACGCTATAACTTTTTGTGTGGACATTTGTTTGCATTTCTCTTATGTTCCCAGGAGTGGGATATCTGGGTCATATGGTAACTCTATATTTAACCTTCTTTAAAAAATATATATATATTGATTGTGAGAGGCCCCTGGGTGACTGAGCATCTAACTTCGGCTCAGGTCATGATTCTCGGTTTGTGGGTTCGAGCCCTGCATCGGGTTCACTGCTGTCAGTGTGGAGCCCACTTGGGATCCTCTGTCCCCCACCCCACCCCTCCCTCGCTTGCATGCGCTCTCTCTCTCAAAAATAAATAAACATTAAAAAAATTTTTTTGTGTGCTAAAAAGCCACATAATATAAAATTTACCATCTTAGCTATTTCCAAGCGTACAGTTCAGTAGTGTTCAGTACATTCACCTTGTGGAACCAATCTCCAGAAGTTTCCCATCTTGTAAAATGGAAATTGCACCCATTAAATAACTCTGAGTTTCCCCCTCCCCTCCATTCCTGGCAGCCACCACCCAGCTTTCTGTTTGTATGACTTGACTACCGTGGATACCTCTTGTAAATAGAATCCTGCAGTATTTGTTTGTGATTGACTTATTTCATTTAACATAATGCTTGCAGGGTTCATCCATATTGGAGCATGTGTCAGGATTTCCTTCCTTTTTCAGGTTGAATAATATTCCATTGTAGGGATACACCTTATTTTGTTGTATCCATTTTATCCATCAGTGGGCTCTTGGGTTATATCCACCTTATATTTAACCTTTTCAGGAACCGCTTTTCAAAAAACAACTGTTTTCCAAAGCCGCTATACATTTTACATTCCCACCAGCAGTGTGCGAGTGTTCCAGTCACACCGAATCCTCATTAGCACTGGTTATGGTCTGTTTATTATAGCTGTCCTAGTGGGCTTTAAGTGGTAACTCATTGTGGCTTTTTATTTGTATTTCCCTGATCATGAAGGATGTTGACTGTCTTTTCTTGTGTTTGTTGGCCATTTGTATACTTTCTTTGGAGATATGTCTGTTCAAATCCTTTGCCCACTTATTTTCAGTTATTTGTCCTCTTACTATTGAGTTGTAAGAATTCTATACATGCTCTGGAGACAAATCCCTTGTTAAGTATGTGATTTGCAAATTTTTTGTCTGATTCTGTGATTTATCTTTTAACTTTCTCGATGCTGTTCTCTAATGCATATTTTCTTTTAATTTTGATGAAGTCCAGTTTATTTTTTTCTTTTATCCCATCTGCACTGTTTCCCCTGTTTTGTTTTTTTTTTTTTTAGTTTTTTATTTATCCGTATAGTGTTTATATCAGTTGTCAGCATGCTGCCACCTGCAAGCTGGCTGCCTTCATTTTGTAAATAAAGCTTTATTGGAACACATCCATTCATCTATGCAGTGGTGGAGACTGTGAGGCTACAAAGCCAAAAATATTTACTTTCTGGTCCTTTACAGGAAAAAGTTTGACAACTTCTGCTATGTAAATATAAGCACATATGAATATACATTCTTATTCTCCCTTTCTTAGTCAAAAGGTACCAGACCAAATACACTGTTATGCACCTTGTATTTTTCCATTAACAGTCGAGCCTGAACAACTTTCCAAATCAGAATATGGGAACCTACCTTCTTCATTTTTATAGCTGGAGAGTACATGATTGGGTAAATTGATCTTGTGTATTTTACCAGTTCCTCTTTAAAGGATACTTGGATATATGGGGTTTTTTTTTTTTTGCTACTAAGCTGCAATGGGTAATGTTGTATATGTGCTATATAATATATGTATAAGTATATTTGTGGTTAGGTACCCAGAAGTGGCATTTGTGTATTAAAGAATAAATGCACCTGCAAAAATAGTTTGCTAGTCTTTTGACTCTTGGTAATCTGTTAGTTGAGAGATAGTATCTCAGTTCTAGCTTGTGATTCCCTTATTCTGAGTGTAGTTGAGCACATCGCCCTTGTTTCTGAGAGCTATTTATTCATGATCCTTCCTGGTGCTTTTTACCTATTGGTTTACAGGCCTTTGGGAGAGTGTCTTAATTTCTAGAACCTTCTATGTTTGGGCACAAACTCTTTGTTTTCTCTCTGTTGTTCATATTGGATCATTTATACTGCACTATTGTTAATTTCACTGACCCCCACCCCCACCCCCTTCCGCCAGTCATGTCCATTCTTCTTGTGGGCCCGTCTGGTAAGTTTTCTATTTTGGTTATTATACTTTTCATCCCTAAGATTTCCATATGGTTCTTCTCTTTATGTGGACACTTTCTACTTTTTCCATTCTTTTCAGAAGTGTCTGCCCTTAACTTCTTGGAGAACTTTTATAATAATTGCTTTAAAGTCATTGTAAGGTAATTCTGATATCTGTCATCTTGTCATTGGAGTGCATTGATTGTCTGTTCCTATGTGAGTTTGAAACTTTTATGCTTCTTTGAATGCCAAGTGATTTTGGATTGTACCCTGAACCTTTTGAAATCCTATCATGAGATTCTAGGCCTTGCATATATCTTGTAGAGTCTGTTGGTATTGTTGCTCTAACAGGTGGTCAGCCTGGTGGTTTTAGGCTGTCAAGTTCAGTTTCAGTTGTGGTTCCATTTCTGATTTCAAAGCCTTTTCAGTGCTGCATGGCTTTGCACTTTGTGATTTACTGGAACTCCCCTTTTGGTCTTGTGGCCAGAAGACTGGGGCTTTAGTTAACCCACTCAGCCTCACATTTCCACAACTGCCCATGTTTGAGGCCAGGAGTTCAGAGAGAGAAAAAGGCAGGGATTCACTGCTGCCCCCCCCCCCCAACCTTGAGACCACAGCTCCTCCAGTTAGAGCAGAAGATTGCCCTATCTCAGAGGTCCAGGCACCTGTAGACCCCATTGCCACCGGCTGTCTGTGCTGGCATCACTGTGGGCTTGCGAGGGTCTGGGGGATGCAAGGGAACAGAGAAAAAAAGTGGAGAACTGCCTTCCCTCTCTCTGAGCATTAGAAGTCCCCTTTCCTGCTTTCTGAGCCACAACTACAGGGCTCTCCTGGCGCTCTCTGCATGCACACCCAGCACCCATTTTGGGGTTTCAGGCTGCCTTCAGTTCCAGCTAGAGAAGACTGGGGGAATATGGGCCACTTGCTTTTGGTTTGGTGGTACTTTGGAATTGGGTCTTCTCCAGTTGGCTTGCTTTTCATATTCCTAAATACCTATTCAATCCATTCTGCCTAGTTTTTATAGATGCATTCAGGGAGAGACAAGCTAGAATGTCTACTCCATCTGACTTGGAACCAGAACTTAGACCATTACATTTTGAGATGTTTTGTCATGAAGCCTTAGTAAGCAGAATGTAATATCTCTGCATCTTAATGATCAACTTAATAAGCAAAAATATCCTCAAGGCCAGCTTCGTTGTATCAGACCAGTTTTGTCCATACGAGAGGCTCTGTGTGACTGGTAAGATTGGGAGCAAAAGAAGTGAAACACGAGATGGTGGAAATGGTTGATATCATAGAGGTTCTTGTTGGGTCTCCACCGTAGCCCTCCAAATATTTTGGTTGTGAGCTGCAAGCAAAGACCATTTCGATGTTGAGAATGACCCTTGGATTGTCCTTGGGTCTTCCAAGCCTGAAGTTTTAAGACTTGTTGGATGGGTTCCCTAAAAAAATGTGTTGTCTTTCCTGAAAATGAAAATCCTGCATTCATAGTACTTGTCCTTGCTAAATAATTTTTGTAAAGTCTGTGGCTAGTGAGGCATACTTGGTGCAAACCAGGAACTCTGGACATGGATTCTCAAAGAACCTCCTAGGAAAAAGGATATTGGCATGTGTGTGTGGAGGATTAGATGGGATAAGGACAAAGAAAAATGGCCCTATATCCAGCAGTGAGTTCCCATCACCATTGCCAAATGAACTGTGTTCCCCTCCGTAGGCTGTGAGGTGGACGCCACTGAGGAAGCTTGGAGCACAGAATGGGTGAAATCTGTGGTCAGGCAGAAGTCCTGGTACCTACGGTTGATCTTGAAAGAGCAGTTGATTTGGTCAGGAAAAAGGGGGATGTTACCTTGGAAGTGGATGTAAAAGCCACGGGTCCTCCTGTGTTGACTGGCAGTCATTTTAGCGAGACAAGTAGAGAACAAATTAAGGAAGGCAGTGGCCATTTCCTACAGTCTTGTCACTCTGACAGAAAAGCTCAGTGGTACCCTCTTCACAGTGTGTGCCATGTGGTCCCTGTGCTTCAGGCTCTACTCATCTCTGAAATTGCACACATCTTGAAGGCGACATAATGACCCAGACCTTTTAGAAGGAGAAGTCATTATCTGCTGGTCAGAAAAAGCTTTTAAGAAATGGTCTCAAAAACTGTTTGCCAGAGAGTGTTCTGTTAAAGCAGATCCTTTTATAAAAGGGCTGAAGGAAGCTGCAGAGAACATTCAGGTGATGAAGATGAAAATATTTAGGTGGCATGTTTAAAAGCTGCCAGGGAACCCAGAGGGGGAGCTGTGACGTGTACCATCTCGGGTGTGGATGCTGGCACACCGTTTCAAGCACCGAGCGAATGGTAGGGTGCCGTTGTTGTCCTTGGTAGCTGGAGGAACAACGTCAGTATGTGAACGCTCACTGACTTAAATCATGCTGCCTTCTCTCTTACGGATAGTTCATTGCGAGTGGCCTAAGATGATGCCCGGTAGGGGCGCCTGGGTGGCTCAGTCACTTAAGCGTCAGACTTTGGCTCAGGTCATGATCCCACGGTTTGTAGGTTCGAGCCCCGCGTTGGGCTCTGCGCTGGCGGCTCAGAGCCTGGAGCCTGCTTCAGATTCCGTGTCTCCCTCTCTCTCTGCTTGTCTTCTGCTCATGCTCTCTCTGTCTCTCTCTCAAAAATAAACATTAAAAAAATGTTTTTAAATGAAGCCCGGTGAGTCCATTCACCTCACGCCTTGCTTATATTCGACATGTTTCTTTGAAGAAAACTGGTAGTCAGCACATCTCAATCACACTTACAAAGTTACACACATTTATCTTTTGGTCATTCTTTTTTTATTTTTGTTTTATTCTGATAGCACACACAAGCAGGGAAGGAGTAGAAAGAGAGGAAAGAGAGAATTCCAAGCAGGCTCCGCTGACAGCACAGAGCCTAATGCAGGGCTCGAACCATGAACTGTGAGATCACGATCTGAGCCGAAATCATGAGTCAGCCACTTAACTGACTGAGCCACACAGGCACCCCTATTTTTTTTTGGTCATTAAAAAAATAAGATCTTGGAAAGCAAAAGATGGGCCAAATATAGGTTGCTCCTGCACCCTGCCTCGCCCGTTGAAATGGGATACCCATCCCATGTCTCTGTGTTATTTGGTAAGGATTTGTTGACGTCGTGACACTGAATTGGTAGGTTGTGTCCTCCTTATGAGACTGGAAAATTGGGTTTAAAATAGAAGTAGAATGTGCCTCCTGTCCAGTAAACATGGGCGCTATTGTTTTTGGGTAGCTTCAGATAACTAATGTTGCCCTAGGTCCAGTCAGATGTTTTTAAATGTCTTTGGCAGTAAAGTTATTCTAAAATCCAGTTCATTTAGATACAACCAATCTTCCTTATCTTCATTATTTCAGATTGCCTGGAATATATGTAAAAACTGGCATGAGCCAGTCCAGTCACAGAATTACCATACGGTAAATCATTTACCATTGTATCATTTTGTTGACAAGTGGTTGGCTTTGGAAGTTGGACACTTTTAAACCACACTAGGAAATTAGAGTTTTACTTACTGCTTATAAAACATTTCACAAAAATAATGTTCAAGACAGTGTTCAAAAGTTTTTAATGAACTAAAATCCTGTGCATCATTCATCTTTTCATATTAGCACGTCATGAGATCCTTGCACTTGATTCTGAAATTGTATGAAGGGCACTTTGATTTCAAATTCAGACACTCTCCTGGTAAGAGTAGATTTTAAGGAGAGCCCTGGCTGTTTTGCAAGTTCCTGTTATGCTGTCTCTTAAGGTTTATTAAACCAAGATGGGAAGGGGGCGTGTGTGTCCCCATCAAGGAGAATGGTGTATCCTCTGCAGGCTTTCCCCCTGAAGCTGACCTTTGTCATTAGAAACTGAAAGGTAATGGTTGCTCGGAGAGCAGGCTGCATTTGCAAAGGAAAATCTGAATTTTACCTCTTTTTATCTGTGGTCTGTTTGCCTAAGACTTAGCTTGATCAATCAGCTGTTTTACCCCTTGGTGGCTGTGTTTCAGAGTCAGGAAAGTCGTAGACCTCACGTGGACACTTGGGAGCCCTGTTTCGGTCAGGCCCTCGCTGTGTGACCTTGGGGCAATCTTGGTGCTTCATTTCCCCATCTGTGAAGTAAAGCCAGTACCTACCCTGCCAGTCTGCCAGGGTGGTTCTGAAATTCAAACCAAGATGTTTGTGGGACTGTTTTGTAAATGTCAAAGCAGGTGACCATTGTGGTGATTGAAGCTTTTAGGTAACTTATGATCTCTTTAGGGGAAGAAAAAAAAACCTTGATGCCTCATTTATAATAAAAATTCCACTGTGGTGTTTAAATTTACTATTTATAAGTCTGCAAAATTAGTATCTTCAGAGTTGTAAAAATAAGCTGGTTGGGTTGAATATTGTTGTGGTGTAAATCCTGAACATAAACTCAGTGTAGTGGCCTGAGTGACAAATGTCAGGCAAAAATGTCAGCTTTGGGTGTGAGACAGTTTTTCTGTTGAACATGGATTACGTGGAGTCTGGATAGCGGTATCAATCTGCTCTGTGTTAATTAGGCGCCGGCAAGTCTCTGTCCCAACCCTGGGTGGAGCCGAGGAGGGGCTCTCTAGTGGCGGTGGTAAGGCCGGTGGGGCTAGCGTACGGGACCCAACACAGAATGTTGAGAAGGCGGAGGAAGGAAGGAACTCGCTTCACTGGATTAAAACGTCCTCTCCTCAGTGACAAGCTAGTCCATCAAGTTGCAGGTTTTCCCCGAGAATGGTCGACATAACTGGGGGGCTGCTGTCCATCTGTCTTCCGCCCTTTCCCGTCACTCTGCTTTGTCTTCGGTTGCTTCCTTTCCTCTGTTAGCTAATTACAGCCATCTCCATGGCTTTGGAATTAGCATCTTCATTGCCACCTCTTAATAGCATAATTAGGCAACACATTCTTTTTCGTATGAGCAGGTGATCGAGTCTAAGGAACAATCCTGTACGCACAATGTCTGATTCATTCAGGTGCAGTGTGATTTTTTGACTCCAAGCAAATGTCTCTGGGAGCAGGTACCCTTCTGAGATAAAATAATCAGGCTGGGTCGTGTGTCTTCAGCGTATATGTTTGTCCTTTCTTGAACAACAACCTCCAAAGGGTGAATTTGGATAGGATAGGTTCCCGTGTAAAACCCCTCGTGATTATTTTTTAAAAACTTTGAGGTGAGGCATTGATGCCACAGTGATTTTTTCCTCTGCATTCTCCTCTTTTAGCAACACATAGTGAAATATTTGGGAATGAAATGCTAGGGTGATGTCTGGGATTTACTTCAGAATATGGAAGGGGGTGGTGTGGGTGGCAGGAGAGATGCGACAGGGCTGGCTGTGAGCTGGTAATTGTTGAGGGAGGTGAAGCGGGTGTGGGGGTTTCGTTATACTATTCTGTCTGCTTTTATGTATATTTGTAATTTTCCATGATAAAAAACGTTATGGAACCAGGCTAGAACGCTGGCGGAAAAACCAGGTGGCACTCGAAGATCTTGGTGGATCGGAGATTGGCTTAACGCCGGCGGGCTCAGAGGAGACTTTCTCCAAAGATCTGAGCGCCGAGTGCATGTGGGGAGGGTAATTTATAGTCATCAGCTTCCATTTCTTTGGGGGTTTTCGTGCGCGCAGCAAACAAAGGAAGAAGAGCCCGGAGGAGGGGTCTCGAAGCCAGAGACCAGAGTCTGCTTTAGCCCCGTCGGCCATCTTTGGCGTCCTTCATGCACTTCTCCAACAAGAGTAAAAACCACAACGCCACCCTGCCTTAGGTTTCTCATTGCCCTGAGGTAGAGTGCAGCCCTCCTCACGTGGCCTTCAGCCCCCTTAATCACCTGGCACCTATTAACCCTTCCAGGTTCATCTTCTTAGGAAATTATTTGCAGTAGCCTGAACACTTAATGGCCCATCTTACCTGGCCCTTTGCACTGGTTTTCTTCTCTTGCTGCAACACTCTTTCCATCACCTCATCCTCATCCTTCCATCCAATTTTCCTGACCCTTCTGGACCCTTGGATCCCAGACGACCTCGCTTCTTGCAGGCCTTCCCTGATTGCCCTCTGCCCCAGTGTGGGTTGAGTACCCTCCTGGGGGGGGGTGGCCTCTGTCACGGTGACCCTCACTTTAGCCATCCTCTGGGTGATTGTCACCACCACTTCCTTCCTGTCACTGTTGTTGTATTACACATTTTTTTTGAGGAAAGGGATTAGGCCTTGTTCACACTTCTGTCCCTTGTACTCAGCACAGTGCCTGGCTTGTGGACACTTGCCCTCCAGTGTCCCACTGCCTCCTGCTCAGAGACACAACGGTGCCCATGTGGCTTCCGCCTACCTTCTCATTGTTGCTCCCATTCACGTCACCTCTGTTCTGCATCCTTGGGATTTTTGCTGATCTCTGTGAGTCACAGCAGGACGTTCTTTGCAAAATCTCTGCATGTGGATAAGGAAGGTCCAATCAAACTTGGAGCTTTTATACTTTCCAAAATGACAAGTTTTGAGATGGTATCCAATACTAGTGGGCACATTGAAACACATTCCTTATTGATGTGATAGGTTGCTTCACTGTTCAGAACAGGTCTCTGTAGGACACAACTCCAGGGGTGTTTCAGCTACATTGTCAAGTTGATGGTGGACATGTGAATGAAGAGGAATGTTCATTACAGCAGTTTGAAATAGGAAAAAGAAAAAAAAGTGCATTTTGGATGGATAAAGAAATTTCCATCTAGTCCTCATATAGTGGGATGCTCTGCTGAAGTGAAAATGCATCCGCCAGAGCTGGGCATGCGGATTGGTGGCATCACCAACCAATGGCAAGTCCAAGAATATATATGGTGTGCTACTATGTATATAAGGTTCACAAACCAGCAAAACTAAACAGTATACTGTTCAGGAGTTCATACGTCATAATATGCATACACATGCATATATAATATGTATATATACGTGCATACATAATCCCATATAAGCTTGTGCATGCACGTATATAGTATACATGTGCATATGCTCATAAGTGTACATATATATTTTTTCATATACACATATACATGCAGGGAACCGAGAAATCCAGAGATCAGGACAGAGGTGTATCTCTGTGCAGGAGGGAGAGAAGTGACTGGGAAGAGACACATGAGAGTCACAGTATAGATAATGCTCTGTCTTGGGTTGGCACGGCAGGAGTATGGTTTTACATTTCATTATACTGTACTTTATAATTTGTATATAAGCTAAATATCTTCTGTGGAGATGGCCTGTTTCCTAATAACACTAAAACTAAATCCATCAGTAATCTTTATGTGAGGCTACATTCCCAAGTCCTTTGATGAAGGAATAGGCTTATCTTGTTGTTGCTTTTCTCCCACTGTTCATGGGGTAATGTTAATCCAATCATTCCTCACTTTCTGCTTTGCCTAAAAGACTGTTGCTACAAGTGCAAATTGTGGTAGTTCCCCATTGGTGACCAACAGGAAGTGGATGAAGGACACAGATCACTTCTCTCTCCCACATCGTGTCCTTTCCATGTTCATCACAGATGTCGCCGTGGTGGACATGAGTGATGTCTCCAGACAGCCTTCACTCTTTTACCATCTCGGGGTCCGAGAAAGCTTTGACATGGCCAATAATGTGATCCTTTACCACGACACCGATGCTGACACTGCTCTTTCATTGAAGGTAAAGGATGTTGTTCATCTTCTTGTGAATACTTTGTTTTGGGAAAACGGTATTATATGGTCAAATGAAATGTACGTGTAGTACAGGAGGTTGGAGAAAAACAATAAAGATTTGCTCGTGCAATTCCTTCCTTTCTACTACAGGTTTTCGCTCACACAGACAACTTCCTGATCACTGTGTGAGCGTGTGTACTACAGAGAGGCATTTGTAGGCATCTTGATCGTTTCCAAACTCATTAGGGAAGTGGAGGCAAAAACAGTTTCCACGGAAGCCAACACACAGCTCTGAGTCCTTTAATGGGCAATGTGATGCAAACCTTCACATTAAAAAAATAGTTTCTCAACTTCAATAATAAGACTGCGCATAACCATTACCATAGCGGGCAGAAAGTTCTAGCATAGATATAATCAGTATTTAATCTGTTACCCCCACCCCCCACCATCCAAAGCAGAGGAACACTGAAAACTTGTCTGTTTGTGCCCAACTCAGTAATTACTGAGATTTTAAAAAATGTATTTTTGGAACTATGAAACAAGTGCTTTTTGGATAATAGTACTTGTTAAAAATGATCATATTTGGAACAGAGGGCCAGATGGCAATGGAGTAGGAGGTCCCGTGTAAGTGTTGAATCACTGCCTTGTACACCAGAAACTAATAGGACACTGTGTGTTACCTATACTGGAAGTGAAATAAAAACTTCAGAAATCCTCCTGTTTGTAAAATGTGAAGGTCTAGGGTGAGCTACTACACAACTCAGCTAATGTTAATATTGTTGAATATCTTAATACTAGTTAGGAAAACCTGGTCTGTATTAAATCATTTCAGGAATAAAAGACTAGTTTGTTAACAGCAGTATTGCTCAACCTTCACTGCACTTTAGAATTACTTGGACAACTTGTAAATATCCCAGTCCCCAGGTCATGCCCCAGACCAATTACATCACAGTCTCTGGGGGGTTTGTTTTTAACCTCTCCGAAGTACAGTCATGGGTGAGAACTAGTGGCTTAAAGTTAGCTTTCATGGATGCCATTTTTAAATGTCCAGCTCCCTTAGTGTTAAAAATCACTAGCATATAAATAGCACAATTTTGTGATGGCAAGGATGAACATTTTTGTGTTTCTTGGGATTTAATATTAACCAGATTGTTCTAGGTTCTGTAATAATTGGGATTATTTCCTGGTAGAAATACAGCCTGCTTCAGGTGTGAAACCTATACGTGTTCAGTATCACATACACTTTATGTAGATGTGTACTCTGTAACTGGAGCACAGTACTGTGTGTTAAGACATCATTCATAGGACATTAAAAGAAGAAACTGGTTATTATTGTACTTTACATTGTAAAATAGTTTCTCAAAAGACTATAAGCCAATGTAAAATATTACTTTAGATATTTAGATACTGATTTTCTTTTACCGGTTTTCACTAAGGAAGTTGTGCTTGGAAATACTTAGAAATAGAAAATATGAAAGGATAGATTATTACGCTACATTTTGATGAGGAACATGAAATCAAAGTATTTTTTCCGATGCAATTCATTATTTTTCTCAACGATGCCTTAGTGGACTCCTCTGGAAAGTCTCATAACCTAGGTAAGTGTTAATTTTTAATAATATGGAAAAATACTTCCTAAAATGGCTATGGGTAGTCCGTTACATCTGACACTGGAAGAGGCGGTCTGCACTTGTCAACAGAAAACTGAAATCTCAGAATATAGAAAACCCATTTTATGGGGCAGCTGTTTTATTATGTTTTCTTTTTGCAGCACATGTTGGCCGACAGCACATAAATGATACGGTCAAGGGCTGCACAACCATTATGCTAAGTTAACTGACTAAAATTGCTATCGCTGAATCTGAAGGTTCCTAGACAATTACAGTGATGTGTCAGAAACCCTACCGGCAACACCCTTTCTGTAGAAAGGCTGACGGAGGGGCGGGGGTGGTGGCAGCACTGATTGAGGCAAGAAGCGACTGTAGACCAGAGGACCCCACGGCACTTCCTGGGCATTCCTTGCCGTCACCGCCGTGGTTCACTGGACAGGTGAGGTGCAGGGCGCTCAGAGCCCTAGACCTGAATCTCACAGTGTTTGGACAAAAGCATTGCCGCTGCTATGGGGCATTTTCATAACTGTAAATGTTCCTCAGTCATTCTAAAAGCTAGCCAATTATGATCTGTTTTCCTTAGAATATAAATTTTACAATTCTCTGAGGCTCACCCTGTTTGAAGCTTTTTGCTCAGGGAAAGTGGGGAGGTTTCAAATGACAGGTCTTGCTCTAGGATGGGTGCTGGATGATGGGGGGCAAAGTGCTTGTAGTGCTTATGGAAATTAATGGGTTTTTTTTTTTTTAAAAACTGTATTCATCTTATTTTTTTCTTTTCAGGATATGGTAACTCAGAAAAACACAGTAAGTATTATATTTTCAGATTTTTAACCTGGTAAATGTAGAAGATGCTTGCTTGAAAATCTCACAGATAGCAGGGTGATTTTTTTTTAAGTTTTATTTACTTTGAGATAGAGCGTGAGTGGGGGAGGGGCAGAGAGAGAGGGAGAGAGAGAATCCCAGGCAGGCTCCCCACCATCAGCACAGAGCCCAATGTGGGGCTCGAACTCACAAACCATGAGATCATGACCTAAGCTGAAGTCAGACACTTAACTGGCTGAGCCACCCAGGTGCCCTGCAAAGTGATTTCTAATTATGCCTGTTGGTATGTTTCTCAGGGGGATGGCTGGAACCCCCTGTCCTTCGAGCTGCCTGCTAGGTTAGGCCCCACTCCCATCTGGGGTGAAGGGCAGAAGGTAAGGTCAGGAAAACGGACTTATTACTCTTCATTGTGTACTAGGACTTTGAGGCTGGAACCATCTGGCTATCTCCTTCTGATCTGGGTTGGTCTCTTGGACACCAGCAAGATTCTTTTTATTGGAGCCATTACCTCCCATATTTCCCACCAAAGTTTCCCTAACAACAAAGAAACATGAGCTTATACTTGAGGTAATACGGGGCCTAGCCCAGAGTTCCTGCAGTGACATAGTGATAACACCACGTTGGTTTGAATCGTATAATGAAATCCCCACTTTAAAGACATTCAGATAAGTTCATGTTCTTGGAAATTGTGCCAAGGTTACCCTGTGCCTTGAATGAGCCTTGAAGCACTCATCTTCCTAGACCTGTAGCACTGTGGTCTGACCAGTCGTGACCAAGACAGAGGACGTGTCCCTCCTTTCTTTCCTTTGCCCTCAGCCTGCTTACACTGGTCCTTCTAGAAAGGAAGGGCCTCCTGTCTCATTTTCTATACCAGTTGAAATTCCCGAAGGGAGAAGGATAAAGGGCCAAGGAGGTAGAGCTCCCCCAGGGGTGCCCTCTATAGGGGAACAGGAACTTTGCATGACATTCCCCCCTCCACAGAAGGCCCTACCCTGCATCTGTGGGGCTTAAACTTCTCCAGAACCCAGGCAGAGCTCCTTCTCTGTGGTGGAAGCCTTGAGTCTCCTCCTCCAAGCCAGATAATGAAGTTCTAGAAACCAAACAAGTGGTGCAGGTTATGCAGTTACCACTGGAGCTTGGATTTCATAAGCTGACCTATAAAATTAAGGCATCAGGGTGGGTTTGAGTTCTTGGGAAAAGAAATGGGAAGACCTGTCACTTCATTTTGTCCCATTTACATACTGCTGCTCTCCACTTATGGGGCTCTTCCTTGTACTTTCTAGATCTTGATTTCTTAAATTACCTCCGTCATGGAGATAGGGGGGATCCAGTAAAAGGAGCCTGAGCCTGAGGCTGCCAGGCACGGGTTGTAGCCCCAGCCTCGTCTCTAAGTCACTTTGGACAGTCATCCCCGCCCCCATCCTCAGTGTCCTCATCAGGAGAATGAGAAGGTTGAACTCTTTCACTTGATTCATAGATAACTTAAAATTCTCAGAGTCTGTGGTTCCATATTTGTTGCACAAGTGAAAAGACGTAACTTGGATTTAATGCAAGGAATGTGTCAGCAACAGTTATTCCTCAAGACAGGAATCACATTAAGGCAAAGTACAAAGAAGAAAACTTTTTCCATCCTGACTACTGGGTGTTTTGGAGCCCAGAAATATTCTTGTTCTCGAAGAGACTTAGTGTCACTCTGTTACCATTCCACTGAATACCCTCCTTTCTGGTGCATGCTCTCTCCTCTGAACACCCAGGGACCCCTTCACATTCTTGGTAATTCTGATTATATCATAGCACCATTCTCCTTGTGTGTGTGTGTGTGTGTGTGTGTGTGTGTGTGTGTGTATACACACACATATATATGTGTGTGTGTGTGTGTGTGTGTATATATATATATATATGTATATATACGCATGCGTCTGTTTGTTTGTAATGAACTTACTCTAGACGATTTGGCAACTAATCTCTCTGCTACATTTGCTATTACTTTAGAATTCAGTGCTCAGTACTGGTTGTCATGCTTCATGGGCTGTGAAAATTTAGAGCGTTCAGGAAAACAAAATAAAGGACCAGAGGTAGCTGGAAGAGTGGAAGATAACACCAAGAGGAAAGGTTGAAGGGAAACAAACCTTGAGAAGTATTGTTCACGGTCATTTTCAAATGTTTTCCATTTCTGGAAAGTAGGGAGACAGTTACTACTTCTACTCTGGGTGGCAGGGAAGTGTAGGGCAAACTCAAAAAAGGTTGCGGGGCGCCTGGGTGGCTCAGTCATTTGAGCGTCTAATTCTTGATTTCGGCTCAGGTCATGATCTTACGGTTTGTGGGATTGATCCCCATGTCTGACTCCGCGCTGACAGCATGGAGCCTGCTTGGGATTCTCTATCTCTCTCTCGCTGTCTCTGCACCTACCCCACTCATGTGCATGCACTCTCTCTCACACACACAAAATAAATAAATAAACATTAAAAAAAAAAAGGTTGGGATCAGCAGAATGGTCATCTCATAGCTAATAGTGATTAAACATTGAAAAAGAATGTCACAGTAAATCAGATGACTTTTAAGGAGGGTTTACTCGCTTGTCCCCTCAATATGGATTGAGTTAATGCTGCTTAGAACCAGAGGTCTGGCTTGTCTGACTGCAGAGGTTTTGGGAAAGAATCTGATGAAATTTGGGGTCTGTAATAATTGGACAGCTTTAAAAAAAAAAAAGGTACAACATAGTCCTAGGCAGTAAATCAGGAAGTCCTGTGAGGCAGGTGTACAGATTAAATGCCACACTCTGTGCCACTGAACGCTTGAAGTGATTTGTGAAGAGATGGAAACCTAGAGGCTTTGAGATCTCTGCCTTCATGGAATCATCCTATATTTCTAGGATTGTGCCTAATGGTGTATTGAACTCGACTTCATTTGGTAGAGGGCTGGTGTCTTAGGGCTCTCCAGACAAACAAAACCAATAGGAGACACAGGGAGAGGGAGTTCTTTACTATGAGCAATCACCTCACATAGTTATGGGGGCTGAGCATTCCCGCCATCTGCCATCCGCAAGCTGGACACCCAGGAAAGCCATTGGTGTAACTAAGTCCCAAGTCATGAGGCCTTAGAATTAGGGGAGCCAGTGGTGTAAATTTTAACCCCAAGATCAGAGATGACTGTCCCATCTCAAGCAGCAAGGGAGCAAGAGGGGCAAATGCCTCTTTTTCTCAGCTTCTGTTCAAGCCCCAGTGGATTGGACGATGCCCACCCACTGTGGCAGAGTCCACTGACACAGCTGCTAATCTCACCCGGAAACACCGTCATAACCACCCCCGGCCCTAATGTTTAATCTGGGTACCCCAGGCCAGTCGAGGTGACACAGAATTAACCATCACAGGTAGGCACACTTGCTTCCATTTCTAGGAACATTTGTTTTGCAGTGATGTGGAGGATAGGAAGCCAATTTCTAGGCTTCAGGCTGGGCCACGTCTGCAGCCATTCTGGGCTCATCTTCTCTTTGGAAACACATTATCACCTTTTGTACTCAGCTCTTTTTTAGACCATGCTCATGTTCTCATGTTCCAGGTTTTGTTTTTAAATGTTTATTTATTTTTGAGAGCAAGAGACAGAGCCCCAGAGTATGAGCAGGGGAGGGGCAGAGAGAGAGAGGGAGGCACAGAATCCGAAGCAGGCTCCAGGCTCTGACCTGGCAGCACAGAGCCCGATACGGGGCTCGAACCTACCAGCATGACCTGAGCCGAAGTCGGACACTTAGCCAACTTAGCCACCCAGGTGCCCCTAAAATCGTTTTCTTAATTTCATTTTCAGGATGGATATTTTTTTAAAGTTTATTTATTTTAAGTAAGCTCTACACCCATCCTAGGGCTTGAACTCACGATCCTAAGATCAGCAGGGAGCATGCTTTCAATCCTCTGTCCTCCTGGCTTTCTGCCCCTGCCCTGCTCATGGGTGTGCATGCACGCTCTCTCAAAAACTAAGTAAATATTAAAATATATATATTAAAATACTTTTTACAAAAATCTTCAACGCTCAGCACATTTTATTTCAGTATTTGAGTTAAAAATACTGTTTTTTTTTTTAAGTTTGTTTGAGAGAGTGGGCACAAGTGGGAGAGGGACAGAGAGAGAGATTGAGAGAGAAAGAGAGAGGGAAAGAGAGAGGGAAAGAGAAAGGGAGAATCCCAAGAAGGCTCTGTGCTATCAGCACAGAGCCCAACGCGGGGCTCAAACTCACAAACCCTGAGATCTTTACCTGAGCTGAAGTTGGACACTTAACCGATGGAGCCACCCAGGTGCCTCATAATTCCGGTTTTTTAAATGAACTTTGATTTTAATTTCAGTGTAGTTAACAGGGTTGTGTATATTAGTTTCAGGTGTACAATATAGTGATGCCGCAGTTCTGTTCATTGCCCGGTGCTCATCATAGTAAGCATACTCTTACTCCCCTTCCCCTTTTTTGCCCATCCCTCTATGTAATTCAGCTTTTGATCCAAGTTCCAGAAAAATTACTTTTCTCTATTATTTTCATCCTTAAGCTATTTCCTACTGCTTCACAGATACCAAAGAGAGCCATTTTCAGCATTTTACCACTTCAGAAAACCTGTTGATGTGATGAAAGATCAAGGTTGAGCCTTTATGGGAACAAGAGTGGAAATGCTAGCCAACCCCGAGAGACTACTTTATCTATTAAACCTTGGAACTTCCTGGTAGTTTTTTTACTCATGTACATAGTCCACAGGTATTCTTGAACTGTTTTAATTTTCCTTTGCAAAAAATAATCATACCTTCAAAGCCATGGTATATTTTGCAGGTTGATTTCCCCCTGGAAGTGGACTCTGAGACTGAATTGAGTGTGCAGGAGATTTATTCAGGCGTGCCCTTGGGGTCAAGGCTGAGGAAGCAGAGGGAAGGAAGCAGGACCAGGCAGAGAGAGATGAGGCTGGGAGGCAGGCTCAGCGATAGCCTTGGCTGATCCTGTGGGGGGCTCTAGAGCTGGAATGGCCTTTCTGGGTCGGGGTGAGATGGCCAGGCCTTTACATGCCTGCATCCAGCCCTCCCTGGAAGGTGTGTGACCTTGGGTGAGGTACTGTCTGCGCCGAGGCAGTTTGGGATGGCAGGAGCTAACAGCAGGGGCCACACATCCTACATTGACGGTCGGGGGTGGTGTCTGTGTGCCTGAGTGTCCACCACATTATAATCATTTTATTGGAGAAATTTGCAAATCCTGTATGCCCCACGACGAAGGATTGTATCTCTAAGGCTGAGAGGCACAGAAATCATTTTCTTCCATTGAATTGTGGGTAATTACCTGGAAGCTATACATATCATAGCCTCGCCAGAAGGAAACACGAGGCCATAAACCTGCCCTGTCCCCTAGGAAAATTACCAGGAGAGGATGAGATATTCCACTCAGTACTTATAGAAGGAATTGTTAAAAGTGCACTAGACCATATTTTCATTTGTCATGTCCTAAAGGCAGAGTTCACAGTTGGTTTTTAAAAATGAAAGTTAAATTTCTAAGCTAGGATCATGTTATTAAAAAGCACCTTATTAAAAGACTAATCTGGTTCTTGACCTCAGGACTAGGTGGGTTTTTTCTGCAAAGCCAATGAAATTTAAGAGAAACTCATTGTTCCCATTGAAATAGTTATCTCTATAATCCCAGTAAATTGGAAATTCTTTGAGAAACAGACATTGGCAATATTGGGTACATTTTCTACAATATTGGAAGTCTTTTTCTTGGCTTACAAGCAAATTTAGTACTCAAGTTCAGCGTAACAGAATTCTCTTGGTCTTTCCCTCTTGCGTTCCTCACTTTTCAGTTTGCCATGACTTGGGATCCAAAATTATCAAAGATGATATAGATTGCTTAGGCACACTTTGGTAAAAGGACAATCAAATTTCGTTTCTCCTTTAGATATCCTCTGGGTTTTCTGAGTTCAGATCAGAATTTTTACCACTTTTATTAGTGAAGAACCAATTTCCAACAAGAAGGCTATGTCTCCCAGTAAATGGAGAGGCAGAATTTTATTTTGCACATGGAATATGATTTACGTGAAAACCTGTGTCCTTTGAATATTTGTCTTGTATAGCTATTTTTTAGTATTTCTACCTCACCTTTTTTTTTTTTAGTTATTTTGAGAGAGAGAATGAAAGTGGGGGAAGGGGCAGAGAGAGATAGAGAGAGAGAGAGAGAAAGAATCCCCAGCAGGCTCCACACTTTCAATGTGGAGGCCGAAGAGGGGCTCGAACTAATGAACTGCGAGATTATGACCTGAGCTGGTCAGACGCTTAACCAACTGAGACACCCAGGCGCCCCTGGTATTTCTACCTCATCTTAAATTCTCTTTTCTCTAGTCTTGATGCCTTTT
Organism: Prionailurus bengalensis; assembly: GCF_016509475.1. Lineage (NCBI taxonomy): Eukaryota > Metazoa > Chordata > Mammalia > Carnivora > Felidae > Prionailurus > Prionailurus bengalensis. Next base: position 15,733,470 of record NC_057361.1, on the reverse strand, counting down.
GTTTTTTCCCTATGTGCTTGTGGTCTTGTGATCTCTTTCAAATTGGAGTATTCTGGAAGTGCAAACCACAAAGCTTTTGTCTGTTCCTCTCGAATGTCACAGGAGTGATGTCCCATTTCACAGGGCCAGTGTTAGAACCAAAACAGCAATATGTAATTCTGCCTACCAACTGAATAAGTCTTTGGTGTCTGAAGATACCCATTTATTTGTTTTAAATTGTGATACAATTCATATACCATACAGTTCATTTACCCATCTGTTTGTGATAGGTATTTTGTGTAACATGGCTTGCTTTATTAAGGGTATTTCAAAATTAAGCCACAATGGAGGTTACTGACAAGAATCCTGAGAAGGAAGGGGAAGGACCTGAGGTCGTCTGGCTCTGTGGTCCTCTGTGGGCCAGTTGGTTAACCTTTCTGGGTCTCGGTTTCCTCCTGTATAAAATGAGATGATCAATCAGGTGGTTACTGAAATTCCTGCCAGATCTGAAATAATTCTAGGATTATGATAGCCATTATTTGTTTGAACAAAGCAGATGAGCAATTGCAGTAGTTCACTTGACACTGCATGGCCTGTTTCCAGCAGTGAGATCTTCAGTTACCTTTTAAGTGTCACAACAGCCTGATGATTCAGTTGAAATTGTTATTGGGCTTCTGTGTATTATTAGTTCTTATCCTAACCAAATAGAGAAAAGTAGCAATACGGAATGCTGTTTGCATCGATCTTCAACAACAACAACAACAAAAAAAACACCTTCATTCCCCTGATGTGCATGTGTGGGATTTTGAAAATTCTCCTGTAACTGACTAGACAAAGAATTGTATCTATTAGGCTTAACACCTTGTAATCATTTTAAAAAATTTTTTTAATAACGTTTATTTATTTTTGAGACAGGGAGAGACAGAGTATGAACTGGGGAGGGTCAGAGAGAGGGAGACACAGAATCTGAAACAGGCTCCAGGCTCTGAGCTGTCAGCACAGAGCCCGACGCGGGGCTTGAACTCACGGACTGCGAGATCGTGACCTGAGCCGAAGTCGGCCGCTTAACCGACTGAGCCACCCAGGTGCCCCTCATTTTTTTTTTTTTTGAGCAGCCCCTGACTTGGATTCTCTTTCTTAATAAATGGACTTTTTAATGCATGCTCATGTTGAATAACTTTTGAAAAATTACTGTCCCGTATTTGTTCATCTGCTCTGTAAATCTTCTTGGGAACACTTTTGCATGGTTTTCTAGTTTTCGTTTTCACGAAGGATTTGCAACCCTTTTGCGTTACAAGATTCAGGCTCCAAAGTAACTACGTTCTGCCAGCATTCAAGATAGGCCTTCTTCCCTGAGTGCTCAGAAATCATTTTTATCTTGGATAGTGTTAAACCACCTTCCATCTGCCTTATATTTCCCCCCCTCTCCTGACTGGGTCATTTATTGACTGATTAAACGTTTGTATTGTGATAAAAAAAAATGTTCTTTAGGACATTGAGCTTGGAAGTCTCATTAGGAAGTCTGTTGGGACGAGATTTTACACATTTATTTGCTCCAAAGAATTAATTGATAAAACTTGTGCTGTTAATGACCAATTTTGCCACCTGCTGCTGGCCATAAATAGAAATAAGTGCTGGTGTAGTGAGGCCCCTTCCCTTGGGTTTCTGTCCTGGTGGCCTTGAACCCTTCGCCTTCTTGCATAGAGTAGCTACACAGGAGCCAGCTGAGGGGAAAGTCCTGAGTGTCCTTGGTTGGTGGCCATTATTGAAACCCTTAGACCGTGAGGTGAAGAACACAGCATGCTCTGCTCTCCTGAGCTGTCCTAGAGAATCCAGACCGCTGTTTGTGAGTGGGAATCGCGCTGTTACCCATAAATGTGTTCGTATGTGAAGCCCCCTGGAGAAACACTTGTGTTTTAGGGCTTCAGGTAGGATGTTCTATGTGAAACATCTGCTGGGGAGTCCGGAGCAGATACTCTTAGGTTTTGGAGGGCCTTGGGACCCCGTTGTCAATCTGGAGGAACCTATGGATGCCTTCTCAGAACATACCTTAAAATGCTTAAGTAAATACAAAGGATTATAAAGGAGGCAAATTATACTGAAACCTAGCTACTAAAATATTTTTTAAAGTTGCATGTTATACTCTGTGTGCTTCTTTATTAATGTCTCAAATAATAAGATCAAACAGCAGGTCTCAAAAGTATCATAAGTTTGGACTGGTAATGGGTATAAAGGTTATTTTGAGACCTCTGCAGGAAGTGTAACGTGATAGGAAAAATTCTGTGATTTCTATTAGTGACAAAGTCCTGGGTCCCATGAAAACTAAGATGTGTTACCTCTGTTCCTAATTGAAGGCAGCTTTACAATTCATTTAAAGGTAAATGGTGACAAAGATGTAATTTTCTTCTCATTCAAGTTCATAGACTCCCAAGGATTAATAGACTCCAGGTTCACAACTCCTGGGCTGGTCTAGAACTGTTGAACACAGCTGATATTTACTGTATGCCCACTATGTGCCATGACCATATTTAGGCCCCTATCACCTAATGAGGTTGAGAGTACGATTGTCCCCATTTTAAAGATGAGAACACTCAGATTCGGACAGAGAAGTACATTGTCCGGGGTCATTCATCTAGTATGGAATGGAGCTGGGATTCAATCCTTGGCCATCCCAGTTCTCCACCATCTTTGCTATGCTTGAGCAGAGATGCTATGATACTTCCTATTTCAGTATTAATAATGTATTTCTTTCTCACCTGACTTAGCAAATGTTGGGGGGAATCCATCCCACTACCCAGCTCTGCTGAGATGATGAAAAGGAAATGCCTCTGCTCCGTCCTCTTTGACAGCAGTACATACCAAGAACCTTAAACTTCCTCTAGTCATTTCATTCTTGGGAAAAGACAACAGTGTGAAGATGCAAAAGTGTTCATCTCTGTGTACAGTAAGAAAATTTTCAGAACAAAGTTAAACAGAATGGTTAAGTACACGGTAAATATTTACCATGTGGAGTATTAGGGAGGCACTAAAAACGACATTCGAGTATGGAAGTGTTGAATCACTATATTGTACACCTGAAACTAATATAACACTGTATGTTAACTACCTGGAATTAAAATTAAAACTTAAAAAATAAAATTGGTGACTGGTAAAGGAAAAAAGTATGGCATTTGAGACTATATAATCAAACTTTTATAATGAGAGCTTTTTTAAAAGCACCTGTTCTTTAACCTAGTGATGGTACAGGACAGTCTGTTCATGGTGATGAATCTGTACATGGAAGTAGTTCTAGAAATCTCCACTGCTAAGGTAGGGACTAGAAACTTTCAGAGGACACATTCCTCCACTCCCAAATGTCACGGTGTCTGAGGCCAGTGGCTTTTACTCTGCTCTCTGACCCCACTTACTATATGAGAATCTTCCTTTGGGAGGTATTTGAAGAGTTTTTGGAAGGGTTTACATGTTAATGTGCCTAGCATACTGGTTCTAATGCCCCTTTATTGTAGGAAACTAAGCTGCCTTTGTTGAATGTGTTTTACTAAGCTGGATTCTTGAGATGTTTCCATTTATAAATGTAACAGTTACAAATATACAAGCTTGGTTTGCTATTGGACATGTGTTATGCTAATCAGTGTTTTTTCTTTTTAATTTCTGCTCTCCCCACCAACAAAAGTCTGAATGTGCTCCATCATTTGAAGATGTTTGAGCCTATTCTTCTTCCTTAGAACAAAAGTACTGCACTCAAAAGCTTGTGCTTTCACTTGGAGGTTTATGAATCGCTTTTGTAAATGTAGCCATTAGTCCCAATTGCTTTCTGTAAAATTTCTTCAACTTTTATACACTTCATGAGAGATTTTCTCAAAGGGAGTATTTTTACTTTGCCAAGGCTCCAGATTCCCGTTGTCTGCGCAGTCCTGTTCAGTCAGCTCGCTCAGTTGTCAGACATCACGTATCCCCTCTCTTTCTCCTCATTTTTCTCTGTGGCTGAACATTTGCCCAAAGGATCAGGTCCCCGCCTGGCTGTGGGCAGGTCTTGATGAGCCTGCGCCTCTCTTGCTCTGCCCACTTGAGCCATAACCTGGAACAGCACGTAGCGTTTATTTGCCGAGGTCCTATTTTTTTCATACCTCATTATTGAGGACTTGAGTAGGATGGGGACAGAGTTTACTTTTGTGCTATTTGGGAGCAATGGGCTTGCTGAAGAAAGACTATGAATAAGATTTCAGCGAAGTGTTTGTTTTAGAAATGGCGTTAAGACCTGTCATACTTGTATCCAAATAAGTGGGATTCTGGCACCTTCAGTTACAGGTCTGTTATGGATACTCCGGGTTATATAGTCGTAAAGTTGGTAAATATTTTTGTGATAATTATTATTCTGTATAATGTTTTTTAAATAAGCTGAGAGAAGGAAAAAAGAAATGTATATATTTATAGAGTTACATTAACCTTTTCGTTGACCATTTCTGGTAACTTTTTGTTGGTTTCTGTGGATTCCAGTTAACACATGGTGCAATTTCCTCATGCCTGTGTACCTTGTGTTATTTCCACCTGCGTCTTTTACACTGTTACTGTCAAATAAATCCCGTTTCTGTATGTTACATACAGATTAGATGATTATATATGTCATTTTATGCAGTTTTCTTTTTATTGTTAGAGTGAATGGGAGACAGGGGCAGAGGGGGAGAGTGCGAATCCCAAGCAGGCTCTGTGCTCAACACGGAGCCCGATGCCGGGCTGTATTGCATGACCGTGAGATCATGATCTGAGCTGAAACCAAGAGTTGGACACTCAACTGACTGAGCCTCCCAGGTGTGCCAATGTGATTGTCTCTTAAGTTAGTTAAGAAAGAAGAAATTGTCAATCATATCATCTTTTTTTAAAATAAATTCCAAACACCTCACATTGGCATGGCAAAGAAAGTCTTCTTTTAAAGTTTATTTATTTCTTTTGGTGGGGGACCAGAGAGAGACAGAGAATCCCAAGCAGGCTCCTCAATGTCAGCGCAGAGCTGGACACAGGGCTCAATCCCACGAACTGTGAGATCATGACCTGAGCTGAAACCAAGAGTCAGGCGCTTAACCAACTGAGCCTCCCAGGCGTCCCCAGTCATATCATCTGTTATCATTAACTGTTTACCTTTCCTGGCATGCTCTGTTTTTACCAAGTGAATTAGAATTAGTGTCTGGTGTCACTCACTTTCAGCCTGAAGAACTTCCTTTAGTAGTTTTTGTAAGGTGGTTCTTCTAGGAACAGATTATCTCAGTTGTTGTTGATCTGAAAATGTCTTCATTTTCCCTTGATTCTGAAAATCTAGTTTTGCTAGGTAGAAGGTTCTGGCTGACTTACTTTTTCTTTCACCCCTTTGAATATGTCCTCCTCCTGCCTTATGGCTTCCTTATTTCCAGTGGAAAGTCAGATGTTTTCATCGGAGTTTCGTGTGCGTGACAAGATCCTCTTACCTTTCAAGATTTTCTTTTTGTCTTTGAAAATGTTAGCCGTGATATATCTGGGTATGGATCTCTGAGTATCCACCGTGAAGTTCATTCAATTTCTTGGATATGAAATTGAACAATTCATTTAATCACATCTGTGAAGTTTTCAGAAATTATTTCTTTGGATATTTTTCTGCTCCTTTCTCTGCTCTCCTTCCAGGACCCCTGTAATGTGCCATGTATGTTGGTTCACTGGGTGATGTCCCACATTTTTGTGAGGCTCTGTTGATTTCTCTTCGTTCTTTTTTCTCTCTGTTCCTCAGACGGCATCATCTGTTGATCTGTCTGCAAGTTTGCTGATCCTTTCTTGCCCTCAGATTTCCTGTTGGGCCCCTTCAGTGAATTTTTAATTTTGGTCCTTGTACTTTTGAACTCCAGAAATTCCATTTGCTGGTTTGTTTTTTGTTTTTGTTTGTTTGTAATTTCTGTCTCTTCACTGACATCTTCTATTAGATGAGACATTGTCATCATACCTTTCTTTCATTCTTTTCAGGTTGGTTTCTTTAGTTCTTAGAATACCTTTATAATATCTGCTTTCAAGTCTTTGTCTCCTAAATCCAGTATCTGGGCCTTTGCAAAGGCAGCTACTATTGCCGGCTGTGTTTCCTGTGTATGGATCACACTGTCCTGTTTGTTGGCATGTTTTGTTTCTTTTTTGTTGAAAACTGGATATTTCAGATAATGCATTATAGCAACTCTGGATACTCATTTCTTTCTGGCTGTCTCTGGTGCTTATTTTTGTTGTTTGTCGGTTGGTCTGTTTGTTTAGTGACTTGAATAGACTAGTTCAGCGAAGTCTCTTTGCTCCACAACGTGCGGCCTGCGGTGTGACTCTTTGGAGGGTACAGCCTCGGCCATGTACACAGCTACTCTGACCTTGCCACCCCCAGCCAGGGGTGACTGTGATTATACCTGGGCTCTCCTTGACTGTATCTCTCCCTGATTTCCTTAAGTTCTTGTATTGAGAATACACCTTAATTATTAGCTGACTACTGTGTTTTTTTTAAATTTTTAATTTACATCCAAGTTAGCATATAGTGCTATAGTGATTTCAGGAGTAGATGCCAGTGATTGATTCCCTATGTGTAATACCCAGTGCTCATCCCAACAAGTGTCTTCCTTAATGCCCCTTACCCATTTAGCCCATCCCCCACCCACAACCCCTCCAGCAACCCTCAGTTTGTCCTCTGTATTTGTCTCTTATGTTTTGTCCCCCTCCTTGTTTTTATATTCTTTTTGCTTCCCTTCCCTTACGTTCATCTGTTTTCTTATCTTAAAGTCCTCATATGAGTGAAGTCATATGATATTTGTCTTTCTCTGACTGGTAGTTTCGCTTTGCATAATACCCCCTAGTTCCATCCATGTAGTTGCAAATGGCAAGATTTCATTCTTTTGGTTGCCGAGTAATACTCTGATTACTGTGTTTTTGATGAGGCCCAAGACACCAGTGTTCCATAGTCTGATATAATTAAAGTTGGGTACCTTTGCGGGGGTGGATAAGGCCTGTCTCCAAGGTTTACTCTGACCTCATGAAGGTTCTTCTTAGCTCTCTCTTCCCTGTTTGTCTGTGTTAAACTAGCTGGTCTGTCTTTCACCTATTGCTGTCCTGGAACTACCAACTTCCTCTTAATTTCCTGCCACAAAAATCTCCGTTGTTTTTGATAGTGCTCTTAAGTTTGCACTTGCCCATGCTGTGTTCTGCATCCTGGCAGTCCACTTCTGGGTTGCTGCGGGCCTCTCCCTTCCTACAGCATGCCTCTAGTCCTAGACAGAGCCTGTGGCCCACTGCTCCAGAGCTGGGCGGTGGGGGGTAGCGGCCTACCTCTCTCAGATCACTCCCCTGCTTTCCAGGGGGGTACCGAGCAAGGATGGCAGCGCCTGATCTTCCCAGCTTGCCTTTCCTGACGTGGAACCTTTGTTCTATGTGATCTGGGACAAAGACACTCAGAGCCCAGTTTTCTTGGTGAAATAGGCCAAGCCAAGAAGATCAGGGGCTGCCACCCTTGCTCGGTACCCCACGCTAAAGCAGGGGAGCGTTCTGAGAGAGGCAGGCTCCTCCCCCTGCCCTGGTCCTCTTTCTTGCAGTTGCCCAGGATAGAGCTTCTCCAGCACAGGGCCGGGGTGGATGAGAATGCTGGCGGCCTGGCCTTCCCAAGGAGAAACTGTCAGAGTAGAGGTTGTGGGGTGAGAGGGAGCCCCGTCTACTTGGCTGTACCCACTCAGGGCAGCATTTCTGTCACACTCAGCTGGAGGACGGGAGAAGCGGGTCATAGCTCAAATGCTAGAGTCTTGCTGTTCTTACCAAGATTAGTTGATTTTCTTGAATAAATGTCTCTCCGTTGGTATATGCTCTTCACACAATTCATAAAGACTTAAAAAAAATTTTTTTTTAAATTTTTTATCAGCTAGGGCTGTTTTTCTGAGGAGATAATCTGAGAAGGTTCTCACCGCCCCCTGCCCCCTTCCCATCTAGCTCTTTTTGGGGGAAAAAAACCCCAACTCTGCTTCCTCACAGATATTTTACCTTCTAGACCTCACTGATCCACATAGCCCTCTTCTCCCTCTGTCTGAAATCGGAAGGCTTTTTACCATAAACTCAGCTACTTTGTGGAAGAACCAGTTTACGCTTCTGACTGAATAAATGGCTTTTAGCTTACCTCAACAACATGGCATTTTGTTAGAGATGAGGGAGAAATCAGAGTCTAACCCACCACATCCTGACTTTGCTGGTCAATACCAATCTCTCTGAGAATTTGAAGATCTTAACTGGGGTCTTTGTTCTCCTGGTGCAGGCACTTCCCAGTGATTGCTGGGAAGTAGCTGGCAGTCTTCTCCCTGTTCCCCAGTTACCACCCACAACCCTGGATTCTTGCCATCTCTGTTTATAACGCACTGGTATCTGCATTTTGAGTGGTTGAATCCCACTATCTGGTGCCCACAGGGACAGTCTTCAGCTATTGTTCTGCAGCAGGGTAAGCATTCTCAGAAAATCTTATTTTCAGGAATAATGGGATATCAAGGAGCTTAACGTACAACGTGGCTGGCCTGCCACCTGCTTTTGCATCACCTGTCAGCTCAGAAGGGTTTTTCCACTTTTAAGTGTTTGGAAGATGTCACAAGGTGAGGAGTATTCCAGGACATGTGAGAATACGAAATTCAGATTTGTGCCCACAAATAAAGTTTTATTGGGACATAGTTATGTTCGTTTCTATGCCGTCTACAGTTGCTTTCATGCCACAGAGGTGAGGAGCTGCAGCAGAAACTGGCCCACAGAATCAAAAACCCTTACCGTCTGGCCTTTGACAGAACAGGTTCGCTGACCCAGTCTAAGATGTGTTTGAACGAAGCAGCGCTAGTAACTTTTTCTTAACAAAACAATTCAGGGCCTAGAAACATGACTGAGTAGGACTTAGAGATGCCCTCTACAAGGTACAAAGGAGAGAGAGAGTCTCAGGACAAGGAGTTAGAGTTTGAGTTCAGGTGGAAATAAGAAATCCACCTGTTCTTGTGTAAGCAAATCTTACTCAAATGGAAGACTTAAAAATATGAGTCATGTAGGTATTTGAAATCAGTTCCCCAATGTGGTAGGTTTTCCCACAGCTTCTGTTTGATCTGAGATGGTAGTGTTCTGACCATTTTTTTCTGTATTTAATGAATTTCTTTCTCATTTGGAAGAAGCTATATTGCTTATTTGGTTTCCTGTTCTTGGGGAAAGTGTGCTTCCCAAGGTTATGTGTGTATTATTCTAAAATGTTTGAAAAATTCCATTAGTCTAGTTTTAAAAATTAAGGAGGAAAAATCAGATGAATTATTTCGGCATCATATACATTCTTTAAAACTAAGTGAAAAGATAGGAATTAGGAAGTTTGGAATTTTAAGCTAGTTGCTTTTTTTTAATTTTAAATTTATTTGTGCTTTTATTTTTGAGAGAGGGAGTGTGAATGGTGAAGGGGCAGAGAGAGAGAGAGACAGACAGACAGACAGACAGAATCTGAAGCAGCGTCCAGGCTCTGAGCTGTCAGCACAGGGCCTGATGTTTGGCTTGAACTCATGAACCGTGAGATCATTGACCTGAGCGAAAGTCAGACGCTTAACCGACTGAGCCATTCAGGTGCCCCAAGCTAGTTGCTTTTTATGACCGTGTAGACAAAAGATTGACTGACAGAAGAAGGTCGTGTAAGAATGTATTTTAGTCTCAAATGTGCTAAAAAATTGAGCATTATCTAATGCTTTTCAGAAGTAGTGTTTATGCTTTACAATGGATCATGATTCATAGTCAAATTGTAATTAATTCTTAGAAAAAAAGATACTGTTTTACCTGAGTAGTATTGGACACTATAAAACTTTTTAACATCCTTTTCCAAAATAGCTCTAAGACTAGTCATAGTTATTGATACCTGCTTCCTGCAAAACAATTTTTACTCAACAAAGTTTAGAATAGTTCAGCTGTGGTTAAATTATCAAGTAATGGGGCTTTTGCATCTATGCTGAAAAAAAGAGTATCTGCCTTTACATTGCAGTTCTTGGTCATCAGTGGGTCCCAAGCTCACTCTGATTTGGGGGGCCCGTAGTGAAATGATGTAGTGTCCAAGACTTGAAACCCTAAAAGCTCTGCCAGTGAAGTTCAGAGCCGTCCACAGATCAGTCCAGCCTCTGAAACCAAATTTTTGTGTTGAAGCTTGTGGAATTGAATGGTTTCCAGTTTTGTGCCTGATAGACGCATCGTCCTTTTGCACACACAGTTAATCATTCTCAGGTACTTTCTCCTTCCCTGCCCTACCAGGTTCCACCTGCCTGAATCCACGGCTTTGCTTCTGCATCAGTTACTTTGTGAAACGTGTTTTGTTTCTTTTTTCCAGGCATCCAGTGGAAATTATTATTTCATCCCGTACATCGTGACACCATGTGCTGATTATTTCTGCTGCGAGAGTGATGCCCAGAGGCGTGCCTCGGAATACATGCAGCCCAACTGGGACACCATCCTGGGCCCGCTGTGCGTGCCCCTGGTGGACAGGTTTATCAGCCTCCTCAAGGACATCCACGTGACCTCATGGTAATGCCCATTCACCGTCCTCAACCCTGGGAGCTTTGCCAAACATTGCCCTTCACGTTCATGGAGGCAATAGACCCTTAGGAGATCATAATGCCCAGAGAATGGGGAACCCTAGATAATCCTTTCTAAGTTCTTCTGGAAGCCTTTATTCTTCTTGCTACCTCACTAAGTTGGGCCACTGGGGTATAGCCAAAAGAGAGTAGAACTGGAGTTAGGAGGTGAGGTTCGAGCCTGTATCTGTCGCCAACTCCCCATGTGACTTTGGTAAGTCTCTGTAGCCATTTTCTCATCTAGAAAATAAGGAAGTTAAGTCACTGGTTTTTTCTTGCTCTTTCAACCCTAAGATTCCTTGTTTTAAGATCATTTCTGAACATGATTTCACTCCCCCCTACCCATGCAGTTGTTGGGGTTGTTAAAATGGCTCAGCAAGGTCATTCAGGTCATAAATTCTTGTGCTATAAAGTCAGATCTGTTGAGTCAAGCCACAGCCATCCTGATGTCAGGATGTCTTGGGATGTGTTCTTTGTAGGCTTATGTCGGAGAAGGTATGGAATACTCATTCAGAGGTGAGCAGGTTTGGGTCTGAATCCTGGCTCAGACGATTCTGTGCTTTACAGCCTTGTAAATGGCAGCTCACCTGTCTGAGTGTCCGTGCTCAGGGAACCATGCCTTAGCATGTTCTCACTCCAGAAGTGGGAGGCCACAAATTATCCACTAAACCAAAGCATCTAGTGATTTTGCTTGCAGCCAGTTTAAAGGATTTACTCCTGTAAGTTTGGTCACAAGAAGGATTCGTCCTTGCAAAACAAATGAAAATCCAAAGCCCTGGCAGAATTGACTTACATTGAAATGGAAAGGACCACACGTCCCGCTGTGGCTCAGGTGGCAGCTTCCCAAACTGTGACATGTGACTGTTGTGGCAGTGGCGTGAGGTACACGCTTGCTCACAGTCTGTTCTCTTCTTCTATCCTATCATCTCTTATTTGGACGCAGAGTTCCTTGTGTACACTTTAATGGGAAAATGAGACTGGAAACCCAGATCTGTGTGACCAAATGCCAACGCAGACAGCAAATGGGGTCCCTTTGTGGCACATTCCTGCAGAGCCTGACTCGATCACCCCTTGCTGCTCAGTGAACATTTTAGTGACGTTTAGAGAGAAAGCTCCTCAAATACCATGTGTTTAGGTCTGACAAGGAAATAGGCTGGTTTGCGTCTGCCCGACGAGCAGGGTCTCGCAAGAAGTCAACCCGAGTTTGTTTTTCATTAAGCGTGTGTATGTATCAGTAGGAAAATGCCTCTTGAGTAGTATCATTTCAGGGGACTTGAAATACCTGTTGGTCACTTCCACCCCTTGATTGGTTGGTGAGAGGGTAAATGGTGCTTCTGGTATAAAACCTGTACAAGAGGGGTGGCAGATATGTCTTTAGCTCAGGTGTCAACTCCGATGGATTGGTGACGGCTGCCTTGGCCTTGTGCTGAGAAGCGGTTTGAAGCCATTGCCAGGTTCACATCGATTAGCAGCATCTTCCCTCATTACCACGGGCAGAAATGGCTGCATGTGAATTACATAGATGGTGTCCCCAAGCCATACTCAGTTCAGTGTTTTGTTTATTTACTTACAAGGTATGACTTTTCTGAGGTTTCTTAGTTTATTGAGACTATTTTTCAGAATTAGCCTTGAAAACAAGACTAAACTCAAGTATGACTTTGTATTTGTAAGGCTAAACTAATAACACTTTAATATCATTGATGCCTTTATGGTCCACCAAATGGACAGTGGCTGTCACCCAACTTAATGACTCATTAGATTAATGACAGAATTTTAAACACTGGTAGAATCTGCTAATTTGCTCATTGGGATGATAAGCAATAGACAAATAAGAAGAGAGAAAAAAGCAATGCACTAATTTTCTCTGGGGCATCACTTCATTCTTGAAATGTTAATCGAGGTCCTATTATAAGCATTGGACTAGGCTGTGTACTCTATTCATATTTATTTGGCATAGTTTTATAATAAAAATAAGTAATATTCTTATTCTTATGTATTGTATCTCTTTCTCTCAAGACTGTTAAATTGATCCTGCTCCTTTCTTTAATGAATGGCCTAGTTTTTCTCTGTGGTGAAATCCTCCCAGCTACCTAATGGGATGAGAGTATATTACTGCTTGGCATTGCCCAGTCTCCATGAAAACATTGCTTGGAAAGTAGGCAACCTATTTAAATCTACGGCCATTGTAAGTTGGCCTTCTGTACATCAAATTGGATCATTTTTAAAGGTTCTAAACCAAGTTCCAGGTACTAGCATTGATTCTTTGAGAGGCTGTGGTAAGGGATTCCAGTGTGGATTTGAAGTGCTTTAGATGTTTTCATACATCTCTATTATTGACTAGATCCCACCGCGAAGGAAGATTAGTTTTACATCAGAAGAGCATTCTGGCAGTTGAAAATGACCAGGGGAGTGAAGGGCAGAGGTTGTTCATAAGCTTCCAGGCACAGCTTCTTGGATTGCTCGTGGCCACATCCAGTTTCCGGCTCTTGGCCAACCGGAAAAAGCTTTGGGATTATTAGGTGGGCGGTACCCGATAGATTGATTTGAATGACATTCTCAATGTACCGTGTTGCATGGTTTTGGGGTTATATTTGGCTCTGTGATAATGCGTTAATAGTGGGGGAAATAATGATTCAAGTAAGGTAACCTCTTGCTCTCTTGTGTTTGAAAATCTCGGGGGAGGGCTCAGTAGCAAGTCCTATGCGTCATCCAAATACAGATGGAGGTCAACTTTGAAAATATTTTCAAGGTCATAATGAACTGAATTTCTATGTTAATGTCAAGTGGTTAGTTGCTACAGAATGGGACTAGCAAGTAGGACAGGTCTCCTCTCTCTGCTGGTGCAGGGAGGCTTAGGTCTGGGAGAGGCCCCCGTGTGTTAACCTGAGTCGTGGCTGCGAGAACCTAGTTTGAGCTGCTGAAGGAAGCGGAGTCCCAGATGCATGTAGACGCGACTGGGGGTTTTCGTATTTCCCTCTCCAGTGTTTATTACAAAGAAGCCTTGTTAAATGACATCCGGAGAGCCCGAGAGAAATACCAGGGTGATGAACTGGCGAAGGAGCTGGCTCGGATCAAGCTCCGCATGGACAACACCGAGGTTCTGACCCCAGACATCATCATTAATTTACTGCTATCCTACCGCGACATCCAGGTATGAGTACCTTTAATGGAGGCTAGCACGTAGGGGGTTCTTCTTTGGCATAAGGAATTAATTGCTCATATGAAGTACTCTTACACCAGGTGTATGGTTAGGTATCTATTTTATAGACTAAGTAGGTATATGGCTAGGTCATAGGTCACCTAGCATATCTGTTGTGGTTGTAACATTGGAGGTTTTGTGTGATCAGATGGCCACTCCAGCAGAATCTCATACACAGTACTGCTTAATAAAAGGAACTTAGAATTTCACAGTTTAGATGCACTTTATGCTAGGCACTGTTTCGAGCTCTTGGCAAATACTCATTAATTTGATTCTCTTCACAAGTTTACGGGATGTATAGTCTGATTATCTCCGTTTTACCAATGAGGAAATATGAGGCAGAGAGAAGTTAAGTCCAAGGGTCACACGGCAGTTGGCAAAGTCACGATTTATACTGAGGCAGCTGGCTCCATTGTCCTTGCTCTTAACTCCTCCACTATGCCTCTTTAGGCCTTTGTTGCTTCTTTCTTTGTTTCCCACCACCTAGTAATGACAGAGCAAGAGTAGCAGAGGCACATCCAGGACCCAGGGAATGCAGACACTTATTCTAAAACAAGCATCAGAGACTTGTGGAGAGTCCTTGAGAAAGAGTTTATGAGATGCGGTACCATGAAAGAAATGGTTTTCTCCCTCCAAGTTAAATGCTTTTGAGCCATTTGTAAGGATGTCTTGACTTCCTTCCCTTTGGGGGAACACACGATAGTGGGCCTTCCCTGCAGAGCTCTACAAAGCCATATTGGAGGTTGTGGACCACAGGTCTTTAAATCTAAATGAGCGAGGCATCCCTTGACGACCCAAAGGAAGAAGGGTCAACCACTAAGGCACACCTGCCTGGTGACAAACAGGCGCATCTAATTGACTTTAACAGCAGATGCTGTTAGGAATTTTGACAATGATTAGATAATGGCCTAGGGGACAAGAGAATGGGAATGACCTTTTTGAATCTTTCTTCCATCTGAGCTGCTGGCTTCCTTCTGTCCTTGCTGTCACACATCTTTTTATAACCTTCCGTGGGTAGGACTCTCAGGCTCAAAGGTAAGCCAGAAGCTTACCCCAAGAGGGATACACTGTCTCCTTCTCTCGAGCAGTGGCCTCAAGGTGCAGAGGCACACGACAGGCATGGGATTTCAGTGGGAAGTCCTCTTCAGCTAACTGTGGCTGATTGTCAGCAAGTTGGCCAGTAACCGGGATTCAAAGCCTGGCTGGAAGGGTAGCAGATGGCATTGCTCAGAGGGGACCCAGCTGAGACAAACACAGTAGCAATTTTTCCCTGGGTAATTATGCAGTTTAGAGCTATGGTTTTCAACGAGGGGACATGTGACAGTGTCTGGAGACATGTTTGGCTTTCACAACTTGGAGGCTAGAGGGAGGTGCTACTGACATCTTATGGGTCGAGGCCACGGGTGCTGCATAACATCCCAGAATGCACAGGACAGCCCCCACAGCAAAGAATGATCCAGCCCCAAAATGTCGATGGTGCCAAGGTTGAGAAACCCTGGTTTAGATGAATTCACTTAGTTCTGGCAAAATAGGAAGGACCTGACATGTTTCCTCTCTTAACACAGCAAGTGACCGTAAGATTTTGTGTATGTTTTTATCTCGCTCATCTTCACCCACAGCTGTGCTCTTAGTGTTAACTCGCCTGCCCTCAAAGCGTGGTAGCTATTTTCGGGCTGCTGGACTCATTTGCTTGCTTTTGTTGCCTTTACACTTCTTTCCCTTGATCTTTTTGTGGCCTCTGGTAGCAGGGATTTTTTGTCTGTCTTCTCTCTCATCCATTTTGGGTTTGAAAACAATGTTATTTCTGTTCTCTTATGGGCTGTAAGTAACTTCACTAAATGCTGTGTGTAGGGAAAAGCTTGTATTTAAATGCTGAGGCAGTCATGTTTATAACTGTTCAGAAAAATCTGTGAAGAGCTGTGTGTTTCGTCTCCTTCTCACCGTGGGACCTCTTGCCAACAGGACTATGATGCTATGGTGAAGCTAGTAGAAACACTAAAAATGCTGCCTACGTGTGACTTGGCCGATCAGCATAATATTAAATTCCATTATGCATTTGCACTGAACAGGTAAGTGTAATAATGTACGTATAGAATTTTGAAATCTGCCTCCTCTTCTGTTCTCCTTTTTTTTAATGTTGGTTTATCTTTGAGAGGGGGCGGGGAGAGAGAGAGAATCCTAAGCAGGCTCCGTGCTGTCAGCACAGAGCCTGATGCAGGGCTCGAACCCACGAGCTGTGAGATCATGACCTGAGCTGTACCAAGAGTCAGATGCTTAACTGAGCCACCTAGGCGCCCCCAGTCCTTCTTTCATTCACCTCTCACTGAGTCTGAGCCAGATCATTTGCTAAATGCCAAGGTTATGAAAATGGGCAAGGCATATGGTCTTCGTCTTCGGGGATTTGGTCTTTGGAGCATATGTTCCAGCTGTGAGGCCAGACATGTAAATAAAGCCCTAAGAGCTCAGAGTAATAAATGCCTTAATGAAGGTTTGCCCAAAATGCTGTGGAAGCATACCAGAGGGAGGAAGTTATTCTCCTTAGAGGTTTTTCTGTTTCTTTTGGAGAGAGAGCACAAGCGAGGCAGCAGGGGGTTGGGTGGGGCAGAGTGGGGGGCAGGGAGAGAGACAGAGAGAGAATTTGTCCAGTAGGCTTCATGCCCAGCGTGGAGCCCAGCACGAAGCTTGATCTTATGACCATGAGATCATGACCTGAACTGAAATCAAGAGTTGGATGCTTAACCGACTGAGCCACCAGGCGCCCCTCTGCTTGGAGGTTTTTAAGAAGCTTCCCTGGGGTCTTTTGGGCTGGGTTTGGAATTCATAGCAGGAATAACCTTGCGGGCAGGAGAGAGTGTGGGATGGGGATGGTGAAAAGGCCGTTCTGCTTGGCCAGAACAGAAATCGGAGCTTAGTGTTCTTCATGTGCAGGGTGCCCTCAGGGAGCATCCAGGGTGACTATAACATGGGACACACGGGAAGCAAGCACATGCCATGAGGCTAAGTGTGGAGGGTGGGACTATGTCTTCAAAGGACCTTGTACACCTGAATAAGGAGTTGATAGTATCTTGTAGATGGTGAGGGACTAGTTGAAGCAACAGGATGACGTTGTATGATAGGAAAAGTAGGTGCTGTCTTCATTTACTAGTATGATCTGAACTTCGGAATATAAATTACTGAGCTAGATAGTCTGTGAGACTTGGAAACTCCTGCCTGGAGACCACGAGCCTCAAAAGCTTGTGTGCTGGGGGGTATTAGTTCAGATGCTGTAACAAAGACACCTCAAATAAAATGATTGAAGTAAGATCAAAATTTCTCTTTCACATGGTAGTCCAGTGGTGAGTGGGCCAGACTAGTGGCATAGCACGCTCCAGGAATTGTTCAGGGACCTGGTTTCAGACCATTTTGTAGCTCTTAAATCTGCACAAGTGTTGTCTTCTTCTAGTTGAAGACAGGTCGCTGCTACCCTGTTTTCCCAGCCTATGCAAAGGGGGAAACAGTGGAGACTCAGGACAGCCTCCTTTAAAAGCAAGTAGAATTTGCACATGACACTTCTCACATTCCACTGGTGAGGGCATAGTCACATGAGTCCATCTAGCCGTAAGGGCAGTTGGGAAATGTAGTCTCTACCTGGTTGACCATGTGCTCATTCAAACTTGGCTACTGTGGGTTTGGAGGATGAATTATAAGCTTGCCATTTCAACCTTCCAAAATCCTAGATGCCTAAATGTCTTAATCCTGCAGTCTCCCTTCTTCCGTGGGTAAGATACAGGAAGGAGAGCAGCATTAGGTGAATATGGTGAGAGCCATGCCCAGATATACTTACTGTGGGACCTGCCTCCTGCCGGGGCCAGAAATTGGTCATATTGAATTATAAAGCAGAAAACTCTGGGAGGGTGTTCAGACTCAGCCTGAGAGCCAAAGAGTTTTGGCACCTCCTGATCAACCTTCCATGGCCAACATCTTCCACGGGGAATGAATAAAGTGAGTATAGGAGGTGACCTGGGTTAGAGGACTCCTGTGTCTAGTTTCTCGGTCTTGGCTTGGTTTCAGCAGCTGGATTAGGCTACACATTGTGGGTTTGCCCCGGCAGCATCTGCAGGACAGCAGATGTGTTCAGAAGCCCATGGCTTCAGGAGTCTTAGAACCCACGTGACATCACGTCTCTCTCTTATGTTGAAGTAAAATGTACATGCATTGAAATGCATAGATCTTAAGTGTACAGTTGGATGAATTTTGATAAATGGACATAGACTGTACACAACACCCTTATCAAAATATAAAACATTTCCATCCCCTCAGAAAGTTCCTTTGTGCTCCTTTGCAGGCAGTTCCCACCCCTTTGTATGCAACCGCTGTTGTAACATCTGTCAGCCTAGATCAATTTTTCGTGTCCTTGAACTTCGTATAAATGGAATGACACAGTGTGTATTTCCGTTGTGTCTGTTTCCTTCACTTGGCATCATGTTTGTGAGATTCATCCGTGCTGTTGGATGTATTCTTAGTTCGTTGATTCTTGTTGCTGGAGAATAATCCGTTGTGTGGATATACCACAATTGATTTATCTGTTTTATTGCTGATAAACCTTTAGGTTGTTTTTACTTTGTGGTGCTAAGAACAGTGCTGCTATGAATATTCTTGTGCATGATTTTTGTACATATATGGCACATTTCTGCTGGATATATAGCACACGTGTATGTCCTGCTGGAGTAGATAATGGCAAACAGTGATAGGATTTTTATTCCTTTTGGAGGGAAGATTTCATGATCTCTGTGAAAAATGTGCCTCCTCTCTCCCCGCTACTCTTTTTTTTTAAGTTTATTGATTTATTTTGATGGGGGGAGGGACAGAGAAAGAGCAAGGGAGAGAGAGAATCCTGACCAGGCTCTGTGCTGTCAGCACAGAGCCCGATCTCACAAACTGTGAGATCAAGCCGAGATCAAGAATTGGACACTTAACCTACCGAGCCACCCAGGAGCCCCTCCCCACTGGTCTTTAAACTCAGCATCCCAAGGCAGGGAGTGTTGGGAAGGGCATCTTCATTAAGCCCAGAAAACAAAAGAAAAGTCTTGTAACTCTGTTACGTCAAAGTAGTGTGTGCCACTTTCATTCATATTTAATTATACTTGATTAACCCTTGATTTGTAAGGATTAAATGAGCTGGCACTGATGAAGTTTCTGGAAGAATGCCTGGCACAGTGTAAGTGCTATGAAAAAATGGTTTGTTAAATAAAAATGAAGAGGGCCGTTTAAGTCACTCACCACCATGTCTTCTCTCAGATGGAGTAGAGGTAACTGCTGTCAGACAGAACAAAATATTCTG